>NC_092518.1:28819733-34792233 GCF_047511675.1 Marmota flaviventris
TACTGGTATGGGAGGATATATCAAAACATTTTCAGCTTTGTACTAATTCAAGAAACTATTTTTTAGTATGTCATGATAAAAATGAGTATCAACATCCAAATATTGATGTCGAGCAAATCATTGGTTATATGATTCTAAAATTCAAGAAAAAAACCCAGAGTGGAAATATAAAATTTAGAGTGTGGTGGTAAAGGAATTAAACTAGCATAATAACCAGTAAAGGAGTGTGGATAGAAAAAAAAAGAAAAGTCTGAGAATAAGCCTTCAGGTACTGCAATGTTTAAAACAGAAGGGACAACTGAAGGAATCTGAGAAAGTGGTTAGTAAGGAAGTCCAAGAAGTGTGATGTTCTGAAGGTGATAGTATGGCAGAGGTTCAAAATGCACACAGGTCAAGTGAAATAAGGAGCAAGAATTTACCTTTTGAATTGAGAAGTATGGTGAGAGTACAACAAATCAAGAGGCATTTGACCAGATGCTTCATTTGGGTAGCTTTTGGACTCATCAAAAACACCACCAGGTGATATGCAGAAAAGTGATATTGGATTAGGTGTTGATGGGTATCACTACTATGTATTTAGTGACAATACCAAAGAGGAATAGAGGAAAGACATTCTGATGGATGAGCTTCAATGCTAGAGTTTAAAGGAGGGGAATGAATGATCTGGAGTAGAAATAGCGAGGAATACCTGCTCAAGCACTAGGCCTAGTGGTCTTTGGAGTCCTGAAGAGGGAAGACTTGGAATTTCTTTTTCAAAGCTTTGGATATCCATATTACCTAAATAAACACTCCTCCAAGTATTTTTAAATGCCACCTAAGGAGCGTTATTGCCCCTGGTTGAGAACCACTGGACCTAGTGCCAAAGATCATGTTCTTGGTTCTTATTGGCACTGCCTTTGATGCTTAGAAAGTCCTATTTACATCTACACTAAGATTATTGTTTCATATAACAAACAGTCCAATTTTAATGGGAGTTTACATGACTTCTAGGAGGTTCTCCTTCACTTAGTTGTTTGTAATTATACATTTTATTGAATTATACTTTTAGTCATGGATTTGTTTGCTCAAGCAAGTTGCATAGAAACACAAATGAAGATGATTCATAAAATACTGCTTTCTGCTTAAGTAGTAAAGATTCTGTGTATGTTGGGTGATGTGGAGATAGTTGAAGGAGAGAATGGATGAGACTCCACTAGAAGAATTCCAGTCCCTGGTGTGTGATGTTGGATAGTTATAAAAATTATTTCTTTCTAGGGCTGGGGTTGTGGCTTGGTGGTAGAGCACTTGCCTAGCATGTGTGAGGCACTGGGTTCGATTCTCAGCACCACATAAAAATGAATAAATAAAATAATGGTATTGTGTCCATCAACAAAATAAATTAAAAATTATCTCTTTCTATAGAAGCATTCCTTAAATTATATTACCCACTAGGATACTTGTTCTGCCTAAATTTACCAGAGCTAAGGCTAAAGATAACTCTAAAGGTACATGGATCTTCAGAAGGTTTCTCAGGATTGTAGGAATTGAAAATACTGTTGAGCAGATCTGGGAAGAATGGATTGAATCTGGGAATTACAGAACACCAAGCTAGAATAGGATTATCAACAAGGGTGAATCTGTTGAGATGGGATTGGGAGGAAATGATGAAGATTCTCTCCTTAACCAAAATTTAGGGACTCTCCTCTGAGATTTCTCCTCAGCTAACCCCTGATCTTAGGCTTCTATGTTGATCCTTTCCAAATCCAGTCATAGCAATAATTCTGGTAAATCAGCTTAGAGAAAGAGATTCCACCTCTCTTGATATGTGATCACCTGGTTGCCTTTTGCAAGCATCCTCTTAAGTAAATTTAGGAAGAAACCCCTAAATATCCTTGGTATCTCCTCTTAGTAATTTGTCATCCACTGATCCCCTCATCCTGTTTTTTGGACATAAATTTTCATTTGACTTTTTTATATTCAGAATTGAGAAAACTTGTTTAATGAAGTCTTTTCCCCTGTTGCAACAGTTTCGAATAAAATCTGTCTTTATATTTTAACTGGTGTCTGGCTCTGGTTCTTCTTAACAGAGAAGAAGCAGTAGCTCAGTAGCTGATACACTTGACTGAATTGCATACCCACCCAGCTAACTACAAGTGCCCAAGTCTGGTAACTTACCTTTATTAATTAATTAATTAATTAATACCAGGGATTGTATCCAGGGGCGCTTAATCACCAAGCCACATCCCCAGCCCTTTTTATGTTTTATTTAGAGACAGGGTCTTGGTAAGTTGCTCAGAGCCTTGCTAAGTCGCTGAGTTGCTCTGAACTTGCCATCCTCCTGCCTCAGCCTCCCAGGCTGCTGGGATTATAGGTGTACACCACCGCACTCAGCTAATTTACCTTCATTCTTAACTATGACTATATAAATATGTGTGTATGTTTGTATAGTGTGTGGGAGGGGTGTTCAGGTAAATTGGATATAGTGGTGTCTACTTTATACTACCATTGTAAATATTAAATTATAATTTTGTGTATGCTAAACACTTAGGCATGCAGCAAAGGTTGCCTATTATTATTGGGTTGTCTTTAGGTAGGGCAGAAAAGGAAGTAAGGCAACTGTGGTGATTGTGAATGATATTTAAATGGGCTCATATCTTAAATTTGACACAGCTTTGACTTTTACTGGAAATAAATTATTTTCAGTTAATTTTCTTGATAACAATATCATTAAGAATAATAAATGAGATGCTTTGATACTTTGAATTCTATTACATGTTTATACTGTCTTCAGAACATTTTATAGCCCTTAATCATCGTACCTAAAATTATCCCTTGATCATCTTTGAAGCTTTTCCACAATGAAAGTATATAAAAGTGAAATGTATTACATAAAATAGTCTTCCTCAGCCCCTTCTCTTTTTTCTTCCCCATGAGGACCCAGAGGTTTTAGAGATTACTTAATTTAAGGGACAGAGTAACCACCAACACATGGCTTACCTAGTGTTTTTTCTCCTTCTTTCCCCTCCTGGCATCCTCAGCAAATGAGAAAATTATGTCATCATCAGAACATGGGAATAATTCTTAATCAAAATTTATTTTACCCTCAATCCTTGAGGAAAAGGGAGATATTGAATGTACTCATGGGAAAAATTAGTCAAATCCTGAATATAATCAGAAGAGTCTGTTTTCCATGGTCTCATGTTTCCTTTTTATATAATTCTTCACTAGTTTTCTTGATCTTCAGAGTGACTTGAGATTTCTAATCCCTGCCTAGGTACACCAGAATGGGAAAGTAAGCTAGATATAGGCAACAGCTTATTTACACAATTGAATAATCTAAAATAATTTAAAGGTAGACTTGACATGGGGCAGCAGGTAGTTTTCAATGCTCCAGAAAACTGCAGAAGATGCTTGAAAGGAGAATAAATCTATCCCTTTCTGCAGCTTGGTTACATTACACACTATGATCTGAGACTTGCCACTCAAAGACTACCAGCTGGTGACAATATCCAGGATGGATCTGGAGAGAGTTTATCAATTTAGAAAGGCTTAAAATACTCAAGTAAGCATACTCCATCACTGAAAGCCTGCGCACTCTTAACACTTTTCCCATTAAAATTGGAGCCAATGTGCCATTTTTTAAATCCAGCTCAACACAGTAACTCTCTTAAAACTATTAGAATGTGGATAAAGTGATAATGTGGAATTCCATGCATCTCCCCCCTAGTTATTCTGGAAAACAAACTTTGTGGGAAATCCATCACTATAAACACAATCCAACTATCTGTGACACACATAATAGAGAGACTACACGTAAGCAATACTATTGACAATCCAGCTAAACTTCCAGCCAACAACAAGCATAAACTGTAGTCATTTGAGTAAGCCATTTTGATCATCCAGCTCATACAAACCTTCAGATGACTGTGGACAGGGCCCACTTCTGAGCGTATCCACATAGAACTTCACCCATTAAAATGCACTAAAAATGTAGTCCAAACTAGGTGAAGTGGTGCATGCCTGTAATCCCGCCCTCAAGAAGGTGATACAGGCAGATCCCAAGTTCCAGGCCTCAATAACTTATGACCCTTTCTCAAAATAAAAAATAAAAAGGACTGGCAATATAGTTGAGTTGTAAATTACCCCTGGTTTCATTCCCAAGAAATGCCATATTTAAAAAAAAAAATAAATGCACTCTAAAACTTGAATGATAAATGTAGTTCATGAAGAAATTTTCATTGGCTATTGAATATTTTTCTTAACTGTGCATAAAAATGTATAAGGAATGCATCATTAAGTCTTAGAGCTAACATTAAAGAAAATTAAAGTCTATATAATGTATACTGCTGCTATTTCTGAATTACATGGTCATTCTAAGCAAATACCTTAACATAAGGGGATCATCAGAGTTTGTAGCACAAGTCAACTTTTACTTCAAATTTTGAATTCATTTGACATACATGATTGTATCATAGAATTTTTGTTAAATGCATTCATTCTCCAGAAATATGTTTACTGAAAGCTAAAACATTGTCCTATTTCATATTTTTGAGATTGTTTTTTAAAATTAGCACTTGCACAAGCACATCTGAATAAAATACAAAAGCATCTTCGAATTTGAATCAAACTCCTAATTGTATGTTTGGGATATTAATTAAAAAGATCTCCACTATTAAATATGAATCAGAATTATTGCATCATTTTTGTTTCTTCCATACACAAATATTGTCATACCTGCTTCTTTTATTCCTCTAGAAAAACACCAGGGCACAAAAAAGCAGATATCATTCCATTAGAAACTGAATCATATGCCATCTATTTTTCATAGGTAAATTACCACAAATACATTAACAACATGAATATACTCTGCAAAAATATAAAATTAAACTGAGTGTCAGTCTGAAAAAATCCATTTTAATGAACTTATTGTTCTCTAAAGGCCTAGGCAAGGTAGAAAGGCAGTCTGAATATCAAGGCAGTTTGAATATCAACTTGGAATCAGAATGAGGAAAAAATGAGTCAATGTGAGTGAATAAAGAAGTGAAAATTGAGCTCCTAATTTATTACTTGGAGAAGGCTAAGATTTATATTTAATATTGTCATTTTATTATAGGAAATAGCATGCTCATCATATTAACATTAACTGTAAAATATTAACACTAATATCATTAATTACTATAGTAGAGCCCACCCGAATTAGGATAGTGTTACAACGCCCCCAATTGGAAGAGTCATATTGACATCTGAATTAAATATTCAGTAAAATGTGCCATTTCCAATTTTTCTTACCCTTTCTTACCTTAAATATGGACCTATGGTCTATGTCTCTGAAGATAGAGTTGCCAGACAGATTTGAAGACACAGTGGACAATTTCTTTTTCAATTTAGACAGAAATAATTATGTTGACTTTCTTGCAGTAGACTAGTTTGTTTCATTTAAGGTATTTATTGAGAATTTTTCTTTGTGTCATCCAGACTTTTTTGTTGATTGTAATCTCATAACTGATGATTGAATTACTTAGTTGTATTTGTCAAAAGCAATCACAAATGAAGCAATAGAGGATGAAATTTGTGTTATTTTTAATAGAAATGATTTGATTGCTCTGTTTCCATCAAATTGTATGCAGGATAATATCATAGGATAATTAATTAACAAGGATACAATATAATAGTTCAATCTGAAATCTGGATTATTTTCTACAGTCAAGAAAGAATAGAGATAATTTTATTTATTTAAGGCCCATACAAGTTATGAAATTAGTTCACTTCATCACATTTTAGGTAGATCATATCTGGCATCTGTTAATTTTCAACTACACTGGAAACTGGCAATACAGAACATCCAAAATAGACACTTTTAACAAATGCTCTGGGTAAACCCCAAGCTTTATGTAGGCCAGATGAACATACAGAACTGAGTGAGGGAAAATTTATTTCCTAGCCAAGATATAAATTAATCAAATGAATAGGATACTACAATCAACTGCCTATCAAAAACATGGAAATTAATTTTTGTTCTCTGGATTATAAAGGGGAATATTTTTAACCTGAACAAAATTGTAAAGTTATATATAACATTTAAACAATTACTGGAGAAGCAGTTTTCATTCATGTCCATAACTAAGTTTCTTTAGAACTGATTAACCCATAAAAAATGACCTTTTGCATAAATGGATATACAATAAATAAAGATAGCAATTAGCACAACATAAACAGATATCTACCTGCTTCAGGGATTGTAGTTCAGTGATAAACATTTGTTCATCATGCTTGAGGCCCTGGGTTTGATCCCCAGAATACCAAATAAAAAAAGAAAGAAAGAAAGAAAAAGGATACAGAAGAGGTAGAGGAAGAGGAAGAGAAATAATAAATAATTGTACAGGCCAATTTTGCCCAGATGCCCAGAAAATAAACCACAGCTCTCTTTTTCCCTAGGTATATTACAAAAAGAATTTATATTCAATCATTCCTAAGAACATCATTAAATTATTTAATGCTTAGTGTGGATACAGTGATATAACAAGATGTCCATAGTTTGTCCCCTCATTGAACTTAGGCTAAACATAATAGCAGACATTGCACAAGTGTGAAAGACATGGAGCATTGCTAAAGAGAACAATGGTGTGCTGTTGCTAGGGGAACATATTGCTGGCTACCCAATATGTTTCCAGAAAGAAAGAATATTTAGGTTGAAATATAAAGAATGAGTAGAAAATGATAGATGTGTTGGCATTATGATGTTCTATTCAGATTTTGTTTGTGAATGAAGGACTTCCCCTTCTAGGAAGAATGAAGCTGACTGACATCACCAAGCTTTCAGACCTCTCCAGAAATTTCTTCAGCTGAAGAGAGTGGCTTTATTCAAAGGTTCACCTCCTTCCCTTGGAGAGATGACTACATCCTGTGATGAGATAATGCAAATATAACACTTAGGCCTTCTTATTCCAAATTGGAATCACACTGAAGGGCCATCCCCACTTAAGATTTTAGCTGAAGCCTTTTTTGGGTCTGTAACAACTCAATTTCTCTCTTTCCTAAACTCTTCACTTATTTTTCCTTCTTCGGTGTGTATTGATTCCAGAGAATACTTCTTGCACCATTTGACTCTAACTAACCTCTCCACCAACATCTTGTCCTCCACATTTTCTTATCCTCATTGTCTCTGCCATCCTGACCTTCCCTGGTTCCTGGTCCATGTCCTGCTTTTTCTCAATCAAAGAACATATGCCCATGGTTCTTTCAGTCTGCAATGATCTTCCCCTTCTCTTTACCATTTTATCTCTCTGAAGTCTTCAAAAGTAGCTCTTCTTGTGGAGTTTCTGTGATCTGCATGACTGAGCCAAATTTCCTCATTATGTATATTTAAATGATGGATAATTAACACATTTAATGAATTAATAAATAATTAAAGAACAAATGACTAATACCAACCTGACTCAATATTGGGTGGGATGGTGAAGTCTTAAAGAGTTGGAAAATTTTATTTTGGGATCAATATTTCAGGGTTCTCTCTCCATGGTCAGCTGACTGTTGCTCTGGGGCTGGGGTGAGGCAGAATATCATGGCAAAAGGGCAGAGTGGAAAAAATTCTAAGCTTATGGCAGCCCAGAGGCAGAAAGAAGAAGAGGAAGTGACTAGAGATAGATAGAGTCCAAGGCCATGCCTCCAATGACTAACCTTCTGCAGCCATGTCCCACCTGACTAGTGTTACCACTGAATAATCCATTTGGCTATCTATAGAGAAATCCAGCAAGTGGATTAATCAACTGATGATGTCAGAATCCAAATCATTACTTAAAAGCCCCACCTCTGAACCTTGCTGTATTGGGAACCATGCTTCCAATGAATGAGATTTGGGGAGGACCTTCCAGATCCAAACCCTAACATACATATGTACTCACATCTCTCTCTCTCTCTCTCTCTCTCTCTCTCTCTCTCTCTCTCTCTCTCTCTTCTACAGAACATTGGTGAGGTATTTTTGGAGCTCCTTATTCTGTTTTTTAAACGTTTCTAGATGTCCTAGTAATTTATAAAGACATATTTTAATACAAAAATTTCAGAATGGATCAATTATTGATATGCTTTTGAGCAACTCTGTTATAGCTATATGTTTCAAAATATCCATATCTTCTTTCCTCATTGTTACAGCTGGTTTTTTTCCCAAAAACTAGTTGTTTCTATGTAGAGTTCTTCCTATGGACTAGAACTAACTCCAGAGTTTATCAACCCATCTGAGCGTAAACTTATCAGTAAAATATCAATTTAACCCAAACAAATTGAGTCCTATTACCACAAAATATAATTTATTTCTATTATCTGTTCATATATTCTATCTGCTATAAATATTATCTATTATTTTTGAACACAATCTTTTGGCTTGAGATCCTCTTTATCACACATGGTATAAATTGACCTAAAATATTTTTTGAAAATAAAAAGTAACAGAATTCCTACTATAACCTAAAGCAATATGTTTTTCCTGTTCTTTAAAAATACATTAATTATTTTGAATACTTAAGAGGTAAATTAATAGTTTTTTAGATGTAAGAGTTGTCAGAATTTACATAATGGTCTCCCTTTTTTGGATTAACTAACCATAAGATTCAGACTTGATTATATCTTTTAGGGGGATATTAGACTATGGTTCAACAATCATAAACCTACCAGCAAATTACATCCCACCTGTGAAATTGCTTCTGTTTGGCCATCATTCTTAAAGCATACATGTTGAAAGGAAATCATATGTGCATTTTGTACCAAGATTTTCAATTTTCAGAGAATTCTTATCCATTTACAGCCTTATTACCATCCCAAATAGCCATCTTAAATTTACAACTTTAAAAAATAAGTTATTTAAAATTATAAAATCAGAGAGTACTCAGACACACTAAATATCTATAGCAGAAAGAATTGAAATAAATATAAAGAAGATGTATATCAGATGTACAAGAAACATGTAAGTTTTCTTCCTTTTGTGATTTTTAAATAATGGATTAGATAGTTTATTTGAATTTCCTAATTTCTTTTATGTATTAGTCATCATTCAGATGTTAATATATATTATTTTTCTTTGCAAGATGTGGGTTCTTGGGCTATAGGCACTCATGTTCTTATCACTGAGAGAGATAAATATGATAAGAGATGATATTTGTGCTTACTGTAGCAAGTCTTATGGACATAGAGAACTTCAACAGGAATTGTAACAATTCTCTTTTAAACAAATTAGTAAAGAATATTGCAAAAATCAATTGTGTCTTCTCACCAGGCCAGAAAAGTGAGGTAAATCATAGACTCTACAGGCCCATATAGTTCTTTTTCTAAGGATTTGTCAATAAAAATCTATCACGTTTCATCTACTCTCAGTTTCAATGTGGCACAATAAGTTTCAATATTTATAACTCTTTGTGATTATTCAATTAAGATATATTATCTCATGTTTTTATGTCATTGTATAATCTATTCTCTCATCTTGGTATTCTTTTACCATGCCTCCTTTATATGCTTTGCAAACAAATATTTGAGATTCAAAACTCCCCTTAACATGTCTGTTGGTTAATATATATATATATATATATATATATATATATATATATAAATTTTTTTGAGAATAGAGGTGGTAAGTTCACAAATATAAACAATACATGAACCTAGTGGATCTTACATTCTAAGCAGTTGTGGCAGAGTATATTTCCCAAAAATGGATTAACAATCTCTAAAAACCCAGTATAGAAAAACTGGGTAAAAGCATGTGGGTGCTTTTACACAATGAGCAAAAACTCACTAATCAGGACATCTCACCTTTGGAGAGGGATATTCTTTGTCCATACTCCTTGAATCTACGCAAGGTTGTGACTTTTGAAAAATACAATATGCCAAAATGATGCTATGAGAGATTTAAGGCTGAGTAATAAGAGGAAATTCAATTCTGACAAACTCATAAAACTCTGATGAATTATGTAAGATGTCTGACTACCCCAAGGCTACCATGATTTCGGGAAGCCTTGGCCACATTGAGAGGCTACAGATGAAAACCTGATAAATTGCTGAAATCTCAGCTGATAGCCAAATTCAATCATTAGATATGTGAGCAAATATACATGCAGATCATTTCAGCCCCAATCTTCAAGTCACTCTCAGCCTTTGTGTCTTCCCAGTTGAATCCTAAGATATGATGTATGGATGATAAGCCATCTGCACTCTGTATTCAAATTCCTGACATAAAGAGTAAGTAAGTATAATAAAGAAATAGTTTTTAAGCCAAAAAGTTTTGGAGTGATTTGCTACACAGCAGTAATAACAAAACAAGTGATAAAACTATGTAATTACTATTCTTGTCTCCTACCTAATTTTCGCAAAATATAATCTTCTTTGTATTCACCTTTAGTAACTAGACTATTCCCTCAACTATAAATCAATCACTTATGAGTAAAATATTTAAAAATCACATCACAGTTATGTTTTGGTTTATTTTCTGTTATTAGGAGAATGTCATCTTATTTCTCTTGTCAATAAAAATAGCAGCTTTTCAAAGATTCAAGTTGTATCCCATTTTACTGAGTAGAACCTTTGTACTGGAAATTTTTGTTGAATATATGGATGAGTCATTTCAGAATTGTTTTTCTATACTGATGTCAAACAAAAGCCAGTACCAGATGATCTGAGATTATAAAAGAGTATGATTAAATTATAAAGATAAATCCTATTTATTGAGTAAAAATACATCTCTAACTGGCTGAGAATATAAAACCATGCATTAAAAATAAATATGATCTTTCTTCTCATAAAGAATTAAGTACACTCAGCACTGTTATATAAATGAATGTAACTAAAAACCCCTAAATTTGTGAAGTAGCTATTGACATACTATGAAAAAGTAATTATGGCAAGCAAATGAGTAAAGGAAACCAAGTAATGCTAATTCAGTGGTGAGATTCTTATGGGTTTTTTTTCTTCATTAGAATAATTCCTGGAATCCAATGCAACCCAAAACCCACTATTGAGCACCATTTGTGAACAGAAAGAGATCCTCTCTCTTTTTCTCAACTGAGAAGTGTTTGAGAGTGTCACTAAGGGCCACAGAAGGTGGGGAAGGTGGGGACACAAACTCTTTATTTTTCTACTTATTAAACCTTAGTAACTTGTGTTGAATAGACACAATTAACCCATTTTATGGAGGAGTTTGACGTATTCAATAAAAAATATATCCTTCTAGCTCATAGAAAAATAAAAATAACTAATACAAATCCCCAGTGAACATTTAAAATATAAAATAACAGAGAAAAATCTATATTTGACCAAAATGTACTTAAAACATATCATACATGTGCATGTAAGAGAGGTTAATACATTGTTTCCCTATAACCTACAGTATAACAAGTATAAAAAGGACAGTTGTGACAGTAGGAAAATAAGATAGAAAAAAATAATGGATATGTTATTATATATGTTCATATATATATATATATATATATATATATATATATATATATATGTGTGTGTGTGTGTGTGTTCTATATTATAACAAACATTCTAAACATATGTTTGAGCATAGAAGCCATAGAAGCTTAAGCAGCAAAAGATGACTAATAGTATTTTCCATCTTAAATTTTGTTTCAGATTTAAGCATATATTATATTCTCAAAATCAGGCCACATATTTTGATTGATATATTACCTTCTCTGAAGCCCAGTCTTTTAATTATTAGGGATACTCTGATAACTACATTATGGGAAACTGCCATAACTTCTCTATGATATACTCTATTAATGTGATTTGAGAAACTGAATAAAATAACAAATATATAAAAGAATGTTCATTAAGAAAACAAAGAAAAAAAACAACAGCACATTAAACCAATATCCAAGATGAAAATGTTAATCTTGAGATTTTGCCTGAAACATTGTGGCTTTAAAAAAAAAAGTCCAAAGCTCTAAATTAGAATATAGAAATATTAAAGTTTATATTACTATTTTTTCCTTCAAAGCAATCACTTTGAAATAAATCTTATCTAGTCTCTACTTGTTTACTAATAACTAGTAGTTTGTATCTAATGGACACTGAAACTTTGCTATAACTAGCATAGAATATTATGTAAAGACTAATTTGTAAATTAAACCCAAATTAGGGTAAAATGCATGATAATTCAGGGTTTTATGCTCAAAATGGCTAACTGAAATATTCATTTTAATTCTCATCTCTTCACATAGAAAATATGTGTTTTCTGTGAATACTGCAAAGCCTCATGATGTTACCTGAGAAAGACTTCTATTATTTTTATTGGTTCTTTTTAGTTATACATGACAGTAGAATCTATTTTGGCATAATTTTAAAAGCATGGAATATATGTTGTTCAAATTCAGTCCCTACTATCTCTTCTTCCCCTTCTCCCCTCTATTTTAAAAATTAAATTTACAATCACAAATGACCATTGACACATTACAGGATACCATGCTATTATTAATATCACTAAAATGGGCTAAAGCTGGCAAGAATATAGCCCAGTATAAACTAGGTCAAAAATATTTTAAGCCAAATTATAAATTTGATGGTTATAGAGGAGAAAAAGAAAAATGGGCTTTGCTGATTGTTACCAGTTTCTGAGCTGATGGATTAATGCAGTACCATTTTAGGGACAACATTCTTTGTTAAGTTCATGTTTCTTTGTGGGCTTTCACATTCAATGATATGCTGATCCCCAGACATGAACACTAATCTGTGATGCCAAAGCTGAGGAAAAGCTGCAACAACCTGTTCAGGCTCATATGTAATCAAGAGAATTTCCCTGCTGACCTGCCATGGAAAATTACCCCAAGAAGTGATCTCACCCAGATGGCAAAATTGAGTTTTGGGATCTCATATGTGGATTCTCAAAAAGCCAAACATAGAAACAGAGAGTTGTCAGGGGTTGGAGGGTAAAGGGAATGGGGAGATGTTGATAAAAAGGTACAGATTTTCAGACATAAGTTCTGGGAATCTAATGTGTAGCATGGGTGGTGATGGATGTTAATAGGTTTGATTGTGGTAATATTAACCAATGTATGTGTATATGAGATTGTCATGTTTTATACCTTGAATATATACAATATTTATTTGTCAGTTAATACTTTCAGTTTTTTATGCTGGGCACAGAGGCACACGCCTACAATCCCAGCAATTCTGGAGGATGAGGCAGAAGGATTACAAGTTCAAAGTCAGTCTCAACTGACTGAATTTGAGATTAGACAAATTTGCATTGTATACAGGTTTTTTAAAATTTATTTACAGTATGTACCCTTAGATAAGTTAAATCATTTCTTGAAGTTTCAGTTTACTCATGTTATTTATATCATAATTTTATTATGTGAGTAATACTCGTAAAGTACATTAAACCATCTTGTGCACACAAGGACTTCTCTAGATGTGTTAGCTGTCTTCCCTTTCTGTTCTCTGTTCTAGTGCACAAAAGCAAAGTAAGTAAAATTGTAAATAAAAGTGAAACCTATTTTCTGAAATGTAAACAAGTATCATCTGTGTATCAGTGAACCAAATTTTGAGTCTGAAATCAATTGCAGGTTGCTAACATTCCTGTTATGATTAAGGTAGGTTTGGTGTATGGATATCTTTTCTTAGTCCCTCTTTCTCTTTATTTCTTTTTTCCTCCTTTCTCTCCCTCTCCCCAGCCTTCCCTCTCTTCCTCTTTCTTTCTGCTCTTGAAAATTGAGGTAAATTTTACATTCAGTGTAAGACTTTTCCCATGTCCCTTCTCATTCTGTCACTCTACCCATGAAGCAACGTGGGTTTTGATATCTTATACCATGAGTTAGTTTTACCTGTGCTAGGACTTTATATAAAAGGAATTATATATTATTTATTCTTCAGAATTTATTTTTTTACTCAGTAGTCACTGTTTCATATTCACCCAGATTGATCTACATATCACTAGTTTGTTGGTTTTTATTGAAATGTGGGACACAATTTTATAAAAGTATCAGAATATGTTTATTAATTACTTTCAGTTTTGCATGTTTTTCTATTAGTATATCAGTTGATAAACTATCATTGATCATTGTTGAGCAGATAAGGGTATCATTTATCTAACTCTTAAAAATTTCTAGATCAGGGGTCAGCAAAAGATAAAGTCTATGAGTCAAACACATGGCTCACTATTGTCTTTGAAAATAATATTTTATTGGTACACAGCTACATTCATTCACTTATAGTTTATACGTGTTTTTGTGTTACATGTCAGAGTTGAGTATTTGCAACAAAGAATGAATGGGCACAAAATCTACAATATTTCTATTTTTTAAAAAATTTTCTTATTAGTGCATTATAGTTATGCATAATATTGGGGATTATTTGACATAATCATACATGCTTAGAATATAATTTTATCCATTTCAGTCCCCAGTACTTCTGTTTTCCCTCCCCTTTTCCTTTCCCCTGTTCCTCTTACTGGTCTTCTTTCTATTTTTATTGTTTTCTTAATTGGTAATTTATAAATATACATGAAAGTGAAACTCACTGTAGTATATTCATATATGTAAATAGCACGATTTGGTCAATTTCATTCCACAGTTCCTCCATTTTCCCATCCCACTTCCTCCCTCTATATCCCCTTCCTCTACTCCACTTATCTCCCTTCTATTGTCATGGGGTTCTCTACATTTTTTCCTTGTATTTTACAGAAAATTTACTGACCCTTGTTCTAGAATGATAATCAGACTGACTAAAGCTATCTGAACTCTAAATCACATCAAAATTTCTTCATTAAGTTATAATATTAGGCTATTAAGATAAGTATTCCTCTTTTATTCAAATAATCATTTCAGAGCTTTGACCATTATTATGTAGTGTAATGTATCACAAAATGTGTAAAGTGAAAAATTGTGTAGAATTTATCAAAAGATACAACTACATGCTTGAGTGACCATAATTTATGACAATGTACTGTATATTTTGATAAAGCTGGAAGAACATATTTTTAATTTTTCACCATCATTAAATAATACATGTTTGAGGAGATAGAAATGTTTAACTTGATTTGAACATAACAAAATAAATACATGTATCAAAATACCACAAGGTACCCAATAAAAACATATATTTTTTATGTATTAAGACTTTAAAAAAATTAAAGGATACATTTGTACTGAAGCAATGATGTTTTTCATTTCCTAAACCCTGAAAATATGCAATATATGGTATTTTCCTTTCTAGTCAACCAGAAAGAAATTAAGTACATTATGCCAAGGTTTTGTTATTATCTTAATGTTTCACAATTTGGAACTATTCTATTTTCTTGTGTTATTTAATGGTTTATCTTTCAGTGAATCAAATAAAATGTACTTGGAATGAGACATGACAGAGATAAATTAATATGTAAACACATACATAAAATAGAATTATTAACAGAATATTACACAAAATTCACAGAAAATTATGAATTTTATGAACTCCAATTGTCTTAAAGTGTTTTCTTTATACTTACTAAGAATCTCTAAGTCCACAAAATATAGATTTACATTTCCTTTGCCCATATTAATTGATACTATCTCCTCACCTTCTTTTGTTTCTGGTATTTTCCATATCATTAACTGATATATAATAAAAAAACTACATGTTAATATTTATAGATGGGAAGAGATAAAAAATCTAGTGTCATTCTTCTGCATAAAGATATTCAGTCTCTCCAGGCACGGTGGTACGGGCCTGTAATCCCAATGACTCAGGAGGCTGAAGCAGGAGGATCAAAGCCAGCGTCAGCAAAAGTTTAAAGCCAGCCTCAGCAAAAGCAAAGCGCTAAGCAACTCAGTGAGACCCTGTCTCTAGCTAAAATATAAAATAGTGTTGGGGATGTGGCTCAGTGGTCAAGTGCCCCTGAGTTCAATCCCTGGTAACCCCCTGCCAAAAAAAAAAAAAAAAAAAAAAAAAGATATCCAGTCTTGCCAACATTATTTATTGAAGAGGCTGCCTGCCTATTCAAATTGCTTCATAGGTTTAGTCGGCTTTTGTGTCATTCTGGCCAAAAGATCTGACAAGAACAATGTAGAGAAGAAAAAGATTATTTTGACCATGGTTTCAGAGGTTCAGTCCATGGCTGGCCAACTCTATAGCTCTGGGCTCAAGATGAGGCAGAACATCATGGCAGAAGAGCATGGTAGAAGAAAGCAGCTCAGGAAGCAGAGAGTAAGAGAGAGAGAGAGAGAGAGAGAGAGAGAGAGAGAGAGAGAGAGAGAGAGAGTGTTCCATTCATCAAGGACAAAATATAGACCCTAAAGGCATGTCCCCACTGACCTACTTTCTCCAGCCATGCACTATCTGTCTAGTTCTGCCCAGTTAATCCATATGAATAGAGTAATACATCAATTAGGTTGTACCTCTCATAATCTAAGCATTTCACCTTTGAAAATTCTTTAATTGTTTCACACATGAGCTTTTAGGTGGCACCTCATATCTAAACCGTAATACTGCTGTTTTTATGTCAATACTTGCTATTCTAATGACTATGGCTTTGTATTTTAAAGTCAGGTAGTGTGATGTCTCCACTCAAATTGGCTTAAGGACTTAAATGTAAGACCTGAAATTATGAAAACTACTATAAGAAAGCATGGGAGAAATGCTTCAGGACATTGGAATTAAGTAGATTTTTTTAATAACTCAGAAGCATAGGAAACAAAATTAACCAATAGAATTATATCAAACTAAAAATCTTCTGCACAACAACAACAAATCAACAGAGCCTAAAGATGATCTACAGACTAGGAGAAAATATTTGCAAATTAAACATCCTATAAGGAAATAATATCTGGAAATGTATGAGGAGGCCAAATACCTTAAAGGGAAGCAAAAAAGCAAGTAATACAATTTAAAAATGAGTCAAAGAAATGAAGAGACATTTCTCAAAAGCAGACATTCAGTCATGCAAATGGACAACAGATATGTGAATAAAATGTTCAACATCACTAAGCATCAGAAAAATGCAAATGAAAATCACAATGAGATATATCACCTTACTCCAGGTAGAAAGGCTATCATGAAAAATAACAGAGCCAGGAGTGGTGGCACAGCCTATAATCCCATTGTCTCAGGAGGCTGAGACAGGTATAATGTTATAGGTAGAAAGTAAGAATAATTTCTGGTGTTTGAAGGCACAGTAGAGTGACTACAGCAAACTATCTAGAAGAGAAAAATTTGAATGCATTCACTGTAACAAAATGATTAAAAGTTTAAGGTAATAGATATGCTAATTATCTTGATTTGATCATTATCCATGCTACACATGAATCAAATCATTACATTTTACCTCAAAAAAAGTTAACACTAATAGTATAGAAAAATATGATTAAAGAAAAATGGGGACAATGCAAATGTCTGTAACTTACTGTCCTCCTGAAGTTCAATTTTATTACTGCTCCATAAAGATTACTCAGGTATTACTTAGTAATTGGGCACAAATATTCATGATGATTTAAAATAAATTATTGACTACATGCTTCACATTAATAGTCAAAATATAGTTATAATTGAAAGCATAGTAATTTTAATTGACTCTATTTGATACTATGTATATATATTCTACATATAGTGGTAGTTTTGACCAGTATTTGTGTTCTAATACTAACAAAATCTTATTTCAGATGTTACCTATCATACATTTTGTACAAGTATCACCTGGCCAAACCAAAATATAACTTGGAGAAAAAACAGCCTTTTTAATAAATAGTGCTGGGAAAACTGGATAGCTCTGTGTAGAAAAATAAAATTATACCACTTTTCTCACCCTGCACAAAACTCAAATTGAAATGGATCAAAGTCTTAGAAATTAGATGAGTATTAGAAGAAATTTGCAAGTGTTAGAAGAAACATAGGGTCAACACTCCATCATATAGGTGCTGATACCAACTACCTTAATGAGACTCCCAAAGCACAAGGAATAAAACCAAGAACCAATAAGTGGAATGCCATTAAACTATAAAAGCTTCTGCAAGGCAAAGGAAATGATTAAGAACTTGGAGACCTACAAAATGTGAGAAAATCTTGAGTAGCTGCTCCTCTGATAGGGGATTAATATCCAGACTATACAAAGAACTCAAAAAACTTAACACCCAAAATAAAAATCCCAAATAGTCCAATTAATAAAAATATATATGTAAAATATATAATATATATGTATTATATATTGCCTATATATACACACACATGTATACATACATATGTGTGTATATATATTATATATATTTGCCTATGTATATGTACATATACATAAAGTTACTAGATAAGAGTTCCCTGAGAATAGACATCAAAATCTCACTATTATCACAGATTCAAATATGCTCACATCTTATAAAGGGCTGTGAAATGTTATTTGGTTTAGTGGCATAAGGATAATGAATGCATTGCAATGGAGAGAAAAATTAGGATGTATTTATTTGCATTGTTTCTGATAATATCATCATGCAATATCACTTTTCAATGTACACCCTGAAAACCATAATTTTTTTAAAGATTCTACAAAATAATATACTCCCTCCCCTCCTTCTCATCATCATCTTTCATGATGCCCAGTATTTTGGAAAAGAACACTGTTACTAAAGACATCTTAACTTGTAACCTTTTTGAATGTTTGTTTTTTTCCAACAGGGTATATTCCATAATATGATAATTAGAAATAGCCTAGCTCCCAATTTTTTGTGGTGCTAGGGATTGAACCCAAGCATCTTGCAAATGCTAGGCAAATGTACCACCACTAGGCTAGATACCAAGCCCTTTCCAAAATATTGAATTTGGAATTATCACAGAAGTAATCCAATTTTAATATATGAAGATAGAAAAAATGAAAATTATTTACTTTAAATGCATAATAATCTTTTTTGAAAAAAGGAGGGAAACATAGATTTACCACAATGGGATTTTTGGTGTGAATACTGTATTAATGACTAAAGATCTAATTTTAGTTGTAAAGAAGACTTATTATGACCACTTATTTAAAGCCACACAATATTCTAAGTTAGACTTCATAATTTCATGTTCAAAATAAATTTATATTTAATTCATATTTTTAGGGATTTAAATTATTTTAAAATATTTCAATTTAACACATTATGTGTAAAAGCAGCATAGATTATATATTCAACATTAAAATACATGGGTGTTGAGAAGCATAGATAAAGTATATCTTAATTATGTGTTCACAGTTCCTTTTATAAATTAGTCATGAATATTTTTTTTGCTAATAGATGAAAGAATGACCAGTGTTTTAAATATCTGTATTATGGAAACAATTAATTTAAAACTTAATGACTTAAAAGACACATGTGCATTAACTCATATTTCTTTTGAATGAGGAATGAATCCTGTGATATTTTAGCTGAGTCCTCTTGCTCTCAAAACTATAATTAAATTGATGGTTAAGGGTGAGGGGTCTTATCTGAAGGCTCAACTGGCAAAGTAACCTTATGCATGGCTACATGGTTGTTAGCAGAATTATTTAGAGTTTCTTGAAATGTAAACTTTGATTCTTAATTGGTTTTGCTGGGGCTACTCTCATTTTTTTTTTTTTTTTTTTTTGCTATATGATCTCCCTAATATGGTGGATTGATTCATCAATGTGAACGAGCTAAGAAGTCAATAGAGAATATATGATAGTGGGATGAAAATTCACAATCTTTTGTAACTGAACCACAGAAGTTATAGCCCTTTAAAATTGCCATATTGTAGTAGACATAAGCATGTCACTAGCTCCAATTCACATCAAGGGAAGAGTATACACAAGCTGTGAATATCAAAATATCAGTAATTAGAAATCATTGATGATATCTCAGATGTCTCCCTACCACAAATATACATAAAGTTATACTGAAAAACATTCTTACCATCCTAAAATACTTAAAATTCTAATTAAAGAGCCAAAATAAATTCAAGTGGAAATAAAACATAAATTATGTGATATGTAATCTATGAAATAAATGTATTAAAATTTAGACTTATAATTTATAAAAAGGCATTTAAAATCTGTAAGTTTAAGCAATACTGAATTTTGTGACATTCCATTTTATTAGGACAAGATTTTCAAATTCTTGTGTATTTTGTTAAAAGTGAGAGTGTTGCTCATGCATCAACCTTAGCATATAGATAATATGGTTAATTATATATTTTTAGTCATTAGTATACTAGTGGAAAGATGTAATATGGTTTCGCCATCTCTTGTGGTAAAAATTATACACTTAGACATGATGTATAGAGATAACACATATTAAATTTACACTCCATTTACATAGGTCCAAAATCACACATCAAGAAGAATAGAAGTAAAAGAATTATGGCTTTTACTAGTTCAAAGATAAGCAGATGTCTCTGTTTAGAAAGTCTGTTTCAAGCAAAAAGAAAAAAAACTTAAGTTTCCATTTTCTTCTTCAGAACCAGCAGCCTTCTTTCTCTATGCAATCCTAATAGAAACCAGATCTCCCATCAAAAGTAGTAGACACTAATTTCTTCCACAGAACTCGGAAAAATAGCTTGGTTATAACAAGCTCATGTTGATTACTCACCCAAACTAATTAATGTAAAATGTAACAGATTGACACCTGGTAGTCTGTTACCCTGAACTGCCTTGAGACATCAGCAAGAAGGCCATCACCAGATGTGCCCCTTCAAACTTGGAACAAAACTGTGAGCCAAAATAAACCCCCTTTTCAATAATAAACTGTCTATGGCATTATGTTCTCACCAGGAGAAAACAGACAAAGACAGATGTAGATGATTTTTGTACCAAAAGAAGGCCAGATACTTTCATAGATTTTTTTGATGAGCCCTTAGATTAAAAAGTGGCTGGACAACATAGGAAAACTTGACATACCCTGCAGCACTTGGTACAAAAGTCAAAGGAAAATACATAAGAATCTTTCTTAGGAAGCAGCCCCATATTCATGTTGTCTGTGGTGATTGAATATCCCCAGTATACCATTGAGCACATCAAATCAATATTCTTAATTTTAATATCTTGGTTTGATTGTTTGTTGTTATTTAACTTAAAAATTGTTCACTTCATTTTCATAGTTACATAAAAACTGTAAGCTAAAGAAACATTTTTTAGTATATATATTTCAAAACATTCAAGTAGTATCTAATAAAAATAATCGAAGACCAGAAAGGTAGACCAAAATATTTTTTTTCATTTGTAAATTGTCCACAAAACAACCAGATTTCTGAATCATGACTTTAAAGATGTACAAATGCTGCTAAGTTGTTCCCCTTATCAAGAGAATAATTTTGAACATCATTCTGCCCAAACAAACTTGTATATACAAATCAAAGCAGTACTTGGATATTTTCCCTCATGGATCAGGTTAGCAAAAGTTCAAAGTTTGGCCACTTACCTTTCTGTGATGATATGAAATACTAAGCACTGTCTTACGTTGCTAGTTGACACTGAAAAGTGTTACATCTTTATAGAAGGACATCTGGCAATATTTAAAATCATAATGTGATCCAGCAATCATACTTACAAAAATCTGCTCCATAGGTATACGTGCATGTGCACAAATTGACAGGATTAAAAGGACAATCTAAATTTGCAGGTCAATCTAAAGATGGATCACTGATTCTTAAAGGGGTGAAAGAGAGTTATTTTAATTTTCCCCGGGGGTATTTGGCAATGATTGGAGACATTTTGGTTGTTATACCTGAGGGAGAGGGTGTCACTGATATCCAATGAATCAAGGTCAAAAATGCTTCTTAACTTTTTACATGTAGAGTACATATGACCACAACAAAGAATTATCTGGCCTCAAATACAATAAGGCTGAGGATGAGGAATTATAGATTAATTATATAAGAAACTATGTTTTATATGCACACACAAACACACACACACACTACAATACTATCTACAATTCATCTGTTATGCTTTCAGATTCTGGAACATCTTTTTCAGTACAAGAAAGAATTTATGGTTTAGGATTATTTTTATTTGATTCTGTTGTGATAGTCATTAAGTTAGATTCTTAATGCTATCTAGTAAGTTAAATATTTTATAAGACATCTCAAGGGAAAGACAAACAGTTAAGTACCCAAACAAACAAACAAAAAATTGTAAGCATCCTTACTGTCTCTTACTTAGCTTTTGGTGACCAAGAAGTGATAATCTAATTTAAAGCATGTGTATCTGATGAAAATCTAATTATATTTTTCTGGTTTCAAAGCTCTAAGTGATACTTCATTATTATATCTATCTTCTGTTACTATTCGAAAACTTGTTTCTAGAGGATTTTTAAACAAATGTTGCCTAAATGAAGTGACAACTGCTTGAGGCAAAGAGGTGATACACCATAATCATAAAATTGTGAGAGCTGCATGATTTATATATGTGATCACCAAATATGGAGCTCAGAATCTTTTTAAGTGTCTATTAAAAACAGCCAAACAACACATAAAACATCATAAAAGTACAAGCTGCATGAAAATACTGTATTGTGATAGCTAAGATGCAAAGTTTACATTTACTTCTCAAAATATGCATACATTTTATATTTGAAAAAAATTAAGAGTCTTTATCTTTGTGTTTCTCCCAAAATGGATTGGACAAGTACCTATTTTTTTTTAGGTACAGTTTCCTTTTTCTCCATATATAAGTATTTTGAAATAGAGAAAACCTCTGTTAAAAAAAAAAGGTGAGGGGAAATGACAACCATTCCTTCATTTTCTTCCTCTGTCTTCTTTCTGGTTCTTTCCATTCCCCTTCAGTCTAACATTCTCATTAGACATACCAAGCTACACCCAGAGATGCAAATACTGTATGCACTTCTACTTAATTATCTACTGTATGGCATTTTCAGAATGAAACTAGGGAATGAGAAACTAATTTTTGGTTTGGAAGTTTTGAACCCTCTGTGGGGATCTCTCACTATGGCTGTAATATTTCTGATTTTAATAATATCCACTGGTACATAATAAAGATGTTACTATCAGCTGGGTGGCAGAAATGAGGCAAATTGAAACCATAAGTATACATTTCATACTACATATATCCCCTTGTCTGAAACTTAATCATATTGGCTATGAGCCCCTAAAAAAGAGGGACAGAGTTAGCCTTGACAAAAATCATGATTAGCTGATGTTCTGCATATATAATGGGTTGAACCCATTATATATGAAAAACATAACTAATGATTTTAAGAAAATAAATGCAGATTTCTAAAATAAGTATATTTTTAAATATACTTATATAAATACTTTCCAATAGTACACATTTCAACTTCAAAATTATAAACCAACAGTCCTTAGTAGTACTGTAACAAACCTTTTAATATTGAGAAAATTTCTTCCCTTTTTTAGCAAAACCTTAATAAGGCACTCAACTTTATGAAGCAGTAGTCAGGATAAATACATATTTTATAGACCTCTGAGTTTTTAATTTCTATCTTACAACATATATTAGCACAGTCTTGTCTTCCTATTGTACCTGCCATTTCAGTTGTCTCCTATTCAATGAAGATTTTCATGAAATACAAACAGCTGTGATCTTACCTCAGTTGAACAATTCTAGCTATAGTGAAACTCATGAAAACAAGAGATATTTTTTTACCATAGCCAGCATCTAAACATACTTCAAAAACATGTTTTTCTTATCATTTATACTTGTATTTTCATTTTTTATTCATTCACAAAAATATTGAGAGCTTTAATTTCAATGAAAGCTACTCTTCCTCACAGAGCTTATGATGAAGAGGAGAGAATTGATATTAAGCTTCCAATGTCACAATTAGTTTTTTTTTTAATTTTTTATAGTTATAAATGGACAGAATGTCTTTATTTTATTTGTATATGGTGCTAAGGATCGAACCCAGTGCCTCTCACTCTGCAACCAAGCTACAGCCCCAGCCCACAATTAGTTTTCTAATGATGCATTTTTGCAGTGCTGGGGATTGAAACCAGGGCCTTGCATATAAGAGGTAAATGCTCTACCACTGAGCTACACCCCCATCACTAGTTTTTAAATTATTACTATAATAACTGCTACCATGGAGTAGTATGAAGACAATATAAGCATAGCTCCCGGCAACCTGACTGCTAAGAATTTTCAAAGACATGAAAACTACAAAACTGAAGGGTGATGAAGGTGAGTTGGATGTACAGAAGGATACAATGCCTTCTAGGCATGGTACAGCCTGTGGGAATTGTACATGGTGGAAACCAGCTCACTCATTTGAAGAATAGCTTATATAGGTGGAACAGAACCACTGGGAGGAACGTATCTAGACATGAAGCAGGCAAAGTAGGAAACCAGAACCCTACAGGACATGGGAAAGCTTTGGGACTTCTAAGAACAAGTGGAAGCTACACAATATTTTAAGAATGGAAGTTATTTGTTCTTTTAATGGTAAATTGAGTGAAAAAGATTAGGAAAGAAGTAATTAAATTTCTGCAGTAGCTCAGGTGGTTTGCAGAAAGGTGAATGGAAGATGAACATTAAGATTAGGAAGTACCCTAATGTGTCCAAAGTCCATTAAAAGTCATTACTGACAACTAAAACCATTGAGCTTACCACTTCAGTATTGAATTCATATCCTTAACAAATATATAAAACATTTTAATCAAAGAGTTTCAAAGACTTGATGAATATCTATGTACCTATATATATTATCTTATATATATATATGTATATTTATATATGTTTGTATATTAAATAAAAATAATGATAAAAATCATTTGTAGCTGGGCAGAGTGGAGCACATCTGTAATCCCATCGGCTTGGGAGGCAGACACAGGAGGATCATGCGTTCAAAGACAGCCTCAGCAATTTACCAAGGCACTAAGCAACTTAGTGAGACCCTGTCTCTAATAAAAATACAAAATAGGGCTGGGGATGTGGCTCAGTGGTCAAGTGCCCTTGAATTCAATCTCCAGTACCAAAAAAAAAAAAAAAAAATCATTTGGATGTGACAGGAATGTGACTGTATTGAACAAAAGGCATATCTCTCCCATCTAAAGTTTTCCCTGCTTATTTACCAGTCAACTGAGTGCCTGAATCACAGTACCAACAAATCATGTAGTGGAAGCTATGTTAGCCAAGAATTTTTGATATTTTGGTGGATTTTCTCAAGATGATGATTAAGTTTTAATCAATATAACCAAATAGCAATAATTTTTAAAAACAATTATTTAAATATGATAAATAATTTCAAAACTATTGTATATAACAAAAATTTACAAAATCGATCCATTTTAACCTGCATTTTATAGCAAACTGCAAAAATCTCAATGATGAAAAACTGAATATTAAAGTATAATGAAAATTGTTATCTGTTTTTCTTTAAATATGAATAGTTTTCTCTGATTTAATAAGAAGTACATACATTTGTTTGACAGGAGAACAAAACAATCATATAAGAAATGAATGGAGTCACTGAAGACACATTTTAAATATGATAAAAATTATAAGATATTCAAGGAAAATAGAGGCTGATGGATAAAATATCAGAAGCTATTATCTTCATACATCTAATTTAAAAAATGACATCTGCACTTCCTTATTATTTTTTGAAATTGCATATGTTTTGAAGGGTATTTCATTTACAGGTTTTTATTTTACTTTCTTAAGGTCATTTAATAGATCAGACATTTTGATTAGCTTAAAATAACTGCATCTTCCTCTGATCTGACTGCCAGAACAGTAAGTAACAAAATGAAAATTGAGAGAAGAAAGCAGCCACACATCTGCTGGTCTTATCTATTTTTTAAGCAAGATAACAGAAATAAAAAATAAAGGGCGCTCTTGAAACATAAATATTTTATCTGAGCTTTTAGCAAGTAGCATCCAATTTCAGACTCTATCCATGATTTAGCACCATATTTTTTCACTTTCTTTTTAGTGCAATTCTGAGAAACCTCACATAGTGGCATTGAGAAAAATCTTACACATGATTTGTCAGTAACCGAATTTGAAAAATGGGCCCTGTAGTACATCACTATCACATAACACTCAACTAGAGCTTTAAATGACAATAATAGTGAGAGCTAATCCTTATGGAACACTCACTGAGAACTCGACAATTTCTAAGGTTTATACATGCATTTACACATTTAATACCAAAAATATCCTATGAAACAGATATTATTATCTCCACAATAGAGTTAAAGAAATTGTGGTTACAGTGAGGTAAAGCAATTTTCTAATGCCCTTCAAGACTAAAAGGAAGAATACAAGCTGTCTGACTTTAGACTTCACAACCCAAAGTCTCAGGACTCTCAGACTAAGGATGTGTCATTAGCATCAGTCTGGAAGTATGCAGGACACAACCTGTGCATAGGCATATGGTGGCCCTCAGAGTCAGAGGAAAAGGAACCAATCATAGCAGTGGAGAAAAGAGTCAATGAGGAGATATATTAATAAGGCTGTTCACGAAATCAACAGCAGAAAGTGTTTCAACTTGATCAACTGGTAAACATTGTTGATAAGTAGAGTGAGCTCAGAACATAAATCTGATCATTGTTTTAGGCATATTGGATGAGGTTGACTAAATTCTCTCAAGGGTAATCCTAACAAAGTGGTAGGACAGAAGTCCTGATGAAATTAGTTGATCAGAAAAAACAAGTGAAGAGGAGCAGAGCAAAGGGTCAAAGACTGGAGGCCAATGGTAGGTCACACAAGGATCAATGACATGTTTCTTAGAAGCTGTTTGCAATTACAGATCAAACCCAAAATGGGAGTTTACATATACCATGCTAACAAAATACAAGAAGAGTACTGACCTAGGATGAAATGAGAACAGTATGACACACATATCAGCAAATCAGTCACAAAACCCATCCCATGGCATGTTAATCAAAGGCCTCAAGCCACAGAACACCTGAGGGAGAAAAGAAGCCATGAATCTGATGTGCAGATGAACAGTAAAATTACTCCCTATAAAGTCTCATACAGAAAGTCACTGAAATAACCCCCATAGAGGCACAAAGAATATCTGGACTTAGGAAGAAGAAATCTAAATATGATAATTTGCCTACAGAGAATAATTTGTAATCATGTATAACCAATATTGGGCTAGGGATATAGCTCAGGGGTAGAGTACATGCTTAGCATGCACAAAGCCCTGGCTTCATTCCCTAGCACCTAAAACACAAAACAAAACCAATATAGTAAACACAGTCTAAAAATTCAAGGAAAATCATATCCTGATAAGGCAACTGATTTAAATTGCACAGGTGCATAAATAATACATGTTGGATAGATGTCCTTTGAACAGCTGGAGCAAGGAGTCTGTGCTTTGTTAATTTTGTCATCCCTGAGGCTGAACATAATATCTGGCAGCTAAGATATTCACTAGATTGTTGTTGAATGATGAAGATATTAAAGTGATCAATCTTGGTTAACCTAATGGTATGTGCTGGGAGTGGAGGTGAAGAGGGAGTACAGAGGTCTGATATTTTCATTTAATGAAGCTTTATGGTTCTATTGGACTGGGTGAAGATGATAATGACATTAAAAGGAGGCGGATGGAAAGTGAACATGGAGATTTTTATCTCCTACTTGTCATATCTGTATAAAGAAGCCTATTGACTCATAAGAAGGGGCAAATATGGGGGAAGAAAACCTTTACATTTCAATATATCTCTCTTCTCATGACCTGCTCTGAGAGGAATACAAAATATCAGATTAGTAGATTTTTAAAAATATTTTTTAGTTGTAGATGGACACAGTACCTTTATTTTATTTGTTTTTATTTTTTTTTTCAGGATTCCAGAGTTCCTTTATTTTTATTTTTTTTTTAATTTTTTATTGTTGGCTGTTCAAAACATTACATAGTTCTTGATATATCATATTTCACAATTTGATTCAAGTGGGTTATGAGCTCCCATTTTTACCCCATATACAGATTGCAGAACCACATCAGTTACACATCCATTGATTTACATATTGCCATACTAGTGTCTGTTGTATTCTGCTGCCTTTCCTATCCTCTACTATCACCCCTCCCCTCCCCTCCCCACCCCTCTTCTCTCTCTGCCCCCTCTACTGACATTCGTTTGTCCCCCTTGTATTATTTTTCCCCTTCCCCTCACTTCCTCTTGTATGTACTTTTGTATAACTCTGAGGGTCTCCTTCCGTTTCCATGCATTTTCCCTTCTCTCTCCCTTTCCCTCCCACCTCTCATCCCTGTTTAATGTTAATCTTCTTCTCATGCTCTTCGACCCTACTCTGTTCTTAGTTACTTATATCAAAAGAAGATATATATCAAAGAAGACATTTGGCATTTGTTTTTTAGGGATTGGCTAGCTTCACTTAGCATAATCTGCTCTAATGCCATCCATTTCCCTGTAAATTCTATGATTTTGTCATTTTTTAATGCAGAGTAATACTCCATTGTGTATAAATGCCACATTTTTTTTTATCCATTCATCCATTGAAGGGCATCTAGGTTGGTTCCACAGTCTAGCTATTGTGAATTGTGCTGCTATGAACATCGATGTAGCAGTGTCCCTGTAGCATGCTCTTTTTAGGTCTTTAGGGAATAGACCGAGAAGGGGAATAGCTGGGTCAAATGGTGGCTCCATTCCCAGCTTTCCAAGAAATCTCCATACTGCTTTCCAAATTGGCTGCACCAATTTGCAGTCCCACCAGCAATGTACAAGTGTACCCTTTTCCCCACATCCTCACCAGCACTTGTTGTTGTTTGACTTCATAATGGCTGCCAATCTAACTGGAGTGAGATGGTATCTTAGGGTGGTTTTGATTTGCATTTCTCTGACTGCTAGAGATGGTGAGCATTTTTTCATGTACTTGTTGATTGATTGTATGTCCTCCTCTGAGAAGTGTCTGTTCAGGTCCTTGGCCCATTTGTTGATTGGGTTGTTTGTTCTCTTATTGTCTAATTTTTTGAGTTCTTTGTATACTCTGGATATTAGGGCTCTATCTGAAGTGTGAGGAGTAAAGATTTGTTCCCAGGATGTAGGCTCTCTATTTACCTCTCTTATTGTATCTTTTGCTGAGAAAAAACTTTTTAGTTTGAGTAAGTCCCATTTGTTGATTCTAGTTATTAACTTTTGTGCTATGGGTGTCCTATTGAGGAATTTGGAGCCCGACCCCACCGACTGTAGATCGTAGCCAACTTTTTCTTCTATCAGACGGCGTGTCTCTGATTTGATATCAAGCTCCTTGATCCATTTTGAATTAACTTTTGTGCATGGCGAGAGAAAGGGATTCAGTTTCATTTTGTTGCATATGGATTTCCAGTTTTCCCAGCACCATTTGTTGAAGATGCTATCCTTCCTCCATTGCATGCTTTTAGCCCCTTTATCAAATATAAGATAGTTGTAGTTTTGTGGATTGGTTTCTGTGTCCTCTATTCTGTACCATTGGTCCACCCGCCTGTTTTGGTACCAGTACCATGCTGTTTTTGTTACTATTGCTCTGTAATATAGTTTGAAGTCTGGTATCGCTATACCGCCTGATTCACATTTCCTGCTTAGCATTGTTTTTGGTATTCTGGGTCTTTTATTTTTCCATATGAATTTCATGATTGCTTTCTCTATTTCTACAAGAAATGCCGTTGGGATTTTGATTGGCATTGCATTAAACCTATAGAGAACTTTTGGTAATATCGCCATTTTGATGATGTTAGTTCTGCCTATCCATGAACAGGGTATATTTTTCCATCTTCTAAGATCTTCTTCTATTTCTCTCTTTAGGGTTCTGTAGTTTTCATTGTATAAGTCTTTCACCTCTTTTGTTAGGTTGATTCCCAAGTATTTTATTTTTTTTGAAGATATTGTGAATGGAGTGGTTGTCCTCATTTCCATTTCAGAGGATTTGTCGCTGATATACAGGAATGCCTTTGATTTATGCGTGTTGATTTTATATCCTGCCACTTTGCTGAATTCATTTATTAGCTCTAATAGTTTCTTTGTAGACCCTTTTGGGTCTGCTAGGTATAGAATCATGTCATCTGCAAATAGTGATAATTTAAGTTCTTCTTTTCCTATTTTGATGCCTTTAATTTCTTTCGTCTGTCTAATTGCTCTGGCCAGTGTTTCGAGAACTATGTTGAACAGAAGTGGTGAGAGAGGGCATCCCTGTCTTGTTCCAGATTTTAGAGGGAATGCCTTCAATTTTTCTCCATTCAGAATGATGCTAGCCTGAGGCTTAGCATAGATTGCTTTTACAATATTCAGGTATGTTCCTGTTATCCCTAGTTTTTCTAGAGTTTTGAACATAAAGGGATGCTGTACTTTGTCGAATGCTTTTTCCGCATCTATCGAGATGATCATATGGTTCTTATTTTTAAGTCTATTGATGTGGTGAATAACATTTATTGATTTCCGTATATTGAACCAGCCTTGCATCCCAGGGATGAATCCTACTTGATCATGGTGCACAATTTTTTTGATATGTTTTTGTATCCGAGTGGCCAGAATTTTATTGAGGATTTTTGCATCTAGGTTCATTAGAGATATTGGTCTGTAGTTTTCTTTCTTTGACGTGTCTTTGTCTGGTTTAGGTATCAGGGTGATGTTGGCCTCATAGAATGAATTTGGAAGTTCTCCCTCTTTTTCTATTTCCCGAAGTAGCTTGAAAAGTATTGGTATTAGTTCCTCTTTAAAGGTTTTGTAAAACTCTGCTGTATACCCATCCGGTCCTGGGCTTTTCTTAGTTGGTAGTCTTTTGATGGTTTCTTCTATTTCCTCAATTGATATTGGTCTGTTTAGGTTGTCTATATCCTCCTGACTCAATCTGGGCAGATCATATGACTTAAGAAATTTATCTATGCATTCACTATCTTCTAATTTATTGGAGTATAAGGATTCAAAATAATTTTTGATTATCTTCTGTATTTCTGAAGTGTCTGTTGTGATATTGCCTCTTTCATCCCGTATGTTAGTGATTTGAGTTCTCTCTCTTCTTCTCTTCGCTAGCATGGCTAAGGGTCTGTCGATTTTGTTTATTTTTTCAAAGAACCAACTTTTAGTTTTGTCAATTTTTTCAATTGTTTCTTTTGTTTCGATTTCATTAATTTCAGCTCTGATTTTAATTATTTCTTGCCTTCTACTTCTTTTGCTGTTGTTTTGCTCTTCTTTTTCTAGGATTTTGAGATGAAGTATGAGATCATTTATTTGTTGGTTTTTTCTTTTTTTAAGGAATGAACTCCAAGCAATGAATTTTCCTCTTAGAACTGCTTTCAATGTGTCCCATAGATTCCGATATGTTGTGTCTGTGTTTTCATTAATCTCTAAGAATTTTTTAATTTCCTCCTTGATGTCTTCTATAACCCATTGATCATTCAGTAACCTATTGTTCATTCTCCAAGTGATATATTCTTTTTCCTTCCTTCTTTTATCGTTGATTTTCAGTTCCATTCCATTATGATCAGATAGGATGCATGGTATTATCTCTACTCCTTTGTATTGTCTAAGAGTTTCCCTGTGACATAATATATGATCTATTTTTGAGAAGGATCCATGTGCTGCTGAGAAAAAAGTGTAACTGCTTGATGTTGGGTGGTATATTCTATATATGTCAATTAAGTCTAGGTTATTAATTGTGTTATTGAGTTCTATAGTTTCCTTATTCAACTTTTGTTTGGAAGATCTGTCCAGTGGTGATAGAGGTGTGTTGAAGTCTCCCATGATTATTGTATGGTGGTCTATTAGACTCTTGAACTTGAGAAGAGTTTGTTTGATGAACATAGCTGCACCATTGTTTGGGGCATATATATTTATGATTGTTATGTCTTGTTGGTGTATGGTTCCCTTGAGCAGTATGTAGTGTCCCTCTTTATCCCTTTTGATTAACTTTGGCTTAAAATCTATTTTATTTGATATGAGTATGGATACTCCTGCTTGTTTCCGAAGTCCATATGAGTGATATGATTTTTCCCAACCTTTCACCTTCAGCCTATGTATGTCTTTTCCTATCAAATGCGTCTCCTGTAGGCAGCATATTGTTGGGTCTTGTTTTGTGATCCATTCTACTAGCCTGTGTCTCTTGATTGGTGAGTTTAAGCCATTAACATTTAGGGTTATTATTGAGATATGGGTTGTTCTTCCAGCCATATTTGTTTATTTATGTTACTAAACATGGTTTGTTTTCCACTTTGATTATTTCCCCCCCTTTAGTGTCCTACCTCCCACTGTTGGTTTTCATTGTTATTTTCCATTTCCTCTTCCTGTAATGTTTTGCCAAGGATGTTTTGAAGAGATGGTTTTCTAGCTGCAAATTCTTTTAACTTTTGTTTATCATGGAAGGTTTTAATTTCATCTTCCATCCTGAAGCTTAATTTCGCTGGAAACACAATTCTTGGTTGGAACCCATTTTCTTTCAGTGTTTGAAATATGTTATTCCAGGATCTTCTAGCTTTCAGAGTCTGTGTTGAAAGATCAGCTGTTATCCTGATTGGCTTACCCCTAAATGTGATCTGCTTCCTTTCTCTTGTAGCTTTTAAAATTCTCTCCTTGTTCTGTATGTTGGGCATCTTCATTATAATGTGTCTAGGTGTGGGTCTCTTATGATTTTGCACATTCGGCGTCCTGTAGGCTTCTAGGATTTGGGGTTCTGTCTCATTCTTCAAGTCTGGGAAGTTTTCTCGAATTATTTCATTGAATAGATTGCTCATTCCTTTGGTTTGAAACTCTGTCCCTTCCTGTATCCCAATGACTCTTAAATTTGGTCTCTTGATGTTATCCCATATTTCTTGGATGTTCTGCTCATGGTTTCTTAACAGTCTTGCTGAGCTGTCTATGTTCTTTTCAAGTTGAAATACTTTATCTTCATTGTCTGATGTTCTGTCTTCTAAGTGTTCTACTCTGCTGGTAGTATTCTCAATTGAGTTTTTAAGTTGGCTTATTGCTTCCTGCATTTCTAGGATTTCTGTTTGTTTGTTTTTTATAACCTCTATTTCCCTGTATAGTTGATCTTTTGCTTCTTGGATTTGTTTATGTAATTAATTGTTGAAGTGATCTTTCATTGTCTGATTTTGCTGTCTGATGTCTTCTTTGAGACTCCAGATCATCTGAAGCATGTATATCCTGAATTCTTTATCTGACATTCCATCAGCTGCAGCTATTACCTCTTCTAACGTTGAGTTGACCTGCAATGCTTGTGGTCCTTTCTTTCCTTGTCTCTTCATACTGTTCGCGTTCCTTTCTTCTTGGTGAAACTGTTGTGCTATTGAATTTTCCCCCTATATATTTATATTGGTCTTGTATAGTTGCAAAGTCTCCCTCGCAGGCGTGGGCGGCGGCTCTGCCCCTCCTCCAATTGGGGCAATGTGCCTACCACGCCGGCAGGCCGCTGGGCCTGCTCTGCCAGTCGGTAGCAGGTCCGCCGACCTTGCAGGCGCGGGCAGCGGCTCTGTCCCTCTGCGGGCCGCTAGGCTTGTTCTGTCGGTGGTCGCAGTTCTGCCTACTTTGCAGGCGCAGGCAGCGGCACTGCCCCTCTGCAGGCCTCTGGGGCTGTACTGCCAGTGGGTCGCAGGTCCACCTACTTTGCAGGCGTGTGGGGGGGGGCGGCTCTACCCTTCCTCAGGCCACTGGGCCTGTTCTGTCTCTCGGTTGCAGGTCTGACCTGTTCTGATGGTGGTCTCAGTTCCAACTACCTTGCAGGCGCGGGGGGGAGGGGGCGGCTCTGCCTCTCAGCAGGCCGCTGCTCCTCTTCTGCCGGTGGGTCGCAGGCCCACCTACCTTGCTGGAGTGATTGGAAGGTCTGTCCCGCCGCGGGCCACTGGGCCTTTTCTGTCGGTGGTCACAGTTCCCCTACCTGGCAGGCGCGGGGGGTGGGGGGCGGCTCTGCCCCTCAGCAGGCCGCTGGGCCTGCTCTGTGTTTGGTCCCAGTTCCCTCTACTATGCCGGCGCAGGGGGAGGGGACGGCTCAGCCTCTCAGCAGGCGGCTGCTCCTCTTCTGCCGGTGGGTCGCAGGCCCGCCTACCTTGCAGGAGTGATTGGAAGCTCTGTCCCGCCGCGGGCCACTGGGCCTTTTCTGTCGGTGGTCACCCTTCCCCTACCTGGCAGGCGAGGGGGGTGGGGGGCGGCTCTGCCCCTCAGCAGGCCGCTGGGCCTGCTCTGTGTTTGGTCCCAGTTCCCTCTACTATGCCGGCGCAGGGGGAGGGGGCGGCTCAGCCTCTCAGCAGGCGGCTGCTCCTCTTCTGCCGGTGGGTCGCAGGCCCGCCTACCTTGCAGGAGTGATTGGAAGCTCTGTCCCACCGCGGGCCACTGGGCCTTTTCTGTCGGTGGTCACCCTTCCCCTACCTGGCAGGCGAGGGGGGTGGGGGGTGGCTCTGCCCCTCAGCAGGCCGCTGGGCCTGCTCTGTGTTTGGTCCCAGTTCCCTCTACTATGCCGGTGCAGGGGGAAGGGGCGGCTCAGCCTCTCAGCAGGCGGCTGCTCCTCTTCTGCAGGTGGGTCTCAGGCCCGCCTACCTTGCAGGAGTGATTGGAAGCTCTGTCCCGCTGCGGGCCACTGGGCCTTTTCTGTCGGTGGTCACCCTTCCCCTACCTGGCAGGCGAGGGGGGTGGGGGGCGGCTCTGCCCCTCAGCAGGCCGCTGGGCCTGCTCTGTGTTTGGTCCCAGTTCCCTCTACTATGCCGGCGCAGGGGGAGGGGGCGGCTCAGCCTCTCAGCAGGCGGCTGCTCCTCTTCTGCCGGTGGGTCGCAGGCCCGCCTACCTTGCAGGAGTGATTGGAAGCTCTGTCCCGCCGCGGGCCACTGGGCCTTTTCTGTCGGTGGTCACCCTTCCCCTACCTGGCAGGCGAGGGGGGTGGGGGGCGGCTCTGCCCCTCAGCAGGCCGCTGGGCCTGCTCTGTGTTTGGTCCCAGTTCCCTCTACTATGCCGGCGCAGGGGGAGGGGGCGGCTCAGCCTCTCAGGAGGCGGCTGCTCCTCTTCTGCCGGTGGGTTGCAGGCCCGCCTACCTTGCAGGAGTGATTGGAAGCTCTGTCCCGCCGCGGGCCACTGGGCCTTTTCTGTCGGTCTTGTTTTTATTTTTATGTGGAGCCAGGGATTGAACCCAGTGCCTCACCCATGCTAGGCAAGCGCTCTACCACTAAGCCACAACCCTGGCCCCTGATTAGTGAATTTGATTTAAAAAAATAGAACATGAGCAGATGAATGGACCCTTGCTCTTTCTTTACTAATATCTTGAATCAAGGAATCTACCCTTTTGCACCGCCCCCCATATATGTAAGTTGTCTGTCCTTGCAAGAAGTTTATAATTCACCAGTTTGTGGCAGTATTGGTGGTATCAATAAGCCCATTGTATCCAAAGTTCCAGGCCACTTTCCAATTCATCTTTATAAATAATTAAGCTGACATTTTCATCTCCATCTGTCTTATTTGTACATCTACTTTGAGTTGATTTTAAATTCAGATGAGGGAAGACAAGTGTGTGGTTAATTATCACTTCTAAAACCCTATCAGAGTCCATGTCAAAGAGTAAAGTGCTTTAATTTCTAGCATAAGAGATTTAAGAGAGACAACAGAAAGTAAAAAATAGCAGACAATACAACTCTTTAGACATTATTTAATTTGCTGAGTAAATTGCAATTAAATTACACACAAGGGGAAAACAGCTGGTTTGCCTTTGCATGTAATAAGGAATAAAACTGTACTTTGATTTGTGGTCAAAGTTGTCCCTTAGGTGGGAATGTATGAAATATAGAGAATGAAGCCAAATTGATTACAACCTCAAAGTAAGGGCAGGAAAGGGAACTAAGTTATCACCAGATGCCTTTAAGAAGAAGGAAGAAAAGGAAGAGATCAGAAAATGGAAAGATCATCTGGTTTCATCAAATTTTCAGACACCGTAAAGATAGTGAAAAATATTAAAGTTGAAACAAAACTGTTTTGTTTGAACAAAAAAGAACATTTACAAATTAAAGTATCTTAGTATCTTTAGCCAAAAAAAAAAATAGATGATCTTGTTGAATTTGGTAGCATGAAGCAGAGGGGAAAAAGTAGTTGAGAAGAAATAATAAATGAAGACAGGCCTGAAAAAACTTTCATATAGTTATTTTCAGCATTATTATTTTTTATGATAAAAAATAATGAAGCAGTAAAATTAGAGCCAAATCAAAAGTGTGTTTTCAAAAGCTATTTGATATTATTTTCCTAATGTGCCTTTTAAATTTCCCAAAATGATCTTGGTAAATTCCCTATAGCTCTTGCTCATCTAGAGGAAAAAGGATTTATTTTTCAGGTAATAACTTTTAATTAATTTCTATTGTCAGATTTATAATTTCTTTAATTTAAAATCTGACAAGAGTATGAGGTGGTAAAGTACTGGGAATATATTAAAATGTTTCCTCAACACAAGTATTTCATTTATATTTCCTTTATACATAGAATTATTTTCTTTTGTTGGGGTAGTTTTCAAATAGCAACAAAGGTTTGAACACTTAATCTCATTTAATTTTCTACAATCAAAATTAATCAACCGTTAAACTTTAGTTAAGTACACCAAGATGACACAAAACAATCTTTTCACATCTGAATAAGGGTGGCCATTCCCAGAGACCCATAAATATAATTTGCCTGCTTATTAGAATTTTTTCCATTTTAATCATGAAATACGTAAGAAATTTATGTTATTCATACAATTTAGCAGTTAAGTATAACACATTTAAACTCTGAGGTTAATCAACTATATTAACTGTGTCCCTGATTTGCCTAGTAATCAGTTTTTGCTATAGGTTGACGAAAGAAAGGTTTACAAGTTTTAATTTATTAAACATTTTATTCCCAAATTTTCTCCAATTGTTTTGCAACACAAATTCTGGATCTAGGCTATAATAACATTATAAAGGTAAGTGGGATTGGTTTCTATCTGTTCAATTTTAAGTTGAACAAAAAATTCCATAAATTATATAGTAATTGAGAAAGTTGACAATAGAATATTCTACTCTTTCCACATGGTTATTTTCCAGTATTATTATTAATTTAGTCTCATGCAGTTGATTTTGCCTTATGTACAATTGTAAATTTAAAACATTTAAATAAAGGAAATGGTATCTATTAAAAGTAACATCATTAAAATTAATTGTACAGCCTAGGAAATAGTATCTTCTTCTAAAACATGTATTACCAATATTAGCTAGTAAATAGAAGAAATATAACTCATGAGACAGAGTTGGATATATATGATTGATATTAATTTCATCATATTTTGTCCATATTTAAGAAAAAATAATTACTTTTATGTCATCCAATAATGATGGGAGAATTATTCTGAAAGCATTTTTTTTTTGGTACTGGGGAGTGAACCCAGGGGCACTTAACCACTGAGCCACATCCCCAGCCCTTTTTATATTTTATTTAGAGACAGAGTCTCACTGAGTTGTTTAGGGCCTCACTAAGTTGCTGAGGCTGGCTTTGAACTTGAAATCTTCCTGCCTCAGCCTCCAAGATGATGGTATTACAGGCATGTTCCCCTGTGCCCAGCATTTGCATTCTTTTAATTGAGAAATATTTAATATTTCCTGAGCCTCTACCATATGTGCTGTTTAGACTATTGCTCACAAGCAATAGCACCCCAGTTTGAACAATACTGCAGGGCAGTATCGATTTCATGAAGTGACCAAAAGGATAAACTGATAATGAGTGAGCCAGATATATAATGATGAATAGGAAGAAAAAGCTAACCTGCAAGAAGAAAAGAATGAAGTACACATCCAGAGAAAAAAAATTTAAAAGGACTCCCCAGCTTTGCATGTTAAAGCTTCAGTGCCTGTGTTCTGAATACAAAAGAGTGTGAAAAGGACTCATAACCCACCTTTGATCCGTGCCCACCTGGAACAATAAGTAATGTCCATGAGAATAGATGATTGAAGCAATATCATAAGAAAATATGAATGATAGTGATAGCATGCAGAATAGAATGGTAGAGGTATAAAATGGCCTAAATACATTATCCCTTGGATATTTACCACATTAGAGAAACAAATGATAAATTCATAGAAGTAGCTCAGTTGAGCCGATTAATTAAATGATATACTTGAATCCCAGGGTATAGCTTGAAATCACATAATTATCATAATTATAGATGACCACTTACAACCTATAAAACTGGCTATTTAATTTGTTACAACCAGCATGTTATTCAGGAAATAATGGTAAGCAGTACTATAGGAAAAAAATGTGACACAATCAAACTGAACATAAAAATCAAAGGGAGCAAAAAGGAAATGGAAACAACTGTGGCTGACCAACCATTCCATCCCAACCATTTTACCTTACACTGGGGTCCTTTTAAAACTAATTTGTTTGAACATTTTGTTTGGATCTTTCAGTAGTTAAAAGACAAAGCAGCTGGGCAGAGGTGAGGCCTGATCACAATATGAAGAACTCACCGTCTTCTACTTCACACCTAGACTGTTTCCACTTTCATGTCACCTGTTGGCAGACTCACAGGCATCTATATTTGTGATCATTGCTTGCACATTCTTGGGAAAATGAACTGGGAGCTTTGCAAATAGAAAGACATTGCAGTAACCTATACAAAAGTTGATAGGAAACTTAAAATGTACAAACATGATCCTTGCTAAGATGAATCTCGACATATATCCAATTCCTTCTATAGCTGTTCTGTGTGACCTTAAAATAAATCATCATCTTTATAACTGAGCTTCCTCATGTGTAAAATATAAATACACTAATTGTCACAATAACTGTAATAATTAAATGAAATAATGCTGTAATCAATAAAACATAAGCCACATCATTTCACAGAACATAGGAACTACTAAGAAAAGAAACTGGCATTGATATTAATGGGTTCTAATCTGGTGAAGGGGCATGATACAAAACATCAGCTGGAAGATAAATATTTAATTTCAAGTAGATAGCGAGAGGGAAACTATAGAAAAAGAATACTCAGCTCATGGTAACAGGGGGCTCCAGAGGGATAGTTAGTAAAGTTTTTTTTTTTTTTTTTTTTTTACCCAACATCCTAGTTTGCCCACAACTTTTCCAACTTTATTACTGGAAAGTTCTGTGTCATGGGAAATGTTTTAGTATGGGCAAACTGGGATTGCTAGCCACCCTAGCAAACTATCATGTGGAGCTTAGAGAAGGTGTATAGTTTCAACAGAGGATTTGACACACTGATCAGAAACTAAATGAAGCTCTATCCTAAAGAGGGTGAACACTAGTCTCTTGGTAGGAAAGAAAAGGCAGGGAGTGGGGAGGGCACAGGAAGGAAGAGTTTATATTACTATAGGGTTCCCAGCCCCAGGAAAATATCTGACATATAGTAGGTTCTCCGTAAATATTTCTGGGTGTGTATATATATTTAATCAATCTACAGGAAAATACAGCAGAGAATGCTAAACATCTCACCAGTGTTTTTTCCTTCCTCCTGGGCCTTTCACGTGATAATATTTTCCAGCCTCACTGGCAGATAGCATGACCACTTGATTGAGTTTTGACAAACAGGATATAAGTACAAATTATGTGTGCAACTTCAGTTCATGATTTCAAAAAGAACAAGCTTGCTTTCCACTGCAGATATGACTATAGAATTGACCATTTGGGTGAGGGCAACTTAGGAGATGAAGGAGCAAAAAGTGAAAAAGATCCTGGTCCTTGGATGTTCTCAAGGGGTGTAGACACCACATTCACTGGACTACTTATGCCTGTCACTATTATTTGCTCACTGTTAAAAATAGCTGAAGTGGGCTGGTGGTGTGTCTGGGTAATGGAGCACTTTCTTAATATGCATGAGACCCTGCATTTGGTCTATTACAATGCAAAAAATATTTCTAAAAGACTCTTTGTGTCTGTCAAGTATGGGTGAAAACATGGAAAGTGATATGCCTTATTGATTATGATGTGATACCATCTAAGTGGATTTGGGTTGAGAAAAATGGGTTGAGAAAACAAAAAATTCAACAATTTTTTGTTAAAAATTGGCATTTTTAAATTTAAGTAATATAAATACCACTATTATGAAATATTACAACTGTTTTCTTGTACTCTTTTAACTTCCTCAGTTATAACTCATTTATATCATTTAATCACTGAAATAATTAGATTGGACACAGTCAATGAAACCAACATCAAAGAGAAAGAAAATACAGATGTGGATAAAGGAAATTTGCTTCTGCAAGGAATTATATTCTTAATTTTGTGGTCAATTTGCTTTTAAATAATATATCTTTTTCTCCATATAGGAATTTCTCTCTTAATATTGACTAAGCTTATTCTCATTTAGTTAATTTAGAAGTCAGTTGAAAAATAAAGTTTGCATAATTTGAATTTGTTTTGGAAGATCATCATATTAGAGAAAACTTAATACTCTAAACATTTGTCAGAAGGATTATGGGGGCCCAAGTTCACTTTCTAAAATTTAAATTAGATGGTTTATCCTTTCATACTTATGGGATATTTCAGTCCTTATTAAATTCATATTCAAGCGAATTTGATCCAAATACTTTAATTTTAAATCTGAAACTGTATAAATTAGGTCTTCTAGTTATTATTAGCATTATTCACTTAAAACAAACACTGCTTACTGGACAATACACAGATGCCCGAAGAATCATTATTTTAGATAAAAAACAGAGATTGTTTTTCCATTATACTACTATTTTTGTTTTTATTTCATATTTCTTGTAACTGGTATAAAACAAAACATAAGCATTGCAATATTAAATTTGACTTCTTAGCAGGCATTGGATACACCTAAAAATAATGACTGACACAAACATATAATTCTACTACCACCAGGGTCAAAACAATTCATTACCCAAATGCTTGCCTGAAAAGATGAAATCCCCTAAATCAATACTTTAATACATATTTAAATAGACTATTTTAGAACATATTCAAAAGAATAAAACTTACATGAGCAACCCATGACTTGTTCAAAATATTGTGTTCCCATTTTTCTGGTGAGATTTATTTAAGTAAAACATTGAATATTTGAAAAATTATATATTTTAAATTATTTTGAATTCAATATTAGTCATCAAATTTAAAAGAAAAAGCACTAATTTGCATGTAATATACGCTTTCTGCTTTATTTAAAAATATTTAGCATTTTACCTAATTTATTTCAAATTTTCTATTTCTTTAAATAAGACACATTTTAACCAAGCTCGATTTCTAAAATTAAGACTGCAACACATGGTCTCAAACATATTCTTTAAAATTAAGAGAAAATCACAAAGGAGTGTAAGGAATAAATTTAAATAGGCTGGAAGTGGAAATTATAGTTATTACAGATTTTTCTGCTTTCTCTGTTGACAGAATCACAATCTATGTCACATAAATCTATTAATAAGTTTAAATACTATCATTTGGAAGTCTAAAAACTATTGAAGACAATTGCAAATACTGAACACTCACTGAGTACTACTTAAATGATATATCATAGAAGAAAAAATAAATTGGCAATCAGCATTCTGCAGCTCAAGCAAACTTTACTTTTAATTTTTTTAAATATGTTCATTACTGTGGTTCACTTACTTTGGAATCTTTGTTACTTTTGTCTGAATGTCTTTCTAGAAATGCTGTATAATCTTTCAATTTGAACCTGAATATTCAAAAAAATTCACCAATGTGTATGACTTCTATTTAGTCCTCTACCTGATTCCTAAAAAATCAGAGGAAAAGTGAATAGCAATATAGAAAACACTTTTTGAAACTTATTAAGCGATGCTTTTATGACTTGAATAATGTATTCACCTAAATTCCAAAGTTTGTTGGTGTCCCAAAATTTGAGTGTGTTGGTAATATGTGGCACATGTATAAGATACTAAAATGCTTGAAATAATTTCAGTTTTTAAGTTTTAGAGGTTGATATTGAACACTCCTAACTTAGAATTAATGTGATATATGCAATACAGATATAAAGTGAGATATGAATTAAGTGAGTTAAAATGGCTAAGGAAAATATATAAGCTTTTCTGGTTACATTTACCTTCACTGACTCATAGCAGTAATTGAAAATTAGTGTGATCAAAGTTAAAATCAGCATCATGTCACCAATCTTGTTTTATAAATCCATAAGGAATTAGCACTTTGCCAACGTAAGGATGGTTCAATAACAATGGGGTCTCATTCCATTCATATTAATATGGTGACAAGTAGTGGAGTCCTTTCCCAGTTATCTGTCCCAATGGACAACAGCAGATAAAACTGCATGAAAAGGAAGCTCATAGAACAACAACAACAACAAAATTACCCTACGATGGACTATAATCTGGGTGCTAAATACAGAAAAATAAAAATATATTAAAAGTAAAATAATGACAGGTTATCCAGTTGAAAATGGAAAGCATGCAATTTATTTACAAGAATCTACTAAGAAAATAATGGAGACTGGCACAACAGAACTTGCACAACATAAATGCATATATGTATATATACAACATATAAAGTATACATGTATATAGAACAAATAGAGAATATGTGAATAATATAGAGACAATTTATACAATACATATTAATACAGTTAAATCTGTGCTTATTGAGGACATTAGTAGATAAAAATTACTAGTATATCTTTGAATTATTTGGTCTAATACTTAGTACATAATCTATTTCAGAGCACTAAGATTACTATTTTTATTGCTATTGTAATCCAACATAAGCTAGAAAGAAACCTCACATATCATTTAATAATCAAGCAGTTACTAAGACAAACAAAAGGAATGTGTCTCTATCTCATAGGTCTTCTGGACCTTGTGGAGGAGTTATTGTAAAGAAATATACACAGGAAATTTATATTTTACATTATCATGAGCTTTATATATATTGAAAATGAATCTGCTTCTCATTTTCAATTTGATAAAAATAAAACTGTGTCTGCAGAAGATACAAGCAATACAATTAGAATTCTAACAGAGCAATATCTAGGCTTTATTATATCACTTTGATCAAATTATTGTATATTATAAATTTTAAATTGTTCATCTCTATAAAAAGCATAGTATCAATTATCTTCTAAAAATAAAAAGGAAACATTCTGACATATTTCTAAAACATCCTGAAAATAATTTAGTAGTTATCAAATATTTATACCTGATATGTATTTTAAACACAACAGTAAGAATACTGCAAGTTTAAAAAGTGACATTTATTGTCAAAAGTACAGCTGGAGATGTGGACTTTTACTTCAATTGTTAAAATTAAAACTATATAAATAATGGTTTTGGCTTTCACTCTGGGTATAGAGAATTAAAAGGAGTATTAATTACCTCCACACTTACAACAAAAGAGAGTGAAGGTAAGAGAGATGAATACGTTCTAGAGTTCTGTTGTACAATACTATATCTACAGTAAACAATAAGTTAATGTATGCTTAAAAACTTTTTAAGATGCTAGATTTTATGTTAAGTGCAATTACAAGAATAAAATATAGCGCCAGACCAATTTCAAATTATGTGATTTTTTTTTTAACCACTAGGGAACTGAGATCACTGATCCTAAATCTAAGAAGAGATCATGATTTCAGGGTGATTGCAGAGAGAGACAGAGATACAGGCACTCATGGCGGGTAGCTACTCTTACCAGAGTGTAGCAGGAATTGATGACAAACTGTGAAGGCCTGGTTAATGACCTGAGGAGACACTATGAAATCCCTGAGAACTTCAGAATTTGGGACTATCTGTACACTCTTGCCCTGTTTCTTCACAATCCCAATAGATGATCGCACACACACATACGTACACGCCATATGGGCACAGCATTAGAAACAGCCCTAAGAAATTATCCATTGTGGTGTAGACCTGTGGGAGGAAAGCAACAATCATTTGGGAGCATCAAGAAATTGTCAACATTCTTCTCTTCTATTTCCAATACAGAACAGAAACCTGACTCAGTGGGAGAAAGCCCACAAACATTGCTGGTTTTAGGAGACCCAGGAAGCAATCCTTGCATTTGGGATACTGAAATAGATATTAAAAATCCGAATCCTGCAGGATTAGGATTTTGCTTTAGTAAACCATGCAAAAAAAAAAAAAAAAAAAAAAAAACAGTGGAGTGCTATGTTTTATTGTTTTTGTTTTTGTTTTCCCAGAGCAACATTTTTGGTGGGAAAATAAAATGGAACAGGCACTTTGGAAGACACCCTAGTAGTTTCTTGCAAAATTAAATATAGTCTTATCACATGATCCTAACTGATTTGAAGCATGTCTATAGAAAAATCCACTGATGAATGTTAATGGACACTTTATTGATAATCTCTTAAAAACTAGAAACAACCAAGATGTTGTTAAATAGTTAAGTGCATAAACAAATTGTGTACTATTTTTAAACAGCTAATTGGGGGGGGGGGACTGTCAACCCAGATTTCTAAATCCATTGAAATTATTTTTTCCAAATGAAGAAGTAAAACAATTTTTCAACAAATAAACATGGAAAGAATTAATTGGCAGCAAACATTTAAAGGCATAGCATAGGGGAATTTTTAGGGTTCTCTATTGAAATATAGTAATGATCACATGATTTTTATGCATTTGCCAAAATATAGAGGAATATAGATCAGAAATGTGCATTTTACTGAAAGTTAATAAAAGGTAAGCAGCAAATGGGGAGAAACATGGAAATATAGACTGTGATAAATCAATCAAATTGCACTAAAAATTCATCAGATGATCACATTGAAAATGATAGAGAAGAAAATACCTTGTAAAAACAATGTTTTGTCAGGATATTGCAAAGATAAAGATAAAAAATAAATACACAAATAATATGTTATAATTGTTAAATTTGATTATCACTGGTGTATGTTAGAAATTCTTAAAATACTTTCTTTGTACATTAATATTTATCACTATAGATGATGAGATACAGGTTTCTCCTTGTGAGGAGATGGGGAAGGAGAAAGCTGGAATTAACCTTTTGTTGCTATAGTATACTGGAACATAAAAATATGAGTTTATTGTTTCTTTCTTTCTTTTTTTATGGTAGCAGGAATTGAACCCAGGGGCTCTTAATCATCAAGCTACATCTCCAGCACTTTTTATGTTTAATTTTGAGTCACTGAGTTGCTTAGGGCCTTGCTAAGTTTCTAAGACTAGATTTGAATTTACAATCCTCTTGCCTCAACCTCTGGAGTCGCTTGGGATTACAGGTGTGCATCAGCATGCCATCTGGCATGAGTTGACCTTTAAAATATGTGTATAGAAAAAGTGATGTGTAGGGGTTTTTTGTTTGGGATTGAGGTCTCCGATAGCTTCATGACTGTGGCATGCTTGGTGGCTAGAAAGTTTCTGTTCAAAGACACATAATTCCTGACTGCTAGGAAACTTCTTTGCAAAGACACAGGATGCCTGAATGCTAGGAAACATCTGTGCAAAGGCACAGGATGCCTGGCTGTTGTAGCATTGTCCTTCACAAGGAGGCTCTGTGTTAGAGTCTTATCAGCCTTGACCTTGATCTCAGGCACACAGCTCCTGGGAATATAGGAACTCTCTTGTTAGACAACCACAATGTTTCACTGAACCTAAACCTGTCCACATAACAGTAACATTATACAATGGACTTTCTTGAGAGCTACACAAAGCTCCTAACATTGCACATTGCAATTTAGTATGTAACTGAGGAATAAGCCGCATAATATTGCTAAATCTGTAATCTGCCTAGTTAAAATGAACAATATGTACTAATGATGCCAATGATCTAAAGTAACCTATTGATATAAATAAAGCTTAGCAGCTTGGCCTGACATTCTGCCATCTTTCTTTCAGGTCTCTTCATCTTGTCTCTGTGTCTTCTTTCGATTTTCCTTACAGTGATGTTAAAATAAATTTAGATGAGTGAAATGAGATAGTATACCTTTTGTAGATTGAGTCTGAGAAGGGCTAAATACAGCGATATTCCACTAAGAAGGAGCTACTCTTAGTGTTCAGATATGAATCTCAAAATACCAGTCTCTGGTTGATTTATAGGGTTGGGACAGAGAAAATTAAAGATGATTCTGGAACATCTTGTGATGCCAGAAGTTAAGAAAGTGCATAAAAGGGGGATTGAAAATTGAGGCACATCAAATACTGAAAATGCCCAGGAATCAGACAAAAAGAGCTCCTAAAGCCACCGACTTGTGTGACAAAACAAATAACCAGTAGATTGTATAATAACCCAAAGATTAAAATAATGACCTGATAGGTAGATGAATAGATTAAATCACTGGGGATGAAGCCAGGCATGGTGACACATGCCTGTAATTCCAGCTGCTTGGGAGGCTGAGGCAGGAATATCGCAAGTTCAAAGCCAGCCTCAGCAAAAAACAAGGGAAATTGAGAGGCACAGGGAAATTCACCTTTGTATATAAGTAAAAAGAATCAATTAAATGTAAAGAAATACAGATAAATTTATTTATTTATTTATTTATTTAAATAAATATTTAAGCAGATAAATAAATATCCTATTAGAGTAGAAAAAAGGATAATGGGGAAGTGGAGGGAGGACAGAAAGGAAAAGGGGTGGAGGAAGGGGAGAATCATGTACTAAAATTGAATTCCATGCATATATGTGTTCATTGGGATGAACCCAACTAATTTAATTTAAAAAAAGAGGGAAATAGAAAATCAGTATTGGAAACCACAACTTCATCAAGGAGAATCCAGCCAAATACTGTAAATAGACTAAATCAAAGTTTATGCAAAATTAGGATATTTGCTCTTAAATTACAGTCAATTCTTATTATTCATAGTAATGCTGTATAGTATTATCATAAAAATTGACTGAGTTAGGGAATGCTGACCCATTGGTAGGGGTGGGAATAGAATTTAATTCCTGAAAACCCTTTGTTGCATCTCATAAACCAATCAATACATCATGTTGCTTTATGTGTTTCTATTTAAAGACATCTTGTTTAATATATATTATTGAATCATTAACATTGAACTCACAGATAATAGTGCTACAACTCATGCTCGAATGAAGCTTATCAAACATGCTATTTCCTCCATAAGGCAACATCACAGATGTCATGCACTTTAGGAACACTGATTAATACTTCAGCACTATATTCATAAGCCATTTTAAGGAATGAGATCAGAAAGAAAAAAAAGAAAGAAGGAAGGAAGGAAGAAAAATGGAGAAAATGTGGCATTAAAAGGATTTCAAAAATTAGCCTTGTTGACAATATGAGACCTGAAACACAAAGATAGAGTGTTAGCTTGTTTGATATCAGCTGGGATCATAAGTGATAAGCAAAAATATTACGCTTTTCTGTGAAGCTTCAAACTGACTGCAAAATGCCCACTCAAATATTGACTTTGGAGTTTCAAATAAGTTTTAGTGAGCAAGCTAACTCACAAATATGGAATCTTTGAATAATGAAAGTCAGTTTGTTAGGTAGTAGCTAGCAATGAGCAGCGAAATGCAGGCTAGGTCACAAATGTTCTTTAAATTACTTTAGGGTCCTTCTTTAAACTACTTCCAAAGTAGATGAGAAATCAAAGGGTGGTAGTTAATTTGTAGAAACTAAACAGAAGCAAAGGAGCTTGTTGGAAATCATGTCCAGAGAAAAGCATTAATGGTACTAACTCTTGACAGGGTTCATTGATGTTATGCGAAGCTAGGAATTAGGGCTATAAGTGTCTCCAATTATCTGAGAAGGAAGATATCTTTAGTAGCCCATGCGTACTAAGATAACTGCCAACCAGCAATTGACCCCAGTGTTCACATTAACATGGGATTGAGTTGTAGATGAAGACCCCTACATAGTATGATCACCATGACAGTGTCGGAGAGGACCAACCATGGTCAAAAACTCAACTGCTAGATGTGAAGTAGGAGTTAGTTGAACACCTGATTGGCAAAGAGTACAGAAGGTGGTCCCAGTTCTCCTGAAAAACATCAAACAGTAATAACATTTTTTCATTGATTATATATCATCTCCTTTGTCATTATCTGCTTGGAGACAGCTTACTCTCTTCCTTGAGAGTGCTGTTTGCTGAAGTCTCATTTTTCTTTAATTTTACCCTCACTTTCACCTATAATAAAGTCCTGCATGTTTATTTTTTTTTTTGGTATCTGACTTTAAATTTTCTTTTGTTGGAACACAAGAGCTGAGGTTTGGAGTTTTAGCTCCCTGCTTTCCTGTGACAAGTTGAATATTTCCCCCCAAACTATTCAGAAAATGGAAAAGAAAAAAAAAAATAGAAAGTTTAGAGTATAGTGTCCAAGCAGATACTATCTTAGGTAAATATTCATTTTCACCTCACCAGTTATGCATATGCATATCATGAAACCCTGAAATGAAGGACTAAATTGTTCACATCCTGTCAGCAGTATCCTACCTTAATAATTGCATAATTCCAAATAATCATATCAATATATAAGACACTCTGAAATTGAATGATACTTTAGAAAATAACTGACCAGTATGGGTATAAATATCAAGATTGTGAAAAACAAAAGAGTAGCACTGTCACAAATTGCAGCTTACCATGCACACATAATAATTAAGTGCATTATGGGATCCTGGATTGGATTGTGATTCAAACAAACAAAAATAAAAAACTAGTGATATCCAATTAAGTTCAGTAAGTTAGTTGATAATATTATACCAAAATTAATTTATTGTTTTGATCATTGTACTATTGTTATAAAGATGTTAACAGAGAATGCTAGACAACCTATTATTTTCCCAATTCTTCTACCATTATGAAATTATCCCAAGCAAATTATTCACATGAAGGCTCATAAATAAGACTTCATGGGACAAAATTCACTCTAAATCATTGAGGCAAATTATTGTCAGTATAATGTTGATAGTATTTGATAAGTTTCACTATTTTTACCATTCTTTCTTTCATAAATCTTAAAATAGTATTATTTTATGTATATACATGTGTGATAATACATGCATATATGTGTATACACACATATAAGTAGTATGTAGCCCTGGTTATTTTTTAATATAACACTTATTTTTTAGAGGTTTAGTGTCACAGCAAAATTAAAAGTAGAGTTTTCCTGTACATCCCCTGCCAAGCCTCCCACCTTATCAACCACTAAGGCCAGATTTATGCATTTATTACAATAGATGAACCTACATTTGAATAAGAATATCAATGGTTGGTCTTATTCAAACATAGGAACCATACCTAGAGACTAACTGGTAGACATATTTTTATTCTAACTTATTATATATGACAGCAGACTGCATTACAATTCATATTACACATATAGAGCACAATTTTTCATATCTCTGGTTGTACACAAAGTAGAGTCACATCATTCATGTCTTCATTCATGTACTTAGGGTAATGATGTCCATCTCATTCCACTGTCTTTCCTACCTCCCTGTCCCCTCCCTCCCCTTTACTCTATCTAGAGTTCATCTAATCCTCTCATGCTCCCCCCTCAACCCCATTATGGATCAGTATCCACTTGTCAAAGAGAACATTTGGCCTTTGGATTTTGGGGATTGGCTTACTTCTTTTAGCATTATATTCTCCAACTCCATCCATTTACTTGCAAATTCCATAATTTTATTCTCTTTTAATGCTGAGTAAATTCCATTGTGTACATGTACCACATTTTCTTTATCCATTCATCTACTGAAAGACATCTAAGTTGATTCCACAGTTTAGCTATTGTGAATTGTGGTGCTCTAAACAATGATGTGGCTGTGTCCATGTATTATGCTGTTTTTAAGCCCTTTGGGTATAGACCAAGGAGTGAAATAGCTGGGTCAAATTGTGGTTCCATTCCCAGTTTTCAAGGAATCTCCATATTGTTTTCCATACTGGCTGCACCATTTTGCAGTCCCACCAGCAATGTATGAGTGTGCCTTTTCCCCCACATCCTTGTCAACACTTATTGTTGTTTGTATTCTTAATAGCTGCCATTCTGACTGGAGTGAGATAAAATATTAAAGTAGTTTTTTTATTTGCATTTCTTTAATTGCTAGATGTGATGAACATTTTTTCATATCTTTGTTGATTGATTATATATCATCTTCTGAGAAGTGGTTGTTCAGTTCCTTGGCCCATATATTGATTGGGTTATTTGAGTTTTTTTGATATTAAGATTTTTGAGTTCTTCATATGTCCTAGAGATTAGGGCTCTGTCTGATGTGTCTGTGGTAAAAATTTGCTCCTATTCTGTAGGCTCTCTGTTCATTTCACTGATTGTTTCTTTTGCTGAGAAACGGCCTATTTCAAAAGTAAAAGACTTTGAGACTCACCTGTGGGAACACCTGCAGCCAACTGCTTTATCCCTGAGGTAGAAAAAGGAAGGTGGGGGGTGAACCCAGATGGAACTAAAGGGAAGAAAAGTGAAAAGGGAGATGATAGCCTTGATACTTTTTCAGTACCTGTTAACATAGATTTTGCCTCCATGCTCTGTCCAAAACCATATACAAACCCCTAAGTTACACACCAAAATGGGTTTTTCTGCTATCAGGCCCCCTTCCACATGGCAGGAGTTCTATCTCTTCTTGTTTAAATAAGTCCCGCTCCTTTTACACTTCCCTTCAGTGATTGTCCATGGATTTTATTCTTCAAAATTTTGGAGAAAAGAACCTAGTAGGAAATTGGTGAAGCAGAACCCGGAAGGAAATTGGTGAAGTAGAGAATCTAGTTTCATTTCAAAAATCTGGTTTCACATTGACACTTCATAATCATACAAATGCCATAGTTTACATTAGGGCTTACTCTTGGTATTGTACATTCTATGGATTTAGGAAAAATGTTATAATAATATGTATCCATGGTTATACTATAATACAGAGCATTTTCACGTCTCTAAAAATCCTCTGTACTCCACCTATTTGACCCTCACACTCTCAACTCCTAGAAGCCACTGATTTTTTTTTTACTATATCCATAATTTTGCCTTTCCCACAATTCTATATAGTTGAAGTCATAGAGAATTTCCAATTGGCTTCTCTCACTAATTAATATTCACTTATGAGTTGCCCATATCTCTCATAGTCTGGTAGCTCATTTCTTTTTAGTACTGACAAATATTACATTATTTGAACATTCTTTTATCTTGGTTGCTTTGAAGTTCTGGCAATAATTAATAAAGCTCCTAATAGCATTAATGTGCAGGATTTTTATGCTTTTATTAGTGCATTATAGTTATACATATGAGGACATGTATTTTCAACTTTTGAATAAATTCCAAGGAGGCTAATTACTGAATCATATGGTAATAGTATATTAGCTTTGTAAGAAATCATTAAACTGTCTTCCAAAGTGACCATAAAATTTTGCATTCCCACCAGCGATGACCAAAAGTTTTTGCTTCTTTTCATCATTGCTTCCATTTGGTGTTGTCAGTATTCCAGATTTTGGTCATTCTAATTAATGGGTAGTTGTATCCTATTGTTATTTGAATTAGAATTTCCCTGATGACATGTGATATAGAGCATCTTTTTATATGCTTATTTTCTGTCGGTATATCTTCCTTGATGAAGTTTCTGTTAAGATCTTTGGCTCACTTTTTAATCATGTTGTTGAGTTTCTTTTCTTCACTTTTAAGAGTTCTTTGAATATTTTGGATAATAGTCCTTATCATGTGCTTATTACATTTTTTTTAAAATTGTAGATGGACACAATACCTTTATTGTATTATTTTTATGCAATCCTAAGGATCAAACCCAGTGCCTCACACATGCTAGGCAAGTACTCTACCACTGAGCCACACTCTCATCCCCCTTAACAAGTGCTTTTTACAAATATTTTCTGCTAGTCTATGGTTTGTCTTCTCACTATCTTGACATCATCTTTCTTAGGGCAGAACTTTAATTTTATTAAAGTCTAGCTTATTGATTATTTCATTTTTGGATAGTGCCTTTCTTGTGGTATCTAAAAGCTCATTGTCATATTACTAAGTTATTTAATGAAATATAGGAACAAATAGTTATTTCTGTACCATCATTGGAGTTTACCAAAATTCCAAATAAGCAAATAGTACATCAGTAACCCACCTCCTGGCAATACCATAGACTCCATTGATCACAACAGTATTTGATCAGAGTGTCCATCAGCGGATGAATGCCAACATCAAAAGTCCAATACTTTTCTGAGACAATTTTTTGAGGTGGCACTCAAGATATTGATTTCATGTTATCTTAATCACCAATTTCCCAGTCAAAACTGAGTTTCTGAATGTCTGATTTTGATCCATTACTGACAATGCCTATAATTGAACTTGTTTATCATTTTGTACTTCAAATCTCAATGGCATATACTTGAACATATGACACATATTTTCTCTAAATCATATACATTTTATCACTTAAGATATGATGAAACAATTTGTCATTAAATCATGAATTTTATATTGTATGTGCATAACCTCTAAAAGAAAAAGAGCAAATCAGTTTTAGTAAAAATTATTTATTTGCCTTCTCATCTCTATCTAATTCAGCAATATTGTCAGCTCATCATTATTTCTTTTAATCATAAAAATAATTACCAGTCTTCTAAAATTTCATTTTTTTAGGTAATACAATATTTGGAAAACAAAACAAATAATTTTAGGGCTGGGGTTGCAGTTCAGTGGTAGAACACCTGCCTAGCATGTGTGAGACACTGGGTTCAATTCTCACACCATATATAAATAAGTAAAACAAAATTCCATTGACAACTAAAAAATATATTTAAAAAAATAATAATTTTAATATTTTAAATACTTGTAGGTCATAAACGTAGCAGCATTACTAAAATACAAATCCATTAGTGATTATCAATTTATCGTTACTTTTAAAAAGAAAGTATAACATGATAAATGGCAATTGCACTATCAACATTCTATGTCAAAAAATATCAATCAGCTATGTTAGAAAAAAACATCCTATTCTTATTTCTCTGGGGAATTTCAGAAGGGAGAGTTGGGTTTCCAAGATAGATAAGGAACCATAATTCTCATAAGTCTATCACACTGGAAAGAAATTGAAATTACATCAAAACCCATTAGTTTAGTTTTTTTTTTTTAAAAAAAAAAACCCTTTTTTTTTAAAAAAAAAAAAAACCCTTTGATTTCTGGAGTATTTATTTATAGGTTTGTGGATCTATTTGAAGCCTCAAAATTGCTACCAGTAATCACTGTTCATTTCCTTTATATATCCAAGATGAAAATCAAAGGTTATTTGTACAAAAAGGGGGAAATTCTCATTCTTGTGAAAGTCAGAAGGTATAATGATTGATAGCATTTTCTTACATCACACTAGACTAGAATTTCACAAACTTTATTGTGTATACAAATCAATTACAAAGCTTGCTAGAAAGAGTTTATTGAGTCTTCCTTCTAAGATTCTAATTCATTCAATCTGGCTGGGGACCAGGAAACTACCTTTTTAAACTAGCAGCTATAAATTAGCAACTAAGGCATTCATAATCAAATAGGGAAATGTTGAAAAATATTGTATTTGTGACAAGTACTTAGATATTGTACATATTATGAGTTTTGACTATCCATAACAGCAGTAATTTCAAAAAGAATGACATCTTCCTTCATAATACTGAAGGACTGTTGGTTCATTAATTTTTTTCTTTGTAATAGGACATGTAGTAGTCAAAGACATGTTTCTAAACCATTAATAGAATCAAGAAAAGAAAATCTTTCCCCCTCTGTAATGTATCCAACTTAAGATTTGTATAATTCCCCAACATGTTAACTTTATTCCTCGATACGTACAAATTTATTAAGCCCACAATTAATCAATTTCCCACAGATAATTAATAAAAACTAATTTGTGAGTACTTAAGATATGCTAGTCTCTCTATTCTAGGTGTTTGCCATAGATCATTCTATCTAATTATTAGAAAAAACCCCATGAGTTAACTGTGATACTTATTATCATTTCACACATAGAGAAATCTATATATCAAGATTTAATCTCTTGCCCAAGGTCACAAATATAGTAAGTTATAGTAAGCATATAATTTTTTAGAGATATCAATAAAAGAGTATGAGGTTTAAGTAAGATATCTATATAAGACTTTGTAATCTTCAAATTTGTCTTTATAACTCCACATTTTACATGAATTAATGTTTTGTGAGATACCATACAGTGAACTAAAGGGAATAGTTTATTTCAAAAATCAATCCACTGTATTATCTCTTTGGCTAAATTGTATATGCACTGCATTCTTTCTATGGATTGGTAAGATCTATTTGACTCCATTTTATCAATATTTTACTTATGTTTCTTGATCATTCATAGAAAAATAAGACTTTATGTGAGTAATTTCAAGTCTGTAAATTCCTGTTAGATTTATAAAAGAGTAATGTGATCACTTTCTATAAAAAATATGATTAACTATATTTTATATGAAAATTTGTCTTATTTTTTCATTATACTGCAATAATATACTGTTTCTTTTTAAAATAAGTTTGGAACAGAAAACAGCAAGAGCTGATTTCAGTAAATCATGCATTTCAAAATGATCATGTTTTTAAAAATGCCATTTATAAGTATTTTATCACCCAAAACAGACTTGACATTTAGGTAATCTAAGAAGGGAAAATATAGCCAAGAAATTTACTCATTATTTGCACAATGCTTGCCTGTAATATTTAAGTGAAAAGAAAGGATATGATGATGATAAGACAAATAAGTTAATTTAAGTAAAAAATCAGTGGCATATTTATGCCTGTGACTATCACACCTAGAAGGAAAACCATAGTTCACCTCTGAATTTGCCATAGATTTCATTTGTTTTAATTATATTCTTGAATAATAACAGCATTCTTGCTAACCTGTGAAATTATAATTCTGTGTGAAAATCAAAGTTATTGAATAACTTCTAAGAAATAATAAAGACTTAAAATTAAAAATAATTTTGATATTTCATTAAATATATTTAGTGTCTTGCTAATAGTAATTCCATCACATCCTTGTGGGCTGTTGGGGGAGTGGTTGTATTCTTCGCAACATTCTGAATAGGAAGGTTCAGAAGAGGATAATTTAACACAGTATAAAGTTAGGATAGATATCAGTAGACACTCATGTGTCTCAATAACGAATGAATAAGCAAAACAATAATACCTGGGTCCTTTAAAATGTCTTTAAAATGGTTTTTTAAAGACATTGAAAATTGTAAACCAAAGAGATTAGTTTAAAGAATTAAAATACCTAGGTGGTTTTATGATTTGTTTTTTAGATAAAATATGCCTTTTCAAGAACAAACATATTCTTTTAGTCATTTGAAACACTTCAGTCCTTTCTGAACATAGACCTCAGTATATAGTATGTCCTGAATTAATAATAAATGGAGGGAAAAAATCCATGAGAGCTCTGCCTATGTGAAATCAATATGGTATTGATAGGGTTTGGAGAAAACAAAAGACACTACTCGACAAACACGATTTCTCTATAACAAGACACACTCTGTTGCTCCCAAAACCAGATACTCACATAAGGAACATGGGTTGCTATCTTAAAGACTGCCATCATTCCAAGAAGGGAAATAGAGCAAAGTTACTTGGCATCTATGTGTGGCTTAAAAGAATTACACTAGGTGTGAAAATAAGAGGAAAGGCTGAGACCAGGTTCTCTGCTCTGGTTTGGATATATTTTCCCCCAAGGACCATGTGATAAAGGTTTGGTCCCCAGTCCATGGCATAATTGGGAGGTGGTGGAGCCTTTGAGAAGCATGACCTAGTGAGAAGAATTTATGTCACTACGGGTATTACCTCAAAGGGTATTGTGTAACTCTGGTCTCTTCCTCTTCCACTCTTTCTTTGCTTCCTGACTGCCATGGGTCCAGTGGCTTCCTAACTACCATATGCTCCCATAGTGATCCCATAGGACCAAAAGCAATGAGTCAACTGACCATAGATTGAAATCTCCAAAACTATGAGCCAAAGTAAACCTTTTTTTCTTATTAAGTGATTAACTCCTGTACTTATGACAAAAAACAGAAAGCTGACTAACATAGACTCTTAGAAATTAAAGCGACATGAATAGGAAGAGAAACATGAAAAAATTGATGGCAGAGAGCTTGCCAGAAAGATAAGGGAGGATTTAGTCCTGGAAACGAAGGGTTTCGAAAGTGATGAGAGATCAACTTTGTCAAACAGAGCTCACTGGTTGAGCAAGATGAGAAATGAATATTAATCATTAGATTTGGAAGTGTTTGGGTATTGGTCATTTTAAAATGAGCAGTGTTGGTAGCTTGAGGAGGAATAAATCTAGATTAGCAAAATTCAAAAGATAATGGTATAAGCAGGACAATAAAGAGAAACAACATTTCAAGTTGTTTTCCTGAGAAAAAGGAAGCAGATAAGGAGAATTTCTGTCACATAAAGAAAGGCATGACTATTAAGATTAAGAACCATTATGACATGAGTATTTTGTTAGAAATAAAACAAATTTATTGTAGAGAAGAGAGAAAACTCCTGGAGAACCCCAACATGGTTCCATAGATGTGGGACACAGTGAACTAGTCAAAGGCTAGTCATAAGAGCACAGGCAGATTTTTCCCTATATAACAATGTTGCAGGAAAGGCAAAACACATGGATACAAATAAAATTAGGCTAGCTGAGGTAGGCTAGCTGTAGTGGAAGTTACAGATAATTTGACTCTGATTTTGCCATATGTTATTAGTGAAATAAGAAGAAAGAATATCAACTAAGATTGAAAAATAAAGGGAAAGTTTGATGTCACTAGTAGTGATCTGATTTCAAACTACTTTGGGGAATTTTCTGTAGCAAATAATACTAAAGGAGAAACATTTTTCTTTTATTTTATTGGTTGCTCAAAACATTACATTGATCTTGACATATCATATTTCATACATTTGATTCAAGTGGGGTATGAATTCTTATTTTTACCACGTGTACAGATTGCAGGATCACATTGGTTACACATCCACCTTTATACATACTGCCTGCCGTACTAGTGTCTGTTGTATTCTGCTGCCCTTCCTATCCCCTTTCTATCCCCCCTCCCCTCCCCTCCCCTCCCATCATCTCTCTCTACCTCATCTTCTGTAACTTATTTCTCTCTTTTTCCCCCCTTTCCCCTCATATCCTCTTCTATGTAATTTTGTATAACAATGAGGGTCTCCTTCCATCTTCCATGCAATTCCCCTTCTCTCTCCCATTCCCTCCCACCTCTCATCCCTGCTTAATAGTGATCTTCTTCTCATGCTCTTCCTCCCTGCTATGTTTTGAGTCTCCCTCCTTATATCAAAGAAGACATTTGGAGAAACATTTTTCATCGAAACATTCACCATTCACAATTTATCAATTTATCTATTGCCCTTTCACTCAATCTTCCTGCTATGGTTTGGATATGGGGTGTGCCACCTCCAAAAGTTCCTATTAATATAAATTTCTCAGAGGTGAAATTATTGGATTATGAGGGGTATAACCTAATCAGTCCATCCTAGTTTGAATGGACTGATTGGATGATAATGGTAGTCATGAAGGGTATGACTAGAGAATGTGGGTCACTGAGTGTGGACCCTGGAGGGTCCAGCTTCTCTGTGGTCCCTTAGCTCCCTTTCTTTGCTTCCTGACCAGGCCATGAGTTGAGCAGCTTTCTCTGCTGCACCTTTTCCCCCATGATGTGCTGCCTCATCTTGGGCTTAGATCAGTAGAGTCAGTCATCTATGAACTGAAACCTCTGAAACCATGAGCCCCAAATAAACTTTTCCTCCTCTAAGTGGTTCTTGTTGGGTATTTTAGTCACAGCAACACAAAAGATGACTTAAACAGAAATAATAAACTAAATGAATTTTGCATTGTGAGATGGGCAAGAGCTTTTGGGAGCCAGGGGAAGAATATTATGATTTGGATATGAAATGTCCCCTGAAAGCTCATGGTTGAGACAATGCAAGAATTTTTAGAGGTGAAATGATTTGATTATGAGAGCTCCAACTTAATTAATGAATTACTCCACTTGGATAGATTAACTGGGCATTAACTATAGCAGGTAGGGTATAACTGGAAGAAGTAGGGGGTGTGCCTTGGGGTTATATTTTGTCTCAGGTGAGTGGAGCTCTCTCTTCTTAGCTGTTATATCATGGGCTGCTTTTCTCCACTATGCCATTCCAACATGATGTTCTGCTTTACCTCTGGCCCAGAGCTAGAGAGTCAACTGACTGACCTGGACTGAAGCTCTGAAACCATGATCCAAAATAAAACTTTTCTGCCTCTGAATTGTTCTTGTTGGGTCTTTTGGTCACAGTTAGGCAAAGTTGACAAAACACTATCCATTTATGCATACATCTACCAATCTACTTAATCTAATTTCTTGACATCTTATAACTTCCTAAGAAGATAATTAGCCTTGTCTCTTTATAAAAAAACACATGTGGTTTTGAAAAAAAGCAAATTAGATGAAATAAAAAAGAAATATGCTTTGAATTTCCTTTCATAAACTGAAGACCTTTATTAACTATACAAATGGGTTTATTTATTGTTTTCCTCACACATGCACACATATTACATGCACACATGCATATAAATTCTACTGGTATAGGAAGTCTAAAATTACAGAAATAGAGCATTTTTCTGAAGTGGTAGGCATCTATGCATCTTTGTCTAACAAGAGCCATAGATTTTATTTTACAAAAAATCAGCTGCTTCACTGATTTGCTACAAAATCCACCTGCTTTATACTATAAATCATAATTACAAATGTATATGATTGGAACTTGAGCTCAGCTGGGTAGAAAATTGGTAATTAGATGTAATAGGAAGTAAAATTTTATAAAACATGTAAAACCCATGCTCAGACACCATCGGTATTTAATAAACATTTATGACCATTATCTGGAGAATTCGGTGTGATTGATGTCAGGCAGCATCAGACATTAAATTTCAGTATATGCTGAGTTCTTGAAGACATTTTCCACTTCATAAGCAGTAATATTTTATTTCAAAAACTTCTTACCTTTCCTGATAACATTTTTCTAATTGATTGTAAAATCACATGATATAGCTTAACTAAAGTCAACATTATGAAACATAACAATTACTTCTTGGAAAGAAAAAAATGTTAAATTTTCTCTTTTCTAAATGCTTACCGGAATCCTGAAATTAGATATTTGATTATCAGAAAATACATAAGTGCAAAGAAGGCATAGCTATCTTTCAGAAATTGGGTATTAGAGACACTAAAATTATTGTACAAATGGTCCCAGACTTATGGTGATTTGACTTAGATTTTTCAACACTAAAATGGTGCAAAAGTATCATATATTCAGTAAAAACTGTACTTCCACATTTTGAATTTTGATATTTTCCTAGGCTAGGGATATGCAGTGTGATATTCTCATGTTTCTGGGCAGCCGCAGCAAGACATAGCTTCTAGTCAGCCACATGATCAGGAGGGGAAACAACCAACATGCTACAGTACTGTGTTGCTAATATAAGATGTGCAGCAAGTTAGGAGAAATAATTGCATTTTCAACTTCCATTATTTTCAATTTACAACATGTTTATTAGGATATAATCTCATCTTAAGACAAGAAACATCTGTAAATCTTCAATTATGCATTTTTTACTCAGCTTATTATATCCTTCTTCATTATCAATATATTTCAGACAGTTCTAATTATCTTAGAATTTGTTTTTATTGTAGCATAATATTCAATTCCTGAAAAATCTTTCCCTCATGGAGATTTGTTCATTGCATGAATATAATGCATATATAATTTACAAATATATTTAAATTAAAGCAAAATATTTAATAATTAAATTACTTTTATAGAAATTAAATATTATATGAAATATGTTAAATTTCAATACATTAATAAGTAAAAATTTTAAATTAAGTGCCACCTAATAAGCAATAATTAATTACAATAACTGCATTATAGACTTGGAAAGTGGCCTAGAATATATCATTAGAGCTTGTGATAAAGTTATAAAACAAAAATAAACACCCAAATATATTAGAAAAATGTAAAATATTTTTAGTTAGACATCTTATATCATATAATGGAATTGATTTTAAAATAACTGTCAAATGTAAATCTCTTTTACGTTTCTTTTAATTTCATAAACTATACATTTATTTGGTATCTTGGAATAATGTTTCTCACTCTAAGCTTCAATGACAAATTGTGTTTTCTCTCCGTTGTTTCAAATTTAGGATAGTGCCTTGCCCTTTTTAGTTGTTTAGAAATATAGTTTAAGGGCCTAAGGTTGTAGCTCAGTGGTAGAGTGCTTGCCTCACATGTGTAAGGCACTGGGTTCGATCCTCAGCACCACATAAAAATAAATTAACAAAGAAATATATATTAAAAATATACTTTAAGTGAATAAATGTACATTTTAATAGATCTTTTTACTTTGTGCTGGGGAAAAATCCAAATTCCTAAAATAGGCAATAAGTCATGGCAGAAAATAGCATTAATCTCTAGTTTCTAATGACTAAATAGATAAATGAGCATGTATTCATTCATTTAACAAATATTTGCTGAGTGTTACTATATGCATTCCAGTATTCTCAGTATCAGAGATAAAACAGAAGTAAAGAGAGTTTTTATGAAAAATCTACTCTAAGAATATAATTTTTGTCATGGAAAATAAGGTAATGAAAAGAATAATCAAAATATATTTTATGTCAGATTGTGATCACTGATATGGACAAAAATGAAGTAAAGGAAAATATGGGCTTTGGCTAGGGATGATACTTTTAATGTGAGGAAATGCTTTCCTAGGAGCATAATCTTTAAGCAAATACCCCCACAAAGTAAGAGAATGAGCCAAATGCTTATCTAGGTGAGGAGAACTCCTGGAAGAGTAAGCAGAATAAAAAATTACAGCTTCCTTGAAGTCAATTGTTTAAGGTACTCACATCAGGAGATCAGGGAAGTGAGCCAGGGGTAAGCATAGTAAGAATTGAAGTCATATGGAGTATCAGGGTTAACAATGTAGAATTTGGAAGTAATATTGAAATATACTCTGAACAACATGGTAAGTCATGGGAGGTCATGGAGTGGGAGAGAAAGTCCTGTTTGAGTTTTAAAAATTTCCCTCTAGCTGTTGTTGTAGAATATACTTTGGGACATGATAAATTTTGAGATTACTTTATATATCAATCCGGAAGGAGATAATAAAATAATGTATAAGCCACAGAATTTTCCTTTATTTTTGGTATGCTTTATATTATATTATGTTAATATAACTGGAAAAGAGCATTGTTTTACCATATACAATATATATATATATATATATATATATATATATATATATATATATATATATATAATAGAATGGTTAATTCCAGCTAATTAGCAAATATATCATCCCACATAGTCCTCATCTACCTCACTACAATTAGAGGGCAATTATTCAAAAGATAAAAGTGAGAGGTGTTATAAAGAATGTAGAGGAAAGCAAACCCCTACACACTATAGATGAATATATAGGTTAGTACAGTCATTTTGGAAAAGGGTATGGAAATTCCAGAAAAAGACTAAAAGTAGGAATATATGACTCAACAATCCCAGTTTTGAGTAAATATCCCAAAGAAATAAAAACATTATTTCAAAGAGATATAGCCCACTGAATTTCAGCCTCAATCTTACAAGATGCATATAAGCTGATAAATGAATTTTGAGTGACTAACATATATTTGAAACCATGAGAATTGATAAGATCCATCTAAAATATGAGTATAGATAAAGAAAATAAGATCTAAAGACTGAGGTCTAGGATATTTCAACATTTAGAGGATTTAAGACAAGAGATAAAAGCAAAAAAAAAAAAAACAAACTAAAATAAGAAGAAAACAAGCATAAGATTTTGTCTTGGAAAGCAAATGAAAACTATTTCAGGGTAGAGGAGGTGATCATCTGTGAAATGAAGTAAGATGAGAAGTATGATTCCATAATAAACGACCCAGAATAGCAAAAACAATGATAAGCAGGAACTGTGAATCAGGCGGTATAGCGATACCAGACTTCAAACTATACTACAGAGCAATAGTAACAAAAACAGCATGGTAATGGTACCAAAACAGGCGGGTGGACCAATGGTACAGAATAGAGGACACAGAAACCAATCCACAAAACTACAACTATCTTATATTTGATAAAGGGGCTAAAAGCATGCAATGGAGGAAGGATAGCATCTTCAACAAATGGTGCTGGGAAAACTGGAAATCCATATGCAACAAAATGAAACTGAATCCCTTTCTCTCGCCATGCACAAAAGTGAATTCAAAATGGATCAAGGAGCTTGATATCAAATCAGAGACACGCCGTCTGATAGAAGAAAAAGTTGGCTACGATCTACATACTGTGGGGTCGGGCTCCAAATTCCTCAATAGGACACCCATAGCACAAAAGTTAATAACTAGAATCAACAAATGGGACTTACTCAAACTAAAAAGTTTTTTCTCAGCAAAAGAAACAATAAGAGAGGTAAATAGAGAGCCTACATCCTGGGAACAAATCTTTACTCCTCACACTTCAGATAGAGCCCTAATATCCAGAGTATACAAAGAACTCAAAAAATTAGACAATAAGAGAACAAACAACCCAATCAACAAATGGGCCAAGGACCTGAACAGACACTTCTCAGAGGAGGACATACAATCAATCAACAAGTACATGAAAAAATGCTCACCATCTCTAGCAGTCAGAGAAATGCAAATCAAAACCACCCTAAGATACCATCTCACTCCAGTTAGATTGGCAGCCATTATGAAGTCAAACAACAACAAGTGCTGGCGAGGATGTGGGGAAAAGGGTACACTTGTACATTGCTGGTGGGACTGCAAATTGGTGCAGCCAATTTGGAAAGCAGTATGGAGATTTCTTGGAAAGCTGGGAATGGAGCCACCATTTGACCCAGCTATTCCCCTTCTCGGTCTATTCCCTAAAGACCTAAAAAGAGCATGCTACAGGGACACTGCTACATCGATGTTCATAGCAGCACAATTCACAATAGCAAGACTGTGGAACCAACCTAGATGCCCTTCAATAGACGAATGGATAAAAAAAATGTGGCATTTATACACAATGGAGTATTACTCTGCATTAAAAAATGACAAAATCATAGAATTTACAGGGAAATGGATGGCATTAGAGCAGATTATGCTAAGTGAAGCTAGCCAATCCCTAAAAAACAAATGCCAAATGTCTTCTTTGATATGAGGAGAGTAACTAAGAACAGAGTAGGGTCGAAGAGCATGAGAAGAAGATTAACATTAAACAGGGATGAGAGGTTGGAGGGAAAGGGAGAGAGAAGGGAAATTGCATGGAAATGGAAGGAGACCCTCAGAGTTATACAAAAGTACATACAAGAGGAAGTGAGGGGAAAGGGAAAAATAATATAAGGGGGACAAATGAATGTCAGTAGAGGGGGCAGAGAGAGAAGAGGGGAGGGGAGGGGAGGGGAGGGGGGATAGTAGAGGATAGGAAAGGCAGCAGAACACAACAGACACTAGTATGGCAATATGTAAATCAATGGATGTGTAACTGATGTGATTCTGCAATCTGTATATGGGGTAAAAATGGGAGCTCATAACCCACTTGAATCAAAGTGTGAAATATGATATATCAAGAACTATATAATGTTTTGAACAGCCAACAATAAAAAATTAAAAAATAAATAAATAAATAAATTTGGCAACGTAGAAATCATAGTGACCTTCAGAAGAGTTGCTTTGGTGAAATGCAGCGATGAATCTTGATTTAGACTCAAAAGGAAATGAGAGGTGAGAAATTAGAGCACTCAACTATTGATGATTCTACCACTCATTTAAGGGGGTTGGGAAATTAGGAGTTAACTGCTTTTTGACAGTGTTAGGGATTGAACTCAGGAGCTTATGCAGGAGTCTCTTGAAAAGGATGATATGGGCATAAGAATTTCTTCAAGAGTTGCAAAAATATGTATTTTTAAAAAAGAGAGAGAGAGAATTTTTTTTTTTTAAGTTTAGTTTAGGGCCACACGCATGCCAGGCGAATGTGCTACCGCTTGAGCCACATCCCCAGCCCAAAATATAACGTTTTCTATGAAAACGAGAATTGCAGCCAGGTGTGGTAGTGCACACCTGTAATACCAGTAGCTTAGGAGGCTGAGACAGGAGAATTGCAAGTTCAAAGCCAGCCTCAGCAACCACGAGGTAATAAGCAACTCAGTGAGATCCTGTCTCTAAATAAACTACAAAATAGGGCTGAGGATGTGGCTCAGTGGTTGAGTACCCATGAGTTCAATCTCTGGTACCAAAAAAAGAAAATGAGAATTGCTTCAGAAAATTTGCAAATGAATGAAACTAGTTATAAAGGAGAATTGTTAGAGCAAATAAGGATGGTATGTAGTAGATAAGTAGAAAGAATAACCTAAAAAACGTTTGGACAGTTCCTTCAAACTAAAAGGATATTAGAGTTACCATGTGGTCATGTGGTCACAGGTTCATGTATCTGAGTCTTTGTATGTTAGGATATTTGGAATTTGTTTGCCTGTATGTTTTCAATAAACTAGAACTACAGAGCATTAAATAAGATTAAGATGTGGAAGGACGGTTGTGTAGAGAGAGAACAGATGTAAAATTGGTCAGAGTGAGAGAGCTAAGGAAAAGTAGTATGACTACATGGTATTGTGAGGAACCCATTGGAGGTTAGTGGACTTGAATTTAAAGTGAGACCCTTATGAAGGGTTGTATATTTTTCTCCAGCTGCATTCATTTTAACAGAGTCAGGACTGTTAAGAACATACCACTCATAATTGCACCAAGTAAGTTATAGCAGAAAGGCAAGCAAGAAAGATGCGAGTACCTGTAAGAAAGTTTTTGCAATTCTAGACCATGGAGTTGATTTTGTAAAGTGAGAGAATGAGGAGGGAAGAGGTTTGAAGAATTTCTGGGGTTACAGAACTAGAGGGTACTAATAAAAAACTGAGAGACTTAAAATTAAGATCATGGAGAGATTGGAGTTATTAGAAAAAACTTGGTCTAGTGCATGAACATAGGAGGGAGTGGCTTTGATTGCATGGATATTAGTATCCCCAAGTCTACACACACACACATACACACACACACACACACAGGGTATCCAACTTACCATGGTTAACAATTTTTGAACTTCAAAAGTCCCAAAGTGACACATATTCAGTAGAAACTGTTCTTTGACCTTACTGCAGGCTAACAATAAGCAAAATAAGCAGTAAAATGCTCCATCACAATGCTAGGTAATGTCAATGAGTCACGATTCCCAGTACTGTGATCAATAGGGAAAACAATCTATTCTTCACATATACTATGTTACTAGTATTTTGGGGATACATATATTCAATAAATTACATTATATATTTAACATTTTATATAAAATAAACTTTGTGTTGAGGATTTTGCCCAACTGTAAATGAATGTAAGTGCTCTGAGCATGTTTAAGGTAGGCTAGGCTGAGCTGTGATGTTCAATATGTTAGGATTTTTAAATATATTTTTTGTTCATAATAATTTTCAATTTAGGATGGGCTTATCAGATGTATCCCTATCATAAGTCTAGGAATATATAATGTACTCTGAAGAACAGTGTTGGAGCTGGAACTAAAATCTTTCAAGGCATGAGAGAAGCTATTGTAGAGTTGGTAAGGGTCATAAGTGATTTTATCTGATGGCCTAAGTTTCAAATTGGGATTTGTAGAAAAGAATAAAGCCATGGGAAAGGAAAGAGCTACTGTATAAAATGACTTGGCGAGGAAGGTATTGTCCTCATAGGTTTCAGGTATAGCAAGTTACAGAGAACATTCAGAGATATAGGAAACATAAGTGATTTTCTTGGTGACATATTGAAATTTCCAGACAAAAGTGTGGTAGGATATTAGGCTTTGGATATGGGTAAAAATTGTGGTGAGAAAAAGTGAAAGTGCACTTCCCTTGGAGGGATCACCTGAAAGGATCGGTTTTCCTGTGTTAACAAATATAACAAACATAAATGCAAAATGAGACATCTCCTGATGTAAGCAACACAGATGGTGCTAGTAAGATCTCACACCCCTGACATTTTGAGGTGTGGGTGAATCTTTGGGGGAGAGGTGAAATGGAGAGCTTTGCCAATATATACTATATAAAAGGAGTTACTAGTAATTTGAAGAAATAATCCAACAATTATTCAATGCTCCTTAACTATGTAAAGGTGATTTTATACACACACACACACACAGAGTTTTGAGAATACTGAACTACTAACTATACACACACACACACACACACACACACTCAGTCCTCACATTTTTTCTTTTTTATCCTATCATTTTTTTCCTGATAGAAGTTATGGTAAATATCACAGCACCATTTATATGTGATAATAAGATAAACAGAATTCAATAATGTTCATGTTGGTTGTTCTGCTTGCCCAGTTGCTATAGGTAAAGACATCAATTTTAGCGACCACAATTTGGGAAGAATAAATATCAACAAAAGTTTTATTTCCCTATTTGGCCTAGTATCCTAAGTTTTCCCATGCTCAAGTATTTCAGTGGGGAAGCAAAGGATTTTGGCTATTCATATAATTCCCTTATCCATTGGCTGATTATACCCTTGGTGTTATTCCATAAAATCATTTCTTCATTCTTCACAATAAAACCAGGCTGAAAACTTTCCAAATCTGTAAGTTTTGCTTGTATTTTGATTATAAATTCTATCTTCAGATTATTTCTCTTTTCTTGCATTTTATTATAGTTTTAGGCAGCTTTATATCACTATGGTCAAGAGAACTGACAAGAACAATGTAAAGGAAGAAATGTTTATTTTGCCTCATAGTTTTAGAGGTCTCAGTCCACAGAAAGCTGACTCCATAGCCTTGGGTTGAGGGGCACAGTGGAGGAAAGTAGCTCAGGAAATAGTAACAAGAAGCAGAGAAAGAGAGCTCTGTTTACCAGAGACAAAATATAAAACCCAATGTCATTCCCCCAGTTACCGATTTCCTCTAGCCACACCCTGCCTGTCTACAGTTACTGCCCAGAAAATACATATCAGTGAATTAATATGCTTATTAGGTAACACCTCTCAGAATACATTAATTTCATCTGAAAATTCTTCCATTGTCTCACACATGAGCTTTTGGTGAACACCTTATATATAAACCATAAGAAGTAAAAAGAGTGGAAGGAAGCCATGCCATAACCTCAACACTTTGCTTAGGGAATTCTGTCAATTATATTATTTCATTACTCACGCACTCTATGCTATCCACAAACCATAAGGACACAAACATAATTCAATCAGGATCTTTGCCACTTTATAACAAAGATATTCTTTTTATAGTTTCCAATATCAAGTTCCCCATTTAATTTAAGATCTATCCTAATGTCTCTGGTATCACTTATATTTCTACAAACATTCTAATCATGATCACTTAGGTAATGTCTAAGAAGATTGAAGTTCTTTCTACTGCTCTCTTCTGCTAAGCCCTCAGTAGAATTGCCCTTTATTGTCCACTCACTGTAATAAAAGCTTTTTCTAGCCTCTTTCTCCAAATTCTTTCAGTGTCTGTTATTACACAATTCCAAAACTGATTCCACAATTCTTGTGTATTTATTACAGCAACCCATTTCTCAGCAATAATTTTTGTCTCAGTTCAGATTGCGTGTTATAACAAAATACTTTACTCTGGATAGTTTATAAATGATGTAAATTTATTTCTTACAACTCTAGACTAAATAAGCCCAGGATTAAGGTGCCAGAAGTTTCAGTGACTAGTGAGGACGTAAACTTCATAGATGGTGTTTTCTGTATTTCTTCACATGATAGAAGGAGCAAAAGAAACTAAGTTGCTCCCTCCTGTACTTTTTTTTTTTTTGAACTGGGGCATTGAACCCAGGGGCAACTTAACCACTGAGCCACATCTCCAGCCCTTTTTTATATTTTATTTATCAATAGGGTGTCACTGAGTTGTTTAAGGTCTAAGTTGCTGAGGTTGACCTTGAACTCAGGATCCTCCTATCTCAGCCTGGATCACCACACCCAGAACCTCCTGTACTTTTTTAAGGGCACTAATACCATCTGTGAAGGCAAAGCCCTCATCAGCTGATCATCTCCCAAAGGCCCCATCATTTCAACATATAAATTTTGTGAGGTCACCAACATTCAGATAATAGCATTAAATATCAGTAAAAATTTCCACATTTCTGATTATCTCCATTCTTAACAGAAGTAGCTGTACCTGGTTTCTCGTCACCAATGGAACAGTAATCAATAGATACTATAGTTATATATTTTGACATCATATACAGTTGTCTAACCTATTATTAGGAATATCTAGCTATTTTCTGTATATGAAAAGGAATTCTTATAACCCAATGTCCAAGGAAGATTTTTTTCCAGTATTTTTTCCAGTATTTTACTATATAACACTTAGTCAAATTATTTGCATATCATCTCAGCAGCATGGAGGAATTTGGAGTAATCACTGATATTCTTTGAGTCAGGCAGAGAAATTTTACTGACATTTCTAATATTCATTTAGAATATTCATTGAGACATACAAGTAATATGGTTACAAAATGTGTTGTTATCAAGCTTGAAATCAACTAAGATAAAATTGTGCTCTGAAGCAACACAAACAACAATATTCCATTTATAGTACTGAGATTCTGAACTTACATGTCAAACATTCCATTATTTCTTTAATATTTTGTTTTGTAGGCTTATTCCAGAATACTGAGATTATATATCCATTTGACATCTAGAATATTGGCTTTCTCTTGTTTTTTTGTGATACAAGTTTTCTAAATTGTTCTAAGTATATGATTTCAAAGAAGACATAAATAACTTGGACTCAGATAAAAATCTATCAGCAATTCCTCAGACCTTTTTCTGCAGACTTCATTAATTTATTATTTCACGACAACCCCTCATGGAGGACTTTCATACTCACCCCTATCCAAAATTGCATCCCAAATACCATAACATTCTCTATTCCTCTTGATTGCTCATGTTTACCCCCATCCTAGTTGATTGTTGTTCATCTCTTTCAAATAGCAAATAATCTCTAAGAAAGCAAAGGTTTTTATATGACTCTCTGCTTTATTTGCAGCACTGAGTACTCTAGAAAATATTGCTTTTTAATAAATATTTTTTGCATGAATGACCTAAACCCAACTTCTACATGAAAGAAATAGATTAATTTCTAGAGATGCTATAGGAAATGCGAAATTATCTCTTTCTAATGGACCTTAACCCGTAATGGAATGGAAAATATATAAAAAAAGAAATACATATTATATTTTAACTTGATGATTCAGGGAGAGACAATTAGTGAGGTGTGAGATTTCAGTGATGATCTATTTCTCTAAAGAGGTGACATTTGAATAGAAGCCAAAATGTGAGAATTAAAACACAAATATTTTTGGGAAAAGTATTCCAAGTAGCATGACAATCACTTTAAGAATTTTGACAGGAAACCACTCAGAAGGTTGAAGGAGTATCACAATGAGTTGTAGAGAAGATGAAGGAAGTTAGACCAGAAAAAAATATAAGCAAGAATAGGATCATGTTTGAAGTCTCTCTGACATCACTTCCTACAGAGAAGCTGGGGATGTACAGTGGCTTAAATAGCATAGTAATATAATCTGATGTACTTTTGACAAATAATCTCTCTGGTTTCTGCATATATGTTAGATTGTATCTACTGTTCAGTTATAGTTATTAAGGTGAATGAGACTGTTTTTAATAATCCAAGAATGAAATGATGGTAATATAAATTGGGAATGAAGGTGATGGAGGTGATAAGTGGCCACACTTGGAATACATCTTAGGGCTTCACTGTAAGAATTAACTGATGGATTAAAAATTGGCTATGAGAAAAAAAGTCAAGTTTAACTCTTGATTTTTTTAAAATAATAAAATAGATAAGTAGTAATACCAGTTACTAAGAAGGAATAATCTAGGGATATAAGCTCATGTGAGGGTAAAGATGTACTATGAACTGATTTTTTTTCAACACAAAATTCATGTGTTGAGTATCTGTCAATAGGATGTTATTAGGAGATAGAAACTTTGGAATATAATTAAATTAGATATGGTCAAGAGGGTGTGATTCTCATAATAAATTAGTGATCTTACAAAGGACACTAAAGAACTTGTTGTCTCTCTCTCCATCATGAAGATATAACAGTAAAGTGGCTATTCACAAAGCAGAACTCAACAATGATGGTGCCCTTATCTTGGACTTCTAGTATTCAGAATGATGAAAAAAATATTTTTTTTTTCTTTCTTAAGCACCCAGGCTATGGAATTTGCTATGACATCTGAAGAAGACTAATACAATTTTGGTACCGAGAAGAGGGGGAGCTGTAGTAACAAATACATAAAAATATAAAAGTGTCTTTGGAAAAGGGAAATAGGTAGAAACTTGGAACAGTTTTGTGGTGCATGCTAGAAATATGAACATCAAAGGCAATCCTAGTGAGGGCTCTGAAAGAAAGAGGGAAACCGAAGATAAATCTTTCATCTTCCTATATGAATATACATAATAATGTACAGAATGTTGGAGATTTTCTGGTGAGGTCTCAGAAAGAAATGAGGAACATCTTACCAGAAACTGGAGGAAAAGTGACCCTCATTGAAAAGGGACAAAGAACATGACTAAATTGTGTTCTTGTGTTTTATAGAAGGTATAGTGATAGCATCGGATATTTAGTTAAGACTCACAAGTAAACCTGGGTATGGTGGTGCACACCTGTAATCCCAACGGCTCAGGAGGCTGAGGCAGGAGGATCATGAGTTCAAATCCAGTCTCAGCAACAGCAACGTGCTAAGTGAGGTCCTGTCTCTAAATAAAATACAAAATAGGGCTGGGGATGTGGCTCAGTGGTTGAGTGCCCCTGAGTTCAATACCCAGTACCTGCCCCCAAAAGAAGATTTTACAAGTATTGAAGTATCATCTTAGTTACTCCTTACTGCTTGTGTGAACTATGAAAGAAAAAAAGAGATGAATTGAAGAAGGTATTGTTAGGCAAAACGAACCAGAACTCAGAAATTTTGAAAATTTGCTATTTTTCCATAATGCAAAAAACAAGAACACTGGTTCTCTCTCTCCCCACTGTGTGAATTCACAACAAGAAAACTATCATCTACAAGCCAGAAGAGAGCCCTTACTAGAAACCAAGCATTCTAGTACCCTTCATATTGGACTTTCAGCTTCCTGAACTATGAGAAAATTAATATCTGCTATTGAAGTTTTTCTATGGTATTAGTTATGTTAGTCTGAGCTCATTAATATATAGGGAATGAGGTATATTAAGAGGACTATTTAGTTTAGTTATATAGTCAGTTTAGTAATATTTAGTGTAGTTACCTAGTAGATATTCATGGGAAATTACATGTAAAAGTTTGAACCATCAAAGAGTTGGAGTTGGAGTTATAAATTATAAATTTATAAATTAGGATGTGATTGGTTTACAGGTGGCATTTAAAGACATAACCCCGTTGAAATCATAGGAAGAGAATATAGCTGAAGAAGCATAAGATTGACCCCAGATAATGCCAACAATTAGAGTTCTGATATTAGAGAAAGTTAAGAAAGAGGTATCAGAAGAATTGAAAATAAGGTGTTGGGAAGCGGTGGGGAAACAAGTGAAGATAACCTTTCAAATGGAAAGAAAAGGCAACTATGTTAAGTGATAGTGAGAAATAAAGTAAGAAAGGATTTCCATTGACCTCTTGATATTACCATAGATGTCATGTTTTCTTGACCAAAGCAATTTCAGTAAAGTTGTCAAAAATAAATTCTGACTCAAGTAAATTAAAGAATTAATGGTTAAGAAGTAAAAGTGGTGAGTAGGGAAAAGTTCCTAAGTATTTTGCTGAAAATAGTAGTAGAAAAATGAATGATACCTCCTGCTTTGTTCTCAAGATTGCTTTGAGATTAATTTTGAGATCAAGATATTTGGGATCCTCTGTTGTTCCCTATCAAATTTAGGATTGTGTTTTTGTTTTATTTTTCTAAGAAATGCGGTTGGGGTTTCTGTAATTTTTTATGCAGGCTCTCAACTTCTATAAACATCCATCTTAGCATGGCTTTACCTATATATTATAGGTTTTAGAATGCTGTTTTATTTTCATTTGATTCTTGGAATTTTTAATCTCCCCATTTCTTCAATGAAGTATGCGTTATTTGAAAGTATGCTGTTCAATTTTCATGTATTTGTGAAATTTCTGTAGTTTCTCTTGCTATTGATTTCTACTTTTATTCGATGATGATATAATAAGATACAAAAATCATTTCAACATTTTGCAATTTGTTAAGACTTGCTTAATGGCCTAAAATGGGTCTATTATGGAAAATTTTCCATATACTAATGGCAAGAATGTAGCAGTTAGATGGGAATGTTCTATAGATGTCTGTTAAGTCTATTTTTTCTCTAATGTAATTTAACCCTGATTTTTTTTGGGGGGTGGTTGTGCTGGGGATAGAACCTAGGGTCTTTTGCCTTCGAGGCAAGTACTTTACCAACTGAGCTATATCCCTAGCCCTAACCCTGATTTTTTTTTCTTGATGGTATTCCACTATTATTGTATTGGGGCCTATCTCTTAATGTAGGTCCAGCAGAGTTTGTTTTATAAAATTGTATGCTCTGATGTTTAGTGCATGTGTATTTATAATCATTGTATATTTTTTCTTTGTGATATTGTAGATCAAATGCAACATATAACACGTGCTAGGCAAGCATTCTACCACTAAGTTATATCCCCAGACCTCATTATATCTTCTTGATGAATTGTTTCCATGAGATATATGTTGTGACCTTTATTGGATCATCTAAATTATTTTGCCTTAAAAAAGTCTATTTTGTAGGGGCTGGGTTGTGGCTCAGCAGTAGAACACTCGTCTATCATGTGTGAGGCCCTGGGTTCAATCCCCAGCACCACATATAAATAAATAAAATAAAGGTATTGTGTCCACCTATAACTAAAAAAAATAAAACTGAGGGGTTTTTGTCTATTTTATAGGATACAAGTATAGATACTCCTTCTTGTTTCCAGATTACATTTTCTTGGAATATCATTTTCCATCTTTTCACTTTCAGCCTGTGTATATCTTTGTAGGCAAGTTCAATTTCATGAAGGAAGCATGTTGTTAGGACTCCTTTCTCAATCCATTGAGCCAGTCTGCATCTTTTCTTGGTGAATTAAGACCATTTGTATTCAAGGTTATTATTGAAAAGTGTGTAGTTGTTCTAGTCATTTTGTTGATTTTCTTACAGTTGTTCTGAATAATCTGTGTTCACTTCTCTTTATCTTATTCATTTTAGATAGCTGATGGTTTACTATATTGATAATAATCATTTTTGTGTCTATTCTTCTAGTAAGATTTATTCTTCCCATGCTCTCATGATTGGTTTGTTTTTTCTCACTCTAAGTTGTAAGATTCCTTATGTATCTTCTGTAATTCTGACAGAGTGTTTGATCATGAATTCCCTTAATTTATGCTTATCTTGGAAATTCATTATTTCTCTTTCAGTTGTGAAGAGTAACTGTTCTGGGTATAGTAATCTTGACTGGCAGTTATTTTCTTTCAGGACTTGAAATTCATAATTTCATGTCCTCCCAGCCTTTAGACTTTCCACTGAGGAACCTGTTGTTATTCTAATGGGTTTTCCTTTAAATATGACTTGGCACTTCCGTCTTACAGATTTTAATATTCTTTCCTTATCTTATATTTTAACAATTTAACTGTAGTATATTATGGATAGGTTCTTTTCCAGTCATGGCTATTTGATTTTCTAAATAACTCCTGGTCTTGAATGCCTTTACAGAGCATCTGACTAATAACTAAAAGTCTCCAGTTAAATTCCCAGGACCACAATTAAAAAAAAAAGAAAAAAAAAACATGAAAAATTAGGTAAAAACCAAATAGAAACAACAAGATCAACAATTACAGCTCAACAAGCAGCTACACTTTTATTGGTTTCTGAATCATTATTTCGTTTACTGAATAATTATATTCTTAATATAATGTATATAACATCATATTCCAAATACATATATATATATATATATATATATACACACACACACATAGTTATTGCTTTTGACTTTAACTTGAGTGCTATCCTAAATGTGAAATATCACTAAGTGCTTTATGTCTAAAAGTAACATACATAAATGAAGTAGTAATTCATGTATATAAAACAGCTATTGTGATTATGTTCCTATAATATAGCTATAGTTTGGAAATTACATATTCTTTTTACTAAACCCAAAATGAAATGCAATATTTGTGATTTAACTCAGACATTTAGATACATGTGGATTCTGATCCAGATATTATATTTTCTGAAGATTAAAACATCAAATGATACTAGGATTATAGGTACGTATACCATTAAGCATAATATATTATTTTTAGATATATTAATTTTCAGAGGCTTGATCAACATAAACCAAATTACTATGTTGAGTTCTTGTTGGTTTAAAGTTTAATTACAACCATAATGTTCACCAGCAATTAAACTAATAATGTACACAATATAGCATAGCTATGATTAGTTAATTAAATTTATGGGACATGGACAAGCAATGCTCAGTGCATTCTATTTCACACAGTAAAATTAGTTTATAAAAACCTTGTCCTTAAAGACCCTGTGAATATTTCCTAAAATATCTCCAGAGTTAAATATTTAAGTTATATATGTTTTGATCATTGTAAATTAATGATCACTGTGAGCATAGCATCCCTAGAAATTCACAGTAATCACACTAATGCATAAGACTCTAAGAAAAACACACAAGATTTCAGAATTGCAAATTCCCTTTCAGCACATTTTCTAGATATACTAAAATCTGCTTCTTTCTTTCCCTACACTTCTACTTCCAGAAGTATTTTGGCATATTATCAGGTAAATTTCCATATTTATATAGAATTTAATTAGTTTGGGTTCTGAAAAATAAGGTCAATATGAAATTCATTAAACCAATGTTAAATTAAAAAAAATACCTGGAATTGTAACTTCCAATGAAATATTAGAAACATCTCAAATATATATATTGATTCTGATGATAGTGGATTGATGATTACCTGGGAGATAGTTCCTTACATAGAATGATTATATCTAGCATAAATTATCCTATAATTATTGATATAAGCTAACAATGCAAAAAGTCCATGTTATTATCATTTACTGGATAAATTATATATCACATGCAGTCCATGTATGAATCATTTAACACATGTGTGGCTATTCAGCTTAGGATGACTATATTATGCAAGAATTAATCATGGCTAGAATTGCTTACACTTCTATGTTATATTATTATGCTCTGACCACAGCACTAAGAGATTAATACTCAGTTAAATATTACATATGAAATACTAAAAAAAAACCATTTTATTTTGTCTAAATTTCACGCTTAACTGGGTGTCCTGCATTTACATTTGGTAAATCTAACAACCCTTCTTCTTAGTATGTTGGATATAATAAAACTCTGATTTTCTGAATCTAATGTTGTTTAATGTAAAGGTAATCCACTGATGTTTGAGGTAATCATGGACCCATGTAGAATCTGTATCAACTCTTCATATTTCTAAGGCATATCAAATTGTTCTAAAAGAAATGAAAACCTCTATCACATCCTCTTACATAAGTAAACATTTCCAAATTATATCTGTAGTGAGAAATAAACACATAACTTTGTAAACAGTCTTAATGAGCTCTCAGAGCTACATTCTTCAACCACTTTTATCCTCATTTATCAGATAATGTGCTTATTCTGCAAAACAAAACTTCATAAGAACCAAATTAACAAATTTCTTAATAGATTTTTGTTTTTTAGAATTTCCATAAATAATTTTAAACCAATTTTACTATCTCCTTGGTTAGATAGGGTAGAGTACTGTTTCCAATTCTTCATTCTTTTTCACGTCTATTTCTTTTTCCATGTGATTTTATGATTTTTCCCACCAAAAGCAGAATATATTTCCCCATACCATTGATATTGGGTTTAGAAATACAATGTGCTTTTTCTAAGCAAATATAAGTAGGGATGTCACTACCTATTGAGGAAGGCCTGAAGAAACATTACGTGTTTCTGCTAACCCATCTTATATTTTTGCCAGCACTATGAGAAGAAAATATTGTATCTAGATCACTAATCAAAGAGAAGGATGATAAAGAAAATAACTTACCCAATTTATAGGTTGGAATAACCTAGATTTGCTAAATCTGAAAGCTTCATGTAAATCATAAAATTTTAGCATATTTGTGGTAATAGCTGAGTAAAACACTGAAAGTGATATTTTTTTATTTCTTACATACATGACAATAGTGGAATGCATTACAATCATAATTATCCATTCACAGCACAATTTTTCATAACTATGTATATAAAGTATGTTCACGCCAAATTATGCCATTATACATGAGCTCTCTTATTATTTTTTGCATTACAATTCTTAATACACCCTCATCATTATACAAAATACATGTATGAAGATGTGAATTTGGTGTCAACATACCTCATATACAAGCAGAGATATGATAAATTGTGGTGTAAAGGTGAAAGTGATCTTATATCTGAGATATTTACAGTATTAACACACAGTCCTTGTCTATAAAGAGCTAATGACTAACTGAAAGTACAATTAAATTAAAAAGCAAAACTTAGCTTCATTTTTAAGTAAAACCAACTGTGACTCCGGAAATCACATTTCTAAAATAAACAATACCCTTGTATTTTTGCCTATGGAGTTTCTTAATTAAATACTATCCACTTCCATGACACAAATATCTAATTTAGAAACAGTTACCCCTTTAAATCTGACAATCTTACACATACATATTTGCTAGTATTACTAATTGATTAATGTTTGTTTCCTTTAATAAACATTTGCTTTGAACTTATGGGTTAGACACCGTTCTAAGAAATAAAAATATCCATTGATTTTTATCCTCAAAAATCTAGGTATGGCCAGGTGCGGTGGTGCATGCCTGTAATCCCAGCGGCTCAGGAGGCTGAAGCAGAAGAATTGTGAGTTCAAAGCCAGCTTCAGCAACTTAGCAAGGCCCTAAGCAACTCAGCAAGATTCTATCTCTAAATAAAATATAAAAGGAGCTGTGGATGTGGCTCAGTGATTAACTACCCCTGAGTTCAATCCCTGGTTTTAAAAAAAAAGTTTAAAAATATAGATATGTATTATCATTTATTTTTCAAATTTTACAAAACTGAGATTCATCTGTTTGTTGTACAAGGAAATCAGATACTAAGTAATAGAGCTGAGTTTGAAATAATAGAGTCTGGCTTCGGAATAAAATCTTACCCACTAAACAATATTGCTATGAATAGAATATAACTATAAAACATTGATAAAAAGTTAAAAAATAAAATTTTAAATACTTGTCCATTTGTCACTCAGAATTGTTAACTAACAAACACTGTTGCATGTCCAGAAGCAGACATAAATTTAGTTTCCAGAAATTTATGATGGAATGCTCTCAGGAGCAACTCCGATGGGGAGAAGAATGAAGCAAGATGAAGCAGAGGGTAGGCTATGATTCAGTCACAACCAAGGTTCTGGCTGACTCCATGTCAAGATCTGAAGACGCCCTGGCCCTTCAAAGAAACCCTAAATTTGGGGGTAGGGCTCAAGATTATATATCCCTGCATCAACCAGTTATTGAACATATTGTACCCATGGAAAAAAAGTCCTGTCCTTGAACAAGGCTGCTCTCTTTTCATCAAATTCTCCCAAATGACTGATAGCTTCAAGCTCTGATCTGGCAATGTATCCACCAGTTGGGCTTCAATGTTGAATGATTATCCATTTACAAAAGTATAGGGACCACACTTTGGGGGAAATTTACCTAAGCCACAATCTCTCTAAAATGGCTAACATTACATCAAAGAAGGTCAAAAGCAATCTAATCCTAACCACATATTTTACATATTTTAGTGAATTTGTGGGATTTCTGGGTTGAACAAAGAAAATTATATTATCACAGGGTGGCAGTACCACATAATGAGTCTTATTTATGTAACATTTTGATAGGTTGTATTCACAAGAAAGTGCCTCATGAGAACTTTCAGAGGAAATAATGCAGGGTAACAATCTAGAAAGGGTAAAGAGCAAAGGAAATCCCAGGGAATGGCAATCAATTAAGTTTAGGTGATGTTGCTTAACATCATGTTGGGGAGTATCTGGGTCAGAGAATTCCAAAGGGCAACAGTGGGTTGAAAGGTTTTATAACTATAGAATTTTATATATATATATATATATATATATATATATATATATATATATATATATATATATATATATATACACATACATACACACACATATGTATATATGTAGCATATTATATATGTATATGTATATATATGTGATATATATTTAGCATATATATGAGTATATATATATATATGAGTATATATCTATATCTATATATATCTGTCATATATATATATATATATATATATATATATATATATATATATATATCAGATGTTGAGTTCTCCTTCATTAGGGGCATACAAGCTGAAACGTTGTTTCTAAATGCCTCAAATCTGCTTACTTGTCATATTTTTTAAATAACCAGATACATAAAAATTTAAGTCTGGTTCCATCAAGCTTAAAAGATAATGTTCCTGCACTACTTTGAAGAAACAAACAATATAGGGCCATTTAGAAATTGAATAGAAATTGTCTCATTTTCCCAATACATGTTAGAATTTTTTCCTTGTACTGAAGCCTGACATATTAAGACTACATATTTACAATGATCAATTTAGTAGATGATTCCTATTTTTTTATGGTGCTAGGGATAAAAGCTGGGCCTTGTGCAGGTGAGGCAGGCACTCTATCAACTGAGATATATCCCCAGACCCCAACTCATATTTATTTTTAATTTAATGTGAAAATATAACCAATGTAGTCACATCATCAGCATATTATTTAAAATCTTCAAGCACTACAAAATAAATAACATGAATATTCTAGGGGAATTAAATTGTATTCTTTGTTTGAGTGCACAGTTTGCTACTATTAAAGTTGATCTACTTTATTGCTTTTGTGTTTCACGTACAATTGCCTTATTGGAATATGATTGTAATCTTAGTTCATTTCTATTTATCTATTAGTTCTCCCTTGCAATTCCTGTAATTGCTGTGTTTTAGATACATAATTATTCACAACTGTTATATGCATATATATTATAACTTTTATCATTAAAATGCCATTCCATCCCATGTATAATACTTTTGGCTCAGGTAATACTTTACTTGATATCCAGTATTAAATCCTTGATTTCTTTTTGTGTCCTTTGCCTTTTTCATCTAGGTACACCCATTTGTTTTAACCTTTATTAATAATTTTGGTGTGTTTAATATAGTATATGATTATATCTTATATGGGAAGTCAGATGGGACATTATACTTAATATATACATTTAGCTCAAATTGTTTATAACAGAACTTGAGTAGAACATCTGGTTACTGACTCCTGATAAAGTATTCCTATTATGCCATTGGCTTTTGAACTTACATCCTTATATCTTTGGTTGTCTAGAAATACCATAAGGAAGAAATAAGAGCTTTATATGTAAGTTCAAGTAGAAATCAACAACCCATATCTCCGTGAAAAAGCATTGCAGGTAAATAAAAAGGCAAAGTGTTTTAGCTAGAATTATAGGAACTCAGGAAAAAATGCACTGCTCTTTTGCCCTTTACAGAAAATCTGTTGAGCAATTTCAAATTTTAATAAGAATGGATGAGATATTCCTTGTTACTTAAACACAATTTTTCTGAAATCCAGGTCTTTCATAATTTCAGACCAATTGAAGAAAACTTTAAAATGAAGATAGTCTTGTTGGGAAGGGTTTGCGAATTGTTGCAATACAATTGTTATGCAGATCTTAAATACACTTTATTTTACTATAGTAAAATATATAAACATAAAATTTGCCATTTTATTCATTGTTAATATACAATGTAGTGGCATTAGTTAACTTCACAGTGTTGTGAATTTATCATCATTATTTCCAAAACTTTTTCTGCACCTCAAACACAAGCTACTTAACCATTAACCACAAATTTCAATTCCTTCCTTTACCTAGTCTCTAATGTATATATGCCAGATATTTCATGTATTTTTGTGCTTATATTTTTGGGTCTAGCTTGTTTTACTTACATAATAGTGTCAAGGTTCATCGTTGTTATGGAACGTATCTGTTCTTCATTTCTTTTTATGGTTGAAGAATATTCCATTACATGTACATCCTGTTTCCATCTGTGGATAGACTTGTGTTGATTTCACCCATGGGTATTGTAAATAATATTGCAATGAACAATGACAATGGTGTCTGTTTAAATGTTTACAGTTACGTTGGGTATATACCTAAAAGTGGAATTATTGGTTCATGTAGTAATTCTCTGTTTAATTTGTAATTGTTGAAGTGTTTCCTTTGCACATTTTAAAAATTGGGTTGTTTATGTTTTTTGAGCTGAAATATTATGTGCATATGCATTTGTGTATATATTACATTATGTATACACAAATATACCTTTTAAATTTTTATCAAATACACACTTACAAAAATTTCTCTCATTTTGAGTAATATCTACACTTGATAATATCTTTTGAAGTACAAAAGGTTTTAATTTTTATGAAGTTCAGTTTTCTGTATTTTCTCTAGTGATGCATGCAAATTTCAAACATAATTCAACATACACGATGACAAAACAGTTACTAATGCTCTTGGGATTATGACATTTCACAGGACTTATTGGAGGGAGGGTATTGATACATTATGATTTTCAATTAGAAGTTTTTCAGTTACATATTTAATTTTTTTTAGTTGTAGATGAACACAATATCTTTATTTATTTATTCTGTGGTGCTGAGGATCAAACCCAATGCCTCACATGTGTGTGAGGCAAGCGGTCTACCACTGAGCTACAACCCCAGACCTATATATTATATTTATGGGCCTTAAAAACCTATGTAATTATGAATCAGCATGATTGGCATGCCATATTTAAGCTCAAAATATGTCAAAATAACTGTCATTTCTCTTTTCAAGAAATTATTTTTCTGCAAACTGTTAATCTCATAAAGAGGGCTACAATAAAGAATTTAGTAAGATCATTACAGAGAAACATAAAATGAAGTTGTGATAGAAATATTAGTCTAAATGGAATCCCTTGCTACTCTAATTGATACCCTGTGCTTTTCATCTGTTAAAATCAGGTTGGCAATCATCAAGAACAAAAGTAGTAATAAATATTACTGAGGATGTTGGGAGAGAAGGATCACTTACACACTGTTGATGGATTGTAAATTAGTACAATCACTATGAAAATCAGTATAGATATTCCCCAAAAGACCAGGCAGGATACCACCATATGACCCAGCTATACCACTCCTCAGTATTTCTCCAAAACAATTAAAGTCATCTTACTACAGTGATACATTCAAATCATATTTATAGCAGCACAATTCACAATAGTCATACAATGAAATCATCTTAGGTGTCCATCAACAGATGAATGGATAAATATGGGCCAAAGTGGTGCATGCCTGTAATCCCAGTGGCTTGGAGGCTGAGGCAGGAATATCTTGAGTTCAAAGCTGGCCTCAGTAATTTAGCAAGGCTCTAAGCAACTCAGTGAGACTCTGTCTCAAAATAAAATACAAAAGAAAAAAAAAGGCTGGGTATATGGCTCAGTGGTTAAGTGCCCATGAGTTCAATCCTGAGTACCAACAAACAAAAAAATAGATGAATAGATAAAGAAAATGTGGTGTATATATACACAATGGAGTTTTATTCAGCCATAAAGAAAAATGAAATTATTTCATTTTCAGGAAAATGGATAGAACTTGAGAGCATCATGTTAAGCAAAATGAGTCAGACTCAGAATCAAGGATCATATACTTTATTTCTGTAGAAGCTAGGGAGAAATAAACTTTAAAAGGATCTCATGAAAATATAAGGGAGAATAGTAGAGTAGAAGAAGGGGATCAGGGAGAAGGACAAAGGAAAGAAAAGTGGAGATACTGGGGCATTAAATTGATCAAATTATTATATACATGTAGGAATGTCACAATGAATCTCACTATTATGTGTAAACATAATGTACCAATAAAAAAAAAGTTGATCAAATTCAAATATCTGGTGACAGTATTTCAATAAATTAAATGCCTGATCTATTTTTACTTAAAAAATCAAGTTGGCAGTTAGAATGTAAAAGAAGGGTTTGAGGATATAGTCAAATGCAGACCTGTTAAATAGGTAATTTAATGTGTAACTTCCTGTTATTCTGGTAATCACTGAGGCTAATAAAACACCGTAGTGATTGACATGAATAATTTAATTATAAGTGAACAATTTGAGCATATATAGCTAATTAAATTGTCAAAATTTATTGCAAAATTATTGTAAAAAAGTATTTATGCTGTCTAGCCGGTCAAATTCAATTCTGCACCCTCCCTTACTAAGGATACTGTTCTTGAAATATAAATTGAAGATAAAATGAAGATCATGCACTTGAAAGTATTTACATGTACTTTAACCTAGGAACAAGAACCTAGTATGTCAGCACAGTTTTTTAAATACTTCATTGCCACACCCAGTACACAAGTGAAATTCTCCAAGTGAATAATCAAGGGAAAAAAAGAGAATCATTCAGCCACCCCATCTAATTCACCTGTTATAGTTGTAAGGCATTAAGAAATGCACAGGCTCCTGAAACATAATCTTTTATGTCCATTGTCTTACATCATGCTCAATTGAAAGTTCCTTCAAGTGACTGCTATTTTCCTGCTGTTAGTGCATATCCTTGTCTGGAGTAAACAGAAGTCTAAAATAAGTTGAAATCTATATCCCAATCTTATAGTTTTATCATGTTACAAGTAGAATAATTTTGGAGCAATCAAAAACTTGGAAAAGTATAAAATTTTGTGCTTATTTGCTCATATGTGCATTTATATATGTCCTCATCTATTGTAAAAGCTTATAAACTTATTCTATATCATTATGATATAAAACAAGAAGAAAAAACAAAGTAGGGTAGTTTTTTAGAAAGTTAAAACAAGATTAGCCATATCTCCTGTAATCAGGGATTAGATATAACATGATCATGTCACTTGACCTGGATAAGCCAAATATCTTTCCAGCAGCAAGTATACAAATGAAAAAAAAATTGAAGATTAACACAATCAAGCTCTACAGGCAAATATCATTTTAATTGCTCAAAAGTCACTATTATTCCTGCTATGAACATCTAGAAGAAATTTCTCCCAACGTTTTCATTTAAAAACTGTGCAATGTAACAAGAAAGTTTTAATAACGCCTCCACCAAAGCATCATGATGACTCCCTTAGAATATTTCTGAGCCATTTGATGTGGGCAGATGACTTCATAACACAGTGAAATTCACTGAATGCAATTATTTGTGTGGTTGGAGGAGGATGTAGATGATTTTAAGTACAAGAGTTTTTAGCTCATCTGATTTAATCATTGAGTAGCTGTTAGAAAATCTAAAGTAATAAATAGATTGCAAGTATTTCCTTTAATCCTTTATTAATCTTATTTCCTCAGTAGAAACATTAAATTTAGATTTTAAATGATTGATTTTAGGTAATTTGGGGTGAACAATTACTCAAATTTTCCACCTTCTTACTGAGAGGCCAAGTGCTAAATGACTCAGAGATCCAACTTTATAGACATGTGTTTTTTTTAATATATATATCCTGGCCTCTTCACTTAATAGCTCTGTGATCTTGAACAAATTTCTAAGTCTCTCTATTTCTCAATTTTCTCATCTCTCAAAAGAGAGATAATACTTATTTCAGAAGCTTCCTGTCTTATGGTTCTCTCCAAAGCAGTCATTGGAAAATGATCTCTAGAAGTACCAGTAGGTGAAGGAAAAAGTGAGAAATAATGGAAGAAATCCAACAAAGGGTGTATTGTCAGGCAAGTTAATACTAGGGGTAGATGAGGCTACTGGGGATTTAGTTCAGAATACATACTTCAAAGGTTTTCTGTTCAGGGGCATGGGAACAGAAATCCCTATGATGAACTTTTTTTAGGTTAACTTGTCAGAACCTGTAGGCTGCCCTATGTTGACAGAGTGGGTTTTGACATACAGAGAAAGCCTCTAGGAAGAGTTATAGTGGTTGGCAGTTGTTAAGAGGGTTGCTGTGATTTAAATGTGTCCCCCCAAAATAAATATGTTTAAACATTACGTTCAATATGCTAGTATTAATAGATAGAACTGTTAGGAGATAATTAGATAATGAGGATATATCCTTCATGAATGTGTTTTAGTGCCTTGAAAAAGATACCCAAAGTAAATCCCACCATGTAAAGATGCAGCATGAAAGGCGCTAACTTTGAAGCAGACAACAACCCTCTTCACACACTGAATATGCTAACATTTTAATCTTGCAGTTCCTAGGCTCCAGAACTATAGGTAATACATGGCCGTTGTTTATAAATTATCCAGTCCAAGGTATTTTTTTTTTGGTAGTGGGGATAGAATTCAGGGGTACTGAATCACTGAGCCACATCCTCAGCCTTATTTTGTATTTTATTTAGGGTCAGGGTCTCACTGAGTTGCTTAGGACCTCACTTTTGCTGAGGCTGGCTTTGAACTCTCGATCCTCCTGTCTCAGCCCCCCAGAGCTGAGATGTGGGCAGATGACTGCACAGAAATGCACAGGCTCCTGAAACATATCTTTTATGTCCCAGAGCCGCTGGGATTACAGGTATGCGCCGCCTCCCGGCTAAATCCAAGATGTTTTGTTTGAGCATATTAACAGACTAAGACAATGTACAGATAAATTCCGAATTCCAATGTACAGAAAAAATGTGTTGGAATAACTTAATGAAGTTATAAAATGAAGTGCTATATACAGTATTTATAATAGATTACATCCTAATAACAAATAACTGCCAGGTATCACCTGAAATCCAGCAACTCAGAAGTGAATAATATTCCATAACCAACAGTGGAGTTAAAGTTTAGTTTCACATCCTAACATGGAAAGTGAGGCATATACCAAAGATTAGTTCCTAAACAGAAGATAATCTACCTCACTCAGCTAAACCTAGTAAATGGGGCAAAAATTCTCCTCAGAAAATAATTGTGAGTCTTCTCTAATGCACTGACCAGTGTATGGCCATAGTCTTAAATTTCTATTTGAAATAACACAAACACAATATTTTTTAGCTTTGGCATATTTTTTAGTTGTGCTGAAATTTTCATAATATTAAACATTTTGAATTATACAATTCAGTGGTATTTAATACACTCCCCATCTTGTACAACCACCATTTCTCTCTAGTTTTGAAACACTGTAATTTCCACAAAATTAAAACCTATTATTCACTGAGTGGTATCTCCCTAACCCCTTCTCTGGTATCTGGCAACCACTGATGTGTTTTCTGTCTTTGTGAATTTACCTATTCTAAGTATTTCATATAAAGAAAATCATATGATATGTAATCTTTTATGTTTGTCTTATTTCATTTAAAAATGTTTTCAATAAGCCAGGTTGTGGTGGCACATGCCTGTAATCCCAGGGACTCTGGAGGCTGAGGCAGGAGAATCGCAAGTTCAAAGCCAGCCTCAGCAACTGAAGGAGGCCCTAACTAAGCAATTTAGTGAGACTCTGTCTCAAAATAATAAGTTAAAAAGGCTAGGGATGTAGCTCAGTGGTAAAGCACCCCTGGATTAAATCCCCATTACAAAAGAAAAGTTTTTACCAGATATCAATAATTCTTTCTCTTATGCATGAATACTAATGCCATAATTTATTTTCACCTTCTCTCTACTGTTACTAGTGCTGCTATGAGCATTCAGGTCAAATAGTTGAGTAGATTTTTTTTTTAATTCTTTGGTATATAAACCTAGAGTGGAATTGCTGGGTCATATGATAATTCTGCTTAATTTTATGAGGAAAAGCCAAAAGTTTTCCACAGTGGGTGAACCACTTTATATTCATACCAGCAATGTACAAGTGTTCAAATATCTTCAAATACACACCAGTACTTGTTATTTTTTATTTTTTAGAAAAATATATGAAGTGTTATCTGATTGTCGTTTTTGATCTGCATTATCCTAACAACTAGGGACATTAAGCATCTTTTCATGCTCTTGTTAAGCATGTGTATATAATATTTGCTCTAGAACTTGGTATATTTTCTCCCCACTGATAGATTATTTTTTATTTTCTTGACATGTTATATAAATAAGATTTTTTTTCTTAAAAATTTGTTAAATTTCAATTTATCTATTTTCTTCTTTTTTTGCTCATATCTAAGAATTTAATCCCATTATATTTAAAATTGATAGGGTGTCATTCTAAGAGTTTTATAATTATAGCTCTTATATTTAGATTATTGATCCATGTTATTATTTGTGTATACTGTGAGGTAGAAATCCCAAATCACTCTTTTGCATGTAGATATGCTTTTGTTAAAGCACTATTTATTGAAGAGACTTTTCCTCCTACTCGTGCTCCACTTCTACCTTAAATTTTCTCCTCCACTTTCTCCATCTGCCAAACTTTTAATCATCCTTCTACCTTCAGTTTCCTCTTCAAAAGCCTTTCTCTCTCTCCAGGATTTTGCTGCACTTGTTAAGCATAGAGTGAGTAGCTCCTTGCTGGAACTACAATGGCAGTTTGTACACAATTTACTGCAATATTTGTCGAGCTTATTGTAGATAAAGTTTCATTTATCTTTCTCAATTCACCTCAGGATCTTTTAGGATAGGGTTTATTTATTAGGAATTTGTATAGACTAATATTATCTGCATAACAGATATTGTCTGTTGAATAAATGGACCATGAACTCAGAGATAAAAGAAAATTAAAGTACAAAAGATTCTTTGAATTTCAAAGGGCTATATTCCTAGGAGAGATGCTAAAAATGGAAAGATATAATTTTCAGAAGAAAAAATGTTTGAGAACTAAGCAATGTAAAAATTTGGTAATAAGTTTTCACTTTTAGAATCCTGTTATTTGAAAAATAGTGAAAATAATGAACTTCATACATAAATATGTGTATGTATGTGTGTGCACACACACATATCAAGATACACACACAGAGGGAGAGAGGATCTAGTATCTAAAAAGAAGTAAGATCATACCTGCCCATCAATCTCCCTCTTGGTGCTAGGAATGTTACTATCAACCTGATACTGGTAAGGATTGTGTGAATTTTGCAGATGATCTGTTAACATCTGCAAGAAAATTGACATCTTCTTTTGAAATACACTGAGAGAGAACATAGTTTTTCATAGATTTATCATGAAATAATTTAAGAAATTTAAAAATTATTTGGACATTTAGTGTTTTTTAATTTTTATTTTTTAAATTTTAATTTGTTATATGACAGCAGAATGCATTACAATTCATATTATACATATATAGCACAATTTTTCATATCTCTGGTTGCACTGGACATTTAGTATTTTTGTAATGAGTATCTTTGATATATATCTATGCCTATATAGTTATATATATACATGTTATATTTATTCTTCTTGCCAGTCATATTTCCTTGTAGCTTATTCAACAAAAATATGAGTACAAAAAGATAGAGCCTAAAATATTGAATGCACAAAAGAGAGAAGGAAGATATTTGAATGGAGATGGAGATCTATCACAGAGTAAAGGGAAAGGAGATAAAGAAAAAAGCGCAAGATATCAGAGTCAGTGCCATTTCTTGTCCTCAATCCTTATGTTAAATTTCAGAAGGGGGAAAGGGAAAGAGTACATTGTCTCACCAAAATAATGACTAAGAGAAACAGACCTCAGAGGCAATTTTGTGCCACATTGAACTGAGAAGTCTTGGGGGGAAGCACCTCAAAGTGAACATCTTATGAACACATGGCTCCCAAATTGGAATGAAATTGTAAGTGTGAAATAGTTCCACAGAAGGAATCAGAAGTAGAACCATGGAGACTTTTGTGAGAATTGTTTGGGATTTATCCATAAATTCCTTATTGCCATATTAGTCCCACAAAATAGCTGATGGTATAGGCTGAAGATTTTCCTAGAGAAACAAGGTGAGTCCAAAAGCCCATCTGACTGAGGGTTACTAAGTCAAAGTAATGCCTGTTCTGTGGTTCCAATGGTGGTGCAGTAAACCTCATGATAATCTTCAAGTGGAGATTAAACCTGGCCAGTAAGAGGACACAGTCAAGCTCTTAGAACGTATCTATTGCAGGAGAAAAAGTCCAAGACTTTTCGCCAGCCTTACATTTAAAAAGAGAAAGCAAGGACCAAGAAGATAGTTACAGGACACAACTGTTGAAGTAGAAAGACTTCTCCCATCATTCAAGAAAACATCAAATATCTACTGTTGATCCCCACTCACTCACAGTGCTATGTGAAGGAAAAGGGGGAAACTCAGAGTCTAAAAATTAACCTAAGGTAGGGTGAGTTTACTTAAGAGAGACTATTTTAGACTGAAAAAGACTGATACTACTGAATGTCAGGTTTAGTGTATTTTTCCTGCTATGTAACAGTAAGCAGATTAAATCGATTATGGGAAATTAGGAACCCAGAAATTAATATATAATGTTTTTATGTCAAAATATTAATCCAAGTATATTTCCATTACATTTCTTTATGCATGTTTTATTATTTGATTTCTTTGTTAAGATTTTCCCCAATAAGATGTAAAATATTTTATAGAGTAACTCATTTTTATTTATTGGCTGATAGGTTAGATAATTCACATGTATGTGGAAAATGCTTTTATAAATCATCACATATAAATGAAATATTTATCAAGGGAATAAGGAAGAAATTGGCACACTAGGATCCATGGGTCATATCCTGCCCCATTGCTTTTTTTATAAGTAAAATCTTATTGAAATGGAGCCATGATCACCTGTTTATGCATTATCTATGATTGATTACTAGGCACTAAAATAGCAAAGTTGAAGAATTTCAGCAGGGATTACATGGGACACAAAGATTCAACTATTTATTATTTGGTTCTTGACAAGTATTGTTTGTTAAGCCCTGGCATGAGGAATCAGTCCTTGCAGATATTTAACATATTATTACTTTATTATAATACCAACAACCTGTCCCTAAAACCTCCATTTCTTCAAGAACTTAAATCATAAAGAAATTAAGATACTTTATAAGCACACTAAGTAACTAGGTAACATTGTAGTGGCTTTCATTTAATGAGTTATTTTTTTTTTCCGGCTACTTTATAGAATAAATCTTGAATGACAGTAATCACTGAGAATGAACAAAACTGCAAAACAAAGATTGTGTCTTGCTGTTCACCCAAATATTCTAGAATACTTGGAGCTTTTCTCTGCTTCTATACTAAAGCTTTTCTATGCTTCTATACTAAAGCACATTCTGCTATTATTGAACACTATAAGCAGTAGAACACTAATATCCAACAGATGCCCTAGCCATTGCTTAAATTATTCTCTTGAGTACAGAGAAGGAAATTAAAAAGTAACCCAGTGAGCATGTGTATTTTAAAAAAAAGTAACATTTTTAGCCTGTCTTAATTGCAGATTTCTTCTAAAAGAAAGGCTGTAAACTCTTTAAAGATCCAACTCCAATGTTTGTGAAAGATAAAACAAGTTGGAGGTAAAGAGAGAAAATCTGGCTTGCACATTGAGCCTAGCTCCAGGAGTCAGAGCTTGCTGAAAATTAACAGAACTTTCCATAGACACAGGCTGCAAGGATCATAGACACATGCTGGGTTGTAAAAACACTCTGATTTTATATCTTCTTCCTTTTTTGCTATTCTGACCTTTGGGTACAGAGTTAAACAATAAAGTGAGAATAAAATAAACAATGGCAATTCTTTGAAAAGTAAAAATGGAAAAACTGGAAATAAATAAGGAAATTCTCAGAATATTTGAGACCAAATGAAGTTCCCAAATTTGCTGTTTACTACTTTTCTTTTTACTCTGTTGTGCAGTAACACAATGCCATTTAGAGACTCTAGTGGCATAATCTTAATTCACAATATTTAAAATTGTCGTAACACATTAGTCTCAAAATTAAAATTCTGCACAAAACCACTCCAGCTTGAAGATTTTTTCAAAGCAGACTTCTTCACATGGATCCAAACTAGAAATAAATTGTGTAGATAATAATCCACAGCCATGCCCCTCTGATCAGGAAAGAGGCACAATCAGAAACAATTAAAGCATATTCTATAAGCACTACCATTAGATTTTAGATTAGTCAGATACTCAGCTGTGGCTGTCAATTCAAATTCATTTTATCATTGAAATCAATGGGAAAAAATAAAATCTATAGTTAATTAATGGTTAAAAGGCATTCCAAACTCTTACAACTAAAAAATAAGCCCTAAAGTTTTCTCTTTTAAAAAACTCCCTTAGATATTTGCACATAGATAACATACTATATTTTCAATTAATACTTTGCTTAAACCAGGGCTTTTGTTTGTTTAAAAACTGTGACAACTGGATGAATTGAATAAAAGAGGAAGACCTGAATGATTCAGGCATGAAAAGGGCAGGACAACTTGCAAAGGTTAGAGTAATGTGATGAAATGGTTGAAGGAGTCAGGAGCCACTAGCTGAAAGAATGAATTATTGATTGAAGTCTAGCCACAGATAAATCCTTGGAGATTTGTTACAACTTAGAAGAAGATGTTCAGAAAGAAATCAAGCACCAGTGCTCAAATGGTCCACAAAGGACTTGAATTGCTTATCTATTTGCTTGATTTCTTTGTTAGGTAAAGATTTTGACTTTCAATTCTAGGTCAGGATTTTCTAAAGCTATTAAGTATGCAAAACTAAAAATTCCCATGCTAACCTCCTGGACTACCCTTGAGTAGATATAATTTACACTGAAATGCAAGCAACAAAATTTCTCACAAGAATTAAGATAAAGTGGCTCTGTGTTATAAAGCAATCACTTAAAAGATCACCCTTGACAAAGTAATCTTCTCTATATTTCCATTCTGTATGAAGATCACTTTTTCTTTTTTAATTTTTTGAAGAATCAAGAATTTTAGAAAATATTTGGTTTAGGTCATATATAGTCAGTTATTTATTAGCATCAAAACAATTTCCCAAATCTCAACTATGCATTTGGGGGAAAGGTGCAACTTTAGTCACACACAAGTCCTAACTACACTGATTTCAAAATCTTTGTGTTATATCTGATTCCATTGAACCTGGAATGACAGAGTTTTAGAGCTCCTGGGTATTCTCAAGTATGTAAGTTGCATACCTCCACTGACTTACTTTCCCTTCAAGACTTGAAAAAGTAAAAATAAATAACAAAAATAGTAAAGTTTTAACTAAATTTTTCACTGGCAATAAGTTACAATCACTTTTGGCAAACTGTAAGTAGTTGTGACAAGTACATATAAAGACAAGTTGAAGCTAGATATTCTGGGTTCAGGACTCTGCTCAGCCTCTTACTAACTACTCCATCTTAATTTCTCTGTGTCTCAGTTTCCTGATCTAAAAAATGAAGTAGATCACAGTACTTCTGCTCATAAGATTATGATGAGAATGCAGGAAAAATGATTCTTAGGGTGATGTTTAGCTCACTTAGGGGTGCTCAAAAAATTAACTACTTTTTTCTGAAGTTATTATTTTTCAGGCATACTGTAGAGATGAAGTTGAGTATGAACACAATACAGCCATATGCCACATAATGACACTTCATTCAAGGATGAACTGCATATATGAGGGTAGACTCCTAAGATTGTGTTTCCTAGTGACACCATAGACATCTTAGTTTGTAAAAGTACATTCTAACATGTTTGTACAACAATGAAATTGCCTAATGACTTGTTCTCAAAATGTATCCCCATTGTTAAGCAACAGTGGTGGTATTTACAAGATTCCTTTTATTACATTTTTATATTTAAGTTAATGAAATCTTGGATAGCATAACCCAAATCAGAAAATTAGCAAAAATGTCAGTAATTTGACATTTACATTAAAATGCCTTTCTTTTAAAACATCATTCAGATACTGCTTGGTGGAAATAACTAAGGATTCAAATATTTATTGATTTATAAATGTAATTAATATGAGTTAGTTCAAGAATACATTATCTTATCTAAACATAGTAGATATTGGTTAAAGCTTGATGAGCAGACTTCCTGAGTGCAAAAGGATGAAAATGAACAGATACCTCCATGGTGAAGTTAGAAGCTACAATCACATGTGAAAATATGGAAAGAAGCAAAAGAGAAAGAAAAATCAATACTTTTGTTTCAATCAGCATCAAAGTTTACTGTGTGTTATGGTTTGGATGTAAGGTGTCTCCCCAAAGCTCACGTAAAACAATGCAAGAAGATTCAGAGGAGAAATGATTGAGTTGTGAGAGTCTTAACACAATGAGTGAATTAAGGGGATTAACTGAGATGTAACTGAAGGCAGGTAGGGTGTGGCTGGAGAAGGTGGGAATTGGGGAGTGACTTTGGGTATACATTTGTATCTAGTAAGTGGAATCTCTCTCAGCCTCCTGATCATAATGTGAGCTACTTCCCTCCAGTCCTCTCCTGCCATAATGTTCAGCCTCACCTTGAACCCCAAGGAATGGAGCCAGCTGTCTATGGACTAAGACCTCTGAAACTGAGTCCTCAAACAGACCTTTTCTCTTCTATAATTGTGCTGGTCAGGTCTTTTAGTCACATCAGTAAAAAAGCTGACTAAAACACTGGGTATATGCAGTATTGATGTTTTGTGTGATTAATGTCTTGCTTTGCACACATTCTTTATGATCAGCTAGAATAACTTGAGTCTGTATAACATTAGATTTAATCTACCAATTTATAAATTGAGAAAGACTTCATCAACTCCAAGACAACATAATGAGAGCTACAATGTCCTCTGTAATACAAATACTACAATGGAAATACTGTAATAATACCAATCCATGCATGGTGCTGCATGCCTGTAAGCCCAGCACTGCAGGAGGCAGAGGAAGGAGGATTGCAAATTTGAAGCCAGCTTGGGCGATTCAGTGAGACCCTATATAAAAATAAAAATTTAAAAGGACTGGGGATGCACCTCAGGGGCACCTGCACACAGTTACCACCCAATTATTCCATTCAAACTAGGATGGATTTATTAGGTTTTAGTTCTTAATCCAATCATTTCACCTCCTGCAATAACACAGGAGCTTTTGGGGGGACACGTCATATCCAAACCATAACAGTAACTATAATGCAAAGAGCAAAAAGGTTTATCTGCTGCAGTCTGGCTGGGCATGAATAACCGAGCCGCCACAAAGCCTTGTAGGTTCAAACAGTAACTACTTTATTTCAACTTTCACCAGCACTGCACGCGCGCTTTTCTGCCAACACCACCCACACGGCCCTTCCAGAAACCCCCAACTGGAAATCCCTCCTCCGGCACTTCCCCAACCAATGCAAACTCTCCAGGAATCCCCACGAGAACTCCAAAGTAGCACGAGAACTCCAAAGTAGTGGGCCGAGGCGGACAGTAAAGGTCTAATATACAATTGAATCAATCCAGCATCATCTTAATGGCTAACCTCTCAACCAATACTATTGGCAAAATGCCAGGGGCCATTCTGACTCGGCTGTGGCTCTCAGCATCTCCCCCATTCTGTTTAATTAAACAACAAGCAATGTGGCTTAGGGACCATGCCTGTTAGGTTGTCCAATACTACATATGGTTCTTACCCATCATCAGATGAGCTGACCTCAAGGCATCAGCCTCCTGTCTTAGGTTGGTACCACTGCAATTGGATCTTACCCGTCACTGATTACTGGTCCAGTATACAGCCATACTTGTGGATAGGCCTTTGCACCAGTGGGGGGGGGGGGTGAGGTTCTTTGCCTCACCTCTGTTGGCCCCCAAATTTGGCCTTGTTGCCAGTGGGGGGTGAGGTTCTTTGCCTCACATCTGTTGGCCCCCAAATTTGGCCTTGGTGCCAGTGGGGGGGGTGAAGTTCTTTGCCTCACCTCTGTTGGCCCCCAAATTTGGCCTTGGTGCCAGTGGGGGGTGAGGTTCTTTGCCTCACCTCTGTTGGCCCCCAAATTTTAGACCATCACTAGCAGAAAGGAGGAGGATGCAAAATGCTAGGACACCAAGCCAAATGACAGCTCTTTTTGGAAAAATTGTACCAACAATGACACCATCTGCAAAGATACACCAGCACTACCTCAATTCGCTGCACCAACAGATAGTTCACAATGCATAAAAGTGATACATAGTCCAGGCAAGTTCTGCAAGCAGTTCAAAGCAGAGGAATCCATCAATATGTCCATTTCCTCCCAAAGTAAATCGACTACTTGATTGAGCATCACTTGTTATTATTCATTGATGCATCAGTTTATACAGTTTACTGTGATAGTTATCGAAGAAGCTGTAGTTTGGTTTTATCTTTGTCTTCACCGGCGCACTGGGATGAAGATAGGAATTCTGGCAATGATGGCTAAAAAAAAAATTATGTAACATTCCAACAGGTACTAAGAAAACAATTTAAGAACAATTTACATTATCCTGAATAGAATTATTGAATATAATGAAAAAGAAAGGTGAAAGTAAACAAACAGATCTGTTAACCTCCTTTTTTGTTCACATATTAAAAGAATCCTCAACAGCTGTTTACCCAATTTAAATTAAACAATTTAAATCACGTGAATAAAAAGAGTATTTGGATCCATTTTTTCATGAGCGCTCATCATATATGATATATGACATATGCACATACAGACATACAACACAAAACAGAAGTGTGCACACATAACACAATACATACAACACATAACATAATAGTAAAGGCCTTGTAGCTTTTCACAGGTGAAATCTCCACTGCAATGTTTAAAAACTCCACAGTCAAAAAACAGAACTGATCAGAAAAACATTAACCTAGGTCTGTATGAGCTCAAAAAATAAAATAGAACTTCATAATGTGGGAAAAGGCAATAATAAAATAGATATTGAAAAAAGCATCCTGGTTACCACCTGGGTTTGACTCTTATTTGGATATCCCATCCTTTTCCTATAACTTGCATATGGGTCTGAAGGTATTCCCACAAGCAAGCCTCAAGGTTTTTTACATTTGAAATAGGCCTTAATGGTGTTCGTTATTCATTAGCCTCCAGGTGTGGGAGAATCACTGTCGCAGATGTAAGAATAGCCAAGCTGGAGCTCTGGATATCAGCTGTTATGGATTTGAACCAAATCATCTTCTTTTTGGTCTGTAGAAATCACTTTGGTTAGTCTCTCTGGAATCCAAATCGGCTGCTGTTCTCACTGTGGAAACACACAAACAGAACACCGACTACAGACAATCACTGGGTCAGGACCTTTCCATTGTCCTGTTAGAATAACCTTCCCAAGTACCTTGGGCTTATGTACATTTTTTGGATCCATATGCCTTTCCGCAGCACTAAGCCCTGATGAATCCAAATTTAAAAAGTTTAGAGTAAAAAGGGTTATTTTAAGTTTATCTTTGGGGGATATATACCCCTTTCCAATTCCCTCATTTTGCTTTAATAAGTACATTTTAATAGTTTGATGAGCTCTTTCAACTATGCCTTGTCCCTGTGGATTGTATGGAATTCCTGTTATGTGAGTAATGCCAAATGATGTTCAAAATTGTTTAAAAGAGGTATAGGTATAGCCAGGGGCATTATCTGTTTTGGAACGTACGGAGTGGCAAAATTTTGTAAGCAATGAGCTATAATATCTTTAGTTATTTCTCTGACATGAAGGGAGCCCATCAAAAATCTGGAAGAAGTATCAACTGTAACATGCAAATATTTTAATTTTCCAAATTGTGGCAAGTGTGTGACGTCCATCTGCCAAATATGGTTAGGTATCAGTCCTCTAGGATTGACTCCAAGATTAACTTGTGGTAAAAAGGTCACACAATTTTGACATTGTTTTATTATTTGTCTAGCTTGTTCCTTAGTTATTTTAAAATGCTTTTGTAAAGTATTAGCATTGACATGGAACTTTTTATGAAAATTTGTAGCTTCTTCTAGTGTAGAGAAAATATGTATGTCATGTGTAGATTTATCTGCTAAATCATTGCCCAAACTAAGGGCTCCAGGCAATCCTGTATGTGCCCTGATATGTCCTATAAGGAATGGATCTTTTCTGTCCCAGATTAGACTTTGTATAGTGGAAAACAAAGAGAAAACAGTAGAGGAAGGAGAAATCCTACCAGCATCTTCAAGGGATACTATAGCATTAACTATATACTGACTATCAGAAAATAAATTAAATACAGAATCTTTAAACATCACAAAAGCTTGTAATACTGCATTAAGCTCTACCTTTTGAGCTGATTGTTTGGGTACTAAAAATGTAAAAGTTTGATAAGGGGTAATGTTGCTGCTGTACCATTATTTGACCCATCAGTGAATATATTTGGAGCATTCATGATAGGTGTTTTTCTTGTCATTTTTGGAAAAACTACAGGATGCAAAGACCAAAAAGACAATAATGGATTAGATGGTAAGTGGTTATCAAATGAAACATTAGATTTACACATGATTATTGTCCAAGTATTTAACTCATTAGCTAACTCATCAATTTGATCCATAGTATATGGAGTAATAATTTTATTGGGAGAAATTCCAAACACTCCCTTTGCTGCTTTTATTTCTTTGAGTATTAATTGTCCTACAGCCTCAGGATACCTAGTAAGAATAGTATTAGGAGAATAAGGTAAATGTATCTACAATAATGGACCTTCTTGCCAAAATACTCCTGTAGGAATATTTTTTGTTGGTATTACAATAAATAATAAAGGCAAACATATCAATTCTATCCAAATGCATATTTTCCATATATGTTTCAATAATTTTTAATGCCTTTCTTGCTTCAGGTGTTAACATTCGGGGTGAATTTGAATCTGATGTACCTTTTAGGATATCAAATAAAGATCACAACTCTCCTGTTAGTATGCTAGATAAGGCCTTATCCAATTTTTGTCTCCTAATAACTTTTGAAAGTTGTTAAGTGATTTGAGTTGATCTACTCGTATTTGAATTTTTGGTGGATGGACCATGGTTGAGGACAATAGAACTCCTAAATAATTAATTGGAAAATTTAATTGTACTTTATCTATTGCTATCTCTAGATTATAATTTTTTAATAAGTTTGTAAGTGTGGCATAACATTCTAGCAATGTGTTTTTATCTTTGTGTGCTAACAATACATCATTCATAATGGCAATGTGCCAACTGGCAGATTTCCTGGGTTTTTCTTTTCCCTGTCCCCAAAATCTTCACCATTATGGTCCCATTGTGATATATTCAACAACTCCTCCTTAAAAAGCCATGGGCTACATTTTTGTATTGTATCAACATATGCCCTGACTGTTTTTGGTTTTACTGGGGTGCCTCCTTCCTCTAACAATTTACTTAACATTCTTTGGGTTTGTTTTTAATTAATTTCTGACCCCATATTTCTGCTACAAGGATAACGCAACTCAAACAGATAACTCAAAACAAAACCGAAGCAAAACCAAACAAAACCGGAACAAAAAAATCGTTGTATCAATTTTCCTATTTTTTTGAAATGTATATCTGTGATCTATCTCTATCTCTTCCTCAGGGCCGAACAACTTCATACCTTGAGCCAACCATTTTTCCCAGTTTGCCTGAGAAAATTCTAGGGATAGGCAGCTTGAAACAAAAACAAAATAAATCAAAACAAGAACACATTGTTTTGAGAAATGGTCACCCATTCTCTCGCATTCCCTCAAGGGCGAGCAATGTCACTTACCTCCGAGCTTCAGGCGTTCCCCGTACGGGCCACCAAATGCTGCAGTCTGGCTGGGCACGAATAACTGAGCCGCCACAAAGCCTTGTAGGTTCAAACAGCAACTACCTTATTTCAACTTTCACTGACACTGCACTTGCGCTTTTCTGCCAATGCCACCCACGCGGCCCTTTCAGAAACCCCCAACTGGAAATCCCTTCTCCGGCACTTCCCCAACCAATGCGAACTCTCCAGGAATCCCCACGAGAACTCCAAAGTAGCGCGAGAACTCCAAAGTAGTGGGCCGAGGTGGACAGTAAAGGTCTAATATACAATTGAATCAATCCAGCATCATCTTAATGGCTCGCCTCTCAACCAATACTATTGGCAAAATGCCAGGGGCCATTCCGACTGGCTGTGGCTCTCAGCATTTATCTACAGAGCATATACTAAGGTAGATAATGGAATGAAAATAAATCACTCCAAAAATTAAATGAAAGCAAAATATAGATAGCAAGAAAAAAAAAGCAGAGACATAAAATCTATAAGATATACAAAGTACTGAATAAACACATTCATACATACATACATACATAATATCAACTTTTACAGAATGAGGACTTCTGTGAAAGTAAATCAATGGTTTACTTTTGACAGATAACATTTGAAAAAATAAAATTGCAATTTAGAATGCCAATTAATCTTTGTAAAATATAGCATTGTACTCAATAAATTCTGATAATAATTATGAACACAAATAAAAGATAATTTTATATTATAGTTGGGTCACCTCCTTATTATATGCAAATAGTTTATGTATAGCACATATTTTTATCTCAGACCAACTGTCCCTCTCTCACTTCAAATATTTCTGGGTTTTTAGTTAATATACCCTCATTGTGATAAATGAGTAGACTTAAATTCAGTCTGGATACTAAATAATTTAGAGGATTAAAATGCTTTTAAAGAATATGATATGTTATTGATTTGTATATGTTCTTTATAAATTCTAGGTATTAACCTCTTGTCAGAAATATAGTTTACAAATATTTTCTCCCATTCTGTAGGTTGTCTCTTTGCTCTGATGATTGTTTCCTTTGCTGTAGAAAAACTTCTAAGCTTGGCATAATTCTATTTGTTGATTTTTGCTTTTGTTGCTTGTGCTTTGGGGTCATATCCAAAAAATCTTTACTGAGGACAAAGTTTTGAATCATTTCCCCAATGTATTAGTCTAGTAACATTTTAGTTTTGAATTCTTACACTTAAATACTTAATATATTTTGAATTTATATTTGTAACTGGTAAGAAAAAGGGTATAGCTTCATTCTTCTACAAATGGATATCTAATTCTCCCAGCACCATTTACCGAAGAGATCTCACTAATTTGTGGAATCTAAAAAAATTTGATTTTATACAGAATAAGAGTAGAAAAGTGATTACCAGAGGCTGGGTAATGGAGAGGGGAAAGGGAATGATGGAAAGTTGGTCAACTGGTACAATGTTACAGTTAGATAGGAAGAAAGAGTTCCGATGTTCTATGGCACAATGGGGTAAATGTGCTTAATATTGCACATTTATGAACAGGAAGGAGGATTCTGAATATACTTACCATAATAAATGATAAAAATTTAGGTGATAAATATTATAATTACCCCAATTTGATCATTACCCAAGCTTTATATGAATAAAACCATCACACTGTATCTCATTAACATGTACACATTATATGTGTCAGTTTTAAAAATAAACATAATAAGAAAGAGAAATATATCGTGAAGTATTTAAGATCAAAATAGCATGATATCTAAACTTACCTTCATATTGAACAGTAAAAATTATAAGAGAAAGAAGAGACAAATGTGGTAAGTCTTTAATAATTTACTAACCTAATAGAAAAATACAAGGTTCTCTTCTTTGTGTTAGTACTTCAAAAGTTTTCTCTCAAAAAAAATTTTATAAAAAAAAATTATAAATAATAAAATTTTTATAAAAAATAATATAAAGTTAGAAGGAAGCAAAAGTATAGTATATTTGTCTTGATAAGCAGTCTATGCTTACTATTTGATGTAGGTATGAGTGATCATCAATATTTTTATAGGCTTACATAGGTGCACATGAATACCATGCAATGAAAGCCAAGAGTAATGTTAAATATAACCCTGCTAAATAGGCTCATATACACAAATGCATATTATTATTGCTAATAATAATATTAAGCACAATAAGTAAAATCAAGATTCAATAAATGAGATGGTATCAAAATAAAAAGCTTCTTCACAACAAAGGACACAATCAAGAATATGGAGAGTCTATGGAATGGGAGCAAGTCTTGCCACCTGCACCTTAAAGAGAGTATTAATCTCCAGGATATATAAAGAACTCAAAAAACTTTACACTAGGGCTGGGGTTGTAGTTCAGTTGTAGAGCACTTGCCTCACACATGTGGGGTATTGGGTTCGATTTTCAGCACCACATAAAAATAAATAAATAAATATATTATGTCCATCTACAACTAAAAAAAAATATGTAAAAAATTTAAAAAACTGGGGCTGGGGTTGTGGCTCAGTGGTAGAGCACTTGCCTAGCATGTGTTAAGCCCTGGATTTGATCCTCACCACCACATAAAAATATATAAATAAAATAAAGGTATTGACAACTACAACTTTAAAAAAATATTTAGAAACTTAACATGAGCAAAGGAACTGATCAGCCATGTTACAAAAGAAGGAATATGAGTGATTGACAAGTATATTAAAAAATGTTCAACATCTCTAGCAATTAGATAAATGCAAATTAAAACTACACTGAAATTTCATCTCACTGTAGTCAGAATGGCAATTATTGAGAATATAAGTAATAATGTTGGTGAGGATGTGGGGGAAAAGGCACTCATACATTGCTGGTGGGACTGCAAATTGGTACAACCATTCAGGAAAGCAGTATGGAAATTCCTCAGATTGCAGTGGAATCACCATTTGACCCAGTTATCCCACTCATTGCTATATACCCAAAGGACTTAAAAATCAGCATACTATAGTGATGTGGCCACATCAATGTTTACAGTGGCTCCATTCACAATAGCTAAGCTATGGAACCACCTAGGTGCCCTTCAGCATATAAAGGGATAAAAGAAATGTGGTGTAAATATATACACAGTGGAATGTTAATAAGCCATTAAAAGGATGAAATTATAGCATTTGCTGGTAAATGGATCGAAGTGGAGAATATCATGCTAAGGGAAGTAAGCCAGTCCCAAAAAACCAAAGGCCAAATATTCTCTCTGATATGTGGGTTCTTACACATAATAAGGGAGGGGTGAGGAAAGAATAGAAGTTCATTGGATTTGACAAAGGAGAATGAAGGGAAGGGAGAGGGGATGAGAATAGGAAAAACAGTAGAATGAATCAGACATAACTTTCCTATGTTCATGTATGAATACACAACTAGTGAAACTACATCATCTATAACTGCAAGAATGAGATCCTAATTAGAATAAGTTCTACTCCATTTATGTATAATATGTCAAAATACATTCTACTGTAATATGAAATAAAAAAGTATGGATTAAACTAAATGTAGAAAAAATAAAGTACATAAGAATAAGTTTTTATTGTAATAATAATAGAAAGGGAATGTCTACAATATTTCAGGAGCTATTCAAAAAATGCATTCTTAACTGAGCATTTAATGTTCTATACTAAAATATTTACTATGAAGAAAGAGTGATAAAAATATATAAAATATTGAACATGACCAAATCTTAGACAATGTGATATATTTTATAAAATATATATATTTTATATATATATATTTTATATATATATTATATATATATTTATATATATATATATTTTATATATATATATAAAATATATATATTTTATAAAATATATCACATTCTAGTATATACACTTTATAAAATATATCACAGTCTAGTATATGACTAGACCTACAATGTAGTTTACAACAACTAAAGTAAAGGAATATGACAGAATAATAAATACTATCAACCATATATATTAGCTTTGTGACTTTCTCCAAGGCTTAAGACAAAAAATTAGAATGAGATATTTTAACCTAGATAATTTTTTCTGGTCTACTATTAATATATTTTTTATGAGATGATTTGTTTCATTTCATGAGAATGGCACAGATTCTTCACAGAATTAAAAATGCTAGGATCTAAACCAATGATTTTCAAAATGATATAACCACTGATCATGAAATTTATTTTATATGATGATCAACACATACCACTGAAACAGAAGTTTCACAGAACAATCCTGACCTTTACTATATGTAATGCTCTATGATACTTTCTATTATTTTTCTACTGTATTTCCTAAAAAGTAATGCTATTTTTGACCCACTCACAGATTGAGACCTACATGTTGAAATAACATGGTCTAAAGAGGAAAAATACTAGAATATAGAATTTTAGATTTTATCATCACAGGTAAGTCTTGAACATAACATAAAACAAAATCATTTTAAACTTCAGGAACTAATACCCATGTAATAAGAGCATGCCCTCATGTTCAAAGTTTTTATAACATTGCACTGTTGGCCAGATATTAAGTGTAGGAAATGGGGTTGGCATCTAAGGGCACATAAATCACATTTCCACATTGGTTTTCATTTCACATCTGTGGCAGATATTAATTTATCACTTCATTCTTATCCAGGAGGTCTTTCACCCCAGCAGACTTTCAGGAAGCCATTGTTGATTAATTAGAACTACACAATAGTCATATCTTGGGGATCCCAGAAATTTAAATCTTAGTATATTTACCATAAGCAAGAGACTCTCTGAAAACAAATTTTTCATTATAACCAAAAATTTAAACTTCCAATTAGAATGATGCTGCAAGATGGAAGAATACAAAGCCAGACATTGTCTTTCCCAAATGAAGATGACCTGAAAACCATACACAGACAAATTATCTTTTTGAGAACTGTAGAAACCAGTTAACTACAGGTAGGACCAGTACCAGAGGGTCTTCAGTATCAAAGGTAGAACAAGGAAATATTCCAGAAATGCAGTTTCCTATAGCACCAGAAAGGCTATTGCATCAGAGAGACACCAGTGGAAGACTCCAAGTATGAACAGACATACATATTCAGCTAGAAAATTAACCTACAAGCTTAGAGAGGTATCCCCAGAAAAGGCTTCTCAAGACTTTGGTCTCCAGAATGACCATCCAGCATGATTGGGGAAGATCTTCTATATTCCAATCTAGATCATAAAAACTGGGAAAAGTTGTTATTTTGTTTTGTTTTTCAAACACCCAACTTCCGACAAAAGCTAACGAAGTGGACTACAGCACAGCTTAGTTGTGAAGTGCACTCTTATCATGTATAAGGACCTGGGTTTGATACCAGTTACCCAAAAAAAAAATTAAAAAGGCATGCAAAGAAACTGGAAACATACCTGAATGGCAGGAACAAATTAATCTTCAGCAATAACCCTAAAAGTGGAAATAATGAACTAAAGGCAAAGCATTCAAAGTAACCATCATAAAGATGCTCAAGCACAACTGAACAAAATCAGGAAAATTACGCATGAACAAAATGACACATCAACAAAGAGATATAAACAATAAAGAAAAACCAAACAGAAATTCTGGAGCTGACAATATGTAACTAATGAATTTCAAAATTCATTGGGATGTTTCAGTAACACATTTGGCGAGGCAGAAAAAGGAATGCAAAGACAGGATGTTTGATCAAACAAAATCAGAAGAAATGAAGAAATGTGAAGGGACTTATGGGGCACCATTAAGCTAAAAACGTAAGTATTATGGAAGTCCCAGAAAAAGAATGAGAGTTAGAGAGAGGAGGAACACTTAGAATTTGCCCTTGAGATACAATGTCTTCCAAATATTAGCTCAGGGAATAGTGCTGTTGTGTGCTGGAATAAATAATCATACAAAAAAGAATGAAAAATGGAGATAGCCTACTCATAGAAATAATGACTAAAAAAGTCCCAAATCTGAGGAGAAATGGACAAATACAGTTAAAAAGCTCAGAGAACTACAACTAAGATAAATCCAAAGAGACCTAAACTGAGACACAAAATACTAAATTTTACAAACAAAGTAAGAATACTGAAAACCACAAAGGAAAACTGATTCATAAGATTATAGGCAAATTTCTCAGCAGAAATCTTACAAACTAGAAAAAAGTGGTATGATATATTGAAACTGACAAAAGAAAAAAGAAGACTGCCAACAAAGAATATTACATCTGGCAAATGTTCTTCAAAAATGAAGGAGAAATGAGGGCTGGGGTTGTGGCTCAGTGGTAGAGCACTTGCCTAGCATGTGTGAAGCCCTGGGTTCAACTCTCAGCACCGCATATAAATAAATAAATTAAAGGTCTGTTACAACTAAAAAATCTGTAAAAAAAAATTAAGGAAAAATGAATATTTTCCAAGATAAATGAAAGCTAAGGAAGTTCATCATCACTAGACATGCACTATAAGAAATGCTAAAGCTAATTCTTCAATTTGAAACAGATACTAAAAGAGAAACAAAAAAACATACAAAAATACAAAACTCTATGGTAAAGATAACTCTTTGGCCAAATCCAGAATTCTGCAGTATTGTAATAGAGATGTGCATATCACTTCTTAATCTGCTAAAGAATTTTAAGAGCAAAATCATATAAATTCATGACAAGTTTGTTACTAAATATACAATATAAAAAGAAGTAATTTGTGTCATCAATAACATAAAATAGGAAGAGGACACAGATTTATTTATATGTAGCTGAAGTTATTAGTTCAGGATAGATTATTATAACTTTAAGATATTTTATGTAATTATGTTAGTCAAAATACCAAAATACCTGACAAGAAAAACTTAAGATATGAAAAGCTTATTTTGGCTCATGATTTCAGAGGTTTGGTGCATAGTCAGCTGACTCCATTGCTTTGGGCCTGAGGTAAGGTAGAACATCATGGTGGAAGGGAATGGTGGATGAGTGATACTCTGCTCATGGTAGCCATGAAGTAGAGGGTTCAGAGGGAATCCAGAGAAGAACTTTTCCAGGGCACGTCCCTACTGGTTCACCTCCTTCACCTGCCCACAGTTACCACCCAATTATTCCATTCAAACTAGGACAGATTTATTAGGTTTTAGCTCTCAATTCAATCATTTCACCTTCTGCAATCACAGAGGAGCTTTTGGGGGGACACCTCATATCCAAACCATAAAAGTAAATATAATGCAAAGAGCAAAGGTTTATCTATAGAGCATACAGTAAGGTAGATAATGGAATGAATATAAATCACTCCAAAAATTAAATGAAAGCAAAATGTAGACATCAAGAAAAAAGGCGGGGAGATATAAAAGCTATAAGATATACAAAAACCAATAAATAAATTGGCAATAATAAGTCATTCCTTAATATAAGTGAATTGAAATCCGTTATACAAAATACACCTCAGGATAAAAACTCACAAAAGACAAAAAAGGGATATTATGTCATGATAAACCATGCAGACTTAACAACTATAAATGCACATGAACCTAGCATTATACTCCCCACATCTATGAAATAGACACTAACCAAACTGACGAAAGATAAAACACAATAATCACAAGAGGTCTCCATACCACATTTTTATAGATACAAAATCAGATTGAAGATCAAAAAGAAACAGAAGACAAATTTGAAAAGAAAATTAAGGAACAATCCCATTTACAAGAGAATAACACAAAATATCTAGAAATAAACTTAACCAAGCAGGTGAAAGACTTCTAAATCAAAAACTATAAAAACCTGTTAAAGACAAAGCAATTAGAAAAACATACCATGTTTGTGGATTGGAAGACTTAATATTGATAAAATGTCTTTACTACCCAATCAATCCATGTTTTATCAATTGAAACTCTTGTAAACTTTTGGTGGGAATGTAAAGTGCTGAGGCCAATAGGTAAATTAAAAATTATGGAGTTTCCTCAAAAAGAAAAAATAAAATTATCATTATAAATCTGCAATCACACTTCTTGTTTATGTATCAAAAAGAATTTGAAGCAGAATATCAAAGAATATTTGGACTGTCATGTTCACAACAGCCTGGAAGTAGAAGTAACCCAAGTATCCACAAAGGGATTAATTATAAAGAATATGAGGTCTATACATAGGATGAAATACTATATAGTCTTAAAAATATGGGAATTCTATTATGTGCTACGACACTGATGGATTTCAATGACATTATGGTAAATTAAATGAGCCAGTTATGAAAGGACAAATATTGCATGATTCCACTCATAAAATAACTAAAGTGCTCAAAATCATGAAAATGGAAAACTGGTGTTTAATGGGTACAGAGTTTAAGTTTCATAAGATGAAAGAAATCTAGAGATCATTGTACAACTGGGTGAATATATTTAACACTACTGAACAATGTCATTAAAAACTATTAAGTTCAAAATTATATGTTTTTTCCCACAATAAAAAAGGCTGAGGATTCCAATTAGCGATATGTATCTTTACAATAATTTAAAAGACATAAAATATAACTATAATAGATTTGAAATATTGAATATTGTAAAAATTATTTCTACATGTAATCATCATATGATTATTATTTTCCTACAAGTTTAAAATATAAAAATCTCTAAATCATACCTTGTATTTCGAACTGATTTTTTGTAACACAAAATAATAATTACTGTACAGAGTGACTTCAGAAGCTTTCATGCAGTGTTTTACTTTCAGTGATAGAGAACACTCTTTTACAAGTTATAAAATATCTTTCTCTTGTCTATACATTAGCTTATTAGCATAATGACTTCAAATACTGAATGACTAAAATTCACCTTTTTATATAAATTGGTCTCATTCTCATAAGCTTTTGTAAAAGGACTATAACATTTAATAATGTGTAGTATAATATTTTGTAATATAAAGGACATTTGAATGACACAGAATTTAGAAAACTGAAAATTCAAGTAATCAGAAAAGATTGAAATACTATTTTAAAATATGAACAAACATTAAATTTTGCAAGTTATCTTTTCAGAAGAAATTTGAACACCAGTTGTATTTTTAAATAAATGTAAGATACTTGCAGCAAATATAATTTATACATTTATTTTTTTCTGACAGGAGAAGAAACATTTATCCAGCAATAATTCAAGAAACACAGTTTAGGAAATACTGTGCTAGGATATTTGGTGAGGAGATAAAAAAGGAAGCCAAGGGGCTGGGGATATAGCTCAGTTGGTAGAGTGCTTGCCTTTCATGCACAAGGCCCAGAGTTCAACCCCCAGTACCACACACAAAGAAAAGGAAGTCAGATTCATTTTAATAGAAATAGTTTTCAAAAAAATGAAGTAAATGTGATTCCATAATGACACATAAAATGAATCTTCAGTAATATAAGAAAAGGGAAGTTCTAAAATATATAGCAGAATTTTGGAGACAGGTAAAAGTGTTATCAATCAGCATATGAATCTCTTCATAAAATGGACATGAACTTTAAGCAATTTTAGGTTATAAATTATTGAATCCTTTTAGCTCTCATATAAGAGGGTGAGTGGAAAGAAATGTGTGTAACAGAATTTTATATAATATAATCACATAACTTCATAAACTATCCCTTATCATATTCTACTTATGTAATCAGAGCCAAAATAACAATCCTGTTTTCCTAAAGTTTACTCTCTGGTGGAAATCATTCCTTATCTACTTTGAAACACTAATCTATTGTGTGAAATTCAGTGAATTTCTTTTTTAATATTTTTTTTAGTCATAGTTGGACACAATAGCTTGATTTTATTTATTTATTTTTGTGTGTTGCTGAGGATCGAACCCAATGCCTCACATGTGCTAGGTGAGTGCTGTACCACTGAGCCACAAGCCCAGCCCGTGAATTCCTTTTTAAAACTACTTGACTCTAGACCTTAGATTTAGTATTTAGACTAAATATCTTAATCAACTTTTAGTAATAGTTTTTCTGTGGATGTATTTGTTTACTGTTCTGGAGCTTTTTTAGGGTTATGTATTTTGTTTATGTGTAATCATTCTTTCACATAGACTATTTAAGTATTCAAAGGCATGAATACACACATAAGTACAATTGTACACACACAAATGCACTTGATTTTACATCATTGAGATCATAGCATGTATATATTTTTGTCTAGACACCTGTTTTTAAATTATTGTCACTTGATTTTGTTTATTAATCCTATCCATATCCCAAAATTAAGATAATTCCTCAACACCATAACCTTTATACCATCATTATTAGAGAGGCTTTTTTCCATATCATGAGGAATGATAATAAAAGCTTATATACATTTTCTTCCTTTTTTCTTTCATTTCTACACTGCAATTTTAGTAAACACTATACTAATTTTTAATTATTCTGTTTTCAGGTAACTTTTATTCACATATAATTGTAAAAGTAGATGCAGGGAGATTCTTTATACCCTTTACCAGTTCTGTATACCCTGCTGGTAATATATAACAAAACTATAGTGTAATCTCACAACCAGTCTATTAGCAATGGTACAATTCATCAATCTTATTTTTCAGATTTCCTATGTATTTGGTGTGTGTGTATGTGTCTGTGTGTGATGTTATCCTTTTATAACTATACATGAATCCCTCTTGCCTTCATGACCCTACCATACTTTGGCAAGCACTAATCATTTCTTCCTTTTAAATTTTTCATTTTTTGAAAAATGTTACTCAAGTGAAAGTAAATAGCACATAACATATGGTGATTGGCTTTCTGTATTCAGTATAATTCCTTCAAAATACATCCAAGTTGCTACACATATCCATAATCATTATTTTTATTTCAGATACAATAAAACATGGCATGGAGTGGCAAAGTTTGTTTAATCATTCACCTGTGAAGTATTTCTAGATTCCTGCATTTCTCTGGTACTGATGAAAGTACTGTGAATGTTCATGTACAGCTATTCATACAATTATACATTTTATTTCCTAGTATGAATGTCCAAGAATGCAATTGCTAGGCCTTTTGATAATGAAGCTTTGATTTCATAAGAAAAAGTCAAATGTTTTTCAGAGAGAAGGCACAATTTTGCATTTCTATCATTGACGTATGAATGATCCAGTTTCTTTATATCATCACTGATGTGTGGTATTGTCCCTATTTCTTTTTCATTTTGTATTTAATTTTAGTCATTCTTATATAGTTATATCAAATTATGGTTTAGAATACTTTTCTCTAATGACTAATGTCATAAATAAATGTTTATGTGCTTAAATGCCTTTTTTAAAATTATTTTTTAGTTGTAGATGGACACAATACCTTTATTTTACTTAATTATTTTTATGTGGTGCTGAGGATTGAACCCAGAGCCTCACGTGTGCTAAGCAAGTGCTCTACCATTGAGCCACAACCCCAGCCTCCGCTTATATGCCTTTTGTATATTCATTCAGTGAAATCACTTCTCATGTTTTTGATTGTTTCCTACTGAAATTTACAGTTGTTTTATTGGTTAAATTGAGGATTCTGTGTATATTCTTGATACTAAATCTTTTTATATATTTGGTTTAGATTTTTTTTCTCCCAGTCTTTCAATCAACAGGATATAACTCATAGAAAAAAAACAAATATTAATGAAGTTCAATCTATTGTATTTTACTTTTGTGGATCAAGCTTTTGGTGTTAAAATAAGAACTCTCTGCCTGCCTCTAGATTCTGAAAAGCTTCCTCTTTTATAAAGGTTTTATAGTTTTGTTTTACATCTAAGTCTCAGATTCATTTACAGTTCCTTTTGCATAAGTCATAAGACATAGGTAAAGTTTTATTTCTCTACAGATTTTCAATTACTCCAGCATCATTTTTGAAAAAAAAAATCTTTTCTCTATTAAATTATTTTAAAAACTTTGTAAAATATCCTTAAGTATATTTGTGCTATGATTTATTAATGCTTGTCTATATATTATAATCCAATTTGTGAGATCTTAGGGCAAATGAGCTTGAGACCAGCATGATAAATACCTTTGACTTTCCAAAGATGCACATAAACCAACTATACAACCATCTGAGTACAACTTCATAGCTATCTCTCTATAATTGGACCACCTGCTAGAATAAGAACCATTGTTTCAGATGAAGATAATGGATTCCAAATTCCCAATTAGTATAATTTAATAAAATATGACTATATGTACAAAAATATATAAATATTATCAACAAAACTATTTTCTCCAATTGAAAGATAAAAGCAGTAGAAACAAAATCTAAAGTGGTTTGGATTTTAGAATTAGAAGAATAATTAGCTTTGTAAATACATTCAATTAGGGTGGAAATTTTACAAAGCTTGGGGATAGGTAAAGGAAATTACAGCTATAAAAATTTATTAAATTAAGAAATTATTTTTCAAATGGTAATTATCATATGGAATGGAAAGTGAAGCAATATTGACCTATTAATAGTGAAAAATTAAAAAGTTTTCCCTAAGATTGGGAATAATACAAAAGTATCTATTCTCAACCTTTATATTTAATTTTGTATTGTAAGGTTGTAGTAAATACACCAGAACAGGAGAAATAATTAGATAGCATGTAGATTAAAAAAAGAATTTTCCCTATATATTGATGACATAATCATCTTAAAAATCTTGAAAAAATCTGCCAAAAAAGAATGGTATAGGATGTAAATTAATTTAACAAAGAAACAGAATACAGAGCAATATAAAAAAAATCAACTGTATTTCTTTATATTTTAACAAACAGTTCAAAACTTCTATTAAGTATAACATCCAGAAACCTGAAATACAAAAAATTATGAATGTCATAGAAATTCTTCTAAACTGGGAAGTACAACATAGTGCTGAGAAAAACTAAAGTTGTATAGAAATGGAGAGATGTACTACATACATGGAGTGGAAGATAATGTTCTTAAGATGTTTATTCTCCCTCATTTAATTTAGAAAGTCAATGTAATCCAAGCCAAAATAGCAAACATTTATTGTAGAAACCAATAAGCTAAAACTAAATATATTAAAACATTCAAATTAATTTTTAAAAATGCCCAAATTAACTTTTTAAAAACTAAAAACAAAGTAGAAGAATTTATATTATCTAAATTCACACTAATTGTAATTCTATATTAATCAGAAAGTGTGGTATTAGTGCAAAGTTAAATATACAAATTATTGAGCCAACATAGAGACTACAAAATTAAACATACATAGGGCCAATTGAGTTTTTACAATGTTCACACAAAATTTAAAAGAAAGAAGGAAGTCTTTGTGATATATGTATGAAAGCAAATCAGCAGGCATTTTAAATTACACACCCACAAAGTCAAATGGATTATAAGCCTAAATATAAAAGCTAGAACAATAAAACATCTAGATGAAAACAGGAGAATATATTCATGCTCTTCAGTTTGCAAATTTTCTTGTATAGGAACTTAAAGCCTTAATTGTTACTCTCAGATGCCTCCTAAGATTTCAATTGAAGAATAAAAACAAAACAAGGAAAAATACTTCAGAAGTAAACAATGTGGGATTATAGACTAAAACAGTGTGTCACTCTTTCTAGATCATAAGTCATCCTGAGGCTAGCAATGGTAAAGTTGAATTGTGAGGTCTGTGTGTTCTGTGATACTGGCATAACACACTGATGTAGTGGTATTTCCCCCTAGAATAATCAATGGCATGCGGTTGAATATTTATCTTGATTGTGTATATCTATATCTGGATCATTATTATTTCTAGGTCTTCTGTGAACCAACTTTCTTTTGTATTTCTCATTTTATTGGTTCTTTTTACTTATACGTAATAGTAAAATCCATTTTGACGTAATTATACAAGAATGAAATATATCTTTTTCTAATTCAGTTCCCAGTACTTCTCCTTCCCCTTCCCTCTCCCCATCCCTTGCTCCTTTCCTTCTACTGATCTTTCTGCCATTAACCCACAGTTATTTTTTAAATGTACATGACAGTGAGATTCACTGTGTTATATTCTATATACACACAAGAAAGTTATGTCAGATTTATTCCATTGTCTTTCCTTTCCTGATCCCCTCTCTCTTCCTTTCATTCCCCTTTCATTCCTCTGCTGAAATAGAAATCCCTCCCTACCTTATTGTAGGTTAGCTTTCACATATCAGAGAAAATATTCGACCTTTGGTTTTGGGGATTAGCTTATTTCACTTAGCATCATAGTCCCTAGATCAATCCGTTTACAGGCAAATGTCATAGTCATTCTTCTTTATGATTAATACCCCAATGTGTATAAATACCAAATTTTCTTTATCCATTCTTCTGTTGAAGGGCACCTAGGCTGGCTCCTAGCTTAACTATTGTGCATTGTGCTGCTATAAATATTGATGTGGCTGTGTCATTGTAGTATGCTGATTTTAGAATCCTTTGGATATATACTGAGGAGTAGGACAATTAGGTTAAATGGTGGTCCCATTCCTAGTTTTCTGAGGAATCTCCTTTTGCTTTCCAGAGGGGTTGAACCAATTTGCAGTCCTAACAACAATGTACGAGTGTACCTTTTTCTCCCCATCCTTGTCAATATTAATTGTTACTTGCATTCTTGATAATTGCCATTCTGACTGGAGTGAGGTGAAATCTCAGTGTAATACTACTTTCCAGGGTGGTTATATTAATTCCATTTCTTCTTTAACTAGTCAGAGTGGATAGTGCAATTTGCATGTTATGTCTGTTTTGCATTTTGTGAATCAATGTTGTCATGAATAGAAAAGGAATAACATACAAAACCTATAACCCAATTCTTGGCCAGTAACAAATTTGAAGTGATCTTTAAACCATCATATAAGAAAAATCTCAAATAGATTTTAAGGAAAACAAAAACAAAACCTCATTTCCTTCAGAGTATTTTTCTTTATACTTACCACATTGCTGTTTCAGTTCCTGTTGGAATAAAAATGGAATATTAGAAAATATCTTCATAAAGTTTCTTTTTGTATCTGAACATATATAGGAAAAACTAATTTGTAAAAGCCCATTTCTATTGCTATTTCAGGACAAATTTTAACACTCAGTGTTATTAAGACAGCTCATTAAAGCTTTGAAAAAAATGGAGCAAACTCAGAAAGTTTTAAATACAGCACATCATCAAAACCTTAAGGAAATATTGATGTTTTATTATGTATATTCAAGTGATTTGCTTCACATTGCTATTTTTCTTAAAGGATATTTAGTAGAAATGTATAATAGATATTTTACAAGTTTTTATATAAACACATGTACCCAGCTGTCTTCAATGTGCTGATATTTCAACAGCAGTAATGAGACATCAATCACATAAGCAAGGTCCTAAGATGAATTATTTATAAGTGTGTTTCTTTTATATTATTTTTCATTACCAAGGGAACCTACATTTTCCAACTTCAAATCTTTCTTCCCTGATAAAATGTAAAAAGGAGATACAGTATCAATTTTCTTATGCCAACAAATGCAAAATGCCTTGTGCATAATTGCCACAAATTAGTGAATGATGAATAAGTTAAAAATTAATAAATGCAAAGTTTGAAATCCATAATTTTTAGAATATAGCTACTTGGTTTATTAGGCCTTAAATTATGTTACATATCAGCTATAATTCACCCAAAATAAATTTTTTTATATATACAATATTGTTACAGGTTCAAAAATGAGCAACAATTGTATATCTGTTTAGAAAAGAAATTAAGGGAAAATTTTAAAGTGAAAAACCACATAATTATCCACTAGGTCAAATATAAAAAGTGGAAAAAATCAAATTTGATTTATTTTTATTTCAACTGATAAAGGAAGGTTGGCTTTGGGATATTGCACATGAAGCCCAACAAAATAATTTGCAGCCAGAAGAAATTTCACTCTTGCAAAGATGGCATAGGATATTTATGCAAGTTCTCTTCGAAATGCAAAAGAGTTATCTTTGCAGAGTAAAATTTGGGGTTGTTTCTTTATCCTTTATACATCTCTGCGACGTTTAAATTTGTTATAATAAGTGTGTAACATTTCTTACAAAAATAATAAGTACACAAAAATCCATATGCCTAAAGCAAATACATTCTTTTTTTTTAAATTTTTTATTGTTGGCTGTTCAAAACATTACATAGTTCTTGATATATCATATTTCACACTTTGATTCAAGTGGGTTATGAGCTCCCATTTTTACCCCATATATAGATTTCAGAATCACATCAGTTACACATCCATTGATTTACATATTGCCATACTAGTGTCTGTTGTGTTCTGCTGCCTTTCCTATCCTCTACTATCCCCCCTCCCCTCCCCTCCCCTCCCCTCTTCTCTCTCTGCCCCCTCTACTGACATTCATTTGTCCCCCTTGTATTATTTTTCCCTTTCCCCTCACTTCCTCTTGTATGTACTTTTGTATAACTCTGAGGGTCTCCTTCCATTTCCATGCAATTTCCCTTCTCTCTCCCTTTCCCTCCCACCTCTCATCCCTGTTTAATGTTAATCTTCTTCTCATGCTCTTCGACCCTACTCTGTTCTTAGTTACTCTCCTTATATCAAAGAAGACATTTGGCATTTGTTTTTTAGGGATTGGCTAGCTTCACTTAGCATAATCTGCTCTAATGCCATCCATTTCCCTGTAAATTCTATGATTTTGTCATTTTTTAATGCAGAATAATACTCCATTGTGTATAAATGCCACATTTTTTTTATCCATTCGTCTATTGAAGGGCATCTAGGTTGGTTCCACAGTCTTGCTATTGTGAATTGTGCTGCTATGAACATGGATGTAGCAGTGTCCCTGTAGCATGCTCTTTTTAGGTCTTTAGGGAATAGACCAAGAAGGGGAATAGCTGGGTCAAATGGTGGTTCCATTCCCAGCTTTCCAAGAAATCTCCATACTGCTTTCCAAATTGGCTGCACCAATTTGCAGTCCCACCAGCAATGTACAAGTGTACCCTTTTCCCCACATCCTCGCCAGCACTTGTTGTTGTTTGACTTCATAATGGCTGCCAATCTAACTGGAGTGAGATGGTATCTTAGGGTGGTTTTGATTTGCATTTCTATGACTGCTAGAGATGGTGAGCATTTTTTCATGTACTTGTTGATTGATTGTATGTCCTCCTCTGAGAAGTGTCTGTTCAGGTCCTTGGCCCATTTGTTGATTGGGTTGTTTGTTCTTTTATTGTCTAATTTTTTGAGTTCTTTGTATACTCTGGATATTAGGGCTCTATCTGAAGTGTGAGGAGTAAAGATTTGTTCCCAGGATGTAGGCTCTCTATTTACCTCTCTTATTGTTTCTTTTGCTGAGAAAAAACTTTTTAGTTTGAGTAAGTCCCATTTGTTGATTCTAGTTATTAACTTTTGTGCTATGGGTGTCCTATTGAGGAATTTGGAGCCCGACCCCACAGTATGTAGATCGTAGCCAACTTTTTCTTCTATCAGACGGCGTGTCTCTGATTTGATATCAAGCTCCTTGATCCATTTTGAATTAACTTTTGTGCATGGCGAGAGAAAGGGATTCAGTTTCATTTTGTTGCATATGGATTTCCAGTTTTCCCAGCACCATTTGTTGAAGATGCTATCCTTCCTCCATTGCATGCTTTTAGCCCCTTTATCAAATATAAGATAGTTGTAGTTTTGTGGATTGGTTTCTGTGTCCTCTATTCTGTACCATTGGTCCACCCGCCTGTTTTGGTACCAGTACCATGCTGTTTTTGTTACTATTGCTCTGTAGTATAGTTTGAAGTCTGGTATCGCTAAACCGCCTGATTCACACTTCCTGCTTAGCATTGTTTTTGCTATTCTGGGTCTTTTATTTTTCCATATGAATTTCATGATTGCTTTCTCTATTTCTACAAGAAATGCCATTGGAATTTTGATTGGCATTGCATTAAACCTATAGAGAACTTTTGGTAATATCGCCATTTTGATGATGTTAGTTCTGCCTATCCATGAACAGGGTATATTTTTCCATCTTCTAAGATCTTCTTCTATTTCTCTCTTTAGGGTTCTGTAGTTTTCATTGTATAAGTCTTTCACCTCTTTTGTTAGGTTGATTCCCAAGTATTTTATTTTTTTTGAAGATACTGTGAATGGAGTGGTTGTCCTCATTTCCATTTCAGAGGATTTATCGCTGATATACAGGAATGCCTTTGATTTATGCGTGTTGATTTTATATCCTGCCACTTTGCTGAATTCATTTATTAGCTCTAATAGTTTCTTTGTAGACCCTTTTGAGTCTGCTAGGTATAGAATCATGTCATCTGCAAATAGTGATAATTTAAGTTATTCTTTTCCTATTTTGATGCCTTTAATTTCTTTCGTCTGTCTAATTGCTCTGGCCAGTGTTTCGAGAACTATGTTGAACAGAAGTGGTGAGAGAGGGCATCCCTGTCTTGTTCCAGATTTTAGAGGGAATGCCTTCAATTTTTCTCCATTCAGAATGATGCTAGCCTGAGGCTTAGCATAGATTGCTTTTACAATATTGAGGTATGTTCCTGTTATCCCTAGTTTTTCTAGAGTTTTGAACATAAAGGGATGCTGTACTTTGTCGAATGCTTTTTCCGCATCTATCGAGATGATCATATGGTTCTTATTTTTACGTCTATTGATGTGGTGAATAACATTTATTGATTTCCGTATATTGAACCAGCCTTGCATCCCAGGGATGAACCCTACTTGATCATGGTGCACAATTTTTTTGATATGTTTTTGTATCCGAGTGGCCAGAATTTTATTGAGGATTTTTGCATCTAGGTTCATTAGAGATATTGGTCTGTAGTTTTCTTTCATTGAAGTGTCTTTGTCTGGTTTAGGTATCAGGGTGATGTTGGCCTCATAGAATGAATTTGGAAGTTCTCCCTCTTTTTCTATTTCCTGAAGTAGCTTGAAAATTATTGGTATTAGTTCCTCTTTAAAGGTTTTGTAAAACTCTGCTGTATACCCATCCGGTCCTGGGCTTTTCTTAGTTGGTAGTCTTTTGATGGTTTCTTCTATTTCCTCAATTGATATTGGTCTGTTTAGGTTGTCTATATCCTCCTGACTCAATCTGGGCAGATCATATGACTTAAGAAATTTATCGATGCCTTCACTATCTTCTAATTTATTGGAGTATAAGGATTCAAAATAATTTTTGATTATCTTCTGTATATCTGAATTGTCTGTTGTGATAATGCCTTTTTCATCCCGTATGCTAGTAATTTGAGTTCTCTCTCTTCTTCTCTTCGCTAGCATGGCTAAGGGTCTGTCGATTTTGTTTATTTTTTCAAAGAACCAACTTTTAGTTTTGTCAGTTTTTTCAATTGTTTCTTTTGTTTCGATTTCATTAATTTCAGCTCTGATTTAAATTATTTCTTGCCTTCTACTTCTTTTGCTGTTGTTTTGCTCTTCTTTTTCTAGGATTTTGAGATGAAGTATGAGATCATTTATTTGTTGGTTCTTTATTTTTTTTTAAGGAATGAACTCCAAGCAATGAATTTTCCTCTTAGAACTGCTTTCAATGTGTCCCATAGATTCCATTATGTTGTGTCTGTGTTTTCATTAATCTCTAAGAATTTTTTAATTTCCTCCTTGATGTCTTCTATAACCCATTGATCATTCAGTAACCTATTGTTCATTCTCCAAGTGATGTATTCTTTTTCCTTCCTTCTTTTATCGTTGATTTTCAGTTCCATTCCATTATGATCAGATAGGATGCATGGTATTATCTCTACTCCTTTATATTGTCTAAGAGTTGCCCTGTGACATAATATATGATCTATTTTTGAGAAGGATCCATGTGCTGCTGAGAAAAAAGTGTAACTGCTTGATGTTGGGTGGTATATTCTATATATGTCAATTAAGTCTAGGTTATTAATAGTGTTATTGAGTTCTATAGTTTCCTTATTCAACTTTTGTTTGGAAGATCTGTCCAGTGGCGAGAGAGGTGTGTTGAAGTCTCCCATGATTATTGTATGGTGGTCTATTAGACTCTTGAACTTGAGAAGAGTTTGTTTGATGAACATAGCTGCACCATTGTTTGGGTCATATATATTTATGATTGTTATGTCTTGTTGGTGTATGGTTCCCTTAAGCAGTATGTAGTGTCCCTCTTTATCCCTTTTGATTAACTTTGGCTTGAAATCTATTTTATTTGATATGAGTATGGACACTCATGCTTGTTTCCGAAGTCCATATGAGTGATATGATTTTTCCCAACCTTTCACCTTCAGCCTATGTATGTCTTTTCCTATCAAATGCGTCTCCTGTAGGCAGCATATTGTTGGGTCTTGTTTTGTGATCCATTCTACTAGCCTGTGTCTCTTGATTGGTGAGTTTAAGCTATTAACATTTAGGGTTATTATTGAGATATGGGTTGTTCTTCCAGCCATATTTGTTTATTTATGTTACTAAACATGGTTTGTTTTCCTCTTTGATTATTTTTCCCCCCTTTACTGTCCTATCTCACACTGTTGGTTTTCATTGTTATTTTCCATTTCCTCTTCCTGTAATGTTTTGCCAAGTATGTTTTGAAGAGATGGTTTTCTAGCTGCAAATTCTTTAAACTTTTGTTTATCGTGGAAGGTTTTAATTTCATCTTCCATCCTGAAGCTTAATTTCGCTGGAAACACAATTCTTGGTTGGAACCCATTTTCTTTCAGTGTTTGAAATATGTTATTCCAGGATCTTCTAGCTTTCAGAGTCTGTGTTGAAAGATCAGCTGTTATCCTGATTGGCTTACCCCTAAATGTGATCTGCTTCCTTTCTCTTGTAGCTTTTAAAATTCTCTCCTTATTCTGTATGTTGGGCATCTTCATTATAATGTGTCTAGGTGTGGGTCTCTTATGATTTTGCACATTCGGCATCCTGTAGGCTTCTAGGATTTGGGATTCTGTCTCATTCTTCAAGTCTGGGAAGTTTTCTCGTATTATTTCATTGAATAGATTGCTCATTCCTTTGGTTTGAAACTCTGTCCCTTCCTGTATCCCAATGACTCTTAAATTTGGTCTCTTGATGTTATCCCATATTTCTTGGATGTTCTGCTCATGGTTTCTTAACAGTCTTGCTGAGCTGTCTATGTTCTTTTCAAGTTGAAATACTTTATCTTCATTGTCTGATGTTCTATCTTCTAAGTGTTCTACTCTGCTGGTAGTATTATCAATTGAGTTTTTAAGTTGGTTTATTGCTTCCTGCATTTCTAGGATTTCTGTTTGTTTGTTTTTTATAACCTCTATTTCCCTGTATAGTTGATCTTTTGCTTCTTGGATTTGTTTATGTAATTCATTGTTGAAGTGATCTTTCATTGTCTGATTTTGCTGTTTGATGTCTTCCTTGAGACTCCAGATCATCTGAAGCATGTATATCCTGAGTTCTTTATCTGACATTCCATCTGCTGCAGCTATTACCTCTTCTAACGTTGAGTTGACCTGCATTGCTTGTGGTCCTTTCTTTCCTTGTCTCTTCATACTGTTTACGTTCCTTTCTACTTGGTGAAACTGTTGTGCTATTGAATTTTCCCCCTATATATTTATATTGGTCTTGTATAGTTGCAAATCTCCCTCGCAGGCGCGGGCGGCGGCTCTGCCCCTCCTCCAATTGGGGCAATGTGCCTACCACGCCGGCAGGTCACTGGGCCTGCTCTGCCGGTCAGTAGCAGATCCACCTACCTTGCAGGAGCGGGTGGCGGCTCTGTCCCTCTGCGGGCCACTAGGCTTGTTCTGTCGGTGGTCGGAGTTCTGCCTACTTTGCAGGCGCAGGCAGCGGCACTGCCCCTCTGTAGGCCTCTGGGGCTGTTCTGCCAGTGGGTCGCAGGTCCGCCTACCTTGCAGGCGCGTGGTGGGGGCTCTACCCTTCCTCAGGCCACTGGGCCTGTTCTGTCTGTCGGTTGCAGGTCTGGCCTGTTCTGTTGGTGGTCACAGTTCCGTCTACCTTGCAGGCGCGGGGGGGGGCTCTACCCTTCCTCAGGCCACTGGGCCTGTTCTGTCTGTCGGTTGCAGGTCTGGCCTGTTCTGTTGGTGGTCACAGTTCCGTGTACCTTGCAGGCGCGGGGGGAGGGGGCGGCTCTGCCTCTCAGCAGGCCGCTGCTCCTCTTCAGCCTGTGGGTCGCAGGCCCGCCTACCTTGCAGGAGTGATTGGAAGCTCTGCCCCTCCGCGGGCCACTGGGCCTTTTCTGTCGGTGGTCACAGTTCCGCCTACCTGGCAGGCGCGGGGGGTGGGGGGCTGCTCTGCCCCTCAGCAGGCCGCTGGGCCTGCTCTGTGGGTGGTCACAGTTCCGTCTACCTTGCTGGCGCAGGGGGAGGGGGCGGCTCTGCCTCTCAGCAGGCCGCTGCTCCTCTTCTGCCAGTGGGTCGCAGACCCGCCTACCTTGCAGGAGTGATTGGAAGCTCTGCCCCTCCGCAGGCCACTGGGCCTTTTTCGCAAATACATTCTTAATATGTGAATATTGGAAAGTATATATGTAATTGGTTTCAACATTTATATGCATAATTGTACCTCTATTTTAAGATGGGTTTCATATTGTTTGCTAAATTTTCCATTTATGAGTTTTTTTTGATTCTTTAATAATCTTTATTTTTTAAATTGTTGTTTCAAATTCTCTTCTTTTACATTTCAAAAGTAGCTTAGAACATTGCACAGCCAAGATGTCTACGAAATAATCCAAAGCCAAGAGAATTTATGAGGCAGGAAAGAAGAAATTTTGACATTGCTCAAACGCAAAGAAGTTATAAATAAATAAGTAGATAACATGCTATACAATCTCATAAGAAAAATACTTTTTATTAAAACACATGTTTTATGCCATCAAACCTAGAGTTTTAAAGGAGGTTGTATTGCAAGCAAGAGAATTAGTTTTAGTAGAACAAATAAAAGAATTAGGAAACAAAAACCACATTAGAAAGACTAAAAGCCCTTTTGAGAATCTGAAATTACAACTAATGATATAAATTTCCACCCAATTGTCACTTTTTTCAAAAGAATTTTAAATGTTAGTTTTCCAACTCTTGTTAAAGCACTATAAAATGTTATTCATTCTTATATTTAGAGGAAATCATGTTTTAAAGCTAGCTACACAAAAATGTAGCTACTAATAACATGACACTAAATGACATGACACTAAATTAGACATGACACACCACATGACACATGACACTAAATTAAAATTTGCTAAAAGTTAAAAAAAATCAGGTACCCAGTAAACTATTTATATTTTAAGTGCTTGAAAGCCACATACAAGTAGTGACTAATGTGTTGGACAATACAGAATAGAACAGTTCCATCATTGCAGAGAGTTTTTGGGCAGAGCAGCATAAAATTTAAATTTTGTTATTTCACATACCATTCATAAACATCGAGGTGAACAACTGGAGAATGTATGGCTTACAAAAGATGAGACTATAAACCAATTCACAAAAATATTAGAACCTCTTTTTCACCTTGCACACTGAATACAGCTGCTTATTTCTTTTTCCTTTCAAAACCTTGATGAGATATATGCATATAATGGAATATTACTCAGTTATCATTCAGTCTCAGAAAGGAAATACTACATTTTATGACAACATAGATGAAACTTGATGAATTATGTGATGTATGTCAATCACAGAAGAACAATTATTGTCTGATTCCACTTACAAGTTATCTGAAATAGTCAAACTAATAGAATCAGAGAAGAAAATAGTAGTTGCAAGGGGCTAGAGAAAGAAGAAACTGGGAGTTGCTAATCAAAGGACTTAAAGTTTTAATTACATAGGATGAATAAGTCCTAGAAATCTGCTGCACATTGTTGTGCCTATAGTTAACAATACTGTATTTTACACTTCAAATATGGTAAAAGTGTCCCCAAGTTCAATCCCCAGTATGAAAAAAAAAATGTTAAAAGGCTAGATTTCATGTCAAGTGTTCTCACCATAATAAAATATTATTTTTTAGAAAGGACACTTGTTAATATAATAAAGTTTACTTGTTATTCAGTGTTAAGAATTTTTCTCTTTTCCATACCAGGGATTGAACCCAGGGGCACTTAACCATTGAGCCACATCCCCAGCTCTCTTTATATTTTAGTTAGAGACAGGATCTTGCTAAGTTGCTGAGTTTGGCTTGGAACTTGCAATCCTCATGCCTCAGCCTCCCAAACTTCTGGGTTTATAGGCATGCGCCACCACACCCAATCTTCAGTGTAAACATTTTCTCTCTCAAAAATTCTTTTAGTTTAAGATTTTTATTCCCTTTCAGAATTAACTGAATTTTTAAAAAGTTACTTTCAAATACAAATCAACATTAATCTTAAGAAAATATATTTGACCATCTTAACAAAAGAAAAATCAGGGAAAATTTGATGAAAAATACAATAAAGGAATCTAAAATGGAGAAAACTTGATGAATAAAACAATAGGAAACTTATAAACATAGGAAAGATTTCACAAATTCTGAAAGTCATAATTAAAGTGAATGCCTGTTAGACAAAAGAACACAAAGAATACAACATACACAAAACGAAGATTCCAGGGAGGACCAGTTTTCCTCACACAGTCTGGTAAGGGTTTCTGTCTTTGGTGGCAGGCACAGAAATGGCACTATTAGAAAGAAGGATGAAATCATAACGATTGAAGTCTTCCATCCTAAGAGCTTTACCATGGAATAGGATTTCCAGTTTCTATTACTTTCTCCCATCCACAAATATGGAAAAATAGATAGTACAATGTTGTCTTTGCTGGGCAAAGAACTTCCTAAACTTAGTGGCTAAGTTGTGCTCATATAACTAATTTGGGAGGGGCTCAGAGGAGACAGGTCATCTCTGTTCTATATATTATCATTTGTGACAGCTTGAAGGCTGGGGTGACTAAATAATTAGAGGCTAGAGTTAACTGAAGGTTTGTTCATTTATGTGTCTTGCACTTTATAATGGATCTCATTTGAGATTTCAATAGGAGATACACACACACACACACACACAAATAACAAAATGGGAGGAAATACACTGTTTTAAAAAATGAATGGGGCCAGGCAAAGTGGTGCATGTCTGTAATCCCAACAGATCAGGAGGATGAGGCAGGAGGATCACAAGTTCAGAGCCAGCCTTAGCAATTTAGCAAGGCCCTAAACAACTTAGTGAGACCCTGTCTCTAAATAAAAAAAGAAAATTAAAAAAGGGCTGAGAATGTTGCTCAGTGATTAAGCACCTCTGGGTTCAATCCCTGGTACAAAAAAAAAAATTAATAGGGCTGCACATGCCTGTAATGACAGTGACTCAGGAGGCTGAAGCAGGAAGACTTCATGTTTGAGGCCAGCCTTAGCAACTTAATGAGACTCTTAGCAACTTAGCAAGACCCTATCTCAAACTTAAAAAAATTAAAGGCTGAGGGTGTACTTCAATGGTAAATACCCCTGGGTTCAATACTCACTACCAAAAAACAAAAACAAAAACATGAATGAGGTTGCTCAGTGGTACACCACTTGCCTAGCATATGCAAGGCCCTGCCGCAGTCCGGCTGCAGCAGAATAACGGGGGGGGGGGGGGGGGGGGTGACGAAGAACTTGTGTACGTTGATACAGCAGGAGTAGGAGCCGTTTATTGTAGGACCAGAGCGATACTTATACATTCCACACAGCTTATCTAATTAGCATAAACTAGATACATCAGTCAACCAATAAGGAATCTCCACACTTAATGGTTCGCTTTTGTTACTTCTCAAACCACTCCCTCTGGCATTTTGCCAGGCACCATCCAGACTTGTTTATGAACTCTAACATTCCCCTGGCAAAATGCCAGGTGTTATTTTGACTTGTTTACAGACTCTAACAAGGCCCTCCCTGGGTTCAACTGCCATAATAATAATAATAATAATAATAATAATAATAAAACAAATGATGTACAGATGAAGAAGTAGCATTGTTCCAGAGTCACCAGTTAATTCTTCTTGTTTTTGGACTTAAGTGAAAAGTAGAGTTTACGTGTTCATTTCTTGCCTGCTCAGCATACAGTCTAATTAGATAGTCTGCAAACCCCATCAATTTTCTAATATTTGTTAGTTAGCTTGTCTATGTAAATTCAAGTCAGAGTATTTTGGCATACACCTACTCTACTTATAAAGAGACTAGTTTCTTCATTCTTACGTAAAAAGTTACAACTATGAATCTGCATAGACATGTAAAAAGATGTGAAGGGAGGGAGGAAAGGAGGGAAAGAGAATCACTAAGAAAAACAAACTAAGCAGTTTATCCAGAAAAAAAAAATGGCTTAAGGAAAAGAAGAGCACTATGGAAAAATTATTTTAATTTGCGGCCTTAGAGAGATTGAAAAACCACAACATCCATAAAACAAGAGTGAGTTGGGAATTTTTAAAATATGAATGAAGAAATATAAAAATGACTAGATAAGTTAGAAGCAAAATATTAAGGAATCTCCCAGGATATTGAGTAGAAAGGCAAAGATTCAGAAAGACATGGAAATAGAGAGTATAAATTTAGGATTCTAAGATACAAATAGTAGGACTTTCATGAAAGAAAAATACAGTAAAATGAGGAAACCCAAGATGGTGGGCTAGGGGGAGGCTGCATTCTGTGTCACTCCAGGACCTCGGATTCAAGTATTGGGAATACTGTTTCTCTGTGAGGACCCCCGTCAGCTGTTCCCAGGCAGGAATCACAGCCACCATGCTGTGTAGATCTCTAGGCCTCAGCATCTGCCACTCATCCACACAGGTCCTCTGGGTGCCCAAGTAGGACCACCTGCATTAGCACTTGTGCAGGACTCCTGGCGGTCCACCTACACAGTAATTCTGGATGCTGCTCCCACACAGGACACCTGGCCATAGCCTATGTGAAGGAAAACTTGCCGCCACTCCCTTCTGGACCCTCATCTACCATCGAGGGGCTCCTATGGTAGCCTCCATCTTGGGGCACTGCAACCACTGCCACAGTCCCCTACATGTGGTAGGGTACACTTGGGGACACTGTACTGGGTCCGGTGACAGCTGCCAGCCACAATACTGCATGCCACAAGGCTGCATCTCTGAACACGCCACCTCCAAGCCCTCCCCAGTCCCGCCAGACCATGCCCAATCTGACACCCCAATGCTGAAAGCAGCTGCCTTCATCTTTGTTCACCATCTTTAGTTAGGGCAACTCTCAGCTTGCAACACCCGCTGGGGCTTAGAAATAATATCAAGGTACCAAAAGTCCATACTCCCCTGCTCTCTGTAGGTATTCTGATCATGGAAATATACAGGGCAGTGTTCCTCCGGTAAGCAAACTCCCAGTGAAGGGGTGGGGAGGAACAGGTTCTCTGTTTTCCACCTTTGGAATGCCCAGCAGTTCTCCTTGAAGCTAAGATAACTATACAAGTGCAGTATCTAGTTACTATGGTAATAGAGAAAAGGGCTCTGTGTCTTAATCAGCCTGGACTTTGATCTCAATTATCTGGCACCTGGGATTAAAGTAATACTAAATAATAATGCAGTCATGGTACTGATGACCTAATGTAAATTTTGATATAAATAAATGCGGCTGCTTGGAGGAGCAGCCACTTCTTCTCCTGCCTCTGCATCTTGTCTCTGTGTCTCCTTTTATTTTCCTTTCACCTCTCCCCAGCAGGTGCTAACTCAGCACAGTGCCTGCAGCTATGTGTCCTGTCCATAGCTCGTAAAACCTGGTCACAGAATTGGGTCCTGAACTGCCCAATATAAAATAGTTCTCTGCGAAAGGTACGCAACCCCAAGAGTCAGCCCACAAGACCTCTGGAAAGAAAGATTTCTGACTGGGAAGTAAAAAGGGAGGGGATCTGTGAAATACAGTTTAGAGACTAAATTAGAGATAAGGAATTGTGAGGTCTACAGGCAACATAAGGAGATAAGACCAGGTGTCCACATCACACGAGTGGGCCCCAAAGGAGATACTTGGGGTGCAGTCTCCCATCGGGGACCAGCAAGTACTATATCCCACCTCAAGGAGCCACACCCCCAAGTCCAACCCTCTCACCCCAACCCTCCCACCCTAATAACATTCACTATCCTGAGGGTGGAGATGTCAGCAAAGAACAGAAAATACCACCTATCAGATGAGAAGGGAATCTGGAACGATATTGATCCCCAACAAAAATAATCCTTGTATTTTCCTCCAAGATTTTTTTTTCCCTCTCTCTCTTTCTCTTCTCCCACCCTCACATCCCCAACATTTGTGAAACCAAGTACTTTTCATGAATTAGGCTACTGAGGCTAGAATGTCTGAATAGTATATTACAGTGGTGTTGTATATTCTTTTATCTCCTATTTTTATGTTTTTACTTTTCTTAATATTTATGTTTGTTTTTTGTATTCTATTGTTTTCCCACTTGCTTGTCTCCCCAAAATCACTCTCTCTCTCTCCTCTTGCTACTAACCAACTTCTTTAGATTCCTCTTTCACACTTTCTAAAATCTAATAACTCTATATCCTCATCTTCTACCCCTCAACATCTCATCCTACACCTCACCCCCAGTACTTTGTCCACCATCAGAAACTGTATACACTTTTGCAAACCTATGGTTTATATTGGAGATAATAATTTAACTTACCATTTCTGTATATTGTGACAAAACCATAAACATCTCAATAGCAGCCATTTGGCTTAAAGTTGTATATTGTTTGAATTGGGATCTGTTCACACTGTTTCCCCCTAAAAAGAGAGGTATTGGAAACCTGCAGGGATACTATAAGCCTATAGGGTAAAAACTGTAATGATTCGAATCCATGGTGTTAAGAGGGGAAGACAGACAAACAACATGAAAAACCAAGGGAGGAAAGTGCCCCCCCAAAACCAAGAAACTACATTACTAGAATCCATGGCCAGCACAACAGAAGAAATGACAGAGAAGGAGTTCAGGATGTACATAATTAAAATGTTCTGGGAAATAAAGGATGATATAATAAAGCAAATACAGGTAGCAAAAGATCATTTCAATAAATATCTACATAAGCAAATATAGGAAGCAAAAGATTACTTCAATAATGAGATAGAGGTTCTGAAAAAAAGGACAGAAATCCTTGAAATGAAAGAAACAATAAACCAAAATAAAAGTTCCATAGAAAGCATCACCAACAGATTAGATCACTTGGAAGACAGGATCTCAGACAATGAAGACAAAATATATAACCTTGAAAAAAAATGCTGGCCACACAGTGAAGATGGTAAGAAACCATAAGCAGAAAATTCAAGAATTATGGGATAACATAAAAAAAAACTAAATTTAACAATTATTGGGATAGAGGAAGGCATAGAGTTACAATCCAAAGGAATGAACAATCTATTCAATGAAATAATTTCAGAAAATTTTCCAAACATGAAGACTGAATTGGAAAAATCAGATACAAGAGGCTTAGAGGACACCGAATGTACAAAATCACAACAAATCCACACCAAGGCACATTATAATAAAAATACCTAGCATACAGAATAAGGAGAGAATTTTAAAAGCCACAAGAGAAAGGAATGAGATTACATATAGGGGGAAAGCAATTAGAATATCTGCAGATTGTTCAACTCAGACACTGAAAGCTAGAATATCCTAGAATAACATATACCAAGCTCTAAAAGAAAATGGGTGTCAAGCAAGAATCTTATATCCAGCAAAATTAAGCTTTAGATTTGATGACAAAATAAAAACATTCCATGATAAAGAAAAGTTAAAAGAATTTACAACTACAAAGACTTCACTACAGAACATCCTCCGAAAAATATTCCATGAGGAGAAAAAAAAAAAAAAAACAATGAAAATCAGCAGAGTGGGGCTGGGGTTGTGGCTCAGCAGTAGAGTGTTCACCTTGCACATGTGAGACCCTGGGTGTGATCCTTAGCACCACATAAAAATAAATAAGTGAAATAAAGGTATTGTGTCCAACTAGAACTAAAAAATAAATATTTAAAAAAGAAAAGAAAAGAAAATCAGCATATGGAGGTATTAAACTAAAGGAAATACTAATCAAGGGAGAAATCAAGTTAAATACCAAAAATAAACAAATATGATCAGAAATACAAATCATGTCTCAATAATAACTCTGAATGTTAATGGCCTAAAGTCACCCATCAAAACACACACACTGGCAAATTGGATTAAAAAAAGAGCCAACAATATGCTGCCTTCAAGAGATTCATTTCATAGGAAAAGACATCCATAAATTGAAGGTGAAAGGTTGGGAAAAATCATACCACTCACATGGATTGCAGAAACAAGCAGGGGTTTCCACCCTCATACCACATCAAGTAGACTTCAAGTCAAAGTTAATCAAAAGGAGTAAAGAAAGACATTTCATACTGCTTAAGGGAAACAGATATCAACAAGACATAACAATTATAAATACATATGCCGCAAACAATGGTAGAGCATCTAAGTTCATCAAACACATTTCTCAAGTTTAAGATTCAAATAGACCATAACACAATAATTTTGGGTAACTTAAATACACCTCTTTCACCACTGGATATATCTTCAAAAAAAAAAGAAACTATAGAACTCAATAATACAATCAATGACTTAAACTTAACTGACATATATAAAATATTTTATCCATCAACGAGTGAATACACATTCTTCTCAGCATCACATGGATACTTCTCTAAAATAGACCATATACTATGCCACAAAGCAACTCTTAGCAAATACAAAAAACAGAGATATTACCCTGCATTCTATCAGGTCATAATGGAATGAAATTAGAAATCAATGATAAAATAAAAAATAGAGTTACTCCAATACATGGAGATAAATAATATGCTACTGAATGAACAATGGGTTGCAAAAGACATCAAAGAGGATATTTAAAAATGCTTAAAAGTAAATGAGAACACTGATACAACATATCAAAATCTCTGGGACACTCTGATGGAAGAACTAAGAGGAAAGTTCATTGCATGGAGTTCATTCCTTAAAAGAAGAAAAACTCAACAAATAAATGACCTAACATTACATCTCAAAGCCCTAAAAAGAAGAATAAATCAATACCAAAAAACAGCAGAAGATAGTAAATAATTGAAATCAGAGCTGAAATTAATGAAATTGAAACAAAAGAAACAATTAAAAAAATTAACAAAGCAAAAAGTTGGTTCTTTGAAAAAAATAAATAAAATTGATAAACCCTTAGCCGTGCTAACAAAGAGAAGGAGAGAAAAAAATTACTGACATCCATGATGAAAAAGGAAATATCATGACAGAGACTACAGAAATACAGAAGATAATTAGAAATTGTTTTGAAAATGTGTACTCCAATAAAATAGAAAATATCGAAGGCATCAACAAATTTCTAGAGTCATATGATTTGCCCAAACTGAGTCAGGATGATATACACAAGTTAAACAGATCAATTTCAAGCAATGAAATAGAAGATGCCATTAGAAGCCTACCAACCAAGAAAAGACCTAGAACAGATGGATAGACAGGTAAGTTCTACAAGACCTTTAAAGAAGAACTAATACCAATACTTGTCAAATTATTTCATGAAATACAAAAAGAGGGAACACTTCCAAACTGATTCTATGAGGCCAATACCACCCTAATTTCAAAACCAGACAAAGAAAGAAAACCTCAGACCAATATCTCTATTGAACATGGAAGCAAAAATTCTCAATAAAAGTCTGGCAAATTGAACACAAAAACATATCAAAAAGATATTGCACCACAATCAAGTGGGGTTCATCCCAAGGATGCAAGGTTGGTTCAACATATGGAAATCAATAAGTGTAATTCATCACATCAACAGACTTAATTATAAGAATCATATGATCATCTCAATAGATGCAGAAAAAGCATTTGACAAAATACAGCACCCCTTCAAGTTGAAAACACTAGATAAACTACGGATAACAGAAATATATCTCAACATTGTAAAAGCTATCTATGCTAAGCCTCAGGCCAACATCATTCTAAATGAAGAAAAATTGAAAATATTCCCTCTAAAAACTGGAACAAGACAGTGATGCCCTCTTTCACCACTTCTATTTATCACAGTTCTTTTTTTAAAAGGATATAATTATTTTTATTCTAAATAAATATGTACATATATGTGCAAATTTAGAGATATATTTCAATAATAGATTTTAATGCATTTAACATAAGCATATATTATCTTCAGATTTATTCTATATATAGTAAGTTTAAACTTATACATATTTATATACTGGCACACTTGTAAATGTAATATAAATATACAATTAGCTTCTAAGTAATTGACAATGAAGAGAATATTGTGGGATCAGAAATGTCATGGTATGGATGAGTATAAGATATTATTTCATCTGTCCATAGCTATTGTGTGAACAACTTATGGACTGGAACAGTCATTTTTTCTTTATTCATATTTTTGAAAATTTATTTTAATTAGGTATATATGATAGCATAATGCATTTTGATTCATTGTACACAATTGCAGCACAACTATTTTTTTAAGTTGTAGTTGGACACAATACCTTTAATTTTTTTTAATGTGGTGCTGAGGATCAAACCCAGCACCTCACACGTGCTGGGCGAGCATTCTATTGCTGAGCCACCACCCAAGTTAACAACACAACTTTTCATTTCTTTGGTTGTACATGATGTAGTGTCACACTGTATGTGCAGTCTTAAATGTACATAAGGTAATGATATCCATCTCATTCCACCATCATTCTTGCTCCCCTGCAGCCTCCTCACATTCCCTCCCCATTGCCCAATCAAATCCCTCCATTTTTCCCTTGCCTCCCCCTCCCCATTTTGGATCAACATCCACTTACCAGAGAGAACATTCCACCTTTAGTTTGTGGGGATTGGCTTTCTTTCCTTAGCATGATACTCTCCAACTCCATCTATTTACCTGCAAATGCCATTATTTTATTCTCTTTTAATACTGAGTAATATTCCACTGTGTACATGTACCACATTTTCTTTATCCATTCATCTATTGAAAGGCATCTAGGTTGCTTCCATAGTTTTGCTATTGTGAATTGAGCTTCCATGAACACTGAAGTGGCTATATTACTATAGTATGCTGATTTTAAGTCCTTTGGGTATAGACAAAGGAGTGTAATAGCTGGGTCAAATGGTGGTTCCATTCCAAGTTTTTTAAGGGGTGTCCATACTGCTTTCCAGATTGGTTGCACCAATTTGCAGTCCCACCAGCAATGTATGAGTGTGCCTTTTCCCCCACATCCTGGCCAACATTTATTGTTGCTATATTCTTAATAACTGCCATTCTGACTGGTGTGAGATGAAATCCTAGTTTTGATTTGCATTTCTCTAATTGCTAGATATGTTGAATATGTTTTCATATATTTGTTGATTGAATGCATGTCTTCTTCTGAGAAGCATCTGTTCAACTCCTTAGCCCATTTATTGATTGGGTTGTTTGCTGATGACATTATTCTATATAAAGAGGATCCAAAAAAAAAAAAAAAAAACTTCAACAGAAAAGTTCTACAATTAATGAATTCAGCAAAGTAGCAGTATAGAAAATCAATACTCATAATCAAATGCATTTCTATACATCAGTGATGAATCCTCTGAAAGAGAAATTAAGAAAACTACCCCATTCACAATAGCCTTAAAAAAACTACAATACTTGGGAATCAACTTAACAAGAGAGGTGAAAGACTTCTACAATGAAAACTACAGAATACATTTTTTTTTAATTTTTTTACATGAGCTTTATTATTATTATTATTATTATTATTATTATTACTATTATATTTGCATTATAATTCTTAATACACCTTTATACCACAATTTATCATACCTCTGTATACAAGATATGTTGACACCAAATTCATATCTTCATACATGTATTTTGTACAACGATAAGGGTCTCCTTCCACCATCCACGCAATTCTCCTTCTCCCTCCATTTCCCTCCCACCCCTCTTCCCTAACTAGAGGTAATCTTCTTCCCATGCTCTTCCTCCTTACCCCATTTTGAGTCACCCCCACTTATATCAGAGAAGACATTTGGCATTTGGATTGGCTAACTTCACTTAGCATAATATGCTCTAATGCCATCCATTTCCCTGCAAATGCCATGATCTTATTATTTTTTAGTGCTGAGTAATATTCCATTATGTATAAATGCCACATTTTTTTATCCATTCATCCATTGAAGGGCATCTAAGTTGGCTCCACAGTTTAGCTATTGTGAATTGTGCTGCTATAAACATTGATGTGGCTGTGTCCCTATAGTATGCTGTTTTTAAGTCTTTTGGGTATAGTCCAAGAAGAGGAATATCTGGGTCAAATGGTGGTTCCATTCCCAGCTTTCCAAGGAATTTCCATACTACTTTCCAAATTGGCTGCATCAATTTGCAGTCCCACCAGCACCAGCAGTGTATGAGTGTAACTCCCCCCCCCATCCTCGCCAGCACTTGTTTGTCTTCATAATGGCTGTCACTCTTACTGGAGTGAGATGGTATCTTAGAGTAGTTTTAATTTGCATTTCCAATAACCTAACTTCCTTCCTTAAACAAGAACCCATATGTTAAAGGTTCCACACATCTCATAGTGCTATAGACTGGGGACCATATTTTTTAATACATGCCTTCGAGGGACATTTTGGATCCAAATTATAAAACCTCTCAATGTATTTTAAGCTCTCTCCATACATTCACTCTTATTATTCCACAGAAACTTATTTTATAAAGTTCAAAAATTATCTTTGTACTGCTACATCCAATGGTCAATTTTCAATCTATGTGCTACCAGAACCAATATCAATATTTGATGTTGTAGAACCACTTTCATCTTTAACTCTGAATGTGGCATTTTCTCCTATTTCTTTCCTTTTATACAACAATTGCTTATTTTCAATATCTTTTTTTTGCATGTCCCAAACTTCTGAACATTAAATACAAATTTAATCCTTGATTCTCTATTCTACCTTTACTAATCTTGACAGTTCTTAATGTTTAAAGTACAACTTGTCCCGAATCTGCTTCAAGTTTTTGTTCAAATATAACTTTCTTAGCAAAATATTTTTTGATTATACCATTTTAAAATTAAAACTCGCCCCCCTTGGCTTACACTAAGCTCTTCATCTGTTTATTTTTTTTTCTGTTTAACACTTAGAACTTTCTAAACTAATGTTTATGTTTGTTTTACTTATTGTATTCATTCATTATACCTGGACTAGGCCTTGTAGAGGACAAGGCTTTCTTGTTTCATACACTAATATATCCACATTACCTAGGATAGGATCTGATATGTAGTTCATGTTTGCAAAATATATATGTAATAAACTGGGCACAGTGTAGCACGTCTGTAATCCCAGCAGCTTGAGAGGCTGAGGCAGGAGGAACACCTGTTTGAGGTCAGCCTCAACAACTTAGTGAGGCCCTGTCTCTAAATAAAAATATAAAAATGGTGAAGGATGTAGCTCAGTGGTTAAGCACCCCTGGGTTTAACCCTAGTACCCCCTCAAAAAATGTACATGTAATAAATGAACAAAAACAATTTAACTATCAAAATTATGCATATGTGGTATATGTGGTATCACTGAGCTAAATTTTCATATTTGATATTTAGAAATAAAGAGAATGTCTATAGTATATAAACCAATGAGTAGCAATATGTTATTATGTATTGGAATAATGGAAAGTTTTCAAAGTTATCGTCAATGAGTAAACAGGGCAATAATTATAACATTAATTACAATGTTTTTCTTTATAATATAATCTGTTAGGTTTAAAACTTTACCAGGCTCATTTAAATTAAAGATAAACACAGAAATCACTATATCAGGCACTGGGATGGTTTTTAGGAAAACATCAACAGAGTTGGTCAGTATAGTCTTTCAACTTTAATTCACTGTAGCAAAAGTGAAAATAAAATAATATAGTGCATTTATGAAGTCACACTTTCTCCTTAAACAGCAGCTCTCAGAAAGAAGCTCCAAGAGTCATTAGAGAACTGCAGACATCACTGGAAAAACTACAAATACTTCAAAGGTGAGTCTGGAAAGAACAATAATCTTTTGCATATGAATAGAAAGATCAGAACAACCTTTATGCAGATTAGGCAGTAATATGTCTCCTTCAAGTGGCCACCTTATTGCACCTAAGTCTTGTCTGCTTCTACCCCATACCTGCCCTTATTGTCCCAGATCAAAGTGGCCTGTAATCACAAAAAATGACACTTCTCATTTCATGTTTTTCTTTTCCTTATTGGAATGTAAGTGCCCTGAGGGAGGGGTAAATGGATAAGGTTAGGGGTAAATAACCAAATTTCCACTGGAAGAAGAAGGGGAGACTAATGAAGTACTAAAATTGGTCTATGGATTTGTTCAGGCCCATGATAAAGTTTTCACTAGTCTACTGTGAAATCAGAGAAAAGAGAGGAAAACATATATTGTGTTTCATTAAGCCAAATGTAATTCAAAGCATGATCCTACATTCTAAAACTATGGCTTTATTTTCTGTGGTTAAAATTAACTTTCATTTATAAAGTGGAGTTGATATTAGATGTAGATAGTTCACTTCATTTTGCCTATTTACTTATGTATTCATGTATGCGTAATTGTCTATCCATAGTAAACAAAAGGTTGACAATCCCAAATCAAGGGTCAATTTATTTGCTGAAACTATCAAAAAAATTGAAATCTATGAAATGCTGAGTTTATATAAATATGAGGAAAGAAAAAAATCACAGCTATGCAGAGGGAAAATGACTAGTATATTTTAAAGCTACAAGGTTGGAGTTAAAGAATAAAGTAAGCTGACAATTTGCCAATAAGCCATATCCATTTCTTTTAGTCAGCTACCTTTCAAAGAGCAAATACAAAATAGGTATACCTGAATACTGACAGGTCTTTGTCAATTACTTGATGACTGTCACCTAATAGCTTTTTATAGAGAGGGTATTTAGACATTGTAACTAGAATTTCCTGTGGAGTGTTTCTTGGAGTAATAAATGGATGTTTAGGGGGTGGGAGGAAATAGTTACAATCAAATAACTTGGGAAAGTGTCAAGCAGTCCTATACAGGTGTTTTTATTACTAGATTTCCTGGATATTATAATGTGGTAATGTGCATGGTGATATCCAAAGGTAGAGGGTAGAACATATAGCAGTTCCCCTATTATTTGACAAGGGCATTTTTTTCCCACCAACATCTTAGAAATTAAGACATTGGCAGAAATCTTTAGAAAAGTTTTTGGTATTCTTAAGGTTTCAGCTTCATACAATAAATAAATAAAGTAGCAGAAAGTATTATAAAATATTAGATCACAATTAGGAATTTCGCAATAGATACTGTACCATTTTAGTATTAAAAACACAGTATTTCTTCCATACATTAAAGTGTAGAGATTTTATTTCTCACAATAGACGATGGAAGGGTTTATCTTTGTTAGGCTTAAGATAAGTCTGTGCCTTGGCCCAATATTTCCACTGCTATGTATATACTTAGAAAAAGTCATTTATGTGTTGGGCAGGATGCATGTACAAAAAAAAGTTCATATCAACATTACTTATAATACTCAGAAGTGGGAAAGAGGCCAATTGTCCACCAATAGTACAGTGGATAAATAATCATGTCATTTTCTTAAAATTGATTATACACCAAAAATCAAACATAGTGTTGAGGGAAAGATTCCAATTGCCTGAATTAAAAAAGCATATAAAGGTAAACAATATTTTTTAGTTATACATAATTCCATACTGAAGTTATTCTAAAAGGAAGTAAGTGGTTAATATAAAAGCATGATCAAGATTATAGGGGATATATATATATATATATATATATATATATATATATATACACACACACACACACACACACACATTTATTTATTTATGTTTTAGCTTTAGGTGGATACAATATCTATTTTTATGTGGTGCTGAGGATTGAACCCAGTGCCTCACACATGCTAGGAGAGCACTCTACCGCTTGAGCCACAACCCCAGCCCCAAGGTTATAGGTTTTTATGCATGGGAAATTACCATGCTGGCAATGTTCTGTTTCTTGGGGACAGTATTAAATTGAACATTTATCTTTCATGTAATTTTCTGTATGTAAGTTAACATTTAAGAGTTTTGAAAAATTAAAATGAGAGAGATACTAGGATGTTCATAGCCTTAAGCATTTGACTCTTCCTCTTTAGCACTATCATTCCACTATAGTTGTACAATTAACACTTGGAAGTTTTGGTTTAGTTCAGTGTTAGTGGTTTACATTTCTGTCCTCCTTTAACTATTTTGAGCACAAATGAGTTAGAAGGATATGGTCTTTTATTTTGTCCATTGTAGATTATGTGCAAAAAAATATTTACTAAACTGAGCCAAATTAAATAAAAACAAGTGTCTGGTTAGGAGATGGTATGGATAAAGCTGTACCTGTGTTGATTTTTCATTTTTCAGATTAGAACATATAAGCCCAGAAAGAATTGATTCCATGCCAACACTTCACAATAAAAAAACCAGCATATTAGCCTCAGGACCAGAGCCCAGGACTTGGGGTTGTCTGTTTCTCCATTTCCACTCCATCATGCCATCTGGGAACAGGGTAAAATCCAGTTGGACAAGCTCTGATGAGTCATGGAATCTTCTCCAAATCATGGGAATTCCAGTGCAACACTAACTTTACAAACATGAGAAACCATTTACAAGTCCTTTCACATATATTCATCCAAGGTATTGCTATATATCTAAAGTATAAAAATGGAAGGAAGTTTATTAGGGTAGAGGAAGGAGAAAGAGAGACAGGGGGGAAGACTGGAGGGGAAAGGGAGAGGATCATGAACTGAAATCAATTTCCATGCATGCATGAGTTTGTCTGGATGAACCCAACTACTATGTATAACTACAAAGCTCTAATGAAAAGAAAACAAAATGTGTCAGATTTTAAAACTGTAAAGTGTGAAAAATCATCTGCTTTTAGTGACTGAAGCAAACATTTTTCAGCAGATCTCAAACTGGCAGCCAGGAAATTTGGCCCACAGATGGGTTTTAATTTTGCTGCATTTTTTTTCCTCTGTGGGAAAACAGAATAGCATTAAATCAGGCTTGTCTTCTGGGGGTTACCAGGGTCACTACCATGCATTGGTTCACTCTCAGCTGCAATACACATTTACATTAACTGTAGCCTCTTTAATCCCCTTACTTGTTAATTGAGCTAAATCCCAGACAGCTAATGTGACTTAATAGTCACACAGGTTGTTTGTAGCACAGACAAATTATAACCCAGCTCCCCTTATTCCCAGACCAGAGAGCTTTCTGCTACTCTACACTATTTAAAACTTTTGACAAAGAATTATAAGTAGTTAGAAAAGCAATTTGGATTTTTTTCTCCCTGTGGAAAAACTGCTTTTGGTGTTTGAAATTTATTTTTCTGCAAGTTTACCACTTTGCAAGTTACATGCATCAATCTTCAATGTGTGATAAATATGTTACACAACTATGGTATGAACCTATAATGAATAATTGTTATTTTAAATACAGTATCATATTTCATTTGTTTATTTAGTACGTTTTTTTTAGTGTCTACCCCGTGCAAAGTGCTTTAATAGACATTCAGAATACAAAAAAAATCAACTGGGCAGGTATGTTCTCTGCATGAGTGGAACTTGCATACTATCAAGGGAAATATCGTAAACATAACTGTCAAGCTAATTATAATTGTAATTATTTAATTATACTAGTTATAAGCTACCAAGGAGAAGCACAAGCTGGCATGTGAGCATGTAACAGGAAACACTGATGTAGCTATGAGGTTAGCATTGGCTTCTTTGAAGAATTAACTGCTAATGTTTAAATGCCAGACCAAAAAAAAAAAAATAGGGAACAGGGAAAAGTAAAGCAGAGATAGAAAGAATATTTATTCCTAGAAGGGGAAACTCAAGAAAAGGCCCTTGTGGGCTGGGGATATAGTTCAGTTGGTGGAGCGTTTTCCTTGCATGCACAAAGCCCTGGGTTTGATCCCCAGTACCACACACACACACACACACACACACACACACACACACACATACACAAAAAGCCCTTATGATAGAGATTAGAGACTTGGGGGAAAAAATCACAAGGTGATATGCTAGTAATATTGGAAAGACCTTCTCAGATATGTTAAAGAGTTTGGAGCTCATCTTTAGAACTATGCAAAGCTATTGAGATTTTATAAAAAACAGACAGACTTAGCTTTTGATGAGGCTTTTTTTCTTTGAAAGAATACTGGAAGAATATAATGAATGCTACATGGAAGTTGGATGGAAGATAGATCAGATTGATTTAAGAAGATAGGGAGATTTCTACAGAATGCAGGATCCCAATGATGCTAGTTTAAATTCAGGTGGTAGCAGCAGAGATGGAGAATAAATGACTTCCAGAGATGATAATTTGGTTGGATATGAGTGCTGAGGATAATGGTCATATTCACAATATTTGATGAGTGATCTATTAATACTGCCAGTCAGAACAAATGCCACAAAAAAACAATAGTTGTGACTATCAATGTGGACAACCTGAATATAATACTTGGCTGGTGAGTGTTAGTTGTATAATCAAACTTTTACTGGAGACAACTAATAGTAGGAACAATTCGGAAGAAGCAAGTAAAGGTTTACAGAAAAATTATTAATTATTTTAAAAGCAGATTAAAAAGACAAGTTAAAGATATATTTGACCTCCCTTTATTCACTCTGCTATGAAAATTACTATCAAGGAGCATATTATAAGGTTGAATGAATTAAATTCTATAGTATTCTTGTTTTTTTAAAAAAGAATCTTCTTTTGAAAAATTTGCTTCCTCCAAATAACTAAAAGACAGGATTTTTTCCTAAAAAAATGAGCTAATCACTTTTTCACTAAAATTATTATATCTATTATTGTTATGAAATTAAAGAAAGCTATATAAAAACCCATTAGTCACTGATACTTTAGCAATGACTTTAGAGGTCACTTGAAAAGTTGCTTCTAATTAAAATTTATAGGATTGAAAATTTATAACATAATTCAAAGGAACGTTTAAGGTACTTTTCAAAATTCTTTGATTAAGAAAATAATGTTCTCATATTATATTACTTAGAGTTTTGCAAATTTTTCTTTCCATTTCTAAACAAAGGTTTCTTTAAAAAATTCTTGCCTATATTCAGATAAATTTGTTATCCCTGAAATAGCAAATTAGGTTCCTTATAAATATTTCGTAGACAAATAAATGAATCAAATGTGTTTCATGCTATTTTTTTTACTTCTCATAAAAAACAAAAGGACAATAATAACATAGAACTTATAGTGAGAAAGTATGTTAATGCTTGCATAGTCTGTTTGAACCACAATTTCCTGACTGTAATGAAATATCTGCCTTTCAGGGATATTACACAATACTGTTTTTTTTTTTTTACAAAATATTAATTTTTATTATTATTCTTTCAGATAATTGAAAGAAATTATGCTCACTTTACTGGCATTAATAGTAGGCACTTGAAGAACATTTGCTTTGGTATATATACATGATTGAATATTACTCAGCATTAAAAGAGAATAAAATTATGGCATTTGCAGGTAAATGGATGGAGTTAGAGAATATCATGCTAAATGATGTAAGCCAATCCCCAAAATCCAAAGGCCAAATGTTCTGATAGTGGAGCTGATCCATAATGGGGGGGGCATGGGAATAATGGAGGAACTTTGTAGAGCAAAGGGGAGGGTGGGGTAGGGAGGGTGCACGAGGGGGCAGGAAAAATGGTGGAATGAAATGGACATCATTACCTAGGTACACGTATGACTGCACATATGGTGCTACATCGTGTACAACCATAGAAATAAAAAGTTGTTTTGCAACTGAGTACAATGAATCAAAATAAATTCTGCTGTCATATAGACCTAATTAGAATAAATAAATAGACTTCTAAAAAGACATAAAAAATAAAACAGTAATGCTACAATTCAATGTGATTTTAAGGCACCCGAAGGTCTTTTTATTTTTTTTATTTTTTATTTATTTTTTTTTCTTGACATATCATATTTCATACATTTGATTCAAGCAGACTATGAACTCCCATTTTTACCCCGTATACATATTGCAGAATCACATGGGTTACACATCCACTTTTTTACATATTGCCATACTAGTGTCTGTTGTATTCTGCTGCCCTTCCTATCCTGTACTATTCCCCCTCCCCTCCCCTCCCCTCCCCTCCCATCTTCTCTCTCTACCCCATCTACTGTAATACATTTCTCTCTCTTGTTTTTTTCCCCTTTCCCCTCACTTCCTCTTATATGTAATTTTGTATAACAATGAGGGTCTCCTTCCTTTTCCATGCAATTTCCCTTCTCTCTCTCTTTCCCTCCCCCCTCTCGACCCTGTTTAATGGTGATCTTCTTCTCATGCTCTTCCTCCCTATTCTGTTCTTAGTTGCTCTCCTTATATCAAAAATGACATTTGGCATTTGTTTTTTAGGGATTGGCTAGCTTCACTTAGCATAATCTACTCTAGTGCCATCCATTTACCTGCAAATTCCATGATTTTGTCATTTTTTAATGCAGAGTAATACTCCATTGTGTATAAATGCCACATTTTTTTTATCCATTCATCTATTGAAGGGCATCTAGGTTGGTTCCACAGTCTAGCTATTGTGAATTGTGCTGCTATGAACATTGATGTAGCAGTATCCCTATAGTACGCTCTTTTAAGGTCTTCAGGGAATAGTCCGAGAAGGGCAATAGCTGGGTCAAATGGTGGTTCCATTCCCAGCTTTCCCAGGAATCTCCATACTGCTTTCCAAATTGGCCGCACCAATTTGCAGTCCCACCAGCAATGTACAAGTGTACCCTTTTCCCCACATCCTCGCCAGCACTTGTTGTTGTTGTTTGACTTCATAATGACTGCCAATCTTACTGGAGTGAGATGGTATCTTAGGGTGGTTTTGATTTGCATTTCTCTGACTGTTAGAGATGGTGAGCATTTTTTCATGTACTTGTTGATTGATTGTATGTCCTCCTCTGAGAAGTGTCTGTTCAGGTCCTTGGCCCATTTGTTGATTGGGTTATTTGTTATCTTATTGTTTACTTTTTTGAGTTCTTTGTATACTCTGGATATTAGGGCTCTATCTGAAGTGTGAGGAGTAAAGATTTGTTCCCAGGATGTAGGCTCCCTATTTACCTCTCTTATTGTTTCTCTTGCTGAGAAAAAATCTTTTTAGTTTAAGTAAGTCCCATTTGTTGATTCTTGTTATTAACTCTTGTGCTATGGAAGTGTGAATCAGGCGGCATAGCGATACCAGATTTCAAACTATACTACAGAGCAATAGTAACAAAAACAGCATGGTACTGGTACCAAAACAGGGGGGTGGACCAATGGTACAGAATAGAGGACACAGAGACTAATCCACAAAGTTACAACTATCTTATATTTGATAAAGGGGCTAAAAGCATGCAATGGAGGAAGGATAGCATCTTCAACAAATGGTGCTGGGAAAACTGGAAATCCATATGCAACAAAATGAAACTGAATCCCCTTCTCTCGCCATGCACAAAAGTTAACTCAAAATGGATCAAGGAGCTTGATATCAAATCAGAGACTGATAGAAGAAAAAGTTGGCTCCGATCTACATATTGTGGGGTCGGGCTCCAAATTCCTTAATAGGACACCCATAGCACAAGAGTTAATAACAAGAATCAACAAATGGGACTGAAGGTGCAAGTATAACTGACGATAAGAGTAGTTAAATAAATGTAAATAAATAAATACAGAATCCAGAAACTTTTAAATTACGTATGCTTGAAAATTTTTACTTTACAGTATAAATTCATATTTTAAAAAAGATAAAGAACTATATTACCTGGAATGCCCTCAGTGACTATCACAGAGTTTATTGATTAATTTCATTATTTTCTACAATCAAGCTACTGTCTCAAAAATAGCAAGATGTATCATAGAGGGATTATAAGGGTAAAGTTCTGTGACCAGAATTCCCTTCATAATTCCCTTCATTTCCTTCATTGTTTCCCCAGTTTTCCAAGAGTTAAAAACATCTCTTGGAAAAAGTTCATATGAATATTTTCTTTAATTCACCTATGGTCATTTTATTCATTTAGATCTTGAGACTGTCTTCTCTCCATTTCCACCCTAATACCCTAGTCCAAACCACTATTACTCTCAAATTGATGATTGTAAAAGATTCTAACAGGTCTCCATTATTTCATTCATGCTCTAAAGAATTTATTCTCCACATAATAGCAAGAAGCATGTTTTAAAAACTTAAATTTTACCCAAATGTCCCCTTTTACAGTCCATTGAACACAGGCATACCTGTCACAAGTTTTCTCCAACGATCTCTGAGAAGAAGTGATGGCAATTAAGAAACTAGTGAAAATTCCCTTCTGTCCACTTTTTTTTCCCTCTATATGTAAGAACCTGTGAGTTCCTAAAGATTGAAGGAATCGCAAAGATGCAAGAATGTTGGCTCCCTGAATCACAGAATGGAGGACCACACCCATCAACCAAAAATACGTGCACCAGACTATTAGAATAATTACATATTTTATTGTATTGTCATTGAAAGTCTAGGGTTTGTTGATTATATCAGCTAGAAATATCCCAAATAATATATTTAGCATGCCATAAATGAATTGGCATAGCAATACTTTTCATGACATGGAGATAAAATTATGTATGGTTCTCTGATTTGTGACTATATGAAAATCCAGGACAAAGGAAAAACTTCCCATGAAGTATCTGATTTCGATTTTTGTCTTTTGTCTAACTCTGTAATACTGTTAGCACCATGAAAATAGAGCCTTATTTGTACCGTCAATCATTGTTTTTCAGCATTTTGAAAGGAATATCAGTGACAATAAATATTTGTTATGAGAATAAAATGTGCATTTTATAAGAGGTGCTAGCTTTGTATATAAATGCAGCTACTGATATGACGGATATGCCAGATAATCATAACTTTTAACTAAGTAATAAAGAAAACAGGTGGAAATCTGACAGAAAAAGTTTAAAAATCTTGAGATAAGCCAAGTTGTCCTCTGCTTGAAAGTCAATGGATAAGGACAGAAGCTTCAGATGGAAGAAAGACACCGAGTTAGTTTTAATACTTGGTTGCCAGTCACACCTTATCTTAAGAGAAACAATTTCATTCACTAAATGTTTCAGCTGAAAGTTCATCACTTCTTGTTCTCTCTGGGTCAGAGTACATAAAGATTATGATTTTGTCCATAAAGAGCTTAGTTAAGTCAATAACAATTCAATATGCATTAGTGGGAATTATTTTTCTCTATATCCTCTGTCAGAAGGTGATCATGAATTCATTATAAATGGATTAGTTCTGAGGTCCAAAATACACAATAACATTAATTTAAGAAAGACATGTAATTGTGGAAATCCCTGATTTTAATTTTATTCAATTTGAAAATATTAGCAGGTTAATAAACAAAGTGTACCAAAGGGTATTTTGAAAAGTACAATGTAATTCAGAGGAAGCAGTAACTATAATCTGTCTCAATGATTTTTCTAAATCAAAAAGCCAGTGCCAGTTATTCAGAACATGGAGGAATCAGGAAGGCAGGTACAATTGAAAATACTATTGTCATTTTCTGCTACTGCCACCTGCATGTCACTGTATCTACAGAAGTTATGCTCTATACCTTGTCCCTTTATCCCCAGTCTTCCACCATCCAACCCAAAGCATAAAATGTTCAGGTGCAATTAAGGTGGTTCACTAATGCCAGATTGGGAAGAGATGTGAGTTGAGTATGTTGTGAAAAAGCCAGAAATCACCCTAAGGATCTATTACGTTATTCATTTATACTCAAACATATCTCAGCCTTGGTTGGGGGGTGGTCAAATTATGAAAATCTGTGACAAACAGAAACATATCCAATTGCAAAGCAGATCCCTAGAAGTCCTCTTATTCTAACTCTTTAAGATAATATTGCCTTGATGGCACAGGCCTGTAATCCCAGCAGTTCAGGAGGCTGAGACAGGAGGATTGCAAGTTTAAAGCCAACCTCAAAAATTTAGTGAGGTCCTACTCAACTTAGCAATATCCTGTTTCAAAATAAAAAATTAAAAAGGACCAGGGATGTGGACATCTCAGTGGTTGAGTGCCCTTGGGTCAATCCCTGGTACAAAAAGAGAGAGAAAATAATATTTCCTCTCTATTAATCCATTTATCCACTTTCTACCTCCTATATAAATATACAAATATGTATAAATGTTGCACACATCATTGAAAATACTCTGGTATACATGCCTTAAAGAACTTGTATGCAGTTATTGATACAGTGAGTGAGTATTTGCCACACACCTCCACCACATAACAGGTTTGGATGTTGTATAAATGAACCTAAATTTGCATGTAGTCAATTCTTTTTCAGCTACATTTATAGACATCAGCGGCAGCTACAGTTCACAATAAAACATAATTCAAACATCGTTCAACTCTTACTTTGGAATGTTTTCTGAATTTGCATTAGAATAATGGTATTTCAGATAAATGGGATGTTGATTTCAACTAAATATTACACTTATAGTTCAAGATCTATATAAGAAAGAATACAGAAAGCTGTGATTTTCCTTCCTGACACCTTTCTCCCAATCCCTTGAACACTCCTTTTGCTCTGAAATATATATTTTTAAATAGTCATAATTTCCCTTCTAAAAATTCCCAAAGAGGGGTATGAGTTTTAAAAATTCTTTTTTTAAGAAGGAACACACACATAAAATTACATGCACATGTACACATGCACACACACAACACACACGACATACACACAATAAAACAGTAATACCACAAATATCAAAATGCAGTCAAATTTTCTAATCCAATGCATACTGGGGAAATTGCTATAGACCAAATGAAAAGGAAAGCTCATCTATTGCCTTGCAACATGAGGTATTGTTTATAAAGTTTAAGTTTTGTCTTGTATTGATTCTAATGTTCTGAGATAAACCACACTTCAGAAGAACACTTGCCCAGCCATATATTATAGTCAATAAAGATGAAATTAAAAGTTTACCTCAACAGGAATGGTGTAAGAAGACATACACTATTTCTGAGGCTTAAAACTTCCCTCTGAGACAAGGAACACCTCAGCAACTCCAGTGACTTTTCCAGTAGCATTTAGGAAGCTTTAGCGAATACTTTCCTTGACCTCTCTGGGAGAACCCCTGATGTTTTCTAATAGAAGAAAGAGGCGAATAACTACACCAAGAGAAGTACAGTGTGACACTTGGGCTTCAAGAATACCTGGAATAAGATAACCAAAAGGCCAAAAGGAGCACTCTTGCACATTCTTTTTCATTGATATCTGTTCTCTTTCTCTTTCTACCCTTCTTTCCTCACTAACCCTTTCCATCTTTATTCTTCTAAAATCATCTCAGCTTCCTTCATGGGGTAGATAGTATGGTGATTGACAGCCCCAATATCTTACATCCATGGCTGTATAGGAACAAATGTTTTTTTGTTTGTATTCAGTATTGCAAATACCAAGAAAAAAAATGCTTATTGGCTCAATGTTAGTTTCATACCCACCACTGAAACAATCAGCTGAGGAGAGACGAATGAATAAAACATACCCAAAAAATATGATGGCAGAATAGGAAGACAATTTGTTCTGACAAAGCAAAAGGCATGGTCTATACAAAAAGTATCACATATTTCAGAAATGTTAGGACTGAGTATAATTATGTGAAACAGATTTTCGGGTAGCTGACTAACCAAATGTTGCCAGAGTTAACAGCATCATATATTTGGATTCTTCCTTTTTTACCATGCTGGGGAACAAATGCAGGGCTGCAAGCATACTAGATGAGTGTTCCACCACTGAACTATATTCCCAGTCCACATTTGATCATATGGGCAATCCTTACTTTTTAATTTTCTATCATGCCATCCTCAGCATGTCCCTTGTGGTCACCATCCATGAACCAGAAGAGAGGTGTCTTATATATTATATTTCTGAACTAATCAGTAGCAAGATGAGTAACTTTCATTTGAGGTTAGAAAAATCTAAATTCATACCAGCTTCCATGAAGTACAGAGAGGCATGATTAGGGGAAAGATTCTCTCCGCTTAGTTTTTTTTTTTTTTTTTTTTTTTTTTTGGTACTAGGGATTGAACCCAGGGTCACTTATGCACTAACCACATCCCCAGCCCTTATTTGTATTTTATTTAGAGACAGGATCTCGCTGAGTTGCTTAGGACCTTGCTAAATTGATGAGGCTGGCTTTTGAACTCATGATTCCTGGGCCTCTAAAGCCGCTGGGATTATAGGCCCCCTTAGTTCTTTTTGTTTTTTTTTTTTTTTAGTTGTAGTTGGACACAATACCTTTATCTCACTTATTTATTTTTATGTGGTGCTGAGGATTGAACCCAGGGTCTCACACGTGCAAGGTAAGCGCTCTACCGCTGAGCCACAACCCCAGCTCAGGCCTCCTTAGTTCTTATGTGGGTTCTTTGACTGAATCTAGGAGCTCAGATAATTCAAGAACTGATTAAAGAGACAAAATCATAGAAGTTTCATTCATTTTCCATATACATGAGAATCTTTACAAGAGAGTGAAGTATAAAGAAATGGCTAAAACCACATACTTTTTAGAAAAAAAATGAATTTACAAATAAATGACAGGACTAAAGGATATCCTGACTAATGCAGTAAGTCCTAGGGGATGTTACTAAGATATATATGGGGGAGGATGCAGAAGCTAGTGGAAGACAAGGGTTACATCAAGGAGGTTGTTTGTTTGTTTGTTTGTTTGTTTTTAATTCAGGTTCATTATAACTCCAATCACCAGTCTTGGGTGACCTTGGATATTTTCCAGCCTTTGTATGTGAAGGACATCCCTCCTAAAAGAATCTTGCATGTAGGAAAGTCAAGTCAAATGGTCCTTCCTGCAGTTACAGTTCCTCAAGTGATTTGAGCTTGAAATAACTGAATATGCCAATTTGTCTTATTTTGAAATGTCATGTCTTTAACTCTTTCACATATTACCTGAAGTAAATCAAGGTTATGTTAGCAGGAATAGATGGCTGAGATTGGCTATACAGTGGAGAAGTCAAGAGAAATGAAAGGGTAGAGTTGTGGTAATTTGGAGATTGGTGAATATAGTTTATTAATGTGTCCAATATGGCAGCAAAATGTTTTTCCAACTTGAAAAACCAAATAATTTTTTAGGTAACCTTAAATGAGAAGCTTTATACTCAAAAGCAATAGGAACACAATAAAAGTTGTAAGGATGGGGATCATATGAGCAATCCTTAGACAGTAGCACCATGAACTGAGGAGAATTCTCATTAGCAGGCGTATCTTACTTGTTAACTCTAAGAACATTTCTTCCAGGAATGTTATGCTAGTTATACATTTCTCAATTTTGTGACATTAGCTATAAATCATCTAATGAATCTTCATTTGCCTTGATGGGATCACCAACCTTTTTTTTTTTTTTTTTTTTTTTTTTGGTACTAGGGATTGAACCCAGGGTCACTCTGGGATATAGATGTAGATGTATTCCTCCATTAAATTCATTTCACCTTAATTTAACCAGTTTGTTTCTGTTATTCTTAACCAAGAATACTGACTAGGCTGTCCATTCCTGCCTTTAAAATATGGCAATTAACTTCATTAATTCAGAGTTGTCATTACACTCAATTGTCAGACTCTCTAAAAAAAAAGAATGAAATTATGTCTGAGTAAGACGAGGAAATAGTATCCATTTTTGCTTCTTTGAGTATATTTTAAAAAGGAATTTAAAAATATTTTCTAATTGTCACACAAATTAATTATTATCATAATTCTATACCAAGAAAAATCTATTTATATTTATAAGGGTTAAAGTCAAATTCTTCTTCATAAAAAAAAATATTTTATTGTCATTGAGACAATCCCTGGTCATTGAGGACACATAGAAAATCACAAAATATTTAAGGAATAAAAATAAATAGATGATGCTATGGTTTGGATAAATGTTTCTAAAAGTCCCAAGTGTTAAAGTCTTGATTGCCAGCCTATGAAGTCTGGTGGAACTGGTGGAAGGTGGTGGAACGTGTAAGAGGTGAGGACTAATACAAGGAAATTAGGTCACTGAGGGTATGCCCTTGAAGGAGATATTAGAGTTCTGGTTCTTTCTCTTTTCATTTCTGGCCACCATGAGAAAGCAACTTTTCTCCACCATATGCTTCTGTCAGGATGTACTGCCTCACCACAGGCCCCAAAGAATGGGGCCAATGGAATACGGACTGAAACTTTAGAAAACATGAGCTAAAATGAACCTTTCCTCCTTATAAGTTATTTTGTGAGAGTGATGAAAAACCGATTAACACAAAGGAATATTAAATGCATGAACTAAATCAGTATTATTCTCATCATTAAATACTTTATGAGAGTTCTGTACTTGAATATGCAACACTTAAACTAATATGTTTATAGGCTTATTATCAATTAAAATATTGAGTACTATCAATAAGTAAATTAAATGTAATTAAAACAATATTCATAGCAATGAAAATTGTTCCCATGTTCAATTTAAACCAAGACCATAGATACTTGTCTTCTTAAAATAATACTAGATACATATTTAGTAACATATTAACAATTCACAGAATAGAATCCTATTCTTAGACCCTGATACTTAAAACCCCAAATATACACCAACCCCTCATAACATATTTCCAAATGAAATACCTGCTGTAGAAACCAGGAAAAATCAAAACAAAGTCTTGAGAGTTCAACGCAGCTCTTATCACATGAGTGAGAGTGAAAATTTGGCTAAAGTTAGCTCAAACTTGTGGAGTAAACTTTTGAATCCAGCTAATCAATGCTGTTACCAGATGTTTTTCCATAAATATTTAGGACCTATATTACTGAATTTAAAAGTAAAATTGCTAAGACTGAATAATTTATCTCAATATGATAAACTAATGTGGACTTTTTAGGTATAGATTTAGGTGTGTAATCAAAGCTCTGTTTGCATAAAGACAAGAGTTTATGAACACTTAATGGGCTCTTATCAGAGCAATGCACTTCGTTTCAATATTGTTTATGGGTGGCCCAGCAGAGCTGTGGATCTCAAGATAATACCAGACTTTTAAATTGCTAAGCCTGTCCTCTGAAAAGGTAGTACTTAAGTGCAATTTTGAGAAAAAAAAATAGCAGGCATCATTTTGAAACTCTTTAATGGACTCAGCTGTCAACAGCATCACAAGACAGGCAAGTTTGTGAGCTGTAAGAGAAATTCCATCCTGAGTGGCTGTAAGAATGCCCTATAAAAGCCTACAAAGTAGCTCCCTGTCCAAAGGGAAGCTGATTTAAGCTATTCATGTAGGACAGTAAAATATCCCAGCCCAAATATACTTCTTTGCATATTTCAAATTCGTTATACAGAGAGATTGAGGACTCTTCAGTCACAGGAATGGATCTGAAAAGCCATTCTTTTTAAAAATAAACTTATATCTACATCAGAAAAGTAAGTAGCAGAGGAATTTATACACAAAAACTTCCTTTCTACCTAGAAGGCAACTTTCCACAAGAAGCAATTAGAGGTCTGACATCTAACCTAATTACCACAGGTAGTTGTGACCTGGGAGACTTCATCTACATCATAAGACAACTTTTGGTTGTTGTGTTTATCTTCCCTTATAGAAAAGGGTATATAAATTTATGGATGATGTTAAGCAGGTGGGTAATCACACTGGTGATTCCCCCATGCTATGGTTTTCCACTTTTACATATTAATGAATGGGTCTACCTTTTCTCCTATTTAATCTTTTTCATCTTAGTCCAGTGAATCTTGAGAGAAATGAGGAGAAATTTTATTTCGCCTCTACATCACTAAATAGTGATAAAACAATGTTTGTGCCTGGGATCCCAATATTGTTTTATTAAAAATAAGAAGGGCTGGGACCCGGGAAGATGGCAGCGAGGGGAGTGCATTGCCCCCGTGTGCTGCTTCACTGTGTGGGAGTATGACAAGTCAGGACGGCTAAAGGATATCTTGTTAGGAATTTCCAGCAATAGTGGGGTGCTCCGGAACCTGGAGGAAGGATTTCCATCACACGAGGATCGGCTACGGGGACTCAAACGCGAGAGGTTTGTTGCACGGAGGGTAACACTGCTTATTCAGCAAATCACCCCGCGGCTAGAGTCTGCAGCGCGCCCTGGGAAACGAGGAGATAGCGACGCAGGGATACAGCGCTGCAGTTTCTGCCAGCCGTGCAAGCACCGTACTCAGGGCTGAATTCTGGGTTCGAGACGGGGGAAGGAAGCGGTCCATCTCGGTTCTCCACACCGGTCAGACCACAGAGGAGGCCAGCAGCCACCATGTTGGAAAGCTGACGTCACCATACCTGTTTTCGACTGACCGCAGCTCATTCAGCCATAGAACAGGTAATTTCAGGCTGCAATTCGCCTGTGGCTTGCAGACAGATTGCTAGGGTTCAGTGCCTGGGTGCTTCTTAGAACCTGATCTTATCGGAGCGAACACCGAGCGCGGGGCGGCCGAGTTCCAGCTCCCGGAACCGTCCCGGAACCGCCCTGGCCCAGGGCCGCGGAGCCTGCGGTGGCTGCCTCTTGGACCCTGCTCCTATCAGAGCATACACCAAGCACTAAGTGGCCGAATTCCGGCTCCAGGAACTGAGCCCGCGGGGACTGCTTCTTGGAGCCTACACTCATAGGAGCTTACACCGAGCATGGAGCGGCCGAGTTCCGGCTCCCGGAACTTCCCTGGCCCGGGGCTAGGAGCCCGCGTAAACTGCTTCTCGGTCCGGGTCCTGCTGAGGGCCGGTCAGGACTCACCCGTTGCTTTGGTTGCCCGGCAAGGGGAACGAAATGCTGCCATTCGCATAGGATACCAACATGGCAGAGATCTGATGTCATCAGAAAGCGGCGGAGGAGAGAACTTCATCAATACCAGCGGTGACATAAACAGTTGGTCTCCTGATAGGGGGGGTGAGGCACAGACACCCAAGTCTCCTCAATTTGTCGTCGAGCCAGAGGGGAGGAGCCGGGCCGCCGCCAGCGCCCGGAGCAGGCCCAGCGGCTCGCCAGCGTGGTGACCGCGTGACCCCAATTGGAGAGGGGGCAGAGCGGAGCCGCCACCCGCACCCGCAAGGTGGGCAGACCCGAGACCCAGTGGTACATGGGCGTGGTAGGAGGGGCAGGGCAGAGCCTCCGTTTGCGCTTGCAAGGTAAACAGACCTGTGACAGCCTGGCGGGTCAGGCCCAGTGGCCTGCCCGTGTGGTACACACGTCACCCCAACTGGAGTAGGGGCAGAGCAGATCCTTCTCCCACACCCGGATCAGGCCCTGCCGGTGTGGTGGTCACGTGACCCCAATTGGAGTGGGGGCAGAGCGGAACCGCCACCCGTGCCCGCAGGGTGAGCAGACCTGTGACCAACCTGCAGATCAGGCCCAGGGGTCCGCAGGCGTGGTAGGAGGAGCAGGGCAGATCCGCCGCCCGCGCCTCCAAGGTAGGCAGACCTGCAACAGACCGGCGGATCAGGCCCAGGAACCTGCCGGCGTGGTACACACACCACCCTAATTGGAGTAGGGGCAGAGCAGAGTCGCCGCCCGTGCCAGGAACAGGCCCAGCGTCCTGCAGGCGGGGTAGCCACGACACCCCAATTGGAGTAGGGGCAGAGCAGAGCCTCCACCCGTGCCTGAAAGGTGGGCAGATCTGCGACCGACCAGTGGGACAGGCCCAGTGGCCTGCCAGTACGACAGACACGTCACCCCATTTGGAGTAGGGGCAGAGTAGAGCTGCCGCCCGCGCCTGCAGGGTAGGCAAACCTGCAACCAACCGGCAGATCAGGCCCGGTGGCCTGCCGGCGTGGTACACTCGTCACCCCAATTGGAGTAGGGGCAGAACAGAGCCGCCGCCAGCGCCCAGAACAGGCCCAGTGACCTGCCAGCGTGGTAGCCACGACACCCCAATTGGAATAAGGAGAGAGCAGAGCCGCCGCCCGCGCCTGCAGGAAAGATACGCAAGCAGTATGAAAAGACAAGGAAAGAAAGGACCACAAGCAATGCAGGTCAACACAACTTTAGAAGAGGTAACAGCTGCAGCAGATGGAATGTCAGATAAAGAATTCAGGATATACATGCTTCAGATGATCTGGAGTATCAAGGAAGACATTAAACAGCAAAATCAGACAATGAAAGATCACTTCGACAATGAATTACGCAAACAAATTCAGGAAGCAAAGGATCAACTATACAGGGAGATAGAGGATATAAAAAACAAACAAATAGAAATCCTAGAAATGCAGGAAGCAATAAACCAACTTAAAAACTCAATGGAGAATACTACCAGCAGAGTAGAACACTTAGAAGATAGAACATCAGACAATGAAGACAAAGTATTTCAACTGGAAAAGAACATAGACAGCTCAGCAAGACTGTTAAGAAATCATGAGCAGAACATCCAAGAAATATGGGATAACATTAAGAGACCAAACTTAAGTCATTGGGATACAGGAAGGTACAGAGCTCCAAACCAAAGGAATGAGCAGTCTATTCAATGAAATAATACGAGAAAACTTCCCAGACTTGAAGAATGAGACAGAATCCCAAATCCTAGAAGCCTACAGGACGCCGAATGTGCAAAATCATAAGAGATCCACACTTAGACACATTATAATGAAGATGCCCAACATACAGAATAAGGAGAGAATTTTAAAAGCTACAAGAGAAAGGAAGCAGATTACATTTAGGGGTAAGCCAATCAGGATAACAGCTGATCTTTCAACACAGACTCTGAAAGCTAGAAGATCCTGGAATAACATATTTCAAACACTGAAAGAAAATGGGTTCCAACCAAGAATTGTGTATCCAGTGAAATTAAGCTTCAGGATGGAAGATGAAATTAAAACCTTCCACGATAAACAAAAGTTTAAAGAATTTGCAGCTAGAAAACCATCTCTTCAAAACATCCTCACCAAAGCATTACAGGAAGAGGAAATGGAAAATAACAATGAAAACCAACAGTGGGAGGTAGGACAGTAAAGGGGGGGAAAATAATCAAAGAGGAAAACAAACCATGTTTAGTAACAGAAATAAACAAATATGGCTGGAAGAACAACCCATATCTCAATAATAACCCTAAATGTTAATGGCTTAAACTCAACAATTAAGAGACACAGCTAGTAGAATGGACCACAAAACAAGACCCAACAATATGCTGCCTACAGGAGACGCATTTGATAGGAAAAGACATACATAGGCTGAAGGTGAAAGGTTGGGAAAAATCATATCACTCATATGGACTTCGGAAACAAGCAGGAGTGTCCATACTCATATCAAATAAAATAGATTTCAAGCCAAAGTTAATCAAAAGGGATAAAGAGGGACACTACATACTGCTTAAGGGAACCATACACCAACAAGACATAACAATCATAAATATATATGACCCAAACAATGGTGCAGCTATGTTCATCAAACAAACTCTTCTCAAGTTCAAGAGTCTAATAGACCACCATACCATGATCATGGGAGACTTCAACACACCTCTCTCGCCACTGGACAGATCTTCCAAACAAAAGTTGAATAAGGAAACTATAGAACTCAATAACACTATTAATAACCTAGACCTAATTGACATATATAGAATATACCACCCAACATCAAACAGTTACACTTTTTTCTCAGCAGCACATGGATCCTTCTCAAAAATAGATCATATATTATGTCACAGGGCAACTCTTAGACAATATAAAGGAGTAGAGATAATACCAGGCATCTTATCTGATCATAATGGAATGAAACTGAAAATCAACGATAAAAGAAGGAAGGAAAAAGCATACATCACTTGGAGAATGAACAATAGGTTACTGAATGATCAATGGGTTATAGAAGACATCAAGGAGGAAATTAAAAAATTCTTAGAGATAAATGAAAACACAGACACAACATATCGGAATCTATGGGATACATTGAAAGCAGTTCTAAGAGGAAAATTCATTGCTTGGAGTTCATTCCTTAAAAAAAGAAAAAACCAACAAATAAATGATCTCATACTTCATCTCAAAATCCTAGAAAAAGAAGAGCAAAACAACAGCAAAAGAAGTAGAAGGCAAGAAATAATTTAAATCAGAGCTGAAATTAATGAAATCGAAACAAAAGAAACAATTGAAAAAATTGACAAAACTAAAAGTTGGTTCTTTGAAAAAATAAACAAAATCGACAGACCCTTAGCGATGCTAGCGAAGAGAAGAAGAGAGAGAACTCAAATTACTAGCAAACGGGATTAAAAAGGCAATATCACAACAGACACTTCAGAAATACAGAAGATATTCAAAAACTATTTTGAATCCTTATACTCTAATAAATTAGAAGATAGTGAAGGCATAGATAAATTTCTTAAGTCATATGATCTGCCCAGATTGAGTCAGGAGGATATAGACAACCTAAACAGACCAATATCAATTGAGGAAATAGAAGAAACCATAAAAAGACTACCAACTAAGAAAAGCCCAGGACCGGATGGGTATACAGCAGAATTTTACAAAACCTTTAAAGAAGAATTAATACCAATCCTTCTCAAGCTACTTCAGGAAATAGAAAAGGAGGGAGAACTTCCAAATTCATTCTATGAGGCCAACATCACCCTGATACCTAAACCAGACAAAGACACGTCAAAGAAAGAAAACTACAGACCAATATCTCTAATGAACCTAGATGCAAAAATCCTCAATAAAATTCTGGCGAATGGGATACAAAAACATATCAAAAAAATTGTACACCATGATCAAGTAGGATTCATCCCTGGGATGCAAGGCTGGTTCAATATACGGAAATCAATAAATGTTATTCACCACATCAATAGACTTAAAAATAAGAACCATATGATCATCTCGATAGATGCGGAAAAAGCATTCGACAAAGTACAGCATCCCTTTATGTTCAAAACTCTAGAAAAACTAGGGATAACAGGAACATACCTCAATATTGTAAAAGCAATCTATGCTAAGCCTCAGGCTAGCATCATTCTGAATGGAGAAAAATTGAAGGCATTCCCTCTAAAATCTGGAACAAGACAGGGATGCCCTCTCTGCACTTCTGTTCAACATAGTTCTCGAAACACTGGCCAGAGCAATTAGACAGACGAAAGAAATTAAAGGCATAAAAATAGGAAAAGAAAACTTAAATTATCACTATTTGCAGATGATATGATTCTATACCTAGCAGACCCAAAAGGCTCTACAAAGAAACTATTAGAGCTAATAAATGAATTCAGCAAAGTGGCAGGATATAAAATCAACATGCATAAATCAAAGGCATTCCTGTATATCAGCGATAAATCCTCTGAAATGGAAATGAGGACAACCACTCCATTCACAATATCTTCAAAAAAAATAAAATACTTGGGAATCAACCTAACAAAAGAGGTGAAAGACTTATACAATGAAAACTACAGAACCCTAAAGAGAGAAATAGAAGAAGATCTTAGAAGATGGAAAAATATACCCTGTTCATGGATAGGCAGAACTAACATCATCAAAATGGCAATATTACCAAAAGTTCTCTATAGGTTTAATGCAATGCCAATCAAAATCCCAATGGCATTTCTTGTAGAAATAGAGAAAGCAATCATGAAATTCATATGGTAAAATAAAAGACCCAGAATAGCAAAAACAATGCTAAGCAGGAAGTGTGAATCAGGCGGTATAGCGATACCAGACTTCAAACTATACTACAGAGCAATAGTAACAAAAACAGCATGGTACTGGTACCAAAACAGGCGGGTGGACCAATGGTACAGAATAGAGGACACAGAAACCAATCCACAAAACTACAACTATCTTATATTTGATAAAGGGGCTAAAAGCATGCAATGGAGGAAGGATAGCATCTTCAACAAATGGTGCTGGGAAAACTGGAAATCCATATGCAACAAAATGAAACTGAATCCCTTTCTCTCGCCATGCACAAAAGTCAATTCAAAATGGATCAAGGAGCTTGATATCAAATCAGAGACACGCTGTCTGATAGAAGAAAAAGTTGGCTATGATCTACAGTCGGTGGGGTCGGGCTCCAAATTCCTCAATAGGACACCCATAGCACAAAAGTTAATAACTAGAATCAACAAATGGGACTTACTCAAACTAAAAAGTTTTTTCTCATCAAAAGAAACAATAAGAGCGGTAAATAGGGAGCCTACACCCTGGGAACAAATCTTTACTCCTCACACTTCATATAGAGCCCTAATATCCAGAGTATACAAAGAACTCAAAAAATTAGACAATAAGAGAACAAACAACCCAATCAACAAATGGGCCAAGGACCTGAACAGACACTTCTCAGAGGAGGACATACAGTCAATCAACAAGTACATGAAAAAATGCTCACCATCTCTAGCTGTCAGAGAAATGCAAATCAAAACCACCCTAAGATACCATCTCACTCCAGAAAGATTGGCAGCCATTATGAAGTCAAACAACAACAAGTGCTGGCGAGGATGTGGGGAAAAGGGTACAGTTGTACATTGCTGGTGGGACTGCAGATTGGTGCAGCCAATTTGGAAAGCACTATGGAGATTTCTTGGAAAGCTGGGAATGGAGCCACCATTTGACCCAGCTATTCCCCTTCTTGGTCTATTCCCTAAAGACCTAAAAAGAGCATGCTACAGGGACACTGCTACATTGATGTTCATAGCAGCACAGTTCACAATAGCAAGACTGTGGAACCAACCTAGATGCCCTTCAATAGAACAATGGATAAAAAAATGTGGCATTTATACACAATGGAGTATTACTCTGCATTAAAAAATGACAAAATCATAGAATTTACAGGGAAATGGATGGCATTAGAGCAGATTATGCTAAGTGAAGCTAGCCAATCCCTAAAAAACAAATGCCAAATGTCTTCTTTGATATAAGGAGAGTAACTAAGATCAGAGTAGGGACGAAGAGCAGGAGAAGAAGATTAACATTTAACAGGGATGAGAGGTGGGAGGGAAAGGGAGAGAGAAGGGAAATTGCATGGTAATGGAAGGAGACCCTCAGGGTTATACAGTGGAGGGGGTAGAGAGAGAGGAGGGGAGGGGAGGGGAGAGGTGGGGAGGCGGGAGGGGGGAGGATGGGAAAGGCAGCGGAGCACAACAGACACTAGTATGGCAATATGTAAATCAATGGATGTGTAACTGATGTGATTCTGCAATCTGTGTATGGAGTGAAGGTGGGAGTTCATAACCCACTTGAATCAAAGTGTGGAATATGATATGTCAAGAAATTTGTAATGTTTTGAACAACCCACAATAAAAAATTTAAAAAAAATAAAAAATAAGAAGGTATGTCTATCCTGGTATCATATACAGCTTTCTTTTACCCACCCTAAAACTCAAAGCCTGATCAATCACAAGGCCCTTAGTGGTAGAATTTGTATTGGCATGTTATCCAGGTTGTTCTTTCCCTTTTTGCTCATTTGTTGAACTTTTCACTTTGATATTGTTTTTCTCTCCAGCACTGAGCTGGTTCACAGTTTATGACATCCTACAGTTTTAGTAAATGATATGAATAATTGTATCAGTATTATCAATTTAAAGGATTACAAGAAGTGCTATGCTTGATTAGTTGGCTTAAATAAATCACTAACTTTTCTGGGCTTAGCTTCCTCATCTGTGAAACAAAAGGTAAAGACTAGAGGAAATCTGTATACCTCTTCTGAAAGTGTTTTTCATAATTATATCAAAAACTCTGCAATTGCGTTATCTTGTACCATATTGTATTGTACTGTATCAAATTGTATTCCATTATATAATAATGCATTAGTTGTAAAGAAGCACTTAAGGGATTGGAAGATCTGAGAGCAAATACCTGGGAGGGTTTTGTTGTTCTTTTAGAGGACAGATAATGCTAAGGATCAGACCCAGGGCCTGGCACATGCTATACTCACTAAGCTACATCATAAGCTCCCACTGAGAAGGGTTTTTGAGGGCAAGATTACATTTACATTTTATATTGCTTCATGTACCATTTTGTTTTATAGATACCTACTAATTCCTTTAAAACCATTAATGGTCAAGAATAATATTAATGATTTATAAATACATTAGATTAGTGAAACAATTGCTGCTCACATTTGTATTGGCTACTTCCTCAATTCTGTGCAAATGCATTAACTATTTTATGATGTGTGTGTTGTCCTAAAATACACCAAAGTTCTTAAAATGAAAACTATTTCCCCTTTTCTAGGTACTGGAGCTTCCAATGCTTCAGGCCATGTTGAACACAAAAATGAAATAATGCTGACGAAAACAAAGGAAACTGACTTCTTCATATCTTTGGATGGTGATTAAAAATCAGTAGAATCACTCAGGGTCAGAAGATCATGGTTCTAATCCCTACCTGATCATTGTTACCTTGTGATCTTTGGCAAAATAATAGTTTGCTCATCTTTGAAAAGGGTACAAAAATACCTGTCATTTTTTATTGCTATGATGAAGCATATGAGACGAAGTTTGTGAAATAGCTATTCTTTGTAATATTAAAAATGTATAATGAATATGAATTTATTGGTTATAGAGAAAATAGTGAATTAGTTATTACTTTAAAAAGATGCTCAAATAAATTTTATTATAACATATAATAAATTTTATTATATATGTTTTAAAATTATTATACTATAACAAGTTCTATTTCATGACTATTTCAAATCTATTACATTATACCTCTAATAACTCCCTTAAACATGGTATATCCAAATAATTGTATATTAATTAATATCTGGAGGGAAAATTAGAAAGAGGATATACTTTATAACTTACTTCAAAATATTAGGAATTTTGGCCAAGCAGATTTATTTTCTCTGAGAATATTATGTATGATTTTTATATAAAGTATTTTAAGAATAACTGGAAACTTTTCTAAATAGTTACTTTTGAGTACTTTGTTATAATGAGTATATTTTTAAATGTCCTATTGGTTTAAGAAAAAGAAAGAAAACAGTTGTATATAGTAAGGTATTAAGCACAAAGTCTGACTTCATATAAGAAATTTGAGTAGAATTCTAGTTTACTTCCCAGCCAACAGACAGCACCAACTTGCCATTTGTGTGACTGAAAAATCATGAAAGTACATCTTCTTTTCTTTAAACATATCTCCTCAGTTGATTGTTCTTGTATTTAGATATAAGCCTTCCCCATCAAGCACTGCCCAAATTCCTGTTTGAAGTCATTAAGTATTGAGGTGCATTGCAATATAGCAATAAACAATCAGAATTCATGCTTAATGTTTCATGTGTTTGACAAGATGAGCTCAGGAAAAAATTCTATTTTTTCTTTCTTTGATATCTAAGTTCTATCAGAATTCTTAGAAATACATCAATATTATCCTTCTCCTAGTGTCATTGACTTGACTAATAGTACCATTGTTATTATTCATCCTGACTTTGAAGTTAGAGAATTGATCATATTTTCTGGTCATACAGGGTATATGCCAACCTTTTTATAAAGCATAAAAAAACCCTACATTATCTCATCTCAATCTGAAAAGAAGTCCAGAATAAGATAGAAAAGTGCTAATAAGATATACAACATGAGGGCTAGGATTGTAGCTCAGTGGTAGAGCACTTGCCTAGCATGTGTGAGGTACTGGGTTCCATCCTCAGCACCAAACAAAAAAAAATAAAATAAAATAAAGGTATTGTTTAGAAAAAAAAAAAAGATATACAACATGAAATAAGATCCTGAACACAGCATAGTCCCTGAGTGTACAGTTGAAATAAGCTTTTTAATTGTAATAATAATTTAAAGAAAAGAGACTAGCATCTAGACATGGTATGTAAACATATTAAATTTCGAATAAGAAATTCTTAGTAAGAATTCAGGAAGGAACCAACAATTTTCCTAACAATGAACAAAAAGGAGGTTATAATAATAGAAAAAAAGAAGCTGATCCTGACATCCAAACACATTCCATGGAACTATGTTCTTACTATTTATTAGTAACTTTGGGTGGCTCATCTGATTAATTTTAAAAATTTTCACATTTTTAAGTTTTGTATTTTGATTAGATTTCTAGAGCTAGTCTAAATTTTTCTCTTAATAAAACCTATCTTTGCTTTTCAGTGTATGTGGATTTACTCCTGTACAGAATTAAGGAAACTTTTCATGTGGGTGACAATGTTATCAGAAGATCATAATTTTCATAATGGAAAGTCAATTCTATGCCTTGCATAAAATCCTTCAATAAATAAGACAGAAGTCCATATCAAGAAGTACAATCTCAAATTGTCTGTTATTAGGCTCCCATAAAATATTTGACTAAAAGTGAAACTTAGAGAACTTTGTCTAAAGCAGTCCTTTACACCCCATTTATTTTCATAATAGGAATTATTCATTAATAATAGTATCATCAATATTATTGACAATAAAATCTATTGATTGAGTTGTTAAACATAAAATAATGGTTATTACTAGGAAAGTTTTCAAAATATCCACAATCTGTAGTTTTATTTTGTTCACATCTACTATCCCAGATTATGCTAATATACCAAAATGGAGCATGGTAAGAAATATTAGTGCTGAAACTATAATATTGTTTTCTTTCTAACAATAATAACTTTTTAAAAAACACTGAAGAAGGGGCTGGGGTTTTGGTTCAGTGGTAGAGCACTTGCCCAGAATGCATGAGGCACTGGGTTTGAGCCCCAGCACCACATAACAATGAAAACAAACAAAAATAAAGGTATTGTGTCCATCTACAATGAAAAAAAAAATACTGAAGGATTTGGTAATTCATTCCTTTTAATAATAACTATATAATTGACTACAGTTCTGCTTTTTGCTTTTAGTGTTCAAAATCTCAAGACAAATTTGAACTTTACAACTACTAAGTTGGCTTGCATGTTTGGTGCATGTTCCAGGTACAAACTGCTGCTAAGCAAACCACTCCCAAACCGTAATGACTTCAATATTATTTTCTAGTATTCTGTTACTTAATTGATGTTTATGGTTTGGATATTAGGTATCCCCAAAAACCTCATGTATGAGATAATGCAGGAAGGTTTGGAGGTAAAGTGATTGGGTTGCAAATTAACCTAATCAGTGAATTAAACCCCTAAGAGATTAACTGAGGGGTAATTGTAGGCAAGTTGAGTGTGGCTAGAGGAGGTAAGTCATTGGAGGTGTGCCTTTGGGGTATATATTCTGTGAGCTGAGCTTATTCTCTCTGCTTCCTGGTGTGATGCCTTGCTTCCCTCCACCACACTCTTCTGCCACAATTTTCTTTCAGCCCTGAGGAATGTAGCCAGCTGTCTATGGATTGAGACCACTGAAACCACGAGCCCCCCCTCCCCCCAATAAACTTTTCCTCCTCTAAAGTTGTTCTTATCAGGTATATTAGTCACAGCAGTGAAAAAGCTGATAAAACAGAAATTGGTACTGAGAGTGGGGTTGTTGCTATGACTAAGCTGACCATGAGGTTCAGAAGCTTTTATAGCTTTTTAGAATTTGTGGGAGAAATTTTGGAAAGTTTAGAAATGCAATCTGGAAAAGCTCTAGAATGTTGTAAGTGGACCTTAATGGGCAATTCTGGTGGAAACTCAGAAGACCAGAATGCTGGAAGGACTGTGCTTAATAAAGACAGAACTCATGAAGAAGAAGAATATATTTGTACTAGAGGTCATTCATGTTATATTCTGGCTGAGAAGTTGTCTATATTTTGCCTGAGTCCTAAGACTTTCTGTAAGCCTGAGTTTGAAAGTGATGGACTTCTTAACCTGGTGGGAGAAATTTCTAGGAAGTATTGTATTCAGGTAGTGACATAGATATTGCTGGCAGCTTTTAGCCAAGTTTATTGTATTATATTCAGGAGCAGAAAGTAGAGCAGAAAAAAAAAATGGAAAAACTTGGACTGAAATGTGGGAAGAAAACAGGGGCTAAGGAAGTTGCCATTTTTAAAGAAGTTACCACCACTAAAGAAATGCTAAAGACTTTTCTGAGACACAATAAGAAAGATGCCTTGAAGGAATCTCAGGAATTGGCAAAACCACTTCCATCTCAGGCTCAAAGAAGTAAAAGCAAAAATTTGAGAATAGACCAGTGGGGTACCAAGCTTGCACTGGGGTATGAAGCTATTTCACCATACTCAGCCATCCAGGCACTCAGAGGCTGCTGCAGCTGTGCTCTCTGGAAGCTTGGCCACTGCTCAACACAGTAGCAACCCGGTGATGCTGGTTCTGCAGGAATGCAGGATGCTGGAATTAGGGGATCATGGAGGCTTCCACTGAGATTCCAAAGGCAGGCCTGAGAGGTCAGGCAAAGAGTCTGGGTTGGAGTCCCTGCAGGCAACTGCTGAGAGGGAGATGCATGGAGATGTGAAGATGAAGCCAAAGATGCACTGCACCCCAAGATAAAGAAATGTCACTACTGTGGAACATCTGCTGAAGAAAGCTGCAGGAATTGAGCAGAGACTAGCCAACAGAGCAGCTATGTGGGCTGCAGGCAGCAAAGCCACAGGTGTGCAGCTACATAAGCCTTTCGACAGAGTATCAACATACCTTGTGCTCCAGATGCTGGACATAGATCTACGGGAATATCTGCCCTGCTGGGTTTTGATTTTGCTTTGGTCTCATCCTCTTTTTCTATGCCCCTATTTTTCTGAATGGAAACATTTACTCTATATATCTTTATATATTGGGTACATGCAACTTGGCTTTGATTTTTGTAGGCACAATGCTAAATTGTCTTAAGTCTCAGAAGAGACTTTGGACTTGAACTTTGGGCAATCTTGGAACTGTTGAGACTATAGGGACTTTTGAAAATAACTAAATGTATTTTGTGTTGTGAGGTGAACATGAACTTTGGGGGACAAGGGCAGAAAAGTTATGATTTAGATATTAGGTGTCCCCCCAAAGTTCATGTGTGAGACAATGCAAGAAGATTCAGAGGAGAAATTTTTAGGGTCTGTAAACAAGTCAAGATGGTGCCTGGCATTTTGCCAGAGGGAGTGGTTTGTGAAGTAACGCCAGCGAGCCATTAAGATGATAGAGATTCCTTAATGACTGACTGTTGTGTCTAGATTATGTCAATTAAGTTAAGCTGTGTATAATTAAGATGATGAGGATTCCTTATTGGTTGACTGCTGTATCTAGTTTATGTTAATTAAGTTAAGCTGTGTATTCAGTTATGTATATATATTTCTCTGTCCCATAATAAAGTGGCTCCCACTCCTGCTGTATCAACCTTCGCAAGTTGCTCGTCACTCGCCCCCCCCACCCCACCCCCACCCCCTGGTTAGTTTGCTGCAGCCAGACTGCAGCAAGAAATGATTGGGTTACATGAGCCTTTAACTTAATCAGTGAATTAATCCCTAGATAGAGATTAACTGAGGAATAAGTGCAGGCTGATAGGGTGTAGCTAGAGGAGGTAGGTCCCTAGGGGGCATGCCTTTGAGGTATATATTTGGGGAGCTAAGCCTAGACTCTCTCTCTGCTTTCTGGTATGATATCCAAGATACTTCCCTCTACCACACTCTTCTGCCATGATTTTCAGCCTCACCTGAAGCCCTGAGGAATGGAGTCAGTTGTCTTTGGACTAAGACCTCTCAAACTGTGAGCCTAAAAATAAACTTTCCCCCTTAAAACTGTTGTTTTCAGGTCCTGTGGTTACAGCAGTGAAAAAGCTGACTAAAACAATTGGGTTCTCCCAGGCACTTGTTCCCAAGGGTTCCTCATGCAGTTGTAGTCAGAATGTGGCTGAGTCAGAATTAATTGAAAGATTAATTGGGCTAAATTTCAAAGATAGCTGAGTTTTCTGGCAACTTATATGAGATAACACTACTTTGGGCATCCCACCACCCCTCTCAACACTCAATCCACACCTGCAACCTCTCCATAGGGCTTCCTACTGGTTACTGTATAGTAAAACTTCTAGATGACTATTGGTTTCACCTAGAACAATTACTCCAAGAGAGTCATGGGAAAGTCATAAGACTTTTCTGACCTAGATTCACAACTTAGAACAATTACTTCCACTGTATTTTATTGGCAGAAGGAAGGTTACTAATTCAGTCTTTGATTCAGGCAGAAGGACTCAAATTGACATTGGATACAAGAAGGTATGATTTATTGTGGGCCATCTTTATAGATGATCTACTACACTACAATCAGATTTTCTTTTTTCTAGAGTATATGTTCTATTTTATTACTTTATAATGTGTATATTTTTGTGAAAATGTGACTTTGACTTCTTTATGAAGATGTCAACTAATATTAAATGATAATTGATGTTTGTGCGAATGGAATAAAATATTATATATCATGATATGTTATGAGAATTGATTATTAATAAATGTGTGAATAGTTTGTAAATAAGAGAATATACTATAATGCTAATTTTAAAACCAGTTCATCATGGGAGCTTCTGTTTTTGTTGAAATTTAAGAATTTTTGTTTGAGACTGATGCTATTAATATCTACTGAGTATGTTACAAGATGAGAGAGAGAGAGAGAGAGAGAGAGAGAGAGAAATTTGGTTTATTGGACAGAGGCTGAGAGAATTATGCTCAATAAGATGCCTGGAAACTACATGGCTCTATTAAAATATAATCAGGGAAACTATATATTAGCATTTTATGATTTTATTTCTATCCATGTTTCTTAGAAATAACTCCAAATTAATGCAAAGGTACATAAATCTGTATTTCATTTTCACACAATTTAGTGAGATGTTGGAGTGAACTGAATGTTCTTCAAGGTGTCTTGTATGACTATGAGTCTAAGAATGTTCTCTAAAGAATTAATTCTCCATGCCCACTGTTGTGCAATGTGTCACTAATGACTTTCTGTGTATCTTCTTCTATATTTTCCCTTTTTTCATGATACAATTTTTGACCTATTGTATAGTTAGAACTTTACCTTGTTGCCATTTTGCTCTTCTTTCCCATAAAAGTAGTCAAGTTGTGTGTATTGCCAGAACCCTTCCCTTTACCAAATAGCATCTTACTTTACTTGATATTGGACCATCCAGGTCTTTTTTGAATTTGGCAAAAGTGCAGGTAAACCCTCATCTAAATTGTGTTCTCTTTGGCCTCTATGTCTAAATATGCCACTTAGTCTTCACAGAATGTCATCTCTACTTTGCAGTGCCAAATCATCTGCCTCACTCATTAAAAACTTTCCCAAGGTCAATGATCCTAATTATACAATGAAACTTCTCTCTCTGGCCTTTTTGCCAGTTTAAAGACTAAAGCACTTAATGGGAACAACTATAATTGCTTTATAAATGTTTTTTTTTTTGCATATGCATATTTTTCTTTGGTTCTTTTTTCTCCCTCATTAAATCAAATAACTGACTTCAGAAACATTGCCTATTATTCCTCTTAAAACTCTTCATTGTACTCAGTTAAGTGTTAAGCATTTAGTAGATAGCCCATAAATGTGTTGACTAAGAAAATCAGCAGCAGCCCTTGGTCTACTGTACTCTCTGTGCTTTGGTTTTTTACAGTTAGAAAAAAAAGGATATTATGAAAGTAATTTACCATTAAAAAAGTGTTTTGAAATCCTTGAACAGAGAATTCTCTTCAACAATTGTATGAAATACTGCTGCAATTATAATGATTTCTGGATGCCACTTTGCTACAAATCTGCCATCTAGCAACAAAAGAAAATGCCACTTGAAGAAAACTGGTTAACAAAGTGCTGTGCAAGGCCAAAGTGCTACCTATTCCACCCTACATCAAACTGGACTTTCATATCCTGAAACTAAAAGAATAATTCTAAAGAAATTTCATCTAAGAGAAAACTTTTTGAAAAAAAAACGAGGATGCTCCACAAAGCTTTAGCTCCGTTTCAGCCTAGAATGACTATTTTCTTTTATCCAAGTTACCTAGTGGAATTATGATCCTACAAGATGGATCCTTACTATAAATCAATTTTTAAGAGTATACACTTAACTCTACAAAATCTGTAAAACTTTTGAATTGTAGCTTAGGACAATATTTTATTAATCAAATGGCAATAATATGATTAGAAGAGAAGATTCAAAAAACAATGGAATCAAAATAGTATAATAAAAATCCTCTGAATATTGAAAGATTGATTAAATAGTTTAGAAAATTAGTAAGAAGGATTAGTAACACAAACAAAGTTTCAAAATTCTTGGAAAAACCACTGACTTCCATTATTTAAACCAATTCTTTACGACCTACAATGCAAAATATGTAGATAATACCTTTGAAATGCTCTTATTATCAGATTGCTGTTTTTTTCTTTCTGGAATGTTTCATCCCTCTCACTATTCTCCAGAAAACCTCTTCTTACTTTTCAGATCTCAGCCTAAATTTCACTCTCCCAAAAAGGTCTTTCCTGAGCCCCCAAATCATAACTATGTTCTCCCTGATCTGCTTTCCAGTTGAGACTTTTTAAAATTATTTTTTAATTACACACTGACAAATTCTAGTTTTACATATTTACAGGCTATGCAGTAGTGTTATAATTTTTAAATAAATATGGAATATTTTTATTTTAATTTGTTATATATGACAGCAGAACGCATTACAATTCATACTACACATATAGAGCACTTTTTAAAATATCTCTGGTTGTATACAATATGGAATGATTATATCAAGATAATTATATTGTTTTATATTATTTCAAAACATTTGTCATAATTTGTAACTGTAGATATTTTGTGTTTATTTCCTTAATTATTTTGTTCTCCCACTAAATCATAACTCACCTAAGGTAGGGTATCAGGCCACCTGGTATGCTCTTTTTTCTTTTGGCATTCTGTCCAGCACAGTATTCCACCCTTAGGACATGGGCAATACATACTTCCATATCGGTTGAATGAACAAAACAATAAAAAATGATAAATATGTCATCATGTCACCAGTACATTAATTTATTTTGGTAGATGAAAATATATGAACTCCATTTCCACTTTATAAAGGATTTTGGGGCCCCTAAGAGGCTCCCCAAAGAGTGGCATTTGTTGATGGGCTGCCTGCTTTACTTTACCTTTTTCTTTTCAAGCCCATAATTTGGTTTATAGAACCAAACTTTTAATTATGGATTATTTATAGAAACATATAAATTAATGCTTATTTATCATAAGATTCACCCTTTAGAATCAGGTAATGAAATAAATTTTCTGACAATTTCCCACCCTCCTCTTAGTTATCTCTATGAATATAAAATATTGAAGCCAAGTCTATCCCATATAAACATTGAATCTCTTGGTTTGCACTTTGGTCTATGACTCTCAGAGCAGGTGGACCTGCAGTGTAAGAACTGCACATTCTGAAATTTAGAAAATGTTCAGAACAATGTGCTTGATCTACATAAAATCAAGTACAAAAGAAGCTAGTGGCTTGATTCAGACATTGAATGACATCAGGCCTGATTCTTACTTTATGACCATGTGACTCTTATCACAGTTGGATGTCTTTTGAATAGCAGTGTCACTGTATGCAGATGAGTACTGAACCCATTTTCTTTCTTTTTACAGAACTTTTTCTATCTTTAATTTGTTTCATAATATGTTGACTTTTTGCTACCTCTCAGAACAAACAAATAGTGGTTGGTTTATAAAATGTCTCCGCACTTGCTCTGAATATATATATATATATATACATACATACATACACACACACACACAAATAACTTCTACAGTGAAAAATATAATAGAAGCACAAATGTTGCCCAGAAGAGAGCTGTATTAATATCAAATTATGAGAGACATTTCTGAAATTCTTGAGATCCAGAATTTAAACTAATCAGTCAGTGTTTTCTCAGTAAGTTCAATACAACGCCACATCAGTAGTTTGATTTTTAACATCATGATTGTAAATATTTTATTTATGTATCTATTTTATTTATGTATCTGCTTTTAACTATATATTCCCTCTCATCAAGTAAATTAAGTCTGAAGAGAAACAGGATGACATGATCAATGAGAGAAGATGTTTATTGGACCAGAAATACTGGATTGGAAATAAAACACAATTAGTTAAACGCTATGATCTCCTTCATTAGATATAAATTGAAGAAGTTGAACTTTATTTTTTTTTTGTTCACAACTGATAACATTATGATAACCCTATGTTGGATTTAACACTAGTCAGTGTCTAGCAAGTATTGGGAAGGGGTATATATTCCCCAAAGATAAGCTTAAAATAAACTTTTTTACTCTAAACTTTTTAAATTGGAAGCCGGTGGTGGCAGTTGGGCTCTGAGGGTTTTTCCTGAGGAGCTGTTTTGTTTGGCGTGTGTGGTCCTAAAAATAAAGTTCGTTTCTTTTGACAAGTGGCTCCTGAATTGTGCCCAGCTAGACTGCGGCATTCATTAGCCCAATGTCTCCCTCTACGGCATCGTGGGAAAATACCCGGTATTCTACTCCTTTGATACCTAGTTTTGTTAAACCCTCCTCCTATGGAGCAATTCCTTTTAAAATGTCCTGTTTGTTCACAATTGTAGCATGTTCTTGGCCTGGCATCTAAAGCCTGTTTTACTGCAGCTGCCACAATTTGCCCTTGTTCATTAATGTCTCTGGCATCTAAAGCCTGTTTTACTGCAGCTGCCACGACTTGCTCTTGTTCATTAATGTCTCTACATAATTTAATATACGTGTTTAAATCTTCATGTTTCCATGGTCTAATGATTTCTCTGCACCAACGATTCGCTTGGTCATAAGCCAATTGTTTTATTAATGGCATTGCTTGTTCTGTATTCCCAAAAACTCTGGTAGCTGTTTGAATAAGCCTATCTACAAATTCAGCATAAGATTCATTAGCTCCTTGTATTACCTTAGATAATTGACCTTGTAAACCTCCATGTCCTTGTAAAGTCTTCCATGCCCTAACCGCCTCTGCAGCAATTTGCGTATACGCCAGGATCATATGCAATTTGTTGCTGCTGATCCACATAAGGTCCCTTTCCTAACAACATATCTAGATTTCTCTGAGGATAACCAGCTGCTGCATTTTGCCTAGCCATCTCCTTGCAAAATTCCTCATTGGCAACCTTCCATAACAGGTATTGTCCTCCATTTAGCACAGCTTTACACATATTAGCCCAATCTGCTGGCGTCATGTTCAAGTTGTTAATGGATTCGACCATGCTTACAGTGAAGGGTGCTTGAGGACCATAGGTTGTTACAGCCACTTTTAGCTGCTTCACTGTTTTGAACTTTAAAGCATGGTGAATTCACTGCCCTCCTGCCTCAAATACAGGGCATGTTAATATTTGAGATCCTGTCTCAGGATCCCAACTATCAACTGCGGGGGTTGGGAGCCTCCCAGCATATGGAGGTGGTGCTGTTGATTGGACACTTATGCCCTCTGGTGATAGAAAGGTGTTAGTAGCAGTCTCCTGTAGAGGTGGCGCTGTTGGTTGGACACTTACACCCTCTGGTGATAGAAAGGTGTTAGTAGCAGTCTCCTTTTGTAACTTTCCCCCTGATGGCTTTTTCTGCTCTACACTTTCTTTCTCTGTCTGACTAGCTTGAGAGGCCTTTGGACTAAGCAAACAAGATATGAACACCCACAATGGCAATGTGCCAACTGGCAGAGTCCCTGGGCTTTTCTTTTCTATTCTTTTTGAATCTTCACCATGATGGTTCCATTGTGATATATTTAACAACTCCTCCTTAAAAAGCCATGGGCTACATTTTTGTATTGTATCAATGTATGCCCTGACTGCTCTTGATTTTACTGGGATGCCTCCTTCCTCTAACAATTTACTTAACACTCATTCATTCTGTTCACATTGTTTTCATCTAGATGTTCATTTATTTTGTTGATAAATTCACTGTTTTTTGATAGGAAAATGAAACGTCATTTAATAAATTTCCATGAGTTTAAATACAATCTAGGGGTAAATTATAATCCCATTCCATAGAAAGAAGGGATGTGGAGTTCAGTGACTTAGTGGAGAGATTAGAATCACAAATGTTCTTCCATTACTGTAGTATGGAAAGAGGTACCTAAGGTATGCATTAATTGGTTTTATTTGATTGGGATATTTATACACATCACACAAAGAAAGGGCAAAGGAAAACTGATTGGTGAGCCTCTCTTAGTACGGAGGTGAGGCTGTTTTTGAATTATGGTGACTTATTAGGGTGGGAAATCCACCTCTTCAAAAAGTCAGTTGTTTCAATGAACTTTTGCAAAACCTCCTTAAGGCAAAATCACCACTAAAAAATAAATTCTTTTCTTAAAAGTATGTTTCAAGAAGTATAGGAAATGTGAACCCTAACATTATCTTATTTGCTCAATGTCCTTGACCTTATGCCACTTTGCTTTCTCTGACCTCTCTCTCTCCTTTTACTCGAGTAAGCACTCCCTGCATCATTTGCATTACTAGCAGCTGCCTCAACCCACACTGCAGCTTCACCACAAAACCTGATTTTAAAAGTAAACCCACCCTTACTTGTAATGTGAAACAAATCTTCAGTGGCACAGCTTCCTGCCTGCCAAGAGGAGGGCTCCCTAGACTGGTACTTCTCTGACCATTTGACAGCAAGTATTGCATTCTAAATTTAGAACCAAAAGTCATTCGTGCTTTTGCTAATTTCCAAATTTTATTTCAAACTACTATAGTAACAAAATAACAATGGTAATTCTGTATGGAGAGTAGCAACCCTTTAAATAAACAAGGTCACAGTACTCCAACAGTACTTTGGCCTGGGGAAATTTTGATGAGAGGATTATTAGGCTTGTTGGTTCCTGAATGTGAACTAAGAAAGATTCCAAGAATATGGAGGTAAGGAGGAGGGAAAATGGCCACTTTCCTTGTCTCCAAGATCAAAGCAGAATGATCTTGGTTGCGAAGTTACATACTCATAAAATATCTGAAGAGACCCATATGTAAAGTTGTCATGCTATCTATCCTGTATAGATTTCCCTTGCTTGTAGGAGTGGTGTAGCCCTCCATTTTGTCCTGGCCAGCCATGGTTGAGGAAAGTATAATAAAATGTCCAAACTCTCTCTGCTGAGTCTTCCAAATTCTTTCTTTTGGGTCAGCAAATAGTACCCTAGGGATTTTGCATCTCTGGGGTTGAATAAGAAAATTAGGCAATCACAAAACACAGGATTATGGAAGAAAATTGAAGTCAAATCAATATAATGTGTCCTACTGCACATTAAGATTTCTGTTTCATCTTGGGGATTTTAGTATTTTCTAAGTAAAATTTCTAAGTAGTATTTTCTAAGTAAATCTCAATAACTAAATAATATAACTCCCTTGAAAACTAGGTGTTCTATTCAATATGTTAATCTTTTTCAGGACTGTAAGAAATCCTTTATTAAGTTATGCTCTAAGAAGGCAAATGGTGTTCTATTTGCCTTAATATAGTACAATCAAATTAATCTAACTTCAATGCAGAGAAATGTCATTCAGACTTAGAAAAACAACCAGAGAACAAGAATATTTTAGAAGTAAAGCAAATTTCTTTCTTAAAAATATAGAAAAACTGTTGAAGCAAAAATAAAATAGTTGGGTAATTTATTTTTGAAAATGTAACAACTTTGTGCAAAAAAGAACACCAAGGTATTATAAGATTCACAAAAGCATTTTGGGGTAAGGAAAGTTAGCCTGGAAAAATAACTCCTTTCCACAGTTTGACAATTATCCTGACTTAGTGCAAGAAACAACTATAAAATTCTTCTCTCTTGACTTCCTGTAACAAATATTAATAGTGGTACAGAATTTAATAAACTGAGTTGGGCTAATATTTGCACATGGTTTGGATGGGCAAATGATTCTGTAATCTGCTGGCTTTCCCCTTTGTTGTGATTCATCTTTTAGAAGAACAAGTACTCCAGTCTTCTAGTTCTTATTAATTTTCTTTGTTGTTACAAAAACCTTTCTTAGTCACAATGTTTCCTCATTATAAAAACTTTGGCAGCAGATGTACTAAAATTGGAAAGATACAGATATTAGCATGGCCCATCAACAAGGATGACATACAAATTTGCAAAACATTTCATATTTTTTAGCTGCTCTTGCCACGGGGGAAAATAACTGGGTAACTATGTAAGATGATAGATACGTTAATTTGTTTCACTATAGTAACCATTTTACAGTATATTTGTATCTCATAACATATGTTGTAAGCCTTAAATATATACAATAAAATTGATTTTAAAAAAGAAACAAAATATGCAAACACCATAAAAAAGAAACAATCATTCACAACATTATTTTAATGCTGTGACACGTTAATGAATCATAAAAAGTATATCTGGGGTTCTCTAAAACCTTGATAAAGAATCATTTACATAGAATTAGGAGGGAATGGCACCCCCAAAGAACATATTTTGCAACTCTCCTCTTCAGCCTTCCTTACTGTCATGGGAAAAGAGATGTCTCCAGAGAAGAGTCCAGTCCTAGGAGTTCCTAGAGGGAAGGGGGAACTCAACTCATGACAAGGGAGATTCTTGGCATAGGTGATAGAAAAGAATTTCAGCACAAGCCAGACAAAAGCATAGAGGGAGGCTTATTTAGAAAAGTAGATATCAAAGGGCTGTCTCTCGAGTAAGAAGCCCTCTAGAGTAAGAAGCCCAATATTTTAGAAGGGCTGTATCAGGGGCCAGACTGGACGGGGAACCAGGGTAGAGCTGCACAATTTCCTGCCAGTTTTCCCTGCACTTGCATATTTCCTTCATTTTATAAGAGCATGGGCCAAGATTTACAACTGTACTTTCTGCATCTCAATGGCTTGTGGGAGTTTCCTTTAAGATTCAGTATTTCTCTATTTATTCTAAGTTTCTATCTCATTACCATTGACTGTTTATTGTGGTATATGAGTTGTTATGCTAATTGGATGAGTTTGGATTTGAAGGTTTTCAAGGAGCTATTAGTAGTAAAGGTCACTGAGTTTTGATTTCAGAGGTGTTTTCTGAATTTGATTCTAGACTTAGGCATTTACCAGTTATGTGACACCAGTTAAACCACTTAGTCTCCCAGTGCCTCAGTTTTCTGATCTGCAAAATAAGAATAATAATGGCATCCATCTCAAGGGGTCATTATAAGATTTAAATGAATTACTATTTGTAAAACATTTAGATGGCATATAGTTAGTTTGTAAAAGTATATATTAAAGAACAATTTTAAATTGGAAAAACTAAGAATATTTCCTTCTCTGAATATAACTAGAGATTAGGGGCACAGTTTGATTCCTTGATGCTAGAGGGCATTACAAGAGCAATAAAACATCCTAGGATTCAGTGTGCCTAATGTTTTTTTGGTTTTTATTGGTTATCATAAAACATTAAAGGCTGATAGCTGTGGAAAACTCAAGGTGGGGATTTAGGAAATTATTTGGTCCTATTAAAAATGTATACTCCTGGATAATATTTTTACAGAGAAAATAAACTTCTTTCCTACATTTTTCAAGTTATCACAAAGCAAAAATAATGGAATCCACATTAATGAGGCTTAGCTAAGATGTTTTAAGCTAGCAAGAGCTGAAACATTAAATTGGGGTTATACATGAAATTAAAGCACACAGAACTCATTTGGGAAACAATTCATTCTTTTTTGTGTGGCCAAGGTCCTATTTAGCACATCAAAGAAGACTTTGCCATTTATTAGCTGTGTGATTTGGGGAGAATCATTCAGATTACCTAAAGCTTTTTCCTCATCAGTAAAATGAAGTTGACAATTCTGTAGCCTGTTCTCCAACCCCCACCTTTCCACTTCCCTCACAGGGCAATTATGAATATAAAACAGTTCTGTAAACAATAGAGTTATATGGATGAAATTTAATGTGCATCTTGGTTTGAATCTCCCTGTCAGTGGAACACACGAGATGAGTTTTCAGGAATAGGAGGTTTATTTGACAGGTTAACCATGGAAAGACAAAAGAGGAAGCCAGAATATCACACTGGGAAAGGGGAAATCTAGCAGGGAGCTAGTTTTCCCAAGGACAAATATGCTCCATCTCCTTGTGAACCCGTGAGTAATTATATAGAATGCACTGTAGAATTGGCTGCTCCCAAAGCACAGAGGCTGGAATATTTGACTACAGACACCCAAGCCCATTTGTTGAAGTTTTTCCTTGAGAGCATTAAAACCTCTGATTGAACCTGCCAGCAGGCAGAAAGAAGGCCTGTGGCAGAAAAGCAGAGAGGCCATTTTGCTTTTGAAATGGCAGCTGGGAGTGTACAGGGTACTGTCCACCATAATTGTAGGTGAGGCCAAAGGTGGATGGAAGAGATGTTGCACAGACACTACCATGTGTTTACTGGGTCTTTTTGAGAATTAAATCTGGGATATTATACAGGAAGGAATAATTTACTGTGGTCCATCAATGTCTTTTCATTTGCTAGGCTGTGCTGCAAAAAGTGCATATTCACTCTATTCTTTAGAGAAAGTTCTACATTTCCTCATCAGCTCACTCTGGTCATTTAATACCCCTTATTTTCTCAAAAAATAATTCTTCCACCCTCATATACAAGAAACAGGATTTAGCAAGTCATTGTTCTCTAGATCTTGCTCTGGCCAAGATTACTAGAACTGACATTCAACATATGGTTTTGTAAGAGTAAAAGAAATTGAAGTTAAAGTGTAAAAGACCGGGTATCGTAAAGTTTCTAAGCTGCAAAGCCTGAGTTAAAATGTAAAGGACCAAGTATTGTTAAGTTCCTATGCTACACCCAAAACCTGAAATTCCTGTAGCTGTTAGGACAATTCCCAGGACTGCCCAGTAAATATTCCCCCTGACCATCTAGTTGTTTAATAACCTAGGACCCTGTGCAGCTTGGCATATAGGCATCTCAGGGCCTAAACCAATCAGTTTGAATGTGTATCCTGCTTTAGAACTGACCTATCACCCCCGCCCGACCTGTTCCCGGCAATGAATGTGCTAATCAAGTTTGAGAGTTGTTGTTCGATTTTCCCGTGCCTCATGATGATTTGTTCTGATGTATGCAAAGCCCCCACCCTCCCCCAAAAGTGTACTTAAGCACTGCTCAACCACTGCTCGGGGCTCTGGGCCGCTCTCCCTTGTTGAATGAGCACAGAGCCCCAGCACGCTGGATTCTTCAATAAACCCCCTTTTGCGGTTGCATGAGTCGGTCTCTTGGTGGTCTCTTCCTCCGACGTTCGCCGGACCCTTACAGTTTCATCCTTTAACTTTCATGTTATTTATCATTTTCTCTCCATTTTGATACATATTAGATTGCAAACTACTAAAAAGCAATATTAATTAACCTAAAATGGAAACCTAAAATGCAAATCATTAAATTTTATGTCACCTTCGGAATATATATGGTCCATTTTAATTTTCAAGGAGATTTAATAAATCCCTCACTGACCTATAATCCTCTATAATTCTGACTTTATTTGGTGAGATGTAAATGCCTGTTATGGTTTAGATATGAGGTGTCCCCCAAAAGCTCATGTGAGTCAATGCAAAAGGGTTGAGAAAATGTTTGGGAGAGTCTTAACCTAATCAGTGTATTGATCCCCTGATAGGGATGAACTGAGTGGTAACTGCAGGGTGGTAGGGTGTGGCTGGTGAAGATGGGTCACTGGGGGTGTGCCAGTGGGGCATATATTTGGTGAACTGACCCTAGTCTCTTTTGTGCTTCCTGGTTTATGTTCTGAGATACTTTCCTCTACCACACCCCTGCCATGATATTCTGCCTCATCTCTGGCCCTGAGGAATGGAGTCAGCCATCTATGAACTGAGACCTTTGAAACTCAGTGCCAAATAAACTTTTCCTCCTCTAAATTTTTTTTTGTCAAGTCTTTTGGTCATAATGGTGAAAAAGCTGATTAAAATAATACCTAAAGGATTCTACATAACTGTGTGTGTGTGTGTGTGTGTGTGTGTGTGTGTGTGAGAGAGAGAGAGAGAGAGAGAGAGAGAGAGAGAGAGAGAGAGAGACCATGACAAGTCCTTGCTTCCCTGAATGCTGAAGTATAGCACCAAAGAAGCACACAAGTGTTGAGTGGAAAGTGAAAGGCTTTATTAAAGGATATCAGAAAAGACCCCCTCCCCCCAGGGAGAAGGGGACCCAAAAGGCAGAATCCAATAGACGGTCTTCTCCCTTTTATATCTAAGGTCTTCTTTTGATCTTCTACATTCCTGTCTTTAATTTGCTTACCTTCCTGTATCCTGCACATGGTGGGGGATGCCCTGAGAAAGACAAAAGGTGGAAGACAGGTGGGCCTATGCGGGGGGGAGTGATCTCTGTAGGAAGGGCCTAGGGTGATTTGATTAGCATCTCCCTGTCTTGCTAGGAGCCTTGGAAAGATTAACATTTCAGTCTGCCTGGTGCTGTTCTGGTTTCCTGGGCTCAGATGATTCCATTTTCTTTATTAGAATCAATATTAGACCCAATTTACCTAACTACACTAACTACCCATCTTTAAATCTGGCTTCATATACATATTCTTTATTTGCTTTTTAAGTAGCATATTTAAGATAAGTGGAGTGTTAAGAGTTGCTCTTTTAACTTGGCTAAAATCCTAAGCTAATGATCTCATTACTTTATTTCTTTTTAAATATTTTTTTAGTTGTAGATGGACACAATATCTTTATTTATTTTTCTGTGGTGCTGAGGATCAAATCCAGTGCCTCACACATGTGAGGCAGGCACTCTACCACTGAGCTACAGCCCTAGCCCTCGTTACTTTAAATAAAAAAATATCTGTGGCTCTTTAGCAAGAAGATAGGAAATATTCCCTTCCTTTAATGTTTTCATCACACAATATGCTATTATAAGGGCATGATAAATATTTTAAAGTTATAAAACTCAGAGAAGTATGGCAATAATTTATATTTTGAAAATTATTAAGTAAAATGCAGACATTAGTTAAAATTAAAGAACTTCTAAGTCAAATTAGGGCTAATATTTTACATATCCATTAAATCAAGAGATACCTGGATGATGAGTGAAGTGGATTAAAGCCAAATTGTAGACAGCCAGTGCTTGGTCTAATTTCAATATTCATATCATATATTTCAAGTTATTACAGAGAAGTTAAGCACCTGGGGGCTAATATTCTAAATAATTACTTGAAAACCAAATATTATATTTTTTGAGCAAAAAATGTTATATTTTAAAAGTGCCTTCAGGACATATGCTAATGATTAAGATCACACTGTTAACCTGGATGTGGTGGCTCATGCTTATAATCCCAGCTACTTGGAAGGCAAAGGTAGAAGGATTGCAAGTTTGACACCAGCCCCAGCAATTTAGCAAGGCCCTAAGCAACTTAGCAAGACCCTATATCAAAAATAAAAGTGGGAGGTGGGGTTCAGCCTATAGCTCAGTGGTATAGCATCCTTGGGCTCAATCCCCAGCACTGGGGGAAAAAAATCACACCGTTAGCCACATCCAATCAATAATAATTCCTTTGAGCAGTTACCAAAAATCAAAGGTTTTATTAAAAGTTCAACATTTCAAGATGAAAATATAGCTAAAGGTTGAGCTTTTATGTTTTAAAGTTTCATCAATAATAGTTATATAAAATTTGTAAACATGAAGTTTACTATTATAAACTAATCATTTCAAAAATTAAGCATATAAACATAAATGAAAGATGAATTACAAAATCATCAAAATATCATTCTCATGGATAATGTGATAGATAGAATAACATCTCCTCAAAGATGTATATGGCCCAATCCCCAAAACCTCTGAATATGATAGGTTACATAACTGATATGATTAAGTTAAAGATATTGAAGTGAGGAGGCTCTGCTAGATTATTTGGCTAAACTAAATATAATCACAAAGGTCCTTATAAGAGGGAGACAGAAGAGTTAGAAAAAGACAAGTGATAAAAGCTGGGGTCAGAAAGATGCTGCAAAGGCCAGTACCCTGCATACTCCCAGGTACCAATTCAACTTAGCCTCTAGAAAAAGGAAGAGGCAAGGAATAGATTCTTTCTAGAACCTCCAGAGGGAATGCAATTCTGCTGAAGTTTTCATTTCAGCCTCTTAAAATCCATTTTGATCTCTGGACTCCACAACCCTAAGAAAATTAATTTCTATTGTTTTGAGTAGCAAAATTCGTAGTAATTTGCTAGGGCTATAATAGGAAAATAATACAAATAGATAAAATTTTAACTTCCATATTATAGTAGTATGTTTTTTGTTCCTAATGCTATCTCACTTAGCTTAATTCAGACACCTATGTGAATATGTAATATTTAATTGTTGTAGTTCTAATTACCAATCACATTATTTCAAGAAACATACATTCAAATTAGCTAAAATATGTAGGCAATTTATTTTACTTTATTGTAAGAGGAAAACCTTACAGGGCTTAGTATTTGGAAGTATACCTGAATCTACAGAAACTAGAAAATCGTTAGGCAAACAGTCTCTTGAGGCTCACTCACTGGCTTTTGTTCATGTTCTTTTTCTTTTCCTAGCCTCCCTCTCTTCTGTCCTCACTATGCCTTATTCCAGTTTTTATTCTGCAGGCCTACTTCTGTAGCCTCCTTTCTGTGCACTGCCTTCCTTAGAAAATATTTAGGATCTGCTACCCCATAACTTTGGTTTGTATAGAACTTTAAAAACCTATTATAATACCAACTCTATCTTGATACATTATTTCAAGTTTGTTATCTGCAGATATAGCCCAAAATGTTGTTAGTACAAATTTCTAGAGAAGTATTCTGGCTGTTCAACTTTCCATAATTGGCCTTGTCAGCTATAGATAGGATAGAATCATCTACTCTAAATATGAGCCCCTGGGTCTTTTTCTTCTATGAGTTCATCTTTTTCAGAGTCTACATATCAGGGAGATTGTGTAGTATTTTTCCTTCTTTTCTGGTTTATTCCACTTAGCATGTCTTCCATGTTCATCCATGTTGTAGCATATGCCAGGATGAGATAGAGAATAAAATGGTGATTACCAGGGGTGGGGAAAAAAGAAAGTGGTGAGATGGAGGTCAAACGATATAAAGTTGCAGATATATAGGATGCATAAGTTTAAAACCTTATATACAACATGGGGTTAAAGTTAATTAAAAATCTGAATATTTCTAAATTTTTCACTAAAGAGCTTATTGAAGATGACAAGACAAGATAACTTTCATAAACATCCAAATCAGGTATCTGAATTTCATGCTTTTTTCATTCATGGAACATTTTAATGTCTTTCTGGATTTCAATTTAAATTCATCATTATCAATTTTTAAATAAAATCCTTATTTTCAGATTGTTCTTCCAAATTTTCTAAAGTACATAAGAGTCCTTGTGAAAAACCAGCCTCTACCTCAGAGCAAAGCCTGTCCAAGGAAGGGGGGCATGACCCTTGTCCTTGGAAAGACCCACAGAGCACTCCTAGGCACATACCCATCCTACCGAGTTGTTCATCTACAAATAACAGGAGAGATCTGCTGCACCTGGTGTCCCTGACTCAGTCAATCTAGGTGGGGACCCATAGCAACCCCCTAGCAGCCACCAATCAGCATGAGACAGGGAAAATATCTGGGATGCCAGATGAGCCTCCCAGTAGTTTATGGTGGTTGATAACATGTTGATAAACCATATAGTCCAGCACATACACCCCTCGTGGTTTAAACCAATCAGTTCAAATGAATCCCTCTCTTGTACTAGCCATTCACCCTTACCCAACTCGTTCCCACCAATGACTGTGCTAATCATGTTTTAGAGTTGTTTTATGATTTTCCCACGGTATGTGATGATTTACTAAGAGATGCTATGATGTATATGAAGTCCCTGCCTTCCCCAAAGAGTGTATAAAACTGATGCAAACCCTGGGCTTGGGGCCTCTCAGCATCACCAGTTGCTGTGTGCACAGAGGACTGAGCTAGCTCGCAATAAACACCTCTTTGCTGCTTACATGGATCTTGGTCTCTGGTGGTCTTTTGGGGGTCCCGAATACGAGCATAACACTTGACAACTACCCACCCATGTTGCTAGGTTTAATTAATAACCTGGCATCTCATTCATACTTACACTATTTATTTAAAGAAAGATCTAACTTGGATTACATCCATTAGTTACTCTTATCTGTGAGTCAAGCCCAGAGGAAAAAACAATGATCACTTACAAAAAGCTAAAACAGACAACAATGTTAGGCAAAATAGAGGTAGCTTTTTCCAATAAATGACTTCATCATGACACTTGTTTTGTACACTTTATCAATGTTTTTAAGAAGTACTTGTGACATTTGTATCAACTTTATTGATTTTTTACACTGCAGTTTTTTTGTGTATGGAGTCAAGGATTGAAGTACATTTTTTTCTATGCAGTTATACAGTTGTTTTTGTTGTTCCAGAACCTTGTGTTAAAAATATTATCTTTCCCTCACTGAATTACCTTGACATCTTTGTTGAAAATCAATGAAACCTGTATGGAGAGTATTTCTGAACCCTCTATTTAAATACTGTCTCTCTCTTTATGATCACAACACACTGCTTTAATTGTGCTAAAATTGTAATAAGTCTTTAAATCAGGTAGTATAAATCCTCCAATGTAATTTTTCCTTTTTAGAATGGTATTGATTCTTTTTAGACTTTACCTTTCCACATTAACTTCAGGGTCAACTTTGCGAATTTTGGTGCTAGGGATGGAAAGATTTAACCCAGGGGTATTCTACCACTGAGCTATATCCCCAGCCCTTTTTATTTTGTGATATAATATCCCTAAATTGCCAAGGCCGGTCTCAAACTTGTGATCCTCCTGTATCAGCCTCTATAGTAGATGTGATTATAGGCATGTGCCACAGTGCCCTAGAATCATAATTTCTGCAAAGAAAAGATAATAATCTTATTAGGATTTTCACTCAAATTTTATTGAATCTAGAAGTCAATTTGGAAATTTATCTAACAAATTAAGCTGTCTTCTAACATTTTCACATTGCATATTTTTATTATTTTGGTAGTGGGGATTGAACTCAGGGGTGCTTTATCACTGAGCTTCAGTTTAAGTTGCTGAGACTGGCCTCAAACCTGTGATCCTCTTGCTTCAGGCTCCAGAATTGCTGCAATTACAGGCCTGTAATATCATGCCTAGGCAACAATGTACATTTTAAATTTATTTAAGTTTTATTTATTCTTAGCAAGATTTAGTAGTTTCTAGTTTAACAGTGGTCCACTTCACCTTTTGAATATAGACCTCACTGCTCTGAGGCTTGTTTTAAAAGGGACTGTTTTTCTTTTCTTCTCCCTCTCCCCCTCCCTAACCTTAGGGTGGGGAAACAAGATGAAGATGACCCTTTGGGGAAACAAGATGACCTTCCCAAATTAATAAATGAATTTCAACATACCATCAGGGTGCACCTGGGATCCCTCCTCAGGGCACACCTGGAATAGCCTTTCTTTCTTTCTTTCTTTCTTTCTTTCTTTCTTTCTTTCTTTCTTTCTTTCTTTCTTTCTTTGTTTAGTTGTAGTTGGACACATCTTTATTTATTTTTAATGTGGTGCTGAGGATCAAACTCAGCACCTTGCATATGCTAGGTGAGCACTCTACCACTGAGCCACAACCCCAGCCCTTGGAATAACCTTTAATTCACCTCTTTAAAAACCTTTTGTTCTCCCTGATGGGCAGAATCACAGCCTCTAGAACAAGAGTACCCTGTGTTTCTCCTTTACTAGCAAAGCAATAAACCTTCTTTTTCTCAAAAATATGTCCTCCTTATTAAATTGGCATGGGGATAAGGACCAAGCCTTCCATAACCCTAGTACATATGTCTTGCATATCATCCATTAAAATTCTAAGGGTTTAAGGCTTGGATTTCATTATAAATTATATTTTTTAAGTATTTGTCATATTTTTGTTACTGGTGAATATAAATAAAACTAATTTTTATATATTAATCTTTTATCCTTGGTAAACTAACTTATAAATCATAGTAGGATTTTGAAGTTTTGTTTTTTTTTTTTTTTTTTTTTTTTTTTAGGATTTACTTTTTAGACGATCATTATCAAGAAAGACAGTTTACTTCTACTCCTCCAATATCTAAGGCTTTTATATAAAGTTATTGTTTATTGATTTAATTTGTATTGACTCCAAATTTCAGTACAACATTAAGTTGAAGTGGGGAGAGTGGACATCCTTTCTTACTTGCCAGTCTTGAAAACATTTACTCTTTCACTATTACATATAATATTGGCAGTATTTTATTTTATTATTTGAACATTGTTTTAGTCAGCTTCAAGGGACACTTGCTTCACAGCCTGAGTGTCTGGGTGGCTGAGCACATTGAAAAACCTTCCTAGGTGCCCTTGTGCAAGAAGGGTGTCCCACTGGTCTTGCCAACTACTGAGATGCCCTCAAGCCATCTTTCTTATTGTCACTGGGCAAAGTGACACTAGCATTTTTAGCAAGGTAATGCCTTTACTGCAACTTCTTTAGCCCTAGTTTTACTCCCACCTTTCAAGTCCACATTTTCCAATTCTGCTCCTGATTACCACAATAAATTTGGCTAAAACCTGCCAGGAAGGTAGACAGAACTGTGACCACCCACAGAGCAGGCCCAGCGGCCTGCTGAGGGGCAGAGCCGCCCCCCACCCCCCCACGCCTGCCAGGTAGGCGGAACTGTGACCACCAACAGAAAAGGCCCAGTGGCCCGCGGAGGGGCAGAGCTTCCAATCACTCCTGTAAGGTAGGCGGGCCTGCGACCAACCGGCAGAAGAGTAGCAGCGGCCTGCTGAGAGGCAGAGCCGCCCCTCCCCCTGCGCCGGCAAGGTAGACAGAACTGTGACCACCCACAGAGCAGGCCCAGTGGCCTGCTAAGGGGCAGAGCCGCCCCCCACCCCCCGCGCCTGCCAGGTAGGCGGAACATGACCACCAACAGAAAAGGCAGAGTGGCCCGCGGAGGGACAGAGCTTCCAATCACTCCTGCAAGGTAGGCGGGCCTGCGACCCACAGGCTGAAGAGGAGCAGCGGCCTGCTGAGAGGCAGAGCCGCCCCCTCCCCCCGCGCCTGCAAGGTAGACGGAACTGTGACCACCAACAGAACAGGCCAGACCTGCAACCGACAGACAGAACAGGCCCAGTGGCCTGAGGAAGGGTAGAGCCGACCCACCCCCGCGCCTGCAAGGTAAGCGGACCTGCGACCCACTGGCAGAACAGCCCCAGAGGCCTGCAGAGGGGCAGTGCTGCTGCCTGCGCCTGCAAAGTAGGCAGAACTGCGACCACCGACAGAACAAGCCGAGCGGCCCGCAGAGGGACAGAGCCTCCGCCCGCGTCTGCAAGGTAGGCGGACCTGCTACAGACTGGCAGACCAGGCCCAGTGGCCTGCTGGCGTGGTAGGCACATTGCCCCAATTGGAGGAGGGGCAGAGCCGCCGCCCGCACCTGCGAGGGAGACTTTGCAACTATACAAGACCAATATAAATATATAGGGGGAAAATTCAATAGCACAACAGTTTCACCAAGTAGAAAGGAACGCGAACAGTATGAAGAGACAAGGAAGGAAAGGACCACAAGCAATGCAGGTCAACTCAACGTTAGAAGAGGTAATAGCTGCAGCAGATGGAATGTCAGATAAAGAATTCAGGATATACATGCTTCAGATGATCTGGAGTCTCAAGGAAGACATCAGACAGCAAAATCAGACAATGAAAGATCACTTCAACAATGAATTACATAAACAAATCCAAGAAGCAAAAGATCAACTATACAGGGAGATAGAGGTTATAAAAAACAAACAAACAGAAATCCTAGAAATGCAGGAAGCAATAAACCAACTTAAAAACTCAATTGAGAATACTACCAGCAGAGTAGAACACTTAGAAGATAGAACATCAGACAATGAAGATAAAGTATTTCAACTTGAAAAGAACATAGACAGCTCAGCAAGACTGTTAAGAAACCATGAGCAGAACATCCAAGAAATATGGGATAACATCAAGAGACCAAATTTAAGAGTCATTGGGATACAGGAAGGGACAGAGTTTCAAACCAAAGGAATGAGCAATCTATTCAATGAAATAATACGAGAAAACTTCCCAGACTTGAAGAATGAGACAGAATCCCAAATCCTAGAAGCCTACAGGACGCCGAATGTGCAAAATCATAAGAGACCCACACCTAGACACATTATAATGAAGATGCCCAACATACAGAATAAGGAGAGAATTTTAAAAGCTACAAGAGAAAGGAAGCAGATCACATTTAGGGGTAAGCCAATCAGGATAACAGCTGATCTTTCAACACAGACTCTGAAAGCTAGAAGATCCTGGAATAACATATTTCAAACACTGAAAGAAAATGGGTTCCAACCAAGAATTGTGTTTCCAGCGAAATTAAGCTTCAGGATGGAAGATGAAATTAAAACCTTCCACGATAAACAAAAGTTTAAAGAATTTGCAGCTAGAAAACCATCTCTTCAAAACATCCTTGGCAAAACATTACAGGAAGAGGAAATGGAAAATAACAATGAAAACCAACAGTGGGAGGTAGGACACTAAAGGGGGGGGGGGATAATCAAAGAGGAAAACAAACCATGTTTAGTAACATAAATAAACAAATATGGCTGGAAGAACAACCCATATCTCAATAATAACCCTAAATGTTAATGGCTTAAACTCACCAATCAAGAGACACAGGCTAGTAGAATGGATCACAAAACAAGACCCAACAATATGCTGCCTACAGGAGACGCATTTGATAGGAAAAGACATACATAGGCTGAAGGTGAAAGGTTGGGAAAAATCATATCACTCATATGGACTTCGGAACCAAGCAGGAGTGTCCATACTCATATCAAATAAAATAGATTTCAAGCCAAAGTTAATCAAAAGGGATAAAGAGGGACACTACATACTGCTTAAGGGAACCATACACCAACAAGACATAACAATCATAAATATATATGACCCAAACAATGGTGCAGCTATGTTCATCAAACAAACTCTTCTCAAGTTCAAGAGTCTAATAGACCACCATACAATAATCATGGGAGACTTCAACACACCTCTCTCGCCACTGGACAGATCTTCCAAACAAAAGTTGTATAAGGAAACTATAGAACTCAATAACACAATTAATAACCTAGACTTAATTGACATATATAGAATATACCACCCAACATCAAGCAGTTACACTTTTTTCTCAGCAGCACATGGATCCTTCTCAAAAATAGATCATATATTATGTCACAGGGCAACTCTTAGACAATATAAAGGAGTAGAGATAATACCATGCATCCTATCTGATCATAATGGAATGGAACTGAAAATCAACGATAAAAGAAGGAAGGAAAAAGAATACATCACTTGGAGAATGAACAATAGGTTACTGAATGATCAATGGGTTATAGAAGACATCAAGGAGGAAATTAAAAAATTCTTAGAGATTAATGAAAACACAGACACAACATATCGGAATCTATGGGATACATTGAAAGCAGTTCTAAGAGGAAAATTCATTGCTTGGAGTTCATTCCTTAAAAAAAGAAAAAACCAACAAATAAATGATCTCATACTTCATCTCAAAATCCTAGAAAAAGAAGAGCAAAACAACAGCAAAAGAAGTAGAAGGCAAGAAATAATTTAAATCAGAGCTGAAATTAATGAAATCGAAACAAAAGAAACAATTGAAAAAATTGACAAAACTAAAAGTTGGTTCTTTGAAAAAATAAACAAAATCGACAGACCCTTAGCCATGCTAGCGAAGAGAAGAAGAGAGAGAACTCAAATTACTAGCATATGGGATGAAAAAGGCAATATCACAACAGACACTTCAGATATACAGAAGATAATCAAAAATTATTTTGAATCCTTATACTCCAATAAATTAGAAGATAGTGAAGGCATGGATAAATTTCTTAAGTCATATGATCTGCCCAGATTGAGTCAGGAGGATATAGACAACTTAAACAGACCAATATCAATTGAGGAAATAGAAGAAACCATCAAAAGACTACCAACTAAGAAAAGCCCAGGACCGGATGGGTATACAGCAGAGTTTTACAAAACCTTTAAAGAGGAACTAATACCAATACTTTTCAAGCTACTTCAGGAAATAGAAAAAGAGGGAGAACTTCCAAATTCATTCTACGAGGCCAACATCACCCTGATACCTAAACCAGACAAAGACACTTCAATGAAAGAAAACTACAGACCAATATCTCTAATGAACCTAGATGCAAAAATCCTCAATAAAATTCTGGCGAATCGGATACAAAAACATATCAAAAAAATTGTGCACCATGATCAAGTTGGATTCATCCCTGGGATGCAAGGCTGGTTCAATATACGGAAATCAATAAATGTTATTCACCACATCAATAGACTTAAAAATAAGAACCATATGATCATCTCGATAGATGCGGAAAAAGCATTCGACAAAGTACAGCATCCCTTTATGTTCAAAACTCTAGAAAAACTAGGGATAACAGGAACATACCTCAATATTGTAAAACAATCTATGCTAAGCCTCAGGCTAGCATCATTCTGAATGGAGAAAAATTGAAGGCATTCCCTCTAAAATCTGGAACAAGACAGGGATGCCCTCTCTCACCACTTCTGTTCAACATAGTTCTCGAAACACTGGCCAGAGCAATTAGACAGAGGAAAGAAATTAAAGGCATCAAAATAGGAAAAGAAGAACTTAAATTATCACTATTTGCAGCTGACATGATTCTATACCTAGCAGACCAAAAAGGGTCTACAAAGAAACTATTAGAGCTAATAAATGAATTCAGCAAAGTGGCAGGATATAAAATCAACACGCATAAATCAAAGGCATTCCTGTATATCAGCGACAAATCCTCTGAAATGGAAATGAGGACAACCACTCCATTCACAATATCTTCAAAAAAAATAAAATACTTGGGAATCAACCTAACAAAAGAGGTGAAAGACTTATACAATGAAAACTAGAGAACCCTAAAGAGAGAAATAGAAGAAGATCTTAGAAGATGGAAAAATATACCCTGTTCATGGATAGGCAGAACTAACATCATCAAAATGGCGATATTACCAAAAGTTCTCTATAGGTTTAATGCAATGCCAATCAAAATCCCAATGGCATTTCTTGTAGAAATAGAGAAAGCAATCATGAAATTCATATGGAAAAATAAAAGACCCAGAATAGCAAAAACAATGCTAAGCAGGAAGTGTGAATCAGGCGGTTTAGCGATACCAGACTTCAAACTATACTACAGAGCAATAGTAACAAAAACAGCATGGTACTGGTACCAAAACAGGCGGGTGGACCAATGGTACCGAATAGAGGACACAGAAACCAATCCACAAAACTACAACTATCTTATATTTGATAAAGGGGCTAAAAGCATGCAATGGAGGAAGGATAGCATCTTCAACAAATGGTGCTGGGAAAACTGGAAATCCATATGCAACAAAATGAAACTGAATCCCTTTCTCTCGCCATGCACAAAAGTCAATTCAAAATGGATCAAGGAGCTTGATATCAAATCAGAGACACGCTGTCTGATAGAAGAAAAAGTTGGCTATGATCTACAGTCGGTGGGGTCGGGCTCCAAATTCCTCAATAGGACACCCATAGCACAAAAGTTAATAACTAGAATCAACAAATGGGACTTACTCAAACTAAAAAGTTTTTTCTCAGCAAAAGAAACAATAAGAGAGGTAAATAGAGAGCCTACATCCTGGGAACAAATCTTTACTCCTCACACTTCAGATAGAGCCCTAATATCCAGAGTATACAAAGAACTCAAAAAATTAGACAATAAGAGAACAAACAACCCAATCAACAAATGGGCCAAGGACCTGAACAGACACTTCTCATAGGAGGACATACAATCAATCAACAAGTACATGAAAAAAATGCTCACCATCTCTAGCAGTCAGAGAAATGCAAATCAAAACCACCCTAAGATACCATCTCACTCCAGTTAGATTGGCAGCCATTATGAAGTCAAACAACAACAAGTGCTGGCGAGGATGTGGGGAAAAGGGTACACTTGTACATTGCTGGTGGGACTGCAAATTGGTGCAGCCAATTTGGAAAGCAGTATGGAGATTTCTTGGAAAGCTGGGAATGGAGCCACCATTTGACCCAGCTATTCCCCTTCTCGGTCTATTCCCTAAAGACCTAAAAAGAGCATGCTACAGGGACACTGCTACATCGATGTTCATAGCAGCACAATTCACAATAGCAAGACTCTGGAACCAACCTAGATGCCCTTTAATAGATGAATGGATAAAAAAAATGTGGCATTTATACACAATGGAGTATTACTCTGCATTAAAAAATGACAAAATCATAGAATTTACAGGGAAATGGATGGCATTAGAGCAGATTATGCTAAGTGAAGCTAGCCAATCCCTAAAAAACAAATGCCAAATGTCTTCTTTGATATAAGGAGAGTAACTAAGAACAGAGTAGGGTCGAAGAGCATGAGAAGAAGATTAACATTAAACAGGGATGAGAGGTGGGAGGGAAAGGGAGAGAGAAGGGAAATGGCATGGAAATGGAAGGAGACCCTCAGAGTTATACAAAATTACATACAAGAGGAAGTGAGTGGAAAGGGAAAAATAATACAAGGGGGACAAATGAATGTCAGTAGAGGGGGCAGAGAGAGAAGAGGGGAGGGGAGGGGAGGGGAGGGGGGATAGTAGAGGATAGGAAAGGCAGCAGAACACAACAGACACTAGTATGGCAATATGTAAATCAATGGATGTGTAACTGATGTGATTCTGCAATCTGTATATGGGGTAAAAATGGGAGCTCATAACCCACTTGAATCAAAGTGTGAAATATGATATATCAAGAACTATGTAATGTTTTGAACAGCCAACAATAAAAAATTTAAAAAAAAATAAAAAATAAAAAAGCAGTAACAATAGAAAAAATAAATTGTAAGAAAAAAGTAAAATAAATAGTTCATGTGATTTTATAAAATTAAAAAAAAAAAACCTGCCAGCATTATCCATGCCACCACCTGAATGCTATGCTGCCTAGACATTTCTTCTGCCAGATTAAGTAGTCCATCATTTTTATCAGCCTCCCAGAAAGTCTCAGGACATGGGCATAATGCAGACAACTTCTTAGCCAGAACATAACATAAATGGCCTCTAGCTATTCATTTCAATTATCTCTTTAAAAACCTTTTGCTTTCCCTGATGGTCAGAACAAATTTCCAACAGTGTCCTTTTCCTCTGAACCCTCTTGAGACCTTTCTTCACTATCCATGCTCCTATTGACATTCTGGTCTTGTAAGCTCCCACCAGAATCAGCCATTAAGCTCCATTTACAACAATCTAAAGCATTTTCAGTTTGCACTGCTAAGCATCTCAAAATTTCTCCTGCAACTTGCAAAAACGCTCCAAAAGCTTCTGAACGACAGTCAGGTTAGTCACAGCAACAACCCCACTTCTCAGTACTAATTTCGGTTTAAGTCAGCTTTTTCAGCACTGTGGCGACTTAAAAGACTTAAATACCCTGACCAGCACAATTATAGATGAAGGAAAGTTTATTCTAGGGCTCAGGGTTTCAGAAGGCTCAGTACATAGACAGCAGGCTCCATTCCTCAGGGCTTGAAGTGAAGCAGGGAATGGCGAAAGAGTATGGTGGAGGGAAGAGCCTGGTGAAAGGAAACAGCTCCCATAATGATCAGAAAGCAGAGAGAGAGACTCTACTTCCCAGATACAGAATATATACCCCAAGCCACGCCCCAAATATCTCACCTCCTCCAGCCACACCGCACCTGCCACCAATTACCACTCAATTAATCCCATGTGGGCTAAATTGATTGATTAGTTGAAGGCTCTCCCAACCAATCATTTCCCCTCTGAAATGAGCTTTTGGGGGACACCTCACAACCAAACCATAACAAACATTTATCAGATGGAGAAGCTATAGTTCTAATCCAAGTTTGCTGTGGTTTTTTGAATTGGTTGATATTGGAATGTTCAAATTTATTCCTGTGTTAAATCCTGCATTTCTAATTAAAATGGATTCTGTTCAAATCGCAGTTAAAATCATAATTAAACTTGCACTAAAACTTTTTATTCAATACTTTTTCATTTTTTGATTAAAAAAATTTGCTTGTATTAAGAGTCCATTTCTCAGGGGAATTAATTTGACCTCACTCTCCTATGTACATATATGAATAGACCACAGTAAATATCGCCATCATGTATATCCACAGGACACTAATAAAAAAAAAAGCTAAAAGTAAATAGAAAAATTAGTAGAGGGAAGAGAACAGGGGTAGGAGGAGGAGAGGGGAAGGGCAAATACTAGGGACAAAATTAGAGCAAGTAATATTCCATGCTTTTATAATTATGTCAAAATAGATTAAAATAGACTATATTGTTTAATTTACACTCATTTAACTCATGGTTTTTATTTTGATTTCTTTCTTTCTTTCTTTCTTTTTTTGGCAGTGCTCTAGGCAAGTATTTTACCACTGATCTATATCCCAGCCCTGTTTTGATTTCTGGTGGGCAAAGACCTTTGACTTTAATAACTAACTTTTCTCTTTTTAACACTTTAAAATAAAATAATAGGAAATATTCTCTCTTGCTAGTTTTTCAAGTCCTTTTCCTGTTGTATTTTTAATGTGATTGTAAGTAATCAATAGATCATATTCTGGAGCTCTAGGTGTCTGTATATTCATGTCTTTCCTAGGTACTCAATATATGTCACCATGAAAATACAATGATCCAGGTGTAATGGCGCATGCCTGTAATCCACAGCAGCTCAGAAGGCTGAGGAAGAAGGACCACAGGTTCAAGGCCAACCTCAGCAATTCAGCGAGCTCCTAAGGAAGTTAGCAAAACCTAGTCTCAAAATGAAAAAAAGAAAAAAAAAGAAGGACTGGGAATGTGACTCAATGGTAAAGCACCCCTGGAATCGATGCCCAGTACAAAAAAGAAAAAGAAAATGCAACAAAGTTCATAATTTTGGTCTCATGGGCAATCTTTTACTCACTCTATTCTTGCAGTTGGCTACACAGGTTCTTACTGCATTATGACCATTTATATTATCTTTTGCTGTGTAAAAACCACCCTCAAACCTAACATTGCTTAGCTGGGTGTTTCTAGCTCATAGACTCTGAGGAGATTGCAGGCAAGCTGCAGAGTTGCATTCTAATATGCCTGGCCCAGATCTGGAAGATATGCTTTCAAGTTCACTTCTATGGTTGTTGCCATAAGATTCTAGTTTTTATCACATGGACTTTTATTTTTTTATATTAATCTGTATTATTAATTTTTAATTAACAAATAAAAACTTTTTATTGCATATGGTGCACAACATGATGTTTTGAAATAGTTTTACATCATGAATGGCTCAATTGAACTAATGAAGATATCCATTATCTCACATACTTAACATTTTGTGTGTGTGTGTGTATTATGAGAACACTTAAAATCTACTCCCAACCATTTTCAAATATGTAATAGATTGTTATTAATTGCAGTGTCTATGATGTATATCTCTTGAATTTATTTCTCCTGTCTAACTGAAATTTTTATACCTTTTGACCAATGTCTCTCCAATTCCCCCACTTCTACCTCTGGAAACTACTCTCTGTTTCTGAGTTCAAGTTTTTTACATTACACATATAAGTGAGATCATGAAGTATTTGTCTTTCTCATGGCTTCTTTAACTGAGAATAATATCCTGTAGGTTCATCCATGTAATCATAAATGACAAAATTTCATTTATTTTTCAAGGCTAAAGAGTATTATATTTGGATGTTATTTTCATTATGTATATTTTCTTGACTATAAGGTTTCTTCATGTTTTGGCCACCAGACAATTTACATTTCATTCTCATGGAATGAGAATTTGTATTTGGAATCTTCTGATGAGCTCCTACTTTTAAGTTTGAATTTTTTTTTATTTTATTTTCACCAGGATATTTTATTCCAATGTATTTGCATTTAGGTATAAGCAATACTTTTGGAATAAATGTTTAAAATTAATTTGAAATTAGGAGCACATAAGAACAATTCAAATGCATGTTGCAATTATTGCTGTATGATATTAAGCTACATAATTGTGTACAAAGGTAGTACTACATCAATTGACTTTAGATGAGTATGTGTAATTCTATCCCTGAAGCCATACTTTCCTACATAGTTGGTATTTTTATTTTTAACTTCCCAGACTTCATTAGGGAAAATATATTTTACATGCACTAACATATTTTGAAACGTCTGATATGCCGAAATACATAAAACATGCAAATTCATGTAAAGTTAAAATCTCTATTTGTAGTGCTTCTGCAGATTTTACCTACAGTTTCACATGCTTAGTGGTTAGAAATGGGTCCTTGTTCCACAAGTGTTAAAGGCTAAACAGCTGAGAAATACTAAGGCAAGGGTAGAACACACGTTTTATTAAAAAGAGACAGAGACAGCAGACTTCTTGAAGAGAAGGCGGCCCAGAGCTGGGTGTCTGCTGCAATGGGTGTGTCTTACTCTTTTCTAAACCTCAGAACCCCCCATCTTCTCTTTTATCCTCCAAGTACAGCCTAAGGGCAGGAAGGAGCAAGAGCATTGAGGGTAATGGTAGCAACCCACTGTGCCTAGAAGTGCAGGTTAGCTGTTAGCAACCCATTGTCTTTGATAATCAGTCCTCATCCTCTCCACGTGCCATCATCCATTATCTACAGTGACTGCCAGACCTTCCTCCACTACCTCAATTTGTTGAGGAATGTGATACATCTCCTTAACCTGGTGTTCCCTACATCTTCAGCTATCTGTCTGCTTACAGCTCCAAAGATTACCAAATTCTTCCCTCCCATACATACACAATTTCCTGATGGAGAGTGCAATAAGGTAAATTCAAACATCAACATACTATTCATACAGTCCTGCACTATTATATCATGATAGTTAGCCAACACAGAGGGTGGGAGGAAAATCCCTGAACGTCAGCCTGTATCAGAATGATTAGCAAAAACTTTATCTATACGTGACATTGACACATAAATATATTGACAAAACCCAAACCAAATGTAATTCATCTTACCCTAATTTAAGTCCAAAAATGCCAGTGTTTTATTCTGTCTTTTCATGAAGGGTACACTGAAGTGAAGGGAAAGTCAGTGGAAAGAGACAATGGCCTGAAAAAATGCATTCAAAATAGTTTACATCTCCAAAATTTCCCAAAACAATGATCATGCAAGCATCTTTCCTGTCCCTTCTTCCCCATGCTCAGGAACTTGAAAGAAGTAGGAAAGTGACACTTGTCTATGAGTACATCCAATCTTGTATATACTACATATATCTATGGAAAACAAAAACAAAACAAAACAAATATACATGGAAAATAAATCCAGAAACAGTTCCCAACATTTCTAGGTGTGGCAGCACACCCCTTTAATCCCAGTGGCCAAGGGAGGTGGATCTGGAGTTCAAAGCCAGCCTCAATAATGGCGAGGTGCTTAGCAACTCAGTGAGACCCTGTCTCTAAATAAAATATAAAATGGGGCTAGGGATGTGGCTCAGTGATTGAGTGCCTCTAGTACCAAAAAAAAAAAAAAAAACAGAAACACTCCCAATGTCATAATGATTCCAATTAGATATTTTTGTTCACAAATGATTATTTCTTAGAAGTATTAACTTAAAAGTCAACAATGAATTGGAATGAACTAAAACATTTTTAAAATCTGAAATTAAGTACTAGCTTTTAATTAATTAAATTGGCATTGGGGATTGAACCCATAAGTGTTCTACCACAGAGCTACCTCCCATCTCTTTTTGTTATTTGGAGACAGGGTTTCACTATGTTACTGAGGTCGGCCTTGAACGTGCCATCCTCCTGCCTCAGTCTCCTTTGTAGCTGAGGCATGTGCCACCACACCAGCTCTTTCTTTTAAATCTTATATATGAGAATGTATCAAGTTCTTTACCCCACAAAATAATGTTACATTCACAGAGACCCAGACTCAGAGGAGAGAGGTAAAGCCCAAATAAATTTTCATGGTACCTCTTACCTTCCCAAAAGACCAGTCAAGGAGAAGGGGAGACTCTATAATAATTTTTTTTAAAGTGATGTTAATATGATGTTAATAATTACAACTTCTTAATAATTAGGGCAGAATTTAGCACAAGTTTATGTTTTAAGAAGGTTTTCTGTGTGAAATGATTTCAGGAGCATAGAGGTCCCCAGGAAATGAGTTGTTCTTTAATTGCAAGTTGGTGTGGGGGCAGGCAGGGGGAAGAAGAGGAAATGAGTCCTGGAAAGATGTTAGCAGGGCAAAGTTTCAGATGGAAGAACAACACTAGCATAAACTAGATATTTATTCTGTTTCTTGGACCAAGTTGTCCTAAAGAAAAGATCGGCTTTCCCTTCATGAATCTAGTTGGACCCCTGATGAGAGTGATCTTGCATCCAAAGGCTAGGTTGCACTAACACAAATGATCTCCCATTTTCTTTACAGTAAATATCAAATATTCTCTCAGAGCTCAAATATACCCTTAGCTGCTAAATATAATTGTTGAGTTATATTTAAATTGGATTAAGTCACCACATCAATTTATTTTAGTGCAGAATTCTGACCAAAGAAAACATTGTTTAAAGTAGTATTTACTTTAGGAGTCTCAAATTGACCAAGTATTTTCATGTTTATCTGCATTAATCCAACAATTCAGTTTAATTTTGAAAAACTGAGTGAAAGACAGTAGCATGGTCTTGCAAAAACTATAAATTTTAATTTATCTGTTTTATTTTATTCTTTTCTACTTATTCTATGACATTTCATTCTATAACACTCCATTTCATTCCATTCTGTCCTATTCTATTTGAAGGACATGATAAGAAAATTTGGCTTCATATATATTGGAGATTTATGGTATATATAAAATGATCCTTATTACCTTTGTATCTTTAAAATGAAAAATGAAGTACCTGAATGAGAATCCCGGGATGTGGAAACTCAGTACCTACACCCTTAGAGCTTATTCCTCAAAGTGTTCTATGAAACACAGCAGCAACAACATCATCAGGACATTCATTGGATGTTATGGTTTAGATATGAGGTGTTCCCCAAAAGCTCAAGTGTGGGACAATACAAGAAAATTTAGAGATGAAATGATTGGGTAATGAGAATTTTAACCTAATCTGTGCATTAATCCCTTGATAGGTATTAACTTGGTAGTAACTGTAGGCAGATAGGGTGTGGTTGGAGGAGGTGGGTCCTTGGGAGTATGCTCTTGGGGTATATATTTTGTCCCTGTTGAACAGAGCTGTTTCCATGTTGCCAAATTCTGAGCTGCTTTCCTCCACCATATGTTTCTCCCATGATTCTTTATTTCTGGCCCAAAAGAATGATACTGGCCATCTATGGACTGAGATCTCTGAAACCATGAGCCCCTAAATAACATTTTTTCTCCTCTAAAATTGTTCTTGTCAGGTCTTTTGGCCCCATCAGTGAAAAAACTGACTAAAACATTGGATATTCATCTTCTTCAGTCCAATCAAGGCTTACTGAATCAAAATCTCTCAGTGACTAGCACAGTATTCTGATTTATGAAGTTATCTAGACAATTCTTAATTATGCTTCTATTTGAGAAAAACTTACCTTAGAAAAATGTTAACTGGCAAAGTACTAGCTTCATTTCAAGGCCTAACAATTCTTCCTTTTAATTTTGTAATTTGTTGCTTCATTATAAACCCAAATATATTTTCTATATCAAAATAATGTTGTATAGGAACTTATTCCAGAAATGTGATAACATTTCTTAAAAGCACAGTCTGAGACAATAGGGATCAAATTTTATTGGCCTTATACTCAGATTCTGTATTGTGAATATTAAATTACCTTCCCTCATCAGCACACATGCATACTAAATATAAATACATAAGAAGTTAGAGCATGAAAAGAAAAATCAAAGGTAAATTCTTTGAGAGCAATAGCCTGTAGAAGAATGGAATTGGCAACTTAAGATCTGTTGGCATGAAAAGACTAACAACATTTATGCCCCTGCAGTATAAGGAATTCGATTACTTTTTTCTGTTACAAGAATTCTTAAAGCTTGCATTTATTGATTCACAATTCTAGCCTTGAAGCTCCCAAGTATTTAACAGAGTTGAGACCTTCAACACTTCTGGATTGGGCAAATACAGAATGTGTAAAGGTGAAAGCATTTCTATCCCTACCCACAACTGGCGTAAACACAGACACACACATTTGCATAGACACACACAAACCAATTATTAGTAAAGACATAATGGTAAAACTGATAATATAATAGATATAGATAAGAAAAACATATTTTTGTAAACTTAACATCTAAAGATAACTTAAATGTCTCCTTTTATTCATAATTGTTACATATTTGTACTATGGGTCTTTTTATAAATAGGTATATGATAATGCATAAATTTACATAATACATATTTATATATTTTACAGATATAGTTTCTTGGTACAGGGGATAGATAAGTTAAAATCTTAGGTAAGCATCTAAGAAAATCATATGGTCTAAATCACTACAAGTTATTTTAGCACATGTGATGGTGATGCCTAAATTAAAGTAGACCCTAAAATTCTAGGGGAATCTTATTTCAGAAAGTGGAAGGTCAAATTAGCTGAAATTGTACTGATTTGGCTTTATATTGCTCTATAAGTTATTATTGGAAAAATTTCCAACTGGGGTTTGAAGGTGCTATTTTATATCTGGTACAAACAAAAGGAAAAAAACAATGTTGGCAAATTAAAAACAAAACAAAAGAGAGAAATTTATTCTTTGTGGTAATTTGAGGGAAACACAAGATAAGAGAAAGGTCATGGTCAGGAGATAAAAGCTTACCTGACCCCCAGAAATGATTCATAAACTACAAGTGATCTAGTCCTTATTAGAGCTGATTTTTGTCTCCTCATTCTTCCTGGACCTTTTGGGAAACCCAGCCAGAAAGGTGGGACAGACACAGGGAGAGTGAATTTGTTTTCTCTCTGTTTGCTTCTATTCCTCTCACCTGCCTTTTTGATAAGCTTCTTACCACTTCTGAGTCAGTCTCCAGAGATATACTCCCATTTAAGCTACACTGGCTAAGTCATGCTACAGACTTCTCTTGTTGTTTGCTTGCAGACAGCCTGTCATGGGACTTCTCAGTCTCCATAATCTTGTGAGCCAATTTTCCTAATGAATCTCCTCTCATTTATCTATACTATTTATATTTTTATCTATCTCTACATCTATCTCTACATCTCTACAGTTCCTATCGGTTCTGTGTCTCAGGAGGACACCAAAATTCAGACCATAGCAATAAATATTAGAAAACTAATTAGTTTTCTATATTCTAATTTATTTCAGTATTGTTTCTCTTTTATTTTCTTTTAAAAATGAAGGGGCTGGGGTTGTGGCTCAGTGACAGAGCGCTGGGCTCAATTCTCAGCACCACATATAAATTAAAAAAAATAAAGGTCCATCAACAACTAAAATTAAGAATTAAAAAAATGAATATGGTATATATTTAAGTTATATAACACGATATTTTGATAATCTACATAATGAAATAATTATTATATCAATCTAGTTAATATAAACTATCTCTATACATAGTTACATCTTTCATATTTATATTGACAGAGCCTTAAATCTACCCTTAGCAAATTTCCAGTACACAGTACAGTATTATTAATTATAATCATCATACTGTAAATTAAATGGTCTTTAGACTTATTCATCCTATGTAACTTTCAAATTGTGTACTTTTACCTAAATCTCCCCATTTCCCCCATCTTTCCACCCCTGGTAACCACTACTCTGCTATCTGCTTCTATGTATTCGACCTTTTTTGTTTCCATATTTAAGTGACACAGCATACTATCCTTCAGGTTGACCCACATTGTCACAATGGCAAAACCTTTTTTAAGACTAACAATATTCATGTATATATGAATATATATTTCACCTTAAAACTAATATATATAACATATGTACAGTTATTCTTCTGTATTTGCAAGTTTCATATCCATAGATTCAACCAAACTCAGATAAAAAATATTAGCCTAAATTATGTCTTTATTAAACATGTAAAGACTTTTCTCCTGTCATTTCTCCCTAAAGAATACACTATAGAAACTATTTACATAGCATTTACATTGCATTAAGCACCATAAGTAATCTAGAGATATTTTATTATAGATTATAAATTTTATGCAAATAATAAGTCATTTTATAAAAGGGGAACCAACTTTCCATGGAGAGTGAGGGACTATTGTACCACACAGTGCCTTTATCCATTAATCCCTTGATGCACATTTGGATTCCTTCCTTCTCTTAGGTATTATGAATAATGCTTCAATGAACATGGGAGTGTAGATATTTCTTTGAGGTATTGATTTCTTTTGCTTTATGTCTATACCCCAAAAGAAAGATTGTTGGATTCAGATCATATGTAACATTTTGAGGATCCATTATACTGTTTTCCATCATGGCTATACCAATTGACAGTCCCACCAACAACTTATAAAGGATCACTTTTCCACATATATTCTCCAAAACTTGTTATCTCTTGTCATCCTAATGGTGATCCTAAAATGTGTAAGCTAATATCTCATTATATCTTTGATTTGCATTGCCATGATGATTAGTGATGTCGATTATCTTTTCATATATCTGTTAACCATTTATAGTCTTCCTTAGAGAAACGTCTATTCAGGTCCTTTGCCCGTGTTTCTTTTAAGTCATTTGGGGTTTTTTTGTTTGTTTATGCTGTTAAGTTGTAGTAATTCCCTGTATATTTTGGATTACTCCTTTGTCAGATACAGAGTTTGCAAACATTTTCTTTAACTCCATATGTTGCCTTTTCATTTTATTATTTCCTTGGCTATGCAGATTATTTATTTATTTATTTATTTGCTTGTTTATTATTTATTTATTTGATATAATCCCACTTGTCAGCTTCTGTTTTGTTTCCTGGTGTTATACCCAACACTTATTCCAAGAATATCCCAAGGCACTGTGTGTCTCTGAGGGAAGTACAAGATATGTTTCAAACAAGTAACTAGGCCTTTTGACAGAGCCCTTTATTTCTTCTGCATCAGAATCCCCTATATTATGCAACTTGATGTTGCACTGTCTCTTGTTCATTGTTTCTATAGCATGTAGTAAGTCCTGAGCATGGGTGTAAGTTTAAGGCCCAAAGCAATGATTTAATAACAAATTATTGTACAAATAATGAGTTATATTCTAACATGTTATTGGGTATATTATTTAAATCATTTTATTTCAAATATCTTAAAGCTGCCTTATTGGATTACAAGTGCTTGCATACAGAGCTTCTTGCAAAATACTACTAATTTGGCATTTCTAACTTGTTTTGTAGGTGTGTGTATGTGTGTGTGTGTGTGTGTGTGTGTGTGCTACTATGGATCAAATTCATGCCTAGCATATGTTAGGCAAGCACTCTATGACAGAGCTACATCCCTGGCCCTGGAATTCCTACAGGATAGTCCCTTTCTAGAGTCCTCATTTCAGACAAAAATTCAAGGTAGAAAAATGTATACCTTAAATTACACCTGGTTCAATAAAATCAGTCCTTTTGAATTTCTGGTCTTGTCCCATCTGTCATTCTTCCCATTCTTCTTTTACATATGACCTCTAGAGAAATTCTTTAGAATTTTGACTTATTCCTCCTTCCAGGAAATTATAAAATGTGTGGTATGCCAAGGGACATATTAGGCAGAGGACAAACTAAAAGGAGTGCATCAAGGTCCCCAACAAGCATCCTCTCTGCCAAACATACACTGGAAATTCAGCCTGCCTGCAAAAGCTTAAAGTAAGTCCATGGTATTACTAGCCATCATGTGAGAGATGTATTTCCTCTCATGGGAAAGCCTAAAGCCCAACAAAATAACTCTAGAATAACTCTAGAATACTATATACATTCTGAGGCATATTAATTTTTTTCCTCTCTCCTTTTTTTTAAGTATTCAGATATCACTTCCTGAAGCTCTTCCTCTGCTACCCATCAATAAAATATCCATTTAATTCTAAGCAGCTAATTCTAATCTGCAATAAACTTAAATTCCAAACTCCATAGTTTGTAAAAAGTATAAGGTGTTTTAAAATAAAAAGAGGATTGATTTTGAGAAAGAGCATGATGGATTTTCTTCTAAGATTAAGTGCACGAATTCTAGAACATCTATTTTTGTTTCTGCAGAATCCATTTTTTATCATCTACTTTCCAATTATATTTAACATTATGTAGGATACTCTTTAAGTGACCTTTATCTAAATGACACATTGCTATTATTTTTTCATGCATTGACCTTTATAGGTTAAAATTACACACACGTGCACATTCATATGTCTTTATCTGTTTCTATATACATGTGTGTGTTTATATGGGATATATGTATGTATGGGATTTATATCCCTAATTTGACATGCTAATTCATAAAGGATAGAAATCATGTCTTCTGTTAATTTTAGATTTTACTCAAGAAACTCAGAGAATAGAACTCTGGTTCAACAGTTGTACAGATTAACATAAATATGAGACACAATAATACAGACCATAGTCCTAATACTTCTTTAGCAGGGCTCCTATTCTTATCTAAACTGAAATTTCTACAAAGAAAGAAGCTATACAGTATTCTATAACACTCAATAATATTTAATAGTCTCTTCTGTCTTTGAACCACAGAACTACCTCACTTTAATAATAAATAGTTTAAGTAATTGTGAATATTTGATAACACAAAGTGGAAACAATCTTTGAATACACTAATGGAAATCCTTATCTTAATAAATCCCTTAAATCCCTCAGAAATCCCTTCCCCCTACAATTTATTCCTTTATTATTCCCTGTATCTCTCCTTGTGTACATAAAAAGAGTTAAATCACTCTTCCATATTAATTCAGCTAATAACTAGTATTGCTAGTTTAAGAACCTCTGTTTACACTACTGCCTTATCACAAGATTGGGTTATCGGATAATACATATTTGTTAGGAGACCACTGCTATTGAATAATTATTGCAGTAAAATGGAATAATCTCTGAGAATTTTCATCTAGAACTTGTTACTAGACAGTTAAGTCATCAGTATGGTCAACTCATGTGCATTCCTCAATCTCAATATTTTCATCTGGCAAGTGAAAGGATGAGTAGATCTAGGAGGGTTCCTCAGCATTTAAATCTATCATCCCTCTTGCTATATTTACCATCCCTATATCTACCTCTCTCAATACAACTGTCTTATATACATCTCAATCTGATCATACAATGGTGATATTTTGATGTCATTAAAAATACTAAGATACTTTCAAACTTATGTGTTCTCTTTCCTGGAGTTTAAATTCAATACTTAATAAATCACATTATCCTGTTGATTCAGTTGCTCTTATCTTCATCTAACAAATTAAAACATATTTCAGTAATGATACCATGGTCATTGTAAAATTAAAATAGTTTTAAGATATAACTAGCTGAGTTGGATAACCAATATTCTAGCATCACCACTATTTGTAAATATGTCTATCACTACTATAATAAAATCTTAATCACAAAATGCATTTTCTATTTTCTTGGAAGAAATCTGAACTTTCCTGAATAACAGCAAATGTCAGCTATGTGAATGCAGTCACTATTGTGAACCTCTCAGTGATTACATAGCTTTGACATTCTGAATAATCAGAAAATAATTTTCTGTAGTGTGAAACTCAGTTTCGCAACTGTTATATTTCTTAATCTGATTTTGATAACCTCAGAGGTAAGAATATTATATTCAAAATAATATTAAAACTAATTTATAAACAAGTTTAATTTCATGCTCATTTATCCATGAGGTTTATAATATTAAGATGGGTAATTTGAGGAATCTCTGATTGTGTGCCAAGCACTATGATGAGAGAGACATAGATTAGAGCCTGGACTGACTATTTGGTGGGTTACTAGAAAATTCCAATTTTAATTGCTGGCAATATCAGGCTATGTTCTGGCTTAAAGATATTAATGTACCTCAAGAATCCTCAGTCTCCTATAAGTTTGTTTTGTTTTGTTTTGTTTCAATAACGGGATTGAACCCAGGGGTGCTTAACCACTGAGCCACATCCCCACCCCTTTTTTATATTTTATTTAGAGACAGGGGTCTTGCTGAGTTACTTAGGGCCTTGCTAATTTGCTGAGGCTGGCTTTGAATTAGCAATCTTCCTGCCTCGGCCTCCTGAGCTGCTCAAATTACAGGCGTGCACCACCATGCCCAGCTAAAGTTCTCAATAGTAGCTACCTAAAGGATGTTGCAGTATTTAAATGCAAGTAAAATACTTTAAACAGAATTGAATACTTTCTAAGAATTGAATAATTATAAATTATTAGTATATTTTATTAGTATTTAGTAATCACAACAAAACCGTGAGATTATAGGTATTAATGTTGTTATTATTATTTTCTCTCAGATACCCAATGAGGAGATTGAAGTGCAGCAGGATATTAATCCAAACTAACTTATTTCAAAAGCCCCACATCTTAATGCTATGATACTATACAGCTCAATAAAAACGAATTCTACATTTAATTTGCAATGTAGCTCTCTCTAAATCTGGAAGCTTTATTTCCTAAGAAGCAAGAATCTTAGGTTTTGCTCTGGCATGAGCCGTGAATTTGCATATGTTTATATGTAACTGTGCTCAGTTTAACAATGTTTCTTCATCATGTTTACTATTTTTAGAATAAAGAAAAGATAAAGTTTAAGAAAATCTTTCTTGCAATAGGTTCACAAGGAAACAGAGAAAAAGCTTTGTCAAAGTGGCTGAGAAAGGTGGTTAAATAGAAGAGTTTGGGCAGCTGCAAGTATACTGCAGGCTATACTGAAGATTATTTGCAAACCTGACAGAGAGACATGCCCAGAAGCATGCACCCTTGATTTTTTCCTCTCAGACCAATACCTCAGATATCAAGCTTTGAAGATATTCTGCTTTGATATCTTTATACTGCTGCAGTCTGTTCTAACCCACTTAAAACTACTGGTTTTCTGCTAGTGTTTTGTTTTTCTTTTTATTTTTCACTTTTAATTATTGTTGCTTTTCATTTTCAATTAGAGAATAAGAAGACTACCAGGAAAAAACATTTATAATGTTTTTCATCTCTCAATAGACTGTGAGAATCCATGTTACACCCAGAAGGGGATAAAAAGAGACCAGAGCACTCACTCTCACTAGTGCATTTTCTCTCTCCCCCACCTTCATACTCTCCCCTCTACCATGTGAGGATAGAATGACAAGATGACTGTCCAACATTAAGAAAGGATGCCCTCAGCAGAGACCAGATCTTCTGGTTCCTTGATTTTGAACATACTGGCATCCAAGACTATGAGAAATAAATATCAGCTGTTTAGACACTAAGTCTATGATATTTTGAATATGTAACCCAAACCAAGTCACATTTACAAAGTAATGCTATTTATTTAGAAGTAAAAAATTTGGAATGCATGTTCTTAAGATGCAATAATGTTATTTTCTGTTTTCCATGATGTCATTATTTGAACCTAAACCTATTTCTCCATCATTTCTAAGCATAATAAATGGTTTTTGAAATATCTATATTCAAGTGGAAGGGATATATGATGATCTTAAAGAAAGGAAAGGTTAGAATATTTCTAACATAATTAAATTATGCTTAGTGATCCATAGAAACAAAAAGGTTGACATTAGGTGTTTGGGAACACAGACAAATCATCCTTGATTCCAAAAGAAGGCATCAGAGATGGGGACAGAATGTGTATTGGCAGGGAAGACTGGGAACTCCCAAGCTAAGCCCACAACTTGCCACATTGTATCATAGGAAACCTGGAGAAAGGAGATTATTGTATCTGGAATATACAGGCATGCAGAAATGGCAGCAATTTGCTTGGGGAGAAAGCACAAGCCAAAAAAAAAAAAGTGTGCATGTTCTAAAAGCTATTGTGACTTGTACTTCTCCTGTTCTTTCTAGAGTAGTGATGAAGAAGTACTTAAAGATGAAGAATTTTTCTTTATGACTCAATTCAAATATGATATCCTAAGAGAAGTTCTTACAAAAATTCCTAGAATAGGGCAATTTGGTTGTTTTGCCTGTGATCTCTCACAGTATGCTTTTCATGGGTACTGTATTAGAGTACCCATGACATTACCACAGTATAGTAAACATGTCTACTTTTTTTTTTTTTTTTTTTTTTTTTTGTACTGGGGATTGCACTTAACCACTGAGCCACATGTTCAGCCCTTCTTTTATTTAATATTTTTTATTTAGAGACAGGGTCTCAATGAGTTGCTTAGGGCCTCACTAAATTGTTGAAGCTGGCTTCAAACACATAATCCTCCTATCTGAGCCTCCAGAGCGGCTGGGATTACAGGCGTGCACTATTGCACCCAGCACACATATCTACTTTCCATATTAGTTTCTTTCTTTCTTCTTTTTTTTTACATATACATATTTATTTATTTATTTATTTTAGTGGTGCTGAGGATCAAACCCAGTGCCTCACATGTGCTAGGCTAGCACTCTATCACTGAGTTAAAACCCCAGCCCCATATTAGTTTCTTACAATCCCAATGTCAATTAACTTCTTTAAGCTAGTGTCTGTATAGTACTGATCTCAGCGTCTCAAATGCCTGGTAAACACTGTCAGTACATGTACAAGGGATGAATGAACAAATGAATAGTCAGACAAATGATTGAATGAACAACCAACAGATGAAAACAGTCCTAAAGCAGGATCTGAATAATGTTGTAAAAATCTTGACTTCTGGTTTCCAATCTGGCATATTAGCAGCTTGGGGATTGTTATTCCATCCTACAGACAAACAAAAAGCTGCAAAAAATAACAACACTTATTGGATCTATCAGAGAATTGAGGTCACAGGGCAAACCACTGACCTAAAAATTGTCAAGACAGACAAGTAAATATAGAAAAATCACAATTTACTGGTGCAGAAACACAAGAGAAGAAACCTCCAGGGGAACTGGTATTGGGATAAAAAAGCCCAAACTGTAACTGATGAATTGTGAAAGGCTCAGCGTGAACAAGTCAGAGAATTAAAAACTCCAGCTAGACCTAGATGGGGACAGGGCAGTTTTGTGAATTTCAACTCCAGGATCTTGACCAGGTTCTCACAGTGAGTATCTGAAAGAAAAAAAAAAATCTCACTTCTAACAGGCAAAGGGACAAAATAACCATTTGGGTTTTGTTTGTTTATTTATTTATTTGTTTTTGAAACAACTTCTTTATTCATGCCTACACTGATGAGCATTGAAATTTATGCCATCTTGAAGTATGTAAGAGTACTCTGAACTTCTCAAAAAGGGCTTAAACTACTGGGGATTTTTCAGAGTCTGACTAACTTGGGGGAAAGGTAATATCCAAATTCAGCCCTCTCTAACCATCTTATCTTACCTAAGGGGAAATATATGTAAACATCAATTGTAAACTTCACAGTACAGAAAGACAGTGTCACTAAAAGATGAGACTTAATCATAAGACTATAGAACACTGCCCCACCCCCAAGAATCACCACCATATTGCTTAAGGCCAATCTGCCACATTTCCTTTTATTTAGAACATCATGACTGGCAATTGAGAAAAAAATAGCAAGGCATTATAAAAAGTAAAAATCAGTTTGAAGAGACAAATCAAGCATCAGGATCAGAAACAGATAGATGAAAGATATTGTAATTATTATGATAGGAATTTTAAACAACCATATTTAATGCGCTGAGATTCTAAAGGATAAGAGAGACAGCATCCAATAATATATGGGTAATGTTAAGTACAAAGGTTGAAAATCTATGAAAGAACAAAAGAAAAATATTAGAGATAAGTACCATAACAGAAATGAAGAATGCCTTTGATGGTCTCATTAGTGGACTGGATATAGTTGAGGAAAGAGTATCTGAGCTTGAGGATATGTTGCTAGAAGCTTCCAAAATGGAAAAGTAAATACCAACAATAAAAGACTGAAAAATAAAGAGAATATTCAAGAACTGTGTGAAAATTACAGAATTTTGAATTTTGAATATTAATAATGGCAATATCAGAAAGAGAAGGAAGAGAGAAAAGAAAAAATGTTGATGCGATAATATCTGAGAATTTCCCCAATTTACTGTCAGACACTTAGCCACAAATGCCAGGATCTCAAAGAATACTAAATGGGAACAAAGTACAAAACAAATAAAAAAATATATGTAGACATATTATATTCAATTGCAGAAAATCAAAGTAAAAGAAAAGTTTTGGAATGAAGACAGAGGGTAAAACAAGTACCTTAATCATAGAGAAACAAAGATAAGAATTCCATCTGACTTCTCAGAAACTGTGCATACAAGAGTAGAATGAAATATTTAAGTGTTGTAAGAAAAAGACTTCCAAATTAGAATTACATACTCTTTGAAATTAGGCCTCAAAAGTTAAGGAGAAATTAATACTTTCTCAGACAAACAGATATTGAGGGAATCTGATGTGAGAATATTGCAAGAAATAGGTTCTTCAGAGAGAATGAAAATAATATTGATCAGAAACTCATATCTAAATAAGGAAAGGAAGAATATTTGAGAAAGAATAAGTGAAAATGAAATAAAAATATTTATTTATTCTTAATTGATCTAACAGATAACAGTTTGTTTAAAATAGAAACAATATACTCAATCATATAGACTTACATGTATGTATTTGATTATGTATACATATATATGCTTATTTACACATATGTATAAGTGAAATTAATTTCAGCAGTGATGCAAAGATGTGAGAAGAAGAATCAGAATAATTTTGTAATTATGAGGTACCTGTACTACCTGACATGAAACGGTACAGTGTTATTTGAAAGTGAACTTGGGTTTCTTGTGAATGTATATTGAAAACTGTAGGAAAGACACCAGAGGAAGTAAAAAAAAAAAATACATTATAACTTACATAATCAGAAAGGGAAGAAAATGGACTCATGAGATGTTCAATTAGAACCACAAAAGGCATAAAAAAAGGAGAATACAAAAATAAGAGCAAGGAAATAAACAGAAAACTATAACAACATGGTAGATATGTACCCAATTATATCAGTAATCACTTTGAATATTAAGAGTCTAAGCACATCAAGAAAAAGAGATAGAGTGGATCCAAATATAAGACTTAAATATATAATGTCTGTAATAAATTCACAGTATGTATGAAGACTCTATACATTAAAAGTAAAGAGATAGGAAATGATATACCTTGATAATGGCAATCAAAAGGAAGCAGGAGTTGCTATATAGATTTCAGACAATAGACATCAAAGCAAAGAACGTTTCTAGGCTCAACAATTGCTCCTAGACTATAAAAAAGGGGCTCAGTCTCCTGTTAAATAATTTTCTCCTTTAGTATATATACCAGGATCAGGTTATTATGTTGGTATTGGCCCTCTCCTCTTCAAGTGGGTTGCAAAGTGTTCATTATACATTCCATTTAAATACCAACTAAGAATCCTAATCTGTTGAAGGTGACATACAGCCTAAAGAGAGATTTGTCATTTACCAGGTACCTCAAATGTCAGAAGGTGCTGTCAGATGGCTTTGGATTAATTTAATACATTATCAGACATTTTCCTTTTAAAAAAAGCAAGCATGTACAGACAGAGGAGATGAAATGAAATGAGGGAAACAGATTCATATAAAAGAAGTAAACACAGCTTTGCAATTGAATAAAAGCAAATGGAATTGAGTTGACCAGGGGCTGCTTTTAAAGAGACAGGTATATTCTTTGGCTATGTAATCATGCATCTAAAGATATAGTTTCTGACAGAGATAGTGCCCGACTATTATGGAGGCAGAAATAGATTGTGCTTAGAAGACAAGGAGTACATTTCTCATATGACTCCTAAGTTGGTTATCTACAGTTCTGAAATGGTGTTCTAAAATTATAGACATGTCAGCAATATCAGGATAAGTACATAACCTCTCAAAGTAAAAGAAATGGAGGGAGGGGAAAACATTTATTCAGCACCTACTAATAGTGCTCTGGTTGATGTTATTTCACACGTCAAATCTTTTCCTTCTTAAAGAATCTAGTAAAGATTAAATGAATTAAAATCCATTTGCTAGCATAAATTTACATATATTTTAGCTTAATACATAAATCAAATTCATGTTTGAAAAATAGCACACTCATTTTTAATTCTTAATGCTAAGAATTTATCTGAACTTTATTGATCAAAACATTAAGAATAATTTTGTCCTTAAAGCTATCTACTTTAAATATTTTCTCATTTCTTTGACAATAGAATGCAGTGTGATAATACCCAAAATCCATGATTAATGTAATATTTTAAATATAAATATATTTACCTGGTTTCTGTGCTTAGTCACAAAATAGTTTCCCAACTAATTTGTATTAATAAAATCTTCTTTATATTGGCTTCCAGAATTAAATTTAAGAATTAAATTCTTAAGGAAAACGAAAGCTCTAAAATAATAATATCCCCACACATAAGTATGTAAATGGTCATTTGATTTCTTTCAAAAGTACTAATAGGAATGCCATATGAATATTTTAAAGAAAATCTTGGGTTTTTTGACTACTATTCAATAGTTAAGTCTATACAAAAATAACAAGAAAGATTACAATAAACACACAACATTTTTCCTTTGAATTTATAAACATTTATTGGCAGCAGCACTGTCAAGAATCCTAGTTTTGAAACAAACATGATTTACTGAATGTTTTCCTCTTTTTACTCACTATTCATTAAAAGTCAGACAACACTGTAAGACTACTGTGTGCAAAGTAAAGAACAAAGTAAAATCATCCTATTTATGTTGAGAGACTGTGGCCTAATAGAAAAAATACCGGGAGTTTTCTGAGATTTTCAATTATAAAATGGTAAACAGTGACCTCAGGTTTCTGATGACATGTAAAGACCTCAGAGGTCATCACTCCCATCCCTATAACAAGAAAAAACTAAGCAAACTGAAAAGCAACAATTTTTCTTAGATCAATTAGGTAACTGAAGTGGCTGGACAAATTAATTGCCCTCCTCAAATTGAAGAGCCACGTAAACATAAAGAATTATTTTACCTGGAAGGGAAACCAATGCTGGAGCCCATGAGGAACACTTAAAACTGCCTAATTGCTTCTGAAGAGTGAGTTTGGACTACCTTGAGAAATAAAACTTTGAGAAGGTCTGGTTAAAAATGGTGATGGTGGGTCCCATACTTTCATGTGTTTTATCTCCAGAAGCTCTATCATCTGTTCAGAGAAAAGGTCAAACAAAAATTCCTTCTGGCTTCAGAGAAGGGAAGGGGGAAGTAACAATTTTGATATACTCCTAGAGGACTCTTGTTATCCTTAACCCTGTCCTAACCTCAAGGAAAACTTTCATCAGAAGCTATATGAACTTGGGGAAGAAAAAAACCCCACTTCCCAGTTTCAGTCCCTTATTAGCCTTCTCATCTCATACAAGGGTTGGGAGGATAAAGAAGGTGAAGCACTCATAAAGGTCACAGCTCAGGGACAGAGGCTTATTAAAATATTGAACCCAACCATAAGACAATATAAACTTCCTCTCCCACATGATTTACCACTATATCAATATGTTTCCTGATTAATAAAAGACATTACAGCTGAAGGAACTTGCAAGTCAGATTCAATTTAATAAGGAATTTCTCAGGAAATCCAAAGGTAATAGGGGAGAGAAAAATAAGGTCACGAGAGGACACTTGAGCCTCTGAGATCACCATTACAACGAACAGAAAGATAGCTTAAATCCCAGCCAGATAAAAATAAAATTTCACATTGAAGTTCAACTGACCTCAGTTCTTTTTGTAAAATATATTATGACTGACTTTCAACAAAAAATAAATAACAGCAAGCTAAAAGGCAAGAAATACAGACTGAAGGGACAAACCAATCATCATTAGCAGACTTACATATGTTATAGATTTTGGAACAATCAAAACAGGAATTTACAATAAGTATGATTAACATACTAAGGACTATACTGTATTGAAATGGGCAACATTCGAGAACATATGGCTAAAGTAAATAGAAAGATGGAAACCTGATGAAAGAATTAAAAGGAAATGTTGAAATTGAAAGCATTGTAATAGGCCAGGCACAGTGGCGCACTCCTGTAATTCCAGCAGCTTGGAAGGCTAAGGCAAGAAAATCGCGAGTTCAAAACCAGCCTCAGAAAAAGCAAGGCACTGAGCAACCCAGACCCTGTCTCTAAATAAAATACAAAATAGAGCTTGGGATGTGGCTCAGTGGTCAAGTGCCCCTGAGTTCAATCCCTGGTATCCTCTCCCCACAAAAAAAACCATTGTAATAGAAATGAATGTCTTTGCTGTTTGAATCAGTACACTGAACAAGACTAAGGAAAGAATCAGTGAACTTGAAGATATGCCAATATAACTTCCCAAGCTGAAATGTCAAGATAAAAAATAATGGAAAACATAAATAGAATATCCAAGAAGTATGGTCAATTACAGATATATAATGTATACAAAAATGGCAATACCAGAAGGGGAAGAAAGAGAAAAAACTGAAGGTATAATTGAAGTAGTAATGCTAGATAATTTTTCACAATTAATAACAGGCACAAAGTCACAGTTCCAGAAAGTGTGGAAACTTCCAAAAAGGATAAATGTCCCCCAAATATATACCAATGTATTTCATATTCAAACTTCAGAAAAATCAAAGACAGAAAATCTTCAAAGAAGTCAGAGGAGGAAAAAAAACCCTTTTACTTATAGAAGGTTAAAGAGAAGAAGTGCATCTGATTTCTCTTCAGGAAAAAAAAATGAAAGCAAAATGACAACAGAGTGAAATACTTAGTGTTCAAAGAAAAAAAATAAACATTTACCTAGAATTCTGTATCCAGCAAAATTCTCCCTCAAAGTGAAGAACTAAAGACTTTATCTAAGAAATGAAAATTGAGGAAACTTTGATACCAGTAAACCTGACATGCAAGAACTGTTAAAAGTTTTTCAAACAGGAAAAATGAAATAGATCAGAAATTTGAATCTATGTGAAGAAAAGAAAAGTGTTGGGAAAAGACTAAATAAAGCTAAACCAAAATCTTTTTGTTGTTACTTTATCAAAAAAAATAATCATTTTCCAAATAATGTTTGCAATAACTTATTTGATAATTGTAGCCTTTGGATAAATGAAATGAATGACAATAGTGTAATAAGGGACAGGAGAGAAGAATTGAGAATACTCCTTTATAAGGTACTTGCACTACCTGGGAAGCAATATAATGTTAGTTGAAAGTAAACTTTGATTACTTGTAAATGTTTACTACAAACTCTGGGGCAACCACAAACAATGTTAAGAACAGAAGTATGACTTTTATGCAAAGAGAGGAAAGAAAAGTAAATGGTATTTCCTTAGTCTTCTAGGACTGCCTCAATAAAATACCACAGACCAGATGACTAACATAACAGAAATTGTTTTTTCAATTTCTGGAGGTGGAAGTCAGATATAAAAGGGCTTTCATAGTTGGTTTTTCCTGAGGCCTTTCTCCCTGGCTTGCCTATGGCCATCTTCTCAGTGGGTCTTGACAAAGTGGTTTTTTTCTCTGCAATCATATCCCTGGTGTCTCTCTTCTTATAAGGACATAAAGCATGTCGATTTAGGGCTCCACCCTAACAGCCTCATTTTAATTTAATCATCTACATAAAAGCCCAATGTCCAAATACAGTCACATTGGGGATTAGAGCACCAACACATGAATCTGTGTTGATTCAGTCCATTGTAACATTATTCAGTCCATTGCAACATTAAACATCAGAAAGAAACAGAAAAGAGTGAAAGACCTAAACAAAATACCATAATATCAAAGACAATAAATAGAAAATAGTTAACATATAGTAGATACAAATACAAATACGTAAATAATCATTTTAAATGTGAATTTTTAAGTAAACCAACTAAATACAGAATTTGCCATCAGATATAAAAAAAGAAATTTATTTTCTTGCAGAAAACCCAGTTTAGATATATATTGATAGATATAATATAGATTAAAATGGAAAACATGCTTGATTTTCAAAGATGTTGAAAGGATTAGAGATAATTTATGAATACTGCCTGGCACAAAGAAGGCACATTATTATAATAATTATTATTACTAAACACAATTTAGCATTTCAGAAAGGACTAGAAAAGCAGCATAAGTTATAAAATTGTGTTGAGAGCCACAGCCAAAAGAGTCCCCCAATGAGGAACCCAGCAACCCCATCAGGGTAGTGCGCAGGACACATTATCCATTAGATCCCTCACGAGACCAACCAGAGGAAGCGCAGGATTGGACATCTGCGCCTCCGCCAGAACAGTACTAACTCCAGAGATGGGAGTTCAAATCATTCCCACAGGGGTAAAAGGACCTCTTCCCAAAGGAACAGTAGGCTTATTATTGGGATGCAATTCTTCTACTAAAAAAGGACTTATGATAAGTCCTGGGGTAATTGATCCTGATTATGAAGGTGAAATAAAAATTATAGCCAGTTCTCCAAAGGGTATATCAGTAATTTCACCAGGAGATAGAATAGCACAGTTATTAATAATACCCAGCCTACATGATAAATTTTCCAGTCATACTGTAGAAAGAGGTTCCAGGGGATTAGGCTCCACAGGTGTAGATTGGGCTATGCTGTCTTTAAATTTAGATTCTCGCCCCATGCTAAAACTAAATATTCAAGGACATGAATTTAATGGGCTACTGGATACAGGTGCAGACCTTAGCATCATCTCTTGTCAAGAATGGCCAAAACATTGGCCATTACAACAAGCCACTCAAAAGCTTCGAGGCCTAGGAGTGGCGACTAATCCCCATAGAAGTGCAATAGTATTAGATTGGAAGGATCCTGAAGGATGTGAAGGAACTATACAGCCATATGTATTGGATCATCTTCCCGTAAATTTATTGGGACGAGATGTCCTAGATCAATTAGGATTAACATTAACAAATAACATCAATTCAAATGTGTCCACTATTATGGCTAGACAACGTTTTAGGAAAGGAAAAAGATTAGGAGAACAAGAACAAGGTATAGCAGCACCAATACAAATAGATCAAGGAACAGACAGACATGGATTGGATTTTCAGAAGGGGGTCACTGACACAATAAAAATTACTTGTAAATCAGAAAGACCAGTATGGGTTCCTCAGTGGCCCCTGACTAAAGAAAAGATACAAGCAGCCCATGACCTGGTCAAACAACATTTAGCAGAGGGACACATACAACCTTCTGTATCTCCCCATAATACTCCCATTTTTGTCATCAAAAAGAAATCTGGTAAATGGAGATTATTGCAAGATTTCAGAGCCATTAATAATGAGATGATTATTATGGGACCTGCTCAATCGGGGATTCCCCAATTGTCTGCTTTGTCAAAAACCTGGTATGTTTTAGTTATAGATATTAAAGATTTTTTTTTCAATTCCAATTCATCCTGAGGATAGTCCACGTTTTGCATTTACTATCCCTGCACTGAATCATGAAGGTCTTGATCAGAGATATGAATGGAAAGTACTCCCTCAAGGGATGGCTAACAGCCCAACTATGAGTCAAATTTATGTTAACAAAGCAATCCAGCCACTTAGAAATCAAAATCCTGAACTACAAATATTTCACTATATGGATGATGTATTACTAGCACTTAAAGATAAAAACACATTGTTAGAATGTTATGCCACACTTACAAATTTATTAAAAAATTATAATCTAGAGATAGCAATAGATAAAGTACAATTAAATTTTCCAATTAATTATTTAGGAGTTCTATTATCTTCAACCATGGTCCGTCCACCAAAAATTCAAATACGAGTAGATCAACTCAAATCACTTAACGACTTTCAAAAGTTATTAGGAGACATAAATTGGATAAGGCCTTATCTAGGCATACCAACAGAAGAGTTGGGACCTTTATTTGATATCCTAAAGATCCATCAGATCCAAATTCACCCCGCATGTTAACGCCTGAAGCAAGAAAGGCATTAAAAATCATTGAAACATATATGGAAAATATGCATTTGGATAGAATTGATATAAGTTTGCCTTTATTATTTATTGTACTACCAACAAAAATATTCCTACAGGAGTATTTTGGCAAGAAGGTCCATTATTATGGATACATTTATCTTATTCTTCTAACACTATTCTTTCTAGGTATCCTGAGGCTGTAGAACAATTAATACTCAAAGGAATAAAAGCAGCAAAGGGAGTGTTTGGAATTTCTCCCAATAAAATTATTACTCCATATACTATGGATCAAATTGATGAGTTAGCTAATGAGTTAAATACTTGGGCAATAATCATGTGCAAATCTAATATTTCATTTGATAACCACTTACCATCTAATCCTTTATTGTCTTTTTGGTCATCACCTCCTGTAATTTTTCCAAAAACGACAAGAAAAACACCTATCATGAATGCTCCAAATATATTCACTGATGGGTCAAATAATGGTACAGCAGCAACAGTTACACCTGATCAAACTTTTACATTTTTAGTACCCAAACAATCAGCTCAAAGGGTAGAATTTAATGCAGTATTACAAGCTTTTGTGATGTTTAAAGATTCTGTATTTAATTTATTTTCCGATAGTGTATAGTTAATGCTATAGTATCCCTTGAAGATGCTGGTAGGATTTCCCCTTCCTCTACTGTTTTCTCTTTGTTTTCCACTATACAAAGTCTAATCTGGGACAGAAAAGATCCATTCTTTATAGGACATAAAGGATTGTCTGGAGCCCTTAGTTTGGGCAATGATTTAGCAGATAAATCTACACATGACATATATATTTTCTCTACACTAGAAGAAGCTACAAATTTTCATAAAAAGTTCCATGTCAATGCTAATACTTTACAAAAGCATTTAAAAATAACTAAGGAACAAGTTAGACAAATAATAAAACAATGTCAAAATTGTGTGACCTTTTTACCACAAGTTAATCTTGGAGTCAATCCTAGAGGACTGATACCTAACCATATTTGGCAGATGGACGTCACACACTTGCCAGAATTTGGAAAATTAAAATATTTGCATGTTACAGTTGATACTTCTTCCGGATTTTTGATGGGCTCCCTTCATGCCGGAGAAAAAAACTAAAGATATTATAGCTCATTGCTTACAAAATTTTGCCACTGTGGGCGTTCCAAAACAGTTAAAAGCAGATAATACCCCTGGTTATACTTCTACCTCTTTTAAACAATTTTGCTCATCATTTGGCATTATTCATATAATCTCCAGGGACAAGGCATAGTTGAAAGAGCTCATCAAACTATTAAAATGTACTTATTAAAGCAAAAAGAGGGAATTAGGAAGGGGTATATATTCCCCAAAGATAAACTTAAAATAACCCTTTTTACTCTAAACTTTTAAAATTTGGATTCATCAGGACTTAGTGCTGCAGAAAGGCATATGTGTCCAAAAAATGTACATAACCCCAAGGTACTTTGGAAGGATATTCTAACAGGACAATGGAAAGGTCCTGACCCAGTAATTGTCTGGAGTCAGGGGTCTGTTTGTGTGTTTCCACAGGAGAACAGAAGCCGATTTGGATTCCAGAGAGATTAACTAAAGCGATTTCTACAGACCAAAAAGAAGACGATTTGGCTCAAATCCATAACAGCTGATATCCAGAACTCCAGTTTGGCTATCCTTACATCTGCGACAGAACCAGGATGCTTTTTTCAATATCAATTTTATTATTGCCCTTTCCCACATTCTATTTTGTTTTTTGAGCTCATACAGACCTAGGTTAATGTTTTGCTGATCAGTTCTATTTTTTGACTATGGAGTTTTTAAACATTGCAATGGAGATTTCACCTGTAAAAAGTTATAAGGCCTTTACTATTATGTTATGTGTTGTATGTATTATATTATGTGTGCACACTTGTGTTTTGTGTTGTATGTTTGTATGTATGTATGTCCATATATCATATATGATGAGCGCTCATGAAAAAATGGATCCAAATATTTTTTTTTTCTTATTCACATGATTTAAATGGTTTAATTTAAATTGGGTAAACAGCTGTAGAGGATTGTTTTAATATGTGAACAAAAAAGGAGGTTAACAGATCTGTTTGTTTACTTTCACCTTTCCTTTTCATTATATTTAATAATTCTATTCAAGATAATGTAAATTTTTCAGAAAATTGTTTTCTTTTAGTGCCTGCTGGAATGTTACATAATTTTTTCTTTAGCCATTATTGCCAGAATTCCTATCTTCATCCCAGTGCCGGTGAAGACAAAGATAAAACCAATCTACAGCTTCTGCAATAGCTATCACTGAACTGCTTGCAGAACTTGCCTAGACTATGTATCACTTGTATGCATTGTGAACTATCTGTTGGTGCAGTGACTTGTGGTAGTGTTGGGGTATTTTTGCTATGGTGTCATCGGTGGTACAATTTTTCCAATAGGAGCTGTCAATTGGCTATCCTCCTCCCTTCTGCTTGTGATGGTCGTTCAGCTAAAATTTGGGGGCCAACAAAGGTGAGTCAAAGAACCTCACCCCCCCTGCTGGTACAAAGGCCTATCCACAGGTGTGGCTGCATGCTGGACTGGTAGTCAATGACGGGTAAGATCCAATTGCAATGGTACCAACCTAAGACAGGAGGCTAACGCCTTGAGGTCAGCTCATCTGATGACAGGTAAGGACCATATGTAGTATTGGACAACCTAAGGCAGGCACAGTCCCTAAGCCACATGTTTGTTGTTTAAACAGAGAGGGGGAGATGTTGAGAGCCACAGCCGAAGGGGCCCCAGCAAACTTCCAGCTGCCAGCTGATTGGCTCCTCTGCAGTGATGCTCATTGGGCTGTTTCCCCGCCCTTTCAGACCACAGAGCTGCTCATAGGGGGACTCTTTTGGCTCTGCCCACGCGACCCAGCCAATCTGCCTCAAGAGCAGGAGGAGTGGGGGGGGTTGAGAGGCTTGTGGGAAGCCAGTGGTGGCAGTTGGGCTCTGAGGGAATTCCTGAAGAGCTTGTGTGGTGTGGCATGTGTGTCCTAAAAATAAAGTTCGTTTCTGCTTGATAAGTAGCTCGTGAATTGTGCCCAGACAGTGGCAAAATTGTCTTTCATGTATAATTAGAAATGTCTAGTTTTAGTAATATCTTACCCTTACCTGAAATCTGACACATAAATTAACTATTTCACCTCTAGCCTTCTCAATTGGAAGCTTTCTCTTTCTCCCTCTTTCGCCATTGCATGTACTTCCACATCATGAGTAGGTAAAGATAAACATCTAGCATTGAGGCTTCCAGATAACTTTGTTTAATTCTTTCTTCAAAAATTCTAGGTCCCAAAATATGGGAAATTGAGCAACTGTGTTAATTTCATAGTAAGAATGCTATAATCTTTGGGGGAAATAATCTGTCAATAGTTATTTTAAACTACTAAATATGCAGATACACTTGAAATAAAATACTGTTATTGTGGTTTGAATCTAAAATGTACCCCAAAATCTTATATGCTAAACACTTGGTCATCAGTCCATGGCACCACTGGGAGGTAGTGAACCTTTTAGTAGGTGGGGCCTAGTGAAAAAATGTTAAGTCATTGGAGACATGGCCTTGAAAAGGATATTGGGACTTGAACCCCTACCCTCACACTCTCTCTCTCTGTCTCTGATTCATAGCTGTCACGAGGTCAAGAGATTTCCTCTGCTAGATGTTTCTGCCATGATGTATCACCATGCCACAGATCCAAAGCAACAGGGCTAAGAGACCACAGTCTGAAACCTTGAAGCTATGAGCTAAAATATACTTTTCCCCCTTTTAGTTGGTTTTCTTAGGTATTTTGTGACAGCAAAATAAAACTGACTGACATAACTATATTGGGAAATCTATTTTATAGAAATAAAAGTGCCAATATATAGTGGTGTTATTTGCATTTAGTTGGAGGGGACAAAAGAGGGAAGCAACTGGGTATGAGAATGAAAATTAATGAATGAAATATAGTACATTTATCCTGTGGATGATTATACAACTGTTATACACAGTTATCTGCATTTATAGGCATCTGCTTATTTTTATTTATTTTCCCCTGATTTATTAAGGTATGATTGACAAATGAAAATTGTATATATTTAAGGCATACAGCGGGATGTTTTGATATACATATACATTATGACATGATTACCACAATCAAGCTAAATAACATATTCATCACATCACAAAGTTGCCCTTTTTTGCTGTATGCAACATCTCCTTATTTTTAAACACACAGATCTCTGAATAAAACTGATAAATATGTTCAAAAGTGTTCTTAACTTAGGAAAGCAATATGCAGAGGTATTTATGTTTGCCTAAATATCCATGAAGATAAATAAGACAGAATGTTTGTCAGAAAGTTCACATTGTTATGTGTGATGTTAAGGGGTAAAAACAAGAGAAAAAGCATTATTACTGACTTATTTATGCACCTTTACATTGTTTCATTGATTATACTGAGAACATGTTGCTTTTTAATTGAAATATTTCATAATGTTAAAAATATATCTCAATCCTATTTTGCTTACTGTGGGTTCTTGTTGAAGTAAACTTTCTAAATTATAGTCACTGTTAATTTATTGAAGATTTTTATTTAAGGTTTACAGTTTTTCTCCTAATCCATTTTTTCCTATTTTCATTTTCAGTGATATCAATAATATATAGAAAAACCTGATTTTAGACATGTGATTTGAGATGGTTTTATTGTTCATATTAAGGTCACTCACTACTTATTGGTCATCAGTAAAGAGACTAATTAAAAATAACAAGTTACCAAAGAAATTGACATATAAAGGAAGAATATTATAATGGCAAAATATATACACACACACACACACACACACACACACACACACACACACTGGAGTCTAGATAATTTAATGTGCAGGTGAGGGGACCAAGAATCTGTCACTGGATATACAAGAGGGTAAGGAGTCTACTCTTGGAGATAAATATTGTTCAACATAATCTTTATCCAAAATTTAATGATAAAATCTCTCAAAATGTCCTAGTACTTTGCTCAAATTTGAGCTCCTCATATCAATAGGAAATGAAATATGCTATTATGATTTGAATCTGTAATATCGCCCAAAGGCTCATGTGTTGAAGATTTGGTTCCCGATGAAGCAATGTTCAGAAGGAAGGCTTTTGGGAAGTGACTAGATCCTGAGGGACTATCCTATCAACAGATTAATCTATTAATGGATTCATAGCTGAATGGACAATGGGAAGGTGGAACCTAGTAGGTATTTGAAAGTGTTCCCTTGGAGACTATACTTATCGCTGGTCCTGTCTCTCTCTCATTTGCTTCCTGGCAACCATGAGGTAAGCAGATTTGCTCTATCATGTCCTTCCTTCCGTGATCTACAGTCTCATCAGGTACAGAAACAATGGTACCAACTGACCATGAATTGAAACCTCTGAAACTGTGAACCAAATAAATGTCTCCTTCTAAAAAGAAAGCTTTTTCTCTTCGGGTATTTTTTCATAGTGAGAGAAAGTTAACCAACACAACTAGAGAGGTAATAAAATGCATCATTGAGGGAAAGGACATGCAGATTACATAGGATGGAACTGCTAAAGTTGTCTGAGCATAGGAAGTTTTGAAGGCTCATCTGAAGAATTGGAATGTCAATAACCACATTAGATTCAATGTTTAAACTCAACCCATTATTCAACCTGTCGTGCAACTTAGCATTTTTATTAGTCTGTATTTTATACTTAAACTTTTTTTGCTTTTACTAGTGCATTATAGTTATACATAATAGTTGAATTCATTTTGACAAACTCTTACATGTGTGTAATTTAATTTACTCTATTTCAGTCCCTGATACTCCAAATTTCCTTCTCCCCCTCCCCTCCATTTCCTTTCCTCTTCACTACTGGTCTTCTTTTCACTCATTTATTTATATATTTTAATTGGATATAGATATAGGTATATATAGATATATAGATATACATAAAGGTTAGATACATTGGGGTATATTAATAAATGTACATTGCATAATTTTGTCAAATTCATTTCACATTTCCTCCCCTTTCCATTCCATCCTTCCTCCCTCTCAATCTCCTGCTTCTATCCACTGATCTTCCCGATTTATTTATGATATCTAACCCTCCTCCTACAGACACACTTTACTTTCCCCTTTGCTCCAGCTTCCATATCAATGTTTATAACAGCACAATTCATAATAGACAATTATTAAAAGAGTGCATGTGCCCATCAGTAGATGAATGGATAAATAAAATGTGGTATATGCACATAAAAGGGTTCTACTCAGCCATAACAAAAAATGAAATTATGGTATTTTCTGGTAAATGGGTAAAACTGAAGAACATCATGCTAAGTGAAATAAGCCAGACTCAGAAAGTCAAAGGTCAAATGTTCTCTGTCAAATTAATGTGTTTTTATCCATTCACATGACACTATAATCCCTCACTGTTTGAAAACCCTTCTAAATATATTTACTGATCTTCCTTCATTTTATTTCTGCCTCATGCATTGGTGAAGTTTTAACTATTAGTGTAAACAATATACAACAATCACCTATTCCCTAACTTCACCTGTATAACTTCAGGCATGGCTGGAAAAGATACTACACAGGTGCAACTTCTTTTTTTAAAATCTAGTCTCAGCTTTGGAGATTCATTTGACTGGATATTCTGTTGCCATATCAAACTCACTACAAAACATATTTTTAGTATACCAGTTTCTCTCTGCAGCTGTGCTCCTGTTGAATTACCTTTCTTTAATGTCCTCGTATGTTCTTGCTACTCATAAAAAAATCAACTCATTCACTCATTCTCAAGGAAAGTTTTCCTGGCTTTTCAACTCTTCATCATCTCATTTTACTTTAAAATTCTAATAAAAATAGATGACATTTAACAGCATTCAAATGAAGTTTTATAATGTAAGAAGGGAAACAATAGCATTTAGTTCTTTGGCTTCTGGGTTAGATTGTTAATATCTCCTATAGTGAAGTAAGAATAGCATATTATAACATTCAAACAATAATGACACTCACTAACATTTTATTGCCTAGTAACCAGAAAATTTTGTAGAGTAACAGAAAAAAAAAGTATAAAAAAGTGTTGTGCTTTCCTTATGGAACTCTAGACAGTCTTAGTTTAAAGTATTATAATTTGTTGGATTTTAATGTAAGAGAGATCCAGAAAGTAAACTATATTAAATCAAGATAATAAAATAGATTTCTTATAGATATGTAGAATTTGCTTAGGCATTATTCAGACGCATGGTGGAGGCGGGGTTGCCCTGTCAAGTATCTATTTCATTTAAAAGTGAATAATGGGCTTCTAGTTTCAGTTTGACATCTAAAAAGCTTGGAAGTCATCCTTTCCCTCCTTACAACAAGAAGAAAACTTAAACTAAAAATCAATAAGACCCATCAGATAATTGAGATCACAAAGTAAACTGCCACCCTGAAATCTGGAGAGAGTGTCAAATATAACCTAGATTAACTTACTTGGAGTAGAAAGCACTGGAGCCATAAACTATTAGGAAAGCTTAAATGGAAATTTTGACAAATTACTGGAGGCTAAGAGTGGATTAGTTTAAGAGAAAGAAAATACTAGCAATCCAGTCTTAGTAGTGCCCCCACACTTTTATGTGCTTTACTTCCAGCAGCCTCACAACTTTCCCAAGATTAAGACCCAATAAATAATCTCCAGATGCTTGCAAAGAGGAAGAGGGGAAATAACCATATCCAATTGCTCTCAGAGTATTCTCCACAATAAAAGCGTACTAACCAAGAGAAACTCCTTTATTAGAGCCTTACATAACAAAGGTAAGAAAATCTATTAGCCAACACCAGCAGCCAATACACATGTGAGGCACTGGGTTCAATTCTCAGCACCGCATATAAATAAATGAATAAAATAAGGTGCATCAACAACTAAAAAATATATTTAAAAAATCAAGATGAATCTGAAACATATTTTAATACAGGAAAGTAAGGAAGAAAAAGAATTTTAAACTTCCACCTCTCACCCCTCGGAGTCAAATAGATATTTTTAAAAAAATATTTATTTTTTTTTTGTGGTGCTGAGGATTGAATTCAGTGTCTCACACATGCTAGGCAAGTGCTCTACCACTGAGCCACAAGCCCAGCCTAGAAGAAATGTTTTTAAAAAATAGTGCACAGGCATTAATGGACATCATATCAATGGAGCACATAAGCCAAGTGAGTTTTCAAAGGCCAAAGTTAGAAATTTTGAGCAATAAAATAAATGAAGTAATATTGGATTATAGTATAAAACAAAATAAATGTTCATGAATCCATACTTACATAAACAAACCATTGAATAAATATATAAAAGTGAAAAGTAAACAAACTGTGCAAAGCAGTTCCAAACAATTTATGCACATTAGAAGTGGGGAAAGTACTTCTTAGGTATGGGGTGAGCAGAGTGATGTCCTTCCAAAGAATACACTAGGGAAAGGAATAGAAAAAATAACTTCACAGTTATTAATAATCTCAGACAAGTAATCAAGGTCAACATTAATCATCATGAATCATGTTGATAGTACATATCTTTGATATGATGCAATGAAAATAATATTTGCCTTTGTTGTCTTCCACCCAAAAATCCATACCATTAGTGTAATCCTGAGAAAAGTATCAGACAAATTCCTCTAGGGTAGCATCATGCAATATTCTTTTTGTGTGTGTGTGTGTGTATTCAGCAATAACTGCTTAATTCTTTTTTTTTAATTGGTTGTTCAAAACATTATAAAGCTATTGACATATCATATTTCATACATTAGATTCAAGTTGGTTATGAACTCCCAATTTTACCCCAAATACAGATTGCAGAATCACATTGGTTACACATCCACAATTTTTACATAATGCCCTATTAGTAACTGTTGTATTCTGCTACCTTTCCTATCCTCTACTATCCCCCCTCCCTCCCCTCCCATCTTCTCTCTCTACCCTATCCACTGTAATTCATTTCTCTCCTTGTTTATTTTCCCATTCCCCTCACAACCTCTTATATGTAATTTTGTATAACAATGAGGGACTCCCTCCATTACCATGCAATCTCCCTTTTCTCTCCCTTTCCATCCCACCTCATGTATCTGTTTAATGTTAATCTTTTCTTCCTGCTCTTCCTCCCTGCTCTGTTCTTAGTTGCTCTCATTATATCAAAGAAGACATTTGGTATTTGTTTCTTAGGGATTGGCTAGCTTCACTAAGCATAATCTGCTCTAGTGCCATCCATTTCCCTGCAAATTCTATGATTTTGTCATTTTTTAGTGCTGCGTAATACTCCATGGTGTATAAATGCCATATTTTTTTTATCCATTCATCTATTGAAGGGCATCTGGGTTGGTTCCACAGTCTAGCAATTGTGAATTGTGCTGCTATGATCATTGATGTGGCAGTATCCCTATAGTATGCTCTTTTAAGGTCCTCAGGGAATAGACCAAGAAGGAGAATAGCTGGGTCAAATGGTGGCTCCATTCCCAGCTTTCCAAGAAATCTCCATACTGCTTTCCATATTGGCCACACCAATTTGCAGTCCCACCAGCAATGTACAAGTGTACCCTTTTCCCCACATCCTCGCCAGCACTTGTTGTTGTTTGACTTCATAATGGCTGCCAATCTTACTGGAGTGAGATGGTATCTTAGGGTGGTTTTGATTTGCATTTCTCTGACTGCTAGAGATGGTGAGCATTTTTTCATGTACTTGTTGATTGATTGTATGTCCTCCTCTGAGAAGTGTCTGTTCAGGTCTTTGGCCCATTTGTTGATTGGGTTATTTGTTTTCTTATTGTTTAAAACCAAATTAAAAACTCAATTGAGAGTATCACCAACAGAGTGGAGCAAGTAGAAGCCAGAACATCAGATAATGAAGACAAAATATATCATGCAATATTCTTGAACATTATTTTCAAAACTGTCAAAGTCATTGAAGACAAGGAAATCTGAGAAACTTTCACAGACACAAGAAACCAGGACCAGTAAATGTAATGGGTATTCTGGATGAGGTCCTGCAACAGATATCAAATATAAACTAAAGAAATCACAATAAACTATGGACTTTAATTAATAATAGTATATCAATATTTGTTCATTAATTGTAACAAATATATGACTAATATAAGATGTGTATGAGGGAAAACTGGGGTGGGTAAAGGGAACTCTGTATAAAAACTTTGCAATTTTTCTGGAAATTGAAAACTATACTAAAAATGAAGTCTATTCATAAAATTTTTGTCAAGTTTGATAATTTAAGAGTAGTACAGGTTTTGTAAAAGTTTTAGGTAAAATTACAATTAATTTCTTTAGGAATCATTGTTAAAAATTTTCTGCAAATCATAGAGCTATACCAAAGGTGTTGAGCTTAGCCACTATGCAATTATAATTATTCATTGTGGCTGTCCAGTTCTATGATGCATTCTGGCTCCAACTAGCAATGTATATATTCGTTTAATGTGTTAACATTGGTTAATAAATGTATTTTAAAAACAATTTACCACACATATATGCCACTATAAATACATTATTTAAGGTTGCTCTTTATCTTCATTAGAAATGGGTTACTCTTCCATGGCTTGATTTTTTTTAGTCATCATTACTCAACTTGATGCTTTGAAAATTACTCCACATGTATGTTACATGATATTTAAAATTTAGTTTGGCAATAGCAACTCACACAATCATACTTATTAGTAAAAAAAATATGATAAATATTTCCTACCTATGCCAAATAAATGTACATGTGTATGTTTAAGTTAATTATGAAAATTTATACAGTTAATACAACATACCAAAGGAAAATTACCCAAATCTTCCACATCAAACATTTAGGATACAACTAACATTGACATTTTCCCAGTACTTTATATATATATATTTTTTTTTCTTTTTTGATTGGTGCATGCTAATTATACAGAATGGTGGGTTTTATTTTGGCATATCTGTATGTACATAAAAATGTAATTAGATCAATTTTATTTCTGAAGGGACTCTTCTCCATCTGTCTTCTCCTAAGGATCATTAGATTATCCTCTTTTAACAGGTAATAAAACTGCACTTACAATATACAGATACCCAATGACAGATTAATTACTAGCTTTGTAAAATGAGCTGTTAGTCCTACATGTTATCATTACTGTGACTTAAAACTAAATAAATATGAAGCCAATTCCAAATTCTGGATATCTGTTTCCCTATTAAATCTATTATAGTATAGTATAAAACAATTCAGAAATTTCAAGGACATTATTTTAAAATATTCAGCTAAATAGTAATTATTTAAATAGCTTACTTGAAATAATTAAGATTAAGAGAACTAATAAATTACAATAATTTTCAGTAGACTTACTGATAATGAATGATCATTTATATTTAATCTTTCTAAAGTAATTTCATGCTCAATTCTGCTTTTCATTTTTAAAAATAATACTTATATTTTATAATACCCTAATATCCACCTATGATTTTTTTGTAAAACATTCTTTGTGTAAAACATTAAAATTGTGCATTTTAACGTACAATGATCACACCTGGCTGCCATGTCTTAGAATTGTTTAATACTAAAGCATCAAAACTGCTTATACAGAAAAATTACTGCTTATACTGCTCTACATAGAATAAGTGCTAATTTTTAAATAGAAGTTAATATCATTCTGGAAATAATGTTGAAATTGTCCTTGAGCTCTCAATACCAGTTTACCACAAAACAACCTTGCACACAATATTTTCTTTATTTTTCACTTGACAGTGATAGATGTACACTACTAGGAGTTGTATTTTGAGTGTGGTCTTCTGGAGCAAGAACTTAAAGTTGTTCCATGACTTCAAGAAAAAAGAGCACTCAACAAAGTAAATGGATGAAAGCAAATACTCAATAAATGACATTTTATTCATATATTATTTAGAGATGTCTCTGATATGAAGGTATTCTTGGCTGTGTTACTCATGGATAAGATAGATGTCTCACAGAAGTAAATTCCTCATTTGTAAATATAAATATCAGAGTAGCCTGTTAAATTCAAGAGTAAAAATAAAGTGTTTTATCTGTTTACAGGTGATTCAAGTCTTATCCCACATATATAAGGAAAGATGCTTAAAACGCAGATACTAGACAGATGAACTTCAGTTATCTGAATGTTATAATCTTAAAAAAATTCCCACAGTAAGCCCACAAGACAGGAAACATTCCACCTCACTATACATGTTTAAACACAGGACCCACTTTGATGTTAATGATAATTGTCTCTGAACTTTTAGTTACTGAAAAACGCAAAACTAACTTTTTTACTTCACATCTCTTTACTCTGCTTTTCCTTTTAGAATAAGTATGAATTAATTTTATACTTTTAAAAGAGGATATTATTCAATGAATAAGAAAGATTTAATTGAGAAATACAAGAATGATTATATATATTGGGGAAATTATTAACAATTATAACAAAAGATGTGAGAAACACAAGAAACATTATAGATTGTGAAGATATTTAGATACAATTAAAAATAAAATCCTGATTTTAAAATAATCTTATTAATTTTGGTCAATGGACACAAAATTTTAATTAGATAAAAGGAATAAGATCAAGAGATCTATTGTACAGCATGGTGACTATAGTTAATAACAATGCATTGGATTCTTTAAAGTGCTGATAGTAAATGTTAGGTGTTGTTACCACAAAAGTAATGCACTTGTAATTAAGTAAATTTAATCATTCCACAATGTATATATACTTTAAAACTTCATGTTGTATATGTATACATGTGCAATTTTCTTTTTTCCACTTAAAAAAAAATGCTTAAAATCCTGAGCAATGAAAGATTAAAAAAAAAAAAAAATCTACCAAATAACACATCTGAAACAAGACGATAGACTTGCTTAAAAGGAATTTACCATGAATTGTAGTTTGCTTTTTGTCAACACTGGTATTCACATTCAAACTATTTTCTTGCAAGGGTTCTTTATTTATGAGGTGGTAGTAGAAATTCAGCCTGCTGATAAGCAGAAGCATCACCATGTGATGAAAGAAAAAACTGGGGAAATTTGGCTGCCATGACTTTTCTTGCTTCCAATTAGCATTTAACTACAGTTTAATATGTTCTCCCAAGTCTTGTGTCTAACAGTGTCAGCTTCTAAATCTTCTACATCTGTTGTATATGCAGACATGTGAAAGGAAATTGCATGGAGAGAGATGCTGAATATTATTTAAAGATCAAGAAATTTATCATAGCAACAGGCCAATAATTATAGGAACATTTCCCTAATTTGTAATCTGTAATATCTACTCTCATTGCTCAGAACAACGAAGGGATCGTTCCTAAATGTAGAAGTATAGATATGAATTTGAGTGTAGTAGCCTATGGAATTATCCCATAGTTCAAGTTAATGTTACTTTTCATTGTGGGAAGTAAGATATTCTCCATAATTCTCTTGATTAGAGGCTACATATGATGATAATAAACGTATGGCTCAAGATTGTTTCATCCCTTCCTCTGTGATAGCATTATTACCACAGACTTGCATTTGTTCACTATAACCCTACTTCTGAATGCTAGTTTCTCTGCAAAAATGAAGACTTTCCAGAAAAAAAAAATGGAAGAAGAAAAACTAAAATAAAGCCAGAAATTCAAAATTCTTAGGAGGCTATGGAGAAAGAAATTGATACAAAAGTGGTATATTATATGCCTTAAAGAAGAAAAGGCTCAAAAAATTAAAAAATGGTTTGAATTTGTTTTTGAATAATTCTAATGCAGAACTTCTAAAAAGTAAAAATGGCACAAACAAGTGTCTATAAATGTCTGTGAATACCACAAAATCTCTCACTGGAGCTGAGAGGCTGGTAATTCTCTATCAAGAGATAAAGAACAGATGCATGCAGAAAATAATATGTGGATATAAAAATGTGCATGTAAAAAATAAATGAGATATGAAGCTATGAAAATACATAGAACAAAATTAAATGCATATTATTAAGTTAAATAAGCCAATCTGAAAATGCCACTTATATCTGATTCTAACTTTGTGACATTCTAGAAAATGATAGAGCTATTAAATGGATCAGTGGTAGACAGGGTTTGGTGAATACCACAGATGAATAGGCAAATCACAGAGTAGAAGCAGGACATTACTCTGTATTAGTGATCATATATCACTATGCACTTGTCTAAACACTTAAAATGTACAACATCAACAATGAACTCTAATGTAAGCTACAAATTTGGCTGATATTGATGTAGCAATGTTGATTCATGACTGTACAAAATGTGCCCCACTGGTGTGAATGCTGATGGTAGAAGCTAAGTAGGCAGAAAGGAGATATGTGAGAACTCTGTGAATTATACACCGTTTTTCTGTGAATCTATAATTTCTACTAATAGATAATTTTTTTAAAAAATTGATTTTATTCTATAAGAAAAAATATTTCTTCTATGAAATAAAGACTATGCATTCCAAAATCACAGGAGAAACCTAATGTAACTGTAAATGCAAGAGGGTTTCCCATTAAAACCCCTGATGGATCCAATTTTCACTACCATTTACAAAGGTTGTATATGTTAATTCCAGTGGTTACAGTTTGTGCCCCCGAGAAGTTCATGTGTTGGAACATTAATACCTCTGCCCTCTTGAATGAATGAATAGATTAATGAGGGATTTGCTTTCATGAATGGATTAATGGATTAGTGTCACTATGGGATTGGCTTTGTTATAAAAAGTGAGCTCTCTCTGGGACACATGCACTGTCTTGCAATGTAATGCCCTATGTCGTGTTACAATGTATTAAGAAGGCCCTCACCAGATGCCTTTACCATGCTCTTGGACTTTCCAACTTCCAGAACCCTTACTTAAATAAATCTCTATTCTTTATAAATTTCTCAGTGGTATTCAGTTATAGCAAGAGAAAATTAGCTAAGAAAACTGGACATCTGCATGGAAAAGAATAAAATGAGAAGCGCTTATAGGAGCCAGAACTGCCTATTAAGCCTGATCAAGAAACTTCATGTCAGAGCCTATGGGGAAAAAAAGCCAGTGGAGAGACTGGCCAGATTAGTGACATCCTGGGCAAGGATCTGGAAGACAGGGGCTTTGAAAAGGCCTATGTAGTCCTTGGCCAGTTTCTGATGCTAAAGAAAAGAGAAAGATCTCTTCTGGCTGGGAGCACTAGACACATCAGTAATCCCAGCAGCTTGGGAGGCTGAGGCAGAAGCCAGCTTCAGCAACTAAGCTAGGCCCTAAGCAAGGCCTGAAGCAAGGCCCTAAGCAACTCAGTAAGACCCTGTCTCTAAATAAAATATAAAAACAAACCAGGAATGTGGTTCAGTGGCTAAGCACCCCTGGGTTTGATCCCCAGCACACACACAAAAAAAAGAACCTCTCAAGAATGACTAATGGTCACATGTGGTGACAATAACAAACAGTCCTGGGACAACTTTGGATGTCTTTGAGAGTGGTATGATGCCTTGTGATATGCTCTGGGGAGCCATCAATCCTCAGCCAGTCCATCAAGTCTCTAGAGTTTGCAGCCCTTCTTTTCTTCTACAAAGGATAAGATAGCTATTGTCATACTCACCTCATAGGAAATCTAGGGTGATTCGAAAATTCTCTCCCCTTGCCATTTCAACCTTTTTGGAATTCTCACTCAGGCATGCATCTCCCTTCCTCCTCCCTCCCCTGCCAGTTCCATGGAGACATTTACTGGCTTTACCTGATTGGATTTCTAATTACTTCCCTCACCCTCCACTTCACTTATGTCTATTGGATGCCATTTGGTGCCTTTTTTTTTTTCTTTTTTTGGCAGAACAGTCACTGTCTTTGTAAAGCTTTTTAGATCAATAAAGTCAGTGGTCTTCATGAAAAAAAAAATAACATTGATAAAACTGGACCCTTACATATACCATATGCAAAAATCAACTTAATTTGTACTGAAGATTTAAACATAAGATCTGAAACTATAAAACTCCTAGAAGGGTCTTGCACAGTTGCTAAGGCTTGTTTCAAACTTGAGATCCTCCTGCCTCAGTCTCCCCAGTTGCTGGGATTATGGTGAATGCCACCATGCCCAACTAATTTCATTTTTAATTTAAATGATATATGGTGACTTATTTTTATAATGTTAAATAATTAGAAAATAATTAGTTAAACCAATGTTTGGATAAATCTATACATGTCGCACTAGATGTGTGGACTTAGAAATAATATATGTTAATAACACATATATCCATATATTAGAAAAACAATATAAACATGATATTTTTATTTTATAGCATTTATATATCTGTATTATTCCCATATATGTACATGGAATAAATATAAAAGTACAAAATACAAAATTCTAATCAGTAATTTAAATATTATGACATGCTCTCAAGATTAAAAATACAAATTCTCTATTCTTCATTTTTTCCAGTCCACTGTTCCAGTCCATTACTCATTATTTCCTTTCTTCAACTCAGTCATTAGAGTATATTGCATTTTTATTTTTCTAATAAGTAGAAATTAGGTAATTACTTATTGATATATTCAAAAACCCTATATGAGGCTAACAAGACAATATATCGCAAACCTAAATGAGAAATTAATTGTTATCTTTAAAAAAGAGAAATAAATGAAGAAAACTATGGAAGCAATTATAGGTGTATGTAATAGTTTGTGCTTTAATTGAAAAAAAATATTTTAAAATAATGATCTTAGAATTAGGTCACTAGTTTACACATGATTTTTTTCAGTAAAATATAATTTTCTTGGCAATGCAATTTGCTTTATTTCTAAACAATTGCCTTTTTAATTGGATCTTTATTTTTGGTCATTCAAAATTTTTGAATACATGAGCAGTTGGCTTTTGTATGGTTATTATAAATAGCACAAAACTCAGAAATCTATCTGCAATGAAACTTTGAATTAAATGCAGCAAATAATGATTACAAAAGAAACAAAATTTCTGAAAGATTATCATTTATTTTTCATCACAATAATGCTAAATATGCTTACTTTGGTTTCTATATTCTGCACTAAGGGCAACTTATGCACAAAGAAACAGAAATAAATAAAAGCTTGACCATGTTACTTGAATTTGGAAGTCAATGGAAAATTCTGGAATTATTTGAAAATGCTTCTCATGTAGCAGAAAAATTTTCAATGAATGATAGTAATTCTAGTCTTTAAGATATAGCTTAATTGTATTAAAGGAGCTTTCAAGTCCTTTCTGAAAATACTATTAGAGGAAAATCTAGTAGGATTAGTAAATGAAACTATTAAAATTTTCAATAGCACTAGATTCATTTTGACATTAGACTTATTTCCTTTGCTACACACTCTGATTTGTTGATTTTTAAAACAAATATAATTTTTAAATCAGAAAAACAAAAGATCCCTGGTAAACTCATCAGTTCTTAAATGTTAAAAATTGTGTTCATGGAATTCCCTACTGTTCTATAAAATCTGCATATCAAAATTCAAGTTTAAAGGCTGAACAATTCAACCTAATATTAAGCATTTTTATTTTGAAAATAAGCAAATATATATTGTCCATTCACTCTGTGGTAGGTATGAAATTCTTTCCATTCATTACCTTGCTTACCCCTTACAATAAACATATGAGTTATTGCTCATTAAGCCCATTTTAAAGTTGAGCAACCTGGGGTTTAGAGAAAGTTGGGTTACTTACCAAGGTTACACAGTGATTAAGTGGGAAAGACAAATGTATTTCCCTGGCAAAGAATATGAGAAACTGTACATTAAGTAATGGCTCAGAATCTCTAAATCTACTACAGAATAAATGGCTTTTGATGGGAAAAACAGCAAAATCATTCACACAGTGCAAAAGATTTCTCATTGGTCACTTAAATTATTTCATCCCATAGAGAACCATCAGAAGCCAGTTTCCTTGGCAACAAGTAAATCTGGCAAGGTCTTTGAAAGTGGTCCTTTCACACCCACCCTGCTCCCTCCACTGATTTCTTGCTTTACCACTCCCTGTTGATAAATAGGAATGCTCAGAAGGAAAAGGCTCTGCATTGCTGGGATTTTATCCACTTGTGAATTTCTTGAAGGTTCATAATTCTGTCAAAAAGGTTTTCTTTCTTTCTGATGAGTGTTTGTTCTATATACAGGATCAAATGAATTAAAATTTGTTTCTTTAGTATCATACTACTCTATTTCTGTAAAATCAGACACTACAGATGAAATCTTGAAGGGTCCTCTTAATTCTCTCTAATCCTCCTTCTCATGATAAGAGAAGGGAAGTGATAATTCCCTATCTCCTTTCTTCTTTTCTTTCTTCATCTTCTTTTCTCTACATTTTAACCTTATTTCTAACTCACTTTCTTTTGTTTTATATTTCCTGAAATAGGGGATCAAAAGGTAATATGAAGAACAAGAAATTATAAGGCTGATAGAGAAGAGAGAAACCTAGTAGGTCACATCTGCCTTTGCATTGTGTTAAATGGTAATCATCTCCTGCCAGTTTTATATTTATAATTTCTCTGAAAAAAGTGTAGTCTTGAAACTATGTTATTAGGTATTCTCACTAGTTCCCAAGAAAAACTGTGTGCTATATATTTCATTTCTTAATGGTCTTTCCTAAGGGTTAAGTTCAGTAGTCATCCTTCAGTAAAAGCTAATTAACAAATGAAAACTAAATTGGTATAATTTTGCTGTCTCACAAGGGTAGAACTCATGGGGCCCTTGTCAACATCCTAGGGAACACATGAGATACATGGCCGTCTAGAATTCTAATGTCTCAGTTTAGTACTCACAATTCTATCCCTTTAGTAGTTTCTTCTTCTTTCTAACTATACTGTTTGGACTGGTTGTTCCTTCTATACCACATTCTTAACATAAGCATAACAGAAGGTACCATATATTATAAAAGAGGATTGGATCATTAAAATCTCCAGAATTTGGAGTTGGTTGTAGAGAAGTCATGTTTTACTTTAGAAAAAAAGCATAGGATTTATCATTAAAGCAAAATGCCAAAGCAGTGATAGTTCAGGTCCCTATTAAAACCACATCTTTTTACTTGATTCATTAAAATAAATAAATATATGCTGGGCACACACAGTGGCACATACCTGTAATCCCAACAGCTCAGAAGGCTGAGGCAGGAGGATTGCAAATTCAAAGCCAGCCTCAGCAATTTAGTGATGCCCTAAGCAACCTAGCGAGACCAAGTCTCTAAATAAAATACAAAAACAGGCTAGGAACATGGTTCAGTAGTTAACCATCCCTGGGCTCAATCCCTGATTAAAATACACACACACACACACACACACACACACACATACACACACACCGCTTGGTAGTTCAGAATTCAAATATCAGGACTTTAATCATAATATCATGAGTGAATTCATCAGCTGCTAAAGACTTCTTCCTGAAGTAACCTTAATTTATACTCAATAGAGCATCTGTTTCTTCCCTTGCCTCCCCAGGGAGAACTGTCTTTAATACATAATCAAGGCTTCAAGTGAGTGCTCTATCAATTTAATGTGAGCCTCATAGGAAACACTGGAGTTGCAGGATCACCTTGCCTTTAGCCTGACAGAGTATATGCTCTTATCAAATTTATGCTTTTCTTCAAGTTTCTAAATCTTCCTTGATGGTGTTTCCATATTTAATTGTACTCTTAGTACTGAACTACTGAATATATTTTTCAAATATTTTATAAATAACTTTTTGGAATTCATTTCTTATTTTATTCAATATTGAGTGCACACCTGCTGCTGTTATCAGGTATAGGTCCAGAGGCCAATGCTGGCCTGGTAGTCCAAAGGCAGATCATCTTGTGTAAAAGCAGAAAAAATGCAGTATGAACCATTGCTCATTGATCTATCACAAATGAACTTATCTCAAGCTAATCACCTCAATTGGATTTGGGGCTAGAATTAATATATATCTTGATTTAAGAGTCAAAGAAGAAAAGATCTAGTGCTCATAAACCCTCGGGAATTACACCATAAATAAGGCTAAAGTTGCCATGAAACATCAGAGCCACCTTGGAAAGCACAGATGGTAAAAGCAAAGAGACCAAAGGACTGTGAGAGGATCCAAGCATGCCTGTTCTCTCTGCAGTGCCTCTGAGCTATGCTTCTGCAAGCCATTTTTATCACTTAATAAATCATAAAAATGCTTTGTAGCAACCAATACTTGTTTTAAACGGCCAGTGACACCTGATTAGTTTTTATGCTTGCACAACCATGCAACAGACCACACTGGTGATGGGAGAAAGCTGCCAAAATACAAATTAGATTTCATCCAAAATTTTGGCATCACTCTTCTTGGCTAGGAGAGGGTGGGGGACGGAATCCAAAATCCCCCACATGCCCATACCAAATTAGGAAGGTTTTAAAAGAGGATACATAAATATCTGATCATAGCTTTGATGCGTTTGTCTGTCAAACACACAGAAAAGAGAATAGTATAGTGGTTTCCAAGGACTAGGGAAGGGACAAGGGAAGACATTGATCAAAGGCTATGAGCTTGCTGTTATAAGGCAAATACATTCTAGAGACCTACTGTGCAGCACTGCGACTATAGTTAGTAATACTCTGTTGTGTACTTAAAATTTGGTGACAGCAGTTGTTCCTACCTCCCCAAAAGGAAACTACATAAAGTTATGGACATATTAATTACCTTGTTGTCGAAATTATTTCATAATGTGTACATATATCAAAACATCAAGGGCAACCCAGAGGAAGAGAGAGGCCCATCCCAGCACCCATGCACCTGCCCCTGCCACCAGGAGGAAGAAAATGCACCTCATGCTGGTGCGGAGAGGCATCCTCACACTGGGGTTCCTTATTCATCAAAGCGTGGCTCCACAGCCCAACATCAGGGTACATATAGGTTTGATGCTGCCACTACCACCAAACTACGACATCACCACTTCTATCTAGGGACAGCAATAAGGGCCTGGTAAAACATCACCAAGGTATCTGTGGGCCTGGTTGCACCAGAAATATCTCTATGAGGGGTGCTAACAGTCATCCTGTTGCTGAGGTAACAGGGAGTCTTGCATGGGGTTGCCTCTCTCTCATTTCTCCTGCTAACAGCTAACTTCTTATGATTACGTTTTCACTGATCATATAATCTAATACCTCTATATTCTGACATCATACCTCATAAACATCACAGCCAACCCCACCCCACCCCCATCATTAGAAACTGTAAACCAATATGCAAATATATTGACTATATGGTGGAAGATAACCAAACTCATCATTTCTGTTTATAGCGACAAATCTGTAAATGTCAAACTAGAAACTAATTGATTTATGGCTGCATGTTGATTAAATTTGGTGCTGTAATATTGATTTCTCCCTTAAAGGTGAGCCACTGATAAACTGCAGGGTCACTATAAGACAACAGGGCAGAAGCTGCAATACCTCAGATCTACACTGTAAGAGAGGAAGACATATAGACATCATGAAAAAATAAGGGAGGAAAATGCCCCAAACAAACCAAGATACTACAACAATAGAATCCATAGATAGTGCAGTAGATGAAATGTGAGAGGAGTTCAGAATATACATAATTAAAGTGATCTGGGAATTAAAGAATGACCTAAGTGAGAAGATACAGGCAAAAATCAATCACTCCAACAAAGAGATAAGAGAGCAAATACTGGCAACTATGGATTACACCAACAAAGAAATAAGAGAACAAATACAGGTACAAGAGATTACTTCAAGAAAGAGAGAGAGATTCTGAAAACAAACAAACAAACAGAAATCCTTGAAATGAAAGAAACAATAAGCCAAATGCAAAACTCAATAGAAAGCATCATCAACATACTAGATGACTTGGAAGATAGGACCTCAGTCAATGAAGACAAAATATACAATCTGGAAAATAAAGTTGATCTCACAATGAAGATAGTAAGAAACCATGAACAGAACATCCAAGGATTATGGGATAACATCAAAAGACCAAATTTAAGATTTATCGGGATACAGAAGGTTCAGAGATTCAAACCAAGGAATGTACAATCTCTTCAATGAAATAATATCAGAAATTTCCCAGGCATGAAGATTGAATTGGAAAATCAAATACAAGAGACTAACAGGACACCAAATGTACGAAATTACAACAGATCTACACCAAGACACATTATAATGAAAATGCATAGCTTACAGAAAAAGGATAGAATTAAAGGATGCAAGAGAAAGAAATCAGGATATATATAAAGGAAGAACAATTCAAATCTCAGCAGATTTTGATTTGTGGCAACTCTTAGCAAATACAAAAAAGTAGAGATACTACCCTGCATTCTATCAGACCACAATGGAATGAAATTGGAAATCAATGATAAAATAGAAAATAAAAGCTACTTCAATACCTGGAGACTAAATAATATACTATTAAATGAACAATGGGTTGCAAAAGACATCAAAGAGGAGATTAAATAATTCTTAGAGGTATTCACTCATTGATGGATGAAATATTCTATATATGTCAGTTAAGTCTAAGTTATTGATTGTATTATTGAGTTCTACTGTTTCCTTGATTAGCTTTTGTTTGGAAGATCTATCCAGTGATGAAAGAGGTGTGTTAAAGTCACCCAAAATGAGAACACTGATACAACATATCAAAATCTCTGGCACACTATAAAGGCAGTTCTAAGAGGAAAGTTCATTGCATGGAGTTCATTCTTTAAAAAAAGAAAAAGTCAACAAATAAATGACCTAACATTACATATCAAAGACCTAGAAAAGGAAGAAAAAATCAACCCCAAAAGCAGTAGAAGACAGAAAATAATTAAAATCAGAGCTGAAATTAATGAAATTGAGACAAAAGAAACAACTGAAAAAAATGACAAAGCAAAAAGTTAGTTCTTTGAAAAAATAAAAAAAATTGACAAACCCTTAGCTATGCTAACAAAGAGAAGGAGAGAGAAAACTCAAATTACTAACATCTGTGATGAAAAAGGAAATATCATGACAAACACTACATAAATACAGAAGATAATTAGAAATTATTTTGAAAATTTGTGCTCCAATAAAATAGAAAAAACTCAAAGGCATCGAAAAATTTCTAGAGTCATATAATTTGCCCAAATTGAATCAGGATGATATACACAATTTAAACAGATCAATTTCAAGTGAAGAAACAGCAGACACCATCAAAAGTCTACCAACCAAGAAAAGCCCAGGACTGGATGGATACCCAGCTGAGTTCTAAAAGATCTTTAAAGAAGAACCAACACTAATACTCTGCAAACTAGTTCATGAAATAGAAAAAGAGGTAACACTTCTAAACACATTCTATGAGGCCAATATCACCCTAATTCCAAAACCAGAAAAAGACACATTAAAGAAAGAAAACTTCAGGCCAATATCGCTAATGAATATAGATGCAAAAATTCTTAATAAAATTCTGGCAAATAAAATCCAAAAACATATCAAAAAGATAGTGCACCACAATCAAGTGGGGTTCATCCCAGTGAGGCAAGGTTGGTTCAACATACAGGAATCAATAAATATAATTCATCCCATCAATAGACTTAAAGAGGAGATGAGGCAAAGGGAAAGTACTGAGGAAGAGATTGATCAAATTACTTCATGGGCATGTACAGATATGGCATAATAAATCTCATATATTATAGTGCACCAATAAAAAGGCTTTCAACAAATCAACTGTATGTTGATGAGGACCTTTGATCTTTAAAAACTACATTTTTAAAGAAAATATTACATGTTTCTATGATATATAAAACCAAAAATGAGACTTTATTAAAAATAATTCTTAGTTATTATAGTTATTGTTAGAAATCCTAAAATAGCAGCATATCATTTACATGGCAAAAATCAAAGGATGGCATACTCAATACATAAAAAGTAGCTTGATTTTTACTCAAGGAGAAGAAATCTCAAAGATCACTTAATAAAAAGAAAAGTACTTCACAAATACAAAAAGGTAACCATGAGCCAATGGTTATGCTAATTATCTTGATTGTGATAATAATTGTACAGTGTATACATATATAAAATATTACATCTTACACCCTAAATATGTAATATTTTTTGTCAATTGTACCTCAATAAAGCTAAGAGCAGGGGCTGGGGATATAGCTCAGTTGGTAGAGTGCTTTCCTTGCATGCATAAGGCCCTGGGTTCAATCTCCAGCACTGCCAAAAAAAAAAAAAAATGCTAAGAGCAGGTATATCTTGTTTTCTTGATATTTTAGTAAATCATATTTAACACTTCTTTTATGATAAAAAATGGAATTAAACTATTATAAATGCACTGTGCTTAAAAATACTTGCTCAGGGCAACTCTTGTGGTTATGAGATATTGCTTAATTAAAAAAAAAACTAATGCTAAAAAAATCAATTGAAATATGTAACCTTGACTTTACCTTGAAATGTTTCCAAGGGATGTTTGAAGATAGAATTGAAAATCAAATGATTTAACTTCTGAATATGTTCCTTGGCAACACTATAACAGTGAAATAGGAAATTGAAAAGTAAGAGATGTGCAATTGCCATTACTATGTTGTGGATAGTATAAATACCCTGCCCAAAGTTAAATGGAAATGCAAAATTAAATTGCACTACTTTTGGCTGGATCAATTTTTAAAAATGCAAGGGGCAAGCAGTGCTTCTCATCACACATGATATTAGAAATCAAATTTTGAACTAAATTTGTCATTTTAAAGATGGCAACTGGCAATAAATATCTTTCTGAAAAGTGTATCATTTTAGAGAATGGCAGAATGATGACTATAAAAACTATCTCTATCTTGTTTTAATGTAGGCCTAACATAAGAACAACTTTATTGTGCGCACATTAAACATTTTATTCAGACATTAAACAGAAGTTTTCTGAGGTTGAATCTTTACCAAAGCTGAATAAAAGCTTATTTGCCAATTGTTTGGATGAGGTTTTCTTGTGCCAATGTCGTAATAGATCTCTTTTTCAGTGTGCTGACTTCTGAATTGCAATTTTTTAGAAATGTGTCTTAGCTATAATTCACAGTTATGCTGAACTAAATGAATACAGTCATTTTTTAGCAAGTGAAAAAAAATAATAAAACACCAGCAACTATTGTAAAAATCTGAAGTATTTGTTGATTTTGTTAAAAAAAAGATCATTGCTACTTACTTTCTGGTGTTACCAGAATATAGATGAATATTTTCTATCATCAAGTGTCAGAAATAAAATAAAATTTCAAACCATTATATTATGAATGTAGAAACTAAAGTTACTAACATGAGTGGAAACAACCTCATTATTTTCTAATGTGGAGTAAACAGTTAAACCATTAAAATTTGTTAAACTCTATCTTTGTGGTATTTAGTGACATATGATGACTTGCCACTGTAAGTACAGGCTACATGAAAATATTCTTATTGCGTGATATTTGGAGACAATTTTAGGCCACAAAGCCATTATCAATATATTAAATTGTTATAGTCTAAATTTTATTCATACATCTAAGGATATCTCTAATAAATTACAGCATTTCTCGGTTGCACTTCCATTGACATTATAAGCAACACAAAGAGGTGGTATTACCTGATGATCTCTCTTGAGTTCATGTAATTTGAAGGGTGAGTTAAAAATAAAAAGTCACTGGTAAACCAAAAAAAATAGTTTAAAAATTAAAAATTTATATTGCCATCAAGAAAAAGTAGTTCATGAGAGATAATTATGAAGTCATATTTAAGTTTAAAAGTCAATAGTAGAAGTTTACAATAATAGAAAATTGCTTGAAAGCAGTTAGTACCAGCCATTTCTAGCAATATTTTGAAAAATATGCACTTGGAGTCTTCTCCCAGTAAAATATATCTGAAAATTTTAGATACAACATAGAAAACATAAAACACTTTTTAAATGTGAAATACAATAAAAGCGTGAATTCACAATAGTCAGGCATCACTGGAGATATTTTACTCTGGTATGTCTGGCACTCTGTGGTGGCCTGGATGGAATCTTGATTTTTTTTTTTTTTTATGGGCTACAAGTAGGAATCATGAGACAAAGTTTAACATTAAAAAACTCATATTTAATGTTGGTTTGAAGCCACAATTGGCATTTTATCTGAAGCCTCAAAAAAAATCTACATTGATTTATTTAGTTGAAAATGGTACCCATGGACTTGGCAGATATTACATAATAATTCCTAGATGAAACCACATATGAAAACTTCTAATAAAGATAAATTTAACAATAAAAATGACAAATGAATGGTCTAGTCAATTAGCAGATAGATGACTATTGAAGATAGATATAGTTATAAAAATATTTGAAAAGTTAATCAGAATTTAACAAAGAAATTAATCAACATGAAAGAGATAAAAGACAAGTAGATAAATTTGAAAGATCTGAATATATTTAATCAGCATTCTAGAGGAAAGAATAGAAGAACAGAGTAGTAATATAAAAAAAAGATAAGCACCTGAGACATTTCCAGAAATAATAAGACACAAATTCTTAATTCAGCATAGTAAGTAGTCCTGTATGTGAGTATGTGCACATAGGTGTGTGCATAGAGAAACTTCTATTGTATGATGTTTTATACACCAAAACCTAAGAGTAGATGTTTAAAGTAACTATAATGATTATATGGAGAGAAAGAACAGTTAGACTGAGAGCTAATAACACAAGAAACAGCAATGCAAATCAAGTAGCAACGGAATAATATCACCAAAGATAATTAATTTAAATTCTATACCCAGTGAAACTATGTTTCAAGAATAAGAGTAAAATAAAGATATTTTCAAACAACAAAAACTAGACATTGCAACCATCATGTCCTTACTAAAAGTATATTTAATAAATATCTGTTACGGTTTAGATACTAGGTGTCCATCAAAAGCTGATGTGTAAGACAATGAAAGAAAGGACACTATTATGATTTAGATATGATGTGTCCCCCAAAAGGTGATGTGTGAAACAATGTAAGAGAGTTTAGAGATGAAGTGATTAGGTTGTAAGAATCTTAACCTAATCAGTGAATTAATCCGCTGATAGTAAGTGAGTGGTGACTATAGACAGGTAGGGTGTGGCTGGAGTAGGTGGGTCATTGGGGCAATGCCTTTGGGGTTTATATTTTGTTGTAGAGAAAAGAGCTCTTTCTTCCTCTCTCTCTCTCTCTCTCTCTTTCTCTCTCTCTCTTTCTCCTTTTGTCTCTTTCTCTCTCTCTGCTCACTGGTGCCATGTCCTGAGCTGCTTTCCTCTGCCACACCCTTCTGCCATGATATTCTGCCTCACCTAGAGCCCTAAGGAATGGAGTTGGCTGGATGGACTAAGACTTCAAAAACCCTGAGCCCCCAAATCAACTTTTCCACCTCCGATTGTTCTTATTGGGTCTTTTGGTCACAGCAGTGAAAATAGCTGACTAAAACAATATCCCTTTTATTTTTTATTAAAAGAGAAAAGAAAGTCTGAGATTCAAAAGGAATCATAACAGTGGTCTACCTCTTGCTTTAAATATAGCCCTTGATGCTCTGCCACTGAGACTCATTTTTTAAAAAACATATTTTTAGTCGTTGATAGACCTTTATTTATTTATTTATATGCAGTGCTGAGAATTGAACCCAGTGCCTCACACATGCCAGGCAAGCACTCTACCACTGAGCTACAACTCCAGTCCTGAGACTCATTTTTAAATGGACTTTTTTCTTTTCCTCATCTCCATCTCCCACTCCCTAAATTGGGAGCAGGAAACAGGATTCACTTTTCCCCATCCTAGGCCCAGTTATTTGTCTTTGAGCACACACCCACCACAGGAACCAAGTTATTGAGACTGACTTCAGGAATGGCTCCAGAAGATCTAAGAAATGTCTATCTCCAAAATTAACAAATGAATCACAGCTCCCCCACACAGGGAACACCTGGAATAAAATCTCTTTAAAAACTCTCCCTGATGGGCAGAATCATGACCTCTGGGACAGGAGTCCCTGTGCTTCTCCTTTACTAGCAAAGTAATAAGCCCTATTTTCCTCATTATTGAATTGACATGGAGACAAGGACTGAGCTTTCAGTAATAGAATGTTGAGGGAAAAAAATGGTGAACATGTTGCTTAATCTAAGCTAAACAAACATTGAATATATAAATCAACAAAACTGATGTCAAATATAAAGATGAAAATAAAGCTGTTTGGGGCTGTGGGTATAATTCTGTGGTAGAACATTTGCCTAGCATGTGCAAGATCCTGGGTTCAATTCCCTAGTACCACTAAAAATAAAATAAAGTCATAGAAATAAAAGCATATAATTGTGACCAGGTTGATTTTCTTCCTTGAAGCTTTCCTTATGTAAATATTCTAGCTTCTGTGGTTTGTCTCCTACATTGTGGGATCTTTCTTCTTTCACAACTTCTGTTATGGGCCAGGCTATATGGGCAATGACCAAACAGACTCCATTTTACCCTGAGACTCCATATCATGTAAGAAATGTTTTTCTCATGGGAAAGCCCTGCCTCTGTACCCATTAATAGTTACCTAGCATAACATATTTAGCAACACAAAATAGTAATTCTTATACAATGTAAAATTGTTTGCTTTCCATTTTTCTTGAGCAATGTACCTTGTCAGAGATTGACTGTCTAGACGTTAGTAACCACTCTCTAACTTGTACTCAACTAGAGTCATTTTGACCCACTTCCCTTCTGCTTGCTTGCTGCTATGCCAACCTGGAATGTCCCATGGGAAATACTAATGTACCCATTACATTGTCTCACTAACTGCCCAATACAGCTTCTGTACCTGCTTGCTTACAGCTATATCAACCAGATGTAGTTTTTGCCTTTAAATATCCTAAAATGCTCAGGCTTGGGGCTGTTCCTTGCAGAGACAGTTATGGGTCCTGTGGGGAGCTGTCGCTGGCTGGCCGGCTAAATAAAGACTCTTCAATTTGGACAAAACTGGGACTTGGTATGTTTTCTGAGTGACCTGCCCCATAACACTTCTTTGGCACCATCTCTAAGCAGCACTCTTCATTCTTCAAAATTTTGTTTTGTGTCCTCAGCTCTTCTCTCATTTGTCTCACTTTGTCTTTCAAATATCTTTATCAAATTCAAAATGCAAACAGCACCTTGTTTCCTATACCTCTCAACATAGATCTCTAGCTTTGTCTCCCACTCAGAATTTTAAGATTAACAAGTGCTGGCAGGGTACAGTGGCCAATGCCTGCAATCCCAGTGGCTTGGGAGGCTGAGGCAGGAGAACCACAAGTTCAAAGCCAGCCTTAGCAAAAGCAAGGCTCTAAGCAACTCAGTGAGACCCTATCTCTAAATAAAATACAAAATAAGGCTGGGATGTGGTTCAGTGGTCAAGTGCCCCTAAGTTCAAGCACTGGTATAAACAAACAAACAAACAACAAAAAAAAAAAACCCCAATTGCCTATTGAACACTTCCTCAGCCATTAGATCAAATGTGGAACATTCAAAATCAAAGATATAATGTGTCCTCCTCAGACATATTATCCTTCTCATTTCTGTGCTGCTGAATGCATTGAAACAACTTTGATATTAGTTTACTTTGGAAATGTCATTAGCAAAAAGACTTCATTCTCTTTCACTCAAATTCCACATTCATGGAGTCCTGGTAATTCATCACGTTTTGTCACATCATTCTTCATTCGTAAGACAGGACAATGACAGCAATATCCCACCTCAACTCATACTTCCTTTCCAACCCCTGCTTCTGCTTCAAGCCTTCCTATCCAAACCTAAGAGTTATAATGCTAAATCACTACTTGGATCAGACTGGAATTCTATCAAAAAAAAATATCAGAGGTTAGAAAATGTCTGTGGACTCAAATCTAAGCTTCTTATTGTGATATTTACACTCCTTAACCATTTGACCTCACTTAGATCAAAGGATTGCCCTCAAGGGAAAGATTTTACTGAAGGAGATTGTGCAAAAGGACAACTACATTGACTTCCCAACACCAAACTCACCACAGCTGTGGCTCCAGCAGAGGGCAGTAGACAGGATCTGCTATGGGTTTCTAACCTGGTATCTGTGGGTCCCCAGGAAGTCCAGGTATACAGTGGAAATGTTTGAGGAAGGCTGAAGAATAGGATGAGGGGGTAGCACTTCTCTTTCCACTAATCTCTAATTGTAGTGTATCATTTCTTACAAATATGAATATGGGCAACCAATCTTAAAAGTGATACATACATATCACCAGTAAACATCCCAGGTATTTAAAAAAAAAAAAAATAGCTGTAGATGGGCGCAATGTCTTTATTTATTTTTATGTGGTGCTGAGGATTGAACCCAGTGCCTCACACTTGCGAGGCAGGCGCTCTACCAATGAGCTACAACCCCAGCCCCCATCCCAGGTATTTCTAAATCACACAGCAGTGCATTAGTTCTTCAAAATTACAGAAATTATGAGGCTTCTCATAATTATAAACATTATAGGGAATATGCATAGTACATATATTCCTATATTATACATGCATTTCATATTTGTATCGATAACACCTTCAAAATCATTAGCTTCCTTTGCTATTACATTGTTATAATTTGGATGTGTCCTCAAAAAGCTTATCTGTAAAACAATGAATAAAAGTTCAGAGGAGAAATGATTGGGTTATGAGAGCCTAACCCAATTAGTGAATTAATCCCTCTGTGGGATTAACTGAGTGGTAGCTAAAGGAAGATAGGTTATGGCTGGAGGAGGTGGGTCCCTGGATTTGTGCCTTTGAGGTATATATTTTGTATCTGGTGAGTGCTTGCTCTCTCTCTCTCTCTCTCTCTCTCTCTCTCTCTCCTTTCTGATCATCATGTGAACTCTTCCCTCAGCCATATTATTCTCCTGTAACATTCTGCCTCACCTTGAGCCCTGAGAAATGGGCCTGGGTGTGTATGGACTGAGACTTCTGAAACTGTGAGCCCCCAAATAAACTTTTCCTCCTCTTCTCTGAAATTGTTTTTGTCAGGTCTTTTAGTCATAACAGAAAAACAAAACAAAACAAAACAAAACAAAAAACCCTGACTAAAACACCTATATATTACCTGCTTGTTGCTATTCAGATTTTCTTTTTCTTTGTTTTATTTTTATTTTTATTTTTTATTTTTGGTACCAGTGATTGAACCTCAGGGGTGCTGAACTACTGAACAACATCCCCAGCCCTTTTTATTTTTTATATTGAGACAGGGTCTTACTAGGTTGCTGGGGCTGGCTTTGAAATTGAGATCCTCCTGCCTCAGCCTCCTGAGCTGCTGGGATTACAGGCATGCACCACTGTGCCTGGCTCAGATTTTCTTTTTGAAGGTATATTATGCCCTGGTAGTCACAAGCTGAAGGGCATCAAGGGGAGCAGTGTGGCATCCTCATGTGAAATTTAAAACTGTCATGCCAGAGAAAAACATTTCAGATATATGGGTTCTCCATAGATTTTTAAAGAGCAACTAGAGCAAGTTACCAGAAAAATGATATGCAGGTTATACTACATTGTACATCCTTTAGTTCCTACATGCACAAGTTAATTTTTTAATACTTCTTTAGGAGCAAGTTATTGCTATATTATAAAATTGTATGTTCTGTAACAAGTTCTAAATTATGTTTATGAATCATATTATGTTATTGCAATAAAAATAAATTTAAATATTACTGTTACTAAAGCACAAGTTAACCTCTAGGCCTGAGGTTGTTCACCTGTTTGCTTTATGTAACATAAATTTCCTGAAAAACATGGAAATGGACTTGCATATTTCACTATTTTGAGTAAAGAACATATGGTATGTTTGCTTACTGGTTTTGTTTTCTTTCATTTTCTCATTGAGATAATATTATATTCGTGAAATTCTATATCATGGGTCACTTTATTCAATAGGGTTTTTTTTTCCTTTTCTGAAATGTGTTGGCAAAAATATAATTTTGATCTCAAAATTTATATTTTTTAAATCTTAGTTTTTCTCTCTTTAAGTAAATGTACCAACTACTTTAGGATTGCTGGCTATCATTACCATTTTTTGCCTCTTTTTTCCTCCTTCATCTTCCTGTAGGAAATCATCATCAAATTTTTATGCCTGTGATGAATACTGTCATGTACCAAATAATATTGCCCCAGCTTCTGGGGCCCTATGGAAAGATGATATTTAGCTGTCAGCCTTCTCTCAGGGTTTGCTCAGCTGAAGATCACTATTTCTCTCAAGATCATGCCTCCTTCCAAAGCTAATCATTTTATGATGACTGACCATCATAGGGATACAAAGGCCTAACTCATTTGCCCCAATTCAGTATAATACTGAAGGATCTTCTCAGCTCTAAGAATTCCTCATGGGGTTGGCTAAGGCCTTTGCTGGGACTTGCATCACAGTTCAACATCTCCCATCCTCAGACACACACTTGCAAATACCAATAGCAATTACACAATAAACATCTTGTGTACTAAATTGTATCTTTAAAACTGCTTCCCTGGGAATCCAACCTATGATAGAACCATTCTACCTTTTTATTTCTCTTGAAACTGCCCTCCTATTTATCACTGGCCTAGTTCAGCCCATCATTAACTTTCATTTTGGATAGCCATTCTGAAATTTTATTCCATGCCAAATGGGCTTTAAAATGAACTTTCTTCCTAAACACTCACACACATGGAGTTTTATTGGAGCTCACTGAAGGCCCACATTTCACTGTCACTTTTTTCTTAAAAATTTCTCCAGGCTGGGGTTGTAGCTCAGTGGTAGAGTGCTTGCCTAGGATGAGTGAGGCACTGGATTCCATCTTCAGAACCACATAAAAACAAATAAATAAAATACACCCACACATATGCCATGACATACAATGAAGCCTATACTGGTCCCAGCTTATAGCCCCTCCAAAGATGGTACCCACACATGTTAATGTCATCTTGTATCTCTGCCTGAAGGCATTTTGTGTAATGGGAGGATAATTAGCAGGACCATATCAAAAATATCTGACAGATAACCTCAAATGTGTTCCTGAAATGGTTAAGCATGAAAGACAGAAAAAATATACATGATTCCTCACCCCAGAGTGACAAATATGAGGTATATTCTGTTCAGTCTCTCAGAAAGTCCTTAATGATATACCATAAGTTGGAGCAGTAATCTGTTCATAATTCTACTTTTTATTGACTTTCACTCCTCACTTACTTAATTTACCCACTTTAGAGGGTTTCTTAAGATTACTGCTATAATTGGCTCTTTCGTGTCCTTCAAGGGCAGTGTGTTAAAATCTTGGTCCCCGTAGTGGTACTATTCAGAAATAGTGGAAATTTTGAAGAGGTGGAACTTGGTGAAGGGTCATTTTAGATGTGTCCTCATGGGACTCAAGCCCCATCCTTTCTTTTTACTTCCCAGCTCTGAGGGGAACAGTTTTCCCCAAACATGTACTCCCCACCATTTCCACCCATTATCGCCATTAGAAACCTGATAAAACAATTGGTCCTTTCCATTATGGACAGCAATTTCTAAAGCCATGAGTTGAAATAAACCTTTCCTATTTATAAGTTAATTATCTCAGGTACATTGTCATAGTGATGGCACGTTAACACAATTACCTTTTAAATATACTCTTTGCACCAAAATTCTTGTGTTGGTGTCTACTTAATAGGAAACCCAAATTAATGTGCTTACATTGATAACTAATCATCTAGAACAGGGGTCATCAGGCTCAAATGCCAAATCTGGCCTGCCAACTTTTTTTTTTAAATATTTTTTAAGAGAGAGAGAGAGAATTTTTTAATATTTTTTTTTTTTTAGTTTTTGGCGGACACAACATCTTTATTTTATTTTTATGTGGTGCTGAGGATAGAACCCAGTGCCCTGCGCATGCCAGACAAGCACGCTACCGCTTGAGCCACATCCCCAGCCCCTTTAAATATTTTTTTTAGTTGTTGATATACATTTTATTTATTTATATGTGGTGCTGAGAATCAAACCCAGTGCCTCACACATGCCAGGCAAGTACGCTACTGCTGAGCCCCAGCCCCAGCCCATGTTTTTGTAAAGTTTTATTGGAACACAGGCACTCTACAGTCATTTGGATATTGTCTAAGACTGTTTTCATGCTATAACAGTATAGTTCCATAGTTGCAACAGGAACTATATAGCCCAAAGGATAAAATATTTACTGTCTGGACTTCTGAAAAAAAATTTTAAAGTATTATTATCTAAATTATTGCCAAAAACCTTTAAATGAGTTCCCAGATCTAACTCCCCTATCTCTCCCCTCTCATCTGTTTTATAAATTTCTACCAGATTTCTTTTTATAAAAGTCAGTTGATTCATGCCCCTGTCTCCCAAAATCTTCAATGGCTCCCATTGCAATAAGAAATAAAACTAAACTCTGTCCTATAAATTCTGCATGTCAGACATTCTACAATCCCTACTACTCATGTTCTTTTCAGATGCACACCTCTATTATTTATAGAAATTGTTTTGTTTTCTGCGTTGTGTGTGTGTGTGTGTGTGTGTGTGTGTATGTGCTGGGGACAGAATTCAGGGCCTGGTTGTATGATAAGCACTTGCTCGGCTACTGAGCTACATTTTCCGCCCCTACATTTTCAATAAGTTTGTTTGCTCAACTGGAACACCCTTCCCACACATATTGGCTGATAAATTCTAGCTCATACTTTAAGTTCCAGATAAAACCCAGTATCTCTGAGGAAGCCCTTTTAGACCTACACTACTGGGATTAATCTCCCTTCACTACACTTCTCAGCACTGTGTTTACATTTTCATTATATCATTGTAATTGAAATGATTTATGGATATCTATTTAAACAGCCAGATATAAATTCTTTGGAGGCAGATACCATACCATATCCATCTTTGTATCCACTAGTAATATTACAAATAATAAACAAGCATTAAGTTTGTTATAATCAGAAAAGATGTCTGATCAAGGTCCTAAGGCCCCTAGTAAAGTTATGTTTCAATCCATAGTTACTATGGAATTTTTGGAAGGTTCAGGCAAGGAGGGGTTGTGATGGCTAGATGGCAAGGACATTACAGTAAAAGTAACTATTATATTATTTTTTCCAAAAAAGTACAATTGATTGAATGCCAGCCTTGTTCATAAACATTATATTTATCAAGGCTTTCCTAACTATAGGCCCTCAGTAATTAATTATTGTACACTTAATAACAGAATTGAAATGAGTACTTTTTTAAAAGACCACAAACATACACAAATACACATATATGGATGTGTAAATGCTGATGTACTCTGACCAGCATAAATAGGCAAAATGTTAACCAAATATGAAATTTTATAGTCTAGTTTTCTTTATATCATTTCAGATTAGTTAACAGCTGTTCAAAAGCAATTACATTTACAATGCTTAAAAACACTGCACAAGTCTTTCAATAGAAATACCAATAAAAATAGAATTAGCCTATCCTTGACTAGCTCAAATTTTCTGACACATAATGGCATCATTAATTGAACTCTAAGGGACTCTGTACAGAGCTATGTTGATCATGCCTTGCAAATATTTTTCAAAATAATCAAGCCTGAAAAACCTATCACATGACCAATAGCATTTACCCTAATCCACCTTCACTTTGCAATGTACCTGACTTGATGTTACTTCTCTTCATTTCAATAATTAATTCCAGGCTCCATAGCTTTTTTCAAGGTTTTTTAAACATTCCTAATTTAACAATGCTCCACAGGTCATGGTTCTTCTCATGTTCATTTTCACAAATAACAAACCCCCTCCCTTACATAAAATGGGATATTGAGATTTGTTATTTTTTGTCTAGAAATAATTATGAAAATTCTGAAGGATTTATGCTCTTTACAAAAAAAAAGGAAATTTTAGCATTGATCTATCACTTACTTGATGACTAATATTAAAACTGCAATTCATTTAAACCAATTTACATCTCTCATATGCAAAATTGCAAAATATATTACTTCACTGAATATTTGGAATAGGCTTATTATAGCTCAAAATCTTATTATAGCTCATAATTTACTTTTGTAAAGCAAAATTTTTAAAAGTAATGGGAAGATTTGAGAATATTCTAACAACTGTTAATGAGACATTTAAGGTCAAGCACACTAGAAGCTGAGCAGTGAGCTGGTGGATACTTCCATTACAATAGTTCAGTTACTGTGACAATGAATGATGGAGTCAAATTGAGCTCTAAATTTATGCCAAGTTTATTCCTTTAGAAATTCCCTTTCTTCTTGTTGTTAGCATATACTATTAGCTCTAGCTTCCTTTTCCACCACTGCTTAGTCATACATTGTTTATATATATATATATATATATATATATATATATATATATTACTTCTTTCCTCTGGTTTTCTACACCTTCCAAGACATTTATGGACACTTTTATCAAATAATCTTTGTTTTAATTTTATTTTTTCATTCTTACCCAATTTGGTTCCTCAATTCTCCTATATCTTTCTGTACATTCCAATAACGATGCCATGTTAACTATGTTCAACTTCACACATATCTTCCTATTTAGTCTTGAAATGATCTTTAAACATTTCTTCAGTCATCTCCCCCAAAAGATAAGAAGTATACTTCTCCAGACTCAAAAGAAGATGTGCAGGATGTGGATGGAACCTCACAGATGATTCCAGGACATTATTCTTCTATCATCCTAAAGCAAAGTTTCTTTAGAAGTTCATTCCCTCAGATTCTTTCTTTATCAATGCATTTATTACCTATTTACTCTTTATCACAATTTTGCTGTTGTTGTTAAACACAAAATCCAGCCCCAAGATCAAAAATTTTCTAACCTTGGCTCTTGCCATCATCCTTGGAAATTTAAGATAATGCAACAGTAAAAATGTCAGATAGTAACTTTGCTTAATAGTATGAAGTCCATGATCAGCTTCCAAAATTGCTTTTGAATCTCCCACCTATTTATGCTTTCATAATGAGTACCATTCAAGCTCTAAGTCCCAGTTTAACTTTACCCTTCCAATTCATTTTTCATACTTTTTATGAAGTGTTAAGGGAATCACAAATATAGGTTAGTCCTAAAGTTTGATGTGCTCTAACTTCCTTTTCCACTATTGCTTAGCCATACTTTGTTTTTTATAAATTTCATGTTGTCTTCAGTGGCAGTTTATTAAAGTCTTTTCCTTAATTCTTCAATCCACAAGCCTCACCTCATCTCTTCTCATCATGTTAATCAGGTGGTCTTATTAGGTAGTAGTTAGACATGAGCAGTGGGTCGGGAATGTAATACTTAGTACAGAGTAAATCAGTTAATGAACAGCCCTGCCTCAGTGGTGCCTCAGGATATTTCAGGATCCTTGCTTGATCTCAGCCTTATAAAGTATTCCTCTTACAATAGAAGGAAGATAGGTAAATTCAGGGGAGAAGGAGCATATGTTTACTCAGTGTGGCCTAATTGATAAAATATCTCAAGCAAGACTTAACACGAACAACAGAGATCAGAGATTTCTAGACCTAAGAAAGCAGGATGATTAAGACTTGAGCCCATCAACCATAAATTATGTAAAACTAGTTCCAGTTAGAACCTGTCAGCCAGTCCAAGATGACCAAGAGTTGCCCTTTGATTGTTAGCTAATGTAGTCTATCAATCCAGAATCCAGAGCTGATTTTATGGTTCTTTTAACACACTGCTGAATTCAATTTGTTAGTATTTAGTTGAGAATAGTTTCATCAATATTTTTCAGGTATATTAGTGTATAATGTTCTTGTATTGTCTTAGGCTTTGATATCTGGGTAATACTGATCTCATAAAAAGGAATTTAGAATTGTTCCCTGTTTTTAAATATTTTTGAAGGTTTGGGTAAAAATTGGCATAATTCTTTAAACATTTGTTAGTATTCACTGGTGAAGTCATATGGTTCTGGAATTTTCTCGTCCATTTTGCTCCTCTTCTTTGTATACCTTGGAATCATTTGTTGAAAATAAAGCATTTGGAAACAAAAAACAAACAAACAAACAAAAAACCAGCCACATTCTTCAGACTATGCCTACTAGTTTTATGCAGAAGAAGATATTCACTGACCAGCCAGAGTGGAAGCTCTGGGTTCTCTCAAGGTTTTTCAGAGGATACATATTTTCTGGTCCTGATCATGTGTTTTCATTCCAATTCCTAGTATACAAAGCAGCTTTTACAGAGAAACTTCTTGAAGATCATCACTCTTACTTCTTCTTAGAGCCTTAGATTTCTCTTATACTCTTCTGCCCATAATTTCTTGCCCTTGGACTCCCATGAGTCTGCATTGCCCCTGCAGATCTAGAGCATGTTTGTGTCAGCACTGCTATCAGCCACCTCCAACCTGACATTCAAAATATGGTTCCATTTTGGTAATTACCCTAGGTCAGATGAGACAGAAAATAGCCCCTTGGGCAGTCTCCAGACAAACTGGAATGTTGCAAACAAGTTATGTGCTTTTCCCTCATTCCCAAGGGAAGAATCAGGAATTGAATGGCTTTCTCCCAAAAGAAAGTGCTGCTTCATGGGGGAGGGTGGGCAAGAGCAAACAAAAATAGCAACAATTTCCACCGTTTTAGGTGCAGCTTTTTCTTGGTTAGGAATTTACATGGTTGCTGCAACCTCCAAGAGATTTTCTAAGTTCCCACAAAACTATTTTAGTCACTGCATTGTTTGCTAACGTGGTGTTTCTATGAGACAATGGGGTTCTGGAGCTTACTAGTTCACCATTTTGCTTACATTACCCCTCTGGATGAAACCATAGCACTTCTGCATTCTTAAAGTTCTTTGCAATTTCAAACTGTCATTCAATCACAATTTACAACATTAGCTATTATCAAATTTCTTTTGAAGTTCTTTGTTTTCATCAGTGATAATGTGGTAATATGGACAAACTATGATACAAGCTTAATATGAGTGATATAAAAATAAATTCTTGCCTTCTTCATAATTTAAAAGAAAATGCCTCTTCTAAAGGGCAGAGCTAAAATTAGAACACAAGCTTATGACACATATTCTTGTGTCTTTTGCACATTTTTACCATCTCAGCAACATCATCCTTCTCAACCAGACAGGAGAAAGATGGAGGGAAAGATTATCAGGGCAATGATGTGCTCACTATGAACAATTTCATAAGGGTCCTGCCCAAACCTTTCTTCTATATACATGAAATTTATAAGAGCAAAGAGGGAAAAGCAATAGCATTTTAGTGGCAATTAAAGAAACTGAGAAAGTTTAAAGAAATAAGTCCTTTTGCTGTGTGTCATCCATAGAAATAACTCAGATAATAATGTTGGAGTACTCAATGTACTATATACATTGAAATTTTGAAGATTTGCAGTTGAGCCAGATGCAATGGCAATTGTACAATATTCAGATATTTAATAATTTTACTAAAGAATATGCACATGCCAGAGCTTCACATTTATAGAAATAATTTATATACTGAACATGTGTGTTTCTGTTTTATAATGTATATTTTACATTTCATCTTAATTTAGTCAGTTTTTAATTTGCATCAGCTGTTGTCCAATAGATGACTCTATTCACCAATTCCGTATCTCAGGTAATAAGAATAGCCAAAGGTTTCCTGATACAGAGAATGCATTTAATACATATTTGTTGAATGGATGATCTCCATCTACTTCCACATTTGATGGAAAAAATGATTTTTATACATAATGGAGTTAAAACTAATATATGACACAGAATCACAAATAATTATATAATTTCAAATAAAGTTCAAAACATGATTTCTAAAAATCATCAACAATTTAAATGATATAGTCCTTGTATTCTTTTATAAATATATATGTGTGTGTGCATGTGTGTGTATATATATATATATATATATATATGCATAGAATTGTTTGCAACATTATATATATGTGTGTATATATATATGTGTGTGTATGTATGTATGTGTGTTTGTATATATATATATATATATATATATATATATATATATATATATATATATGGAGAGAGAGAGAGAGACTGAACTCCGGGGTGCTCAACCACTGAGTCACATCCCCAAATCCCCAACCCCCCTTTTGTTAATATACTTTATTTATAGACAGGGTCTTGCTAAGTTTCTTAGGGCCTCACTAAATTGCTGAGGCTGGCTTTGAACCTGTGATCCTTCTGCCTCAATGCCGCAGTCTGGCTGGGCACAAAATCACGAGCCACTCACAGCCTTGTAGATTCAAACAACAAGTCTTTATTCCTGACCTCTCACCAGCACTCTACACGCACGTTCTGGGAAAATCCACCGCTCCACTCGGCTCTGCATCCCAAAATACTCTCTGAATCCCGCGAGAACTCAATGGGAACTCAAGGAGTGGGCGGGCACCTGAGGCAGCAGGATATGCCCTATTCCCAGCAGGATACACCCTAAACCTGGACCCACCCTAATCCAACAGGATCCTCCCTAAACCCGGATCCACCCTGGTCCTTGAGCAGGGTCACCTGTCTCAAACATTCATGCAATGTCACTGCAAATGACCTGGGTCCAAGGCAAGCCCATTTCCACAATGGAGAGTCCTCCCTCTAAGCAACATGGGGTAGGCTGACAAAGAAATTGCCATGCATCATTCCTACTTGGCAATGGCTCTCAGCAGCCAGCCAGCCAGACTGCGGCACCTCAGCCTCCTGAGTCACTGGAATTAACTGCATGAACCACCATGCCCAACCAGAAAGCTAAATTTCTTATTTGCCCTCTCATTACATCACACATTTGACCCAGCTTAAAATGAGAACAATCACATTACTAATACTTCAACTTCATTAGCTTTTACATATTAGATTCAATTTTTTAAATAAATTACTTAATTCTCATATAAGATCAAGATTAATGATCGATTGCCTTGAAAATTATTGCTTTCTCTGCTTTTGTAAAGCAAAATGTTAAATCTACTGGGGATGTCACTTTTTGAAACTAATTAACCATAATTAAATAATTTGCCTTTAACCAAAATGCATTTCTAGTTTATTTGCCAGTACCCAACTTCATCTAGAGACATACAAGAAACACTGAACACCACCAGTACCATACTCAAATTCATTCTCAATATGTATTTTACACTTTACTGAATAAAACCACTGTTCTATAAAATTAATTATGATATGATAGTGACCTGGGGTTAAAAATACATATCAAGCTAAATGTAGTCAGATAAAATAAAGGAATATATTCTTGTAGAAACAAAAAATAGGAAATATTATTAAATAAGTACACTGAAAGAGGTTTCTGAAATTTCTCAATGGCATTTCTTCCTTTCTAACCAAATGTGATCCTTTTTATTTGTCTATTTCCTTTTGTAGTGCTAGTCCTGATATCCCTTTATATTCTTACACCTGATTCCAGGAAGCACTTCTCCCAGCTTGTCACCTTTAGTTCTTAGTTCCTCTTTTCCCTCCCTAAAGAGAACATTTTTTTAGCATCCAAAATCAATTCCAACCATTATTATTCCTAAATTAAGTTGTCATAATTACATAATTTATTTTCTGGCAAATGCTTGAATTTCAATATATCTAATATTTTTATTCCTTATCTGTGCAGTCAAGTCTTGACAATACTTTGTTATTTTGCAGAAAAGATTTATGATTTCCACCATTTGTCCCTATTGTTCATTTTGTTGTGGGTAATGCCAAATACAGATTCTGAAATGTGAAAGATGCTCACCAATATTAACTGAATGAACCAATAAATAACTGAATTAATGAATGAACAAATTAAGTATTTTAACATGCAATTCAGAGCTTTGTCCCCTTTGGTCTAATCTGAACTCAACAATTTACTAACTGAACTCTATGATCCTAAAGGATAACTTACCTTCTTTAAAATAAAGTCTTTCTGAAGTTTTCTAGTGACTCCTATATTGAGCTCCCCCTTCCACTGTCCTATTTTATCTTTACCATAATAACTTGGGAGATATTACTTTTTTTCCTATCTCAGGCTCTTATTTTTCCTTTTATATCTATGCAAATTATATTTCTGAGGATAGCACATAAATAATTTAAGTCACTGGTTTAATCCCACTGTGAACTAGAGGCAAGAACAACTTAATGATTCTTTTTTTCCCCTAAACTATGTTATTAATTTTTTTAAAGAGAAACCATATCTTCATATCTTATTTGTAGACCACTTTTAGTGTGTCCAGTCTTTGCAGAGGTAAGTGTATGTAGTGTCTCCTGCAAATACATCTAATCTAATGCATAATTAATATCCATAATATATGAAGAGTGAATCTTAAATAAAGTTGTTTACTCCTTAATAATTTTCTGTGTTTTATATTATCTAATTCTAAAGTAAGGATATTGTCAGAGTTTATGGCAAGAAACTAAAGAGTGTCTCCCACTCAAGTAACTGTTATTCATGATCCTGAAGTACTCAGAAACACACATTATTTATTAAACTCAGCTAAGCTCCTAAAACTGAAATCTTGGATGACAGAGAATAAAACACATAAATTGTGTAATTATGTTCTTTGTTCACTTTCCAGTTTTCTTGCAGTCTGTAAACTGTTTTGGACTGTCTAAATATCTGAGATTATTGAATAACAACACAATTCTATCAAACAGGACGTTACCAGAAGGAGAAGGATGTGTAGCTAAAAAATGGCAGGAGATAAAACAGCTAGACAACATGCTCTTAAAAAAAAAATCCTTGCTCTATTGAAAACTTTTTTTGTTACCCCACTAGTTTATCCATGAAAATCTTTGCTGTTTCTCTTATCTATTCAGAATTTTGACTTTCAAGCAGTATCATAGTTTCTCTTAAGGTTACCATTTTTTAATCTTCATGAAGTAATTGTTGTTATAAAAATCTCCTAAACTCTAAGGTAGGATACAGTATAAAATCATAATCCAAATTCATTCTTGCACTTTTCTTTGCACGTGTGTGTGTGTGTGTGTGTGTGTGTGTAACAACAAATGATAAAAGTATCCTAAGGCCTAATTCCATATGAGGAAATTCTCCAGAAAGTTAGAAACAAATTAGGGATATTAACCCAAATATCATGACAATGACACTGATTGCTAAAATTTTAATCCAGTACTATCAGAAACATTCAATACCTCAAATATTAAAGACAGTAACTTTGATTTCAAATGTACTAAAGCCTGTATGTCAAGAAAATTAGTCACTCCTGCAGGAATATCAAATGCTTTAAATCTTTGTAAAACAAGTTTAGGCTTGTGTGTGTTTGGTATATCTTATGCATAGATACTTTTTCAAAAATTAAATTAAAAATAATTACATTAATGCACATTAGATATATATTATGTAGCACATATTATGTTTTATGATTCTATATGCATATACCATGTTATACTTTTATATTATATGTTAACACACATTAGCAATAGAACACTACATAAAATCCATACTTGCCTAAGCAAAGTCCCAAAATTCTGAGCTGACCTATGGATGAAACAAATAGTTACTCTGAAAGGCTGGTACAATGTTGCTATTTTTATTCCATTCTACTCAACTACAAAATCTAATTTTAGAACATAATTTTCTCCTTGCAAAAAGAACTCCAGGCATACTTCTTCATCTTTGTTCATTGATTACTTTCCTTCTGAGGGATATATTCAGATTGTAGCAACCTCATTAGAGCAAATCAGAAGAAATAATTGTTTCATCAAAATGTGCTGTTTTATTAACAGAAATCCAGAAATAAGATGCATGATTTTGTCTTTCAAGAACAGATTAAAATGAAAATCTTTAGAATAAGAAATTTAAATTCAATGAAATGTCTAGAATAGTAAGTTTGAACAACTTAACAATAATTATAGTATTATCAAATATAAAGGCTCACTAGCTATTTAATTGTAAACAATAATGAAAATGTATGTGTTCAAGTATAAAGCTTCTATCCAAATCTGTCATACTTTTCTTTTTCCTAAAAATGTTCATTTTCTAATAATTACAGAGTCTGAAAGTAAAATCCAAGGACATTCATAAGTGTACATTTTCTAACTCATGAATTATTCATCCACAATGATCCTCAGGAATACACAGTGCCAGCCACTCATACCTGCAAGTCCAAAAAGAAATTTATCATAGTGGAGGAATTCATGGGAAATAATTTCTATTTTGGAGGATATGTTGATAAAGTCATATTCATTTCCTTTTTTAAACATGCAAAATGATTTAACAGATTTAGAAAGATAAGTAAGGGTATTATCATATATTATAAATAAGAAGCTGCTTCTGGATTAAGATATTCATCCACCAGTATCCATATTCTCTTAAAGGTGAATTAGCAAAAGTTAAGACCATTTTGATTCTTAGAAGCTTGGAAGTGTAACTGGCCACATTGTGCCACCATGCTATGGTCGTCTTTTAGGTACATGTTTTTTTAATGTCCTTTGAAATTCTGCAATGTAGCAAATGCAGTCCATGCCCTGAAATATTCCCTTGGACAGTTGAATATTCCTTGTAGGAAATCTGTAACTTTCTCCTTGAGGCCTCTGTCCACAGAATAATGTTCAACCTTGCATGAACCAGGCCAGAAGTGACAATAAGAGCCCTTAGGAGTAGGCCCAAACCAATGATGGATTAAAATTGATGGGAAAACAACACAGCTTCTTTAAACTTTGATTGCAATAATTCTGAAAGAAATTTTACACCAATTTTCAGAGGTCTCCAGTGAGACTGAACCCCAGCTGTGTACAGTGGTAACTGGCTTGCAAACCTCCTGTAAATTGTTTTCCCCGTTTCATCATCTCCCACTCCCCTACTTATCCTACTGAGATCACATCTTTGTTCTCAGTGTTTGCTTATGGAGGTATATAACATAAAACATCTCTCAGAACAAATTAAGTAAGGTCTCTGCTCTGGGATTCATACTTGCTAAGGTCTTCCTGTATAATCCTTCTGTCCTTGTCACTTCCCATGGGGCAAAGTGTCCAAGGATCCAATGGGATATGTTCACCATCAACCACCTTCCAGAAGCATGAGATACAATAATTTCTGCTAAATAGTGTGATCCTGTACCTGGCACTTGCACAGAACTCTTCCCTGGTCAGTTTTCCTAATGGTAGAATCCCAGAACCAATGGTTGATCAAGGAGTGCCTGTTTTAGTCAGCTTTTTTGTCACTGTGACAAAAGACCTAGCGAAAACAATTTTAGAGGAGGAAAAGTTTATTTGGGGTTCACAATTTTGAGTTCTCAGTCCATAGATGGCCAAATCCATTGCTCTGGGCCTGAGGTAAAGCAAAACATCAAGACAGAGGGGTATGGCAAAGTAAAACAATTCAGGACATGGCAATCAGGAAGCAGAGAGAGGTGAGTTCACCAAGGACAAAATATATACCCCAATGGCACATCCCTAATGACCCACTTACTTCAATCACACCCCACCTGCCTACAGTTACCTCTCAGTTGATCCCTATCAGGGGATTAATGCATTGATTAGGTTAAGGTTCTCATAACTGAATCATTTTACCTCTAAACTTTCTTGCATTGTCTCACACATGAGCTTTTGAGGGACACCTCATATCTAAATCATAATAGTGCCTATTGCGGGGAAGCATGACTGAATCTGAGCATACTAGGTGAGGCACCCACACAATTAAGAAGAATATATAATATAATATAATGTAAGTTAGACTTCATAGTATCCCTTTCTTTTCTCACATAGTATCCCTTTCTTTTCTGAATTATTGATAGTTTTCTCAAAACTTTGTTACAGTTTTCTATTTTTCTCATCATATGTAACTATTGTACTTTCTCACAGCCATTGAGTACATTTTTTCTCATGTATCTTGTCTCTAAATTCGTCCAATTATTGGATCCATGATTTTTTCCCTTTTGATGGATACTTTTTTATTCCCTTTTAACTTTGTGTGTGTAGTGTGTGTGTGTGTGTGTGTGTGTCTATGTTTTGTTTTTTCAGTTTTCATCCACCCCACTCTGTGCAGCCTGGATAACTTGATTATTTCTTTTGCATTATTTTGTGTTCTCTTTTACTAGTAATTCTATGGCATAGCACAGTCCCTAGACTAGTTTTTGCATTAAGTTCTTGGTTTAGGTTTCCTGTTCATCCAGGTGAAATAATACAAACCAAGAATATACTGGTTGAATACACTCCATGTTATCTTATGGGAGTTGGCTTTCCCATCTAGTGGTCCATTAAAGACAAGCAAAATAGAGTGCTTGTAAACTCACTGGTGAATATCATCTAATTGTTTATGTCAGTGAAAGTACAGCACTTTTAAAGTTTTAACTTTACACAGAAATTTAAGTTACAACTGTCATTTTTACATGAGCATAAGACCTTGTGTTTCATTTTCTAAGGGGAATAATATATGCAAATATAAATCAATTGCAAAATGAAGAATTATCCCTACCATGAATAACAATTTACTCTTTCGGGGTACTGGGGATTGAATGCAGGGGCACTTTACCAGTGAGCTACATCCCTAGTAGTTTTCTTTTATTTGGGGACAAGGTGTTAATAAGCTGCTGAAGGTCTCACTAAGTCGCTGAAGCTGGCCTTGAACTTGCGATCCTTCTGCCTTACTCTTCCAAGTTGAACAACTTACTCATTAAAATGAATCAACTGGAACAGAGGAAGGAACTAAAAATTTCAGTCCCTGCCAGACCAAAGCAGGTGGCTCTGATTCTCCCACCAGTGTGTGTGTTAACATGGCTGAGTGAAAAGCTAAACTTCCATATCTTATCTGGCAGCAATCCTTTAATGTGAGTCATTAATCAGATAAGGAATACAATAAAATAATAATCCAAACAACAACAAACACACAGACACAAAACCTAAAAAGTAAACCACTTCATACTTGTTAGAATGGTTAAAATCCCAAACACTGATAACATCAAATGCTGGTAAAGATGTAGAACAACAGAAGCTTACATTCATTGCTGGTGAGGATGCAAAAATGGTACAGCCACTTTGGAAGATGTTTTGGAAATTTGTTCTAAAGCTAAGAATACTCTTACTATACAACCCAACTTGGTATTTACCCAAATGAGTTGAAAATTTATGTCCATATGAAGCCTACATGTGAATGTTTATAGCACCTTATTCATAATTGCCAAAACTTGAAAGCAACTAAAATGTCCTTTAATTAGTGAACAGATAAATAACTCTGGTAATACACAAAATGAGAGATATTCAGCATAAAAAGAAATGAGCTATAAAGTCATTAAAAGATATGGCAGCCTTAACAGCATATCACCATGTTAAAGAAGAAAGTATGAGGACATTATTAATGGTAGAATTCCAACTATATGACATTCTAGAAAAGGCAAAACTAGGGTGATAGTAAAATAATCAGTGGTTGCCAAGGATTCTAGAATGGGGGAAGGAGGGACAGAAGGAGAGATACGGAGGTTGAACTCAGGAGATATTTAGGGCAACAAAACTATTCTGTATGGTATTATAATATACAGATTTTAATACATTTGTCAAAACCCATAGCATGTAAAACACACAGAGTAAACCATAATATAAGCTACTGACTTTGGTTGATATTAATGTGTTAATGTTGGTCTATGATTGTACAAAATGTATTATACTGGTTTGAAATGTTCATGGTGGGGGAAGTTGAGTAGGCAGAATGGAGGAGATATGTGAGAACTTGCTGTAGTTTTCTGATCATTTTGCTGTGAATCTAAAAATATATCTAAAAATAAAGTTAATTTAAAAAAAGAATTGATAAATAAGTTCAGCTAGTTTGCTAGCTATAATATCAACACATATAATGGTTATATTTCTATATACCATCAATGAAGAATCTAAAAATGAATTTAAGAAAATAATTCTTGTTATGATAACATCAATAATAAAATAACTTGGGTTCAATTTAGCCATTGTTTCCCTTTTTCAACCCCATCCCTGCATTTTGACTTCAAATTTACATTCTGACTATATTTATTGCCTCAGTTACTAATTCTATGTGATTTTGAATATTATCTCATATCCATTCTCATACCCATCTTTATATTATCTTGTTTATCAACATGATCACCTTTTGACTTTATTGCTATTTGTTTTCCTTGGGAAAAATATTTTCCTCAACCATTCCTGTCTGATTTTCTTGAATTCCTATTTTTGTCATATTCTTGTTGACAAACCATGTCTCCCACCCCAACATCTAAGACCTCTATGGGGTGCCTCAGCATCCCTTCTCTTATGACTCACAATTGCCTCCTTTTAGGTTATGTAGGATTCAAATTATACGTCTGCTTTCCTGAACAAACATGCTCACACATGTCTTGTCTTATACAGATTTTCTTTCTGAATATATCCTTTCTTTGTCCCAAATATAATCAATTCAAAGTCTCACATTATTCAAATTGAATCTCAAATGCCATTCCAACCTCAGGCTTTTGCTTAAAAAATCTCTTTCCATCTTTTATCTTATATCCCTTTAATCTGCCTCCTTGTTTTTCTTTTGTTGTATTGATAGCCCTTTATGGCAGACATCATGTCTGAGCTACTTTAATCATCATTCCTAATATATTTGTGTGTTTTTTTCTCTTAGCTTTGAGTAGCTTTTGTAAAGTCCTCTGTGTACATGGGGTCACTGATCTTCTTTATAACAAATTTATCCATTTACTATCCTAGTTTTTTAACACTTGTTTTAAGTTCTTCTGACTAACCTGAGTACTGTTAGCTGGGTCAACAGTTCCAAAATATTGTCAATCAGTAGCATTTAAAAATCAAAATCATCCAATTCCTGTTGTACTAATTCCATATATTTTAAGTAATTTGGATAGTGTCTTAATTTCTCTTTTTGTAATTAGGCCACTGACATCTATGATCCAAACCTAGTCATGTTTTGTGTCTACATGAAGGAAGAGCTCACTAAATAACTCCCCAAGAAGGTAGTATGTATTTTCATGTCACTGTGCTGAGACAGGTAAGGATATGTTTGGGGATAAACCACAAAGGAGTTAAGCACTGAAGAGGAGTTTAAAAATATTTATTCTACAAATTGAAATTAACAAATACCTATATGATACAATTTAATTTAAATTGAATAAGCATTAGCAAACCCTGTACCTTCTAGGTACAAGATCTAAAGGAGTGAAAAGAACAATTTTTACATTATAGTATCACCATCTGCAAATTGGATGATAGCACCTTTATTCCAATTCATGAAATAAATGGGGTTTGGGAAGGTGGAAAGCAAAAGTTAAGCAGTTTTTAAAGTCCAATCCTTCCAGGCCACTTGAAACCCATTTCATGCACAAGAAGACTAACATTCTAAGTAGAATCTTGTGATCTGAATGTGCTCAGCTTTTCTTCAGGGGAAATTCTACACCCAGATGAATTTTGTTCAAATGAGGACACACCAAGGGAAGTAATAATGAAAGCACTCCTCATGGGTTCCTAATTCCAAGTAAAGGTTTTTATATATGCTATAACTGCTAAAAAATTAACAGTGAGTTATTTATCACTTTACAGAAGAGCTGAAAGTGAAATTTCTGAGTTATATGCTAATGACATTCCTATATAAATACATTACTATTAGCAAGTGTTTCCTTTCGAGGGGAAATATCTTGTCAGGATACATTACTTCATTATTTTTCCAAACCATTGGTTTCAAATTAAAACTTGAGAAATATTTTCTTACATATTCTAAAATCACCTTATTTATCTAAAACTGTCCCTCATGTTGGTGTTTTCTTTAACTAGGATAACATGGACTTCCACATTTTTATTATGCGGTATAGTTAATTTATCTCTTTGGTCTGATTTATGCTTATTCCTCTCAGGCTGTTTTACTTAGGTTGAAAACTTGCTTATATTTGGTATTTAAAAGGTATATTCTGGTGACCTCTGAACTGAAATTGTAATGTCCTTGAGAAAAATGTTATATATAATCTTTATAATGCTGTGAATGATGATTGATAAAGACTTTTATATGAATTGGAGAAAACTCAGGTTCTTGTATCAAAGGATAAAGTGTTAAGTTTGATGAAAAAAGAATATATCCTTCCTGATATTTATAGTAAATATCAAAGATGGATTCTTTTGTATTTAATCACATTCTTTCACATTTTCCATTATAAATAATATAAAACTTACTGGATAATTTTTTAGCAGCATTTAATAAAATGATTCCCTAACTGCAATGAATATTTGAGGGCTTTGGATATTAACTGGCCTATACTTAGCCAAAATTACATTGCAGGGGATTTTTGACATCAAGATAAAAGTTTCATAAATGTTAGAAGGGTCCAGCTTAAACTTACAGAGGACTCTGAATTACATTAGGCAGTGACTTATTACAGTTAAGTTTAATTACTAGTTATCTGATGTCATCTATATTTGCTTTTGGGGGGGGGGGTACCTGGGATATAACCCAGGGCCAGTTAACCACATAGCCCCATCCTCAGCCCTTTTTATTTTTTTTATTTTGAGACAGGGCCTCACTAAGTTGCTTTGGCTGGCCTTGAACTTGTGACCCTCCTGCCTCAGCCTCCCAAGTTGTTGGGATTATAAGCATGCATCATGACGCCTGGCTATGCTTGCATTTATTTATGTCAGTTAATTGTCATTGCAAGTATAGTAACACTAATTTATATTTCAAAAATTTTTCATTATGAATTGGTCATGGTTAATACCAATAGTGCTAATTCATGTTGATGATATGTCCCCCTGATATGATGTGATGACAATGGTGATTTACCTCTATGATCTTTCTCCTAAAGTACATAAGCCCAGTCTAATTATAAGGAAAATATCAAAGTCTAATAGAGTGACATTCTACAAATTACTTGACCGTACTTCTGAAAGCTGTTAAGGTCGTCAAAAACAAGGGGAATCTAAGAAAATGTCACAGAGCACAGAGAACTAAGAAGACATATTAACTATATGTAATGTGATAACCTGAATGGGATTCTGGAACAGAAAAGGAAACTAATGCTAAAAAATATGTATATAAATAATTTATGTACATCAGTTAATAATAGTGTATCAATATTGATTTATTAGCTGTGACAAATGTTATTACATTCATTAAGGAACAATTAGATGTGAGGGATATAAGAAATCTCTAATATTTTTATAACTTTTAGGTAAAAATGACATTCTTTTAAAAGGTTATTTTAAAATAAATACAATAAAATAAAGCATACTGGAATGGAAACATCTTTTCTCCCCTCACATACCTGTAAAATATAGAAAAATGTATGAACCAAAGATTATAAAGGGTATTTACAAAGGAGATTATAAAGGGTATTTACAAAGGAGATAGAGTCCATATTTCACAGAAAGGAAAGATAAATTTCTTTGAAGAAAAAAATATAAAATAAATGCAATTGTTAGGCAGAACTTGACACAGGCAATACCATTTTGAAACATATTCTCCATCTTAGAATGAGTCACCTCACAGTCACTCTGACTTAGCCTGACCTTAAACCTCAAACAATACTCTAGCATCATACAAAGAAAGGAAATTGGTATCTGGGACTAGAATCCTGAAAACACCTGATTCCAAGGTGAACAGGAACCACCTCAAAGAATGGAGGTGACAACCAAGAGGACCCTTCCCTGATTTCCCCTTAGCAACAGCCTAACCACAATAATTCCCCCACTCCATATGCCCTTTCATCTACCAGAGGCTGTGAGCAGAAGGCAGGTCTCAGTTACCATTGGGTCCCCCTCTGCAGATTTGTCCTGAATAAACCTGTGTTACTGTTGAGCTGCCTCTCCTCTTTATTTCCTTCATTTACTTCTTTCCTTACAGCAATATAAAACATCATTTAAAATTGCTCTTAAGAAAACCAGTGATTTATAAATAACTGATTAAGGCTTTTTAGCACAATTAGCCTGTGTGAAGCAACACCACAAAAATGGTTACAGAACTTCATTCTTAATACCAACCAGAATGCAGGAAAACAAACAAACAAAAAAAAAACATAAATAGTTATTGTAATTGAAAATGAGCCTTTATAGAAATGTATCATTATTAGAAATGTGTAATGAGGGTACATAATGTTGGAACAATAACAAAATGATATCATGACCAAAATGATATCTAGTGCAGTAATTTTCTCAGATTTTGGTAAAGAAACTGAAATCTTTTATTTCCCTTTTTAGAATAAAAATTATACCAAAGCCCACCGTTTAAAATAAGAACAGCTCTCATAACCAAATGGAAATAGAGAATCCACAGTTTTCTCTCCTTCCTTCAAACAGCTTTGCCTCCACCTCTCATGATCATTCCAAGATTCTAAAGTATGGTAGAACAGTATTAGGACAGATAAGTTTAATTCATTTCCATCACATACATAGTGACTGAGTGGTTTTAAAGATCTAAGAGATAGCTGTGGGACTCCCAGGACTATGAACAAATAACTTTTCATGGTGAGTCTACCAAGATTTTTAAATATTCTTTCCTAAATAGAGAAATTAACAACTTGATTCTAATTGCAGATAAATGTCTAAAACTGAAAACTATTTGATCTCTTAACACAAGAGATAAGTGAATAAATAAATAAATAAATAAATAAATAAATAAACAAAATTTTAAAAGATAATATACATTACTTGGTACCTTTGTCACCATTATAACATGTATCTCAGTAGGTTTGCTGCCTGTTATCTCCAAGACTTCCAAATAATTGAGGGAGGCAAAGGCAGAATCTAACAACACACCTTATAGTAGTTATTAGACTTACTGAACATTTTGATCATCCTGCACATAATTTATTCTCAATTTATATTCATAAATTGCTGCCCCCGACCACTGTTGGCAGCTAAACTAAGGGTTGCTAGAGTGAATTTCCTAAGGTATCAAATAAAACAGACACACAATTTACCTTTAATTCAAGCCCCGGGACAGCTCCTCTGCCCTAGGTCTCAAGCTCCCCAAATGGGAGAAGGAGGAATGTGACAAGAGGCTGGCAAGAGAGAGAACAAACACATTCAGGAGTTGTCTTTTATTTTGGAGACTCTCATTCTTTAGAAATTTCCATCCACTAAAGATCAAGAGGGGCGGGGTTACAAGGATAGGTAAGGTAACTAGACCCTGGGGCTGTAGGAAGGCACGCCCATGCATGAAGACACATTTGGTGACATTTTATGACTTTCAAGATCAGGTCCACCATCTAAGGCTACTTTGATGTGGCCAGATCACAGGAAGTGACAGAAAGAGCCTCACCAATCAGGAAAGGAAGATAATGGTCACATGACATGGTGGCCTCCCACAATAAATATTTTTGGGAAGAATGAATGAATAGTTGGTATGCTTGTAATCCCAACATTTCAGCTAGACTTAGCAATTTAGGGAGGCACTAAGTAACTCAGTGAGATCCTGTCTCTAATTAAAAAAAAAAATACAAAAACAGGGCTAGGGATGTGGCTCAGTGGTTTAGTGCCCTTGAGCTCAATCCCCAGAACCAAAAAAAAAAAAAAAAAGAATGAATGAGTAAAAGTATAAAGGGTAACATTTGCTTAGTCAAAATGTGGCACTTGCTCCCTACAATACACAATGCTACAATTGCTCACCTAACTCCATGTTCCCAAATGTTGATTCTAAATTTAGAACCATGATTGGTAGCTTGCTCTAGGTTCTCTGGTTGATTTTGTGCTTGGTTTCTCTCAATGACTCTGGAAATTTCCCTCCCCACTCATCCTGAGGCCCCTCACTGAGGGTGTCCTCTCTGGCCCCATTCCTTGGCACATGGTCATTCTGACCCAAATTTTGTTTCTAAATTCCCACTAATATTCCACAATTTTAAAGCATGACTGGATTGCCGCAGTCAATGGCTTGCTGGCTTCATCTTTCAACCAAAAATGCCATGCATCATTCCTACTTGGCTATGGCTCTCAGCACTGGATGAATTCTGTTTCATAGGGCATCAGGGCATAATTTTATATGGATGAAGGACTAAGTCTTTCCTTCAACCTAATTAGAAAACATAGTAAAAAAACATTAAGTAATTGTGAGACACATTTGCTGCTAAAGTAAAGATAAAACATGGAGGTGTTTTGGCCTGAAATTGACAATCACTGTTTCTGTTTATATTTCAGTGACACATGATCAAATGACCCTTTATAACTATAAATGGACTGGACAACATAAACTTCCCATGTACCCAGGATAGAGAAAAAAATATGGATGGGTACTTACAATCTCTCCCATAAACTGTTAAATATCATGTTGTCCTTAAACTATTATAATTCATTATATCAATTATTTTCATTTTTTTGGAGGAGTTTTCAGAAGTGCAATTTGTTCTGCAATTTGCCAACTTTCTCAAAAGTATATTATGAAATGGTACTTTTGAATACAGGATGACACCTAATTTTATAAATGACACTAAGTTTCTACAATGAAGATTCACCCTTTTTCATTCAATAGTAATTTTCAAACACAACTCTTTGGAATAAACCATATAATCTCAGTAGGTTAAGAACTTTGTTCTTCCTTTTGTGCATGAACAAAATCTTAACTTATGAGTCTCTGATATCTTTTTTATAAGTGAGCATGTCTAAACACCTGTACAGGCTCTATTAGGCACAATAAAACCATGATGTTCCTTGGAGGAAAGTACACAGGCAAGAGTAAGCGGAAAGATAGTGAATCTTAATATATTTACCAAGAAACAGTCATGGGAGAGAGGTGTCTCAGAAGCCTCCAAAAAGTTCCCAGAGAGAAGGGGAAACTTGACTCAGGACCAGCAGGGTTCTTGACTTACCTGATGGAAAAGAACTTCAGCAAGCACCAGAGACATGAAGGTTTATTGAGGAAAGCAGGTGCATGTGAGAGAGAGAGAGAGAGAGAGAGAGAGAGAGAGAGAGAGAGAGAGACCTTCAAGGATTTATGCAAGCAATCTCAAGAGAAAGATGCATTTTGGAGGTTCCCAGCTTTTCTTTTAAAGAAAATTTGGTGAATGGTGGGTATGGGAAAATATGCAGTAATGATCAATCTGGCTATCTTTTTCTGTTGATTGGTTAATCTCAGGATCTTCGGATGATGTGATCTTTGCTGTCTGATTGGTACATAGCAATGGAAAGTCACCTGAATTATACGTTTCTCAAAATATTACACCCAGCATGGTGGCACACTCCTGTAATCCCAGTGGCTCGGGAGGCTGAGGCAGGAGGATCACAAGTTCAAAGCCAGCCTCAGCAAAAGTAAAGTGCTAAGCAACTCACTGAGACCCTGTCTCTCTATAAAATACAGAATAGGGCTGGGGATGTGGCTCAGTGGTTGAGTGCCCCTGAGTTCAATCCCCAGTACCTGCCTCTCAAAATTATACATCTCTTCACTTAATCTATTTATCGGTAGTTTAATTAACAGTATTCAGGGAGAGATTTACAGATTTCCCTAGAAACTTGGAGTAACAGGTCTGGAAATGAGACTGGCTTAAGAGAGTGACAGTCCTGGAAACGTATGCAGAACTTCTGAATTAAAATCTTATTGCTTTGTTCTTCTACCTTTGTCCTTTCTACCTTTTAAAATTTCTTCTGTCTTACCTCAAACTCATTTTTCCACCTTCTAAAAAGACTCCAAAGAGTTTAGAAATTCAGACTCTAGAGTTTTCTTACACAATGATTTTCATGGTCATTCTTCTTTTAGCACTATAGAGAAAACTTTGATTTTTAACTACCTATAGAAGCTCCCTCATAGGTGTATATGTTCAGTGGATGGTTTCAAATAGATGCTTCATTCTACTGAAGATAGAGTGGTTTCAAAATCTCAATGATACAAATTAGAAAACAGTAGAGTCACTCCAGATCAGACTCCATTCACCAACCCATTTGGAAAATGCAGTGACAGTAGGGTGAAGACACACAAGGAAAAGGCATAAATTTCAAACTTCACTATCTAAAGTGAACAATTAGATGGAAAGGATGATACTATCAAATGAGTATCAAGAAGAACAACTCCCAAGGGCATCTATAGGGAGGAGGAGATCTCCATATCAGAGATGATTCTGAGTTGTTCCACTGGTAGCAAGATGCAGCCCTCAGAGGAGGAAAAAATGAAGAGCTGGTCATCAGGCCAGGTTCCAGAGTTGGGATGGAGGACACACTGGGGAAGGAAGCCCCAAGAGAAGAGCATTGTAATATAAGAATGACCTGGAGCTAGACAAAAATGCTTCTCTTGGGCATAATCAGCTCTCATGGAAACAGGGTTAATGGGAGCAGAATCCTAATTAAATGAAGCCTGTAGATAATCTACAAATTACGATTGAACTTCATTTTCAACCTCCTCCTTTATACCTGCTTTTAGTACATGGACTATCTGATTATTTCTTTGTACTCCCATAGACATTATGGAAGAGTTAGAAAATAAATGAATCAAGAGACAAAAAAAAATGTGCCTCGGGCTGGAAGGAATGGAACAAAATGGGCTCTAAGATGAACTTAAAGTAGAGGTCAGGTCCCCAACTCAGTCATCAATGAATCATGTGAACGTGGGCATATTTCTGAACTCTGAGGGTTATGCTGCTCATCTGTAGAGAGGAATTGATAATCCCTATTATATAGGCATGTTGATATGTGTGTGTGTGCATTTCTTAGGAGCAAGCCGAAGTTCAGGAACCTGTGGAAAGAAGTTTAACTAAAGGTTAGTGAAGCTAAGTCTCAGGATAAGTAATCAGAAATTGTGAACACTTGGCAACAGCCCTACCATTTAATACTGAATTAAAGGTCAGACTTCTTAAGAATGCAAAGATGATACACATTAGAAGCCTAATCCTTTGTGCATATGTGTACACATACATAAACACATGTACATATATGCACATATAAACACACTTAAAAACACACAAATAGACTCAAAAACACATAATACAATCACAAAATATGACATTTATTTAGGCCTTTATTCAAATAAAGATGCTTAAACAGAAACAATAGCACACACACCATGGAAAATCAGAACAATATGAACACTGCCTAAATATTTGATGATATTAAGGAATCATTATTCAATATGTTTAATTTTAATGGTATAATGACCATGTCAAAACAAAAGTGCTTTTTTTTGCTTTTAGAGACACTGAGATATTTATAGATATAAGCAGGAGATGATTGTAATTCACATCAAAATAATCATGATACATGCTTAGCCATGCACAGCTGAAACTGAATAAATAATAGAGACTTACTATCATCTTAGCCTTGATTGTATATATTTTACATTTTCCATAATAAAAAAGTTTTTAAAATCCATATTATCTTATAGGGTCTTTCTTTTTTGTTTTCTTTTCTTTTTTTTTTTTTTTTTTTTGGTGGGGGGATACCGGGAATTGAACTCAGAGGCACTCAACCACTGAACCACATCCTCAGCCCTATTCTGTATTTTATTTAGAGACAGGGTCTCACTGAATTACTTAGTGCTCACTGATGCTGAGGCGGGCTTTAAACGTGCAATCCTGCCTCAGCCTCACAAGCCACTGGGATTACAGGTGTGCACCACTGCACTTGGCCTAGACCCTTTCTTAATCCTTGATATTTGCTGTGGATTGATCTGCATCCCTGCAAAATTCATATGCTGAAATATGAACCTCCAGTACTTCATAATATGACTATATGGCAATAGGACCTTTGATGAGGTAATTTAATTAAAACAAGGTCTTTTAATGAACCCTAATCTAATATAAATGGTGTCCTTATTAGAAGAAGAGATTTGGACACAGCAATGCACAGAGGAAAGAGCATGTGAAGACACAATGAGAAGACAGCCCATCTATAAGCCAAAGAAAGAGGTGTCAGAAGAAATTAAATCTGCAAACACTCTGAACTTGAGTTTTAAGTCTCCAAAATTGTGAGAAAATAAATTTCTGTTATTAAATCACACACACACACACACACACACACACACACCAAAAAAGAAAAAAAAGAAAAGAAAAAAAGAAAGACACCAAATCAGGAACACTTACAATCATCAAATAAAAAGTCTAGGTATAGGGTAGGAAGGGGTTCATTCAAGAGTAATATCAAAATATGGAGAACATTCTGAACTCAAGATAGGCAGGCATCTCAAAATCAGACTGAAAAAGTGCTTTTCTTTTATAGGGAGAGGAAGGAAGGCATAGCAGACACTTGGGTGCAAGCACACAGCATGACCAAGACTGTCTGCTTTTTACTGTGGTGAGCCAATTCACGGGATGAGTTGCTGAGAGGGAATGTTCTGCTTTATATTTCTTGCTCAGACTTAAGAGCAAGCCAAAGTTCAGGAGCCTGTGGAAAGGAGAGAAATTTGACTAAAGGTTGGTCGACCTATTGCAGAGGGTAAGTAAGGCAAGTAAGGCAATTGTGAACACTTGGTCACAGTCCTACCATTTAATACTTAATTATTGAAAGGTCAGATTTCTTGTGCTATATATACACAATGGAGTTTTATTCAGCCATAAAGAAAAATAAAATTATGTCACTTACAGGAAAATGGATGAAACTGGAAAACATGCTGTTGAGTCAACTAAGCCAGGCTCAGAAAGCCCAGGGTCATATGTGTTCTCTAATGTGGAAGAAAAAAAAAGAAAGAGAAAACAGTATTTTAAAAGGGACCTCATGAAAATAGAAGGGAGAGTGGAGAATGGGGATCAGGAAGAGGGAGTAGAGTAGGAAAATCAGAGATAAAACTGGGAAATGAAATTGACCAAATTATGTAATGTGCACACTATTATCCATAACCATAATGTACTAATAAAAATTTAAAATAAAGGTCAAGTTTCTTATGCAGTAAGGACTACCTGAGATGGCATATATTAGGAGTCTAATCCTTTGCCTACCAGTTTCCAGGCACTTAGGAAATCCAATTAAATTGAGTGCACTCATTCTTTGAGAGGAAGGAGCTTCCCAAACTTTTTGGTGCATATGAATCACCTGTTATCTTGTGAAAAGGCAGACTCTGACACAAAAATTCAGAGTGGGGCCAAATATTTGAGAAGACCAATGAAATCAAAAGCTGGAAAATTCAGGTTGCTCCCATAACAAAGAAACTTGCAATTGAATGGGCTTGTGACAGGCATGCAAAAATCTACCAGGAAATCAATGTTATTAAATCCAGCTTTCAAGCTGGAATTGTAATTAGGTTTGAGTTGTCCCACAATCTTAAAAACAATATGAACTGCATGTTTGAATGATAACTCCACATTGTGCAGCCAATATATATTTACATGGCATAAAAATAGGCTATTTAATCAATATATATTTCAAACCATTATCAATAACTTAGGTAATAACAGAAATTAAATATTTAATAATGAAACATGAAAACTAATAATTTCTGATTTTGAAGTTAATTTATTTCTAGCTTCATGATCTCCATCAAAAATTGAGATCTATTTATTATAAATTAATTTGGTATTATTTTTCCTAGGATAAATTTCCATAGGATACTATTAATTTTCTTTATTATCTACTGTTTGTGCTGAAAAATTGAACATAGAAAAAATGCAATTTTTAAATTGCTTATGATTTAAATACATATATTCCTGGAAATAAATATTACATTGTGTAACATTTTCATATGGTATTTGTTTCTAAATAGCTATGTACTCCACCAAGAAAAAATCTGAAACAAGCAATTTTGATTTTTTTTTAGTTTAATACAAACACATTTTAGCCATAATACTAACAATAAATAATTTTCAATGATAATTAGATAAGAAATATATCAGTTCAACAAACCAGAGACTAGAGAAAATAATATATACTTTTTGATTTTATTATTTGAGGTTTTTTGGCATCCATTTTTTTAAAAATTGAGTTGTTTTTCTACAAATACAATATTCCTAAGAATTTAGATTCAAGGAGCATAAAATTATAATTTCCTTTCTTTTGTGTGTCCCTGGACGAAACCTGAAATAGAACTTGCCTATTCTATGCAAGTGACTCCTACCCTATGGGAGTCAATCATCACTACCCTAAGTACATGTATGAAGACATAAAGGATGTGACTCTACTTTGTGTACAATCAGAGATATGAAAAATTGTGCTCTATATTTGTAATATGAATTGTAATGCATTCTGTTGTCATATATAACAAATTAAAATTTAAAAAAATTAAAAAGTAGCAAACTCCTATTTGGCATATTATTGTCCTCTAATGTAAAATTACACACAGCCGGGGCTAGGGTTGTAGCTCAGTGGTAGAACGCTCACCTAGCATGTGAGGGCACTGGGTTCAATCCTTAGCACCATATAAAAATAAAAAAAATTAAAGGCATTATGTGAACTACAACTAAAAACAAGTTTTAAAAAATTACACATAGCCTCCCTGATTAATCAAGTTTTGTTAAAATATTAGTAATCAAGACTCATTCAATTCCATTAATTCCATATTTTACATAGACACTCCATTATTTCTCAAGAGTGTTATATTTAACACCCATTTTCAGTATTATGTGTGTGTGTATGTGTATACTTGATATACTTAAAATTATCCTTATTTTGCTGATGTAAAATAATAATTAAGAGGTCCATATCTTTTCTTGAAATAAAATCAGACCTAGTAAGGAATGAAAATTCAGTGAATAACTACTGTAAAGTAGTAAAGCCCTTTACATTCTAAATCCAGAGATTGTGACCGGAGAAATGAAATTTACTGACACTCATCATTGTGAAGTGTTCAAAAGTCAACTCAACAAGTTTCTTTCTGCTCCTAATTTCACATTTTTAGTGAGAATGCTTAATTGGAATTATGTTCTTCAAAAAGATGTCAAAGCTGTTATAAATTCTAAGAGATCCTCAGAAAATATTCTGTTCCTTGTGGGTCTACTAAAATGCAATCCCAAATTAGAAAATTGCATTCAACATTAGAAGTTCTGCTGTTAATGACCCAGAAGAGAGGAAAATAAACATTATATTGGTAGGAAAACCAAATCCCAATTCAGTCATTCATTTTGTTGGACAACTTTGTTCAAATCAGAAATGCCATCTAGATGCATATATTGTCAATCATAAAACAAAACACTGACTTAAATAGATAATCCTCATAGTGTCTAATTGATCACAAATTCTCAAATCTTGGGCCTAGATCTTGATAGGTTTTGCAATTTATATGTTTAAATTGGCTGAGCTATATTATATGATTTTGATGGTAAAACAGGCACATTTAAGCTAACCTGAAATTATGAAATGTTCAATTTCATAGACTAGAGAGATCATTAATCATTATAGATGATTATTTGACTTTACCATAATTATAATGTGAACCTGACCAGTGAGAATAATTACTGTTCCTTTTAAAATGCTATTTTACATAGAATAATTTATAATAATTAAGCCAGAGAGATGAGGAAGATTCAGTAAGAGTAAGCAGAAGACTTGAAAGGGTAAAGTTTCTAAGCTGCTTCTAAACTGCAAAGCCTGAGTTACACCCAGAACCTGAAATTCCTGAGGCAGTTAAGACAACGCCCTACTGGCCATTTAGTTGATTAATAGCCTAGGGCTCTGTGCAGCTTGTCATGTAGGCATCACAGGGCCTAAACCAATCAGTTTGAATGTAACCCCCTCCTTAGGAATGACCTATCACTCCAGCCTGCCCTGTTCCCGCCAATGTATGTACTAATCAAGTCTAAGAATTATTGTTTGACTTTCCCGTGGTGTATGGTGATTTGTTAAAGGAGACTGTGATGTATGTAAAGTCCCCGCCCTCCCCCAAAAAGTGTACTTAAGCATTGTTCAACCCCGGCTCTGGGCTCTGAGCTGCTCTCCCTTCTTGAGTGAGCACAGAGCCCCAGCGCGCTGGAATGGATCCCCAATAAATAAATCCCCTTCTGCAATTGCATGAGTCAGTCTCTTGGTGGTCTCTTCCTCCGATGCTTCACCAGACCCTTACACAGTCAATCTTAACACAATCTAAACTGTATGCCTGAGAGATTGTTCCAGAAGGCATTATATACTAGAATGGATTGTGTAATAAACATATGGTGTGCTATAGGGTATTTTCCTGGTATTAGGGGACAGACAAATGTGAATGGTGGGAACACGAGGTTGAGAGAATAATTCTACCAAATGGGCCCATGGTGATGACCCCCACATGCTTTCTTTTTTAAGAAGCAATTTACCTGCAGCCCTGACTGGCCTAAACACATAGGATATGTCACATTCCTCAGCAAACTGCAGAATAAATGCAGGCCCAAGAAAAAATCGATGGGAGGACCCAGGAGATTTTTGTGACCAGATCCTGAAACTCTGGGAGATAAGAATAGTTCTGCCTAAGCATAAAATCTGCAAGAATGTATGATTAAGAATCCAATTAGAACCAATTAGCATGGCCAAGGTGACCTAGAGTTTCCATGACAGTGGGGACTTGAAAGTCTGATGTCACTCTGCTGTTAGTCAAAAATCAAGAGGTAGCACATACCTGTAATTGAAAGGACACTCGCAGAGTCCACACAAAGTCCAAAGACCATACCACACACCTGAACATCACACACGAGAGATTTATTGTCAGTAACATGAAGTATACTGAGGAGGCTGTCCCTCCGAGGAGAGCAGCAGCCTGTCCACACTCACAAAGCAGCTTTATAGCCTGAAAGAGGAACCTCATAAATTACTTAGGCATTTAATCTGGGGTGGGGTTGATTGTACACTTTTTAAGCTGGTGTGGGGTTGATAGCAGGCATGTGTTCTTACTGGGAATTAAGCAGCTTTGCCTCAGAATCAAAACTTTGGAACCTCTAGATAAAATGGCTCCCAATCTAAAATGGTGAATCTGATACCAATATGCGCCCTGATGGTATGGTTAAAATTCACTTGTTAATTTAGGAGATAGTCACTTATTAGATCTTCTGGTGACATCTCCTTCCAGAGGTGGGTGTATGCTCAAGGACAGGTAACTAGGGCAAGAAAAGATAATCCTGTCTCATTCTGTTAGGAATGGGGAGGTGGAGAAGAGAGGGAAAAAAATAGTCCCTTTTAAAAATAAGCCTCAGGGAAAGGAGGGCTATATTCAATAGGCGAAGTGGATAACTGTTACAATTAGTGGTGTTGAATACCATTTTGTATATATGGTTGACCACTTGTATGTCACCTTTGGAGAGAGGTCTGCTAAAGTACTTTGTTCATATTTTAACTGGGTTATTTGTTTACTTTCTAATGACTTGTAGGGGTTCTCTATGTATTTTGGATATTAACTGCATATTAGATATGTGGTTTGCAAATATTTTCTTCAATTCTGGAGGTTTTTCTTTTCACTCTTTTGGTTGTTTCCATTGATACGCAGAAATTTTTTAGTTTGATATAGTCCCACCTATTTTTTTTTTTTTTTTTAATTTTGATGCCTATACGTTTGGGGCCACATACAAGAAAACATCACCAAGACCAGTATTAAGAAGTTTCAGCTGGGTGCAGTGGCACACACTTGTTAATTCCAGCAGCTGGGGAGACTAAGGCAGGAGAATCAAGAGAGTTCAAAGCCAGCCTCAGCAACTCAGTGAGGCGCTGAGTAATGTAGTAAGATCCTGTCTCAAAATAAAACATAAAAAAGGCTGAGGATGTTGTTCAGTGGTTAAACACTCCTGGGTTCAATCCCTGGTACCAACAATAACAAAAAAAGGGTGCCAGGAGGGGCTGGGGTGGGAATGTAGCCGAGTGGTAAAGTGCCCCTGGGATCAGTCCTAGCACCAAAATAAAATAAAATAAAGAAATGAAACTGATAATTAGTCATTGGTTTTGTATCTTGTAGTTTTACATAATTTGTAATTCTAAAAATTATTTTGTGGGATCTTTAGAAAGATTAATTATTAAATCATGTCATCTTTGAAGAGAGAACTTTACTTCTTCTATTACTATCTGGATTCCTATTATTTCTTTTTCTTGACAAATCCTGGCTAGAACTTAAGTACTATTTTGAATAGAAGTGGCAAGTTAGGGAGATTTTATAGGAAAAGATTTCAGTTTTTCATTGTCAAGCATGATATAAGCATCTAGCTTTTCATATATAGCTTTTATTGTGCTGAGATAATTTCCTTATATCCCTAGTTCATTTGACTTGTTTCATCATAAAAGTGTTGAATTTTGTTATATGCTTTTTCTGCATCGATTGAAATGGTCATGTGACTTTTAACCTTCATTCTGATAGTCTTTCTCCACACTCTATATTTTCTTCAAAAATGAAAAGATCTATAAAATTAATGTGGGTGTGGAATAATAGGAATTATTTACTGTTTTCTCATCTATTAAATGGTACTTGAGTTAGTATCCTTGGTCCTATTTGGAATCTTTATAAAATAACTGGTAGTGCCATTGATAAGGAACAGAGAGTAAACCTGCAATAATAAACAAGACATTGGGTACAAAATTATTATTTTCAGAATTTCTCCTCATATATTTCTTGAAAATGCTGCAGTGCTTATGGTATTATAAGTGTATAATAATTAGTAGGGTGGAAAGTGTGGCTAAAACTGGAGAAGGCTTTGCATCATGTAGGGGATTCAAACTATATATAACCTTATGAACATTTACCACATTGGTTGAGACTTCAGGTGTCTTGTAACCTGCCCTTGTATTGCCAGTGGCCATTATGAGGCTAATACAGATTTCCAAGTAATCAGGGACCAGATGAGTTTCCATCTTTTTTAATTTTTAAAAAAGCTTTTTGTTTTTAGTTATCGACAGACATGATATCTTTATTTTATTTTTATTTTTTTATGTGGTGCTGAGGATTGAACCCAGTGCCTCACACATATGAGGCAAGTTTTTTAGTATTGTATAATCCCAGCCCAGTTTTCATTTTCTTTATGTTACCCAGAGTACTAACAGATTTGCAGGGAAGGTTTAGCTACAAAAATAAAAAAAAAAAATACTAAAAAACTGAATTTAAATCAAAAAGCAGATGGAATGAGGAAGTTATTTAAAATGATGAGAAAAAAAGAGTGAAATCACCATCAAGTAATAGCCAGTCCTTTCCATTAAAAAGAATCTTACATAAAACCCTAATTATGTGGCTAAATGTAAAATTACATTAAAAAATTCAACAGAAAATAAAAATTTAAATAATGTTTTCACCTCCATAGTCAACAAAAATTGAGCAAAATATCATGATTTTTAAATGCTTAGGCATTAATTATGATAAAACAGTTGCATTCTTGTGGAAAACAGACTGGTCACGAAGCAGCAAGCAGCACTCTGAGAGAAGGAGAACTCCAAACTTTATTTTAGGCTAGTGGGCCCAGAGAATAAACTCCAAATTTTGAGTTGTGATCCACAGTTTCTCACAACAGTTATAGTTATTTGGTGTCCTCTTAGACCTATCCTATCATGGGGCTTTTTTCCTCTTTTAAAAATATTCCTAATCTCTAACATAAAGCATGCTTACAGAAACAGATGAGAAGAAATGGCTCTTTTCACAAGTATCTGTTAAATCTAACCATGAAAGCCTGGCACAGGTGAAGCCAGATTTAAAGATAGGTAGTTAGTGTAGTTAGGTAAATTGGGTCTAATATCTAGGGTACAATAAAGAAAATGGAGACCATATTGAGAATGGAGTCCATAAAGAAGATGGTGTCCAGTCTGAGCCACAGGAAACCAGAACAACACCTGGGGAAATTGAAATGTCAATGTCCCCAAGCCCCCCCCCCCCCATCCTAAAGAACTGTTAATGAAGTAGCTCCCAGCAAACAGCAAGGTGCTAATCAAACCTCCCTAGGTGCTTCCTGCCCAGATTACTACTCTCTGCCCCATCAGTCCACCTATCTCCCACTTTTGGGCCTTCCCACCTGCATTCTATCACTGCAGGATAGAGGAAAACTTAGATATAAAAAAGGGAAGACCTCCTCCTTCCACAGATTCTGCCTTTCAGTCCCCCTTCTTCCTCCAGAGGGAGAAGTCTTTTCTGCTGTCCTTTAATAAAGCCTTCCACTTTCCACTCTCCACTTGCCTTTGGCGTGCTTCTCTGGTGTTGCACTTGAGCATTTGGGGAAGCAAGGACTTATCACCAGTAAACAGCATGAGATGTTGACATTGCAATAAGGAGTTATTTACAATCCAAAAGGTAGCTGAGAAAGGGGAGGAGAACTGACCCTTTCCCCAGTATCGAGGGGGGAAAATTGCAATGTATGAAGTTGAGGGGAGAAATAAAGAATGCCCATGTGCTTTTGCCCCTTTCAATGCTTTATTCACTCAAATTACTCCATACAATTTCACTCTATAGGTTCTTAATCAAGAAAACGAAAATCCTTAATGCTAGGCACTGCAATAGACATAATCAATTCACAGCAAATTAATGACAGACATTTCTTCTGCATGCTAAGTTCAAAAGTCTTAAGCCTTAGGCTTTGGGTTCAGCAGACGCACACTCACTCAGACCATGGTGATCAGAACCAAGGTAGGCTTCTCCTGGTGTGGAGTGGACGACCCGACCCGTTGAGGAGAGGGTGGTAGGAAGAAGTCCAGAGGTGGTAGAATTTGAGAGCAGTGAGGGTCAGGAACAATGACAAGTGATGGGATGTCAGGTCCTCATCAGGCTCTCCAGCTGGAGTGCATCCTTGTTTCGGATGGCTGAATTCCTGCTCTATTATTTATACTAAATTTGGGGGCTTTTGACCCCCCTTTCAATCCTTATCAGCTATCACCGGATTTCTCAGTGACATCATTACCCTAGGGTCAGAAACGTCTGGTCTGGTGGTCTCCACCCTGATCTTCTTGCTTTTCCCTCTTATCAGGCAAGGACAGCCTGCCAGGGGCTTCACTCTGTTTATCAGAGTGAGGGGAAGCAACTTGTTTGAGGCCTTACTGGAGGGCTCTGTGGGTGTGCCTACAGGTTTCAAACTGGAGTTTTTTAAATGGAGTTGCTTAGGCTCAGGCCTAAGGCCATCTTAACACCCAGGGATTGGTTTTTTACCATAAAGCTTTTTATAATTTCGTTTCTCAACCAGGTCTGGTTTAGCCATCACAGCATGTTGATTGTAAAATATTTGAAAGTCCATATAATGCAGATTGCTAGCAGAATCTCTGCATTAGTGGAGATAAAAACAAAACAAAACAAACCATACAAGAGAATCAAAGATAATGAAATTAGAAGCACTATAAAGGATCATTCAGTGGTCTAGTTTTTTTTTTCATATAAATATGTAGAAGATGGCCAGAGTGACAGTCAATATATTTAGCAGTTGATATGGCAGATCATCAGACTAAATTGTTGTAGATCATGAATCTTCAAGAAGGCCTTGGAGGTCTTTTCCCTGTGAGTGGGTGTCTCCTTCTGTTGACCTTTTGTTTGACTCAGAAAGGCTAAATGAAACACTTTGCTCTGTAGAGCCCTGGTGTGGGACTGGGTCAATTTGCATGAATTGTTCCAGGATGCTCACTCCCACCTGGCTACTCCAAGTCAACAATGCCTGGACTGTCAGCTCATCTATTTCTCATCAAGGTTTATTGACATGAAAGGGCAACAAAGGACTGAATGATAAATCTACAAAGGGGAAAGAAGGGGACTAGGCTGCTTCAATAAAAACTGAAGTGTATGGGGGCAGATTATGCCATAGCAACTAGAATTGACTTTTAACCCAGTCCCCTGGTCAAAATCCTTAATTGATACCCCTGCCTCTGTTGTGCAGATAAGGCAAAAAAGTCTATTGACTTCCTACTTGAAAATTCAGGACTAGATAGATATTCACAGGTTAGGCACCATAATGAAAACAGGACAGGGTTGTGTCAATAAATTGCTATATGTTTTGCTGTTTTTGCATGGGGATCTGTCAACCTCTCCTCCAGAAGATTCATTTCTTCTGGGACTGAGTCATAACTCAATTTGAGGTTCAGTCATTTAATCTGCCCCCCACCTAAAGGACAGCAGACATTTCTTTGGATTTCTAGCATTTGATAGTATGTATTTTTAGGTCTTTTGTAGGTTTTCCCTTTAGAATTTTATTAATCTCTTTGGGAATTTTAAAAACTGTTCCTAATGTCAAAGAGCTTTTACATAAATCATTTTATTTTTATTTTCATTTGAAAATTCAAATGGAAAAGACAAGAAGAAAACAAATGCTTTTTTTTGATAGTAGTGTTGGTTAAAAAAATAAAAAAGGTTTCCATTTTGTACATGTAAAGCTGCCCCCAAAATTACATAATTATAATTTTATCAGGTAACTTTAATAGCAAAACAGTTATGGCACATTTAATAATAACAGGAGTCAACTAGGTGGACTTGAACATTATCTAATGGTGTGTGTAATAGTATTTTTCAATATAATTGACTGTATAATTTAATTCATGTATTCCCTTTATAAATTATTATAATCTATTATAATCCATTAGATTGAGGGTATTAGTTCTCATTTGTCAGCATTATAATTTCACAATTTTTGCTTTTTGCTGATTTTCTTCTTTTAATGACAAAACATATTTAATCAAAAGAAATGTTTTTATAAATTACATGCAAAATTAAGTACAATTATACTGCTTAATTGATATAAAAATTATGGCGTGTAAAACATTTATGCACTGTGTAATCACATTTTGGCTAACATTGGACTGCATATATGGTGGTGGTCCCATAAGATTATAATTAAGCAGAAAAATTCCTATCACCTGCTGATGCAGCCATCCTAACATGGTAGTACAATATACTACTCATGAATTTATGGTGATGCTGGCATGAACACACCTACTAAGCTGCCAGTCAGATAAAAGAGTAGAAGATATGGTTATGTATTGTATATATTACTTGATAATGATAATAAATTTCTATGCTGTTGATTTATGTGTTATACTAGACTTTTTATCATTGTTTTATAGTATACTCCTACTTATATAGAAAGGTCAGCTGTAAAACAGTGTTAGGCAAATCCTTCAGAAGGTATTACAGAAAAAGGCATTGTTATCATAGAAGATGACAGCTACATGAGTTACAGTGCCCTTGAAGACTTCCCATAGGATAAGATATGGAGGTGGAAGACAGTGGTAATGATCCAAACCTCATGTAGGCCTAGGCTAATGTGTCTGCTTGTGTCTTCATTTTTAACAAAAAGATTTTTAAAAATTGAAAAACATAAAAAAACTTTTCAAAATAGAAAAAACAGTAGTTATAGAATAAAAATATTAAAATAACAGCCAGGTGCAGTGGCACATGCCTGTAGTCTTAGCAACTCAGGAGGCTAAGGCAGGAGGATCGTAAGTTCAAAGCCACCTCAGCACGTTAGCAAGACCCTAAGCAACTTAGTGAGAACCTGTCTCAAAATAAAAAATAGAAAGGGCTGGGGCTATAGCTCAGTGGTAGAGTGCCTGCCTCACACATGTAAAGCACTGGGTTTGATCCTCAGCACCACATAAAAATAAATAAACAAAGATACTGTGTCTATCTACAATTTAAAAAAAAAAATATTTAAAAAAATAAAAAATAGAAAGGGCTGAAGATGTGGCTTATTGATTGGTAAAGTGCCTCTAGTTTCAATCCCCAGTCCAAAAAAAAAAAAAAATATATATATTATAGCTATACAATATGTTCGTGTTTTAATCTGACTACAAAGGGTCAAAACATGTTTTAATTAAAAATTTATAAAGAAAAAAAGATTGAGCCAGGAGGATCATGAGTTCAAGGCCAGCCTCAGCAACTTAATGAGGCCCTAAACAACCTAGCATGACCCTGTCTTTAAATAAAACATAAAGAAGGAAGGCCAAGGATGAGGCTCAATGGTTAAGTGCTTCTGGGTTCAATGCCTGGTACCAAAAAAGAAAACAGAAAAAGAAAGTTATAGTAAGCTAAGGTCTATTTATTATTAAAGAAAGAAAATATATTTTATTTGTAAATTTAGTGAAGACGAAATGTATAGTGTTTATAAAATCTATAACAATGTCATGTCCTAGGCCTTTGCATTCACTTACCACTCACTGACTCACCCAAAGTAACGTCTAGTCCTGCAAGCTCCATTTATGATAAGTGTCCTATGTAGTTGTACCTCTTATTTACCTTTTATACATTGTTTTTACTATACATTTTCTACATTTAGATACACAAATACTTATAATTCTGTTATAGTTCCCACAGTATTTAGTATAGTTACATGCTGTATAGGTTTGCAGCCTAAGAGCAATATGCTACACCAAATAGCTTAGGTGAACAGTAGGCTGTACCACCTAGGTTTGCATGAATATTATCTATAACATTCACACATTGACAACAGTTTGTAACAGTGCATTTCTCGGAATACATCCCTGTCATTAAGCAACTTATGATTGTATTAATATTCCAATAGCCCAAATCCAAGAATAACATTGCCTTCCTTATGCTATTGAGAATCAACCTTAGCATTTTCCTAAGTCTATATTACAAATTAATATAACAAAGGTATTCAGAAGCTTTTGATCAAACTACTGCTCACATTATACTTGTTTTTACAAATTCAGGAGAACTGATTTACATCAAATATATTTTAGTGGAGAATAGTAAAAGATCAAATATTATTGTAAAACAACATTTTTATAAGTAACAATTTAAGTATAAAATCAAAATTGTATGTATTAATATATTATATACATTAATTTTACATATATTAATATACTATGTAATTTTTTATGTTTAAACAATTCTACAGACAATAGGTAAGAACAATATTTCATTCAAGTCAATACACAGCATTGACGTTCTGGGAAAAGGTAATGATGTAAAACCTTCCTTTTAAAATTGCTGTACTCTCCATTGCTGACTTTGAATAATCAAGCTTCCATGAATTCTACAGCCACAAATAAATTCATTCTTTCAGCAGCCTGAGGGATTTTGGAAACAGATTCTTCCTCAGTTGAACCTTTGAAGAACTAATCCTTTATTGAAGAGTTGAGACCTTAAGCAGGATACCCAGCCAGGTGCATTTCTGGAGGGGATACTAGAGGGGGATACTGCTGGTCAAAGAATATAATCCCACACTTCAAAAGACCACCTGCTGCCTTCAAGTCACTTATTACTGGTTACTACATTAAAAGCACAAACCACAATTCTGTTCTTACCTTGTTGTTACTCTTGTTTGAGTAACACATGTGGATGTCAAAAGGAAGAAAGTAGGGCTCCAGGCCCAAAGTTCCTTCCATTGCCAAATAAAGAGCAGTCACTGAGAATACCACTCTAATGAAACTGGACTTAACTGTTGCCAAAACATGAAGCACAGATTGTTTGCGTATCATTTCATAAGTGCTATTCAAACAAAGGAAATGTTTCAATTAGTGATTAACATTTTGGGATACATGAAAATGTTAAAAGCATTAGAACATAACATTAAACGACGACAGGAACATTTTAAAATAAAAGCATGAGTGACCCCAGGTCAAGCTTAGATATAACGAAATGCATAATGATGACCCCCTACAATAAAAATTACTTTACAAAGGGAACTTCACTATTTAAAATTAACATGAGCTGGATATGGTGGCAAAGGCCTCTAATCCCAGTGGTTCAGGAAGATGAGGCAGGAGGGGGGCAAGTTCAAAGCCAGCTTCAGCAACTTAGTGAGGCCCTAAGCAACTCAGCAAGATCCTGTCTCTATATAAAATATAAAGGACTGAGGATGTGCCTCAGTGGTTAAGCACCCCTGGATTCAATCCCTGGTACCCCCCCAAAAAAAAAAAAATTAACCTGGATATACATAGTAAAAGGGTCACTCATGAATCTCCAACTTTTTATTGGCTGTGTAAATTCTACCGTTTACAAAGTATAATGAACAGAAAATTAAGGACTGTCTTATATACTCAAATATATACACACTTTTGTTTTTAGTAGTTTTAAAATGAGTCCATGTATTCTTTTATACTGCCTTGAATGTGGGGATATGGTGCACCAGCCTTAGTGATGTCATCCTAACAAACAGTATGCTAAAATGTGGCAGTGGTGAAGCAATGGGATTTCTGACACTAAATCAGATAATATAATACAATTTCTGCCTATTTCTCTCACTTTCCTGGATCATTTGCCTTTAGAACCCAGATGCCATTCTGCAAAGAACCTTGGGTCACCTGTAAGTGTCCAAGCCCATGGTCCCGGTTGAGGTCCCAGGCAAAAGGCAGCATTAACCATAAACTATGTGAGTGACAAAACCATCAAAATGACTCAAGATTCAGCTTCTATCTGAGGACGACAGCATAAGACACCCTGAGCTAGAGTCATCCAGCTGAGTTCAGTTACCCTAAAAATAAGCAATAAACACTATAAATGATTTTTGTTGTTTTGTGCTAATACATTTGTAATGGTTTGTTCTATAACTGTGGGTAACCAAACTGTTTCTATATTCATTTTCCTATCCATTTTTTCTAGCCATCTTTTCTAGACTTGTAGCTCTTTCATAAAACAAATCTGTGCTATCTTTATAATTCTATATTTTATGATACTTGTCACCTAAATAGGTTTAAGCAATTCAAAATAAAACAAAAGAGACATAAAGGATACATATTTAAACACATTCCTATGCATCGGAAGAAACTGAGACTCAACAGGAAAAGGAGAGATGTGGGCAGAGTCCCCCAAAGGGTTATCAACAAAAAAGGTGGAGAACCAACACCTTAGCCTCCCATCCAGCCAACAATCCCCAGGGTTTGCCATTCTGACTATAGCTGTAAACACCTCTTGCTGAATATTTCATTTCATAGTATGCTTTACACATAAAAATCAGACATGAAAACATAAAAATTTTATTTGAGATACTCACTGGTTTTTAAGCTATTTTGAAAATGGCAATATTCCTGAATGTTGTCAAATTCACTGCTATTTACCCCAAAAAACAGGAAAACAATTTGAATAGCACACACAAAACATTCAAAGACCGTTCTCTGTCTTAATTAAATTTTATATAGCCTTTAAAGTGAAAACTAACTCCGATGTGATTGGCAAAAACCACAGATATATTTCATATATGCTTTACTTTTCCATATTGTTTTATATTTTTAATAAGAAAACTAAAAAAAATCATATTTCTATTTCTCGTTTTTATTAAATGATGCATATTTACTCTGAAAGAGTGCAACGTACAAGTTGAATAATAATACCAATAATAACCCCAATTCAAAGACTGTAGATGGTAGCCATTTAGGACTAAACAAGTACTCCCTCCAAAAATGAGACTAAAGCTTGCTCTTTTGAAAATTTATCTTCAGTACATTTAAGTTTTCCATATTTATTTTTCCTCATAAAACTTGGAGACTTGGGCAGCTGTACTGGTTGCACTTCTGATGATTAATTAGTATCTGAGAGCCTGAGCATAATTTTCAGAACCCATCAAAACCAGCTAAAGCCGGGCATGGTGGCTCATGCCTGTAATCCCAGCAGTTCAGGAGGCTGAGACAGGAGAATAGGGAGTTCAAAGCCAGCCTCAACAATAGCAAGGTGCTAAGCAATTCAGTGAGACCCTGTCTCTAATAAAATACAAAATAGGGCTGGGGATGTGGCTCCATGGTTGCGTGCCCCTGAGTTCAATCCCCAGTACCCAAAATACTACTACTACTACTACTACTACTACTACTACTACTACTACTAATAATAATAATAATAATAACAATAATAATAACCCAGCCAAATTCCTCTTCTCTTAGTATTTCTGATAAATTTATTCAACAAAATGTCATTAATATGTGATCTCTCAGAAACTCTTTCCCTAATATACTTTTTGCAGAATAAAACAAAAGTATTTTTGCTTACGGGAAAATCTGTTTTTGCTTGACCCACTCTTCCCAAAATATCCTCTCATTTTTCTTTTTTTTTCCCCCTTGGTACTAGAGATTAAACTCAGGGGCACTTAACCACTTAGCCACATCCCAGCCCTATTTTGTATTTTATTTAGAGACAGGGTCTCACAGACTTGCTAAGTGCATCACCATTGCTGAGGCTGGATTTGAACTGGCAATCCTCTTGCCTCAGGCTCCTGAGCCATTGGGATTACAGGATGTGTCACTACGCCAAGCTCCTCTCATTTTCTTCATTTTATTTTTATAAATGGCACTATATTTTTATGCTACATTCTTGTTTGTGTGTGTTTATTTATTTATTTAGTTTGTTTGTTTATTTTTGTGGTGCTGGGAATCAACAGCAGGATCTTGTGCATGCAAGGCAGGCACTCTACCTACTGAGCTATATATAACCCTAGCTGTTACACTACATTCTTTATGAGGTAACATATATAATTTTGTCAATTTTCCTATGTTTCTACTCATAGGCATTCTGGTTGACAGTTTAGATAACATCCTTTTTTCCAGAGTTAAGAACATAATATTTTGAAAGTTTGATATACATTTAATTTAAAGTTTTCATGGAAATAACTGGATATTTTAGCATTATAAAGGAGACACACACAAAATAGAAAAAGATGTATTTCTTAATATATATCTCCATTGCTCTTTTTGATAATAAATTGCTGGAGTAGCATGGCTACCTAATTAAAATCCACAGATAATCTCTGTGGTAGGCAGAATAATGTTTCTCCCCAAAGAATCCATTTCTGAATTACCAGATTTTATGAATATGTTTCATTACATGAGAAAGGGTATTAAGATTACAATGGAATTAAGGTTGTCAATCAGTTGACCACGTGTTGGGAAGACTATCCTGGATTATCAGGGGAATCAATGTAAATGCTAGTGTGTCTTTATAAGTAAAAAAAAGGGGGAGGGCATGCAGAGGAAGATTTGAGTACAGAAGGGAGGTCACAATGATGGATTTGAAAATGGCCCAATCTGCCACTGCTGTTTCATGAAAGAGGGTCATAATAATAGGAAGATATCTAGCTTCTAGAAACTATAAAAAGCAAGGAGGCTGACTCTCTCCTAGAGAACTCCCAAAGGAATATAGGCCCAATGACACCTTGATTGTAGCTGAATGAAGCCTGCATAAGACTTGTGACCTACAGAAATTTAAGATAATAATATGTGTTCTTTTAAGTCACTAAATAAGTGGTAATTTGTTATAGTAACAATAAGAAACTAATAAATTCTCCAAATTTTATTTTATGCAATATTTGCGATCTCTGTTCCTTCAATCGTTTTTACCATAGTGAGTAGAAAATCGAGTAATTTGAGTTCCATTTGAATTGAATTTTGTTGTAGAGCAGTTCATGAAAGCAACTTTTAAAGAGACCAAAAAATTACTTGTATAACAATAGGAAAACAAGCAACCTGATGAAAGAGTGAGCCAAGGACCTGAACAGACACCTTAGCAAAGAAGATAGGTGTATGGCAAATATGCACACGAGAAGATGCTCCACATCATATTTCACTAGGGGATTACAAATTAAAGCAGTAATGATAGCTGGGCATGATGGCACACACCTATAATTCCAGTGGCTCAAGAGGCTTAGACAGGAGGATCGCAAGTTCAAAGCCAGCCTGAGCAGTTTAGTGAGGCCCTAAGCAATTTAGCAAGACCTTCTCTCATATATATATATATATATATATATATATATATATATATATATATATATATATATATATAGAGAGAGAGAGAGAGAGAGAGAGAGAGGCTGGGAATGTGACTCCGTGGTTAAGCACCCCTGAGTTAAAACCCTAGTACAAAAAAAAAAAAGGCAAAACCAAAACAGCAATGGTATACCACTACAGAGGAATATTCATTTGCTATGGATGGAACTGCAAGATTTGAAGATAGTTTGTCAGTTTTTTTCAAACATGATCTCACTGATATTCACTTTAAGGAGTTAAAAACTTATTTTCACATAAAAACCTGCATAGAGATGTTTATAGCATTCTTTATACTACTTCACAAAGCTTGGAAGCGACACAGATGTTCTTCAGTAAATGAACAGATAAATAAACTGTGGTACATCCAGACAATTGAATATTATTCAGCTCAAAAAATAAATGTGTTAGTCAATCATGAAAAGACTTGATAGAATCCTAAATGCATAATACTAAGTTAAAGAAGTCAATCTGAAAAGGCTATGTACTGCCTGGTTTCAATTCTATGAAATTCTGGAAAGGCAAAACTATGGAGACAGTAAAAAAAATCATTGCCAGGTGTTGGGGGTATTGGGGGTGGATATTAATAGATGCATCAGATGGATCAGACAGAAATTTTTATAATGATGAAAATATTCTGTATGAGACTACAACTGTGGGCATGTCATTATACATTTGTCTGAACTCATAAAATGCATGACAAGCATAAACCATAGAATATACAATAAGCATAATCCTTAAAGTAAACTATGGACTTTGAGTGATTATAAAATATCAGTATAGGTTCACTGATCATAACAAATGGATGATTCTGATGGGGGATATTAATAATGGGACAGGCTGTGAATGCATAGGGACAGGGAGCATATGGTAAATCTCATACTTCTCAATTTTGCTGTGAACCTAAAACTGTTCTAAAAATAATTTTTAAGAAATTGCTTCATCCCCCAAAGTGTCTCTGAAACCCAGGAAACTTGAGTTAACTGTAACCATTACTGGCAAAACAAGTTAGAAAATCCCCAAGAACCTAGGAATTTGTACAGATTTGTTTATAAAACTAATCACTATCATAAGGATTGCTTCAGAGAAGTCAGAAAATAATGTGATATAATGATGCATCTGGGGAAGATTATATTCTTACCTAATGTTCCTGATTATTCATGTTCAGAAACAAACCCATATTGTTTATAAAACAATATCATGCATGCCTTGAAGACAAACCAACAACAACAAAACCTTCTTGGGAAGTGACATGAGAGGTTCAAATTTTAAATTCATTCCATCTTCCAGGAGTCCAGGAGTTTAGCAATAAAGAGACAGTGCCATATGGAAGATAGTAAAAACAGGATGTATGCTGCATTTTGCAGCATTTTTACCTCTGGAAAATTATTGAGTATCTAAAGCAAGGGGCCCTAATTTGGGATTCAAGAACAGAGTAGATCTGTGAATTTTAAAGGGAGAGAATTCCATCTTAATTTTTACTAACCTTTAACTACAATATAGCATTCACAAATACAGCAGTATTACTTGTACACATAACTTGGACACCAAAGAATCACAGATACTTACATCACATTTCAGTTGTTGACACTATCTTGTAATACTGTTTACAGTCATCACTACAGTGAATGATTGGTAATTAGTAGCCACACAGGTCTTTTTATATGTTGTACTAATCAAGAAGTACACATTTTAATATGACACTTTTTACATTTTGATAATCTATTGATATGGTATTAGTTTCCCTATAATCCCTTTTTAATTTTATTTACTTATTTATGTATTTGCTTATTTTCCTGTGCTGATGACTGAACCAGAGTCTTATGCATGCTAGGCCAACACTCCACTGTTGAACATCCCCAGTGCTTCTTTCTCATAATTTTTGCATTTTATTTTATGTATTTAAAAGAACCCTATCCTGTGAGTTGCATTGCATAGACTTCATGAAAATGTCAAAGAAGGTGATGGCCTAAGAAAAGTATAGAAAGCCTAAAACAGAGTAGGAGTTTCAAGGTGAATTATTACTCTTTTTATCTTAAATATTTACTTTTCAGTTGTAGTTGGACACAATACCTTTATTTTGTTTATTTATTTTTATGTGATGCTGAGGATCAAACTCAGGGCTTTGCACATGCTAGGCAAGCGCTCAACCACTGAGCCACAACCCCAGCCCTGAATTATTACTCTTAGTAATACATACCTGGTTTGTGATTTGCTGGAGTTTACTTAGAGGCCTACTTAATTCCAGTTACTGCTTAATTATTCAGTATAAGAGAATGCAATATTATGAAATCATGGTTCTTCAGAATCTAGCTTTTAGTGAGTATATTTGTCCTTCCAACTGCTATGCCAAAATGCTTGACAACTGAGTAATAAAGAAAAGAGGTTTATTCAACTCATCATTTTGGGGGTTCTCAAAGAAGTTCAAGATCTGGCAGCCCCATTTGGTTGGCTTCTAGTGGGGGCCTCAAGGCCAATGGTATCATGTTGTAGTGCTTCTGAGAAGAATCATGTGGAGAGATAGGAAGTCAGACAGAAATTCTGGGGTCAGTCTTGCTCCTTTATAATAACTCACACTTGAAAGAACAACTAACTCATTCTATAAGAGCAGCATCAATTCCTTCTGAGGGCAGTACCCCACATGATCTAATTACTTTGCATCCAGCTAACACCTCCCAACATTGACACACTGAGGACCAAGTTTCTGACATTTCCGACATAATCAAACTATATCTAAACCATGTCAGTAAAGCTTTTAGAAAGAAACAGGACCCACAGAAATATCTCTACCAAGGTCGCCTTCTACTTGACTGATCATTCTTGGTCAAGTCACTCTGAGATACAATAAGGAATGATGAAGTCCCTTAGCTCATGTAGTATACTTTCTGAAATGTAATGTAGACCTGTAAGAAGCAATTATAAAGCATAATGATAAACACTACAATTCTGTTTCAGCTTGCATTCACACTCTCCTATGCTGACCCATTATTGGTCCATATGTACTTGGGTTTATGTCTTATGCTTCCACTTACCTATATCCCCATTGCTGTTACCATTCCCTTTTTCATACTCCCTCTTCTAGTAGGAATTTCTTCTCTAGACTCTGGCCATCAAGATTTTCATTTTTCAGAGCCAAATTGCATATCAAAAGTGAAAAACGCAAAGTAGAATACATGCATGGAAAAGGGCTTAATAGCTGGGTGTGGTGATGCACACCTGTAATCCCAGCATTTTAGTAGACTGAGGCAGAAGGACTGGAAGTTCAAAGCCAAACTCAGAAAATTTAGTGAGGCCCTAAACAACTCAGAGAGATCCTATCTCTAAAATATAAAAAGGGGCTTGGGATGTGCTTCAGTGGTTAAGCGCCCCAGGTTCAATCCCCAGTATCAAAAAAAAAGGTTAATACTATATAATTTTCCTTACATATTTTATATTTCACTAAGTTCTTTTTAATACCTAGAAATGCTCCTATCAACTCACAGAGCATTTTTTTCATGCATTCTGTCTTGTACAACAGCAAACATTTGTATAGTTCTGATTTTTTCCTGTACTTGATGGTGGTATATTTGAGGACCAGATCTGTGACTTGACATTAATTACTATACTCTTCCTATACTAAAAAGAGTAGTTTGAAATTCCATCTCATAATGTATTTGTTGAATAACTACATAGCTCAATATTGCTGATTAACACAGGAAATCATAATTTAGAAAATTATTTTCAGAGTTCTCATTTCTTAGCATAGCTGATCCATTAATCAATTTTAAATTGTGGTTAAAAATCGGTCTTTTATACTGATCCATGCCAGCTAATTCCTTTGGGATTAACTAGAATAAGAACTTGTTATCTGTTCTTGCTTATGCAAATGCTTTATATTCCCATAAAGTAAAATGTGCAATGAATATAAAGTCTATCACCCATGCCATTTCAGAGATTTTCTGTAAATTCATTGCATACAAAAATGTTTGTAGATAAAGGCATTTAAAAAATTTAATAACAGTTTTTGTCATATTTTAACAACACCTGATAAATAATTTCTGTACCATAAGGCTCATTTAAGAAGAAAAATACAATCATTTGGGACACATTAACTGAAATTTTCTGGAGAGGATTTTCAGATACTATAGACTAGGTCATGCTACTGTAACAACCTACCTCTAAAGTTAGTAATTTAGCATCACAGTTTATTTCTTGCTCATATTACATATTACATGACCAACATAGATGGAGAATATGCACCCAGAGATCCATGTTGAAGGAGGTTTAAGTTCCTCATTTGTTTCTATGGTCATTGTAGCAACAGAAGAATATCAGAAAATATGACTCAATTGCTCTTAAATTTATAAATAATGTTATCGCCTCACCTTCCATATGTTTTTTTGCTAAATAAGTTGTATGTTCACACAAAACTGCAACATTGGTAAGAAAGTATGATATTACTATATGTTTAGAAAGAAAACATTAATATTTGTAAAAAACAAAAACAATTCAGATGTAGACTATTTCCAAAAATATTTTGGAAAAAGGTACTAGGGATTTAACCCAGTGGGTGCTTTACCGCTGAGTCACACTCACAGCCCCAGTCCTTTTTTATTTTTGAGACAAGGTCTCAAATTGCAGAGGCTGTTCTCCAACTTGCAATCTTCCTGCCTCAGCCTGGGATTACAGGCGTGCACCACTGCACCCCACAGTATTTTTTTTTAATTCCCAGATTATCCTGTTGATTAAACCTAAAGACCAAACTGGGTTTTCCACTGATACAATGTCATGTTATTACACTTTAGATTACCTAAGAAAGTTAACCATAGCAATATTTCCATTCTGGTTATGATGTAAAATGTGCATTCTGTTAGGTAAAACTTGACATGGGCAATACCTTTTTAAACATATCCTCCCCTAGAATAAGAGTCATCTCACAATCACTCTGACTCAGTCTGACCTTAAACCCCAGAATCATGTAAAGAAAGGAAATTGTTATCTGGGACTAGAATCCTGAAAACACCTAGTTGGACAGTGACCACCTCAAAGAATGATGGTAATGAACAAAAAGACCCTTCCCTGACAACCCACTAGCAACAGCCTAACTTGCAAAATTTCTCCCACTCCATGCCCCTACGTCTACCCCAGGCTATAAGGAGAAGATGGGTCTCAGTCTCCACTGGGTTCCCCTCCACAGTTTTGTACCCAATAAACCTGTTACTGTTGAGCCACCTCTCCTCTCTCTTTATTCACTTCTTTCCTTACACATTCCTATATTTTATTTGTGTCTGGAATTCTCTTCAAAAATATGTTAAGTAGAACTTAAAAACTTAGAAAAAATGTTAAGAACTTTATGATAAATGTGATCTTATAGCATTTCTAAGTGTTATTTTCCTAGAGATATATTTAAGGCTCAAAAGACCTCATTAGGCCTATGATGCCACATTGATGAAATCATATAACTTTGAGTGATTTGGAAAAAAAAAAATTATTTCTGTATACTCTCAGGGAGGAGACTCTGGATTTTCACTCCCCAACCATTTACCCTTCCCTACTCACTGATAAAACCTTGATTTTGTTTAGTCATATTAGACAGTCTGTTTTCTAACTAGGTCTGATCATCTGATTAAAATTTGGTCAATGGGTTACAAGCAGAATTGTGGTGTGGTATTTCAGGAAAGATTTTCAAAAGGGAGAGGGTATGCTCTTATCCTTGCCTTTTTTTTTTTTTTTTTTTTTTTTTTTTTGCTATCTAAAAAGTGGATATGATAGGTAGAGTTCTGGAAATTTTCACTGATGCTTGAACAAGATCAAATAGATTTTTCTAATACATGCCCCAGCCAGAAGTGTCCTATAGCAAGCAGTCAGGACTCCAGAAGAGGAAGGAAATAAATTCAAACAGCAACCCTTTTAATTGATCTGGTAACTGTCCTATCTCCATTCACATACGAATTTGAAGCTCAGGAGTCAGGGCTTGACTTATGCCAAAGACTTGTATACCAGACATTTTCCATGGGAAACTTTGCCTTTATAAGTAGCACCCTTGCCTCTGATAGAAGACACTATCTTCGCAGAGGTACATAAGAGTAAATCCCATATCCTTTAAATGAATAATTTTGAGTTATTCTTTGATAGTTAATCTACAGGAGTCTAATTGTCCTATATTGGATCATGTTCTCCCTAACCCTATGCTCAATATTTCTGCATCTTCATGTTTCTTTTGTCACAGAAAGTCAAGAGAAAGGAACTGAGATAGCCTTATATATGCAAATGGAAAAGACTTGTGAGAAAGAATAGTTAATAATGTTTAAAAACATTCATGGTAGATATAGTTCTTAAGTTGTCCATCATTTGGGGTTGGTAATAATTTTAGATGAATATTTCCATAGTTTCTTTTCCTACCAAAAATTAAATTACAAATGTTTTTGTATTTCTGTATTTCATTTTGTTTTTCACATGGCAAATTTACCATAAAAAGGAAAATACCTTTACTCATAATTTTAGAATCTATGGCTTCAATTATTTTGGAACACTGAATATAGTTAAACACTTTCCAGAACATTATATAAAGAAAAAAAACATACTAAAATCTGTGAGACTGAATTTTTATGTTGCATAACAAATCATGAAAGTGGATTCAATTTTGCTGTTCATTAAACTGAATCAATTTTTTTTTTTGTTACGAAGGCTCACACATACTACAGCATTGCTTTGAAGTTTGACTCTAGTTTTAATATGTAGTACTGTAAATTATTTAAAATAAAAGTAAAGAAAAATCTTTTAAGGCAACTCAGGCAAATGTACATCAGAAGGCAACATTTAATAAAGACGATGCGAGGGACGTAAGAGATTTCTAAAACTGTTTAGCAAAAGGTCAGGCAATAAGAGCATTTAATATCTTCAAATAAGTTAACATAGGAATCTAAAAACTCCTATTTTTATGGTGTATGTAATTCTTCCTTAAGATTACTGCATTAATTCATATTTTATTGTTTACTAATACCACTTGAGAAAGCAAAGCTTTGAATGCCTTAGTTACGTATAAAATGAGCATTTAGTAAAACAGATACACTGAGAGAAAAATCAAAAGGTTACCTCATTTAATAACTCTTCTCATGAAACAATCAATGGAAAAACCAAACATATACAATTTATAAGTTGCTAAAATATTGATTTGAGTACAGTTCACTTTTGAAAATGATACAAGATGGCAACTTGGATATACGAAAAGCAATGGATAATTCCGGAAATGGTGCATATTTGAGAAAACAAAAATGACTTGTGTTGTTTTGTTTCTTAATTAAAAAATAATTGACTAAGAGCAAAATTAATGTTTTGTAGGATTTATAGCATGTGTGAAAGTAAAATGTATAATAATATCATAAAGATCTAGAACTTTCATACATTTTGAGGTTGAATATAAAGTGCTATAACCACTTGGGGAATTTGTTGGCAATGCTTATAGAATTAAACATATACTTCCCATATGACTCTGAAATTCTGATCCCCATTGATTATCCAATAGCAATGAAAATGTGTGCCTCAGAAAGACTTTTAATGCAAATATTCTTGGTGGTCACACACTGGAACACATCAATGGTATATCAACTGATGAAAGATTTAAAAATTTTATTATATACTACTTAGGGGTAAATAAATGAACTACTGATACATACAACAATGTAAGTGAATTTCCAAAATGTTTTGTTGAGTGTAATCAGCAGACAAAAAAGAGTAAATTCCATTAGTTTCATTTATGAGATATTTGGACAGAAAAAAACTAATTAATTAATATTGACAGAAAGTAGACCAGGGTTGCATGGGGTCAGAGTTGGTAGAAAATTAACTAAAAAGGGTCATGGAAGAACTTTTGAAGTGATGAAAATATTCTATTTTTTTGTTATTTACATGGTTAAAGGGTTTATACATTTGTCAAAAAATGTAGTTAAAATGAGTTCTTTCTATGACATGAAAGTTATGAACAACAAAATTTACTAAAGACTAATAAAGAAAGCAGTAGAAAAATCAGTCATTTCTGTTTAGTGCACAATTTTCTTTAAAACAAGTTTATGTTATAAAATAGTGGATACAGAAACTTTACATTTAAGTTAAATGAAAAACTCTCTTTCTTTAGTATTCTTGCCTTTTTCACTAATGGATTTGATGTCTAGAATGACTAATTTTGACCTGATTGTATATCTCTTGTTTACTCAGTGAGGTATGATTTTCTGATTTATAAAGGAATTGTAAGTGAAAGTTAGAAAATAAATTTATCTATTCCATGAAAAAAAAGAAAGTTAAAATACACTCATTTAATTAATTTATTTATTTTTGTGGTACTGGGGATTGAACCTAGGGCCTTGATTACATGCTAGACAATCATTCTATCATTAAGCTACATCCTTAGCCTCCAAAATACATTTATTTTAATCTTAGAAAGGTTGGCAGAAGCATTAATTGTAATGGTTGCTGATGATTTAACACTGGAAAGTCTCATGTAATCCAAATTGCCCCAATTTTCTACCTGCTCAGTCTTTTTTCACATATAAAAGGATCACATGGATAAACAAGGTATAAAATAAACTATCAACATAGTAGTAAATTTCAATATATGAATCCATTACATTAACAGAAATTTGCATAATTTTCTTTTGTCCTGACCATAATTGTCATATCCCTTTTTTATTCTCTTCCATCTTCAGTAGCTTTCTATACTTTAAAATATATTAAAATTATAAAATAATAAAAGATTTCAAATCAGTGCTTCCATATTCAGAATTCAAAGTGTCTTTCTAAACCATAAACACTGACTTTACAAGTTAAAGAAGATTAAATACTAATAATATCAGGTGCATATTTATTCAATTTCCATGCACTTGAACCTAGTAACACACAAACAAGTGTATTTGAATAAAAGTATGAATAATATAAATTAATCACTTTGAATAGCCTAAAATCAATATGTAAATTCATACTAAATTGATTCAGTATAAATTATACTGAATTCTCTTTGATAAGTAAAAGTTTATAAACTACAAATTTACCAGTAGTACATGTAGTTAACTAATTGCCAGCTTCTGTTAATTGTTATGGCCAAGATACAAATGTTGAAGATATTATCAAGTGATACTGAAATAAATAAAACAATAACCATTTAGAATTATACTGCACAAAAATGCAGATAATTACAAAATCTTCCTGTTTTCATCATTCATGAAAAAGATCTATAATCATAATAAATTGCAGTTTAAAAAGGCTGTCTTCTTTTTCTGCAAATCAAGATACATGTTACAAGAAGTGGAACAATAGAATCCTGGTTTGCTCCTCTGAAGAGTTTGATTTAACTGGTATTGAATGGGGTCCAGAAATTCATCTTTTAAAATGAAACATCCCAAAATTCCCACATCAGAGAAATTTAGTGGAAAAAATGAGTTAATTTAAGAAGGAGGTTTTGTGAAGACCTATAATCTACACGACACACTGTTCTAATAAACAAAGTGACATGCCTAGGACTTCAAAGGCCACATTTGTGCTCTGAGAATCACTCTTCATTTTGACTCGACCACTTCTGGCAAAGGAAAGATCTTAAAAGTGTAGTTGAGAAGGCTGCTTCCTCCACCCAAATTTTTCGTATTCAGTTTAGTACACTCAAACTACTTTCCAAAGTAAAAGAAAATTCAAAAGGACCGAGTAGCAGTACTACATACATATTTTTGTCATTTTAATGTCAGTACATCTAAATATGTTGTTATTAATATCATATGTATTTGTTATTCCTCTTCTTCTTTTGCTTTTTGGTACTGAGGATTGAACCTAGAGTCACTTTACCACTGAGCCATATACTCAGCCCTTTTTATTTATTTATTTTTAATTCTGCAACAGGGTCTCACTAAGTTATTTAGGGCCTTGATAAGATGCTGAGGCTAGCGTTGAACTTGCAATCCTCCTATCTCAGCTTCCTGAGTCACTGGTGAAAGAATTCCCCACGCAAAGACACTTCGCCGGGAGAATTCCAATTTTATTGCAAAAAGCAGTGTGCTTATATAGAACTAAGGGGGAGATGGTAGGGTTTAGATAAATGGCAGGCAACCCGTTTATTGGCAAGTTCTTTCAGATATCAGCTCCGGAGCCCAGGAATTAGTTCTCATTGGGGCTAAGGTTCCCCGCCAGCGAGATTTGAAATTGGCGCCAGCGGGAGAGTTCACACGTGCGGGAACTTTTCGCGCCACTGCAGAAAAGAAGAAGGTAGGAAGAAGAGGTGCTTAGGCGCCATGTTGGGTTTTTTTCTCTGGGGTATGGCTGCTGTTTATACTTTTCCCAACATTCCTCCCTTTTTGTTTTCTTAGGAAGTGGGACGTCGTTGGTCAGATCCGGCTGCTTCCTGCTGTGTGGGGGCGCTGTGGGGCCTAGAAAGGGAAGTGGAGGAATGCTCGGGGGGCAGGTCTGGGGATATCATGGCAGCCAGAAATAAAACCCAGTGGCTATAGACAGCTACTTCCGTAGGGGTGAAGTCTGTGAAAGTTCCCTGAAGCCACAAGTTGTCGATGGCATCAAACCAGTCCTGGATGGATGAGATTGTTGGTATCAGCCACTGGTCCTGTAACAGAGACTCTAGGAAATACTGGAAGCGTTGCCTGGACATGGCGTCACCAGCACCTGAAGAAGATCAGAGCGAATAAAAACAGAATGAAGATAAAAATTAAAGCAAAGGTCAATTTTTGGCAGAAGTTCCATGTTGGGGGACTGACAGAGAAGAGGCTAAGGGCCATGAGGAAGCTTAGAAGGACATAAAGACTCATGAATCCAGGATGGCAGATTAAGAGGTTCTCCAAGCTCGTTGTCTCCCGCTGTCTGATGTCCGTTGCATTCCATCGTGCCTGGTAGTGAGCTTCAGCACTGAGTGAACTGTTCTCTTGGAGATGTTGGGGGTTCATCGGTCATCAGAGGCTGGTAGTGCCTAAGCAGAAGCTGGTTGAAAGTTTGATTAGAAATTTTTTGTAATTGGGTTTGAAGGAACTTCATTATGCAGGGCAAGAGAGCGCAAAAAAGGAGCATCCCAATAAGGGGCCCCAAGATAGGTAGTAAGTACGTGGCAAGAGAGGATTGGAAGAACCCTGTTATGGGATTAGAGGAGGTGGGTTTGAGCAGTTCGGTCGATAATTCCTGCAATTTAACAACATTTTTTTCTATTAGCCCAGACTCATTAACATAGTAGCAACATTCCTCTCTGAGGAACAGGCATGTACCCCCTTTTTCTGCAGTGAGAAGATCAATCACCCTTCGGTTTTGTAAGGCCACTTGTGCCAATGAAGTAACCTGTCGCTGCAAGGAGCCCAGAGACTCAGCAGTGGTATCGAGTGCTTCCTGCAGTTTTTGTTGCAGGTCATTGGATGCCCATAGAGCATGACCTATAGCTCCACCACAGAGTCCGAGACTTGCCACTGAGGTTGTTAAAGTGAGGCCTACCAGAACCGGCAGAAAGACTGCCCTATGGGTGCGGGAAGGTAGGGCCAGCTGCCGGAATTCGGTGGGAGTATACAAAGACAGCTGAGGAACTACAGTAACCAAGAAACAGGTGCCAGAGACATTGATTGTTGAGGTACTTAAAGACCCGTTACACCAGAGGAAATGTCCAGGTTGCATAAACGCAGGGCTCAATGGGGTGCTATAGCTCAAGGAACAAATGGGTAAAGGATTCATTGTTGGCAGGTGGAAACAGATGAAAGGAAATGAAGTATTGGTGGAATAACTTTCCCACAGTGGAATACGTGTCACATGTAGGGGTTGTCCTTTCTTAGAGAAATTGTAGGTTTTTGCTGAAATATTTCCTGCCACTAATGGGACTGCTGCTAGAAGTGGACGACTAAGTGAAGCACAGAGAAAGCACTGAGAAGTAGGCATGGAAAGAGGGGTGGAGTTTAATAATCGAAGAATTTGGTGTAGCAAATTGAGCCATGTGGGAGGGGGGCCTAAGGGGGTTGAAGGCTCTGAATCTTCTTTGGATGGGCTATGGATAAGATCTCGAAGTTTTGATTCTGACTCCTTGATGTGTTCGACTACCTGGATGGTTGCTTTAGGTGGCGTAATCAGGGTGCGGCCAACAGTCATCCACCCTGTGGGTCTGGCTGAGGTTGTCCGAGCATAGACAGCAAACTCAACATAGTCCCAACGTTTGGCCTTGGGGTCAGGTATATCTAAAGTATACCATCCATTGTTATCGGATGAAGAGCCTTTATGCCACTTTAGGTAACTAGAAGTCCACCTTTCAGGGTAACCGAGTGGTAAGAATAGCTACCACGTTCATCATGGAACCTGCATGACCAATAGGGGCACCCATTATATATCTCAGGCCACCAATGACAATAGTCTTTGGTTTGATCAAAAAGGAAGCAAATGAAAGGCCAGTTCCAGCTACCAGGGATGAAGGTCCTTGAAGGTGACAATTTTAGGGAAATAGAAGTGCAGTTGTGGATGAAGCAAGTAGTTGCATCCACTGCGCGGACCTTCTGCATGCCATGTTCTGAGTATCATTCCCGAAGAGTGAATAAATACATGGTAGGAGAGGAGGGTAAAGGCCAGTCCCGACAGAGCACAGAAAATAAGCAGAGCACAAAAAAACAAGCAGAGAGAGAAGACTAGGGTGTTGGGAGAGCTCATTGTGCCTTATTTAAGAGGAATTGGGCTGTGGAGAACACCGTGTGAGCCGCAACTTAAAGGGGTGAGATGGGTGTGGAGAGCAGGAGGAAAGGGGAGGTTCAGGAGGTGATTCTTGGAGTTCCTCTGGGGTGGTCCTGTGGTCAGCAGGTGGGGCCTCCTGGTGATATGGCTTCAACCTAGAAATGTGAATCCAGGGAGTGAGACGGTTGTCTGGTAAGGAGAGTTTGGCGGCGGTGGGGGTACAGAGAATGACAGGATAGGGGCCTTCCCATTTTGGGGCAGGAGGCCCTTTCTCCTCTGGGGTGTTATAATAGACTAGACTCCCAGGTGTTAAGGGAGGAGTGTTTGGAGAGGAGACTGGGTCTGGAAGAAGCCAGTCCTGATATTTCCAGAGTTCCGAGCGGAGATGAAACAAGAGAGGCAAAGACAAATCTCGGGTGAGAGGTCCTTGTGAAACGACCAGCCCAGGGGGTATAAGAGGTCTTCCATACATTATCTCAAAGGGAGACAGTAAAGATGGTTTCTTAGGGAGAGCTCTGATTCGAAGCAAAGCCAAGGGAAGGAGTTTGACCCAGTCTAAGTTTAATTCCATTGTCAATTTGGTAAGGACTTCCTTTAGAGTACGATTTACCCTTTCCACTTTCCCTGAAGCCTGGGGGCGATATGGACAGTGGAAATGCCACTTGACGGAGAGGGCTTGAGAGACCTTTTGTGTGATCCTAGAAATAAACTCAGGGCCATTGTCAGATTGTAAGGAAGTGGGCATACCAAACCTGGGGATAATGTCTGTCAGTAAGATTGAAGCTACAGTGGAAGCCTTTTTATTGGAAGTGGGAAATGCCTCAACCCAACCAGAGAAAGTGTCCACAAAGACAAGGAGGTATTTAGTGCGCTGTACTGTGGGCATGTTGGTGAAGTCTACCTGCCAGTCAGCAGCGGGAATGTGTCCCCGGGCTTGGTGGGAAGGGAAAGGTTTGGGCCTTAAAGGAGTATGAGGGTTGGTCCGCTGACAGATCTGACAATTAGAGGCTATATTTTGGAGCATGGCTTTGTCAGAGGGGGTGAGGGAGAAGAAGCTCTGTAAAAAGAGGGTTAAAGACTGAGAATTGGAATGGAATAGAGTATGAAGGAACTTGAAAAGATCCTTGTTCTTACTGGAAGAAGTAGGGACTTCAGATGAGCTGTCTAAAGTGGCCATTATATGTCCTCCAGGGGGGCCATAATTGGAAGTGGTAGCAGCCATTCGTGCCGCCTGGTCAGCTTTGGCATTGCCCTCAGTGATAAGAGAGCCGTCCTTCTGATGGGACCTACAATGGACAACTCCCAACTGGGTGGGTAAGTGGGAGGCCTCTATCAGATTGGTTATAAGAGCCGAATTAGTGATCGCATTACCTTTGGTGGTAAGTAGGCCTCGCTCCTTCCATATTGCAGCATGGGATAATAAGATATGGAAGACATATTTTGAGTCAGTATAAAGGGTGAGGGATTTGCCTTGTGCTAGAAGGCAGGCACGAGTGGCTGCTATAAGTTCAGCCTGCTGGTTGGTAGTTCCTGAAGGCAGAGCTTTGGCCTCTATAATCTCAGTGGCTGAAACTACAGCATATCCAGAGTAATGAGTGCCGTTCTGCCTAAAGGAACTGCCGTCAGTGAACCAGATAAGGTCAGGCTTGGTGAGTGGTCCCTCAGAAATGGAAGAATGACAGGGGAGGAAATCATCTAAGGTTTCCAAGCAATTATGAGTTGGTGTGTTAGACGTGGGAGTCATTGGGAGCAGTGAGGCAGGGTTCAGTGCAGAGCAAGGGAGGAAAGTAATATTAGGGTTTTCCAGAAAGGAAGTGAGGAGAGACAGAACTCTGGATGGAGGAAGGGTTTGAAGGCCCTTATAAGCTAAAAGATCCTTCAAGTGATGTGGGGAGTGGATAGTTAAAGGGGCCCCAAAAGTCAGCTTAGAGGCTTCTTTGTGTAAAATTTGTCCAGCAGCCAGAGCTCTTAAGCAAGGGGCCCACCCACGGATGGTAGGGTCTAGTTGTTTGGACAAATATGCCACAGGTGCAAATGTAGGCCCATAGTTTTGACCTAAGACCCCAAGTGCTTGTCCCCCTTTTTCATGGACATATAGATGAAATGGTCTTGAAAGATCAGGAAGGTGAAGGGCGGGTGCCTTTAGGAGGAGTTGCTGAAGCCTGCGGAAGTGGTAGTTGGGGGAGGAGGCAAGAGATTCACTAGGGGGTCCCTTTGCTAGGTCATACAGGGGTTTGGCTAGAAGAGAATAATTTGAGATCCAGGCCCTAAAATAACCTGCTAGTCCTAGGAATGATAGAATTTTGGCTTTCGTATGGGGCACTGGAAGATTAGAGAGGAGTTGCCTCCTATCCAGTGTTATTTCCTTTTTCCCAGGTGTAAGACGAAAACCAAGATAGGTGACAGAAGACTGGGAAACCTGGGCCTTGTGGGGAGACACCCTATATCCTTTATCTGCTAGGAAATTGAGAAGCTGGGCGGTGTGGGATTGAGAGTGTTCCCAAGAGGGACTACATAGAAGAAGGTCATCGACATATTGAAGGAGAGTAGAGTCAGGACAGGTGGGGTGAAAGGATGTGAGGTCCTGGGCAAGAACTTGGCCAAAGAGATGGGGGCTATCCCTGAATACCTGTGGGAGGACAGTCCAGGTAAGCTGACGAGAATGGCCGGTGTGAGGGCCAGTCCATGTAAAAGCAAAGATATCCTGAGATTCTGAGGACAAGGGAATAGAAAAGAATGCATCTTTTAAATCTAGGACCGAGAAGTGGGTAGTAGTAGCAGGGATCTGAGAGAGGAGGGTGTAAGGGTTGGGCACTAGCGGGTGGATGGGGACCACAGAGGAGTTGACAAGGCGAAGGTCTTGAACCAGCCTGTAGGACCCGTTAGGTTTCTTAACTGCCAGAATGGGGGTGTTGAAAGGAGAGTGTGAAGGCCTAAGATACCCCTTTCGTAATAAATCCTGGATGATGGGTTCTAATCCGAGGAGGGCTGTGGTTGTGAGTGGATATTGTGGTTGACTAATATATCTTGAAGGGTCCTGTAAGACAATATGAATAGGACTGCATTTAGCCATAGAGGGTGTAGTTGTGTCCCAAACCTCAGGGTTAACTGGTTTAGATAGTTGTGGAAGAGTGCGTGAAGGAGGTGTATCTGCCCCTAGGAGCATCATGAGGAAATGAGAGGTAGGAGAGGTGTGGGGTGATATGTGAATGGTGACTTTCAATAGTGAGAGTATGTCCCTTCCCAGAAGGGGAATGGGGCAATGGCTCATAACGAGAAAGGAGTGTGTGAAGGACAAAAGGGATCCCTGCATATAACATGATAAGGGGGGGGGGGTTTCGAGGGAAAATCTGTTTACCTCCTACCCCGACAATAGGAGTTTTTGAGGGTGTGGTAGGACCCCAATACTCCCTCAAGACCGAAAAAGCGGCACCAGTATCCAAGAGGAAGGTAATGAAGCGTCCATCCACCAGGAAGGTGACCCTAGGCTCTTGCTTCTTGATGGTAATAGTCGGGAGGGAAGGCCCAGGGCTCCGTCAATCCTCCTCTGCCAAGCCCAGGAGAGGCTGGGGTTGCCGGGCAGCTGACCAACCTCCCTTCCGGGTTGTTGGGCAGTCTGCCCCCCAGTGTCCCCTTTGATGGCATTTTGGGCAGGGGTTGGAGGGTGTCCTCGGCGAAGGACAATCCCTGGCCCAATGTCCCTCCTTACCACATTTGAAGCAAGCTCCAGGGGGTGTCTTATTAGGACGGCGTGGTGATGACCTTCTCTGAATGACCTGGGCCAACATTTGGAATTTGGCATTTTCAGCCCTCTGCCTACGGCGTTCACTTTCATCTTCTCTACCATGAAAGACCTTGAAAGCAACAGCGAGGATTTCGGTCTGAGGAGTAGCAGGGCCCTGTTCAAGCTTTTTAAGCTTGGCTTTAATGTCAGGGTAGCTTTGGGCCAGAAAATATGTCATTAAGACATGACGGCCATCAGGGGTTTCTGGGTCAAGGTTTGTGTACTGTTGAAGGGCCTTGGTTAGTCTATCCAGGAATTCTGAAGGTGTTTCCTCCTTCCTTTGAATGACCTCCTGCACCTTTTGAAAGTTAACAGCCTTGCAGGTGGCCTTTTTTAGGCCCGCCAAGAGGCAGGATGTAAAAAGGTCACGAGACTGTAAGCCTTCAGGGGTGTTGTAATCCCATAGGGGATCCTGCTCTGGGACAGCATGAGGGCCCGTGGGGTGGTTAGGATTGGTCCTATGATTTTTATCAGCATGGGCTTGGGCTAGCTCCCAGACCCGTCGCCTTTCCTCGGGGAGAAGTGTATTGGCCAAGAGCATGTAGATGTCATGATGAGTGAGGCTATATGCTTGTAGGACCCATTGAAACTCCCGAATGTAAGTGGTGAGGTCAGTGGTGAATGAGCCTAACTTCCTCTCTAGCTGAGTAATGTCCAATATGGAGAAGGGCACGTGGACTCTGATGACACCCTCGGGACCAGCTACCTCACGAAGGGGTGCGATTGTCTTGCGGGTGGGAAGGAATCCCTTAGACCTGGTAACAGGAGGACTGAAAGAGGCAGGTGGCGGACAGGAAGGAGAGGGAGGGGAAGGGAGTGTCTCTGTGGAGGAGGAGGAGGTGGAGCAGGCAGAATAGGGTGGAGAGGAGGGGGATGAAACGGAAGGCTGAGTATCTGTGGAATCAGGCAGAGGAAGAGGAGGGTATAGTGGGAGAGAAGGGGCAGATGGGGCTGGGGGATAAGGTGGGGGTTCATCTGCTTGGTCAAATGAGGAAGAATCTGCAAAGTCAGGAGTAGAAGTAGGGGAAGAGAGGGGTTTGCAAGCAAGAAGGACCTGAGAGGGAGGGCAGGAGGAGCAGAGAGCAGGGTGCTGTGCGAGAAGGCTAAAACCTTCAATGCAGGGAATTTCCCTCCACTTTTTCAGACGCTGGCAATAGTTAAAAAGGTCCCGGAAAAGGTTTGGATCTAAGGAGCCTTCTGGAGGCCAATGATTGCCATTATCCAGTGGATATGTAGGCCAATCTTGGGTACAGAATTTGATTAGAAGTTTGGGCTTGATGTCTGGTGTGAGGGAGAGTGTGGCCAGATTTTTTATTAAACATTTGAGAGGTGAGGCTTCAGGTATAGACGAAGAGGTGCCCATAGTCACAGGGAAAGATGGAAGAGAGAGAGAGAGAGAGAATAAGAGTAAGCAAGAGAGACAAAGAGAAAACCCGGGCTGGACCGACTTCCAGAAAGCCCAGTGCGAACGGGGGTCAGGTGGGCGTCCCCAAAATGACCAGCCATCGCGAGGAAATACAGAGGGCACTACCTGGTCGTCACCAGTGAAGTGCGATCTGTGAGACCCAATGGGGTCGGAGCCACGGGCAACCTGACGTCAGGAAAGTTTTCGACCGCAGTGGAAGAAGTCAGTAATGAAAACAGAACTCCGGCTCCGGCAGAACGCAGTTCCAGGCCGGGAGTTCAGTTTTCCCGAGCAGAGAGGCAGCTTCAGCCAGACACAGCAGCCCCGCAGGAAACAGCAACTCTTAGCCGGCAGTGGCAGCGGCAGCGGCAGCGGAGGAGGGAAAAAACCACACAGCCTCTCGTGTAAACTCAGAAGCCTCACGCCCCAAAGGGAAACGGATCACCAGAGGGGCCACTTCAACCAGTAAAGGTCTTAGTGGGGTGGATTCCCTCTCCCCACCGGGCGTCTGGAGTGTGCTGGACGATCACGGTCACAAATCCAGCGATAGCCTGAAGGGAGTTGGCGAGCCTGGGTCAGGGGATCCTTACCACGCCAGATCAGTGTTGAGTGCAGGCAGCCGAGTCTGAAAAGAGCGGACCAGGGCGGAGTGTCTCGGCAGAGCGGGGGACGGGGCTCTTGTTGGAAAGAGCTCACCCGTATCCGAGTCACGGCACCAGAATGAAAGAATTCCCCACGCAAAGACACTTCGCCGGGAGAATTCCAATTTTATTGCAAAAAGCAGTGTGCTTATATAGAACTAAGGGGGAGATGGTAGGGTTTAGATAAATGGCAGGCAACCCGTTTATTGGCAAGTTCTTTCAGATATCAGCTCTGGAGCCCAGGAATTAGTTCTCATTGGGGCTAAGGTTCCCCGCCAGCGAGATTTGAAATTGGCGCCGGCGGGAGAGTTCACACCGGGCGGGAACTTTTCGCACCACTGCAGAAAAGAAGAAGGTAGGAAGAAGAGGTGCTTAGGTGCCATGTTGGGTTTTTTTCTCTGGGGTATGGCTGCTGTTTATACTTTTCCCAACAACTGGGAAATTAAATCGATTAAAAATAGGCCAGGCCTCATAGTCAAGTACTTCAATCTTCCATTTTAAGTTGATTTTTCTGTCTGGTGTAAGACAGGTGTTCAATTTCTTTCTTTCTTGTTTTCAATTAACAAAAATTAGTGCTAGGGATTGAGCCTAGGGCCTCTCCATGTTAAGCATCCACTCAATCACTCAGCTACAGCTACAGTCTCAATTTCATTGTTTTGTATGTTAATATCCAATTCTCCAAAAACCATTTAATGAAGAGAGTATCTTTTCCCCATTGTGTATTCTTGGTATTCTTGTCAAAACTTGCTTGCTTTTAAATACAATGTGTTGTTTTTTTTATTCTGTTACACTAGTATGGTACTATTTTGATTATAGTTATATAGTATATCTTGAAATCAGGTAGTGTAATGCTTCAATCTTTCTTCTTTCTCAAGGTATCTTTGGTCATTCTGGGTCTTTGCTAGTCCCATGTGAATTTTAGGATTGTTTTTTTCTACTTTTGTAAAAAATGGCATTTGTATTTTGGTTGAGATAGCATTGAATCTATAAAACACTTTGCATAATATGGATTTTGCTTTTAGACACACAGATTGATTCAGGAAAGCACATACACATTCAAGGGAAAATGTGGTTATCTCAGGGAAAGGACAATTTTTAGGATAAAGTAAGAAATACACATTCAAGGGATAATACAGGCCATATCAAGATGGAGAAACAGCCAGTATGGGCATTTTAACAATATTAATTTCTTTAATCCTTAAATTATAAAACTCTTAGGGGAAAAAACCTGATGACATTCTTCAGGACATTAGTTCTGATTTCTTGCATATGACCTCGAAAGTATAGGCAGCAAAAGCAAAAGTAGACAAGTGAGACTAAATCAAACTAAAAATCTTCTGTACAACAAAAGAAATAACAGAGTGAAAAGGCAATCTACCTATAGAAAGGGAGAAAATATTTGCAGATCACATATCTGATAAGGGGTTAATTTCCAAAGTATATAAGGAACTCCTACAAATCAACAGGTAAAAAAATAAATCCTAAGTAACACAATTGAAAAATGGGTAAAGGATGTGAACACTTTCCCCCAGAGGATACATAAATCACCAACAAATATTGAAAATGGTGCTCAACATCACTAATCATCAGGGAAAGACAAATCAAAGCCACAACTAGATACACTTCACACCTCTTAGAATGGTCATTATCAAAAGCAAAACAAAACAAATGATAACAAGTTCTTGATAAGGATGTGAAGAAACTTGAAGCTTTATGCTCTGTTGGCAGAAAATGCAAAGAAGTGCATCCATTTTGGAAAATAGTATGGAAGTTCCCAAATAAACACAAGTAGAAGAAAGAAATATCTTTTGATCCAACAATCCTACTTCTGAGCATATATACAACAAAATTAGACTCTCAAAAAAATCTGTACTCTCATTTTCATTGAATTTCAGTACTATTCACAATAGCCAATAGATGGATCTAATCCAAGTATTCCTTGACAGAAGAATGGATAAAGTAAGTGTAGTATATACATAAAAGGAAATATTATTCAGCCTTTGAAAAGAAGGAAATCTGCTGTTTGCAAAATCATGGAAGAACCTGGAGGACATTATGCTAACTGAAATCAGCAAGTCACAAAAGGATACACAACAACATGATTCTATTTACATGAAGTATATGAAATTGTTAAACTTATAGAAGCAGAAAATAGAATGGAAGTTGCTAGGTGATGGGGGGAGGGAGAAAAGAAGAGTTGTTTAATGCATATAAAGTTTAAGTTATTCAAATGAATAAGTTAGATATCTGCTGTAGAACACTGTGCCTATAGTTAACAATTTTGTATTATATGCTTGAAAATACATTAAAAGGGCAGATCTTGAGTTGAGTGTTCTTATTACAGAAAAGGAGACATAAGAAAACTTTGGAGGCAATGGATGTTTATTACCTTGATGGTGGTGATAGTATCAGTTTATGCATATGTACAAACTCATCAAATGTTGTATATTAAACATCTGCCATTTTCTTTGTGTATCAATTACACTTTGATGTTAAAGAAAGGACAAGTAAGAAAATGAATCAGATTTTTTTTATACTTGTTAGCACACATATGAAAGTGAAAGCAAATACAAAACTGCAGTATTTTTCTATAATCAGACACTTGAAAATAAATCAGATTCTTTCTTTCCTTATAACTCTGTCTCTACTACTTTTTTATTTGACTTGTAAGGTATCCCAATACTGTATAGTAAAAAACATTCACCATGTGAAATTATCATAGTAAAAGTCAATCTGTGAATTATGCATGACATATGACAGACTTCCTGAAGCACCTATATCACTGTAAAATTACAGTTCAGCAAATACATAAAGAAGTGTCCCTCTCTAGAGAGTAATTTATATTTAAAACCAGGCACTGGATTCTCATTTAGATTTCATAAAATTATGAGACAAAAATCTCTAATGTTCCTTTATATTTCTATAAACCTAAAGGGAATGATTGGTGCAGTTAATTTCGATGATAATCTAATTAGTAAATAGTCCCAGAGGTAAAACATTTTGACACAAAGTTAAAAATATTTAGTCAATGTAATAAATATTTGTTCTCTTATACTCTGTGCATGTACTATTTCAAAATAAGACAGTGTAACTATTGCTTCTATTTGAGAAGCCTCTGTTTAATTATTACAAATATGTTTTCCTTAAAAATAGATGGATGGGTTAGGGTTGTGGCTCAGTGATAGAGCCCAAGACTCTGGGTTTGATCACTAGCACCACCACCAACAACAATTAAAAAAAATAAACAAAAATGAAAAGCAGAAATGGGCTGGGGTATATCAGTGCTAAAGTGCTTGTCTTGCATGCACAAGGCCCTAGTTTGAACCCCAGTGCTGAAGAAAGAAAGGAAGGAAGGAAGGAAGGAAGGAAGGAAGGAAGGAAGGAAGGAAGGAAGGAAGGAAGGAAGGGAGAGAAAAGAAAAGAAAAGAAAAGAAAAAAAGAAAGAAAGAAGATGGAAGTTATTACTTGTGTTATGGTTTGAATGGGAGATATCCCCCAAAAGCTCATGTGTGAGACAATGCAAGAAGGTTCAGAAGATAAATTATTGGGTTATAAGAGTCTTAACCCAATCAGTGAATGAATCCCCTGATAGGGATTAACTGAGTGGTAACTGAAGTGGTAGGGTGTGGCTGGAGGAGGTAGGCATTGTGGGTATGGCTTTGGGGTGTATATTTGAATCTGGTGAGTAAAGTCTCTGTCTGCTTCTTGATCACCATGTGAGCTGCTTCCCTCTGCCATACTCTGCTGCCATGTTGTTCTTGCCTCACCTGGAGCCCTGAGGAATGGAGCCGGCTGCCTATGGACTAAGACCTCTGAAACCACCCTGAGCCCTCAAATAGACTTTTCCTCCCCTAAAATTGTTCTGCTCAGATCCTTTAGTCACAGCAGTGAAAAAGCTGACTAAAACGACTTGTAAAAGTGAAACACTAAATGCCTGATTTTAAGCAACAACATCAACAAGTTGATGACAATTTCTAAAGCAGGAGTTCCCACAGTCAGTGTGCATAATAATTACCTAGAGTACATTGTTTACAATGCAGACTCCCAAGGTTTTACCTTCAGGGATTTTGATTAGCTAAGTCTGACAAGGGTCCCAGGATCCTGCATTTAAAACAAGCTCTCCAGGTGCTTTTGATGTAGGTTGTGAGTGCATTTATCTCTGAGAAATCCTGTCCTAGACTTGCCCTTCTCTAACTTTAATCTGCAGAGGAATCCTCTGAGGAAGTTGTTAAAATGTAGTTCTTGGAGGAAGATTCTAACATGTTCCCAAGTGAGGTAAATGCTTATTGTTCATACACTACACCACCTTTTGCAAAGCAAGGCTATGAAATTTAATCATTTGCCAAATATAAAACAATATCTTCAGAAATACAATAAAATAAATGATGTCAAAGTCATTATAACTTGTAAACACTGTGACAATGCACACCAGTAAACAAATTAAGTAGTCATGAGATGTGTGGGCCTGTCCCGGGAGTGAGTTAAGGGACTTTAAGTGCTAGAAAAAGGGATAGTGATTAAGCTAAATCCATTAAGTCCCAATTTCTTTTCAATTCTGTATTTCAATGAATTGACATAAGTGCATTAAAAAAAGTTGGAAATCATAATCTAGAGCTTATATATACTACCACACTAATTAATATTCTTATAATAACATTATTGTTATAATGATTAGATTATGGATGCATAATTATATATTATATTTAAGGTTTTATAGGGGTTCCATATCTGGGACAATGGGACAAATGGGTTACGGGTTGAAAACTATTACTTTGGAAAGGACTGGAAGAGATCATAAGTCTGCACATTTGTATCAAAAACAAGTTCCAGTATTCTCTGGACAGAATCTTTAGTTAGATCCTATGAGTGCGTCTCAAAGGTAATGGCACTTTTTAAGCTTCAGCTGGTTAGAATGATTGTGAGGAAATACAACATTCAGTTTTATATCACCTAGACAAACACTGCTGCAGGTGGGAAAATTTCCTTTTAACACTACTAAGTGAGAATCTTTCAGCAAAATAAGATGATTATGAAGTCATAAAAGTTTACTTAGCAGATTTCCAAGTTTTCTCGAGTGGTCTCTACAACATTTTCTGTTCATCTGTTAAAAAATGCATTCAACAATTGATAAAACTGAGTTTTAGTCCCAATGCTGACTGTCTTAGGTAGGTGAAGAAGGAATTCCCAGTTTACTATTTGAGTTGCAGCAATCATTCTTAAGGTTCTCACAGCATGTTTAGTTGACTGAGCATCTAAAAGCTATGGTTTCTTTAGGGAATCCATTAAATGAGGATGCTAAGTTAACTAAGTACATAATTTTACACAAAACCAAAGACTTTGACAAATGTTGGTACATATAAAATATCTGTGAATATTAATAGTATGCAATAAAATATTTCAGCAATTTTCTTTGATATAAGGAGGCTGATTCATAATGGGATAGGGAGCAGGAGTATCAAGGAATAGATGAACTCTGAATAGGGCAGAGGGGTTGGAGGGGATGAGAGGAGGCATGGGGTTATTAATGATGGTGGAATGTGATGATCATTATTATCCAAAGTACAGGTAAGAAGACACAAATTGGTTTAAATATACTGTGTATACAACCAGAGATATGAAAAATTGTGCTCTATATGTGTAATAAGAATTGTAATGCATTCCTCTGTCATATATAAATAAAAAACAAATAAATAAAATATTTCAGCTCTCTCCCAGGTATATCAACACTGGAAAAATGAAAGTAAACATGTACTGTAAGAACTCAACAAAGCAGCAGTGAACCTGGAGAGAAGTAAGGCTGGTTAGAATTGTTTGAGGCTGGAGGGGCAAGTGAGGTGGTAAGGAGGTGGACTTAAGAAGCTGGAGAATCATGTTAAATTTTGTTCTCTGCCTCACCACTGAATAATCGAGGAACAATCATCACCCTTCCTTCACTATAGAAAAAAGCATCAACAGTTTAGACTTCTTGATACCTGAGTCTCGAAGATAGGATGAGAAAGAGATGGGAAAGGGGTAGATACCTCCTTAGACAATCATCTCTTACTCACTCCTTCCAGCCCTCCAGGGTTGGTGGACTATAATTTTAGGGCCTTGTAATCTCCAAGGCTTTGAGGGAAATCTCTAAACAAAGCAGTTGCCTAGTGAGTGGGCAGTAGCAGTTCACATGATGGTGGTTTGCACACTGCCAATAACCTCTTCCTTCTCCTTAAATTCCCTGGGACTGATGGACACACTGACTCATAAGGACTTCTTCAATACACATGACAAGAAAAGGTGCCTGATCCTCCTTCCCACATGACTTCATCAGCCAAAATAAGCAGGTATCAGAGGACTATTAGTGCATCAGGAAGCTCTCCCAAAAATTACAGGCAAAGAGAAAAAGACAGAAAAAGTAAAGGAAAACTACTATATGTGGAGGGCAGGAGAAAAATGCTAATCTCCTGACCTTAGGTTTACCAGAAAAATTAACAATTTTAAAGGTAAAAACTGAGAGAAAAATATAAAATGAGCAAAAATTCCCAACCTTAAAAATTTATTTACTAAGCCATGAAAATATGATTATTGGCCTCCTCTTAAGAGAGTACCCTAGCAACTCAGAGAATTTGAAATCCTGCAAAAGAAGTATTTGACCATTGATTAGAAAAGCGTGGGATAGAGGTTTGGGAGTTAACATGCTGGTAAGCTAATTCTGTCTTGATTTATTTTACTTGTTAAAAATAATGTTTAAAATTTGATACAGTGAAGAAATGTAGTCACTGTGCTGCCTATAATTATAGGGAATATGTGTGCACATTAAAAAAAATCATGTACTTTTTTTTATTCCAGAGATTGAACTCAGGGACACTCAACCACTGAGTCATATCCCCAGCCCTATTTTGTATTTTATTTAGAGATAGGGTTTCACTGAGTTACTTAGCACCTTGCTTTTGCTGAGGCTGGCTTTGAACTCACGATCCTCCTGCCTCAGCCTCCCAAGCCACTGGAATTACAGGCATGTGCTACAAGATCATGTACTTTTAATATGAGATTATTAACAATAGTCAAACTCCCATCATTTTTGGATTGTAACATTTAAAAACTAGGTCATTTATTGTACTGTAGGGGTACAAATTAATAGCATATATGTTAACTTATTGACATTAAAATCCCTTTCTTATTCAATCCATTTATTCTTTTTTAAATTATCAAAGTAACATATGTATATTTTAAAGTGTTGATTTTGTAAATTTTGAAAAGTCTTTTAATGTTTTCAGTTCACTAGCTCATTGCCAAAATCTGAATACCACATACTACAAGTAAGGACAAAGCAGAAAATCCCCAGTGAATATTTCTCTCTACCAAAACATGCAACTCTCACAAGTAATCATCTTAAGTCATGCTGAGCAAAACAGTAAAAATGCAATAAATTACCATTTTTTAAGAAATATATAAGAATAATATTCTACTAATGTCTAGAATTTTGATGTTTACTTTCAGCTTTAACTCTAGAATGAAAAACTAGGCATGCCAGCCTATTTTTCTCTAAAGAATGGCAGACATATATTTGGTTCATTTCAGGGCAGATTTTAATGCTGGATTAATGTCACATACTCCAACATTTTCTTGGTCATTATACTCAAGTGTAACCTTTTAATAAAATTTACAGTTGTCTATCACATGGGGAATCAGGTTGATTTTATTTTTGTTAATAATAAAGTTTCAAAGTTTAAGAACTTACATGATGAAAAACTGGAAATTATAAATACTAAACATGAAAAAAAATTGTGATTTCCAGAATGCAATACAAATTTGATTCTACAATAGGATTTCTAAAGTTGGGGAAAATAGTTCAAAACATGAACATTATTTAAAATATCAACTTTATATGTTTATCCATCTTCTTTTCCAATGTGTAAAATTGTAAGATTTTTAACAAGTTCATTCAGAACACAGAAACTATTTTTTACATTGTGTTCTTAAATAATATTCAAGCATTTTGTCTTTTTATCAGACACATGTACATAGAATATGCAGTGATAACTAATAATGTTTCCCTAAAATAAAATTCATTTTCTGTTAGAATCATTATTTGCATTTTGAAATTTAACAATTAGAATAAAATTAGGAGTAAACTAATTCTATTAATTATAATTTTTATAAGAATTGAAAGAATACTGGATATCAAAAAATAGAAAAGATTTATAAATTTTATTGAAGTAGTCATAATTTTGTATAGTTCAAATAGCACTCCAGAGAAAACTGACTTACATTCATTTTTTGTTAATTTTTATCTGATGATTATAGATACCATAATTCTAGGTATTCTAAAAAGCATTATTAGATATAGCAGTTCAGTCATTTATCCATTCAATCAATATTTAAAGATAACATAATGTTCCCATAATGTTTTAGGTTTTGGGGATGCAGCAATTAGAAAAAAAAACATACTATTCTCAATCTCCTGTATTTTATATTCTATTTGACATGGCAGATATTAATTATATTATGTACCACAGAATAAATGTGCAAATTAAAAATTGTGTCTGTGACAGAAAAAGATATAAGAACATAGAATTGGGAGTGCTATATATTTTGAAGTGTCAGAGGGAGGGAGTAATTAGACAGATGGGAGAAGAACGATGAGAATAAGTTAGATTAAGCAGGAGAGGAAATAAGGCATCCAGTGTCTGTTATGCAGAATTATAACATATTTGAAGAACTAATCAAAGGCTGGTTGTATTGCATCTTAGACAACAAGGGTTAGTGATGCAAGGTATATTCAAGAGCCAACCATGAAATATCAAATGAACCACATTGAAGTGATCAGTCTATATGCTAGCATTCATCAGAAGTCATTAGAAAATTTTAAGCAGAAGAATATCATGATCAAATATGCATTTAAAAATTGTTATGGTTTTATTACTGAGGATATAATGTGGAAAAGCCTTTTAGGAGTCTATTGTGACAATTCAATTTAAAGATTGGATTAGGGTGAAAGAAGTGAGGAAAAGATGGCATATTTAAGATATATTTTGTAAAATTAGTAAGACCTGTAGTAGACTGAAATCAAATTCCTTGCATGTATGATTTTGTCAAGATGAACTCAATTATTATGTGTAATTATGATGCTCTAATAAAAAATTGATCCTTAAAAAAATACTTGGCAATAGGTTAGATCTCCACAGAAGCTGTTTTTTTTTTTTTTTTTAAGGAGGAAATGTTGAAAAATGATGATAATCTAAAAAATATACACTTAAATGCTTTCATGTTCTGTACTTAACTCCTATGAAACACATCATATGATGCCTTATCCTTTTTATAAGGCAAGTGGCTAGTTTTAGAAACAAAATATGGGTTTGTCTTAACTCTACCAAGTCCTGTTTCCTTCTGGAAAAAAAAAAATAGTTACCCTGAATCATGTAGGATCCTTTCCTGATGGTATAAGAAAGTTGAGAGTCAAATATGAGATCTATTTCAGGTAAGTGTCCTAGGTTCTGAACATTTGTACCATAATTTTATACTTCATCATTATTTCCTTACCTTTTATTTTCTTTTGACTATAACTATATCTCCCTCATTTAAAAAATAAATCTCCTTGGTAGCATATATACCCTTTTTTAATCTACTTCAAGATGGCTTTAGAAAAGATTGAGAATAAACGTGTATAATATATCCAGGTCAGAGCCTATATGGCTCAGTGATAATAAGGGAAAACAAAAACCAGAATGATTTACTAAAAGTATATTTTCACTTTATGACAGTCATTATATGATTGTAGCTAAATTTAGGCACTAAGTCAAAAGGAGACATAAATTTGTGCATATCCTGAGGTAGATATTTAATCTTTTCCATACAAATCTATCATTTAGGATGTGAATTCAAGCTAGCAGAAAAAAACATTAATAATTATGATCTGCCACAGTCTGGCTGGGCACAAAATAACCGAGCCACCACAAAGCCTTGTAGGTTCAAACAGCAACTCTTTATTCCGGAACTCTCACCGGCACTCTACACACACTTCCCGGGAACACACTCCCTCCACCTGGCTCTGCGCTCCAATTCTCTCAGAACCCCTGGAGAACTCAACGGGAACTCCAAAGTAGCTGGCACCCAAGGCAGCAGGATCCGCCCTAATCCCAGCAGGATCTGCCCTAATCCCAGAGCAGGGTCACCTTTCAACCATTCCCTCTGGCAAAAATGCCAGGTGTCATTCTGACTAAACTGTGGCTCTCAACAATGATCTTAACAGAATTTAAGACAAACAATGATATAAATTGATAAATAATTATATAATTTCTGATCATAATAAATTTCAGAGTTTTTTCTTATTAAAGAAAACTAAATATTTTCTAAGCTCGCTCTCTCTACTTTTTTTTTTAAACTGGGGATTGAGCTGAGAGACCCTTTACCGTGGATCTATACCCCCAGCCTTTTCTTACTTGTTCCCAGCCTTTTCTTACTTGTTCCCAGCCTTTTCTTACTTGTTTATTTGAGATGAGGTCCAAGTTCTTTTTATAAAAGTCAAATGATCTGAAATTATTTACTTAACCAAGTAAAAGATGCATTTAAAGAATCAATTAATAAAACTTTTCGAACCTACATAGCAGAATTCAGTTAGAAGATGTGAATCTTTTTTTTTTTTCCTACATGTATATCATTATATAGTGTCTCTTCTGTGAACCCTTCCTGGTTTCTCCAACAACAATCAAATGCTTCTTCTTTATTTATTTTTTTTTTTACATTTTCCTCTCATTCTCTAAATATATCACAAATATAAACCATTATCTAATTATACCCTCATTGTATATTTGTTTGGCATACTGTTAGATTGCAAATACTTTTGAATAGTATTGACATATTTTCACCTTCAAATTTTAGAGGAGGGGAACATTTATTGATTGTATCCTATAAGTTCCAGTTACCAGCGCTAGATGTTTGCCTCCATGATCATATTTATTTTTGACATCATTATGTGTAAATATTCTGATCCTCATTTTACAAATAAGGAAAATGAGTCCATGATATAGTGTCTGTGCATATCAAGATGGAAGCCAAAAATTTAAATATTAAATGACATGCAAGAAAGTTTGTAGATCACAGTGACATCCCAAACCTGGATTTATTTCTTCTCTTTCAAAGAAAATCTAATTAAAATTATAATGAAGAGATTTAAAAGGTAGCTATTTAGAAGAAGCCATCAATGAGTATCTGCACAAAGGCTGAAAAGAGAGAAAAAGCTGCATATAGTTCCTAGAGAGGCGATTAGTGCCCCAAATACTCACCCACTTAGAGGGCAGGACAGAATTGAGACAACCTCACTTCTGGCAAGTCTAGCATAGAATGCCAGGCACCTGGGCATGAAAGCCAAATGATGTTTACCCTAAAATGAAGTCTACCAATTGTACCTGTGCAAACATGGAGTTATAATTTGCTTTTCTATTGTCTCTTTGTTAAATATGAATGAAAACCCCAGAATCATGAGCCATTGGACCAAGTCCTCCAAAATAAAACACTGAGATTGAGATAAACAAAATAATTGATTTCAGAGAAAATATAGAAAACTCATTATACAGATAAGAAATTTAAAATTAATTATGATTAAGATCAAGAATAATTATGAAGATGTTTCAACTGCAAATTAAGAACAGGATACTAAGAAACAGAAACAGAGAATAAACATTCTTAGATACTTATATATCCAAGAGAAAAAGTTATTACACTAGCAGAGAAGTTTCTAATAGGTCTGGAAAACAATAGGTACAAATGAGAGAGGGAAAAATTGATCTAGAAGGGTGGAATACTGGAAAGAGAGAGGTTCCAGACACCTGTGTAATTTTTTAGAACTACAATATTCTTATCTTACAACAGTGTGTCAAGAGATATTATGTATATTGATGGAATAAGAAATATAGAGAAAGGTACAAATTTTTCTATTGTAAATTACCAGGAAAAATAACAAGCAGTAATGTTTTGGAGTAGAGGGCTGTAAACATGAACCAAAAGTGTAAGTAGAAGTCATTTTATTATATAAAAATTGATACACCAAATATAGTGGCATATGCATGGATTATTCAAGGTTTTAGAGGTACTCACAGGAAAATCTAAAATAAAGCCTTAACGAGTTAAAGTAGTTGACTCTGGGGAGTAGACTGCTAGCAGCACTGAGTTTGTACTTTAAGCATGTGCTTGTTATATACTGAAAAAAAGATATAAGAGAAAGAACACAAATAGTAAAATATGAGCTCAACGTTAATACATATATGTTCCATTACGTATGTATGTAGGTGAGCATCACTTACTGCTTTTATACTATTGTATTCAAAGCTTCAAGGGAAAAAATCATCTCATCAAAAGTGAAATGGTAAATAAAGAGAAACAAGGCCCTAATAAAAGATAATCTGTTAGGATTCAGTCCCTACTAGGAGCTAAGTTAAGGAAACTGAGGGAGGAGACTATCCAACCTACAACCATGGTAGCTACAGAACATCTGAACCTTCCTACCCAACTTTGAACTTCAAAAAGCTTTTAACTGAGCTGCCTGTATAGTTTCCAAGATTTTCTTCTTCTTTACTGGTTCATATTCTTATGCAGCAGTTAGACCAGGAAGATATGAGACCATGAGACTCTCAGGGTTCTAAAGTATAGTGCCACAATGGAGGCAGTCTCCTTCAAAGATTTGGTTTTAATTTTCCACATACATTCTCCCTCTGTCTCTCAGGCTACACACTTTTTTTTGTATACCCTCCTGTTCACACTCTTGTCTGTTGCCACCCACATAACTCATCATGCTCTTGTTTCCCATATGAACAGTGCCATAAAGTCCACAGAGAGACCCAGGACCTGAAGTGGACACAGGTTCTAGAGGATGAAATGAGGGTTCTTCTTTTTCCTCCTTTTCTCTGATACTCTACACCATGGAAGAGGCTTAAACTCCTGGGTCCACATAGCATCTTTCCCTCTTCCGTGGCCATCACAACCACCCCACTGAGAAAATCTTACAAGGTCTTCAGCAGCCAAGAAGGGCTGGGAAAATCTACGCATTTTGAAATTCCTGCTGGACACTGAAATTTGCCCATAAGTCCTCTAGATGAAAAAGTGGAATTGTTAGTCAATTTCCTGCTGCTCAAGTATCAGATGATATCAAATTAGTATCCAAATAGAAGACAAGTTGGTGAATGTCATCAAAGTACAAATACCACTTCTCTGGGTTCCTCTGAAGAGCCTCTGAGCACATGGAACTGACCTTTGGCTTTGATGTGAAATAAGCAGACTCCACCAATCACTTCTATGTTCCTGTCAACAAATTAAATTTCACCTGTGATAGTGAGTGAGAAGGGAATGCCCAAGACGAGCTTCCTGGTCCTTATCTTGTATGAAATCTTTATGAGGGGTGACTGTGACACTAAGGAGGAAGTTTGTGAAGTACCGAATATGTAGACATATATTCTGAGAGAAAGCAATTCATTTTCAGGGAACCCAAGAAGATCACAAACTTTTGGCAATGGAAAAGTACCTGGAGTACCAGCAGGTTTCTGTCAATGATCTTGCACAATATAGATTCTGTGGGGCCCAAGCACCCAGGTTGAATCTAAAAAGAAGAAACTAGAGTTTCCATGCTAGTTTTTGGCTCAGATTAGTGAGTCTGATCTTTGTTACTTCCCATCCCAGTATAAGGAGGCTTTGAAAGATGAGGAAGAAATAGTATGAGCCAATGTTGCAGACAGGGCTGACTTCACTGCCATGGCCAATGCTAGTTTCAGTCATTTCCAGTTGCTTTTCCCATCTTTAAAGAATATTGAAGCAGATCCTTTACTTTGTTTTTGAAAGAGGCAGAGTTCTAAGTAGGGCTGGGTGGGGCTGGAGGAAAGAAAACTGTATTACATCTTTGTTTTTCCTATTCTACATAAGTGACTTGAACATTTATCATTTGGGGGATTATTCAAATGTTGTTTCTTTTAATATGACATTTAATTAGTCTCAGTAGCTAAGTTCATGAATAGTATTGGTCACACATTTATTGTATTTGTCAAAATTAATTTAACCATTCTCCTACTAATTGGCACCTAAATTGTTTGTGATTTGTTAATATAATTTGTAGAACTTAAGTCAATATTTTAGAAATGAATTACAGGGTAGATGAACATGGTTTCTGAAAAAAAGATATAGCAAAATGGAAATTGAGTTAAAGTGAATAAGAAATTTGTATATTTTTATAAATATTGTCAAATTTTATTTCCAAAATTTTTCTTTGAGTTCATACTCTTACAAAATAATGTACATTACTACCCTACACATTTAAAGACATTTTGTGTCCTCAATCTTTTAAATTGTAGTCCAACTTAAGGGTGAGAAAAAATTTATCACTGTGAATTAGTTTATAATTCCTTATTGTATAATTAGGTTGAAGAGTATTAAGTTGCAACCTCACTAATATAAAGCTAAATTTATACAGTGATTCCTGAGTAACAGAATATTTCTGAGCATGGTTTAAAATTCTGATGTAAACATAATATTTCTTCATCTGAGAAATAAGGATTTAATTAGAATGATCAGGTGTCAAGGAATAAAGCCAAACAGGATTTCAGCTAGTGAGGACTTAGGGAGAGAGCTTTGTACAGAGTCCATGGAAGAAACCACATGCAAAATCAAATCTAGAGTACTCATTGAAGGTTGGCTATAATAATTCTTTTTCCCCAGTACTGTGGATTTAACATAGGGGCAATTTACCAGTGAGCTACATCCCCAGCCCTTTTTATTTTTATTTTTTTTAATTTTGAGACAGAATCTCACTAAATTACTGAGGCTGACCTTGAACTTGCTATCCTCCTGCCTCAGCCTCCCAAGTCACTGGGATTACAGGCATGCACCACTATGCCTAGCTTAGCAATCAGGATTCTGAATCTAGAGCAGCTCATGTGGAGAACACCTCAAGAAGAGAGGAGATAGGGAGTTTAGTGTAAGGTTAAGAAAAATTACAAGAATAGATTTGAGGTTATCTCTGGATCATCATTGCCAGCTGAATAGAAGAGCCATTTCAATGGGCAGATCTATTGGATGAAAGAACAGGGAGACATGCAAGACACCCATACTACTTTAGAATACTACTACCTACTATCAAGTAGAGTATAGATAACTCTTCTATGTCATCCAGCAACGTGAAATATGGATTATGGGAGAGCTACAAGTCTTGATGACTCAGGAAGCCAATGCAGCATTGCCAATATTTTATGGCTGAAAGTTGCCTTCATGACTGCTGGAGATGAGTATTTCATTCCTATGGAAGGTGGCCCTCCCCACCTGTGGTTGGGACCATGTGAACACTTCATATTGGTGAGTTATGATAAATAGTTAAGATAGGCTAAGAGTCCCATTAGTGTTGGACTTGGATTCAGGTATGTATTGTTTTTCCTCTTGGGAATTGGAAGGGAAATATTCTGTACTAATTATCTCAGTAACACTACTGATAAAAGGATGGGTATAGGTAGGTCTTCTAAATCAATCCACATGGTGTCTTCTGCTCAGACTGGATCTCATGATTTCTGAGTCCTTGGCACATCAAGAAAAATTTCTGTGGCTTTGATTGTTCACCTATATTGCCACTAGTTATTGCCTTCATCAGGCAGTTGGCCCAATGCTGGTACAGCTATTTTTAGGTAGGATGGAAGACCTATGGAAATGGTATATAGTTTAAATTTTTCTTAAACTCATTGTGGTTTCAGGGATGTATGAAGTCCAATTCAGGAAGCACCCTGTACCATCTCATATGTACAATTCTACCTCTAAGATGAAGATTTTAGGGCCTGATGCTCACCATTAGTTTGACATGGGAATTACCAAGTTAGGTGGGCAGCCATAGCAATTTGAATTTCTTCAATGGAGGTAAGGTTCTACATATTGAATCAGGGAATGTGAACTGCTAATATTCATTTATTCATTTATCTGGCACATACTTACTGGATATATGCTGAAGTGCTTAATCCCCAAAATATCCATGTCGGCATCAGCAGTGTAACATACGAGTACAAAAAAATAAAATTTACTATGGAGGTACATTAAAAATTTAACATCAAAAAAAAAAAAAAAACAAATAACACAATCAATAAATGGGCTAAGGAACTGAATAGACACTTCTCAGAAGAAGAAATACAATCAATCAACAAATATACCAAAAAAAAAAAAAGTTAAACATCATTAGCAATTAGAGAAATACAAACTATGCTGAGATTCCATCCCACTCCAGTCAGAATGACAATTATCAAGAATACATGCAACAGTAAAGGATGTGGGGGGAAAAGATACACTCATACATTGCTGGTGGGACTACAAACTGAATTGGTGCAACCTATGGAAAGCAGTATGGCAATTCCTCAGAAAACTTGAAATGGAACCACCATTTGACCCAATTCTCCCACTCCTAGGATTATATCCAAAGGACTTAAAATCAGCGTACTACAGTGACGCAGCCACAGCAATGTTTATAGCAGCTCAATTCACAGTAGCTAAACTATAGGACCAACCTAGGTGCCCTTCAACAGATGAATGGATAAAGAAATTGTGGTATATATACACAATGGAATATTACTCAACCTTAAAGAAGTATTAAGTTATGGCATTTGCTGGTAAATGGATAGAACTGAAGAATATTATGCTAAGCTAAAAAAGACCATCCCAAAGAACCAAAAGCTGAATGTTTTCTCTGATATGCAGATGCTAATCACAGTAAGTGGGAAGAGAATAGAGGTACTTTGGATTAGACAGAGGGAAAGGAAGAGATGGGAGGGGGTATGGGAGTAGGAAAGATAGTAGGATGAATTAGACATTATTTCCCTGTGTTCATATATGATTATATGACCTGTATAACTCTACATCATGTACAACCAAAAGAATGAGAAATTATACTCCATTTATGTACGATGTGTCAAAATGCATTCTACTGTCATATATAATGATTAGAACAAATTAAAAATTTATTTAAAAAAGAATAAGCACAGAGAAACTCTTCATTTTATTGGGAATTCATATACATTGATGTGTGTATGTATATGTATGTATATATGTTTACATATGAAAACAAAAACTGTTAATAGAATAAATATATTGTGAATTTTGCAAGTAAAACTGCAGAAGCATAATATTTGGAATAATTTGTAACTCTGAACAATTTGCTTTATTTTTATTTGAACCACTTTAAACGATACTATCATATGGCAATAAAAAGGAAATCCGATCCTTCAAACTTAGTTTTCTATTGAGTACTATGGAGTACAAATGTGTCATCAATGCACATCAAAATGAGAAAGGAGCCTCTCAAAGCATAATCACTTATAACTCTAAAATTACAATGTTTGTTTCCATTTTTTGTTAAACAAATATACATCATGTAGAGCAAACCTTTATATGGAAAAGGTTGGCTTGGAATCAATACGAGAAATTGTACAGCTTAAGAAAGACAAAATTATCTAACTTATAAAAACAAGATAAGAATAAGGAGTAATAAAAGTAATTCTCATTACAGAAATGATTCTATATACAGATGGTAACAGTGAAATCTTCTTGGTATTAAATACACAAAAGACTGTCTTAGTTTGGTGTGCTTGGGAGTGATTTAAATATTGGAAAGTATCGCTGAATTGAATGGGGACATTTCAGTTAAAGAGTTTCCAAACAGGCCTAGATTTTCAAAGTGATGAAATGATTTCTTGTCTGAAAGTGAAGAGGATAAAAGCACTCAAATCCCATTAATCCTATTTGCTGAGGAGAAAACCATTGACAGAATATAATATTATATTTATGTTAACTTTATGAACCAAGATTACTTTACACCTGGAATTAGAAGACTTATTTTTCTCTGGCACCATTCATGTCCCAGACACTTCACAAAAACAGCACCTAGTACTTTTTCATGTGAGGTGTCAGACCCTTGGAGAGTTTTTTAGTATATTATTGCAAAATTGGACTACTCACAAATATCAATTAATATGTCAAATAGTGCCACAATTTCTATATTTTCAAGTATTTTTTCTGTTGGAAAGTTTATCCTATCTTAATGCCTAAAATTCAATTCAATAAAGGATATGACTTTATACATCTTTATTTTCACTTATCCTAAGATTTATTATATAAATGTGCTTCTCAATGTGGAATCAATATCCATAGCTTTTAATAAAAAGTGTCTCACTGTGTAGCCACCATTCATTTTCTATGTACAAGGAAAAAAATAAAAAGATGCTCTTTAGTCTTAAAAAAGGCAATTTTCTAGCCTTTTAAGGCCATTTCACAAGACATTTTCTCTTTCAAAACCATGATAGTGAATCAGTCAGCAGTATATAGAGACTGTATCCTTAAAATATGCCAACCCACTTGTTCCCATTATTATGTGAAACTAAATAATATCTGAAACAATTATGTTAATGTGAGATGTAGGTCTATAGGTATTAAGCAATTCTCTCTCTCTCTCTCTTTCACACACACACACACACACACACAAATAGACACACACGCATGCACATATATACCTCTCTAGCTCAAAAATTATTCTGTAGTCTCATACAGTTATACTTGCTTCACAGTTTATCATGAAGATTTCCATATTTATTTGCTTCCACTCTTCTCATCTCTGAATAATACTGGAAACTTGACTATAAAGCAATAAACGTAATTTTCAATTGTGATTATATGATAATTATCACTATTTTGGAATCACAGTTTATCATCTTAATGTTTTCTTTTTCACCACAGAAAGCCTGAAATTCAAAGGTAGAGAATTTTGACTTAACCATTACTTCAGGAACAAAATCTTGTTTTCTGTAGACAGTTCTTCCTAAAACCTTCCTATCTCTTCACTGTCATAATATAAGATTCTTAATTTACACCATTCTGGAAGTTAATATTAACAAAAAGCATTTTTTGAGTACTGACTAGAATTATAGACAACAGTCTTAAGTCTTAAGTTACATATGGACTAGTGGGAAAGACAGATAAGCAAAAAGTGAAAGTAGTTGAGAGCAATTTCTAAATAACTTCACAGAAAGTCCCATGAGAGAATAGAGGCATGCCTAATCCTGCCTTACTTTTATCTATGTTAGTTATCTACAGCTTTATAAAAACTTGACATAAGCTGAGTAGCTTAAAAAATACACATTTGTCATCTCACAGTTTTCCTGAGTCAGGAGTCCACGGAAGACCTGGAATTATCATTTGCTTAATATTTCACACATTTTCAATTCAAGGCACTGGCCAGACTTACCAAGTATATAAAATTGTTTGCATATGAAAATAACATAAACTATTAAATATGCAGTTCAATTTTACACAAAATTACATATTAAATGATGTTATATAAAAATATTAAATATTTTGTTCTCTTTTCCTCCAAAGTATGATTTGCTTTAAGTGCATTCTTCTATGTAAAGTTTTGCAAGAAACAGAAACCACAATATGATCAGTAGTTTATTCAAATGCTTCTGATCTCCTTGTTGTATTAGTTCATAACATAGCCTTAGAAAATGTTTATGCTGATTCATAATATCATAGTAATAGAGTCCATTTTATTCTTTGAATTAGAAATTAGAATATAGATATTCTACTTTATAATGCTCATATTGATTCAGATACAACTGCACTTAATTTGGCATTTACACTTTTTAAAACATTATCTTCTATTGCATGCACTTTGTCTTGCTATAGAAAATATTAGGAAATATTTTCTGTCAAATAAGATATACTCTTCTAAATCTAATGGATTACATGAATTACAAATACTTGTGTAGGAAATTGGTCTATTAACATATGAATTCAATTATATTGATAAGTATGCTGAAAAACATAATTATGCACTTAAACATATGATTCAAATAACCCCCAGGCCTACTCAATTGGCTCCTGTTCTAATTAAAAGTGCAAAAACCACTTTGCCATTAAGAACCACATGTTTAAATCTGTACAGTAATTTGACTTCTGTTTGATATCCTTACATATGTATAACAGAAACAGTTCTAGCAGTGCTATCAAGGAAAGACCATTATTTCATTTCAGATATTTTATTTGAACTTTCAAATGAAAATGAAATAATTCATGTAAAAGCTCTTTGTAAGTAGAAAAAGTTCAAAAAACTTCCCAGCAAGAATTATAGAAATTCTAAAGTTAGGGGAAAAAATCTACAAAACTCCTGAATGTACATATTGTCAAGTGCCATAAAGAAAGTCCTGCTATCCTGTGGATGGGGCCAGATTGAATGTCCAAACTTGAAACTGAATTCAGTTCCTGATGAAATGTACCTTCTCAGAGGAGAGATTGATAGATGCTGTGTAGTCAGCTTTTTTTGTTACTGTGACCAAGATACCTCACAATAACAACTTAGAGGAAAAAACGTTTATTTGGGATCCCAGTTTCAGACATTCAGTCTATGGTTGGCTGACTCCATTGCTCTAGGCCAGAGATGAGGCAGAACATCATGGTAGAAGGGTGTGAATGAGAAAAACTTCTCAGCTCATGGCAGCCAGGAAGCAGAGAAAGAGAAGGAAGAGCCAAGGGACAAGATATAATCCCCAAGGACACACTCCCAATGACCCAACTTCTCCAGCTACACGCACACCTGCTTATAGTTACCACCCAACTTTAAAATTATTTATTCATTAAGTGGATTATTCCACTGAATAAGTTCCACCTTCCATAATCTAATAATTTTGCCTCTGAACATTTCTGCATTAACACAGGAGGTTTGGGAAAGCACCTCGATATGAGGTGCCCTTCAACAGATGAATACCACAAGAGACTCCCACACAAACACATAAACACTGCAGAGCAATTAGCAATCTACTGATAGGAACTGTGCTTTGTCTTCAATGTGGTATAGTATGTGTCCATTTGCTTTGTCTAGTCTTGGTTTCTGAAGACTGCCATATAAAAAGAAAACCATCTGGCAGTGCTGAATCTGTATGGAGAGAAAAAGGAGCATCAGCTATGGGCATCAAATATTTATATGGGAAAAACAGAAAACCTTTGTTATGGCATAACCAGCCCTCTCCCACCAAACCTGGTGTATTTTTTGAGGCAACCTTTACTCCTACCCCCTCCTAGATTTCTCATGCAGGCATTTGTTGTCCTTTATTCTCTACAAATTATTCAGTCAGAGATAATTGAGAAGATAGTTCAGCCATTGCTTAATTAAAGAAGACCAGATGGGGGTCAGAATCCATGAACCAATTATGCAAAATAGTTTAATTCTACCTCAGGGCCCCACAGATCAAAGTGAATTTCAGCCTTGCCCATAAAACAACAGGTCAACCAGACAAGAATGTCTAATTCTGGATAGAAAGCCTTGTAAAGCCTTCTTGATGATTTATGTCATGAAATTTGAGTATGCCATGCCAATGGTTAGTATATTGAATTTCCCTCTGTTATTCTCCCATACATTAATCCATATTATATTGGGTATCAATATTTCATTCCTTTATGTGGCTGCATAATATTTAATTTCATGGATATACCACAATGTGTTATCTATTCATCAGCTGATAGATGTGGATTATTTCTACCTTTTAGCTATGGCAAATAGTGCTACAAAAACATTTTTAGAAGGTTTTGTTTGAACATCTATTTGCTATTATTTTGAGAACACATCAAAGAGTGGAATTGCCAGATCACATCATGATTCTGTGTTTAACTTTTTGAGTATTTGCCAAGTTACTTTCCACAGAAGCTGTACAATTTTATATTCCAGTGTATGAGGGATGCAATTCTTTTATGTCCTTTCTAACATGTCTTATTTTCTGATATTGATTATACCTGTCCCATTGTCTGTGAAGTAGTACCTCATTATGGTTTTGATTTACATTTCACTAATGATGAATTATGCTGAGCATCATTTCATGTGTTGGTTTGTCTTTTATATATTTTCTTTGGAGAAATGTTCATTAAGATTTTATGTTTATTTTAAAACAGTCTTTGTCTTGATGTTATTATAATTTTACCTTGCATGTTATGAATATTAATTTTTCAATAGATACATAACTTATTAATACTTTCTTGCATTCTGGAGCTCATCTTTTCATTTTCTTGAAATAGTAGTTATATTAATCAGGGTGTTCCATAGAAATAGAAATGTGTGTGAATGTGTGTGTGTGTTTGTGTGTGTTTGTGTATGTGTTTGTATGTAGGTATGTAAAAGAAGATGTATTATGAGAATTGACTCACATGATTATGAATGAAAGACATACCATGATATGCCATTTTCAAGGTGGAGAATGAGGAAAGCTATTAATGTAATTTAGTCTGTGTCTAAAAGACCTAAGAACTAAGGGAACTCATAATATAAATCTCAGTCCAGGGTCTCAGAATTAGGGGTAGTGCTGGTGTAAGTTATAGAATAAACTATGGCATCCCAAGGCCTGAGATTCAGGAGCTCTGATATTCAAGAGCAAGATAAGATGGATGTCTCAGAGCAAATTCCTCCTTCTTCCATTATTTTGTTCTATCAGGGCCCTCAACAGATTGGATGATGTCAGTTCACAATGATGAGAGCTGATGTTTACCCAGTTTGCTGATTCAAATGCCCATCTCTTCTAAAAAGACCCTCAAGGATACACTATAACAATGTTTTACTAGCTGTCTAAGTATCCCTTAGCCTAGTAAGCTTGGCATATAAAAATAACCATCACCACCTAGTTGCCCTTCAACAGATGAATAGATAAAGAAAATGTGTTTTATACACACACACACACACACACACACACACACACAAACAATATTACTCAGCCATAAAGAATAGAATTTTGGCATTTGCCGGTAAATGGATGGAACTAGAGAATACCATGCTAAGTGAAATAAATCAATCCCAAAGACCCAAAGGCTGAATGTTTTCTCAGATAGGCAGATGCTAATTCACAATGGGGCAGGGGCTAGGGAAGAACAGAGGAACTTTGGTTTTGGCAAAGGGAAGTAGTGAAGGGGGTGGGGATAGGAAGGATAGTAGAATGAATTGGACATTATGACCCTACGTGCATACATGATTACATGATCAGTATAATTTTACATCATGTACAACCAGAAGAATGAGAAGTTATACTGCATTTATATATGATGTGTCAAAATGCATTATATTCTCATGTATAACTAATTAGAACAAATAAAAAATTAATCATCACAGTGACCTTTGATGTATAAAGTTTTTAAATTTTGATGAAGTTCAATTAATCTATTTTTTGTTGTTTTTTGCCGTGCTTTTGGTGTTATATCTAAGAAACCATTTCAAACCCCAAAACATGAAATTTTCTCCTATATTTCTCCAAGAGATTTTCAGTTTGGGGTTCATATATGTTTTGAACATCTTTGTTAGGATCTTATATGTTTATAACTATTATAACTTCTTGATTGATTGAAATCTTTACCAATATAAAATTGCCTTCCTTTTCTTTTGTAAATCTTTTATGGTTAATGTTTACCTCATCTATGTCATTACAGCACCTCAGTTCTGTTTTTCTTGCTCTTTGTGTGGACTATCTTTATGCACTTCTACTATTAAGAAACAATAAGAGAGGTAAATAGAGAGCCTACATCCTGGGAACAAATCTTTACTCCTCATACTTCAGATAGAGCCCTAATATCCAGAGTATACAAAGAACTCAAAAAATTAGACAATAAGAGAACAAACAACCCAATCAACAAATGGGCCAAGGACCTGAACAGACACTTCTCAGAGGAGGACATACAATCAATCAACAAGTACATGAAAAAATGCTCACCATCTCTAGCAGTCAGAGAAATGCAAATCAAAACCACCCTAAGATACCATCTCACTCCAGTTAGATTGGCAGCCATTATGAAGTCAAACAACAACAAGTGCTGGAGAGGATGTGGTGAAAAGGGTACACTTGTACATTGCTGGTGGGACTGCAAATTGGTGCAGCCAATTTGGAAAGCAGTATGGAGATTTCTTGGAAAGCTGGGAATGGAGCCACCATTTGACCCAGCTATTCCCCTTCTCGGTCTATTCCCTAAAGACCTAAAAAGAGCATGCTACAGGGACACTGCTACATCGATGTTCATAGCAGCACAATTCACAATAGCAAGACTGTGGAACCAACCTAGATGCCCTTCAATAGATGAATGGATAAAAAAAAATGTGGCATTTATACACAATGGAGTATTACTCTGCATTAAAAAATGACAAAATCATAGAATTTACAGGGAAATGGATGGCATTAGAGCAGATTATGCTAAGTGAAGCTAGCCAATCCCTAAAAAACAAATGCCAAATGTCTTCTTTGATATAAGGAGAGTAACTAAGAACAGAGTAGGGTCGAAGAGCATGAGAAGAAGATTAACATTAAACAGGGATGAGAGGTGGGAGGGAAAGGGAGAGAGAAGGGAAATTGCATGGAAATGGAAGGAGACCCTCAGAGTTATACAAAAGTACATGCAAGAGGAAGTGAGGGGAAAGGGAAAAATAATACAAGGGGGACAAATGAATGTCAGTAGAGGGGGCAGAGAGAGAAGAGGGGAGGGGAGGGGGGATAGTAGAGGATAGGAAAGGCAGCAGAACACAACAGACACTAGTATGGCAATATGTAAATCAATGGATGTGTAACTGATGTGATTCTGCAATCTGTATTTGGGGTAAAAATGGGAGCTCATAACCCACTTGAATCAAAGTGTGAAATATGATATATCAAGAACTATGTAATGTTTTGAACAACCAACAATAAAAATAAAAAAAAAAAGTAGATTGTTTGCTTAAAGATATCTGTGCAATAACCTCTAGGGCATGGAATTTATATTGTTTTACAATTGTGGGGCATTTAAAAAATATATAATTTCTCTTTAAAGTTGGATTTGATACCCTTTAGTTTTCTAGTAGTTATTTGCATGCCTGTCACAAGCTTATTCTTTTAGTCTTTTCAGAATGGGTTTATGTTGAAACAGCCCTTCAAGGCTTAACTAGGTTGATAAAACTCTACTTTAACCTTCAATTCCTATTTGCACAGAAACTAAATATTAGCCTAAAGTGGAAGTTTGTGGTCTGTTGAAGTATATTTCTAAGAATATATCCAACCCTCTGTGTGTTCATGGCCTTCTAGAGTCCCCAGCATATATCAAAAGTATTCAAAGCTCTCATTTTCTCCAAGTATCTTTTTTCCCATCTTCTACTTACCTGGCATTTCATTCTATCTTTTGTTCGCACCAGTTTTTGTTCTTTACCCCAGTTGGCTGCAGCCAATACCTTTGCATTTAACATTTGTTTTCAACAAATGCTGCTCAGAAAGCTGCTTCAGCACTGACTGTGTTTCATACATATAAATGTCCAAAGATATTGGAGTTGATCCACCAAATACATCAAAACACATAATTCCTTTTCTCTGAAAATAAAGCCTGTATTGTTATCTTTACTGCCAGAAAATTTTACTAGGAATGTGGACTGTTGCATTCTTGGCTGTTTCCAAGTTGGAAAGTGTGTTTTGGTAAATAGTTGAAGTAAAACATCACACCATCTCTTACTAATATTCAGCAGCTTCTTTTCTCACTGGGTTTCCATCATTACTGCAAATTTTTGATCAGCTAATTCTGTTAGTTCTGAGAGTTTGAGCCAACTTATCCATTACTTTTGTGGAGGGATAGTTTTAAAGCTTCCTAGTTTGCTGGTTTTTTTTTTTTTTTTTTTTTTTTTGGTGCCCAGGATTGAACTCAGGGGTGATAACTACTGAGCAACATCTTCAGCCCTTTTATATATTTTATTTAGATTCTGTCTCATTAAGTTGCATAGGGTCTCACTAAATTGCTGAGCCTGGCTTTGAACTCATGATCCTCCTGTCTCAGCCTCCCAAGCTGCTGGGGTTATGGGTGTCCTCCATGGTGCCCAGTTCTATATTGTGATTCTTGATGATTCATGAAAGTTAATTTTTTTATTGGAAGGGACTGAATTTTATATGAAGGTTATTTTTTCATATTTCTTATGGCATTCCACAATCTATTTGCTTTTTTCTATTGATTCAATTTGTTACTATCAATTCATTGTTTTGTAGCTGTACTCTTCCCCACATGCCTACAACACTGAGTTCTCTATGTAACATAAAGAAGATAAAATCTGATCTTACCAGTGAGTGAACATTTGGAAACCATTATTGGCTTCATGGTAACTTCTTGTACTTGAGGGAAGAGTACATAAAATCTGAAATCTAAATGGAAGAAATAAGTGTTCACAAAGTCACAAATAATGAGTTCCTTCCACATTGCTACACCTTCTTCCACTTTAGCCAGCCTTATTTCCTTATTACTATAAAATTGCCACAACACAATTAGCAACTGTATATTCTTTAAAGAAAATGTGAAGACAAACTCTGAACATGAGAAATATACACTGATTTTGTTGTTATTTATTACTGAGGGTCCAGAGGTCTCTCCACAACTTAATGAGATGGTCTAAATAAAATATATAAAAGGGCTGGAGATGTAGCTCAGTGGTTAAGCATCCCTGAGTCCAATCCTAGTTACCAAAAAAAAAAAAAGGCAAAGTAGGAAACTTTAAATACTGTCCCTCCACAAAAGTAACAGATAAATTGGCTCAAGCTCTCAGAACTAACAGAATTAGCTGATCAAAAACTTGCAGTAATGATGGAAACCTGGTTCTTTATCAATGGCATTACCATTATAAAAATAACTACATGATTTCAAGATACTAATATTTTAACTTCAAGAGACACACTTTAAATGGTATATACCAGATGAAGAAACAATAATTATTATTTTTCCATATCCACACTAATTTTATGGACCCATCTACTCTTACAGGAAACCACAGAATATGGAGAAAATATAGAAAATTTTAAAGGTTGTCAGTTTCAAGCTATATTTTCACTAAGTTCAATTGATGATTGTGCTTACCCTTCTCAAGTGTTTAATTCACCAGTAATGAAAAGAGAATCTTATTGGCTCATGGAGCTCATGGAGGGTAAACCAAAGAAAGCATAATCCTTGTACTCAAAGTAGTCATACTTTTACATGAACAGGATAATTTTGCAGAGGGCTAGCTCAACTCACACAGAAACTGAATGTGGAGTAGGTACCTCTTCCAGGTGGATGAAAAAAATGTGCTGAGCCTATGTTATATTCATAAGAATAAGAAAAATATATGTTTTGCTTCACAGATGAATTCATGTGCTGGTACAAGCTTACCTTTAACAAGGTGCTCCTTGCAAGGTATAAATCTTTGCTAAGGTACTGAGAAACTGATGTGACTCCATTTTTGAGAAACCAGCTTCTACCTCAAGGCCTGTCCAGAGAGAGGGGGTGTGACCCTTGTCCTTGGAAAAACCCACAGAGCTTTCCTATGCATATACCCACCCTGCTGAGTTGTTTGTCTGTAACTAACAGGAGAGGTCTGCAATGCCAGGTGTTCCTGACTCAGTTACACTAGGTGAGGACACATAGCAACCCCCTAGCAACCACTAATCAGCGTGAGACAGGGAAAATACCTGAAATGCCAGTTGACCCTCCCAGTAGTTTCAGTGATTAATAACATGTTAGGAAACCTTGTAGTTTAGTGAATACATCCCTCACGGGCCTAAACCAATCAGTTCAAATGTATCCACCACTTGAACTAACCCTTACCCGACTTGTTCCTGTCAGTGAACGTGCTAATCAATGTTAAGAGTTGTTGTTTGATTTTTCCCGCGGTGTGAAATGATTTGCTGTGTGATGTTGTGACACATAGAGTATCCCCTAAACCCTATAAATCTTCACTGAACTAAGTTGTGAGTCCAGGCTCGAGCTTGCAATAAAGACTCTTGTGTGATTGCATCAGATTCAGCTCCTGGAGGTTTATTGGGGTCCCATGAATCTGGCATTACAGTACAAGGTGTCTGTTTTAGTCAGCTTTTTTTTTTTTTTTTTTGCTGCTGTTACTATAAGACCTGTCAAGAAGAATTTTAAAGAAGGAAAAGTTTATTTGAGGGCTTATGGTTTCAGAGGTCTCAGTGTTTAGACAGCAAGTTCCATTCCTCAGGGGCTTGAGGTGAGGCAGAACATCATGGTGGAAGAAGGTAATGGAGGGAAGCAGCTCATGACATCACCCCAGGAAACAAGAGAGAAAGTTCCACTGGACAAGAACAAATATAATCCACAAAAGGAATGCCCCAAGGAACCCACCTCTTCCAGCCACACCCTACTTGCCTAAAAATGCCACCCAATTAATCCCTGTCAGAAGATTAATGTACTGAGATTAGGTTACAATTCTCACAACCTAATCATTTCATCTCTAAATTTTCTTACATTGTTTCACACATCAGCTTTTGGGGGACACATCATATCTAAACCATAACAGGGTCCTAGAACATGTTCACTAATTTCTGTAAAATACACAGGTCATGAGAAGTTCAAAAATAACGAAAAATGAATTTCTATGATGGAAGAGACAGGAATAATTAAAATAGTTGTACTTAATCAAGGAAAATGAGTAGAAATTTGCCAGGAAAGTGAGATGGGCAAGTGTGCTAGTCAAGTTTCCATCACTGTGACCAAAATACCTGACAAGCACAACTTAGAGGAGGAAAACTCTATGTTGGGCTCACAGTTTCAGAGGTTTCATCTATGGTCAGCAAACTCCCTTGCTTTTGGCCAGCAGTGAGGCAGAACAATATGGTGGAAAGGCATGGTGGAGCAAAGCTGTCAGCCAGAAAGCAGAGAAAGAGAATGAGAAGGCAGAGAAAAGATGTCATCCCCAAGTGCATGCCCCCGCTAACCTACTTTTGAAGCCAGAATTAGATAGGCAATCAGTGTAGACAGGTAAATCAGGTCAGGTCATCAAGGAAGCCAATTTTGAGATAGTCTGGGAAGTTGGAAACTGTCCCCTGAGGGATTAAAATGTTAATTCCTTCAGAGCCCTTCCTCCACCTTTATCAAGAACCTGCCCCTGCTCCAACCTGTTGCCAAGGTATTTCCCTCCCCACAGGGAGCTATAAGGTTATTAATGTGTCCTTGGCTTCTCCATGCTGCCCTTCCCCCTTCAGCCCATGTGTTTCCCACCTTTTGGCCCTCCCACCTGGGCCTAGTTAAATATACAGGAAAGAGAAAGATAAGGGGGGAAGGCAGGAGAACAAAGGAAGCCCAGGACATATAAAAAGGGCAGGACACCTCCCCTCTTGGGATACCAGGATACCAGCTATGGCCCCCTTCTCCCTCCCTAGAGAAGTCTATGTTACCCCTTTTAAAATAAACCCTGCTTTATATGCTTGCCTTGGTGTGCTTCTCTAATGTTCAGACTTCAACATGTGGGAAAGCAGGACTTGTCACCCATAATGAGTGGTGTCACTTTCTCTACCCATGTCCCACCTGCCTACAGTTACCACTCATTAGTCAATTAAAATTATTAATCCATCATATGGATTTCACTGATGACATTACAGCTTTCACTGTTGACTGAGAGCCCCACCCCTGATAATTGCTATACTGGGTAACTTGCTTCCAAAATATGATCTCTGGGGGGGACATTTCTAGATTGAAATCATAACAGCAAAAGAAAGATATACTAGGGAGAATACTGTATAAAGTGTAAGACAAAATAGATAAGCATGAAAATTAATGGACATTTGAGTAACCAATGCCAGGAATGATTTGTAAGTGACAACAAATTGTTTGCATGAATAACATAAAATAATATTGAGGAAGGCAGGGAATTTTGAGCTTAATAACTAAGTTTTGTTTTACTGAAGGCAGTTGCTCAATGGAAGTTATTGAGCATAGGAATAATCTGATTACATCTTTATTTTAGAGTCTTTGAAGCCAAAGTCGAGAGTATATTAAGAGTCCAAGACAAAAACTGGTGTAAGGGAGACTGACTAATAGGTTAATGAAATCTATTGTGTACTGTCCTTGGGTTTTACTTCTTTGAGTCTGGCGAAGGTTATCCAAGGGCTGCAATTTGTTTACTAGCACTGGAAACAGAGAAGGATATAAGAAACAAGATTAAAAGTAGAGATGTTAATGATGGATTTAGGAGAAGGGAAAAAAAAAGAAGCAAAGAAAGGACAAGGAAGAATAGTAAAGATGAATGTGAATATAAAAATCAGTTTTTGGGGCTGGGGATGTGGCTCAAGCGGTAGCATGCTAGCCAGGCATGCGCAGGGCGCTGGGTTCAATCCTCAGCACCATATAAAAATAAAAAATAAAGATGTTGTGTCCACTGAAAACTAAAAAATAAATATTAAAAAATTCTCTCTCTCTCTCTCTCTCTTTAAAAAAATCAGTTTTAATGTTGGTTTGGATGATATTCACACTTGAAGGGAGGCAAAAATTCATTTATTTGCAGAGAAATTTGATGGAAAATCTTTGAATAGAATTCTTTTTTCCAAAAAAACATGGTGATGATGACGATAAGGAGAAGAGTATTAATTTAATTCCCACAATAGGCACAACTTCCTCATATTGGCTGAGAAAATGTCATATAGCATACTCTTTTCTGTTAAGCAATACATTTATGTTATTCCATTTAAATATATAATACTTTCTTAAATGTTTTTAGATAATCTCTCAGACATGCAATCAAGATTGTACTAAAATAACTACATTTTTCAGTGCAGACATCCAAAACTTTTTATGAGTCTTTCTTTCATCAATACTGAGTTTTTTAGCATATTATTCTGACTTAATGATTTTTCATTGACTAATTAATAATAATTAGTTCAAAAGAACATAATTATTCTTCCCTGGTCAGGTTTATCATATAATTTTGCTAAAGTCAATAATAATCTTGAATGATTAATAGTCTTCTTCTAGAGAATACAATTTAATATTTTATACTTACAATTTGTCACTCATTTGCCTATCTAGTCATCAGACTTATGTCATATGCCTATACAATTTAAACAAATAAACTGTGAAATCTGGTAAGATATGAGCTTAATACAAGAGAATAAGTAAAATTCAACATCAAGAAGATAATATAAAAGTTACTAAGTCAATGTCTTTGTTATGGTTTAGATCAGAAATGTCTCCCCAAAAGTTCATGCGTTGAAAGGCTTGATCCCCTGTACAGCAATGTTCAGAGGTAGGGCCTTTAGGAGGTGATTGGATCATGAGGGTGCTAACCTCACCAACAGATTAATCCATTGATAGATTCATAGCCAAATGGGCTACTGAAAGGTGACAGAAACCTTTGGGCCTAGCTGGAGAAAGTAGGTCACTGGGAGTGTGTTTTTGAAGGATTTATTCTGTCTACAGTCATTTTCTCCCTGACTTTCTTTTTTTGTCCTGGCCAGCATGAGGTATGTAGCTTTCTTCTACCTGTCTTTCTGCGATGGTGTTATCTCACCACAGGCCCAAAGCAATGGGCCCAAGTGATCATGGACTGAAACCACAAGCCAAAATAAATCTTTTTTTTTTTTCCTATAAGTTGACTTTCTTGGATATTTTTGCACAAGGATGGAGATATGACTAATACAGACTTTTTTTTTTTTTTTTTACAATTAATGTTACTTGTATGTATAAGACATCCAAGGCATATACAATGTTACCTAGTTACTTAGTTACAGAGATGGGATTAGAACTTTCTTGCCAGTTCAATGTTTGTATTGTTAAAAAAAAAAAAAAACTTTAAGTTACTTAGGGCCTTACTAAATTGCTGAGGCTGGCTTTTTGTAATACAATTTTTTAAAAAAAATATATTGTTTTTTCTTTTTCTTTTATTTTTATTTATTTATTTATTTATTTATTTTGGTACTGGGCATTGAACCCAGAGGCACTTTTAGAGGTTAATTTGAATTGTCAATTTGATTGGATTAAGAGATGTTGGTGATTAAGAGGCTTTTGGGTGTGTAAATGAGGGTGTGTCTAGAAATGTCTGACACATGGAATAACCAATTGAAGTGGAGACCCTCCCTAAGTGTGGGCTGTACCATCCAATAGGATGGTGGCTTGGATGTAATAAATTTGGAAGAACAAGAAAACAGCAGCAGATACAAGCTTGATTCTTCTTGAATACGTTCTTGATTGCTGCTATGATCATATGAGGATACTGGACTCTCACTTCTTCGCATTTTCAAAGTGGACTCTGCCGGTGATTCTCCAGGGAATTTCCAGAAGCCTTTGGTCTCAGACTAGGATAGCACTGTTGAAGCCTCTTGTTCTGGTGCTTCTGCCTTTTGGACTTCACACCTACTGGTTCTTCCAGCTCTCCAGCCTGCAGACAGCCATTGTGGACTATCCAGCTTCTAGTCGTATAAGCCAACCTAAAAAAATCCCCTTTGGGTAATCATACTTCCTGTTGGTTCTGTTCCTCTAGAGACCCTGACTAATACAAGATTTAACCTCTGAGCCACATCCCCAACCCTTTTCATTTTTTGAGACCAGGTCCTGCTAAGTTACTTAAGGCCTTACTAAATTGCTGAGGCTGGCTTTTTTTTTTTTTTTTTAAGTTATAGATAGACATGATGCATTTATTTTATTTATTTATTTTTATGTGGTACTGAGGATCAAACACAGTGCCTCATCCATGCAAGGCAAGCACTCTACCAATGAGATACAACCCCAGTCTCCTAAAGCAGGCTTCGGAATTACAATCCTCCTGTCTCAGCCACCATGATCGGCATGTATCCTGCTTTCTAGGTGATTAATAGTTGGTATTCTGGCAAGGTTACATGCATCTCTGCTCTTTTAGAATTGGAATTAACATTTTCTGTGTTTCTTAACACTCGTCTGCAAAATATAGTGACCATTAAGCATGTGCACTTGGAAATATGGCACTAAAAGCATAAAGAAACGTGTGCAGAGAACTTTAAGGACTCAACCCAATGAAAAATATATAATATATGTCAGAGAATTTAGTTTCCTTTGTCATAAGTGCAAGATTTGGTGTCTAAAGGACTTCTCTCCTTTTCCAGCAGTCCTTCATTGCATTTGCATTCTTTTCCTAGTTTGATTTTATTTTGAGAAAATGATTATATTACATTACAGATTATGATATCCTAAATAATTTTGTTAACATAAGCAGAAAAAAACGTATTTTCACATATGTTGTCTTGTTAGTATAAGTTAGGAGAAGGTGATCTTTCTGCCCATAATAAAGGATCATGGTCTAAAAAGCCGTAACAAAAGACAAGTTACAAGATAAAACATAAAAATTTTATTTGGTCATAGTTTTATATGACACAGGAGACTTCAGGTTAAAGACCCAAAAACCCAGGGTGAATTATCCATTTTATTCTCAGGTTTCACAAGGCATTGACAGCCATGTACAAGTATGATTAGACAAAAAAGGTATTATCAGTAGAGTATTGAGGGGTGGGAAACTCAGCAAAATCTATCTTTTCATATTATTCTGGCCTCTCTGTGCAGCATTCTTATCTCCAAGTATAGGGCTGGACTCTTTCTGGAACAGTGGTCTTATTATCTACAATCAAGTGAGGTAGGTCAGAGAATTTCTTTATGGCCAACTCTTAAGACAGAAATATAGAGGAAAATTAGAGTAACATTGTTAGGTCTTGTAAAAGCTGGCTTTGGGGAAAAGGGGTACTGGTTCCTATCACCTTCCTTAAGGAATAGATATTCTAGAGTGTATGGTTTATCTCAGGGGAGAATGAAGGGTAACAGGAAGGTAGGAGAAGTTCAGAGAGAAACTATTTTTGAGACTGTCTCTGAGGCCTTCATTTTCTGAGAACTGATATTATGTAATAAAGAGAGAAAATCCTCAAAATGAATAAGTTAGATAAAATAATTTTTAGGGAAATGGTAATAACACAGTCTGCACTTAGATGCATAATTAAATGGGATTAAAGACTAATTTATGGATGATTTAATAAACTGGCTAATTGATGGTTGTGATCCTGTTTAAAATTTATACTAGATAAAATATCCTAACAAATACTTGTTTGTACCTTTAAAATATGCTATCATGACTTGATATGAATTTGAAGGATTTTTGTTTTATTTTGGTAGTACTGGAGATCTGACCCAGGGACTACAGTGGGTACAAGTGCTCTACCATTGAACTACATAAATCCCCACCCCTCAGTATGCAGTGAACTATATAGAAAAACTCCAGTTCAGGTTTCATTTGGTCCATGTTAGGAAGCCTGGAAATTATAATTATATAATCACTGAGTCTAATAGCTTACAAACACTATATACTTAGGGGATAGCAACTGAATATTAATTAGTATAATGATGCTAAGAATATTTTAAAAACAAAGAATATTTTCTTGTTTTCTCAAGCCTTTGTTGCATTGATGCATTTGTTCTCTTCCATAATTACTACTGAAATTTTTCCTTCATGAGCATTGATCACTCAGCTTTAGTCACAGTGAAATATACTTTCTATTCCTTGGAAAAATGCATGGCTGCTTAGGAAATGTAGTATATGCAAATTTTATAAAATATTATTTATTTCCTGGAGTCACTAAACTGAATATAATTGTGGATCTTAATTAGTGAAATTCTATGAAAGCACAATGTCTACGAATCATACTATAAATGAATATCAATTTGGGAAGAAGATAATGAAGCTAGAAATAACTTGACCTTGAAAATGTAAATTATTTATCCCTACAGTGCTTTCCTATTTAATTTTCAATTTCCATAATTTTACTTGTTTTCTATTATATGTATACTATTTTTCACGTTTCATTTAAAAATAGATTGCTTGCTTAAAGATATCTGTGCAATAATCTCTAGGGCATGGAGTTTATATTTGTAAGGTTTACAATTGTAAGGCATTTCAAACGAATTATAATTTCTCTTTAAAGATGGATTTGATACCCTGTAGTTTTCTAGTAGTTATTTGCATGCCTGTCACAAGCTTATTCAGTTGCTTCCGTGGGCACAATCTGAATTTCCCAGCCTTTGTTTTCATTGGTCCTCTCAAGTTTTGGCCTTGTTCTAGGCCTTCTGCGTCAAGAGTATGCATTTTCATAAGATCCCTGAGTACTTTGTATGCACATGAAACTTTGGGAAAACTTGCTCTCAAAGAATGGATGCACACCATTTAAATGAACTCTTAGTATCTGGTAAGTGCCAGGCAAAGATTTAGGTTCCTAATGTGTATTATTTCATGTTGTCCTCGTTGCATTTTCAACTGTTACTTCACTTTTTAAGATATAGGTATTTTTAAAAGATTTTATAACAGAAAACAGAAAATAATTTCATTTAATTATAGAGATAAAACTACAATAAACTTTCCCTAAATTCTTTACCAAGCTTTACCAGTATATGACCAAACATTTTTCATGATTATGTTTCATGATGATTTTGAAGCAAGTCCCAATCATCACATAAATTTGACCCTGAAATAGTTCAGTGTTTCCAAAACAGACTTTCTTTTTTGACATGGCCACAATGTCATTGCATTTACAAATATTTTTTTAAATTATTCATTTTATTGTGGTGCTGGGATTGAACCCAGGGCCTTGTGCATGCTAGGCAAGTGCTCTCCCACTAAGTTATATCCCTGGCCCGTTTTATTATATTGTTTTTTAATATAAATTCTGTTTAGTGTTTTTTAGTATTCCAAATCATAAGACATATAAATGTGTCAGAGTATAAATTCAATGTGCATATTAAAGGTTTTGATTATGGTACAATAAAAGAAAACTAAAGAATATGAGAAGTGAATTTGAGTTAAGGAAATGTGGAGGTACTAATATCTTCATCATATGCAGGAAAAGAATCATCATACTGGCTGGAATAGAGATAAAAGTACAATAGATAATCACTAGAAAATCCAAAAGCAATACAACTCTCACTTGTTGGGAAGAGATAGGAAATAGTGCAACTGAAAATATTTTGCTAAATTGCCCAGGCTGGCCTTGAACTTGTGATCCTCCTGCCCCAGCCTCCTCCCTAGTAGGTGGGATTATAGGTGTTTGCCACTGTGTTCTACTCAACATTATTCCTTTGAATAATCAAACATCCAAGCAATGTTCATGTTTCCATAATTATATTTGAGTTTTTGCTATCATTTCTTTCTTTATCTTTTGTTGTTGTTTATTTGTTTGTTTGTTGTTGTTGTTGTTTTGTACTGGGAATCGAACTCAAGAGGCACTTTACCCCTGAGATATACCTCCAGCCCTTTTCATTTTATTTTGAGACAGTGTCTCATTAACTTGTTGGGGTTTGTCTCAAACTTGTTAGCCTCCTGCCTCAGCCTCCTGAGTCCTTGGGATTACAGGTATGTACCACTGCAGCAGGTTTCATCTTTTTTAAAGTATCCTGAATCAGCACCTAAATGAGGTTCATCCATTATGATTGTACAATATGTCTTTTGAATTCTATCACCTTATGAATTTATCTTCTTCATTACCTTTTGCCAAGAGATGTTACAGAAATGCAAATGGTTGAAGGAGGTAGATATTTTTAAAGGACTCATTTTCTATGATTAATGCACTTAACTAGTATGAATTTCTCTTTCTATCTGTTTGGCTCTGTCCTATAACCCAACACACTTCATGTGATATTTATAGAATTTGCTGCATTTAATAAATTTTATTTTATATTATATTTACATTGTGATTACCTGATCCTCCAACCAGAATATGAATTACAAGAAATCCAAACAAGCATGTATTTTTGACAATCTATTGATGTTTTCTGCATGATAAAAGTTCTGTTTAATTTAATTAAACACAGACCTGAACAACAACAATAAAAAATGGCACTTTTAGTATGCTTTGTTGATTTATTTGTATTGTACCATTTTAGGAAGTCATTATCAAATAAGGGAGGCTCTCTCTGTACAGCTAATATGAATATACCTGATATCTGTTGTGTACACATGAAGGAGCACACTTTATAAAACAAGTAGGGAAGTACTGGTTTAATATTGTTTACCAGTAGAAAGATTTTATCTCCAGGCAATTAATTCCTCAACAACGAAGCACAGAACAGGATCACTAACCATTTACCAGTAAAAGATGACTCCAATGGGCCTGTGGAAACATGTTAATGCTAACTTTCACCAATTAAATATTTGGCTAAAAATATGAACAAATACAATCTCTTGGTGGAATTTCTCTCAATATGAAGTCTAAATATGTAATACTCTCTTTTGTGTTTTTGAAGCAAAAGTTAACAGAATTACATTCTCATTTTACTCCCTGTTCATTTGCAGTCTTGAATGTTTTTTAATACCTCAAAGTTTAAGAAGTTTTGAGCCTCAGATTCATTGAAATTACTGTAAGAAGGCTAAGTTCTATGGATTTCATAGCATAGAACATGTCATTTCATTGCTACAAACAATTTGGTTGAAGAACTCTTCCTAATTATTAAAGATATTATGAGTAGGCAGTCTTTTGTTTCTGAGAACTTGATGTCAAAGCTCCTTTCCAGTGCCTCAAAAAAAGAGCAACATAGTGATTCTAAAAACAGAGGACGACTATAATTTTCTCTTTGGGAATAAGTTCAATATTGTAAGATCTTACAAGCAGTAGCCTGTAGGATCATATCACATATAATCTCTTTTACATGCAGGCTTTCTTTTAAACCAACTGCATTTTACATGATTTTCGATAACACCTGTCAGAATTGTTTTATTAAGAGGTAACATTCTGTCATAGGCTTCTTGTAGAATATACACAGATTGATTTTTCAGTCTGTTTTTATGTAGGATAGATTTAAGTCCTTCTAAAATTCTGGACAATTTATTCTTTTCATTGTCATTTTATGTTAGAATTAGTAGAAAACTGGTCTTCAAGGTATATGTTAAAGAGAGAAGCTGTCACACTGAATGCACAAAGAATATCTCGGCCAATAAGATGTATAATATCTTAAGCTAGGACAGAGCTTCTCAAAAAATCTTCTAAGATACAAGTTTTGCTTACAACAACAATCTGGGTGGATTTCCCTTCAGGCAAATCACACCGAAAGAGTATTCATTCATACACTGACACATAAACCTTTTCCCATCTTTAGTTTGATGTAAACTTTGTAGGGTATGCTTATCCCTGTTTGCACATTCACTCCAAGAGGCCTCTGGGACTACCAACGTGATATTAGTAAACCCTAGAAACTCGTTTTTATTGGGATATATAACATGCAAATGAGCACACTTCAAAGTCGTAACCTTATAGCTCAATCATAAGTGAGGTACAATGGTTGCAATGTGTAGAACTGATGCTAAATTAATAAGCTTTTAGCTTTGATCCAGCAAGCAAGGGTTCCAGTGTGGTGGCAACTACACAGAAGCTTATCTTTGCTTCAGATGAAACATGCCTTCCTGTAGGCATGAACATCAATAGGGACACATCATGGTTTAGAGTTTCTGTTTCTTCCTCACTAGTTGAGCTAGTTCTAATCTCCAGATCACATATATCAGGTACAATTTAAAATAAGTCAGACTTTTATTTCCACGGGTTAAATTCAACCAGCCAAATGGAAAATATTTGAAAAAGAAATGTGGGAGCCCCAAAAAACAAAGACTTGTGCCAGGAGTGGTGGTGCACACCTGTAATCCCAGTGGCTCGGGAGGCTGAGGCAGGAGGATCACAAGTTCAAAGCCAGCCTCAGCAAAAGTAAAGTGCTAAGCAACTCACTGAGACCCTGTCTCTCTATAAAATACAGAATAGGGCTGGGGATGTGGCTCAGTGGTTGAGTGCCCCTGAGTTCAATCCCCAGTACCCCCGCCCCCCAAAAAAAAACCAAGACTTGAATTTGCCATATGCTAAGTATTATGATAAATCCATGCAAATGAGAGATGCATAGGCATCACATTAAGTATTACAAGCAATCTAGAGATGATTTAAATATATGGGTGGATGTGAGCTGGGTGTGTAATCTCAGCAGCTCAGGAGGCTGAGACAGGAGCATCACCAGTTCAAAGCCAGTCTCAGCGAAAAGCGAGGCCCTAAGCAACTCAGTGAGATTCTGTCTATAAATAAAATACAAAAACTAGGCCTGGAGATGTGGCTCAGTGATCAAGTGCCCCTGAGTTAAATCCCTGGTACTCCCCCAAAAAAAGTATACGGGAGGATATGTATAGGGCTGAACACAAATACTATGTCATTTTAAGTAAAGGACATGAGCATGAGCAGATTTTATATGCATAGGTTCCTGAGACCAATTCCCCCAGATACTGAGGGATAAGTATACTAATGTTTGCAATCCCTTCAAGAGTGGCATAGTGCTTTGTTCTGTTGTATTCCCAGATTGAGGAGATTCTGGTGACTTCCACTTGGGTTTTTCCCACCATAGAAGAATGCTGCAGTCTGGCTGGGCACAATTCAAGAGCCACTTGTCAAAAGAAACGAACTTTATTTTTAGAACCACACACTGCCAAACAAAACAGCTCCTCAGGTAAAACCCTCAGAGCCCAACTGCCAACACCGGCTTCTCCCAAGCCTCTCAACCTCCCCCACTCCTCCTGCTCTTGAGGCCGATTCACTGGGTCGCATGGGCGGAGCCAAAAAAGTCCCCCAATGAGCAGCTCCATAGTCTGAAAGGACAGGGAAACAGCCCAATGAGCATCACCGCAGAGGAGCCAATCAGCTAGAAGTTGCTGGGGCCTCTGTGAGCCAATCATCAGCTGGCAGCTGGAAGTTTGCTGGGGCCCCTTCGGCTGTGGCTCTCAATAGAAGACCTCACATCACAAGTCAGGGAACCAATGTGGGGATTCTGCCAACTGTTGAGCATATCTACTTTAATTGTGCATTCCTATTTGGGGAAATAGCTACAGTATTGATTTGGGGACACACAGGACCCACCTATTAGACCTGAACTAAAACTCCACTGATCACATGACCTTCATAAATCCTCACTCTGTTAAAACATAGTGATATTTTGAGCCTCCTGGATTTAGTTTCCATTTGGAACTGATGTCCATAAGACTATGAACGGCCTCATTATTTCCTTTTCTCCAATGTACAGCTACTCTGTAAGTCTTTAGGTCCCTTTGAGTAAGGCTAGGAAACAAATTAACTATAAATTTTTGGCAGTGTTTTGGGATTCTTTCAAAAGGGCACCTGGCCTTGCCTTCATTCAAGAAATTCTGGCTCTGTACAACAGTTCAAATCTGGAAATTGATTGAGGGGACACTATTCACTGTTTTTATGATTCAAATTAGACTTTCATTGTCTTGACCTAGATCTTTATATAGACCTTTATAGAGATCAGTAAGGATTTAGTAGGCTTCTTATCAGTTTTACTTCTAGGATAACTATGATCATTTAGCCAAAGCTACAGGTCTCTTCCGAGTCAGACTTTACTGATTGCTATGTTGACACTGCAGTCCATTATGGTAACAATGCTCACCTTCCTTTTGGTGATTTAGTGCTACCATTCGGTTCCTGCCACCCTAGGATCCAATTACTCCCATTGCATTTAAGTTTCCCAATTCAGTGACTCCAATTCCCACTGTGACATCTGACCTGAAGAGAAGAGTAATCACAGAGCTATTCAATAATGCCAGGACTCTCCTCATAAATCTATTTCCAACAGTGGTGGTGAAAGTTATATTTTCTGTAATCCTTTTAATGTGTCTGAGTAGGTCTTAAATGTGAAATACACTCCAACATTCCATTCTCCCTAAGCCTCTGAATCCCTTCCTGTATTAAGAACCAAAGCAGATTTTGGCACTTCCATTTTCTTTACTGTAGGCCATCTTTTGGTCCATGTTTCAGCCAATCAACAAAGCAAACTGTTAAAGTCCCCTATAACTCCCTAAGTTGCAGCATTAAATGCAAAAACTCTGCTTAGTGAGCCCATACCAATAAATGTGATCTGATGAAATTTTCTGTTTTTTCATTATTGCCCAACACTCTTAGTATCCACTTCCACACATTTCCCAGAATGGTGTCTTGATAAATTAGAGTATTCCAGTGGTTATTTTGAAGTGTATTATTCCACTTCATAGATGACACTGGTCTCACTTTGTCAAGAGGTATTTTTGGAAATCAAAATCTGTTTACTTCCCTCAAGTTAAAAATGAAGGTACAGTATGATACAACTAATAGAAACATTTTATTCTGCTTATAAATTTCCATCAACATAAAACTAAATATATTTTTCATTCTTTGATTAATTACTAAATATATTGAACTACTGTATTTTAATATTGTTAATTTATATAATTTCAGTATTTATTTTTATTTAACATTTATAACCTTCATTACAACATGGACATTTTTAGTACATTTTTAGCACAGAAATGAATATTTAAGAATCATTTGATAAAATGCCTCAGAATTTCACCAGGGCACTTAAAATCCATCTTCAATTCTTTGGTTTTACTAAAAGATGAATGTCATTTTTAAGAATCTTGGAGGACATCTCCAGCCCTTATTTTTAAAATAAAAGTATCATTTAATAATTTATTTCCCACTTGATAAAACCATAACTTTAAATTCCATGTGGATCATTTTGGTTATTTGGTATTTAAATAATACTTCTTGGGAAAGTTATATGATATGTAGCACTGACTAAAGGAATAAGAGCTAGGCAAAAGGAATATTCACATTTCATATGTTAGTCAATAGAATTCCAACTAATAACACAAAAGAATATGCTATCAAAAGGCTTGACAGATTTAAAAAGATATAAAGTTCTGGGTGATTGAAACCAAGGGCAATTTACCACTTTACCACTGAGCTAAATCCCCAGTCCTTTTAATTCTTTTTATTTAAGATGGGGTCTTGTTGAGTTTACTTAGGCCTCACTAAGTTGTTGAGATTGATCTTGAACTTGCAATCTTCCTGCCTCAGCCTTCCGAATCTCTGGGATCATAGGCATGAGCCACCACACCTGGCAAGTTCTTGAGTGGCTAACTAATCTTTCCTTATTTAAGCAGGGATGTTTGGATAGTATACTGATGTACACGTATGTGCTTTGTCATAAAACACACCAAGAATTTTGAGTTACCAAATTATTTAACTTGTTTTAGTAGATGATCATCTCACCTGTTAGATTTCTCTGATTTGGAAATAAGATAAAAGTGGATTGATTAGATGAGTGAAATCAACAAGATGATGTAATAGGGAATTTCAAACCTCATTCCCCCACAGATATACTGATTTTACAACAACAAAAGGATCAAAATATTTTTATGAGAAGTCCAGGAACAAGTTAAGAGGTTTCATTACCCTAGATGAGTACAACAATACAAACAGCTACACTGAAATAGGTAAGAACTAGTTACTGGTTTACTACCCATCTCTCAAGCTGGCACAGCTCTATATGACTGAGATGACAACTAGCCTTTGGCGTCTCCCTGCAGAAAAGGAAAAGAATGTAGTGTCCATCCAATATACTGGCTTTTCAGAGGGCTCCCCATGGGAAATCTTTTTCTGTACTATGTGACTTAAGTGAACACAACCAATGCAGTTTGTATGCAAATAACTTTCAGAAAGCAAGGTAGAATTAGGGGTGACTTGCTGCAGCAAAAGTTTGCAAAGCTCACATGACTTTCCCTCGGGAGGGAAGAAGAGTGAATCATATATCTAGTGTTCCAGCTTTTCAAAGGCTGCTTGAGATACTGGTATATGTATTGCCTTTCTTAGGGTGATGACAAGAAGGCAGCAAGAAATGCACATCTGGGGGTTGCTGAAAACAAAGTGGGATAGCTTGGTGTTGTGGCACCAGAAAACTGCAGACAGATAACAGAGCCTCTGAAAAAGAAACCAATAAAGCTCCCTAATGCAATTCACTAGGATGACAACAATGATAAATATGCATACATGTAACATCAGAGCACCTGGATATATGAAGCAAATCTTGACAGAACTGAATGGTGAAATAGATAATAACACAATAATAAATTTCAAAACTCTATCTTCAATAATGGGTAGAGTAATCAGACAGATGATCAATAAGCAAACAATTAACTGAACAACAGTACAGAACAACTGAACCCAACAGTGTTTTCTCAAGTCCACATGGAAGATTCTTTGGGATAGATCACATTAGGCCATTGATGAATTCTTAACAAATTTAAGGGATCATACAAAGTATTTTTTTTTCCAACTACAATGGAATGAAACTAGAACTCAAGACATGTAGGAAAAGTGGAAATTTCACAAAGATGTGGAAATCAAACAATATACTTGAAAAAATAAGTGAAGCAAGGGAGACATCACCACAGGAATTAGAAAATATCTTGAGAAAAATGAAGAGAAAAAACAACATATCAAAACTTACGGGATATAACAAAACAAGTACTTAGAAGTTTATAGTAATAAACACCTACATTAAGAGAATATAAAGATTTCAAATGAACAATTTAACTTTATACCTCAAGAAGACAGAAAAAGATGGGCTGGGGATCTGGCTCAATCGGTAGCGTGCTTGCCTGGTATGCATGGAGCGCTGGGTTCGATCCTCAGCACCACATACAAATAAAATAAAGATGTTGTGTCTGCCGAAAACTGAAAAATAAATATTAAAAAATTCTCTCTCTCTCTCTCTCTTAAAAAAAGAAGACAGAAAAAGAGAATTAAAGTTAGCAGAATAAGGGAAATAACAAATATTAAAGTAAAAAAATGAAATAGAGAAGAGAAAACAATAGAAAAATACCAAAGAAAATTAAAAAATAGTTCTTTGAAAAAAAATCAACAAAGTGGACAAACCATTAGAAACAATATTTTTTTAAAAAAGAGAAGAAAATTCTCAAATAACTAAAATAAAGAAATGAAACAGAAGACAGTATAACATATATGACAGGAATATAAAGAATTACAATTGACTTATGAATTATGATTTCATAATCTATATGTTCCTAAAGACACACACCCTACCAATACTGAATCAATCATAAAGAAATAGAAAATCTGAGTGGTCCTACAACTAGTATGGTGATTTAATCAGTAATTAAAAGCCTTCCAATTAAGAAAGTATTGGAATGAGATGGTTTCACTGGAGAATTCTATCAAACATTTAAACAATTAACACCAATCCTTCTCAGTCTTTTCCAAAAAAATTAAAGAGGAAACAATTCCTAAGGCAATTCATAAGGCTGGCATTACCCTATTACCAACACCAGATAAAAATAATTTAAGAAAACTATAAGTCAACTACCTCGACATATACTATGTTGACTAGAAACAGTAATCATGTTAATACTTGCCTGATATTGGAGTAAAAGCTTTCAGTTTCGTTTTCAAGTATGACATTGTTATTCGCTTTTCATATATGACCATTGCTATGTTGACCACACAGTGAAAATAGTAAGAAACCATGAGCAGAACATTCAAGAAATATGGGATAGCAGAGAAAGATAAAAGTTTAGAGTTATTGGGATAAAGAAAGGCATAGAGTTCCAAACCAAAGGAATGAACAATCTACTCAATGAAATAATATCAGAAAATTTCCAAACATAAAGAACAAATTGGAAAGCCAAATTTAACAGGCTTACAGGACACCAAATGTACAAAAGCACAAGAGATCCACACCAAGGCACATTATAATGAAAATGGCTAACATACAGAATAAGGAGAGAATATTAAAAGCCACGAGAGAAAGGAATCATATCACACATAGGGGGAAACCAACTAGGTTATATGCACATTTTTCAATCCAGACCCTGAAAGATAGAAGATCCTGGAACAACATATATCAAGCTTTGAAAGAAAAAAAGATGCCAACCAAGAATCTTGTATCTAGCAAAATTAAGCTTTAGATTTGATGATGAAATAAAAACCTTCCATGATAAACAAAAGTTAAAAGAATTTACAGCTACAAAATCTGCACTATAGAACCTCCTTGGCAAAATAGCCTATGAACAGGAAATGAAGAACAACAATGAAAATCAGCAGAGGAAGATGTTACACTAAAGGAAAAACTAATCAAAGAAGAAACCAAGTCAAGTGAAATAACAAAAATGGCTGGGAATACAAATCATGTCTCAATAATAACCCTGAATGTTAATGCCCTAAACTCATGAATCAAAAGACATAGGCTAGCTGATTGGATTAAAAAATGGGCTGGGGGTATGGCTCAGTTGTAGAGCTCTCACCTAGCATGTGCAAGGTGCTGGGTTTGATCCTCAGCATCACATAAAAATAATAAATAAAATAAAGGTATTGCATCCAACTACAACTAAAAAATAAATAAATGATTTAAAAAAGATCCAACAATATGCTGCCTCCAAGAGACTCATCTCATAGGAAAAAACATACACAAACTGAAAGTGAAAGGTTGGGAAAAAAATCATACCACTCACATGGACTGTGGAAGCAAGCAAGGGTTTCCATACTCATATCAAATAAAGTAGACTTTAAGCTAAAGTTAATCAAAAGAGATAAAAAAGGACATTTCATACTGCTCAAGGGAACCATACACCAACAAGACATAACAATTATAAATATATATGCCCTAAACAATGGAGCGTCAATTTAAACAGATCAGTTTCAAGCGGCGAAATAGAAGATGCCATCAGAAGCCTACCAACCAAGAAAATCCCAGGGCCAGTTGGATACACAGCCAAGTTCTGTAAGATGTATAAAGAAGAACTAATACCTATACTCTTCAAATTATTTTGTGAAAAATAAAAAGAGAGAGCACTTCCAAGTTCATTATCACCCTGATTCCAAAACCAGGCAAAGACACATCAAAGAAAGAAAACTTTGGACCAATATCTCTAATGAACATAGATGTAAAAATTCTCAATAAAATTCTGGCAAATCAAATACAAAAACATACCAAAAAGACAGTGCACCATGATCAAGTGGCATTCATCCCAGGGATGCAAGATTGGTTCAACATACATAAATCAATAAATGTAATTCATCACATCAATAGACTTAAAGATAAGGATCATATGATCATCTCAATATATGCAGAAAAAGCATTTGACAAAATACAGCACCCATTCATGTTCAAAACACTAAAATAACTAGGAATAACAGGAACATATCTCAACATCGTAAAAGGTATCTATGCTAAGTCCTAGGCCAACATCATTCTAGATGGAGAAAAATTGAAAGCATTCCCTCTAAAAACTGAAACAAGACAGGGAGGCTCTTTTTCACGACTTCTATTTAACATAGTTCTTAAAAAGGGAAAAAGAAGTCTTATTGCTTTGCTAGCAAAGGAGAAACACAGGGGACTCCTGTCCCAGAGGTTGTGATTTTCCCCATCAGGGGGAACAGAGGGTTTTTAAAGAGGTGATTCAAAGGCTACATTCTAAGTGTGCACTGACAGGGGGCTCTAATTCACTTGTTAATTTGGGAGAGGGAGAAAAGGAAAAAACATGTCCATTTAAAAATAAGTCTCAGTGGCAGAGCAGCAAGGCCTATACTCAAAGCATAAGGTAGACCATTGTTCCAAATAGTTTACTGTGATCATCTAAGTTCATGTATTCATGGTGGGAGTTTAGCTTTTGGTTACTAGCAGGTTGCGGATATTAATTCACATAACATATTTAACATTTTTGCTTCTGCTCAGAATTCTGTGGAATTAATCACTAAATATGTAAAATTTAAAACAGAAGAAAAGCTCACAGTCTATAAATATTTTAAGGCTTGTCTTTTAAAAGTTTAAATTTTGTCTTTGTATATCTTATAATCAGATATATATATATATACAAAAACATATATAGAGTATACACATACATATGCCTTATATGTGTGCATATTTACATATGTGTGTATGTGTGTGTATACATACACATATACCCATACATACATAATCATACCATATATGGGATTTTATCTAAACAAATATTTAAACAAACATATTTAAGAATTAGTAATTTTTTGTCATCATTCATTCCTGAAAGCCACATTTTGAACTATGTTAACAATAGATCTCAGTATTTTCTTCTAGGGACACTATCTTGAATAGAAAATATAGATATTAATAAATATTTACCAAAGGTAATGACTTAAAATGCAAAAAAAAATCATTAAGAGTTTCAGATTTTTCAAATGTTTCATACAAATTAAAAGTCTGTATTTTACCAAATTATTGGGTATCCAACAAGTGAGATGACTTATGTGAAAATAACATAAATTTAAGGTACCACTAAATGAACATATATTTGCATATTTGATGAATATCTGTGGATCTCTTACATGATTTAAAAAGAATTCTGTCCCTAGTCTGTTGTCATGTAAATTGATGGAAGAAATTCATGCCCAAAATACTTTCATAGATTTAGGTAAATTCAGATTGCATTAGAAATCTATTTTAGGGCTCCCTTTGTGGCTCAGTGGGAGAGCACTTGCCTTGCATGTGTCAAGCATTGGGTTCCATCCTCAGCACCACATAAAAATAAGATAAATAAAATAAAGGTATTGTGTCCATCTACAACTAAAAATTTTTTTTAAATCTCTTTTAGGGTACTAGATTAGTTAATTAATGTATTGTTAAAACTATTAATTTCTATAAATAACAGTGACTTTTTATGGTATATAAATAAAGATAGTATATATTCTGGCTTACTGCAATGCCTAAAAGACTTAGTGGTAACTCTGCTCCTTTTTTTCTCTATAGGGAAAGATATTGAAAGACAAATAAATGAGTTACATTATAATCAGGAATATATATTAGAGAGAGAGAGAAGAGAGAGAGAGAATTTATTTTTTTAATATTTATTTTTCAGTTTTCGGTAGACACAACATCTTTATTTTATGTGAGGCTGCGGATCGAACCCAGCGCCCCACACATGCTAGGCGAGCGCGCTACCGCTTAAGCCACATCCCCAGCCCAATAATCAGGAATATTTTAAGCCTGTGATGATTTTTAAAAATAAGGAAGTAAATCAATCTCTGCAACTTTCTTCCTGATTAACAAAATGACTTGAGGTAAAGATATTTTTTTTACACCTTAAAACACCATGGAAGAACTTACTATCATAAATATATATTATAGCACCAGAATTAAAATTCACTTGTTCCATCAGTTGTCCTAACATGGAAATACTATTTTTAGTAGATGTTACATATGTAAATACATATTAATTCACCCTTTTCTCTGTAACTAGATTTATATGTGGATATTTTTGCTACAAGGTTTATATTGAGAAATATATTCAGTAGGGTGGATAATACAATCTACTTTATAATCCTTGCTGAAGAAAGTCTGTTTTCTATAATAACTTTCCCTTAAATAAATACAATCATTCAAAATTACTCCACTGAGTTTACATTTTTAATTAAACAGTGGATAGATAATAATAAGTACTTGTTTTGAATGGTGATGTTGGTGGTAGTGAATTTTTAAATTTCAAAAGGATGACCCAACATCTTTTATATTATTTCTATTTCTGAGTTTATTTAGTCCTATAAAAAAGTGTGTGGCAGTTTAATCCAAAGCAATGCCAGCAGTGAACTCTGTTAATCATCTATAGCCACTGCTGCTTTTGCTGACTGTAATTTTTGACGTAGTTTCCTTGTAAAGATTAGATGCACAACCCTATTAAGAACTAAAAAAATTTACTACCAACCAGGTATAGTGGTGCACAACTGTAATCCCAGAGGTTTAGGAAGCTGAGGCAGGGGGATTGAGAGCCAAAGCCAACTTCAGAAATTTAGACCCTGTCTAAAAAAAAATAAATAAAAAGGACTGCAGATGTAGCTCTGTGGTAAAGTACTCTTGGGTTCAATCCCCAATACCAAAAACCAAAAAACAAAGAAAGACTAGGCAGGCCTGCTCCTTAAATTACAACCTAGAACTCTATCCCTCTTCTTGCTCTAGTCCTGTTACTATGAATTAAAACCATATTCACAGTCATGGCAGTGCATGCCTGTAATCCCAGTGGATCAGGAGACTGAGGCAGGAGAATCCTGAGTAAGCAGCCTCACCAATTTGGCAAGACCCTAAGCAACTCAGTGAGATCCTGTCCCTAAATACAATTTTTTTAAAAATCTGGGGATATGGCTTGGTGGCGAAGCGCTCCTGGGTTCAATCCCTAGTACCAAAACAAAAACAAAACCATATTCAATTGAACTTCTGTTTGAATACAAGATAGTTTTTCAATAATACATATAGGAAAGAACCTCAGCTAAAAGGGGAAAGATATAAATATCACAGTCTTACAGTGCATGGTATATTTTCTACAGGGTATCACAGTCTTCATGTGCCATTAAAAAGCAATAAAATAATATAATTACTAAGCTCTTTATCATGAATATTTAATATGAAGCTTCAGATTTTTAACTCCAAAAATCATTGAGAGAGACAAGGATAAGAGCTACTTATCTTCACTAATGATGGGTAAAAACTTTGAGATGTGAGATTAATGTTTTATTACTCCCCATTTATTGACTGGAGAGTTGAATGGTGAGACACTACATGCTTTCTATGATATGTTATATGTATTTATCATGGCATTGAACTTTAAAATTACTTTGCCTTAAATCACCAATTATATTTTATTGGTTATTGTCCACTGTCAACTTAAAAATTCTTGAGTAATTTATATTTCATGTTTGAGTTTCTAAAGACTTTTTTGTTATTTTTCTCCTTTTATATAGGACAGTGACTTCTTTCCTACAGCTCAGCAATGTAGAGAAGTAGAAAAAAATTAAAATAGTAATGTACACCTGGGCCTGGAGGAAGAAATATGGTGTCTTTGTGTACATACAAGCCTGTGTGTTTACACATTGTATTATGGAAGACAAATCTATTAGACTAAATCACATGAAATTTCCATTTGTTTTTTTTTTGTTGTTGTTGTTGTTGTTGTTGTTTGTTTGTTAGTTTTGTACCAGGGATTGAACACAGGGGGGCATAACCACTGGGCCACATCCCAGCCCTTTTCTATATTTTTCATATTTTATTTAGAGACAGGCTCTCTCAGAGTTGCTTCAGACCTCACTAAATTGCTGAGGCTGGCTTTGAACTAGTGATCCTCCTGTCTCAGCTTCCCAAGCCACTGGGATTTTATGCCTGAGCCACAGTGCCCAGCTGTAATTTCCATTTGTATAGCTGCCATGTCATGTGATCCAACCCCATATTTAGAGTTTCTTTTGATGTCCATAACCTTAGTGTTAAACTAACAAGTGCCAATTAGTTTTACATATATCCCATAATAACACTTGTAGCATCTAGAAACATTTTATATATATAAATGGAAGTGCAATATATATATATATATATATATATATATATATATATATATATATATACACATACATATATATGGAAGTAAGCCCAAAATGACATTATGAGGATATCAAAATAGGGAGTGAGAGTCACGTTATTATCAGGAAACTTTTGATTTTGCTTTGATTCATTAAAAAATACATATTTCAAAGAGTTCTATTATTTTATTCCTAGCTAAAAATTGAATCATTATATCATCACAAGAGATTTAGACATGCATAAGTGTGTCATCAAATAATATTTAGATAGGATTAAATGGATAAATTCATTGAAAGAAAACATTAGTATCTGCATGTAGTAGTTTTGGTTAAAATTTATAGATATTAGAAAAATGTTAAATAATTGAAACTTGTATAAATAAAAATGGAGTAAATAAATTCTCATTTTGTATAGAAGTCCAAAATGATTTTCTAATTTATGTAGCCCTTGAATTTGATTCAAAAAACTATTAAGTGATCTGACACAGATTAAATTATCATTCCTTAATTACTTTTTTTTTGGTATTGAGGAGAATTGAACCCAGAGACACATTACCACTGAGCCACATCCCTAGTCTTTTTTGATTTTATTTAGAGACAGGGTCTCACTGGGTTGCTTAGGGCCTCACTAAATTACTGAGGCTGGCTTTGAACTGGCAATCTGCCTGCCTTAGCCTCCAGAGCTGTTGGATTATAGGCATGTGCCACCATGCTTGGTTTACTTCTTTTATTATTTACATAACAGCAAAAACAAAATAATCTAAGGCATGAAAATTGTAAAGATAATGGCCCATAATCCTAGCTTTCTGTGTTTAACAGGAGTTTAAAAATACACATGCTGTGAAAGCGTAGGTGTTACAAACATACACTTTTAGTATCCTTATATTAGAACTATCATCCAAGCTGTGGGTCAATGACATTTATTGTGTAGTGATTTATAGAAGCAAACAACAGATTCTCATTACAAAATCCCTAGCAGAAGTAAGGCAAATGATTTTGTTGGATGAAATAATTCAATTCCTAAAAATTGTGGACTACTAAAAGGTTAATATGGTACGTTTGGAATTAAGTTATACAAAAAGAATGAGGCATAGTAAAAGTGTTAACATACAAATAATTGATTCACATTGAATTATGTAAATTAATTTCATAACTCTTAATTTTATGTGGTTACAAAAGACTGCTATTCTTAGATAACCCCTTGAAGGAGTGTAAAATGGTTGATTTCCTATACCTCTCAACCAACAGGGCTGCATGCATAGCCTGAAGTTTGTAGAAATGGGTGATTTCTGAGTGTGCTACTTGAAAGCAAATGTACCAACTCTGTAATTAATATTTGTAAGAAATAAAACAGTCTGGCGATACAGCTCAATTGGTAGAGTGCTTGCCTCACATGCAAAAGGCCCTGCGTTCTAATCCCAAGCACCACAAAAACAAACAAACAAAAAAGAAATAAAAAATTTATACATTCAATCCCTGATGATGCTACAAGAGGCATTAAGTTACTTTTTAATTTTCTGATACTGCTGTCCCACACTGTGCCTTTCAGTTTGGGGACCTGGCTCAGTACTTTTCAGTCCTGAGAACTGATGACCTAGCTGCTTGGAAAGACCCTTCCAGAAGACTTTATACAATCCACACACAGAGAATACAGCTAATCTGTAGTGCCTTTGAGAAAAATATTATATTTTCAGAATATATCGTATGTTCAAAAGTCTCAAAGTTTCATCTATAGGTTACTTACTAATTACCAATGCAGCAGTTTAATATAGACATCTGGTGGATACCACTACACCAAATGACCTAAAAAAGCTTCACTAATAACTTGGTGCTCTGTGTTTCCTAATGAAACAAAATGGGAGCAATACCATGGCACATATGAACTTATCTTGCCAGAAACGTTGTCTTATCCAGTCATGAGGGGACAATCAGAGAAATCAGACCGGTGGGCCTCAACTCTTCAAAAAATATCAGTCCCATGTAGGATCAGACTAGGCTGTAAAACTGTTCTTACTTAAAGAAGACTAAATTTAATGAATGATCCCCATTCAGACTCTGATATTTTCAGTACTCCTAAATATGGGCTATGAATTAGATAATATTGGATCTTTGCTAGCTTTCCTTGTTGTGATGATGGAATTGCTATTATATAGGACAATGTGTTTTTTCTTATAAGATGCAAGATGAATATTTAGGGATATGTGTATGTGTATATGTGTGTATGTGTATGTGTGTATAGTAAGAAATAAATCACAAATAAAAGGGGCAAAAGAGAAGGAAGAGGGGAGTAAACAAATGTGGCAAACTGTTAGTTGTTCTACTGGTTATGTATATGTGAGAGTATTTATTGTACTAGTCTTCTCTCTCTTTCCTTGAAATACTGAAGTACAGAGTTGGGGTGGGTAGGTGGAATAAAACATTAATAAGATTATTGGGTGGGCCTAAACAAGGGAAAAATAATTCACTTTAAATATGCCTTCCTATATATTATTGCAGTTATTATTTGATTTATTACACCCAAATATCAGTAGTTTGTGAATGGGAATCACAGCTGAAGTAATGTGAGGTAAAAATTGGCCAGAATTTCTCCTTTATTGTCATATTTTTCAGTTTTCCTTAGGATTGGAAAATACCTCTTTTTCTGTACCAAACTTTCAACTTATCACCTTTGTAAAAGTTTCATCATGTGTTTCATAGAAGTATTTTGTTAAGTTTTCTAAGTGTTGATTATTCTTTCCTCTAGGAAGCATTGGGATTAAATGTGTTTATTCCTGAGAACCAGGGGAATATTTAGCTTCTAAAAGTCTACTATTTAGATTACTTCCTACTATGAACATATATAATTGCACATTTTTAGGACATCCAGAAATTATAAAACTATGTGTTAGTTAATGGTAGTTAGTGCCAAAAGGTTAAAAATGTTTACATTCACCATTGCCTGTATGGCTTTATTCAGATTTCCTTAATTTGAGGATCTGTAGAACAAAAGTGAAAAGCCATTCAACCTGGCCCCACTATTTTCTAATTATGTGACTTAAAACAATTAGTGATTCGGTAAGGACTTTGGTATCATTTAAAAAAATCTGAGAAATATAACAATATCTACCCTTTAAGATTGTTGAGAGAATTTATAGAAATGAGATAATTCATGTTAGGTACTTAACAACATTACCAAGCCTGAGTAGTACCAGCCTATCACCACCACCTCCAACATCCAAATCACATGTTTCTCCCTGTTTTCACTGACAGCATCCTTCCTGATAAATGCACTGGGGGACCATTCTAAATAATAAAGTCCAGAATATTGCTTTTTAAGTCCCAGAATTGAATGGAAATGCATAATATTAGAGGGCCTTTTAATTGCACTATCACTCTAATATTGAGTATTTTTAGAACAAATTGTCTACCATGAACTGTTCTTGTCTATAGTGTGGCATAGGGAATCCACAAATATTACTACTTTTTCGCAAAGAGGTTCCATAAATTGCTCTATTTTCCATGATGTATTTTTAATAAAATAACATTTTTCATATTTTATCAAAATTTTAAATTTATTTAATAGTGTTTACCATAATTAATAACATTCTGTTATAACATTATAATATTAAATAATTTTATTTATTATAAATTAAACCTTAAATATATTTTAAATTAAATATGCTAAAATGCAGGAAGCCATCCATGGACTGTGCATGAACTAAAACAATGTTGAAGCCATTAGGCAGGAAAGCCTGGTATCAGGAACTCCCAGCAACAACCCTGCTAGTTTGAGAACACCTGGTTCATGTGGTTTCCTACCTAGCTCCATCACAAGTTCAACACAGCACTGGAGATGGGCGTGACCCACTGGAGCCACACAGGCTCTCAGAGATGGGTATGGCTTGCCAAAGTGCCAATTGATCTGTTTATTGCACGACCCCTGCCACAGCAAGAAGCAAGCACCAAACCAAGACTCCTCCCACTGAAAACCTTATCCCTGTCTTTGATGTACTCCCCCTTAAATAAAGAATCAGGGCCCCTTTTCAGTTGTTCAGTTCCAGCTCCTATCAGAACTGGAAGACCTATCAGTTGCTCCCCTTTTTTATATCTAATTTCTGGCTCTGTCTCTATTTCTTACTAATTTATTTTGGACTTTTTATTTCTCAGGCGGGTCACAGTCCTGAGCAGGAACCTACCCTTGACAGGGTGCTGCTCACCCGTAATACTAAAATATAAAGCATCAGTATTACAAACTGCAAGTCATTTCTCTGTTTAAATGCATTTTTAATAATAATAACAGTACCAATATATAAAGTACCCAAATTGCCATATTGTGTAATTTATTAAATTTCTGTTTCTTGTGTTCCATAAAAGAAAGTGATCAAGTAAATTTTGGATATGTTGGTTATCCTTTACTCTGAGTAGCATCTGAAATCAAACACTATCTTGATTAACAACTGGCTGGTGAAAATTATATTAGTATATACTTATTTCTATTTGATATTGGGAATTAAATTTTATTTTAAACTTTTTTTTCTCTATTTTTTTGCCACTTGACAAATGTAACAATGATACATTCACTTTGTAGTTCTCATTGGGTAGTTGCTTTTGAGTTGTCCCTAGGCTGACCTACAGAAGAGGTTTCATGAATATATAATTTATTTTCAAAAATGCTCCTAGATTTAAAAAAAATACATAAAAGGAGTAGGAGAAGCAGGGAGGAAATTCAGTTAATCCAAATAAAGGTGACACTTCAGCATTTCAGTCAACATCCCAACTTCAACCTGATCATCCAGGGTTCTTTTTTAATATATTTATTTTTTCCATATTTTTATTGGTGCATTATATTATGTACACTACTGGGATTCATTGTTACATACTTATACATGCACATTATATAACAATATAATTTAGTCAATATCACTCCCCAATATTACCGCTTTCCCTCCTCTACTCCCTCCCCCAGTCCCTTTCCCACCACTTCGCTGGTTTCCATTTGATTTTCATGAGATATACACACACAAACAAACCTTTTGTTTCCTTTTCCTCTCTAGTTTCCACATATAAGAGAAAACATATTACCCTTTTCTTTCTGAGCTTTGCTTATTTGATTTAACATAGTGCTCTCAAGTTCTATCCATTTTCCTATAAATAACAATTTCATTCTTCCTTTTGGCTTAATAAAAATCCATTGTGTATAGATACCACATTTTTTTATTATTCATTCATTGACAGACAGCTAGGCTGGTTCCATAATTTGGCAAGTGTGCCATTATAAACATGGGTATATGCATGTATCACTATAGTTTGATGATTTTAATTCTTTAGAATAAGTACCAAGGAGTGGTATCACTGGGTCATATTGTAGTTCCTTTCCTAGTCTTTGGAACCTCCATACTGATTAATGCCACAGTCTGGCTGGGCACAAAACCACGAGCCACTCACAGCCTTGTAAATTCAAACAGCAACTCTTTATTCCCGAACTGTCACCGGCACTCTACACACACGTTCTGGGGAAAATCCACCAGCACTCTACATCCCAAATACTCTCTCAATCCCACGAGAACTCAATGGGAACTCAAGGAGCAAGCGGGCGCCTGAGGCAGCAGGATCCGCCCTAAACCCCGATCCGCCCTAAACCCTGATCCGCCCTAAACCCGGATCTGCCCTGGTCCTTGAGCAAGGTCACATTTCATGCAAAGTCACTGCAAATGACCTGGGTCCAAGGCAAGCCCATTTCCACAATGGAGAGTCCTCCCTCTAAGCAACATGGGGTAGGCTGACAAAGAAATTGCCATGCGTCATTCTTACTTAGCTATGGCTCTCAGCAGATTCCCATGGTAGTTGTAAACATTTACAATCCCATCAACATTATGTGTTCCTTTTTCCATACATCCTTTCCAGCATTTATTATTGTTTGCATTTTTGATGGCTGCCATTCTGACTGGAATGAGATGAAATCTCAGTGTAGTTTTGATTTGCATTTTCCTAATAGTTAAAGTTGCTAAACATTTCTTCACATATTTGTTGACCATTTGTATTTCTTCTTTTAAGAAGTACCTGTTTAGTTCATTTGCCCATTTATTAAGTGGGTTATTTGATGTTGGTGATAAGTTTTTTGAGTTCTAGACACAAACACACAGATACAGTCAACTGATCTTTGACATCTGATCCCTGTTATGGTTTGGATTTGAGGAGTCTCCCAAAGGCTCTGTGTGAAACAATGCAGGAATGTTCAGAGGTGAGATGATTAGATCGTGAAAATTACAAACTAATCAGGGAATTAATCCATTATCATTTGAATGGATTAATGTGTGATAACTATAGGCAGGTAGGGCATGACAGGAAGAAGTAGGTCACTGGGGGCATGCTCTTGGGGATTATATTATCCCTGACTCCCTGCACTCAAGCTCTCTCTCTCTGCTTCCCGGCTGTCATAGACTGATTAACTTTCCTCTGCTACATCCTTCCTCCATGATGCTTTGCCTTACCTTGATCCCAGAGCAATGGAGCCAACCAACCATGACCTAAACCTCTGAAACTGTGAGCACAAAATAAATTTTCCTCCTCCAAGTTGTTTGTCAGTTGTATTGGTCATAGTGATGCACAGCTGACTAATACAGCACCAAAAACATACTGGTTTAGTCAGCTTTTTAGCTGCTGTGACTAAAAGATCTGACCAGAACAATTTTAAAGAAGGAAAATTTTATTTGAGGACTCACAGTTTCAGAGGTCTTAGTCCATAGAACGCCAGCTCCATTCTTCAGGGCTCCAGGTAAGGCAGAACATCATGGCGGCAGAGTGTGGCAAAGGGAACCAGCTCACATGATGATCAGAAAGCAAAAAGAAAGAGAGACTCCACTCATCAGATACAAATATATATCTCAAAGCCACACCCCCTACTTCCCACCTCCTCCAGCCATACCCTCCTTCAGTTACCACTCAGTTAATCCCTATCAGAGAATTAATTTGCTAACAGGTTTTAGACTCTCACAACCCAATCATTTATCATCTGAACCTTCTTGCTTTGTCTTACTTGTGAGCTTTTGGGGATACCACATCTAAACCTTATCAAATACACTGGAGAAACCATAGCCTTTGAAACAAATGGTGCTGGAAAAACTGGTTAGTTATCCACATGTAGAAGAATTAGACTAAACCCCCACCTCTCACAATGTACAAAAGTCAATTTAAAATGGATCAAAGACCTAGGAATTAGACCAAAAATTATGGAACTCCTAGAAAAAAATGTATGGTCAACACTCCAACATTTAGGCACAGGCAACGACTTGCTCAATAGGATCCCAAAAGCTCAGGAATAATGCCAAGCATTAATAAATGGGATAGCATCAGAGTAAAATGCTTCTGCACAGCACAGGAAAAAATTAAGAAAATGGAGAACCTGCACAATGGTAGGAAATCTTTGCTAGCTACGCTTCTGACAGAAGATTAATATCCTGTAGTTTTCTTCATAACCGAAATTATACCACAGAGTTCTGTTCTTTGAGATATGGGAACTGGGATTTCAAACTCCCACACTACACAGGCACTTCAGGTTTTGAGCAGCTTTAATAGTCCAACTGGAGTTCTCTGAAGGTTAGAGGTACCTACACAGGACTAAGCATGCAGAAGCTGGGGGAAAGCAGCTGGGTGTAAAGTGGATCCAAGGGACATTTGCTAGAGTGTCCTTTTACTTTTTCCTCCTTATTGGATTATTGTTAAGATAATTTTTTATTTGCTTGCTTGTTTTTGTTTTGTTTTGTACTTTTGTGGTGCTAGGGACTGAACCCAGGGCCTCACGCATGCCAAGCAAGCACTCTACCACTGAGCTACATTTCCAGCCCACTAAAACGAAGTATTTTTTTTTTTAATTTTGTGATAGCAGTGATGATGGTATTGTGAATCAGATATTTTATTTGATCTAGATTACTATTAGAAAACAAATGGTCAGCTAATATAATTTTTATCATTATGCTTCACATAAATATGTAATAAGGAGAAGAAATAATTTCTGATGTCAAGGAATCTTAAACTTCATTTATAAAGAGAATGACACATAAAATATTTATGCACATTTGTTAATTCTCCATTGCTGCCATGCCAAATAGCATAAACTCAATGACTTAAAATGACACTCATTCAGTATCTGCAAGTTTTATAAGTTTAAAGTCCAGTTTGGTAATGTTGAGTTTTCTACTCAGATCCTACCACTTGAAATTAAGTTGTCAGCCATCCTACAATGCCTACCTGAGGCTTGGGTCCTTTTGAAAGCACAGTAGTTGTTGACAGAATTTGTTTCCTTATGGTTCTAGGACTGAGACCCCATTACCTTCATGGTTGTTGGGCAGTGGTGGCTCTTATCTCTTAGAGACTTCATACTCACAGGCTATCTCACAACATGGCACTTATTCCTTCTTCTCTGAGGTCAGCAGGGGAATACTTCTCTCTGGCTTCTACATATCCCGAGAAACTCTTACCTGAATGAATCAAGTCTAACCAGATAATCTCCGTAACTTAAATTAAACCACTTTAAGATAAAGTTTTTTTACATCTGTAAAATTTCTTCCAAGCAGGACAGAAATCCAAGGAGTTGGAAACTTAAGGGGTCATATTTAGAATTTTTTCTGTCACAACACATAGATGCAGATCAACACTGAACAAAGAAATCAGATGTATGTGCTTAGGATGAAGAGCACAGAATGGTTTGGATAGAATTAATTTTTAAAAATTCAGCGGGTGGATTTTGCACAAAATTCTGAAGAATTTCATATATTAAAAGATAAATAAATAATGCATTTCATGGGAAGAAATAATATATGTAAGGCCATAAGGAAATAACAATTCCATTTATGTAGATTTAATATCCTTAACACCACCTTATATTTGTGCAAAATATTTTTCTTAACTCTGTGATAGGTGAGTTAATCTAAGTAGGAAGTTGGTGAAATAAAATTTTTATTCACTTTTTTTTGGAGGGAGGGTTACTAGGGATTACACCCAGGGGTGATTTACCTCTGAGCTACATCCCCAGACCTTTTATTATTATTTTTTTAATTTAGAGATAGGGTCTCACTAATTTGCTCACATCTTTGCTAAATTGTTGAGACTAGCCTCCAATTTGTGATCCTCCTGCCTCAACCTTTCTGGTTGCTGAGATTACAGGTAAGCATCACAGTGCCTGACTATGGTATGAATTTAGTCTTAAAATTAATTGATAAAATGAGTTTACATACCTTTTCTTCTGTAATAAATGTTGCTGACCTCCTTCCACTTCTTTTTCCCATAAACACCAACTTGTGCACAGGTGTACACAAATGTAGACACCTATATCTGCAGATACATACAATTAACACTAACTGGAAGATAAAGATATCTCTTTTAAGACTGGAAGACGCCGCACCACACGACACAGATCATCAAAGAGGTTCCACTTTATTACAAAAGGCTGTGTGTTTATATAGGTCTAAGGAGAGGTCGCAGGGTTGAGGTAGATAACAAGTTGCCCGTTTATTGGCAAGCTCTTCCATATGTCAGTTCCGGAGCCCAAGAAGTTAATTCTAATTGGGGATAAGGCTTTCCACCAGCAGGGTTTGAACATTGGCACCGGCGGGAACGTTTCGCGCCAGTGAAAGAAACAAAGAGGAGAAAGAGGGTCATTAGACGCGATGTTGGGGTTTTTTTCTGGGGTGCTACCACGTTATATGTTTTCCCAACATTCCTCCCATTTTGTTTTCTTAGGAATTGGGGCATCGTTGGTCAGATCTGGCTGCTTCCGGCTGTGCGGGGGCGGCGTAGGGCCTAGAAGGGGAAGTGGAGGAATGTTGGGGGGGGCAGGTCTGGGGATATCAAGGCAACCAGAAATAAAACCCAGTGGCTATAGACAGCTACTTCCGTAGGGGTGAAGTCTATGAAAGTTCCCTGAAACCACAAGTCATCGATGGCGTCGAACCAGTCCTGGATGGAGGAAATAGTTGGTATCAGCCACTGGTCCTGTAACAGAGACTCTAGGAAATATTGGAAGCGTTGCCTTGACATGGCGTCACCAGCACCTGAAGAAGATCAGAACAAACAAAAGCAGGATGAAGATAAAAATTAAAGCAAATGTCAGTTTTTGGCAGAAGATCGATGTCGGGGGACTGACAAGAGAAGAGGCCAAGGGCCATGAGGAGGCTTTAAAGGACATAAAGGCTTAAGAATCCAGCATGGCAGATTAAGAGGTTCTCCGGGCTTGTTGTCTCCCACTGTCCGATGTCTGTTGCATTCCATCGCACCTGGTAGTGAGCTTCAGCAATGAGTGAGCTGTTCTCTTGAAGATGTTGGGGGTTCATTGGTCAGAGGCTGGTAGTACCTAAGCAGAAGCTGGTTGAAAGTTTGGCTAGAGATCATCCGTAATTGGCCCTGTAGGAAGCGAAGCAGACAGGGCAGGAACAGACACATCAGGAAAAGAAGACATATGGGCCCGAAAAAAAGCAACAGCCATGACTGGAAGTGGGCTAAAAAGAAGGTGGCAAATGGGTTTTGGTTTGGTGGATTTTTTAAAGAGGTAGCCAAGTCGGTGAGCTTGACTACATTAGTTTCCACAAGGCCTGATTCATTGATGTAGTAACAGCATTCTTCCCTAAAGAAAAGACAGGTTCCACCTTTTTCGGCTGTGAGTAAGTCTTTAGCTCGTTGATTTTGAAGAGTAACTTGAGCCAAGGATGTGACCTGCCTTTGTAAAGATGCTAGAGATTCTGCCGTAGAAGTGAGCGCTTGCTCAAGTTTAGAACTTAAGTCCTGTACAACCCATAAGGAGTGTCCTAGAGCTCCACCAGAAATTCCTGCTCCCGCTGCAGATACAGCCAGTGAGAGACCCACCAGTATTGGAAGGAAAGCAGCCCGCTTATTCCGCACTGGGGGAGACAAGAGGGCTTGCACTTCAGCTGGGGTATAGAGAGTCAATTGCGGGACAAGTGTCACCAGTATACATGGTATAGAGGTATTGGTGAATAAGATAGTGATGAGAGAACCATTACACCAAAAGAATGAGCCAGATGGTGCATAGAAGTTAAATGTGATGTTAGAGTGGCAAAACTTTGACTGGGAGACACCCAAGCCCAGAAGGCAGCGCCGGGGAATCACAGTATGGTTAGACTCCTCGGTCTCCCATAATGGAGCGTTGGGTGAAAGGGTTCGGAGAGAATGGCGGGCAGATGGAGTGGAAAAATTTGAGAGGTCAGAAGCAGAGAAGTTCAAGGAAACCGCTGCAAGCAAAGGTCGAGTCAGAGAGGCACATAAGTAGCAATCAGTTGGTGTGATGGCGGGGAGGGTTAGATTTAAGAAGGTTACAGTTTCAGTAAGTAGTCGTAGCCATGAATACCGTGGTGGACTCCCGACATTAGGCTCATATGGATCCTGTATGAAGTCTAACAACTGCTGTTCGGAATGCTTTATATCAGTAGAGATTATAGCTACTGAGGGCTGGGAGGGTTGAAGCTCTCGGGAGATGGAGATGGATCCACAGGGGATGGGAGAGGATTTGTCACAGTAGAAGGAAGCATTTACCCTAGAGGTCCAGCGTGGATGGTTAGGGTCAGTGATAGCCAATTGATAGCCCCCCGAGATCAATCTGAAATCTCCAACGCAGGAATCCCCGATGCATGCACGTGGGTTATGAACATTGCATGACCAGTAGGGGCACCCCCCATAAGTTTCGGGCCACCATTTGCAGTAATCCTCTGTCTGATCATATAAGAAGCAAAGGTAAGGCCTAGTGGCTGTTTTTAAAAGTTCAGAATTCTGGGAAGAGAGGGGAAGGAAGATAGATGCATTACGTCCCATAGGGGCGCAATCAACCAAAGAAACTAGGCAAGTGTAACGAGGACATATGTCTTGTTACATATGCCTTGGACATATGTCTCTCTGATTTTGAATCTCCAAGTATAAGAGGAGGATGATGATGTCCCCAGGAGAAGGGTGATGACTGTGAAAATACCAATTAGAAGAGTGGGAATCATGGTGGAGTATGGGCGGTTATGCGAGACAGGCGAAGCTTTAGAAGATAGTTAGGATGTGGAGAGCAGGAGTAAAGGGGAGGTCTAGGGGGTGACTCTTGAGGCTCCTCTGGGGTAGTCTTGTCATCAGCAGGTGGGGCGGCCTCCTGGTGATTTAGCTTCAACAGGATTCCTCAGTTTGATCTGCTATGAAGCTTAGCATTGCTGAACATAAGTGGGCTGAGGTTGCCCAGTTGAATCCAGTAACATTAAGGGCCCGATTACAGCCAGTGAAAGGCCAATCGCCTTGGCCCATAGACTGAAAGCAGATGGTGCCATCCTATTGCCATGTCGCTTGGATGTAGAAGCACAATCTGTGGGTTGGGATAGAAGCTTGAGAGAGATTAATGATTAGTAACAGGAGAGGGTTGGCAAGAAACTTTAAGTTTGGTGGGCCCCAGCATGATGGAAATATGACTGTATGGGGTCCTGTCCGGCGAGGTTTCAACGACTGAGAATGTACCTCTTGAAGTAAAACTGCATCACCCAGTTGAAGAGGGTCCGATTTAATTCCCGATTGTGCTGGAACAGAAGTAACAGATAGTGCAGGAAGACACCAGTCTGTGTGTTCTCTTAGGACTTTGTATAGAAGCATGAGATAGGGCAGGTAGGACACAAGGGGAGGAGGAGTAACAGGAAAGTTTTAGTTGATTAAGAAAGGCATCCATAGAACAGCTCAAAGGGGCTAAGGCCTGAGGGGGCTCTAGGGGTTGCCCGAATTTGGGTGAGGGCCAATGGCAAAAGATTGGGCCAGGATAGTCTGCGTTCCATAGCAAGTTTAGTGAGATGATCCTTGAGAATGCCATTAGGCCTCTCAACCTTACCCAAGGATTGGGGTCAGTGGGGGATGTAGGGCCTCCAAGTGCTGTTAAGGCCTTTGGAAACTAGTTAAACAATCTGAGAAGTGAAGGCTGGACCGTTGTCTGACTGGATGGAGGCAGGAAGTTCGAACCTAGGAATGATCTGCTCAATGAGGATGGAGGCGACAGTGTCAGCAGTTTCTGATGGTGTCAGCAGTTTTCCTGGAGGTAGGGAAGGCTTCTATCCAACTGTAAGAGAGTGCTATCCCCAAATTACAAACAGTTAAATCCTGTGTCAAGGCCTGACCAAAGTGGTAGGGACTGTCCCTGAAGCCTTGGGGTAGGCCTGTCCATGTCAGCTGTTGAAACCTAAAGAATGTAAGGTCTCCCCATGTGAAGGCAAAGAGGTAATAAGAGTCAGGATGCAGAGGCACTGTAAAGAAATCAGCTTTAAGATCCAGGACAGTAAAGTGAATGGTCAAAGGGGGATATGAGAAAGAAAAGCATGAGTGTTGGAAACCGAGTGGATGGGAATAACTGCATCATTAATTAGGTGGAGTTCCTGGACTAAGCGATAGGCTCCTGAGGGTTTGCACACCGGCAGTATGGGGGTGTTGCAGGGGGAGTCAGTAGGAATAAGGAGTCCCTGGGCCAGAAACCAGTCTATAATGGGTTTAAGTCCCTCCCTATGGGTTTTGGAGATAGGAAATTGGGAACACAAGGAAGTGCAGTTTGGTGTTTCAGCTGGGTATGGACTGGCTTGTGGTGGGAGGCAATAACCAGCTGGAGATGTCTCAGACCTAGGGATCAGGGGGCAATGGCACAGTAGGTACTGTCAGGTCATTAGAGAGGGTAAGAGTTAAAGGCCAAAGGAGATGGGTGGTAGTATTCTTGGGGTGTAATTGGAGGGTGGCTCCTAATAATTGGAGAACATCTCTGCCTAGGAGAGGAACTGGACAGGATGTAATGACCAGAATAGTGAGTGAATGGGTGTCCCTCCAGGGCACAGGCCAGCTTTACAGTTCTGTTTGGGGGGAAAGAGTTTGTCATTAATCCCCATAACTGAGACCTGGGAAGGAAACAGAGGCCTAGAATGTGCCTAGAATAGGTAGCCCCTGTGTCCACAAGGAAGGTTATGGACTTACCCGCTGCCTGGAGCATTACCCTGGGCTCAGAGAGGGCTGAGGGGGTCTTTGAATCTGGGCTTCTTCAGTCTTCTGCAAACCCCAAAAGTTCAGGAGAAGGGACTGCCTGACTGGTCATACCCCTGCGTAGAGGCGCCAAGGAAGGGCCAGCCAGGGGCAGTCAATCTTCCAATGTCCTGTCTGCTTACAGGTGGGACATGGCCTGGAAGGAGGCCGTGGGTTTGGGCATTGGCGAGCCCAGTGACCTTCGCATCCATATTAGAGGCAAGCCTCTGTGGAGAGGAATGCTGGTTCCCCTCTGAAACTTTTGCTGGAGATGTAGGACTCGGGGCTGCTGTCAAGGCCTGAGTTTAGGGTGTTACCTTCTTTTCTGCAATGGAGCCTGCTTTAAAAGCCGTTTTCACCAGATCTCAGATAGGGGGTCTGATAGTCCTCCTCAGCTCATTTGAGCTTTTTCTAATACCATGAGCCGATCAAGTAATGAAATGGGTTGCTAACTATAGCCCTGATGCGAGACTCAAGATCTACCTTAGTGTATTTGGTTAGGGCCTCTGTAAGGCGGTTGAGAAATAAGGATGGATTTTCATCAGGGTTCTGGGTAATGTCCTTCAGTTTATCAAAGTTAACTACCTTATTAGAAACTGCTTGCATGCAGTCCCAGTTAGGTTCAGTTATGGGACCTGTACTCGAACTATCCCTTCAGCACCAGCTACTTCCCCGAGAGAACAAAAGAACTGTGAGTTATCTGATAAAAGGGATCAGTGGGACACTGACAGGAGAAGAGGGGCCTGAGTGGGGGGGAAGGGCTTATCAGTAGAAGAAGTGAGCAGAGTGGGGGGAGGGGGAGAGGCTCGGAGGGATCCGGAGATCCCACCCATTGCAGCCAGGTGGGACTCATCCTGCCTGCCCGTTGCAAAGGGAGGGGAGCGTGAGTCAGGGGCTCGCGCGAAAGCTGCTGTGGCGCAATGAAGGTGAAGGACGGTGGTTTGCCCACCGGCTGAGGTGGGATCCCGTGGCCTCTCCAAGCCGCCGAGGGCACACTACCGGCCCATTTTGCTGGCCGCACCGGGAAGGTGGAGCACCAGCGCACGTGTCTAGTGGCCAGGCAGACTAGAAGCACGCAGACAGGGCCACGGGCGGCGGCTGCAGCAGGGAGGGGACGCAGATGCGGGGGGGAGTGCGCAGGCAGGGCCAAGGGCTGCAGCAGGGAGGGGACATGGAAGCAGTACTGCTGGGAGGGAGAGCAGACATGAAGAGCGGAGGGAAGGGCGCAGAGGGGAAGGTTGGGAACAGAGAGCAGAAGGCAGGATGGGGAGACCTGGGACTTTTTCTACCCTTTCAAGCACTGGCAATAGTTAAAAGGTCCCGGAGGAAATTTGGATCTAAGGAGCCTTCTGGAGGCCAATGATTGTCATTATCTAGCAGATATGTGGGCCAATCTTGGGCACAGAATCTGATAAAAATTTTGGGCTTGAGGTCTGGGGAGAGAGACAGTAGCCAAATTCTTAAGGAGACACTTGAGTGGTGTGGTTTCCGGTATAGATGAGGAGGCACCCATAGTTAGAGAGTGGAGGAAGGGAGAGCAAAGAGAGAAAAAGAATTAACCCGGGCCGTAGGAGCTTCCTGAAAGCGTGGAGCAGATGGAGGGTCACGTGGGCGTCCCCGAAGTGACCAGTCCACTGTGAGTAGGCACAGAGGGCACAGCTCGGTCGTCACCGATGAAGTGCAGTCTGTGTGACCCTGTAAGGTCCATGCCCCGGGCCACCTGATGTCAGGAAAATTTTTCCACTGGAATGAGAGAAAGTCAAGGAAGGAAAGAACAGAGCCCCAGCGGAACGGAGCTCCGGGCCGGAAGTTCAGCTCTGGGCTGAACAAAGCTCCAGCAGGGCGCGCGGCGCGTGGCTCCCACGGTGCGCAGCTCCGCGGAGGAGGAAGAGACCAGGGAGCCTCTCTCATGTAAACCCAGAAGCCTCACGCCTCAACGGGAAGCAGGTCGCCAGAGGGTCCACTTCGACCAGTGAAGGTCTTAGTGGGGAGTATTCCCTCCTCCCTACTGGGCGTCAGGAGTATGCCAGACGATCACGGTCGCGTTTCCTGCTGGGAGCCTGAAGGGAGTTGGCGAGCCAGGGAGGGGGGAAACTTACCTAGACCCGATCAGTGGTGAGTGCAGGGAGCCCGTGCCCAAAAAGACAGACAAGGGCGAAATGTGTCGTTGGTGACGGCGGTGGCAGAGCTGGAGCTCAGTTTGTCGAGCACACCGTCTCCCGGGTTTCCGGCACCACTGTAAGACTCTAAGACGCTGCACCACACGACACAGATCACCAAAGAGGTTTCCACTTCATTACCAAAGGCTGTGTGTTTATATAGGTCTAAGGAAAGGTAGCAGGGCTGAGGTAGATAACAGGTCGCCCGTTTATTGGCAAGCTCTTCCATATGTCAGTTCTGGAGCCCAAGAAGTTAATTCTAATTGGGGCTAAGTCTTCCCACCAGCAGGGTTTGAACATTGGCGCCGGTGGGAACGTTTCGCGCCAGTGAAAGAAAAAAGAGGAGAAAGAGGGTCGTTAGACGCCATGTTGGGTTTTTTTTCAGGGGTGCTACCGCGTTATATGTTTTCCCAACATTTCTTAGCTCATCAATTACATGACTATAACAAAGCAAGTAGTTGCAGATTCACTCAATGAACCATTTTAATAAACATTGCTCTTTTAATAAAAATCACTCCTCTGCTTAGTTACAAAATCTACCAATTAGTACCTGGCATAATCCAAAACTAAAAAGAAAAATTATGTTCCTATAAGGAAAAAGGAAAGATAGGCATCAAAGGAATATTGGGTATGAGCAATATGAACAAAATTTGAAATTTTTCATAAAGGCAGTATCAACATCTGAAATATTTGAAAGTTGAATGATGCCCATGTGACTATGAAGAATTTATTAGCTATCATTCAGATAAGTCTAAGGAGTGAAATAGACTCTGCCTCCAAATTAAGGACAAATAAATGGGAGTGGAAGCAACCATTAATTAATTAGAAGTGGACAATGAGATCACTAAAATCTCAGTGGATCATTTAATTCAAATAATTATGATGATTACAATATATTCTGTGTGCTGCCATAAATTAGATAATAGACTAATTATAAGCACAAAATGACAGATGAAGACCTCAACAGATTCAGAGAAGCTGGTTTATTCTTTCAAGGACTGGGGCACTATAGGGGCTCATTTTCCGGATGTGAAAATGGCTGTTGGTTATAGAGAGAACTTTAGTTTTATAGGATACAATGAGGGTGGTTTAATCATTGGAAACCATGGAGGTGCCTTTCAGACAGTCAGGGGCTAGTTGTGCAGGTTAAAACTTTAACTCAGGAAGGCAGTTGTAAAAAGGCTGAAACTCATTGTTGCCTGGAGAGATGGGAGCCCAGATCCAGAGGGATAAATACTCAAATCTTTTCTCATTGCTTTTCTTTTTCTGGGATTCATTGTTTCCCAGAATTTCAATGTTTACAGAGCCTCAATTTAGGACTAATTTGCAATGGGGGAAGGTCAAATTCCAGAGCCCAGCATCAGGGCCCATTGTTTTGGTGAAAGGATTTACTGGGAGAGGTTAATGTTTGGCCAATTTCCCCTGAGCTGCACTGTCTTTCCATTTTTCTTTAGGGGATGTCTTGTAGGAATATTATTTTCCATAACCCTTCATTAATTATTGTAAAAATCAATCACTAGCAGTAGCTGAAGGAGATTAGAGAATGAGAGTGAATCACAAATCCAAATAATACTGTAGAAGTTTCTAATGGCATAGATGAGACTTGGAACTGGATTGCTAGAGAAATCCTAGAAAATAAGTGATTGAAAGGAAGAAATGATTTATGTTAAGTTTCTGTAGTCCATCCAATTAATTAAATTTTTCTAGCCAAATCAGTTATATAAAAAATAAATTATTTTACATTATAGCTTCCTACAAAATATTCAAAGTAAAGATAAGCCAAAGGTAAGTACACTTTATTTATATTAAAAGCAAATATATAGATATCATACAAATAAAAAAAGAATAGGGGGCTGGAGATGTAGATAAGTGGTACACCCACCTGCCCAGCATGCAACAGGCTCTGGATTCATTCCCAAAACCACACACACACACACACACACACACACACACACACACAGGAAAAAAGGAAAAGAAAAAAAGAGGGAAAGAGAAGTAGGCATTTTCTGATGCAATAGCATCTAGATGCCTACAGGTACTATGATGATAAAGATCAAGAATAACAAGTTTTCAATTTCTAAGCAAATTCTATAATGAATATTAAACACTGTGTAACTGAAACATTGATGTTGAGTTTAAATGATTTCAATGATTAGTTTCCTTGTATCCATCCCAATGATTATTAAGAAAGTCAACTATTTTTGTAAAGTATCTGAGGATGACTGATCATATTTATTATTTAATAGGCCCTTAAATCTTCAAGGTTTTTGAAAACTACAAGTACACATTAAAAAGTCAATCAGGTTAACCAAAAGATGTAAATAATTTATTATTTATTTTGTAAATAAAGATACCAAGTACCATATATTTGCTGAGTAATTTATAAGTTCATAGACTTATTCTATTCAAATGCCATTTATCATATATTCTCACGTACTTAACATTAGTTATGTTCATGGGTTTCATTATTGTATCTCTTGCATGTTCACAGCTCTTGATTTCATTCTCAACTCTGATACCTTTCCCTCTATGCCCATGACACTTGAAGAAAGTCAGTATTCTAGGTTCACTCAAGTAATCTATTCTTATAAAATAGCATGTAAAGAATGTTTAAGATTTGTTTCAGTAGGCCAAGCACTATGGCACATGCCTGTGATTCCAACAACTTGGGAGGCTGAGGAAGAAGGATCGTCAAGTCCTCCATAACTTAACTAGAACCTGTCTCAAAATAAAACAAATAAAAAGGTTTGGGGTATAGCTCAAAGGTAGAGTCCCCTTGTTTTCAATTCCCAGTACTGAGGGGAAAAATTTGTTTCAATAATTTATGTCACTGACCACAAACTTTCAGATTACATAAAGATTATCAAAATAATAATTTTGTTAAATTAATGAATGTGAACATTTCTGTGATGTATGCCTGTGTATGTCTGCATATATGAGTATATATAGTTCTATGTACTCTATGGTGGGAAGCTAATAAGAGTGCCAGTTTGAATGTTTACTCCAATAGTCAATAACTTAATAGTCGTAAGATATTTTTACTATTTTTAAAAATGATTTTGTGGTTCAATTTTTAGAATTAGGATGTAAATAAGTTTATAGTAATGATTAAGTATGAAAATGTATATAAACTGCATGTTCCTTACATTTGACATGTAACAGATGTTAAATACATAACAGTAATATGTATACATAATGTATTTGTTGTGTATATATATGCATACACATATATAAAGATCATAAAGAAATTAGCCAACATATTAGCATGACTGCATTTAGCTGATAAGAATTTGGATTTTTCATTATACACTCTAGGTCTACAGGATAGAATTTGTGCTGCCTTAGATCCATACTTCTAGATGGGAAAGCACACTAACAACATGAAAAAACAAGGGAATAAAGCACCCCAAACAAACCAAGATGCATCAACAACAGAAGCCACTGATAACACAGTAGAAGAAGTGTCCAAGAAGGAGTTTATATTGTATATAGTTAAATTTATCTGTGATGTAAAGGATAGTATAAGGTGTGAAATAAAAGAAAAAATACAGTAAGTGAAAATTCACTTCAATAAAGAGTTAGAGATTGTGAAAAAAAATAAGCAGAAATCCTCTAAATGAAGGAATCCGTTAAACCAAATTATAAATTCAATAGAAAGCATTACCAACAGATTAGACCACTTGGAAGACAGAACTTCAGACAATGAAAACAAAATATATAACCGTAAAAGTAGAGTTGGCCATGCAGAGAAGATAATAAGAAATCATGAACAGAACATCCAAAAATTATGGGATAACATGAGAAGACCAAATTTAAGAGTTATTGGAACAGCTGAAATGGCAGAGATACAAACCAAAGGAATGTACAATCTTTTCAATGATTTGGTAGCAGAAAATTTCATAAACCTGAAGAATGGAAAATCAAATTCAAGAGGCTTAAAGGACCCCAAATGTACAAAATTACAGCAGACCCACACCAAGACACATTATAATGAGAATGACTAACACAGAGAATAAACATAAAAACTTAAAGGCTGTGAGAGAAAAATTACATATAGGGGAAAACCAATTTGGATATCAACTGATTTCTCAATCCAGAGCCTCAAAGCTAGGAGGTCTTGGAATAATATATTTCAAGCTCTGAAAGAAAATGAATGCCAACCAAGAATTTTATATCCAGCAAAATTAAGTTTCAGATTTGAAGATGAAATTAAAACCTTCCATGATAAATAAAAATTAAAATAATTTGCAACTAGAAAGCCTACACTACAGAACATTCTCAACAAAATATTCTATGAGGATGAAGTGAAAACAAGCAAAGGGAAGATTACACTAAAGGAACATTCAATCAAAGAAGAAACTAAGACAAATCAAAAACCAGAAATAAATCAAAATGACAGGGAATACAAATCATATCTCAATAATAGCCTTGAATGTTAATGGCATAAACTGATCAATCAAAAGACATAGATTGGCAGATTGGATTAAAAAGCAAGACCCAAAAATATTCTGTCTTCAAGAGACTCACCTCATAAGCAAAGACATCCACAGGCTGAAAGTGAAAGGATGGGAAAAAACTTATCACTCATATGGATTGTGTAAACAAGCACAATGGAAATTTCCTAGCACTTACTCCCTCCTCCCAACTATGCTTAATATGTAGCAACCACTACTTTGTTCAACTCTAGCATTTTAACATTTTGAGAGTGTTATATTAATAGAATCATATGGTATGCTCTTTTGGATATCAAATTGTTTTCCCTCAAAAGCATGGCCTCAAGATCTATCCAAATTGTTGCATGTATCAATAATTTGTTCCTTTTTATTTTATGGTATGAACATCCCACTATTTGCTTAAACATTCACCTATTGTTAATAAATTTTGGTTGTTTCTAGTTTTTGGCTATTACAAACAAAGCTGTGATGAACAATTGCGTACAACTCTTCTAGTGGTAATACATTTATATTTTCTGGGATAAATGTCCACGTGTATAATTGCTACATTGCATGGTGAGTGCTAGTTTAGTTTAATTTTTTTTTTTTTGGTTTGTTTTTTAAGTTTCCAATGATTTCTAGTTACTGTGCTATTTTACATTCCCACCAGCATGTATAAGTGATATAATTTCTATGCATAATTGCCATCATTTGGTATTGTTACATTTCAAAAGATATTCACTGTTCTGAAAGGTATGTAGTAATATCCCACAATGGTCTTTGATTTTCATATCCTTGATACTTAGTGAAATTGTATTTCTTTCCATGTGTTTATTTACTATCTGTATACCCTCTTCAGTAAAATGACCCTCATGTCTTTTGCTCATTTCCTAATTGTTATCATTATTATTATTCTTTGGTGCTGGGGATTGAACTCAGGGTCTTGTTCATGCTAAGCATGTGCTCTACCAGTGAGCTCCCAGTTTGCTTTTTTAACTATTGTGTTGTTAGAATCTTTGAGAAATTGTAGATATTAATATTTTATCATATAGGTGGTTTGCAAATATTTTTTGACAGTGGCAACTTTTATTTTCATTCTGAGAATACTAATCAGTGTATTTTTAAAATTTTAGTGAAGTATAGTTTATCAATTTTTTTATGGATTGTGCTTTTTAGTGTAATATCTAAAAACTATCTTTATCAAACCTTAGGTCCCCAAAATTTCCTCCTATATCTTCTTTAAAAAGTTTTGTAGTATAAAGTTTGCCTGAATATCTATGTTCCATTTGAATTTGTTTTTATATAAGATGTGAGGTTTAATTTGAAGTTGAGTTTTCACTCTAATGAACCTTCAATTGCCTCTGTACCACTTGTTGCAAAATCTATCCTTCCTGCATTGAATTACTTTTGAAACTTTGTTGAAAATTAATTGTCCATAATTACATGGAGGTATTTCTATGGTTTCTATTCCATTGTATTCATCCATTTGTTCATCTAGCCACCATTATCACACAGTCTTGATTACTATAGCTAAATAATGTATTAAAATCTGGTAAATCAATTCTTCCCTTTTTATTATTTTAAAAATTATTTTAGTTATTCTAAATTATCCTTTGGCTTCTCATATGAATTTTAAGATATAATTAACTATACTTAGAAAAAAATCTTGCTTAAGATTTTGATAGGCCTGGCATGGTGGTACACGCCTGTAATCCCAGCAGCTTGGGAGGCTGAGACAGGAGAATCCTGGGTTCAAATCCAGCCTCAGCAACGTTGAGGTGCTAAGCAACTCAATGAGGCCGTCTCTAAAATAAAATACAAAATAGGGCTGTGGGGGGGTGCTGGGGTTGTGCTCAGCATTAGAGCACTCATCTAGCACATGCAAGGCACTGGGTTTGATCCTCAGCACCACATAAAAATAAGTAAATAAAATAAATGTATTATGTCCAACTAAAACTAAAAATATATATTTAAAAAAATAGGGCTGGTGGTATACCTCAGAGGTCAAGTGCTCTTGCATTCAATCCCCAGTACCAAAAAAAATTTTTTATAGAAACTGTGTTAAATCTATATATAAATTTGAGGAGAATTGATATCATAGCCATGTCTTTTAATTCATGAACATGTTATGTTTCTCTATTTAGCTATTCTTTTACTTCATTTATTAGTGTTTTTACTTTTCAGCTTATGAATCTTTTACACAATTTATTAGATGTAGATTTACATATTTTAGGGTTTAAAAAGCAATTATAAGTATTATTATTCTACTATGTAATAATATATATTATAACTATAGTTCCCATGTGTTTATTACTAATATATAGGACAACCAATTTTTCAAGTCACTCTTATAGCTTGCAATGTTGTGGCCTCTTCATATTAGATCTAAGAGTTACAGATTCCATGGATTTTTTTTTATGTAGACAAACATATCTTTATGAAGAGATAGTATTCTTTATTTTAAAATAATATCCATGGCTTTTATTGTCTTTCTTACCTTATTATACTGGGGGGAGTTTCTATTATGCAAAATAGAAAATACATAAAATACCAGTTATGAGTGTGAATGTCCTTGCCTTGTTCCTGGTCTTAAGGAGAATTAAGTTGGTCTTTCACCATTAAGTATAATGCCACATGTATGGTTGTTTGTAGACATTCTTTATTTTTCTCTTCTATAACTAAGTTCTTTTTAAAATGTTTTTTGTAGTTATAAATGGACATCATGTCTTTATTTTATTTGTTTATTTTTTATGTGGTGCTAAGGATTGAACTCAGTGCCTCATATGTACAAGGCAAGCACTCTGCCACTGAGCTACAGCCCCAGCCTTATACCTAGGTTCTTATGGTATGATTTGGATTACTAACGTGAGACTTTTCCTATTTTCTCATGTATCCACTTAGAGCTGTAAATTTAACTAGCAACATTGCTTTAGCTCTGCCCCACAATTTCTGAAATGTTATATTTTTATTTTAATTCAATTACATCTTTAAAAATTTCTTTAGAAAAAATTATGAATATAAAATAAATAGATAAATAAAAAAATTATTTTGAGATTTCCTCTTTGACTCATCAATTATTTAGAAGTATGTTTTTGTTTGTTTGTTTGTTTTTTACTTTTGAAGTATTTGGAGCTTTCCTGTTGTCCTTCTCTTCCTGATTTCTGGTCATAAATGTAATAGTTAATGTAATAGTTAACATCATAGTCAGAAAGCACATAGTGAGATGGTAATTTTTTTCAATTTGTTGAGGTTTGTCTTATCAAATAGGATATGCTCTATCTTGTTATGTATCACAAGGTATCTTGAAAAAAATGTTCATTCTCCTGTTTTTAATTTATAGTGTTCTATATATTATATTGATTGATGAATAAAGGATTTATTCCTGAATAAAGGATTTTTCTGGTCCATAAAGTTTGTGTCTGGCCAGGTTCTTTTTGTGCTAACAGGGAGAACACAAAAAGAACTCACATCTGGATCCCGCCTAGCTAAACCAGCTGTTCCCAGTACCATAGGCCACAGAGAACTTTCCTACCTGCACTCCTGCACCACCCAAAATGAGCCCACCTAAAATAACTGACAAACTCCTCCCATGACTTGGCCCTGCTAAAACACTATAGAATCCAGACACTTGTTACAGCCTGCCACCATTTTCCCCTCAAAAATGTGCTCCTCCATTGCTTAATAAAGCATCGCTGGTCCGCTGAAGTCTGCCTTCATTTTCTTTTTCTTTTTGTATTCCTTTTTCTGTGCTTTCAGCAATCAGTGCCATAAATTCTTATAATCACTTCTTTAGCTGCATCCTACATATATGGATTCTGTTCTACTTTATTTTTCATTCACTTAGTCTTAAATTTGCATTGCAATATCTTCTTTGACCTATATATGGTTTAATAGTTATATTGCTTAATTTCCAATTGTTGGCAAGTTTGCTGCTATATTTATATTCCAATTGTTGGCAAATTTGCTGTCTTTGATTTCTAGGTTCATTTCATTGTATTTGGGGAATATGATTTGTGAGGTTTCAATTATTTTAATCTTTCATAAGATTTCCCTTTTTTAATAATTTGAAGTATGACTTGTCATGGTGCATATTCTATGTGCTGCTGAAAACAATCTGTGGTGTGTTGTGTTAACTCAAGTATTCCATAAACATTAATTATATCCTGTTAGACCATGGTGGTGTTCAGTTCTACATCCTTTAATCTAAATCCTAAGTATCTTTGATGATTTCCTTTTCAATATTGACTCATTAAATAGAAGTGTTTAAATCCCAAATATAAATGTGAATTTGTCTACAGTTCCATTTAGTTCTCTCAGTGTTTGCTTTATGTTTTTGAAACTCTTTTTTGAAGGTATGCATATTAAGACTGTTATGTATTCTCTAGTGGAGTGATTCTTTTATCATTACATATTATTTCTCTTTGACATTAATTATTTTGTTTCTTCTGAGTTCTTAGATTATCTGGTAACAATACAACCAAGCCAGTTTTCTTGGATTAGCATATTCACTTTCTACTGCTGCCATAACAAAATGCCATAATTTTACTAGCTTAAATCAATACAAAATTATCTCTCTATCAAGGAAATTATCAATTTCCATACTGGAAATTATTGGGAATAATCTGCTTCTGAGCTAAGTTGTTATCTAAATTCAGCTCTTTGTGGTTGTATGAGTGAGGCCACCATTTCCTAGCTGCTTGCCATCAATTTGCCACAGTAAGCTCCTTAGAAACCTGTCTTATGTCCTTGCATATAAGTGTTTACATCGGCAAAAACTGATACGATAAATCTTTATCAGTCTTGAAATAACTCTGATTTCACCTTCTGCCATGTGGCTGTGAACTCCTGTTCTACCGTAGATCTCCTCACTTACACTTCTTTCTTCCTCCTCAGCTTTTATATACTTTTCAGAACACATCGGGCTCAAGCATGTAATCCAGGATAATCTCATTATTTTAGTTTTGTAAGCAACTTTTGTTATCTCTCCAAAATCCTATCATTTTACTTTTAAACTGCCTATGTATTATTTTTTAAATGAGTTTCCTACATAGTTAGGTCAGATTAATTTTATTCATTTAACTAATGTGTTTGGAATGTTTATGAATGAGAGTAAAATAGAATAGATAGTAAAATGACTAGGCAGTTATGGGGTAATGGGCCCCATTCAACCACACCTGAAGGCTAACCTAAAGAGCACCATCAAAGCCTACTTCAAATGTAAAAAACCTTGAGGCTCACCTGTGGGAACATCTCTAGCCAACTCCTTTGTCCCAGAGATGGAAAACAAAAGATGATGGTAAACCCCAATAAATGTTATAAGAAGGAGGAAGGGTCACTGAAAGGAGAATGGAAGTGAACCCTGATGGTAGCCAGGATGTCTTTTTCAATACCTATTTTACACAGATTTTGCTCCATACTCTTCCCAAAACCATACATAAACTCCTAAGTTGGTGTTACATCAGTTTGAGGTGAATAAGCAACCTGCACGTGCAAAAGAACCACCAGTCAGGCACCAACAGAACTGCCTGTCAATCAGCAAGGTCTCCTGGCAAATCCTAGATCTTAACCAGCTTCCCCTCCAACCCAGGTAGGACAAGGGACTCTAAAAACCCCTTTTCCTGTCCCAAGCCCTCCCTTCCTGCCCTAAGCCCAATAAAAATTCCAGTCCTGTTGAGCCCCACACACTTCTCCTTATACCCAATCTGTTGATCTGAGGGTTCTGCCCAAGCAAAATCTCAATAAAGCCTCGTTTATCAGCCTTTTTAAATCTGCCTCCTTTTGGTTGCCCCTGCCTGACCTTACATCTGGTGCCAAAACCCAAGAGGGCTTTTCGGGCCTCCCCCATACCTTACATCTGGGAGAGAGGTCTACCCTCCTCTTCAGACTTACCAGGAAATTCCTAAGCTGCTCTTTCTTTCCCTCTCCCTTCATCTGGGCTGACAGGAGTGGGGTAGGTTTCCATGTTTCCCCTGAACTTCCAGCCTCTTTCTATCTGGAGGTCTATCTGTAAGTCACACACATGCCATAGATCCCCACCCATTTCGTTCAAGGCCCCGGGAACTGAGGAGACTTCCCAGTTCTTGGGTGAGACATTCCAATCCATTTGGGCCCCCAGTTGGGTTGCAGGGAAGTCTTAACCCCTGCCCTGCCCTTATCAGTTCCTCAGGTGAGTGCAATCAGAATTTGGGACGCCATTTTTTGCTCCCACACACCCCCAAGGGTACCGGAAGGTCATGGGAAACACCAAGTCCTCCTTAGACCCTAAAACTCCTTTAGGTGTCTATATTCAAATTTTGCCAAATTAGGACTCACTCAAGACCAATGCTGTAACTGCCTGGTCTTTTATTCCACTGTGGCCTGGCTCCAGTGTGACTCAAACAGTGGGTCACAATGGCCCCCAGAAGGAACTCTTGATTTTAAATACTCACTGAATTTTACAATTTCTGTCACTGGACAGGGAAGTGGGCAGAAGTCCCTTACATCTGGAAGCACATTCAGGCTTTTTGAGGTCCACTCCCATCTCACCCTCTGTTCTATCTATTCTACTGCTCGAGTCTTCCTTGCTAGGGAAAATTCCAAAACTCTCTCCCATTGTTCTTCAACCTCTCCTTCCACATTCTCAGAACCACCAAAGCTGCTCTCAGCTCCACATTCCTTTCTCCCCCTTCCCTACTCAGGCCAATCCAATCCCTCCTCCCCTCTAACACCTGCACGCTTACTTCCCCCTCCTCCTGCTACCATAGCTCCTCCTCCGCCCACTCACCATAGCTCCTCCTCTTCCACTCCAGGACCCTCCCCCTCCTCTCCCTCCTCCTATCCTGCAGCCATGATTCCTCTGCCCACCTCTTCTACTGATAAACCCTTCCCGCTTCCCCTACAATGGATTCCTCCACCTACTCACTCCTCTCTTCTCCTGTCAGTACCCATACCCAGTCCCATCAGGCCATCTTACCAGCTAACCCAAAGCTCAAATGAGCTGAGGAGGGCCCTCAGACCCTTATCCAAGATTTGGTGAAAATGGCCTTTAAAGCAGACTCAATTGCAGAAAAAGGTAACCCTCCAAACCCAGGCTTTGGCAGCGGCCCTGAGGCTTTTGTCTCCAGCAAAATCTTCATGGGGAAACCAGCATTCCTCTCCGCCAAGGGCTTAATTCAAATGTGGATGCGAAGGTCACCCATGCCCCCCCCCCCCACTCCAGGCTATGCCCCACCTATAAGCAGACAGGACATTGGAACAGCGACTGCCCCATGGCTGGCCCTTCCTCAGTGCCTCCATGCAGGGTTATAACCAGCCAGGTGGTCCCTTCTCTTGAACTATTGAGGTTCACAGAAGACTGAAGAAGCCTGGACTTGAGGACCCTCACCACCCTCGCTGAGCATGAGTAATGCTCCAGGTAGTGAGTTTGGACTTCCCGCTTCCATCCAGTCAGACAACGGCCAGGCCTTCACTTTTACGCAGGTTGTTCAACTAGTCTCCAAGGTCTCAACATCACTTGGAGGCTCCACATCCCCTTACCGACCTCAATCCTTGGGTAAGGTTGAGAAGGCTAATTGCATTCTCAAGGATCATCTCACTAAACTTGCTGTTGAACTCAGACTGTCCTGACCCAATCTCCTGGTGTTGGCCCTCACCCAAAATTGGGCACCCCCTAGAGCCCCTCAGGCCTTAGCCCCTTTGAGCTACTCTAAGGGCACCCTTTCTTAATCAATCAAAGCTTTCCAGTCACTTGTCCTCGCCTTGTGTCCTACCTGCCCTAGCTCACACTTCTACGCAAACTCCTAAGAGAACACATAGACCGGTTTCTTCCGGTGCCATCCATTATCTCAGTCCTAGCACAACCACAAACTGAATCGGACCTTTTTCAACCGGGTGATGCAGTCTTGCTTTGAGAGATGCATCCTCAATCGTTGAAACCTTGCTGGAAAAGACCCCATAAAGTCATAGTTACTACCCCAATGGAGGCCAAGCTTTTGGGCCACTCCCCCTGGTACCATGTCTCCTGCCTTTAAAAATCACCTGTTCCAAATGTCCAGTCCTAGACTTCCACCACACTTGAGCCCATCAAACTCAAGATTTCTTGCCAACCTTCTTCTTCTTTTACTAATCATTAATCTCTCTCAAGCTTCTATCCCCAACCACAGATGGCGCTTCTATATCCAAGCAACATGGCAGCAGGATGGCACCACCCGCTCTCAGTTCATGGGTCAAGACAATTATCCTTCCACTTGATGCAATTGGGCGGTCAACAAATTAACTATTTGGGACCCCTGGGACTCAAATGGGCTTCTGGTGTTGATGGTAAATTTTATTCTTGGGGTTTTTCCAAGCAAACTTCAGCCTCTATCAGAATATGGAGAACTTATATACAAGTGTTCCCTCAAATTTATATAACCATTCTGGAGCAAGAGAAGGAACTCCAACACCAACTGGATGCAGATGAATTCAGTTGCCCATCCTAAAGCTGACCCTTTCTCATGGATGGCCCTAATATACCAGGGCCTTCAGCTTCTCAATTTATACAAAGTTAATAACATTTCAGACCATTTCCTCTGTGCAGGATTGGACCAGATTTGGATCATACTCTGTTAACTGTGATTCCCATTTATCTTCCTCTCAATAACTCAACCATACCCCAAGGAGCCCCCTCTCTAGCCTTGGAGGAATTACCTCTTTTTTGTAACTCATTGGGGAATTTCCCCTGCTCATACACTTCCTCTGGTTCAGCACCCTGTGACCAGATCATTTGAATTTCTTCCCTAACTTTTGTTCTGCTGGGGTTCTTTTTTCTGGTGCAATGTTACCCTAACGAAAAATGTAAGCCTCAACATGCCCTTTGCTTTTTGTGTTCCTTCCATTTTGGTCCCTCAATTAACTCTGTACGGTGAGGCTGAATTAACATGGCTTGTTACTACCTCCCTTTCCAGGACAAGATGGTCATCTTTCTACCAGTAGTAGTTTGGACTCCCCCTGGCCTCCTCACTTGCTGTCTCCGGACTGGGGGCAGGAGGACTTGGTTAACCAGTAACAGCTACTTAGAAGCTTGAACAACAACTTTTGGAAGTGGTAGAGGCATCAGCTGCCTCTCTTACTTCCCTACAAAGACAAATAGCATCTATTGCCCAAGTTTCATTACAGAACCATCGAGCCCTAGATCTCCTGACAGCAGACAATGGAGGAACATATCTATTTCTGAAAGAAGAATGCTGCTATTATATCAATGAAACTGGATTGGTTGAAAAGAATGTCGATACTCTCTGTCATTTGGGTAAAAGGCTTAAATACCAACAATCAAATGGCCTTGGCCAGACTGGCTAAACTCAACCCTAATTATGTGGCTGACTCCCATTCTCACTCCTATATTAGTCATAGGGTTTCTATTAATGATTGCTCCCTACTTCCTCAGGTTCACCTGAAAGTGCGTGGGTGAAATTGCCAGAGTGACCTATACCCAGATGCTCTGATACCCCTACAGTTGCCTCCCCACGGAATCGACTCCGGAGCCACCCCCTTACCCCAGCACCCCTAGCCAGCAAGAAGTAGGCAGATGAAATTCACCACCCTATGTCATCAAAAAGGTCAGGATGTTAGGTCTTTTGGAAGTGATTAAACAACCCACACATGCAAAAGAACCACCAATCAGGTGCCAACAGAACCACCTGTCAATCAGCAGGGTCTCCTGGCCAGTCCTGGATCTTAGCTGGCTTCCCCAACCAACCTCAGTAGGACAAGAGACTCTAAAAACCCCTTTTCCTATCCCAAGCCCTCCCTTCCTGCCCTAAGCCCAATAAAAATTCCAGTCCGATCGAGCCCCTGTGCTTCTCCTTAGACCCAATCTGTTGGTCTGAGGGTTCTGCCCAGGATCAAAATCTCAATAAAGCCTCATTTAGCAGGCTTTTAAAATCTGCCCCCTTTTGTTTGCCGCTACCTGACCTTACAGCTGGAGCACCAAAATGGGATTTTCTGCTATCAGACCCTTCTGGCATGGTGAAAGTTCTATCTCTTCTTGCTTAAATAAATCCTGCTCTGTTTACTCTTCCCTTTTGTGATTGTCCATGGATTTTATTCTTCAAAATTTGCAAGACAAGAACCCAGAGGAAACTGGAGAAGTGGGGAATTTAGTCTCATCTCAAAACTCCCATTTCATTTATACTTAACATAATTATTGATATATTAGGCTTTATATCTTACATATTAGTATTGGCTTTCCCTTTATTCCCACCATTTTTATTCCTAGTTCCTCTTTCCCGCCTTTTTGTGGATTATCAAACTTTCTGGAATTTATAATTTTTTAGTATATGTCTTGTAATGTCATTTACTGGTGATTCAAGCTATTACATATGCTTAATTTCTTATAATCTACTAATATGAATATTATACCATTTTTAATAGAAAGTAGAGAGATTACTTAATAAATTCCCTTTAAGCTCTCCTTTTATGATATAATTATCTTAAAAATTACTTCTCAATGCACTGAGAATCACATAAATTTTGTTTTCAAACATATAAGCATACTTTTAAAATCAAGAGGAGGATAGTCCATTATATGTACCTAGATATCATTTCTTTTCCTCTTTTATCATTTCTTACTTTCCATGTTTCTGATATACATACATAAGATTGATTTTCCTTTATTTCGTGATGTTTGTTATGGTTTGGATGTGATATGTCCCCCAAAAGCTCACGGGAGACAATGCAAGATGGATCAGAGGAGAAATCATTGGGTTGTGAGAATCTTAACCTAATCAATGAACAAATCCCTAATGGGATTAACTAGGTGTTAGCGGTGTAGCAGGAGGAAATGGTTAATTGGGGGTGAGGCTATGGGGTATATATCTTGTATCTAGAAAGTGAAGTCTCTCAGGTCACCATGATGTGAGCTGCTTTCCTCTGCCACACACTCTAACATGTTCAGTCGCATCTCAAGCCCCAAGAAGTGGAGCCAGCCTTCTTTGGACTTAGACCTCTGAAACTGTGAGCCGTAATATAAACTCTTCCTCCTCTATAGTCATTATGGTCTGATCCTTTAGTCACAGAAACAAAAAAGATGACTAATACAATTGAGCCCTGAGAAATGGAGCCAGCCTTCTATGGACTAAGGCCTCCAAAACCATGAGCCCATGAATAAACTTTTCTTCCTCTACAGTTGTTCTGGTCAGATCCTTTAGTCACAGGAAAAAAAAAAAACCTGACTAAAACAATGTTGTAATCTAACTACATACATTTATTTATCTGCTTTCCAAATTTATTTAAAATTAAACATTATGTTTGAGGACTAAGAAGGCCATCAAACCATGTCTGTGGGAGTAAGGGAGAATATTTCCCTTACTGTACGTCCTAAGAAGTCCTATCAAAGCCAAGAAGAGGTGTTCTTCAAAATTTCCTATGTGGTAACAAAAGTGTGTACCTTAGACTGAAAGATGTGGTATCAGTTCAGCAAAGGCAGGAATCTTGGACTCCCTTAGCAGGAACTGATGGGATCGCCCAAATCATAACAGAAGTTGACCTATAAGATTTTGACCTACATTCTACTGCTGTGAGTCTTGGAAACCAGGGACACATATAACCAGATTAGACAACTCTTCACTTTGTACAAGGAAGATGGAGGGTTTCCTCAGAAAGGTGCAAGCCATAACATGAGGATAAACCTTAGGCTGAGATAGGGAAACACCAATCCTTGGCAGAAACGAAAGCAAAGAAATGAATACTAAGGGATTACCCAGTCTTGAATAGAGATGACTGAAGGATATGGAAAACAACCACCTCCAGGGAGAAAGGAGGACAATGGGTGGTGGTGGGGAGAAACAATGGTTTCTGACCTTTCACAATTTCCCATTCTACAACTATTACCCTGAGCCCAACCAACCCACTCTGCTGTGATTAAGTGTATACAAGTCTCTAATGATAAAGTCACACTACACATTCTGCTGAACCCTATAAAAATCAGAGCTTTCTTGTAACCAGTTGCCATTTTCTCTCCTGAAAATGTGCCATTCTATTCTATTCCTTGATAAAGAAAGCTTGCTGATGTGTTGAGGTTATTTTTTCTCTCATTATGATGCCAAAACCCAGGAACAGGAGTATGGTATTTTTACTCCTCCCCGTCCTAACCCCTTTCTCAACAGTAACACTAAATGGCCAATGAGACCTGAAAAGTGACTGTTGATAGTCTGGCACTCCTGTGTTTTTCTGAGGTTGGGGAAGCCCCCAGTCATGACTCAAGTGGCTATGGATGAATTCCCAGCTTAATTGTTCCCCTCTTTCTTTCCACCTTATGGAGACCCTTCACACCCTTTGCAGTCCATTTTGGCTAAATGGAAGTTGGTACACAAGTTGAAACTGACCTCATCCTTGGGCTAGATTTTTGTTTATTTATTTATTTTTTAGTTGTTTATAGACCTTTATTTTATTTATTTATATGTGGTACAGAGAATCAAACCTAGTGCCTCACACATGCCAGGCAAGTGTGCTACTACTGGGCCACAGCCCCAGCTCTCTTGGGCTAGGTTTTTGCTGGCTTATTGCTACAAGGATGGAGCGACAATCTATCAGGTCGTTTATTGATGTTGAAGCCATCCTCTTTTTAACCCTCTCCCCTCCCCAACCCCCCACTTCCCTTACACCCTTGAGACCTCCAGATGAGAGACACATTTTTGCCATTTTGTTCCTGATGCAACACCAGCCTCCACCTTCTTTGACGAGGTAAGATCCCTGCCGGTTTTTGCAGAAGTTACCCTGCTCAAGATCTTGCATTTGTATCGTCAGGACCCTAAGGGTCTTCCTGCCCCAGAGATAGTAGCAGGTCTTCCTGCCCCAGAGATAGATGCCTTCTCAGTCTCTTATGGCAACTGCTATCCAGTGGCAATTAGACATTAAAGAATGCTTTGATCTCAAATATCATTCTGGTCAAATTTCTCCAGTATGGAAGCTACCTAGTCTATTCCATGGGACTCTCCATTAGGTTGTCTCATTAATAATTTTAAGACCCTCTACTTCCAAACTGACCTAAAAATTAGATGCCTCATTAGGCTCAGTACTCAGATCTGGCCACAATCTAAATTAGACAACCTAATCAATAGTCCAAATTTGGAATCTGGAACCTTTAATCCAAAAATTCTCCAGGATTTAGACAATTTCCTCCAAGGAAATAGCAAATGGCCTGAGGTTTCCTACCTCTAAGCTATCTTTTACCTTCACTCATAGCCCTCATTATGCCAGCCCTGCTCTGCTCTATATTAATTCTTGCTGACTCTCCACTCCATAAACCCCCTAGATCAGATCCTGACCCCCATCCCTTTTCTTCATTTAAAATCAAGAGGTGAATTGGATACCCCTTCACTCAGGTATTGGGAATGTTGGTCCTAACTTGCTTCAGTTTCTTTTCTGTGAGAGAAATTTGGTGTGTGGGACAGAGTAAAGCTTGAGACAACTGAAGGCAGCTGGGCAGGGTCACTCCCTGATGCTGCATGAATGTCTCACGTCCTGAGTAAGACCCAGACAGCCTTCAAGGGTACTAAATATCAACAACTATTTGCCTCTGTTTCTAATTGCTTCTACCCCAATATTGTCCATACTGTCTGTCTCTTAAACAGGGACCCATTATTAGAGATTCTCAAGATAGTGCTCCCCTAGCTTTAAAATTAGACTCCCCTCATCTAGCAAGAAAAAGACCAGAAAATCTGTCTCAATTAGAGAAAACTGCCCCTCACCTGTCCTAGTTCAAAAATCAAAATTATTCATTTTCTTTAGTGGAGACATCACCCAGAGCACTAAAAGGCTTACCTCCCACTTCAAACTGAGGAACATAATATGAAGTCATGGTCCTGTGAGTATGAGGACCCAAAAGGACAAAGGGAACATGTAAAAAATTTTAGAGGCACAACTAGCTGGCAAATGTCCTCGCTTAAGTTAAAATAGTTAACCACAGTTTAAGAATAGTTTTCTGTATACAAACCTGGCCCAATGACCAAATGGGAAACTGGTTTGAGACCAAAAGAGAAAAAAGTGCCACTTTTAAATTCAGGCAGCTAAATGGCTTGGCTCTGTTATTTCCTTTGGCAATCTACTGCACTACTTTCTGATAAAGATATTTGTGGGAAGCCATCCATGAACTGTGCATAAACTAACACAATGTTGAAGCCATTAGGCAGGAAAGCCTAATATCAGGAACTCTCAGTAGCAACCCAGCTGGTTTGAGAACACCTGGTTCATGTGGCTTCCTACCTTGCTCCATCACAAGTTCAGCACAGCACTGGAGATGAGTGTGACCCACTGAAGCCACACAGGCTCTTGGGGATGGGTGTGGCTTGCAAAAATGCCAATGGACCTGCTTAGTGCAAGACCCCTGCCACACCCTGAAGCAAGATTCCTCCCATTGAAACCTTATCCTTTCCTAGCACCAGCAAACCAGTTAACCTTCATCTTTCTTATAATAACCTTTTCTCTCCATATTCTCAATTTTGTACAGAAACAGCTTCTTAGTAAGGTGAACTGTTCAGCTCAAACTGCCTCGCAGGAACACATCAGAGCCATTCTCCTCCTGAGCTCACAATCTGACTCCTTGGAACCACAAAAAGGAGACTTCACCAACAAGGACTTTGAGGCTCCTTCTATACGCACCCCTCCTCAGCCCTAGCCCTAGGATCTCCATATTCTCTCCCAGAACTCTGAAAGGGGGTTCCTTTGCCCCTTCTCAGTAGGAAGCAGCCAGACTTGATATTGATGCCCAATTCATTATCCCCTTTCAGAGTCTGGAATCAAGAATATGGAAAACAACCCCCAGGGAAAAAGAGTAACAACAAACCTCAGGGAGAAAGAAGGACAATGGACTCCCAGGGGAGAGGGAAAACAGTGGACTTTGGATTTTCACCCTTTCCCAGAAACAATGGGCTCTGAACTTTCACAATTTCCCATTCTACAACGATTTCCCTATCTGTCTAATGATCACATTCTGCTATGATTAAGTGTATATAATTAAGTCTCTAATGATTAAGTCACACTAAACATTCTGCTAAGCCCTATAAAAATCAGACCTTTCTTGTATCCAGTTGCCATTTTTTCTCATGAAAATGTACCCTTCTATTGTTTAATAAAAAGCTTTCTGATCCATTGAGGTCTGTTCCCCATTTTGGTTATTTTTGCTTTCACTAACAACATACCACAATAGCCAGCCCTCAAAGACCCCAGTGTGCACTGTCAGTCTCAGGATCCATTTTTTTTCCTATCACACCTAAGGGTAGGAGACCCCTGTTCTGAAGATGCAGCCTCTGGTTAACAAAGGCAGCAGTGCCATGTCCTAAATGGAGCCAAGGTGAGGACTGAAGGCCTCAAGAAACTCAAGACAGAAAGGACATGGCACCTGTCAATACTGAGGGCCACATGAGAGGGATGGTCTCTGAAGCATCACTCATTTCTCTTTAGGTTCCCAGAGACATAAGATCCTAAGTCTGAGGTATCAACTTCAAAGCAGCAGAGGAGAGGTGACTCAAACCTTGCCAAGAGTTGACATATGACCTGAATGCTAACTGATAGCATAATCCACACCAGAATAGAGAAGGTTACACTAACATCTCCTGCTGTCACCCTAGTATTCCTCAAGAGCAGCTGGGCATCTGTAGTTTGAGACTCAACATGACTTCTTTCCTAAGTATATTTGATTCCTAGGACTGTGAAAACAAAATTCTACTAATTTGGTGACTAAAAACAACAGAAATATATTCACTCAGAGGTCTGGAATAGAAATCCAAGAATCAAGGTATCAATAGTTTTGGCTCCTTCTGGAATCTCTGAGAGAAAATCTGGTCCATACTTCTTTTCTAGCCTCTGGTGTTTTGCCTGTGTCTACACTTACATAACAAGCTCTTGACTACTACAGATTTCTAGTAATTATAATTATCTTTTAGAGTAAGCCATATTTTCTTTTTCAGTATGATATCAGATATCTTTAAGTGAATTTAATTTTTTCCTTCCTTCCTCCCTCCCTCCCTCCCTTCCTTCCTTCCTTCCTTCCTTCCTTCCTTCCTTCCTTCCTTCCTTCCGATTGAACCCAGTGCCTCACCCATGCTAGGCAAGTGCTCTACCACTGAGCTACAGACCCAGCCCCAGAATTTAAATTTTATACTCACCTTGTCAACCCTCACACACACAAATACTATCTACACAAATATTCACACAAAATATTTAGGGTTTTTTGTGTGAGGTAACAATTAGAATCACCTATAGATTGAATTTGGTAAGAATTAATATGTTGACAATATTGGACCACCTATCTACAAATACATATTTCTCTACTTAGGCCTTCATTTAGTTCTCTAAATAATGGCTGTGATTTTTTTTTTCCATTAAGCTGTTATACTTTTAAAATTATATTTGCTTCTTTAAGTACCAAATATTTTGTTACAGTAATTTACAAGTTATATTTTGTTCAATTTTGTTTTCATGTTTGTTGCCACAGAAACAAAGCATATTTTTTCATATTAATCTTACACCCAGCAACCCTTATAAACACTTCAAATGATAATAGATTATCATTAGATTTCCCTCATATAAATTATAATCATCTGTTAATGATACTAACTTTGCATCATACTTTCCAGGCATGATCTCTTTGATCCATTCTGTTCCTTTCTACTTCCCTATATAGTGTCTTCATCAAAATATCGATTAGAGTTGAGCACAGTGGTGCACGCCTATAATACCAATGCCTGAGGAGGTTGAGGCAGGAGGATCACAAGTTCAAAGCTAGCCTCAGCAACTTCTGGAAGTTCTGAGCAACTTCGTGACAGTGTGTCTCAAAAAAAAAAACAAAAACAAAAAAAAACATTTAAAGGGCTGGGGACATGGCTCAGTGCTTAAGCACCTCTGGGTTCAATCTCTGATACTAACAATGTACAAATATGTACAAAAAAATTGTACATACATATAGAGGGGGGTACTAGAAATGGTGATAACAGATATCCTTGTCTTCAACCCAATTTTAATGTAAAACTCTCAATGTTTCCATTTAACCATTTAAGTATAATATTGTGTTTTATGCATATTCTTTGTCTAATTTGACAATATATCTTCTTTTCATGAATAAACATTAATTTATGTGAATTTTTTTCATTTTTCTGACAATCTGCTATTCCCTTCTGTAATGTAACTGAAATTTATCATAGTAATTAACTGAAAAGTAGGTTTCTAATGCACTGGAATTGATTTCTGTGTCATGTGTAAGGAAAGTTTTAAGTAATATTTTGTTTATAATATGGATATCAAATTATTCCATTGTCATTTCTTAGTAAAAGACTATTCTTTCCCCCAGTTCTCTGCAGTAGTATATTTAAATTAGTCAGGAACCAATGTATGGTGGTCTGTTTTGGAATATTTTATTATGCTTTTATTTTGACTATGTCTTCATCTTTTACCACAAACTCCTATGTATTATAACATCTCTTTATATACTTCAAAGAGCATGTTGGCTATTCTTAGCTATTTGTGAGTTAATTTATATTTTTTTAAATTATTTGATAAAATGTATACACACACATTTGCAAAAACAAAAATCCTATATAATGTTATGGAAGGGATGAAAGTCATCAGCAGATTAAATTAATAACTAATGTTTCTCCAATTAATTAGAACATTAATATTTTCTCTAAATTGTAGATGTACAAATCTTCTATAGATTTCTTATGCTTTTTCTATTTATTTTTAGATATAAGACATATAATGGTAATTTAGATGTTATTTTTATTCAATTTCATCTTCATACTCTACATTGCTACAGAAAATAGTGCATGTTTGTATGCTCTTATAACCTGGCAATTTTTAAAATGCTTTCATTATTTTAATAGTTTTTTAAGCAGATTTTTCAAATATATAGTCAATTAATGTTTAATGATAACAGCATTTTTTTTATTTTCCAGTTACTATCTCTTTAATTACATTTGTTTACTATTACTTTCTTATCTTCCTTAAAATGGAGAATAAAAATGGTGAAAGCAGACATCTTTACCTACTTCCCAATTTTAATGTAAATGTTTTCAATGTTTCAATGTAAAGTATGATTTTTCACTCTAGGCTTATTTTGCAGACATCCTTGATCTAGTTTAAGAAAGTACCTTTTATCATAAATTAATATTATTACTTTTTAAAAATATTTATTTTTTAGTTGTAGTTGGACACAATACCTTTATTTTACTTATTTATTTTTATGTGGTGCTGAGGAACGAACCCAGGGCCTCTCCTGTGCTAGGCAAGCACTCTACCACTGAGCCACAACCCCAGCCCCTAATATTATTACTTTTATGAATCACTATTATCTATCAATTTTTGAATGGTTCTTCTCATTTAATCTGTTCATGTGCTATGCCAGACCTAGACCTATCTTCAGATCCATTCTTCACTCTTGCTCTGCTCAGTTCTCTACTCTGTACAGGATCTGATTCTCAATTCATAGAATCTCCACTCTGTAAAGGATCTTATTCTCAATTCATAGAATCTCCACATCCTGTTTTACAACAGGAGGCACATGTTGGAGATTAGAGTCCATAGGGCCAAAAATGTTGTCATTTTTTTCAAATTATAAGAAAAAATTATGCAACATGTAGCTTAATAATATACTAATCAAAAAGATATAAACAGAAATAAAAATTATGTTCAATATTACTGTATAAAATATAGATGCAGAAAAGACTTAAATATAACATAAATATATATTATAACCTCAACATGACCAAGTAATGCATAAAGAAAGCTTTCTACCTATAGTAAAATTTCAGGTAATAAACTAAGAAGGAATGATGGAATGAGAAAATTATGATTGTAGAGCCTCTAATAGATAATGGATGCAGACCACAATCTTTAATACAGCTAGTATCACCAAAAAGGGAGACACACAAGCCTTACTGACACAAAATGTAAATATTAAGAACCATCTCTGGAAGGGTTTTGCCAAATAATGAACCAAGTCCTCATCTGAACAAACTGCTACACAAAACTATTGATAGGGGCTGGGGTTGTGGCTCAGTGGCAGAGCACTGGCTTCACACATGTGGCACTGAGTTCGATCCTAAGCACCACATAAAAATAAATAAACAAAATAAAGATATTAAAAAAACTATTGATAGTATGTGGAGCATAAGGTATATTGAGTTCATTGTACTGTTCTGGGATACTACTTGTGTTTGAGAGTTTGTAAAATAAATGATGTAGCTAGAAATATCGGACCTTTTAATTTGAAAATATAAGTAAAATGGATCAATTTTAGCAAAATATAAATAACCAAATAGGATCATAAAAACAGAAAATAATCAAACAACACAAACTGAAAATTTACTTACATATCAAACCATACTCAAAAGTTTTAGTTTTGAAAAACAACTGAACTATATATTCAGGGAAAAAGCAATAAGTATCTTATAAAAATTCATTCAAAAGACCAGAAAAAGATTTGAAACCACTCAAAATATTTTAAGATAACATTTATTGATGGGAAAACTAGGTAAAGGTACTCCAAGAAAAGAACTCACAATTAGGGAAATACTATAAGTATATTCATAGTATATTAAATACTAAAGTAAATTAAATTAATAAATAGGCTTGGTAAATGAAGGAAAAGAAGATATCTAATTGCAATTCAAACATAACAGACAAGAGGACAAACTCATAATATCCAGAGGTATAAGATAGACTGAACAAAAAAATCAACAATATTTCATGGTAAAAACTTACAGAAAATCAACTATAGAATGACATAAATGCTTCTCAAATACTACATGTCAACTGAAAAAAATGAGTAAAATAATAAATTAAAATTTTATAAATGTAAAATGTCAGAATTGCCACTACAGCAAGATAGAACACAAACAAAATGATGTATACTACCACCTCCATTTTTCAGTATGCCACCTCTGCCTCCTAGGAAATCTTCACTAATTTATTTACTGCAACCGCTGTATACCTTGCACTGGCAATCTTCCCCAGTCTTGATGTCAAATGGTGAAGATGCAGCAGAAGAAAGGCAAGGCTAAGGACAGGAAGTACACTTTCACACACACAAAAAAAGTTTCTCTATTCTGTCTCTTCATCATTTATACCTGTTCTCTTTGTGTTTTGTTTAGGGTACTGAGGGTTAAACACAAAAAGAATAAGTATAAATGATGTAGAGATAGAACTACATAGCAAGATGTATTCATTTTTATTTTGAGAAAGGGTTTCATTGGGCGGGGGATATAGCTTAATTGATAGAGTGCTTGCCTTGCATGCACAAAGCCCTGGGTTCAATCCCCAGCACGACCAAAAAAAAAAAAAAAACGAGAAAGAGAAAGGGTTTCATTAAATTGCCCTGGGTGGGCTCGAACTCAAGATGCTCCCACCTCAGCTTCCCAAGTAACTGGGAATATAGGCATATGACACCAATCCCCACCAGATGTTAACTTTTGTTTTTTATAGGGGATTAAATCCAGTGGCACTTAACCACTGAGCTACATGTCCAGTCCTATATATATATATATATATATATATATATATATATATATATATTTTTTTTTTTTTTTTTTTTTTTTTTTTTTTTTAATTTTGTGACAGGATCTGGTTAACCTGCTCAGAGCCTAAGTTGTAGAGACTGGCTTTCAATTTTCTACCCTCCTGCATCAGCCTACCCAGACATTGGCATCACAGGTATGTTCCACCACACCTGGCCAGACCTTACCTCTTACACAACTTCCACTGTTAAAAATTTACTTTTTTCAAGTTGGAAGCAGTGATGCACCTCTGTAATCCCAGTAACTCCAGATTCAAGGCAGGAGGATCACAAGTATGAGGTCAGTCTGGGCAACTGAGCAAGGCTATGTGGCAAAATTTAAAAATAAATAAATAAATAAATAAATGGCTGGAGACATAGCTTAGAGGTTAAAAAAATGGGTTCATTCGCTAGTACCATGAAAAAGAAAAATAAATTTACTTTCAAATTATAAGAGAAAACCATTTAGGATTTTCAGAGGTGTGATCTATTGTGATTATCTAACATATAGAGATTCTCACATTTTCAACATATATTATCCTTCTTCATTTGTCATTTATCTAATTCAATTTATTATTCTTATGAATATGCTATTGTGTTTGTTTGTTTGTTTTTTCTGTGAAACTGCATCACCTGTCCTGGTTCCTCCCTTCCTGGTGCTACTATTTCCCGATCACACATCAAGGCTGGGACAGATCCTTAATACAAGGTCTACAAGGGCTAAAATAAATAAATTAGTCAAGATTCACAGGAAGTGGAGGTGGCATTTCTAGGAAGCCCGGAATCAAATTGAAGTCCCTATCAATGACGACTAAAAAATAATGGAGCTGAAAAAAACAGTATCATAAAGCCTTGACAGTACCTCCTCTAAGCCTGTTGACACACGAAAGGCCACAGGATTCTGAAGGATGAGGACCTTGGCATGAAGGACACAGCTCACCTCAGCAGAGACAGAACTCCCAGGACCTGGCAGAGTCAGCCACAGCAAGAAGCAACCGCAAACCCCAAGAAGGATGCCATGCGCTTGCTCAGAGCCTCACCCCTGCTGTGGGCCATGGGAGACCCCAAGCATGAGGGGGTGGTGTGTAGAGAATGCCGGATGTGACATCAGCTTGCTTCCTCTTCCCTGAGCCGCGTGTCTGAGGAACGCCTCAGGTGGTGAGTCCAGTGACCAGTGGCTTCCAGTCAGAAGGGGGAAAGAGAGGTGGTCCCAGGTGCTGCTGGGTGTGAAGGTAAGACTAAATAATGGCCGAAGGGACCCCATGGTACAAAACAGAGAGATGCCGAGGGATCGGAGTCCAGCTCCAGCATTCAGTGGGGGGAGGCCGTGGTCAGGGCAGTCAGTTGAACCTATGCCATGCTTCCTCCTGGGTGGTCTGAGGCGAAGGCCTAGTTTGGTAGGGGGATGTATCTCCAGGCATGCAATTACTTAAGACCCCATGAGTGTGTACTGAGGGGGTTGACCTGCGGCAGAACAATGGTGGACCCACAATGCATCAGGCTTGGGAAGCGGGGGGAGGGGGGCAGTGGTGTGAGGGAAGGATATGGTAAGGGGGGTGACAGGAAGCTGGAGGGGTGGACGGAAGTGGGGGCAGCAGCGGGGGAACAAAGTAGAAGTGGGGCCAAGTGACTTCGCCTCCAGAGTATGAGGATGGTGGGGTATTAGTATGACATAGGCAGTGTCACCTCAGCCGAAAAAGGGCTCTTGTGCCTCAAGGGAGTCCAGGTGAAGATACTGGGTATATTCGTATATATTACTTCCATCTCCAGTGTGACCTGTAGATGAGCCGTCACTGTGGGGGAGGGGACACCATTGGGAAGTAATTAGTAGTGCAGTGGTTGGGGATGAGGTAGCCAAGACAAGGATATCTTGAGTGAAGAGTAGGACTCATGAAGAGCCCAGCCCTGTTCTTGTCGGTGACCGGATCCAAGAACAACATTTTTATTTATTTATTTTTTTTAATATTTATTTTTTAGCTGTAGTTAGACCCACAATCTTTATTTTATTTATTTATTTGTATGTGGTACTGAGGATTGAACCCAAGGCCTCACACATGCTAGGCCAGTGCTCTACCGCTAAGACACAATGCCAGCCCAAGAACAACACTTTTAGACAAAGGTGATACCTTACCTCCTCCTGGAGGAGAATTAGAGGCTTCAATGTGATGAGTAACATCTAGTAAAAATAGATGGTACCTGAGGACATGCTTGGATTCAAAGAAAGGCATCTGAGAACTCAGGAGACCACCCACACCTGTCCACAGAATTTAGCCCCTGCTGTCAGCTATGGGAACATTCATTTGGGGGTTCTTGGGGACATACCTCCACTCCTCTTCAATTGACTTAAGAGATATGACTTTGGTCTTAGAAGGGCAGGCTCAGACTATCAGAGAGGAAGTGGCACGAGACTTATAGCATTTCAAATTTATGGATTTTACTGTCCTGTGTAACTAAAAGGTACCAATAAAATAAAATAAAAAAATTATGGCCCTGTGGCCATTAACGGGTGGCACTATGTTTAGAACAGAATGGGTTCTATAGAGCTTAACTGTAACTGTCTAACAGAACCCTGAGGATTCTCTAGCTTTCCCCAGAGGAGGAGTCCCACTTCCACCTTCAGGTTCTTGATGGACCCAGATACCATGACAGGCTTGTGGGTCTTCACAGCACCATTCATAGGAAAATCCACTCTCATTCCATTCCATCAGAGCCAGTTCAGTCCAGTTTATCAGCTGACACTGATACCTTTCTCTATCCCTTAGGCTGTGATTCTCCATTGCACACTCATCCTTCTGAACTTCTGCCTACTGCCAATCACAGGAATTGTCATGCCTGGGCATCAGAAGAGTCAAGAAGGCACCCATGGTGAAGACCTTCAGATCCGCAGTGAGATCCAGGGCCCAGAGGTTGCACAGGTGTTAGGGGCTGTGGAGGCGCCCTCTACCTCCTCCTCCCAGCTTCTGATGCCTGGCAACCTGAGTGAGGCTCCTGGTGCTCTAACACCCAGCACACCCAGCACTCCTGAGGATCTTCAGAATTCCTGCTCCTCTCCTGTTGCCGTTATGGCCCCCTCTTTGATCCAGTCCAGTGAAGGCTCTGGTAGCAAAGAAGAGGAGAGTGTTCCAAACACCTCAGTGATGGCGGCAGACCCCGAGCATGTGCCCAAAAGTGCTCTGGATGAGAAAGTGGCTTTCTTGGTGAATTTCCTGCTGATCAAGTATCAAATGAAAGAGCCAGTCCGAAAGGCAGATATGTTGAAGTTCATCATGGAAGATGATGAGGTCCGCTTCTGTGAGATCTTCCTGCGGGCCTCTGAGCGCCTGGAGATGGTCTTTGGCCTTGATGTGAAGGAAATGGATCCCATCAACCAATGCTATGGCCTCTCCATCAAGCTGGGCCTCACCTACAATGGGATGCTGAGTGATGAAGAGAATATACCCAAGACCGGGCTCCTGATACTCATGCTGGGTGTGATCTTCATGAAGGGTAACCGTGCCACTGAAGAGGAGATCTGGGATGTGCTGAAAATGATAGGGATCCATCGTGATCAGAAGCACTTCATCTTCGGGGATGCCAGGCAGCTCATCGCCCACGATTTTGTGAATGAAAAGTACCTGGAGTACCACCAGGTGGCCAACAGTGATCCAGTGCAGTATGAGTTCCAGTGGGGCCCAAGAGCCCATGCCGAAACCAGCAAGATGAAAGTCCTCGAGTTTTTGGCCAAGGTTCATGGAACCGACCCACGTGATTTCTCAGCTCAGTATGAGGAAGCTCTGCTAGAAGAAGAGGAGAGAGCACTGGCCAGAATTTCAATTCAGTCTGCCTTCAGTTCCTTGGCCACTGCCAGTTCCAGTGCCGCAGGTGGCAGCTCCTCCAGCATCTAGTGAAGTCAGAAATAGCTCCTTCATGTAGTGTTCAAGGCCAGTGTTTAGTGCTGAAAGAGTGTATGGCTCCAGGGAAACCGTAGGCTTGAAGGGAAAAGAATATATCATCCCTGTGTTCCTATTTTGTGTGCATAAATTGATAATTCGTTCTTTTATTTTTTGATGTTTTTATCATTCAAATGTTGTTTGATAATGCTTCACTTTGAAATCTCTTAAGTTGCAAATGACATTGGTCACATATTTAATGCAGTTTATGTGGTTGAGTACTGTGTCTTTTGATACCTTGTAAAACATACTTGGAAACCATCTACCTGTATTGCAGTCTGGAACAATATTTCATGCATGTCTTTGCACAACTGTAAAAAAGATGTGGTCTAGAAACTGAGAATAATGTAACATTGACAGTTATTTTGTTCTTTTATCTTTTAGATTTTTTAATGAAGTTCTATGTATAGATATATGGATTTGCTTAACTTACAGTCAATTCTTACAAATAAATTTTCAGCAGTTATTCCTGTTCTCACTGTCTCTTTAATTTCCTACATCTTATCTGAACATTTGCTCTTTTATAACAACTATTTTAATACTGGAATTCTAAGATAAACAATGCATATGACCTGCCCTCATAATTTTCCTTTATCTTAGTAGTAATTCTGTTATGATGGTGGTGGGATATCTTGTTGTATATAAAGGATAAATGAAGGATTTAGCAAATGAAGGAATCCTTGAGTTTACTAAATGGAAATGCCTTGAGGGTAGTAAATGACAAAGTGGAAAGCAGTAATTCCTTCAAGGAGTGTAAATTTTAAGTTAATTTTAGGGGTGGGAAAATTTAAGGTGTAGTGATTGGGGGTTAGATCTCCATATGATGTGTGTCAAGAGTTTGAGACCCAAAGTTTTATAGTGGAAAACTCCTCCTGCCAGTTTCTTGGGATCTTCATTCAACAGGAGACAAATCTCTACCCAGGGAAGGGATGAAATGTGTTCTGATCTTATTCCTGTGACATTGCATATAGTTCACATAATAAGTCTTTTATGCTATACATAGTCTTCAAGGAGTTTTTCAGTAATACTTTGAGATGAGATTTCCAGAAGCCACTGGGTTGGCATTCATTGCATCGGGCTCACAAAGCCAGAAACTTCTCCTTTTAAAGGGATGTTGTAAATAGGTTATCTTCAGTATAATTTGAGTTATATACTGTAAGAAGCGGTTATATTATTTATAGAAAATTAGCAAAGATAGGGGTAGTTTGTAGGTGAGGAACTATTTCTTGTCAAAAAAATCTAGACAATTTAGGTTGCATCATTGGAAAAGAAATTCTACTTCCATTATTAAAGAACAACCTCCAAGGGGAAAATTTTGCTTAGGTTTATTTTGTTTTTGGCATTATTTTGTGTGATCTGACATTTTTTTTCCTATAGCATTTTATGTTCTCTAAGATATACTAAAAATCACGTAAGTGAGGCTGGTAGGTCAGTGGTCAAAATCATTGTAATAATAATTGCCATTCATTAAAGATCTAAGGTATGCCAAGCACTCTGCTTTTAATACATTTATACTGATGCTTTTTTATAATTGACACTCTTTCAACAGTCTTATATGATAGGGTTTATTAGACTCTATCTTCAGATGAGTATCCTAAGACTAATAGAACTTACTAGTGTGCCTGAGTTCATAGGTCTGGTATGTGAAATGACTAAGAGTTAACTGTAGTCTGAATTCTAGAGGAGCCTCTGTTTCCTCCACCTGAGGTCAGTCTTCTGTTTATTGATTGATTTGTCTTTTTTGCTACTCCACAATATATTTTGGGATAAAAAAAAAGCACCTTTAACCTAAAGGATTTAAATCAAGTATAAAAAAAGTGAAAATGACAATTAAATACAATATGAGGATTGTCTGAAATCTTCATTTACCCACAGTCCTGCTGCCCTTAGCATCAGGATTCCTTGAAATCTGACTTTGCCCAGGGGCTGACATTTTTATACAACTCCAGTTATTTTTTTTCTGTGTACCCTGTGATCCAAATTGGAGCCTAACTTGCTGACCAGCTGTTTACTTTATCCTCTTTTGAATATTGCTCCCTGCCCCTGGCAGAACAGGCAGCCCAGAATCACCTGCCTTCCCCTTGATTTAGAGTATATCAACTCCCAGACTGGCCTATCCTTCACTTTGGAACCCCTATCATAACAATATCCCACCCCATGCAAAAGGTAATTTTTGCAGTGAAATTTAGTTCTGAGTATCACCACTAGTTGTACCCAATGTATTCACAAAATAATTTTCAAATAAACTGATGAGTATAATTTAATATGACAAAGAATCTAATAGTTTGGGGGCTATGTCTCATAAGACACATGATTTTTGAAAACCACTGTGGTATTTGCAGTAGGGATGTCTTGTTTGATGCCAGCTACTATACACATACCAATGAGTGAGCTTACCTTAGTATTTAAAAGCCAAAACCTCTCCTATTTGTTATATATTGGGGGAGGCCATTAAAAGGACTATGCAGTACACCATGGTGAATTTTACCTTTATGTATATCTGTAAAGCATTAATTTAAAAACAAAACTAGATAAATAGAAGAAAGACCAGTAGTACAGAGGAAGTTAAATGGAGGAAGGAGGGGAGGATAAGGGAAAGTACTGGGGACTAAAGTGGAGCAAATTAAATTTTATGCATGAATGATTATGTAAAAGTTAACCCCAATATTATATATAGCTATAATACATTAATAAAAATATTTTTTAAATTATAAAGGAGTAAGTAAATATCTATAAGCGTTTCAATTTCTATGACTAGACTGAATTTCTCCTACGAAGTAGAATATGGCTCTTCGGTACATGTATTACCTTTGAATAATGTTAATTAATTGACTAATCTGTCAGTTATTTTTTAAATCTGGATTTTCAATGTGCATAATTGAATCTGTGCAGATGTTCAGGCATTTTCAGTAAGCTGGTAGATAGCAGAGAATCCTAAGTTAAGGTTTTTTTGATACACCAAAAATAATAAGAATGTTCTCAGTATACTGTGGTTATTGAGATTATTGAAAAAGACTGTGCTGCTGGTGATTTTGCTATGCCAAGCTCATAGTGCAGAGATTCACAGTCTTTTTGTAAAAAAGATGTGATTCTATACTAGAAAGTACCTGTAACATACTAAGATGTCAAAAATATTAATTAGATGATTGCAATGGAAATTTGGCTTCCTCAGGAGCTTCACCAGGAAATGAAGAAAGTTGTTAACAATCATAATCATCACTCTCCATTGGGCACCTACTGTGTAATAGTTTATGAAAGATGTTACAGGTACTTATCTACATTCCTCCTCTCCTTCCAGAACTCATAGAAAGACCACATTGACAGTACAATTACAATTAGAAAGGAACATGTGATTAGCCCTTGTAACTGAAATAGGAGCAGAAACAATGTTTGACACTTCAGGCCAAGTGAGAGAGTCATTATACCACCAATATGTTTTGTTTTCCATTCAGCAGCAAACATGGAGACCCCATGTTGAGATGTTGAAATATAAGATGGAAGCAACCAGAACCTCTGGGTAAACTGGTAGCAAAAATCCACTATAAAATCATATCAGATTTACACATAATATAGATAAGAAATAAACTTTTGTATTTTAATTTATTCATATTTAAAGTATTGTTTGTTGCATCAGCTAGCCAAAACTTCATCTTCCAAATACACAGTTATTGTTTCTGTTGTTAGGCTTACTTAAATATTTTAACAACAAAGCTAATAGTACATATGCTTTTGGTGCAAAATTTCTAATACATATAAATCACAATTTTTGCCTTTATGAATTTTCCTCACAGTTATGGCCCATCCTCAGAGATAACGATGACAAATACACTAGCATATTATTTTAAAGTTAATTCAAAGCCTTTTCATACATAGGTATATGAGATATGTAATAAAATATATTGTGATTTTTAAATGTAATGAATAGTGATATACATATTATTCTACCATATACCTTTGTCACTTAATAACATGGCTGTAAGGATTTTTCCATGAAAATACATAAAGATCAACTTTACTTTTGTAAGAACTCTCATAGTATGTAGGTATCATAATTTAACCAACTCTTTCTAATGAACACATAATTTGTTCCTCATTTCTGGCTATGACTTATGGAACTAAAATATTTTTTTTCACAGTTTTTAAATTTATTAGTGTTTGTAAAGAATAACGATGATGATAAGAAGGTATAGGTTTTTAAGGCAAAATAATTAAACACTACAATGACAGCATAGAATTCTTTCAATAATGACAATTCTGAAAGAATATCTTTCAATAATAAGAACACCATTACTATAACCTCATTTATCTTATTTTTGATCACTTAAAAAAGATTTAACTGATACATTTTATCAGTGTTTATGTATAAAATACATCTTAACTCAATTTACTGAGATATTATTTGCTTTAAATTTTAGTTGTGGAACCAAACCAAATCCTTCATTATTTGGCACTTTAGTTAAATCTATTTGTAAACTATAACAATCTGTTAATTTTAGCACATTTCTTGCAATTAAAACATAAATATTTCAAGACAATTAACATAAAATTAGGAACTAAAATATTTTGACCATGAATTATTGAGTTAGTCTGTTATTCTGAGAGTAAGGTAGAAATTTTGTTAAAGTGGCAATTGAGAAGAGATTGTAAAGTTTTATGAAGATTGCCAATATTTTATCCCTCAAATATTTACTGTTACATATTCTTATAAATTTGTGTATTTGAATATCTGAAACATATTTTATTTTGTAAACCAAAATGCTTAATTTGAGAAGCAAAGATTCAGTCAAAATTATCATGTGATAGGGTATAAGGCCAGATAAGCTTAAGTGAAGGATGAGGATCCAAGAAGAAAGCAGAGGTAAGAAAGATAACAACAAATAAAACTAAGTTTAGGGCTGGGGTTTTGGTTCAGTAGTAGCGCATTTGTTTGATATGTGTGAGGCACTGGGTTTGATCCTCAGCACCACATATAAATAAATAAATAAAATAAAGTTATTGTGTCCATCTACAACTAAAAAAATGTTAAAAAAACATAAGTTTAGAGATCCCAACAATAGGATTTATATATATATATATATATATATATATATATATATATATATATATATATTTATATATTTATATTTATATATTTAGTTGTAGATGAACACACAGTATCTTTACAGTATCTTTAGTAACTCTACCACTGAGCTACAGCCCCAGCCCCACAATAGATTCTTAGTAAGAACTTAGAATGCAGAGTTCACTGTAGATGGCGAAAGGACCAGGACAGATGGTAGGTCTTCTGGGTAAAACATCTAGGACAACTCATATAAGTAAACTTGGATAATCTCTGAATTACCAATAATAGCTGAAAGTTGTATGTTCATCTGAGTGGATTGGTTTATCGGGACAAAAAACCCAGAAGCATTACCCAAAAAATCATCCTTTAAAAAACTTCTACCTACTTTCAGGCCAAATATGACTGTCCTGTATTGTTTAATAATATTATTCATGATTTCTTTGAAAGCAACATGTCTTGATTATTCTGGTGGTCCCTTGCCAGTGTTCCAGGAGATAGGTATTTCATCCTCTGTGTACAACAGACCCTTTCCATTGAGGGTGGAGCTAGGCAAGTGTTATGACAGTTCAGATAGGCTGGAGGTATCAATAAGCAATGGAAAGTGATGTGCAATATTAGTTCTATGACAAATACATGGAATATATCTGCTCCAAGAATGTTTAATATTTTATAAAGTGGTGCTGATGGCATGGCTACCAAGCCATGTAGCCGGTCTACAGGTCCCTGCTGAGAAGTGGCAGCTGAGAGGCAACCCAGTTGAGTCAGAATTCTGGTGGCAACAGCCCACAGCCACGTAGAACCTGCCATGAGGCAGTTCCAAGACAAGCCAAGGCCGGCCAACCTGTCATCCTACGTTGGTGAGGCCTGGGCACGGTATAGATTCCTGCTGCAGAAGTCTACTCAGTGCAGCAGTGCAGCACAGTCCAACGACCTCAACTACCTGCTTCCTGCCTGCCATGAGAAAATGCTAGTGGGGAAGATATGAATGAAAGTCTGGACTCAAAAATTGATCAATAGGGTTAGTACTTCAAACACTAATTAGCATAAGTTTAGACCATAGCAGTGAACCAAGTGCATATAAACCTGGGGGTTTATATGACTAGCACACTCAGATGGAGAAAATCTGCTACCAGGTCCCCTCTGGCAGTGCAAGAAGTTCTATTCCTGTTTCAAAACTTTAATAAATCCTACTGTTACACTTACTCATCCTGTTCTGGAGAGTTAATTCTTCGAACTCACAAGATCCCAGAAAGAGGAAGAAATTGAAGGTGAGCTGCTGGGGCCTGCTGCAACACAGGAGGGCAAGGCAGATCATTGAGAGCTGTAACACTTCCCAACTGCAGAGGTCTGCAACCTTATGCAGACCCCACCTCCAAGCAGAAGCAGGAATGAAGTTTTATCATAAAACTGATTTCAGTGAGAGGTAGATGGAGGAAAGGCAAAGTATTCAAGAGAAGGAAGGAAAATATTGGCACTTATATTCCTCTTTTGCAATTATAAAATTGTCAAAAAATGTAATACCTCTTCTAATTACAATGGAAAACATCAGTACAAGAATGTATGACTTATTATTTGCTAAAAAAAACACAGAAATTTACTGCTTTCTTTCTTGTGAACGAAACCCTCCTTTGAGACAAGAATGTGTTTTTTTCTCATTTGTAATTAATACTTATAAAACATCATTCATGCCCTCACAAAACTGGGTGATTATAGTCCAATGGCATTCTTCATGGAAATATAAAAAGCAGTTATGAAATTCATTTGGAAAAATTAGAGGCCCAGAAAAGCCAAAGCAATCCTCAGCAAGAAAAGTGAAGCAGAAGGCATCACAATACCAGACCTTAAATTATACTATAGTGCAATAGTAACAAAAAGCATAATATTGGCATCAAAAAAATACATGAAGACCAATGGAAAAGAATAGAAAACACAGAGACAAACCCACATGAACACAGCTATCTCATAATACACAAAGTGCCATAAACACACACTGGAGAAATATAGCCTTTTCAACAAATGGTGTTGGGAAAACTGGAAATCCATATGTACCTATCTCTCACCTTGCCCCCAAATCAACTCTGAATGTATTAAAGATCTAGGAATTAGACCAGAAACACTGCACATACTAGAAGAAAGGGTAGGCCCAACACTTCAACATATTGGCAGAGGAACTGACATCCTGAACAAGACTCCTAAAACACAAGAAATAAAATAAAAGGAATGGCATTGAACTAAAGAGATTTTTTCACAGCAAAAGAAACAATCAAGAGTAAGAAGAGAGAGCCGAAAGATTGGGAGAAGATCTTTTCCACCTGCACTTCAGTTGGAATGTTAATTTCTAGTATATATAAGGAACGCAAAAAGCTTCACACCAAAACAACAAATAACCCAATTAATAAATGGGCAAAAGAACTGAACAAACCCTTCTCAAAAGAAGAAACATGAATGATAAACAAATATATGAAAAAAATATTCAATATCTCTAGCAGTTAGAGAAATGCAAATTAAAACTGCACTGAGATTCCATCTCATTCCAGGCAGAATGACAGTTATCAAGACTACTGTAAATCAGTGCAAACACTCTGGAAAGCAGTACGGAGATTACTCAAAAAACTAGGAATGGACCCAGTTTATTTGACCCAGTTTTCCTGCTCCTCGGCATATATCCAACAAAGTTAAAATCAGCATACTACAGTGACACAGTCACATAAATGTTTATAGCAGCACAATTTACACAATGGAATATTATTCAGCCATAAAGAAGAATGGCTTTATGACATTTGCAGTAAATAGATGGATCTGGAGACTATCATGCTAAGTAAAATAAGCCAATCCCCCCAAAACCAAAAGTCAAATGTTTTTGTTGATACATGGAAGTGAAACCAAAATAAAGGGGGAGAGAAGGGAAGAAGAGAAGTTTGGTAGCTTAGACAAAGGGGAACAAAAGGAAGGAGAGAGGATAGGAAAGACAGTAGAATGAATCTAACATCATTTCCCTATGTACACATATGAAAATACCTAAGTGAATCCCACCATCTTGCCCACCAACAATAATGGGATCCTAATTAAAATAAGATATAGCCTATGCTTATATAATTTTATCAAAATGTCAGGTATAACTAAGAAGAATCAATTTTTTAAAAATACCCAGGCACTATGGCAATGCCTATAATCCCAGCAACTCAAGAGGCTGAGTCAGGAGAATCACAAATTCAAAGCCAGCCTCAGCAACTTAGTGAGGACCTAAGCAACTTAGTGAGACCCTGTCTCAAAATAAAGAATAAAAGGGCCTGGATGTGGCTCAGGGGTTAAGCACCCTTGGATTTAATCCCCGCTACAAAAAAAAAAATCACCAGAACAAATATCAATGAGCTTCATAACCAAAGTATAAAGTTGTTCTCCCCTCACCCCAAAATATGAGTAATAATGCACAAAACAGCCTTCAGGAAAGGTATACACATTAATTTGACTAAAGTGGTAAAATAACTATTTTTACAGAATAAGATTATTTCAACCCATAGTATCCTGAGAAAGTAGCCTGGAAAGATCAATTAATCTGGTTGACAATTTTATGAAAATTAATAGAAGATACAGTTTTACGCACACAATTTTAAATTTGTGCTAAAAATATTTCTTAACTATCAATAAGAAACAAATTGTTAGAAAAAGAGTTAAAGGTCAACGTACCTTAACAAGGTATTTCCCCACCAAGAAGAACACTTTTAAACATGGATATATTTATACTGAGATATTACCACTAGCCTGAGAAATTTTATTTTTACTCTCTTCTGTGAATTGTGAAATGGAAAGTATGTTTCTACATATTTAGCAGTTCCAGTATATGTGAAAATCTTTACTGGTAATTACACTTAGATTAAGAGCAATTCCATTATTTCCCTTTCTATATCCTCATTTGAATAAAATCCATCTAGATGTGTAACTTTCCTTAAAGGAAAACTGAGTGCATCAGATCACAAGTTTCCATTTATAGTGTCAATCTTTGCATACATAATATGGATCTCAAGCAGCCTCAAAGGATGGAACTTTCAAAAGAATTTACTATTAATTCTTTGTTTCCCCAAACTCAGGAGTATCATTTCATTGCATGTATTGATTATTATTAAGTGAAAAAAATGTGTTTTTTTTTTGTTCTTCTAGATCTTCATTTAGAACAACATATAGATAATTATAGGGAATTTGGGCTTAGGAAAAAAATATCTAAATCTTTCTTAGGTGCTTAACATTGTGTGTATTGGGCTTGAGAGTACAATGAGAATGCAATACCTTCTTAAACAGGTGTGTAGGGAAACTTTCATACATGGAGTCAAAAAGCATAAGCATCGGGATTAGATTGGGGTCACTGATGTCAGTGATGTAGATTTTAAACTACAAGAATATATAAATTAATTAATTGTATTAAAATTGTTAAAATATAGTGCACTAATCACTGTATTTTTTTAAAATGTCATTAATCAGCAATGGTGCACAGATGTAGACACAATAAACAGTACATTGATGTGAATCAGAAGATCTTTCTCTAAATGTGGATAAGCTAGAAGAGTTAAAACATCAGTTCAAAATAATCTAACAATAATTCTGATCTCATGGTCTCAAACACCCCACTAAAGTCAAATGTCAGACAGAATATTATACACTGTAAAAATGTACTAAAGTGACAGATTCCCTGATTTTTTTGTACTGGGGATTGTACACAGGGGCACTTAATCCATGAGCCACATCCCCAGCCATTTTTCTTTTTTATTTAGATACAGAGTCTCACTAAGTTGCTCAGGGCATTGCTAAGTTGCTGAGGCTGGCTTTGAACTCATGATCCTCCTGCCTCAGCCTCCTGAGCTGCTGGGATTAAAGATGTGGGCAACTATGCCTGGCTGGATTCCCTGATTTAAAGAAGTATATCATTCAGTAAAAAAAGATGACAGGTAGACAGACCACTGTGTTATTAAGTAAAATATGTACATTTTCAAACAAAACACCATTGCATTTGACCCAGGCCTTAAAGAATGCTAAAATTTTAAAAGGGTTGTTTCAGGCAAAGGAAAACTTGTATTCTGAGAGTGATATAAGACAAGAAGATGGGTGAGTACAGAGTTGTTCAGGATAAGAAAAAAAGAAGTACAATTTAGGCCATGCATAAGGAAAAAAAAGACAGGAAAAGTGACATGCCTACAGAGTACTGAAGTCACATTGTGGATGGTTTGGATGCCAGGGTAAGGGGCTTTGTTTCCAAACAAAGAACCACATAACAAGAGTAAAAATTCAAGCATCACAGATAGTGGTGTTTTGGGGGAAGTACTTTTCCCATGATATAGCATAAAAGGTAATTATTCTGATAGGCATGATAAATTAGAAATGGGTATTGAAATGAACTTTTCAAGTGAAAGATCATGCATAACTTCATGAAGCAGTTTGAAAAAATAAACAAAATAAATAACAATTGCATCATTCAAGACTAAAAAATCAAATATGTCAGGTTTCTTTAAAGTGACAATGTGAAATATATGTGGGAACATCATCATTCCTTTCCATATACACATCTAATTACAAAGTATTTTAATTCTATAGGTCTTTTCCCCCCAAAGATAGTATTTGCTGCTGGACTTGCAAAATACAGAATAAAATTAGTTATTTTGGTACTGGGGATTGAATTCAGGGATGCTTAACTGATGATCCACATCCCCAACCCTTTTTATTTTATTTTTTTTAATTTTTAGACAGGGCCTCACTAAATTGCTGAGGCTTGCTTTGAACTTGCAATCCTCCTGCCTCAACCTCCTGAGCTGCTGAGATTATAGGCGTATGCCAGAATAAAATTTTTAAAATGAGAAAAAATTATAATAAAAATATACTGGAATCATCAAGAATACAAATAATAATAAATGTCAATGAGGATTTGGCGGAAAAGATACACATTGTTGGTGGGACTGCAAATTAGTGCAACCACTCTGGAAAACAGTATGGGGGTTCCTTAAAAGACTAGGCATGGATCCACCATGTGACCCAGCTATACCCACTCCTTGGTATTTATCCTAAAGAATTAAAGTCATCATACTATAGTGATACATGAGTACCAACATTCAGAACAGCACAATTCACAATAGCCAAACTATGGTGGATCCATGCCTAGTGTCCATCCATAAATGATGGATAAAGGAAATGTGGTATATACATAGTGGAGTTTCATTCAGCCACAAAGAAGAATGAAATGAGAGCATTTTCTGGTAAATGGATGGAACTGGAGAACATCATACTAAGTAAAAGAAGATGTTTTCTCTCATATGCAAAAGCTAGAGCAAAACAAGGGGGGAAAAGGATTCCACAAAAATAGAGGGGAGATCAGTGGAGTACAGGAAAGGGTTTGAGGGGGAGGGAGAAGGGACAGAAAAAGGGGGGAACAGTGGATTTAAATTGACCAAATTATGCTTTACACATATATGAATATACCACAGTGAATTTCACCTTTATGTATATCTATAGAGCACCAATTTTTAAAATAACAAATAAATAGAAGAAAGACCAATGTAACACAAGAAGGAGAATAGGGGCAATGAGGAAAACAGGACGTAGTGAGGACTGAAATGGACCCACTTATATTCCATTCATGTGTGATTATGTCCCAGTATTATATATAACTACAAATGTGCTAAAAAAACATAAAAATATGCTGGAGTAGAAAACTAATAAAGTACATTCAAATCCTGCTATTCTGTGACATGTTCTTCTTTAAATCAGTGAAATTGAATAAAACTTGGTATTTCCACCAGTAATAAGAGCTTCCTCATTCATATTTCATTGTTAAGACTTCATAATCTCAACAATTGTCACATCGGACTCCAATTATAACTAGCAGTGTCTGTTGACATAGTAATCCTAGAGAAAACTCCATTGACTGCCTTCCCAACACATTTCATCTTCTTCACTGTGGATTCTACTTTTTTGTAGTGTTTAATTCTCTTTGCCAAATACTGGCTTAGCCACAAATATTAATTGTGGTCAATAGGCTCTAAGGGGCTATGGGGCTATTGGAAAAGTTCAACTTCTGGAAAGAGAAAAACACAAGAAAAGATGCCTTTCATCTTGCCCCATGAATGAAGTTGCTACGTGAAGACTTTGGTAGCCATTTAGGAGTTACCAATATAGATGGCTAAAACAAAGCTAGCAGACTGAACCTGGCTGAGTAAAAATTGTGTTGAGAAACTGATTAACTACCCATATAAACTTCTACCACCTGATATCATGTCATATAAAACATTAAATTTTTTTATGTTTAAACTTTTATCCACCTATCTGTTATTTGTAGATGAAAGCACCCCAAATAACAAAAAAAATCCTCAATATTTTGAAGCATAAATTTATATTGCCTTTTCTCCCTTTATGATACTAAATGTTGTATGTAGTACAAACTCCATAAATGTTTATTAACTTTGTTTTTCTGATATTCATGTCTCTGCACAAGGGAATAATATATACTTACTATGCTAAATCAAAATAATCCCCAGGATGTTTTAAAATTAATATCATTCCATAAAATTGTGAATATGTAATAACTATACATTCCTGCTGGCAAGATTCTACACTAGGACATAACGTTGGTAAGCAATTCATACAGCTCATCCTCCGTTAATAAAGAATGACATAAGGAAAATAGAAAACACTATTAAACAAATGTACTGATGAATTGCGCAGAGTACAGATGTGAATAAGTGTTAAATATCAGTATTAATTTGCCATAGTGGATTAATTTAAAAGTGTCATTTTAAAACTACTATGTAATATGTTTGGAAAATTTGGGCTGATAAAAATGTTAGGCCATTTGTAAGTGTCTGATAGAAACTTAGTAACTACCTGCTAAGTTAACTGCCAATTTTGCCTTTCATCAAATCTTAAATATCTTCTCTACAGTTTTTGCTAATGGTATTCACTTGGTTTTTTTTTATTTGTCCTTACAATACTCTTGTTTTCTGCATACTTTTCAGTTAGTTTGTACAACCTTCAAGAGCAGGACTCATTTTTTTGTATCACTAAATTCCCCAATGGGATTAAACAGCTCAAAAAATAGTAATCATACAAAATATTTTTAATGATTGCTATTGTGATCTTGATGTCAAAGATCAAATGGAATTATGACTAGTAGAGCTAAATGCAATTGAATATGCTATTACTATTGCACTCTTCACAAATACTTACACGCCGTCTGATAGAAGAAAAAGTTGGCTACGATCTACATTCGGTGGGGTCGGGCTCCAAATTCCTCAATAGGACACCCATAGCACAAAAGTTAATAACTAGAATCAACAAATGGGACTTACTCAAACTAAAAAGTTTTTTCTCAGCAAAAGAAACAATAAGAGAGGTAAATAGGGAGCCTACACCCTGGGAACAAATCTTTACTCCTCACACTTCAGATAGAGCCCTAATATCCAGAGTATACAAAGAACTCAAAAAATTAGACAATAAGAGAACAAATAACCCAATCAACAAATGGGCCAAGGACCTGAACAGACACTTCTCAGAGGAGGACATACAGTCAATCAACAAGTACATGAAAAAATGCTCACCATCTCTAGCTGTCAGAGAAATGCAAATCAAAACCACCCTAAGATACCATCTCACTCCAGTAAGATGGGCAGCCATTATGAAGTCAAACAACAACAAGTGCTGGCGAGGATGTGGGGAAAAGGGTACACTTGTACATTGCTGGTGGGACTGCAAATTGGTGCAGCCAATTTGGAAAGCAGTATGGAGATTTCTTGGAAAGCTGGGAATGGAACCACCATTTGACCCAGCTATTCCCCTTCTTGGTCTATTCCCTAAAGACCTAAAAAGAGCATGCTACAGGGACACTGCTACATCGATGTTCATAGCAGCACAATTCACAATAGCAAGACTGTGGAACCAACCTAGATGCCCTTCAATAGATGAATGGATAAAAAAAATGTGGCATTTATACACAATGGAGTATTACTCTGCATTAAAAAATGACAAAATCATAGAATTTGCAGGGAAATGGATGGCATTAGAGCAGATTATGCTAAGTGAACCTAGCCAATCCCTAAAAAACAAATGCCAAATGTCTTCTTTGATATAAGGAGAGTAACTAAGATCAGAGTAGGGACGAAGAGCAGGAGAAGAAGATTAACATTTAACAGGGATGAGAGGTGGAAGGGAAAGGGAGAGAAAAGGGAAATTGCATGGAAATGGAAGGAGACCCTCAGGGTTATACAGTGGAGGGGGTAGAGAGAGAGGAGGGGGGGGGAGAGGTGGGGAGGGGGGATGGTGGAGGATGGGAAAGGCAGCGGAGCACAACAGACACTAGTATGGCAATATGTAAATCAATGGATGTGTAACTGATGTGATTCTGCAATCTGTGTATGGGATGAAGGTGGGAGTTCATAACCCACTTGAATCAAAGTGAGGAATATGATATGTCAAGAAATTTGTAATGTTTTGAACAACCAACAATAAAAAATTAAAAAAAAAGAAAAAAAAAGAAAACCAACTGAAGTGGGGGCTGGGGTTGTGGCTCAGCCTTAGAACGCTCGCCTAGCACGTGCGGGGTCCTGGGTTTGATCCTCAGCACCACATAAAAATAAATAAATAAAATATTGTGTCCAACTAAAAAAAAAAAAAAAAACAACCAACTCAAGTAAAAGCTTTATTTTTGATACTAACTTAGAAAGCAATAATACAACATCTGCATGAATGCCATTCTGTTTCTTTAATTCATTCTTAGAGTGGGAGTAATGTTAATAAAGTACTCAAGCTTCATTCTCATGGTTTATGATAACTGGACCTCTCACTAAGATTACTTTCTTCTTATTCCAGTTGGTCATACAGACTTCTACATACTTATTGAAATGCAGTAGATTTATATGCAGTCATATTTCAGTTTCCACACTGTAACAATATTCCATGAAAATTCTTTTTCAATTTAGACATTAAAAATTTATGAACAAAGCAATAATGCAAAGGGGTAAAGTAATAAAGAATGCTCATAAAATGTTTATAGAATGCATGTTATAAAGACACTGGTATGTCCATGTTAAATCCAATTTCACAAAAGATTTTTCATAATAATCAGTCAATTGTGTAGCTGCTATTTAGGATGGTTCAGTCATGTGCACATATCTATAAAATGAGAGTCAAACCACTGTTGCACTTTTAATATTCATCTTTATTTTATTCTGAATACTCACATGATACGTTCTGGATCAGACACAGATTATTATTCACTTAAAATGCAAATAATGACCATGTTTTTGTCACACTCTGATTCTTACTTTTGGGATGAGGTGATGAAAGCCAGATCAAATATCCTATGTTTACAAACTTTCAGTCATTTTAATAGGCAAAGAATGGAGAAAATGCATTTTGTCCGCTTTTACACAACAGTGCCGAGGAGCTACCTCATCCTCCCTTCCTGAAAAGAGAAAAAAACCTTTGCTCTATTGAAATGAGGATTGAAAAAAATCTTGGGTTCTTACTCTAACATTTTGGAATATAACTACATCTTAAGAAAAGACAGCGTAGCCTGAAAATGATGTGGCTTAAAAGGACACATGTAATATTAAGTAAAGGTAACTTAACATTTGTAGAAATCAAATTGAAACATGAGGAATCCTTTGGAATGGTCAGTAGAAACTTAATTCCACCAAGGATATTTGGTCCTCATTGGAGAGGGAGTGGTAAACAACAAACACACAAGAAATAGATGGAAAATTAGAAAGTAAAATTCCAAATTACTAAATTTCATGTTTCTTGGAGACATATTATGTAGAGACTAAGGATTTTTTTTTTTAACAACTACAATTAACACTGCCAAAGATACCATTTACCCCATATCTCACCTGAGTACAGACCAATCAAGCAATCAGGTAAAGTTAGGAAATGGAGCCAGCATTCTTTTCATTGCCCTGTAAAACTTCCCATTTTCCTTTGGATTCAAAGTATGGGGTCTGAGGACAACCGACATCAGAATAATCTAGGTTACTGCTGAAAAAATTGCAACTACCTATTTGAACCAAAATATTGGACACTGTTATGAGAATCTTCACTTTTAATAAATATCATACATGACTCCATAGAAATCCAAATTTTAGAACTATTGATATTCTAGACCCTTTATTTGTCCTCAACTCTCAATTATTTACTTTTTTATTAAATGCCTTTATCTTTTTTTTAGAGAGAGAGAGAGAGAGATAGAGAGAATTAATTTTTTAATATTTATTTTTTAGTTTTTGGTGGATACAACATCTTTATTTTATTTTTATGTGGTGCTGAGGATCTAACCCAGCGCCCCGCGCATGCCAGGCGAGTGTTCTGCTTGAGCCACACCCCCAGCCCATGTCTCTAACTTTTTAAAGAGATTGACATATGGGTCTTAGTCTTCCTCTTCTTCCTCAGTCTTGATATTATTCTGCATAGTCTAAATATTTATGAGAATGCTGCCTTATGTCTCATGCTCTTTACTCATTGATCATATTTTAAATTATCATATCTTTAACAACTTCAACCAACCACTTTCAGGGCTTTTGTCAATATCTGGAATTATTTAACCTTAGAAGTAATAATCAGATAAAATTTTTCCTCTATGTGCTTCTGTTGTTACAACTCTCTCACTGCACTATCACCTTCAACCTCTTTGCAGCTCATTCTGCCTTAATTTGTCATCAGTGATGAATCTAATTGCTATTCTATTGGAATTGTACAAACAACCCACTCATATGTAGTTGAAAGATATAGTTTCATATAACCTCATTAGTATATGGCAAGAAAAGAGAGCAAAAGTATTGCTTCTGAAAGAACTCATGAGTCTGTTTAATATTCCAGGTTATTATTTGGCAGAGGGCATGGGATTTTAAAATGATGAAGATATAATGGGGTTCTCAGATAGATCAATACAGGAAATGTGTGTGTGTGTGTGTATTTAAATTAACTAAACAATAATGAAAAGCAAAAAAGGGGGAAAATTCCTAGCCTGATAGAAAACAGTCCAAAAAATAGAAAGAAATTCTCAGCAGTACTTGGGCTAGCTAACAATTTAGAGTAGTCATTTAGTGAATTGATAGCTAAAATATGAGATATAAAAACAGTTAATAGTGAACACTGTAAATATAAGAAAATAACAGACAACTAAAACTGTATCATTATAGAGTTAATAGTATTTAGAGTTAGGAAGTGTCATAATAGATAAGTTTGTAAATAAAATTTCTGACAGACACAAAAGTCTAAAATGATTTCCCCAAAAGAAAATAGAGCAAAAAGAGATTATAATAGACAAAATGTTCCACTATAAGTATAAAGAAAAGATGTTCCACTATAACATGTAATATGGAAGAAATGGAACAGAAAAATAAAACAATTTCCCCTAAAGAAAGGAAAAGCAGGAGTGATTTAGTGGATTAGAAGCACTGCATTCTAGGAAAATTTGATAGAGATTACTCAGAACCATACAAGTGGGCAGATCTATGAATGCCTGCCATAGATGTGAGTCTATTGAAGGAGTCCCAAACCATGTACTACCATGGAGATCAAGATGAAGGCATTTTTGTAATTAGAGAACTAAAACATGTATACTTTCAGTCTTATCTGAGGAAGCTATCTTTCATAAACCAGATTTGTATTTCAAGGTGAATATTGCCAAAGTTTCTGCTTCTGTTAGACCACATTTATGAAGAGTGACAGATGAAAGCTTTGGTAACACATTATTCAAGGATATTTTCAGGAACAGTTTGTAATACAGAGTAAGGTTACAAACTCCCTCCCCCAATACCAAATGAGATAAATGAAGCAAGCAAGAAAGAAAGCAATCAGACACAAACCTGGCAAAATTAAAATGTTCAACATTACCAACCAAATAAGGAAAATCACAAAATCAGAAATAACAAATATAACAAAGCAACAAAAGATTCTCTCAAAGGTAGATAATCAAAGAAAGCTTTAAAAAAGATATGGTAGGGATATGTGAGACCCTGGGTTTGATTCTCAGCACCACATATAAATAAATAAAATAAAGGTCCATTGACAACTTAAAAATTAAAAAAAAATATGGTAAAGCTCTTTTCTCTTCCCCACCCAAAAATTACTAAAGAAAATTTATAAATTATTTTATAATTTTGTGGAAAATCTAATATTCCCCAATTCTGCTAAGAAGGAATTAATTTTAGCTGTCCCTCTTCTGAGTTGGATAATAGTAGAAATGGTTGCTGGAATTGATGAAATGAAGGAAGTAAACCACAAAGATTGCCTCTAATATAAGTGAAAAAAGTCCAAGTTTCTCTCAATTAACTGGGGGGATCCCTGAGATTTCAGGAAACAATTTAGGATTAGAAAATCCTATCTAAATAAAATAAACTCTAATCCACATAATAGTTAAAATGAAAATGAGTTACAAAATTTTACAATAAAGAAAAATGAATAGGATCATAGAACACCTGTTATAAAACTTTATCTTAGATTATAAAATAAATTAGTTCCAGAGAAACCCAGTGAAATTAGAATCAAGGGAAAGACATTCACAGGAAATCAACACAAATAGAAGGTCTAAATAGAAGTATGTGATCATGAGCAAGACCAAACAAAATTCAGACAAGAAGAGAAAGAACAGGTGGAGGTAGAGTATGAGGAGGAAGAGCAAGGAGAGGGATGTGAGGGGAAAACAGTAATTACTTAAGTATTCAAATACAGATGTAAATTACATGGTATATAAATAACATACAGATAACTTGGTTGAAAGAAAACTCAAGGGCTGGGGATGTGGCTCAAACGGTAGTGCGCTCACCTGGCGTGCATGCGGCCCGGGTTCGATCCTCAGCACCACATACAAACAAAGATGTTGTGTCCGCCAATAACTGAAAAATAAAATGTTAAAGTTCTCTCTCTCTCCCTCTCTCTCTGCCTCTCTCTCTCTTTAAAAAAAGAAAGAAAGAAAACTCAAAGTATAAAAAGGTATCTCCACAAACTTAACAAAATATGAATAAAACAGAGACCCATAAGAAAAAAAAATATGACTCTAGAATTAATTGGAAAGCTCAAACTATAATAGCATGGTGTTAGAATAATCTCTTTGTTTTTCAGTTTCAACCACTGATATGATGGGTCCCAAAAGGAAGGCTATGCCAAACTTGCAAAGGTGTTTGAAAGAGGTTGCAAAACTCTTGATTCCCTCAAGCACTTACAGATTATAAAAGAGTCATGAACAATAAAAAGCAAATTATGTGTAGGCACAAAAATGTCAGGTAAATCTCTTTTCCTCGTTGCTACTTTTAATGACATAAGACAATTCAACACTATTCAACCAAGTTCTGAAGGAAAGAAATGATGACTCAAATTTTTATACCTAGTCAAGATGATTCACATATGAAGAAAACAAATATCTAGAAATAAGAGAGAAGTCAGGATAGATCACAACAGTCCTTAGGGGAAAAATAAGATAACTATGAAATCAGGACAATGAACAATTAAATTAACATGCAGTCTTTAAAAATGGAGAATTTGAAATAAAAAAAAAATAAAAATGGAGAATTTGGCCAGGCATGGTGGCACACACACACATAATCCCAGCTACTTGGGAGACTGAGAGAGGAGCATCACAAGTTCCAGGATAGCTTTAGCAACTTAGACCCTGTCTCAAAAAAAAAAAAAAAAAAAAAAGGCTGGGGATGTAGGTGTAGTAAAATGCCCATGGATTCAATCCCCAGTACCAGACACAAAATGGATAATTTGTAGTACAATGACGGTTGGTGAACACTTGCAAAATGTGGTGTAAATGTTATAAACATTGACAATCTATTAAAAATAAAATTACCACTCCATCATAGCAGAGTCAACCAATACTGCTTAAAACTAAAACATATAAGAACAAAGTGAACATAATTCATAATATTATTGATATTTCATTATTTTAAATGAAAACTTCTTTAAAGTTTATTTTGGTGACAAATAGTTTTCTGATGCTTGGTAGGTTCTTCAATTTAAATTCAGAAGTTTCTTTCTTTTAAATTTAAATGAAATAAAATTTAATTCATTTTATTTCATTCAGCCTAGTACCATTTTATGAAAACTCAACCTTGTTTTTCAGTTTTCCATCCACCTACCCATCCATTTGTATATAAGTAGATTAAAAACCTAAAATGCCCATTCACTCAATCTTAAAAGCTGACTGTTCATGCAGGGTAAGATTTATACGGTTTTTATCTCTCTCTTTCTCTTTCTTTCTTTTCTGACATTTTGAATTCTAAATATTCATTATAGTCCTAAATTATAACTTTTTAATTATAAAAATTGTTAAAAATGAAAATGGAAGAATTTTTGTAAGTTCTCACATAATTATTTGTAAAGAGTAAAGATAATAACTAATCTTGAATATCAGGAGAGAAGATCATTTTGAGAAGCCTCAATGGATACTTAATTTTATCAAAATTAAAACAACTATTTAAGCTCATATCCATTAGGGAAAAAATATAAGTAGGAAACAAAAAGCATATCTCATTGTAAGTATTAAATATGTGATTTATTTTTTATACTATGCAGTTTCTTGTATATGTAAATTATAAGGTATCAAAGAGATGACTACTTAACCTTATCTCTTTCTAAATTTGTTCATATCAGTGGTTTGCAACTTTTACTGTGTATAAGAATTACCTTGACAACTTTTAAAACTAAAAATGATGAAGACACACTAGAGATCCAGTCTTGATTAGTTTTGAACAGGTCCCAAGCTTCTTTGTTGGTGATTTTAATATATATCCAGGCTTTCAAAACCAAAGTCCCACAGATAATGAGACATCTCCCTAATTTTTAGAAAGCAGGTTTTGAGAGCTTCAGAGATCAAAGTTGAATAAGCCTGATATGTTACAAACAACAACCCACACACACAAAGAGCAACACACCATAATGGAAATCATAGAAATTGAGGTAAAACAACCTGAGTTTAAATCCAAGTTGTATTAATTGCATATTTCTAGGAAAATAAATTTTATGTGCTTTAGTTTCTCCCTCTGTTTAATAACAGTGATGATTATAATATTTAATCCTGTTGTTGTGTGAAACAAATATATGTAAAAAAGCTTAATCCTTTACTGACACCAAACATATGTTTATCATTGTTATTGCTAATCACGGGTTTGTAGAAAGTCAATGAGAATTGGCTATAAGATTCTTGGTTGGCATCTGTTTTCTTTCAGAATTCAATATATGTTGTTCCAGGATCTCCTAGCTTTGATGGTCTGGGCTGGGAAATCTGCTGAGATCGGAACTGGTATCCACCTATAGGTAATCTGCTACTTTTCTCTTGTGGCTTTTAAAATTCTATCCTTATTCTGTATGCTGGGCATTTTCATTATAATGTGACTTGGTGTGGATCTGTTGTAATTTTGTACATTAGGTACCCTGTAAGCCTCTTGTATTTGATTTTCCAACTCCTTCTTCATGTTTGGAAAATTTTCTGATATTATTTCATTGAAGAGATTGTGCATTCCTTGGATTTGTATCTCTGTGCCTTCCTCTATCTTATTAATTCTTAGATTTGGTATTTTCATGTTGTCTTATAATTCTTGGACATGCTTTCCTCCTATGAAGTTGTAAAAGATGGTTTCTTACCATCTTCACTATGTGGTCAAATTTATTTTCAAGATTATATATTTTGTCTTCATTGCCTGAGGTTCTGTCTTCCAAGTGATCTAGTCTATTGTTGATGCTTTCTATTAAATTTTTTATTTGGTTTATTGTTTCCTTCATTTCAAGGACTTCTGATTTTTTTTCAGACTCTCTATCTCTTTCTTGAAGTAATATTTTGCTACCTGTGTTTCATTTCATATCTCTTTGTTGGAGTGATGATTTTTTATTGCCTGTATATTCTCTCTTAATTCATTCTCTGCTTTGTAGATCAATTTCATTACATACATTCTGAACTCCTTCCCTGACATTTCATCTACTGTGCTGTCAATGGAGTCTATTATTTTATCAGCTTGGTTTATTTTTAGCAATTTCTTCTCTTGTTTCCTCATGTTGACCATGTATCTTCCTCTCTAGCAGTATGGATTTGAGGTATTATAGTTTTTATCTTGTAATATTGTAGTGTCCCTGCGGGTTGCCAATACTTTGCCAGCAGGGACCTGGATGATCGTCTTGTAAATCCTGGCTTTTGTCACTAGATGAAAGATGGTGGGGAAAGCCACCCAACGCGTTGGTAGATGGCACAGCTCCTATCGAGCACGTGCGCATGCGCAGTCGCTCTCAGTCAATGAGAATTGGAGCCAATTATGTTAAAGAACACATTGTGTCTTACCCAATTATGCTTTCCTCCTATGAGGTTGTAAAATAATCCTTACTCATTCTTTTGAAAATACTACTGAGTTCTCCCTTCAAAGACTAAAGGACAATAAAACATTTTGACAAAACGCTGAACAGTGCAAAAACATATGTGGGCCTAATGTCTGGCATTGATTGCCAGAATCCACAATTTCACAACTAGTTTCTGTAGGTAATAAAACCAAAATAAATATATAATAAATATTCACTAAAAGGTAATTTTTTTACATAATAACTATGATAATTATGAAATATGGTGGTTGATTACTTGCTTCATTCCCTATTTTCCTGTTTGCAATAGATGTAACAAGCATTTAGACATTCTTACCATTAGAAAAAAGTTCTTGTTTTCCTTTAGGGTCTGAGCTGAGAAATTAGTTGAAATTATAATTGTCTTACTTTTAAATGTGATCTGCATTTGTGTCCTGCAGTTTTTAAAATTCTATCTTTATTCTGTATAGTAGGCATTTTAAATATAATGTGTCTTGGAGAGGAACTTTATTAATCTTGCCTATTTGGTGTTCTAAATGCTTCTTTTTAAAAAAAAAAAAATTTTTAGGGGCTGGGGATGTGGCTCAAGTGGTAACACACTTGCCTGGCATGTGTGGGGCGCTGGGTTCGATCCTCAGCACCACATAAAAATAAAGATGTTGTGTCCACCGAAAAAAATTCTCTCTCTCTCTCTCTCTAAATTTTATTTTTTTAGTTGTTGATGGGCTTTTATTTTTATTTATTTATATTTGGTGCTAAGATCAAACCTAGTGCCTCACACATGCTAGACAAGTGCTCTACCACTGAGCCACAACCCCAGCCTCCTAAATGCTTTTTATATTTGGATTTCCATCTTGTTCATAAGGGTGGGGAGATTTTCTGATATTCTTAGAAACTTAATTACATTAGAATGAAACTTTATGGTGTTTAAATTCTCTTATATATCCTGGTATTGTCCATAATTTTATAGTCTGTCCTATTTTTATGTCTTTTCATTAAAAAAAGTTTTAAATTATTTTTATTTGATAATGTATTTTTAATTTTTTAAATAACATTTTGCCCTGTACACACACTATTTGTTTTTTTGTTTGATTTTTTTTTCCCTCATTAACTTTTTGTTTTCCCCACTTGTTTATTGTTATGGGGTCAAATTTAAAATTATTTTGTCATGGTTCATAAAATTCCTATTGGTATTAAATTTCACAAATTAACTTTAAAAAGCTAACATTTATAAATTTGAGTTTCCCCACAATTACATATTACATCTTTCTATTTATTTAATCCATTCATTTTTATTTCAATATTAAAATTATTTTTGTTTTATTTCATGTAGTATTTGTCCATTTCTTAAGTTTGTTATAATTATTTTTATATATTTTTGCTGCTGAAGCAGTAATTAATTGCTCAATAATAAATTTCATAAGCAATAATTAAATAATTTATTGAGCAATTTAATAATTTATTGAGCAATTTACTACTCTTTTGTTCTCTACTTCACCCAGTGTCAGTCTTACCCCCACCCTTTATTAGAATGACTCTGTCTCTCCAGAGAGAAAAATGAGGAAAGAGGATGGGAAAACAATTTTGCTTGAATGATACAGAGATCATTGCAGAATTATTAAGAATGGCTGCTTTCCAGTGTTAAATTTGCTTTCAGATGGCGATTTTATGGATTCCTCAGATTACCCACTAGAAATTCCTAGTCCATTTTTCAATATGTGGGCAATGCATATTTTTCTCTAGCTGGATCTCTTAGAACATGAACCCATAGTCCCTGAACTTTTCATGGCCTACCCTACACAGACTTTATGTTGTGCACTCATTGTTTCTTTAGGTAGTTTTCTTGGGAGTGACTCAAAACAGCACCAGCATTGCTCTTCTTCACATTTCCAACATCTGAAAAATACTCAGTCTTCCTGCATCTACCAATAGTGGAATGCTATTGACTCTCAAAGTAGCCCTCCTCTACTTTCCTATATTTTAATGGTTCCCAAGCTCTGGAGAATGTCACATGTTTTGTCTCTTCAAGTCCCTTCTTTCACTTGGATTAAAGTGACATGGATTGACCCTCTCCCCTGCCTCAAGGGAGGTAGAAACAAACAACAGCACACCAATAACTATTTTCAAAGAAATATTCTCTACTCACAAACATCATCTTTTAAATATCTTTAAAATATATTCTACAGGGGCTGGGGATGTGGCTCAAGCAGTAAGGCACTTGCCTGGCATGCATTTAGCCTGGGTTCGATCCTCAGCACCACATACAAAGAAAGATGTTGTGTCCACCAAAAACTGAAAAATAAATATTTAAAAATTTTCTCTCTCTCTCTCTCTCTCTCTCTCTCTCTCTTTAAAAATATATATATTCTACAATTGCTTGGTTTTTGGCCTTTGGGACCTCAAACAAAACTGAGTCAGAAACCTTCCCATTTTGGTATCTGAGTACATCTAAATTATACCATTATTTTATCCTATCCTGTGTTCATAGGGAAAGAGTTAACATGTGAATTATAATTACTATTGAAACTTAATATTGTTCATTTAATCTTAGTGAATAATTCTGATGTTTCTTGTTTTTTTTTGTTTTGTTTTATTTTTGGTACCAGGGATTGAACCCAGGGGTACTCAACTACCAAGATATCCACATCTGCAGCCCTTTTTATTTTTTATGTTGAGACAGTTTCTGGCTACTTTGCTGAGGGCCTTACTAAATTGCTGAGGCTGGCTTTAAACTTGTGATAGTCCTGCCTCAGCCTTGTGAGTCACTGGGATTACAGGCATGTGCCACCATGCCTGGCTGATAATGTTTCTGTAGCAACAGAAACTCTCATTTATTTAAAAATGTTAGCATTAATACAATTATTTGTTATTGCTTACACATCTTAATGATTCAGGCAGATTAAATCATAGTTCAAATAGACTTCTCAATACATTCTACTTGTTGATTGCAAATAGGTACAAATATAAGAAAGAGAATAGGTCTGGAAGTTGGTTTATTTTTACACTCTCATTTTCCAGGACACATGGTTATTTCCTTGTACATCAGGGCATATTACTATGCCTCTGGTCTACTGGAGATGGTTTTCCTTTCTGTTGTCACATTTACTTTGTCTCCTTGGCACTTCTATGAATTTAGTGCTGAGTTTCACACTAATCACACCATCCATCTATTGAATGACAGTCATGCTCCTGCAATAAAACAGTGTAAACATAATGTAACAATGTCAGGTTACCCTATTTCTGTTGTTCATGTGCATTCCAATTTTATGACACAAATGATAAATATTTAATGTTGAAATTTAGAGGAATAATTTGTCACCTCTGGTAAAAATACAAACTTCATTGTAAATAAATATTACTTTCTGGTTCAATGAGATTGAAAATTAGATACATTTGAAAGAACTAACTAAATGTCTGAAAATTTAAGACTTCAACACCACATTAGTTTTAAAAATATATAAAATTACTAAAAGGTCATCACAATGTTCCAAGCATTTATGGAATACTTTTTTACTTTAACAAACAATTACAAAATGAATACCTTTTCATTTAGAAATTAAGATACATAAAATAAAATATAAATGTTACCAATGTCTCCACTAAAAAAGTAGCATAACAGCAGCACTTTTCATTCATAAGAATTCCAATTCTGGGGGCTGGGTTTGTGGCTCAGTGGCAGAGTGCTTGTGTAACATATGTGAGACACTGGGTTTGATTCTCAGTACCACATATCAAATAAAATAAAGGTCCATTGACAATTGAAAAATATTTTTAAAAAAGAATTGCAAGTTTTCTATCAAAAATGTTGAAATAGCATAAGGTAAAAATTAACAATTTATTTTGTAAAGCAGTAGTTCTTTGAACAGAAAATTCCTAATGTTCCAATTGCCAGATTTTGCTAAGAGTGTGATAAAATTACTCACTCCACTTAACATCACAGAAATTCCACTTAACATTGCAAAATGCTCTGCTTGCTACTTTTAGTATGACCAGATGATTACAGGATGATAAAATTTCCATTAGCAATCCAATGTAGCAATTGAAGCAAAGGGTCCAGAGGAATTGCATAGAAGATACTTTATCACAGGCATGATCTACTGAAGAAGATACTAAGGTGTGAAAAATGTTAAACAGTGAAAATTGTTAACTATCGTATTAACCCATAAAAGGATTCTAAGTATATAAAATGCAATGCACTATAGGGAACAGAAGATGAGTGTATAACAGGAAGCCCTGGCAAGCAATATAAAAGGCCTGTTATTTACACAAACAGGTGTCATTAAATGGAAAATATATTCCTTTTTATTTTCACCACACTTAGAACAAATAATCATGGATTTTCAAACACGAATGGATATTTTTTTTCTAAAATAAGTGGCTCCTAGAAACCATCTGTAGTTAAGAAAGGAAATTTCCCCAAAGTATGATTAACTGTTTGTAAACTTGTCCTCTTAGAAAAGTATCCAGAAGGTTCCAGGCTGACATTTCATTCCTGGTTTGATTTTTCTTTTTTTCATGGAGATATGTGGTAACACGAATAAACTATATTTCTTTGAGACCCTGCAAGACCTAACTTAATTCCTCACATAAGAACAATTTTATCATTTTGAAGTAGAAGACACTAAATAAAAACATGCTAGGAGAAGGGATAATAAGTACCTTTACTTCTAAAGGGACATGAAAGGCTTTGGATAGTGAAGAAAAGTTGGAGAGGGAAACTAGAAGGCACAGGGACATGAAATTGGAGAAGCTCACTTGACCCACCAAACCCGAAGTGGAGCTGAGCAGTAGATTTAGGCAAATGAGAGATTAAATAAGGATGTAGCAACAGTAAGTTTATTTAGATGTAGATTGCTTAGAACCCACTTATGACCAAGAATTCCTGACTTCCCTATCACTGAAATAGCTCCTTATAAGCAGTTATATCTTGACATGAAGATCTAACCTCAAACGCTTCTAAACAAAAATACTTCATAGTCCTAAAACCGTGCTGAAGTAGATGTTTCCATAGTGTTTTATGCTTTATGGCCTTTAGGGAATTAGAGTCCACTTTGGCCTCAGTTCATTTAATAAGGGGACTTAAACATCTTTATTTCAAAAGAAACCCACAATTATCCTCAGGAGACAAAATAATAATTTCCCCTTTTGGTGTGAACTTTGGAACATGAGCCCAAACTAAAGGAGATTGAGCACAAGAATAAGACAATAAATTTATTAAAGAGCAGATAACCAGATACCAATCCCAGAAGTTCTTATTTAGGCCATCCTGGGAGGTAAAGTGGTATATATTTGGGGAAAATTTGTACTAATTCTCATATAAGTATCTACTAAGTAAAACAGACATATTTAAACAACAGAATCTATTCTGTTTCCATGAAAGTCCATCATAGTTTTAATTCGTAAATGTGGACTCCAGTAAATATACAGAAGTCATATATTAAAAAGTTCACTCATTCATATATTGTAAATAATCATCAGTTATTTTTCTAAAGGTTGTATGTGGTTGTATTCTAGAATGAGTAAGATATTTAGCTGAAGTTGGCCACAGATCAGATCTTAGGATTTTTACTTTATGTCATTAGAACTACATTTTATTTTTGATCAAACTGAAATATTCACACAGAACCAATTTTAATGTCATGTCATTCGATAATGCTATTAAACGTCCAGTGAACAAAAATGCTGAACTACCTCATCATTTTATTTTGTAATGCAATTATGCAATTCATAGTGTCTCATACTGGCATCTTGCCAACACACTTGGGCTCTAATTAGCACACGGTTAAACTTATTTTAAGGGCTTGTATATTGAAGTTGATGTTATACAATGTAGCTGCAACCATTCTGGCTATGAACAAATGTTACCTAACATGTACTACATGGCCTGTATTAAAATAAAACATTTGATAAGAGAGACAGTGAGTGAGTGGCTTACTGAGATTTGTTGCAATATAAAAATTAAATTAGTTATTTGGTCTCTATTTCTAGATAGGAAACTATAAATTTAGTTTTTATTAATGTGATAATTCTAAAAAAAGGGAATCAATTTTGTAAGAAGAGTGAGATTTAAAGTGCAAAGGGATGCTATCAAAGACTCCAGTAAAGATGATAATCATTTTAATTTTGTATCTGTTAACTGTAAATGACTTATGTTTCAAATATGCATTTCAAATATCAGCCATTTTAACAGTTAACCTTGTCTGCAATATTATTCTGTTTCTCCTTCCATTTCTAGATATTCTCAACAACAGTAAGTTATAGTGATGACACTTTCTAATTTTTCCTGTCTGAATACCTGGAATATCCTAAGGCTTAGTAAAGTACAGAAAATGTCAAATTTTAATCCAATACCTTTTCATCATAAATACTGTTGGTACAATACCCTGCCAAATAATGTCAACATATTTGATATTTGTTTTCCTTATAGTATTTCTAAATGAGGGGTACCAAGACGTGTGAATTTGTTTTTTAAACTTTTGGATATTTTTTACTGAGATAAAATTCACACAACATAAAACTCATCATTTTAACCATTTTAAAGTGTAAAATTCAATAGTTTTTAGTACAATCAAAATGTTGTGTAATCATCATCACCATTCAATTCAAGAATATCTTCACCACTCTTCCCAAAACTGTCTTCTTACCCCTTGCTTTGTATCATATAAAATGTAATGCATTCTTTGGGATGATTTTAAAAGAAATAATATTTTAAATAACTTTATGTAAGCCTGGAGTTGAGGCTCAGCGGTAGAGTGCTCACCTAGCATACATGAGGCACTGTGTTTGATCCTCAGCATCACATAAAAATAAAAAATAAATATATTGTGTCCAAGAGTGAGTGGAATTGAGCTAGATCAATAGGTTTCCTATGTATTATTACATTCAGATTTTGAAAAATAAGACAAAGTTTGTGCTATAAAATTATTATTTAATGTTTTCATACTGTGGCAAATTTAATAGAACAGATGTGTTATACATTTGCAAACTACCATAAAATTATCTTAATTCAAGAATTTTAGAAGGAGTTAATTCTAATCGTTCAATTTTCTACCCTGATTTACTAAAATTTTGACTATTTTAAGTAAATTAAATTGTAAATAGGTACATTACTTAAGTAAATTTCAGAGAAAAACAATATATTGGATCTTTAAAATTCATTGTTAAACAATTTTGACAGGTATTTTCATTTTAAAAATTATTCTTTATGCAGTTAATTTTTTTTCACCGGATAGAAGAAATAGGTTTGAGGAACTAAGGAAAATCTTGCTTTTATATACAGTGCTTTTGCTACCTGTTATGATTTAGATGAGTTGTCCCCCAAATGCCCATGGGTGGGACAATGTAAGAAAGCTTAGATGTGAAACGACTGGGTCATGAGAGACTTAATCTAATCAGTCCATTAATCCTCTGATAGGGCTTAACTGGGTGGCAACATAGGCAGGTAGGATATGGCTAGAGGAAGTGGGTCATTGGGAGCATGCCTTTGGGGTATACATTTTGTTCATAGTGAGGGAAGTCTCTCTCTGCTTCCTGATGGCCATGTTCTGAACCACTTTCTTCTACCATAGTTTTCTACCATAATGTTCTGCCACATAGTGGGCACACAGCAATGGAGTCAGCTGTCTATGGACTGAGACCTCTCAGAAATCGTGAGACCCCAAATAAACTTTTCCTCACATGACTGGAGATGAAATGGAACAAGAGAACTTAAATAAGGATGGAGGTGACATATTCTGGAAGAGGCAATGGAGTTTAAAGAGGAAGTTGACCTCACCTCCCGACATAAAGTTTTTGAAATATGGGACACAGAATGGTCACCTCATAAGAAGATGGCACATACTTTATAGGAAAGCATGGAGGGTAGTCATGGAAGGGGCTTTTCATATGCTTACATGCATATTTTTTAAAAATTCAGTATCTGTGTTTGTCCATAGACACTGTATATAAAGATAGGTATGTACACATAGGTGAAGATAACCAAAATAGTAAAATATTGGCAGCAAAAACTTTTGAAAGTTAGCATTATCGTGAAAATTTTCCCTCTGTTTTAAACCATCCAGGTGGTTTAAAATGAGTATCTATTTTTTTATAACCAGAAAAACAATGCAAGGGTTTGTTTTTTTGTAAGATTATTAATATCCATAGTGATATTATGAACAAAGCTTTATTCTAACTAAATGAATTTGGATGTTGATTACATGAGGAAATGTGATAAATATAATCCAAATAGAACAAGTTAATATGTGCATGAAAATTCTCAGGGAATGTATTATGTCAATACTTAGATTTGCAAAATAACTCAAATTGTTTGCATCTTTTGTTTATCCTAGTTTTACCCTTTTAAATACTACCAGTTTCCAAAGTTCTTGATGATTTAAATATGCTAAACCATCTTTCAGATAATAAACATGACCAGCCCACTTCAGGTGCTTTATAGAAACATTTTCATTCTTTATGATCATCAGGATAGAGATATAGATGTTCTGTAATTAATGGAAATAACTCATTAAACTCAAACTAGATGTTGTAATTAAGTGACTCCAAAGTACTGAGTGCTAATGAACATAACTTATTACAGAATTAACCCAGAAATTGAAAACTTGTTATTCCTGACCTTAGCTATCATAACATCTGGATGATAGAATTTTTCTATTCCATCATAAATTTCCTACACTCCTTTCCATGCATAACTTCTATATATATTTTTAGTGTCAACTAAATTAACTCATCCTAGATTTATTTTTCCTTAAAATATTTTTAAGGGAACCACAATGCATCAGAATTTTAATTCATATTTTATAATATATGACTTGCTCAGAATAATGTAATTAAACTAATGGATCACAGAAGCAGGGAGTTATCCCAACAGCTAAAAGCAGTCAATTATTTTCTATGATCTCCTCCTCCTTTATCAACCAAATTCTGAATTCTAATAATTCATCTTGTATCCATGATTCAATACATGTCTCAAATACACTCTATCTATCACCAGTTCATTGAATTTTACAACAATTATTCTATGAACTCATATATATTAAGACACAGAAGTATATACTAGCCAGATTTTTTATAATCATAATTATTTGAAGGAAGCAATTCACTAAGGTTTTAGTGATTTCATTACCCTCCTCAAATTAATTAATGGTTGCTTCCTTGCCATTTGTTTGTTCTTAATTTGGGGAAAGATTCCATAATAGTCCTCATACTTTTTTGAATTCTATTATATTCTTCATATTATTCTTTTCTGAATAAAGAATCATTCAACTTTCAAACATTTCAGGAGGTATTGTTGCTGTCATGATGAAAAATTTCTGATTCTATTCATATTGTTCCTTCATAATATGCCTTCAATTCCTGTGTTACCCCTTTCTCCTAATATGAGAGTCCTCTCTTTTGTCAATTCTGAAAAATATTAAGCAGTGATTGGAAGATTTTTGTAATTGAGCAGATTGATGATGTGTTTATTAAAATGCTTCACTGAATGTTTCTGCTATCCAATGCCTTGCTGTAGTTGTTTAATCAGTGGGCTAAGAAACTTCTTTTTTTGTCTTCTAGTTAATACACAATCTTTAGAAGAGCACTATAACCCAGTTGATATGATATTAGCCTGTGGGACCTGAACAGAGGGCTCAGTCATGCAAGACTTTCACCTACAAAACTATGAAATAATTGGATGCTATTTAAAGCCATTTAGTTTGCCCTCAATTGGTATGGAAGCAAAAGAAAGTCAACAAGTATGTGTGACTATTTTACATGACTTAAAGTTTTTTAGCAGAACAAATACTAATTCTACATTTATTTAAAACATGGTAGGATTAACTAAAACTTCTTATTGATCCCCTGGATTTAAATAATAATTACCTTTATCATGTACAATGTTTTCTTCACAGACATCACTGTCATTGATATCACAAAATCAAAGTATTATGTTGGTTTTAGCAATGATTCCAGAAGGCAAATGGAGAAAGAAAATAAGAAATACTACTTTAACAAAAGCTATGGATGGTCTGCCCTTGTGCAGATATCATGTTCTTGTGCTGTGTCCCCATCCTCTGGGTGAGCATGGTGGAGCGTCTGTAATATTTTTTAGCAAACTACCGTTGGGCTACTGGAGCTTAAAATCAGAAGAGCCTGAAAGTTAATGGTCCCTGCAGCAGGCCCATAATCAATATCTGTCTGGTGTGGGAGTTTCAAATCCCAGGTTTTTTGCTTCAAACTCAAAACAAAAACAAAACAAACAAACAAACACTGTTTCAGTTCCGGAGAACACTATAAGATCAGGCTGAAGCTAGGACTTTGACTTAAATCCCACACTTTTTTGGGGTGATTGAATCTGCTTCCTTGCTGTGGTTTGCTGAGAGCCACGGCCGAGTCTGTATGGCCCCTGGCATTTTGCCAACAGTATTGATTGACAGGCGAGGCATTACTATCCGCCTCTGCCGCAACTTTTGAGTTCTCGCACTATTTTGGAGTTCTCGTGGGGATTTCCGGGGATTCCCTGAGAGTTCCCATTGGTTGGGGAAGTGCAGGAGGAGGGATTTCCGGGAGAGATATTTCCGGCTGGGGGTTCCTGGACAAGCCTCGTGGTGTTCGGGAGGATTCCCCGGGAGCTGTGTGAAGTGTTTTCCTGCAGTTTAAAAATAAAGTTTGTTCCTGCTTCAGTGGCTCCTGGTTTGTGCCCAGTCAGACTGCGGCAGTGGTTGAATGTGGCCTCTCTAAAATTCAGGTGTTGTCAAAGTAGTGTTATTAGGAACTTGGGCCTTTATGATGTAATTAGGCTACAAGGACTCCTCCTTTTTGAATGGGATGAGGCACCCTCATAAGTATACTTGACAGGGTGAATTTGTTCCTTTTTTTTTTCCTTCCAACTTCTTCCATGTGAGGACCCAGTGTTCCCCTCCTCCAGAGAGGAGGACGTAGCATTCAGGATGCCATGTTGGAGGCATAGAGGAGCCCTTATTAGATGACAATACAATCTCAAATTTCTCAGCCTCCAGAATTGTGAAAAATAAAATTGTGTTCTTTTAATATTATCCAGTCTCAGGTATTTTGCAGTAGCTGCATAAATAGACTAAGACATTCTCCTACCCCCTCATTTATTTATTTTTTTTCTGGAATCATTTCTTTAATATAGCACATTTCCATGAGTCTTTATATAAAGTGTTAGAGTCTGTAAACAAGTCAGGATGGCGCCTGGCAAATGTTAGAGTCTGTAAACAAGTCTGGATGGCGCCTGGCATTTTGCCAGAGGGAGTGGTTTGTGAAGTAATGCCAGCGAGCCATTAAGTGTGGGGATTCCTTATTGGTTGACTGCTGAATCGAGTTTATGTTAATTAGATAAGCTGTGTGGAATGTATATATACCCCTCCTGTCCTACAATAAACGGCTCCTACTCCTGCTGTATCAACATACAAAAGTTGTTTGTCACCCCCCAGCTATTTTGCTGCAGCCGGACTGCGACAATAAAGGTTGATTTTTACGGACAACTCCACCCAAGACAAATGCAAAGTGAATAAAAAAGATGAATTAGCAATTCATTAATTTACAAAAAGTTAAGGAACTAATGAAAGTAAATGTGAAAATGTAGTTTTATTCTATTAAGAGAATCAAATGGGAATAAACATAATATTCTTTAAAAAATATTTTCTTGAAGATTATCACATTTGATTTCAGATGTTCCTGGGAAAAGAATAATTGACAAACAAAAGAATAATTGACAAGGGCTGGAATTGTGGCTCAGTGGTAGAGCACAGGCGGGACCTGGGTTCGATGCTCAGCACCACATAAAAATAAAGGCATTGTGTTGTGTCCATCTACAAAAAATATTCTCTCTCTCTCTCTCTTTAAAAAAAAGAAGAATTCACAAACTAATATACTTACATTCTTCTGTAAAGCACATGATACAGAAATTGTACAAGTTATATAATACAGACAGGGACAACTCATGTATCAGAACCATTAGTATTAGGATATATTAAAACAGAAAATGGAATTGCAGTTGGCAATATTAATTATGGTTTAATAAAAATATTTCCCAGAAAATATATGGTACTTTATTCAGGAACATTCCCTATGCCAATCCAGGCAAGAAGGATGATTTGATGCAGATATTGATGAAAATGATGGGAATAGACAGTACTACTCACGTCAGGCCCTGTACTAAACACTTAACATTCATTTATTTTTATTTCATAAATTGTCTCAACAACTCTTAGAGATTTTATACTATTATCTTTCTCAACCTTTATTTATGATACTGAGTCTTGAAAAGCTCAGTCATATAATTAGAAAAAGAAAAAGAAAAAAAAATCACAATTAGAAAATAGGACTAGGTACATTCAAGTTCACCCTGTCTGAAATAATGCTAATAGTGCATGGGAGTGGTTAGTCTGTAGTTCTATCTTACTAAAGATGTGCTCAAATCTAGAACTATGGATAAAGCTATATCAACAATGATGAATTTAACTGATTAAGTCCTAAGTTTTGAATTCTTTAAGTATTTCAATAAAATTGACAGAGGTATATTAAAATAGGTAAGAAATCATAGTCTAGAGATTAGTTTATTATTATATTAATATTGTTATATTACCTTACTATAGTATAGTTATACTCTTCTTATTCTATAATTATATTGCATAATTATATTATGTTTATATACTATATCTACATTTTTATAGATATTTCACATCTGGTAAAATGGGACCAAAAGGATTAAGCACTTTAAAACTTTTTCATTAAAATTGTAATTATGTTATTAAACAAAATACATTTTAATAATTTCTAAGTGTTCCATAATGTGTAATTTACATTTCATATTAGAAAATAGTTTTTAAAAGCCTTTGTGCTAGAAGCTATAAATATTTTCCTGGGTTCTCAGAAAGAAATACATTTGATTTTAGATGCTGCCTAGAGTAAATATTAGCTAACATAATTAAAATTATCTTGATAAAATGTATTTATGGAGAATATGATAAATTCTTATCGAGCTGGAATGTTTATAGTTTCAAACAGTTAAAAATATTGGGGCTGGGGTAGTGGCTCAGTGGTAGTGCCCTTGACTCACTTGTGTGAGGCACTCGGTTTTATTCACAGCACCGCAAATAAATAAATGAATAAAATAAAGGTCTATCAACAATTTAAAAATATATTTAAAAATTATACTTTGAACGCTAAAGAGCATTATAAAATGTGACATTAAAACAGAAATCCTCATGTCACCACACACACACACACACACACAAAAAAAAAAAAAAAACAGAAATCCTGGCCAATTTTTATGTCATGCTTCAGATATAAATTCTATGTGCAAAATACTGATATTTAAGTGAAAATTTTAAACAATAATTATAATGAATACAAAAGCATAAATCAAATGTACTATTTTTATCCTTTCCCAGACACACCCAACTTAGTTGTAAATTTTTAAAGCCCCACTCCAATTTTTTAATTTTTTTGAACTTACAGAAGAATTGAAAAATTAGAACAATAAACAAACATCCTGAACAAGTTTACCAATTAACATTGAGCCATACCTGTTTTCTCTCTTCCTCTTCATCATCATTTCTTTTGTTTTCAATTTATTTTCTTAAAGTATATTCATGTATGCACACACAAACACATACAAATTCATATGTAAATATTTGCTATCTTTCAAAACAAAAATTCTATCATATAATAACAATGCCATCATCACAACTAAGAATTTCACAATGAAACAGCAACTTTATCTAATTTATAGCCCAACCCTAAAGTCTCAATGTTGTCAGAGTCAAAACTGGGATTGTTCATTGAACTTGTTCTCCTTTTAACCAGTACAGCCTTCCAGCTTTGTCTGATCCTTCATGGCACTGAATTTTTTTTAAAGAGTTGAAGCCCAGCTAACTGATTTCTCTGATTGTCTTCTCATGACTGGATATAGTTTAAACATTTCTGACTAGAAAAAAAATCATATATGTCTAAGTATAGTTCTCATTTTGTCCCATCAGGAGGCATAGCAAGTCAGAGTGGCATGTTATTAGAGGTGATGATTTTGGTCATTTGGTATTGTGGGGTCCACCAGGTAACTTCCTGTTAAAGCTGCTTTTCCTCCTAGGTAACCAATAAGTATCTCAAAGTAAATTTGAGTTTGTATGAGCCTCTCCCAATAATACTGCAGATTAAATGTTTGCTTTCTGTGTGGGCTATGTAAAGCCTATTGGAAGGGCTCCTTCAAGCATTTAAGCCAGTGGATCTCAGGGCTGAGAACTACTGAACCAGGTCCCGGAACCAAAAGGTGGAGTGCAAGTCAGTAGCATAAGATGAAAAGGAAACCAAATGTCTTTTGCAGCCCTATGAGGAAATGAAGGTGTTGTTTTATGTATTATTATAAATTTCCAGAATCAGTAGATCTTCATTTAAATCAATCAGTAAGAATCTAGTATCATTCTTTTATGCAAACTTTGGTCTGTGCATGCTGTCCTCTGAAACCACAGGAAATCAACACTTCTACATTTTTCCAAAGGATGCCCCAAAATATATCAGTCTTTTAGAACCACAAGAAACTAAGAATTATGCTACAGTTGATCTGTTTCTATTCAAATCAATTATCCTTATGTTAATAGTTTTAGTATGATGCATCCTTTTTTAATAACTTCATTTCCAAACATTATATTAATCTTTTGTTGATTCACATTTCATAGAATTTGAGTTAGTCCATCCAAAAAAATCATTTGGCTAACTTCTGCTAGAAATTTAATGACAAGAATCTGTTGACTTCTAGTATAAATCAGTACATAATAAATATCATAGTTCTATCATCATGATGATTCTAAAAATATATTTTATAATGCTTGTGCTTTTACACAATGAATGCTCTCAACCTCCTTTTAAATTCAGAAAACTAGGATTAAAAACTTCCAAGTCTTAGCCTTTTTATTCTTGTTTTCTTATACAAATAATGTAAGAAAAATTAAAGCAGAATTCAAATGTATTTCAGATCACATCAATAACCAATGAGTTTTGAGTGAAATTCAAGAGCTCTGTAAATCATTTTACATTGCTATTAAGAAATTCTGATTTATTTGCTTCATTCGTTTCTAAAGAATTTATCAATTCTAGTGTATTGTTCTAATGTGTATATAAATCTTATATAAATATGGTAATAGAGATATCAATATTTTCTTTGAAGGAAATGTATCATAAAATTAATAAGTAATCTGTGGTTGAACATTGAGACTACATGAACATCCCTTTCCTCATTAACCTCTCACCTGGAGGCTATAAATACTTTTGTTGTTGCAACATGTAAGAATATCTCAACCCTTGTGAGGTTGTCATGATTCATTTCATTAGCTGGTAATAAAGTACCAGAGATTTTTGAAGGTTGTATTTGTTTGTAATGAGTTAAATCTGGCTCAAATTTTTGGAGAATGTTGCAACTCTCCAGAAATATTGTATTGTATATTAATACAATAATCCCCCTTTGTCCCTGCAGATTCTGTAGCCCGAAAATATTTAAATAAGTCCTAAGATAACTTTTAATATAATATAGTACTATAATTGTTCTATATTATTTTATCTATCTATCTATCTATTTATTTATTGTGAGCCATGATATCCTTATGTTGTCTGGGCTGATCTCAAACTCCTAGGCTCAAGTGATCCTTGCACCTCAGCCTCCAGAGTAACTGGGACAAAAGGCATGCATGTACTACCACACCTGGCTTGTTTACTTTTTTTATTAGTTATTGTTGTTAGTCTTACTAAGCCTAATTTCTAAATTAAACTTTATTGTATGTTTGTATGTAGGAAAAAACAGTACATGTAGGGCTCAATTCTATCTGAGATTACAGGTATCCACTGGAGATCTTAGAATGTATCCTCCATAGAGACATCTTGGGGACTACTTTATCCTTATGATGCTTCTTGGGAGTTAATACTATTTCCTGCTACAAAAAAAGATGCTTCTGAATATCACAAATCTAATTATGGGTTATGTCTGAAACTACAGTGGCACCTATTGATCTACAAGAAGGCTACAGGCATCTAAAAGATTTTTAAATGTTATGTTGAATGATATGAAACTGATAACTACAAAAATGGAAATTTATTTGATAAAGCCCAATACATTTGTCTTCCCAATTTTAATGCACACATTTACTGATACACATGCACCTGCCCCCCCATCATTCCCTCCACTGCCAGCTCAAGCCTAAGCATATAATACTCTCAATTCTATTTCACAGTTCCCTCTACTGCTAGACTGTAGGAAAGAAGTCAATGGTTGCTATAAAATATGAAAGCATACAAAAATATCCAAATGGAGGGTGGGGGCAAAAAAACCCATAACCTAAAGTTAATCGATCAAGTAGTTTTTTTTTTTTTTTTGTACTGGGAATTGAACCCAGGGGTATTTAATCACTAAGCCACATCCCCAGTCCTTTTTATCTTTTTTTTTAATTTTGAGATAGGGTCTCACTAAATAGCTTAGGGCCTCACTAAGTTGCTGAGGCTGGTTTTGAGCTTGTGATCTTGCCTCAACCTCCCATGTCACTAGGTCAATCAAGAATTTTTAAATACACAATAGAGTATAACCAATGAAATACTAATAATATGTTTAGAAACCACAATTCTGAAAATAAATTACACGACCATATGTAAGACGTTACAGAAAATATATAAAGACTCCCTGTTAATCACTTCATTCATTACCAGAGGAATAGTAACACTCTAATCTCAAGTCTCTTAACTAAATCTTTCTCCATCATTAAGTGAAGTTAGGACAGTTTTATTCTTGCCTTCCAAAATTATGTTAGGGATAGAATTTTGAAGTTTTAAATTAAATTTCTATGATAAATTGCTTTGTAAATAAGGTATTTTATTAATTTTCAATGGTATATGAGGTACATGAAATACTACCAAATATATTCTACATACCAAAAATTATGGTGTTATGGTGTATATATATGATCTTAACAGAGGTTCTGTTCCAATGTGCATTATTGGAAAATAGATCTTATGTTCAAAAAGCAGTTCTATTGAAACTGACTTTAATACATAGAGACAGGAACAGATCAAGAAAATGAGCAGCACTTTATGATATAGTTTCTAGAAACAAGTCTCCTTAGTCTTCATATGGTTGTTTGTTTACAACTTTCTCCTCAAGATTGCTATATCCAAAGTGACATGTTGGCAAACTGTCTATGCTTATATATGGGTAAGAATTTTATCATGTAAATTGCTTTGGAGAAATGATCTATAATTTTATCAGGCTGAATAAAGTGAAAAACAGGTGAAGAAGAAAAAAAACACTGAGGCAGTCCTTTGAAATTGTTCGTCATTGTGAAAACCACTACTACCATCATCACCAACAAAAACAAATGCTTATTACTATTCATAAAGTTTTAAGGAAAGAGTTAAAAACATTTTGAATGACTATACTTGCTTAAGGGAAGGTTATTACAGAAAACAAACTTTCTTCAGCAAGCTTTCTAATGCAGCTTATACAATCTACACCTATACAAAAATTTCTTAATTTAATAACTGGTAACAAGTTTATTTGTATGTAACTTTATACACAAAATAATTAACCATTACATTTATTTAAACGTTTAGTGTTTACCATAACTAGTAGATAATTGATTAAGTCAATTTATAGGACAAATAAATTTTAGTTCTGAGAGTGTAATGTTTATATTTGTGACAGTATAGCTCATCCATGATGTTTCAGCATGCAAAGAATATCTCTATCGTGTGAGATGAGAAAAAGTTGTTTTGTTAGTTGTTATAAATTTGTAGAATTTCAACTTACTGATTTTTAACAAATCAAAAAGATGAGTTTATCTCTAATATGTATTTTTTACTCATCTGTTTTTCAATATCCTTGAATGAAGGGTACAAGAAGTGCAGTTAGAGATATTCTTCCAGACATTATAATAATACGGACTAAATGTTATCTGCAGACCAAAATGCCACTGTTTTTTTTAATAAAAATGAGCATTCCTAAACTCATTGTAAATGAACTAATTTAGTACCCTACTTTGATCCCAATTTACCCAAGTCCAGGCAAGTGTTTATCTTCATTATGGGAGAATAAGATCTGAGAATTCTTCTTCAGGCAATATCAGAGTTTCATGAATATTCACCATGAACAGAACTATATGCTCACTCATTAAAATATTGAATGTATGTTATTTCACATTAATTGTATGATTTGTTAGATCACCTAATAGTTTAGTAAGATAAGCAGATACTGCAATTTCAATGAAACATTTGAGAAATCTGAAAATCTCTCTTAAGGCATACTTTTACTATTTTAAATCATTATCTTTGGTTAAAATCTATTAATACATATTTTCTTTTCAAAAAGATATACCTATGGGAAAATTCTATAATCTGTTGTTAACACAGTTTAAAATATAATTTTAAGGAATAAATTGTGGAAAAAATGAAAAATTTTGATTCCCTAAATATACTAAACACACACACACACACACACACACACACACACATATATATATATATATATATATATATATATGCATAAATACTATAAATTCATAAACACTTAGGATCAGAGGTTGAACTCAGTGGTAGATCACTTACCTATCAGATGTAAGGTTCAAGTCCCTGGGTTTGATGCCCAGAAACACACACACAAATTTATTGATAGGCCCCACCAGGCCTGGAGCACACATCTGTAATTCCTGTGGCTCAGGAGGCTGAGACAGGAGGATCAGAAATTCAAAGCCAGGGCTGGGGATGTGGCTCAAGCGGTAGCGCGCTCGCCTGGCATGCATGTGGTCCGGGTTGGATCCTCAGCATCACATACAAAGATGTTGTGTCCGCCGATAACTAAAAAATAAATATTGAAAAAAAAAGAAATTCAAAGCCAGCCTTAGCAAAAGCAAGGCACTGATCAGCTCAGTTAGACCCTGATTGAAATAAAATACAAAATAGGGCTGGGAATGTGAGTCAGTGGTCAATATTAAATGCATTTAATAATGAAATTACAGACCAGTTTCCATATCTCTCTCTCAGATTTTCCTCTCAGAGTCAGGGAGGAAAACAGAGAGAGGAGAGAGACAGATGATTATAAAATTCTACAAAGGAAGACATACATATTAAGTATTCAGAAAGATATTCAGATCATTTCAACAGAATAAAAAGTACTGTGTTAGGCCCCAAAGAATATAACTTCTACATATGGTAGATTTCTCTGGTAATGCAATCAGACTTATAATGACTAATAAAGCTAAGTTGAAAAATTATTTGTAAAACTAAGAACTATGATTTCTAAGGATGCTATTTTGCTTCTGTACATCTTTAATATTAATCCCATATAATTCTCATCAGAGGCAATAGGCATTAAATATATTATGTGTATCAATATCTGGTACCTGCTGGTAACCAAAAGCTAAAATCCCCACTGACGACATGAACCCATATAAACACAGCAAGCTCATATTCATTAAACCATTACTTAGAAATGTGTTTGTACTTGTTTCAGAAAGACAATCACAAAGTAACTAAAACAGACTAGATAATTTTTATGGATTATTTTAATTTTATGTCTTAGAAATTTCAGGATGTTTTAAATGAGCATTAAAAACATATAAAGAAGAGATAGTTATGCATCAAAACACCTGACATTAATCTTTTCTAATGCAGAGTTCTTTTTATTTTTTTATATAAAGATGGTAACATGGATTACATTTAGAACTGACTTTACAAGTCATTCAAAGAGGCTATCAACATTGTGTCATGATGAAATTCTCTCTGATAGAATCCTTGTTCCAAATGTATTTCCTCCACCATCTGGTCAAATCCCCTAAAATTCTCACCATGAAATGTGTATTCTGTTTGGTTAGGGCAAGAATAAATGAAGCATAATTTCTTGTTCACTATAAATTATTAGCATGGAAGCTAAATGTTGACACTTAAGCCAGGGAACAGTTACTAGAGAATAATAGAACTACAATGAAATCATCACAGGCATTTAAGAAGCCAGGAGATGATGTAGCATCCCTCCCTCCCTCCCTCCCTCCCTCCCTCCCTCCCTTTCTTTCTTTCTTTCTTTCTTTCTTTCTTCTTTTTCTTGTACTAGTGATTGAGTTTAGGGCACTCGACACTGACCCACATCCTCAGCCCTATTTTGTATTTTATTTCAGACAGAGTCTAACTGAGTTGATCATCACCACGCTTTTGCTAAGTCTGGCTTTGAATTCCTGACCCTCCTGTCTCAGCCTCCTGAGCCACAGGGATTACAGGTGTGTGCCACCAGGCCTGGCAGGGCCCATCACTTCTAATTATTGACCATTGACTATTCTTAATCAATACTACATTATTTTGTCAATGTCAGGAGTCAATGAAATCCATCTAAAACATCTCTTCTCAACGTCAATAATACATTTTTAAAAATACTTTTATTAGTTGTTGATGGATCTTTATTTTATTTACTTATTTATATGCAGTGCTAAGGATTGAATCCAGTGCCTTGCACATGCTAGGCAAGCACTCTACCACTAAGCCACAACCCCAGCCCAATAATACATTTAATAGTGAAATTACTGACCAGTTTCCATCTATGAAAGTGGTTCACAAATTCTAGGCTATAGATCTCTAAGAAGCAGTTGAGGTTCCACATGTACTTAAGAACAGTGTTACAGTCAGATAAGTAATTTTTCTAACACATGCTTTTGAACATGATCTTGCCAACTGATGTTGGCACCTTCTCTCATGGTTCATAAAATGAAATTTTACTTTAGATTGTTGCTTAATTTGGAGTAACTTTTTGCCATAGGTTTTATCAAACAACACAGAATAAAATGAAAAGACACGAGTTTCAAGTGTCAGGTAATGGGTTTGAGGTTTGAAGTGTTTGTAGAACTTGTAAAACATGAAACCGATCCTTTTCAGACTGAATATAGGCTAAAATGGAGCCCATCAGGATTTATCAAGTTTATTCAAGGTGGACATAAAGGTCATTTAGATTGGAAGGAAGGCAAGTATCACTGCAGGAAAAGTTCTGAACTACCTTTTGCATTTTAGTAGCAGAGAAATAAACTCAACTTCCTTCCATCAATGCTTTTTTTCCTGTATACTTTTCTAGTAGTAACAGGAAAGCAGCATGTCTTGCAAGACACTGGAAAAGGTCAGATTCCAATATCTACAAACACGTGCTTACTAAAAAATGCAGTTGAAGATTGATTCTCACAGTTACAGAGGACGTGTTTTTAAGATCATGGAGATAACATTTGCTGCTGGTCTTGGGAAATTGGAAAATAAAACCTTTAAAACATAACCAACTCTAGATCTGAGAGTGAAGAGGATAATAGTGAAGAAGTGAGGAAAGAGGCATCAAGGAGAATATAAAATATAATCAATTTCATGGACAATTCAATAAATTAACTGATAAGGTTTGGAGTTTTACTAACCACTACAAAGGGTTATATTTTGGAGAGTAGTAGAAATAGTGCATTTTATTAACTAATAAACGAGAAGAAATACTCCATTAATCAAAGCAAATCAATGAGAAAATCCTGGTATATTTGAAGCCATGTACTAGGTAGAACTAGAAACTGACTTTCATTACCAAGGCTTAAATATTTTTTATAAATAAACTTTTAATATGCTCACAGTAAGCTATAGAGATTGATACACAAGTGCAATGTGGCCCTGCCTACATGCACATAAAATGCTTTTTAGTACTCTTTCTTGTAAAAGGATTTTAGACATCTAACACTGCCATTAGTCGCCATGTTCTATCAAGAACTCTATCAGAAATCACTCCTTTCTAATCCATCCCCTCCTCTTAAGTCTACCATCACCTCTGTACTTCTGTACTCTGGCATATCATTAATCATTTTTATTTCCCATCGATAGGTGTTACTTATTTACAAGTCTTTCTACTTCTGTCCTTTGTCCTTTCACAATCACCTTGCACATAAATATCTCATATTTTCCCTTTTAAATCCAAGACCAACACACAGTACTTGGAAGCTATGACAACTTGGATTGAAGATAGATGGATGACTGGGTAGGTGGGAAGATACATGGATATATAAAGAGTTTGACATTTTCATTCAAGATACATTTGAACTCCAAGAAAAGACTGCTTTGTAACCATCATCAGAGATCTAAAAAGTGAGATATTTATTCCTAAACTTGAGGTCATCAGAAATAGAAAGAGTCTGTGATATTAGGAGTTTATTACAGATTGATTTCTGTGTAAGAAATAGGAAACAAGCAGAATTGGTTAAGAGTAAGAAGTAAAACAGCTATGCGGGCCCCATGAGGACTTGGCCAACATAACTGCAACTCTAGATGATACTTTAGAATTTCTGGCATTAGGCTGAAATGGATGAGCCTCTACACTCTGCCTTAGTCAGCTTGGAGATACAAGGACCTGTTGGAGTATAACCTCAGTCCAGGAGGCTGCATGGCTGGGGCACAACCTCAGACCAAGTGGCTGAAGCAGGTATTGTAGTAGCTGCCAGGTAGAGGCAGTCACCTAAATACAGTCCACATAGTTGAGCAGCATGTCTTACCTTGAAAGGGTATTAGGAAATATAATACCACGTCTTCCACGTTAATCACAACCCACTTTGATCTTGATTTATAAATCAGAAACAAAATATATCAGAAAGATGATAATTTATCATATTGAGCCATACTATATGCTAACCTCAATCTTTTTGTGTACAATAGGCAGAGCAGATAGAGACGTGTTGGTCAGTATACCATGCAGACAGCTCCGTTAAGTAAGAACCTGGGTGGCTATTCAGTGACTTCACATCCTTCCCATGTCTGTGAAACTCATTGTAAGGCATGGCTTCTTGCTGCACTAATCAAAATTCCACTGAATGTAAATCATGAAATACCCTCTTTAGTCAAATATCTTCATGTCTAGCTCTTATTCATAGGTCATTGTTCACTGCAAATGTCACCTATCATTCATCTATAACAGTAAGTATTATTTGTATATTTAATGACTAGGGTGATCCAAAATGGCATTTACAACTATGATTTCATTAAGTGAGAGACAACAAAACAAATAGATAATACTTTTATTTTTAAAGTAAGAGCAGGAATAAGTTCTGCAAGAGTCTTCAAAATGATATTAATCTTTAAATAAAATCCAAGCATTTAAATAATGAATTTGAGTCTTCTGAATTTCTGAAACAATTTTATTAAAGCACTTTCTATATTGATTTCTGTTCCATTGGAATACAGAAAATGTTCAGGTTATAGATAAAGGTCAAACAAAATTAAATACTGAAATTAAATAAAGCTAAGAGTATTAAATTAAGATAGTTAAATATACTGAATTAAAGCAATTAACAGAATGGGAGAAATACAGGTAGTTTTATATTGGATGTAAATTTATAAACAGAACAAAATATTTCCATTACTTCTATCTTTATTTTTAGCCTGAAGGAAGTAAATAAACTTTGATTTCCTGTAACACCCTTAATGAGCCTAAAGAACAAAGTTGAATTTCTCTAATGTGAAATTCCCAACATTACAGAAAACAATAGTTATAGAAACCTAGTGACTACAAAATTTATACCATGTTGTGATAGGGAAGGGATACACAGTAGACTCCTGGGGCATCTGTAGTATGCAATTTTCTGACTAGAGCAGTGGATAAAAGAGAATGCACTTTACAATGATTTCACAGTACATTTCTAACTTGCTTTTCATTTAAAACATAATGTATGGTTTAATCTCCATTGAAACATCAAAGTTTTAATATGTATGTAATGAATTTTATGCCACATGGCATATCATGTTTTAAAAATAATTTTATACAATTGTTTAGTAAATGGATTAGGTAATTGCAACACAATTATGGTTGCTAAAACTGCTTCCCATGGTGTTAAAGGTTAATAACACTGAAAGCACTATACATGGAAATTGATTTAACAATTAAATAAATGGATGGCATATAACAGATATAGGTTTCTCACTGTTGGATTGGAATGTTTCATACAGGAAAGAAGGGAATGACAGACTTATCTACATGGTATTGAATTAGAATTGAAGATGCCAAAATTAACTCATGTTTAATACGGAGGCAGATGTATGCATACAGAAGTATTTATAAGTATATGAATATGCAAGGATTAGCATTTGCACATATATTTCCTTGTTCTGTCAACTTAGAAAATCTAAAAGCACCAGTAACAGTGAACACACCTAAGTATCCATTTTCCAACAAATAATACCTTTTTCCAATAAAAGGAATCAGATCTCCTTAGAGAATGGCTGATGCTAGGACCAGAACAATTTGTAAGATGAACAAGGAGTACCTTATAGTGATAGAAAGTAAGAAGGTATTTTAAAAATAACCTCAAAGAATATTATAAAAAATACAGAAGACAGTCTTGGAACAGTTTCCAATGGTCAATGCTGAAACAATTTGATCAACAACATAAAGAAGAATAGGATTATAACTTGTCATAAAATAAGTATCAGAACCCACAGGAATATAAAAAATTTGAATAAATAAAAGTAAACAGAAGAGAACAGGCAAATCTTCCTTGAAGAACATTTCCAAATAATATACGTAAAGAGCCCTCTGAACATAGAGATACCGTTTGGTGGCTATCTCTTCCTGTGCTATAATAATCATGTAGCCAAGTTTCTCATATATATGATGAGTTTCTTGGGTGCACTAAACCATTTAGAAAGCTGATGAAGGAAATGCATCTTCAACCAGAAGAATAATATAACGGATCTCATCAGAAATGATGTCTTCTATGAGATTGTTATCAAAATGAACACTAAACAAATTCATGCAATGAAAATCCTCAGTGTACTGACATTGCTTTAAAAAGCAGAAAATTTTCATTTCTGGAGAGAACTTGAGAATGCAGTAACACGTTGCCCAAAGCACAGAGATTCTATACTTAGACTGAAAGTATTAGAAAAGCAGTAGACTCCTGAAGTACTGAATTTTGCTGCTAATGGGAATCTGAGTCCCTTCACATTCAGAAACCCTAAAATCCCACATCCAAGAACTCAAAGATGTCCATCAGTAGGGAAAGTTGGCCCTCCAGGTGTTCTCACAGCTCAGTGAATACATGGTAGAATCCGGCTTCCAGAAGTAAGTTTTCTGAAAGTTTAGTGACAAAAACTGATGGGTGAAAGTGGTTATGATTGACTTCATAGAGCAGGAAATTCTCAGTTCTGGGGTTTTCAGGAAAGAGCAAGAAGGTCAAATTAAGGATACCATTGCTGAGCTTGAGGACCTCATGATAAAGCAAGGAGACCAGAAATCAGGTGCCACCTGAGAATGATGGGAAATTTCAAAAATAAAAACTGAACTTGAGAGCAAAATCCTTATTTCATGAAGAGAAATGTGTTGAACACGAAGTCTCCCATGTCTTAAAAGAGAAAGGAAAGAAGGAAGGAAGAAAGGAAAAAAGGAAGGAAAGAGGGAAGAAGTGAGGGAGGGAGATATTTCAGAAAGACATCAGCAAAAATAGACATTATAGTTGAAAGAGAAACTATAAAAATAAATAGCATAATGAAATTTAATAGGCAGGAGACATGATAAAAGATATATATATCTACATCCTATGGAATAAAGTATATGAATAAGAAATAGCAATACTATTTGAAGGAAACAAGAAACGAACTGGTGAAAGTTACACACTTTGTTCTGTTGCAGATAAATTAAAAGCTCAAAGAAAATATGAAGATGAGTTTAGGGTTTTGGCAGCCAAGAGTAGGTGGCCTGATGGAAATCTTAACATGCAGAAGCTATTCAGTGGGTCAATGATGAAAAAGATTCCCCCAGGTTATTTTCAAGCTCTTATTTCTAAAATGATCAACCTCAATCTGCCCAGCAAAGAAAATAATTAACACAGTGAAGAGATGGCATACAAAATGGGAGAAAATCTTTGGCAGCTACTTTACCTATAGAGGATTAATATCCAGAATAAATAAAGAATTCAAAAAACTTAAATACCAAAAACAACCCAGTCAATAAATAGACAAATTAAAAGACTCTTTTCAAAAGACGTACAAATGGCCAGTAATTATATGAAAAAAATTGTTCAGTATCATTATCCATTAGGGAAATGCAACTCAAAACTACATGAGATTCCATCTCACCTCAGTCACAATGGCTATCGTTGAGAATATAAAAGCAGGGAACTGAAATGGAGCAAATTATATTCCATGCATGTATGATTATGTCAAAATGAACCCCACTATTATGTATAACTATAATGTACTAATAAAAACATTTTTAAAAGAATACAAAAAACAATAAATGCTGCACAAGGCTGGGGGTTGGGAGGAACACTTATGTGTTGCAAAGACATTGTTCCTAAAGTTGGACGAGTACTTCCTTGAATAGTCCCAAAGACCTCTTGGAGAGAGTGTGCAAGAAGCATGAGAATCCCCTACAAAGTTGATATTAAGGTTCCAAAAACTACCCAGGTGAAGAAATGATGGCAAAGGACTTATGTTTTGGTGTGCAATTGCATATTCTTTCTGTTTTGTGTGAATAGAATGTTTTATATGAAGTTACAGCTTTGAAATAGCTACAAGAAATTCTAGACAATGTTTTGTTGATAATGATGTTGAAAATACATCATAATCATCATTTAAAGATATTTATATTTTGGTAGCATATGCATAACATGAAATTTACTAATATAACCATTTTTAAGCATACAACTCCACAGCATTAGTTATATTCACACTATTCTACAATCATTACCATCATTCATCTCCAGAATATTTTTATCTTCCCCAATTTCACAAATTTCAACAATAACTCACCATTATACCTCATCCCAACCCCTGGAAAATGGCATTTTATTCCTATGAATTTGACTACTCCAGGTACCTCATATAAATAAAACCATACAATATTTGTCCCATTGTGACTGGTTTATTTTACTTAGCATAAAGTCTTCTATGTTCATCCATGTTGTAGCATGTATCAGAATTTTCTTACTTTTAAGACTTAATGGTAGTCTTATATGTGACTGCATTTTGTCTAAAATACCAATTCAGTCTTATTATGTGGCTACAAATATTAGTTACTCATCTTCTGCTTATTATTTAAAGCATGAGTAATCAAAAACACAATTTCTAAAATTGTATTCTCTTCTTAGTTATATATTAATGATATGGTTTTAAATTGTATTTTAATTGGAAAATAATAATTGTATATAGTTATGGGATGCAATGTGATATATATATACACACACACACACACACACACACACATATGTGTGTATATACACATATATACGCACACACACACATACATTGTGGAATTATTAAATCAAAGTATATTACCCAACTTATTACCTCACATACTTATTTTGTGGCAAAAAATTATAGTTTATTTTAGTAATTTTGAAATATACAATGCATTATTATTTATTATAGTCACATATTGTGCAATAGATCACTAAAGTTTATTCCTTCTTTGTGCCCTTTGATTATCTTTCCTTTCCCCACCACCCATCTCCCTGAGCAACTGGTAATCATCATTCTACTCTCTACTTCTCACTTCTACTTTATTAGATATAATTGATATGTGAGATCAATTAAGGAGGCACAAGGGGCCACCTGCATAGGACATATAGGAAGTTCACTAATTTTATCAAAATCAATTCACATCTATCATTCAAGGCAGATTGTCTTTTAGGATAATTTCCACAATTGTATGTACACATCTAGCTAGTGGGAATTCCTTTTATCCTACTCAAGTGGAATTTTATCCATTCTCTAATTCTAGAGAATACAGTCTATTTGAGCTCTCTATCCCAAAATATACTTCAGATCCTTAGAAATTAAATTGATGCACTGAGGAAAAGCAGGGAATAATATTTCAAATATGCAAAAGAAATAAACACAGACAATATGTTTTGGGTACTCAGGAATGGCATTTACTCATAATTAACGAGCAAAGCTCAGTGGTAGAACACTTGACTAGCTTGTGTGAAGCTCTGGGTTCAATTCTCAACACCAACATCCCCCCACCCAAAGGCATGTATCATATATTCCCTCTTTCACATACTCAAATCTCTATATTGTGACCTCACACACAAAAGTAAAAATAGGAAAAGTCAACAAAAATGTATGAATTTATGGGTAAAATAAAGATGTTAACAAATTAACCTATAAAACAGACCAATTCATGAATGTATAACAAGGTATTTATACATGGGAGAAATTATATTTTAGTGTTGTTTTTATTGGCAATAGCAGTATTATTTCTAATATTGTTTAATTTTGCAAATAGATACAAAATGTACTACTTGCAGCCCTTTCCTTCACCCAGCCCTTGACAACCAGCTTCTCAATCAATAGCCAGGACCCAACATGCCATACACTGAGTTAGCCCTGGCTCTAAGATGGCCTCGCAGGTACTGCTCCAAGGTCACCCCACCCCCACCACACGCATCTCACACTCTTCATTACCTCTTTCCTGCACCTATGCCAAAACAAATATTCTTATGGCTTCCATGTGCCAACAACCCGTCTCGTCTCAGTTTTAGGAAGATCATTCCAGACCCCACACACCCTGGCCCATCATTCAAGTTACCACCCAGTCAGCCAAATAAACTCCAGGCCATTACGGGCCTGCATATACAGTGCCTTTGCATGTACTCTTCTCACAGTCTGCCAGTCCAGGAGGAAGTAAATGCACCCAAGTTGCTGCTCCTTAAAAAAAATGGAAAGAGGAATGTAAAAAAAGTTATACCCATGTTTATAGCAGCATTATTCACCAGAGCAAAAAAGTGAAAGCAACCTGTACTCATCAACAAATGAATGGGTAAACAACATTTATAGATACATATAATGAATTATTACTTAGCCTTAAAAAAGAGGGAAATTATTTTTTGGGGGGGATGTTTTACCATTGAGCTACATCCCCAGCCCTTTTTATTTTATATTTTTATTTGCTAACTCACTGAGGCTGACATCAAACTTATGATCCTCTTGCCTCAGCCTCCCTAGTTGCTGGGATTACAGATATGTAACACTGTACATGATACAAAGGAAATTCTGATACATGGTATAACATGGATGAAACCTGAAGACATGTTATGTGAAACTTTAGAACTGGCTAATCACAAAAGGATAAATAGTGTATGATTATACTCCTAGACCATACATAGTGTAGTCAAAATCATAGGGACAGAAAGGATAATGATGGTGCCAGGGACTGGAGGGAGGGGAAAGAGAGAATTATGTTTAATGGGTACAAAATTTCAGTTGAGGAAGATGTGAATTCTGGAGATGGTTGGTGGTGATGGTTGCACAACAATGTGAATGCAGTGGAAGCCACTGAACTTAAGCATTGTTAAAATGGTAAATTTTATATTTTTATACTTTTCCACGATAAAAAAATGAAGTTTAAAAGAAATTATTAACATTAAAAATGTATTGATAAGAAATACATGAATTGATGGGCTGGGGCTGGGGCTCAGTGGTAGTGCACTTGTCTGGCATGTGTGAGGCACTGGGTTCAATTCTCAGTACCATGTATAAATAAATAAAGGTCTATCAACAACTAAAAAAAATTTAAAAAGAAATACATGATTTGAAAAAGCATGTCCATAACTATTTTGGTAAAAATTTTACTCTAGTATATCAATTTGAAGTATTTTGTAAGCATTGTTAATTTGAATATTATACAGCTATGAAAGTTAATGAACTTCAGGTAACAGAACTACTGTATCATGAACTCAGCAACATAATAAATATGTTGTTAGGATAACATTTGATGAGTATAGATACTTATATAAGCCCATTATACTAAGACATATATACTATAATTGTATATTAAGATATACATTAAAAGTAGTAGTTATGTATTAAGGCTAATATTCTATAATATATGTTAAGTCTAATATAGTTTATATTAATACATAGTAAGTATGTATATATATACATATATATGTATATATACATATATATGTATATATATGTGTATATATATATACATATATATATATATATAATATATATATACTAAATATGTTATTAGGTTAAAAATCAATTACAGAGTTTCTCATGGAGATTGTAAAACAGACTTTTTCAATAAAATCATACATGCTTACTTTATGCAAGCCCTCTACCACTGAGCTACAACCCACCCAGCTTTTTAAATTTTTAATTTAATTATATCTTTATGTAGGTACATATCCTTAAAATAAATGTTTGACTTTGTGCATTTTTTGTTTTATAAAATGTTATCCTAACAACAATTTTATTATGTTGCTAAGTTCATGATATAGTAGTTCTGCTACCTGAAGTTCATTAACTTTCATAGCTGTATAATATTCAAATGTACATAAATATAAATTATTAATCCCTTCTGTCAAAGGATGTTTGTATGCTTCCAGATTTGCTGTTCTGAAAATTGGTACTAAGAAGAAAAATGAACATTCCTCATTGTACACATGTATACTATTTTTATTTATACTTAGAAGTGTAATTACTGGAGTGTAGGATACACAAATATTATTATAATTCTGCTCAGCAAGGTTGTATCCATTGATAATATGATGAGTATTCACCAACATTTAGTATTATTAGGGTTAGTTTTTGCTTTTCCTAGGGCAGAAAAATAATATGCTACTGTAGTCTTAGTTTTCTTTTTCAAGAACAAAAGAGGAATTAATTATATTTTCATATGGTTATTTTATGTCAATGTTCCTTCTATGTTAAATATCTGATTGTTTTGATAACTTTTCTATAGAATATATTTATAGTTTTTCTTATTACTTCTAATTAGTTAGTTCTTTTATTTTTAACACATTATAATGACTGGTTTAAGAAATTTTTCCCTGTTGTTTAATCTATCAATAACAGTTTTTTGTGTTTAGTGTGATGCACATATGTTGAGGTTTTGGTGGTGGCAGAGTTTAATGTGACAGTCATTTCTGTAAGTGACATCTCCCTTCAGCCAAAGACACTCCTTTGGACAGACAGTGGGGCAGACATTACCTATCAGGAGCAAACACCCACAAATGAGAGAGAGGTGGATGAAGAAGCCCAGCAATGGAGATATGGGTGGGTTCAAAAGACATTTTCAAGAGGTGATAATCCTAATGTAAGCCTGATTATGAAGAATAAATTAGTTATTATAATGCTTCTTTAATTTTTAAAAAATTATTTGTAGATGGACACAATACAATGCCTTTATTGTATTTATTTTTATGTGGTGCTGAGGATCGAACCCAGCACCTCACATGTGCAAGGTGAGTGCTCTATCACTAAGTCACAACCCCAACCCTATAATGCTTCTTTAAGAGGCAAAGAATAATTTAAAAATTGCATTTGATATGTGAATTCTTATATGAGGTATGAGAGATTAAAGGACTGAGGCAGATGCTTTAAATCAAAGACAAATACTAGTATAGGCTTTCTCAAAAAGAGGCAAAACATCTTACTAGATATTTTTTTTTTCTTTTGCTCCTTCCTGCTGTTCCTTTGCTGCAACCTTTGCTTAAATAAACTAGTTTTCAATGCCCTCATTCTCAGATGTTCATTACAAGAAAAATTCTATATCTTTATGTAGCAGGGGTTCTCAGCTTGAGAATTTTCTAAGCTATGTGCACTGTGGGTGTCTGGCTTGCCTAATATTGAGACTATTTACAAGAGAAATAAGAAGATTCTGAGAATAAACTTATCCAAGATGAATGAAAGTCTAGCCACAAAAATAAGTTTCAAGAATGACTCTTATTTGCAAAGGGTAAAAGATGTGGATAGAGCTAAGTACTATTAAGCCCCAGCCTTCTGATGCCTGGGCAATACCCTGAAGGAACATTAAAGAGGGAGTGAAGAGTAAAAAACACCTCACTAAAATTCCTGAAAAACTTGAGCATATTAGGCAGCCTTGCTTTGCAGCCACTATAACAGGGCCACCCAGGCCTCTATTTTAGGTAATATTTACAGTAAGGGTTGCCTGTACAAAGTAAAGAAAATGGAAACGAACATCAAGCGTCTGACTATGTGGTGGAACAGAAAGATCAAGTCACATTCAGATTGCAGGAGGACAAAATGACAGAAGTGTAATGAGTCACCAGTGCATTCTATAAGAAAATGGCTGATGCTAAGAGATAGCTCAAAGAACAAATGTGATGCCCCAGAATGTGTAATTAGAAAGTATTTTTAAGTCAGTCAGAGATTTACATTCTTCAATTATAAGAGAAAGAGAGGAAGTATACAAGCTGTTTTTTGTGGTGTTTATGATCTAATTTTTACACATAAACCCTTGTGACCTGGAAGTGAGAATTAGTGGAATCATGATCTGAGAATAAGTGGAAGGTCATAAAAAGGGATGGGGAGTAAATCAGATTTAGGGAAAATCTTGAAGAACTAGAAGACCAGATATTAAAAGAGAAAACTGGTATTGCTGAAGATTGTTATGTAGAAAACTGTTCAAAGTCTGAGGTCTTTAGTTCTGTTTCCCAAGTAAAATGCCTTAGAACAGTTTTGATTCATCTGAGATACATGGATGAACAGAAATTGCTCTGGTTTCCATGCTTTTAAAATAATAGAGGAAAATGATTTCTGCAGTTTATAACTTAAATGATAAGGATCAATTACTCAAAATCTTAAATAGAGGTATAAGTACATGTTAAAGATTGTCCAGAATGTTAATGTATGACAGTTGCACTGAGATTGATGGGCACACAGATCACACCACTCTGACTTTAAGATTTGCTTTGCCTATGCCATCAGCATGGTAACCAACATAACTATTTCACCTACCATCTTGTTCTCTTGTGACCAATTTCTTCAATACTTCACTAGCAGACTAATTTTCTAAAAATATACCATAAGCATTTCAAGTCTCTTGCTCAATAACTTGAAATGACTCTCTGAGGCCTATGAATAAATTATGGCAATTAAATAGTTCAATAAATCCTAATTTCACTAATTTGCTATTTCCTAATTCCTAAGTTTCATTACCAACAAGACCATTGCCAAGTACTTCTATCTATTCCACTTTTAGGACTGGTTAAATTTTTTTTCTAACCTGTTTACTCTACCTTCCATAATTCTGTCCAAACTCCACTTTTTCCAATAAATTATCTTTGATAAATTAGGGTCTGTCTTCTTTATACTCCTGCTGCTGCAATTAGAAAATACCATATATAATAGTAATGAAATATTCTGAATATTTTAGGTTTTTAATACTTCTGCATCAATTTATTTAAAGGCAACTGGAGGTCAAGAACAAGGACTGTATCTTATACATTCATGGTAATCTGTATGAAGCCAACCACAACACAAGCTACATACAAGAAATAGTCATTTTTTTTTCCTGGGCTTTCAGTGCTGACTGACAGACCTGGCACTTGATCTCAACTTCATTCTTCTCCACTAGTGTTATTATATCTTCATGTCATTTTCCTCAATGTTAAAATGGACATAGTAACTATTCTCACCTAAGGATATAATGTGATACTATATGCCTGACAAATAGTGAGTGCTCAGTAAATGCACTATTATTAATCTATAAAGCCATAATTGAAGGCATTATTTTTGAAAGCCTAACCTAACAACAGGTGGAAAGACATGTTTACCAAATTCCCATCAAGTGGTATGGAGATTTCTTAGAAAACTTGGAGTGGAATCATGATTTTACCCAGTTATCCCATTCCTTGGCATATACTGAAGGGACTTAAAATCATCATACTATAGTGACACTGCCACATCAATGTTTATAGCAGCTCAATTCACAATAGCTAAACTATGGGACCAGCCTAGGTGCCCTTCAACAGATGAATGGATAAAGGAAATGTGGTACACATATACAATAGAATATTACTCCGCCATAAAGAAGAATGAAATTATGGCATTTGTTGGTAAATGGATGGGACTGGAGAGTATCATGCTAAGTGAAATAAGCCAATCCCCCAAAACCAAAGGCTGAATGTTCTCTCTGATACGCAGATGCTAACTCACAATAAGGAGGGTGGTGTAGGGAAGAATAGAAGTACTTTGGATTAGACAAAGGGGAATTAAGGGAAGGGAGGGGGAATGGGAATAGGAAAGATAGTAGAATGAATTGGACATTACTTTCCTCTGTTCATATATGAATACACAACCAATGTAACTCCACATCATGTACAACCAGAAGAATGGGAAGTTGTACTCCATGTGTGTATAATATGTCAAAATACATTCTATTGCCATGTATAACTAAAAAGAACAATAATAAAAAGAACCTGCAATATAAACATTCTGTGTTGGTTAAGGATGCTATGGGGATAAAATCTGATGGAGGTAGAAGGATAGTGGTAGTTGTGTGGGCACAATCTGATATCAATCAACCTTCTCCCCTGAAAAATTATGATTCTCATGACTGACCCTAGCCTACCTTCCCATGATCTTGAGCTATCCTATCTTTAGAAACTGGAAAAAAAAATTAGAAGGTAACTGCCATAATTCAGGCCAAAGTTGTCAAGAATTTGGATGAAAATAGGAGGCAGTATTTAAGAATAGAAATAAGGGATGGAAACAAGAAAATGAATGAACAAAGAAAGGACAGATTTGGTATTGTAAAAATACTCTATTAACATAGCTAAGAGTTTAGGAAATATTTCTTCACATGATTAAAAAATTCAAAAAGTTCCCCAGAATATGGCAACAGTCATTTCTTAGAGTGCATTCTAGAAATAAAGGATGGCCTTTATAGTAATCACAAAATATAAATAAAAGAAGATATAATGGTTGAGCTATCACTCATTTCCAAGTTTGCGTAATGTCTCTTTGAATCATTGAAACAAGTCTATGATGCAGTCACTACTATTACTCCCCATTACAAATTTTTAAAAAGGCTTAGAGAGGTTTAGCAATTTTCCAAGAGTCAGATAACTGGTAAATGTCAGAGTCAGGAAGTACTTCTGGGTCAGGCATATTCCAAAGCCCAGGCCCTACAGTTATTACACTTCCCAAGTCACCTTGGATGATTGGCCCAAATTGAAGTGGTAATGGCTCATTCTTCATGGTTTCTTCAGATTTCTCAATTTTAACTGTATGTAATGTTCAAGGCTTTATATTCATGCAAACTTTTCAAGCAACAACAGTATCTATTAATTCAACAACAACTTATTGAGAGCTAAGTGGGTGCCAGAGACCACTTTACGTGGCTTTTCTATATTATTTTGCTTAATATGCACCGTCACCCTCTGGGTAAGCATCATCCTCATCATCACCATTATCACATCATCATCATTCACATTTAACCAATGAGGAAGCTGATGCAGAGTAGTAAGTGTCATTGCCAACAATTCATTGCCAGTTGATAGTGGCACCAGGAAATCAATCCTGATAGGATGATCACTGTACCTGTGCTCTAACACACAGCAATAAACATTACCCCGTCAAGATTTTTGTCTGCTTTCTGTTTTAATTTTTCAATATAATGTTGTATTTTTAGTTTCAGTTCATTTACTTACTCTGTTAAGAAGGTTTGAACCTTCATTCTTTCATTTATCTATTACGTTGTAGTCTACCCAGGTTTCTACCAACATTTATTTATTTGTTTGAATTGCACTTTCTGTTACTTGCAACAGAATTGAATCATGAACATTTTAAAGTCAAAATAGGAAATCGATATTCCTTTCCCACTACACATATTTAATATACATAGACACTGGCATAAAATGTCTTAGATGAATTGTTCTTTGAAATAATAACATATTAATTTTACTCCATATTTATTATTTAGAAAAACTCCATGTTTAAAATCTACAAATGTGCTTGGTAATAGTATTACCAATATTATTGGTAATATTTTAATATTATATCTCCAATATTATTCAGGTATGAATCTACCATAATTCTTTATTTCATAAAGATAAAATCATGTACTATTTGACCTCTACAGACTTAAAGTTTCTTCACTGCACCCACACATATATTGTTGTGCTACTGCTAGTAATCGTGTGATTTTAACATTTGCTAGAGCATCTTTAGATAGAGGGATACAAATGAATAGTGATAACTTTCTTACATACAAAGCTGTTCAAGTGGGAAATGCTATGACCTGAATATATGTATCTGATGTGTTATTTTTGTAATTTTTATTTTTACATAATTATAGAAACAAAGGAAGTTGCAAAAGTAGTATGGAGGTCCCTGTGTACTTCTTCCAGATTCCCATGATTGTACTATTTTACATAATTATACTGCCATATGGAAACCAGGAAATCAACATCAGTACAGTGCCATTAATTACAGTAGCCAGGCATCATGGTGCAAACCTGTAATCCCAGTGATTCTGGAGGCTGACACAGGAGGATTTCAAGTTCAAGGACAGCTTCAGCAGCATAGCAAAGCCTTAAGCAATTTAACAAGACCCTGTCTCAAAAATAAATAAATAAATAAATAGATGGGCTGAGATGTAGCTCAATGTTAAAGCATGCTGGGGTTAATTCCCAATATACATCCTACTAGAAAAAAAAACCTAGCCACATTCAGATTTATTCAGATTTCACCAGTTTTTATAGGTACCAATTTTTTCAAATGCATAGATTCAGGTAACTACCATAGCAGTCAAGATACAGAACAGCTCCAAAATTACAAAAAATTTGTGCTACCATATTATAACCACATCCTTGCCTATGTCCATCACCACTGGTAACCATTAATCAGTTCTTTATCTGTATAATTTTGTCACTTCAAGAATTTTATATAAATGTAATCACATAATATGCAACATTTGAGATTGACTTTTTTGTTCATTCAGTATAATTGCCTTTGGGACCAAGCCAATTTGTTTTGTATTTCAATAGTTTATTAATTTTATTGCTGAGCAATATTTCATGGTATATATGTACAACTTTAAGTACTTACTCATTGAAGGATATATGAACTTTTTAAGTTTGGGATTATTACAAATGAAGATGCTATAAAAAGTACAAACTTTGTGTACGTACACTTATTACAGGTTTTTGTATGGACATATTCCCCCAAGTGTGATCATTTTGTCATATAAGTAACAGTATGTATAATGTTATAAGAAAATTTCTATTTTTTAAAAAAATATTTTTAGTTTTAGATTGAAACGATATCTTTATTTATTTATTTTTATGTGGTGCTAAGGATTGGACCTAGTGTCTCACACATGTTAGGCAAGTGCTCTACTACTGAGCTACAACCCCAGTTTATCCAAATTCCTATCATTTTCTAGAATGACTATAGTATTTTACATTCCCACCAGTATTGCACAAATGATCCAGTTTCTCCACATTCTTGCCAGTAGTTGGCAGTCATTCTGGTAGGAGTGTAGTGATAGCATAGAATGGTGTTTTATTTTTATATCCCTAGTGGCTAAAATGTTGAACAATTTTTCCTGTGCTTATCAGCCATACTTAAAAACTTTTCAGTAAAATGTCTGTTTGTGTCTTTTAACCATTTCCTGCTTGAATTTTTTTATTGTTAGCTTTTGAAAGTTCTTTATCTATTCTATGCACAAATTATTTTGCAAATATTTTTCCCAGCATTCTGGTGTTGGTGTTGTGTCAGTTTGATGTGTTGATTGATGATATTGTTCAGTTATTCTATATATTTAATGAGTAACTGTCTAGTAGTTCTGTCAGTTCAACAGATGAGTGTGCTGAAATATCCAACTCACTTGCTAATTTCATTCTAACAAAATTGCTTAATGTATTTTCTAGCTGTTTATTTGTGTGCGTGTGCATTTAAAATTGCTGTGTTGTCAAAGTGTATATGTCATTTTACCAATAAGTGATGTCCTGTATCCTTCTCTGTCATTGATAATTTTCATAGTAATGAGGACTACTTTATGATATATTCATGTATCTTCAACATATATACAAGTATGAATCTATACACACAATACATCTATATCATTCATCTATATACATCTACATCAATATACCTAAATCTATGTATGTATGTGTGTATATATATATATATATATATATATATATGCATATAAAGTCCATATACCTATATCTAGCTATTTTTCTATCTATGGAATAATAATTTCTGATATTTTTGATGAACATTTGCATGGCATAACTTATTTTATCCTTTTAGTTTCAACTTTCTTATATCACGAAATTTAAAGGAGTTTTAAATATCAACTTTCTTTTAAAATTGATATATTTAGATGATTTGTATTTAACATATCTAAGTTAGAACTAAATTTGATATTTTATAATTTGTTTCTTCCATTTGTCGTCTCTTCCCATATGTTACCATCCTATGGGCTAAGTGGATAATTTTAGAATTCCATTGTGATGTACCTTTTATGTTGGTATCTATATACAATTTTAGGAATATATATATATATATATATATATATATATATATATATAGAGAGAGAGAGAGAGAGAGAGAGAGAGAGAAGTGAAGTTTATTTATGTAGAGATGTACAAACATCCATTTAGGCCTTTCCACCATCTTCCCTTTTAACAAAGTTATATTTTTTGTTTCAACCATCAAACATAATTTTAAAAACTCAAGGGGAGAAAAATAATTTGTTATAATTGCCCCTATTTTCATATTTCCTGTTTTTATTATTTTTAATGTTCAAAATTTTATTTTTTTTGTCTATTTGAAGAACTTTCTTTACTCTTTGGGACTGACTGCTAGTAATGGATTCTGTTTGCTTTCATTTGTGTGGTAATGTCTATGTTTCACTTTCTTGAATGTATTTTTATTGTATATAGAATTTTGGATTTGAAAAACTCTGTGTTACTCCTTTCTGGACTCCATTGTCTGAATAAAAATATGTTCTCATCCAATATGTTATTCCTGTATAAGTAATATGCCATATTTCAGTGGCAGTTTTAGAATCTCTCTGTCTTTAGTTATCAGAAATTTAACAATTACGCGTGTTGATGTTGAATTGTTTGGGATTTAACTTATCTGGAGTTTGTTTCCTTAGTTTCTAGATTCTCATTATTTTCAAATATTTGGAAAATTTTCTATCATTATTTCTTCAATTTTTTTTTCAGGCCTATATTCTTTCTCCTCACTTTCTTAGACTCCAATGATATAAATATTAGATGTTCTTCTGTTGACTCATAGGATTTGAAGGTTCTATTATTTTCTTTATTTTTAGTCTGTCTTTTTCCTATTATTCAGATTGTTTTATTTTTTATCTGTTTGAGGTCACTGATTCATTCTTTCACCATCTCCCTTCTGTTATTGAATTCATCCATCCTGTACATTTTTTTATTTAGTGGTTATATTTGTTATTTTTAAGTTTTCCATTGTTCTTTATATTTTTCTTTTTAAAATGTTTTGCTAAGATATTTTATTATTTCTTTTTGTTTCAAAAAGTGTCTTTGATTGCCCTTTAGTTATTTTAATAACATCTGCTTTAAAGTCCTCATCAGATAATTACAACATCTATATCAAGTTCATGTTGATGTCTGTTGATATTTTTCTCTTTCAAATTGAGATTTTTCTGGGTTTTAGTATATTGTGATTTTTTTTAAAAAAATGTCTGTATATTTCAGTATTACATTTTAAGATTCTTATTCCAATGTAAATATTCCACTTTAGTAGGCAAAACTCAATTTTGATTTAACACACAGGCCTTAGCCTACTTTTAAGCTTTGTGGTTCAAATTTAAGGTTTCGGAATCCTTTCAGTGTTATTCTTGTCTGCTTCTTTTGTGTACTGCCCAGATAGCAATTCAAATCTTGGCAAATTCCATATAGTTATTTAGTCCATAATCCTTCTGACATTTTGATTCTGGTCAGTTTCACATGAGGCTTACTCAGGCATTTGTATGGGACTTCATATTTGGTTTAATGAGTTCCTTTTTCCAGTTTCAGCATCTCCATAATTCTCCTCTCTCTCCCTCTCTGAGAGTGAAGTGTGGGGAAATAGGACCATTCTGAATTTCTACTGGAAAAGAATGTACTCCATGTTCCCTATTTAGCCTCTGCTGACTCCAAAGGAGCAGTGGGAGAAGGGAGAGGTACCTCCTTGTTATCATCAGGCAGAGAGCAAATATCTGAGCTTACTATTCAGAGGGCTGACACCACACCAACCACAAAAAAATGTCACTGCCTCAATGTTGCTTTGTAAGGATGTGATGCTAGGTTTCCCACTTAGTCTCTGCTAACTTTGGGAGGGTAACACTACTTCATTACTATTGGGTGGTGCATGAAAATCCACATTCCACTTCAGCCTCCAATGACACTGTGTGGACAGCAGGAACAGGATTATGTTTCTCATCAATGGTGTTAAACTGAAGAAGGGTGCTTATTATAAAAATGCTTTCTGCCCTTTCTATGTTTAAGCTATGAAGAACACTCTTTTATTATGCCTCTTTGTTCTGTATCTGGGTTGTGAGTTCTTTGAGCATCCTATTGTAGGTACATGGAAACAAGAAAAAAATGAAAACCCAGGGAACACACTGCCATACTGTTTTTTAAGTCCTAATGTGTCAAGGAAATTTGTCCGATTCTTCCACATTTTGGGAAGATGTTTCTATGTTGTTTTATTTTTATGTATTTGTATAGGGGATTTTTAGCTGTATGCATTGTAACAAGAAAATGTGCAAATTTTTTTCTAGAACTAAAGTTCAAGCAAGCTTTTGAAAAACAAATTTGTAATATACTGTGATGACATCTCACACCTACATGCACAGGGAAAGCTTTTATTTCTACCAATATTCTAACACTGCATTATATTAATTCTGTGAAGACACAAGCACATTTTTAATTGAATTACTAAATGTGCTTCCTAAGTGTTGTCTAGACTCAATTTTGCTTATATTTCTGCCTCTATAAATTCTTAACTACTCTGTTTAGGAAATTACAGCTTATTTTTCTTTTTAAAAATATTTTTAGTTGTGGATAGATACAATATCTTTATTTATATAAGGTGCTGAGGATCATACCCAGTGCCTCACACATGCAAGGCAAGTGCTCTACCACTGGGCTACAACTCCAGCCCCAGCTCATCTTTCTTTTGAGAAGAAAGAGATTTTTGAAAAAGTAAAATACTCTACCTTTTTCTGAGTATATCAGTCAAGATATGACCAGAGAGGCAGGAGTACCAATAGAATGAAAATATATATATATATATATATATATATATATATATATATATATATATATATATATATATATTTGAGTCAGAGAGGCATGCCATGTCCAGAGTGACCAAACTTGTGGGTTTCAGTGACAGGTGAAGCGGGATAAGAAAAATGAAGACACACACACACACAGATGATTTTGAAGATAAAGCTGGGCTTGGGTGGAATGCTGCTCTCTGATGGAGAAGGAGGTCTAAAGACTTATGCCAGCAATCTTTATATATGTCTCTTCATCAGGTTAAAGACTATGCAAGCATTATTCTTTGTACTCAGAAAGTTACAGTACTAGCATGTGAGATGTCATCACAGTATGTTACAGTACTAGCATAGTAGCTTTTCTGCAATTACATTCTCCAGTTGCAATGTGCAATGTTAGGAGCTTTATGTAGCTCTCAAGAAAGTCCATTGTTTAAAGTTACTGTTAGGTGGGCAGTTTCAGGAGTAGCAGAGCTGGTGAAAAATCCTGGTTGTCTAGAAAGAAAGTTCCTTTATTCCCAGGAGCTATGTGCCTTAGATCAAGGTCAGGGCTGATAAGACTCTAGCACAGAGCCTCCTCATGAAGGGCATTACCACAGCAGCAAGGCATCCTGCACCTTTGCACAGAAACATTCCCAGGCACCAGGCATACCACAGCCATGAAGTCATCAGAGACCCCAATCTCAGACACTGCTCTCGCATTCTCTCAGAGGCACAGAGAGACAGAGAGAGACTTATTATAAGGAATTGGCTTACATGATTGTAGGTGTGGGTATTCAAGACTGATGGCCATAAGAGCTGGCCACTAGGAGAAGATTGGAACACTTGAGCAAAAATTGTTGTACACAGGCAGAATCAATTCTTCTATAGGGAAGTCTCAGTTGTGCTTTTAATGTCCCTCAACTGATTGAATCATGCCAACCCCAATTATCTTGCATAATCTAACCTATTTAAACTGATTATGGGACTTATATCACGTCATTAAAATTCTTTAAAACAACATCTAGAAATAGACTTTGAATTGAACTGGGAACTTCTGCATAGTCAAGGTTACATATCCAAAAGTCTAACACCCTGGGTAATCCAATACAAGATTTCCTGAAATAGCCAATAAAATTGCACAAAACCAAGTATAATAATTCTTTCAAAGCATAGAGATATTCAAATTCTAATAGAAAATGAAGAATTTAAATATTTTGATTATACAAGATAGAGCAGAAATTGTATAGCAGTCAAGAATGAAAAATTATCTTGTGATTTTGAGATAAGTTAGAAACAGGAAAGTTATATTGTAAGAAGTCACTACAAAACTTTTCTTTGTAATGAATAACATTGCCTTAGCTATCTTTTGATCAAAATAATTAACATTGATATATTATATAACCTATAAAATTAAATAATTTAAAAAATTAATTTCAAAAGAACTAAATGAAATAATTAAATTCTGGAAATGTTTTTTATAATGACACATTATGATTTTGAGCATGCAAAATTATTTACAGATGCTATAAACTCAATGTTAATATTAATAATAATAAAGTTTATTGCTAAAAATATTAATCATTATTCTGTAGTAGGCCCCTACTATGTGCCAGTCCCTCAAATAAGTGTTTCAGTTAAAATCTATCTAATCTGTTTAGCAACTGTCTTGGGTAAATATTGTTATGCTCCCCTGTTTCAGATGAAGGAATTGAAACTCCAAGAATTCAAATGGTCTGCAGAGATTTTATCTGACATGTAGACATTGCAAAGATAATCACTATAACTAAGCTTAAAATAGATATGAGGAAATTTTAGAGAGTAATTTTGTACTCTTCATGTAAGTGGTATTCTTTTATCACACTTAAACTATCTATGAAACAAAGAAAAATCCAACTCTGACAGTCTACAAATTTAAAAATTTTCAAAGTGAAAACCAACCTAAACAATATTTACTCAAATAACACTGGAATAAAATGTTTGCATTGGTAGTAATCCTTTCTATGTCATATATTCTTGTGCTGGTTATCAATTTATTAACATTCAGCTCCAAATGCGAAATTTTCACCTGCTCTACGTAAATGAGGGTTCTTTAAATAATTTTCTTTTGTCAGTTGACACTGAATTTATCTCAGTAGAGGGCGCTGAAGATACACTGCAAGATGAAAGGGGTTCTGCTTCCTGGTTCCAGTGGACTGACTCAGCAGGCTCCTGCAACTTGCAGGGTTTTCTCCCACATCAGGCTCCTGCAGTCCAGCATTTTCTCCAGTGCTTAGCTCTTGCAGTACTCAGTGGCCAGCAACATTCAGCAGTAAGTAGCTTCCCCTGACACCCTTCCTCAAGCAGTCTTGAAACAGAGTGCTTCTATTGAAGGGCATCTGGGTTGGTTCCACAGTCTAGCAATTGTGAATTGAGCTGCTATGAACATAGATGTGGCAGTATCCCTGTAGTACGCTCTTTTAAGGTCTTCAGGGAATAGTCCGAGAAGGGCAATAGCTGGGTCAAATGGTGGTTCCATTCCCAGCTTTCCAAGAAATCTCCATACTGCTTTCCAAATTGGCCGCACCAATTTGCAGTCCCACCAGCAACGTACAAGTGTACCCTTTTCCCCACATCCTCGCCAGCACTTGTTGTTGTTTGACTTCATAATGGCTGCCCATCTTACTGGAGTGAGATGGTATCTTAGGGTGGTTTTGATTTGCATTTCTCTGACTGCTAGAGATGGTGAGCATTTTTTCATGTACTTGTTGATTGATTGTATGTCCTCCTCTGAGAAGTGTCTGTTCAGGTCTTTGGCCCATTTGTTGATAGGGTTATTTGTTTTCTTATTGTCTAATTTTTTGAGTTCTTTGTATACTCTGGATATTAGGGCTCTATCTGAAGTGTGAGGAGTAAAAATTTGTTCCCAGGATGTAGGCTCCCTATTTACCTCTCTTATTGTTTCTCTTGCTGAGAAAAAAACTTTTTAGTTTGAGTAAGTCCCATTTGTTGATTCTTGTTATTAACTCTTGTGCTATGGGTGTCCTATTAAGGAATTTGGAGCCCGACCCCACAATATGTAGATCGGAGCCAACTTTTTCTTCTATCAGACGCAGAGTCTCTGATTTGATATCTAGCTCCTTGATAGATGAATGGATAAAAAAATGTGGCATTTATACACCATGGAGCATTACGCAGCACTAAAAAATGACAAAATCATGGAATTTGCAGGGAAATGGATGGCACTAGAGCAGATTATGCTTAGTGAAGCTAGCCAATCCCTAAAAAACAAATACCAAATGTCTTCTTTGATATAATGAGAGCAACTAAGAACAGAGCAGGGAGGAAGAGCAGGAAGAAAAGATTAACATTAAACAGAGACATGAGGTGGGAGGCAAAGGGAGAGAAAAGGGAAATTGCAGGGTAATGGAGGGAGACCCTCATTGTTATACAAAATTACATATAAGAGGTTGTGAGGGGAATGGGAAAATAAACAAGGAGAGAAATGAATTACAGTAGATGGGGTAGAGAGAGAAGATGGGAGGGGAGGGGAGGGGGGATAGTTGAGGATAGGAAAGGTAGCAGAATACAACAGTTACTAATAGGGCATTATGTAAAAATGTGGATGTGTAACCGATGTGATTCTGCAATCTGTATTTGGGGTAAAATTGGGAGTTCATAACCAACTTGAATCTAATGCATGAAATATGATATGTCAAGAACTTTGTAATGTTTTGAACAACCAATAATTTTAAAAAAAGGAAACAGAGTGCCTCTGATGAAATACCTCTCCATAAGAATGTTCCTCCTTACCCTAGAGGGAAGGTTTCCAGAAAGTTCTGTTGTCAAGGTACCAGCTTTTCTGCCATTCAATGAAGCATGATTGTGGTCTGAATCTCAGCACTGCACTGGGGGGCAGCGCTCTTCCTAAGGTGCTCTGTCTTAGAACTAATGTAATGACTACTCGGTACACCTAGTATTTCTGTATTCTTTAAAGTAATCCTTCGATCCCATTAGTCAATTGCTTATAATGTCAATTGTGTAGTTACTGTTATGTTATAGTTAATAATTATTTTTATTAAGCTTTTTCCCATCCAAATTATAATGTGATTTCTTTCAGTTCTGTCAGTGGTCCCAGGAGACAGACTATCAAAAATGGGATTTTAGTTTGATTATCCTTTTGGGCTGGGCCACAGTGCTGAGCTCCTTTCATATTGTGTGGCCTCAAAATTAATCGGGCTATCACTTGTGCTTGATTGTGATGAAATGCTAACTGAAATTTGTGCCTTAGGAGACCAAGTAGCTGCTTCACTTGATTATTATGACAGTAATGATGACTGAAAAGACTAGAGTGGAATAGAGTCTTTTGAGTTCACTTGAGTGCTTACAAAGAGAAAATGACAAGCTCAAGATTGTTAAATCCCAGCTCAAGTTATAGTCCATGAATCAAAGAGCGTCCATGACAGTCCTAAAAGAAGCTCTTATTTCTTATATTCACAGGGCTTATGTTGCTGAAAATCAAACACAAAATTTCAGTATGTGGGTTGCTGAATTATAATGACAGTAAAGTTCACAGGCTTGCCAAGTTTCTCAATGGCTATCTAGGGCTGAAATTGGAATCCTGAAACTTTTGAGAAAATTGGTTTGAGCCAGAAGAAACTAACAATCTTGAGCAACACTCTTGAAGTTTCTAAGGCATTTCATCACAAAGTTGTGGGCAAGAGCTAACAAGCCAGGTGCACTGTAGGTACATGTTATGATGGAATCACAGGCTATGAAAAAAGTTTTTTTTTAACCTGTAGTGTTCTTGAATATGTTCAGAGATCAAAACTATTGCCCTGTATGATCAGTTCCATAAACCTATCAGTGGATAAGAAAACCCTCAGAGGGTATCTTGTGAAGAGAAGAGAGGCCTGACTTTTTGTGAGTGAATTGAAGGAAGTCTTGAGGAAAATGAAGAGAAATAGAAGGAAAAAGGAGAAAGGTTTTGGGAAACCCAGATTAAAAAGGAAATTGTAAATCATAGAAGAGGCCAATAGTATAAAATACTGCAGTAAATTCCATTAGCAAAAAAGATTGAAACGTGTCCATTGGATTTGTCCTTTCGAAGAATGGTATGAGTATATTGGAATTTGGGATTGAACAGTAGATGGGGGGTATATATAAATATCTCTGTCTATCTATCTATATCTATATGTAGATATATATTGTATTAAAATAACTCATCTTTGAGTTTTCACTATGGGTCCTCAACTGAAATAATAATTCTGAAATTAGGTGGGAATAAGATCAAGATTCCTAGCATCAACATAAAGATTTAGCATAATTCTGAATATTTTGACCAAAACAATACAACCATGAAAAAGGAGATGATGATGATGATGATACAAATAGTTTTCAAAATTTTTAGTTGTAGATGGACAGAATACCTTTATTTATTTATTTATTTACTACTGAGAATGGAACCCAGGGCCTCACACGTGTTAGGCAAGCTCTCTACCACTGAGCCACAACCCCAGTCTGATGATAGAAATATATAAACACTTGACATAGAGAAAAACATTTAAACAATTATTATTATAAGAGATTAACAAAATGTTTATTTTAGAAACCTTGAAGAGTAACAGAAAATATGCTAGAACTAAGCAGAGAAGATCAGTAAGATAACTAGATGTCAGATGGAATAGAAATTAATAAAATAAAAATTTTATGCTATCCATAACTTGTGATAAAGAATAATTTTAAAGGATAATTAACAATGATACTATAAAAGATATTCCTCCACACTATGATAAAACAGGCTATTCTCAAATGTGAAAACCCAATGTCTTAAAATACCAGTTTTCCAAAAATTAAATATTTGAGACCATGCCAATTCCATGTCACAAAAACCCTTTTATTTCTTGAAATAGGAAAAAAATATTCTAGCATTTAGACAGGTCAGTCTATGAGAAGAGTCAAGAAATCATGTTATTGATGATTGTGAAGTAGAACTTACTATACAAAATGATAAAGGATGGTATAAAGTTGCTATTATTTAAAATGAAAAAAATGAAACACCAGGTATGAAACAGACTGAGAAGTCAAAAGTACATTATCAATTTATATTCTAGAAGCAGGCCTAAGTATATAAGGGACTTTGGTATATAATAAAAACTCATTTTAAATCACTGCAGATACTGAATGTTGTTCAATAAATAATGCTGGGATATCAGGGAAAGTTTAGAGAACAAATATTAGTAGACCTCTACCCCACACCCTCCATAAGACTACATTTAAATGTACATTATCATAAATGTCTGTGCATATGCTTTCCTCTAAGCTCCAAGAAATTAATCATAAGAAAAACATATAAACAAGTATGAAATGAATGACAATGAAAAGTTACTGACTGTAGCATTAGTATAACACTAAATAGATGGAGATGACCTAAATATCCAAAGAGGGAATTATAAAATAAATTAGGATGCATCTGTAAAACTGCATAATATAGAACCTTCAACAATAATGATTTACATATATAGTACAAAAATGATTAGTATGTATCATTAAAAGGAAAATTTTAAAAAGGTAATTAGAGTATGTGAACATTTTAATTAAAAAACTATATATGTTAATGTATATTTAGAAAAAGATCAGTCTGCTGATAATGGTAAGTTCAGGTATGATATATTATGCTTGTGAAATTTCTTTGCATTCTCCCTCGTATTGTTTTCTATATTGTCTGACCTAACTTCACAATTGAATGAAATAACAAATCTATTTCTTAAATGACAGTAATTTTTGTATAGAAACTATTTTTCCATTAACAAAATCTATGTTTTGTGTTACCTGTAACTAAAATGTAAATAATTGTATTAGGTAGGTATTGCTGCAAAACAAATTATCCCAAACATAATGGCTTAAGATAATAATCATTTGCTATCTACTACAGTTGCTATGGGTCAGAAATTTGGGAATAGCTTGGCTGGTTGCTTTTGGTCCGGGGTCTCCTGTGAGATTGCAGTTAAATGTCAGGCTGATCTATAGTCATGGGAAGACTTGTCTAAGACTGAAAGATCAGATTCCAAGGTGGCTCACTCATATGCCTGGGAAGGTGGTGCTAGCTCCTGGAAAAAGACCTCAGTTCCTCTCCTGGTGAGGACAGCTACCTTAGGGTTGCTTGCATGTACTTAATATGTGCCTACCAGTTTCTCTTGCATTAATAATTCAATAGTACAAAGAAGAAGCGATAATGTCCTTTATTTTTTTAATATTTATTTTTTAGTTGTAGTTGGACACAATACCTTTGTTTTATTAATTTATTTTTATGTGGTGCTTAGGATAGAACCTATGGCCTTGCACATGCTAGGTGAGTGCTCTACCGCTGAGCCATAACCCCAGCCTCACGTCCTTTATGACCTAGCCTTTGAAGTTACACATCATCAAATTTACAGTGTTCCATAGATCAAAACTTTGCTTTATTGAATATTGGAGGGCACTTCATAAGAACATAAATATTGGGAGGTAAGGACTATTGGGGCCATCTTGGAGGCTAACATAATTATGATAAAAAATGGAAATAAATTTATAAAATCATGAGTTGCAATAGAATATTTATATCATATTAGCATAGCATACTGATGGGTCTCATGCATCACTTCAAAAGATTAAAAAGTGAGAATTACAGAGAAAATACTGTAAAACCAATATTAGGTAAATAAAGATGCATACAATTATTATATGTGGTGTTAACTACTATTTAAAGTGAAGAATGAATAAAGATTGTGGTACAATAAATCCAAATGGTTATATTAAAGGGTAGTATTATCAGCAAATAAAATTTTCCTTTAATTATTTTAGTATCAAACTTCATTTTAGCAATATATGAATTTAAAGTAGAAAATTTATCAGTTAGACAATGTCATTGTACATTGTTTAATTGAAAAATGAAAGGTTAATTCAGAACAATATAAAAGTTTTAAAAACAAAAGACTAGAACCCCAAACATGTGATTTACAAGATAATTCTTTAAACATCAAAGAACAGATATAACCCAATGACAAATATGAAAAAAACCAACGCTGAATATGCTTCTATAAAAATTAAGGTCCTTTAAATTAGGACACATGAATAAAAACATTAGAAGGTGATATGAATCATTTCCAAACTGTTATGCCACATTCATTTCATCATTCAACAAATATTTATGGAACATTTGTTTCCTGTGTCATTAAACTAAAGTGTTTATTACATAAAGGTAAATAAGACACTGTCTTTGCCTTCAGGGCACCCATAATTAAATAGTAAAAACAAACAATTGCAATTAGTAAGAATAAGTCTTATATTTAAAAGGCTATTGAAAATAAAGGAGTTGTCTGGTCAATTGAAAAAGAAAAAAAGAGGGTCAGAAAAAAATGATTTAAAAACCAAGTAGAGCTTTTATTTTCCATATATTATCAAAATGAACACCACACTCAAGAATATTGGTATTGTAAGAGATTAATTTGTTCCATTTTGTAATATGGTTTTCTGTAAATATGTTTGGCTCTTTTGGTTTGCAAGACACATGCTCAGTTTTTTGTTTGTTGTGGTTGTGTGTGTGTGTGTGTGTGTGTGTGTGTTTCAATGGTAAACAGAAGACAGGAACAATAGCCACAGAGCCAGAACTCATCTGTAATTGAATTGCCAATCAAATCCAACAGTCTTAGCAATTCAGGCATTGGTTTCTCCTAAGAATGGTTACCTATTGCTGGTTTATCCTGTAGATCCTGAATATCACATTTCTTCTCCTTAGCTGCTCTAATTTGAGGTTCCTGTTACTCCTGGCTTGTACCACTCAATGGCTTTTTTACCATTATCTTAAATTTTAACCACTTACTATTCAGTGTTTAGTGCCCTGTTGGGTAGCACTCTAATGCCAGGCCAGCCAATGAAATATCACTCAGCAATAAAAATGTATCAACTATTAATAAACATAACAACATGGATGAAGTGAAAATTCATCAAACTGAGATAAGTCAGACTTAAGGCTAAATATTTCATAAATCCATTTATTTGAGTTTAAAGAAAAGAGCATTTTAGGAATAGAAAGCAGATCAGTGCTAGAGGTTGACAATAGTGGAGATCATGAGGAAATATTTTGGGGTGATCAAAGTTTTATATCCTAATTTTGTGATGATGATCATGTGAGTATATGCATTTGTCAATTCACCACTGTGTACCAAAGGAGTGGATTTTACTTATATACACTTAAAATATTTTAAAACATATAAATATAAATTCTTTACCTGTGGTTTTTATACATGCAGTTTCAAGACACAAAACAGGCATACTATAATTTCCTAGATTAAAACACCATAGAAAAATGAAATGTAGATCTGTTAAAAACTCCTGCCAATTGATGAAACCTCACTTTATGAACGAAAATCAGAAGTTAAACATTGATGGAAACACGAAGATATCTGCAACAAGGGGCAGGAAAAATTAATCTTGATCCTTTGAGGCCCACATCAAATAGTATGGAGGGAATGACTTGAGCTGACAGGCACTTTCCTGTCACCCACAATTTGATTAACTCCAGGTGCTAAACAAAGAGGAACTTAAAATAAAGCCTTGAGAAATGACTGAGAATCTCGAGTTAGATCATGGGTGAATATGAGACTTCAAAGGAATATTTTGTTTATTGATTTTAAAGAGGTTAACTAATCTTTCTAATATTCTTCCATCTTCAGAAGGATTAATTACTGCCACATAAGTAGTTTATTTGAAACACAATGTAATCTAAACCCACAAATTCTAACTTGAATTTTCCTCTCACTTCAAGCTCCTCAAAGAATTAATAATTGAGGAATTGGGCTGTTTGAGTAAGAGAGTATATTATTTTGCCTCGACACTGGGAACAACTTGAGGGTAAATATCTTCCTCTTCTGTGACTTCTATACAAAGACTCCGCAAGACTAGGGAAAAGTTTCTTAACTTTGGAAACTGAATAATATCCAAGGGACTCTCTTTTCTAATGACCATCTTAATTTTCTTATGTATACATTTAAACAAAATTTTATCCCAGCAGTAACTGACTATTTTAGAAATGAGTTAAAAAGTCCACTCTGTAATTCTTCCTCTGTAGTTCCTTGGTCAGTGTCTAAAAGCAGATAGAGAAAAACAATAAAGAATGACAATTATTTTAAAAGTGAGAAAAGGGAGAATAATAGTACAACTGATCTACCTAGGCCTCCAAGGTCATGATAAGCATTGATGTTTTCAGAAGCACATATACCTAGTGATGTGCTATACTTGTAGATAAAGTTTCTAAATGAAATAAACAGCTAAACAGTATAAAGTATATCCTTTCAGCTCCTGTCATGTACATTGTCCTGCTGGGCTAAACTCTAGCTTTTTGTTCATTATTTAACCAGTATTAGTCATACCATTGTCAAGTTATTTTCCTATCCTGGAACCTTTTGAAAATGTTTTTTATTAATAAGAAAATAATAGAAGCATAAAACATCAGACTATTACTGGCTATTAAGTCCTGCATATATGGCAATTGTGATCAATGAGCTACCTTTTCATTTCATTTCATTTTAATTAATGTAATTTTTAGTTAAAATATTTGTAATAGCTAAACTAGAGAACTAACCTAGATGCCCTTCAACAGATGAATGGACAAAGAAAATGTGGTACATATACACAATGGAATATTACTCAGCCTTAAAGAAGAATGAAATTATGGCATTTGCCAGTAAATGGATGGAACTAGAGAATATCATGCTAAGTGAAATAAGCCAATCCCAAAAAAACAAAGGCTGAATGTTTTCTCTGATAAGCAATGCTGATCCATAGGTGGGGGTGGGGGTAGGGAAGAATGAAGGAAATTTGGATTGTGCAGAGGGGAGTAAGGGGAGGGGTGGGGTAGTGGGGATAGGAAGGACGGTAGAATGAGATAGACATTATTACCCTGCATACATGTATGATTACACTACTGGTGTGACTCAGCACCATGTACAGCCAGAGGAATGAGAAGTCATGCTCCATTTGTGTACAATGTGTTAAAATGCATTCTACTGTCATGTATAGCTAATTAGAGCAAATAAAAAAAAGTAAAAAAAAAGAAATGTAGCCTTAGCAATAGCTTGTATAGATGAATACACCAGATTCATTTCTAATTTTCAATCCAATGTATGTTAGTGGCTATGTTGAAATGATCTGAAAGCAGTTTTTCATTAAACAAGTTAAATTCCTGCAGAGCGGGGGTGGGGGGGAATCTGCATATGGGTCAGGAAGCACAACTCCTTATACTGGCAAAGAACACATGTAAATGACTCACAAGGAATGAGAGGCTTGAAATGATCAGTCTAGTCAAGGATGCCAAATACAATGGAAATTACCTACTAGCATTTTTGATTATACCAAAATTTCATGAAGCATAGGAAAGAATGGGTTGCAACTAAAAATAAATCAAGGGCTTTATTACTGATTTTACATTTTTCCATCATAAAGGTCAACCAAAAGAGCAACCGCTGGCCATGTACATTTCTACAAGAAAACAATAGACAACTTACAGCTATCTATAAATATAGTGGAAGACACTGGGAACAACTAGAAAACAGATAATCAATCTGCCTGCCAGGCACAAATTTATTGGGCAAATTCTCACAGGGTGCACTGTCTCTGCAGAATTTTATATGCTCTTCTCAATGTCTTGCTGAATTGCACTCCTATACACGAAGTAAATCTCCCTGTAAATGCACACCAAAAGTGGAATGTTTTAGAATTTTGAGCAAAGTGCTACACTTGCCATCCAGAATATTGTGAACAAACACAATGAGTTTTTATTTCAGTTTTTTAGACCTTATGTACAATTCCTCCAGATGTCCCAATAGGAACATTTTTGGGAGTAGCATTTAAACTTTATTTACTTGAATTTCCTTTTATTTAATTTCTATTTTAAATTTGATTTTTGTTAAGATAATTATAGATTCATATGCATTTGTAAGAAATAATAGAGATCTCTTCTGTAAAATTTTCCAAGTTTACATCCCTAGTACCATTAAAAATTTTCCACATTTCCCTTAATGATAACATTTTGCAAAACTATAATTTACTATCATAACCAAGATTTTAAGACTTATATAAGACATCTGTATTAGATCGTCAGTTATACCAGTCCTCATTTTGTTTGTTTGTATTTGTCTATGTGTGTGTGTTTAGTTCTATACAATTTTATCACCTATGTAGGTTCATGTATGCATGGTCATAGTCACGGTCACTGCTTCAATATAAGAATCCCTTATCTTTCTCTTTTATAAACCATACCTGGCTCTCTTCTGTTTCACTCCATACCTAACCACTGGATATGTCCTCCATTTTCAAAATGTCATTTGAAACACATAACATAAAGGAATCATGTGCTTGTAACCTTTTGGAAATATATATTTTCACTGACCATAATTCTCTGGAGAATCACCCATGGTTTTGCATGTATCCATCATTCATTCCTTCTCATTGTTGAGTAATATTTTATATATGAATGCATTGTAGGTTGCTTATTCATCTCTTGAAGAACATTGGACTGTTTCCAGGTTTGGGCTATAACGAATAAAGCTGCTATTCATGATATTTACATTTTGTGTGCAAATAAGTTTGGGTTTCTCTAGGATGAATGTCCATAACTGCAATTAGTGGGATGTATGAAATTACATGTTTGGTTTAATAAGAAAATATAAATCTGTTTTCCAGAGAGGTTGTAAAATACTACATTCTCATCAGAAATTTATGACTGATCTAGTTGCTCTCATTCTCATGAGATTTGATGTTGTCATTAGTTTTTACTTTAGAAGATGATAATATAGTGTTCTCTTATCAACTAGCTCACCGTCACATATACTTCCCATCTAGGTAACTACCCAATATAGCTATAACTTAATTTTTTTTTTGGATGAACATTCTGATTATATATATATATATATATATATATATATATATATATATATATATATATATATATATATATCAATAAGTGATATTCACTTTTAAGCCAAGTAAGAGGTCATTGTTATTGTTATTGTTATGCATAACCTTCCACTTTCTAAGTAATCAACATTTTTGTTGTTTTTAGTTTGATTCTGTGTGCTTTAACAGTAATTTATTTCCATACCCTACTTTCTTATTCCAAGAAGCCCTAATAGTCTAAATTACTTCTTGACACATTCAAACTCAAAAACCATTCTGTCGCTTCAATCTTCATGGAGTCATCTCTCCTATGGCCTCCATATATATGGCGCATAAATCTCTGCCTAATGTTGGGGCAGCACAGAAGGCTCCATTTATGAGCTCCGGCCTGGGTATAAAGGCTCCTTGGTTTCTGTGTAATGCTGGGTTCTACTGCGGTGGGCCTATTATTTAGCTCCAAGGCAAAATCTGGCACTAGCTTTCATGCTCTGTTTTCCAGCAAGTAGAGTCCTGCTCCCCTCTCTGCTGCCCAAGTTTGGGTCAAGGGTTGCAGAACCAGTCACTTAACCCTCCATTTTAGCAGCATTTTTGTTGCTGTGACCAAAAGACTTTATAATAACAATTTGGGGCTCATGGTTTCAGAAGTTCAGTTTATGATTGTCTGATTTTTATAGCTCTGGGCCTTAAGTGAGGCAAAAGGGCATGGTGGAGGGAAGCAGCTCAGGACATAAAAGCCAGGATGCAAAGAAATAGCTCCGTTCACCAGGGACAAACTATCAACCCCAAAGGCATGCCTCCAGTGATCTATCTCCTCTAGTCACACCCTTCCTATCTATAGTTACCACCCAACTAATTCATTTCAGTAAATTAACCCACTGATTAGGTTCAACCCTCATAATCTAATCTTTTCACCTCTGAAAATTCTTGCATTGTCTAACACATGAGCTTTTGGGGGATACCTCCTATCTAAACCATAATACCCTGCCTTTCTAATGTAATTCCATTGGCTCAGTCTGTAATTACTGTAGTGGAGGCGGCAGTTGTAGGACTCACCCTAGCGCTGGGTGTACACCATGGTGGGCCTGGTATTGGGTTTCAAGTATAAGGCCTAAATTTAAATATTTCTCTTTCCCAAGTGGGAGGTATCTCTCTGTGCTGCTTGGAGTTGCAGGAAGAGTGACATTGGCAACTATTTCCTTCTTGCCTTTTTCAGTGAATTTTCGCTTCTTATGATACTAAAACCAGATTCTATGATCTCTCACCTGACTTTCTAGTTGTTGTAAAAGTAATGTAGTGTGTGAATAACTGTTCCAATTTCTGTGGATATAGGGAGATGGTTGCTGAGGGATCTTACTCAGCTACCATCTTGCTCTGCTTCCTATTTCTGCTTTGAATTACTGTTATATAAAATTTCATATGTTATTTGTCCAAGTAATTGCATTATCATGCAGAGTTGAAAAGGTTAAAAAAAACCTTAGGTGAACATTATTCAATATAGAAATTAGAGAATTTAGAGGTAAATATGTGATGTAGATTGATTTTAGAATATTTCATGTGAAAGTGACATTTTCAGTTAATAAAAGAGTAGATTAAACAATTTAAATTTACCTAAGCACAGCAGACTGTGATACTCTTCCTTAGTTGATGGGAATACCAACAAAAGAGAAACAATATTTTTCTCTAATTGATATGTATCATTGTATCTTTAGGTTCTACCCAGAAGTCCAGACTTGGGCTACTTTTCTCCCTGAGAATAGACAAAATGGAATTCTAAAATTTCCATCTTTTTCCCCCCAGAGACTGTTTAGGAGGCTATGCATGGACTGTGGTCTTGATTCAGTCAAATTCTGTGACCCACTGTGTTCCTTTCAGTGTTATAAAATTGTCCTGCTTTAGGGCTCAGGGATATAGACGAGATGTGTATTATGACATGATATAGAGATTGGCATAAAAAGTCCAGGGGTGATCCACATCTCCTATTTGTTAAACTAAGACAAACTATTGAAAGAGGATGCAGATGTTTTTAATCTATGGCTTCCTAAGAATTTTGCACATAATAATCACCATTAGTACTACAAACACTATTTTCAACTATTTACAACAACCATTTCAAGAAACTTGTCAACTTTCTTTTATATTACTTACAAATCTCTTCCTCCTTGTAGAAAGAAATAATTTACTTATCATCTTGGTACCATGAAAATCTTGTAAAACTGTTATGGGAAAGATTTTATAAAAGTACTTAAGTCTTAAAAGATTAACTGGTTGGAAGTTGGAGAGGTCATTCATCTCAGAGTGAACATCATGTGTGTTATCAAGGAGGAAATGAAAACACCTGATAGGTTTTGAAACTCTGAGATCATAGTAGAGGAAGGATGAGGAGAGAGTAGGCATTGCACAGTGTAAATTCAAGCCTGTTGAAAAGGTCTTCATCTAGCAATTAATATGTTGGATCACTATATCTTGAGTAACTTTCATTTCACAAATGAAGAAGCTTATACCTGGTGTAGTTAACAAAGTTCCTAATACCTCTGTCCTCAGTATATTGTTCCTGGACCAGCAGCATTGTTATCACCTGGGAATTTGTTATATGTATAGATTATTAGACTCTGCTCCATATATATTGAAATGAAATTGGCATTTTTTTTAAATTGGCATCTTAACAAAGATCCAAAGGATTGGTTTTAGTGTGTGCGTATATGTGTAAAAAGAAATATGTCTCATAATATACATACCATTTGGTCACTTTTCAAAATTTAATACTGTGTAATGTATATCTTTCTATATCAATACACACAAATCTACATAATTATCAATCAGGGGTAGATTGCAAATTATTTTACTCGACCCTATTGATTGGTTTTCATATCAATCTAAGATTCTGGTATTATAAGCAACACTAATTGAGAAATGCTGGTCTAAAGGCCATTGAGCAGGACACTTAGGGACCCTGACTCTGTTTTCCACTGAAATCCTCCGTTTCTGTAACATCTTCTTGCCTTAATTGACCCCATGTGCAAATTATTTTATTGATCTTAAAAGCTTGGTCTGAAGAAAGGTCCAGGAAAATGCCCACTACACCAAATGCCATCATAAAATTCTGCCAAACCACGACAAATAAGTGAGCAGTTTCTGTGTTTGGGGCTGTCATAACATGTTTTTCCGTTGCTCTGGTGACACCTGCCACCCCGGATTTTTTTGCCAGGCACCCGCGGCTTCTATTTCAGTAGCCAACTCGCGCGACTTGCACGTAGACAATGGAGGAGCGCGAGCCCAAGCAAGAGCTCCGAGTCCAACGGTTGCCTAGCGATGGTCGCCTAGCAACTAGACCAAGTTTGTCCTGGGTCGGCCAAGTCCACAACTATTTGTCCACTATGGAGAAGTCAGCCATGGACATTGAGAGGGCCTCCCCCATCCCCTGGGACACAGACAGCCAGAAGAAGGACGTTCAGCTGCGGGTGACCCCGTCGGAGCTGAAGTTCCTGAACACGGTGGCTGGGAAAGTTTACCGCCTCCCAGTTACTGTACACAATCTCGGCCGTTGGAACCAGAAGATAAGGTTTCAAGAGCCAATTAAACCACAGGTGACACACTGAGAGGTGCTGGAACCAGGACCTCTGGAGGGCGGGGACTCTGAGAATGTCTTCTCACCTAACACCTCCCTTTGGCCCAGCAGTGGGCTCCTGAGGAGGTGGGGGTAGGATTGAACTTCCCCAGGTCCGGTAGTTTAGCAGGTGTGTTTCTATATGTGCTGCTGTACCCCCACTCCCCACCCTCTTTGCTTGAAGCTGATGTAGAATCTGTTTCTTCATCCCGAGTTTGGAAAGAAAGGAAGGGGTTCTTTGACTACTTGTACGAACCCGGAATCTGCACCTTGGCTTAAGCACCATGAGAATAAAATTCTCTATTAACCCTTTGAGTCATAAAGTATTTGATTTCTCCAGAACTATGGAATTACTGGAAAGCTTTTTTTAAAAAAAATTTCACATATTAACAAATGTTTGTTGAGCACATATTATGTAACAGTCAAGAGATGTGAGGAATACTGACTGGACAAATTGCTGCTCTTGTAGGACCTAGAACCTAATGGGAACATTTTAGTACAAGTCTATCCATCATGAATATTAGTGTTCTGAGAGATTGTCTCTGTCTTCTGACTTCAAAGTGGAGAGAATTTCATCTCTCTTACTGTTATTTTAGATCATATATGTGAATGGGTGTCTATTAGTTCACAAGACTTTTGATATAGGAAATGTATAAGTTTTGATAAGTAAGCAATAAATAACTGGGATTTTTCAGAAGATATTCCTAGTGAATTCATCTGAATGCATAAAATATGTCCATAATTTTAAAGTTAAAGTGTTTGTATATACATAGGCAAACCTGTTAGTGACTAGGAGAGCAATAAAAAAAGAATTTTCATGTTCTGTTTTCTTTTTCTATTCTTCAAAAAAAATACAGTGTTTATCTACATGGATATGCACAAATATCAAAGTAAAGCTTGATGGATTAGTGTGTATATATGTATATACTTATGAAGCCACCACCTGTATCAAATCATTAAATATATTTAGCACACTAGAAGGTTGCTAGTGCCCCTTCCCTACAGTACCTGGAGTAATCACCCCATGGAGGTGATTAACCACTATTCTGATATCTACTAACACAGATTTGTTAGATATCTGAATATCTATATATTAAGTGTGCACTATGCACCATATACAATGTTGCACACCATCTATTTGTAGGTAGTTGGTAGAAAAAGAATACAAAGTTCTTATTTTCCAGGGTCATACAGTTGATAGTTCTGTGCTTGATTTCAATACTATTTTTCAGTTTCCCACTATCCATTTAATATTGCTTTGCTAATTTGTGTGGCCTCTGGTTTGGTTAAGCCAGTCTTATTCGTAATTTCTCCCTCTTGCCTATTGCTCAGACTTCCTTTTCTTTTGACTCACATTTTTACTTCCCTCATCTACAAGACCCCCCTGCTCCCCATTTTCCTAAATCTCATCCACCTTTTAAGGTCAATGTGAGTTTCCATTAATTGTCATATCTCCCCATATTATTTCTACCCTCCAGGATACTTATTGCATTTACTAACATTCCTTATATTTTGGACTTGAGTCTCAAGGACTCTTGGTAAATGTTAGTTTTGCCTAATTGGTCAGCTCATAAGATGCTAAGAGTAGGATGCAAAGCATTTGATTAGAATAATTAATTTCAATACGATCTCTATTGTTACTGATTGAGGGTGAAGGAGGAAGGTATTAAGTTTTACAGTCAGGTAGATTAGTTGTTATGGCATCCTCACTTCTGAGTGACTTTAGATATTGGTTTCACTCTACAGTCAGAGTCAATCTGTCTGCTGAGAGCCTTAATATCAACCTCATAGGACTTTAGAAATGTATTGAGATAATAGATGTATAATTGCTTGACACATCATAAGTGATCAACAGTTATCAGTTCTCCTCTTTCTACCTTAATATTTTCCTGAAGCTATCAAATGTTTTTTCCTCTTTGGTCTATTCTTTCTTTCTGTTTCCTCCAAGTTATGAAGCCCAGGTCCCCATGCAGAAAATATATGAAATATTGTGTACTTCCTGTATTTAATATACATACACATGTGTGTACACAATGTGTGTATGTACATATGCATGCAGGAATAAGTTCTGGTGATCTACTAAAACAACTAGATGACTATAGTTAATAATGTATATTTTTAAATTGCTAAGAGGATTATGAATGTTCTCATGACAAAAATGAGTCTGTGAGGCAATGCATGTTAATTAGCCGTATTTGCTCATTCCACAATATATACATGTATCAGAACATCACATTCTACCACATACATATATAAAATGATTATGTGTCAATTAAAATAAAATTGAAAGATTTTTGCTTTTAGGGCAGGAATAAGGACTATGATTTGATAATAATGTACACTCCTAACTACATTTGCTCACATTACATTCTTTTAAGGAGTTAAGGTGTATAATCTGGGGGCTGGAAATACAGCTCAGTGGTAAATGTGATTCACTGATAGAGTGCTTGTTGAGCAGGTGCAAGGCTCTGAGTTCGGTCTCCAGGAACATACATATGCACACACACAATGATGTATAATTTGAATCTTTTTTTTTTTCCCCACTGAAGTTCAAACTGATGTTGACCAATCTGGATAAGGCACTTGCTTCTGGTCTTCATATGACAGCTATGGTGGAATATCATCCTGATAAAGATGAAAACACATTTGACCAACTACATATTTTAATAGGAAATAAAGTAATAGAAGTTCCTCTGATAGGGTATGTAATATTCATAGTCTGTATTTTCTCTGACTTGTATCTATTGTTTTCATATAGCTGAACTTGAAAAAAATTTTCTAGAAAATTGTAGTGTTTACAGCATTCTCAAGTATTTTTATTTAAATATAAGTATCAAATAATTGAATGTTATTAGATTTTTGCAAGTTTATATTCATATTAATTTCAAAGTATTGTCATATTCACTTCACTGAATTTTAAATAGGGCAGATTTTTGGCTTAAAGGTCAAAATGTTGCTCTTTTGAGATTGTTTGAAAAGTGTGGATGAGAGCTGGGGTTGTGGCTAGTGGTAGAGAACTTGCCTCGCACATGTGAGGCCCTGGGTTTAATCCTCAGCACCACATAAAAATAAATGAATGAATGAATAAATAAATAAATAAAGATATTGTGTCCATCTACAACTAAAAATATTAAAAAGAGAAAAAATGTGAATGAATATAATATAAGTAATTGATTTGAGATTAATTTTGATATACATTATTTATTTGACAAAGATGAATAATGATTCCTTTTCTCTTTTGTACTTGAAAAAGTATATTTTGGCCCTAAGCAACTTAGTGAGTCTGTCTCAAAATAAAATATAAAGAGGCTAGCAATGTGACTCAGTGTTTAAGTGCCCCTGGGTTCAATTCCTGGTCCCAAATAAAAGCATATTTCGTTTTATTGTTAAATTGCCCATTAAAGTTATTGTTTAAATTTAAAACAGTTTTATTTATACACACACACACACACACACACACACACACGATCTTCCTTTACCCCAGCAAAATGTGGTTCTATAGGTATTATTCTTTTGTCTATGTTTATCTACCACTTTAAGATTTAATATTGGAATATTTTCTATTATATAGTTTTAGATGTATATTTCTTAATAATTTCCCTTATATTTTTTCATTAATATAAACTAAATTTAGATCTGCAATTATTTTGGTTCTCCATGTTATTGAGAAGTTCTGATTTAACATACAATTCCATTCTACCTAGTAATCAAATAGTTTACACATAGTAGGAAAGGTATTAATTATTGCATGCATTAAGTTACTTTTAAATTTTTAAGTAGGGCCATTTTTAGTGCACTTTTTATTTTGGCATAACCATGACAGTGGCACTCAGATTTGCTTGCTTATTCTGTGTATGGAGAGAAGGGTTGAGTATGCCTTTGGTCTTGAAAAGATTTTGTCTTGTTCACACAATGTATACCGTCTCTCATCAGAGTCCATTTCTCACCAAAGTTGCAGCATAAGCACAGCATTACCCATTACCCTCTTGATGTGTGGGACAAGACTGAAGGAAGGTGTGTGTGTATGTCACAGAGAGTTGCTGTTGTATGTATTTTTGATTCAGATGATTGAAAATTCACATCCAATTATATTAAATAAAACAGAGCCCTTATGCATTTTTTCCAGTTTGCCCCAATTGTACCATTTTGCAAAAGTATAGGATAATACCACAATGGAGAAATAGTCATAAATATGATCTATCTTATTAATATTGCCATAGCTGGGCTAGGGATATAGCTCAGTTGGTAGAAGACTTGCCTCTCATGCATAAGGTCCTGGGTTCAATCCCCAGCACCACAAAAAGAAAAAAAAAAAAAAAAAAAGATTCCCATAGCGTGCTTGAACTCCTGTGCATGTCTGTTTGTCTGTGTGTGTCTGTGTTATTAAGTGCTAAACAATTTTATCATCTACCTAGGTTCAGATATTCACCACCAGGCAAGACACTGAAAGGGTTCTAATACCACAACGATCTTTCCTGTTGCTTTATTACAGCTCCACCTACCACACTTTTGCCTCACATTTGCCATCCCTGAAACTGCGGAAACTGTAATCTGTCTTCCACTTTGAAAATTTGTTTCTTCAAATAGTTTGTATAAATTAAATCATGCAGCATATAATCTTTATGGATTGGCTTTTTTTTTCATTCAGCAAACTCCTCAGAGATTCAGCCATGTTGTTGACTATATTTTTGTTCCTTCGTATTACTAAGTACTATTCCATAGTATGGTATGTATATACTGCAGTTTCTATTTATTTATTTATTTATTTTTGCCATTTTCATGAAAATATTTAATGTGCTATATTATTTGTCATGGCATTTCTAGGGAAAGGGAACATTTTTTTAATTCGACAGTTTTTTTTTTAAACCATCGATCTTTTGAAGAATAGAGACTGATAGCAGTTTTTAGTTATTATAAGTACACTGCTTTAATATTCTCGCACAAGTTTTATGTGAACATAAGTTTTCATTTCTCTGGGAAAAATGCCCATTAGTGCAATTGCTAGGTCATATGGTAATTGCATATTTACTTTAGTAGAGAATCCCAAATTGCTTCCCATAGTGGCTGTACCATTTTGCACTCCAATGAGCAATGTGAGTGATACACTTTGCCCACATTCTTTCCAGTGTTTGTTGCTGTCACTATGTTTAAATTTTAGCCATTCTGACAGATAGTGGAAACTCATTGTAGTTTCAATTTGCATTTCCCTGATGACTGATAACGCTGAACATGTTTTCATGTGTTTTTCTGTCATCTGAATATCTTCTCTGATGAAATGTTTATGAATGTGTTTTGCTCATTTTAAAATTATATTGTTTATTTGTTTTATTAAGTTTTCACAATTTCTTTATATTCTGGATACAAGTTTTTTGATGGATATGTGGCTTGAAAATATTTTTCCCAGTCTATGAATTGACTTTGCATCCTTTCAACATAATATTTTGTACAGCAATATTTTTTCATTTTAAATTTTGATTTCAATTTATCAGTATTTTAATGGTTCATGATTTTAATGTCAAGACTAAGAACTCTTTGCCTAAGCCTTGATCATGAAGATTTTCTGCTATTTTTAAGTTTTACATTTAGATTAGTGGTACTTTTATAATTAATTTTTGTATGAAATGTGAAGTTTATATCAAAGTTTCTCTTTTCCCAGTAGATATCCAATTGCTTTGACCCCCATTGTTGAAAAAGCTAACCTTTTCCATTGAATTGATTGTGAACCTTTGGGAAAAAAGTCAGTGGAGGGGCTAGGAGTGTTGCTCAGAGAGTGCTCACCTAGCATACTCGTGTTCAATTCTCAGTCTCTCTCTCAACTACACACACACACAAAATCAGTGAGCATATTAGTGTTGATTTCTTTCTGAGTTCTGTAGTTTGTTCTACTGCCTATGTGTCCATACCTTTACCAACATCATGCTATCTTAATTACCTTTACTGCAAAGTGTTTCTTAAAATGTAACAAAGCAATTCTTCACACTTCACTGTTTTGATAAGATTATTTTAGCTATTTTAATGTCTCAGCCTTTCCATACGAATTTCAGAATAAGTTTTCTGAGCCCACAAAAAATATGTTGGGATTTTGATAAGATTTAAATTTAGCATGTAGAACAATTTGAGAATTAACATCTTTATTATGTAAATTTCCCAATTTATGAACATGCTATGTCTTCCCATTTATTTAGGTCTACTTTGATGTCTTTTACCAGCATATTGTCATTTTTCAATACAAAGATCCTGCATGAGTGTCTTAATGTGCATCCTGGTATTTCATTTTTTGGAGTGTTTGTAAATGTTCCTTGATAGTATGTAAATACGATTGATTTCTGTGAGTTGATATTTTATCATCTCACCTTGCTGACCTCAATTTCTAGGAGATTTTTGTGTGTTTGTATTTTTAGATTCCTTGTTATTGTCTGTCCCATCTATTTTAACTTTACAAGAGTCTTTATCATGAATAAATGTAGATTTTTTTAATATTTTATTTTTTAGTTATAGTTGGACATAATACCTTTATTTTGTTTATTTATTTTTATGTGGCACTGAGGATTGAACCCAGGGTCTCGCACGTGCTAGGCAAACACTCTATCACTGAGCTACAACCCCAGCCCCAGAAATGTGGAATTTTATCAAAAGCTTTTTCTGTGAAAATTCATATGATGATGATGATGATGATGATGATGATGATTTTGGTACCAAGGATTGAACCTATGAGTGAACCACTGAGCCACATCCCCAGTCCTTTTTATATTTTATTTAGAGACAGGGTCTCGCTAAGTTGCTTACAGCTTTGCTAAGTTGCTGAGGCTGGCTTTGAACTATTGATCCTCCTGCCTCAGCCTCCTGAGTTGCTGGGATTATAGGCATGAGCCACTGTGCCCTGATGATCATGATTTTTTTGCAACTTATTTATATGGTGGACTACATAGACTAATTTTTGAATGTTGAACTGGACTTGTCCTTGTATACATGGGATGAATTCCTCTTGGTTATACAGTATCATACTTTTCCTGTATGCTAGAATTTGGTTTGCTAATGTTATATTTGAGATTGCTGGGTCCCAATTCTTGAGAGATATTGGTCTATAGTTTGTTTTATTTATTTTTTTGTTTGTTTTGTATTGCCTTTGTCTGGCTTTGGTGTCAGGGTAGTACCAACCTCATAAAATGAATCAAGAAATATTTTCTCTTTTATTTTCTGGAAAAGAAGCTTCTCCTCCTCCTCCTCCTCCTCCTCCTCCTCCTCCTCCTCCTCCTTCTCCTCCTCCTCCTCCTTCTTCTTCTTCAATATTTTTTATTTGTAGATGGACACAATACCTTTATTTTATTTATTCATTTTTATGTGGTGCTGAGGATCAAACCCAGGGCCCTACATGTACTTGGCAAGTGCTCTACCACTGAGCTACAACCACAGACACTGAAAGAGCTTGTTTAATATTGATACTAATTATTTAAAGAGTGAATTTGTCTGGGCCTGGAGATTTCTTTTTCAGGATGTTATAAATGATGAGTTCGAGTTTTGATGTCTAGTGGGCTGTTCATATTGCCTGTTTCAACTTGGTGGAGTTATTATAGTTTGCGGTTTTCCAGGAATTCTTACAGGTTTATATTGTCAAATATATGAATATGAAGTTTTCAGTATTTTTTTTCTTTTTAAATGACTGTAGCAGCATAGTGATATCCCCTTTGTTATTCCTGATGTCAGTGATTCATCTTTTTATTTATTTACTTTTTAAATATTGCTATTGGTTTATCAACTTTATTTATTTTTAAAAAATCTTAATTTCTTATTGATTTTATCATTTTATTTTACATTCCATTGATTGCTGCTCTCTATTGTTTATTTCCTTCTTGAGTTGAGTTTATGTTACTGTCTTTTTCTAGTTTCTTGATGTTGGAAATTAAGTCATTGATTTAAAACATTCCCACCTACTTTTTTGTTTGTTTGTTTTTGTATCAGGGATTGAAACCAGGAGCACTTAACCACTGAGCCACATCCCCAGCCCTTTTTTATATTTCATTAGAAACAAGGTCTAATTGCTTAGAGCGTCTCTTAAGTTGCTGAGACTGGCTTTGAACTCGTGACCTTCCTGCCTCAGCTTCCTGAAATACTGGGATGACAGGCGTGAGCCACTGTGCTTGGCAGCACTGTTTATTTTTGTCCCATGTATTTATATGATGCATTTTTGTTTTTGTTCACTTGTATATGTTTTTTAGATATCTTTGAAACTTCTTTGACTTGTGGATTATAAGTGTGTTAATTAATTTCTGCACATTTAAAGAGTTTCCTGTTGTTTTTTCTTTTATTGGTCTGTATTTTATTCTGTTATGATTCGCTAAAACATTGGACATGATTTCAAATACCTTAAATTTGTTCACTTTTATGGTTAAGAATACAGTCTATTTTGGTGAATATTCCATAAGTGCTTGAGACAAATGTCCATTCTTCTTTTCTTGGGCAGATTGTTCTGTATATGTAAATTAAATATTATTGGGTACTTGTTTTTTCTGGCAATCTATCTTTATGATTTATGGGTTAGTGGGTCCAAATCAAAGGGAGCCTTTAGATGAGAATTTTGATATTTCCAACTACTATTTTTTTGTTTTTGTTTTTCTCCTTCCAGCTTTGTCAAATTTTGGTGAGTATATTTTGGGTTTCTCTTGTTTAATGTGTAAACATTCATGATCATGTTTTCCTGATAGATTAATACTACTATGACTTAATGCATGTTTATTGCACATAACCCAAGAACTCAATACAGATTCATTTTTACTATACTTATTATTGGTATTATTGTTATCATTGTTAGATTTGTAAGCATAATATATTTAAAGCCTAACAAAATAAATTCTAAATTAGGCTAATTTATTTCCAAATAATTACTTAGGAAAGTCGTGAGTCTTTGGCTTTTTGTAACATAGGAGTGATAATAATATTTTCCCTACTTTGGGAAATTTGGGGGAATTTAGTACCAAACAGGGTACTTTGTAAACTATAAATCACTATCCAGCTATAAAATAAATTCATACTTAGGAAATGTGCAGTTAGGATAATAATGGATTTTTATGCACATTTAGGAAAACACATGTTATAGCAGGATATGGTGAACTTTAGAGGCATATATGAAAAGTCATTTGTATCATTTTGTCCTTAGATATTCTTTTATACCCTGAATGATATGTTATAACATCACAATGTTATTTTTTTATTTTTTGTAGTTGTAGATGGACAGTATACCTTTATTTTATTTTATTTTTAAAAATTATTTTTATGTGTGCTAAGGATCAAACACAGTGCCTCACATATGCCAGGCAATCGCTCTGCCATAGAGCCATAGCTGCAGCCCCACAACCTTCTTTTATTTCATTATATTTTGCATCTTTCAAACTATTTTCTTAAGATCAATTCCAGCTTTTCTGAGGGTCAGATGAATGTATTATCTACTTAAATGGAGATTCCCAAAATGAATTCCAAATATGTTTTGAGCAATACATATATTAAGTGGGTAGTCTTTCAAGGTGAGTATTTAAGAGGGTATACCATGTACTTATATGCATAAAACCTAAATTTTATTAAAAAATATATCTCATTATCTTGTCTTCACGTCTTTATTTCTTAATTCCTTTTGCTGACAACTATGCTATTTGTAGATCTGTAAGGAAATCAAAATGTGTTTTTAGGAGATAAAAATATCTATATTTGTCCCCTTATAGATTTAACTATGAATTTGTTTGATTGTTAAAATTAATTATGTGGACCTCTTTCTCCTCTCTTAGGATGATTCCATCTTGTGAATTGGAAGTTGCATCATTAGTTGATTTTGGCACATTAGTTGCCAATAGTAAAGTGTATTTTAAAGAGATTAGAATTATTAACCATGGCAAAGCTCCAGGTAAATATTTTCTGTCATATAAATTAACTTACAATTTTGGAAGTATTAGAATTATTTTATTTTTATTTATTTATTTTATTTGTTCTAATTAGTTATACATGATAGGAGAATGCATTTTAATTCATTAAACACAAGTGGAGCACAACTTTTCATTTCTCTGGCTGTACATGATATAGAGTCACACCACATGTACCTAGGGTAATGATGCTCATCTCATTCCACCATCTTTTCTACCCCCATACCCCCTCCCCTTACCTCCCTCCCCTTTGCCCAAAGTCCCATTCTCCCTATGCCCCCCCCCATTATGGGTCATTTTTTAAATGTATGCCTTGTTTTATTAATAGGTTCTCTGAATCATCAAAAATATGCCTATCATTTGAAATAGCTCAAACCAAAAGCCCTTAAATATCATGACTGTAAAAGGGCAGATAATGCAATAATTCAGGAAAAATGAACCTGCCTTCTTATGATACTAATTAATACAGCCTGACTCTCAGATGATTGGTGAATACCCTGAGAAAAGGGAGAAGGAAGGTGTCATAGAGGTGACATTGTCCTTAGCACTATCAAACAGCAGAATTTAGGGCACAGTGCCTTGCTATCTGTGTGAGCTGGGGCAAGTCTTTTTTGTTAAATTTTAGATTGTTTATAAACTGAGACTAATACAATGTATGATTGTTAATTATGTACACCTTAAAATTGTGGCGTGGTGTTTGGCTCATCCTAGGCACTCAGTAAGTATTTATCCTCTTTTAGTGCTAGACAGGACCGGATCTCTCTTTGAGATAGCTTAAGGAACACATAAACCAGATCTTAATCCCAAAACTCTTTTCTACTAACTGTGGTAGTTATCTGGGGTTGCCTGATTGATCATTGGGAATTGTTAAGACAAAGGTGATATATCACATTACTGATTTTTTTCCTAGGGTGTGAAAAAATAAAACTGATAACTGTTTTTCATTGAATATTGCTTATTATACTTATAATGTTTTAATTTTTAAAATGATTGAATGTCCAGTACCTGTGAGTTGATGAAATATTAGGCTCATTTGTAGTCTTGTTCCATTGTGAAGGATAGACTCATTGCAAGTGATTATGGACCATATGGTCCTGTGGACTGTGATTATACTTTAAAGCAATGATATGCAACTGAGAGATTTTTATTTGTATTATTTTACTGTTCAGAATTTCTCTTAACTATTGTTCATTCATAATCCTTCAGAGTTTAAATCACAATTATATATCTTTTTTATTCTAAAATCTCACCAAATTAAATAGTTTTATTACAACTGAAATCCCTTGGTAAAAGAGAAATATGGATTTAATTTTAATTGAATACTTAATATAATTTTACTAAGTGAAATAAAAGAAATAAAATTAAGCTACAGGCCTGGGTTCATATATTTTTGGAAAAATAATCCAAATTGGCTTTTAGTATTGTATTAAAATTTTATATGTAATATTTGTACGAACTTGGTGAGGTATATTATAACTGAGTACTGTGAAATGATAACTATTAACTTACAAACTGAAACAAATTGTTATCAATGAGTTAGATTTTCTTATGACTTTGTCCCTCACTCTTGAATTTGATTATTTTTCTACCATTACCAAAATTGATAGTATGTATTATATTCACAGTAGTGATGCCTCTAAAGTGTCATAAAGTCCTTATTATCTACAAGTACATATACAAATTAATGATAATAGCAATGTATATTCATTAAGAAAAACACTTCTACAGAAAATAGATTCCAAAACCAAAGATGATTTTAATAAAATTTTGAAAAGCATTTCACATGACAAATATTTTATAGTTTTAGAGTCAATGTTAAAATGCTTACAGATTTATATCTGTACTTAAAAAGACAATGAAAAAACACAGAAGTTTTATGATTTTTACAGCTTTGTTTTTTCTCTTTCTTGTCGTGTTGCTAGAGATGTTATCTTTGGTTTTGTAGACCCAAAAGCTTATCCACATAACAATTTCTTATGGTTTATTGTTATAGCCCATTATGGTGTAAACATCCAGGGATTTAGCCAAAAATTATTGAATACATTTTTTTCTCACCATTTATAAAAATGATTTCTAAGTTTTCTCCTGACTTCAAAGTTGTGTTTGCCTTTTCTTTCTGGGAAGATATGGTTCATTATTTAAGGTGTCTCTAATATTAGTACATTGTAAGTTGATGAACTCCATGTTCCCTTTCATAATTTTATGGTATGGATAATACCCCTATTGTCTTTCAGTTTTTATCTTTGAAGGTTGAAAAAATATTATTTTAGCATGCTTTAAACTGCAGTCATTTCCTTCTTTGCTGACCAATCTCAGTGATATGAATAGATTTTTATAGCATAATATAATGGACAGTACTCATTAAAGTGTGGCAAACCCCTAAGGAACCCTTATATTTAATGTACAAAAAAAAAGGAACAGCAGTTCACAAAAGAGAAATAAATAGGGGTAGAGGTTGTAGAAAGAGAATTATAACATTAATAGCTGATTTTTATTGAACACAATGTAAGCCAGAGAGTATGGTATGCATTTTATTATTGTTTAAATAGATGCAGTTTGACTGGAACTTGACAAATCTAGGCTCAGCTCAGCTGGGTGTATGGCTTCAAGCCAAGGAAGCTGAGCTGTTCTGTTTCTTACTGAAGGTCTGTGGGTCAACTGGATGGATTTGCTCCACAGTTTCATATTCTGGGGCATAGGCCGAAGGGATAGCAATTACTCAGGAAAAACATTTCCCACTTCCCTAATGAAATACATATGGATTGAAACTGGCCTGCCATGAAAGCTCACATGTGAGATAATGCAAGAAGGCTTGGAGAAGAAATGACTGGGCTGTGAAAGCTTTAACCCAATCAGTGAATCACTCACCTGATGGGATTAATTGAGTGGTAATTGAAGGCAGGTGGGGTGTGGCTGGAGGACCTGGGCAGTGGGGGTGTGGCTTTGGGGTATATATTTGTATTTGGCAAGTGGAGATTTCTCTCTGCTTCTTGATCATTGAGCTGCTTCCTTCTTCCACATTCTGCTGCCATGAAGTTTAGCCTCACCTTGAGCCCCAAGGAATGGAGCCTACTGTCTATGGATTGAGACCTCTGAAACCGTGAGCCCTCATATAAACTTTTCCTCCCTAAAATTGTTCTGGTTGGGTCTTTTAGTCCCAGTAGCAAAATGCTGACTAAAACACATGCTATTGATTCTATCCACATGTTGTTGGTAAAGCAAATCACACAAAGAAGCTCAGTGTCAGGAGATGGGAAAACATACATGGTCGAGTAAGAGTTTGAATGCAGAGAAGGGTGAAAAATTGGGAATCAAGAATCTAATCTTCCACACCAGCTGTTGCACTTTGGAAGAAGTAACTCAACATTTCTGGGTGTCTATTTTCATATTTGTAAAATGAAGATAAATGATTGAACCTATATCATAGAATTGTTGAGGATTAAATTGAATAAAATATGTAAAGTTCTTAGTATAACTGTCTGAACATAGTAAGAGGATAATATTGTTCAGCTATCTGTAAGACTTGAGTCCTAACATAAGGCTCATGTTTGTTGGCTTACCCTGGCATCTGGAATTACAACTAAATCTGTCATTCTTGGTCAACACTAGACTATCTTCTCTGTAATATCTGTCCCCTACTAAGACTGTGAATGAAACATTGTTAGGGTCCACATGTAAACCATTACTCTTATCCCCTTAGGTATATTTAAAACAGACTACCAGGGCCAACTACCCATCCTCATGTCTCCAGCTAGTGGTGTTGTGGAGGCTAAGTCATCAATGATTCTCAGAGTGAATTTCTGTGCAGACCAGCCCAGAATTGTAAATGAAGTGGCAAAGTAAGTATATATTATGGTTCTTAATTCTAATATGGGTCTTAATAACTGCCCTGTTTACTCTTCAGGTGTACCTTTGATTGTATGTGAGCTTCTTTTTCTTTCATTCAGCAGTCATTCATTGAGGTTCTACTATTTGCCAACCACCAGGGTCTCAGAAATGGGAAGAACTAGAGAATAGAATATTGGTACACAAAACAGGAGCTGCTATCTTGAATTTTGTGGAGTGGATCAGGGAAGGACTCCACCTACAAGGCAATAGATGAACCAAAGAATTATCAGTGAGGAAGAATTAGCTAGCAAACAGCAGTGATGTGATTGGGTATGTGGTGTATGTCTGTGTGTAGGGGAAATGAGTGTTGGTGATGAAAGTGAGTTGGAGGAGTCATTTCAGGTAGAGCAAGTAGCAGACTTAAAATCCTAGAGGAGAAATGGTGGTTTTACATATTGTGGGATCTGAGGCAATGCAGAGTCGAAGAAATAGAGATGCAAAGTGATGCTTGAAAGAAAAGTGGTGCTGGGCTGATCAAAGACACACCTGGGATAAGAAGCAAGCAAGAGAGCAGCAGCAACTCCCTCTTGAATGTTACCTTTTATAGGCTAAAATCATGGCCGGGCATTAGGGGTGGGCTTAGTCTTGGTGATTGGCATAACGAGCATCCCCTGATTTTGTAGAAGGCAAGTTTGTTTCTCAGGAACAGAGACAGGCAATTTTCCTATCTCTCAAAGAGGGAACAAGGAAACTAGCAGGTCACTTTATCTCTCAAGGAGAGAACAGAGAAACCAGCACAACTCCATCTCAGGGGCTGGTAAGTTGTCTCCTATCTCAATAAGAGAACAGAGAGAGGCCAGCATGTCTCCATACCGGTAAGTTTTAACTTGGGTTTGTTTCTATTTCTTGAGAATAAGAACAGTGTTAATAAAATGGGGGTGGGGGAAAGGAAGGTGGCTGTAATTATGCCAACAATGCCAAATGAGATCAGAAAAACAGAATGAACATTTTATGAAGTATTTCTGCATTTATTAATGGAAGGTGCAAGCAGTACAATGGGTCATCACCAGTATTTAAAAGAATGAAGTAAAAAATATCAGAATGTGTCTCAAATAGCAAGGGAAATTCTGTCTTATAATTATTTCTCTTTGTGTGTGTGTGTGTGTGTGTGTGTGTATGCGTGTGTGACTACATTGCAATATAAAATATATTTCTTACTGAAGACCACAGTCATAAATGTGTGAGAAAATTTTGTGATCCTGATAGGAGCATAGGTTTTATTGTGAAGGCTGTGAAGCCTCAGGACGGCTTTAGGATGAGAATGTCTTGACTAGTTTGCATTTTAGAAAAGTCGTGCAGGTAGCAGTGTGCAAAACAGATCAGGGTACACAAATGTAGAGTGGGCAGTCTGATTAGAAATTATAATAGAACAAGAGGGAAATGATAAAGGCCTGAGCTAAGTAACAAATTGGGAGGACTGAGAAAATTGTGATTGAGATATGTTAAGGAGGTAAATTTCACTAGAGTTGATGACTGATTGTAGAAAGAAAAGACAAAAGAAACATGTCTGTGGAAGAAGATCTTGAGTTCAGATTTGACATTTGGGGATTGACTTGCTTTTCAGAATCCTAGTAGAGCTGACTAAGACCTATTACATTCCCTTGTCTTGAGTCTGAGAAAGTAGTTTAGTCTAGGTATATTGGGTGAAGGGTCATCAATGTATAAGTGGTAGATGAAACAGGAAGGTATTAAGAATAACTCTAAGAAGGAAGGTAAAGTGTGAAAGAGTAGGAGAGAAATATCACTCACTGTACATGGAGTTTACAAAGGATCCAAGTCTTAGAATGAGCAGGCAGGGAATAAGTGATGTAGAAGGAAAACCAGGAAATATGGTGTCAAGGAAGCTAAGGGAGGATAGAGGTGTAAATAGATGAGATTAACAATGCCCAATTTATTGGCTGTGATGTAAAATAAGTGCTTAGGTGATATGTGAGGAGTAGCCAGTTATTCATGTTATATGATAGGACTAGATTAAAAAGATTGCATTTATGCCAAAGAAGGATAAATATGGAAATGCAGTTGTAAAAGATAATTGAAATTAATATAGGAAGTTTTATGGTTTTATGGGAAATATTCTTTTCAGCAAAGTAGTTGGGTTGTGCTGAGATACTTTATATTGGGGTATTAGAATATGCATGAGATTGGCTGTTAGACTTGAGGTGTAGATTGAGTTAGCTCAGAATTCTAGAGCTAGAGGTAATCATGTAAATCATCTAACTCCAGAATTAATGAAATAATTGGTGATATGGATATACCATTGAGTTCTTTCTGGGGTTAATTCATGAGTTTATTTTCCAACTTTGTTATTTCCAGTAGACAGTTAACTAGGTTGCAAACATGCCATTCCACTGTATAGATTCAGACAGCGATGCCTGTGAACCTTTGGCATGTATGTTAAATAAATTGGTGTTAGGCTATTGAATTTTGATTATAATACGATTTTGTAAGATTTTATCTATACATTTAGAAGAAAAAATAAAGTACTTAAAATTCTAATAAAATATTTATATATGTGTTTATTTTATTATCCTATAGAGTGAGTTTGCAAGGACTTCCTGATATACACTTCAGTATCAAAGCTCATGTAGTTGAACAGATTATTGAATTGTTGAACATGAACAGTGATAAAAAGTTGGAATGCGTATGCTTTGGTTCTGTTTTCTTTGGAACATCAAAAATTGAACAGGCAGTTCTATATAATAATAGCCCAGAATCCATAAATTGGGTGGCAATAATTCAAGATGATTCTGTTGGAGGAGAAATGGTAAGTAAATGGCGCAACAGTAAATGGCATAGTACGTATTATGATTTAAAACAGGTCGTTCTGAACCTACTAATATCCACAAGCTGTTTAATTATGCTAACATGGGCAGATAGATGTGATTTCATGTGTATTCCAGATTAACCTTAAAAACTTTAATAAATTAAGCTAACATTTATAATAATGTGTATCCAAAGTAAACCAGTTAAGTATCATGGATCAGTGACTAATTGTAGTGATTTTTGTTCTCATCAATTTTTCAATATCCTTTAAATTTTATCATGTACCTTACTCGGTCAAATTTAGGTATGTGTTATTTTAAAGACAGATATTCTCTATTTTCTAGATTCTAAAATTTCAATGATTGTTTTATGAGCTCCTCTTAAAATATTTTTGTGGCTTGCCTTTTATATGCTTTTATATATGCTTTTATTTCTGATTTTATGTTACAGGGTACAAATATTCGACAAAGAACAGATGTTGCTTTAAATAATCTCACCTACTTAAACAAAATAAAGAATATAGATATTACCAATTTTATCTCCTGTGTCCCAAATGAAGGGACTTTACTACCTTATCAAAAGGTTATAATTACATTTTGTTTCAGCCCGAAGTAAGTAAGTCCAAAATTTATTCCATTATAATATTATTAAGTACTAATGGAAATTGTGTTAGCTACACTTTAACCAAATTGATTTTAATACTGTCATAATAAAGCTTGCCTGAAGGCATAAATCAGATTTTTCTTGTTATTATTCTAAATATTTCCAGCATGGTTAATATTATTTCCAATAATTTTCTTTTATTAGCACATCATAATTAGACTTAATGCTTGTTTTCATTTTGACAAAATTATACATGCATGGAATTTGATTTACTCTTTCAGTACTGGTACCCCTCTTTCCTCCCCTGTTCCCTTTCCCTATTCTCCTTCCTTTACTATACTGGTCTTCCTTTCACTCACTTATTTATTTTTGATTGATGCTTTATAGATATACATAAAGGTGGAATTCACTATGGTATATTTATATATGCACATAACATCCAATATTTGTGAATATAGTGCTAAAAAATTACTCTAGACCTTGTGGAAATGTGGTGGTGGAAGTGCCAAGTTTTGGGGTTTTTTTTCCCTCATTATAACCACAAACTGATTTGTGCTGTCCAGAACGTGTTGTCCCTGCAGAAATAGGTATGTGCAGTATGTAGAGAGATCTCCAAATAGGATGCAGTACTCATGGTAGGGCAGAATCTTTGATGACTGAGTATTTTAAGTATTAAATATATAGTACCTGCTGGGATTAACCACAACTGTTTTCTGAAATACATACAAATTTTTGATACTTAGACCAATATATTTTTTATTTTAATGTTCTTGGTTTTATTATTTAGACTGGAAAGATTTTTGGAAGTGTTACTTTTAAGATATAGTAGCAATTGTAGTGACACCTTGGTATGATGTAGTGTGTGTCAGTAACGGATCCTATTGCAAGTATGTTTATTCTTATTTATGAGAGGATAATATTCAATGGGCTTTTTTGTTGCAGTAGAGTCACTTGGTAATATCAATTTCCTTTTTTTGGAGGGGGGTGGTTACTGAAGATTGAACTCGGTGGTGCTTAACCACTGAGACATATCCCAGCCCTTTTTAAAATTTTTTATTTTGAGACAGGGTCTCACTAAATTGCTTAGGGCCTCGCTAAATTGGTGAGGCTGGCTTTGAACTTGCCCTCCTCTTGCCTCAGTCTCCCAAGTTGCTGGGATTACAGGCCTGTGCCACTATGCCTGGTTCAATTGCTTTTTGAAGACTGAGTTATGTTTTAATTTTAAGGAAGCTACTAAGTAATTGTCCCACTTGTCCAATCTAAAATTGCCTTACTAATGATAGCTTCCTATAGGAAATTTATTTGGTGAATCTATAAGATTCTGTTTAATAAGCAATATTTTAAATTCCAAATATTCTTTTCCATGGCAGCATGTTAACTTTGAGAGTCTGGCATGGACCTGTAGGTATGAGTATGATTTGAAATCTTAGTCAAATATGTTTGAGCACACCATTTACATTCCTTTTTCATCTTACATATCATTCTTTTGTGTATTTGTGAATCAACTGCCAGAAAGCTAACCTCTAGGTAAGGCACATAAAGATAGTCAGTGTGCAGGCCCATGATGTAACCCATCTCTGTCTTTGACTCTCTCCACCCTTCCTTTTTCTCTAACAAGATTTAACTCGTACAAATCTTGTTCTCAAAATCACTTGTTGTCCATGAATAAGAAGTTGGCTTGCAATATGCATTTAGTAACCTGGAGGAAAAAAATATGTAACAGAAGTTTTCAGTTACTCTCAAGAGTGAGATAGACTATTGTAGAAAATTGATCAGAGTCCTTGGTCAGCAATGAATTCTGCCTGGAAAGAAAATCCTTTACAGAGAAAGTGGCATTTGAGGTAGATCTTGATGACTTAGTGCATTTAAGTTACTCTTGTCTTACAAATGTTGGCATGAACTCATTTTTTCTGAACTTTGTACTCTGTGGCCTTTTTTTTTGTCAAGTCTGTATCTGTTCAGTAATTTTGGAAAATAGATACCAGTTATATTTCTATTAACTTTCATTTGCTTGCATAGATTTAAGGATTAAGTCGATATTTTCTTTGAGAGGTGGTAATGTATATCACCTTTGCTTTAAAAATAACTGATTATAATTTTTACAGGCTAATAATTGATGGTAAAAAAGATATTGACCCTTCACACAGGCAAGACTATGCTGTCTTTTTGAGATTTGAATCTGTAGGAAGTAAAGATGGATTTTTGAGAAATGATAACTATAAAACCATCAAAAGTAAGTATAAAATTAACAAAACCATCAAATGTATAGCAATTAAAATTGTTTAAAATTTTGACATCGATTTGTGGAGGCACTTTAATAAAATTGTAATTATTAGACTGAACAAAAATACAAGCATATTTAAGTGACTTTGGCATATGTTAAGAATGAAATCAACCTTAGAATCATTTACATACTAATTTTCTAGGTTAGAATTTAGATAACTTTATATCATTAGATAAACATGATACTAAAGAGTTGGATTTTTTTTAAAAAAACTGGTTTTATTTTTCTATGTATGCCTAGATTTGTTTTTAGGGCTTGGCATGGGAACAAATGACTCATTCCATTTCTACCAGACCTTCATCTCTCTTAGACTCTATACAATAACTCTCAAAGACTAAGACTTAGAGATGTAATAAATAGGTGTTGTATCTTGTCATAGGATACTGATAAGGGCATATGTTTTATAGGTCACACGTGAAAGTACATTATACTTTTTATATTCTCAGTTAATATTGGGCTGGTTGTAGTAAGGAAAAAGATGAAACAAGACTTGGATCACTTCAGCAAGACAAATCAGATAAAATAAACAGGTTAGGGATTAAAATCTAGAAAAATAAACTGTGCCCAAGAGGGGGTAGGTTCATCCTGGATACTTAGGAATTTCAAAAGTCTAGAAGATATGCAGGTCAATACAAGTGATACTGAGCAAGTTTTAACTGTGTTCCTAGAACAGAAATTTATTACATCATTAATTTTGTCATAGTTTGTGATATTGAAAGATGCTGATCATAGAATATTTGCAGATTAATCTAACTTTGAATAGCTAGTGATGGAGATGCTACATTTACCTTAAAAGGTAATTTAGAATCAAGTATCATCCAATAAGAGCATCAGTGAAGAAATACAACTCTTTTGGTTCTAGTTATATTACTGTCTATAAAACTAAAAACTATAATCCATAGGTTCTGTCTTATTTCTTGTGTCTCAAAAACTTCATGTTTATTCCTGCCCAATTTATATTCCATTGTCCCATTATTTTAATTACTCTTTTCCATGTACATTTAAATCTTTGTTCTTTCCCAATATTGAATGAGTGGAAGTATTCTAATCCTAGTAAATTCAACTTTTTTTTCTACTCTGGATTTGTATGTGGAAAGTTGATTGTGTTGGAGAAAAACATGTAACCACGAACCAAATTGATTCTTTAAGATATTTGATATTCCCACTGTGTTCTTCCATTCATTGTTTGTCACATTCCAAGATGAATATCACACACCTTTTATTTTTTCTTCAAGTATCCCATTTTTCCTCCTTAATCTTTACTCTAAGCTTATAAACACTTTAAGTGGCCTTCTAGGTATTTCTATTAGGACATTGTATTAGTCTGCTTTTTGTGGCTGTGACCAAAATACCTGACAAGAACAACTTAGAGGTGGAAAAATTTATTTTGGCCTCATGCTTTTAGAGGTTCAGATCATGGTCTGCTGGCTCAATTGCTGTGGGCCTGAGGTGAAGCAAATCATGATGGTGGAAGGGTGTAGTAGAGGAAAGCATCAGTTCACCAGAACCAGAAAGGGGAGGGCAGGTGTGAGAGAGAGAGACAGAGGGGGGGGGGGAGATGGGGAGACGCCAGGGATAAATAATCCCCAAGGTCATTTTCCCAGCCATGTCCCACCTGCCTACAATTATCACCCAGTACACCTGGTCATCCATTCAAATTAGTAATCCATCAAATTAATTAATCCACTGGTAAGGTTTCAACTCTCATAATCTAATAATTTTACCTCTAAACATAGCTGTAATACCAAATACATGAGCTTTTCAGGGGACATTAAAGATCAGAACCACTACAGTTATCTAGAAGGCCTCTCAAGCTTAATATGTGCCAAATGGAATTCCCAGTTTCCCCATAACCCCACCCTCTTCAATGTTTTCTGTTTCAGGAAATGGCAACTTCATCATTTCATTGCTCAGGCCAAAAAAATTAGTGTCATCCTTTATCACTTTCCTACATCCATTCTGTCAGCAAATCTTACTCTACCCTCAAAAATCTATCTAAAGTATGACCATTTCTCATCATTCTTCTATTCCTTTCCCCTAGCCATATTTGTTTCCTTGGGGTCTTTTTAAACTGCCAACCAAGTTCCTACCTTAGAGTATTTGTATTTTCTGTTCTTTCTGCCTAGAATAGACTTTTCTGGATGTTCATGTGATTTGCTTCCCGATTCCCTTATATTTTTGTTCAAATGTCCAAAAGAGAAGCCTTTGTAATTTTTTTTTTTATTTTTTAATATCTTTATTTTATATTTATGTGGTGCTGAGGATTGAACCCAGTGCCTCATGCATGCTTGGTGAGCACTTTACCACTGAGCCACAACCATAGCCTGAGAGAGGCCTTTTTGACTTTTTTACGTAAAATAACATCCCGAAGACCTTGTATTCAATCTGTCTTACCCTACTTATCCTTATAGCACTTATCCTCTAATAAAAATAAGTGTATTGCTTAGTTGTTCATTATCAATATCACCTCACTAGAATGTAAAGTTTGAGAACAAGGTTTTTATATTCATTGTTGTAGACCCAAGGCCCAGACGAGTGCCTAGCACAGAGAAGGCACTCAATATTTTTCTTGAATGAAAAAATTAAATGAGCTACCTATTTCTCATCAGGTCCTTTAAATGACACTATATATACTAAGTAAATATATTCTGGATTCCCCACTTTTTATGTTCAATAGCTATTATTGCTTTTCCAGGTGATCAATTTCAGAAAGTGGAATTAGCACTGACAGGCTCAGGACTTCCTGTCTTATTACATTTTGATCCAGGAAAAGTCCTTAATTTTACACCTTGTTTCATGGGTGAACGTTCAGACATTCTGTGCATTGTACAAAATCGATCTAAATCCCTTCCTGTGACATACCGTTTTCAAAAAACTGCACATTTTAAAATTGATCCTGAAAAGGGCAAGATAGATGAAGGATGTATCCAGGTAAGGTAATTTTTCTCTACTTTTTTTCCATATTGCTTCAAACATTTTAAGGTCTGCTGCAATGCTATGTAGAGGATTAAAAAGCACATTATTATACCAATGTTTATAAAGTATATCTCTTATTAGTTACTTCTATTAGTTATGAACACTTTCATGTGTTGTCATGTAGAATCTATAATTAAGTACTTGTCACATGTCGGAAAAAAACATTTTCTATTCTAGGGAAGTTAAAGATGTACAAAACATAGTTATTCTAAGATTTTTTAGGGTAGAACAGAATTGTAAGATATATACAATGTCTTATGTATATGTAAGACATACAGATCTATGACATAACAATGTAGAATATACATTAGAGCTATACCACAGTGATATAGAAACTCAGAGAACACAGCGTGATTACTTAAAACCAGGTAGAAAGGTGTGGTGAGCCGTTCTAATTAGACCGTGGTCGCCATTACAAGATGGCGCTGGCTCCGCTGTGGTCTGTAACAAACAACTCCTTATTTGGGAGAGTTGGCGCATGGTTTTTCACCACCCTATGAGAAAGCTCCACGTGGCAGCTTTGCATTGGGGCTTGAGATGCTTTATTAAGGCTGGGAGGGGCATCCGAGGGGGAGAAGAAGAAATATCAAGGGCCTGAATAAACTGCTGAAAGAAGATTCCTGAGTTGCGTCTTCCTTGCGGGCAAGGGGTCGCGACAGAAAGGTCTTCATAGGATACCTTAAAGACTGAGAAGAATTTTGAAATTTGAAAGTGGTGATACTTTAGTCTGAGACTTGTACGGCTGATAAAAAGCAGAAAGAACACCAAGGGATTCCCATGGACACCAGAACAGCTTCTGGATGTCAGGGGCTATTTTACTCATAACTGTTATTCAGACAACTCTTTCCCAGATCCTCTAAGCCAGGGATTGGAAGGAAATGGTCTGAAGGTCAAATCTGTCCCAACGTCTGTCTTGATAAGTAGTGTTATTGGAACATAGCCACTCATTTTTTCACTTACTGTCTAGAGCAGTTTTCATGCTCCAAAGTCAGAGTTGAACAGTTTTTGAGAAGATGGTTCATAAAGCCTAATTTTTTTTTTTTTTTTTGGTGCTGGGGTTTGAACCACTGAGCTATACTCTCAGCCTCCCCAAAGCCTAGACTATTTAATGTCTGGTAGTTTACAGGAATAAGTTTGCCAAATCCTACTCTAAACAGTAAACATGAGTGCTTTCAGTTTCACCTTTGTTATGTCATAGTCTTTCTCCACTGCAGAGCTCATAAAGTTCTTGACGGAAGCTTTCTTTTAATTCTAATCAAGAACTATTGTATACATGTTCATATACACGTAGCTTCTATTTATATCTCTCACTACTTCATTAGTGTGATTTCCCTCATATGGATAGATTTAATCAATTTTCATAGAATAACAGCAAATGTTAAATACATTATACAAAATATTTTCTTTTGAACTCTTTCCTAGATTTTTAGTCCAAGCCTCTTTAATCCACGAAATCATTTTTTTCTTCCAACAGCATGCATATCTATCAAAACATATCTAATAGCTATTTCCCTAATATTTTTAACCCTCTATGATTGTGGATTTCTCTAGCACATATAATTTTCAACTTAGTTAAAAATGTGAATGCAGGAAGTGTGGTAGACACCGGAGAACTGTGATGTACACAGACTAGTCAAGTGGCTTTTGACTACTTGGAAATGTGGTAAAATTATTCTTTTTAGAATAACAGCTTTATTAAAATATAATTTACATGCCATAAAACTTACACATTCATTCTATTTTTGATGTTTAATTTGTTCTTTTTAGTTACACACGACAAACTTACACATTTAAAGTGTATAATTCAGTGATATTAGCATTATAAATAATGTGCTCTAAACATTCATGCACAGATTTTTGTGTGGATATATTTTTAATCCTCATGAAATACACTTAGGAGTGGAATAGTTGGGTCATATGAAAGCTCTGTTTAACTTTTTGAGAAATTCTCATACCATTTGCCAAAGTGATACATTATTATATATTCTCCCCAGCTTTGAATGAGCATTCCAATTTCTCCGCCTCTGTGCCCACATATGTCAATGTCCTTCTTTGTTATTATAGCCATTCTAGTGGATACAAAGCAGCATGTCATTGCAGTTTTCATCCCCATCTCCCCAGTGACTAAGGATGATGAATGTCTTTTCATGTGCTATTCTTCATTTGTATATTTTCTATGGAGAAATGTTTATTCATATCTATGATGGGCAGAATAATAGACTCCTAAAAATATCCCTATCTCAATCTCAATTTCATGAGCATGTGACGTTCCATGGTAAAGAATTCAGGTTTGTGTTAGAGTTAAGATGGATAATCAATTGACCTTAAAATAGGGGAAATAGGTTGGATTGCCAAAGTGGGTGCATAAAATCAGAAGGGTCCTTAGAAGTGGAAAAGGGAGGCAAAACAAAGATCAATATTAAAGTGATATGAAATGAAAAAAAAAAGATGTCAGTGACCTTTGGTGGCTTTGAAAATGCAAAGGGGGACCATAAACTAAGGAATAGAATGTGAGATTACCTCTAGAAGCTAGAAATGACAATTATTAAAAAATAAATAATCTAAAATAAAACAGGTTCTCCACTAGAGCTTCCAGAAGTAAATGAGTTCCACTGCCGCTTAGATTTTAGTCCATTGAGATCTGTCTCAGCCTTCCCACCTACACAGGTGTTAAATAAGAAATTTTGAGTTGTTTTCACCCAAGTAATTTTAAATAATTTGTTATAGCAAATTTAGAGACTGATACAATATCATTTCCCAGTTGTTACTTGAGTGTTCTTTTAGTTGGTGAATTAAGAGTTCTTTATGTATTCTGGATAAAAGTCCCTATTGCATATATGAATTACAAATATTCTCTTCCATTCTGAGGGTATCTTTTTACTTCCTGGATAGTATCCTTTGAAGTTTTAACTTTAAGTCCAATTTATCTATTTTGTTTTATGCTTTTAGTATATCATATCTAAGTAGTTATGGAGTAACCAAAGTTACTAAGTTTTGTCCCTATGCTTTCCTCTACGAATTTTAGCTTAAACATTTAAATCTATTATCCAGTTTGAATTTGTTTTTGTATATAATGTAATTTAGAAATTCAAGTACATTCTTTTATATATAGATGTCCAGCTATCTCAGAATTTTGTCACATTCATCAAAAACCATTTGACCATGAATATAAAGATTTCTGGACTTACAGTTTTGTTTTATATATTTATGTTTATCCCTATGCCATTTCCTTTGTATATTTCTTCCTATAAGTTTGTAATTATATTTGAAATTGGGATAAGTGAGTTCTCCAAATTAGATTTTTTAAAGGGTGTCATTTTTATTAGTTTATTATAGTTATATATAATACTGGGTTCATTTTAATATAATCATTCATGCATACAATATAATTTGCCCAATTCAGACCCCTGTACTCATTTTCTTACCCTCTTCCCTCCCCTTGTTCCCTCTTCTCTGGACTACTGGTCCTTCTGCTATTTATTTATAGTTTTTGTGGTTTCAACTTCAGAGTTAAACTGGCATCAGAACAAACTGGAATATTCTCTCTCATCTTTGATTTTTTAAATGATTTGTGAAGGATTGGTGCTAATTTTTCTTTAAATGTAATCCACTATTGAATCCATTGGTTCTGGATTTTCTTTGATTACTAAAAAAAAAAAATCTAACAATCTCTTTTCTTTCTATAGAGTTATTCAATTATTTTTCTTCCTTTCTGGGTCTATTTAAGTAGTTTGGATCTTTCTAGAATTTGCCTGTGTCATCTAGATTATCTTATCTATTGGCATACATTTGATTATATTCCCTTATTCTCCTTTTTATTGATGTCACTAAAGATGATAGTGACATCCTGTTACTCACAGCTTGGTCCTTGTCCCCAATGCCAATCCAATAATGAAAACATGGTTTTGAGAAAAAGGAAAAAGAAGTTTTATTACTTTGCTAGCAAAGGAGACTCCTGTCCCCAAGGTTGTGGTTCTGTCCATCAGAAGGAACAGGGGGCTTTTAAAGAGGTGATTCAAAGGTGTTCCCTGTGGGTGATGAGGAGTGTTATAATTCACTTTTTAATTTGTGAGATAGTCATTTCTGAGATCTTCTGGCACCATATCAAAGTATGAATTACTTAGTTCCTTAGTATCTGTGTTCCTGGACAGATAACTTGGCCTAGGATGGGAAAGAAAGATAATCCTGTTTCTCTAGAGGTAGGGAGAAGAGTGTTGAGAGCCACAGCCGAAGGGGCCCCAGCAAACTTCCAGCTGCCAGCAAACTTCCAGCTGCTGGCTGATGATTGGCTCACAGCGGCCCCAGCAACATCTAGCTGATTGGCTCCTCTGCGGTGATGCTCATTGGGCTGTTTCCCTGCCCTTTCAGACCACGGAGCTGCTCATTGGGGGACTTTTTTGGCTCCGCCCATGTGACCCAGCCAATCGGCCTCAAGAGCAGGAGGATTGTGGGAGGTGGAGAGAAGCTTCTGAGGGTGAGAGAGGCTTGTGGAAAGCCGGTGGTGGCAGTTGAGGCTCTGAGGGTTTTTCCTGAGAGGCTGTTTTGTTTGGCGTGTGTGGTTCTAAAAATAAAGTTAGTTTCTTTTGACAAGTGGCTCCTGATTGTGCCCAGCCAGACTGAGGCAGAAGAGAGAAAAAAAAATGTCCATTTAAAAAATAAGTCCCAGTGGCAGAGCAGAAAGGGTTATATTCAAAGCATGAGGTGGACCACTGTTACACTTTTCCTGTATTTCATACATTTTGGTACGTTTTAGTTTTTCCTTCATCTTAAAGTATTCTCAAATTTCCTCTGTGATTTCTTCTTTGATCAGTTGGTTGTTGTTTAGAACGATATTAATTTTCAACATTTGAGTTTTTCATGTTCTCTCTTTTGATTTCTAATCTCATTGGATTTTGGTTGGAAAACATACTGTGTAGATTTCAGTACTATTACCTATTTCATGGCTTAACATAGATTTATGTGCAATGCATTCTGCTATTGTTGGGTTGGATGTTCTATAGATGTATTTTAAACCTAACTGGTTTATGCCATTTTTTGATCAGAGGCCTGCTACACCCCACTATTTGGTGTCATAAAATTTCTAATCTACAAGTGACTGAAGGAAGCTGTTTATAAATGCAGAAGAGATGAGGGGAAATTGTTCTTTTCACAGGCATCTGTTAAACTTCTAGCCTTCCTGTGTGCCTCAGGGCCTGGCACAGGGGTGTTTACATTTCAAAAAGGGTGAAATCCAGACTCTAAAAAGTTATTTTACATTCCAAAAGGTTAGAGTAAGAAACCTGGTTAATTAGGTTTCCTGAAGAAAGTCTCTTAGAAAGGGAGGGGAAGCGCTTTCATTTTACAACCTGATCTGGCTTTACATCTCATTACCACAAAAATGTATGGGTATGTTAATTGGCTTGGTTGAACTATTTCACAACATATACACACATCACAATGCTAAGTTATATACCTCAAGTGTATACAACTTTTGTCAATTATACCTTAATAAAATCAGGGATAATGAAAGAAACTACTGGTTTTGTAGGCAATCACCATAAGGGACCTCAATTAAGTTTGTTTTCATTTGTAAAGACCATTCCAGGAGGTTAACCTGTAGAAACTTTTCAATCATTCCAGCCAACTCCTGGAGTGGAGTGTCCTGGAGTGGAGGGAGAGTGGAAGTGGGGGTGGACACAAATGGAGATTATAGGAAAGTTCAAACTCAAAGGACACAGCCAATTGAAGGGTTGCAGACCAAGCCAATAGCCTTAACAGTTTTTCAGTACCTCCTTAGCAAGGAGTTTAATCAGTGCCTCTACTCAGAAGTTAAATAAGCACCTAGACTAGTACATTTAGGTGGAAAACTTGCTATTAGTCTCCCTCTTGCCTTGTGGGGAGTTCTTTTTTTTCCCCTACTTAAATAAATCCTACTCTGTTCACTCTTGCCTTCCATTATTGCCTGTAGATTTTATTTTTCAATTTTTCTAGACAAGAACCCAGAAGGAAATTGGTGAAATTTAGTTTTGTCTCAAACTGATTTCAATATCAGCTTAATTTCAATTATATATGAAAATTTACTTCAATATAATTGTTTCCTCTTCCTTTGTGCTATTACTGTCATACAAATTTATTATTTTTAAAAGCCTGTCATTTCTCTTCAATAATTGTTTTATGCATTGATTTTTTAAATCAGATGAATAGGAAAGCATTACAAATAAAAATACATTTATGATGTTTTTAATGTATGTATATAGTTACCTTTAGCCATGCTCCTAATTGCTTTGTCTAAATTTACATAATTGTCAAGTGTCTTTTATTTCATCCTGAATGAGTCCCTTTAGTACTGTTCTAATGCAAATTTTCTAGTGACACATTCTCTCCACATGTATTGGAGATGTCGTAACTCATACAGTTTGACTGAGATTTTGGTGTGTGTGTGGGGGGGGGGGTGTTACTGGGGATTGAACTCAGGGGCACTCGACCACTGAGCCACAACCCCAGCCCTATTTTGTATTTTATTTACAGACAGGGTCTCACTGAGTTGCATACAGCCTCACTTTTTGCTGAGACTGGTTTTGAACTCAGTATCTTCCTGACTCAGCCTCCTGAGCCACTGGGATTACAGGGATGCATGACCACGCCCGGTTTGACTGAGAGTTTTACTAGTTACAGAATTTTGTGTTGACTTGTCTTTTTCATTTGGTATTTGAATGTATCATCACCAATGCCATCTTGCCTCCAATATTTCCATTTCAAAATTAGCTATTTATGCTTTTGAATCCTTTGTATGAGATAAGTCACTGTTTCTTGATGTTTACAACATTCTTTTTGTCATTGGTCATTGACAATTTGACTCTAATGCGTCTAGGTGTTGATATCTTTGACTTATTCTACTTGGGTTTTGTTGAGCTTCTTTGTTATACAGATTAATATTTTTCATCTAAGTGTCTGAACTTTCCAGTTATTATTTCTTCAAATTCTCTTCCTGCTCTTTTCTCTCTTCTCCTATGAAGACTTCTATTATTCATATAGCACTATACTTGATGGTGTCCCAAAAGTCTGAGATGCCTCTTTTTTTCTTCATCTTTCTCTCTCTTTTTCAGTCTAGATAATTTCATGTTTTCAAGTTTATTGATTATTTCTGGTGCTAGTTCAAATCTCTCATTGAGCTTTTTTAGTGAATTTTAAAATTTTAGTTTCTGTGCTCACTAGAATATTTATTTGTTCTTTTTAAAAATATATTTTATATTTCACTGAAATTATCTATTTCATTAGATATTGTTCTCAATTTTATTTTAAATCTTTAGACCTGTTTTCCATTAATTCTTACAGCATATTTATAATAGATGATTTATCATCTTAGTCTAATAGGTCCTACATTTGAATTTCCTTAGGGACATTATCTAATACTGTATTGGTCATAATTTCTTGTTTCTTTTGTTGTGTCATATTTTTCTTTTGAAAACTGGGCATTTTAAGTAATATCATTTGACAACTATGAAAATTAAATTACTCCAAGGTTTACTGTTACTGCTGATTTTGTTGTTGTTTTGTTTATTTAATGACTTTTTAGACTAATTTTGTATTAATTTCTTTATTGTTTGCTGCCAATCATGTCTCTACTCAGTTAATTAAGTCTTCATCTAATGATTGGACAGAGCTTTGCTCAAATTGCTTGAATTTACAAGTCTCAGCCTATGTCAGAAACCTCTTTGTAAGTCTGTTGAGGCATGTCTTCAAAATTTTAGCAGGTAGTTTCCAACTCGTTTTAACTTTCAATTCCTCCCTATAAGGAGTCTCAGAGTCAACCAGAGGTGAGAGATTAGAGCTATCTCAAGTTTCCCCAGGCATGTACACAGTCTGCACATGTGTGTGGCAATCCAGATACCCAGAAATATGACAGAGATTTCCAAATACAATATGAATACCTTATTCTCAAGTGTTTTTTAAATTTATATGCTTAATCCTTTCTTTTTCCATTATTAGATTCTTTTTTAAATTTACATGATGTCACCTCAAGTTGCTGTGATATTTAAAAATTGTTATTTATATATATCATTTTTATATACATGTATGTGCTTTTCTGAAGAAATCCTGGGGAAAGGGTTCTTCATGGGGAATGAGTTCTGATTCACATCAAATGAAGATGTGACCTCATAGGCTTTTTAGCCAGCAGCCAGACAGAACAAATTGATACAGGTTCTAGAGATGGAACTTCTAGAAATCTCCAAACCCATTCTTCTCCCTTCCAATTTGCTAGGCTAATGATTTTCACAGCTACCTTAGTTGCAATGCTGTTTTTCAAGAAGACCACAAAACTGTGTTTAGGAGAATGCAATTATAAAAAGTAAAAATGCCACAAAGACTTCTATTCTCTTATAGATTCAGCAACTTTTAAAAAAAGTACTCCCTGGAGTTTTGTATCCCTTTAGATAATTTCTGTATATCTCAAAAATAGATTTTGGCAAAATTTTTGCCAGTATTTTCTGTGGAGAAGCGGAATTTTGGAGGTTCTTAGTGTTTTTTGTTGTTGTTGTTGTTTTGCACTGTGGATTGAACCCAGGTATGCTCAAACTACTGAGCTACATCCCCAGCCCTTTTTATTTTATTTTATTTTTTATTTTTAGACCGCATCTCTGTAAGTTGCTTTAGAGCCTCACTAAGTTTCTGAGGCTGGCTTGAACTTGTGGTCCTCTTGTCTCAGGCTTCTGAGCTGCTGGGATTACAGTCATGTGCCACCATGCCCTGCCTTAATTTGCCATTCTTGAAGCACTTTGGTATTATGTTCTTAATTTTTCCTAGATAAATTTCCAATAATGAGTATCTTAAATATTTGTCAATGCTGAATGTTGCTAAAGTGCTTTATGTTATCATGATGAACTAGCATTCCTTGAAACTAAAGTGAATTGGTTTTCCTGGTTTGCTTTTATTTTTTTCTGAACAATAGTATATTGATTACTTTTCCTCTTCTTTTTATTTTATTTTATTTATTTATTGCTTTTAGAATGTGATGTGCTCATTTATTCCACATCAAATTGGAAACTTTAAAGTGAAGCAGGTGATAGATATTATTGGCCCAGTGGTAGATGAAAATTTGCAGTCTTCATCAATGAAACCGTTTTATCACATATATTTAGAATTCAATAGCATCTGCAAACCTTTCACTAAGAAAGTTGTGATGAAAATTAATCCTGGTATGCTATTATGATTTTCACCTACTTTTGATTTAGTTGTTAATGTAATATTAATATACTAATTGCTTAGCTCTATATCAAATATGACCTACTTCAGTGGTTCGTTTAGAATGTATCAAAATCCTTTAGTAGATCTGTTCAAATACATGTCACTGACCTCCATCCCAGCACTGATTATTAAATAGGTCTGTGTTGGGGCCCAAATATTTGCATTTCTACTTTATTCCCAGCAGAGGTTGTGTTCCTATTCTGAGTATCACATGGTTTAGTAACCTATATAACTTCTAAATATTTTAATGTTTCTGTTTTTTTTACATTTTATTTTTTCTACTTTGTTTACTTGAGCTTATAATATAAACTAGATTTGACCATTTCATAGATTTTTCTTGCTGCTGTTTTATCCATTCCTTTATAATCTTTTATGTACTAAAACATGTAAAGTCACTGATACATAGCTGTCTTTGACCTACAAAAATTGCACTTTCATATGGATCAATGTAAATCCTTTAAGTTATCATATTTTATTTTTATGCATTATTTAAGTATTATTTTGATAAATTGTTTTGTGTGGGATAGCATATATGTTATTTCTGTGGTTTTTGAGGCTTTAATATTTAAGTTAAAACCAATTCTCTAGTATATTAACTATTACATAGCATTTTTTAAACTAAAATTCAAAGTACAATATATAAACTTAATATTCAATTCTATAAAAGGTATATCCCCTTTGATCACTAATCCCATCGGACATTTGGTGGTCAGTGATTTGGAAAATTATAAGGTCCAGGCACCTGTAGCAATGCTTCAATCAGCCAGGACACACATTCATGATCATCGAACAAATGAGGAGTCAATGAAGGATGCACTAATAGCCTTTCCTAATGACCGAGCTGCAAGTATCAGGTCTGAAGACAACCGTAAATATTTCAGGTAACATGTAATATTAAAAACTGAAATTTTGAAAGACATAATATTTAAGATGATATGCAGAGGTCTGATCAGAACCTGATATAAGAAACTAATGATGGCAATAATAATAGTAATATCTTATGAGATGGTTTTTGCATGCCACTGTATTTGCTTTATCCAACCTCTTATCACTTCTATTTATTTGCCACAAAGCGAATGGTATACAAAATAATTCTTAAAATATATCATTGACAACTCTAGAAGAACAATAGAAATGATCACTTTTGGAAATGTAAGAAATCTTCAGAATAGTCATGTTTATTAAATATAGTTAAAACTTTGAATTTATCTAAGTAAAAAAATTAAAATTGTGATTAAAAACGATTATCTTCATCTTTGTTTACACACTCAAAGACACATTTCCAATAACCTTACCCAAACTTAACTTTCCCAATAAGGTTAATAAGGAGTGTTAGACTTCAATTTAAATTTATCCAAACCTCAAAGAAATTGCTATTTTACCAATGGTCAATTAGACGTGACCAAGGCTTCTTGACATCTTTTTCTGGTCCTGAGCCCAGAAATGTTTTCAAAACTTGAAACTTTCAGAACTAGTTTTCTTTTGGGCCTGTTTGTTTGCTATGAATAGAATATATAAACTTGGTAATGGCCCTGGAGTTTATCCACTTGTCTCTTTATCTTAGGAGTCATTAAGCTCACCTAATTTTGCAGGCATTTTCTTATAATCCCATTTGATTTTAGGGCATATTTTTGAAGCCTTCTACAGTTGGAAAAGTCTGGGTTTTTCCTATAGACTGTCTTAATAGTTTTATTTAGAAAATTCTATTCACATTTGACAAGTGTTATAAAACAGAGAAATGTAAAGATTACTCAGACTTCATTTAAAATAATTATATATTATAAATAGAAAGTTGTATCTTTCCTTCTGACACATTGCAACTCCTCCTACCTTTCAGTGGTAGCTTCAACTCTTTCTAAAGCTTAAATAAATATGTGTATACAGAGATATAATGCTTTAATATAATATCAGTGTGTATTAATTAGATCATCTAAAATTGCCAGAATTTAAAAAAAAATAAAGATTAGCAGTTCATATTTTTTTCCATAGCCATATTTATTTTTCTCAAAGGGGTTTAATGAACTATTTTCACATTAATAGAAAAGACATTTAGTAGTATATTTTCTGGCTAGTAATTAGTAACTTTAAGTAAAGAAAGAAATTTATTATAGTGTGCTTTTTGTTCATTGTAATTGCTATTATATTTAATGAATTTTACCTTTTCAAATTTTGAGAAGAAAATAAAGTAAGAATTTTTGTCTAATTTTTCTTTACAGCAGTATGCCCTGTGCTTAGACCTCCATCAGGCACATAGTTGGCACTCAGTAATTTTTTAAATAAATAAATGAAATTTTTATTTACATTTTCATTCCCATTTATTGCATTTTAAAAAAAAATCACCTACTCCAAGCTGCAAAGATACTTCTAGATGTATATTCTTTAAAGTTCTAATGAGAATTTAGATTTGTTATTAGTCATCCGCTCCTCAGGGATTTACTTCACTACTGCTTTCCATGTTCCTCCCTTTCTCCTTAGAGACCTCAGGACTTTAGATATAGGAATTATTTCTAGGTTCTAAAAATGGCAAAAAGAGTCTTAGTCTAAAGGGAAATTTAAATATCAACAACTATCTTTGAATGACTAAGTACTTTTCCTCTTACTGTATTACTCTGTTTATAGGAAGATGACTTTTAGTTTTCAACATTGAGGAATTATGGAAAATGAAGAAAACATTAATTTTTATTAATATTCACTTGACCGTGATACTAATAGGTTCATACTGATGAGTTCATTATTGAGGGTGAGACTCTTGATTGATAAAACTTACTGAGGATTGAGGTAGACCAATGCCTGAAGGTGTAAATAATGCATTTTATGTTTTTATTGAAAATACATGGTGGGTAAAATGGAAGAGCATGAGGCAAGTTGAGTGAATATAAGGCTGATCTAAGGGCAAGAAACTTAGGAAACGTTAATCAGATTCAGATCTAGTTTCTTAAAGATTGATCTATAATCTAGAATTGTTTAAATTTCCTACTTGTCCAGCTCCTGAAAGATGGGTTTAAAGTACATACACTTACATTGCAATACCCTTAAGAGGAATTTTTTTCTTACTAGCTTAAGGAAAAAAAAATAGGTATCCTAGAAGTTCTACATGTAATAGTGTCTTAATTCAGGTTAGGATATGAGAAAAATGACTAGAGTCTGTCCTATTCTCCAGTCTGTGTTTAACACCTGACATAGAAATTGGTTAGTAGGCACTCCATAAGTACTGATTGAGCAAATGCATACATATGAATTTTAACAGAGTTGCTCATATTGTAGGACAATTTTCACAAAGATTCCAAGACATACTTATGTGGATCCTGATTTTGCATATACTGACTTTGAAAAACTCGAAAAGAAAGCACATAAAAATTACTATGACAATTATATTAAATATTTAAGAAGTGTACGCCTACAGAAAGAAGAAGAGAGGTAAAGTTCAATTCCTCAAACCATATGCAGCAAATCATAGTAACTAAAGAGCCAGAATTTTTTCTTTTCCTTTTTAAAATTAAGTATTATTATTTTAATTGTACAAACTTATAAAGTACAATTTGTTAATTTGATACCTGTAATGATCAAATCAGAATAGTTAGTATCTCCATCTCCTTATTTTTAATTAACATAATAATCATACATATTTATGAAATACAATGGGATGTTTCAGTACATGTATATAATGTGTAATGATCATATCAGGGTAATTAGCATTTCCATCTCCTTATCATTACTTTGTGTTTAGAGTCTTCAAGTTCCTCTCTTCTAATTCTTACTAAAATATACAATAGGTTATTGTGAACTATAGTCACTCCACTGTGCTGTAGAACACTAAAACATATTGTGTCTATCTACCCAACTATGTTTTGGTATCTGTCATCCAACCTCCCCAACTCTTCTCAGTCTCTAGTAATTACTATTCTACATTCATATAGATACTTTTTAGCATCAACATATGAGGTACAACATGATGGCCAAATAATATTCCACTGTGTGTTTATATACCACATTCTCTCTCTCCATTCATCTGTTGATGGTCACCTAGGCTGATTCTGTAACTTAACTATTATCAATAATGCCATGATAAACAACAAGTATGAAAGCCATCTCTTCATTAGGTTGATTTTATTTCCTTTGGATATAAACCTAGGAGTGGGTAATTGGATCATATGGTAGATTTATTTTTATTTTTATGAGGAACCTACATAACGTTCTTAGTCATGGCTATACTAATTTATATTCTCACCAACAGTATATTTAATTCCTTTTTCTCCACATCTTTCCAACATTTTTAAAAAATATTTATTTTTTAGTTTTAGGTGGATACAATAGCTTTATTTTATTTTTATGTGGTGTTGAGGATCGAACCCAGTGCCTCACATGTGCTAGGTGAACACTCTACCACTTGAGTCACAACCCCAGCCTCATATTGCTATTTTTAATAATAGCAATTCTCATTGAGGTGATATGTTATCTTATCATAGTTTTGATTTGCATTTTCCTGATAAGCAATGATGTTGAACATTTTAAAAAAATTTTAGCCATTTGAATTTGTTCCTTCGAGAAGTTTTTGCCCAGTTTAAGTTGGATTAGTTTTCGTGGTTGTTATTAATTTTATTTTTAATTCTTTATGTATTTTGGATATGAATCCTTTGTCAGATGAGTAGTTTGCAATTTTTTTCCCCATTTTGTAGCTTGCCGGTTCACTCTCTTGATTGTTTCCTTGCTATGCAGGAGCTTCTTGGTTTGATATAATCCCATTTGTCTCTCTTCATTTTTGTTGCTGTTGTTTTGGGAATCTTGTCAAAAAAATTGTTGCCTATGCCAGTGTCTTGAAGTGTTTCCTCTTTGTTTTCTTCTAGTAGTTTCATAGTTTCAGGTCTTACATGTAGGATTTTGATTCATTTTATGTTGATTTTGTGTAGCATAAAAGATAGGGTCAAAGTTCAGTCTCCTGCATGTGAATATCTGAATTTTTCTTCATTCCTTAGTTTCCTTTCCATTTTTAATGATTTAAACAATTAATATAGAGTAAAAGCAAAATATTAAACCATATTGTTACTTTTTGATTTGGGGATATCTCATCTAAGTTTCTCTAGAAGCAAATCCTAAGACAGGGATTTTAGTGTATGTGATTTATGGAGAGTATGCTGTCAGGAAAAAACTTTACAGGATGAAAGAAGCAGAATAGGGAAGGGAAGGGAAGGGAAATGATATAGGCCATGTTTCAAATAAAGTTTAAACAGCCTCCTGCCTAGAGTCTCTTGAGCATATATTATACCACGTAGATGTTTCTGCATTGAGCCAGAGGGGGGCTTGTCTTTTGTGTTCCATACCAGGCTTTGATTATGAACTGTCCCTGAGTGGCAGTAGGGTGAGGGTGGAGCATATAAACTTTCTTTGTGAGGTGTTTGAGAAAGAGGAGTGCCTTCAGCAAAGAAAATTTTCTGCAAACTAGTGCACCAATATGATTAAGTAGATATTAGTGGGACAGTAATTGCATATACTAGGAAATATTTGAATATATACAAGTATTTTATAAAAGACTTGGCCTCAATTACTTATTATTATTTTGATAGGAAATGCATATATTCATATGACTATACAGACATAGGCATAGAGCCAGCATCAGGTCTAAAGTCACCCTCACTCTCAGAAGTGGAAATAGAAGAGTCCCAATCTTCAGCTGAGTGTTTGATCAAAGCTAATCAATTGTTAAGTACCAAGAAAATAGCATCCAAGGAAATGGAATCCCTGGAAAGAAAGGCATGTGCAATATTTTACATTTACATTTTGTTATGCCATGAGAATTATAGTGGCTTTTGCTAATATTGAATGTTTAATTTTGGGAAAATGTGTTTTTTTTTCCTCAGGTTCCCAAAGGACTTAAGGCATACCCATCCACACTCCATGAAAAATATGATTGCAGCTTAATATTGACACCAAAGCAAATTCATCAAGTAATTGTTGGTAAGGATATATAGAAATCTACTACATTCCTTGTTTGGTTAAAAAATATTTAACAAATTATAATTTGTATTCCATAAAATTCATCAATGTATACAAACCAATAACTTTTGGCAATTTATAGTTACATTATCACCATCATAATTCAATTTTAGAATGCTGCCATCACCTTCATGCCTCAATGTAGTCATTCCTTATTTCTACCCCCAACTCCAGGAAGCCATTAACCTTCTATCTATTTCTATAGGTTTCCCTTGTTTGGAACAGTTCCTGTAAATGGAGTTATATAATATGTAATTTCCAATGTTGCTTCTTTCACTTAGCAAAATATTTTTGATGCTAATTCACATGGTAATACTTATCAATATTTTGTTCCTTTTTATATCTAAATAGCATCCCATTTTATGACTATATCACATTTTGTTTATTCATTTATCAGTTGGTGGACATTGATCTATTTCTAGTTTGAGGCTATTATGAATATTGATGCTGTAGTATTCACATAAAATTCTTCAAGTGAACATATATTTTCAATGCTTTGGGTTAGATTCCCAGGATGGAATTGCTGGGCTGTATGGAAATTTTATATATAAACTATTGAGAGACTTCTAAATGTTTTTCAAAGTGACTATATCAAATGACAATTCCACTAGCAATGTATGAGGGTTAAAATTTCTCCACATTCTTACCACCATTTGTTATTTTCTGTTTGATTATAGCCATTTTAGTGGGTGTGAAGTGTTACCTCATTATGGATTTGATTAGCATTTCTCTAATGACTAGGCTTATGAATATGTTTTCTTGTACTTAGAGAAATGTCTATTTATATCATACATCTTCTTTGGAATATTTCAAATCCCTTGCCCAGTTTTTAATTTGAATATTTGCTTTCTTCTTATAGAATTATAAGAATTATTTGGATATTCTCGATACAAGACAGTTATCAGATATATAATTTCCAAACATTTTTCTAAGTTCATGGGTGATTTTCTTTCATTTTTTCATGTTATTTAAAGCAAAAAAGTTTTAAATGTAGATGAAATTGAACTTATCCAACTTTTCCTTTTATGGATTATGATTTTCTTGTCATGCCCAAGAAATCTTTGCCTAAGTCAAGGTCACTAATATTTTCTCCTAAAATTTTTTATAAGTTTGGATACTATAATTAGGTCTACAATCCACTTTGAATTAACTTGTATGTTTGTGGTATGAGTTAAAGGTCTACATTTTTATTTTTATGTGATATGCAATTGTCTCAGCACCATTTGCTAAGATATTATTCCTCATTGAACTTCCTGGCACTTTTGTCTAAATTGATCAACCATATATGTCAGAATTTATTTCTAAATTCTCATTCCATTCCACTAATATATATGCATATCTTTGTGACAGTTCTACATTGTCTTGGATATTATAGCTTTATTAGCAGTATTGAAATTAGTAAGTTCTTCAGATTTACATTTTTTTTCCAAGAATGCTTTACCTGTACTGGGCACAAATAGGGTCTTATAATGGCCTACTTTGTCTTTCTTGTGCCGAGAGCTTGATCTTCAGTCCCTCTCACTTTTCTATTGCTCTCTTTATTGAGATTTCAGGTCACAATGTTGGCCTTTCTTAAATGTTTTCCAGTGAGAAAATCATTATTTTGACAACATCCCTACGTATGAAAATTTCCAACTCTGTTCCAAATATAGTTAATTTCCTTCCATTGTTCTGATAACACTTCTGCACCACAAAGCTGGGTGTGGACAACAGGAGCAGTCCTAGACTAAAATTCTACAGACTTTGACTGCTAACAATGAGGTTTTAGAGATATTCTTAAACTAATGTTTCTCAATTTGTTCTGTCCTTTTGGCCAATTTTCAGTTTTTAGATGGTTGTCTTTGAAAAAAAAAATTTTCCTTCCTTTGTGGTGCTGTGGATGTTGAACCCAGGACCTCACAAATGCCAGGCAAGAACTGTTCCACTGAGCCACACACCCCTAGCTCAAGAAATTTTGTCAAGATTTATTGTTGCTTTTGGAGGAGATTTACTGTGCTTCTCAATCATCCATTGAATGGCTTTTGAAAAATAAGAATTTTCTAGTCATGTCAGTAAAAATTGAGCATTTTAAAGTTAAATTTTACTTTAATGTATTGATTTTTGTTTCTATTTTATACATGCTTAGGTGACAATAATATCTAAACTGTTAAAATTTTAAAATGCTGTGTTTATGTGTACTTTAGATGTTTGTATGTAATATAGATGATTGACATTTAGGTTATTAGCTCAGTTCTTTCTCAGTGTGTCTTTCAGGAACACACTGTGCAACAGAGTAGGAAGACTCTGTAATGAGGCCATCATAAGTTTGGTTCTAGAACTTACTAGTTCTATGACATTAGGCTCTATCTCTGTAAATCTCAGTTTCTTCATTAGTGAGATGGATGATAATAATATTACATACCTCATACTGTGATCATGAGTGCAATAATATGAAACACACTTTGCCCCCATTATCTCACATGTAGTTTAAGAAGTTTTTATGCAAACTCTTCATCCATTAAATGAGCACATTACATTAGAAAATGGTTAATGTCGAACTTTATCCAGTCCTTTCATGAGTCTTAATTGAATGACTACCATGTATTAGGGACAGTCTGGGTTTTGGGGATACAGCCCTAAAGAAAATAGTAATACTGAGTCCTGCTCTCAGAGAGATTATATTTGCTTGAGATAGGAGGGGAGTAATAAGTTTATCTTCATGTAATATGACTTTGGTATACAATGATGAGGAAACAAAGCAGGAGAAGTAGATAGATAAAAATAAGGTGTTTTTGTGTACAGTCTATTTTACACCAGTTTAGTCAGGGTCACTAAGATGTATATTTGATCGGTGACAATACCTGTGTGAAATGAAGACTTTAGGCATCTGGGTTGACAGTGAGTTAGGAAAACTCTTTAGTTTGTTTGAACCCAGGGGTACTTTATCACTAAGCTACATCTCCATTCTTTTTTGTATTTTCGAGACAGAATCTTGCCAAATTGCTGAGACTGGCCTCAAACTTGTGATCTTCCTGCCTCAGCTTCCCTAGCTGTTGGGATTATAGGTCTGTCCCACCACACCCTGCTGACAGCTCCTTCTTAAACTTGCAGAAATGTTGTACAAGGTCCCTTCCTAGATTCGTTTCTACCAAGCCTGTTAAAGAAATATTGTAGTTAAAGATATAGTGGCTAAACCGGTCTGAAGAGAGTGTTCCCATTTCATTCTAATAGTTAGGGGCCATGGAAGAGACATGGGCAAATGATGATTAATTATCATGGATAGACTGATTCTCCTTTTGGGGGTAATCTAGAACACAATACATCACATACCAACTCTGAAATTGTCTGGATATGTGATTTTTAAGAAGGTACAAGGTCAGAGGCAAAGCAAAGGAAGTGATTATATATCTGGATTTTGGTGACTTTTTATCACCAGTCATTGGCCAAGTCTCAGGTCAGTATGGCCTATAGGAAATGCCCAAAGCAATGTCTGGGGAAAGGAATTGGCATGGGCTGATAAAGAGAGTTGTATTGTCCCACCATTTGTTGAGATAATAGAATCCAACATCCTAAGAGCACTGGAGTTGAACCTCCCTGCCACACGGTGACAATAGGGCACTTTGGCATCAGAGTCTTATTAGCTCAATGCTTAATTGTTTATGTAGTTCAGTACAGGACAAACACTTACTGTACACCTGTTTTGTGCCAGGTATATAGGTACTGAGTTTTATAGTTTCAAGAATTTACTTTTTACTATTGAGTGATAAATATTCTGTGCTTCCCAAATTAGTCAAGTCGCTAACTGAACAGATAAGCAGATCTATACAAATACAAAAGAAAGTTAGGAGACAATGAGTATTGTCTCTTCTATGACTTCTCCACCAGTTTCTGTCTGTTCTTCATCTAGTGTCCTAGGCAGTTTATTAATGATCCTCTATGACAGAGACTTTGAATTTACAAAGTTAGCAACTATGCAGATGGAAATTTTGTGTCAATTGGAGGAAGTGGTCTATGAACCTGGTAGGAGAGTCACTCTTATTTTTACACTCTAAAGATGCTTTGTGAGCCTCTGTACAGAGCAGGGACTGGCACCATCAAAGCAGATTGTAGTTTCAGATAAAATGGACCTATAATCATACTATTTTTTTCAAAATTAAAATAATAAGAAACACAATAGATAATTTGGAAATTATTCAAATCAATTAGTAAAAAAAAAATTACAGTAGTCTGGATTACATTGAAAGTTATATAAAGTATTGTTTTCTTCATCTGCATGTGTCTAATCATTTTGATTTTTATGCTGGCATTTATTGATGCAGTTTAAAGCCAGGCATGGTATCGAGCAATTTATAAACATGATCTCATTTAGTTTTTTAAATAACATGAGAAACTTACAAATTAACTAGGTTTCTATCCACTTTAGAGATTAATAAAATCAAGCCAAATGAATACCTTAGTCAAAATGTCCAAATATTTAGTGGAAAAGAAAGAATTTGAAATTAGGTTTCTCTGGCCATATATTTTGTTTTGATTTTTCATTTCTAATTTACAATCTATATTTTTTCTCTAAAGTCAATCAACGTTTTCTTCATCTTTCTCTACTCAATAATATTGTTAAATCAAAATACAGAATTTTTTCATCTGTTTTCCTAAAATATTATCAATCCAGTTTTTTCATTTGTTCTGTTTTAACTGTGCTTTGCTTCAACATAAAAATAATTTCATCCTCATAAAATGAGTTAGAAGAGTTGGAAAGTGTTCCTTCCTCTGCTATAGTCTAAAAGATTGTTCAATAATCCTTCTACATTCTGTTGAATTGCTATTCTTCTTTAAATGTTAGGTAATTTCTCTGAAGAAGGAGATTTCATTTTCAGAAGATATTTAATTGCAAATTCAATATATTTAATAGTTGTAGTACTGTTCAGATATTCTGTGCAACATTCTGAGAGTTTTGGTAGTTTGTGAGTTTTGTGGAATTTTTTTTACTTCTAAGTTGTCACATTTATGTGCACAGAGTTATTTGTAACATTCTCAATTTTCCTTTCAGTATGTGTCAGCAGAGTCTGTAGTGATATAACCTTTCTCTTTTTGATGTGGGAAATTTGTGTCTTTATTATTTTTCTTTTTCAGTCTCAGCAGAGGTTTATCAATTTTATTGTTTATTCCAAAGAACTAGCATTAGATTTCATTACTTTTCTCTGTAGTTTTTCATTCATCAATTTTTTCTAGTACTTATGATTGTCTTCCATTTGCTTAGATTTATGTTGCTCTATTTTTTCTAGTACCTAGAAGAAACTTAAATTATTGATTTAGACCCTTTGTTTTTACTAACAGAATCTTTTAACATGACCAAGTTTTCACTAAGCAGTCCTGTAGCTGCATCTCATATATTTTGCTACATCTTAAATCTCATTCAGTTCAATCAATGTATTGTCTATTTTTCCTTAAAACTCTCTTTGATCCATGGGTAATTATTTAGAAGTATGCTATTTATATTCTAAGATTTTTCTGTTTTCTATTAAGAGATTTCTAATTTGATTTCATTGTGGTCAGAGTATACATATGTATAATTCAATTCTTTTAAATTTGTGAAGATTTCTTAAGCTTGGTCAAAGATACAGGCACTTTTGTTGAAGGTTCCATGCATCTTGAAATGAAGTGCATTCTTGCTATTATTGAATGGAATATTCTTCAAATGTCAATCAAATCCCAATTAGTAAATGATATTGTGCCATTATTCTAAATCCTTACTGCTGTTCTGTGTATTAAGTCTATCAATTACCAACAATGGTGATTGCAGTCTCAAACTATAATGGTGGATTTTTCTTTTTAGTTCTGTCAGGATTTTTTTGTTTTTTCTTTATGCATGTATTTTGAAACTGTTTTTTAGTGCATACACACTTAGGATTGCAAGGTATTCCTGGCCTCTTTTATCATTATGTAATGTCCCTCTTAGTCCCTAGTAATTTTCTTTGTTCTGAAATGTTGTTTATCTGATATTCATATAGCTACCATGCTTTCTATTTTTTAGTGCTTGCATTGTCTACATTTTCCCTTCATTGTACTTTTGACCCTCCTATCTTACTATAATTGAGGTGAGATTCCAGGGAATTCCAGCTTTTTATCCATTTTGAAAGTGTGTTTTTAATTGGTGTATTTGGATCTTACACATGATGTAAATATTAATATGTCAGGGTTTTAGAAAGCCATTTGAGGTTTTCTTCTTTGTCTTCACTTTCTTAAAATTTTCTTTAGTTCTTTAGTTGCAAGGATTGAGAATATAGCTCAATGGTATAGTGCTTTATTAGCATGTGGAGGGCCCTGGGTTCAATCCGCAGCACTACAAGAAAAAAATTCAGGATTGTCGTTAGATCTCAAAATTTTAAAAAATATAGACAGATTTTTTTTGGTGGGGGAGATATCATGTTTTCATTTCGTTGATCTCCTTGAATCTGTGGGTTTATATCTTTTGCTGAATTTGGGCATTTTTAGACATAATTTCTTCAAATATTTTCCAGCCCCTGCCTTCTGCTCTTTATCTTCTTATTCTGGAATTTCAATGACATGGATTTTATACCTTTTACTTTTATTCCACATTTCCCTGTGACCCCCCACCTTTTTTCAATTTTTTCCTTTTTGTTTTTTTAAATTGGATAAAGCCTATCAATTTTTTTTTCCAAGTTTAACAACTTTTGATTCTACCATCTCATTTTGTTATTGCCTCTACCCCTTAGTGTTCTGTTGCCCTGTTTGGATATTTTCACGTTAGAATTTCTACTTATTTCTTTGTATACTCTTATTTCTTTGTATATTTGTTGAAATGCTTTTTTCACTTGTTTCATGAGTGTTCACAATTGCATATTCTATATTTTAACAATAGTTTCTTTAAAATGCTTGTCAAAAAATTTCAATATCTGTATCATCTCAGTCTTTGTAGTTTTTGAGATTTTCCAAGCCTAGTTTTTACCCTAGATAGATTAAATCCTCTATTTTAACACACATTCAGTTCATTCAATGTCATTTATACATATTATAGCCCACATTTGTGTGCTGTGTTACACATGTCAAATAGGTTTCCAAGGTTTTTGCAGTGCTAATTTGTTTTTCCCTGTTTGTTTACTACCCAGAGGACCATATGAAGTCCATTGTTGCAAACTATACCATCAGGATATGGCCATAACTTCATGCATGGATTTAAAATGTCTCCTTCTCTAAACCCTAACTCTTTGTATCCCTCCTTCCCCTTGTAGATGGGAAAAGGAGTAATGGCAATTATTTGCTTACTTTAGTGAGATGTAGAGATAGTCAACAGGGATTATATGCCACAATTTTAATGGCCACTGTGCCAATAGGGAGGGAGAGGTAGTCTCTTTTCACTATATTTTGTTTTCTCTCTAATTTAGGATAGAGCAGATTTGCTCCATCTTACAGACTCTTCAGTGCCTAGTGATGAATTAAGGAATATCAACAGTGCTTCTCTTAGAGCTGTTCAACAGGCCTTCAATCTAGTCTCCTTAAGTGCCTGGTCCACAGGGAGAAAGGGAACTGTACCCATTAACCTTAGTGCAGTGAAAGGACAATTGACAGGATTCTACCCCAGGAACTCCACAGCATTTAGTGGAGATGAGAGAGTGCATGTCTTTTCTTGCCTTAGTACATATCAGAGCCACTTTTATCAAACTCAACTCTGCAATCTTCACACCATGCTGCAGTCTGGCTGGGCAAAATAACCGGGGAGTGACAAGCAACTTGTGAAGATTGAAACAGCGGGAGCCCCCTCTCTGCCGGACAGCAGAGGTACATATACCCAACTAATTACACACAGCTTAACTTAATTAACATCATCTAGATACAGCAGTCAGTCATTAAGGAATCCTCATCATAATGGCTCGCTGGCATTGGCTCACAAACCACTCCTCCTGGCACACTGCCAGGCGCCATCTTAACTTGGTTGTAGCCCTCAACAATACCACCTAGTATTTAGGGCAACAATTTTTTCTTGGTCTAGAATAGGACAGGTATAGTGAAGTTGATTTGACTCTGAACATTCACCCTCTTCCTGGTACCTAGATAGAAAGGCTACTCAAGTGTTTAGACCAAGATATGTAGGGGACAAAAAGAACCCAGGAAATACCCTGGTTTCATTCTTTGATTACTAAGATCCCTAGCCAGTCTAATTTCTTTTTGTTACTTTCCAAATATTTCTGCTAGTTACTTCATGAATTTTGCCAATATTTTTATTTGTAATTAGCAAAGGAATAACATTTTAGAATGATACCTCTGTTCCATATTTCAAGAATATTTCCAGACATGATTGAATAAACAAAACCCACTGTATTCCTTGCAATTCTCCTGCCTTAGCCTCCTGAGTTGCTGGGATTACAGGTATGTGCCACCGTGCCCAGCCAAAAAATCTTTATCCACAAATTATATCATATATAAAAATTGAATCAAAATGAACCAAAATCAGGGATGGGACTATAGCTCAGTGACAGAAGACTTGCCTGGCATGCACAAGGCCCTGGATTAGATTCCCAGCACCCCACATACAAATGCAAATGAATCAAAAGCAGATCTCATCAAGATGGTAGACTGGCCCATTTTCCCTTAAAACAACAATTTTTCAGCCATCATAGGCAAAAGTGCCATTGTGAGAGCTTTGGGATTCTGATAGGAAGTTGTAAAACCCCAGTGGAACCTAGGACCTAAGAAGGCCAATTTAAGAGGGTATCCTTGTGCAGGTTCACTAACTGTAATGCCAGGTTCAAATCACAAACATCCCCATTCCCCTCAACTATGGCCATATTCAGACTGAATCTTGTCATCAGGATCTGTTGTACATCATGGTAATTATAGTTAACTACATATTGTATACTTGAAAATTGTTAAGAATAGATTTTATGTTTTCTTTTCAACCAAAAAAAGAGCAAGTATGTGTGGTAATGCATGTTGTTAATTAGCATGATTTAAACATTCCACAATGCATATTAATATCAAACATATTATATGGCATAAATATTTGTAATGAAAAATAAAATAAGAAAATGTGGCACATATATGCACAATGGAATATTACCCAGTCTTAAAAATGAAGAAAATTCTCTCCTTTGCAGCAACATGCATAGGCATGGAGACCATTGTATTTAGTGAAATAAGCCAGGCAGAGAAAGATAAATATTGCATGATTTCATTTATGTGTGGAATCTAAAAAAAAATTGGACTCATACAAGCAAAGAACAAAATGGTTATTACCAAGGTTGGCTGGGGATGGGGAAGGATGGGGAAGTATTTGTCAAAAGTTTCATTAGACAGGTTTAATAAGTGCTGGAGAACTATTATTTAGCATGGTGACTATAGTTAACGATAACTTATAACTAAAAATTATTGAGAGTTGATCCAAAATGCTTTAGCCAGAAAAAAATGTGTGTAAGGTGATAGATTACTTACTGAGATTGGCTTAATCATATGAAAATGTGTATGCATATTGAAACATTATGGTATATATTTAAAAATATACATTTTTTTGTACCAGGGATGGTACTCAGGGGTGCTTAACCACTGAGTCACATCCTCAGCCTTTTTTATATTTTATTTTTGAGACAGGGTCTCGCTAAGTTCCTTAGGGCCTTGCTAAATTGCTGAAGTTGGCTTTGAACTCTCCTCCTGCCTCAGCCTCCCTGAGCCACTGGGATTACAGGTGTGTACCACCATGCCTGGCTAAAATCTGCCATCTTAATTTGTCAATTATGTCCTAAGAAAATTGGAGAAAAATGGATTATAAGCCATGTTTTCTTCCCTGTAAGGGGAATCATAGGAAAAAAAAAATCTGTGACCTTGGGAAAAGTAAATGTCTTAGATATGACATGAAAAACAATCAAAGAACAAATAGATAAATTGGAATTTATCAAATTTTAATATGTTTGCTGTTCCTTAGATACTAACAGGAGGATAAAAACAAATACATAGATTCAGAAACTACTTGAAAATTTTATGTCAGATAAAGAATTTTTAACCACAACATGTAATAAAAGTTTCAAGACTCAATTTTAAGCAATCAAGTTAAAAAATGGAGAGAATATTTGAGCATACAGTTCATCAAAAAACATATGCATTTTTCTATGTGCTTGTTTATCATTTGTATATCATTAGAGAAACAAAACAATGAGATACTTTCACAAATTAATTAGGTGGATAGACTTAAACAATTAACAAAAATCTATTTAAATTGTTCCCCAACATGTGAAGAAACTATAACTCATGCTGTATATAGCTAATGAGAATGTGAAATCATTAAACCATTTTAAAACAGGTTTATGAGTTTTTCAGTTTTTAGACATATGCTGCCTATCACATAATCCACCCATTCCAGTCCTAGATATGTATCCAAAAGAAATAAAATCATATGTTCAAACAAACACTTGTAAATGTTTATAGTAGCTTTAATTTCATAGCTGGCAACAGATAAAAATCCAAGTGTCAATCAACAGTTGAATAGACAAACATAATTGTTGTATAAGCACACTGTGGAATATTACCTAGAAATAAAAAGGAACAGATTATTGACACATGTAACAATATAGATGAAGCTCCTGGAAATTCACCAAATGAAAGAAACCCAGAAAAATGTTACATACTACATGATGACATTCTTATAAAACTCTAGAAAGAGCAAAGTGATCTACAGTGACGTAATGCAGTGAAGTTGTCTAGGAAATGATTGTATGCACAATGGTGGGAGGGAAGGAATATGAAGGACTGTGAGAAAATGTTTTGGAGTGATGAATATTATTCACTCTTTATTGTGGTCACTATTTCACAGATGTATTCGTGTATTAACATTAATGAAAGTCTACACTCTAAATATACACTTGACATCACTTATGAATGAATTAAGCTCTTAAGGGCAGGCTAAGACTTAAAATAATTCAAATTGTTTCAATACAAAACCTTTGACATTTGAAGGGATAAACAGGCAGTGTCCCATGGGAAAATTATTAATTTCTGTAACTTCTGGATAAGTGAATGAAATAAGCTGGTACATGTTTATATTGGTAACAATATTACACACCTTTTTTCTGGCTAAAATATAACTCATAAAGCTGTTTTAAAATGATTTCATGATTTCACATTCCCATTAGCTGTATATAGCATGAGTTACAGTTTCATGTTAGGGAACAATTTAAATAGATTTTTGTTAATTGTTTAAGTCTACCCACCTAATTAATCTGTGGAAATATCTCATTGTTTTGTTTTTCTAATGATATACAAATGATAAACAAGTACATAGAAAAATGCCTATCTTTTTTGATGAACTGTCTGCTCAAATCTTTTCTCCATTTTTTAACTTGATTGCTGTTTTCTTGGGGGAAATAGAGAGGTTGTTGGGATGTTACAAATTAGTGTGCTGAGTTGTATTGTGCTTATTATTTTGTCATATAATTTTCCTTATAATGTGTTCATCTTGAATTTCAGCCAATATTCTCCAAATATCAAATTATAGTTTTTCAGATAAAAAGATTAATTTCTGATGCTATGGTAAATATTTATCTGTCATTTTTATACAACTTAATTGATCCAAATAATCTTACAAACCTAAAAAAATAAATGTTTGCCAACATTAAACTTAATAAGTAATTTTTCATTATTTTAGGGCCCTCTGTCCTTAACTTTGGTGACGTTTCTGTGAACTCTACAAATACTCATCTATTACATGTCATTAATATGCTACCTATGTATATTTTGATCAAGTTAGATACTAATTTGGAGGAACTTCAGAAAACCAAACAGTTTTCATATGTGATTCCACCTATATCTAATACTTATATTTCAATGATATTTGAATCTCCTACAACTGGAAAATTTTGGAAGTAAGATTGATTTTTGAATTTGTTTGCTAGAATGATTTGTCAAATATGTATTTGTTTATATAAGTAATTGTAATGTGTATTTGGTTGCATAACATAGAAACTATATGTGCATGAGTTTGTAGACTGGTAGGTTCAAATTGTAGTGGATATTTTAATTCTCTTTCATAATTATTTTGAAATATTAAGTACTACATATTGTGTACATTACACTATGGTTTACCCATTTTTCCACATAACTGGATTCTATGATTACAAATAGCTTCTATTAGTTACATTTAGATGCTTTTTGTTTTACAGATCTTTTACCTTTACAGTGAACAGCATACCTGGAGGGCATATCTTAGTGATGGCAAATATCATGCCAGTAACACTTGAGCTATCGCTTAAGGAATTAGTATTGAGACCACAAAGCTTCTTGATGAAAACATGTTTTCGGGGAACAGTTAGATTGTATAATCGTCAGAATCGTTCTGCCCAATTTGGATGGCAACCAGTAAACACAATAACAGGGATGGCATTTTCCATTCGCCCAGCTACAGGTAATGGTTTATTTTGTTTGATTTAGACATTCATATATTCATTCATTTGTGCATGCAGGCATGAACCACTTATTGTATACTGTGCACTTGTGCTAAGAGCATGAAGTAAATTAGCTACTGTCATAGGAGCATTTATTTTTACAGACATAAATATTATTTTAAAATAATGGATACTATTTTAGTCAGAATTCTCCAGAGAGATAGAACCAATAGGAGATGGACATGAAGAGGGAAAAGCAGAGAGAGAGGAGGATCTTATAGAACTGGCTCTTGCTCACACAGTTGTGTGGATTGGTAAGTCTACAGGGCAGGTTGGAGATCCAGGAAAGAGTTGAATTGTGCTCTCTTCAATCCAAAGTCATTCTGGAGGCAGAATTAATTATTTCTCAAGAGCTTTCAGCCTTTTAAGACTTTTAACTTATTGCCTGAGATCCACAGATATTATGAAAGGTAATGTGCATGTTAATTAATTTGCTTGTGACAATATACTAATGTACCAAATCATCATGATATACACTTGGACTATATAGAATCTTTGTCAATTAAATGTTTTTGAAAGTCTATTGATTTAAGTGTCAATCTAAATAGCAGCTTCACAATAGCATCTAGACTGGTGCTAGACCAAACAATTGTCAGACACCTATAAAATGGTGAGATGATATAGTCCATAAAGATTAAATTATGGAAACCTTCTATGGGGCTGATTGTGGCTCAGGGGTAGAGCACTCGCCTAGCATGTGTGAAGGCCTGGGTTCAATCCTTAGCACCACATAAAAATAAATAAATAGAATAAAGGTATTGTTTCCAGTTACAACTAAAAAATAAATATTAAAAAAATAAAAAAAGAAAACCTTCTATAATATTTGGCAGAGAGGTGCCAAATGCACAGGTAGCTGTGTGATTATGAAAATTTTCTTATTCTGTTTTGGCTTTTATTACCCCTGAAATTGTCCTCCAAGCAACACAACCTATCATGCATCTTGCTTTCTAACTCCTTGCTTCCTCCTTTCTTTCCTTTTCGCTTTTCCCTTTCTTTTTCCCTCCCCCTCCCTCATTTTATTTATTTCTAATTTAGGAATAGATCTAAATATACTATATTCGGATTACAGAGGAGCCTTGGTTTGTAGAAATCTTGCCTCAAATTTCTTTTCTTGTGAATATTAGTCATTTCCAAATCAGAATTTTTATATATTTCTGCAAGAGTTTTCAAAAGGATCATGGTGTTACAAAAACAATCTTATGTATTAAATTAAATTCAATCAATTTTAATGTGCATTGTAGATAGAGGTGTTGACAAATTTAACAGGTGAAAAGAGTAGAGTTGGAGATAATTGATACAGCTGTTTAATCTTTTGATTAACCTGGATTTATTTAACATAATCTTACATTATAATCTATTAAGCATCTGAGTTATACTTTCATCAATATTTCTCATATTCATTTAACTAAGCTCAATATTTCTCATATTCATTTAACCAAGCTCTTTTAAAATTACAATACTGGGGCTAGAGTTTTGGCTCAGTGGTAGAACACTCAATTACCTGGCATGTATGAGGTCCTGGGTTCGATTCACAACACCATGAATAAATAAATGAATAAAATAAAGTATCTTCAACAACTAGAAAATTTTTTAAAAAATTACAATACTGATAAGCTGGGTATGGTGGCACATGCCTATAATTCGAGCTGAGGCAGGAAAATCTCAAATTTAAGCCAGCTTCAGCAATTTAGTGAGGCCCTAAGCAACTTAGTGAGACTCTGTCTCAAAATAAAAGATATTTTATCTCTTATGGCTGGGGGTGTTGTTCAGTGGATAAGTACCCCTGAGATCAATCCCTGGTAACCTGCTCCCCAAACATAATACCAATAATACTGGATTCTGTTGTGATAAAATAATCAGAGAAGAAAGTGATCATTTTTCTGTAAATTCATATTTCTATACATTTCAGAGATTCTAGATAACCCTTCTTCAGTTTGTTTGAACAGATATAAGAACAGTGGTAGTTTGATATCAATATTCCAGCTATAATTTTTGACCAACCACTGATATTGCACCAAGAGTGTCTAAAATACACAGTGCACTAATACTTTTATTTCTTTGTATTTCTCCATCCGAAACAAGGCTGAATGCATTGAAATTGTCCCTGATAGCCATGGAGATATAATGATGATACTTAATTTGTACCAAATACTAGTAGAATTATAATATAAACTGGACCACCGTTATGCTTTATTGGTCTTTAGAAGTCTTATTTTTGTAGGGAGATTTTAGCATTTACTTTTTTCCCCTTTAGGTTGCCAATGACCCCTCTTATATTTTTTTAACTAAAAAAATATCACCAAGGCATAAAAAGCACTAAGACGCTAAATTCCAAAGAAAATGTTTGTATGAAAAAGACCATTAGTATGTAAATTCATTTTCTATTTTAAGAATACAAATGATAACAATGCTCTCAAAACTATTTTATATAGCATTGAAGAAAGTGTTACTTGTGTCATATATATAGATTTGTTTGTTGTTTTCCTCAGAATACTTATATGATAATTACTGAATTTTATGTTGTTTTCCTCTTTGTATGAATAGGAAGTGACTTTTCACTAGATTATTTTTCTTATGCTCTATTGATTTTGCATCCTGGATAATACATTTAATTATATGCTTTTTTGCCTTTTGGGGTAAACTAACATGAACAATTCTAAATCGATATTTATATTTTGTTTGTCCTTTCTTCCTGAGACATGATATATTTTGGATTTGTATTTGGGTAGCATATGTTGTAAGAGAAGAAAATAAGAGTGAATTGATATTTTCTGAGGTAGAACTCAGTTCTAATTTGATTTTTAAAATATGTATTGTTTATGCTTCTGCTTATTTTGTTTTCTTCTTTGTTTCTTTACCATTACTAAAATACCAAGTGAATCCTTGAGCTTGCTTCAGTCATTTTACTCTCATTGTCTTTCTCAATTTTGACAATCCTTGGCCATATAAAGTACCTGTCTTACCAGTCCCACACTTGCTCAGTCTAGCCATTCAATTTATTTCCCCTGTTTCCTGATACATGTAATGTTCCTAGAGAAAAATATATAAGCACACTGATTGGAAGAAAAACAAAATCTCTTCAAATGGACCCTTCAACAGGATTATATAATGCTTTTACTGTCTCTGCTTTTCTTGGGGCACTCAGATGGCTTTATTTGTAGCATTGAATCTTCTTTTTTAAAAGTACTTTCCATCATAGTTTTCTCCACACCCACTGTCTTCTTGTACTTTAATGTAATGACACTTAGGCTTCCCTCAAGTTTTGTCCTGCAAAGATCTAACTCACTCTTCATGTCCCAACTCAAATGCCATCTCCATATAGTGATGTTTCTTCTATTTCATTGAACTATACAAGGTTTCCTCCATCTTTTTTTTGCTATTATTATGCATTTGTTTTTAAATACTTATTTTTTAGTTGAATGTCTTCATTTTATATTTATTTTTATGTGGTGCTGAGGATATGTACTTGTTTTTGCCAGCTCCAAATATTTGTTTTTATCTGCCTCCTTTTGTTGTAGACATTGCTAAACTCATATCTGATATCCATTTCCCTTCATAACAAGACTCTAATTTGGGGGATGAGGTAGCAGTGATCTTATCTAGAAAGCTCTTTGCTCCAGCTTCCCTTGTCAAAACAATATGAACAGAGATTTCCTTTGGCTTTATCCTCTTTATATGTAGGGGCACTATATTGTCTGTATGTATCTATATGTAAAGCCATCACTAATCCTAGGGTGATTGTTTCATTTTAAATTTTGTGTTGTTTTTTAAACATTGTTATATTTTTGTTGTACATTTTTATTGACCTGTTAAAATTGGGAAATATGCCAGGTGTGGTGGTGCATGCCCGTAATCCCAGCAGGCTTGGGAGGCTGAGGCAAGAGGATTACCTGTTCATAGCAAGACTCAGCAACTTTGTGAGGCCCGAAGCAACTTACTTAGCAAGACCTTGTCTCAAAAAATAAAAAGAGCTGGGGATGTGGCTCAGTGGTTAAGCACCCCTGGGTTTAATCCCAGATACAAAAAAAAAAAAAAAAGGAAATAAGGTTTGCATTTTAGATTTCAATCAAATCCTATATGATTATGCCCATTTCATAATATCCCATTTAGCATTTCCCTATTATTAGAGTTTAATTTTAAGAATTTGTTGTATAATGCAATTAAATTTTAGGCCAGTTCATCTTTTGAATATTAACAAAAAAACTTCAATGTAATAAAAATGTGGTAAATGTTTTCTTTTCTCTCTGTATTCTCTGTAGGCACTGTTGAAGCATATTCATCACTGGAATGTGAAGTAATGTGGCAGCCAAGTTTCAATTCTCCAGAAAAGGGAGATTTTATTCTTAATGTCTCTGAAGGAAACACATTGACACTAAAATGTGTTGCACATGTAATTATTTCCTTTGAACTAATTTTTATTTTGAGGGCTATAAATTGATTGGGTATGCATATGTGTGCTGTATATATGCATATATATATATATATATATATAATATTATGTATGTAAACATACACTACATATAAATTGTCTTAGCTCCTTCATGGAGCCTCTTGTCTATCATAAATGAAGAATTTGTTAAAAAATGTGTTAGGTATCTAGAATTAGCTAAAAAATATAAGAGTTTTATGAAAACAATACTAGACTGTCAGAATCTCTATAAATCTATGATACCATCATGGAAGCAACTGAAAATTAAATTGTTTCACTAATAGACACCAAAGAAGAAGTGAGAAAATTATATTTTGCTCTACTGTATTGCATTTAATATTCTAGTAGTAGCAGTTAATAATTCAGTATGAAATAGATCATGTAATTTACATAGTAGGAAAATATATATTTTTACATTTTTATGGAATATACATCTTGTAATAAAAATGTGAACAAAGCAAAAGCTGCAATACATAATTTTTAAGCTTCTTTCTGTGGTAGAGCCTAGAAGGCCTTAACTTTATGGCTTCCTATCACCAAGAATGCACTTTACTAATATGCCAAATTTTCCATCCAGTGTTCTTTTTTTTTTTTTTTTTTGGTATTGGAATTTAACCCAGAGGGGCTTAACCACTGAGCTAAAATCCCCAGCTCCTTTTTTTAATATTTATTTTTTAGTTATAGTTGGACACAATACCTTTATTTTATTTATTTATCTTTATGTGGTGCTGGGGATTGAACCCAGGGCCTCGCATGTGCTAGGCTGCTAGGCAAGCACTCTACTTGCTGAGCTCTTTTTTTTTTTTTTTTTTTTGAGAGAGAGAGAGAGAGAAATTTTTTTAATATTTATTTTTTAGTTTTCGGCGGACACAACATCTTTGTTTGTATGTGGTGCTGAGAATCGAACCCGGGCCACACACATGCCAGGCGAGCGCGCTACCACTTGAGCCACATCCCCAGCCCAATTGCTGAGCTATTTTTAAATTTTGTTTTTACTTTTTGGTATTGGGGATTGAATCCAGGGATGATTAACCATTCAGTCACATCACCAGCCCTTTTTATTTTTTATGTTGAGACAGGGTTTCATTAAATTGCTGAGGGCCTTGCTAAATTGATGAGGCTGGCCTAGAACTGGAGATCCTCCTGCCTCAGCCTCCCAAATCTCTGGGACTATAGGCATGTACCACTGTGCCTGGCTCCACCCAATGTTCTTAGAAATTTAAAACAAGCCAAAGGCTATTTTACTAAACTTCATCTCAATCTATGGGGCATGATGATAGTTTTACATATTTTAGCTGTGACAAAACTTGCAGTCTAAAAAGAAGAGAGATTCAGAAACTTGAGTGGCATAAAGTGGCAGTCAGAACACAGTATGTTTTTTTTCCTCTGGTCCAAGCTTGAAATAAGCTGAATCCTACTGGTTTTCAATATGTATAAATTACTTAGTATTCTTTCTTAAACTTTATGTTGAAATATAATATGCATAAAAAGGTACACAGACTGAAAATCATGTATCCCTTAATCTTCACAAACTGGTAACACTTTTGTAACCCATTCCTAGATGAGCTAGATCTAGAAACATAATGTGATTAATACAACAAAAGAGCCACCCCAGTTCACATTTTCATTCACTGTATCCATCTCAAGATCATCACTCTCCTTACTTCTAAGAGCACAGATTAATTTTGATTTTGAACTTCATATACATGGAATTAAACCATTTATTCTCTCATATGTACACCTTGTTTTATCATCATTAGGTTTGTGGGATTTGTCTATGCCGATTCATACGGTCATAGATTGTTCATTCTCATTCCTGAATAGTATCCCACTGTGTGACCATACTATCATTTATCCTCTATACAACTGATAGGTATTTAGCTTATTTCAAATGTTTAGCTAATATAATAATGTCTCTATCATCATTCTTATAATTGCCTTGTGGTGAATATATGCACACAGATTTTTAACTGTTCTTTATGTAATTGTGCTTAACGACTTTACTATTATAAATTTGCTAACATACCTCATATGTATTTTTTTCTAACAGATAAAAGATGACAATTTACTAATTTAGAATTAGCATTGAGGATACCATTTATTGAATAATTACTGTGTGCCAGGTGCTGTGCTAAATGTGCTCATTTGTTAGCTAATTTAATTCTTATAACAACCCTGTGAGACACTATTAACTCAGTTGATGAGTGAAAAAAATAGAGTATTAGAATGCTTAAATAACTAATACAATTTCACATGTATAGTAAACACCTTAGTTGGAATTTATAGCCAACTGCTTCCACATCCTTTATTATTACCCTATGATAAAATTTGCTTTTTGTATTTCCTAGACCAGCATTGGATAACAATTAAACTCTGAGATATCATGATAATTAATTATTTTAGGAACCTTTTTGAAGCTTTGAAAAGTAACTCTTACAAAAGCAAATAGAAAGGAACATTAAATGAATAAATAAGATGTTCATTTTAGGTTTGTCATTTCTTTTGTAAGGACTGACTGACTTGACTATTTCCTCTTCTCTTAGTTTAACAATTTATCATTCCAATTATCCAAATTATGAGTTTTCTAATAAATAATTATAAGGATGCATTAAACTTAAGAAATAATATTTCATAGATTAAAGACCATATAGTACCTGGTATAAAGGACACTGAATAAGGCACTGGAAAATTTGTGTTCTATTTCTTCTTGGATATATCTTGCTTTCCTATATGATTGGACAGGTACATAATACCAACATTTCCACAAAGTATTCTTTTCAATTTTTAAAAATGTTTATTAGTGCTTTGTAATTATAAGAAAAGTGTTTTATGAAGTGCTTTGTGCAGAAAGGGGAGCAGAGAGACCTGTGAATCACAATAAACTATGTCCCCATTCTCAGATAAGCAAAGTGTATATTATCATTATATTATGCTCTATGAGAAAGCTTGTAGTAAACATGGCTAGATAATTTCATTTGGCAGCTTTCTTTCCATACTTTTGGCCCTTCAAATCTTTCCATTTGCAAATCACACAGTAACACCCTGTACGTGATTGGGTGGATAATATCTCTAAGTTCCTTCCAATGATGAATCAATAGGTTTCTTAGTTCTGAATTCCCTTCCTCCATAGAGTTATCTTACTCACTCTGCCTTCTGTAGTTTGGGAATACATTTTAAATATACCATTCTATTTTTTTCTTTAACATAACATACAATCTAATTACACTTTATAATTTAAATTTAAAATCTCCATGAAGCTTAAAAATGGAGGTATATTGTAGGGATGAAAGTGTATTTTTATTACTGCTCTTATTTCTCTTCTTTGCTGTTGAGTAGTGTTAACTTTGCTTCTTTGTTCATAGAGTGGGTTTTTCTTACCTGTAAAGGTTGCAAGAGATTAATATATAGAACAATTGTGTATATTTGTTGAAATATATTTATTCATATTTTGTGAAGTTGATTAATGTTACTTACCCATTGTATGACTTAGACAAAATTCTTAATCACCCTACTTTTGGTGAAAGTTGTGAGTTTCATTCATCCATTCATTTCACTATTATTTACTAAGTCCATACTTTGTATCAGGCCCTATGCAGACTGTGTATTTAAAGATGAGCAATATAGACATGGTCTAGCTTTTCCCTAGGTACTTTCTGGACTGGTAGACCATAGTAAAAATATAAGTAAAGAACTAATATATTTGTCTCACACTGGGAACATAGTAATTTGATTACTATTATTGTCATCATATTACCACTGAAATACTTAGGTATTTTTGTCTAAAAATATTTAAATACCTAAATTATAAATACCTAATTGCTAATAAAATACAACCCAAATACCTAAGTAAAATCTCTCCTATGATTTTTATATATTTTTAATTTTTATTTTGTTTATTTTTATGTGGTCCTGAGGATTGAACCCAGTGCCTCACATGTGTGAGGCAAGTGCTCTGCCACTGAACCACAACCCCAGCCCTCTCCAATGATATTATTACTCTATCTTGACTGAATTGTCACAGATGTTGTTTAAATTTAAGAAAACAATATAATACCTTGAGTACTTTTTAATCAAAATAACAATGAAATAACTTGATATGTGATTTGTTTTTATGTTAGAATATACTGAATAAATAATATAAGGAAGATTGTCATGTTTCATTCAATAATCATATCTTTGGTTAATAAAACCCTTTTTTGTGATCAATTATTTTATTTGCTATTATGTCATTTACATTTTTCTCCTTTCCTCCTCTCATTACTAGATTGGTCACACCAAGGTTGCATTTTTGGAGCCAAGAATACTGTTCGGTAATAGTCCTCAAGGCTTAACAACTTGGAGGAAAGCCATATTACACAATGTAGGAAAAAACCATGCTTACTTCAAGGTACTATAGAATTTTGGTCATTTCTTATTTGAATCAGATCATATTATGATTAGATTTAATTTGTTGGTGCCATGAATTATATCAGAGTAATGCTTTATTCCATATAAATAGATTTATGCTAATTTTAGATATTATATTTATGTAAGAATTTTCTGAGTACCTTTTAAATTCTCAGAAAAATGGTTTACTCACTTCCTTACTTAGTTACTCCCTTTCTTCTGGTCTACTCCAGTTTTTACTTTCAGTTATTTGATTTCACTGAGAAATATTTTTAAATGTTTAAATATAAATTATAATTAATTTACACTTTATATTTAGTTATGTGATTTTACTTTTCTCCTCATTTGCAGGACTTATAATAGCTACTGAGACATAAATGGAGGCAAGTCTGCAGATAGTCTGTATATAATTGTTGCTCCTTATTTAAATGGAGGGAGGGGATAAGTGGTGATAGAGTTGTTTTATTTTTGCTAAAACAAATACATTAAACACCACCCCAAATAGTGGTATTAGAGATTAGCATTTAAGATTTTTTCATTCAAGCTTTATATTAGCATGTCTTTCTGCCCAAATCAATTCTTGCCAAAATAAACAAATGAATAGATCCTTTTTCTACCATGCTTATTTCAGAATTTGTTCTTACCTGGATAGTCTATTTGTCCTCTTCTCCAAAATATTTTGGCCAATTTCCCTTTAAATTATTCTGACTTTAAGAATGGTAAATAGATTTAAACTGATCTCTAACAAAGCACAACCAAAAGCCTTATGACTTTTTGAAGATGAAAATGATATCTTAGATATTATGCATTCTATCAAGGAGATATAAATAAGAGATTACTTCAGCATCCTGCCTCTCTGCTAACTTTGCTTAAACTTTTCAGTATCAGGGAAAAGAAAGCTATCAATGTTGTATGTACATACAATGTTGTCATGGTCTCTAACAAATATATCTCAATCTTCTAAATTTTGCAGCTTTAATTACTACAACCACTATAGAAACTAGTACAGAGATTCCTCAAAAGACTAGGAATGGACCCACCATATGACCTAGCTCTCGCACTCCTTGGTATTTATCCCAAAGAACCAAAATCAGCATAATATATAATACATGCATATTAATGCTTATAACAGCTCAATTTACAGCAGCCAAGTTATAGAACCAGCCTAGGAGTCCTTCAATAGAAGATTGGATAGAGAAAATGTGGTTTATATACATAATGGCATTTTACTTAGCCATAAAGAAGAATGAAATTATACCATTTGCTGGTAAATGGATGGAACTGGAGAACAATATGCTAAGTGAAATAAGCCTGATATAAAAAGTCAAGGGTCAAATGTTTTGTCTTGTATGTGGAAGCTGGAGAAATAAGGAATTTAAAAAGGGGGAATCTCATGAAAATAGAAAGAAGAGTTGGTTAGAGAAAGGGGTACCGGGAAGAGAGTGAAGAATGAAATTAACCAAATTATGCAATGTGTATGTATGAAAATATTACAATTAATTTCACTTTTATGTATAACCACAATTCATCAATTAAAAACGAATTTTAAGAAAGAAAAATAGTTGCAGTTTTGAATGCACTTGAGGTAATAAACTTCATCATCCTATTTGAATTGGAAGGTGCCACTATTGAAGTTTCTTTTTAATGAATGAGGGCTGCAATTCCTTCTTGTAGTCCAAGCTATTTGTGTTTGATGTTTCCAAACAACATTATAATACCTTATTTCCTATGTCCAGTGGTGTGGATGCTTTCCTGTGAAAGCTTTGAAGCAATAATTTTAGGGATAATGTAGCATTTCTGTACGTTTTTAATTACAGGTTTATGATCAGAGTCTTTTGCCTACCATTAAGATTATTCCATCAAAAGGAATAATTCCATTTGGGGGAATAACTATTCTTAATATCTCCTATACACCCACTGTGGCAGAAAAATTTGCTACAAGAGCAAAGGTATGTTTGTTTATATATGTGCCTCTCTATATATGTATCTTGTACTTTTTATATATCTATATGGGTTTGTTTGGTTCTTTAAAATATGCACAATACTAGTTATAGTACTATAAAATATGCACACATTTGTTTTTATAAAATGTATTTCAAATTTCTTATTGGAAATGGAGTTTAAATTTAATGACACTAAAGGTCAAATTTTTAGATTTCTATTATTTTAGAAATTGAATTAGCTCTAAAATATGTCATTGTTAGAAATATAAAAAGGCAAACTTACATAAATCATCTAATATAAAGTTGTATAGCAGAACTTGGAGACAATTTGCAGAAAATATTTCTGGTGAAAGTTGATGATGGAAATTTCTACATGAAATGAATACCTTCCATTAATATGGGACACTTTCACTTGAAATTGTAATATTTGGCATCTCTCGAGTTTTGACAAATCCTCACTAGTCATAGAGAAAAGAATGGCCTTTTTCATGGCATTACTTAGGTTGCTCAAGGGAAAAATAGTCAATGATAGGATGCTAATTGATAACTATATGAATTGTATGCAAATTCAATACAATATAACATCTATATTTTATTACATAAATTGTTTTACTACTTTATTTCTAGGAATTATGTAAATGAAGTTACTAATTTTAGGTACTTCTGTAAGTGCTCCTTAAACAAAATAAAACATACAGGACCAGTTTGTGTAAAATTTCTTTCAATTGTAAAACACAAGGAATGGAATGCTTTTTATCTTCAATTCAGTGATCAGATGTGTGCATTTAGCTTAAAAACATAGTATGTATGTATACTGTCATGAGATGGAAGGGAGTAGTTTCATACATATCTTCCACTTTATCTCTCAATGTACCATAGCAATTAATGACTAAGAAATATGTAGCTTAAAGTAATGAACACTGATTTGCCTGGCCTGAAAATAAATAAATAAACTAAGAATCTTATCTTAATTTTATAAATAAGTATGTGTTGAAAGACATTTATAAATTAGATATTGTGATATGTGATATGAATCTTGGGCAGAATATTTTTAAACATAATATTCTGGTAAAAATAAAAAGTAAGAATTTTATTAAAATTCCACTGCATTTTAGAGGATTATGCTTTCTTTTTAACAAATCTTACTTTTTTAACATTATAAGTTTTATTTATTCTTCCATTTAACAGTCACATTATACATCAATCTCTTTTGTATATGCTAAAGACACAATGTTGAACAAGATAATCAGGGTTCTTGATTTTGAAGAGTTTACAGTCTGGTGGAGATACATGAAAGTCAATAATTAAATTATGAATTATAAAAATATATTTTAGAAAATAATGAAATGGAAAAATGCCCCAGGCTAAGAGACAGGAGAGATATATACCCCAGGCTTAACATATTTGACAGGGTTTCTAGAGGAAGATACATCTAAAAGACACCTAAGTTTGAGAATCAGCCAGATTAAAAGGATGATAATGGTGTAGAGAAGGAGAAAAGGAAAGAATATTTAAGGAAGTACAAACAGCACATGTTCAGACTTGGGGAAGAGACAGAGCTTTAAGACATATATGAGAAACTTAAAGTTGAGCATGACTGGATTTATAGACTACATGGATGATAGTAGATGAAAGACGGAGATCTGTGTGAGTTTCAGGTCATACAAGGCCTTTATCAGCATTAAGAAATACAAACTTCATTTTAAGAGATAGGAGTTTTAACCATGAAGATTTCACAATGATATTTACATTTATTAGAGATTGCTTGGGTTTTAGAGCAATAAGCTAGAACTGACAAGATTGACTGCAGAGTTATTAGTCTGATGAAAATGTCCAGATAAGAAAAAACCTGGTGTTTTCAGCTTTTAAGAAACTGAGAACAGTTTCCTCCGTCAGAAAATCAGATTCTAGGAAAATTCTAGTCAAATTTAGGAGATTAATGCTTAGGGCTTGGTGATTGAAAAGGGATCATATATAAGTGAGGGGGTGAGTCAAGGTTGAGGCAGATGGTGGCAACATTCAGTATAAGACAGAATGACAGAATAATAGCATTGTTTATATGTTTGTTTGAGTTTGAGGCAGCTTTCAGATCACATAGAGATGCCTAAGTCAGTTACACACACTGTGCATATTAGTCTGAATGCTAAACATAAATCTTAGAGATGGCAGAGAATTTTTCTAATGTTGTTGTGAGCATATAGATGAGTGTAAGTGGATCAAATATAAATCATTATGTGAGAAGTTAGATAAATTTTGGAGGAAGTTGAATGAAGGGAATATGGAGACGGGTGAATTGGGGCTGCTCAAGGGATCATAATCCATCACAGGCTTGAAATTATCTGCTATTGTGATATTCAGAAAATATTGGCTTTGTAAATGAGTGAGAAAGGGATGGGGGGATTATGGGAAAAAGAAAGATGAATGAATGTATGGTTTCAGAAGCTGTGTATTTATGAGGGGTGGTATTGTCCAGAGGGAATTTTAAGTCTCTGGAGATGAGAAGGTCAAGAGGCCAACGGGCTAAGGGTGGTAAATGAGGAATAATGTACATTTGTACATTCATTGTAAATAATGATGGGGGAAGTGAGTAAAAGGAAGCCATGAATGTTAAGACTTATATATGGGTTAATCAATGAAAAGCATGTCAATTTGTAATATCCTCTGAATCATTAAGTTATGCTGCTTAAGATTTTAGTGAAATATTATATGTATTATATACTCTTTCTGTGGGAAGAACTATTTTTACTTGGTCTCCTGTTTTTCTTTAATTTTGAATAATCCATTGAGATTAAATTAAAAAAAAATATTACAGAGTTGCAATAAGGTCTAGTCAAATGGGTAAAACTCTAAAGTCAAATTTACAAACCACCAACTGATCCCATTTGAGAGTTTTAATTGTTGAACACTGTTAGGTGTATCAGTTCTGCAAAACAAATACGATGATAATTGCCAAAATAAGTTTGTACGTTTATATTATGTCACTATTATTTAAATTATAAAGTTTTTTGTAAATGCCAAGAAATTCTTCAGCAATATATAATTATATTTTAATGTGGTTTCTACAATATGTTATATTTCTCTTAAATAAGGTTGCTATTCGCCATGCAAATGTCATAGACCTTAGGATTGGTGGATCTGTTGAGATTGCTAATATTGAAATAAATCCGGTGAGTATGTTGCCCATTTGTGTGGTCAGTTTTTAAGTATGGTGACTTTTATTTGTTATATATACCCTGAATTAGCTCATTTATGTTTTAAAATATTTTACTATGAAGTAATTTGACATAAAAATTAACATAGATAATATATAATATATAAATGATGTAATAAAATATTAAAAGAATTTTTTAAAATTCCCCACTGAACTAGGTATTAGAACACTGCCAGTATGATTAAAATCATCTGTAGGCTTCATAATGATCCTATACATCATAACAGATAATCACTTTCCTATAATGACCACATATGTATAAATCACCTCAATCATTCATTTGTTTGTTCGTTTTTGAGCTTTACAAATAAGACAGACTGTTTGTAGCCGATAGTAATTGAACATTGTGTTTCCAACATTATTTAATTTGTAACTGTATGTTATTCATTGTCATTGCTATACAATTGTTCCTTGTGTTGATATACTATAGTTTATATACTTATTCTGTTGGCCATCCAATTAGGTGTTTCTTCTTGTTGTTAATAAAATTACTTTACCTGTGCCCATTTATATGCATATATTAAGAAGTACATATACAAGGGCTTCTAGGAATAGAGTTCCTAAGACATACAATTTGTACATGTCTGGATTATCAAGATAATTTCTGAAATTTCTTCTTGAATTGCCATTGCTTCAAATTCCATTGCTCTACAAATTGGAATGTCAGATTTGAATTTTTGACAATCAATTGTGTATGAAATGGTATCACATGATGTTCTCAATTTATATTTTCTGAACTGTAGTCACATTTATTTTGAAATTGTCTGTACACCAGTACAATTTTGTGCTACAGTTGATAAAGTACATAAACACACACACACACACACACACACACACACACACACACACATCCCTTTTTCTCTTGGCCCGTCCTTTAAGAATAAGATCTGGTGTTATCCACCCAAAGAAGCTTTCTTTGATTCTTAAAAGCAGGCCTGTATGCTTCTCCTTCATTGTGACATTTACTAGATGTTATGAATATGAACATACATATTTATTACATTTTATGAATAGAACTCTGGGAACATCTCTGTCATAACAGTTGTCATATTATTCTTGGGTTACCTGTACTTTTGATTTTGTTTTCTCATGCCACAGCACCTTGCACTAAATTAAAGTGAGCAGCAGTTGCTGTTTAAAGAGGTAATGTGGCTGCCTCAGGTAGGGACTTACTTCTAGTCTGTCCTTTAATGGCATCACCAAAATTCTAAGGTCTGGTTTTAATTTATAATTTTTTTGCCCTCTGTTATTAAGTGATGAAGGCATGATAAGTCCAGACAAATTGACAGATACTAAGTTAGCTTGTCGAAGGCTATGGTGATTGCTGAAGATTAGATCCAGTAGTTTCCAGAGTGTTTTATTCCATTGCTATTGTATTACTCCTTAAAAAAATTAGATAATATTGAGACTTCTATTACTTTATTTCTTCATTCTAAAGTCATTTGGTGCATGCTTTGCATGTTATAGTACAGTTTAATGGTTTATGGGACTTCGGATTACTATGTTTATCAAAATGCCCTTAATATTTTGAGTTTTAGATGTAGTTGCCTCTTAAAAATAGTATTTTAGCATCACCAGATATTTTTTAAAATGCATTTAATAACTACTAGCTAATGGCTATTTAATTGACTATGTATCTTGATAACAATTAGGAAATTTTATCCAAATTAACGTATTAGCAAGATAAGAATGGGATAAGAGGAGTGATTTTAAAAAAATTATATATATATAGATCAAATTTTCATTATCCATTTTGGACTTTATAAATTTTATATGTAGAATTTTACATGGGCTAACACTTTAATTTAAGTGACTAGTAGTCAGTTGAGCTTAATTTAGTATTCTCCACAATATTGCAATACTCCTGCCTTAATTTCCTTTTAATGTTCTATGTAATTCTTTTGCTAAAGAACTGTAGGGAGAATTTTGCCATAGGGATAATTTTGTGATGTGGGTTCATGCTTGGTATATGAGCTGAAGTTCAGATATATTGGATAAACATTCTTTATATATTTAAGGTAGGTATTAGGTGCTAAAGATACAAAAATGAATCAGGCTCTTCAGCAGGAGATTCAGGTAATGTAAACAGACTATGTGATCTCACAATGTAAGTCAATATAAGGAACAGAAGTGATCATGTGCACAATGTGCTTAATTGTGGTTTATCTAACTGGGGTTTGATCACTATATAACATTTTATTAGGCAATTAATAGTTAGGGAAGGACCTTTTTAGCAGAAGAGGTACCACAAGACACAGAAAGGTGAAGCATCAGGTGCTGGTTAGAAATGACAAGTCATGTAGCTTGCTGAAATATTAAGTGCTAAGGTGAGAGTGGAGCTAGTTGAGGCTGTGACATGAGGCAGGAAAGGTTAGGAGGAGTTTTATGACCTTGCTAATGAGCTCATATGTTGTCCTGTAGTTGGTGGGGGACCATAAGATTTTAAGACAGGCAGTGAAATGATCAGTCTCTCAATTAGTTTAATAGTGGCTTAGTTATAGAGAGAAGAATTTGAGAAAGTTAAAATCTGGAAACTAAATGAAAAGTGACAAGTTACTCATTTCATCCAGTTAAAATGAGGGTAAGAGGTGAGGAAGGATACAGAATTAATGAAACGTGGTAATTGATTGTATATAGGAGATGGGAAGAGGAAATGACTAATTTTTGTAGAGTTCTCCTTTGATGTTATTTTCTTTGATAAACATAAAAACATAATTTTGAGTAAACATAATTTGAGTATATATTTTTCATAAGCCATTGCTATGTTTTCTAATGATTGTTTCTTTTTAAATTTTAGAATGTATTTAATTTCAGTGGCACTTATGTTGGTGCTACCCAAATTATTCCCTTTGTAATAAAAAACAAAGGTATAACACGTGCCATAGTGGACTTTGATTTTAAAAACTTTCCAGATTTTTCAATGGATTTTAAGGACAAATCAGGTATGCATTTTGTGCCATAATTGTATTATTGTAAAGCAAAATTATTCTAAATAGCCCTGAAGTGAAATTGTTAAAATTTTAAATCGGGGGCAGTTATTTCACATATATTTTTAATGACTCAATGCGTGCTTTTCTTATACTCTGACTCATTATTTTTGTATTTCTAGAAATGTATCAATTTGAATTGTAGAACCTTTGGTGACACATGATATAACCTTACTTATTAGTTGTCATAATACAGTAATTTAAGTATTACATGTAAGTATATACTATAAATGAAAATAAAATTATCAGTTTTTATTTTTGGTAGTTCTGGGGATTGAACCTAGGTCCTTGAGCATGCTAGGCAAATACTCTACCACTAAGCTATATCCCCAGCCTTTAATTGTTAGTGTTAAATGCTCAAGAATTTTAAGTAAATGTCTCTGGAGAGTTCTCTCTGTAGGTTTATTCATGTAATAGGTCTCTTTATATTAAATTTGATTTAAACAAAATATGCATTTTTATAAGTGCAGTTCATCTGTTTACTCCAGGAGTTGACAAACTAAGGCCTATGGGCCATGTCTGGTCTAACACCTGTTTTTGTAAAGTTTTATTAGAATACAGACACACTCATTTGTATATTTTTAATGGCTGCCTTTATGTTGTAATGGCAGTTGAATAGTTGTGATAGAAAACATATGTCTTATAAAATCTAAAATATTTACCATCTGGGCTCCTACAGAAAGTTTCCTCACCATTGGTTGAGTCATTTCTTCTTCAATGAATATTGATTGAATCCCAATTACAGGCTACATACTAGACTTTGAGTCTGCGAAGATAAGTGAGACATCTTAAATGTCCTTAAGAAGTAAACAATAAGTTTGTGCCAGAATCTCAGAAGTAAACAGATGACTCACTCAGAGGATTTAACTGAAAAGAATTTAATAAGGAATTATCTATTGAGGTTTGGGCAGGATTAAAAGAAACCAACAAGGGAAGGTAGCTGCTGCCACCTCTAGGCTTGAAGGAGCAAGAATAAAGCAGATATTATTACAGTCTAGTGGAAGGTCAAACTGTAAGAGGAGCCAGTCCCAAAGTGGTATAGTTATAAAGAAATGAAGTCATTGCCAGACCTCCAACTAAGGCAGTGTTGATGTGGGAGCATAGATATTTGATCTTTCTTTCACCCTCCTACCCTGTGATATTTTGCTGGTCCATGATGAAACCCAACCAGGGGCCAAAGACAAGGTAGTACATAAGTAACAATTAACTATTTACAATAAAATTTATTCTTAAAATGTCCTAAAATTTTAATCATTATAAATATTTTAATAGGTCAATTCTCTTCTTTTACCACTTATTGATTTTCAAAATGATCACTTTAGGATTGATTATTCGATAGAGTGATTTATGGGAAAGGAAATGTTGTGATATATTTGGGTATGACCTCACCTTGTCTTTCCAGTCATCTCTCCCATTACAGTAAGCATAGGCTGTCTCTGCTGGAGCCATGTTGTATTATTACATATTTTCTTTCACTGAGCTTCCCTTCTAGGATGATTTCATTCTCTTTCTGCTCCTCAAAATGCCACCTTCTGTTATAAACTAGTTTCAACCTCTTAAGTCCTGTGAATTATTAGTCCCCTCTGCACCGTAACCCAGTTGGTAAAAATCAATTTTTTTAAGCATTGATCCATAGGACATTGTGTAAGTTTTGTTATAGCAATAACTGAATTCTGTCTGGTATCAAAGGGAGCTGTGTACATGTTAATACATGTATCTACTAGATGGTAAGCTCTATGAAGTTAAAGAGCACACTTAAATTTTTGTTTTATTCTGGAGTTGTCCGATATGATGCTATGGGTTTAATACTCAATCAGGAAGTATTTATTGAAGCAAGCTTGAATTATTATATTTTATAAGCTGTATGTTTATGTATACTCCAAATTGACTTGTGAATATTGATTTAAATCATCTATTTAATAGTTTCTATGTTCTAGATACACATCCATTCTAGATGGTTATTCTTTGCTATATAATATTTGTATTTTTACTACACTACAAATAATATAGTGATTTTATTCATTTGTTTGTTAAATGGTTTTCCCATCATGCCAAGGGTGTATGAAATTGAATGGGAACAATAGAATGAAATAAGTTATTAAATTTTATTTCCAGATAGGAACAATCGAAATTTGTAGGATTTTTAAAGTTAATCGGAAAACTTTAGGAAGAAAATAGGATTTTTATAATTGTTTAGATGAGAAGTTCCACTGCAACTTTCATTTAATCATTCAGGAATTTATTTAAGTGTTTATCATTTTTATATCTTGAAGTTTTCATTAATGTGGTACAATTGTTTCTGTATCATTACCTAATGATTTTGTTCCTAGAATCATTCCATTTTTTAAAGAATTTTTCTTGTTATTTATATTATTTTAATTGACCTTTCTGAGATCTATTTCATAGCAGAATGATCATAGTTAACAATAATTTCGGGCTGGGGTTGTGGCTTAGCAGCAGAGCACTCGCCTAGCACGTGTGAGGTTTGATCCTCAGCATCACATAAAAATAAATACATAAAGGTATAAAAAAACAATAATGTATATTTCAAAGTAGCTGAGAATAAATTTCAAATGTCTCATCACAAAGAAGAATGAGTAAATGAGGTGATGGATATATGGATCTTGCCCTTTATTCCTTTCCGTATTTATTTTTGAATATGACTGTATTTCGTGAATTTTGGAGAGCTTTTAAATGGATTTATTGTCTCTGATTTTCTGACTGAATGAATGTTGCAAGTTTGGATATCAGTTTTGCTGATTAGAATCTTAGTATTAAGAACCATCTTTACCTAGCAACTTCATGTAGCCCTTCCCAGTTATGTCAATACTTGCTTTGCTTTTTTGATTGTTATGAATATATTCATAAGATTTTTCTAATTTCACAGTTTTCTATTAAATAATGCTCTTTAGATATGTATCTGGCTGTATTGGGGATGTGGCTCAGTGGTAGAGTGCTTGCTTAGCATGTATGAGGCCCTAGGATGGATCCCTAGCATGAGTTAAAAAAAAAAAAAAAAAACAACAACTAATATATATCTGGGTGCTATATTGTATATGTACTTTTTCCTGTCTTATAGGAGAAGTCCCAAGCCCTGCAGTTCCTGGTATATATTCCTTGGAGATAGAGGAAAACACATCTTTGGAATGTGGCATAGCATTTTCTCCCAAAGAAGTAAGTTCAGCTTTCCACTACTCAAGAGTAGTAGAATTACAGATAATTCTAGCCAAAAACCTATCAAAGATCATCCAAGTTCTGTGTATAGTGGGTCTTTTTCTGGCTAGTCAGCATGCCTAGGTGTACTCTTGAATTCAGTAAAATTATTACTAGCAGTATCTAGTATGCTTACAGTCTCTCTCAAAAGGAATAGAGGACACATGCAGGGACTCTATGATTGTATGATCTTTTGCTATGCTCTCTGGAAAATTCAAGATATGACGTGTTGTGCAGGAGAGGAAAAGTTTAAGCTTATCAAAGAAATCACTTATACTCAAGCCAACTTGTGCTTTACACTTATGGTTGAATGGTGTATGCTTAGTGCTTTACAATCATTACCTGAAATTAATAAAGACATGTTGTAAACACTTAAGAGAGGTTGCTATAATATTTGTTTTATATTGTCCCCTTGGTGTTTAGTGATTTTCAAAAAATAAACTAAATTAAAGAAAAACCTGAAAGGAAGTGATACCACTGGTTAAGTTTCAGGAGTGAGCTCTGGTATGCTTTTGCTTCAGAGGTTCTAAAATAAAAATGCCAAGGAGACAGTTTCTCTCTATACATTCTGTGAAAGGGTATGCTGCTGCATCATTCCAAATAAGAATCAAACTTCTGTATGACACAATCAGAGTGTAAGATGTATACGTACAACTATTAAACAAATATTCCACAAATTGATGCTTTATGACCTGAAAGTGAAAATAGCATTGAGTAAGTCAAAGTAATAAAAATCACTATCTTTAATGTTGCATTTTTTTACTAATGTAATTTTTTACTCAGATTGAAATGTTATTTTAGGAACAATGATAGCTACTATTGAGCTCTCAGGAAGAAAAAGTAAAGAACTTATGGACAAGTTCAGTGATTAAATTTTGTCATTCTTAAGTATGGTACATTAATTGGGATAAGTTTTGTGGGTTTGTGCACCTATGATTCACATGGGGTGATATTGTCCTCAAGATCCATTCTTCTGTTTATTCCAATTTTGGACAAGCACAGTGAAAGAGGTGGCAAAGGCTGTTTTTCCAACATCAAAACAAATGAAAATTCTTTTATATCCAACATTAAGTGTACTCAGATGTATCCTAAACTATTCATTTTCCTTGGGTTTAGTATAAAGTAATTATTTGTCCTGATTCCTGAGTAGTGATATTTAGGTAGGTACAGTTTAGCAAGATTGCCAAGAAAGGACAGGACATCTTTGACTTAAAAAAAAATCATCCCAAGGATGTTTTCCTTCAGCCTAATTTAGGCTAAGAAGTATTATCAAATGGAAATATTATTATTTAGATTTTTCTTCTATTTTTTCAGTGAAGGATATTTTGGTACATTAAATGTTGTCAAATTATTTCAATATTTGTTAAATTAGGCAAAATCTCATTTGTCTATCTAATTCAGACAAAAAGCATAATTAACAAAAGTAATATGGAGAGCTTCAGAGGATATTTATCTTTTTAATTTTATATTCTTCTAATATCTTATAAAAGCTACTTTCTCTCTCATATATCTTAAAGTTTATTACCCCATTTAAATGGGGAATTCATTAGAGTAGAAAGAAAAATAAACAAAATTCTAAATTTTAATAATAATGACTACTGGCAATATTTTGTTTTGTCTCTTGTATTTATCTCGTATCAGATTCTGTATTCTCCTGTTTTGTTGAGGAGTCTTGCTTCCATCCCCAGATATTTGTTTTTATTTTGTTTCCCTTTGTGTGTCTTTGTCTGGTTTTGGTATTAGGGCAATATTGACTCTTTATAATGAGTTGGAAAGTGGTTTCAGATCTTTCATTTTTATCATAATATGTAAGGGATTTGATTAACTCTTCCTGAAATTAGTTTATTTCATCATTGAAGTCATCTTGTCCTGGCCTTTTCTTTGTCGGATTTTCAAAAATTATTAATTCAATATGTCGTCAATTCTATTAGCCTGTTATAGATCTATTCAAAATATCTATTTCTTCTTGAGATATTTTACGTAAGTAATTTCTTGGCATGCAGGTATTCATTGTATTGTTCTTTTTTATTTACCTAAATAGTTAATAATGTCATTTCTTTCATTCCTGATTTTACGAATTTAAGTCATTTCTTTTTATCTTGGTCAACCTACTTTAAGTTTTACGAATTTTGTTAATATTTTCAAGATCCAACTTTTGGTATTGATTTTCTGTATTTTTTGTTTTATTAATTTTTATCTTTTATTATTTATTTTCTTTTATTTGCTTTGGACTTGATTTGCTCTTATGTTTTCTTATATGTAAGGGTAGAATGTTAGGGCATTGACTAGAGATCCTTCTCATTTTTTTATATAGGCTTAGTGCTATATATTTCCCTCTAAGCACTGCTTTACATTTAGCTCAAGAGTTTTAATATATTGTGTTTTCATTTTTATTCATCAAAATGTCCTATGTAATTTATTTTGAACTCATTGATTATTTAGGTGTAGTTAATTTCCACTTACCTATGAATTTATCATTTCATTTTGTTACTCCTAATATAATCCTATTATAGTTAAAAGGCATATTGTTACATTTAAGTTAAATTGATTTTGGGTTGTTTTATTACACTCTGTAGGTTAATTATGTTAAACTTAAAACTATAGGAGTTAGAAATGATTACATGTGATGTGTTATCTGTATGATGGTGCATGTCTGTGTGTGTAATCACAGAAGGAATAAATTGCTTAAAATAATTAATAATTTTAATAATTAAAGTTTATTAAAAATAATCTTTGTAGGATGATTTTCAAATATATATTGTTATAATTTTGATTTAGCATCCCTAAATTAAAAAAAACAAAGTAATTTTGTGACATTTAAAATTTTTGAAAAATTAAGATACGTCATTCTGCACAATGCTTGCATCTTGCATGTTCATAGAAGCATTCACACACAAACACACTTTTCAATAAGGAAGAAATGAATCTTACCTTCTGTACAGTAATTTAATCCATATTTTTAAAAGTATGTTAAGGATTTGTTCTTAATAAGTCTATATCGTGAGTTTACATTTTCATATAATGGAAATGTATATAAAAATGTTTTACTTAAGAATCACAGAAAATTAAAAAAAAATCCGTAATTCAGTTTAAATGTCTTACATGATTTTGTGGGTAAATGCATATGCAATATGATATTTTGACTCTGACTCACTGTTTAACACAGTCAACAATTAAATACTTAGAAATCTATTTATTAATGTTTAGATTGTGGCTCTTCCAGGATTCTAGAAATTGATTATACAATTATATTTAGATGTGTGTGTGTGTATGTATATATATATATATATATATATATATATATATATATATATATGTAGTTATATACTTTGCTTAATATTTTGAATCATTCTAAATTGAAAGGGAAATTTTCTCATTGTACTGGAGTGTAATTTAGTACAGCAATGAAAAGAACATGTAAAATACTGCAGAGACAGCACACCCTATGAGAATTTACTTTATGAATTAGTGCCAGCAAGGCAAGATTGATTTTCTGAGTTCCAGTCATTTCAAATGCCCTTTACTCTGTTTAAAGTTAGGTATAAGTTGTTTGTCTTTGTGTGAGTATATGTGAAAATGTAAATAGCCAATGGGTGCTCTTTTGGTGAACCATATAATAGGAAAATGTGAAATCAGCCAGAAGAGTTGATTTATTTCTAGTTGTAACCCTTTTCAACACTGCACCAGATTTGAGCACAATCAAAAGTACTGTTGGTAAATAGCCTAACATTACATCTCTAAACCCTAGAAAAGGAAGAACAAATCAACATCAAAAGCAGTAAGAAGACAGGAAATAATTAAAATCAGAGCTGAAATCAATGGAATTGAAGGAAAACAAAAAAATCCAAAAAATTAACAAATACTGTGACCAGCGTGGCCAATCTAGCAGGTTCTGGTGAGGGGTGGAGGGGGATAAGAAAAATAAGAACTCACACACGTTCAGATGTTTTTGAAGATAAAGCTGGGGTTGGATGGAGTGCTACTCTCTGATGGAGAAGCAGGCCTAAAGAGTTTTGGCAACAATCTTTATATATGTCTCTTCATCAGGTTAAAGACTATTCAAGCATTATTCTTTGTACTCAGAAAGTTACAGGGCTAGAAACATTATAAAGCTTTTCTGCAGTTACATTCTACAGTTGCAATATGCAATGTTGGGAGCTTTGTGTAGCTCTCAAGAAAGTCCATTGTTTAATGTTACTGTTAGGCGGGCAGTTTCAGGAGTAGCAGAGCTAGTGAAACATTATGGTTGTCTAGCAAGAAAGTTCCTTTATTCCCAGGAGCTATGTGCCTGGGATCAAGGTCAAGACTGATAAGACTCTAGCACAGAGCATCCTAGTGGAGAGCATTACCACAGCAGTGAGGCATCCTGCACCTTTGCACAGAAACATTCCTAGGCACCACGCATGCCACAGCCATGAGGTCATCAGAGACCTCAATTAATTCTTTGAAAAAAAATAAATAAAATTGATAAACCCTTAGCCAAGATAACAGAGAAAGAGAAAACTCAAATTACTAAAATATTTGATAGATAAGGAAATATCATGGGGCTGGGGTTGTGGCTCAGTGGTAGAGTGCTCTCAATTAGTATGCATGAAGCACTAGGTTCGATTTTCAATACCACATAAATATAAAATAAAAATATTATGTCTACCTAATGCTAAAAAATATTTTTTTAAAAAGGAAATACTACAATGGACACTACTGAAATATAAACAATAGAAATTATTTTGAAAATTCATACTCTAATAAAATAGAAAATTTTGAAGACATTGACAAGTTTCTAGAGACATGTGATCTACCCATATTGAATCAGGAGGACATTGAATATTTAAACAGATTAGTTTCAAGCAATGTAATTAAAGAAGCCATCAAAAGCCTACCAACAAAGAAAACCTCAGTACCAGATGGATTCTCAGACAAGTTCTATCAGACATTCAAAGAAGAATTAACACAAATCCTCCTCAAATTATTCCAAGAAATAGAAAAGGAGGGAAGCCTTCCAAACTCATTCTATGAAGCTAGCATCACTCTGATCTGAAAATCAGACACATCAATGAAAGAAAACATCAGACTAATACCTCTAATGAATATAGATGCAAAAATTTTTAATAAAATACTGGTAAATCACATATAAATACATTAAAAAGTTACTGCACCATGGTCAAGTGGGGTTCATCCCAGGGATGCAAGGTTGGTTCAACATATAGAAATCAATAAAGGTAATTCAATACATCAATAGACTTAAACACAAGAATCACATGATTATCTCAATAGATGCAGAAAAAGCATTAGACAAAATAGAGCTCCATTCATACTCAAAACACTACAAAAAACTAGGGATAGTAGGAACATAACTCAACATCATAAAAGCTATATATGCTAAACCGAAGGCTAACATCATTCTAAATGGGAAAAAATGAAAGCATTCCTCTAAAAAACTAGAACAACACAATGATACCCTCTTTTCCCACTTCTATTCAAATAGTTCTAGAAACTCTAGCTAGAGCAACTAGACAAAGAAAGGAATCAAAGGGATACGAGTAGGAAAAGAACTCAAACTATCCCTATTTGTGGATGACAGGATTCTATATTTAGAAGCCCCAAAAAACTTCACCAAAAAGCTTCTAGAACTCATAAATGAATTCAGCAAAGTAACAGGATATAAAATTAACACCTGTAAATAATTACATTCCTATACATCAGTGATGAATCAACTGAAAGAGATTCACAATATACTCAAAAAAATAAAATATTTGGGAATCAATCTAACAAAAGAGGTGAAAGACCTCTACAATGAAAACTATAGAAGACTAAAGAAAGAAATTAAAAAAAAAAATTTAGAAGATGGAAAGTTGTCCCATGTTCTTGCATAGGCAGAATTTATATTGTCAAAATGGTCCTACCACCAAAAGCATTACAGATTTAATGCAGTTCCTATTAAGGTTCTGATGATGTTCTTCACAGAAATATAAAAGGTAATCATGAATTTCATTTGGGGGCTGAGGTTGTGGCTCAGTGGTAGGGCACTCATCTGGCACTTGTGAGGCATTGTGTTCAATACTCAGCACCACAGAAAAATAAATAAATAAAATTAAAGATATATAATAAAAATTAATTTGGAAGAATAAGAAGCCCAGAATAGGTAAAACAATCCTGAGCAAGAGAAGTGAAGAAGGAGGCATTACAATACCAAAAAACTTTAAATTATACTGCAGAGATATAGTAACAAAAATGGTATGGTATTGGCATCAAAACAAACACATAGACCAATGGAACAGAATAGAAGATAGACAAACACACATAAATAAAGTTATCTCATACTAAATAAGGGTGCCATAAACATACATTGAAGAAAAGATAGCCCCTTCAACAAATGGTGCTAGGAAAACTGGAAATCTGTATATAATAGAATAAAATTAAAACCCTCTCTCTCACCCTGCAAAAAAATCAACTCAAAGTGGATCAAGTGCCTATGCATTAGATAAAAGACTCTGCACTTACTAGAAGAAAAGTAGGCCCAAATCTGTCATGTTGGCTTAGAGATCTAATTCCTCAGCAAGACTCCTAAAATTCAAGAAGTAAAATCAAGAATCAGTAAATGGGATGATATCAAACTAAAAAACTTCTTCACTGCAAAGGAAACAAAGAAAGTGAAGAGAGAGCCTACAGAATATGAGAAAATCTTTGCCACTTGGACCTCAGAGCATTAATCTCCAGGATATATAAAAAACTCAAAAAACTTAGCACCAAATAAAACCCCAAATAACCCAATCAATAAATGGGTAAAGTAACTGAACAGGCACTTCACAGAAGAAAATATACAAATAGTCAACAAATATATGAAAAAAAGGTTCAACATCACTAACAATTAGAGAAATGCAAATTAAAACTACACTGAGAGGCTGGGGTTGTGGCTCATCAGTAGAGCACTTGCCTAGCATGTGGGAGGCACTGGCTTCCATCCTCAGCACCACATAAAAATAAATAAATAAATAAAAGGTTTTGTGTCCAACTACAACTATATACACACATACTATACTGATGTGGCCATATCAATATTTATAGCAGCTCAATTCACCAAAGCTAAGCTATGAAACCAGCCTAGGTGACCTTCAACTGATGAATGGATAAAAAAAAAATGTGGTACATACACACAATGGAATATTGTTCAGCTATAAAGAAAAATGAAACATTGGCATTTGCTGGTAAATGGATCAAACTGGAGACTATTATGCTAAGTGAAATAAACCAATTCCAAAAAAGCAAAGGCCAAATGTTCTCTCTGATATGTGGATGCGGACTCACAATAGGTTGGGGGGAGGTAGGAGTGGAGTTTCACTGATTGGACAGGGGGAATGGGGGGAAGGGGGAGGGTATTAGAATGAAGAAAACAGTAGAATGAATCGGACGTTACTTTCCTATGTTCATATGTGAAAACATGACCAGTATAAATCTACATCATGTACAACCACAAGTATGGGAAATTATACTCCATGTATGTATGATATGTCAAAATATATTCTACTGTCATATAACTAAAAAGAGCAAATAAAAATTTAAAAAATATTGGTGGTCAATTGCCATTATATTTGACATTGATTGGACTGGTGTCTTTACTGTCACTCAAGCTCCCCCTTTCCTTATGGGTGACTCACATGTCTACTCATCCTGTATGTACAGTTGTATATGTATATGTTAGCTACTAGCTACATGTAGATATTTAAAGTTTAATTTGATTAAAATTAACTGACTTTTAAGAAGTAGTTTATTCCTCACAATTGTCTCATTTCAATTTCTCATTATCCACATGTGACTTTTGTATAGTGCAGAACATTTTCATTACTACAGAAAATGACATTGGACAACAGTGATATAGATCATTCCATATTATTATCCTAAGTTTTCCTGCTACTATGTGGCAGCACTGTGCCATAGGCTGGTTAATCTTCAGTGGCTCATTTGTTCTAAGGTCTCAACTCTGCTGTTCTATATTTGCCCTGAAGTTTTGGAATATTAGGTAGAATTGTTTGCCCCTCTTTTTTCTACCAACATTTGTCAGCCCTTTAAGGATTTGCAAACCTTTGGGTGATCTTTTATAATTGTTATTCTGAAAGTAGTGCCTCAAAGATATAAAGGCAGGACATTTGATAACTGCTCTGTTTTGATTCATAAGCAGTTTTTTCTATCAACCCTGGTTTCAGTGATACCACTGGTTATGGGTAACAAGTCCTCCTTCCCCATATGTTGAAGTTTGAACATTAAAGAAGCATGCTGAGGCAAGCATATAAAGCAAGGTTTATTTACGGATTTACCCATCTTTACTGACTGCCTGTCTAATTCTGGCTTCATCAGGACTAAAATTTGTCCTTTGTTAGAATATCCTTTTTCAATTTGAGGTATTCCTGTCTTTGAATAACAACATCTGGGAAAGCACTTAGAACAACATGCAAACTTTCCAAGTTTTTCTTCTTTGGATACTGTGGTGGTTTTGTTGTGGTAAGTCTAATGTTCTTTTCTCTCTATAAATCACTTCATTTTTGGTATCCACAGTGTGGGAAGGAGAGGTGAGGTATTTCCTGGAACCAATACCCCATGGATACTGAAGGATGACTGTAAATAATGTTAAAACATATATAATACAAAATATTGATTTATATTAATAAAAAATTAAGAAAAAGGCAGATGGACCAAAAGATGAAAAATAGATATCAGACATAAGATGTAACTAGTTACTGGAAGAATAAATAATAAGAAATTCCAGAAAAATAAGATTAAAAAAAGAACTTTATTGTATTTTTCTTTGTGTGTAAAATATCAAAGCAGGTTGTATTTGTACATGAAATACTACATCTTTATGCAATTTTCTCTTTGACGTCTGCTTGCTGGTGCTACTGCAGAAATAGATTATTGTGGGAATGAGTTGCTTGCTTTGTTTTGTCAAAGAAATGAAACAGCCATTAAAATAACACATGCTGCAGTATTTTATGCTTCTATAATTCTGTTATGAGAACAGACTGTTTACATAAGATTCTGTGACAGGAGATGGAATTAGTAGCTAAAGTTAAATAAAAACAAAATGAAAACCCAAGTGTTTTCCATTGTAGGGCATTACAAATGAGTACAACCAAAATATAACTTTTATATTATTTAACTCTTCATTTTATTTGAAACTTTTCTGATTGTCAGCATGAACTTTATAAGTAGAGCACAGAACTAAATGTATGTACCTCTGAAGCCCATCATTGTTGTCTTAATTTTGAAGGCTTTTGGTAGGTCAGAGGACTATTATTACTTCTTCACGTTCAAAATATTCATATTCTTGCCATTTTCCACTGCTTATCTCTAGAAACTTAGCAAGGAAACACAGGGCAAGATTGTGTGTGTGTGTGTGTGTGTGTGTGTGTGTGTGTGTGTAGTATTTAGGGTTTTCTACATATGGGATCATATCATTGAAAAGAGAGACAATTTTACTTTTTCCTTTCTGACTTAGATTCCTTTCATTTCTTTTTCTTGCTAAGAAATAATTGCGCTGCTGTGTAAGTACTGCATGCTAACCAGTTGCACCACTGGAATGCTGAATGTTTTCTTTGATATAAGGAGGCTGATTAATAGTGGGAGCAGGAGCATGGGAGGAATAGAGAACTCTAGATAGGGCAGAGGGGTTGAAGGGGAAGCGAGGGGGTAATTAATGATGGTGAAATATTGATGATCATTACTATCCAAAGTACATGTATGAAGACATGAATTGGTGTGAATATACTATGTATACAACTAGAGATATGAAAAATTGTGCTCTATATTAATAATAATTATAATGCATTCTTCTGTCATATATAAATTAAAAAATTTACATAAAAAAAGAAATAATTGTTCTGGCTTGAACTTGCAGTACTCTGTTTAGAAGAAGTGGCAAATGGTAAAAACTCTAAAGACTTTGGACAAAACTCTGAGACCCATTAAATAAATTCAGTAAAGTTGCAGGATGCAAAGCCTATTAAAATTAGTTGTGTTTTTATTCACTATCAAGGAACCATCGAAAATGAAATTAAGAAACAATACCAGCCAGGGTCCGTGGCACATGCCTATAATTCCAGCAGTTCAGGAGGCTGAGGCAGGAGGGTCGCGAGGTCAAAGCCAGCCCCAGCAAAGGCAAGGCTGTAAGCAAGTCAGTGAGACACTGTCTCTAAATAAAATACAAAATAGGGCTGAGGATGTGGCTCAGTAGTTGAGTGCCCCTGAGATGAATCCCCAGTACTGATAAATAAAGAAATAAATAAAAAATAAACAATACCATTTGCAGTAGTATAAAAAAGAACCTAATCCTTAGGAATTGACTTAACCAAGGAAATGAAATATAACTACAAAATATTGATGAAAGAAATTAGAGGAAATGCAAATATTGAAAGATATCCTGTGTCCACAGAAGACCTGAGCCTCATGTTAACTATACATATGTGACTTTCTAATAAAAAGGAAAACTATTTTCCAAAGTTACTATAAATTTTTTATTCCTGTCAGCAATGAATGGATGTACTAAGTGTTCACATCTTTACCAGCACTTAGTATTGTTACTTTTGTTTAATCAATTTGATAGATGGGAGATGATATTTCTTGTGATTTCAATTTGTATTTATTTTCCTAATGTCTAATGATGTTACATCTTTTAAAAATGTTTTTTATTAATGTATTATAGTCATACATAATATAAATTTTGATACAATCATCTTGATATTATTATATCATAATATCATTTTTATATTATTTTTAATTTTGATATAAATCATACATGCATGCAATATAATTTGTTCCATTTCAGTCCTGAGTAATTCCTCTTTACCCTACCACCTGCCGCCCCCTTCCTTTTGCTATTCTGGTCTTCCTTGTATTTAATATTTTTTCAATCAGTGCTTCATAGATACAAATAAAGTGAAATTCACTGTGATATATTCATATATGTACATAGCATCATTTGGTCAATTTCATTTTACATTTCCTTCCCTTTTCCTGTCCCTTTGCCCTTCCCCTTGGTCCTCTTCCTCTACTGATTTCCTTTCTATTTTCATGGAACCCCCTTCCATTCCCCCCCATTTATTTCTCTCTAGCTTCTGCATATCAGAGAAAACATTTGACACTTTATTTTCTATCTTTTTTGGAACTGGGGATTGAACCTAGGACCACTCAATCACTGAGCCACATTCTTAGCCCTATTTTGTATTTTGTTTAGACACAGGGTCTCACTGAGTTGCTTACCACCTCGCTTTTGCTGAGGCTGGCTTTGAACTCATGATCCTCTTGCTTCAGCCTTCTGAGCCGCTGGAATTACAGGCATGTGCCACTGTGCCTGGCAGACTCTTTATTTCTGAGTCTGGCTTATTTCACTTAGCATGATATTCTCAGTTCTATCTGTTTACCAGTAAATGTCATAGTTTCATGTGCTAATGTGTCATTATATGCATATCTTCTTTTCTAAATTGTCTTCAAATCTTTCACCTATGTTTTTATTAACTAGAACTTTTTTTTTTGGTTGACCTTTGAATCTTTTTAATGTATTTTGGATACAGTTTTTTTTTTTTTTGGTGTGTGTGTGTGTATATGTGTGTGTGTGTGTGTGTGTGAGAGAGAGAGAGAGAGAGAGAGAGAGAGAGAGAGAGAGAGAGAGAGAGAGAACTGTGTATTTTGGCTTATAATTTTATTTCCTTAACAAATGTCTTTAACAGTACAGATGTTTTAAATTATAAAATTAATCATGGTTTCTTAAATTTCTCCCTATAGTTTTATAACTATAGGTTGTGTATTTGGATTTTTAGTTCACTTAAAATAAATAGGAATTGTTTAAATATTTATGTATTTTTTATTTTTAGAACAATTTTAACCTCACAAAAAGTATTCTTATTGTTTTCAGTAAATGTGGCTTCACTATCACAAGATAATTTTAATTTGAAAACTGTTCTTATAAACTGTTGCTAAATCAATGATATCACATATTCCTCAAAAAAAGTCACAGTATAATGTTTTGTTTTTTTTTTTTTTTTGTCTCAGGTGGCAACATATGACTTCAGCATTCAAATTTATGTTAATTCCTTTAAGGCTTCAGAACTCTACACTGAATTTTTGTCAAAGAAAAATTCTGATTTGCCAAAGACCACACCACTTATCAAACCATGTTCTGTTCAAGCAACTGGTATGTAATAAGAAATAGGCAACTGATGTGGATAAAACAAAATTTTTTACTTAAGCATCTAAAAGTTTAAAAAATCAGAGTAATATTCATTTTTCAAAAATAGACTTATGAGAAGGTAAGATTATGATATGATTTTCTTGCATGTCATTTAAGTTTTGAGTACATAGAATTAAATGTTAATTAAAACCACAGATATATTTGTAGGTAAGTGACTAATTGCTAAAATAAATTAGAAGAGAATAAAAGTAGATTTAGTACTTTATTGTGTGGGAAGATTTAAATTTATTAAGGCAAATTATAAGTTATTGAAATAAAAGGAATTGAAAATAAAATGAAAAAAACTGACAATTTCATTTTAGAAAATGTTTTTTTATTCCAAAAGATTGGGTTTACTAGAAAAGTTGGTACATTTAAAGACAATTATTAAGTACAATCAAATTTTGAGTTAGGTTTTTGAATATTTACTTACTATTTACAAATATTCTTGAATAAAACTGAAGTATACTGCAAACACTTTCAGCAAGCTTTGGCTTTGCTTTTTATCATATGAGCTTGAATGTTTTTCCCCTGGAAAGTAAAGAAGCCTATACTTGTTTTTATAGTTCTGATACTGAGTTAAATTGTCATTAATTATAGTGAATGAGTATCATATCAGTTAATAATTATGCATGGCATTTCATTAGACAGGCCTCACTAAAATAGCATGTGCATGATAGAAATTTATTTCACTCTCATTTAAAATCCCTAATTAGAAAGTACAGAGCTGGTATGGAAACTCTAAGAAGTTAACATTTTTAAAAATCATGTTTTAAAGTATCTTTTTAAAAAAATAAAATCAACATTGTCTGGTTTTTGCTGTCTAAATTAGGTAGGTTATCACTCATCATGAGTTCCTCATTCATTATATTGGCTTTTTCATTTTTTATGTGACTGTTTCACAAGATTGGTTTTTGCCTTTAGTTTCATTCATCTTTTCAATAGATCTTTTTATTAATTTGATGTTAAATCTAGCTATCTTTCCCCCTTGGTTTCTAGCATTGTTTTAAATGTTAGAGGTTTGAGAAATATGAATTTCTGTTTGTCCCCATTTTTAATGGTCTTTAGCAATTTTAAATTACCAAGAGTTCTTAATATTTTTGGATCATTCCTTGCCTTGCTGGTGTGTGTGTGTGTGTGTGTGTGTGTGTGTGTGTGTATATATATAAACAGTTCCTTTTATTACTATTTTATGATTATTTCTTTGACATTCTCTTCTGTTGATTACATTGTTTGTATTTTTAGTGGATTTATTTTTCCTTTATGCCTTTTTTTTCATGTTGAGTAGTTCCTTTTATTTCTGTTGACCTTTACCTGTTCTTTCATGCTTATTAGTGACTCTCAAAAGGCTAGCTTTGGCACTAAATACTGTATCTAGCAGTCAGGATACCAATGAACGTTTTTAATGTGAGGGAGTAGGGTGGTCTGAAGTGTTAGTTGGTGAGTCACCTGATGGCTCAGTTTCTCCAGAACATGATTCTCTAATAATCTATTCTAGGGAGAATATAACTTCTTTGTTTAAATGAAATAAGACTTTCTAACTGGTGAAGTAACATGCCAAAACAATGCCCACTTTTTAAAGATATAAACACCCTATTTTTTCTGTCTATCCCCTATTGCCAGTTTGTATTTACAAAGGCCATATTATATGTACTACTTTTTGTATTTCTGTCATAATGTTATCTTTTCCATAATTTCTCATGACAGATATTGTGTATGATACAATGGTGACCACGATCTACAAATTTCTGTTATCCCACAGATCCTAAGCTCCCTGCAAAATATCCATTAATTCCAGTGATGTAATAAAGCATGTGTGAGAAGCATACATGTTCAGGATCATAAATTAATGCATTTTATACACTTGTTTTCCTAATTGCTTATGAGATCTTTTAGTTTCTATTAAAAATTCAAATGTCTCAGCTATACTTTTCAAAAAGTATAGGTTTTTCTAGCAGGTAACAATAACTTCTAAGACATTTAAGTATTTTTATAGCTACCCATTCCTAATTTTCTATAGAATAAGCCATTTACTCTTAGCACTTTCTTGTTTTATCTAGGAAATATTATATGATATGCCATCTATATATTGTCCTGAATTCCAGTGATTTTTTTCTTCATTTCTCCTCATTTTGTCATTGATCAAACTTTACTATGGGTATCATTTTAACTGTGTACTCAATATTAAATATATTGCATACTTTAACTGTATAGCTCAATATTAAGTATATTGCATACTTTTTATCATCTCATTGATAACATTTAATGGTAATTGATTATTAAATTCATAAAGTTGAATGCTGTAAGTATGAAAAGCAGGATATTTTTGAAATATTTTTAAACATAATTTTATTTCCTAGCTAGAAATGTAATCACAGAAGCAAGCCTTATTTTCTCAATGTTTCATGTAGATAAATATACTAAGTGCCTATGAGCTTATATCTATTAATACCTTATCAGAATATTTACTTTTCTTTCAAAGTATTACAAGCACCATTGAATTTATCCAGTACTGAGTTTGTATTTCACATTCCTTTACATGAGATGGAGGCTAATAAAAAGGTCAATAAAACTCAGGTATGTATAGAGAATCTATACAGTTTATAATTGTTTTATAATTATGGTTTTTTAATTATGATTTTAGTTTACTAAATGGATTTTGAATGATTTGAAATATTCCCTATGAGCAATATTTTCCCTAATATTTATGCTATTTGGAGCAAGAATACTGGCACTTTTAAAAAGGGTATATATGTGTGTAGTGTGTGCTTGTATAATTTTTCAAAGTAATTTTCAAAGCATATAGTCACATATAAAGCTATGTATCTTATAAATACCTTATAAATAGACGAATATATTTAATAAGAATATTCAAAATATTTGAATAAAATTTAATTATTTTCTTAATATAATGGAAGCTATGATTTAAATTAATGTGAACTATATTCCATACATATAAGAAAAATTGTCAAGTAGCAATAATAAAAGTGAAAAATTGAGGTATAAAATAATTTGTACATTGATCGACTCTTTTTGCTTACTGAATCTCTCTGCCTTTCTTCTAAAATAGGAGCCTATAAGAAAGGAGAGCATGTACATACATGTCATAGGCATTTGTATTTGAGTTACCCTTTTTTCCTAATACATTATTATTCCTATTACCATTTATGAACTTCTGTAGTGCTGAAGAGGTATATGGAGAAAATATTTAATGTTATATCTGTAAAAAATAGCAGAATTCTATATGAAATTATAGTTAGAGATCAGTATCTTTGGCAATTAAAATGTGATTTTTTTAGGGCCTAAAATGTCAATAATAGGGCTGGGGTTGTAGTTCAGTGGTAGAACACTTGCCTAGCATATGTGAGGCACTGGGTTCAAGCCTCAGCACCACATAAAAATAAATAAATAAAATAAAATCATTGTGTCCATCTATAAAGAAAAATGTTTACAAAAAAAGTCAATAAGACTTTTTCTAATAGAATTTTGAGCATACAAACCACCTCTTGTATGTAGCACTAGAAAGGAAATTTTAGTGAAGTGAAATGAATTTAATTTCAGATATTGAAAATCCCTTATTACATGTGAGATTATTTCATATCATTAAAACTTTGTTCTGTAAGAAAAAAAAGATCTAGATCCCAACATCCTTCTCTTTAAGAGGCAAAGGGGTCACACTGGCCCCAGGGGGAAGAAAATGTGACTTTAATATACTACTTGTATTCCCTATGAATGATATTTGCACAGACCACACAATATATACAGAGAAAACTTAATATGTTTATGGAACAGAATTAAAATATTATCATTTATAACTTGTCATATGTGAAATGGCATGCATCAATACATATGTGAAAGTTAAGTGGATGGAAAAGTTGGGAAATCCTGGAAGGAGTAATAAAGCTCATTTTACACAGTGAGTAATTAAAGGATAGTATCAAAAGTTGACAGGAAAAGAACTAGAGATATAAATGTATTGCTTAAAACTATTAGTTGACTAATAGAAAAATTAAAATAATATAAATATCCAAAAAATAATATAAATATCCAAAAAAATAGGAAGTGAGGACAAGACTGGATGTAGTATAAATGGACTAAATACTTGTCTTTCTTGGGGCAATCAAGAGACAATAATCTGAAGCTGATACATCATGAAATAGCCACATGGCAGACAGAATAATGGCTCTCAAACATGATTAAATCCTAATATCCAGAATTCACAAGTACATTAGCTTACATTGCAAAAGATGCTTTGATGATGTGTTTTAAGGACGCTGAGAAGTGGAAATTGTCTTGGATTATCTCGGCGATTCCATTCTAATCATTTGAGTGGTTAAAAGTACTGAACCTTTTCTGACTGTATCAGAGGGGAATGTGACAACAGAGGAAGGGTCAGAAAGATTTGCTGTGTTGCAGGCTTTGAAGACAGAAGGAGGCCAGCAGCCAAGGAATGCAGCTGGCCTCTAGAAACTGAAAAAGGCAATGAAAGGGACTCTTCCCCAGAGTTTTCAGAAAGGAAAACAGTTCCTGCCAACACCTTGGTATAAGGAATAATAATAAAGAGAGACACAGAGACAAGGTATAGAGGCAGGGAAGGTGACAGAGTGGTTCTTTGTCCAAGTGGCCACGTTTTTTTATACCAAATAGGTTATATTAAGCTATTAGTATCGTAACCACATTATTGTTTAGAGTATCAGTAAGGTTGCTTATTCTGAAGTTAGAGTTCACAGTTACAAATGCAATGTTAGGATCTTTGTGCAGTTCTCAAGAAAGTCCATTGTCTGAAGTTGCTGTTAGGTGGGCAGCTCCAGGAGCTTGGTGAAACATTGTAGTTATCAAGGAAGCAAGTTCCTTTATTCACAGGAGTTATGTGCCTAAGATTAAGGTCTAGCATGGGGGGCATTACCATAGCCACCTGGCATCCTATGCCTTTGCACAGAAACTTACCCAGGCACCAAGCATGCCACAGCCATGAAGTCATCAGGGACTCCAATCCCAAACATAAAACCCCTATACCTTGGATCTTACTTAAGTGATATTGTGTTGAATTTCTACACTACAGGGATGTAATATAATAAATTATCTGTTCTTTAAGCCACTATGTTTGGGGCAGCATGTTATAGCAGCGATAGAAACCCAACAGAAACTATATCAACATTACATTTAGAATAAGGCTATCTAGATAAAAGCTCGAACCAGCATTGGCTAAAATCAGTTGCAGAACTGTTGATGGGAAGGCGCTGAGGTGAACAACTACTTTTAATAAGCATTTTTGAACTCTTTTTAAGGTACATTTATGTATCATTTTGATAAAAGTATGAAGAAAAACTAACACAATACTAAATATACAATGTAATAAGTGTTTCTCTATGGATAACTATTAGTTCCATTCTCATAATTATAGAAAATAGAAGTTGATACTTTTATTGTTGTTTGCCATGCTATAGATAGAAATAATTAAGAGGTATAACTTTTCCTCATTTTAGAATGCTATAATAAGGCATTCAAATGGCTGCTATGATTTTTGTGCCCACCTATATTAAAAGTTTCTTGAAAATATGTAAATTTGCTTTGTTATGGTTAAGATATACAAATATTAGAACTAATTAGATGCTTAAATACTTGAGGCATTGGTATTAAAATGTGTTCATTTTATCTTATATGTTTTGAATCAATCATTCTTTAGAAAGAAGAATGATATTTTGTTGTAGTAACAGTTGTATGGATTATTTTGCACTTTTTAAATTTTGAAAAACTAAAATTAATTTTAAAATCTGGTTGATAGTTTTAGTTTGATGGTGCATTGCATTGAAAAGATAAGTCTACATGAAAGTCATGCCCATAACTCCCAGACTTACTAAAATGTTACAAAGACAGTACAGAATTTGTATATACCCTTCACTCTTTTTCCCTAAAGCATTTCCCATACTAAGAAATTAATGTTAATATAATGTTATTAACTAAAGAATAGTCTGTCTGGAATTGACTACTAATGTACTTTTACTTTTCAAGAGTTTAAACCAGGATACCACATTCCATTTAGTGTCCTCTGATATGCAACAGGCTCTCAATCTTGATACATTTTTATAACCTTGAGAATTTTTAAATTTACCTAACAGTTTTTTCAGAAGGTCCTTCATGTGTGTCTGATGTTTTCACTGGACTATACTGAGTTCATATTTTCCATTGGTTTGGGGGAATGTCACAAAGGTGAAATGTACTTTTTATAATTCATATGAAAGAAGTTCATGATACCAAAAAGACTCATCACTAGTGATATCTTCTGGGTTTCTCCACTGTAAAGTTAGTATTTTCCCCTTTCATACTCTGTACTATGGAAATTATGGAAGTGAGTGATCAGTTTTAGTCCACAAAGAATAGAGGGTTTTGAAAAGGAGCATTATCATACACTATTTGTTTTTTGAAAAAAAAATTATTCTTTAGTTGTAGGACAAAATACCTTTATTTATTTATTTTTAATGTGGTTCTGAGGATTGAATCCAGGGCCTCGCACATGCTAGACAAGCGCTCTACCGCTGAGCAACAACCCCAGCCCCAGCATATACTATCTGTAGTTTTTCTGTAAGAAAGAATATTCTCTCCCCCTTTTATTTAATTAATTACTAAGCATGTTGGTATGAGTTCACCTATAGCATTTACTTTATACTTTTAGTTATACTCCAATATGATGTCATTTATTTTGTTGCTAAAAAAATTTCCAGCTTTGGCCATTAGGTGTTCTTTTAGGTCAGCCCTTTGACATGCTCCCATCATCGTTATTTTTAAGCATTTTCTTAATTACTGTCACTACCAGATGTTCCAGGCTCATCTTTTACTTCAATTCTACAAACAACATTTTCTCCAAGACACCCTAGAACCTTTCGTGGTAGAATGATATTTAGAAACCAACATCTGGTTATTGAATGTGCTGGTTGCTTCTGATCTGTGACAGATAATAGGCTTTTTAAGCAAATAAAGCCAGGAAAAATTTGTATGTGTACTATCTCATTTTTAAGCACACGTGCGTGTGCATACATACACACTCAATTCAATGACAGATCAATTTAATTATAAAATATGTAGTTATTTGGCTCTGACACTTTTCACTTATAAAAGTTTATTGAATATCTACTCACATTTCATATGAATTAATAGTTTACCTTTTTACCACTGAATTTTTTTAATTTGTGAATATATTACAGTTATCTATTCATTAATTGAAGGAAATCTGGTTCTATTTTTTTCTTCCAGTGTTTGGTGATTATGCACAAAGTTATTGTGAACGTTCACATAGTTTTTTGTATACACATAATTTTTCAAGTCACTTATGTAAATATTTATACTTGGGGTTAAAGGATTTTTATGGTAGTTGTGTGTTTAACATCACAAGAAAGGGCCCAGCTGTCTTCCAAACTGGCAGTACCATTTTACATTCTCACAATCAGTAAATGAAGATTTTTGTTAATTTTATTGTTGCTAGCTAGCATAGTTGGTTTTTACCTTTTCAGTTTATTTTATTTCAGTCTGTATCTTTCGTGTTCTTTTCATAGTTGTTAAAATACACTCTGAACTAATTTTCATACACTTTGTTTGCCTAACATCACTGAAAACACTTTATCTATGATTAGAATTTTTAATCATTTTACTTTGTGCATAGTCCCATCATTTGATATCATAATAGAACTAAATTTTATAATGCATATTATTATTTTTGTCCAAAAACTTTTTGTGTATGTGTGAGCAGGATCTTCTCTTACATAATATCTCAAAACAAGATGTACAATGGACTTTGGATTTTAGTGATAATGATAAACCTTTCAAAAATGGCACATTTGAGTTTAGTATACTGACTGGTCATCTGCAACCAGATGAAAAGTGTAATGTTACCATAACTTTCTGTCCAAGTAAGTACTTTTCTCCTATATTTTTGATACAATTTCAATTTATTATTCATATGTTAAGTATTTAATACAGTTGCAAAAAGTTTAGATTATCTATTGTATGTTCTTTGTTATTTGAATAACCAATACTAATGTAATTTTTATCTCATTTTTGTCTTTTAAGATACTTAATTGACAAAAATTATATACATTCAAGGTATACAACAAAATGATTTGATATATATTGTACAGTTATTACCACAGATTGACTGACACTGCCACCATTACCCATGCTGTATATTAAATCCCCCAAATCTGTTAATTTTATAATTGAAAGTTTAAACCCTTTGATTATTATCTTCCCATTTTCTCTACCTGCAAGCCCCTGATGAGTATCATCTTCTCCTCTGCTTCTTTGAATATGACTTTCTAGATTCTGTATGACCAAAATCATAAAATATTTCACCTAAAACAATGTCCTCTAGATTCAAGCAAACCTGCAAATGCTGTAATGTCATTCCTCTTTAGGACAGAGTAATAGTTCATTGTGTATATATACCACATTTTCTTTATCTGTTCATCTATTGAAGCACATCTAAGTTGCTTCCACAGTTTAGATATTGTGAATTGAGCTGCTATAAACATTGTGGCTGCATCACTGTAGTATGCTGATTTTAAGTCCTTTGTATGTAAACTGAGGAATGGGATAGCTAGGTCAAATGGTGGATCCATTCCAAGTTTTCTGAGGAATCTCCATACTAAACTCTTCAATTATGCAGTTTGGTATATGAGGAGCTATAGGTTTGCCATATTTGGTCTTTCTTTTGTTGAATACATTCCTTTTTTGGAAGGGGGCAGTACTGGGGTTTGAACCTGGGGATACTTTGCCTGAGCTGCATCCTGCCTTTTGAAACAGGGCCTTACTAAATTGCTTGGAGCCTTACTAAGTTCCTGAGGCTAGCCTTGAACTTGTGATCCTGCTGTCTCAACCTTCTGAGTCACTGGAATTACAAGCATGTGTCACCATGCCCAGTGATACATCCCTTTAATACCTAATTTGTTTTTTTTTTTTAAATCAGTCAATGTTAAATTTTGTCAAATGCTGTTTCTGAAATCATTGAGATGATTCCATATTTTTTATCATTGTGTTAACATGATGTATTACATATTTTTATTTTTATATGTTGAAATATTGCTTGCATCACAAGGAAAAATACTGTTCGGTCATGATGTATGATCCTTTTAATGTGCTGTTGCATTCAGTTTGCTAATGTTTTGCTGAAGACTTTTGTATCTGTTTATCAGGCAGATTCACCTATAGTTTTCTTTACTTGTTTACTTGTGGTTTCTTTGACTGACCTTGGAATCAGAGCAATGCTTGTCTCATAAAATGCATTTGAAAGTATTCCCTTGTCTTCAATTATTTTAGATGATCTTGAGAAGAATTGGTGTGTTCTTTAAATATTTGGTAGAATTTAGCAGTGAATCTATTAGGTTCTGGGCTTTTCTTTAGTGGAAAATTTATTTATTGACTCAATCTCCTTATTTATTTTTGGTCTGTTCAGATTTTCTATTTCTGCATGATTCAGTCTTGATAGGCCTGGTTTCTAGGAATTGATTCATTTCTTCTAGGTTTTTCAATTTATTGACAATAATTGTTCATAGTAAGATCTGATGACTCTTTGTACTTCCATAGTATTAATATACTATCTCCTCTTTCATTTCTGATTTACTTATTTGAATCTTCTCTTTTTTAATTAGTCTAGTTAAATTACATAGTCTAGATTAGTCTTTCAATTTTGTGCATCATATTAAAAAAACCCAACTCTTAGATTCATTTATCTCTTATATTGTTTTCCTTCTTTGTTTCATTTATTTTTGCTCTGAAACATTAGTTCTTTCCATTTTCTAATTTTGGGCTTAGATTTTTCTTCTTTATCTAGTTCCTTGAATTGTAACAGTAGATTGTTAACTTGAGATACTTATTATTTCTTGGCATATTTATTGATATAAACTTCATTCTTAGAACTGATTTTGCTCTGTTACTTAAGTTTTCATATATTCTATTTCCATTCTAATTCATCTCAAGATTTCTTTTTAACCCCCCTTTTTTTTTCCATCTTGGACCCATTGGTTGTTTTGAAGCATGTGCTTTAATTTCTACATATTAGGACTTTTCAAAATTCTTCCTTTTGTTGACTTTTAGTTTTATACCATTTTAGTTGAAAAGGACATTTGAGATGATTTCAATCTATCTAAATTTGTTAAGACTTATTTTGTGGTCTAACATATATTCTGAAGAATGTTCCATGTATACTTGAAAAGGACATGTATTTTTATTATTTGATGAAATATTCCACATAGGCTATTAGGTCCATTTAGTCTAAAGTTTAGTTCTAGTCCAGTATTTCCTTATTGATCTTCTGTCTGGATGATCATTGCATTCTGAAAATGAAATATTGAAGTCAAGTTTCTCCACACTATTATTACATTGCAATCTGTCTCTCTCTTCACATATATTACTATTTGCTTATACATTTAGGTGCTCTGATATTGGGTGTTTGCATATTTTTAGTTATTATATCTTATTGATGAATTCATCCCACTACTAATGTAGTGATTTTATCTTATTTTAGAGTTTTTGACTTGGTGTATAATTTGTCTATTATGATTATAGCCATCTCTGCTCTCTTTTGGTTCCATTTATGTGAAAATTTTTTGTCGTTGTTCTTTTACTGTCATTCTGTGTGTATACCCTTAAAGGTGAAGTGAGTCTCTTATAGGAAATTTTATATCCATTCAGCCATTGTCTTTTCATTAGAAAATGAAATCCATAATAATTTCAATGTAGCCTTGTCAAAATCCAGAATTCAGTAAATCTCGAAGCTTTGCCCAACTCTGAAATTTATTAACTTGATTTTTCCTCTCTTCAAAATAATTAAACAACATTAATTATGTTGAACATTTTTTTATCTCACAAAAATAGAAGGGTGATCAGTAGAGAAGTAGGGGAGAAGGAGGGAGGAAGAAAGGAAAAGAGGAAGAACTGGGTAATAAAATCGACCACATTATGCTATGTGCATGTGTGAATATACCACAGTGAATCCCATTATATGTATAATTATAATGTACTTATAAAAATATAGACATAAATAAATAGAAGGAAGTCCAAAAGATTAGAAGAAGGGGATCAAGGTAGCACAGGCATGGAGGGAAGTGGAAGTAGTGAGGAATGAATTGGAACAAATTAAATTATGTGCATATATGAGTATTTAACAATGAACCCACTAATATGTATAATTATAAAGCACTAATGGAAATATTTTTTAAAAATTTGCAACATTAAATTCATTACAGTAAATCAACTTTTCCCTACAGAGTTGTAATATTTAAATACATATAGTCCAATATAACTCATTTTATCTTCTGAAGATACAAATACAGCCTTTTACTTTTCTCAGTGTTTCTAATACTCATTTGTCACCATTAGTATGAAACCCATTATTTTCTTATTCATCTTCCCCTTGTATCTCCAGACACCACTGTTTTTCTGAGGATCATAGACTGATCAAATAATGGTCTTATTTGATTAAGTAAAGTCATCCAGTATACAGAGAAATAGTGAGTCTGATGATTTCAGTGACTTCATTGCTTCTGTTTCTGGCAAACAATTTCACTTTTGAACATGGTCCTGCATCATCCATTATATTCTCATCCTTTGCTCTGGCAATACCCTTAATGGCCCCAATCCTGCAAGGCCACACTGGCAACCCATTTTTAGGTTGTAATAAGCTTGAATTCTCAATCACCAGATAACTTTTTTTCTCTCTTTGAGACACTATCATCATAGGAAATTCAGGTGTGAAAGGACCTTGACCACTTTCTGTGATAGAACCTATCCTCAGGAACTAACCTGCATTTTCCTATCTTGAGCCAGGTTCTCAAATGCAAACTGCCTCTCCTTCAATTAAATTGCCACAGGGGAGTTTCTTGTCTTTCCCTAATAGGGGAAATTCGCCAATCTACTATGGCAGTATCTCCCTATCTTAAAACTCTGAGAGAAGGCACATTCTTTTGTTCTCAGCACATCCTGTTCTCAGTAGTGCCTTAGGTTCCTATGGCAGTCTGACCTCATCTTCATCCTGCATATTGTAAAGGGATGGGTAGTTTTAATAAAGTGAGAAAACAATTTTAAAAGGAAGTCCTGTTGCAGTGCTTCCTCGAGGTACATTTATTTCCCCCAAAATAGAGAAAAGTTACTTTAAGGAGAGTCCTCCATTTCTAGACAAGGTACACTTTAAAATATTTTTCTTTCAAAAATACGTCATTAGGCATTAAATTCTTCAGCAGGCAAAATCTAGTTTCTGGGCAATCTGGTCGGCTTCATTGAGCTATACATCATAGTATGTTTTAATGTTTAGTAAGTTTTAGCAATATTTAATTTTTTTTGCTTGTGACCAAATCTAATGCAATTTTATTTTTTTTTAAATTAGGTGAGCGTATAAAATACACAGTTAATATTCCTATGTATTTAAATGACAATCCAGTTTGCTACAGAGTATTATGTCTGACTGGAGAGATACAATCACCAAAATTATTGTTTGATCCACCATTTATATTTTTTACTCCTGTTCCTTTGGATGTAACAACAGGGATGGATATCAACATTTTACCCCAGAACTATTTCAGGTAAATTCTTAATGTGAATTTATCAGATCTTTATGTGCTATTTTATTTGCATCTGTTATATAAGAGATATATGTAATGTTTCACTTGTTTTTATAGTTGAAAAGAAGTATTAAAATATTTGTGTATTAATATTTAAAAATACAAAATAATCCTTTATAGCTATCTATAACACTCATTATATTTTCTTGTAAAATTTTTTGATGTCTCTTTATGGAATAAGAAGCTTGAAATTCCAGCAAGTTAGTTTTATGTTCCTTTGTGACAAATTACTACAAACTTGGTGCCTTCAAAAAAAATACCTGAGGGGCTGGGATTATGGCTCAGTGGCAGAGAATTTACCTCACACATGTGAGGCACTGGGTTTGATCGTCAGCACCACATAAAAATAAATAAACAAAATAAAGATATTTTTAAAAAACCAAACACCTGATATCTCACACAACATGAATTTATTATCTTCCACTTTCTGTGAGTTTAGGAGTCCAGGTTGGCTTAGCTGACTTCTCTATTCAATGTCTCAATCAGCAGAAATCAAGCTGTTGGCCAAAGCATCAGTCTCATCTAGTCTTGCTCTGATCTATCAGGTTGTTGGCAAAATTAATTTCCTTGCACTTTTAAGACTAGTGTGCCATTTTTTAACTGGAAACACTCAGCTCTCCAATTTCAACCTAAAGTTCTAGCCATGTGGCCATTACTCACAGCATACTAGCTAACTCATCCAAGGACAAAAGTCTAACATCTATCAGACTTCTTTGTTTCTGACCTGCAAACCTTTTAAGATTGTACCTGATTAAGTCAGATTTACTAAAAGTCAATCATTAGGAACCTTAATTACACCTGGAAATTTCCTTTGCCATTGCCATATAATATTACCTACTCTCAGAAGTGATATCCTATCGTATTTAAAGGTCACATACCCATTCAAGGGGTACAATTTACACAAAGTTTGTACACCAAGGTGAAGGCCTCTTGGGGATTATCTCAGATTTCTGCCTGTCACATTTAGACAGTATGGTACAATTCAGTCTGTTGGATTTACAAAAAGGTCAAATTTCCAATATAGCTGACACTATAAGTTACACTCAGCAGAAATAACCAGCATGAGGTTTAGATCCCTAAGCAATCCAGGTATTGGAATTATCTGAAATTCCAATATTCCAATTATTAATTGGTTTGAAAACTAATCCAACAAAGCTTTTAGAAATTTTAAAAAGGTTTGCAGGATAAAATTTTAAGGGCATCTGCTAATACTAAGAGTGTACATAGCTAACAAAACAGTACAGAAACAAACTAATGAACAATACCTCAGTTAACTTTAAAAATGAAAGGGAGAAAAAAGAATAATAAAAACAGCAGGAGAAAATTAAACCAAAAATTATAGAACATCTCTAAATAGAGAAACTATAATAAAATGTAAATGAACTACTCTGAGTAAAGGGTAATGTTCAAGTATATTAGAAAAATACCCAACTGCTTATTAAAAGAGGTGTAGATGAAGCAGAGGGACAAAGGAAAAAACATAAAGCCAGAATTTCTCACCCTCAGAACCGTTGACATTTAAGGGAGGATAATTCTTTTTTTAATTTTATGGAACCCTATCCTGTGCATTATAGAATGCTTAGCAATATGTTTAGTCTCTTCTCAATAGCATCTTTCCCACATTGTGGCAAAAAAAAATCTCAACCCATTGCTTTGTGTCCCCAAGGGGAGTAAAACCACCCTCAGTTGAGAAACACTATAGGGAAATGAGGGAAAAAATATAAGGTCATAACCAAAATACATCTGGGAAGCAGTATTAATTTCACATGCAAAGAACTTTAATAAGCACATTTTTAATATAATCAAAGTCACTAATGAATTATAAAAGTTACAGTTCACATAGAAGCAATCAGAATTCTAAAATTGTATGCATAATTAAAATAGTCTTAAAATAAATAAACCCTGAGTTTAAATAACAGTGAAAGTTAAATAGACCTTAATCATTGTAGGATATTCCAAACCATATCTCAAATATTGATGGGTCTAGAAGGCAAAATATTTGAACAAGATACTTAACAAGCTTCATTATTTTACCATGTATAAAGTACTAAACTTTACAACTAGATAGTATACATTTTTCTACGTCAAACATGGACAATTTTAAAAATTGACATGGTATGATTCTATAGTTATAGGGTAAGCCTCAAAAATTTTAGACTTAACGTTTTGTAGGCTATGTTCTCTGATACTAAGTATAATAAATTAAAAGCAAATGAAGATTAAGATCCCCCATAAGTAAGGAAATGTTAAAACAAACTTCTATAGGGAGTCAATGAAAAAACCGTATTGAATTATACAAATATATAACAATCAAAATGCTACATATCAGTAAAGTATATAATATAAATATTTGTCATTTCAATTTTTGGGATGATTTAAAAAACAAAGCAATACATATTTAAGTCTAATTTCTCGCTGGTATTTTGAGCTAATTTTTTTTTTCTTTTTCGTTTTAAACAGAAGTTCAACTCTAAATTTCCAGATTCCTTCAGCAAGGCTTCTTGACAATGATGAGATTCACCCTCTTTCTGTGATGTTTCCAAAAGGCAGAATCATCACAGGATCCAACAATGGAATTAATAATGAGCTGTTTTGCCACCTCAGTTTCAAATCATCTAAACCAGTGTCATTTTTCACCAACCTTCTTTTCTATGATGATAGAGATAACTGGTAAGATATTTAAATGTAGATACTTTTATACTTAACAGTGAAGAATAATAGTTTTATATTCTATATCATTATAAAATGTTAGAAGGGGGCAATTTAATATAATGGCTTTGAGCATAAAGTGTTTTTTTTTTTTTTTTTAAGTTCCACATACACATTTGGTCTCATAAGAAACAGCAGAGTACTGGTTTACTGGCATTTATTCTGGAGTTAGGCTGCCTAGGGTCAAATTCTGGATTTGTTAACCTTACTTCTGGACTACTTAGTGTCCTCTTCTGTAAAATGGGATGGTGATATGGATAACTCTATTGTAAGTAGTAAAATAGTGCACGAGGTATGGCAGATAAAGTAGCCTCTTGTTTTGATGGTGTTTTTGGTGATTTGGTTTGATGGATTCTCTTAAAACAGGCTCAGAGATGATGCAGAAGGGTAATAGTAGAATCATATAGAAATTTTTATTATGGACATATTCTTTTGTGATTAGCACTATCATATGTCATATATAGACTTTCTAAAGAATAAGAAAAGATGTTCTCTTTTCTTTCCATCCTGCTCTTTTCTGTGTTTTTGTCTTTTTCTCCCCCACCCTGTACACAAAATTAAAATTCCATGTTTGACAAATAGTAATGATCGTTATTAAGGTCTACTCAATAAGGGCAGGAATATTATTCATTTATTTTTATTGATATATAAATTTACTAGTCAAAAACTCATAAATTGTCTCCATGGTAATAGCATAAATCAAAGGAATATTTATGCATTCGTTAAAAAAATGTTACAACTTCTACCAGCAACGCTTTAGATGTCTTATTTAAAAATAAATTTATTATGTATGGGTACACATAAAATATCACAAAACTCAAATATTTTAAATTAATAGTTTGCGAAGGACATCAAATAAATATAATACAGTGAAATTCAGTAACAAAACAGCTGTTAAAGTGCTGTTAAATTAAAATTTCAAATTGAAAATATGCATTTCTTGTAAAAATTAAATATTTTATTATTTTCTACAGTACTCAAAGCACGTTTATTAAACAAAATATGTATTATTTTATAAGTTTATGGATTTATGTAAAGTTTTGTGCCTATTTGTAAAATATCTTTAAGTGCTGGTAGAAATAGTTTTTGAGTGAGCCAAGACATAAATGCAGTGATAAAATATAATTCCTCTCATTGCTGCTTTGAAAATCAAGCTCTATGCTAGGTCAACTTATTCTTTTTTTTTTTTTTTTTGTCCTCACAAATTCAGCCTTTTTCATCTTGACTTTCCTTCTCTTTCCTTTTTTTTTTTTTGTGGTGCTGAGGATTGAACCCAGGGCCATGTGTATGCAAGGAAAGCACTCTACCAACTGAGTTATATATCCCCAGCCCTTCTTTTAATTTTATTAATTAGCAACCGGACATTCTGTTTTTTTTTTGTTTGTTTGTTTGTTTGTTTTTTTTTTTTTGTATTCAAGTATTTTATTAAGCCAATCAAACTAAGGTTTCCTTTTGTTCTTTTCTTGTTGTTCTTTTTAAACATTATTTATTTGACAATGTTTATTATGTACAACATGTTTTTAAATTTGTATACATTGTGGAATGGCTAAATTGAGCTAATTAGTATATGCATTATCTCATGTACTTGTTTTTGTGGCAAGAACATTTCAAATCCACTCTCTTAGCAATTTTCAAGAATAGAGTACATTGTTATTAACTCTGGTCACCATGTAATACAACAGGTCTCTTGATCTTGTTCCTCCTGTCTTTGATCATCATCATCTTCTGAATCTCTCCCATCATCCTACCAGACCAGCCCTTGTCCTCATCCACTCCAGCCTCTAGTAACCACCATTCTGTTCTCTCCTTCCATGAGCTCACTTTTTTCAGGTTCCACATGTGAGTGAGATAATACAGTATTTGTCTTTCTGTGACTGACTTATTTTACATACTATCCTTTAGGTTCTATCCAGGTTGTCACCAATGACAGGATTTTCTTCTTTTTAAAACAATAGTATTGCATTACATAAATGTACCACATTTTCTTTATCCATTCATCTGTTTATGGAAACTTAGGTTGATTTTACAACTTGGCCATGGTGAATAGTGCTGCAGTGAACAGGGGAGTGCAGGTATCTCTCTCATGTGTTTGTGTGTATATATTTTTAAACACCATAAGTTTATCTTAAATATCACAATAGTCTTCTTTTAGCATCATGATAATCATTCTTAAGAATATTTTTCATTTATCACACACATACACACACACACTCACACACATACACCACTTTTGGGATTGCTGGATCCTGTAGTAGTTCTATTTTTAATTTTTTGAGGAACTTTCATGTTCTTTTCCATAATGAAGCTACTAATTTACATCCCCACCAACAGTGTACAAGTGTTATTCAACACTTGTTACCTTTCATCTTTTGGGTATTAGCCATTTTAACTGGGGTGAGATGATTATCATTGTGTTTTTTTTTTTTAATTTTTTTTTATTGGTTGTTAAAAACATTATAAAGCTCTTGACATATCATATTTCATACATTAGATTCAAGTTGGTTATGAACTCCCAATTTTACCCCAAATACAGATTGCAGAATCACATCAGTTACACACCCACGTTTTTACATATTGCCATACTAGTGACTGTTGCATTCTGCTACCTTTCCTATCCTCTACCATCCCCCCTCCCTCCCCTCCCATCTTCTCTCTCTACCCCATCCACTGTAATTCGTATCTCTCCTTGTTTATTTTCCCATTCCCCTCACAACCTCTTATATGTAATTTTGTATAACAATGAGGGTCTCCCTCCATTACCATGCAATTTCCCTTTTCTCTCCCTTTCCATCCCACCTCATCTATCTGTTTAATGTTAATCTTTTCTTCCTGCTCTTCCTCCCTGCTCTGTTCTTAGTTGCTCTCATTATATCAAAGAAGACATTTGGCAACCGGACATTCTGGATAAATATTGAGACGTTTATTCACTTATTCATTCAACAAACATACACTGAATGTCTTTCATGTACCACACACTGTTCAAAGCACTGGAGACTATATCAAGGATCAGAACATGATCTCTGGTTATGGAGCTTAGAGTCTAGAGAGGGAAACAAATGATAAACAATGAACACATGAAAGCACAGTACAATATAAATTTTCTAGTATGTGGTAATTAATAGAATCTATAGGAGAAAGAAAAAAGCTTGTGTTCCTGCTCCTGGTGTATCTTATTCCCTTTATTTATGAAAAAGATTCTTATCAAGTTGATTTTTTTTCTTACTTTTTTATTTATCCATTTGGTCTTTACTGAATGATAAGTATATACCTAGTTTTGTTTCTTTTTTAAAAATATCTTTTTAGTTATAGATTGAGAGAACATTTTTATTTGATTTATTTATTTTTATGTGGTGCTAAGGATTGAACCCAGTGCTTCATGCATGAGAGGCAAGTGCTCTGCCACTGAGCCACAACCCCAGCCCCTATATACCTAGTTTTCTTTTGACACTAAGGTAACAATAAACTCCTGTCCTCATAGAACTTCATTTGTAATGAAAGATACAAAAATTGATAAATAATGTCATAATTTCTCAAAGAAAAGAAATCATTTTAATGAGAAAAAGAGTTTTTGTTTCATTTTGTTTTGAATAGCGGGTCTCACTATGTTATCCAGGCTGGTCTCAAACTCCTGGACTCAAGTAGTCCTTCTGCCTAAGCCTCCTGAGTAGTTGAGAGGCTACAAACCTGCACCACCATACCCAACTTAATGATAAAGAGGAAGGGATAACTCAATGCATTAAATAGAGGAAGCATACCAGGAGGTGTATTAATTTCAGTAGATGGTTATTGTGAGAACTGAATGAGAACATGCCTTATAAAGTGTTTAGAAAAATCTAAACACTTAAGCAATAACTGAGTAATGTTTTTAGAATCAGCATTAATTTTAGAATTAGTATTGTGGTTTTCCAGAATGATCTCAGTAGCTACTATAGATATATGGCCATTCTTCTATTAAGAAAGTAATTGAGTCTATTCTGAGGCAAAATATTATCTTCCTAAGACAGAGAGATTTGCACAGGCAGGGAAGAAGGGGCAGGGGCAGGAATTCATTTGTCATGGGGATGAAGATTTCTTTGGATAATCTCCAAATCATTTATATTGCATTTCAGAATTGTTGTTTATTCTTGGCTTTGAAAATATCTCTGTTCTTGGAATCCACACAGAGTTCAGATGACTTTAAGCAGTGCCAGAATGTTGAAATTCCCTATTTTGCATCATGGTCTCCACTTTATGCTGAGAGGAAGCATTATATCTGGTAGAAATGTGTCATTATCAGAATGAAGTAGTGCCACTTGCACTTGCTTAATAAATTCATAGCCTGACTGCCAGTTTAGCTAGACCTTGACAAGAATGAAAGTTAAGTTTTAAATGATTAATTTCATAGGAATCCTAAAAATACCAAAGGAAACTTAATATTTCCCATTATTAACCTCCAACCTAGGGTGTTTTATAGAATCAAGAGTTGATTCCAAATACACATTTCAGGTAACTAAAAGTTTAACTTGAGTTAGAATTCCTCATGGAACAAATAGCAAACACATATTGAGGGTTCATAATTAAAAATGAAGAATGAACTCTGAGGTGTTCTAAGCACCATTTTTTTATAGTGTGAATCTTTTTTAAGTTTATTTTTTTATCCTAATTAGTTATACATGATAGCAGAATGCATTTTGATTCATTAGATGCAAATGGAGCACAACTTTTCACTTCTCTGGTTTTACACGATATAGAGTCACACCACATGTGCAGTCATACATGTACCTAGGGTAATGATGTTCATCTTATTCCACCATCTTTCCTACCCCCATGCCTTCTCCCTCCCCTTTGCCTAATCAGAGTTCTTCCATTCTCCCCATGCCTACCCCCCATTATGGGTCAGCATCCACTTATCTGAGAGAACATTAAGCCTTTGTTTTGGGGGGGATTGGCTTACTTTGCTTAGCATGATATTCTCCAACTACATCCATTTACCTGCAAATGTCATAATTTTATTCTCTTTTAATGCTAACTAATATTCCATTGTGTATATGAACCACAGTTTCTTTATCTATTCATCTACTGAAGGGGGAATCAAGTTTGCTTTCATAGTTTAGCTATTGTGAATTGTGCTGCTGTAAATATTGAAGTGGCTGTGATACTGTAGTATGCTGTTTTTAAATCTTTAGTGTAGAGACCAAGGAATGGGATAGCTGGGTCAAATGGTGGTTCCATTCTAAGTATTCTAAGGAATCTCCATACTGCTTTTCAGATTGGTTGTACCAATTTTCAGTCCCACCAGCAATATGTGAGTGTGTCTTTTCCCCCATATCCTTGCCAACACTTACTCTTGCTGTTGATAACTTCTATTCTGACTGGTGTGAGATGAAATCTTAGAGTAGTTTTGATTTTCATTTCTCTAATTACTAGAGATGGTTAACATGTTTTTATATATTTGTTGATTGATTGTACTTCTTCTGAGAAGTGTCTATTCAGCTCCTTGACCTATTTATTGATTGGGTTGTTTGTTTTTTTGATGTTAAGTTTTTTGAGTTCTTTATATACACTGGAGTTTAGTGTGCTATCTGACATGTGAGTGTGGCAAAACTTTGCTCTCAAAATGTAGGCTCTCTCTTAACCTCATTGATTGTTTCTTTTGCTGAGAAGCTTTTCAGTTTGAATCCATCCCATTTATTGATTCTTGTTTTTATTTCTTGTGCTTTGAGTCTTGTAAGGAAGATGGGGCCTAATTTGACATGATTTATTTGGGCCTACTTTTTCTTCTATTAGGTGTGGGGTCTCTGGTCTAATTCCCAGGTCCTTGATCCACTTTGGGTTGAATTTTTTTTCATGGTGAGGGAGAGGGGTTTAATTTCATTTTGCTGCAAATGGATTTCCAGTTTTCTTCAACCATTTGTTGAGGAGGCTAACAAATACATTGTTCTTCAATGTATGTTTTTGGCACCTTTATGTAGTATGAGATAACTATGTTTATGTGGGTTTTTCTCTGTGTCTTCTATTATCTACCTTTGGTCTACAAGTCTATTTTGGTGCCAGGACCATGCAATTTTTGTTACTATAGCTTTGTGGTATAGTTTAAGGTCTGGTATTGTGATTCCTCCTATTTCACTTCTTTTGCTAAGGATTTCTTTGGCTATTTGGGTCTCTTATTTTTCCAAATGAATTTCATGGATAGCAGAAGACATCATTGAGGAGATAAAAAGAATTCTTAGAGGTAAATAAGAACTCTGATACAACATATCAAAATCTCTGGGACACTAGGAAGGCAATACTAGGAGAAAAGTTCAATGCATTAAGCTCATTCATTAAAAGAAGAAAAAGTCAACAAATAAATGACCTGACATTTCTCAAAGCCTAGAAAAAGAAGAATAAACAAACACCAAAAGAAGCAGAAGACAGGAAATAACTAAAATTAGGGCTGAAATCAATGAAATAGAAACAAAAGAAACAATTCAAAAAATTGACAAAACAAAAAACTGGTTATTTGAAAAAATAAATAAATTTGACAATCCCTTAGCTATCCTAATGAAAAGAAGGAGAAAGAAAACTCAAGTCACTAAAATTTATGATGAAAAGGGAAATATCATGACAAACACTATTGAAATACAGAAGATAATTGGAAACTATTTTGAAAATTTATACTCCAGTAAAATAGAAAACCTCAAAGACACTAACAAATTTCTAGAGGCATATGACCTACCCAAACTGAACCAGGAGGACATATACAACTTAAACAGATCAATTTCAAGGAAGGAAATAAAAGATGCTATCAAAAGCTTACCAACAAAGAAAAGCCCAGGACTAGATGGAGTCTATAAAACCTACAAAGAAGAATTAATACTAATACTCCTCGAATTATTCCATAAGATAGAAAAGCAGGAAACCCTTTCAAACTCATTCTAAGAGATTAATATCACCCTGAGACTAAAACCAGAGACACATCAAAGAAGACCAATATTTCTGATGAACACAGATGCAAAAATTCTCAATAAAATTTTGGCAAATCACATATAAAAACATATTGAAAAATTAGTGCACCATGATCAAGTTGGGGTTCATTCCAGGGATACAAGGTTGGTTAACATATAGAAATCAACGTAATCCTTCACACCAGTAGAATTAAAGATAAGAATCATATGATTGTATCAATTGATGCATATATTCCTACTATCCCTAGGTTTTTCTAATGTTTTGAACATGAAAGGGTGCTGTATTTAAATGACAAAATAAAATACAGCACCCTTTCATGTTCAAAACATTAGAAAAACCTAGGGATAGTAGGAATATACCTCAACATTGTAAAAGCTATCTATGCTAAACCCAAGGCCAACATCATTCTAAATGGAGAAAATTGGAAGCATTCACTCTAAAAACAGGAACAAGACAAAGATGCCCTCTTTTACTACTTCTATCCAACATAATCTTTGAAAGTCTATCCATAGCAATTAGACAAATGAAAGAAATTAAATGGGTACAAATAGGAAAAGAAGAACTCAAAACTATTATTATTTGCCAACAACATGATTTTATGCTTGGAGTTCCAAAAAAATTCCACCAGGAAACTTCTAGAATTAATAAATGAGTTCAGCAAAGTAGCAAGATATAAAATCAAAACCCATGAATGAAATGCATTTCTATACATCAGTGATGAATCCTCTGAAAGAGAAATTAGGAAAACTACCCCATTCACAGTAGCCTAAAAAATAAAATACTTGGGAATCAATCTAACAGGAGAGGTGAAAGACCTCTACAATGAAAACTACAGAACACTAAAGAAAGAAATTGAAGAAGACCTTAGAAGATGAAAAGATCTCCCATGCTCTTGGATAGGCAGAATCAATATTGTCAAAATGGCCATACTACCCAAAGCACTATACAAATTCAATGCAATTCGAATTAAAATACTAAAGTCATTCCTTATAGAAATAGAAGAAGGAATCTAAGCACCTTTTAATACCCAAAATAGTTAACACATATCTGTTATTCTCAAAATTGAATATAAGTTTTCTAGGTTTTAGTACTCCAGCTTAGAATAAATTGTTAGAGGAAAGAGAGAAAAAATAAATTGTTTTATGGGAGAGCTGATATGGGTAGCTGAAAATTAAAATTTAAACCAAAGGAAATAAATGTAAATGATATCTATCAAATAAGCACAGGGATATTATTCAGATATTAGCCATTTTCCTGTTCTAGAGCACTGGTTCTCAACATTAGCTAGGCATTAGAATCAAATGGGATGTTTTATTTATTTATTTAGGGGAGGGGATCAGGGATTGAATTTAGGGACACTCTATCACTGAGTTCACATCCTCAGGCCTATTTTGTATTTTATTTAGAAACAGAGTCTCACTGAGTTGCTTAGGGCCTCATTAAGTTGCAGAGGCTGGCTTTGAACTCGTAATACTCCTGCCTCAGCCTCCTAAGTCACTGGATTACAGATGTGTGCCACTGTACCCAGCAAATGGGAGGTTTTAGACTACACACATCTTCTTATCACTGAGAATCTCTAATATAATTTATTGAAGATGGACACTGAAAGTTTAAAAGCCAGGCAATTCTAATGGGAAGCCAAAGTTGAGAACCCTTGTTGTAGAACAGAGGTTCTCAAATGTTATTCTGCATGTGACAAACCCCAAGTATTCAATAAAAACAGGTTCTGAATCATACCCCAGAGGTCATGGTTTAGTAAGTCTAGAGTAAAACCTGTAATTGTGCATATCTAACAAGTTCCTATCTGATACTGAGATTGCTAAATTGTGCATATCTAATAAGTTCCTATCTGATACTGAGATTGCTAGAGACTGAGCTTGTTTGAAAGGTAGGATTATCATGTCCCACTCTATATCTAAGAAATCAGCATCTGTACTTCAAAAAGATCCCCCAGATGATTAATATACATGGTAAGGTTTGTGAAGCACACGACCTATAAAAACTGAACATGGGAAATGCCATCAAAAGGGATTAAATAGTGGAACAGTGGTCAATTTTTTCAGGAAATAGCCTTACCACTAGAAAAATGTGTTGCTTTGGTAGTCTTTAGGTGAGATACCCATCTTTCTTTTACGGATGGTTTTAATTTAGTCTGGTAATACATTATCTAACTTAATCTTCAAAAAAAATCTATCATCAAGTATAATCTCAAATTTATAGCAGATGAAACTGGAACACTACCATGTCATTTATCTTTTGCAGCTTTACCCAATGTAAAGTAAGAGAATCTAGATTTGATGTGAAAACTCATTATTTCTATTGCACAATTTTGATTCTGTTTAACCTTTCAAGTTTTTGGATTTTATTATTATACCATAATCAGTTTACTAAGAATATTGAATAAAATTTCTTTTTTTTTAAGATTTGATGAGTCACATGGTATATAATCACTTAATTGAATAGGAAGAATCTGATGGTTTAGTAAGCTATATATTATGTACTAAATAAAAAGCACATTAAAAATGTACAGTAAGAATAGTACAGGGGTATTTATTTAGTAGATGAAGCTGAACTAAAATCAAGGTTAGTTATAAGTTGACATACAGAGGCGTATCTGCATCAGTGGATAGAACCTTGAAACACTTCTTTGTTGAAAAACCAGTCACTGTCCTTACTGTCCACTTCCAAGTCCTCAACTGCCTCAAACACTTCCTCTAGACCTTGGACTTGGTCCTAGTAAGTCCTAGTAACTAAAGGTTAATGTCTTGTCATAGCTAGGGTTCTTCAGGGTTCTGTGCTGGTTTTTTTGTTTGTTTGTTTGTTTGTTTTACAGCTCTTTCTAGGCTGTAGGATTCATTGAAATTTGAATATTCAGCTTTTAAATATCACCCCCCCTTTTCCATATAAAACATGATTTTGTATTCAAAGAAAAATAGCTGTATTAGTTTTCATAACATCAAGAATAGTGGTCCTGTACATTTGTGATTGGCTGGTGTTCAGAAGCACTGGTTTCATTAACAGCAGAGTTGTCATTGAAATGACTCCTCTATGAAATGCTTGGCACACAAACTCCTGAGTAGTGCTAGATTTTAGTTATCCACTCAAAACCAATAAAATTTTGTAATTTTCATTATCATGAATGAGATATGGTGTAAGAAAATTCTTCACCTTCTTAAAAAAGACTAAATGCAATCTAGTTTACTCTTGTAACTTTGCTGGTTCTGAGGAACTGGTTTGTATAGATCTCATGACTTTTGAAGATTACAATAAGGACTTTGCACATCCAGGTCAATTAATGCATTTCTAGGGTTTTATAATGATTAAATAATTCTACATTATTTATTATCTCATCCTAAATTTATGTCATAATTACAAATATACTGAAATTTTTAAGAGATATATTTTAAAGTGTGCATTCTTGGGGCTGGGGTTGTGTCTCAGAGGTAGAGTGCTCGCCTAGCATGCATGAGGCACTGCGTTCGATCCTCAGCACCACGTAAATGTAAAATAAAGATATTATGTCCACCTAAAACTTAAGAATAAATATTTTTTTAAAATGTGCATTCTGATGTTTAAAACTGAGAATAAACAACCCATTAATTTTATTAACAGATAACCATTAAATATATTGATTCTTCCTGTATACAGTAGTACATTACCAGCCTTGTTTTGAATTTATAAATACTTTTGATGCATAATAAGCTTGTTTGCTTTCTTTCATGAAAATAGTAGGACATTGACTATCACTTAAATGGGAAACTATTTTTAAAAAGCATTCATTGCAATAAAAAAGAAATGAGAAATAATGAAAGCTAATTCTGATTATTGTTTCACTCAATGCATAATTTTTGGTATTTGTATAGAATACACCTAGCACCTTTGGGTTCATTTATAGTATTTTTTAAAGTGCATTAGCATGCCTATTGCAAGTACATTGCTGGTTTTGAATAGATAGTATCCTTTATGTATGCAGTTTCCTATCAGAGATTGAATCAGACACAGAGTTAAATCAGTTAAAGTATTAATGCAATCAGATGAGTGGGCAATACCACCCTAGTAACTATAGAATAAAGTAATATCTGTTCTGTATGTGCCTTTTTAGGGTATTTGGATATTTTTAAAGATATGTAGATATACATTTAAACATGTGTTTAAGTTATTATCTAAAATAAGCAGTGAGTTAGGTACCTCTAATGGATACAATCGCATAGCTAGAAGCTATGTCATTTCAATGACAACTTTGCTGTTAAAGAAACCAGTGCTTCTGAACACCAGCCAATCACAAATGTACAGGACCACTGTTCTTGATGTTATGAAAACTAATATAGCTATTTTCTTTGAGGTATTTTGAGGTACTCAGAACACTTCTTATATATTAGGAAGAGTTTTTTAGGACATATTCATCCTTTGGAGATTCCATTCTTAGCACAAAACGGCTGCTCTTTTACAATGAGCCTTCTAGAATTATAGCAGTATTGCTGCTAAAAGGCAGGCGATGCAAAATCTCAAAGAATTTTAATAACCATCTAATTGATTGTAACTGGAGTCAGTGTTAGAATATTGCCTAAAATCACCATTGTGTTTTAGGGGCCTGGGTTAGGCATAATACCATGTACTTGTCCATCCTTCTTGGTTTTATGTGTGAAATAGAATAGGCCCTGAAGGGAGGAAAATAGAATTCATAAGGGACCACACTGTATTCTGATAGCATTCTTTGTTCCTTATTCCTTGGCCTAGTCCTATGAAAAACTGTTTGTAATGGTACCTTCATTCTTTCAAAAAAATGTAGATCAATGAAAACAAATTACAGGATTATAGTATAGTCTCCATCATAAAGTAGAATGTTTCATTTATATCTAACAAAATTGAATAACAGTATATTATCATGAACTATAAACATGAAATGATCATGATTGTAATTTATTCATCATTCACTGGTTACAAAATAGTGGTGTTTAAAATTCACATGTAAATTGCCAAAAGCCCACAAACTTCAAGGTAGCGTTTACCATGTCTTGTCAGATTATTAAAATCATAGTACTTTTAACATCAGAGGGCAGAATAAAAGGGTTAGTCATAGATGTGGTTTCTCCAGTTTCCTTTTTCTTTCTTCTACCCCCCATCCTCTTTGGGTTGGGAGGCCGGGGGACAGTAAGAGTTGGTTGAAGAGCCTCTGCCAGGCTTAGAAGGTTTTTTTGAAGGAGGTTCCACTGTTTTGTTCTGTATATCCCCCTTAGTGGGTACAGACACCTGAATGACTGCTCATCTTCACAGAGATCTTAGAAGGCAGATACTCATGCAGTCAGCTGCCGCCATGGAATCTCCTAGTATGGCCCTCTCCAATCTTACTTTCCTCAGACCCTGCCTTGCTTATGCAACACCCCAACTGATCAATGAACTGGTTAATCAAGAAATTTTATTAATAAAGTTATATGTTTGATTGTCATACTTGGTCTGTAAACAGAAAATCAAGAATTTAAATTAAAAAAATGAAAATGTTCATTATAACAATTCAAAAGTGCCAAACTTAAAAAAATGTCATTAATGGTCAATTTTTCCAACTTTCTACCCCACAGACATGTATTAAAATGTGTTATTTTCATAAATTACCTTCACTTATGCAAATATATATAATTTTCTATATGTGCATGTATGTACAGAGATATATGTCTGTATATATGTGAAATACTTTTAAAATAATGCAATATTATACTGAGTAATCCATGATATTTTCCTCATGTGTCACTGAATAGAATATAGTGTGAAGGCAGTCTGGGATTTGTAGGACAGTTCTATCAATTGTATCACATGACTTTGATGTGGCTTTCTGGTGTTATTATTTCCAACCTAATGGAATAGAAGATAGTGAATCTAGGACAAAAATCTATAAGGACATTGAACATGCATTCATCACCTTTGCTAATATGACATTGATCCAAGTTTAGTCCCATGGACACACCTAGGTGAAGTATGTATACCTACACGGCTATGGGTCTTGCTGACACTAGGGAAGGGAATTATATTTCTATAAAGAAGAGAAGAATGGGTTCTGATTCTGCCCCAAATTATAAGACTACTTTCTCCTTATTTCCAATACTTTACTAAATTGTAAGTTTTTAAAAAAGATTCTATAAACCCTTCTTGGTGTTCTAATTATCAAACAACCTTGCAATTTAGCCAATGCATATTTGTTTTTTTTTTTTTTTTCACCAGAAGTTCTATAAGATCCTGGACTCTGGTACCTGCTCTCTATCAGCAGGCTATTCTTAGTAGTTGTCTCAGCAGGATCTGTATGGGAATGATATGACTCTGCATGCTGGCTTCAACTTTTCTGAATTTTCCTGATTAGTTGTGTTTATTATTTTGTATTTATGTGGAATACTTGGCCTTTTTAAAGATACACCCTAACTTATTGGTCTGGTTATGCATCCCAGATTCCTCCAGACAAGCATATTGATATTATTGATTTATTATTAGTAAAAAGAAATTTGTCCACATACCTCTGTGGCCATCTTTCTTTTGAAGAAAGAAAGTGATGCCGGATCATCACCTAATTTCCTAAACCCATATGGTCATTTCAATATGTCTAAAACTGTGCCCTTGCTTAGAAGTTAATATGTAAGCCTCAAGCTACTAATTTATAAGCACCAAATATACTTCTGGACTGCATTACTCTTAGTGGTGAGAATATATATTTCAGGGTAGGATTTCAGGTCTTTGACCAGATGGTTGGGGCAATATTTTTAACAAGGTAGTTCTATCAGAGGAAATTTCATGACACACATTTGATAATGATCTCCAACTTGTAAGACCAGGTCTAACCTTCGTCTGTAAATGTTTATGCATAAAAAATTTCATTAGATTAGATCAATTCCAGCTGTTTCAAAGCATTGCCATCACATTTTTGTTTTATGTTCATTTAAAAAATACATCCTGAAATATTCTTAAAAATACAAGGAAAATACCTTGTAAAATTACGTAGTCTGTTTTAGCAAGATCAAGTCAATCCTCTATAGTAAAATGCCCTCAATATTCTATTATTTAGTTAAAATGAGCTTATTGTTTTGTATTTGTTCATATCATCACAGGGAGACATTTTAGTGTTTGATTCTATCAGGTTGTAAATGTTAACCCATAAAAATCATCTAACAGTGCCTATGCTCTTATTTTTTTTTAATTAACAATCAAGCATGTAAGTATACAAAAAGCAGAATGGCTAATGAGTCACACTACTTAGAAATAATTACTCAACTCAGATTTATTAGACATTATTGCACTGATTGCCTGACAAATCAAGGCACCATAGTTAACGATTCTACTCTTTGGGGTGAAGGCAATGCTGTTTACTATGTTAAATTAATCTGTTTCTTTCTGACTGAAGGTAAGTTTCTTCCTTTTTTTAATAAAATAAATTTATATACCCTCTTTGAGAAAATATAAACATGAGGTTTGTATATCAATACTTTACATAAATATGCATACACACAAATGTTTCTGCATATATGTATATATAATATCTACATTATACATATATACAATATGTATGTATAGATAATTTTTCCAAATATATTTCAAAAGCAATAAATTTTAATTTTACCACAATTCCTTTCTGGTAACCTCATTAAAAAGTACAATAACAACTATTGTGTATTTCTATAGGAATACAAAAAAATAAAACATTTATTGATATATGTCAATCATTTAAAATTGTAAAAAATGGCCCCAAATGGAGATTTTGAGATGTCAAAAGTGGCTTACATAAATCATAGATAATTTCCAAATTATTGGACATAAAATAAATGAGATGATTCTTGAATTGATATACACTTAGAGAATTGCTACATCAATATGTATTTCCATACTTGATGACTATCTATGGATGTCTCATGTGATCTGAAAAGAATTCTCTGCCTTTAACTTACTCTACTGTGATACAAATCAATGGATGATATTCATATGTGAAACATACTCCATGAACCTAGACACATTTAGATCAAGTCTAAAATCTACTTAGGGCATTAAATTGGTTAATAATATATATATTTCTGGAATTATTAATGTTCATAAGTAACAGTACCCTGAGTGCTATAGATAATATGAGTTATTGCAATGCCCAGAAGAATAGCTATAACTTTATTTTTCCCCTCACCCCCATTACCACCAAGAAAGGACACTGGAAATCAAATAAATGAAAATATTATAATTAGGAATCTTCTCAGTCTATTCAATCTTTTAAAAATAAATTCCAAACACTGTACCTTGTTACTGATTAGCAAAATAATGTATCATGTACACCTCATTTGTGATGTGGAGATTTTTGTGTCTTGCATCATTGTGAATAAACTCTATTATTATATATTATAGCACCAGAATTAAAATTCATTTCTCCCATTGTTGGCCTAACAAAGTACTAGCTATAGTAAGCACTAAACATTTAAATAAACATATTGCTGAACATTTTTTTTGTATGTGAATAAGCTTACTTGTGAAATATTCTGCTAGCAGTTAATGAATTAAAACATTGTGAATATATTTGGATAAACCACTTTAGAAATGTTACTGAAGGAAGTTTATCCTGTGCAATACATTTCCCTGAAGTAAATACATTTATCCAATTATTCCATTGATTGAAAGTCTTCATTTAAATACTATAAGCATACTAAGCACTTGTTTTGGTGCTGATGTTGATTATAGTTGGTTTCACAATGACATGCATTTTTTTTTTTTTGTACCAACGATTGAACCCAGGGACTCTTTACCACATAATCACATTCTCAGTCCTTTTTTTACTTTGAGACAGGGTCTTGCTCAGTTGCTAAGTGCCTCACTAAATTGCTAGACTGGCTTTGAACTCACAATCCTCCTGCCTCAGCCACCAGAGTTGCTGGGATTATGCCTGGCATGAAATGCATTTTTGAAGAACTGACACAGCATCTTTTCTCCTCTTATGTCCCACTTTATTCAGCCCTATAAGTAGCAATGTATAGCATTATACATTTAAATGCCAAATTGGTAACATGTATTTTTTTCTAGATGCCTTGTAGCAAAATGTTAGGACAAAGATGAGAGACATGTTTTCCAAAACCTGGAGGCTCCCACTTACTTCTTGCTCTGCCCTTCTGTGAATTAAAAACTATTCAATAGGACTGCTTTTAGAATGGAAGATTAGTCTTGAAATAGTACAGATAGGAGTAGAACGTAGTAAAGATGATAAATATAAAATAATATCATAATATTTCTCATGATGCTTGACATTTTGACACGACATCACAGTATTTCACATGTTATTGGAAAATGATAAAATATTGTAATTACCAGGCCATTTATCTCAGAAATTTAACATAAAGCTTCACTGTTTCATCCATTAAAAAAATGGGGCAGGCAAGTATAAGACTCTCTCACCTTCACTAATGATGGAGAAATAATTAGAGATGTATGATTAGAGTATTAATTATTCACCAACTAATGACCAGGGAGATGAATGATGAGCCTTTCCACACCTTATTTAATGAACTGTATGTGGACATCATGCCATTCAATATCAAAATATGAAAGGTTGGTGAGGGAAGGATGTCCACACAGTCTCAAAATCTCATCTATAGATTTCTTATTAATTTTCAAAGGGGAAATATCCAGAGTAGGCAAATCCATAGCTATAGAAAACAGATTAGTAGTTTCCACTGGCTAGGGAGAGGGGTGAATAGGGAATGACTTTAATTGGAAAGAATTTTGATGTAAGGGTGATGAAGGAATACTAAAATTAGATAGCAGTGATGGTTGTGCAATTATGTGAATATATTAAAAACACTTAATTGTATACCTTAAAAAGATGGATTTTATGGAATATACATTTTATATTTAAAAAGCTGCTATTAAAAATAAGATATCTAATGGACACAGCCATAACCAAATGATCAAACTCAATATCACCAATACTGGAGAACATTGTCACAAATACTATAAGGCGATTCACATCACTTTCATCAACATTCCACATCATATCACCAACTTTGTTTTTACCAGGAATGTCTATCCTGATTTTTGCCCAGTGGAACCATTATAAATCACTCATGCCTGAAGGTTGCTATTTAAATTCCAGAATGGAATTGAAATCCGTAACATCGTTGTGCCTTTCATTTTACTGTTATTATAATGCTGAGTATTTTTAGGGAAATCCTATATTGTTAATGGTTCCTCTCTGTATGTATTCCTACAGGAATACATACTTCTATACTTCCTCTCCCTATCCTCCCTTGTTATGGGTTAGCATCCACATATCAGAGAGAATATTCAACTATTGTTTTGTGGGGGTCTGGTTTATTTCACTTAGCATGATATTCTCATTTACCAGCAAATGCCATAATTTCATAAACATTGCCATGGTTCCCTGACATGGTAGTCTAAATGGCTCTTTTCCACAGATACTCTTATTAAACGGTGTGGTATTAGGATTACTAACTATAAATTTATTTTCTGTTTTGATATATTTTTAATGATAATATCAATGAATGAAGTGTCCATTCTGTTTTCATGCTGCATAACATGTGCATTTTCTTCTTTCAATATGAAAATTTTTTACATGAACATTTTTATTTTTAGATATATATATATATATATATATATATATATATATATATATATATATATATATAACAATAGGGTGTATTTTGACATATTATACATACATAGGGTTCAACCCATTACAATATCGATATCATTTTTTGTGGTTGAATATGATGTGACATTATACTGGTCATATATTCATATATGAACTAGGAGAGTTATGTCTGATTCATTCTACTATCTTTTCTATTCCCATTCTCCTCCGTTCTCTTCATTTTCCTTTGTCTAAGTCAATGAACTTCTATACTTCCTCTCCCTACCCTCCCTTGTTATGGGTTAACATCCACATATCAGACAGAATATTCAACTATTGTTTTGGGGGGGTCTGGTTTATTTCACTTAGCATGATATTCTCCAGTTCCATCCATTTACCCGCAAATGCCATAATTTCATTCTTCTTAAAGGCTAAGTAATATTCAATTGTATGTATGTACCACATTTTCTTTATTGATTCATCTGTTGAAGAACACATAGTTTTGTTCCATAGTCTAGCTATTGTGAATTGAGCTGCTATAAACATTGATGCAGCTGTGTCACTGTGCTGATTTTAAGACCTTTGGGTATAAGCACAGGAGTGGGATAACTGGGTCAAATGGTGGTTTCAATGCAAGTGTTCTAAGGAATACCCATACTACTTTCCAGAGTGGTTGGACAAAATTGCAGTCCCACCAGCAATGTATCAGTGTACCTTCTTCCCCATATCCTTGCCAACATTTATTGTTCCTTGTATTATTGACAATTGCCCCTGGGGTTACAGGCATACACTAACATGCCTGGATGGTGCACTACCATGACCAGTCTCTTAACATCTTTTCTCCATGGTCAACTTTGTTTTCAAGATTATATATTTCATCTTCATTGCTGTCTTCCAAAGGTCTATTCTGTTGGTGATGCTTTCCATTGAATTCTTAATTTGATGTATTGATTCCTTCATTTCAAGGCTTTCTGCTTGATTTTCTTTCAGAATCTCTATATGTTCATTGAAGTGATCTTTCAATTTCCATATTTTGTTTCTGATTTCACACCTTACATTGCCCTTTATTTTGCAGATCAGTTTGACTATGTTTATTTTAAATTCCATCTCTGACATTTCTTCCACTGTGGTGTCATTAGAATCTGTTATTGAAGTATCTTTGTTTGTTTGGGGTGATTTGTTACCCTGATTTTTCATGTTATTTGTGTGTCTACTCATCTATCTGGATGGATCTGATGATGTAGAGTTTCTATGTTATGGATTTATACTGTTCTTCTATGTTACTAGTATTTCACAGATTGGGGGGAGTCCCTTATAGCAACGAGTTATGCAAACAATATATAGCAGTAGACTAGATCCTTAATTCCTATTTTAATATCGAGTGTTAATTGGTACAATACGTTGACAGTGGAATCCTGAATTTCCAACAGTAAAAATAGTATATAGTCATGTATTATGGCTGGCTTAAAATCAAACAATAGGTGCTGTCCATGGCTTCTGCTGTATTAATTATTGATGTGACATTGGTGGTAAGGGGAGATGTTCTATACTTCAGTTAGTGTTAGGAAGTGTTAGGGATAGAGTTTAGTACATGTAAAGAATAAGAGATAGGAGGATAGAAAAATGTTTGTAATTTCAAAGGGTGAATAGGGCTGATGCAGTGGTAACTTAGGATATGTTGTTGGCTTGGAAGGGTACCAAAAATAGAAGAATATAAAGGAGGAGAGAGAGAGATAATGGAATTTGGTGTCAAGAATGTAGAAATGAGAAGGGGAGACAAGGGTGATGGTCTTGATAAAGATGATACAGAACAAAGTCAAAATAAGCTAATCATAACCCCTAACCTCAAAATACAGAGCATGGGAAAATAACACCTTTGGGGAAAAAAATGATAAAACAACAACAACAACAAAATCTACAACAACAACAGACCCCCCCCCCAAAAAAAATGAATGAAATAACAACAACAACAAAAATAAAGCTAGAAATAAGGAGAGAGAGAAACAAATATGATTATGCATAGGAGTCCTTGAATCAGTCAGTACACATTCAAATACAAGAAAAATCCAATATGGAAACCTTAAATAAGAAAGCAAAACAGAACTACTGCCACAACAAACAAGCCACAACAGCAACAACAAGAACAAAAAAGAAAAATCTTGGTGAAATATTAAGAAATTAAGGAGTCGTATCCACTGTGGTGGGCAAAATAGTGAGTGTATGTGTGCACTGACTGTGCCCACTTGGTTTTCTTTTTGTTTCCTCTTCAAGTATGATCTATGGGCTGTGGGTTGTGTGTCTTTCCTTTTTATTGTGTTGCTCACCATATTGAAGGTTGGGGTTTAAAACTTCCTAATTCCCCTTCTTGGGAGATTATTGTGGGCAAGCTAGGCTGCAGACCTGGAGGCAGAGTGGAATGCTGGGGAAGCTGAATTGCAGGATGGCAGCAAAGCAGCTAGCCATCTCCATGGGGCAGGTGGATCAGGGCCTGGTGCTTGATCCTGGGGACTGGCCAGTCATGAAACTTCATGCTGGACCAGGTGGGTCTTTTGGCAAAGCAGCTGGGTGGATCAAGGCTGGCCCCAGGACCTGCAGGCTAGCCACAAAATTGCAACCAATGGGCCAGGTCAGGGGCCAGGGAGGGGTTGGGAGACTAGGGTGCTGGAAGGCCCTATTGGGTACCAAACTGATGCCGGACCTGGTGGGTCCCAGGAACTAGTGGATACTGAACTGGGGAGGGAGTCAGGGACTTGGCTGGTACTGGGACCCCGTGAGTGCCAGCCTAGGTGAGCCACAGGAACCTGGTACATACTGGACCTGTTGGTTGCGCAAGCTGAAAGCAAAATGCCCTAATGCCTTTTTATAACCATCTGACCCACTATAGCCAGCCCTGTCAATCCCCACCAGCCTCAGAACTCACAGAGCTGGGGAGAGCCCGATTCTCTCCAGCCTCTCTAACCTGTGTTTCCCTAGGTGATATATTCCCAGCTTCTGACTTTCCACAGGTTTGCTAGGCTTACACAGGCCTACACAGACCTAGCTGCAAACTCACGGATCTGGGTTTCCAGTTTCCATAGGCTACACTGGCTGGTGGAGAGGTTTTTGTTTTGTTTTTATCTGATTAATGAGTCAAACAGTCTCTGAATCCCTCCAGTCTCAGGATTTTTTTACTCTAAGCCTGTGGGAGATGTGGTATTCTCACGGTTTCAGTTCTGGGTAGCCCCTTACAAGAGAAATGCTTCCTCACGCTAATCTGCCATCTTGCCTCTCTATGCTTGTACATTTTCTGTACTATATGCTCCCTAGAAGAATGTGGCTAAGTAAATTTTGTATATGTTGGTTATTCTTTAAAAATTTTTCTGTTAGTGCATCATAGTTATACATAATAGCATGGTTCATTTTGACATATTCATAAATGTGTAGAACATGATTTCCTGCATTTCAATCCCCAGTACTTCCTCTTTCCTTTCCTTCTTCCCTTTTCCTAATCCTCTTCCTCTACTTTGTTGGTCTTACTTCGATTTATTTATTGTTTTTACTTGGAACATTATAGCTATTCTATAAAAGTGGAACTAATTGTGATATATACATGCAAGCACATAACATAATTTGGTTAATTTCATTCTTCAGTTTTTCTCCCTCCCCTTCAACCATCTTTCTCTACCCTACTTTTCTCCCTTCTGTTTTCATGAGATCCCTTTATAAATTCTTTATTTCTGGTCCCAGTGGCACATATCTGTAATCCCAGTTACTTGGGAGGCTGAGTAAGGCAAGATGATTGCATTTTTGAGGTCAGCTTTGGCAATTCAGTGAGGTCCTAAGCAACTTAGTGATACAATGTCTCAAAATAAAATAAATAAACTGTGAATGTGGCTCAGTGGTAAAGTCTCCCTGGGTTCAATCCCATGAATCAAAAATAATAAATAAATAAATTACTTATTTCTCTCTTGCTTTCACATATAAGAGAAAACATTCAACCCTTGAATTTCTGTATTTGGCTTATTTGGCTTAGCATGATGTTCTCTAGTTCTATTCATTTACCAGTAAATGACACAATTTCCTTCCTTCTTATGGCATTTTATATGTTGATTATTCTTTGCTCTGAAGAACATCTAAAATTGAATGTTATAATCTTCAGTTAACTAGTTTTACAAGAGAATGTAAACCAACAGTTTATTTCTGGTTTTGGTGTTTTTTTTGCCCTTGGAAAGAAATTTATTTTCATTAATTATTTAGCATTTTACAAATAGGAAGTGATAGTGCTTCTTTGTTATTTTGGTAGTTATCTTTTGTAGTATTGTCCACAAACTGGCTTTTAAACGAACAGTCAGGGATATGTGATATAGAAGTATTCTTATGAAAACACAAGAGACTAGTATAAGCAGAACAGAGAATGAATCACCACAAATAAATGACATTTAAATCAAAGTCCCAGGCTCAGCCTGATCTTTTGGTATTCGGAGAAACTAAGATGACACCAGTTTTGTTTTTGTCCTCCCACCCCCACTTTTTTTTTTTCCTATTTGAGGCAAAGGAGCTGCGATTTGAAAAGCCCATACCACGGAGTCATTGCTTATGAGAATTCCCTAAGGAACCTAAACTTCCAGGCTCTTCTGATTTTGAGCAGCTTTAGTAGCCTAAGGGAAGTTCTCTGAAGAAAGTTACACTGTGTACACCCAGAGAAAAGGAGCATAGCACAAGTATATAATATCTTAGGTGATAAGGGCTTAAGGGCAGAGCATCCACAGCATTTGCTTTTCTCTTTTATCTCACCCTTCTATATTCATAGTTAAAACAAAAACTAACATTTTTTTCCATAATGGCAATGATAATGGTATCTTTGGGTAAACTATGTTATTTAATCTAAACAATTATTACTTTGAATAAATTAACTCGGGGTCCACTTCAACTCTAAAATGACCCAAATCTGTGTTTATGTACCTGCATAGTGACACTCTATATTATAGAACACACTTGAAAGTGGAATTTACAATCTTTGTTAAAATTTTTAAAATAAAAGTTTTCAAACCTTTTAAGATAGATATGTTGTTAATAAAAACAAAGGCAGTGGGAAGAAAAAGATAAATAATTCGTGTCAACATCATTAAAGGAATCTGGGATACTTAGAAATATTTCACTGTATTTACTGCTTATGAAAATTTTATTTTATTGAAATATAATGTTTTCACTTTTAGGTTTTCACTTCCAGTTACAGCAACAGCAGAAAACTGTATTCTTACTATATATCCATATTTGGCAATTCATCTTGATAAGCAAAAAATTATTTTAAAGGATGGTAAGTTGTTTAGGATTGTTTTCTCTCTAACTCATTGTATAGATTCTTGTTACCCAGGGCCAATATCTAGATATAGAGTGAATTTTAAATTAACAGGTGTTTATTAAACAGCTGCCATTGCCAGGACTTGTGTTTCTTATTAGTAGAATATGACAGTGTCTCTTGATTCCAAAAGTAAACAATCTAATAAAAGCTACATAAATAAATTATTTACTAAGAATATTTAATTAAGGACTTTATATATGAACCAGTTGAAGTGTTGGGCATGTGGAGGTGGTACAGAGATTATTGCTGATGTTGGGGTTCTGGAATGATTTATAGAAGAGATGACATTCATGTAGAGCTTGACAAATGATGATCTTTACCAGGATGTTTTGTGTGAACAGTGAAATAGCAAAAACATAGGGTTGTAATGGGAGACATAAGGCATGAGATGGAGGTGCAGGGCCATACTGTTTAGCCCTTTACTTTATAGTACTGGGAACATTCTGTGGATTTTTGAATATCAATGATTTATAAAGGGAGCAGTTGCTGGGATATATTCATATAAAATAAATTAAGGTAGCATAGAGAATAGTCAGTAGAACAGCTGAGATTGCTGCAGGAGAGATTGTGAGAAAAGCTAAGATCAAAGGTACATAATTACAAATTGAAAGCAGGAATAAATTTCAGATCAGTTGTCAGAAACGTTACTGTAGTTAATAATTACACATTGTGTTCTTAAAAAATGTAAAGAAAGTGGTGGATATAATGTGTTCTCATCACAAAATTGATAACTATATGAGATAATGTATTTATAAATTAGCTAGATATAACCATTTCACAATGTATGCTTCAAAATAACAGGGTAGACACAATAAATATAGAAAGTTATCTGTCAATTAAAATTAATTAATTAGAGCTGAGCATATGGCTCAGTGGTAATTTCCTAGCGTGTGTGAGGCTCTTGGTTTAATCCTCAGCAAAAGTATAAACGAAGAAACAAATAAAAAACAATTAATGAATTAATTAAAAAGAAAATAAGGACAAGAAAAAAAGCAAAAATGTTTTAAAAAAAAAGTTAGTGAATAGGGAGAAATTGAAATGAAAGGCACAGAAGAGAACGAATGATGGAGTAAGTCCCAGAGAAGAGAAAAGATGAAGCATGGGGAAAAAGACTCCATCTTAGTAGTCTGTCAAGTCCTTAATTTTTAGTGCTGAGTTAGAGGGCTTTTCTGTGTTTTAACCAGTTTTCTCATTTTTTCCACTTGCTTCTTCAAACATTTACCAATCTGATGAAACCCATTCAAACTGTTCTGTCTCAATCTCAGAGAATGCCATTTTTCTGACTGTTGAAAAGAGATAGAGACCATCAGACAATAACGCTCTGAAGTTCCAAATACCAAGCATGTGCTGGAACCCATCATACCTCCTTTTCCTCTAGTCACAAGGATAGAAGCAGTATGCTGTTCTACCTCAGGCCCTTCCTTTATCTAAATCTCATTACCCAGAAACTCTACTATATCGAATAACCTTGCTTATACTTGCTTATCAATTTTTGCCTCCCTCTTACGTGCTTTAGTTCAGTTTCCAGGAAGTCAGCAGTGAGGAGAAGGGAGACTTTATATTTTTAGGAAAATTCCAAGGAGTAAACAGGGAAGATTTAGGCCATGTATTTATTCCTTACTTATTCCTTACTTACTGTCAAATTCCCAGAGATAGGGAGAAAAGTAGCAGAGGAAAGTAAGCAATTAGAGTACCTCACCTCCCTTTAACAGGAAATGAATTATAGGGTGCCGCAGTCTGGCTGGGCACAATTCAGGAGCCACTTGTCAAAATAAACGAACTTTATTTTTAGAACACACACGCCAAACCACACAGCTCTTCAGGAAAACCTTCAGAGCCCAACTGCCACCACCGCTTCCCACAAGCCTCTCAACCTCCCCCACTCCTCCTGCTCTTGAGGCCTATTGGCTGGGTCACATGGGCGGAGCCAAAAAAAGTCCCCCAATGAGCAGCTCCGTGGTCTGAAAGGGTGGGGAAACAGCCCAATGAGCATCACCGCAGAGGAGCCAATCAGTTGGCAGCTAGAAGTTTGCTGGGGCCGCTGTAAGCCAATCATCAGCTGGCAGCTGGAAGTTTGCTGGCAGCTGGAAGTTTGCTGGGGCACCTTCGGCTATGGCTCTCAACAATAGGGGTGATCAAGAAACATTATTTGCCTACTGAGCATGTCTAAGAGTGTTGATTATTCCCCAGTTCTCTTTCTTGAGACTATCTCTGGGCTTCTACATGCCATACATCTCTGGGTTTTCTCTAACTTAAAAGCATCTTTCATGAATTCTTCTTCTTCTCTCTGTATTTTTAAATTCTTTTCATCTGTTGGAGTTCTGACCCCTCTTCTCCCTTCTATGGCTTCAATTATAATACATGGGATATATCTCCAATGCTAATCCCTTTCAGAGATTCAGGAATTCAGAATTCAACTGAATTCTGGACGCCTTTCATTGTATTCCCACAGGCCTCCCCCAAACAGCATGACCAAAACTAAACTCCCCTTTCTCATTCTTCTGTATATCCTACTTCTGTAGATTTACCTACAACAGATTAGGTAGGTCCTTATCCAGATACTAAACTGTCATCCTTAATGATGTCATCTCTCTATCATACTACACTTCCAGTCCAACAAATCCTATTACTTTGCCTTCTAAATGCCTCTCAAATCATCTCACTTCTTTCTCTCTCCAGTGACAGTACATACATTCAAGTTCCTGTAATGTCTTCTTAGGATCAATGCAGATTTCTAAACTATTCTCCTGCCTCCTCTGAAGACCCCATATGGCATTACCCTACACAATGACCTTATTCTCATTCCAGACAACTTTCCCTTTATGTTCAAGCCACAATAAACTTCTGTAAGTTTTTCTAGCATCCAGATATTACTAATAATCTTTCCTATCTGGAGCATTTTTCTACAAAACTCTACATCATCTGCATACCTAAAATCATTCCTGCCTCTACGAGCAAGGGTTTTGCATTCTCTGGTAAATGTTCATAGTTTTGAGCAATTTCCATCACTGCCCTTAACACATTTTTACTTAATATGCCTATTACCTGTATCCCTTTCTAGATATTGTTATCTATAAGACATTGAGAATGGGAATCATTTCTCTCCTTTTCACTCTTGTATCCACAATGCCTCACACAGTGTGTGGTAGATAAAAAGGTATTTATTCAGTATTACAGAATGGGTCGTCTGAATTATAGAACATCAGAAAGGCATCTCTTAGCTATACATTTTCATAAGAGAGTGGTTATATGTGGAATAGTGTCTTCTGAGCATAAAAAAATCATTGAAAGCAGTTTATAGAATTATCTAATTGGCAGGATGAAGAGAAATACAAAGATCTCAGAATTTTGACATATTGTCAAAATTTAAAAGATTTTTCTGACTAATTCTAATATGTTATATTTTTATATTCTTCTAATGTACTGGGGTAGGAGAGAATTTCTAGAATGCAATATAAAGGAATAGGATTGGGTTCAGACAAACACAACCTGGAGAGAAATTCTCTTTTGTGTTTTAAACTCATTATTTTGCCATATGATTTTATTTTTAATTCTCAGGTGCTCAAATTTATCATCTTTCATTAAACAACATGTATATATAAGAGAATAGCAGGATATTAATAATATGTGTTTTATCTATTCAAAGGGTTTTTGTGATAACTCATAGACTATAAATACCTAGAAGGTATTATTTTTACTATGGTTTCATTACTACTGCTATTATCACTGATGGTGATTGCTTTATCACTTTTGTATTTTTATAATATCCTATAAAAATGAGTAATTGCTATATAATTGGTAATATTGTTACAGCTTTAAAAGAAAAAAATGTATAAATTCTTTGTGTTTCTTTGATGATTGAACATGAAATGCATGGACTAAAAATAATACATCCATTTGGGGAAATATTTGTAGAAGTATGTATAATAATTTCTAGTATATATTTAATGCTTTCCAGGTATGTGATGTTCTGCTAATTTCCTTGCATTTGTTACATAATTTAGTCCTCCCAAAAATTCTAAGTTAGATACCCTTATAGATCTCACTTTACAGATTAAGAAGGTGACTAATGGAGAGGCTGAGAAGCTTGTCCCAGGGGATTCTATCCAAGTTTGTGAGACTTCAGGATATACATATTTAGCTACTGTGCTCTATAAGATAGCATGCCCAATAAAGGTGAAATCTTAAATTAAGTATACCCCTAAAGCAAGGCAGTATAATTAATTGGTTACTGCTTATATGCTAGATTTAAACAGAATGATGTGAACAAATGACTTTGGTTGAAAGGATGGAATTGGGGCTTTGTACTCACTGTAGGAACTTTTTATCATTTGATAAATTTAAAACCTTGCCTAATGCATCTTCAAATAGTTTTATCACTGAACTATCTAAAAGTTACTCCTATGTAGACTATCATGGCATAGCTTTCAGGGGAATATGGATACCTATTGAGTGTAAAATAGTTAAAAATATCTATGAGATTCTGTAACACACACATACACACACACACACACACACACACACATACAGTTGTATATTCTGATGTCTGGACTTACATAAACATGTACTGGCTTTGATCAGCACTGCCTTTGGTTGGTTGAGATTTCTGCTTTGCAAACCCCCTCTCTAAATATACATAGTAAATCTAGCAGGAAGATACATTAAATTTGTTTATCAGCTCATAACCAAGCAGTGATTTCACTTGAGTGAGTTAACTAGGAAAAAATTACTTTTGTTAGTAATAATTTTCTTTTATCTTTTTTTGAACATCATATGTAATAATTCCATTTTGGGGGTATTGAAAATTTAAAATGTTTTAAATATTTTTATTTATCCTAAAGTTGAATGTTGCTTATTCTTCAATAACTTTGATATACTATAATAATTGCCTTATCAAATAAATTTTAGTTTAAAAAGTCATTATCAATATTAAATTTTTGTCATCTTATTTGAAGTATAATAAATATTTTAGACTTTTTTCTATTATTTTTATATAAATATGAAATTCAGGTTAAGTAATTTGCTGGTGAATTCCATGAATATTTATTTTACTTACTATTGCCCAATGTGTCACTTGTAGATAAAGATGGAAGTCCAATGAAGTCTAGAGGCAGTTTTATGTTTCCCCACCAGGATGTCGAATTACCCTCTTCTGCTTCAATAAATATGACATCCACTGCTACTAAATTTAATGATGCCGAACTTACAAGTGGAAACTTATTTGTTGGTATGTGGCAAATATAGTGTATTTCTCAAATTCAGTCCTTGATGTGGTCTGCTTAATATCTTTTTTAAAAGTTAATTCTTTTCTAGTAAGAAATCCATGGATTTGTCAGTAGTTTTAAGTAGGTCATCTGCTTCAAGAGTTCTCTCCAATGAGCAATAGCAGATCTTGATTTGCAACACCTCTAGTATTTAAATACATTTCCCTAGGCCAAAAAGTAAAAATAGTTGCATTTATTAACTGGTTTAGTACAAAAAAACCTTGAGAGTAGTTGCTTATGTATGCTGCCTAACAGATGTTTCAGTAATATTTAACAAACAAGCAAAATATCCAGTGGATGTTCTGTAAATTTTTTGTGACATTATAGGAGACCTCTGTACAGAGTTTGGGAACTGCAGAACTATGGTTTTGTCATTTCATTATCTAGGTGGACCCATGGTTAAACCATCTTTTAAAAAGTGAACACTGCTAAATATGCATTTGATATTACTTGCAATTAACTGCACAAATATTTCTTTCCCTAGATATGGGTAATATTGAAACTTTTTCTTTTTATTGAATGGACCAAACCAACTTAAATAGTGTGAAGATAGTTTCCAGTTAGTTTGCTTTTGTGTCATGTAATAGGCAGATATTTTTGAAAAGAAAATTGATAATATCATTCTATATTTTTGAAATTTTCCATAATTCAAAAAGTATTTTGTTTTATTTAAATACTTAATTTAAAGAGAACATCATTTTGAATCTGAAATCAATATTTTTGTTCCTATAATTCTTTCAGCTGAAGTTTAGTTTTGTCTAATAAACAAAGGTTAAGAATTGTCAAGACATTTTTCTTATGTAGTTAGAAGTAAAAGCTTCCACTTTGGGAATATTTTCATATACCATTAAGGCAAAAAGAAAATAGAATTGTTTCCTTTTGAAATTCATAAATTTTAAAAACATTATTTGAGTATTTGAATGTAAGTATATTCTCATTATTTATTTTACAATATAGTAAATTGACTCAGAGGAATAGATATAGCTGTAAGAATATTTTGCTCTGTTGTCAAGTAATCATTTTTATAAACAAATGTGAATTTTAGGAATGGACACATTACAAGAAGATTTGGACTTTGATGAAAGCAAAACACCAAAAAGGGCAGATGATGGAAAGGAGGAGAAAAATGAGCAATTCTTTTCTCTGGAAGAAGGATCAAAGGCATATAACTTCTTTCAGAAGGTTGTAAATGCAGCCCAGACATGGTTCAGTCTCTTTGGCTGGCCTGAAGGACCTCATTCTCTTTCCATTCCAGAGTCTATAAGAAGGTGATAGTTATATGTTTCTCTAAATTTCTTTCTTCATATCATATTCTGAAATATGATCTGTTTATTGGGTTAATTTTAAGTGAAATGAAATATTAAATTATTGGTAAGCTATTAAAAGTGATAAGTTATAAATAAGCTAGAAAGAAGAGTAAAAAATGGAAATATAAATTCTTTAGGCTACATATAATATAATTTTAAATTTCTTCTAAATATCTGATAATTTTAGGAAAGTACTGAAAAATCACTGGACCTCAATTTCCTGATGTGTGAATTAAGAAGGGTAAACTATGAGTAGAAAAAGTCCTTTTAAATTAAAAAAAAATAGGAAATCATACATTTTAATATAAATAAGCTATCAGTTCTAGATCCAGAGTATAGTTCAGTATACAGATGGTAGTATTTAAAAAAAAACATTTTTTTAGTTGTAGATGGATATGATACTTTTATTTTATTTATTTATTTTTATGTGGTGCTAGGATCCAACCTAGGGACTCGCATGTTCCAGGGGAGCTCTCTACTGCTTACCACAATCCCGGCCCTTAGATGGCAGTATTAGTGAACAAGGCCAGATTTCCTTTAACACTGTCTCCTCTTTGACAACACATTTACATTCCTCCTTTCAAGTGTTTTATTACTCACCATGTCTAAAATTGTTAAACTTCTTCAGTTTTATCAAATTACTAACCTCTGCTGTTCATTTAAACAAGCATTTGGGCATCTCCCTTGTTTCAGTGTTGCTGTTATAATGGAACCTCAGAACACTTTTTTGCCTCCTTTCTCAGCACTTGTAGGTTTAGCTAAATCTATAATAATTTTCCAATATGTTATTGCTTTTCTTTTTTTTAATGGACAATTTCAATTTCACTGACTTAATTGACGAATATTTCTTTATGCTGTGGGGAAAATTAATGCAACAGAAACTGAAAATTTCCATATTTGATCATAAAATCAACTGGCTAGAGGGAATTTTTCAGAAACTTTTCAGTTTTTTGCTTTGGTGTTTGTTTCACTAAACATTTTACCTGAGTTAAAAATTTAAAGTCATTATACCTTAATGATTTATTTTCATTTTGGGGAAAAGCATTGATTAAGCATTTAAAAATTATTGTTCATCACTTGTGACTAGTGTTTCTGTTTTAAAATTCTCCTTTATGAAGTTTTAGTCTGATCTTAATTTAAAATTATAATTTTATTTTTTCTTCATTTTAGGTTTTATCAATTTATTTATTTATATATTTGGTCTCATATAAGTTTTTGGATAAATTTATCCATTTCTGTGTTTCTTAAATCACGTGATGCTGTTTTGTTTTTTTTCTTATGATTCATGTTTTCTTTAAATTTGAGTTGTGTTTTTAACTATTTTCAAGCCTAAAAATTTCTCTTTATTCCACTTTGGCTGCAATGCAGAAATTTTGCCACTAAGCATTCTAATTTTTGTTGTTTTTATAAGCCTTAGGATTTTGGTTTTAATTTTCTGCATGCCTTTTACTATTATACTGATTGGTAATGTACAATATATTATTATAAACATACAGCATTATTTACTTGCCAATTCACATTCATCAGGGGGCATTTACTTATGCTATTTCATTATATTTTGTTTGTATAAATAATGCAGAGATGAATACATTTGTTTATAAATAGTAGCAGGCATTTTTTGATTTAAATAGAAAATATCTCAGAGGTGATATGATGAGACCAAACAACACACACTTGTAAAAGTCTCTTCAATGCATTCTGGGACAATTTTCTATTAAGCATTCTATATTATTAACCTCACTAATGAGACACATTGAATGGCTGGCTGTTTCCTAATGAAGTTGACTACTGTAACAGTTTAAAATCTTTACTGTACTATTTTGATAAGCGAGAAACAGACCTCATCATTGGGTATTGCCTAGAAAAAGACTATTCTTGATGAGAATGAAGCCTTTCTATTCCTGGGAAGAAAAGCTGCCTACAACCAAAAACTTTGAACAAAGATTAACTTTGTCCAGATAACAAAGTTATTCAAAGCCATTTCTTGATTTGGAATTTCTGGATTATGGGCACTCAGGCTAAGAAGAGTTCTCCAAGGTCATGTATTGTTACCAATATTGAAAGCCCCTTTCAATGTCTCTTGCATTACTCCATCATGGGGAAGCATCCAGTGTTTCTCATGAGAAGTTTAATGTCACATTTGGGGAATGATATGTTCATTCTTTTAGATCTCTTTCATAGTTCCTATTTCTCTGTTATTCTGTAGTTTTGTAATTTATTAGATTAAAATGTCAGCATCAAGTTCTTCATCATCATTCAATATCCTTGGCATTCATTAAGCCCTATGTATTGAAAACTAATCATTTAACCCTTATTTTCTGCCTCCTGTTATATTATTTGCTTCCCTCTGTTTTTTCTATTCTCTCAATCTTCTATTACAAGGATAGGGGAACTATTTTACTGATCCTTCATTTTGCTCTCAATTACTTTTTGTCTTTCACCTTTCTTGTACTTTAATTTCTTATGCTTGTAGCATTCTACTTTTTCTGTAAATATTTTAATCAGTATTTATAGTTCATTTTCCAAACATGCTGTTTTTCTTTAATTATTCCCTTTCTCCTTCCCTGATCTCTTATTCTTTTCTCCCTATTCCTTCCCCTTTTTCCTTTTCTTCCCTTCTTCTTTATGTCTTATATACCATTCTGTTTTTGAATTATAGATACATGCAGAAATTTTGAGTAGCTCATTTACAATATGAGTGTTTTCATCAGTTTTAATTTTCATTGAATGATATCATCTCTCCTGAGTTCTTCATTATTTTATATTTTTAATTTGATTTTTGTTTCAGTTGTTAATGGTTTTCCTTAATTATTTCTAGTTTTGATTATCATTCATATATATATATATATATATATATATATATATATATATATATATATATATATAAATAAAAGATTTGTTTTTTGCTATAAGCAGAGGACAAGGGTTTCTCTGGATACTCTGAATGTTTGTTTTTCCATGAACTATTTTCCCAAATTAAAAATCAGACAAAAGTTGTTAGCAAGTTGCCAATTCATGGTAACATACATACTTTAGGGTTCTAGACCAGACAGAATGCAAAAGGAAGGGGGAATTTAAAACATGAACATCCACTGTAGGTGCCATAAATTTCCCAGATAGCTGGGGGTTGATTTTATTTTGAGAGATCTCCAATTTTTCCTGAAGGCAAAGACTACTTTTGTGTCCTTTACATGTTTTGTGGGATAGTAGATCAATCCTGGATTTTCCATATATAGCAGTTAACTGTAATGATCACTGTACCATGTGTGACTGTCTTCTTCTCTGTCAACACTAAAGTTGGAGCCTCTGTTTTATTCCTCTAGGAAAAGGGTTTATTGTTTCCCCTATAGCATACTGCTATACAGTGTATCAATTCTATTGATCCCTCAATTCAGTTCTATCCATTCTCTGTCTAATAGATACCCTTCAAATTTTCTGGTATACTCATGGTCTCTTTCCCAATTTCAATGTCATTATAGGCTTATTCCCTTTCTCCCATTTTTCTGACATGTTAGAAATATTTTGAGAGGGAGAGAAGATGAGTGCATGTGTTCAATTTATTTTTCCTGAACACAGAGTTGCCCTTCCTTCTCAAACATTTCTGTTTCACTCTTCCTATTATCTTCTTTTACTCCCATCATAATGACTCATTATTTTAGTTATTGCTTTCAATACTATAATCTAATGATCCATGCACCATTGAATTTACTTTGCATTATCTGTCTTATTTTCTTCCTTTTAAATATTTTTGTGATGAGTTTACTACTAATAATGATTAATATAGATTAGGCAAGGAATCATTATATATGTTTTATGGGTATTAAATTTATTCTTTTTTTAAAATTTGTTCTTTTTAGTTATACATTACAGTAGAGTATATTTTGACATATCATATATAAATGGAGTATAACTTCCCATTTTTGTGGTTGTACATGATGTGAAGTTACACTGGTTGTGTATTCATATATGAGCACTGGAAACTTACGTCTAATGCATTCTACTATTTTTTTTTTTCCCATTTCCCCTTCCCGCAATTATACTCTTTCCAATCTGGTGAGCCTCTCCTTCGCTCACCCCCCCACCCCCAGCCTATTGTGAGTCAGCATCCACATATCGGAGAGAACATTCAGTTTTTGGTTATTTGGGATTGGCTTGTTTCACTTAGCATGATAGTCTCTAGTTCCATCCATTTACTGGCAAATGCCCTAATTTCATTCTTTATAGCCAAATAATATTCCATTGTGTATATGTACCACATTTTCTTTAGCCATTCAACTGTTGAAGGGCACCTAGGTTGGTTCCATAGTTTATCTATTGTGAATTGATATATACATTGAAGTGGCTGTGTCATTATAGTATACTGATTTTAAGTCCTTTGGATATATACCAAGGAGTGTGATAACTATGTCAAATAATGGTTCCATTCCAAGTTTTCTGATGAATATCTACTGCTTTCCAGAGTGTCTGCACCAATTTGCAGTCCCAGCAGCAATGTATAAGTGTACCTTTCTCCCCTCATCCTCACCAATATTTATTATTCTTTGTATTCTTGATAATTGCCATTCTGACTGGAGTGAGAGGAAACCTCAGTGTGGTTTTAATTTGCATTTTTCTAATTATTGGAGGTGTTCAAAATTTTTTCTTATATTTGTTGACCATTTCTATTTCAACTTCTGTGAAGTGCTTGTTCAGTTCTTTGCCAGTTTATTGATTGGGTTATTTGTTTTTTTTTTTTTTTTTTTTTTTAGTTCTTTGTATATCCTGGAGGTTAATGTTCTATCTGAGGTATAGGTGGCAAAGATTTTCTCCCATTCTATTGGGTCTCTCTTCATGTTCTTGATTGTTTCCTTTGCTGTGAAGAAGCTTTTTAGTTTGATGCCATCCCATTTATTGATTCTTGATTTTACTTTTGGCCCTTTAGGAGTCTTACTGAGGAAGTTAGTTCCTAAACTGACATAATGGAGAGTTGGGCCTGCTTTTTCTTCTAGTATGTGCAGGGTCTCTGGTCTAATGCCAAGGTACTTGATCCACCTTGAGTTGAGTTTTGTGCTGGGTGAGATATAGGGGTTCAGTTTCATTCTACTATGTGAGGATTTCTAGTTTTCCTAGCACCATTTGAAGGGCTGTCTTTTCTCCAGTGTGTTTTTGGTGCCTTTGTCTAGTATGAGATAATTGTATTTATGTGGGTTTGTCTACTCTGTCTTCTATTCTGTTCTATTAGTGTTCATATCTGTTTTGGTGCCAATACCATGCCATTTTTTGTTACCACAGCTCTGTAGTATAATTTAAGGTCTGGTATTGTAATGCCTCTTGCTTCACTTTTCTCGCTGAGGATTGCTTTATCTATTCTGGGGCTCTTATTTTTCCAAATGAATTTCATGACAGCTTTTTCTTTTTTAAAAATATTTATGTTTTAGTTTTAGGTGGACACAATATCTTTATTTTATTTTTATGTGGTGCTAAGAATTGAACCCAGTGCCTCACTTATGCTAGGCGAGCACACTACCACTTGAGCCACATCCCCAGCCCAGCTTTTTCTTTTTATGAAGAACATCATTGGCATTTTAATTGGAATTGCATTAAATCTGTATAGTGCTTTTGGGAGTATGGCCATTTTGACAATATTAATTCTGCCCATGCATGAACATGGTAGATATTTCCACATTCTAAGGTCTTCTTCAATTTCTTTCCTTAATGTTCTGTAGTTTTCATTGTAGAAGTCTTTCACCTCTTTTGTTTGATTGATTCTCAAATATTTTTTTATTTTAATTTTTTTCAGGTTACATAGTCATTAAGGGAAGATGGCTTTTTAAAAATTTAATTGATTTTATTTTTTTAAATACATGACAGCGGAATGCATTACAATTCTTATTACACATATAGAGCACAATTTTTTATATCTTTGTATATAAAGTGTGTTCATGTCAATTCATGTCTTTATACATGTACTTTGTTTTTTGTTTTTTTTTTTTTTTTGGTTTTTTTGCATTACAGTTCTTATTACACATATATACCACAATTTTTCCTATCTCTGTTTGTATATAAAGTAGATTGACACCCGATTCGTGTCTTCATACATGTACGTTGGATAATGATGTCCATCACATTCCTCCATCCTTCCTAATTCCCTGCCTCCTCCCTTCCCCTCCCACCCCTCTTCCATATCTATAATTCACCTATTTCTCTCATGCTCCCTCTCCCTACCCCACTATGAGTCAGCCTCCTTATATCAGAGAGAGAAAACATTCAGCATTTGTTTTTTTGGGATTGACTAACTTCATTTAGCATTATCCTCTCTAAAGCCATCCATTTACCTGCAAATGCCATGATTTTATTCTCTTTTATTGCTGGGTAAAATTCCATTGTGTACATATGCCACATTTTTTTTTTTATTCCATTCATCCACCGAAGGTCATCTAGGTTGGGTCCACAGTTTAGCTATTGTGCTGCTATAAACATTGATATGGCTGTGTCCCTGTAGTATGCTGTTTTTAAGTCCTTTGGGTATAGTCCGAGGAGAGGGATAGCTGAGTCAAATGGTCGTTCCATTCCCGGATTTCCAAGTAATCTCCATACTGTTTTCCATATTGGCTGCACCAATTTGCAGTCCCACCAGCAATGTATGGGTGTCCCTTTTCCCCCACATACTCGCCAACACTTATTGTTGTTTGTCTTTATAATAGCTGCCATTCTGACTGGAGTGAGATGAAATCTTAGAGTAGTTTTGATTTGCATTTCTCTGATTGCTAGAGATGATGAGCATTTTTTTCATATATTTGTTGATTGATTGTATATCCTCTTCTGAGAGGTGTCTGTTCAGGTCCTTGGCCCATTTGTGATTGGGTTATTTGGGTTTTTTTTTGGTGTTTAGCTTTTTGAGTTCTTTATATACCCTAGAGATTAGTGCTCTATCTAATGTGTGAGAGGTAAAAATTTGCTCCCAGGATAGGCTCTCTGTTCACCTCACAGATTGTTTCTTTTGCTGAAAAGAAACTTTTTAGTTTGATTCCATCTCATTAATTGATTCTTGGTTTTAATTCTTATGCTATAGGAGTCTTATTAAGGAAGTTGGGGCCTAATCCCACATGATGAATATTAGGGCCTACTTTTTCTTCAATTAGATGCAGAGTCTCTGGTTTAATTCCTAGGTCCTTGATCCATTTTGAGTTAAGTTTTGTGCATGGTGACAGATATGGGTTCAATTTCATTTTGTTGCACATAGATTTCCAGTTTTCCTAGCACCATTTGTTGAAAATGTATCTTTTCTCCAATGCATGTTTTTGGCACCTTTGTCTAATATAAGATAATTGTAATTTTGTGGGTTAGTCTCTGTGTTCTCTATTCTGTACCATTGGACTACCAGTCTGTTTTGGTGCCAATACCATGCTGTTTTTGTTACTATTGTACTGTAGTATGGTTTAAAGTCTGGTATAGTGATGTCACCTCCTTTGCTTTGCTCTTCCTGCTAAGGATTGCTTTAGCTATTCTGAGTCTTTTATTTTTCCAGATGAATTTCATGATTGCTTTTTCTATTTCTATGAAGAATGCCATTGGGATTGTGATCAGAATTGCATTAAGTCTGTATAGTGCTTTTGGTAATATGGTCATTTTGATAATATTAATTCTGCCTATCCAAGAGCAAGGTAGATCTTTCCATCTTCTAAGGTCTTCTTTGATTTCTCTCTTTAGGGTTCTGTAGCTTTCATTGTATAGATCATTCACCTCTTTCGTTAAGTTGATTCCCAAGTATCTTATTTTTTTTTTTTAGGATATTGTGAATGGGTTAGTTTTCCACATTTCCTTATCAAAGGCTTTGTCACTGATATACAGAAATGCCTTTGACTTATGGGTGTTGATTTTTTATCCTGCTACTTTGCTGAATTCATTTACTAGTTCTAGAAGTTTTCTGGTGGAGTTTTTGGGTCTTCTAGGTATAGAATCATATTGTCAGCAAATAGTGCTAATTTAAGTCCTTCTTTTCCTATACATATCCCTTTGATTTCTTTTGTCTGTCTAATCGCTCTGGCCAGTGTTTCAAGAACTATGTTGAATAGAAGTGGTGAAAAAGGGCATCCCTGTCTTGTTCCAGTTTTTAGAGGGAATGCCTTCAATTTTTCTTCGTTTAGAATGATGTTGGCCTGAGGCTTAGCACAGATAGCCTTTACAATGTTGAGATATGTTTCTGTTATCCTTAGTTTTTCTAGTGTTTTGAACATAAAGGGCTGCTGTATTTTGTCAAATGCTTTTTCTACATCTATTGAGATGATCATATGATTCTTGTTTTAAGTCTATTGATGTGATGAATTACATTTATTGATTTCCGTATGTTGAACCAACCTTGCATTTCTGGGATGAATCCCACTTGATCATGGTACACAATCTTTTTGATATGTTTTTGTATTTGATTTGCCAGGATTTTATTGAGAATTTTTGCATCTATGTTCATTAGAGATATTGGTCTGAAGTTTTCTTTCTTTGAAGTGTCTTTGCCTGGTTTTGGGATCAGGGTGATATTGGCCTCATAGAATGAGTTTGGAATTACTGCCTCTTTTTCTATTTCCTAAAATAAATTGAAGAGTATTGGTATTACTTCTTCTTTAAAGGTCTTATAGAACTTGTCTGTGTATCCATCTGGTCCTGGGCTTTTCTTGGTTGGTAAGCTTTTGATGGCTTCTTCTATTTCCTCACTTGATATTGGTCTGTTTAAATTGTATGTATCTTCCTGACTCAATCTGGGCAAATCGTATGTCTTAAGAAGTTTGTCGATGCCTTCAATGTCTTCTATTTTATTGGAGTATAAGATTTCAAAATAATTTCTAATTATCCTCTGTATTTCTGTAGTGTCTGTTGTGATATTGTCTTTTTCATCACATATGCTGGTAATTTGAATTCTCTCTCTCCTTCTCTTCATTAGCATGGCTAAGGGTCTGTCAATTTTATTTATTTTTTCAAAGAACCAACTTTTAGTTTTGTCAATTTTTTCAATTGTTTCTTTTGTTTCGATTTCATTGATTTCAGCTCTAATTTTAATTATTTCTTGCCTTTTACTGCTTTTGATTTGTTATTCTTTTACTAGGTCTTTGAGATGTAATGTGAGGTCATTTATTTGTTAATTTTTTCTTCTTTTAAGGAATGAACTCCATGCAATGAATTTTCCTTTTAGTACTACTTTCATAGTGTCCCAGAGATTTCGATAGGTTGTGTCTATGTTCTCATTTACCACTAAGAATTTTTTAATCTCCTCTTTGATATCTTCTATGACCCATTGTTCATTTAGTAGCATATTGTTAATTCTCCAGGTGATGGAGAAATTTTTATTTTTAATTTTGTCATTGATTTCTAATTTCATTACATTATGATCTGATAAAATGCCTGGTAGTATCTCTACTTTTTTGTATTTGCTAAGAGTTGCTTATGGTGTATTTTAGAGAAGGATCTATGTGCTGCTGAGAAAAAAGTGTATCTGCTTGATGCAGGTTGAAATGTTCTATATATGTCAGTTAAGTCTGTTATTGATTGTGTTATTGAGTTCAATAGTTTCTTTATTCAACTTTTCTTTGGAAGATCTATGCAGTGGTGAGAGAGGTGTGTTAAAGTCACCCAAGATTTTTGTATTTTGGTCAATATGACTCTTGAACTTGAGAAGAGTTTGTTTGATGAACATAGCTGTTCTATTGTTTGGGGCATGTGTATTTATGATTGCTATGTCTTGTTGGTGTATGGTTCCCTTGAGCAGTATGTAATTTTCATCTTTATCTTTTTCGTTTAACCTTGGCTTGACATCTTACTTTATTTGATATGAGTATGGAAACCCCTGCTTGCTTTTGCAGTCCGTGAGAGTGGTATGATTTTTGCCAACCTTTCACCTTCAGTGTGTGTATGTCTTTTTCTATGAGAGGAGTCTCTTGGAGGAAGCATATTGTTGGGTCTTTTTTTTAATCCAGTCTGCTAGTCTATGTCTTTTGATTGGTGAGTTTAGGCCATTAATATTCAGGGTTATTATTGAGACATGATTTGTATTCCCAGCCATTTTTGTTTATTTTTGGTATTTCACATGATTTGGTTTCTCCTCTGATTATATTTTCCTTTAGGGTAATCCCTCCCTCTGCTTGATTTTCCTCATTGTTTTTCATTTCCTCTTCTTTGGATATGTTACTGAGGATGTTCTGAAGTGCAGGCTTTCTAGTTGTAAATTCTTTTAACTTTTGTTTATCATGGAAGGTTTTTATTTCATCATCAAATCTAAAACTTAGTTTTGCTGGATATAAGATTCTTGATTGGCATTCATATTCTTTCAGAGCTTGGAATATGTTGTTCCACAATCTCCTGGCTTTGAGGTTCTGGATTGAAAAATCTGCTAAGATACGATTTGGTCTCCCCTTATATGTGATCTGATTCCTCTCTCTTGTGGCTTTTAAGATGCTTATACTGTATGCTAGACATTTTCATTATAATATGCCTTGGTGTAGATCTGTTGTAATTTTGTACATTTGTTGTCCTGTAAGCCTCTTGTATTTGGTTTTCCAATTCATTCTTCATGCTTGGGAAATTTTCTGATATTATCTCATTGAATAGATTGTGCATTCCTTTGGTTTGAAATTCTGTGTCTTCCTCTATCCCAATGACTATTAAATTTGGTCTTTTTATGCTGTCCCATATTTCTTGAATGTTCTACGTGTGGTTTCTTATCATTTTCACTGTGTGGTGTATGTTCTTTTCAAGATGATTTATTTGATCTTCATTGTCTGATGTCCTATCTTCTAAGTTTCTAAGTGGTCTACTCTGTTGGTGATGCTTTTATTTGAGTTTTTAATTTGGTTTATTATTTCTTTCATTTCAAGGATTTCTGTTTTTTTGTTTTTGTTTTTGGTAGAACCTCTATCTCCCTTGGATTTGTTTATGTAGCTCATTGTCAAAGTGATCTTTCACTGCCTGTATTTGTTCTCTTATGTCTTCTTTGACATCCTAATACATTTTAACCATGTATACCTGAAAACTTTCTATAATTTTTTTCTGCTGTAGCTGCCAATGCTTCTAATGATGTGTTGTTGTGATTTGTTTGTGGTACTTTCTTCCCTTTTCTTTTCATGTTGCTTATGTGTTTTCCTTTCTAGCTCTGTGCCTCTGGTGTGTTATTGTTTTTACTCTATAGATTTGTAGTGCTCTTGTAGGGTTCCAAGACTGCTCCTTTGTTGGGAAGGACAATGTTAACAGATCCCAATATCAGCAGTACATCACCTATGAACAAATTGTTGTTATCAAGACATTTACAGATTAGTCTCAATGTCCAGAAATGTTGGATTCAATTATTACTTAAAATATAATTAGTAGTTTCATAAAAAGGTTTATAGTTTCTGGCAGTGGACATTGAACTGGGGATCAGGCGTAGAACAATATGCTGAAGGAAAAAGATGTGAGGGTATAGAGTTAATGTATCTTAGGAAATGAGAAGGAGAGAAATCTAGTGAGGAGGTTTAGTAGCAGGAGAATAGATAGGAAGTAATTTGAGGTAGACAATTACGTGGCAAGACAGTAGAGTACATAAAACAAACACGCATGTATTTATAAAAACACAGGATGTAAAAATAGTAAAATTTGGCAGGTGAAGGAAGATGAAAGAGAAAAAAAGTGAAAGACAGAATGAAAGAAAAAGAAAAGAGAAAGAAAAAAGGGGCTTATGCAATTCAGGTGATTCAGTCCTCAAAGTCCTATTTCACGCAAGGTTCTTGGTTTCACATATGTTGTGGATGTGAGGGCCGGAGGATAGAAGGGTAGAAGAGAAACAAAAGAAGAAAAAAAAAACTTTTTAGAGATCCGTTTCTTTGTCTTCTCATCCAGTAGGTGTCTCTGCCCTCAGGATGGTGTAGGTAACCAGGGTGTGAAGACTGGACTTGGTGAGGAGTGTCTGGAAGCAGGGCGTACAGCACACAAGTCCCAGAAGGGAAATAGTGCCTCAAGGGTCTTTCTTTACTACCGCTCATCTGACTTGTGCCCCTGGTATCATCTCCCTCTCTTGCCTGGAGATTTCCCAGATCCTGGTCTCTCTGTTATGCTCCAGACTTTAGTCCCCTCCCCTGTCTTACTTATCAGGTCCCAATTGTGGCACCTCTCACTCCTAGGCTCACTCCATGTGGCCAGCGCCCTCTTCACACTGCACTCCTGTCCAACTGAGAGCTATTTTTGTGTTGGGTGGTCACTGTGTTGGGTTACCACAGCTGGAGTTGGGGGGGGCTGGAAATCAGGTACCTGCTCAAATGGTGATCCGGTCTGATAGCCACGCCCACCTAAAAAAATGGTGAGGAAGGTTTTCCAAGATGTAGAAGATGTAGTCCGTCTGCCTCCAGTGCCAGGGTGTCTGGTGATGTGGTGGAAGCTGGGTGATGGCCTTGTGCTATGGATAGGCAGCATTGGGGTTACCTGCATGGGAGCGGTGCACAGGCTGGAGTTCTGCAGAGGTAGGTATTTCCGCTAAGCCATTTGTGAGCCGTGCTTGAGCTAGAACTGCGGGCTTTGGGGCTGGAGTCTGGAGACCTACTCATGCTCAGAATTTCTGATTTCTGCGCTGGTGATTGCAGCGCTGGTGATTTCTGCGAAAATCCACTGTTTAGGGGTCTTCCCACACTCTCTGAGATGTTGTACCCTGTCTAGGCGAAACCCTGTGGAGAAGCTGCTCCTCTGTTCTCCCAGCTTCATGCCACAGAGCAGCCAGAAACAGAACTTCTTCTATCCTGCCATCTTCCTCCCTCCCTCCAAGATGGAATTTTTAAAGTGTCCGCTGGATGTTGCAAGTGGGCCTTGAGTTGCATCCAAGAAGTTAGAAGAAGAGCACGAGACAGTTATATGTCTGAATTTGGGAACTGGGGAGAGAAGAGAAGAAAAGAGAAGAGAAAGAGGTGGGAATAGGTAGGGAGGTGGAACTAATGGGGAGGAGAGGTCTGTGGGAATTCTCTTATTTTATTTTTTGAGGCTGTTGTGAATGGGATAGTTTTTCTAATTTCTCATTCAGTTGATTCATCATTGTTATATAGGAACACAGTTGATTTATGGGTGTTAATTTTACATCCTGCTACTTTGCTGAATTCATTTATGAGTTCAAGAAGCTTTTTGGTGCAGTTTTTGGGTCTTCTAAATATAGAATCATGTTGTTGACAATTAGGGATAGTTTGAGTTCTTCTTTAACTATTCAGATCCATTTAATCTCTTTCCTGTGTCTAATTGCTATGGCCTAGGACTTCAAGGACTAATGTTGAATAGAAATGGTGAAAGAGAGCATCACTGTGTTGTTCCAATTTTTACAGGGAAAGTTTTCATTTTTTTCTCCATTGAAAATGAGGTTGGTCTTGGGTTTAGCATATATAGCTTTTACAATGTTGAGGTCTATTTCTACCATCCCTAGTTTTTCTAGCGTTTTGAGTATGAATGTGTGCTGTATTCTGTAAAATGTTTTTCATTCATCTATCGAGATAATCATGTGATTCTTGTCTTTAAGTCTACCGATGTGATGAATTACGTTTATTAATTTCTGTATATTTAACCAACCTTGCATCCCTGAGATAAACCCCACTTGATCATGGTGCACTGTCTTTTTATTACATTTTATATGCAATTTGCTAGTTTTTATTAAGAATTTTTGCGTCTATGTTCAGCAGGGATGTTGGTCTGAAGTTTTCTTTTCTTAATGTGTCTTTGGTTTTGGTAGCAGGGTGATACTAGCTTCATTGAATGAGTTTGGAAAGATTCCCTTTTTTATTTCATGGAATAATTTGAGAAGGATTAGCATTAATTCTTCTTGAAGGTCTGATAGAACTCTGCTGAGAATCTGTCTGATCTTTGGGGTTTTTTTTGTTGGTGGGCTTTGGATGGTGTCTTCAATTTCATTGCTTGATGTTGATCTGTTTAAATTTTCTGTGTCCTCCTGGTTCAATTTAGATGGTTTATAGCTCCAAAAATTTGTCAATGTCTTTAAGATTTTCTGTTTTAATGGAGCATATATTTTGAAAATAGTTTCTGATTATCATTTGTATTTCAGTAGTATCTTTCATGATATTTCCAATTTCATCATGAATTTTAGTAATTTGAGTTTCGTCTTCCTTCATTAGATTGGCTAAGGGTTTACTAGCCTTATTTATTTTTTCAAAGAACCAATTTTTTGTTTCATTGATTTTTTTAATTGTTCTTTTGTTTCAATTTTATTGTTTTCAGCTCTGAGTTTAATTATTTCCTGTCTTCTATTGTTTTGGTGCTGATTTACTCTTATTTTTATAGAGTTTTGAGATGTATAGTTAGATTATTTAATTGTTGGGTTTCTATTTTTTTAATGAATGAGTTCAAAGCAATGAACTTTCCTCTTAGAACCTGCTTTTATAGTATCCCAGAGATTTTGATATGTTATGTCGCTATTTTCATTTACCTCTAAGTATTTTTTAATTTCATCCCTGATTTATTCTACTATTCATTGGTCATTCAATAGTGTATTATTTAGTCTCTAGGTATTACAGTAGCTTCTATTTTTTAATTTGTCATTGATTTCTAATTTAATTCCATTATGATCAGATAGAATGCAGGGTAATATTATTTTTTTTATTTGCTGAGAGTTGTCTATTGAGAGAAGGATCCATGTGGTGCTGAGAAAAAAATATATTCAGTCATTGACAGATGAATTATTTTATATATTTCTGTTAAGTCTAAATTATTAATTGCAACTTTCAGTTCTATTGCTTCTTTATTTAGTTTTTGTTTGGAGGATCTATCAAGTGGTGAGACAGGTATGTTAAAGTCACCCAGTATTATTGTGTTGTTGTCTGTTTGCTTCTTGAAATTGAGAAGAGTTTGTATGATGTATGTAGATGCTCCATTATTTGGAGCATAAATATTTTTAATTGTTATGTCTTGTTGTATATTTCCCTTAAGCCATATGAAATGTCCTCCTTTCTCCCTTCTGATTAACTTTGGCTTGAAGTTCGCTTTATCTGATATGAGGATAGAAACTCCTGATTTTTTATGAGATACATGTGAATGATGTATTTTTAAAACATTTTTTTAGTTGTAGATGGACACAATACCTTTATTTAGTATTTTCATTTTTTTATGTGGTGCTGGGGTTTGAACCCAGTGCCTTACACATGCTAGGCAAGTGTTCTACCACTGAGCCACAACCCCATTCTGAATATTGTATTTTTTACCTTCAGTCTGTGGATGTCTTTGCCTATAAGGTGAGTCTCTTGGAGACACAGCTTATTTGCTGGGTCTTGTATTTTAATCCAATCTGGCCATATATATCTTTTGAGTGTCTGAGTTAAGAAATCAGCTGAGGTTCAGATTGTTCTCCATCTAAACGTGATCCATTGTTTTTCTATAGCAGCCTTTAAATTTCTATCCTTATTCTGTATATTCTATATTTTAGGTATTGTTATAATAATGTTCCTTGGTGTGGGCCTTTTGTCATTTTGTATATTTGGGGTCCTGTAAGCCTTCTGTATTTGATTTTTTCCATTTAATTCTTAAGGGTTGGGAAATTTTCTGATATTATTTCTTTGAAAAGGTTGTGCATTCAAGCCTTCATGTATCCTAATAAATCTTAGGTTTGGTCTTTTCATGCTATTCCAATTTATTTGGAAATTTGGTCCATGGTCTCTTAAAGACTTTTCTCTGTGGTCAACTTTATTTTCAAGATTATATATTTTATCTTTATGCTTGAAACTCTGTCTTCCAAGTAGTCTAGTCTGTTGGTGATGCTTTCCAATGAATTTTCAAGTTGGTTATTGTTTCCTTCATTTTGAGGATTTCTGCTTGATTTTTTTCCACAATCTTTATCTCTTTATTGCAGTGATATTTCACTTCTTGTATCTCTGTCATTTCTTTTACCTCATAGATCAGTTTAACCATGAACTTAATGAATTCTGTCTCTGCCATTTCCTCCAGTGAGGTGTCAATGGAGTCTGTTGTTGAGATATTCTATGTTTTTTCTGGATGGTTTGTTCCCTTGCTTTTTCATATTGCTTTGTGTCTCACCAGCTATCTGGATGGATCTGAAGCTGTAGATTTTCTACCTTATGAGTTTATAGTGCCCCTCTCTGTTACTAGTACCTCACAGTTTGTGAGGAAGCCTAATGATAGCAGCAAAGTATGCAAACAATATATAATGGTAGACTAGGTACTTGGTTCATATTTTTATATCTACAGTGTTAATTGGTACAATATGGAGAAATATTAGAATCAGCAATTTCCATCAGTAAAAACAGTAAATAATCATGAATTATGTCTGGCATAAAATCAAACAATAAGTGTTGTCTATAACTTCTGTTGTATTAATTATTGCTGTAGCATTGGTGGTAGGGGCAGATGTTCTATACATAGTCTTAAGAGGTGTTAAATTGAGTATGAGGAAAGAAGATAGGAGGGTAAAAAAGTGTTTGCAATTTGAAAGGGTGAATAGGGCAGATGCAGTGGTAACTTAGGATATGTTGTTAATGAGGAAGGGGAAGAAGAAAATAGAATTAAGATTATAAAGGAGGAGAGAGAATGGAATTTGGCTGTCAGAAATTCAAAAAAGAGAGAAGAACACAAAGGATTTAGAGTAGTGCAAAGACTACACAAACAAAATTAAAACATGCTAATCACAAACCCTAACCCTCAAAATATAGAGCATGGGAAAATAACACCTTAAAACAAGGGCTAGAAATGAGGAGAAACAAATACAGATTGTGAAAAAAATGAAGCAGAAATCCTCAAAAATGAAGGAAACAATAAAACAATAAACCAACTTGAAAATTCATTGGAAAGCATCACCAACAGACTAGATGTATAGGTGTCATTGAATCAATCAGTGCACATCCCAATAAAACAAAAACCAAATAGGGAAAAGTAAAATAGAACAACAACAAAAATGGTGTGTGGCGGGGAATCTTGTTGAAAAGTTAAGAAATTAAGGAGTCATTTCTACTATGGTGGACAAAATAGCAAATATGTTCACAGTCTATGCCCAATTGATTTTCTTTTCATTTCTTCTTGAGGTATGAAGTGAGAATGGGAATATGGACTATAAGTTGTCAAGTCCTTCCTTTTTTATTGTGTTACTCACCAAGTTGAAGGTTGAGGTTTAAGACTTCCAAACTTCCCTTCTTGGACTCACAGGATGGGGAGAGCCAGCTTATCTCCTGTCTATTCAATTTGCATTCCCTCTAGGAAAAATGTTCTTGGTTTCTGATTTTCCAGGGGCTTGTTAGGCTCAGTTAAGTCTTTGGCAGTCTCAGGTTTATGTGGATCTATTCATGAACTCAGGGATCTGGGTTTCCAGTTCTTGTTATTGCATAGCACTGTAATACCAAGATGATCCCTGGATCAGTTCTCTGCAAATGATTGATAAACTCAGGGCAACTTTTTTTAGACCAGTTTAATAAGTTGAACAGTCTCTGGGTTGGCTAGGGCAAACTGCTCCTCCAGTCTCAGGATTTTTCATTCTCATCCTCAAGGAAAAGCAGTATTTCTGCTGCTTGATAAATGGTGCTTCACCTCTGATCTGCCATCTTGTCCCCTCTAAAATAGGTTTTATGTCTTTCCAAAATTACTGAAACATTTTTGACATGTTTGTGTATCCCCTTTCCTGAATCTAATGATGACTGTTGTCAGAAAGCTTGCTTTGTTGGTATATGAATTAATTTTACTCTTTACAAATACCAAATTGTGGCAGCAAGGGCAATGGGGCCCAGTTCTATTGCCAATTCACTAAATATTCAGGTAGAAAGGAAAAACCAAAGAAATTATTTGAAGGGTGTTCCTACTTATTGATTAATTTTTAGCCTTTCTGTACTTTCTGGAGGCCAAAAAGTATTATTTCTTTTTAGTTTTTTCCCAAATCACTAAAAGATGAGAATAACTTGAAAAAGATAAGGTAATGCAGTTTTTATTTCAGAAATTATCAGAGAAAACACACTAAATATTACAATCTGCTCACTTCAGTTTTGATGAATTGTAGGAATTAGTATTTTCTCTCAACACAACTGGAGAGATCTCTAAGCAAGTGATCATAGAATCATTTAAGTCATATTGGATATCCCACTTTATCTAAGATAAGTAATTGTAGTATGCATTAATGCTGTTCTAGAATTTCACTCTGATACCTCCCTACAGCTACCATACACCAATCCAAATCCTTCAATGCCAGTCAGGAATCTTAGGGGAAGAGTTTATGCTGTTCCATCTCAGGGTCTCTCATTTAGTATAAGTATATATATTCTTACAAAGAAACATTCACCAGTGAAATGTTTATCATTCACAATGAGAGCATACAAAATGAGGACAGTGTGGTTTTTATTCTTTCTTTTATCTCATCTGCAAAATGGAGATAATGCCTACTTTATAGAGCTGCTCTTATATTTAGAAGAGTTAATATCTTAAAGTCATATTGTCATATGTAACTTTTTAATTTAATTTTATTTTTTGGGGTGCTAGAAATCAAATCCTAGACACAGAGAATGTTTAGCAAATGCCCTACCACTGAGTTACATTCCCAGCCCCTTTAAAGTCATATTAGAATAGAGCTTCAGATCTAGTAAGTGTTCAGTAAATGTTATCTATTATTAATAAGTTTAATAGGATTATGTTAATCATGTTATATATTTCTGAGTTTCATTAATCACTTTTGACAACTCTTCTATTTGGCAGTGGAGAGTTTGTTTAAAACTCATCATTTGAGTATTTGTTCAAATTATATTTCATGAATATTTTACCTTCCCTTAGGATTTTCCCCAAGCTTGACATAGGAATTTATTAATTTTAATTCTTTATTTGAAGATTTTTAATAATTTTAAAATTTTATGTGTGTATATGTATACACAAACACACACATTTGAAGAGAGTGAGTGAGGAGTGAGAAAGCATTGCGTTTTGAAGCTTTGAGCTGACAAGCTCATTGATAGATTTAATAATATGACAAAATGTCACTGTCATTTCTGGGCATTTTGCCCATTCAGACTGCTAGTAGTACCCAATAAAGGTACAGAAACTTGATTTTAAATTTAAACTAAAAATTAAAGTGAAAGTGGTTGTAATAACTAATTAGAGTTGAGTTCCTTGATTTCTTCCCACTTCTGCACATTACAGAGTAATGAAACATTTTAAAATTTTTATTTTCAAAATAGATTCCTTCTTTAACCATATTGCAGCTGTTGTGTTGGCTATAGCAGTAAATTGTGATGGATTTCTTTAATGTAAAAGATAGATAGTAAGTACACTGAACCTTTTGCATGAGTACACTTCCATCTCCAAAGTATATGAATTCTCATAATTGAAAAGAAACTTAAAATCTTTTAATATTGTAATACTTAAACAAGAGGGGAAAGAATATGGCTACAATTATTAGTCTTTTACTTAGTAAAGTCTTCATTTGTGGAATATGTAGAAAAGAGTGGATAGTTTTTAAATCATAATTTGTTCTTCCAATGAGCAATTAAGTTATATGACTAACAATATTGCTTTTTCCACTAACAGACCTCTGGCACTAATTTTAACTTGTTAATTTAAGTTAATTTTCATGTGCTAGAGGAACTGTGAAGGTACAGTCTGTTTCCCCTTAACTCTTTTAAATCAAGAAATAAGATGTGCATGGACAGAGGCCCACAAACCAAGTATAGACCCACACATAGACCCATGTATACCAGAACAAAAAATAGCATCTCAGAGTCCCACCCTTCTCTTTAACCTTCCAAGAAGACAACCATTATCCTAAATTATAAATCATTTGTTGGTTTTTTCTGTTTTTGAACTTTTTATAGGGAGAATCATACAGTTTGCATTGCTTTGTGCTGTATCTTTTGGATCAGTATTATGTTCATGGGATTCATATACTTATTTACTTATTTACATGTAGGCATAGTTATTTTATTTTAATTTTCTTTCTTTTTGTTGTACCAGGGTTAAACCTAGGGGTGCTTAACCACTGAACTATATCCCCAGTCTTTATTATTTTTTTTAGATTTTGAGACAGGATCTCAGTAATTTGCTTAGGAGAGTCGCTAAGTTGATGAGGCTGGCTTTGAACTTGCAATACTCCTTCCTTAGCCTCCTCAGCTGCTGAGATTATAGGAATGCACCACTGTACCTGGCTGGCATAGTAATTTTTAATGCTATGTACTAGGTCATTGTATGAGTATCCCATTTATCCAATCTCCTGTTAAAAGATATTTGAATGGTTTAAAATTTTTCTATTAAGAATAATGCTGCTTTGAAAATTTTCTCTTTTGGTTTGTATTTCTGAAATACATGTATGTAAGAGTAACACTGCTAGATCATAAGATAGAAATACAATTCGTTTTAAGATATATTTCCAATTTGTCAAGGTATGTTTGTCAGTTTCCACAAGCAGTACCCAAATAGTTCAGTTCTTTATACCTAATATATATAATCAGTCTCTTCAATATTAACTCTTCCATTGGGTGTGGTATGAATAGGAATTTTGTTGCTATGTCTGCTAAATGAATTTTTATATATTCTTGTTAATTTGGAATGCTGTTTCATAAAGTATCTGTTTATTTGTTTTTCCTACTTTTTAAAAATTTGATTTTTTAGATTATTTTAATGTATTTTTATGAGAATTCTTTGTTGGTTATTTGTACTACAAATATATTCTCCCTAATTTGACATGCACTCTAATTTATGAATATTTACCTTGATGGTTATTTTGTCTTTCTCTTCCTTATGCATAACAATATCATCCTTTGTTATTTTTGAAACCTTTGTGTGTATGTGTATGCATATGCACGTTTATGTTTTGTCTTTTACATTTGATGTTTGATTCTCCTCGAATTTACTTTTTTGTAGATATGAGAAAAAGCTCATGAGATATTCTATTTTTCCCTATTTTTTCAATACCAGTCTTCTCCATTCCTCTTACGGTGTTTTTCCAAATGACTACATACTATTTTGGGTTTTATCCAATTGATTCAATGCCATTATGGAAAATATCATTCTTCTATTCCTTGTCTGCTCTATAATGTTTCTTTACTCCTAAGTCAAGTATCCATATTTTTGAGAATTTGTGTGGTTTATTCCTTTGATGCATTTGTATTGTGTTGCATCAAAACCAAATTGGCTTAAGTACTATTATTTTATAGTTCTTGATATGTAGTAGTATAAGCACTCAAAGTTTGTGGCTTTTCTCTAGTGTTTTCTTATATCTTCCATTTTCATTTCTACATAAATGTTAGGATCACTTATAAATTTCCACCAAAAAGTACCTTTATGATATTTTGATTATGATTCATCTTTAATCAAATTAGAAAAAAAATTGACATCTTTACAATATTCCTCCTCTTATTAAGGTCTTTTCAAGTTCATCTTAGTGATGTTTCATAGTTTTCTGTGTATAACTTTTGCACATATTTTGGTAGATTTTTCCCTGGATATTTAACATCGTTTGAAGGTATTGTTAATGGTATTTATCAATTTGATTTTCTATATTTTTATATGCTATCTAAAAATAAAGTTGATTATTGCATGCAGTTATATATTAGACTAATTTGTTGATAAGGCAATTTACTAATCCTATTTTTAATTGGGTTTTGGGGGGTAATTTTGAATAATATGTTATCTGTAAATACCATATAACTGTTTTTCTCCCTTTCCAATCATTACATGTTTATTTTTTTTTTGCCTTACTATCTTTGCATGGGTAATATAGAATAGCGTGCAACCTATTGTTCAGTTTTATGGGAAAACCTTCCAACATTTACCATTGGGTACAAGATTTGCTCGATGTTTCTTATAGAAAATTTGATCAGGTTTTGAAGTTTATTTTTATTTCTAGCACTTACATGTTTTCAAGTTGAACAGATATTTAATTTTTAAGCAATAGATTTCCTTCTAACTTTGGCCTAATGAATATATTTTTAATTTTCAAAGTGATTTACTTTACAAATATTATTTAGAAGTTTACATGAGGCCATTATACTGTTGCTATTCAATGTAGTTTCATTAAGGTCAAAGTTAATCCCCTTTGAATTTTTTTGACATTTTTTTATTGGCCAGCATTTAATTAGTTTTTATAAGAATTTCAGCTTGAACATATTGTGTATTTTGTATGTGTCAAATGTTATTTTCCATGGAATTATATTAAATCACATTTGCTTATTGTGCTTTTCAAGTAATATGTGTTTATTGATTCTTGTTTACAAAGAATTGTTTACAAATTACTACACTAAATTTTTAAAATTTTTACTTATATTTGTATACTCTAACAATTTAGTCAATTTTACTTCATACATTGTTGAGGTTGTTACCACGAGCCTTCACTTGTGCAATTATAATATCTTCAGGGCATATTGAAACTTTTATGCCTATGAAATTACTTTTATACCTGGTGATGCTCTGTGTCCTAAGTGCTACTTTGCTTCCATGATTACAGGTATATTCATTTTCTTCTAGTTAATATATATAGCACATTTTTATTTTAACTGATATTAAAAAGCATAAAAGTAGTACATATTAGTAGGTATCATGTAATGTTTGATACATGTATACATGGTGCAATGTTTAAATAAGGTAAAATTTATCTACTCAAACACTTATCATTTTTTGTGTTTAATACTTTTCAAATCATTTCTTCTAGCTTTTTGAAATGTGTGGTAAAAAAATTGTTATTTATTGTCACCATACTTACAGTGGTACGCCTGGAGCTTCTTGCTCTTTCCCACTGTAATTAGTACCCATTGTTGAACCTTTCCTCATTCTCCCACCCCACTTTCCCTGGCCTCTGGTGACCACTATTCTACTCTCAACTTCTATGAGATCAGCATTTTTAGATTTCACATATAAAGTGAGATCATACAGCATTTGTTTTTCCGTGCCTGACTTATTTCACTTAATGTAATTATCTCCAATTATATCCATGTTGCTGCAAATGACATTTTATGCCAGAATAGATTGTGTATATGTACCACAATTTCATTACCCATTCATCAGTTGATGGACATTTTGGCTGTTTCCATTTCCTGGCTATTGTAAATAGTGCTGCAAAGAACATAGGAGTATCGATATCTCCTCAACATCAATTCCATTTCTTTAGATATGTATCCAGGAATAGGATTAACCTACATTTCAGTGCATTAACTCTCTATTTACATGATCTAATCTGCTATTCAACTTGTCCATTGATTTCTCAACTTTATTAATTGCATTTTTTATTTCTAAATTTTATCCTTGGTTAATTTTTAGGTAATTTATAACTCAATTAAATTCTCAATCTGGAACATAGTACATGTAGTTAATCTTAAATCGGTGTTGCACTTATAATATCTAGCGCTTCTATGTATCTGTCTTTATTGTATATGTCTTTATTTTATGTGTGTATGTACATGTATACACAAACACACACATCTTAGTCTATGATGGTGTTAATTTTCCCTAGAAAGTATTTATGTTTCTTTCGTGATAATTGCCAAGATACACTAGCTTTAGTCTACTCAATACTTTCAAGGAAGCTGAGGATCAGAAAAATCAAGTAACAACTGTAAGGTTACATAGTAAGTGACAGAGCCAGATTTTGAGCTTACTAGTATTAATCTTACCAATACAATTTGCTTTCTCCAATATTATGCTACACAGACCACCAAACTCTAGAACTGCTATTCAAAATGGCCCCTTGGGAACTTGCTGTTTTCCAGTCTAAGCTAGTAATATTTTTGTGATTCCAATTTTAACAAATAATTAAACAATGTAGTTTGAGACATTTGATAAATTGTGGAAAGCAAAAATAGATTGAATTTTTTTTTTCTCCATTCAAAAATTAGAATGCATCACAACCTATAGAATAGAGTTTTCAGTGTCTTGTTTAAACATGAGAGGGATATGTGGATCAATAGATCTCTGAAATTTATATTTTAAATGAGAATCCCTACTCATTAGTATCATGTTCAGACTATACCCTTCTAAGCATTGAAATACAAATATCAAGAAAAGGTGTGTAAATTATTTTTGTATATGCATGCATCATGAATGTTTGAAATCTTCCCTGGCAACCATTATAGACCTCAAGTCTATAGCATACAAAATTAGGCTTAATTACTTTAAATCACAGCTAGAAGGTAATGAATCCAGTAACCAATCCCTGTTCTCTTTCTCACATCCAGTTTATTCACAATCCAATAATTCTGACTTGACAATTGCAATATTCAATAGTAATGTGTGTTCAAGCAAGATACTAGAAATCTCTGGGAATGTTTAAAACTCAAATTGTGATTAACAGTAGCTGAGTGAACTATATTTTGGAATTTCTTTTCTTTTAGTTATTTGAAGATTTTTATGTCAATTTTTATATTTGTTCTTTTTAGATATATTTGAATGTATTTTAATATATTATACATACTTGGAATATATATAATAGAGTGTATTTTTACCTATTATACATACATGGAATATAACTTATTCTAATTAGGAATTTCTTATGTAGTTGATTTTAATAGGATTTTATTTAGTTATTGGGCATGTTTTGTTTTATAGTGTAAAATTTCAAAACAAAATTTAACTTAAAGTCTTTTCTCTATAGGGATGTACAAAAAATACAATTTTACTCATCAACCTCATCATCCAAGAAATATGCCAGGCAGAATGATTTTACCAAATATAATAAGACTATTTATGATGTGCTGCTCCACTTGAGTGGAAGAATGCCACCTGGAATTAATTCAAGTCAATCTTTACCCATGGATAACCCTGAAAGAATAACTCAACTTCATTTGCAACATTCCTCACTTCTGGAATTTCTCAAGTAAGAGCATGCATGTGCTTAATTTAAGCTTCTAATTATGGCTTAGGAGGATAGATAGATAAATAGGTAAATAGATTGATAGACTGATTTTGAAATTACTTGTATTTTAACCAAATATTTATTGTTATACACCCTGTAATATACATCATAGAAAAATTCATACTAGTTAATAGAAAATAATCATTCCATAATATTTTGGATTTACAATCTAAGGCAGTCATTCTCAAATTTTATTATAATTCATCCAAATCACTGGTAGAACTTGTTAAAACAATTTGCTGTCCCTTACCTATGGAGTTTATGATGTTACTTGGCATTTATAACAAGTTACAAGATAATGCTGATAGTGCTGGTCTATGACCTTATTTTTAAAATTCTGATCTGTTGCACATATATAAAAGCACTGAGCAAAAGAGGAATGAAACCAGTAATCTTTGTTTCTCAGATAAGTGTTAATATATTATGGATACTGTGAACTTTTCATTTCCATTAATAAAGTCTTGGATATTAAAATAATAGGCAGGCAAAAATTTCACAAATGGTTAGTATAAACTATGGGAGAAAATACTTGTCATCATAACGTCTATCTTCCTCTACAGAGATTGAATGGCAAGTGGCCAAAAAATAGAAGAGCAGCATATATTAAAAGTCTGAGAGGAGGGCTGCTGAATTTATATTGCTTCTTTTGCCTGCATTTATAGCACCCTTGTTCACTAAAATGCCCTATATCCATAGGCAGTGTTATTACTTTCATGTTCTTTCATCACCAAAATAGCATTGGTAACTCATAATTATTTATATTATAGTGTTAATTTATCTTGAAATATATTAATGTACTTTTGTATCTTTGTTTATAGAATCTGTCCCACAGTTGGCCAGAGATATTCATCTATCTTATTAAGGATTGGCAATGAAGGTCAAGTAGATTCTTAGAGCTTGAATGCAAATGAAAGATTTGACATTCAGTTCTTTTATTTACAAATCAGGATTTTTTTGAGTCTCTAGCAGTACTATGTATTGGACATAGTTCTGAACAAAATATTTTTTTTTCATTTATTAGACTCACTATCATAGTACTAGTTCAAACTGGCTTAGACTCCTTTTGACTTGCAATAATGCCAGTAGTTTCTAAGTCACTGAAAATGACTTTAGTTCAAAACCCAGGTAGCTTGTCATGAAAGTTGCCATGATAGAACACTAGAGGGACCCACCCCACTGAAGAGGAAGAAGAGTGGCAGATGGCTGGCTCTGAAGTTATAATATGAATTACAAATATTTGACAAAGGGAAGTGACAGAGTCAGTGATGGGGACCTCTTGATCCTTGGTGGAGTTAAGAGACATGAGAACGCAAGGCACAGTGGCCCACGCCTGTAATCCCAGGGGTCTCAGGAGGCTGAGGCAGGAAGATCGAAAGTTCAAAGCCAGCTTTAGCAACTTAGTGAGGCCCTAAGCAACTCAGTGAGACCCTGTATCTAAATAAAATACAAAATAGGGCTGGGGATGTGGCTCAGTGGTCAAGTGCCCCTGAGTTCTATCCCTGGTCCCAAAAAAAAAAAAAAAAAAGACATGAGATCCCCATCTCAGACATCAGCAATATATGATCACATGACTAATAGGTTCCCAGCAGAAAGGGGACATTTTTGAAGAGACCAAGGATCAAGAAAAGCAGTAATAGACCTTTATATGTACAGATACACAGATCCCTCTCCCCTATCTTATGTTAACCCAAATATATAGCTAATACATATTCTGAGAGGCTCTTGTACAATTGGGGCCCTCTTTTAAAATAATAATAGATTCATGGTTTTAGAAGGTATCATGAATGTAAAGAAGCCTGGAGTTGAAGCTTTATTTACTTGGCAGTGAATTTACATCTACATCTTCCCAAATGCCATCTTGAATTAGAGATGTGATGCTGAAATTTTAAGTATTTATCAAAAGAACAGAATTACCTTAACAAACTGTAGTGGTTATAAAACAAAAAAAGGCAAAGATATATGAAGATGAAAGTTTTCATTTCCTTTCTATTCCTCTATACATAATCTAGATGAGAGAATGTGAAAGATTATATCAGTTATAGAAAAATATCCCAACTGGAATTATGTAAATCATTTTTAACTCCACTGCCTCATCATTGTGACAGTCAATCTCACTAATTTATGAGCATCTTAAGAGCAGGAATCACATCTAATTCATCTGGTGTCTTTAAAGCCCAGAGTCAAAATGAGGTCAATGTCCACTAAATTTCTTAATTTCTTTCTTTCTTTTGTTTTTAAGGTACATCTTTTTTTAAAAGAGCATTATAGTCATCCATAGTAGTTTGGTTCATTTTGACAAAATCATACATGCATGGAATTTAGTTCACTCCATTTCAGTCCCCATTCTCCACCACCAAAGGCCAAGATCAAAGTTTCACCAGGTTTTATTTTCTTCAGAGAGCAGTCTGCTTACCTTGCCAAGGACCTCTTCTTACTGTATCCTCAAGTATTCTTTCCTTTGTGTACATATGAATCTAGTGTTTCTGTGTGTTCAAACTTCATCTTACTATTAGGACATCAACCATATTGGTTGATGAATGTAAAAAGAAATCACTGTAATGATTTCTTTTTACATTTGTCACTTCTTTAAGACCCTAACTTAAGTACAGTCACATTGGGAGGTACTGAAGTTTATGGTTTTAACATGAATTTTGGGGGACAAACAACTAAAATACCATATATGTTGTATTATAAAAATATTATGTAATCAGATATTATATTTTATAATAGATTTCATGAGTATATTTGTAATAATCTTCTTATTTTTCTTGTAATCTCTGCCTTCATGGACTAAGTTGTGCCCCATTCCAAATTCACATGTGGAACCCCTAACCCCCAATATGACTGCATTTGGAGATAAGACTTTTAAAGAAGTTATTAAGGTTAGATTATGTCATAAGGTTGGGGTGTTAATCTGGTAGGAATGGTATATCTTTATAAGAAGAAGAAAGTCTTTCTCTCAAAACTCTTAGTAAAGACTCATTGAAAAGGTGGCCATCTGTAAAGAAAATAAATTTCTGTTTTAGCTACTCTGCCTATTGTATTTATTTAGGGAAGACCACAACAAATATTAATATTCTTTGATATAATTTTGCTTATTTATGATTAATAATTTTATAACATGATTCATTTTAATTAGAAAAAATAAATTTTATTTATAATTTGCATATTTTAAAACTAAAATAGAAGCATAGTATGAATAAAATGTGTCCCATATTCAAACTATAAAGTAAGACATTATAAGAATATAAAATTACTATAACTTATTTTTTAATTCCATTGAGTTTTCAAATAAATAATTCATTCACCAAAAATAAATACATTTAGAAAAAGCAACTCACATCCCTTATAGATAACTTTAATTCCACTTGTGGTTTTTATTTTTATTATATTTTAAAACTTCATACCCTTCTTACTAATGTATAAGCATTATGTAATATTATTTAATATAATTGAATCAAAGAATGAATATATTTCAAGCAACAATCTAATATGTGATTCTGCAAGAGTACACTGAACTGAGCTAAAAGAACATGGTTTTTTAATCAAGTAGATGCAAGCTTTATATTCTAGCTCTTTTGTGCCATGACCCTGTACAAGGTCAAAATCTGTAAAGTCAAGAATAATAATTCCCAAAGTTATATGATTAATAAAACAGTTATAAGTAGTCAAATATGCATTACATGACATGGAATATTATAATTATTGTTGATTTAAATGCAATGCAGTATGCTCTAAGGTTGTATTCTTATATTATTCCAATATAATTAGTCATTAGTGATATTCTGAGAACTGTCTAGAGGTGATATCATTGTTGCTAAAATAGTTTTTTATTAAAAAATACTTTTATATTAGAAATGAATATCCTATTGACATGAAAATGTCAGAGAACCAGTATTTATCAAATATGTCCTTACATTAAATACATATGATGGGAGAAAGTTTGTTGAAATTTTTATGTTTAAGATATAAAGCACACAAATTTTCTTTTGATTTTTCATTTCCTACTTTTGATCCTTAAAGACTGATCAAATGAGGTAAGCCCAGTAATTCAATCAGGTAAAAATTTAGATGAATTAATTTCTGCAAGTTATTTGTGTGGTTAAAATCTAATGAAATGTAAAACAGGAGCAAAAGAAGTTTTAAATACTCATGTAAATCCTTATGTTATGTATGTTTTTGAAATTAAACAATTTTGTGATAGCATTATTATACTTTATGGTACTTATGAATATTGTGTTATTTAGTTGTATTCTTCTTGGCATATCTGCCAGTAGTGTTGACATTAACAGGAGTTGTTTCTGTTTTGACATTTTATGATGTGAAGATGCAAGCATGGAAGAATGATTTTGGCATTAAAGCTAAGCCATTCAGATTTATTTGTTCTTTATCAGCAAATACATGCCTATAAGGATATGTTGAGTGTGATAAAATTACTTAACATTTAGAAAGCGGCAGTATGGTTAATAAAATGGGGTCATTAATTCAAGATATGTGTATGTGTTTTATGCTGGAAATAAATGTATTAAAATTCAAAATAGTCATAAATGCTATTAGCTTTCCAATTAAATTTGATGACATAGTGGTTGAGGACTTTTATACGAGTTAAATATCACTTTATGCAATATATAGAAATTAATTCTTAAAGATTTTTAGAATTTTTTACAAAGCTAATTTTTGAAGATTAAGCTTTGAATTTATAACTCATGGCATGTAAATTTATTTTGAACACTCTAAATGTGGAAATACATTAGAAAAACCTAGTGTGTAAAAGTGTAACAGAATAAATTATTAATGAAAATTCTCTAGTAAAAGCTACCTTCCAGATATAAAATCTACTGAAAAATGTAAAGATAATACTGTCTTATGGATTCATGAAAGCAGGCCTTGAGATAGATTCAGAATTTAAAAAAAAGAAAAGAAAGCAAGTATTGATTATATTTTTCACCCTGAACTTTTACCAAGGTCTACTTTCTGCTACACACTATATAAATACTCAAATGAATGACATATGGCCCCCTTCTCAAGAAACTTCTGTTTTAATGGTTCCCTCATCATTTTCCTTAAGCTCTCAATAGCATTTGATAGAAGTAATCACTTTCTTCTGAAATCCTGTCTTGGGTGCTGGAATGTTCTCAGTGATTGAGCATTTGCCTAGCATGTGCTAGGCTCTGGGTTTCATCCCCACCACCACACACTGCACACACACACACACACACACACACACACATATACACAGACAAAACAATAAAACAACAACAAAAGCAACAACCCTCATGTGAAATCCTGTCTTGGCTTTGGTTACAAGAAAGTATTCAGTTTCTTCATATGTTTCTGAGTGGTCTGCCTTTGTTGCACTGTACAGGATTTCCAGCTAATAGGGACATTAATTACCTCATTGCATTCTTATGTAGGCTTTAGGTTGACAGTACCTGCTGAAGAGCAGTGTTACATTAAAATAAAATTTTGTGTACTACTCTAATAACTCAAACATAATGATAATTTGTACATGAGGATAGGAATTGTGTGACAATCAAAGAGAAAGGATGACTGATTTCCAAACAAAGGAGCTTCGAGTAGGCAGTAGATTTCCTCCACTAGCTTAGACTGACCCAGTGCGACATCACACTGAACAGCTGCAGAACTCTGCCCCCTGCTTCCATGACGACAGAAATTTCCTTCTTAACATCTCTCATCTCATTCATCTTTCTATCTTCAGGATTTGAGTTTTCAGCATCATCTTTAAGCCTCTTTTCTCCTTTTTCTTTTCCTCGCTTTTCAGTAATCAACCATAAAGTACTGAAGGTGCCTCCTGAATTAAGCACTATAGACGTTCTTCTCTGTTAAATCCATTATTGATGAGTGGAGGTATATGTTCAATAAATGAGCTGGATCTAAACTCCCAAATCTTTATTTGGAAACACTTTTCACAAAACTGTACTGGGTTTCTGTAGTGGCTCTGGTGATTATAGACATTAATATGAAGAGTTTACATAAAATTATCTTTAAAACTTTAGAGTACAAAAGTATATATACATATATAAATCTTAATGTAGTAAGTTGTACACATATATGCATTCATTATTTTAACTGTATTATATAATGTATTTACTGCTTCAGATATACATCACACATTTGCAAAATAAAAGATTTCCCAATATTTGCATACTCCTTTTGGAGAAAAAATAGGTTATGGATTACTTTATATTTGGAGTTTTCTGTATTCTGACCTGTGTTCTGATAGCCATTCAATAAGTATTATATGACTAATGATCTATTACTAGCTTTGTTGTTGTCAAAATTTTTCCAGATTTTTTAAAAAATTCTGTAATGTTACAATGACAATAAAAAGGTTACTGCACTGACTACAAGGACCAAGTCATATGACTCTTAATGTTTGGTTAGCTTATATGCATAGACAATATGATTATAGTTACTTTGTAAGTTCTTACTCATTAATCAGTTTCTTTAAAGGAAACATCATTTCATTATTAAGGGAAGTTTTAAAAATTAATAATACAAATTTTAAATTTGAAAATCAATCCAACAAATATAAAAAAGTATGACATTGGAATAATTTAACTGAAAGTCAGTACAAATGTGTATTATAATATCATAATTTGGGTTTTCTTTTATAATCTTAGTGCTCAGGGAGGATGTATTTCTCATGTACTGCCAGAATTTCTGCTTGAACCCCAAGATTATAAGAAGTGGCTCGAAATATCAGTAAGAGAATATAATTTCTAGAACCAATCTATATGTATTATTAAATGTATGGATATTTGGATTTTTTAAAGATTTCATTTTAGAGTTCAGATTTTTATGTATAAAATATACTAAGGTTTAAGCTTCTTTAGACAGATGATTTTTGTATGTCTCTACATTTATCTAAAAATATGTGATTCCTATGCAAAAATGATTACATAACTTTTCATTGCTTTGGAGGGGGATTTACAAAGGAAAAATGGTGTGAACTTATGTAATTCATGTTCTTAAAATTTTAGAATGTATACATTACAAAGAAAGAGTTTCAAATGACAATTTCATCACCACTTGTCACTTCCTTTCTTCTGTTTTAGGGGAGAATAGAGAGAAGTTAAGCAATAAATGCATAGTTTTCTTAAAGTAGACAATTCACTTGATGAAAACCTATAGAGAAAGGGAATTGATTTTGAGGATTCTGAAGGCTTTTAGGTAAATGTGCTTTAGTTTTGTCACTGTCACTATGCTTACCATATGACATGAGAAGAAAAGCAGGTACCTGTTGTTTAGCACCATGCTGAGTTCCTCTAGCTAATCCAAAGGGTGTGGCTTCATCTGGGCTCAGGTTTCAGGAGAATTTTGCATCTTGTTCTGCTACTTCTACTATAGAGGGAGCTAATAAATGCATTGGGTGAATAAATCTATCACCTAAATAAGGGACTGTATGCTCTGGAAAGTTACCTGTGTTGATAGTTTCTAATATTGGTACGTTGGAAATTAGAGCTCTTGATGAATATATAAAAAGGGCAAGAAAATTTGCTGTTAAAAAAAATCCTACGCTGAGTGGTTAAAATTTTAGATGTATATTGCCTTGCATTTTAATTTTTCTTGTAACATTTTGTTTCTTAAAGTCTTCCAGTAATACCACGCCTCTGAGTTCCTGTGCATCTAAGGAAAAGTGTTCTGTTATTATAGATATGGATAAGTTTGAAGACTGGAGTAAACGGGCATGGACAGATGTATTTCTTCAAATATACAAGGTAATACTTCCACTCTTGTTTGCTGCTCTTTTTCAGTTAATTCACATGACTAGTGTTAAATAGTGTTATTTAAAGTGTAAGTAATGCTGTTATAAAAGATTTAAAAATACAGTGGCTAAAGTAATATAAGTTTTTTTTTCTTCTGTATAAATATTGAGAAATGAGTGATTTGGAGCTAGGAGTTTCCCTTCCATCCCCACTACTAGGCTTTCATCTATGGGTCTAATTTCTCAGAACAAAAAGTAGGTAAAGGAGTAATAGAGGGCAAGGAGATACCTTTAAAGGATGTCACCTGAAAAATGTGTCATTTCCCTTTTCACATACTGATGTGAATTTAGTCATATCAACATGGGTATCTTCAAGGAAAGTTGAGAAATATAATCTCTGGAATGGGCAGCTACAAGCATATTCTGGTATTAACTAGAAGACCTAAATAAACAGTACTGAAAATTATATTTTCTGCCTCTTATACACAGTACACCATTAAGTTTTTCTGGAGTGATACTCATTAGGATTCACATAGCTGAAGGCAAGTCCAGTTTTAATGAGATTCTCAAAATTTACTTCTAGCAAAATTACATTTATAGATAGATGAACATACATTAAATTATGCCTTCCAACTCTGATTTAGTCAGCTTTTTCACTGCTGTGACTAAAACATCTGACCAGAATAATCTTAGGATGAAACGCTTATTTGGTGGCTCATGGTTTCAGAGGTCTCAATCTACAGACAGCAGGTTCCATTCTTACCCACTAATGGAAGGAGCAAATCTAAAGCCAAAGAGTGGCAAATTCACTATTTTTTGGGGGAAATTAGACATAATGTTGGCTTATGAATTTTATTTACTTATTCATTCATTCACACAATCATTTGTATATTTAATTTGTTTAATCCATCTTTCCCAATCAGTTATCTATGTGGATTTAGATATCAGGCATCACTTGTAAATGCAGAATTTAATAGAATGTCAGGTGCATAATATATGCTCAACAAATATTTGTTGAATGAATTTATTCAACAACTATTGTGGCCAAGGCTCTATACCAGGCTCAGGGAATATATGAGTAAAATTGATATGATCTGTCTCCTCAAAGAGTTTAAGCCTTGGAGGAGGTTATAAGCAACTAAATGAATAATTAGAAGGAAATGAACAAATGCTAAGACAGGGAAAGACAAAGAAACTACAAATGATTTCACATAGAGAGGAGCATAAATTTAAGGGCATTGAACTCTTAAATATGACTAGGAATTTGCTAAGCAAGGTGAGACAAACTTGGAGAGAGGTAATATGATTTGTGTGAAGGGAGTGGTAATGGCACTTAGTAAAGCAAAGTAGGGCAAACTTTATTTGGAACCAGTAGGATATGTACAGAGACCACTGCAGTGTGATTTTCTAATAGCAGAAAAAGATTGGGCTAAATTCTGAGTACAGCATGGGAAAGTGGAAATTCGTAGTAAAAGAACAAGATGGAGTCAGCTAGTAGATAAAGACTATCAGGAAGAATCTGCAGCAAGAGGGGATTCTGGCTAAACCAGCTCAACAGGATTCTTGCTTAAAACAGGCCAGGGTGATTAAACATCTCCTGGGGAAATAGTGAAAGATTCAGAACCAAGTCAGATGTCAATAGTGATCAGACATTGAGGGTGGGAGATCTGTCCTAAGTGGATTTAGCAGGGGTGTTAGTAAAACTGGATTTTACCAGATACTCACAAATTACCTAAAAGATAGTTCAGGAGCTTAACTAAAGTTTGCTCAGAGGAAGAATTTTTGCTACTACATAAGCCAATCTAAGGAATCTGGACTTTTTAGATATTATGCTGAGATTGTACAGAACTATTGAAGGGTTGTAAACACAAGGGTGACATGATAAGCTTTGCCTTCTAGAGATATCACTGTGGTAAAGTATGGAAACTGTTGGGGGATGTGTTTCAGCATCAGGTGCTATGACCCAAATGGGAATTCTGGTAATAGTAGGAATGATGAGGCAATGGCAACTTTAATGAATATTACAAATAAAACTCAATAGAGTCTTCTGAATGGCTAGATCTTTAGAATTGATGGAATCACAGAAGTAAAAAATAACTGTGGAATTCTTGCTTGGATACTGAGAGGAGTTTGAATCTAGTCCCTGAAATACAAGACAAGAAAAAAGAACAGGATTTGGGAGGGGAGGCAGAAGGTGTGACAGGGCGAGAAGACATGGTAAATTAATTTTGTTCCTATTGTGTTTGAAGAGCCCTGCATAATTACCAGGGTGGCATATTCATTAGTCTGGAGAGATCTGGTGGCAACACAAATTTGGGATTTTTCATTCATCCTATGGTAAAGTTATAGGAATGAATAAAACCATCTGCAGAGCTGTATTTCTCCATAAATTGTGTCTAAATCATGGGTAACTCCAGACACTAGATTAAATTAGAAATGAATTGGTGATTTCACATGAAAAAAGAAAACAATGTTGTTTAGATACGTTTCACAGGTTAGAAATGGAAGGTTCTGATTTTCACAAGTTCACTTAGGTTCTGACTGTTATATTCCTTGAACTCATGCATGTATACTAGGACTACATTTTTCATTTCTTCTTGTCTAATAGTTAGATACAGGATATAGGTTATTTTGCCCAATTTGATTGTGTATCATTTATTACTTCTGTGTGTTAAACCTGCATTTTGAATTATAGCTATTTTCCTGCATGATATTCCCAAGTCACAAAAATGCATTGGTGGCTAAATATTGGATTACTGAAACATACAAAAAGTGAACTAACAGAACCAACAGAAACACTTAAAGTCAGAATGTTGTTCTAAATGTTAATATAAATAAGGATCTCAAATGAATATTAAGGATGACTCTGTATGTGCTAAAAGATATGAATGTGATGTGTTTACAGAAGACTGAAAAAATGATCAGAAACAAACATCTGAATAATTTTTATCAATTCATTTATTCATTTGTTTCCAGTGCATTTTCTGTTATAAGGTCTTTTTAAAAATAGTAGCATGATTCTATCAAATATTTTAGTATTTTCAGACAAAGAGAAGTAGTCTTTCTGACTAAACCTTTTTCTCAAATTGGTTCAAAATTTGTATAATATAATATTGGAATATTTGTTGCTGAAGGTGGACAAGATGATAAATCTACAGTCATTATCCAGAATTGCATTTGCATTTCCTAGGTACAGTGATAACCACATGACTCATTTTTATTTTTTTAGTTTTTAATAGTTTTTCTTCATTCTCTTGGCATGTGACTGTTGTCTCTCCTGCTTTTTATTGCTGTTATCAATGTGCGTACTTATAGTAGTTCATTTTCCTATTTGTTTTGTTGTGGTCTAAGAAACTAGATATGCAGACTTATTAAACTTTTCTATAAAATAAAAGCAAATAGACTCTGACTTAAAGTACACAAATATTTATAAATTAAGAAGAAAGTTAGGGCTGGGGATGTGGCTCAAGCAGTAGCGCGCTTGCCTGGCATGCGTGCGGCTAGGGTTCAATCCTCAGCACCACATACAAACAAAGATGTTGTGTCCGCTGAAAACTAAAAAATAAATATTAAAATTCATTCTCTCTCTCTCTCTCTCTCTCTCTCTCTCTCTCTCTCTCTCTCTCTCTCTCCCCCCCCCCTTTTTTTAAAAAAGAAGGAAGTTAACTTTGATACCAAGGATTGTAGCTCAGAGTATTTACATATGCAAGAACCATGGTTTTGAATTATATATTTTCAGTCTTGCCTCAATGAGGATTTGTCCATATACTTGAGATTTGAATAGAGGAATTTTTCCTGCATGTGCTTTGGTTTTCATCTTTATTGTAACACAGTAATAGTCCATATTACATATGACATTTTAAAATCTACTTTGCCCAGCCATATCTGAACATGCCAATGTCCTTTAAATCTTCAAGAAAATTTCCCTCTTATGGGCACAAAGACTATGGGAAAATTCAGTCTAATGCTGATTGGTTACTAGTTTCTAAATTGTCTTTCCCATAGACAAATATATGCTAGGAATATTATCTTTTGCATCATCAGTTGCATAGGCCTACTCTGCTTCACCAGCCATATGGTCTTAGGTTTGTTTGGTTAATCAAATGTAGGATATATTGTAGACTTCATATTGTGACACATTAACTTACCTTAAGAAAGTACACAAGATAGGTAAATAAATGCACAGCAACAACAATGCAGGGTTCTTGTGGCTCAGGGCATAGCTTAAGTGTTGCACTCACTCTACACCCAAGACTGAAATGTTCACAAAAGTTAGGGCCTAGTGGGCCTGGGTCATTTCAATGTAGGGAAACATTTAAAGGTGAAGACCTTTCAATTTTCTAGTATGGCAGCATCCTCATTACTTAATTCAATATCTTGACCCTGAGTTATGAGTACTTGATCCTGTATATGATCCTCATCTGGACCCTCAATTAACTTGGATCTCCTATAAATTTATTTTTGTCAATTCCTTGAGTTAATGATGTAAAGAGATTTAAACCCCATGTTAAAATATTAGGCACTTCTAAGTCTAAAAGGAATGTCATGAGCTGGCTATTGATTCTTTCCTTCTAGTCAACCTAGTTGTATTCAAGATGATTCTTCAGGAGAAATCCAACTATTGCAATTGTCTAAAATATCTAGAGATTTATGGGCAACTTAAATATGAAAATTGTCATCTGTTTTCTATGCCAATACATTGAAGACAATATTTTTTTAAAAAGTCATTAAGAAACAATAAGCCAAATAGAATACCAAAATTCATGTGGAAATGGAAGAGCATATGGCAGTGGTGGAGAAGCAATCAATATATGTACATACATATTATTAATAATAATTTTGTCATTTTATTTTTGTCTTCAATATGCTCCATTGTGACATAGCTAAGGACTCTAATCTATCACGTGGCCAAACTACTGTTTATCACATTTCTTGAATCAGACATTTAACAAAATTGGATGTGTAGACAATGTTTTGTGATAGCAGGAAAGCATTTCCTAAGTATAAATCACTGAAACTGATTTATATAAACTTCATGTATTAGCAGACAGCTAACAAAGAATTGTGTCTTCTGTAATTCTCATTCCTTTCCTTCAGCTCATGTATTATGTGGTTTGGATATTAAGTAATAAATAGAAATGCTTTTCCATGGTGCATTTGGTTTGCTTGAGATGAGGTCATATGCTTTTTCATGGTGCATTTGGTTTGCTTGAGATGAGGTCATATGCTTTATACATGAATTTATTATTTATTTTGTTTTTCTGGCAATTTATTTTTGAAATATTTGACAGAACTATCATTCTGTGGCAGAGTCAAAACTAACAGGTCTTTCACTACGAATAGTTTCAAAAGCCCTTCGGTAGAATTAAGTACTCTGGATGGTGGTTCTTTCTGTATTAAACGTTACATCTGTGCTCCATGTGGGTCCATCATTAAATTTGTGTTCTTAGTCAAGGGTCATTTGCAGATCTTGCCTCATTTGCGGAGTAGAGGTGACAGATGACAGATGAATCCTGTGCCAGCTCAGGTTATTAGCCTGAAACATTTATTTCATTGGCTGGACTGAGATAATTCATCATTTAATATTCCCTAGAAAGGGATGGGAGTCCTTTTCAAAGGCATTTAGTATTTTTATAGTATATGACATTTGAAACTTAAGAGTTCTAGATCACATAACTGCCAGAATAAAAGGAGAAGGTAATTTTGTTACACTTCTTTTAAAAATGCCAAAAGTGGTGCAATTCACATTTGTGGATGGCTATTCTCTCTAGACATACACCAAATAAATATTCAACACTCAGTAATGGATTTTTGATGAAATTTTAAACTATTTCCCATAATAAAAAAGAAAAGAACAGTTTTAGGATTGTCATAAATATCTTAATAATTTTTAAACTGTAGTTATTTGAGATACTATGTAGTAGTATGGATATATACTACATAAAGAAGTGAGCACTTTTTTTCAAAGTTATAATTAACATTCTAGACTACAAAAATGCTTTTTAGGTTGGAGTCTCCTAGAAGCAGACTCTGAGAAAAATATTTGAGTTCATTTAGTTTGCTTCAGAGTGATGTCAAGAAGCAAGAGTAGTAGAGTAGGGAACTGAAATAGAGAATATAATTAAACTAATAACACGTGATTTCAATCAGGTTTTATCATGGGCAACTGAGGCTCAGTCCCAGTAGAGTTTTAGAGGAGACATTTTAGAACACATCTGAGATTTATCCCAATGCAGTGATGAGGAAACCAGAGTATTTAACTACCAGTTCCCTGACCTTTTTGTGTTGGGTCTACTTCTGGGCTCATTATGCTCTGGCACTCTGGGCTTGCTTTCTGCTGGTTACATGTGCTCCAATATGCAATTAAAAAATTCTTCCTGCAAGTATATGAAGGTGTTCATAATAATCAGTTTTCGTAATGTAGAAGTGAATGCTGGGTGAATATGAACAGGATACCTCCAGTATATCTATAACATATGTCACTCAAACTATGGTCTTCACACCCATGTCACTGGAGAACTATCTATTAAATATCTGGTATGAAACAATGAGCTGAGCTTGTAATGTGTACTGTAATGTAAACCACATTCTGACTTCTTCATTCACAATGTCTTAATATTGTGTGTTTGTGTGTATGTATATTTATCTAGATATCTATCTAGATATCTAGATATATATAGAGTGTATGTTCTAGGTAGCAGATTAGAATCTGTGCCAAATGGCAAGTTAAAGTATAACTTTGAGAAGTGCCTGTTTAGTTCCTTTGTCTATTTATTGATTAAGTTATTCAGGGAGTTTTTGGTGTTAAGGTTTACGAGTTCTTTGTATATCCTAAAAATTAATGCCCTGTTTGAGATACAGTTGGCAAAATTTTTTTCCCATTCTGTAGGCTCTCTTTTAATGCTCTTTATTGTTTCCTTTGCTCTGTAGAAGTTTGTTTTATGCCATCCCATTCATTTTTTATTTTACATTTTGCACTTGAGGAGTCTTGTTAAGGAAATCAGTTTAGGAGTCTTGTTAAGGAAATCAGTTCCTAAGTCAGCATGTTGGAGTGTGGGCTACATTTTCTTCCAGTAAGTGCAGGGTTTCTGGTCTAATTCCACGCCCCCCCCCCAAAAAAAAAAAAAAAAACAGTAAATGAGCAAAGGAACTAAACAGATTCAACAAATATATGGAAAAAAATGTTCAACATCTTTAGCAATTAGAGAAATGCAAATTGAAACTATACTGAGATTTCATTTCACTCCAGCCAGAATGGCAATTATCAAGAATACAAGGAACAATACATGTTGATGAGGATGTGAGGAAAGGGTCCACTCACATTGCATGTGGGACTGCAAATTTGTGCAACCACTCTGGAAAGCAGTATGGAGATTCCCCCCAAAATTAGGAATGGAACCACCATTTGACCCAGTTATCCCACTCTTCAGTATGTAGCCAAAGATTCAAAATCAGCATACTATAGTGATGAAACCACATCACTGTTTATAGCAGCACAACTTACAATAGCTAAGCTATGGAGCCAACCTCATTGCCCTTCAACAAATGAAAGGATAAAGAAATTGTGTTATATATTCACAATGGAGTATTACTCAGCCATTAAGAAGGATGACTTTATGACACTTGCCAGTAAATGGATGGATATTGGGACTATTGTGCTAAGTGAAATAAGCCAATTCCCAATAGCCAAAGGTCAAATGTTTTCACTGAGATGTGGAAGCTAACTCACAATTAGTGAGGGAGGGGAAGAATAGAATTTCAGTAGATTAGACAAAGGGGAATGAAGGGCATGGAAGGGGAATAGGAAAAGGAAAGATAGTGGAATGAATCTGACATAACTTTCCTATGTATATATAGTGAATCTCACCACTACAAGAATAGGGTCCTATGCCTGTATAAATGTCAAAATAGACTCTACTATCATATATAACTGAAAAGTAACAATAAAAATGTGTAACTTTGAGTAGATCTTGGCTGTTGTGCTCTACTAATCAGACACAGAATCTTTCACTTAATATTATGTATTTATATCCAGATAAATTATTTCATGATAACATGTGGTGTGCATGTTGTAAATGGCAATATGATATAAATATGCTAATCTTCATGGTATAGGATGAAAATATGTCGAATTATAAAATTGTATGCACTTTATCATCTTAAAAACAGACCTCTCCAATATGTATCAATTTGAAAATCAGTTTTGACTGAATAACTTACTACTTTGATTTTCAATTTTTTTTTGGTGGGGGCGGGTACTGGAGATCAAACCCAGAGATGGTTTGCAACTGAGCTATATCTCCACCTCTTTTTATTTTTAATTTGAAACAGTCTCATTTAGTTGCTTAGGGCCTCACTAAGTTGCTGAGGCTGGCATTGAACTTGCAATCCTCCTGCCTCAGCCTCCTGAGATGCTGGGATTACAGGTATGTTTCACAATACCTGGCTCAAATTTTTAATTTTTATGCCTGATGTAGTAAAGAGATTTTTAAAAAGCATTTTAAATTCTTGTGTTTTAAATGAATTATCATTCTAACATCTGTCGTCAAAGGTAGTTATTTTTTAATTAGTAATGTTTCTTTTAAATTGTGTAGTATGGTGCCTTATTGACTAAATGCTATAAAAGAAAAATGTTGGGAACTCAAAATGAACATGCATATATACATAAGTGGCATACATGTCTTACTCCAGAATGGTTAAATTTAGCCAGAAAATACTGGTACATTCATTTACCCATCATCTTTTATTACTCATCAAATATTATTTTGTTAATTTTCTATTTAATCTGAGAAAAGTTGTCTCTTTCTTTCCAATTTCAGGTTCTGGTCCTATCCCGAGTTACACCATATTGTAGCAGTAATGCACCCCACACACATGTGAAAAATACACCAAAAATCAATCCTACTTTCATATCCAGCAATATATATTCTAGTTCCGAGAGGATTCTGCTAAGTTGGTTAAACACAAATTATGAGAATACTCGACATATTATATGGGAAAACTGTCAGAAAGGTAAAAAGTTATTTTTTCTTTAAATAAATCATTGCCAATTGTTATGTGACAACATAAAAGGAGCCATGAAACCATACTCGGAATCCATGGATTCAAGACCTAACTCCAGCATTTATTCTTGGTTCTGCAAAAAGGATGTCTTTTCAACATCTTCAAGATGAAATAATAAAAGATGCTTTCTTCATTTATCTTGAAGAATAAATTATATATATATATATATATATATATATATATATATATATATATATATATTTGAAATATATAAATTTAATTTCATTTTCATTCTGAAAATGAAAGATAGTACTAATATTGTTGCTAGCATTTTTAGCTATATATGAAGTATTAAATTTAGGTGACAGTGTTAAAATCTTGTACATAATTAGTTGAGATCAAGTAAAATTTGATGAGGAATCATCTTGCATGTCATATGAGGATATACTGGACATCACTTAAGTGCAATAATGCTTCATTTATTTTTTGGAGGGTAGGTTATGTTAGATCCAAACATTGAGATATGTAAGTATTCATAGATGGGCCAGCCCCAGTGGGCACTCTCTAATTCTGACTTGCAAGATGATACTCTATCAATTTTTATCCCAGGAGCCTTAAACTCTTTTTGAAAATCCTAATCGCTAATATAGTGCACTTTTTCTTAGTCATAAGCATCGATTGTAGTGTTTACACTGTGTATGATCATTGTTTCTTTAGCTTGAAATTCAGCTCTCCTCTTCCAAATGCACACCTGTTGTGCTTAGAATAGGATTCATTTTAAATTCTAGTACTTTTTGCTATGTTCAACCTTCAGAGTTTAATCCAAAATTTTATAATTAAGGCAAAGATTAAGAGGTTTATTTCAAATGAGATTCTTTGAATTACAAGATGCTCTTAACTTGAAGGTATTATTTTTAAAAACATGGTGACATGAAGATTGAAAGATATATTTAAATATTGTTTTTTGAGAACAATAGACATAGAAATTTTTTTTCCAATTGAAATTATGAAACTCAAGATCCATATTTTATAAGATTATTTTTTTCTGTTAAAAATATGAAGAATGAGGTGCAAATAGGGGTGAGGGATATTCTTCAGTGTTACTGTGCTTGCTTGGCATGCACAAGATATTTGGCTCCATCCCCATCATCACACCCACACACATGAGTGCAAATAGTATTAGGTTGGCCTGTGAAAACATACATAAAAATTAGTTTGGTAACTGTGGACACTTTTAACAAAGTGTTACAAAATATGTACATATATTGAAATTAATAAGCTAACCTGTTGTAAAATTATGCTTATATTTTTATCAACAGAATAGTTCATACAAGTTAGTTTTAAGAAACTTGTTGTGTTTTTTAAGATAACTTATTATAGGCATTTGTTCCTTTCTTGTTTGTTAGCACTTGAGGTCTATGCCTTTGCAAAGGCTTTGTTCTTCCTGTTCCTTCTGCCCAGAATATTATCTTCCCAAATTCTTCATTGTTTTCTTTTTCATTTCATTCATGTCACTGCTGAAATGTCAACTTATCTGAGAAGTTCTCCCAACACCCTCTCTAAAATGGCATATACTTTAGTCCTTCTCTTTCCCTGTTGTGTTTTTTTTTTCCTCAGTAGCACTTTACAACATAACACATGTATCTGTTTATTGTCTGTCTCTTTTAGTAGAATATAGGCTCCTTTAGAGGTGATATCTATTTTTTTCAGTGCTGTATTCCTAGAGCCTACCTTTTTTACTGAAAAATAGCAGACTTAGTTTTGTGCTGTTATAATAGAATACCTGAGACTGGATAAATTATAAAGAATATAAGTTTATTTCTCACAGTTCTAGACAATAGTACATTGAAGTTAAGACACCAGCAGCTTCTGTATTGTGTTAAGCTGCTCTGTACTGCCAAGATGGCACTTTGGTGCTATACTTTCAAAGGGGAGGAATATTGTGTCTTCATAGAAAACAGAAGGGTAAAAGGGACAAACCCCATCCACTAGGCCTTTTATAGCAACATTAATCCATTAAAGAAGGTGGAACTGTCATGACCTAAACACCTCCCAAAAGGCCCCCACCTCCCTACACTATAGCATTCCAGATTATTTACAGCACATATATTCTGAAAGACACATTGGATTATAGCAAGTAACAATGTTGGTTGAATAAGTAAATAAATAAAGAGGAACATGCAGGTTTTAGACACTTTCTACCTTATTCCAGATAGTTGAGTATCCATTAGCTTATTAGTTTATAGTTTATCCTTACTTATATAAAAAGAGATTCATCCCATGTTTGAAACTCCATGGAATGTGGTAATTTTTAAAAAAGTTGTTAAAATCAATAAAAAACATCTTCTATGTAGTAAATGGGCATCTGTCTCATGTAAATATGGGACAGTAACTGCCAGGAGGTAAATTTATTCTTATATACCCAGCCTTTTGTTTCCAGTAGCTGTTTGTATTATGTGAAGTTAAGTTGTTTTATCATTAGCACTACAGTGTAGTTAACTTTTTTACCAATTAACCATTTTTTCAGACTTTAGTGACAGTGTCTTCTTCAGTAGGTTATGCCGGTAATAAAGTATCCTCTGTCATATTCTGTTGGATCCTTTGCTTCAATTGCTTTATTGGATTGCTAATAGAAATTTTATCATCCTGTAATTATCTGGTGACTCTGAGAGCAGCAAATACTACTTTGTAGTGTAAAGTGGAATTTCTGACAGGATTAAGAACCTTCATTTAACTATACTGGTAACAAAATCCTAAAATTGGAGCATTTTGTACTGTCTATTCAAAGGAGCTCTGCATACTGTTTGACTTACACTTATTTCAACAGTTTTTCATTGTGACAATTATAGTTATTATAAATGAAAAATACTATTTGTTTTGGAGAGTTCTGAGTATTTTGGTAACATTTATCTTTTATGTACTATTTAAAGTTGCCCCTGATTTCAGTTAAGTTGCTCACTGAACTGAAAAAAATTGATAAATATGTATATTTATATACATAATAAGTACATATATATATATATATATATATATATATATATAGTGTTTTTAAATATAGACAAAAACATAAATAAATATACATTGATTTGCCATCTGATGTTTTCTTGCCTGACTCCAGTATTTTATATATCTTCATTTATTTAATGTTTGTAATTAAATATTAATATTATTTAACAGGAAAACTAAAACAGAATGGTCTATTAATTTTTCCCAGGAAAGGGTGCAGCTGGAAACTGAGTCCAAGCAGTTTACTTCAGGGTTCATATTAAGTATCATTGTATAAGACTGCCCCTCAAAATATAAATCATAGGCTTCTTTAATATAAATGTGTAGAATTGTTATAATTCTTTCCAGATGTGTTTCAATTTTTTTTGATCCACAGTACTGATTTTTCAAGTCTGAATGCACATTGGAGTCAATTTGGGAATAAAAAACAAATATGGGACCCCACCACAGGTCAATTAAAACTGAATATTTGGAATATTCCCTGTACATATGAAGCTTTTAGAAGATTTTTGTTGATTCTGAAGCACTGTGAAGGCTAAAAACCCCAATGTGGGTAAATTTAGAAATAATAGATAAGATTAGTGAGTGTAGAGACTCCATATAAGATAAATGTTTGCACTGTAAGAAATAAAATTTCCTGAAATATGTCTTTAATTTAAAAGGAATAATTTTGACTAACATTATGAATTCTGAGATTTTTAAAAATATTGCCACATTTTGATTTTACATAGTATTAATAATCATTGCCACGACAGTTGAGATAGATTACCCTAATTTTCTCTCACCTACCTTCCTATGTAATCATTTTTGTTCTTTATTATACATATTGTCAATACCTATAGCATTTATGTTCTGTAATCATTGTGCAAGTATAATGTTATCTGAAGTAATTTTTATTTTTTATTCAATTATTAGATGGTTGAATTCCAAAATCATCTTCTTTTTGTAATTGTCACTTCAAGGGTCTCTAGTCTCTTAGTTCTTTTTGTAAACATCTTAATCTTATTTATATGTGAATGACATCTTAACTAAATATAAAATTTGATCATCATTCTTTATTGTTCTCTGAATCCTGAATAGTGCTCTATTGTGTTACATGTGCAAAATAGCTTTGAAAATTAGATATCAGCCTGATCACTCCTCCCCTATCAATGAATTGCTTTACTTGCCTCTAAACATTTTTATGTTCTCAGAGTGAGTGAGATGTTGAAAAATTTGAAAGCTGTTCTAAATTATCCCCTTTGTAAATTTGACATATGAGCTATTTTTGATATTCCTCATAAGTCTCAGATACTTGTTGAAACTGAGAAATTAATAGCATTTTCTAACTTTTTATAACTATACATGATCTTTTATTATAGCTGATCTTTTTCATACTCAAAAGAGTACATTCAGTGATATTTACTGTAGGATTATTTTGTAGATTATTTTCACTATGCCAAAAGTTCTCTCCTTAGTTCTCTAGGAATTTTATAAGGAATGGTATTAACTATATATCTTAATTTGCTAAATTAAAATTGACTTTTAAATATTAACTAACCGTAGAAATATGTTTTTCCCGATAGTGTCCTCTTACACCTTGCTGGTACCTTCCTTATATTTTAATTTATTGCTACTTTGAGAATGCACATTGGAATCAACTTGGGAATAAAATAAAAATGTGGGACCCCATATGATAATTCGCCTATGATTTTTTTCTGCATTTTTTTTGCAGTTCATACAAATCTCAACCAATTTCTAGGAGAACATTCCTTCTTTTGTAACTTTGAAAAAGTTTCTGTAAAAGTGACATTTATCTATTTCTTGAATTCTGTAGAATTCATTAGTAAAACCATTGAGACTTTTGTTTTCTTTGTGGAGTTATTTTTAATAACAAACCAGCTATTTAACTTTTATGTAATTATTCTCATTTTTAATTTCCCCTTTTGTGAGACTTGATAGCATATTTTTATGAAATCAATGTCTTTGATCAAATTAAAAATATTAGCCCAGGGGCTGGGGATGTGGCTCAAGCGGTAGCGTGCTTGCCTGGCATGCACAGGGTGCTGGGTTCGATCCTCAGCACCACAGAAAAAAATAATAATAATAATAAAAAAATAAAGATGTTGTGTCCACCGAAACCTAAAAAATAAATATTAAAAAATTCTCTCTCTCTCTCTCTAAAAAAATATTAGCACAATATTATTTGTAAATTATTGTATATGTTGAATCATTTATGACTTCTAAATTATTTTCTTTATTTTCAATACTGTTTTCTTATGCCTTCATTTTTTAATTTATTCTTTCTCCATAGTAATTATCATCTTGGTTTTAAATTTTTTTTACTTTTCTTCCAGTTTAACGATCATTTATATGGAAATTCTACAAAGTATTACATATGTTATTTTACTTTCACATGATTGAGCTGATCTTATATATTTGTACATAATTATCTTATGAACATTAATTTACATATTTTCATAATTTAACTTCCTCTACAGTGTGATTTATTTTTACATTGAAGCATATATTACATCGCATTTCAAATGTGTTTTAAAACAAAAAGTGTACTGTTATCTTTCATGATACATATTAAAAAAATCCTCAAAATTACTAGCAAACAGAATCCAGCAACATATACAAAGAGTTAAACAATAATTACCAGATGAAATTTATCTCGTGTGCAAAGTGGATTCTGTAATACAGAATATCACAGTAAAAACAAGGCAAATGAATATTTCAATGGATGCAGAAACAGAAAATCATATATGCAACAAGGCACTTGTTTTGAGAATATATATAAACCTCGCATTAAGATATAAAGAAAAATAACCCAATTGAAAAATGGGCAAAGGATTTCAAAAAACATTTCTAAAATGAAGATAAGTAAATAGTTCATAAGTACATGGAAAGACACTCAACATAATTACTCATTAGGGAATTGCAAAGCAAATCAGCAATGAGATGGCACTTGACACCAACTTGCATAACTGAAATTTAAAAAAGAGAGTTTTATCCCTAGCACTGCAAAAAAAAAGGAGGAGGAGGAGGAGGAGGAGGAGGAGGAGGAGGAGGAGGAGGAGGAGGAGGAGGAGGAGGAGGAGGAGGAAGGGAGAATATAGCAAGTATTGGCAAAGATTTGTAGAAATTGGAACTCTATATGCATTGCTAAATGGATTGTAAAATGGTAGAATCACTTTAGAAAATAGTTTGGCGGTTTCTCAAAATGTTAAAAAATAAATTAACCAATAAGAGAGGATGTGCATGCATTGGGGCACAGAATATATGGGAAATCTTTGTACTTTCTCAGCAGTTTTGCTATGACTCTAAAAGTTCTTTTAAAAAACAAAGTCTTCTAAAAACTAGATTAGTGATATGATCCAGCAATTTCACTCATTAGTTTGTTTACTCAAGATAATAGAAAACATATATCCACACAGAAACCTTGTATGAATGTCCATAACATCATTATTCATAATAGCCAAACATCAGAGACAACACAAATGCCCATAAACTTATAAAGGGATAAACAAACCATTTTATTTGTGTGTGTGCATATATTCTACTTTATTAATATACATAATAATAATATTATACTATGTGAATATATGTATTAAATATATATGCATTCAAAAGTTCTAATGTTATTTAGCCATATAAAGTAGTGAAGCTTTGATACATGCTAAAACATGGATCAAAATATGCTGAGTGAAAACACTGGAATACAAGATAGCACATATTTTATGATTCCATTTTTTTGACATGCCCAGAATAGGCAATTTCATACAGCAGATTTGTTTTTCTAGAATATGGAGACAGCAAGAATTTTTCTATGGGATTTCTTTGTGTTGATAAAAATAAGTTATATGGCATAATAAGGTAACTATATAATTTACTGTATATTTATTTCAAAATAGCTACAAGAGAGGAATTTGAATGTTCTCAACACAAATAAATGATAAATGTTTTAGATTATGGATATGCTGATTTTCCTAATTTGAGTATCAAACATTGTGTTCATGTATTGAAATTTTGCACTCTACCTGTTAAGTATATAGAATTATTTTTTGATAAGTAAAAAATGAGTTAAAATAGTCTAAACATAGTAGAAATGATCATACAACTCTGAATGTATTAAATGGCAATAAATTGAACAATTAAAAGTGGGTGAAATTTGTTATATGAATTATTTCTGTTATAAATATCTAGTATAGAGGTTGGGGTTGTTGCTCAGTGGTAGAGTGCTTTCCTAGCATGTGTGAAACACTGGCTTTGATCCTCAGCACCACATAAAATAAATAAATAAATAAAACAAAGGTATTGTGTCCATGTTCAAGTAATTTTTTTTAAAAATCTAGTTATAATAAGCTAAAAATAGAATTTACATAGAAATTATACTAAAAAGTAAGTGAGAGCATGTATTAAATGATTCAATTTTATGTTTAATCTCAAAATCTCTTAATTCTTAATACCATTTAGGATCAGCATTTTTATTACTATTTTAATGTATCTTTATATTTAAGGTAATGTCAAGTAAAAATAGACAAAAGTGTAACTTGCAAAATAAAATTTTAAAACGTGTCAATCATCATTTGAATTTTCTGGTTCCTGACAAATGGTCACTAGAGTAGATTGCTGGTTCCCTCTCAAACAAACAAAACAGAACAACCTAGTCCAACTCTTCTCAGATGGAAGAGTTCTTCTCACCTGGAGAGATTTTTGTTAAGCTATTTTTATACCTTAGTTAAATGCTGGATTGGACCTAAAATTCTGCATTTTCAGCAGGCTTCCATTTGATGCTGGTATTGCTGATTCGCCTAGCTCACATTGAGAAGCAAAACCTTAGGGGGAGTATACAAGAAAGAATATTTTGTATCAAAAGAACTATCATGAAAGCAAAGAGAATCTTTGACATTCCTAAGGCTATGGTAACTGTAGTGAGGGCTTGGCAGCAGCCTTGGATATAAAAGACAAGATACAGGCATGGGATGTGAGATTAAAGAAGAGCTTTAAAGTTTTGTTTTACTTTTTCCCAACATTGTTCTGAAATATCACTGCCATTCTATTCTTACTGAAAGCCATGTTTGAGCATCAACAGCTTATGACTACTGGTAAGTAATAATCAAAGCAGCTCCAAAGTTGTGATAGGTTGAACAAAAAATAGGTGTCACTGATTTCTGCTGAAGAGAATGGAAAACTAGAAAAAACTCTGCTCCCACCCTTGTAATAACAGCAAAATCGAGACAAACAACAAATTCTAGATTTTTCTTAAAATATCCAGAAAACTGGGGCTGCAAGGCAAGAAAGTAGTCCAAAATCCGTGGAGGGACTGGATTCTTACAAGAACAGATGAGATGATAACCATGGTGTACTTATGGTAAATACAACTAGAAGAATTGAGTTAGGGTGTTTGTTTAATTGATTGAGTCCAGTGAGAGTATTAAGCTCCAAGGGGCCACACTTCAAGTATCCTGCATTCTCTTGCAAGTTTCACTCCCTGAACTTCATCCACTGGTGACTCACAGAGATAACTGGAGTGAATCCGTAGATCATGTTCTCCATAGTACAGACCTGGTATAGGGACAAGGAAGACTCCTATGTACCCTTGCCAGGGTTGGATTGCATTAAGGAATTTGGTGGGCAATGGTGGGCTTGGAAAAAAAGCTCCAGATGATGAAGACTAAACTCTTGCAATGGAGTTTTTATCCTTTCGCTAATGTCTATACAGGATGTGCATTTGCTCTCTGGTGGATACAATTTATATCCATTGCTGGCTGACTGATTACTATCAATGTAAACGGCTAGTAAATTGCCTTTTTCAGATGAAAGGATATTACTTCATCTCTTCTGAGAAAAATAAATACTGGTTATAAAAGTGAAAAATCTTTATTATTTATTGAAATCCATAGATGGTAAATTAAGAGAAACACATTTAGGTTTGCTGAGAGTAGATTTTAAGTGATCCCCACCCCCATACACACATATACAATGGTAACCATGTAGTGACAGGTATATTAATTAGCTTGATTATGGGAATCTTTACAGAAGATATGCCTATATCAAAATACCACATATGCCTTAAAGATGTACAACTTTTATTTGTCAATTATGCCTCAAGGCTGGAAAAGAGGAGAAGCACATTTGGTTTATCATTATTCAGCCAACCAGCAATCTGCATTTAAAATAATTGTTTTGATGACACTATACCTGTTATCAAACATAAAGTCGTAAGATTCCATCAGAAAAAAAAAAAAAAAACTGGAGCATTTCAGGTGAAAAAGTTCCAAGAACTTTCTGTGAAGTAGGGAATATCTACAGTTCAAGAGAAAAACTGAAGTCTTCCCCTTGCAGATGTAAACCAATCCTAGTTTGTGAAATTAAAATATGTATCATGAATACATCCTATTTTGGATTGTTCTTCATATAAAATGGGATTGAAGGAATTTGGGGGTATTTGTGATGATCACCATTTTTTCTCTTTGATTTCTGATTGGAATTTATCCTCAAACTAAGAAGAATCTTAGCTGTTTTGGAAACTTAAAATGTTGCATTCAACCTAGCAATTATTTCTACCCCTCTTCCCAATTTAGGAAAGTTTTTCAGATACTTACTTAATATGCAGATACTTTTTGTTCCAGTCTTGGCATAGTGATCATTTCTGTAGTTGAGGATTCTTTCATTATTCCTCCATCTTATATTCTTTTTGTTTTATGTAGTTCTGGGTATAGAAACTAAGGCCTCATGCATGCTAGGCAAGTGCTCTACCACTGTAGTACATACCCAGTCCCTTGTATTATCTTTTATAGGTCAGTTCTGATTTGTTTAAACCATAAATCTCCAACCTCTTCCACATGTTCTACATGTGTAAGAATTTCTACAACAAATAAAGAAATCTGACACTACAACTCTAGAGATTCAAGTAGTAGCACATCTTTTGAACCTCTTACACATGCATGTTCATGATTGTTGTTTAAACATATGAACCTCAAGATACTCAACAAGATGAATAGTCTTTAAATATTGGATTTCTCTTACATTAATGCATGATAGTATGTTTTTCAAAGAGTTTCATATTGAAATGAAGGGGACAGCTTGTCTTTAAAACCTTACAGATAGATATATTTCATGGTACTAAACTCTGTTTGAAATTTATTTTTCTTAGCAAAATAATATGCTTTTGGTTCTCTAAACAAAGGCAAAATTTTCTCTCATTATAGCTCAATTTGCCATAAGGTATCTTTTAACAAAGTAAAACTACTGTTGTTTACTCTTTTTCTTTGAAATAGATTCTGTTCCCTCTGAAAGATGGATAGTAAATTTTGACAAAGACCTTTTAGATGGCCTTGTTTTGGCAACACAGTTGGCAGCCTACTGCCCATTTTTGGTAAGTCATTTAACAGAACTTGGTGATTAAAGGCTGAAGCATAATATTCTGCAAATTTATTATTTTAAATGTCTTAGTTTTAATTCAAAAAGATGAATCTGAATGACTAGCATTGCCTTTTTGCTTATTTGTGCACTTTATTGCAATAATCTGTTACTTACAAATGTTAATATTTACATGAGTCCTTGCTGCACTACAGAAGACACTTGAAAAGCAGCAGTTTTATTCTATTAATAAGGATTGTTTCCTTTTCCAGATCAAGTCTCATTTTATAAATATGTACACACGACCAAGACGTCCTGAACAGTATCTTCACAATTGTCTGATTATTATAAATAGTCTTTATGAAATTGGCTTTGACTTGAACATACAGGTTGGTTCCTTTATAGCACACATTCTATATATATTTTATGAGTTTCTTTTTTGTTTACTCCTTTATAATCTTCCTTTTTTCCCAAATTTTAAATATAAATTGAAAAAATTCATACTTTTCTTAAAGTTTGGTAATTGAAACATGACTCTACAAAACCCTACTAGATGTTAAAAGTTATAGTATATAATTATTTGATGTTACATATAATATAATGATTATGTCTCTTCAAGTATATGTAATAAAAAGAACTTCTAGTCTAGGTGTCTGAAACCATAAGAACAAAGCCTAGGTACATTATTAACATTACTCTTTGTCTAAAAATGAATTAAAAGGAGAGGTAATTATAGGAATATAGATGTTGAATTGTCTTGTAATTTAGTATCAGATAATGAAAGTTTTCACTTTTGGTTTGAAATAAATATCTATATAGAGGTCACAATGGCAATATACATTTTCATTATATAAATTGAATTGCAAGTAATAATTCCATTTGACCTTTCACACCAAGTTTTCAATGGCAATATTCAAAAATATATTATGTATTTACTATCTTATGACCCCTTTGTTACTTAGGGATAATGAAATGATATAATAAATGATTCCTAACTTTGAAAAATATATAAATTTATTGAGTCATCATGATGCATATCTGTTAAAAGATGTTTTGCTCATTTAATCAAATATCAATAGGAATATTTGCAAAACATGTAGTAAGAATTCAGACGAAGGAAGAGATCAATGTGAGGTAGTCTGTACACCAATGACATTGTGAAGAAGGGATGACTAAGTTGGGATCATAAAAGGTAAATTGTATTTGGATTTCAAGGGGTGAAAGAAGTTGTTTGCTCAGAGGAAACAGCATAAACAGACTGGTTGTATGGGAAAATGATGTCCATTAAGGATATTTTGTGAATAGGTTTCCATAGTTGAAGTTTGGTGTTAGAGATGTAAATATAGGTACATATGGGATATTGGATATCAGCAGAAAAAGTCAGGAGGTTACTGTGTACATTATGGGAATAAAGGCTTTTACTTTTGGAACAATGATCAGGATGGACTGAGAGGAGAAAAGCTATCCACAGGGAGCACAGATCAAGCAGAATGTAATTTCAATTAGTCCAAGAGCACAGAAATTACTTTTCTAGTCATATCTAGTCATATCATTTTGAATGGTAACTGATAATAATAAGTTGATGTAAGAGAAATCATGAGGTTGTCTAGATCTGGTGGCTAGCTACAAAAGAAGAGCAAAAAGAAAGGACAGTTATGAATTTTTCATTCTATCTTCCAGAAAGATTGATGCTCAGGTCCAAATATAGTCTATATATAATTGTTCTTTATAATTGCTGGAGAAATGAGCTTTACAATTGCTTACTTTCTTTCTATGTTAAAGTAATTTGCATATTAAAGTCATTTTGCAACAGGCCTGAAAATTAAATTCTTTCCTATTGGTAGAGGTGTAAAGAGAAATTTTTGGTCAGAGAGTTCTTTTTAATAGTGCAGTTTTAAAGACAACATCTTAAAAAAGACCTTGGTTTGGAAGAATGAAATGTTTACAGTTTCCGTCAATTCAAAAAATTATTGAATCTCCTTCATGAATGATACAGGATAGACCCTACAGAGGTACATATATAGTTAAACTCTACCTACATCTTCAAAGGTGTGTTAGTCAGCTTTGTGTTGCCATGACCCAAATCCCTAACCAGAATGATTTATAGGAGGTTTAAAAGTTTATTTTGGCATTATGGTTTTAGAGGTTTAGACCATAGTTGGCTAACACCATGGCTCTGGGCCTGAGATGAGGCAGAACAGCATGGCAGACGGGTGTAGTAGAGAAAAACTGCTCAGTTCAGGTAGCCAGGAAGCAGAGAGAGCTAACAAGAAGGGCATTACATTTTGAGGAGAAAATGTAAACCCCAAAGGCATGCATGCCCCCAGTGACCTACTTACTCCAGCCATACTCAACCTGCCAACACTTATCACCCAGTACTAAAGTCCTTTCAAAATATTGATATATCAAATGGATTAATCTGCTGATTAGGTTATAACTCTCATAATCCTATCATTAGCTTTGGGGAGACATTTCATATATAAAACATAATGAAAGATTTTTCACACTAATAATAGGCAAATGAGAAAAGACTGATGCAAAGAAAACAGTTAATGGGGTAATAAAGAAACAATGTACTATGAGACTCAGAGGCAGGAAATCATTGTAATAAAGAAACCAGGAAAAGTTACATGGGACCCAGTGTTTAAGCTGGCTCTTGAGACTTTGGTGGCAGTTCGCAAGAAACTTCAAATATCTTTGTTTAGAAATATAATCCGGACCGACAGAACAGGCCCAGCGGCCCGCCGACATGGTAGACACATCACCCCAATTGGAGGAGGGGCAGAGCAGAGCCGCTGCCCGCTGCCCGCGCCTGCAAGATAGGCAGACCTGCAACCTGGAGAACAGGCCCAGCGGCCCGCCAGCGTGGTAGACAGATCACCCCTATTGGAGGAGGGACTCAGCCGTTGCCCGCAAGGTAGGCAGACCACGCGACCTGGAGAAGGGGCCCAGCGGCCCGCCGGTGTGATAGACAGATCACCCCAATTGGAGGAGGAGCACAGCCGCTGCCTGCCCCTGCAAGGGAGACTTTGCAACTATAAAAGAGCAATATAAATATATAGGGGGAAAATTCAAGAACACAACAGTTTCACCAAGCAGAAAGAAATGCGAGCAGTATGAAAAGACAAGGAACGAAAAGACCACAAGCAATGCAGGTCAATTCAACCTTAGAAGAGGTAATAGCTGCAGCAGATGGAATGTCGGATAAAGAATTCAGGATTTATATGCTTCAGATGATCTGGAGTCTCAAGGAAGACATTAGACAGCAAAATCAGACAATGAAAGATCACTTCAACAATGAATTACATAAACAAATACAAGAAGCAAAAGATCAACTATACAGGGAGATAGAGGTTATAAAAAACAAACAAACAGAAATCCTAGAAATGCAGGAAGCAATAACCAACATAAAAACTCAAATGAGAATACTACCAGCAGAGTAGAACACTTAGAAGATAGAACATCAGACAATGAAGACAAAGTATTTCAACTTGAAAAGAACATAGACAACTCAGCGAGACTCTTAAGAAACCATGAGCAGAACATCCAAGAAATATGGGATAACATAAAGAGACCAAACTTAAGAGTCATTGGGATACAGGAAGGTATAGAGGTCCAAACCAAAGGAATGAGCAATCTGTTCAACGAAATAATATGAGAAAACTTCCCAGACTTGAAGAATGAGACAGAATCCCAAATCCTAGAAGCCTACAGGATGCCGAACGTGCAAAATCATAAGAGATCCACACCTAGACACATTATAATGAAGATGCCCAACATACAGAATAAGGAGAGAATTTTAAAAGCTTCAAGAGAAAGGAAGCAGATTACATTTAGGGGTAAACCAATCAGGATAACAGCTGATCTTTCAACACAGACTCTGAAAGCTAGAAGATCCTGGAACAACATATTTCAAATGCTGAAAGAAAATAGGTTACAACCAAGAATTGTGTATCCAGCGAAATTAAGCTTCAGGATGGAAGATGAAAGTAAAACCTTCCACGATAAACAAAAGCTAAAAGAATTCGCAGCTAGAAAACCATTTCTTCAAAACATCCTCGGCAAAACATTACAGGAAGAGGAAATGGAAAATAACAATGAAAACCAACAGTGGGAGGTAGTACAGTAAAGGGAAAAAATAATCAAAGAGGAAAAACAAACCATGTTAAGTAACATAAATAAACAAATATGGCTGGAAGAACAATCCATATCTCAATAATAACCCTAAAGGTTAGTGGCTTAAACTCACCAATTAAGAGACACAGGCTAGTAGAGTGGATCAAAAAAAAAAAAAGATCCAACAATACGCTGCCTACAGGAGACGCATTTGATAGGAAAAGACATACATAGGCTGAAGGTGAAAGGTTGGGAAAAATCATATCACTCATATGGACTTCGGAAACAAGCAGGAGTGTCCATACTCATATCAAATAAAATAGATTTCAAGCCAAAGTTAATCAAAAGAGATAAAGAGGGACACTACATACTGCTCAAGGGAACCATACCCCAACAAGACATAACAATCATAAATATATATGCCCCAAACAATGGTGCAGTTATGTTCATCAAATAAACTCTTCTCAAGTTCAAGAGTCTAATAGACCACCATACAATAATCATGGGAGACTTCAACACACCTCTCTCACCACTGGACAGATCTTCCAAACAAAAGTTGAATAAAGAAACTATAGAACTCAATAACACAATTAATAACCTAGACTTAATTGACATATATAGAATATACCACCCAACATCAAGCAGTTACACTTTTTTCTCAGCAGCACATGGATCCGTCTCAAAAATAGATCATATATTATGTCACAGGGCAACTCTTAGACATTATAAAGGAGTAGAGATAATACCATGCATCTTATCTGATCATAATGGAATGAAACTGGAAATCAATGATAAAAGAAGGAAGGAAAAATCATGCATCACTTGGAGAATGAACAATAGGTTACTGAATGATCAATGGGTTATAGAAGACATCAAGGAGGAAATTTAAAAATTCTTAGAGATAAATGAAAACAAAGACACAACATATCGGAATCTATGGGACACAATGAAAGCAGTTCTAAGAGGAAAATTCATTGCCTGGAGTTCATTCCTTAAAAAAAGGAAAAACCAACAAATAACTGATCTCACACTTCATCTCAAAATCCTAGAAAAAGAAGAGCAAAACAACAGCAAAAGAAGTAGAAGGCAAGAAATAATTAAAATCAGAGCTGAAATTAATGAAATTGAAACAAAAGAAACAATTGAAAAAATTGACAAAACTAAAAGTTGGTTCTTTGAAAAAATAAATAAGATCGACAGACCCTTAGCCATGCTAACGAAGAGAAGAAGAGAGAGAAATCAAATTACTAGCATATGGGATGAAAAAGGCAATATCACAACAGACACTTCAGAAATACAGAAGATAATTAGAAATTATTTTGAATCCTTATACTCCAATAAAATAGAAGATAGTGAAGGCATCGATAAATTTCTTAAGTCATATGATCTACCCAGATTGAGTCAGGAAGATATAGACAACCTAAACAGACCAATACCAATTGAGGAAATAGAAGAAGCAATCAAAAGACTACCAACTAAGAAAAGCCCAGGACCAAATGGGTATACAGCAGAGTTTTACAAAACCTTTAAAAAAGAAATAATACCAATACTTTTCAAGCTATTCCAGGAAATAGAAAAAGAGGGAGAACTTCCAAATTCATTCTACGAGGCCAACATCACCCTGATTCCTAAACCAGACAAAGATACTTCAAAGAAAGAAAACTACAGACCAATATCTCTAATGAATATAGATGCAAAAATCCTCAATAAAATTCTGGCGAATCAGATACAAAAACATATCAAAAAAATTGTGCACCATGATCAAGTAGGATTCATCCCTGGGATGCAAGGCTGGTTCAATATACGGAAATCAATAAATGTTATTCACCACATCAATAGACTTAAAGATAAGAAACATATGATCATCTCGATAGATGCAGAAAAAGCATTCGACAAAGTACAGCATCCCTTTATGTTCAAAACTCTAGAAAAACTAGGGATAACAGGAAAATACCTCAATATTGTAAAAGCTATCTATGCTAAGCCTCAGGCTAGCATCATTCTGATCAGAGAAAAATTGAAGGCATTCCCTCTAAAATTTGGAACAAGACAGGGATGCCCTCCCTCACCACTTCTGTTCAACATAGTTCTCAAAACACTGGCCAGAGCAATTAGACAGATGAAAGAATTTAAAGGCATAAAAATAGGAAAAGAAGAACTTAAATTATCACTATTTGCAGAATACATGATTCTATACCTAGCAGTCCCAAAAGGGTCTACAAAGAAATTATTAGAGCTAATAAATGAATTCAGCAAAGTGGCAGGATATAAAATCAACACACATAAATCACAGGCATTCCTGTATATCAGCGACAAATCCTCTGAAATGGAAATGAGGACAACCACTCCATTCACAATATCCTCAAAAAAAATAAAATACTTGGGAATCAACCTAACAAAAGAGGTGAAAGACTTATACAATGAAAACTACAGAACCCTAAAGAGAGAAATAGAAGAAGATCTTAGAAGATGGAAAAATATACCCTGTTCATGGATAGGCAGAACTAACATCATCAAAATCGCGATATTACCAAAAGTTCTCTATAGGTTTAATGCAATGCCAATCAAAATCCCAATGGCATTTCTTGTAGAAATAGATAAAGCAATCATGAAATTCATATGGAAAAATAAAAGACCCAGAATAGCAAAAATAACTCTAAGCAGGAAGTGTGAATCAGGCGGTATAGCGATACCATACTTCAGAGTGTACTACAGAGCAATAGTAACAAAAACAGCATGGTACTGGTACCAAAACAGGCGGGTGGACCAATGGTACAGAATAGAGGACACAAAAACCAATCCACAATATTACAACTATCTTATATTTGATAAAGGGGCTAAAAGCGTGCAATGGAGGAAGGATAGCATCTTCAACAAAGATGGTGCTGGGAAAACTGGAAATCCATATGCAACAAAATGAAACTGAATCCCTTTCTCTCGCCATGCACAAAAGTTAACTCAAAATGGATCACGGAACTTGATATCAAATCAGAGACACGGCGTCTGATAGAAGAAAAAGTTGGCTACGATCTACATACTGTGGGGTCGGGCTCCAAATTCCTCAATAGGACACCCATAGCACAAGAGTTAATAACTAGAATCAACAAATGGGACTTACTCAAACTAAAAAGCTTTTTCTCAGCAAAAGAAACAATAAGAGAGGTAAATAGGGAGCCTACATCCTGGGAACAAATCTTTACTCCTCACACTTCAGATAGAGCCCTAATATCCAGAGTATACAAAGAACTCAAAAAATTAAACAATAAGAAAACAAATAATTCAATCAACAAATGGGCCAAGGACCTGAACAGACACTTCTCAGAGGAGGACATACAATCAATCAACAAGTACATGAAAAAATGCTCACCATCTCTAGTAGTCAGAGAAATTCAAATCAAAACCACCCTAAGATACCATCTCACTCCAGTAAGATTGGCAGCCATTATGAAGTCAAACAGCAACAAGTGCTGGCGAGGATGTGGGGAAAAGGGTACACTTGTACATTGCTGGTGGGACTGCAAATTGGTGCGGCCAATTTGGAAAGCAGTATGGAGATTTGTTGGAAAACTTGGAATGGAGCCACCATTTGACCCAGTTATTCCCCTTCTCGGTCTATTCCCTAAAGACCTAAAAAGAGCATACTACAGGGACACTGCTACATCAATGTTCATAGCAGCATAATTCACAATAGCAAGACTGTGGAACCAACCTAGATGCCCTTCAATAGATGAATGGATAAAAAAAATGTGGCATTTATACACAATGGAGTATTACTCTGCATTAAAAAATGACAAAATCATAGAATTTGCAGGGAAATGGATGGCATTAGAGCAGATTATGCTAAGTGAAGCTAGCCAATCCTTAAAAAACAAATGCCAAATGTCTTCTTTGATATAAGGTGAGTAACTAAGTATAGAGTAGGGAGGAAGAACATGAGAAGAAGATTAACATTAAACAGGGATGAGAGGTGGGAGGGAAAGGGAGAGAGAAGGGAAATTGCATGGAAATGGAAGGAGACCCTCAGGGTTATACAAAATTACATACAAGAGGAAGTGAGGGGAAAGGGAAAAAATAACAAGGGGGAGAAATGAATTACAATAGATGGGGTAGAGAGAGAAGAGTGGAGGGTAGGGTAGGGGATGGGGGATAGTAGAGGATAGGAAAGGCAGCAGAATACAACAGACACTAGTATGGCAATATGTAAATCAGTGGATGTGTAACTGATGTGATTCTGCAATCTGTATACGGGGTAAAAATGGAATTTCATAACCCACTTGAATAAAAATGTGAAATATGATATATCAAGAACTATGTAATGTTTTGAACAACCAACAATAAAAATTAAAAAAATAAAATAAAATATTATATTAACAAATAAAGAAATATAATCCATCAAACATTATGATTCACTCCTTTTCTTTATGATTTCCTCAGATATGTTGAGTCAAGCTGTCTATATTATTATATAGAGAAAATACTTAAAAATAAATATCTGCGAGATAAAATGTGGAGGCATTTCAAGATTTGATTAATGAGGAAATTGACAATTAACATAGAAGATAATAACCAAGGCTTTATTAGCCAGTTGTGATGCCAAAGTTACCAACCAGGTCAATTGGCAGATTTAGAAATGTCATCCTTAATTTAACTCATCAGTAGTAAATTAATGCAGATGTTTATACTGGTCCACATTCGATTCCTGTGACATTTAGCACTGGACTTATTTATTAATATTTAAGTTTCATTTTCATTATGCCCTTTGTTACAACTGGAAAATCAGCTGGATAAGTTGCTGTGTATATGTTATATCCTCTTGTAGAATCCTTCTAACAGGAAGATACAGCTATTAAGTATTCTCCTTTTTAATTATATAGTTTTTACTTAAAGCAGAAATATTGTGGGAATTGTTTGATCTCAGGATAACATGTATATTTTATTCCCTCATGTAAAAGTGGACATAAGAAAATAAAGCTAATAAATAATTTATACAGGTTGTATGTAATTTAATGAGTAATGATGGGAGCTAAGGGTGAATAGATAATCTATGTCCTTAAAATTTATTGTTTGCTTTTGTCTTGTTACCTAGGATACTTTAAGTCTAAAATAGCCAAATTCATGAGTATAAAAGTAGGTTTAATGAAAAATAAGGAAATGGAATATTTTGCATCAGATTTAGCCAGGCAGTAAAAATTCTAGGAATTCAGGTGTTCCAATAAAGTTATGAAGGACTCTTTATCTCAGCTTCCTTTAGACATGTACACTAAGAAATCCAAAATTCCTGCTGAAATTTTCACATAGCACCTTCATTCATGTAGCTAGATCTGAGACTGAGTAGCACTTCTTATTGTGCTTTTCATTTTGCAAAAACTAAACCTCTTCCAATGACCTCACAGCATATTTCTAATTGCATATCATTGATAAGAATTGCGTCATGTTTGTGACTAAACCAGTGGTGGATAAAAGGAATAGAACTCCTACAAAAAGTGGGATTCTTAGTAAAGATGAAAGAAGGAATTGGCTGCTGGGAAATCAACAGTGGTATCTATAGGATTGCAGTATGTCTTTGGGCAATGTTAGTAATGGCACGTTAAATCCATCATAAAGCCAGGACCACATCACCTCTTCTAGCTACTGATGATGAAACTGAGGCCTAGGAAATCCAGTTCAGTTAGTCAAGAGCATGGCACTCTATAGAAGTAGAACTTGAATTTAGTTTACCAGATTCTACTTTTGCATTTTTTTCTATTATTATTTTGTTTGCTTATTTGTATTAGTCAACTTTCCATTACTACAATGCCTGAAATAATTAAATTGTAAAGATAGAAGAGTTATTTTGCCTCATGTTTTTGGAAGTTCTAGTCTAAAATCAAGAGACCCCATTGTTTTGGGCTTCTGATAAGGGTAGCACATCACAGCAGTAGTATGGGAAGGAACAAAGTGTTTATCTCATGGTTTAGAAATGAAAGAGAAAAAGGAAGAGACAGTGTCCCACTATCCCCTCCAAGGGTACACCCCCATTGACCTAAGACCTCTCACTTATCCTCATCCATTAAAGTTCCACTACTTTCCAGTAATGCCATGCTGGGCACCAAGACTTTAACACATGGAATTTTGAAGGGATATTCAACATCAAAACGATAGCAGTTTACTTCCCTGTTCTTTTGTTAATGCAATAGAAAAATGCTATCTTCATGGGGAAAAAGGACTAATACAATTGATGTTCTAGAAGGTTGGATCTATATAGGAAAAGTTATTATTATATTTTTAAAAGGAATTTCACATGAAAATATTTTTTCAGAGAAACATAACTTGCTTTCATTCCCCTTTTTCTAATCCATTGAGGAAGGATGGAAATAGGAAAGACAGTAGAATGAATCAGACATCACTTTCTTATGTTCATATATGAATACAACATGAGTGAAAATCCACATCGTATACAACACCAAGAATTGTGTTCTAATTAGAACCAGTTATACTCCATGTATGTATAGCATCTCATGTATTTCTAAAAAGATCAAATAAAAAATTTTTAAAAGAAACATGTTTTACCATTTGCCTTTTTAAAAGGTCTAGGATTAAATTGCTTTAGGTTATTTTCAGTTAAATGTATCATAAAGATGAGAATGTTCCTTTATTTTATTTCTAAGTATAGTGGCATGTTTTTCCATTAAGAGAAACATTTTTAAATTACTGGATTTTTATCATATTTTCAAAGGTACATTTTTACATTATTTATATATTTCTACTAATACAATTTTGTATCATAGATACTAAAGCAGGTTCAAAAGACTTTTATTAACCCCACATGTAAGCCCATACATAGTGTTTTTCTACTAGTTTTCCCTTTTTTTTCCAACAAACAAATCTCTCCTCACCTTAGATAGCCCCTCTTGGGATCATATCTTTCATGGACTGGTTCAATACATAGGGTCCAGCCAGGACATATTCTTCACTTTGAAATTTACCTTCTTACACTTTAAAGATGCATATGGGACTTAAACTCTATGTTCTATATTTTGTCTTTAATTTGTTCTTGAACCACTTACTTTTGTCTATTGTTTAATACTATCTTTATTGAGGGATGTGAGGTCATAGACTACTGATGAGAAACTTGGGTAACTTGGTATATTTCCAAGTTATTCTCAAATCGTACCCTCAGGCAACTTTCTATGCTGCTAAGGCAGGCAGGACAATTCCTTATTTATTTATTTATTTATTTATTTATTTATTTACTTACTTACTTACTTGCTTATTTTTAAATCAGTCTCCTCCCCAGGCACCTTCATTGGCAAATGTTATTCCTAATTGGCAAAACAAGAAAGAACAAATCCTTACTTCTTCCAAAGAAGACAAGAGTGTATTAGGAAATATAAACTAGCAGATGACCAGAGGGGCTATCATTATTCTCTGGAAACTGCTGCCAAAGTTCAGAATCACTTGCATAATACATTAGAACCTGGCTCACACTGTTTGTACTTCCAGACTAGGCCCAGATCATTTTCAATTATAAACTTGGTTGTGTGCCATTAAGTCATAGTAGATCTTCATGGGACTGCTGAGAGCTCCCTTTGCATTGACAATGACAGAACTGCTCATTTATTAGTGGTCTTGTATGTCTTTGGATGCCTGCCTCTCACCAATCCCAATACCTCTTTTCTGTGAAAAATCTTCCCCACTACATTCACCTTTTTCAAAGAGATCACATGCACTACATAAACTGATAGAGTCCTTCCTACAACTGCATGATTCTACGTTTTTATCTTCAGGCTTACATTTTGGATACATTTATTGCCCCAGCTATTATTCCTTTGTAACTTTGAATTTTATCTTATATCAATTTTAACAGCCATCTCTAATTTATGTTGTTTATCAGTGAAGTTACATTTTCTGCATTATAATTGTTCGTTCTGCATAAGACACTTTCCCAATAACCATAAGCTTGATCTGCCTGAATTGTTGCTTTTTATCTCATTATTCCTTGTTCAAAAACCAAATCCTGCCAGGCATGGTGGCACATGCCTGTAATTACAGTGACTCCAGAGGCTGAGTAGGAGGATCACACGTTTAAGGCCATCATCTGAAATTTATCAAGGCCCTAAGCAGCTTAGTGAGCCCTGTGTCATAAAAAATAAACAGGGCTGTGGATGTAGCTCAGTAGTAAAGCATCCCTGGGTTCAATCCTCAGTACCAAACAAATCAAATCAAATCCCTCATCTTGGCATCCAGAACCTCCACAATGTGACCCAAAACTCACTCTTCTCCCACTGCTTATCCCTTCTAACCTTATGCATAATATAAATTGTTCTCCTTTCCTGAACAAACTCTGTGCTTCTTTATATCCTTGCTCCATGGTACTCTGCCATGGTGCTCTGCTTTTCTGATAGAATGTACCTTCTCCATTACCAGTCACAACCTATTTAAAGTCCAAGAATTATTTTTTTCCAATACTGGTTACTGAACCCATGTCTGGTGAATGCTAGGCAAGTACTCTGCCACTGAGCTGCATCCCCAGCCCTTCTGTTAAAACAATTTATTTTGAGACAGAGTCTTGCTAAGTTGCCCAGGCTGGCCTTGAAATTGTGACCCTCCTATCTCAGCTTCTTGAGGAGCCAAAATTACAGGTGCCAATCATTGTTTATGCCACATTTCATGTGCCATTTACTCCTATAGACTTTTACTTGAAAATTTCTTGTCATCTTTTACTTCAGCATCTTTGTGATGTGAGGTCAGTGTTCTGATTAGAGTATATCATCTTTAACACTTAGGTAAAGCTCTTCTAAGTCAGAATACTATTTTGTTCTCTGTATCTATGTTTCAGTGTCATTGTCCATCAAAAGCATGCTAAAAATGTCTTAAATAATCCAATATTGGTATATTACACCTATTCTTTCTTTGTATTTTTTGTCTGTATATCCTCTAATTTATGTTTCTCTTCTTTGGAACCAGGCCACTGACATCTGTGATCCAAATCCAATCCTGATGCTCATGCTTTGTGTCTATATGTATGAAAGGCTCCCTACATATCTCCCCAAGAAGGTGGTGCCATTTCATTGTACTCTCTATGACACTGTAATAAGACAGGTAAGGATATCTGTGGGGCCACAAGACATATGGCATTAAACACTTAAGTAAGGTTTTGGATGTTTCTTTCCCAAAACAAAATTTATTACAGTTAACTATTATTTCCCATTTTGTAAATCTGTTTATATTTCTTTATATCATCTTCATATTTCTGTATAGCACTTAATCACTTTCATTTATCAAATATTATTAATATTGGGTTATGGATGTTTTCAGTGGTTAAGTGAATGCTTAGCATGCACCAGGCCATTTTTTTGATCCCCAGCACCATAAAAAGAGAAAGTTAATACTAACACTAGCTAATACATAAGCATAAACATTAATTATGATGTTTGTATACTAAGTTTTTTTGTTACTGTGCCCAAAATACCTTATAACAACTTAGAGAAGAAAAAGGTTATTTGGGTTTATGGTTTCAGAGGTTCAGTCCATGGTCAGTCAACTCTTGTTCAGGACCTGAAGTGAGAGAGAACCTCATGGTGGAAGGGCATGATGGAGGAAAGCTGCTCAGCTCATGGCACCAGGAAACAAAGAGAAAGGAAGGAGCCATGGACTGATATAGTCCAAGCAATGCATCCTGTGAGCTACTTCCTTTAGCCATACCACATTTGTCTACAGTTACCACCCAGTTGTCCCTCTCTGGCGATTACTGCATTGCCTAACACATGAGCTTTTCAGGGGACACCTCATATCCAAACAATAACAATGTTAAAAATTGAAAACATATTTAAATGAAAACATGATTTATTTCCTCATTTATCTCTTTACTAGAAGTAATCTTCAGACCTTAAGATTATGCATTAAATATAAAGAGGTATCTTTTGCTTTTCACACATATCAGGTAAGTTTTTCAAGAAACAAAACAAAAATTAAATATAAATGCAATGTAAAACTTAAATTACAACATGCTTTGCTTTTGTCTTTAATTTAAGAAAGTCAGTGACTTGGAAATCACTGAGACTCTTTGATGTATTTTGCTCTTATGAATCAACCCCATAAATGGTAGTGCCTAAGTCAGAGAACATCATTATTATCAACCCTATCAACCCTCCCAAATATAGACAAAACTTATCAAATGGCTTCTCAAATTGAAATAAAATACCTCTATGCCTATGTGTCAGTAAGAGAAACATAAATGATGGAACTAGTAAAAAAAAATATAGTGGTCATTGAAAAAAAGCAACAAAGTATAGTGATTTTCTGAGAATTTTCAAAAGCAATTGAACTTTTCTTCTTTTTTTTTGAATAAATTTCACACTGAGATCACTGGAACAGTCTTACATCAGATGAATCTAATACCTTTGTTTCATATATCTAATATGACAAAAGGAGAATAAGTGGCTTCCTTAAGATCTAAGCAATGGCTATGAAAGTTCCAAGACTGTAAGCCAGTAATAGTCCATAAAGAATCCGCTATGATTTTCATCATTTTCCAAAAAGAAAATGGAAATGAGCTCTCTGGGACTTCAAAATCACTTGTTCCATTAATGAATACTTGAAATAGAGACATATATACATGCATATAGTGTGCATAAATATGTACATACATAAAAAATACTATACTAGAATGGTCTTTCCCTCATTAGAAATAATATCTTTAATTGTTAAGTAACATGAAATCCCAATATTCTTGGAGGCAGAGGGAAGGGACGAATTCTCGAGCATCAACACTCTTGTTCTAGTAGTTACCAAAATTCTCATTGAATGGGAAATTATGTAATTTAATCTTTCACCAAATCTCTACCATATTCCTTATGATCCACTATAACTACACATACTGTTACTTTTCTGTTTTTCAAATATCTGAGACCACAGCTCCTGGGGACTACTTATGTTTTAGTCACCTTTGCCTCACTCTAATTTTCACGGTCATCACTTTAACCAAGGCTTCTCCCTCTTTTGGTCAGTAATTTTCATGATATCCTGGCATCTTGGTAAAAAAATATTCATGACAATAGTTAAAACAATAAGGCAGAATTTATTTAGTGCTGTCGCAATAGGTATAGGGACTGCAATGCAATTGTGCAGTAGGAGAGAGAGAGAGATTGAACTCAACTCTGAATATAAGAAGATTAAGTAAGAATTTATGGCCAAGAAAGGAATGGAGAGTTATTAAGAGGAAACATTAGGGTCAAAGAAAAATTCTGGGTAATCCAACCTAACAAAATTCTTGCTGCAGGAAGGCCAGGATGATCAGAAGACACCTACTTGGGACATGGTGGAGGATGAAGAATTTGGTCCAATATGAAGGATGATTAGATATTAAAGGAAGAGGATTCTGACTAAACTAACTTAGCAAGATTCTTCTAAAATCGAACTATCATCAGGCTTGGTGGCACATGTATATAATCCCAGCAATAAATGAGATTAAGGAAAGAGGATCATAAGTTCGAAGTCATCCTCAGCAACTTAATGAGACCCTGATTCAAAATAAAAAATAAAAAGGTCTGGGGATGTAGCTCAATGGTAGTGTGCCCCTTTTCAGCCCCCAGTGACAGATAGATAGATGGATAGATAGATAGATAGATAGATAGATAGATAGATAGATAGATAATAGGACTCTTAAGGACATGCCCAAAGATAGAACCTAGTGAAACAGCTCAAAGGAGCCTGGCTAGAATTTCATCAAGGACTAAAAAATCTTTGTCAATTTATTTTCTTTCCATTTTTATAATACTTTTAGTTGTATATGGCAGTAACTTTATTTTATTTATTTATATTTATGTGGTGCTGAGGATCTAACCCAGTGCTTCATACATGCTAGGCAAGTGCTCTACCACTGAACTACAAACCCAAACCCTTTGTCAATTCTTAATATATTTGTTTCTTTGTTCATTTATTTTTTGAATCCCCAATATATTCTACATAAACACTTTGTGGACTGACATTATTCAAAAAATATTCTCACTAATAATAATCACTAATGATTGTCTGATACTTTGTACCTGACTGGTTTAGGAAGAGACAGCCAATGCTAACTAAACTATTGTTTCTAGACAAGGCCATGATCATTTCCAGACTGAAGCTATGTTTTTAAACTTACATCCTTATAATACTTTATGAATTGAGCAGTCAGATTATCCTTTTTTAAAATTATAATAGGCAAGTTCTCTGTTTAAAATACTCCAATTATTTCCCTTTGCAATAACAGTTAAATATAGATTGTTAATTTTCGTCTTGAACTTCTTGATGATCAACTGATTTTTCCATGTGTCATTTCCTTTGTTGAAAGATCCTTACTGCCAACTTCAGATAAACTATATGGATGAATAGATGGATGGATGAATGGATTGATAGATACATATATACATAGTTACACAGAGGTGCTGTATTTAAACACAAAGTCTGCCTTACCCCAGTTAGTGTGCAATACGTATTTCCACCATTAGAATGTATAACCTTCTGGTTAAAATAAGAGATGATATAGTTGTATGGTTTTTAAATTTATTATCTTATTTATACCCTATTCTACTTCTATATAGATTGTATTGAAAAATTCAAGCATGAAAAACTTAGTGTATAATGCAAAAATTGTTGGAAGAGATGCTGCTGACTTCTCTCTTGCCCAAGCAGGGAATGTTGTGACTATTTCTCCAAAGTAAGTGTTTTGTTTGTTTGTTTGTTTTAATTTATTGAGCATATCAACTCCAGTCATTTAATATTTGTTGTTATTTTAAAAATGTGACTTGGATTTTTTAATTAATATATATAAAGTAAAATAACATCACTGAGAGAGAAAATATTCATGTTTTTGAGGTTCCTCACTAATTTTGTAAAAATAATTCCAACAACATAAAACAGCTGTTCTTATACATGCATTTAATTTTATTTTGCATGTGTATGAGTCATAGAGATAATATTATAAGTTGTTTATTTATGTACACAGTTCTGTTTCCTGTTGGAAGCTAGAAGTAGTATATACCAAAATTACATAATTATAGATATATAACCTTTGTAGGCTATATGATACTTACAATAATTTTGTTACAAAAACAATATGTGGTTATTATAGAAAATTTAGAAACTATGAAAGAACAGGAACAAAATTCAACCTTAAAGAAGCTCCAATGTTGCCATTCTTCTCTATCCCCATTATTTTGAGTAATTCAGTCTCTTTCACAGTTCTATGCCTGAACTTTGTCCTCATGGCAGTTCTCTGTGGTGGCCTCATCTCTGTGGTGGCTGTGTGCCTGGATCATGTTTTCATGATTATCCAAAGCTGCAGTCTTGCTCCTGTGGTTTTACTGGATGGGGTCTTGGGGAGACTCTGCTACCACATCTCTGCTCTGCATTGCCTTAGTTGGGGCTCTCTATAGTGGTCCTACATCATGGAAGTTCTGTGTCTGAGTCCCAAGGCTCTCCAGGGCACCATTTGAGATGTAGGTGGAGACATGTACTTTTTGTGGTACAGGTAGCTCCTGAACTCTGTGCCTATGGAGATGATACCACATGAAGATATTTAAGATTTATGGCCTATTCCCTCCACAAGGGCAGCCACCACATACCAGATAAGACCTTGGCTCGCTGAAGAGCTATATATTGGGGCAGCAAAGTATCATGACACTGAAATGTGGAGAGCAGAGCCTAGAAATATTGCTGGGCAGCAAGCACCAAGGTCCCATGGAAGTCCTTGTGTGCACTACTCCCCCTATTGTTACATCCTCTAGGACCTGGAAATCTGGGCTTATGATGGGAGAGGCAGCACTGATGGTCTCTGAAATGTTTCAGAGTCAGTTTTCCCTTTATGTTAAGAATAGCATCTGGCTTCCATAAACATGGCCGATCCATACTAATTTTCTTGTTAAACAATTGCTCTTTCACATCTTTGTTCTCTCTTCAAATATATTTTATCCTTCCATTCAATATAGATAAGCTGATAGTTTTCTAAAATTTTGAGATCTACTTTCTTTTTACTTAAAAATTTCATCTTTAAGTTATTTCTGTCTCCTTGAATTTTACCATAAGCATTTAAGAGAAGTCACACTTTTAACATTTTTCTTAGAACGTTCTTTAGCTAAATATCCTATTTCATTACTCCCAATTTCTATCTTCAACACTAAGATACAAGCATATTAAGCCAAGTTCTTTGCAAATTTTTTAAAGGATCTCCTTCCACTGTTCAATAATGTGTTTCTTATTTTCATATAAAAACTCATCAAAATGTCCTTTTTTGGTCCATATTTCCTCCTATATTCTGTCCATATTCTCTCAGATAATCTCTAAGAAGGCTAGAGCTTTCTCTCCAGCTTTCTTCTTCTGAGCCTTTATCAGAATCACCCTATATAGTTTATGCTGAGCATGCACCTCAAAATTTTTATAGCTCCACTTTCAGTTCCAAAGCCACTTCCATATTTTTAGATATTTGTTACACAAACATCTCTACATCTTATCACCAATTTTCCATCTTAGCGCATTTGGGATGTCATGATGAAATACTGTAAATTGGGTAGATTACAACCAGAAATTTATTTCTCACAGTTCTGACGTCTGATATGTTGAAGGACAAGATGCCCTCAGATTCAGTATCTGGCAAGGACCCAAGTTCTACTTCATACATAGTCCCTTTTTCCTTCCTGTGCCTTTATTATGGTAGAAGAAGCCACTTATATGAGGGTATTAATTTAATTCATGAGATCTCTGTTCCATGTTGTATTTACCTCCAAAAGGTTCCCCTTCCTAATATCATTACATTGGTGATTTAAGTTTTTGACATAAGAATTCAGCCCATAGAAATCTGTATATTGTTTTTCCAAGAGATGGTTTGTGAAAATATATCCTCAGCTGAACCTAAAAGTCTCCCATGAACTTTTCATGAGTGCTTTCTTTTTTCTCCTTTTTCATTATTGCATTATTTATGATGCTTCTTGAAGCTTTTAATATTTGGAAAGTATACATTAATTGAGCATGTGTACATGTATATTTACTCACACATGTAGTAATTTGTGCCTGTAGCATAGTGATCATATTGTACATATACATATATCTTCTCATTTTCACCTAATTTTAATTTTTTTCCCAAAATTTAACTTGCACATGCTTTAATATTTTAAATATGCATAAGAGTTTGAAATAAGCAAACTCCAGCCTCCTGAGATCCTGTCCCTGAGGCACTTACTTTTATTTTTTTCAGTTATGCATAATTTTAGTTTTTCAAATGGTCACCTCCATAAATGTAAGTAATTCATATATCTTTGTGACTATTTTGTTAATTCAACTTGATCTAGCTCACTTATTTCCTTATATTACTTTCTCCCAATATCATTAATTTTATCTTTTATTCGTTACTTTTCCTACAATAAAATATATTTTATTCCTATTTCTTTTTTCCCTTGGTGCTGGACATTGAACCCAGGGCTTCACACATGGTAAATATATGTTCTACCACTAAGCTACATTCATAACCTCCCTATTTCTTATACTATTAATATATACACAATATATTTTGACACCATCATTTTAACTGAAAAAATAATAAATGCTAAAGAAGTACATAAAATCTTTGAAGTCCCTTTTCTTCTAGTATAATACTTATTTGAACTGATTGTTTTTGGACCTACTGGAGCAATGTGATTCTTGAACATTATTTCTCCTTAGATGGAAAATAAGATATTTTTCTTTAATAATTTACTCGCTTCATCCTTATGAACTCACCTTTATGAAAACTTCTAAGAAAAAGTATAGATAGGTAAATTTCCCAAGATTTTTCACTTCTGAGAATGTCCTTATATTATTCCTATGCTTGATTTATATTTTGCTCAGGATATTATCTAAGTTGTAATTATTTTTCCTTATAACTCTAAATAAATCTCCACTGCCCTGCAGAATTCATTATTTGTTATGAGAAATTCTGTTATGCATCTATCTGTTCTTCCCTACTCTGGAAGTTTTTAGGATCTTCCATCATAACCTGGTATTATTCTAGAATGTATTAATGGGGGGTGTCTTATTATTCACTGTGCTGAATAAACAGTAAATGCTTTAATTGTGAAGTTGTTTTCATAAGCCCTGGAATATTCTCTTAAATTATTTACTTGATAACTTTCTTTCCTGAGATTTTGCAACCTTTATTTGTCTTATATTGAACCTGATAGTTGGATCCTCTATAGACCTATATTATTACTTCAACTTTTGATCTCATTGATTTCTCCTCTTTTTATCAACAAGTCTCTTTTCCAATTTTTTCATACACACACACACACACACACACACACACACACACACACGTACTTTGATATTCTTTGCATAGCCTTATTTTATAGTACCTGTTCTTAAATTGGTAGTACAGTATCTTCTTAAATATCTCTTACTTTTAAGTTCTTGTTATTAGCCAAATTATCTCTATGTTCTCAGAGGTCATTTGCATTTTTTAACCTTGGTCTCAGTCTTTCCTGTTGAAGGATTTATTCTAATATTTGATAAGACTTGGTTATCCATTTATATGTAATAACATGGTAATATAAAAAGTAAATTATGATTCTACATATGCTTGGGTTTGTCAATTGGTAGGCTTCATTTTAGGGTTAAAAATATTCTGCTTTTATGCTCAATTAATTGTTTGGCATTCTATGATGGCACTAGAGAGATTGAGGTTGTCTGAACCCCATCCTGCCCATTATGCAATAATGGCTTCCTCCAACTAGATGCCTTTTTAAATTCCTTTATTATAATTTTGATGAGATTTCTTTTAGGAAAAGAGATTATGAATCTGGTTTTCAAACTTGATTGTGTTTAGAACTTCTCCCATGTCATTTAAAAATTAAATGCTGGCTTTCAGTCCTGACATTTAAAGGCTCTTGTGATTCAGCCTCATTTGGAAAATGTGGATCAGAATATTTACCCACAGTGTTGTCAGTAATAAACATAATTATGCAAGGAAAACACCCTGGCACTATAACTGGAACTTATAGGAAGCAGCCAGTAAATTTCCCCTCTTCCCCAATTTGAAGTACTGGTTGAAAATATATCAATGTTACAAATTTTTACAATCTAGCAGAATGTCAGAAAAGCAAATATACAATGAAAGTGTGATTTGATAATTGTTTTATTTGTGATATGTGTATCGACCTAGAGGAAAAAAGGAGAACAAGGCAAATGAGTACTTAGAGGGAAACCCAAAAAGAGTTCCTAGAAGAGTTAATGCTCAATTCTGAATGTGTATGGAAAACAATTATTCATTTGTCTAAATGCATTTTATTTTATAGGATTGAATATTGTTATTTGGTAGTTTTTAAAGTATATTGTTAGCTAGAATAAATTTCATAGTATTTGGTTTTTACAAATAAGACTCAGAAAATATTTTCTTAAACAAAAAATGCATAGCTTTGTAATTACAAAAGATTATATAATTATCTGTACCACATTTCATCTTAGATTTTGTCTCAAATAACTTGTCTTTCTGCCAGCTATGGATTGAAATTCCCAGAGATGTAATTTATATACAAAAGATTAAAAGCTATATTATCATATAAACAAACATTTATTTCTGCATATAATTTGATGACTAGGTGTAGCTCTAACCACAGAATGACTATAAAAAAATGAAAGCACAATTTTAGAAAACTATTTTGTTTCTTTTTTTCTTTTTTTATTCTCATTGAGCCATATGCACACTGACATTGATGTGAGATAGATAGATATATATATATATATATATATATATATATATATATATATATATATATATATATATATTTTCTTAATCTCTCTCCAAAGTCAATTTGAAGTAGCTTGCAAGGTACATGTAATATTAAGGAGTTGTTCTTTAAAAAAATGATGAGAGACATTTAGAGCAAAAAGCAAATAAACATTATGAAAATTAAGATGAAGCCTACAATTATGATACACTGACTGGGGACCTGGAACCCTTACTTGAACTTTACTACATATTTGATTCTGATATCTCTAACAAATTTGGGAAGGGATCTTGGTCATTTCGATTCTTCTATATGACTAAAAATTTTTTTAAAGGATTACACATATTCAAGAGAAGCCCAAATCTCTCTGGTCCTGAAACAAGCCATTTATCTCATTAAAAGGGTACTCTATTATGAAATGTGTTTCACTGGACTTAAGTATATGTCCATCAGATCATTCATTATGTTATTTTTTTGAATATTTTTTTGGTTATTTTTGAACCCCCCCTTTTTAAAAAATAAATTTCCATAAGGATCCAATACATTACCAGGTCCTATTAAGTTTACCAATTTTATTTTAAAATTAGCATCTTCTCTTCTTCTACACCTCTTCCACCCTAATTTAATGCTTCGACCATTTTTATGTAGACTGCCATGACAGACTCCTAAAGGGCTTCTTTGCAAGCCATTCTATATATTAGAATGGCAAATATTTTAATGTAAATTTAATTATGATACTCTTTGCTTAAAATATTCTCATAGCTTCCCATCTTCCCATCATAGATCTAGTATATCATCAGAGTCCAAGGAATGCTTTTACTTTTATATGGTACTAAGTATTGGAATCCAGGGCCTCTTGAACACTAGGCAAGTACTCTACCATTGAGCTACATCCCTAGTCCTTTTAAAAAAAAAATTCTGAGGCAGGGTCTCATTAAGTTCTCCAAACTGTCCTTGAATTTGTGGTCATTCAGCCTTGGCCTCTCACGTAATTGGTAATACTTTCATTTTTATGAAATTTTATGGTTTTCATGACTTTCTCTTAGCTAAAACTTGTATCACTAATCTCCTCATTCCTTATGCTTTAGTGCTACTGGTCTTTGATTAGTTCTTCCAATATATTGTAATTCTACCTTCTTTCCTCCTCTCTTCAATATACCTAATTCAATCTCATTTTTAAAAATTTATTTATGTATTCTAATTTGTAAATGCCATGATTTTAATCTCAATTTTAAAAATTATTTCATTTTATTTATTCTAATTTGCTATATATGATAGAATGCAATTCAATTCATATTATACAAACAGAGCATAATTTTTCATATCTCTGGTTGTACACAAAGTAGAGTCACACCATTCATGTTTTCATATATGTACTTAGGGTAAAGATGTCCATCTCATTTCACCATCTTTCCTACCCCCATGCCCCCTCCCTTCCCTTCCCTCCCCTTTTCCCTATCTAAAGTTTGTCTGTTCCTCCCATGCTCCCCCTCATCCGCCTTATGAATCAGCATCCTTATATCAGAGAAGACATTCGGCATTTGTTTTTTTGGGGATTGGCTTACTTAACTTAGCATTATATTCTCCAACTCCACCCATTTACCTGTAAATGCCATGATATATATATATATATATATATATATATATATATATATATATATATATATATATATATGATCACTTTTTCTTTATCCATTCATCTACTGAAGGTTATCTAGGTTGGATCCACAATTTAGCTATTGTGAATTGTGCTGCTATAAACATTGATATGGGTGTGTCCCTGTAGTATGCTGTTTTTTATTTCTTTGGGTATAAACCAAGGAGTGGGATAGCTGAGTCAAATTCCCAGTTTTCCAAGGAATCTCCATACAGCTTTCCAGATTGGTTGCACCAATTTGCAGTCCCACCAGCAATGTAAGAGTGTGCCCTTTTCCCCACATCCTTGTCAACACTTATTGTTGTTTGTATTCGCTTTTTTAAAAATACTTTTAAATTTATTTTTTCTTCTAATTTGTCATATATGACAGTAGAATGCATTACATTCATAATACACATATAGAACATATTTTTGCATATCTCTGGTTGTATACAAAGTATAGTCACACCACTCGTTGTCTTCACACATGTACTTAGGGTAATGATGTGCATCTCATTCCACCATCTTTTGTACTCCCATGCCCCCTCTCTTCCCCTCCCACCCCTTTGCCCTATCTGGAGATCATTTAATCCTCCCATGCTCTCCCTCCCAACCCCACTATGAATCAGCCTCCTTATATCAGAGAAAACATTCAGCATTTGTTTTTTTGGGATTGGCTAACTTCACTTAGCATTATATTTTTCCAATCCATCTATTTATCTGCAAATGCCATGATTTTATTCTATTTTATTGCTGAGTAATATTCCATTGTTTATATATACCACATTTTTTTCCATTCATCTACTGGAGGGCATCTAGGTTGGTTCCACAATTTAGCTATTGTGAATTGTGCTGCTATAAATATTGATGTGGCTGTGTCCCTGTAGTATGCTGTTTTTAAGTTCTTCAGATATAAATGAGGAATGGGCTAACTGGGTCAAATGGTGATTCCATTCACAGTTTTGCAAGGAATATCCATACTGCTTTCCAGATTGGCTGCACCAATTTGCAGTACCATCAGCAATTATGGGTGTGCCTTTTTCCCCACATCCTCGCCAACACTTATTGTTGTTTGTATTCTTAATAGCTGTCATTCTGACTGGAATGAGATGAAATCTTATAGTAGTTTTGATTTGCATTTCTCTAATTGCTAGAGATGTTGAACATTTTTCATATATTTGTTGATTGATTGTACATCATCTTCTGAGAAGTGTCTTTTCAGTTCCTTGGCCCATTTATTGATTGGATTATTTGTTTCTTTGGTGTTAAGATTTTTGAGTTCTTTAAGATTTTTGAGTTCTTTATATATCCTAGAGATTAGTGCTCTATCTGATGTGCATGTGGTAAAGATTTGCTCTCATTCTGTAGGTTCTCTATTCACTTTTGCTGAGAAGAAGCTTTTGCATTTGAATCCATCCCATTTATTGATTCTTGACTTTAATTCTTGCTCTATAGGAGTCTTATTAAGGAAGTTGGGACCTAATCCAACATGATGGAGATTTGGGCCTACTTTTTCTTCTACTAGGTGCAGGGTCTCTGTTTTAATTCCTAGGTCTTTGATCCACTTTGAGTTGAGTTTTGTGCATGGTGACAGATAGGAGTTTAATTTCATTTTTTTGCATATGAATTTCCAGTTTTTCCAGCACCATTTGTTGAAGAGGCTATGTTTTCTCCAATATATGTTTTTGGAGCCATTGTCTAATGTAAGATGCTTATATTTATGTGAGTTTTTCTCTGTGCCTTCTATTCTGTACCATTGGTCTACCAGTCTATTTTGGTGCCAATACCATGCTGGTTTTGTTATTGTAGCTCTATAATTTAAGAAGTAGTATGGTTTAAGGTCTGTTACACTGATGCCACCTGCTTCACTCTTCTTGCAAAGGATTGCTTTAGCTACTCTGGGTGTCTCATTTTTCCAGATGAATTTCATGACTGCTTTTTCTATTTCTATGAGGAATGTTATTGGGATTTTTTCAATCTCATTTTTCTTATCTCACCTTACATATTACTTCTTCTGACCCTACAGGCTGTATCTCACTCACCACTGCATACTGTTATACCACTTTGTGGCACATCTGTGATTCGTAACTTTCAAATTTATTTTGTGATGTGGCAATATCGTCCATGTACTCTATAATGTATCATCCAGGAAATCAGGAATAGTATGTTTGTTTTCTAACTACTAAATTCCATAAAATCTAAAACAATGCCTGAAACATTATAAATTATAATTATCAATCAAGGGAGTCAATTATTGAATGAATGGCTTTATCTAATTGTGATTTTTAGAATATCTACAAAATTCCTAAATCACTCACAGGAATCCTAACATGAAATTTGAGCCTGCACATACCCAGAAAAAAACTTCAATATTAAATGTTCTTTGTTCTCAGTTAAGTTCAAGCCCATGAGTCCTTTTACATAAAAGTAAGGAGATTGGTGAGGACGCATATCTGAATAAAAGTCCCCCTTACTGCTGTTAGATGTGAGTTGTAATTTACCCTACAAAATCAATTTTAGAACATTTCTATTGATTTTGAAACTTACTCTTTCAAAAAAAAAAAACCATGCTCTTTGCTGCTCCCCATTCTCACCCATTCAATAGCAATTGCACAAGTTTATAGAGAAGTTGGTACAAGGTTTAACACTAAGGGAAATCTATTCCCCACTCCATTCTACAATAAGTATACTGTAAGAGAAGATAATAGGTAGCAGTTTGTAAAAGGAATGACTGTCATCTGATGTATAATGCTAACCATGCTAAAAGCTACAGTAAAATCAATGGTAAAATTTCCCCAAGATTTATCACCCACAGCTGTGTCAAGGGGAAGCCAGCCTGAAAGATTGAGCCAGTAAGGGAACAGTGATTTCATTCTTGATTCAGGGAGTTCATTGTTTATATAAATAGCAAACATAAGACTATTCAAAGGTGCCCAGTCTTTCATGTCCTCTGTGTAGAGTAACACCTAGATAAAAGGGATCTGATGACTGCATCAAGGACGGTAAATCACCCTGTTGGTGAGAACCCACTTTATGGTGCCATTAAGCATTTTCCTAGCCTGTAACTGTAAAGGGAGTGATGTAGCAGACCTCACTACCTCATCAGAATCCAGGAGGCAATGAGAAACTGACTGGTGACAATTTGTTTGGGGAGTTAGGGAGGCAATTGAGAAATGTTCTGACAGCAGCTCCTCATGAGCCTCCACACTATTACATTGTGGCAAGTTCATGGGGCTTTCTCCTAAGTCTTATGTCAGCTGCAGTTAGGCCACACATATGTGTCTCCAATGTGGAGGCATGCAAGTTTGCTAGAGTGCCATGCTATAGTAATTTTCCTACAAATTGATAAATAGAAATTTCTCCAAATTTGTAGACTCTTTGCATTATGCCATATTTTATACTACAGAGGTAAAGATTAAGGGGAATTGGCATATTTTCTTTATTCTTTCTTTAAATTGAATATTCCTCTGAAACATGTGAATTTGAACTTCAAATTTTATTTGCAACCATGGCTTTAGGTATTTTTTAAATTGTTATTTTTTTTCTCCACGTAAACAAAACCAAATGACATGACTATGAATTTGGCTAAACATTAGCAAACAATGAACTAAGAATTTTGTACAAAAATGCATAGATGATTTCCTGTGGAGCACTGTTACAAAATCTAATATTTGGCATATTATACATACATTTGGGAGGTAAATTTAGATTTTAGAGGCTGTATCAAGACTTCAACAGCCTCTATATCTTTTGTAAAAGTAAATATATTTAGAGTCTAGGGGTGTAAGCACATGTTCTACACTGAATAAAATACTTCTTGCCTTTTTCAATAAACTATTTTCTTTTATTAATTATAGAAACCAAATTAATATCACTCTGAAATTTACCAGTCGCTTCCTCCATCCTGCTGAAGCTTCACTGCTCTTAATTTCTAAACCTAAGTGTGGAATAGGAGGTGTTACAATGACTTTTACTCTAAAAGGTGAAGTCCTTGATTTTAAAGCAATTGTAAGTAAATTTTACTTATTTTTGTATATCCTTGCTTCTGTTTCCCAACCCTGGCATGTCATGACCATAGATGTTCTTCCATGTTTTATTTCTATGTAGCTCTTGATCCTTGAGATCTTCCTTTTGCTCTGAAGACTTGTGATTTAAGTTAAAGCAGCTCTGGGCCTGTGTTTATGGGATTTTTTAGACTAAGGGTGGAGAGTTTATGCATCAAAAAAAGATTCTTATTTTCTCTGACAGGAACATTATTAATTTGTCTGGACTGTCTTGTGGAAAAAATCCATTGTAAAAGTTAATGCTAATGCTGGCATTTATTGAAAGGTGATGATGTTCTTAACAGAGTTCAAAGTGTTTATACCTCAAAGGATGGGGGAGAATGATTTTTACATTTTTATAAAATGGCTGTGATATTGTTAATGATTGCCTTTCTTAACCATTATCTTATTTTCTACCATGGGTATATGGTAAAGAACAAGCAAATTTATTATCGCCAGATTGTCCTATGGATGACAAAGAATTTGGGGGATGCAAAATAAGATTGGGAAAAAGACACTCACTCTAGGAGACTCAATTAGTGGCAAGTTGTGTGTGGAGAACAAGAAGTTGCTCACATGGACAGACAGGCTCATTAGACAGTGATGCCCAGAACAGGAAGTGGGCATTTGTCACCAAGATATATGTTCTTGTCTTCTGATTTCCTTTTAAATAATGAATGCTTAATACTTTCCAACTCTCCCACATAAATTCTCTGAAACAGCATAATGCTCTGCCATATGTGGTTAAAGACATGGCTAGTTTTAGCCTGTCATTAATGTTACCTCAGGGGAGAAAAGCTGACACTTGAAGGTCGTGAAACTCTGGTTACTTCCCCATCTGTTCACTATGGTCTTAGAAAACTTAGAAGTAAATTAGATAATAATATAGAAATAAAATAGGTCAATAACATAATCAGCTTAAAAATGAAAATTTCCAGAAAATTCTACTTTATGAAATTCCCTTGGATAATTTGAAGTTTTTATTTTGTATATGTGCTTTTATTACAATATAAATGTAAGTGTTGCCACCACATTATAAATGCAGACATGTCATACTCACATATAGTCTTATACACAGATATTTATCCCCACATGCACATCCACAGCACAGCTGTCTCTGCCTTATGGAGCCATATATATAAATGTGTGTGTATGTGTGTGTGTGTGTGTGTGTGTGTGTGTATGACTGATTATTTGAAAATAGAAACCATGTCCAGTCATTAACAAACCAATTTTAAAGAGATCAATTTGAGAAACACTGCTTTGACAAATGGTTTAATTTTAGCATAATACTATGGATCATTATTGAGATTAAATATATTTTTATCCTTTCCACCCAGATTTTAGCAGTATAATATTTATGGGATAAGGAGAATTTAATAAATTAGCGTCAGTTTAATATTTAAATGGACAATTTGTAGATTTTAACTTCATATTATGTATAATTAAGGATTTTTTGATATTATCATATAGTATGCTTTATTTCTTTTTACTTTAGGAAATTCTGAAATGCAAAACTCCATGTTATCAATGGAAGGAAGTTATTATAAATGTGAAAAACCCCTTCCCGACTGCTGGAGACTTTAGGTAAGTTATTGGTGGGTGTAAATTTATTGCAATTAGCTATTTTCACTCTTAAAAGGACTATCTAGTATTCTTTACCTTTTTTACACGAACCATTTTGAAAAGAAATTAAATAATTAAATGTGTTTATATTCCTATAAACTTATAAGCATCATCATATAAAATAGAACAAATAATGAAAATAAATAATTTTTTTCTTGAACTGGTACTTGATCATACAAGTTTAAAAATTTTGTCTATAAGCTTTCTGTTTATTCGGATTTGGTGTTCTTTTAATTTTTTAAAATTTTTGAATTAATAGACTCTTTGTATCTAATTCTATTGCATCTGCTAATATCCAAAACTGAAATATTGATTACATTAAAAATATATTTTTGCTTGAAGCATCAGGATTAATTTATACTGTACATTCAATGTGCATGTGTCTGTCTTGAGTTTTAATGATAACAACAAAAATTTGCAATGAAAAGAAAATTCTTTACTATTATTTAAAGACACAATAAAAACATTACTACCGGGGCTGGGATTGTGGCTCAGAGGTAGAGTGCTCACCTAACATGCCTGAGGCACTGGGTTCGATCCTCAGCACCACATAAAGATATTGTGTCCATCTATAACTAAAAAATAAATATTTAAAAAAACAAAACAAAACAAAACATTACTACTTAAAAGTTTACATGTTGTGGGAGAATATGAAAAATGATACGCCTCATGTACTGATTAAATTAGGGACTCATTATTCCAGACATATACACAAATATATATACATACTTATATTTAACATTTGATAATTTTCCATTTCTCTAATCATTGTCTGTCAAGCCTTTTTGGTATTTTATTATTAATAAGATCAGTCATTGTTGACAAAACAAAATTTGTTATGTAGAAAAAGTTACTGGTATGTTTATGGTTTTCATGTGCATATAAGGGAGAATATTATAGACTGAAATTTTATGAAAGTGTTATGTTGGAGTGTAAAGAATATAAAAAGTGAATATGTGGTGTTAATCCAGTATTAAAATATGCCCTTAATTGAACCAAATGGATGCAGTCCTTCAGAAAAAAAAATAAACAGGATAAAGCATATTTCATCTTTCATTCTAGTGTTAAATTTGAATTTTCCAGAAATAAGAAGAATAAAAGAAACATATTTCACAAAAAACTGATGATATTTTAATATGTCTTTATGGTTTCTCTTAGGTTAAATTAAAATGACTGTGAGAGGTGTGTGGTTTGGTTCAGAGCAAAAAAATTCATATTATTTTTACTCCATCCTTCCTTGAATGAATATGCTCTCAAACTTAGACAACTGTGAAATAAACTGAAACATTTAAAAGCAATCAAAAATCAAAAATAGCCATGTATTATGTGCAAAATATAAAAATAATTAAAGAAAATAAATAAGAAAGAAATTTAATGCCAATTAATCATAGAGACTATTTTAGAGTTATAACCAGTATAACAAGTGATCTTTTTCAAGTTATATTGAAAAAATGATCATTTTTTAGTTATATTAAATTTTAGTTATACTAAAAAAATGAAATTTAATAATTAAAAAAATATTAAAATCTCATATTTAACATACTTTAAAATGAAATATCTCCATATGCATTCCCCAAAATTATAGTTAGCACAATGACTGAATTCAATCAATTTTCATTGTACGTTATCGTTATTTTTAACCTGCAATGCAGTCTAGCATAGATTTAACAGACATAGGGTTAGTTGGCTAGGTTTCTGACTCCGTGACTGTCTACAAGATTGGAGGTTTTAAAATTTTTCTTTCACAAAACACCACTATTTAATACTCCATAATACTTTCAAAAGCATGATTAAGATTCGTTTTGTCAGTATCTTGTTGAGGATTTTGTCTTCATATTATGACATTTAGCAGTGATTTTTCCCTTTTCTTGTGATGTCTCTGTTTTTCACATAATTAATACTACCCTTAGAGAATGAATTGGGAAATGTTCCTTTGTATTCTATTTTTTGGAAGAGTTTGTGAAGATTGGTATTAATTGTTTTAATGTTTGGTAGAATTCACAACTGAAGCCCTTTGATTCTGGGCTCTGCTTTGTGGGAAGTTTATTTCATTACTGATTTCTTCTGTTTCTTATGAGCCTATTCAGAATTCCTATTTCTTGTTGAATAAGTTTTTGTACTTTGCTTCATTCTAGGAATTTGTATATTTTTTTAAGTTATGTAACTCATTGGCATGGAGGTTTTCATAGTATTCTGTTATAATCTTTTTATTATTTGTCAAATAAATATGGTTTCCCTTATTCCATCATTCATTTTACTAATTTGATTCTTCTTTCATTCTTGATCAATCTATATAAATTTAAACTTGTTATCTTATTGATCTTTTCAAAGAAACCCCTGATTTCCTTGGTGTTGTATATTATTTTTCTATTTCCTATTTCATTTCCTCACTAACATTTATTTTTTTTCTGTTATTACTTATTTTCTTCTGTCTGATTTGGGTTTAGACTTTTTGTTATTTTCCTAGTTTCTTAATGTAAAAAGTTAGCGTTATTATTTTAAATCTTTCTTCTTTATTCATATGTGCATTTGTATCTATATATTTTACTCTGGACACTGCTTGAACAACATCTCACTTTTTGTGTATTTTGAGTTTAATTTTGCTAATCTAAAGGTGCTTTCTAATTTTACTTTTGACTTATTCCGAACTTACTATTTTTTGAGGGTAGGTTCTTTAATTTTCCCATATTTGTGAATTTCCAAATTTCTTTCTGTATTGATTTTTAATTTTATTTCATTTTAGCCAGAGAATATATTTTGTATTTCTTCAATTTGATCAAGGATTATCTCATGGCCTACCATTAGATTTGTAACATAGAATGTTCACAAGAGCAGTATGTTTTCTACTGTTTATTTAAAAATTATTTTTATATATATATATATATCTTTAGTTGTTGATGGACCTTCATTTTATTCATTTATTTATATGCAGTGCTAAGAATCGAACCCAGTGCTTCACACATGCTAGGCAAGCGCTCTACCACTGAGCCACAACCCTAGCCCCATTTTCTACTGTTTTTGAGTGATACTCTACAAGTATCTGTTCATTCTGGTTGGTTGGTTTATAGTATTTTCTAAGCTCTGTATTTCCTTGTAATCCTTCTGCCTAAATATTTCCTTCATTATTGAAAGTGAGATATTTAAATATATATTATTATTGACTATTTTTCCATATATGCCAGTTTTTGCTTTCTGTACTTTGGTATTCTGTAGTCAGGTATGTATATATTTATAATTGTTTTAGCTTCATAGTTGACCCTTTAGATATTACAAATGGTCTCACTTCATATATAATTACATTGTTTAAAAAATGTTATCATGTTTTATATTAGTATAAGCACTCCAGCATTTTTATAATTACTATGTGCTATATATTTTTTTTCTAACCTTACTATTTTTGATTTATTTATATCCTGAATCTAAGTATGCCTCCTATAGCCAGCATGCATTTTTGGTTCTTAGGGTTTTGTTTGTTTGTTTAACTAGATTTATTAAATTATAATTCATATACAAAAAATTTAACATATTTCATGTGTACAATTTGATGAGTGATGAGTGACACATACCCATGACACTGTCACCACAGTCAAAATAGTAAAGATAACCAATATGTCCCAAAATTTCCTCTTAACTCTTAGGTTTGTTTGCTTCCTTGCTTTTTGTGTAGTAAAAACACTTAATATGATATCTATCTTTCTAACAAATTTTGAGGTGTACAATATCATATTGTTAACTATAGGAACCATGTTGTAATAGCAGATTTTAAAACCTAGTTCCTCTAATATAACTGAAACTTTATACCCATTCAACAATGCTTTCCCATTTCCCTAAACCCCCAGTCCCCGGCAACTACTATGATATATCTGCTTTTCTGAGTTTAACTATTATATATACTTCATGTATGTGAAATCATGCAGTATTTGTGATTCTCCTACTGGCTTATTACATTTAGCCTAACATTCTCCAGATTCATCCATGTTGATGAAAATGGCAAAACTTTTTAAAAGTCATGTGTTTGTGTTGCTTAATTCATTCACATTTTTTTGCTATTATTGATGTAGTGGATTTACTTTTGCCAGTTTTCATTTGGCTTTCTGTATATTTTATCTTTCTTTTTTACTCCATTGTGCCATAAATTCTTTCTTTTACATTAGTGAATATTTTCTACTGTAGTATTTTAATTTTTAAATGATATATTAAATATATTGTGGATTTGTTTCCCTAGTGATTACTGTAGGTATTACCATAGACTTCTTAACATATCATAATCAGCTTCCAATTAATAGTAACTCAATTCCCCTGGTATCTCTGGTATCTCTCTCTGTGTGTCCAAATTTCTTCCTCTTATAAGGACACTAGTCAGATCAGATCAGCATCCACCTTAGCCTCATTTTGAATTAATCATTTATATAAAGGCTCTATTTCCAAATACATCCACATTCTAAGGTAGTAGGAATTAGGGCTTCAATATATGAAATTTGAGGAGATATAATTAAGCCTATAACTGACAACATTCATATATTTATAGTTTTTATTTATATTAGCTTTCTTATTTATCATTTCTGGTTTGTTTTTTTTTTTTTTTTTTTTTTTTTTCTGATCCAGCTTTGTTCTTAACCCACTTTACTTTTTGGACATTTTTTCTTTTCCTTTCTCCTGCCTTTCTTTTATGAAATTCCATTACCCCACGTATTGTTCTTATAGTATATCTCTCCCATCTGTGTGTGAAATTCTGTTTATTTTCTGCATTTTTGTCTCTGTTCTTCTGATTTTATAATCCATCAATCTTTAAGTTTATTAATTATTTTTTTTCTGCCAGTTCAAATCTACTGTTGAATCTGCCAGTGAATTTCCCATATCAATTTTTGTGGTTTCTAACTCCATAATTTCTATTTGATTATTTTTGATAGTGTCAGTCTTTATTGGTATTTTCTACTTGGCACTACATTGTCATCACATCTTCCTTTACTTCTTTTATCATACTTTCCTTTAGTCCTTTGAAGATATTTGTAATGACTGTTTTGAATTTGTTCTCTGTTAAATCCAATGTTTTTCTCACTCGAACAGCAGTTTCTGTTGCTTGCTTCTTTTTCTATTTCTTTGCATATTTCATAATTTTTTAAGGAATTTGGGTATTTTAGAAAATATATTGTATCAAATTTGGGCTTGCTTTGGGCTAGTTCTGTCTCCCCAAGGCTGTTAATATATATTCTACATTTTCACTGACTGGCTGGGTTATTTTAGTGATGCATATCTCTTCCTGCCCAAACGTTAAACTCCATTAATTCCAATGCCCAAGGGGAACATAAATTGCTCTTCAGACTAATCCAATCAAATTCATGCTCTTTTGAATTAATATTTCTCTAAATCAGTGTTTGAGTTTATTATAACTCTAAAGGGGCTCCTCCTAGCTCTCTCTTTCCACAGTTTTCTCCTACAGGCCTACAATTAAGCTGGTATTTTTATTGAGTCTATCTTCTCCCAATTGCCTTTCATCATAACCCACCTGTCTTAAAAGCATGCTTTGGCTTGAACTTCTAATCACTTTCTTGAGAATGAAATGGGCACCTTGGGGAGGAGATTAGGAGTTATCTGCTTTAAAGCTTGCTTCTTTCCTGGGGTAAAATATCTGATCCTAGCGTGGAACCAGCATTTTACAAGCTGAGATAAGGGCAGTTGAGGCGGGGGGGTGGGGGGGTGTCTCATTATTATGAGCAGTGCCACAACTGTGGTTAAAACCTCTGTTCCCTGAGTGGAGCCTGAGTGTAAGATGGGAGACCCTTATCTCCTCAGCTGCACTTGCCCAGAACCTGGCTTCAGCAACATGTAATGGGGGAAGTATAAGAAATTTTGAAGTCCTAACTCTCCCAGAAAGATAGTTCTTCAAATGGAAGCCTGGGGAGGAGGGAGCCCTGTGTCCTTGGCAGTAGTGGTCTTACCAAACTGGGAAGGAGGGAGAACGGTTTCTTAATTCAAATACCAGAGATTACAGGTTTAGGTTTTCTTTGCTGAAGGAGGTAAGTCAATGGGAGCATTAATCCTTCAAACAAGGATGGACTAATTAGCTTACAGCTCTCATAGTCCAATCATTTTTATCTCCTAACATTCCTGCATTTACATAGGAGTTTTGGAGGGGTACCTCATATTCAAACTATAACAGTCATACCAAAACAATTGCATTGCTATGTGATTTCAGAAAATGGTATAATCAGTAATGTTCTGTAAATTTTTTTTTCATTCTTTTTTTTGGAGTGCTGGGCATGGAATCCAGGGCCTGTACCTTCTAGGCAAAAGCTCTACCAATGAGCTACATCTTGATAACTTAATGATTAATTAGCTACCCATATATCATGTACATGTCTATTCCTAAAATATATATTTCTCTTTTTTTGAAATAAGATTAGGAATTGTGAAATGTATATAATTCTGGCTATGCCTTAAGACCAGTTTGTGATTTGGCTTACTTCTGAAATATAATTTGAGCAGTGATTTATGTTCTGAATTTCCTTGCTGTGAAAATTCAGTGTTGCCTTTCCATATAAAAGAATATTATATTTATTTTCAGTATAAAATAATATTTCACATATTTCCATTCTAGATCATTACCTTCTAACATATATGCTTTTAGTTGCAGAATGAGAAAACATGAACATCTTAAATTGTGGTTTATTCTGATCCTAATGTTTTATGTTTTATGAATGATGGAAAGAAAGTAAAAGAATATTTTTGGGTCATCTACAGTTTGTTGCAATACATTTGAAAATAATTCTTTATTTTTTTCAGTGTCATTTTGGTGGAATCCACAACATTTGTCTATTTGCCATCACAATTAACTGAATATGGACAACACATGAGCCACAAGTAAATGTCTATATATTTTATATTCAAAAGTATCTGAGTAAAAGTTCTGAGATATTAGCACTCAAGGAAGCTTGTTATATTTATTATACCATAGTTTTGATTTATTCAAAATGTTTATTTGACATTATTTACACTCTCATTCAAATATATGTTAGGTGTTACTAGGATTATGTGCAAGAAAACTGTATAAATATGCACTTGATAAAATACAGTATATTTTCATTATTCATGAGAGGCATGTTCTACAAATTTGTCACGAATACTCAATGTGAATACTGGACCTTTGCTCCTAGAAGAAAGAATTTCATAGTTTATAATCTTGAGTCTTAGAAATAACCCATATTGGTAGATTCTATTTTCCTTATTTTACAAATGACTTGCCTGATGGTGCCCAACTACTAGGTGCCATGGAAATGATTCAAAACCTGTCCACCTAGCCCTAGAATTTGGACTTAATAGGGAATTGGAGCAATCACTGACTAGAACTCTGCACATGTCCTTGAACACTGTGAAATACCATGAGTGTTGATTTTAGGGTTACACATAAATTTTGCAAATGAGCAAATTTGGAAACAGAATTCATGTATAATTATGATCAACTGTGTTTAAACTTGTTCTGCCTACATCATGAGGTCTTTATTTAGGTTAAAAAATATCTTTGAGTCCTGAATAGAGAAGCATAATTTTTTAAAAGTTAAGATTATTTTATATTTCTCACCTATTTTAAGCTACATAATAGGTGTTTAAAATGAAGTATGTTTTAAACAGTATTATCTAGATTAAAGAATGGCAGAAAGAAAATAGTTTCTCTACTGATGAAAACCATGTGTATGTTCATCATTAATATTATGATGTTAGTGTATTTTATACCTTCATTCATCTCTGTGTAGTCCTTGACAGTATCAATGTCATTTTTTAGGCAAAAAAGTATTAGGAGGCAAGAAATTGGCAGTTTTGATAACATAGGAATTTCCAGTGTTAACGTCATCAGAAACTGTTAAAGTGCTTTTGCAAATTTTGATAAAATTAAAATGAGTATAGGTTATTTTCCAATGGTAAATTATATTTAAATATATTAAATCAATATTTCTGGGAAAACATAAGGGTTTTATCTATTATATTTGATTTATTCAATGGCTATTCTATGAGAAAAGTTGTTAAAGAAGAAAACAATTTTTGTCTCATTGCATTGTTTTACTGAATGCTAATTAAATGCTTAAGTAGGACATTCAAAGTTTTGCTTACATATTTTGCTTTAGTGGACAATAAAACATGAATTAATACTTTGATTTGTAAGATAGCACTATGGATACCATAATAATAAGAGGAATAAGGTATTTTTTAAAAATTTTTCTTTGTAGATATGAATATTAATATTGCTGAAAACACTTCAGTTAACAGTTCTCCTAGATATTTTTTATCTTTTTAGTCTCTTGCTTTTTCTTGAATAAAGTGGCTGTTTTGTTGTCATAGACTTTGCCTGAATACCCTTGAAATAATTTATTCACATTACGTATGAAAAAAATTATATATTATGTATTAAATTAGAGTTAGATCGCAAATCAATGTTGTAGCAATCTGTGAGCATAAATAACTTGAAATCAAAATTGAGTCTACTTTCATGATTTGCAATACACAATAGTAATTCTGTATCTCAAATTTTAGCATGTTTACTTTATATAATATTCTATAATAACTTTTATTGCATCCAAAGTTTTAGAATTATTAAATCCTTGGACTCTGAAGTTATAAGTAAAGAAACTTTCTTTTTTATGGTTTCTTATCTTTTAAAAATTCAATTAAGTTTAGTTTAGTTTAATTTTTTCCATACCAGGGATTGAACCCAGGGGCACTTAACCACTGAAACATATCCCTAGCCCTTTTTATGTTTTTATTTTGAGACAGGATCTCACTGAGTTGCTTAGGGTCTTACTAAGTTGCTGAGGCTGGCTTTGGTTATAAGTTAGTGGAAATCAAGATGAAATTTTCACCATTCAAATTTCCAAATCCACTGTACCCTTAGACGTCCTGTTAGGGCCCCTTCTTTAGATATTTTTCAACTGCTCAGAGGCCAAAATGGTACAAAAAACAGCAAACATACCATTGTTACTGTTCTCTACATGGCCACTGAGACATCCCCCCACCCCATTTTTGAGGAGCTACTAGATTACATGGAGGATAGAATGAGTCTAAAACTTGATTCTCTCATACATCCTTCCACGATGTATGAAAACTAGACTTGAACCAGATATATTGCTATTTGGTTTAGACACAATCCCAATATAATCCCCTATGGTAATTTTGTGGAAGCTACAATAAACAGTTTCCATTTAGTAAAGGCTTAAGTAGGAAATAATCTTTAGGGCTATTTATTCATGCCTGGAAGCTAACCAACCCAATGACATTTTAATTATTTTAGCTTGAGAAGAGCTACATACCACTACTGCATAGGAAAAAATAAATTTCACCCCTTTGCATCTCAAAACTAGCTTCTACTCCCTGACTCTCACTCCCTGAATTACCAGGAACTATTCCATCGTTTGATCACAGAAGTTTATATAATTTTAGCCTCTTTTGATGCTATTTTTCCTTAAAACCAGAAAGCATTTAAACATGCTCCCTCTACTGTAGTTTCAACCATAATCTTGAAATATGTATAAAAATGGTTGCATAGATCTATGTGTAGGGAATAATAAAAAGGTAAATTAATTATTTTCTGTTTTGTCTGTAGGATATCCAAGATACTGGTTTGGATAAATAAATTAGGTATATCATTGACTTTCTAGACTCAGGAACATTAATCAAGTATAATGGAATTTTCACAAGCTAGTAATTTTAATAAAATTATTTTCTGATGTCTTTAACAATCATGATAATCATTTGTTTCATGAAAAAGCCAGGACAAATTTCTAAATCCACAAAGTTTTCTGTCTGTCTTTACCACAAAGAGGACAGGTATCTTAATTTATCCGAGTTTGAGACATTTCTTTGAAATGAGGCAATTCTTGACTTCTTCAAAGGCACTTTTATTACTTGTTTCTGAAAAAATAGGCAAGGAAAAGAAAAAGGATATGAAGTCCAGATTGGTGTGCTTTTCTACACACTATGATAAAAATGATTGAAGGACTAGAAATTGCAAGTATTGAACTAAATGTGGATTTTAATCAGGCATTCTACGGAGAGCTCCATTATCAAAAAGACGACAATGGAGCCATATAAGGAGAAATAATAAGCACTCTTTGTTATTCTTTCTACTCTGTGTATGGTCTTCCTTATGAATGTAAAATGTCCATCTATTATTATTATGTCTATGGCAGCCTTAAATTAAAGTGTCTATCAAATGCCCAAATTATGTAAAATATTAAATGCATTTTACTTTTTTTTAAAAAAAGCATTACAGTACCTAAGGTGCTAGCCAGAATGCCTGTGAGTAGAAAAAAAGCACTGAACAATTACAAGTGGTAAATAACATCATTGAGTATGATGTAATGAAAAGACAGTGTTATTCATAAAATAAAAATGGGAAAAAAGTAATGGAGGTATTTAGGATAATGTTACTTGAAAAGTACATTTTTAGAGCATCTGACTCAGATGAAAACAAATGACAAAGTGAGTAATTATGAAATTTTTGTATTCTCAGAAAAAAAATAAGTCAATCAATGTGTTTGATCCCAAATATTAATTGACAGCTTGTTGAGCAAAGTTGTCCTGAATACTAAAGAAGTACAATATGCAGGAAATTGGTGAGGGTTCTAGAAGACATAGAACCTGTCAAAGAAGGCAGTTGCTTCAAGCTGTGATTTGCTACTTCATTCCTAGAAATGTAACCAATTATTAAAAAGAAGCAAATATGGAAATTTTACATACACACACACAAACATATATTTATTTATTATTTTGGCACCAGAGATTGAACACAGGGGCACTTAACTATTGAACTACTTCCCTGTTCCTTCTCTTTTTTTATACTGAGACAGGTTCTTGATAAATTGCTAAGGGCCTCACTAAGTTGCTAAGGCTGGCTTTGAATTCATGGCCCTCCTTCCCTAGCCTCCCAAGCCAAATGTGGAAATAATAAACTTAGAAAAGATTATTTTTTTTCAAGTAATCAAGCTATAGAAACACTCTAACACTCCAAAAGGAGAGTGTATTTATTTACTTACTTTTTAAGTAAATAAATTGTCTCTTTGAGTCTCTGGCTTAGGGTTATTATTATCAAATGTTTACTTCCCTACAAAGGTAAAAGTGTATCATTTTTATCAAATTTTTTTAAAAGAGTAGTAGAAATATGGTCAATTGGTGTTTCCCTTATTATTTTTCTTTTACTTTATCAAACTATATAAGCATGAAATGATATATAAAATACATCTGTGAACTTTGCATGTCATATTGTACGAAGTCATAATTTTTAGGGCTCCATAAGATTTAATTAAGATAGATAATTGTTTCTGAATTTTTTTTATTTGCTGTTGATATTGTTTTTCTATTTTCTTGTGATGGTGATGGTGTGATTAGCAATGGATGTGATGGTGCTCAGGACTCTTCCCATAGCACAATGGGCTTAAAAACCTGTGAGTATCTTAAATAAGTTTTTATGGGTTTTCATGTCTGACATTTATGCACAAAGCATAATATAAAATGAAATATTCATCAAGAGATGTTTTCAACTATAGTCAGAATGGCAAACCCTGGGGATCTCAGGTAGGATTAGAGGCTGAAGTGTTGGCTCCCTACCTTTTCTATTGTTAACCCTGTAAGGGATTCTGCCCACATCTCTCCTTTTACTAAGTTTTAGTTCCCTCTACTGCATAAGGAATGTATTTAGATATGTGACTTTTTTGTCTCTTTTGGATTATTTTGTACTGCTTAAACATACTCACCTGACAAATATTACTAAGTTTAGAATTGTAAGGATAGCACAGGTTTACTTTGTTTTATGAAAAAACTGTAGGTCTAGAAATGACAGGAAAATCAATATAGGAAAGCTCTGGTTATTCCTAGCTACAGAACAGACCACCCCAAATGTAATGGTATGAAACAATGAAAACAAATTATAGTCATTATCTCCCATATTTGGGGAGTGACTGGGCTCAGCTGGATGATTCTAGTTCAAGGTCTCTCAAGGTGTCCCTTGAGATGGATACTGGGACCTGACTCATCTCAAAGGCTTTGTCATTTACATGCCTGATTGTTAATGCTGCCTTTTGACCTGGATCTCAATTGGGGCCATTGGCCTGGACACTTACAGGTAGCTTTTCCTTGTGGCCCAGGCTTCTTCATAGAACGGAAACTGGGTTCTAAAAGCAAGTGATCCAAGAAAGTGAGAGAACTAGGCAAAAATTATATTATATTATCTGTCCTAGTGTCAGAAATCCCATTGCTTCACCACTGCCACATTTTAGCATACTGTTTATTGGGATGATGTTACTAAGGCTGGTGCACCATATCCCCACATTCAAGGCAGTATCAAAGTGCCGCAAATAACTCAAACGCAAGTCAGCATGAGCAAGGAAGAAGAAGAAGCCCCTTTATTGAATAAAGCAGTTTTTTTATAGTATTGTGAACAAAGAAGGCAGCATTCCAACAGCACTGACTCAGGTCTCTAAGCTAGCAAAATATTGTATGCAGAAGTAACTTACTAATCAGAAGTAACCTGCTTCTAATGACTTAATTCTCTTGGGCTGGAGCATTCTGAGTTCTGCTCTTTGTTAAGAACAGATAAAAATTTTCTCAGAGCCCTCCTAGCCCACTTGGCAGAACATCCCATTTGCAGGCAAGCTCCACCAAAGACTGCAAAGCAGCTCGTTTGCAAGCATGTATGCAGTCACGTCTGATTCTCTACACAAAGAATGAATGGACTCATTTTAAAACTACTAAAAACAGAAGTGTGTATATATTTCAGTATATAAGACAGTCCTTCATTTCCTGTTCAAATTGTTACACTTTGTAATATAAACTATTAAACAATCCACAAAAAGTTGGAGATTCATGAGTGATTCTATGTGTAGCCAGATTAATTTTAAATAGTAGTGAAGTTCCTTTTGTTAAGAAATTTTTAATATAGGGGGTCATCATTATCCATTTTGTTATAACCTGCTTGACCTGGAGTCACCCGTACTTTCATTTAAAAATATAATGTATCATCTTCTAATTCTGTGTTCTAATGTTATAAATATCCTATAGATCCCAAAATGCATACTAATTTAAGCAGCTCCTTTATTTGAATAGCAGTTATAATATCATATATCAACTAGCTCTGTGTCATGTTTTGGTAGCAATTAAATCCAATTTCATCAGAGAGTTCTTCTGCTCTGTACAAAATCTTTCCCTGGAAGGAAAAGGATCTTCAAACCTGGAGCTCTACTATCTTCCGTTTGACATCCACATACGCTACTGTGCCATCATCTTGCACAACAAAGAGGTGAGAACAGAACTGGTTTATGCTACTATCATGGCCTGCCACTGTAATGAGGTCACTAGTACAGGCAGCTGAATACTATAGAAATATAGATAATTTCAGTATCCAAGTTGCTAGGAAAGGAGCTCATCCTCAAAAATATTCAAAGTGTTCTACTAGTTGTGGGTAAATTTTATGGTAGTTGCACAGGGAAGTAACATGGGAGCCGAGTGGTGTATGCCTAACCTTGCTGTGGCTCCATCTGTATGTAAGTTATAATAGAGTTACCCTCTTTCAGAAAGCACAGCTATGTGCTGACCAGAGGAGGGAATTTATAATCCCCATGATATAGCCCCAATGTGTCCATTGTATATACCCTATATTGAGTACATACATAATGAAAATTACCATTTGGTAGTTGGAAAGAGGTATTGTACTTTTCTGGCATTTATAGACTCATTTAGAGATGAAAAATAACACAGCTTAATAAACATGTAAAATACATTTCAATTTTACACATAAATTGCCATTTAAAATCCCTTTTTATGACAATACTAAAACTTGGCTTTATTTCCTTTAAAGAAGTTTAGGGGCTGGGGATGTAAGTCAGTGGTAGAGTATGGGTCTATTATGCACAAGGCTCTGGGTTCCATCTCCAGCATCACAGTTAACAGCAACAAAAAGTAATGCAGGATTTAAACACATTCCTCCCTATGTAAGATTTGTGCAAAATAATAGCAACCAGTAGTTTGATCAAGTGCTTTAAAATCCCTTTTTCAGAATACTGGGATTAATTCTCAATAGCCTAGTAATGAGGTTGATCATTTTTAAGCGATACCAGACTTCAAACTATACTACAGAGCAATAGTAACAAAAACAGCATGGTACTGGTACCAAAACAGGCGGGTGGACCAATGGTACAGAATAGAGGACACAGAAACCAATCCACAAAACTACAACTATCTTATATTTGATAAAGGGGCTAAAAGCATGCAATGGAGGAAGGATAGCATCTTCAACAAAGATGGTGCTGGGAAAACTGGAAATCCATATGCAACAAAATCAAACTGAATCCCTTTCTCTCGCCATGCACAAAAGTTAATTCAAAATGGATCAAGGAGCTTGATATCAAATCAGAGACGCGCCGTCTGATAGAAGAAAAAGTTGGCTACGATCTACAGTCGGGTGGGGTCGGGCTCCAAATTCCTCAATAGGACACCCATAGCACAAAAGTTAATAACTAGAATCAACAAATGGGACTTACTCAAACTAAAAAGTTTTTTCTCAGCTAAAGAAACAATAAGAGAGGTAAATAGGGAGCCTACACCCTGGGAACAAATCTTTACTCCTCACACTTCAGATAGAGCCCTAATATCCAGAGTATACAAAGAACTCAAAAAATTAGACAATAAGAAAACAAACAACCCAATCAACAAATGGGCCAAGGACCTGAACAGACACTTCTCAGAGGAGGACATACAGTCAATCAACAAGTACATGAAAAAATGCTCAACATCTCTAGCTGTCAGAGAAATGCAAATCAAAACCACCCTAAGATACCATCTCACTCCAGTAAGATTGGCAGCCATTAGGAAGTCAAACAACAACAAGTGCTGGCGAGGATGTGGGGAAAAGGGTACACTTGTACATTGCTGGTGGGACTGCAGATTGGTGCAGCCAATTTGGAAAGCAGTATGGAGATTTCTTGGAAAGCTGGGAATGGAGCCACCATTTGACCCAGCTATTCCCCTTCTTGGTCTATTCCCTAAAGACCTAAAAAGAGCATGCTACAGGGACACTGCTACATCGATGTTCATAGCAGCACAGTTCACAATAGCAAGACTGTGGAACCAACCTAGATGCCCTTCAATAGACGAATGGATAAAAAAAATGTGGCATTTATACACAATGGAGTATTACTCTGCATTAAAAAATGACAAAATCATAGAATTTACAGGGAAATGGATGGCATTAGAGCAGATTATGCTAAGTGAAGCTAGCCAATCCCTAAAAAACAAATGCCAAATGTCTTCTTTGATATAAGGAGAGTAACTAAGAACAGTGTAGGGACGAAGAACAGGAGAAGAAGATTAACATTTAACAGGGATGAGAGGTGGGAGGGAAAGGGAGAGAGAAGGAAAATTGCATGGTAATGGAAGGAGACCCTCAGGGTTATACAGTGGAGGAGGTAGAGAGAGAGGAGGGGAGGGGAGGGGAGAGGTGGGGAGGGGGGAGGGTGGAGGATGGGAAAGGCAGTGGAGCACAACAGACACTAGTATGGCAATTTGTAAATCAATGGATGTGTAACTGATGTGATTCTGCAATCTGTGTATGGGGTGAAGGTGGGAGTTCATAACCCACTTGAATCAAAGTGTGGAATATGATATGTCAAGAAATTTGTAATGTTTTGAACAACCCACAATAAAAAATTAAAAAAAAATAAATAAATAAATAGACTAATAGATTACACAATTAGATTGTTTATACAAATCTAATCTAAATTAATAAAAATATAATTATACTTAATTTGATATCTAAATTTATTAAAACATGACTTTGATTGCCTATATTTTGTCCTTGTCAGAGAATCAATAATAAAAAATAATAATAATCTTGGAAATATATGGCTATCTATTGAGAGATAATGCCCCAATTTAAAGGATTATATTTAATTATAATGACATATATGGGGAAACACATGTATCAATTTACACATTCAATTATATTGCTAATTACATAGAAAAATGCAATTATATGCTTAACTAGATAATAAAATATCCAAGCCCACCTAGTTAGCTCCTGTATCTTATTAAGTGTGTTATAACTCCTTTGTCATTGAGACTCACCTGTTGAAAACTATAAAATACTTAGTCCTCTATTTGGTAGCTTTACAATAAAAAACATTTCTAGTAAGAGTGCTATCAAGGAACTGCTATTTGTTTCAGTTTGGCTGTTCCATTTGAACTTTCAGAGAGATGAAGTAATTTATGTATTTAACAACTGTTTGAAAGTAGAAATAGGGCTGGGGTTGAGGTTCAGTGGTAGAGTGCTTGCCTAGCATGTGTGAAGCACTGGGTTCATTCCCCAGCTCCACATAAAAAAAAAATTAAAATAAAGGTATTGTGTCCATCTACAACTAAAAATAATGTTAAAAAAAGAAAGTAGAAACAGTTTTATAATACTTCTATCAGTGTTCACAAAAATTCTTAGCTTAGAAGAAAACCTATGAAAGCTCTGAAAAGTTATTTTATTAGGTGCCAGAAACCCAAACTAATTTATTCTGTAATGTGGAATGGGCAGATTAAATAGAGGAACCTCAAGTGGAATCACGACTCAGTCCCTTAGGAATTGTACCTCCAGGGAGGAGAGGTTAACAGACCACTTTACAAAACACACAAACACTGCAAAGCACACAGCGGGATATTGACCATTTCCTGGTTTTCACTTTGCTGCCCAGCATATGAACATCTGTTTACCAAGTAAGAAATCACTGGCATTGCTAAACTCAGCTGTTTCAGGGCAATGGGGTAATCAAGCAGAGATCCTTCTCTTGGGAGCTGGATTAAGAGTGGCTTCCAGTGCAGCTACTTGCTGCGATATACCAACTCTTTCTCACCAACCCTTGAACACTTTCATTTAGCCAATCTAGCACCTACTTTCCCTCTGGTAGATTTATCTTCCCAGCCTTGGTTGTCCTCTTCTGTTTACAAACCTTAATCAGAAGAAATCGAGACCAAATGCAAGTATTGTTGACATGTGGCAGCCTGGATGGGAGCCACCCTGCCTGAGCAACTCATGTAAATCAGTCCAGTACCATAGCAGGATTCCCTATATCAATGCAACTTTTAGTTTCCCCAAGTTAAGCTAAAAATTATCAGGGTAAGCATGCTTCCTTCCAAATAAAAGACCTCATAAGACCTTCTTTTGGATTTATGGTCTATAATAATTTAGTTTACAGTGATTCACAATAGTTTTTAAAAATATTGAATATCACTCTGGTCATCTGCCATATATGTGCATAAATATATGGGGCCACTTCTCTGACTCTTTATACTGTGCATCAGTTCATTGTCTTTTAGTCTATTATGTCTTTCTGTCTGTGCTCATGCTCAGATTAAGTTGACAATCTTTATTTCAAATAAAATTTATTTTAGACATTCTACAACAAATGTAATTTTTTTTTCAATCATAATTAAGGTTCAGAACTTAGTAATACTGATTTGTGATTCCATTTATCAAATATGAAGGTAAAAACTTGAAATCATATTATGCTGAAATCTTTATGTAATTTTAAATTTAGTCAAACTAGCTGAAGTTTTGTTAAAGATAACTTGGAATGAGTTTTATTTGAAGGTTATTTCTTTTTATTTTTGATTTTTAAATGGCAAGGCACATTTCATTCGCTCATTAAATTTTTTATTCAATTTGTCACAATTGCTTTTCTTTTTTGTGGGGCAGGTAATCAGGGATTGAACCCAGGAGTGCTTTACCACTGACCCACAACCCTAGCCCTTTTTATTTTTATTTTTTTTTAAATTTTGAGACAGGGCCTTGCTGAGTTACTGAGGCTGGCCTCAAACTTGTAATCTTCCTGTCTCAGCCTCCCAAGTCACTGGGAATACAGGCATGTGCCATCACACCCAGCTACTTCTTTTCTTTGTTATGGGAGAGGGTAACATACACCCCATCCCATAAAGCACACCCTTAACCTCTTGGGAAAACAGGTAAGATAAAATACTCTCAGGCCCATAAAATACTTTGCAACATTTAATTACCTCATAATGACCCCTAGGAATCTGGAATTATGTAAACCATTAAGTCTCCATCTATGTGGTAAATATTCACAAAGATACACAGAGTTTCAGACTTCTCCCCTACTGCAAGGCCATTTCCCAGTTCACCCACCTTCCTTTCTCCTATTAACTGTAAAATCTTTGTCTTACACTAAATACTATAGCCTTTTCCATGTAAAATATAAGGCGAAAATCTGATGATGAAAATTTGTACCTGTTGCATACTTATTCTTGAGGATACCTTCTGGGTTCTTTATAAAAAGTACTACCAACTAGATTGTAAAGATCCTACATCCCTGGGGTACCAACATTTTAGCTCCAGGGGACACTATCTCAAATGACACATAGTAAATGAAGAAACAATACTTTCTATTTTCCCAAATTTTTGTTTCTTTTATGAACTCTCCCATACTTTTCTTCTTTTCTTTCAATGCTGTGGATCAAACCCACGGCCTTGTGAATGCTGGGCTAGTGTTCTACTACTAAGCCACCTCCCCAGACCCACAAACCCTCTCATTCTTGAAGGAAACTGTTTATACAGAGAATAACTATAGGAAATTTTAAATTTGCCACCCTCAAACAGCTCACACAGAAACTTGGTGTGGATTTGAAGTATAGATACCCCCCTCCAGGTTGGTGAGGAAAGCTTGCTGAATGTACAGCACATTCCTATAAAAGAAACACGCATCACTTACCTTGTGCTGGAACAACGTGGCCCTCAACATGCCCCCTTGCAAGGCATAATATTTGCTAATGTGCATAGTATCCTGGAATGTCTATTAATTTCTATAAAACAGTCAGACTTGACAATTTCTAGAATAGAGGAAGAATGCATCTCTATATGATAGTAGAGACAGGGATAATTGACTTATAGAGGAGTTTGTTCAATATGGATGAATAGAAACATTTCAGTTAAAAAGAAAAGTTGTAAAACAGATGGTGGAATGAGATGGACATCATTACCCTAAGTACATGTATGAAGACACTAATGTTGTGACTCTACTTTGTGTACAACCAGAGGTATGAAAAATTGTGCTCTATGTGTGTAATATGAATTGTAGTGTATTCTGCTATCATATATAAAAATTAGAAGAAAAAAATTAAAAAAAGAAAAGTTGGAGAAGGGAAAAGTATGTTCTAGAAAAACTTCTAAAAACATGAGGCAAAACAGCTATTTATGAAATTTCACGGATGCTTGAAATATGAATTGTCAGATTGGTTTGTTGAAAGTGGCAGAAAATTATTTGACTGGGAAGATCAGATAGATATTAAGGAGAAGACTTAGTTTTAAGTTCAAAGCTTAGCTATTATTATTATTGTTGCTGTTATTATTGAAAGCAAGTACCTCATTGAAACATAGACAGGGCCTGATTTCATGTTTGTTTCTAAAAACATTTCTGGTAGCAAAACAGAGAATAGATTAAGAGTTAGAGACAGAAACTAGAAGTAGGGAGATTGGCTGAGAGATTCTTGCAATCTATTACATGAGTCCACACACCAGTATTCTATATGGCCCTCTGTTTTTCTGCTCTGTAAATCTGATATGGAACAACAAGGACTACAATGTGATCACTAGCATAGAGAAAGAGAAAAATGTGGAACTCAATGGTGAGAGAAGAAATTATATTGTGGGAAGAAGGAGGAAAAACAAAGTAGAGGGCAAAAAAGAACTGTAGCAATTCTACTGATATAAATATGAAGCTTTTTAAATTTTTTGTTTATTTAAATTAATACATAGTAATTGTACACATGTATGGACTATAGTGTGTTATTTCAATACATGTATAATTTGTGTAATGATCAAATCAAGGTATTTAGCATATCCATCACATCAAACACTTATATTTTCTTCATGGTGAAAACACTAAAAATCCTTCCTTCAAGCTATTTTGAAATCAACAATTATTAACTATATTTACTCTACTGTACCGCAGAGCAATAAAATTTATCCTTTCTAACTGTAACTTTGTGTCTTTTGACCACCTTCTCTTCATCCTCCCATCCTCCTGTCCTCCCTAGCCTTTCACAATGACTATTCTCCTCTGTACTTCTATGAGATCAACTTTTTTAGATTTTTTAGATTCCTAGCTTATTGCACATAACATAATGTCTTCCAGGTTCATCCATGTTGTGGCAATAGACAGAATTTCCTTCCCTTCTAAGGCTGAATATTATCCCACTGTATACATCTACCATGTTTTTTTTTTTAAGTCCACCCATCCACTGATGAACACTTGGGTTGATTCAATATCTTGGCTGTTGTGAATTATTCTGCAGTTAAGCAAGAGAATTCAGATATGTCTTCCACATATTGATTTCATTTCCTTTGGACATATATGTATTAGGGATTTCTTGACCACATAGTAGTTCTATCATTAACTTTTTGAGGAATTTCCATACTATTATCCACAATGGCTGTAATAATTTACACTTCCACCAATAGTGTTATAATAGTTCTCCTTTCCCCACATCTTTGCCATTTACTTTTTGTCTTTTTGACAATTGGTATTCTAACTGGGTTGAGGTGATACATCTTTGTGTTCCTGATTTGCATTGTCCTAGTAAATAGTGATGTTGACCATTTTTGTCATTTACCTATTGGCCATTTGCATGTTTTATGTTGAGAAATGTCTATTCAGATCATTTGCCCAGTTTTTTAAATTTGATTTTTTCTTTTCTCTTTCTCCCTTCTTCCCTTTCTTTCCTTTTTTATTATTGGTTGTGTTCCTTGTATATTCCAGGTATTAACTTCTTGCCAAATGCAGTTCACAAATATTTTTCCCAATCTCTAAGTTTTCTCTTCACTGTATTGTTTCCTTTGCTGTGTAGGGGCTTTTTGGTTTAATGTAATTCCATTTGTCCTTTTTTGTTTGTTTGTTTGTTTGGTTGGGTTTTTTGGGTTTTTTTATTTTTATTTTTTTATTTTTTTTTACTTTCTAAACTTATGCTTTTGAGGTCTTCTCCAAAATAATTGTTATTTGGACAATGTCATAAAGTGTTTCACCAATGTTTTCTTCTAGTAGTTGCATAGTTTTGGTTCTTAGTCTTTAAGTCTTTAATGCATTTAGATTTAATTTTTGTATATAGTGAGAAATAGGAGTCTAGCTTTATTATTCAGCACATAGTTATCCAGTTTCCCCAGCACCATTTATTGAAGAGACTATCCCTTCCCCCAGTGTGTGTTATTGGCACCTTAGTTGAAAAGAACTTAGCTATAGATGTGTGGGTTGATTTCTGGTTTTCTATCCTGTTCCACTAGTCTGTGTGTGTGTGTGTGTGTGTGTATCTTTGTATTATATTTTAAAGGTAGCTAAGATAATACATCTAGCTTTGTTCCTTTTACTCAAGATTACTTAGGCTCTTCAAGTTTTTTTTATGGTTCCACATCAATTTGAGGATTTTATTTTACAATTTCTGTGAAGAATGTCATTGGTATTTTCACAGAGATTACATTGAATCTATAGATTGCTTTTGGTTGTATAGATAATTTAACTATTAATTCTTCCCATTGATGAACATGTGACATCTTTTCATTTATTTATGTTTTCTTCAATTTTTTCATCAATATTTTATAGTTTTCACTATAGAGAGCTTTCACCTCCTTGGGATACATTTATTTCTAGGTGTTTTGCTTTTTATACCTATTATTAAAGGGGTTGTTTTCTTAGTTTCTTTTCCAGATAGTTATTCACTGTTACCACATAGAAACATTACTGATTTTTATGTTGATTTTTTTTTTTCTTTTGACATGGGATCCTGCTAAATTGCCAAGACTGACCTCTAACTCACTATCCACATGCCTCAGCCTCCTGAGTAGCTGGGATTACTGGCACACAGCGCTATACTTAGCTCTAGCTCTTTATGTTGATTTTTTTTATCCTAAAACTTTATAAAACTTGTTTATTAGTTTCTAGTAGTTTGGGGGGGTTAATTAAAGTTTTCTCTCTATAAAACCATGTTATCTACAAGCAGGGACAATTTGACATCCCATTTCCAATTTGAATGCTTTTTATTTCCTTCTTCTGTTTTAATCGCACTGGCTAAGGCTTCTAGTATTATTTTGAATATAACTGCTGAAAACAGATATCCTTATCTTATTCTGGATTTTAGGGGGAAAGCTTTCAACTTTTCCCTGTTCAGTGAGGTTAGCTGCTAGTTTGTCAGATATGGTTTTTATTGGTTAAGATACATTCCCTTTATACTTATTATTTTGAGAGTATTTGTGATGAAAGGGTATTGAGTTTTATCAAATGCTTTTTCTTTTTCTATTGAAATAATTTCATGATATTTGTTCATTGTCGTGATAATGTGATATATCACATTTATTGATTTGTGTGTGTTGAACCAGACTTGCATCTCAGGGATGAATCTCCTTTGATCATGCTGAATGATCTTATAGAAGTGCTGTTGAGTTTGGTTTGCTAGTATTTTGTTGATAATTTTTTGCATCTATGTTCATCAGAGTTACTGGCCTTTTTAAATTATTGTTGTATCCTTTTCTGGTTTTGATATCAGAATAATGCTGGCCTGAAAGAATGGATTTGAAAGAATCTCATCTCCTTCAGTTTGTGGGATTAGTTTGAGCATTGGTATTAGTTCTTTAAAAGTTTGGTTTGTATGAAACAGCAGTGAAGCCATGAGGTCTTGGGGTTTTTGCTTGTTTGTTTTGTTTAATTAAATTATTTTATTTATTCTAATTTCTTATACTTGATGGCAGAGTGTAATTCATTTCATATTACACATATAGAGCACAATTTTTTAAGTCACTGATTGTACACAAAGTATTTTCACACCACTCATGTCTTCATACATGTACTTAGGGTAATAATGTCTAAATCTTTCCTACCCCTTGCCCCCTCTGTTCCCCTCCCTCCCCTTTGCTCTATCTAAAGTTCCTCCATTCCTCCCATGATCCTCCCCATCACCATTATGAATCAGCATCCGCATATCAAAGAAAACATTCGGCCTTTGGTTTTTTGGGATTGGCTTACTTCACTTAGCATGATATTCTCCAACTTCATCCATTTACCTGCAAATGCCATGATTTTATTCTCTTTTAATGCTGAGTAATCTTCCATTGTGTATATATATATATATCAAAGTTTCCCTATCCATTCATCTACTTAAGGGTATCTAGGTTGGTTCCATAATTTAGCTATCGTGAATTGTGCTGGTATAAACATCAATATGGCTGTGTCCCTATAGTATGATGTTTTTAAGTTTTCCGGGTATAAACCGAGGAGTGGGATAGTTGGGTCAAATGGTGGTTCCATTTCCAGTTTTCCAAGGAATCTCCAGATTGCTTTCCATATTGGCTGCACCAATTTGCAGTCCCATCAGCAATGTATGAGTGTGACTTTTTTCCCCACATCCTTGCTAACACTTATTGGTGTTTGTGTTATTGATAGCTGCCATTCTGACTGGAGTGAGATAAAATCTTAGAGTAGTTTTGATTTGCATTTCTCTAATTACTAGAGATGTTGAACATTTTTGCATATATATATATTGATTGATTGATTGTATATCAGTGTGTCTATTCTGTTCCTTGGCCCATTTATTGATTGGGTCATTTTTTTTTGTTTGTTTTGTTTTTTGGTGTTAAGGTTTTTGAGTTCTTTATATACCCTAGAGATTAGTGCTCTATCTGATATGTTTGTGGTAAAAATTTTCTCCCATTCTGTAGGCTCTCTATTCACTTCACTGATAGTTTATTTTGCTGAGAAGAAGCTTTTGAGTTTGAATCCATCCCATTTGTTGATTCTTGATTTTAATTCTTGCTCTATAGGAGTCTTATTAAGGAAGCTGGGGCCTAATCCAACATGATGGAGATTTGGGCCTACTTTTTCTTCCATTAGGTGCAAGGTCTCTGGTTTAATTCCTAGGTCCTTGATCCACTTTGAGTTGAGTTTAGTACATGGTGAGAGTATTGTCAAATGACCATACTACCAAAAGCACTATATAGATTCAATGCAATCGCAATCAAAATCCTAATGGCATTTCTTATATAAATAGAAAAAGCAATTATGAAATTCATCTGGAAAAATAAGAGACACAGAATAGCCAAAGCAATTCTTAGAAATAGGAATGAAACTGGTGGCATTACTATTCCAGACCTTAAACTATAATACAGAGCAATAGTAACAAAAACAACATGGTATTGGCACCAAAATAGACTAGTAGATCAATGGTACCAAATAGAAGACACAGAGTCTAATCCACATAACTAAAAGTGCCAAAAATGTACACTGGAAAAAAGATAGCCTCTTCAACAAATGGTGCTGGGAAAACTGGAAATCCACATGTAACAAAATGATATTAAACCTCTATCTCTCACCATGTTTTCTTTTGTTTTGATGAAAGACTTTTTATTACTGATTCAATTTTGTTATTTCTTATTGGTCTCTTTAGGTTTTCCATTTCTTCATGATCCAATCTTGGTAGGTTGTATGTGTGCAGGAATGTGTTCATTTCATTTGGGTTTTCTGATTTGTTGTTGTATCGTTGTTTATAATAATCTCTTGTGTCCTTTTTTTATTTCTTTCATATCATTTGTAATGTCTCTTTTTCATATCTGCTTATTTTGGCCATACTTCTTTTTTTCTTAGTCTAGATAATGGCTTGTCATTTTTTTTTTAATCTTTTTAAGAAACCAACTCTACTTCATTGACCTTTTGTACTGTTTTGTGGTGTCTGCTTTGCTTATTTCTGCTAAATATTTATGCTTTCTTTCCTTCTACTAATTTTGAAATTAAGTTGTTTTTGTTTCTCTAGTTCCTAGATGTGTAATGTTAGGTTGTTTGAGATCTTTCTAGTTTTTTTGAGATAACCATTTATTGCTAAAACCTTCCCTGTTAGATCTCATTCTGCTGTATCTCATAGGCTTAGTTATTCTGTATTTCCATTTTCATTGTCTTTTTTTTCTCTCTCTCTCTTTTTTCTTTTTTACTGCCAGGGGTTGAACCCAGGGCCTTATGCATGCTAGGCAAGCACTCTACCACTGAATTATATCTCTAGCTCACCATTTTCATTTGTCTTAATAATTTTTTTAAAATTTCCTTTTTTCATTTTGTCATCCCATTTGTTGTTTTGTTTATGTTCTATGTATATGTATGATTTTCATAGATGCTCCTCTTATTGATTTCTATTTTTATTAGATTTTGGTGAGCAAAGATGCTTGATGTTATTTTGATTAAAAAAAAAAAAAACGTTAAGACTTCTTTTGTAGTCTAACATAATGTATCCAGGAAAATGTCACATATGTTGTTGAGAAGAATGTGTATCTGAAGCTGTTGTGTGGAAATGTTCTGTAAATGTTAGGTACATTTGCTCTAGAGTAAAATTTAACTTTGGTGTTTCTTTGTTGATTTTCTGTCTGGATGATCTGTCCCTTGCTGAAAGTGGGTGTTGAAACCCCCTACTGTTGTTGAAATGCAGCTCATCTCTCCTTTTCAATCTATTAATATTTCTCATTTTGTGAGGGAGAACTGGACATGTACCCAGGTCTATAAACCTGTGCTTTGGGCCCACATACATGTTTCCTGGAAGTTTTCTGCATAGGCAAAACAGTGCCTCAACTTCAGCAGTAGGAGCTAGAGGTGATACTGGACCCCCCACTCAATCTGCTGTAGGATAGAGGCTGATGAACCTGTTGCAGTGGCCCAGATGCATACATTTACTAGCAATTTCCTCCAAAGAACAGTTTATCAACTGCAATAAGAGGATCTGGGCTGACTATGCTCTCTTAAGATCTTTAGTGAGATGGAGGATGAAATGCCCTCTTTGGTACCTAGGAGGATATGCATCCCTTGGAATTTCTCTGTACAGGAAGGAATATTCTCTGAGTGCAAATAGAGGGACCAGGGCTAAGACAAGGCCACTTCAGACTGTTGTGGTATAGAGGCTAAGAATATGTCATATAGTCTCAGACAAATGAGTAATTCCCAGACTGTGAGACAGAAGGGCAGGTCTCCTTCTGGGTCTCTGTATGAATAGTAATAAGCTAAAACCACATGATTGGGGGAGAGTTGCTAGAGTCAAGGGTAACTTTCAGGTCTACTGTCAAGACATATCTGTGGGCATATGAACCTTCCTCCTGAGGCACTAGTGGGTATGATTCTTTCTGGACCCCTTGGCCCATTGTTTGGCCTGTAGGCTGAAGTCCAAACAAGGCTATATAACCTAGTCCTTTGAGGAACAGGGCTGTTTCCAGATTTAAACCTGGGAGTACAGATTCCAAGATGGCGGGCCAGAGGAAGGCTGCATCCCCTGTCGGTCCGTGACCCAGAGAATGTAAGAGGACCCCTATATAGCTGATTTCCACAGAAATCACCAGCGCTGTGACCCCTGTGCAGGGCTCAGAGTTTTAGCATTCAAGTAGGACTCCCAACCCCTAGCACCAGAAACCTAAAGCCCGTAGTTATAGCTCACTCATGCACGGCTCTCATGCGGCTTAGCAGAATCACCTCTCAGTACCTCTGCAGAACTCCAGACTGTGCTCTGCTCCCACGCAGGTCACTCGGCTATTACTTGCCCACAGCACAATGCCATCTCCCTCTTCCCCCCACCTCACCAGACACCCTGGCACTAGAAGCAGACTGACTCCATCTTGGATAACCTTTTTCACCATATTTGGTGGGGGCAGCTGTTAGCTCTCAGATCAGATCTCCATCTGGCCAGGTACCAGGTATCCAACTCCCCACCCCTCTCCAGCGGCGATTTTGGCACAGTGACCATTCAACACAAAAACAGCTCCCAATTGGGCAGGTGTGCAGTGTGCCCAGGGCACCACCCACCTGGTGTGAGCCTGGGTGTGAGAGGTCCTGTAGGTGGGAACTGCTAAGTGAGAGGGGATGGGACTAAAGTTTGGAGCGTAACAGAGAGACCAGGAGCTGGGAAATCTCCAGGCAAGAGAGGGAGACAATACTGGGTGCTCAATTCAGACAAGTTGTCCCCAAAAGAGACCCATGAGGTGCAGTCTTCCTGCAGAGACTGTCAGGAGGCACTCCTCACTTTCAAACATTCTACACTGGGATCAGTCTTCCCACCCTGGTTACCTACACCATCCTGAGGGTAGAGACACCAGCTTAAAACCGACAGCCACCTATTGGATGAGAAGAGAAACAGAAAAGAAATGGATCTCTAAAACTAGCAACAATCCTGGTTTCTTCTTTCAAGTATTTTTTTTTTTCTCTTTTACCTCTCTATCCTCTGTCCCTCACATCGCCAACATGTGAAACCAAGAACTTTGCATAAAATAGGACTTTGAAGACTGAGTCATCTGAATAATATAATATAGAGGTGTTGTACATGCCCTTTTTTTCTTTTCCTTTTTATTCTTTCATTTTTCTTTCCCCCTCCAAATTTTACTGTTTTAACATCTGTATTTTTCTAAATACATATGTGTGTTTATTTTATGTACTCTACTTTCTTTCCACGTACTTGTCTACCCTAAATCATTTCCTGTCTATTCTCTTGCTACTAAACCTCTTCATTAAAATTTCTCTTTCACACTTCCTAAGGTATATTAACTCTATACCCTCATGTATTTCCCCTTCAGCATATCGTCCTACGCCCCACTCCCAGTTCATTGTCCACCATCAGAAACTGTAAACCTTTTTACAAAACTACTGATTATATTTTAGATAATAATTGAATCCAACATCTCTGTACATTGAGACTAAACTGTAAATGTTTTAATATCAATAAATTGTTCATAGGGATATATTGTTGATAATGGGATCAGTTAATATTGTCCTTCCCCACAATGGAGGGATCTTGGAACTCTATAAGAGCACTACAGATCTATAGGGTAAAAAAAAAAATAACACCCCAGACTCACAGAGCTATAAAGGAAGACACACAAGCAACATGAAAAGATAAGGGAAGAAAATACCACAAAAAAATCAAGACACAGCATTATTAGAATCATTAGCAGCCACATCAGAAAAAAATGACAAGAGAAAAATTTCAGGATATACATGGTTAAAATGTTCTGTGACCTCAAGGAAGATATAAGAAAACAAATATAAGCAATGAAAGATCACTTTGACAAGGAGCTACATAAACAAATCCAAGAAGCAAAAGATCACATCAACAGGGAGATAGAGGTTCTAAAAAAAAAAAAGAAAGAAATCTTTGAAATGAAAGGAACAATAAACCAAATGAAAGCATCACCAACAGAGTTGACCACTTAGAAGATAGGACATCACTCAATGAAGATAAAATATATAATCTTGAAAAGAACATAGACCTCACAGCAATAATGGTAAGAAACCACGAGCAGAACATTTAAGAATTATGGGATATTATAAAGAAACCAAATTTAAGAGTTATTAGGATAAAGGAAGGCATAAAGGTCCAAACCAAATGAATGAAAATTCTATTCAATGAATTAATATCAGAAAACTTTCAAAACATGAAGAATGAATTGGAAATCCAAATTCAAGAAGCCTACAGGACGCCAAATGTACAAAATCACAAGAGATCCACACCAAGGCACATTATAATGAAAATACCCAACGTACAGAATAAGGAGAGAATTTTAAAAGCCATGAGAGAAAGGAATCAGATTACATATAGGGGAAAACCAATTAGGATTACAGCAGATTTTTCAACACAGATCCAGGAACAACATATATCAAGCTCTGAAAGAAAATGGGTGCCAACCAAGAATCTTGTATCCAGAAAAATTAAGCTACACTCTCAACATGGCCTTCTTAAATCTTGAGTTCCAGTGGGGATTCACAACCTCTTACCTGTATCTCAATGTTCCCATAGAAACTTTTCTTTGTGGATGGATGTAGAATTCTTGTTGTGGTGGTAGGATATGAACAGTCATCCTCCTGTTTCACCATCTTGCTGATGTCTAAAGATCAATCTTGATTACAGTTTGGATAATGCTCACACTTGAAGGGAAAAAAAAGTTTTCATTGACTGGAAGGAAAATTGGTGGCAATATTTAAAATAGAAATGGTTCTGAAAAATGTGATGATAGGGACTGGGGATGTAGATCAATGTTAGAGTTCTTGCTTAGTATGCATGAGGCCTAGGACTCAGTCCCCAGCAACACACAAAAATATGATATTAAAGGAAAGAGTGATTGTTTATTTCCTTGCCACAGTGATTTCTGAAGTCCATGTATAGCTCCCTGATGTTAGATGAAATGATATCTTATAATGTACCATGTATTTCTATCAAAAAATCCATTCATATTTTAGGTCATTTAAGTATATTTTTGCTTTCTCAAAATGTTTATGGAAGAATCTCTCAGGGATTTTATTAGAATTATGCTAAAATTTTATTAAGAACGTTAATTTTTTAGTATAGGCATACAAATCTTATTATCAGTCTTATTCTCATCCTCACTGTGTTTTAGCTCATCTCTCTGACTTAATTATTATAAATTGTTTTAAAAACATTGATTGCTCTTATTGGTCAGGTTCACATTGTAATTATGGCAAAGTCAAATAGTCACCTATAATGATTAATGGTCTTATGCAAGTGTATGTAGTTTAACATTTTAGAATTTTAGCTAAAGTCTCATGTGCCTGTTTGGCCATTGAAATAATGTAATAGTGCTCAATCAATTCAAACAACTAAATTAAAAATCCTGGAAAGATCTAGACCCAAGATAAGAGAATAGATAGAATTTAAGATGCATGAAAAAAAATCTGGAGGCTTTTTGTCTAGGTCAATGATATCTTTTCTTTTAAGGTTTATAGTTGTAGATGGACATACTACCTTTGTTTTACTTGTTTACTTTTATGTGGTGCTGAGGATTGAAACTGTTACCTCACATGTGCTAAGCAAGTTCAGTCCCACTGAGCTACAACCCCAGCCCTCATTTTATTTTCTTTTATAAGACTGAGTTTATTTGTATCTGAAGGGGCTCCATGACTTGTCCAAGGTTACCCAGCTAATTAGTGGAAAAGCTAGGATCAAAACTTTCTGACAATTCAGTGTTTGTTTTCCTCCTTTCCAGGTACTTAATAGCTGGTCTTCTTATAAAGTTCCATGTAACTGTAACTAGATAACAGAAGAGGAACAAAATATCTTCTATGAGGGTTTCTTAGAATTGTCAATGGGACTTGGCATCTTTCTGGGAAATAAATACAATTCCAATTAAGTATGCCAACTGAAAGATATGAAATTACAAGCAGGATGGAACTTGTTTAGATAACTATTAGAACAGCTCACAATGACAAGTGTCAGATAATTTTATTTCTCTTATCACAGCCTCTAGATTTGGAACATAGGGGAAATCTCCACTTTAAATCAGTTCTTATTGCATTCATGTTGCTTTCCTGGTCTAATTTTATTCCAAGAAAAATAATTACTCTACACTCTGGATTATAGCTTTTCTGAATAATATTCTGACACAGACAAGACAGACATAATTTTCAGTTACATCAGGTGATTATTTTTAAATAAAAAGAACATTGAAAATGAATGAGTTAGGTAAAATAATTTTTGAGAGCTCATAATATACTGTGTGTATTAGATGTAGAAATGAGGAATTGAATGAAACCAGTTAATATATTACTGTCTAATTAATGACTAGAAAGCTGTTTATAATTTATATTTGGAAAAAATACTCTGGCAAATTGAATTGACTATTATAGGTTTGTGCATACAATAGTAGTTTTCAAGAGGAAGACAGGTTTCATTCAGGCTCACATTAAAACAAACAGATAATTATGATAACTATTCACTGAGTTTAATTTCTCATAAGAACTATATTTTGAGTAAAATAACTTAATTTTAGATAAAAATAAGGATGTAAGAAAAACTAAAGTAGAAATAAACAAAATAATATTTTCTTTTTTTCAGTCTCTACTGCATTGACTGACATATTTGTCATCTACTTGAATTATTATTACAGATTTTACATTATTGATCAGGTTATGTTTATAATGAAACAAATACAAAAAGAAAGAGAAATTATAATTCAAATGGCAGGCTTGGATTTTTGTTTGCAAAGTTCATGGCTACATAACAAAAGTATTGTATGATATATATTATGTATAATTATATATATATATATATATATATATATATATATATATATATATATATATATTCATTACCAAAATATGTGAATTTAAATGCTAAACAATTTTAAAAATTCGGAGTTTTCCATATTCCTTTTCTCAACATGAATTTTAGATAATTGTGGATCTTAATTAATGAAATTTTGTGTAATACTATCATTTGAAATAGACCAACAAATTAATTGTAAATACAATCCCATCAGGGAGATAATAAAGTTATATTAAAATTGACCTGAAAATCAGAAATTGTTCATTCTTAATATTGTTTTCAGATTAAGTTTCAATCTTTTGCCATTTTACTTATTTATGATATTTATATTTTAGAATATATATTTCCATTACTTGATAAATTTACATAATTTGCATAGATATTGCCTGTTTAAAGATATCTTTAGAATGGTCTCTTTGTCGTGAAGATAATATTGTGTTAGGATTGTGGAACACTGCCAGGCACGCATGCCTGTAATCCCAGCAACTCATGAGGCTGAGGCACAAGTTTGAAGCCAGGCTCAGCAATTTAGAGAGGCCCAAAGCAACTCAGTAAGACCCTGTCTCAAAATAAAAAATAAAAAGGACTGCAAATGTGCCTTAGTGATTAAGTACCCTGGGTTCAGTCATTAGTACTGTGCCCCTCCCCCACAAAAAAGATCATGAAACACTTCAAACTAGTAAACTAGTTACCATCCTAGATTCAAAACTAGTTTTGGTTTGTTTTGATTTTCAGGTATGAATGCCTGTCACAAGCCAGTTCTAATACATGATTCTCCATTGTATCTAAATTTGCCAGCCTTTATTTTCATAGATCCTTGCAAGTCTTGGCCCCACCCTTGATCTTTTGTGTAAGGTCTTAATTTTCAGGACATCTTCAGGTGATTTATATGCACATAAAAGTTTATGAATTTCTGTTCTCAAAGAATGAATATATTGTTTAAATGCATTGTCTTAAGTGCCTGGTAAACACCAGGTTAAGGGCCATGTTTGTAATATGTGTGATTTCATGTAGTCCTCACCGCCTTTTATCATTCCACTTCCTACAATATAGAGATTTCTCAAAATGTTTTATTATGGAAAATACATATAGAAGAAGGAAAAGTAATTTTTTCTCTACCCTTCACAGTTCTTAACTAGGACAGACTCTTATAACGAAAGACAAGAAAAAACACAAAAGTTTATTAACATATATATTTCATATACATATATATATATATATATATATATATATATATATATATATATATATATGATAGATACACAGGGTATGAGAAAATCTCAAAGGGATGACTTAAAAATTTCAAATATATAATATCTTCAACAAAGAATGTAATTTTTTGTGTTTTAGAATTTAACCTTTATTTTATTTATTTTTATATGTTGCTGAGGCTCAAACCCTGTATCTCACCTGTGCTCGAAGAGCACTCTAGCACTGAGCTACAACCCCACCCCAAGAATGTAAATTTTTAGAGAGGTGACAAAACAAAGGAAAAGGAGTTTGAATCTGTAGGAGAGGCAAATTGTAGGAAGTCAAATAAACAGGAGTGTTTTGTAGATTAATCTAGTGTCATCTCCAGGCAGAAGAGGGTTTAAAATTATAAATACCTTTTGAAATTTATATCCTGCTTTTAGGCAAATGGGTGAGAGCTGAGAGTTTTTCTTTTATCTGCTGCTTTTCCATTGCCTTCAGGTCAAAATAATCCCTGAGCAAATGAATCATAATTTTGGGTGTCATATCCTGGTTTCTTACACATAGTACTATATAGATAAAACTACAATAAATCTCCCCTTTGCTTTCACTTATTTTCATAGTACCTAGCCAAACATGTTTTATTATTATAATGGAGTAAATCCCAATCACTACATCATTTTATTCATAAATAGTTCAATAAATGTATCTACAACACTCACTTTTTTGACATGGCCAACGATACCATTACAACTAAAATATTGTAAGTATTTTTCTTAATGCCACCAAATATCCACACAGTGTTAAATTCCTTGAATGTCTCATGGCTGTTTATGTTTTTTCTCCCATTCATTTTAAGTGTCTTTGTTTGAATCAAGATCTAAATCAAATTCATCTATTGTGATTGTTGGCAGGATATGTCTTTTAAGACTTCCTCTCTCCAAATATTTTTCAACTAAATTCTAAGCTTCTAAAATAAAGGTATTGTTCATCTTGTTTTCTAGAGGAGGAAACTGGAACTCAGAGATTTAGTAAACCTGCCTGAGGCCTAATAGCTCATAAGGACAGTGACAATTAAAATTAGGCATACCCACTTCTATTGATCTCTCACTGAATCATGTTGCTGCCCTCCCATTGTTCCCACTTTTGTTTTTTTAAAACATTTATTTTTTAGTTATAGGTGGACACAATACCTTTATTTTATTTTTTTATGTGGTGCTGAGGATTAAACCCCAGTGCCTCACGCATGCCAGGTAAGAGCTTTACCTCTGAGCCACAACTACAGCCCTCCAATTTTATTTTTGCTTTCTTTGTTTAACCCTTTGTATTTCTTGCCTAAATATTGGTTCTAAAATATTTAAGGCCCTCTTGTGCTCATTTTGAAAGGCGACACTTTAAAATATAGACTCTTAGGGACTCAGACACCTTGCAAAAATAATGCATCCCTTCCAATAATATGTTACAGAATGAAGGAAAAAATTTCTTGCTTGCTTATTTGACCACCCAAGGATATATGTGGATATTAAGATAATCTGGGACCTTCTTAATCAGGACCTCCTGTCTGACTGATGTAAAATTTCCCCCACCCTATGATAGGGCTCTATTTAAACTTTACCTTTGTCTACCCATTTAGAGCCTATGTTGCTTATGAAAACCCACATGAAAGTTCTTATAGTATACAGATTTTCCTTGTAACATAAAGATTCATCATGTTTTTAAGAGCTCTTAAAATTTAGTACTATTGTATGCTTGTGTTTTAGATTGGAGAATTAATATATATTGTGGAAGGAAAAGGATTGATCCCCTTGCCTTCCAATTTTCTTCCAATGAAGCTTTCAACTACCATTAACTATAGCAGTCCTCTAGAAGAAGGTATAGTATGCATGTTTCTGATTTTTTCATTTATAATATTGAAATGGGACTATTCATCCTTCAGTCATGTAAGCATCCTCTCATAGCAAGTTTCTTTGGTATGTAATTTGATCTTGAAAGGCTTCCTTTTAACTTTATTATGTTAGCATCCATGAAATAGAGCACCATTTACCAATTTAAAAGTATCAGTGATGATTTATCATGAGGAGGCCAGCATTTTGCCAGGGTAATGCTTCCTGCTCAGGAAGGGGATAAGCCACCTGAGAAAAATAAAGTCTGAAGTAATTAGTGAAGAAATAAGAGACAAGGTTAGATTTTGAAGTAGAGCGTCTGATAGATTCTTCCAGGCCTGGTAGGAGCTGGAACAGAACAGTTAAAAGTGGCTCAGATTCTTTATTTAAGGGAGAGCATCAAAGGAAGGGATAAGGTTTCAGGGGGTAGAGTCTTACTTCATGGTGTCTTATAGTCAACAGGTTGACTGGCATCTTGATAAGCCACACCCATCTCTGAGAGGCTGTGTTGCTATGCGGCTGCAGCAGGTCACCCCATCTCCAGAGCTGTGCAGGACCTTTGGCAGAGCTGGTGGGAGTTCACATGTATTTGGGCCATCTCATCAGCAGGAGTGCTGCTGTGAATTCCCAATACCAGAGTTTCCCACTCATTGGCTTCCATGCAAATCTGGTCTACACACAGTTCACAGATGTATCTCAACCGTGATTATTTTCAAAGGCTCTTTTTCAGTCTTCAGATAAATATTAGAATTTAACATACAAAATATTACTCAACAAACTCTCCATTTCTCAAATAATTTGGAAATCACTGTACTCTCAAAAATTCGTGTACTGTTATATAAGCTGGAATTCTACCTTACTCTGCAGCTCTTGATCATTAACTATGAAAAAATTAAGGACTTAGATGTAAGGTTGTTAATGAAATAAAATGACTTTTCTTGCCAGTCCTCAAGTGTGTGTGTGCATGTGTGCATGTGTGCGCGCGCGTGTGTGTGTTTGTGTTTGTGTGTAATATTTATTTTTGCTCTCCCTACCTACTTAATACCAATAAGAGCATGAAGGTTACCAAATTTTTGAGTATATTAATGTTTTTATGAAAGAATGATTTGACTAGACCTTTTTTTGATGAATATAATAAATTATCTTTAATTCTCAAATACTTTCTCTTGAAGCTCTAAATTATTCCTAATAGAAATGTGTTACCTATTATTTTTACTCTGTTTAATGAAGACCATAACTGTAGTTTCGTATAGTTTAATTTTTTTTTTTTTAATACGAAAGTCCATCACAAGTCCATCCTGGATAACAGTGTCAAAAGCACCAATGTTCATTGCATTAATTAATATTTTTTATTTCCTTAGATTATAATAGGGAAGATCCAGTTCTATATTTGAAATGTGAACTCCGTCAAATCCTAGATGTGGACCTTAAATTGCCACTGACTAATGAAGCCAAGGAAAAGGCTTTGGCTTTTGCAGCACAACAACAGATGTCAACTATTGAGTATGAGCGAAGGTTGATCACAGGCACTCTGGAGAGCAGTAGCGTCCGTGTGGCCATCGCCCTCCTGGGGCTGACTAAAATTGAGGTAGTTACTAACTCTTAAAATATGCCGAGCTGTTGCGTTTTTACACAGTAGCATTTTAAAGCTCATTAAGTAATATATTTTAATAAAACCATTGTAAGGTATCATTTTGTACATTGTAGTCTTTAATTCAAGTACTTGTCAATTCTGGCTGGATTTATTAGACTGCTTTGGAGAACTTTAAATAGCACCAGCATCTAGGCCCCACTCCAGAACAATTAAATACAAATTTCTGGAAGGGGATAAATGGAGACATGTTCTACAAGTTGCCAAGGATATTATGCTGCACATCCAAAGAGGATCATGTCTGATGTTAGTTTACCAGGCTGAGAATTACACTGCCAGCTCTGTAACCATGGCCTGGTTACCTAAATCTCCTCAAACCTCCATTTTTATATTTTTTAATATAGAGATGTTGGTAATTTATGAAAACTGAGGTGTATATGTGAAATACTTAGTATATTACCTGATATATAGTAAGTGTTCTCTTTATGAATACTGTTGTGATGATTATGATTATTATCACTATTGGTACTATTATTACAGACTCTATTCTTATAGCTTGAAATATGGTACAATCTATTTTTATGATTGAAATAAGGTTTAATCTGTTCTCAAGGGCAAGCCAAAGTGATTCTTCTAAATACAAACCTCCTCATGTTGCTCCTCTCTGACATTATAGCTCCTGTCAGATAGAAGCCAACATCCTCAGGATGGTCTATATGATCCTCCTGGTCAGTCTTGCCTTCTCTGATCTCAACTCCTCCAGTGGAGCACATTGACCCAGGGTCACTCCTTCAGCACAGGCCTCCTTGCTCCAAACTCATGAGGCATGCTCCCTGTAGCTTTTGAATTTCCTCTGTTACTTTTCCCTAGATATCAGAGAACAGCCTCCCTCTATTACTTCTGGTCTCTATTAAAATGAATGAGATTCTGCTTTAACAAATTATATACACTTATATATTTTTCATCCTTGTTGTTTAAGCTTTATGCCTACATTTACATATATTTAAATAGAATACTTGACATTGTATTGATGATTTATTTGTCAGAATGCCAGAATCAATGCAGGCTAACCACAGATTTCTAACAATTAATGATGATTTTTAAAGATGACCTATATTTTAAGGTCTGATAGGCTCAGAAGTATTAAAGACTGAGGCTTTGACATTCTCTTGACTAACCTATCTGTACTATGTTTTGAAGAATCTGATCATTTTCTTCAGCTTAAACCAAAATGTTTACTTCTATATAACAGTGAATTGAGGAAGACTTATTTAGTTATCAGTACATTATTAGAATAAATCTTTTTAAAGACTGACCATTTCCAACTTTCAGCCTATCATAGTGCTCTGTGTCTTTCTCCCTTTTTATCTATTTTTTATTTATTTATTTTTCATTATTAATTCTTCTGAAAGCCATTTATTTAAATAAAAAATGGTTTAGGGAAGTGGATTTTGACCATGACATCCCTTTCCATTTATATATATATATATATATATATATATATATATATATATATATATATAGAGAGAGAGAGAGAGAGAGAGAGAGAGAGAGAGAGTTCTTCTCCTTCCTTTCTTTCTCCCTAAAACCCAGTAAAGTTTTTATATTTATAATTGCATTTAATAAATTATTCTACATATTAGATTTGCTTTTATTTTTCCTCTTTCTCCTGTCAGATTATGAACTCCTAGAAATGTGAAGAACTTTTCTCATGTATTTTTGGCTATCCTTTGACATGTACAGCATGATATGTATCCTGTTGATTTTTAACTTAATTAAAAGTATCACTTGTAACCTACTTCACTTACATTGTGAGAGCTGGGTTTATCTTCACTCTTGTATTTTAAGAAAGAAAATACTGTGTCTAGAGAAGTATATGCATGAAAGTGAATTGAAGTAATCCACATTATATGAGTAAAAGTTGAAGGAACTAAAAATATCAAACCTATATATGAAGAATATTTGCATATCTGTAGAGAAGGTGGAGCTAAATATTTTCATATAATCACAAAATGATCATTAGTGAAAGAGGAGGACTGAGTCTCTACTGCTAATAAGAACTATATATGATGGATAGATGTGAAACAGCATAGTTTCTAACTCAAGGAGGGAAGTACTTTTTCATTGCTATTCACTTTTAGAATGGTTTCCTCCCCAGGCAAATAATTCCTCAACACTAAAAGCATTAGAGCAGGGCTGGGGTTGTGGCTCAGCAGTAGAGCATTCACCTAGCACGTGCAAGGCCCATTGGATCCTCAGCACCACATAAAAATAAATAAATAAATAAATAAATAACTATTACAACTAAAAAATAAATATTTTTTTTAAAAGCATTAGAGCAGGGGACCTTGACCATATCTCAGTAAAGGATAAGTACATTGGTTCTGTGAAATGTGTTAGTGCTGCCTTCCATCAATTACATAATAATATCTCTAAAGAAATAAAAATTCTGCCCTTTGCTTTGTTTTTCCCCAAATTTATTATCTAAATACATAATACTATTTTTTGTGTTTTGAAGGTAAAATTTAAGAGACTTAATTCCAACTTTCCCATTTATTTGCAGTCTCTTATGCTGTTTAATATGTCAAGGTTGAAGAAGCCTAAGTCCATTTTATATAGAACAGAACTGAGCCTTCCAGAACATTTTGATATCCCCAGGAAAATCTACATACCTCAGATTTCAGAAACTCAAGCTAAATTGACTCAGCCTAAAGGATTTAAAACTTCAGATACAACAGGTAATCAACAATATCTTGAGTGGATTATCTAGCACTGTTCCAGGAATATTAATAGCAAGAACATATGAAAAGTGAATCATGTGTCATTTATGTGTAATTTATATTTGATCCAAACCATGGTCTTTATTACTTAAGTATTTACTATTTGTTTCCAGGTGCCCTTTTATTCTGTTGTGGTGATCAAGAATGTATAAGCCAGATTTATTATCAATATTGATACATTGACATGATTCGTTGCAAGTGATAAGATGTAAAAAATGATACTAAATATGTTTAACTATTTAAAATTTCCTTTAATTTTAGTTTCTTTCAAGTTGCTAGATAATAATAAGAACATAATTTCTTACCAGGGCTAATACTAGAATAACTCTAGTATTATGGGTTCCAAGTTACATTTTTGCTAAAGTTGGTTGCATTACAGTTTTATTTGGGGTGGGGGTTCAGTAGGAGCATGTGGGAGGCCATAAGTTCAATTCTTAGCATTCAAAAAGACACATTTTATTTGTTACTCTGTGCATTTATGCTGACTGTAAAATATCTCTACGTCTGAAAGGGTGGTTATAAGTTGTAAATTATAAGATAATCTGTTCACTTTACCTTCCTAGGAGAACTGAGATCCCAAATGCAAACGCCAAGTAGCCAAGCAGGTAATGATAATTTAAGGGTTATGTTTGGTCTAAGGCAATAGGAATGATGAATTCTATGTTGACTAGAGTATAGATGCCTTGTCTAAACATTCAAATTCAAAAAATAAAAATAAAATCCTGAGTCAGCCACACAGCTGTAAGGGCAAATTTGTCTTCCCAATAGTTTGAAACCACTCATCATATGTTACATTTTTATCTTTAATAACTCCAACTTTTCAATGTGCTATTAGAATTTTAAATGAGTAACTTATTTTCATAACTTTTAAATCCCCTTTGAGAGAACTAGATAAATCTGAGACTATTTTAAAATACAACTAAAATTGTAAATCTAAGCCATTTATTTATTCAGCCACTAATTGAATGATACTATTGAACATTAATTCCCTTGGGAAAAATTATCAAAATTTTCAAGTTCTTCCCTTTGAAGGACTCATTGATAAGAAACTGTTGTGAGTAAATAACAAAAAATTAGGACTACAATATGGATTGCAGGTATGCATGCAAAAGAGAAAAAGCTTCAAGCAGTATGCTCAGGTATATAAGATGAGAGGAAGTATATACCTCCTACCATGTGAAATGATAAAAATTATCATTTGTTTTTGCTTGGATCCATCTGGAATGATTTCCATCTTTGTAATTTAAGAGTGGAGAGGATTGGGGGCACCTGTTGGTACAAATACTACAGACTCATTCTTTTAAATCAAGTTTTCATGTATTTCCTTGAATAAATGAAGGACCATTAACTATATTCCTTTAATATACAGAAACATCAAAAGTGTCCTTATTTAGATTTTATTTTTTATAATATCTCCACTTTGCTGGGAAGTGTGGCATGGGCATCTTCATGCTGTAATGTTGGAAGTGAAACTACTTCTTATTCTTTTTACCATATCTTTTATAACTGTGATGATTCTCTCAGAAACTATGGATAGAATTTTTGGTTATTTCTATAGAATGATATAGAACACACTTACGAATTCTTTTAGTCATAGTGATTTAATGGCTAAAATTTTGAGGATATTTTAATAACCATAGAAGATACATCAATAATATCAATACTTATGCAATTTAGTTTTTTCCCCCCTATTATAGTTCACTAGAGCCAGCATGCCATAATTTGACTGGAAATTCTTAAGTTTTCTCAATCTTTTATAATTCAGTTTGTACCTATTGAAATTTACCTGGAATTATTTATGAAGCCATTGTTATGGTTTGGATATGAGGTGTCCCCCAAAAGCTCATGTGTGAAGCAATGCAAGAAGATTCAGAGGAGAAATGATTGGGTTGTGAGAGTCTTAACCCAATTAGTGAATTAATCCCCTGATGTGATTAACCAAGTGGCTGGAGATGTGGCTGGAGGAGGTGGGCATTGGGAGGCATGGCTTCAGGGTATATATTTTGTATCTGGTGAGTGGAGTGTCTCTGCTTTCTGATCATCATGTGAGCTGCTTCCCCCTGCCACACTCTTCTGCCATGATATTCAGCCTTACCTGGAGCCCTGGGGAATGGAGCTGGCTGTCTATGGACTGAGACCTCTGAAATCATGAGCCCCCAAATAAACTTTTCCTCCTCTACAATTGTTCTGGTGGGATATTTTAGTCACTGCAGCAAAAAAGCTGACTAAAACAATCATAAATGTAGAAATCCTAATATATCAAGGTTATGAGGCCATTATGGACCCTCAGAAATTACCTTGTGCTATGTTTGAGAGTATGTGTGGACACGTACATTTAATATTTTGGGAGGCAAGCTCAAATATTATGAAATATTCAGTTTATAAAGCTTTTCTGTTCAAAACTAGAGAAAATCCTTTAGGACTCCATCTACTAATATCCTCTATCCCCTGTTGTATCCTCAGCAGTGATTCATAAAGCAGACTCTCATAGGGTCAGAGTTCCAATGAACATACTTTGAAAGCCTTTGATCTAGTTCAACCTCTATGTTTCAGAGAGATTAAATATCCAGAACATATATCTAAGATATTAGATGATGAGATATTTCATTCAACGAATATTTATTGAGAGTTTAATACGTACAGGTGATGTTCAGGAACCAGAGATAAAGAAGTGAACACAGTAAAGAAGGCTTTCGCCTTTTGAGAACTTTGATAAAAAAGGTATTTCCAATGTTCATCTTTGAGTCATATACTTTGGCATTTTCAGTATCAGTTTCTACTCTTCTGTGGTTTAGTCTCACTCCATCTATGTCATTAGCCAATGAATTTTATTGACAGTAAACCATAGAGAGAGAAATTTGATTAGTCATATGAGAATTCACCCAATTTTGACTTTGGGAATATTATTTCAATAAAAAGGCTTTGCTACTCTGGTTTTCAAGCCAAAATGGTATCTCATAAATTATCACCTTGACATCTTAGATGTCTATATTTATCAATTGTCTCCATAATTTTCAGTCACTAATTTCTACCTACATAATTTCTGATTAACAATTTTTATATGATATTCTTTCATTTTTTGTTGATTTTTTTCTTCTAACACTTGAAGGTTTTAGTATAAGTCACCCTCTATGTTTTATTTTTAGGAAAATAAAATTGTTTTGCAATTTTATTTCATAAGCACATTTATATTTTCATACATAGATTCAAAAGGCATCTATTGATTGATTAGCTTATTAAATTATTTTCACTTGACAGTCTTATAGGCTATGGGACAAATTGTTTCAGATAAAACAATTCTCATAACACCTTGTTATTATTATTATTATTTACAAAAAAAACTTCATATCTTTTTTCCTTTCCTTACTTTCAAATGAGTTTAGGAATTAACACTTAGATGTTTGCATTTTAGCTAGGACTGGCTAAACAAACTTCCAAGCAACCTTGAATAATCAACAGATTTAAAATAGGCAGAACATAGAGTTAAAAATCCTTACATGTCAAATCTAAACTACAGTTTAAGAATTATCTTAAATGTATTTATAAGAAAAATTTTAATGAGGCACACAGATCAAACAAACTAATAAACGAGGTGTGCAGAACTAAAAGTGAACACACCAGAAAAAAGCCATAAGATATTACCATGATCTCAATTTTGTTAAAAAGTGCCAGAGAAACTCCTCCCAGCAATAGGGATACAGCTTCAAGAAATCTCTTCAAAACAATTCCTCAGAATTCTGGGGAAAGTTTACCTTGATGTGTTTGAACTAAATTCTGCCCAAGCTATCTTTAGGATCTATTTTTGTAAGAGGCTTATCTGGTGGGCCAGAACAAGAATTGGTGCTCAGGAAATGTTTTGGGTCAATAATATGCTGCTTATGGGGATTTCTTGCCAGAGAGTCGCCAATGAACTGAACATCGCCTTTCATATGTCTCAAAAAACCCTAAACATTAAGGGGTGTGGGGCATCTCAGAATATAATGAGATTGATCACTCCCTTCTGTGTAACTCTGGGTTTAGCTGCTAGAGGTCCCCAAACCCAGTTCTTCTGAGGTGGTTCCCTCTAAAATCACCTCACATCATGGGTGTGTTACCATGTAAGCTCTGTCAAGACTTTTTATTCACCTAGAGGTGCCCAGATTGAGCCAGAGGGAGCATTCGTCTGTTTTCTCTGTACGCCAAAAGATCTTCATATAGAAAAATTTCAAATGGATAATGCCACAGCCACCAAATATCTTAGTCTATCAAGTCAATTATCACAAACACAAACTAATAAAACAGAGACTAACAAACACACTAATAAGCAAAAGGATACATAAAACAATGAACAATTACATTAAACCAGAGTGTATTTTCATACCATACCAGACCAGTCCAGGTGACTGAACTATTCCATGACTCCCCAAAAGATTATTTCACCCTGTTTGTAGAACTAATTTTCTGTGTTAGCTAGCTTTTTGTTGCTAATAAAATACTTAAGAAAATCAGCTTCGAGGAGGAAACATTTATTTTGTCTCACAGTTTCAGAGGTTTCAATCCATGTCCACTTGGCTCTGTTGTTTCTGGACCTGTGATGAGATAGTATATCCTGGTGAAATGGCATGGCAGAACAAATCTTCTCACATAATGGTGGTAGCCAGGAGGGAGGGGGAGAGGGAATGCGGGGGAGTGAGAGAGGGAGGGATAGGGGGAGAAGGAAAGAAAGGAAGAGACTAAGGACTAGATACTAGATAATCCCTTCCAGGGCATGGTCCCTGTGACCTACTACCTCCAACTAGGACCCGCCTCTTACAGTTTCCACCATATCTCAATAGTCCATACAATTATGAATCTGTCAATGGATTAATCCACTGATGAGGTTAGAGACCTCATAATCCAAGAAATTCTCAAAAGTCTCACTTCAAAACATTGCTGCATTAGGGACTAAGCCTTCAGCACATGAGTCTTTTCGAACATTCCGTATCTAACCTATAACAACACCCCAAACTCAAAACCAAGCTGGCATAGTAGCACACACCTGTAATCCCAGTTACATGGGAGGCTAAGGCAAGAGGATTGCAAGTTCAAAGCCTGCCTCAGTGAGGCCTTAATCAACTTACTGAGACTGTCTCAAAAAAAAAAAAAAAGTAAAGGGGCTGGGAATGTGGCTCAGTGGTTAAGTGCCCCTGAGTTCAATCCCTGCTACTAAAAAAAAAAAAAAAAAAAAGTCAAAACCAGAGTTGTAGTTTATGCCCCTAAACCAGAAAGGCAGTTCAAAGAACAGTTGTCCTAGTAGGATTACCCACTCAGAAATGTCGTCTTTCCAGATAAGTTTCTTTCTTTCTTTCTTTCTTTTTTTTTTGGTACTGGGATTGAACTTAGGGGCACTTGATCACTGAGCCACATCCCCAGCCCTATTTTGTACTTTATTTAGAGACAGGGTCTCACTGAATTGTTTAGTGCCTTGCCTTTGCTGAGGCTGGCTTTGAACTCGCGATCCTCCTGCCTCAGCCTCCCAAACTGCTGGGATTACAAGCATGTGCCACCACAACTGGCTCCCAGATAAGTTTGTTTTATTTTTGCAAAAGTGAAGTTGATGTTGAGGGCTGACAGTGGCACAGTGGGAAAACAGATTCAGGAAGCTGATGCTTCCAGATTGGTATCAGTCCAGCTGGCCACTGCAGGTCATAGCCACACTATTAAGGGACCACAGAGTCTAGGACAGGCAGTTAAAGGACTCAGAGTCCTAGCTGAGTTTCCAGAAATTGACATTGAGCAAGGAATTACTGACCTATGCACAGAGAAGCCAATACTTGGTACCAGATTTTTGCAAAATGATTAGACTTTATTGCACAGTCCACCAGCAAAGAGGTCAGGAGCTAAAAAGAAGCTTGAATCTGTCTTCCCAATCAGTTGGTAGGAGGAAAATTTATAAGAGGAAAGAAGGGGCCATAATCCTAGCCATGCAGGAGGCGGAGGCAGGAGAATTGTGAGTTGATAATTGCCAGCCTCAGCAATTTAGCAAGGCCCTAAGCAATTTAGCAAGACCCTGTCTCAAAATAAAAAAAATAAATAAATAAAAAAGTCTAGGGATGTGGCTCATTGGTTAAGCCACCCCTGGGTTCAATCTCTGGTATTTAAAAAAAATAAATAGGAAAAAGAAGAAAGAAAAGAGTTGTTTTTTTAAATTGGATGGTTAAAGGGGGATGATTTAATGTCCTTTTACACAGGTGTAAATGGTCATCTTGCCTACTCCCACATTTCATGATTCTTTCCAAGGGGAGTTATCATGTTCTATTGGGGGTTATTTTAAGCTTGTACCATCAGAAGGTCATGGACATAATCAGGCTGCACATGTCAGTTCTTACAAAGCAGGTTCCAAACTATCCTTGAGAGGATCTGGAGGCTTTTCCTGAAAAACAATTTGAGCACTTTGCTATTTTGGGTATTTCCAGGTCTTACCCAATTTCAAAGTCTTCTGAGTAAGCACCTAAGACTACTGAATAATTAAAGTAAAACTACTAATTTTTTGTCTATTGCTATTCCATTATTCTATGCTATATAAAATAATAAGTCACAGTGCCATTTATTCTTAAGTTAATAAATTAGTTCAATTTAAGTCCCCTGGAAATGAAGCTTGAAGCAAGAATTAGGTCATGATGTTTTACTTGGATGGTGAAAACCCAGGGCACTGAGAGTAGAAAAATAAGAGAAACAGGAAGGGAAAAACAGAAAATACAAAATGCTTGATACATGAGCTGTTACCATTATGTCCATTACTTACTTCCATGATTATATACAACAAGTCTCTCAGGATGCATCCCTAGAAAAGCCATATGAAAAGTGCTCCTGAGCAATCAATATGAGAAAGGGAGGAAAAAGATTTTATCAACATTTTTATGTCCTGTCTTCTATTCCTTTTGCCACGTTTTACTCCATGAGGAGTTAATAAATTGCTCTAGCCTTCAAGGTGGCACTTCCTGGCCCATGGAGTGTCAAGTTCCATGACTTACCATGGTAGAAGGAATCTGAAACTACATATGGGGCTGATTTTTCTGACTGTAAAGTGGCAGCCAAGGCTTGTTTTTGTAACTTCTGATGCAAGATATAGGTCATCTCCAGGTAGGGGAATATGGAAATAGGACAAGTGATTGAGGCTGCTAGAATCAAGGGGATCTGAAAAAACACATAAAATGTATCCTGTCCATGCAAAATAATGACTATGCTTTAATGGAAAATAAGAGAATAATATTCTGAGTGAAATATGAGTGATTTAGGCCTGGAAACACAAATTGAACTTGCTTTGAAAGAGTGTTCTAGAAGGTTTTACATGAACTTTGTAGCCACAGACCAAAGATGTTGTGAATCAATACATTACACAAATACATTGGTAAGTGGGCAACACAACAAGATGGAGCAATCTTTTCTATAGGTTTCAAATGTTATAACATTCTTAGCTTTAGGATTGGTGGAGGCTAGAGTTGGTTATGCTTAGTGATACATTCCAAGAGTTTTACAGATACAGAGGTTGAAAGCAAATGCCTATTAAAGGGAGTTAGACAGCCCAAGGTAATTTTGACTCCTGACCTAAAACATTCCATCTCTCCACAATCACAATGTTCTAGTCAGCCCAGTTCATTCTATAGCATCTTTAATATAGATGAGGCTGCTTTAGAGAACTTCAGTTCACAGCCCTTTACAGTAATATTTTCTTATTGTTAATATTTTAAAGAAGTCCACTAGGTACACTTTCAGTAGCATTGAATATAGAAAATTTCCAATTTCTTTCCCTTCCTGCTGCCATCCCTATTGAGAAGTTCCATCCCAATCCCCAAGTCAATTTTCATCTCAGGAGTGGAATCTGAAGCCTGATATGTGCTTAGTACCAGCTTTGTGTCATACTTGAGGGTCGTGCATACCAATCTGATGCTAGGTCTTATAGCCCTGGCTCCCCTTTTACATGACTTCATCCTTATAATGCATCACTCTCTGTCTTATTTCTCGGCATCCTGGAATAAGTTTCTACTTTATTTCTTAAATCCTGGTTTGTTCCTGCCAGGCTCCTTCTCAGATTTTGGTTTATTATTCCTGCCAAACCTAGACCCCCTCAAACTCAATTTGAAATCCTAGGTCTTTCTTAACTATGAAACTGGCTTGATATCAGCTGTATCTATTTTCTCTTTTCTCTGTGCCACTTGCCTGATTATATGCTTACTTCCTACTTTTGATTATCCCAGTGATAACTGAAAGTTTCTCTCTTGGTTGCCTTCCCATATCGGAGAAAGGACAAAAGGAAATTTTCCCTTTGCCCTCTCCAGGTTCATTGGAATAAATTGATAAATATTATGAAGAAGAAAAGGCATACAAATTTATTAGCATGCAAATAGGGAAAAAAATCACAGGAGTATGATTACCCACTCCCTTAATATTGTTCACAAATTTCTATATCCCTTTTCTATTGGGGAAGAGAAGAATGGGGAATGAATAGTCCCAAAGACAGAGATGAGCTTGTAAAAGATTATTTTTAGAATTTGAATGAGCCTAAGAGATAGATATTACCTTATATTAGAAGTCCATCCAGCTGCAGGTGTGGTTATATTTGTCTTCTTTTCTGAGTCAGAAAACGGGATTTCAGTGTGGGATGGAAGGAAATTGTGTTCCCTTAATGCAAATGAGAATTCCAGAGAAAGCTCTTCCCTGCTTTTGGAATGAGAGGAGCAAAAGTGCTTTTAAGGCCTTTTAATTTTCTTTAGTTCGAGTTGCTCAACATGCTAAAAAAGCATCCTATTCTGGTAGTATTATTCTTTGAGCCCCAACATCTGTCCTCTCACGTTCAGAGTCTATAGCTTATTCAGTTGCCAGTCTACATCATGTTCTAACATTTGGATTTTCTACCCACTCCAGGCTGTTACTTCATACCATGCCATCAGTAAGACAATATTGTGTCTTGTATTATTAAAATAATACATCTTAAGACAAATAATTTAATATAACCATTTAAACATGATTTTTTTTTTTTTTTTTTTTTGGTACTAGGGATTGAACTCAGGGGCACTTGCCCACTGAGCCACATCCCCAGCCCTATTTTGTATTTTATTTACAGACAGGGTCTCTCTGAGTTGCTTAGTGCCTCACTGTTGCTAAGGTGGGTTTTGAACTTGCAATCCTGCCTCAGCCTCCTGAGCCTCTGGGATTACAGGCGTGCTATAATTGTTATTTCTAAGACTGAATATATTCTTTGTCATTTTAGTTTTAATATAAGATATTTTCAGTCTGATAAATAACTCATTTTAACTTTTTTTTTTTCATTTTTAATCTCTGGACACAGAGCCCACAAGTAAAAGAAATGTGAACTTTAAAATAGTTTTTCTTTCTATTAGGTCTTCAACAGTGAACATATGCTCTGCAATAATACATTTAGAGAAGCATTTAATCAGAAATTTTATAAGCCTTTTCCCCTAGTTTAAGTCCTAGAGAACATACTGTTTATTGGCTTGCTCACAGCTCATTCAAACTAATTTGCACACTTAGTAAATCAATCAGCAAGAACTTACAAACCAACTCTGTTCAAAAAAGAGTTGATTTTTAATACAAGACAATTAGAGAAAGTTTATGGTATTCAGAAATGAAAATGCAAAGCACAAAGTTAATTTGCTGTCAGCAATCCCTTGCTTCTATCCCCATGGAGGGGTTAATTAGAAAGTGAAATCTTATTTCAGTTCTTTTCTTTTGGAAATGTTGTCTTCTTAGAAAATTATATATGAAAAAAAACCCACAACTTTTTAACTAAATGCTGGCATGCTAGCACTCCTTGATAGGCTCTCTCTTAATTTTCCATTAAATGATCCATGAAGACATTCAGAAATTCAAATATTAAACAGAAATGGAAAGGAAAGATAGCAACCAGCTATTTATATGAATCCTATGAGGAATTCCCCCTAATTACTAAGCTGATGTGGCCAGATTGAAAAACACATTTAATGGCCTCTGTCGACTCAAGCCCAATTAAAACATAATTTAGGTATAAAGAGGAAACAGTCTACCCCATGATCATCTTTTTCCTCAAAAATGTATTATTTGCACCTACTAGAAAGTCAGGAATCTGCCTCCTCATTGCATACCTCCTAGCACATAGTAGGTGTTTAAAATGATTTTTTTTTCCTAATGAATGAATGTGGAATGAGTCTTGCTTTGTGTATTACTGTGGCACTCTATTGACGTTTCTCTTTTGCATTCCTCCTGAGGAAACAAACCCCCCTGTACTCAATAAGTACAACCATTAGGGGGAAAATGTAGAGGAACATTATCCTATCAAGGCTGTACAGTCTCTGACATGTAGACCTGGTAATGATGGTGGTGGCAGAGATACGAAGCATTCAAGTGAGTTATGGCGCATGTTTTTGGTAGAAATAAAGTTGTCAATTAACCAGAAGATAAAGAGATTTTCCATGGTGGAAATTTTCCTCTGAATTATTAGAAAATTGCAATTGGATATATCTGATCTACATTTAATAGATGGATACTTATTTGATGGAGGAAATTGGTCCAAGGGATGTACATTCAACTATCTCCACATTTATGTCTAAGATATTACTGGAAAATGAAAGGAGAATAAGACATGTAGGAGTGAGCATTTAGGAACGACAAATTTCTATTTCTAGGAGCAAAAGAGAAAAGAAATGGCAGAAATATTTTTAGGATGTCAGAAGACAATAGAGTGACACCTAAATTCATACAGATAAGGTTGTATAGTGAGATAATAGAATAGCAAAGACAAGAGAAATTCTGAGAAGTAATAGGAGGAAAAGAACAGACCATTTTGCAAAGGAACAAAAATTATGCTGCAGCCAGAATTACCAACAGTAACATTAGAAACCAAAAGATTGTATATCTATGGTGCTGATGCAAATGAACTGTCAGTATAGCATTTTATATTCTAGTAAAATATCATTCAAGAGTCAGGATGAAACCTAACCATTGCAACCTAACAAAGAAATTGAGACAACTTAAAACTCTAAGTAATTTGCTAGCAACAAATTTAAGATCTACTTATAGTTAAATTAAATTTAATTCAGAGTAGTTTAGAATCTAAGCACATTAGTTAATAAAATAATCAGTAAATGTGGATAAATCCCATGAGCACTGACTATAGAATGAATAATTCAGTTGTTATAAAAACGAACTAAACTCAATTACTAGACAACTATATAAGGAAGGATTTATTGTCATTATAGACATGTAAGGTTCTTAGATTTGAGGGAACCAGGGTTGAACTATTTTAAAATATTTTTAAATGAAGTATGAATATTGAAATTTGGGATAACCCAAAACTATGAGATAGAATGCATAATTTTTAAGCCTGTGGTGGCATAAAAGGAAATAAAGAAAACTTGATGAATCTAATAAAAACATGGGGGGCTGGGGTTGTGGCTCAGTGGTAGAGTTCTTGCCTAGCATATGTAAGGCACTGAGTTTGATTCTCAGCACCATATATAAATAAATACATGAAATAAAAGTCCATCAACAACTAATTTTTTTTTTTTTTAAATATGGGAACACCGATGAAGTAGGGAGAGGATGTGGTAAAGAGAGACACAGAATAAGATGCTATAATAAACATGTATTGTCACTTCACAAGAGGTTCCATTTGCTTGCTTACTGCATGATGGAAGCCAATTAGTCCAAAGGCAAGGCAGTGGCAGGGAAAGAACTTTATGATTAGCAATCTGATCATAAATTGGCCAGACTATATCTTAAGGATCATCTTAGCTAACAACTCCAATCAAAGAGCTTATATAGGAAAATTAAGGAAGTATACTTTTAGCCACAAATAGGTGGATACTATAGTAATCATTAATCCAGTAGTGGTCCATATCTTTCATGCACATTCTAATGATGTCTTAAAGTCACCAGATGTTCGTTCTGGGTTCTGTAAATCTAAAGAAAGATTACAGATTACAACATCTCATCACCAATGTTTCTCCTGTTCCTTTGTCCACCAATTGTAGCTGACTGTAACAATTAATACTTTCATTTATATGTGACTTTCCTTTAGAATTTAGGATATGGGGAAAAGATTTAAAAAAAAGGAAAAAAGACACTTTGCAAAGGACAAGTTAACCCATTAGGCAACTTCAATATCATTAATCACAATAAATATAGACAGACTAAACTATAAAAGTTTATATTTTCACAATGGAAAATAGAGCTTTATACAATTCATTACATTACCTGGTAAAACATCCAGAAATTTATGTCAGGTATTTATTAATCAAAATATAGCTGGAATTGATACATTAATATTAGAATAAACACACATTTAGGCAAATAAATGCATTACTTAATTAAAAAGGGAAAATCCAACCTAGAAAACAGTTAGGAACTTATTTCCATCTAATCACATATACTCAAAATATATAAAATAAAGCAGCAAATATAAAAGAGGAAATGAAGAAATTCTCAATGGCAGTGGGAGAACTTATTATACCTATTTCAATAATTGATAGATCAAGCAGACAGAAAATTAGTGAAGCCCTACTAGATTTGAACAACAAATTTAATAAGATTAGGCTTTTCTATATTTATTAAGCCTTACTTGGCTATACTGGAAATAACTGACAATCCTTACCATTTATGTACTACAACATTTTGACATTTCTCTGTGGCCTTTTTTTCTTAAGCTTTAGGAAACCTGGGAGAATATGTAGTTGTAATTTTCAGCAAAGTCAAACAGGGAACTGCATACCAGTTTTCCCTGCTTATGTACACTTAACAAACTTTATGGGGAGGCATTTCCAGTATTCTTGCAATTGGGGATTTGTCAGTTAAAAAGTGTCACATTCGGGTTGGGGATATAGCTCAGTTGGTAGACTGCTTACCTCTCATGCACAAGGAATTGGGTTCAATCCCCAGAACCATAAAAAGAAAAAAAAAGTGTCACATTTGCCAGATGTGGTGGCACATGCCTGTAATCCCAGCGGCTTGGGGGACAGAAGGATTGAGTTCAAAGCCAGCCTCAATAACTTAATGAGGCCCTATGCAACTCAGTGAGACCTCACCTTATCTCTAAATAAAATAGACAAAAGAGCTGGGGGTGTGGCTCAGTGATTAAGTGCCCCTGGGTTTAATCCCTGGCATCAAAAAAAAAAAAAAAAAAGTGTCACATTTATGCCATTCTCTTTACATCACAAACATAAATACTTAGTTTTCCTTCTTGGATTCTCTCATTTAATTTTATCATCCTTTTTTATTATCTCTCTCCCCATCTCTGTCTTTTCACCCCTAACTATTAGTTTAGATTTTTTTTCTGGTGATAGAAAAGGAAAATATATATATTTTATATGTCTATATAATATACATGTAGTATTTTTTATGTGGTGCTGGGGATTGAACCTAGGGCCTTACTCATGGTAGGCAAGGAATCTATTACTGAACTATACCCCCAGACAAAGTTGACTAACATTTCAAAAATTAAATTAGTTGATAATTAGTATAGGTTTTTATCATTTTAAATTATTGTTATTTTATTCACAAAATGGCTTTTCCTCAGTGGATGATATTAAACTACATTTATATTAATGAAATTTTTTTAGAAAATAAATCAAGCATACTGTAAAATTTTTAGTTGTTGGATCCTTTTATTTTCACATGGAGTCTATGATCATATTTCATGCTTTTATTATTAAATGAGGAAACTCAGTAATGAGCAGTTGTTAACATATTATTTGCTTCACTAGAGTATTTGTGAGACAGATTATCATGTGCCTTTAATAATATAATAAAGTAATAAAATAGGGAAAATTGTAATGAATGTAGTTTATATATATATATATATATATATATATATATATATATATATAAAAGAAAAAACTTTTCAAACTTTTCAGTTGTAGGTCAACCAAAAAAATCCCTGAAAATATAATCATTCATATATTTATTTAAATTAATATTTTAAAATTTTATTTATATAAGTTAACATATGATAAATATAACTACTGTGTGTATGTATGTGTGGGTGTGTGTGTAGGCGTGTGTGTGTGTGGGGGGGGTGTTATACTAGGGAATGAACCCAGCTACACTCTACTACTGAGCTACATTCCCAGCCCTTTTTATATTTTAATTTGGGATAGGGTCTCACCAAATTTCCCAGGCTGGCCTCAAACCTGGCAGTCCTCTTGCATCAGCCTCCCCAGTCACTGGGATTATAGGTGTACATTATCCTGCCCAGGAATTATTTACTCTTGTTAGCTCATTTTCTGAAATGAGAGCTTGTGATTATTGTTTGCTAATAATATACCTAAAAGCTTAACTATAGGAGAGAATGAGCAATTTACTATATTACTTAATCTCTTCCACATGTTTGATATGTTTTCATATAATCATGGCAAATTAGAACAGGAAAAATCAAAAATGAGTTAATCAAATTGTATTCTTCAAATTCTTCTCAAGTGCTTTGGTTTGTTTATTAGGAATCTACTTCAATTAATGAGAGCTTCAGGCTCTCATTTTGCTTCAACCACATAAACCCCAGCTTCACATATTTTATATGTTGGGATTATGTGTAAGATACAGTTCTGAGTATCTCTAAGTTAAAAAAAAAATAGTGTTAGAAAGTCATTGCTCAAATACTACTCATTAATGTAAGCTGATTAAGAACTTCTAAAAAAATACTTTGTTTGCCAAGGTCACAAAATGTAAATGAGAACCTGGAGCCCTGGCAATCCCAGTGACATGGAGCCAAGGCAGGAAGATCATAGTTCAAGGCCCTCCTCAGCAATTTAGCAAGACCCTCCAAAACTTAGTGAGACCTTGTCACAAAATAAAAGATGAAGGATGACATAGTGGCGCATTCCTGTAATCCCAGCAGCTCCAGAGGCTGAGGCAGGAGGATTGCAAATTCAAAGCCAGTCTCAGCAAAGGCAAGATGCTAATTAACTCACTAAGATCTTGTCTCTAAATAAAATACAAAATAGGGCTGGGAATGTGGCTCAGTGGTCAAGTGCTCCTGAGTTCAATCTCTGGTATCCCCCCCAAAATAAAATAAATAAGTAAAAAATGAAAAGGACTGGGGATATAGCCCACAGGTAAAGCACCTCTGGATTCAATCCCTAGTTTCAAAAACAAAAATGTGAGGAACCCAACTAGAAAACAAAATTAATTCTGAGATTGATTTCACCATTTTCATATTACCAGATAGTTTCACATTTGTATTTTCCTTTGCAGTTAAGATAAGGTAGTTAAGCATGCTGGGGAAGTGGCTCAGTCGTAGAGTGTTTGCCTAGCATCTGCAAGGCCCTGGGTTCAGTACCCAGTACTGCAAAAATTTTTTTAAAAAATGAGTAAAAGTTTGGGGCTGGGGCTGTAGCTCAGTAGCAGAGCACTTGCCTAGCATTTGTAAGGCACTGGGTTCTATCTTTAGCACCACATAAAAATAAACAAATAAAATAAAGGCATGATGTCCATCTCCAACTACAAAAAGATACATTGGAGATAAGACAGCCTTTTAAACAAATGCTGCCCAGAAAACTGGTCATCCATATGTAGAAGAATGAAACTAGATCTTTATCTCTCACCCTGCATAAAAATCAACTCAAAATGGATTGAAGACCAGGAATTAAACCAGAAAGTATGCAACTCCTAGGAGAAATGTAGGATCAACACTTCAGATATAGGCATAGACTTTCTCAGTAGGAACCCTAAAGCTCAGGAAATAATGCCAGGAGTTATTAAATGGGACAACATCAAATTGAAAACTTCTGCACAGCAAAGGAAACAATTATAAATGTGAAGATAGAACCTACAGAATGGGAGAAAATCTTTGCTAGCTACTCTTCTGACAGAAAGAACTCGAAAAACTTAACCACAAAAAGCCAAATAACCCAGTTAATAGAATGGGCAAATGAATTAAACAAGTACTTCTCAAAAGAATAAATACAAATTACCAACAAATATATGAAAAAAATTTAACATTGCTGGTAATTAGGAAATGCAAAACAAAACTACACTGAAATTTAACCTCACACCAGACAGAATGGTAGTCATGAAGAATACAAACAATAATAAATGCTAAAGAGGATGTGGAGAAAAATAAACAGCTTTATACTACTGGTTGGATTATAAATTACTACAACTATTATGGAAATCAGTGTGGAGGTTCCTCAAAAGGCTAGGCATGGAATCACCATATGACTCAACTACACCAATCCTTGGTCTTTATCCTAAACAATGAAAGTCATCATACTATAAAGATACATTCATACCCATTTTTATAGCTGCACAATTCACAACAGCCAAACTATGGAACCAGCCTAGGTGTCTATCAACAAATAAATGGATAAATAAAATGTGGTGTGTATGTATATATGGTGTGTATGTGTGTGTGTGTGTGTGTGTGTGTGTGTGTGTGTGTATATATATATATATATATATATATACACACACACGCACACAATGGAGTTTTGTTCAGCCATAAAGAAAAATGAAATTCTGTCATTTTCATGAGAATGGATGGAACTTGAGACCATTATGTTAAATGAAATAAGCCAAACTGAGAAGGTCAAGGGTTGTATGTTTTCTCTCATATGTGGGAGTTAGGAAAAGGAAGGTGATGAGGTTATATCATGAAAATCAAAGAAAGATCAGTATAGGGAAAAGGACCAGAGGGGCAGGAGGAGGAGGGAAGTCAATGCTGGGGAGTGATATTGGCAAAATTACATTGTTATATTCTGTGCAAATATGAATATGCAACAACAAATCCCATCATTATGTACACCTGTAATGTACCAATAAAAATGTGGAAAGATGGGCTGGGGCTGTAGCTCAGTGGCAGAGAGCTTGCCTTGCACATGTGAGGCACTGGGTTCAATCCTCAGCACCACATAAAAATAAACAAATAAAATAAAGACATGCTATCCATCTACAACAACAAATTTTTTTTAAATGTGGAAAGATACAATGAATCAAAATTTATTCTGCTGTAATATATACCTAATTAAAATTAATTAATTAATTTAAAATTTTGTTAAATGTGGAAAAAAGAGAAAAAAATTTGGATGCAGCTCATAAAAGATTAGAGAGCTCATGGACAGAGTACCTAACTATGATACACTGATACCTATCCAGTACCACATGGAACAGAAAAGCTGTCCCATATAAGCTCACTCCAAAGAACCATGAGCAATTAAGTTTGTTGTTCAAACCACAAATTTTGAGGGTATTTCTGCAGTGATAGCTGACCAAAAGTGCAGTATTGACTTATTGTCTCAACCATGAACAACTCTAGCAGTTGAGCATTGTACATTTTTATGGGTTATTTGCAGATATGTAGATCACACTAATTATTTCCAATAGTCCAAGTTATATAAAATTAAGTATTCTTTCAAGATATTCTTCATACTCATTTAGTTTCTTTAGTAACTATAATCTGGTAAATTAAATATATTTGGTTATCTTTAACTATAGAATTGTGGCAACTGCTGCAGTTGTGAATATCACCTGTAAAGAAAGAGTAGCAAAGGTTAGGGGTATAGCTCCGTGTAGAACAGTTGCCTAGCATTTCCAAGGCCCTGGATTTTACCCTTTGCCAAACAAGAAAACAACAAAACCCCCTTATTTTCATTATTTTATGAGATTTGTCAAACATCTCTTCAACTACCTACCGTATTCTCAAATTATGTAACCTTGAGTAATTCACTTGACCCCAGTGAATGTCAGGTGTCCTATTTGTATATTATAGGTAATATGTATCTTTTCAATATGGTTGTGGGTATCACATGGGGATATATGGAAAGTTCTCATTTAGTAGGCATTCAGTTAGTGTTGGTTACTCATTTTTAGTATATTAACTCCCATCTCTACTCCCCTTCCCTTTCCATTTGGAAAAAGGGGGTAAAATGAAATGAAAAGCTAAGGCCCAAATAATCTACACCTGAGTAGGGTAAGGCTGGAAGGGAGAGATCCTGCTTGTCCCTAACATCTACAATACCCAATTCAAAATTACAGATGGAAGCCCACATACCACCTGTCTAAATTTTTGAAATCATAAATCAAATGAACACACTTTTAGGTAGAAAACATTTTATTATCTCCCCTTGACAAAAAGAACTGTATACCAACCTGGAAGACCAAGTTTTTTGAACTTATGATTCTTGGACTCTTCAGAGTTTTGCACTAGAAAATGACAGCACAGAATGGCTGGATCCTGGCCACTTGCCCACCCACCCAATTATCTTTTTTCCTGCAACTCAAACATGAAGTATGATTTTATTTACATACACACATACATATAATTATAATGTAATATATATTAATTTGGGGCTAAGCACAGAAAAGCCTTTGAGCAGATTCTTCTCCCCTGATCTGTCCACCAATGTACAGAGTTGATCCTGATAATACAGCAGCAAGACAGTGGTATCTTTTTAAGCATGGGGCCCTGAGTGAACTTGTGGAGCAGACTGTCCTCCAATTTATACAAGATATATTCTCTCATTCGTAAATAAACTTGCATGATAAGCCCTGGCGATTTAGGTGTGGTGTATTTCTTCAGTAATATGTAGTCTATTCTAAGTTGGCAACTTTAAAAATAATATTACTAATAAAAATGAATTTTAGGAATTATGCCATTTAAAATGACTGAACTATTTTAAATATTTTGACAGCTGCTGATGGATGTGTTTCAGTTCCTTTACGATTTGCTCCTCTCAGTCCTGGCCGTTACCCTTGTAAAATTTTGTTGACATCAAGGTATGATGTACGTCTCTATTGCGTTGAAGGTGTGGTAAATGAAGAATATCCAGAGGCCAAATTTGAGTTCCAGACACCAGCATTTGAACCCCTTGTTCAGAATATTCCAATAGTAAGTGCAAACTTTTTAAAAATACTTGTCTTCATTTCTGTGTAGAGTTTTAAATTTACCTTTTTTCTCTGAAGGTTTTATACTATTACTCTATAAAATTAACTGACAATAAAGAAATTAGCAGGGAAAACATAAATTTATTAACATTCAGGAATAAGAGAACTCTACACAATGTAAAAGATGGAAAAGATAGTTGTAGAAGCTAAACAAAAGGATTGGAATTTGGGCTTCTAGGAAGAAGGGAGGCAGTGCTTGACTCAGGTTGAGGGGTGGGGGTGCACAGGGAAGAAGGATTGTCTTATTATGTAAATAAAGTCTTCCAGGTAACAGCCACTTGTCTTTATCTTTCTGAGCCAGGTGTCAGACTCCCAACCTCTACTTCCTGTCAAAAGATCTTTCCTAGGAAGAAATAAGAAAACAGATAGAAAAGCCTCTGCATGCATCTACTGTTTATTTTCTTTATAGATGTAAATTTATTTTATAAAAGGGCAGTCTTTCAGAGTTAATTATGTCTTCAGTTTCTCAGAATAGCTATCATGAAATATTCCAAAGAAATAATCTTCAGGGTAGAATATTTTGGGTTTTCATACTCACAACAGCTATCTTAAAATATTCTAAAGAAACAATCTTCAAGGTAGCATATTTTGGGGGTTTATTGAGGTATGACTGCCTCAATAAATATCCCTCAGTTCTCCCAACTTGAATTACTACAGATTAATTTTACTATCTATTGCCAATTATTTCTCCTCATTTATGTTAGAGTTCCTTTCTAAATGTAAATGTTATCACCTGATTGTTGCTGAAAACTTGGTCTTTGTCCCTGATGCTAACCCAATAAGGATGACATGGTTTTGAGATAAAGGAAAAAGAGGTTTCATTGCTTTGCTGGCAAAGGAGAAGCATGGGGGACTCCTATCCCAAAGGCTGTGATTCTGCCCATCAGCAGGAACAGGGGGCTTTTATAGGAGAGATTCAAAGGCTATATTCCACCTGTTCTCTGTTAGAGATGTAATTCACTTGTTAATTTGGGAGACAGTCATTTCTGAGATCTTCTGGTACCATCCCCAAAGTCTGGATTATTTCCTTCCTATATGGTGAGTGAGTACTCAAAGATAGATAAATCTGCTTAAAATGGGGAGGAAAGGTAATCCTCTTTCCCCTGAAATTAGGGAGGGGGAGAGATTATGTTGGAGCAGGAGGAGAGGAAGAGAAAGAAACATGTCCATTTTAAACATAAGTTGCAGTGGCAGAGTAGCAAGGGCTATACTAAAAGTATAAAGTGGGCCAATGTTACATGATCAACCACTTTTTGCTTCAGAAATCAACTCTAATATCTTTAACCTATCATTAAATCTCTAATTAAAAACTATGGCTCCTGACTTCTCCAAGCTGAATTGTGGAATCTCAGATCACTTTGCTCCAAATTCTGTTGTGATTTTAACATTTGACTAAATGAGTTCATGGATACAGAAAAAAAATGGCTGGCTGCAACTTGGCTACCTATTAGTCAAAGTGACAATCCAGCATTGAAGTAGATAATGTAATTGTAAGGAACTTTGGGTTTTCAGCATGATAAATTGGTTTTTGGTTGTTTAATTATTAAAGACATAACAAAAGTCAGATGAAAGCACAAAAATCTGTTCTGATGAGATATGTAATCTTTGTTATCTGAGAAATCTAACAGAACATCATTTATTTTCCTTAATTAGGCATAAATTTCTGTCCTCCAACACAATTTTGCCATTTAACAGTAGTAAGTCCAATAAAGGAATATGTCTCTATATTCAATGATCCTTGGTTAGGCCTATCAAACAATGTTTCTATGTGACAAAAAAAGAACATGCAGTCCTCCTTGTGCCTTTTGTTCACATTTTTCATAGTCATTCTTAACAATATGATTTTCAAATTATGATTCTTAGGAAATATAACAAAAATACAATATACACTTTTATTAAAAGTACCAAGAATTAATATATAATTGAACTTCATCAGCATCATCCTTCTGATATTTTTGTACCTTTTTGTTTTATGTTTTAGAATAATAAGACAAAGACTGAATGGAAATGTCAAGTTAACATAGAAGGAAAATGGTTTTATGGACCTCCTATCTTATATGTTGGACCAGGTGAAACAGTGCAATACCCTCTCACATTTAAACCTATTTTGGAATGTGAGATTATGGTATGAATTTACTGATTCTTTTCCCCATTATTAATATGTACATGAACAATGTGTGATATTAATCTATTTAATTGGTAATAAAACATTTTTCAGACAGTTTGTATTTTCTAAAAATTTGATAATTTTTTTGCTTGAAACTTTAATACTTTTATTTACTGGATAAATATTGTGAAAGTCAAATGCTGTTATCTGTACTTATGTCTGGATTATTTTTACACAACACCATGAACAATGTAAAATCATCACTTCTTTTGTTCTTAGTCATTAAGGAAATTCAGACCTCAGAAAATTTTTTTCTTAAGAATATTTTTTAACAAGGAAGTAAGCATGCATATAATTGCTATATATGAGAATGCCTATATAAATTCTATAATTTATGGAAAGTAGAGAGAAATAAAAAGCTTTTCACCAGTAATTCATTTGTTCAGTAGAAGCATTTATATATGAGTTGGAAAAGTCAATGACTAACATTTCCTTAGAAGCTCATTTTATTAATTAGACTCAAGATGAATAGGATTGCTGAAGTTGTTTGGCATTGAACTGTGACATGTAGTGCTGATTTTGGCTGGTTCATCATAGGGTAAACTTATTCTACAAAATGAAGTAGATGGTATGGAGCACATCTTTGACATAAAAGGGATTGGGAAAAAACCACTGGCCTTAGAACATATCAGTGTTGATTGTGAAGTGGGGAATGTGACAAATAAATCCATAATGGTGCCTAATTATACAAGGACTATCATAACATTTAAGGTAAGGTTTTTTTTTTAATTTGAAAAATATTTTATTCTGAATGTATATTGAATTATTATTAAAATAATAATTACATGAAAAATTTTAAACACTTTATTTAATCAGGTAAAATAATGATATGTTTAGAGATGTATACAATTCTACCTTTTATTAGTTCACAACTACTCATTTTAATTTCAATTAGCACCAAACAAGATTCATACTTAAGTATTTGAATATAATCATAAAATACATTAAAAACCACTTGTTTGAGTCACGTGTATTTTTGCTTGAAGAAATGGTGCATGATAACAAAGGATGTTTTCAAAAAACTTTAGAAATAACCTTAAAATTTTGAATGTGCAATCTGTAGGCACAGTCTATCCTATGATTTACCAGTTGAATAATAGTTGAAATGCGAAGAAGTGCATAGTTGCTCATATACTTATATTTTATGAAGTTTTTGTAGTTTGCCCTCCTCCATTGATTTGTTTATACTAATCCCTATATAAAATTCTCTGAACTGGGTGTATGCTCAGCATGTGCAAGACCCTCTGTTTAATCCTCAGTCCAAAAAAAAGAAAGAAAGAAGAAATTGCTGCCTCTACTTTTATCTACAAAATATGTGTCCAATATATTCCTCAAAAGAAACATCAACTATTTACCCATTCTAGGTGCCTTGATTCAGTTTTAGAAGGGTCTGTAGAAGTTTGGAAACTCTGGGCTTGTCTTCTACTTTTTTATATAGTCTTAAAATATGTGCACCTAGGTTTTCTCTTTCCTTTCTGAATTATAAATGAAGTGAATATTCTAAATGAAAATCTCCTCTTCTCATTCCCAGCTGAAACCCTTCAATGTCTTCTCTGACCTTCAGGATCAAGTCCTACTTCAGTGGCTTGCCTTTGCTCATCATAATGTTTAATTAACTTCATCTCTTGCCACCTGTATCTCCAACAACATTTAATCCTTTATCAACAGTATTTCCTTTTTCTGCTGCCTGGAACTCTCTGCCCAAATTCCTATCTTCCATTTATCTGTATCTAACACTTTGTCATTCTCTCTTATAAGGTTAAAAGTCTACTTTTTCCGAGAACTTTTCCCTATTCATAAACCTGGGTAACAGTCTTCTGCACTACAGAATTTTTGTACTGCCTTACCATCATACCTATTACTTCATATTGCTATTACCTATTTACTGTTCCTCACCAGATGATATATTGTGATAACAAGGCAATCTTACCCACATTTTTATACCTGGCATAAAACATAGTATTTAGCACATACATAATAGTGTATAATGAATAGATAAAAATAACACGTGGAATTTAGAAGAAAGAAAAAAAAAGGAAAGAAAGGTGGAAACAAAGAAAGAAGGATGGAAGAACCTGGAGGGAAGGGTGGAGGAGGGTAAGGAAGGGAAGTTAAGAGGAAGGAAGGAAGGAAGCAAGGAAGGAGGGAAGGGAAGGGAAGGGAAGGGAAGGGAAGGGAAGGAAATAGGTAGAGTGGGAAGGAAAGAAGAAGAGAAAAATTCATGACTATTTGGATTGGCTATAAATAAAGAAAACATGATTTTTGCACCACTTCTTTTCTACTTCCAGAATTTACTAATGAGCAAGGAAGCCTGTCAAAAATTTGATGAAACCAAATTACAGAACAATTTCTTAACATTGGTTATTTTGTTTTGTTTTCATGACAGAGATGATATTTTTATTTAATTTTATTTTTCATAATCATTGAACTTTTAAAATGATGTGACTTTAAAAACTAATACTTATGCTATATTAACTATACTGTCTAATTATAAAAGTGGAATTAATAAAATTATTATCATAGGCAACAATAACTGTGATTTTTTCATCACTTTATTACACAAATAATACTGAAATAATATTGTACAGAAATATGATTGCTAAATCACATAGTAATTCTATTTTTAATTTTTTGAGGAACTTCCATATTGTTTTCCATAATGGCTGTACTAATTTACATTCCCACCAATAGCATAAAATATTTCCTTTTCCCCCACATATTCACAAACACTTGTTATCTCCTGTCTTGTTGATAGTAGCCATCTTAACAGGTGTGGGATGATATCTAATTGTGATTTTTATTTGCCTTTCCTTGAGGATTATTGATTTTGTGTACTTTTTTTGTACGAGGGGTTGAACCCATAGGTGCTGAACCACTAAGCCACATCCCCAGCCCTATTTTGTATTTTATTTAGAGACAGGGTCTCACTGAGTTGCTTAGTGCCTTGATTTTGCTGAGGCTGGCTTTGAATTTGCAATCCTCCTGCCTCAGCCTCAGGAGCTGCTGGGATTATAGGCATGAGTTACTGTGCCTGGCTGATTTTGTATACTTTTATGGTTAAAAAAAAAAAGTATATTTAGAAGTAGCTTGCTGCACTAAGTTCATATGATGCCATTTTTGTTGGCAACATCCAAAGCATCATATTCTGGAGTCAGTCAAAGATTATGCCTTTTTAGATCCATTAGACCAGATTTGATTATTGACCTTGGACCCATCAGTGTCATAGGATATGTGTTTGGTTTGGTGGTTATAAATATAAGTATGTTGATAATGGCATAGTGGTCAATCTTGTTCCTCCTGAAGGTGCTATTCCCAGGATATTTGGACTGCCTCAGGAGCCACAATATCTTAGACAGCCAGAAAATGCGTAATACAGTGATCTTTTCTTTATGGCTGTAGATATATTTCAGCACTGTCTTTTGGCCTTTGAACCCTTTTCTTTGGCTTCCGCCTTGAGAGGTACAAGAGTGTCCTTCTTGCTTTAGGGGCCAACTTAGTGAAAAGTCATGTTTAGAACTTTAAAAAATATGCCTGGTAATCATGTCTTCTTTGGAAAAAAAATGTCTATTCAGGTCCTTTGTAATTAATTAAGTTACTTGGCTTTTTGCTATTGAACTACATGTGTTCCTTATATATTTTGTATATTATACCCTAATCAGTATGACTTCCAAATATTTTCTTCCAGTTTATAGGTTGTTTTGTCATTTTATTATTTCCTTTATTATGTATAAGCTTTTAAAATTCGATGTGGCTCCATTTGTTTGTTTTCTTTTGGGGCCCTGCTTTTGGTGTCATATGCAGAAAATCATTACCAAGAATAATGTCAAGGAAAATTTCCCCTATACTTTCTTCTAAGAGTTTTACAGGTTCAGGTCTTATACCTAAGTCTTTAATCCATCTCAAGTAAACTTTTGTGCACAACTGTCCTTTCTCCATTGTGTATCTTTGGTGCCCCTGTCAAAGTTTAGCTGGCCCTATATATGTGAGTTTATTTCTGAGTCTTTTTTTCTGATCAATTGGTCCATATGTGTGTTCCCATACTGGCACCATACTATTTTGATTACTATGGGTATGTAATGTAATTTGAAATCAGGAACTGTGATGCCTCCAAACTTGTTCTTTGTTCTCAAGATTGCTTTGGCAATGATTCCATTGGAAATGAAACCAGTATTTGAAATAATTTAATTTCCATGTTCATTGTAGCATTATTCACAACAGCCAAGATATGGAAAAAAAACCTAAATGCCCATCAATGGATGAATGGGTGCACAATATATGGTGTGTGTGCATGTGCATGTGCATGTGTGCATTGTAATGAGATATTATTTAGCCATATAAAGAAAGAAATCTTGTCACTTGCAACAACATGGATAACTTGGAGAACATCACATTAGGTGAAATAAGCCAGAGTCTGGGGGCTGGAGGAGATGGGGAGATGTTGATCAAAGAGTGTATACTTTCAAGTATACAAAGAATAATTTGGGGAAAATTAATGTACATAGGGTAACTAACTCTAGTTAATAATGTTATATAGTGTGTTATAATCATGTTATATAGTATGAGGTGATGGATATATTAATTGACTTGATTGTGGTAATAATTTCACATTATCCATGTATATCAAATCCTCACATTATACACCTTAAATACATGCAATTCATATTTATCAATTTTAGATCAAGGGTAGAAAAACAAAAAGAAAAAAATCTAATTAATATAGACCCAACATTGGTTAAAAAAATCCTTAACTTTAATGGGAATAGTACATTAGCTTAGTTTGAATATTTACTCTTTTACCATTTTTCATAAAGCATGTCATAGATGGTTTTACACAGGTAGTGTCAATGCTATTTAAAATCATTGAATACTAAGTCATGTCGATATCAGAGAAAAGGAACTAAAAGGGAAGAATAGTTTAACCCCCATTCTTGCTGAAATAGAATAAGGGATGATGATTATGAGTCTAGGTTTTTATTTATTTATTTGGTACTGGGGATTGAACTTAGAGGTGTTTTACCACTGAGCTACATCCCCAACCCTTTTTAATTTGAAATGGATTTGCTAAGTTCCTGAGGATGGCCTCAAACTTGTGAGCATCCTGCCTCAGCCTCCTGAGTTGCTGGAATTACAGGTGTGCACCACTGTGCCTGACTGGAGATTAGGTCTTTTAGATCATCAAAGCCACATGAGCAGACAGGACAGAGCCCTGATACCTTGATTTCTCTCCCATCAGAAGCTTTTCACTACTTGAAAATCTTGATACAATAATTTGGGCTTAAGAACTCCTAAAGACTTGGATTATTTTCAGAGTATAAAATTGCAGTGAATATATTTCTGTAATTAGATATTAAATGATAAAGTAATGAAATATTAGTTGATTAAAATATTAATAATATTGTTCATATATTCCAAATTTGCCAATATTTTTACATGTATATATTTAAATAGCTCTAACAATTACAAAAGAAGAGAAACATTATCTATGGCCTCAGAATGTTTGTGCATATGGTTATTATCAATAGATAAAATATCACCATTCTTAGCCCCGTATTGTGTTGCATGCTAGTAATCCCAGCAACTCCGGAGGCTGAGGCAGGAGGATTACAAATTCAAAGCCAGCCTCAGCAATTCAGCAAAGCCTTAATCAAATTAGATAGACCCTGTCTCCCCCTCCTGCCCCCCCCCCCACACATACATACACACACACACACTCATACACATAAAGGTTTGGGGATATGACTCAGTGGTTAAGCTCCCCTGGGTTCAATCCCCAGTACCTTCCCCCACCAAGATATATAGAGAGGGCAGGGTACCTTCCTTAATTAGAAAGTTACCATAAATGTTAAGGTATATGTACCAAAATGATGATTCATTTGCATAGCCAATTTGCTATTTTTTTCACTCATAATATTTGGGTTTATTACTTGGTTTTTGTTTGTTTGTTTGTTTTTGTGGTGCTGGGGCTTGAACCCAGGGCCTTATGCATGTGAGGCAAGAACTCTACCAACTGAGCTATAACCCCAGCCCCTTATTGTTTGTATTTTGATGTGAATTCTACTGATGAACAATTGAGTTGCTTCTAAGAGAAAGGGTAGACTGAGAATCTTCATAGTGTGTGGTTTCATCATATACTTGTTTTTGGGGGAGCCACTTAAATGCTTCTAATCCACCATCTGTAAAATGCAGTTGACTTCTATGCATTCAAAGGCCTATTCACTTTATTTCCTTTTCTTTTTCATCTTCCAATATTTTTAGCTTTGTTAAATTATTTCCTTTAACCTATATTCTTATTTTTTCCATTATGAAAGAAAATTTCCCTCTAATCATATTCCTTCTTCAGTTACTATCCTCTTTATTTTCAATAATTTCTAAACTTTTTGAAAGAACAGTATTTATATGATCACTTCTTATTTCATGGCAGTCCATTTGTGGCTCCTATACTCTGTTAACAATCACTACATCTGAGATCACTTATGACTTTGAGCAGTTCCTTTCCCAAGTTATCTGCCTCAAGATCCCTGTAGTGTTTGACACTGTTAACCTGCCTCCTAACACTCTTTACCTTTTATTGTATATCATTCTATATTGTTTACCTGACATTTCTTGATTATTATTTATCTTGTCCTTTTTTCCCATCTCTCTAGCTTCCACATAAAAGAGATAACCTTGACTTTCTGAGTCTGGCTTATTTCACTCAGCATGATGTTCCCCAGTACCAGCGATTTTCTAGCAAATGACATACTTTCATTCTTGTTTATGGCTGAGTAAATCTCCATTTTATATTTTTAAAATATACATTTTATCTTATTCCTACAAGAACAGTTTGAAATAGAAGATTGAGACTAACAATATGAGAGAGAAAATAAAAATTTAGAAAGCCTAGTTGACATATAGGTAAAATGCTATGGAATGTTATCAAACCAAAAAAGTAGTAGAAAATAATTACACAATAAGGAAGAGAAGCAATGAGGGACTTCCAAAAATGTGGTGCAAGGAGTTTTGTAAACCTATTTCTTTAAAGTAGTGGTAACAGTGGCAAAAACTGTCAAAATCAAATTTTTTAGAAATCTGGAAATTAAAGAAGTAAAACAATCTGAGTAAATTTTTATTTTTAAAAAAATCCTCTAAATCATGGTGAAAGTAGAATGATTTGTGGCTTTTAGCTTGATCTACTCCTATCTCCCTCAGCTCTGCAATCTTAACAACTATAGTAGTAGTTAAAACCAGAGGCCTTTCAAACAAGAAAATAGGCAGATTGTGTATGGATCACTATTTGACTTTTCTCAAAGTTTCCTGGAAACATCTCATTAGCAAGGTATTATCTCATTTGACTTGTCTCAGAGTTTTATTTGATCAAAGAATCCTATGTTTAGAGTATTTGTCAAAAAATCTTCAGCAACAATTGTTCAAATTACAGTATCCAGAGACTGCAGTAACAGTAGCAAACAATAAAAGTTTGGTTCAAAACTTGAAAGGAGTATCTGGAACATGAAATACCACTAGGAAAATTTAAAACCTCTGAAATATCCTGTGGGTCAAGCAGATCATATATATGTGCATTATATGTGCATATATATGTGTGTGCATGTTCAAGAAAGACATGAGGGCATCCAAGTATTTTGCCTCTGGCTGACATAAATGTACTTCTTGAAATGGAAATTAAAGCTACAACTGAGTTTTAAACTACCTCAATGTTGATGGTATACCACAACATATATATGGTGCTCCTTTGCAATGGGTAGAACACTTATTGGTTCAGGGCATTTAAAGAACCTGTGACAAATCATTGCTGATTACTGAGCTAGTAGCTAAGCAGGGACTTTAGTAGGCACATATTATGTATGAATGTAGATTTCTAGAATTAATCCATAAATAATTTGTGCATGGCCTATAAAGGATATTTATATTTTCTAAGCATCAATGACCTTGATAAAAGTAGCAGTACAAAATAAACATTGGTTTTCTGTAAGAATAATTTCCTTTGTTCTATTTTTTAATAAGTCTCTTCTTAGATTTTTTTCCACTATATATGAGATTTTTGTGATTGTTTTTCTTTTAAAAGTGAATAATTTTAATGGAAGTATTCAAATTAAATTTTAGTAGTTCTATATTTTAGTTTGTCACACTAATATCATGTAGTATAATGTGAGGAACCAATCTGAATGATTCATATTCTCCTTCCTGGAGTGGAGAGGCTTTGATCGTTACTACATCTCATAGTGACTTGGACATTGCCCTGGTCCCGGAAGTTTGAGGAAGCATCTTCAGACGTAGGCATGTCGTCCCATGGATTGAGCTATGCTTACCTGTTCCTTTGTGATATTACTCCTTTGCCCTGTTTGGGATAGAATATTCCATGGAAACGCCCTTTGTGTGTCCCCTTCTCTTGCTCTGCTTTTGAGTGTGGCCTTCCTAGATGTCAGTCAGTCTGCTGACAGCAGACATCACAAAGCTAGACTCAACCCCCTGAAACCTGACCCCTTGCCTCATTTGAATGGCTTCTCCCCAATAAAAGGGTTCAACAAATGGCTCTCTCTCTTTCTGCAGACCCCTAAGGTCAGAGGAGCCATCACAGGACCCCAAAGAAAAAGGTATCACTGTCTCTTGTGTGGTTATTTCATGCAGCCCAATTCCCCTGGAGTGACCTTGAGTGTTTTAGTCATGAAGAACACAACAGTATTACATATTAAAACATAAAAAAAATATATAATTCTTATTTTTCAATTCTCTTTTTTAGGTATCATCAGATCTACCAATAGTGTGGGGAAATCCATATATCACTATAGACCCTGATAATTCAGTTCCATATATTCTACATGTGTGCCCTTGGAAACGTGGTGTATTCAAAGGTATCAAATCCATTAATAAAATATTATTATAGCTCACACTAGATGGAAATATGATACGGATTTTAATTATAATTTATATTTTCCTTTCTAAATGTCTCAGAGTGAGATTTAGTTTTGCATTTCTGTAATTAGCTTTCTAAACAATCTGACCTTTAGGTCATTTATTTTATGCCTGGTTCTAGATTATCTTTTTAATTTTTTGTTAGTGCATTTTTGTTATATACATAATAGTGAAGCTCATTTTGACATATTCATAAATGCATATAACATTTTTCTCCATTTCAATACATAGTACCTCCTTTTTCTCTCCCCTCCTCCTATGCTTTGACCCCTTTCCTCTTCTCTATTGGTCTTCTTCTATTTATTTATTTTTTTAAATTGATGCATTATAGGTATATATAGAATTGAAATGCACTGTGATCTATTCACACATGCACATAACATAATTTGATCAACTTCATTCCTCAGATCTTCCCCTCTCTTTTTCCTCCTCCCTCCTTCTTGGGCCCCCATCTCTCCTCTACTGATCTGCCTTCCATTTTCATAAGATCCCCTTTTTAAAATTCCTTACTTCCCTCTAGCTTCCACGTATGAGAGAAAACATTCAGCTCTTGACTTTCTGAATCTGGATTATTTCACTTAGTATGATGTTCTCCATTTCCAACCATTTACCAGCAAATGACACAATTTCATTTTTCTTTATGGATGAGTAGAACTCTATTGTGTATATATACCACATTTTCTTTATCCATTCATCTATTGACAGATACCTAGGCTGGTTTTGTAACTTGGTTATTGTGGATTGTGCTGCATTTATCACTGTAGCATGCTGATTATAGTTCTTTTGGATAAATTCAAAGGAGAGGGATAGCTGGGTGGAAACTTCATACTGCTTTCCCAAGTGGTAGTGCTGTATTATCTTTATCATTTATTCAATTTTATTTGTCAACAATTTTTAGAAGTAGTTAAGAGTATTTATGTTTAAAATTTGATAAACATATTCAAATACTTCTATAAATGTACAAACTGAATAATATTTTATGAGAATGTCTGTTTACAGAGTTGTGTCTTATAAAACATCTATATGAACATAATTGATATTTTGAAAATAGTTTAAAGACTTGGTATGTGTGAAATTTTCTTACTTTATCTCTAATAAAGCATTAATTTATACAAGTTTTCCGAAAGGTTCCTGAACAGAATTACTTGCCTGGAAATGGGGGTGATAGGTATTCCTACAAGCTTTTGAAGGGAGGAAGATAAGATGTGATAGAAGATAAATAGCTAGAACTAAAGAGCTATGATTCATCAAAGGAAATGGTTTTCCTAATTGGGAGAGAATTAAATCCATTGAAAGATGGAATCTACTAAGGAAATTATTAAAATGGAGGTAACTAGATACAACTTTAGAAGTGTAGAAAACATACACCTAGAAGTTTTCTTGTGCTCCATGGAAGTACTAGCCTCTTATCCCTGTGTACCTCAACAAACACTATTTAAGGAAAGGATCTACATCTAGCATAGAAGGTATAGGAAGATGCTGCAAAGCAAAAAGTACAGAGAATATTCTAAATGCCAATGTTATTAGCAAGTAGAAGGGAAATTTCAGAATAGCAACCACAATGCTCCAGTTCCTACAGCTGTGACAGAATGCAATGTGTAAGAAGAATCTACATACCCATCCCCACTCTCTGCCTTTTAATATGCTTAACCTCAAATGTCAACATAGCAACAGTGCTTAGCATTTTCTGAAATCTTCCCACTACTTTTTGAGATAATGAGCTTTATAAAGTCTGTGAATAAATCGCCTGGTAGGTACATTTGCGCTATAATGACCCTATTTCCAAACATGTCAGTGAAGTCACATTTTGCCATTTTTTAGGTAATCCAGAAGATATAAATTGTATTCAAGAAAATTTTATTTCAATTTTAATTGTAATGATCTATGATAAATCTGAATAGTTGGTGGTGGATCTTCCTTAGGTTTACAATTTTAGCTAGCCTTTTGTAAAAGCATCATGTCATTCAAATTTTCATGATTCTTTTTCATAAAATATAATGAATATCAATTTCATGTTCTATAGAAAGCAGCCAGTTACGTTACTCGTGAGAAGGAACATAAAAGGAACCACAAACTGTGGAACATCATTGAATTGGAAATGTTTATGAATGTGTCAACTAAAGCCCCTGGTCCATGAAAAGGTCTCTAAGTTGTTGAAATGAACCTAAGAAAAAATTGCCTGATTAGATTTGACATGCCTTTTCCTTGTATAATTGTTTCCTTGATTTTTGTCAGGTTTTGTAAGATCATTAAATTTCAGTACTTATTTTCACTAATCAGATATAGTTAAGATACTCTTTAATGCATAAGACATTAGAACCTTAATCAGGCATCCTTTTAGATTGGTCAGAACTGGAACATAAATTTTCTAATTATTTTGAATGTTACCACTAAATACAAAGATGGATATGATATAGCTCCAACCTCCCAGGAATTTATAACTGATTGTAGGAATGTATATACATGAACCATCTCAATCAGGGTATACTATGATATACCAAAATTTTAGAGAATTTCATAGGGGATATTGGTTTGATTGGGACCTTGAATGATGATCTGAGATTTATCAGCTAATATGGGTGAGAAGGACATTCCTGCAGAGAAAACAACCTTATCGAAAAAACAAAGACAATTTCTTTAAATATTTTTTTTGAGAGGAGGAAAATTTTATTTGGGGGCTCACAGTTCAGAGGTCTCAATCCATAGACAGTTGGCTTCCTTCCTTAGGATTTGAGGTGAGACAGAACATCATGGCGGAAGAGTGTGGTGGAGGGAAGCAGCTCACATGATGATCAGAAGGCAGAAAAAAGTTTAAATAAAATTTTAAAAACACTTGTGCTGGGGTTTATGAGTATTTGATTGGAATGCAGAGTGACATACAGTTAGAAATACAGGTAGACTTTTTGGGGAAGAGTTTTGTTTTACCTATTGCAGTGGGAGCTATTGAAAATGTCTGAGGAAGTACAAGGCATGAGTTGACTGAGTGCTGATAAGGAAAAGTCTGGAGATAATAAATAAAGCAAATGGGAGGAGAGAGACAGGGTAGTTAAATCTGGGAGATCAGTTACAGTTCTTTGACAGTATGCCAAGTAATCAGTTCTTAATATTAGCTTGTGACCCCACTTTGAAAGACAGATCCTAAAATAAGAGTTTAATTGCAAGTACTTTATCTAAGATATGATCAAAGGAAGCATTCTGAGAGAATGGAAAAGTAAGATGCTGAAGGATAAAGCTAATAAAAAGTAAGGTATCTAGTAGATTATTTCTGAAAACTAGGAGACCTTACCTGAGACCTCCAGATGGAATCATCACACTGAATGGCAAGTAAATTGGGGCATTTATCCTCTAACTTCTGTCCATTAATGATTAGTGTGTTATTAAGGCCGGTTCCCATGACAGTGAATCTTCACAGCCAAAAAGAGTTATAACGGGGGATATCAGTGGGGATACTAATGGCATGTATTAACCTTGGCCTAAACATTCTTGATACAGTAATGGGAAATTCTCTCCTACTGTTCATGATCTTTAGTAACTGGCAACTCCAAAAAGTAGATAACAATTATCAATTTTGACAATATCAGCAATCACTTTATATTTGGCTCAGTCACACCCAAAAGAGCTTTTTTTTTACTTGCTGAAAAGTGATTATGTTCGTTTAGTTCGGCACCAGTATAAATTATAGCCACAATTCATTTATAAAAATTTGCAATTCATGAGTTAGCACACTGGAATGAGATCTGTTATGATGCTGGCACAAGAAAGCCTCATCAAAAAAAAAAAAAAAGAAAAGAAAGAAAGAAAGCCTCATCTAAACAATTGCAAAAAAGCTTTTAGTCAATCTTAAAATTTCTTTTCAGTGATCTTCTGCTTAATGTCAAAGTAAAATGTTTAATGTGTAGCAATAAATTTCTCTTTTTTTGGTACCTGTGATTGAACCCAGAGTCTCTTACCCATTGAAACACATCCCCAGCCCTTTTTATTTTTTACTGTGAGGCAAGGTCTTGCTAAGTTGCAGAGGCTGGCTTTGAACTTGCAATCCTCCTGCCTCAGCCTCTCAAGCTGCTGGGAGTACAGATGTGTGCCACCATGCCAGGCAAAGTTTTTCTTATATTAAGCCCACATTTAAACAGGATAGAAGTAGTTATTCTTATTGGCATTCTGCTATTCTCAATATTTATTTCAAAGACATGTTTTACCAATGACCAGCTTTTAAGATGATAAATTCAGTTCCAAATATGATTTCTTTTTTTTAATTTTTTTATTTGTCCTACTTAGTTGTACATGACAGCAGAATGCATTTCAATTCATCATACACAAATGGAGTGCAACATTTCAATTCTCTGGTTGTACACGGTATAGAGGTACAAAATTCGTGCAATCATACATGTACCTAGAGTACTGATGTCTATCTCATTCCACCATATTTATGTTTGAAGAATGCTGCTTGTCATGTATTTTCAGAATGTGATGCTGAGCAAAAGTAGTGTCATTAACATTTTCATTTAAAGCTTGGGCAGTGTGTTCAAGTCATCCACCATGTTACAATGGCAAAAATGCATATCTTGTGCATTACTATTTCTTGTTTAACTGTTATTTTGTTTCAAAAGAGTATATTCATACATTAAAAAATTTGATTTTCAATGTTTTCATAATATTTCCCTTTAAAATTTTTCAGGATAAAATTAATATTATGTATGTATTTTAGATTTAGCTTGTATCTTAAGATTTCAAAACGAATAGAATTAGTTTAAGAAAAAAGTTTAACGCTAAATATAATCATAAAAGCCTTATTTCATTTCCACTTTTATAAAATAATTTTACATATTTCTTTGTAAAGTATCAAGAAATAATTTCCTTTATAAAAAGAGCTCTTTGAGATTTGCCTTTCTTCTAAACTACAAACCAAGTTACTTTTTATATCCTAAGTGATCCATTCTTTGATTTTTGCCATTTAAATAATGTCTAACTATATCAGAACTTCAAAGAATACTACTATAACAATTGAGGATTGCTTTACATAAAATCTCATTTTTTTGAGTTTATCTATTTTAGGAATATCTAATATTTTCTCAAATAATTGCAACTTTTTAAAACAAAGGCCATCATCAATATGATTGTTTTTTATAATTTAATGTTACATGGAGAACAGACTTAGAATCCCCTTCCTACTCCCACTTTCAATTTCTGGACACACCACTAGGTTATTCAAACCCCAGAGCCTCAATTTTTTTCATTCATGGAATGACAATCTGCATACTCTCCAAATCACCAGCTGTTGTTCTATCAGTGGTTGTTAATACAGCAGAGTCCCTAAATCAGAATGCAAAGAAATTAATAAACAAATATTAGCTCCTCTCATTATTTTATATGATTTGACAAATATGACTTCAATACCCATATGTCTTTCTCATATTATGTAACTCTGTGTAATTCACATAACCTCACTGAATGTCAATAATTTTAAAATATAATATAAATTTTAAATTTATAATATAAATTTAAAATTTAAAATATACTTTTAAATTATGGGTAATATTTAACCTTTCAAGATGGATATGGGCATTAAATAGGAATATATGAAAAGTGTCCATCTAGTAGATGATTTGTTAATCTCTATTATTCATATTAAATATACTTATCTCCCATCTCCACTCATCTATCCTTCCCGTTTGAAAAAAGAGTCTTTTCTGACATTGCGAAAAAAATGTGTAGAAGCATCATTTGCACATGAAAACTGTGTTAATATAAATTTACCTCTATTCTTTTAATATAGCAGGTCCTAGAAGAAAGCTATGTAAGAATCTATCCGGCTTTAGAGATGCATGATACAAATGTAAAATCTATCATATATATATATATATATAAAAGCTGTGCATACTCTTTAAAGTTTATTAGAATTCTAATTATTACCAGTTTAGTTTTTTATGTGTTTTACTAACTATTGAACAAAACATATTTTCTTTATTAATAATAACTACTAACACTACATATACTTCTCTAATCTTCAAACAGTGTTTGATATAGGTACTATTATTTATCTTGTTTTACTTAAAAGGAAACGGAGGTGGAGAAAACTTCACTTGTTGACAGTAATATCACTTGTCAATGGCAGACGTGGATTTGAACCTGTAAAGTTTGGTTCCAGAATATTTGCTTTGTATCACTCTACTGTATTGTCTCTCTTTAATGTTGAAAGAAACTTAGTAAATATAACACCACAAAAAATCTTAAGATATTATAAAACATAGATTTTTGCTTTTTCTGTATTCTTTTACTCCTTAGTATTCCCTTCCTAATTTGGCAGGCAAATGGCTAAAATGCCAGATGACTATGTATTCCTGTTTTGAAAATATCTTAACAGGATATAGGAATATGGGGAATTTGGAGCTGTGGTCCCTACTCTATCTTTACTTTTCTCAATGGAAAAGCCAGGAAGAGTACAACTAAAACACCTGGCCAAAACTGAGTTGGGATCTTGTTGGCTTATTCCCATTACCAGCTTGGACTGAAATAGCTGTAGAAGCATACAAACTAGTCAGGTGCCACTGCTCTGTGAAAACAAGTGTTGGTTGCAAAAAAGGTGTTTCGTGGTCTTTTAGATGAAAGGAATGTTTTATAAAAGCAGGGCCTTGAGGCACTGCAGAGAGAATAGATTAGTTTTGCTTGGATCCTCTCATGGATCTTTGGATTCTCCTCTGCTTTTATCTTCTCTGCTTTCCCAAACAGCTTGAGCTATGTTTCATGATGATTTTAGCCACCTGCAAGATATTACTCTCAAGGATTTTTGAGCACTAGATCTTTTCTTCTAGACCCACATACCTCGAAACAAGATATATGCTAATTCTAACCCCAACTCCAATTTAAACGATTGGCTAGAGATAGATTTATTCACGTTAATAGATCAGTGAGTGATGTCTCATATGGCTTTCTCTGCCTTTACACAGCCAGGCCAGAATCAGCCTCTAGGCCACATAGCAGCAGGTATATAGTCAATATTGAATGACAGAAGTAATGTATTTCAGAAATTGTTTCTAAAATATTAAAAAGCATAGTCAGTAATGCAAAAATAGGAGTGCAATAAAATATAAGAACCACCATCAAGGAAGATTTAGACCTTGAAGTGCAGCATAAATTTGGCAAGGGCATACACTTTGTCAGGATGAAGGAAATACACTCCTGCAACTTCAGTGTTTACCATGAGGCCCATGTTAAATTGACACAGAGCTCACTTGTAATTCTCAATTATGTATAGGAGGCATAGTTCTCCCTGGGAGTATAAGGCACACAGTAGATGCTCTATTGAGTATAAATTCAAGTTGTTTTAGGAAGAACGATCCAGTGGCTGATGAATTCACCCAGGATATTCTAATTAAAGTCTTTATATTTGAACGTTGAACTACTAAGTCACACTTAGCATTTTTTTATAAATATTAATTTTTTTTTCTCTAATACCTGTTCATTCTCACTCTCTGGATCTCACTGTGTGTGTGTGTGTGTGTGTGTGTGTGTGTGTGTTTGAGTGGGTGGGTTTTTTTTCTTGGCTAATCAAAAGAATTTTAGTTGGTTTTACAATTATTTATAGTCAAGTGAAATATGATCTAGTAGGTCAATGGTTTTTCTCAGAGAAGACATAAGAATCTCAGATACAGGGGTTTATTATAAAATATTTATTCATACTGTTTCTAGAAAATATTTTTAGAAACTTTTCTAATTTAAAACACCCTTCAAAGATACTTTCCTTATATGTGAGTAATTAACCCAAACTTACTACAATTAGTATAATTAGAAGATCACTCAGAAATTATGAAATATTAAAAGATAATAGCTTTTTTTCCCCAAAGGCATAGACAGAGATTTATTTCAGAGAGTAGATACATTTTCGAGAGAGAATGATGACAATCTCAAGAGAGAGATGCCTTTGGGGTAAAACAAAGAATATGCATTCAAGGGAGAATGTAGGCTGTCTCCAGAGGGAGATACACCTGATAGTGGCTTTTAAATACTTTTTGAACATCAAAATTCTTCAAAATAGTTTACAAATACTGGCAAACCTCTGTTCTTGACCACTTTTGCAATTTTGTGAAGAGTGATCAATCACCTTTGTTTGTTATTCCAGGGATAAAAAATTTAAAGATGCCTTATTATGCTAAAATTCTTTTCTGACTCATAATTTATTAAATAAGGTTACATCTGAATGAAAACAATAATAAAATAAAGGTTTTTACATGAAGAATTAGGAAGTCAAATTCATAGTGTAGTGAATCCAAACAAATAACCAAACATTTACCCTTGATACTAGTGAATCAGTTCTTTATGAAACTAGGGAAATATTGATTAATAGAAATTAGAGAGGGAGAGAAAGAGGTGGGGTGGGAGAGGGAGGGAGGGAGATATGATACATTCATAGATTAAAGTTCTGGGTATCTAGATATGGTGGCACCATTAATCATACTTCATTAATTATCTTGCACATGACATAGGAAGACCTCCCATAAGTGACTCTGAATTCTACTTGCATGTCTTTTTTTAAGAGAGAGAGAGAGAGAGATTTTTTAATATTTATTTTTTAGTTTTTGGTGGACACAACGTCTTTATTTTATTTTTATGTGGTGCTGAGGATCGAACCCAGCGCCCCGCGCATGCCAGGCGAGCATGCTACCGCTTGAGCCGCATCTCCAGCCCCATATATCTTTTTTTAATTGATTCTTTTTAGTTATATATAACATTAGGATTCATTTTGACATAATTATAAAAGAATGGAATATAATTTGCTCTAATTCAGTCCCCAGTATTTTCTTTTCTTTTCCCTCCTCCCTTCCCCATTCCCTTCCCTCTAGTCTACTGAACATTCTGCTATTTACTTATTGATTGATTGATTTTAACTACTGTCTTGTGGATGTACATGATGGTGAGATTTCACTGTGGTATATTCATATATGTACATAGGAAAGTGAGGTCAGATTCATTCCACTGTTCTTCCCTTACCCTGTTGCTCCTCCCTGCCCTCCAGTCCCCTTCCTCTACTACAATGATCTTTCTTCTACTTTGATGGACCCTTCCCCTTTTTCTTTTCTTTATTTTGAACTAGCTCACTTGAGCATCTTATTTGTACTTCTGATTTGGGATGACTCACAATTTCTATTGTTTTACTTATGAGCAATGCTGGCCAGGGAGTGACAGGTATAATCTCTGAAACTGGCAGGATAATTTTTAACAGGTTTATTGTTGTAGAACTGACAATAAATCACACTTATTTAAAGTATACATTTTGAAAATATTTAACATACATATATATCTATGAAGCCTTTAACACAATTGAGATAATAAATATACCTATCGCTCCAAAAACTTTCCTTGTGCTCATTTTTGGTCCTTTTGTCCCACTTCATCTCTCATACCTCAAGCTACCCTAACTATAGGCAACCAATTATGTTACCTATCATTTTACACATATTTTATAACATTACATAAAAATGAATCATAAAGTGTGCATCCCTTATGGCTGCTGTATTTGTACAAAGTGATTATTTTGAGATCCATCCACATAGTTTATTAATAGTTTATTCCTTTTAATGCTGAACAGTATTCTATGGAAGATATATCAACATTTGTTTATTGATGAACATTTGTAAGGTTTTCCTATTTTAATTAAAAATAAAGCTGTGGGTTGAGGATATAGCTCAGGGGTAGAGCTCTTTACTAGCATATGCAAGGCCCTGATTCCATTCCCAGCACCCCCCCCACACACACACATAAAAACATTAAAAAATAAGTTGCTATGCACATTCATGTGTAAGTCTTTGTATGGACATATGCTTTTATTCTTCTGGCATATAATACTTATGAATGAAATGGCCAGATCACCTGGCAACTGAGTGCATAATGTGTAAAGGAACTGCCAGTTTCCCAAAGAGGTTACTTTTTTTTTCCATCTCCACCAGCAGTAGGTTAGTGTTTTAGTTCCTTTACAACCATGAGCATATTTAGGAGGGTTAGTTATTTTAATTTTAGCCCTTTAAATTTGTGTATAATGGTATTACACTGTGCTCTTATTTTGCATTTCTTTAATGAATAATGATATTGAACATTTTTTTATGTCCTTATCTGTCACCGTATATTTTCTTTACTGAAATGTCTTTTCAAATCCTTTCCCTTTTGCCTTCTGCCTCTATTGGGTTGTTTATTTTCTTGTTATTAAATTTTCACAGATTTTTGTTTGTTATTTGTTTTTGGTACTGGCTATTCAACCCAGGGATGTTTACCACATAGCCACATCCCTAGCCCTATTTTTTTTTTTAATTTTGAGACAGGATCTTAATTAGTTGCTGAGGCTGTCTTCAAAATTTCAAAACCCCTACCTCATCCTCCCAAGCCATTGGCATTACAGGAGTGTGCCACTGTGCCGAGCTAAATTTCGAGAGTTTTAAAATACCTTAGATATATTGCAGATTCAGTTCTAGGTCACCACACTAAAGCATATTATTGAAATAAAGCAAGTGACATGAATTTTTTTGCTTTCTCAGTGCATATACAAGTTATGTTTACACTATACTGTAGTCTATTGTACAATAATATTATGTCTAAAAAACAGTGTACATACTTTAATTAAAAAATAATTTATGGAAAAATGCTAGCAATCATCTGAGCTGTGGGAAAAAATGGCTCTGGTAGATTTGCTCCAAGCAAGGTTTCCACAAACCTTCAATTTTTCAGAAATGCAATGTCTGCAAAGCACAATAAAGAAAAACACAATAAAAACAAATATGCTTATATATACATGTATAGTCTGGATACATGTTTTTTTTTTTTTTATCAGAGACATGTTTTCAAAAAATTTGTTCTATTCTTTTGCTTTCCTTTTAATTTTCTTCACAGTGTCTATTGAAGAGAAGTTTTTATTTTTTGCTTAAATTTATCCTTTTATTTTTTTTTCTTATATAGACCAGGAAGAATTAGAGTTTTCATAGCCAACTGGACCATCACTGCTTGAATATTTTGCTCCAGGCTCTGTTTATCACCCCTAATTTTGTTTTTCTCACATTCCCTTTTTCTTTCTTTCTTTCTTTGGTCCCCTAATGAAGAAAATAAGTTTAAAATAAGCTTAAAATAAAGCAAGAAAAAATCAAGGGAGATCTAGGCACAATGGTACACACCTATAGTGCTAGTACTTAGGACTGAGGCAGGAGGATCACTTGAACCCAGGAATTTGAGTTTAGCTTGGGACAACTTAAGAAGATCCCTCTCAAAAAGAAAAAAAAGAAAAAGAAAAAAAAAAAAAGAAGAGGAGGTTTGGCAAATATTCCTGAGGCCATCTTAGCCTTCCTACTTAGATTATATTAGATAGTATGAGATTAGAGAAACAATAATTATTTAAGTTCATTTGATCATGTGTATGCACAGAACAAACACATATGAAAGAAAAAAAACTTCTTGATTGAACTAATAAGCTCTGAGAAATTCACAAATTGATAACTCTCAGTCATACAAGAATGTTCCTCCAGAGCCCTTCTCTATAAAAATAGGGAGTGATGAGGCATGAAGCTAGGGGAGAGGGCAGGATAACTATGAGGGGACTTAAGTCTGGGTTTTTCACAAACTAATATGAAATTAGAGAAAAGCCATCCCCAATTAAAAAAAAAAAAACTTGTATTCTAGGAAATGTTTGTCTTACTGGTTGTTGAAAGAAACAGTTTTTTAAATCAACTATATAAAGGGTTTATAAAGGGGAAAAACAATTTTTTAAAATAAAAGATTGTGCTTTAGAAACTTTAATGGCTATAATTTCTATTATTAGATTTTTTTCTCATACTCTTTAGACAAACTGAACATTTCTATTAAGTCAAAAATGCTGTATCTTAATGTAGAGTTGTTTTGACACACTACCATTATTTATTATGCTTATATCTTTACCAAAGCAGTCTAATAATTTTCCTATCACTCTGACAAATTCAAACAATAAGAATCAGATGTTTAATTCATGTTTGTTTCTTTTTGTATCAGTTGACCTTAGCCTGAATACTGCAATATAGGGAACAAAATAATCATATGTACATATATTGTGAAAAAAATTATCATGTTTTACAAACTCATATTCTGTGCAAATTTATTATTTACTGTGTTTGGTTCAAAGATTCATTGCTGAGAATAAATTGTTAAGCCTAATGGTATGCTTTGTAATAAGTTCCTAATAATGCAACTTCTTATTTGTTCCACAACAGTTAATTAATAACTAAAAATAAAGTTAAACTTAAAAAGGTAATTGTTTAGAAATAAAATTAAATTTAAAATGACATTTCCAAGAAAAAGGTTTTACATTAGAAAAAAGTGTAAATTAGTGGCATAATTCTACTAGGCATGGTTTAAAAATGTCCCTTCAATTAAAACTTAAACTTACAGAATAGACCCATAATTGCTTACATAGTTCTCTTCACTTATTTCTATTCATTAAGATAAATACTAAATTTAATTTCTCATTCTATTCTATAAAATATGGTCTTTTGATAATCATACAAGGCTCTAGAATTGTTTTTACCAATGATTGCCCAATTTCTATTTGTTAAAAGAAATAAAAGTGTAATAAAACTTTGAGAAATGAATTGGAGGAAGGAAAAATATGCTGAGTTTTTAATGGACTGAAATGAGTAAGAATAGAGAATGTCTATTTTCAATTCCTTTTTTTGTACTAGTGATTGAACCCAGGGGTGTTTAACCACTGAGCCAAATCCCTAGCCCATACACACACACACACACACACACACACACACACACACATACATTAGACAAACACACACGGGCTGGGGATATGACTCGTGTGTGTGTGTATGTGTGTGTATTATATATAATTCCTTCAAAATCTTTTTTTTCCCAGAAGGGTGTTCACTCTCAAAACTAAGATAATCTGGATTTTTAATTTCAATTTTAATTGTCTTTACAACAAATAAAATATGGAGACTACCATAATTAAATTACAGAATATTGGTAAACATTGATCTAAGCTATTTGATTATGATTCATGGCTAGGAACACATGGTTTATGTACAAAGCCTTGTTTATGTTAAGTTCATACGGAAAGATCAAGGCCAATTTATGAATTATTTCTGTAAGTATATTATCCCTAGTTTTAAAAATGAATACCAATCTTATAAAAGTAAATTTTAATTTAACAAAAATTCCAGATAGTGACAATTTTTGACACTAACAACCTTAATCACACAATATTTAGTATTTTACATATTAAATGTTCATAGGAAAATTTGTACCTGGAGAATTATGATATATAAAACAAAATTAAGAATTTTAAATGAGACAATAAATAGAGTATTAAACATTTAAAAAATTGTTTAGATGTTGATGGATCTTTATTTTATTCATTTATTTAAATATAGTGCTGAGAATCAAACCCAGGGCCTCACACATGCTAGGCACTGACCCACAACCCCAGCCTTGAGCATTAAACATTTCTTAAGAAGTAAATATGTCTAAAGAGTAACCCAGGATCAATACGTTTTCTGAAAGCTAATACAGTTCTGTTATTTACCCCTTTTTCTTAATTTTGCAGAAAAGCTGTTGAAAAATTACCATTTTAATGGAGATTTTGAAAATATTTTCTTGAATTTTCCATTAAATTGTTCTATACCTCTGTGAGGTTTAATTCTGATACCAACATCTAGAATTTATGTTTGACTTTATATTTATGTTTCAAGCCAAAGTTACTTTAATACTTGGGACTAACCTGTCAGTTTTAAAAACTATTTCCTGGTTAATCTGACATCTTACATCTTGTATTATAGGTATAATTTCATTTTCTGTTAAAAGCAGAGATGATGTTGAGTCTCAGGAAGACCCAGATACAGATCAAGAATTCTCCATTCAAAAGTCACCATCAGAACTATCTCCCATTTTTCTTGAGGAAGACTCAGGTAAATTAATTATGATGAGAGTTTCATGATTAGTCTGCACAAACCTTCATCATTATTCACTTTTAAATAAAATATATACTTCACATACATAAACACATACAAATTTCTGTTGCATATGTCTATAAGAATTTTATTGTATTAGTTCAGGATTAACTTTACATAGCCTACTTTCTGGATTTTTACTACTATTACTATCAAAAGATTATAATACTTCAGCTTGAAGCTGCCTACCATAAGTGAAAAGCATTGCATATTTTTCTGTTACTAAAACAGAAAATTTGTGATAAAATATTAATGAGTTGTGTTACTTTAACAATGTGATGTGGTTTGATTTTAATAGAAGATCATGGTGATCATTCTCATACCAAAGAAAGTAAATGTTATTGTTTTACCTTCCTATATTATAAAGCTTTGTTAGAACATTGTTAAACATCATATTTTTTAATAAGTCCAAAGGAAAATGTGATAATGGAGAATTGGAGTAGTCAGGACAGGTTTCCTGGAGAATGAGTTGTTCTTTGGTGAGTAGCACTGACTTAAGAGGTTATTAGAAAGAGATGTTCACTAAAAGCCAAGTTGAGGAGACAAAGAGGTATACCTAAGAAGACATTTTTATTGAATGAATTTGTATTAGCCAGAGTTCTTAAGAGAAATAGAAAGAATAGAATTTCCCTCCCACCCCACCACCGTCCTGCTCATCTCTCAAACACCCCTATCTTTTTGGTTCTGTTCTTCTGGATAGCCTTGACTAATATAGTACCCATTCCACAGATGGATAGACTGTTGAGATAGTTTGCCAAATAGATCATAAGATAATGGTGGTCAAGTTGAGATTGGGGTTTGAACCCTGGTCTTCTAATCTCAGGTAATTCTGATGTTCATTGTATTTACAGAGAGCCACAAAAAATAATCTCCTTACTTGTAGATACTGTTTCTCTTCTCTGTGAATTCAGTGTGAGTTAAAGCATTGGAAAAACCCAGATAAAAATGATTGTGAGCTACCTAGAAGAGGAAATAGTTTTTATTTTTAAAACTTTGGGATTTTTTATTGAGGGTGGGGGGAGTTACATTTAAATGTCACAAAAGTACCTTCCTGAAATTGAAGGAACAGTTCATACAAATGTGAGCAGAATTTTCCTTCATAATCTCACATCAGTATAAATGTGGTGACCTTATTCTGTGCACATTGATGGTTATAAGGAAATGAACTGGTATCTGCAAAATAAATAAGCACAGGTTCAGAACATGTAGGTAAGTTTACCCTTAACTTTTCACAGGTATTTGGAATCAGAACTTACCTAGAGCTCTTCTACTACTCCCTTTAGCTCATTGCTCTGAATGCTTCCCAGATACATCATTTGTTTTTCTTTTTTTGTACTGGTGATGAACCCAGAGTCTCTCAACCACTGAACCTCATTCCTAACACTTTTTTTTTTCTTTTTTGAGACAATATCTCGCTAAGTTGCTTAGGGCCTTGCTAAGTTATTAAGGCTGTCCTGGAACTTGCAATCCTCCTGCCTCAGCCTCCCGAGCCACTGGGACTATAGGCATGCGCCACCATGCCCAGCTCAAATCTATCAATTTTAAGTGTTATTTTTTTAAATAAATAAAGTATTAGAATGGGATGTAATATAATAAAATGTAGTACAATAAAGATGGCACAGAACAGTATAGTGCAGTAAAATACCATCATGCAATTCAGTACAATATGTCATTCAATGACATTCTGTGTCACACAATGCCATACAAATACAACATAATGCAGTACAATGGAAAGTAATATACTTCTGGAGAAGATTTTCAGAAAACAGAAATACTGTGAATGCTACTAGTATGGGTCCCTTACTTCATAGATGAGGAAAGTGAAGCCCAAAGAGGTTATTAACTTACCTCAGTAAAAGAATCTAACCTAACAGTTTTTGAAATTTTTGAATCATGACAATGATAATGTGAATATGCATATGATTTACTATAACTAAAGGACAGCTTAAAACATGATGAGTTAGCTCAACACTGGAAGACAAACAGTATCAAAATGAGAAGCTGAAAAGATGAGGGAAAAAAATGGAGAGAAAGAAAATGAATTTGATCCATGTATAAGATCCTGCTATGCAGGAACTTAGTGGTGGAGCAGGGTTCTAGTTTCAGGGTGAAGGGCATGGCTTTGGACAACAGTAGTGGCAGAATTGCCTGCTTTTTCTAAGAACCATCAGGAACCTAGATGTAAACATCATTGTCTCATTACTTGGTGCAAACCCGTTTCTGGCTTTCCTTGAGCTGAATTGCTAGCACCCTTTCTCATGCTCCCAAGAAACCTGAAATTTCACATACCTGACTTTCTCTTCAGTCTAAATTCTTATGATACTGAAAATGTACCCTTGAAAATTTTAATGCATTCTTTAGACAATTCTGTTTTCAAACCTATGAATGTTTGGACAATTAGAATAAAAGTTTATTTCTTAAGTGTGTTTCAGTGGAAAACTTAGTGAGTTACTGGGACAGACATAGGACCAGGAGATTTGATAAGATAGTCTCATGGCCATGCAGGATAGGGATTCCTTTATTGCTCACAAATTGTGATGAGAGTGACTTCTTATTCTGCCCTCAGCTCTCTTGACAAAGAATCCACTAAAAAGAATTTAACAATTATGTCTATTCTTGATTCTTAAATTTGTATGTTAAATATAGTATTCTAAAGTCTATATTAAGAAGCACTGTTTTTTTTTTCCTTAAGTTTTTGTTTTGTTTTGTTTTCAGATGATAATTTTAGCAATTTAAGAATCTGGTATCACCTTGAGATCCATAGCTCTCCTGGACCACCTCTAAGCACCATTGAAATGCAGTGTATTGCTCTGGTAAGAACCCATCAAATGTTCTTAAATTCTGTCATTTGGCAAACAGAGCTTTTGTTGTATATTAAATTTTTGTTGTATATTAAATTTCTAGCCCCTAAAAACATCTTTATCAAATGAGTATATTGAGGTGAATCATTTAATCATAGCAATTATAAAAAAATAAATCCAGTACGATGCACCTTAAATGTTTTTGGAAAACATCTTTTAGTTATATGACATCTTATAATGACCACTCTAATTAACATTCTACCTACATGTGTCAAGAGTTACCAGAACAAACTTAACCTTAGCCTACATGCTTGTTCTCACATATATGGTAAAAGCAGATTGTGCTTTCTACACTCCTTTATTATTGATTATTCCTGGTTTCTACAGTAGGCTTTTCACTGAAATATTTGGAGCAACTGGCATAGATTTGGTGTAACTGTGACTGAGAATAGATTTTTCTAACATGAATTATTACTAAATCTGTGCCCAAATTTATTTAGTAGAGTCAAATATCAAATACATAAAAATACTTTAAAATATTTTAAATGAATATGTTGATCATTTGCCCACCTGATTTCTGGATAAAATGAATAGTATCTCAGAAAAGAGGACATTCACATCCTCATTCACTATAAGTTTAAAATGGGAATAGAGATGAGTTGAATATATAACACAAACTAACAGAGGTAATTCTAAAACTACTTATAAGTATCTGGATTTTAAATAAATCATAAGGACAAAGTTAACTGATATTGATAATGTTTTAATTAGATGTAATTGCCTTATTGTTTATATTTGAGCATTTGATCATGGTGAAATAAATATTATTTTTACTTTCAAATATGCAGATAGATTTATTCATAGAATTGACTTTGGCTCCAATATATAGAAAATAAAGAAATGTTTAAAATACTCTTAAGTCTATATATTGAGCGTTTGTCCACCAGATTTCTGGGTAAATCTCCACTGAGGCATAGAAAAATGAATGGTTAAAATATTGAAATGTACTCAATTAAGGCTTGCAAAAGTATTATCTTCTAAGTAGAAAATAATTTAATATGATGATGGTAGGATCATTTTACTCAATGAAATGCCCTATTTCTTTGACCTATTTCTGTAGCATAAAATCTTTCTTAAAGTATATTTTTAAATGACATGAATTTAGCTACACAGCCTCTTGCTATGGAAAGTGATTACTAAATTAAAATGCATCTCTTTATCAGAACATAAATGAAAAAAAATTTAAATGGGCCCTGAAGAAATTGGAAACATGAGATAGTACCTCAGAAGAGAGGATATTGACTTCCTTATTGACTATGTGTTTAAAATAGGGATAGAGATGACTTGAAATGTATAAGATAAACTAGCAAACAGATGTAATTCTAATAATCACTTATACATATCTGTTACATCTTCTCATTAAATGAAGCATGATGTGTTCTTCTCTCCAAAAGGGTTACTAGCCCTTTGAGAAAATACTTATAGAAATTGAGGTTTAGTTAGCCAATCCCAAAAAACCAAATGCTGAATGTTTTCTTTGATATAAGGAGGCGGATTCATAGTGGAATAGAGAGCAGGAGCATGGGAGGAATGGATGAACTCTAGATAGGGCAGAGGGGTTGGTGGGGAAGGGAGGGGGCATGGGGTTATTAATGATGGTGGAATGTGATGATCATTATTATACAAAGTACAGGTATAAAAACATGAATTGGTGTGAATATACTGTGTATACAACCAAAGATATGAAAAATTGTGTTCTATATGTGTAATAAGAATTGTAATGCATTCTGCTGTCATATATAAATTAAAAATTAAAAAAATAAATTGAGGTTTCTATAACTTTCAACTTTGAATGATGAAGATTGCCATGCAGGTTGAGAAATGTACAAACCACGGGGTACTTCATGTGTCTATGTAAGAAGACTGAGCAAAAAGTGAAAAGAAGCCACCACTTGTCTCTTTTAATGAGACATTTCCAATATGTTTTCTTTTTTGCAATTAAAATTTGCATTACCCTTTCATGAATATATTACTTTCATAAGTGAAGTAGCTGCTAGATTACTCTCTTTGTGACTATGTAGTCATGTTTGCTGTTTTAATTAAATGTTTACTTTCAACTGAGGTTGGTGGGAATGGGGGAAGTCTCTCAACTAACTCTACTCACCTAGGATCCCAATGAAAGTGATGTGTTGCTAAGTCATTAAGTTTTCCTTTCTAATCACAGAAACTTACTCCCTCCTTAACTTTCAGATGTGAAGATTTATTTGATAGAGATGATATATTTTCTTTTAAGTAATGCCATCAAATAAAATCTTTGTGCATTTCTTGAAAAATATATTTTCTTAGTACTTTTACAAGTACACTAAAATTTAACCCAATTTGGACTAAATACGAAAAATGTATAGATACAAGCATGGAAGATTATTGTAAGTAAATATTGTATACATCCATATTCCAAAAAATTATGCAAAGATTCAAATTTGTATAAACTCTTATCTCTGTTATGCTGCTTATACTCTTATTTATCAATTTTAAAACACTGGTTGGCTCACAAAAGATATAATGCTTTTTTCCTAAAGTTATAGAGCTAATATATGGCTTTAATAACTGCTTAAACTGATAGAGTATTTCCTGAATTATTTACTTATTAATGAATTCTTAATTGGCCTTGCATAATGTCTATGGATTTAAAAAACAGCAGTAATTATCCACTTTTATTTAAACTGACAATGGAGTCAAGGACATGACCTAGAATTAAACTATCTGCACTTCACTGAAGTATCTCACAGAGGGGCCAGGGGGTGTTCTGCTCTCCAAATCAAGTCTTGCAAAGGAGAAGGATGCTTTTAATCAATTTCTCTCTTTCTCTCCCATTCCTCCTTCTCTCCCTCCTCTCCTCACACCCTTCCATCCTCTCTTTTTCCCTCCTTCCTTCCTATCTTGCCCATTCTTTTTAGTTTTGTATCAAAGTTACCTGTGCTGGCCAAACCCTGTGCTCTGAAGACTGATTTCTTTACTAATTTGGATACACTAATTTTTCTTCCAGCAATAACTGAATAAAATTTCAACACAGAGAGCTCTTCAAGAGATTTTTTTCTGCTTTACAGCAAGAATGTTGGCCTGTATTTATAGACTATCTACATGGCCACAATTAATCATTTTTATACTCCTTCTTTATAATTACTTATATTGCTATTCTGATTAGATACTGTGTTAACCAGGGTGACTTGCACATGACACTGGACTAGGAATTCAACTGCTAACTCTTCCAAAGGCAGTGAGATCCACCATCAGACTTTGTCTCTACTCTCCAGTAAACTCAGTCAGATTCAGCTCCTTTTCAGTTATGACAAGGGTTTTTGCTTCCTTCTTCCTATGGTTACAGTAGGCTCAAGAGGGAACTAGCAGGGACACCATCACTCCAATATCCAAGATGGAGGGCACTTGGTCCTTACCGTCATGTCTTAACATCAACAATATAAGTTTTACTTACTAGTCATTGAATCTCAAGGATTTTTTTTCCCCATCAAATTTCTTGTTATCCCAAAGATGATCAGAAGAGCATCCCCAAAGCTTCCCAAAAGCCACTGAAAATGTCTCTGAAAGAGCTGGAATGGGTTGTGTCTTCAGGAGGTAGTTTAAGTCTTGAGTAAACTTGTGTATTCTGTCTTTCCCACTAACTGGAAAAAATTTAATTTCCTCTTTATTGATTATAAACCTGGCTAGGCATGCATCCTTCAAAAATGATGGTTTATCTCATAACATTAGAATCAATATATAATAAAATTTAAAGTGTATCAACAAAAGTTTATTTTAGAAAACAAAAGAGGAACTTTCCTCCCCTTGCATTCAGGCTGTAGCAACCCTGTTCATTGTACAATGAGTTTAGAAGGTTTTAGCATTAGGCATTAGGTGGAGAGGGAGGGGGTTTGGGGATTGACCTGTGTTAATACGACAAACCATTATACTGTTATTCTTTATGAGGAAAACCTAACACTAGCTTGTAAGGTAAACTACTGAATCGATGATTTTGTTGACAAGTACTAATTTTACATAATCAATAAAGAAGGCTTTTCAAAGACTGGAAATTTTGAAAGGGGAAGTTATGACTATTGTGAGATATCTCTATATCTCTGGGTAAAAAGTGTTCAGAGGATGGTAAGGGAGAGTTCACATAAGAAGATCACCACTTCCAATACCTTTTCATATAAGTGTTCAAGTCAGGAGTACATTAATTAGTTAAAATCAACATCACAACTCTTTGAAACACCATATTTTCAATACAAATTCAGAAAAACATTCCAAAGTTAAAGGTGAATAATTTTTGGATACTCTGTCGCCATAAACAATTCCTGCCTCTGCCTTCTTCCATAAATTCAGCAGAGGAAGTGACTAAATATAACACTGGATTTATTTATGCAAATACAAATGCTTGAAGAAAGAAGGAAGGAAATAAAAAGAAGGAAGGAATGGAAAAAATTGAAAATACCCACTCATTGTATTTAGAATTACTGCACACTGGTTCTTTAAAGCATTTGAACTGTACCTGAGCACTGTTTTCTTAACTTGTGACAAATACTATTCCAAATGGCATTCATGCACCTGCATGCATGCACACACACACATACATACACACACATAAACACATAAATATACAAACACACACACAGACTCTTTTCTTAAATAGTTAACTAGGAATACACTTCCTAGGGCTCTGTCCCCTGAAATTACATATATTACTATTCATTGCAGCTTCTCATGGTTTTTTCCCTGAGGATATAGGATATATCTGAATACAAATGAATAAACCCAAAGATTCTTCTAGTGGTTTCTGACTTTTTCATAGTCACATCCTCAGTGTACATTTACTCTAACTGATATTAACAGCTAACCTTGATAACACTTTTATATTCTTCATGCTACAGGTCAGTGGTGGTTTGGGGGAAAAGGGGTAAGACATGAGGCATGACTTTTCTGCATAAAGTAATGTGAAGATGGGAGTAGCAGAGGAATGACAATGAAATTTCTATTTTACAGCTGCTTCCCTGATTCCTGAATTCTGAATTACTACTACAACTAACTTTTCAATTTAGGAAAATTATTGAGACAGATTATAGTTATCACTTCCTCTGAATTACATGATACTTTCAAAATGCCCTTTAGTTCTGCTTGTTTATTGACTTGGTAATGTTTTCAAATTGAATAAAATTAAAATTGAAGATTTCCTCAATAATATACTTTCCTTAAATTAATATTATTGTGTGTTTTATACCTCAGAAATAATCCTTTTATAATGAACTCATGATTATCTTCTGAGAGAGGATATAGTGAAAAATATTTCCTGCTGGTACATTTTGAATTGACAGTGACTCAATTAAGCTTTTATGGCCAAAAACATAATCTTTATTTACTTGAACCCAGCAGGAAGTGATGAAATTTTCAGTGCAAACACTCAGTGAATTAAATTTTTCTTCTTGGAGAAGGTATGAACTGGCAACCAAGTGACAAAGTTAACCAAGTGATAAAATAATAAGGTGATAAAGTAAGAAGGCAACCTGAATTAATTTGAGATTTTCAAATTCCCCAAGTCATGTTTAAACATGATGATTTATTATTTTGTTAAAAGTTGTGATTATCCAGAACATCAGACATATTAATAATTGATTTATATACAAATGCAAAATCTTTTTATAAGTTACACATTTTGTTTTTTAATGAATATTTATTAAGTGACTCTATTTTTGGCACTGTTTAGATGCTCAGGAGTAGTAATGAACAATACAAGCAAGGTCCCCATTTATGGGAGTTAGAAAACATTCTAATGGAGTTAGAAAACAAACAAAATAACCAAAATGAGATATTTCATAGGAAGTTTTTCTATATTTTGGATTTTCAAATAAAGTCACTAACCTGAGAATCATATGTAATTCTTTTTCCATGTTCTGAAAAGCATGCTACAATTTATCTAAGAGTCATTAGGGAACATTAGAGTATTTCTAGCTGATATAACAAATAAACCCCAGGTTTTCAATAGTTTGATATAATAAAAGATTTAATAATTTAAGAATCATATATATATATATATATTCCTGATTGGTTGGTAGCATCCTCCATGTTGTGATTCAGGGAGCCAAGCTTCTTCCATCTTGTGATTCCTTCATTCTTTAGGGACTCAGAGATTCCTACATATAGTTGGAGGAAGAAAACTAAGAGAAGAGAATTTCCACCAGGTTTTTAATTGTCTTGGTCTATAGGTGACACTTCACTTCAGTTCACACACCATTGAAGAAAAGTAGTAACACAGGTATAGCATAGTGCAAGAGGGTTTGGGACATCTAATCTCTGGTTGGACAGTTGCTTCCCAGTGTTATCTTCATTCTGTGAAGGGGGAGCACAGAAATTTAGTGGAAAGATGATGTTTCTGGCATATCAAGGGAGGTGAGAAATCTTTTAGACTATTACCCATTTCTGGAAAATATATGTGATGGTCAGAACACAACAGTGGGAGTATTTTTCAGAAAGAAGATACTAAAAATTTAATGTTGCCTGACTTTTTGGAGATTTCCTGTAAACAGAAAGGACCACAAAGGGAAGAACAATTGTTAGAATAAAAGGAAAATGCACTTCCACTCCCATAAGATAAGACCTCATGGATCAAAGTTTATTTGAATCAATGGAAGGTGGCTGGGCCTGGGCTTGTGTGAAAGGACCTAGCCTAATGATACATTCTATTAGTGTGGGAAATCCCAGGAGAAAGAGTTCACAGAGTAATTCAAAATGAAAGAGAAGAGGAACCTACCAAGTCAATTGGAGAAGATCAACCAGCAAAAATGAATGGCCTCTGTTCTTTTGCCTCTCATCCAATATACATCCTGTAATGTGAAGCAGCCATATTAGAATGATGATTGCAGGAAAGAAAGTGAGAATAAAAGGCTTGAAAATAGCAGGTCATATATACCTTCTCCCCACAAATGATCTGAAAAATTACTAGATAGTCTTGAGGATTAGAATGGTGTGCCAGAGAAGAAAGATCAGGAAAAGCATTCAATAGGGTAAGAGATGAAAGTAATGATTGAATTTGGGTTTTTAAAAATACCTCAAAATGGAACCTTTTCACACTAGCAAACATCCCTGAGAAAACAACAGGGGGTGAAGGAATCCAAAGATCCTTTGTTAACTTTGAGAGTAGTCATGGAAGAAACTTGTCAGGTTTCACACCACCATTCAGTGTACCCATTACTGTTACAAGAAATGAATGAGATAAATCTAGATGGTGATAATTCTATGAACAAAAATAGTCTGAGGTGACATTGAGGGTGGCTTGAAGACTAGGGCAGTGTACCTGGGAAGAGAGAATAGTAAATGCACAAATACAAAATGAGCTTGGTAGGAAGGGACCTAGCAGGGAGAAGAAAAGAGCCTTGTGAGACTGGATTTTGAACAAAAAATATGTGAGGAGATGACTTGTGATCAGGTTGTCCTTGCTGCCAAATCTAGTGACTCAAAGAGCAAGATGAGAGATTTTAGTTCATATGCAGTTTAGCCACTAGAAGATACAGAAAGGGAAATAAACTGACATAAATTATGTTTCTAAACTTCTCAAAATGTTTCTTATATTGTAAGAAAATAATATATATGTAAATAAAATTTAAATGCTGAAAATATCTTACATTTGTTTTTAAATATACACATGCATTCATATTTCCTCAGAAAAGGTTTATAATGAAAAATTCAATATACCTGTTCACACATATTTTAAAATAGTATTTCATTATTATGTATTTGAATTTTTCATCATTCTAAATTCCAACATCTTGTGCATGTTCTTTCTGTTTTAAAATATTGATTTCTATTCCACAGGATTAAATATGCATATTTTAGTCATTTAATAAAGGAACTTGAGAAATGGAAGCAATTTTTAAAACAGCAATTATGTTGGCTAAAATGTTCCTAAAGTACAAGAAAGAGAAAAATATTGGATACCTTATAAAAGAACACTCTCTATTGAACCTAAAAGAACCCATGTGAAGATGAAAGACAGCTTTAGAAGTCCCCATGTGCAGTCATTACTATTTTACTTGAGTTTCAAAACAAATCAGTCAAAACTGAAATATGGTTTTTAATTCCAAACATAAATTAACCTTAGAAGCTACTCATCAAAGTAGAGGAATATGTCATTGGCAAGACAGATAATAGCGAAATATTTCAAATTTTTTAATAAAGTGTTCACATAAATTCACCTGACTCTGTACTTCTCATTGAGAAAGAGTTATTTATTATAAAATTGAATTGAGGATATGGCAAGCCACTTTAAACAACACTTAACCATTTTTTCAGATGCAATTATTTTTATGTTTTATTGTTTATTTATTTAGGATGATTATGCATTTATGAAATTATATAGATAACAAAGCAAAGTGTTCCAAAAATAAACATAAATTTTGTTCACCTCATAAAATAACAATGACAAATTTCCTTCCTTTAAGTTATTAATCACATCAAATATTTTAAAAATATCTAATTTTATAACATTAAGAAATATTTATAGTTAAAAAATTAATCTTGTCTAAGTTTTTTCACAATGGTTTGTCAGGTGGATATCTACAATACAAATTATTCGTATCATACCACCTTTTTAAAGTGTCATTTATGTGATTTTTATCTGTTTCAGCTTGGAAGAAAATGATATTCGAACCTTATGAAAATTCAAAATATTATTATACTCTAGTTTAAAGCATTTTCGACCATTATTAGAAATATATTGGATTTATAGGAACTTAAAACTTTTGATTATAATGAAACATTTGTTTCTGATGCATCTATTGCTGTTTTTGAGACTCCAGAGAATTTAATTTCAGAGCTTCTCAAGAGATTGCAGTACCCACAGTTCTAAGCATTCAGTGATTACTGTCTGAAAGCTGCTCTCTAAAAGATTTTGAGGGTGTTGTCTAGACCTACTGAATAAGAATGAAGTGGTCAGTTAGTGATATTTGTCATGGATGTGGCAAGGATGCTAAGGAGAAATTATAATATAAGTGCCTCATAGTTGCCATTCCCTGTTCCTACTCTTTAGATCCAAACAACATTAGAATGTTATATCCTCTTTGTAACATGAGGGCTTGCTCCTGTTGGGTTGATGGGTTGTAGATAATAGAGAAAATCATAGCTTTGCAGTGGTTTTGCTTTATTTTCTGTTCAAGGCTTATATGTGATAAGACCTAGACAGTTCTATATCCCAGTATTTTATTCCTCCTTAGACCAGGGTCTAAATATCTAATGCATATAGGTCTCAAAATGTGAGTCTGTCAAATCTAGCCTTATTTTTTTAAGAATTAGAATGTAATAAAACAAAGTATCAGAGAGCATCACATATAGTAAGAACAGGGATTATTTTGTAAAACGTTTGTGATGTGTGTAGATACAAAGGATTGTACTGAAAATTGAATTATTCTGGGTTATGATTAAACAGGTTGAAAATCAGGGGCTTAGATTCTAGTATTTTTCCTTCTGTGAAAGATCTGTAGCATTTTTCCTGAACTGAAAATGATCTTCACTGAAAAATATCTGAGTAGCAGTCCAGGATAAATGTTTAGGCCAAAATGTTTCATTTTAGTTTTCTATCTTAAGCCCTAGGAAAAGTTTCTACCCAAATTTCCTTCCTTTAGGTTTTTGTGAGTTTGATCCTTGGAAACATCCTAGGAGTCTAAGTCTGATAATAGTTTTACAAAATATGTGAGATTGCCTAGAAAATGAGTGAACTCTAACATAATCAAGTTACTGCCAAAGGAAACACTGAAAAATCGACCTCATAGTAGTAATAATACTGGTAGAAAAATATTTTAAATATAATTTTATAAATAGTTGTCTTACCATTTAGCCACATGGATCTCTTTGCACTGTTTGCTGTTAAAAATATTAATCCTACTGTTTACCAAGATTAATAAAGAAAGATGTACAAGAAATTAAAAATGAATAAGATATATTCAATTGTGGATCAAGAATAAAATATAACAAATGGACTCCTATAATAGTTTTCTTTACATTTGCTTTCATAGAACAATGACTATGCTGACACTTAAAGCTGATTGTTTTGCATTTCTAGGAGACTGTTTGCATTGAAATACCTATCTCTAATCCAAAAGAAAAAATTATCCACATAGATGTGAAATTAACAAATGATGCCCTTAGTGGACTCCAGGAACTCACACTGAATCCATTAGAGTGTGTTAACTATATTGTCTTGTATTCTCCAGCAACAACAGGCTATAAAGAAGAAAGGTATGACATGAATATACCATTATTGTTTATTATTGACCCTTTGAAAATAAGCTTTTAAAATTCTTTCAATACATGCTTTAATACTATTTCCCGATTAAAAGGTGCTAATTTGGAGTGAGCTTTTGTTTACTTCAGTGTGAAATTATTATTTATTGGTATATTAAGTTAAATAATTCCTAAATTTCTCCTTTGACCCTCTATTACACTTTTTAGTAACCAGATCATTCTGAGTGCAGTAACTGAACCAAATGAAACTTATTTCATGAGGACTAGGGACTAAACTTTCAATTTCCTTGAGGAAAATTACTCTTTATATTTTTTCCCAATTAAGTGAAATTGATTCACTTGGAGAACAGAGATAAAGTTAAATTAATGTTGTTATACTATAGTGAAAATGTACACATACATACACAAATACTACTAGTATAATGATTATTGTTCTTATAGAATGATAATTGTGAAAAACTTTTGAATTATATATTCATATATGTCAACACACAAAAATATAATTATCTCAAAAATGTACTGAAACAATCAACTTTACTTGTTTCAATAGTAATATCCAGGTTACTTATTACAGTTTTCAACTTTGTAATTGACTTAGTATTTGTGTTTAATGTATTCCATTATTATATTCCATGAAATATATTCCATGAAGTATATTCCATGAAGTGCTTTTTTGAGGATAATTCATTTTGTGATTAATTCATTAACTTATCTTAATAAATAAAAATTGGATATATTTATGGTATACAATGCAATGATTTGAAATATGTATATACTGTTTAATGATTAAATCAAGTTGAATGACATGTGCCTTACCTCCTTACATGCTCATCATCTGAGAATACTTAAAATGTACTCTCTCTGCAGTTGTCAAGTATACAATATTGTTATTAACTATAGTCATCTTGTCATAAAATAGATGAACTTAGTCTTCTAGTCTAAGTGAAATATCATTATCCTTTAACCAAATCCCCCCACCAACCATTCCGTCCTAGTCTCCTGCAACTACCATTCTACTCTCTGCTTGTGAGTTTGAGTTTTTCAGATTTACATATAAGTGAGATCATGTGGTATTTGTATTTCTGTGCCTGGCTTATTTCACTTAATATAATACAATCCAAGATAAATTATTGCTGCTTCTAGCACAATATCCTTTAATAGGAATTAAGTAATTGTTATTTTAATACACAGATGAATAGATGAATATATTTGAGAAATTTTAAAGGATAAAGATTAGAATGTAAAACAGGAAAAGAAGAACTTAGCATATTAGAAAAGATGTTATTTTAATAGATTCCCTTAAGAAATGTTGGCTCATCCCATCTCTGCCATGTGACTGTATAGGCTTTGTGAGCACAGAATGAATCTTGGATTTTTAAAATCAGTATATATTAAAAGGCACAACCTGGGCTAATGCTTATTGACTGCCTACCTTATTATTATCATTGCAGCATATATTTTACATAATAAACACATAAAATTCTCATAACAACTCTAAGAGGTAGAACTGATTCCTTCCATTTTATATATGATGAAATTGAAGCTCAAAAAGCAAATGACTTGTTTGAAGTTATACAAATTAAAAATGACGGAGCTGACATATCAGTTATACTTTTAGACTACCACAAGCTCTGTTTCCCCAGAGCTGAGCACATAATAAAGGAAGCTCTTAAAAAACACATGTCACTTGATAGCCTTCCCATGAAAGTACATTTGCATTCACTTCAACAAACTAAATTTGGTTCAGTGATGGTTAAAAAATGGACTTTAGCTCTTATTGATCCTGCACAACGTTGAAAATACTCATATATAAACATTTTCCACTAATTGAACAAACATCTATTAAATAGATATTAATGATATCATTATTTTTCTTGAATAATGACGTGATTTACTCACCAAATAGTAAAAAGTTTAAAAATATATTCACAATAACAGTAGAGTACATCACGGAGTACTTGTCAAATATTATGTTTGATACCAACTATTTCTACCAAATTGAGATATTTTATTTTTCTTGCCAAGCCTATTACACAATCTAAAACCACTGACAGGAATTTTTTCATATTAATGCATTACAATTAAACATAATAGTGGAATTCATTATGCCATATTCAAATATTCACACAACATAATTTGATCAATCTTGTTCCCCCCACTTTCTCCTCCCTCCTCTCCTTCCTTTCCTGATCCCTTTCCTCTACTCTACTGATCTGCCTTCTATTATTGTTATTTTATTTTGGATACCAGGGATTGAACTCAGGGGCACTCGACCACTAAGCCACATCCCCAGCCCTATTTTATATTTTATTTAGAGACAGGGTCTCACTGATTGGCTTAGCATCTGATTTTTGCTGAGGCTTTGAACTTGAGATCCTCCTGCTGCTGGGATTACAGGCAGGTGTTATTTTAATTAGTGCATTATAATTATATAGATTTATGATTTATTGTAGTATATTCATACATAGACATAGCATAATTTGGTAGATGTCATTCACCATTACTTTCCCATATCCTCCCCTTGTCCCTTCCTCTCTATCCTCTTTCTCTACTCTATTGGTCTTCCTTCCATTTTACTAACAGTATTTTGTATATTTTTACCAGCATTATTTTCCAGCCTGAAATGGGGGAAGAGTTCTGGTATTTACTGAAATTAACTACTGAACTTCCAAAAACAAACACAATACCAGAAATACAATGTGACCTTGGAAAGTAAGTTCTCTTTAACAGAAAGATTATTTATATTAAAAAATTATATACAACATCACTGTTTTAATGAATTTAATCTTTTTTAACAATACTTTTTTTTAACAGACCTCAGGCATGTTAGGCAAGCACTTTACCTCTGAGCTACAACCCTAGCCTTAATATGTTAAAATAAGAACTAAATTTATTTCTAGTAGAAAACTTGTAAAAAAACATCAGGGCTTAGTAAGTAAAGACTTTTGTTCAAAAGGATTATTGCAAAGGAGGGAAAGGGATGATTCCAATAGAAAGAATGCTTCAGAAATCTGAAAGGGCCACAAAATCAAATTGAAAAGAGATTGTACTCTTATAGAGTAAAGGAAGAGGAAAGCAGATATAAACAGAATCTTTTGGAGGGAATGCTAGACAAACAAGGGGAAATGGTCAGTGGGGTCTAATAGGAAAAGTGTCTCACCACGATAAATTGATTCACACAGGCTGAGAGAGGAAGCATGTTCGTGTGTGTGTGTGTGTGTGTGTGTGTGTGTGTGTGTGTGACACACACTTGCTTACACTTGGAAATAAGCAGAGTTCAGGGGCTTATAGGAAAGAGGGAAGCCTGATGAAAGTTTATTTAACTCAAAGCAGAGGATAGGCAATGGGCAACTGTGAACACTTGATCATTTGGTTAATAGCATGTTCCCTTGACATATGACCATTCATATTTATGTGATCAGGTTCCTATTACATGTCTGGCACCAAATTTGGTTCTGGTAAACAAGTCATAATAAACTTTTTAAAAGTATATACTCTAGTAGGCAAATCGGTGCCTTTTAGTTGATTTCTCTCCCACAGCACATCAAAAGTGTTGAATTCTTCCAGTACCAGATCTTGAATCAAAATATCACTACGAGTGATTCATTAAGGAAGTGATTTGAGAGAAATCAGTAGGAGAATAGAGAAAAAAGGATAAGAAAGGAGAAGAAGCTAAGTGTGAATGTAATTGCATATATAGTCCCTGACTGCCTGATTCTGAAGAGAGACAGAGAGAGGGGAGAGAGAGAGAGAGAGAGATATCTGGACCCTAGTTCTAAAGACACAGTTTGCCATGCCTTGAAGCAAAGGAACTGGTTATTGTTGTTTGGGGCTTTTTTTGTAGTCTGATCCCTATTCTACTTTTTATTTGGTAGATAGTAATTATGTATATTTATGGGGTATAAATGTGATTCTTGTACACTGTGAAATGATCAAATAAGGCTAAATAGCATATCTACCACCTCAAATTGTGAGAACATTTAAAAATTTTTAGCTATTTTGAGATATACAATACATAACTGTATTGTATTGTGGGCTTTTGAACTCCTAAACTAGTCACTACAAGCATTCTTTGGAATGACACATAAACTCCCAGGCATGTCTGCTTTCTGTAGTGTTGAGGGGGTTCCTGGATCCATGAAAAATCATCTAAAGGACTTAGATGAGAGATTAACAGCAAGCATGCAGAAAAATAGGATGAGGGCAGATAACTGGTAAAAAAAATAATAATAATAATCTACTAGGGTAGCTGAGTGTGGGACACCAGCATGTCTGATTCAACAAGTTATTTACAAATTAAATCCTAGTTATATACATATTTCTAATTTTAAAATGTTAATATATAATAACCATATATAAATGTTATTAACAAATATAAAACAATTATGTGAAAATTCGACTCACTTTTCTCATTTTTTCATTCTAGTAAAAAGTGCTAGAATTTTTCTTTTAAAGTTCTCTAGTTATTTTTAAGCACATTTTTCTAAAATTTATTTTTTTATGAAAGTCATACTTATCTATGATTAAAAGGCCAATAATCATAATACTAAAAAGGTGTTTGATAATAACTATCTTTTAACCAGCTCATCCTGTATCCTTATCCTTTTTGGAAGTTTGTAAGATCTTTTCATCCGGTATCCTTACCTTAAAATTCTTAATGATATGTCTTGCCATGACTCTATTTTGGTATATTTTTCTAGATAACTAGAGACTGCTGGTTTTTAAATTTATTTATTTGTTTGTTTTGTTTTTGGTACTGGGATCCTGGAGATTCACCCAGGAGCACTCTATCACTAAGCTATATCCCCAGCCCTTTTTCTTTTTCTTTTTTGATACTGGGAATTGAACTCAGGAGCACTCAACCACTGAGCCACATCCCCAGCCTTATTTTGTATTTTATTTAGAGACAGGATCTCATTGATGCTTAGTGCGTCACTAAGTTGATGAGGCTGGCTTTGAACTCAGAGATCCTCCTGCCTCAGGCTCTGGAGCTGTTGGGATTACAGATGTGCGCCACTGCACCTGGCTATTATTTCTTATTTTAGACAGGTTCCCATTAAATTGGTGAGGTTGGCCTTGAACCTGAAATCCCCCTGCCTCAGTCTCCTGAATCACTGGGATTGTAGGCATAAGCCACTGTGCCCAATTTGGATATCTCTATTTTTTTTTGTCAATATTTTTTTAGTCGTCAATGGACCTTTATTTATATGCGGTGCTAAGAATCAAACCCAGTGCCTCACACATGCTAAGCAAGTGCTCTACCACTGAGCTACAACCCAGTCATTGAAGATCTCTTAAAATAAGGAGATTTGTGAATTTCAGTTCTTAGAATTCTTGAATTATACCATCTCTATTTTCTCTTTACTTCCTATATCTCTGTTTTGATTTAGTATTTGGGGGCTGATTTTAAATGTTCCTTCTGTTTACCCTTTTCCCTAGTATTTGTATTCAGACAGATTAACTCAATTTTATTTTACAGTCCTTCTATTTAGTTTTTATGTAAGCTATCAATATCATTTTGTTGTTATTATATGGGAGACAGTTAGACATGTATAATGAGTAGGAAGTCATAAAAAGTCTGGAGTGCAGTGGAAACATTGTTTGGGGCTACACATTTAGTTGTTCCTGGGTTTGTTTTAAGTTAAAGAGAAGAGCAAGGTAAATAAAAGGACTATGTATTTGCACTTCTATGTCAGAGACAACCTTAATTATCATCCATAGTTGGCCTTATAGATTATTATTAATGAGTCTCAGAAAGATTGATAGTAGTCACTTAATAAATCATTAATTAAATTAATTAATGAAATTAATCCCATTTAGTTATGCAAGGAACTTTCACATATTAGAGATATCTTTTGATTTATGAATTTTATAGTAAGTACATTTATCCTTGTGGATTCATGATATTTTATCATCACTTGGATTCTGTATAATGTGTTTTAATTTTTTAAATTTTTTTTTAGTTGTAGATGGACACAATAGCTTTATCTTGTTTATTTAGTTTTTTTTAATGTGGTGCTGGGGATTGAACCCAATGCCTCACACATGCTAGGCAAGCACTCTACCACTGAGCCATAGCCACAGCCACAGGCTTGTTTTAATTTTTTTTATTATGAAATAGTTTAAGACTATAAAGAAGTTGAAAAACAACAGGGCAGAGTTCCCATGTATACTGTACCCTATAATTGGTTTTGAAGATGCTACTTCTTGTTTTATTTGATTTATTAAAATTATTATTTTTTTTTGTTTTACATTGTTCATATGTTGATTTTCCTCTTCCTATACTATATTAACAAGTTTGAAGTGATTTTGATGAAAAAAATTCTCATAGCTATGAAGAAATATAAAACTAAATAGTAACATTTTGAATACTTCAGAAATTGAATTTTGTCCCCTAAATAATATATGTATCAACAATCCTGAATATACACATGTACAATCTACAATTTTCCATCTCTAATTATTGGAAACCTGGCATGTAAGAAACTATTAGATTCACTTCAATTTAAAAAACTTACTGGATGAACAATGAATCAGCATTTATTTTTTATTAATACATTTTAATTATACAGAATAATGACTTTGATTGTGGCATAGTCATATATAGGAATAGCATACTTTGATCATATCCACCCACCGTTGCCCTTCACATCCCTCTCCTTTTTCTCTTCCTCTTCTCTAATAGTCTCCTTGCTACTTTCATGTCATTCAAATACGTCTTTAGTTTGTATTTTTCTCTTTAGCCCATGGTGATTGCAGTTTTTCTTGCATTTGATATGCTTGAAATGGAGATGATACAAAAAACATTTCAAATGTCATCAAGTTATAATAATAGTTTGCAATGAAATAGACTTTAATATCCATAAATCTTATGCTGTTTTTTCATTTGCTTCTTTAGTGAATGTTTTAAAATATAGTTCACTTTATTTCATAATTACAACATGTGTTGGCAGACTGTCAATTGTAGTTTTATTTTTGCAAAGTGATTTCTTATTAAGAAAATATAAATAGGATTCTATTTAAGTTATAATTAGGAGTGTTTTAAGTACACATTTTGGACCAAATATATTTTGTTTTATTTTGAATTGAGACTCTGTGGCTACAGCTGGAACCCCTCTTGAACTTCAGACTCATGTCTCCATCTGTATGGTAGACATTTAATTAAATTTGCTACCGTCTCATTATCTCCCAGCAAAGCTTCCTGCTGTGTGTTTTCTCTCATTTAGTGTCCTCACCATGCAAGCAGACATCCAAGCCATGGCTTTAAAACTTTCTTGACTGTACCCCCCATTAAAAAGTCTGCTTTAGTGTGCAACCCTAAACACACACACACATACATTTGAAATGGGAGCATCATGAACAATACCTATTCACATCATGTGTGGTAAACTGATATTATTTACTTCACTCATTTTTCTATTTTTGTTTCTATTTTGTGAGGAGAACTCCATATAAAATAAAGGTAACAATTTTAAAGTAAATAACTCAGTGCATTCAAACTGTTGGGCCATTAAAGTACATTTAAACTATTGTGCAACAACACCTCTGTCAACTTTCAAAAACATTTTCATCACCCCAACAGGAAACTCCTTATCTATGAAGCAGTCACTGTAACTTGCCCCCTCCTCACAGATCCTGGAAAACACTAATTGGCTTTCATTTTTTTTTTGGGGGGGGGAGATGTGCACCAGGGATTGAACTCAGGGGCACTCAGCCACTGAGCCCCATCCCCAGCCCTATTTTGCATTTTATTTAGAGACAGGGTCTCACTGAGTTGCTTAAGGCCTCACCATTACTGAGGCTGGCTTTGAACTTGTGATCCTCCTGCCTCAGCCTCCCGAGCTGCTGGGATTACAGGCATGCACCACTGTGCCCAGCTAATTGGTTTTCTATATATTTTACATATTATGTTAAAACAAAATCATATGTATATTACCTCTTGTGTCAATTTCCATTTTAGAACATTATGCTAATTGCTACTTACAGAATAAATCTAACAGTTCAGCAGTGGGCCATCCACATTCTCTATAGGTCCCTATACAGGGTCTCAGTGCTTCTTGTCACTTCTGTTTCCAAACACAGACTTTCACCCTTTTGCATTTCTTCTCCCTACCTAATATCTCAGAAAGCTTTTGCCTCCTCTCTGTTCCTACTGCTCAAGTCCTCATTGTTCCTCACCTGGATTATCATACTATAATTATAATTAGATTTGGTGTCTGCCCTCCTTTCCAACTGCAGTTTGATTTCTAACTAGTTGCCAATAATTTTTTGGCATATATAATTAAGAATGCCATATTTCCACTTAAGAGACAACCAACCACTTCAGCTTACTTTATTGCCTTTAAATAGAAATGAAAGTGCCTTAGAATGCTATGTGAGGCCCTTCCTATTCTTTCGTCCTACCTATTGTTCAACCTCATTCCAGCCACTACTTGTAGATCCAATAGCAATACCATATTGTATTTGTTTTTTCCTCCCTGAGGCAGTAAACTGGCTATACCATGAGCATCATTCAGAACTGATTTTAAACCTCCTCACATTAAAATCACTTTGCATATTAATGAACTGAGACTGATGGGATACCTCTTAATTTTTACTTTGATTAACAGAAATAACTATGCCTCTCCCATTACAACTGAATGTGGCTCCACTATAAGAGACATTTGTTTTCTGCGAATTATATTTGAAAATAAGCATAAACTATTGCTATATAGTCATCTAATTGGATATTTTTTTTTTCAAATTCTTTCTTCAATTTTTTTCATCTTGTATCAGGAAACTCAGTAGTGAAAGGTAAAAGTCAAAGTGTTAATAGCAAGAATCTTTAAGAAAATATGTATTGCCCAGAACATTACACTGAAAATTCTATTTGATTCCCTAGGGTTTGAATATCTGAGAGCCCATAAAAATGTAGCTAAGGAAATGTCCTTAATTTTCTCAATTTTTGTTTTCTTATCACATGGAAACTATTTCAATTTCACTTTTACATGGCTATTGAGTTTTGTTGCTTAATCACTATTGAAAGCTTGCAAGACACAGATTATTTAAAAAATAATATATTGCCAGGCATGGTGGGCATACACTTATAATCCCAGTGACTCAGGAGGCTGAGGCAGTACCAAAAAATTGATATGCTAAATCACAAATATCTGAAAAATGTGCTTGCTGAAAATAAATATAAATGTAACTAGTGCCATACCATGTGAAGTAATTAATCTACCCCAGACTAAGATTTAAATACTGATTATATTTGAATTAAATTTCATAGGTGTACATATAATTTTAATGAGCTGATAAATTGGATTTAGAAATTATGAACAATTTCCCTTTAGCACTTTCAATTTTTTATAGTAATTAGATGAGCCACTTGTCAATCAAGAAAATAGAAATAGGAAAATGGACTTTATTCATAATAGTATGTATATTTTTTGTAGTATTGGGGATTGAATCCAAGACCTTATGCTTGCTAGGCAAGATGAGCTACATCCCCAGCCCACTAATATATTTCCAACATGATTTACTCATAGCCAAATCCAAGGCATATACCTGCAGCTCCAATATTTAAATAATGTAAGGGTGTCAGAATAAACATTTTTCAATTTCAACTAATCACAAGCTGCTTGAAACTGATCAGGGAAGAGAAAATAATTGAAATCATCCATATCTGAGTTGAAACATAAATCACTAAATGCTGTTAAAAACCCAAAAAGTTTTGCATCAAATGTATGCATCATATTGGATTGTGCATTGTATTTGTACTTTTTTTCTTACAGTAGCATGGAAAACTAGTTTGAGATTTCTTTCATATTTTTCTATGGGCCCACCCTATTCCATTATGACTTCAGTTGGGCTTAATAAATTACATGGATTCCAGATAACAAATAACATTACATTCTGAGTTCATGAGGGCACTGGGAATTAGGACTTCAAAAAATGTATTTTGAATGCTACATAAATTTACTAGACAGTTTGACTAATTTGGCATAGATAGCAGATGGATAGAATTTTATCTTTTTTGAGTAATATATTTTAATTTTTGATTGACAGTTGTTTGTTGCACAATCAAAGCATATCATTGTACCCCATAAATTTTATAATTTTTTATGTGCCAACATATCTTTTGGGGAGGATATAATTCAACCTGTAATGGTCAATTTATGGAATTATTATTGAACAAGTTTGTGAATACAGCAACTTCATTATTTTTGTATTTCCTCCCAGGTATGCCATACAGACTATTCCCTTATATAATCCTACACACGAAACTTTAGAACTTCAAGTAACAAACAGTAATCCTGAAAATTTTGTCCTGGAAATTGACAGAAGATCACCAGTAAGTACATTCAGAAAGTCATGAGACCTACTGCTACTAGAGCATTTTGTAATTCTGAGTTTAGGACACAATCATTTTAATTAATAAGTTTTAAAATTCTTTAAAAATTTTTAAAAATATAATTTTCTATTATATACATTGTCCCTTGAATTTTAAAAATCATTAAAACACTAATGTGTTAATATAAATTTTTAAGATTATATATGCTAAAATCATGCTCATTGTCACTGAATTCTAAATAAACTGATTTTATTTCTCACCATTTTAATAATCAAGTTTTGTAATAGTTTTCCAGTATCAGAATTTTAACTTAACAGTTACTATATACGTTCAGGCAAGAGACCACTTCTTTTCTAGCCCCTCTTGAGTTCCTGCCCCTTGCCCCACACATACCCTTCCAGATAGTGCTGACAGATCTGCTTGTTCCTCGTCCCCATTCCTGTATCTTTCCCATTTTCTCATTCCTGGGTCCTTGCAAAGATTAGGATCAAGTCAATGGGCCAAAATATTTTTCTTCTGCCTCCAAGTTACAAAACAAGTTCCTAAAATTTAATATGACTTTCTGTGTTTCCAAAGCATAGGACACCAATTATTTATAGTGAATGTGAAACCACATACTTTCAGGTAAACCTCAAGATAATTACAAGCCAGATGTAGTGGTGCACAACTGTAATCCCTGCTTCTCTGGAGGCTGAGGCAGGCAGATGGCTTCAGCTATGGAGTTCAATGCCAGCCTGGGCAGCATAGTGACACCCTGTCTTGGAAAAAAAAAAAAAAAAGAAGATAATTAGAGTAGTTTATTTTCATCACAAGACCTCACAGTAAATCATAGAGCTCTGTTAATATGTATGATATTTAAATAAAGGCTGTTATTATTTGCTGCTTAATGACTATTTAACAAATCTATAATTTTATTTCTTTATATATAAATGGCAGTCACTAGTTGCCAGGTAATAATACAATATTAAATTAGTTCTTCTATAATGTGTTAAATTAGAAATCACTAATTATTATACTGATAAAATTCATGGATACGCTTTCATCTTAGAAAAAGTGTATTAATGCCATGCACATTGACACATGCTTGGAATTCCAGCTACTCAGGAGGTTGAGGCAGGAAGATTACAAATTTGAGGCCAATCTCATCAACTCGACAGGACACTGGCTCAAGAGAAAAAAAATTTAAAAAGAGGACTGGAGATGTAATTCAGTGGTACTGTGCCCCTGGGTTAAATCCCCACTACCAAAATCAAAAGTATAGTAAAAAGATCATACATGGTTGTATCTTTTAAAATTATATTTTCTATAAATTATAAAGAGCATGGGGTTTAAGATATTGTTTGCCTATAACTGGAATTCCTCATTACAAAGTGGTGTTTTTTATCTCTATTTTTAAAGAAGAGTCATATATATATATATAGTAGATGGACACAATACCTCTATTTATTTATTTATTTTTATGTGGTGCTGAGAATCAAACTCAGCATCTCACTCATGCTAGGCGAGTGTTCTACTGCTGAGGCACAACCCCAGCGCCAGAAGAGTCTAATCTTCAACCCAAGGAAAACCAAAAGCAATATATGCATGCCACCTGAATCACATAATTAAGAATAGGGCTGAGGTTGTGGCTCAGCAGTATAGCACGTGCCTAGCATGTGCGAGGCCCTGGGTTCAATCCTCAGCACCACATAAAAATAAATAAATAAAATAAAGATATTATGTCCAACTAAAAAATAAATATTTAAAATTAAAAAAAGAATAGCTTATTTTCTTATCCTTTCCATTCATGACTTGCTAATTTATTCATTCTTTTACTGAATACTGACTATTCAATTAAGCTAATATTAGGAAATAACTCAAAAAGTTATGTATGAGAAAACACTTATATAAAATAGGAGACACACTAACAAATAGAAATGATAAAAAATGGAAAATAATATGAAATTTATTTTAGAACTATATAAATAATATATGCATTTATATAATTATATGTACATATAAAAGTGTGTATATATATATATATATATATATATATATATATATATATATATATATATATGGTACTTTACTCATGCCTTTCATTACATAACGTGTGTGTTCACATAAGTAAATATTTTTAAATCTTGATTATTTTTCATAAACACTTCAATGATTAGGAAGTCAAATAATGATATGAAAAACTTGCTTCCTTCCAACTATATATAATCAAAAATTTCAAATGGATACAGAAGTTGAAATAATAATGCAGTGAACAATCTTGTACTTTCCATCTTGGTTCATAAATTTTTAATGATTTGTCACATTTTTTTCTCTTTTTTTTTCTTTCTTACATATCTTGCTATTAAATTTGAAAGGAAATTGTAGATCACATGTCATTTCAACCTAAATACTTCAGAATGTTTCTTAAAAGCATATTATTCTCCTAAATTATCTCATATTCATGGGAATTCAAGTTTACTCAACTTTCACAAAATTTTTCTTCCCTCTTGAACTAGGACTCAGTACTCACATATTGGTATTAGTTATCATGATGATGCTTGTAATGAAATGATCTTAAATTTCAAAATGGTCCTACATTTAACATATCAAATATACCCCATTACATGAAACCACAGGTTTACTGTAGCTCATTTCTACCAATGGTATTTAGCCTTCTGTCTTTGAAACCATGGGAAATAATACATTCTTCAATGAATTTCAGTGAGGTTTAAGTGGAAACAAGGGTTTTTAATAGAATTGCTATTTGATGATATGCATTCCTTCATTTTTAAACACAAGCCTCTGTCATATGTTTATAGAAGAGGAATTTTAGGCTGGATAGGCTAAAAATTAAACCACATGGTTAGTAAAAATTAAACCATATGGCTAGAACTAGAATTAAAATCCAAGTTAATGTAGTATTGCATGATCATTTCAATAAGAAAAGATCTCTCTTCTCTATCTCAGTACACATTTGTCCATACAGATAAGTACATACACACATATATACATATCCTTATCTGTCAGTATTTATAGAGAGAACAAAATATTTAGTCATATTTGCTAAGTTAAAAGAATTTATGATTTTTTTCTTGTTTTTGCTAAGGATATTATTAAAACTATTTTACATCCCTGAAGTGTTTATTTTCTGATAACCCCAAAACATTGGAGATATTAGAGAACCAGTCTGAGGAAAAAAAAATATTTGCTAGAGATAAAACCATACATATTTATTCAGGAGGTGACTTCATAGTAGTAAATATAAAATTAAATCTGCATTTGCATTTTATGGTCATTATCAGAGTTTATCAAGCACAAAATGATGTGTTTTACAGGGATTTAATAATGCTACTAAATTGCAATCTTGCTTTTTCAAGGCCTTTGTGGAAAAATGTATTACTGAAAAATAATTGACTCACTTTTCAGACATGTGTCAGTCATTCTATTATTTTATATGTTGATATTAAATACTGTATTATTTGCAGAGTAGCATTTAGATTACATAAGATACCCAAGGCTTCATTACATTGTGATGGAGTCATTTGGGTTTTTTTCCCTCTCTTTAAGGAGAGAATTCAAGCTCCTATCATACCAACCACAGGTCACACCCTGAGAGTGTATATTATAGTATGAAGAGGAAAACTTTATCATACATTTAAAAAACATATCTTCCCTCTATGCTTAGAAACAGTTTATTTCTTTTGACATTACCAAGGCTACAGGTTAGGTTCCTGGTGGCTTGACATGTACCATGAGATGGCCAATAGGCCATGGACTCTTCAGTTAAATGCATATATCTATTATTAGGGAGGCAAACTTAACTTGTAAAATTTAATCCTGACTTACTTTGACACAGTGAATAACCCTGTAGTCATTGTTTGGGGATAGGACATGTCAGGAGATCCATGCAATAGTGTTCACCACAGGCTCTTTTATCAATATTCATAAACAGCCATACTGAGAACAGATAATGTACACAAGGCCACACATTCATCACTCAAACATAATATTTGTATTCAAGTAGCCACCTCAAACAAAAATGTTGATTTTTGTTTCTCTTTTACTTCTTTCTGAATCTACGCAGCTGATTATATTTCCTCACTCTACCACAGAGATATCTGTTTATTTTTATCCTTCTGCACTTGGAAGAGCTGGTCATGAAACTTGTATCAACTTCGGCTGCGCTCAGGTATGATAAGAGTATTTGTGGACTAAGTCAAGTTAATGAAATTTCAAAATTCATAAATAAATTCAAGTCATTCAGTTGACATCATTCACAAGTAAAATGAGTTCATTGTAAATCATTAATGAACTTTTGAAAATACAGTATATAATATCCACGTGCAAGCACCTAAATAAAGTATTTATAAATCTTTATATCACTTGAATGAAGGAGAATATCTACCTAGGCTTAAAACATCAAAATTTCAAAGTAAAAGTCAAATCACTGGTATATATGTTCATTCTCTGAGTTGAGTTTTACTACTCAACTTTCCATGGACTTACATATAAAAATGTAAAGAGTACAGTCTTGCAAATATTGTATTATATTTTTCATTCCATTTCCTCTGTATAGTGTTCCTGAATAATAATTATTTTTTAAAATAATTATCATTTTGGAAGCACCTTTAAATGTGATATATGTCATTCTAAGAATCAACTTAATTCATTCTCACTATAGTTCTATACAGGAAGTATTGTCATTAACAATTTTATGGATCAGGATTCTGAGACAGAGAAATTAAGATTAAGTAGTCAGTAAAATGTTGAACCGAGAACTAGACTCAGGATATCTGGCTTCATTTCATTTTTATGGCTGCTTTTCACAGCTACCTATAGTTTACCAAGTGATAGGTAACTCTTTAATTGCCAATGAGAACTTGCACAATATTTTACATTTATTATTATTTTTACCTACTCAAATATTTATGGGGAGGAGAAGAAATAGACAAATGTACTGTGTATCATAAATGACACCAAGGAAGTCATAGATGCCTGATGTTCAAGTGACAGTAAAAACAAATATAATTCAGGGATCCCCATGTCAATTTGGGACCTATAGTGACTGAAGTGTCCTCTTTTTCAAAAAAATTTTCATTTATTTTTAGAAAAAAAAATATTGAAACTGTCAAATTTTCTAAATGATAGCTCACTTATACATGACCTGAAATAAGTACTATAGATTCCAGAAAATATTAAAGAAAACCAATAGTAATCCTTCTCATACAGAAGGGAGAGTATAGTGGATATTACTATCTTGTAAATAAATACTTCTATCAAGGCTGATTTTAAAAAAAACTGTGTAGATAGACACAATACATTTATTTTATTTATTTACTTTTATGTGGTGCTGAGGATTGAACCCAGTGCCTCACATGTGCTAGACAAGCCTTCTACCACTGAGCTACAACCCCAGCCCTAAGGCTGATCTTTTGCTTCATGGGGGGTTTAGAGCTCTATCCTCTTAATTATTGGGGACATTTTAGTTGCTTGCATTTCTAGTGGAAATTGTATCTTTTCAAGGATAGTCTTGCACATCAGCAGGGCTATTATCAGGTTGGCATCTTAACTGCTTTAGAATAGCCTAGATATTGACTATTAATTCTTTATTAAACAGAAAAGAACTCAAACAAGTAAATAATCATCTCAAACTGTTTGTGAGTAAGTTGAACAGTGGGCTTGATTTCAGTATTTCTTAATATCTCCATTTCAAGTTGTAGTATAAATCTCTGAGGGTTCATTTATGGTTAGACTTTAATCAGTAATTCATCTGTTCAGCTTCTGGGTCCAGACCTCTTCAACCTTTTGGATGTATCTTTCTAACCTCTGTGATTTTTGTTACCCTTTTTATCTCTGAATGATTCAGTCTTACTCTTTTATTTAATTCATTCAGTTGACATCTTTTGCAAGCAAAACTAGTTCAACATAAAGTATTAATTGAATGGAGTTTTGAAAAAAACAGTATATATTATGTATGAGCAAGCATCTAAAGAAGGTGTTTTCAAAATAAAACTTTATAGATTATATTTCTTCATCTCAGAGTTTGGAATACCTTATTACCTTCAGGGAAAAACTCATAGATTTCGATCCCTCTCAGTTTTTTGATTGATCAAATCTATCTGAACTGACATGCACAGCTGAGTAGCTGATTAATCTAAAATTAACTGTTGGCAGTGCTCATAGGATAAATGTAAACTATTTCCAATTGTGCATTTTTGCTGACCTGAGGGAAATGGTTATGTTTTATTGTTTACTTTGTTGGCTTCTGTTTAGGTCTATATGAAGAGCTCTGCAGTCTAAAAATCTAACTCTGGGCTCAAGTTATTTGTGCAGAGTTTGAATCCTCAGATTAAGTGTTAGGTAATCACAACTTCAGATATCATGAACTTATTATGCTACCAGAGTCTCTCAATGAGATTACATTACTGCATAACAGTTGGAAGCACCAGATGTGCTAATTGGAACTTTTCATTGGTTTCAAACATGTTGAGATTTTCTTTTTTAGTTTTCAGATGTTTCATTTTAATTTTCAAACAGTTGCCCTTGTTTATTGCACTTATATACAGTTCTGTGATTTGTTTCCTCTAAAGGTCAGAATAGCAAAAATTGAAAAGATAAAATTCAGAATGGTTTTATAACCCAGCTTGAGTGTATGATCCTTGAAGCCTACATCTATGGAAAGTTCTGTTGATTCTCAGCAAGTTTTAATTTTCTGGAGGCCCTGCTCAATGTACAAGCTAGATTTACTATCTTTTACTTCCCCTTGCTTTATATTTTAAGAACATCAGAATTATATTTTTATTGTCTCTCCTGTAGTAGAAGTTTGAGATAAATATGAGCTGAAAATATTATTTTTAATGCACATGTTTGCTGGGTTATTTTTTAATTTCCCCGTCTGAATTTAAGTGGATAATTTAATCAATGCCAGGACAACTGTACGATATCAGCACTCAAAAATGACAGGATGTGGTTTAACATAAAAACTCAATATTCCATGTCGCTTAAGGAAACATGAAACATGGCCTTCTTTTCGTAGTTTAGCTCATCCCTAATGGTTGAAAGTAACTGGATTTCATTTGTGGGTCAATTATATAAAATCAGGTTAGGACAACATAACTGAAAGTATACTAAACTTATATCATGTGAATAGAATCTGTGACTAACAGTAATATAGTCATTTGAATATAATATGAAGCTCTAACTTGCCTTTAATTCTTCCTATTAAAAGATGGCATTTTATGGAATTCCTGCCACTGCTTATCCTAATTTGAAGCAACCTTAAAGAAAGTTTTCTTCTTTTTATTGGATTTCAAGCCTGGAAACATCTATGTAGTTCAAGAGATTAAAAACCAGGACAATCACTGGCTTTTGCAAATGACCTTTTCATTCATCTATAATATGAACAAAGGGTTTGATGTATAAGTATAAAACATCTAGAACCAAATCATAATCTGTTATACTTTCAAGGGATTTTTATTCTAAATGGACACAAAGAAAACATTTTCAAACAGCACTTAGCAGCTTATGAAACCCAGGTCAAAACAAGGGCTACATTCAATCTCCTTCAAATATTTTTAAGCCATTCATCCATTTCATGTGATAACAGAAAATGTATTCAATGTATTAGATGGTGAGGATAAATAACATCCCATGCAGTTATAAACACTTCCTTTTAATGGGAATTTAATATGTGCTTCACCTTACTTGCCTTCATGCAGTGAGTATCTTAATTTCATTTGGAATTCGCCCTGCAATTTTGGAAACTATATGCAATGTTTAGTATCCAGGTTTTTAGATAAGTTGATATTAAAACATACCATGAATATAAATCCAAGATATCCCATTAAAGATTCTTTTCTGTGCCTTAAATAACATTATATGTATTGAAATATGTTGCATATTTGATTACTGGCCCTTTGTCTCCTCTTTTTTCAGTGTAAAAACAGACTGATTTTTCAATAAAATCAAAAGGAATTTGAAAAAGAGAGATGAAAGAGTACATGTTAAATATTGACAATGAACCTTTTCTTGCCAAATTTTGTATGTGTATTACATTTATTAATGGTTGTAAATATAATTTGTGTGATTAGGATTATCTTACAAATGTTTATCCTCAAACAGTTTAAAGAATGGAAATTCTGCCTCTATGGAGTAGGACTACTCCCCCAGCCTGCAGACACAGAAAAAATAACCACCCCTCTTGGTCTTCAGTCATCTTTCATTATACCTTTCAAAAATCCCACTGAGGAAGATGTTGTCATCAACATCATGTTAACAAGTACGTTGTTTTTCTTGTATTTACATATAATTTTGTAGCTAGTAATCAAACTTATTTTATCATAGAATAAAAAATCATTATATAAAAGAGAAAACATGGAGAGAGATATGGAATATGTTGGTTTATAAATCACAGCTTACAAATGGTGGAGCCAGAATCAGGTATTTATGTACCAAGTCAATTTCTTCCAATATTGTCTGTAAACTTAAATATACAGTAAATCTGTAAGATTATTATGATATTAATCAAATATGCCAGTATTTATTCTTTGAAAGTTTATGGAAATTCTTGTGTTATGATTCTGTTTCTCCCCTCTTTTTTTTTTAAATAAATAGGTAGTATATCTGATTAAGTATTTGTTTCAACCAGTCTTTTTGAAGATGCATGCTTTTAAATTAGATTGCATAAAGTATTTAATCACTTTATAGTAAATTATTTAATACTGTGAGTCCAAAATAAAAATTAATTCATCATGAGTTTTCTGAAGCACATTTAAGTCCAATATTGGACATTATCAATGTGTTTTTGATTATTATTCCTATTTCTACTATTAGTATTAATATTATTACTTTCAACTACTATTGCTACTATAGTAATTGGTAATTTAGTGATTATAGTTTTATATATTAAACCTTTTGATATAAAAACCTACTTGCTTTCCAGAATGGTTATAATATTGTAATTCATACTCATCAAAATATATTATAGATGTCACCTGTTTTCTTGAGTCTAATCAACTCTGAATAGCAATATTCTCCTTAATCTCCATCAATCTGATTGAGGGAAAATTGTATTTTATCATCATTGCAAATTTACTATTTTTTATTAGCACATTATAGTTATGCATAGGAGCTGGTTTCATCTCGACAAATTCCTACATGCATGGAATTCAATTGTAGTTCATGTTTTTCCCCTTTTCCCTCCCCTTCCTCTTTCCCCCATTCTCCTTTCTCTATTGATCTTCCTTTTATTCATCTATTTATTTATTTTTGATCGGTTCTTTCTATTTACACATAAAGGGGAAATTCCCTGTGGTTTATTTATATATGCACATAGAATTATTTTTAAAAAATTCATTCCACATTTTCTTCCTTTCCCATCCCTCCTCTCTCCCTCTCAATCTCCTTCTACTCTACATCTTTCTAATCTTCTATCCTCCTTTATTTATTTATTATTTTTGATTAACGCTTATCCTGAATATTGTTTACCTGTTGGCATTTTGGTTTTTCCTGATCATCCCTTCATGCTCTTTGTATGAAATAATTTTTTAAATTATAAAAATAATGGCATGTCATATAAAATCCTTATAAATACTTTGGTTGTTATGAGGAGAGGTGTGCAGTATTTAGTAAAAGCTGATTGAAGACTCAAGGAACTCGTCATTTTAAGGTAGAAGAGACTAGAGCATATGTATAAGCAGAAGGAAGAAGCTAGAGTTGAACAGGAGTTAATGGTATAAAGGAGGGAAGGTTTAAATGATGAGCTGAGGCTCTTGGTGGACTGAGCTCATGGTCAAGGTATACACGTTAACCTTGAACAGGAGGAACATTTCTTCCTTTGGACAGGTGGGAATAAGAGAAAAGAAATGCAAATATAGATATCTTGTTATGAGGTAGAGGGGCTTGGGAATTAAGAGCAGTCATGTTTACATTTTCTTCTGCTGAAGAAAGGAGATAGAGTAGGAAATTTGGAGAGTTAGTGATTTGGAATAACTGCTGGAGGAAAAGGAATAGGTAGCTGAAAAAAAAATTCAAATACAAAAGGCATTGTGTCCTTTGGGTTTAGAAACCACACATTTAGATAGGCACCAAAAAGATGTTGTGAAGCTTGTATCAATTGTACAACTCGGAATCTCTGGTGTGGGAACTTGAGGCAGGCCAAAGGATTTTTCCAGGGAATGAACTTCTCAGGGCAGATATAGTTAAATATCTTCATAATTATAAGTGTTTTAAAAACATACTGGAGTCAAGATTTTGACTTTAAAAATATGAAATAATTTGTGGCCTCTTAGTTTTTGAAAATCTGCCTAAAATTCTTCCTTCTTTGTAATAAGAAAATACAGCAAACTTATCAATTAAAACTTTTATCAGTCATTTGCAATTGAAACATTCTCTTTTAAGTAAACTTACTCTCTGTAGGGGAAATGTTAAAACTCTTAATTTCTCCCTCCTCCTTTCTTTAAGCTGATAAGATGGGGCAAAGAAAATTATTGACCTCAGATATCTTAGCACTTGTCCACACTCCCTCCCTCCACCCCCAACAGTTCCTCTTTCCCTTTTCTTATTGATGACATCTTCCTTTGTGTCATATCCTCCTCCTTCTCCCTCTTTTGGACTCTGTTTTGCTAGGTGCCATACACCTACTTTGTGTTCATATTCCTTGGTAAATAAGCTCACACAATTTGGCCTGAATTGTTGAACATTTATGGGAAAATGGGACTGATGAGAAGAATAAAATATTTAGCATGTATGCCAAATATACACATTACAAAAGGTGCTATGTTGATACCTTCTCATTTAAATATTTGTAAATGTCTTTAAATTATTTAACAATGGAACTATACAACCTGTTGCTATCTTTCAAAAGGAAGCAATATAGATATTCCTGGAGATAATACAGAATTCATGGAGTTTCCTTAGGGAAGTTGATGGCAAGATTCAGAATACATCACCAAGAGGTGATACTCAATGTGAATGATCTCACAGAATTGCAGATCCTGCATATCTCCCCCCATCCCACGTGTGAGTGTGTGTGTGTGTGTGTGTGTGTGTGTGTGTGTTTCCTGCACCTGGAATCCTGAACCTGGAATAATTATTTTCCCTACTGAATAGCATGGCAGCATATATACAGCTTTATTTAAACATTTGTTATTGTAGTTAATATTTGTGGGATCTTTGTGAGCAAGATTTGTGTATTGGTCACTTATAAAGCAAACAGGACAGAGTGGTCCACAAAAATATTAAGATTCTGATAACTAGAGACAACATGTAGTAGAAATAAAGTGCCAAAGATCCTTTGAATATTGAAAGGTATTATTTCTGGGAGAAGTGATAAACATGAAAATAGCTAAGATAGCAGCAGGAAAAATGATAGAGAATTAGGTAATCTAGAAGTTTGATAATGAGTTTGACATTCCAAAAATGCTGCTTTCCTGGGAAAACAGTGAGTTTTGAAAAATATCTATATATTTCTATACGTGTGTTGGAGGAGGGGTGGAGACATATCAGGATATTGCAAAATTGCTAAATGCTGTGATAAGGAATCCAGGTTTAATTCCTTAGTGAGTTTTGAAAATATTTCCTGTGTTTTATGTATTTATAAACTATATTCTATAGCATTTTAAAAACTAACTCTAAAAATATTTGTTGACAATGGATATGGCTTGGGAGAGTAGACTGGTGTTGAGAGCTAATGCTTAGAAGGTTTAAATCCATATCAATGGAAAAGCACACAATATATTTCTAGAAGTTTCCCAAATCTCTGAGAGAATTCATTCATTTAGCAAACATTTTACATTTCATGTGCCCAGACTACCCTTTTTCAAATAACTATACTGTGCTGCCTAAACAAATGTTCTTAAAGGCTTGCTTACATTCCCAGTACTTTTTATAACCCAGATGAGTATTTGGTTATGGGTACTTTAAAATAGTCCCAAGCTAAAGATCATTATGTTGGTGCTGTTTGGAAAAGAATCACATAAAAAATTCTTATCATTCCATTTTACTGTTGTAATACCACACACTCACAAGATCAGATAACATAGAAATATTCTAAAAAATTTGTCATAATGTGTTCATGGAGGTGTTATCAAAGGCTTTCATGGTACATTGCACAGTCTTTTTTACAAAATTATTGGGAGAAATTTCTTTCAGTTATTACTATCAAGAAGAATTATTGCTTTTTTGAGCCAGTAGTTTGTTTTCATCCCACAGAGACTGATGGTGTCATTTCATTTCTCCTCCATACACTGGCTGCTAAGAAAATATTTTGGCTTATCTGGAGCAAGTGACATGCCCACGCTATATCTCATCCCTGACTGCAGGTTATGTCCCTAATCTTGTTTCAATTTTCTAAAAAATTACTTGTAATTCGTCTTTTCTTGGATTTTATATCTCTGTGATGTCTTTAAAAGTTTTTGTAAAAGATGAGGGCATATAAATACACATATGTGCCCACAAAGATACTAGTTTGCAATATTTCAAAGTTTTTGATTGCCCCAGAAATCTCTTTCCCATGACAAGATAAGCCCATAAGATTAGACTGTAGCTCTCAACTTCTCCTGTACTTCTATCTTACCCAGTTTGGGAACAGATATCTCCAGGAAAGGAGCTGTACAAACAATGCCAATAGGAACAGGGCGAGCTCTTTGAAGAGCTTTCAGTTGAACATTATGCAAGGCAAAGTGAGAGAAGATGATGCTTCAGGGATCCTCCATGTCTTAATCCATGCTAACTTCAAAAGATAAATGAGAGAAGCTGGCTAGAGAAGAGATGGTCTAAACACCCTGAGGATGGTAAAAATTCCTTCAAAGCAGATAATTAATGAGTATGATGAGGAACAGGATGCTACAGCAAAACTTTTAAATACCCTGAGAAGAGAAGATGTGTTATGAACCTACTATATGCCACCCTAGACCTCTATTAACATGACCGTACCCAATCTTCAAGACAACTCTTCCAAGAAGGAAGTCAATATTCCTACTTTTCAGATGTGGAACTCTAGGCTTAGACATTCCCCAAAGCCATAGCAGTAAATAGAACAAGATCTTGAACTGATGGTGTCTGGCTGTCTTCTTCAAGACCACCTGTCATTCTAAGTCATCTGCTCAGAGGTGGTACTTTTAAAAACCAGTGAAGGCTTTAAAGAACTTACATTGTCTTCACATGACAGTGGAACAGGCTTCCCCTATTCTATAAAAAGTCGTCAAGAAATACCCCTTACTGCCACTGCTTTCTCCTCTTTTCATATCTTCTGATCTCTTCTTTCTCTTTTGCTCTCTGCCATAAGATACTGAATCCATCTGATCCACACATGCTTAGGGTTGCACCTTGCCCTTATTTGGCATAGACATGTACCTCTCGGTGACTGTCCATGGACTCAATTCTTACAATTATTCTCATCAGTAATTTTTATCTGTAATTATGTCCCCATTTTGAAACCCCTTCTCTTCTCTTAAGTTTCTGCCACACATAGCTGGGAATAAAGGCAGAGAATGGAAGAGTAGCCATGAGTGGGAAGCAAGGATCTAAGTTAAACCATTAGAAATTATGGACTAATGTACACATATTATGAATTTAAGGACATATCTCTATTAGATGTTGGTTTCCTTGCTCATCAAACCATATTCTAAACCTGCTAATTTGTGAGCTTTTTAATGTCAGGGGTTACCTTAATTCATAGCTTAATTCCTTACTAAATGAATATTTGCATTTTAGCATACATGCTGATAAAACAGGAGTTAAATGTTTTGTCACTGTCTCTTTGTTGAGTACCTATTTTGATCTGAAAACTATTGTATGTACATTTCAAAACTATTTCACATTTGAAGGACATATATACAAATACATAGTTTTTTACTTTATATAGTATTCTGTAAGTGAAATTTCATTGTGGATTAGATACCTAAAAAGTTGCAAAAATGAACGAAGCAATAATTAATGCATACAAATGAGGTGTTTTGATTATTTTTTCCTCTGAAATGGTTATAGTCTGGAAATTCTTCACTCTACTTAATCTAAATTTAAATGTAATATGAGTGATTTGATTTAAATATTTAAATAACCATGGATTCTGTTTCAGACATCAATAGTTAATTGAAGAGTAAAACAAAATAACATTAGGGGAAAAGATGTGCACGTCAATTAACATAGCATATTAGATTTACAAATATCACTTTCCATTTTGGTGATTGATCAGTGTAAATAAAGTACTGTGATGAGTTCTTGTTGACTTTGGGTTAATTATGACTGTGGTGTTCAGTAGCAGTAAAGTAATAAAGCATACAATGTAGCATAATTATGATAAGTTAATCACACTTTGGGGACACAGAGATGACTCAGTGCATTTCATTTCACAGGGTAGATTAGTTTATGAAAATCTTGTCCCTGAAGGCCCTCTGAATCTTATCTAAAGCACATTCAGAGTTGAATAAATGTTTATGTTAACTATATAGTAATCATAACAAATTGCCAATCAGTGTGAACACAGTTTTATACATAAGAAGAGAGCTAAATAGGTGTAAGAAAATGTTCCATGCCCTCAAGATCCTTCCCAAATTCAAGATTTTATACTTTGGAATTAATAAATAAATAGTATTGGGAGATTTGAGACTTAAGCAAGGAAGTTGCAATTTTGAAAATATTAATAGTCTCTTTAATACCTTAGTTCAATTAGATTATACATCCAAGTTCACTTTGCTTATGACAAAAACTAATATTTTTATATTAAGTAAAATAGATGTAGACTAATTATAACTACTTTTTAGATGAACAATCTAAAACTCACCTTGCTTATAATTTATTTTTAGGTAGTATTCAGATACCTTAATACTTGTAGTTCCTTACCTGATTCTTGATTAATAACTATCTCCTGAAGTCCAGGAAGCAATAACTGGGAACTTATCAAAATTCAGATTCTCAGGTCCACACTCAGTTACTCCTTTTTGTTAGGTCTAGATTTAGGTCCTACTATCATAAGCTATTTCCATATAAGTTATTGGGAAATTACACTTTTCAAAACACTCATCTTTACAAAATCACCTCTAAACAGTTTTTTTTTAAATCATGCACGTATCTTAGTGGATACTTTTTAGCATTTTCAATATATGCATATTGACTTTTGAAATATATACATGTAACACAATTAACATGTATTTAATATCAAGAGAGCTTATCATTTTTATAAAAAATTAATGCACATTTATGTATATTGTTTTATTGTTGCATAAATCTTTATATATACATAAATACACACATTCTCTGACATATATATGTGTGTATATATACACATATATATATATATACATATATGTGTGTGTGTGTATATATATATAGCATTGCATTTCATTTTTAGATAGCAGGCTCAAACAGGTTCTCAATAACATTTATTATTTGAATAGTTAAAATTTCAAAAGTTTATGAGTAGATTTTATACGACTTTAATATTATAGAGAGTACCTTTTATAATGTTGGATACGTTCTTCAAAAATGTCATTTAAAATTCATGTCAAAATATACTTTGAAAAATATTTGTCTAAGAAATTTCCCATTAGATGAATATTTCCATTCTATTTCCATTTCCACTGATGTTTGTCTTCTTGAATGTGACATTGAAATGTAATATCACTTTATTTTTTAAATTAGATCATGAACAGCTCAGGCATCTTCTCATCGACCAATGTTGGGATAGCTTCATCAATGAGAATTCTGCTTTCCAGTTTAATTCTCTGAGTCATATACAAGGTATAGAATGTCTGCCTTATATTCTGTCATTATGTATACTACTACATTTAAGATTTAATGCTTCTTTCCATTGTCTTAATAAATATTTGATACAAATTAAAATACAATTTAAAATTTTTGAAACGAATTTATGTAAATTGATAGAAAATCATGGATAGTGTAAACTTTATGCATCTGTAGAGCATTTACATTGTTTTTCTTTTGAAATGTAGCACCTAAGTAACTCTTGCCAAATATTTTACTTTTGTATTTTTCTTCCTCCTCTTCTTCCCCTTCTTCTCTTTCTTTTTCTCTTCCTCTTTCTTCTTTACCTTCTTTACCCTCCTTTTCCTTCTCCCTCTTCTTCCTACTTCAATGAACTGGATCTTATTATGTTGCCAGTTGCCTTAGCCTCCTATTTTTGAAATTTCGAATGTTTGTTAAGTCATGCCACTTAATACATGGGTGTGTGTGAGTCAAGGAAAATTTTGGAAAATTAAAAATAACTAGTGTGCTAAGACTACTCGATCTCAGGAAAAATAATTACATCTTTGCATAGCTAATGATTACTTGCAAATGTATTAAAAGTTGTACATATGTTTCTTCTGTACATTTAACCCATGTGAATATTAATGAATAGGAAAACAATCTAAGATATAATGAAGTTGCTTAAAAATCCAAAGCTCAAAAATTATGAATTTGCTTAAAATATTTTTAAATTACAAAAAATGATTTTGGTTTATATAATAAAGGACAAATTTTGTTAATGTAGTTAATGCAAACATACTAATTGAAATCATGACTATTAGCATCCTTCTGAAAGGTTAATGACCTTCTTCCATTTACTATAGTCGCTTATTCTTGAGTATTATTGATTTATCTAATTTAATGCAAAATTTCATGATATAGGTATTATTATTCTCATTGAATTGAGAAAATTGAAATTCAGAAAAATTAACTTACACAGAATCTAAACACTTGTTTAATGGCAGAGGTGAATTGCCTATGTCTGATTTCAAAATCTTTGCTTTATATTTCTTTTTAAATTTTTTTTTGTAGTTGTATAAGGACAGAATACCTTTATTTTATTTGTTTATTTTTTTATTTGCTGCTGAAGATGGAACCTAGTGCCTCATACATGCTAGGCAAGCACTCTGCCACTGAGCCCCAGCCCCTGCTTTATATTTCTTTGCAATGCATTAAAAGGAGTACAAACAACAGTTTGTAAAGGAGAAAATAGAGATGGCAAAAGAATGGTTGAAAATATATTTAGTGCCATTTTAACCAAATAGACACTGATCTCTGGTTATTAATGACATAGATGTTAAATAATTTAATTAACATAGATGTTTAATTAATAAATATTGATTTAAACAATGACTACCTAATTATTCTTTTTTCTTTTTTTTTGTTTGTTTTGCAATTTTGTATTTTTTTGTATTTTAATGGCACTACCAATGTTAAAGTTTCTATGTGAAATTGGAAAAAACAGTGCTAATAGGAATATAAATCATTGCATAGAGTCTAGAAAGCACTTTGTGTAATGTATAGAATGAAACTCTGAAATGATCATTATTTAATACCAATACCAATTCTGGTGAAATATTTTTTAAAAATAATCAAAATATGGTTGATTCATGCCAAAATATATTTGGTATTGCATCTTCTATGATAGCAAAAAGCAATTGAAAACAGCCTTAATGCCAAATAATAAGTTTGTTATATTTGTAGAAACATTTAATTCATCTGTGTATACTTAGTTTTACTTACTTATTAAATATATAAGCCATTTTATTTTTTTTCAAAATTTCTTCCATTTATTCTACAAATGTTTTTTTCCCATTGTGAAATCAATGGAAAATTCAACTACATTTTTTTTTCTTCTCTATGTTTAATAGGGAAGTATCACAGATGGGTAGGCAACTTTTAATTTCATTTTGCCTTTCATTATTCAGGGATATTTATTTTCTTAATTCCTTTCACTTCTCTTCTTGTTGAACAATAATAGTCATTCTGTTGCTATTTGTTTTTGCAGTGTAACATCCTATATTTGGATCATATACATTTTGTTCCATGGATCAGTAGTTTAGGTCTTGTGCCAGTGCCACAGTTTAAACCCCATGGTTTTGTTTTATTATTCTATTTCTTTCTTTACAGTTTCTTTACAATTATTTATTTACTCTCTTCATCTATTTATCTTTCTGTAAAAACTTTAGAATAACTTTTTTTATCAAATTCCAAAATAAATCTCAGTAACATATTGCAGTTACATTAAACCTATAGACAAACTTGGAGAGAACTATATCTTTATGATATTTAATCTTCTTATTCAGAACTATTCATTTTCTTAATATTTTGCAGTATAGTATTTATAAATGTCAATAAAGCCCATGTTTGCATGACAAAATTATAAAGCTTTCAGTAGCAGTACTATTGTTTTAAATAATCCAGTTAGTAATTACATATAATGCAATTTCTATACAACATAGAAACCAAGAATTTTGTGTCCCTATATTAATATTTCCAATTTGATAAGTAGTGGTTAAATGCACTTATTTAATTTATGACTTATATTGCTTTTATTGTCTTCAAATAGGTTTCAAATTTAATCCAATTTTCTGCTGGATTCCTTATTGACTTTTCTAGCTACCATTATGAGTTGATTGTTATGATAAACAATGTATACCCTGCCTGTGTAGAGCGTAGTTCAAGATGTACTCCCTACCGCTCTATATAATAAAATCTCCAAAGGGGCTTATTTTCTAGGAATTCCTTGTTTTCTCTGACATTCTTATATGCTATAATATTAGTCTTAGGGTTTTTTTCTACTGAATTAGGGATTATAAACATTAAAATTACAACAGAAATGGGAGCTCAGCTTCTTATACTGCTATTGACATTTTTTGAGACATTGGGACATTTTTGGCCATACCGTAAAACTTTCCTTTAGAGATATTATCCTGAACAAGAAAAGCACTTATAATCCTAAAACTAAGTTTTTCTACTTCAACATGCAACATTTCCTTGGTGATATATAGTTATATGTTCCCTAAATGTGAATGGTGCTGCTTCATTCCATGGCAGGAGCTATTCAATTCACCTTTCCTATCTAAAGCTGACTTTACCAAAATTGTGGCCTGTATGTGACTAAAGGATATGAAGAAAAATAATTTCTGTAAACATTGCTCATATTAACTTCTTTCATAAATTTTTAATTCCTTTGCACTTATGATGTCATTTAGACCTATATATAGTTAGATAGTGACCTAGACTAGAACTCTAGCCATTGACACTATTGTTTTCTTACTGGAAAAAGCATTTATATTTACACTGACATTTATTTATATTTATTTATATTGACACTATTGTTTTCTTACTGGAAAAAGCATTTATATCATCTTTATTGCTCTTTAATTTCTGGTTATGTGTAGGTACCTAAATACTTCATTTTATTTTTAGCAGATTTGTAGTTCTTTTTGTTATCTTTCAAAACTGATGATAAGAACTAGGCAGGAGGAAAAGAAATGGTGTTTCTATCAGTGCTAAATATTAGCTTGCCAGTCTTCACTTTGAAACTTTTGTCTATGAACTTAATTAGGTTGAGTAACCAAGAATGAGACAAGACTGAATGTAAATTGTGATTTCAGAGGACATCCTTCTACAAAGTTGATAAATTTATAAGACTTCCTGTCCTTTTTCTCTCTTTTATGGGCAAGGAATCAAATGGCACTGAAGCAAAATCAAGATTAAATCTTTGAAACAAATCTTACCTGAAACATCTTCCTGGGTCCTCTGATTATAATATTTCAAAAAGGGCAATGGATTAGCATTATTACATATACTGTAACACTAGAGAATGAGGTGTCACTTTATAAATATATACACATAATTTGATATAGAACCTAGAAAGGTTGCCAAGGTACAAGGATTGAGAATTAGGTTTGTAGGCAGAGAATGTATGTTCTGGTTTTGACTGAAACATATAATCTATATTAACTCAGGCTAATTTTATTAATTTATTCATATACATATTGCATGATAATTTATGATCTTTCCATATATTGTTTCATTAATTAATTTATCTATAACCAGTATCTTACTTAATTTTTTTTTAGTTCACAATATGTTATTATCAGATCAGGGTAGCCTCTTTCTCTGTTCTTAATATAATACATCAAAACCCAGATTTCTAAATAATAAATTTGATGCTTTTATCTAAAAAAATAGCCCATCAACAGCATAGAATAAAGACAAAATTCTGCCAGTAACCTTATCATTTTATCTGAGGACTTTAATTATTACTGTTTCACATGTGCTTTATGATAAACTATTTTTCTTCCTACTTACTACATGCCTATAATATTTAAATGGTGATACATATTACTAAACTTAAATGATTATTTTCACAAAATGATTCCATAAGTGTTCAAGAGAGGACTTCATAGTTACAATTATTTGGTTTTAATTCACAGCCAAGCTATATTATTTGCTGTGAATTAAAGCTAAAAATCCTTCTCCAAAATAATATATAATTTGTCCCTTAGTTTATGATGTTGTATTTTTAAGTAAAATTTTTATTTAAATTAATTAATGAAACAATATATGGAAAGATCATGAATAGATCATGCAGTATGTATATGAATAAATTAATGAAATTACCCTCAAAACCAGAAAAGTATACTTTTAAGCAATGTGAGTTGGGCCAAGAAACTATTCTAATTCAGTATTAATCTAGGTAGTGAATGTGGCAACAATAAACTGCATTTCAAGCATTTGATATAAGGATACACACACACACACACACACACACACACACGCTAAATCCCTATTCTACCACTGAGCTACCCCACAGCCGTGAGATATACAAATTTAGGGTACTTTTGTTTTTATTGCCACTGCTGTTGGTTTCATTATAAATATTGTTGTTGTTCTAATTTTGCAATCCCTTACATGAACAACAGAAATTGCTCAAAGAAGGTGTATTTTAGAATTTACTAGCTTTAAATGCAACAACCATGTTTTCTGTTATTACTCATTTAAGTAACAAAGGGTAAAATGACAGCTTTTTAAAAGAATATATCAATAATTTCTTGATAGTGAAACCAAGTTCATCCAGAAATAAAAGCTACTGCATTTAAAAAGGTTCATTACTGATATGGTTTCCAAAAGTAAAATAAATATATTTCCATAACAGAAACAGACTAAAATGTATTAAAAATTATATATCATTATATAAACAAAGTGCTGTTATCACAATCACCATTTAAGAGAAGTGTGCTTCAGAGAAAATTTCTTTGTAATAAAATATTTTCCTGAGCCAGTAACTAGTTCATAGAAACAGTGATTTGCTGACAAGGTTACAGGGAACTCTACCCTGTCACCAATTAATATAACTGCAGGCAAGAAACTTACCCTCTAGACCTTTTGAGTTTTCTCATTTTAAAATATGTCACTTGGCACTTCCAGCTTCTGCTCAGCAATGTTCAAGTGTTTGGCAATGGAAAAGATATTGTTCCTATTTTACAACACAATAAAATGATGAAAAATATGAACCTTCATGATTTAAAAAAAAATCACATAATTGAAGTCATAGGAAAATCAAGTCACCTAAAAATCTAAGCCAAGACAGGTACCTTCAGAGCTATACTAACTACAAGTTTTATGGATAAAACTACATTGGCACATTTGGAAGATGTAGGGATCTATTGAAACACAATGTGCATACAGCTAGGGAAGGGGCAAGAAAACTGAGAAGGACAAGTCCTAAAGATCAGGGACATGATTACTGGCTAAGAATGAAACTTACTCAGAACACCAGAAAACACTGCCCTCACAATTCCACTGCTAGATTAACAAATATTGTATGCCAACTAGCACTGAATGAGTTGCAAAAAAGCTGATTCTATATGAGGTAAAGTGCATGGGAAAAGTTAAAGCTGAGAATGAAGTTGACATTGAGAAAAAGCCTTTGGTAAAGTTAGCCCCCACACTAAGCACAATTCTATCAATCTCAGCTGTTTTAGTCAACTTTTTCACTGCTGTGACCAAAAGACCTGACAAGAGCAATTAGAGAAGGAAAGGTTTATTTTGGTGCTCATGGTTTCAGAGGTCTCAGTCCATATATGGCCGACACCATTTCTAAGGGCCTGAGATGAGGAGAACATTGTGGTGGAAGAGTATGGAAAAGGAAAGCAGCTGGGAACATGGCACCAGGAAGCAAAGAGAGACTAAGCTCAGTTCACAACATATATAACTCAAAGGTACTTCCCCAATGACCCACCTCCTCTAGGTTCACCCTACCTACCTACAGTCACCACTTGGTTAATCCCTATCTGGGATTAATGCAGTGATTAGGTTAAGGCTCTCAAAGCCCAATCATTTCACTTCTAAACTTTCTTGCATTGTCTCACACAGGAGCTTTTGAGGGACACCTAATATATAAACCATAACATTCCACCTCTGGCCCCCAAAGCTCATGCTCATATAATAATGCAAAATGCATTTAGTCCATTTTCAAGAGTCCTCTAGTCTCAACAGTGTTAGCATTGCCCAAAAGTCCAAGTCCAAAGTTTCCTCTGAAACTTAAGGCAAACTCTCAGCATAAGCCCCTGTAAAAAACCAAACCAAACCAAACCAATCCAGTTATATATTATCCAATATATAAAGACACAAAGTAAACATTTCCATGTGAAGAAATGGGGGCATAGAAGGAAAGGATGGGACCAAAGCAAGACCATAATCCAGCTGGGCAAATAAATTCTCTAGCTCTACATCTAGCATCTGGAGCACATGGCATTGTAATGTTCTCTCCAAAAGGCTGATGTAGCTCCACCCCTATGGCTTTGCTGGTTGCAGGCTACATGACCCCTCTCTTGGCTTGTCTCTAATAGATTCCTGCAATATTCATGGGCAGACATCCCACAGTGCTGGCATTTTTTAATCTCAAGGATCTCCACTGCAGCTTCACTTTCCTTCTCACTTGTCCACACATCACTCTCTCAGAGGCTGCCTACAGAGACTCTGACCCTGGGGCACTTGGCCTAGCCTCCCAAGCCTTCTTTTTAAATCTTGGTAGAATGACCCCCAAATGACTCCAGCATCCTGCAGTCCTGCAGAACCAACACCATGTGATTGACATGGAGGTCTGCCACCATCTTGAGCAATAGTCAAGCCTCCAGGGACAATGGCTACATTAGCCTCTGCATACCTGAGTGGCTGAGCACCTGAAGCAACTTCCTAGGTAATGCTGTGCAAGCAGAGTGCCCCATTGTACTCTTCTCAAAGGAATTTTTACTTTTACTCCCTTAAGCCTCAGAAGTGTGTGGTCTTGCCAATTCCTGAATTGCCCTCAAACAATCTTTATTAGGTCTCTGGGCAAAGTCTTTAATATTTCTTTAGTGGCTGTAATGTCTTTAACAACTGCAACTTATTCCAAATTTTAGTAGCAGTTTTCTGGCCAAAGATTTTCAAATCTTTCTGCTTTGCTTTCTGCTCTTCTGATTATCATAATAAACTTGGCTAAAAGCTGCCAGCAATATCCATGCCAACACCTAAATCCTATACTGCTTAGCAATTTCTTCCACCAGATTAAGAAGTCCATTGAATTTAATAAATTCAGCCACACAGAAAGTTTTAGGACATGAGCTAAATGCAGACAACTTCTTAGCCAGAACGTAACTCCAATGGCCTCTCATCCAATTTCCACTGGAGTTCTCCTTTTCCTCTGAGACCTCATGAGCCCAGTTTTTACTTTCCTCAGTCCTGTCGGTGTTCTGATCTTTTGAACTCCCGCCAGACTTGCTCATTAAGCTCTGTTTACAACAATCTAAAGCTTTTCCAGCTTGTATCCCTAAACTTTTCAAAATTCCTCACAAATTCCAAAAAGCTCCAAAAGCTTCTAAACCACAGGTAATTTCTGTTTTAGTCAGCTTTTGCACTGCTGTGACCAGAACAATTAGAGGAGGAAAAAGTTATTTGAGGGGCTCACAGTTTCAGAGGGCTCTGTTCATAGAAGACCAACTTCATTGCTCTGGGCCTGAGGAAAGGCTGAACATCATGGTAGAAGTATGTGGTGGAGGATAGTGAGGGAGCTTGTACCAGGAAGGAGAGGGAGAGGGAGAGAGGGAGAGAGGGAGAGAGAGAGAGAGAACTCTCTGCTCATAACAAATATACTCCAAAGGAAAGTTCCCAATGACCTACCTACCTTCATGCCACACCCTAATTACCTATAGTCACCACTCAGTTAATCTCTATCAGGATTAAGGCTCTTATAACCCAATCATTTCATTTCTACTTTTTCTTGCATTGTCTCACATAAGCTTTTAGGAGACACCAAATATCTAAATCATATCAACCAAAAAATCATGAGGAGTATAAAAGACAAGAAGAACTTTACACACTTTAAGAGGAAAACCAAGGATAGAAACCAAACTTCAACATGAAACAGTTTAGTGAGAACTATGGGACAGGACATTCAAAGAAGCAATGACTAATGTAGTTAAATTTTGATTGGAATAAATGGACAAGGTGATAGATTAGATGGGTAATTTCAGCAATGAGATGAAAATTTTTTAAACTAACATGGAAATACTAGAAATGAAAACACAGAAACAGTGAGAAATAATGTTTCCAATGATCACAAGAGTAGATTTGACATAACCAAGAATCAGTAATCTCCAAAAATTGTCAGTAGAAATAGCAGTAATTTATAGATAAAATAAGAGAAAAAAGAGCACTGAAGAGTTGTGAGCTGGAATGAGTCTAAAGTATAATAATTGCAATTTTAGAAGGCAAAGAGATTGTAGGACCAGTGCAGAGGAAAGAAAAAATATTAGAAAAAATAATAGGTGAGTATTCACAAACCTTGAGAAATCATATTTAATCTGCTGAAAACAATGTAAATAAAGTCTTAGACGTTCCTTGATTAGGGGGAAAAAAGACATTACACAGACAAAAATAAAGACTTTCGAAAACTACAAGGTAATGTAGAGATTAAAGAAAAAATAATACTGTCAGTCCAGAAGTCTCTACATACCAACAATATCTTTCAAGATACAGAATTAAAGATTTCTTCAGATCAATGTACAAAGCCCAATTACATTTCTAATTTTAGCAAAAGACCATTAGAACTTGGCATTAAAATGTCATTTACAATATCAAAAAAGAACACTGCAATATTTCTATAAAAATCTAACAAAATGTGCAGATTTCACATACTGAATACTATAAAATGCTGATGAAAAAAAAATCCAGTAAGGTTATATAAATGGAAGATTTATTATGTTCATTGATAGGAAAACTCAGTATTGTTAAAATGTTAGTGCTCCCCAATTTGATGTATTGATCAAATACCTTCCCCTTCTATTTCCTATTAGATTTTTTATGAGTATTCACAAACTGATTCTAAAATATACATGAAAAGACCAAACAACTAGAATATAAAAATAAAATTTTTATGAAAGATTAGCAAAATTGGAAGACTTAACACTAATACAATTTTAGATAACCTACATAATTTTTGTTGGTTAAACATAGACAGAAATTTTATATTGAACAAAGATAAACACAATCATATGAGCATAAGAGAAAATCCAGATGTAAACACACACAGAATTAACTGAGTGATTTGAGTTCTTAAGAAATACTAAATATCTAATTGAGACAAGGAAGATCCACTGATGGATGATCAAATAAGCTGCCAAAATTCATAGACAAAGAGAATATATTTTTAAATTAATTAATAATTAATTTATTATACAGTAGAATGCATTTTGACATATAGTACACAAATGGAGCACAAGTTCTCATTCCTCTGGCTGTACATGGTTCAGAGTCACTCCACTAGTGTTATCATACATGTATATAGGGTAATAATGTCTGTCTCTTTCTACTGTCCTTCCCATCCCCACAACCCCACCCTTACCCTAACTCCCCTCTACACAAACCAAAGTTCCTTCATACTTCCCTACCCACTCCTCACCCATCCTGTTAAGGACTGCTCTATATATTTACTCACTGTGGGACATACCTAGAATGTTCCTTTCTTGTGGCTAGAATAAGCATTAGAGGACAAATGGAGATTCAAAACTATCTCTTAAGTTTTCCACTTATAAATTGTCATCTAAACCACATTTCATTGGCCAAATTAAGCCACATATGGTCATGCTTAATATCAGTAAAAATGAGACGTATTCTCTGTCTACCTTAACATGGGAGACAATAAAGTTAAATCAAAATCAAAGCAAAGGCCATGATTATATAATTACAATAAAAAGGAAGAAAAAAGAGAGATCCAATATGGCGGTGGGCGCTGAGAGATCAATTCTGTGACCTCTTCAGCTGCGCGGGCAAAGGGAGTCTTAAACAGACTGAATGCTGTTTGCTCAAAATCACTTGGCAATGCTGGACTGAAGTGGACTGAGGGTGAGCAATTTGCGCTCCTCAGAGCCCACATCGAGCCCGGAGCTGGTGAATTCAGGCTGCCCGCGCGCAGTCTCTGGTTGATTGTCTGCGTCTTGCCGCCAAACCGCCGCGACTCAGCGCTACAGACACTCCAGCGGAATAGAGAAACAACTCTTCAGTTCCTCCGTGAATCTTTTGAGGTGATACCAACCGAGCCTCCATAGGCAGCGGGCACAGGATTGAGACAGGGCCTGGGAGAGCCGGTCCGGACCCACCCTTCACATCGGACACCCGGCACAGGGAACGAACGGCCGCCCTTCACATTGGACACCACCATGGCAGAGAACTGACGTCACCAGAATTCAGTGGAGGGGATAGCTTCATCGAAACCGGCGACTTGCAGGTGTATGACCCCAGGGCCCATCATCTTCACACAGCAGGGAAATCTCAAGGGCCCTCCCCCCAGCTCTCCCGTGAGCACGATTGTCAGACCGAGGGAGTCAGGAGTAGCGCCTGACCCCCGGCTACAGAGGTATCTTACACCAGATCCCGGGGGCATGGCTACCGGAAGGAAGCAGGCAAAATAAGCTGACAGTTCCCAGCCCCGCGCTCCACAACCTTGGGGTCTGGGGGAATGGCAAACAGAGAGAGGGTGCCCAGTCGGTCAAGAAAATAGGGCTCCCGGGAGCAGCAGACCCGGCGTGTAGTCAGTTTTGTGGTGAACGCCACCCATGAGTGGGGCTTGGCTGGAGGAAAAGCGGGGAAGTGGCTGGAGACCAGGAAAGGCCCTGGGTGCCCAGGATTAGAGAGCTGGCCAGTGGGGGAGGAAGAGTCGCCTCACAGGGATTGGTTCCTGCATATGGAAAGGAGAAGCTTGGCCTGGTGGGCACAGCTCCACCTACTGGAAGAGAAGTTAATCAAACTCTAAGACTGCATTATTTTTTTCTTCTTTTTTTTTTTTTTTGTCTTTTCAATTTCTTTATTCCCCTTTTCTTGAATTCTACTTATTTACTCTCATTCTCTTTAGCAACTTCTTCTCTCCGCTCCTAATACCTTTCCTCCCAAGCACTACAACACTGTTTATGTGTAATTTACTAAATGTGTATAGGTAAATGTTCCGAGGCGTTATATAGTGCTACCAATTCCCTAGCTACCCCCAAATACTCTGGACCCATTCTCCTGTTAATATCCCTTGTCAATCTTCCAAGGTAGCCAAGATATACCAACCTCTATACCATCACATCACTTGACCTAAACATAAGTCCCAAGACAAAACCGCAGATCGCTATATGCCATCAGAATCCATACGCATTTCATGAAATGAACGAATCTGCTTTAAAGTGCAATAAAATTCATCATCTCTAGTCATAGTCTCCCATCACAAAGGAGAGACCCCAGAGATACACAAAACCAAAATGAATTTATAGGAGTAAACAGTAACTTAGCAGTCAAACAGAGCCGGAAGTAATATGAGCATCATGAAAAAGCAAGGAAGAAAAGGAGTACAAACAATGCAGGACAGCCTAAATCTATAGGAGAACCTAGAGGCATCAGAAAAATGGTCAAATAAAGAACTCAAGGAATACCTTATACAGATGGAATGGAATCTTAAAGAGGACATGAGACAGCAAATTCAAACAATGAAAGAACACATTAAAAATAAATTACATAAACAGATTCAAGAAGCAAATAAGAAACTTTACCATGAGATAGAGATTATAAAAAAAATCAAACAATAATCCTAGAAATGAAGGAAACTATAAACCAAATTAAAAACTCAAACGAGAGTATCACTAGCAGAGTGGAGCAAGTAGAAGTCAGAACGTCAGACAATGAAGACAAAATATAACATCTTGAAAAGAGTCTAGCCAACTCAGAAAAGCTGGTAAGAAATCACGAGAAAAACATTCAAGATATATGGGATAACATAAAAAAAACAAACTTAAGAGTCACCGTGATAGAGGAAGGTATAGAGGTCCAAACCAAGGGAATGAGTAATCTGTTGAATGAAATAATTTTAGAAAACTTTCCAGATATAAAAAAGGAAACAGATGTACAAATTGTAGATGCATACATGAAACCGAGCATACAAAATCACAGTAGACCAACTCCAAGACACATTGTTATGAAGATATCCAATATACAGAACAAAGAGAGAATATTAAAAGCTACAAGAGAAAGGAGGCAGATTACATTCAGGGGTAAACCAATAAGGTTAACGGCTGATTTTTCATCAGGCTCTGAAAGTGAGAAGATCCTGGAACAATGTATTTCAAACACTGAAAGACAATGGATGCCAACCAAGAATTTTGTATCCAGCAAAATTAAGCTTCAGGTACGACAACAAAATAAAAGTCTTTCATGATAAACAAAAGTTAAAAGAATTTGCAGCCAGAAAACCAGCGTTGCAAAGCATCTTGAGTAAAACACTACACAAGGAAGAAATGAAAAACAATAACCAAAACCAATAGTGGGAAGTACCTCAGTAAAGCAAGAGTGGGGGAGAAAAAAAAAGCTAATCATGGAGAAACAAACCAAATAAAAAAAAGCGAAATAATCAAACATGACTGGAAGTACAAACCATATATCAATAGTAACTCTAAATGTTAATGGTTTAAACTCACCAATAAAGAAACATAGGCTGGTAACCTGGATTAAGAAAACAGATCCAAAAATATGCTGCCTTCAGGAGACACATCTGATTGGAAAACACATACACAGGCTGAAGGTGAAAGGTTGGGAAAAATCATACCACGCACACGTCCTCGGAAGCAAGCAGGGTGGCCATCCTCATATTGAATAAAATAGACTTCAGGACTAAGTTAATCAAAAGAGATAAGGAAGGACATTATATACTGTTAAAAGGAACCATTCACCAACAAGACATAACAATTATCAATATTTATGCACCAAATAATGGTGCTGTAATGTTCATAAAACAAACTCTCCTCAATTCAAGAATCAAATAGACCACAACACAATAATTATGGGTGAATTCAACAAACCTCTCTCACCATTGGACAGATCCTCCAAACAAAAGTTGAATAAAGAAACTATAGAACTCAATAACACAATCAATAACCTAGATTTAACTGACATATATAGAATATATCAACCATCATCAAGTGGATATACTTTTTTCTCAGTAGCACATGGATCCTTCTCAAAAATAGACCATATATTATGCCATAGGGCAACCCTTAGTAAATATAAAGGTGTGGAGATAATACCAAGCATCTTATCTGATCATAATGGAATGAAACTGAAAATCAATGATAAAAGAAGGAAAGAAAAATTCTACATCACTTGGAAAATGAACAATATATTACTGAATGATCAATGGGTTACAGAAGACATAAAGGAGGAAATCAAAAAATTCTTAGAGATAAATGAAAATACAGACACAACATATCGGAATCTATGGGACACAATGAAAGCAGTTTTAAGAGGGAAATTCATTGCCTGCAGTTCATTCCTCAAAAAAAGAAAAAAAAAAAAAAAACAACAAATAAATGAGCTCACACTTCATCTCAAAACCCTAGAAAAGGAAGAGCAATACAACAGCAAATGTAGCAGAAGGCAAGAAATAATTACAATCAGAGCTGAAATCAACGAAATTGAAACAAAAGAAACTATTGAAAAAATTGACAAAACTAAAAGTTGGTTCTTCGAAAAAATAAATAAGATCAACAGACCCTTAGCCAATGTAATGAAGAGAAGAAGAGAGAGAACTCAAATTACTAATATACGGGATGAAAAAGGCAATATCACAACAGACACTACAGAAATACAGAAGATAATTAGAAATTATTTTGAAACCCTATATTCCAATAAAATAAAAGATAATGAAGACATGGATAAATTTCTTAAGTCATATGATTTGCCCTGATTGAGTCAGGAGGATACACACAATTTAAACAGACCAATATCAATGGAGGAAATAGAAGAAGCCATCAAAAGACTACCAACCAAGAAAAGCCCAGGACTGGATGGGTATACAGCGGAGTTTTACAAAACCTTTAAAGAAGAATTAATACCAATACTTTTCAAGTTATTTCAGGAAATAGAAAAAGAGGGAGAACTTCCAAATTCATTCTACGAGGCCAACATCACCCTGATTCTGAAACCAGACAAAAACACTTCAAAGAAAGAAAACTACAGACCAATATCTCTAATGAACAAAGATGCAAAAATCCTCAATAAGATTCTGGCGAATCAGATACAAAAACATATCAAAAAAATTGTACACCATGATCAAGTAGGATTCATCCCTGGGATGCAAGGCTGGTTCAATATACGGAAATCAATAAATGTTATTCATCACATCAATAGACTTAAAGAAAGAACCATATGATCATCTCGATAGATGCAGAAAAAGCATTCGACAAAGTACAGCATCCCTTTATGTTCAAAACACTAGAAAAACTAGGGATAACAGGAACTTACCTCAACATTGTAAAAGCTATCTATGCTAAGCCTCAGGCTAGCATCATTCTAAATGGAGAAAAACTGAAGGCATTCCTTCTAAAATCTGGAACAAGACAGGGATTCCCCCTCTCACCACTTCTATTCAATATAGTTCTCGAAACACTGGCCAGAGCAATTAGACAGATGAAAGAAATTAAAGGCATAAAGATAGGAAAAGAAGAACTTAAATTATCACTATTTGTGAATGACATGATCCTATACCTAGAAGACCCAAAAGATTCTACAAAGAAACTACTAGAGCTAATAAATGAATTCAGCAAAGTGGCAGGATAAAAAATCAACACGCATAAATCAAAGGCATTCCTGTATATCAGTGACAAATCTTCTGAAATGGAAACGAGGACAACCACCCCATTCACAATATCTTCAAAAAAATAAAATAAAATACTTGGGAACCAACCTAACAAAAGAGGTAAAAGATTTATACAATGAAAACTACAGAACCCTAAAGAGAGAAATAGAAGAAGATCTTAGAAGATGGAAAAATATACCCTGTTCATGGATAGGCAGAAATAACATCATCAAAATGGCGATATTACCAAAAGTTCTCTATAGGTTTAATGCAATGCCAATCAAAATCCCAACGGCATTTCTTATAGAAATAGATAAAGCAATCATGAAATTCATCTGGAAAAATAAAAGACCCAGAATAGCAAAAGCAATTCTAAGCAGGAAGAGGAAACAGGTCATATAGCGATATCAGACTTTAAACTATACTACAGAGCAATAGTAACAAAAAGAGCATGGTACTGGTACCAAAACAGGCGGGTGGACCAATGGTACAGAATAGAGGACACAGAGACCAATCCACAAAACTACAACGATCTTATATTTGACAAAGGGGCTAAAAGCATGCAATGGAGGAAGGATAGCATCTTCAACAAATGGTGCTGGGAAAACTGGAAATCCCTATGCAACAAAATGAATCTGAATCCCTTTCTCTCACCATGCACAAAAGTTAACTCAAAATGGATCAAGGAGCTTGATATCAAAACAGACTGCGTCTGATAGAAGAAAAAGTTGGCTCTAATCTACATATTGTGGGGTCGGGCTCCAAATTCCTTAATAGAACACCTATAGCACAAGAGTTAAAAACAAGAATCAACAAATGGGACTTACTCAAACTAAAAAGTTTTTTTTCTCAGGAAGAGAAACAATAAGAGAGGTAAATAGGGAGCCTACATCCTAGGAACAAATGTTTACTCCTCACACTTCAGACAGAGCCCTAATATCCAGACTATACAAAGAACTCAAAAAATTAAACAATAAGAAAACAAATAACCCAATCAACAAATGGGCCAAGGACTTGAATAGACACTTCTCAGAGGAGGACATACAATCATTCAACAAGTACACAAAAAATGCTCACCATCTCTAGCAGTCAGAGAAATGCAAATCAAAACCACCCTAAGATACCATCTCACTCCAGTAAGATTGGCAGCCATTATGAAGTCAAACAACAATAAGTGCTGGCGAGGATGTGGGGAAAAGGGTACACTTAAACATTGCTGGTGGGACTGCAAATTGGTGCGGCCAATTTGGAAAGCAGTATGGAGATTCCATGGAAAGCTGGGAATGGAACCACCATTTGACTCAGCTATTCCCCTTCTCAGACTATTCCCCAAAGACCTTAAAAGAGCGTACTATAGAGATACTGCTACATCGATGTTCATAGCAGCACAATTCACAATAGCTAGACTGTGGAACCAACCTAGATGCCCTTCAATAGATGAGTGGATAAAAAAAAAATGTGGCATTTATACACAATGGAGTATTACTCAGCACTAAAAAAATGACAAAATTATGTCATTTGCTGGGAAATGGATGGCATTAGAGCAGATTATGCTAAGTGAAGCTAGCCAATCCCTAAAAAACAAATGCCAAATGTCTTCTTTGATATAAGGAGAGCAAATAAGAACAGAGCAGGGAGGAAGAGCAAGAGAAGAAGATTACCATTTAACAGGGATGAGAGGTGGGAGGGAAAGGGAGAGAAAAGGGAAATTGCATGGAAATGGAAGGAGACCCTCATTGTTATACAAAATTACATATAAGAGGGAGTGAGGGGAAAGGGATAAAAAACAAGAGAGAGAAATGAATTACAGAAGATGGGGTGGAGAGATAAGATGGGAGGGGAGGGGAGGGGAGGGGGATAGTAGAGGATAGGAAAGGCAGCAGAATACAACAGTCACTAGGATGGCAGTATGTAAAAACGTGGATGTGTAACCGATGTGATTCTGCAATCTGTATACGGGGTAAAAATGGGAGTTCATAACCCACTTGAATCAAATGTATAAAATATGATAGGTCAAGAGCTTTGTAATGTTTTTAACAATTAATATAAATAAATAAATAAATAAATAAATGGAAGAATAAAGTTTTAGGAACAGTTATCCTGTCTATAGCCATCAGGCACAGATCAACCTTCTGTCTCTTCTACAATTGTACACAAATAGCAAAACGTGTGGGAGAGAAAAAGAAAGGTCTGACTTTGCATTCATTGCTAGGATCAAATTGTCTCTGCTCTCATCTCAACCTCACCCCTCTATTTGAGCCCCAGATCCTGCCTCTTCTCATTTTTTAATGACTGTACTTCTATTATTCCTCATCTCACCTATGTCTACCTTCCCTACTCCTAGATGATTTCCACAGCATATATCAGCATGTTGTAATATCAACATATGTAAATAAACACTGTAATTACATGGGCTCTGCCATTGCTTCTTTGCTTATTTTTTTAATTTTTTCTTATTTGAAGCAGAATTCCTAGAAAGAATTATCTATACTCACCTACTCACCATCTCTTTCTTTTTGTTTTGTTTTGTTTGTACCAGGGATTGAACCCAGGGGCACATAACCACTGAGCTACATCCCCAACCTTTTTTACTTTTTTATTTTGAGACAGGGTTTTGAGAAGTTGCTTAGGGCATCACTAAGCTGCTGAGGTTGGATTTGAACTTGAGATTTGCCTGGCTCAGCCTCCCGAGCCACTGGGATTATAAGTGTGTCCTACTGCGCCTGTTCTGTCTCCATTTTTTTACCACCAATAATCTAACTCAATTCAGTAAGGATTTAATACTGCTAACATGACTGGAATTATTTTGTTAGGGAAAACAGAGTTTCCATACTGCAAATTCCAAGACCAAATACTATGTCCTCCTCTTACTTTAACTCACAATAACAGTTGATTTAGTTGACTTTTCTGTCTTTGAAATGCCATATTCACTTGGCTTTTAATTTTTTACTTGATCATTATTCACTCTTTCTGAGTCTTATTCTTTTTTCTATCATCTAATCTAATTCCAAATTTTGGGTTGAATTTAGCTCAGTCCTGCCTCTTCTCTCTTTAAATTATTTTTCTTATGATTTATGTCAGGCTTGTGGATAACAACTATACTTTGTAACCTCCTAATTTTTATCTCCAACTCCAAACTCTCTACTGAGTTACAACTGTGCATTTTCTTCTTCACATATATATTTAATATGTTTCTCAAACTAAATATCACACTTTGTAGAGAAGGATTTTCACTTATGTTGCCCAGGCTGTCCTCAAACTCCTGGGCTTAAGTGATTGTCCCTTTTGAGCCTCCAGAGTAGCTAGGACTACAGCATGTGCCATCAGATGAACTCTAAATATTACTCTGATTTATTTGTCACCATCATCCTCTCAAGCTACTTCATTCCCTAATAATTTCTCCAACTCAGTGAATGGCATCATTATTTATCCAGTTTTATTTTGTCAAAAACCATGAAGTCAGACTTGATTCCTTTTCTCACTGCAAATTTCCAACACATCAATAAATACTGATAGCAAAGCCATAAAGAGCGATCCATTTCAGACCCCCTTCTTACCACTTCCAGTGTTTTTACCCTAGTCTATACCATCTGAACTACTGCAATCGCTTACTTTATTCCAATCTTTTTTTCCTACAATCTGATCTCTATACATAATCCAGAGTAGTAATTTGTAAAAAGGACATTAGGTTATGTTACTGTGCTCTTTAAAATCTCCTCGCATCTTCCAGATCAACTGTAAGAGATGAGGTCAAAGATCTGTACATCTGTTTCAGGCTTCTTTTTTTCTTTATTTTCTGATTTCACCCCCTTCCATTACCCCCAATCTTCACTGTGCTGCTGTATCAACATTCTGAGCCAATTCCTTATGTAAGCTTTGAAATTGTTCATGTTTCTACTTGGAACACTCATAAACTAACTTTTTGTTTAACTTATTTCACATCTTTTAGATGTGTTGCCTTTTTAGATAAATTTTTGCTGAAAATACTCTCCACTGATGCTCTTTCCCTAAATAATTAATGTAAAACCTATTAATTAGTTTTCTATTTATTTGTTCCTTATCTTTTCTTCTCCAGTAGAAGCTATGGTCCATTAGGCAAGGGATATTTTCAGTCTCATTTACTAAACTCTCCCTAACAACCACCTAGCTCAATACATTTAAGCACTAACATTTATTGAAAACTATTAGATGCTAAGACTCTGTTCTAAGTTCTGTGAATACATCAGGGAGCCAAGTAGACAAAAATCTATGCTCTCCTGGAGTTTGCATGCTAATGAGAAGAGAGAAAAAATAAACAAAAAAGAGAAAATGGGCAGGGAAAGATAATAAAGAATGTCATGATGTTGGTGATATAATTTTGGATAAGGAGTCTAGAAAAATTCTTACTGAAGCTGGGCATGGTGGCACATGCCTGTAATCCTAGCAGCTTGGGAGACTAAGGTAGGAGGATCCAGAGTTCAAAGCCAGTTTCAGCAAAAGCAAGGTGCTAAGCAACTCAGTAAGACTCTGTCTCTAAATTAATACAAAATAGGGCTGGGGATGTGGCTCAGTGATCGAGTGCCCCTGAGCACAATCCCTGGTACTCAAAAAAAAAAAAAAAAAAAAAAAAAAAAAAAAAATATATATATATATATATATATATATATATATATATATATATAGGAATTGACATTAATGAATGGATTAGTTTCCAGGTGTGGCTATAATAAATTTCTGAGATGTTCTTGTCTCAGTCTGTGCCATCTATGTTTTGTGTAAAATCATGGAATATTTAGCAAATTCACATTTCACAAAAACAAATAAAAAGGAAAGAAAAGAGACCCACTATGTTATATGTCAAATATATAGTTTCAGAGTTCTATAATGTTTGAACGAAGTCTTTATGACAAAATATTATGGATTCTGACATGTGGGTTCAAAACTTTAATAAAATGAATACTGTAATTCATGGCTCCCAAACACTTTTTGGATTTTTTTTTAACTTCATTTGAGAAAAACATACTTTGTAGTGAGATTATCTAAATATCTAAAGAAAATTTGAGCCATAAGAGTAAAATTGCTGTTTAAAAGTGAAAGAATAGAAATAACTGCTACAAACTTCTTTGTGATGATTAAACCACACTTGAATAACCAGGTCAGTTAAACATGCTATATATTAAGATACTTTCATAGGTTATAAGTGATGAAGGATCTCTTGTAATATTGTCATATTTCAGGAAGTGTCTAGTAAGTATATAAGTGGATAGACAACTCTGTAGAAATGAAACCAACTGGTTGAGTTTCCATTGGTACTGCAGAAACTGGACATAGTTATATTTTTTGGAAAGGGTGAAGTTAGAAATTTAGAAAATGTTACATTAAGGATAAGGCAACAGTCAACATGTTATAGTCTAGATATAAATGATGATGTCCCAATGATCATGGACTCCATGGAGATAGGAATTCAGGGCAAAATTTGGAGATTCCAAATAACAACTAATCATAGGTAAAATATAACAGGTAGCTGACCTTACTGATTTGAGGTTGACTGTTGAAAGACCCATAAAAACAAGACAGTCTGGATTATAAATCCTTAGAAGTCCAGATAACTAGCCAAGGCATTGGTTAAAACTGGGCCTGGAACTTAAATGAATTCATTATGTTTAGCCTAGAAAAGTTGCTTCTTCAGTATAGAAGAAGGAGTTTAATTGTTTGTATTGCTTCTGAGAGCAGAACACCAACTAGAGACTGATTTCTCCAGGAAATGGAACTAGGGACTAAAACAAGGAAGAATTTTCTAATTATCTTTTACAAAGTAACAGGCTGCCTTAAGAAATAGGAGCTGCTCTGGGCTGGGGATGTGGCTCAAGCGGTAGCGCACTTGCCTGGCATGCATGTGGCCCGGGTTCGATCCTCAGCACCACATACAAACAAAGATGTTGTGTCCGCCAAATACTAAAAAATAAATATTAAAATTCTCTCTCTCTCTCCCTCTCTCTCACTCTCTTTAAAAAAAAAAAGAAATAGGAGCTGCTCATCAAATGATGGGTCCAAATATTTGCTGAGGACCCACCAACTGTAGAACTTCTTAGAACATGTTTCTGCATATAGTGGGAAATTATTAATAAGGATCTTTAAATGAGGACTCAAAGATATTGACATTATCTGATTTACTTAATGATATTATTAATAACAGTATCCTATCAGTCTTTTGGCATTTAGAGCCAATTTTAAAATTTTAGTGCTACTTAGAATGTTTTCTTTCTTTACAAATAATTCCATTTTTTTCTTGGTGTTAGAAATGACATAAGAAAGTTTTAGAACGAAAGTGCTCATATAGACTAAAATACAAATTATATAATTTTATATATTCTATAATATTATACAATATAAAATTATTAGTTATATATATTATATAACTATATAATTTTTACTAGTTTCTGAACAAACAAGTGTCAGTTGGAGAGAGATTTCATTTTGTAAAACCTCATTCTATTTTTGTTGGTCTAATAATGTCCTTAATATGTTGGAATCCAATATTAAGTATTTGTCTTGATGAAAATCATGCAACTTATCCACATTAATATAATATAATAAATCTATAGATGAAATATATCAATAGGTCGATATATGGATTCATAGATATAGGGCAAAAATAGTGTAGATAACTGGAATAGAATACACTTGCATAGAACATAGAATGTATTAGTTTTTGTACAAGGTCCTCAAGAGATGGAAATTGTGAATAAAAATTAGAGAGACAGTACAGGTAGTGACAACTTAAGCACATTTGGGTTATTTTAAGAAATTTAATGTAATTTTGTAGACTTGGCATTTTCATTTTAATTCTTAGTGTCTGATAAGCTAACATATGTTTTAAGCCATGTGTTATGACCTGACTGGTACATTCTTAAAAACAAAATTCCTCTTTTATGCTGTACAAATACTAAGTTTCTTTTGATGTTTGCTTTTGATTGAAAAAAAAAATGTTTAATACCAGACTTCAGTTCCAGGTTAAAAGTTATATTCAGTCAGTCAGGTTAATTAAAATATTCTATCACTTCAAGCCTTTATTTAATTTAAAGTAAAAAATTCTAGAACACACAAAAGTATGGTGGATAAGAAGATTTTAAAATGAAAATCAATATGAATCTGTCAAATGTAATTGGAACTCTGATATGTCAAAAATTCAATTATACCTGAACTGAAATTGTTATTTTTTATTTAACATCCCCATGTATATTTAGGTCTAAAAGAAAGATCAAATGGATATAAGTTGTTATGTCTCCATGAGTAGGTAGGAAATAAGTACACAAATGAAACTTTCTACTATTACCAGTTTTGCAGGCAAGTCAAAAGTTAATCTTGCAGATAGAATTAAATTTATATTTTTTCAGTTATCTCACAGATGGAGAATGATGAATACATTTTATGAAAACGTTTATTCTAAGATTTCTCTATTTTGACTGTGCATAACCACTCATTACTTTTTGCCACTTTTATTATTGAATTCTGGTAACTATATTGGATGTCCTTTCCTATAGCAATTGGGCATGTACTGGAATCTCTGTCCCCTATCAAGAAGCAGAAGAAGCCATTATCGAATGTTTTTCATCTTATAATCACATGTAAATGGTGCTATAATATTTACTACAGCTTCTATCGGGAAGAAAACTAATAGGAATAAAAAGACAAATAGTGAGCTATCTTGCAGCCAACCCTTAATTCCTGGATACTTTAACAAATTCTCTGCATATGGCATCAGTTTGTTTTGGTGAGGGCTGAATTTTGAAAATGCTAAGCTCATATACAGCACAGTGTAGATATACTTTAGGTAATTATAGAGTGTTGAATAGTTAGTTAGTGGGTTATTTTCAAGCTGTCAGCAAATTCTTATATATATTCCTTTTCTACCCCAAAGTCTCATTCCCAAAGAAACTCTGTATTTCTTCTATGTGGAAACATCTCATTATACATTTATACCTCTTTGGTTCTGTTATCTTATGAACACCAGTTCTTCTGAGAGATTCATTGTCCCCTGTATTTTTGTCACCAGATGTAGCATACTTGTAATTTTTTTATCACAATTATCATTCCTTTCTTAACCCTACAACTTTACCATACCATCCTCTGAACTTGTGATTTGCCATCAGAAATACATCCTCTTCTCATACATCAACTTTTCTGAACACTTTCTGTAGTTTCTTGAAGTATGACTCTTTCCTCAGAGGCCATGTCTTTCCCTTTTGAAGTGGTGGCTCTTTGTCTCTCTTACTGTCACAACCCTCGACATGGAGTTAAAGAGTGTATCCTCCTTCTTCTGCATCTCTGTAACCAGACCATTCTCTCTTTCTCCTACAACTCTTTGAATTTGATTCTTAGGCCATCAAATAAAATATCTCTAGCTCAAACACTATTTTTTTAAAAAATCCTTTGAACTTTTAGAGCCACATAGCTGATCTCTTTAACTGCTCTACTTTCCCCTGATTGCTTTGCTCTTCATTCAACCTTAGTCATGCCTATGTTCATACTAGTCATCCCTAATAATTTCAATCCCTCCAGAATTCTGGCTTAACCAACATCAACTAGCACCATTCCTCTCTGGTTTTCCCACTTACAACCAAAATCCACATAACACAACAAATAAACATAGGAAGGAGAAAGATGACAAGGAAAATGTGAACTGTTTATGGATCTCAGAATTGAGAAATGACATAACAGCAAATTCCTGATTTTTTGTTTTTATCAGTTCTCCTAAATCTCACACAGAGAGCTCCAGAAGCATCCCATCTAGAGCTGCCACAGGCAAAAACAAAAAAAAAAGTTTCCTCCAAAAGTCTGCTTCCCCTAGCCAAAGGATCTAAAAAAGGGTGGCCTAGCAACCGATAGCCTTTTGGTAATATCAACCTTATTCCAGCCAAATATTAGTGGGAAAAAAAACACATTTTCCCACCCCTACTGTCTCAGTGTGGCCAAGCAGGTGGTCAGTTTTCTATCCCACTCTTTTCCCCTTCCTCCCTATTGTCTGTAGTATTCATGGGGTGAGACAGGAAACTAATCTGCCATCCCTCAGAAGCTGGCAATGCTTTGATTGCCCAGCCAGAATAGTGGTACTGATGGTGTGAAGAGAGATGATCTTCCTTTTTCTTCCTGGCAGACACAAGTGGAGCTTAGTACCCCACTAAGGTAGTAAATACCAGCAGGATTAAGTTTCAAGATGAGATTCCATCTCCATCTAAAAGCAATGATATTTAAAGAGCTGGTTCCTAGAAGGACTGCCACCTCTATCCGTACATGTTGTCATTGAGATTAAGGAGATTGGTATAAGTTGAGCTAATAAGCAATACATTTTTCTTCTGAATGCTCTGACATGAAGATCCACCAAGGCAAGAAGTAAAATCAATAGGTACTCCTGCCCTACCCTACTCTAACCCCTGGAGTCAGTGGAGTTCAATAGGAACCACAGCCTATACCCTATCAAGCATCAACAAGGAAGGACAAAGATATGTATGGCAAGGTAGTTAGCATTATGCTTCTTTTCTTTGTAACAGTGAAAACTGAGCTTCCAATCCAACCTGGCATCAATGAGGTGGTAAAAGGTGAGCTAGATCGTGCTTTGCTTTCTCCCATCTCTTCTCTTGGTTTCAGTGGGGCTCAGAAGGAAGCAGAACTTCTATCCTACCCATCTTCAAAAAGGTAATATGAGTCAGTGCATCACAGTGTGCTTCAAAACACAATTTTCAGTTCCCATGAAGCCAATGAAAAAAATAGACAATCTCAGGAAAAATATATTGAATTTAAAAACCACATGGAAATTTTAGAATTGATTAAATGAATGTTAAATAAATGTCTTGCTGGATGGACTGAAGAGTGGAATGGAGATGATGGAGAATTGAATCAGTGAAGGTGAAGACAGATTAATAAAATTTACACAATCTGAACAACAGAAAGAACTTACATTTAAAAAATAAGGAACAGAGTTCCAGGAATCTGTAGGAAGATAACAACAGAGCTAACATTTATAGATCTCCAAAGAGATAGGAGTATGACTGAAAAATTATTCAAAGAAATAATGTCTGAAGACTTGCTGAATTTGATGAAATACATAACCGTACAGATTCAAGAGACTAAGTAATCTCCAATCATTTTGAAGCAGAAAAAAAAATCCATGGCAAGAAACATCATCATTAATTTCTGAAAACTAAAGACAAACAAATCTTGAAAGCAGCTAGAGAGAAACAGTACATTACTTATAGGGAAGCACCAATTCAAATGACAGGAAGTTTCTCATCTGAAACCGTGGAGGCCTAAAGGAAATGGTATTCATTTTTCAAGTACTGAAAGGAAGTAAACTATGAATACTGTATTCAGATAAGATATCCATTATGAATAAAGGGAAATATAGACATTCTCCAACTAAGGAAAAGAAAGCAAGTTGATTATAATCAAATTAGTCCTTAAAGAATAGCTAAAGCATGTTATCTAAACATTTAGGAAATAATAACATGGAAAGATTAGAACTTCAGAAATGGAAAAATATTAGAATAGTTAAAAAGTAAGGATTAATATAATAGGACTATCCTACTTCTCTGAAGTTTCTTAAATCACATTTGATGGTTGAAATAAAAATCACAACACTCTCTGTGACACAATGCTTCTCACATATGTGTGTGTGTATATATATGTAGACTTTATTAATATTCTGGAATTTTTGTGTTCTATTATAATTTGACAAGATGCTACTATTGGAGATAACTGGATAAAGAAGACAATGGTGTATTAATTAGCTATTACTATAACAAATACCCAAGATAATCAACTTATAAAGAGAAAAAGATTAATTTGGCTCATACTTTAGGAGTTTCCAATTGATGATTGATGGATACTATTGGTTTTAGAACTGTGGCAAGGCCACACATCATAGTAGGAGTGCATGATGGAGCAAAGTTACTCACTTCATGGCCAGGAAGCAAAAGAGGAAGAACAAGTGTTTAGTGTCCCACTGTCTCCTTCATAGTCATATATCCCTAATGACCTGACAACCTCCTACTAGGCTCCACTTCGTGAAGGTTTCACTACCTTTAATAATGCCATGGGCTGGAGACCAGAAAACTGTAACACATGGACTTTGGGGTTTATGTATACAAGCCATAGCACATGGGATCTCTCTTTTATTTCTTACAACTGCATGTGAAATCTATCATTACCATAAATATTGTATTGGATAAGGATTATACCATAAGAGAAAAATGAAAAAGATAGAGATTACACTACATTTGTCATATTTTTAATATAGTTGCCATCTCAGCATCCATTTGTAGGATTGACATAAATTATTTGAGACTCAATCATATTCCATCACCTTTGACCTAGATAAAACTTCCTCTCTCTATGTGGTTGTTTGTATATAGCCTGCTTTTTCTTCACATCACTGATTCAAAACCCAACACATCTCATAGCTACTAACCATGATAAAGTTTAACAGTCAACACAAGAATCATGTAAGCCCCTTTGTGCATGTTTTATTTAAGCTAACTAATCTGGGCCCCTTGTAGGAAAACCTAAAGGATGATGCCATGGACCTTAATAAAGGCATAGTCCCATAGGTTCTCCATCTGACTACCTTCCCCCAACCCCTCCAACCCCTGATTACTGTCTTCTCTATCCTTCTACTGGTTGATCTCCCTGCTGCCTTCCTGGCTTCCCGCTAGTACCTTGCCAGCACCCCTAACCTCTCTTCACTTATGAATAATAAATTTCTGCATGTATTTTGGTTTTACCTCCTTGTTGTGCCTTACCTGACACACAAACCAGAATTACCTCTATCAATGTTCTTATAGAGAGTGGCTCTATCTTGTATCTTGGAATTTAATCACTCTTGATAGAGGGACCTCAAGACCAAATTAAAAATAATTCATAACAATAAATATTATATGTATTTTTAAAAGATAAAATATGCTTCATTTATATGATTGCTAATTTCCAGAGCTAAATAAGCAGAGTTCTAGCATCAGCATTTAGAAAAAATGTTTTAGTTCACCAGCAATCTAACATAACCAGCTCTAATCATCCATATGCAGTCCTCATCTTGCTCAATCCAGAAGCTCTACTTGACAGGTCATCTCTCCTTGTTTTGGTAACAGTTGGCCTCCAGGACTCAATTTTCCCATGATTCTTCTCTCTTTATCTACAAAGTCCTGCTCATCCTTTTTTGCTCATCCTGTCTTCCTGCCTTTGTAGAGGCCCAGGACTCAGTCTTCTGTCTTCCTCACTTATGTCCACATTTGTTTCTGAGGAGATCTCATTCTGTCATACTGCTTCTAAATTGATAGGCCCAGCCTCAGTCTTTCCTATAATTCCAGACTCATATCTACATGATGTCTCAATATCCCCCATACAGATGTCTGTGAGGCTTTTCACACTTCCTACTCTGCTCCAGTGATACCTTATCAGAGGGCCATCCTGGAACACCCTGCATTAAGATTCACATCACTCTCTAACCCTTTACTGTTTTACATAACAACATACATAGTATATATTTTATTTTTAAACTTCTACTCTTAGTCCCACTTCCCAATACATTTTTGACTCAGGAAAAGCAGGAGGTTTGTTTTCTTCACTGTTTTAGTCACAGCATTTGTTAAAATGCATAGCACATAAGTATTTTTTGACAATTAAGTGAAAGAATAAAATAGGATAGAATAAAATTATACTGTACAATATGTAATTATGTGAATGCAACTGGAGTAATGTCATTGCCATAACAAAACCTCTGCACTGTATATTATATTAGCTTTCTATTTTATATGAGAAAAATCTCACTTAGAAATTTAAATGAGTTACCCAGTTTCCCAGAGATAGTGAATAATAAACCACAGATTTGAAGGTTTTTTTAATACAGTGCAGAATAAAAGAAGACATAATGATTGATCAATAAGATATACTAGTTGTAATAATAGTAGTGGTAGCAGACATTATTTTATCTTAAAATCTTCTTGGGTAATTTTAATTAAAATTAAAATTAGCCACTTTCCAATAAAAATGTTCAGTTCTCAAACATTATTTTTCTAATCTTAATTATCTTTTCCATTTATAAGGAAAATGTTATAGAACAGTAGGACTAATAAGAACATTAAGATATTATATTTCAAACATTCATGTAAAGCTTGAAACACTTCTCTCCTATCTGCCAGTGGTTATATAGTATGTATTTGGTAGTCTTCCATAACAGAAATCTCCTTCACTTGTCTCTCCATCAGAAGTCTCTTATATTGGATTTTTCACTCATTTTGGCTAATGATAAAATATTTACTAATGTAGTCTTCAAAAGAACACATTAAATGTATTCTTTTCAATGTTTACTAATGTATTCTAAAAAAAGAAAACATAGTACTTTAATTTATAAGTACTTTGCTCATTGTGTAAAATTTACCTTAGCAATCATGTTTGCACAGAATAACCCCAAAAGCTACTTAAAAAGGACTGTGTTAAGTTTCAAACTGAACATTTTTTTTTGAAGAGCATGGATTTCTGTTTTTTCCCAGTGGCCTCCATAAGTGCTATGACTTTCCACTTAATGCTTAGCTTTTTCTGCAGTAGTCCCTTTGATAGCATCCGCTTTGAACAACCATTTATTGAATCTCAAATATTAGCCAGCTCTATTAAAAATGGACAGGGTAAAGTAGCAATAGCCTATAATCCTTCCGGAGGCAAATTTAGTCCCCTAATGCCCTCATGACTATTTAATAAATATCCCCATTTAGTGAAGGAGATCTAAGTAGGAAAGGAAAAATGTTTCATCCTTAGCTTTTCCATCATCAAAGTAGGCAAACAGCAGTCAGAGTCAAGTTTTTCTATCTTCCCTATATTGTGAGAGTCTGGAGTTAAGAGTCTGAAAGTAAACTTAATGAAATCCCATGCCACAATATTTGGATTAACATATAAAAGAAAATTTTATGTATTCGTTTTCTAGGGCTGTCATAACAATTACATAACCAAGAGAAATAAATTCTCCCTCAGCTCTAGAGGTTAAAAGTTCAAGGTACCATCAGGTTGGATTTCTTCTGAGGCCTCTATCCTTGGCTTATAGATGGGGCCAGCTTCTCACTGTGCATTCTTGTGGTCTTTTTACTGTGCATGTCTCTGTTGTCTCTTTCTCTTTCCAAATTTCCTTTCCTTTTAAGGACACTAGACATATTCAATTAAGGCCCACCATAATAGCCTCATTTTAATTTAATCACTTTTTAATGTTCCTGTCTTCAAATATACACACATTTTGAGATATTGGGGGTTAGGACTTCTCATGTGAATTTGCTCGGGTGTTAGAGGGGGCATAATTCAGCTCATAATATCTCAGAATACCCAATGAAAGCACTCTTCTACAAACCACCATTTTAACAATTCAAGGGTATAATAATATATAATATATAATGGTATATATTGTTTTATTATAATATATTACACATATGTTTCATTTACTATATAATATATTGTGACTATATTATATAGTATATATTATTATATACTTCAATAATATACAATAATATAATAAATATATTAAGAAGAATCTTGCAGTAAATTCAGGAGTCAACTATAGTTCTACTTGTAGGCTTGGTAAAAGATTACAACCACAAATATTCTACTAGATTTTTAATTAAATGGACTTATTTGTCATGGCATTATCTTTCCATGCTTTCAATTTAAATGTTACAAGAAAGCACAGTAGTATAAATAATGAATTACCTTGTTTTATCTGTCTTGACTCTTATACTATTGAAAGCCTAAGTTTATTTTTAGTGATAACATAATCTATAGTGATAATACAATCTTTGTAGGAGCAAATGATAATTCCTAAGCTTGGCTTGCTTGGCAATACAGGCATGGTTTATTTGACTCAGTGCTTGCTGTTTATATCCAAACGTGTTTTAAAATGAATTAGTCTGTAATTTCACTTTAATTAAAAAGAAGACCAAAATTTCTATATGCTTTAGACTTAATAGGATTTGCACTTATGACCTTTGAAATATACATTCATCTAGCTTACTTTTTCATTACCTTGGAAATAAGTTTATAGTTTTAAAGAAGCAATAGAAGATCTCTTTTATTGTACTAAGAATGAGAACCACAATAAAAATTCCAACAGAAAACCAAAGAGTAGATCCAAAATTCAAACATACCTTACAACTTCTTACCAACATCTCTGTGCATGCAAAATATAATGATATTCATATTATATAAGACTGATAATTCTTTAGAGTACATATCTATTTTAATTAACTCTTTCACACAACAATGATTCATTAAAATATAATGCTCATAAAGACAGAGTTGAAAATAATAGACATTTTAGATGTCTAGCATTATTAGAAAACAATACAATCTTTCAGTGAGATTTTGGACAAGTTATTTAAACATATTCTCTCAGTTTTGCCATATCTACAATGAAAAACATAATAGCGCTTAATTTTTGTTGGTTTTCTGAGAATTAAATAAAATATTGAATAAATAACAGCACAGATCCTAGAGTATAGTCAATATCCAGTAGATATTAACTATTAATCTTATTAATTATTCATGATTATTAACTATGGTATTAGACCTTAGAACATTTTCCTTTCCTTGGGAAATACAATTAAAATATGAAAATTTTAAAATTTTGAATTTGGATATTTTGCAGTGGGGTCATTTTCTATTTCCATTTTTTATCTTCTTAATAGTTTAGTATTTTTATCTTAGTCAAATGGCTTTGATTAATGGTCTTATAACAAATATTTTTTTAAAAAAACAGTGTACTCAATAATTCTTTATTATGGTGTAAAGAAGTAGCTTTACTCATCAAAATAAAGGTAGACACTCATCACATGGATACCCTCATTGTTGAAAATGGCCTGAAGCTCACCACTCCTCTAATCTCTTCATACTTGTCCAAAAGACTTTTTTCTTTCAAAATATGGTCTCATAACCATCTGCTTCCAGATACAATGGGTGCTACTTAAGTAGCAGTTTCCTGGGCCCCAGCTCAGAGGTAATAAATCAGAATCTCTAGAGTTGGGACTCAGCAGGCTTCATGGATAACATGTTTCTTAGCAATTGTAAAGGGTTGAACAATTCAAATCAGAGCATAAGAAAATGCTTTCAGCTTTTCTGCCTTCTTGTTTTAATAACTAGGAGCAAAGACACCTTTCTTTTCCAAATAAGCTTTGGCTTTCCCTGTGGATTTATTAAATAATTACACAGATATACTTGCCACAATTTGGGGGCTCCAAATAGAAACATGATCATGTTATAGTCTAGAAAAAAATACACAAGAAATTAAAGGATCAAAAATCACTGTATTTTTTCCTCTGTAAAATTGCTGCACTTTCTCCTAGAAAATGTGGTAAAACTTGAAAAGACTCATGGGTTTTATGGTTCTCTTATCATTCTGGGAAAACTCAGCCTTTACTTTCAACATTTCCTCAGTACAACGAAAGTTTTCAAGATAAATTTCTCACCTCAGGATAAAATGTGGTTTTGTACGGTGTCAATGACATTTGAGGGAAAATAGTGAAGTACACATTGAATTTGACATAACATATTTTTTTGTTCAGAAGCAATTTTGAAAAACTTAAAAGAATTACTGAAAGAATTAGATGAGTACTTTGTACTGCTAAATTCACATTCTGTAAGTTTTTATAATATTTAAATTTTTTTGTGTATTTTTCAGGAATTGCATTACCACCTAAAGGAAATATAGATATCCCAGTGTTATTTATGCCCAAAATTATGAAGTTATGCAAAACAATGGTCATTGTTCAAATGATGAGAGCAAATGGAGAAAAATGGCATATTGACAATTTTGATGAATTGGATACAGAGATTAAAAGGTAACATTTAATTAAAGACAGGAAAATGATTTTTTTTGACTGGCATTGATGTAATAGGGTTTTTTTTACATGTTATATATAAATGCTATAAAGTTCATGATTTAATATTTTCTGAGCTGCTGAAACCCATATGTTCAGAGGAGGAAAATACATTTGTTACATGGAGATATATATATATATATATATATATATATATATATATATATATATATATATATAATTGTTAATTTGTTGTTTAGAGTAATGAACAAGTTCCGTCTTAAATACCATTATCAATTAGTCAGTGGTATGTAAAGGTACTCCCTTTTGACTGGGAAAATAATAACTGCTAGGACAATAATAACAAATATTCTGAAGACAACCTGAAGCTGCTTATCTGGGCACAGTGTAGGACTTCTGATGCTAGCATTCACCAAGTGATGGCATTATGCCAGGTGGGTATGACATTCTGATATAACATTGCCAAAATGCAGATAATTTGTATTCTCTTTTCTTAGCTGAAATTTAAGCAAACTCTTCTAATGGTGCGAAATTTAAATGTTTTCTCTGCTATTATAGTTTATTTAAATAATGGTAGAATTCTTAATTAAAAAGAAATTCTCATTTTCTCCTAGATTTTAAGATTTTTTTCCTGCATATAATTAGTTTTGTTTTTTTTTTTTAACTTTGGTTCCATTAGTATCCATTCTGCTAAGCATTTTACCACTCTTAGCTGACTACATAATTTGTGGGCCTCAGTGAAAAATGAAAACAAGGAAATCCTTGTTAAAAAAAGATCAAGAATTTCAAGACAGTTTTGGTAGTACACTAAACAAGCATAGTCCTAAATGTGGGGTCATACACAGTTGCACAAGTCACTTGCACAACTGGTCTTATAACTGCAGTGTTTTACATTTCATTTTAACAAGAAAATTCCATCTTCAGCAATGATCAGTAATATTTTCTAGTACTGCTATTCTCCTAATGATATATGATGGACCTAGAATATTTAGACATATGCCCCTTTGTGTTTTTTTTTTGTTTTTTTTTTTTTTGGGGGGGGGGTGGTTCTGAAGATTGAACCCAGGGATGCTCAACCACTAAGCCCCATCCCCAGCCCTATTTTGTGTTTTCTTTAGAGACAGGGTCTCACTGAGTTGCTAACTGCCTCAATAAGTTGCTGAGGCTGACTTTGAACTCACAATCCTCCTGCCTCAGCCTCCAGAGCTGCTGGGATTACAGGCATGTGCCACTGAGCCTGGCCCCACTTTCTTTTGACTGGAATTCTATAAAGTAAATTCTTCATCACTTTCTGAAGTCCTATGCTTCATGAGATTTTTTGTGTGTGTTTTGTGTTTTATATGTTCAATTTAGAATATAATCCATGAGAACTGTATTATCTTTTATTAATCATCATTTAGTAACATGGATGTATCCACTTGCATCCTGTAAAAGTAGAGAACAGAAGCTCCTTAACTTTAACTTATATCTTATTATGGTTTTCTTTGTAATAATTTCCCAAAGTTTGCTCAGAGATGTTTATAAAATTAATATTTGCAAGATATGTTTTCTATTTTTTCAGTTTCTCTCTGCCTAAGTTTAAATTTACAAATGTTACTAAAATGCCATCAGGTTAATAAACAATAAGCTCTTCTGTGCTAATATTGAAAGCATTTTTGTTTTCTCTTAATATTTTAATTTCTACTTAGAACTATGGGAGTAGACAATCAAGAAATCCAAACAATACAGTGGATATACCCCTTTATTGGACTCCCACAGGCACCACTCCCTAAAAGTCCTTCAGGTAGGTATATTTTGGAGTCAAAATACATCAGAATTCTAAGGGACCTTAGCCATCTTCCAATCTCACCTCTTCCTTATGCAGATAAGAAATTCAAGGTCCAGTGAAAATAAGCAGTGAAATTGGTGGGAATGCTAGAATATAACTAACTCCCTCTCTCAAAAAAGAGTCTGATAACTTTTCACAAAACCAATCATTTGTTGGTGCCATCCCATTAGTAAAACCCAGATATCAGTTCAAGTTGAAATAAAATTCTCACCCTTTCAGCCCATAAAACCTTGCATTAGACCTATAAGATTCCTGGGTACTTTTGTTCTCATGTCACTTTTTATATTTCTTTAGTGCCTTTTACTCATACATAATATTGGGGTTCATTTTAACATAATCACACATGCTTAGAATATAATTTGCTCCATTTCAGTCCTTCCTCTTTCCCTTTCCTCCTCAATTTCCCTGTTCCCCTTCCTCTACTCTACTGGTCTTCCTTGTATTTATTTATACTTTTTAAATTAGTGCTTTATAGATATACTTAAAGGTGGAGTTTGCTGTGGTATATTCATAAGCATAGTTTGGTCAATTTCATTTCACTCTTCCTGTCTTTTCAGTCCCTCCTTCCTTTCTTCCCATCCCCTTCCTCTGCTCCACTGATCTCTCTTCTATTTTCATGGGCTTCCCCTCCACTCACCTTTTTGCCCTTATTTTGGGATAGCTTCCGCCTATGAGAGAAACATTCGACCCTTGACTTTCTGAGTCTGGCTTATTCCACTGAGCATGATGTTCTCCAATTCCGTCCATTTACCAGGTCACTTTTAATTATCATATTTCAGTTTCTGTGACGTCATCTAAGACAGTCATCTTAGTCATCTAAAAACTCTCCTGTGAGGATGCTGATTCATTTCTCTTAGTTATACTAGATATAAAACAAATCTTTATGATGTTCTTGAATGCACCAAAGTTTTCAGGGAGGTTTACTTTGCCAAGATACAACATTAAATCCCTGCCCTTAAATACCTTTGTTTTTTTCCCACATATTCTAGGCTTCTCTCAAGTTTCTATGTGTTCTCTTTCCCCATAATTTGCTCATTTCTTCTATATTCCTTAATTTTCCCATTTTCTTCCCAGGATCACACTAAGAAATAAAATTCCACTTAGATAACTCATATAGAGAAATTTAGTATCCCACCCCTTACCAGTCTCTAGGTACAGTTCCTTATATCTAACATCCATTAAATTAATCTGCAAAGCAAAGGGCTGTTTTGGATCTCTGTCTTGAGAAACACAGATGTTTTAAAAAGTCTTGAAATTTTGCTTTTATTCTTCTCTTTCTAATACTAATCATTGCAAATGTAAAGAATCAGATTTCCAGGGTGGTGGTATAGCTTCATGTTAGAGTGCTTACCCAGCCTTTGTGAGGCTCTGAGTTTGATCCCCAGCAACAACAACAAAAAAGAATTTGACTTATGCTGACATAAATTATGTCCACACTCTTAGAAAAAGGAGAAAGTAGTAAGTTTTGCTTGTAAATAAAGTATTTCCCAAGATACATTGCTTAAAAGAAAGACCAAGATGACGTATTTCCTTAGGCAGTTTAATTTTAACTGGAAAAAATCCACATACATAGTAATACCTTTAACAATACATGTCATTTGTTTCCCTTGAAATATTTTTATTCAAGTTAAAAAAATTATCAACAAATACATAAATGTTTCAAATATAATAAATTATCTTCAGAACATTTCACATACATGTCCAAATGTCTTTTATTTCATTCTAGAAGATAGGTGATTGTATATTTTCCATAGAGATGTACTATTTGAAATTTATAATACGCAGTCATCTGATAAAAGTGATGTAATAAAGCCTATACATCATGCTGTTGGAATTCTAATAGTAGTGTTGCTTGTATCCACTACAGAAACAGTCTTGTTTTTCCCAGATTAAAAACATAAAGCAGAATTTTTCAGTCTATAACAAAGCCTATGAGAACATAACAACATAAATTTCTTGCATATTTTTCTTCAAAGAAAGTTAAACATGCTCCAGGGCATTTTTCCTTTGAGTCACTTTTCTTGGTAATTACTTGATTTTTAAATCAAATATGAGTTCTGTAAATAGCCCAACCTAATAGCAACATCAGTGTTCTCAAAAAGATTGCATATTAGTTACTAAATCTTTTTTATTGAAAATCTAAAATCTGTTGGCAATTACTTTTCTCTACAAATGCCCTTGAGAGGCAAGTTGGTTTAATTTTATACATACATATTATTTGTGCTTTTGTACAGTCCATTCTCCACTTTTTCATTTAATAACTAATCAGATATAAACTACTGCTTTCCTTGCTCAGTTTTATCACTGTCAAAGTTCATTATTTCTTTCCTTTTTCGTGTATCTATCACTCAGATTATTTGCAAACCCAAGATGCTTTTGTTGTTCTGTGAGCTACCTTTTCTCTTTGTGCATTCTTACCTACTACTCTCCATTGGGGCAGATAATTGGAAAAGGACTCCACTCCCTGTCACACTGTGAAGACAATGGAAAATGAACCTGCTGTGATTGAGTGAGCCTTGCATTGCCAGGGCACTAATTTCCTAAGGACTATAGGAAAAGACCAGTATATGATACCAATTGTAACTTTGATCACAAATTTAAATGGCCAATTTAATGCTTTAAGACTGAACTTAATTATAACTAGAAAAGCTTTTACAGTTTTTCCAGCCATTTCACCAATGAGCTTCTTTAAATTACATCTAACTTTTTACCCTTATTATACATCCACATTGTTTATTGTGAGTCCATATTGTTCAATAAAAATCTACATAAATTTAATGAAAAATTAACTTATTACAGTATTTTATATTGCAATATCATATGTATTGTGAAAACATATATCTGAGGACATCAATTAATTTTGCAGTTTATGTGAATGTATTACTATTGATACCATAAACCATCCCATAATACATTTCAAAGCTTTTTTATATTAATTCCCTTTTCCCCTTATATTCAATTTAGATTCTACATGCATTTGACTTAATAAAAGTATAATATATTATGTTTGAGAGAAATAATATTCTTATTTATGTGGACTCTAGTAGGCATGGCCTCATGGTACCATAGAGTTAATGCCAAAAAAATATATTAATACTTCTTTTTATAATTAGTGATTGCACATATAAATAATATTTTGATTTCTAATAAGATAATTGAAAGCTTTTCTTGTACTTTCTATATGAAATTATTAGAATTAAATATAAGATAAATCTTTAATGTTGTATTTTAAATATGCAGTTAATTTTAACATTGATTTTAAATAATTTATTATAATTTTGTTTTTCACTACTAAAAAAGGTACATTTTGTAAATTTAAAAAAAGTAATTCAAATGAAAATTTAAGCAGGGTGTGGTGGTGCACGACTGTACTCTCAGCTACTCCAGTGACGGAGGCAGGAAAATCACAATTTGAGGTCAGCCTAGGCAACATGACAAGACTTTGTGTCAAAATAAAATATAAGAAAGAAAAGAATGGGGGTGTAGCTCAGTGGTAGCTTGACCCTGGGTTTAATCCCAGTACTGAAAAAAAAAATGAAAATTTAAATATTTTACTTAAATAATTCAAATGTGAATTTTAATATGCCTTTAAATAAATCTAATAGAAATATTTTAAAGGTTATTACAAAATAAATGTTACTAAACTCATTTGAAGCCATTTTCTATAATATATAAAAGTATATAATATATAAAAATGGAACTTGATATTACCAAATGAACATCCAGATTTTTTAAAAAATACAAATTTAAATGTCCACAATTGCCGTTTGAGTTATTGATATGGCTATTTCAGTTTCTGAATCAAATTTCTGCATTATAATGTAGTCTTTTGTAATCTAGTATATATATATATTACAGATTTACCTCTTGTCATACTGTTTTTAAATATTTCTTTAATATTCATACTTGTTTCATAGATGTCAATATATGTATATATTGCATGAGTGGTGTGTGTGTGTCTGTGTGTGTGTGTGTGTGTCTGTCTGTTAAGGCCAGATAATGAGAATTTAAAGTATTTCAAAATAAGTTTTATTTTTAATGACATAGTTCATTTTATTCTGTCAAGAATGATCATATAACCTAATAGTTAATTTAACTGAAAATATTTCTCTCCTATAGTTGTCATAAAATGTCAATCCAGGAAGCGAGTAGAAGAGAAAGTGGAAGTCACACTTATTGGTGATTTTTTTGGACCAAGTCCTGCCCCAGAATTGACAGAATTTTTAGTGCTTCCAAAAAGAAATTCATATAGTAATGCTTTTGAAGATTTCATTGGTAAGAGAAACATAATCATGGATATAAAAAATAAATAAATTAAAGCTCATCTTGAATCATAGGTTGCTGACTGCTCAGTTATAAAGAATCATGCCCATTTAATTTTTTTATTTAATATTTTATAGTTTTTAAAATTTTTTAAGTTATAGATGGATACAATACCTATAATTTTTTTTTTTATTTTTATGTGGTGCTGAAGATCAAACCCAGTGCCTCACACATGCCAGACAAGTGCTCTACCACTGAGCTACAACTACAGCCCCCCATTTAATTTTCATTTACAATATAATATTTAAGTTAGTGCTTAAAGACTGCTCTATTATGCTTGTTGTTTCCACATAGCAGTTAGCTCAAAAATGACAATAGTTATATTATTGTTGGATTTATAAGACATGGATTGTGATTCTGTCAACGATGAGAAAGGAAAAAGCTATAGTAACTGTAATTTCTACTTCTTCTCAACTTTAATTTGTTCCAAAACTCTGTCTTCCGATTTAAGGAATCTGATTGAAGCTATAACTTACAGTTTTAAATTTAGAAACAAAATCTTGAATGAATGTATCTTATTTAAAATATAGAAAAATGGACAAATTAAATGTAATGCCCAAATGGTTTTCAGATAATAAAGTTAATTAAGTTTATTGTATGCTTTTACTTTGTATTCCATATTTTTATATAAAATCTCAAATTACTTTAATATATGTTACAAGTAGAGCATCCCTAATCTAAAACCTCAAATCCAAACTGCTCCAAAGTCTGAAACTTTTTGAGCACCTATGTGATGCAAATAATTGGTATATCACATGGCACTGAGTGAGAGCAACAGGATGGAGTAAGGAGATCTAGACCCTCCTCCTATCCACACATACGAATTCAGCAGCAATTCATGGACAAATTTCCTTTTTAAGAAAGCAGTAATGATATTAAAGGTTCCCTGCACCTTGGTGGAATGTGTAACCAGACTCATCAAAGCCTGTAGGGAGATTTGGAACATGCTCTTTTCAGAGACCTTGTCCATGACAAAGAACTTCTCATGATGATGGTCCTGGCAATGATTTCATAGATATAACCAAAATCACAGTAGATAAAACAATCATCAACAAATAGGACTGAATCAAACTCAAAAGCTTCTTTAAAGTAAATAATGAACATGATGAAAACAAGCAGCCTAGAATGAGAGAAAATATTTACAAATCACCTATCTGGTAAGGGGTTAATCTGGAAAATACATAAGGAACTCCTACAGCTCAATAAAAAAAGGCCTAAAACCAGTTTTTAAGATATGCTAAAGAACTTTGATAGACATTTCTCCAAAGAATGTACAATGGCTATGTGAAAAATAGGCAACATTACTAATCATCAGGGAAATACAAATCAAAACCACCATGACATATCAGCATGACTATTATTCTTTTTTAAAATGCAAATAGAAATGAGTGTTGGCAAGGATGTGGGGAAACTTTTTTAAACTTTACATACTGCTGTGAAGAACAAAGAATGGTGCAATTGCTACTAAAAATAGTATGAAGGCTCCTCAAAAAAATAAAAATAGAACAATTGTATGATCTAGCAATTCTACCTCTGGATACTTAACCAAAAGAATTGAAATCAGGATCTCAAAGAGATATCCATATTTCCATATTCATTGAAACATTATTCACAGTAACTAAGATATAGAAACAACCTAAATGTCCATCAACAGATGAGTAGATAGAAAAAAAAATGTGGTATAAACATACAATGGAATGATATTGAGTTTTTTTTTAAAAAAAAGGAAATTCTATTGTATGTAAGAACATGAGTGAAACTAGAGGACTTTATAGTAATTGAAATAGCCAGCTACAGAAAGACATACTACTTTATAATAAATTTAAATTAGTCAAATTCATAGAAACAGAGTATAACAGTAATTGCCAGGGTATGTAAGGAGGGAGAAATGGGTATAAAGTTTCAGTTGTGCAAGATGAATAAGTTCTAGAGACCTATTGTACAGCATAGTGCCTACAGTGAACAATAGTGTATTGTGCTTTTAAAAAAATTTATGAAGAGTGCAAATATCATGTTACACTAAGTGTAAAGGAAGCTACAGAAATAGACCTAGGGGCCTTTTCTGCTTGTCTCACTACTTTAAATTGCCTAAGTTGTACTTTGTCAGGTTGTAAACCATAGAATCCCTAATTCTGCTAATTAAATTGATTAAAGCTTACTACCAGAAAAAAAGCATATCCTCCTCAATAATCAAGGTCTGTCAGGAAGCTACTTCCATCATTTCAGAAACGTTGAAATTCATATTAAGAAAACAATCTCTCAAGTAGCTCTTGAAAATACATATTTTGATATGACTCTCATTTTACTGCTTCATTACTTTTCATGATGAAAAATAATACCTAATATTGAAAATAACTACATGGAAGGTTTGCAAGCTTTTCTCCACCCATTATTCTCTCTAAAATATCCTTTTTCTCTGTTCAATACCCCAAACTCAACAAGCTCATCTGTTTTTCTCTACATTTTAATTTGTAAATCTCTTTTATTGTTTACATGAAGTGTGTTTTGCTGTATAGAAATGAATCAGTTCCCTCCCGATTTAATATTTTCTGTCTCTATGGTATCTAAATATTTGATAAATTAGTTGACCTCATCCTCCTCTTAAGGGTATATGGCAATAAGTTGTTTTCTTTCCCTGCCCTATTTCAAGGACATAATGAACGTGCTTGCACTCTATATCTGTTTTGGCCCTCCCTTCCCGCCTATTTTCTTTTTGAAGGGACAATTCTGACTGATAAATCTGAATGCTATTTTAGTCTTTAGTATATGCAAAAGCAAATTGACTGTTTCCCCCTTGTGTAATTTAATTACAGTGCATACCACACATGAAATAATATCCAGGAGTTATGTTGTCCAGGCCATTTTCTGCTTCCTGTTATCTCTTAAGTCTCTTAGGATGGAAATTAAAGCACTCTTCTGTGGCTTGGACCCTGATTGGATTTTCGGAGTGAAATTTAATCACATCCTTTTCTTCTCTCATCTGAGTTTAAAACTAACTGAGGAACAGATGTAGAAATAAGGCATATGGAGACCAAAGTGTTAGCTTTATTAATTATAAATATGAATTTGAAAGTGAGATGGCTCTATGGACTTATTTGAGCTTATTAGTACCTTCCACAGTAACAATTGCATTCATAGCAAACTGACCAGTTGTAGACTCCCTGCAGAGACAAACAATCTACACATGAGGGAGGAAAATAAAGTATGAATCCTAGATTCAAAACATTGGGGAAGAAAGAGAGAGGCTGGCTCATGTGCTCATGTTCCGTTTCCATTTTTCATTAGTGACTGGATTCACTAGTCAGATATGTTGCTTTTACTCTCAGGGCAAGTCATGATAGAAGAGACAGGTCGAAGCTGATTTTTTCCCCCTACTATGTCCCCTCACCCTTTCGTGTGTGAATAGGCCTCTCTGTGATAAGTAGGAGTAGTTAAGAATCCCCAGCATTCTCTTCCCATCACCCACCCTTTATCTTTATCATATATTTTTTTAAACCCAATAAAAATACTAAGCCATGTTAAATAAAAATGCTGTGACCTCTCTACCTGAACTCCTCATACTCATCTTTGAATTAACCGGGATTGGTTGCTTTTATACCTTTATCATTGAACAACATTCTAGCAAGCATCTTTGCTACTAGATATTATTCTCGGTCCCAAAGATGCCAAAATTAACAAGACACAGACTCGGTTGTCAAGGGATTAAGAAAAACCCTATTTAATATGTTGGATTTGTATGCCTATATTATATAAATCAATTGATGTTACCCTACTGGGATATTATCATACTTCACTTTTTAGACTGTAGTTTGTAATGTCACTTCTAGAAGATTACAAATCATTCTCTCTGGGCAGGATATCCCCTGTAATTGTATTTCTTCTTCCTAAGTAGTTCTTGGCCCATGTGTTGTTTGTGCTTCTCTAGGGATTTGTTCAGTGACTTTCTCTATAGGACTTTTTAATGTAGGAGTAGTTTCACTATGTAATTGTCCATCAGAATCATGCTTTTTATTTCCCAGGTGTTCTATAATTCAAAACTTTTGTTCTTAAATTAAGCTGTTATATTTTTGTCTGATTTGCTGATTTGTGTGTCACAATTGTCTCATTTCACCCTAGGCTAATCACCTTGCTATCTTTTTTGAATGCTGTATGTAAACTCCCATGTCAGATTTGGTCTATAATCACAAATATATCTTGAGGAACTTTTCAGTGATACTCTTGTGAGCCCACATTGGCCTCCAGTCTTTAAAGCTTTTCTCTGCTCCTCTTCACTTTATTTTCTCTGATCAACTCCTGTCCTACCTGCTCTAATAAGAATACCCTTAAGAATACTGTCAACCTCTCAGGCATGGTTGTGCATACTTGTAATCCCAGAGGCTTGGGAGGCTGAGGCAGGAGGATTGTGAGTTCAAAACCAGCCTAAGTGAATGTTCTCTCTGATAAGTGGATGCTGAACCATAATGCGGGGGGGGGGGGGGGGGGGGTCTTTAATTGGGCAAAGGGGAGGGAGGATAGAAGAGGGAGCATGGGGGCAGGAAAGATGATAGAATGAGATGGATATCATTACCCTAGGTACATGTATGACTGCACATTTGGTGCAACACTACATCATGTATAACCAGAAAAATGAAAAGTTGTGCTGCAATTGTGTACAATGAATCAAAATGCATTCTGCTGTCATATATACCTAATTATAATAAATAAATAAATATTTTTTTAAAAAAAAACTGTTTTAAAAAAGCCAGCCTAAGAAACGTAGTGAGACCCTGTCTCAAAATATAATGTAAAAAGGCTCAGTAGTTAATGCTCCTGGGTTCAATGCCCGGTACTAAAAAAACAAAACAAGAGAGAGAATACCATCAGCCTTACTTTTCCTGTATACCTAATATAATGGACAAATTTGTGCTCATAGCTTAGTCTGTCAGCAAATTGAAGGAGTTTTGCTCTTGGTATTAATTTACTATCTTACTAATTGTCCCTTTTCTCCATCTCTGTTGTTTGCTGTCATCCTCTGACAAGAATATAAATACCTGAGTGCTGTAATGTGGAAATAATAATAGTATTCCTCTTATAGAGTTTTTTGAGGATTAAATGTATAAACGCATGTGAAATCTTTAGAAAATGCCTGGTTCTCAATGTGTGCTCCATAAGTATAAGATACTACCATTGTTATCATTTAAAGCTCTGGTTGGGTATTATGGGATAGAATGTACTAGAAGGTACATTTTGAATAACTGACAAATGACATTTTGAAATGAAAACCTAATCCTCTCAATTGCATTCAATGATTTTTCTCAGAAGTATACAAAAGAATCATCTATGAAAAAAGTGCTAAGACATGATGCCTAAATGTTGGAAAAGATCTGAAATTGGATGATAATCACCAGTTCCCTCTCATCATTCTTAGAAATCCCAGATCATTTCCAAACCCCAACATGGTCTAGCTCTTGCTTATTTTGTTAGCTGCATTTTTTGTACAAGGTCCTCCCGCTCTGTCTGCTCCACCCACATAAATTCTTCCTCAATGGGCCTTCCTGGTTTATGCACCATGAACAATTCCCATAGATCTCTTCAATGAATAGAAGTTTCCTCCCTCACTCACCCTTCAGTTTTGGTATATTGGTCTCCTCCACAGGAATCCTTAGTAATCAAGTCTCCAAGACAGTATTACTCTCATAGCCTCCTTTACTTCTCTGTGGTAGCAGTTACTACAGAAATAATTTAAAATTAGTGTTCATATTAGCAACTGTCAGTTCCTTCCCTTGATCATAAGCTCTGGAGGGGCAAGAACTATACCTTTTCTTACACTGATTCCTCCTTGTCTCACCTTTTGTCCCCTAGCCAATAAGCATGAATGTATCTTATACTAATAGAACTTTTTTATGAATTTAATTATGACATCCATAGTAACAGATCTCTAGAGGTGGTTCAAAGCTTCTGAAACTAAAATTAACTTCTCATTCCCTCGTTTCATTCTGCAACCACCATTCCCAGAAAGGATTCAATAATTAAGCAGAAACAGATGCCGAAAGTATATTCAAGACATGCTTTACAATAAAAAAAGAAAACTTTAGCTGGGGGTGTAGCTCAATGGTAGAACACTTTCCTATCATGCAGGAGGCCTTGGCTCTCAAGCTCCAGCACTTTTAAAAAAATCTTTATTATGTTATTTGAATAAAATGGAAGCTCATCTCTCCTAAAACACTTCAACATTCTTAAACGTTATTTTCTCTGCATGGATTATGTATTCCTATGGAACATTTCCATATTCGAGTGTCAGAACAAGTAGACACATTATATGTAGACACACTGATTTTGCTATGTCAGAGATGGTTATGACAGGGATAATAATTTATAATTTTGGTCATTTGAAAATCAGAAATTTAGGAGATTAGAGATTTATTCTTATGTGTGCTGTCATAGCCAAGCTTTCATTTAGAGTTTAGTAGAAAATTTAACATTAAGTACTTCTAAAAAGTGGTCTGGTGTTGTCTATTAAAATTGGTTAGAAAGTGCTATATGTTCTGAATTAAAGTAATATAATAAGGAATAGCTTTATACACCAGAGATAGACTTTAGAAGTGAGCTTAGTTGTGGATTAAGTGAAGTCATGATTCTTTGATCTTTCTTCTATTAACCACATTCAATAGACTTCTTGATTTGTGGTTTGAGCCCCTTACATGTAAATGAAGAGTAAATTTAATACAGATTTTTGCCATTTATCTCCATTATAATCCTGAATTTAGGATATTCTTCTTCTGCAGTGGACAAAACTCTAATATTAGTTACCTCTGGTAACCTGCTGGTTAAAAAAAAATGTTGCTAAACATATTGTCTTTAAATTTCAAGACTAAAACATAAAGAACACTCTTTTATTGAAATATATCTGAAATTGAGAATTCTGATCTAATAATTTGAGATGCTGTTTTGGAATTGTTTAAATTGAATTAAATTTAAATCTTTTTATATATTTCACATCTATAGCTTTTAATATGCATTTATAATATAGAGTACATCTCATGTCATTTTTTATTTCATAGTTAATATTGACCATTAATTTCTATTGGGCTTTTCCTACTCCATAATCCAGAACTGTAAGGATTTACGAAGGGCAAGAATTGTCTTCTATGTTACTTTTTACATTCATTCATTTATTTATTTATCTTTTAATAAAATATACATAGTATTATGTAGCTGAAAATGTACTAGACATTATGAACACAGAGCTAGATAATTATGGCCTCTCCCTTCCACTAAATACCTATGCATGACTTGTGTTGATATATAAATTGATGCTCAATCTCTACATATTTAATTAAATTGAAATATATTTTAATCTTAATTTTCCTAGCAATTCCTAAACTACGTGAATTTGAATATGAAATAGAGTTTGAAAATGAAGTTATGAAGTCTAACTTGGAATCCTGTTTGGCTTTATATTTGATCAAAAAAAGTTATAATATCAAACACCAAATGATATCATTGGTCTTCAATCTGACATTTACACCAAAGAAACCATTGAGGTAAACCTGCTTTACTTGTCTTTTTCTTTAAATAATATTATTACTCTCAACTAACTAAATTATCTAATATTGCTAACTAAACCAATCTAACTAAATTAAATGTTTGGTTTTTATTTCCATCTTTCAACATTTGGATCATATTACTTCTTTGATGCTATTAAGGGAAATGTTTGGGGCTAAATTATTTTCAGCTAGTAAACTATGAAAAATATTCTAATGTGTAATGGTTGGAAGTCTAAGCTATTTTTCAGAAACTGACCTCCCTAAGTCATTAGAGTGTCCTTTTAACAAAAGATAACAATTGCCTATTTTATAATATCTTTTTTAAAGAAACTGACCAAGGGATGTACAATGGCAACATATTTCTTGATGCTACTTTTCAGAACAGAACCAGTTCAAATGATGAGAATGCCTACATTATGTTCTACATTGCAACTGCTTTCATTACCCTTTACCACTTAACACCATAACATTACACATCTGTTACTAAGACGTATGTGAATGTGTAAGAATAGTAGGCTTTGGATGTTTCCCCTTTAGGAAATCTCATCCAATGTCTTTATATTTACTCTTTGGGCTACTGACACTTAGCATTTATAAATATTATATGTATGTCAAATCTGAGATAGGGATTTATTTGTGTCTGAATGCAGAGATACTGATCAGAATCAATATATACAAAATATAAAACTTGGTAATACACAAAACATCTGAAAATATTACTTGTGCTTTAATTGCCTCTAAACTTTGCAACTATGTATTTGATATAGGTATGCATATATTTGAAGTGGCTATGAATATGTATTCTAATAACAAAATAATAATAGAATCATTTTCAGGAAGCAGTAATAAATGCAAGCTACAAGAAAATAGTGCACTATAAATGCTGACATTGCCCTCTTTTCCATTTCATTTTTGTAGTTTTCTATGTTCATTTGCTAGTATTTTTTATTTAGTTATGTAATTTCATTAGTTTAATGATATGGAATATTCAGCAACAGCTAGAAGGAGAACAATATTATCATTGGTGAATATGTAACACAGGTCTAAACAAGTTTTTTAAATTGAGAATTTATATCATTCGTCATGTTTTATCTACAGAAACACTAATTATCTTAGCTTGACATTTTTCTGGAAAATTTTACCTGTTGAAGAGCTGAACATAATGAGAACCCCAAATTCTGATGCAGTTTGGAGGAGATAATTTAGAATAGATGATATCACATATATACATTGCTATGAATCTGTGCCATCTGTGAAATTAAGTAGTCTTCCCCTCTATGGCCCTAAAATGTTGACATGGTAATTTCATGCTAACTCAAAGAATTGACCTGTTGAATGGAAGTATTCAGCAATAGTCATTTGAGTACGTATATTACTTTACTAAAAAATCATTTAATTTCTACAAAGAAACAAAATTCCTGCACTTTTGGAGTGTTTCACTCAGTGAGAGTGACAGATAACAGAAATAAATGTATAAGTAAGCAAGCAAATTTCAGAATGTCCTGAGAAGGAAATAAATAGGGTAAATCGAACTATTGAAAGATCTGCTTCTGACAAGGGGGGTTGTTAGGCTTCTATGAAGTGATGTCTGAATTAAAATCTTATGGCTGATAACAGCTGGGAAGAGCATTTAAGGTGAGGAAAGAATAAATGCAGAAGACATGAAACAAGAAATTTTGGGCATGAGCAATGAATAGTAAGAAGGCCAATGCTTCTCTAATATATTGAGCAAAGGAGGAAATAAGATTGGAAAGAGTAGTTGAGTTCTTATCATTTAGTGTTTTGATGCAATAGGTCCATATTTATGCTAGAAACAATAGGAAACTATTGAAGGACAAATATTTGGAGAATTGATTTAGGAAAACATGTATACATCATTCATAAAATGAATGGATGATGTTGGATGGTAATCTGATGTAACTTAACAATTGTGTTTTATACACATCAGTACGTGTTCATTTATTTCTACCATTCCCTGTTTGAAATATATTTGTGACGGTTCACTGGAAGAGACATAGTAAAATATGAAAAACCAAAATAAAACAATAGCTCTAAATTATGGAAGTTCTCTCTCTTCCTTGTAAGACAGAAAAAATAGAAGTGTGAAAATTAAGTCTTGAAAACAGTACAGAGAGGAATATAGTTTTACTTTCTATAACAAGAGTGTATGAGAGAGTATACATTTAGGATTTAAATTTTAGATATTTTAACTTTAATGATATATCACTAGACATTGGCTAAGTTATACTGCGTAGTATTCCATTTTTTCTATATAATGCACTTTTTTTTAACCAGCACTCTATTGAAAGAACAATTTAATTTTTTGCTCCCACTTTTTTCTTTTTTGACACCAGGGATTGAACCCAGGGGTTCTTTACCACTGAGCCACATCCCCAGCCCTTTTTATTTTTTATTTTGAGACAGGGTCCCACTAAATTGCTTAGGGCCTCACCAAATTGCTGTAGCTGGCTTTGAACTTGTGATCCTCCTGCCTCAGCTTCCTGAATCATTGGAATTATAGGTGTATGCTACCACTATGCCCAGCCACTCCCACTCTTTTGGCAATATAAACAATGCTATAAAAAAATGCAGCAATAAACATGGTACATATCACTTGAACTATTGGAAGCATATCTCTAGGGAAATTACTGAGTGGAATTGCTGGTTTACTGTGTGTAGTGTTCAAATTTGGTAAAATATTGACTAATTGCTGCCCAAATGACTAACCAATTTTATACACCTACTTACAAAGGAAAAGAGTTTCCAGTGCTGTCCTTTCTGACACTTTTAGGTAAGCAGTTTTAGATTTCATTTTTCAATCCTGAATTAGGATTTGCAACCACATTCTTGCATATTTGAGTCATTTCCACTATAGGCAGGCAAACAAACAAAACCATTGTTCAACTCCAACTGCTATCCTCTCTCTCCATTCTTCACCATAGCCAAATGCTTTCAAAGTCTACCTTTGGATTTTATTCCTTAACTTAACTGCCTTTCAATGATATGCTATTCAGTAGGGTGTATGTGATCTTTACCAATTAGTTTACTTTTAAAAAAGATTCAATTAATTTGGAACTTTTCAGATGTTAACAAACCATATTTCTGACAATGATTCATTTTGACAGAAAATTCCCAAATGGAATTTTATTATAAAACTTGAAACCATTTGCCCAATCTACCCTTACATTCTTAAGTACTATGATATTCTATGGTGGTTATAAAAATTTGCACAGTTCTTTATGCATAAACTACTGATTTTTAGAACATAAATAAATACCAGATAAGATGTGCTACAAAATAATTACCTCAAAGGGATAATGACAATCTAAACATTATCTACAAAGTATTTCTAAAATGTAATTAACAGTCATCTGCATTATGTAAGAATTACATGACCCAGTGCTTTTGCTGAAACCTCAAAGTTTACTTACATTTTGATCTTAGATATTGATTTGCTATGTTTGTTCTCTTGTGTTTCTATAGTAGCTTTTAAAATCTCCTTTTATATTCAAGGTCTCATATTACACTGAAAATAGAGTGCTTAACAGATGGAATCTGGAAGTTTCCCATGCTGTTGATTGCTACTAAGCCTGAAGTGGATGATGTCATTGACATTGAAGGAATTGGTTTACTTAAGGAATCTACCACTGACTTTAGACTGACAAGTCAGACAAGGTAATGTATCAAGCAAAAAATATGTAACTGGTTTTATTAATGTAATTTATGCTGAATTATGGAATGAAATTTAAGATAGAAAATCCTATAGGTCATGTTTTCCTGGTTAAGCCTGAGTGGTATTGCTGTTGTGATTCAAAGCTTTATAGATTTCATAAATATTTATTTAAAACTTGGAATATAGAGTCTACAATGGGAAGATTAGAAAAGAGAAGCAAAGGTAAATATTTAGACATTTGAATTTAAGATAATATTTCTGTTTGTTTTCAAAAGTTGTTTCAATATATTATTTCAAAGATAGATGGATCATTTTTCAGTAAATTTTAATGGTATTGGGAAATCAAATGGTTTAACTAAGTATAGATACTTGAGTAGCCTATACAGATTCACTTTGTAGCCAACTCTTGTTCTCAAACCTAGTCTCAGGAAAACACTGATTTCTTTTCTATCTCTTCAGCATTGCCTTTTCTGGATATTTTATATCAATGAAACCACATAATATGTGGTCTTTCACATATAATTTCTTGCACTGTTTTTATCTGAAGTTCAGTAGTTTTCATGAAAAAGTACCTCTCGGTCTGTTGTTTGCATTTGGTCAGTTTCCAGAGTACTGAAATTGTTGTTTTTAATGGTTGTTAATCTTACAGTTACTACTGGGGGAGAGGATTTGTTTACCTCATCCAGTCCAGTGGAAGAGAATTCTGTATATTTTAAATTACACTAGAGTTGCATATGAATGCTCCCTGAGATTTTGTATTTAAAGTACTAAGATCTGTTGCTAATTATTTTAATTTTACTTTACTACAGAGTTCATGTAAGTCAGATTCCTTCTTTTTTTTAAGGAAAATTTATTTTGACTCATGGTTTCAGGGGTTCAGTCCATGGTAGTATGACTCCATAGCTTTGGGCCTAAGGCAAGGCATGACATCATGGTGGAAGGGCGTGGTAGAGGAAAGCAGCTCAGAGCGTGGTGCCAAGGAAGCAGAGAAAAAGCATACCCCCAGATACCAATCTCCTTCAGTCACACCCCATCTACCTGGAGTTGCAGCCCACTTAATCCATTTAAGAGGATCAATTCACTGATTAGGTTACAACTTTTATAATCTAATCGTTTCACCTCTGAAAATTTTTCCATAGTCTCACACATGAGCTTTCACAGGATGCCTCATATCTAAACCATAATGTTCCACCCCTGGTTTCCCAAAGCTGATGCCCATCTCACAGTGCAAAATATATTCAGTCCATTTCCAAGAGTACCCATAGTCTTAACATAAGTTACACCATTACCAAAATTTCAAGTCCAAAATCTCTTCTGAGACATGAATGAAACTCTTAGCTCTTTTCTACTATACAGATCAAAAGGAAGTTACAGGGGCCAGGGTTATAGCTCAGTGGTAGAGTGCTTGCCTAGCATGCATGAGGCACTGGGTTCGATCCTTGGTACCATAAAAAAATAAACAAATAAAATAAATGCATTGTGTCCATCTACAACTAAAAAAATATTTTTTTAAAAAAGCAAGTTATATATATTCAATACATAAGGGCACAAAATAAACATTTCCATTCCACATGAGAAATAGAAGCACATACAGAAGGGATGAGACCAAAATAATACCAAAATCCAGCTGGGCAAACAAATTCTGTAGCTCCATTTCAAGTATCTAGGGCAAATGGCATTGTGATATTCTCTTCAAGGAGTTTATGCAGCTCTGCCCCTATGTCCTTGCTTGTTGCAGTCCACATGGCCTCTCTCTTGTCTTGTTTCTGCTCCATTCCTACTTCTTTCTTCAGCAGATGTCACATGTTACTGGCCTTTCTTAATCTCAGGGGTCTCTGTTGCAACTTTGGCTTCCTTCTCACTTCTTCACATATTACCCTCTCCCAGGCAGCCCACAGGAAATCTATTTCTGCAGCACTTTTCCTGGCCTCCCAGGCCTTCCTTTGAAATCTCGGTGGAAGCCTTCATGACTTTCAGCATTCTGTATGCCTTCAGACTTGGCACCATGTTGTTCACACCAAGGTCTGCCACTTTCTCAAGCAGTTGCCAGACCTTCTGGGACCACGGATGCAATTGCCTCCAAGTACCTGGGTGGCTGATCACAGTGAAACCGTGACCCCCTGTGCAAGCAGAGTGCCTATATGGGCTCTTATCAAAGGAATTTATTTTTACACTTTTGAGCCTAAAATGGGTGTGGTCTTGCCAAGATGCCCTCAAACCATCTTTCCTATTGTTGCTAGGCAAAGTTAGTGACTGTAATCTCTTTAACAGCCACAAGTTCCTTAGCAAATCACTAGTCTTATACTTTTCTGGCCAAACTGCAAGTTTTTCAAATTTTTCTGTTGTGCTTTCTGCTCCTGATTATGACAGTAAATTTGGCTAAAGCTACTAGCAGTTCTCATGTCATCCCTGAATGCTGTGCTCCCTTGAAATTTCCTCCACCAGGGCTGGGGATGTGGCTCAAGTGGTAGCACGCTCGCCTGGCATGCGTGCGGCCCGGGTTCGATCCTCAGCACCACATACAAAGATGTTGTGTCCCCCAAGAACTAAAAAAATAAATATTAAAAAATTCTCTCTCTCTTTCTCTCTCTCTCTCTCTTAAAAAAAAAGAAATTTCCTCCACCAAATTAATTAGTCCATTACCTTTAAAATCAGCCTCACATAGAGTTTCAGGATATAGGCAAAATATACACAATTTCTTTGCCAGAACGTAACATGAATAGCTGTAGTCCTGTTTGCAATAGAGTCTTTCCCCTCTGAAACCTCATGAGCCCAGTTTTCCCTGTCACAGTAATATGTTTTGGCATTCTGGTCTTCTGAGCTCCTACCAGAATCACTTACTAAGCTCTGCCTACAACATTCTAAAGCTTCTTCAGCCTGCATCTCTAAACTTTTCAAAATCCCCCACCCCCACCCCACAGACCAGCTCCAAAGTCTTCTGAACTACATGGTCACTTTAGTCAAAGCAACAATCCCATGTCTCAGTACCAATTTGCTTCTTTCTTTGCTCTGACCAAATGTCCTGACAAGAACAACTTTAGAGGAAAAAAAGTTTATTTTAGCTTATAGCTTCAGAGTTCAGTCCATGGTCTGACAACTCCATAGTTCTGGGCCCAAGGTGACACAGAATATCTCGGCAGAAGGGCATGGCAGAGAAAATAGCTCAGGATATAGCAATAAGAAAGCAAAGAGCCAGATCCCTTCTAAATAAGAGTAAGATTGTCCACTCAACACAGAGAGCTAAACTTTGGTGAGAGGAGAAATAAGGGTTTCATATTACTGGGTCATAGTGATCTGTACAAAACCTGAGAAGCAGGAATATGAGAAAAAAGTACTAAAGTTACTATTTCTCTTTTTTATAAAACTAATTACTTGAATGTCTGTATTTCTTGATGACTACAGCTGTGCACTGTATTTGCCACCAAAATGAATTTGCCAAAAGGACTGGATATGCAGGCAAGCATTCTATACATTTTGGTCAAAAATGAATGACAGCAAAATGTATAATTACCTTTTTTATTTGGAGACCAATGACACAAGGGAGAGTGACCATAAAATTCATTGTTTCCGAACTTGAACTTTCTTGAAAATTTTATTTATCAAGCACTCAATTCATAATTAGGCTCTCTGCAAATAAACTGGGACATATCTAAGCAAAACCAGCTCTTACTGTTACTGTTTTTATAGAGCATAATAAGATCTTTGCTATTTATCAAAAAAGGAATTTTAAGTCATTAAACACACTTTCATGTACTTACTCACCATTTGTATCTTCTCTTCAGTGAAATATCTACTCATTTCTTTTTTGCATTTCATAGTTGGATTTTTTTACTGTTGTTTTGAAAGTTCTTTGTAATTCTTGATATCAACCTCTTCACAGAATTTTGGGGATGCCAGAGATTTTAATCTTGTATGAAGTCCAATTTATCATTTTCCCCTTTTTGTAACATACTTCTGTAGTCATTGTCTAAGAACTCTTACCATTAAATACCAAAAACTTTCTTCTGTATTTGCTTAAAAAATTATTTCAAACTTAAAACAATAATGGAATTTATCATATATGTATGGTTGTGTTTGAAGTAGAAGCTTATTATTTTTTCTATGAATGTTCAGCAATATTTGTTAAAGGGCTGGGGTTGTGGCTCAGTGGTAGAGCACTCGCCTCACACATGTGCGGCTCTGGGTTAGATCCTCAGCACCACATAAAAATAGATAAATAAGGGTATTGTGTCCAACTACAACTATAAAATAAACATTTTTAAAAATGTATTTGTTAAAAAGACTGTCCTTCCTCCATGAAACTGATTTTGCTACTTTGTCAAAAATTATTTATATTGATCTGGTTCTGGGTTTTCAATTCTGTTCCACTTATCCTCTGCCAATGCTATACTCAAGTAGTGTGGTTCCCTCTCATATTTATTTATTTATTTTATTTATTTCCACTACCTTTCTATATAAATTTTAACATAAGCTTGTCTGTCTACAAAATTTCTTCTTTATTTTGAAAGGACTGTATTAAACCCATAGATCAAATTACTGATATCTATAATTTCCACTATAGTATTTAATATATTAGTTCACTAAATTATGTATTTACTATATTTCTGAAACTATACCATATATGGTACAGTTCTTGATTTATTTAGACCTTTGACTTTTTTGTATCAGTGTTTCCTAATTTTCAGCTTGTAAATCCTGTATAAGTTTTCAACATTTATAGATAGACATTTCATTTTTGGAGTAGGTGTAAATGGCATTGTGTTTTTAATTTCAGTCTTCACATGTTTATTGCTAGTTCAGAGAGGATACAATTGATATTTTTGTATTTGCTTTATATCCTCAGAATTTGTGAAGCAATCATATGTTCTATAAGCATTGTTTTTGTGCTCTGTGGCATTTCCTACATAGATATTCATGCCTCCCACAGATTTTCCAATATGTATGACTGTTTTTCCTTTTATGCCTATTGTACTGGCTAGGACTTTCAGTACTATATTGAACAAGAGTGATGAGAGTAGACATCACTTACTTCTTTCCAACTTAGGTGGAAAGCATTCAGCCTTTCACCATTAGTTGTTAGCTGTAGGATTTTTTTAAGGTGATTTTCATCAAGTCAAGGACGTTTTTCTCCATGTTGGGTTCCTAGGGCTAAAGTAAGAAATTAGCACAAAATCAGTGGCTTTAAAACAACAGAAATTTCTTTTCTCACAGTTATGGAAACTAGAAGTAAAAAATCTAGGCTTGGGCAGAGCCACACTTTCTTTATAGACTCTAGGGAAGAATCTGGTCTATGCCTTTATTTTAGCTTCTAGTGTTGCCGGTGATCCTTAGGATTCCTTGGCTTGTGCACACATCACTGTACTCTCTGCCTCCATAGTCACATGACTTTCTCACTGTGTTTTTCTCTCTGAGCCCCTTCTCTTTTTATAAAAACACCAGTCATATTGAATTATGGCCTACCCTAATTCAGAATGACTTCATCTTGATTGATTGCCTCTGCAATGACCCTATTTTCAAATAAGGTCATATTCTCAGGCACAAGAGATTAGGATTTGGGGAAACACAGTTTTCAGTTTTAGTATTTCTGATTTTCTGAAAGACTTTATTAAGAATGACTAGTGAATTTTGCCAAATGTTTCTTCTGCACCAGTTGATAATATCTTGCCATTTTTCTTCTGTAGTCTGTTGATGTGGTGGATTACACTGATTGAACTGCAAATATGTCTTAAACTAGATATGTATTCCTGGCATAAACCCTATTTGCTCTTGGTACACATTACCTTTTATACACTGATACACATTTGCTATAATTTGGTCATGATTTTAGTGTCTTAACCTCATGAGAGATTTTAGCCTGTGGTTCTTTTTTGTTGTTGTTGTTATTATTATTATTATTATTATTATTATTATTATTATCATCATCATCTCTATGTCTGATTTTGTTATCTATGTAATGTTATCCTCAAAAAAAATAGTTAGGAAATAATCCCTCTTTTTCTATTCCATGGAAGATAATGTTTATAATTGGATATGATTCTCCTAGAAATGTTTGTTAGAATTAGCCAGTGAAATCATTTGGGTCTGAAGAATTTTTTCAGAGGCTTTATAAAATTTATGATGTAATTACTTTAATAGATTTTTAATTTAATATTGGGAGAGTTTGGTAGTTTGTGTAAAGACTTATTTATAATACTCCCTTATTTTTCTGTTGATATCTGCAGAGACTATGCAATCTCTTTTATTTCTCAAATTGGTCATTTACAGCTTCTCTCTTTTATCACTGTTAGTCATCTTAGAGGTTTGTCAATTTTATTGACCTTTTTTTAAAAAAACTAGCTATTTGCTTCATTGATTTTTTTCCTATTGTTTTTCTGTTAGGGTTATAATAGATTTCTACTCTTATTTTTGTTTTCTTTTACTTGCTATGGATTTATTTTGATCTCTCTACTTTCTTGAAGTAGTTTAGATTATTAATTTGTGGACTTTCCTTTTTCCTACTGTATTTACTAGTATATTATTCCCCTTAGGGTACTGCTTTACTTGAATTTTATGGCATTGGTATGTTGTATTTTCACATTCATTCAGTTCTAAATGTACCTTTTACTTTCTTTGAGACTTCTTCTTTGACACACGGGTTATTTAGAAGAGTTTCATTTAATTTACAATCTTAAAATTTCTGTTGTCTTTCTCTTGATTTTTAGTTTGATTTCATTGTGGTTAGAAAACATACTCTGCATAAATTTAATTATTCGTGTTTCTAAGTAACCTATTTCATCAGACAGATCTATGGGTAGAAGTATAAACAAACAAAATAGAAGATGGAGTGTTCTACAAGTATCTCTTGGAGCCTGCTGGTTGATGATGTATTGTTCAGTTCTTATGCTTCCTTAACTGATTTTCTGTTTAATAAGTCTATCAATTGATGAAAAAGGGGTGTTGATATTCATGGATGTAATTATAAATTTATTTATTTCTTTTTCCAGTGCTTTTTTTGCCATAAGCATGTCTGAAGCTCTAATTTTTTGGTGAATGAAAATATATGATTACTGGGTCTTTTTGGTGTATTTATTCTTTTATCATCTTATAATGTCCCTCCTTCTCTGACAAATATATCTGTGTTGAAGTCTAGTTTAACTGATATTAATATATGTTAGAGTCTGTAAACAAGTCTGGATGGCGCCTGGCATTTTGCCAGAGGGAGTGGTTTGTGAGGTGGCGCCAGCGAGCCATTAAGTGTGGAGATTCCTTATTGGTTGACTGCTGTATCTAGCTTATGTTAATTAAGATAAGCTGTGTGGAATGTATATATACCCCTCCTGTCCTACAATAAATGGCTCCCACTCCTGCTGTATCAATGTACACAAGTTGCTCGTCACCCCCCGGTTATTTTGCTGCAGCCAGACTGTGGCAAATATAGCCACTTCTGTTCTTTTAGAAATAAATATTTGTACAGTATACATTTTTCATTCTTATATTTTCAGTTTTCCTATGATATTATATTTTAGGTTACTTTTTATAAATAGCCTATAATGTGATCATCTTTAAATCCACTTATCTCTTAATTTATATTTGTGTCCATTTACATCATTTACATTTAAAGTGATTATTAATATTTTAGGTCTTGTTTTCACCACTTTAGTTTTCTTTTTCTGCTTGTTGATTTTTTTCTTATTGCTGTTTTCCTTTTCTTTCCTTATTATTGGTTACCAGAAGAATTTTTAGAATCTACTGTTTTTTATCTATAGTGCTTTAAATGTATTTCATTGTGTATTTTTAACAGTTGCTGTCAGTATTACAATATTAATGATCAACAAATCACAGTCTACCGCTATAAACATTTTTCTGCTTTAAGAGAAATGTGGAAACCTCACTTCCATTTTCTTCCCTCTGCCCTACTACAGTTTTTAGAGAGGGGTTACCAGGAATTGAACTCAGGGGCACTCGACCACTGAGCCACATCCTCAGCCCTATTTTGTATTATATTTAGAGACAGGGTCTCACTGGGTTGCTTAGCACCTTGCTGTTGCTGAGGCTGGCTTTGAACTCGTGATCCTCCTGCCTCAGCTTCCAGAGCCACTGGGACTATAGGCATGTGCCACCGCACCCTGCTACCCTTCCACTTTTTAAATGTAAATCTCTTAAATTTTTCCACTATATACATCGAACACCATGCACAATTATGTTATAATTTTCCCTTCAGTTTTCAAATGCTTTTAAATGCTTTTCTTTAATGCATTCCATTGCTTTTCTTTCTTTCTGAAGTTCTATCCACTTTCCATCTTCATTTAATTATTTTCTACTTCAAACTGTTTTCTAAATTTATTTTTAATTTTTATTTGTTCTTTTTAGATATACATGAGAGTGTATTTTGACATATTATACATACAAGAATACCCCTTAACTATTCTTTAAGGTTAGTTCTGTTTATAATATGTTCTCTTAGCTTTCCTTAATCTGAGGTTATTTTTTATTTTCCCTTCATTATTGAAGAATCACAACAATTAATAATAATTTAATTATTAATTGATTAATTTAATTAGTAATTCATTAATACAGAATTCATGATTCAGAGTTCTTTTCTTTTAGCACTTCCTACCGGCATTTGGTTTATGAGAGGAAATCTGCCATTCAAATTGTTGCTCCCCTATTAAGTAACATTTCGTCTTTCTCCAGTATCTCTCAAGAAGATTCTTTCACTTTAATTTTCAGAAATTTGTTGATGATGTATTGTGCCACATAATGTCTATACTGTTTGCGGTCATCATTAAACTGAATTAAATGAGGAAAGGGACTGGGATTATTTAGTTTAATGCCAGACATGTAAGGGATGTTTAATAATTCTGCCATGTAAGAAGGAAATCCCTAAATACTTTCATTTCTATGATAATAAGGAAAAAATAAATGGGCAGTATCCATGGTGATTATTGAATATAAATTTGCCTTGAAGACCAAAAAGAAACTTAATGTGTTTATTAGATTTATAGAGAATAATGGCATAAAAAATTTGCTGTTTCTATTCAGAGATGTTGCAAAGTTTCTAAAAATCATTTAAAAATATCTGTCATATTTTTAAAGGATATGACAATTTGTGTCCTTATTTACTGTAACAAAGCATCATATCAATATATTTGGAAACTTTTCAAAGTTAATTATCTAATGTAATCCACAGAAATGTTTAATCAGTTAACTAGTTCTAAGTAAACATCATTATGGACATGGTTAGAACTCTGCTCTTCTAGTAATTTAAATGTTCTTTACTCATTGGCCTGTACAATTTTCCTAGCTTGGTCAGGTTTAACATATTTTCTGTGTACTTCAGTGTATGAAAATGAATTTCTACTTTTTTGTTGGGCCATATATTTTAATACCATACTGTTTACTCAGAGAAACCTATCTCTTGGCCTGGAAATCAAATTTCTTCATCAGTTCCATATGTGCCCATAGCTTACATCACACTTGGGCTTCTCCCATAGTCTTTGGGACTAGGGTTTTGTTTTAAATATTCTACAACAGAAATTTCGTATGAAGATGAAAAAAAAAAAAGAAAGAAAGGCAAGATAGTTTTAATACATGAGAATGTGAATTCATTTCATAACTTGTAAGGACCTTTAATGAGTAAAATATTTCTTTGGTGTCATTGTAGGAAGCAAATAATACACATAATTCATAATAATTGAGTTATATTGTATCCTTGTTAATCACTCTATAATATTATTCTGCACTTATTTTAATGAAAACATATGAACTAAATTATTTGAATTGAAAATAATCAAAGTTTCATCCTTCATCACCTCACTTCTGATTGCTCTTGACAGATGCAATTAAATAATGCAATCATTAGTTATAAAAGATTACAATCAAAAGGAAAGTCTCAAATTTTTGTATGAACTCACAAAGGAAAACTCCCAATAAAGATCTCACCATGATTATTTCTGTCTAAATTGAAAAATTATTTTCATTATTCTGCTTTGTCTCTAAATCTAATTGGAAATTGCCTGCATTGAATTAATTGGAGACACAGACCGAGGACCATGTTTACTATCAGAAAAAGGACAGAACAGTAGCATGTTATATCCTGCTGAATAATTTAATTTAGATGCCATTATGATTTTTACTCCCAATATTTTGAGAATATCATCCTAATTTGGGTAGACTTTTAGTATTTTATACTATTTATACTATAATAGATATTTTGCAGATATGCTGAACCTACTATTTCCTATTTCCTATAATGAAAGGTCAAGATTGCATCTATTTCTCACTCAGTCTTATCACAGCAATAAGTTCTTGCTTTCTTGATTCCCCTCAGAGCATAAATTTATACTTTCAGTAGGCCTTTTGAGAAACATGAGGCAGTTACAAAGTCAATTTCATCAAATTGCTATTCAATTTATTTTTGTATCTTCATTGGATGTCTGGATTTTTTAAATGTCTTTGAGGTTTGTTTTATGAGCACTATGAAAAAATGAAAAAATTTATGACATATGATTCAGTCTCTAACAGTAAGATCTTCTTCCTTATGCCTTGGTAATTTTTTAAATGTACTGAAAAGGAAAATATGACAGTATATATTTATGAAAGAAGCAAAACAGAAAGTCATTCTGCTTCATTACAATCCAATCATTCTGGGTTCATTATAACTAATATTACTAACATTCTCTTAGATGTTTTGTTAGAATTAGAAGTAGCATGTATCTCTTATTCTGATGCATTTCTGCTAACATTAAGTTCAAAGAAAGTCTCAATAGAAACCAAAAATAGACCTACTTTGTTTCAATAAACATTTCCATAAACATTTTCCTAGGGAATGAATGCATTTATCAGAAATTCTAGTATATAAAGTCATGTAGGACAAATGCATTCAAAAATGAAAAATACTGACTTTTTGTTTTGAGCTCTTTTATATTGAGTGAACTGCTTAGTATTACAGAGAATCCAAAAATTCTATCAGAATATTTTCTATAGATTTTTATTTTGTTCAATTTTGGTTCTGAGGATGTAATATCGTACCCCTTGTAATATTGATATCAAAATGAGTTTTTTAAAAAATATTAAACAGTAAATAGAATTATCTTCAATAAGTGCATTTAGTGTGCAGATTTGGGGGAACATTTTTGGTATATTTTAATGACTGAGGGTCCCTCATGCAAATGGTAATAACATGTTGACCATGTCTGCAGTCATCTGAAGACTTGACAGAGTTGGGTGATCAAAATGGCTTACTCTCACAACTGGCAGTACATACTGGTTGTTGTCAGAAAGCTGAACTGGGGCTGTCAGCAGTAGTACCTATACATAAACTCTCTACTGTGTTTGTCCCCAATAATTGGATTGTACATCTTGACTGGTTTCCCACAGTTTTTATTCCAAGAGAACCAGGTAGGAGATGATTGGCATTTTCTGACATAGATACCAAAAGTTCCACAGTGTCACTTTAGTTACATTCAATTGGTTACCAGAGAGTCACTATGTTGACATGGATATAAAAAAGGGAACACTGGCCACTTTTTTCAATGTGAAATTGTTAAAGGAAATACAAGCATGCTATGGTAATCAAGTAATGCTTACTTGAACATTTTAAGCTTCTCCTAAGTCACTATACTCTCCCTAGATTCTTCCTGAATATTGTAACCACCTGGTAGTCTTTGAGTGTCAAGGCTCAGATAGTGGTGTGCAAATCACAGAAAAGGATGGGTTTATTTTCTTTTTGTAGGTCAGTTTTCTAGGATAATTGGAAACTACCCACTTCCCTATGTCAGATCTGTTTTTGAACTTATTTTAAAGATCCAATGCTGTAAATAAGCTACTGAATATATTTAGCTTACTCTCCAATCCTGGGTAGGCTATACCTAAGTAGGTATTAAAAATCCCAGGTCATTCTGAAGATCTAGAAAACTAGTAGGGAGTATAGAAGAAAGAAAAAAAGGTGAGATAAGAAAACAGAATGATGCAATCATATTCAAGATTTGACCACTTCCCCATGGTGGTTTCTCTGTATCCTAAATTAATTATATAAAACACAATGTCCCTAGGACAATAGGAAAGAGAAGATACTTTAAGGAATACATTTCACTTTATATGTTTTAAGTATTTAAAAGGCCTAGTGTTTGTCAAGCAATTTTAGGCATGTTTTAGAGCTACAAAGTGTTCTGAAGAAGGATAAAAACATTACCAAGTATCAAAACAGCTTACCTATTAATCTTATTTTAAAAATTGTATTTGCACATAAGTGATTAGTAATAAGTAAAACTTTTGAGAAATTTGCTTTTCTTTTTTTCTGTCTTATTTTTCACTCACATCTGTCATTTGTGATAGCATTAAAAATACTTCTCTTTAAAGTGAACAGAACATGAATTACACAAAGGTCTATGTTGTAAATCTTAAGAAATAGTAGTGTGCCATCTTCTGACCATAAACACTAATTACAACTCAGTTCTGCTAAACTATAGGAATTAGAAATCGATTCCTAATTGTATGAACTAACCAGTTTTTGAAGAGTCATTTTGGATCATGCTACATAGAAATTTTCATATTGTAAAATTAATATCTATTGTGGACAAGGATTCTGATTTTCAAAAATAAATTATAGGGTTTTATGTGTACCTTTTTATAAACACACACATTAAATACATGTAATTTAAGAAATCTTTTAGGACTCATACTGCTTACATTGTTTAAACCATCTTTAATTCATCAACTATCTTACACCACAGCTGAGTATCCATTTATTCCCAACAATAACAATAAAACTACCATCCTTTAAAAAATGATGACATATAAAAAAACTGATGAAATTGTTTTGTAAGCAGTTTTCTCAAGGACTTTCCACTGACTGAAATAAATAGCTTTCAAATGCTCCAGATGGAAAGCAAAAAGTATTTTAAAACCTCTAGAAACCCTTTAAAATTTAATGACAACTTTTCCCCTTCAGAAATCTTCTCTCTTTCCTCTATGCATTAACATCATATCTCTAGAGTCAGCATTTATCTGAGAAGCTATTTCAATTTTCCGAATACAGTTATTTTTACCTTTGAGAATGATTGACATATTTTTGTCATAAACATATAGAAAGGGATATTTCCCCAGATACAGTTTTCTATCATGGTTAATGATGTTATTATCAAGAAAAAAAACAGAAAATAATTTCTTTCCAATAAAGATCAGAGCTATGTCAAATGTAAGACACTATCAGCCCACTTTAGTGATTATTCATGATCGTTACAGTTTCTTTAGTCCCTTGTCTGCCCTAAGAACAACACAATAATAATAATAAATGTTCATTGTATGCCTACTATTTAGCATATGTAAAATTATATAATTTAAATTTTACAGTACTACAAAATTGATATCATGGTCTCTGATTTACCAAAACATTTGCATACCCACACATAGATACATGTTTACACAATGACAGTGAAGAATGATGGAAGTTACTAGACTTTGGCAGTGCTTAGTGAGCTGGGTGGCCATTTAGGTAAGATGCCTCAGCTCCTGCCTCCCCTCCCTCTAGTCCCATCCCAATAGAGACTAGACTCTTGTTCACATCCCTACTCCAGGTTGGTGTCTTATGAGCCTCAGATTCAGGGACTTCTGAATTTTGTTAGGCTAATAAACAAGTCAGATTTGCTCAGATATATATTCAATACCAACAGCTCTAAAAAAGCTGTTAAACATTCCTATTCCTACCTCCAGCATTGGCTCTGTCAGCTATAGTATGTATATGTATGTATATATGTGTATGTATATATATATATATATATATATATATATACACACACACACACACACACACACACACACACACACACACACTATTGGCTAGTATAAATTAGGAATGCCACATTCCAGAGGAGATAAGTGATCATTCTTTTTTTCTTGCTGTTGTAAATCAAGCTCAGGGCTTTGACATGATCAGCATATGCTCTTACAATGAGCTAGACTCACAGCTCCAAGATGATCATTTTTAAAAAACTTTTTTTTAGAGTTTCATGGACCTTTATTTTATTTATTTATTTATATGTGGTACAGAATCTAACCCAGTGCCTCACACATACTAGGCAAGCACTCTACCACTGAGCCACAACCCCAGCCCCCAAAGATGGTCATTTTTAAATAGTGCTTCACTATTCCAAACCCTAACCCTCTTCTCCATCAAAATGCACACAAACCCTTAGTATTAAAACAATGAAGCACTATTTTCATTTCATTTATTCACCTGTGCTTCAATGTAAATGTTTGAACAAAAGAATCCATGGTTAAAAATATGAATCAATAAAACAGAAGTCTTGGAAATAACTGAATGAAGAAGAACCTTCTGGAAGCCATGCCAACTTAAAATGAGATTACTGGGATTATGTAACAGAAATCTTTGTGTAAATGTGTATAGGGCTTTACAAGTTGAAAGGGTCATATAGTTCAGGCAATGGAAAATAAGGGCAAGAAAATGAGTTTTGAAAGTAGGTCCAATAGTTCTTAACCAGAGGTAATAACACCTCCTTAGGTGACATTTGAAAATTCATAAAGGAGTGTTGGCTGGGTGCTGTCAACATTGAAAGCCTCAGAAAAAGGATACTAAACTTTCTGTCATCCTTAGGACTCTACAGATCACCTAGACCTATATATCTTTGGGGCAGGTATCTCCTCACTATTGAGACTCCATGTCATTCATTTTCTTCCTCCCCCAAACAACAGCATTAAAGCTCATGCCATGAAAATGCCCCTTTACTAGTCTTCCTTGATGCAGTCTCTAAACACATCCTAGAAACTCCCCTTCAACACCTAATCTAATGTTACTATTTGCTGCATTAACCCTGGCAAGATGATGATGTAATATTTGCTGTCTCTTGAGTTGTATTTCTCTTGAAACCCATAAATTTCCTGAACTACAAGCAAAATGAATCTTCACTTTTCATTAAACCATTTCCCCCACTGGATGATTTAGAGTTATACAGGTCAGAGCATCCACTAAAGTGATTTTAGCAAACCCTTTGTCTTGTTTCCTCATATAACCTATAGAACACCCATTCATATCAGAAATAACAAGTTGAAGCTATTGCTTCTACATTGCATTCTCTATTGTTAGCAATATTTTTGTTCTAAAAATCATTTTCATAGATTATTTGATTTTTAGCCTATCCCTTCATCAGCAGTAGCTGACATCTTTAATTTTGTATTTAGTTTTCAGAACAAAAACATTGTTTTTACTATTGTATATGGGAGGACTCATGCAGGAAAAAAGTGTTTTTCTTAAGGAAACTCAATAGTTGGAGAGGCACAATGACTTGTAACCTCACCCCCAATTGCTGTAATTTAATTCTGGGCCTCTGTAAAATTAGGATCACTCTAGTAGTGCAATGTCAGTGCTTCTTATGAATACTTGAGACTACAAAAGTCACATGTGTCAATACCAGGGATCAAAGCTGTGTAATTGAGAAGTCGGCTTATAAGCCATTATTTTTTTTAAATTATCTTACAAAGGAAACCTAGATCATCATATTAATAGGCTATCAGGTCTGAATATCATAGTGGCTAAACTACAATTTTAACTAGTATACTGGTGGTCATCTGTGTGACAGGATTTTCCCAGGGCCTGAAATATAGATTACAGGCCAGATGTACATTTAGAACACATCTGTTTATCTGATCTGGGCTCTTCCTATTTCTCTTCTCTGCCTTTATTAGTGAAGGTGCTGCCTTCTTGACTCACATCAGTTCACCACAGGCCCCATGGCTTCCTGAAGACTTGTTGGTCCACTCATGTTTCCATCTTTCTCAAGACTGATATCATCTCTTCTCAGGCTTTTTCTTCCTTGAATGCCCAGGCTTCCAGGGGAGCCTGAAAAAGCTGGTATACATTTATCATCAGAGGAGACAGGGATAGGTCATGACTTTCCCCTAAGTAGTGATGACCGAGTTCACAATAAATAGGTGCTATTGTGTATCAAGGGCAGACAACCACAACATAGACCCAGGACCAAATATCCCAATCCATCTGGCCATCTCTCCCACATCAAGATAGCAGGCCTTGCATCTTCCTTTTCCAGAGAGGATCTTCTTTCCCCATTCCCACCAGGAATACAGTTCTGGGTTCCAGGGCACTGAATACTTTGAGCCATTCAACACTTATTTTCTCAGTCCAAGGACTAGCTTTATTTAAATCTTGTTTTAGAAATATAGCAGCATGTATTGAAGAAGGATAAATTATAAAGCTCACCACTGGCCATCAACATTTCTCCCAAAGATTCCAGACTTTATTCCTGTGCATGGACTTTAGAAGAACAGAAGAGGGTCAAAATATTCTATAGGCAGTTGTTCTTTAGAAATATACTAAATTCTGAACTTCTGCTATAAATACTTCAAAGCTTCTTTACTAGTGAGTTAATATTTTAAACCTTTCCTAATGAAGCCTCATTATTTCATGAACTGATTATATAGTTGTTCTGCATTGATCACCAACTACCATCCCCATGAGTATCTGAATAAACTTCAAATAACTATAATTCTTATGTCAGTAAGAATTTTGCTGTAAGATTTTTCTACTTCTGAATGTTTTTAGTTAAGATCAAATTTTTTGTTTGTGTGGTCTTCTTAGATAGTTTTGTAGGAACTTAAATATGTTAGAAATCAAAAGATAATGAAACCAGTTTAGACTCAGGGAACTCCCTACGTAGTGATTTATGTAAGGATGCTGGCAAAATACTGTGAAACACTGAGTTACCTAAGGCCACAATCTCGATTCTTAATGACCAGATGATTAGAAACTGAAGAATAAACATTATAACTGTACAACATATCCTGGCTGGTTCCTCATTTCAACTTTGACTAAAGCAATTCATTAATATTTTATATATCATGTATATTGTTTATATTTTGGAAATATATATAAATCATTTTAACCGTGAGTTTACTTCTTTTGAATCAACAAGTTAAAAACACTGCATTATATTCATCTTCTTAATAATAGGTACTTCGTCTTTTTTTTTCTTCTATTGCAGTAAGATACACATAGCATAAGATCAATTCTCTTAACAAATATTTAAGGCTACAGTACAATATTATTAATTATAAGCACAATTTTTTACAGCAGAATGTTCATCTTGCAGGATTAAAATTTCATTTCTATTCAAGAGTAACCCTTCATTATCAGCCGCTCCTGGCAAACACTATTGTATTCTTGGGTTTTTGTTTTACTATGTTTTTTGTTTTTTCACTTTGACTCTTTTAGAGACTATATATATATATATATATATATATATATATATATATATATATATATATAGTGTGTGTATATATATATATATATGGTGTGTATATATATATATATATGGTGTGTGTGTGTATATATATATATATATATATATATATATATATATATATATAAAACAAATAAATCATATATAGAGAAAATAAACCACAATGTAGGGTTCCCTGAATGTGAGCTGGAGATATATATATATATATATATATATATATATATATATATATACACACACACACACACATAGATATACATATCTATATATCTATATCTATATATCTATATCTATATCTATCTATCTATATATATATATATATATAAGATTTTTCAGTGAACAAGTCTTTAATCTACTTGGTTAAGTTTATATATAAGTATTTTATTATTTATGATGCTAATGTAAATAGGATTTTTTATTCTCCTTTTCCATTTATTCATTATGTACAAATGAAACTGATATTTTGTGAAATTTATTTTTAATTGATATATAAAAACAAAAATTGTACATGTTAATGGGTTTCATGTATATACTATGTAATGTTTAAATCAGATTAAACATAGCTGGGCATGGTAACTCACTCCTGTAAATCCAGCAACTCAGGAGTCTGAGGCAGGAGGATCACAAGTTCAAGGCTAGCCTCAGCAACTTAGTGAGGTCCTAAGCAACTTAGTGAGATCCTGTCTTTAAATAAAATATATTAAAAATGGCTGGGGACATGGCTCAATGGTTAAGCATCTCTGGCTGGACTCAATCCCTGGTACCAAAAAAAAAAAAAAAAATGCAACTAGTTTTTTAATGTCCTGCACTGTTGTTGAATTTACTTATGACTTTCAAAAGTCTTTGGATTCTATGAGGGTTTTCTACACATAAGTTTATGTCATCTGTGACCAGGAACAATTTTTACTTTTTCCTTTCATATTTGAATGTCTTTTATTTTTTACATCATTGCTGTGGTAAAACATCTTGTCCAATACTGAATAGAAGTGGCAAGAATGGGCATCCTTGTCTTGTTCCTGATCTTGGACAGAAAGCTTTCAATGTTTCACTGTTGAGTATAATTTTAGTTGTGGGCTTTTTGCATAGGCCTGCATGATGAGATAGAAAATTCCTTGTATTCCTAGTTTGTTGACTCTTTGAATCATGAAATAGTGTTCCATTTGTCAAATAATTTTTCTGTATCTGTTACAATAATTGTTTATTTTTATACTTCATTGCATTAACATATCACATTGTTTGATTTTTTTTATATATCAAAAATTATTGCCTCCCACAGTCCCATTTGGTTATGGCATACAATTCATTGAAAGTGATGTTGAATTCATTTTGCTCATTTAAAAAAAATTTGTTTATATATGTTCATCAGGCCTATTAACCTAATTTTATTTTCTTGTAGTGTCTGCTTTTGGTATCAGGGTGATTCTGGCCTCATAAAATGAGTTTGGAAGTGTTCCCTTCTCCTCAATTTTTTGGAAGAGTTTGAGAAGGATCATTGTTAATTCTCCTTAAAAAGAATGGTAAAATTCACTAGTGAAAGTCATCTGACCCTGTACTTTTCTTTCATTGGAGTTTTTTGGCTACTGATTTAATATCCTTCCTAGTCATATTTTCTATTTCTTTATGAGTCAGTCTTTATTGGTTATGTAATTCTAGGCACTTATCCATTTCTCAATTATTTTGGCTTATAATTATTCACAGTGGTTTCTTATAATCCTTTTAACAACAGAATCAATTATATATAATGTCTCTTTCATTCTTTATTTATTTGAATATTTTCTTTTTTTAAGTTAGTCTAGTTAAAGCATTGTCAACTTTGTTGACCTTTTCAACACTCACAGTTTTGTTGATTTTATCAATTTTTTTTATTCCTTATTTCATTTATTTCTGCTCTAATTTCTATATTCTGCCTTCAGCTAACTTTGGCTTTAGTTTTTTCTTCTAGTTTGTGGAGGTATAATATTGGGACTTTCATTTTTTAGAAGAGTTTAATAACGACTGATGTTAATTTTTCTTGGAATGTTTGATAAAATTCAGCTGTGAAGACATCTGGTGCTGGAAATTTCTTCATTGGAAATTTTTTTACTTACTACTACAATTTTTTTAACTGACTTCTTTAACTAGTTTATTTCTTCTTGGTCCAATTTTGATAGATTGTATACTTCTAGGAATTTATTAATTGACATCTTAGTTTTTCAATTTGCTTACATGCATTGTTTATAATAGTTCTTATTTTTCCTTTTAATTTCTGAGGCATCCACTGTAATGTCTATTTTTCTTTCTTATTTATTTGAATTTGTTAATTTAAAAGCAAAGAACTTAGTTTTGTTGATGTTTTTTCCTATGGGTATGAGCCTTATTTTTTTTTTTTTTTTTTTTTTACTATTTCCTTCTTTCTATCAACTTTTGGTTTAGGTTTTTCTTTTAGATAAGTGAAGCATAATGTTAGTTTGTTTATTTGAGAGCTTTCTTCTTTACTTGAGCATCTACCTCTATAAATTTTACTTGTAAACTACATTTGTAGCATCCATTAATATTTCATATATTGTTTCCATTTTCATTTGACTTAAGATTTTAAAAATTTTCCTTTTGATTTCCTTTTTTGACAAAGAAATTGTTGTTCGGGAGCATGCTTAATTTGCCACATTTGTGAACTTTTCTAAATTCTTCCTGTTATTGATTTCTAGTTTCATGGCACTGTGGTTGGAAAACATTCTTGATATGATTTCCATGTTCTTAAATATGCTAACTTGACTTGTGATCTAATACACTATCTATCCTGGAGAGTTCTATATACTTTTGAGAAACATGTATATTCTGCTGCTGTTAAATGAAATGTTCTATATTTATCCATTAAGTTCAGTCGACCTAAAGTACAGTTCAAGCCTAATGTTTCTTTATCAATTTTCAGTCTAAATGATCTGTCCATTGTTGAAAGTAGGGCATAAATATACCATGATATTATCGCATTGCTGTCTCTATCTCCCTTAAGATCTATTAATATTTGCTTTATATATTTATGGGCTCTAGTATTGGGTTTAATATATATTTACAATGGTTTAATCTTCTTAGTAAGTTGACCCCTTTATCTTTGTACAATAATGTGGCAATTTATTTCTTGTGGCAGATTTTGAATTAAATTCTTTATTTTCCCCCCTTATCTCTGAAAGACAGCTTTGCTGAGAATTTTTGGTTGTCAGGTTTAGTTTGTTCCCTCAACACTTTAAATATATCATCCTCACGCTCTTCTGATCTGCATAGTTGCAACTGAGAAGACCACAGGTAGACTTATTAGAATTCCTTTGTTTGTGTTAAGGTTCCTTTTCTCTTTGTGATTTTAAGATTATGTATTTGCCTTTAATTTTTGACAGTTTCAATATAATGTTCCTTGGTGAACTATTTTGGATTAAAACTTATTGTAGACCTTTGAAATTTATGTGCCTAGATGCTCATATTTTTCCTAGGATTGGGATAGTTTTTAGCCATCTTAATAAGTTTTCTGTTCCTTTTTCTCTGTCTTTTTCTTATTTCCATCCTTATATACAAGTATTAGCTTTCTTCATGTTTTCTCAGATCCCACACAAGTTTTCATTCTTTCTGTTTTCTCCTCTAAATGGTTCATTTCAAATTTCTGTTCCAGTTTGTTTATTCTTTCTTCTGTTGATCTAGTCTGCTTTAGAAGCTGTCAACTGAATTTTTAAATTCAGCAATCATATATTTCATCGCTAATATTCCTGTTTGGTTCCTTTATTTATTTTCAATCTTTTGGTTGAGCTGTTTATTTTTGTCTTGTGTGTTTTCTTGATTTTATTAAATTGTTTATCTTTGTTCTCTTTTAGTTTATGGAACTTCTTTTAAATAATTATTTTTACTTCTTTCTCAGGCAATTCAGTGACCTTCAGTTCTTTGGGGTCTGTGCTACAAGTTTATTTTGTTGCTCTGGTGGTGTCATGTTTCCATGATTCTTCATAATCATTATAACCTTGCACAGGTGTCAGTTCATTTGAAAAAGTAGTCACCTCTTACAGACTTTTTATATATTGGCATCAGTAAAAAAAACTTTCACCTTCAGAAAGGGGGAACAGGACACGTGGGTGGGTGTATGCTATAGCACTATGTCTAATGGCAGAGGGTGCCATGTTTGGTGGCATACAGTATTTTCAAGTCTTTGAGGAAATAATGTCTCATGAGCTTGGACAGTTGAGGTCTGTAACATCAGCAACTGTGTGGCCCATGGACACAAGAGCTATGAGAGGTCCAGGTATCTTTGAAGGCTCTTGGATTCTTTAGTGGTAACACTGGGTCCACTGCCAAGGGGCCAAGACAGGCGGCAGTTGGAAGCCCATGCTCAGATGATAAATCCAGATAACGGATGAAGCTAACTGCAGACACATATGGGGTAGTTAGGCTGTCAGTGTGTACTTGAGCAATTTGTATGTGTCAGCTGTGGAATGGAGTCTAGCCAGTTGCATGCGAAAGGGCAGACACAGGCCCCAGCTGGAGGCATTCATGTGAGTGCAGCTATAGGAACCAGCTGTATGTTCAACACACTGGCAAGAAGCAGCCTCCAAGGGGCAAGGGTAGCTGCTAGTGCACTTGCAATTGTAGTACTTGGAGCTAGCATTGTGCACCAGCCTAGTTGGCAGGTGTTAGCTATCAGTGCACAAGAGTGGGAATTTAGTTATTTTACATATGAACGTATTTGCAATTGGCTAAATTTTCACTTGGGACATAAATTCTGACAACTTTTATACAGACAGTATATTTTATTGGTACACTATGAATGCTATGGGAGTGAAAAAAAAAAAAAAAACTTTAGGATTCTATTTTGTCACCCTGGAAAGAATGACACTTCATTATAAAAATGCCTTCTCACTCTTACTCTATTAGCATTCAGCATTCATATTTAAATGTATGCTGGGGTTTGCAGCAGAGAACTTGAGCCCATTTGCAAGTACACATGTGGCTGTTGTGTGGGTACTAAGCCAGAACATCCACAACAGCAGCAGCTGAAATGGTTGTAGATGGGGAAGGGTAGATTTGGCTCAGCACTGGGAGACCATGAAGGCAAAACTCTGTGGGGCCTTCAGTGGTGAAATATTCAGGAAATCTGTGGTGTCTGTGCTGGCTGTTTGCTTCCTCAGCAGTGAAATATACAGAAAGCCCGAGAGAGCAAGCCACCTGGTGGTCTTTGATAGCAAACACTGTGGGGTCCTTGGCCATGAAAATGTGAATGATACATAACCACCAAGAGGACTTTGGTGATCTTCAGTAAAGAAGACTGATGAAGTCTTGTGCAGAACAGGACATTGAGGATCATGATGTCTCCTGCCCCATGGCTGCTATTGATATCTTCCATCTTTATTTCCAGCTGTCTTTAGACTTAACAATTATGCTAATCTCTACAGTGACCTAGGGAGAATGAAATTGAAACTACTATCCCAGAATGTACCCCCAAAGGATTAAGGAAGTTAGTTATTCAACCCACTTTTTTTCCCTGTTAGGGGGACTTGCAAACCAAGGAGTTCCCTCTGTGTGCTATCTAGAGGATGGGTGGTGCAGTCAAAATGTATAATTATTCTTAGCTTTTTTTTTCTTCTACTGTATTGCTGCTGCATCTTAAATGGGCTCTTGAACTCTTTCAGGCTTATTTTGATTCATGAATAGCTACCATATTATTCTTTTAAAATAATTTCTTTCTCTTTATTGAGCTTCTCTAATTTTGTTGAGTTGTCTATCTGTCCTCATAGTTTGCTGAGCTTCCTTAAAACAATTATTTTGAGCTCTTTGTCAGGTGTCTTAGTCCATTTTCTGCTGCTATAACAGAATACCGCAGACCTGATTCTGGAGACTAGAAAGTACGAGAACATGGCACAAGCATCTGGCAATGATCTTGTACTGTATATTTTTGCAGTAGAAGGTGAAAGGGTTAGAATGAGATAGCAAGAAGAGCAAGGATGAGATCAGGTCACTTTTATAACAACTGATTTTCCCTACTCCAATGTTAGTGGCACTAATCCATTCCTGAGGGCGCCACTCTCGTGATCCAATCACCTCTCATTAGGCCCCACCACCAACACTATTGCATCAGGGATTAAATTTTAACATGTGTTTTGGAGCAGTCAAACCATAGCATCAGGCAAATCATAGATCTGACAAATCATTCTTTGTGGAAGGAAATAAGGCTGGGATCTCCTACTACACCATCTTGCTGATGTCACCTTCCCAAAGGTTAGCTCTCTTGATAGTGTCCCACAAATTCCAAAGGCTTTATTCATCCCTTTTTACTCTTTTCCCATTCATCCTTTGACTAGATGTTTAGAGCTGATTTCTCTTCAAATTGATCATTCTTCAAGTACACAGGTTCTTTCTTTGGCTTGATCAAGTTTGTTGTTGATTCTTCTTGTTACATTTTTTTCTTTTCATCAATTGTTTTCTTCAGCTCCAGACTTTCTGTTTGGTTCTTGATAGCCCCCAGAAATCTAGAGCATGCTGAGTTCCATCAGCCTTAAGAGATAGGCAAGTCATAAGCCAATTCCTTATACAGCCCCACCTCAGTGTAAAATCAGAACTTTGGATGCCCAGGTGCAGTCTCCCATTTTCCTCCTCAGGAAAAATCCAGGAGCCAGCTGGCTTTTTTCTCCTATCATGTAGCTGCACTGTGCCAGGGGAAGGAACTATGTCAAAAAGGTACCAAGAAATTCCTTGAATTTTGTGTGGCTTGTTTCTTGCTCTATTATGGCACAAAGACTTGTAATTGACTTTTGTATTCCAACAAGGGAAATTTTCCATATATTATTTTGAATTGGTGTCTCCACTGAGGGGTAGGAGAATTTGTGAGTTCCTTTTCTGCCATCTTCCTGATATAATCTTCATAGACTTTATTTATTGGATCATTCATCATTTTCCAGCACTGTTTAAAAAATATTTTAAAACAATAGCAGTGATTAAAGTAACACTGGCTAATCCTTACCAATTTCCATGTGCCAGGCATTGATAAAGTTAATTTACTATGGTTATTAATTTAACAGGTGACGAAACTGAGAAACAGAAAGATTAAGTATATTTTCTAAACTCATGGACCAAAATAGAGCTATGATTCCAATCTAAGCCATCCATATCCACAGACCACGTTCTCGATATTCCATCATGATACTCAGTACATATTTGTTGAATGGATCAGTGAGTTCCAACCTGAATTTTTCCTGTGTTTTCTTCTATGTTTCACTATTGAAATTGTTTTCAGAAGCCATACCTGACATGTTACATGCACTTTCCCTGTCAATTTGAATTTTAAATTCCTCACTTACAACCTCTTATGCAGTGTGTGGCTGCCCTGCTTTATTCTACCAGGAAATCCTTCAACTTCTTTCACAGTCTTCACCTCAAATGTAGCCAACCTTGACATGAAGATAGATAGTCACTGGAATCCAAAATGTCATTCAGTTCACTTAAGATCATAGACCATCTTCAGGACCAAAAAACTTTAATGAGACTCTAAAGGGTTTTCACCTCACTTAACAAGTGGAGAGCTGAAAGAAAGTAAGCAAATATCATAATGAAATATTACTGGAAACAAAAGACTTTATCATAGCTTTAGTGGTTAGTTATTTTACATATGAACGTATTTGCAATTGGCTAACTTTTCACTTGGGACATAAATTCTGACAATTTTTATAGAGATAGTATATTTTATTTGTACACTATGAATGCAACGTGAATGGAAAAAAAAAAAAAAAAAAACTTTAGGATTCTATTTTGTCACCCTGGAAAGAATGACACTTCATTATAAAAATGCCTTCTCACTCTTACTCTATTAGTATTCAGCATTCATATTTAAATGTATGCCTTTTGCAGCAGGATTCAAACTTTATACATCAATACTCACAAAAAGAATTAGATCACAATCTAATTTGACAGGTTGATATCTATACTTTTATTCCAGATATTCTGAGCCATTCACTGCATACTTCCTACCTGGCAGTGATCCGGAGTTTTTTGTAAAACCTCAGACTGGAGAACTTCCTCCTTATAACACTAAAGGAATCCTCATCGTTGTAGGATTTAAACCCCGAATGTACAGTAAGAAATACAAAGCAACATTAGTAATAGAGGTGAGTTCTATAATGACAATAATCAAGAATGTGTGATATCACTAAAAGCATTAAATGAAGAAGAAAGTGTTTTACCATTGATCAGAGAGAATAGAAACCTTGCAAAAGTCAACTTATTTCAACTGCTGTGTATTATTTTACTTTTCTTTTGTGTAGTAAAAGAACTTAAATATTGAATATAACATAAGGTTGTCAATACGAGGGGAAAGTAAGAAATCACTTCTCCTCCATACTAAGGAAATGTGGAAGAAACAAATAACAACTGTAAAGTGATATGTATAGCTATGTATCATTTTGTGTAATATAGCTGTTAAAAACATTAACTTTAGATTATTTGAGATAGAAATTTTGGAACCTTTGATTAAGGCATACAGTACTATCAAATGTTGAAACTAAAATGAAGAATATGAAGGTAAATTTTATTTAGAATCGAAAAACATGGTATAAAATGTACTATTTATAAAGGATTCTGTTAAGGTGGCCATTTTATTAATAGTCAAGGCAAATACAATTTTAAAATTTTATCCAATAAGGAAAATTTCTCTATAAGATTTCATATGCATTTTATAGTAAGAACTTTTAGGCCAAAGATATTTTCGTATTATTTTGGAAAAGATACTTATTACCACAGTTTACTTTCAGTAGCACAGACTCAAAAGATATGTTGTCATCTTATAATACACAAATCCTAATGCCAAAGGGATTTCTAAACTTTTATATCAAACAATTATTATGTAGGGCTATAATCAGAAAAATACTCTTTTTATTTTAATGAAAAAGAGAAAATGTTGAATAGTATTTGAAAAAGTTATTTCTGTTTTTCATCTTTTGAAGAGTATGTGCAACCTAAATAATAAAGAAGATAAAGCCTCTTTTGCCTTGCACTGCATATCCCATTGCCTGCATTGGTACTTAAGATGATCATGTTGTACTTGCTTATATACTCTAAGGGGATTAAATGGTATCCTTAAAAAGATTTGCAAATTAAAATGGTACTCATTTTATCTAGCATACAATGGGCAGTTTCTTAAATTAACTATTTATCAAGTTTTATGAACAAAATAGGTGCCTAGTTTCCTTGTGATTTGATAATTAAATTATTGGTGGCATAATTAAAGGTTTTATGTGATGGTATATGGAATCAACTGAGACTCTTGTCATTTTTAGTTAGTTTGAAATGGCACAATTTGATAAAGCTTACCTGAGAATCAAATTGAGATTGAAATATGTTTAAGAAATTAGTACTTTTGTTGATTCAGTTTTTATTATGGAAAATTCCAAATATGTGCAGAAATAGAATAACCTCCATACACTCATCATACAGTATGAACAATTATAAACTCATAGCCACTTCTGCTTCACCTTCACACCCACGGCCTTTCTCACCTTCCACATTAAAGAAAATCCAAAACATTGTATTATTTGTAAATACTTCCTACTATTCTCTAAATGATAAAAATCATAACCATGCTACCATTATCAGGAACTAAAAATTAACAATGATTTCATAGTATTAATACATGTCAAATATCCATTTAGTTTTCAAGTGACTTCTAAATCTCATATATTTTTAACTTTAAAAATGTACAGACTTACAAGAAGTTGCAAAAGTACAGAGTCTTGTGAAGCCTTCCTTGAATTTCCTCCAATGGTGACATCTTAATATCTACAGTAAAATATCAAAACAAGAAAACTGACTGATATTGGTAAAAACACTGTTAATTAGAGTAGAGACCTTATTCTATTTTTAGCATAATTTTTTTTTACATTTGTGCATTTGTGTGTGATTCTAGGCCATTACAACCCAAGTATAAGATGAATATAAGTACAACCAAAGCTGAGATATAGAGCTTTTCCACCACCACAGAGGAACTACCTTGTGCTAATCCTTTATAGTTGTGTCCAACACTGAAATTCCTGCCACAACCCTGACATATGCTAATCTTTTCTCCATATCTATGGTTCTGTCACTGATAGAATATTATACAAATGGAATAGTACACTCCATGACCTTTTGAAACTGGCTTTTTATTCTAAGTATAATGCCCTGGAGATTCATAAGAATAATTGTGTATATCAAATCAATGATTTTAAAATCATGGTTCAGTCTATTTGACTCCAAATCCCAGTTCTTAATTTCAACACCACAATGACTCCCATAATAAATGTGAAGACAATTTAAAAAGTGAAATAATTATCTAAATGAAAATTATTGTTTACATTATCATCATTTTTAAATTATTGATTTTAAGCATCGAGTCAATATTTGCAGCAATATGATCTTCATTGTGCTTCTCTTGGAAATAAAAATGATTTTAAGGGATAGCTTAATTAAATCTTAGCCCAAACAAATCTCAACAATCATATTAGCAAGCTTCATAATTTCTCATGTAATTAAATCGCGTTTAGAATGATTAAAAGCTATCTTTCCCAATTAGTAAATAAGGCAAATAGCATTAGCTTTGAGGGACCAAAGTTAACTTGTTCAAAATGTTTTACAAAAATCTGTGTTACTCAGAGAGTAATAAGTCTGTTGAGTTTTCCATAGTGCACATAGTAAATTTTAAATAGTTTACAAAAATGTGAGAACTATCAGATTTCTCCAAGATGAAACATATGATGCTTCATCTTGTTTATATAATATTATACATATATATAGGAATATATAATATGTCATATTTATATGTAAATGCCCATGTTATAATTAGAAACATAACCACGCATAGGTACTGTAGGTAAATGTTCATTGCTTTTAAAGGAATCTACCATTAGCATAAAGCAGTAGAAAATGTTAGTGTAAATATATGTCTTGGTTTGTATTCCCTTAGAAGAGTATTCTCAAATAAGAATTCAAATTCAAGTAGCATAGTTGCTCTGTGATCTCAAGAAATGGGTACAGGAAAGCCAGGATTTGATGTACAGAAGGAAGAAAAATCAGTAAAGGGTGCTTTATCAAGGCATCTGCCACAGTGAGCAACTAGAAATTAATCCCATGAGAGACCTCTGGGAAATAGTGTAGCATGCACACCTCAGAATTTTCACACCCAACAGGGCCAGGAAGTTAGGGTATTTATACACTTCTTGATACCATTCTAATCATTGATTGAGGAATGCTTCCAGGGACAATTAATACTTTGATGCCAAGAGAGAATCCTTCTGGAGTTTCTGAAAAACTCTTAATCATGGAGTTGCAGGTACTGACAATGTAAAGTTGGAGCGAACAGAGAAATGGAAACTCCTGAGGGATGTGGGTGGCCACAGACCACATCTACTAATGAATAATTATCAATTGTCTCCATTCACAGAAAGAAATATGCACTTAAAAACATAGCCTTGGTCATTCATTCTATAAGGCTTTGCCTGATCTCTTTTCAGAATATGGAGTCACTACTTAAAAGTGAACTTTTCAACTTAGAAAAGTACTACTTTTATTTCTTTAAAAAATAGTTGTAAAGTACAATGATCAATTTAATATTCATTGTAAAAATTAACCCAAAGTTGGGCGTGGTGGCTCATGCCTGTAATTCCAGCACCTTGGGAGGCTGAGGCAGGAGAATCACAAGTTCAAAGTTAGCCTCAGTAACTTAGTGAGACCCTAAGCAACTCAGCAAGACCCTGCCTCTAAATAAAATACAAAAAAAAAAAGTCTGGGGATGTGGCTCAGTGGTAAAGGGCCCTGGGTTCAATCCCTGATACAAAAAAAAAAAAAAAGTATATGGTTGAAAGGGTAGAAAAATGATAGAAAGAAAAAAAAATCAACACAGATTCTATGAGGTAGAAGTGGTATGGAGATATTAGTTTATTCTTATATTATTTTAACTTTTGCTTTTTATTTATATTTTCAAAGAGAGTTTTGGGAAGAAGATATAGAGCTATATCTTTAAAATGTTTTTGAAAATATAAATGGATAATTGTTTATATTCATAGCTGGGTAGGAGAAACTTAACAATAGGTTAAAAAACTAATGTTTAATCACTATTTTGTAAAATAAGCGTATTGTTCTTACTGTTATATAACATATTGGGAAAAGGGCATGAATAACTTCCTTAAAAAGTGCACATATAGGGCTGGGGCTGTAGCTCAGTGGTAAAGTGCTTGCCTAGTATGCGTGAGGCACTGGGTTCGATCCTCAGCACCACATAAAAATAAACAAATAAAATAAAGGCATCCTTTCCATCTACAACTACAAAAAAAATTAAAAATTCATACATTCTCTCTCTCTCTCTCTCTCTCTCTCTCTCTCTTTCTGTGTCACATTATAAAATTGTTGGAATCTTACCTGTGATATAATGGGACTTTTAAAATAATGTCTTTATATGTAATAATTTTTGAGGGAGTCTAGAACTAAGTGTCAGATGAAGATGAAAGCCCCTACCTACTTGTAGCTCCTATTTGTACACATTAGGTACCAGGTGTGAATGTAGATGTTGTCATGTGGCTCACTCATGTGAATTCACGAAGTGCTGGACATGAGTACCAGTCACTTCTTATAGCTCACATATTAGTACCAAGTACCAGATATATGGGTGTGTGTGTCTCTTCATTTAGCTCATTCATTTGGACCCATGAAGTGAGTTACTTTTACTGGAGAAAAATTCACAATGATACATGCACAATCACCAAAATCTGGATCTGTTTTTCAAATTGAGCATCCTTATACAAAGTAAAGGAGTACTTAACTCAGTTATATTATGATGTTTGGCTTGGTCCACTTTTGAATCACTGACTCTGAATACATAATACTGCAACCACTAGATAAAAAAATAGGACTGGGGACTTGGCTCAGTGGTTGAGTACCCCTGAGTTCAATCCCCAGTACCAAAAAAAAAAAAAAAAAAAGAAAAGAAAAGAAAGAAAAGCCAAAGCTCTTCTTAATTTATTTTTACATTAAATATCTGTCATTATACATGCAGTTTCATTTTTGTAACTTCCCCATACCCTTTGTGGCAAAGAGAAGGTATTAATTGCAATATACTGCATTTTTCCCTTCACTTCCCTGCATTTTTCAGAATCCCCAGATATTGTACATAAAATATCTCCCTCTTTATTTCCAGACAGAAGATATGTACTGGTTGTATGAAATCAATGGATTACCCCCAGCAAGTACATCACTGATAAATGTAAAAGCCAAAATCGATTCTACTAACAAGAGATACGACAACATGCCAATTCGTCAGCACAATTTTGTCCGTGAAAATACTAAACTCATAAGAACAGGAGTATCTTCTACAATCAAGGGTGCTCCTTTGATGATGAAGAATAAATAAAATCTTTTTTCAAAACATTTCTTGGTCTCAAGTAGAATTGAATATTTTCATGATATTTCATCTTCAGGAATATTTCTGAGGAATAATGGTTTAATTATAGTAGGCCTTCTATATTTTCTTGTCTTTTAAAATACTGACTTAATCTGTTCTCTGAATATGTCATACTTCATTTCTGAGTTGTCTATGTTTTTTTAAATGGACTTGGGTTGCAAATTTTGGAGTTGGTTTACTTTTTTAAGTGCAGGAGTACATTTGTAGTAAAACTGGAACATGATTTCAGTGATTACAATATTTCAAATATTAGTGTTGCTATTAAAGCTCAATTACTCATGTAGATGTTGCTTATGAGTCTTTATTTTTTTTAATTGACAACTAAAAGGTGTATATATTTATTATATGCAACTATGTTTTGAAATATACATTGCAGAATGGCTAACTTAAGCTAATTAATTTATGTATTCTCTCACATATTTGTTATTCTTTTGTGGTAGATACATTTAAAATGTACATTCTTAGTGATTTTCCAGTATACAATATATTGTTATTTATCCTAGTCACCATCTTTAACTGTAGATCTCTTGAATTTATTCCTCCTATCTTTATATCCTTTTACCAACATCTCCTCAGTTATCCCTGCCCACTCTCACCCCTGATAATCAATATTCTTTCTGCTTCTATGAGTTCACTTTTATAATACTCCAAATACAAGTGAGAATATTTGCTGTTCCTGAAAGAACAAGAACTAAATTTCTGTGCTTGGCTTATTCCATTTAGCATAATATCCTCCAAGTTCATCCATGTTGTCATAAATAACAGGAATTCCTTCTTTTTTAAGGTTGAATACTATTCTATTATACTTTAAATACCGGTGTTGCTATCAAACTCAATTTTTTTCATGTAGATGGTCCTTACAAGTCTTTAAAATATTAATAATAAAATTAGCATATAAGATAGAAGTCACCATTTCTTATATCTGTTATTTGGAATATTATGTACTATTTAATAAGTAATTAATTTAAAAATACATATGTGTAGACCATATGTTCCTATACTGCAGTTTTTTGAAAACATGGGCATACCTCAAAATGATTCAGGGTAAAGTTTATTTTGATGTGCATCCAATCCTTGAGAATGAGTCATTAATCAAAGTGAAAAATAATATGTTGTTTGGGAACTATAAATGAGGGGAAATATAATAGAAAATAGCCATAATGGACCATTTTTAAGACATTTTTCACACAAAATGTTTGGCTCTGCTACAAACCATTTACATAATTTTTATGTAAGAATTTGCTGCTTATCCTTTTCGTACTTAATTTCATTGTATACAAAATGAAGGAATTGTACTAGGATGGGGGTTTGCAATCTATGGTCTGTGGGAAAAATCTAGCCTATCACCTGTTTTTGTATAGCCCCCTACCTAGAAGTAATTTTTACATTTTTAAATGGTGGAAAAATTCAATAGAAGAATTGTGTGACAGAAAAAAAGTTGCAGAAAATTCATATTTCATTTTCTATAAATCAAGTTTTATTGAAACAGCACAGTCATTTCTTTATATGTTGCCCACACAACCTGTATTAGGCTACAAATCAACTTTAGGAACTACTGTGAATCTACAAATTGTAATTTTCTTGCATTGTGTTAAGCAGAATTCTGGAAACACATCTATGGGATTAATTAATTAGTATTATCTGCAGCAATTGGGGTAGAGTGGAGTGAAAGCCCATAGACTTTGGGTTTGCTCTTCCTGAAGAAATAAGAACTAAAATTCTGTGAATTTTCAAAAGACTTTCTCATTCTCTGTCCTCCTAAAGGTATTTTGTTCTTCCCACAACTATGCTGTGGGGGAAAGGTAGGGAGATGGTCAATGTCTGAATATATTTCTAACAAAGCTTTTGTGAAATCTCTCAAATCCCTTCAGAAAGTAAAATTGCCTTTGCTGTGAATGTACTTAGAAATCTAATTGTATTATGTTTTGGTTTTTATAATGATGAATAATATTAAGTAATTTTAAACCTTTTATCTTTTATTTCACTTGGTGAATTATTTTTTCTTTTATAATTTTTTAATTTGTTTCAATTAGTTATACAGGACAGTAGAATGAACTTATGCACTTGATATATCATACATAAATGAGGTATAATTTCTCATTTTTCTGATTATACATGTTCTAGAATCACATTGGTCATGCAATCATATATGGATGTAAGGTAATAATGTCTGTTTCATTCTACCACCCTTCCTATCCCCATATCCCCTCCCCTCCCTTCACTCCCCTCTACCTAATCTAAAATAACTCTATTCTTCCCTAGCAGCCCTGCTTATTGTGAATTAACATCCATATATCAGAGAAAACATTCAGTCTTTGGTTTTTTGGAATTGGCTTATTTCACTTAGCATGATATTGTCCAACTCCATCCATGTACCAGCAAATGTCATAATTTCATTCTTCTTTAAAGCTGAGTAATATTCCATCAAATACATATACCACATTTTCTTTATCCATTCACTTACTGAAGGGCACCTAGGTTGGTTCAATAGTTTAGCTATTGTGAATTCCAGTGCTATAAACATAAACCTTTTATCTTTGACATTCTAAAAACCACAATTGCTCTGTTAACTGAAAAGCTCCAAAATTTTAAATTAAGGTGCCCAGCATGGAATGCATTTGAATTTGACTTTTCTAAGAGTAGGAAGTGAGGATGAGATCATGAGAAACATGCTATCAATTTATTTCATGTTGGAACTGTTTCAAAAATACTCCAAATTGTAATACTAAATTGTCATGTTTCAAATTTTAACCTGGATGTTATCTTCTTAAAATAAGGATCTTAATTTGAAATATCAGTGCAAACTGTTATATGTCCAAAGGAAAGTTGGGTGGGGACAACTCCAGTAGATCAAATTTAATAGTCAATAACATCCTAAGATCCATGAGAGCATAAGCTTTGCTTAAATATGTTTTGGACTGCAAGAAGGACACAGAGGGTAGGGGTCCTGCCCACTTCCCCATGGCAGTCACTGTTTTAGGATAGATTGAAGGCTTCTGTGAGCACCAGTGACTATCTCTGTTCTTTCTCTGATCACATGAGCATGCTTTACCTGAAAGGGCAGAGTTCAGCTAAAAGTGCCAGAGAGTTAATGCCCTTGGGACCTGACCTTGATCAGTAATGAATCAATAATGACAAGGGGAGCTTAACAATACTACTGTATCCTAGCCCTCTGAGTGGGACAACTCTGAGGTGTTTTCTCTATGTTCTCAAAGTTTACAACAGGATTGAGCTTTCATTGCCTGCAGTGGTAACCTTGTCAAGGACACATGCTGAATTAGCTGTCTTCCCTTCCTCATTCCTTTATGGTGTTTCCTGTAGTCACCTCCCAAATAAACTATCCACACTAAAACTTTTCATCAATGTCTAATTTGTAAGATACCAATCTAAGAGACTCCTGAAACTTAACATTCAAAAACAACGTAGATGCCTGTCAACAGATGAATAAAGAAAATGTGCACAATGGAGTTCTACTCAGCTATAAAGAGGAATAAAATTATGGCATTTGCAAGAAAATGCATGGAACTAAAGAACATCATGATAAGTGAAATAAACCAGACTCAAAGTCAAGGGTTCTGTGTTGTCTCTCATACACAGAAGCTAGAGCAAATTAAGGGGAAAAGAGGAGGGAGACCCCATGAAAACAGAAGGGATCTCAATGAAATAGAGGAAGGGACTGAGGGGGAAGGAGAAGAGAGGGGAAAGGGAGGAAATTTGGAATGAAATTTACCAAGTTATGCTATGTGTGTGTGTGTGTGTGTGTGTGTGTGTGTGTGTATATATATATATATATATATATATATATATATATATATATACACCATCATGAATGCCACCTTTAAGTGTAACTTATGAAGCACAGTGTTTTAGTCAGCTTTTTCATTACTGTGACCAAAAGACCTGACAAGAACAATTTTAGGGGAGGAAAAGCTTATTTGGGCCTCACAGTTTTTGAGGTCTCAGTTCACTGACAGCTGACTCCATTGCTGTGGGTCAGAGTGCAGGCTGAACATCATGGCAGAAGGGTGTGGAGGAGGATTGCAGCTCAGAACATGGCAATCAGGAAACAGAGAGCTGTACTCACCAGGTACAAAATATAAACCCCAAAGTTACACTCCCAGTGATCTGCCTCCTCCAGTTACTCCCCACCTGCCTACGGTGACTGCCCAGTTTATTCCTATCAGTGGATTAATTCACAGATTAGGTTAAAGTTCTCCTAACCAAATCATTTCACCTCTAAAGTAGGGAATACTTCATATCTAAACCATAACCCAAATTAAAAAAAAAAAATTGGAAGACCAATATACAGTATGGGGAGGGAGGAGGAAAGGGAAAGAGGAAGTGTGGGAGACTGAATATTCCATGCATGTATGATTATGTCAAAATGGAACCTCACTATTATGTATAATTATATTGCACTAATAAAAACATTAAAAATCAATATAGATTAGCCTCTCTCCTACAAAACTAATGGCAGGATGAGCTCCAGATCTATAATTAATTGATTTGCAGTAACCTTCTCACTCCACTATATTGTGTTCCTAAATCCCAAAGGAGTTTTTCTTTGAACCTAAAGACTCAGCAGTAACTAAATCAACAGAACATCATGAATAGTTGATAAAAATTAAAATATGAATATGATAATATGAACAACTGTAATTGCTTATACATGAAATCTAAAAATGTTGAGGGGGAGGTAATACATGTTGGTGCTATAAGGGCCATAATCATCTTTTAAAGTTGATACAAGAAGTCTGAACCAGTGTCTACTTGTACTTTCTGCAAATATCCCAAAGACAACCTAATGTATTCAGAATTATTTATTTCTCTCTTTTCTTTTTTTTAGCTGCACTCAGAATAGCAAAGGCTCAATACACATTTGTTAATATTGATGATAGTAGTTTTTCAGGGAAAGACATTTTTCATATTATGCGTTTATCCAACATTTCCCAATTTCATAATGTCTCATCACTTCTGTTTATTCAATACTACAAGTTTGATTGCTGTAGTATCAGATCAAATAAGACAACCAGGAAATGCCAGATATAATTAAGTGCTTTAAGGTTGCCACATGTTTAAGGTACCTTTGGAACAGCTGAGGGACATATTTTCAGTGATTTCTTACATAACATGAAGATAAAGCAGATGTTTAGCATATTTGCATTGAAAACATCCTTAAAGTTCATGGTCTACATCCTTAATTTACCATAGAAATTTACAAATTATAGTTTGCATTTGGCAGAAAACTTCTATCAAAGAAAGTTGTACACAAACCAAGCTGGGCATGGTGGTGCACACCTGTAATCCCAGCATCTCAGGAGCCTGAGACAGGACGATCATGAATTCAAAGCCAGCCTCAGCAACTTAGTGAGGTCCTGAGCAACTTAGCAAGACCCATTCTCTAAATAAAAAGGGCTGGGGATGGGCTGGGGCTGTAGCTCAGTCAGTGGCACAGCACTTGTCTCGCCTGTGTGAGGCACTGGGTTCAATCCTTAGCACCACATAAAAATAAACAAATAGAATAAAGGCATTCTGTTCAACTACAAAAAAAAAATTAAAAAAAGGATGGGGGATGTGGCTCAGTGTTTAAGTACCCCTGGGTTCAATCCCCAGTACCAAAAAAAAAAAAAATGCTGTACACAGAAACCCAGCAACATGCAGAGTTAATCAAGTTTACTTATGATGACCCACTCCTTTAACACAACTTGGTTCTTGAGAGACCCAATGGAACCAAGTCTTCCACAGAGGTTTTTTTTTTTTTTTTTTTTGTACCAGGGATTGGACCCAGGGGTGCTTAGCCACTGAACTGCATTCCCAGTCATTTTTATGTTGAGACAGGGTCTTGTTAAAAGTCACAGATTTAACAAGTTGTCTGCAAAATTTTCATTTCCCTCTTCAGATTTTTTTTTACAAACCCTATTTATTTTTTAGAGAAAGAGAAAAGAGAAAGAGAGAATTTTTTAATATTTATTTTTCAGTTTTCAGTGGACACAACATCTTTATTTTATTTTGATGTGGTGCTGAGGATCGAACCCAGTGCCCCGCACATGCCAGGCGAGCGCGTTACCACTTGAGCCACATCCCCAGCCCACAAACCCTATTTATTTACCTTCTGTAGAGTGGCATTTAACCATTTTTCCATTGTGCACCTAATGCACCTGCCTTGTTCAGATTGGCATGTCTAGATTGCTATAGCCTGTCACTCTGCAATACAGTTACAATACAGTTTTTTCATATTATATTCATAATATTCATATTATATTCATAAGCTTGCCAGTGGTTTCTTATTCCTTACAGAGTAAATTAACTTCCTCAGCTGGCAATAAAGAGTTCAATCATCTGTCTCCCTTCAATTTATTATCTTTTCACTATTTTGGCCTCATCTGCCTCAAATTCAAACACCAGAGCTTAGGTCCCACTGATCTCCTGCCCAGTGCCTTTGCTTGGACTGCTTTGTGCTTAATGTATATTTCTTTCTCATACCTGTCCAACAAAACACTTTCCATCTTTTGAACTCTGCTCAAAATTTTCCCACAGGAAAAAAAAATGTTATATAACATGTTTTCCATCTCAATTAACTTATTTTTCCCCAACTCTTTCTCTCGGTGCTTTATACTATTGTAGTGCTTGTCACACTATGCCTCATTATCACTTTGAGATGTTTCTCCCACTTGATTTCTGAGCTCTTAGAATAGAAGGATTTTAAAGGAATTATCTTTGTATCTACCACATTATTTAATTCTGTTCCTTTTATATGGCTTTCATTACATGTCTTTGTATTTGAAGTGAACTTAGCATATTCATCAAAAGCCTGAAGCTAGCAGCAGAGACAGTTCTGAAATCTCTCTCCCTATAACTAGCTCAGTATTCTGTCACACTTTTGGAGCTAGAAGCAAGAATGTTAACAAGCTCTCCAGGTGATACCAAGGTTCACACATTAAGACAAAAAATGGTGTAAGAGAGAACACAGATACAACTCAGAAACACAAACATTGAAATAGCTGCAGGCAGAAAGAAGATGAGCTGGTGTTCACTGAGGAGAAACATCTAGATCCTGCTTGGGAAGTGAGGGAATCTCTAAACATGGGTCCTGACCCCACTGAGCCAATCATAGCAAGGCACACATCCTACAGAATACACTAGACAACGTGGGTCAATATTCCTGGAAAGGAAAAGGTAAAGGGGATTTTTAAGAAGCCTGAGGAAAGTTTTGAGTCCAAACTAACCTCCCCATAAACACATTATTGAAATTTAGTTACAGGAACAAAAACTGGCATTCATGTTTGTTCTTCCTTAGAACAGAAGTTGAGCTTTTTGTTTGTTTGTTTTGGGGAACTGGGGATTGAACCCAGAGGCACTTAACACTGAGTCACATCCCCAGCTCTATTTTGTATTTTATTTAGAGACAGCATCTCACTGAGTTGCTTAGGGGCTCGCTAAATTGCTGAGGCTGGCTTTGAACTCCCGATCCTCCTGCCTCAGCCTCCCAAACCACTGAGATTACAGAGGTATGCCAACATGCCCAGCTCAAAAAGAAATATTTTAAGGGTTTGTTCCAACTTCTTTTAGTCTTTTTATTCCTAAAAATGTCTTCAATTTGTCTATACTTTCAAGTTACACTTTGCTAGGTGTATAATTTTGAGTTCATAATCATTTTGCTCCTCAAGACTTTGAAGTTATTACCTCGGTTTCTTTGGCTTTACTTATTGATAATGAGAAATTTGTTGTATATCAAATTATTAACTTTTAAATAAATTGACATATTGTAGCTCATTTGGTTTTTGCTTTTTTCTTGATTTTCTGAATTTCTCTATTATATCTACAGTAGTGAATCTCATTATGTTGTTATCATCATCATCATGATCATTATTCTGGTTGGTATTAAGTGCAGTATTAACTGAGTACTTGGATCTTTCATCTATGTCAGAATATTGTCAGTTAATATCTTATTAAATATTTCTTCTCTGCTATTGCCTGCTTCTTCTATATTCTGGAACAGAGGTCCCAAGAGATTACTTCCTGAAGTTTAAGTGTAAATGATCTCAATAGATCTTATGACAATCTTAATTGCTCCTGCATATATTTTAAATCTTTTATTTCTTCATTGTGAGGCAATTGGAGTGCCTTTGTTATTTTCTAGTCAGTACCAATCTATTCAGGGATATTTTGTTTTGAGTTTATCCTATTGATTTTATTTTTTTATTTTGATATTTTTATTACTCATATTTCAATTTGATTATTTTTCATATTCATCTTTTTATATGTAAGTTCTTTTTTTAAGAAAGAGAGAATTTTTTTAATATTTATTTTTTTAGTTTTCGATGGACACACATCTTTATTTTATTTTATATTTTTTATGTGGTGCTGAGGATCAAACCCAGCACTGCGCGCATGCCAGGCAAGCACACTACCACTTGAGCTACATGCCCAGCCCTGTAAGTTCTTTTTTTTATATTTATTTTTTAGTTGTAGTTGGACACAATACCTTCATTTTATTTATTTACTTTTATATAGTGCTGAGGGTCTAACCCAGGGCCCTGCATGTGCTAGGCGAGTGCTCTACTGCTGAGCCACTACTCCAGCCCCTATATGTAAGTTCTTGTTCAACATTTTCTTGCACATCCATGAATGTTATATTTTTATCTGAGTATCTTAATAATACTTATTATAAAAGCTTTTGTCAAATTAACTCATAAATTTGACATCATGAAGAGATCATTTCTGCTCTCTTCTGATATTTATTTTGTTGCTTCTATTCCTTTTATTTTTAAATTAATTTATTCTTTAAATTTAGGAACTATTTAATTAACTATTTATTCTAGTTAATTAACATATGCATTTAAAAAAATACTTTGTGTGTGTGTGTGTGTGTGTATGTGGTGCGAACATCTAAAATTTTGAATTGTATTTCCTAGCTTTAGAATTCTTTATGCATTTTAGAATTGTGAATCAGAGTATTTAAAGGGGGTATAATTTTGGCTTTGCATTGCTTTATCTTCCTTTAATTCTCTAGGCTCCTCCCTCCCTGATAAGAAGTTCAGAAACTCCTGCATCATCAAGAGTTGGGCCTCCCTCCTGCTAGGGATGTGAAGGATTTACACACTGGTTAGGGAGCCTGGAGCCTGGCAGCCCTGTCCTGAGGCTATGTCAGTATCCTCAGGCCAACATTGCCTGGGAGTTCCATGTAAGTTGTTGCCTCAGGCAGCAGTTGTCAGTAGTTTTCACCCTGCTTTTATGAATCAGAACTCTTGGATTTAAGCAGTGAGGCCAATTCTATTTCTTCATTTCACACAGAAGACCTCTGGTCCTTCTTACTCATAGGAGGCAAAGCGATAGCAACTCCCACTGGCTGCTTTAGAATATGAAACTTCAGCTCCATGTTAACCACTCCAGGTCTCTGTTTTTCCTCTTGTCTATGAAGATATTTACCTTGTCTTTCATTCTTTATTTTTATATTGTTTCCATCTTTGATATGTTTGTAAAGGAGGAGGATGTACATCAAAGAAGAAACACATTATACTATTTTCACTGGTGTCTCAATTTTTAGCTACGCATTCCATTAGATTTTTGCCACAGTGATTCATAAAAAAAGAGATAAACCCAACCACTTTCAAGTGGAAATGGCTGTGGAGTTTTCAGAGACCTAAACATACAGAGTATAATGAGTTACTAAATTCTTTTTTGCTCCATTTCAGGAGGTGCTTAGAATTCAAAGATTTTTGTAAAATTTTGCCATTCAATCAGCTAGTTAAGAACACTGGTACTGACTCCTCCACATTCACTATCATTGAGAAGAGACTTAGCTATATTTTAGGGCTGCTTATGTAATTCTTATGTCCTTTTCCACCAGAGTGAGTGAATCTAATGGAACATCAGATTGTTAGGTATTTAACTTTGTTTATAAATTAAGATGGGCCTAGGTAAAAGTCTAAAGTACTCTGTTCTTTTTTTTACTCCATCTATTATTTTTATTTATTTGTTTTAATGTAGTGCTGAAAATTGAACCTAATGCCTCATAAGTGCTAGCTCAGCACTCTACCACTGAACCACACAGCTGCAGCCCCTGGAGTACTCTGTTTTTAAGCCTGAAAATAGTGTCTTTTATAGAGCTTAAAACTGAATGCTTTATTTAAAAGAATCATCTATTTATCTAACAATCTATATCATCTATCTCTATAAGGAAAGAATTATTTCCTCTTATAAGAAGCACTTCATTAGAGCTGGGGTTGTGGCTCAGCAGTAGAGTGCTTGCCTACCATGTGCAAGGCCCTGGGTTCGATCATCAGCACCACGTAAAAATAATAAAAAAATAAAGGTATTGTGTCCAATTACAACTAAAAAATAAATATAGAAAAAGCACTTCATTAAATATGAAATGAGACATAAGCCAATGAATTTATTTGTGAGTAAGGCTGCAACTTCCTTTCTAGACAGGTTAGCAATTATTTAAGTAAACTAAGTGTATTTAATTACTCCCCTTGACCTCTGTTGACAAATTTTCCTATTATACTGCAGGTCCACTATGTCTTCAGGCAGCTACCAGGGCACTTCTTCCTCTAAGTTCCCATCGGCTAAGATTCTAAGGGGTAACTGGGTCAAATGGTGTTTCTATTCCAAGTTTTCTGAGGAATCTCCATACTGCTTTTCAGAGTGCATGGGGGATGGGAATATGAAAGACAATAGAATAAATTGGACAGAACTTTCCTATGTTCATATATGAAAACATGACCAGTGAAACTCCACATCATACACAACCACAAGAATGGGATCCTAATAAGTTTACTTCATGTATGCATGATATGTCAAAATATACACTAATGTCATGTATATCTAAAAAGAACACATTTTAAAAAATTCTAAGGGATGAATCTTACTGGGTTTATCACTTATTGATCTTGCTTCATGATCTAGCTGAAATAATTTGATCTTTTTTCTCCAACTATTCTGTTCTCCAAAGATTCTTCTCTCTTGCTCTGCACAAATCAGATCTTTCTCCAGTGATCCAGGCATATTCAAGCTCTGCACCCTATCTCATCTACATTCACATTAGCACTGAAGCTTTCTCATGTCTCATTTTTATTTCTTTTATCTTTGTCAATTACAGGCTTCTCCTGTTCCACTTCATCATTCAGCCCTGAATATAAGTCAGTTGGCTGTTCATCTCCTTTGCTCTTATCTTACATTACATTCTGAAAGAAGAAAACCCTTAGACAGGAAGTTGAGGTCACATAGTTTGAGAGTTGATATTAGGAAATTAAAAGAGTAAAAAGTAAAATGCAAAAAGGGAAGAAGTCAAAAGATTGTACTATTATAGAGTGAATGGTATGGGCAAGTTCAGCTCACTTTTACTGGAGATCTCTGGAATCTTGGAAAGAATATGCTTCAGAGCTATCCTCCTTTTTTCTCAGGAGAAGTTGGGTGCATATTTATTTTGTAATTCCCATCTGTCATTGCTAACAGCTGCTCCCTAAAAACATTAAATTTCTAAGGGACATTAACCCATGCATGGGTAAAAAGAAGCCCTTAAGCAGAAATTTTCAGTAGGAATGTTTAGAAAGTATAGAGTAGGTACCAAACCTGTGGTGCATGCCTATAATCCCAGAGGTTCTGGAGACTGAGACAGACAAAATGCAAGTTTGAGGCCAGCCTCAGCAACTTAGTAGGCCCAAGGCCCTGAGCAACTTAGTAAGAGATCCTGTCTCAAAATAGTAAATAAAAAAGCTTGGGGTGTAGCTCAGTGGTTAAGCATATCTGGGTTTAATCCCCAGTACCAAAAAAAAGAAAAGAAAAAAAGGTATAGAGTAGGTACTAAGAGGAGCTGATAAAACACTCTTGTCCTCTGATATTGATAAAGAAACTTTTGGCATATATTTAACAGAGAGATAAGACTATCCCCATTCCAGGTACAGATTATCCAGCATTGATATTTATATAACATCAAGAAAGGATAATGCAAAGTTTCTGTTTTGTCCATGCTTATACTAATTTCCTATCAATAATTTTCATGTTGTACATCATCTCTATCAAAAAGCAAATATCACTGAATTTGTCCTCAGCATCCATGTTTATCTTCCCACATGACCCCACAGTTAGTTGTATAAAAAGCATGAAATTGACCTGGGACAAAATCATCAAATTATCTTTCTAGGAACATGGCATTGGAACTAGAGAAGCTATTTGGTCTCAGTTATTCAGTTAGGAAAATTGTGGGACTAAGGGGTAGCAATGTATGCAGCAGAAAAACACCAATAAGACCTAAGTTCAGATAAAGAAATGAGGTGAATATATAGAGACAAATTGGAGATATACGTTTACTGACAACAATCCAATAGCTTGTTAATATTTCTCAGGAAGTCTTATGTATTGCTTATCCTTGAGATTCGTGGATTATGCCTGGAACCTATGTTAAATTTTTCCTTCAACTTCAAGCACTAATTCTTTACTCTGAAAGTACTTAGCAGATGGATTTCTTTCTGGGCCTGTTTAAAGAGGAAGCACAATACTGGCATATGGATAATAGAGATAGGAGCTTGATGGCCTCCATTTTTTATAAGGGTCAGAACATGCTGAGGTGAGAGAAATGAAGCATGTAACCAGGTATAGAAAGAAATAAATACTGTGGATTCCTTTGTTAACATAACTGAATCGAGTATATTCATTCATTTTAACATTTTATTGTGATAAAATACACTTAACATAAAATTTACCCTTTAACCACTTCTAGGTATACAGTTCTGTGGCTTTAGATGCCTTCACATTGCTGTACAACCATCACTATTATCTGCCTCCAGAATTCTTTTCATCCTTCCAAGTTGAAATTCTGTACTCATTAAACACTGATTATCCATTCCTCTTTCCTATAACCACAGGAAAACAACATTCTATTTTCTTTTTTATAGAAGAAGGATTTTTTTGTTTTACTGACAGTAATTTTACATAAATTCTATTTTCTACTTCTATAAATTAATTTGACCAGTAGGTATTTCAGTTTAGTGGAAACACTAGTTTATTTCACTTGGCATGTCTTCAATGTTGATTCATGTTGGAAAATAAGTCAGAATTCCCTCCTTTTTAATGCTAAATTATGATCTGTTGTGTGTGTGTGTGTGTGTGTGTGTGTGTATATATATATATATATATATATATTAAATTTTGTTTATCTTTTCATCCACTGATGGACACTTGGGTTGCTTGCATCATTTGGTTATTTTGAATAATGCTGCTATGAACATGGGTGTATGGATATCTATTTGAGTTTTTTTTTTTCTTTCAGTTCTTTTGGGTATATACCCAGAAGTGGAATTAATAGACCATATGGTAATTCTATTTCTATTTTTTTGAGGAAATGCCATACTGTTTTCCAAAGTTCCTGCACCAATTAACATTAGCATTGGCAATGCATAAATATCAGTATATCCTTGTCAGGTAAGTCAAATGATTTTTAGTGGAGATTTATTGTATCTTCAGTGAAGAGAAGTTTAGGGTTACACATTCTTATTTTTCTGTCCACAGTTGTCATTGCTAAGGGCTACTCCCTAGGGGCATTAACTTTCTTATGATATTAACACAGTGGCAAAAGAAAGTCCTCCACCTCTTCCATGTGACCAGCACACTAGCTTCATACTAGAGGTTCTAAGCATAGAAGTTAACTAGTGAGATCAAAATAAACACACATAAACTCAATTTGCCTTTTTCTTTGACCAGGTCTGAGATGGCCCTCCCTCTGGCTCCTGCCTGGAGCCACCTGGTGGGGTAGCAAGGTTTACACAAGAGACTAGCAGGAGAGAGAGGGCACGCCAGGGAGTGGCCTTTTATTGGGGAACAAGAAATTCAGGGGAAAATTCCATCCAGTGAAGGTCGAGGGGGACAGCATTCCAAGGTCAGGGTCAGTGATTGGTCTCAGGGTCAATGGTCAGTCATGTCCCCACACGGACGGGCTCTCGCACCTAAAAAGGGTGGGGATTAGTTCCAACACAGCTTGGCCAGAACACCTCACACCCAGTCAGGGAGGTGCCCAATCACGTGCGAGAACGGCTTCCCACATCCACCAGAAATTTTCAGTAGTTAAATTTAAAAGTGTGTTTTTAAAATATTCTTTTCTTAGTTGAAATTTTATATTTACATGCAGTTATAAATATAAAGAAAGATTTCTTATGCCTTTTACCCAGTTTCCCTATGGTCGTACCTTGCAAAACTTTATGTTATCACAAAAAGATACTAACATTGATACAGTTAAGATACATAGCAGTTACATTAGAAGGATCCCTTAATATCGTCCTTTCATAGCCAAGCTCCCTTCTATCCTATTTCAATCTACTCTTTCACCCCTAGCAACCAATAATGAGTTCTCCATTTCTATAATTTTGCCATTTCAAGCATAAATTGAATTATACAGTATGTACAATTTAGGGATTGACTCTTTTATTTAACGTAATTCTCTGGAGAGTTTTTCAACTTGTGAGTATAAATAATTTGTTCCTTTTTATTTTACAGTAGTACTCAGTGGCATGAATCTACCATAATATGTTTAACCCACTCAAATATTGAAGGATATATGTGTTGTTTATATTTTTGGCTATTATCAATAAATATACACTCAACTTTCACTTGCAGATCTCTGTGTGGTTTGTGTGTGTGTATGTGTATGATGAACAGATTTCTCCATGAACCTATGTTTTATTTTTCAGGGACGAATGCTCAAGAGTGCAATTGGTGAGTCATGTAGTATTTTCATGTTTGTTTTACAAATAACTGGTGAATTGTCTCCAGAGCAACTATATCCTTTTCAATTCCCACCAGCATTTTATGTGTGATCCAATTTCTCTACATTTCTACCAGCATTTGGTATTTCACTATTTTTTAATTAAATTTACTTTAACAGGTACATAAAAATTATGTATATTAATATGGCAGTTGTCCCTATTTTGATCACTATCATCCTGATAGTGATACCTCATTGTGATTTAATTTGCATTTTATAAATGGTAAATGTTGTTCAACATCTTTTCATAAGTTTATTCACCTCTCTTTCCACAGCCATGAAAGTATCTCCCTGATTTTTTTCTATTAATCTCTGCTCCATTCTGGAAGTCACTTTTCAGCATGAATTCATAGATGATACCTTTGGTATGTACTGGAATCTGTAAATTCTACAATGTAGAGAATTTCTAAAGTGTAGGAGCCTGAGATTTAGGCCAATACCACAAGGTAAAGAATAATCTGAAGCTATGAGCTTCTGAATTTTATCTTTTCAAAGATTCCCCAGCATTTTACACCAGGATTTTCTTCATGCCTAATAGTCCCTCTGTCCCACACAAAGGCTTGGGAAAGGGCTGGGATGTAGCTCAGTGGCAAAGTGCTTGTCTTGCATACAGAAACCCCAGGGTTTACTCCCTGGTTCCAAAAAAGAAAAGACCCCCCCAAAAAAAAGAATCCCACCAAAACAAATAAATAAAAAAGGGAAAACAAAACAAAGGCTTGGGGAAACCCTAACAAACATTTGCTATCTGGTTTGTATAATAGCTCTAAGCAATTGTAACTTAAATTGCTGTGAAATTTGTAAAATTATGTTAACTTTAGTATTCTTTAAAAAACACACTTCATCTTTCCTTATCATAACCTTATTGACCAAAATAAATCAGCTAAATTGCATTTCTTTTCTGCCACAATTTCTTTTTTTTAAATATTTTTTTAATTGTAGATGGGCACAATACCATTATTTTATTTGTTTATTTTTATGTGGTGCTGGGGATCGAACTCAGTGCCTCACGCATGCTAGGCAAGTGCTCTGCCACTAAGCCACAATCCCGGCCCCTTCCATAACTTCTTGTACTAAAATAAATGACTGAAGAAAGTCGTGTACTGCTGACACAGATCACAGATTATTGCAAATGGTAGGTTAACTGCTTTTTAAGTAACTGGGAATAATTCTGGTGACCCATAAGAGATTCATGTGAAAGGAATTCAGTTCATTCTCTGGCTCTACCACTTCTATTGATGTGAAAAAATCTTCCATATTCTACCTTGTTTCAGTCAAGGTAATGCTGAGAGTGGCACTCGGCTTGTAACGGGATCTTTTAATGGGAGAAGTGACACATTTAGTAATATGTCAAGGTTACTTTAAGGGACTGACAGGCCTCAAAATAAAAATGACATTCAAGAGTGTCTCTAGTGTAAAAATCATCCTTGGGGAATGAAGATTTGCTCCAATTCAAAGATCAGAAAGGCAGTGCTGAAGAAGAGGTTTCCAAAGACAAACAAAACCTGTGACTTCACTTTCATCCTTGGGAATCAATTCTCTGTGTGATTGTGTATCTGGGACAGTCATTCACAGAGAACTGAGCAAAACTTTAGCAAAAGCAAAATGTACCACCTTAGTGGATGTCTTGGTGACCTGAATTTCTTCACTGAGTTCACTTTCCTGTCTTGTGTGACTTTGTAGGGTAGTCTAGCCCAAGTAGAAATCATAGTTCTACATAATTTTTTAAAATATCTTCAAGCCACAATGAGTTGAATTCATGGATGCAGAACCGACAAAGGCAAGGACCAATTTAATTTTTTTCTGTGAGACTCATTAATGTTTTTGCATATACCAGTAGTTAATTCTCACCCACATCCTGCACAGAAAGGGAAGAAGTAACCCTTGGAGTTATGGGCCAGCTGGAGATAAAAGTCTGAAAAAGTAATATCAAGAAACAAAGGACACAAGAAATGTAATTTAAAGCAAGGGCTTGACAGGTGGAAAAGACCTGATGGGTCTGATCCTAACAAAGGGAAAAAGCCCAGGAACATTTTATTTATAGTAAAACACACCAAGTGAATTTATTGTGAGGACGGGTTCTTCAAGGTGAACAAGAAGCAAGAGGCTGTGGGGAAGTTGCCCTGGTTGGGGACTTATCACATGTGTAGTAATTCCTCCTCCAGGCAGCTGGTGCCTCAAGGCTATTTGGGGCACTGGTATCTCTCTCCACTTCCAGGGAGTTGTGTTTGAATCTAGGGCTGTCTGAGCCAATAAATTCTGAGGTATCACAGAATTCTCTTTGAGCAGGACATTTGCCAAGGCAATGAAACAGTCTTAGATAGGTGAGATTATACAAAGAGTTCTCCATGAAGCTCACTTCCCCTTAGAGATGACTCAGGCATTCCCACAGTTCATTTGCAGCTTCCAACAGTTAGTTCTTTTTATTGCTCTGTTATAGTTCAGTATATATGCATTTATACATATATTTATATTTTTACTTATGAATGAACATTTATGTTGTTTGCACTTTTTGACCATTATGTAGAAAACTACCCAAAACGTTTTCACCCATTTTTTTTCTGTTGTGCACATGTACACATTTCTGTTGTATCCATAGACAAAAGTAGAAATACTGGATGCTAGTGTATTTCTTTTAGCTTTACTACTTGGTCTGAAAGTGTTTTTCGAAGCAGTTTTACTAGTATATCCCTTAACTGGCAATGTATAAAAGTTCTAATCACTCTATACCACTGCCAACATGTGGTATTGTTTGTCCTTTTAATTTTCACTATTCTTGTAGAATACTCTATTGATACCTCAGTGAAGTTCAAACTTGCATTTCATAATGACTAAGTATATTTTTATTTACCTATATCAATTAAAAATTTAATTAGCAGCAAACTTCTAATTTAAAAAAGTAAAAAAAAAAAAACATTACGGATTAGATATTTTTTACTTTTCTTCATAATCATATGTAAAAGCAATTGTTAATTCATAAAATTTACTATAACTATTTATTATTATTCAAAATTAATAAACTTGAAGCTAGACACATACAACTTACCAATAATGAATTATATAAAGAACTAGAAAAATCTAAACAGACCAATAATGAATAAGGAGGTCGCATCAGTAGGAGAGATCCAAGATGTGGAATAGAGGCAGTCTTGTTCCTGGCTACTCCATGACATGAAACCAAGAAAGCAGACAGGAAGATTCTCTGTAAGATGAGTGAACATAAAGAAGGGGTGGGGTACTTTACTGGAACCCAAAACTGGACATTCAAAGTAGACTGCGGACTCAGGAGGTTGGATATAATAAAATAAAGAAAAGAATCCCCAGCAGCACAGTCACTGCCACAGCCAGGCCAGAAACTCCAGCCAGAGGAGTCCCTCTGTGAGCAAAGAGGAGGGATAAGGGAATTAAAGGAACCCGAATTTGGGGGAGGCCTGAGGCATGTCTGGGTAAGTAGCTTTTTGAGATTAAGGACATTGCCCAACAAAACTGAAGGATGTGCTGCATGATATCCATGTATGGGAAAAAAGCCTCCATCCCTTCAGGCAGCATGCAGAAGACAAAGGAAGGAAGCATTTTGCAGATGCAGCACGGGGGCTGGAAACTGAGGGAGCCAATTCTTGGCAAACCTGAGTTTGGCCTGAAATTCAGGCTCACTAAACACACACTGCATGACTTAGAGGGTGCTTAAGCGACCAAGTGTGCTTAAAGGGTCAAACATGGAGAGAGGTTTACATAGGGGACAACTGGTCTCAGAAACTCACCCAGTTCTACTCACCCCCTTCAATTTGGCTGCTTTCAGGACCTGCTGGGAGAGAGGCATCTATCTGGCCAGGAACTTGGAAAAGCAGAGGTGGGAGAGATTGTATGGAGACTGAACCCAAGACCAGGAAATTGTTTGGAAACTAAACCTGAGACCAGGGTCTACAGGTGACATAGGGGACTACAGGTGACATAGGGGACTAAGAATTGGCTCCCTTACCACACGAATGGAACCCAGGGGAGATCCCTGGAGACTTTAGTCTTCCAGAGTGGACCAGCAAGTACTGGGTGCTGGAGATGTGCTGATTTAAAATCTCTAGTCCAATTAGCTTTCAGCAAAGAGCCTAGAGCCCGTCTAAGCCTAAACCCTGCCTCCAGAAAGTCCACCTACAGGAAAACCTCTCATTCTAGCAATCTAGAAAGTGGAGCATCACACTCCAGACAACCCTACCTAAAACTTCTGAGAAGAGAAGCTGAGAATATTTTGAACTCCAATGGAAAGAATTCTTTAATTTTTCCTCACAATTTTTAAAAATTATTTTCACTGTTTAATTCTGACATTAATGGTACATAGACATTTATACAGTTTCATATTTTTTTCTCATTTCTAGCATTTTTGAAGCCAGTTATTTTACATGGATTAGTTTTTTGTTAACAAGGATGTTTGATTAGTATATTTTAGTTTTGTTTTATATTCTCTTATTTTTAGCTTTTTAAAAATTTTTGCTTTATATATTTTTTCTCCTGTTTCCCTTGATTTTCTCTTTTCTTCTGCTAACAACCAAATTCTATTGTTCTTTCACTTTTACTTTAATCTTTTACTTCTGTCTTTCGTCATGCTCCCCCATAATCATCACATCCTATATCACTTCTGTTCTCCCCCTATCTACCATTTGAAAATTTTGCAAACTTGTTTTTATTGTAGGCAATAACTAATCATATAATTTCTGTTAATTGTGATAATTAACATTGTAGACATCACAATAGGACCTATTTGGTTTAATGCTGTAAATTATTTGCATTGGTTGTTATTATTTGTCTCCCCCTAAACAGTGAGGTATTGAAAACCTTCAGGGACACTATAAGTCCACAAGATAGAAACTCTGCTGCCTCAGATCCATACTGTTAGATGGGTAGACACACAAACAACATGAAAAAGCAAGGGAACAAACTGACCTAAGCAAATCAAGATACTCCAATAACAGAATCCATGGACACTTCAGAGGAAGAAGGAGTTTAGAATGTACATAATTAAACTGATCAGTGAAATAAAGGATGATGTAAGAGAGCAAATGCAGGTAGCAAAAGACCACTTCAACAAAGAGAGATTCTGAAAATAAACCAACCAGAAATCCTTGAAATAAATAAAACAATAAACCCAATTAAAAATTCAAAAGAAAGCATCACCAACAGACTAGACCCTTTGGAAAACAGAACCTCAGGCAATGAAGACAAAATATACAACCTTGAAAATAGAGTTGGCCACAAAGAGAAACTATTAAGAAACCATGAACAGAACTCCCAAGAATTATGAGATAACATGAAAAGACCAAATTTAAGATTTATCTGGATAGATAAAGGCATGGAGACACAAACCAACAGAATGCATAATCTTTTCAATGAAATAATATCAGAAAATTTCCCAAATCTAAAAAATGAAATGGAAAATCAAATATAAGAGCCAACCAAGAATCCTATATCCAGCAAAATTAAGCTTCAGATTTGAAGATGAAATAAAAACTTCCATAATAAAAAAAATTAAAAAGGAGATCAAATCAGTAATAAAATTTTTAAAAATTAAAGACAGGCTCAGGAATAGATGGCTTCATTGATGAATTCAACCAAACATTTTAAAGAACTAACACTAGTTCTTCTCAAATGCTTCCAAAAAATCAAAGTAGAGGGAACACTTACAAACTAATTTTATAAAGCTAATATTACCCTCATACCAGAGCTAAAAATAAAACTACAAAAGAAAACTAAAGGTTAATATCCCTGATAAACATATATGAAAAAGATCCTCAAAAATATTAGCAAACTGAAGTACACATTAAGGGCTGGGGATGTAGCTCAGTGGTAGAGTACTTGTCTAACATGCATGAGGTCCTGTGCTTGATTTCTAGCTCCACAAATAACTCAAACAACAACAACAAAAAAAAAAAAAAAGAAAGAAAGAAAAAGAAAAAGAAAGAACACACCAAAAGAATTTTTTAAATGTCTCACCATTAAAAATGATAGGTAAGCAAGGTTATAGATACACTATCATTACATATCATATACATATATCAAAATATCATATTTGCCCCATAAATATTATAACACTGTTGAATTTTTATCATGAAAGGCTATCAAATTTTGTCAACTTATTTTATGCATCTATTGAAATGATCGTATGATTTATATCCTTCACTTTGATAATGTGGTGAATCATATTTATTGAATTGTGTATATTTATCTGATCAACAACTGCTCTACCCCTACCCCTTAACTCAGAACCAAAGTTACACTGCTAGTAAACGATAAAAACCAAGATTTTAATCAGATTGTCTCTTACTCTAGAATAGTATGTCAAAAATAAATTTTGGGGTAGTGGGGATTGAACCCAAGGTTCTTAACTACTGTGACACATCCCCAGTTCTTTTTTTAAATATTTTATTTGGAGAAAGGGTCTTGCTAAGTCCTTAGGGCCTCACTAAACTGCTGAGGTTGGTCTTGAACTTACAATTCTCCTTCCTCAGCCTCCCAAGTCACTGGGATTACAAGCGTGCCCCACTTTGCCTATCATGTGCTAATTCTTAAAGGAACTATTTCCAAAAATTTAAAAGCAGCATTATATGAAATGAACACCGAAGCCAAATTCAGTTAAAATATCTTTGATAATTTGAGTATTTTAATGATCAACTAGCTAAATACCCTATCCTTATACTAAGGACATAAATCTAAAGACATTATTATGAGTCATTCGTAATTTTCTCATTCCTATTCAGAATTTTGCTGAGACAAATATAAGCAGTGTTCTATTCATAAAAACTGTTAAGTTCTAAGAGTTGTTCTTCCCACCATGAATTTTTGTGTCAAGATCTGGCCTGAGCTAGGAACCCAGGATGATCTTCCCTCTCTCCAGGAAGTATGCCTCTTCTACCTACAACCCATGTGCAACTGCACCGAGAGGCCAGGAACACTGATGGTGTCTCATTATTGTCAACAGTGATGAATGTAACACCTATTGCTAGACTTACACACCTGAAAATAGAAGCTGTCTTGAGGACCCTATTTAAATCCAAATTCATAGTTAGCTATGTTGCCAGGGAGTTGCTAAAGTAATTTTCTGTTTTGTCTCGTCCCTGTAGAGCTTTAAGCCACTCACCTAATGCATTTAGTGGTATAGTTAAAACCAGGAAATGCAATAACCAACATATCAGCCCAGCACTACATCCATCTGGTTAAAGTCACACTCTCCAAAGTGTCAGCTTTGAATATTCTGGCTTTTGTGAGCCATTGCAGCTAGTGTGTTAATGGAAAAGTCCAACAAATTCCTAATGTCCATTTGCCATATGACTTTGTGTATCACTTTTTAATCTTTTGTGTTCTAAGCCAGAAAACCCACAGTAGCTAGGAAGCATCATTTTTATATAGTCTATAATTACATGGTGTAAAAATACACAGTCTTTATTTCCAGTTTTGGCTAGGTATTAGTGGAGGAATGTAAGTCCAAATCTGCTACTGACATGACCTTCAGTTTGCTAGTCCTGCCCATGCCATTTGCCAATGATATTTAGTAACTTGCTCTTGGACATATTAAGGTTTTGTATGAAATCTGTTCTTTAAATCAACATTAAAGAGAAACAAGAGCAGTCTTGCAAACCCTTGAAGCAAGAATATAGCCAACTAAATGGGCAGGTCATGCTACAATTCCTGGAAAAGATATAATGAGACAGAGGGCTAACAATTCATTATATTTACTTCAAAGTTTAAGGATGTTCCTTGATCTGCTCATTATAACTTTTTAAGAAAAAATACTCTCCTGACAACTTATAATTATTTATAAGAAATACTACAAAGTTAATAGATATATGTAACAGATTTTGGAAATAATTCCTTGGTGAAATATACTTCAATGTAGAAAAGTTTCTGATGATTGGTACTTTCATGATGCAGTTGTTATCCAAAATATCTTCTGCATGTATACCTCAGCAAAGAACATTTATAATGCTATTTTATTTGTTAAACTTATTTATAATGCTATTTTATTTATTAAATTCCATCTTCTCTTGCACTACTCTGGTCCTTCATCTCCTCCTGATTCTTAGAATTTGATGAACCCTCACTTTGATTTGTATCTAAGAGCTCTCTTTTGAGTTTCAATTCTGCACGTTCAGTTCTTTCATCTTCATCTAGAGGTATGCAGAGCTCAAATTCCTCATATCCAACATTAAACTCATAAATGAACCCATACACCCATGCACATGCACACACACACACACACACAAAAGCACTAACAGAAAAAAAGTAATCTAAAGTTTTGATGAGATTCCATACTTGCAAGAGAATATCTCAAATGCATTAGAATGATGGCAGGAAGAAATAAATACAATGAATTAATTGTCATCCCTTTGTCTGATAAGATAAATAAAAAGTAGATAAACTTTTCACAGGTGAGGAATGCCAGCATATTTTAAGCACAGTAATTTGAAGGACTATGCAATTCCACATCTAAATTTTGTCTGGTAAAAATAAATTTAGCAATCAATCTCAGTAAAATACTTAGATTTCTGACACCGCCAGGACAATGTTATGCGGCCATAATGAACACTGAAACTAAACATGTAAACGCAGAGGTTATGCAAGAAAGATTTTCAGCCTTTGCTATGCTCTGAATGTCTATGTCCCCAAAACTTCATATATTGGAATCCTACCCACAGGTAATGGTATTAGGAGGCACTAATCACTTTGGGAAGAGATTAGACCCCTACAAAAAAGACCCCAGAGTCCCTGTATCCCTTCTATTATGATTTATTTCTGGAATGCCCCCCCCCAGAGTTCATGTGTTGAAAACATTATTTCCAATATAGTAAGGTTCAGAGGTGAGGCTTCAGGCAATGATTAGGGCTCTGACCATTGATAGCTGAATGTACTATGGGTGATAACTATAGACAGGTGGGGTGTGGCTGGAGGAAGCAGGTCACTGGGAGTGTAGCCTTAAACTGAATCTATTGCTGGTGCCTCCCTACCCCTCCAACCCAGTCTTTCCCTCCTTCCTGACTACCATTAACTGAGCATCTTTTCTCCACTAGGCCCTTCTACCATGATGTTCTTCCTCACCTCAGGCTCAGAACAATGTAATCAGCCAACTAAGAATAGAGACCTCTGAAACTACAAGCCCAAGATAAAGATTTCCTCCTCTAAATTGTTCTTGGCGGGTATTTTGGTCACATTGATAAAAAGCTGGTTAACCCACATTTCATCATGTGTGGACACAGAAAAGCTGCTGTCTATAAAACAGAAAGTGGACACTCATCAGCAACCAAACCCTTCTTGGAATCGCCTAACTTTGGAACTGTCAGAACTAAATTTCTGTTGTTTATAGGCCACCTAGGATATGATTTTTATTAGTCCAAATGGAGTAATCAAGGCTTTAAATCAATAACTCCTAGGGATTCCTAGCTATTATCTTGGTCTCTGTTCAGTCAAATTCAAGGTTCCATATGCAAATTATACACACAAAAAAATCAGTGTTTGTGTAAAATAGTGTCTATATATTTATATATTATGAAAACATATATTTTTACAGAAAAACTATGGATGTGATTTTTATTTAAGTTGAAACAAAATAATTAATAATTACCAAATCTGTGTTATTAATGATAAAGAGTGTTATGTATGTAGGGGCTGGAGCTATTATGTTACTGTTTGTTAAAAGTAGTGTTAATGCCATCAGACTTCTCTTCATCCAGAAGGTACAAAATGAGTCTTGACCTTTTAGGAATTTTTTTCTCTCTTAATCTTCTCAGTTTTGTTGGAGTAATTGAATAAACTTACTAGTCTACTAAAAATACACTTGGAGCTTTTTAAATGTTAGAGGAAAAAAGATTCTTTTTTCTATTGCATCTAATTGTACCTCAAAGTTTCGATTGTTTTCTTACCTTACATCAGTATATGAATGTAAAGTATATAAAGTACACTTAAGGTCAAGTAACTGCTATTGTCATGCTCAGAAAATCTTACTTTTTAAATGTTTTCTGTCTCAGTTGCTGCTTTCCTGTCAAACCTTGCTATTCTTTGCTTTGAGCGGAAATAATATTATGAATTAAAGATGGCTAGTCTTGAATTTTAAAGAAATTTAATGAGTCATTTACAGGATTTGAATTTTTGGACTTAATGAAACAATCACACAAACTTTCATCTGTTGATATGCTATATCTAAAATCAAATGTTTCTATTATTCTCCTAACATCTATGGACATTTAGAGAACTTTCTTTCAAGCAGAAGTACAATAGGCTTATTGACACAGATTATTTCCACAGAATGGAAGAGCTTCCAGCTGTCATCTAAAGTAGTTAGCTATTCATATTCCATGTGCAGGTGTATGAATGATGAATAAGTAAGTCTCTGAAAAATAAACCCATCCCTATGATGTGTTAGTTTATCATTCAAAAAGTTTATAGTTGTGTCACCAAAAAATAAGAAATATTAATATTATGGTGCTTACCTTATGCATGGAATTGTGCTTACAAAAAATCATAATACATGGGGCTGGGGTTGTAGCTCAGAAGTGGAGCACTTGCCTAGCATGTGCGAGGCCCTGGGTTCGATTCTTGGCACCACATAAAAATAAATAAAATAAAGGTATTGCATCCAACTACAATTAAAAAATAAATATTAAAAAATAATAATACATATATCACACATACACATGTAGATTTAAGATATTTATTTATACATGCATATACACATATATGCAGATATATTAATTATATTTTACTCAATAACATAACTCAGTATTTTACACCATCTTTAATTATAATTGTGAATATTATTTATAATAGGACTTATATGTGCACTATAATTTTAAATATAGCATGGGGTGAATTGCATTTGTTGAAATTCTAATACCAGTACCTCAGATTGTGACATTATTTGGAACTAAGGCTTTATAGGTGTAACTCATCAACAGGAAGTTAAAGTGGTGGATGGTAGCCCCATAATCAAATATTACTGGTGTCCTTTCTTTAAAAATACACAGACATACATGTACACAAGCTCACCACCATGAGAAAATATGAATCATGTTGTCACAAGTCAAATGATTATTAGAAGCTCAGGGAGAAATCTGGAATAGACCTACTCCTAGCATCTTCAGAGGGAGTATGGTCCTGCGGACACCTTGTTCTCAGATTTTTAGTCTCCAGAATTCTGTGATGATAAGTTTTTATTACTTAAGTCACTCTGTGGTACTTGATTACAGCAGCCCTACCAAACAAATATAACACATTTTTATTTTTTCTATTTCTTCCACAGCTTTTATTTGTAGTGTTGTTAATATGAATGTTATTCTACCTAACAGTTGTTCACCAAATAACTGTTTTACTTTATTTTACAAAATTAATTCTATTACAGTATTATTCGCATACCATATATGCACTCTTTTTTTTAAAGATAGAGAGAATTTTAATATTTTTTTTATCTTTTAGTTTTCTTTGTTTGTATGTGGTGCTGAGGATCAAACCCAGGCCGCACGCATGCCAGGCAAGCGCACTACCGCTTGAGCCACATCCCCAGCCCAATGTATATGCACTCTTTTTAAGGGCATGATTTTAGGAATTGGGAAAACATAGCTCACGTTGACTAGCACTCTAATCAACATATAACCCTTTTCCATTATCCCAGAAAGTTCACTCTGGTTCCATGCATATCAACCCTTGATAACATTTGCTGTGATTTCTATAACTATGAATTAGTTTTTTCCCTTTCAAAATACATATCTAAATAAAACGAGATCAGTGTGTGTGTGTGTGTGTGTGTGTGTATGTGTACTATTGACATCTCTCAATAATCATGTTTTTGAAATCCATGTTGTTGTGCATATCAGTACTTCATTTTTTTTTATTGATGAATAGTTTTCTATAATATGAGTATATAATATATTCTGTTTAGCCCATTTATTTGTTGTTTTCAGAATTTCTCCTCCACCCTTTTTGTGTTCTTAAGCTTGAGTTCCCTGTAACAAAAGACAGATTAATGAGGGAAAAGTAAGCAGAAATTCAATAACATTTACACATCCTGAATACATGAGAAAATCCAAAGAAATGAGGAAAATTCTAGGATAGATCTCAAAAAGCTGTTTTCAATTTCAGGTTTGAATATATTCTTCTCTGAAGGCAAGAAAAGAAGAATATGAGGAAAGTCCCAGTTAAGAGAAGCTGTCCAGTTAATGTACCATAAAAAAGGTAAGTTTTATTATGTAGATTTAAGTTCATGTCTTCTCTATTGATTAAGATTCTCTAGTGACATAATAATCCCTCTCTTTCTGGCACAAAGAAGGAGACAAACAAATGGAGATTTCCTTTATAGATGGAAGTGTCTCTAACAACCTCCAGTCTTGTTTGCACAGCTCTTCCTGTGTCCGCAGTTTCTCAAAATAACTAGCTCAAAATAATCTTTATGCACAAAAGCACATTTTGGGTGTCACATCTTGGTTTTCTATAATCATGTTTTGGAGTGACATGCCCTAAACCCCATCAAAGTCAATCTGAAAAGGCTACACATTTTAAGATTCCAACTATATGGAAAGTACAAAATCATGGAGACAGAAATAAGACCAGGGGCTACGGGTTGACAGGAATGAATAAGTAAAGCACAGAGAATTTGGGGGGGGCAGTGAAAATACTCTGTAGGATATTATAATGGTGGAAATATTTCACTATAGTTTATCTGAACCCATATAATGTAAAGCAATAAGAGTTGAACCCTAAAGTAGACTATGAACAATAATAATATGTTAAGCTGGGCGCTGGACGCTGGGCTGGGGTTGTGGCACCAGTAATCCTGAAATCCCAGTGGCTCTGGAGGCTGACACAGGAAGATCTTGAGTTCAAAGCCAGCCTCAGCAAGAGCAAGGCGCTAAGCAACTCAGTGAGACCCTGTCTCTAAATAAAATACAAAATAGGGCTGGGGTTGTGGCTCAGTGGTTGAGTGCCCCTGAATTCAATCCCTGGTACCAAAAAATAAATAAATAATATTAATATGTTAATATAGGTTAATCGACTGTAACAAATATACTGCCTGGTGGAGGGTAGTGATAACAGAGGAGGCTCTGCATGTCAGGGAGGGGAAGAGGGCATATGGAAAATCTCTGAACTTTCTTTTCAATTTTATTGTGAACCTAAAATCACTCTAAAGGAATTAAGTCTTAAAAAAACATGCACTTTAGCATCAGATGATTATCAGAATTTTGTAGAGATAGAATCGAATGCTTGAGAAATGACATTAGAGGTCTGGTATAACTGATGAAAAAAGCAATATCAATGATCATTAAGTAGCACATTAAAATGTATATATAAATATAAATACACACACACACAAAGAATAGTTGTGAAAGCCCAGCTGAGATTAGAAGCATGACTTTGATTTGGAAATTTTCTTTATAGTAATATAAAATTTGTAAGAATAGATAAAATATATTGGAGTAAGATAAAATTAGAACACAAATTATAGTAGATGAAATAAATTTTTCTTGGATTATGGCCACATTGAATCAGATAAACTCAGTGTCTGTTTTTATAATCATTCACAAGAAGATTTAAAGAATAAGACAAAGAAAGAATAATTTAAGGTTCTGAAAGCTGCCATAACAAAATAAAAGCAGCTATTTTGGGCATAAAGCAACAAAAGTTTATCACAGTTTTGCAGGCTAGAAATTCAAAATCAAGATGTCCATGGGTTATGCTTCCAAGAAGGCTCTAGAAAAAATTCCTTCTTTGTTAAGGTCTGTAAACAAGTCTGAATGGTGCCTGGCTTTTTGCCAGAGGGAGTGGCTCCAGTGAGCCATTAAGTGTGGAGATTCCTTATTGGTTGACTGCTGTATCGAGTTTATGTTAATTAGATAAGCTGTGTGGAATGTATAAATACTTCTGTTGTCCTACAATAAACGGCTCCCACTCCTGCTGTATCAATCTACACAAGTTGTTCGTCACCCCCTGGTTATTTTGCTGCAGCCATACTCCGGCAGATGGTGGCCCGTTACGGGGAGCCCCCGGACACTCGGGGGTAAGTGACGAAAAAAAAAGCTTCCTGTCCATAGATAGGACAGGAGCAAATCTGCTCGTCCCTAGGCAGATAGGGCGAGAGGAAAAATGGCCATTTTGAGAAAATGGAGAAGATTGATACAGTATGTTTGTGTCTTGTTTTGTCTTGGTGTATTGTATTGTCTTTGTGACGAAAATATGGAAGGGGTTAAGTAAATTACTAAGGGAAGGAGGCACCCCAGTGGAACCAAGAATAGTTAGGGCATGTGTTGATGGAAGCCCAGGAACTCTAGTCAGAAAGAAAAAGAAAGTTCAGAGGAGGAAGGATTATCAAGAAAAAAGTTGCACCAAAAGGCTATTACTAAATAATTTTCGTTACCGGAGGGTGCGTGAATGGGCACGGCAGCTGCCACGTGCGCGAGCCCGGACTTTCCAAGAGGTGGCAGCTGACTGACTCTTCCCTGCCCTCCCCCCCCCACCGGGGAGCGGGGAGCGGGGAGCCAGACGCCACTGGGAGAGCCCAAATCCAGACCTGACCCGGAGGCACGGTCTCGCAGGCTCTTGCTCCCTGGACCCGGTGGCAGTTTGAGTCTGAGTCCAGGACACTAGATTAGTGTGTGTGTGTGTGTGTGTGTGTGTGTGTGTGTGTGTACTATTGACATCTCTCAATAATCATGTTTTTGAAATCCATGTTGTTGTGCATATCAGTACTTCATTTCCAAGGCCAGTAACTACAATGGTTCTCCCACACCTGGAAGCTAGTTCCTGCTTTGTCCCAGTGCCGGTGAGGACGAGGATGGAAGAATTTCCAGTGTTGCTGAAAACCAGAGGATACTTCGGATCAAGCTAGCTGCCTGCAGAATTTACCTGGACTGTGATTTAAGCTAGCTGCCTGTGAACTTAGCTGGACTGTGATTTACCTGGACTGTGAGTTAATCTATTGAGACACTGCTTTACCTGGACTGAGACAACAAACTGTAATCTACAACAAATTTTAACTCAGTATCTTTGCTAACGGTGTCATTGCTGGTATAATTTTTCCAAGGGCTTCTTGCATGGAGCCATCAAGTGGCTTGGTATTGTGACATTTTGTATTCTCCCCTTCTGCTTGTAGCAGATTATTTATGGTGTTTGTGTAAAAACCACTGTGATCATTATTTAAATTAAACAAAAGGGGGAAATGTTAAGGTCTGTAAACAAGTCTGGATGGCGCCTGGCATTTTGCCAGAGGGAGTGGTTTGTGAAGTAACTCTGGCGAGCCATTAAGTGTGGAGATTTCTTATTGGTTGACTGCTGTATCGAGTTTATGTTAATTAGATAAGCTGTGTGTAATGTATATATACCTCTGTTGTCCTACAATAAACGGCTCCCACTCCTGCTGCATCAACCTTCACAAGTTCCTCGTCACCCCCCTGGTTAGTTTGCCCAGCCAGCCGGGCTGCGGCACTTCTTTGTCTCTTGCTTGCTTTTCGTGGATGTCAGCAATTGTCATTCTTTGGGTCGTAGATATATGACTCTAATTCTGCCTCCATTGTCACATGACCTTCTTTCTCTCCAATCTATGACTCTAAGAGCTACAGTATAAGGACTAAGTATTTAAGGCCTACTGTAGGCCGGTATGACCTCATCTTCACTTCATTAGAATTAAAAAGATCCTATTTCCAAATAAGGTCACCTTCTTGAGTACAAGGATTAGGAGGACTTTGATACATCTTTTTGGGAGATGCAACTCAAACCACAACAGATACCAAAAAATGTAAGAAATTAAAGGTAAGTTGACTTAAAAAAATAAGAAAAATATAAGAAAATAAATAGGCAAATTAGCTGAGTAAACATTTTTCAAAAGAGACCTATTATCAAGAGAAAAAATGCTGGCAAGGATGGGGAGGGAGGAAACTCTGAACACTGTTGGGGAATCTAAATTAGTACAGCCACTATGGAAATCAGTATGGATGTGCCTCAAAAGGCTAAAAATAGAACTACCCTATGAACCAGCTATACCACTCTTGAGGATATACATGATGGAAATGAAACTCAGCATGCAATAAATGTACCTGCTTAACCCATGTTTATCATGGTACTATGCACAATAGATAAACTATAGAATCTGCCTGGATATCCATCAATGGATGAGTAGATAAAGGAAATGTCATATATAGACAGAGTGGAGTGTTTTTCATCCATAAATATAAACAAAATCATGTCATTTTCAGGAAAATGAATGAAAATAGAGATCATCGTGTTAAGAGAAATAAGCCTGACTTAGGAAGAAAAGTATCACATGTTTTTCTCCCATGTGGAATCTGAAAAAAGATGAGAAGAAAGTATAAAGGGGACTATTTAGGAGGGGAGAGAGGACACCAGAGAGGGGCATGAGGATTAAGAGAGTATTAGGGAGAGTGGATATAATAATGTATTTTTTTGCATGTATGAAATTGTCAGAATGAAACGCATTATTCTGCATAAATCATATATGCTAATAATTATAATACAAATTGAGGGAATATATAGCAACCCAATGCAGACAGAATTTTTAAGGACTTTGAGATTTTAGATATAAAGGTAAACAACCATGTTTAGAAACAAGTGACTGGGTAGTGAGAGAAGGTAATATAAACATCAAATATGATATTGTGACCAACTGTAGAATCAATATCTTACATTTTAAGCCTTTTGCCTGCTGCTTTGTCTTATATTTATATATATTACACAATTTATGTTCTCATTTTGTCTTCACCTACTATTTTTTATAATGTGGATTCAAGGAGTTTAAACTTAAAATTTAATCTTAAGAATGCAGAATATCAAAGTAGAAAATAAATAAATCTCATCCAATAATGAATGTTGGACTGTTGGGAGTTTAGAGTTTGGATAGAAAGTGAAGGTGTCTTATTTATATCAGAGATAGCAGCATCACATTAGGTGGAAGAATTATGTTACTATATTTGTCTTTTGAACATTAAATATGGACAAAAGGATGTGGATGATTATTGACTTGTCAAAGGGGTAGACCATGCCAGATTGCATGATATCAACATGATACAGACCCCGATTTATATTCACTTCTAAATCACAATGGAGGCTCCACTGCCAGTGGAGTTCCACGTTTAACTTTTCCTATAAGAAATATCTATATCAGATTTTGAAGGTGGTAGAGAAATAGAAGAAGCTGTTATTATTCAAAAGCAGTATAGGCAGGCTCTTGGGAAATTTCTAACATGAATTTGCAGCAGACTTAGGTGAGATCCTCTAAATCACTTGCTTTAGTCCTACACACAGCTGAGATTACATCAGGTGCTGCTCTGATTATTGTACTTCCAGATTTCCTAAAAACCAACAGTGCTATTTCTCTTAGTTTTCCAGTATTTCAATGATTATTTAATATTCTAATTGCATGTCTTAAAATCCCTTCTACTTGAGATGTTCAGAGTGTCATCTGTCATACTCACTGATTTCAATTAAAACAGTCATATATCCATATTTTTATGCTAAAGATCACGTGGAAAGTTAGGAATAAAAGTCATCACATTAAATTTAAAAAAAAACACACTTGAAAAATCCTTAGGAAGGGGATCTATTAGGTGAATAAAAATTACCTAAAAAGTCCTGCACATGTTTTTTTTCCAAAGCAAGGGAGGCAGGTTGCTACTTCATTTGTTGAACACCAAAGTGGTTGGCTGGCTTTTAGAAGCTATACCATACAAAATAACACACACCTAAATACTACAATCCCACTCAAAACAAATAGCTGTTTACTTTCTGGGAGATATGCTTGACCTGGGACCAACCCATTTAATAGCAAAGTCACATGTCTCACATTAGTTTCCTTCTTTGATTTGTGTTCATCAGAATGGTAGACATATTTTAACTTTTATTCTTTCTCTCTCTCTGTCTACCAATTCACAATTTTTGTTACTCTCATTATTACTATTACTCTTTTTCTTCTAAACATAACATTGAATTTACTTAAATGAAATATGCACCAAACTTTCTTCTGCTACTTTCTTTTCTATCTGTCCCCTTCATTGATTTATTTTCAGATATCAGTATGAGCATATTATAAACTAGACTCAAATATTTTTTCTCGGGTAATTTGATGTGTAACCTACAACTTGTCTTTTATTCTCAACTTCATAATTTCATTCAAGTTAACAATTCAACACTTGTCATAAGTAAATCTATAATATAATTATATATGAGATATAGATCTTGAGTTCTTGATGAGTAATCAACTTTTTACAGCACTAGAAGTACCCTACAGTGAAAACTTTAGCTTACTAATATTTGTGTATCTGAGCTAGTAGCTCAAGTTCCTATGTAGGCTATTTTGAGAACTGTAAGAGATTCAGAATTTCCTCTGCTTGCAAACAAATAAGTTGATCTGTTTCAAAAATACACTCAGAAAACATGAGATGAGATGCTTATGTCAGAAGTAATCGGAATTATTACTCAGAACAAGCACTGTGCTCATCAAAATATTTGCATCAGTTGCCACTATTCCAAGTTCCACAGGGACAACAAAATAGGTCCATATGGATGCTTTCACAAAAAGTGGGTTGCATTTCAGAAGTACAACCCTGAGTTTAGGGAACCCTAATCATTATATAATGAGCAGTAAGCATTTCTGCCCTTTGGTCCAGAGGGAAAAATTGTGTTTCTGTATTAATTAGTAAGTGAAACTGCCTTTGTTTCCACAGAGGGATACTATTTTCCAAGGCTTCAGGGAAAATCTGTTTCTTGATAAATAAACTTGTATTGAAGAAGGAAAATATTTCTTTACTTCCTTCTTTGTTTGGAAATAAATTGAAAGAGGTGTATTCTTTCTTTTTCCTCAGAACTGTATGAGAAAGAGAATCAGCCATCTTGATATACCAGATGAGCCCAACATTCCAAGGTATTCACAAGGAGCCAGACCTATAAATGAACCATCTTAAATGTTCCCAGTCACCATGTGACCATAACAGCATGAGTGGTCTTAAATAAAACCATTGTTATGGTTTGGATGTGAGGTGTCCCCAAAAGCTCATGTGTGAGACAAAGCAAGAAGATTTGGAGGAGAAATGATTGGGTTAGGTGAGCCTTAGCCCATCAGTGAATCAATCACATGTGTGGGATTAATTGAGTGGTAATTAGAGGCAGATGGGTTGTGGCTGGAGGAGGTAGGCATTGGGGCTGTGGCTTTGGGGTATATATCTGTATCTGGCAGGGGTGTTTCTCTCTGCTTCCTGATCATCATGTGAGCTGCTTCCCTCTGCCACACTCTTCCACCATGATGTCCTGCTTCGCCTCCAGCTCTGTGGAATGGAGCCTGCTGTCTATGGACTGAGACCTCTGAAACTGTGAGCTACCAAATAAACTTTTCATCCTCTACAATTGTGCTAGTGGGGTATTTCAGTCACAGCAGCAAAAAAGCTGACTAAAACAGATAAATAACTAAGCGAGCCTTAGTCAACCCTCAAAACTGTCGGAAATAGTAAAATGTCTTTAAGTCTTTTATAGCGTCGTTTAAATGTCTTTTATAGTGTCTTTTAAGCCACTACACTTTGGACTGGTTTGTAATGCCACAACAGATAACCAAAACAGACATTAAAATGCCATATCAGGTTACTTATAGTCCATATGGTCCTAGTATTTTTATAGCAAGGAACATATTTTAAGAACTTAATAGTCCTGTCTAAAATATTATTCTCACAGATAAATGATATGTTAGCATGTACAATTTCTGCCATTAACACAAATTCTGGCATTCTGTGATTAACATTTTATCTCAACCATATATTTATGTCTTCCATCTGTGTAACTATTGAGAGGAAATGGGAAATGTCTAAAATTTTGGGGGGAGGAGATGGTATATAGCGATAGAATTATGCTAATTGTCCTTCCTAAAATTTTTTTGAAGAAATTATTTAAATGCCAAGAAATAACTCTATTTTTGCCTTTTAAGCCAATGTTCTCCAAAGAAAAAAACAGAACAGAGACTGACAGAAAATTAAATAATGTATCTTATGACATTTCACTAAAATGTCTCACATTTTGTATTCCTGAATTTGTGTCACTTCTTTATTGATCACTGATGATGCACATATATATAATTTTTATGAGGAAAGGTAATTTGACTAAACTTTGACAAAATCCCCAATTGATTATATAGCAGGTTGTTATCAGTTTCTAAAATTTGTAAATACTAAGATGTACATTTAATCAGCAATTAAGTCCATCTTTCGTTTCCTAAAGTAAGGTGAAGAAAGTCTCACCCTATCTGTAGGTATTCATAATTGTGTAAGCCAAGATTCTGCAGAGAAACAGAAGAGAGAGAGAAAGAGAGGAGATTTATTATCATTATGGAGATTGAGAAGGTCCACAACCTGCTGTATGCAAGCTGGAGATCTTAAAAAAAAAAAAAAAAAAAAAAAAGTTGTAGAGCATGAAGGACTAGAGCTGGAGAATCAATGGTGTACATTCTGTGTGGATGTGAAGACCTAAGAACCAGAAGCACCATGAACAAAAAAAAATCTATGTTCCAACCAGTCAGAGGAAACACATATCCAACCTTCTTCTACCTTTATGTTCTATTCAGGCCCTTAGCAGACTGAATGATGTGCACCCACATTTAAGGAGGGCAATCTGTTTTACTTTGTCCACCAATTCAAATGCTAATTAATTCTGAAAACACCCTCAGAACCTACCCAGAAATAATGTTTAACCAGCTCTCTAGGAATTCTGTGGCCTAGTCAAGTTAACACACAATATCAGCCATCACAATGATCATATGTTCCAGGGATGTATGTTTTATTCTGTGGTTTGTTTTACCTTTGAAAAAAATCTCTATAAATGTGTCTGGGGATTGGTAACATCAGAGTAGAATGAAGGAGCAAAGGACTAGAAAAGATGAGCATAGTAAGGGCTGCTGATTTTGCCCTGAGCCTGACGGTAAATGGCCTGAACTGAGAAATGAGGACCCGACACAGCATGGGACACTTAGAAATGAAAGCTGGAAATTTTGTGGTCCAGATGCAGAGGAGGACGGTGGAGGGCAGAAATCTGGCAGGCAGGCAGGGAGTGGGACCATATGTGGGGTCAAGGAAGAAGGGAAGCCATGAATCAAAGACCAAACCAATGCATTCAAGTGTTCGTAAGTAGGTAAATCAGAATAATGAAAGCAGATGGTCAATGCTGGAAACAGTCAGGAGATTAGTGGAAACCAAAAGAAATAAAAATTTTAAAAATAAAATAAATACTGTTAGCAGCTAAGCAGATGCTCTTAGGGACGATCGCCTATGCTTGTGGTGGTGGGGGACTGCTGCTCCTTTAAATGACTGTTCACACTGCTTCAAAGTTTTGTTTCATTTTGTTTGGTTGTTTTCAGCGAAGGCCTTCCAAATAAACTAACAATGAACAGTCAAAATCACTAATTCACCTTGGGTCACTCTTTTCAGGTATCCTAGAGTAAACTTTGTTCATTATAGCATAAATTGTCCTCCCAGGAGGCATTATGCGCTGCCATTTTTGAACACGCACAGCATGACCTCAAACTGAGCATGTTCAGGAATGTGCCAGCCTCTACATGTGATGATGAGTCTTTTCTATATGAATAGGTATAAGTTTCCCAAAATGTGTAAATTTGCCCATTGTTTTCTTTGTTTGGGGAGACACTGATTTGAGAATTATCTCCAGTGCATTCCCTACTTGATATAATAGATCTCTTTTTCTCCTGGTTCTGCCTATTGACTTTGCACTCAACAAGAGGTGAACCCATTGCATTTGGTTACAAAATCATTAACTAGAGATGATCAAGCAAGAAAGGAGATAGCTCCTCTCCAAAACTTCTTTACCTCTTTTGTTATTTTGGGGCCCTAGCACAAATCTCACACTCAACAAACTTACTTTTATAAAGGGAACAAACTGTGGCTTTGTCTCTCACATATCTTGCCCAGCTTTCATTGTAATAGACACCAAGAATTGGAAAATCTTGTCAGATATGTGTTCCAAAGGCAATAAAGAGCACTGCTGTTGGATGCAGAACTGTCAGAGTCATTTGCTCTCCCTGATCGGTCTTAGCCCAAGAAACTATTCTTTTTCCCTTCTAAAACAAGGAGCAATGATGTTTTGTAGTGGAGATAACAAAAAAAATCATATTTTATATTCCATTCAAAGAGAAAATTAAATCACAAAAGAGAGATATGGCACCATCAGTCAGAAGTGTGATCTAAAATCAAGTCTCAAGACTTACTCCTTTTAATAAGTGAGAAAACTACATTTGCACCAGCTGTGACAGTATCAGTGACTCGACAATAGCAACTGTAGGTGAGGGGGAACTTTCTTAGTCTTTAGTGCATGGCATGGCCGAAAGGCTAGATTCCCCCAAGGAGCTGCACATGTGGAAGAAGAGATTATATATATCAAGTGTCAAGTGTTGAAGTGTGCTTAGAGTGAATTTAGATGGTTACCATGACAACTGCTAGTCAAAGGGAACATTTGCTACTTGTTGGTATGGGTATGGAAATCATCAAACACCATAAGAATAGAGTCATGATGGTCCTATGGCCAAGTGGACCTAAAACACCTCGAGTTCATTTATTCATATCGTGAATCCCACTTATCTTAGTCTTCTAAGAAATGCCGAAAGCAAAGAGCCCAGTGGCAGATGCTATACAAATATCTGTGTGGGCAATTTTATTCCATTCTTCTCTCAACTCTGGGCAAACATGTCAAGTGAGACTTTGCAGAAGTCAGAATAATTAAGAACAAGTGTAACTTTTATTGCAAAATCATCTTTAATTTTTACCTCAAAAGTGTTTTGGCCCACAATTTTGTCATTTCTCTCTAAAAAGAGGCTATGAAAGATGTTTTAGTGCTATTTCCTTGCTTAATAATAAGTAAATGGTTCAAGTTTATTCAGATATTGAAAGAGGTAGAGAAAATAAAAACAGTAAGGGTGTTGTTTAGACTCCTAATAACTGCATTAAAAAACCTTTGAGGGCTGGGGCTGTGGCTCAGCAGTAGTGCACTTGCGTGGCATGTGTGAGGCACTTGGGTGTGATTCTCAACACCATATATAAATAAATAAAATAAAGGTTTATCAATAACTAAAAAATATTTGAAAAACAAAACCTTTGAGTCCCATTTCAGAAGGAAGAATACATACACAAATATTTTTTCATGATAATGAATTCTGAATGTTATATGTAGAATTATAATCATAAGTGAATTATTACCATTTTCCTCTAAGAATGATACTGCTGTTGGGTTTCAAATATCTAATTACCTTTCTATTAGAAGGTACACTTTGGATTTTAGAATTGCCAAACCATTTTATGGTACATTTATGGTACCTCTTCCACATACCCACCCCACACTTTGTGTGTGTACGTGTGTGTGTGTGGTGGTCTTTTAGTAAAATGGTCTTTTATAACCTCTTCTGAGTTGTTCTTGGTTAACTCTGTCTCAACTAGGACTGAGTGGAACAAGAACTAAGAGTGATTTTTGATAGATGGATCCCCATAAACTATAGCAATCTTCATGTCCCCTATCTCATATAATAGTCTCCCTCTCCTTCACTGTGGGATGCTAGGGTATTGCATAGTCTGAGATATATGTAGTAGCCATATGTTCTGTCTTATTTTATAACAAAGAAGCTTGGTTCTAAAGGTATTAAAAGAGGAGTAGAAATCAAAGTGATATCCCAGAAAGGATATTGAGAAATTCTCAGTAGGAAACTGGATGAGAGGGTAGAGTTAAGACTTAGGAGAAGACAGGAAACTGAAATAGAGGCCAAGGTGGACCTTATATGGATTCCATAATCTGATGGCTAGAAGGGAAGAGATGAGGTTAGTCAAAAGGATATTTGGCATGGAGATGGAAGCTGACTGGAAACTCACATGCCCAGGCCAGAGAAGAGGATTATTTGGAATGCTAAGGGCCAAGTCTGGTAGATAGAATCCCTTTAAACAGAAGCCCAAATCAAATGGTTGCAGTCTACACAGAAAAGACTTCTATTTTCCAGTGACTAGAAAAATCGAAACCCCTCTGCATTGGACGGACTAATACTAATCAAGGCAGGACTTTATCTTCATAGGAATGGATTTCTGACAGGGGCTAAAAGAGCGTGGAAAGACAGATGGATCTCTTAAATTAGGTATCAATATGAGAGAGCTATAGTTATATGCCCTTCCAGCAATTTGCAAAATTCTTATTGTTCTTTTCTGGTATGAATTATACATTTTAAACAGGTCTCTGTGATGAAGTTCAGTAGAAATCATAGGGAGTGAGATCCAATTACTGTTGGTTGACTATGAAAATTCCAGGTTCTACAATGTTGCTTGAGAATGATCTGTATTATGTATTGACCATAGTAGATTGACAACATCCATGGCATTCATTGTCCAGGTCTTGATTCCTTTTCTCTGATACCTCATTGTTTGCTCATGGTACTATGTTCTACTGTATTTGAAGCTGTAAAAATTTCTATCTCCAATATTTGTACATTGTATCTAGATAAAACCTTTTTGTTTGAACTCTCAAGCTCCTTCATGATCTGACCTCAACCTCCCATCACAATCATCTTCATCATCAACATTGCTAGCCTTTACTTAACATTCATTAGTCACCAGAATCCTTTCTATAGATTATCTCTCTAATCATTATAACAAAGGAAAATTGCTTTATTGTATTCATTTTGCCAATGGGGACTTAATAACATTTGAGTTAAAAAAAAAAAATCTTCCCAAACCCTTCACATATAGAGGAGTTGAAATGCAGTCAACTTTGAAACCTAGAGGTCTTATTGGAAATGCATTTAAAAACATGAGGATGAGCTTCGTGATGCATTTATAGAGCCAGCTAATTTTTAAAGCAATGGGAATAAAGAATGGTAATAGAAAATTAATCTTAAAAAATGTGAACAAAGATGCCTGTAAACCTGAGTGTTTTGATACAGAATTATCCTGCACAAAGATAGTGGGAAGGTGGGGTAAAAAAGGACTTACCAAGGTCAGTGGTAAAAAAAAAAATGTTATTTTGTACTGTATGTAGTTGTAACTAAAACCCTTAGGATCCCAATAGTTCCTTCATTCCTTTCTCTTTCTTTCTTTCTTTCCCTCCTTCTTTCTTTCTTCCTTCCTTCCTTCCTTCTTTTCTTCATTCCTTTCTCTTTCTTCCTTCCTTCCTTTCTTTCTTTCTTTCAACTCAGGGGTGCTCAAACACTAAACCACATCCCCGGCCCTTTTTTATATTTTATTTACTGAGTTTTTTAGGGCCTCACCAAGTTGCTAAGGCTGGCTTTGAACTCATGATCCTCCTGCCTCAGCCTCTGAGCTGCTTGGATTACAGGTGTGTGCCACTGTACCCAGCTGCAAATGGTTTCTGACCATTTGTGATATATATATGACCCTATTCCTTTTGTATGACATTTAAAACAGATTCTCTTCTCTAGTTAACAACAGATGTGTCTAAGAGCACCTATAATCATACTCTCTCCTCTTCCCACTCTTTGCTGATACCCTGAGTACACACACACACACATAGGGCTCTTTGTTTCCTTACTTTTAAAGCATCCAGGCAACAACTTCATTCTCTTGGACTATTCTTGGTTTTCTCCCCCCAGACAGCAAACAGGCAGCCTCTTCGGGCCTTTTCCATTTAGAAATGTGTGTAAAATTCCTTTCCACTTGGCCTTTTCTGAAAGTTGGTTCCTTGGGTACACAGATGCAAGACCTTTCTTGCCCTTTCTTAGGAATTCCACATTGGGCCTCTTTCACTTGGCTTGCTCTCTGGGCTGCTTCCAGAGTATAAGCATGCAGGGGCCTTTCTTGTCTTTTTCTCTCAGGAATCAAGTTTAGAACTCACTTTCAATAGACCTTTCCTTGGGGCTGATTCTGTGAAATGTACACATGCAGAATACCTTCCATACTTACTCCTTAGGAATATGTTAGGTCCCTTTTCACTTGGATTTTTCCAAGGGTTAAGTGTCCTGAGTGCCTTCCCCAATGTCCACTTACCCAACATAAAATTCCTTTCACTTGGTTTTTCTTTTTCTTTCTTTCTTTCTTTTTTTGTAGTTGTAGATGGACATAATGCCTTTATTTTATTTGTTTATTTTTATGTGGTGCTGAGGATCAAACCCAGTACCTTATACATGCTAGGCAAGCGCTCTACCACTGAGCTCCAGCCCCAGCCCTCACTTGGTTTTTCTGGAGTCTGATTCCTGAGTGCAAACATGCAGGTCCCTTCCTGCCTATAATCTTAGCCATTCTGCATTGGATGCCATTTTGCCATTCCTTTTCTAGTCTTTTCTATAATTCCTATGTACACAAACTGGCACTTACTGTTTGATCCTCTTAGGAATCCAGAGTAGGAATTCTTTTTTTCTTAGCCCTCTCTGAGAACTAATTCCTAGAATGTGCCCTAGCAGACCTACCCAAGAACTTCTGTCTTGTGAATCCTAAGACTCCCATTTAATTGGCCTTCATTTGAAATTGGTTCCCTAAATGCAAATGTACATGACACATTCTGACTTTCTTCTCAAGAATATAGCATAGGACTCTTGTTCACTTGGCCTTCTCTGGAAGTTCATTTGAGATGTGCACACATGTTGCTGAGCCTCATCTCTATGACATGTGTAGAGAAGACACAACCTGGAATATAACCAGTGTTCTTTTGGTTTACAGTAAACTAGAATTGTTTACATAGTAATTCTTGGGGGCTTTTGTAATAGACAGACTCCAGCATCACTTTTTCTTGAATTTGTGGGACTTTTTGGGGACTTTTGTTCAAATCCTTACCAATAAAAGCAGTTTATTTCATCTTTATTATTTCAATGTAGCATTAATTGCTATCTCATTCTGAAAATTTGAGATTTGGGTCTCCCTTGCTTATTTAAACACCCACCTAATTCCTCTTTCTGTTCTGGGAATATTTTCAAAATGCAAAGCAGAATGTCTGCAATTTAAATTCTAGGACCCAACTTCTAGTTCTATGTTATATATAATGTCTACTAATATCAAAATTCTCAGAGGTCAAAGACAAAAAGTGATACATCATAATAAGTCAGTGAAGTCTTAAGCATCTATGGAGTTATGAGCATATGGTTTGGTGCTATGAGGATAGATATTTCATGGCCCAAAGTCAAGGATTTATGACCTGGTCTAGGTTACAGAAAGTGCAACCCAGGATGTGAGCTTCCAATTTGAGGCTCTATTGTAAGTTACATCTTCTTCAGGCACAATGAGCCTAAAGAAGAATATCCTGCAATTGCTATGGAGAAATGCAAGTAAGAAATTCTGGGGAGGGGCTGGGGCTGGGGCTCAGTGGCAGAGCACTTGCCTAGCATGTGTCAGGCACTGGTTCAATCCTCAGCACCACATAGAAAATAAATTAATAAACAAAGATACTATGTGTTCCTATACAATTAAAAAATATTTTTAAAATATTTTGGCAAGATATATAAATGAAAGTGAACTTCAGCCAGATGTTTCTCAGGATATCATTGGCTCACAACTGTTCGACCACAGGATTGGCAACCTTGCAGGCCCACCAAAACAAAACAAGAAGGGCTGGCCTGAAACAGCACCTCCATCAGGCAGGATACAAACTATGTTATTTGTAAACTCAAACCTTTTTAGTTCAGAGCACTTTTGACTTTTATTTTATTTCCTAGTCTATAATACAGCAAATAAATAGCTTGTCTAGACAGGAAATGGGATCATTATTTTGCTAGCTGATGGCAATGTTCAAGGTCAGTTTCTTTCTGAGTGAAGAAAAGTCAGCTCCTGTAGACATCTGTGTGCTGCTTCAGAGGACTTATTAGCTGTGGAAGATCACAGCCCTGTCAAGTAGACATGCAAACTGTGGATGTACACAACTATTTCTCTCTGGCAACAAAATGTGGGCATACTCCATAATGATCAATTTTGTTTTTTTTTTTCTACAACTGACAGCAGTGAAAGTTTTCTAATTATAACAATAACAGAAAAAGACCTCATCATATGCTAGGGGCACAGACAAAGGTCACTGTGGTTATAATAATCAATTCAACACTTCTGTGAGTTTTCCTATCAAAGCTACAAGACTATCCACCCCTCCCCACATAAAGCCCATCACCAGACCATCTCACTACTGGTACATTGCTCAGAGAACACTTGCTGGAATATGGATTTTGTGAAAACTACCTCATGTCTGGAGCTGAAACACAACTAGAAATCAAGTAATTCTGCATCCAGCACTGGAAGCAGGTACCAAGTAACTCACAGTGAAGCCAGAGACAGGTGCCTGTACACAGAAACCTAGGAAGACTTTTTCCAAACATGTATTGCTCTGCCAAAGGCAATTATAAACAGCACCCACAGGCCATCAGACACTAGTTTTGACTCACAAAAGTGTATGGAAATGACAGTTTTCCAATCTTAAACGTAAGTGTTTTGTTTGTTTGTTTGTTTGTTGGCTTTTGTTTTGTAGTGGTGGGGATTGAACCCAAGGCCTTGTGCATGCAAGGCAAGCACTCTACAATTGAGCTATATCCTCAGCCCTCAAATATAAGTTTTAAGAGGCATTATGTGTTTCTACCTCACCTCAGGGAAATTTAGGTGTCTGCCATGAGAAGAATATGCCCCAGGTAGACACAGCCCCTTCAACCTGTGCCCTAGAACAAGACATATCAGAAGACATGAATTGGGCTCACAGTCTGAAGCAGAACTTCCTCTAACCATACAGAGGCTTTTATTGATTAGTGATCATACTGTTTGCTTCATTATTTTTCATGTTATATATACCATCCATGCTATTTTATATGTATAATAGATAATGATGGTGATGGTGATAAATGCAAACATTATATATTTCAACAGCTGAGTTATCCATATTTTTTCATCAGTACATATAATGAGGTATTTTAGGCTGACCACTTTGAGAAATCAGTTCTTTAGGGTAAATAGTTGTGTAATCAAAAGAAGTAGAAAGAAATACTCTATTTCTGTGGGCTAGTCTTCATCCAGGAAAGGTTCAAAGTGACTATGGTTGTGCCTGAGTCTAGGAGTAAAAATTTCCAATCCCTTGGATAGGTCTGTTTCAGCTAGTTGTGATTTGAGAGCGCAAAGCTGAAAAACAATGTAAAGGGATTTGTGGCAATGTAAAGTGTTTGGAGAGTGAAAGAATAAGTATGTTTCTGATGCTTGTTTAAGATAAATAGAATGTGCCTGTATATGGGGGTTCTTAAGTATATGTAAATGTCAATTTGGATGTTTATTGTCTCCTAGCTAGGCCACTGGAATATGGCTGAAATTCTTCACTGGTTCCTCCTTTTAATAGTTTCAGCTAAGTCTGGCTAGGAACTGAAGAGTCAGGATTACAGTCTGAAAATAAATATTTTCCTGGAAAACTTTCAGGAAAAGGAGGAAATTTGATGACCCAATTTTTGCCTACACTGCATTTCTGGGTACTGCTATTTCCCTGAAAGTGCAAGTCAGCCAAACTCTAATTGTATTGTGCTATCTACATTGGAGTCCCAAGGATGACTGGCTCCTACTTCATCCCATAGCATTCCCCTTATTTCAACCAAGTAGTTCAATTTCTCTACTCAAAAACTAATTTTCTTAATGCAATAAAGGGACAATTATGGTTCTAAGACTGATTTGGAAAATCTAAGAAATAAGTTACACCCTGGATTTATTCTATAGGTCTCTGACCACACAATACATGTCATATATTTATGTTTGCCTTGCCATTGACTGTCTTCTGAGTGTCCACAAATGTTAGCTTTGCAAACTGCCACCAAATTTGTATAATCTCAGGCACAAAGGTGCAAAGTAATACATGTTAATAAAATATAAGAGGGGGGCTGGGATTATGGCTCAGTGGTAGAGCGCTCACATAGCACGGGCGGGACCCGGGTTCGATCCTCAGCACCACATAAAAATAAAGGCATTGTGTTGTGTCCATCTCCACCTAAAAAATAAATATTAAAAAAAATAAAATATAAGAGAATTGCATGGTATAAACTAATATACTGAATTACCCCAAAATCAGTTGGAAAGACTATTATTGATCTACACATGGTATGGCCTTGGTGACCTAGATTACTTGTTTTTGGATAGACACAAAGATACATAGCTAAATCTACTTTAGCATCAACTTTAATATAATGCTGTTGTAAACAAACCAATATCTCTTTCTTTCATTGACATTTAAAATCAAATTAGCAGCTTGGTTTACATAAAGTCTTACTGATTTATTAAAAAGAAAATAATGTGGGCCAGGTGCAGTGGGGCATGGTTGTGATTCCAGTGGCTCAGGAGATTGAAGCAGAAGGAGGACAAGTTCAAAGACAGCCTCAGCTACTTAGCAAAACACTGTCTCAAAATAAGAAATTGGGCGGTAGCGCACTTACCTGGCATGCGCAGGGTGCTGGGTTCAATCCTTAGCACCACATAACAATAAAATAAAAATGTTGTGTCCACCGAAAACTGAAAAATAAATATTAAAAAAAAATTTCTCTCTCTCTCTCTCTCTCTCTCTCTCTCTCTCTCTCTCTCTCTCTCTCTTAAAAAAAATAATAAATCAAAAGGACTGGGGCTGGGATTGTGGCTCTGTGATAGAGCACTCACCTAGCATGAGGTACTCGGTTCGATCCTCAGCACACATAAAAATAAATAAATAAAATAAAGGTATTGTGTCTATCTACAACTAAAAATATATTTTTAAAAAGTTGGAAGATGTGGCTCAGTGGTTGAGTGCCCCTGGGTTCAATCCCTGGTATCAATAATAGTAATAATAATGGTTTGGGAATATTTACCTTTCATTTGCTATTTAGAATTGGGGAAACCAATAGAAATTAAACAGGGAAAGTAGCATGAAGAAAGGGTCTGAAAGCAAGTAAAAGTTAGCCAAAAAAGCTAAGTAATTAGTAGCAAAGGGAAAGTTCAGGTTTTGTGAAATTTAAAGTTTACAGAATTTGTGGGTGCCCTTTAAGAAAAAAATAAGACAGGATTATGAATACAAAGTTAGGCAGGAAGTTGAATATATATCTTAAATGAAAAAAGAAATAATTGTCTATTGTCTTTCAAATTCAGATTGCTTTCTCTGAGAAACTTTAGAAAATTAGCTGGCCATATTTATGTAGATAGGTTTCCTTTTTTACAACCTGACTTCCTCTCCCCACCCAGAATACTCTGTATCTCCCAGAAAATTCTGACATTGTCAAGATCCCATCTAACTGAGGGACCCTGAGGAGCTATATAGCACAGATTACTTCAAGATCACGTGTTACAAATTTTCACTGTTCTTATAAGTTGTGTGTGAATATATACATATATACAGGTATGTTGGACTGCTGTCAGTGACTGATTATTAGTTGTTTAAGATTATCCCAAATTCTGCATTAGTGTTTTCACAACCTCAATAATGTGATATGCTTGGTAGTAATGACAGGAGAGAATGATAGTAGATGTGTGAAAAAGCTAAATTCTTTACTTGTGTCTACATATTTGGTGTTCACAATGAATCTATGAGGAAAATTGTATTATCCCTAGTTTACATATGAAGAAGCTGAGATGCAGACAGCATTAACTTATCCAAGGAAATAAGGTATGTATTGGCGTCAGAGACTCTAGGCCTGAAGTACAAAGTCTAGTGCCTCACCAAGCTGCACCAACTCACAATTTATACTCATCAGAGTAGAAATTATTTAATTTTGATATAAATACTCAGCTATATGTAATATGTTAATATATTATTAAGTTTTATATATTAATAATATATGTAATACTCAGCTATAAATGCTTACTCTTTTGTTTTCAGTGAAAGGATAATTATTTTCCTTTCTATTATGTTATACTAGTTGTAAGAGCATGTGGCTGGAAGTGTATTTTCTTTTTGATCTCTGCTTATATGTTTCTTAGGAAATATTCTACAGCTTGTGTGTTAAGACATGTCTCTATCTTCCTTAGTTTCATTTTGCTTTCCCAGTTAGAGTTTGTGCTTCATTAGGTCAAGAACTTGGTCTTCTGCTTCCCCTTGATCTTGTAGAATCATGGCATAGTGCCAGCCTCAGGGGAAGGGGATAACAAACATTGTTTTTTTCATTGATACTGTTCTTTCTATCCACAGCTACTGCTTACAGTCAGTTACCTGAAATTTACATTGAAAACATCTTTCAAACAAGAGTTACTGGGTGTCTATTGCATGGTAGGGACATAAGAATAATATAAATACAATCCTGCTGCCATTGAAGCTTTCATGGTATAATATAGGAAAAAAATATATAAACAAATAATGTAGAGATGAGATATAGAGCCATTGGGAGGATTTAATAAATGTTTGATGGGTAAATAAATGAGTTTTACAGAAATGAAGTGATCTAATCCTGGTTTGGGTAAGAGATCCCCGATTCATGCATTATTGAAAATGAAATAAACTTTTAGACATTATTTTCTGATCTTCCATTTTATATGTGAGAAACTAGAGCGATTTGGTACCAAGTGGGATTTCCTCTGTTAGTCCAGACTTAACTACAAAGAAAAACAATTGATAAACAATGACAAGAACAAAACCCTAGCAATCCTTTTAATCCCACGAGGGCTTTGTATGAACACCATCTTTTATTGTTGTTCTAATTATTTATATATGACAGCAGAATGCACTTTGACACATCATACATGTATAAGTTCTCATTCTTCTGGTTGTACATGATGTAGAGTTACACAGGTCATGTAACCACATATGCACATAGGGAAATAATGTCCAATTCATTCTACTATCATTCTTATCCTCATACCCCCTCCCCTCCTTTCACTCCCCTCTGTCTAATCCAAAGTACCTCTATTCTTCCCTAGCCTCCACCCCCTTATTGTGAATTAGCATCCATATATCAGAAAAAAAAAAAAAAAACATTTGGCCTTTGGGTTTCAGGGATTGGCTTATTTAGCCTAGCATGATATTTTCCACCTCCATCCATTTATTGGCAAATTCCATAATTTCACTCTTCTTTAAGGCTAAGTAATATTCCATTGTGTATACATACCATATTTTCTTTATCCATTCATCTTTCTATGGGCACCTAGGTTGGTTCCATAACTTGGCTATTGTGAATTGAGCTGATGTAAACATTGATGTGGCTGCATTGCTTTAGTATGCTGATTTTAAGTCCTTTGGGTATATGCTAAGGAGTGAGGTAACTGGATCAAATAGTGGTTCCATCCCTAGTTTTCTGAGGAATCTCCACACTGCTTTCCATAATTGTTGCACCAATTTGAAATCCCACTAGCAATGTACAAGTGTACCTTTTTATTCACATCCTTTCCAACATTTATTGTTGCTTATAGTCTGGACAATTGCCATTCTGACTGGAGTGAGATAAAATCTTAGAGTAGTTTCAATTTGCATTTCTCTAATTGCTAGAGAAATTGAACATTTTTTCATATATTTGATGATAGATTATATATCTTCTTCTGTGAAATGTCTGTTTAATACTTTAGCCCATTTATTGATTGGGTTATTTGTTTTTTTGGAGTTTTTTTACATTCTTTATATATCTTGGAGATTAGTGCACTAACTGATGTGCATGTGGTAAAGATTTTCTCCTGTTCTGTAGGCTCTCTCTATACATTATTTTTTCCTTTGCTGAAAAGAAGTGTTTTAGTTTGAGTCCATCCCATTTATTGATTCTGGAATTTATTTCTTGTGCTTTTGGAGTCACGTTAAGGAAGTCGGGTCCTAAGCCAACATGACAAAGATTTGGGCTTATTTTTTCTTCTTTTAGGCCCAGGGTCTCTGGTCTAATTCCTAGGTCTTTGATCCATATCCCAGCTTCCTTTTGGTCATATGGTGTATGAATTCCCTAACAAAGGGACCTACCTTTATTCTTAGTTGTATCTTCCCATTACCTTTTCGCCCCACATCAAAAAGAACAGAATGTAGAAGAATACCTGCTGCCCAAGTGAGCCACAGTAAATGTCGTGTTTAATAGAATGAATAATTAAAATGTCTTATCTTCTTGCCCTCACTTCATGTCAATATAAACAGCTTTTTGTGTGTATGTGTGTGTGTGTGTGTTGCTGGGGATTGGAGATTGGGGATTGAACCTAGGGCCTTTTGCATGCAAGGCAAGCACTCTACCAACTGGGCTACATCCCCAGCCCATAAACAGCTTTTTTGTCACTTGCTCTTGCTGGTAGTTCTGACTTGTTTTGAAATCAATGCATTTGTTTATTTTCTCCTTTATGAAAGAAGGATTAAAATCCCTAGTTGTACAAACAATATAAATAAAATGATATTAAGAAGAGGAAACAATACATTTGGGAAAAATGGATTAGACAACCATTTTCAGGGACCTGTGTTTCCAGTGACATCTCCAAAAAGATAACTTCCTGTCCAGCACAGCACAACAATAATTGGGAGCAAAGTGTGTTACAGACCAAGGGAGTCAAGGAAATGAATAACATAAAGACCGATTCTCCAAAGCAAAGACTTTTTCTGAGAATAATAGGAAATTGCAATCTGGGACAAACCTACCATGGCAGACCACAGATGCTTTCAAAGGGGTTGGGAGAAAGAAGAACCTTTGAAAAAAAAAAGGCATCCAGGTAAGCTATCTGGAAACAAAGAATATTGGTTACAAAGGCTTGTTGCAAAAGTTGTCATGAGCTCATTGTGGATACAGCCATTATTAGGCAAGTGTCCTTATCCAAGCAGTTATCTGGAGTACTGAAATTTTGAGGAATTATTTGGATAGTTCCTATCTCATAGGCATGTGGTGCAAGAACCCCTCCTCTAAGAGCATCTCTTCCATGGCCTCTGCCTTCATTATTTTTAGGGTTTGATATTAATGACTCCATTTTGATACTGATAACTTTCATAATATGCCAACAAAAGTTTTAAGAGGGAGGGAAGGAAGGAAGGGCAGAAATTATATATAATAATTGTTGCCAGGCATGTTGCACACCTGTAATCCCAGCAACTTGGGAGGCTGAAGCAGGAAGATGGCCAACCTCAGCAACTTAGTGAGGCTCTAAGCAACTTAGGTAAACCCTGTCTCAAAATAAAAAATAAAAAGAACCATAATGTAGTTCAGTGATAAAGTGCCCCTGGGTCCAATCCCTGGTACAAAAAAAGAAAAGAATCATTTACAAATATATGAAGGTTGGGAGGCCTGTCTTTGTAAATTTAATAACAACTTTCTTTTGGTTGGTTGATTGAGGATAATTTTGATAGTGAGATGTTTATTTCCAGGATCAGGATTTCTAAATACATCAAGGAGGTCCAGCTGGTAGCTGGGATAAGGCATGAATGTCAGGAGCCCCAAGGAGCTGCTAAGGAAGGACCTGTCCTTTTCAAACTTTAGAAAAGGGAGAAAATGCTCACTGTCAGCATTCCCTGTTGGTCATTTACAGAGTATGTCTGCCAAGTCAGAATGCTGACATAAAACCCAAATAATGAACAACATCCAATTCTTTCAAAGAATGTGGATTTATTCACAAAGGCATCTACTAGTAGATTCTTTTCAGTTCTAGGAGCCAAATTATTCACTCCTTATCTCCTGAAGGTAACTGAGGAGAGTTTCAAGTGGGGAGGATTTAAAAAAAAAAAAAAAAAAAAAAAAGCCAAATGGAGGCTTCTTGGAAAAGCTCTTTGATACAACTAATTGTGATGCTCTGCTGGATAATTTGCTTGCTTCAAGTGCATGATTAATGGAATTATTATTCATAATTAGGAAATGCCCAGAGAGCAAAAAACATAAACAATATTCTGACTGCCTGTCAGTAATTATCAAGCTCACATTAATAATGCCCAGGAAATAAAAAGGTTCTGGCATTTTCTTTTAATTTTATTTAGGAATGCCATTTCCTAACAGCAATTGAGTGCCGTGGGCAGGGTAGAGCCTGTGGATTATATCTACTTGAAGTGCTATTTCTCATGGCATCCCATGCAGAGTACACAGAGGAGGCCAGTCAGATGTCATTGTTTAATTAATTAGGGCTTTTCTATGAGGATCCTTTGTAAATGATATCTTCCCCTTCCCTATCTCTACCTGAAATCACATGCACTACACCATAGGGGAGCCATTCTTCTCTGCCACCGAGGAATAATTTCATAGAGGAAACAAAATTGTAGAAATGGAATAGAATGGCATTAATGGCTTGAAGAATCACACTTGGGGACTTCTTAAATTCCCTTGAAAGGATATCTAATTAGTTTCATCTTCTCTGAGAAGTCACAATGCCCAAAGCACCAAGTGAAAGGTAACATTTAGGCAATAGGGAACTAAGACAAGGAAGGGAGGAGGCCATGGTGGCTATGTTAATCAGGTAGTCACTACTGAGGGCAATTAGTGCTCAATCCCACCAGGGACCTATGGCCTAGCTGTCATTGATTGACCATTGCTTCTTGAGGTTACTAACCTCTTGGGGTGTTTTGTCCTGCCCCTTATAGACTCTAAGTTAGCTTCCAACAAAGCCCTGTCAGAGTAGGGAGTGTGCAGTAAGCTGACTTTAGCATATTGAGATAAATGATGAGTGAAGGGGTAGGTTACTGTTTTACTCAGCTTTTTGATCACTGTGATCAAAAGACATGACAAGAACAATAAAAAGAGGAAAAGTTTATTTGGGGACTCATGGTTTTAGAGGTCTCAGTTCATAGACATCCAGCTCTATTCCTCAGAGTCTGAGGCCAGGCAGAACATCATTGCGGAAGAGTGTGGCAGAGGGAAGCTGCTCACCAGGAAGGCTGGGAGGAAAGGGGGAGGGGGAGAGGGAGAGGGAGAGGGAGAGGGAGAGGGAGAGGGAGAGGGAGAGGGAGAGCTCAGCTCAACAAGGACAAAATATATACTCAAAAGGCACACCCCTAGGGATCCACCTCCTCTAGCCACACCCTACCAGCCTTCAGTTACCACTCAATTAATCCCTATCAGGGGATTAATTCACTGATCGTGTTAAGACTACCATAACCTAAACTCTCAGGCACTGTCTTATACATACTACTTTTGAGGGATACCATATATTTAAACCATAACAGGTACCAAGATTATTAGTTAAGGGGCTCAAACCAAAGGTGAAAAACTTCTAATCCCTACCTAGAACAATCTAGACCACTGATTCAGAAATCTTTTTTTTTTAATTCTTGTTTTTAGTTGTTGATGGATCTTTATTTTATTTATTTATATGTGGTGCTGAGAATCAAACCCAGTGCCTCACACATGCTAGGCAAGCGCTCTACCACTGAGCTACAACCCCAGCCCCTGATTCAGAAATCTTTAATAGCTCCTCTTAGAAGGCCACTAAGCAAGCCAATACAGTTTCCCTGGGATTATCATATGGAATAGAGTTGGAAGCCAGATACAACATTTTGCAGAATATACTAGTATTTCTACACTGTATGACAGACACCTATTTAGGAAATTTGCTGCTCATTAAGTTTCCCACTAATATCTCTTGGGCTCATTGGGAATTTTCAGTGTGTGGCAATTTCTGAGCTGCATGCTTAGTGCATGGTAGAAGGTTATTGTTCTATGTCATGGTCCTTGCTTAACACAATATGCCAACAGCCAGAGGGATGGTTTTCTTCCCCACTGAGTCTCTCAGATGAGATACTTTCCCAACATTATCATTATTGTCTCTGTAACTTGATTTTCTATCAGAGTTAGATCTTTGGAGAAAAATAGATTTTAGCTTTTCCCCAAGAAATGAATCTCAGTGGTGATATTAACAAGTTCAACTCAGATAAAACACTTTATTCTTATTGCTGCAAATATGTATCATTTGCATTATCTATAAACTTATTTTTCTCTGTAGTTTGACAACATAGTTTTGCAACGACATACAGTTTTGCAACAGATTTGCTAATATTTCAGTTACTAAAACATGAGTTTTATTTTAGCATTGTTTTATGAATGAAAAACTGTTAATTATGTCATGACAGGGGTATAGATCTTCCTTTATCATTTGAGATCTTATAAAAGCTAAACTCTGGCAGGGATTTCTTTTTCTGATTTGTGATAATTTTGAAATTTTTGTGGGGGCAATGCTGGGGATCCAACTCTGGGTTTCACACATGCTGGGCAAGTACTCTACCACTAGGCTACATCCCCAGCCCTAATTTTAAAACTTTTTTTTTTTTTTTTGGTACTGGAGATTGAACTCAGAGTACTTTACCACTGAGCCATATTCCCATCCCTTTTTATTTTTGCTTTGAGATACGGTCATAAAAGTTGCTTAGAGCCTCACTAAGTTGCTGAAGCTGGCCTTGAATTTGTGATCCTCCTGCCCCAGCCTCCCAAGTGGCTAGGATTACAGGAGTAAGTCACCGTGCCTGGCTGAAACTTTTTAATTGTACCTAGTATGTTCTATGAAAATGAAAATGAAATATTTCCCACTGTTTTCATCCTGACAGGATTTCCAAAGAATAAGGACATTTTATTGCTTCAGTGCTATGTAGTTAACAACTTCAGATAACAAAACTAAGACATAAAAACATAAACTCAATTGTTCTAGGTCACAAAGTTTTCTTATCTGTAAAAAGAGAGTGATAATGGAACTTACTTTGTAAATTTATTATGATCTTAAATGAGTAAACACTGTAAACACTCTATGAAGCGCTGATAGAGTAAGATCTATACAATTGCTTTTCCAAATGAAATAGATAATTAGACCAGCTTTCTTCTTCGTCCTGATTTACAATTTTTTTTGCTCTTACTCATATTAGACACAAAAAGAAACTACCAATTCTTCCACAAAGATGCAAGATCATTCATTTTTATATAGTTGTGTGCTTTATGACATCATTGAAACCTTCCTTGGCAACAATATGAAGGTATTGAATGGTATGTTAAATTGAAATGTGAATATTGTCCTTAACCAAGTAGCTGGATTTATGAAATGGAGCCTTCAGATTTGATTTATTTTCTCTGCTTCTAAATGCAGCCAGGTGCCTTAATGGAAAGAATACCTTAGGCTAGTCCCATTTAGTCATCAGTTGGCTTTGGTATATCAAGAATTCTTTCTTACTCTCAATATCTGTAGACCTTGAAAAACTCTGTGAGTACCTGTAAAAAGGACTTAGATCCCTCAAAAATAAAGTTCTGATTTACTCTCCCATTCAAACAAGAGGCTAAGTGCTTGTTCATGATGATGAAAATCTGGAGTTCTGATAAAACAGAAGATGGTGAATATATTCCACCTTCAAAGTCAGGTAAAACAGCAGTCATAAAATTATTTAGAACTTCATAAGAGGTTACAATTGTCAAGGATTGGATTGTCAAGGATTAATGCTTTTATAGGGCTGGGGCCTTCTGGGAAACTGAAGTGCATGACTCCCCATATTCCCATGCCACACCCTTCATCCCAATTCTTGCAATGAGGTCAGCAAGATTTTAGGCCTGTTACTCAGAATTACAGGTATGAGTTTACTAGAAAGGATAGGAAATGGGAAAGGGGATATTCTCACAGGAAAGAGTGGATCTTCTCATAGAGGAGGGGGATGGTGTGTCCCTCCTGCCTTCTAGTTTAATTGGGAGTCCCAGGGAAATTTCCAGAATCCTCCCCAAGTCTACCTTCTGACTTTTGACTGAAAGCATAGGAATTGCATGGACTGCCGCCAAGAGAGAACGGTATGGTGCTCAGAGTTAACGTTTAAGGAAATTGAGTTCCTCTGTTTTTGTCTCAGTTTTTTGCCCCCCTTAATCAGTTCATTACCCTTTGAATCACCCCCACCAAGTTTTCTTTGTGAGGGTTTTGATGTTTTAGTATCAGGGTTTTTTTGGGGGGGGAAATAGTTTTGATGATAAGGAAGGGCCACCTGATAGTGTGTGACATTATTTCCAAGCAAGTTTTTCTTAAGGAGAAACTATGGCTAGGGGAGGTTTTAACATAACAAGTCTGCATCTTCCAGGTGCTTGATTATCTGTCAGATGAGGCTCCCTGTGGTTTTCTGTTGCCCTTCACTGTCCTTCCCTGCTCATCCATTCATGGCTGACTAGCTACTAAACAATGCTATGCAAATTGTGCAAGTAGATTAGAAAGGTACAATTGACTAACCAAGTTTATGTACTTCTCCAGACTCTCTTGGACCTAGATGCCTCCACTACCACCTTAATAAGATGCTTTCATGGAAATATTTCCTAACACAGCCTCTCAGGGTGACCCCAGGCCTGCATGAGGACTCAGAGAAGGAACCCCCACAGCTCAGACATCAAAGTCCTATAATCTATGGAAGCTATTGTTACTCACACCCCTTCCTCATTTGGATGATGTCCTGCATCATTAATAGGGGAGTCTGACTTTCCTAGTGGTTGCCTAGAGAAGCTCAGTAACACAACCTAAAGATTTCAGATGTTAATATTCTGTGGGGCAAGCTTGGACTAGAATGATACAATAAGCAAGAAGGTTCAATTTGATAAATCTTGCTCATTTTCTTCTTCTACAGACTCTTTTGAGGTGCAGTATCCTCATATAATTCTCAGGTGTTGGTCCATGTGATCAATCAAATAGCTAACTTTTCTTATGAAGCTGTGTTCAGTGTGATAATACAGCGTGTTGCACTTTTTCTTTTGTATCTGTTTTCTTTTTTGTCTCAATTCCTCCCCTCTCTCACCTCTTCCATGATATTTCACACTTTCCTCCACTTCACTCTCAATGAAATATGAGAATTTAAGCTTTGCTGCAAATTAGCTGTTTTCTAAGGAATCTGGACTAAGGTAAAGGTATTCTTTGTGCATGCATAAATTTAGGTTGTCTATACAAGGAAATCCTGGGAAGATATGGAAAACTTCTTGTCAGAAAAAGGAACAAGAAGTCAATAATATGAAAAATCACAGGAAGAAAGGAGGTGGTGCAAGATGCATGAAGTAGAAGATAAAGAAAACAAATACGGGTGGAAAGAAGTGTGAAAATTACTCACCAGATTTGAGCATTAAACTTCCCTTGAGATATTTCTTAAGAGAAAGGAAAGGTAATAAATTTTGAATATAAAGTGGAGAGTATTGTTGATAGAAAAAGAGATATAAAGTCCCAGAAGGAGCCAGGCTATCAGGAATCTCTCTTCCTTTCTGCCATAGTAATTTTTTAAAAGAATTCTATGTAGATGTTTATGTCAAAAACAACATATTATAAGTTGAGATAAAACAAAAGCTGAAGCATGACTTTGCCTATTTACTTGAAAAGTGAATGAGAAGAAAAAAACTGAGGTCAAAGAATATTCAAAATATCCCTTTAAGGGTTTTCTTTTCAAGTTTATTTGAATTTTGGCTTAGAGACAGTAACAAGTTTAAAAGTTCTCTGGAGCCAGAGCACAAGTATAAATGCCTATATCTTCTATATCACTGATTCTCAAACATTATTATGAATCGGAATTAAGAGTTTATTAAAATCTAGCTTGCTGGACTCTGCATCCAACAGTTTCTAATTTAGTACTTAGAGGCAGTACTGAAAATCCAAAATTAAAAAAAAAATTCCAGAAGATTCTGATGTTGCCAATCTGGGGACCAAATATTGGAAGAGTGATACTATGTTTGAGTCAAAAGATATATAATTTTAAAATTTATGATTATAAGAAATTCTGTCACTGAATATCCTACAGAGACTGTTAGAAGAACAAATTTGAAATTTAGAGCCAGGACTGTCTTAGGAAGATTTAAGTTGCACTGCTAAAAATCATTTTCCCACTTAGTTTCTTGAACATTTGAAAGTTAATTTTTAAAATAGGTGTTTCATAAATAGCTAGCGGTAGCGTTATTGTGCTGTAAGTAAGTGGTTCCATCTGGTAGCAGTTTTTCTGCTGCATAAGCATAAATTAAGCCTTTCTGGAGAACAATCTGGATGGGTTAGCTGAGTTATCTTTTGCCTTCCTTCTGTTCCATAGAAGAAAAAAAAATACTGAAGCATATATGTATCTCTCACCCCAACCCTTAAGACAAATGTGAGCCCTCAAGCATTTCTCTGAATATCTGCTGTTAGAAGTCAATGAGACATTGAAAAATTGCTGTTTGGATTATCCAATCAAAGTAAGAGTAGCCATATGATAGGGTAGAGCTTGTCTTAAAATACAGGCTATATAGGTTATGAGATGAATAGCTCTGTTTCTCCATAACTCAAGAGAGTTTGGTAAAAAGGGATTAGACCAGTGGCTTATATCTTGGCTGTACATTACAGCTTACAAAAACTCAAAAATCCTGGCCTCAGTTCAGATTCATTAAATCAATCTGAGGGTGAGACTTAGGCATCAGTTGTTTTTTTTTTTTTTTTTTTAAGCTCTGAGCAGACAGATTGAGAAGCAGTGGTCTAAATAGAAAACAAGTCATTTTTCCCACAGAAAGCATTATAAAGTCTGTTTCTAGCAGCAACAGACTGCTATTTTGCATGAAGGAAGGCAATCTTTGACTCTTCCCTGAAATAAAATGTGTGTTTTCTTAAATTGAGGCATTTTCACTAAATTTATTGAGACTTGAAAAATGTTGAAAATCCATTTTCATTTTCATAATGACATTAGTCGTAGAATATAATCAAAGACTGAATTGAGGCAAATTATATTCCATTCTGGTATAATTATGTCAAAATGAACCCCAATATTATGTATAACTAATGCACTAATAAAATAACTAAAAAGACAATAGAGCATCTATCCATTAATTCTAAAACAGAAAATTCATATGCAGGCTTTTATATTTAAAAGCTAGTAACCATACAGACTGGAAAGTTACATTTGAGAATTTGGAATTTGGAAATGGTAAGAGGCTTCATATTCAGGCTTACAGAAATTCCTAGGGGTTGAAGAATAAAAGAAGCAATGGAATAAAAGGACAAATCAGTGGAGACTTGGAGGAGCAGGAAGGTCCTTGAACAGAGTAACCAGTAAGAAGGGAATGACAGTGTAGCAAATCACCACAATACTTGAACATTGTATAATTACACAGAAATCCTGTTAAAGTTGAATCATCAGCATGTAACCATCCAACCTCTGTTTTCAAGACACCTTGAATTGCCTGGACCAGTCACTGAGCGAACATTTGAGGAAGGCTCCCTTTCACAGTGGCCATCATTTTGCAAGCGGACAGTTAGATGAGAATAGTGGGAACATGAAGTTAAGAGAATAATTCTATAAAATGGGCCCACTATGCTGACCCCTCACATGCTTTCTTTGCCAAAAAGTAATCTGCCTGCAGCCCCGCCTTGCCTAGGTCAGGCAATTGGTGTAGGTAATTGTTATGGTTTGGATGTGAGGTGTACAAATTATATTCCATGGCTGGTATAATTAATAATATAAGAAGGTTTGGAGGAGAAATGATGGGGTTGTGAGAGTTTTAACCTAATCAGTTAATTGATCCCTGGTGGGATTAACTGAGTGGTCATTGAAAGCAGGTGGGGTGTGGCTGGAGCAAGTGGTTAATTGGGGGGTGGGGCCATGGGGTATATAGTTTGTATCTGGAGCGGGAGTCTCTCTGCTTGATGTGGCTGCTTCCCTCCTCCACCCTCTCCTGCTATGATGCTCAGCCCCACCTCAAGCCTCAAGGAATGGACCTGGCCTTCTATGAACTAAGATCTCTGAAAATGTGAGCCCTCAAACTTTTCCTCTTCTACGGTTGTTCTGGTCAGATCTTTTAGTCACAGCAGCACAATAGCTCATTAAATGGATGATGGGGGTTGAGAGAGGATGATGACTGGTTATCACTGGTTATCAAACAAAGGAAACTGGGTTGTTAACCTGTGCAATTGTGCTCCTGGGCTAACAGTTAACCTTTGTGTCCCTGCTCTTAGGCACATACACAGAGAAAAAAATAAAAGCTGGGGCTGGGGCTCAGTAGCAGAGTGCTCGCCTAGCATGTGCAAGGCCCTGGGTTCAATACTCAGAACCACATAAAAATAGATAAAACAACGGTATTGTGTCCAACTACAACTAAAAAATAAATATAAAAAAGAGAAATCAATAATTAACAGAGGGTCTCTGGGGTCTATAAAAAAGCAAGACATACCCCCTTCCATGGACACCCGGCTCTGGGGACTCATCTCTTCAGAAAAGTCTATCTCTGTCCTTTTCTTAAATAAAACTTGCTTTCTGTGCTTGCCTCAATGTTTCTTAGGTGCTTAATCTTCAACATTGGGGAACAAGGACCTGTTCCTGATCTCTAAGACCAGTCTCAATTTCAATTTTACCCAGACTCTCAAGCAAACATGATGTATGTTCATGTCCTTAGCCATCTTGTGGTCTACATCCAAATTCTTTGCTATAGATATTTCCATACACCCATTGAAACTTCTCAGAAATCTATTGGCCTATAAATATAAAATGTGTTACTCTTAAGTGAAAATTGTAGTGATGAAAGACAGAACTCAGCACCTATACTTCAAACCACCTATGAAGTATAAAGGCAGCCAGAGAGTCCTCTGAAACCAGGCAAAAGCAAGGTACTATCCTTCTTATTTATCATTTGCAATCCCTCCACCTTCCAAAGAGAGATCTCAGATGAATCATTGGTTAGATGGCATAGAGGAGATTTCCTTAGTAAAAGGATACATATTCAAATTCTTAGTTTAAGTCATAATGAAGGCCCTCTCCTAAAAGGTGGGTGGCTATAGAGCAAGATCAGTGTTGGGAGATCCAGGATGGGGACATGGCTGGGACCAGTAAGGCTGGTGCGACTAAATATTAGACACTATGGTATCCTGTTGTTGGTAGTGTGTCTGGTTTCCAGAAAGAAATAACAGAAATAAAGATGTCTAACTTTATAGAGTTTGCAATTTCATGGTGTCTGACCATTTTAGGCAGCATTGTGACCTCCCCTCTTTTTTTCAATAGCAAATTATGATTTTTATAAAAAGGATTTCATCAGTCATTAATAGTTGATGGATATTGAATCTAAAAATATTGACACTATTTCCATTTTGATGACTATCCTAAAATTACAAAATAAAAGCTTCATCTGTTTTAAAACAATTGAAGTTGCCAGTATGGATTTCAAATTAATTTTAAGAGAAGAAATTTCACAAATCACATCCCCTAGAAAGTTGTATGCTTTACTTTCAAACAAAGAGATGGGGGATATTAGTGTTATGTAAAGAAGACCCAAATCTCCAAGATTTTGTGCAGAAAAAAATGACAAATAACACAAATAGAAAAGAGTAAAACCAAAAGAATAGTATAAGTTTAGCTAAGACTAATAAATGGAGACTTGAGAAAGAAACATACCGGAAAAAAAATCACTTCTGAATTATATTTGCAGGAAGTAGAATAAGAAAAAGTTATGGGCTCATGTTATAATAGACTTTGGGAAAATATCTTCATCTCATGTTACTTATGTTTTCTCCCATCAAGTGACATGATTTTTAAAAACAAAATTTAAAACAAGTTTATGTTTTTAAGGATAATTCCAGGCCATAAGTTGGTGAAATGTTTCAAGGAGAACAGTTCCTAGTTGGGAGTTATATTTTTAGAGTGCTTATCATTATTTTCAGATATAATCTCTTTTTAGTGCATTTTAATTATGCAGAATAATAGGTTTCATTGTGGCATATTTGTAATTCAAATAACATACTTTCATCATCTCCACCCCCCATTGCACTTCCTTTCCTTTCATCAATCCTTTTCTCTAATAGTCTCCCTATTACTTTCATATCCTCTTTTTCCCCCTAGTTTCCATCCATCTGAGGAAAAACATACTTGTCTTTTTGAATCTCACTTACTTTGCTTACTATTATGATCTCCAGTTCCATCCATTTTTTCCTGCAAATGACCCGATTGCATTTTTTTACACCTGAACAATACTCCATTTTGGACATGTACCACATTTTCTTTATCCATTCACTCATTGACTGGCACCTAGGCTGGTTCCATGACTTGGTTGTTGTGAATTATGCTGGGATAGATACGAGTATGAAAGTATATCTATAGTGTGCTGATTTTAATCCCTTTGGGTACACATTCAGGAGTGGTATATCTGGATAATATGGTAGTTCTATTTTTAGTTTTTAAAGGGTCCTCCATACTGATTTCCATAGTGGCGGTACTAATATACATTCCTACAAACAGTGTACAAGGGTTCCTTTTCCCCCTGGCATCCTCACCAGCATTTATTATTATTATTATTATTATTTATTATTATTATATTTGTATTCTTGATGATGGCCATTCTGACTGAAGTGAGATGCATTCTTAGTGTGGTTTGATTTGCCTTTCTCTGATGTCTAAAAATGTTGAACTTATTTTCATATAAATATTGTGCTGCTTTTGAAATGCTTTTCCACAAGAAACCTTTATGGCTCCTTGCTTTCTTCCTTCATGTGTTTATTTAAAATCCCATTTCAGTGAGGACTTTCCTGGTCTCTAAACTAAAATTCAGCTCACTGTACTAAAACTTTATACTTCCCTCTTTTATTTTTTTCTGTTTAACTCTTAAATCATTGCCTAATACACTATATATATATATATATATATATATATATATATATATATATATATATATATATATATATATAAACTTTTTAATCTTAATTGCGTGTCTACTCCACCAACATGTAAGCACCATAAACTTTATGTGTTTGTTCTTTGCTGCATTCCCAATGATAAGAATCATGCTTGGCAAAGAGTTAGCAACCAGTGCATATTTGTCAAGGGAATGGAAGAAAGGGTAAAATTCTGTAATGGAACCAGCCATATCTTTAAGCACTCCCTTGGAGTCTGGCAAAGCGCTAAGCACTTTGCATGCTAACCTATCCATAATTCCCTGTAACAGCTTTCCCTACAGGGATTATCTCCATGTAACAAGTTAGGAGATTCAGGCTCAGAAGTCACATAATTTGTCCAAGATCCCACACCAACACTAGTCCAAGATAATGTTCATGAATCTAAAGCTCCACTATTGCCCAACTCATTAAATACAAGGCACATCCCACCTTATCCATTGTCCTCAACATAATCAAAGGGGTGAGACATAAGTCTCTTAGGGTGAACTGGTTAGTTGACTGACTATTAAAAGTGGAAGGACTGAATGCATTTTTTAGCAAGAATTTGGTAGATTTTACTTGGCACTGCATCTTAAGGAGGTCAGGACCTCTGAGTTGTCATGGCCACAGAGAGCAGCTGCTCAGAAACTCATTTCCTGTGGAGTGATAATCCCTTCTTTCCAGTTTTAGCTGAGAACACATCTGGTAATTTGTTATGATATATTTGTCACCAGTACTACTGGTTCTATTTAGACCTATGTCTGACTTTTTCTTTTCTTTTCATTTTAAACGTTAGTTTTATCTTTTCCAAAATTTCTGTGCTATGGTTAACTAATTCATAAGAACCCAGTACAACATAACATCATTATCATGGTTCTTTTTTATTATTGAGCTATAATTCACACCTAATGAAATTCATCATTTTAAAGAATACAATTTATTGGACATTAGTAGAAAGTATGTATATAAGGTTTTGAAATCAAAACCAGTATCTGATTGCAGAACATTGGGTATAGTGAAACTCTATGCTCTTTAGCAACCATTCCCCATTCTTTACTTACCCTGCCCCTGCCATGGTGAATCTAGTTTCTGTGTCCACATATTTTTCTATTCTAGACATTTGTTATAAATGGAATCATATAGCATGTTTTATTTATTGACTGACTTCTTTCACTTAGCATAATGTTTTCAAGGTTAATTCAGTTATTAGTATTTTATTCCTTTTAATTAACAAGTGATAACAACAACAACAACAAAAGAGGATTTATCAGGGATAACCCAGGAGTGCTTAACCACTGTGCCACATCCCAGCCCTTTTTTTTGTATTTACAGACAGAGTCTCACTGAGTTGCTAAATGCCTTGCTAATCTACTAAGGCTGGCTTTGAACTCGCGATCCTCCTGCCTCAGCCTCCCAAGTTGCTGGGATGACAGGCATGTGCCACCGCACCCGGGCTCAAATGATATATTTTTATAATGGATATACCACATTTTATTTAGTCATTCATCAGTTGATGGACATTTTGAGTTGTTATTCATTCTGATGTTTATTTTTTGAGAAAAAAATTCCGACTCCATCATCTACTAGCACTTTGGCCATGGAAAAATTTCTTAACATTTTTTTTTTATTTTTTATTGTTGGTTGTTCAAAACATTACATAGTTCTTGATATATCATATTTCACACTTTGATTCAAGTGGGTTATGAACTCCCATTTTTACCCCATATACAGATTGCAGAATTACATCAGTTACACATCCATTGATTTACATATTGCCATACTAGTGTCTGTTGTGTTCTGCCTCCTTTCCTATCCTCTACTATCCCCCCTCCCCTCCCCTCCCCTCTTCTCTCTCTACCCCCTCTACTGTCATTCATTTCTCCCCCTTGTATTATTTTTCCCTTTCCCCTCACTTCCTCTTGTATGTACTTTTGTATAACCCTGAGGGTCTCCTTCCATTTCTATGCAATTTCCCCTTCTCTCTCCCTTTCCCTCCCACCTCTCATCCCTGTTTAATGTTAATCTTCTTCTCCTGCTCTTCGTCCCTACTCTGTTCTTAGTTACTCTCCTTATATCAAAGAAGACATTAGGCATTTGTTTTTTAGGGATTGGCTAGCTTAACGTAGCATAATCTGCTCTAATGCCATCCATTTCCCTGCAAATTCTATGATTTTGTCATTGTTTAATGCAGAGTAATACTCCATTGTGTATAAATGCCACATTTTTTTTTATCCATTCGTCTATTGAAGGGCATCTAGGTTGGTTCCACAGTCTTGCTATTGTGAATTGTGCTGCTATGAACATCGATGTAGCAGTGTCCCTGTAGCATGCTCTTTTTAGGTCTTTAGGGAATAGACCGAGAAGGGGAATAGCTGGGTCAAATGGTGGCTCCATTCCCAGCTTTCCAAGAAATCTCCATACTGCTTTCCAAATTGGCTGCACCAATTTGCAGTCCCACCAGCAATGTACAAGTGTACCCTTTTCCCCACATCCTCGCCAGCACTTGTTGTTGTTTGACTTCATAATGGCTGCCAATCTTACTGGAGTGAGATGGTATCTTAGGGTGGTTTTGATTTGCATTTCTCTGACTGCTAGAGATGGTGAGCATTTTTTCATGTACTTGCTGATTGACTGTATGTCCTCCTCTAAGAAGTGTCTGTTCAGGTCCTTGGCCCATTTGTTGATTGGGTTGTTTGTTTTCTTATTGTCTAATTTTTTGAGTTCTTTGTATACTCTGGATATTAGGGCTCTATCTGAAGTGTGAGGAGTAAATATTTGTTCCCAGGGTGTAGGCTCCCTATTTACCTCTCTTATTGTATCTTTTGCTGAGAAAAAACTTTTTAGTTTGAGTAAGTCCCATTTGTTGATGCTAGTTATTAACTTTTGTGCTATGGGTGTCCTATTGAGGAATTTGGAGCCCGACCCCACCGTATGTAGATTGTAGCCAACTTTTTCTTCTATCAGACGGCGTGTCTCTGATTTGATATCAAGCTCCTTGATCCATTTTGAATTAACTTTTGTGCATGGCGAGAGAAAGGGATTCAGTTTCATTTTGTTGCATATGGATTTCCAGTTTTCCCGGCACCATTTGTTGAAGATGCTATCCTTCCTCCATTGCATGCTTTTAGCCCCTTTATCAAATATAAGATAGTTGTAGTTTTGTGGATTGGTTTCTGTGTCCTCTATTCTGTACCATTGGTCCACCTGCCTATTTTGGTACCAGTACCATGCTGTTTTTGTTACTATTGCTCTGTAGTATAGTTTGAAGTCTGGTATCGCTATACCGCCTGATTCACACTTCCTGCTCAGCATTGTTTTTGCTATTCTGGGTCTTTTATTTTTCCATATGAATTTCATGATTGCTTTCTCTATTTCTACAAGAAATGCCGTTGGGATTTTGATTGGCATTGCATTAAACCTATAGAGAACTTTTGGTAATATCGCCATTTTGATGATGTTAGTTCTGCCTATCCATGAACAGGGTATATTTTTCCATCTTCTAAGATCTTCTTCTATTTCTCTCTTTAGGGTTCTGTAGTTTTCATTGTATAAGTCTTTCACCTCTTTTGTTAGGTTGATTCCCAAGTATTTTATTTTTTTTGAAGATATTGTGAATGGAGTGGTTGTCCTCATTTCCATTTCAGAGGATTTGTCGCTGAAATACAGGAATGCCTTTGATTTATGCGTGTTGATTTTATATCCTGCCACTTTGCTGAATTCATTTATTTGCTCTAATAGTTTCTTTGTAGACCCTTTTGGGTCTGCTAGGTATAGAATCATGTCTTCTGCAAATAGTGATAATTTAAGTTCTTCTTTTCCTATTTTTATGCCTTTAATTTCTTTCGTCTGTCTAATTGCTCTGGCCAGTGTTTCGAGAACTATGTTGAACAGAAGTGGAGAGAGAGGGCATCCCTGTCTTGTTCCAGATTTTAGAGGGAATGCCTTCAATTTTTCTCCATTCAGAATGATGCTAGCCTGAGGCTTAGCATAAATTGCTTTTACAATATTGAGGTATGTTCCTGTTATCCCTAGTTTTTCTAGAGTTTTGAACATAAAGGGATGCTGTACTTTGTCGAATGCTTTTTCTGCATCTATCGAGATGATCATATGGTTCTTATTTTTAAGTCTATTGATGTGGTGAATGACATTTATTGATTTCCGTATATTGAACCAGCCTTGCATCCCAGGGATGAATCCTACTTGATCATGGTGCACAATTTTTTTGATATGTTTTTGTATCCGATTCGCCAGAATTTTATTGAGGATTTTTGCATCTAGGTTCATTAGAGATATTGGTCTGTAGTTTTCTTTCTTTGAAGTGTCTTTGTCTGCTTTAGGTATCAGGGTGATGTTGGCCTCATAGAATGAATTTGGAAGTTCTCCCTCTTTTTCTATTTCCTGAAGTAGCTTGAAAAGTATTGGTATTAGTTCCTCTTTAACGGTTTTGTAAAACTCTGCTGTATACCCATCCGGGCCTGGGCTTTTCTTAGTTGGTAGTCTTTTGATGGTTTCTTCTATTACCTCAATTGATATTGGTCTGTTTAGGTTGTCTATATCCTCCTGACTCAATCTGGGCAGATCATATGACTTAAGAAATTTATCTATGCCTTCACTATCTTCTATTTTATTGGAGTATAAGGATTCAAAATAATTTTTGATTATCTTCTGTATTTCTGAAGTGTCTGTTGTGATATTGCCTTTTTCATCCCATATGCTAGTAATTTGAGTTCTCTCTCTTCTTCTCTTCGCTAGCATGGCTAAGGGTCTGTCGATTTTGTTTATTTTTTCAAAGAACCAACTTTTAGTTTTGTCAATTTTTTCAATTGTTTCTTTTGTTTCGATTTCATTAATTTCAGCTCTGATTTTAATTATTTCTTGCCTTCTACTTCTTTTGCTGTTGTTTTGCTCTTCTTTTTCTAGGATTTTGAGATGAAGTATGAGATCATTTATTTGTTGTTTTTTTTTTCTTTTTTTTAAGGAATGAACTCCAAGCAATGAATTTTCCTCTTAGAACTGCTTTCAATGTGTCCCATAGATTCCGATATGTTGTGTCTGTGTTTTCATTTATCTCTAAGAATTTTTTAATTTCCTCCTTGATGTCTTCTATAACCCATTGATCATTCAGTAACCTATTGTTCATTCTCCAAGTGATGTATGCTTTTTCCTTCCTTCTTTTATCATTGATTTTCAGTTTCATTCCATTGTGATCAGATAAGATGCATGGTATTATCTCTACTCCTTTATATTGTCTAAGAGTTGCCCTGTGACATAATATATGATCTATTTTTGAGAAGGATCCATGTGCTGCTGAGAAAAAAGTGTAACTGCTTGATGTTGGGTGGTATATTCTATATATGTCAATTAAGTCTAGGTTATTAATTGTGTTATTGAGTTCTATAGTTTCCTTATTCAACTTTTGTTTGGAAGATCTGTCCAGTGGCGAGAGAGGTGTGTTGAAGTCTCCCATGATTATTGTATGGTGGTCTATTAGACTCTTGAACTTGAGAAGAGTTTGTTTGATGAACATAGCTGCACCATTGTTAGGGGCATATATATTTATGATTGTTATGTCTTGTTGGTGTATGGTTCCCTTAAGCAGTATGTAGTGTCCCTCTTTATCCCTTTTGATTAACTTTGGCTTGAAATCTATTTTATTTGATATGAGTATGGACACTCCTGCTTGTTTCCGAAGTCCATATGAGTGATATGATTTTTCCCAACCTTTCACCTTCAGCCTATGTATGTCTTTTCCTATCAAATGCGTCTCCTGTAGGCAGCATATTGTTGGGTCTTGTTTTGTGATCCATTCTACTAGCCTGTGTCTCTTAATTGTTGAGTTTAAGCCATTAACATTTAGGGTTATTATTGAGATATGGGTTGTTCTTCCAGCCATATTTGTTTATTTCTGTTACTAAACATGGTTTGTTTTCCTCTTTGATTATTTTCGCCCCCTTTACTGTCCTACCTCCCACTGTTGGTTTTCATTGTTATTTTCCATTTCCTCTTCCTGTGTTTTGCCGAGGATGTTTTGAAGAGATGGTTTTCTAGCTGCAAATTCTTTTAACTTTTGTTTATCGTGGAAGGTTTTAATTTCATCTTCCATCCTGAAGCTTAATTTCACTGGATACACAATTCTTGGTTGGAACCCATTTTCTTTCAGTGTTTGAAATATGTTATTCCAGGATCTTCTAGCTTTCAGAGTCTGTGTTGAAAGATCAGCTGTTATCCTGATTGGCTTACCCCTAAATGTAATCTGCTTCCTTTCTCTTGTAGCTTTTAAAATTCTCTCCTTATTCTGTATGTTGGGCATCTTTATTATAATGTGTCTAGGTGTGGATCTCTTATGATTTTGCACATTCAGCGTCCTGTAGGCTTCTAGGATTTGGGATTCTGTCTCATTCTTCAAGTCTGGGAAGTTTTCTCGTATTATTTCATTGAATAGACTGCTCATTCCTTTGGTTTGGAGCTCTGTACCTTCCTGTATCCCAATGACTCTTAAGTTTGGTCTCTTAATGTTATCCCATATTTCTTGGATGTTCTGCTCATGGTTTCTTAACAGTCTTGCTGAGCTGTCTATGTTCTTTTCAAGTTGAAATACTTTGTCTTCATCGTCTGATGTTCTATCTTCTAAGTGTTCTACTCTGCTGGTAGTATTCTCCATTGAGTTTTTAAGTTGGTTTATTGCTTCCTGCATTTCTAGGATTTCTGTTTGTTTTTTATAACCTCTATCTCCCTGTATAGTTGATCCTTTGCTTCCTGGATTTGTTTGTGTAATTCATTGTTGAAGTGATCTTTCATTGTCTGATTTTGCTGTCTAATGTCTTCCTTGATACTCCAGATCATCTGAAGCATGTATATCCTGAATTCTTTATCTGACATTCCATCTGCTGCAGCTGTTACCTCTTCTAAAGTTGAGTTGACCTGCATTGCTTGTGGTCCTTTCTTTCCTTGTCTTTTCATACTGCTTGTGTTTCTTTCTGCTTGGTGAAACTGTTGTGTTTTTGAAATGTTTTTTTCCCCTATATATTTATATTGCTCTTGTATAGTTGAAAAGTCTCCCTTGCAGGGTCGGGCGGCGGTCTGCCTACCTTGCATGCGCGGGCGGCGGCTCTGCTCTCTCCTTACTCCAATTGGAGTGTCGTGACTACCACGGTGGCAGGTCACTGGGCCTGTTCCGGGCGCGGGCGGCGGCTCTGTTTTGCCCCTACTCCAATTGGGGTGACGAGTGTACCACGCCTGCAGGCCACCGGGCCTGATCCGCTGGTCGGTTGCAGGTCTGCCTACCCTGCAGGCGCGGACGGCGGCTCTGCTCTGCCCCCCCTCCAATTGGTGTGACTTGTCTACCACACCTGCGGACCGCTGAGCCTGTTCCGGGCGCGGGTGAAGGCTCTGTTCTGTTCCTACTCCAATTGGGGTGACATGCCTACCACCCCTGCCGGCCGCTGGGTCTGTTCCACCGGTCGGTCGCAGGTCTGCCTACCTTGCGGGCACGGGCGGCAGCTCTGCTCTGCCCCTACTCCAAATGGGGTGACGTGTCTGTCGCACCGGCAGGCCACTGGGCCTGTTCCTGGCATGGGCGGCGACTCTGCTCTGCCCCTACTCCAATTGGGGTGACATGTGTACCACGCCGGCAGGCTCCTGGGCCTGATTCGGCGGTCTGTCGCAGGTCTGCCTACCTTGCAGTCGCGGGCGGCGGCTCTGCCCTGCCCCTCCTACCACGCCTGCGGACCGCTGGGCCTGATCTGCAGGTTGGTCGCAGGTCTGCTCACCCTGTGGGCACGGGTGGCGGTTCCGCTCCGCCCCCACTCCAGTTGTGGTCACGTGACCACCGGGCGCGGGCGAAGGCTCTGCTCTGCCCCTACTCCAGTTGGGGTGACGTGTGTACCACGCTGGCAGGCCGCTGGGCCTGACCCGCCAGTCTGTCACAGGTCTGCTTACCTTGTAGGTGCAGGCGGCGGCTCTGCCCTGCTCCTCCTACCACACCCGTGTACCACTGGGTTGCGGGTCCGCCCACCTTGCAGGCGCGGGTGGCGGCTCCGCTCCGCCCCCTCTCCAATTGGGGTCCCGCGACCACCACGCCGGCGAGCCGCTGGGCCTGCTCCGGGCGCGGGCGGTGGCCCGGCTCCTCCCCTCTGGCTCGACGACAAATTGAGAGAGACTCGGGTGTCTGTGCCTCAACCTCCCTACCAGGAAACGAACTGTTTCTGTCGCCGCTGGTATTGATGAAGTTCTCTCCTCCGCCGCTTTCTGATGACATCAGATCTCTGCTGTGTTGGTATCCTATGCGAATGGCAGCATTTCGTTCCCTTTGCCGGGTAACCAAAGCAACGGGTGATTCCTGACCGGTCCTCAGCAGGACCCGGACCTAGAAGCAGTTTCCGCGGGCTCCTTAGCCCTGGGCCAGGGCAGCTCTGGGAGTCGGAACTCGGCCGCTCCGTGCTCGGTGTATGCTCTGATAAGAGCAGGCTCCAAGAAGCACCCAGGCACTGAGCCTGAGTAATCTGTCTGCAAGCCGCAGGCGAATGGCAGCCTGAAATTACCTGTTCTATGGCTGAATGAGCTGCGGTCAGTCGAAAACAGGGATGGTGACGTCAGCTCTCCAATATGGTGGCCGCTGGCCTCCTCTGTGGTCTGACCGGTGTGGAGAACCGAGATGGACCGCTTCCTTCCCCCGTCTCGAACCCAGAATTCAGCACTGAGTACGGCGCTTGCACGGCTGGCAGAAACTGCAGCGCTGTATCCCTGCACCGCTGTCTCCTCGTTTCCCAGTGCGCGCTGCAGACTCTTAACATTTTTGAGAAAATAAACCTCTTCAACTCTCAATGATGCTAATAATTCTTATTTCATAATTTCTTGTTTTTATTTTTGAGGATTAAATAATATAAAATATGCTAAGACTCTGGTGCTCTTTCTATAGAGTCCCTTATTTTTCTATATGTTATTCCCTTCCCTGCCACTGCACAGATACCACCATCCCTAGTTAGCACACTTAAAGGTACATTTAAAATTTTTAAATTTTAGAAATAACATATAACCAATATATAAAGGTTGAAACTCTCCCCGTGGTTTTGGCTTACCGAAATGCCAATTTCTAAAGGTTTTGTCTCAGAGCAATACATCACTTAAAGCTCATAGGCCAAACTTGCCTACATTGGATTCAGAATCCCCATTCCCTGGATTTATTTGGATACACAAATATCTCATGCCTCTGCTCTGTATTTAACCTCCTCAAAAACTCTGAAAATGTTATACTAGGGCAGTCCTTTACTAGCTAGTTGAATTTCAATGTTTTTGTATCCTCATCTATAAAGTGCAAATGATCATAAACATAAATAAGCTCATATTTTTTATTTTTATTTTTGGTACTGAGCATTGAAGCAATTCTTAGTTACCTACTTAGAATATATTCCCATATTTCTAATTTATGTATCAAAATGTAGGTATATTTTAAGTATTTTGTTATACATCATTAAATTGTCTTTCAGAGAGTTTGCATCAACAATGAGCAAATGAGAAATTTCAGCATAAACAAAATATTGGATAATTTTATAAGCAAAAATTATCTGATAAATGTATATATTTTGGAGTATAAAATATCAATTAAAATAAAATTAAATAATATCTAATTGTTGTATTATTCTGTGGTGCTTTATAACTAAATTTGAACTTTCCCCTGTTTTCTAAGAGTATTAGAGATTATGTATTAGAGATTAAGGTTTTTGATCCATTTTGAGTTGATTTTTATGAATAGTTTAAAGGAAGGGTAAACTGTATTTTTTTTTTTTTTGCATGTGAGTATTCAATTTTTTTCCAGAATCATTTTCTTAAAAGACTACATTTTCTTACTTATTGATCTTGGAACTTTTGTCAAAGTTCATTTGGCCATATATAAGAGGATCTATTTTGGATGCTTTATTATTTTCCATTGGTTTATATCACCTGTCTGTATGCCAATACCACACTGTATTGATTACTGTAGCTTTGTAGTAAGTTTTTGTTTTCTTGGTACTAGGGATTTAACTCAGGGATGCTTTACCACTGAGCTACATCTGCAGCCCTTTTTTTAAAAAAAAAAAAATTATTTGTACTAATTAGTTATATATGACAGTAGAATGCATGTTGACACATCATACATAAATGGAGTATTACTTCTCATTTGTCTGGTTGTATATGATGTAAAGTTACACAAGTCACATAATCATATATGTACATAGGGTAATAATGTCCAATTCATTCTATTATTGTTCCTACACCCATATTCCCTCCCCTCCTTTCACTCCCCTTGTCTAATCCAAAGTACCTCTATTCTTCCCTAGCATAACCCCTCCCCCTCGCTTATTGAGAGTTAGCATCCACATATCAGATAAAACATTTGGCCTTTGGTTCTTTGGGGTTGGCTTATTTTGCTTAGCATAATATTCTCCAGTCCATCCATTTACCTGAAAATGCCATAATTTCATTCTTCTTTAAGGCGTCTGAAGCCCTTTTTAATTTTTATTTGAGAAAAGATCTCACTAAGTTGCTTACGGCCTCACTAAATTGCTGAGGCTGGCCTTGAACTTGTGATCCTCTGTCTTAGCCTCTTGAGTCACTGGGATTATAGGCATGCACCATCATGCACAGCTTGTAATAAGTTTTTAAGTTAGGAAGTCTGAGCTTCTGGAGCACCTCATATGTGAACTATAACAATCAATTCCTGGCCCTGGTAATCCTTCTACCTGATCAATTTCCAGGGGATTTAATAGCCTCATTTCATACTGATATACAGAAGCCAGGGAAATAACCAACTGTGTGAAAAGGCTCATATGCGGTAGGGGAGAGGCTTATTTAATCTTTTTTAGGATTGGTTTGACTCTTTAGGCTCCTTTAAAATTCCATGTGAATTTTAGGATGGATTTTTTTTTGTTTGGGCAAAAAATAAAAAGTCATTGTGGTTTTGATAGGAATTGTGTTGAATCTATAGATATATTTGGGTAGTGTTGTTATTTAATATTTAGCCTCCATATATTTGTGAAATAAGAAATTGCTTTCTACTTATTTATGTCTTCAATTTCTTTCAACAATATTCTCCAGTTTTCAGTATACAAGTCTTTTGCTTCTGTGATTAAGTTCAAGTATTTCATTCATTTTGATGTTATTATAAAAATAATTGTTTTCTTATTTTCCTATTGGACTGTTAATTATATAGAAATGCAACTGAATTTTGTATATTTATTTTGTATTCCTCAACTTTGCTGCACTTATTTCTTAGCTATATTTTTGTGAAATATTTAAGGTTTTCTATATATAATATCATATCACCTGCTGAGAGATATTACTTTACTTCTTAATTTCCAGTTTATATTCCAGTTTTTATTACCAGTTTATATCTGTTTTTATTGCCTTATTGCACTGGCTAGAATTTTCAATTCCATGTTGAATATAAGTGGCCAAAGTGGGCATCCTTGTTTTGTTCCCAGTATTAGGAGAAACCTTTCAGTTTTTCACCATTAGATATGATAGATATGAGGTTTTCTATAGTTTCTATCATATTAAGTATCTCTTGATTCCTAGTTTGTTCATTACTTTTATAATGAAAGGGTATAGAATATTGTCAAATACATTCTGATTCAATTGAGATAAACACGCGAATTTCCTCTTTTGTTTTATACTGATTGCATGTTGAACCATCTTTGCATTTCAGGAATAAATACCAACTGGTCATCATGCATAATTATTTTAATATGCTACTGAATTCTGCTTGCTAGTATTCTTTTTAAGATTTTTGCATCAATATTCTGAAGGGAATTGGTTAGTAGTTTTTCCTTTCTTGTGGTGTCTTTTTGTTAGAATGAATTAAGTATACTCTTACCTTTTTTGGAAGTGTTTATAAAAGATGGGTAGTTTTTTAAATGTTTGATAGAATTCACCAGTAAAGCCCTCCATGAATTGTTTTGAGGCTTTGATTGCTGATTTAATTTCCTTACTGGTTATAGGTCTGTACAGATTTTTCTAGATTTTCATAACTCTTTCTTGGTAGCTTGTGTGTTTTGGAATTTATCCATTTTACCTACTTTATCCAATTTGATGACATAAAATTTCTCATACTATTTTATAATCTTTTTAAATTTTTATAAAATTAATAGTATTATCCTCATATTCATTTTTTATTTTTATTAATTTGAGTCTTCTCTACTTCATTCTTAATCTAACTAAAGATTTGTTTATTTTGTTGGTATTTTCAAAGAATCAGCTTTTAATTTTGTTAGTTTTATATGTCCTTCCTTGAATCTTTATTCTTTCTTTCTTATGGTATTTTTTATTTTAGTTTGCTTTTTCTAGTTCCTTATGATGTAAAGTTAGGTATTGATTAGACATCTTTTTTTCTGTTAGGATTTGCTTATAGCTGCAAATTTCCCTTATAGAACTACTTTTACTGCTTCCTCTTTTTGTTTATTGTGTTTTCCATTCATTTGTCTCAAGGTATTTTTCATTTTCACTATTATATCTTTTTAAACCATTGGTTGTTTAAGAGTATAATGTTCAAGTCCCAGGTATTTGTGAATTTTCCAATCTTCTTTTAGTGAATTCTATTTGAGATCAGGAAAAAAATGTGATTTTAGCCTTTTAAAATTTGTTACTCCTAGTTTTGTGGTCGAACATATGGTCTTTTCTGAATAATATTCCATGTGCATTCTGCAGTTTGGAGACAGAATGGTCTTTATGTGCCAGTAGTAATATTTTAAACCTTCAAAATTCAAACTTTTACCTCTGATAAATATGTTTCTCTTCGGGACCCTTCTCTGTCCCCTTTACACACTAAATTTCTATATGATGGTTGTTCTGAGCTATATTAAACATTCATGGTCTATGTTAAATCTAATTTGATGTTAGAGCACAGTTTGTATTGTAGAATTTAATGGTCTTTGGTGGAACTACATAAATTTTCCCTGAGGATTTTCAACATTGCCAAATCATTTTTGTCTGGTATATTGCTCATTTCTCAGCATGCTGGATGCTGGAGTTTTGCCCTGCAGCAGCTGAGTGCCATCAATAAAGACATATGCCTTACAGAGAAGCTGAAAAAAAGAGTTCCCTCCAATTATGGCTTTCAAATTCCTCAGGGAAAAAATGAACATACAGTTGAGGTGTAATTCATAAAAGACAACAAAGTTTTTCCAACTCAGACTTGTTCCTAGAGCAGTGACTGGCATCTGAGGAGGGGAAGAACTCGCTGACAAAATATGAATCTCATTACCTCTGCATTAGAGAAGCAGATGTGTTCCCCACATTGCTTATAAATTGGAGTCCACTAAATTACATAACATTAAGCCCAAGTTCAGGGTACTTTAGCCTTTGTAAACAGAAAAATTATGGTCTTTCTATCATCAAAAAATGTGTAACTAAAAAAGTTTCATGATGAAGAGAAAATTCTCCTAATGGCTGTTTGTATGTTCTTTTTTATGACTTGTCAGTATGCCGTATACATAGAATTGTTAATCATATTTATTTTTCCCAGAACACAACCGTTTTTCATATAACCCATATTTTCTCACCTTCATACAATTAAACTACTGTTATTCTACTTAAATTGAAGTGCAAAATATATGAAAAAGAGAAAAACTAGTGAGAGCATAAAGAGTTTGAAACATGAGGGATAAATCACATATTTAGTCTTCTCTTTGTAATTGTCTTGTCTTAAATTCCTCAGTCTTGGTGGATTTTAGATCCTCCTCTTTAAAATACTCATTGTCTAATGAACCTCACAGAATTATTACAAAATTTTTGTTGGTAAAACATATATAAGCATATAATATGGCTTCAAAAATTAGTCATTTAGTATTCATTCTAAAATTGTCTTTAAATGACAATTTTTTTGTTCCCACATCCACAATGACTAGGACACGACACAAGCTTCCTGTGCAACTTTAGACTTAGTTCATAATTAAGACACATCACTCAAGGAGGTAGAAACAAGTAAAGTAATAATATATTTTAAAAGAACAGATAAGATAAATATGCACAGTTACCATTTCAGTATTTTGGGAAAGCTAATTTGAGAGTAGTCAAATGGCTATTAGTGTAAATTATATTAAATTAATTATATTAAATTATATAATATATAATGTAAATTATATTTAATTATATTAAATCACCCATATTTAGATGATATTGACCTATACAAGTGACATTTTTTATGGTTTGGCCTAATATCATTTCAACTATTCTCATAAATTTTAAATTGTTTCAGCTATACTCTATCCAATGCTCCCTATTATACTTTTTTGGGGGGTGGGGGGTTTGAACCCAGAGGTGCTTAACCACTGAGCCACATCCCCAGCTAGTTTTGTATTTTATTTATAAACAAGGGCTTACCAAGTTCTTTAGGGTCTCGCTAAGTTGCTGAGGCTAGCTTTGAACTTGCAATTTTCCTGCCTCAGTCTCCGAAGCCTCTGGAATGACAGGTGTGCATCACCATGCCTGGCTCCATATTAAACTATTTTAAAAGCACAATAAAAGGAACTGTGGTAGAACTATGAGATCCACAGCTGAAAAATAATTATAACTTTATAGCTCTGTGAGTGTTCTAGTGTGGATCTTTCAATAACAGTGTAGAGGCTGGGGTTGTGACTCAGGGGTAGAGTGCTTGCCCAGCACGTCCAAGGCCCTAGGTTTGATCCTCAGCACCACATAAAAATAAATAAAGTAAAGGTATTGTGTCCAACTACACCAAAAAATAAATATTAAAAAATAGTGTGATTTTAAAATAAATTTCCAAAAGTCCACTTATACCACTTTCAATCATCTGTTATTTAAACATTATTTAAATATATGCATTTTAGGTAGCTACAAGGAACTAGTGCGGGTATGCAGAAGAAGGCTTTCTGTGCCTGCTGAGGTTCTTTCAAAAACTTATCATTTCCCCAGCCTACCATGGTGGACGATATTGATTTCACTACCAGAGATTTTGGGGCTTCCAGCACTTATCTTATGCATTGCTTGGCCCTGAGCAAAAATGACTTCATGGTGCTCAAAGGACGACAATGCAAAATAGTGGAGATGTCAAATTCCCAAAGTGGAAAACACGGTCATGCCAAGGTATACCTTGTTGGAATTGATATTTTCACAGGCAAAAAAACATGAAGATATTTGCTCTTTTGTGTGTGTGTGTGGCTGGGGATTGAATCCAGAGCCTTGTGCGTGCAAGGCAAGCACTCTACCAACTGAGTTATAGTCCCAGCCCAAGATGTTTGCTCTTCTACTCACAATATGGATGTTCCAAATATTAAGAGAAATGATTATCAACTGATATGCATTCAGGATGGTTACCTTTCCCTGCTGACAGAAACTAGTGAAGTTCATGAGGATCTTAAACTGCCAGAAGGTGAACTAGGCAAAGAAATAGAACGAAGTACAATGCAGTTGAAGATGTTCAGGGATCTGTCACATGTGCAGTGAGTGAAGAATATGTTGTAGCCATAAATCCCTGCAAATAAATGGGGTCATCAGGCATGAGCAAACAGTTTAGGTCTAGATCAACTGCAGTTCCAAAATTTGGTTCTAAGTTGTCACCAAAGCTATGGCCTTCATAAGCAACCTCATTTTTTATAAACTGTTTTGAAATTGTGCTGGTTCATTTTGCAGGTAGTTGGTAACTTGAAAAAAAAATCAAAATATATAATTCTTTTTTTAAATTATTTTTGTGTCTTTCCTATAACATTCCTGTGGTTTTCAGGACGGGAGTCCAAGAAACATAAAGCTTCAGCAAATGTGATTTGTCTGAGCAAATCATTCCTTAATTTTAACAAAATGATTAGTAAACCAGGGTTTTAAAAGAGATAATGTAACATTTGGTGGTATTGAAATACCACATTTAAGTTGAATTGCTCTGCATTAATTTCAGACTTAATGTCATAGAACATATAGATTATGGATTACAATAGTTTTAGCCTATGTGTAGCAAACACAATTTTTTTTTTCAAACTCAAATCTTTAAACAAAAATCAAAAAGCATCAGGGGGCTGGGGTTGTGGCTTAGAGGTAGAGCTCTCGCCTACCATGCATGAGGCACTGGGTTCCATCCTCAGCACCACATAAAAAAACCAAATAAAGATATTGTGTTTAAAAAAAAAAAAGCATCAGTTACCTTGCTGGTTGTGTGGAATGATATGTATTACCTAGGTCATACCATTCTTTGCCACACTGTTGGTAGACTTAAACCTTACATGGTGGTTTTAGTACTTTCTTGTCATTGACAGCAGAATATTGAGTGAAAATGAGCAAGTCAGACTGTAAAAAAGAAAAAGGACAGTGGCAAAGGAGGTTGGTAAATTCTAGGTTTTGACTTGAGACCTCTGTAATGAGCATAAAAAATAGAAAGTAGCTTTATATAAATGCATTTTAACAGAAAGCTAGTGAGATTGAATTTAAAACAATCTAACCACTGAATGGCATTTTTAAATCAGGGAACAGTTACAGTCGACATGGAATTCTTTCTAACTCTGAAAAATGTAGTATAAATCTTATCTTTTTCTTTTCCACATCCATTCCTTTTCTCACACACAAATAGATTGTTTATAAATTTCTTGTGTTTTTTTTTTTTCTATACAAGTACTTGTGCATGGTCTGTTATCCTACAAGTGATGAATCTCAGACATTTTGATTGAGAACATGTACACAATTATACCAACTGCCTCCATGGAGACTCATAAACAAAGTTTCCTTTTGGGAGCTAAGGGTCTCAGTACACCATTTTGTTCCATCAGACAATGGTTTCCTTGCAATAAAATTTTGCAAATCCCCATCCCTTGGTATCATATGTTGATGAAGTTCAGGTCCACTTCCAATAATGACATTAATGCCTTTGATGCACACACCCGCCCCCTCGCCCCATGCTCACTGGGGCTTGTGTCTGTATGTTTATTACAATGTCCAGCTCTCTCCTCCCCAACTAGCTCGGTCTCTTAGACCAGAGACTTTAAGGCTTACAGTCATGAAAAAAGATTTGACTTATTGGTAGAAAAGAATAAGCCATAAAATAGTAGATTCACTGAGAACTTAACTATTCATTAATATTGACTTAATGCAACAGGGGGTGAGGATCTAACACAAACTCATTAACTGATACATATACTTTTTATCAATATTTTTATCTATATTTTATTAACTTCTATAACGGGTATGTGGAAGCATTTTGAGGTTATTGATATTTTTATTACCTGAACTGTGATGATGGCTATATGAGTATACATACAGCTGTCAAAACATGTCAAACTATATATTTTAAACAAATGTTATGTATTTCATGCCAATTTCACCTTACTAAAACTATAAAAAAAAAAAAGAAATGCTACATAACCTGTCAAAGATGGCAGACAGAAAACAGTATTTTTATTTTTTCACCTCTGAAAGGCATTTTCTTCCCAAAGCACCATGCAGCAGATTCGTGGGGACAAAAGTCATAGCCTCGCTGGAATGAAGGGAAATGGAGTAAAAAGGAAAATACATACATAATTTTGTTTTCCTTAGGATCTTAGCTCCTCCTCATGTGCAAGGAAAAATAAAGCCAATGTCATTGTTTTTGAAAAATTTATTTTCTCCTGATCTAATTAAAAACTATGGTCTTAAATGAAAAGAATTATATTCCTTAATGATTTGGAGATTTAGAGAAATTGGAAAGCAATTTGCTTTCTGGAATTGTCTTACGTTGTGTTTTCTTGTCAATTCTGCAGGCCACAACATGTTTGTTTGATAAATAGCATGAATTCATTGGGTTTGAAGCTCTGTGGCTGTTAACTTTCAAAACCGCTCCCTTAGCATACAAGTTCAATCAGTATAAAAAGCACAATGAGGCATGAAATTGTTATGTTGCATTATCCAGTAATATAATTTATTCTTTGAAACACCTAAAAATGAACAAATACATTTCAGAAGCACGAGAACATGTATTTTATATTGTAGGCTAAAATTAATTTAGCATGACTAATAAAGTTTCAAAATTATACTGGACAAGGAAATATGTTTAGATGGCATAAAGTTTAAGACATTATGAGGAAATAGTACTATACAGAAGCAGTAATAATGGGCAGAAATCGAGGAGGAAAGAAATGAGAATTAAAATGTCACTCTGAACACCATGAAAATGGGGGAGATGGTATTGTATTCTTAGCTAGAAATTGCACCCATTTATACTGAGGATAGCAATATGCATCTCTCCTATCTTAGTGGTTAAAAAATTGCTATGAAATTATTAAGACCTTTTTTCTTTTTTGTCTGTACCAGGAAGATTTTTCCATTCCATGAATCCTTTTATTTCAAATATGTATTAATAATACAGTTTAAACATTGGTTTAAAAAAATGAATTGTCAACATCCATCATTACCTCTAGGAGTCTTCTGAAGAAAGGCTCAAAATGTGTTTTCTTTATTGGATGAATGCATCAAATAATATTATTAAGCTTCTTTATTTTTTCCTATACTATTTTAGTACAGTGGGATTTTTTTCCCCGCTGGTATCATTTCATTGGTAATTAGTGGTGCTTAATGACATCTTTATTCACCACCCCCCTTACCATCTCTCATAAACAGAGAAATGTAATTAGCAATTTGTGTTTAATAATCCACGTTTTTAAAATTTGCAGTGGGTAAGAATTTGGTTTATTGTTCTACTTGGTTTGCCTACAAGATCTCTCCTAAATCCTCACCAAAGGAGGAAAAATAAGACAAAGATAATTCATTTCTGGTTCTAAAGGGACCAAAGCATGTATGGTGGAAGGTAATTTTAGATCTTTTTTTAAGTTAGTTCTTTGCAGTTATACATGACAGTATAGTATAATTTGACATATTTATACAAACATGGAGTATACCTTATTCTAATTAAGATCTCAGTCTTGTGGTTGCACATGATGTAGAGATTCACTGTGGCATATATTTCCTATGGTGTTCATAGGTAAGTCAAGACAGATTCATTCTGCTGTCTTTACTAATTCCTGTCCCCCTCACTTCCCTTCATTCCCCTTTGTCCAGTCTACTGAGCTTCTTCTATTCTTTGCCCCCTTATTATGTGTTAGCATCTGCATATCAGAGAGAACATTTGGCCTTTGGGTTTTTGGGATTGGCTTATTTAGCATGATAGTCTCCAGTTCCAACCATTTCCCAGCAAATGCCATAATTTCATTATTCTTTAAGGCTGAGTAATCTTCCATTGTGTGTATGTATGTATATGTGTGTGTATATTTTATATATATATATATATATATATATATATATATATATATATATATATATAAAATCATATTTTCTTTATCCATCTGTCTGTTGTAGGACACCTAGGTTGGTTCCATAGTTTAGCTATTGTGAATTGAGGTGCTATAAAATTGATGTGGCTTTGTCACTGTAGTATGTTGACTTTAAGTCTTTGGGGTATATGCTGAGGAGTGGGATAACTGGGTCAAATGGTGGTTCCATTCCAAGTTTTCTGAGGAATCACTATGCTTTCCATAGTGGTTGCACCAATTTGCAGTCCCACCAGCAATGTATGAGTGTATTAGGTCTTAAGTAGAACATATAAATGATTCTCATTTAAATGAGAAAGAGGGAGGTAAGGAAATAGTAATGAGGGATACCCATTTCAGAAAGCACTGCCAGTAATCTGTGGTGATGAGTTTGTTTAATACAGCATACTGGGTATGGGAGTCACTAAGAATCCAGTGGAGGAAGTGCAATGGGAACTAGGCAATTTACAGTGTATGTGATACTGATTTGAGAATAAGTTAGAAAGAGGTAATTACAGCCAAGGATGGCAGGTTGACAACCACAACGTGCAAATGTAAAGACAGCATGCCAAGGCAGTCTCTCCACAGGACATGGCACAGAGACTATTCCCAACTCAAGCCTTCTGAGGCATGCCTTGAAGCCTAATTTTTAGATCCAAACAAGTTGCTACAGGTCCATCTCCCTCTGGAATTGCTTCCACTGCATTAAAACACAATCACACTTGATATTAGGCTGAGATTAAGCCAGCATTCTAGCCTCTTGCAGGACAGCTGATTCTATTCCTCTCACACTTATTTGTGTTGGCAGGTCCAACAAGCAAGTAGTTAAAGAGGCCTGTCTGAGAAATTCATGAGGGAGCCTTCTGGGGTTTGCCCCTTCACCTTTCCATATCAAAGCAAATCACGCCTGTCTAGACTGAAGAGCGCCACATAAAACTGCAAGAGACTGGTCTGCCATTATGTGAAAGAATTATGAGGGATTTTTAAGTTATGGGGAAATAAACTCTATTGAGGGCATCAAAATATGTAACAGGAGGGGTTTGAATCCTGCCCCAGGAAGATTTCACAGTTACATCAAATCATCTTATGTGCTATCATCCTTCTTTTACCCTACACTCCTGAGAATGTTTTTTTCCCCAAACAATAGTTCTTTATTTTTCTCCCAAGTATTTTCACAGGATTTTATTTTTTAATACTGAAAATATTTATGCTTATATAATATTTATTTTAGAAGCTCACAAACTATAATAACTTTCTGCTCATTTGAGAACATGAATGATTTTTAAAAAAGAATCATGTTGCTGGGTGTACTGGTGCACACCTGTAATCCCAGCGGCTTGGGAGGCTGACAGGAGGATCACGAGTTCAAACCCAGCCTCGGCAAAAGCAAGACCCTAAGCAACTCAGTGAGACCCTGTCTCTAAATAAAACACAAAATAAGGCTGAGTGCCCCTCAGTTCAATCCCCAGCACCCACCCCCCAAAAAGAATCATGTCTATATTTAATCATATTTCAAAATTGAGCCATATTTGGATATTTCATTGCATTCTTATACATATTTGCACATTTCCTTTGAATATGCATTTTTAGTTTGACAAGGTAATGTCATCTAATTATGTAATAAGTCTGCACTTCCCTGTCCCTACATTTTTTATTTGTTCTAATTAGTATACATGACAATAGAATGCATTTGGACACATGATACATAAATGGAATGTAACTCCTTATTCTTGTGATTGTATATGATGTAGGGTTGCACCAGTCATGTAATCATATATACATAGGGTAATAATGTCTGATTCATTCTACCATACTTCCTACCCCCGTACCCCCTCCCTTCCCTTCTCAACCCTCTGTCTAATCCAAAGTATTCTTCCCTAGCCCTCCCCTCTTATTGTAAATTAGTATCTGCATATCAAGAAAACATTTGGCCTTTGGTTCTTTTAGTTTGGCTTATTTCACTTAGCATTTTATTCTTCAGCTCCATCCATTTACTGGCAAATGCCATAATTTTTTATTCTTTAAGGCTGAGTAATATTCCACCATGTATATATACCACATTTTCTTTATCCATTAATCTATTGAAGAGCAACTATGTTGGTTCCATAGTAGCTATTATGAATGGAGCTACTATAAACATTGATGTAGCTTCATCACTGTCTCATGCAGATTTTAAGTCCTTTGGGTATAAACTGATGAGTGGGATACCTGGGTCAAGTGGTGGGTCCCTCCCAAGTTTTCTGAGGAATCTCCATACTGATTTCCATAGTTTTCACAGTATTTTAATGGGACATTTTAATTGTGTGTTTGGTTAGCACACAGCTTAAGAATTTATAGAATCATTACGTCTAACATGATTTTTCTTTGGTTTTAGCTTCCTAACAAAAAAAAATTTGTTAGGAATGAGAATCATACCAAGTCTGGAAATAGTAATTATAGGATTTATGTGTGAGATATATTATATTCATATATTATAGACATATAAGATATATTATAAAATATATGAGATAATTTGTGTGTATAAGATATGCATACATTATACATCTGCAATATATTTAGCATATACATACATATATAAATATATGCACCTTTGCTAGGGTTTTGGATGAAAATAGAACCCAGAATAAATACCATCCCTTTATTAGAGGAGTTTAAATTTTTTAAAAAATACTTTTTAGTTGTAGATGGACACAATATCTTTATTTACTTATCTTTATGTGGTGCTGAGGACCGAACCCAGGGCCTCACACATGCTAGGTGAGCACTCTACCACTGAGCCACAACCCCAGACCCTAAAATTTTTAATGCACACAGACACTTAAATTGACAATTACATGACAAGGCAAAATGAACTATAACATTTATTATTAGTAGAATAATGCACAATTTCTTGTTCAAATGGCCACACCTTATGTTCTATTATCCTCTCTTCACCCTACTGCCCTGAGAGTGAGGGATTTTTTGCAAACAATAGTTCTTATTTTTTCTCTCATCAAGAGTTTCACATTTTATTTTTATTTTTTGTGGTACCAGGGATTGAACCCAGGGCCTTGTGCATGTAAGGCAAGCACTCTACCAACTGAGCTATATCCCAACATTTTAACAGAGCCATTTTTAATTGTGTGTATGTGTTTAGCACACAGCTTAAAAATTCATAGCATCATTAATGATTAAAATCTAACATGAGTCTTTGTAAGATTCTAGATGATTTTTCTTTATTTTTCACGTCCTAGGAAAAAATTATGAAACCTATTCAAAATAACAACCACACCAATTTAGAAAACATTAAAGATATAAATATGAGCTAGCCTATGAATATATTAATATATTTAGTATATATGTGTGTATGTGTGTATGCACATACAATTCATATATATGAAAGCTCCTCTATGTGAAAAGCTCTTTGCTGTGTGCCCTAGATAAAATTAAAACACATTATAAAATCTGCCTCTTTTTTGGAGGAGTTAAAAATTCATCTTACAATGTGCATAAACACTTAAATTGATATTTATATAACAGGGCAGAATGAATGATAACTATAATTATTAATTATTGGTAATAGACCACTCCTTTCTTAGATCAGTACAATGGCCATAAATATCTTGTGAGCTGTTTCTCATTTTATTTAACAAGAATAAAAAAGCAAAACCAAAGCATTCTTTGTCCCTCACAAATTGATGTCAGATCTCTTCAGTAAACCCATCATTTCCATAAATGCAGGCTATATGTTCCTTTATAAAAGTCCTAAGCAACAGGACAAGTTCCCATTCTTGTTTTTAAATATTAGAATACACAAAGGTCCTTAAAAAGAGAGGGTCGTATATCTTGTTGGATGATTAAGTGTACAGATTCTCATAAATTAGATGAGGGCAGAAAGGAAGCATTCCTCAAGGTTGTGTGTTGATTCTAAGAAAACTAAAGAATTAAATTGATTAGAGCTATTGGCTTAGAAGAAAGGATCAATCAACAAAAGAGTAAGATATCAAGATTGTTCCCTTTTTAATGTTTTCTTTTTTCCCCCAGCTTTATTGAGGTATAGTTTACAAACTAAAATTATACACACACACACACACACACACACACACAGTGCCAAATGTGATTTTTAAAAAGAAATACAGTTATACATAACAGTGAAGTTCATTTTGATATAGTAATATTTAAATTTGTATGATGTTCTTCATTTCCATCCATTTACCAACAAATGCCATAATGCCTCTGATTCTCAGGTTTGGCCTCTTACGTTGTCTCAGTGTTGTTGTACATTCTGATCATGGTCTTTTTTTCTGTTTATTGAATATTCAAGTTCATATACCTTGTCTTCAAGGTATGAAATTCTGTCTTCAAGGCCTGAAGTTCTATTTTCTACGTAATCTAATCTGCTAGTGATACTTTCAAGTGTAATTTTAATTTGATTCATTGCATTTTTCATTTCCAGAAGTTCTGATGATTTTGTTTTCAGTATCTCTATTTCTTTATTGAAATGATCTTTTACTTCCTGTATTTGCTCTCCTCATTCATTTCACTCATTGAACATTTTAATAATCAGTTTCTTTCTCTGCAGTTTCATCTACTTCCATACCTGTGGGTTCCTTCACTGGGGGACTGTAAATTGGGGGGGAGAGACTTGTTTGCCTTTTTCTTCCTGTTTTCCAAGGTCTTGGACTTGTGCATCAAGAATGTTCTTATTTCTTGGGTTGCTCTGAAATTGTGTGCCCAGCTTGGTGATCAGTAAGGGGAAACTTTTTCACTAATTGGGACTTTGATTTGTGCTGCACTGGTGTAAGAAGCATAAATGGAGCATCAAGAGATAGTCTTAGAAACCTTGTATGTCTCAACCTCACAAAGAGCAGGTAATGTTTCCAAAAGGAAAAGATGGTATTATCATAGAAGGAATATAAAAAAGAAAGAAAATTGAAGGGAACAATACTCTGTGATATCTGCATGTTGTGCAACATGTGGCTTGTTTGGAAAACCATTCTTTTTTTCTTAAACGTTATTGTAAGAGCCATCAAAGACATAAAACTTGAGTGTACAAGATTTTTTTTGTAGAGGAAGACCTAGTTTTCCTATTGTTAGTAAGGAATATATTACCAATAAGTGGGAATGGAATGATTATAGATAAATTGGAAGGGAATTAAGAGAAGGCAGATAGAATTCACACTGTTCTGAGTCAACTCACATGAAGAACATGGAACAGGAATTTTAGCGTGACTGTGGTCATGACTCCTGGTGTAACCTGATTTGCCCTAATGAGAAAATAAACAAAAGTAACCTTTGGAAGGGCATAATGTAGAGAAAGTTCATTTGGGGCCCTATTTTAATATGACTGGTATCCATATTTGAATATTGACAAGCATATTAGGAAAAAGCCACATGAAAATAAAGGCAAATATCAGAGTGATGTTTCCATAAACTGGGAGATGACAAATATTGCCAAACAACCACCAGGATTTAAAGGCAAAGCATGGAAGATTCTCCAAGGAGCCAGTCTTGCCAACACATTGATCTTAGACTCCAGATACATGAAAAAAAATATTTTTGTTGTTTAAAGACCTAGTTTGTGGTACTTTGTTATAGCAGCCCTATAAAACTAATATGGAGACTACAGTCCCTGTACCTTTGGATGCCCAAATTAAAAAGACTCACTCCAGTTTTCTACTCATTTAATTCAATTATGGAGGTAAGGTGGATCTTCTCTGTTTTTTTTTTTTTTATACTACATTCTAAACTCTTTTGTAAATCAGAGCATTTATTCAACAAATATGAGTGTTTTCTAGTGACAGACACCATTTTAGGCAATATTGCCAAATATGGTTGTAAATAAGATAAATAATGTTCACACATTGGAGCTCATAGAATTTTGGGAGAATACAATAAACAAATAATGTAAAATAAAGTATAACTAAAAAGGAGAGAGATAACGAGGGAGTAGGAGCTATTTTTGTAAGTTGTATGTAGAAATAATGAGAAATGGTCAATTGAGTAGGGACTTGAGTAAAATAAGGAGTGAGACATGCTAACATCTAGGTGGATGAGCAGAAAAGATAACACATGGCAACATCCAGTACAAACTTTACTCTGTCTTGGGGATGGCATGTGTGGAAGGGTGACAGAAGGAGGCTATTGAGAATATAAATACTTATCTAGATGAAAAAGTACACCTAGAAATTGTTTATTCACTTATTGTTTGCAATATATCATAGTATTTGCACTCATCAGAGTGTAACTCTAAGGAGGCCTAATATATAAATTCTCTGAATTAAAAAGGAAAAGAAATGTCACTTAGGTGTCAATGTTTTATAAACTACCAGGTTTCATCACATTTGGGGGAAGAGGGCAGACATGAACTGGCAGAAGTATAAGTGGAAGAAATGTATAAAATAAAATCCACAGACATGAGAAAGATGGAGGAATACGATACCCCAGCCCTCATTCCTCCACAGAAACACTAAGTTATTGATGATAGATGGGTCAAAATACTTTTATGGGAAGTCATAAATCTAAGAAGTTTTGAGACTCCAGATGAGCACCATAACTGAAAACAGCCATACTGAGAATTGAAAAGTGTAAAAGGAGTGATATCTGTTTATTCATATCAGCCTATCTCATGCATAGAACAGTTCAACATGGAGAGAGATTGCCTTGACCAACAAATTTTCCATTGGGAGGAAAGTGACAGTGGTACATAGCTCTAGCATCCAGTCTTTCCTTACACTTCCAGAGAAGTTGTTTTCTATTTTTGATTCCTATGAAGCACAGGCAGAATTGGCAGTTGAAATGCTTGGGCAGTTAAGTACAACGGACAATGAGCTGGTGGTTTGCTGCAACTGAAAAAAAGTTCTGTGAGACTGAGAGAAAGCACAGAACCAGAGTCATGAGAAGGAGGAGGATTGCAGCATATTTTCAGTGCCCAATCCTTTCAGTATGCTGGCCATGGACCAGATTCTTTCTTGCCTCACCCATAGTGCTGAAGACTGGCAGCTAAGAACAACTGAAAGGGGGCTTTTTGCACTCCTCTGTAAGATTGGGAGAATGTGAAAAATTTCTCCACAAGGAAAGCAGTAAAAGCAAGGAGTATGCTTCCAACATCTCATCACAAAGTACAGAAGTCAGACATCGAGGAGGAAAGAGAGGAGCTCAAAATAATAAATCCCTTTGACTTAAAATGTAATCGATTCCAAAGAAGATAAATCCATAGAAAAAGGTTAAGAGGCCTCTATAACCTCTAGTCAGCTCATTGGTCAAGGGTTTTCCAGGTTACAACCGGTTTGTAAAGACTAAAAGAGGTGGCTGATTTTTGTATCTGTGCATTTAAAAAATCAAAGCTGTAAGGAACACAAAATATCAGAGAAACATGATGTAATCAAATGTACAAAATAAATCTCCAGACATAGACTCTAAGGAAATGGAGATCTATGCAATATCAGATGATAAATTCAAAATAATCATCTTAAAAATGGTCAGAGAGTCACAAAAGAACACAGATAAATAACTAAATGAAATCAGGAAAATGATAAATTGAGAATATCAACCAAGAGAAAGCACCTATTAAAAAAGACAAATCATGACACTGAAGAATATAGTAAATGGAAAAAATTCACTGGAAGGTTTCAATAACAGACCTGCTCAAGCAGAATAAAGAATGAGCAATTTCAAAGATAGATCATTTGAAACATTGAGTCAGAGAAACAAAAAGAAAAAAATTAAAAGAATGAAGAAATCCTAATGAAATTATAGAATTTCATTCAAGCTAACCAACACAGACACTGTGTGAGTTCCAAAGGTAAAAACAGAAAAGGGGGCAAAAAGCTTATAAGAATGAATGATTGCCAGAAACATCACGGATCTGGGGAGGGAAATGAAATTTCCAGATTCGTAAAACCCAAAGAATCTCAAAGAATGAACACAAATCATTCTGAACTGACTAGCATGACAAATTGTCAAAAATCAAAGAAGAGATTTGAAAGCAGCAAGAGAAGTTATTTATTATATATAAGGAAGCCACCGTGAGACTCTCATTGGATTTCTTAACAGAAACCTGCAAGCCAGAAGGGATTGGGATGATATATTCAAATAAATGAAAGAAAAAAATGGTATTATGTTCTAAAAAAAAAAAGTTTTCCAAAAATGAAGAAAATATAAGACTTTCCCAAATAAAGCCCCTAGAAGAAACGCTAACAGGAGTCCTTCAAGTGGAAAACAAATGAATGCAAGAAAGCAAAATGGAAGTGTAAATCTCACTCATAAAAGTAAATTTATAGACAAACAGAATATTTAATATTGTGATGACTGGGTGTCAATCAATTTTAATTCCTGTATAAAAGTTAAAAGTATTGGGCTGGGGATGTGGCTCAAGCGGTAGCGCGCTCGCCTGGCATGCGTGCGGCCCAGGTTCGATCCTCAGCACCACATACAAACAAAGATGTTGTGTCCGCCGAAAACTAAAGAAAAATAAATATTAAAATTCTCTCTCTCTCTCTCTCTCTCTCTCTCTCTCTCTCTCACACACACACACACACACACACTCTCTCTCTCTCTCTCTCTCTCTTAAAAAAAAGTTAAAAGTATTAAAAGTAATTATAAACATAAACTATGTGAATATGTAATTCACAAAGGTGTAAACTATGGCATTAATAACATAAAGTGAGTGTAGGGGATAGAAGTGTAGAAGTTTTGCATGTGATTTAACTTGTTATTAACTTAAAATAGACTCTTATAACAAGAAGATATTTTATATAAGTATAATGTTAACCACAAAATATCTACAGAAAATACACAAAAGAAAAGAGTCACAAACGAAAGCACATCAGTATAAAATATCTTAAAGTAACATAGCAAGAGAGGAAAAACACAAAAACAATTATAAAACATAAACCAGTGTATAAAATGGCAATAAGTTTTTTCTATTTCAATAGATACTTTAAACATAAATGTTTTAAACTCCCTAAATCAAGATATATAGAGTAGTAGCTGAATAGATTTTTTTAATAAGTCCTTTCTAGTTATATATAGTAGTTGGGTCCAACCCAACAAACTGATAATGCATAGAAATCGATTTCAATTCATGATCTCACCATTTTCCCTGCTGTCCTCCCTTCCCTCTCCCATTCTTCTTTCTCTACTAGACTTCCTTTTGCTTATCTATTTATATTTGATTGGTTCTTTATGTTATCCAATCCTTCTATCCCCCTTTTATTTTACTCTAGCTTCTTCAAATGAGAGAAAACATTTAACATTTGAGTTTCTGAGTTTGGTTAATTTCACTTAGCATGATATTCTCCATTTCTATCCATTTACCAGCAAATGCCATAATTTCATTCTTTTTTATGACTACATAGAACTCCATTTGTCTATTGACAGGCATCTGGGTTGATTCCATAATTTAGCTATTGTGAATTGTGTTGCAATAAAGAATGATGTGGCTGTAAAATAGCTGTAGTATGCCAATTTAGATCTTTGGGAAAAACACCAAAGAGAAACATAGCTAGGTCATATGATGATTCCATTCCTAGTTTTTTTGAGGAATCTCCATATTGCTTTCCAGAGTGGTTGTACTAGTCTGGAGTTTCACCAACAGTGTACAAGTGTGGCATTCCCCCACACACACACATCCACACCAGCATTTATTATTAATTGTACTCTTGATCATTGCCATTCTAACTGAAGTGAGACAAAACCTTGGTGTAGTTTTGATTTGTGTTTCCCTAATTGCTAAAGATATTGAACATTTATTATATATTTGTTGGCCATTTGTGTTTCTTTTGAGAAGTTTTGTCCTTTTGCCCATTTATTGTGTTTTTCTTTTTTTTAATGTTAAGTTTTTTTAGTTCATTGTATATTTCCCTATCAGAGGAGTAGCCGGCCAAAATATTTTCCCATTCTGTAAACTCTCTCTTCACACTCTTAATCATTTCCTTTGCTGTGCAGGAGCTTTTCAGTTTGATGGCATCCAACTTATTGATTCTTGGTTTTATTTCTTGCATTTTGGGAGTCTTGTTAAGGAAATTGGTGCTAGCACCTATATGATGGAATGTTGACCCTACATTTTCTTCTAGAAGTTGTAAAGTTTCTGGTCTAATTCCTAAGTCTTTGATACATTTTGATTTGAGTTTTGTGCAGGGTGAAAGACTAGGGTCAAATATCATTTTTCTGCATATAGAATTTTCCCAGCTATCCAGTTTTCCCAGCACCGTTTGTTTAAAAGGATTTCTCCAAGATGTTTTTGGCACCTTTGTCAAATATCAGACAACTGATGTATGTGGGTTTGTCTCTGTATTTTCTATTCTCTTCCATTGGTCTTCATGTCTATTTTGATGCTAATATCCTGTTGTTTTTGTTGCTACAGCTCTGTAGTATAATTTCCCAACAGATATTGTGATGCCTTCTACTTTGCTTTTCTTGCTTAGTATTGCTTTGGCTATTCTGAGTCTCTCGTTCTTTCAAATAAATTTAAGAATTGTTTTTTCCAATTCTTTGAAGAATGTCATTGGTATTTTCATGGAAATTTGAATCTGTCTGTATATTGCTTTTGGTATTACAGCCATTTTGACAATATTGATTCTGTTTATCCAAGGAAAAGTAAAGTATTTCCATTTGTAATGTCTTCTTTAATTTCCATCTTCAGTATTCTATAACTTTCATTGTAGAGCTCTTTTACATCCTTGGTTAGATTAATTCCTGAGTATTTAATTTTTTTAGGTCATTGTGAATGGGACGGTTTTTCTAATTTCCTCCTTGGATGAATCACTGTTGGAGTATATAAGTTATGGGTGTTCATTTTGTATTCTGCTATTTTTCTAAACTCCTATATAAGCTCTAGAAATCTTCTGGTGGAGGGTTGTCTTTTTTTGGGGGGGCAGGGATCTTCTAGATAAAGGATCCTGTCCTTTGCAAACAGAGATAGTTTGACTTCTTTTTTTCCTAGTTGTATCCATTTGATTGCCTGATTGTTCTGGCTGATGTTTCAAGGACTATATTGAATAGGAGTGATGAAAATGGACAGCCTTTTCTTGTTTCTGATTTTAGAGGAAATGCTTTTAGTTTTTCTCCATTTAGTGTTATGTTGGCTTTGAGTTTGTCATAAGTGACCTCTATGATGTGGAGTTCCTTTGATCCCTAGCTTCTCCAGAATTTTTTAACATGAATTGGATTTTATCAAAGGCTTTTTCTGTATCTATTGGGATAAATATGTGATCTTTGTCCTTAATATGTTTAAGCGATGAATTATACGTGTTGATTTGCATATGTTGAAACAACCTTGCATCCTTGGAATGAAACCCACTTGATCATGGTGTATTATCTTTTTGATGTGTTTTTTAATGTGGTTTGCTAATATTTTATTAAGGATTTTTGCATCTATGTTTATCAGGGGTATTGATCTGAAGTTTTCTTGATGCATCTTTGACTGGTTTTGGTATCAGGATTCTACTAGCTTCATAAAATATATTTGGGAGAATTTCCTTCCTTTCAATTTTGTGGGATAATTTGATAAAAGCCTGGTATAGTTCTTCTCTAAAGGTCTGGTAGAACTCAGCTGAGAATCCATAGGTCCTAGGCTTTTCTTTCTTAGAAGGCTTTTAATTGCTGTTTCAATTTCATTACTTAAGATTGGTCTGTTTTGGTTTTCTATATCTTCCTGATTCAATTTGGGCAGGTCATGTGTCTAGAAATGTGTCAATGTCTTCCAGAGTTTTCAGTTTATTGGAGTGTAAATTTTCAAAAATAGGTTCTGATAATCTTCTGGATTTCAGAAGGGTCTATGGTGATATCTCCTTTTTTATCTCTGATCTTATTGATTTAGGTCTTATACTTTCTTTTTGTTATTTTGGCTAAGGGTTTTTTGATCTTATTTGTCTTTTCAAAGTACCAACTGTTTGCTGCATTGATCCTGTGTATTATTTTCTTATTCTCAATTTCATGGATTTCAACGCTAATCTTAATTGTTTCCTGTCTTTTATGGGTTTTCTGGTTAGTTTGTTCTTCTTTTACTAAGGCCTTGAGGTGGAGCATAAACTTATTTTTTGAGGATCTATTTTTTTTTTTAATGTAGGCACTCAGTGCTTTGGATTTTTCCTCTCAGGACTGCTTTCATACTGCCCCAGAGATTTTGTTATTTTTATCTCTGTTCTTGTTCCTTTCTAAGAGTTTCTTGATTTTTATTCTCATGTTTTCTTTGATCTATCCCTCATTTAAGAGAGTATTGTTAAATCTCCATGTGTTTATTTGGTTTCTATTATTTTCTTGCTGTTGATTTCTAGCTTCATTCCATTATGATCTGAGATAATTATATTGATATTTTTGTATTTGCTAAGATTTGCTTTGTGATCTATTTTGGAAAATTTCCATGCACAGCTAAGAAGAAGGTAAATTCAGGTGCTTTGAGGTGGAATATTCTGTAGATGTCCCTTAGGTCCATTTGATTTATAGTGTTGTTTAGGTTGGAGCTGTCTTTATTGAGTTTGTTTTGTTGACTTATCTATTGGTAATAAGGGTATTTTGAAATCACCTAGTATTATCGTGTTGGGGTCTATGTGGGAATTTATATCATGGGGTATTTTTTCCATGTATTTGGGTGTGTTGATACTTGGGGCATAAATGTTTGCTATTGTTTTATCTTCTTGTTGGATTTTCCCCTTTACTAGAATGTAGTGGTCTTCTTTGTCTCTTCTGATTAATTTTTGCTTGAAATCTGCTTTGGCAGATTTGACAATAGCTACTCCTGCTTGTTTTCTTGGGCTATATGCATCGAATATATTTTGCCATCCTTTTAATTCCAGTCTGTGGATGACTTTGCCCATAAGACGAGTCTCTTATAAATAGTATATTGCTAGATCTTTTTAAAAATCCATTCTGCTAATCTGTGTCTTTTAGTTGGGGAGGTGAGACTATTAACATTCAAAATTAATATAGATATGTGTTTGTGGTTTCAAGCCAGTTTGATTTTTTGATATATTTTATCCTGTCTTGAATCTCATTAAGTGGTTTATTCTTCTGTTTAACTTTCTCTCTTTCAGAATTGTTTTCCAGTTTCTTTGTGTACAATTTATCTTTTGAGTATTTCTTGTTGTGCTGGCTTGATGCTCATGAATTCTTGTTTATTCTTATCATGGAAAGTTTTTATTTTCCCCCTTGAATTTGAAACTGAGCTTTACTGGGTATAGTAACTTTGGCTAACAGTTGTTTTCTTTTAGGACTTGGAATATCTTATTCCAGGTCCTCTTTAATTTTATGTTCTCAGCTGAGAAATCAGAAGTGAGCTTTGTTGGTTTGCCTCTATATATGTCCTGATGTTTCTCTCTTGTGGATTTTAGTAGTCTTTTCTTATTTTTATGTTAGGCATTTTGATTATGAAATGTCATGATGAGCTTCATATTTGACTAGGTCTATTTGTAAGCCTTCTGTAATGTATGTCTATCTCATTTCTGAGATGGGAAAGTTTTCTTTAACTATCTCACTAAAAGTGATCTTTATGGGCTGGGGTTATAGCTCAGTGGTAGAGCGCTTGCCTAGCATGTGTGAGGCACTGGGTTCGATTTTCAGCACCACATATAAATAAAATAAAGGTCTATTCACAACTAAAATTTTTTTTAATGATCTTTATGCCTTTAGTTTGTGTCTCCATATTCTCTTTTTTCTCAATGATTCTCAGGTTTGGTCTTTTAAAATTGTACCAGAGTTCTTGTGTATTCTGGTCATGTTCTGTAATTTTTTTCCCTTTTCTGTCTTCTGTGTACCTAAGACTGTATAGCCTGTCTTCAAGGCTGAAAATTCTGTCTACTAGGGCTGAGGTTCTATTTTCTATATGCTATAATCTGTTTATTTATCTTGTTTCTCTCTCATCTTCTCCTGCTAATGGCCAAATTCCATTGTTCTCACTCCGTCTTTCCTAATATCTTGCTTTTTCTATTTTCCCCTCCTTCAGATATCAAAGAGATAAAATATAACTTCAATAAAAAATAGAAATAGTGAAAAGAAGCCAAGTGGAACTCCTAGAAATGAAAGACACAATCAAATTAAAAACTCACTTTAAGTGGCACATTTTGGGACACAGCTTTTCTCCATTCCATCATCTTCTATCTTCCTGAATATATGTTTTCTAAAAATCCAATGTTATATTCTTTACAAGAGCCTTGCATTATATTTAAGGATGCACAGAGCCCAAAAGTGAAGTGATGTAAAAAATATTCCATTCAATGGCAAGTAAAAGAGAGCAGAGGTAGCTATATTTATATGAGGCAAAATAGACTTCAAGTAAGAAAAAAACCTATAATGCGGAAAGATATTGCAGATGATAAAAGAGAAATTCATCAAGAACATATGAAAGATATAAATGTATGTATACCCAACCTCAGAGTACCTAAATATATGAAGCAAATATTGACAGACCTACAAGCAAAATGTTCAGCAAGACAATAGATACCTCACTACTAAAGTTTCAATAAAAAAAGAACATCCAGGCAGAAAATCTGGCATGTCAGGCTGAGCCTGGGTACCTATTCTGATAAATATTCTGTGTATAGTTTTCCTTTATTCTTTATCTCAATGACTGGAAACAGATCTAAATTTTCTTAATCCTAGAGACCCATAACTCATATCATAGAACTCAATACCAACTGTAGTCTGGAGAACCTGTTATGCTATTTTTCCCATTTTAGTTTTGTCCCTTATTTATGCCCACATGTGAGTATTCCGACATGCACAGCAAATAGCACATATGACGCATCCAGTTTGTACATTCAACTAGAACAATTTACTATCATGTTCTACTACTAGAACAACTCTGGATTCTTCCCCCTTTTCCATAGCCTGAGTTATGATATTCTAACCTGCACAAGAAGACCACAGTTTAAATCAACAGAGGCTTTCATAAGTAAATAAATATAGAAATATCCTTGACATATCTTCCTTTAATTTTGCTCCTAAATTTTATTATTTTAAAAAATCTTTCAGATATTTTTCATGTCTACCCAGAACTATTGTAATTCTTCACCAATTAGCCTTACAATGTGAGATAGTTTTACTTTAATTCATCTTTCATATTGTTCATGCATTATATTTGCTAAAATAAAAGTATGTTATTATTGCTTTTCTACTTAAAACCATTCACTTCTAATAACCATTCATTTATTTAGTGTTTACAATAGAAGAAACCAATCCTATAGTATGACCCACCTTGAGCCTCAATGCCAGATTTCAATCTAAGTATCATTTTATGACATTACTACTTATAAGCTAAATTAATTATTCATAGTGGGCTAGTAATTTTTTACCCCTCTGGGTTTTGTTCTTCCTGTAATTCCCCCTGCCTTTCTTGTTTCTATCATCATTGAAATTCTATTCAAGATTAATTATAACCAGCTTTGGAAGTCCTTTCCTCATATTGTCATGTCACTGATCAGGCCATGATATATTTAGATGAAAACACTTCTTATTCACTGAATGTGAGCTTCTTTAAGCTAGGCCTATGTCTTTTTTCATTTTTGTACTCTAATTCGTGGCCAATTTCTGGAACACTGTAGCATCTGTTCTATAAATATTGGTGAAATAAACAAAATGAAGATTCACAATTATAAACAGACTCAGGCACACAGATTCATCATCATTTGGAGGTTTTTCAGAAACTTATCTGTGGCAAACATTCATTACTAATGGAGTGAATACTGATGTCAATTTTCTGGAATGCAGTTTTCAAATATGTATCAAAAGCCTTGAAATATTGCTGTTCCTTGAGCCATAAATTCTACTTCTAAAATGCAACCCTCAAAAGGCAATCATAGATGCCAAAATTTGAAAAATAAGATTTTCAGTTGTATTTAATGTATACTCAACCCAAAATAGTTGAAAAAAACAAGTGGACATGTACATAGTGTTAAAACTAGAAAGAATACTATGTGAGTTCACAAAATTGAAGGAAGAGTTGCACTAGTCAGGGTTCAAGGTCAAACAGTAGGGGCCAGTATTGTCAGAGATCTCCTAATCACTGCTATCATTCTGCAGTTTCACTTAAGTTCATTTGGTTTTTTGTTATTGTTTGTTTTGGTACCAGGGATTGAACCCAGGGGCACTTAATCACTAAGGTACATCCCAAGTCCCCTTCTTTTTTTTTTTTTTTTTTTTTTTTAATTTAGAGACAGGGTCTCACTAAGTTACTGAGGCTGACCTCAAACTTGCAATCCTCCTGCCTTGGCCTTCAATTAAGTTCATTCTTTTTTTTTTTTTTAGAGAGAGAATTTTTAATATTTGTTTTTTAGTTTTCGGTGGACACAACATCTTTATTTTTATGTGGTGCTAAGGATCGGACCCATGCCAGGTGAGCACGATACTGCTTGAGCCACATCCCCAGCCCTAATTTCATTCTTCATGTAGCTTTCCTTTCAACAAGAAAATATGGCCCCCAGTAGCTGCAGATCCCCATTTTATCTGCTTGGAAACTCCAGAGGTAAAAGAATCTTTCTCCTCTTTTAGCATCTATCAATACAGAAAAGATTTTGAACTGATGTACTTAGGTCATGTGAACATGCCTGACCAATCATTGTTTCCAAGAGAGTGGGATGGAGTACCAATTAGCCAAAACATGGTTGCTAGAAGATTAAAAAATGAGAAAGAGATAAATAAAGCACATGTCTTTTCTGAGTGAGAGGATTATGTTCCAAAGCAGGTACCACATTACAATATTTTAAAATGTTAAATGCAGATACCTACTTATAGCTTTGTGATTAAATAAAGTATGAATTACCTGCATAGGATGTATTATTACAAACTCATTAAAATTGTTTTTAAAGCCAGGCACAGCAATACATACCTATAGTCCCAGCTACTTGGGAGGCTAAGCCAGGAGTTTGTTGGCAACACAGCAAGACCCCATCTTATTTATTTATTAATTTGGTACTAGAGATTGAGCCCAGGGGTACTTAATCACTGAGCCTTATTCCTAGCCTGTTTTATTTACTTCATATTTTGCAGCAGGGTCTTGCTAAGTTGCTTAGGACCTCTTTAAGTTCCTGATTCTGGCTTCAAACTTATCATCCTCCTGCTGCAGCCTCAGCTCCTGGGATTACAGGCATGTGCTACCATGTCTGGACACAACATTATTTTCTTTACTACTCTACTTTCTTGTTGATCTAAACTACCACTTGAAGCTTGAGGTTATGGGAGGAATATATTTGTTTCTCATTATAATCTGTTATATTCACATGTGAGTTGTCATGGTTCAGATCTAACAGGTCCGCTAAAACTCCTGTATGGAAGGCTTTGTCCTGGTGTGGCAGTGTTAATTAGCAGGGCCTTTGGAATGGGACTAAATCATGAGAACGCTGACCTCACAATTGGATTAAATCATTGATGAATTCATGATTAAATGGGCTATTGGAAGGTGGTGGAATCTTCAGCAAGTGAGGCCTAGTTGCAAGAATTAGGTCACTAAAGGTGTGATACTGAAGGGTATACATTGTCCTTGGGCCCTCTCTCTCCCTCCTCCTCCTTCTTTCCTCCTCCTCCTCCTCCTCCTCCTCCTCCTCCTCCTCCTCCTCCTCCTTCTTCTTATTCTCTCTCTCTCTCTCTCTCTCTCTCCCCCCCCCTCCACTTCGCATCCATGATATGAGCAACTATATTCCACCATACACTCCCCTTCATAATATTCTACCTTGCCACAGGCCCACAGCAATGGAGCCAACCAACCATGAAACGAAACCTCTGAAACCATGAGCCAAAATAAATTTTTCTTAAGTTGATTTTTACGGGCATTTTATCATAGCCATGGGAAGCTGAACAACACATGGATATTGCCAAATTTATTCAGGAAATCATCTTTGAATTCCACTATCCAAGAATTAATATTATGCTGATAACATGCTCAGAAACAAAACATATTATCTATGTTCATTAACCTTGTGAGTGAAGCAAATTTGAAAAATTAAATACCGTTCATAGTTAGTGCAGTCCTGTAACTCATTGCCAGATAGAAAGCTTCTGAAGCAAGAACTATCCCTCACCTAGGAAAGCCTTTTATATTTTCCATTGGGCAAAGTAATGCTAAAGCCCATGGCACAAGAGCATAAGGTGAAACATATGAGAATATGTCAAAGAAATCAGGTTTCTCTTCTAGCCAACTTAGGAGAACTAAAGGCATTCTTAATAGATTCTCTAATCATAAAATCCTGATTGTAACTCTCGCAACCACAAGAAAATTCAAATTGCTTGACATTGATACCTCCATGAATTACTGTCACCTTCGGGAAGGGAGATAATGTCAAGTTTCTAAAGTATCTAGTTGAAAGTTTTTTTGAAGCTATGAAAGTAAGTCTTGGTCATAAACATGTCTGATTTCACTAGACACTTGGCAGATATCCCAGATAAAAATGAGCAAATGAATGCCATAAAAATGGGGACAGCATTTAGTGGGAAGGAGTGCCTAAGTGTTTATGATAAAACCACAGGAGTTTTCTTTGTTATTTTGTGGCTATTTAAATAATTTTTATAGCTTCTGAAATTTCTTCTTACTTAGGTCACTGATAATGATAAGATGAAAATGTCACAAATAGACACATGAGACCTATTTCTTGGACACCTGTTTTTTTTTTTTTACTTCTATTATTTAGAAATTGAAAGCATACTAGGATTCAAGCTGAGTTATTTGCTACCTTAACTCAGTGGACAATTGCCATTCCTTCATGATGGTTTGAGCTACAAAGATCTAACATAAGATAAAATGAATTACATCACAAATCTCTGGAGAAAATGGGTCAGTTTTAAGGTCCAACTCTATTGGTTTGAGCTCCCTTGCAGAACTCAGATCACTTAAAAGTACATTTGCCAGCAATGTATGTTTTTTAAAATTCATCTTTCTTGGTCTAAATTTGTTGATCTTCAGCTACAAATTACATCACATTTATGGCCTCTCCATCTCACCTCTAAATTAGAATGTGTATTTAGAAGATAAAAGGAAAAAAAGAAAAAGAAAGGAAAAATTAAACTAAAGCATTCATTTTTCTTTTCAGTTTTGCATATCTAAGTGCTTTTTATTTTGATAACATGTGAACTGTAGCATTTCTCAAACCTTTAAATCTGGTCCTACTTTTAAATCATAATTACCCCCATTCATAACAATACTTAGGCTGACTAGTTCCTTTTCCAACTCTCAGGGATTATTGTACCTTATTGCATGAAATTTAATGCTGTCAAAGCAAATGTTTCATATATTTTGGTCAGTTTTCTTTAGTTGCTTTGTTTGCAAGGGTATATCCAGTTAACATATCTTGATAGGAAGCATAAGTCTCTTGCCATTTGTTTTTGTTTTATGTATTATTAACACATTGATTGAACAAATTAATGGGAATCACTGTGATAGTTCCATACACTCATACATCACACATTCATGATGTCCATTCACCCTTCTTTTATGGAACCATCCTATCCCATTCCCCCATGCCTGATACCCTTTCCATTCCCTGGTAATCTCCCTTCTACTTTCAGGTATATATTTTTATTTTTATATATATATAATAAAATTTACATTTGGCTTGTTATTGTTGATTTGTTTTTTAGTTTCCTCATATGAAAGAGAACATGCAATACTTGCATATCTTTGTTTTATTTCACTTAATATTACGGCCTCCAGTTCTATCCATTTTGCTACAAATGGCAGGATTCTATTCTTTATGTCTGAATAATACTCCATTGTGTTTATAAATCATATTATCTTTATCCATTTATTTTTTGATGGATACCTAAGCTGATTCCATATATATCTTAGTTATTGTGAATTCATGTAAACATGGATGTGCTGGATCTCTTTATAATGCTGCCTTCATTTCCTTTAGATAAAGAACCAGAAGTTGTATACTGGGATCGTAAGATAGTTCTAAGTTTTAGTTGTTCTTTTTTATTATTTTTAAAAATTTTTGGTACCAGGAATTGAACCCAGGGGCACTTAACCACTGAGCCACATCCCAGCCCTTTATTTTTATTTTGAGACAGGGTCTCACTAAGTTGCTTAGGGCTTCACTAAATTGCTGAGACTGGCTTTGAACTTGCGATCCTCCTGTCTCAGCCTCCCTGAACCTCGAGATTACAGGCATGTACCATCATGCCTAGCTAAGTTTTAATTTTTTCGAGAAAATTCCATACTATCTTCCATAGTAGCTACACTAATTTACATTCCCACCAACAGTGTGGGAATGTACATAAGTGTTCATTTTCTTCACATCCTTACCAGAACTTGCTTTTTTTTTTTTTTTCTATTAGCCATTGTAACTAGGGTGACATGGTAACTCATTATAGTTTTAATTTTCATTTTCCTGATGCCTAATGATATGGAACATTTATTCTTATATTTAGTGGCCATAGTATTTCTTCTTTTGAGAAATGTCTATTCTGATTATTTGCCCATTTTTAAAATTCAATTACTTGGCTTTTTCTTAAGTTTTTGAAGTTCTTTATATATTCTGAATATTAACTCTCTATCAGAAGAAGAGCTGGAAACGTTTTCTCCCATTCTGTAGGCTGTCTTTTCACTCTGTGGATTGTTTCCTTTGCTGTGCAGAAGCTTTTTAGTTTGATATAATCCCTTTATTCAATTTTTGATCTTTTTTCTTGTGGTTTTAGAGTCCTATCCAGAAAATCCTTCCCATGCCAGTGTCTTTAAGTGCTTCTCCTGTTTTCCTTTATTTGTTTCATTTTTTTTACATTTGTTTTACATTATGATCTTTGATCCCTTTTGAGTTAGTTTTTGTATAGGGTGAGAGATACGGGTCACATTTCAATCGTTTTACACATGGATATCCTGCTTTTCCAGTACCATTTGTTAGAGATTGCCCTTTCTACAATGTGTGTTTTTGACAACTTCCTTAAGAATCAGTTAGCTATAGATGGGTGGGTTTATTTTTTTGGAATTCTATTATGTTCCATTGGTCTATGTGTCTATTTTATACCGATACCATAGTTACTATGGCTCTGTGGTATGTCTTAAAATCAGGTATTTTGATGCCTCCAACTCTTCATTTTGCTCAGGATTGCTTTGTCTATTTGGGGTCTTTTATGTTCCCAGATGAATTTTTAGGATTGGTTTTCCTAGTCCTGTGAAGAATGTCATTGACATTGTAATAGGGATTGCATTGAATTTGTACATCACTTTTGTTTTGTTTGGACACTTTAACAATATTGATTCTTCCAAGCATGGGAATATTCTTCATGAGCATGGGAATTCTTCCCATATTTTAGTGTCTTCTTTTATTTACTTTTTTAAGTATTTTATCATTTTAAATGTAGATGTCTTTCATTTTCTTAGTTTATTCTTACATATTTTGTTTATTCTGTGGCCATTTTTAATAGGATTGTTTTTATGATTTCATTTCCAGAAAATTAATTATTGGTGTATACAGAAGCTACTGATTTTTATGTGTTCATTTTGTATCCTGACATCTTATTGAACTCATTTATCAGTTCTCATAATCTGCTGGTAGATTTTTAGGTTTGCTATGTAGAGAATCATATACTTCACAAACAGGAACAATTTGACTTCCTCCTTTCCTAATCATATGCCTTTTATTTCTTTGTCTTGCCTACTTGATATGGTTAAAGTTTCTAGTACTATATTGAACAAGAGCAGTGAGAGTGGATGCCTTTGTCTTGTTCTTGCTTTTAGATAAATGCTTTCAGTTTTTCCTCATTCAGTATTATGTTGGCTTAAGGGTTTGCCATAAACAAGCTTTATTATGTTGAGGTATAATACTTAATTTGTTCAGGGATTTTTATCATGAAGGAAGCTGTATTTTATTAAGGCTTATTAGGCATCTTTTGAAGTGAACATATGATTTTTATCCTTCACTATATTTATGATGTGTTACATTTATTGATTTGCATATGTTGACCATCCTTTGATTCCTGGAATGAAACCAACTTGATTATGGTGTATCAACTTTTTGATGTGCTGTTGAATTAAATTTGCCAACATTTTGTTGAGAACTTTTGCATTTATGTATGTTAGGGATATTAGTATATAGTTTTATTTTTTAGTTATTGTTATGTATGTATGTACTTTTGATAACAGGTAATGCTGGACTCATAAAATGAGTTCAAAAGGGTTCTCTCTCTCTCTCGATTCTGAGGAATAGTTTGAAAAACATTGATGTTACTTCATATGTAAAAGTTTGGTAAAATTCTGCAGCGAAGCCCTTCAGTTTTTGGCTTTTTTTTTTGGTGGTTGTTAGAAGACTGTTTTATCACTGTTTCATTCTCAATATTTGTTATTGGTCCATACAGGTTTTTTTTATATTCACTTGGTTCAATTTGGGTAGGTCATGTATGTCCAGAAATTTCTCTATTTCTTCTGGATTTTCTACATTGTTAGTCTATAGTTTTTCTTTTCTTTTTTTTTTTTTTTTAGTCTATAGTTTTTCAAAATAATCCTAAATAATTATTTGAATTTATGTGGTATCAGTTGTAATGTCTCCCTTTTCATCTCAAATTTTATTTATTTGTATCTTTTCTCTCTTGGTTAGTTTTAATAAACATTTGTCAATTTTGTTCATATTTTCAAAGAACCAACTCTGTTTCATTGATCATTTTTATTCTTTTAGATTCTATTTCATTTATGCTCTGATCTTTATTATTTTTTTTTTTTACTTTGGGATTTAGTTTGTTCTTACTTTTCTAAGTAATTGAGATTCATCATTACTTTATTTGGAATGTTTTTTTTTTTTTTTTTTGTACCAGTGATTGAACCCAGAGTACTTACCCCCTGAGCCACAGCCACAGCCCTAGCCTTATTTTGTATTTTATTTAGAAACAGGGTCTCACTGAGTTGCTTAGGGCCTTGCTAAGTTGCTGAGGCTGGCTTTGAACTTGCAATCCTGCCTTAGCCTCCTGAGCCATTGGGATTACAGGTGTGACCACCATGCCCAGCTAGAAAGTTTCTTTTATGTAAACACTTGTTACTATAAATCTCTTAATACCATTTTTCTTTCTATATTCCACAGTTTTGATATGTTATATTTCATTTTCATTTATTTCAAGGAATTTTTCAGTTTCTCTTCCAACTTCCTCAATGATCCACTGTTCATTCAAAAGCGTGTTATTAAGTTTCTTGTATTTGTATAATTTGTAAAGTCTCTCTTGCTATTGATTTCTACTTCCATTCTTTTATGACCAGAAAAGATATAGGATATGATTCCAATAATTTTTAATTTGTTAAGACTTGTTTCATGGCTTAGTATATTGTCAATGATGAACACTAGAGAAAATTGCATGTGCTGATGAAATGAATATGTATCCTGTAGCTATTGTAGCTATTGGAATGTTCTGTAAATGCCAAGTCCACTTGATCAATAGTGTAGTTTAAATCTAATATTTCTATGTTAATATTTTTGGCTGGATAATCTAGTCATTGGTAAAAGTTGGGTGTTGAAGTTCCCCACTATTATTTTAACTGAGTCTACCTTTTTACTTTCTAATAATGTTTGTTTTATAAAATTGAGTGTTCTAGTATTAGGTACACATAGATTTATCATCATATTTTTGATAAATTGAAACTTTTATCATTAAACTTTGATCATTATGCAGTGACTTTTTTTTCTAATCCTATAATTTTTGTGTTAAAGTCTATTACTTTCAGATGTAGGTATAGCTCCTGCTGCATGTTTTTTGGATTCAATTTGCTTAGAATGTTATTTTCTATTCTTTCAGTTTCGGTCTCTGTTCATGGCAAGTTTGTTCTAGGTACCCATTGTTAGGTCTTGTCGGAGTCCAGCTCCAACAGGGGGTCTCAGGAGACGAACGGATGGTGAGGAGTCGGCTAAAGGGGAGTGGAGAAACAACACAGACACCAAAGTGAAGGTGTTGATCCCAATCTTTACTTGTGAAGTTGATCATATATACTTTTCATTTTGGCAGGCTCACAGTACTTTATGGTTACAAAACAGGAATCATTATTCAAAGAAACAAAATATTACGTAGCTACAATTAGAATAGAAGAATGTATCTTGGCTTATGCATAAGCAAGCATTTGTACTTTCAGTTTGCGTTTTGCTTTGAGCTGTTTCTGCTTAGTTAACTTTTAATAATAGTTAGAAATGTCCCAAACTATTGGCCTATACCTTGACTATTCTTTCTTGACTTACTGACTGGAACCGGTGCCATGGTTACGGCAAGTGATTAACTTGTTATTAATTTTAATCAAACAAGAGTAAGAGCACAAACCATTGTGCAATGGAACAAAAACAAGTTGCCCAGTACTAAGCACTAATCTGTCTTCTTAACATTAATTTTTCTTCTCTAGATTTTAATTTAATTTCTCAAAAACTTCCTTGACAGAAATACAGGGAGTTTTTCATTAGACATTAACAATTTATGCTCCACAGCTGAATCATTGCATTTAGAGCAAATAGATCTATTCTTTAGAAGTAGTTGCATTAATTGGGAAAGTCATGTTTTTTCCTTCATATTTAATGGTCATATGAGAAGTCACAACTATACTTATTAAAGGAATACAAAAACAAATCAGCCCATTCCCAGAAACATACTGCGCTCCTCCAGAGGATGGACGCCTTGCGCCATCCACCTCAGTAGGGCCTTGCCATTGCCTGAGTCAGGGGAGGGGCGCAGCAAGGTCTTGTTTTTTAATCCATTCAGTCTATCAAGTTTCAGTCTATGTTTATGTCTTTAAGTGGATAATTAAGATGGTTATAGTCATATCCAGTTATTCAATTCAATATTATTTCTTATTATGTGATGGGTGTTTCCTTGGGCATGCTTGATAGTGGCTCTGCTATTTGAATTGGTCTCTGGTACTGGCTGCTCCTGTAGTGGCAAGGGGACTGAAGCACTTGTTCTCTGATTAGACACTGATGCATATCCAGGGGCTTCATAGGGAGAAGTGGAAGCAGGCATAATAGGACTTTCTCTGTTTCACAACCAGCCTTGTCAGTAGTACATGATCAGGCAAGAAGCATGGGTGACTTATGCAAGGGACCTATGTAAGTGCAGTGGTAACAAAAGTTCTGTTATTCTTTTGCTGCTACAATAGACATGCCTGCCCAGGAGTGGGACTTCAGAAAATCCCAGCTATTCATACCTGGGGATGGCCCTTTTCTTCCCTACCCATTCCCAATTCTTTCAGTTGCAGTGCTCATCAAAGTTGTATCTGGAGCTGAACAAAATTCCTGACAGCTGAGGTGCTAGTGGAAGAAAGTAAAGACATAACACAGCCAACACAGGGCAGTTTCTCTCTTGAACTTCTTAAGCTGTGCACTCAGGAACAGGGCTCTATTAACCACAGCAGCATTGCTCAAGACTGATCTCACCATGCATTTGTGGGTAAGAAAGGAGTGAAACCTTAGTATTCTTTCTCTTTCTTATTATTGAAAAGTGCCCGTGCATAGTGCAGGGAGAGGAGTAGTGGGAACCATGTAGACTACTGCCCTCAGTCCTACTGATTCTGTGAAACCACTGCAACTGTTTATGGCCCCATTCTTCATGGTGGGGCCCTCGGCTCCCCTTTACATTACAACACCTTCACCCCCAACACAGTGTAACACTCTCAGTAGTTTAGGGTCAAAGTGATTCCCCAAAGTCAATCATATCTTCTGAGGCAATCTACCTACCCACAGTAGATTGTCTATGGGGTCTCAGGGATGAGAATATGCTGGGATATCTGACTTTCTAAGGCAGTCCAAATTCAGACAATAGGTTCCTTTCCAAGATAGCTCCTGTATAAAACCCTGGGGTTCACTGGGAAATAAAGTGCACTATGGTGCCAAATTTAGGCCTTTATCTATTTAGGCTATTAGCCTGCAAGGGCCATGAAACTTTCCACTAGCTAGGATTGCCAGTATCTGAAAAGGAAGACTCCCCTCTACTCTGGCTGTGATGGTATAGGCTTGGATGTTTTGTGTTTCTTGTTATGATGTTCTCCCAGGTCTTTGGATTTTATGGTTTCCATTTTTCTCCCATGGTCATTCACCTCAATGAGTAGCTGTACACCTGTTGCTTTGGTTCTTCTTCATGGAAGAGCAGGTGAGTGTTGTGTGCCTATATTCAGTTATCTTGTCACTCTTAGTGACTATGTTGGTCAGATTTTTGACTTTGTGACAAATGCCTGAGAAAACAATGTGGAAGATGAAAGATTTGTCTTGACTCATGGTTTCAGAGGTTTCAGTCCTTGTTTGTCTGGCTCCATTACTTTGGGCCTGAGATGAGGTAGAATTTCATAGTAGAAGGGCATTGCAGAAGAAAGCTGTCATCTCATGTCAACAAGGTAACAGAGAGAACGGGAAGGATGGGGCCAGGGATATGGTATATTCCCCAAGGGTATGCCTCCAGTGACCCACTCCCTACAATTATACCCCAACTACCTATAGATTCTATCACCTCCTGTAGGCCTTTCAAATTATATATCCATCAAATGGATTAATCCACTGATGAGTTTAGAGCCGTTACGACCCAATCATTTTCTAAAATCCCCACCTCTTTATTTCCTGTATTGGTTCCCATTGCTGCATTGGGAACCAAACCTTTAACATATGAGACTTTGGGAGACATACCAGATATAAACCATAACAGTAACATTTTAAAAAATATCATTCTTTATCTTCCTCATTTCACCTAAAGTCTGGCTGACCAGTTCTCATTAACGTCTTCTGGAGATCACTCACTCCTTTCTAAAGTCTTCATTTAGATTCATTCAAGAAGGCAGAATAGAAGATGCCATTTTCCAGGCTGCTCCATTGCATAAAACCAAGAAAGTGGGTAGGCAGCTTCTCAGTAAGGTGGGTAGGGAAAAATACAAGGACTTTACTGGGAGTTAATACTGGATATTCAAAGCACATCTGGGACTCAAGAGGTTGGATATAAAGAGAATAAGGAAGAAACCTTCTACCCTACTGCTGGCACTGCTATACCTGGCAAAGCAGTCCTTCATGGGCAAAGTGGAGGGATAGGACTAAAGGGAACCCACATATTTGGCTTGTCTTGGTATAGAAATACCAGAGATCAAAGACACTGCTGAACTGATCCAGAAAAGTGTGGGAAAGAAGCCAAATCTCTCCAAGCTGGTGGAGAACAGAGGAAGAAGCCATCTTGTAGCCATGCAGTGGGGCCTGGTAGCTGTGGGTGCTGAGTCCTGGCAACCTGTAATGGGACTGAAAAACAAACCTGACAAAGCCACACCTTGTGTCACAGAGTGTGTCTAAGAGTCCACACATTTTGCCTAACAGGCAAAATGCAAAGAGGGTTTCACACAGGGGACTATGAGTCATGGAAACCAACCCAACTCCCCTTCTCCTTGAATCTGGCAGGTCGCAGGAAGGGCTGGGAGGGCAGCACCAAGATGAGAATTTGAAAGGGAAAGAGTAGGATTGACTGAGTTTGGGGACTGAACCCAAGAGTCCAGGAAAGGCAGGGCCTGCCAGTGACTGAGAGGGTGAAGGACTGGCTCCTCCATTGCATGAGTGGAACCCAGAGGAGATTCCTGGGGTGCACTCTTCCCGTGTGGCCCTGCAGCTGCTGGGCCTTAGAGGTGCAGTGAGTTAAAATCTTCAGACAAATGAGCAATGCCTACAGCTTCTCCTCTCATAGAATTCTACCAACTCCACCCTGAGAGTGGAGCAGACACCTCACTCCAACCCACCCCACCTAACACTGCTGAAAAGGGAAGTGAGAATTTTGGAACTCAAACTGGCAACTTGACAAGCAACTCAAAAAAAGGAAGGAAGGGGTTTGAAATGAAGCTCAGTGGTAAAATACTTGCCTATCATGCACAAGGTCCTGGGTTCAATCCCCAGTAAAGCACACACACACACAGAGGAGTATTTGGCATACTGTAGCCAATACTCTCATATACACTACATACCTCAAGAAGAAATTCAAAGAAAGACATTTGGGAAGACAATGAACACCTAGTCCCATTGACAATTTTTGACCACTACAACAGAAAAAAATTTCTTGACATTTCATCAAAATCATTTTTTTCTGTTTAATTGTGAGCTGAAAGGTTCATTGAGATTTAGATACATACATATTTGACTTTTTTCTCATTTTGAGCATTTTTTAAGGCAGGTATTTTTCAAGGCTCAGTGTTTGTTGTTGTTGTTGTTGTTTTGGTGCCAGGGATTGAACACAGGTGTGCTTAATCCCTAAGTCATATCCCCAGCTCTTATATTTTATTTACAAATAGTCTCACTGAATTGCTTAAGGCCTTGCTAAGTTGCTGAGTCTGGCTTTGAAATTGAAATCCTCCTGCCTCAGCCTCCCAAGCCACTGCGATTATAGGAGTGTGCCACCATGCCTTCAAGGTTCAGTCTTTTGAGGGCTAGGACTTTTGATTAGTATTTTTCAGTTTTACTTACACACACACACACACACACACACACATTTTTCTCTTACTTAGCTGCTTTCCTTGATTCTCCTTATCTCTTTTCTTCTGCTGACAACCAAACTGTATTGTTCTTTCACTCTTTCTTTAATTTTGTACTTCTGTTTTCTCTCCCCACCTAATCATAACAGGCATCTCTTCTGTTCTCTCCCTATTTGACTTTTGAAATTGCAAACCCTTTTGCAGACTTACTGTTTTTACTATGAGCAATAGCTGATCACATCATTTCTGTTTATTGTGAAAATTAACATTAAAAAGCATGACAGCATGAACTATTGGGTTTAATGCTGTATATAGTTTGCATTGATTGTTGCTGTTATTTATTTACTCTAAACCATGAGGCACTGGAAACTTCAGAGACAACTCTACTGCCTCAGATCCATTCTGTTAGATGGATAGACACACAAACAAAATCAAAGAGCAAGGGACAAACCATCCCAAACACACCAAAATACTTCAAAGACAGAATCCACTGACACCACAGTGGAAGAAATGTCAGAGAAGGAATTTAGAAAGTTCATATTTAAACTGATCTGTGAGGTATCAAACTAAAAAGCTGCTTCACAACAAACAATCAAGAGCTTGAAAAAAGAGCCTACAGAATGGGAGAAAATCTTTACCACTTGTACCTCAGATACAGCATTAATCTCCAGGATATACAAAGAACTCAAAAAACTTAACACCAAAGCAAAAACAAAAACAAATACCACATATATAACCAATCAATAAGTAGGCAAAGGAACTGAACAGGCACTTTACAGAAAAAGAAATATAATCAGTCAACAAATATATGAAAAAATGTTCAATATCCCTAGTAATTAGAAAAATGCAAATTAAAATTACACTGAGAAATGTTGACATGGATGTGGGGAAAAGGGTACACTCATATGTTGTTGTTGGGACTGAAAATCAGCACAACTATTCTGGAAAGCAGTATAGAGATTCTTAAGAAAACTTGGAATGGAACTACCATATGACCTAGTTATCCCACTCCTCAGTATATATCCAAAGGACTTAAAAACAGCATACTATAGTGACACAGCCACATCAATGTTTATAGAAGAACAATTCACAATAGCTAAACTGGAACCAACCTGGGTGCCCTTCAATGGATGAATGGATGAGGAAAATGTGGTATATATACACAATGGAATATTACTCAGCTATAAGAAAGAATGACTTTATGACATTTGCTGGTAAATAGATGGATCTGGAGATTATCATGCTAAGTGAAATAAGCCAGTCACAAAAAACCAAAGGCCAAATGTTGCCTCTGATATGTGGAAGCTAATCTACAACAAGGTGGGGAGGGGAAGAATAGAATAGAAGTTCAGTGTATTAGACAAAGGGGAATGAAGGGAAGGGAGGGGGTATGAGAATAGGAAAGACAGTAGAATGAATCTGACACAATTTTCCTATGTTCATATATGAATATACCACAATGAATCTCTACATCATGTACAACCAAAAGAATTGTATCCCTTTAGAATAAGATATACTGTTTGTATAAATATGCCCAAATATCCGGTTGTATATATCTAAAAAGATACATATCTACTGTTTTGTATATCTAAAAATAAAAAAACAAACTATTCCATTAAATCTGAATTTAATCCCTCTATAAGAGAACAGAACCCTATTCACTATCTTACCATTTATATCTCCCTCTGTCAACTTGCCTCAAATAACTTGGCTGTAATCAACAATGCTAACCTTTCTGAGGTCCATCAGCCACAGTGGAAGCAGTGACCATAGAGGATGTGCTTTGGGTAAAGATTTTTTCTCAGATTTTCAGTGGGGTCTGTTTATGCAAAGTCAGTTGTAAAGTGGAGGAAATCATGTGAATAATTCAAATCCAATAAAATATCATGGCCTCAATTTGTAAGTATTTCAGATAAACAAGTTGAGTTTGATATGTGTGGAATTATGTATATTTTCCACTTGTATCTCACTTTTGGCAACAGCATGATCCTAAAATTGTCTTAATGCCTATGTTAAGGTGCTTACTGAACCTAGTGCCTTTATTTTTTATTCATATTTGTACAGTATAAGCTTAAGATTGGGGTGTGAGGTATGAAAGGGCTAAATATAAAATATTATAAAAGTAATTAGAATCAAATAATCCCAGGGCATTAACTTCCACATAAAACTATCACCTACATTAGTATGACAAATATATGCCAGTTTCTTATTGGCTATTTGTTATTTTATATAATATGATATAAAAAAGTATGTTTAAATATTTGTATTTCTGATGACTAGGGAATTAGATAACAAGTTTTGGATAGTCGGTGGATATTGAATAAAATGAATAAGTAAATCATTGTGGACCTCTTATTTTGTGGCCTCTGTAGCACTAAAGGGCTTTCTGAGTAATATGTATAACAATAATCCATGAATTCATTAGTTTCTTCTCACAGAGAAATAATAGAACAATCCAGTGAATATTTGAAGATTCATTTTCTGCTTTTTTCATGTGCTTTCTCTTCCAAAAGCATAAAATCACTCAGGTGGAAGCAGTATACTCTAAGGCTTTTGGCCAATGTTTGTTCCTAAGCATCCTTCGAATCTACTTCAAATATATCCTTGTAGATCTATAGAAGCAAATATTGGCCACTCTAATTTCCACAAAACAGGAGAGAATTTACTGCAGAGCACTCAGGCTGTTCTTAATTTCACTGCAAGCAACAATGAAAGGCTTTTGTCAATATGTTCTGACTGTGTTTGGGAGAACTACATTCACTTCTCAAAGGAAGAGTACATTTTATGGTTGTCTCATTATATACATGGAGTATGGGACTAGAACTATAGATGTGTCATTTTAATTACTAAACAAGTCCTTTTAATAGAGGAAGAAATAAATATGCCTATCTGAAACAAGTGACAAGTGAAGACTTATTTTCAAATTTTTTAATGAGTAGTGGAGAGAGAGATGGAAAGATGAGAGATTGAGCTCAGGTGTGACAGCCCTTAACATCCAATGTCACAAATACCAGCATCTGGCACTATTATAACTACAGGAGGGGTTGGGGATGTGGCTCAAGTGGTAGCGTGCTCGGCTGGCATGTGTGAAACACTGGGTTCGATCCTCAGCACCACATAAAAGTAAAGACATTGTGTCCACCGGAAAAAAAAAAAAGTAAATATTAAAAAAAAATAACTACAGGAGTTGACTGGCCAGGACTATCACAATGGAATCCAAAGGGCTTGCCTTAAAGACCAGTTAGGTTTTATTTTGTCACATGAAGGTATAGAGATAATTTAAAGCTATTTAAGATTGTGAACAACTAGGGAGAGTAATACTCTATGCTGAGTATTATAAAAGCAGTTAGTCCTTTCAACTTTTCCACTGCCTTCATGCTCATGCAACAAGAAGAGAGGTCAAGACATGGACACTGCTTATTTGCACCAGGCTTTGGCATGAGTGATGAATCGGGAACACTACAGTCACACTGTAAGAGAACTCTGATGAATCATCCTCTTGGGCACATATCTCTCTGTCCTATTTCTTTGGTCCAGCAAAAAAAAAAAAAAAAAATCTAAAGAGTAAAAATAAAATGTGTGATTTCACTTTAAATTATAGAAGCAGAAGCACGTCAGCCTTTTCTTTTAAGCCCTAGTCCTCCTTATTCTTACAAAGAGTCTAAAAACCAAGAGGCACAATTATTGACTTAGCAAGAAGAATATATATTCCCTGGTATGGCTTAAAAGTGAGGGACATGTTGGGTTGAGGTTGTGGCTCAGTGATAGAGTGCTCACCTAGCATGCATGAGACCCTGGGTTCAATCCTCAGTACCACATACAAATAAATAAAATAAAGGTATAAAAAAAAAAGTGAGGCACATGTTATTTGAGGAGGCAAGGATGTGAGAAAAAGAAAATTAAAAATAGAGGCATAGAAATAGTGATAGTTATTAAATGGCCTGAGAGCTCATAGTTGTAGCATTTTTATTAAGTAGTCTGTATGGCTTGTAAATATGCAAAGAAAACTCACATGTCAATCTATTCTCAGAGGGATGATATTGAAACAATAACTGAGTGCAAACTTGGAAACCAAAAGCGTTAATAAGTAACTTAAAAAATAGTACAGAGATCTCACTGTGCCTTGGTACCACGAAGCCTGCGAACTTAATCAATGCAAATTACAGAAAATTATTAGGCAAGGCATGTTCTAGTGCCAATTAAGTGACTCTATTGTTCTATGAAGAGTACCTTTCTCTGATTTCTGAAGCTATGTGTTGCATTTGTTTTCCAGGAATGCATAATTTGCTTTTATTTTTAACCATTTAAGACTGTGATATCTCAAACCTGTGTTATTCTTTTTAATTGAATATGTTATTCCTATTGGGAATGGACTGTAAATTGCTCAGAAAAGAAAATAAGATAAAGGGATGTAGACATTGGAGATGGTTTTCAGTAAGCTGATTAGGGAAATGGGGATTAACACAGATGCTAATGCAATTTACATGCAGCTCCCCTTCTAACATATGTCTCTGGCATTCTCCAAGGTCACATCATCTCCAGAGAAAAACTCCACTATTTAATGCATTTCCAAATGTTTAGAAAAGAGATTTAAATGAATATATGGAAAACTAACTCTGAAATTGTACTTTCATATCGAGGATTGCCTTATTCTTCCCATAGCCCAAACCCATATTTCTTTCCTTATAACACATGTCACATTCTTTATCCACTAGTCTATTTCCAACTAATGTCAGCTCTCTGAGTTTGGGGGTTTTACTTTTGTGCATCTCTGCATTGGTGGAATAGAATGTCACGTTTCACATACATTTTGGGGGTATACAGATATTTACTGGGAATGATATTCACATAGATGAATTTATACGGAAATAAATTTAGTGCATGCTTAGTTTTAATTTAGCTTTGACATATACTTATTGGACATAAAACTATAAAAACTAAATTAGCTTTTAGTATGAATTTTGTTATTATCCTATAAATTATGTATTTTATATTTGACCTTCATGGATATAAGTAACCTGGTATTTACACACAAATGTCTACCCTTCCATTTCAGCTCAAATGCACAAAAAGCTTAGATATGATCGTGCCCATCCTTAACAGAAGAATATGGTAAACAAACTGAAAATTAGTGACTTTTTTTGGATCCACCAGAGAGCTAAGGTCATAGGATAGATTGAAACTCCAAAATCTGAAGATATATCTAGACAGCCGTAACCAATATCTGTCTGCCTGGAAAAGAAGTCATTTGAACAATAAACTGGAAGAAACATATAATTGATAACTAGATGCTGGGTATGGATTAACCTGAAACTGAGAATCTTTTAGTGGGCAACAGTCTTAGGAAAACCCCCACAGTTTTGTGGACTTTATCCCCAAGTATCTCACCAGACTTTACTTGTGAAAACTAAGAAAGATCCCCTTATAGATCTAGCAGAGAAAAAGAAAACTAACCATTGTGAAACATGTCCTGAATAAAGACCTACTTAATCTGCAGGAAAAAGAACTTCCTCAGAGCCTGATCATAGCTGACAAAAGGAAATCCCTCCCAATCTAGTCTTCTGCAGGCTTCTCTCATGTAAGAGGGGAAAAAACACAGTCAGCAAGATTTAAAACTTCAAGGATGTTTGTGAGGGTGCAGCCTAAGAAGGTAATATGGAGCCAAGGAGGAAATTAAAACTATACTTCTGAGAAACTCTTGCAAAGGTCATAGCCAAAACATAAGACCACTGAAAGACTAAGATTAATAAAAAGATTATTGTGTGGACTCCCATGTGCATACTTTAGAATTATGCTCACAGGACCCTAGTATTAAAAAAGTGGGTAACAGTACCTGCAAGATTATCTCTCTTGAGAAAGAGCATTTAGGAAAGCCTAAAGTCAAAAAGAGGGAAAAACAAAACAAAATAACAACAACAACAAAAAAAAAAATAGAGGAATTTGAAATCTCTGGCACCAAACACTAAACACATCCAAACTCAGAGCAACTTTATCATAAATCTGCCCATTAACAGCCTATTTAATTCACATTTTATTCCTGCTGAGTGGAGTGCTCTCTGCTTCCTATTGCCATATCCTGGACTTTATCCCCAAGTGGGTTGCTTTCCTCCCTTGTACTCTCCTCTGCCATGATGTTTCGTCTTACCATTGCCCAGAGCTACAGAGTTAGCCAGCCATGGACTGAGCATCTGAAACTGTGTGCCAAAATAAACTTCCTCCTCTACATTGTTCTTGTCTGATCTTTTGGTTATAATGATGTGAAAGCTGACTAAAAAAAATGAAAAAATAAAAGATCAAAACACAACTAAGAAATGATTTAGGTTAGTGAGTTAAAATGAATTTTATTGCCTAACATAGGAAATCAAAAACATCACAAGTAGTAAAGCATTAAATAACATAATATGCCAATACATATAAACAATTTCAGAAGTGTATAGACTTTGGAGGAGGAGCCATGTTTAACTTAGTGTTCTTTTAAATTGGGTAGGTGTGCCATTCAAAGAGAAATTCACATCTACCAATTTCTATATGGGATCATAGCTTTGCCTTGTGAAGAAATCCTGTCTATTAGGAAAGCCTTGATTAAAGTATATTAACAAGCCCTGAATATGTTTAATCAACAGAAACCTACAAATGTTCTCAATTTTCCAAACCCAATCAGATGTAACATTCTATGGCACATTAGTTCTCCCCAGAATAATTTCATATTGAACCCCTGAAAAAAAAAAAAAAACAGTAAAACCCTATAAGCTGCCTCCATTCATCCCTTTACTCACGTTGCATTTAATGTTTTCATAGTATACAACAACTTGGGAAGTTATCTCTCCTCCAAGGTAATAAACTCTGTTATGATCTCTAAATATTGCAATTATATAAACAATTTCTAAGATTGATTATGTTGGTAACTTTCCTTCAACTATGTACTTTTATTACCCTTCACACCGTTCTCTCTCTCTTTGTTATTGCCATTTTGTCACTTCTTACAACATGGAAAAGACTGAAGAGCATTGGCCAGATACTTTCAGTAGATATAACTTTTGTTCTAAGTGCTTCATACACAATTCTAAGATTTAGGAAATATTCACCTTGATTTGCATGTTTTAGAAAACCCAATAAAAATCAACAGATTACTTTGGGTCAGAACTTTTTAAATCAGCACTGTTTCTTGTTTGTAATTTACAACTTCCTTGATAATCATTCACCACAAACTAAGTCACAAGCTAGTGGCCTCCAAAGTGCCCTCCTTGCCTACAGCCAAATTCCCTTCCAATCCTTTAAATTATATCAAGTAACAATCATTAGCAAAGATAAAAGAATAAAAATTCAAATAGGTTCTTTTGAGCACAGTTTCTAATAAGCCAAGTATATATGAGAAATAAATTTAAATGGAAGGAATAAAGGTGAGAAAAAAAACAAAACTAAGAATAAGGGCTGGGGATATAGCTCAGTTGATAGAGTGCTTGTCTTGCATGCACAAGGTCCTGGGTTCAATACTCAGCATCACAAAAAAAAAATTGAGAATAAAGTAAAATTTAATAAGAGTTTTATAGGAGATTATTCACTATTGCTGAGCAAAATTAGGGCTCATTAATTCTGGGAAAAAGTGAAAGTAGATATGAGGGAAAATAAAGTTAGTACTTTTTATTCCCTCAGCAAATATCATTTCATTCCACTTAAAAGTGAAATGAATGAGTGATTTGCACTGGTCCTTGGAAAACTTCCACTGTTCATTGAACATCATTTAGGTTGCCCTCACAATCCTCTGTGAAATACCATATGGGTATTTATTATTATTTTTAATATTAATGAATAGAACTCTGGCTAAATGGCTTGTCTCCAGGATACAAAGAGGCTGTCAAAGCTATAAGGATATTCATATCTTCTGCCTTTCAAAATATTTACTTGGCAACACAAAAAATTATGACTGTGGCTCTGTCCTCATGATACCAAAAATAGTAGACTGATTCAGCTGGAAAAACTACTTATATGTATGTGGAATTGTTTCCTCAAAGAAATACCAAAATTTTTTTCATATTTTCATTTTATTTTGTGTGTTATGAAGATTCAGCTTAAGTGCACCAAAGCACAGGATGGTGTTTTAAATTCAAAGCTGTCAATTTTAGAAAACACTTACTTTGTTGTTATTCTGTATGCATCATAGTTTGGGGCACATACTTGTGAACAAAGGCTGATTCTGATGGCTCATGTCTGACCTTTTAATGGTCATCATTGTCAAATATTTCCTATGCTTGAGATACAGCAGTGTGGTATGTCACTAATTTCTTTAGATGTAATAATTTTAGAGCAATGCATGAAGGGTAAATGAACTTTATTCAATGTCATGGTGACAGTTTTTATTTTTTGATTATACATAAATCAAAACTAGAAGGAGTGTATATGATCTAGTGTGAAAAAACATTTGGTTTGAGTGGCAAAAAAAATGGTCCTTGCTTCAGTTCCATCATACTCACAGACGAACTCTGTAAAATCATCTATAGTAGTTCTTTATTTTTAGGGAATTCATTCCAAACATCCAGTGGATGCTTAAAACCACAGATAGTACCAAATCTTATATATACACACACACACACATACACTATATATAAAAATAGATATACATAAATATACACACTATTTTTCCTATAAATACATACATATAATGAAGTTTAATTCATAAATTGGGCTTGGTAAGACGTTAACAATGACTAATAATAAAATAGAACAATTATAACAGTATTCTGTAATCAAAGTTATGTGAATGTGACCTTTCTCTCGCTTGCTCGCTCTCTCAGTATATTTTACCGAACTCACTCTTTCTGTGATGTTGTTAAATGATAGAATGCCTATGTGATGAGATGAAGTGAAGCAAATGACATAGGCATTATGATGTAGTGTTAAGCTACTATTGACTTTCTGATGATGTTAAAGGGGAAGCATCTGCTTCTGGTAATCCTAGATCAAGATATGATGTTGGTGGTTGAATATCAGGAGCAGATGATGTCTGTGATTGGGGATCCTTAATAAAAAAGGTGTTTTTGCTGCAAAATTTTGCAAGAATGTTATAATCAGAAGTTGATGTCTCTTTCCTTTTAATTCATCAAATTTTTGTGGCAGAGGTTGTAATCCTTCGGTGATCATACTAATGACCTGTATTGGGAGGTCATTATGAAGCAAAATAAGAATTACTTAAACATTGCAATACTGCTAGTGTTGATCCAATAACTAAGAAAACTACAGTGTGTAAATGCTAAACAAAGAGATGTTTCTTATCCTAGGTGGGATGGGGCAAAATGATTTGATATTTCATTATGCTACCTAAAATGGCATGCAATTTAAAACTTAAAAATTGTTTATTTCTGGAAAAGTTGACCATGAATGACTGACACTCTGAAAAGCAAAACCATAAATAAATGGGGCCTACCCTAACTACTTTTAGCTTCAGTTCTATTTCAGAAGAAGGGGGAGATGTTAGATAAAAGGAAGAAAGAAGGAAAGATGGGTATTAAGGGAACAGAAAAATAAAGAATAGAGGGAGGGAGGGAGAAAACAGAAGAGACGGAAAGGGACACAATTTTGAAAAATATTACATATGCCCAAAGAATTCAAATTCATCTGCCTCCTTCTAACCTTTGATTTAAACAGAAACATTTTCATATGTTCATGAATTCAAGAAACACATAGAAAACACCTACCATTGCTAAATATTATGCTCTGTTCTGAAAATACCACAATAAATATCCCATCATACCCACAGTGAATATTGTTATAGTGTAGTTAGGGTAACATGGAAAGCACAATTATTATGACTTCACTTCAATGAATAAACCTGATTACAAAGTGGAAGACATTTTCTTCCATAAGAAAGTTTTTTTTTTTTTTAATTTTGTTTCCTTTCAGTGTTCTTCAGGTGTTACTTCTTTATGTTTTATGACTTCACTATTTTTAGGCTTTTGTGACTCTGGAGCAGATAGCAATGCAAATCGGGAGGTAGGCTGGTCTTGACTAAAATAAGATTTCCTTAGTGTCTTATCAGGATAACCTTTAAATTTGCATTTCATTCTCCAGCTCCTCCTCTGCTTTAATTCTCCTAATATTTTTCTTTCTCATGTCTCAGGTTTTCTTCCCACTGGGTGTCAGTCTATTAAGGAGACTGTCCCAATAATTATTGCTAACAGAGGCATTTCTTCTAATGGTTCTCACCTGCCTTGCCTGGCACTACAATCAAAGAGGTTCACTGCACAGGTTTTTTTGACTCTTGTGACCATATTCCTAAGGATTGGTACAAGGAGTTAGCCAAGAAGTAATAGCTCTGACATGGTACACCTGTCCCCTGTTTTACCTACAAAATGATTAAACTATAAATAAATCCTCTAGGTCAACACAGATTTTGTGGCTCCAACTTTCTTGCCATCTGTGTTCCCTGAGAATTATCAAGAGACAGATTATGCTTGGCAGACTTTATCTTCTCTCCAAACAGGTATTTATTGATCAGTAAATTCAGCGCTTTCAAAATCTCCACTAAACAAACATTACAACTCATCTGGTAGGTTTAGAAGAAGGTTTTTCCAGAAGCAGGCTCAGAAATAATTTGGGGAGTATTTTTACAGGCCATCCTGCCAAATCCCTCAACAGACAAGTATGCTCACTTCCTCTTGACTGCCTGGTGATATTCCAAATGCATGACCAAAAGGGAGACTGTATGTAGCCCTCAAAGGAAGGAAGGTTCAACTACTGTTGGCAAATGCTTGGAGAAACAAACCCTATGACTTAGAACAACTTGGTTCAGCTATTAAGTTATTTTTGGTAGACATACAGCAAGAGCAACCCAAAAGCTTCAGGCTTAATAGCACCCCAAAGTGTCACTTCTAGATTATAATAAAGGCAGACTTTAGCTCAAACATTACAACTCATCTAGCATATAGCATTCTATCATATACCAATTTATTAATTATACATTATTAAACATCTCTAAAGCAGTTCATGTAACTTCGGAGTGGCACCTCCGAATCATGCATTTTAATGAGTATTTTAGGTGATCCTGAAGCACACAAGAGGATTAATACTGCATCCTCAAACTATATATACATCAAAGCAAATGCCTCCCTTCACTGCCTCCCATTTAGCCTTTCAAAGCTGGAAGAGTCCAGAAAAGAGCTGATGAAAGGACACCCTTGAAGGTAACATTCGAGGCAGATTGGATATGCATTACACATGCTCTTCAACTTTGCTTACTTTATAAACATAGAAATTATGCATAGGGTTTATTCTTAAAATGCAGAGGCATGGAATCTACACTGAGCTTGCTGAATCTGCATATTTTCTGTCTCATGTATTGAGATTCATATGTATTTTGCAAATGCTCTGTGGTTGATTCTAATGCACAGTCATGTTTATGAATTATTCATGTTGAACTACCTGGAAACTACTTTTCATTTCTCCCATCTAAGTGGTACAGCTTCAGCTCATAGAAAAACACTGCACTCTTCTGTACTCAAAGTTGCTATTAATTAGCCCTATGATCTCAGGCAAGTCATTTAACGTATCAGAGCTCCAGTTTTCACATACAAATTAGTTAAACAGAAGCTAATACAATTTTACTTTGGCTAGCATTTTATCAATATATCTATTCAATTAGTCACAAGTCTGTAACAGGGTGGTAGAAGGCACTAGTTTGATAATAGCCAAGGCTTTTCTATCTCCTATGATTTTTTAACAATCTTGGAGACTCCATCCTTTGGGTCATTGGTGTTCCTTGAATCCAGGGAGGGTTCTATTCAAACAAGAATGAAGAAATCAAGTGAACTTCCAAGTGGATTTTTTAAAAAATCATAGATCACATAAAAATTGTAAATTGTTTGCATTCCAGTAAAGATAGGCCTTTGGAGGAAACCGACCTATAGTTCATGACATATGCATTTAACTCCAAGAAATGAAAGGAGCATGGGAAAACAGTTTTCTGTCCCTGATAAAATAATGAACCTATGCATTTAGGGAAAATGAAATAATTGGCAAAGGTAATGAAGGGTGGTAAATTGTGAGTAAAAATTTCCTAAGGCCTTGTCCTTAGGTTCTGTTTGAATGAATGAATGAATGAATGAATGAATACCTAGATAGATTTAGTGTGACCCAAACATAAACAAGGGTTAGTGAAGAGCTCCTGGAGAAGTCACAAATCTACTTTGTCGCTTTAATTTTTGAGTAGCAATATGTGAAAATATTATTCCGTGTGATGGGTAGGGAACTTCTAAAACTAGCCTAAACCCTTTGGAGGAACATAAAAATATTCAAGAGTTGGTTGGAAACTAGGAGTCCTCAAAATGATTGGAAAATGAAGACATAATGATCTGCAATAAACAGGAACAGCAGAGCATAGGGGGCATGGGCATTTGGGCCACAGAGACAGTGGACAGATATTAATAATATCAATTAAAATTATAAATCTCAGTCAAAGTTAGCATGGATTCTCTTTGGTTCCAATGTTAAGTTATACACAATAAATTATCTGTCTGTCTACATATCTGTCTATGGCAAATATCAAGTTTTTGGTAATCCCCCTACAACATACATCACTTCTTTTTGTTGTTATTTTTAGATATACATGACAGTAGAGTATATTTTGACTTATTATACATATAGGATATAACTTATCCTAATTAGCATCCCTTTCTTACAGTTATAAATGATGTGGAGTTTCACTGGTTATGTATTCCTATATGAACATAGGAAAGTTATGTTTGATTCATTCTACTGTCTTTCCTAATTCCATCCCCCCTCCCTTCCCTTCATTCCCCTTTGTCTAATCCAGTGAACTTCTATCCCCCCTCATCTCCTTATTGTGTGTTAGAATTCACATATCAGAGAGAACATTTGGCCTTTGGTTTTGGGGAATTGGCATTTACTTAGCATGTTAGTCTCTAGTGTCATCCATTTATCAGCAAATGCCATGATTTCATTCTTTATTGCTGGGTAATAGTCCATTGTGTGTATATATACTACATTTTCTTTATCCATTTATCTTTTGAAGGGCACCTATGTTGGTTCCATAGATTGGCTATTGTAAATTGAGCTGCTATGAATATTGATGTGCCTTCATCATTATAGTATGCTGACTTTAAGTCCTTTGGGTATAAATTGAGGAGTGGGATAACTGGGTCAAATGGTGGTTCCATTCCAAGTTTTCTGAGGAATCTCCATAGTGGTTGCATCAACTTGCAGTCCCACCAGCAACATATGTCACTTCTAAGGCAACCAGAAGGAAAAACAGGGCAGGAAATTTCTGAGTTTAAGTGAGTACTAACTCCAAAAGAGACTAAATTTCAAATTAGAATTTAATGAATTTAATTTTAATTTGAAAGATTGGGCCAACTACCTCTTTGCAAAGTGCATCACTCTAGGCAGATCCAAAACCATTACAAAGGCTGGAATCTTCATCACTTATAATTGGCACAATATATACTCTCAGATCAGTGGTTCTCAACAGTGTAGTGTATTAGAATAACTTAGAAAGCTAAATAGTGGAATACACTCCTCTGGGGCATGGCTTGGTCATTTGCAGGTTTTGAAAGCATTTTAAGTACTTCTCATATACAGTTGGCTTTAAGAAACATATTCCTATATAAGAAGTAGGGCTATATTAGGAATTAAGCATTGGGCTCTATTCCAAAGATTAAAGTTAACTAAATAGATTCTTAAAATTTCTTTGTGCAGGAGTACGCAGTATCTTCTGCTAAATTCATCCAGTCTATAAAAATTAACTGGGTGCCATTATCAACTTCATCCACTGCAAGGGTATTTTCTCAACTCCTTCCATAGAGAGTCAATTTTTGTTTCTCTCAAGAGACCCTGCAGCCTTTCATCCCTGGCTTCATCTTTCTCTCTCCCTGAAAAAGCACTCTCAATCATGGCGATAGTAGTCAGTCTTCAGTGACTTTGAGAAAACCACATAGATGATGGACTTTGCATGGAAAGTGCACGTAAAATGGTCTAGTTCCAAAACACAAAGCTCTGGTCATGTTTTCCTGTCTGGAGGAGAGTCACAACCCAGTCTCCTTGCATTAACTATCTGTCTTCAAAGAAACACAGGCAAAGACAACTCCCAGATTATCTCAGTAATAAAAGAGATTCTAGTCCACAAGAGTCTTTGGCCTTAACAGCCTCATAATCCCACCACAACTTCTTTATTACTGGCCATGTTCTCTTGATGATTATAGCTTATTACAGAATTTTTCTGTGTTTTTTTTTAGAAAAAAACAGAAAATAACATGCTTATTGTATAGTAACAGCTTCAGTCATGAAATGTTCTAGTACACCCTACCTAGGAATTAACTATACTTTTTAGCTCAGGTGTGGGGTCCTACTTCTTTTAAAATCCCAGATTATCAGATAATATACCCTGAGCTGGAATTGACTTTTCTCCTCTCATAAGAAATTTAGTACTTGCAGAAGCAATTCAGAGACCACATAGAGGCTTCACAACATTTTGCCATAAGCATCCGTAGATGGTTTCCTTCTATTGACAGTACTATATCAATTCAGGGGATATGATAAATTATATAATATTCTTATACCCACTTTCACTACAATCCATTATTTGAAAATTAGCCATGATTTCTAAGAATCTATTTCCTGTCTCTCACAAGTTTACAGAAATGCCCTCAAGCTGGCTTATGCCCCTTCCCATCTAGGCTTAGTAGTAATCCTTGGAATCTCAGACCAGACAATATTTACTATACTGCAATTATAGAAGTTATAAAATTTGGGGTGCAAACATATAACTTGTCCTATCTTTTTGCCAAAGTTTACTCCCTATATTCCAAGGATGAAAGGAAACAAACTTGAATGCTTATGATAAACTCAGCCACTTCTTGATGTTTTTCTCAGTATTATGTAAGGAAGAAATTCTGGACTTATATCTTCATCGTCTCTTTTCTTCTGGACCATCTCTACTATAATTGGTGGGGTGCTTTAAATTGTCACATTAGGATGTATTTTTCATTCATAACTTTTTCTGCACACAATGGCCTCTACTAAGATGGCTCTGATTTTGTCATCAATCCCATAAGTTTTTATCTGCTCTCGGACATGATCTCTGCTGCCAGATCTACAAGGAACATGTGCTAACCGTCTCATCTAAAATCAACATCACTTCAAGTCCACTGTGTCTTTGTGAGACTGGCAACATTCCATGTTCCTTTTTAGATTAACCAGAAATCTCTGTGTATTCAAAACCTACATCATTCTTGGTCAACCTGTACTAATAAAGAAACATGGAACTTCTTTTTCTTACAGCATTTCCTTTAGAAAACTAGTGATTATAAACATTTCTGTGCTTCTCTGAGACTTATATAATTTTTAAAGGCAAATAACCCTCTTGCCAGCTTTATGATACAGGCACATTCTTCATAAAGGCCTTGAGTCATCTCTTTACAATGTAAACATCAAGAAAAAGAGCACCCCTATTTTCTAGTCTCCCTAAGAGTTTGACTTGGATCTGACTCTAAATTGTAACTACCTCTCTGTTATATAGATATAGAAGTTATATAATTCCTTTGGATAAAAGCAATTAGCTAACAACAGATGGCCACCTCAATTGTGAGATAAATTTAGAATAAACTCTGTGTAACAAATGGTACTGTCAGGTCCATTTATCATAGACACCATTTATCATAACATATATGTAATATACTAGGTTGTATCTGACTACAGAAAAGGGTTAGATTCCCATCTTTTCAATCTTCTGGTCCTTCTGAAGATCATTGCAGTCTTCTTTAATGCTTATTCAACAGTAAAACTGTTTGCTTTCTCATCTACTTTTGTGGAGAATTTTTCTGGGTTGGCTGGAAAATATTTTTCCTAATTATTTCCACATAATATGAACCCACCTCTTAAATTCAAAAGCCTTGGTATTAAGAACATTATGCCAGTGTTTCAGAAATTCCATGGGAAAGCAGTTAACATTTTTTGTTCCATGCTAAAATACTGTTTTTGTTGAATTTTTATTTCTGAAAATGACAGGCTATGTTATTCAGATGAATCCTCTCACAAAAAAATAATTCACCCTTTTTGTCCAGAGAAATGGTTTACTGCAAAAGAATACCCTTCCTGTATGCCTTAGATAAATTTCATGAATGTCCCCTTTGTTTACCTATAACAAGGCCAGACACTGTCTCTCCAAATTCCTATGACTTGTCTCATGAATGATTACTTGAATTAATCAATAAATAATCCACCAAAGTTATCCCTACTGATTAGTTGAAAGAAAATGCTTATTAATAACATTTTGAGTAAGTTTCATTTCCCCAGGTCCTGGAACTTTGATCTATACTTGGCTTGAGCAAACATATAACATCTCCTGAGAACAAGCTGGTCTTGAAATAAATTTTTTAAATCTTGAATTTAATATCCTACTACCTCTTTCATTTCATTTTCCCACTCCCAATTCTTTCTAGCATGTTCCTTTGCAGAAAGGAACATTCATTTCTCTGAAGAAAAAAAAATGGAGATGATTTGTTTAAGCATCACTGTTTTTTTTGAAATTTTTATTCTAATTTGTTATACATGACAGCAGAATACATATGTAATATGAATTGTAATGCATAGCACAATTTTTCATCTCTCTGCTTGTATACAATGTATATTCATACCATTTGTGTCTTTTTCATACATGTACTTGGGGTAGCGATGTCCATCTCATTCCACCATCTTTACCCCCTTGCCCTCTCCCTCCCCCTCCTTCCCCTTTGCCCTATCTATAGTTTGTCTAATCTTCCCATGATCCCCTCCCAACCCCACTATGAATCAGCCTCCTTATATCAGAGAAAACATTTGGCATTTGGTTTTTTGGGATTGGCTTACTTCACTTAGCATTATATTCTCCAGCTTTATCAATTTACTTGCAAATGCCATAATTTTATTCTCTTTCATTGCTGAGTAATATTCCATGGAATATATCACTGTTCTTTAGGAGCAAAAGGTTCAGGTAAAATTTAACGCCATCAAAGACAAAACAAAGAATGCAGTATTTTTTTTTTATTCTGCTGATGCAGTATTTTTCTTGTGTCACTGAGCTAGCAAAAACTTGATTGTCAGGGAAGCAGATTGGCCTGTGAGACCAAGAGAAGATGTGATGCTCAGCATCTTGAATTAGCATCACTTCCAGTGTGCTAAGACTGATAGCTTCCCCTGTAAACCAAATGGGGAAAAGACTTTGTGATACAAATCTATGTTCATTGCAAAATGTCCAATAAAAACCAGGGAGTGTGATGGATGATAAGATCTGGCAATGTTGGCACTAGATGATGGGAAAGAGCAAATTTGGAATCTCCAGACTTAAGGGTCAGAGAATACATAATTGTAATACAGAAAGACCAGGTGTGTATGGCACCTCTGTGGCAGGTAACACTGGCTTTATGCACCAAGTAGTTACTACATGTATAGGGTGTGTGTGTATGTTTGTTTTGGTACCAGAGATTAAACCCAGAGGTGTTTAACCACTGAACAACATCCCCAGCCCTTTTTACTTTTTTATTTTGAGATAAGTTCTTACTAACTTGCTTTGGGTCTCACTAAATTACTAAGGTTAGCTTTGAACTTACAATCCTTCTGTCTCAGTCTCCCAAACTGCTGGGATTACAGGGATGCACCACTGCACCCAGCCTGTGTTTGCTTTTTAATTATCATTTATACAGGGCACCATTAAACCTTGGCTGTTTACAAAGATAAAAGGAAATAGCAAGTTCCACCAGTTGAGTTTCTCTTCATATCTCTGTTTCCAAGGCTAACTGATTACTCAACTGACAGCTCAGTCTTGAAGCCATCAACTAGGATGATTCTTATGTACAAAAGGAAAAGTACCACCAGGTTTATGATTCAAACTGGAGGATTTTATATTTACTTTTATTCCCTATGGGATATAACCAAGGCACAGCAAAACAAAAGCCAGTGAATGTTTATCACTTCATTGACAGCAAAGTGTCCAGATAAACTTGAAGAAGACCTTAATCAGCGATATGGACAAATCAACTGTCATTGGGACCTGGAAAGAACTCTTAGCAGTCTTAGGCACCAGCCATAAGGTTAAGGTTCCAGTCAGGATACCAGAATCTAGTAAGGAAAAGAACAAACACACACAGTCCCAAAATCTAAGAGAGGTTATGTTAGTCAGTTTTCTGTTACTATAATAAATATCTGAAGTAATAAATTTATAAGGAGAGAAGATGTGTTTGGGCTCATGGTTTTGGAGACTCCAGACAATAATCAATCAGCTCCATTGCTTTGGAGCCTATGGTAAGGCAGCCCATTGTGACTGGTGGAGCAAATATGCTCACCTCATGACCAGAAAGCAAGAGAGAGAAAGATACCAGGGTCCCATAACCCTCTTTAAGGGCACAACACCATTAATCTAAAACTTCCCACTTGGCCCCACCTCTTAAAAGTCCCACTGCCTCATAATAGTGCCACACTAGTAATCAAGCCTCTAACATATGGGTCTTTGGAGGACACTGAACATCTAAACTACAGCAAGGGGCCTCAGGATTTTGCAGAACATTATTATAAGGAATGTAAATAAAAGTCTAGGTCCCAGCAGGGGAGTTAACTTTATCCTGAGCCCTGATTTTTAATTTTTATTTTCCCCCAAGAGAAGGCAAAATAACTGTACTTTCATTTTTCTATCAGCCTTAGAATACTTACCAAATGGTGGAAGCAAGAGCAAGTAACAAGGGTTCCAACCTTAGTAACCACAGTCAACATTACTGCACACTTACCACTGTAGAAGAAAAAAATGTTAGAATCATAAATTTATTTCTTGCAATCAGTCTCAAAAGAAGAGATTTAAAATTAAAGTGCTTCTGCACAAATAAATTTATGTCACATATATAGTAAGATATCAGAAGATTTAGAAAGAATAGACAAAATGAGTTAAACACCAGAGGACTAATGTGTACAATTTTGTTAAGTAAATCTAATTTACTGAAATAGATACTCTAACAGGTAACATTTTCTACAAAAACATGTACAAGTCCCTTGTTGTAATTATGTCTTAAGTTTAAGGGTTACATTACACTAGAGATAATACTCTACAAATGAAAACATATTATAGAAAAGTTCCTTCTGTTTGCAGCAAACTTGCCCCCAAATTCTATGACAGGACAAAAAACATGTATAGATTTGTTAAGACAACTCATGACTAGTGGTTTTTCTTAATACCTTTTGCCTCTAATGGTAATTGACTTGTAGGCATTTCCCAATGTTATGGATTGGATCTGGAACATAGACAAGATGTGTTGAAAGCATGGACCCCAATGTGGCAAGATTCAGAGGTGGAGCTTTTAGAAAATGATTAGATAATGAGGGTTGTAACCTTATCAATAAATTCATCAATTTTATAGATTAATAATTTGAATTGACTCCAAGGAAGTGGGACCTAGTTGGAGGAAGCAGCCCACTTGGGGCATGCCCTTGGAAGGGTCTGTCTTCTCCCCAACCCTTTCCTCTCTGCTGCCCAACTGCCATGAGCTGAGCAACTTTCTTCTGCCATACCCTTTAGCCATATTTCTGCTTTAAAGCCAATTGACCATGAACTGAACCTCTGAAACTGTGGGCCAAAATAAATATTTCATTGTCTTAAGTTGTTCTTGGCAAATATTTTGGTCATAGCAACAAAAAGCTGATGAACACACCCACTTTTTTATTATTTTTCAATAAGGATTGATGAACAGTCTTATATCTTGCATTACCAAACAACTTGTAATCAAACATAGTGATATCCCCGAACAGTTTTGTATTAAATATTATGAAAATATTTGGCTTATTGCTGTATTTTAACCAAAATGAGTCACAATATCTGACACTGAAACACCTCCAATTCCCCATTATGTTCTAGATAGTTTGCTTAGGTATTTTACAAACATTATTTAATTTGACCTTCCTTAAAACATTATGGTCTAGGTCATCTTATTCCCACTTTACAGGTAAAGAAACTGAGGAGTAGAAAGGAGCTGCTCATCTATTAAGTCTCACAGGTGAGATTGGAAGCCAGACAGTCTGTCTTCGAAGCCCTCCCTCAGAGTCAAAGGGAAAAGTGGCCCAAAACAGTGTGATAATAGAGACCATAGCCCAACTACCAGAAGTGTATTCATTATACAATGCTCCAATTGGAATTTGTTCTTATTAGATCATTTTTTAATCAAGTCAATATTATGATGTGCAATCAACAAAATCCAACTCCAGTAGACTTTGAAGTCATTTGGTGAATGTCTACTTTTACAGGCAAATTGTTTCTGGTGCTTTTGTGAATTGACTTACAAGCTATGGAGTATTGATGGCATTATAACTAGAGTAGGCTGCTGCTTTTTTGCAGTGGTATATCTGGATTGATTTTTCATGGCAAAGATCCTGGGTGGCAAGAGACTTCTTATTTGGTTTAAAGTAATCCTGAGAAATTGATTCAATTTATAAGCATTTTTAAATGACACTGCTCTTTTAAATATAGTAATGGGGTTTCTTCAGAATGGATACACAACTGAAAAATTCTGTCCAATTTTCCACTGAATTTTGCTGTAATATCAAAGTAATGTTTGTGCCAAGATATGATAATATCATACTTAACAAAAAAAACTCGCTTTCATTTATTTAAAAGGAAAGATGATACTTTGGGGATGACATTTGAATAATACTCTAATTTAGCAATGTCAGTATCTTCAGAAATTAATAACTTACAGTCTGTGCAGAATATAAAAATTCTATCAACTCAAAAAACAGGAGCACTAAATTATCTTTGAGGGTCCCCCAAATATTTACTTTAAGGGGTATCCACCATAGAGCAGAGGAAGGAGCACAGCTGGGGGATTCAAAAACTGATATTCTTATTCCAAGATTTTTACAATAACTGGGGAATCAGGAGCAAGTCATGACTGCATTTGACCTAAGTCTCCTATGTTCAACATGAAGGGACTGAAGTAAATTATTTCTAAGATGACTTTTGACTATAAGACTCCACAACTTTAATGCATTTCAATCTCAATGCATGAATACGATTTTGTATCATTTTGCTCCAGAGTTTAGTTTTTCAATTTCAGATCAACTATATACTGAAATAAATGAATAATTTTAAATTTTTATTTATGTATACACCTTTTCTGTGACTGGAATTCCAGTCTGAATTTATAGAAAATATTTTAGGCAACTAATAGTATACAAAATGCATTTATACAAAAAAATAAAGTCATAGTACATAAAACCTGGAATTATATTTAAGTGAAAACATCTGGAAAATAAAAACACCTGATATAAATACAAACAATAACCTGGGCGCAAGCATGCCTGTAATCTCAACATCTTGGGAGGCTGAGGCAGGAGGACTGCAAGTTCAAAGACAGTCTCTGCAGTTTAGCAAGACCTTCAGCAACGTAATGAGATTCTGTATCAAAATAAAAAGTTTTGAGGATATAACTCAGTGATTAAGTACCCCTGGGTTCAATCCACAGTACCCCCCCAAAGTCAATAAATATAAGTAATATTCCTTCCTTGGTCATAAAAGAAAACATCACAAATGGTTAAGAGTTTGAATCAATACTGGATATACAAAGAATTATCAAATGCCTTAAATTGCCTAAATAAGGCATTTAATTTCATAACTGAGAGCATGCAGTTTCATATTTCTGAGAAATCCCACAAATTAGGGTACATTTATCAATGCCAAATTTCAGTATATTTTGTACACATTTTGACATCATGAATCACTGTCATTTCCAGGGTCGTCTTTGATCACCTTGAGAGCAATTCAAAATACCCTGGCATTGATAGAACCATGTTAACATTATAACTTAATCAATACCCCTGTTTTCTCCCTTCAAGTTAAGTATGGCACTCTTTAAATATGGTCTCAATATGAACTTTTATATGCCTCACTTAACTTTAGTAGGATTAACTAAGTAGGATTAGGCTGACTATAGAAATACATATTTAAAACATTTATTAAATCAACTACTCTGCTGTTGACTGAATTAACCACATTCTCCCCAACCCCACTACTTTCTGTATTTCTGGAAAATTCCTCTTGATTCCATGCAAAATCAAATATTATCTCTTACAGCAAGTCTCCCTAACCACCCCCCAAAGAGAACCAATCACTGTTTTTTTCCCCATACTCCGTAACACATTGCACATAGGTCCATTGCTGCCCTTACATACTGCATTAGAGTCAGTTGTTTATTTGCTTCTTAATACTCAGAATGATCAAAGAGTGGTCCATCGTGGCACATTCTGGGAGGGTGTCAAGGTATGAGTGAAAGATCAAACAACAGTGTAATAAATCGGAATTGGGCTGTAAATAGTTCAGACTTACCAAACTACTTATACAAATATATGGCACATACACACTATGGATTATACCTGAGAATAGAAACAGAAGGAAAGGAAGAAATGAAGGAAGGAGAAAAGAATAGAGTGCAGCAGGAAGAAGAGGAGAGAAGGGAAAAAACTTTTTCAATTTTTAATTCTTATATTTGATGTCATTCACATTTGATTTTATGCTTTAGCTACATGTCATTTCACCAACCCTGATATGGTAAGCTAGTAGTTGCTACAGTGAAGTCTGTTTTCACTAAGGATAAACTTATTCATAGACATAAAGGCAAAATTCTTTTTGTCCTGATTTTTCAATTTGACAATACATTTCTGAGTTTATGATAAATTTCTAATTTCTAGTTTTCTGTTTTTATTTCAATACGTTAGGGTATTTTAAAAAATATTTTTTAGTTATAGGTGGACACAATATCTTTATTTTATTTTTATGTGGTGCTGAGGATCGAATTCAGTGCCTCACGCATGCTAGGCAAGCACTCTACCTCTGAGCCACAACCCTAGCCCCATGGGATATTTTTCTTGTTTTTTTAAACTAGATATCTTACAAATACATTTAAAGAATGTAAATTGGGTAATAAACTAAATCACTTATTCACAAAGAACTTTATTTTGTATTACTTGTTTTTATAATTTCAGGTTTTAAATTTATTTTTGACGAGTATACCCTTATGGAAAGTTTGATACTACATAGATTCAGTGGAACATGGGATTGGTATAGGATAAATTTATAATGAAAACAAGATAGGGATGGAGGTGTAGCTCAGTTGGTAGAGTGCTTGTCCAGCATGCATAAGACCCTGGGTTCAATCATCAGCACCACACACAAAAAAAAAAAAAAAGAAAGAAAAGCAAGAAAGAAGGGTATAATTTGCGATTTATATATTCTAGACACGCAAAATACTTTATGAAGCTATAAGCATTAATTTGTACTAAAAATATAGATACATTTTAAAGTAATTCTGTCTTCAGTCTTTCCCCATGAAGTTAGTTCTGTCTGGTTCATTATCATATGAATCATTTTTTTTTTTCATTCTACTTGGTAGAATAGAATAGTCTGAGTGGAGAATTCTCCCTACAATGACTTTGGGGTTAACCTTCACATTTTCTTCCTTCATGCTATATCCTAGACATATTGAGTCAAGTCTCATGCAACATTTTCTAATAGTGTTTCCTCTATGATATATGTATTTCTCTGGTAAAGCTGATAATGAGGATTTGGGAACGTCATCTAACTTCTGATTAATGATGTCTCTCTAGTTTTCATTCATCTATTATTGTATTACATTAATCTTTGATGTGATATTGGCATGCACATCAAAGTACTCTGCTGTCCTTTCCTGAATTGGACTGTTCTCTTTTTGAGAATAAACTCCCAGATGTTGGCTTTGTTGCCAACTCTCACTGACATTGATGCTGACATTCACATAAACCATAATCACTGGTGACATCTGCAAGATTTAATTTAAGCAATGAGTAACAATGCCAATGTCCAGCAGAAAGAAAATACCTATTGCAGAACAGAGAGGGCTATTTTTATCCAGATGGTAAGCATAAACATTACCACCATTCAATAGAGTAAACAGAGTTTGAATTATCAGTTTATGAAGCAATGTTGACCAATTTTATCACATCAGATTTCAGTGTTAGAATTTGGCTTCACAGCACAGCTGTTGGCTTCATTGCAGTATTTGAGAATGCAGATGTGGCTATGAGGATTCATTCCCTGAGGCTAGAATATCTAAACAAATTGCTCTGTCGCTGGGCATGATGTCAGGAATCTTAACAGCTAAGAGTATTACAAACAAAGCATTTGCCATTTTGCATCTAAACTAAAAGCAAAATTGGAAGCCAAAGCACCAACACACACATAAGTCAAAGGGTCGAGGGACCACTTTTAATCCTACTGCTGCTTCTGAAGGATGTCATTACTGGTGTCCTGTGGCCACTGTGGTGGCAATGGCACACTCATGGAACCTGGGTAGCATTTTAGTTGTGTCACTTCAGTGACATTGATTTAACCTCTTAGGACCTCAAATTCATCATCTGTAAAATATGACCTAAAAACCCTGCCTTTTTATAAGAGGATTGTGAAAAGTGTATGAAATATTTATGCAAACACATTTTGGAAGCACTAAAGTATTATAAAAATAGTTTGTTATTTATTATCCATTCATTCATTCCTCCACCCATTCAGTATTCATTTGAACATCTCCTATGTGCCTTTGGACCTTCTATTTTGTCTCAGGTGGTTGATGAGTCCTCCTCCCTCCCTAGCCCCACCCATACTTTTAACTGTCCACCTCTATGTCCTGATTGTGGGTGACTTGTCTTTAAAAAAATTGGTTAGACAGTACATATGCTTTTCTAATCCAGTGCATGTCTCTCTCTGCAGACAGCTGATTATTCTAGTTCCAATGCCCTACCAAGTTTTGTGTTTTATTAGAATTATTTTAATCCTCCTCTTGCATTTGTAAGTACTTGCCCTAAAATAGTACAATGTGCTAATTTTGTATTTTTATTTTAAATAATTATTTTTTAGTTGTTGTTGGACACAATGCCTTTATTTTATTTATTTTTATGTGGTACTGAGGATCGAACCCAGGGCCTTGCACGTGCTAGGTGAACACTCTACTGTTGAGCCACAACCCCAGCCCCCTAATTTTGTATTTTTAATGCTGAGAGAAGGATGTTGGGAGATTAGAGATATTGATGGATGAATAGTGGGACAAGGGGCTGGTAGTCATTGGTCAGAGTATTTTAGCTTTAGTGCACATATTGCAGGGGTAGCAGGGAAAGATTCAACATATACATTGTACACAGCAGGTTTTAGACTCTCTAGGCAGTCTAAAGAATTAGTCACATAGGCCACTAGAGTCCTGTTTTAAAAGACTGGAGACATTTATTGGAAATAATTCTTTTTTAAAGAAGCTTTAATCAAGCAGGTATGCTTGGTCTTCATCTGTTATGGGAGGAATATTTCTATTTGTATAGGATGATATTCAAATGCATCTAAAGAGCAGCCTTTATGAACTCATATTCTAAACTGGAAGGCAAAAATGTGAGTAAATTCTCAAAGCAATAATTTCATTCAAACCTCTTTATAACATAAAAGCAGGGTGCAGTGGGCCTTGTTGATCACCAACTTGGACCTAACATAGTATATAACACAGAAGGGAAGTTAAATTTTTCCTAAACTCTCCATAGAATAGAGCTTTGGCACCTCAGAGGCCATGGACCACAAGCAGTGATAACCAGCAGAAGCACCATGGGCTCTAGTTATAGCCATGGTGTTTAAAAGAAGGAGCATAAATGCTCAGCAGAGATGGCAGGAATTAGGCAGCAACAGTGCCCACCTATAGAGGGGTGGGACAGCAAGGAGGTTAAGTGACCTACCAGTCACCTATTGGCTCTCAAATCTCTGTTTTCTCCTCCATTTTCCTCAGCCAATGCCACTTCAAATTCCAGGCAGCACTTTCATCCAACAATTTAGTGACTTCTAGGCTGTTCTCTAAGTTCCTTTTAGCTCAATTCCTGACACGTCCTTTCTCATGAATGGTCTCCTTTTATTTTTAAATAATCTATGTACTTGATTATGAAATGTAAATGATTCAAAATACTATGCAGGGAAACATAAATCTCCTTTTTATTCCTAACTACTAATTCTTTAGCTTCTATGCCAGAGATTGATACAAGTATTAATTTATAGTGCAATCTTCCAATTTCTCTAGATAGACATATGAATATATATACACACAGAGAACTGTACATATAAATAGACATAGATAAAGATATATGGAAATATGTGAATGTGTATGTATAGAACATATAAATAGATGGACACATAGATGGATAGATAGGATGCCCAAATGAGATATCTAATAGCTGTTGAATTAACATGACTCAGTTTTGTGAATAGAGTGTGTATTAGCTTTTGTTGCTATGACCCAAATGCCTGACAAAAACAACTTAAAGAATAAAAGCTAATTTGGGCTCACAGTTTCAAAGTTCTTAGTCCATGACAGGGTAACTCCATTGCTTTGGGCCTAAGGTTAGGCAGAACCTTATGGAGGAAGGATGTAGTGGAAGAAAGTTGCTCAGCTTATGGCTGCCAGGAAGTGAAGGTGGGAGTGTCAGGGACAGATACAGTTCAGATCTAAGTCCCCAGTGACATTTTTCCTCCAACCACGCCCCCACTTACCTACAGTTAGCACTTGGCAGCCCATTCAAATTATTAAGCCATCAAATGGATTAAACCGCTAATGAGGTCAGAACCCTAATCATTGCCTAAAAGCCCCACCTCTGAATCTTTCTGTATTGGGGACCATACTTCTAACACATGAGCTTTGGGGATTATTCCAGATCCAAACCATAACAGAGTGGATGGGAATGAAGGCAGTCAACTGAAGAATTCTTGGGAATTCCATCTTTTATGAGTATAACTAGAGTCTACTTGGAGCAAGGCATAACATGTATGTTCTTAATGGGTGAAGACTGTTAATTCTCAGATCTATATGAGGTCCTTCTTAGTTTCAGAACAGGAAACATACCTTGGGGGATCTTGGATCTGTCCTGGGTCTGTTTTATGTAGAATGAGTTTATATATTCAATACTTTTGTAATGAAAATATGAGCTTACCACTAATGTATGTATTTGAGTTCTCTTTTGTAAGAGGTATTATCTTAGACATTGCCTCACACATGTACTCTACCACTGAGCCACAACCCCAGTCCCACAAATTTGTCTTTTTAAAAATATTTTTAGTTATACATGGACACAATATCTTTATTTGGCTTATTCCTTTTTATGTGGTGCTGAGGATTGAACCCGGTGTCTCACATGTGCGAGGCAAGCACTCTGCCGCTGAGCCACAACCCCAGCCCCACAAATTAGTCATTTTGACATGTTTGATGCATTCTGCTGTCTCACCTTTTTATAAAACAAATCATAAATAATAAATAGGTGAGAGAGGGAAACTCTTCCTTATAGTAGAATTGCAGCTAATAAATAGAAAAAGAATGATGGCAACTAAAATTTTCAATTGGGCAAACACCAGATAATCCTCAATGGATGTTAACATTAATAAGCAAAATTACAATCAGAAGTAGAATTTTTTGTGCCAGGTGCAGTGGTATACTCCTGTAATCCCAGTGGCTTGGGAAGCTGAGGCAGGAAGATCATGAGTTCAAAGCCAACCTCAGCAACATGGAGAGGCACTTAGCAACTCAGTGAGACCCTGTCTCTAAATAAAATACAAAAAAGGGCTGGGGATGTGGCTCAGTGGTTAAGTGCCCCTGAGTTCAATCCCCAGTATCCCTCCCCCCCCCCAAAAAAAAGAAGTAAGATTCTTGCCTATCCGCCAAGTAATAATAAATAAGTAACAATAATAAGTAATAATAAATACAAATAAACTTTTAAAAAGAGAAAACAGTAACTTCATGGTAGAGAAACCTGTCATATAGCACCTTACCTACCTGATGTAGTTCACATTACTTATTTTCTTCTGCACCTCTTCCTGACAGGATGCTTTCTGAAAGACACAACACCACCTTTGCCACCTTGATCCTCTGCGGCCTCTAATCTGAATTGTGGGCTCCTTCTCATCTGTTTCTGCTGAGATGACCTCCAAGGTTCTAATTCTATCTTACAGGTGTATCTTGTCACAAGGCCATTGCTCTAGGAAATTTCTTGATTTGTACCATATAGAGAAGGCTAAGTTAGTATAATGGAGAATATAAACAATAAAATACACTTTTGCTCCTCCACAAGTTCAGAGTTCAGCCAGAGATGCACAAATTTGAGCACATTAACATCAAACATAACTAATTCTATGATGTGGGTAGAAATGGCATCATCATCCATGTGGATAAAACAAGCACTGGCTGACACGTTTAGAATCTAGCAGGTCTCACTTTCCCAGAGAGGACAGGCATCCTCACTTAAGAAGCATAAACCACAAGATATCATGAACAAAAAAGAGGGAAATCAGAAAACTCTAGATATGGCTACCATTACCTGTGCTAGACTCTCATTCTGATATGATACAAATGCCCTCCCAGTTTTATTTCCCTTCAAACATTGTTTCCATTAAATTGCCCTTCCATAATCTTTCTCCCCTTCTCAAAAGCATTTTTTCTATTTGTTTTCAGTATGGACACAAACATTTTATAATTTTTACATAGGAATAATGATATCTACAGCCTCATATTGATAGTTTATATGTGAAAATTATAATTTTCTGATTATTAGACTTATTAATCACTGAAAATTTTATATAAATGTATGTGCATACATTACATATATATTGACATTTTTTTTTCTTTTTTCCTTTTTTTGTCAGCAAATATTTGAGGATTGAACCCAGCAGTGCTTTGCCATTGAGCTATAACCAAAATCTACTTTATATTTTATTTTGAGACAGTCTCACTAAGTTGCTGAGGCTGGCCTCTAACTTGGTGATCCTCCTGCTTCAGTTCCCAAGTCACTGAGATTACAGGCATATATCACTGTACCCAGCTATATAAATCTTATTGCTCCATAAAAGTTTATTTACCACATGTGGTTAGAACCGATTTAAATATTTTCTTGACTGAAGACCAGAGCCTCATCAGAAAGGATCATTTAAGTATCTTCCAAGCTTGCATCATCTTCCCTTTCATGGTGTTTTAGCAAAGCCTTACCTTGCCTCTACGTAATGGCAGTAGAACACTAGTGTTACGTATCATTCATTAGTAAGCTATTTCTGGAGATCCTGTCCAGCCACTATATTTTGCAGATACTACTTGGAAGTCAATGACTTACTTAAAAAAAAAAAAAGGCATTCAGATGCTGAAATGGTGAGTTACAGAAGCTAGGTACTGTGAGAAATAGAAAATCCAGTGGTCCATTTTTGAATACAGTATTTAGCTTTAAATGTAAAATGACTTGGGATGTAAGAAAGGTAGCTGGAGGAGAGAACAGAATGAAAAGTTCCAAGAAGTTAATACCATAATGTAAAAATTCATACAGCTGCTTGACAAACAGGTGAGAAGGAAGGGACCCTACCTGACCAACAGAGATAAAGTGCCAAAAAGTATTCAATCCAAGGGGATTCTCCTACCACAAGAGAACAAAGGGAGGTGGAGATAACTAAAGGTATATTTTTAGAAATAAATAACCCGATAGGAGACAGTAAAACCTAGATGATGCTAGGGAAGACTGTGCATCCCATCATAATCAGCCAATGAAGAAGCTGAGGAGGGATCTTGCACTTCCAGAGATAAAATGCTGGCTGTACCCAATCTGTGTGTCCCTGACTACCAGGCATCTGATCTTGCAAGACCTTCATTAAAGTAAAGCTTCTGTTCCTTTTGTCTCTTAGTCCATTCTTTGTGTTTGGATCTGTGAGCATGTTTCTCACAGTACCATTTTCCTAGTAGTGGGGGAAATGAGTTAAAGATTAGCAAAAATAATGAGTATTGTACACAAAGAAAAATCATAAATTTGCCTTTGAGGAAGGAGATGGTGATGCAATGATTGCAAAAGAACAACAATTATTATCTGTATTAAATTTCCTCATTTTTTCTGGGAGTAGATCAGTATCCTGTTTTATAATAAAATTGACAAAATCTTCATCCTCTTTTATGAAAAATTTTAAAATAAATTTAATAGGTATATGTCAATGCTTTACTATGAATGGCTTTCTTTCACACCTTCATGTGTTTTTCATAGTAGACCTGTGAGATGATTGTCAACCCTTAGGAGAAACTTAAGCACAAATTGATTAAAAAACAAAGAGAGTCTATCTGATCTGATAGGAGTTGCAATTTGGGCAGGGTGTGGCAGCACACACCTGTAATCCCAGCAACTAGGGAGGCTGAGGCAGGAGGATCGCAAATTCAAAGCCAGCCTCAGCTACTTAGTGAGATCTTCACCAACTTAGCAAGGTCCTGTCTTAAAACATAAAAAGGGCTGGGGATGTGGCTCAGTGGTTAACCATGTTCAATCCCTGGTACAGAAGGAAAAAAAAAAAACTGCAAATCAGGAAACACATTCCCCCGCCCCAGGGTCTTTTTTTTAATATTTATTTTTTTTAGTTGTAGTTGGACACAATACCTTCATTTTACTTTGTTTATTTTTATGCGGTGCTGAGGTTCTGATGATCGAGCCCAGTGCCTTGCATGCATTAGGTGAGTACTGTACCACTGAGCCACAACCCCAGCTCCCCCAGGGTCTTGAATATGTTTTCCCAGTGTCTTACAAATTTCCAGCAAGTTGTAAAGGTACAAACCACTAGTGGGGAGGGGTATTACATGAGTTATTTGACAGGAGTGTAAATGGGTACAGACAGCTAGCAAGCTGTCTTCTAAGAAAGGGATTGGGTAATTTAAAGGATATACATAAAGCAGTTTTTAGAGAGGGAGACAATGAAAAGAGCAAAGAAATTTGGGGGAAAGGAAGGAAATTGAATGAGATGACCCTGGTGACCCTAGTGACTACCTACAGGATTGGAATGTTCAGCTTTAATAAAAACCATAGCTCTCAGCATGTAAACTATAGGATATAGGAAGTTTGGGCCTGGCAGAGTTTTAATATGTTAGAAAAAGGATACATATATCTACAGAGGGTCAAAAGTTCTCCCAGGTAGACATGACTAAGCCTGGTCTCTTATGATTTCTCAGCCTAATATTTGGGGAGTGCCTCAATTCACTTTTTGCTTTGATTTTAATTTCTTCCACATAGGAATAAATTAATTTAATTTCATTTCATTTCTTCTCACTTTATTGCTGAGAAAGTTGAGCTCAGCAATGGCTGGGACTTAGTCTCAATGAACCAGGTATTGCACACAGTAAACCATGTTCTCAGTCCCACATCTTTTGTTCCATGGACCATGCTCTTAACACACCACTCAGAATCCTTAGAAATCTGCTGGGAAACAAATTATCAATAGTCATTGTCTAAAGTCTTTGATCTACCCTCTCTGTTTAAATTCCTTGACTCTCAACCAACCAAAACATGAATACTAGAGTATTTCTAATATAACCTAAGAAAATACACCTTGGAACAGGTTCCAATAGGATGAATTTAGAATCCATTGTAATAAAGTCTTCTCAAGCCAAAGTCTTTTGTATTATAAGAGTAGCCACCCCTCTCTACCTCCATTCACTCCTCTCATCTTCCTGCTATGCACCATTTCTGGATGCCATTGCCATTCTGGGGAATCGGGAAGGAGATAAAAAATGTGTTATTCTTCCCCCATATTTGCTCATTACTTTTTCAAACTTTTAATTTATATATTGAGTGTGTCTTACAAAAAGGTTCTTTGATATATTCTTTTCCTAGTATTCTCCAAGAAAGAATACAATTCCGACAGTTCAATAGATTGTTTTCATAAAGATGCCACATTTTCAAAGGGTGAATAAAATGTACTGCTTCTCTTAGAGATAGGAGAGAACAATACAAAATGGTACAAAACAGTGGTAAAAGGAACTACACAAGTGTCTTTTCAGAGGATTTCACCCATCATTCAATACCCACCTCGAGATTCAATTCAATTCATCGCATTAAATTGTATAATTATCCTGAACAGCATAATGTTGGTGAAAACATTCTCAGAGATGGTTGAGATTTTTTTTAGGTTTTAGTATCACTTTCCATAGCTTCTTGCTCTGAGGAAAGCATTGATTTCAAATTATTTCCTTTAAACCAGGGCACTGGTATTAAGTGGAAACATTTATACATATCCCTTACTATAAACACTTGCAATCCCATCTTCCAACTAACACATCCTCAAGACCCCTGTAGTTTTCCTGAACCAATTGCTACTCATTTGTAACTTTCAATAAACTCTTAATGAAACATGCCCATGAGAAGCAGTTTCTAGCATGATTTTTTTCCAGCATTCATGAGATATAATCTCATAATGAGTTAAAATCTGTTTATTTTCAGGGAACACATGTTATTAGATATATACATGTTTTGTGGGGTTATTACCACAATCAATTTAACATGTCCATCACCACACAAAGGTACTAGTGTGTGTTGGTAGGGTGGGGTGAGCAAACTTCAAACAAACATAACAGAATTATCAACTATAGTCACTATGCTGTACATTTAATTATCAAAACTTAATTCATCTTTAAAAATTTTATTGGTTCTTCTTAGTTAAACACAACATTAGGATTCATTTTGACATAATTACAAAAGCGTGGAACATAATTTGCTCTAATTCAGTACAACAGTTCTTCCCCTTTCCCTCCTCTCCTCCCTCTACCTGTTACCTTTCCTTTACTGTTCTTTCTACTATATTTACCAGGTTTTTTTAATGTATGTGGATAAAATAAATTAAAAAGGCCATAAATAGATTTTTTAAGTCTTTACTTTTACCCACATGAAATACCTCTGATTCTATTGTTAGTTATATACAAATTTGTTTATGGATTTCTATATGTGTGATTTGAATATTAACTATTGGATATAATTTTAAAATAAACACATTCTATGATAAAAACAAAATTTAATGCATCTTATAACTGAAACCTTGTACTCTTTAACTAACATGTCCTCATTTACCCCAAACTTTCCCCCCAGCCACTGGAAGTAACCATTCTTCTCTGCTTCTATGAGCTCTATTTTATTAGATTCTATAAATAAATGAGACCATATACAGTATTTGCTTTTCTGTACCTGGCCTGTTTCATGTAGCACAGTGTCTTCTGGGTTCATCTATTTTGTTACAAATGGGAGCATACTCCTTGCCCCTTTTTTTAACCTAGCAATCTCTCTATTTTTTATTATTTATTTACTTTTTATTGGTGGTTTATCATTATACATAATATTGGTGTTCATTTTGACATAATTATACAAGCATGGAATAAATATAATTGGCTCTAATTCAGTCCCCAGTACTTTCCCTTTGCCTCCCCTCTCCCCTCCCCCATTCCCTTTCCTCCACTCTACTGATTTTTATTTGTAGTTTTTTTTTTTAATTAGAGCATTACACACACACACACACACACACATATGTGAAATTCACAGTGGTGTATTTATGTATGTATATAAGATCGTTTGATCAGTTTCATTCCATCATTCCTCCCTTTTCCCATCCCTCCTCCCTCCCTCCGTCTCAAGACCCTTCCTCTACTGATTTCTATTTTCATGGGATTCCCCCATCCCCTTTTTTTCCCCTCTATTTTATTCAAACTTCCACACATGAGAGAAAACATTCAACCCTTAAGTTTCTGGATCTGGCTTATATCACTCAGCATGATGTTTACCAGTTCTATCCATTTTCCAGCAAATATCATCATTTTATTCTTCTTTACGGCTTAGTAAAACTGTATTGTGTGTATATTTCATATTTTGGGTCTGTTATTCTTCCAAATGAATTTTAGAAATTTTTTTTCTAGTTTTGTTAAGAATATCATTAGTATTTTGATGGAAATTGCATTCAATGTTTATAGTATTGTGGCACTACGGCCATTTTGATAATATTAATTCTGCCTGTCAAAGAATATGGGAGGTCTTTCCATCTTTTAAATTCTTTTGACTTTCTATAGTTTTCATTGTTTGGGTCTTTTAACTCCTTAGTTAGATTTATTCCTAACTATTTTATTTTTTGGAGCTTATTGTAAATGGGATAATTTCCCTACTTTCTTTTTCAGCTCCATATTACTTATTGGAGTATAGAAAACAACTGATTTACGTATGTTGATCTTGTATCCTGCTACTTTGCTGAATCTTTTTATTACCTCTAGAAATCTTCTGGTAGGGATTTTGGGGTTTTCTAAATGTAGGATCATGTCTTCAGCAGATGACTTCTATTTCTACTTGTATCCCTTTAATTTCCTTCTCTTGCCTGAATGCTCTGGCTAGAGCTTCAAGGATTATGTTCAATAGGAGTGGTGAGAGTGGACATCCTTGTCTTATTCCTGTTTTTAGAGGAAGTTCTTTCAGTTTTTTTTCTTTTTTTTTTTTAGTTTTTATTTATTATTTGAATAAATAATAATAATAAATAATAATTCATTTATTTTTGTAGTTGTAGATAAATAGCATGCCTTTATTCTTTTTATTTTTATGTGGTGCTAAGGATCAAACCCAGTATTGCACACTAGCCAGGCAAGCACTCTGTCACTGAGCCACAACCCCAGCCCTCAGTTTTTTTCTTTCAGAATGATGTTAACTGTGAGCCCCAGGTAAACTTTTTCTCCTCCAAAATTGATCTTGTCACATGTTTTAGTCACAACAGCAAAAAAAAAAAAAAAAAAACCTGACTAAAACACCATCACTCTTTGGCTTTGAATTCCCCAAGAGGTGATGGGCACAGGAACCACTCCCCTAGTTGCTATGGACCTCTACCAGCTGGTTCTCATTTGTCAGTTTTGGGGCCTGAGGCTGGATGCTCAGAGGGTGCAGGCTGTGTCTGTTGGCTATTTCTGTTGTGCACAGGAGTTCATATTGCAGAGCTCTGGGCTGTCATTTTGACTGCTGCAGGTCACTGTGCACAGACTTCCCTCCACAGAGCCCTTTTCAAAGTGGCCTGATGGCTGTCTGCAAGCATGGAACCTGTGGTTGTGTGTTTCTCTGGGTGATCTGTGGTGCGGAAGTGTCCCCAGTGACTGACACAGATCGCTGGGGCACTGTCCCTGCTACCAGGAAAGAAACTCAGCCAGCTCAGTGGGCTCAAGCTCCCACTACCCAAGACTGTGGGTGCCCCACCCCTGGCTGAATGGGGACAGAAACCACCATCCCAACCTTATCCGAACTCCCATTGGCTGCAGCCACAAAACCCAAGTGCCATCCTTCTCTGCTGTCTGGGAGAGAAGATGCCTCTCCACCTGCTTCTGAGCTCTCACTTCCCACATGAATTGCAGATGTCAGCTCCACTCTAGCACTTCCCTGGTGTGTCCTAGGAGTATCCTGGTTGGATTGCTCCATCCCACTCCCCATGTTGGCAGTGAGGGGAAAGGGGTTTTAGCAACTTTCAGTTAGTAGCAATCCCTCTATAAATTCTTTCTACATGTATTATTGAAACAACCCACTCACTGTAAGGGTACTCCCTCTGGTTTTATTTGTTGCTCTCTAGGTGGGAAGATGCCAAGTTGATTTAATTTCTTTTTAGGTGACTGGACAGCTGTGGACTCCACAAAATGGCTGCTGAACCCAGCATGGTTTTCAGTCAACAATTAGGTTTAAACTGCTTGATCTCCTTCACCAGTTCTACTGCTCCTGTCGAGTTTTAATTTGGTCTGCTTTTCTTTCCAGCTGTTGTGAATGAAGTGAGCTTATATGCTTTTCTGCTCCCTCTCTCTCTATTGCCCTTCCTCCTCCCCTGACACTAGTCCAGGTTCAGGGTTGAGGAACTCTGCCCTTATTTTCTGCTCTGGTAACTGAACTTTAAGTCTCCTTGTGTCTCAAACTGTCAAACATTGGGTCTTGGGCTGGGGCTGTAGTTCAGTGGTAGAGCACTTGCCTAGCATGTGTGAACCACTGAGTTAGATCCTTAGCACCACATTAAAAAATAAAGGCACGCTGTCCATCTACAACTATTTTAAAAAAAAAAAACATTGGGTCTTATAGTACTTATTCTGTCCACCTCTCTGGTCACCTATGCCTTCACAGCTTCCTTTCTGTGCTATGAAGGGGTCAGGGGTCACCACTTAGCTTCACTCTGCCATCTTCCCGAATTTCCTATATTTTTTTGGTAATAACCATCTTAACAGGTGAGAGGTAATAGTTTATTATGGTTTTCATTCACATTTTTCTGATAATTAGTGATATTGTGCACTTTTTCATATACTTGTTGACCATGTGTATATCTTGCTTAGAAAAATGTCTGTTTAGTTTGTCTATTTTTCACTCATCATTTATTTAATTTTGTTATTGAGATGTATGAATTCTTTATATATTATGAATGTTATCTCCTTATCAGACATAAGTGTTGCAAATATTTTATCCCATTCCACAGTTCTGCTGATTATTTCCTTTGCTATACAGAAACTTTTTAGCTTAATGTAATCCCATTTGTTTATTTCTGCTTTAGTTGCCTCTGCTTTTGATGTCATGTCTAAAAAAATCATTGCCGAGGTCAATATCAAGAATACTTCCAGGAGTGGGGTTGTGGCTCAGTGGTAGAGAGCTTGCCTAGCATGCGTGAAGCACTGGGTTCGAGTCTCAGCACCACATATAAATAAATAAATAAAGGTCCATTGACAACTAAAAAATATATATATTTTTTAAAAAAGAACACTTTCCCCTGTATTTTCTTCCAGGAATTTTACTATTTCATATTTGACATCTAAATTTTTTGATCCATTTCTAGTTAATTTCTGCATATGGTCTAAGATAAACAGCCAAAGTGTTATTCTTTTACAGCTGTATTTTCAATTTTTCCAACACTATTCATTGAACAGACTCTCCTTTCTCCATTGTATATTCTCAGCACCCTTTTCAAAGATTAGGTGACTGTAAATGTGTGACTATTTCTGTTTCATTGTTCTGTGTGTCTATTTTTATGCCACTCTTATGCTGTTTTCATTATAATAGCTTTGTAATATAGTTTGAAAGCAGGAAATGTGATGCCTCCAGTTTTGTCCTTCTTCCTCAAGATTGATTTGGTTATTAGGGGCTTTTGTGGATCCATGCAAATTTTAGGATTATTTTTTCTATTTCTTTGAAAAATGCCATTAGAACTTTGGTAGGGAACGCATTAATCTGTACATTGCTTTGTGTACTATGAACATTTTGACTCAGCAAAAAAAGCAAGGTGCTAAGCAACTCGGTGAGATCCCATCTCCAAATAAAATACAAAATAGGTCTGGGAATGTGGTTCAGTGGTTGAGTGCCCCTGAGTTCAATTCATGGTATCAAAAAAAGATATTATTTCTTCAAATATATAAATATAGTGTAGGCAGCCAGTCTGAATGATTTCACATTCTCCTTCCCTGAGCAGAGAGGCTCTGACCATCGCTTCATCTCGTAGTGACCTGAACATTGCCCCAGTCCTGGAAGTTTGAGGACACGTCTTCAGATGTAGGCATGGATTGAGCTACACTCACCTGTTCCTTTGTGATATTACCTCTTTGCCCTGTTTGGGATAGAATATTTCTTGGAAATGACCATTGTGTGTCCCCTTCTCTTGCTTTGCCTTTGGGTGTGGCCTTCCTAGATGTCAGTCAACCTGCTGACAGCAGACATCATGAAGCTAAACTCAACCCCTGAAACTTGACCCTTTGCCTCATTTGAATGGCTTCTCCTCAATAAAAGGGTTCAGCATGTGCTCGCTGTCTTTCTGTGGACACTTAAGGTCAGAGGAGCTGTCACAAGATCCCCCCCCAAAAAAGGTATCTGTTTCTTGTGTGGTTATTTCATGCAGCCCAGTTCCCCTGGAGTGACCTTGAGTGTTTTAGTCAGAGGAACACAACAATGTAGGATATCCTTCCATTATGTTCTTATTATGTTATATTTGATTCTAATGTAAGTGGAATTTTTTCTTAAGTTATTTTTTTGGAAAACTTATTGTTGGAGTATAGCAACACACTTCTGCATTTTGATTTTATGTCCTCCAAATTCACTAATTTATTAATCCTAAAAGTTCTTTGGTAGGGTTTTCTATAAATTAATTTATGACATCTATAAACAGCAACAATTTATCTTCTCCCTTCCTGTTGTAGATGCTTTCCATTTCATTTTCTTGCCTAATTGTTCTCAAGCAGAATTATTAAGGGTAAAAAACACCTGAGGGTTGTATAACCTCAATAGCAAGCATGATGAAACAATAGAGAAAGTGATGAGCTGAAATTCTATCTGCTCATGTTAATTCCTTAATCACACACCTTCCAGCTAGTATTTTCTGAATGCTTAGGTTCCTACTTGCTTTATCTTATGTTTACTGTATTTTATGATTAGAGACCCTCATCTCTTCCCACACAGTTCCATCATTTTCACTACCATTTCCAGGGGCCACATATGAACTAAGTGTGTGGGGCTTAGTTATTTTAACTATTTATTTCTAAACCATTCCAAGTTCCTGTGAAATTTCCCTGTATTAGGCTATGGTTAATAAATTGGATGTCCTAGCTGCATATATTGAATCCTATTGCAATATGGGAGGAAAGTGCCTTGTAGAAGTCGGGGAAGCAGTTCAAAAGTACAAGAAAGAATATTTCAGGTTTTCATTGTGACCAATTCACTTAATTGAAACAAACAGCCTACAAATATGACTTATTTAAGTATACTGACCCTAGTTTCCTAGAAGCATGTTTTGTTTGGTTGGTTGTTTTTCCAAACCATGGATTTTGTAGAGCTCTAGTTTTGTCAATTTATGAATTAATGAATATTCTATTAACTACAGTCTCCAGGAAAATAACAGATTTTTTTTGCTATCTCCTATTACACTAAATGCAGTATTGTAATAAATAGGCATTGGTATTTATTAATATTGTCTTTGATTAACTGAGGGCTTCAGGTAGAGTAGCCAATTCTTTCTCTCCATCCACTTTCCTCATCTTCCTTTTCAAAATGGTTTCATAATATTATTATTAACTTTTAGTTTCATTTTTAAAACACAAAACCATTGTGTTTGATATTGTTTTCAGATCATATTGATGTTAATATACTATTTTAAAATTTTGAAAGCTTATACCTATAATATTTTCCTCTAACATGCTTCTTGGGCCATGTATCATGGTGAAATTAAACTATTTAGCAAATGCATAAGATTACTATTAGTTTTTAACCTCATCTCAAGGTCATACATCCATATTGTACTACTTTGTTTCAGAAAATATTTTTACTGAATACTATTACAGTCCCACAACTATGAAACCACAAAACTTCAGAGACTAAAATTATTTTCTCAGTTTCATACACAATTTCTTGGCACTTAAACCTAAAAGAGTGTAAGACTGTTTATAGTCTTTATTTATCACAGAGTGAAAATTTTTATACAAAACTGCAGATATGTTAATAGGCTTGATTCCCTGCTGACAGAATTACATAAAACATGCACTGTCAGCTGGGCACAGTGGCACAAACCTGTAATTCTAATGGCTTAATGTGGGAAGCCGTTCTTCTCGAATGTAATTGGGCACCTCCCTGACTGGGTGTGAGGCATTCCGGCTAAACTGTGTCAGAACTAATCCCCATCCTTTCTAGGTGTGAGAGCCCATCCGTGTGGGGGTGTGACTGACCATTGACCCTGAGACCAATCACTGACCCTGACCTTAGAATGCTGTCCCCCTCGACCTTCATTGGATGGAATTTTCCCCTGAATTTCTTGTTCCCCAATAAAAGGCCATTCTCTGGCATGCTCTCTCTCTCTCCTGCTAGTCTCTTGTGTAAACCTCGCTGCCCCACTGGGTGGCTCAAGGCAGGAGCCAGAGGGGGAGCCATCTCAGACCTGGTCAAAGAAAAAGGTAAATTGAGTTTATGTGTGTTTATTTTGATCTCACTTCACTAGTTAACTTCTATGCTTAGAACCTCTAGTGTGAAGCTAGCGTGCTGGTCGCGCGGCAGAGCTTAATAGGCTGAGGCAGGAGGATCTCAAATTCAAGGTCAGCCTCAAGCAACTTAGGCTCTGAGCAACTTAGTGAGACCCTGTCTCAAAATAAAAAGTAAAGAGTAAAAAACAGGCTGGGGATGTGGATCCGTGGTTAAGCACCTATGGGTTCAATTCCCAGTACTTAAAAAAAAAAAAAAAAAAAAAAGCATTATCCACTTCATTATCTTTCTAAATTCTGAAATATTTCAGTTTCTGTATAACATCTTTTTTTTTGGAGTTTAATAATATATTTTATTTAACAATCTACATGGCATGTCCAAAATATTATTCCAAAATGTAACCAATAGAAAACTATATTTTTTATTTGTTATTATTAGTTACACATGATAGTAGAATGTATCTTGATATATTAAATATATATGGAGCATAACTTCTCTTTCTTCTGGTTGTACATGATGTAGAATTATATTGGTCATGTAATCATATATGCACATAGGATAGTAATGTCCAATTCATTTCCCTATCTTTCCTATTCCCATTTCCCTTCATTACCTTTGTCTAATCCTAAGTACTTCTATTCTTCCCTACCCTCCTTATTGTGAGTTAACATCCACATATCAGAAAAAACATTTGGCCTTTGGTTTTTTAGCACTGGCTTATTTCACTTAGCATGATATTCTCCAATACAATCCATTTACTGGAAAATGCCATAATTTCATTCTTTATGGCCAGGTAGTATTCCTTTGTATATATAAACCACATTTTCTTTATGCATTTGTCTGTTGAAAGGCACCTAGGTTGGTTCCGTAGTTTAGCTATTGTGAATTGAGCTGCTATAAACATTCATGTGGTTGTGTCACTGTCATATGCTGATTTTAAGTCCTTTGGGTATAAAATGAGGAGTGGGATAACTGCATCAAATGGTGGTTCCATTCCAAGTTTTCTGCGGAATCTCCATACTGCTTTCCATAGTGGTTGCACCAATTTGCAGTTCTACCAGGAATACATGAGTGTACTTTTTCCTCCAAATCCTCACCAGCATTTATTATTCCTTGTATTCTTGATTGCCATTCTGACTGGAGTCAGATAAAATTTCAGTGTACTTTTAATTTGCAATTCTCTAATTGCTAGAGATGTTGAACATTTTTTTCATATATTTGTTGACTGATTTCTTCTGTGAAGTGCCTATTCAGTTCCTTTGCCCATTTATTAATTGGGTAATTTGTTTTTTGGGGGGGTTTTGTGTGTGTATGTGTTAAGTGTTCTGTATTTTTATATATCCTGGAGATTAATGCTCTATATGAGATGTAGGTGGCAAAGATATTCTCCCATTCTCTATGCTGTCTCTTCACATTTGTGATTGTTTCCTTTGCTTTGAAGTAGATTTTTAGTTTGATTTCATCCAGTTTATTAATTCTTGATTTGACTTCTTGCATTTTAGGAGTGTTGTTAATGAAGTCAGTTCCTAAGCCAACATGATGGAGATTTGGGCCTACTTTTTCTTCTGTTAGGTGCAGGGTTTCTGGTCTAATGCCTAAGTCCTTGATCCACTTTGAGTTGAGTTTTGTGCAGGATTAGAGATAGGGGTTTAACTTCACTTTGCTACATATGGATTTCCAGTTTTTCTAGCACCATTTGTTGAAGAGGCTATCTTTTCTCTAATGTATGTTTTTGGTGCCCTTGTCTAGTATGAGATAATTGTATTTATGTGGCTTTGTCTCTGTGTCTTCTATTCTGTACCATTCCTTATTTCTTTCTGGTCTACATGCCTATTTTGGTGCAATAGCATTATGTTTTTCTTACTATAGCTCTGTAGTATAATTTAAGGTCTGTTTATTGTGATGCCTCCTGTTTCACTTTTTTTGCTAAGGATTGCTTTGGCTGTTCTGGGTCTCTTATTTCTCCAAATACATTTCATGACTGCTTTTTCTATTTCTATGAAGAATGTCATTGGGATTTTAATAGGAATTGCATTGAATCTGTATAGTGCTTTTGGTAGTATGGCCATTTTGACAAAGCTCCATTTTGACAATCCTCTACCTGCTGCTGCAGCTGTGGTACTGGGGATTCTTCCTTATTTTGTTATATTAGATCTCCTGAGTCCCTGATCTGTCTTGAGTGTCCAGTGTTAAATTCCAGTAAAGTTCCCCCTAATTTTTGTTCATTCACCCACCTTGCAGAAAACTGCCTATCTGCTTTTCTTGATTTCATGCCATGGAGCCACCAGGGAAGCAACCTCTCTAGTCCACCATCTTCTAGCCCTCCATAGCACATCTTACTAAAGGGTTTCGGATAGGAGATTGTGGACACCCAAATATGCACATACACATGCATATGCATATGAGCATGCAAATGAGTGCATTTTACGGGATACAAGTTAAGGAAATGCTAGGTGAAATAGAGATAAAAAGGTCTCTTTTTAAAATTTCTGAAATCTTTTAATTTGCTTCCTTATTCTCCAAGGAGAAATATTGTATGAAATGTTTCCAGAATATTTGAATGAGTAACCACTTTATCAAGAAGCTTCTTTGCCAAGTCATTGACAAAAACATTTTATGGAAAAACACATAAGGAGAGAAAAACTTACTGTCTCAGATTTGGAGGCTGCAAAATTCGCTCAATTCTACCAATCACAGAAATTGCACTTGCAATGTCATCAATTGTGACCACATTGCAGAATTCAATAGCCATTATTCAGTCCCCATCTTTCCTCTTGCAGCACTTAAAACAGTTGATCACTTCTTTCTTGAAATTTTATTTGGTATCCAAGACATCACACAATCCCTCTTTATTCTGCTGCCTAATTTTCTGCTGTTAATGTCTTCTTTACTGGAGACAAACCATTTCTTAATCACTAAGTGCTAAATTTTCTCAGAGTTTAAGTCTCAGGTTTGTTCTTTTCTCTGTCTACATTGATGATATGCAATTTACTAACCAAGTTCCTAACTAGAAATACTCATCTATATCTGAAAACCCCCAGTAGAGCTTATCTAGCCTAAATCTTTTCATGGATGTCCAATTTCCTCTATCATGATGGAATTTCAATTGGTCTTACTTTTCCTTTGTTATTTTCTCCATGTAAAGATAACATTTTGATATACAATCAGATACAGTCTTCATTAAGAATAATTTTATTTAAGCAATGAACTTTCCCCATCTAAACTAGACATTGATATTCATGCCTCAGGAAAGATAGGATAAGTTGATTCATGGCCTTTAAGCTTAAAATTCTAAGGTTTTAAGCAAGAGAATTAGAATTACTTTTGAGCATGGCTATTCCTTATTTCCTTCTGAAGTCTTAGGAAATGTTACTTATTTGTTCACCCTCTTCCCAGATCCATTCTCTGCCTTCTCTACCTTGCTCTTTACTCCAAGAAATTGACTATTATGGACCATACACCCAAGATCACTTGATCTGTGGTTTCCAGTTGGATTCATGCAATAGATGTCACAATTACGAACCAGACAAGGTGGTGAAGACCGATAATCCCGACAATGAATGCTGAGACAGGAGGATTGCAAGTTCAAAGTCAGCCTCAGCAACTTAGTGAGGTGCTAAGCAACTTAGTGAGACCCCTGTCTCAAATTAACAAAAAAGAAAGTCTGGGGAAATGGCTCAGTGGTTAAGCACCCCTGGGTTCAATTACCTAAAAAAAAAAAAAAAAAAGTCACAATTAGGAGACAAGAATGAAGAAAAGTGAAAGTATTTGTACCTCTTCCTCCCAGCCTTAATAAATTCCTGCCAGTGGCTGTCTCTTGTAGTGACTATGGTGACTACTCTCAATTTCTCCTTTTATCATGGCTCCAGGTCCCAACAAAGCTGCATCTAATGCAATTTCTTTTCCCTACCATCCCTCTGGCCTAGAGTGGGAATAAGCTCCTGCTTTACTAGTCCCTAGGTGCTTCAGCACCCCCTTGAAAAGATCCTCATGGTAGCACCTCTATTACTCTTGAAATATGCTGGTGAAGGGAAGCTTTTCAAGGCTTGTAACATGAATCTGTTTCATGGGGGAAAAAAAAAAAAAACAGAACCCTCAGGAAACATAATAAAGAGGCTACTGACATAGAATTAACAAAGTTAAGAGAAATACCAAAGTTGAATTGTAAGTGCAATATTTCCAGAGCGATCCGATTGAATGGTCTGGTTCCAGAATAATCATAAAACATGACATAGAAATATGATCTCTGGGGGCTGGGGTTATGGCTCAGCAGTAGAGTGCTTGCCTAGCATGTTCGAGGCCCTGGGTTTGATCCTCAGCACCACATAAAAATAAATAAATAAAATAAAGGTGTTTGTCCAACTACAACTAAAAATAAATATTAAATAAATATGATCTCTGTTTTATTTGGTAGATTTATATTCATCTAGCCTCAGAAATTTCTGCTTAATTTTCAACTCCCTTATTAAGTCCAAGGGAGAATTAAATGAAAATAAGATTCATCTATTCATTGAGCACTTATTTCTGCAATTTTACTCTGAACAACAACAACAAAGGCTCTGCACTTACAAAAGTTTAAAAATGACATGTCTTTATTATGTGTTTGATTGAAGCTCAAAAGAACTCTAAAGCAATGAGTTGCATTTGGCAATATTCTATAACTACAACTAATAATATTTACTGAACAACAACAACAATAATAAAACACAGTGAATAAACTAGAATTTCAGAAGGAAATAAAATATCCTCTATCAAAATATAAAATCAATATTTATCAAGTTACCCAAATCATAAAAACTTATGTTTTCCTTTTTAACTTAATTTAAAAAAGAGAGAGTACATTTATATTTGCTTTATTTTAGAAGGTAAGCAACTACTGAAATGCTGGTATGGTTTCCCCTATCACCAGTGTATTCCTTAACATCTGGTATAAGGCATACCCTATCATCTGCAGCTGGTAGACATAACACAGTACATGTAATATTTTGATATTACCTAGTATATTCACTTTGGGATGCTCACTTTTATGAGTATTTTAATACCATCTTCCACTGTCCACAGTGTTTTTATGGCCAGAGTTTTTACCTCAATTATAAAAGCAATCATTTTTCCCATGCTTCAGTGTGTTCACAGGATAGCTGGAGCTTCTTAAAACCTATATCCCAGAAGAGTGCTCACAAATCAATAAGCTTTTATTTTCTACCTTTATATTTTACTCACATTTGATCCAGTACCTTCTATCTTCAGTCTTATATTGACTTTTAAGGCTCCTGGTGATAGAGGTTTACTAAGTCCTTTGGATTTTTTTTAATAATACAGTCTCTTTCCTCCTTTATTAGATATACTATATTTCTAAATGGGTTGTATTATAAATTAAACTCAGTTATATCTTAATATCCAACAGAAAAAGAGAAATATCCAGCAGAAAAGATAGAATCAGATCCTGGGGTGGTGGTCATGATGCCTATCTTCAAACAAGGAGTAGTGCTCACTAGCCATTAATAGACAGGAGTGGGACACTTATTCAGACTCAGGGAATTCAGGGGTATATTGAGATTTAAGAAATTTGGGGTGTGTTAACATAAATGTCTTGAGACAAAAATTTCTAACATTTTTTAACATGTAGAAATTTTGTCGCTGTGTTCATGAGAGACTAATCAATATTATTCTTTATTATAATTCTTCTTTAATTTTTGACACCAAGGTCATACTGCAATATTAAAAAGTTGGAAGAGTGTCTTCTCTTTTGAATAGTATTGCTGTTATTTTTTTCCTGAATATTTGTAGCATCCATGAATAAAACCATTTAGGGCTACATAGTATCATTGTGGGATTAAGGTTGTACATGAGGAGATTTTGATTTACAGATTAAATTTCTTTAAACAGTTTAGGGTTGGGGATTCCTATTTATTATTGTATCAGTCCTAGTAATTTGTTTTTATTATTCTTATATTTAATATAAATTTTCAAATATGTTGCAAAAAGTTATTCATAATGTCTTAAGTATTTATAATGTCTGCAAGATTTTTATTATTGTCCTTTTTATCTTTGATATTGATAATTTTATTGTGGTTTCTTTATCATTGCCAAATTACTCAGGGTTTATTCATTTGTATCAGACTTTCAAAAAGACAAACTTTTGTTTTAATTTTCTATTATATGATTGTTTTCTAATTAATTAGAACCTACCTCCTTAGATAAGGGACATTTCCCCCCTTATTTTCTAATGTTATTTTAAATAATATAATCTTTGAGATAGAGTACTTTCTTGTTTGTAACACATTTAAAGCAATTATCATGATATATGCCTTAATCCATAATTCATTTAACTTTCTAAGTAGCTATTTATAACATGAACACAATGGAAAATATCCATCATAAAGCCAAAAATCCTCAATTTGGACTCTAGTTGAATTTCTCAATACTATATTAATGTAGGCAATTTAATACACTTTAAACTCAGTTTCCTTGTCGGAAAAATGGATATTCTTGTTAGGATTGCTAGGATCATTAAAAGAATTAAGTGAGAAAATGTTTCTAAAACTTAACCATGTTATTTGTAAGTATTATTTTCATTCCATTATTTTTTGGTTTTCTTTTGTAAATGTGGAAATTGAAATGAAGCTAATAGTTCCTACAAGATAACATATATGTTAATTAATTAACATTAATTAAATGAAACTGGAATTCATATTTTATAATTCATCGTTGAGGTAAGATTTTCCTACTGGACAATTATTTATGAAAAGAGAAAAATACAATGTTGTAACAGTGGCCCACTTTATGCTTTGAATATAGCCCTTGCTGCTCTGCCACTGCAACTGATTTTTAAAATGGACATATTTCTTGCTCTTCCTCTCTCCCTTCTCATCCCTAATCTCTCCACCTCTCTAATCTCAGGGGAAACAGGATTACGTTTTTCCCCATCCTAGGCAGAATTATCTGTCCCTGAGTACACACCCACCACAGGAATGAAGTAATACAGACTTTGAGGATGGTAACAGAAGATCTCAGAAATGACTGTCTCCCAAATTAACAAGTGAATTACAACTCCAACAGAGAACAAGAGGAATGTAGCCTTTGAATCACCTCTTTTAAAGCCCCTATTCTTGATGATAGGCAGAATCACAGCCTTTAGGACAGGAGTCCCCTGTGTTTCTCCTTTGATAGCAAAGCAATAAACCTTCTTTTTCCCAAAACTGTGGCTTCATTAATGGATTGTCATCAGAGCAAGGACCAAGCTTTCGGCAACAAATTTGGCATCCCAGATCCAGATGGGAAACAAAAGCAGCCCCCACTCCAGCTTTCTTGGGCAGGCCTGGCTCTCCAAGGAATCCCATTTCTATGGTGAGGAGGCCAGGTGTTGGTGAATTTGTTGAGAGCCAACTGCAGGAGAGTTAGGAGAGGGTGAGTTTGCTTTGGGTCCAACCAGAGGAGCTACACTTATGAGTAAAGGGAGGGACTGAGGAACCATTCCAGCAGCTTCCCAAGCTCCTTTTGCTTCAGGGAAGTCCCACCTTCTCTCTCTGAATGGTACAGGTTGCTCCATCATGGTCCACTTTGAGAAAAAGGAAACTAAACTCAGGAAAGTCACAACAAGTTTGGCCATTTGGTAAATTCCCTGGTGTGCACACAGAAGCCCGTGATTCCACACATCTGGTTCCCCTTTCTGGGGCATTTGTGGTACCACTGGTGTAGGAGTCACTGTTAAGCAGGACTCAAGAACATAGGGGTATTTCCTGCCTTCTGATCTGTTATAGATTTTCATCTGTTTGTTGGCCTTGGGTTTGGGAATTCCATCTGGTTATCTGTGTTTTTGTTTTGTTTGTATCTGTTACTGCCACTTTAAGACATGGCCATTACTGCATTGATTCTATGGGTAATATCTTGGGAAAGATCTTTGGCTGGTCAATTTAAAAGTTCCCATCTGTCAGCCATAGTTTTGGGGCTCTTCTCTAGTTGTCTCTTTCTGTGTTTCTTTTTTAGTCAATCTTGCAATTGAAATTAGTCTGTCAGAGGTCAAGTTAGTTGAAGGGTCACCTATAGATATAAGCCTGCCTAAGATAATGTTTTACTGTAATGATCTGGCTTTTGAATAGCTTCTGGTTTATTATACAATCTTGAAGTTTGTCTGTCAAAGGTAAAGGAAGTGGAAGAAATTTGTAAATGTTGTACTGTCTCTTTTAAAGGTTCCTGTCTATCAGCCCTGGTTTCAGTGATCCTCTCTCATAGAATCTGTGTTTACTTGTATCTGGTCCTTTAAGACATGGGCCAAGCTGTGCTAATCTTACTGGTAGTCTCTTGAGTTTACAGATCTTGGCTGAATGGGCAACCTATAGGTATAAGCCTAAGAGAAAGATGGTTTACTGTAACACAATCTGGCCTTTGAATGGTTTTTCTGGATTATTATACAATCTTGACATTGATTTGTCAGAGGTAAAGTACATAAAAGAGATTCTGTATGTACAGGTATTGATGCAGTTGCATGTTAAGGAGTCTGAACCATCAGGAATGAAGTTGAAGTTGCTAAAAGGCACTGCCTCTGGTATGCAGGGATATCAGGACACCAGAAGAAAGGTTAAAAAGATTTAAATCTTTTGAATCCAGTGCTGGCACTCACAGTACTGTTTCTCAACCTGGGCCCAGGCCGCTTTTGATCATCTCACTGTGGTCAAGGATACTAGCCCTAAACTGGGGGTGGGGGAAGAATCCAAAAAAAGCTGCCTGGGATGTAGAAAAATGGCCAAAGAGAATCTAGCCTCTGTCCTGCCTTCTAGCCCCTTTTGCCCCTGGTGGGGATGGGGGTGGAAGCTGCTGGCCACAAAGAATGTGGTAGTAGGTTCCAGCACTGTCAGTTTATAAGCTGGGAATAGGAATAGTCTTCCCTTTTAAAGATCTTACAGGACACCCTGTTTGGCCAAGGATATTCATCACTGTGGCACAGCAATTCTTGCTATAATAGTATTCCATGGAACTAAATGCTTAGGGAGACTTCCAGAATAAATAACTGCACCCAGAAAAGAAAAAGATAGACATTAAAGCCAACCTATGTTTTGTAGGCAGCCTCTGCAAAGGGATCTTCAAGAAAACCTAAAGAAAGTATGGAAAGGGTCTCCTCTATTGCATATCCATATGCCTAGTATAAGAAAAGGGTCTAAAAGGAGTCTCTGGGTACAATTGACAATGCGAAATTTACTTAAAGTTGATGGCATTGTGATAATGATAAAGGAAGCAGGTCAAGCTCAAAATTATCCTGTGTTCCACTCCTTTGAATGCAACTTGGGAGAAAAAAGATTAAGGCACAGTTTTTATATATGCCAGATTGTCCAATCTTCTCCTGGTATAAAATTTGTTGTGTGAATTAAATTCACAGATAACATTCATAGGGTCTGTTTCAGAATATGAATTTTAAAAAGAATCTAAAACTAGAAAAGATAAAAGAAAGTTATAGGTATAGAAATATATTTTAGTACAAAAAATTAGAAGGTAAAAGAAATGTTTCTGGATGAGAAAGTCTTTTGTCTAGTAAAGTAATATTTTTTGGCTAAAGTCCAAGATGAAAGAGGACAAAATGAAAGATGCAAAGTTGTGAATGTCCAAGTCACACAGGTTTGTGGAAAGCAAATCTCAAAGAGTTTGTGTTTGTGATTAACTTGGCTATAATTAGCACAAAGTTATTTGAACTTTAATGTACTGATATGAAGAAAAGTCTGAAAACACTGATCTGCTCTTATCCATCAAGATAATTTTCTTGTATTTGTTAGGTTTTATTACTTGGGAAAATTAAGTCTTAAAAGAATTAGGGTTTGTGCCTATTTGAAAGTCTTAAATGATTACTTTGTAACTGGTTAAATAAACAACTGTTATTTAGGCTATAATAATATAGTTGACACCCTAAATGTATGTGATTAGGTATATATATGCATCTGAGAACTAGATCTGTCTAAGCCTTTTATAAGTGTTATGTAAATATTTATAAAATGAGAGTTTATGTAAGTTTTCCAGCAAGATAACCAATAAGTGCTCTCTTTTATACATTGTATCTGACATAGAAGGGCCACACTGTCATATGAAAAACTGTATTATATCTGTTTGCTTTGACTAAGTCAATTTCTGATGATTAAACAGTGTTTCCTAAATGTACAATAGATTTAAGGCTATCCTTTGATTTTTATTAACCCATGAAGACCTGTGATTATTGTTATGGTACACTCTGGATTCTAAATTGTACTTTGAAAGTTAAACTTAGTTAAATATAAAGATTAGGAGATTAAATATAAAGATTAGGAGAACACCAACCAAGTTGTTGTTCTCCAAGCTAAAATTATGTGTAACAAAAGTCTCAGGTTTGTGTAGAAATAACAAATTTGGTTGGCATTTATTCATATATTTGATATTTTATAGCTGAATAAAATAACCTGTTGCCAATAAGTTATATATACAATTTTGTGTTACTCTTTACACTGGAATTAGAATTTAAATGTATTTTGGAAGGTATTAAGGAGAGTCTGACATGTTTAAACATGGCATTATAAAACATGAAAGCATTCTGCCACTTTTTCCACCAAAAGAAAGTTAAAAGCTCTCTCAGCCTTTCTTTGATTCATGTTTCAGATGTAATGTTGTGTTGTGTTATTTGTGATGAGGCCTGACTTACCTGAGATAAGGCTTTGCCTCCCACCTTACTCCATATTAGAATGGCTCCAAAATAGGCTAGACTTCAGCTCATTTAAAGTTGTGTTCAAAAGATTGATTTTGGTTGGAAAGATTACTGTGATCTCAAACAGGGAATATAAAATATAACTGAGGAAATGTTCCAGATTATAAAAGTCATTTTTCTTGGTTCGTAGCTATTACACAAACTGAATGTTTTTGCTCTGTTAATTTTATTTTGTGTTTTCCTTATAAACTTTACCTGTTTATTATCTGTTAGTGTTTTACATAGGTACTGCTCCTGGAAAAAACAACCTGGGTTAGTTTGAAATAATAAGCCATCTACTAGATAGTATATAATGCTGACTTCCAGTACTAATAATGACCCCAATTAAATAAAAAGGGTATCTGTAAAATTATAAACATTGAAGTTATGACCTGTTACTCCCTCTTTAAGACTGAAACTGTCTTGCTGGGTGTTTCAAACCAAAAACTTGGATACCAAATGAAGTAAAAGGGCTAAAGAAAAAGCAGGCAATATTTTGGCTCTTGCTCTCTAAGGAAAGCCGGGACCCAGTGAACAACTGATTTTTAAAATGGACCCCTCTCTGGGCACTACAACTCTGGTGAGTCATGAAATCTGCTGATCAGGAAGATCAAGAGGACCCTAGAGCACAGGAAGCCAACCAGTATACATTCTGCAAAGAGGAGGGTCATTGGAGATGGAAATGTCACTGATGCTTCCAAGAGAAGCCACATATTGTCAGACAGACCCTGACCCATCCTGGAAGGTGGCACCACTGGTAGAGGAAAGCTAAAGAAGGCAAGAGGCTTCACACATGTCCCCACTAGTGATCTCTGAGGAATCTTAGCTGACACTAAAGAGTAGATAGGAATAATGTCAGTTTTAACCAACTTGGTCTTAAACACCTGGCAGGAGAGTATAGCCTGAGCACAGTCCTACATGGACATTTAAAAGGAAAAACAATGTACATTTTTTAAAAATGTAATTTAAGATGTACACTTGTGTCAGCCCTACCAAAAGTAAGTAAAGCTATAGGCTATAAAGGAAGGGTTTTTGTATGAAAGTGCCTAATAAAATGATCAAGTTTGTCCTGAGTTAATTTGAGCCTGATCTCATAGACTTACAAATTTTCCTATATTGACAAACTTAATCTGTTTTTTTTTTTTTTTTTTTTTTTTTACTGATATGATTATGAGTTACTTACTCTCTTCATGGTTTTCAGATACTGGCTTAATACTAATTGCTTTCTTGCTGATTGTTCATGAAAAAAAGTAATACTTTCCTGTCTTGTTTATTGTTTATTAGCATGATTCCTGTCATATGTACACCTTGTCCAGTCACCTACCATCAGCCACCATGGATCTCTGAACTGCTCTGATGCTAAATATCTTTAACTGTCCACACCCCACCTGATAGAGAAAAAAGACTTTGGGTTAGTTTCACCAAGAATCTTGGGTTACTTCCCCCAACTTTGCCAGATTGTGAAACTCAGGGAAATAAGAATGATGGGAGGAAGAATCTTGGAGATGTCATTGGCCATTTTTCCATAGAAACAGAATGTAGAAATTGATAGGGGAAATGTAACAGTGATACACTTTTTCCTTTGATGCAGTCCTTGCTGCTCTGTCACTGCAACTGATTTTTAAAATGGACATGTTTCTTTCTCTTCCTCTCTCCCTTCTCATCCCTAATCTCTCCACCTTCCTAATCTCAGGGGAAAAAGGATTACTTTTTCCCCATCCTAGGCAGAATTATCTGTCCCTGAGTACACACCTACCACAGGAATGAAGTAATACAGACTTTGAGGATGCTACCAGAAGGTCTCAGAAATGACTGTCTCCCAAATTAACTCCTTTGAGACAGGAGTCCCCTGTGTTTCTCATTTGCCAGCAAAGCAATAAACCATCTTTTTCCTTTTTCTCAAAACCATGTCCTTATTACTGGATTTGCATTGGGGACAAGGACTGAGCTTTTGGCAACAATGTCATTTTCTCTTTTTTCTCAGAAGTTATCACAAAATGTCTACTCTTTACCTTCAAATATTTCTTATAAAACACATATTATTTTCCTGTTTATGCATCATTATTTTTCTCATGGATTTGCCTTTTCATATTGCAATGACCTTTTAATATATTTACTCTTTGACTTTATCTATAAAATTATGAGTTGTTAAGATCCATAATGTTAAACAAAACTCAGATGCCCTGCAAAAATAAAAAACAAATGGTAAACTCTGATGTATAAATGTTACCCAAATCAAATTGCAGTCTTCTTTGAGAAAATTAAAATTTCAATTTTCCACATCAGTATCCACCTCTTTTGGCTGCTGGGCATTGTTTTAGAAAGGAACCATTCTGAGCCTGAAATATGTTAGAAAGATAGCAAAGATGTAATAGCAGTACTTTACTGTCTGAATTCTGCACCTCATGTTAGAGAGTCTAGAAAATGTTACTTTAAATGACAAGCAGAAGTTTTTAAGTTTTTTTTTCCTTCACATATACATGCATTCACTTCATACTCATACATGTTGTATTGAGAACAACAATAATATATTGGAAGTCATGAATATTCTTTCATAATAAATCATTTAATCTTGCATATAATCTGTTTTATACACAAAGATAGAATTTATACCATGATCACTGAAGGGAGAGACTACAGCTAAGCATTCAATTTGACTTCAGGTTATGAACTCTGGATTTATGTGAATTCTTTGAAGCATATGTCATTTGGGGGCTCAGAACATGAAACCCCAAAGTAGGGCACCTTGATATGCTGAGTACTTTGAATGAAAGGAGATTAGAAGCCCTCAGAATCGGCCTGAGGGGGGAGGTCTCTCTCTGACCTTCTGCTCTCCTGCCTCCCCTCACCCCTTTTTCTGCCCCAAAACCAGTCACCAAGGCAGAATTCCTCTCCTCTGAGGAAGGTCATAGAAGATAGAATCCCTCCCTGCAAAGCAAATCCTAAATCCTAGAAAGGTCACTCTCTCTTCCTTGAAGACTCTCATTCTGTTACAGAGCAGAGGTCTTCCATGAAAATGAGGCAGCACAAAGATACCCCCCATTCAAACCCCAATTCTTGCAATCATATCAGAACTATTTCAGACATGTCACTCAAAATAACAGGCATGAGTTTATTGAAAGGATAGAAAAAGGGAAAAGTGGGCTGGGGATGTGGCTCAAGTGGTAACGCGCTCGCCTGGCATGCGTGTGGCCCGGGTTCGATCCTCAGCACCACATACAAACAAAGATGTTGTGTCCACCGATAACTAAAAAATAAATAAATATTAAAAATTCTCTCTCTCTCTCTCTCTCTCTCTCTCTCTCAAAAAGAAAGAAAAAGGGAAAAGTGACACTTTCAAGGAAGAGAATGGGTTCTCTCAGAGAGGAGAGGAATAGTGTTCCTCCCCTGGACTCCAGTTTTATTGAGGATCCAAGAAGTTTCCAGAGAGTCCAACCCAGGTCCACCTCTTGACTTTTTTTTTTCAAAGGTGTTATATACTTTTATTAGGTGTATGTTGTGTGTATTATCTTTCTGTGGTATTAGCAACCTTATCAACGTCCCTATATCCATTGATTTACTACAGGTTGAAAAGTGACTGCCTGTTTTTATCATTCCTTTGTTTACATTTTTTTATTGGTTGTTCAAAACATTACAAAGCTCTTGACATATCATATTTCATACATTAGATTCAAGTGGGTTATGAACTCCCATTTTTACCCCAAATACAGATTGCAGAATCACATCGGTTACACATCCACATTTTTACATAATGCCATATTAGTAACTGTTGTATTCTGCTACCTTTCCTATCCTCTACTATCCCCCACCTCTTGACTTTTGACTTACAGCAGGCTGACATTAGACTTTCAAGTCACCACTCATGACAACTCTAGGCCACCTTGGCTCATGCAGACCATTTATAGTTGGATTAACTATAAATTCTTACAGATTTTATAGTTAGGGGGCAGACAGATAATTGCTCCTATCAATTCCAGAGGGATCTTGACCCCAATCCAGGAGAAGTGAATGCTAGTTAGAGAAACTGAGAATCTATTTTCTCAGAATCTGAAACTCAGGAAGACCAGGTCTATGAAAAGTGTCACATTATTGACATTATTTGGGGCCTGCTTTTCTCCTGATGCAACAGGTAGTTTGTGAGAAATGTGACTTATCTGTCCACTTAAGCCAGGCAGGGCTGCAGGTAAATTGCTTCTTGGGAAAGAAAGTATGTGGGGGTCAGCACAATGGGCCCATTTTATAGAATTATTCCCTTAACTCCATGTTCCCATCACTTGCATCTGTCTGCCCCCTATCAATCCAGAGGGATCTTGACCCCATCTTGGAGAAGTGAATGCTATTTAGAGAAACTGAGCTGGATTTCCCCACTTAGTCTATTATTCTTATCCATGCTTTATATTACCAATGTGCTAAATAAGAGAGAAATGGAGAAAATTGAATAGAACTAAGTGGTAAGATTAATGTCAAATGATAACATATTCAGGGATATATAATTGGACCAAAGCAAAATTTCTTGTGTGGGTCTGAGCAACTCCATTGTCTATTTGTTGCCCCCACCTACCAACATGAAAGTAAGGTAACAAATTGGATTTGGGCATTGACCGGGATTTATCCTTTCTTTTTTTCCCCCCAAACTTAGATCTAAATACATCATACACCTGGGCATACTGATGACTTTTTCTGTGCAAAAAACATAGAGAAGTTTCTACTCAAGTGTACATAGAACTTTAAGGTAGTGATTAAGGAACTCTTCAAAGTCTATATAGGAAATCTTGTTTTGTGGATACTCAAAATTTATTGAAATGCCAACCTACTTTCTAAAAGCCATATTCATGAGATAAATGCAAATAAAATACAAATTCCAAATGCCATGACAAAGAAACCTACTTAAAATTTTCTTGTGATAAATACTGTGTTTTGTTTAGCTTGTTTCTTCTGTTTTTGTTTGACTATATACTATGACTGATATCAGCTTATTTTCTGTGTCAATAAACAAGTTTACAACTCATGATATCTGTTTTATATCACTCCTTTTCTGAATATTTATTCATCTGATATCACTTCTATTAAAAGGGAGGAAACATGGAGTGTCATTCATTCATCCATATATTTCCTTAAAAACATTGGTAACTTGCCCAAGGTCACATAGTTATTCCATTTAAGAATCTGAATCTTCTCCTATGTCTGCTTGCCTGTTCTCTTTCTGTTGTAATCCTCTGTCAGAGTTTTCTATTTTATTATCAGAACCACTTTTTTCACTTACTGTAGCCATGATTACTGCTGGAAAAAAAATCAGAGAAGTTTCTATAAAGGATATCTTCAAGACATGTTGCTTTTGTATTTTTAAAAAACTTGCTTAACATATTTCAATCAGTCTTATATATTTTCTTCAACTCTATCTGAAATGTAGAATTTGAACGTTAAGTTGAAATTCAGGGCTGCAATTATTGATTCTTTAAAAATACCAAAGAATCCAATGTAAATGCATTTTCTGTAAACTGCATTTTTCCATATTTTATTAGCATATTATATTGGTACATAATAGTTTTTATTTAATACTTAAATGCTATACCATGGGTGCAGTAATGAGCTTCATGTCAGCAGTCAAAATTAAAAGGTGCAATCTCTTTAAAATGCATTTCTGATCTCAAATCAGTTCACCTCCCTGTACTCTGTGATTGTCTGTTCAAATTGGGGGAGCAGAGGTGACATTCATGAAAATCAATAGGTGTTAAGGATACTGTTCAAAGCATCAGGGGCTTCATTTATGGCAAAGTAAAAAATCTACTACCAGACTAGAGGAGGATTTGCAAGATGTGAGCTAAGTTTGATCCAAACACTTTCTAATCCCTTAGAAAACCATTAACCTGGCTAATATTGAATAAATTTTTATTTAGCAATTTCTAAACTGCTGAGCAGAGGTCCTAGATGGATACTGGGTTAACAAGATTAGTCCCCACTCTTGAAGATATAATGATCTAGTGGAGGACAAACCAGTGTAATAGGTAATAAACACTGATGAGACTTTTAATGAAAGCATCTTCTTTGTGCCCAGGGTTCACACCACGAGCTTTAATGGTACACCTATCAGAGAAAGAAATAGGAGAATCAAAAAGGGCCAAATCCACATTAGAAAAAATATCACAAAATTGGGGGAAAATAATAGTGACTAATATAATCTCCTGAATAGTTTTTCCAAGTATGGTATAAGTCTGATGTTCTTAACTGACACTTTTATCCCAAAGCTCTGTGTTTACTACATTTTGATGGTAACCCATGAATCATCTGGGCTTCATCCCAGACCCTTTGTATCAGAATGTGTGTGAAATAGGTCTGGGAATCTCTATTATTAGCCTGTCCCCTGGGTGATTTTGTCGAGAAGTTTAAGACACATTGCTATAGCCAATGCCCGAACCCTACCATTTAATCTTATATCTTTGGTTGAAGAACAAGACTCAGGCTTCAGTTTGCACAAAAGCACCTGAATGTCCACGATTTGGGCCTAAAAAACTTTTAATTTAGCAGATCCTCCCTAAAACTTAGGGAACATTCATGCTAAGAACATTAAGGTTCCTGAGCCCCACTCTCAGTTTAATGAGCCAGGCTGCTATTGTTACCAAAAGTTCTGTCCTTGTACCTGATGCCAATCCAATAAAGATGACACAGTTTTGAGAAAAATGAAAAAGAAGTTTTATTGCTTAGCTAGCAAAGGAGAAGCACAGGGGATTCCTGTCCCAGAGGCTGTGATTCTGCCCATCAGGGGAAGGGGTCAGGGGTTAAAGAGGCAACTCAAAGGCCACATTCCCCGTGTTCTTTGTTGAAGTTGTAATTCATTTATTACTTTGGGAGATAGTCATTTCTGAGATTTTCTGGTGGCATCCACAAGTCTGAATTACTTCATTCCTATGGTGGGTATGTGCTCAAGGACAAATAACTCTGCCTAGGATGGGGAAGAAAGGTAATCCTGTTTCCCCTGAGATTAGGGACGGGGACTAATAGAGAGGAAGTGAAAGAAACATGTCCTTTAAAAAAAAAATTCCAGTGACAGAGCAGTAGGGGCATAAAATGGACCACTGTTACACTGTAATCTTTATTTTGACAACCATGATACGAGATTCTGATGAAAGTGATTCTTGTGAGGTATAATGAGAAGTATGGGTTTAATTATAATTTATTACTTTTGAAAAGAAACAAATTCCATTATTGCACTTTGGTGCAAAAGAAGGATTTGGAATTAGATTTAATTTCAGATTATAAAAATTCAGTAGAACATAAAGTCTAGAGGACATGGAGTGTTTTTTTGTTTTCTGTTCAGTGATAGGTACCCAGCACCTAAGAAAAGTGGCCTTTACATAGTAAATGCCCCCAAACTAATAGTTGGCCTAATAAATAAACTGTTGATTTAAGGACAATGAATCTCTCACTCTTGTGTACCCCCATACCTCCCAACACATTGTGATAACCAGAAGGAATTTGCAAATAGATTTGCAAATGGACAACAGGGTGGAGATGACAAGATTAAAAGGGGACAGCTCTGACACAATGAAACTTCCAGAAGAAAAAGAAAGTGACAATAGAGGCCAGAAGGGAGAGTCTCTTCCCCAATTCTACCGACTCCACAGGGCTCTCTCTAGGGCTCTCTTGGATTCTCAGCACTGATTAGAGATTTTGGATTGCCTGCCTCTGATGAGAGATTATGTTTTAGAGCCACAACATGGGAATCCCAAAGGGTGAAGTGAGGCGATGTGGAAGAAATACACATGAAGGAAAACTATGTTTCTTCTTCCCTTTCTATTTTCTGAGCTTTCCCTATGTATTCATGAATGTGAAACTTTTCATTTTGTCTGTCAATAGGAAGTGGGGCTGTGGCATCAGATGTCTTGGGCTCGCTGAGTCACTTCAGTTCTCTTCAGTTTTGCATGGGATTCTGTGTCTCTTCATTCAGCCCCTTACTGTTATGTTAGGAAAAGAGAGACCCTGTGAGTTAGTGACCTCATCAGCTAAAATAAAAAATCCACCCTATGGTTTGCAATCCTTATGTTTTCTGTAAGGGCTGCTGCTACCAATAAATGCTTTCAAGGGGTAAGCATTTTCCCCTTCAGAGACACCATCTGTTCCTGCATTCCCTTTTGAGTATGAGAATTGTTATGAAGCCACTACAATGACTCCTCCCAGCTGTTCCTGGATCTGGGACTGTATCTTTTTAGAGCTGCATATTTTCTGGGGCAGGAGTATAGAGATTATAGAAATGAGATTTGGGGGTCTTTAAATGGAATGTGTAGCAATATGTACTGTCATCATAGGAGACACTTTTTTCCTCAATTATTAAGTGTCATGTGAGAGATGAAGGGCGAAAATGGAATATTCAATGAATCATGTTCGTGAAACACTATTCTGTCACTTTCTAAGTGCACTGGCTGTAAGGAAGATTGGACAGATGTTGTTCTTATAGCTTTTCTATGACAGGGACTGGAGCTGTTCTAAGAATATGCAGGATGTCAAAGAGGGTTTTCCTTTGTAGATGAGATCTGGGCTGTGCATAAGGCTCTCTGGGGTATATACCTTATCTCAAAGTTTAGTACATTTTTTTTTATACCTATTAAAGAAGAGTTTTGGGGAAAATAGCTTTGTGGGTGACACAGGGAGCATGGGTAGCTCCAGTTTTCAGAAAACCAGGCCTCTTTGATCATTTTATTTTAGCTAGGTACCCTGGAGCAACTACTTTAGAACAATTATTACATTTGTAGAGCCTTTGATAGTTTTCCAGGCATCCTCACATGCTTTGTGTTTTGAGTCACAATTAACTGGGCAAGATGGACTCTTTTCTGCTTTTTATAATACAAAAAGAGGTTCAGAGACTTTAAGAAAAAATTTCAGGACAACCATGCCAGTGAGTGGCAGAACAGATCCCAAATGTATCTTATTCCAGATTGTATACTTTTCTCACAATAACGCCATGTGATTTTCACAATGAAGGCCAATAAAGTCAGGACAGATAATCAGTAGCCTCACAAATTTGGGAGATATGAAAAACAGAAGCCAAGCAATCACTTAAAGGAGTCAAAATGATTCTGAGCTTCTCTAAAAGTTCTGAACCCCAGAGAGGACTGGAGATAGAGAAAGTTCAGCCAACACAGAGATCACTGCTGTTTCCAAAATTCAGCTATTTCTCATCAATGCATATTGATCTGCTTGTCGTAAGAATTAATTTAGAATTTGAAAAAGTTGATTTCAACCATTTCTTATTTTGAGTTTTTAGATTTCTGGCCATGCTTGCTTTACCACTTCAGAATTTCAGCCTCATCCCTTTCCTTTTGATCTCCTGCTGATACCACATATTGGTCAAATATACAAGCCAAACAACAAGGGATCCTGGTAATGAAGTCCATAAATTCAGTCTTCTGACACAAAGATTGGAAGATCATGTGGAGTCAAGGAGAGGGAATTGAAAATAGTATGTAAGCCAGAATTCCAATTTCAAATAATTTTACATGCATCATAATACATGCGATTAAAATGACTAGCACATACTGTCCTGTACATAAAGCAAAATTATAATCAATAATCTTCTTGGTTGCTATGAAATCCAACAAGAAGGATCAATTATAATACCAAGTCAATTTTGTTTGCTTATAGGCTCCATGCCTACAATAGGAACATGTATAAACCATATTCTTCTTACAAAGTATTTGGATAGATATAGCCAATGTCTTTTCTATCCATGACCAGTGAAACTCCACATTATGTACAATGTCTTTATCATCTTCCATTTCTTACTTTCTGAGCTAAATAAACTCCACTATGATTTCATATTTTAGGTACACATTTATTCACATAAATTTAAATCTTACAAAACTGGAGATAGCCCTATTTTTAATTTGATTTTCTTTATCTTTAAAGCATTTTTCATTCACTGATTTTATGGTTAAACTCTTAGGATAATCTTTTTTTCCTTATTTTAAAGTTAATGAGGTAAGAGGTAAGGTAAATGCATATTTGTTTTGTATATTATATATAACAGACTAATGATAAAAGGTTTTTTGTACTCAAGACAATTCAGAACTGTGCTATGAAAATAAGAATCATAGATGTGATAATCGAATGAAGTTCAAGAAAGTTGTCTGGACCACAAGAATAAGGATTTTTAACTTGGAATGGAACCACCATTTGATCTGGTTATCCCACTCTTTGGTTTATAAGTACCCAAAGGGCTTAAAATCAGCATACTACAGTGATACAGCCACAACAATGTTTATAGAAGCTCAATTCACAATAGTAAAGCTATGGAACCATCCTGAGTGCCCTTTGACAGATGAATGCAAAAAGAAAATGTGAGATATATATATATATATATATATATATATATATATATATATATATATATATGCAGTAGAATATTAGTCATAAAGAAAAACGAAATTATGGCATTTGCCACAATATGGATGGAACTGGAGAATACCATGCTAAGTGAAATAAGCCAGTCCCCAAAAACCAAAGGCCAAGTGTTCTCTCTGATATGTGGATGGTAACTCACAATAAGGGAGGGGGAAGGAAGAATAGAACTTAATTGGATTAGACAAAGGTGAATGAAGGGAAGGGAGAGGGATGGGAATAGGAAAGACAGTAGAATGAATTGGACATAACTTTCCTATGTTCATATATAAATACATGACCAGTGAAACTCCACATTATGTAAAACCACAGGAATAGATTCTAATTAGAATAAGTCATATTCCATGTATGTATAATATATCAAAATACACTCCACTGTCATATATATCTATTTTATGTATGTATGTATATATGTATGTATGTATATATATGTATGTATGAATGAATGTATGTATGTATGTATTGGTGCTGGGGATTGAACCCAGGGTCTTGTGCATGTGAGGCAAGCACTCTACCAACTAAGCTATATCCTCACCCCCTACGGTCATGTATATCTAAAAGAACAAGTTAAAAAAAAGGATTTTTCACATAGCACATCTGAGTACAGTTGTTCAGAAAACTTAAACAAACATTTAACAAAACATTCTTCTATATGTATGATGATTTCTATAGATCTATCACTTTCAAAACTATGAACCGTTAACAAATAAAAACTAATTGCTTGATTATAAAATAGTTTTTATCAGTCATTTTAGACTAAGTTTTGCTACTATAACAACTCACAAATCACAATGACTTACCAAACTAAGATGTGTTTCTCCTTCCCTTCACATATCTATCATAGGTCAGATATGACCTTATTAAAGAAGCCAGGTTGACCATAGCTCTACCTAAGGTATTGATAGTCTAGTGGCTGATAAAACAAACCCCTAACATAGAAATAACAAAGCACACTCAGGCCATGAACTTTTCTCCTAAGAGATCAATCACTTCTACATATAAGTCATATGACCCAATCCATATCCAAAGCATAAGAGTGTACATTGTTCCACAGAAAGAGTAAAAAGAGAGCTGGGGATGTAGCTCAGTGGTAGAGCACTTGCCTAGCATGCAACAAGCCATGGGTTCAATCCCTAGCACCCCCGGCCCCCGCCACCAAAACAAGGAAATTGTGGTGGATATGGTAAACAATAATGCAACATACTATATTATCCTAATCATCTACCTTGGAAACTAAATTATATTTGTTTTCAAGGAATCTATAGTCCTTACTATTTCCTTTTCAACAGTTTTTTTATCAGCATGCATTATTAATATAATAAATTAATTAAAATTAAATTTATTGAATTCATTAAAATTTACTATAAAAATAAAATTTATTTTAATATAAAATTTTTGAGATGATTAAGGCTTTTTCTTTAGCTTAGAGAATAAGAGAACTGACATAGAACTGAAATGAACTCCTGAAGTATTCCTGTTCATACCAAATGAAAGCATGCTATTACTCTTTCTTTTCCATTTTTTATTTTTAGTTGTAGATAGACAGATACCTTTGTTTATTTATTTTTGTGGGTGCTGAGGTTCAAACCTAGTGCCTCACATGTATTAGGCAAGTGCTCTGCCACTAAGCCACAACCCCAGCCCTCCTTTCCCTCTTAACAAAAACAAAAACACTTGCTAGACCAAGAAGTACATACCAAGTCTCTATTGATTTGCTCAAGCAACTGTAATTAAGTTGACCATAACTCCCTGTTACTCAAAAATGTTTACCTTATGCTTAGTTAAAAAAATAATAGCAGTACAAAGGGATGTAACAGAAACAACCATCTCTGAACAATAAACCCATTCTGGCTAATTAACAGACAATAGTTAAATAAAAGATTTATAACTCAGTTTTGAGTTTTATGGGGCCTGGAAAATGTGTCCACACCAAGAGGCACAATTGTCATAATTGGAGAAGGGCTGCTGCAGCATTGAGAGCAACTGCCACCAGCAGTACTGCCATTATCACTCCTAGTACTAATGACATTTGTATGACAGTTAGCTGTCCTTTTCACTGAATGCTAGATGTCCCTTCTGTTAAAAAAAAACAGGTAGGATGGATGGTTCCTACTTGTTTTATTTTCTTACCCTAATAAGTTTTGAATCAAATATGCCCATAGTGTTCCTTGTTGGTAGATCCAAGGCTACATGCTTCTTCCTTGCTGAAAGGAAGGTTTGAAATATGAGATGAGATTCTTATGTTTGTAAAATATATAAACTTTACGGAGATTTTCCCAAATACACCTGCTTAAATAGGCAATAGAAAGCCAAAAGCTAGCTACAAGAGGGAGCCAACATAAAATAAAATGTTTAAAAAAATAAAACTTTAGAAAGCTTTGGCAATCTGAGACAAAATTGGGTGGAATAAGATGGCAGCTGAGTAAGATTTCCTAGTAATTGTCTTTGCATAGACTCACCAATTTTTTTAATTAGAGCTTTTATACAGAGTTAGGTTCATCCTGACAGACTTATACATGCATAGAGGCTATTCACTTATCAAATTACCTTCACAAAAGCAAAAGAAGCCAGGTAAGAGATCATAGTGCCTGGTTTTAGAATAACAATAAGAAAGGATGCATTGAAAAAGACAGGAAGAAGCCAGTGGTGAACACCTGAGGCTGAGGCAGGAGGATCATAAGTTCAAAGCCAGCCTCAGCAACTTAGCAAGGTCCTGAGCAACTCGGTGAGATCCAGTCTCAAAATAAAAAGTAAAAAGTTTAAAAAATGGACTGGGTATGTGGCTCAGTGTTTAAGCACCCTTGGGTTTAATCCCTGGTACCAAACAAAAAAGGCAGGAAAGAAAGAGTTGTCCATGTTACTGTTACCAAAAGCTCGATCCTTGTTCCTGATGCCAATCCAATAATGAGGCCATGGTTTTGAGAAAAAGGAAAAGGAAGTCTAATTGCTTTACTAGCAAAGGAGAAACCCAGGGAACTCCTGTTCAAGAGGCTGTGATTCTCCCTATCAGAGAGAACAAGGACTTTTAAAGAGGTGATTCAAAAGTGCAGTCCAGGTGTGCCCTGACTCTGGTTGTAAATCACTGGTTAATTTGGGAGATTTCTTATATCTTCTGGTACCAGTGCCATCCCTGAACTCTGAATTACTTCATTCCTGTGGTAGTGGTGCTCAAGGACAGATAATTTGGCCTAGGTGGGAAAAAACGGTAATACTTTTTCCCCCTAGATGAGGGATGGAAGACTAGGGAGGGGGAATTGGTGGTGGGAGAAGAGAAAAAAACTTGTCCATTTTAAAAATAAGCCACAGCAGCAAAGCAGCAAGGGCTACATTTGAAGCATGAAATGGACCACTGTTACATTATCCCTCCCTCAACTCTAAGCAGCATGGAGAGATGATGCCTCCCCATGGCAGGAGGGAGAAGGAATTAAATCCAGGTTTTAGATTTGAAATCCAGTACCAGACCCACCACAGTAAAACCCAGTGTTGTACAGAGCCCAACAACCCCTACTCCTAGGCCCAAACCCGTGGACTGAGCCTCAGAAATAACATTAATCAAGGGACAAAGGGACTGCCTCTGTCACCCCTCTTTCATACTCAGTGAAAGGATACTCACAGAGTTCACGTGAAGTCCTTGAACTTCGCCTAAGTCCTGCTATCGACAATAAATCTCTTGTGTGGGGTTCTGGTGTGTGATGTGGTCTTTGGACTTTGTGTGGACCCTGCAAGTGTCCTTTCATTCTTGCAGTGGGAGAGGGAGCAAGACTCTATCCTCTGGGCAGCAGGGCACAAAAACTAGTAGAAGGCTGTCACAAGCATTTACTATAGACTCAGTCAATCAAATCTATTTTATTAATGCTCATCACACTTCAGACACACATCCTAATTCGAAGTCCTAACTGAGTCTACACCCGAGGGTCCTAGATGCTCACCTCTGACATGTCTTAAGTCCAGGTCTCTGGAATTTGATCCAGGCTGGAGGAGTCTGGTACAGGGGGGACAACAGGGATAGAGGCCTCTCTCTCTCTGTCCAGATCCTGTTAGTCCTATCGCCCCCCAGAAGTCTGGGTTTTAAGTCCTAGTTCAGTTGTCCTTGCAGCTGATAACTGGGTGAGCTCTGGGGTGTACACCTGGGGTGCAAACTCTTTCATCACTAACTTAAGTCTATCTAAGTTCTGCAGTTTATCCAAGTATTGCAGTTCACATTACATCATGGGCACATTGCTTATAGTCTTTTACCCAACACACACACTAATTAATATAATCAATAGTCAATAATACTATGATGTTTCTGGTACTCATATTAAAGGCTTTGCTTTGGACCACAGTGCAGGGCCTGCCATAGTGAGGTCCAGGACCACTCAGAAATGAAAAGCCCTTGTACCTAGGGCAGAGCTCCTGGCAGCCCCTAGACCTGCCTCAGCGCCTTGCAAAGGGCAAACAAGTTTTAGCTCACATCATTGCCAGCCTTGGATTGGGCCTGAGACACCTTCTCCCCTCCATGAAGAAGAGTAAGTGGGTCCCTGCAGCTGTGACACTCAGGTGTGATCCAGCTTAGCATCTACCTTGTCAGCCAAGAGACTGTCTCTACCACCTCTCTCCCAATTTGGGGCAGAGCAGCTGATACCAGCATTGAGAATCAATCAGCATTCCAGTCTGTTCTCCCAGGTATTAAAGATTGAACACCCAAGGAAAGCTGAGGCAAGAGCAAAAAGTTTTATTTAAAGGTTAAAACAGAGAAAGAGACAGAGACACGGAGAGAGGGAGAGAGAGAGACTCCTCCACAAAGGCAGAGGAGAGGGTCCAAATTGGAAGTTGGTGCCCAAGGAATTGGGGGTGTCCTGCTCCTTTTATAGATTTTAGATTCCCTTTGTTCTCATGATCCCTTCTCCCCTTATCTTGCCTACATGACTAATGACCAAAAAGTAGAGTGATCAGAGAGCGAGAACAAAGCCACCCAGGGGTACAGGCAGAAAGGGAGGGACCCAGCGGACTTTCATTAACAACTCTTTGCAGTGAGAAACAGTTCCCTGGGGGCAGGTAACCTTGGCAACAGGAGACGAGGGAGGGAATTGTCCTGAAAATATTTGCATTTCATTTCCTTTCAACCTTCTACCCAGTCTGACCCAATTATTCACAATCTATACTGACTGTCCTTTTGTCCCTCCCACACACACAGCTAGCCCCAGGCCAGTGCTCACAGAACTCTAGACTAGCTCTTTGGTCTGAATTGACTCTAGATGCAGGGTGGTCTTTGGTGCATCAAGGAGACAGTGCAGGTCCTTGTGGCTGTAAGACTTAGGCACTTCGCAGTAAGAACTGACTTCCTTCACTAACCCTATTGAGTCACCTCAAGTCACTCTGACTCAGCCTGACCCAAACTCTAGACAATACTCCATCATAATGCAAAGAAACTCCAAACGCTCCATCATCATAAGAAAGGAAATTTTTAACTGAGACTAAAGTCCTGAAAAACACCTGGTTCCTTATGAAGGTAACACCACAAGGACCCTTCCCTGACAATCCACTGGCAAGGGACTAAATCCCCAACTCATACCCCTACATCCACCCCACACGGTAAGTGGAAGATGGGTTCCAGTCTCTACTGGACCTCCCTTGGCAGGTTTGTCCCAAATAAACCTGTGTTGCTGCTGAACCACCTCTCCTCTCTATTTCCTTCATTTGCTTCTTTCCTTACACCTACCCCAACCTCAGGAAGCACAGTGTGGATCAAGAGTCCATTCACCAGAGGTAAATCAAGGCAGTTAGCACAGGACTTGGTCTTAAACTCAGTGCCAGACTAATGAAACCTAACATTGGGCAGATCCTAACAGCCCCCATCTCCAGGTCTGCCTGCAGACAGAGCCTCTGGAACAGCCCTCCTGTTAGGCAGAGACACAAGGCCTCAGTCTATCAGGATTTCTGTGATGGCCAGCACCCTCTGTGGTTGGTTGCAATGGTCTTGGACCACAAGTCCACTTCAGCAGTAGGCAGCCCATACCTATGAGGGATTTGGCCTTATGCAATGCCCTGCTGCTCTCAGCAGGGTGTGACAGGATTATGGCACTGATGTGATATGGTCACAGGTATGTTACAGTAGCCTGGAGCTGATCCATCCATGGAGTTGGGCAGAAATCTTCAGCGCCTAACCAAAGGCTGGTGACTGGGTGACAAGACATCTGGGTCTACCCTGTATTGCATCCTCACGTCCAGGTCAGTTTTTGGAAAATATCAGATGTTCAAGGATTAATTCTGGATAAGTAATCAATCAGCTTTGTATAATATCCAAGAACTTATTCTATAGGCCCAGAGAATATGGACTTGGAAAATACATTATGTGTTTAAATTTCTAACCTAACTTTCTAACCTAAATTCTAAAATTCTCACCTCATTGTAGCATCTTTAGCACTTTACAGTCGAAAGACTAAATGTTTCTGTTAGGTGGAGGTGGCTGAGGAACAAAGCATCAAGCAGCCTGTGGGAGCAAAAAAAAAAAAAAAAAAACCCACCAATCAGGCACCAATGGAACCGCCTGTCAATCAGCAGGGTCTCTTAGCCAATCCTGGATCTTAGCCAGCTCCCCCCCCTCCCCAGCCAACCCCAGTAGGACAAGGGACTCTAAAAACCCCCTTTTCTGTCCCAAGCCCTCCCTTCCTGCCCTAAGCCCAATAAAAATTCCAGTCCGGTGGAGCCCCCACCACCCCCCTTCTTCTTCTCAGACCCTCTTCTTACTGTTCAGGTGTGAGAGTTCTGCCCAGGAGCGAAATCTCAATAAAGCCTCCTTCAGCAGCCTTTTAAATCTGCCTCCTTTTGGTCACCACTGCCTGACCTTACAGTTTCCACAAAGAGTTCCCCTTCCAACTTTGTCATCATTTTCACTTTAATGTTGACTATGGATTCAGTTTTAGGAAAGTTCAAAAATGAACTCATTTTTATTAAAAAAGTGGTTCCCCAAATTGAATTGATACGATAATATATTTAGACTCTGGGGCATTCATGAGAAATAGGACTAAAATAAAATCCATACTTTTTTAAATTAAATGATAAAAGAATCTGGGATTTTTTTAAATTCTGGAGGCTTGAGGCACTGATTACATTCTGTCCCTATTAGTGGTTTATGTGCTAAACCAGGCATTATATGACAGTTCAAGAAAACTGCCAGTAAGAACCATCCTATTCCATCTTTCCTCCTCCCTTTCTTTTCTTCCTAGTACTGACTTAAAGAAGTTAGAATTAAGGGATAAAGAAAAACAGGAGACAAAGGAAAAAAGAGCAAAGAGCAATGGAAAATTACCCTGGCAAAGCGAACAGCTGGGACAATTCCATGTCTCAGTCAGAACTATGTAGATTGAAGAGGTGTACAAATTAGAGAAATACACTTTTTTTTTTACAGGAAAAGTGCCCAGGTTCTTGAAAATAGAACTGAACTCTTAATATTCCAGTAATAAATGACATATGTCTCCCCGTCAGAATTTGGGAATATAAAATGTCCAAGGGTGTTACAACACTAAATATCTCAATGCATGAAAACCACATTGGCAGGTTTGTGAGAGCTCTTAAAGGACAGCTGTGCCTCCCTGCTGCCTTTCCAGAATGCAAATCAATAGAAAATGGCATTTCAGCATTACATGCCAGTGAATATTAAATATAAAATTCTTTCCAGTGCTGGAAGTTGGTGGGATGCATTGATTTTTACCCCTGACACCATTGGCATCCTACTAAGCCTGCATTTGTGGATTTGTATATGCTAATGTGAATCAATGGAAAGAATGTACAATATCAACTGCCCTAGATCCATGAGAGCATTTTCGGAAAAGAAAGAATATGTGCTCTGGGGTTGGGGTTATGGCTCGGTGGTAGAGAGCTCACCTAGGTATTGTGTCCAACTACAACTAAAAAAATAAATAAATATTTTTAAAAAAGAAAGAGCATGTGCTCTGGTAGCTTCAGGGATCTTAGAACCACAGTCTACACTAAAATATTCTACTTAGAAAAGTATCATGGCTTCCACAAATGTTTATCTTATCAAAGCGAGTTTGCATTTTGGAAAGATTTCTTTTCCTCATGTATTGCTAGATTCATGGTTAAAGCCTCTGTAAAAATCCAGATCAGTAAAATAAAATAATACAAGTTTATTTAATATATATTTTACATGACATAATAACTGTCAGAAATAAAACCCTCCCCCCATAAAAAAAAAACAGGGAGAGATGGGTGGTTTTATGCTTAGGTTTGATGAAGAGTGGACAGTTGTACAGAAGTACGATTGGACAAAGGGAATGTGATCTAATGATAACAAATTGGGGTGAACTTAACGAAGCCTAATTTTTTTTTCAGACTCTTCTGTGTCCATCTGCCTTCAGAGATAAGAATGTTCCTTTCTTGTGGTCATAGGGAAGATACTTCTAGAAAGAGGATTGTAAGGCCTCCTCAAGAGAAGAGGGCAGGAGAAGTTCAAAGAGTGATCTTCTCAGGTTATGATTTTTTTCTAAACTTTCCAGGTGCCATATTTTGGGGTAGCATGTCCTGAACCCCATCAATGTCAGACCCATATCCGCTATAGGAACATAAACTACAGCAATAAAAAGATGCCAAAAGGATGTTCCTCCACAATTATTCCCTATTTCATGTGAAGCAGTGATTCTCAAACTTGGCTGTACATTGGAATGACCTGGAGAGTTCAGACAATTATGACCAACTAGATCTCACACCTAGGGACATGGACTAAAGCCTTTAGCACAAGAATTTTTCATCGTCTTCCAGGTGATTCTAAGTGGTAGCCAAGGTTGAATGCTACTGATGTAAAGAATATGGGCTGTGGTTCAAGTATACAGAAGGCATTCTCCCATTGAGTTAGTCACTGATTATGATTATGTTTCTGTATACTCCAGTTCACTCACACTCACATTAATATGTTTGATATGTTTGCTCAGCTTCTAGGCAATAGTATGGGGGTGGGGTAACACAATCAGAATTTGGGAAGGAGACGGCCACTAAAGTATTTGGACTTCTTTGTACTAACTGATATTTTCCTGGAAATTTAAAATGAACATAAATATTTCAGAAAAAAAAATTGGCTACAGATATTCCTCTTTTAGACTATTTATTGGTTTGAAAGCTAAAATTTACTGTCATGGTGAATGGTGACAAGTTCATTGTTTAAAATAAATGATTTAAAGTCATATGAAGAGCTTGATGACAGGCAGTTTTCTTCCTGGAATTTATGTTACAGTCCTCAGCAGATTAATCTTCCCAACCTATTTCTCACATATTCTAAACTGTATGCTGACCCAAATGAAGATACAAAAAGGTCATTACTGAACCAGACCAACTTTATCAAACAAAATTGAGGTGAACCAGGTGTGGGAAAGAAATGCAGTAGCTTAGCAGGGCTCCTACTGCACACAGAGACATGCTATATTGCTTGGGTCATTGTTAGTGAAGGAATGCAGTGGAAGGATATGTTCCTCTAGGGATACTTCTAAGGCTCCTTGGGCAGATAAATGATCTTTCTTGATTCTCTTAACTTGGTCATTCTACCTCCTTTCCTCAATCTTCTCTCATTTCACAAAACCTGGTCTTCCATGCTTTCACTTACCCCAATCTCTCAGGACATCATCCCTGCCTAAAGAAATCAACATGGCTCTTGCAAATATAGCACTTTGCTTATAATGAGTATAAATGGATTTTGCTCTGCTTGGTTATTGCTCGCTTTGCTCAGAAGCATAGTGGTAAGGGTTTGGGATAATGAAAGGCTTCTACTCTTTTTCTTTTCCCCTAAAATATGTGTGAGGTTATTCATATCTCATCTTATGGGAGGCAATTTCCTTTCAAACATTCTCAACTATGCCATAAAAGAAATTTCTTTATATACCTTGTCTTTGACTTTATTTATAACTAAATAGTATCTTTTCATATTAAGATATTTTACCCCTTTCCTTGCCCCAGTGATTTTATAACCTTTCCTGTATTAACTATTAATGAAGGGCATAGTGCCCAGATTGCTACACTCTGATCTGTAAATCCATTTTAAAATTTAAAAAAAAAAAAAACCTCAGTTCACCTTACCACACTACATTATCAGCATAGCCCACTATTTCTTATTTCTGATATTTATTTCAATGTGTGGAGTTCTAGTACAAAATGACAGAGGATAACTCCATATTACTCAACATAAATGTCATCTATACAAAAGAATCTAAGTGCAAAGGGACAAAGACTCACTTGCAATTCTTGCATGAACAAAAAGTTCTGCAACTACTTCAATTCCCCTTGCTCTTCTAGCTAATAGTGGTGCTAAACCTCTTGGTATTTTTTTATACAAAATTTTAAAACCAATAATTAATTACATTATTGCATACACAAACAATAATGGGAATATCACTTAACACAAAGCATTATGTATAGCAAGTATTCAAGAAATATTTATTGAATGAATAATTGGCTCACATGGTGACAGATTTCTATGGTCAGCAGTCAGAAAGCCTGGAGACCCAAGAGGGTCAAGAGTATAGTTCTAGTCTAAATATGAAGGCCTGAAAATCACAACTGATGGTGTAAGTTCTGGTCTTAGATTCTAAGTCTAAAGGAAGGAGAAGACTGAGGTTCCAGCTCAAAGACAGCTACATAAAGAGGGCAAATTCTTTTACTTTTTGTTGTTGTTGTTGTTCAGGTTTTCAATGGATTGAATAAGACCCACCAACATTGGGTGGAACAATCTGCTTTACTCAGTCTACCAATTCAAATATTAATTATCAATAAATACCTTTACAGATATACCTAGAATAATATTTAATGTTTAACCACATATCTGGGTACCCAATGGCCCAATGAAGTTGACACATAAAATTAACCATCAAAAACAGTTTCAAAAAATTAAAAACTAAATATCATATGATTCATGAATTCCATTTTGGGGGTATACATGTAAAAGAACTGAAAGCAGAATATCAAAGAGCTATTACACACCCAGCAACACTACTCACAATAGCCAAGAGGTGGAACAACTCAAGTTTCCACTAATGGGTGAATGGATTTTTTTAAAGTGGTATATACATAAACGGAATATTATTTAGCTTTGAAAGTGAAGGGAATTCTGACATGCTACAATATGGATGGATTTCAAGGACATTGTGCCAAGTGAAAAACAACACATTCTATACAATTCCATTTATATTCAGTATCTAGAACAGACAAACTCATAGAGATAGAAAGTAAGATAATGGTTGCCAGGAGCTGGAGTAAGGGGAAAATTGGGAGATGGTGTTTAAAGGAAATAGAGTTTCAGTTTTATGAGATGAAAAATTTCTGGAGATTCATTATACAGCAATATGAATATGTTTAACGTTACTGAACTGTAAATTCAGAATGGGTTAAGATGGTAAATTTTATTATAATTTTTTTTTAATACCAGGGATTAAACTCAGGAGCACTCAACTACTGAGCCCCATCCCCAGCCCTATTTTGTATTTAGAGACAGGATCTCACTGAGTTGCTTAGTGCCTCATGGTTGCTGAGGCTAGCTTTGAACTCATGATCCTCCTGCCTCAGCCTCAGGAGCCACTAAGATAACAGGCATGTGCCATCACACCCAGCTTATTATAATGTTTTTACTACAATTAAAAATTAAAATAAAAAATTAGTAAAGTGGACATAGTTTAATAAAGGGACAATTTTCATAGGCTTGAGCAAGTCTAATGAACCAAACAATCTTTTTTAAAATTATTATTAGTTATTGATGGACCTTTACTTATTTATCTGTTTATATGTGGTGCTGAGAATCAAACCTAGTGTCTTACACATGCCAGGCAAGTGATCTACCACTGAGCCACTACCCCAGCCCCTGAACCAACCAATCTGGAGGCCCCTAATGACTAACCTCATTTGAGATGCATTACCAACATTGTCTGACAGCACAGAAAAGAAACTGCATTAGTGTTAGCAACATCTGGTAAGACCTAGGCATGTAGACTAGGAAATGATGGAAATAAACTGTGGCCTTAGAGGAGTGCTGCTACGGCCAAAATCCTGGTGAAATGAGGAAGGAGCTGGGAGTGGAAAGGAAATAAATATTCCACCTTCTCTTGCTTTGATCTCCTGCTGGTACCTGCACATTGGTCAAAACACATACACTGACAAGGGAGCTCTAGACACAAAGACCATAGTAATCAGCCTCCCAGGGCCCCCAGAGCAAGGCTCAAAGGTAGAATTGGAGACTGTACATTATTTACCATTGTAAGCCTTCTTCAGGATCTGGTGATATAGCTCAGTTGGTAGAGTGCTTGCCTCACAGGCATAAGGCCCTGGGTTTGATCCTCAACACCACCAAACAAACAAACAAACAAAAAAACTTTCTTCAAAGCACTCACATTAGTGCTTTCAGAGTTCAATAAATTTTGTTGTTGATTAAAAGGTGAGTTTTGTTTTATCTATTCTCATTGCTCTTTCTAGTTCAGGCCCTTTTATGTCTTCTTTGGAACTATCCCTCAATGTGTTTGCCTCATTAACTGCTTCTGGCATAGTTCTAATCATGACACTCCCTTAATGTGATAATGTTCCTTTTGCCTAGTATCTAATTATGCAGTACTTGTATACTTTCTACAACTCATATATTATGTCCTTGCATCTAGAGTCCATGTACCTATAAACCATGTTTTATGAACCCCAATCTATGCATATCATAATCCATTAGTGAAAAGACCATTACTTTTTCTGTAAGTGATGCCGAATACTTGGTCCTTGTCTCTAATGCCAATCCAATAATGAGGAAACAGTTTTGAAAAAAAGGAAAAAGAAGGTTTACTGCTTTGCTAGCAAAGGAGAAACCCGGGGGACTCCAGTCCCAAAGGCTGTGATTCTGCCCATCAGCAGGAACAGGAGGCATTTAAAGAGATGATTCAAAGGCTACAATCCATGTGTTTCCTGTTGGAGATGTAATTCACTTGTTAATTTAGGAGACCATCATTTCTGGGATCTTCTGGTACCATCCCCAAAGTCTGAAATACTTCATTCCTATGATGGGTGTGTACTAAAGGACAGATAAATCTGCCTAGGATGAGGAAGGTAATCCTGTTTCCCTGAGATTAGGGAGGTGGAGAGATTAGGGAGGAGCAGGAAGAGAGGAACAGAAAGAAACATGTACATTAAAAAAAAAAAAGTTGCAGTGATTCCAAGATGGTGGGCCAGAGGGAGGCAGCATCCTGTGTTGCTCAGTGACCCAGATCTCACCGAGTCAGAATACTGCATCTCAGAGAGTGTAAGAGGACCCCTATACAGCTGATTTCTGCAGAAATCACCAGCACTGTGACCCCCACACAGGGCTCAGAGCCTCAGCATTTGAGTAGGACTTCAGACCCCTGGCTCCTGAAACCCAAAGCGCACAGTTCTTGGCCATGCACAGCTCTCAAGCAGCTTAGCAGAATCACCTATCAGCACCTCTGCAGAACTCCAGACTGCACTCTGCTCCCACACAGGTCACTCAGCTACTACCTACCCACAGCACAACTCCATCTCTCAGCTCCCCCCACCTTACCAGACACCCCAGTACTGGAAACAGACTGCCTCAATCTTGTATAACCTTTCTCACCATATCTGGTGGGGGCAAGTCTCAGATCAGATCTCCATCTGGCCAGGCACCAGGTATCCAACTCTCACACACCCTCCCCAGCGGTGATAACTCGGCACAGTGACCACTCAACACAAAAACATCTCCCAGTTAGGCAGGTGTGCAGTACAACCAGGGAGCTGCCCCACCTGGTGTGAACCTTGGTGTGAGAGGTCCTGCAGGTGGGAAATGCTATGTGAGAGGGGATGAGACTAAAGTTTGGAGCCTAACAGAGAGACCAGGAGCTGGGAAATCTCCAGGCAAGAAAGGGAAATACTACCCGGCGCTCAAGTTGGATGAGAGGTGCAATCTCCCGGCAGGGACTGGTGGGTGGCACTCCCCGCTTCTCAGATGCCCTAAAACAGGACCAGTCTTCCCACCCTGGTTACCTACACCATCCAGAGGGCAGAGACAACAGCTAAAATCAAACAGTCCCACCTATTGGATGAGAAGAGAAACAGAAAAGATACAGATCTCTAAAACTAGCAACAACCCTGGTTTCTTCTTTTGAGTATTTTTTTTCCTCTTTCTCTTCTACCCCTCTATCCTCCGGCCCTCATATCCCCAACATGTGTAAAACCAAGAACTTTGCATGAAATGGGATTTTGAGGACAGAGTCATCTGAATAATATAATATAGAATTGTTGTATATGCCTCCCCTTTTCTCTTTGTTGTTCTTTCTTTTTTCTTTCCCCCTCCAAATTTTACTATTTTAACATTCTGTACTTTTCTAAATACATATGTGTGTTTGTTTTATGTACTCTACTGTCTCCCCACTTACTTGTCTGCCCTAAATTACTTCCTGTCTCTTTTCTTGCTACTAACCCTCTTCATTAGATTTCTTTTTCACATTTCCTAAGATATATTAACTCTATATCCTCACATCTTTCCCCCTCAGCATATCTTCCTATGCCCCAACCCCAGTTCATTTTCCACCGGCAGAAACTGTAAACATTTTTACAAAACTACTGATTATATTTTAGATAGTAATTGAATCCAACATCTCTGTACATTGAGACTAAACTGTGAATGTCTTAATAACAACAAGTTGTTCAAAAGTGATATGTTATTGATACTGGGATCTGTTAACATTGTCTTTCCCCACAAAGGAGGGATCTTGGAACCCTACAAGAGCACTACAGACATATAGGGTAAAAAGAATAACACTCCAGACCCACAGAGCTGGAAAGGAAGACACATGAGCAACCTGAAAAGACAAGGGAAGAAAGTACCACAAACAAATCAAGACACCACATCATTAGAATCATTGGCAGCCACAGCAGAAAAAAATGACAGAGAAACAGTTCAGGATACACATGGCTAAAATGTTCTGTGAACTCAAGGAAGATATAAGAGAGCAAATGCAAGCAGTGAAAGATCACTTCAACAAGGAGCTACATAAACAAATCCAAGAAGCAAAAGATCACCTCAACAGGGAGATAGAGGTTCTAAAAAACAAACAAAAAAAAATATTTGAAATGAAAGAAACAATAAACCAAATTAAAAACTCAAATGAAAGCATCACCAACAGAGTAGACCACTTGGAAGATAGGACATCAGATAATGAAGATAAAATATATAATCTTGAAAAGAACATAGACCACACAGCGATAATGCTAAGAAACCATGAGCAGACTATTCAAGAAATATGGGATAGCATAAAGAGACCAAATTTAAGAGTGATTAAGATAGAGGAAGGCATAGAGGTTCAAACTAAAGGAATAAACAATCTATTCAATGAAATAATATCAGAAAACTTTCCAAACATGAAGAATAAATTTAAAATCCAAATTCAAGAAGCCTATAGGACACTGAATGTACAAAATCACAACAGATCCACACCAAGGCACATTATAATAAAAATGCCCAACATACAGAATGAGAGAATTTTAAAAGCCATGAGAGAAAGGAATCAGATTACATATAGGGGAAAACCAATTAGGATAATAGCAGATTTTTCAACACATACCCTGAAAGCTAGAAGATCCTGGAACAACATGTATCAAGCTCTGAAAGAAAATGGGTTCCAACCAAGAATCATGTATCCAGCAAAATTAAGCTTTAGATTTGAAGATGAAATAAAAACCTTTCATGATAAACAAAAGTTAAAAGAATTTATAGCTAAAATACCTGCACTAAAAAGCATCCTTGGCAAAATATTCCATGAAGAGGAAATGAAAAAGAAAAATGAAAATCAGCAGAGGGAGGTATTACCCTAAAGGAAAAACTAATCAAAGAAGAAAATCAAGTCAAGTTAAATAACAAATATAACAAAAAATCAAGTCAAGTTAAATAACAAAAATATGGCTGGAAATACAAACCATGTATCAATAATAACCCTGAATCTTAATGGCTTAAACTCACCAATCAAAAGACATAGGCTAGCAGACTGTATTTAAAAAAAAAAAGACCCAACAATATGCTGCCTACAGGAGACTCATCTGACAGGAAAACACATACACAGACTGAAGGTGAAAGGTAAGGAAAAATCATAACACTCACATGGACTGTGGAAGCAAGCAGGGGTTTCCATCCTTGTATCAAATAAAGTAGACTGCAAGCCAAGGTTAAACAAAAGGGATAAAGATGGACATTACATACTGCTCAAGGGAACCATACACCAACAAGACATAACAATCATAAATACATTTGCCTCAAACAATGGTGCAGCTATGTTCATCAAACAAACTTCTCAAGTTCAGAATCAAATTGACCACAACACAATAACCTTGGGTGACTTTAACACACCTCTTTCACCACTGTATAGTCTTCCAAACAAAAGTTGAATAAAGAAACTATAGAACTCAATAATACAATCAATAACTTAGACTTAACTGACATATATAGAATATTTCAACCTGCATCAAGCAGATACACTTTCTTCTCAGCAGCACATGGATCCTTCTGTAAAACAGACCATATACTATGCCACAAACAACTCTTAGAAAATACAAAAAAGTAGAGTACTGCCATGCATTTTATCAGATCATAATGGAATGAAATTGGAAATCAACAACAAAATAAAATTAAAAATTTCTCCATTACCTGGAGACTAAACAATATGCTACTGAATGAACAAAAGGTTACAGAAGACATCAAGGAGGAGATTGAAAAATTCTTAGAGGTAAATGAGAACATAGACACAACATATTGAAATCTCTGGGACACTATGAAAGCAGTACTAAAAGTAAAATTCATTGCATGGAGTTCATTCCTTAAAAGAAGAAAAAGTCAACAAATAAATTACCTCATACTACATCTCAAAGCCCTAGAAAAAGAATAACAAATCAGCAGCAAAAGCAGTAGAAGGCAAGAAGTAATTAAAATTAGAGCTGAAATCAATGAAATCAAAACAAAAGAAATAATTGAAAAAATTGACAAAAAGTTGGTTCTCTGAAAAAATAAATAAAATTGACAGACCCTTAGCTACGCTAATGAAGAGAAGGAGAGAGAGAACTCAAATTACCAGCATACACGATGAAAGAGGTAATATCACAACAGACATTACAGAAATACAGAGGATAATTAGAAATTATTTTGAAAACTTATATTCCAATAAAATAGAAGACATTGAAGGCATCAACAAGTTTCTTAAGTCATACGATCTGCCCAGATTGAATCAGGAAGATATACACAATTTAAACAGCCCAATATCAAGTGAGGAAATAGAAGACACCATCATAAGTCTACCAATCAAGAAAAGCCCAGGACTGAATGGATATATAGCTGAGTTCTACAAGACCTTTAAAGAAGAACTAATACCAATACTCTACAATTTATTTCAGGAAATAGAGAAAGAGGCAGCACTTCCAAACTCATTCTATGAGGCCAATATCAACCTGATCCCAAAACCAGGCAAAGACACATCAAAGAAAGAAAACTTCAGACTAATATCTCTAATGAACATAGATTCAAAAACTCCTCAATAAAATTCTGGAAAATAGAATACAAAACACTAGAAAAACTAGGGATAACAGGAACATATCTTAATATCATAAAGGGTATCTATGCTAAGCCCTAGGCCAACATCATTCTAAATGGAGGAAAATTGAAGGCATTCCCTCTAAAAACTGGAACAACAGGATGCTCTCTTTCACCACTTTTATTCAACATCGTTCTTGAAATACTGGCCAGAGCAATGAGACAGATGAAAGAAATTAAAGGGATATGTATAGGAAAAGAAGAACTTAAATTAGCACTATTTGTTGATATGATTCTATACCTAGAAGACCCAAAAAACTCCACCAGAAAACTTCTAGAACTAGTAAATGAATTCAGCAAAGTAGCATGATATAAAATCAACATCCCTGAATCAAAGGCATTTATTTCTGTATATCAGTGACAAATCCTCTGAGAAGGAAATGAGGAAAACTACCCCATTTACAATAACCTTAGAAAAACAGTAAGATACTTGGGAATCAACTTAACGAAAAAGGTAAAAGCTCTATGCAATGAAAATTACAGAACTTTAAAGAAAGAAATCAAAGAAGACCTTAGAAGATGGATAGGAAAAATTAATATTATCAAATTACCATACTAACAAAAGCACTATACAGATTTAATGCAATTCCAATAAAAATTCCAATGGCATTCCTCGTAGAAATAGAAAACGCAATTGTGAAATTCATCTGGAAAAATAAGAGACCCAGAATAGCTAAAGCAATCCTTAGCAGGAAGAATGAAGCAGGTGGCATCACTATATCAGACCTTAAACTATACTACAGAGCAATAGTAACAAAAACAGCATGGTATTGGCACCCAAACAGATTGGTAGACCAATGGTACAGAGTAGAGGACACAGAGACTAACCCACAAAATTACAATTATCTTATATTAGACAAAGGTGCTAAAAACATGCATTGGAGAAAAGATAGCATCTTCAACAAATTGTGCTGGGAAAACTGGAAATCCGTATACAACAAAGTAAAATTAAACCCCTATCTCTTACTATGCACGAAACTCAACTCAAAGTGGATCAAGGACCTAGGAATTAAACCAGAGATTCTCCCTCTAATAGAAGAAAAAGTAGGCCCTAATTTTCTTCATGTGGGATTAGGCCCCAACTTCCTTAATAAGACTCCTATAGCACAAGAATTAAAACCAAGAATCAATAAATGGGATGGAAAAAAAAGTTTCTAAAAAGTTTCTTCTCAAACAAAAACAATAAATAATCTGTGAGGTGAACAGAGAGCCTACATCCTGGGAGCAAATTTTTACCCCTCACACATCAGATAGAGCACTAATCTCTAGGGTATATAAAGAATTCAAAAAGCTAAGCACCAAAAATCAAATAACCCAATCAATAAATGGGCCAATGATCTGAACAGCGACTTCTCAGAAGAGGATACACAGTCAATCAACAAATATATGAAAAAATGTTCATCATCTCTTGCAATTAGAGGAATGCAAATCAAAATTACTCTAAGATATCATCTTACTCCAGTCAGAATGGCAGCTATTATGAAGACAAACAATAGTAATTGTTGGCGACAATGTGGAGAAAAAGGTATATTCATACATTGCTGGTGGGAATGCAAATTGGTGTAGCCAATATGGAAATTCCTTAGAAATATGGGTATGGAATCACCATTTGACCCAGCTATCCCTCTCCTCAGTCTATACCCAAAAGACATAAAAACAGCATACTATGGCTACACAATAGCCAAACTGTGGAGCCAATTTAGATGCCCGTCAGTGGATAAATGGGTAAAAAAAAAAACATGTGGCATATATACACAATGGAATTTTACTCAGCAATAAAAGAGAATAAAATCATGGTGTTTGCAGGTAAATGGATGGCGTTGGAGAAAATGCTAAGTGAAGTTAGCCAATCTTCAAAAAACAAATGCTGAATGTTTTCTCTGATATAAGGAGGCTGACTCATAGTGTGGTAGAGAGGGGGAGCATGGGAGGAATAGATGAATTCTAGATAGGGCAGAGGGATGGGAAGGAAAAGGAGAGGGCAGGGGATTAGCAAGGATGGTGGAATGTGATGGACATCATTATCCAAAGTATATGTATGAAGACATGAATTGGTGTCAACATACTTTATATACAACCAGAGATATGAAAAGTTGTGCTGTATATGTGTAATAAGAATTGTAATGCATTCCACCATCATTTATTTTTTTAAAAATCAATAAAAAAATTTGCAGTGGCAGGGCAATGAGGGCTATTGTCAAAGCATAAGATGGACCACTGTTACATAATAAAGAGGTTTCTCTTAGAGAATCCTCAAAAGGTTTACAGCTGTGTAAAATTTTCTGGACCACTTGACCTTTAAAGTCCATGGTTCCTTGGTTAAGCAAGAACTATATTCTAGTTAAGATACTCACTTGTCTATTTGTTCATTCATGCAATAAAAATTCATAATCATCTGGACATGGTGGCACATGCCTATAATTCCAGCTGGGCAAAAGGATTGCAAGTTTGAGGCCAGCCTAGTCAACATAGCTATACCCTGTTGCCACAGTCTGGCTGGGCACAAATAACCGAGCTGCCACAAAGCCTTGTAGGTTCAAACAGCAACTCTTTATTCCCGAACTCCCACCGGCACTCTACACACACTTCCCGGGAATACACTCCCTCCACCCAATTCTCCCGGAACCCCACGAGAACTCAACAGGAACTCCAAAGTAGCGGGCACCAGAGGCAGCAGGATCCGCCCTAATCCCAGCAGGATCTGCCCTAATCCTGGAGCCGCCCTAATCCCAGAGCAGGGTCACCTTTCAACCATTCCCTCTAGCAAAATGCCAGGAGTCATTCTGACTAAACTGTGGCTCTCGACATCTCCCCCTTTCTGTTTAATAAAACAACAAGCATGTGGTTTAGGGACTGTGCCTGTCTTAGGTTGTCCAATACTTCATATGGTCCTTACCCATCATCGGATGAGCTGACCTCAAAATTTAAAAAATAAAAAAAGAACTGGGGATGGAGCTCAATGGTAGAGTACCAATGGGTTAAATCCCCACTATCCCCCCCCCTTAATCATACAATCATATGACAAGATGCTTAAATAATGAAAGCAATACAAAACCCAAATACAAATTTGTCTAAAAAATGGATAAAAATAGTTGATGTTTGGTAAAATCCAGAGTTGTTTACCTGATTTTGACTCAAGAAGTATTTGGACTAGGGCTTCATAACGTGGGGTTTGTTCTAGAGAAAACACAAAATTGTCATTGAATCTGCCAAAATCTTCATGCAGTGACAGGATAAAATTGCCCTACTTACCCTGTTGACTGAGTATTGCCATCTCTGAATTTTTCTAGGCTCATCTTGCCAGGAATTTCTCCTTTAGGGATTTCCTAGTGGTGCTGGTGGCAAAGTCTTCAGGCCAAAAGGGAAGTCTTCTCATAGTTCCCCTCTCTTAGATTTCTCTTTCAAGCCAACTTGTCCTAAAATACCTGACTTCCTCTCCTTTTCTCTCTCTTACTTTCTCAATGTTTTCCCCCTTCAAACCTAACGGAAGATAAACCAATTCATAAGTAACAGAACCTTTTCCTCTGTACATTTTAAGTTTGAAAAGTGTCAATAAAATATTGTGTGTTTACATGCATATGCATACCTGTATGCTTACCTGATTCAGAGAATTTTAGGGATACTACTGTTTATTGGTTGGGAAAACTAAGAAAGAATTCAGAAGATTGATGCTTAAGTACAGATTTCCCACTTTGGTTTCTTTCGGTGGGGAACTACCCTCCACTGTAGTGAATTAAAATCTTGTTCTAGAAATATTGGGATTTAAAATCTCAAAATATTGGGTGAGGGGGCTGAATTGTTGCAGATAAGGTCTGAGAAGGGCCAGGAAGCTATGATGTTTCTGAGGAATCCCTGAAGAGTGTCCTGCTCACTCTGGAGCCAGGGTCCTAGTTTTCTCTACCAACAATAAAATGTGTATAATAAGAATTCACATTTATGAAGAGAAAGAGGGGGAAATGCATTAGCACTGTGCTGTTTCAAAAGGGATAAAGGGCATTTGATTAGATGATTGATTTTCATCTGTCATGAAAAGCTTTCTTGTAAAGAAAAAAGAAATCTCAGTATGTTTCTAATAGTAAAATGGCTGATTCTCATTTCCTGCCTAATGAATTATTTACATACTCCACTGCAGGCCATCTATACTCAATCTACACTTAAGCAGTGCTCCAGAAGGAACATATTCATTTATAATAGCATTGCTTCTGAATTCAACGTATTCTTATTTACTACATGAACATGGTAGTGTTCTCCATCTTAGAGGTGAATGAAGACCTGTGTTTCCTTACAGCAGTTCCTCTATAACCACAGAACAATGGGTGATATGAGTTTTGCAAGGATGTCCTTATGTGAGCATTGAAAATAGACAAGATCAGCAATTCAGAATTCAGCAAGAAAGGACCATTGTAACCCTTAAATATGGTCCAGTGACTTACTGAATCTGCCTTGGAGTCCTGTTGTCATCTCCTTGCTGCTTTACATTCCTCCTCCCTGACCTAGTGCAGCTTTAGAGGAAATGAGCAACTGGTGGTCTTTAAATGGAAGATAGCATTTTTAATATCTTGGGACATCTTCTAGGTAAAAAATTGGGGGGAAGTTTAGACTCTTTTTCCCAAAGTCAAGCATTTACCATACCTAGCTCATCTGTAGAAGAGGAGCAGGTTTTCCCCCTCATAGAAAAGCCCTGTTCTTGTTCCACATGCTGTTCAGGAAGAAAGATATATCTTCAAATCCCTACAGGCTCCTTAATCCTCCATCCCTCATTACAGATATAGGCTGGGAACTTTACAATAGCAGTAGTAGCAGCAGCAGGCTGATCCCCTGTAGGTTGCTCAAAATGCAATGGGTTTTTTATTTCATGTTGCTGGAAGAATTAATTTCCCCATTAATACTTCAGCTGGACCACTTTTTGTGATGACTTTTCTGATTGTAGAACAACATATCACTTAAAAATTCCAGTTTAATATTAGTTTTGAAATAAAATTCATCTCTATGGATTAAAGGTGTGGTGATGAAACTAACAGAAATGTGGCAGCAGCATGAATACTTTGCTGGATTCAAATACTTTACCAACGAATTGTAGTTCATCATACTTTTTTGAAAACCAGGAATACCTTTGGGATATACCACTGGGGCATATTTTCATGTGTCCACGAATGTGAGCCATCTCTTGACAATTTTATTTTCAAATTCAAATTCTGTTGTCAAAAATATCCTTTCAATTATTAATCCTGTGGCTTTGTATTGCTTCTTATTTTCTGAATGATAATCTAGGTTTTAATTGTTACTATAGAGTTTTGCTTTTGATTTTCAATAATAAGTTGAGGGCTGGGGCTGGGGCTGGGGCTGAGCGGTAGCACACTTGCCTGGCATGCAGAGGCACTGGGTTTGATTCTCAGCACCACATATGAATAAACAAAATGAAGGTCTATCAACAACTAAAAAAGATTTTAAATAATAATAAGTTTAGTAATTTTCAGGAATTTCATTTTTGACTTTATGGATTTGTGAGATAACTTCAGAATTAAGTACTTTTTAATTTTGGGGAGATACACTATTTATAAAAACAACAGCATATGTACAGTTTACTGAATACATTATAAAACTGGATAAACCCCATCTAAGTTAGAAAATAGTACACTATTAGCCAGAAAATACAACATCAGCCTCTTGGCAGTTTATTATTTGACACATTCCTTCCACTTTCCACCAAAGTTACCTCTGACTATTGAAAGTTCTCCTTGTTTTTCTTTTCAGTTTTACCACATATGATGAAGCAATAAACAATATACTGTTGAATTTAGCCTGACATTCATATAAACAGCTGAATGTATCATTTTCTGTCTTGCTTTCATCAAAATTATAATTATGAAAATATGTGTTGTTCTACTTAGCTATAATTAATTTTCATTGCTACATAACATTCCTTTATATAAATATACTATGATGTGATTATCCACTTTACTCTTGATAAACATAGGTCATTTATATTTCTTGCTATTACAAATAATGATTCAATGAACATGCTTTCACAGGCTTCCTGGTGCATATAAATATGCAATATTATGTATTACATATTTAATATTTTAATATTGAATATGTAGGTTAATATCAAAGACAGTATAACTAAGTATTGATCTTTGTATCATAGTTCATATCCATCTTTGACTTTATGAAATAATACCAGAGTTCTTTCCAAATAAACCACACCAGTTTATATTCCCAGGTGCAGTGGTTGTGAATTTCAGTTGCCCCACTTTTCTTCCAAAACATAGTCAATGTTTACCAATCTGGTAGTTATATACTGGTATCTCATTTGAGTTTAAATTTGCACTTCAGTGAAACTTGAACACCCATTCAGAGGTATATTGACTATTTGGATTCCTTCTTTGGTGAAGATGCCATTTAAGTATTTGACTCTATTAGTTACTGTATTATCTATAACATTGGTATTGATTGTAAAAGTTCTTCAAATATTCTGGACTTGAGTTCTTTATCAATCATATTACAAGCAAACATCTTCCCTCAGATTATGACATTTGACTTTGTCTTCTGATTAATAAAATATCTTCCATTTTAATGCAGTTTAATTTAGTATTTTTTTCCTGCAGCATAATGTTTGTGTTTTGTTTAGGTGTCTTTTTCTACCATAAAGTCATGTTGATAATCTTCTTCATAAATATTCTAAATATTTTATCTGGTGAGTATTGTATATATATTTCAATTTAACTGGAATTTAACTTTTATTTATTTTTTATTAGTTGTTCAAAACATTACAAAGCTCTTGACATCATATTTCATACATTTGATTCAAGTGGGTTATGAACTCCCATTTTTACCCCACATACAGATTGCAGAATCACATCGGTTACACATCCACATTTTTACATACTGCCATACTAGTGTCTGTTGTATTCTGCTGCCTTTCCTATTCCCCCTCCCCTCCCCTCCCCTCCCCTCCCCTCCCCTCCCCTCCCATCTTCTCTCTCTACCCCATCTACTGTAATTCATTTCTCTCTTGTTTTTTTCCCTTTCCCCTCACTTCCTCTTAATTGTAATTTTGAATAACAATGAGTGTCTCCTTCCATTTCCATGCAATTTCCCTTCTCTCTCCCTTTCCTTCCCACCTCTCGTCCCTGTTTAATGTTAATCTTCTTCTCCTGCTCTTCCTCCCTGCTCTGTTCTTAGTTGCTCTCCTTATATCAAAGAAGACATTTGGTATTTGTTTTTTAGGGATTGGCTAGCTTCACTTAGCATAATCTGCTCTAATGCCATTCATTTCCCTGCATATGCCATGATTTTGTCATTTTTTAGTGCTGAGTAATACTCCATTGTGTATAAATGCCACATTTTTTTCTATCCATTCATCTATTGAAGGGCATCTAGGTTGGTTCCACAGTCTAGCTAATGTGAATTGTGCTGCTATGAACATCTATGTAGCTGTATCCCTATAGTACGCTCTTTTAAGATCTTTGGGGAATAGTCCAAGAAGGGGAATAGCTGGGTCAAATGGTGGTTCCATTCCCAGCTTTCCAAGGAATCTCCAAACTGCTTTCCAAATTGGCCGCACCAATTTGCAGTCCCACCAGCAATGTACAAGTGTACCCTTTTCCCCACATCCTCGCCAGCACTTGTTGCTGTTTGACTTCATAATGGCTGCCAATCTTACTGGAGTGAGATGGTATCTTAGGGTGGTTTTGATTTGCATTTCTCTGACTGCTAGAGATGGTGAGCATTTTTTCATGTACTTGTTGATTGACTGTATGTCCTCCTCTGAGAAGTGTCTATTCAGGTCCTTGGCCCATTTGTTGATTGGGTTATTTGTTTTCTTATTGTTTAATTTTTTGAGTTCTTTGTATACTCTGGATATTAGGGCTCTATCTGAAGTGTGAGGAGTAAAGATTTGTTCCCAGGATGTAGGCTCCCTATTTACCTCTCTTATTGTTTCTTTTGCTGAGAAAAAACTTTTTAGTTTAAGTAAGTCCCATTTGTTGATTCTTGTTTTTAACTCTTGTGCTATGGGAGTCCTATTAAGGAATTTGGAGCCCAACCCCACAATATGTAGATTAGAGACAACTTTTTCTTCTATCAGACACATATATATTTCAATTTAACTGGAATTTAACTTTTAAAAAATATTAAATTGGGGTCAAATTTCATTTTTCCCCATGGATTTCAAATTGAACAAGCACCATTTCTTGAGAAATCCATTCTTCCCTGCTGATCTTCAAATGTTTTTTTTTTTTTTTAATATATCAACTGTCTATATATGTGCAGATCTATTTCTAGTTTCTCTATTCTGTCCTGTTTGACGGTTTCAGTCTAACAGTCAACATAAACATCTTTGATTGCCACAGCTTTAAAATAAGCCTTGAGGTCTGGGGAAGTAGCTCAGTGATAGAGCACTTACCTAGCATGTGTAAGACCCTGAGTTCAATCTCCAACACCATAAAAAAACTGATATATGGTTAAAAAATAGCCTTACTTTGTATTTCTGTAGGGGGATCTTGACTTTCCTTACCATTTTTCCCTTCCTTCTAAACTTTTTCAAACAGCTTACCACATTCCACAAAATTAATGTTAGGCATCTCAACTGGGATTATACTAACCATTTATAGCATTTGGATTGAATTTATCTTTAAGATACTGTGTTTTACAATTCATGAAAATGTTTATCTCTGTTAATTTGTCTTCTTCAATTTCTCTCATAAAGTCTGTAAGATTTCTCTTTAAAGGTCATACATAAACACACATACATCAAATATTTTTTGTCTTTTTGTCACTAAAATTATTATATGAATTTTATCTGATATAATTAAAAACAACTTACATTAGTTGTCTTTATAATGTTAAGCAAACTTAATCCAAGTCTATTATTCTCCTTATGTGTTATAGATTCAGTTTGCTATTATTATGTCTAGGATTTTTAAATCTATGGTCCTGGGCAATGTTTTAGTCAGCTTTTTTCTAGCTGTGACCAAAAGAACTAACAAAAACAATTAAAGGATGAAAAGTTAATTTGGTTGAAAAGGATGAAAAGTTAAAATGGTTTCAGAGGTGTCAGTCCATAGAAAGCAGGCTCCATTTCTCTGGGCCACAGTGAGGCAGAATATATCAGGAAGAAGGGTATGGAAGAGGAAACTAGTTCAGGACATGCCATTCAGGAAGCATAGAGAGTGTTCTGCTCACCAGGGACAAAATATACATCCCAAGGCACTCCCCTAATGACCTACCTCCTCTAGAGACACCTTATCTACCTACCATTACCACCCACTTAATCCATTCAAGTGAATGAAAGCACTGCTTAGGTTAGGGCTCTCATAACCTAATCATTTCATTTCTAAACGACCTTGCATTGTCTCACACATGAGCTTTTAGGGGACACATCATACTTAAACCTAACAGGCAATATTGGCCTGTAAGTTGCTTCTCTTTTGCTTTTTTCCTCAGGTTTTGTATTAAGGATATGGTTGCATAAGCACAAGTTGGAATGTGTTTATTTTTTTTCCAACCCTATATTCTGGAAAAGTATATGTGAGGCTAGAATAACCTTTTCTTGAAAATTTGAAACCATGTTTCCCATATCATCCTGGTAGCATTCCTAGCAAATAGATGAGGGCAAGTGGGGTATGAAGTAGATTTCCCTCTGGTTCTCCCTTCATAGAGCTGTGAAATTTATCAAGTAAAAGCATAGGTAGTGTGCTAGTCATCTTTTCCTCGCTGTGACCAAAATACACAAGAACAACTTAGAGGAAGAAAAGTTCATGTGGGATCACAGTTTCAGCGGGTCAGTTCATAATCAGTCCACTTCATTGTTCTGAGTCTGAGATGATGCAGAACATCATGGAAGAAGGGTATGGCAGGAGAAAGGTTCTGAGCTCATGAGAGCCAGGAAGTAGAGAGAGAGGGAGAAGGAGAGAAGTAGAAACCAAGGACAAGATATAGTCTAAGGACATGTCCCTTGGTGACCTACTTCGTCCAGACACACCCTACCTGCCTACAGTTACCACCCAGTACTCCATTCAAAGTATTAATCCATCAAACTTGAGTACATTTGTTAAGTGAAATAAGCCAAACTCTGAAAGTCAAGGGTCATATGTTTTCTCTCATATGTGGAAACTAGAGAAAAAAAGGAAAGGACATTAAAAGGTAGGGGAAGGAATCTCATGAAAATAATAGGGTTACTAATAGAGTAAAGGAAAAGGACCAGTGGGAAGCAGGAGAGGAGAAACATGGAGGTACTAGATGATGATATTGGCCAAATTGTATTGTTATACTATGTGTATATATTAATATGTAACAATAAATCCGACTATTATGAATAATTATAATGCACTAATAAAAACTAGGAAAAAAAGATAAAATCCTCAAAAAAACACAAATCATTAATCCATCAAATGGATTAATTCACTGATGAGGTTACAACTCCTATGATCTAATCATTGCCTTAAACGTTTGTATTGGGGACCATGCCTACAAAGCATGAGCTTTTCAGGCTTCCATAACAGGGAGCCTCACTAAATTCCAATTATTTTTAATGCCTGCATATATATATTGAGATACAATAAAATATTGTGGGGAACATACTAAAACAAAAATTACTTGTGATTTATCTGAAATAAATTATAAATGTCTAAACTATATATCTATTTTAGTTATATTTCCTTGATAATTTGTCTCTCTTAATAACTCCTTGCTTTACAGAATTTGCTTTTGAAATTCCTTACAACTACAGCCTACTTATATTGTAACATAATTTCTACATAGGGTAGCTTGCCAACTTATTTCTTTGGTCTCCTGAAGAATCATTAATGAGAACGTATACTCAGCATTTATGTCATGAGCTAGTATATTGAACATGTACTGGCATAAAGGTAACAACTAGAATTTCTCTTCAAGTTTGATTTCTTAAGCATGGCATAACTTGATTTTCCATTCTTTAAGATTCTGTTGTTATCTATTGATTGACAAGGTTTTTCAATGTTGTCCAATGACACAAAAAAGAGCATTGTCAAGATTTCTTTACTCCCTTCAACACTACACAAGATGATTTTACTTGTTCCTGTGCTAGAAGAGTCTATAGTGATACCCATATAAAAGAATCAAATGGAATATAATGAAATCTATTTATAAAGATAGTCATGGCAAGTGCCATAATAATTACCCATTTTGAGTCAGAATTTCTTTTTATGTTAATAAGTAATGTTGTCCCTTTTAAGAAAAGCCTTGACACTTAAAGGAATTAAGTTTCCATCAATTATTCCCTTAACATGTTCAATGAGTTCCTTTAAACACTAGAGTACTTCAGTAACACTATTATTCTTTCAAATTGCAAAATCCTACTGTGAAAAATATGTTGAAAACTATGAACAAGAAATACATAGACTTCACCCAATGAATAATTTTAAAAGTCAAAAAAGAATTTTGAAGAGCTTTTCTTCAGAATTGAAGTATGATTTCAGTGCTTCAAAAAGAAATCTGAAGATTCTTTCAACTGTATTTGTTAAACAGAGCTAATAGGCTTTTAAATGAGAGAACTAATAAATACTGGATGCTAACAGAATAGCAAAAACACTTTAATTGCTGAGTTCAATCAGTACAAATACTGAAGTAAGAGAACAATTTTGTGGCAATTACTTCAAGGTCAATAGAAAGGACATCAGATACTATTTGAGCAGAATTATGCAGAATATAGAAAGTGTAACCAACATTTTCCATGGAATTGTTTATGATCTGCTTTGTTTTTTAATGAACTTTGTACAAATATTCACCAAAATTTGTATTTGTGTTATCTCTATGGAAGCACTATATTTTTCTTATTCATTCCTGAATCAAAATTAATGTCATTGCAAAAAGAGAAAGAAGAAACAATAAATAAAAGAAAAAACTTCGGTTTCTGAAGTTTCATCTGGAAGGAATTTTACTTATAATAACCTTATGAATAAGCCTTTTTGATGAGAAAACTATTGCAAAAGCAAAGGAAAAATGTTTTCCTGAACTCATTAATTGCATCTGTTGCTATGCTATAAAATTTTTAGATCTTTGAGCATAGATAATTTAAATATATCATTTAGATCTTCAATAACCTCCCTAATAGTAAGTGGAGATATTACATTTTTATTATCACAGTAGATTTCACCCTGGCATGATGAAATATCTGCTTGCAATTTTGAAATCAGAAATATTTCTGTTAGTAGTACCTTCAAAATAGTCATCTGCACTGAAAGACTAATGATGATCTATAGTGCAATAGAACATTACAACTTCTGCTGTGATTATTATATCTTCTTCTTGTGAATTCCTTTTAAACAATGGAATTTTTATAACTATCTTTAGTACTACGTTAGGAAATCGTACATGCCTCATGCACAGTCGTTAGTATATGCTGGTTTATATCTGACATTCCACCATTTTCTATATTGAATGAACAATTGCATACTGTACAAAAATCTTTGAAAGGATTTGTTCCTTATTTAATAGATGCCCATTATTCATAAAATTCATCACAACATTTACATTTAAACTTTGGGCAACCTCAAGTTCAAATACACACAGATAAAAAAGATGATAGCAACCACTGCAGAATTGCAAGATTGAATTTTAAACACACTGCCATGTCAGTGAATCGGTCACTCACAAGTGTGAACAGGCCTCTAAACAATGGTTAAAATGTTGTGAGCTTTCAAAGTGACAATAAATTGAACTGCATGCTTGGTGCAAAAAAGGTGACTTTCCCTCTTACCTGAAGGGAGAACCACAGATGTTAGACACAGTGTTCCTGAATGAAGTCAGAGCTGATCCTATACAAAATTTTGGTTAGTCTCTGGGGACAGAAATTGGCAGGCATCTGAAGTGGAAGTGTTTATAGACTTTAAGCTGTGTCCTGTGGTCACTAGAGTAATGGCTACTGTGTACTGGCTAATTTTGGAAGGAAACAAGGCTGCTGGACAAAAGCACTTGCTGATTGGCTACTGTCTAAAAGTGTAAGACTGTCACCGATTGGCTGACTTTCCAGACTAGAGTTTTATCAGTGATTGATTGATATTCAGAAGCCTAGGGTAGAATGGGTACTGAGTGGATGGGACTCTGAACTTGCAGTTCCCACTTTACCCAGACTGCCTAGCCTTCTTCATGCTCATAGGTTGGATTTTGAGGAAGACTTCAGCTAGAATAAGAGGTCCTATGCTGGAATTTTTCATGATCATTGTCTCCTAATTAGATATAGAATGCATTATAGGCTCCTGGCATCTAGAAAAGCTTGAGTTACTCTGAAGTTGCCACATCCCCAGAACACAGCAATAGAGCAGATAATTGGGCTGGTATTGTGGGTATAAACTAATTCTTGGACAAAGGCTATCAAAAGTAGAATTCTCATTGGAACCCACAATAGAAGGTGAGAGATTGAAAAGTCAGGAAATATAGCTATATTTAATATGAGTTACAAATGAATAGGCATAGGAGAAGGAACACATTTATACTTAGAAAGAACTTAAGTAAACTTTCTGTGATTGGTAAGTATCTGGGTAAGTATTTTCCCAAGGAAGTGCTTATTCTTCCCTAAGGAAGAATTTGGCTTTATTAAGTTTTATTAAAGTTTTATTAAGTTTTGTGCAATTTTGGTTTCCAACTGTATTTTCAGGAAGGGAAACAACATCCTAGAGTATGTAGGTCAAGATACACACAAAGCTTGATTTTGCTTAAACTTACAGCTTCAAATGATCTCCATTGATGCCAGATTTAACCCATTTTGTTCCATCATGACAGATGTGGAACACCTATAGAAACTTTAATAGAGTATATAATATGATTTGATATAGAATACAATTGAATTATAATTATAAAAAAGAATGTAATTATATTATATAATATTAATATATAAGACCTAGATTATTATTTCTAACCTATTTTAATGCATTTGTATCAATTTCATTGAAATATTCACAGAATTGAGAACTTGGAACTTAATGAGTTAATCAATAGCCCAGATCCTTCTCTTGATAGCATGTTTTCTACTGCCCACTGGATAAGTCTACTTGCACAGCCCACAGAACCTTATATGATTCACACTAACTTCAGCTACCACAACTTCTTCATCTCTGCCTCTAATTCAAATCACTACCAACTTTTCTTCTTTCTCTAGCTTCAATATCAGTCCAGAAGAACATTTTCTATCTAGTCAAACTTCTCTTACACACACACACACACACACAATTTCCAATAGTTGCTTGACTTCCCAAAACTCTCAAATATATTGCTCTTCTCCATTCCCCCATCCACAGCTGAAATTAAGTGTCATATTATTTCCTTTACTTTCATTTACTAAGTTATTTTCCTCAGTTCATCAGTCAGTCCGTTAGGATTCAACCATAGAAGCAGAATCAGTAGGAGATTATAGAAATATGTCCTGGGGGCTGGGGACATAGCTCAGTGGTAGAGTGCCAGCCTAGAAATATACCCTTGTTTATTTATTTATTCAAGAAATAGGATTATACAAAAGTGGGTGCTGCCTAAACATATCTGAAATTTGTCAGACTGACAGTCAAAATAGGAAAATTATAGACAGGTTGAAATTCTTAGTTACAGGCTGAACTTACTATATAAAACCAGTGGGAAACAGAAAGTTATGAATAAGGATGGAACTCCATGGGCAAAAGCCAAAGATGCTATTGATAGGAAGAATCTCTTCTCAGGGAATTATCAAGCCTTATTTTTTTAAAATTCCACTTCTTACTTTGAAACAATTATGGCTTTGCATGCAAGGGAATAACACAGATAGATGGCATGTACCATTTGCCCAGTTATTCTGAATAGCAACATCTTGCAAACCTATAGAACAATAACACAATCAGGGTATTGGTATTCAGTGAAGTGCAAATATTTTAGTCACCACAAGGATTCCTTGTGTTTTTCTTTTCTAGACTCAATCATCTTCCTTTCATCCAACTTCCCTCCTTAATGCCTGACAATCACTACTCTGTTTTTTTTTCTATAACTTTATCATATCAGAAATGTTATATGAATGGAATCATACTGTAAGCAGCATTTTGGAATTGGCTTTTTTCTGAGCATTGTTTTCTGGATATCCATCCAGGCTATTGCATGTTGATTACTATTTATTGCTTATTAGTGCTATGGTATGGATATACCACAGTTGTTTTAACCATTCACCCATTGAATGACATCTGAGTTATATTCAAGTTTTAGCTAGTATATATAAAGCTCCTGTAAACAATTAGGCACATGCTTTTGTAAGGATATATGTTACCATGTAAATACCCAGGTGTATAATTACTAGGTAGTATGGTAGCTGTATATTAGTTTTAAAATGATCTATTAAACTTTTTTCCAGGGTGTATCTGAGTGAACCAGTTTCTCTGCATCTTTACCAGCATTTGTTGTCACTATTTGTTATTTTAGTCATTCTGATAGGTGTATAGTGATATATCTCATTGTGATTTTAATGTGCATTTCTTTGATGAGTAATGATTTTGAATATGTTTTTATGTGTTCATTTGCCATCTATATGTCTTCCTCAGTGAAATGCCTGCTCACATCTTTTGGCCCATTTTCTAGTTTGTTTTTATATTTTTGAGTTTTGAGTTTTTAAATATATTCTAGATATTTGTCCTTTTCACGATAAGTGGTTCACAAATCTTTTTTTAGAGTAGAATATTTTTAAAAATTGTGAAACACAATATTCAAAAAAGTATATGAAATATAATGTACAATTTAAAAATAATAAAATCTTTATGGAGAATCACTAACTCAGCACCCATTTAAGAAATAGAACATTACAGGTCTCTAAGAAGCTACCTGAATGTTCCTCAGTGTTGCATTCTTACCCTTTCCACACCAGAGGGAGTCTCTATGTTGATGTGCAATAGCCCTTGATTTTATCTATAGTGCAGGCACCTAAGTATAGATCTCTAAAATGTTTAATTTGCCTGGTTTAGAATCATACTTTGTTTTCTTTGTGACTTGTCTCTTTGGCTCAAAGATCTGGTTTTTAAATTTTTTTAAATTTATTTATTTTAATTAGGTATATATAACAGCAGAATGCATTTTGATTTGACCCAGCTATTCCACTTCTCGATCTATACCCAAAGGACTTAAACACAGCATACTACAGGGACACAGCCACATAAATGTTCATAGCAGCTCAATTCACAATAGCTAAACTGTGGAATCAACCTAGATGCCCTTCAATAGATGAATGGATAAAGAAACTGTGGTATATATATGCAATGAAATATTACTCAGCAATAAAAGAGAATAAAATTATGGCATTTGTATATAAATGGATGGAACTGGAGAATATAATGCTAAGTGAGATAAGCCAATCCCAAAAAACCAAAGGCTGAATGTTCTCTCTGATAAGTGGATGTGGATCCATAATGGGGGGGTGGCCTGGGTAAAATGGAGGAACTGTAATTGGGCAAGGGGGAGGGAGGGTGGAGAGGGTGGATGGAGGCAGGAAAGATGGTAGAATGACATGGACATCATTACTCTAGGTACATGTATGATTGTATGTATGGTGTGACACTACATCGTGTACAACCACTGAAATGAAAAATTGTGCTGCAATTGTGCACAAATCTTTTCTCATAGTCTGTAGCTTGTGATTTTTTTTGCAGGGCAGTAAATCTATTCTGCATGATACTATAATGGTGAACTTGTGTAATTATACATGTGTCAAAATCTATAGAATGCATAATATGAAAAGTGAACCCTAATGTAAACTATGGACTTTGAGTGATAATGATGTGTCAGTATAGGTTCCTCACTTGTAACAACTATACAGCTGTGGTAAAGGATGTTGATAGCTGAGGAGGATGTGCCTATTTGCAGGCTGTTAGTATATTAGAAATATCTGTCCTTTCCAAATAAGTTTTCTGTGAACCTAAAACTGCTCTACAAAATAAAGTCTATGATGAGAACTAAAATGAGGAAGATGGTATCATCTGAGCAATGGAATAATCTTGGCAGATGAAGGAAAACACACACAATAGTACTTATCCCCCAAACAAACATGTGCTGGAATATCTGGGAAAAAATGTGAACAGAGCACAGAGGAGAAGCCCCAGACCACCAGTAGAGTGGATAGGTCATGAAAACAAGATAAGGAAGCGGAGCCCTTCTTCATCAGTGTAGTACAACAACCAGACAAAGGAAATCAAAGTGGCATTGAGCTGCATCTCTGTACATTCAAGGTAGTGGGTAGAGTTCTGGGTTAGTTTTAAGAATAGGGAAAATAGTGGAATGCCTGAGCACTCTAGGAGATACTAGTCAAGAGGATGCCAACATGATGAAGAGGAGGTGCCCCACACCATCAGTGCAGTAGAAATAAAAGTAATAATGAGGCCCAACCTTGTATCATTAGTACATTGAATGCCCTGTGTTGATTGGTGAATGGCACAAAGAAGAGGAGTCCTGAGCACCCAGTTCAGTGATGGAGGATGAGGAAGGAATGAGAGGCTATGAATGCAGAAGACGGAAAGGCCAACACTATCAATGTGATGATGGAACTGCACATAAAGTGTGAACAGAACAAAAAGGAGGACTCAGACCATGTCATTGCAGTGGTGTAAGTAGACAGAGAAAACAGACTGAACAGAGAGCCACATATTAGCTTCATTGGTAAAGTGGTATAAGTGATTTGAGTATGTGTATATGACAATGAAATGGTACTTCACATCATTCATACAGTGGTGTAAATAAAACATGGAACATATTGACTAATTTTAGGAGGAGCACTGAACCATACATTAATGGAATAATTGGTAGAGAGTGTGAACAGGAATAATGGGAGAAAATCAGCTGTATCAGTGAGTAGATTAATATTTCTGTGGATGTGAACATTGTAAACAGGAGCAATCCTGCATCATATGTGAAGTGGATGCGGGAGATGTGAATTAAAAAAAATATGTATCTTCATCATCAGTAACAGCATCAGGGCACATGAATAGAACAAAGAAGAAATATTTACATTATCTATACTATAGAGTAAGTGGAAAAGGTAAGTTAATGAGGGAAAAATTAAGACCCTTGCTCCTCAATGCAGAAGAGTAAAAGAGGAAGTGATATAAACAAGACAAACAAGAATAACCTAGAATCTCAGAGCTATTGTGTAACTAGATTTGGAGGGGACACAGGATGGAGCCCTTCCCTAATAGTACATTGAAATCAAGAAGCTAAAAGAGGCAAGGTGCAGATTCTCCTTAAATCCTCTAGGGGAATTTGAACCTACTGACACTTTATTTAGATATGGCTTTAAGAGACATGAAAGAATAACTTTCTGATTTTTCTTAGCCAGTAAAACACATGAAGGGTTCTGAAGCCAGCATTCACACCTGGGTGAAGAGAGTACATTCCAATATTCAGTCAGCACTCCATCTATGTCAACATATTGTCAAGTTTAATAAGCAACAAGAGCAAGAATGGAGTCATCATAACACCTGATCTTGAATTATACTACAGAGCTATAGGAACAAAAACAGCATGGTGCTGACACCAAAATGGGTAGGTAGAACAGTGGAATGGAAAGGAAGACAGAAACAAAAACAGCATGGTGCTGGCACCAAAACAGGTATGAAGAACAATGGAATGGAAGGGAAGACAGAAACAAACCCACATAGATACAGTCATCTGATATTCAACAAAGGTCCCAAAAACATATTGGAGAAAAGATAGCCTTTTAAACAAATGGTGCTGGAAAAACTGGATATCCATATGTAGAAAAATGAGACTAGATTGCTATCTTTCATGCTGCACAAAAGTCAACTCAAGGTGCATCAAAGGCCTAAAAATTAAACCAGAAACACTGCAACTGCTAGAATAAAACATAGGGTTAACATTTTATCATATAGGTGCTGGCACTCAACAGGACATCTAAAGCTCAAGAAATAAAAACAAGAATCAATAAGTGGAATATCATTAAACTAAAAAGCTTCTGCACAGCAAAGGAAACAAATAAGAGCATGAAAAGAGAACCTACAGAATGGGAGAAGATCTTTGCCAGCTACCCCTCCATTAGGGGATTAATATTTAGCACATAAAAAGAACTCAAAAAACTTTACACAGAATAACCCAATCAATAAATGGGCAAAAGAACCAAATAGACATTTTCTAAAAGAAGAAATACAAACAACAAATATATAGAAAAATGTTCAATATCCCTGGCAATCAGGGAAATGCAAATCAAAATTACACTGAGATTTCATCTCACTCCAGTTAGAATAGCAATCATCAAGTATACAAATATTAATAAATATTGACAAGGATGTGGACAAAAAGGTACATTCCTACATTGTTGGTAAGACTGAAAATTAGTATAACCACTTTGAAAAACATTATGGAAATTCCTGAAAAGAATGGAAATGGAACCACCATAAGACCCAACTATTCCACTTGTTGGTATTTATCCAAGAGAAATAAAACCAGCATATTGTAGTGATACAGGTACATCAATATTTATAGTAGCAATATAACCAATCAAGACAGCAATATAGCACAGTAGCTAAGTTATAGACCCAAACTAGGTGTCCCTCAATAGACAACTATATAAAGAAAATGTGGTACATATAAACTGAAATTTTACTCAGCCATAAAAAAGAATGAAATTATGACATTTGTGAGTAAATGGCTAAAAACTGGAGAACATCATGCTAAGTGAAGTAAGGCATACTCAGAAAGTCAAGGGTCAAATGTTTTTTTCTATAATGCAAAAACTAGAGAAAAATAAGAAAAAGAAAGTGGGAGAAGGCATAAACATAGAAGAGAGATCAACAGAGTAGAGGAAGGGAACTGAGGGGAAGGGAGAAGGGGCAGGAAAAAGGAGGCACTGTGGAAAGAACGTGATCAAAATATGCTATATACATATATAGCATATCACAGTGAATTTCACATTTATATAGATCTATAAAGCACCAATTTAAAAAAAAAAACAGAAATAAGGTCAGTATAATAGAGGAAGGGGAACAGGGGGAAGGAGAAGGGGACAGAACGGGAAATACTGGGGACTGAAATGGAGCAAATTATATTCCATGCATGTATAATTCTGTCAAAATGAATCCCAAATATTATGTATAACTATAATATATTAATAAAAACATTTAATAAAATTTAATAAAAATCAGATATAAATAAGGGAAGATTTGGGGGCCTATTGTAATACTTAGATGCTTTAAGTCTAAAGCAAAAATTATGAGAAGGGTGAACAAGCAAAGCTTTTGTATGCAGAGAATAGATAGGTTACTATAGAAAGAGGAAGGGGATGCTAAAATCTTTCAGGCAGTTCTTGAAACTTAGTAAACTGTGAAAACATTGCAGTAATGGAAAAGTCTAGACAGAGACTAGAAAGGAAAAGTAAGGAACAAGAGACGGGTAAGCAAGAAATGAAAGACAGAGACAAGGCAGAGATACACACTAGAGTCAGAGCTGACAAATAAAGGCCATCTCTCTATAGGAGAGAGAGGCAACACAGGCTTGAGTTCTGGGACTTTTATAGCGGAGGCTCAGGAATCAGAGCCTGGTGGGTCCTAATGCAGGCAGTTAAGGGTGGGGTTGGTATGAAGGAGTGGTGAGCCTTTCTCAGAAAGGCCCTTGGGTGGGAAAGCAAAACTTTTTCCTTAAAATGTTGGCTGTCACTTAAGATGGCCATCCAGATACTAAGCAAGGACCTTATATTCCCCATTTTTTTTTTTTATATTTATTTTGCCCCTTAAGGAACAGGGACATAGGTCAATATTCTGTAACTGTTTCCTGCTGGGAAGGGGCAGCATTTGAATCCCTCATTAGGGGTGTGGCATGTCACTGGAACCATGATGAAGAGGAAGGTTGACTGGTGGTGGAATGCTCTCCCTGGTGCCCCAATTTTTGGTACGGGATTGGAATTCCTATAAGAAAACCTGGTTTATAATTTGCTTAGAGATTATTTTGGATCTGGTCTTAAACCAATCTAATGACACAGGGGGCAAGTGTTAAGAGAAGACCTATGATAAGGAAAGGGGTCAAGAAAGGAAGTGCCCACTGGAGGTGGGGTTACTTAGCTGCCATCCTTCAGTAGAGGAGAGCTGCTGTTTCCAGTGTTCAGGGTCCTGTTGGAGTTGTTTTATCTTGTCCTTTACTATACCAGACTGATTGACATAAAAATAGCATTCCTCCTGTAGGTACAGACAAAGTCTGCCTTTTTTTGGCTGTAAGGTCAAGACCCCTTTGATTCTGCAGAACCACAGCAGCTAAAGAATCAAGCTGGGATTGTATGGTTAGTATGGTTTGAGTAAGTTGCTGTAAGACTCCTAAAAATTGGAATGGTAATTCCTGGTAATGGTCCCTAGGAGGTGAATGAATGGTAGAATAAGGGAGGAGGGCAAAAATGAAAAGGGGAAGGATGGTACTCATGGTTCTGCATGTCCTCATGGTCCTCAGAGACTGAAGGAAGATGGAGGTTTCAGCCTTGGAGAAACACAGCTTGAGAGGGCCTGTGGGTATCACTGTATAAAAGGGCAGAGAAAACTATGTTAAATGAGAATTATGAACCCAATATGGGATGCCCTCAAGGCGGGCCACCAAGGGAGTAGTAAGAATGACCCAATACGGTCCAGTCCATTTTGTGGAGAGTTGAGAGGAAAAGGGAGGCCTGTTGGGGGGTGGTGTTAAAAGTACCAGGTAACCAGGAGACAGAGTGGGAGAAGGAGAAGAGGCAGAAGTAGGCTTTACCAGAACAGCCTCACTGTGTTGCCAAAGAAGGTTCCTAATGTATGCAAGAAGGGGCCAGAAAAGATGAGGAGCAAGGGGTAGTGAAGAATCAGAGGGTGATGAGCTGAGCAGGGAGATAGGCATCCATATAGAAGCTCAAAACGGGAGATGTTGAGTAGCTTCTTTGGGAGGGCTTGTAACCTAAGAAGAGCCAAGGGAAGGAGTTTAGTCCAATCTAAATGTAATTCAAGGGGTAGTTTAGTGAGAATGTTCTTCAAGGTCCGGTTGATATGTTCCACCTTGCCAGAGGACTGGGGATTGTGGGGGACATAAAAATGCCAGGAGATGTTGAATACCTTAGCTACAGACCATGAAACATGGAAAGTAATTTCAGGACCATTATCAGACTGGAACAAGGAGGGGAGGCCAAATTGAGGAAGAATGTGTTCAGTGAGGATGTTGGCCACCATAGGGGCACATTTATTGGTGGTAGGAAAAGCCTCGACCCATTCTGAGAAGGTGTCGACAAATACCAAGAGAAGTTTGTACTGCCTGACTAGGGACATATGGGTGAAATCTAGCTGTCCATCAGAGCAAGGGAGATGTCCTCTTGCCTGGTTAAAGGGAAGGCAGGTGGGTAGAAATTGGAGGTGAGATTAGTTTTCTGGTAGATTTCACAGGAGGCAGAGAGGGTAGAGAGAAATTATAGGTCCTCTGGAGAGAGTTTAAGGTGGGAAGTGAGAAATGATTTTAAAGATGTGGTGTTAGGGTGAAAAAGGTTGTGAAGGAAGGTAAGCATCTGTTGAATATCAGGTGGGGAAGAGTCTGTTGGGGGACTAGCAAGGCAGAGGACTGCAGGTGGAATAGGCTATTGGAGGGCCACAGCCCTCACCTCAGAGTCTGCCTTGTTGTTGCCAAGTGTCACAAAGGAGATGTCTGTCTGATGGGATTTATAATGCATGATCCCAATGGCAGTGAGAAGCTTTGAGGCCTGAAGGAGATCGGAGATAAAGGGGGCATTAGTAATTGAAGTTCCCATGGTGGTAAGGAATCTGTGCTCCTTCCAATAGCAGAATGGGAGAGAAGTATGTGGAAAGGGTATTTAGAGTCAGTGTAGACATTGAGGGAGGCTCCCTTTGCCAAAGTGAAGGATCTGATGAGGGCAACAAGGTCAGCCTGACTGGATGTATTATTGGGGAGGGGAGCCACTTCCACAACTGAGGTTAGAGAGACTATAGCATGTCCTGCCCGACCAATTCCCTTCTGAAGGAAGGAGGAGCCATCTGTGAACCCTGTGTATGTTGCCTGGAGCAAGGGGCCTTCCTGGATGTGGAGGGATGTGGAAGAAGCTCCTCCAGAGTTTCAGTGCATGAATGGGTAAGAGCAGAAGAGGTGGAAGAATCCTGAGGAGTGGGGAGGAGAGTGTCAGAGTTTAAAGGTGAGCATCTGTGGAAAGTAAGATGGGATCTTCCACCAGGGAAACCTGTGGAGATAAAAGGTGACAGGGGGGTAAGGAATGGAAGTCCTTGTAGGTGAGGAGTTCCTTTAGGGGATGGGGAGCCAGGATGGTGAGTGGGGCCCAGAGGGAGTTTCTTTGACTTGTTAATGAGTAGAGAGGCTACTGCCTACATTCGTTCATAGGCAAGGGGCCCATCCCCTAACAGTAGGGTTAAAATCCTTGGATAGATAAGCCACAGAGGCAAAGGTTGGCTCCAGCATGTGTCTGAGGACTCCTAGAGCAAATCCCTGCTTTTCAGCCATGTAAAGGTGACATGGGCATGTGAGATCAGGGAGATGGAGAGCAGGGGCCTGGAGGAGGGCCAGCTGGAGCCTGGTGAAGGGCTTTGTAACAGAGTACAATAGGGGTTCAGAGAGTGGGCCCGAGGCTGCATCATATAGAGACTTAGCCAATATAGAGTAGTTAGGAATCCAAGCTCTGAGGAATCCTGCCATATCTAGAAAGGAGAGAATTTCTTCCTTAGTAGAGGGCATTGGTATATTAGTGATAAGGCCCTTTCTATCAACCATAATGGCTTTGTGTGTAGGGGTCAGGAGGAGGCCTAGGTATGTTACCATTGCCAAGGAAAGCTGAACCTTGGATGGAGAAACCCTATATCCATGGGCAGAAAGGAAGTTAAGAAGTTTACAGGTGTCCTGATGACTGGCCTCAAAGGAGGGACTGCAAAGAAGGAGGTCATCAACATACTGTAGCACCATAGACTGAGTGAGATGTACGGATGCTAGGTCCTTAGCCAAGGTCTATCTGAAGATATGAGGGCTGTCTTGGAACCCTTTGGGGAGAACTGTCCACGTCAGCTGAGTGGAATTATAAGACTCAGGGTCTGTCCATGTAAAGGTGAAAATGTCTTGAGAGTCATAATGGAGAGGAATAGAGTAGAAGCCATCCTTCAGGTCTAGTACTGAGAAGTAAGAGGTCCCAGAAGGAATGGTGGAGAGAAGGGTATAAGGATTGGTACCACAGGATGGATTGGGATGACCACAGAGTTGATGGAATGGAGGTCTTGGACCATGCAGTAGGAATCATTAGGCTTTGTTATTGCCAAGATGGGGGTGTTATAAGGGGAATGAGTAGGTCTAAGGAATCCCTTTCACAAGAGGTCTTGAATGATAGGCTGTAAGCCCAGGAGGTTTTGTCAGGAGAGCAGGTATTGTTATTGGGCCAGAAAATGGAGGGGGGTCTTTGAGACGGATGTGAAGGGATCGTGGTATGAGGCGGTAGAAGGACTGGAAGTATCCCAGACAGTAGGGTCCACCTTGGAAGTGGGTAATAAGAAGGCACTGGCAGACGGAATAGGGGATGGTGCTAAGGTAAGGGTGAGGATTAGGGCAGCGGCAGGGGAGTCTGGATGGAAGCGTATATGAGGGGAGAAGGAAAGCGTAGCCCCCAAATTTGTGAGGATGTCCCTTCCCATAAGGGGAATAGGGAATGACCAAAAAGGAGTGAGTAAAAATTAGAAAGGCAAAAGCTCAAACAAGGCTAGGTGTCTGTAAGGGCTGGTAGGATTTACCCTCTACCCCAACAATAGAGGTCATAGAATGAGCAGTAGGCCCCCAGAACTCCTTGATGACTGAGCATGTAGCCCTGGTGTCTAGGAGGAGGGAGACAGGCCTACCTGAAATACACAGAGTTATCCTGGGTCCCCGTGGAGTGATGATAGTGGTCGGTTGATGGGGACATGGGCCTCCCCAGTCCCTGCAGCCAGTCCTAAGGGTTGGAAAGGGGAACTACAAGGGCCAGATGGCTGGGGGCCACTATGGGCTTGGGGACAGTTAATGGCCCAGTGTCCCTTCTGATGGCATTTAGGACAAGGACCTGGAGGCTTGCGAGGCTTAGGACATATACAAACCCAGTGACCCATCTGACCACATTTAAAATGGTCCGGGTGATTCTGAGGGACCCTTCCATGAGCCAGTGGGACCAGGGACAGATGCTAAGGCCAGACGGACAGCTTGAGTGAGCATCTGATATTTCTGCCTCCAGGCCTTCTGGTCTCTCTTGTTATACACCTTAAAGGCCACTTCTAGAACCTCAGCTTGGGGAGTTAGGGGCCCCCTCTCCAGGTGCCTTAGTTTGGCCTTAATATCAGGGAAACTCTGGGAGAAAAAGTAGGTCATTAGTAGTTGTCTCCCATCTGGAGTGTCAGGGTCCAGATTAGTATATTGTAATAAAGCCTTGGTCAGGTGGTCTAAAAATGTTGAAGGGTTTTTATTCTTATCTTGGAAGATTTCCTGGAGCCTTTCATAATTGGTAACCTTATGGGCTGCCTTTCTAAGTCCTGCCATGGGGAAAGTAATGAATTGGTTTCTACTAGTTACTCCTATAGGCAAATTATAATCCCAATTGGGGTACCTATCAGGGACTGCTTCAGTGCCAATCAGATGTTGTACCTCACCAGCATAATTTCTATCTTCCTCCCAAACTCACCTGCACTTCTCAGGCAGTAGGTGTTAGACAAGATCATATGGACATCATAGAAGCTCAATCATATGATTGGGTCAGATATTGAAACTCTTTGATATATGTGGTGGGGCTTGAATTATAGGACCCAAGCTGCTTTTCTGTCTGAAAGACCTGACAAAAGAGAAAGGCACATGAACCCGGATTACACCATCTACCCCAGTCACCTTGCACAGAGGACACAGACATGCAGGTGGAGCAGTGGCAGCCCATGTGTGTGTGGCAGGAGAAGAGAAGGGTGAAGGGGCTGAGGGGACAGTTGCTGTGGAGGCTTCATTAGAAAGAGAATTGTGCTATGGTGGGGGCTCATCCACTGGGTCGAAAGAGGAGTCCTGTGTAGGATCTTCTGTCCCTCTGGAAGCAGATGTAGGGGAGGTGACAGCTAAGAGGACTTGTGCAGGAGAGCAAGAGTTGCAGAGAGAGGGCTTATAATGTACAGAGGAGAAGGCCTGAATATATGATATCTCTTTTCATTTTCCCAAACTCTCACAATAGTTGAAAAGATCCCTGATAATATTGGGATCTAGAGTGCTGTTAAACAGCTATTTCAAGTCGTTATCCAAACAATATTGAGGCCAGATCTGATTGCACAAGCAGATAAATTTTGGGGGGTTTAGGTTTGGGGTGAGAGAGACCTTAGGTTATCCAGGAGGCAGCCCAGGGGCTATGGGAGGGACTGGATAAGAAACCACCCATAGTGAGAGGTAAGAGGTGAGTTTAGAGGTGGGGTGTCCCCCAGTCTCTAGTATCACCTAGTCAAGAGGATGGTTACACTCAGAGGGTCATCACCACCCCTGGGTAAGCATTGTGGCAGGAGCCTGTAGAGGCACTTGGACACCCAGCTGGAATGACGTAGTACAGGCAGAAGCCAATAGAGATTATCCCAAGGCCTAGAGGTTTCACCAGAAACAACTCCCAATAATCCTTGGTGGTTTTTTCTCAAAACCCAGGACCCAAATAAAAGACCACCTATAGACTGGGTGGGCAGTAGGAATCAGCCATACCTGTGAAAGCTGTGGCTGGGGATGCCCCTGTCCACACAGTAACCTAGGGAGTGCTGGCTGATCAACGGTCACTTCCCAGGACCCATAGGTCTTTTAGGTTGACTGGAGACAAGGGTCTTACCTGAAATGTCTGGTGGTGGGTGCAGAGAGGGCATTCCGCAGAGTGGAGGGCCTGGTCCCGTGATGGAATCCAGATCCAGGCCCAGGGACACTCAGTGACAATCGAAGAGGGGAGCAGGCACACCAGGGGACCAAATCCTGGGTTTCAGCACCAAAATGAAGGGAAAGCAAGAAACAAGAGACGAGTAAGTGAGAAATGAAAGACAGAGACCAGGCAGAGATACACATGAGAGTTTATTTGTCAGAGCTGACAAATAAAGCCCATCTCTCTATAGGAGAGAGAAGTAAAACAGGCTTGGGTTCTGGGACTTTTAAGGGGCAGGCTCAGGAATCAGAGCTGGGTGGATCCTAATGCGGGCAGTTAAGGGTTGGGTTGGTATGAGGGAGTAGTGAGCCTTTCTCAGAAAGGCCCTTGGGTGGGAAAACAAAACTTTTTTCCTTAAAATGTTGCCTGTCACTTAAGATGGCCATCCAGATGCTAAGCAAGAAGCTTATAGAGAATGCTGCTTGTTTTAGGCACATGAAGGGTGATCTGGGTCTGAGCTGAAGCACACAAATATAGTGTGGCAAATTAACATAAAATTTAAAGAGGGGATCTCCTACCCAAAGAAATGTCTGGCAGGAGGTACATGGGTGCAGACTGCACCTAGATTGGGGAAGGATAAGGTTCTGTGAGGCAATGCACACATTCAGGTTTCTGTGCTTAGGGGTCTGAGGATGTAACAGTAGTTACATTAGCAGAAAAAGCACACTGTTTAGGGATAGAATGCAAGATGTACATAGGTGAAGGCCAAAGCCAGTCTAGTATATGTTGTGACAAGAAGTAGGTGAGTCGGGGAAGCATTCAGCATATAGAAAGACTCATCTAGAGAACCTAAGTGGATGGAACAATCAACCCTAGAAGCACAGAAGTAAAGAGTGCACACTTCTTAGATGAGGTCCATAATAGGCATATGTGTAGAGAGTACAACCAACTACAGGATGTAGTAGGAGCTGCAAAGGTGAAAGGAGTACCCAGGCTAAAAAGGTATTCTGCAGGATGCACAGGTCAAAGGGCACAAGCTGATAAGGGAACAGCATTGCAAGTGTTGCATGGGTGCAAGGATGCAGCCAGCATTGTAGAGGACTCGGGAAGAAGTGCTTGGGTGAAAAGTATCCAACATCATAGATAACCAGGTAGAAAGTATTTAGCTATAAGGAGCTTCAAGCCAATGGCAGAACAGGGGAAACATTTATGAATAGAGAGGACAGCCAATCAAGGGCAGAATCCATCAGGAAGTGCATGAGGCAAAGGAAAATCCAGTGAAGGAAGGATTCTGGAGGAGATGCATTAATGAAGGGTGCAACCAGCCCACTGTAGTACATGACAGGACGTGTCTGGATGGAAGATGCAGCCCAGCCTAAAGAAAGATTGAGAAGAAGTAAATAATGGATGGATAATCAAACTTATGGAAGGGTATGATAAGAGTGCATGAGTATTAAATGCAGCCAGCCTAAAGGTGAACCAATAGGAGGTACAAGAATGAATTTTCAGGCAGCACAGGAGAGATTATGCCAGGAGCTACATGGTTAAGAGCCAGGCTGTGGTGGAACTGGGTAGCATATGAATTATTAGAGGTTTCAGCAAGTCTATGTAAGAAAGCAGCAGAAGGTGCATTGGACAAGTCAACATCCAGGCTAGGTAAAAACTTGGCTGCAAGGGAGGAGGGAATATTCAGCCAATGGTAGAAACAAATAGGTGGTTAATTGGTAGAGGGATTGTCTAATCAAATGGTAGGTCAGAATGCAGTCATGGCTGGAGGGAGAAACTAGCCTAGCAGAGGACCTAATACCAGGTTTAATAGTGGAGATTACATTCAGCTTAGGGAAGGTCCTTAGAAGTACATGAGTGAAACCTGAAGCATGTAGAGGAGGACATGGAAGGAAGTTAATGAATGGAGAAAGGATCCAAGCTAGGTGAGTACACTGATAGGATGCACATGGTCAAATTGTGCAGCCAAAAAATGGTAGGACATAGTCAGGGGTGATGAATGAATTACATACAGGTTTCTTTGAACAGTCCTAAGGCAGAGGGGATGTCCTTCTGAGAACTCTGGGTGGAAAGGCGCCCATGGAGACTGTTTAGTTGATGGTGATGCCCTGTTCAAAGGGGATTCTATGCAGATTGCAGAATTTATTGGTTCATGGACTTGAGTTTAAATGCCAGCTACCCAGAGGTAGAGAATTGTGAGCATGAGCCAATAAGCTTTAATTGGGCTGCTTTCCTCACAACTTCATTTTGTTTATCTTGAAGAAGCTTTCTCACAATAAATCTTTTAGATGTTTAAACCTATATAATAAACATGCTGAGCCTGCTCATAGTCAGTCTTCTCCCATCAGGAATTTGGCTGGCCCACTGAGTCCCAATTTCTTTGTATTTGTGTCGGTTTGTCTTTTTTTCAATCCCCTCATCAGCCCAGGTTTGAGGAAACTGAATAAATGTTGTACTGGCCATGATAGGACATGACTGGTGGGGCATGAGTTCTATGCGCAGTCAGATTTGGAAGGATCTGGCAGGAGATGATATGTAAAAGTGGCTTCAAGGGTAACTAGATAGAAAATAAATGGGTGTAAAGAGTTTCATGCCCACAGAAAAGACAAGGATGATACTCATGCATGGAGAGGGAAGCCTCCAAAGGAGATTCTGGCAGTAAGTCCATAGGTGGGGAGCAACCAGCATGAGGGAGAATATGGGAGTAGGCTAATTAAAAGAGGTTACAACTACCTTAAAGTAGGACATGGCAAGATATGCATGGGTGGAGAAGGCACCAAGTCTATGATAGGAATCGTGAGGGCATACATGATTGAACAATGCAGCCAGCCTAGAGCAGATATTACTATAGTTGCCTGTGTGTGACGTACAGCGAGCCTAGGGGAGGATTGTCCAGACTAAACAATGGAAAGATCATCCAATACACAGAAGGATGTAGGCATAGAATGCAGCCAACTTAAGGAAATATTCTTAGAAGACACAAGAGTGAGGTCTCAGCCAGTGCAGGGAATCTCATGGGTAGATAGTATAGCTAGACTATCATAAGACTATGTAGATGTGTGTGGTTAGAGGGTATAGTTAGGTGGGCTAAAAATTCACCAAATATTATGCATTAATAAAAAATTTAATCTACCAGGAGGCCTATGGGAAGAACAAACATCCATACCTGTGATGAGCCGTTCCTATAGACCGTGGCCGCCATTAGAAGATGGTGCCAGCTTCCACTGTGGCCTGTGATAAACAACTCCTTTTTTGGAGAGTTGGCACATAATCCCTTATCACCCTATGAGAAAGCTCCACATGGCAGCTTTGCATTGGGGCTTGAGATGCTTTATTAAGGCTGGGAGGGGCATCCGAGAGAGAAAAGAAGAAATATCAAGGACCTAAATAAACTGCTGAAAGAAGATTCCTGAGTTGCGTCTTCCTTGCGGGCAAGGGGTCACAACAAGTGGTGCCGAAACCCGGGAACCAGAACTTTCAGCAGTCAGGGGTGGTGCACTGGTTAGTCCCAGGTAAGTGGGATCCGCAACCAAAGCGGGGTTAGTCCCTAATAAGTGGGATCCGCGACCAAAGCGGGGCAGCTCCACTGTAAACACAGAGAGAGCCTTACATTTTATTGCAGCTGCACTGTGTACTTTCGCTTTTGTTTTTTGTGCTTCCTTTGTTGTTGTGTCATGGGTGCCGCATCTTCAAGTCTGCTTCTCCTGGCCCTAGATGGCCTATTACGTTCCAAGGGCCTGGAAGTGAAACATAGTACTTTACAGAGATTTTTACAGAAGATAGATATCGCTACACCGTGGTTTGCATTTTCGGGCAGCCTTACTGTACCTAGTTGGGATAAATTAGGCAAAGATCTTGACTTTGCATCTGAGCAGGGCATATTAGAGGGTGGGATGATACCCCTTTGGAAAATGGTCCATAGTTGCCTTACAGATGGTAAATGCCAAAAAGCTGTGAGTGAGGGTCAAACCGTTCTTGAACAACTACATGAGGAAAAATCTGAAGGATCACATAGTGAAGTGGCAGAGAATATCAAAAGTAACAGTAATGAGAAAACAAAAGAGCCTGAAGATAAAAATAGGAGAAGGCTCTACCCAGACTTGACCGAATTCAAAACGCCTGAGAACACAAGCAACTCAGAGAATTCTGAAGACCTTAATATATTGTTACAACAACTACATAAGATAAAAATGAAAAAGAAGAAAAAGGAAACACAAGGCGCACATGCCTACTGTAAGAAGGGGGAAAAATCTAATATTGGTCAACAGAATTCTGAGGAGGAGGAGGTTGAAAATTTAGAAGAAGATATGATGCCTGTTGCCCCACCCCCGTATGTGGGGGGGAACCAAAGTTCCGGGAGATCTTTTCATGCGCAAGTTTGGAGGACAATTAATACAGATATGGGACTTGCATACCCAGTGTTTCAGGACAATAATAGAAGAAGATATCATGAGCCTTTAGACTTTAAGATAATTAAAACCTTAGCAAAATCTGTCCGCACTTATGGCATAGATGCCGCTTTCACTCTCACTCAGGTGGAGGGACTTACTAGATTTTGTATGACTCCCTCAGATTGGGCTAGTCTAGTCCGCGCTTATGTTTCCCCAGGGAAATATTAGGAGTCCAAAGTTTGCTGTTTAATGTTTCTGGCATTACCCAAAACTCGGAGCAAAATAAAAGGCTTAAAATTTTTGCAAATAATTCACAATTATCTAATGCTACATTACCCTCCGCAACAGTCTGTCTCCAATCTCCGTTCCTGTTTCTTTTGGCTAATGATACATCACAGGGGATGCTTAATTGTTCTAATGTTACTTGCTACTTGTCTGAGTGTTGGAATGGCTCCTAGACTACAGCAGTGATTATGAAAATTCCAACCTTTGTCCCGATCCCAGTTACTGCAGATCCAGAATCCTTTCCTATTGTTGAATTGATTAGAGCCCATAGAGATTTTGGAATTACGGCAGCTATAGTGACAGCTGTGGCGGTATCTGCTGCTGCAGCAGCTACAGCTGGAGTAGCCATAGCCAGCCAAGTACAAACTGCTGCCACTATTAATCAGGTTATTCAACAAACATCCACCGTACTTGAATCCCAAAATAAAATTAATCAACACATTTTATCTGGGATTCTGGCTGCTAATCAAAGGATAGATCTGCTTCAAGCTCAAGTTGAGGAGTTATCTAATCTAGTACATTTGGGTTGTATTGATCAACGTGCACATTTATGTATAACCTCTGTCAGATTTTATGATTCCAGAAATGCCTCCCGCATCATCGGGGAATACCTATCCGGAACCTGGTCCTTGGAAGCAGAAAACTTGATCCAGTCTCAACTAACGCAGATTGCTGTTTTGAATAGTACCCGTGTCGAACCAGTGACTTTGGGTCAATTCACCAGTTGGCTGTCCTCTGCTTTTTCCTTTTTTAAGGAATGGGTGGGAATGAACATTTTTGGGGCAATGTGTTGCTTCGGTGTTGTACTTTGTTTGTGGCTTCTCTGTCGCCTTAAAGCTCGCCATGCGCAAGAGAAAGCTATGATCATACAAGCTCTTGCAGCTTTAGAAAATGGCATTTCTCCACAAATCTGGCTTGCACATCTTAAACAGTGATTTCTAGGCATGGCCATTGCACCCCAAGTTAGTTTCACATTGCACTGGGATTGGCATGTCCTCTTCTTTATGCTCTCCTGGTACTGAATAGCCCTTGCACTCTGCAGGTCTTGTTACCATTGCACACAGATGGGTTTCAGGACTGGTCTTTCTCGGCTACAGACTCTTTACCTTCCTCTGGGGCTTAGGGATTATGTTGCCAACTTAAATTTTGTCATCATTACCAGGCTACCTGTGTTATCCTACTTCTCATCGTCGTCACGATGCAGGATGCGAGGCAAAGCACTGCACTTGAGTGATCCCTCAACGGACCTCAAGGAAAGCATGTCCTATTGCATGCGGGTTTGACGTCCACGCCCCGCCCTACGAAAAAAGGCGTCGGCTGATATGGGATCAGGTCTGGGGAAGGCACCTCCTTAGGACTGAACCATACATTGCAGCCACTTCTGCACAGTGGGATAGGACCTCTACTTTCGCCTGCATTGTTTTATAAAACAGAAGGGGGAACTGTGATGAGCCGTTCCTATAGACCGTGGCCGCCATTAGAAGATGGCGCCAGCTTCCACTGTGGCCTGTGATAAACAACTCCTTTTTTGGAGAGTTGGCACATAATCCCTTATCACCCTATGAGAAAGCTCCACATGGCAGCTTTGCATTGGGGCTTGAGATGCTTTATTAAGGCTGGGAGGGGCATCCGAGAGAGAAAAGAAGAAATATCAAGGACCTAAATAAACTGCTGAAAGAAGATTCCTGAGTTGCATCTTCCTTGCGGGCAAGGGGTCACAACACATACCATGTGAGTTCTCTCAGCAACAGGTACAAAGAAGGAAGGTACATACTGCCTGTGGTAGGACTGAGTGGTCAGATAAAAGGTAGAAGGAATATCCAGACGAAAGGTAGACCAGAAGTTTGTAAGTACAGAGTGCAGCCAGCTTAGGTTAGAACATATCAGAGTTTGCAGATGTGTGGGCTGCAGCCATTTTAGGAGAGGTACTAGAAGATGATGCACAGGGGAGATTTCAGTCACCCTAGGGGCTGACATAATTGAAGGTGTATAGGAAAGGGACTATTCAACAGAAGAAAGAAGTTGCAAAAAAAAGTGCATAGATGGAGAAAACATCTAGTCAACAGCAAGATTGGGTGGGTAGGGTTGGTAGATGAAGAACCCAACCTAATGGAGGAAGTAGCAGTAATTACGTGTAGGAAGAGGAAGCCATCTTAGGAGAAAACCTATAGGAAATGCATGAATCAAATATGCAGTGAGCCTATTTGAATATCAGCAAGAAGTGCAATAGCACATGTGGTGCACTCATTAGTAGGGAAATGTATGGAGGGTTCAGAATGACTGGGCAGGAGAAGTATGAGTGGAGGAAACATGAAATCTAAGGATAGACATACCAGGAAATGGAAGGCTTGAGGGAGCAGAGCAATCCTAAAGAACAGCAGCAAATGAATCAGAGAAGGGGGAAGGTGATCCATGGGAAGGAGTATTCAGGTAAAGATAAAATTGGTAGATACTGCATGTATGTAGGAAGCAGATATTCTATGCAAGGACTGAACAGATTATAGGTAGATTCATACATATCTGCAAGTATAGAGGGTAGAGCAGAGAAACTGGGTAAAAGTGCAATGCTAGAGCAGTCAACCAACCAAGCTGTCTGTGGACACCTTGTGCTCCCAAGCTTTTGCCACAGCTTTTTGCCACAGCTCTGTGCCCCCAGCCTCACACTGTGGGTAATACCACAGGCCCCATTGCCCTCTGGCTTCTGGTTTTATTTGGTCAATGATGGGCACAGGCAGATTGGGCGAGAGGGAGGGAGAAGCCAAGTGTTTATTCTCTCTCCATCCCTGCAGTCATGGGGGGTGATCATGTCTCTACCATGCCTCTGGATGATGGCAGGCCTTCTTCTCCATACAGTTCCCTCCCTCTCCAGGTCCCCTCCTGCCCTTTCTCCAAGGGTAAAGTTTCTTTCTTTCTTTCTTTCTTTCTTTCTCTTTCTTTCTCCCCCCCTCTCTCTTTCTTTCATTCTTTCTTTCTAAACCAGCCTCCAGTTACTCTATGACCTGTTCTTTCTCTAAACTCTGTTCTCTGTATAGGATTTCCCCAGAATCAGAGGCTGAAATAGTTTGGAATGCAAATAGTTTACCTGGGAAGAAATCCCAGGACACACAGGAAGGATAGAGCAGAAATAAGACAGGGGAGTGGAGGAAGCCAATGTGGGCAGGTTACTACATCTGCTCCTGGAGCTCAAGGCCCTGGTCAGTCCGGGAGATGATGGACAGTATGTCTGAGTTAATCCAACTGAGGGACCAGGAAGCTGGGGGCTTATCCACCCACTCTGGTATTTGTTTTGCTTTGCGTGGTACTGGGGATTGAACCCAGAACCTCCACATGTTAGGCAAGGACTCTACCCTTGAGCTCCACCCCAGGCCCACTCTGTATTTCCAGGACTGCTTTCAGGACATTAACTTCCTGGCACTTTTAGTGAGATCAGCATAACAGGCTAAGCTCACTCCTACAGCTCACTCCTACAGCTAGTTAACACCAAGGTGGGGGGGTGGAGAGAGAGAGAGATAGATATTGAGGCTGAGGCATTAGCAGTAAGTAGCCATTGCCATGTAGCAGGGATGCCAAGGGCACGAGAGCATCTGGGTAGGACGCTGACTATACCTGGCCACACCTTTTAAAAAAATTCCTTAATTAAACTGTCCCTTTTTTTTTTTCCTGTTGTAGTGCATCACCTGGCTCCTACCAGGACCCTGGGTGAGACAAGCTGACCCTGAGTAATGTCACACACAGAGGATACATGTCCACAGACAGCTGGAGGAGGGATGGAGACAGGCACCTTCCCCAAATGTGTTATGCTCACAGCATGAATTGATCTAGGAAGGCATCAGAGTATGTTCTCACACATGCAGGGATTCTAACTCACATAGCCTTCCTGAAAAATCTAGTCTGAGATCTGATTCACTTTGACAGAACAAAACAAAGCAAAACAAAAACAAAACAGAAATAATACAATGTGAAAGAATACAAGAACACCAGAAAACTGGTCAGGAGTTCTCTCCAGAGAAACAAAAAACTCAGTTTGCAAAGATAGCTTTGGTAACACAGTACCAAGACAGCAAATGTAACTGTTTTGAAGGGGAAATGAAAAGTTTTGAAGGGGAAAAGCTACATGAAAAACAATTTTTTTGGACTTTCAAGGAAGATACATAAGTGAGGGTAACCCTAGCTCCTGTAGCACAGAGAATGTTACAAATAAGCCCCACATGATGCACATAGAGTTCTTGCTTGGGTAACAATTCTGGGTGGGAGGCCATGTCCTCTCAATCCTTCTGGGACCTCAGAGTGAGCCTGTAGCCTATTGTCTCAGGGTCACCCTGTCTATAATCTTTATTCCATGCAGTCAAGAGGGAGAGAGTATCAGGGGTTGAGGAGACCCAGACTTGGAAGCCTTAGGTGTCATTCCAGCCCACCACAGCTTGATGGAGTTGCAGGGGAGCCTGGGAAATATAGTTCAGCATTCCTAGCAATCCCTGGGAATGGGAGCACATCTTTCCCGAGGAAGACTCTTGTTCTCTTCCCAAAAGACTTTCCATCACCTTCCTTGAATGAAAACGTCACATGACCTTGGATAATCTTGATAGTCTAATGGGTCCATTTTCTCTCCAGATCTGCTACCCTAGCCTAGGGCCTGGTGGAGAGAAGAGTATTTGTATGTTGGAGAAATAGCAGGATGTAAGTGGGCAGTTCAGACCATTGCCCGGGGGTGCAGCAGAAGCCCTCATGAGTAGCAGGGCTCCTGCTGCCTGGGTTAAGGGAGGGCAAGTTGATGCCCGAGGGTGAGGATTTCCAGGTGTCTGCAGTCAAGTCTCCCTACCACACACGTCCATACAAAAGATCACAATAGCTATTATTTATTGAGCACCTATTATGTGCTGGTCACCCTGAGAGGGGATCACATGTGTGATCTCTTCTTGTCTTCCCTGTGAGGTGGACACCATGATTAGCCCCCATCGCTGGGGGAAGAACCAAGGCTCGAAGTGGGCACAGCTGGTGACAAGTGCAACCAGGGTTGGGTGTGAATGTGCTAGATGTCAGAGCCAGTGTGCTTGTTTTTTGTCAGCATCAGAATAAAGCAGGTTAGGTTGGCCAACAGCCTGGTGGCAGGAAGAGGCCTGGGCAGGCAGGAGTCCTGGGTTTTCATCCTGGCTCTGCTCTGGCTCCATGTGGCTGAGGATGGGTCCCCCTGTTTGTTCAGCACACAGTTTCCTAGGCTGGCTCTGTTCCAGGCATTGACAATAGAGGGGAAACCCACTCGAGTTGCTCACGGTGCAGCAGGGAACCAGCTCCCCAATTTGACACAGTATGGCTGTTGCTGAAAGCTCTGTTCCTGTCCCCAATGCCAATCAATGCCGATTTAATAATGAGGACACAGTTTTGAGAAAAAGGAAAAAGAAGGTTTATTGCTTTGCTAGCAAAGGAGAAAAACAAGGGACTCCAGTCCCAAAGGCTGTGACTCTCCTGATCAGGGGGGACAGAAGGGTTTTAAAGGAACTTCAAGGGTTACATTCCAGGTGTGCTCTGGTAGGAAGTCCTAAGGCTCCCTAATGGTGTGTTAGGATTCATTTGTTAATTTGGGAGATACCTACTTCTCAGATCTTCAGCAGGCATACCCTTCCTGTAGTGGGTGTGTCCAAGGGCAGTTAACTAGGGGAGAAAAAGGTAACACTGTTTCCCTAATCTTGTTAGGGAGGGGGAGAAGGGAGAAGAGAGGGAAAAGTATTAAAAAAAAAATAAGTCTTAGAGCACTGAGGGCTACATTCAGAAGGTGAAAGGACCACTGTTACATGACAATGGTTGTAAGTATTTCCTCCTTGTCTCTAGTGTTTTCCTCTAAGACACTGAGCAGGGTTAGGAGGTCAAAGGTTGCAAACTCAAATGTTGACTGACAGGCATGGAATGCAGATGAATGAGAACTTCAGCTCCACCACTCACAGCTCTGTGGCTTTCAGCAAATCCTTCTAAGCCTTGATTTACTCATCTGGGGAGTGGGGATAGCACATACTCATGCTAGCTCATGGGATAAGCCATAGATGTCCTCAATTCATCCATGGTTCACATAGACAACTCTCTAGCAAGATCCTAGCTCCAAATTAAAATAAATAAATAAATAAAGTGCTAGGGGATGTGGCTCTACGTGGTTAAGTGCCCCTGGGTTCAATTCCAAGTACAGAAAAAAAAAAATCTATACACCAGATTGTCCTTGAACCTGTGTACACCATACACTTAAGGTCCCTGCTGATTCTCATCTTATAGGATGTCTCAATGCAAAGAGAACAACAGAGAGATTGCCCTTCAACTCACATTTCAACTCACATCAGATAGGATTAGCACCACTGGCACACAAGAGAAACCCTCCAAATGATAGTAGTAAGAACAAGATAGAGGTGTATTTCTCTGACATATTAAGGAAGCCCAGAGACAGCAACACAGGGATTCTAGGGCAACCCCATGAAGATGGCACCTTCCATCTCTCTGCTGTCATCCCTGTGTATAGCCACTATCCTCATTGTCCAGTATGACTGCGAGAGCAGTGGCCATCACATTTACTGTTCAGAGATTATAGTGGAAGAAGAGGAGAAGCTGCTATGCCTCTTTGAAAGATCCAGGTCCCTAGATTTCTTTACAACTTCTACTTGTAAAATCACATAGCCCAAATAATTGCAAAGAGACTGGGAAATGTCTTGCAGCAGAAAAGCAAGGTACCCAGATAAAAAGGGAGGCTCTGTTACTAAAGAAGAGAATAGTAAATAGATACTGGAAGGCCACCAGCCATTTCTGCCCCATTAAATAACCCAGAGGGTGAGGAGGGATGTGTGGATAAGTGGAAGGCTTGTTAATAGGAAACCAGGTACTACTCTCTATGTCCCCTGTTCATGCTTATGTCTTTGAGTCTCCTTGTGACCCAGAGGGGAAGAGTAAGAGAACAAAACAGAAAAGGCCATCTAAGTGCTAAGGAACTGAATGTGCCAACCAGTCCTGAGCCCTGTGTGAACATCACCTCAGATTACTCTTCCAGACTCTCCAGCGAGGGTGTCTCCTGCCATGGTGGGGAGGGGTTTCATCTTGTCTGTGCCAACTGGGGTAGGGTACCTAAATGTCCAATTCCTCCTGGAGTGATAACCAACCAACTCTTCTGTTTGCAGTCCTGCCCACCCCTCTTGGTCCTCAAGGTCCTGGTCCCTCCAACCTCTGAACCTCTCTGAGGTTCTTCAAGCCGTCTTGTGTCCCGATGGCTCTCCTCACAGCCAGGGGTCAACCTCCCCTGTCCCTTACCAGTTCCCCCTTACCATCTGCTTCCAAGCATCCAGAATTTGGTTGCTTTCTCTCATTGGGTGTTATGGGTTTGCATGTCATCTTTGTCCTTGTAGATGTGCATTTTCAAAACATCTAGATGTGTCATTTTCTTGGAATTCCAGAGGAGAGTGCAAATAGATAAATGTGTGCAATCTGCCACTTTGAACCAACAGCCTTTAGCCTGAGCCCTTGACTGGGGATCCCTCAGCCCCAGGATGGTGTCACAGTCCTCTCTCCCCGTACTTTCCTCACCTGGCTCTGGTAGCCTCTGGGAGCCCTCAGCACACAGGACTTTTTCTTCCCTCTGAGACCAGGCATAGTTCTGCCCAGCTTCTGCCCATTCCTGCTTCTCAAGGGCAGGGCCTTGATGAGACTGGACAGCCTCAGGCCAGTAGGTATAAGTCCATGGCCTGGCTCACTCCTCAGATGTCAGTTTGGGCTTTAGTGAGTTCAAATTCAAAGCTGGGCATGACAGTCAGTGATTTCTAAATTAGAATAACAGAGTTAATCTCCCTGCAAATGTATATTCCCACTGTAGTTAGATGGAGTCTAAGGTCAATGCTCCAGGGGAAAGCCTGCAGGATTCCCACCTGTCCTCCAAAACCTCTTAGGAACTGCTGAGCAGGAGACAGATACCTGCCCTGGGATGCAGCCAGCACAGTGGTCCTCCTCGGGAGTTCCTCCCTGTGTCTGGGTTAAGGGCCTGCTGGAGACATGCCCATATGGGGTGAAAAGCCACGTTGTATGGGCAAAATGGACCCCAGAGTCTCCCCCAGTGCGTTTCTGATCCTCATGCTGCTGGTAGGAGAAGAGGCCAGGAATCAGGGTGAACAGTCCCAGTAAAACTGGAATGGTTGGTCACCCTACAAAAACAACCCCACACACCCTCCTGGGTGTGTACAGGTGGCTCACAGTGGTTATTCCCTGCTGCCTACCCACAGCCGTCCCCTCCCCACCCCACCTGGCACTTTTATGCAAGGCAGATGGTGGAGAAGTACAGAAAGTGGGCTCTCAAACCAGGATGCCTGGTCCACTCCCCAACTCCAACCCTCTCCAGCATGTCTTTGGGCAAGTCACTTCACCTCTCTATAAAATGGGAAGAATAATACCAAGTTCCACCTCTGAGAGTTATTTAAAGGATTAAGTAACATGTAAAGCACTCAGAATGGGGTCTGTCATCCAGCAAGCTAGACAGACCATACCCCTTAACTTTGAAGACTTAAAAAAAGGGGGTCTGCAGTTTCCACCAGGTCTGGTAGACATGGGTTGTGGGACAGCAGTCACAGCCTCCAGGGTTTCAAAGTCATGATCTAGTCAATCTTGACCTAACCATTTCAATCCAGTTCCTTGTAGACATGCTAATCTCATTGGAGTACAAGCAATTTTAGGAATGCCTTGTTCCTGCTTATATCTTTTCTTTTTTCTTTTAACCCAAGGGCACTCTACCACTGATCTATGTCTCCAGCCCCTTTAAATTTTTTTTCTCATTTCAAGACAGTCTTACAAAATTGCTCATGCTTGTCTCAATCCTTGTGATCCTCCTGCCTCAGAAGTTGTTGGGATTCCAGAATTGCACCACCAGAATGTTTATCATAAGTGAACGACAGCCTGTGAGTGACGTATTCTCTTCTTGTTGACTGAAAGGACTGAACAAATAACTTGCTGTAGCCCTCGTGTTGATCCACTGTTGTTGCTTTGATCTATAATATGAGACCCCACAGGTGCCATCTTGGAGCACTTACTCTGGGAAACTAGACTGTTTTCCCAAATGGCCATTCTCACTATTGGCTCAGAGGAAATCCTTCTTTTATTGGCTGGTAGAAGATTTTGTGTTTCAAGGTAACATTTCCTGCAACCATGATGGGATCTTGGAGCAAATCTTCCCCTCGACTTTGGCAGCCCACCTCGGACTCAGTTTTCAAAGTTTCCTTCCACGATAAGTTTTGCTATGGGCTTCTGGCAGTCAATCATGGCAGCAGTGCACAGTGTAGCAAAACCACCCACCTCATGGCCAGGAAACAAAAGAGAGGAAAAAGAAGGGGCTGAGATCCTATTACCTCCTTCAAAGGCATGCCCCCAATGACCTGGAGACCTCCCATTAGGCTCCACCTCTAAATCCTTCACCGCCTCCTAATAGCACATGGACCTTTGTGGGGACACAAGATCCCAACTATAACAATGGGATGCCAGAGGAGTGAGAAATTATAGGGGTGAATTTCTCATGAAACCTGAGCTCCAAAAATTTTGGTGGAGGTTACACCATCATTAGACTCATGAGGCACTAAGTTCAGTCTCTATCTCTGCTAGAGGGATGGCCATGCCTTCCTTTCCCAAGATTAAGGTAACTTAAAATCCTAAAGCAAGGTGCTTTTTTTCTTGCCAGTAGGGATTCTTATGTGCACAGATAAGGCAATTAGGATTGCTCCAGTAATCTGTTTTATTCGACCTGTCTCTAGACAGTGACCAAGTTATGCTGCTTGTCATCACCACACATGAGCACTTCTGCAAAAGGAAACATTGCCCCTTCCAGACCAAAGGTGTGTTCCAGATGACTAGAGCCTCAATGAAAGTGTTGAGGTTTTGGTCTGTGGTCTGCAGTGGTCTCGTGGGTTCTGCCACCAGAAGAACATTTTTAGGAAACTTTCAGCTCTCCAGGAGGTGCATGTAGTGGCTGGTAACCTGGCACCTCAAACACCACACTTACCATAGGCAGTTGGATTCCTGTGACATATGAAGAGGTGTTATGTTAGGCTCTTTATGGTGATTCATCGGGGAGCCCACCCACAAGCAACACACTTGACCCAGCACAGGAACCAAAGTTACAGGAAGCCAATCTTCCACACTGGATCTCTCAGGAGACTCCATTTGTGCCCCAGCAGGTCTCATGCATGACACTTAGGAAGCCTCATCTTTCAGGTACCTTGGAAAGTGGTCTAATCTGACTAAGGATGATCTAAAACTCCAATCACCAAAACAGGATCTTTTGAAATTCCAAAATTGGTTTATTTGCTTGCTCATTTGGCAAAATCCAGTTTCAAAACCAAGGAAAAAAAGGGAGACTTGTTTTTAATGGTACTTAGACACTTCTAAATGCAGCCTATAGCCTCCCTGCAAGTGGTAAATCAAAATGTTTTTCTGTGATGCTGGAGATGGAACCAAGAGTCTCACACATGCTAGGCAAGGGCTGTACCACTGGGCTACATAAAAAATGAAGAGACTGTCTCTGAACTAAAACTCTTCTATAGCTGCTTCTTCCTCTATGCCATCTGCTCCTTCCATTGCCTCGCCTCATCTCTTCTCTTCCTGCTTTACCAACACTACTGCCTTGTCATCACCAGCCACTCACAAGGTCCCATTTGATCTCCCTGTCATGGGAATTGGCCTTCAACATTGTGCACTCCTTGGACTAAGGCCAAGTTAGGGACCATCACTAAAGGGTTCCCTGATCCAGTAGAGATTGCCAAGGAATTCATTATTTGAACATATAAGCCAGGCTACTCTCATCTTTATCAACTTGTATATATGAGAAAACTAAAAGCTAAAATCTGGCTCACTAAGGTTAGATGGACAAATCTATAGAGGACTTTAATGAAAGTAAATAAATAAATAAATAAATAAAGATAGCCAAGAGCTAAAAGGGCACAAGAATCAGCTCAGGCTATTTCCCAAGTCTTTCCTAAAATTGTGGATTGGAAAAAGATTCAACAATGTCCCTCCAAAGCCCAGAGAACCATTCCTTGATTATTTTGGAAAGCTTGAAAAAAGAAACACAAAACCTTTAAACAATACTCAAATATGGAAGATATAAATGTCCTGCTCCTTGGAGTGCTGAAGCTGTTCAAACAATAGGATTTTTAATCATCTTATGACTGTTGACAAGTCCAGTTACCCACTACAATAATCATACAGCCTGGCTGAACTCTTGTCCATTTTATCTTTGAGAACAGGATGTTGTCTCTGCTTCCCATTGGCCTTGAGCTGAGCACCTTTCCTCTGTTGTGATGTACTATCTCACCTTTGGTCCCAGCAATGAGGTCAGCTGGTCATGGGCCTCTGAAACCATGAGCAAAAAAAAAAAAACCTTTTCCTCCACTAAATGGTTCTTGTCAGGTATTTTTGTCACAGCAATTAAAAGCTGACTAATCCAGAAACTGTACTGAGAAGTTGGGTTGGAGCTGTGATTAAACTTGACCATATGATTCAGAAGTGTTTGGAGTTGGTTTGCTGAAGGAATTTGGAACAGTTTGGAGACTCAGCCTTAGAATATTGTAAGTGGAGCTTGATGGTCAATTCTGTTGGGAGCTCAGAAGACCAGAATGCTGATAGGAATGCAAACAGTAAAGACTGTGTTCATGAGGTTTCCAGAGGAAATAAGAACTCTATTAGAAATTGGACTAGAGGCCATTCATCTTGTATTCTGGCAAAGAACTTTTCTACATTTTCCCCATGTTTTGAGATTTTGTGTGAGGCAAAATTTAATGGTGATGCACTAAATAATCCAGTGGAGGAAATTTCAAAGCATTCCAGCATGGAGGTATGGATATTGCCATTGGCTCTTAGTTCGTTGTATTGTGCAAATCATGGGTGAAAAGCAGGGAAGAAGGATTTTAAAAACTTGCAGTTTGGCCATAAAGATAAGTGTAAAACTGTGGCTAAAAAAAAAAAGGTGTGGTAATTGAAGAGATTACTACCACTAAAGAAAAAATACTTGCATAGAGACAATAGGAAAGATGACTTGAGAGAATCTTGGCAATTTGCAAGATCATGCCCATTGCAGGATCAAGGGCATAGATTGGAAAATTCCTTTGAGAAGAGACCATGGGTACATCCTGCTCCCTCAGGGTGCCTAGGAAGTTGTTTCCCCAGTATTCAATTCATGATATTCAGTCACCCAGGTACTCAAAGTCCACTGTCACTATGGTCCAAGGGGGTGGTGCTAGTTCTGCAGGGATGCAGAATGCTAGAGATAGTATTCATGGAGGCTTTCACTCTGATTCAAAGGAAGGCCTGGGGGTCCAGGCAAAGTATTACAGCACCAGAGTCTCTGTGGGCTTCCCTTGAGAAGATAATGCATAAAACTTTGAAGGTGAACTGAAGTTGGAGTAGAGACCCCGCGAATTAAGAGATGCCAATAATGTAGACTGTCTGCTGAGGAAAGCTGCTGCCTGCAGTGAAAGCCAGCCTAAAACAGAGGCCACATGAGCTACAAACTGGCAAGACCATAGGGACAAGGCTGCCCATGCTCTTTGGAGATCACACCTCACCAGAATGTGTTCCAGATGCCAGACATGGAGCTACAGGACTTATTTGCTCAATTGGGTTTCAGTCTTGTTTTGGTCCCTTCCTTTCTTTCTATGCCCCTACTCCTGCCTTTTGGAATGGGAATGTTTACTATGTGCCATTTATATTGGACCTATCTAATTTGTTTTTTATCATTACAGGATTCACAGTTAAGTGTTCGCCTCAAGTCTCTGATGAGACTTTGGACTTGGACTTTTGGGCAATGCTGGGACTGTTAAGATTATGGGAACTCTTGGACATGGACTGAATGTATTTTACATTGTGAGATGAGATTTGGGGGGATGGGGTGGAATGTTATGGCTTTGATCCCCCAAACATCTGTGTTAATGCAGGAATATTCAGATGTAAATGATTAGATTATGAGAGCTATAACCTAATCAGTGTATCCTAGTTTGAATGGACTAACTTGTTGGTAACTGTAAGGAGGTGGGCTGCGACTGGATGAGATGGGTGATTAGGGGCATGCCCTAGAAGGGTGAATCTTCCCTGAAGCCCCTCTCTCACTCTATTTGCTTCCTAGCCACCATGAGCTGAGTAGCTTTCCTCTGCTTTGCCTTCCACCATGATGTTCTGCTTCGCTTGGGCCCAGAGCAATGGAGTCATCTGACTGTGAACTGAAACTCTGAAACTGTGAGCCAAAATAAACTTTTCCTCCTCTCAAAAAAAGATATTTATAGGCTGAGAGTTCTTAGTGACCAGACCACTTGAAACTAGCTAGATTCAAGATGGCCTCCTGAATGACCTCAGATCAAAAGCCTCATTATAATCCCATCAACATGCTAAGTGCCAGGACAGTTGACAATTTCAAGGACAACCAATCAGAAAAAACCATAAAAGGAAGAAAAAGAGGCACTGTCTGAATTCCTAGGAAAATCTCTGCTTATTCCAAGAAGACAGGAACATTCCTCCCCCTTCTTAACTTATTTCTCCCCTCTATTTCTTTTACCCTCCATCCACCCATGACTTCCCCATAAACGAGACTTCCAATTCTCACATTCATTTGCCACTGAATAAACGTGCAGTGTTGTTTCTCAGCCTCACTTTGGTCTTTGGCTTTGTGACATTGAATGAAAAAAAGATATCACTTTTGGAGTGTCTCTCTTAGAAGAGGGACCAACAAATTGCTGGTAACAGTCCCAACCCATAACATTGCCTGTGAAGCTTCTTCTCAGCTCCCACTCCATCCCCTCTGTATCAATACATCTTCTCTGTTGGGATTTGTTAGAAACTCATGGTGCATACATTTCCTTCTTCAAAAAAAGGGGGAAATGTTTTTAGACCTAGAGCAGACAGAGCAGCCAGGAAACCCAGATTTAGACTTCTATGATGATCCATAGACTTTAAAGCCCCTTCCCTGCAAGATTTTCAAAATAGCTAAAACCTGGAGTAAATTAAAACAAGAAAGCTTTGGAAAGCTCTGAAGAGGCTTTCACAAATACTCCTTCATGTCATCGGACATAACAAATGCTCTTAGAGCTAGGTGCAGAGGCATGTGAGATGATATTTGGGGGGATAGGGGTGGAATGTTATGGCTTTGATCCCCAAAACCTCTGTGTTAATGCAGGAATATTCAGATGAAAATGACCTAGAGCAAGCTACTTTGGAAGCTGAGGCAGGAGGATCCGTGAGCCTGTCATGGGAGAGGAGGTGTCTCCGGAGAAGAGTTCTAAGGAATTCCTGGAGAGAGTGCGAGACTCAACTGTTCAACTCCAAGGATGAAAACACCCCAAGCATACTGTTCTCCAATCCAAAAGAAAGAACTGAGATGACAAAACAGAGGTTTTAAATATTTTATTGCTCATGTGTTCCTTGGGGCCACAGGTTGGGATAAAATAGGGGGCATAAGCAGGGTATATAAGGGACAGATTGCATGTCTGCTGCATTAACAGATTTCTTTAGATGTTATATGAGCACATTCTTTTACTTTATAATCAAGGTCACTCCATTTTGACCCTCACCTAAAGATTGGAAATAAGGAAAGTAGCCAGTTTTCCCTCTTCATTTTCTGTGTTATCACATTCTTCCTTCTCATCTCCCTGCCCAGCACAACAATCTCTCCTCAGCTAACTGGCGTTTATCCCAACACTCCATTCCTTCAGTGCCTCAGATACTCCTTAATGTCCCTCACAATCTTATACCACCCCATGTCCCTCATGAAACTCTTGGGACAGGGCTCAGGGGACTCATTGCATCCATATCTTACCACAGCAGTACAAAGAGCATGAACCTATCAGCAAGCACGTTAAACTAGATAAGATAGCAAGTAAAGTTAGCCTCATTGGTAAGTTGGACTACCCAGGGAAGTCCTTGTGACACCATCACAGAGAGTTCTGAGCAGATCCAACAGTAACTCTGATGTGTATTTCCCATTGTCCAGTTCAAGAATGGGTTTCTTGTCGCAAACCTATGGAGAATATGACAAATGTTCAACAGGTACCAATAATGTCAAACCAGCTCCAATAGGCAGTGAACATGATTCTGTGTGATCTTGTGTTAGTAAAGCAGACTACATGGCAGGCGTGCCTGGGTAAGTGTGCCGTACCCATCTACCTTTCTGCACTTTAGGGGTCTATACAGAATAAGACACCTCTGGACTATGTAACTTCCATGGACTGAGACAGCATTCTTGATGAATGACACCTGAGGTAACACTACCTGTGCTTGTGACAGCCAAGTTCCCAACACAGTAGGCTTTACTTGTACATTTAGATGTTCTCCCTCCCCTCAGTGGGTCTGTAAGACAAACTACCAGGGGCTTTCTTGTGCTGTTCATGGCCAAATAATGTTCCTGGTCTCCAGTATGACGACTTGAGGGACCAGCAATAGTAAGTTGTTGCTTGTGCCCCATGCTGGCTTGAAAAAATGCTCAGTGATTATGTTCTTTATCTGAAAATGGTGGCAGTCATGGGTGAGATAACATACAAATGACTACAGGCCTGATGTCTGGGTTTTGTTGTTGTTTTTATACCAGTGATTGAACCCAGGTGCGGCTTCCTCACCACAGAGCCACATCCCCAGCCCTTTTTTATATTTTATTTAGAAACAGGGTCTCACTGAGTGTTGGGGTCTACCCTAAACAGGAGCAGCACACGCCCCCTTAGCCTTGAGTAATGGGGGATATGGAAGTGTGAAGCAGGTGGGCTTCACCTTTGCTCAGCAAAGGAGTGTATGTCACCCAATGGGACTGGGCTATACCCCCGTGTTTGCTGTAACACAATCCCTTTGCCTTACTTGGTTGAAATTTTCTATTGAATGTCTCCCCACTAAATAAAAACAGTGGTTCAGGGTGTGCTTACTCTCTCTGGCCTCTTGCCTCCCTTGTTCCCCTTGCCCTCCAGCATGAGAGCTGAGGCCTCAGAGCCATCCTTGAACCCCAAAAAAGGTATTTCTGTGTTTAGGTGGTCTTTCCGTTGTCAGCTAAATTTACACAGAGGTACCCTGATTCCATCGCCCACACTGGACGTGGGTGATAACTGAGTTGCTTAGGGCTTTTTCTAAGTTGCTGAGGCTGGCTTTGAACCTGTGATTCTCATGCCTCTGCCTCCTGAGCGCCTGGGATTACAGGCGTGTGCCACCAAGCCTAGCCTCACAGTTGCCTTCTGATAAGCTTTTAACTGAATCAGGCCTGTAATTGTGTAGACACAAGTAAAAACATATTTGTCCTCCCCACCCCTCTCTCTCTCTCTCTCTCTCTCTCTCTCTATATATATATATATATATATATATATATATATATATATCCCCTTCTGAGAATGAGAGAAGGCCAGTAGAGTCTACCTGCCATGGCTAAAGAGGAACATAATCTCTTTTGAGACACTTGTTGGTGGCATTCCTTTGCCATGGGTGGTATTCAGAGTGGGCAAGGCAGTGCCCGAATGCAGCACCTGCATTAGACCCTTGTAGGGAGTCCCCAGCAGGTCATAGTGGCCCAGAGTCCTTGGTTCTCCATACTTTAATCGATGATGAAGCCAAGTGGCCATTTCCTCTACTGGCCCTCCTCCAGCCCTCTTTGCCCATTGCACAGCAATGGCTGGTCCTCCCCTGGTGATGGGCTCTGGGCAAGGACAGGATAAGTGGCACATGGTTGTGTTTCCAACAGACTGTAATATTCCTCTGCCCTTCTATAACTGTGACCAATATCCACTGGGGGACTGCTGCCCTTCAGTCTGCTGCCATAGCCCCATCCATGGTTGTCTGGAGTGACATGGACGTAAGCTCAGCTGGTTTCCACATGTCCGTGTCCTGAGGGCTTGTGCACTTTCTACTGTTCATCTGGCCTGATTAAATGCCTCAGTATGCTGGTCAGTGGGTCCCATGCTGTACCCTGATATGTAAATTATACAGGGGTCATAATAGCTGAGCCAGATGAGGGATAGGAGCCCTTCAATAATCCAGCAGTCCCACAAATTCTTGAATTTGCTTTGCTGTGTTGGGAAGTGAAAACACCTGAATTTTATCACAGCCTGATATACAGGCTTTGTCTCACCCAACCAGACAATACCCAAGAACTTCATTGAGAAGCCAGGGCTTATACCTTGTCAGGGTTCACGACCCAACCTCTCCCTTGCAAATGAGTCAAAAGCATGGGAGGAGTCGTGGTGAGCACTGAAAGAGAATCAGATGTGACCATGATGTAATGTGAACATTTTTTACCCATAGAGGTCAGAAGCAGGTTCATTGCCATTCCGTGACACCTGGTGGGGCGATGGAAGCCTCTTTGAGTAAAATAGTAAAAGTCCCTTTTCCACGTGAAGGCAAATGGGTCGACTCTCAGGAGCTCTACTCTGCTAATGAAGGCATCAGCAAAGTCTAATACACAATGATATGTCCTCAATTGAGTGTTAAGTTTGTTTACACTGGCAACTATGTTGGGAAAGCCTGCATAAAGAGGAGGGATCAGCTTATTTAATTTCCTATCCTCCACTGTCATGCACCAAGTTCTATCCAGCTTTCCTACTGGCCATATAGGGAGGTTAAAAGCACTATGGGTTGGATGGATCATGTTTACTTTAGCCAATTTATGAATGGTCTCCATTATCTCTGATGGCCATTGGGGAGCCAATATTGTTTGGTAGTCACAATTTAACAGAATGTCAGCAAAACAGCAGCGGGGTGTCTAGCACACCCCCTTAATATCAGCCAACACATGCTTAATCTCCTGGCAATGCAAACAGAACTCCCCTACAGTAATTTGTAGATATTCACTCCACACTTAAAATGCATTCAGGAAAGGAAGCTATGGACACCGGGCAGGGAGTAGGTGGCAGGCATCGAGGCCACAGTCCATGTTACAGCTCGGATTCTGTTTCTTCCCCATACCCATCAGTGGCAGTTGACCTGTCTGAGAAGTTGACAGAAGTACTGTGTAACAGTGTACACTCAGCTCCTGGGTCCACCAGTTCTTTTGTGCTAACAAGCAGGCATTTTCTCCCACAAGCTGCATCATATTATTCCTCTGTACATTCTAGAGCATAGTGACCAGTCCCGAGTGTTGGGCTTTTAGGTTCCTTCCAGTTTTTCTTTTTTAAAATATTTATTTATTTATTTTTAGGTGGACACAATATCTTTATTTATAGTTTTACATGGTGCTGAGGATCAAACCCAGTGCCTCATGCTCATCACAGTGATGTGATGAGCACCTTTGCCCAGACATCTTGGGGCACAAGTATTATTTCTATATGATGATGTGGGGAGGTCCTGGGGGGTTCTGCCTTGAGGGTCTGAGCCTGCTGTTTGCAAACCAGTCCCAGCCCTTCTCCTTTAGGGGCCCAACACAGGGAGATAGATATTGGGAGAAGGCTCAAGGGAGAGAAAAAGAACCCTGACCATTCACTCTGGCTGCCCAGGCCAAATAATGGGCAGGAGAGAGAGGAGCCCCAGATGCTGGGCCCCACAGGTACTGATGGCTGTATGTTTGTCTGTCCGAGCAGCCTGCTGCACCAGCTCCCGTGTTTCCAGGGAGGCAACAGTGGGACTTCAAATTGAGCATGGATCTGGGTTCCAATCACAGCTCTGCCAGTTCCTCAGTTGCTCTGAAGCTCAGTGTCCTCATCTGTAAAATGGGGAAATAACCTCATAAGGTATTTTTTAAAAATTTCTTAAATATTTTTTAAGACACAATACCTTTATTTCACGTATATATTTTTATGTGGTGCTGAGGATCAAACCCAGGATCTTGCACACGCAAGGCGAGCACTCTACCGCTGAGCCACAACCCCAGCACCCCCTCATAAGGTATTGAAAAAGATGAGATAAGCAAGTACCTGGCTCATAGCCAGGGCTCCCGAGAAATTATGATGCATATTTTCATTGTCCCATGGGCCTCCTTCCTTTTTACATAATTATTATAACAGATGTTTTGAGATAAAATTCACATGCCATATCATTTACCATTTAGTGTTCAGTTTAATAAATACTTGGTTCTCTCATCCCCAAAGAGGATGATAGCCATTAGCAGGCTTTCCCCCACAGACCTCCTCTAGCCACTGAAGCCTGCCCTTGTCCTTTCTGTCTCTGCACTCGCCTATCCTGGACATTTTGTAGAAAAAGAATCACATTATATATTGGTGTTTGGGGCCTGGGCTTCTTTCATTTAGCACACTGTTTAAAAAACTCACCCATGTTGTGGAGTGAATTAGTACTTCTTCCTTTTATTGCTGAATAGTATTTCAATGTTATAAGTAGGCCACATTTAATATAGCCATTCATCAGCAGGTGGATAACTGGGTTGTCTCCATCTTTTGACTCTTAAGAAGAACGCTGCTATCAACATCTGTGTGTGGACACCTGTTTTCATTTCTCTTGGGTAAGTTCTGAGGAGTGGAATTGCTGGGCCTCATGGTAACTGTTTTTAGGCTGGTGAAGAGCTGCCAGACTGCTTTTAAAAGCAGCCACACCATTCCACATTCCCACCCGAAGTGTATGAGTTCTGGTTTCTCACAGTCTCCCCACTGACTGTGCATTTAATGCAACTATCCTGAGGGGTGTGTAGTGGTATCTGGGATTTGTCTTGTTTGTGGTACTAGGGATTGAACCCAGGGTTACATCACTATTGATGTACATTCCCTGACCCTTTTAATTATTTTATTTTGAGACAGGATCTCACTGAATTGTTGAGGGTTTCCCTGGTTGCTGGGGGCTGGTCTCCAACCTGTGATTCTCCTGCCTCAGCCTCCTCAGTTGATGGGATTATATAACACCTTACCTGCTCATTGTGGTTTTGGTTGGCATTTCCTTTCACTAATTTGCATCTTCTCCCATGGAATCTCATTCATGTCCAGACAGGTAAATCTTAGGATGCACCATTCCCAATGTAGAAATACTAGTCTGACCCCGAAGAGAGAAAGAGAGAGAGAAAGAAAGAAACAAACAAGGAAACAAACTCCTAAATGGAGGAGGGAGTCCCCGCTAACCTGGGTGCCAGGGGGAGATTCCCCATTGAGTGGGGAGTCACATTACCTTGGTTTTCAGGGGGAGCTCCCCAGGACACAGAGGTTAAATGGCTCTCCCCATGGAGGAGGGAGTCCACTCTACCCTGTGTGCTCAGGGAGCTCCCCCCTACACTCAGGTGAGAGGGCTCACCCTCCCGAAGGAGGTAATCCCCTCTACCCTGGGGACGGTGGGAGATCCCCACTACACCACCGTGAGAGAGGTCTCCCCTCAGGAGGGGAAAGTCCCTTCCACCCTGGATGCTGTGGGAGCTCACCCCGACACCTGGGTGAGAGGGGTCTCCCCCCCAGAGGGAAATTCTCCTCCACACAGGGAGCGGTGGGAGCTGCCCCCAACACCCCAGTGAGAGAGGTCTCCCCCACAAGGGGGGGAGGCCTCTCCACCCTGGGTGCGGTGGGAGCTCCCAAGACACCCCGGTGAGAGGGGTCTCCCCCTTGGAGGGGGGAGTCCCCTCCACCCTGGGTGGGGGGGAGCTCCCAATGACACCCCTGTGACAGGGGCATCCCCCCCAGAGGGCAAAGTAACCTAGACCCTGGGTGCAGGGAGAGCTCCCTGTGAGAGGGGTCTCCCCCCTGGAGGGGGGAGTCCCCTCCACCCTGGGGGTGGGGAGAGCTCCCCCGACACCCCAGTGAGAGGGGGTCTCCCCCTCGAAAGGGGAGACCCCACCACCCTGGGTGTGGGGGGAGCTCCCCCCCAACACCTGGGTGAGAGGAGTCTCCCCCACAGAGGGGGGAGTTCCCTCCACACTGGGTGCTGGGGGAGTTCCCAACGAAACCCCGGTGAGAGGGCTTTCCCCCCAGAGGTGGGAGTCCCTTCCACAATGGTTGCGGGGGAGAGCCCCCAACATCCCGGTGAGAGGGGTCTTCCCTGAGAGTGGGGAGGCCCCTCCACCCTGGGTGCCTGGGGGAGCTTTCCCAGACACCCTGGTGAGAGGGGTCTGCCCACCTGAAGGTGGAGTCCCATCCACCCTGGGAGCGGGGAGAGCCCCCCTGACACATAATTTTGAGGGGTCTCCCCCCCCCCAGAGGGGGGAGTGCCTTCCACCCTGGGTGCGGTGGGAGTTCTCCCCAACACCCAGGTTTGAGGAGTCTCCGCCCCCCCCCAGGAAGGAGTGCCCTCAACCATGGGAGAGATGGGAGTTCCCCCAGACAACCAGGTTAGAGGGGTCTCCTTCCTAAAGGGGATAGTCCCCTCTAACCTGGGTGTGGGGAGAGCTTTCCCCGACACCCAGGATAGAGGGGTCTTCTCCCTTGGGAAGGGAGTACCCTCTATCCTTGTTGTCAGCGGGAGCTCCCCTTGACACCCAGGTTAAAAGGCTCTCCCCCCGGGAGGGGGGAGTCCCCTCCACACTGCGTGAGGTGGGAGCTCTCATAGACACCCAGGTTAGACGGGTCTCCCTCCTGGAGGGGAAAGTCCTCTCTACCCTGGGTAAGTTGGATACTCCCCTTGGACACCAAGGTTAGAGGGTTCTACCCCCTGGAGGAAGGAGTCCTCTCTACTCTGGGTGCAGTGGGAATGCCCCCAAAACCCAGGTCAGAGGGGTCTCCTCCCACCAGAAGATAGTCCCCTGTCCCCTGGGTGCCATGGTGTGGGAGATCCCCCAGGGGACAACCAGGTCAAAGGGGTCTCCCCTCTGGAGGGGGGAGGCCCCTCTACCCTGGGTGTGGTGGTGTGGGAGCTCTCCCGGTCACACAGGTCAGAGACGTCTCCCCCCTGGAGGGGAATGTCCTCTCTACCCTGGGTGAGGTGGGATTTTGCCAGAGGGAGTGGTTTGTGAAGTAAGGCCAGCAAGCCATTAAGTGTGGAGATTCCTTATTGGTTGACTGCTGTATGGAGTTTATGTTAATTAGATAAGCTGTGTGGAATGTATAAATACCTCTGTTGTCCTACAATAAAAGGCTCTCACTCCTGCTGCATCAATCTACACAAGTTGTTCGTCACCCCCTCCCCCCCCCCTGGTTATTTTGCTGCAGCCAGACTGCGGCAGGGCCTCCCCCCTAGAAAGAGGAGTGCACTCTTCCCTGGGTGCCATGTGAGCTCTCCCCAACCCGCAGGTTAGATGGGCCTCCCTGCTAGAAGGGGAAGTGCTCTCTTCCCTGGGTGCCATGGAAACTCCCCCTGACCCCCAGGTTAGAGTGGCCTCCCCCTTGAATGGGGAGTACCCTCTTCCCTGGGGACCTTGGGAGCTCCGCTGGCCCCCAGGTTAGAGAAGCCTCCCCCCTAGAGTGGGGACTGCCCTCTTCCTTGGGTCCCTTGTGAGGCCCCCCCCACCCCCAGGTTAGAGGGGCCTCCCCCCTAGAAGGGGGAGTGCCCTCTTCCCTTGTTGCCAAGGGAGCTCCCCGCCCCTGACCATCATGTTAGTGGGGCCTCCCCCCTAGATGGGGAGAGTGCCCTATTCCCTAGGTGTCTTGGGAGCTCAGCCCCACCCCCAGGTTAGAGGTGCCTCCCCGCTAGAGGGCGGAATGCCCTCTTTTGTGGGTGGCATGGGAGCTCCCCCTGACACCCAGGTTAGAAGGGCCTCCCCCTAGAGGGCTGAGTGCCCTCTTCCCTGGGTGCCTTGCAAGCTCCCCCAGACCCCCAGGTTAGACGGGCCTCACCACTAGATGGGGGAGTGCCCGCTTCCCTGGGTGCCCTGGGAGCTCCCCCACACACCGTCAGGTTAGAGGGGCCTCCTACCTAGAGGGCGGAATGCCCTCTTTTCTGGGTGCTGTGGGAGCTCCCCCCACCACCAGGTTAGCGGGGCCTCCTGCCTAGAGGGCGGAGTGCCCTCTTCCCTGGGTGCCCTGGGAGCTCGCCCCAACACGCATGTTAGAGGGGCCTGCCCCCTAGAAGGGGAAATGCCCTCTTCCCTGGGTGCCTTGGGAGCTCCCCCTGACCCCCAGGTTAGAGGGACCTCCCCCCTGGAGGTGGGAGTGCCATCTTCCCTGAGTGACTTGGTAGCTCCATCCGACCCCTAGGTTAGAGGGGCCTCCCCCCTAGAGGGCGGAACTCCCTCTTTTCTGGGTGCTGTGGTAGCTCCCCCTGACACCCAGGTTAGAAGGGCCTCCCCCTAGAGGGCGGAGTGCCCTCTTCCCTGGGTGCCATGGAAGCTCTGCCAGAACCCCAGGTTAGAGAGGCCTCCCCCTAGAGGGGGGACTGCCCTCTTCCCTGAGTGCCTTGGGAGATCCCCCAACCCCCAGAGTAAAGGGACCTCCGGTCTAGAAGGGGGAGTCCCCTCTTCCGTAGGTGCCCTGGGAGCTCCCCCCCACCCCCAGATTAGAGGGGCCTCCTCTTCTGTAGGTGCCTTGGGAGCTCCCCCAACCCTCAAGTTAGCGGGGCCTTCCCCCTAGAGGGGAGAGTGCCCTCTTCCCTGGACGTGGGAGTTCCCCCCCCACCTCCAGATTAGAGGGGCCTCCCCCATAGATGTAGGAGGGCCCTCTTCCCAGGGTGCCCTGGGAGCTTTCCCCGACACCCAGGTTAGAGGGAGGGGCCTCCCCCGTAGAGGGAGGAGTGCCCTCTTCTCTGGGGGATGTGGGAGCTCCCCCAGACCCCCACGTTAGAGGGGCCTCACCAATAGAGAGGGGAGTGCCCTCTTCCCTGGGTGCCCTGAGAGCTCCCCCCACCCCCATGTTTGAGGGGCCTCCCACGTAGAGGGGGGAGTGCCCTCTTCCCTGGGTGCCTTGGGAGCTCCACTCGACCCCATTGTTAGAGGGGCCTCCTCCCTAGAGGGCAAAGTGCCCTCTTCCCTGGGGGACATGGGAGCTCCCCAGGACCACCAGGTTAGCGGGGCCTCCTGCCTAGAGGGGGGAGTGCCTTCTTCCCTGGGTTCTGTGGGAGCTCCCCGGACTCCCAGGTTAGTGGGGCCTCCCCCCTAGAGGGGGGAGTGCCCTTTTCCCTGGGGGACGTGGCAGCTCCCCACGACCCCCAGGTTAGAGGGGCCTCCCCCCAAGAGGGTGGAATGCCCTCTTTTCTGGGTGGCGTGGGAGCTCCCCCTGACACCCAGGTTAGAGGGACCACCCCCTAGAGGGCTGAGTGCCCTCTTCCCTGGGTGCATTGCTAGCTCCTGCCACCACCTCATTAGAGGGGCTTCACCACTAAAGGGGGGGAGTGCCCTCTTCCCTGTGTGCCGTGAGAGCTCCCCCTCACCCCCAGGTTAGAGGGGCCTCCCCCCCAGAGGGCGGAATGCCCTCTTTTCTGAGTTCCATGGGAGCTCCCACTGGCACCCAGATTAGAGGGGCCTCGCCCTAGAGGGCGGAGTGCCCTCTTCCCTGGGGGATGTGGGAGCTCCCCCAACTACCAGGTTAGCCGGGCCTCCCGCCTAGAGAGGGGAGTGCATTCTTCCCAGGATGCCTTGGGAGCTCCTCCAGACCCCTAGGTTAGAGGGGCCTTGTTAAGGTCTGTAAACAAGCTCTTTTACTCTAAAAGGACTTATGATAAGTCCTGGGGTAATTGATCCCGACTATGAAGGTGAAATAAAAATTATAGCCAGTTCTCCAAAGGGTATATCAGTAATTTCACCAGGAAATAGAATAGCACAGTTACTAATAATACCCAGCCTACATGATAAATTTTCGAGTTGTGCTGTAGAAAGAGGTTCCAAGGGATTAGGCTCCACAGGTGTAGATTGGGCTATGCTTTCTTTAAATTTAGATTCTCGCCCCATGCTAAAACTAAATATTCAAGGACATGAATTTAATGGGCTACTGGATACAGGCGCAGACCTTAGCATCATTTCTCGTCAAGAATGGCCAAAACATTGGCCATTACAACAAGCCACTCAAACGCTTCGAGGCCTAGCAGTGGCAACTAATCCCCATAGAAGTGCAATGGTATTAGATTGGAAGGATCCTGAAGGATGTGAAGGAACTATACAGCCATATGTATTGGATCATCTTCCCGTAAATTTATGGGGACAAGATGTCCTAGATCAATTAGGTTTGACATTAACAAATAACATCAACCAAAATGCACCCACTATTATGACTAGACAAGGTTTTAGGAAAGGAAAAAGATTAGAAAAACAAGAACAAGGTATAGCAGCACCAATACAAATAGATCAAGGAACAGACAGACATGGGTTGGATTTTCAGAAAGGGCAACTGAGACAATAAAAATTACTTGGAAATCAGAAAGACCAGTATGGGTTCCTCAGTGGCCCCTGACTAAAGAAAAGATACAAGCAGCCCATGACCTGGTCAAACAACAATTAGCGGAAGGACATATACAACCTTCTGTATCTCCCCATAATACTCCCATTTTTGTCATCAAAAAGAAATCTGGTAAATGGAGATTACTGCAAGATTTAAGAGCCATTAATAATGAGATGGTTATTATGGGACCTGATCAATCGGAGATCCCTCAATTGTCTGTTTTCCCAAAAACCTGGTATGTTTTAGTTATAAATATTAAAGATTGTTTTTTTTTTCAATTCCAATTCATCCTGAGGATAGTCCACGTTTTGCATTTACTATCCCTGCACTGAATCATGAAGGTCCTGATCAGAGATATGAATGGAAAGTACTCCCTCAAGGGATGGCTAACAGCCCAACTATGTGTCAAATTTATATTAACAAAGTAATCCAGCCACTTAGAAATCAAAATCCTGAACTACAAATATTTCACTATATGGATGATGTATTATTAGCACACAAAGATAAAAACACATTGTTAGAATGTTATGCCACACTTACAAACTTATTAAAAAATTATAATCTAGAGATAGCAATAGATAAAGTACAATTAAATTTTCCAATTAATTATTTAGGAGTTCTATTATCCTCAACCATGGTCCGTCCACCAAAAATTCAAATACGAGTAGAACAACTCAAATCACTTAACGACTTTCAAAAGTTATTAGGAGACATAAATTGGATAAGGCCTTATCTAGGTATACCAACAGGAGAGTTGGGACCTTTATTTGATATCCTAAAAGGTCCATCGGATCCAAATTCACCCCGAATGTTAACGCCTGAAGCAAGAAAGGCATTAAAAATCATTGAAACATATATGGAAAATATGCATTTGGATAGAATTGATATAAGTTTGCCTTTATTATTTATTGTACTACCAACAAAAAATATTCCTACAGGAGTATTTTGGCAAGAAGGTCCATTATTATGGATACATTTATCTTATTCTCCTAACACTATCCTTACTAGGTATCCTGAGGCTGTAGGACAATTAATACTCAAAGGAATAAAAGCAGCAAAGGGAGTGTTTGGAATTTCTCCCAATAAAATTATTACTCCATATACTACGAATCAAATTGATGAGTTAGCTAATGAGTTAAATACTTGGGCAATAATCATGTGCAAATCTAATGTTTCATTTGATAACCACTTACCATCTAATCCTTTATTGTCTTTTTGGTCATTGCATCCTGTAATTTTTCCAAAAATGACAAGAAAAACACCTATCATGAATGCTCCAAATATATTCACTGATGGGTCAAATAATGGTACAGCAGCAACAGTTACACCTGATCAAACTTTTACATTTTTAGTACCCAAACAATCAGCTCAAAGGGTAGAACTTAATGCAGTATTACAAGCTTTTGTGATGTTTAAAGATTCTGTATTTAATTTATTTTCCGATAGTCAGTATATAGTTAATGCTATAGTATCCCTTGAAGATGCTGGTAGGATTTCCCCTTCCTCTACTGTTTTCTCTTTGCTTTCCACTATACAAAGTCTAATCTGGGACAGAAAAGATCCATTCTTTATAGGACATATCAGGGCACATACAGGATTGCCTGGAGCCCTTAGTTTGGGCAATGATTTAGCAGATAAAACTACACATGACATACATATTTTCTCTACACTAGAAGAAGCTATAAATTTTCATAAAAAGTTCCATGTCAATGCTAATACTTTACAAAAGCGTTTTAAAATAACTAAGGAACAAGCTAGACAAATAATAAAACGATGTCAAAATTGTGTGACCTTTTTACCACAAGTTAATCTTGGAGTCAATCCTAGAGGATTGATACCTAACCATATTTGGCAGATGGACGTCACACACTTGCCAGAATTTGGAAAATTAAAATATTTGCATGTTACAGTTGATACTTCTTCTGGATTTTTGATGGGTTCCCTTCATGCCGGAGAAAAAACTAAAGATGTTATAGCTCATTGCTTACAAAATTTTGCCACTGTGGGTGTTCCAAAACAGTTAAAAACAGATAATGCCCCTGGTTATACTTCTACCTCTTTTAAACAATTTTGCTCAACATTTGGCATTACTCATATAACAGGAATCCCATACAATCCACAGGGACAAGGCATAGTTGAAAGAGCTCATCAAACTATTAAAATGTACTTATTAAAGCAAAAAGAGGGAATTAGGAAGGGGTATATATTCCCCAAAGATAAACTTAAAATAACCCTTTTTACTCTAAACTTTTTAAATTTGGATTCATCAGGACTTAGTGCTGCAGAAAGGCATATGTGTCCAAAAACTGTGCATAAGCCCAAGGTACTTTGGAAGGATATTCTAACAGGACAATGGAAAGGTCCTGACCCAGTAATTGTCTGGAGTCGGGGGTCTGTTTGTGTGTTTCCACAGGGAGAACAGCAACCGATTTGGATTCCAGAAAGATTAACTAAGGTCCTGACCCAGTGATTGTCTGGAGTCGGAGGCCTGTTTGTGTGTTTCCACAGGGAGAACAGAAGCCGATTTGGATTCCAGAGAGATTAACTAAAGCAATTTCTACAGACCAAAAAGAAGATGATTTGACTCAAGTCCATAACAGCTGATATCCAAAAATCCAGTTTGGCTATCCTTACATCTGCGATAGAACCAGGATGCTTTTTTCAATATCTATTTTATTATTGCCCTTTCCCACATTCTATTTTGTTTTTTGAGCTCATACAGACCTAGGTTAATGTTTTGCTGATCAGTTCTATTTTTTGACTATAGAGTTTTTAAACATTGCAATGGAGATTTCACCTGTAAAAAGTTATAAGGCCTTTACTATTAGGTTATGTGTTGTATGTATTATATTATGTGTGCACACTTGTGTTTTGTGTTATATGTTTGAATGTACGTATGTCCATATATCATATATGATGGGCGCTCATGAAAAAATAGATCCAAATATATTTTTTTTTATTCACGTGATTTAAATGGTTTAATTTAAATTGGGTAAACAACTGTTGAGGATTGTTTTAATATGTGAACAAAAAAGGAGGTTAACAGATCTGTTTGTTTACTTTCACCTTTCCTTTTCATTATATTTAATAATTCTCTTAAAGACAATGTAAATTATTAAGAAAATTGTTTTCTTTTAGTGCCTTCTGGAATGTTACATAATTTTTTTCTTTAGCCATTATTGCCAGAATTCCTATCTTCATCCCAGTGCCGGTAAAGACAATGTAAATTATTAAGAAAATTGTTTTCTTTTAGTGCCTTCTGGAATGTTACATAATTTTTTCTTTAGCCATTATTGCCAGAATTCCTATCTTCATCCCAGTGCCGGTAAAGACAATGTAAATTATTAAGAAAATTGTTTTCTTTTAGTGCCTTCTGGAATGTTACATAATTTTTTCTTTAGCCATTATTGCTAGAATTCCTATTTTCATCCCAGTGCTGGTGAAGACAAAGATAAAACCAATCTACAGCTTCTGCAATAGCCATCACTGAACTGCTTGCAGAACTTGCCTGGACACATTGTGAACTCACCTGTATGCATTGTGAACTATCTGTTGGTGCAGCGACTTGTGGTAGTTTTGGGGTATTTTTGCTGATGATATCATCGGTGGTACAATTTTTCCAAAAGGAGCCGTCAATTGGCTTGGTGTATCTTCCTCCCTTCTGCTTGTCATGATCGTTCAGCTAAAATTTGGGGGCCAACAGAGGTGAGGCAAAGAACCTCACCCCCCCGCTGGTACAAAGACCTCTCCACAGGTGTGGCTGTATACTGGACCGGTAGTCAGTGACGGGTAAGATCCAATTGCAATTGTACCAACCTAACGAGTAAGGACCATATGTACTATTGGACAACCTAAGGCAGGCACGGTCCCTAAGCCACATGCTTGTTGTTTAAACAGAGAGGGGGAGATGTTGAGAGCCACAGCCGAAGGGGCCCCAGCAAACTTTCAGACTGCCAGCTGATGATTGGCTCACAGCGGCCCCAGCAACTTCTAGCTGATTGGCTCCTCTTTGGTGATGCTCATTGGGCTGTTTCCCTGCCCTTTCAGACCACGGAGCTGCTCATTGGGGGACTTTTTTGGCTCTGCCCACGCGACCCAGCCAATCGGCCTCAAGAGCAGGAGGATTGTGGGAGGTGGAGAGGCTTGGGGTGTGAGGAGAGGCTTGTGGGAAGCCGGTGGTGGCAATTGGGCTCTGAAGGTTTTCCTGAGGAGCTTTTTTGTTTGGCGTGTGTGGTTCTAAAAATAAAGTTCGTTTCTTTTGACAAGTGGCTCCTGAATCGTGCCCAGCCAGACTGCGGCAAATCAGGTCCGTGGTTACATCAGTACCAGACTCTGACACAGGTCAACATTGCCGCAGTCTGGCTGGGCACAATCAGGAGCCACTTGTCAAAAGAAACGAACTTTATTTTTAGAACCACACACGCCAAACAAAACAGCCTCTCAGGAAAAATCCTCAGAGCCTCAACTGCCACCACCGGCTTTCCACAAGCCTCTCTCTCCCACACAAGCTTCTCCCCACCTCCCACAATCCTCCTGCTCTTGAGGCCGATTGGCTGGGTCACGTGGGCGGAGCCAAAAAAGTCCCCCAATGAGCAGCTCCGTGGTCTGAAAGGGCAGGGAAACAGCCCAATGAGCATCACCGCAGAGGAGCCAATCAGCTAGATGTTGCTGGGGCCGAGGAGCCAATCAGCTAGATGTTGCTGGGGCCGCTGTGAGCCAATCATCAGCCGGCAGCTGGAAGTTTGCTGGCAGCTGGAAGTTTGCTGGGGCCCCTTCGGCTGCGGCTCTCAACAAACATGACAGAGAATACTACCTGGAAGAATAGATGAGCCCCAGAGCGAAGCCTGGTGAGAACTTGTAGGTAGACAATGTCTTGGCATTAGTTTGAACTCAAGGCCTAAGTCCTAGGCTGAATTTCCACTGGAAACAACCTTTAGGAACTTAGGTGTTGTGAAGGCCCTTATCCCCTTGTCCCAGAATGTGACAGATCTGAAAGGAAGTAGCCAAAGAAAGAAATGGTCTGACTCTTTAAAATGAGAACTCTGTTACTCCCAAAATAAGATTCTAGAGAGAGAGAGATAATTGTACTAAACTCAGAAACATTATTACCTAATGCAGAAATTAATAAGTGGCAGCTTATATACCTAATCCGAACAGCAGATAAATTTGCTAGGCCTAAACAGATGTTTTAAAAGAAAATTAGTTAGCTGCTCACATTTAAAAATCAAGAACTTTATACTTGAATATCTGAATTTCTTTCTTCCATTGATAAATCAAAATATCTGGGCATGCACATGGCTACATCCAGCCGGAGATGACAAAGTGCTGTCCTATTAGGATAAACGTCTCTGGTTTGCCACAGTCCACATCCCTGTCTTTTGAGTTTCAGGTGTGATGTACTTCACTCATTTACAGTCAACATCAGGCTATTACTATAGTACTTGAGTTTGATGTTATCACCATGAATTAATTCCAAAACCACAATTTTCAAATAATCAGTCCTCTCATTTAATGAAATAGTAGAGTACTTCTCAAACTATCTTTAGGCTAGGGCCAGTATTTACTGAATTTGTTTTATTTTTTGTTCTTTCAGGGCTACAGTTTAAATCTAAGAAGAAGCTGTGAATAGGACCTGCATTTGGTATTATTTTAAGAGTTTCACCTTCAGAATCCTTCACAAAAACAGAAAGATTAATTTCTTTGCACAATATGGATTTTATAATAACATTGGTGGAAAAGATCTCTAAATTTCTGTTAAAGCAAAATCGACTAAAGGAAACTAGTTAGCACTAGGAAGAAAGGTCAGACATTGCAGTTATTAGATATTTAAATTCTGAAACATAGAATGAAAGGAATTCACCAAGTCAACTGTGGAGGCTCTTCTTGACACAAAGGGTTGAAAACAGTGAAAAGAGAGGGAGGATAATAGAGTTCTGATCTCATGGTGTTGATTACTTGGGGGCCCATCAGCTATAAAATTAGGGGGTTAGAAAAAGTATTTTAAAGGTAATGGTGATATACATTCACCAGACTATGATATTTTACTAAGAAAAAATTTTCTTCTGAAAATTGGCAAATGGAGTAAGGGAACAGGAATTTTAAAGGGTCTCCATACTTACAGCTGAGGTCAACAAGGCCCAGAGATGGCATTTAGCTCACTCAAGTTTACATGGCAAGTGCACAACACAGCAGAGGTAAAAGCCATACCCTTCTACTTATTGTTGAGGCTCTATCCTGACAAAAGTGCCTTGAGGTAGAAATTTCCCTGGGAAAATAAAGGTCAAGTCTTCAATACCAACGTATTAGTGTCTCTTGATTTTTAGGAAAACATTCTCAATAACTGATTCTTAATGACTTTTACTTCCATTTTATTTGGTGAAAGTCAGACAAGTTAGAATCCAAAGACTGATTTCATAAAATTGTCTGCTTCTCAACTGAGGTATTTTTGAAATCTGACTCTTCCCACTGGCATGGTCTCAATGGTGATTGTGTCATCAGAAGCTTCTATAGCAGAAACCTATATCCAAGCCTGCTCTTTGAAGTACTGGTATTGGTGGTCCTGTCTTTTTCTATGGAGCTGTGAGACTGTCCTTTTTTGTTGAAGATAAGAACTGTGGCCTTTAGCTGGGTACAGTACCTTCTGGAAGGCATCAGAGCAAACTCAAAAACTATCTGGAGATGTCAGAGGTTTTGTTTTGACAACTTGTCAGTAGCAGCAACAAATAAATCTAATTATTTTAGCACACTGTGTCCACAAAGTGAAAGAACAAATCTCTGTGACTTTCCAGGAATCCCAAGAGAAATTTCAAAGAGAATTTTACATGCCAACGATATTGTGAAGTTTTTTATTTTTAGTCCATTTTTCACTGAGGGTTCAATTTGGGAATGCAAAAATCAAAGGCTGCCTGGAGATTTGTGTTTTTCGGACAGGAAGAAGTCCATAGGAGGTGCATGGGTGGAGAGAACACCAAGTAAGTGTGTGAATTAGATGGGAAGTCTATGGATAGATATTGGAGCTGGCCTAAAAGGAGGTCTTGGTAATTAGAGCATGGTTTGAAATTAAAGGCAGTCTAAAGGGAACACTGCAGGAAGCACATGGTTGGAAGTATCATGTAGCCTAGGGAAAGATATTGTAAGGAGTGCCTGGTGGAAATACCATACAGCCTCGGGGAAAATTCAGCAGGAGATGCACTGGTAGAAGGAGGAGTCAGCTTATGGGGGCACTTAATGAGAAATCTATGGTTCAAATGAGCACCTGGCCTAGGGAAGAACATTGGAAGAAATGCATGGGTATAGAAAGCATCCAGCTTAGCTGAAAACTCAGCAGGCAGTATAGGGGTAGAAGGAACAACTGACTTATAGTTTGGATATAAGGTGTCCCCCAAAAGCTCTTATCTTAATGCAGGAGTGGTTGAAAGTGAAATGATTAGGTCGTGAGAGCTGTAACCTAATCAGTCCATCCTAGTTTGAATTGACAGGGTGGTACCTGTGGACAGATGGGGCATGGCTGGAGGAGGTTGGTCACTGGGGGAGTGTGGTGGAAGGGTTCATCCTTCTTGTGGTCCTCTCCCCATCACTCTGCTTCCTAGCCACCATGAGGCAAGCAGTTTCCTTCTGCCATGTCCTTCCTGATGATGTGTTCCCTTACCTGGGGCCTAGAGCAATTGTTATGGTTAAAGCTTCATCCCAGAGTTTTATAAATTGACTTCCAGACCACTCACATTTAATCGAATCAAGCCTTTATTGAAGCACACCAGTGGCGACTGACCAGAACATAAAGCTGTTCCCCTGATCAGCCCCAAACAATTGCAAGGGCACTCCTTATAAGCCTGAAAACCTCAAAAGGGATGTTCCGGGATCTAGCCAATGCAAGCAAGCCAGGTTACAGAAGCAGGAGAGTGCAGTCAAACGGAGGGAAGCCTAACCAATCACAGTTAGCCCAGTCACCCCAATTACAGAAACAGAGCCCCGTTACCCTAGTTACAGAAACAATGTCCCACTAGGTAGTTCTGTGTTCTTAAAGGTTTCTATAGCAAAAGGAAAAGAACATCTTGCCCCAGTCATGACCCTTGTACTTGGCATGGTTGTTTTACAGAATGGCATGGTTGTTTTACAGAGTTGTCCCACTTATAAAAACAAAATGGAGTCACATTTGCTTTTACTATCACATTCCCCACTGGTTTAGTAGGTTTGATGTCAATCTTGCATATCATTAGGCCTCAGTTTCTTTTCCATCCTTCTCTAAGGGACCACTCTGGGCTCGCAAGACCATAAGTCAGACCTCACCTACATTATTGTGTGTATGGTTTAAGAGGGTTTTTAAGAGGCAGGGTCCTACAGTAATCCCAATCAGGAGAAGGACTAGGGGCCCAACTATGGCTGAAATGATGGTAGTCAACCAAGGGGACCATGAGAATAGATTTTGGAACCAATTGCCTGAAGTTTCTTGCACTTTCTCTCTATCCTTTAACCTGTTTCTCACTAGTGCCAAACTGTCCTTTATTATCCCAGTTGCATAGAAACAGCAAGTTTCTCCTAGAGCCATACAAAGTCCTCCTTGTTTTAGAAAGAGATGATCTAGACCTCATCTGTTTTGTAAGACTATTTCTGTCACAGAGTCTAGTGAAACCTCTAGTTTGGAGATTGACCTTTCTAGTTCTCCTAAATCTATATCTATTTGATGGCTAAGGGACTTGATTTTTTTTTAGAGCCTGTGATAAGAGCTGCAGTTCCTAAAGCAGTAGATCTAGCTATTCCCAAACCAGTCAGAGGGGAACTAAAATGTGGATAGCCCATCTATGTTGATAAATCAGTGGGCCCTGGCCTTTTAATAAGTCCAGGTGTTCTTTTCCTTTTACTCCATCAAAATAGTAGGTTACATAGTTCAGAGTTATTGATAGTTTGGAGATTCAGGCAAGGAGTTTGAAGTGAGACCCAGGAAGCACAATTTTTGGTGAACAGGGAGTTGTCTCACTTATAAGTTGGGTTGTGGAAGCAAGTGTCTCTTTCTGGGAGATCACCCAATGTGATCTTGGGAGTAGTTCCCCAGGTACATCTTCCTGAGCTAGACATATTGGCAAATATCTATAATGACCATAATTTTTTTTCTCTAATGTTAGGGACCTCCTACTGCTGTAAAGGAAAAGGGCGATGACTGTTCTTGCTGCTTTGAGCTGAGAGGGGGTGATGTGCAGTGGGCAGCAGTTTGGAGTTCGTTTTTAGAAACAGAGTGGGTCAAGGAATCCATGGTAAAAATCTGGTTCAGGAAGAACAGGATGTAAATTCACCTGGGGGTGGGCACTTCTATGAGAGAAACAAAAAGACATGAGTACTGAAATAAGATTAATACAAAATAGCAGTTGTAGCATCTGAAAACCTGTCCATGAATATCATGAAAATGATAGAAATTAATAATTGTTTACCAGGAGGCAGAAGACCTGAGAAATTGTCCCCATAACAAGGCCTAACAAAGCCTAATAAGGCCCTTTTTTTATAAAACATAAATCTTTAACAGTGTCAGAATTATCAGGAATGTAGACACAACATTTAGTTAAATTAAATTGTTAATGTCATCTGATTTTTATAAAAATACATTTTTGGCATGACCTCTGTGTTCAGTAAAGATCCCTTTGCTATTTAGGGTTAGATAATTATATTAATAAACATTGATTGCATCTACCTGTTAGGAGGTTAGGAAGATCTGTAGGCCTTAAACTGACTAAAAACTTCTGGCTCTGGCAATTTTTATTATCAGGCATTTTTGCCTAAGAATTTCTCTTTTGTTGCCTCCAGTCTTACTTATTTTTTGGAGGGTGCTAACACAAGTGTACATCTTAAGTTACATTAAAATAACTATTATTTCTTTTTAAATACCCAGGAATGGCTGTGCTTTGGTCTTAACTGTTTTTGCTAGGTGTTGAAGACCAAGCTGGTCAAACTGACCTTGTTTTTATCTATTGGTAAAAGTCAGCTGAGTTTCCTTGGAGGACGCTCTTGGGGAACTTGTGAGCAGCATTTCAGCTCTTTTAGTGTCATCTGCATTAGGATGGGTCAAGTTCTTGCTGACCATGTGGCTTCCCTAGGAAGAATCAGGCATGTCTCCCCTTTTTAATGACCCTCCTCTTTTGCAGTCTGATTGGCTTTCTGTTCTCTAATGGTATCCTTAATCTCCCTTATCGGGAGGTTATGTGGCCCAGAGTTGTAAAGCTCTTCCCCCTGTCCTCGGTTCAGGCTGACTCAGGGCAAGAGCCAAATATTGGTTTTCTTGGCCCCTTTATTTTAACCTTAATTTTTAAGTTTGGCCTTAAACATCTAGCAAGTCAGTTTTACCAGTTTTAAAGTAAGAATACTGAGCTTTCACTTTAATGTTTATAACTTTACAGTTAATATTTTTTTGTTTTTAATCTATACATAACACAATACCTTTATCTTATCTATTTACTTATGTGATGTTGAGGATTGAACCCAGTGCCTCACACATGCAAGGCAAGCATTCCACTGCTGAGCCATAACCTTAGCCCCTTTACAGTTAATTTAATCCCTTTTAATTATTATCTGTCTACAGATGATGGCTTAATATCTCAAATTAATTTAGGTTGTATGTTCATGAAGTATTACCTCTGTAAAATATTAACAGGCATCAGTTATTGTTAGTTGTGGAGCAGGCTGAACAAATGTTAGCCTCGCTTGTTTGCCTGAAGTCTGAACACTCAACCCCACTCTAGGCTGAACACTCGACCCCCACCCATCTAGTACAACAAAACCCACATCTGACCCCTGCCAGGTCTGCCTGAAGGCAGAAGATGATACCCTTAGCAACTACTGTATGATACAATCACTGTATGCCAACAAGGCAGCTTACAGACCCAGAGAGCCCGTTAGATTTTGGTTATAAAAACTCTCTCCTGCCAGGTACCCCTCTCTTGCTTTCTCTTCTCCCTCTCACTCTCTTTCTCTCTCTCTCTTTTTTTTTTCTGTTAATCAGACACTGCCACAATAAAGATCTCTTGGTCGCTCCAAGTGTCATGGTCACTTTTCTTTCAGTTATAATGAAAATACAAATGAAATTAACAACAGTAAAAACATATTTAGCTTGTATATAATTTTGAACCTTGGCTAAGTTATATTTTATATTTTCTATTTGAGATCATAGTAATCTTTTCAATAAAATTAATCTTTGAATATAACTTTAAATCAACTGAAATATGGCCTACTTTGAAGTCATTTTGACATGCTATAAGGTGGGAGGCAGAGCCTTATCTCAGGTAAGGCAGGGCTCTTTACAAATCTTAGGTAAAGTGTTTTAGTTCTGAAGCTGATCTTTGTCTCTCTTTTTAGATATCGTTTTATAAAGTTTACATATATTGTTTCCTGACTCTGTATGAATGTTAGCTAGCACAATATGACATACATCTGAAACATTAATTAAGGAAAGGCTGAGCACTCTTCTCTTTTATGTGGAAAAGTGGCAAAAAATGTTTTATAATATTAACCTTTAAACAGATCAGGCTTTCATTATCTTTTAAAATATCTTTAAATTTTTATATCTTAGTGTAAAGATAACATAAGATTTGGTTACAAAACATCAAATAATATAAATAAATCCCCAATAAAATCTATTATCCTTATAAGTTTAAATTATCATTACAGACAATTTTAGTTTGGAGAATACCAGCTTGATAAAATGTTCCTTTAAACCTTTTACCTTAAAGTCTTGTATACCTGAAAGATATGAACACATTTAATCTGTAAAGAAGAGTAATATACCACACTTTTATTGATGTTTTTATATTAACCAAGGTTAGCTTTTAAAGAAAAAATCTTTAAAAGAAAAATAACAGTTGCTGGTTAACCACAGATGTACAAAACTTAATTTCTCCAAGATTACATGTTCTAGGGGATAAAACTTAACAGATACAATGTAATTAATATTTTTAGAAGTTTTTGTCATTTTAACATATAAATATATCAATACATTAATATTTGTCCTTAAGGAACAACCTTGAATAGTTTTAACTATTTGTGTTTCATATATAACCAACTTAGTTACATATAAACCTTTTAATATTTATCTTTTATTTGTAGACCTTTATATTACTCAATTAGGCCCTTTTGTTATTTACTTAGATGTATTATAATTATACTTTACTACATAAAGACTTTTTACCTGGAAACGTTTTTCATTAAATATATTTTTATATTTAGAACCTTTTAATAATTTTTAATCCATTGATCCTTCTATCTGTTTGCACCTTGAAATAACCCTTATACATTTCTGAATTTAGATAAATTAACCCATTTTAATAAGATGAAATATTTTGTTATATATAGTACTTTAATTTAAATGCAGTTGAAACCTCTTGACTCCTTGTATGTAGAATTATACCTGTTGGAACTTTTAATTTATAGTAACCTTGTTTTTATGATAACACAAAATAATTTCAAATTTCTTTTTAGTTTACCAATTTATGAAAACATTAAGTATTTTACCTTATGGAATTTAAGGAGTTAAGAGTACTTGATATTATATTTAAAAGTTAGCCTCTTAACTTTGTAAAATAATTAGATGTCTCTAACAAACACATCCATGATTAATTTCATATACGTTTAATCTTTTTTAAAAACAAGGTATCAGACAAGTGCATTGAATAGTATTAGCAATCTTTTTTTTTCCTGTTGAAGAAAAATCCAAGAGACAATGGATATCAGACACTTTAAAGACATTAACATTTAACAGATATTTAACAATCTAGAAACAAAACTGTGCATTAGTAACTTTAAAGACATTTGTACTTTTATTTATTTTCCCAATTTAAATTGAACCTTTAAAATCATATTAACCAAAGGTATTTGGGTCCATTTTTTTTATTTTAATTTATGAGCTCATATGTCAATTTTTTGTACCAATTATATGTAGACATGGCAATATATGAAGACAGACAGTACACGGGTGCACCCACACAAAGCAAACAAACAAACAAAAGCCTTGTAGTTTATTTTTTAAAACCTATTAGATTGAGAGTTAACCCTTGTAAATTGGCCTTAGAATAAAGCAGAGTGTAATCAGAAAAACATATTAACCTACGCGTATTGGATCAAAATTATGAATTTAACAAATATAGAATTTTAAAAGTTTTTCTGACCTTTTTCCTGAGGTGGTCCTGTTCATCAAAGCTGAAAAGAGTTAAGGGAACATAGACAAATGAAGGGGTCTTATTTTTTTCCTGAAGGAACTTCCCAAAGACGCAGCTCCATTGGTCTCCTTGGGAGAGTCCCTCAGGTTGGGGTTCCATTCTAAACTGGTTTTTCTGGTTTCTTGGATAGCGGCCAACAAATTTTAGCCTGACATTGAAAAATCTTTGAACCATTTTTTAATAGTTGGGAATTATTCATGCTTGCAAATAATGAGAGACAAAAGCCAAATTTCCTAGATAAAATTATGCTTTTTATTATACAATTTAGGAATAATAATTTTATAAAACATTTTAGTTTTAATCTGTCCTCTATAGGAATTGACATGATTTACCCAGTTGGCCACCTGGCCCAGTTCCTAAATGAAGGCAATCTCCAGAATGCTTTTTTTTTTTTTACCTTTAGCTTTTACTTTTGACAATTTTTTTAGTCCTGTTGGCAGCACTTTACATTTTAATGCAAGCTGTAGTGAGCACAGTTAAAACTGTTTTGACCATTGTTTTTCCATTAGAAACAAACTGAGGTAGAAATTAACACAGAACATAAAGGGGACAAACAAAAACAAACCAACAGACAAAGTCCTAAAATTTGTTAAGAAAACAACATAAAGGGGTCCAGGTAGAGATCTCTGTAGCGCTTCCTTGTCTCATGATGTCCGTGGAGGGAAGGAGTCCTGATGAAAGAAGAGCGGGTATGAGAACAAGAAAAGGGCCCACGCACAACACACAACAGAAAAACACAAGACAAACGGCCAGCGAACAGACACTGGACAAATGACAAACAGCAAGGCAGACGCTGGAGAAACGACAAACAGCAGAACAGACACAGGACAAGCAACAATCGATGAGGTCACACAGGGAGACCTCTAATGGGGCAGAGACCACGTCTCATCCTGCTCCCAGACAGATGAGGCCCCGCAGGGAGGCCCCCAGTGGGACAGAGACAACAACTTGTCCTGCCCCCAGATACAGACAGATGAGGTCACACAGGGAGGCCTCCAGGGAGACAGTGACAAAGTCTCATCCGGTCTTGGGAAAGGTGTAAGCTACTGCTCCAATCTGACCTTTTCCCCAGAGGAGTGGACTCACCAGAACTGACAGCCGGCAGGAGGCTTTTCACAGCCTCTAGGACAGATTGGACTCGCCCTGGGAGTATGAGAATGTCTCTCAGGAGCTCCCCTCTACTCCAGGGCCAAGGTCCAAAGGCCCGTGTTGGAGGCAAATTTGGCATGAGGGTAGGGAAGAAATGGATCCAGGGCAAGCCCCCAGATGTTATAGTTAAAGCTTTGTCCCAGGGTTTCATAAACTGACTTCCAGACCACTCATGTATAATCGAATCAAGCCTTTATTGAAGCATACCGGTGGCGGCTGACCAGAACATAAAGCTGTTCCCCTGATCAGCCCCAAACAATTGCAAGGGCACTCCTTATAAGCCTGAAAACCTCAAAAGGGATGTTCGGGGGTCTAGCCAATGCAAGCAAGCCAGGTTACAGAAGGGGAAGAGTGCAGTCAAGCGGAGGGAAGCCTAACCAATCACAGTTAGCTCAGTCACCCCAGTTACAGAAACAGAGCCCTGTTACCCTAGTTACAGAAACAATGTCCCATAGGTAGTTCTGTGCTCTTAAAGTGGTCTGTAACTCCAATAGCAGGTATTGAGGAAGTCAACCTTCTTTGATAGGGAGAAAAGTGGTGACCACAGCATGCACAGCCCATGTGTCCCATCTGTGGTGTGAGGACCAAGCCCTATGCTCACCTTCCAGGCACAAACTGGGATTAGTGCTGCTGTAACTGCTGGTACCAGTTAAATCCTGTCAATCTCTCCTGGCTCTGGGCACACTTGCTTGCTTGTTACCGCCCTTCCTTTCCTCCCTCCCTTCCTCTCTCCTTTTCTTTCCTAAAGTATAGTTGGCTTACCATAAAATTCACACATCGTAAGCATCAATTCAATGATATTTGGTAGATTTATACAATCTTATAATCATCACAATCCAGTTTTAGAACTTTTCCATCACCTCCAAAATTCCCTTCAAGTCCACTTGCAATCATTCTCACTCCTTATCCTGTAGCCGAGGCACCACTGACCTTTCTATAGATTCACCTTTTCTGGAAATTTCATTTAAAAGGAATTGAACAATATGTAGTCTTCTTCATGAGGAAAAGAAGAGGAACTTTGCCTTAGGAGTGTCAGCACAGAAGATGTCAAGGAGAAAGATGAACCCCCCTCCTTCAGTCCAGTGAAGTAACTGACCAGGGTACATGACCAGGATAAAGAGGAGGTCCCCCAAATCCTCAATGAAGTAATGATAGAATGTGAACAATGCAAAGAGAGTACAATGATGTAATAAGGACAAGGATCACTCTATCATTGTAGTGCTGAACTCATTCAGGAGATGGCAAAAAGGCAAAGGAAATGGGTTGTACTGTGGCAGAAGCCCTCTTCAAAGAGGAGGTGGCACGGCTAGCACCTACGTGCGCAGGCGCAACTACATTCAACTTGATGTGGCCAGCACAGCAGTATGCATGCACAACTCCAGTAACCATGTGCCCTTGAGTTCCCTAGCCAAAGAGAAAGCGACCTGGCACACTCTGGGCACCTGTACAACTCTGCAGATACTCAAGGCAGATGCACAACTCTGCTGACCCCTCACCCCCAGTGCCAGTATGTAGTGGGGAGGGTGGAGAGAGAGGCTAGCAGGGGCTATATAAGGCAAAGAATGAAACTCTTTCCCATAAGTACAGGGTACAGTGAAAGGCATGTTAACAAGGCCAAGATAAAAAAGCTCTGATGCCCCATTCCTGTGGTGCAACAGGGTACATTATTGAGATAAACAGATTAACACCTGCAACTATCAGCCTTCAGTGTAGTGGTGCAACTGTACAGGTAAAGAGGAGGATGCAGTATCATCTTTCATCAGAGGAGAATGGGAACAGGGCTGAGGACACAGAAATGTGAACAGAGAATAGAATAGAGAAACACCTTGATCAATAGCTTCAGTGTTTTAATGTGCACAGGGATATTAACAGGGCACGGAAGAACAGCCCCATACCATAACTGTGGAGGTGTAAGTTCACTGGGAAGGTTAAAGGTCAAATAAGAGGATTTCTACAGCAGCATTAGCTCAGAGGGGTCACTGAGCAATATTTGAGCTGGGGCAAGGAGAAGGATCCCTGCCCCATCCATGCACCAGTGTCACTACCATAACTGGCCAGTGGATGTTATTCATGCAAAAAATGGCAGGCCTGAACCATAATTGTAGTAGTGTAGCTGCTCAGAGAATGTTAACAGGATAAAGAGGATGGGAGAACATGAGTACAGAGATATAGCTGGGCTAGAATGTGAACATGGCAACAGAAAGAGTAGAAAGAGCCCTATGCAGTTAGTACCCTGGTATAACCACACTAAAATTCAAACAGGGGAAAGAGAGTGATCCTGCTCTATCAGTGCACAGATGGAATTGGGTGCAGGATGTGAGAAGGACAAAGAATAGTCCTACCTCAAGAGTCCAGTAGAAGAACTCCATAAAAGATATGAACAGAAAAAATAAATAAATAAATCAACATGAAAATCCTCACAGCATTATTACTGAGGACAGGACACATGAATAGGGCTAGGGGAAGAAACACCAAACCATCATTTCAGTCACGTATTTCATCAGGGTTGTGTGAATGGGGAAGAGAGGAAAGACATCACATCATCAGATTTACAGTGGCTACCATTTGAACACAGGAAAAAAAAAAAAAAAACGATTGCAGAATGTTCAGAGTTGTAGTGCAACTGAGCTTGGGGAGTAAACAGTAAAGAGGAAGAGCCCTTATCATCTTACTATTGTGCCTTGACAGATAATGTGAACAGGTCAATTAGGAGTATTCCAACACCATTGGTGCATTGGTATTGGTGGGCAGGGTCTGAATGGAACAAACAGGTGGAGCCCTGCCTTGTCAAATGCAGTAGAGTGATGGGGTGGGGGATGCAAACAAGATAATCAGTAGGAGTTCCGCCACTTCCAAGTGTGCAGTGGGTGAGATGACATGTACCTAGGCACTGCTGTGACTGGTTCAGCAATCTTGACTGTGTACTATATAGTTGACTCTATACTTGGGGGAAGCCCAGGGTGACTTTGATGCTGGTAATACAATCCCCTCCCATAAGAATTATAGTGCTGCTGTACAATGCCCTGGGAGAATTACAAGTCTGCCTTCAAGATAGTGTGATTTACACCCACAGTGTCATAAAACATTTCACCTGCAAGAGATGGAACCGATTTCCAGAGGGTGAGGTGACCTGCTGGACACTGCTGAGGGTAGTTAGTGGGAAACCAATTCTCTTGCCACCTTGCTCTGAGCCTGTCATAGCCTTGTCTTGTAATATATATCACTGAAACCTCTAAAAGCAGAGGTCCTAAATCTTCAGATATTGGAATTGCCCAAGATATATAGTTTGGTATAAATATGCACAATGGTTACACTGAATATTAATGTACTAACATGGAAATCAAGTCAACAACCCGAACCCAGCCCAGATCATAGTGACTAAATGTCATCACAGACTGTCTGGAGCCTTGACAAATTGAGGTTCAGCAGGAAAAAGATTGGGTCACAAAACAGCCCTTGCCACAACTAGCACCTTTTGACGGTTTCTGGTACCATGGCCAAGAAATCAATGGGCTGTGGACAGAGTCATCTTCTTACCTCCGCAAGTGATCCCCACAGGCCGCCCAGCAGGATGTTAGCAGAATGACTACAGGACCACACGCCATTCCTGGCTGCTTCTCCTTCTGCTCTGAGAATGGAGGGGCCACCTTGAGTTCAAAGTAGTGGACCTGACATGGAAAGAAGCACCCTGTTTGCCACAGAGCCACCTACTTAGCCAGCTGTCTCTCTCACTACATTGCTGTCCTGTGTTAAAGTTACCAAAGGTAAAATGAATTGCAAAACAAAAGCCCAATCAATTTTCATGGGTATAAAGCCTAAACTTTTTAATATTTAACTGGGGTGGGGTATAATGCTCATGAAGAAAGAAGTAAGCTTAGGGGACAAAGTGACATAACCTTGAGAAGTACAGTCAGGATTTAGCAGGGCCACCCTGAAGAGTTGTGGGGTTTGTGTACCACACAAAATGCCCCATCGTGGGGGGGTGTAGGGTGCTAAATCTTGCCCATATTCCCATCTCCAACCTGCAATCCCCATACTGCATCTGTGGGGCGGGGGATGGAGTGGGGGGTGAATAGCCCTTCTTTCAGTCCTGGTCTTACCACAAAGGGGAAACATTTTTCTTGGAGGAGAGTAGAAGCTTTTCTAGTTCATTCTCCTAAAGATAGCACATCTTCATCTCCCCAGAGGGGAACCTTTCATCTTGTAAAGCCCTTCCTGCTGAGAGCCTTTCTTTCTCACAGTGAGAAGGCAGCCTGCTCACCTGCCTGCCAGCACAGAATGCTTCCCCACATCCACACAAGATGCTGTGTGAGTTGCTGGTGGTCTATGTTGGTGGTCCTGAGGGGAATTCCTGATGCTGACTCTAGTTCACTCTGCAGGTACAGACTGGTCAACAAACAGGCTCTTTTGGGCTTCCTACACACTCTGGAGGTGCCCTCTGCTGGCCCTGCCACCCTGCTCCTTCCCCAGGAGCCAGCCACTACAGAGTTAGCACCTCACACAGCACAGGCCCTAACATGCCCTCTCCAGCTCTACTGGTTGGTCAGTACCATACTTATTGTGACATATTTCTAATAACATCCTTGATGACAGGCTCCAGTTCCCAAACCCATGAGGCCCCATTCCCATCTCCTACGATATTTTATTACCTGTTTAACAATAGTTTAGTTCAGAATCCATGAACATTCGGAATGTCAACAACTGCTTACTCATTCATATTCTCCACCCCCCCACCCCTCTCTCCTTACATTCCTAAGCCCCAGCCCCTCCTGAGAGTAAGGCGTGGGAGCTGTCCCAGAGAGGCCAGGCCAGACTGCTTAGCAAACATTGCTGAGGAAATTAGCCCCTGCCTTGAAAGACTGTGTTGTCAGGGGATATGGGGAAATGTCAAAGCCTCAATGGGAAGAAAGATGTGTGAGGTCGTACTGAGCAGAGATTGTCACACTTTTCAGAATTACACTACCAGCAGCCCTGTCCCTGCTGCTGTGCTGAGGTCATCCCTCTGCTGCCCCAGGGCCTGATTCCTGCACTTTGGTGCTGACCACAAGGTAATCCTTGGATGGGGTCTTTGGTTTTAAGATCATTTTCTATGATTTGGATATATGGAGAATTTGGTGTGCTGTTGTCACCCAGCTACTGGGTTCTGAGCACACCTCTCTTATCTTGAACAACACAGTTCTTCATAAATCACACCTAATTTATAAGCAGCCCTCAATCAATAACTGAGGGTGCCTAAATGGCCCAGGCCCCTTCCCCCTTTCTGAAAAGAGGTAACTCTGAGCTATGACAATAATTCACTGTGATCAAACTTTGGTGAGATTCCTGTGAGCTTTCTTTTTTTAACTAGGCCTCAAACTTGAGATTCATGGGCTTCCTTGTAGAATGCAGGTGTGAAAATGTGGAAAATAAGGCCACATGCTCCTTACCTCTGATATTTCCTTCTAGTAATTTCCATCCACTGGCCCCCTTCCTATTCCTTAGTTATAAACTGCCACTTATCAATGCTATATTCAGAAATAAGCCCAATTCTGTACTGAGGTCTCTTTTCCTCTATCTGCAATAGCATATATATATATATATATATATATATATATATATATATATATACATACATACATATATATAAATTGTAGTTGGACACAATATCTTTATTTTACTTATTTATTTTTATGTGGTGCTGAGGATCGAACGCAGGGCCTCACACATGCTAGGCGAGCGCTCTACTGCTGAACCACAATTCCAGCCCCTGCAATAGCTTTTTAAAGTAAAATATATCTTCACTGTTTTACAATATTTATTTTTTTTAAGTTGTAGATGGACATAACATTTTCATTTTATTTTTATGTTGTGCTGAAGATCAAACCCAGTACCTCATGCATGCTAGGCGAGCACCCTACCTCTGAGCTACAACCCCAGTCCCCCTTCACGGTTTTAATTGAAGTTTTATTCAGCTGTAGTTTTATTTAACAGGTGTGTGCACTACACTTATTCCCAGAGTTCCTCAGTGGGGCTGGGCTTTTGTCAGCGTACACTGGTAACTTGCTTGCTAGAATACCTTTTATTGGTTACCTTGCCTTCCCTTCCCTGTCTCATCCCCATTCTTGTGTTTCCAGTGACTGCCATCACTCCCAGCATAACCACTTGCATTTCAATTTCATCTCAGGTCTGCTTCCAGGGCCAACCTAAGACACTCTTATAGCATCCTCACACATTATCGGACACTTGGCCCCAGTAGTTATCAATATAAGCATGCTGCAGGTTTGAGATTGGGGAAGTTTACTGGAACAAGATTGGAATTCCATGTCTTTGGGTTTTTTGTCTCACATAGGATGTACTAAAAAATGATACTTTTCTTGAATGCCCAGCAAAGACAGCATTTATACATTTTCCATCCATCATAGAGTGACTACAGACATTTACTTCCTTTGCCTACAACAGAGTGCAGAGTCAAGTTCATTCAAAAAGTGGTTAACTAAGGCTAGAAATGTAGCTCAGTGGTAGAACACTTATCTAGAATGTGCAAGGCCCTAGGTTCAATCCCTAGTCCTAAATAAATGAATAAATAATTAAATAAAGGCTAACTGCAGAAGGTATTATGTTCCTTGTTCTATGTGTGCAATCATCCTGATAGCCCAAGAACTGTGATGGAACTGAAGCCAGAATCAGACAGGCAGTCAGTATAGATAGGTAAATCGAGTCAGGTGAGTGGAGGAGAGATGTTTATCCATTTTTTTTTTCTGAGTGAGTCTGGGAAGTTGGAGACTGTTCCCTGAGGGATTGAAATGTTAATTCCTTCAGAGCCCTTCCTCCAGCCTTATCAAGAACCTGCCCCTGCTCCAACCCATTGCTAAGGTAACCTGTCCCAGGAATTGTCCCTCCCTACAGGGAGTTATGAAGTTGTTAATTAATGTGTCCTGGGCTACATCCTGCCCTTCCCCCATCCATCTGCTTCTCACCTTTTGGACATCCCTAGAGCATCTCCTGGGCCTAGTCACAAATGCAGGAAGGAGAGAGATGAGGGGAAGAGAGCACAACAAAGGAAGCCTAGGACATAGAAAACGGGCTGAACACCTCACTTCTGGGGATACCAGGATGCCAGCTATGACCCCCTTCTCCCTCTGGGAGAAGTCTATGTTAACCCTTTTTAAATAAACCCTGCTTTATATGCTTGCCTTGGCATGCTTCTCTAATGTTCAAACTTCAACATGTGGGGAAGTAGGACTCGACACTGGTAACAGGCGATATCAGGACCACTTTCATACTCCCATCAAAACCTAAAAGTCCTGGTCCTGAAGAACTTCCCATCACAGAAGATCAGTCACGGTGCCCCAAGATTTTTATTTCCCAGCCCAATGGTGTCCATGTACAAATTGATCATGACCAGATGGAAACTTCTATTTCACTAGTGTTTTCTGGTAACATTCTGCAGGTCTGCAAAGCTTGAGAATCTTTTTTTTCCCAAGTCAGAGCATGAAACACTACTTAATCAGAAAAATGTTTAATACTTTTCTATGTTGCTTAACAACTCCTCTTTCATCCTTGTCCCTTAAGGGACTTATGGTGATTTCCCCCCAACATTCTTATCATAGAATTCTATTTAATTATATCTTCCTAATTACAGATATAACCAATTCATACTACAGAAACACTTTTAGACTTTAGTTTTTTTTTAATTTTTATGTTTAAAAAGCAATATTTAACCCAATAGAGTGACTTTTGCCTAATAGTAACAGGGAACCATCAATTTCTCTTAGGAAATTTAGAATTTTCCAAGTAAGGTTCATTCAATCACACATTCATTCCACAAATCATTCTGCAAATATTTCTAAGTATTTACTACATACCAGGCACTGTTCAAGGTACTAGCAATTTACCAAAGACTTAATCCTTTTGATAAGTTTATATTCTAAGTACAGAGTTAGACATTAATAAAGAACTCAACATTTCCATCATCACACATTTCACAAATGAGAGAAATGAGAAATAAAGTTAAAACTTTAACAAAATGAAAAGACCTTAATGTTTTACTAGATAAACATCATAACCCTTTTCAAATGCATGTTATTAGCATATATTTGGGAGGAGAAATGTTCAATCAATTTTTTTTTCTTAAATAGGTTAAAGTTTTAATCATTTTAAACATTTGCAGTGCTTTTTAACAAAACTTACAATAATTATTCAGACTTGTTTTCTATATTTAAACAATATTCACACTTTCAGGAGTTCTGTTATGCACTTTTACTTCAAAGTTTTTTCAATTTTTTGGAAATTGAGATGAATTTTTTCAGAAGGTAGAATTTTCAGAGCCTATACACAGTTGAAATCATTTCTGTGGTGCCCACACATGATTCAGTATAATATTGAATCACGTGATCTTCTTCCCTTAACATATTACTGTAAGGGTCCCGCGAAACGTCGGAGAAAGAGACCACCAAGTGACCACTCATGCAATTGGCAGAAGGGGGATTTATTGAACCAGCATGCTGGGGCTCCGTGCCCACTCAAGAAGGGAAAGCAGCCAGAGCCCCGAGCAGGGGCTGAGCACTGCTTAAGTACACTTTTTGGGGAGGGCGGAGGGCTTTGTATACATCAGAACAAATCATCATTAGGCACGGGAAAATTGAACAACAACTCCTAAACATGATTAGTTCATTCATTGGCGGGAACAGGTCAGGCTGGAGTGATAGGTCATTCCTAAGGAGGGGGTTACATTCAAACTGATTGGTTCAGGCCCTGCAAGGCCTGCGTGCAACCACACAGACCCCTTCAGTTATTAAACAACCAGACAATCAGGGGAAATGTTTACTGGGCGGTTCTAAGCATTGTCTTAACAGCTACAGAAATTTAACTCAGACCTTGCAGCTTAGAAACTTTTACAATACCCGGTCTTTTACCCTTTAATTTTTACGCTTTAACTTCAATTTCTTTTACCCTTACATTACATATACTGTCCCTTTTTATCCTGTTACTCTGACGCTCGAGAGAAGCCTGATTTTGAACCTTTGTGAATATATTTTCTTTTATTCTTCCTGAAAATTTGTAGTATTCTTCGTCTTTGAAATTCAAAATATTAGCCATTCACATTCAAGTATTTTTTGTTATTTTGACTTTGACCATGACAATATATTTTCATGTGAAGGTTAATGTTTTACTTCTGCTCAAGAAAATTCATTTCCCTCTCTAAATATTACTTTTCTTTCATTTGTTCTGAAATTTTCCTTTAGGCACGCCAATAATCCACATATTGATCTTCATTCTATGTCTTTTAACATCCATCTGCTTTTCTTAGGTTGCTACTGTGCTGATTTTATGATAAATGTATTTATATTTTAATTGAAGTGTCCTGGGTATATCATAAAGAGCTACAGTTCATTACCACTAAGTGAAATTCCTTGCTTTCCTTCATGATTTCTTCAGTGTTTTCAGGTGGTAAATTATTTTCTCCAAGTACAGTTTATGTGGTGGCAAAAACTGAAGCACCCATCAGCAGTTAATGTGATTTTCAACCGTTTGTTCTTCCCATGGCTAAGGCACAATCCCAAGAAAATTGGTGAAAGTCAAAGAGTGAAGGAGGGGTTGGGGGTTTAGCTCAGGGGCAGAGTGCTCACCTAGCATGGTCAAGATCCTGAGTTCAATCCTGGACCTTGGGATGAGAAGAATGAGGAATATTTACCCAGTCTGTTTATTTTGTAGAACGGTGGGAGTACCAACTGAATTACTTTCAATATGAAACTTTAAGTTGCCTCTGATGGAAATGACTCCTTATAAAGCTACCATGGATTAAAAGAATTAATGCATTTAAAATGCTCACAAAGAACCCCATGTCTGATCAGAGCTCTGCACTGCCACAGAAATTGAGATCTCCATTTGGCTGAGCTGGTGGGGCCAAGCTAGAAGGCAGGATGAGGCCAAGCGACAAAGCAGATGGAGGCTTTTGATTTCACAGAGGTCATATTGTTAGCCAACAGGGTGAGGGCCCTGCATCCTGAGTCCCACCCTAACTAAGTCATTTAGGGGTTGCATAGCCATGGGGAAGTTACCTGACCTGCCTGGATTCCTCATGTCTAGAGGTTTCAGATAGACCTTCACTGTAGATGCAGTCCTCATACTCTAGCTGCTGTGGTGCCATATTTTCTACCATGAGTCCTCCTTACTTTGCAGCCTACTACCTGAATTGGAACAGTGGCTCTAGAAAATAGGACAGGAAGGCCTTGCCAAAACCACAACCACCTGGGAGCACAAACTCTATCAGCAAGCCACTCTAGTCAAGCAGTACCCAGATGTCAGGCATGTAGTTGAGGTGCTCAAGCAAGCGCAGGAATGGCACAGATGATGTCAGATGCAAGTGCATTGGGCCTCCAGGCCTGATGGTGGTGCTGGAATGTGCTTGGGCTTTGGCTCTCAGATGCTTTTCCCACAATTCATATAAATGTTGCAAGGCCACAGCAGGAGTCCACCCATCTTTGTGTTGTTGTTTTTGTTTTTAAAGTCAGTAGACCTTATTCTTTTGAACAGTTTTAGGTTTTTGGAAAAACAACAGAAAGTGGAATGCTCATAAACACATCTCCCCCAGTTTTCCCTATTATTAAATTATACAATAATGTCCTACATTGTTAAAATTGATGAGCAAATGTTGATATATTATTAACATTTTAAATCCATAGCTTATATTCCATTTCCCTTTTGTGTTACAAATTCTATAGGGTTTGACAACTGTGCAATGATATATATCAGCTATTATAGTATTATGCAGAATAGTTTCAGTTCCCTAATATCTCCTGTGCTCTAACCATTCTTCCTTCCTCCTCACCCTACCCCTGGCAGCCATTGAACTTTTTACTGTCTCCATAGTTTTCTATTTCTGAGAATGTCATATAGTTGGAATCATGCAATGTGTAACCTTTTCAGATTGGCTTCTTTCACTTAGCAATATGCATTAAGGTTACTCCATGCTTTTCATGACTGGATAGCTCATTTCTTTTTATCACTGATAAATATTCTACTGTATGGATGTACCATAATCTGTTTATCTATTTGTACATTGAAGGACATCTTGATTACTTTCAAGTTTTGGCAATTACGCATACTGTTGTTATAAACATTCACATGCAAATTTTTGTGTAGACATAAATTTTCAAATCATATGGAAAAATACAAAGAAATAAAATTGCTAAGTCCCATGGCAAGAATATATTTAATTTTGTAAGAAATTCTCTCCAAAGTGGCTATACTATTCTGCAATTTCCACAAGAAATGAATCAGAGTTTATGCTAGTCCACATTCTCATCATTTGATGTTGTCAGTGTTTTGGATTTTAGCCATTTTGATAAGTGTGTAGTAATATTTTGTTATTATTTTAAATGGTATTTTATTAATGGCTAATAATAATATCATTTTTTGCCATCTGCTTGTTTTCTTTAGTGAAAAGTCTATTTAGATCTTTTGCCCATTTTAGAACTGAATTGTTTTTTTTTTGGGGGGGGGGGGATTCCTTATTATTGATTTTTAACAATCCTTTGTAAAAGTCTTCTATTAGATAAATGTCTTGCAAAAATTTTCCTTCAGTTTGTGGCTTGTATTTCCATTCTCTTAGTACTGTGTTTGGCAAAGCAAAAATTTTAAAATTTGTCTTGCTCTTAAACACTTTATTTTCAAAATATAGTCAATAGGTATTAAAATATGACTAAAATGTTAAAAAGCAACATTCATGTGGGAACTAGAAAAGGAAGAAGAAATACTTTAATTAAAAATTATATTTCTGACTTGATTTTTATCCTTTTTGAAGATTATCAGATTAACCCATAAAATGTAACAAAGATTTATTTTTTGAATATAGGAAAAGAATGGTTCTCCTTTGTGGTGAAATATACATAGTAAAATGTACATTTTAAACATTTCAAGTGAACAGTTCAGTGACATTACACACATTCTCATTGTTATGCCACCACAAAATATTTAATGTTTAGTGAAGTTCAAATTGTCAAATTTTTCTTTCATAAATCATGTTTTTGGTTTTATATCTGAAAATTAATTGCCAAACTCAAGGCCTACTAGTCTTTCTCCTACGTTATCTTCTAGAAGTTTTATAGTTTTCCATTTAGTTCTTTGGTGTGTTAATTTTTGTCAAAGGTGTAATGTCTTTATCTGGATTTATTTTTTCCTTCATATGCATGTTTGGTTGTTCCAATAACATTTGTTGAAAACACTATGAATTCTTTATTGAATTGTTTTGCATCATATCAAGGATCAGTTAACTAGAGTTGTACTTTTTGAGCTCTCTATTCCATTAACTGATCTATTTGTCTATTCTTTCTCCAGTACTATACTATAATGTCTTGATTACTGTAATATTCAAGTTTTCAGGTTGAGTTTTCATGTTGGTAATGTTAATTTTCTGATTGTATTCTCCTTCAGCATTGTGTTGGCTATTCTGGATCTTGTGTCTTTTTCTTATAAACTTTAGAATGAGGTTCTTGAAAAGAAATGGAACTACCAGATGATCCAGCAATCTCACTACTGAATATATATTCAAAGGAAATAAAATCAGTATATTAAGGATACATTTCCACTCCTATATTTATCACAGCACTGTTCACAAAACTAAGAAATGGAAACAACCTAAGTATCAACTGATTAATGGATAAAGAATATGGTACATATACATAAGGGAATACTATTCAGCTTTAAATAAAAGAAGAAATCCTGTCATTTATAACATGAGTAGAACTGAAGGTCATTGTTTGAAGTGAAAGAAGCCAGCCATGGATAGACAAGTACTGTACAATCTCACTCAAATGTGAAATCTAAAAAAGTTGATCTCATAGAAGTTGAGAATAGAACAGTAGCTGCCAAAGGCTGTGGAAAATAATAGGAGAAGAATGAGGAAAAAGTGGTCAAGAGTACTAAGTTATAGTTGGAGAAATAAATTCTGGTATGGTATCGCACAGTAGTGTGACTGTAGATAACAAAAATGTGCTATACACGTCAAAGAAAAAATTTTGAATGTTTTTGCCACAATAATGAAAAATACTTGAGGAGATTGATATGATTACCCTGGTTTTAACATTATACAATGTATACATATATCAAAACATCATATGAGCCAGGTGTGGTGGCACAAGACTATGATCCCAGTAGTTCAGGAGGCTAAGGCAGGAGGATGGCAAGTTCAAAGCCAGCCTCAGCAACTTTGTGAGACCCTGTATCAAAATAAAAAAAAATAAAAAGGGCTGGGGATGTGGCTCAGTGACAAAGCACTCCTGGGTTCAATCCCCAGTACCAAAAAACAAACAAATTTAAAAAATCACATGATAACCCCTAAATATGTATAATTTGTATTTGTCAATTTAAAAAGAAAAAAAAAAAGCAAGGTTCTTGATAGCCACAAAATAACTTGCTGGAATACAAAAAAGGTGGAAGCAATCCAAGTATCCATCAATGAGTGAATGAAAAAATAAAATATGGTATATACATAATAGAACACTATGTAGCTTTAAAAAGGAAGAAAAATGTTTCACATGGTACAACATGGGTAAGCCTTGATGATACTATGCTAAGTAAAATGAGACAGTCGCAAAAGGACAAGTACTGTAAGTGCTGTATGAGTTCTCCTTCAACTCTCCCTCTCCTTCTCTTCTCTTCTCTTCTTCTTCTCTGCCTTCTGTCTCTCCTTCTTCTGTACTGGGGACTGAACCCAGGGACACTTTACCACTTATTCCACTTCTATGAGGTATCTAAAGAAGTCAAATCCATACATAGATATAGAAAGTGGAACTGTGGTTACTAGAGGATGTTGGGTGCATGGGGTCATTGTTTAATGGGTGTAGTGTTTCAGTTCAGCAAAATGAAAAGGTTCTGAAGATCCATTTCATAATAATGCAAATATACTTAACACTACTGATCTCTACACTTGAAAATAATTAAGATGGTAATTTCAGACTTTTGGTGCAATATAAATTGGTGCTAGGATTCTGGTTAGGGTTGCATTGAATCTATAGATCAAATTGGGAAGAATTAACATTTTGACAGTATTGAATCTTGCTATTCATGCACAAGAATTTCTCCCCATTATATCTTCTTTGATGTCTTTCACCAGAGACTTACCAGTTCACCTCATATAAATATTACACACATTTGTTAGACATATACCTAAGCATTTTTTCCTATTGTGGTGCTGTAAATGGAATTTTTTAAAAATTTCAAATTTGGGGAAAGTTCTCCATCATTATTGCTTCAAATATTTCTTCTTTCTCTCTTTCTTCTACTTTTAGTATTCTTATTGCAGATGTGTTTCATTTTTTTGTAATAGGTCCATAATTTTGGTATCATTTATTTTGTCCTTTTTATTATTTTCTTTGCATTTCAATTTTTGAAGTTTTTATGACATTTCTTCAGGCTCACTGATTCTTTCCTTGACAGTGTCCAGTCTACTGATGAGCCCATCAAAAACATTGTTCCTCTCCACAATAGTGGTTTTTTATTTCTAACATTTGTTTCTTAGAATTTCTGTCTCTAGAAATAGTAAAAGACCTAAAGGAATAGAATGAAATAGTCACCAATTGTTTCTTGGGAAAGACTAAATATTATTATTATGTCAATTCTTCAAAATTAATTTATAGATTCAATTCAACATAATAAAAAAATCAGCAGGGTTTTTTTTCTGGAAATTTATAAGCTGACTCCAAAATACATCTTGAAATGCAAAGGATTTAGAGTAGCAAGGCAATCTTAAAGAACAAAAAGGATTGACACATCCCCAATATCAAGATATATTGTTCTAGAAAGCTACAATAAACCTTGCTCTAATTCAATCTTTTTAAGTCAAGTTACTATCCCTGAAATAGGCATTATGATCAGACAGTACCTGAACTCCTTGCGCTCTCATGTGGAATGGGCCAGTCTCACCAGAATGCATGGATTCTACATAAAGTGGGAAGAATGAATTAGCTATTGAGGAGGCAACCAGGGTCCACTATAAGATCAACCTTCACTTACAAAATCTGTTAATTGGACTCAAACCTTGTTGAATAAGAATTTAACAAGCAGATAGAGGAAAAGAGTGTCTAAATAGAAAAGCTTGCACAAAAATAGAAGTGTGGTATTAGGTATCCTCAGGATCTGCAGGAAATTCCATGTGATGGAGCCTCTGGACATAGGGATAAGACTAGTAAAAGAAAAGACTGGAAATGCTCAGATTCCAACCTGTAAGTATTCAGACTTTATCCTATAGAATTAGATAACCAAATGTGGTTTTGCAGTGAGGCCTAACAACCTGGAATAGGGAGAGATGTTGAGGAAGCTGTCTAGAGTTAGCAGGAGAGAAATGACGGTGCCCTTATCAAAGGCAATTGAGACCAGCCGGCACCAAGTACTGAAGAGCTGTTAAACTTGGCCCTGCTCATGCATGATTTCATTGAATGTTGGCAACACCCACTTGAGAAAGTTCTATCTCTTACTTTTATAGATGAGGAAACAGGTTTGGAGAGACTAGGTAACTTGCTTAGATTCGCGCTACTAATAAGTAGTGGTGCCAGAAGGTATTAACACAGCTCAGCTGACCACAGACCCTGCTCTCAACCATGATACCAAAGACTGGGGGCATGAGAGAGAGGAAAGTTCCAACCAGAGGTTCAGCCATTAGGCTGTGGTTGTAGCTGGGGCAATTGCTTGCACGAAATAGCACTGCCATTGTTTTCTTCCTCTCTTAATGAACCTTTCTGGTTCCTTCACCGGCTCCTTTTAACTATGAGCTGGTTTCTGTTCTTTCTTTTCTGAACACTTACTTAAGTCTTTCGGAGGTTGTTTCCCCTAATGGCTTCATCCATCAACCTTTATGTTGATTTGACCCAAATCCCTGTTTTCCATTTCCAATTTCTCATTCACAGTCCTAACGGTCATTTTGACTTATCCGTCTATGCTCTCATCACCTAAAGCCCATGTCTAAAATTAAACTCATATTTTACTTCAGTTTCTCTTGGTGTAAAACTAGTTTTCTGGGCTTTAGCGTATTTGACCCTAACATTCCTTTACCTTTCATGCTGTTAGGTAACCAGTGAGTAGATTCCTCTGCATTATTATCTTAAGATTCATCTCCTCCTCCTCCTAGCCTTTACTCCCATTCTATTAGCTCTCAGTTATCTCATGCCTAAATTAGTGAATTTGTTTTCTAAATGAATGTGTTTTCTAAATGAATGTGTTTTTCTGTTTCCTATTCTGCCCTGCATTTAGTCTACCTTATATTAATCCACTTGGTGTACTACCCCCAGAGGAAAACGTTGCTCTGAAATTGATTTCATCATTTACTTGCCTATTCGAGAACTACTGGTGGTGGCTCTCTGTTACCTATGAATCAAGATGACTGAATTAGGTTGGGTGCAGTGGTATGGACTCCTGAAATCCCAGTGATTCAGGAGGCTAAGGAAGGAGAATTGCAAGTTCAAGGCCATCCTGGGCAACTGAGTCAGTGCCTATGGGCTTAGCCCCCAGTACTAAACAAACAAACAAAAAACCCCAAAACCTGAATCTGCTCTAAACCATTCTCTTCATAAAATTTGAGGATCCTGCACTGCCCCATTTCACTTATTTTTATGAAACTCCAACTACTTCAAATTTGAATGCTGCACAATAGTCAGTTGTCTTCTCTCTCTCATCTCCCCCTCCCCCGCCCCAATCCTCAGTACACCTTGTTTCCCTGGCCGAAGATGCCTCCTTCTTACTGTTTTCTAGATCCATACTCCAAATGACTTTTGCCCTGATGGAGTCACAACAAAACCTCCCTCCTCTAACTTCTTTGTTATTTCCACTGCTCAAGAGTTCATGCATTGTCTTCTCCAAATATCTGGGTCAAACCTTCTAACACTTTATTGTGCTAATATAGAAAACGTCTGTTCACTACTCCATCTTATTTTCCCAGCAAGATAGGAGGCTTTAGTATGGAGATTTCTTGGAAAGCTGGGAATGGAGCCACCATTTGACCCAGCTATTCCCCTTCTCGGTCTATTCCCTAAAGACCTAAAAAGAGCATGCTACAGGGACACTGCTACATCGATGTTCATAGCAGCACAATTCACAATAGCTAGACTGTGGAACCAACCTAGATGCCCTTCAATGGATGAATGGATAAAAAAAATGTGGCATTTATACACAATGGAGTATTACTCTGCATTAAAAAATGACAAAATCATAGAATTTACAGGGAAATGGATGGCATTAGAGCAGATTATGCTAAGTGAAGCTAGCCAATCCCTAAAAAACAAATGTCTAATGTCTTCTTTGATATAAGGAGAGTAGCTAAGAACAGAGTAGGGTCGAAGAGCATGAGAAGAAGATTAACATTAAACAGGGATGAGAGGTGGGAGGGAAAGGGAGAGAGAAGGGAAAATGCATGGAAATGGAAGGAGACCCTCAGAGGTATACAAAAGTACATACAAGAGGAAGTGAGGGGAAGGGGAAAAATAATACAAGGGGGACAAACGAATGTCAGTAAAGGGGGCAGAGAGAGAAGAGGGGAGGGGAGGGGAGGGGAGGGGAGGGGGGATAGTAGAGGATAGGAAAGACAGCAGAATACAACAGACACTAGTATGGCAATATGTAAATCAATGGATGTGTAACTGACGTGATTCTGCAATCTGTATATGGGGTAAAAATGGGAGCTCATAACCCACTTGAATCAAATTGTGAAATATGATATATCAAGAACTATGTAATGTTTTGAACAGCCAACAATAAAAAATTAAAAAAAAAAAAAAAAAAAGATAGGAGGCTTTAATGGTCAATTCAAAATTATGGCTTCTACTTTTTTGCAGTTATACTGTCAATGATAATATTCAATAAATTCCTGTTATTGGTTGAAACTATTAAAAAAAAAAGAATTTCTATCTCTATGCTTACATATGTTCTTGCATGTTATCTACTTTTTCCATTAGAGCCTTTTACATAATCATCATAGTTATTTTTAAGTTCCCATTCTGATAATTCCAATGTCTCTGCCGTATGTGAATCTTCACAAGTGTTTTTTAGTTGTTCCCCCTTTATGTGAGATAGGAAAGCTAGAGGGAGCTGGAGTTGCATATTGAGAGAGAAAGATATGGAGGGAAGCAGAGAGGGAGAGCTCTGGTTATCTTATAAGGATAAATACTAATAGATTGTTGCCTTAACATTAGGACCTCATTTAATCTTAATTACCTTCTAAACAGTCTATCTACAAATACTGTCATATGAAGAGTAATGACTTCAGATATGAATTTTGAGGGAGTAGGGAGACACTATTCAGTTCATAGCAGATGTATAACTAGTAAAACAATAGAATCAGAAATAAAATATTCCTTAACAAGAAATAGCCCAGGACTAGATGGCTTCACTGGTGAATTCTCCCAAACACTTAAGGAAGAATTAATAACAAATTTTTCTCAAAGTATTCCAAAATATACAAGAGGTAGGGAAACATACTAATACATTGTGTGAGTTCAGCATTATCCTGATTCCAAAGCCAGAAACGAAAACCACAAGGAATTAAAACTACATGCCAATATTTCTTATCAATATAGATAAAAATATCCTTAACAAAACAGAAGCCAACTGAATCCAGAAAAATACTAAAAGGAATATACACCATAAGTGAGATATGTCCAAATAATGCAAGGGTAGTTCAACATAAAAAATCAGGCAATATAATGCACCACATTAATAGGATAAAAAAGCCAGTGCCGTGGCACACACCTATAGTCCCAGGGTCTTTGGAGGCTGAGGCAGGAGGATTACAAGTTTGAGGCCAGTCTCAGAAATTTAGTGAGGCCCTTGGCAACTTAATGAAACCCCATCTCAAAAAAAAAAATTAAAAGGGCTGGGGATGTAGCTCGGTGGTTAAGCACCCCTGGGTTCAATCCCAAGTACCAAAAATAAATATGTAAACAAATAAGATGAAAAAACAGATAAGCATCTCAATTGATGTGTAACAAAAGATTTGACAAAATCCAGTGTACTTTTATGAAAAAAGTAAACTCAACAGACTAGGGATAGAAGAGAATTCCCTCAAATTGACAAAGAGCATCATGAAAACCCATAGCTAACATCATCATTAATAGCAAACAACTAAAACTTTGCCCCTTAAGGCCAGGAACAAGAAAAGGATTCTTGCTTTCACCATTGTTATTCAAAGTGTTTCTGAAAGTTCTAGACAGAGTAATTAGATAAGACAAAGAAATAAAAGACAACAAAATTTAAAAGGAAAAAAAAAATAAAACACTCTCTTCATAGATGGTGAGATCTTATTTATAGAAAATCAGAAAGAATCTGCAAAGAGGAGATGAAACTTTTGAAATAATTAAGCTTCTTTCATCTTCCTTCAAAGCTGGCTTTGAATAAAACCTCTTTTTCTACCAATTTGACTGAATATTTCTGGAGCCTAGAGCATTGTGACCTAGCCTCTTTCCCCACTGGATTGGGTCTTGTGCCACCCAGTAACAGTTTGGGGAGCCATTCCAGGAGAAAAATCCATCCCTTGAGCAAGATAGTTCCAGCTGGCAGAAATCTCTTGAAGGAGATGGTTCAAGGCTAAGATGATGTGTTGAATGGCCAAACCTGTGATTGGAACAATAGGGAAGGCTCCCCCAGCTGCCCAGATATTTTAAATCCCAGAGATGTGTCCTTTTCCTTCTTGTTGCAACTTTGACTACTTAAAAATTGCTTAATTGGCAAGGAAAAAAAAAGGGTTATTGGAAAGGGCCAGTGGGATATGTTGGTAATCCCATCAGGGTGCACACTGAGGATTTTATCTTTGCCTATTGAGGCTTTGGACTATGCACAGGTCCTTTTTTGGTACTGGCTATCCACCACCTGGGCTTGAGTATCCCTGGAGCTTAAGTGAGCTGTTCTAAGCCACTTGCTTTTTTGGGTACTGGTCAGGAAGATTAAATTCTCCAACAATTTTATTGATTTTGTCCGTGTTCTTTTGTTATGTGTTGGTTTGGTATTGGAAGTTGACATTATGGCCTACATATCTAGAAGTACATTCTGATTTAGTACAACTGTTTTACATGTTTGTTAACTTGGAAATTGGCTTCAATAGGCTGTATTCTGTGGCAATAGATTTATCTATTAGAATAAGGAATTCTATTTCAGAAGAATACACCTCCATTTCTGGGTTGGAAGGAACTTTGGGGAGCTCATCCAGAAGGTGCACAATAAAAGTATGGTGAATGTGAAAAACTCACTCACCTGTCCAAACCCAAAGAATGGACTGAGAGACAAAAGTACACAGAAAGTGAAAAACCAGCCTCTACCTCAAAACAAAGCTTGTGCAAGGAAGGGGGCATGACCTTTGTCCTTGGAAAGACCCACAGAGCACTCCTAGGTACATACCCACCCTGCTGAGTTCTTTATCTACAAATAACAGGAGAGATCTGCTGCGGCCAGGTGTCCCTGACTCAGTCAGGCTAGGTGGGGACCCATAGCAACCCCCTAGCAGCCACCAATCAGCATGAGACAGGGAAAATACCTGGGATGCCAGATGACCCTTCCAGTAGTTTATGGTGGTTGATAACATGTTGGGAAACCATGTAGTTCAGCACTACACCCCTCTTGGCTTAAATCAATCAGTTCAAGGGAATCCCCCTCTTGTACTAACCAATCACCCTTAGCCAACTTGTTCCCTCCAGTGAATGTGCTAATCATGTTTTAGAGTTGTTTTATGATTTTCCCGTGGTGTGTTATGATTTGCTAAGAGATGCTATGATGTATGTGAAGTCCCTGCCTTCCCCAGAGTGTATAAAACTGCTGCAAACCCTGGGCCTCTCAGCGTCACCAGTTGCTGTGTGCACACGGAGTACCGAGCTAGCTCGCAATAAACACCTCTTTGCTACTTACATTGATCTTGGTCTCTGGTGGTCTTTTGGGGGTCCCGAATCCAAGAACAATAAAAGCAAGGCTTTAGTTTAATGATGGTCTTGCAAGATTGGGTATCTGGGGGTAGTAGGCACACCCAAGGACTGTTACAACCAGCGTTTTATCCCCTAGTACACAAGGTCCCTCCCTAGGTTCCTCATTGGCTGAGTACTATGTAGTACACAATCTTCCCAAACATACTCACCTAGGTTTCACGGTCTCCTATTGAGTTGTTTTAAAATATATCCCTTTAGTTGTTACCACCTCCTTTTGTTCTCTGGTGGCTGGAAGGCCTTTCTGGGATTGAGTACATTTTGGCATGTATGAAATTTATCTTTGTTGAGCAGACTGGTCTCTTCCACCTCACCTCCTGTTTGTCAAGGGGCTGTGACACTGTCATACTCACATGTTAACTGCTGGTAATCATTTGTTCTATTTCCTCTTCCACTAATTTTCTTACATCCTCAGTGATTTTTACAGACAAAACTAAATACTGTATTCTGAAAATAGACCTCCAGACTTTTTATTTCCCACAGTGAATCTGCTCTTGAACAAAACCTATTCATCCCTTGAAATGTGGGGCTTCTTCTAAAACATGTAAAATAGATTTTCAAGCCCACTGGTGAAATAGTGAGTAGGAATTCCTAAAAGCAGCATATTTTACTAACCCAAAACATTTCTTGAACATGGTCCTTGCTTCAGTGATCAGATGGATCTCAATCAAAAAGAAATGGACTAAATTTATCTGCAATTGCTTTGAGTTCATGATATTTTTTTATCTAGTAAATTCACTTCTTTTTCTATTCTGCACACTTAAATTGTATATTTTTGTTTCATTTGATTAAGACTTTTAATTTTCTCTATCTGAAGCTTTTTTGTTTCTCTGAAAAGGAAACTTTCTTCATGTTTTGCTAGTCTCAGTCTTTAAGATGTAAATTTTTAATTGGCCTCAACTTTGGAAATGCAAATTTAAGACTTAACAGTCTACTTTCAATATCTGGTCAAAAGTCTGGCTTTTTAAAATTAACAAAGTTAAAACTAACTTTTAAAATGTTTCTTATATCTGCCTATATGTTTAAATGCTTGTGTATTGACAGTTGGTGTGGTATTAAATTGACTTATCAAAAATTATCCCAAATACCTTTTGATTCATATATTTTTAGTAAATTTGTAATACATAATTTGAATTTGTTAGTAATGTGTTTCCATGGTGCATGCCTATAATCCAAGCGACTAGGGAGGCCAAGGCAGGAGGATCACAAGTTCAAGGCCAGACTCAGCTACTTAAGAAGACCCTGACTCAAAATAAAAAAGAAATAAGATTGGGGTTGTAGCTCAGTGATAAAGCACCCCTGGGTTAAATCCCCAGTACTAAATAAATAAATAAGTAAACAAACAAACAAACAAATAAATAAATAGAAAAGAAAATTTAGTAACTCATTTTTCTGTCCTGCTAAACAATTGAGATATTTGTCTCTAGATATTTGAGATATAGCATTCACTGTTTCCTATGTACTGCAACCTCTTAGGACCACTTTGGCAAAGAAATAACTTAAAATGTTGACTTTACTTGATTTCCACGAGTAATCTAAAGATAGCTATTAAAATTAATAAATAAATATGTAGGACAGGCATTTTAATTCTTAAAAATGTAGCCTTTTGAATTGTTTTATTTATTTTATAAAGAAGCCAATTCAGAGATTAAAATCTTAGTTCTTACATCTCAGAAATGTTCTGTTTTATTTTAATAATTGTTTGATATTTATATTTACATATTATAAGGTCCTTGCTTAGCATCTGGACAGCCATCTTAAGTGACAGCCGCCATTTTAAGGAAAAAGTTTTGCTTTACCACCCAAGAGCCTTTCGGAGAAAGGCTCACCACTCCCTCATACCAACCCAACCCCTAAACCCCACCCACCCCCCCAAACCCCCACACCCCCCACCTTCCCCCCTGCATTAGGACCCAGCAGGCTCTGATTCCTGAGCCTTCCCCACAAAGGTCCCAGAACTCAAGCCTGTGTTGCCTCTTCTCTCCTATAGAAAGATGTCTCTTATTTGTCAGCTCTGACAAATAAACTCTCGTGTGTACCTCTGCCTGGTCTCTGTCTTTCATTTCTCACTTACCCATCTCGTCTTCCCGTCACATATGATATTCATGGTTTTTCTAAAACATTGATCATTCAATAGATTTGGAAATTCACAAGTAAGCCTATACATTCCTTGCTCCAGGCCAGAGATAAGTCATTACCGTTGGGATGTCCAGTTGAAATCCAGGTTCTTGGAGCCATGAACAAAGAATTTAATGAAACACACAGAAGTAACAGAGTACAGATTTATTGAAGAAGAAGAAGATAGCACTCTGTTATGTAGACTGGAGGGGGGTTGGGGGGAAGCAGGCTCAAGGACCCAATGTCTGAAAATTAGGGTCTTATATCCTGAACTGTGGGGTGTTCTCTTCTCTATATGGACCTGATTGAAGACCTTACCCCATTTTCTTCCATTGGATATCTTATGATACCTGACTAGAGTATTTTCCAATTTTCCCCCATTGGTTTCTTTAGAAAACCTAATTAGAATACTGCCCACTTTACTTCCATTGGTCATTTTAAAATTTAAACCTGTGGTGGGAGTTGTCAAGGTGTTGTCCTCAGTAGCAGGAGTTGTTATGGTGATAAGTCCTCAATGGTGGGAGTTGTCACGGTAATGGGATTTATTGTAAACAGGATTCATCTCCTTGTCTTGTCCTCCAGTGGCTTCTTTTTAACACCCTGACTCTGCCATCCCATTGTCCTTGAATCCCTACCTAACATTTCCCCCTTTTTCAGCAGTTGACAAATCTAGTCCTCTCCTGTTTTGGAGAGTGACTGCTGCTAATGAATCTATTTGATTTTGGATGGTAATTATTCTTTTTGCTATTTCCTCTAGGCTATCAGAGAGATCTTTAAACAAACTCTGAAAATAGGAAGGAGAAGTGATTAGCCCCCCTACTCCTGTGCCAATTCCTGCAATTATTCCCAATCCTACTAGGAGGGGAATCAGTTTTGTAGCTTTTTTTCACTCTAGTGAATGTCATTAAAGGTGATTAGAGATTGATTGTTAAGGGCTTTATCTATATTTGGGGCCAGACATACTAGTGTACATGTACCCATCCAGTTGGCTGGTAGACACAAGTAAGAATTTGTTCCACACAAGAAGATGATTCCCGATACTTCCATACTGAAGCTAAGTTTGATAGAAAACATATGAGCTATTTGATTATTTTCAGATTCCTATATGGCTAGGGTTCCCGCCAGTATGGCTCCTGTGAGAAGTTGGAAGGGGTGTTCTGGGATTGTCCCCAAAGTTTTATTTTCCCAATACAATAAGTTCCTTTGTTTTGTATCCAAGATAATCCATTCATTACTTTACTTTGATTGGTCATTTTAAAATTTGAACCTGTGGTGGGAGTTGTCATAGTGATGTCCTTAGTGGCAGGAGTTGTCATGGTGATAAGTCTTCAGTGACAGGAGTTGCCATGGTAATGGGATTTATGGTAAACAGGACTTATCTCTTTGTCTTGTCCTCCACAGCTTCTTTTTAATACCCTGTCTTGGACATCTTGGTGTCCCTGAACTCCTACCTAACAAAAGGAAATAACAGATGATATTAAATGCTAATGATCTATGTGTAGTTTATGTTTCTGATTTCTAGAATGACTTCATTTTATAATGTGCTGAAATTGTTATTGTTTTGGTGGTACTGGAGATTGAACCCAGGGCCTCATGCAGGCTAAGCAAGTGCTCTAAAACTGAGTTACATCCCCAGTTATTGCTTTTGTTGTTAATTGATCATAAATCCTGGCAGTACTTTCAGAAATTAACCCTCTGTTCCTTTATTTAGTAACCTGAATGTTGTAAGTAAAGAACCCAATGAAGGAAATAAATGGAGAGATAGAAGAAGTGGATCAACAGTAACACAGGTTTATTTGGGATAAACCTGCAGGGGTTGGGGGCAGTTGTTCCAGCAAAGGCTGGAACCCATCTTCTACTTATAGCCTAGGGAAATTATAGGGGAGTGAAGAGGTGGGGGAATTTTTGCAGTTTGGCTGTTGCTAGGGGGTTGTCAGGGAAGGGTTCTTGTGATCCTCATCTTCATTCTTTGTGGTGGTCACTGTTCAATGTTGAACAGGATGTTTCTCAAGAATTTAGCCCTTGGTAACAATTCCTGGTATGGGATATTCTAATCATGGGTTTAGGTCAGAATGACCATTGTTGTGGGTCAGAATGACCATGGGGTGACAGCTGTTCTAAGGTGGAAGATATGTTTCAAAATGGCATTGCCCAAGTCAATTTCTCCCCAACAAATGTTATAAAACTAGTTTATCTCTTTTAAATTTATTTTCACACCTGAAAAGGTTCATGTTGATATACAGGATATAGCACTGCTTATAGAACAACTCAAGTAATTTCCATTTATGGTTTTAGATTCCTGCACACACTGCCTGGGTTTTATTATTCTAATCAGCAAGGTGCTTCACTGCCTTATTGAAATGTTAAATGGATTTTGTGCTGTGTCTGCTATCAAAACTCTAATAATGCTTAAATTCTAAAGGAACTTAAAGTAACTTTTTAAATGCACTTATAAGGAAGGATCCAACAATTTGACAATGGCTAAACTGCTCTTAATAAAATCTACAAAGAACTAACTGGCTTAAAGAACAAAGATTTTTGTTTTATCAAGATAATTTCTTATATTTTCTGCTCATTTTGTTTTGCTTTTATTGCTGAAAAGAAAGTTAAGTCCTACAAGAGTTAAGGTTTATTCAAATTTTCCTTTGTTCTGAAGTCTCTTTTGGTTTGTACTCTAAAGCTTTAAAAATCTGACAACCTGAGTATAATGCTATAAATCATGATTGTTGTCTTAACATATTATACAGGTAACTAAATTGTTTTGGTAAGTTGCTAAGTTCTCCAAGTAATCATAATACTTTCTATTTTCTTTGTAGTCATTTTTGCCTAATGTAAGCTTTGTAGTTAAGAAGGACCAATCCTACTTTTTCATCCTCCATCTCAAAATAAACTTAATATTTTATTATAGAATATATGTAAAACTTGCTTTTTTTTTTTCTTTAGGAAACTGTTTACATTGTGTCTTACTGTTGGGGAAAACATTAATCAGTGCTTAGAAAAGCTTGTAGGAAGATAATGACTCAATGTGAAAACAAGAAATGGAGAGGGAAAGCTGGTTACTTTCCTTATCTCTAATATTTAGGTGAGAATCAATGCAGAGTGACCATGGTTGTAAAGTTAAAGGAATGTTCTCTTAAAACATGAAGAAATCCTCCTGTGCAGTGAACATGCAACCTATCTTACGTATTTCACCTGCTTGGAGAAGTGGTACAGCCTCCATTGTATCTTGGCCTGCCATCACCAAGGAGTGCATGCATAATAAAATGTCCAAAACCTCCCTACTGAGTCCCCCATATTTCTTTGGGATCAGTAAACAGTGTGCTTGGGGGTATTTGCAGCTCTAGGGTTTAACTGTTGGAATAGTTGGCAGGATCACAAAGAAGAATACATTGAGTTGACTCCTGAGTTGGAAAAGGACTTGGAGGCCACAAACCTCCGTGTGGTTTGAGGTGGCCTCCCTCTTAAATGAATGGGCACCATCATATGAATATGGGGACACCCTGGAAATATCAGAGGGATTACTGAGGGGAGGGTATTGTAAACAGCATTCAAAGTAGTCACTGGAGAGCAAAAGGAAACAAAGAATGTCATTGTGGTGATAGCAAGGCCTCTGCTGTGTGCATTAAAGTTATCCACAGAATAAGTCAGTGCCCAGTGGTGCATGCCTTTAATCTCAGTGGCTCCTGAGGCTGAGGCAGGAGGATCGCAAGTTCAAAGCCAGCCTCAGCAAAAGCCAGGCACTAAGCAACTCAGTGAGAACCTGTCTCTAAATAAAATACAAATAGGGCTGGGGATGTGGCTCAGTGGTTGAGTGCCCCTGAGTTCAATCCCTGGTACCCGCCCCCCCCCCCCAAAATAAGTTAGCCACAGAATAGGAGTTAGCTCTGTACAGTACAGGAAGAGTTAAAACTAGAAAGAGAACTCCATTAAGTATACGTTGATAGCCAGGGTGTGCTGTCATGTTGCTTAGAACTTACAGACAAATCCCTGCAGGTCATGGCATGCCATTATGCTAAACTGAAGGGATAAAGTGAGCCCAGAGCCTATATTAGGGCATTGATAACTAATGAATACTGGAACCCTCAGCTGTGTGGCTCACTCAGGAAGTCCACTATTTCTAGAAATTCAGAATTTGAAGTGGAGGATGAAATATAATGAAAGCAGAGCTCATGGCTCCTCTAACAAGTTTTTGAGCCCTGGGTTGTGGAACAACTAGGGGTCAAGGTTCAGGGGTCCAAGCCATGTCTCTTGACTAGAGTCTATATATAGAATTGGTAAAACATTGGTTTCTACAAAAAAAAAAAAAAAAAAAAAACTCAGAGAGTAAAAAGTTGGTGGATATTGTAGATGAGTATACATTGATACATAGTAATTTTACCAAATCCTCAGGTAGGTTAACTGCTACTGATGGATACAGCAGGTAAAGAGTGACAGCAGGTAAAGAGAGCCATAATGTTGATGCTGGGCTTGGACGCCTACTGTCCATTCCTTACCCAGTGTTCACAGTTCCTATTCCTACATATATTATCAGTGTTGATATCTTACGGAGCAAAGACCTATAAATAACTAAGGGAGTTCTGTTTGTATTGATGGAAAATTGAGCACATATCCATTGTCAAGCCAACATTTAGGGGGCAATCAAAATACCCCTCTGTTGTTTTATCTACTCCCCACTGAATTGTCACCAACACTACTGGCTCCCCAGTGGTCATCAAGAGATAACAGAGACTGTGTATGAATTGGATAAAGTAAATATAATTTGTCCCCCTCCCCCATTCAACTCCACTTTGTGGCAGATAAAAAGGCATGATGGAACTTGGTGCATGAGTGATCCCTCCACTTTCTGTGGCTGTTTCGAACATGGCCACTATTCTAGAAGAGCTCAGTACTCAACTGGAAACATATCACTGTGTGCTGGACCTTGCTAATGCCTTCTTCATCATAGATAAAGTCCCTGAGAGTCAAGATCCATTTGCCTTCATATGGGAAGGTCAATAACAAGTGTTTATGGTGTTATCTCAAAGATAGCTCCATCATCCAGCTTGGGTCATAGCATGGTAACAGACCTGATGCCAAACTCTGCTGGTAAAAATGTTTACATAATGATCACAGCTGGTTCTCTTTCTTGCTCACCAAGGCTGCCTACATGCTTCTGAGCCTTTTGCCAGGGAGAGGAAGGGCCATGAACCCTGACAAAGTGCAAGGCCCTTGGTTTATCATGGAAATTCTTGGGTATCAGTCTGGTGAGTAAGACAAAGTTTATAAAGTTGAGATATTTCCACTTCAACACAGTAAACTACTTTCAATAATTTGTGGAGCTCTGGGTCATTGGAGGGCTTTCATCTCTCATCTGGCTCATTTATTACAACCCTTATATAACCTGTGCAGGAGGGGTACTGTATGGAACTGGGCTGATTGGAATATTGAAGTTTTTAATCAGGCGAAATGAACAGTAAAACAGGCACAAACCCTTGGGACACTAGACACACGGAAACCTGCAGAGTTTACCTTCCATATTATTCCATACAACTTTGGATGGGGCTTACAGGGGCAAATTAAGGGCATGAGACCCTCATTGGCATTTGTTCACCATTATGGAAAGGGGCAATGGAGTGGTATAGCTTGTGGGAGAAACAATTGTGTGCTACTTATGCTGCTCTTCTTATCATGAAGCCCATCACCAGAGAAGAACTAGTAAAGTTGTTCAATTGGCAAAGATAAAATGGCTGGAGAAAGTCCTAGCAGAAGATGTTGCCATTTGGCTACATTGCAAAAATTAAAGCATAAAGAACAATTGACTAAGTGGGCAGCTGTGACATGCTATAAAGATGTCTATAAAGACATCTGATGTTGCTTATAAAGATGTCTGATACTGTTACTGCAAGCCAGAGCTATCTTTCCTCCTATCAGTGTTGCCTGCAATGACTGGATAACATTGAGGGGTATATCAAACAAAGTGACATTCCTTTTAAGTGATGGAAGATAGACTACATTGGCCCACTCCCGCTATCAGAAGGGGTCAAATATGCATTGATTTGTGTGGACACAGTTACAGACTTGTTGCAAACTTTTCCCAGCAAAACAGCCAATCAGAAAACAACTATTAAGAGACCAATTTGGCTGGGTGCCATGTATGGCACAACACAGATAATTTATTGTGACCAAGGAACCCATTTCACAGGTCACAACATAAAACAGTGTTTTCCATATCAGAAGCCATATAACCCAACAGGACCCAGATTAATTGAGAGAATAAATGTCTTGCTAAAACAAGAGTTAAGGAACTGAGACTAATTATATATAAAGGTGGGCTACTCATCTGCCTGAAGCACTGAGGAAACTAAATCAAAAACCCAGGGGCTGGGATTGTGGCTCAGTGGTAGAGCACTCGCCTAGCATGTGTGAGTCACTGAGTTCAATTCTCAGCACCACATAAAAATAAATAATAAACAAAATAAAGGTATTGTGTCCATCTACAATTAAAAAATAAATTTAAAAAAATCAGCAGCTCATAGCTGTTTCAATGTTATCTTGCCCATGGCCACCAGGGTTAAGGTTACAGATAAAGGACACTTCCACTAAACAGCTTCTTAAACTGGCCTGGGACACAAGTAACAACTTACTGTTCAAAACATCACATCAGAGATAAGCAACATTAGTTGACCATGGCCTATAAAACTAAGACTCTGGTAATTTGCCTAACTGACCCCTTGTGGGGAGGGAAATGTCTAAATTTGCAAGTAAAGCCTACCTCTGTTGGTGTTATTGTTTAGATATGAGGTGTTCCCCAAAAGCTCATGTGTGAGATAGTGTGAGGTAATGCAAGAAAGCTTAGAGGTGAAATGATGGGGTTATGAGACCCTTAACCCAATCAGTACATTAATCCCTTAATATGGATTAACTGGGCGGTAACTGTAAGAAGGTAGGGTATGGCTAGAGGAGGTGGGTCATTGGGGGTATCTTTGGGGTTTATATTTTGTCCTTGTTGAGTAGAGCACTCTCTCTCTCTGTTTCCTAGGCCACTTTCCTCTGCCACACTCTTCTGCCATGCTGTTCTGTCTCACTTTGGGTCCAGAGCAATGGAGTAGGAGATCTGTGGACTGAGACATCTGAAAATGTGAGCCTCGAAATGCACTTTTCCTCCTTTAATTGTTCTTGTCAGGTCTTTCGGTCATAGCAACAACAACAAAAAAAAGCTAACTAAAACAGTTGGGAAACTGGTCCTCATAAGTACAGGTGATATTACCCTCGGATATTATCACCCAAAGAACACTATATATAAGTTTATGGCAGTTATATATTTTGGGGTGTCTTATTCTTTCTATACCACTGAAGTGTGAACAGATAGATTGGTCTGGTACACTTACCTGGGTAAGCTTACTGTGTAGGCTACTTTACTAACATAAGATTGCACAGTGGATTGTATGCCTCATGGAACCAATTTACCATTATTGGTGCCTATTAAACATTCTTAAACTGTCCTGGGACACAATTCTGATGTGATGTCTGGCTCCTCAAGACATCACATCAGAATTAAGAAACATTAGTTTTTATACAGTCATATTCTGCATAGGTTAGCAACAGGTAACCTATTCTTGAACTGGGCAACAGAAGTTACATGTCATGCCAATCCAACTGACTATTGGATCTTCTCAGAACTCCCTATGACTGCAGTACAAGGACTTCCCTGGGTATTCCAACCTGCAAAGGAGATACAGTGGACTTGGATAAAACAGGGCTAAACTAAAACACAGTACTTCTCATGATTTAATCCAAGTATCTAAACAAATTAATGCTATCTTAATTACCTTAGCATGCTTGCTGGTAGGTTCTTGCTCTTCATACTGCTGTTGTAAAATATGGATGCAATGTGACTCCAGAGCCCTGTCCCAAGGGCTTTTCAGAAAACATAGGATGGTATAAGATTTGCTGGACATGAAGGGGTTTGCAAGGCACTGAAGGGGTGGGGTGTCCGGTAAACACTCATCAGTATCTAAGGAAGCTTGCAGTGAGATAAGAAAGACTCTAAAGAATGCGATAACAAAGGCAACCAAGCAGGAGAGCTGGCCACTTCTCTTTTCTCCAATCTTTAGGTGAGAATCAAAGTAGAGTGAACTTGGTTGTAAAGTTAAAGAATGTACTCATAAAATACCTGAAGAAATCCATCTGCACAGTGGGCATGCAACGTCTCCTATATATTCCCACTGCTTGTAGAAGCTGCGAGGCTTGCCATTGTATCTGGCTTGCCACTGCCAAGGAGCACAAGATTAATGTACAAAACCTCTCCATTGAGTCCTCCAGGTTTTTACTTTGGAATCAGTAAATAGAATGTCTATAACATTAGTAGCTCTGGGGTTGAACACTTACTTTACAAAGTACATTTCAGTGTATATGTATATTCTTAATTGATTGAATGAGTTTAATTCTTGTGATCTATGTTCAGTTTTCACAGTTCTATAAAGTGTACCTAAATTCTAAAAATTCTTTCCACCCATTTGGTGATTTTCCTTGATTTACAGAAGAGAGACTCTAGTTAAATGATTTTCTAGTATAGATCTGACAGGATTGATCTTTATAGCAAGTTGCTTGTCTTTGGGTAAAGATGATAATCTAAAGAAATTATGTTTATTAGTTTAAATCTAGACTATATTGCTTTGCTCTTATTGGTATTTTGTATTTTTCTGTCCTAAAAGCTAATCTTTTCAAAAACCTCCATTGCATAAAATTGGCTAAAAGGGGGTCTTCTGACACTGACTCAAACTGTCCTGCCATAACCCCTTTAACATGGGGATGACTCTGATGAAAGAACAGGTACAAAAGTTCCCACAAAGTTTAAGCCAAGAAGCTTGGCAAATGATCCACAGAGCATTCAAAGAAAATCATTCAGAGACAGGGGAAATCACACACAGTCACTTGTCAAACCTCACCAAAAAGATAAACAGCTGGGAGACTATGGAAAGAGCATTCCTATGCAAACTAATATTTAAGTCCTTCCCCTAGGCAGAGCTATTAAATGTTTCAAACTTTGCCTCTTTCAGGAATAAGTGTTTTACCTCTTATGTTTGAATTCTGCACACTGATCCAACAATGACTGCCAGCCAGATGACATGGAAGCCATGACAAAATTGAGAATAAGAACTAAATGGGAGGGGAGGATAAAACAGACTGAATTAGACTGAATTTGTATTTGGGGGCTTCCCATCTGAAATTGGAAATGACTTCTTCATGCCAAGAATAGAGACTGGAGGGGCTAGAGTTCTCTACCCTACAGGTATCAAAGAAAATGGTAGGGGAGATTGCCCCACTTCAGGCTTAGCATGGGCTAACTAAATGTGCATATGTGCATTTCCCACCTTTTGTCTCATTAACATGGCTCTGTCTCTTCTTCCTTATCTCCTCTCCTTTAAATATTTTGCTAATTTTTGGAGATTTCAGAGAACTTTTGAAATAATTACATTTCTTCCATCTTCCTTCAAAGCTGGCTTTCAATAAAACCTCTTTTCCTATCCACCCCCTAAAAAAAGAATCAACAAACAAACTACTGAGATAATAAATGAATTCATCAAAGTGGAGGATGCAAGATCAACACATGAAAAGCAGTTGTATTTCTATGCACTAGCAAGGAACATTTGGAAATGGAAATTAAGAAAAGAATGCTATTTGCAATAGCATCAAACATTTTTAAAAAGTTTAGGAGTAAATTGAACCAAGGCCATATAAAACTTCTACACAATGAAAATATAAAATAATTCTGAAAGAAATTAAAAGAGGCCTAAATAGATGGAATGCCATTCCCCATTCATTCATTGGAAGATTTAGTACAGTTAAAATGACAATTCTCCCCACAGGTGACTACAATCTGGTGCAACCAATCTGGGAAACGGTATGGAGATTTCTTGGAAAACTTGGAATGTTATTACCTTTTAACCCAGCTATCCCACTCCTTGGTCTGTACCCAAAGCCTTTAAAAATAGCATACTACAGTAATTCAGCCACTTCAATGTTTATAGCAATTCACAATTGCTAACTGTGGAACCAACCTAGATGCCCTTCAATAGATGAATAGATAAAGAAACTGGTACATATACACAATTGAATATTACTTAGCATTAAAAGAGAATAAAATTATGGCATTTTCAGATAAATGGATGGAATTGGAAAACATCATGCTAAGTGAAATAAGCCAATCTCAAAAAACCAGGGGCCAAATGTTTTCTCTGATAAGTGGATGCTAATCCATAATGGTGGGGGGCATGGAGTGAGTGGAGGAACTTTGGATGGGGCAAAGTGGGGGGAGGTGCAAGGGGGTAGGAAAGATTGAGGAATGAGATGGACACTATTACCCTAGGTGCATGTATAATTGCATGAATGGTGTGACTTTACTTCATGTGCAACCAGAGAAGTGAAAAATTCTGCTCCATTTGTGTATAATGAATCAAATAGTTTTCTACTGTCATGTATAACCGATTAGAACTAATAAGATAAAAGAAATAAAAAAGCTGCCCCTCATATTCGTACAGTATTGTAATGGACTCTGAATAGTCAAACAAAATGAAAAAGAAATTTGAAGGGCTCAAGCTTTCTGATCTCAAAAGTTAATACAAATCTGCAGTTATTAAAACAATGTAGTACTGGCATAAGGATAGACACAAAAATCAATATAATAAAATTAGAAGTCCTGAAATAAATCTGTACATCTATGTTTGATTGATTTTTCCAGCAAGATGCTAAGACCCTTCAATAGGGAAAAAAAAATGTCTCTTTGACAAATGCTGATAAGACAACTAGATGTATACATTCAAAAGAATGCATTTGGGTACTCATCTCACACTAGATATAAAAATTGATACAAAAAGGGTCAAAGACCTAAATATAAGAGTTAAAATTATAAAACCCTTAAAGAAAATATAAGGATAAATCTTCATGATCTTGGATTTAGCAATGATTCCCTAGATAGGACACCCACCCAAACTACAAACAATAAAAGAAAAACTCAATAAATTAGATTTTATGAAAATGATAAACTTTTGTTACAGATCATGGTGCATAATTTTTTGATATGCTTTTGTATTCGATTCGCCAGGATTTTATTGAGAATTTTTGCATCCAAGTTCATTAGAGATATTGGTCTGTAGTTTTCTTTCTTTGAAGTGTCTTTGTCTGGTTTCGGGATCAGGGTGATGTTGGCCTCATAGAATGAATTTGGAAGAGCTCCTTCTTTTTCTATTTCTTGAAATAGCTTGAAAAGTATTGGTATTAATTCTTCTTTGAAGGTTTTGTAGAACTTCGCTGTATACCCATCCGGTCCAGGGCTTTTTTTGGTTGGTAGTCTTTTGATGGCTTCTTCTATTTCTTCCTTTGTTATTGGTCTGTTTAAATTGTGTGTGTCTTCCTGACTCAATCTGGGCAGATTGTATGACTTAAGAAATTTATCGATATCTTCACTATCTTCTATTTTATTGGAATATAGGGTTTCAAAATACTTTCTGATTATCTTCTGTATTTCTGTATTGTCTGTTGTGATATTGCCTTTTTCATCCTGTATGTTAGTAATTTGAGTTCTCTCTCTTCTTCTCTTCGTTAGCATGGCTAAGGGCCTGTCAATTTTATTTATTTTTTCAAAGAACCAACTTTTAGTTTTATCAATTTTTTCAATGGTTTTTTTTTTGTTTCAATTTCATTGATTTATGCTCTAATTTTAATTATTTCTTGTCTTCTACTACATTTGCTGTTGTTTTGCTCTTCCTTTTCTAGGTTTTTGAGGTGTACTGTGAGTTCATTTATTTGTTGGTTTTTTTTCTTTTTTTGAGGAAAGAACTCCAAGAAATGAATTTCCCTCTTAAAACTGCTTTCATTGTGTCCCATAGATTCCGGTATGTTGTGTCTGTATTGTCATTTGTCTCTAAGAATTTTTTTATCTCCTCCTTTATGTCTTCTGTAACCCATTGATCATTCAGTAGCATATTGTTCATTTTCCATGTGATGTAGGATTTTTCCTTCCTTCTTTTATCATTGATTTCCAGTTTCATTCCATTATGATCAGATATGGTGCATGGTATTATCTCCACGCCTTTATATTTACTAAGAGTTGCCCTATGGCATAATATATGGTCTATCTTTGAGTAGGATCCATGTGCTGCTGAGAAGAACGTGTACGTGTATCCACTTGATGATGGTTGATATATTCTATATATGTCGGTTAAGTCTAGGTTATTGATTGTGCTGTTGAGTTCTATAGTTTCTTTATTCAGTTTTTGTCTAGAGGATCTGTCTAATGGTGAGAGCAGTGTGTTGAAGTCACCCATAATTATTGTGTTGTAGTCTATTTGACTCTTGAACTTGAGGAGAGTTTGTTTTATGAACGTTGCAGCTCCATTGTTTGGTGCATATAAATTGATAATTGTTATGTCTTGTTGGTGGATGGTTCCTTTTAACAGTATATAGTGTCCTTCTTTATCCCTTTTGATTAACTTAGGTTTGAAGTTGATTTTATTCGATATGAGTATGGCCACTCCTGCTTGCTTCCGAGGGCCATGCGAGTGTTATGATTTTTCCCAACCTTTTACCTTCAGCCTGTGTATGTCTTTTCCTATCATATGAGTCTCCTGAAGGCAGCATATTGTTGGATTTGTCTTTTTGATCCAGGTTACTAGCCTATGTCTCTTGATTGGTGAGTTTAGGCCATTAACATTTAAGGTTACAATTGAAATATGATTTGTACTTCCAGTCATGTTTATTTATTTATTTATTTATTTATTTTAGTTTGGCTAGTTTTTACTTTTTGGTTATTTTCCTCTCCCTTTACTGAGATACCTCCCGCTGTTAGTTTTGGGCACTATTTTTCAATTCCTCTTCTTGTAGTATTTTGCTCAAAATGCTTTGCAGTGCTGGTTTTCTGGCTGCGAATTCTTTTAGCTTTTGTTTATCGTGAAAGATTTTAATTTCATTGTCAAATCTGAAGCTTAATTTTGCTGGATACAGTATTCTTGGTTGGAATCCATTATTTTTCAGCGTTTGAAATACATTGTTCCAGGATCTTCTCGCTTTCAAAGTCTGTGATGAAAAATCAGTCGTTAACCTAATTGGTTTACCCCTGAATGTAATCTGCCTCCTTTCTCTCATAGCTTTTAATATTCTCTCCTTGTTCTGTATGTTGGCTATCTTCATAATTATATGTCTTGGAGTTGGTCTATTACGGTTTTGAATGTTTGGGGTCCTGTAGGCTTCCAGGATTTGGCAATCCATTTTTCATCTCTGGGAAGTTTTCTAGAATTATTTCATTTAATATGTTGTTCATTCCTTTGGTTTGAATCTCTATGCCTTCTTCTATCCCGATGACTCTCAAATTTGTTTTTTTTTATGACATCCCATATCTCTTGAATAGATTGCTCGTGGGATTTAAGCATCTTTTCTGTGTTGACTATATTCTTTTCAAGTTGATAAACTTTGTCTTCATTATCTGATGTTCTGACTTCTACTTGATCTAGTCTATTTGTAATATTCTCATTTGAGTTTTTAATTTGGTTTATAGTTTCCTGCATTTCTAGGATTACTGTTTGATTTTTTTTAAGATCTCTATCTCCTGGTAAAGCTCGTTCTTTGTCATTTGAATTTGTTTGTTTAATTCATTTTCAAAATATACTTTTATTGCTTGGACTTGCTGCCTCATGTCTTCTCTAATATTCCTTTCCATCTGAGTTAGGTATGCCTTGAGTTCTTTCCCTATCCCTGTTTCTGATGCTTCTAGGTCCTCCTGTAGAATTAAGTTGTCCTGCATTGTTTGTACTCCTTTTTTCCCTTGTTTTTTCATGATGTTCACGTTACTTTCCAGCTCTATTTGATTGCTGTGTTTCTGCTCTCTTCTATAGATTTGTTTTGGTTTTGTATATCTCTGTTGTCTCTCCTTTGTGTTGGTAGACTATGCCTGCTAAAGTGGAATCCGCTGGGAAGGAATTCCCACGGCCGAGCTCCAGTGACGTCACCTCTCTGCTAAGGCTGGCCCCAGGCTCCTTGCCGGGGTGTCCGAATGGGGGGGTGGGACTGGACTGTCTCTGGTTGGTTTCAGCTCCCAGTCGCTGGCGGGCGGGTGGTCTCCAGCCACCCAGTCACGCGAGCGGGTGGGCTGTCGCTGGCAGGAGGGTGGTCTCCAGCCACCCAGTCGCGCGGGTCTGGCCTCTAGTCCCCTGGTTTCTCCTGCTAGTCCTGGTTTCTCCTGCTAGACCAGATTTCCCCTGAGTGATGCCTCTCGGCAGTTCAAACTGTACTCTGGGCCTGCTGTTTGTTGGGTGTGGAGGGTGTCTATTGGGAACCCCAGCACTCTACTGTTTTGATTTTTTCCGCTTGCCCCTCCCCCAGCGCTGGCTAGACAGGTTTCGCTTTCGCTGCTAATGGGAGGGGGAGTTGAAGGTCAGGTGTCTCTAGTTTTCCCCGCATCTTTATGCAGGCTTGCTCTGATAATCCCACCCCCGGAGAGCCTAGGAAAGATTTTATGCGAATTCCCCGCTGTATGGGAGCTGAGCTGAGTAACACACACCTGTTTTATTGTTGCAATCTGTCGGAGAGTGGCGGTGGTTACTTCAGCTCTCCAAGATGGTGGCCGCTGGTTTCCTTGGTGAAGTTTCCGTTGTGGGGGATAGAACTGTACCACTTCCTTCCCCGTCTGAAATCCCGAACTCAGCCTGGGGCTCAGTGGGTGCTTAGCCGGCAGGATTCCACAGAATCTGCAGCAATGTTTCTTCCTGCTTGCTGGTCGCTTCTCGGTGGTGCCCCACCGTCTGTAGCCACGTGGCGGGCCGCGCGGATCAGTCAGCCCAGATCTCCGAAACTTTTGTTACAGAGAATGACCCACCCACAGAGCCAAAGTGACCATGGGGATCTGTTGCTCTGTTCTTTGCAATTCCATGGAAAGGATTTCAAACAAGTTTCACATAGTGCCAGGCAGGAGTTTTAAAACAGAAAGAAAAAGGGGGAAAAGGAACATTATCAAGGGAAAAAGGGGGAGAATAGGTCTCCTCTGAGAGGAGAGGGATAACATACTCCTTTTCCTCCAGTTTTATTGGAGGATCCTAGGAAAGTTTCTATTGAGCTTACCCAGGTCTAACTCTTGACTTTTGATTGATGGCAGGATTATATCAGTCTTTGAAGTCCTCGCTGCACAGGGTCTTACCCCATGGAGGGGAAACTTTACTATTATAATGACATGCTAAAGATCCAAAGGCAACTCTGGGTCACTTAGCCCCTGCTGATCAGTTCTAACTGAAACTTGTTCTTGCAGATTTTATGGTTGGTGGGCTTTGCTTCTAATTATCCTGTCTCCCTGAGTCCTGGAACTTGTTTTGTATAAAGGTCACAAAAGCCTCTCCTTAAGGGTAACTTGTGTTCTTCTTGGCAGGGAGGCTCCTTTGGGCCTGTGTTTCTCATGCAGGTAATACTTTCTTTGTTGAGGAATGTAACATCCTATTGACTTAAGCCAGGAAAGGGCCAATGTGGCTTAAATTGCTTTTTAAAAGAAAGTATTTGGGAGTCAGCAAATTAAGCCCAGTCCTCAAAATTAGTCTCTTAATCTTTTGTTCCTACCACTCATGTCTGTCTGCTACTTATCACTTTTATGCATCAAACAATACCATTTAGAGTTGAAAGACAAACTACAGAATGGAATGGGGGGTGTTTTGAGCCAATGATCATTTGATTTTGCATCATTTTATGATCCAACAAGTGTGACTCCCCTATGCTGCAGCTATTAAAAAACAGAAAATCCTTTCTTTCTTCCTTTCATAATTATAGCCACCAGATGCCTGAGATATGGAATGGGGTATTTAAACTCTGCTTTTACATAAAGAGGCATTCTCTATTCTGCTTTTTATCTGCCTTCTTGACATAACTGGTTTGCTACAATATTCTTTTAATTATTTTACCAATCTTGTGATTTATTTGGTTTGAGCAACTGATGACAATTTGTATCATATACCCCCACAGGCTGCTGTGTAATGCAAACCAGTACAAATGACTGTAATTCACTATTCCTGTTATGGTGTTTGTACCCTACCTAGCCATGTTTAGAATCCTTCACCAGCAACACAGCTCATCTACCCTGTCGACTAAATCAACTCCTCTAGTCTCTTCTTCCTGTTACCCTGTCAGCACCAAGAGCAGGTAAAATTCTCCATTCTAATTTGTTTGAATACCCCTTCCCAATACTATTCTCTAAAACCTCAAGTCAATAAAGTTGGGGTATGAAACACGTATTATTGAGAAATAAACTGACCTGGAAGAGGAGACACTTACATTGATCCCAAGAACTCTAGGTAAGCCATCCTTACTCGTGTGGGGCCATAAGACAGAATAATGTCAGTGAAGCCAGAATTAGACAGGCAGTCACTGTAGACAGGTAAATGGAGTCAGGTTGGATCTAGGAGGCCAATTTTGAGCCAGTCTGGGAAGCTGGAGACTGTCCCCTGAGGGATCTTATCAAGAACCTGCCCCTGCTCCAACCTGTTGCCAAGGTAACCAGCCCCAGGAATTTCCCCTCCCTACAGGGAGCTTTAAGGTTGTTAATGTGTCCTTGTCTATTCTGCCCTGCTCTTCCCCCTTCAGCCCACCTATTTCCCACCTTTTGGCCATCCCACTGAGCATTCCTGGACCTAGTCATGTCCGCAGGAAGGAGAAAGTTAAGTGGGGAAAGGCAGGAGAACAAAGAAAGCCTAGGACATATAAAAAGGGCAGAACACCTCCTTCTTGGGATACCAGAATACCAGCTAAGGCCCCCTTCTCCCTCCAGGGAGGAGTCTATGTTACCCCTTTTTAAATAATACCTGCTTCATATGCTTGCCTCGGCATACTTCTCTAATGTTCAAACTTCAACATGTGGGGAAGCAGGACTCATCACCAATAACCAGCAGTATCATCAGTTGTCCATTGGTTTCCGAAGTTTTCTGTGACAACATTGTCATTGGAGTTGTTGGGGAGGTGTCAGCTTACTATTTATTTGTTGATCTACTTTATGAATAACTGTCAAATGTAGATGGATAAATTGCTTTTAGACACTGAAATTGCACAATCAGCTTTCTTGATGGATAACACAGAGTTCTAATTTAGTCTTGAAAATATTTTCTGTTTAAATTTAAAATATTTTCTGTTTAAATTTACCTGTTGCTACCTCTTGTCCAATACTAGAGTACACTTGAATCATCTCTCATCCCCTTGGACCTAAGTGACCTATTGTTACATTTCAAGGAGGAGTACTACTATATAATTACAATTAGTTGTAAGACAATGACATATATAATTAAATTGTCTTTGAACACAGTAATTCACAAGTCCTATAAACAGAACACAATCTTCATGCAATTCCTGGTAAATGTGAGCAGAGTTACAAAGTCTACCCTACTCTATATGAAAACATGCTCTGGCCTCGTTGATCTAGCTAATTTAAGAGTCTCTAGTTCTAAAACACAATCTAACAATACAATCTGCATAGACCTTTTAAATCTCTCAAGCACTGAAAATTGCAGTGTGGACCCATTTTTATTCTACTTTAACAGGCATCAACACCAAAGACACATTTGACACTCTTCTCTCCCAAAAACTCTCCCCCAGACAATACTCCCCCATGCACTGCAAAAAAACATGGCTTTCCCCCTATTTAAGCAGAAAACCCATTGACACCTGCAAGCTAGAGGTAGATAATTTCAATCAGTCATTCAGGGGAGCCTACCTTCTTGAATACCAGGGTCATGGCAGTGGAGAATTTTCTGGAAATCCACACTCAGAGGCAAAAATATTCCGGCAGGCTGAACCTCATTCAAAATGTTCCATGCATTTCATAACTTAACTGTGGTTTATTATCAGTCCAGAATTGTGGCTTCAGTCAAATCCTGTAAGATATAAGTACATGAAGTTTTAACAATTGTGAATCAAACTAAAAGTCATTAACATTAAGGGACCCCCAAAAGACTGGCAGATGAGAGTACATAAAATGGATTTAGGACTACAGTACTTCTTGAGGGATTTTCCATCAATTCAGTTAAAGCCCTTGCTTGGTTACAAAAAAGCTAGACACCATCATTGTCACTTCTCCACTAGTTGACAAGTTCTCTTTAATGGTAATGCCTGTACTTGTGACATTTTCCAGTGATTTCTGATTAAAGCTGCCTGACATCTGTGTGTTTGCTCTGCCAGTTGACTAGTGTATCTTTAGAACTGTGAGGCATTTGCTGTCATCCTGGTTGGTGGTCCACTTATAATGCAAGGCAATGTCCCTGGATTTCTACAAAGCGTGAATATAAAAGGGATGGAGATGATTTTAAGAAGCTGAGAGGAGAGAGATGAAGTATCTTCCGGAAAAAGGAAAGCTGAGGGGTCTGCATCTCTGAAGTCCTGCAGCAGTAAATGTTGGCCCTGCGCTCCCTGAATCAAATTTATAGCATACAATCAGGTGTGATTTCTCCTAATTACCTCAGAACTAATTAGAAAGAACCTCTAAACCCAAGACCTGCATTTAATTAAGAATATCTGTTAAGAAGGTATTTTCATATCTTCAAGTTATGTCATGAGGACATCTGAGTTGATGAAAACTGATGTTTACTATATAATTAAAATGCATCACATCGAAACCAGGAGTCATCAGAAACTCACAGCTGTAGATTTGGGAGCCTGCTTTAATTTATGAGATACAGTTGTTTTGCTTCATGAAGCAAATCAGAGCATGAAGCCCAAGGAATGTAAATATGCAGAGTCAGAATATCACAGGGAGAGGCAGCTATAGCCAAAGTGATTGGTATAGAGTTCCTGTCTGCAGTTTCTAGCTCTTCTCTTCCCTGGGGATTTATACACAGATTCAGAATTTAGGGAGAAAGCTTCTCTCTCTCTCTTTGTCTTGCTTTTGGTCTGTTTTAACTTGGCCATGCCATTTCTGCTTATTAGAGAATCATCACCAAGTACTTATACTAATAATTATTTTTGCACAATGAAGAAACTCAGAGAAAGAAGCAATTTTTTCAGTTAATTATCAGGATCATGCCATCATTATATGTGACTGTATTTGTTTTCTAATAATTACAAAGAGATAGCTGCTAGAATTATAGCAATGACTGCTGCTTTCTGCATGCCAAGCGTTGTCCTACTTTCTTCAAGTGAATTAATTTATTTGATACAAAAAATATTCTGAAGTAGGTGCTCTTATTATCTCCACATTAATTGCTAGGAAATAGGGCTTAAGAGTGTTGAAATAATTGGTTCGAGATCACCCAGCCTGTTAACTGAATTGGGAATTTGAACCTAGCTAGCCTGACTCCACAATCTGAGTTCTCAGCACCTACGCACCTAATACTTGTATTTTTTTCCCATTGAAAGTTGCTATTTCTTCAATGTTATTCACAGGTGCACATGTGTGTATGCGTGTGTGCATGCACATACACAGTGATCGAGCTAGAATTGGACAAGTTACCCAGCTAAGTCAACCAGATTCTTCTCCAAGAGTCTTGATGTTATGACTGAGAAAGAGACACTCTTTCCTGTCCAGAATTGCTAGCTCTAAGAATACAGTGTGTTTAGAGTAACATCTTTTATTCCACATGGAAAAGGCTGATCTACCACAACAAAGAGAAAAGTGAAGCTGAGATATGGAAAACAGACGAGTGTGTTTTTTTTAAGTTGTGGATGAACCTTTATTTTTATTTATTATTTAATGTGGTGCTAAGATTCGAATCCAGTGCCTCACACATGCTAGGCAAGCACTCTACTACTGAGCCACAACCCCAGCCCACAGAGTGATCCTCAATTATATAATTCAAGCCCTGGATGAGAGAGAGACTCAACCATACCTGAAGAGAGTGTGCACCATCCTTTTCCTGCCATGTCCTACACTCACTGCTTTGGTTTAATTTGTGTAAAAGCATCTATGGTCATGGGTCCTGGAAAACACGCTGTAATAGTGAAAAGATGAGCAGGGAGTGTTGTGTGTGCCCACAGACCATATGTATTGTGCTTTGGAATAAGGAATGATATTGAATGATTGGATACACCAGGGTATCTCCGAATGGAGAAATACCTCATCTCTGTCTCCTTAAATATGAACAAAGGACTTGTGCTTGGATTACAGAATAGATTTGAAAAACGTTGCTCAGTTCTTCCACTGTCCTTACAGTTAATGAAGTAGGTTTATTCTATGTATTTTGTCCTCAAACCAATCATTTGAGCTTCCCATATTGTGTTTTATTGTTTCCATTTTACAGATGAGACTACTGGAACACAAGGAGGTTGCGTGGCTTGCCAAAGTCCATAAAAGTAATAAGGTACTGGGATGGGATTTGATCTTCTGATTAAGTCTTCTGATTTAGGTTTAGCGTTTTCTTCTCCAGATAACTCCTTCCTCCTTAGGAAAGCCTCATTTTCTAGGGAAAGTACATCCTTAATAGCCCTCTACTATCGTTCTTAGTTTTCATCAAATTCTGCAACAAATAAGAAATTTTGTACAAATTATTTTATGTTTAGAGTTGTCATCATTGTAGAAGTTGAAGTCTACATTCACAAAAGAGAGGACAGAGTTCAATGTTAATTTTTGTGAGAAATCTCTAGTGATTACACAAACTACTATTTGTTATAGCAATTAGAGTAAAGAAGAAATTAAACTCTATAAGATTAGATAAAGGTTTATCAAGAGCTACAGATGACTAAGTAATCATTGAAGTAAAAGAATTGTTTCTCCATAGTCTGTACTTTTTATTAAAAATGACAGCTCTGAGTAGTATTCATCTTAAATTAAAAATGTGAACTTTATAGACAGTTAGTGCACATCATTCCTCATATAAATTCAGAACTACTATGGATGCTGGTTTGTTTTAGAAGTTGCAAATTAGGCAGGCAGCTAAACAATGAACAAAAATCTTGGAGATGTGTGAGCATCAAATACATTTTCATAATTTTGTGTGTGTGTGTGTGTGTGTGTGTGTGTGATACTGGGGATCAAACCCAGGGCCTTGTGCATGTGAGGAAAGCACTCTACCAACTGAGCTATATCCCATCCCTTTTTTTCATAATTTTTCTTAAAAACACTATTTCCTTAGAAAATTCTTTTTAAACATTTATGGGCTGATTCAGAGGTGTCTTTCAAGGCATATTTTAACAAACTATAACTGAGCATTCATAATGTCAATGAGAATACTCAATATTTTTAAAAAATGATCATTAGTCAAACAATTCCAGAGTGAATATGACTACAAAAACACCCTGAGTGTATTAGTTTCCTATTGCTGCTGTAACAAATTGCAACAAATTTAGTGACTTAAAACAGTGAAAATTTATTTCTTTCAGTGCTGGAAGTCAAAATGAAATGGTCTCTCTGAGCTAAGGTCAAGGTATGGGCAGGAATAGACAGAACTCTCTGACTTATTTCATCTTAGCTGGGAGCATTCAATAAATATTTTCATAATGAATAATATACCAAAAGAGAAAGCATCCCAATTTTTTCTAACTTCATGTAATGCTTTCCTTTTTATATGTATTCATAAGTCCAAGAGACTTTCTTAATTTTTTTTTTTTTTTTTTTTGGTACCAGGGATTCAACTCAGGGGCATTCAACCACTGAGCCATATCCCCAGCCCTATTTTGTATTTTATTTAGAGATAGGGTCTCATTGAGTTGCTTAGCTTTGAACTCATAATCCTCCTGTCCCAGCCTCCCAAACTGCTGGGATTACAGGTGTGTGCCACCGCACCCAGTGAGACTTCCTTAAATTTAAAGAAGGAATTCTAACTGAACCTGGGAAATAATTGAAACAAACGTGTCTGACATTTGATCAAGTTTTCCCTGAAACTCAGATATCTAAAGAAGATGAAGTGAACTCAGCCACATGTTGAATATCCCAGAAAATGAAGTAAACTTGACTTCATATTGAGTATGTTCATCCCATGCTGTTCACAAGCCAAACTTCATGTATTCTTTCTTATTGGATTTTGTCTGCTATATGCAGCTTGGTGTAGGTTCTAAGTACTGATTAGTGCTGGAGAAAGGTATAACCATTCACAACTGTTAAGAGAGTTAATTTAGCCCAGCAGATGTGGGCATAATTCCCAATGTTGAGAATCTCAGAAAGGGATCCAGTGGCCCACATCATTGCCAATTTATGTCCCTAATAAGCAAGAACCATCAGCCTAACACAGAGTTACATGACAATGGGAAAGCACTGAGGAATATACTATGCTCCCTAACTATTTATCATTTTGGACATAAACCAAAGTAGCAGTGGAGGGGATTTTACTTACCTATTGTGATAAAATATTCAGGAACTTTGGGAAGAAAAAGTCCCAATAAACTATGCATTAAACTAATATACTTCCAAATTTGTACTTTAGAAAAGGTATGGTGCAATGTTTTCAAAAATTTTTACTTTTTAAATTGTACTAAAGGAAACTGACATTGAGTACATCAAAATTGAGCTGCTTCAAGAAAAATATGGGCAGCCTAAATTGCCTTTAAAGCTACCCAGCATCCAATGGCTTGCATCCAGGACCTTCAGCACACCTGTGATTTATGTATCTTTGTCAAATTAAACATCTTGTAACAAAAAAAAGTAGAAAGAAAGAAAAGAAAAGAAACTATACATCAAAAGTTGTCATGATAGCCGGGCACTGTGGCCCACGCCTATAATCCCAGCAGCTCAGGAGGCTGAGGCAGAAGGATTGAAATTTCAGACAGCCTCAGCAATTCAGCAAAGTCCTAAAGTAAGTCAGTGAGTGAGACTCTTGTCTCTAAATAAAATATTAAAAGGGGTGGGGATGTGGCTCAGTGGTTATGCACTCCTGGGTGTCACAATAGCTATTCCAATAGCAATGACAAGAGAACTTGACCTTTCCTATTGGAAGTATGTGCACTTGCAGACATGTGGGATGTTTGGAGAAAAGTATTTTGAACTTGAGCAGTCTAAAACACACTTGCCTTATATGATCCATTAGAGCTGAACTGCACAGGCCTTCAGTAATTTGACAACTGAATTCTGTATGAGGAAATGGCCAATGTCAAAAAAAGAGTGATGAAGACAGTTTCTATAACATGTTTTAGGAGAAGAACTGTGGTTAATATGAGTCTGTGGGAAGACTTCCTCTGACAAAGAGCAATGGCATCAAATTTGGATAAATACTCTACATATGCAATAACAAAGCAAAGTAAGTGGGAAATTATAGCTTTGGCACTTAACTGTATCCAATGGAAACCACCAGTCTTTTCAGAGAGAGCTATTTAGTCTGGCAGTTTCTAAGGCTGTAATTTTCTGCTTTCTTTGTTTGCTACCTTAGTCTAAGATCCTCTGGAAAATAAACTAAAGGGATTGTTTTTTTTTTTTTTTTTTTTTTTTTTTTTTCAAGAGACCATCCTTCTTTAAGCCTAATAGAATATAGCATGTGTCTCTTTGTCTTATCTAAATGATATTTGATTTGGATCTTTTCTACCTTGATTACAGCTTTCTGGTATTTGTCATCACTGGGTGTGTGAAGTTTATATTTCAGAAATGGTTTATTTGCTTCCAGACACAGTGTCTGCAAGTTCAAGGAGCTGATGTTCCTAGATATCTGTAACAAAAAACATCAATAAAACCATAATCAATCCTATTATGCCTTTCTCTAATCTATTTATTAAATATCAAATGTATTTTTTAATCTTTTTGAATGTATATTATTAATCTTTCCTGGGCTACATTGGCCTGTTTTAATCAATTCTTCCCTTTTTCTAGTTATTTTTTAGGGTGAAGTTTTTGTAGTTCATATTGAATCATGTTATTCCACTGTCTAAATCCATTCAGTGGTTTCTGACTTACATTACAATGAAGGCCCAAATCTTACACAGAGATGAAGAAATGAGAAATAAGTTTACCTTCCCTACCTCTTCAGTCTCACCTCATGTTTTCCCTCATTGATTTTCCTCCAGCTCCTCTGTCCTTCTTCCAGATTGTCCTAAGGTCATTCACTGCCTCTGACTGAAGGGCATATGTATATATTGTTTCTTCTAATTTGAACAGTCTTCCCTCTGCTATTTAATGCCATCTAGTCCTTTGGAATACTTTGAAGTCAGGACTCCAAAACTAAATCAACTTAATTTACATTTGCATGATTCCTTGATAAATATGTATCTTCCCTACTAGATGCTAAATTTCATGAGGATAAGGACCACATTTTTATATTTATAATTTCATTAACAGCAAACATTCTGTGTTGGCATTTAGAAAACAAAACCCTCAATTGACATCTTTGGAAAGTATAAATGCATACAAAAATGTTTCTTGCATAACTTGGTATAAATTAAATAATTCCTCACTACAGTTCATCTGTTATCAATCACTCTTCAGTTTACCCCAGTATTAGAATTGTTAGTTTACCACAGTATATTTCTATAATTTCCTTATCACTTCTGTTGCAAAAATAAAAAAAAAGACAAGTCACCCTTTCCCCCCCCCCCAATGGGCTCTTTTCTTCTGAGGCTTGGCATCAAAAATGTTTAACTGTCTATCTGGAATTTATCAAAAAGAAGCTCTCTGTGCTTTCTTGCACTTTAATCTTCAATTCTAGCTTAACTCAGAAGACCTTCTCGGCATCCCCACAACTAACTTTGATACATCCCGATTTCTTTTCTCTAACCAACCCAATTTTTCAGACAAGAGGGAAAAATTTTTACTTCTCCTGGCAACACACAGGCAGGCAACCAGGTGACAGTCTCCAGATTTGCATAGAATCCTTTTCCAATAAAGGGCTTTCTGTGCATCTATTTTTGCTAATTTTTAAATAGTTCTCATCCTCCAACCCATCAGTAGAATTTGGCTAGGTTTGTTTGTCATTCATCATTCTGAACAAACTTTAAAACCCAATCGATTGAAACACTATCAATTGTAAACAAATCAAAAGAACAACTGTGTTTATTATATTATTTCATTTTTTAGATAAAATCAGATAAATATTCAGTAATGGAGACTTCCACTTCTGGTGAGATAAATTAGTTTTACTTTTCCCTATTGATCCCAAGCACTACTAAAAACCCCAGATATTATATATAACATATAAGAAGATTCAGAAAGGTAAAGAGAAGACAGACCAGAGAGTCAATGGAGACCTTGTGAAAAGCTTGGATTTCCATGCTGACACAGAGTTCATGAGGTAATCCTCCCCATCTTCACTGAAGTGATGTTAAATTTGGCCTAGTGGAGGCCTAGGTCTGTTGTCCATAGGCTGTGTCCCATAGTGTCAGTGCAGGCCATGAAGGGAACAGTGAAGAGGTACCCCTGTCACTCTCCTAGTCAGAGTGCTATTAGCAGAGGCTCAGGAAGGCGCTTGAATCCCACAACCACCCAGAAGTATGGAGAAGCCTCTAACCCTTTGGGAGTCAATGGATTACAAGTAGAGGACCTGGCTTTCCACTCCCACATGGCAGTAACAAAAATAGGAAGTACACTCCCACTTCTGCTTGCTGCAGTTAAGACTTCCAACTTGAACTGAACTCTGGTTCTTCAACTTGCAGACAAGCTATTATGGGACTTCTTTGCCTCCATAATCAAGTGAAATATTTCCCCCAATAAATCCTTTTTCATTTATCTATATATATCTTATCAGTTCTGTCTCTCTTGAGAACCCTGACTAGAACAGTCATAAAACAAGTCTTAACACACTTGAAAAGATTAAAACCATTCTGCCTATCTTTTCCAACCACAAATGCAACGAGACCAGAAATCAATAGCAATAGAGAAAGGTAAAAATTCACAAATATGTGAAAACTGAACAATAGACTTGAACAACCCTAGAGTCAAAGAGGAACTCAAAAAGGAATTTTAAAAACACCTCAAGTTAGAGGCTGAGGATATAACTCAGTTGGTAGAGTGCTTACCACACATGCACAAGACCCTGGGGTCAATCCCCAGCAACACACACACACACACACACACACACACACACACACAAAATCTCAAGTTAAATGCAAACAAAAACACAACATAACAAAACTTAAGGAATGCAGAATATGCCCAAAAGACTTTATTTATGTCAAAGTTATTGTTGGAGCCAGGCTTTTACACACAGTAATTATCATGAATGTCACACAAAGAAACAAAATTAGTTGTTTTAATGTCAATTGCACAGATCTCATTTTAGATTCTGACTTAATTTCTTCAAATTCTTGTTCTAGTTCATATTCATAATTACTCATAAGTTTATGGATTTGCTTGATCTTGATTGTTGACTATTCAACAGTATTTTTTTCCTGATTTGAACAACTTTTTGATGATTTTATTTATGCCCCTAAGATATGATGACAATATAAAATATCTTGTTTCACCCTTCAAGACACAAACATGATAGAATATAGTAAAATCCTTTTACTTTTGTCATTAACTTAGTCATGTACATTTTTTTTTAGTACCAGGAATTGAACCCAGGGACACTCAACCACTGAGCCACATCCCCAGCCCTTTTTTGTATTTTATTTAGAGGCAGGTCTCATTGAGTTGCTTAGTTCCTCGCAAAGTTGCTGAGGCTAGCTTTGAACTCTTGATCCTCCTGACTCATCCTCCCAAACCGCTGGGATTACAGGTGTGCACCATGCGCCTGGCAAGTACACTTTAACTCTCTTCAGAATAAAAAAAAAATTAAATGATGTTGAGGTTTATATGGTATGCCAGAATTGACTAAAAACACAGATGACATAGGTAGTTTAGTTACAGAAATTCTCAGTTGTCAAACAATCAAATAGATGATAACATAATTGATCCTAATTGCTTGTTAAGATGAAAGCATCAACTAACAAGATGACACCTTGATTCAGATCAGTCATTTTAATGACTGAAGCAGACTTCTGTAGGTTTCAAATTGGAATAATGAACTGCTACTGAGTTGAAAAGAAGTAAATCAGCTATTAAGTGATAAATACCCTTTATATATGATTTATGCCAGAACTCACAGTGGGAGATAGTCAAGACAAATAACATTACTATTACTATATATCAGTTCTACACAATGATATTTACAAAGTACTTGCAGATGAAGTATTATTTTTCCTTACTGATTTAATATTGTTATCCTTATTCTATGCTGATAAACTGTTTCTCAAGTAATTCAGCTTAAAAGACTTACCCAAAATCATACATACTCAAGCTAAGATCTGAATTCAGTGGTTTTCCCCCTGTTCCTCTTTTGCTATCCATAGATACTAAATCATAACTTTTCCAAAATTATATTATCCCTAAAATGAACTCATTAAAGTAATTTGTATTTCAAAACCCTAAATCATGGTTTCATAGTCATTAGGATGACCAGTTTTCTGGCATTATAAATTCATGATGGTTTATAACAAAATTCTAGCTCCATTGGCAATTTCAGTGAGGTCTCCCAAACTGCATTTTATGACATTCTGAATCAAATTTTAAAAGGTTTAGTATGTCTTTCTGCCAAAGGATTTTACCTTATCAAATGGAGACACCATGGTTCTTTAATGAATCAGGAAACTGGAGATGTTCTTGACAGACTGATTCTACTTGTCAGCTGTCTTGTAACCTTTCTACAGCCATTTTTGTCGTAATTTTCCATATACTCATAGTTTCCTAACAATTCACATGGGGTCCTTTGTTTTATTATGTCCTAAGTGAGCCAGTTTCACATAAGATTGCAGTCTTTATTTTGATTGTTTGCACTCTTGAACTACTAAAAAAAACATTCTGATATATATTTTAAATATGCATAATCCATTCCATGTGTTCATTACATGTATTTCATCAACTATAGCTTCCTCAGAGGAGGAAATGTTAATTTCCCTAAAAATGTACATGGCACTACTAAATATACACTATGGCAATTATATTGTCAAGAGGCTCAGAGAGTTTGTTGAGAAAGGAATGCTCAGGAAGCATAAGTACAGCCTTTAGGCCCAGAAAACACAGGCCCTTGGCCTAAATTCTCTTACAGGGCTCCCAGTAGGAAAATTAACACCCTGCCTCTAGCCCACATCCTGGGCTCTCGTGTCCCAAGGATTCTCTTTTTGAATTGTCCTTAATCCACTTCCAGGGTAGTGGGGCTTCCATCTAGAATCATCATGCAGAGTGCAGGTATGCCTCAGGTGTATACACCCCTAGGCCCCAGGGGTAACCAAGCAACAGTTGTCAGTGGGGAGTGTGAATAAAATTTTGCCCTGTATATGGCAGTGTCTACATAAGTTCAAGGCCCTCCGGTTTAGGAGGATACAAAGGTAGGAGAAAAAGAGAGAGGACCTCTAGCACCTGACTAAGCCTATGCTTTTTCTGTGTTGCTTTCTTTTAACTTTGAGGTACAAAGAGTCTGACTTCATAATTTAAACCTGCCCCTCTGAGTGATAGAATGGCATGTGGGCCTTTATTTCATTTTCTTATTACTAACTCCACAAATGTTATATGTGGCCCAAAAAATGGTATTTTTAGATATATAATTCATATTTGCTTTGCTAACATATGCCAATAATATATTAAATATGGCATGATAATGCCAGAAGAATATGTCATCGTAGTTATCGGAACCTTGATTAATTCACTTGAGATTTAATTAGCTTCCTAGCTTTTCTCTAGTGCATATGCTAAAAGTAAGATAGTACACTGGGAAGCCCTTATTCAAAGTAATGAACCAAATACTAAGAGTGAGATCTCTCAGTATTCCTGACAAGATATTTCAATATAAAATTATACATTCAACAAACACATATAAATTGCATATTATGTACATGGAATACATTTTTATGATCTTTTAGGGATTGAAAAAATGATGAATAAAGCATAATAATATTTTTCTTTTCCAATAATGAAAATAAGTATGTTAATGGATATAATCTAGGGCAACAAATAATATGTCCATGAGAGGTTCAGATGTGATTCTATGGAGTTCCAAGGCAGGCAAATTATTGTAGGAATTATATGCACTTGCCTCAGTTGTCTCTCCACCAGAGTTAGGTTACTTTAGGACACAATGACATCTTCTGCTTTTTTATGGAAAAAAATGCAAAGTACATTTATTTTTTCCTCTGTTACCACAATGTCTGGGATATGTCACGAAGAACTTGAATGGCTGAGGATTGGAAGAGTATTACAACTTTACTGTGACATAGATAAAGAGGAACTCAAAGATGAAAAAACATAAAAAAACCCTTGAGATGGGGAAAATATAAGGAGAGCACAGGTGAGACACTGATAAAAGGAGGAAAGCAAGTTTAAGTACAGTTGAACTTTGTTGTAGGTTTTCTGGAGCAGTGATTTGAGGACAATTTGGAGAGTCATGCAGATTGAGAAGGCTTTTGAATATCATGCTTAAGGAGCCTGCACTTTATTGTTATGCAATATAGTACCAATGAACACTATATTGTTTGACAATTATAGTTTGGGACCAAAGCTCTACTTTAAGAATTTGAACATCATGGTTTGGCTAAAGATGTGTAGGAAGGGGAACTAGAGGATGCAGATGGATTAAGAAATTCTTCGTTGAATAGTCATTTATTGAGAACTTATTAGTTAACAGGTCTTGCCCTAGGATCTGGAGGCACTGATCTAAGCTATGGCTCTGTCTTTAAAATCTCTCAGTCCAGCTGGGCAGACTGACATTTAAAGAAATAGCTACAGTATAATGTCATCAGTGGTTATGGGAAAATGTGTTCCAAGGACAACATAAGCATAGAGAAGAGATCCATTAGATGCCATAAATAAAGACTTGAAGTTGAGGGAAGTAACAGTGGGAATGGAATAAGAGGATGCTTTAGGCTTTTTTTTTTTTTTTTTTTCTGCTGTGACCAAAAGACCTGGCCAGAACTATTAGAGGAGGAAAGGTTTATTTTAGGGCTCACAGTTTCAAAGGACTCAGTCCATAGATAGCTAACTCCATTCTTTGGGGCTTGAGGTGAGGCAGAATATTCTGGTGGAAGAGTATGGTGGAGGAAAGCAGCTGAGAACATGGCACACAGAAGCAGAGAGAGAGAGAGAAAAAAAGCAAGCGAGCTCTGCTTATCAAGGACAAAATATATACCTCAAAGACATGCCTCCAGGGACCCATCTTCTCCAACCACTCTCTCTACCTGCCTACAGTTAGCACCAAGTTAAACCCTATCAGGGGATTAATTCACTGATTGAGTTAAGGTACTTATAACCCAATCATTTTACCTTTAAACCTTGCATTGTCTCACACATGAGCTTTTGGGGACACCTAATATCAAAACTATAACAATAATGATCCTGAAAGACATTAAAGAGGTTCAATAATGGGGGTTTTGAGTACACAAAGAAGAACTTTTGAAATTAGCTATGGTTAGAGTCTGCCATTTATCTGGAGGAGATAAAGGTCCACTAACCAAATCAGAAAATGCAAAAGGAGGGATTGGTTTAGGAGGAAATATGATGGTTTAAACATATTAAGACGATCGCTTCTTTGGGACCCCAGGCAGAAATAACAGCACAAATTTATTGAATAAATTATGTCTTGTGACTCTCCCAACTTATTTCCTACAATTGCCCCATTCTTCAGCATAAGAAATCACTAAAATTAAGCTGGTAGGCAGGCAGCCTCTACTTCATTTGGGGATACCAGGAGGATATATTTAGGTGGAGAAAAAGACATAATATAACCATGGAGAGAACAGTGTACATAGCTAACATTATTCACACAGGACCAGAAAGCAATTTAGACCAGACATTGACAAACAAATATCTTGGACTGCTCAGAGTGAATCTACATTAGGATTCTGGACTGAGACGATCCTCACTAAAAAAAGCCTTGCATCTTGCTCTGCTGACTTCCAGAAAGTCGCTGGAACAAGGACTCTAACATTTCCTCAAAGAAAGAACCTTTCTACTCTTTTCAAGTTTCAGGAAAAAAAATTCACGTGGGAAAGGAGTGGAGTGGAAATCTGTCTCTCTCCAGCGGGTGAGTGCATCTGTCACACCTTTCCACTCACAGGGTAAAGCAGTAGCAGAATCATTGAGCTCAGGTGCTTCTAGTGCTGACCCGTTTCCAGCTGCAAACAAGCCTGCCAGTCAGTGTCAGTTCTGTCAGGAAATGTTGTGACATGAATGCCTAGGATGAGTCCAGTGGTCACATTCTCACAGACTACTGAGAAGCTATGGGAGAAACAACACTCTCGGCGGAGTCCTTGCCCACATTTGGGGTCCAATAACCAAGGCAACAATCTGAAGAAGAAAGATTAGAATCTGTCTACATCCTATTATGGATTGGCCAAATAAATGTGTGTGATTATTGACTTTACTGTACTTTAAGACAGGTAAAGAAACAATAATCATTATTGGAAGAAATCAGTTCAAGAAATTCATAGCCTCTATGAGGTCTCCATACAAACTCCCTTATCTTGAATGGTAGTTTTATTATTATTAATAAATTTCTTGCACATGGAAGATGATTGAATGAGTCCAGCCAATTCGTGCTACAGAAAGAAACAATCCCCACATCTGAATGACTTAACACAACAATAATTCATTTGTATTTCTAAGGAACAAGATGTTCCAATTTGTAATCAAATAAAAAGAGACACTGAATTTTAGGAAGATCTTGGTATAAAGGAAACTTACATAGGTATAGACAAAAAGAAAAACAAGCTTAGAAGTGATGATCAATTTCTCCATACTCATCCCACAACCTCCTCCCATCCCTCTTACTGATTCTCCTTCATTAGCATTTGTGTTGAGTAGTCCAAAAGATCTGCTTACCAGTGCCTGATTCCTGACATCAATGCATTACTGTGTATTTTTCTATCAGATTTCCTTTTTCTATTGATGGCTTCAGCATAAGGAAAGAAAAGTCTTAAATTACTTATGTTATTAAACAAAAATGTATTAATATTAACTAATTAGCATTTAAAATGAAAATTTGCAATGATCTTCCAGGAGAACAAAAATAAATAGTAGTTTAAAATTTAATTAGCTACTTGCCTCAATTTATACATTTTGATTTATGTTAAATTTTAGAAGAGACTTAAAAAACCTTGGGCCCATAAGGTGGTAAGATGGTCAGCAAATAATGACATAGCTTTAAATAGTCAATCACTGGCACTTGAAATACCTTCTACTATAAGCTTAAATGAGGAGGGAGAAGAAAATTGAGCTAAGGTCTTAGCTAACACATTGTCTGAGAATTCTCATAGCCTACCTAGTTTTACTCAAATCCTTCTGGTTACTTTTCCTGGTACTGCATTGCTTTTGGAGGGATAAACTGAGCAGAGATTACAGAGAGTCAGTCCTGGGAGAAGACAGTGTTAGCTTCTGATCTGCTTTTATAGGTTTTAAACCCTTGTACCTGAGCCTCATATCATTATTGTGTCAGGTTCAGAGCTCTGATGGTGCGAGATTTCCAGGAAGTGGGAAACGTTTTGTTGAATTTCCCTGTTTCATTACTAAAAAATATTTTTGCCTTTCCAGACAGTACATCCCTAGGGATCCAAGGGACCCTGCAGATTTGATTCTATGAGGGCACACTTGTTTCTGTGTGTGCACACTTGTTTCTGCTTTTCCTCTACATATTCCAAATTATAGTAATTCTTGGTAATTCAAATTACAATGTTCATTTAGTTCTAAGTACAATATTTTGCCGTGGGTGAGTGTGTGTGTGTGTGTGCGCGCGTGCGCGCGCACTTGCTGGATCTGGTTAGGATCTTTTTTCTTCTGTGCCTATGCGACAACATTTCCAGGCCTCCCTCCTCCTCCCTGCACAGGTAGCTAGTTGCTGCATCCTCCGCACTTCATTGCACTCTGCAATATTTGCACCAAGGTTTCCTTACCCCCGGCATACATGAGCCATCTTATCTGGATGGTCTGCGCTCAGAACAAGGAATGGGACTGCCCATGCATATGCACCCTGGTTAGTGCATTGAATGAAATAAGAATGAACTAATTCACTCAAATAATACCCAGCTAGCTGCAGGCGGTCTGGATTCTAGTCCTGCCTTAGGTGTGATCTCCACATTTGTAAGAAGACAGGAAAAAAGTGTCCTACATCCTTAGTGCCGGTCCCCATGATAATCGCTCTGTAGAGTTAGAGGAATGCACGTCTCCGTTTCCTTAGCCCTAAATGTCTCCATCCCTGAGAACTGAGATTGTGTTCTCAGGTCCACTTTCCTGCCCGCCTTCTGACACCTGCTATGAGAACATGGCACAAGCCCACCTTTTCCCAGGCCTGTGTTTTCCTATCAGCCTGCCTTGACAACTTAGTTCTGATATCCTGTCCCCTGCTGACATTGGCGGGCATGCAATTTGTCAAACGTTTGACTACGGTCTTGTTTATTCAATGAGAACAGGTAACAGTACAATATTGCCTTTCTTAGCATCTAAAATACAAAATGGAAATAAACAAAGGAAAATTATTTCCCCCTGGGGGAAGGAGTGTTGTGTACTCAATAAAGAATGATATCTTCCAATAAATAAGTGTTTCAGAGAAATTTAGAATGAAATTCTGGTCAACAAATCTCTACTTATAAGTAGTAAAACCAAAAAGCACAAAGCAGAGCATGAAGGTTTGCTGTTATTTTTTCACTGAAAAATTAAAACTAATGTGTTTTTACTAAATAAAGAGTATTAGAATATCTCTATTAATGCAACATTTGTTTATACATTGCATTGCATTCCTAATCAAGGCTGGCAATAAAATTATTCAAAACCCCATTGGTTTATTATTAAAAATGAGACTCAGTATAAATTACTCACAAGAACATTTACCCTCTTTTCTTTAAAATCAGAAGCCATCATATAAATTTTTTTAAGTCCATTACAATAAATTTGCAATTCAACAAACAATTTTTGAGTAGTGACCAGTGGCTGGAATTCAAGGCACTGTGTTCCGGGCTAAGTACACTCAAATGAATAATACATGGCTGTTGTCACAATGATGACAATTAATGATTAAAGCACTGATTCTTTATACGGACTTTGCAGTGTTCAGATCACTCTTGGAGTCATGAAACATATTTACTACTGTGCCAGTGAATGCACCAGGTGAACTAGGACACTCACCATTATTTTCTCATCTATCTACAGGAATATACTCTCCATGGCTGCAGTTTCTTTTTCTGTTTTGTTTGTGCCTCTGTCTCCTGTACCCAGAGCAGTGAATGGCACAGAGTGATTAGAATAAATATCTACTGAAAGAAAGAATCGCTTCATTCATCAAATTCTTCAGTTCAACTTATTGTAGAAGCCTATGATAGGTTCTATGACAGTTTGTCAGATGAACACATGTGGTCATTGTGCACTGGAGACTGAATGCTCATGCATAGTCTCTGGAGTCATGTCCCTTGGGTGTGTGTTGTTTGCAAACTCACCAGCTGAGTTACCTTGGACAAGTTCTATAACATCTTTGACCATTGGTTGTACATCTGTCATTTTGGAGTGAGTTGTCATAATTTAAGTTTCACAACACTGTGTGAAGTTTAAATTATCTAATGCATGTTGAGTGCTTAGCACAATGCCTGGTAGACAACTGATGATAGACAACTGTTTTTGTTTGTGATACTATTTGCATTATTTAATAATATTCAATTCATCTGAATTAACTCAGTTCTCTAAAATCATGTAAAATTACACTAGAAGATGAAAAATTCAAATGTTGTGATATCTAAGGCACAGCAGAGTGCCTAGGGCACTGTAAATTATAATGCAATTCACTAACAACAAATAAACCTCGGGAAATTTGATTTCCAATGATTGTAGCTCCACAGCAGGGAACTCCTTCTTTATCTTCTGTGCATGCTTTCCTAGCAAATATCTTACAATCAGACAACACCAAGTTAGTCTCCTTTCCTAGGAATCATGGTTGAAAGCAAAAGTTTCAGGGGGTTGAAAAGAAATAAGAGAAAACTGTTCATGCCCCATCTATAGAAACAGAAAAGTCCTGCAATGAGAACCTCATAACAATCCTACAAGTGTTTTTATTTATCAACATGTCCTGACCCAAGGGAGAGGTTTTGGGGAATGTACTACACTTTGTTAGGTATTCCCCTAGTTCATGTTGAACAATTCAAATACAGATTGGGAACAAACATGGGCTTGCATTGTACTCTGGTGGTAAAACACTGAGAACACACTAAAAAAAAATAGAAGACTCACAGCAAACCTGGACATAGAGTGTCATCTAGTGCTGAAATAGCAAAAGTGACCACAAACTCAGAAAAAATAAGCAGCCTGCTTAGATTTTTCTGGAAAGACAGGCACAAACAAAGCCAGATTACAATAAATACCTAATCCTTCAATGTACAGACAATATCACACACCATCAAGCATCAAGATAGTTCAAAGAAACCCAGTGCAGTGGTGCATGCCTATAATCCCAGCGGCTCTGGAGGCAGAGGGAGGAGAATCTCGAGTTCAAAGTCAGCCTCAGCAAAATGTGAGGTGATAAGCAACTTAGTGAGACTCTAAATGAAATACAAAATAGTGCTGGGGATGTGGCTCAGTGAGTTCAATTCCTGGTACCCTCCCCTCCCCCTCCAAAAAAAAAGAATATCCAAAAAACCATGACCTGGGAATGTCTTGATTTCCTCTTCATTTCTGAAGGATAATTTTGCCAGATATAGAATTCTTAGTTGATGGGTTTTGGAGTTAATTTTTGTTTTTCAGCATTTTAAATATGTTGTCCCTTTGCTGTCTGGCCTCCATGTTTTCTGCTGAAAAACTGGTTGTTAATCTTGTTGAGGATCACTTATGCATAATTAGTTGCTTCTTGGCCATTTTCAATGTTTCTCTCTTTCCTTTTGACTTTTCCAGTTTGTTTATATTGCTTTAGTATGAAATTCTTTATCTCACTTAGTTGTTTATTGGGTGTATAAATTCATGTGTTCCATCAAATTTGCAAAGTTTTTGTCCATTATTTCTTCAAATATTCATTCTGACCTCTCTTCTCTCTTTCTGCGACTCTGACTGTATGTATTTGGTATACTTGATGGTGTCCCATAGAGGTCTTTGACTCTGCTCATTATCTTCATGGTTTTTTATTTCTCCTTTTTCAATTAGGTCATTTGAATTGACCTATCATCATGTTTACTGATTCTTTTGCCTACTCAACTCTGGTGCCAAACCCCTCTTGTTAATTTTTTATTTCACTTATTTATGGTACTTTCAGATTCAGCATTTCATTTAGTTCCTATTTATAACATCTATTTATTTTGTGAGCCATCATTTTTCAGGTTTCTTTTAATTCTTTGTCTATGGTTTACAATGATCTTGATGAACTCTTTGAGGATATTTAAGACTGCTGACATAGTTTCTGTCTAATAAGTTCGATGCCCATGACTCCTAAAGAAATTTTCTGTCATTTTCTTTTCTGTTCTGTTTGTTTTATTTATTTTCATGTCTCAAATTTTTGGTTGACACTGGGTGTTTTGAATATCATGATATGGTAGCTCTGGATATCTGCATCTCCAGCTGTCTCCTGAGAGTTTGGTGCTGTAGGTTGCTATGGGTCGTAGTTCCTTATTTATGACTTTCAAAAACTGTTGTTTTTTTTTAATGTTTTTTAGTTGTTGATTGACCTTTATTTCTTATATGTGGTGCTGAGAATCGAACCCAGTGCCTCACTCATGCTAGGCAAGCACTCTACCAACTGAGCCACAACCCCAGCCCTCAAAAAGTGTTTTTAAAGGGCACATTCTTTATTGTGTTCAACTAGTGCTTTAACAAATATTTTCTTAACATGCTAAATCCAATAAAAATGTAGAGAAAGAGAAAAGAAAAGAAATGAGAAAAGAAATGCTTTCTTAGAGCTTGCAGATTATCTCTGATTTGGGACATCCCAACACTTAGCCCAAACATTTTTAATTCTGCCTTAATCTGCACTTGTTTTTTATTGAGCCTAAAATTCATCTGGAGGTGAAAACTTAGGGTATTCTTTAGTGTTTTCAGAGAATTAATCCTACCCTAGGCATGTGTGTGATTTTCTATATTCCTCTTTACCGTATTGGAGCTTATTCCCCAAAGTAACCCTCTCTTCGGCTTTTCTTCTTAGGCTTTTTGTCCATTATATTCTCCAACTGTCATCTTTTGTCCCAGGCAGCAACAGCTTGATCACTTATTTTTAAGGTACAACACCTTCTGGCTACTTTTCTGTACTGAAAGAAGGCTGAGCTGAGTAAAACAAAGACAAATGTCTTGTCTCTGTCTCTCAGGAAACTCCCAGAGAGATTAGAACATACAACTACAATTCCTTAGGAACCAGGCTTACTCTGCTCTCTGGAGAACCAGGTACATGTACTGAGAATGAGGGTTGTGGTCTTTAAGATTGTCTGTTCACTAGGGAAAGGGATGAAGCAAATACACTTCAAAACACTACAAAAGTCTTCTACCGTGTTTAGTTGACATTTTTTTTTAAACTCAGCATTCACCGTGGTTGTTGTAAACCTTTGACTAGTTTCTTAGATTTCTGATAAAGTTGATTTTGTTTTTTTTTTGTTGTTGTTTGTTTTTTTATAAAGTTGATTTTGATAGGTTTTTTGTTTATTGTCATTGTTGTTGTTGGTGGTTTTAGTGTTTCTGTGGAGGGATGGGCCCTCACAGGTCTCTATTCTATTTTTACTGACTTTTCCATGTTCCCAGCTGATATTGGAAGTGAAGCCATTTACTTTAGTCCTGCCTAGATCAGATCACAAATGATAAGCAGACAAGACAGTGAGAACAATATGACTGTAGTTTTAAGTCACTGGGCTCAGAGTAGCTTTTTACACACAATAGTGTAGCATCAGCTGATTAATAATACAATCTGCACCATATTATGATGAATCATATGATACAGTAATGGGAATAAATGACAGAAACACTTAACCTAGTGATTATAAATTCTAACCACAACCTATGGGATATTTAAACAATTGTAATGTTTTTGCCTTTTCATGCTTTGTTATTTTTATCATGTAATAAAAACACTACATGGGGCTGGGGCTGTAGCTCAGTGGTAAAGTGCTTGCTTAGCATGTGTGAGGCACTGGGTTCGATCCTCAGCACCACATAAAAATAAATAAAGATATTGTGTGCCATCTACAATTAAAAATAAATTTAAAAAAAAAGACACGTACATGTTAAGCTTAGAGAAACATGCCAAAATATATTGAGTTGAAAATTCCTGATCTATTTCTCAGAATAAGTCCATGGCTACTAAAATATAGATTTAATGACACAAAAATGCTGACACTAAGTTCAGTAACACTTGAAAGAAAGGCTTAATTAAGCTTCATAAAACTTCAAACTTTATAGAAAGATCTCAAGAAAAGAGAGGTTACTTCACCAAGCAAAATGTTTTCTTCATGATATTCTATGAAAATTAGCCTAGGTACAATAAAAAATAATAGTTGGCCCTTTTTGCTAAAATATCCATAATCATAAGACAATAAAAATGTAACATTTCAGTAATTCAAACATAATGTTCCAGGAATTAAACAGAAAAAATTACCTTCTTGGTGGAGCTTATTTGGAATATCTATTGTTTGGTGCAAATACTTTTGGCTAATTGGGCAATTTGTTACCTCCTGTGCATTTGCCAATTGATGATAAGAATGTTATGTGAACATCTTCCAGGCAAAATAAGATATGAGATAATGATTCTTCTTAACTAGATCTTCTAAATGAAGTTTCCTTTCAACAGTAGTTTGTAAAGTTCTGGGTAAATTCTTTTATCTTAGGATTTCTAAACAAAATTTTACATCTACCATAGCTACATTTACACATTAAGAAAACAAAATTGGCTTCCACTGCATGTCACATGAAAGTAATAACTTCAAGAATGTAAACAATGTTCTTCATTTCAAAAAGTCATGACATAGCATCCATTTATGCTTTTAGATGATACTGTGAATATGCTCTCAATCCTGGGTAATTTCTAGACAATGGTTTTAGTTCAACCAAGAAAATTTTGAGGGCTTAAGTAAAAATGTATCCATCAAGAAATATTTGTGGTACAGCCAATATGGAAAGCAGTATGGAGATTTCTTGGAAAACTTGAAATGGAACCACCATTTGACCCAGCTATTCCTCTCCTTGGTTTATACCCAAAGGACTTAAAAACAGCATACTACAGGGACACAGCCACATCAATGTTTATAGCAGCACAATTCACATAGCTAAATTGTGGAACCAACCTAGATGCCTTTCAATAGATGAATGGATAAAAAAATGTGGCATATATACACAATGGAATATTACTCAGCAATAAAAGAGAATAAAATCATGGCATTTGCAGATAAATGGTTAGAGTTAGAGAAGATAATGCTAAGTGAAGTTAGCCAATCCCAAAAAACCAAATGCCAAATGTTTTCTCTGATATAAGGAGACTGATTCATAGTGGGATAGGGAGAGGGAGCATGGGAGGAATAGATAACTCTAAATAGGGTAGAGGGGTGGGAGGGGAATGGAGGGGCATGAGGTTAGAAATGATGGTGGAATGTGATGGACGTCATTATCCAAAGTACATGTATTAAGACACAAATTGATGTGAATATACTTTGTATACAGAGATATGAAAATTTGTGCTCTATATGTGTAATTAGAATTGATATGCATTCTGCTGTCATATATAAATTTTAAAAAAATTAATTTAAAAAAGAAATATTTGTAAAGCCAAAAGGGCAATGTGAGATCAGGAACCACAGAAAAAGAATGAGGCACCCAAAGAAAGTTTATTGTGGGGTGCTCCAGAACGAGGTTCACCAGTCTGCTAAAGGGTGAGGGCCAGGGGAAGTTGCAGGCCAGAAAGGCAAGAAAAATGATAATAGGAGAAGCTGGAGGTAGGAGGGCCTAGGCCATCTAAATTGCAGCTATCAGCAGCAGGCTGGCGGAGCTGAGTTTAGGGGCATTGTGTCTGTCCCTGGTTGTTCAGGGCTGATGTGAATTGATAGGGCAATTGCTTCAGCCAAGGGGACCATGTTGGTTGAGGTCTTTGCCATGTCAGCTTCTGATTGGCCATTTTGGGTTTCCTCAGCTATTGGAAAGTCTCCACCCACAGCCCCCATGAAAGGGGAGGGGCAGGGAAGGCTGCCAGCCCAAAAATATTCATTAAATTTGTACAGAGACCAATAATGTAAGTTTTTTTTTTTTTAAAGCAGACCTATACTATCTAGGAACCCTATCGCCTTCTTTCTATAGCTAAGAAAATGGAAAGTAGACTATAACTGATTTGTTTCAAAATTAAAGAATTTGCTGGTAACTTTGGGAACTCAGTTTCCTTCCTCCTAGTGTTTGGTCTTTTTTCTTTATATCAATTTCTCAACAAACTTAGTGCTTGCTCTTTGTCATCATTTTAAGTCCTGAGGACACAGAGATGAACAAGACATTTCCTTTATCCTTGAGAAATACATGGTCTAATGAGACAGATATATAAACATTTGGAAATAATATTGTTTAATTTGCTGAAATGTCCTGAGGATTAAATGAAACACTATGCAAAACCCTCAACATAAGATGGTTGTTCAAGTTTAGCTCATTTGCTTAGCCCAGCAGAAACCCTCATTTTTTAAGGAAGTAGCTATTTCACTGATTGGTGTCTGGAAGAATAAGAGCCATTAAAGTTCTAAAAAAAGGAGGTATTGATTTATAGAATAAGGATTTATTAAACACAGTTTTCATTCAATTGTATGTTAATTGTGTGTGGTGGGGGTGGTACTTGGGACTGAACCCAGGGATGCACTACCCCTGAGCTATACCCCCAGCCCTTTCTTATTTCATTTTTAAAACATTGTCTTTCTAGGGGCTGGGGTTGTGGCTCAGTGGTAGAGTGCTTGCCTAGCATGTGTGAGGCACTGGGTTCGATCCTCAGCACCTCATATAAATAAGTAGATAGATAGATAGATAGATAGATAGATAGATAGATAGATAGATAAAGATCCATCATCAACTAATAAAAAATTTAAAAAAATCTCTAAAAAAAAGAAACATTGTCTTTCTAAGTTGCTGAGGCTGTCCTTGAATTTGTAATCCTCCTGCTTCAGCTTCCCAAGTCACTGAGATTACAGGGATGTACCACTGCACACAGCTCAACTTTTTTAAAAGTCATTTTTAAGAAAAGAGTAAAAATGTGTTTGTGAAAACACCATAAACCTATGTCTATAGAAGTTAATGTCTAAACTGGATTAAAATACTGCTTTAAGTTTTACAATAGTTTATTCACAACCTAGAAAAATTCACACACCATACACAACTAGCTGTATGTTTTTTCCATTCAATTTATATTTGTATTGATATATTATCTTCTGTTTTATTATGTAAACTGATATATTATTGTTGATATATATAAATAAAATTAGTAAAGTTTATGTGTATTTCAATGCAATAAAAAGAAAAAAAATAATATTTTGAAATGCATGTTAAACAGCAAAAACATACATAATAATGAGAAACTGTTACTACCACTATCAGAATGGGGTTTTCCATTGCATGGTAGGGAGAGAAAGGATAGTGACTGGGATGGGGTATAAGATTTGTAAAATGCATATGAGACACCTTCTTGGTGCCTCATATAGAATGAAGATCAGCTTGAGATAAATTACTGAGCTGTTTATTTGTAAATTCTGTGATTTTTTTATATGCATGTAATGTGTTTCATTAAAACATGTAAAAATTAGTTAAATGTTGCTATATATGTTATGGTTTAAATGTGAGATGTCCCCCAAAAGCTAATGTATGAGACAATGCAAGAACATTCAGAGATTAAATGATTGGGTTATTAATTCACCCAATAAGTGAATTAATCCCCTGACAGGGATTAACTGAGTGATAACTGAAGGTAGGTAAGGTGTGGCTGGAGGAGGTGGGCATTGGGGGCTTGACTTTGGGTTACATATTTTATATCTGGCAAGGAGTCTCTCTCTCTCTGCTTTCTCATGATCATGTGAGCTGTTTCCCTTCACCATCATGTTCTGACTCACCTGGAACCCTGAGGAATGGAGCCAGCTGTCTATGGACTGAGAACTCTGAAACAGTGAGCCCTTAAATAAACTTTTCCTCCTCTAATGGTGTTTGTCAGTTCTTTTAGTCACAGCAGAAAAAAAAACTGACTAAAATAATATATAAATTTAAATCTTCTGAAAATTAAAAATTGTGGACAGTGGATAAGTAACAAAATGGAAAAATATTTCCCACCTGTAATGGACGAAGGCTTTGTTAATCACCAAGATTGAACCTGTTCCTTTTGGGGATTCTCTGCTTCCCTTGTCTACTAAAAAACCTCAGAGTGTTGAGCTACCTTTTTGCAAATGTTGAAACCAGCCCACCAGAGTTTTGAGGTTTTTCATGATAGTAAATGAATTGCAGTTAAATGTACAGCAAATCTAGTCTGTGCTTTGATAAAGGAATTTTGATAAAGCAATTATATCCTTCTATATTTCCCCTTGAAGTATTTTTCAAAGGGACAATTTAATGAGGGAACACATGAATAAATTGATGTTTGGGCATAGAAAACACTGGATTAAGATTTAGTTAACCACAGCTTAGAGGAATGAGCTGGACAAGAAAATTGTTCAAGGCATATAAGAAGTGGAGCACAGAAAATTGAAAGTGATGGTCATCAGAGGAAAGACCTTCTCTCTCCTTGTCACCTTTGTTTTCATTGGTGCAGCCAACAAAGATCCCACTCCAACGCAATACAGGTATATGAGAGGGGCAGAAATTCAGGCAAAAAGCAGCTCTGAAAAATAAGAGCTGGAATATTTCCAAGACAGAGTTAGGGAAGGAAAATTAGCATTAGTCAGGAAACTAAAAATCATGGATAGGAAACATACCAGCTCTACACACAAACATAAGGGAAGGTTTAAGTTCAAATGACTCCAAAGGCAATGTATTTTTAGAGTACCATCACCATGGCAAAATGGACTGGGACATCATGTATACAAATAGAGTGCCAATATCATATAATATCTGACTACTGAATTATGCAGAAAGAACTGATTAGATAATCTTTTAATCTTAACTCCAATGAACCTATGGAGAATAAAGATAATATTTCATTTAGTAATATTGAATAAGATAGAAAAAAGCAACAATATTTTAGAACTGTAATCAATTGTATCCTAATTAATTTAATTTCTAAACAAAGCGAATGCTTTAGGCTTCTAAAATTGTCTTTGAACATAAAATTCACCTATTAAAGATATTTAAGCATTTCCAGATTTTATTGCTTCTTTCTTTTGGTTGAGTCATCTGGGATTGTAGTATAGATTATTGCTAGAAATGGTGCTCTCTAAACTAAAATTTAAAAACTAAGGTAATTCTTCAATAAATGAATTAGGGTTACATATATAACTTGCAACATTCTAACCAATTATCTAGAAAAGATAGATCAATATCTTAAGCTACATCCAGAAAAATAAAGATTTTTTAAAAAATGTTACAGCATGTATATGATCCATACTGGGAACAAATGTATCCCTGACTTTGGTAATAATACTGCTCACTGACAGAAACATTTTTTACTGTGAAAAATCTCTGTTTTTATTAATTACAATCATTTTAATTGTGCATACTTTGGGGGGGATAGAGTGTGATAATTCCACACATGTATATAATGTATAATGATCAAATCAAGGTAGTTAGCATTTCCATAAATTTGACTCATGTTAAGGTGATAATTAAGGATATAATGGAGAAAAGTTAGAAATACGTTAAAGTATCCTGTAGAGAGTTTGACAAATTTGAAATCAAAAAGATTGTTAGCTGTTTTCTTACTGCTTTGAGTGCTTTGATTCTAGACTGTGGAGTGGTCAAGATTTGTTGCCTACTTCCACTCTACAGTCTCAGTTCATAAAGAACATTAAAAGTCATAAGTGGTAGTCATAAATTATAAGTAAGCAATTATTGTTAAAGAAGTAATAATACTTTGAAAGATTAATTCTAGTTTGTCTAGTATTTCTACCTCAAATAACTTACACCAAAGATATGGTTTTTCAGGCTTACAAAATGACATATACAAAAGACTTATTATGGAATTGTTTTCAATAGTGTAAAATTACAGGCAGCCAAAATATCCATCAACATAAGATTTTTTTCTACAACATGGATGGACCTAGAGATCATCATGTTAAAGGAAATAATCTAGATACAGAGAGACAAATACCACATCATTTCATTCATATGTAGAGTCTCTAGTAGAATAGTGGTTATCAGAAGCTAGGGAGGGTAAATGGAAGAGGAATGGGGAAAGATTGATTAACAGGTCCAAAGCATAGCCAGACAAGAGGAATGAGTTCTGGTATTCTACTAAACAAAAGGGTGATTGTAGTTAACAATATTGTATTGTATAATCCTGGAATAGAGGATTTTTAATACTATTGGCACAGAGAGATGATAAATGTTGGATATGATGCATATACCTAAGTATCATGAGTTAATCAACACACAAGGTATAATGTCACAAAGCATCACATACTATCCCATAAAGTTGTATAGTTTTTAACTGTCAATGAAAATAAGCTAAAATAAGAAATCTAAAATAAGAAATCCTGAAAGTGCTCAAATTTTATTGGGAATTCTGTAACCACAAAGAGACAATTTGGGTTCACTGAAAACAAGTCAAAATACAATAATTTTGTCTTTTTTACAGAATAACAGTATAAGTATCCTAAGTGAATATATTATCTATAATATTTTTTGATTTTCATAAAATGCATGAAATGTGCCTACAGAAATATTCCAGAAACATTAGAAAAACATAGGCTAAAAACAATTTCACAGCTGGTTGAAGCTCCATTTACAGAATATTAGTTAACCAATCTGTGTTAATCTAGGCAGATATCCTGGCAAGTAACTATAGATCCTATGGGTTTGGCAGCCTTTAGGAGAGTGTTATTATTCATAACTTTCCCTCTACTTCCATCTGGTGGCTCATTTTTCACTGATAAGTTGTCATAGAATTCATCTCACTTTGTCTTTACATTAAACACTAGTTATTTAATTACACAACTTGGTGTAGAGATGCTGAGCCACTTTCTGAGGCATCTTCAAATGCCAAAATTAGAATAAGTCTATCTTCAGGACCTGGGTTAAGCTCCAACTGCATAAGTATTAGCTAAACAAGTCCACTGAGGAGAGTTAGAATAGAGAATCACTTTATATTAAATATCATGCAGCTCTCATGAAATACATACACAAAGTCTCATGCCACACCACATTTAAATCTATAGAAAACCATATGTATGACAATGGTTTCATAAGATTATATCACTAGTGATGGAACCATATAAGTTTGTGTAATCGTACTCTATGTTGTTTGCACAATGACAAAATTGCCTAATGACATATTCCTCAGAACTTATCCCATTGTTCAGTGGCATGTGTCTGGCTATTATATAGTTTGCTTTCTTTTCTGAGGCATATCATTTCTGCATCACACATGTATTCTCATATTCTTAGCATCTTTTCTTCTTTTATTTTCTCCTTGTTTCTCTATTTCATCCTATAGTAACACCAGCACAAATATTAGCCCCACTTTGTATTTATTTAGATTTTCATGAATTATGAGCACATCTTTAAACATCATTTTATTTAAATAGAGTAGTTGGGAACACATCATGGCAGATGAAGACACAAAGGCTCAGAGATGGTAAGAGTACTGATCAAACTGTCACTTATTTACCGTGAAGTCTGAGCTTCAGCTCAGTTTTTTGAAGAATCATCTAGTTCCTCTTCTCCTTCATCATGCTATTCAGTAGGAAACCCCCACTGTCCCTACTAATCTAAAGGCAGGGGACAATTTGAGTGCTTTCTTCTCATCTATCTACAGTTCCAACATATCATTTTTGACCAACCCAACCATGAAGACAAGCATGCCCCATGACCCATGGTTCACTGGGACAAATTCCTCACAGCACTGACACATGAGGTCTCAATTGGAACTAGCATATAGCATCTTTCCTCCAGAAGCCACAGCAAAAATAATCTGACCCACAGCAACTGGGTGAAGGCTCACCACAGGAAATGCTGCTTGTACTTTCACTTGACATCACCCTTTTTCTTACCTGTTAACAGCAACCCACCATAGCATATCGGAAGTGAAGAAAGTTTCCAGCACTTCTCCAATGCACAATCCTTTCCGATCTTCATCACCACCTTCATCATCCTCATTCATTACAAATGATATTTACTGAACAATAACAATGGCCAGTAATTATGCCAAGCACTACATATCCATTATCTCAGCAAATCTTATGTAGCCCAAAGAAGCTACCGTCAGGCTGTGAATAACTGAACCGTAGGGAGACCAAGAAATTGACCAAACATCATAGAGATAGTAAATTATGGAGCTAGACCTGAAATTTGGTCTTTCTAATGCACCCAGTATGTAGTATAATACCTCGCACAAGTAAACAACAACAATATACTTTCCCCTTCCTCATAAGTCTTCCCTTGGCTCTTATTGTAGAATGGATTTCTGTTTGAGATCAAATAACCAAATAGTATTTTGGTCTTTCCAGCCCTTAGATCCTATGAACAGAATCATGAGCCTTGCTCTGTCCCAGCTTAGGATGTAGCAAAAATGTTTGTAAATACATGAAGAGTAAGTGAGACCTAACATTGCCAGTGATGAGAATCATTCCAGAATTGTAGGTGAGAGAGTCCTGCTCTTATTTATTTTATTTTATTTTTAGTTATAGATAGACACAATACCTTTATTTTATTTTTATGTGGTGCTGAGGATCAAACCTAGTGCCTCATGAGTGCCAGGCGAGTGCTCTACCACTGAGCCACAGGCCTAGTCCTGGGTCTTGCTTTTATTTTTAAAGAAACTTTATGCCCTACAATGAACTTAATGGAAACATTCCATGATAGTACTTGTCAATATGGTTCAGCACACTTTAGCAGAAAATTACTGAGCACTTGTCATGATCAAAAGGAAATTGGAAGAAGGTCAAGTGTTATCATTGCCCTGTACATTGATTCAATGCTCCAGGCTTTGGGTGATTTACTGTAAATTCATTTTTCCACACCATTGTTTTTTGAGGTTCAGATTGTTTGCTAGTGTGTGGCTTATAATTTAAGGCACATAAAAGAAAGTTCTTATTAAAAGAGAGAGAGAGAGAGAGAGAGAGAGAGAGAGAGAGAGAGAGAGAGAGAGAGACTTTCATAAGGAAATAAATACAGAACTAGCTATGTTGTTAAAAAGTTTAGGCTTGAATAGTGTTTTTAGAGATTGGTTGCATTATAGTAGATAATAGCCAATAAAAGCATATGGATTTATCTAATGTCACATGAATATTTGTATGTAACAAGCACAACAAAGAAAAATCCTAAAAATATGAAAAAAAATTGTCTTACAATCTTGTTTGTTGTACATTTTGATACTCAAGACTTAAATGAGGCTGCAGTGAAGGCATCATTAGATAAATATTAAGTCTTCATTATTTTTCATTTTAAAAAGAAAAAAAAATATGTCACTGACCAAAAAATTCAGGGTGCATAGTAGCTAGTTGGTAAACATTTAAATGAGTGCTTGGAGCGTGAGTGAAACTAATATTTGCAAACTGGACAATTCTCTGAACACAATTGTGATTTATTTCTATGCTGATGGAAAAAATACATATTATTTAAGATTAGATGAATATCAGATGCAAATGCTCCACCACCAAGGTGCTTAATGATTATTTTTCTAAATCCTATATTAGGAAATTTTAAAAAATTTATTTTCAATATACAAGTCAATTTGCTACTCTCTTTCTACTTCTACCAAGCTAGCCAATGAATTTTAGCAAGTCATTTCTACCTATACTCTTGCCAGGTTAGGCAGAGACATTATTCCATGTGTATCAATGAAGGCACTTAGCATTAAATGGTGATTCTGTTATGTATAAACATTCTCCAAACAGTGACAGACCTTTGATTTAGAATTCTGAGTTGTGGGACACTGTTTCTTATGGGAAAAGCTGGGGATGCTCAATTTTCAACTACTGATTATAAGATATTGATCCTACCATATCTCAAGCCAATAATCCAACACAGCATGGGAGCAAGGTGCTTACAATGACTGGATGTCTCTTCACACAGACATATAGAGATAAGAATATCATTTATCCCTGTGCACAGCAGCTATCATACACTTCAGAAACATTAATACTCTTGCGTTGATCAGATGTTTAAAGAAAGATGTGGCAGGATCACAGATAAAAAGGTTTTTATCTATAATATAATACAGATTCATATAATGTTTTAGTTTGTATACAAGCTTCTGAAGAGGAAGTACTCTTGACATATTTGTTTTTCATATATCCTGGCATAGGCTCACAGCAGGCTTTTAGTACACATTCTTGCTGACTTGTTTCACTGTCTTGACTCCTGGGTAGCATAATAGCACACAAATAGAAAGTATCTGAGGTTATGACTGCTATATATACTGAGTGCCTTCTGGTTCATGGAAATGATCAGGAATGATATGGAGAATGAAAGTAGGTGTTTATGTGCATGTTTGCTTGTGTGTGTGTGTGTGTGTGTGTGCATGCACATGTGTGAGAGAGAGAGAGATGTTTTCCATCTGTGTTTCAGGAGTATATTTTCAGGAGCATATATTGTTAGCTATAGGAATTCATGAAAAGCATACCTAAAAGCATTTCTCCACCCATTTACTAATCAAATTCCCCTCAAACTTTTATAATTAAGAAATTAATATCTCACAGCATTTCACAATAAATATGTTAAATTTGGAAGCAAAACAAAATAAAAATTTCTTTAATTTTCATTATAGTATTCTGGAGATAAAAAGAGACCTCAAATATCATGTGTCCCAATTTCCACTACATCTGACCATATACAAAAATCAACTCAAAATGGAACAAGGACAAAAATGTAAACCTGAAACTATGGAGAGAATACTTCAAGGCAAAAAATTTTGGATAAGACCCCAAAATAACAGGAAACAAAGAAAAGCTAGACAAGTGGGATTATAACAAATAAGAAGCTTCTGAACAGTAAAGAAAACAATCAACTGAGTGTGGGAGGTCATCACATCATGTGACCAGCGTTTTCCCTTCCTGATTGGTTTGAGGCACTGTGGGTCACCCAGGTGATCTGATGCTTTTAAGTAACTGAAGGGTAGCCCCAATCTTGAGGATAGAAATAAAGCAACTAAATGTGTCTTCATGCATAGGCATGCCTTCCTGCAGCCCCATGGGTCGAGCTACACTCACCTGTTCCTTTGTGATATTAACCCCTTGCCCTGTTTGGGATAGAATGTTCCATGGAAATGCCCTTTGTGTGTCCCCTTCTCTTACTCTGCCCTTGGGTGTGGCCTTCCTAGATGTCAGTCAACCTGCGGACAGCGGACATCATGAAGCTAGACTCAGCCCCTTGAAACCTGACCCCTTGCCTCATTTTGAAGGGCTTCTCCTCAATAAAAAGGGTCAGCACGCACTCTCTCTCTTGTTATCTTTTTCTGCAGACCCTTAAGGTAAAAGGAGCTGTCACAGCACCCCCAAAGAAAAAGGTATCTCTGCCTCTTGTGTGGTTATTTCATGCAGCCCAGTTCCCCTGGAGTGACTCCTGAGTGTTTAAGTCGAGAGCAATACGACAGCTGAGTCAAGAGTCAACCTACAGAATGGAAGAAGATTTATATCAACTATTCATCTGGCAAGGAGTTAAATATCCAGAATTTATAAAGAACTCAAACAGTTCAATAGCAAAAAACAAAATAATCAAATTTAAAAATAAGCAAGTGAGCCAGGTGCAGAGGCACATGCCTGTAATCCCAGTGACTTGGGAGGCTGAGGCAGGAGGATTGCAAATTTGAGGCCATCCATAGCAATTTATCAAGGCCCTAAACAACTTAGCGAGACCCTGTCTCAAATAAAAAGTGAAAAATGGCTGGGAAGTGGCTCAGAGGGTGAATAATGGGATCAAAATACATTTGGAGGAGGGGAACTAGTTCTAAAGTTCTGGAGCACAATAGGGCAACTACAGTCTACAACCATTGATTATGTACCTCAAAATAACCAAAGAAGAGTTTGAAGATTCCCAAAAACATAGAAATGATAATATTTGATTCCCAGAGGCTAGGGAGACTGAGATAGGAGGATTGCAAATTCAAGGCCAACCTCAGCAACTTAGTGAGACCCTGTCTAAAAATTAGAAAAATAAAATAAAAGGGCTTGGATGTAGCTCAGTAGTAAATTGCCCCTGGGTAAAATCCCTAGCACCTGCTCCTTACTGCCCCTTCAAAAAAGAGAGACAGAAATGACAATATTTGAGATGATGAAAATTCTAATTACCTCAATTTGATTAATTCTATACCATGCATATGATGTGTATTGATTAAATCATGGTAATTAGCATTTCCATCATCTCAAATATTGTCATTTCTCTCTCTTTTTTTCGGGGGGTGCCACAAGCACAAATATTATATGTCAAAAAATAATTTTGCTTTTTGGAGACTGTGTATTTCCATGTGAACTTTAAAAATGTTCTCTAGTTTTGAAAAAAAAGAGCCCTTGTTATTTTGATAGGGATTGCATTGTATTGTAGATCACTTCAGTAATGTGGAATTTTACAGGATATTTTTCATTTATTTGGGTTAGCTTTAATTTTCTTCATGAATGTTTTATTATTTTCAGTATATGTCTTTCACCTTAAGTTATTTCTAAGTATTTTACTCCTTTTGATGCCACTTAAATTGTACTGTCCTTCTAATTTTTTAGATAATTTCTACCTACATAGAAATACAACTCATTTTTATGTGCTAATTTTGCATTACATAACTTTATTGAAATCATTTATTGTAATTCTTTTCTTGGAAGAACTTAGGATTTTCTATATATGAGATAATGTCATTTACAAAAAGGGACAATTTTGTTCTTTTCTTTTGTTCTTTTTTTTTTTTTTTGCTACTGAGGATTGAACGCAGGGGCTCTGGACCAATGAGCCATATCTCCAGCCCTATTTTGTATTTTATTTAGAGCCAGGATCTCACTAAGTTGCTGAGGCTGGTTTTGAACTTGCAGTCCTCCTGCCTCAGCCTCCTGAGCTGCTGGGATTATAGGTGTGCGCCTTTGCACCCAGCATTGACTAGTACTTTCAAGATAAGGAGTGCTAGTAGGCATTCTTGCTTTGTTCTGAATTTTAGATAAAAAGCTTTTAGTTTTTTATCATCATGTATGATATTAGCTCTGAGTTTTCCACACGTGGCTTTTATTGCATTGAAGTAATTTCCTTCTCTTTCAAACTTGTTGAGATCTTATATTGCCAAATGCTTTTTCTGTATGTATGAAAATGATGGGGCAATTATTCATTCAGTCTGTTGATATGTTGAGTCACATTGATTCACAAATGTTAATATTCTTTCATACCAAGGATAAATTCCATTATCCCATTTGATCATAGTATACAATCCTTTTGATATGCTATTGAATCAGGTTTGCTGATAGTTTTGAGGGGCTTTTACATCTATGTTCATGAGGGATATTGGTTTGTAGTCTTCATGTCTTGTGTTGTTTTTGACCTTGGTATCAGGGTAATGCTGGCCTCATAAAATGAGTTTGGAAGCTCTCCCTTTTCTTGTATTTATTTTACCTTATTCTATTTTATGGAATATTATGAGAAGAATTGGTATTAACTTTTAAAAAAATGTTTTGTAGTTGTAGATGAATAACATGCCTTTATTTTATTCGTTTACTTTTATGTGGTGCTGAGGATTAAACCCAGGGCCTCACGCATTCTAGGCAAGTGCTCTGCCATTGAGCTACAGCCCCAGCCCTTAACTTTTTTTAATGTTTGGTAAAACTCACCTGTAAAGTTACCTGATTCTGGGCTTTTCTTTATGGGGACAAAAGTGACATAGTTTTGGCAATAAAGAAGGGTCCTGGTGACATGGTCTGGAAACAGTAGTTCCCTTAAGAGATTATAATTAACTCTATCTGGGGGAGGTTCTGTTATACCAGGTCCCATTTTCCTGAAGTTTGTCTTCTTTGATAAGATTCCCCATGATTTTAAAAAAAGAGCTCCCTTGAGAAATTATAACTATCTACATCTTAGGGAAGATTAGACATTATGATTCTCATTCTCCAGAAGCTTGCCTCTCCTGACAATGTTCCTTATGTTTCTAGTTTTATGATTCATGGATTCTATACTTAATATCTGCCTATCATTGTCCTTTCTCCTACCTATCTGTTCATGGCTGACTAACCTAACAGTGTACATATTAAACATTGCTGATTGGCATTATAAAAGCAGTCCAGTAACAGTTCATTTTCCACCTTTTGATTCTTGTTGGTGTTAACAACATCAAAATTCAGGAACCATCTATTAAGCACCCTTGAGATAATGCCAATCTATTACACACTCCACAGAAGTTAATACTGACTTTAACCACTTGTGAGAGTAATTTACAGTTTTAAAGTGCACAATTGTAAAACCTGTGAAACAGTTATTCTGATTGTGCTTTTTGTTATCATTTTATGAGATCACCTTACTCTGTTGGTGTCATTGATTCTCCACTAAGGAAAACCATGGTTGCAGTATAGACACAGGAAACCATGAATCAGCCTTGGACATTGGGAAGTTTCCTTGTGCAGAAACAAGTCTGTTAACTCTCAGAGCCAGGTTAAACAGAGAGGCACATAATAGACAATGATGGTGGCAGCCCTTGGGAACACGAAAACTGGGAGAAGGTAGAGGCAGGGTACCAGGGATCTGACAGTTCATGGTGTTGAGACCAGGGCAAAAGGACAGTAAGTATAGTTAATGAATGATTGGATCAGGAAGAAGGTGCTGATTCAAAAGGAAATAAAATGCTAATACCTCCAGAATACTTCCACCTCCTCACCTATTGCCATGGTCACCTGCCTCCAGGGAATTGTTCCTCCCAAAAATGAATTGTTAATGAGTACCCCCTTGGTAGCTCTTTCCCACCCTTGGTCACTCTACCTTTGGGGAAGGATGGGAGGAGGGGACATGAAAAGAAAGAAACCTAAAATCTATAAAAGTGGTAAGATAACTTAGGTCTCCAAAGTTCAGAACACATGTTTTAGGAGTGTGCCAAGTGATCTTATGGGGTGCTGGAGAAAATATTCAATCTTTCAGTAACAATGTTCTATGTAAAAATGAAAAACAATCTGATTGATATCTGATTTTCACACTTGGTTTGCTTGCCAGATATTTAATTGTTACATCATATACTAAGGAAATCTTGGGCCTGTCCACAGCAGTAACTTTACTAGTTTATTTACTTTCAACATATTTTAACAGATTATGGATTTAAATATATTCATATATGTGACTGTAAGAATGGCTTTAGCCTAAGCAACTCCATTTTAAAACAAACCTGCAGTCTCACCAGGCACAAGCTGACAGAGCCCTCCAATGTGTCATCAGGCATAGCCTGATAAAACACATCACTTTCCACAACCCTGATAAGAGTCAGAGTGAAGTCACTTGATATAAACATGTCATTTGCCTTAACTCTGATAAGAGTCAGAAGGGTAATATCAGGGCAGAAACCACCAGACGTCCACCAGACGTCCTGACTCTAAGATGTCACTAAGAAACCTGGTAACAGCTCATAGGGACCAAAAGGACACACAGGAGCTCCCAAAATTTAGTATAAATAATAGAGCAAATGAACAGACATTCAAGCCAGCCGATGCCGCAGTCTGGCTGGGCACAATTCAGGAGCCACTTGTCAAAAGAAACGAACTTTATTTTTAGAACACACATACACCACACCACACAGCTCCTCAGGAAAAACCCTCAGAGCCCAACTGCCACCACCTGCTTCCCACAAGCCTCTCCACCTCCCCCACTCCTCCTGCTCTTGAGGCCGATTGGCTGGGTTGTGTGGTAGGAGCCAAAAAAAGTCCCCCAATGAGCAGCTCCATGGTCTGAAAGGGCGGGGAAACAGCCCAATGAGCATCACCACAGAGGAGCCAATCAGCTAGAAGTTGCTGGGGCCGCTGTGAGCCAATCATCAGCCAGCAGCTGGAAGTTTGCTGGCAGCTGGAAGTTTGCTGGGGCCCCTTCAGCCGTGGCTCTCAACAAACAGACATTCAAGCCAGCCGACACTGATGACCACATGCTGGAGAGCCTGTTGAGGACCTGGACTGACATCCCAACTCTTCTCATCATCTGCCTGATCCTATGCATCATCCTCACCATTCTCAAACTCTGCAGCAGCCTCCTGACCCTGGTGAGAACAGTGACTTCTCCTTACGACCCCAGGAGAAGCCTCCATCGGTTCCTGACCTAATCGCTGCAGTCCGAGTGTGTGTGCATCTGCTGGACTTAAAACCTAAGACTTAAGACTTTAAACCTACCACTTAAGCTTAGCATGCAGAAGGAATATCTGTAATAGGTCTGTCACGATTAAGTATGTTTGCAGTGCTTAGAGTTAACTTAGAACTGTTTGCTTTGAATTGATTATGTGTATTGCAGTGCCCAGCATTAAGGGTTGGTCAGAGTCTTCAAAATATTATATATTGGGATTAGGAATGGCATAATATCTTCTGTTTTCCACTGTGGCTCACTGATCAACTCCTGACAAGGCACCAAAAAAGTAGTTATTAGATATATCAATTTTTTTCTTTTAAAAAATGATTGTTTTTAGTCTGTTAACTTTGTGGGGGACTACCAGTGACTGTCAGTAATTGCTACCTCAAAGGCACTAAAAGATAAACACACCTGTAATCTATTTGTGACTTTAATATTGTGGGGTTTTGCAAAGAATAAGAAAGTAGTTGTTGAAAATAACTTGTCATATATAGAAAGTATTATAAAAAGAGGAATTTTCTGTTTGCTTCCATTTCTAGGTGGCTTTGCTGTGGAGAAAGATATGTGTCACATATAAAACTCTGTAATCTGGTCACTTTAAAGACTAGACTCCAATTTTCTAATATTTAAAAATTACCCAAAAGAAAAGTTTCAGTGAAACGTCAATGTCTTTGATAATCTCTTAAAATTTCGAGACCCTTTGGTAAGTTTGCAAACAAATTCCCTCATCAGAGAAAATGGAAATTTTCTTGCCAAATTTCAATAAAATCCTTTCAATATTTAATAGTTATGATTACAAAATGAGTTCCTTCATTAAAAAAGTGCAGCCAATGACATTCTTCTTCCATAAGAATTGACTTGTCTTTTCAGCTATGATAGCTACAAAAACCAAGAATCAAAATGAACCGAACATAGAACCATAACCTTGAATACTGCACCATTAAGGGAATACCAAAGGTTAAGAAATAAAGCACATTCAAGTCATACTGCTCACACTGTTAATACAGAAAATAAAAATATTTTAAGGTATTATTTTATCTTTAAGCTATGGTATTTATTCATTATGTATACATATTATATTTGTATTACCTGTATATCCCACATATATATTGTAGGTTCTTCTAAGTCTCTTCTACTATATCCTTCCTTTTACACTTCTGTGATGGACATTAAATGTATAGTTTTTCCAGATGCTGCTAATTCCTCTGCTTCTGTTTTTTATGGTTGTCACCTTAAAGAGAGAGAGAGAGAGAGAGAGAGAGAGAGAGAGAGAGAGAGAGAGAGAGTGAGTCTTATTTGGAGTCTGAAACGTGAAGCCAACTCAGTTTCTTGGATCTGTATTAAATACTACCTGGCCTGGGCTGGGGCTGTGGCTCAGTGGTAGAATCTTGCCCAGCATGTGCAAGGCCCTGGGTTCAATCCTCAGCACCACATAAAAAATAAATAAATAAAATACAGGTATTGTGTTCAACTACAATTATACACATACACACACACACACACACACACACACACATTTTAAAATAAATAAATAAACATTACCTGGACTGAGCATGTTTTACTATCTCTTTGTTAAATAATACTGATAAATAATATTGAAAATTTTGCAGAGGAGACCTATCTGCAGAGCGTAAGCCAGGCAGATGTGATGATCCCTGCCCTGGATTCTTATGATCTTGCTTGAGAGAATTCCTGGCAAGTTTTGAAACTTAGTAAAATAATAACAAAGTTTATTAGAAGGGATAGAAAAAGGGGAAGGGGACACTCTCAAGGGAGAGAGTGGGTCCTCTCAGAGAAGAGAAGGATGGCACGCTCCTCCCCCCCCCACTCTAATTTTATTGGGGGTCCCAGGGAAGTTTGTAGTGTTCTCTTGACTTTTGACTGACAACAGGATGACATCAGACTTTTAAGTCCCCAGTGCTCATGCTAAAGTTCCAAGGCAACTCTAAGTCTCTTTGGCCCATGCTGACCAGTTCAATCTGGAACTTGCTCTTATAGATTTTATGATTATGGGGAATTATCCTTATTTCCCTGAGTTCTGGAATCTGGTCTGATTAAGGGTCACAATGTCCCCCACTTCAGGAAAACTTTGCAGGGTGGAACTTTTAGGGTCTCCATTCCTCTCACAGATAACAGGTTGTGTGCTGAGGAGTATAACATGTTCTATTGACAAACCAGGCAGGGCTGCAGGTAAATTGCACTTTAAAAGAAAATCTATGGGAGTCAGCATGGTAAATCCAGTTTATAGAATTATCCCCTTATAACCTCATGTTCCCACCACTCATGTCTATTTGTTACCTATTGAGAACAAACAAAAATAATTCAGCTACTTGATCCACAAAATGTTTTGTACTACAAAATAAGACTGAACCAACAAAAATAGTTGCTTTTCAAAACTAATAGCTTGCTCATCAAGGTTTCACTTTAGAACTCTTCCCTCTTTGTGCCCCTAATCCAAAGATTTTTCTATCATAAACTCTGACCAATCCCCAAGAGCATCTTATCTTAGCAAGATCTATCTTTATGTCACTAAATTCCTGTGAATACTGACCTCTGACTTTTTCAATTCTGAGGGCCTATTAAGGCCCAATTTCCCCCTTAAGACAGTGAATCTAATAAACTTTGCTTTGCTTGGTCCACTGGTTGTGTTTTGCTTGATAAACAGATGTTTTGGATGGTGTCTAAGAGTTCACTTTGGGCAGTGTTTGGCCCCCTGGGCTGCAAATGTCCTGAGCATATTGTTTATCAGTCCCAAAGAAAGAACTGGGAGGACTCAAAGGAGAGGTTTTGGACATACATACTCATAATGGAGGACTGCACTGTGCCTATAAGCAGGGGGAGTATATAGGATTGGTTGCATGACCAATATGGAGTGCTACAGATGTTTTATGAGTACATTCTTTTATTTTACAACCAAGTTTATTCTGTTTTGATCCTCAACTAAAGATCTGAGATAAAGGAGTGACCATTTTCCCCTTCCATTTCCTTCATTATCACCTTCTTTAGAGTCCTTCTTACCTAACTGGTTAGTGTTCACCCCAACAAGGCAGTGCCCTTACATGCTTGGGTGGTTATCTTGGGCAAGAGTCAAGGTGGCTACAGGCCTTTGTTTCTTGCTTTTCATTCTTGAAAAACACATCCTCTCCTGCCAACAAATTCTGGGTGATTGCAGTATTGTCACATTTCCTTTGTTTTTCCATATAACATCTCACTTGTCTTTTTGATTTCTAGTCAGTGGTGAGAGTCCAGGTCACTGTGATTCACAAGCCTTAAAAAACACGAATCATAGTCTTACTGAGTACATTAAAACTCTTCTCTTTTGGCTTAAGATGGGATTCAACCAGCCTCACCTCTCCACCTTGACATTGGGGGGGGGGGAGTAATAGATAAGACCATCACATGGCAACAGCTTCTTCCAAAGAGATCGCTTTACAAATTTGCTCTTTCAAATCTGCTTAACTTCTCAGTGGCTTTAAAATGTCTCTAGGTTTGGGGCTGTGGTTGTGGCTCAGTGGTAGAGTGTTTGCCTAGCACATGCAAGGTCCTGGGTTCAATCCTCAGCACCACATATAAGTAAATAAAATAAAGGTATTGTGTCAACTACAAATAAAAAATGTTTCTAGATTTTTTTTAAAGTGTTTCTAGATTTGAAAAGTTTTGAAGCTCTTCTTTTCTTTGAAAATTTGCATTTTGGTCTGGAAATCTCACTTTGTATTATCATATTTATTGTGCCTCAGTCAAAGCTTCTAACATGACTGCTGGGTATTCTATATTTATCTTCATTGATTTTATCCTAAATGCACAGGAGAGGTGGTCAAGATCAGAGACAAATTTCTTTTCTTTCTTTTTTTCTTTTGGTACCAGGGCTTGAACTCAGGGGCACTCAACCACTGAGCCACATCCCCAGCCCTATTTTGTATTTTATTTAGAGACAAGGTCTCACTGAGTTGCTTAGTGCCTTGCTTTTGCTGAGGCTGGCTTTGAACTTGTGATCCTCCTGCCTCAGCCTCCCAAACCACTGGGATTACAGGTGTGCATTACCGCACCTGGCTCAAATTTCTTAATCATAAGTGCATCCCCCCTCACACACATGCTCACATGCACACTTTGTCCCAGGCTTACCTCTGGAGCTACTTACTTAGAAATAGGTCAATTTTCCTACACAAGTAGAAAAACACTTTATTTTCTAACAAGTGAGAGAAAGAGATGGAGAGAAGCAGCTCTCCCCACTCCCTCCTCAAAGGGTGTCCTTAAAAACTTAATGGGTTTGAATCTTAGCTCCAATTCATTGATATGCAAACAAAACCAAAATCTTTTCAGGAGCCTGTGCTTTTAAAAGGACCCAGAGACATGTGCAAATTCTCCAGCTTCCTTCCTTTTTGAAATGTTAATACCTAGAGAGGCAGCTACTGCAAGTTTCTCTGGTATCTTGAGAACTTAGTCAGAGGAACTAGTCAGTTCTGTAAACAACCCCTGTAAAATGTGAGGTTTTATTATCTCTTCAGATCAGATCAATTAAGGAGGCAAAGGACTACAGATCTAATTCTCAGGGTATGTAAAGAGTAAAGGATTTGAAAATGAAAATGGAAAATGAAAGTAACATCCTCAATATTTATATTTTATACAATTCTATAACTCAGGAGGCTAACACTTTTTATATGAGCACTGAGAAATTCAGAGTTTTATTTTTCTACAGAGATATTCTGCTACATTCATATATTTGGGTGCACATGTCCCCAATGTGTATTTTATTGAAAAGCATATGCTGTTAAAAATAATTTTATGGACCAATGATCTAGCCCAGCACTTTTAATGCTTAGTGTACAGACAGAGCCACCTTGGGAATCTTGTTAAAATATATACAAGCAGATTCTAATTCAGAAGTTCTGGAGTGAACTTTTAGATTCTGCATTACTGAAGTTCAAAGGAGATGCAAAGTGGCCACACACACTTGACCTAGCAAGACTCCACCCTGCCTCCCTGTTTCAGGAGTTGGATCAGAAATGTGAAGTTTCTGAGCTGGAAAATTGCAAAGTGAACAGCAACAAGAATGTAATTACTCATCTGTATGATGTCTAGGCAAGGGGATGGATAGCAAAAATATGGGTCAGTGTAAGGAAGAATACAAGAATTGGTTAAAATCAAAATGGGGTGGTGGAGAAGGGACAGGAGGATTTTAAAGAAGGCTGGTTGAAGAATTGACAAACAACAGGCAAGAGAAAAGAATGGGTCAGAAGAGCAAAAGAACATACCAGAAAGATCACAAACAAGACCAGTATAATCTGGTATTTTTGAGTCATGTTCATTGGGTAAATGCACTGCAAGATGCCAGTTTTGCTGTGCTCCTGAGCAATATGAGGTTCTCTGGTTTTTTGTGTGGTGTGTGTGTGTGTGTGTGTGTGTGTGTTCTGCTCCCACAAATGTTGAAGTTTAACATTAGAGATACATGCCGAGGCAAGCTTATAAAGCAGGGTTTATTATAAAAAGGGTAATATAGACTTCTGGGGGCACAGAGAGAGGGGGCCATAGCTGGTATCCTGGTATCCCAAGAAGTGAGGGTGTTTTGCCTTTTTCTGTGTCCCAGGGTTCCTTTGTTGTGCTCTCTTCCCCTCATCTCTCTCCTTCCTGCATTTGTGACTAGGCCCAGGAGATGCTCTAGGGATGTCCAAAAGGTGAGAAGCAGATGGATGGGGGAAGGGCAGGATGTAGCCCAGGACACATTAATTAACAACTTCATAACTCCCTGTAGGGAGGGACAATTCCTGGGACAGGTTACCTTAGCAAGGGTTGGAGCAGGGGCAGGTTCTTGATAAGGGTGGAGGAAGGGCTCTGAAGGAATTAACATTTCAATCCCTCAGGGGACCATCCCCAACTTCCCAGACTCACTCAAATTGGCCTCCCTGATCCGACTTGATTTACCTATCTATACTCACTGCCAGTCAATTCTGGCTGTGTGTGTGTGTGTGTGTTTGTGTGTGTGTGTTAGTGCGTTCTTTTGTTTGTTTTTTGGTTTGGTGATTTTTTTTTTCTTTTTCTTTTTCTTTTAAACCAGGGATTGAACCCAGGGACACTTTGCCACTGAGTCACATCCCCAGCCCTTCCCCCACCCCACTTTTTAATGTATTTTGTTTAGAGACAGAGTCTCACTGAGTTGCTTAGGGCAACCTTAAATTGATCAGGCTGGCTTTGAACTCAGGATCTTCTTGCCTCAGACCCCTGAGCCTGCATGCATGGGTCTCTGCAACTGGCTGGTGAATTTTGTTCTTTTTTTTTTTAATGGTACTGGGGATTGAATGGAGAGGCACTTTACCACTGGGATACATCTCCAGCCCTTTTAATTTTTTATTTTGAAACATGTTCTCACTAACTTGCGATCCTCCTGCCTCTGTCTCTCAAATTTCTGGGATTACAGGGGTGTGCCACTGTGCATGTAATGCCAGATTCATGGGACCTCAATAGACCTCCAGGAGCCAAATCTGATGCAATCACACAAGAGTCTTTATTGCAAGCTCAAGTCTGGACTCAAACCATTCCTGACACAGGGGTCCCAGGGAGTGAGTCCCCGTCCTTTGTTCAGTGGGATTTTATAGGTTTTGGGGGAATACTCTATGCATCACAACATCACACAGCAAATCATCACACACCACGGGAAAATCAAACAACAACTCTTACATTGATTAGCACATTCACTGGCAGGAACAAGTTGGGTAGGGGTGATTGGTTAGTACAAGAGGGGGATTCCTTCGAACTGATTGGTTTACGCCACGAGGGGTGTATGTGCTGAACTACATGGTTTCCCAACATGTTATCAACCACCATAAACTACTGGGGGGTCATCTGGCATCCCAGGTATTTCCCTGTCTCATGCTGATTGGAGGTTGCTATAGGTCCTCACCTAGCCTGACTGAGTCTGGGACACCTGGCAGCCCGCAGATCTCTCCTATTATTTGTAGACAAACAACTCAGCAGGGTGGGTATGTGCCTAGGAGTGCTCTGTGGGTTTTTCCAAGGACAAGAGTCTCACCCCCTTCCTTGGACAGGCTTTGCTCTGAGGTAGAAGCTGATTTCTCAAAAATGGAGTCACATCAGCTTCTCATGCACAACCAATGTTTTGATGGATTTTAAAAGAACTTAAGAGGTGAGGAGATGGTCTAATCATTGAGAATGTAACAGAGCAATTCAATGAGGCATTTTTTTTAATGGAAGTATTCCCTCTAAAAAATATTTTTTCTTAAAGCCAGTTTTTCCTTCCCACCCAACCATTCCCTTAATTCATTCCTCCATCTTTTTTTTTTTTTTTTTTTTTTTAATTTTTTTTTTTATTGGTTGTTCAAAACATTACACAGCTCATGACATATCATCTTCCATACATTTGATTCAAGTGGGTTATGAACTCCCATTTTTTACCCCAAATACAAGTTGCAGAATCACATCGGTTACACATCCACATTTTTACATAATACCATATTAGTGACTGTTGTATTCTGCTACCTTTCCTATCCCCTACTATCCCCCCTCCCCTTCCCTCTCATCTTCCCTCTCTACCCCATCTGCTGTTGTTTAATTCTCTCCCTTGTTTTTTTTTTTTTCCCCCTTTCCCCTCACAAACTCTTATATGTAATTTTGTGTAACAATGAGGGTCTCCTTCCATTTCCATAGTTTCCCTTCTCTCTCCCTTTCTCTCCCCCCACTCGTCTCTGTTTAATGTTAATCTTTTCCTCATGCTCTTCTTCCCTGTTCTGATCTTAGTTGCTCTCTTTATATTAAGGAAGACATTTGGCATTTGCTTTTTAAGGATTGGCTAGCTTCACTTAGCATAATCTGCTCTAATGCCATCCATTTCCCTGCAAAATCCATGATTTTGTCATTTTTTAGTGCTGCGTAATACTCCATTGTGTATAAATGCCACAGTTTTTTAATCCATTCATCTATTGAAGGGCATCTGGGTTGATTCCAAAGTCTAGTTATTGTGAATTGTGCTGCCATGATCATTGATGTGGCAGTATCCCTATAGTATGCTCTTTTCCTCCATCTTTAACATTTTTGTTCAGGGTATTCTAAATTCTAAAGAAAGCCCTCTGCAATGCTTCTCCTCTCCTCTCAGTTCACAAGGTAGCATGTTAATCTAAAAATAAGACATGGATGCTGGTCTCAGGAGATTGAGGTCCCCGGTAGATGTGATAAAGAGGCAATGGAGACTAGGAGACAACGAAGGCCATGATGTCTTATAAGAGAGAAAATACTGAGAAATTTCTGCCTTTATTCCTACTACACCCCTTTTCCCTCCCATAAAAACTTTCTTCAGAGCCAGGCAAGGTGGTACATGCCTAGAATCCCAGGTACTTAGGAGGCTGAGGCAGGAGGATTACAAGTTTGAGACCAGCCTGAACAATTTAGCAAGAACCTGTCTCAAAATTAAAGGTGCTCAATGATAAATGTCCCTAGATTCAGTCCTCAGTATTACCCAAGAAAAGCTTTCCACACCCATGACTCACTCCCCCTAAACCATGGATGTTTTTTTCCTTTCCAACATGTCTCCTGGGTGAAGCACCACAAATGGTAAAGTTTTTCCTCCTCAGGAAGACAGGGACCCTTCCTGAATAAAACATATTAGGCAGTAGTTATTGATGAGCAGAATGCAAACCAGTAACATGGCAGGGGCAGGTCTTGGGTTTTCTTCAAATGGCTTTTAAGGTTAATGAATACTCAAGTTACTTATAGAAAAATATCAGGTGCACTAACCCTGAGAATAAACACATGGAAACAATGGGAATCAATTAAGAAATATGTCAAGAAGGAAACAGAGGGGGCTAACTCCTGACAGGGTCTACTGAGGTTATTGTAAAGTTAGGATTTAAGGCCAGAGGTTGCTCAAGGTATTTCAGAAGGAAATATTCTTTAGTAGCACAGGTGCACTAAAATGAAGCCTGCTCAGTCATTGACCCTGGCACCCTCATTAACATAGGATTGACTTGTCACTGAAGACCCCCGGAATGAGATAGTCACCACAGCAGTTCCAGAGAGGATCAACTTATGATAAAAAACTCCGTGTTCTGACATAAAGAAGGAGCTAAACATCTGACTGGTAAAGACTACGGAAGATGGATCCTAATTCTTCTGGCAAACATCAAACAGTAATAAATTTGGAAGTAGCATTGTTTTCTTTGTTGGTCTCTGCTTAGAGATGACCTATTCTGTCTCTGGACACTGTTCTCTACTTGAGCCTTACTTAAATTCTCTAGCTTGACTTTTTGTGTCTGACTTTAAATTTTCTTTCATCAGGACACAAGAACCCAAATTTGGAGCTCAGTCTGCCTACTCTCCTGTGACAAAACATACCAATTCTTTTCTTTGCTTGTTTCTGTATCTACTGCTATATGCCATGTTTGGGAAATTTTCTTTGAGGCAGTATCCAAACTGATAGTTAAAACTTTGCTGAAGTTGAAAAAAAAAAATAGGATTATAAAAAAAATCCTAATCTACACAAAAATATACTTTGTTATTCTGTATGTTTTGCATACAGAATACAATTTCCAATGCTTTCCTTGTCAAAAACTATTTGTCATTTTTCTGTTTATTTAGGTAATATGCAAATTTTGGAGAGCATGTAAGTTCCAGTCATTTTTTGCAGTATTTTTTTTGGATAAACTTGAAGTGTATATGAACAGGGGGTCCCAATGCCAAGCAGGTGTCCAGGAAGAACTGACTCTCTTTCAAAGTCTCTTGCAAACAACTGTGAAAGTCAGTCACCTCCATAGCACATTCCATGTTTATAAATTAATGTGTCGAGACAAGCTGTTTGAGGCACCACAATCATTAGGGGCTAATGAATCAGTGTCTCTAGTTCAATGATATGAACAAAAAAATAAAAAGAAAACCAATGGAAAAAGACTATTTTCTTAGCCTACTTACCAAACTAGGGGGAAAATATACTTTTGTTTCTGAACTTTAAAAATATTTCACAATGGTTTTATTTATAAATGACTGCAGATTGTTTCAGAAGTAACTTACCATATTTAAAGTTGAGAAATGAAATTTTTTACTCCAGCTAAGCAACATGTGTGGTTACCATAAAATGAAAATCTTGACAAAAATATCAACCTAAGACTAACATGTACTGTCTAAAATAAATGTCCTGCTTTGTTTGAAACAATAACTTTCCTAGTAGTGATATATAATTTGAGGTATCATCCAGTTAGGTAATCTAGTCAGTCATGAACAAGAAGGTAAATGGAGGGACAATAACACGAAGAGGACATTAGACATACCCCTTAAGAAAATTCATTAGTCATAAAACTAAAACCACAGGCAGGGAACCCTATCAAAGGTAGGCAAGAACAACAAAAAAAAATCTGTTATCAGGTACCCTTACTACCTGCCAGGGAAGGAAGGAAGCTAAGCCATAACTAAGCAGGACACATGATGGGCCCTTCCTTATCCCAGTCCCACCCCATCTCAATTAGCAGAACTGATGTGAGCTTAAGGATCTCTTTTTCATCCTGCCCCTTATCAGAGGAGCTAACTTCCCCAAAGTCTAAACAGTAAGATCCTGTTTTTCAAAAAGATTGCCCAACCATCCCAAGGAGCATGCATAGACAGACACTCCCACGTTTGACCCATAGTAACCTAGAAGGGAGAATCCTCTACATAAGACCTCATACATACTTCTTGCATCTCATGCACTAATGCAAAACCTAGGAAAATCATTTAGTACATGCGCAATAAACATTACGGTCAAGGTACGGGAATTTGTCAATCACCCCTAGTTTAGCATAAACTACTCCTAGCAAAAAAGTCTGCCACCGGTGAACAAAGAACTCATAGGGCATATAAACCCAAAACTCCTCTGAGGCAGTGGGCAGATTGTCAGTGTCATGGTCATGTTCCTGCTGCAAGGGTGAGGCATATCTTCTTCCAATAAACTGTTTTAATTGCTTTCCTTTGTCTTTGTGAATGCTTCTCACTAGCTGTCACATAGTTCCCATGAAAATAATGATTTCTGCCCCAGAGATGTTCAGCATGAGGAGGATGGAAAGACTTCATTGTTTCAAAAGTTTCATCTCCAAAAGGCTCTGGGAGGAAGAGAGTTTTTGAGATAAGACCCAAAGGAATTTCACAGGGTTTGACTCCTTCCCAGTCCAGGGAGCCTTCCTTATCACATCAAAAGGGAGCTAAACTTCGTGGGACAAGATTCTGCATCTTTCCAAATTTCAAAACTACCAAATTCAGTCCAATTTCAAGTCCTTAAATGCCCCAACTCTGAAGGGAACGTGTCAACTGTCCAGAGGTGGCCATTCAGTCTGTCCAGAACATCTAAATACTCCATCTTCCTAATAAATTTCTCCTTAATACTCTGTGTGACCTACTCAAAATTCTTTCTGCAAAATCCCAAATAATTGGGGGTCTTTTGAATCCTGCATGGCTCTGGCTCTGTGGTTGACCTTGCAGCGACTTTTGGAGGCCCACTGCTTTGGGGGTGTGATTCCATGAATGTGGGAGGAGCCCATTACCATTTATGTCTTTCCTAGTGGGAACAGATTGAGTGGTTTCCTGATAGTGGAAAATAAATGCCAAGAATCATGAAGATTCTTTAAATGAATCTTAAAACATTAAAGCAGTTAAGCCATTTGTCTTTCCTTCCCACAAGGGCAATAAAATTTTCATGTAGTCTAAATTATTTTCACTTTCCTAACCAGTTTCTAGATTGCTTAAACCTGAAGAAAATTTCAGTGTTACCCTATAAGGGTTTGACAGTGGTGCCTTCATCTTCTGAATGTAGCCTTCATTGCTCTAAGCTTTATTTAAAAAAAAAAAAAAATTTTTCCTTCTCTTCTCCCCTCTCCCCATCCCTAAGGAGATTAGGGAGACAGTGTTATCTTTTCTTTCCCTAGTTAACTGCCCTTGAACACATCCATTACAGGAAGGAGATGCCTGCTGAGAATCTGGGAAGTGAATATCTCCCAAATTATCAAGTGAATCCTAAAATGGCTTTAGGGTGCCCTGGGACCCCCTACTGGAATGTAACCCTTGAAAAATTCCTTTAAACCCCACCACCACCACCTCCTGATGGAGAGAGTCACAGCCTTTAGGGCAGGAGTCTCCTGTGTTTCTCCTTTGCTAGGAAAGCAATAAACCTTCTTTTTCCTTTTTCTCAAAACCATGCCCTCATTATTAAATTTGGCACTGGGATCAGGGATCCAGCTTTCAGCTACAAGGGCCATAGAAACTGAGTGCCTCTGATTCTTTTTTTTTTTTTTTACTGGGGAGAGCCACATATTTTATTTAGAGACAGTGTCTCACTGAGTTGCTTAGCACCTCGCCATTGCTGAGGCTGGCTTTGATTCTCTTGCCTCAGCCTCCCAAGGCATGCACCACTGTGCCTGGCAGGTGTCTCTGATTCTATGTGGGAAGATGATTGGGAAAGGAGGAGTTGTTATTTGTTTTGTTGTTGTTGTTGTTTTGTGCTAGGAATTGAACTCAGGGGTGCTTAGCCACTGAGCCACATCTCTAGCCCATTATTATTATTATTATTATTATTATTATTATTATTATTATTATTTTGAGACAAGTTCTTACTAAGTTGCTTAGGGCCTTGTTAAATTGCCAAGGCTGGCCTTGAACTTGGGATCCTCCTTCCTCAGCATTCTCAGCCACTGAGATGACAGGCGTGTGCCACTGCTCCAGCGTGGTGTTGTCTTATATGATGGTTTCAACCCTCTTCTATATAATAACAGCAGAAAATGATGATGAAGCAATCAATAGAATGACTGTTCCTATTAAAGTAATTAAAACCTAGAACTTCTGTTCTCTCTTCATTTGATAATTATGGACTTTTTACTTCCTTCTACCTGTCTGCTCTTCCTTGAAATGCATTCTTGTGACAAAATGCTCACTTTTATCATTTATTGAAAATATTATTGACGACCTCTCCTTTTCAACATTTTCAAGAGTTTGCAATCAGAAAGATTTGAAGATGACCAGAGGAGGAAACCTTTTGGAATAGATTGTATCTGCAAGTCATTATAACCAAGTCTATAAATGCCTTTCCAATCTATGCCCACTTAATGTGTTAGAATAGTGTGTGCTTACAGCAGTTTCCAGAAGATATCTACTCACTTAAAAATATGTATGCATTGGGCTCTTAATAATTCTTAAATAGAGAATGTAGGTCTTCAGTTCTCATGAAATTGTTAATTCCTTTAATTAATGCTATGCATAAGCAATAAAATCACCTGGGAAGTTCAAACTTTTATTCTACTCTGTTAATATACTGTCTCTAATTTAAGGACTGAAAATATTCATAAACTTAAACTGGAAAGTTACCAATATAATCTTGGGTTTGTAAGATACATAGTAATGTAACATTGTCTTTTTTTCCCCCAGTATTGGTGATTAAACCCAAGGGTTCTCTACCACTGAGCTACATCCCCAGTCCTTTTTATTTTTTATTTTGAGATAAGGTATCACTAAGTTGCTGCGGCTGGCCTTGAACTTGTGATCCTCCTGCCTCACCCTCCCAAATCACTGGGATTACAGGTGTATGCCACCATGCCCAGCTGTGACAGTGCCTTTGATGATTAGAGAGAAACTATACATAATTTGTGCAAAAGAAAGCCACTTCTTGCCCATTTCCAAGACCAATAATTGAATTGAATTGACACAGTGTGATATTTCAAAGTAAAGGCATCCACAAGATACAGTGCTTGTCCTGATACGCATCTCCACCAGGCCAGTAAATATGGTAGTGTCAGATCTCAGAAGACAAGGTTACACTATCCACAATGTGTAGGTAAATTCATTCCCCTAAACACAGGTTCTTAATCTGTTCTCTGTCAGTTATGAGTATAATGGAAAATCTGACTAATTCATCTGTCTTTGGTCCTAATTTGCCCTTTAGAGTTTTGCTTAATTTTAACATGAACTTACTTATGTATTTCAACATTTCATGCTGGTTTTCATGCTCTCTTTGCTCTCATTAATGCAACAGACTTTATATTCTTGTGAATAAGGTCAGACAAGAACTCTTTTTTGTGTGTGGTGCTTGTGTGTGGTGCTTGGGATTGAACCCAGGGCCTTGTGCATGCAAGGCAAGCACTCTACCAACTGAGTTATATCCCCAGCCCTTGAATAAGGTAGGAGATAGAGAAAGAGAAATAATGGGACAAGGCAGTATCTCTTAGATGATAAGCAGTGCTGACTTAGGACTCTTTATTTCTTCTGAATCTTATTTTGAGTCAGGTATTATAATCCTATAAAATGGAATCTTTCTGTTCTTTGCTGGGTTTACCTTAGAATTGTTTTTATAGTTTCTGGCCCTGTAAATTTTCTACTGTTCCTAAATGCTATTTAGAGAAATGGTGTTAATTTCCTTCCAACACTTCACTCTAATCTCTGAAGACCAAATGCTCCTAATGATTTACCCTCAATGCTGTGTCCTTGGCAAGTGGCTTAAATCCCCGAACTACTGAGAATTATTGATTTTCTGCATGCATAAGTTATTCAAACTTTCTGATTCATGGTAAATAGATTCCCATTCTATAACTTGACTTGTTTGGAAAATACCCTTTTCTTTTTGGACGCTTAAAGAACAACTTCAATGATATAAGCCCACAATATTTTGAATAATTTTATCTCTGATGCTAAACAACATTTATGTGAAACTAAAATAATTCAAAAACGAAAGATAGTTTTCTGCCCAGTTTTAGGAGAAATGGCCAATTTGGGCATTGGAGCATACTTATGAGAAATAATAAAAGTAGAAGCATTCTAGCATAGAATTCTAAATAAAACCCACCATAAAATATGTAAAAGTGCATGTAGGTTTAAATTTTTGCTTTTGAACAGAAGATGGGTGGGTGGAGATATGTGGGAGCTGAGGAGCACAGAGAACATGATTATTATTCATTATGGTTCAGTGAAGAAAAATGACTAAAGAAGCTGGGCTGCAGCCAGCAGACTTAGCAAAAATTCTTTGTGATAAGAATTCAGTGCTGCATAAGAACTCATGCTTTGTACTATCTGTGAAACACGGGATAAAATTTCAATGACATTAAAGAAGATCATCACTTAACAGGTATTTGTGGTTATGTAGAACCTTTCTTAGAGAGAACTTAACTAATCTTTACTGATGAATCCATAACTTAGTTATTTAAACACCCACTGCTTTTCTTTTGATTATAGCTACATAAACTCTTATCTGCATCAAAGAGATAGTTCTCCTGAGTTTTCAAGGTTAGTTACTAATTAAGGATAATGAATCATAATGTGGAAAGCAGACTATGCTCTGCTCAGAGTTACTTCATAATGTATAGAACAGCAACTTTCAGGCTGTGCCTGAACCTGAGTTACTCTGTTATGGAAAACAGTAGTTTGCCATAAGCTACTCCATTTTGACAGTAAGTGCTTAGGTGGAATGAGTCTACCACCTTCAACCGGTATAACCATAAGGCACAAACTAATAAATTATTATGCTAATAAGAATGACCACTTGTGAACTTATCAAATTAATCAGAAGCACATGGATGCATCACTGTATCAAACTCATATTGGAATAAACAGGCCCATGAACTTGTCAAACACACCTGATCACCAAATGATGCAACCCCCTCACTTGAGACCCATAAAAGGAGGAACACCCCATGACTGGACATGGCTGCATCCTGACCCTGTCACCCAGTCACTCTTCATGAGCCTTGCCCAGGAAAATCGTCACGGCAACATGTCAAACCTCCAAATCTCTGTCCTTGCACTTTAGCAGAGTGTGGTTTCTCCTGCCCATGATGACCATGTAAGTCCCACTCCGAGCTGACCTCTCAAGCTGACATCCAAGCTGACACTGAAACTGCCGTCTGTCTGGACCCTGACCTAGAATGAGTTCCTGCACTTTGTGCTCTGAACAGGTTCTTTGCAGTCCTAATCTTATCTGACCACCTATGGTGACTCTTCGCATTCATATCTGCCATCTGTCTTTGCTCAGTTCAGCCTCCTGAACCCCTGTGTTTGCCTTAACAATTTCTTAGCATATATATAATTTATATATATATATATATATATATATATATATATATATATATATATATACACACACACATATATTTCTGTGAAGTGTGATATCTGACTTGAGTGTTACAGATATTAGAAATTAAGATTGAAATAAAAGAACCTGTGATTGCTCAGCTTATGACAGCCACAAGTATTTAGTGAACTGCTACTGACCAATGTGGTGCAGCCTATGGATTCATTGTGGAAAAACACAAATGTGTTTGGCCTCTAGTCTATGTTAACAACACAGCTTACTCACTACAATTGGTGGAGCCACCAGGATTCCATTTATTAAAGAAGGAATCCAATAAGTAACCAGACTATAGGCAAAATAATTGGAAATCTACAACATTTTTCAAACAAAGTGAGTCATTGGCAATATAGATAAAATTCAGCACCCATAACAAAGATTCATGAACAGAGACTTAACGCTTGTTCTGCCAATCCAAGGCCTGGCTTGTGCCATGCTGCAAACTGTTGGGGACGAAACCCAACTTGGGTGCTAGATGGAAGGCACTCTTCTGATACATGGAGATCAAGGGTCAATGTTAGGAAAAGTGGAAAGGCAGATTGCCTACACTGTGCGGGGTCTCATCTCATGAGGAATTGGTTAGCAAAAGAAATATACAAACCAGGAGAGAGGAGGGAAGAAAATCTCACATCACACATTTATGATTATTCCTCTGTAAGGTGGACTATGGAGTTATACTCTACTAAGAAATTATTTGAGTGGACAAGAAAATTAACTAAGAAACATGTTAGCTCTGGGATGAAAGATAAGGGTCAGAATACAAAAGGAAATGCCCTAAAATGATGCTCACCTCCAGGGATCCATGGTACCCCACAGAGCAGGAGGTCAGAAGAAAATTTTCAATAGCAGTCCCAGAAGATACAAAATTATATTTAAAGGATCCTAATAATGTGAACCCATTAATACATAGAGCACCAAGAGAAGAAGTTCCTGCAATTTTTTTTTAAACCTCATCAAGACATCCGCTTGATGCAGGTTGAAATATTTTATATATGTCAGTTAAGTCTAAGTTATTGATTGTAATATTGAGTTCTATAGTTCCTTTATTCAACTTTTGTTTGAAAGATCTATACAGTGATGAGAGAGGTGTGTTAAAGTCACCCAAGGTTATTATGTTGTGTTTAATTTGACTCTTGAACTTGACAAGAGTTTGATTGACGAACATAGCTGCACCATTGTTTGGGGCATATGTTTATGATTGTTATGTCTTCTTGGTGTATGGTTCCCTTGAGCAGTGTGTAATGTCCATCTTTATCCATTTTGATTAACCTTGGCTTGAAGTTTACTTTATTTGGTATGAGTATGGAAACCCCTGCTTGCTTCTGCAGTCCATGTGAGTGTTATGATTTTTCCCAACCTTTCACCTTCAGCCTGTATATGTCTTTTCCTATCAGATGAATCTCCTGGAGGCAGTATATTGTGGGGTCTTTTTTAAAATCCAATTTGCTACCTCATGTCTTTTGATTGGTGAGTTTAAGCCATTAACAGTTAGGGTCACTATTGAGATAGGGTTTGTATTTTTAGCCATATTTGTTTATTTTTGTTATTTTACTTGAATTAGTTTTCCTCTTTGATTAGTTTTTCCATTATTGTACTATGCCGCAGTCTGGCTGGGCACACAATCACGAGCCACCACACAGCTTGTAGATTCAAACAGCAACTCTTTATTCCCGAACTCACACCAGCCGTCTACAAACACGTTCTGGGGAAATCCACGTTCTCTGCCCAAATCCACCTCCACTGGGCTTCTGTCTCCCAAAATATACTGTCTGAATCCCGTGAGAACTCAAGGGGAACTCAGGCAGCAAGATACGCCCTATTCCCAGCAGGAATAATCTTAAACCTTAAACCTGGAACCTAAACCGGGAACGCCCTAATCTGCCTTGGTCCTTGAGCAAGGTCACCTACATTCAATGTCACTGCAACATGGGGTACGCTGGCAAGGAAATTGTCATACCTACTTGGCTAATGGCTCCCAGCAGTACTACCTCCCTCTGCTGATTTCCATTGCTGTTTTTCATTTCCTCTTCATGAAATATTTTGCCAAGGATGTTTTGTCGTGCAAGTTTTCTAGCTATAAATTCTTTTAACTTTTGTTTATCTTGAAAGGATTTTATTTCATCTTCAAATCTAAAGCTTAATTTTTCTAGATACAAGATTCTTGGTTGGCACCCATTTTCTTTCAGAGCTTGATATATGTTGTTCCAGGACCTTCTAGCTTTCAGGGTCTGTGTTGAAAAATCTGCCATTATCCTAATTGGTTTTCCCCTAAATGTAATATGCTTCCTTTCTCTTGTGGCTTATTCTCTCCTTATTCTGTATGTTGGGCATTTTCATTATAATGTGGCTTGGTGTGGATCTGTTGTGATTTTGTACATTTGGCATCCTGTAGGTTTCTTGAATTTGTATTTCCAATTCATTCTTCATGTTTAGAAAGTTTTCAGATATTATTTCATTGCATAGATTGCTCATTCCTTTGGTTTGGACCTCTATGCCTTCCTCTATCCTAATAACTCTTAAATTTGGTCTTTTTATGCTATCCCATATTTCTTGAATGTTCTGCTCATGGTTTCTTATCATTATCAATGTGTGATCTATGTTCTTTTAAAGATTATATATTTTGTCTTCATTGTCTGATGTCCTAACTTCTAAGTGTTCCACTCTGTTGGTCATGATTTCATTTGAGCTTTTAGTTTGGTTTATTATTTCTTTCATTTCAAAGATTTCTGTTTGGTTTCTTTTTTTAGCACCTCTATCTCCCTGTTGAGGTGATCTTTTGCTTCCTGTATTTGTTTATGTAGCTCCCTGTCAAAGTGATCTTTCACTGCCTGTATTTGCTCTCTTATATCTTCCTTGAGTTCACAGAACATTTTAACCATGTACATCCTAAATTCCTTCTCTGTCATTTTTTCTGCTGTGATTGCGAATGATTCTAATGATGTGGTGTCTTCTTTTGTTTGGGGCACTTTCTTCCCTTGTCTTTTCATGTTGCTCATGTGTCTTCCTTTCCAGCTCTGTGGGTCTAGACTACTATTGTTTTTACCCTATAGGTTTGTAGTGCTCTTGTAGGGTTCCAAGACCTCTCCTTTGTGGGGAAGGACAATGTTAACAGATCCCAATATCAACAATATATCACCTATGAACAATTTGTTGTTATTAAGATGTTTACAGTTTAGTCTCAATGTACAAAAATGTTGGATTCAATTATTATCTAAAATATAATCAGTAGTTTTGTAAAAAGATTTAGTTTCTGACAGTGGACAATGAACTGGGGGTGGGGCATAGGACGATATGCTGAGAAGGTAGGATGTGAGGTTAAAGAGAATATATTTCAGGAAGTGTGAAGGAGAAATCTAATGAAGAGGATTAGTAGCAAGAGAATAGACAGGAAGTAATTTAGGGTAGGCAAGTATGTGGGATGACAGTAGAGTACATAAAACAAACACACATATGTATTTAGAAAAATACAGATGTTAAAATAGTAAAATTTGGAGGGGGAAGAATAATGAAAGAATAAAAAGGAAAAAAAAGGTATATATAACATCTCTATATTATATTATTCAGATGACTCAGTCCTCAAAGTCCTATTTCATGCAAAGTTCTTGGTTTCACATATGTTGGGGATGTGAGGGCCAGAGGATAGAGGGGTAGAAGAGAAAAAACAAAAAACTCGAAGGAAGAAGCCAGGTTGTAGCTAGTTTTAGAGATCCTTATCTTTCCTGCTTCTCTGCTCATCCAGTAGGTGGCCTCATCTGTTGTAAGCTGATGTCTCTGCCTTCTGGATGTTGGAGGTAACCAGGGTGGGAAGACTAGTCCTGGTGCAGGGCACCTGGATGTGGGGAGTGGCACCCACCAGTCCCTACAGAAAGACTGCACCTCATGGGTCTCTTTTTGGAACTGCTTGCTCTTGTGACATAAGCGCCAGGTACTATCTCCACAACAGCACATTCTTTAAGGACACTTGCTAAATTGAATTTAATTCACTCTCAGATTGCAATTAGAATAAACTACCTGGTTGATTGTTTCCATAATTCATTTAGCTTTCATCACACCATTTCTAAGGAAGAATCTGAGTCCTTGCTAGTATCTGAGCATCTCCTTTTCCAAGGTTCAGAGCAAAGCCTAAGAATATTTATTCATAATTTTTGAACTAAAAATAAGTTTTTTCTAATTAGAAAAGACTTGGAAAATGTACTCACCAACCCAGCTCATATAGTGGCCATTTAGGTCCCCTGGATGAGCTCTCAATTAGCCCACTTGGTAAATTATATAAAAGCTTATAGAGGTTTTCTATTATTTCTACTCTGGTCACTTTTTGGTGTACATTCCACAAGATACTCATAAAATTAAGGGTGCTAATAATACGAGAGGCTCAAATATAGATGGTAGGAATATTTCAAAGCTATCAGGCCAAAATCCTTTTCATTAGGTTTTTCTCTGTTTTACTAGGGAATTTTTTTTTTTTTTTTTTTAGTTGTTGATGGACCTTTATTTTACTTATTTATCTGCGATGCTGAAAACCCAACAGAGTGCCTCACACATGCTAGGCAAGTGCTCTTTCATGAGCTATGACTCCAGCCCCTTACTAGAGTAATTTAAGGCAAGAACAAAAGAAGACAACAAAAGAGTTTCCATGTATCTTCAAGATGGTTTCAAATAAAGAAAGAGAAGAAATTGTAGAGGCAGAATAATAACTTAAATCCCCTTCATATTCTTTGCCAGTCCTATTTTATTGTGAAGAATCTTTGACTCCCACATTATTTCCTCCACTCCCAGTGGGGAATGACCACCTGTTTATTATGGAGCTGAAGCCCCACCTGTTTCCAATCTGTCTTTGGGTTCCTCCAAATTCTGAGTAAACGTCTTTCCCACCCAGTCATGACAATCCCCATCATCTTCACAATTACCATTACTCTGGCTGACACAATCATGCCTTTGTTTGGATGAATTATCCCAGCTACAGGTGGCCCAGCTGAGGCTCTGGGAATCATCTGTCCTTCCCATCTAAGTCATGATCTCCATATAGTCCTTTTGGTAACCTCAGCAGCTGGAGGATGAAGTTTGGGATTAAAAATCAGAGTCTTTGGCCCCAATGCTCCCTCGCTGGAGCAGTGGACACAGATTGAAAGTGCCAACTAAAGCCTCAGGGAAATGAAATAATAAGAGGACACATCATTCTTTTAAAAAGAGCAGGAATTTTCTTTCTTTAGTGATCAAATACACCTTATTTTCACTTTTAAAATGCTCTTATTGTTTTAAAAATGTAATTGTACAGAATCTTCTAGGTAGTACTCATAGTGAAGAAAAAAATCTAGGTCGGAATCACATAAACTGAATTTTGCCCAAGATCCCTTCAATAGAAATTTTTCTGCTGCCCTACTGCTGTCTGGCCACATTGCCTTAATGACAGGAGTGCAAATGAGACACCTGTGATCTGTACCCACCCTGAAATTACCACATGACGCTCTAAGAGAATAAATGGTCCTGGCTCTGTCACATTTTCCCTTCTTTTCTTCTCCCTTGGATTTTTATTGAATGTTAACTCTGGGGGTGAACAGCACTGTGTAATATGGGGTGGGAGGCTGAGTCATATTTTAGTCATACTTCAAAGGACTGAGAAATAAATCACACTAAGTTGCCTTTTCATGCTATGCTTTTGCTTTTGATGAAAATATTAACCAGTCCTTTTGTGAATTGATCATATCAATTCATAAACATAAATTCTAGATTTTCAAATTCAGTTCAGCAAAATACTAAGCTTATTTTCTGTCTTTCAGTTTACATGGGAAATTTGTAACTTTTTGACAGATAACTTGAAACATAAGGTTAGCTAAGGATGTGGAAAAAATATCTGAGTGACAGCAAAGAGATTGTCGATATTTCTGCATGTTGTTCACATTTGTTTGTTCTTTTCTGTGTTTTGTTTTGTTTTTTTGCATGTTTGCTTGTTTTGTTTTGTTTTCTGTAGGAAAAATCCTGGAAGAAGGCTTTCCATGGCAGGAAAGCACGACATTGTTGCCATATGTGGAGCACCTAAAACTTGTGTCTCATCTGATAAAATATGGCTGAAGCATGAATGCTGGGGATGTTTTCACAGAAGGAGTGATAGGTTCCCTAAAATAAGGTTTCACCACCATGATCTGCCGCAGTCTGGCTGGGCACAAATCACCAAGCCACCACAAAGCACTTGTATCTTCAAACAGGAAACTTTATTACCTGAACTCCAACAGCACTCCACGCACACTCCCCGGGAACTCTCCCAACGCCACCCACGCGGCCCCCAGGAACACCACACACCAACCGGGACTCCCTCCACTCGGCTGCGAGCATTCACTCTCGGAACCGAGAGAACTCAACGGGAACTCCAAAGTAGCGGGCGACAGAGGCAGCAAGAGCCTCCCTATTACTGGTGTAAAGGTCTAATATACAATTGAATCAATCCAACATCATCTTAATGGCTCGCCTCTCAACCATTACTTCTGGCAAAATGCCAGGGGCCATTCCGACTCGGCTGTGGCTCTCAACAATGATCCTAATATCAAAGGTAAGATATATGTAGTCAGGTTATAGTCTAGGAATCTCTACCAGTAATGCCATTGGACATGCTTTTGAACTAGATGAAATTGATGAGGTAAAATATTATTGCAAACCCTGAATTTTTCATTCCTATTTCTGCCTAAATTCTGCACAGCATTCACTCTACCAAAAATGTTGAGATGCCACAAATGGCATGTTTAGAAAAAAGATGCAAACTTTGTTGCAAGAATCAGCTATGTAATAATCAATACAGTCTTTTTTCCAGAAATATGACAATAAGAGCAGCCTGCATTTTTAATAATCACATCCATATTAGGAGGAAAAATGATCAAAGCTCCTCATTTATGAGACAAACCCATTTCCTGGGGAAATATACGTATATCTCTCAGGAATATATATATATATATATATATATATATATATATATATATGTATATATCTGTATATATACATATATATTTACATATATATGATATACATATATTTACATATATTTGTATATGTAAATATACACATATGTTTATATATATATTTTTTAAATTTTTATTATTGGTTGTTCAAAACATTACATAGCTCTTGACATATCATATTTCATACATTTGATTCAAGTGGGTTATGAACTCCCATTTTTATCCCGTATACAGATTGCAGAATCACATCTGTTACACATCCACTGTTTTACATATTGCCATACTAGTGTCTGATGTGTTCTGTTGCCTTTCCTATTCTCTATTATCCCCCCTCCTCTCTCTCTCTCTCTCTCTCTCTCTCTCTCTCTCTCTCTATATATATATATATATATATATATATATATATATATATATATTTTTTTAAAAAAAAAAACTAGAGACTGAACCCAGGGACACTGTACCACTGAGTTACATCCCCAGCCTCTTTTTATTTTGAGATAGGGTCTTACTAAATTGCTAAGGATCTTGCTAATTTGCCCAGGCTGGCCTCAAACTTGTGATCCTCCTGCTTCAGCTTCCCAGGTCACTGGGATTACAGGTATGCACCACTGCACCCAGCAAGGAGGCATATATATTAACTAATATTAAGACTTGTTAAACCAGTCTGGTTCCTCCTCCTCCTCCTCCTCCTCCTCCTCCTCCTCCTCCTCCTCCTTCTCCTTTTTGTTGTTCAAATGGAAAGTGAATAGGAGAGAAAGTCAAGAATGATTGGAAGCTATTGAAAATTAGTGGCTGCAGTGGGGCGTGTCCTGTGCTTGATGTTTGACATTTCCAAGAAGCACATAATTTTGCAATGGAAGTCTCATGCTTGCCCTTGTCCCCACAGTTCTGTGTGTTCATGTGAGATGATGCCACATCTGGCAAGGCCAAATCTTCTCTCCTCGACTAACTGCTGTTTTATTCTGGCTATTTGGAAATATGTTCTTGTTGCTGCAGTGATCTCAGTACGAGTCCTGGAATGTTGATTTTTTTTTTTTAGCATGTGTTCTTTCAAACTAGCCATTTCTTTGGTAGTCTATTTCAGTTAATGTGGTGAGAAAGAATTGTGTTATCCAAACAGAGGGAAATAAAATCACAGCTGGGCGTTACCTCAGCAGCAGGCATCTTGTTGTGAGCACCCCCATATTGTCTGGCTGATTGTTCCCTAAATTGCCTGAATGCCTAGAAACTTCTGTCACCAGACATCACTGTGAATTTGGAAATAGTCTGTGACCTCAGAGGTATTTAGAGAGTGGTCTCCACACAGCCCTAAGAGCCTATGTCCTTGAACTTAACTTTGCCCAGAGCTTCACTTGGTGGAAGAGTTACCTTTATTCTCTTCCCTTAAGAAACAGTGACATTCTCCTCCCTTGCTATTGCAAAAGCACAGATGTGTTGAGTTGTGCTTGACTTCCATGTGTCAGTCATATATACAGCCCTGCAGCCTTGCAGGCAGATTGTGCTGCCTGTGATGAAAGTTTAGTAGCAGAACACCTTGAGCCTGGCTTAGGACTTCAGCTTGCCAAGTGCAGTGGAAACGAGTGAAAATCTGGATGGAGTAGGCATGACAGAAAGAAGGGCAGTTCGTCTTGCTAGGGTGGCAAGCCCACTCGTATAACTGGTATTTCTATTTTCAAATGTCACCCACCCTCACTCTGGCATATCTTGCTCTGTAACTTGTGCTCCTATTCAAAATGTGTGACGCTCTTGCTCTTCCCTCCTCAGCAAGGGAATGTGCTTGCCATTTAGTCAGCTCACTTACTCATACTGCAGTTATGGAGGGAAAATCTCATGACTTTGATATTGCCACTTTACGCTCTGAAGCTATGTTACCACATTTCATTCATTAGGGTAAAATAAATTTGAGATATTATTTCAGTGAAGAAAATTCTCCCTATGCCTCTCTCCAGATAATAAAAGATTTTGTATTTGTTTTCAAATCATTCTCTGCGGAAGTTTCTGTCTACAGAGAGCTCTGGATTTTGACAACTTAGAAGTCAGGGGCTTCCATAGAAATAGAGGCCAATGGTCACTTCCCATTGCCTCTATTAACCCACATTTTTCTAGATTTCAAACTTTTCCCCAGCCTCCCAATATGCCTGGGGCCCAGGATGAGAATAAAAAATGAAGAATGTACCACTCTCTTTAGCACTTTGTTATTGAATCTCCTAACCTAATGCCTAAACATTTATCATGACATTTATCATGACACAGCACTTTTTTCATCCTGTTATTTTTTAATTTGCCTATTATTTACCAATAGTTTATAAACATTGGTAAATATTGTGTGCACACGTGCACACAGTGGTAAACATTGTGTGCACACGTGCACACACATACACACTTAATATTATCTACTACATGTGTTATTTCCATTTATTTATTATTTCCATGATATCAATTACTCTCCATGGGTTAGAAGCTAAGACTTATAGATGATATAAAATTTAAAATATATGATTCCTGCTTTCAAAGAACCCATAAACTATTGGTGAATAATAGGCATATGAAAAAATAACTATCAGGATGAAATAAGTGCTGTGTCATGATAAATAAGTGGAGAAGCATGTGGGTCTTAAAAACTCAAAGCCAATTAACAATGAATAAATATATCCCTAGAACTAATAAAATAAAAATGTAAAGAATTTAAGACCTCGTTCAACTGAATGAATATTCTCAAGCATTCTCAGATGAATATGGATCCCCATCTGTTGATGCCCCACTTTGCCTAAACCCAACTAGAATTCAGAAACACAAACTGCTGTAATTAATAAGGTCCCTTGAAGTCAGTCTCACAGGACACATGGCATATGGCAAGCTCAGTAGATGCTGTCCTAAAGAAGTTTGCAGTCTCAATGTCTTAGGAAAGTTTAGTGGTGATCACAGAGAAGATCCAAGTTTCTTTAGAAAGTGGGCTGGAAAGCTAGCTGACCGTGCCAAATGTGTTGGTGCATGCCTATAATCCCAGCAGCTTGGGAGGCTGAGGTAGGAGGATTGAAAGTTTGAGACCAACCTCAACAACTTAGCAAGACCATAAGCAGTTCAGTGAGACACTGTCTCAAATAAAATATATTTTAAAAAGGGCTGGGGATGTGGCTCAGTGGTTAAGGCATCTGGATTTAATCCCCAGTACCAAAAAAAAAAAAGCTAGATGACTTTTGCTTTGAGGGTAATATTGAAAGTGAAAACCCACCTTTCAATTTCAAAAGCAATAAATTCAAAGATAGATATCACCGAAATGTAGTCTCTTTCATCTCAGGTGCCGCAACTAAGAAAACGACTTGGAAATTTATAGTAAGCACTGTCCCAAACAACAAAGCTCCATCCAAGGCCCACAGAACAAGAAAGAACATAGTCAATGTTACCTAAAAATAATGTATCTTTAAGAATACCAGTATTTATAGCAGCACAATTCACAATGGGCAAGTTATGGAACCAGTTTACTGATAAATGAATAAAGAAAATGTGGTATATATACACATGGAGTTTTTCTCAACCATAAAGAAAAATACAATTATGGCATTTGTTGCTAAATGAATGGAACTGGAGAACATCCTGCTATATAAAATGAGTCAGACTCAGAAAGTCAAGGATAGAATGTTTTATCTCATATGTGAAAGCTAAAGAGAGAAAAAGGAATTAAAAAAGTGATCTCATGAAAATAGAAAGGAGACCAATAAAGTAGAGGAAGGGAATTGAGAGGGAGGGAGGAGAGGAGAGCATGGGGAAGTTCTGGGCATGAAAAATCTACCACATTATACTACATTTATGTACAAATATACCACAATGAATCCCATTTCATATATAATAGTAATGCACTAATTAAAATTAATAATAATAATAATGATAGAATAGCTATCAGTAGAGTAGAATAAGAGAATCAGGGGAGGAAGGAGGAGAGGGTAAGAGAAGATACTGGGGAATGAGATTGATCCTATTATGTTATGTGCATGTGTGAATATGGCATAATGAATCCCACTATTATGAATAATTATAATGCACCAAAATTATGTATCTTTTTTGGTATGAAAATAAGGTAATAAAAGAGATGATTATCACACAACAGTAGTGAACTCTCGCCCCCGGTCGGCGCAGGCAGGGAAGCTGGGTTCCCTTGCATGGAATGGGCTGGCTGAGAAATACAGTGAAAAATCACACAACACAGAAGATAGTTTTAAAGGGGTGGGGGCAGGGCTATTCAAACTTAAGGGTCGAGCTTCTACACTGGCAAAAAAGCAAGAGCTCTCATTTGCTTTATTTATATGGGGGAACTTCAAAGGCTTTCTACAGAATGTTCTTAGCCAATTAAGGTAGGAGGTGGGCTGTCCAGTTCCCAATGTGTCACACCCATCTCTGGAGTTATGAGATCAACCTTCTTAGCCACGCAAAGACAGAGGCAATCCATCAAGTGAGAGGAGCCACAAAATAGTTTGCATGCCAAACCAAAATCTTCTTGGCTCCAAGTCCCAGTGAAGACACTCAAATAGCTCAGGGGAGGCTCCTCAGTTAAATTTTCCTTTAAGATTCCTATGAGGTATCCCCCAACTGAGCTGCTTGCTCTTTCCCCAGAAAGTTACACATTCCCATGCTGATTCACAGGTCAAAGACTGCTTTATTTATCTTGTGCCACAATGCTGGATTTCCTCATTTGCCCCAACAGATCCACTCTCCTCCTTTTACTACTCTTTGAGTAGAAAGGGAGATGGTGATTTCATTACATTTCTCTGTGCAGAGAGGTATTTGCCTATAGAAGCCACACCACAGTAGCCTATTGACAGGTTTGCAGATTCTTAGCAGAGAAGCTAACACAGGAGCAATGCTTGTAGGCACCACCCTAACTGATGCATGCAATTGTCTGAAACCTTGAGGCCTACGTTAGGTATATAATTTTCCTTTTTTAATGACTGGACTCTGTGAGTTCTAATGTGGCTCAAAGAAACTAGACTAGGTCAGTTCTTTGGGAAATAATAATGATGACCCTAAGAGCTACCATTCATTGGACATTGACTCTTTGTATAGATTATATTATGTAATCTTCAATACAGCCCATAAAGTTCTATTATTAACCTCTCTCTTTAATAAATAACGAAATTGAGGCACAGAGAGTTTAATTTTTCCCCAAAGTACCTGAGCTATTAAAGAAGTGATTCCCAAGACCAATAGAGGATGTCAGACTGACCACCATGGCTATCATTAGTTGAGCATCACCTGTTGCCAGACTGTGGTGTAAAGGGCTTTACTTCAATCATCTTGTAGAAACTGATGCTTAAAAAAAAGGTTAAATGTAAGGCTAGGGATATAGCTCAGTTGGTAGAGTGCTTTCCTTGCATGCACAAGGCTCTCGGTTCAATCCTCAGCATCACACACACACAAAAAAATAGTTTAATGTATGAGGTATGTGATTACAATTCTGATACACCTGTATAGGCGTAATAGATTTGAACAATTAAGTTAAAGGATAATGGGAAGAGTCAGGTTTCTCACTGTTGGAGTGTGAATTTACAGATAATTGAAAGGAAGAGGGTAGAGTGGTCCATGTGGTAAGGGATTAGGGATGGAGATGTCATTATAAACTTATGTTTACCTTAATATAAATATAGATAATTGCATACAGAAATATTATATAGATATATATCTATATACATATACATATATAAAAATGATTAATATTTTATTTACTCTGTCAACCAAGAGAGCCTAGAAGTAACTACACCCTGGTAACAATGAGCACACTTAGAGCCCAGATCTTGGTTTCTAATACCGTGTTCCATTAAAAGAAAACAAAGTTCCTTAAAGAAATGGTTAATTCTAAGACTATAGTGAGAAATACACAGATAAGACTGTAGCATTTTGTGTCAGGAAGCAAGGAAGTGCTCACAAAAAGAAAAAGAAACACAATGATGGGGGCATATCAAAGGGAAACCACAGCTAACTGAAAGTGCTCACAATGACCAAAGAAGTCATGATTTGAGCAGATCAGTATAGGCTCATAACCCAGAGCACAGAATATATATAAGTTTCTATTAGTATAAAGAAGTGATTGAATATATAACTTGCTGAGAAAATACAAATCTTCCATGCAGAAAAATTCTAAATAATTTTTGTAGATATTCTGGTTTCTGGGAGGTGGAGCCTAGTTTCTTCCACTCCTTAAATATGGATTACACATCCTGATTTCCTTCCAAAGAGTATTGTAATGGAAAGAAGAGAAAGTGAATAATTTTACAATGGAAAATCCTGATAATCACTATTTCAGCCAGGTGATTAAGGTCAACATCAACAATAATGGCACATTGACAGTATATACCCTTGATGTCATGTATAAGAATGGCACTCTAGGTCTGTGATCTTCCAAGACCCCATTCATAGCCCCACTCAAATTGTGAGATAAAACATCATACAAATCTCAGCTGGTGGATATTGTGCAAAATAACTGACCATTACCCCTCAAAATTGTCAAGTTCATCAAAAACAAGGGAAGTCATCACATAGCCAAAAGGAGTCTAAGGAAACATGAAAATTAAGTATCATGTGGAATCCTGGATGGGATCCTAGAAAGGCAAAAGGACAATGAGTAAAAACTAAGGGAACTTGAATAAAGTATGCTCTTTTGTTATGAATATTTCATCGATATTGGTTTATTACTTGTGATAAATGTACTAGATTAATATCAGATCTTAATAACGAGGGAACTGAGTCTGAGATATATTGGGAACTCTTTGCAATCTTTCTATAAATCTAAAATTATTATAAAAATAAAATTATTTTTTAAAAGGGAGTTAAAGTTTCTCTAAGAAAACACAGCAGTAACACATATAAACTAGGGTTGAAATCAGGATTTATCAATGCAGAATTCAGTGACTTTTTTTAATACCTTTATTTTATTTGTTTTTATTTTATTTTATTTTATTTATTATGTGGTGCCCAGGATCAAACCCAGTGCCTCCCGCATGCTAGGAAAGCACTCTACCACTGAGTCATAACCCTGGCCCTGAATGACATTTTTATTATATAAGCATTGTACAAAAGCAAGAGCCACATTATTTTTCTCCATTTGTTGGTGAATATTGAGATCTACTTCTTATCAAATAGAATAATTTAATTGCTATTTAGACACTTATGACACCCAGCAGCCTGACTTTTGACTGCACAGTATTTCATAATATATATCACTTCTTAAAGTTCAGAAAATGCACATCATTTAAGTGACATCTGTTACAAGAAAATGACACAAATGTTCAACAAATGTTGAAATTCAGTAAATCTGTGAAAGTAAAGAGGTGGTCAAGTTTTTGAAGTGAAAACTCTTGCTCTGGAGGGACAATCAGTTGCAGGTATAACAAGAAAGGAATGTGACTTCCTCATTCTATCCTTAAATCTATTAAAAGCTGAATAAGCTGAAAATTAGTAACTTTTCTTGAACTCATCAGAGAACTAAAGTGTCAGAAAAATAGGTCACACTGAAATCTGGAGAGATGAACTAATCCAGAAAGTAACACCTGAGACCTACTTATCTGGAACCGAAGCCACTAGAGCCACAAATTTATAAGAACACTTACAGTAACAGAGAACTACTCTTCCAGGGAAAGTAACCAGAACCTTACCCCACCTATGGGAAGACCATTCTCTGATTCCATCTCTCCCTAACCTTTCTGTCTCATGTTAAAGGGAATTGGACACACTTGTGAATATCACAAATCAATGATAAAAACCTATTTAAAAACTGATACTTAATCCCTAAGGTTATATGCCAGTTCCATTCCTCCCCACCTTACCACCGCATCAAGAGATTGATTGTACAATACAGTGAGTTACATTTAAAAAAAAAAAAAAAGAGCTGTAAAATCCAGACTCTTCCTAAGGAGGAGCTATAGGAAAGTCCAAGACAACAGAGGAGGAAATAAATAAATAATGACACTGGAGGGGTCTGAAGCCTCTGGGTCCTACAGTAACATTCAAAACAACCAAATTTCAACTGAAATGAACATAAAACCTCCTTCTTCAGGCCTATTAATCTCAGTTCCTATCACCAGATACAACATTTCCAGGTTTTAACCAAAAATTGCAAGTCATGTGAAAAGTCATATCAAAAGATATTAATCTAAAGAGACAAAGCAGCAGGACCAAATTTGGATATGACACAAATCTTCAAAGTATCAAACTTGAAATTTAAGATAACTATGATTAATATGTTAAAGAATCCAATATGGAAAAGAATATGCAGAAAGAATGGGTATTAGAAGCAGAGAGACGGAAATTCGAATAAATAATCAAAAGAAAATTCTAGACGTCAAAAACAATGCTATGGAAATGAAGAATGCAAAGAATAATGTTACCATTCCTTAAGCCATTGCTCTGGGTTACTTCCTTCCAGCTACACTTAGAATGAATACAGAGAAGTGGTTTCTGATCTATACTATACGCGCTGTGGGACTCTCACCTCCTGTGAACTGCTCATTACTTTTAATGCTGCTAAAATGGTGATAAATAGGCTGTGGTATCAAACATTGCCAGGTGTTTCATGGCTTATTTTTTGAGAGTCACCACTGCAATGAACACATTTCTAAATAGAAATGTGTCTATAAATAGCCAAGCTGAAGTTCTACTAGGTCATAGTTCCCATGTGCCCTTATAGCTCTATTTTTACACAAAATCACTGCCAGTCCTAACAAGTGACTGCCTGGTCTGTGTCCCAAGTCTGAGAAAATAACTTTGCTTCTGCTTGAACATGATTATTCTTATCTTATAACTTCTAAAATGTTCTCTTTCTTTTCTCTTTATACATAAAATCTCAGATTATATTTTTATCTGAGGTCATTGTTTCTTTTTACATTTCTTTAGTCCCCTAAAGGGTGTCTTAGGACATATGCCCTTGGGAAAAAAAAAGAGACTTATTCATTTTTAAAAACAGTAATTCCCTTAGCTCTATCTAAAGTGAAAACCAGTGGAAAGTTTACTGCCTTCACAGAGTTATAAATTACGTAAATGTCAATACTAGGACACTGAGACAGGGAGAGGGCCATTTTATTTAACTAGTGGTGTCATGGGCCTTGCAATATCATTGCCAGGGAATCCACATTAAAACTCAATAGATGAAATGATGGGCACAGGGGAGGATGGAGTAGTAGCAGCTTATTTCCATGAAGTGTTCATTTATTTGTCTCTCAGAGGATTCATAACTACCATCACTTAGTTATTTCTCACTTTGTTAACCTAGAAAATACTATTTTTTGATACCAATCTCAAAGAAAACAGCTGCTTATGTGCTCATAGTATTTTATTTCATAATCATGTATGGCTTTTGTTCCTTCATGCCTGAGATGAAAATAATATTTTTAGTGAGTGATTTGACTACTAAATTATTAAGCAGATGAGAAGGTTCCAGAAGACCTCATTTTTCAAGTCTGGTCTGCTACCAACATGCTGGGAAATGTTGGTATTCCAACATCTAAATACCTCAGTGCTTTCAAATACAGAATGGGAACATCAAAATCTGGTTTACTTTTCTTTTTTTGGTTTCTCTCCAACTTTTCTGATTACAAATGAGAGAGCTAAATAGACATATGTGGCTATATTTTATAAAGTACTTCTTTATAAGGACTTATAACAAAATGCAAGCAATAAAATTAAACAATTACATTTTCCAGTAAAATAAAAAACAGATGTCAAGAATATGTTTTAATTAATTTTATTTAATATAAATAAAATGGCTCATTTTCTTATTAACATGGGCCTATGATATACTACTATCTCAGTCTATATCATGTACAATATGCATAGGAGCAAATTGGTCAGAACAAGTACCCAAAAGCATGGAGTTATAAAGACCAAGAGGCATATGAGGTATATTCTGAAGGACATGGAGAATAAAACCCAGGGCATGTCCCCTAACTGCAGTTTTTCTCCCACCCACCTTCCTGCCACATGTGTGCAGAGAGATGTCTGTGGTAAATTAGAGTTTTTATCATTTAGAAGCCCAGGCCTCAGCCAGAAGGAAGGCAGGAAGAGAAAATGGGGAGAACACAAAAGGAACTTACACCCGACTTGCACCTGACCCCCACCTGACTAAATTGGCTGATCCCAGTACAATAGTACAATAGGCCCCAGGACCTTCCCTACCTGGCTTCCTGTCCCACCCTAAATTAGCCACCAAACCAGCTCATCCCATGATCTGGCTCTGCTGAACCCTATAAAACTCAGACCCTTGTTGTAGCCCATTTTCTCCCCCCAAAATGAGCCCCTCCGTTGCTTAATAAAAGTATCATTGATCCGTGGAGGTCTGTCCCCATTTTGGTTATTTTTTACTTTCATATTCCATATAACTCCCACTCCCACTCCCAGCCAAGGGTAACCCTTCAGAATTGCAAACCCTAGCTAGAGATTAGAGATCCACACCGACATGAAAAGAATATTTCCCCTGTTTCCAAAGTCAAACAGTAATTGAAAGATGAACTATTTTTCAGAAATTGAACTTGGATAAATCAGTGTATGGAGATGTCAATAGGTGCACAGGATCTGGGTCTGAGAAATGCTTAGATTTACAAAAATCTGTTAGCCTCTCAGCTAAGCATTTGAAGTTCTCTGAACTTTCAGGGCAAAACATCTATTCATCAGTGGCAGAATATTTAAGTTAAGTTGCACAAGATCATGGACTGGGAGAAAGTTAACAATTTCCTTCACACTTTCTAGAAGGCTGGACAAAGTGGTGACTATATGTGTGCTAAGGTTGTTACAGAATTTTTTAGGGACACTGTGTTGACTGAAGCAGCTCTACATGAAGCTTTTCTTTCTCATTTTAATCAAGTTAAATTGGTTTTGCTACCAGGGATTGAACCCAGGGGCATTCCACCACTGAGTCACATCCCTAACCCAGTTTTTTTTTTTTTTTTTTTTTGAAACAAGGACTCACTAAGACCTTGAGCCACTGAGATTACAGACATCTGCCACTGCACCCAAGTTCTGAAAAACCAGCCTCTACCTCAGAGCAAAGCCTGTCCAAGGAAGGGACATCACCTTTGTCCTTGGAAAAACCCACAGAACACTCCTAGGCACATTCCCACCCTGCTAAGTTGTTTATCTACAAATAACAGGAGAGATCTGCTGAGCCAGGTGTCCCTGACTCAGTCAGGCTAGGTGAGGACCCATAGCAACCCCCTAGCAGCCACCAATCAGCATGAGACAGGGAAATACCTGGGATGCCAGATGACCCTCCCAGTAGTTTATAGTGGTTGATAACATGTTGGGAAACCATGTAGTTCAGCAAGTACACCCCTCTTGGCTTAAACCAATCAGTTCAAATGAATACCCCTTTTGTACTGACCAATCACCCCTACCCAACTTGTTCCTGCCAGTGAATGTGCTAATCATGTTTTAGAGTTGTTATTTGATTTTCCCGCGGTGTGTGATGATTTGCTATGATGTATGTGAAGTCCCTGCCCTCTCCAAAGAATGTATAAAACTGCTGCAAACCCTGGGCTCGGGGCCCCTCAGCATCACCAGTTGTTGTGTGTGTGTGCGGAGGACCAAGCTGGCTCGCAATTAACACCTCTTTGCTGCTTACATCGATCGATTTGGGGTCTCTGGTGGTCTTTTGGGGGTCCCAAATTCGAGCATAACAGTTCAATTTAAATTTGGAAGAACTACAAGATAAAAGTGAAAGTGGAAACAGGTAACACATGTCTTGCAGAAACCATCAGTTCAAATAATTAAGAATGCAAATAATTCAGTACAAACCTTAGTGTTAGGTAGGGATGCCAAGATGGCAGAGGCAGGGTACAAGAAAAATGCTACTGGAGAACAAGATAGGGAGATGAGTCATCATGTCCCTGTTTATGATAAGTCCTATTATCATGACAACTCCTCCTGCCACTGAGAAGTGATCGCCTATGATAACTCCTGCCACAAATTCAGTATTTAAAAGTAACCCATGGGAACTTTCGTTTGTGTAGAGGGGAGGAGTGGGTTTGTGGGGATGAGAAAGATGGTAGAAAGAGACAGACATTATTACCCTATATACATGTATGATTACACTACTGGAGTGACTGCACCACACACAGCCAGAGGAATGAGAAGTTGTACTTCATTTGTGTACAGTGTGTCAAAATGCATTCTACTGTTCAATAAATAAATAAAGTAACCCATGGTGGAAAATTGGTTAGTATTATAATCAAGTACCATGAGGTAACTAATGGGAACAAATGGGATAAAGTCTGATTAAAGTCCATATAGGGAAGAGAATGCCTCACAGCTCAGCTTATAAGACACCAATTTCCAGACATCAGGGCCTTGAGCCTTTCTCTCTTGCTCAGCCCACTCCACTCCACCTTCCAGAGTGCTACTTCCACCCTCACCTTTGATAAATCTGGACTTTGTTACTTCTTCGTGTCTTGCTCAATTCTTTGTTTGGGACACCAAAGACCTAGATTCCAACTGGATGCCCCAACCATAATGCATGTATTATATATGTACCAAGAATGGAAGAAATAGAATTCATTTTTCAAGTACTAAAACATTATAGAAACAAATAAAAACACACAAAAATTTTTCAAATTTCCTATGACTTCATCATACAAGGAGTCACAAAACCAAATATTGTAAACGAAATCACAAAAATCAGTGAAAAAGTGGAAATGTTTACAAACCACTAAATCCAAATATCTCAAAAATTTGATGCATAATTTGAATAATGTGTTGGTAAAAGTACAACTGAAAGTGGAAATTTTAACAATTGTGTAAAAAAAAATAGTACACTGTATTTTAAACTTGAGTTTGGTATCTAAAGCAGTAGTGAAAGGGAGATGTAAAACCTTACCTACATTTCTAGAAAACAGAAAGCCTAAAGATAGATCAATTAATACTTCAACTGAAGGCAAAAGAACAAGAAAATAAATCACCCAAAATAGGAGGAACACAGTAATAATTGTTACTACACTTGATCTTAGCCAAAAGGCCGAGAAGCGATAGTAATAACTGTTAACATAATTAGAACTATAATAAAAGCTCAGAATAGATCAATAAATTCAAATTTGTGGGTTTTGGCCAGAGGAAAGAAACAGAAAACATTCTATCAAGTACTTTTTTAAAGAAGATATGTGGAGCTGGAAATAGCTCAGTTGGTAGAGTGCTTGCTCCACACACAAAAGGCCCTGGGTTCAATTCCCAGCACCACCACAAAAAAAAAAAAAAAAAAAAAAAAAACAATATAAGTAAAGATAAATGGAAATATAACTGGAAAATTTTAAAAGCATAAGAACAATATAACAGTATTAAAGAGTTTCTGGGAATGAACATTAAAAGCTAGGTGAGGGCTGGGGATGTGGCTCAAGCGGTAGCGCGCTTGCCTGGCATGCATGTGGCCCGGGTTCGATCCTCAGCACCACATACAAACAAAGATGTTGTGTCCGCCAAAAACTAAAAAAAAATAAATATTAAAATTCTCTCTCTCTCTCTCTCTCTCTCTCTCTCTCTCTCTCTCTATCTCTCCCTCTCCCCCTCCTCTCTCTCTCTCTTAAAAAAAAGGTTAATATTAAAATTCTCTCTCTCTCTCTCTCTCTCTCTCTCTCTCTCTCTCTCTCTCTCTCTCCCCCTCTCCCCCTCCTCTCTCTCTCTCTTAAAAAAAAAGATTTATAAAAAAAAAGCTAGGTGAAATATAAAAGGTTCTTAGGAAAAATAAAAATTAGCAAGATGACTAACAAGAAAATTGAACAATAAGTGAAAGGGTAATTAACTTTCTTCCCCATCAAGATACCAGGCCCATATGGATTTAAAGATGCATTCTATTAAGCCTTAAGAAACAGGTAATATCAACCAGACACAAACTGGTCCAAGACATAGAAAATAAAATGAAAATTACTTTTTTATGAAATTAGTAAGATTGTGACAGTTAAAACAGAAAATTACAAGAAAATAAAATTGTCGGGTAATTATATCTATGAACATAGAGGCAAACATCAAACAGATTATTAGCAAACCACAATCAATAGTTTATTATAAAAATTACATCATGAGCCAGGCGTGGTGGTACATGCTTGTAATCCCAGAAACTTGAGAGGCTGAAGCAGGAGTATTGGCAAACTTGAAGCCCTAAACAAATTAGATTCTGTCTCAACATAAAAAAAAAATTAAAAAGGTAAAGTTTCTGGGTTCAATTCCCAGTACCGCACCCCCCCCCAAAAAAAAAAATGAAAAAAAAAATATCATTAAGAGCTAATCTCAAAATGGCAAGAATGTTACCCGAAGCCTAGCCTAGGGACCCTGCCCAGCTCCCTGGATTCAGCCACAGGCCTGTAGGGAAAATCACAAAAAGATGGAAAAAAGAAAAAGGGATTTTATGTAGTTTGAACAAACTGGGGAGAAGCATCTAGATTGTCTCTCTCCTTGGTCCCACAGAAGCAGTTACAGTTTATAGAAACAAGTCAAGTGACATACATATATAGATTTAGTTAGCCTGAAGATCCCTGCAAAATGGAACAAAAGGCAGGAAATACACATATGCAGATTTAGTTAACCAATGCTACACTGGCTGGGGCTGGAGGCTACCTCCACTCAGCTTCCTTGGAGTCACCTCCCCCCTATCCTGGAGCAGGGAGAGTCTTAGCTTCTTTAACTTCAACTCTTAGCATAAGTAAGAAATTGCTCTCAATTTCAGTGGGTCCCCCAATTTCTGTCTGTTTCTAGGGTGGCACAAGCCTGTAATCCAAGCCTCTCAAGAGGTAGAGGCAAAAGGATCACTAGTTCAAAGTCAACCTCAGCAATCTAGTGAAACCTTAAGCAACTTAGAGCTGAATAAAATATAAAAAGAGCTGGGATGTGACAAGGTGGTTAAGGGCCCCTGGGTTCACTACCTGGTATGAAAAATAAATAAATAATTAAATGAGAGGACTATTTCATCAACCATAGGCATTAATATAGCATTGACTAAAATACATTCATGATAAACATTTTTTTTAAGTTAACCTGTATATCTACCAAACCTGTTCTAAATATATGTACAGTAAATGATATGAAATTCCAGAATAATTTGTATTAAAGTTAGGAATAAAAATATTACCCTTTATCATGACATTTTGATAAGGACCCTAAGTGCTACAAGAAGACAAGAGGAAAAATAAGGTGAGTGGGTATAGAAGTTAAAGATGAAGAAATATTTGTTTTTTGCAGATAAAATGATCATTTCAGAAAACAAGTCAAGATAATCAACTGATGATTAGAAATAAAGAGAAAATTCAGCAGTGGAACATAAATTTATACTGACAGCTGTCTATAAGTTCATGCTATTTTACTATAACTGTGCTTAGTATATACCAAATGTTAAAAAGGAGGAAAAAATACGTTGAATTATTTTATAGGTTGATTTGTCAGTTGATTAAAAAGCAATAGTTTAAGGATATTAAGGGAACTTTTCAAAGTAGTTTAATCATAAAATGTGCCTGGATGGGAAGAGAAGTATATGAGCAAGCTGAGTTTCAAAGTACAGAAAACATAGCATATGAGGTTTCTATGGGTTTTTCATTGTAATAGGACTGATTATAGTAAAGGCTACAACTTTATGTTGAAGTGGTAAAGTATATTAACTTAATATGTAGAGTATATACACATGTATTTTAGTACTATAGTCCTAAGCAATGAAGAACCTTGAGATAGACATGGTTCAAGGTGAACAAAATAAAATGGAGCTGAAAGTAAATGAAATTGAGAAGGACAAGAAATTAAAAATATACAGCGTCTGGCCTGTTAACTGCTAAGAGCCAAGTATATGATGCATGGCATTTTTGGTTGAAAGGTGACGCCAACAGAACAAAGAGAAAATATTAAAAGCTACAAGAAAAAGGAGGCAGATTACATTCAGGGGTAAACCAATAAGGTTAACAACGGATTTTTCATCACAGACGCTGAAAGCGAGAAGATCCTGGAACAACGTATTTCAAACACTGAAAGACAATGGATGCCAACCAAGAATTCTGTATCCAGCAAAATTAAGCTTCAGGTACGACAACGAAATAAAAATCTTTCATGATAAACAAAAGCTAAAAGAATTTGCAGCCAGAAAACCAGCATTGCAAAGCATCTTGAGCAAAACACTACACGAGGAAGAAATGAAAAACAATAACCAAAACCATCAGTGGGAAGTGCCTCTATAAAGACAGAGGGCGGGGGGAAAGCTAACCATGGAGAAACAAACTAAATTAAAAAAAAAAGAAGAAGATAAATAATCAAACATGGCTGGAAGTACAAACCATATATCAATAGTAACTCTAAACATTAATGGCTTCAACTCTCCAATAAAGAGACATAGGCTGGTAACATGGATTAAAAAAACAAATCCAACAATATGCTGCCTCCAGGAGACACATCTGATTGGAAAAGACATACACAGGCTGAAGGTGAAAGGTTGGGAAAAAATATACCACGCACACGGTCCTCGTAAGCAAGCAGGGGTGGCCATCCTCATATCGAATAAAATTGACTTCAAGACTAAATTAATCAAAAGGGATAAGGAGGGACATTATATACTGTTAAAAGGAACCATTCACCAACAAGACATAACAATTATCAATATTTATGCACCAAATAATGGTGCTGCGACGTTCATAAAACAAATTCTCCTCAAGTTCAAGAATCAAATAGACCACAACACAATAATTATGGGTGACTTCAACACACCTCTCTCACAATTGGACAGATCCTCCAAACAAAAGCTGAATAAAGAAACTATAGAACTCAATATCACAATCAACAACCTAGACTTAACTGACATATATAGAATATATCAACCATCATCAAGTGGATATATTTTTTTCTCAGCAGCACATGGATCCTCCTCAAAAATAGACCATATATTATGCCATAGGGCAACCCTCAGTAAATATACAGGGGTGGAGATAATACCATGCATTTTATCTGATCATAATGGAATGAAACTGGAAATCAATGATAAAAGAAGGAAGAAAAATCCTACATCACATGGAAAATGAACAATATGTTACTGAATGATCAATGGGTTACAGAAGACATAAAGGAGGAAATCAAAAAATTCTTAGAGATAAATGAAAATACAGACACAACATATCGGAATCTATGGGACACAATGAAAGCAGTTTTAAGAGGGAAATTCATCGCTTGGAGGTCATTCCTCAAAAAAAGGAAAAACCAACAAATAAATGAGCTCACACTTCATCTCAAAGCCCTAGAAAAGGAAGAGCAAAACAACAGCAAATGTAGCAGAAGGCAAGAAATAATTAAAATCAGAGCGGAAATCAACAAAATTGAAACAAAAGAAACTATTGAAAAAATTAACAAAACTAAAAGTTGGTTCTTTGAAAAAATAAATAAGATTGACAGACCCTTAGCCATGCTAACGAAGAGAAGAAGAGAGAGAACTCAAATTACTAACATACGGGATGAAAAAGGCAATATCACAACAGACGCTACAGAAATACAGAAGACAATTAGAAATTATTTTGAAAACCTATATTCCAATAAAATAGAAGATAGTGAAGACATCGATAAATTCCTTAAGTCATATGATTTGCCCAGACTGAGTCAGGAGGATACTCACAACTTAAACAGACCAATAACAATAGATGAAATAGAAGAAGCAATCAAAAGACTTCCAACCAAGAAAAGCCCAGGACTGGATGGGTATACAGCGGAGTTTTACAAAACCTTTAAGGAAGAATTAATACCCATACTTTTCAAGTTATTTCAGGAAATAGAAAAAGAAGGAGCTCTGCCAAATTCATTCTATGAGGCCAACATCACCCTGATTCCGAAACCAGACAAAGACACCTTAAAGAAAGAAAACTACAGACCAATATCTCTGATGAACCTAGATGCAAAAATCCTCAATAAAATTCTGGCGAATCGGATACAAAGGCACATCAAAAAAATTGTGCTCCATGATCAAGTAGGATTCATCCGTGGGATGCAAGGATGGTTCAATATACGGAAATCAATAAATGTTATTCACCACATCAATAGACTTAAAAATAAGAACCATATGATCATCTCAATAGACGCAGAAAAAGCATTCGACAAAGTACAGCATCCCTTTATGTTCAAAACATTAGAAAAACTAGGGATAACAGGAACTTACCTCGACATTGTAAAAGCTATCTATGCTAAGCCTCAGGCTAGCATCATTCTCAATGGAGAAAAATTGAAGGCATTCCCCCTAAAATCTGGAACAAGACAGGGATGCCCTCTATCACCACTTCTATTCAATATAGTTCTCGAAACACTGGCCAGAGCAATTAGACAGACGAAAGAAATTAAAGGCATAAAAATAGGAAAGGAAGAACTTAAATTATCACTGTTTGCAGATGACATGATTCTATACCTAGAAGACCCAAAATGGTCTACAAAAAAACTACTAGAACTAATAAATGAATTCAGCAAAGTGGCAGGATATAAAATCAACACGCATAAATCAAAGGCATTTCTGTATATCAGCGACAAAACTTCTGAAACGGAAATGAGGAAAAACACTCCATTCACAATATCCTCAAAAAAAATAAAATACTTGGGAATCAACCTAACAAAAGAGGTGAAAGATTTATACAATGAAAACTACAATACCCTAAAAAGAGAAGTAGAAGAAGATCTTAGAAGATGGAAAAATATACCATGTTCATGGATAGGCAGAACTAACATCATCAAAATGGCGATATTACCAAAAGTTCTCTATAGGTTTAATGCAATGCCAATCAAAATCCCAACGGCATTTCTTGTAGAAATGGATAAAGCAATCATGAAATTCATATGGAAAAATAAAAGACCCAGAATAGCAAAAGCAATTCTAAGCAGGAAGTGCGAATCAGGCGGTATAGCGATACCAGACTTAAAACTATATTACAGAGCAATAGTAACAAAAACAGCATGGTACTGGTACCAAAACAGGAGGGTGGACCAATGGTACAGAATAGAGGACACTGAGACTAATCCACAAAGCTACAACTATCTTATATTTGATAAAGGAGCTAAAAGCATGCAATGGAGGGAGGATAGCATCTTTAACAAATGGTGCTGGGAAAACTGGAAATCCATATGCAACAAAATGAAACTGAATCCCCTCCTCTCGCCATGCACAAAAGTTAACTCAAAGTGGATCAAGGAGCTAGATATCAAATCAGAGACTCTGCGTCTGATAGAAGAAAAAGTTGGCTCCGATCTACATATTGTAGGGTCGGGCTCCAAATTCCTTAATAGGACACCCATAGCACAAAAGTTGATAACAAGAATCAACAAATGGGACTTACTTAAACTGAAAAGTTTTCTCTCAGCAAGAGAAACAATAAAAGAGGTAAATAGGGAGCCTACATCATGGGAACAAATTTTTACTCCTCACACTTCAGATAGAGCCCTAATATCCAGAGTATACAAAGAACTCAAAAAATTAAACAATAAGAAAACAAATAACCCAATCAACAAATGGGCCAAAGACCTGAACAGACACTTCTCAGAGGAGGACATACAGTCAATCAACAAGTACATGAAAAAATGCTCACCATCTCTAGCAGTCAGAGAAATGCAAATCAAAACCACCCTAAGATACCATCTCACTCCAGTAAGATTGGCAGCCATTATGAAGTCAAACAACAACAAGTGCTGGAGAGGATGTGGGGAAAAGGGTACTCTTGTACATTGCTGGTGGGACTGCAAACTGGTGCGGCCAATCTGGAAAGCAGTATGGAGATTCCTGGGAAAGCTGGGAATGGAACCACCATTTGACCCAGCTATTGCCCTTCTTGGACTATTCCCTGAGGACCTTAAAAGAGCGTACTACAAGGATACTGCTACATCGATGTTCATAGCAGCACAATTCACAATTGCTAGACTGTGGAACCAACCCAGATGCCCTTCAATAGATGAATGGATAAAAAAAAGTGTGGCATTTATACACCATGGAGTATTACGCAGCACTAAAAAATGACAAAATCATAGAATTTGCAGGGAAATGGATGGCACTAGAGCAGATTATGCTTAGTGAAGCTAGCCAATCCCTAAAAAACAAATACCAAATGTCTTCTTTGATATAATGAGAGCAACTAAGAACAGAGCAGGGAGGAAGAGCAGGAAGAAAAGATTAACATTAAACAGATACATGAGGTGGGATGGAAAGGGAGAGAAAAGGGAAATTGCATGGTAATGGAGGGAGACCCTCATTGTTATACAAAATTACATATAAGAGGTTGTGAGGGGAATGGGAAAATAAACAAGGAGAGAAATGAATTACAGTGGATGGGGTAGAGAGACAAGATGGGAGGGGAGGGAGGGGGGATAGTAGAGGATAGGAAAGGTAGCAGAATACAACAGTTACTAATAGGGCATTATGTAAAAATGTGGATGTGTAACCGATGTGATTCTGCAATCTGTATTTGGGGTAAAATTGGGAGTTCATAACCAACTTGAATCTAATGTATGAAATATGATATGTCAAGAGCTTTATAATGTTTTGAACAACCAATAAAAAAAAGAACTCAAGCTAACATGAAGAAAATATCACATAATTTTAATGATTACTAAATAAAGCATAAAATATTAAATTAAAAAAAAAAAAGAAAGGTGACGCCAGCTAGCCATTGAGATGATATGATTATGTTAAGATTTGCATTCATATGGATATTGGACTCCTGCTGTTCATCTCGGCCTGCTACGGGACTCCTGGAGAGTTCCCATTGGTTGGGAAAGTACAGTAGGAGGGAGTTCCGGGGGAGGAATTCTCTCTGGCGGTTCAGGGAGGAGGCCGCGTGGGTGGATCGGCAATCTTCCCGGGCGCGTACTGGACATTGGCGGCAGTTTCAAAAAATAAAGTTTGTTCCTGATTGAGTGGCTCGTGATTTTGTGCCCAGCCAGACTGCGGCAGTTAACCACATAGACATGGAACCCAGTCAAGATTATGGTCAGGCGGCCTGAAGCATCAGGGGATGAGATAGCAAGACTATGAGACCTGTCAGTTACAGGAAGGAGCTGAGCATTGTTTAGCAAGATATTATGATCGTCAAAGTAAAGACCATTTTTTATCTTGAGAAGAGGTAGAGTGATTGTAATTTATCTTCCCAAATGGAGAACATTTGACTATAAAACATAGTACTATGAAAAATTATACAGGGGCAATATACATAAACCAAGACTTTTCCACACAAATTATTGGACATTACTATTCTGCCTAGTAACCTCTGATAAAGATTATTGGTTACAGAAGAATCAGTGGCATTGAGATGGAGGCAGGACTGCTTCTAGTCTCACAATGGATTACATAAAGTAGAAAATGGAATTCCTTTCTCCTGGTGGATGCAGTCCCATACCAGGGCAAATAGATTTGGTGACTTTGTGTAATAAATGATCTTTATGATTATACACAACAGCCCTACATAGACATTGGTTTCAATGAAATTAAGGTAGAAAAAGTGTTTTGGAAGTTGCAGTTTTAGGGAAAAAAAAAAGGTAAATTTGAATCACTGACAAATACAAGTGATAGGAGATACAGGAAGTGTGGCTATAATAGCTGACTGCAAATTTCCTGATGGAACTTTGGCATGAAGTTCAGGTACCATAGAGTTTTGTTCATTATTACTAGGCACCAATACTTCTAACCCCATACATTTTCAGTCTTCTTGCTAGTTTTTACTTCCTCCATTATCTCAGTTACTTGACATCCCTTAGCATGCCATGCAGGAATTTCACCTTGATATAATCTAGAATCTTCCTAACAGAAGGTTAACACCAATAAGGTATTCTTTGGAACAAGAAGATTTAATGTGCAAATGATGCAGGTATATTTATAACACCTCTATTGACTCCTCAGTCTCTTTGATAAATTGCTTTGTATATGAAAATTATGGAAAGGAAATAGTCTCTTAGTCTAAGACATTTGAAAATGAGATAGTCTTAAGTTGTGAAGTATTGATTTTTGCTTCATTAAAAAAATACAGAGAATTGTAAAAACATCTGTCCACAAGTCAGAACCTTAAGAATCTTAATATACATTGAGATCTCAATTTTATTTTTCTACTTTCCATTTAAACCAAAGTCTACTTGATAATTTTCAACTTTGTATTATTCAGATGTCATTTAAATGTGAATTTCCATTTGAGAAACAAATAAAATAAGAAAGTCAAATTTAAAGCACAGACATCATTCTTTGTTGTTATTTTTAATACACTCCTCCAAAAAGTCAGTTGAAAATCTCTTAAGAGCACAGTTAGTTTTCTTAGTGAAAGAAAATGTCATTGCTAATCAAAATTATATGATCAGCTCTCTTACCCAAAGGAATATAGTTTAAAGAATGGTAGTTTCAAGATGGCACTAGGAGAGATACTAGTTCAAGAATAATATACACCCTTTATTACTCTACCGATAGATGGTTATGACAATAAATAGAGACTGCTTTGAATTGATAAGGGCATTCTACCAATTCCAGAATATATAAATTTTTTTCATGTAGTTTCTTAATTTATGTATACATGAATAAAAAAGAAATCAAAACCAAATTCATTTTTCATATGGAAATGGAATGAAGAGACAGAGTTAACTACATATACCTCGCCCATCCTGTTGCAATGGTTTGCACATCCCTGGAAATATTTTTGTTACATTTTTAAACCTGTTGATTGGTGAGCTATTTTTAGCATTCTTTCCTTGGAAATGCACCAGGTATGCATACATGTAATGCAATTCATTTATCACATACAGAAACACTTAAAATTGAGTAAAAACAAACAGCCTTCCAATCTCATGGTATTTGAAAAAGAGCATGTGGAGAAAAGATTTCAGTATGGATTTGGCAGTAAAAATAAGACAACAGAAGTAGATTCCCTCATTCATCTATTCTTTAGCTGACAGGAGATCTAAATTAGGAAAGTGGCAAAGATGGTAAAATGAAATCAACTCCAAAACCAACTATTACTAAAACATTTCACTTTTAAAAGCAGCAGTAATTTATTTATATACATATTTCCCTAGTGCTTTTATAAAGCATGCAAATTTGGAAAGTTTTCCCTTGTGGCAAGTTACAATGAGCTCAATTTCTTTCAATTTAAAAATCGGTGGCCTGTATTTAAAAGTTTGTATTTTGAAAGGTAGCAAGCCAGTACAAGGTCAATGAAATAATTCCTCTACTGTAGAAAATTTAGAAGCCTCCAATGCAGCAGTGCTAATAAGAAGATTTTGAAAGCAATTGTAACCCACAAAGGGAAGCACTGTCCTATAGAATTGATTTTACTTCATTCAGTATATTTGTGTCATTTCTTGAATTTCAGAAATAACAGATTTATTTTTCTATACATACAAAGCAATAAAGTCAACTTTAGTTTTTAATTACTAAATTATTTCATTACATCTATTTTATAAAATATTACTTAGAATTAAATACCTAGGAACTATTTCAATGTGTCAGGTTCATTGTCTGTAGTTCCTAAGTACAGTGGCAGTGGGTAAGTTCCAATGGCATTAAAACAATTATTTAGTCTCATGGTAACAAGAACAGAGATTAATCATATATTTCTCACTGTACAGAGAAAATAAGAAATCATTTCTATATTTAGGAATATTAATTTCAAATGATAAAAAACATTGTCAGCGGTTGATGCCATCTAGTGCTGAATACATGGAAATAGCAAAAATTGGGTGAAGGGCTGTTAACAAATAAAAGAAACATATAGAATACAGAGCCACCTAGTGATTATTTCAGCACTTCAAAATAGTCATATCTGTGAGGCTAGATGAATTGTGTTAAGCATCAGATGTTCAATAAATCTAAAATATTTTCAATTTCTAGATGACATTCAATTTTATTTCATTCTATGGATCTTGACTTTTTAAAACAAAGGCCAACAAACTATGGCTTGCAGGCCAAATTCTGCTGGTACCTGTTTTTGTATAATGTGTGAGCTAACGTTTTTTACATAGTTGAAAAAAATCAGAAGAAGAATATTTTGTGATCAGTGAAAACTCTATGAAATTCTAATCATATTGTCCAGAAATAAAATTTAAATTTTACCTACTCATGTCCATTTGTTTACACGTTGTCTATGGTTGATTTGGAACAATAATGAAAGAGCTCTGTATGACCTGAGAAGTCTCAAATATTTACCATCTGGCCCTTTACAAAAAAAGTTTGCTAACCTTTCCTCTAAAAATATGTTACAATTTGAAAAACACTCCAAGAACGAAAGAATGCATGATGATATTAGTGTGTGAAATATATATGCTTGTATGTCTGTATATATTTATAACCCTATTTCTAATTTCCTTAGTATATCATTATTTGTTTTATTTATTTCATTCCAATTAAACATCATGTTCGATAAAAGTAGGATACGATTCTTTATACAGATTCACTCTGTAGGAGTCTAGGGTACAGTCTTCAAGTTTGGATTTCATTCTTTTTTCTTTATCCCTTCCTTCATTGAATGATTCATGCCTCCTACTGAGTATGCAAAGCTTCCAAGACATTCCTATGAGCCATAGCTATGCATTGCACTGTCCAATAGCGACACCATCTGGATGGTTTCTTTACAAAGGTCCTGCAGAGAGGAGGAGTTATAAATCATTGCATGACATTTCCAAAGTGTTAACAAAAGGGATGGAGGATCTATTAGCATTGCATGAGGAGAGGTCAGCCCCCATCTTTCCTGTCTGGAGATTTTGATAGCTTGATGTCTCTATAAAATGGAAACGGGCCCAAAAGGAAAATAAAGATGCCATTGGTAAAGGTTAGAAAATCCCAATAAAATTACTGTGAGAAACATGCAGGCATTAGGGTTACCTTTTACGTGTGAAAGGGGAAGAATGAAAAATCGCAGGAGGGAGATAAATTAATGTACTTTTACTGATGTGGCATTAGGCTGTGATGATTATGACAAAACTATTTTGATATGTTTTTGTTACTTTACTAATATCTATCCTATTAAAAGGTAATATGAAGAAACAATTGTTATATAATTGGAATGTGGAAGCTTCACAGGCTTATCTTCCAACTCTCTGGTCCATTTGAAGATATTCTTCATCAGTATTTTTGTAAGTACTTTTTGGGAAACATAAATGATTGAGGCTCTCATTTCTGTACATTCCAGTCAACTCTTACATTAAAAAAATAATAATAATAGGCATTTTAACAAGGACAAGATGATATCTCATTGTGGTTTTGATTTGCATTTCCCTGATCATTAGTGTAAAATATTGCCTATAATCTGAAAGCTGTATCTCTGAAAAATGAGTATTGATGTACATATTATTGGATAAGGAAATTGAACTAAGAATGATTTGATTATCTGACCTAAAACAGCTCATAGATGGTGAAGCTATATTTTGAATCAGGTCATTCTTTTAAGTTAATAAGTACAGAGCTTGGTATCAGTTAACTTTAATAATACATCTATTATATCATTAATTTTGTACTATATTTATAATGAAACTGAAGTGCTTATTATTGTAAAAACAAATGAAGTAATTGAGGTTCTGTTAGAGAATGGTGCTACAATGGCCAGGGACCCAGAATTATCTTAACCTTAATCTTATCTGGCCCAGCAAGTTCTTCCCAATTACCTTCCTAAAGGAGTTATATTCAGAGGCACATTAAAAATTCCTTTCTTTTGTGTTAGGAAGAACTTAACACAGGCAACACCATTTTGAAACATATTCTCCATCTGAGAATGAGTCATCTCACAGTCACTCTGACTCAGCCTGACCTAAACCCCAAACAATACCCCATCATCATACAAAGAAAGGAAATTATTATCTGGGACTGGAATCCTGAAAACACCTGGTTCAACATGAAATAGTGACTACCTCAAAGAATGGAGGTGACAACTGAAGGATATGGTAAATGACAACCCCCAGGACAGGGAAATACAATCCCCCAAAACAGTCTGTCAGAGGAAGAGGAGGGGGAAGACAATCTTTAATCCTCTCCCCCTAAATCCTTTCCCAGTAACAATTAAAGCCATGGGGGGATAAATGCAAACATTCATCCCTTCCCAACCACAAGGATCCTGAAGGGAGGAGGCAGATACTGGGCCCTGGACTTTTACCCTTTCCTATTGCAGATGTGTTCTAGAAGGAGAAAAGCAAATAGTGAAGCTCTGGGTAACAACGGGTCCCAGAGGAAGACGATGAACCGTGAACACCCAGTTCTGAGCTTTTCCTAGTGACAATGAGTTTCAGGCTTTTTACAACTTCTTTCCTGACTGTCCAAACCAACACATCCTGTTTCAGTCTCCAATAATTAAACCACCCTCATTGTAAACCATAAAACTCAAACCCCTTCTGTAACTGGTGGCCATCTTTCTACCCAGAAAGTGAGCCCCTCCAGTATCTGATTGATTGCCTCCAATGTGGAATAAACAAAAGCTTGCTGATCTGTTTGAGGTCTGCTTCTCTCTGGGTTATTTGTGTTTTCATAATGGTGCCGAAACTGTGTTGGTTATTTTTGCTAACAATGAGCAAAAGGACCTTTCCCTTACAACCCTCCAGCAAAGGCTTAACCACAAAAATTCTCCCACTCCCTCATGCCCTTATGCCCACTCAAAGCAGAAGATGGGTCTCAGTCTCCATTGGGCCCCCCTGCAGGTTTATCTCCACTGGGCCCTCCTTACATTTTTTAATTTTAGCCCTAAACCTCAATGTAGAGGACCACAAGGTGAGCTAGATCACCCAGCAAGTTCCATAATTCCCTGGTTTAGAGGAGCAAATACAATCTAGAATCAAAGTACTTTGAGTGGGTTTCTGGCTTTCATAGTCTCACAGTCAAAATTTTTCTTTTCTTTTCTTTTTTTGTGGTGCTGGGGATTGAACCAAGGGCCTTGTGCATGCAAGACAAGCACTCTACCAACTGAGCTATATCCCCAGACCCTCAAAATTTTCTTTACTATTTCAGTTAGACAAAAGGCTACACTCAATTTTTATCTTAAATCCTACCCTAAAGTTCTGATTCTATGACAAAAAACATATATGACTGGAGAAAAAAAAAAGGGGGGGAACTTTCCAGATGAAGCCAAACCATATGAGTAGAGAGGAAAGAAATGTGGTGGGAGGGGGTGCAGATCAGGCTCAGTTGAGCAGGCTTTTAAGCACTTAGAACACTAAATCCAATCAAGAATTGACCTATTCTAGAGGGACACTTGCATATTAGATGCACACAATGTATGCAAGATTTTTTTGGCCTTGATTACAACTAAAAGGGATCTTGAGCGTCTCATAAAGAAAGGTAGTGATTTATTAATGGGTATGTTGCTTATTTGTTTTAACATTTGAAGTTCTTTATTTATTGATTCACATTCTACCTCTGTTTCTCTTATAACTTTCTCTCAATGATTACTTCTAGCTCAGGCTTCTGGATCCGTATGAGTGAAGTCAATACAATATAGTTGGTCATGAAATAGACAAACTTTTGATAGGGCAAAGGGAAGGGAGGGAGCATGGGGGTAGGAAAGACAGTGGAATGAGAAAGACATCATTATCCTAAGTACATGTATGAAAACACAAATGGTGTGACTCTACTTTGTGTTCACCCAGAAACATGAAAAATTGTGCTCTCTTTGTGTAATATGAATTGAATTGCATTCTGCTGTCATATATAGCTAATTAGAATAAATAAAATTTAATATATATATATATATATATGGTTGTTCATGAGCTGCTGGAATTATAAAATTTACAGTTTATCATCTGAGATGGAAAAGTTGATTGGTATTCCCTGCTCCCATCTCCACATACACACAGAGGCAGTAAAAGTACCATTTGAATCCATGAAACCCTGACTTTATAAATAGGACCCAAAAGTACATACAACAAAAGAAAAATAAGCAGATGGGATTACATCAAAATAAAAAGCTTCTGCCAGCAAACAATCAACAGAGAAAAAATAAGCCTTAAAAAAGGGAGAAAATATTTGCAAACTGTGTATATGTAAATATTTGCAAACCATATAAAGGGTAAATATTCAAAACATAACCCAATAACAAGAAAATAAGTAACCAGACTTTAATCATGGGAAAAAGAACTATACAGAGATTTCTCAAAAGAATATATACAAATGACCAACAGGCCTATGAAAAAATGTTCACCATTGCTAATCGACAAGAAAATGCAAATATAAACCACAAGAGGTATCACCTCATACCTATCAGAATAGCTATTATCAAAACAATGAAAGATACATGTTGGAAGGATGTGAAGAAAACAGAACCCTTGTACCCATTGTTGGTGAGATAATAGCCAGCTTCCAGCATTTGTATAGAGCGAAATTTGTTATAGAGAGCAAAATCACACATTTTAAAGTGTACTACTATAGTATTTATAGAATATATTTCATCTTCCAAAGGGAACTTTGCTGTGTAATTTCATCATATTTGGTAAAATTGAGTCTTGTGGCACTGGACTTGTAATCAGGAATCTGTATTGAACTTGATGGTGACTAAAACCCCATTTTGGTTTTTTGTTTATTTGTGTACTTGTTTATTGCTGTTGCTGCTTCTGTTCCTATAGTTTCAACATAAACACCACTTAGTTGAGTTCCCTGAATATGTGTGTATGTGTGTGGGTGTGTGAATAAAAAATTTCATAGGTATCCTGACAGCAATACCTTGCTACTTTAAGCTCTTATTTCAAGCTTTTTGACACTTGATTCTGTCAGCTATCATATTAGCTAGTCTTCCTTTTCTGCATCAGCCATTCATTTAACAAACATCAATCCTTTTCATGAATTCACTCAACTAAGTTATTAAAATATCGAACAGGACATAGCTAAACCCAAACATATATCTGTGCCACTAGCATCTTATCTGAAGGTGCACATCATTCTATTTATAAGCCTGTCTTGGCTTTTCATCGGTAGAGCCATGGCCTTGAATTGGAATGAGTCTGATGCCACTAGCCCAGGAATGGAGTACATAAGATGACTATGGCAGGAAGAAATGCTAATGGAAGGGAGAAAACTGCTACTTTTCATAAAGATCTATAGTTATACCAGCCCCATGGGAAAGGTAACAGAAAAGGACAGCACATAAATTAAATTAAATTCTCATAAAATAAGATGCTGCTAATTTATTTTTTCCTGGGCATTAGTATAATGAAAAAATTTAAGTGCCCATGTTTTTTTTTTTTTTTTTTTTTTTTAGATTTGCAGAAAGCAATGAATTTCTCAAATACAGCTAGCTGGTTTATTAGCTAATATTGTTCCTTTTTTTTTTCTTAAAGAGGTCATTTGCCTGCTGAATTGTGCTTTCATAATTTTGGAATTATATTTTTTAATTGAGATAAAATTCGCATAACACCAAAAACGTTTTAAAGTGTGCAATTCAATTGTTTTTAGTGTATTAACAATGTCACACAACCATCACTGATATCTAATGCAATCACACTTTCTTTATCGCAAAAGGAAATCCTGTACCCATTAAACAGTCACTTCCATTATCCCTGCCTCAATACATTCAACCACTAATCTGATTTCTGTCTCTAGAAATTTGCCTATTGTGGACATTTCACATGAAATAAATCATATAATATGTGATCCTTTGAATCTAGTTTCCTTGATTTAAGCATAATGTCAAGATTTACCCATGAATAGTCTTGACACTATTATAAAAAAATCCCTTAGCCATAGGTATAGGGACTTTTCTTCCTTTCCTTTTTAAGAGTCTTCATTCTCTTCCATTGATCTATATATCTATCCTCATGTCAGTATTATACTGTTTTGATTGCAGGAGCTATGTACCACACTTTAGAATGGAAGGTGTGAGTCCTTCCCCTTTATTCTTCTTCCTCAAGGTTGTTTTGGCTACTATGGGTCCTTAGCGTTTTTATACAAATTTTTGCATTAGCTTGTCCATTTCTGTGAAAATACATTTGGAATGATTTATAGTAATTGCTTTGGATCTGGAGATAAATTTAAGAATTATTGTCATCATATCATAAACAATTTTCCAATCTATGAACATAGGATATTCTTCTCTTTATTTAGATCTTCTTTAAATTCTTTAAATGAAGTTTTCTTAATTGCAGTATACTAGCATTTTACTCCTTCATTTTAGTTTATTACTAAATATTTCATTCAGTTTTATGCTACCTAAATGGAATTATATTCTTAAATTCTTTTTTGGATTATTTATATTATGTAGAAATACAAAGAATATTTATATGCTGATCCTGAATCCTGAACCTATGCTAAAGTCTTTCATTAACTCTAATAGTTTTTTTTAGGTCATTTAGCAACTTTTTTTTTTTTGGATAAGGGATAGAACCCAGGGCCTCATATGCTAGGCAAGTGCTCTACCATTGATTACAGCCAGCCCTCATTATTTAGGACTTCTATATGTAAGATCACATCATCTCCAAATACAAGTAGTTTTGCCTCTTCCTTTGAAATCTAGATACCGTTTATTTCTTATTCCCCTCTAATGCCTTGACTAGGCCTTTCAGCACAATGTTAAATAGAAATAAAAGAGAAGACATCTTTTCCTGATTTAAAGCAGGGGAGAAAACATTGAATCTTTCCCCACTGTCTCCTCTGTTTGGATTGCAATAACAAAATACCATAAACTTGATGGCTTACACAACAGGAATTTATTTCTCACAGTTCCAAAAGCTGGGGAGTTCAAAATCAAGACACTGGCAGATTCAGTGTCGGTGTTTTCTGTCTCTATGAATTTTCCTATTATGGTCATTTCACATGAAAAGGATCATACCACATGGCCTTTTGAATCCTGCTTCCTTCACTTGGTATGATATTTTTAAGGTTCATACAGTGTTGCAGAATGTATCAATATTTCACGCCTTTTATGACTGAATAAGATTCTATCTGTTTAAAAAGACAGCACCTTCTATGTCCCCTCATAGTAGAAGCAGTAGAGGTACCTTTCATAAGAGCACTATTCCTAATGAAAGACCTAATCCCTTTTCAAGGACTCCTTTTCCTAAAGCTATCATGTTACAGGTTAGGATTTCAACACAGGAATTTAGGGAGGACTCAAACTGCAGACCACAGTAATCATTAAATATGACGTTAGTTATTAATTTTTCATAAATCTCCATTTCCCTTTTATTCATAGTTTGCAGAGTGGTTTTAGCATAAGAAGATGGTGGATTTTTTCATATCATTTTTATATATTCATTGGACAATGATGAGAGTTGTTTCCTTCTATTGATTTTCATATATAGAAACATTCTTGGATCCCTAGGGTAGATCCCACTTGGCCAAGATGCCTAATCGATTCAGTATGTTGCTAGATTCAGTTTGCTACTATTCTGTTGAGGACTTCTACATTTATATTCATAAGAGATATTGCTTTGTAGTTTTCTTTTCTTGCAATGTCTTCATCTGGCATTGGAGTCAGGTAATGTTGCCTTCGTAGAATTAGTTAAGGAGTATTCTTCTGTGGTTGGAAGAGTTTGCAAATTATTCTTGTTAATTTTTAAATGAATGGTAGAATTCACCAGTGAAGTCATCTGGTCCTGGTATTTTCCTTGTTATGAGGTTAATCATTATTGATTTAATCTCCTTAGTAGTTACAGGTTTGTTTAGATTTTCTATTTCTTTATGAGCCATATTTGATAAAGTATATATTTATAGAAATTTATCTTTTCCATTTAGGTTATATAATTTGTTACTGTACAATAGTTCTTAATATTCTCCTTGTAATCATTTTTATTTCTGTAATATCAAAAGTAGTATTGCTATTTAATTTCTGATATTAGCAATAAAAGTCTCCTTTTTTCTTGGTTATTATGTTTATGGCTGTACATTTTTTTTTGACATTCAGAAAACCAACTTAAAAAATTTTTTTGTTTGTTTTTAGTTGTTGATAGACCTTTATTTATTTATTTATATGTGATGCTGAGAATCAAACCCAGTGCCTCACACATGCCAGGCAAATGCGCTACCATTGAGCCACAATCCCAGCCCAGAAAACAAACTTTTAAAAACTTTTTCTCAATAGATTTTTTTTTTTTTACTGAGGATTTAATCCAGGAATGCTTTACCACTGAGCTCCATCCCCCAGCTCTTTTTAAGTCAGGATCTCACTGAGTTGTTTAGTACCTCACTATGTTACTGAGGCTGGCTTTGAACTTGTGATCTTCCTGTCTCAGTTTCCCAAACTGCTGGGATTGCAGGTATTCCCCATTGTGCCCAGCTTCTCCATTGTTTTCTATTGACAACTTCATTTCCTTATTTCTCTATCTCCATCCTAATTTTTATCAACTCTCCTTCTTGCTTTGGATTTAATTTGGTCTTTTTCTGGTCTCTAAAGGTGGCAAGTTACATGAAGTTTTCAGATCTTTAGCATTATTTTAATGTAACCATTTATAGCTATAAACTTCCCTCTCAATTCCACTTTCAGTGCATCCCATAAGTTTTGATGTATTGGGTTTTTTTCATCTCAAAGTATTTTCTGATTTTCCTTTTGATTTCTTCTTTGATCCATTGCTTATTTAAGACTATATGGTTTGATTTGCCTTTGTTATGGATTTCCAATTTCATTCCACTGTGTTCTGAAAACATAATTTGTATTGTTTCTGTCCTTTTAAACGTACTGAGATATGCTTTATTGTCTAACTATGGTCTATTCTGCACTTCAAAAAGATGTGCTTTTTCCCATAAAGAGGCATGTGTAATTGAATGACAGGAATACATTCTGAGAAATGCATCATTAGTGTTCTTACACAAACTAAGATGGCTACAACATCACTAGACAATCTGATCTTATGGAACCACCAAGTTATGTGCAATGTGTCATTGACCAAAACATCATTATGCAGTAAAAGACTGTATAGCGGTCAGGTCTAATTATTTATGATATTGTTCAAATGCTCTCTTTATTTATTGATCTTCTATGTAGTTGTCCCATCTACTATTGATAGTGTGGCTCTGAAATCTCCAACTATTATTGGTGAACTAGATTGTTAGCCCTCCAATTATGTCAGTTTTCCTTCGAATATTTTGGGGCTCTGTTAAGAGAATGTCTGTTCATAATTGTTTTATCTTCTTGAAGTATTGACACTTTCATCAATATATATTCCCTTTTATTTTTTTAATTTGGAATTTTTTATATTAACATTTTTAAAATTTTTTTCTAATTACTTATACATGACAGCAGAATGCATTTTGTTTCATTGTATACAAATGGAACACAACTTTTCATTTCCTTTGTCTCTTGCAAATAATATGATTTAAAGTCTATATTGCCTGCTGGGCACAGTGTACATGCCTATAACCCAAACTACTATGGAGGCTGAGGTGGAAGGATAGCAAGTATGAGGCGATGGACACAACACAATGTGGTGCTGAGGATTGAACCCGGATCCTGCCCGTGCTAGGCAAGCGCTCTACTGCTGAGCTTCAATCCCAGCCCTGACTCCAGTTCTTTTATCCTCTTTTGTGACTATTGTTCTAGTATTTTTTATACATTTTCAATCTATTTGTGTCTTTGAATCTAATGTAAGTTTTCTTGCCAACTTGTAGAGTTAAGATTGTGGTTTTAATCCTTTTTGCCAATTTGACTTTTTTTTAATATTTATTTTTTAGTTGTAGTTGGACTCAGTACCTTTATATTTATTTATTTATTTGTTTAATGTGGTGCTGAGGATCAAACCCAGGGTCTCACACATGCTAAGTGAACACTCTACAGCTGAGCCATAACCCCAATCCCCCAATTTGACTTTTAATTGGAGAGCTTAAGTCATTTATATTTTAAGTAAATACCAGTAAAGAAGAATTTACTTCTACTATCCCATCTGGATTTCCTTCTTATATCCTTCTTTTTCACTCTTCAATTCCTCCATGGCAAACTTCTTTTGTATTTTATAAATATTTTATATTGTACTGATTTCATTCTCATTACTTTTATTCAATTTTTTAATTTATTTTCCTAGTGGTTACATGGAGGATCACAATTAATTTGAATAACAATAGTTTAAATTAATAGCACTTAGTTTCATTATTATGCAGAAAATCTCAATATCATATGAAATATCAGATCTTATATAGCCCTGCCCTTCCTTCATGTTGTTATATGTTTTTGTTAGAACATTATAATTATACATAGTAATTAGGCTTATTTTGACAAAATCATACATGCATGGAATTTGATTTTCTCCATTTCAGTTCCCACACCCCCACTTTTCCTTCCTCCCTTCTTCTTCCTATTGTCCTTCCTCTACTCCACTGACCTTCATTTTTATTCATCTATTTTTTATTTTTCTATTGGTGCTTTCTACATATACATAAAGGTAATTCCTTGTGGTGTATTAATGAATGCACATAGCATGGTTTAGTTAAAGTCATTCCACATTTCCTCCCCTTTTCCATTCCTCTTCCATTTCTGTGGATTTCCTTTTGCTCAACTGATCTTCCTTATATCTTTATGATATCCAAATCCCCACCCTTTCCCCCCTTATTTTGCTCTAGCTTCCATATATGACAGAAAACATTTGACCCTTGTTTGGCTTATTTCACTTGGCATGATATTCTCCATTTCCATTCATTTACTCACAAATGCCAACATTTCATTCTTCATAGGTGAGTAAACCTCCATTCCATATATATATTATCTCCATCCCACATTTTCTTTATTGATTCATTTGTTGATGGGAATGTGGGCTAGTTCTACAACTTGTGAATCTCTTTAAGAGCAATTTGGGGTTTAGGTTTTTTTGGATATGTGAATTCATGTTTTCATCATTTTGGGGGTAGTTTTTGTACATCGTTTCTTCAAATATTCTTTGGGCCTATTTTTCTTTCTTCCCTCCTTCTGGAATTCCTATTGTGTGTATGTTTATACACTATATGGCATCCTATGTCTCTTAGGTTCTGTTTAAATATTTTCAGTTTTTTTTTCTTTCTATTCCTCAGATTGGTTAATCACAATTGCCTTATTTTAAAGTTTATGAGTTACTTTTTCTGCCAGCTCAATATCTTTAGTCAACTTTGACTTCAGTTCTTGTACTTTTCAGCTCCAAAATTTCTACTTGGTTACTTTTTTGTAGTATCTATCTCATTATTAATATTCTGTATTTATTTGGCATTCTTTACTTCTTTGTCCATGGTTTCCTTCAGCTCTTTGAGCATACGTAAGATAGTTGATTTAAAGCCTTTTTCCAGTAAGTCCAATGTCTGTGATTCCTCATAGATGTTTTCCCTTAATTTCTCATTCTCCCATGAATGAACCACACCTTTGTTTCTATTAGCACCTCATACTTTTTGTTAAATACTTTAAAATATTTTAATATTACTCTGTGGTAACTCTAAAAATGAGGTCTACCTCCTTCCCAGGCCTTGTTGCTCCTTCCTGTTGTTTGGTTTTCTAAATGACTTTTCTGAACTATTTTTGCAAAGACTATATTATTGTTCTTTTTTTTAAAGTTCCTTTTTATTTTTTTATTTTTTTTTAGTTGTAGACAGACACAATACTTTTACTTTATTTATTGTTTTTATGTGGTGCTGAGGATCAAACCCAGTGCCTCACACATGCTAGGCAAACACTCTACCAACTGAGCCACAACCCCAGCACTGTGTTATTGTTCTTTTTTTTTTTTTTTTTTTTTTTTTTTGGTATCAGGGGCACTTGACCACTGAGCAACACTTCCAGCCCTATTTTGTATCTTATTTAGAGACAGGGTCTCTAAGTTGCTTAAGGGCCTCGCTAACTTGCTGAGGCTGGTTTTGAACTCATGATCCTCCTGACTCAGCCTCCTAAACCACTGGGATTACAGGTGAGTGCAACCACACCCAGCTTATTATTGTTCTTATGTGGTTACTTAAGTCTCTGGTCTATTAACTTTGTGGTCAACAAGTGATTTGACTGGGATTTCCTTAAACACCTGTGGCAAATCGCTCTTTCAGTCTTTGCATATTGACTCCATTTTGGTTTCACTATTTCCGTCATTAGCCAGGCCCTTTACAACACTGCCTTAGCCTTCACTTCATGTTTTCATGAATGTCATCCAGGGGTGATAGATGATGGTTTTCCAGGTATTTTCTGAATACATATCCAGCTCTAAGTATATGAGTGATCTTTTACATTCCCTAATATAAGCAGGATTTTTTTTTCAAAACCATTATTCACCCATGCGTCTCCCTCATCAGTGTGTTCCTTTACAGACATTTTGGCCTGTCCACTACTTGCCCATCTGTTATCTCTTATCTCAAGTATTTATGGCCTTTAAATTTGTTTGATAAATGCCTCTTGGAAGTCAGTCAAGTCCTGAAAAAATTCCATGGTGATTAAAACAAAACTATGCCCCTGATATGATCCATCTGAGAGCCATCAGACAGGACAAAATGAAAGCAAGTTTAGTTTTGCCACCTCTGTTATCTGCAAACTACACCCAGAACCACTAGCATTACAGGGATGAAAAGTACCTTAGCAATTTTTCTTTCCCTTTTACAGTATTTTTTCATACTTTCTTTTTAACATTAAAAAGAAAGTATGAAAAATATATAGTATATATTTTAAGATTATTATATATTTTTATATATATAAATAATCTTAAAATACATAGTATATATTTAGTTATAAATATGTACACCTTCTTTTCTGGATTTTAATCCCATGAAGTTGGGCTATAGCTTAAATGATTACTAATTCCCCAATAATTTCAATAGTACACAGAAAATAATAGGTGCTCAATAAATATTTGTCAGTCAAGTCATTTCCATTTCAGGTGGAGGAATTAAGATCCTGAATGATTGGTGTGACTTGCAGTGGCTCACTAAGCTACTCAGCAGGGAATTCTAACTGAAGCCTCAGAATTCCTAAAAAAATCTTATGTTGTTTATTTTCTACTTTTGGTTTTAATCTAACCTTACCTTGATATATCTTTGAGTACACAGACCATGTGTCATACTTTCATAATACTGTGTTAGTTCCTCCATGTGCCCAACTCCAATCCAAATGCTTGCTCAGGGATAGTCTCAAAGGAAGACATTAGGGCTGGGGCTGGGGCTCAGTGGCAGAGCACTTGCCTAGCATGTGTGAGACACTGGGCTTTGATCCTTAGTACTGCATACTAAAATAAATAAAATAAAGGCACATTGTCCATCTACAACTACAAAAAAGGAAGACATTAAGAAAAATACATAATCCTGCTAACACTTATAACTATAATTCACTAATAAAACAATTGTTTGAAAAAAGAAAAATACATGAAACTACTATATTATAAAATTGTGCTGTAAAAAATGTTTTATGACAAAATGCTTTATGGTCAGTTCCAACTGCTATATAGGAAATTGGTCACCATTTTCCTTTCCTCAAATTTCCCAGATTCCTACATATTTCAGGACAAGGGAGTTTAGCATAATAATTTCTATCAACTGTTTTGCTAGTTCACCAAAAGAATGCCTATGCCTTTAATTGCCTATTTTAGACAGCTATTGATTCTTAGAAATTTAGTAATCTAAAATGTTTCCAGTAGTGTCATGAGCAAGCTATGTCGTTAACATAGACCAAACATGTTTGTGTCTTTCCACAATGTCAGACTTTATTGGATGACAATAAATTCACGGGCTATATCACTTTCAACAGTGGCAGTCACTGAATACTCATGGGTCCTCTGGCAGTCATAAGCCAGGCCATCACAGGTTCTTTTATTCTGATCTCAGTTTCTAACATCTGTAGCACTCAAGTGATATGTCACACTTTACACAATTATATATGAAAGTTACAGAAAGGCTAGGAAAGGGTTAAGGCAGCCACAGAGGTTCAGGAGGCTGAGAGCAAATGCAGACAGCAGATATGAAAGCAAAGAGTACAAATTGGGAACCAGCTTCATTTATTCAGGGAACAGAGCTGTCAGAGTGCAGGAACTTGTTCTAGGCTGGAGTCTTGCAGTTTCACAGGGTCAGCTTAGAGTGTCAGCTTGAGGTGTCAGCTTGGAATCAGCTGTGTGTGGTCATAATGGGCAAGGGGAACCACACTCTGCTGAAGCCTGGGAACAGAGATTTGGAGGTTCACTGCTGTGGCAATTTTCTGGGCAAGGCTCAAGATAAGTGGCTAAGTAACAAGGTCAGTGTGCTACTCTGTCCAGTCTCAGGGTGCTCCCCTTTTGGGGCCTTGGATAGGGGGTTGCTTCATTTTGTGGACTGGTGAATTTGATAAGCTCATAGGCCTGGTTTTTTCCCATGTGAGTTTGGCATGCCCGTGCATCTATGTGATTCTGATTAATTAAATAAGTTCACAAATGACCATTTTTTACCACATATGCTTGACATATCTGTTGTAGATGGACACAAAACCTTTATTTTATTTATTTATTTTTATGTGGTACTGAGGATCTAACCCAGGGCCTCATACATGCCAGGCAAGCGCCCTAACACTGAGCCACAACCCCAGTCCTGACCATTTTTATTAGTATGATTAATTTATCAGTTTGTGCCTTATGGTTGTGCTAAGCAGATGGTGGCTATAGCATCATTCTACATCAGCATTTAAACTCAAAATGCAGTAACTCATGGCAAACTACTGCTTTATAAATGAAGTAATTCAGGGTTAAGCACAGTCTGAGAACTATTATTCTATATTCATCATGGAGTTACTCAGAGCAGGACACAGCCTGCTCTCTACAAGTAGATAAAACCACATAACAAGATATATCACTGTGAAGGTGGGGGATGTACAGATATAAATTGTATGAACCTAAGAAACAAAGTAAACTACATGAATCTCCTAAAATTGATGTAAGAAAAAGGGAAATTGGGCGCCATGGCATACACCTGTAATCCCAGCAGCTCGAGAGGCTGAAGCAGGAGGATAGCGAGTTCAAAGCCAGCCTCAGCAAAAGTGAGGTGCTAGGCAACTCAGTGAGACCCTGTCTCTAAATAAAATACAAAATAGGGCTGGGGATGGGGCTCAGGTGGTTGGTGGTCGAGTGTCCTTGAGTTCAATCCCATACCAAAAAAAAAAGGGAAACATCCATTTCTCTTCATTATGTATAACACCTTCAAAAATAGTATTATTCTTAAAAAAATAAAAGAGTAGTAGTATCTAAAATGCTACTCCTTACTCAATGCCCTCAGATCTTGCAGGAGCAATTTTCTCTAGCAATGGGCAGTAGTTCAGTAACCAGTAAGAAAAGCATAAAACTGATACATACAAACCCCTCAGCCCCTAGCCAGGGAAACAAGAAATACTTTCAACAGATATGTAATTAGCAGGCTGCTTGACAAATGTTCGGACCTCCCAAGTATGAATGCAAGTCCAAATATGCACCAGTTTTTCTCCAGCAGAACAACAGAACAGATAGAAGAGAAAACTAAGAAAAAAAAAATAATGTAGGTCCCCAAAATTAAGCAAAGGGTTTAGTAACCAGTAAACACATCAGTCTGTTCAAGTAAAACACAAATATTTTTTCCTCCCTTGGTCATCTGCTTAGATCCAGCCAACAATTGTAACAATTGTACACACTTGTGTAACACAGAGTGTGGATGGATGGGTTGTTTGTCTCATGAATTTGAAAAATGAAATTCATGGACACAAGGGTGAGAGCAAAACAATGGGATTTATTAGTGTATTAGAGAAGAGAGAGGGTCCCAAGAGAGGGCTGCCAATGGGTGTCTGTTGTCTAAGGGTTTTCATGGACTTGATTTGTCCCTATTGGTGATTGGTGGGATGATATGTAAATATAGGCTTCAGAAAGGAGACCAATCAACTCTATTTTGTCTTCTTCAGCAAATCTAGAGAAAAATGATTTTTAAGCCTTTATTAGTACAAGGATGGGAATTAGGGTCTGTTGGCACAAGAGGAAGTATCTTTTGTGGTTGGTGGTGTCTAGGGATTGTAAAGGAACTGTCTTTGGGCTAGAACCAACTGGGGTCAGAAGTTTGATTTTCAAATCCTCTCTTCTTCCCTTTCTTCTCTGAGACCATTTTCCTGGCTGCCTATGGGTGGTCTATCTTCCTGTCTCACTTGTATAAAAAGTAAAGTTTTAATGCAGGAGTTGGGGAGATATTAGAGAGAGAAAAGACATACATTCTATGGCCAGCCCTCCATGTTTTGTTTTCTAGGATACTGGATGTGAAATTCACTTCTTGTTTCTCAGAATTGTTTTTCAGCTATAAAATTTTCAAAATCCTCATGAAACTAATTCAAAGCCTTTAAAATTTATGTTAAAAACTTTATTACAGTGTCCTAATAAATCAGCACTCAGTAATAACAAATTATAAGAATGTATCATATATTAAAAAGATAAATCAGAATTTAATAATAAAGAGAGAAGGTGTTTTCAAATCAGATAGCAAAAACACTAACTAATGGGAACATTGGTAAACACCACATGATTTATAGCATGGCTCTTGGTTAGGGTGTGTTGTATTTTTGTTGAAAAATACAAAAGTTTACCAAAAAAAAAAAAAAAAACCCTCAAGGAAGGCCTCTATGCGAAGTAATCAAGTGCCCCCTCTCCTCAAGAATGAGAATAAGCCAGGTATAGAAAGAACAAGGAAGATGAGGCACAAAGGCCCTAAGGTACGAACTTTTGAGGGTTAGAGGGAATAAAAGGAGGTCAGGAGTGAATAGCATTTGTAGGATGTTAGCAGGGAAATTGAATGCAAAGAGTTTATAGACAAAGGCAGAGGGCAACTCCAAAAGGACTTTATGAACATAGTTAGGATTTGAGATATTATTTTAGATATAATGGGAAGTTTTGAAAAGCCTCAGAGAGAAGATGGCATGATTCAAATGACATTTTAAGGATATCTTGCAGTTTATGAAGAATAGATCTATGAACAACAATGGATGTCACCTATTTTCATGAACCTAGAAGAGGTGATAAAATTGGGGGCATATTACACATATTAGATGTAAGATAGCAGACCTTTGGGCGCCAGGGACAGCTGGCAGGAAATACATCCATGTGTTTAATGAGGGAGGACTTGCCTATTAGAAGAATTATAAATCCAGAATAAAATTTCTAGTACATACTACATACATGTACTTCCTCATATAGGTGAAGATTCAATTACTTGAAATGCCTTTACTCATTTGATTATCAAAGGGAGCATCTTAATTCTAATATTCTTAGGTATCCAAGCCATGTAAAATCATTCAGATGCAATTTCATTAAGCAAAAATATTGCAGATTTAACTTATATTTTCTCTTCATTCATGTATCTCCATACAGCCATCTTGAGTGACTACTGTAGAAAAACATAGGATTCCTAATCTTGAAACAATATCACCCAGAATATTTATCATCAATAAATTAGTCACATTATTAATTAAATAAATCTCATGTTCATGAGTCACTGCAATGATTGAGAGACAATATGCACAGCCCTATCAGCATGAAACCTGCTATTTGTGCAAACTATTTGGAAACTATGAGTCACTATATCATAGGTTCAATGGGCCTTTTTCATTTAAATGTATGCATTTTAAGAAATAACTGAATTGGTTGCACACAGATTATAATAAGGAGGAAATGATAGAGAACCACTGTTTACTAAATGTAGTTTTGCACATAATAGCAAAAGTACAACACAATAACCTCAAAAAATAAAATATTCAAAAAATTTTCTGGAACCTATGTTAGTCAGTTTTCATGGCCATGACCAAGACCAAAATACCTGACCAGAGCGGCTTAGAAGAAGAAAAGTTTATTTTGCCTCCCCGTGTCAGAGGTCTTAGTTCATGGTTAGTCAAGCCCATTGATCTGGGCCAGAGGTGAGGTGGAACAACAGGGCAGAGGGTGTGGTGGAGCTTATGGCAGGGAGGAAGGAGAGAGGGAGGGGGGGGGGGGATGGAGTCAGGGGCAGACATAGTCCCCAAGATCAAGTCCCCAATGACCTACATTGGCACCTTGCTTGCTCTCTGTTTCCTGGCAACCTTGAGATGAGCAATTGTCCTCTTTCATGATGTTCTGCCTCACCTCAGGCAACTAACCATGGACTGAACCTCTGAAACTGTGACTCCCAAATCAACTTTTCCTCCTCTAAGTTGTTCTGGTCAGGTACTTTGGTCACAGCCACAAAAACCTAACACACTTTCTCTTCTTTTAGTTAAAAAATATAAGTTAAAATGTCCCCAATCACAAAAGAGATAAATATAAAAAACAATTGGTTGGACTCCCTACAATTTTCCATTACATCATTTCTTAGCTGGAATTGGGGGGAGAGGTGACTTGATTGCTTTCTTTCTGTATATAAAAAATCCTTGATTTTTACAGATTCACATCCATACCAATTCACACATTCACTTAGTAAAACTAAATGAATCAATAAGTAAATTAAATCAATTGATTTACAAAATGTACCAATAAGCAGGTCCAAGTTTCAAAGATGCTTCAAGGCATTTTCAGAAATTGTTTTCAGAGGATGCTTCCAAGGGATTTCTGTATAAACCAGTTTTTGTTTTTCTATAATACAATAAATTTTGATTTTGCTCTCTGCCATCACATTGATGGAAATTATAAATAAAAGAAGTCAATTAAGATAGCCCACAGTATCTTCTTCTCTACTGTCCTAAATAAAAGAGAATAAATTCACTGGCTTCTCTGAATTTGATTAATATTTAAATATAGCAAAGGGAAGGAGTGGGGAGCTGGGGTGGGGGTTAATTTAACATTGATATAGATGCTCCATGCCCAAATTTTGGCCCGCCAGTTCTGGGATCTTTGTTTGGATAAAACTAAAGAAGTTAGGCAATAAATGTATGATAGAGGATAGATATATTTGGCTTGTATTGGAAACAGAGTGTATCTATGGGAAAAAGACCTTATGGGCTTGAGAAGACTAGTAAATAGGGATTTTTTTCCACTAGAGGGAGGAAGAAGACCAATGCTGATACCATGCGTGTGATATTGTCACAGAGAGAAAAGGAGATGGAAGGATTTAAACTGCATCAATTATTAAAAGTATAAACATCCATAGCCATTTCTTAAGAGACTAAAGTGTAAAACCTTAAATGGCTCTCCAGTTGGTTTTGGATGAGGTCTTAGTCTGGGATGCTGTAACAAAATACCATTGACTAGGGAACTTATAAACTAAGGAAAGTTATTTTCACATTTCTGGAGGGTGTGAAATCTACATTATGGCACCAAAAGATTTGGTGAGATTCTGGTGAGGGCCACTTCCTGGTTCATATATGGTATGTTTCCCTGTGTCTTGCATGGTAGAGGGTGCAAGACAGCTCCCTGAAGCCTCTTCATACAGGCATTCATCCAATTCATGAGGCTCCTCCCCCTAGACTTAATGATCTCCAATCCCCACCTTGTAATACCATCATATTGGTGATTAAGTTTCAATGTTTGCATTTTAGGAGGATATGAGCATTCAGATCACAGAAGATGGTAATCAATTATTTTTTCATCTAATGCTGCACTGAGTTTAGACCACTTTCAGCTTTATATTAATTAAAATTACATTTGAATTAAATGATTAAATGAAGATTTTCTACCACTTTCATCACCAAGTGAGGGCCGGAAAATTCAGTTCAAATTTAGGTTTATGTGCTATTATGCCTATATATGGTAGATAGAGAGGATAAGTGTATCCATGTATATACATATATACATGGAAACAAAGGTAATAAAATAGCTATCATGGACTGGGGTTATAGCTCAGTGATGGGGCATTTCCCTTGCATGTTTAAGGCACTGGGTTCAATCCTCAGCACCACATAAAAATGAATAAATAAAATAAAGGCATTGTGTCCATCTACAACTAAAATATATATTTTAAAAAATAGTTATCATTTACTAAGAACCTACTATGAGTTGGGCTTTTCATATATAGTATCTCTAATCCTCACAAAGTAGTTAATAGTGTGCCCATCTTACAGATGTGAAAACTGAAATTTAGAAATATTGACTGGCTGGTTCGAAGACATATAGCTATTAAGAGGGCCCACCACATTTTAACCTAAACATAATCTGTGCACCCTATTGCACAGATTCCCCATAATTCCTCCTTCTGAGCAGAGAAAGCCCAGCAAGCATTATGGTTAAACTAAACTCCCCCTTTCATCCTTCTGCTACCAACATAAATATTTCCTCCCTAAAACTTATTTTAAATTGAAACTGAAGAACTAATATTTACTATATAATAGTACATTATTTAAAGGATTAAACAGACAAGTATCTGGTTCAGTTGAATTTCATTTGGCTTATTTCTTCGGACAAATACTGCATTTGATTTAGGTGACAGAACATATTTATAGAAATGAGGAATCACTGGTTTAAGGTAGTGATAAGTAATAGGCATTTTTCCTCTCTTAACACAGAGCACAAGCATATGTGTAGTCTCAAAAACCCAAAGATTATTGGAAAAGTAATTTTAAAAAAGTCCTGAATGTACAGTTATCTAAATAAAAGAGGAATATTACAGAAACACAAGAGCACAAGGCTTTTTTTTTTTTTTTTTTTTTTTACCATTTGTCTACCTGGGACACTGTCAGTGATATTCAGGTTCAACTCCCTTTGTCTTCTCAGAATGTGTGGCAGTGCTCTTATGGATTATCTTTTTCTGCTTAGTAACCTGCAGCAAGACTGCTAATCAAGAAAGAGAGGAAGCTGCCTTTCATGATGAAAATTGCTTTTCAGTGACTGATTGTGCTAATCAATCTTCAGCTATGGAAATAAGGTCAATAATTCCCCAACACTGATGTCTACGTGAAGAAAGGCAACTGCTACTAAAAACACAGAAAAGCAGCTTTTGAGAAAAATGCTGTAGGACAAATAAGCTTGGGAAGTACTTCTAGAAGTTATGAAAAGGGGAGAAACTGACTTCCTTCTGTAGGTCCCTGTATTTCTCACTTGTATTTGATGACAGATTCCATTTTTTTTTCTTTTTCAGCAATGCTAATGTCAAGAAAGGCTAAAAGATTAGAATGACTAGCATTTTGCTCATGAAAAGGAATCTTGCAGCAGTGTGAAAGCTAGGAGGAAAGGTAGGGAGAGCAAATCTGAGCAATGAGGGTATGGCGATGACAAAAAAAGATTGATGGTAAAAGGATGACCAACTCAGGACATATGGAGACCTGAGCTAGACAACTCTATCCTATTTTAAAAATCATGACCACAATATGAAATAGATCGTTTCTTATGTAAAATTGTTTTTGTCAAATTTTGCATTAGTGTTCACTGTTGGCCTCAGTTTCTGGGCTCCAGCAGACCTGGCTTGGCCACACTTGTCTCAATATGACAATCAAAAAGACCAGCAGTGGTGAAGGGCAGGAAAAGAGCTTTAAGCATGGGCCAGCCAGGAAGAACAGATATAGGGGTAGAGTGACCTGTCTTCAAGGGGCTGACAGAAACTTTGAGGTTTTATTAAAAAAAAAAAAAAAAAAGCAAGGGTTTCAGGGCACAATTGCTGGGAGTTTGCATAGCTGGCAGAGTAGATCATCTTGGTCAGGCCCTGGACAGGTTGATCTTTATCTCAGGGCTGGTTCTGGAAAGTTCTGGGAAGGTCATCAACACTAAGGGTTTGATTCAGTTCCCATTGTGAGATGATTGTTCCTGATTAGGGGGGAAGTCTCAGTTCCATCATGGGATAATTGTTCCCTCTTAGTGGGCAATTTTATCATGAAGGGTTGATCTGTTCTGTGAGGCTCACCATTGTTTGGGGGTAGTTTCAGTCTCTTATCATAAAGGTGCTTATCAGTCAGAACTTTGGTTCCCTGGAATCCAAGGTAACTGCAGAAGAAAGTGCCTTCAAAGGAAAAATAAATAAACAAAGTTAAGGAGGCAAATGGAGTCAGAGAAGGATAAAATGGAGTTAGTTGGGTCAATGACTAGGCCCTCCTTCTGTACCACTAGAGGTGTGGGGGGTTTTTTATTTGTTTTTTTTCCCCTACATATATAAAAGAGTTTTGTTTTATTTGAATTTAGTTTCTGATTGCACATGTTTGACAAGTTATCTGATGGTTTGGTCCCTTTAAAAAACTAATGATGGGAGCTGGGTTGTGGCTCAGTGGCAGAGTGCTTGCCTAGCATCTGTGAGGCACCAGGTTCAAGCCTCAGCACCACATAACAAATAAAGGCATTCCGTCCATCTACAACTACCAAAAAAAATTAAAAAAAAAAAAAAAAACAGATGATGGGCATGAAGGAGACAAGCATCTACAATAAATATGTGTTCTTAAATTCCTTAAGTCCAATTTCGGACCAATAAGTACGGAAGAATCAACCTTTAAGGAATCCACCACACACCCCCACACACCCTCATTCTCCAAAGAGAACTGACTATTTGTCTAAAAATAACAGTGATTTTTGTAAAATCACTATCTCCATTTACTAAGGAGAGCCACTATTGTGGCCTTGTTTCAACTTTATTGCACTCCATACAACCTAAACTATGTCATCTAGTGATTCTGAGCAGAAATACCAAGTTATATTGATGCCTGTTCATTTGAATATCCCAACTTGAGTGACATTCTCCAGAAGATGGCATAAATGTGCTAAATAGGAAAGTGAATAAATATTTAGAGGCACTTTCATGGTTAAGGAGTATAGAGAGTACTTTAAAACTACAGTGCACAATCCAATTTTAATTTTTCTATCTCACTAATATTCTCAGGGAGCTCTTTTGTACTCTAGGGGCTGGGAACCAATATACATGAACAGATGATAAATATTCACAAAACCTGTACAAATTAAACATTTGAAAAATACCAAGTGTTTATGAAGAAACAGTGCAACCAAAGCTCTAGTTCATACAGCACTCATAAAAAATATAGGTTGGAAAATTGAATGTTTATGTTCCCTCCAAATTCAAATGTTGAAACCTTAATCCCCATTGTTATGGTATTTAGAGATGATTCCTTTGGAAGGTAGTGGGATGAGTGTCCTTATAGGAAGATACATGAGAGCTCGCTTTCTCTCTCCTCTCTGCCATGTGAGAATACAAGAAGTTGGCTGTCTGTAAAATCTGTAGGAAGTCCTGCACCAGAACCCAACCATGCTGGCACCCTCGTCTCATATTTTCCAGCCTCTAGACCTGTGAGAAATAAATTAGTGTTGTTTAAACCACCTGGTTTATGGTATTTTGTGATAGCAGCCTGAATTAAGACAGTACTGTCCAATTAAAGAGAATACATAATTCCATTTCTGAATAAAGATTGCACATAGGCTATCGGCAATGCTTACAAGAATATTCTTATAGCAGCCTTGCTCTTAAAGGCAAAAAATCAAACCAGACCAAATGGCCTTCCATAGGAAAGTAGAAAAATATGCACTTGTAGTATGAATATACGTTGGAATATTATACAACAGAAAAAATTAATAGCAGTTGCCTGCATCAGCACAGATAAAGTTCAAAACAGAGTCACAGAAAAAGACATTCTGTAGGCTTATATTCATAGAGCACTAAATGAAATAAAGCCAAATAGTTCTTGTGGTAAAAATATAAAGTAAAAGCAAGAGAATAATTGACATACATTTTTGGACCATGAGACATTTAAGCTGAAGAGAGAGAAGGGAGACCAACAGATTGTACATGGGGCTCAGAGGTGCTGATAATACTCTGTTCTGAATTTAGGAATGAACTGTGAGTGCTCCAGTTAATTATCATTGATTGTTCCTATCTACTCCCTTTGTAAGTATGCTGTGTTTCATAATAAAACCCAGAATTGTCAAGAGAAATGATTTTAGGATTAGCAATTGGCTCAGAGGCTGAAGCTGTCAGATGGGGAATTGCTTCTCTGGAATGAAGGAATTCATTTGCAATATTCATTGTGATTTGGGTATAAAACCCTCTAAGGATCTACCGCCCTGCAGTACCAGTACCCACCTCACCCATGCCCAATAGTGTTTTCACAAAGTTGGAAGGCTGTGCACAAATCCAGTGGGAACTTTTTAAAAAAGAAACAAAACAAACAAAAAAAAAGGGTTTCAACTAAAAAAAATTATCCAGTACAGCCCAAGCCATGAGTGAGCCCGTGAAAATGCTCTCCAAAACAAATGTGAGGCCTTGTTCACCCTGTTAAGATTTGTGGCAGCTACTGCTTCTCAGAAAAATTTCTGCATTCACCTCTCCCCTCTCTACTGTGAAACTTCTAGATCATCTCACCCCTTTAGTCCCATCTGTCTCCCATATGTTTGTGTCAAGAGAGAAGAGATGTCTCTGAAGAAGGGTCTGAGGAATTACCAGAAAAAAACTCAGGACTAGCAGGACTCTTGGCATACGTGACAGAAAAGAATTTCAGCACAGCCAGACAAAGGCATAGATGGAGGCTTATTTAAGAAGGTTGATATCCAGTCAAAGGAGAATGCGGGCTGTCTCCAGAGAAGCCCTGACTTGGGAGGATGGGGGTTGAATATTTATAGAAGGTCTGTATCAGGGGCCAGACTGGGGGTGGATCCAGGGTGGAGCTGCCCAATTTCCTGCCAGTTTTCCCTGCACTTGCGTATTTCCCTCATTTTACAAGGTCATGGGCCAAGATTTACAACTGTACTTTCTGTATTGCAATGACTTGTGGGTGTTTCCTCTAAAATCCAGTATTTCTCTCTCTTCATTCTAAATCCCTATCTCACTTGGATTTTTACTTCTTGGTCTGGCATCTTAATATTGAAAATCTGTTTACTTGGTCTGCCCAGTTTCTCTCTAGAATTCAGCCCCTTGAATTTCTTTATCTGCATTCACTGCATGGCTCATGAATACCCAATGCCAAAACCTTTTCATCTTGCTTTTTCATGAGGGAGGAAGGGGAATATGTACCTGTTTTTGCTTAGATATTTTAGCTGCATATTTACATAATTTTCATAATTAAAAAAACTGGATTGACATAAGCACAAATATTGTCCTACTGCAATAGTCAAAGTGATAAAATTAATGATAAAACTATTAAGGAATTTTCCTAGGGAATGCACCTATAGATAAATTATTGAATCAAAACCTAAAACAAAAAACTTAAATGCAGACAGTATAATGCTTTTTAATGCAAATCAGTTTTTTTTACATCCATAGCTTTTTTAATTTGCAAAGAAGAAGCAATTAAATAAATTTATTACCCTACTTGGAAAGGTAACTAGATCATTTTCTATTCCATCTAACAATATTTCATAAAATTGGGTTCATGATTTTTTGGGAGGTACTGGGGATTGAACTAAGGGGCACTCGACCACTGAACCACGTCCCCATCCCTATTTTGTATTTTATTTAGAGACAGAGTCTCACTGAGTTGCTTAGTGCCTCGCTTTTGCTGAGGCTGGCTTTGAACTTGTGATCCTCCTATCTCAGCCTCCTGAGCTGGGATTACAGGTGTGTGCCACTGCATCCACTTGGGTTTATGATCTTTTTCAATACCTGTATATGTAAACAAAGTCACACCCCCCCAACCCCCATACTGAGGTTTTAACCCAGGGATGCTTTGCCACTGAGCTATATCTTAAGCCTTTTTTATTTTGTTTTGTTTTATTTTATTTTGAGGCAGAGTTTCACTAATTTGCTGAGATCTTGCTAAATTAAAATGCTGGCCTCAAATTTTTGATCCTCCTGCCTCAGTGTCCTGGGTTGCTCGGATTACAAGTGTGTTCCACCGTCGTGGCTGGCATATCTCTTTTTATTTTCTCAAATTTTATTGCTTAATGCTTCACATGTCCTGATTAGCCATATGCCCACTCTCTCCTTTTTAAGGCTTTTCATTAAGCAAGAAAAGTAGTTTGCTTGGTCCCAAGAAACCAATTTTCTTCCCCAAAGCTATGCATAGTGAGATCTAGGAAGTCTAGTTCTAGCACTATTCTGTTGTTTCTTATTGGACTCTGTTCTCTGATATCTAATGCTGCTTGTCTACTACTGAGGTGAGGTCTTTCTGGTGTGGACACTTTGTAAGATGCAAGGGGACTTTAGTATAGGGCTCCAACTCTGTGTGTGTGTGTGTGTGTGTGTGTGTGTGTGTGTGTGTGTGATGTCCCACTCACATTCTCAACCCTTGTGCTTCCAAGAAAAATGAGACCCCCTAAGAATATTGGAGTATTCACATGCTCTTAACATTCTATTCATTAATTTTATAATAATAAGCCAAAGATGTTTCCTTCAAATAAGGGTCAATGATGAAAGTTCCCCCAATATCTTTCAGGGTTCACTCTTGGTGTTATATTCTGTGGATTTTGACAAATGTATAATGATACAATCCATCATCATATTATCAAACAGAATGATTTCAATGTTCTAAAAAATCCTTTGTGCTATGTAGGGGTTCTGTGTTTGGGTTTGAGGTCTCTGATAGCTTCATGATTGTGGCATGCTTGGTGTCTAGGAAGTTTCTGGGCAAAGACACAGAATGCCTTCATGAGAAGGCTCTGTGTTAGAGTTTTATCAGCCTCAACCTTGATCTCAAGCACACAGCTCCTAGGAATAAAGGAACGCTCTTGTTAGTCAACCACAATGTTTTACTGAGCCTAAACCTGTCCACATAACAGTAACTTTATACAATGGACTTTCTTGAGAGCTACACAAAGCTCATAACATTGCACATTGCAACTTAGTATTAACTGAGGAATAAGCTACATAACATTGCTAAGTCTGTAACCTGCTCAGTAATACAATGAACAATATGTACTAATGATGCCAATGACCTCAAGTAACCTATTGATAAAAATAAAGCTTGGCAGCTTGGCCCCTCTGCCATTCTGCCATCTTTCTTTCCTGCCTCTGCATCTTGACTCTGTGTCCCTTTTTATTTTCCTTACTATACCTATTTACCCCTCTTCTTCTCTAATGTCCTTGAAACCCACTGATCATTTTATTATCTCTATAGCTTTACTTTTTCCTGAACATCATATCATATTGGTATCATTCAGTTGGTTGAATCCACAGATGTAGAACACCTGGATACCAAGAGCTAACTGTAATGCAACGTGAGCTCTTTATTCACACACATATTTTCAGAAAATTTGATTCACGTTTTTTAAAAAATATTATTTTTTCTTTTTAGATATATATGCTAGTAGAGTATATTTTGATATATTTATACAAACATGAAGTATATCTTATTCTAATTAGGATTCCAGTCTTGTGATTTTACATGATGTGGAGATTCACTGTGGTGTTGAATCACATTCTGACTTCAAAAATATCTGGGGCTGGGGCTGTAAATTAATTGGACTTCATCAAAATTCAAAACTTTTGTACATCAAAGGACACTATCAAGAGAATGAAAAAAACCACTATATATATATATATATATATATATATATATATATATATATATATATATATAATGAATATTCAGAATATATAAATAATTCATAAACTCAACAATAACAAACAAAAAAAGTGGTCAAAGGACTTGAATAAACATTTCACCAATCTCACTAATTAGGGAAATGCAAATCAAACCTACAATGAGATACTACTTAATACCTGTTAGTATTGGTATTATAAAACAAAACAAATTTAATGGATATAAAGTCTCTGTTTGACTTGGTAAAAAAAATTTCTGGAGTTTCACGTGGTGATGGTGGCTGTAAAATAATATAAATGTTCTTAATGCATTGGTTTATACACTCAAAGGGGGTTAAATTATAAATTTTATGTGATGTATATTTTGACACAATGTAAAACTATAGATATAAGGGCTGTTATTTGGATTTTGTCCCCTAAAATATTGTGAAGGGGCTGACATTTGCACCTAAGTTTGTTAAGGGAGTATAACTGAATGTTTCAATTCATGCAGAACCAGACACATAGATGAACACAAGAAACAAATATTTGGGAAAAGTTTTTGGACTTGGAGGGATCATGAAATTTGAGGTTTAAACAAAGTTTACCTAAATCTTCCAGGGGCCAAGAAAGCCTAGCTACCATCTCTAGATTACAATAATATAATGATTATTATTAGTGTTTACCATATGCCAGGCATTACACCTTACATAAAATTGTAAATTGTTTCTTTAACCCTCACTGCAAGCCATTGATGTAAGTATCACCTCATTTTATACAGGAGAGAAGTAGGGTTAAATGCATGCCACAGCCACATTATTCAGTAGGTTCCAGAGCAATTTTTATTTATTTATTTATTTATTTATTTATGTATGTATGTATGTATGTAACATGGATTGAATCCAGGGGCACTTAACCACTGAGCCACATCCCCAGCGCTTGTTATTTTTTATTTTGAAACAGGGTCTCACTAAGTTGCTTAGGGCCTCATTCAGTTGTTGAGGCTGGGTTTGAACTTGCAATCCTCCTGCCTACCTTCTGAGCTGCTGGGATTACAGGCATGTACCACCCTGTCAGTCACCAGAACAAATATTTTAAGGTTAGTCTTGTTGAATCTAGAAACAATTCTCATCCTTGTGTAGGAGATACTGGTACTTTAAAAAAAAAAAAAAAAAACAACCAATGATCTGAAAAACTTGAAAGGAGAAAAAAGCAGTGAAACAGGCTAAAGAAACATTGGGAGAAAAATGATTCAGGGAAGATAGAGGAATGACATAAAGCACTGATCTTCATATTGTTCTGATCTTTTTCCACCCATGTTTGTTTGGACCTAAATGAGCTGACATTTGGAAATTTGACAGACTGCAGATGTATCCTGCAATACTACTTAGTCATGTTACAGACTAATTTTGAAAGTTGAAATTTAGAGGTGAGAGTTACACTGAAATAAAATCCTATGAGGGTCTTTTAACCACTAGCTTCAATCTCCTAGCACTGCTGATATTTAAAAGCACCTTTTGGAAACCCCAAAGAGTAATAGCTTAGCTATATTCTTCTAGTTTGAAGGATGAATATAAATTGCTCCAGGAACCCCTGCTACTTAATACTTTTTAAAAAAAATATATTTTTTTAGTTGTAGATGGACACAATACCTTTATTTTGTTTATTTATTTTTATGTGGTGCTGAGGATGAAACCCAGTGTCTCACATATGCAAGGCAAACGCTCTACCACTGAGCCACAACCCCAGCTACTTAATACTTTTTACTACTTAACTTCAGATTTTTTTGTTCAATTAATTTGAGCCTCATTGTACTTGAGATATATAATTTGAGGCCCATTTTTTCCCATTGTGAAAGTGAGTCCTTCAGGCCACAAAGGAGAGGAGGAAAGACCCACACTTTCTAAGGAAGGAGAATTTTCTGACACTACAGTTTCAGTCCCTTCTTACTGGAGAAGGTCTCTCAGCTACAACAGTTTTGAAACATTTCATATTACAAAACTTAACACACAACCATGTTAAGAACACAACAGTGCTAATCATGGTAGGAGAACCTATTGTTAAGTTGGGAAACAGACACTATAATACTCTCCTTTGGAAAGCGAGTCTAAGCAGGCTTTTCTTAGATGTTTTCCATCTAGTTGCAAGTACCTTCATTCAAAAGCCCAGCTGGGAGTGGTGGCACACACCAGTAATCCCTGCGACTCAGGAGGCTGAGGCAAGAGGATAGCAAATTAAAAGCCAGCCTCAGCAATTTAGCAAGGCCCTAAGCAACTTAGCCACACCCTGTCTCAAAATAAAAAAATAAATAAAAAGGCTGGGGATATAACTCAGCAGTAGAGCACCCCTGGATTCAATCCCCAGTACTGTTCCCCCCATTGTCTCTAGGAAAACTCACCAAGACTTAAGATTAAAGCTTACAATTATGGAAAAAGCTTAGCTAACCAGTCCCCAAGACATCTCTGTGCTCCCTTTTACATCTACTTTAATTTACATGGTCTTTGCCAAGTCAACATCTAAATCAGTAAGCTCCTTGAAGTTCCACCAAGCATAAGCTAAACCTGCTCATCCTACGAAGTTTCAACTATTCATGTTAGATAGGAGTTCAAGGACACCAAGATGGCAGAAACAGGGTATTAGAAGCAGCTAGAGGACAAGACAAGGAGAGGAGTCCTGTCTCAGTTTACAATAAATCCCATTACCATGACAACTCCCACCACTGAGGACTTATCACCCACAACTTCTGCCACAGATTCAGTCTTTTAAAATGACTAATTGAGGTAAAGTGGACAGTATTCTAATTAGGTTTTCTAAAGTAAGGAATCGGGGGGGGGGGGGGGGATTGGAAAATATTCTAATCAGGTATCATAAGATAACCAATGGGAGAAAATGGAGTAAGGTCTTCAATCAGGTCCATATAGGAAAGAAAGCACCCCACAGTTCATGATATAAGACCCTAATTTCCAGACACTGGAGCCTTAAGACTCTCTCACTTAGCCCACTCCACTCTTCACCTATCAATAAATTTTCACCTTCAATAAATCTATACTTTATCTGTTACTTCTATGTGTCTCACCCAATTTTTTGTTTGTGACACCAAGGACCTAGGCTTCAACCTGGACTTGGACTGGACATCCCAGTGGTAACATTAAGGGTAAGAATTTCTGAGGCTGTCTGTGTTCATTTTCAGCTTAGTTTCCAAGCTCAGAGCACTTGGCAACAGACACAGAAATGGAGTAACACACTGATGAAGTCCAAGGATAACTGAATAACTGAACTTCTATTAGGATGAGACTATGTTGGTAGGCATGCGCTTGCTTCAGAGTAACCCAAAACTTCAACTCGTAGTTACTAAAACAAAGAAACAACAATATTAAAATGCAGTCATGTGACATTTGAAGCCCCTAGACCTGGTCATTTCTTCACATATCTCTAAATAAATAAAATTAAATATAAATATGAAGGAAGATTTGTGCCTATTGGTGATTTTTACTAAGAAAATAAATACTTGAAAAAGATGGAAAAGCTATTGAAAATTAGTGCCACTGGGAATATTATATTTATTTTTCACATTCCTTCCTCCTCAGAATCTGACAGCTACATCTTTTCTAACAAGAAACAAATGTGTTTTGAAACTAATCAACCTTGCCCTCCAGAGTCCTGTAGTGTTTTCACTTTCACAAGTTATTTCCTTTCTTTATGTGTGATTGCACTATTATAATAGTAAATACTTTTAAGCAACAACAATTAACTTGAAACAAAAACATCAATATATAATGTGAGTAAATGTGCATTACTGATTTAAATTTAACCAATTCAATAATACAATGCATTTTAATATCAGAAATAACATTCAGCGGGGCACAGTGGTGCACACGTGTAATCCCAGCAACTCTGGAGACTGAGGCAGGAGTATCACAAGTTCAAGGCCAGCCTTGGGAAATTAGCACCATCTTAAGTAATTTAGTGAGATTCTGTCTCAAAGTAAAAAATAAAAAATGCTGGAGATATAGCTTAATGGTAAAGCCTTCTGACTTTAATCCAAAAAAAGAAAGAAAGAAAGAAAGAAAGAAAAAACATTAAAAAATTATGGAATTTAGTTTCTGAGATATGGAATTCTTAATTTGTGGAAAGTGTTCCTTTTTGAAAAAGCAGAAATAGCAAGTATTAATCAAAATTATTAGTAATATCTTAAGCCAACAACCTTGCCATAATGTAATAAATCTGATACAGAATGAACCATAACCTGGAACTCTCTCTCTCTTGGTTTATTTTGTTTGTTTGTTTGTTTCTGTTTTTGTTTTTGGTAATGGAGATTGAACCCAGAGGCGCTTTTGCCAGTAAACTATATACCCAGCCCTTTTTTAATTTTTAATTTTTAAATAGATTCTCACTAAGTTACTAAGGCTGACCTTAAACTTGAAATCCTTCTGCCTCATCCTCCAACGTTTCTGGGATTAAAGGCATGTGCCACCATGCCCAGCCTGGAACCAGACAAACCTCATTATATCATAGTTTCATTCATAACAGAATCTGCCACATGGACCTCAAGAATGGGATAAATTTACTCTCAAGGGTTGGGCATGGTGGTGCACATCTGTAATCCCAGCAGTTAGGGTTTTGGTTAGGGTTAGGATGGTGAGTTCAAAACCAGCCTCAGGAAAAGCGAGGTGCTAAGCAACTCAGTGAGACCCTATCTCTAAATAAAATACAAAATAGGGCTGGGGATGTGGCTCAGTAGTTGAGTGCCCTTGAGTTCAATCTCAGGTACAAAAAAAAATTACTCTTAAGGGCAAGAGTAGATATCAAAAGCATTCTTCTTTGTTTATTATTCCTAAAGAGTTATTACCTATTGCACTGGAAAATGGCTGCTGGATATTTCTAATCTTTCAATGACTGCTTCCATTGATTTTCCCTCGCGGAAATTCATTTGGCCCTCTGTATTGGTCCACTTTCTATCACTATAACAAAATACTTGAGATAATTAAGAAAAGTTTATTTTGGCTCACAGTTTTAGAGGTTCCAGTCCATGATCTGATAGATTCATTGCTTTTAGCCTTCTGGAGGAGGGGCCAGATGGCAATGGGTGGGGAGAGGCAGCTTCTCACTTTGTGGCCAGGAAGTAAAAAAGGAAGAGGAAGAGATGAGGTTCCACAATCCCCTTCAAGGATATAACCCCAATGACCTAAGGACCTGCTTCCTAAAAGTTCTATCACTTCTCAGTGGTGACACCCTGCGAATTAAGCCTTTATCGCACAGAATTTAGGAGTCATTCAAAATCCAAAGTACAGCACCCTTCATTCTATGTCTTCCTTTCTGTTAGCAAACAGGTCTTAGCAGTGCATTCCTGGAGTGATCCCTGAGCTCAAAGACAGGTGTTTTTCCTTCTGAGAGGAAAAGCTGACTGAAAGTGGCCCTGTAGTCAGAAAACAGAGACTATATGTGAGTGCCAGTCTGAGTTCAGAAAAGCTGGAAGACACCTCCCTTATGCCCACCTAAAGAAGGGCGTAGGAGGAGCTGGGTTGTGGCTCAGTGGCAGAATGCTTGCCTAGCACATGTGAGGCCCTGGGTTCAAACCTCAACATCATATAAAATAAAAATGAATAAAATAAAACTATTTTAAAAAAAGAAGGGCATAGGATTGATAGCACCCAGCTGTTGCTGCGATGATGACAAATTGATGACTTGAACAATGTGTAAGATTTGTGGGGCTCATTCCTAAAAACACTAAACGTTTTTCCCTTCCTGATTAAGTCCCCTGTCTTTATCTCACATGACTAGACCTTAGTTGCACATTTCAATTACTAAGCAAACATAGATGGTGCCCTTGCTGATAGACCATGAATCACTAGAATGACATTAACTTCTCCTTTTTCTCTTAAGACAGGTTCAAAGTCTGGGTCAGGCTCCCATTTCTTCCTTACCCTCTACTACAGTCATGACACCTTCCACTTACCTGATAGATTTCCTAATCACTTCCATCCAACCCCACCTCTCACATTGCAGACCTATTTTGTGTTTCTGGCCTCACTGATTCAAACTTCAAGCTCATCTCTTCTCTTACTTCAGGTCCTAGAGAGAGACTCTTTCCTGTCTTTCCCTGGCAACACAACCCATGTATGCAATTTTCATGGAGCTCCTATACCTAGGACAGAGTTAGGGACCATGGTTAATAGTCTTCCCCAGACCAGTGTAGCAGGATTCTCATGCAGAGAGCCAGGACACTGGGGCATTCAGCAGGAAGCAGTGTTTATTAGTGCAGGCACTGGCCCAGTGGATTCATATCCAAAGGCTGAGCCCTGAGCACAGCAGGGTATCGTCTTACATACTCCATTACATGTTAGTTCTATACACACATACACATATATATTTACATATATGTATAAGACACGTATTTTTTAGTTTTCACCTCTCATCTTACCTCTCAGCCAGGTACCTTTATTTTAGGTAGATTTTCAATGTTTGTTAATTGCTGGAATCTCCTGCTCTACTTTCCCCATTTTAGAGTAAACAGAGGTCTACTGTTCCTTATTTAAAACTTTGGGAGCTGGCTGTATAGAGGAATTCACATTTTTCTCGGATATTTGAAGAATATTATTATGCATATGTGGTAAATTACAGAACACATAACTGTGGAGAGCAGTGATTTGAATCAAATCATGGCATCTGACTCTCTCATGGCTGTGTTTGCACTGTGAGCTACCAATGCAAAAGTGCAGGTCAAAATGGCCTAGTTGCTATGGTGACACCGGCCTGAGAAGTGCAGAGAGCTGTTTTCAGTCAAGGCCTTGAGTTCAGACACCAACTCACAGGAACAGAGGATTCTGAGCAAAAAAAAAGATGACCCTAATATCTCACCAGTCCTGCAACCTTCAGATTTCCTGCTTTGCTGAAACTTCCTCACAAATAACCTTTTGATGAAACCTATATAATAAATGTGTTGAGCTAGCTCTGGGTAAGTCTTACCCCATTAGGGGTTGGCTGAACCACCTGGACCCCACCTTTTATTATCTATGCATGTCTGTTTGTCTTTTCTTCATCCCCCATCACCCCTCCTCTGGTTTCTGAATTAATGGCTACAGCTGACAGATGAGGGGGCCACAACACCCAACTAGGTCTGTGGAAGCATAATTATTAACACTAAGTGGGATAAATCAAAACCATAATTTTCTCACACTGATAGGGGACAGACAGATGTGAGTGGCAGGAACAGGACATGAGGTTAAGGGAATAAACTTATAAAATGGGCCCACTGTGCTGACCTCTACATGCTTTCTTTTCCAAGAAGCAATCTATCTAAGCCTGTCTGGCCTAAATGGAAAGGTATGTCACATTCCTCAGCAAACTACCTGTTATTTGTACAAGAAATGCAGGCTCAAATAACTTCAGTCAGAGGAACCCAAGTTACCCTGAAGGGGGAGACCTTTGTGACCCTTTACATAAACCAGATCTTGGAACTTAAGGTGATAAAGATAATTCCTCCTAATCATAAAATCTGTAAGAATATGTGGTTAAGAATCCAATTAGAGCTGGACGCAGTGGTACACGCCTGTAATACCAGCGACTCGGGAGGCGGAGGCAGGAGGGCTGTGAATTCAAAGCCAACCTCAGCAATTTAGTGAGGCGCTAAGCAACTCAGTGAGACCCTGTCTCTAATAAAAATACAAAATAGGGCTGGGGATGTGGCTCAGTGGTCAAGTGCCCCTGAATTCAATTCCCAGTAGCCCCCTCCCCAGAAAAAAAAATCCAGTTAAAAAAAAAAAAGAATCCAATTAGAACAGATCAGCATGGGCCAAGGTGACCTAGAGTTTTCATGGCAGTGGGGACTTGAAAGTCTGATGTCATCTGCTGTCAATCAAAAGTTAAGAGGTGACTAGGTACAGTGGTGCACACCTGTAATCCCAGTGACTCGGGAGACTGAGGCAGGAAAATCACAAGTTCAAAGCTAGCCTCAATGACTTAGTAAAGCCCCAAGAAATTTAATGAGCCCTTTTCTCTAAAGAAAAAATAAAATGCTGGGGATGTGGATCAGTGGTTAAGTACCCCTGGGTTCACTCCTGGTGCAAAAAAAAAAACAGAAATGGACCTGGATGGAATTCTGTAAAAACTTCTCCAAGATTCTCCAATAAAACTGGAATGCAGGAGAGACATACTATCCTCTCCTCTGTGAGAGGACCCACTCTCTGCCTTGAGAGTGTTCCCTTTTCCCTCTTCCTATCCCTTTAGTAAACTCTTGTCTGAAATTTTTCTGACTTGATTGCAAGAATCAAGGTTTGAAGGTGGGGATCTCCATGCTGCCTCAATTTCCCAGAAGACCCCCCAGCCCTGTAACACTATCAGGTCCTCTCCCACATCACGGGAGTTCTATCTCTTCTCACTTAAATAAATCCTACTCTGTTCACTCTTCACTTTCATCTTTGTCCATGGACTTTATTCTTTAAACTTGTGAGAAAAGAACCCAGAAGGAAATTGGTGAGACCTACAGCCCTCACAAACCCCATTTACCAGCAAAAGCAGGAGACATTCTCAAGGAAGAGAGTGTGTCCTCTCAATGAGGAGAGGGACAGCTTGCCTCTCCTGCACTCCAGTTTTATTGGGGATCCCAGAGAGTCCTGCCCTGGTCCACCTCTAGGTCATCTTGGCCCATGCTGACTGGTTCTCATTGGATTTTTTTTTTTTTTTTTTTTTTTTTTTGTACCAGGGATTGAACCCAGGGGCACTCAAACACTGAGCCACATCCTCAGCCAAATTTTGTATTTTATTTAGAGATAGGGTCTCACTGAGTAGTTTAGAGCCTTACTAAGTAGATGAAGCTGGCTTCGAACTCACAATCCTCCTGTCTCAGCCTCCTGAGCTGCTGGGATTACAGGCGTGTTCCACCCCATCTGACCTCTAATTGGATTCTTAAACATACATTCTTACAGATTTTATGGTTAGGAGGAACTATCCTTATCTTCTAGAATTTCAGGATCTGGTCACAAAAGTCTCCTGGGTTCCTCCCCAATTTCCTTTTTCCTATCCCTTCAATAAATTTATTCCTATTGCTTTGAGGAATATGTCTGAAATCTTTCTGACTTGATGGCAAGAATCAGGGTTTGAAGGGGGTTTATTCATGTTAGGGCCTTCCACAGTTTCTTGAAAGGCCCACCTCTGTAACACTACTACTGAGCTACATCCTCAGCCCTTTTTATTTTTTATTTTGAGACAGGCTCATACTAAGTTGCCCAGGCTGGTCTCAAATTTACAAACTTTGCTCACCTTCCTTCAGCCTCCCAAGTAGCTGGGAATACAATTGTGTGCCACCATTTTGAACACATGGCAACCAAATGATGGACGTGGGAGGTAGGAAGCAAACCTCATATCAGCAAGCTTTCCTTTATTCTGCAGCAAAGTCAATCCATCAGGCAGGATGGCTCATTTTCTGGATATGGAAGATGGCCCCCAGGTTACAGAAGGAATCTGGGTTTTACAATTTACAATGAGGGCAAATTAATCATTGGAGACTGTGGATGTGCAGTTTGGACAGTCAGGGACCTCGTTGTTCAGGTTAAAATTTTAACTCAGAAAGGCAGTTGTAAAAAATTTGAAACTCATTGTCACTGGGAAAAGCTCACAACTAGGTGGAGCTGGGGCCCAGTGAGTTGCCAAGCCCCTGGTGAGGCTTGACTGACTCCAAACTAGCTGAGCACGCAGGACTAGTGAGACATAGGGTCATCTTGTTTTGCTCAGAATTCTTTATCCCTGGGAGAACGTGCTGAACCCAAAGCCTCAACTGATAACAGCTCTGCACTTTGGCAGGGAGCCTTCTCAGGCCAGCGTCAGCATAGCAACTGGGGCATCTTGATCTGCACCTTTGCACAGGCAGTTTCCAGCACAAACTAGCCTCCAGAGAGTCAGAGGCCATGATTTGATTCAAATCACCACTCTCCGTATTTCATAACAGGGGGAGGATGTTTCTTCCATTCTTCAGATCTTAAGCCTTATTTTGAGTTTCCCACTGAAGCAGTAATATAGGGTTAAAAGTTGTTGATGCTGATGGTTAACAGAAAAGCACTACTTACTCTGTTTAAGATAAATGACAGGAAGAAGAGTATAAGGTTAAAGTTTAAGTTGGCGACAACTAAAAGAAAAGCATTGCATAGATTATGCTTAAAACTAATAATAAAAAGACCTCCCTACCTACATCCATTGTTCAAGACAAACAACAAAACATCAAATAGATATATGCAAGCAGATCTCACCCCAACCCCCTGAGGGAAAGTAACTGAGACCCATTTTTAAATGCATTTCCATGTTAAAAAATACACCAATGGGGGAGTCCTAACACAATTTTAGACACTTTTTTTCAGGGTGGGGCAGGAACAACAGAAGTGTGTTATCTCACAGCATCAGTGGCCCAAAGTCTGAAACAAAGGTGGCTTCCATGCCTCTCTCCTTGGCTTGTAGATGGTTGTCTTCTTCCTGCATCTTCACATCACCTTGCTTTTATGTATATCTATAAACACAATTTTTGACCATGTGCAAAATGGTGCAGATGCACTGAGAGATTACAACATAATCATGAATACTGCGATATAACTTATAAATATGCAAATTCCTAACCCACAACTGTGTAAGTGGTCACTTTGCTTTCTGGCTATTCTGCCTTGCTATGTGAATCAATGTAATAAATACCTGTTACTAACCCTCTCTTTGTTGAGTGTGTTCAATTTGCTTCATGAATGAGGTAAAGGACCCACTGATCTGTTGACACCACCAAGCTTTTGAGGTGTTGAATGATCTAGGAACAACCCACACACCTGCCAATGATGTAGTCAAGAAATTGGGGGGCGGGTTATATAAGAAATACAGAAAGTTGTCAAAGAAACATGAGAGATAACATGCCAGCCATGTGTTTAATTACCCAATTACATAACCATGATTTCAATTTACACTTACATACAGGGGAGTATATGGAGGAAAACATGAAGTAGCTCCTAAAGGACCAAAGCAATGCCCTATTTGACTGACTCTTTAACCCATAATGGGGGAGACATAGAAGGGCTTAGGCAGCCAGGGCAAGATGGTGAATGAGGAGGTTGGGGGCAGAGATAGAACAAAGGATCATGGAGAGGGTCTTTAATGAGGTCAATTTCCCAGTTGAGGAAAATGCTTATGGATACAAGCAGGAGACCAATTCAGACAGACACTTTCATACTTGTGCCCAATAGAAACACCAAAACAGATGTATGCACAAAGGGGGCATCAATCAATAATAGTGAAAAGAGTGTGGACAGGGGAGGTGATAAGGAAAGGAGGAAATTCCAGAAACCATAAAAAGAACAAGCCAAAAGTTCCCCACTAGACTCCAGGCTCTGGGGACCCTTCTCTTTGAAGAAGTCTGTTACTGTTGATTTTGCAATAGACCTGCTGCTTGCTTTCTATCTCTATGTCCTTTTTCTTCAATTCTTTGCTGAATGGAGGTAATAAATCCAGCACTACTAGACAGTAACAATAATAGGTACTCAATAAATATCTGTAGATTCATTAGTTTCCAATTCAGACTTGGGAAATAACTAAAGAAATAAGGACTTGGGAGTCTGAGGGCCTAAGATGGGTTTGAAAAGAGGATGAAATGCCATTTGTTACTTTCTCCTTCTTCCTCTGAGTCCCTCAGGATGTAAACTTTGCCTGGGAGGAGGGTGTTACATCACTCAGAAATGGGCCCTCTCCTTGCTCCAAGGTCACAGACTAGGAAACCCAGGAATCCATATCTGAAGTCTTCTAGAAAATGACCCGTCCCTGCTCCCTAAGAATAGGAAACCATTGGCTTATGTGTCTGTTTTTATATAAATACCAAATTGTTTAGAATACTTTGATTACTTTATAGTATAACTTTAAATCAGTAAAGTATGGTACCTCCAACTTTTTTATTCTTTCTTAGGATTATTTTGGCAATTCAGGGTACTATTGTGATTCCATATGAATTTTAGAATTTTGTTTGTATTAGCCCAAGTATATATTGCCAATTAATTTTCAACAAGTCCACCAAGAAAACACGATGGGGGAAAGGACAGTCTCTTCAACGAATGCTTTTAGGAAAACTGGATGTCCACATGCATGGACATGTGGAATGAAGTTGGACCCTTATCTTACACCACATGTAATAATCCACTCAAAATGGATTAAGGACTTAAACATAAAAATCTTAAACTGCAAATCTTCTAGAAAAAAATATTGGCCTTGGCAATGAATTTTTTGGATATCACAACAAAGCACAGGCACAAAGGCAGAAATAAACAACTGAAGCTGCATCAAACTAAAAAACTTGTGCATAGCAAAGGAAACGTTCAACAAACTAAAAGGGTGGCCAATGGATTGGAAGAGAATAATTGTGAACCATATACCTGATAAGGGGTTAACATCCCAAATATATAAGGAATTCACACAATTCAATAGAAAAAAAAAAGAAAAAACAAGTAACATGATTAAAGAATGAGCAGAGAACCTCAATAGACTTTTCTTCAAAGAAAATGTAAAAATGACCAACAAGTAGATGAAAAGAAGTTCAACATCACTAATTATCAGGAAAATGCAAATTGAGCCTGTAAATAAACACAATGGTTTTGCCCCCTGGTGAGTACAAAGCCAATAAGCAAACCAAGAGATAAAAGAAGAAAGTTTTATTACTTGTACAAGTAAGGAGAGCACTAGAGATAATACCCAAAGAATCGAGTCTTCCCAAAAAAGGAAAGCAAGGAACTATTGTGTTCATATAGGAAAGAGTCATCATCAGATGTAGAGGTGGGCACATTCTTAAGCATTCTCAGTTGGAGATCAAGTTTCTTCATACATCCCATGTTCAAAAAAATGGCAGACAGGTATACCTCCTGGGTAAATAATTTAGCATTATAGTGAGCAAACTTTACTCTGGGTCACCAACAAGAGTAAGTTAGAGTGACCCAGTGATTTTGGCCATTCCTTGTAGGTTTCTCTGGAGGCCCTTATCTGAAGCAAAACAACAATTTGGAGTGTTGACAGTCATTTCAAGGGGCAGCAGATTCCCCTCCCCCATAAGCAGTACCCTAAAAGTACCTGGCTAGCAGCTAACTAAGTCACAATATGATATCATCTCACACCTGTTAGAATGGCTATTATCAAAAAGTCAAAAGATAACAAGTGTTAGTGAGGATGTGGAAGGAAAGGAACCCTGGTATACTTTTATTTCATTTTTAATTTTTAAATTTGTTTTAATTATTATACATGACAGTAGAATGTATTTATGCACTTTGATATATCATACATAGATGGGATATAATTTCTCATTTTTCTGAGTGTACATGTTGTAGAATCACATTGGTCATGCAGTCACTTATATACATAAAGTAATAATGTCTGTTTCTTCTACTATCCTTCCTATCCCCACATCCCCTACTTTCACTTCCCTCTGCCTAATCTAAGGTGACTATTTTTCTCTAATGCCTCCTGACTTATTATGAATTAGCATCCACATATTAAAGAAAATACTCAGCCTTGGGTTTGGGGATTGGCTTATTCCACTTAGCATGATATTTTCCCAATTCCATCCATTTACTGGCAAATGCCATAATTTCATTCTTCTTTAATCAGAAATTTGTACAATCATTTTGAAAAGCAGTATGGTGGTTGTTGTGAGCAAGTTATACCATTAACGTAGACTGATACCTCTGTCTTTCCACAATGTCAGAATTTATTGAATAATAATAACCTCACAAGCTACATCACTTTTCATTGGTTGCAATTCCCCGAGTACTCATGGGTCACTTGGTTGCCATAAATCAGGCAACCACAGGGTCTTTCATTCCGATCTCAATTGTTAATATCTGTAACACTTACATACGTCACACAATTATATAGGTTACAGAAGAGTTAAGACAGGGTTAAGATTGCCACAGGGTTTCAGGATGCAGTGACTACAAGAGCAAAGGCAGAGAACAGATACAAATGCATCTCTGTAGGCATCAGATGAGATTAAGAACCAGCCCAAGAACCTGTTCAGGGGGCAGAACTGTCAGAGCACAGAACTTATTCTAGGTCAGTGATTGAATCTAGCTAAGCTGAAGCTTGGGAAAGAGAGCCGGAGGGTCATCTCCTCTTTGACCTCTTGGTGTGTTCACTGGGTGGGTTAATGATGGTGAGACAGGGTAAAAGTCACACAGTCAGTGTAGGTAATGAATGATGGGGGCCAGAGGGTGACAAAAGAGTCATAAAAGAGAGAACCATGGGTTGCTAAAGGTTAACCTCTGTGCTTGTGCTCCTTGGCACTCTCTAGGTTGCTAACAATTAACCTCTGTGCTCCTACTCCTAAGTCACGTTCGTATACAGGGAAGAAAGAGAAGACAATGATTAAAGAGGTTTTGGGTTCTATAAGAAAGGCAAGTCCACCCCCTCCCATGGATACCCAGCTCTGGAGCGACTTCTCTTTGGAGAAGTCTCTCTATCACTTTCTTAAATCAAACTTGCTTGTTACACTTGACTGGGCCATTCTCTCAGTGTTCATTCTTCGACTCTGAGGAACACAGAACCCGTCTCCACCAGACCAGTATTAACTGCCTTAGCTAGTTTTGAGGTGCTTCTTTTATAGGTTTCAGGTAAGGGGGACACATCTGATAAGATTGATAAGCTCATGGGCCTGACTTTTCTAATATGCCCAAGCATCTATATGCTTCTGATTCAATAAGAACACAGGTGGTCATTTTTATTAGCCCAATTAATACATCAGTTTGTGCTTTACAAATAAATGTGCTGTTGTTTACTTGTAGAAACAAGGTGTAGGGTCATTGTACCTTAGCACTTATACTTAAAATGGAGTAGTAGCTCAGGGAAAATTGAGCTTTATAAAATGTAGTAACTTAGGCCTATGCACTACTGAAAACTACTGTTCTATACATCATAGAGTAACAGCACAGGGCAAAGCCTGCTTTCCACAGTGGCTCTTCAAAAAACTGAAAAAAAGATCCATCATATGATCCAGAAATCCCACTACTGGGTGTATATCCAAAGGAAATGAAATCATTATATCAAAGAGTATGCCTATGTTTATTGCAGCACTGTTATTGTTAGGATGTCCAGTCCAACTCCAGGTCCTTGGTGGAGCAAACAAATAATTGAGCAAGACACACAGAAGTAACAGATAAAGTACAGATTTACTGAAGGTGAAGATAAAACTCCATTAGGTAGAAAGGAGTGGGCTGAGAGCAAATGAAGCTCAAGTCCTCAATGTCTGGAAATTAAGGTCTTATATTCTAAACTGTGGCCATTCCCTTCCCTATACAGACCTGATTGAAGGCCCTAGCCAATTTGCTCCCATTGGTTACCTTATGACACCTGATTTGAATATTTTCCAATTTCTCCCCCATTGGTTACTTTAGAAAACCTAGTTAAGAATACTATCCCCTTTATGCCCATTGGTCACTTTAAAATTTGGACCTATGGCGGGAGTTGTCATGGTAATAGGATTTATTGTAAACAGGGACAGGGCTCATTTCCTTGTCTTGTCCTCCAGCTGCTTTTTTCTAATATGGTGTCTCTGCCATCTTGGTGTCCCTGAACTCCCACCTAACAGCACTATTCACAATAGCCAAGCTATTGAATCAACTAAGATGATCAATAACAGATGAATGGATTTTTTTAATGTGGCAAAATATACATAATAGAATGTTATTCAGCAGTAAAAAGGATTATGTCATCTGCGAAAACACAGAGGAGTGGAAGTAGTTTCAATATTATAAAGCACAATAGTATAAAAAGTTTGAAACAATTCGTTATACGGTTCAGGATAACTAGAGAAAAGTTCGAAGGTTTACAATACATAGAAATGGTACCATTTGAGAAGACAAAAATGCTAATTACATTAAATTTACACAATAAAAGAAGCCCACGTGATGGGATGGAATGGGCAGAAGAATGTGGTGGGGTAAGGGCCTCCATCCTGGAGCAACTGCTGCGCACAGCAGGTAAAAGGCGGCAGGCTCAGACCCAGCAGTTAGCAGGCCCAGGAGGGCACCAGTAGAGAGCAGGACGAAGGTCCGCAGCGGGATGGGTGTCGTTGCGGCTGCTGTCTACCCCCATCGGGCCAGTCGCCTCCACAGACCCATCTTCCCCAAGCAGCTGGATGCGCGGAGCCCCAAGGACTAGTCCCCGCGCGCGGCGGCTCGGCTGCTTATCTCCTCGGTGTTGGGAAAAGTATAAACGGCAGCCATACCCCAGAGAAAAAACCCCAACATGGCGCCTAAGCACCTCTTCTTCCTACCTTCTTCTTTTCTGCAGTGGCGCGAAAAGTTCCCGCCCGTGTGAACTCTCCCGCTGGCGCCAATTTCAAATCTCGCTGGCGGGGAACCTTAGCCCCAATGAGAACTAATTCCTGGGCTCCAGAGCTGATATCTGAAAGAACTTGCCAATAAACGGGTTGCCTGCCATTTATCTAAACCCTACCATCTCCCCCTTAGTTCTATATAAGCACACTGCTTTTTGCAATAAAATTGGAATTCTCCCTGCGAAGTGTCTTTGCGTGGGGAATTCTTTCATTCTGGTGCCGTGACTCGGATACGGGTGAGCTCTTTCCAACAAGAGCCCCGTCCCCCGCTCCGCCGAGACACTCCGCCCTGGTCCGCTCTTTTCAGACTCGGCTGCCTGCACTCAACACTGATCTTGCGTGGTAAGGATCCCCTGACCCCGGCTCGCCAACTCCCTTCGGGCTATCGCTGGATTTGTGACCGTGATCGTCCGGCACACTCCAGACGCCCGGTGGGGAGAGGGAATCCACCCCACTAAGACCTTTACTGGTTGAAGTGGACCCTCTGGTGATCCGTTTCCCTTTGGGACGTGAGGCTTCTGAGTTTACACGAGAGGCTCTGTGGTTTTTTCCCTCCTCCGCTGCCGCTGCCGCTGCCACTGCCGGCTAAGAGTTGCTGTTTCCTGCGGGGCTGCTGTGTCTGGCTGAAGCTGCCTCTCTGCTCGGGGAAAACTGAACTCCCGGCCTGGAACTGCGTTCTGCCGGAGCCGGAGTTCTGTTTTCATTACTGACTTCTTCCACTGCGGTCGAAAACTTTCCTGACATCAGGTTGCCCGTGGCTCCGACCCCATTGGGTCTCACAGATCGCACTTCACTGGTGACGACCAGGTAGTGCCCTCTGTATTTCCTCGCGACGGCTGGTCATTTTGGGGACGCCCACCTGACCCCCGTTCGCCCTGGGCTTCCTGGAAGCCTGTCCAGCCCGGGTTTTCTCTTTGTCTCTCTTGCTTACTCTTATTCTCTCTCTCTCTCTCTCTTCCATCTTTCCCTGTGACTATGGGCACCTCTTCATCTATACCTGAAGCCTCACCTTTCAAATGTTTAATAAAAAATCTGGCCACACTCTCCCTCACACCAGACATCAAGCCCAAACTTCTAATCAAATTCTGTACCCAAGATTGGCCTACATATCCACTGGATAATGGCAATCATTGGCCTCCAGAAGGCTCCTTAGATCCAAACCTCCTCCGGGACCTTTTTAACTATTGCCAGCGTCTGAAAAAGTGGAGGGAAATTCCCTGCGTTGAAGGTTTTAGCCTTCTCGCACAGCACCCTGCTCTTTGCTCCTCCTGCCCTCCCTCTCAGGTCCTTCTTGCTTGCAAATCCCTCTCTTCCCCTACTTCTACTCCTGACTTCACAGATTCTTCCTCATTTGACCCAGCAGATGAACCCCCACCTTATCCCCCAGCCCCATCTGCCCCTTCTCTCCCACTATACCCTCCTCTTCCTCTGCCTGATTCCACAGATCCTCAGCCTTCCGTTTCATCCCCCTCCTCTCCACCCTATTCTGCCTGCTCCACCTCCTCCTCCTCCACAGAGACACTCCCTTCCCCTCCCTCTCCTTCCTGTCCGCCGCCTGCCTCTTTCAGTCCTCCTGTTACCAGGTCTAAGGGACTCCTTCCCACCCCCAAGACAATCGCACCCCTTCGTGAGGTAGCTGGTCCCGAGGGTGTCATCAGAGTCCACGTGCCCTTCTCCATATCGGACATTACTCAGCTAGAGAGGAAGTTAGGCTCATTCACCACTGACCCCACCACTTACATTCGGGAGTTTCAATGGGTCCTACAAGCATATAGCCTCACTCATCATGACATCTACATGCTCTTGGCCAATACACTTCTCCCCGAGGAAAGGCGATGGGTCTGGGAGCTAGCCCAAGCCCATGCTGATGAAAATCATAGGACCAATCCTAACCACCCCACGGGCCCTCATGCTGTCCCAGAGCAGGATCCCCTATGGGATTACAACACCCCTGAAGGCTTACAGTCTCGTGACCTTTTTACATCCTGCCTCTTGGCGGGCCTAAAAAAGGCCACCCGCAAGGCTGTTAACTTTCAAAAGGTGCAGGAGGTAATTCAAAGGAAGGAGGAAACACCTTCAGAATTCCTGGATAGACTAACCAAGGCCCTTCAACAGTACACAAACCTCGACCCAGAAACCCCTGATGACCGTCATGTCTTAATGACATATTTTCTGGCCCAAAGCTACCCTGACATTAAAGCCAAGTTTAAAAAGCTTGAACAGGGCCCTGCTACTCCTCAGACTGAAATCCTCGCTGTCGCTTTTAAGGTCTTTCATGGTAGAGAAGATGAAAGTGAACGCTGTAGGCAGAGGGCTGAAAATGCCAAATTCCAAATGTTGGCCCAGGTCATTCAGAGAAGGTCATCACCACGCCGTCCTAATAAGACACCCCCTGGAGCTTGCTTCAAATGTGGTAAGGAGGGACATTGGGCCAGGGATTGTCCTTCGCCGAGGACACCCTCCAACCCCTGCCCAAAATGCCATCAAAGGGGACACTGGGGGGCAGACTGCCCAACAACCCGGAAGGGAGGTTGGTCAGCTGCCCGGCAACCCCAGCCTCTCCTGGGCTTGGCAGAGGAGGATTGACGGAGCCCTGGGCCTTCCCTCCCAACTATTACCATCAAGAAGCAAGAGCCTAGGGTCACCTTCCTGGTGGATGGACGCTTCATTACCTTCCTCTTGGATACTGGTGCCGCTTTTTCGGTCTTGAGGGAGTATTGGGGTCCTACCACACCCTCAAAAACTCCTATTGTCAGGGTAGGAGGTAAACAGATTTTCCCTCGAAACCCCCCCCCCCTTATCATGTTATATGCAGGGATCCCTTTTGTCCTTCACACACTCCTTTCTCGTTATGAGCCATTGCCCCATTCCCCTTCTGGGAAGGGACATACTCTCACTATTGAAAGTCACCATTCACATATCACCCCACACCTCTCCTACCTCTCATTTCCTCATGATGTTCCTAGGGGCAGATACACCTCCTTCACGCACTCTTCCACAACTATCTAAACCAGTTAACCCTGAGGTTTGGGACACAACTACACCCTCTATAGCTAAATGCAGTCCTATTCATATTGTCTTACGGGACCCTTCAACCACAATATCCACTCACAACCACAGCCCTCCTTGGATTAGAACCCATCATCCAGGATTTATTACGAAAGGGATATCTTAGGCCTACACACTCTCCTTTCAACACCCCCATTCTGGCAGTTAAGAAACCTAACGGGTCCTACAGGCTGGTTCAAGACCTTCACCTTGTCAACTCCTCTGTGGTCCCCATCCACCCGCTAGTGCCCAACCCTTACACCCTTCTCTCTCAGATCCCTGCCACTACTACCCACTTCTCAGTCCTAGATTTAAAAGATGCATTCTTTTCTATTCCCTTGTCCTCAGAATCTCAGGATATCTTTGCTTTTATGTGGACTGACCCTCACACCCGCCATTCTCGTCAGCTTACCTGGACTGTCCTCCCACAGGGATTCAGGGATAGCCCCCATCTCTTTGGCCAAGTTCTTGCCCAGGACCTCACATCCTTTCACCCCACCTGTCCTGACTCTACTCTCCTTCAATATGTCGATGACCTTCTTCTATGTAGTCCCTCTTGGGAACACTCTCAATCCCACACCGCCCAGCTTCTCAATTTCCTAGCAGATAAGGGATATAGGGTGTCTCCCCACAAGGCCCAGGTTTCCCAGTCTTCTGTCACCTATCTTGGTTTTGGTCTTACACCTGGGAAAAAGGAAATAACACTGGATAGGAGGCAACTCCTCTCTAATCTTCCAGTGCCCCATACGAAAGCCGAAATACTATCATTCCTAGGACTAGCAGGTTATTTTAGGGCCTGGATCCCAAATTATTCTCTTCTAGCCAAACCCCTGTATGACCTAGCAAAGGGACCCCCTAGTGAATCTCTTGCCTCCTCCCCCAACTACCACTTCCGCAGGCTTCAGCAACTCCTCCTAAAGGCACCCGCCCTTCACCTTCCTGATCTTTCAAGACCATTTCATCTATATGTCCATGAAAAAGGGGGACAAGCACTTGGGGTCTTAGGTCAAAACTATGGGCCTACATTTGCACCTGTGGCATATTTGTCCAAACAACTAGACCCTACCATCCGTGGGTGGGCCCCTTGCTTAAGAGCTCTGGCTGCTGGACAAATTTTACACAAAGAAGCCTCTAAGCTGACTTTTGGGGCCCCTTTAACTATCCACTCCCCACATCACTTGAAGGATCTTTTAGCTTATAAGGGCCTTCAAACCCTTCCTCCATCCAGAGTTCTGTCACTCCTCACTTCCTTTCTGGAAAACCCTAATATTACTTTCCTCCCCTGCTCTGCACTGAACCCTGCCTCACTGCTCCCAATGACTCCCACGTCTAACACACCAACTCATAATTGCTTGGAAACCTTAGATGATTTCCTCCCCTGTCATTCTTCCATTTCTGAGGGACCACTCACCAAGCCTGACCTTATCTGGTTCACTGACGGCAGTTCCTTTAGGCAGAACGGCACTCATTACTCTGGATATGCTGTAGTTTCAGCCACTGAGATTATAGAGGCCAAAGCTCTGCCTTCAGGAACTACCAACCAGCAGGCTGAACTTATAGCAGCCACTCATGCCTGCCTTCTAGCACAAGGCAAATCCCTCACCCTTTATACTGACTCAAAATATGTCTTCCATATCTTATTATCCCATGCTGCAATATGGAAGGAGCGAGGCCTACTTACCACCAAAGGTAATGCGATCACTAATTCGGCTCTTATAACCAATCTGATAGAGGCCTCCCACTTACCCACCCAGTTGGGAGTTGTCCATTGTAGGTCCCATCAGAAGGATGGCTCTCTCATCACTGAGGGCAATGCCAAAGCTGACCAGGCGGCACGAATGGCTGCTACCACTTCCAATTATGGCCCCCCTGGAGGACATATAATGGCCACTTTAGACAGCTCATCTGAAGCCCCTACTTCTTCCAGTAAGAACAAGGATCTTTTCAAGTTCCTTCATACTCTATTCCATTCCAATTCTCAGTCTTTAACCCTCTTTTTACAGAGCTTCTTCTCCCTCACCCCCTCTGACAAAGCCATGCTCCAAAATATAGCCTCTAATTGTCAGATCTGTCAGCGGACCAACCCTCATACTCCTTTAAGGCCCAAACCTTTCCCTTCCCACCAAGCCCGGGGACACATTCCCACTGCTGACTGGCAGGTAGACTTCACCAACATGCCCACAGTACGGCGCACTAAATACCTCCTTGTCTTTGTGGACACTTTCTCTGGTTGGGTTGAGGCATTTCCCACTTCCAATAAAAAGGCTTCCACTGTAGCTTCAATCTTACTGACAGACATCATCCCCAGGTTTGGTATGCCCACTTCCTTACAATCTGACAATGGCCCTGAGTTTATTTCTAGGATCACACAAAAGGTCTCTCAAGCCCTCTCCTTCAAGTGGCATTTCCACTGTCCATATCGCCCCCAGGCTTCAGGGAAAGTGGAAAGGGTAAATCGTACTCTAAAGGAAGTCCTTACCAAATTGACAATGGAATTAAACTTAGACTGGGTCAAACTCCTTCCCTTGGCTTTGCTTCGAATCAGAGCTCTCCCTAAGAAACCATCTTTACAGTCTCCCTTTGAGATAATGTATGGAAGACCTCTTATACCCCCTGGGCTGGTCGTTTCACAAGGACCTCTCACCCGAGATTTGTCTTTGCCTCTCTTGTTTCATCTCCGCTCGGAACTCTGGAAATATCAGGACTGGCTTCTTCCGGACCCAGTCTCCTCTCCAAACACTCCTCCCTTAACACCTGGGAGTCTAGTTTATTATAACACCCCAGAGGAGAAAGGGCCTCTTGCCCCAAAATGGAAAGGCCCCTATCCTGTCATTCTCTGTACCCCCTCCGCCGCCAAACTCTCCTTACCAGACAACCGTCTCACTCCCTGGATTCACATTTCTAGGTTGAAGCCATATCACCAGGAGGCCCCACCTGCTGACGACAGGACCACCCCAGAGGAACTCCAAGAATCACCTCCTGAACCTCCCCTTTACTCCTGCTCTCTACACCCATCTCACCCCTTTAAGTTGCAGCTCACACGGTGTTCTCCTTAGCCCAATTCCTCTTAAAGAAGGCACAATGAGCTCTCCCAACACCCTAGTCTTCTCTCTCTGCTTGTTTTTTGTGCTCTGCTTATTTTCTGTGCTCTGTCAGGACTGGCCTTTACCCTCCTCTCCTACCATGTATTTATTCACTCTTCGGGAACGATACTCAGAACATGGCATGCAGAAGGTCCGCGCAGTGGATGCAACTACTTGCTTCATCCACAACTGCACCTCTATTTCCCTAAAATTGTCACCTTCAAGGACCTTCGTCCCTGGTAGCTGGAACTGGCCTTTCATTTGCTTCCGTTTTGATCAAACCAAAGACTATTGTCATTGGTGGCCTGAGATATATAATGGGTGCCCCGATTGGTCATGCAGGTTCCATGATGAACGTGGTAGCTATTCTTACCACTCACTTGGTTACCCTGAAGGGTGGACTTCTAGTTACCTAAAGTGGCATAAAGGCTCTTCATCCGATAACAATGGATGGTATACTTTAGATATACCTGACCCCAAGGCCAAACGTTGGGACTATGTTGAGTTTGCTGTCTATGCTCGGACAACCTCAGCCAGACCCACAGGGTGGATGACTGTTGGCCGCACCCTGATTACGCCACCTAAAGCAACCATCCAGGTAGTCGAACACATCAAGGAGTCAGAATCAAAACTTCGAGATCTTATCCATAGCCCATCCAAAGAAGATTCAGAGCCTTCAACCCCCTTAGGCCCCCCCTCCCACATGGCTCAATTTGCTACACCAAACTCTTCGATTATTAAACTCCACCCCTCTTTCCGTGCCTACTTCTCAGTGCTTTCTCTGTGCTTCACTTAGTCGTCCACTTCTAGCAGCAGTCCCATTAGCGGCAGGAAATATTTCAGCAAAAACCTACAATTTCTCTAAGAAAGGACAACCCCTACATGTGACACGTATCCCACTGTGGGAAAGTTATTCCACCAATACTTCATTTCCTTTCATCTGTTTCCACCTGCCAACAATGAATCCTTTACCCATTTGTTCCTTGAGCTATAGCACCCCATTGAGCCCTGCGTTTATGCAACCTGGACATTTCCTCTGGTGTAACGGGTCTTTAAGTACCTCAACAATCAATGTCTCTGGCACCTGTTTCTTGGTTACTGTAGTTCCTCAGCTGTCTTTGTATACTCCCACCAAATTCCGGCAGCTGGCCCTACCTTCCCGCACCCGTAGGGCAGTCTTTCTGCCGGTTCTGGTAGGCCTCACTTTAACAACCTCAGTGGCAAGTCTCGGACTCTCTGGTGGAGCTATAGGTCATGCTCTATGGGCATCCAATGACCTGCAACAAAAACTGCAGGAAGCACTCGATACCACTGCTGAGTCTCTGGGCTCCTTACAGCGGCAGGTTACTTCATTGGCACAAGTGGCTTTACAAAACCGAAGGGCGATTGATCTTCTCACTGCAGAAAAAGGGGGTACATGCCTGTTCCTCAGAGAGGAATGTTGCTACTATGTTAATGAGTCTGGGCTAATAGAAAAAAAATGTTGTTAAATTGCAGGAATTATCGACCCAACTGCTCAAACCCACCTCCTCTAATCCCATAACGGGGTTCTTCCAATCCTCTCTTGCCACGTACTTACTACCTATCTTGGGGCCCCTTATTGGGATGCTCCTTTTTTGTGCTCTCTTGCCCTGTATAATGAAGTTCCTTCAAACCCAATTACAAAAAATTTCTAATCAAACTTTCAACCAGCTTCTGCTTAGGCACTACCAGCCTCTGATGACCGATGAACCCCCAACATCTCCAAGAGAACAGTTCACTCAGTGCTGAAGCTCACTACCAGGCACCATGGAATGCAACGGACATCAGACAGTGGGAGACAAGGAGCTCGGAGAACCTCTTAATCTGCCATCCTGGATTCATGAGTCTTTATGTCCTTCTAAGCTTCCTCATAGCCCTTGGCCTCTTCTCTGTCAGTCCCCCAACATGGAACTTCTGCCAAAAATTAACCTTTGCTTTAATTTTTATCTTCATTATGTTTTTATTCGCTCTGATCTCCTTCAGGTGCTGGTGACGCCATGTCCAGGCAAAGCTTCCAGTATTTCCTAGAGTCTCTGTTACAGGACCAGTGGCTGATACCAACAATCTCCTCCATCCAGGACTGGTTCGATGCCATCGACAACTTGTGGCTTCAGGGAACTTTCACAGACTTCACCCCTACGGAAGTAGTTGTCTATAGCCACTGGGTTTTGTTTCTGGCTGCCATGATATCCCCAGACCTGTCCCCCGAACATTCCTCCACTTCCCTTTCTAGGCCCCACAGCGCCCCCACACAGCAGGAAGCAGCCGGATCTGACCAACCACGTCCCACTTCCTAAGAAAACAAAAAGGGAGGAATGTTGGGAAAAGTATAAACGGCAGCCATACCCCAGAGAAAAAACCCCAACATGGCGCCTAAGCACCTCTTCTTCCTACCTTCTTCTTTTCTGCAGTGGCGCGAAAAGTTCCCGCCCGTGTGAACTCTCCCGCTGGCGCCAATTTCAAATCTCGCTGGCGGGGAACCTTAGCCCCAATGAGAACTAATTCCTGGGCTCCAGAGCTGATATCTGAAAGAACTTGCCAATAAACGGGTTGCCTGCCATTTATCTAAACCCTACCATCTCCCCCTTAGTTCTATATAAGCACACTGCTTTTTGCAATAAAATTGGAATTCTCCCTGCGAAGTGTCTTTGCGTGGGGAATTCTTTCACTCCGGGTCGGACTCAGGCTCTCGGGACCGCTTGGTGTCCTCAGGCAGCGGCATGGAAGAGGTGCGCGTGTTGGTGCTGACCCCGCTGAAGCTGGTCGGCTTGGTGTGCATCTTCCTGGCGCTGTAAGCCCGCCAGCTTGGACAGCTGGCACTGCGAGTCCACGCTCAGCAGCGGTGAGGGCCCGGAGCGCCGGGACCCCTGCCTCCCTCCCCGGACTGTCCCGCGCCCCAATGCCACGACGGCCACCGCCCCTCCCCACCTCTCCCGGTCCCCGCTCCCGTCGTTTCCCCCTGTCCCGGCCCTTTGTGGAGCCTCGGCCTCCAGACGCGTCCCTGCATGCACCCCTCTCCCCGCCAGGCTCCAGGTCGCCTAGCCTAAAGCCGCGTCCCACGCCCTCTCCCTCCTCCGTGGCCATTCCTCCCGCTCTGGAGTAACAGGTATGCTATTTTGGGTAATTGTTATCGTTTAAGGCGAGAACCATGTGGCTGTGTAAAAAAATGCAACTCCTTCCACACCCCCGTTAAAAAAGAAACGGGCTAAAACGCCCAACTCCCAAGATGTGTGGGTTCCCTGTTCAGTTTTTCCCACGCTCTGTTCTCTACTGTTTCAAAGAGTAATTCCCTTAGTCACCTGTTAGAGCCCGCGTTTCTGGCTGTTTGACTACAGTTCATCTAGGTATTCCCGAATGAGATTTGGTTTGATTTTATTTCCTTATACTTTTCAGAGATATGGAGAGCCGGAGAGGACAGGTTTACTTTCCTTTGTGGTCGTTGATTATGAGTTCACCTTCATTCTCCCCAATCCTGAGTGCCTCACCTCTCTAGCCAGACCTTTCTCTTTTCCAAGAACTATTCACAGATGCCTGGAACTTTACAGCTTATTTAGCTAGCAAGAGAAGCTGCAGTAGGTTCCCCATTTGGGCAGATCTCAGATCAGAGTTGATGCCTCAATAGCATCTTGGAATGGAGTGAAAACAAAATGCTATAAAGGGTATCATTGAAATGATTGTCCATATCAAATAGAGATTAGATAATATTGTATAACTAAATAATGTTGCATTAATGTTAAATTACCTGATTTGGGTAATTGATAGTGGTTAAGTAAAATAATATCTTTTTCTTTTGACATGTTCAACTTATTTCCAAATGGTAGGGAAAGATGTATTTGTGTGCAAATGAGAAGAAAACTGACAAAATGTTAAAATTGGTGAATATGTGTAAAGGACTTTCTGTCCTATCTTTAAAATATTAAGTAGTTTCAATATTATAAAGCAAAATAGTAGAAAAAAGTCTTTAAAACTTTAAGTTTTAAATTATTTTAATTAAAAATATCATTCATTTATATAAGGTATTTTATATTCCTTAAAAAAAAACACACACAATGTGAAGAATCAGAGCTTATTTTAAATATATGAGTCACATTTTACTCTGAACATTCCATGATATTTGGTATAGATAGTGAAGGTTCTAAATAATATTTAGATCACATTTACAAGTGATACTTAATTCTACTTAGAGTATATAGTATCTCATGATCTTTCTAGGAATATGGCTACTTTAACACATAGCCAGCTATGTTAAAAACACACATAGACATATTTATGCACATACACAAAATCACATGAAGTAATGTTAGTGAGACATAAAACATATTTGCCTTCTAGTACATCTGGTATCACTCATTTAGCATCTAGTATTTTCATGGTGCACGGGGCTGGATTTTTATTCAATGCCTACTTCTGGTAATTTCCAACCACAAAACAGTTCTATGGAATTTGTACCTCTGCCTTGTGCTTTCCCATCCCTGGTCTCCTTTACTTGTATGTAGCTCATAGTAAAGACTGGTGAAGAGGAGTAGTCTTATGGAATGGGGAGGGAAGTCCACATATGGCTTTATTTTGTTTCAAAGGGAAAACATTTAAAAACAGTATCAGCTTTCATTAGCTTCCTCCACCCTTTCTCTTTGAATGAAAGTAAGGATATTATTAACTTTCTATATCAAAACCTTATCTGAACTAAATGCTTCTCTCCTGCCAAGATGATGAATCTTAGCTCTCAGCAGAGTGCTGTGGCAACACATCAATGCATAGGGAAGTAAACTTAGCTTTCCCATGCAGGGAATATTATTAGATAGATGCTACTTTTAGACTTCCTTGAAAAAGTAATTTTTAATTGACAACAATGCAAACACCTTTGGAATGCAGATTTCAAACATACATAAAAATGTAAACAATTCTTTGAGAATTTTTAAATTGCCAATACTCATTTTTTCATTAATTTCAAAAGCTTCTCTAGCTTCTTCAAATGTGCAAATTTATTTGCACCAACACTCTGTGTTGCCTGGTTTAATTTCTTCAAAAATCCATTAGCTCATGGGTAGCATTAATTAATCTGGAATTGGCTTTTTCTCCTGTGAGGAAAACTTAAAAGGTACACTAATAAGCATTAAAATGGAATGAAAACCCCATGAGGTTAGTTACTATACAAGGTGGAAACTGCCAGATGCTCTTCAGACAACACAAGCAACCTCCTAAACCTCTTTGTGTGAGTCAGCAGTGAAGTAACACTTAACTCACAAGTACCACATCTGCTAGCTTCCTCATCACATGTGTGTGTGTCTTTCAAGTAGCAGTTGTCCTGGGCAGGAACAGTGACATAATTTACCATGTTATATTTGGATTTCAGCACATTCCTGCCAAGCATGGGTGTTTTAGTATAGTAATAATGATACCACTACTTATATTCATTACTCTAAGTGGATATGCTAAAGAATTCTACCATTGGACAGCATCAACTCAATCTAAATTCAGACTCCTTTTGTTTTCCTTTAGATTTTTTGCTAAATAAATAAAATTTAAATAGAACTCTAGTAGATCTAATAATGTAAACCCAAAGAACCCTGACTTGTATGAAAAGGTGACAAAACAACATTGATAAACTTGATCCAAATCCATTCCATAATTGTGTGCAAATTCAATTACCTTATTTATAGTGTGACATATCTAACCCCAATCCACTGTTCTTCAGAAAAACAAAATTTTTCTCTGTGATATATAGAGATATTGCACATGAACCAAGATATTCTGTCAAAGAAATAAGGAAACAACCATGTGTACACTCCTGGAATTCTTTTTACTTTTGCATACAATTAAATTTTAAGTCATATTTCAATAAAAACATCTTCCTAGTTTGAAGTTATAAATATTGCTGCCAGAATTTAATCCCTGTTCATATGAAAGGGTTATAAAATCTCTATAAACTTCAAAAAATTCATAATTATTGACATGATAATTTTACATATTAATGGGATTAACTAGGGTATTTCCATATTGCAACATCGTGCATTGATCATATCTAACTATGCTGCTTCTAACCTCCATGGGATTTAAAATCACACTACAGACACTTCAAGATGTTTTAAAATTCTATGTTTTCCAAAGAAATTTTAAACTTTTCCTTTACTGAGGAACATATTTAATGAATGCAAAAACAGGTGCTTACTTTTAAATGACTAATATAGCAATGAATCTAAATTTTACTTAATTATGGACATGTGTATTTCATATAATAGAAAATATAGACTTCTTGCCAAGTATTTTTTTAAGTATCCAAATTAGAATCAATTAAATGTTATACAATTATACTAATAGTAAGCCCTCAGTTTCCATTCCTCCACAATTCATAAGTACAGCCATTTATAAAACAGATTTCCAGCATGGCCAAGTGAATATGTCAGAATTTCTTTCAAAAAAGCAATAACCAAACTGGACAAAATTGTCCAAAAGAACCATTTCAGTACTCTGTTAGTTGACAAATGGTATGTAACAAATTGAACATGTTTAAGAAAACCAGTGGCACTTTGTGGCATTTTTAGCCTAAGATGTTCCCATTCTGCCTCCCCACCACTAGCTCTGCTATAGTAGCTCTACTAGAATACAGCAGGCTATGAGGACTAATACTCTGGGCGAGGAGAGGAGTGGTTTTAGAGAGCAGAGAAATCTAAGGTGAATGTTGTCGAAAACAGTAACTATCACAATGGCAAAAATTGAGGAAGACCAACATCACAGCTAAATTGGAATTGCAATATGGGTTAAGGTAACCTACAGACAGGAAAATCAGTCACATTTTTTGTGGGATGGGGGGGTACCAGGGATTGAAGTCAGAGGCACTCAACCACTGAGCCACACCCCCAGCCCTATTTTGTATTTTATTTAGAGATAGGGTCTCACTGAGTTGCTTAGCACCTAGCTTTTTACTGAGGCTGGCTTTGATCTCGCGGTCCTCCTGTCCCAGCCTTGCGAGCTGCTGGGATTACAGGTGTGCGCCAGTTTAACAGCGATGTAACAAAAAGGATATTAGTGGACTTTAAAGAGATCCCAAGTATCCCAACTATTATGGAAGGCTATGTCCAGTCTCAGGAAAAGATCATACAACGCCCTAGCTAGCAACTTGTGCTTGGCTGCAAAAGAGGACTTGTGTGCCCAGGGAGTAAAAGCAAGGCAGTCTTATAAATTTACTGAACTTTAAGTGCATTTCTCAATTCATATTAAAGGACCCATCAGCAAAGACTAAATATTAGTATCCCCCTCATCTTAAATTCATATACTGACCAACTTGAATCTAATGTATGAAATATGATATGTCAAGAGCTTTGTAATGTTTTGAACAACCAATAAAAAATTTTTAAAAAAATTAAATTCATATACTGAATTACCAACTGGGAATGTGACTATAATAGGAGTTAAGTCCTCTAAGAAGCTAATTAAGTAAAGTTAAATGTGGTCATAAGGGTGGGGTCCTCATCCTTTTAAGAGGGCATTGCAAGCCCTCACTTTCTCACCACCTGTGTGTGTATGTGTGTGTGTGTGTGCGCGCGCGCACGCAGAGTGAGAAGGAGTCCATGATAAGCTGATATCCTTAGCTACCTGCAAATAAGGCATGGGTGAGTGAAGAGATTCCTGAATCCCCATTATAAACCTACAGGGAGACCTACCCTTGAAAAGTCGAGAGTTTCCCTCATATACACACACCCCAACTGAAAACCTTTATTTCATTAAAAACCAAATAAATGACTTTATTGGAAGTAACAATCAAACTGAAAGGCCCAAACTGAAGGGAACTTGCTGAAAGGGCAACGTGTAGGCCCGGCCTGGGGACCCACCCGGGGGGTGGCATGGGCTGGGCACAGTTCTGCTCAATCGTCCTTGTAGCTGCGGCCCAGGGTGAGCCTGTCAAAGAGGAGCTCGGCCATGGGGTCTTCCAGGGCCTGAATCCTGCGCAGGTTGGTCAGGTAGCCGGCCAGCTCGCGGATGATGAGGACCTGCTGGTGCAGATAGTGGCGCTGCAGGAACTGGCAGAGGTGGGGGTCGCCCCTCTCGGCGGCCAGGTGGTGCAGCTCCAGGAGGCCCTGGTTGAGGCTCTTCTCCAGGTGGAAGGCGCACTCCATGGCCTGGAGGCCGCTGTGCCAGGCGTTGCACTCGGGCTGCTGGACGTCGTGGAACCGGATGTGGCCTCCGCGCTGGTTCTGCAGCTCCATCAGCTTCTCGGCGCGGTCCCTCCACTCGTGCGACAGGCGCAGGAAGAAGTTGCCAAAGTGCTCCAGGGCCACTTGTGGGCGGTGGCAGAAGAAGGCCAAGGACAGGTAGACGTAGGAGGCGTGCAGCTGCACCTGGATCTGGCTGTTGACGGCGGCCTCGCAGTCGGGGTGGTAGTTGTGGCGCACCTGCGACACCATGATGGGCACCATGACGGGCGCGGGCAGGAGGGGTGCCACCATGAAGGCGAGGGCGGAGCGGGCTCTGGGGCCGCGCAGTGGGCAGCGGCGGCGGCCGCGGTAGCGGCGGCGGGGTCCCCGGGGCGCTGCCAGGGTGTCTGAGGGCGGCACCTGGGGCAGTGGGGGGGGGGCAGTGGGCGGTGCCGGGGCCTGGGCGGGTCTGACCTCTGCGGAAGGCAAGCGGGTAATGGCGGCTGTGGAGCCTGGCAATGGCGGCGGTGGCGTGTTCCTGGGGGTTGAGGGTCAGGGGTCAGGGGCTTGGCGGTACCCGGCTGTGCCCTGCTGTGCCCCGCAGAGTTCCCTCAGTAACCAGGGCGACCCCACTGGGCGTCTCACCTGCGTAATGTTTAAGTTAGAGGCCTAGAGGGACGGGCGTCATGGTAATCTTGGTCAGGTATGAAGAGGCTCATGTGAATACTGTCCAGTGGGACCCTCTCATTAGATGGAGGGCTTCTGGGACGGTTAATATCACAGGCTTCATTTGAACGGCAGCTTTCCTCAGTGACGTCAGTGTCTAGACTAACACCCTTTTGATTGTGTCCTCGCTCCATTCTCGGAAGTCAGTAAATCAAGCCACTGCCTCCTTTCTCCTTCCACTCATGATCATGCTCACACTTCTCTGACAGCAGAGCTTCACTCCAAAATCTCTGCATCCTTCTACCTTTCTGTGTTTTTTCACACTTTTCAGCCTGGTTCCTCACTTCTCTATTCTTTCTGGAACCTTCCACCACCACCCTAGCAAAACATGCTTTTTGTCCTCTCTGGACTCCTAAATGGACAATCTCAATGGTCTCTTAATATCCTGGATCAGCTCACTCTCTGTACCTAGACCATGAATTTCTTCTTGTGTAAATACAACATTCTCTTTGCTCTGTCAGTAAAGAAAAGCTTTAGGTGCATTCCTAGGGAAAGCAATGTTAACCACGTAGAAGTATTCATGGCCTTCAACCTCCTCTTGACTTTTGCTGCCACTCGGGTAGCCTTGTTGTTGGTTTTTGTCCTCCCAGTTCGAATCAGTAAATCCCAAGGTTAGTCTGAGAAAGGGACTAAACTTGCAAAGGTAGCTTATTCAGGATAGATTTATATAGATAGTTCCTATGTATTGTCCTGAATTGCTATTTAATTTCAAGTTCGCCCATCTTGCTTCCTAAAAAGACTTTAAACATCTTAAGGTGAGAATCCTTAGTTATGGCTATTGTTTCTATGGCAAAGCTTCCTATACTGGGGACTTAATAATAATCATATCAAGAGATCTTGTTTTAAGCTATTTTCTTTTATATGACATAATTTTATTATAATAGCAATGTAGTGGATATTATGCTAGATTATTTGAAGAGTAGTAGATTCCTGCTGGCACAGTGGCACATGCCTGTAATCCCAGCAACTTGGGAGGCTGAGGCAGGAGGATCATGAGTTCAAAGCCAGTCTCAGCAACTTAGCCAGGCCCTAAGCAACTTAGAGAGATTCTGTCTCAAAAAATAAAGGGGACTGGGGATGTGATGGGAAAGGCATGTATTTTAATTTCAAAAAATGTAATAAATTCTTTTCAACCAGGAAAATGTGAACTAGAACTTTTTGGGAAGGAAGAATTCTATCTCACAGAGACAAATTCACATTTTTTTGTAAAAGGAGATGAAGCATTTTCATTATTAAAAATGTAAGGGAAATGCTATAGTATGCTAATAAATCTTATAATTTAAAAAATCTTCCTCTTCCTTTGTTAATTCATTTGCAAATAATTATTGAGCATCTACTTTATACTCTGTTCTTTCTAGGTGCTGGTAATTTCTATACTAATTAAACAAAGTCCTTGTTCTCACAGAGTATTCGTTCTTCAGAAGAGGAGAGAAAATGAACAAATGAATAAATGCATACCATCTTGTAGAGATTAAAGTAATAATATTCGAATTAAAACAAGATGTATTAGGCAGAGTACTCCAGAGAAGCAGATCTTGATATATAGGATACAGGAATTGGCTCACATATTTATGCAGGCCAAGAAGTCCCATAAACTTCCATCTGAAAGCTGGAGAATCATGTCTTCCATGAGCTCAGTAAAGACTACAATTTACAAATATTATAAATCAAATGGACTTAACAGACATCTATAGAATATTTCATTCAACAGCTGAATTCACTTTCTAGTGAATATTCTAGGCCATATTCTAGGCCACAAAGCAAGTCTTAGCAAATACAAAAAAAATTGATATAATTTATAATTATGATAATTATTTCATGAAATAGAAAGTATAGAATACTTCCAAATTCATTCTATGAAGTCCATATCACTCTCATACCAAAAATAGATAAGGACACTTTAGGACACTACAGACCAATATCCCTGATGAACTTACATGTAAAAACTTCTTAATAAAATATCAGCAATTGCCTTCAACAAAATAAGAAGATGGTACATCATGCAGGTGGGTTTTATCCCAGGGTTGCAAGGATGATTTAACATACTCAAATCAATAAATGCAATTCACTACATGAGTAGATTAAAACAAAAATCACAGAGTTAACTGGATAGACACAGAGAAACCTTCAACAAATTTCAGCAGCTGTTCCTGATAAAAACACTGAAGAAACTAACCATAGAAGGATTTATCTCAGAAACTAACCATAGAAGGATTTATCTCAGAAACTAACCATAGAAGGATTTATCTCAACATTGTAAAAGCTATGCATAACAAACCCAAAGCCATCATTATTGTGATTGGGGAAATTCGAACAAGACAAGAATGTCCACTTTCACCACTTGTATTCAATATAGTACTAGAAATTCTAGCCAAGCAATTGGGCAAGAGAGGGAAATAAAAGGGATAAAAATAGGATAGGAAGAAGTAAAATTATCACTGTTTGCAGAGGATATGATCCTATACCTAGAATATCCAAAAAGCTCCACCAGAAGATTGCTAGAGCTGATAAACAAATTCAGCAAAATGGCAAGTTACAAAATCAACATACAAAAATCAATAACTTTCCTGTCTATGAATCTTCTGAGAAAGAAATTAGGAAGCAGTCCCATTCACATAACCTAAGAAAGCCTAGGAATAGATCTAACCGAGGAGGTGAAAGACCTCTACAATGAAAACCATAGAACACTGAAGAAAGAAATTGAAGAAGATGCAAGAAGATAGAAAGACCTCCCATGATTGTAGATAGGCAGAATTAATATTGTTAAAATGGCTATATTACCAAAGGCAACATACATATTCAGTGCAATTCCCTTAAAAAAACAAATGATATTCTTCACAGAACTAGAACAAACAGTCCTAAAATTCATCCCAAGAGTAAAAGACCCAGAATCGCCAAAACAATTCTAACCTGAAAAAGCATAATACCTGACTTCAAATTATACTTTGAAGCTATAATAACAAAAACTGCATGGTACTGACAAAACAACAGACACACAAGCCAATGGTACAGAATAGAAGACAAATATCTACAGTCATCTGATCCTTGACAAAGGGACCAAAAATATATTGGACAAAAGATAGCCTTTTTAACATATCATGCTGGGTAAACTGGTTATCCATATGTAGAAGAATGAGACTAGAACCTTGACTGTCATCCTGCACAAAAGGCTACTCAAAATGGATCAAAACCCTAGGAATTAGACCAGAAATTGTGCAAATCTTAAAGGAAAATGTAGATTCAACATTTCAAGGCAGGCAATAACTTTCCCTCTAAAGCTCAGGAAATAATGCCAGGAGTTAATAAATGGAATGACTTCAAATTAAAAAACTTCTGCACAGCAAAGGAAACAAGAATGTGAACAGATACCCTACAGAATGGGAGAAAATCTTTGCTAGCTACTCTACTCTGTCAGAGGATTAATATCCAGAATATATAACAAACTCAAAAAACTTAACTCAAAAGTCCAAATAACCCAATTAATAAATGGGCAAAATATCTAAAAAGTTATTTCACAAAACAAAAAAGAAAGAAAGAAAGAAAAGAAAAAAATAAAGAACCCACAAATGTCCAACAAATATATGAAAAACTATTAAATATCTTTAGCAATTAGGGAAATGCAAATCAAAACTACTCTTGAGATTTCATCTGGCTTCAGTTAGAATGGCAGCATCAAGCATACAAACAATAATAAATGCCTAGGAGGATATGGAGGAAAAGGAACCCTTTTACACTGTTGGTGGGACTGTAAATTAGTACAACCACTATGGAATTCAGTATGGCAGTTCCTCAAAAAACTAGGAATGGAACAACTATATGACCTAGCTATCCCACTCCTCGGTATTTATCTTAAAGAATAAAGTCGTCATACTATTGTGATGCATGCATACCCATGTTTATAGCAGCACAATTCCCAATAGCCAAATTATGGAACCAGATGAATGAATGATTAAAGAAAATGTGGTATACATACAGAATAGAATTTTACTCAGCCTTGAAAAAGGATGAAATTATGTCATTTGTAGGAAAGTGGATGGAATTTAAGAACATTATGTTAAAACAAAATAAGCTAAACTCAGAAAGGCAAGGATTATATGTGGAAGCTAGAGAAGGAAAGGGGGGGGAAGATGAGATTGAGTGGGAGGGACTCTTGAAAATCAAAGAGATCAGTAGAGTAGAGGAAAGGGACCAGGACAAGTGCGGAAGGAAGGAAAAGGGAAATACTAGGAAATGATATTGGCCAAATTATGGCTATATTGCATACATGTATGCAATACGTAATTAATATGTAAGCACCAATCCCATCATTATGTACAACTATAATTTGCCAATTAAAAAAGGAAAAAAATAAAAAACTTTAAAACAGAAAAAAGTCATATAAAAATATTCATTTCAAAATGGATTAAATACTTAAATATAAGTCCAAAAATCATAAAACTACTAAAAGAAACAATCGAGAAAAAGCTTCTTGGCATTGGCATCTATTATGGTGTGGTTATGAGGTGTGCCCCAAAAGCTCCTGTGTTAATGCAGGAAGTAAAATTATTAGATTATGAGAGATGTAACCTAATCAATGGATTAATCCATTTGATAGGTTAATAATTTGAAAGGAATAACTGGATGGTAACTACAGGCAGGTAGGGCACTGTTGTAGAGGACAGACAAGGCAGGGCACCGAAGATAGCAGGAAATAGTTTTATTTGGCTGCAGCCAGGTTCAGAGGGTCCAGCTTTCACTTCAATCAATTAATACCTTGAACCCCAAGTTCAGGTAGTTTCAGTACTTCATACCCAGTGGGTAAGGGAAGGGGCTTAGAAGTTCACAGTCTGCAGAAGTTCACATAAAAGCAGCTTTTTCTTTCACTGTTCTGGGTAAGTTAACACTTCAAGGATAGCACCTGAGAAGGGGAGAGCTTCTTCTCCCATTTCTTTCTTCCCCCTGCCAGCTGTTACCATGGACACCAACTGGTAATTTCTCTTATCTTAGAAATATAGACATCTCTGTGAAGCTCCAGCACAAAAGGCCAGAGGCCTTGTTAAAGGATGTCTCTCTCTCTCTCTCTCTCTCTCTCTCTCTCTCTCTCTCTCTCTCTCTCTCTCTCTTTCTCTATATCACCCTTTGCATTTGCAAACACACTTCTACAAACTACTAAACTGGATAAATGTTTGTGGAAAAACTAGTAAGGGGGCATCCAGCATCTGGAGTGCTGATTTCTTCCAGGCCAGTGGCCAAGGAAAATAGGAAGTTTAACTACATTGAACTCTTTTGTAGAGACTCTTGCTGACAATCCTAAAATCAGCCATGGTGAAGATTTCTGGAGAAGCCCAGTTAAGATTTTCTGTGGAGAAGGGGGTGACACTACTACATGGCTGGAGAAGGTGAGTGACTAAAGAAGTGCCCTTGGAGATTATGTCTTGTCCCCCCTGGCTTCTCCTTCTCTCTTTCTGTTTCCCAACAACCCTCCACTGCCACCCTCCTGCCATGATGTTCTGCCACACCTTAGGTCCAGACCAATGGAGTTGGCTGACATGAACTGAACCTCTGAAACCATGAAACAGAATAAACTTTTCTGCTTCTAAGTTCTTGTCAAGTATTTTGGTCATGGTGATGAAAAGCTTACTAACACAGAACCCAAAGCATATACAACAAAAGCAAAAACAGACATGTAGAATTGTATTAACCTAAAAACTTTCTGCACAGAAAAAGGAAAAAAATCAACAGAGTAAAAAGGATCCTATGGAATTGCAGAAAACATCTGCAAGCCATATCTCATAAAGGATTAATATTGAAAATAAATAAGGGATCCATACAAATCAACTATAAAAATTCCAGTAGTCCTATTAAAAATGGGGAAAATACCTGAATAAATATTTCTCAAAAGAGGATATATAGGAGGGGAGTATATTTCAGTGGTAGAGGAGTTATCTAGCATGCAGGAGGCCCAGGGTTTGATCCTCAGAACTGCAAAAAGTTGGAAGGAAGGAAGGAAGGAAGGGAGGGAGGGAGGGAAGGAAGAAAAGAAAGAAGAATGGATACAAATCACCAACAGTGAGAGGGAAAGATGCTCAACATCACTAAACATCAGGAAAATGCAAATAAAATCTACAATGAGATTTTACTTCACCCCTGCTAAAATGGATATTGTCAGACAGAAGATAAATGTTGGCTGCCAGGAGCAGTGGAGCGCACCTGTAATCCCAGCGACTGGGGAAGGGTTGGGGGATGATTGCATGTTTAAGACCAGCTTGCAATTTAGCAAGGCTCTAAGAAACTTAGCAAGGCCATGTCTAAAAAATAAAATAAAATAGCTGGGGATGTAGCTCCATGGTAAAGTGTCCTAGTACAAAAAAAAAAAAAAAAGTGATTGCAAAGAAGTGGAGAAAAAGGAACCCTTTCCCACTGTTGGCAGATATAGAAATGGGTACAGCCATTATGGAAACCAATATGCAGATTCCTCAAAAAATTAAAAATGGAACTACCATATTATCTGCCAACTCTACGTCTGAATAGATGGCCAAAGTAAATGAAATAAAATCTTGAAGAGTTATCTGCACTCCTGTGTACACCTCAGCATTACTCACAGGTACCAAGATATAAAAACAACATAAATGCCCATCAACAAATGAATGGATCAAGAAAACATGGTATATATACACACATAGGAATGTTATTGTGACTTTTAAAAAGGATGCTATCCTGCTACTTGTGATAACATGGATGAATCTGGAGGACATTATGCTAAGTGAAATGGGCCAGATGCAGAAAGACAAATGTCGTATGATTTCACTTACATGTGGAGTCTTAAATACTCAAACTCATAAAGGCAGAGAGCAAAATGGGAGTTGTCAGGCTCTGAAGGGGAGGAGATATGAGGAGATATTGGCCGAAGTTTCAGTTATGTAAGATTAATTAGTTCTGGAAATCTGATTACAACCATATGACTATAGTTAAGAAAACTATATGGTACACAGTTTGCCCAGAGGGTTGATCATAAGTTTTCTTCGCATACACATCAAGAAGAATGAATGATAGGCATTGGAATATAGTTCAGTGGTAGAGAGCTGGCCTAGCATGTGTAAGGCTCAGGGGTTTTAATCCACAGTACTGTGCACAAAATAAATAAATAAGTAGGAATAATGAATGAACAAATATACTTTTTTTAAAAGTCCTTATAAACAGATAAATAAAATTAAGGTTGTAGGGCTGGGATTGCGGCTCAGTGGTAGAGTGCTCACCTAGCACGGGCGGGACCCGGGTTGGATCCTCAGCACCACATAAAAATAAAGGCATTGTGTTGTGTCCATCTACACCTAAAAAATAAATTTAAAAAAAAAATTAAGGTTGTAAAACCTCCAAAGAGCCTGAAACTAATTTTCTTAAATATGGTTACCTCTGGGAAGAATAAAAACTAAAGTGCAAGAAGAGAAAATGGAGTAACATGGTTTTAACTACAGATTTCAAGTTTTGTTTGCCAAAATAATTGCTGTAATCATTTCATTAAAATTTTATGCTGAACATGGTGGTACATGCCTATAATCCCAGGGATCAAGGAAGCTGAAGCAGGAGGATCACAAATTGACAAATAGCCTGGGCAACTCAGTAAGGCCTTGTGTCAAAATTAAAAATAAAAAGGGCTTGGAGTGTAGCCCAATGGTAGAGGGCCCCTGGGTTCAATCCCTAGTACCATAAAAAGAAAAAAAAAAGTTTCATGTAAGTGGAACTATACAAGTTTCCTTTTATTCAGCACAATTATAGGATTTTGAGATTCATCCCATGTTGTAACTGACATCACTAGATCATTTTTTAGAGAAATTCTGCTTTTATTTATGGTGTTATGCATTTTTTACAAATAATTGAGATAATGATATAATATTCTCAACTGCTATAAAAATGTGAAAAAGTGTAGGTGAATGTTGCTTTCATACTTGATACAATGTCTACAATATGGATGAATCCAAAGCAGTTTATTGAAAAATGTTTGTAAACATGAAGTGTTGAATTTACAAATGTTGCCAAAGTTGTACATTCATGACAGGATGGTCACTGTGTATTTTGATTGATGCTTGAAATGAGAAAAAGAAATAGCCAAATAAGTAGTAAATTGAAAACCATCTAGTCATCATCATCGTCATCTTCATCTTCAGTGCTTGCATGAGCTTTTATTGCTTTTGGTATAGGAGTCTTAACAGAGTCATAATTCCATCCCTTCCTGATAAAAAGCTTCTCAAGGATGTCTGGCATACTGTAGCCTTTGCTCATGATGAAATCCTTAAAGGCAATTGTCCCATAAAGATCGTCAATAATGTCTGGTTTAGGAGTATGGGGTTCTTGACTTTCACGTAAGACCTTGGGGTCAATCAATGGTTCATCATTGACTAGCTTTCTCCACAACTTGGGCTTCAGGTACCATGCCCCATACCTAATCTTCACCCAGTCGGGTTTATAAGGATTCTTGAATTTGTGGAGTTTCCTCTCAAAGTCTAGTTCCTGTATGGAGAATCTTATCTCCTTCACTTTGTTTAGCTGGTTGCAGTACTTGAGATCAGAAGGAAGCAGATTTATTTTCTTGATGTGGTAGTCATCATAGGTTGGTTGGCACTCATAGTCACTGTCAACCTGTTGCATCATGAACTCTTCATCAATGACCAAGTCTCCAAAAGAAGCAACCCATTTGCAGAAGTCACTAATTCCTTTTGGTATGTGCTTATGACCCTGAGAAGGGGGCAAATCTTTTTTACTTGACTTGTCTTCTTCATGAACCAATATTTTTTTATTTGACCCGGGAATCTTGGGAGGTTCCGCGAAGCTTCTTTTAGTACAGCGTTTGGAAACCTTGCGGGGTTCCTTGGTCCCTTTGCCATGGCCCTCACAGTAAGCCCACGTGTCTTCCAGCTTCCTGTCAGGATCCAGTACTTCCAGCACCTTTAATAAGATTTCTGCAGGGAGATCTTCTTCCAGATTTGGGTAGTGAGCCAAGGGATGCTGGGTCAGGCTGGCTTCAACATCCGCTACAAATGCCTTGCGTGCCAGTTGAGCCCTTGAGAGCGTGGAAAACAGACCTACATTCTTGGACTTCTTGCGACTCTTCGTGGGGGCAGGCTGGGGAACTGTGTGAGAAATCGTTGGGAGAAAGGCCTCCTTGTGGCTCCTGCCCTGAGTGATCAGATCCTCACTGGAGGGACAGCCTTTCCTGAAGTCATCCAATCCTTCTTTAACGAATACCCACCTCCGGCTATCCAGCGAGGTGGGGAACTTCAGAAGCTTTTTCTTTTGCTTTGCAAAACACCTTGAAGACAAACGGTCGTCGTACCAGGGCTTGCTGGTCATGCCCAGAGAGAGTGGCTCCAATATCCATGGCCGGAACCGCCACTTCTGTTCCGCCATGGTACCTGTGGCTCCAGACACCACCGATCGCCCAAGCAAGCCTCAGCGCTGTGTTTACCCGAGGCCCCCGAGGTTGCTAGGATACTGGCAACCAGGGTTCTCCTGGAGGGGCAGTGCCCAGCAATCCACCCAGCTTGGTCCATTTTGTGTATGTCCCTTGTATGGACATAATGCACTATTTATCCACATTGTTTTCTGATTGGGACAATTACAGAGAATGCTTCTATGAACTTTTGCATCCACATTCTCGTGGGCGCATATGCATTCTTTTCTCTTATGTAAATTTTAGCTAAGAGTTCAATGGTGGGATCATGAGAGGTGTATGTTTAACTTTTTTAAACAACCACCAAACGTTTCCCAATTGGGTATACTACTTTTTTTTTTTTTTAATTTACAGATAAAACCGTTTGTCTTTATCAAGTATAACATGAGTTTCTGAAATACACGCACACACACACACACACACACACACAAACACAATGGAATAAGTAAATCTAGTTAATCAACATATGCAATATTAATTCCCTTAGTTGTCATTTTTGTGTTGAAAACAGTTAATATTAACTGTCTTGGCATTTTTCAAAAGTAACATACAATGGTCACTATTTTATAGAATAGAACTCTTCTTGTTTGGACATTTTCCTCCTACTTATCTAAAATTTTGTATCCTTGGACCATGTGGTTGTACTATTTTGTACAACCTTCTAGCAGTGTATAACAATTTCCATTCCTCCTCACACTCCCAACATTTGTTATGATTAGTCATTTTAACTTTGACTATTTTAATAGGCATGTAGTCCTACCTGCATTGTGGTTTTAATTTGCAGTTTTTCTAATTCTGTTCTTCTTTTACAAAGTTGTTTTGTTTGTTTGGGTTCTGTTATTTCCTTTACATTTCTATGGGAATTTAAAAATCACTTAGTGAATATCTACCCCAAAAAGCCTGTTTAGACTTTGGTGAAGGTTATGTGGACTCTTTAGATTAATTTGAAGATAAATAATAATAATATTGAGTTTTCTGAGTCATAAAGAGGTACATCCCAATTCGTTCATGTGTTCTTTTGTATATCATAAATCGTAGAACTCACTCATTTGTCTTCCATTACTAAGGGACCAGTCTCTGCTACATTATGTCCACTGTCTTGCAAACTATTATCTTAAAGATTTGTCCTGATTTTGTTGTTGTTGTCTCAAAACAAAACAAAAAACAACAACAACAAAAATGGTCCATTTTAGTTTATCTTGTTCAGAAAATGTTTGTATTAGCCTGTCACCACCATTCACATGATGCTGCCTTCTCCAAGGTCACCAGAGACTTCAAAAGTATCAAATTCCTCACTACATTATTATTGACTCATTATTTGAAAGTGGGGATCATACCCACTTTACTAAAACCAACTTCTTCCTTAGATTATACTATTCCATTTTGTTTTTTTCTCCTAATGTTCATGACAGATATTGTTTTTTAAGTCCACAAATTGAATACCAAATTCCTCATCATACTACATTAGGCATTTTACAAATATGATCCAGCATAACTCCTCTTGTTAGGAAGTTAGCTATGAGCAGGTGGAAAGAGCGATAATAAGGAGAAACAACATTTAGGGAGGACATCAAATGTGTACTTGAGGGATGAGTCCATAGGTCACAGGAATGGAAAAAACAGGAAACCTTAAAAAAAATAGACAACCATCTGGTCACTTATAACCCACAAAGAAAACAGGAACTGATATGTCAAACCACCCCTGGCCATAGTTAATCATAACCCCTTAAAGGAACTATTATTTCAAAAACATGTCAAAGCCATCTTCTATGACCTGGTCATTACGACCCTCACAAAAAAATTTTCTGAGGGCCATATAAAATGAAAAACAAAGGACAATAAATAACTAGTCAATCAAAGGAGGTATGATAAAACAAGACAACAAAGAAACCCAGACCCCATAAAAACCCAGACTTTGAAACAACCACACCGTTCTCTTTGGAGATTGTCCACTCAGTGCCTAACCTGTGTATACTTGCATTTTCATTCCTCTAATAAATTCTTGCTTGCTATTCTGTTCATCTTGCTTAAAATCCTTCCTGTGAGAATACAAGGCCCAATTGCTGTAGAACCACGCAGTCATTTCAGCTCCACGGGACCCCTTACAACACTCTTTTAGCATTAAAAAAAAAAAAAAAAAACTTCAGTACACAAATTACTGATTATATATCATTTCTTGCACGTGGCCTGAACTTATGTTTTTTTTAGGGGGGGCGGCGGTACTGGGGATTGAATTCAGGGCACTCAATCACTGAACCACATCCCCAGCTCTATTTTGTATTTTATTTAGAGACAGGGTCTCCTTGAGTTGCTTAGTGTCTCACCATTGCTGAGGCTGGCTTTGATCTTGCAATCCTCCTGTCTCAGCCTCCTGAGCTGCTAGGATTACAGGTATGCACCACCGCATCTGGCTGAACTTATGACTTTTTAAAAAATAATTTGTTCATTTATTATTTTACTCATCACACATTTGTTAAGTTTCTATTTTGCGCCAGAGTGTGGGCTGTGTCTTCAAACTACTCCAATTAACGATACAATTATCTTGTTTCTTGGCCGGAAAAAGAAATATAATTTATTTTGTGTTGGCCTCAGAATGAAATTCACACTATTTCTTTGCTAGATAGAATCAGTCTTTGCATATTAATTATTTCAAAAGTTTTGTTCAGATTTCATTTGTGAGGCATACATTTTGTGAGTATTTAGTACAGATTCAGATTGTAAATGAATGAAATAGAATTGAATGGATCAATACAACTAGAGTGAACTAAGATTGATGTCAGAAGCTAATGTATGAGGCCAGGAAATAAAAATTCAAATGACTAGGAAAATAGGAATTTGGGGATTGGAGGTGTAGTTCAGTGGCAGAGTGCTTGCCTAGCATGTATAAGGCCCTGGGTTTAATCCCCAGCACAGGGAAAAAAAAGAAGAAGGAGAAGGAGAAGGAGAAGGAGAAGGAGAAGGAGAAGGAGAAGGAGAAGGAGAAGGAGAAGGAGAAGGAGAAGGAGAAGGAGAAGGAGAAGGAGAAGGAGAAGGAGAAGGAGAAGGAGAAGGAGAAGGAGAAGGAGAAGGAGAAGGAGAAGGAGAAGGAGAAGGAGAAGGAGAAGGAGAAGGAGAAGGAGAAGGAGAAGGAGAAGGAGAAGGAGAAGGAGAAGGAGAAGAAGGAACTAGGTCTAAGTCAAAGTCTAAAAATCATTGCCTGTGACTTTCTTGTTCAATTTTCTGAAATACTAATCACTAGCAGAAATTTCCACTTAGGGAGGGGGACAATGTGACATTTCCAGATAAAAAACAAATACAGGGCTGGGGATGGGGCTCAAGTGGTAGCGCGCTCACCTAGCATGCGTGAGGCACTGGGTTTGATTCTCAGCACCACATAAATGTAAAATAAAGATACTGTGTCCACCTTTAAAACTAAAGAAATAAATTTTTTTTAAAAAAAAGACAGCGTTTCCTAACATTAATGGCCAATAATAGTTTTTTTAAAGCTTTGGATATTCAAATATTTTGTAAAGTTCAATCTTCCAGTCTTGTCATATGACATTTTATTTTCCATATAGGGAAAGATAATTGCAACAGAAATCACACATATCTATTTTATAATTAATGAGTGAAATGTAATGAATAAGCATCATGCAATATAAGTAAAAAGCTCATTTCTTCTATCAAGGAGATGACATTACTGTAAGAGAATCAGCATCCTCAAATTATGTATCCTATTCCAACCAGAGAAATGATGATTAGGGGGTAGGTCTATTAGAGTAAACCTGCTGAGAGTATTTAACATCTTCCAAAGGTATATCTCTGAAAAGTGATTGTTGTAGGTTGCCAAAGAGGTTGCTCAACTGCTCCACACTATATTTCTTCAAATAATAGGGAGTGTGTTAATGCATCTGTCTTAAAGGTCATCGTTACCATAGACATTGCTTCTATACAGCAACACATAATAAAAGCCTTTTACAGCTTGTAATCAAGCAATAATTTTCAATATTAGATTTTCTATCAAGAGTTTATACTGTCATTTACTTTACCCTTTTAGTTTTCATTTTTTATTTTTCATTAACATGACATAGTTATTTCTCTATATCCTTAGCTTCTATGTATTGTTTCTCCTTCTTTTAAAATATCACTAATATTTATATATAATTACATTCCAAATTAATCATATGCTTTTTTAAGCTTTCCAAATTTGGTCTCCCTTTAAAGCTTACTCAACAAGTCATTTCAGGCCTGCTTCATTTTTGTTCATCCTCTTTGAACTGCAAATTCATCAGCTTTTGCCCTTAACTTTCACTATGGAAGCATGCAATTGGTTCTTGTTGAAATACAAAAAAATAGCTCTTATTTTAGAGCTGGGTGCGGTGGTGCATGCCTGCAATCCCAGCAACTTGGGAGACTAAACTAATAGTATCACAAGTTCAAGACCAAACTCGGCAACTTAATGAGACCCTGTGTCAAAATAAAAAATAAAAAGGGCTGGGGATGTAGCTTAGGGGTAAAGTGTTTCTGAGTTGAATCCTCAGTACCTCCAAAGGAAAAGAAAAAGAAAAAAAAACAAGAATTAAATAACTAAAACTCAGCTTTGAATAGTCATGAGAGGTACAAATTATTTCCTGCAATAATTCCATATTTGATATAGGGGAAATATCCAAGAATAAATGTCATTCCTGATTTCTCAAAGGGGATACATCACATATCCATTCACATTTATATTTGAAATCTGGTGCACATTACTTTCCTTATATTTGTTTAGATGATATGTTTAATATGTTTCATCAGTTTAAAGAAATCATAATATTCTTTTTTTTTAAATTTTTTATTGTTGGTTGTTCAAAACATTACAAATTTCTTGACATATCATATTCCACACTTTGATTCAAGTGGGTTATGAACTCCCACCTTCACCCCATACACAGATTGCAGAATCACATCAGTTACACATCCATTGATTTACATATTGCCATACTAGTGTCTGTTGTGCTCCGCTGCCTTTCCCATCCTCCACCATCCCCCCTCCCCACCTCTCCCTTCCCCTCCCCTCCTCTCTCTCTACCCCCTCCACTGTATAACCCTGAGGGTCTCCTTCCATTTCCAAGCAATTTCCCTTCTCTCTCCCTTTCCCTCCCACCTCTCATGCCTGTTAAATGTTAATTTTCTTCTCATGCTCTTCGTCCCTACTCTTGTCTTAGTTACTCTCCTTATATCAAAGAAGACATTTGGCATTTGTTTTTTAGGGATTGGCTAGCTTCACTTAGCATAATCTGCTCTAATGCCATCCATTTCCCTGCAAATTCTATGATTTTGTCATTTTTTAATGCAGAGTAATACTCCATTGTATATAAATGCCACATTTTTTTTATCCATTCGTCTATTGAAGGGCATCTAGGTTGGTTCCACAGTCTTGCTATTGTGAATTGTGCTGCTATGAACATCGATGTAGCAGTGTCCCTGTAGCATGCTCTTTTTAGGTCTTTAGGGAATAGACCAAGAAGAGGAATAGCTGGGTCAAATGGTGGCTCCATTCCCAGCTTTCCAAGAAATCTCCATACTGCTTTCCAAATTGGCTGCACCAATTTGCAGTCCCACCAGCAATGTACAAGTGTACCCTTTTCCCCACATCCTCACCAGCACTTGTTGTTGTTTGACTTCCTAATGGCTGCCAATCTTACTGGAGTGAGATGGTATCTTAGGGTGGTTTTGATTTGCATTTCTCTGACAGCTAGAGATTGTGAGCATTTTTTCATGTACTTGTTGATTGACTGTATGTCCTCCTCTGAGAAGTGTCTGTTCAGGTCCTTGACCCATTTGTTGATTGGGTTGTTTGTTCTCTTATTGTCTAATTTTTTGAGTTCTTTGTATACTCTGGATATTAGGGCTCTATCTGAAGTGTGAGGAGTAAAGATTTGTTCCCAGGGTGTAGGCTCCCTATTTACCTCTCTTATTGATTCTTTTGCTGAGAAAAAACTTTTTGGTTTGAGTAAGTCCCATTTGTTGATTCTAGTTATTAACTTTTGTGCTATGGGTGTCCTATTGAGGAATTTGGAGCCCAACCCCACCGAATGTAGATCATAGCCAACTTTTTCTTCTATCAGACGGCGTGTCTCTGATTTGATATCAAGCTCCTTGATCCATTTTGAATTCACTTTTGTGCACGGCGAGAGAATGGGATTCAGTTTCATTTTGTTGCATGTGGATTTCCAGTTTTCCCAGCACCATTTGTTGAAGATGCTATCCTTCCTCCATTGCATGCTTTTAGCCCCTTCATCAAATATAAGATAGTTGTAGTTTTGTGGATTGGTTTCTGTGTCCTCTAATCTGTACCATTGGTCCACCCGCCTGTTTTGGTACCAGTACCATGCTGTTTTTGTTACTATTGCTCTGTAGTATAGTTTGAAGTCTGGTATCGCTATACCGCCTGATTCACACTTCCTGCTTAGCATTGTTTTTGCTATTCTGGGTCTTTTATTTTCCATATGAATTTCATGATTGCTTTCTCTATTTCTACAAGAAATGCCGTTGGGATTTTGATTGGCATTGCATTAAACCTATAGAGAACTTTTGGTAATATCGCCATTTTGATGATGTTGGTTCTGCCTATCCATGAACAGGGTATATTTTTCCATCTTCTAAGATCTTCTTCTATTTCTCTCTTTAGGGTTCTGTAGTTTTCCCTGTATAAGTCTTTCACCTCTTTTGTTAGGTTGATTCCCAAGTATTTTATTTTTTTGAAGATATTGTGAATGGAGTGGTTGTCCTCATTTCCATTTCAGAGGATTTGTCGCTGATATACAGGAATGCCTTTGATTTATGCATGTTGATTTTATATCCTGCCACTTTGCTGAATTCATTTATTAGCTCTAATAGTTTCTTTGTAGAGCCTTTTGGGTCTGCTAGGTATAGAATCATATCATCTGCAAATAGTGATAATTTAAGTTCTTCTTTTCCTATTTTTATGCCTTTAATTTCTTTCGTCTGTCTAATTGCTCTGGCCAGTGTTTCGAGAACTATGTTGAACAGAAGTGGAGAGAGAGGGCATCCCTGTCTTGTTCCAGATTTTAGAGGGAATGCCTTCAGTTTTTCTCCATTCAGAATGATGCTAGCCTGAGGCTTAGCATAGATTGCTTTTACAATATTCAGGTATGTTCCTGTTATCCCTAGTTTTTCTAGAGTTTTGAACATAAAGGGATGCTGTACTTTGTCGAATGCTTTTTCCGCATCTATCGAGATGATCATATGGTTCTTATTTTTAAGTCTATTGATGTGGTGAATAACATTTATTGATTTCCGTATATTGAACCAGCCTTGCATCCCAGGGATGAATCCTACTTGATCATGGTGCACAATTTTTTTGATATGTTTTTGTATCCGATTCGCCAGAATTTTATTGAGGATTTTTGCATCTAGGTTCATTAGAGATATTGGTCTGTAGTTTTCTTTCTTTGAAGTGTCTTTGTCTGGTTTAGGTATCAGGGTGACGTTGGCCTCATAGAATGAATTTGGAAGTTCTCCCTCTTTTTCTATTTCCTGAAGTAGCTTGAAAAGTATTGGTATTAGTTCTTCTTTAAAGGTTTTGTAAAACTCTGCTGTATACCCATCCGGTCCTGGGCTTTTCTTAGTTGGTAGTCTTTTTATGGTTTCTTCTATTTCCTCAATTGATATTGGTCTGTTTAGGTTGTCTATATCCTCCTGACTCAATCTGGGCAGATCATATGACTTAAGAAATTTATCTATGCCTTCACTATCTTCTAATTTATTGGAATATAAGGATTCAAAATAGTTTTTGATTATCTTCTGTATTTCTGAAGTGTCTGTTGTGATATTGCCTTTTTCATCCCATATGCTAGTAATTTGAGTTCTCTCTCTTCTTCTCTTCGCTAGCATGGCTAAGGGTCTGTCAATTTTGTTTATTTTTTCAAAGAACCAACTTTTAGTTTTGTCAATTTTTTCAATTGTTTCTTTTGTTTCGATTTCATTAATTTCAGCTCTGACTTTCATTATTTCTTGCCTTCTACTTCTTTTGCTGTTGTTTTGCTCTTCTTTTTCAAGGATTTTGAGATGGAGTGTGAGATCATTTATTTGTTGGTTTTTTCTTTTTTTAAGGAATGAACTCCAAGCAATGAATTTTCCTCTTAGAACTGCTTTCAATGTGTCCCATAGATTCCGATATGTTGTGTCTGTGTTTTCATTTATCTCTAAGAATTTTTTAATTTCCTCCTTGATGTCTTCTATAACCCATTGATCATTCAGTAACCTATTGTTCATTCTCCAAGTGATGTATGCTTTTTCCTTCCTTCTTTTATCGTTGATTTTCAGTTTCATTCCATTATGATCAGATAAGATGCATGGTATTATCTCTACTCCTTTATATTGTCTAAGAGTTGCCCTGTGACATAATATATGATCTATTTTTGAGAAGGATCCATGTGCTGCTGAGAAAAAAGTGTAACTGCTTGATGTTGGGTGGTATATTCTATATATGTCAATTAGGTCTAGGTTATTAATAGTGTTATTGAGTTCTATAGTTTCCTTATTCAACTTTTGTTTGGAAGATCTGTCCAGTGGCGAGAGAGGTGTGTTGAAGTCTCCCATGATTATTGTATGGTGGTCTATTAGACTCTTGAACTTGAGAAGAGTTTGTTTGACGAACATAGCTGCACCATTGTTTGGGGCATAAATATTTATGATTGTTATGTCTTGTTGGTGTATGGCTCCCTTAAGCAGTATGTAGTGTCCCTCTTTATCCCTTTTGATTAACTTTGGCTTGAAATCTATTTTATTTGATATGAGTATGGATACTCCTGCTTGTTTCCAAAGTCCATATGAGTGATATGATTTTTCCCAACCTTTCACCTTCAGCCTATGTATGTCTTTTCCTATCAAATGCCTCTCCTGTAGGCAGCATATTGTTGGGTCTTGTTTTGTGATCCATTCTACTAGCCTGTGTCTCTTAATTGGTGAGTTTAAGCCATTAACATTTAGGGTTATTATTGAGATATGTGTTGTTCTTCCAGCCATATTTGTTTATTTCTGTTACTAAACATGGTTTGTTTTCCTCTTTGATTATTTTCCCCCCCTTTACTGTCCTACCTCCCACTGTTGGTTTTCATTGTTATTTTCCATTTCCTCCTCCTGTAATGTTTTGCCGAGGATGTTTTGAAGAGATGGTTTTCTACCTGCGAATTCTTTAAACTTTTGTTTATCGTGGAAGGTTTTAATTTCATCTTCGATCCTGAAGCTTAATTTCACTGGATACACAATTCTTGGTTGGAACCCATTTTCTTTCAGTGTTTGAAATATGTTATTCCAGGATCTTCTAGCTTTCAGAGTCTGTGTTGAAAGATCAGCTATTATCCTGATTGGCTTACCCCTAAATGTAATCTGCTTCCTTTCTCTTGTAGCTTTTAAAATTCTCTCCTTATTCTGTATGTTGGGCATCTTCATTATAATGTGTCTAGGTGTGGATCTCTTATGATTTTGCACATTCGGCGTCCTGTAGGCTTCTAGGATTTGGGATTCTGTCTCATTCTTCAAGTCTGGGAAGTTTTCTCGTATTATTTCATTGAATAGACTGCTCATTCCTTGGTTTGGAGCTCTGTACCTTCCTGTATCCCAATGACTCTTAAGTTTGGTCTCTTAATGTTATCCCATATTTCTTGGATGTTCTGCTCATGGTTTCTTAACAGTCTTGCTGAGCTGTCTATGTTCTTTTCCAGTTGAAATACTTTGTCTTCATTGTCTGATGTTCTATCTTCTAAGTGTTCTACTCTGCTGGTAGTATTCTCCATTGAGTTTTTAAGTTGGTTTATTGCTTCCTGCATTTCTAGGATTTCTGTTTGTTTGTTTTTTATAACCTCTATTTCCCTGTAAAGTTGATCCTTTGCTTCCTGGATTTGTTTGCGTAATTCATTGTCGAAGTGATCTTTCATTGTCTGATTTTGCTGTCTAATGTCTTCCTTGATACTCCAGATCATCTGAAGCATGTATATCCTGAATTCTTTATCTGACATTCCATCTGCTGCAGCTGTTACCTCTTCTAAAGTTGCGTTGACCTGCATTGCTTGTGGTCCTTTCTTTCCTTGTCTTTTCATACTGCTTGCGTTTCTTTCCTGCAGGCGCGGGCGGCGGCTCTGCTCTCTCCTTATTCCAATTGGGGTGTCGTGACTACCACGCTGGCAGGTCACTGGGCCTGTTCTGGGCGCTGGCGGCTGCTCTGTTCTGCCCCTATTCCAATTGGGGTGACGAGTGTACCACGCCGGCAGGCCACCGGGCCTGATCCGCCGGTCAGTTGCAGGTTTGCCTACCCTGCAGGCGCGGGCGGCGGCTCTACTCTGCCCCTACTCCAAATGGGGTGACGTGTCTGTCGTACTGGCAGGCCACTGGGCCTGTCCCGCTGGTCGGTCGCAGATCTGCCCACCTTTCGGGCACGGGTGGTGGCTCTGCTCTGCCCCTACTCCAATTGGGGTGTCGTGACTACCCCGCCGGCAGGTTGCTGGGCCTGTTCCTGGCACGGGCGGCGACTCTGCTACCACGCCGGCAGGCTCCTGGGCCTGATCCGCCGGTCTGTCGCAGGTCTGCCTACCTTGCAGGCGCGGGCGGTGGCTCTGCCCTGCCCCTCCTACTACGCCTGCGGACCACTGTGCCTGATCTGCAAGTTGGTCACAGGTCTGCTCACCCTGCGGGCACGGGTGGTGGTTTCGCTCCGCCCCCACTCCAATTGGGGTCACGTGACCACCACACCGGCAGGGCCTGATCCGGGCGTGGGCAAAGGATCTGCTCTGCCCCTACTCCAGTTGGGGTGACGTGTGTACCACGCTGGCAGGCCGCTGGGCCTGACCCGCCAGTCTGTCACAGGTCTGCTTACCTTGCAAGTGCGGGCGGCGGCTCTGCCCCGCCCTTCCTACCACACCCGTGTACCACTGGGTCGCGGGTCTGCCCACCTTGCGGGCGCGGGTGGCGGCTCCGCTCCGCCCCCTCTCCAATTGGGGTCACGCGGTCACCACGCCGGGGAGCCGCTGGGCCTGCTCAGGGCGCTGGCAGCGGCCCAGCTCCTCCCCTCTGGCTCAACGACAAATCGAGAGAGACTAGGGTGTCTGTGCCTCACCCCCCCACCAGGAGACCAACTGTTTCTGTCGCCGCTGGTATTGATGAAGTTCTCTCCTCCGCCGCTTTCTGATGACATCAGATCTCTGCCATGTTGGTATCCTATGCGAATGGCAGCATTTCGTTCCCCTTGCTGGGCAACCAAAGCAACGGGTGAGTCCTGACCGGCCCTCAGCAGGACCCGGACCGAGAAGCAGTTTCCGCGGGCTCCTAGCCCTGGGCCAGGGCAGTTCCGGGAGCCGGAACTCGGCTGCTCCGTGCTCCGTGTATGCTCTGATAAGAGCAGACTCCAAGAAGCAGCCTCCGCAGGCTCCCCAGCCCTGGGCCAGGGCGGTTCCGGGAGCAGGAACTCGGCCGCCCCGTGCTCGGTGCTCGCTCCGGTAAGAGGAGGCACTAAGAAGCACCCAGGCACTGAGCCCGAGCAATCTGTCTGCAAGCCACAGGCGAATGGAAGCCTGAAATTACCTGTTCTATGGCTGAATGAGCTGCGGTCAGTCGAAAACAGGGTTGGTGACGTCAGCTTTCCAACATGGTGGCTGCTGGCCTCCTCTGTGGTCTGACCGGTGTGGAGAACCGAGATGGACCGCTTCCTTCCCCCGTCTCGAACCCAGAATTCAGCCCTGAGTACGGTGCTTGCACAGCTGGCAGAAACTGCAGCGCTGTATCCCTGCGTCGCTATCTCCTCGTTTCCCAGCGCGCGCTGCAGACTCTAGCCGCGGGGCGATTTGCTGAATAAGCAGTGTTACCCTCCGTGCGACAAACCTCTCGCGTTTGAGTCCCCGTAGCCGATCCTCGTGCGATGGAAATCCTTCCTCCAGGTTCCGGAGCACCCCACTATTGCTGGAAATTCCTAACAAGATAGCCTTTAGCCGTCCTGACTTGTCATACTCCCACACAGTGAAGCAGCACACGGGGGCAATGCACTCCCCTCGCCGCCATCTTCCCCAAGAAATCATAATATTCTTGTTATGGACTTTCTAGTTGATTCCTTCAGCTCTTCCTCCTGATGTAGAAAACTCTTCTTTAAAAACAAATACAGATTTACTAAAATATAATGTACATATTATGCAATTCTTTCATTTAAAGGATACAAATCAATTATTTAGTGTATTCACAGAGTGTACATTGCCACAGTCCATTTTAAAACGCTGTCATCAACCCCAAAATAAACATCACAACATATTAACAGCCAATGTTCATCTAGCCCACCATTTTAACCATTGGCAACCACTAATCTACTTTCTCACTCTTGAAATTTGCCTATTCTGGACATTTGTTATGAATGGAATCATAGAAAACATGGTCTTTTTGACAGAATTCTTTAATTTATCATACTCAGTTTCATCTATGTCATAGAGTATAATAGTACTTAATTTTCTTTTTATTGCCAATTGGTTATCCATTGTGTGGATATACCATATTTGATTTATCCATTTATCAGCTGATGGACATTTGGGTTGTTTCCAATTTTGTTTTATTCTGTTTTGTTTGTACCAGGAATTGAACACAGGGGCACTTAAATTAACTGTGGAGACAAGTGCATGGAGTACTGCATATATAGCTTACATTAAGGGCGTCTGAGTGGCAGGCCACTCCCCTCATGCACGAAGTGTGAGTGGCAGGCCTCTTACCCCATAGGTACAGCCCTGGGCTTGAGGCCATGTATTACAGTCCCTGCACTTGCTCCAAGGCCCACTACTTGATTGGTAGCTGCAAGGACAGTTAGCAGAAATTGCATTGGTGGCTGCCTGCAATCTGCTTAGCTATTGCCTGAGTATATATACATGGTAACTACGCAATAAAATCAGACATGCTTCCTGTTTTGGTCTCTGGAAATCTTGATTATCAACTCTGCACCCACACTATCCTCAACCCTGTTCCGTGGACCTCCTTGCTGGATGAGAGAAACCCCACACACTTAACCACTGAGCCACGTCCCCATCCCTTTTTAATATGTTATTTAGAGACGACAGGGTCTCACTGAGTTGCTTAGGGCCCCGCTGCTGAGGCTGGCTTTGAACTCGGGATCCTCCTGCCTTAGCCTCCTGAGCTTCTGGGATTACAAGCATGTCCCACTGCACCCAGCTGTTTCAAACTTTTTAAATGAATAATGTTGCTACGAATATTTTCATACAAGTTTTTGTATGACAAACATTTACATTTATTTTGGATAGGAATAGAATTGTTGGGTTATAAAACTATGTTTTTAACCTTTTGAGGAACTACCAGGCTGTTTCTCCATAGTGTCTGCACTATTTTATATTCCCACCAGCTAGTGAATGAAGGTTCCAATTTCTCCATAAATCTCACCAATACCTACAATTATCCCTTTTATAATTATTTTTATGATAGCTATCCTAGAATGTATGAAGTGATATCTCATTGTGGTTTCAACTTACATTTTCCTAATGGTTCATAATATCAAGAATCTTTTCATTGGTTTAATGTCCATTTTTATATCTTTGTACAAAGGACATGAATATACATTTCTTCATTCTAAAATTAAGTTATTTTTTCCTTTTTCTTTTTATTCTGTAAGGGTTCTTAATATACTTAACATATATTTCTAAATGTTATTAAAGTTTTTCCTAAGCAGATTATTTAAAAAGTAAAGAAAAATGTTTTTCCAATTTCTTATTAAAAATAAACAATAGCTGGATGCCATGACACAAGCCTATAATCCCAGTGGTTCTGGAGGCTGAGGCAGGAGGATCACAAGTTCAAAACCAGCCTCAGCAACTTAGTGAGGTCCTAAGCAACTCAGTGAGATCCTGCCTCAAAATAAAAATAAAAAAGGCTGGGGACATAGTTCAGTGGTAAAGTGCCCCTGGGTTTGATCCCCAGTACATACATACATATATACATATATACATAACTTAAGAAAATTGTTGTTTTAAAAGAGAAGACCAAACTCTGGTTTTGCCTCAATATTTAACACACAGATAATTTTAATAAAACTTTATAAATAAATTCATCCAGTCTTATAGCTTTGACTATATAAGATAAGATTCCTTTTTGGCAAACATTTTACAAATTATTTTTTAATTTATCAGCTTTTTTCCCCTGTATTTTTATTTTTCTCGTTCTGGAACAACCAGTCATTCTATTTAGAATGGAATTAATTACTCCATTTCTTTTTAACAAATAAACATCTTCATGCCCTTAGAACCTTCCTTACCAAAAATACATCTTACCTTCCTTGCATAATTTGAATACAAAGTTGCTTCTCTTATAATTTCTAGTGTTTTTAATTCCATATATCAAATTAGAACTTTTAAGTTTCAATAACCTTAATTTTTAGTGAAAACTAGGAAGTATGCAATTGTGAACTGTCTGTAACATTCCAACAGTCTGTAGATTAATCCCATTTCATAATTTCTGAAAACATATGCTTCTCCAGTAATACAATTTCTCATGCTTATTAACAGAACCAAATATCTTTAGCACCTCTATAATCAGAAAACAAAAGCAGAAAATCTTAAACATGTTCAGCAATTAATGTTTCCATACTTTGTCTTATTTAGAACTCAACCAGACATTTAATGAATATATCTCACTTAATTTAACTTAACATAACTTTAAGGTTTCAAGGCACCGATGACATTTTTAAGTGATTCTTAAGTGCACATGTTTTATAAAACATAATCATTATAGAAAAATTCATTTAAAAACTCTATTCCACTTACATTAACTCACTTTTTTTAGCAATTATACTGGAATTTCTCATGAAAATTTCACTAGACATTTTAAAAAGCTAGCCATCATCTTAATTTATTTCTCTTACTGACAGACAAAGCAGGCAAGTATCAAAAATATCACATAATCAAAGAACCTAAAAAGTTAAGCATATGGTTCTTTCTTCTTTTTAATTGTCAGGCTTGACATATATCAAGCAATTTTTTTTTTTGTTTGTTTATTTGTTAGCAGGACTGGGGATTGAACTCAGGGCCTTAGAACACACAAGATAAGCATTCTACCACTAAACTACACCCATATCCTCAGCTCTAAGCAATTCATTTGTATTGTGCCTTTTGCTCTTAGACTGGATTTATAGTTTTATTAATTTAAACCTCTAGTAGAGATAACATAAGCTTGTTTACTAGTAAACATAGGTAGGATAAAATATACATCTGCATTATATTTAATGACAGTCCCAAAGATATTCATGTTTATATTTTATCAAAGATTTTTATACTAGCTTTATTTAACAAAGATTATCATATATATTGTGAACTTTTAAAAGAAGATTAGAGTCAGTTTCTATATTTCTAAGTGTTTTTAAATATTTGATTTACATACATGGTCATTTGTCTCTAAGCCAATTTGGCTAGAAGTCCTTTAAGGGATTTAAAAAATTAATTTGGTAATATAATCCAGAGGTAGAAAAATGTCATAAATGCATAACAAATATACATCCATACATAAACAGACAGACACAAAGATCTCAGAACTTTCATTCTAAAATTTTAGCTGTGAACCAGGTAAACTAATATAAAATTCACTCATTTCTAAGAGAATAGCTGAATCCAAACTGTGTTTCTGGCAGATGGAACAAATTAAAATTATCCAGTGAGATAGCTAGAACTTTTTGCTAATATTTATAGAAAAGACTTTTGAAGATTTTTTTTGTTTTTTTCCAGTTTCCAAATAGTTCCTTTTTTTCTCCCTTCTAATGATAATCATCTCTCTGAAGTTTCTATTTCAAAAAGATGACTATCAGATCCTAGAGAAGGCAGAGTAAGAAATTTACATCTTAAACATGGAGAGAAAAGATCCACATTTTCTGCAAGAAAGAGTTTGGGGGCATATTTTTCTATTATCAGAGGTCAATCTTATGGAAGCTAGGAACTAAGTTTTAGGTGACTGACTGAGGAGACATCTAGGTGGCCACCATTTAGTCTATTTCCAATTAGACTTTTTTCATATAGCCTTAGGTATTTGCTTTTGGGGGACTTTGAAACGCTTGAGAACAGAGGTGCCTGAAGTTCAAGTGACTGAGGGGTTGGAGTGGGAAGGTAAGTCTGACAAAAAGTAGAGGGCTGAAGGAAGTAGAGGTTTGAAGGAGGACATATCAAGAATTCAAGGTAACTGAATGGGAGATCAAAGTTGGCAAAAAGAGGAAAGAACAGAAGCAGATGGAAGGAAGAGGTCTCATAGGAGCTGAACTGCAGAGGTCTTATGCTCCATTATAAAGATTAACTAAAGCCAAGCCTGGTGGCGCACGCCTGTAATCCCAGCAGCTCCAGAGGCTGAAGCAGGAGGATCAGAGTTTAAAGCCAGCCTCAACAATTTAGCGACACTCTAAAACAAATAAACAAACAAACCCTGCTGGGAATGTGGCTCAGTGGTTAAACACCACCACCCCCAGGTTCATTCCCCGGTGCCCCCCACCAAAAAAAAATCAAGTTTCAACAAGAAAGAGATGGACAGAGCTGGTATAGCATATAGTCATCAGGTGTTCAAGAAGAGAGTTTCCCTCAACCAAGAAGTTTCTACGGAAGAACCATGATCCAATGGAAAGAGCAGAAAGGATTTCAAAATTATACAGTGAGAATATCTGCTTTCACTTTAAACCAATTCTGACTATAAAGCTCTTTAACAAAAATTCTTTCAGAGTTATTGGAGACAAAATTGACCACTTCATATTGTGTGCATATTCAAATATGTAACAACAAATTTCACCATTATGTATAATTTACTAATAAGAAAAGAAGAAATCCTTTCAAATAGTTAATTATTTGGTTTCAGGCAGGACAAAGAGAAAATATTATTCCTGGAAGTATTGAACCCTTTTTTTCCCTTTTCCTTCTTTTAAACCAAAAGTCTTTATTGAATGATTCATATCCAAAACCAATAAGCTTTTTATGACTCAATCGTGGATATAAGAGGTATCCTCAAAAGAGGGTACAAAAACTATATCCTTCCCAAGATCCAGAACCACACTTTAAGACAGACTTTAAGACACAGATCTCTCCTCTCCCTGCAGAGTTGGCAACAGTCAGAATATTAACAGTGAAATTAACTGATGCATGCCTGCAAGGGACAATTTGCACCCTGACAGGCAGAAAACCATGCTAAGCCCTCAAGACACAAAATGAGACAAACAGAAAGGTAATAGCTGTCCCTGGAAAAGGAAAGATCAATATTAATCAGGTATCCTAAAACCACATTTATACCAGAGTCACAATCCAAACAAATATTTTTCTCCTGCTAATTTGAATTTGGAAAGGAAGGGGCAGGAGAAATTGTTACCTTCCTCTTTCAACAGGACTGATTGTAATAGATATTCAGGAGACCTGATCTTGGTAAGAATCTCTTACCTTTCCCTGGCTTATGTTGGCTGTCAAAGGATCACTCTCATCTGCAGGCTCCAGAGCAAGTGGGGTGTCTCAGGTGTCCTATTGAGTTGCTAGAAACCAAAGGAGAGAAAAAGTAATATATTATCTTTACTGATTGCACAAGGTTCATGGCTGAGGCTCCCACAACAAGTGACATATTAAAACCAGAAAATTATACAAATTTATTTAATATAAGTTTTTGATTTCTGTTTTTGTGACAAAGGAGCATGGACAAAGCAGGGTGTGGTGGTAATAAACTTGGAGGAACTTAACAAGGCCCACTTATTCAAATTTTTCTCAGTGCCTGTCTCTCCAGAGACAAGGATGTTCATTTCTTCTGGGTACAGAGAGCACAACTCTCACGTGAGGATCTTTATGACCTACTTTAAAGGAAGATCAGCTAGGTTTTTATGTCAACATAAGTGGAGAGGGGAAGGTAAGAGGGACCCTACTGCCAGTGGCGGCACCATTTTAAAGATGTCTTCTGGGATGGCCCTGGGCAGCAACCGCAGCAGTATTGGCTGCACAAAGGACCACGGGTGGAGTAGTCCTCCGGCAGGAAGGGGGAGCTGATGCCTGATAGGATGTGGTCCTCTAGCAAATAGAAGACACCGACAACTCTTCTGATGGCTTTTTTCCTTTTTTTTTTTTTTTTTTTATTTTGTGGCATTACATGTCCTTCCTACTATTAGATTTTATGGCATATATGAGCTTCATGGGTTGATAGGTGGAGTTCAACTTATTAAAACAGCAAAAATGAAAAACACAAAGGTAACAGAAAACTCTATCAGCTCCCCAAAGCTCATTAGCACAAAAATTCACGCAATATGTTTTGTTCATATCAACTTACTGTTCCCGCAAAGAGTTGGTGTCTTCTATTCCTTTTTAAAATATACACCTTTATAACTAAAATAGACAAGCTTGAGCTGTTTTCTTAAACTCTTTGCTCCTTATCTCATGTAAAAAGTGGTTGAAACTGATTATCTAGCTTGGTGGACCAAAATAATGTAAATCGAAAAGATTTTTTTTTTATAAATACCTGAAAAACCTATGTGGAGAGAGAAATATTAAAGTATCATCTTAATTATATCTAACCAAAACCAAAGAGCTTTAACCTTTTACTAAAAACAGAATGAAGCTTTTGTATTTTGGAAGTAAGCATACTTTCCAAGAATTTGGAACAACACATTTAGAAAATAATTTGTCCCTGTGTATTAGATTTCTTGGTTTCAAGAAAGTTTGCAGCTGATTTGCAAAATATTATTCTTTTGCCCCATTTCCTCCCAAGATTAGTGTTCTTAGGAAATCTTAATGTTTCTTTTCAGGGTTGTTTGTTTGTTTTGGGTTTTCTATACAAACTGATAAATGAGTAGTCCTTGACCTACAGTTCACTTGTTGTTACCATCCTGCCTCCATGACTGTTTAAATACTGAAGCAGCATTTTTTGGGGGGTGGGGGGTACCGGGGATTGAACTCAGGGGCACTCGACCACTGAGCCCCATTCCCAACCCTATTTTATATTTTATTTAGAGACAGGGTCTCACTGAGTTGCTTCGTGCCTTGCCAGTGCTGAGGCGGGCTTTGAACTTGCAATTCTCCTGCCTCAGCCTGCTGATAAAGCAGCATTTATTTTTGAAAAAGGTTGCATTGCCTTCCCCTCCCACTAAGAACATATTTACTCTATTATATTAAAACCCAGCTGCAGTTTTCTTCCTAGTCAATAACAAGAATAGCATGGGTTGGTGAAGAGATTAATAGGCTTGGCAGCAAAAATATTATAAGACCCTTAGTATATATTTCAATATTTGTCAACTATTGATTGTTGGCCAATGTTTTATCCCAGTGTCTGTTTTTCTTTCATTTATCCATGTAAATAGGCCAAATTCAACTGGAAATTTTCAGTAAGAAACACTTTGAATTGTCACCAATAACATGACAAACTACACATTAACAATATCAATGTGACCCCCCCCAACCCCCAACAAAATAGGTATGTGGGGGGCGGCAGCAGCAAGGGATCCAAAACATTTTATTTTGTTTCTCAAAGACTATGAATATTGGTTAATGTAGTGTTACTGCTAAAGTTTGAAAGTGGACTCCCCACCCTCAACCCAGCCAGGTATTTCTGCCCAGATCTTGATTACCTTACAAAGTGAGGAAAGAGAGAAACTAAAGAAAATCTAGCAGATCCTGAGAAAGCAAACAGGTGAAGTCTGTTTCCTAGTTTTGTCAGATATGCAGAGTGCATACATTTGTATATGTAGAGAAGTTTCTGGCATCTTAGAGACATTCTGTATTTGATCACTTGCTAAAGTAATGTTTATCTACACTCAAAAAATCACTTTTTTATCTGACAGAAGAAAATAAATGTAGAAGTATAATAGAGGATTCATATTTGAGTGGGAAAAGAATCAGTACTGATGATAGTGTCTGATTGTTACTTGGTAGAATCTTAGATTTTATTTCTGAGAATAAGATTTAAATAATAAGGCATGACATTTAATTTTATGATTGTGTGATTTTTTTTTTCTTGGTTTGGGGTATTGAATCCAGAGGCGCAAAACTTCTGAGCCACAACCCTATCCCTTTTTTTTTTTTTTTTTTTTTTTTTTGTATTTTATTTAAAGACAGGGTCTCCCCAAATTGCTTATGTAAGCAAAAATAACCAAAAAAAAAAAAAACGGCAGCAGACCTTGGATCAGCAAGCTGTCTTTATAAGCAGTGGTGGAATGGCACATTTTCAGGGGAGAAAATGGTGACTGGTTCCAAGCGGGGTCTGTGTTTTATAGGTCTTAATGAGAGTTAATCATAGCAGAATGTTTAGTGTGACTTTCCTGAAATGCCGTGCTGGCTGGACAGTCAGGAAACTGGTTGTGCAGGTTCAAAGCCTAAATCAGGAAAACAGCTGTAAAGTCTCTCAAAACCCATTGATACTGAGATGAAGGTCCCAACCCATCCTTTGCCTTCTCCACCCAGGACCCATTGTCACTGGGAAAAGATAAAAGCCCAGGGCCCTGGGCCCTTTGTTTGCCTTCCCCTTCTCTGTCTTCCCAGATCCCACTGTCCTCCTTTTCTCCCTGAGGGTTGTCATTTCCCTTTTCTTGGGAGATGTTATTTTCCATATCCTTCAGTTTAGACCCCTACTAAATTGATGAAGTTGGCTTTGAACTCCTGATTCTCCTGCCTCAGCCCAAGCCACTGGGATTACAGCCATGCGCCAGTGCACCCCACTGATTATGTGATTTGTACAGGGATTTAGTCATGTAAATTATATATATATCTCAAAACAATTTTAAAAGTAGGTTCACTGCACGGTGGTGCGTACCTGTAATCCCAGTGATTCCCAAGGCTGAGGCAGGAGGATCACAGGTTCAAAGCCAGCCTCAGCAAAAGCAAGGTGCTAAGCAACTCAGTGAGACCCTGTCTCTAAATAAAATACAAAATAGGGCTGGGGATGGGGCTCAGTGGTCAAGTGCCCCTGAGTTCAGTCCCCAATACCCCCACCCTACACCCAAAAAATAAGTTCACTGGCTCAGCAATTTTTTGGAAATGCAAATTACTAACATCTCCCATTGTCAGCCATCATCTGCAAAAGATGTTCACATAAAAACAGCATTAATATTAGAAGAGGAAAAGGAGGGGGCTGGGGTTGTAGCTCAGTGGTAGAGCGCCTGCCTTGCATGTGTGAGGCACTGGGTTCGATCCTCAGCACCACATAAATAAATAAGTAAATAAATAAATAAAGGTATTGTGTTATGTACAACTAAAAATTTTTTTTTAAAAAAAGAAGAGGAAAAAGGCTTAAAAATTCACAATGGCTGTAGGGAGGACAGAGATGTAAAGATCTGAGTTATAATGAGGTGTCAGAATAATTGCAAATCATTTTACTTTATTTTTGTGTTACATTTTTTATATTGCAGTTCCCATGGTTAACAAAGCCTTTGCACATGATCACTCACAGTGTGCCTTCTTCAGACAAATGCCGCCAGGCAAGTCTTTAAAGTAGCCATTGCTCAACTTTGTTGAACAGAAGCATTTTCATCTCTTCAGTCTAGCCTAAAGCTTTTTTTTTTTTTTTTAATGATTCCATTTATACAAAGATTCAAACCAGGTAAGATTAGTGTGATGATATAAGCCAGAATAATGTTTATATTTGATGGGTGAGCAGATGCTGACTGCAAATAGGCAAAAGTAAGACTTCTGGTATACTGGTCATGGGTCATGTTTTATTCTTGGTTCTAGTTAGAGAGTAGACATATCAATTTTGTTAAAATTCTACAAACCATATACTTGTGCATTTAGTGGGCATATAAATATATTTAATAAACAGTAACTGAGACATAGTTAGAATTAAGTTATTTGAACAACTAGGCATTCCCTGACAATAGGAGCATAGGAACTGTGGACTAGAAGATTCTTTTTTTTCCCCAGTACTTGCCCTTACTCTCCACTCCTCTCTCCCCCTATACCCTTATCTCTACTAATCTTTCTGCTATTTACTTATAGTTTTTTTCAATTAGTATCTTGTGGATATTTTCTCAGTATATATCCAAAACATCTAAAATCAGACTACCATAGAGGTGCAGCCACATCAATATTTATAGCAACACAAGTCACAATAGCTAAGATATGAGAAACCTATATGCCATTCAACAGATGAATGAATAAAGAAAATGTGGTATATATACACACAATAGAAAGTATTACTTAACTTTAAATAAGAATGAAATTATGGCATTTGCTGGTAAATGGATGGAACTGGAGACTATCATGCTCAATGAAATAAGCCAGAACCTGAAAAAGTCAAAGGTTGAACATTTTCTCTGGTATTTGAAAGCTAGTCCAAAATAGAGGGAAAAAAAGAAAAAAAACAGAGAAGAAATGGGGGTGGGGAAAATTCTATCAAAATAGAAGAAAGATCAGTGGAGTAAAAGGTGATAAAGGAAGAATAGTTGAATGAATCTATCCTCAATTTCCTATGTATATATGTGAATAAACCACAGTGAATCTCACCATTATGTGTATCCAAAGCTCTTAATCAGGGCAATACACTGTGTCTGAGACTAGTGCCCTCAAGCCACCTCACAGTGAAACAAACTGCTATTAACTGTTTGCTTTCTGCTGCCAGTGCCCACCTTCTCTTAATACCTCATGACCTCTGGCCATTGCTTCCTATTTGGCTGGCTTCCCCTTAGTCTCTCTCTCATCCATCCAATAAATCCTCCCTACTTACTTCAGTTGTACTTCTCTCCAGAACCAAGACTCATCATGGCCTCCCCGCTTCATTGTATTTCTGCACATAGCTCTCAGCTTGTCATTCTTAACCTTCCACTGTTTCCTCTTGACCTGTTATTTCAACTTCATCTTCTTTTGTACTCCCTGTATTCTGTCCATGCTGTTGTAGCTAGTATTTCTGAATACATCCTGCTGTCATCCACTTTCTGAGTCAAGTTCAAGCTTTCTTCTCAGCCGATCTGCTAACCTCTTACCCTCCATTGCCATATCTGAAAAAGGAGTCCTGTCCATTCTCCATGACCTTGTTCAAAACAATTCTACTCATAGAACCTGCTAGATTTCTAGTATTCTATCTTTTCACTGTGAGCCCAGAACACATACATCTTTCTCATACAACTCTTTGACAGCTGGCTTTTTTACCAGTTTCTACCAATGCCTCCCTGTCACTAGATGTTGAGTGGCTTTGAGTCACAGACTGTGTCTTAATCATCTTCATGTCTCCTATAGTACCTAGTACAGTATACTGTTTCATGGGTATTCAGGAAACATTTGGTGAAAATGAATAAAGAAAATGAATGAATAAAGAAAATGTGGTATATATACACATGGAAAGAATTAGAATACAATCAGAATATCACATAAGTAACAGGAGGAAATATTTAGCACTTTGTTAGTTTTTATGATGACTTTATATTTGGTCTTATTTGTAAAACATCATTTGGCAATGGAAAATGTGGTAGATAAAGTGGTACTCTCCACTTTATTGAAGATAAGCATTAGTATCCATATATGTTAAATCTTTATGATAGGGATCAAAGTCAAATAGGAAAAAGGTCAGAATTTGTATTCTAAGTGGAATTTGATGTTATCCAGGTACAAAAATGATTCGCAGTCTATGATTATTTAAGTCAGTTCTCCTACCATTGTGTAATATATTTTCTAGCTCATTGATCAAGAGTTCTGTCTTGTTTATTATAGAGAACTCTTCCTCCACATCATGACAAACAGGCTAGAGAGAGTTGGTCCAGAGTACTGATAGCTATCACTTCTATATCATTTTATCCTGTTCAGAGCACTCATTTATTTTATATCATTTAATCTTTCTAAAATCTCTGCAAGGAAGAACTTGTCTTCTTTATATAAGTGAGAAATCTCAGGCTCAGAGAGCTTAAAATGTATTGCCGCAGATCCAACAGTCAGCAAGTGGCAGATCAGGTTCACATCTAGTTTTTCTAACTCAGAATGACCAACTTTACTTTGGACAAGAAAATGAATAATAGTCATTCCGTGGATATCATTTGTTGCCCATCTCCAGACCCATCCCAAATCTTGGTGTATTCCTGGCACGTATCTACCCTGGAGACAATACTTGCACTGACAAGAGTTCCTGTATAAATCAGCCTGTCTATTTGAATTTCAGCAGTTCCTATGCTACCCTGAAAAATATCTGTGGCTATTTTCTAAAAGGTTAGGATTATTTGTTCTCTTAAAGAAAGAAAAAATACACCTGACCTGCTTAGAGCTTCAAAATGAGGGATATGAAATTTAATTTTTTTCCTAAGTTATCTTCACCTTCAAGAAAAGTATAGGATGAACTTCTTTCATTCTTCCTACATTTGGTACATTTTTCCTCCCACCAAATTGCAAAAGAACTGTATCTAAGGATGTCCACTCTTGAGAATAGCCTGTTTAGTTCCTTTTGCTCTGTATTCTGTATTCAAAGCCATATTTTTGTCTTCATGACCTTGACCTGAGTGTTACTTAAGGAGCCTTCAATTTGCTCTTTCTTCATCCTTTTCCTGAAGAAACCCAGGAAATCATTAGATGCCCTCTCTCTGTGCTTGCCAAGTTGCCTGTATTTTCCCAGGTCAAAATAAAGCTGTGTGATTTGACAAATACAAGCATACTTTTTAATACCAGAAAATATGCTTGTATTTGTCAAACCACCTAGGGTTTGAGGAAAAAAAAAATTTATGTTGACATTGTCTTAAATCTTTTAGAATGCATATATGTATATATGTATACTTCCTTTGCTGTCATTTTTAAGTCATAGCTACAGAATAAAGAAAAACCATATGACTTACCTCTAAATGTGACCTTTCGTATTTTTTCCTGAGGCTTTTTAAATTCTCTTCTCTTTCTGTATATTAGGCATTTTAATTAGACTGTGTCTTAGAGGGGATCATTTTTTTCCTCATTTTTTAGTTTGTGCATTAGAATTATCCATATTGATGGGATTTGTTCTTACATATTCATATGTGCATACAATATAAAATATAATTTGGCCAATATCACTCCCCAGCATTTCCCCTCTCCCTCTGTGCCTCCTACCTCTTGATCCCTTTTCTCTACTTATCTTCCTTTGATTTTTAGGATATCCACCCCCATCTTTGTTTTCCTTTTTCCTCTCTAGCTTCTGCATCTGAGACAAAACATATGACCTTTAGCCTTCTGATTTTGACTTATTTTGTTTAACATGAGGATCTCCAGTTCTATCCATTTTCCTGCAAATGCCATAATTTCATTTTTCATTATGGCTGAATAAAACTCCATTGTTTATATATACACATGTATATGTTCTAACTCATATATATGTATATGTGTATATATATTTTTCCCTTACTCTGCAGCTGTGACTTAAAAATGACAGCAGAGTAAGACAGTCTTGGATTCCCTATTCCTAACTAAATATATTATTTAATTGGGTTATTTATTCTTATTCATAGCACCTCCCCACAATTCCCTTGAAAAATACAGACTGGGTAATTTAAAAGTGTCTCAAGAGTGTGTTGTTGAGGTCTTCAGAATTCTTTCTCCCAATTATTACAAATAGCATTCAATAAATATTTATTGAATGAATTAATGAATAAATGAATTGAAATGATCCTGAGCTTATTTTAATTGTAGCAAATTTGTATTCTTTTTGCCACAAAAATGAGGCAAAACCTCAACCCACAGCATTTGAAAAGTTTCTTATATCACTGAATTAAACTATTTGGACATTATGATTCTGTCCCTTTACCTAATAAGTAACCTAATGACGTTGGGCCCTGCTCTAGTAGTTGCCAGTCTTCATAGACTAAGGCATCTTTATTCCAAGTTCTTTCCTTTGGCCTTTGTGTGACTTTGAAATGATGGTGAGAAGATGCCTAAGCTGAAGGACGTTAGTATTGGGCATTCCCAGCTGAGAATGAAAATAAGCAAAGATGTCAGGGTCAGGAATAGTAGAGTATATTTGCAAAATAAGGTAAAGAATGAATGGTAGTGAAGGCCCTGTGGGGAAGAGCATGGCGCCATGCTGAAGAGTCTATACCTCCTCACCTAGGATAAAGAATGTCAGGGTGCCAGCCAGGAATGAGGCCTGTAGATTTGCACTTGTGCTCATCCCTCTTATACACTTTCGTTTATTACCAATATAATTAGGTTCATACAGCTGGATGGAGGGGACTTGAGAAGAACTATACTAGAACAAGGAAACCAAGTTTGGAGGTCATATGGGATCCTAGCAAAGAGATGATTAGCACCTTAAGTAAGATAATAGAAATGGGGAGGAAAGGCTGGATCTGATTGACTTCCAGGGACAGGTAGAGCTGTTTGATTTACTGGTTCAATGAGTCTGGGGAGGAAAGGAATGATTCTCAGGTCTAGTGGATGCATGGCAACATCAAAGTTATTTGCAGCTGGGACTAATAATTCAGGGGGAGGAGCAGGTCTGCCCTTTAATTCAGCAGTATTAATGGAGGTCCTTACCCAAGGGCAGAGTAGCTAGAAGATGATGAAAGAGGTATAGGAGAGGTTGGGTTGAGGTCCCAGTGATATCCCCATATGTTAAGGTCTGAGAAATTGAACTTGGACATTTGCAGGAGGGGTGTGGGCCAAAAACATTAGGCCTGAAATCACCAGCTCATGGGTGGTAGTTGAAACAGTGAGAGAAAATGTACTTGCCCAGAGAATGTGTATTTCTTTATATAAGTGAAACACAAAAGAGAAGAAAGGAGTGCTATACCTATAGTTAAAATACCCAATCATACAAGTGAATTTTTAAGAGAATAGGGCTGGAGGTATAACTCAGTGGCAGAACACATATTTCATATGTATGAGGCCATGGGTTCAATCCAGAGAAACATAAAAAAAAAATGTTTAAGAGAATAGATGTCATAGGAAATGTTCTTACCATAAAATTAAAACTTTTTAACAGCAATTGAAAGAAAAAAAAAGTGGGGGCATATCAGAGAAGTGACCAAATGGGGAGACGTTTTCAGGCAATTAAATTATTTGGAGGAAAAAAGAAAGCATTTTAAATTATTTTCTGTTTTGTTTCAAATGGAGGAAATAAAACATTATGATGAAAGGGAGAATATTGGGCTTTTGGAAGATGTAGAGAGAAACCTCCAAAACACACATTCTCTGCTTGTTTAAATTGCTTAAGGGGCTGGGATTGTGGCTCAGCGATAGAGTGCTCACCTAGCATGTGCAGGGCCCTGGGTTCAATCCTCAGCACCACATGAAAATAAAATAAAGATATTGTGTCCGACTACAACTAAAAAATAAATATTTTAAAAAATAAATAGATAAAATAAATTGCTTAAGACTGATTTTCAGGCAGTGTTGAGAACCCCTAAAAACCAGAGGCATCCATATATGTCTTCTAGAAATGTGCCAGGATCACGTTCCTCTTACTAAAGCATCTAAATACATGATGTCAGGAAAAGCATGCTCCAGCTCAGAGGGTCTTTCTTGACTGAGGCTTGCTGGCCTCTAGTGGCCAGGAAGGAACCTCCCAGCTTCTGGCTCTACCTGTCTTCATTGTGACTTCAGTGAGAGAGGAGGGGTGGGCGGGCAGCATCAGTTTATGCCAAGTGTCTTAATAACCATTTTAAGGACCTTTTGAGAATATTGAACAGGCACTCTGCTTCTTTACCAAAACCTGGAAAGGAATTTTTCTTTTGTCCAGAACAAATTATAGAGGCAACATTTAGGCCCAAACTGGACAGCTTTGTTTCTTTCTTTCTTTTTCTTTTTCTTTCTTTCTTTTTTTTTACTTTTATTAGTGCATTATAGTTATACATAATATTTGGGTTCATTTTGACATAATCATACATGCATAAAATTTAATTTACTATTTATTTAATCTTAACTGGCTGTATAGATATGTATAAAGATGGATTCACTGTGATATATTTATACATGCACAGAGTGTAATTTTGTCAAATTCTTTCCACTTTTCCTCCCCTTTACCATCCTTCCTACTACCCCCTCAATCTCCTTCTTCTACTCCATAGATCTTCCCTATATCTTTAGCATACTATGACACTTCAATCCCCTCCCTCTACACCGATTTTCATTCTTTTTTCATGGGATCCCTCCCCATTTTTACCCTTACTTTGCTCTATCTTCTGCATATGAGAGAAAACATTTGACCTTTGACTTTCTGAGCCTGACTTATTTCACTTAGCATGACGTTCTCCAGTTCCATCAATTTACCAGCAATTGCCTTAATTTCACTTTTCTTTATGGCTAAGTAAAACTCTATTGGGTATATATGCCATATTTTCTTTATCCATTCATCTATTGACAGGCATCAGGACTGATATTGGTCTGTTTAGATTTTCTATATCTCCCTGGTTCAATTTTGACAAGTCATATGTGTCTAGAAATTTGTTGATGTCTTCTATATTTTCCAGTTTATTGGAGTATAATTTTCAAAATAGTTTCTAATGATCTTCTGAATTTCAGAACTGTCTGTGGTGATATCTTCTTTCTCTTTCTTAGTTTGACCAAGGGTTTATCACTCTTGTTTATGTTTTCAAAGAACCAACTCTTTATTGCATTGATCCTGTGTATTTTTATTCTCAATTTCATTAATTTTGGCTGTGATATTATTTCTGTCTTCTACTGATTTGGGGGACAGACTTGTTTCTAATATGTGAATGATGTCCTGAAGATAATGCTTTTCAATTCTGAGGATGCTTTCTCCAGTGAAAGGTACAAAAATAGATGACAGACAAGATACACTTGGAGCAGACTCTCGCAGATACATAGAATAAAAATCAAATGGAAATAATGTATGTCAAAGAAGTTTTGAACTCTAAAGAAGTAAGTATCTATTTATACAACATTATTTTTAGAAAAAAAATGAGTGATCATATGGCCTCTATAACTGATTCTTGGACAGCATTTGCAACTTTTCTAAGCTTCTGTTTGCTCCTTTGTACATAAAAATAATGGCACATCCCACATGAATGGATTGTTGAAGTTATGAGTCAATAGATAAAGTATTTACCATGTGGGACTGTCACTAAACATTTAATAACTATAGCTCTATTATTGTTATTATTATCATTATTATCTAAGAGATATAGTCCCATCTTGAGTTTATTGGCAGATCAGGAGAATCTCTGCCTAAAGTGGAATCCTACTTCACAGTTTATCAAGGTCTTTCAAGTATATGTTGATCCCATTTAATTAAGGCAGTGCTTGAAATTCCTCATAAAGTTCTGCTCAAGTAGGTGGAAACCTAGCTTTTCTAAGGGGAAAGTTGCATTCCAGTGTTGACTTGATATTAAGATACAATGGGAGGAATCTAATTATTGTTTGGGAGTTGACCAGATGGACTTTAAAAGCCTTTGAAGGCTTGAAATTCTGTCATGCAACTCTATGACCCTCTTCATTGCCTAAAAATTCATAAGCAGAAGTAAATTGCAGAAGATACCAGAGACACACCATAGCACAAGGATATAGGTCCCATATAGGAGAGAACTCCAACCCTTTTCCTCAAAGAAAGATACCCCAGCCCCTCCCAGTCACATGGGGATACTCTTAGGATGGCACAAAGACTCTCCAATGGCAGCCTCTCTCCCAGTGCCATCCTCACTGCCAGAGTTACCTTTGAGAAGGAGGCACACATGCAGAAAATGCTTTCTGAGAAAAAAAAGTCTATTTTTCTATTTTTGTTCTTTCTTTTAATTGGTACTATATAATTATACATAATAGTGGGATTCATTATGCCATTTTTGTACATGCACATAATTTGATCAGTTTCATTCCCCAGGACCTCCCCTTCTCCTTCCCTCCTCCCGCCCCAGGTCTACTTGTTCTACTCTACTGATCTTCCTTCTATTGTTATTGTTATTTCAATCAGTGAATTATATATATAATATACTATATAATATATATGGTATATATATTATATATAATTCTAGTTTCTTCATCTGTAAAATGGGATAATATGCTATAAATTGAAAGGATTAATTGATATGATGCATGAAATTATTATATATATGACATATATTACATATATAATGCATGAAATTATTATATATATGACATATATTATTATATATATGACATATATTACATATAAATTATATATATATATGACATATATTACATATATATTATATATATATGTAATATATATGTAATATATTACATATATATTACATATATAATTGATCATTGTGGTATCCTTGTACATAGACATGGCACAATTGGATAGATTTCATTCCCTAGTACCTCACCATGCTCTCCCCTCCTCCTTCCCTCTCAATCCCCTTCCTCTACTCTATTGATCTTCTTTCCATTTTCATGAGATACTCCCCCTTTTTTCTCTATCTCACTCTAGAGTCTGCATATAGAGAAAATATTTGACCCCTGACTTTTCTAAGGCTGGTTTATTTTCCTTAGTATGATAGTCTTCATTTCCATCCATTAATAAATGCCATAATTTCATTCTTCTTTATGACTGAGTAAAACTCCATTGTGTATATATACCACATTTCTTTATCCATTAGTTTATTGACAGATACCTAGGCAGGTGATATAACTTGCCTATTGTGAATTCTGCTGCTATAAATATTGGCATGCATATATCTGTAAAGCATGCTGATTTTAGGTCAGAGAAAATACTATTTTTTTTTTAAAAAAAAGACCATAATTCCAAGGAAGAATTCATCACTATAAATAAGCAAACATTTTAATATTTGTAATTTGAAATTACCATAGACAAAGACATAATACATGTAGCCAGGTGTGGTGGCACACTGCTGTAATCCAAGTGACTCAGGAGACAGCAGTTTAGCAAGACCCTGTCTCCAAATAAAAAATTAAAAGGACTGGGGATGTAGCTCAGTTCCCCTGAGTTCAGTCCCTACTACCCAAAAAACAAAACAAAAAAGTCAAAAGTAATGCCAGGCATGGCAGTGCACACCTGTAATCCCAGAGGCTTAGGAGGCTGAGGCAGGAGGATTGTGAACTGGAAGCCAGCCTCAGCAACTTAGTGAGGCCCTAGGCATTTCAGTGAGACCCTATCTCTAAATAAAATATAAAAAAGGACTGGGGTGTAGCTTGGTGGTTAAGTACCCCTGGGTACCAAAAAGAAAAAAAGCCAAAAACAACTCACGTGTTTTATGATGGTTAATTTTGTGTCAACTTGACTGTGTACAATGATACCCAAATAGCAGGTAAAACATTATTTTTGGGTGTGTCTATGAGAGTATTTCCAGAAGAGATCACATTTGAATCAATGAACTGAGTAAGGATCAGTTCTTATCAATGTGGGCAGGCATCCTCCAATCCTTTTAGAGTCCAAAGTGGAACAAAATAATGGAGGAAGGCCAAATTCTCTCTCTCTTTCTCTTCTGGAACCAGTAATCCATCTTCTCCTGCCTTAGGCATCAACTGTCTGGTTTATAGGCCTTTAGACTCAGATTAAATTATACCACCTGCTTTCCTAGTTCACCAGCTTGCAGATGGCAGATGGTGGGACTTCTCATCCTCCATAATCCCATGAGCCAATTCCCATAATAAATACATACATCTCCTATTGGCTCTATTTCTCTAAAGAACCTTGAGTGGTATATATGTGGAGCATTTAATGAATACCAGATGCTATACAAAGAGTTTTTCATGCATTATGTCAATTAATCCCTTCAACTCATAGCATATTATCCCATTTTACAGATGAGTAAACTAGACAGGGAAACTGGGGTTCTCTATAAAATTTCTTTCTTTCCCTTCATATAATTTGCCACAATATATGTTCACTTGTTTGGAAATTGAATTAGTATCATATATAATTGTGATGCAGGCAAAGCCTTCTCTTGCAGGATATAACTGAGTCCAGTTTTGTGGTTGGTGTAGCTGGGAAAGCACAGGAATCTTCACCAGTTCAACTTCATCTCAGAGGAACAGTGGCCTGGGATCTACTATCCACAGAATTAGGACTGTCTATCCCTTCTCAGTTCTGGCTCTAAATACTGACTACAATGGAGTCTGGTGGTCTGGTCTTGCTACTCTGAGGAAATAAAGTGAGCTTCCTCTTTGGCAGCCATTATTCTAAAACATTCAAGTTAAAGAAGAGTACCCCTGACATGTCTCCTCAGTATGAACATTTAAAACATGCAGAACACCCTTCAAAGTGGCAATGTGAGAGGAACTATTATGTTGCCACAAGGAGAGGACATCAATCAGTGGATGACAGCTGACAACTGCAGATTTCTTGAAGCATGCCAGAACTCTGCACTACTTTCCAGTCATGTCTGCAGGTCTAAGATCTGAACGTCATTAGGCAGGATATACTAATATTAGAAAGCCAAAGAAATGTTCTGCTACAAACTATATCAACTATTTGATAGCCTAGGCTCAGGATTAGCTTGATTTTGAACCTTTTTCCTTCTAATTGGTGTTCCATTTCCCAAGAACTTTTATCTGTGGCAAAGACTATTCTAAAGTGTCTGTTCAACCTGGGAGCACAGCTAACTTTAGCAGCTCTATGACTTGTTATTGTCATGGAGTCACAGTTGGTTCTAATGATGTAATGACTAACATGTAGTTTATTACTTTAGTTATTTTTTTCTTTGCTAAATAACTTGATTGGGCCTGTTTCAAGTGTCAGGATAATGGATAATAAGAATTTCTACCAACAATTTATCAACAACTTTCCAAATCAAACTTTCTAACAACACAATCCCATAATCAGGTAGGTTTTATTCCACTTGTATTTTGTAAATAAAAAAAAAAAAACGTTCTTAGGTTTTCTTAACATTTGGACCATTTGTATTATTTTGCATTTTATTTTCAAGTTTTTATGCCAGTACTTTTATGTTTGTGTGTGTGTGTGTGCATATATTTACAGTTGGGTTTTTTTTGTTGTTGTTTGTTTGTTTTTACAAAACCTACAGTTGTCATTTTAATCATCATACAGCATATGTGGTATGAAAGTAACCAAAGTGTTTTCTGAAGATTTCTTTTTCTTTTTTATCCCTGTTTGGGATTTTATCAGCATATAAACCTATCCAAATTGTTAGCAGGGTGTACAATATATGAGAAATGATTCATTTTAATGCTTCTAAGAATTATCTTGTAGATTTTGATTTTCCAATGCTTCATTCAAATTTTGAAAAATGATGCTTTGTCATAAACATTGGTCTTAAAGCCACTATATTTATGCATGTTGTGGTGTGGGGATACACAAACATTATCCCAATAAGAATAATTTAAGAAAAACCACATCTATTTGCATGCCTTCTTATGCTCTGTCTCCCATGAGAAGTCATACAGAGGATCCTTCCCCCAGCAACAAAAATGCAGCAATATGTCTACAGAGTTTCTGTCCCAGAAAAGTTGAGTCTCCATTTACGGTTTTTACCAAAGTTGATAGCATAGGTACCTTCAATCTATCCTGTACCAAAAGGCCAGATAACAGGCTTCCACATTGTTTGTACAGTCAGTCTAAGGACAGTGAACACCTTTATCAATTAAGGAATATTAAAACCCTCCCTAGCCAAGTGCAGTGGCACACACCTATAATCCCAGTGGCTCAAAGGCTGAGATAGGAAGATTGCAAGTTCAAAGCCAGCCCCAGCAACTTAGTGAGGCCCTAAGCAAATCAGTGAGAGATCCTGTCTCTAAATAAAAATTTTAAAAGGCTGGGGATGTGGCTCAGTGGTTAAGTAGTACCTCTGGGTTCAGTTACCAGTACCAAAAAAAAAAAAAAAAGAACCCTCCCTAAATCCAAGCTCGCAGGAACCAGCCAAGAGCCATGGCCACGTTTGCAAATAGGATGTTCTAAGGATAACAGTCTTAGATCTGCTATGTTAACTCTTTTCCGCACAGGAGCCTTGGCTGAGACCTCAGAAAGAGGAATCAAAATTATTAAGGAACCCAGTGGGATAGAATGATGAGATGAAACCAACAAGGTGAAGCCTATTAAGGGAAAACAAGAGCCTTACATTAAAGTCCAAAAGATTGATTACTATTACTGGATGTGGGAGATCCAGCTTGACAGCAATTAATGTGAAAAATACCCAAGGGATTTGTTGCTCAATATCAATTAACACTGTTAACTGAGCCATCAGAAAACTAATGGAATCTTATTCTAAATTAATGGGGGTGTCTAGCTTAGATCAATGGAGTTTGAGCTCCTCTGATATTCTGAAATTGTCAAACATCTTCAGACAAATGAATGTCTTTCTGAGGTCCCTATTCTTATACAGATATGAATAAATAAGAGAAATATAGTGGGCAATGTAGGTCACTAGGCTGACTTTAATGTAAGCTGTCTTAACATTTTTAAAAAGAGGTTTTGAAAATTGGTCAATGAATCATGGTTATTCTCTTTTGTTCCATTTGACAATTTGGAACCAATGTTGGCAGCTTTCGAGAAACAGATACAGAGTCAATATAAAGAGCAAATAAAAAGGCCAGCGATGGAATTAGCTGACTAGGGCAGGAAAGTGTTCCTCAATGCTGGAAGTATTCACACTGTTGCAAGAACATGTATCTCTAGACTGGATGAGATTTTGAGTCTGAATATCTATAGATTATGCACTCCAAAAATCCTTAGCCCTGTGGTGTTACTCATTTGGACATTTTTCTATTATGTATGTGTCTTAGATTCTTCTGAATGAATAGCCAAAGTAAAACAAGAGTAATGTTGACCTATTGTTTCTGAATTTTATTCTGTTACCATACGCACAGGTACCACAGGAATGCTCACAAACACTGTAGGCTCATTTTGTCACACTTCCTCATGCAGATGGGCTCTAAATTTGGAGACAAATCCTTTTATATTGGTAATATTCACTCTTGAATTTTCCCACTCCAGAATCAGTCTTTCTTTAAGGATTTTGTGACAAACACCAAATACTTGAATGAAGGACCCCTTTAATTTTGGATGTGATTTCAGAGGACACCAAGAAATTCCTTAGTTTCAGTTTACCCAAAGATCATAGATTAGCCCTCTCAGATTAGTCCACAAAAAAATCGTGCGCTACAACTTAGAAATATATTGACCTTCAGGCAACCCTGTTAAAACCAAATATCCTCTGGGTGAAGAAATACTTTAGTTAATGTCATGTAATCCAGTACTATCTGAGAGTGCCATCATGTGCACTATCAGTAAATTTAAAAAAAGAAAAATTTTGAGTATAAAATATTTGTGTATCCCTGTAACCGAAAGCTCAGTTCTTTTTCTAGATGCTGATTCAATAATGAGGACACAGTGAAAAACCAGCTTTGATAAACTTTACTCCCCTTTGTTAAATGGGATTACGGAAGCAACATTTTCTTTTCTTCCCATAGTTGGCTGGCTTGAGTGCACCCACTGCAGAGAGAAATGCCTGCTGGGGATCTAAGAACTTTGATATCTCACTTTTTTTTTCTCAAAACCCTGTCCTCATTATTAAATTGGCATTAATTGGCTTCGGGATGGGAACCGAACTTTCAGTTACAAATTTTGACACCCCAGAGGGTACTCTAGAGGAGCCTCCCCTCTGCTTTCCAAACAACTGCATGCCGAGGATGTAAGATGAACTTTTTGGGAGCTGACTACTGAAAAGTTAGGAGATATGGAGAGTGCCTGGTGCCTGGGGTTGGACCAAACCAGAGGAACTAATCCTGTAAGTAAAAGGAGGGACTTAGGAACTCCCAGCAGCTGCCGAAGCCATTTTGCTTTGGGGAACTCCCTTCTTCCTTCCCTGCACTGTAAGGATTACTCCACCTCTGTCTACAGAAAGAAAGAAAGAAAGAAAGGAAGGAAGGAAGGAAGGAAGGAAGAAAGAAAGGAAGAAAGAAAGAGACATTGAATGCAGTAATGTGTTAATATTATAGATTATTTCTTGGGAATGATCTTGGCTGAATGTGTGTCTAAAAGATGATGTTTTATTGTAACAGTCTGGTATCTGAATGGGTTTTTGAAGCATTGCACAATCTTGCAGTTAAAAGTTGGATTTAGGTAATTGTTTTTGTTTTTTTTTATGATTTCAGATAATTCATGCCAGAGAACTTAAATACTTAGGATGGAAAACTAAGTATCTACTTCCAAGTTGGCAAGTAACTCCCAATCATTTAGTTTTATTTTTTCACCAATTTTTGAATTGGGTAGCCTGGGAAGATTTCACTAGGTGTACCAGTGAAATCTACTATCCTTAATTTAGGCAAGGATAGTAAATCATGGTATGGTATTGAAGTGCACCCCCTTTCTCTACAGAAAAGCCCTCTTCATCATGGCTGATTTTAGGACTGTTTCAGGAAAAAAGTCTCTGTGAAAGAGTCTAATGTAGATAAACTTCCTATTTTCATGTTGCCCTGTTTTACTTGGCCACTGGCCAGGAAGATACCAGCACTCCAGGTGCTGAACACCCCCTTACTACTTTTTCACAAACATCCAGTATAGTACTTTGTAGAAATGTGCAAACAAGGCCTCTAGCCTTGAGCTGGGGTTTCACAGAGATGTCTACATTTTTAAGAGAATTTACCAACTGGACTCCATGGTAACAGCTGGCAGGGGGAGGAAAGAAAGGGCAGAAGAAGCCCTGTCCTTCTCAGGTGTTGTCCTTGAAGGGTTAACTTGCCCAGAACAGTGAAAGAAAAACCTGCTTTTATGTGAACTTCTGCAGACTGTGAACTTCTGAGCCTCTCCCCTTACATACTGGGTATAAAACTCTGAAACTACCTGAACTCAGGGTTCAGGGGATTAATTGATTACAGCAAAAGCTGTGCCCTCTGAACCTGGCTGCAGCCAAATAAAACTGTTTCCTGCTATCTTCGGTGCCTTGCCTCTTTTGTCCCTACAATAGTGTCTGTTCCCCTCAGTGTGTAGGATTTAGGAAAGGAAAGTGTTGGATTGGGACGTTGGTCTGGCTTATTGAAATGACATTGAATAGCAACAGTCTTGGGAATTTTTAAAGCTTAATTTTGGATATACATGGTAGTGTGTGGTTCTCTTTTGAAATTTTGTTCAGGTGATTTAATGTAACTTAATACTACTTTAGGAACTTCAGAACAAAGGAAGTGGCTTAATGATCCTGAAGGGATTTCTTCTGATGGTAGCTTTTATATTATTAAGTAAGATCCTATTTTCAGTTTTGTGTGAGCAAGTTTTTCTAGTGTAGGAAGATATAAAGGTATGAAATTTTGTGAATTGTATCTTAAACTTGTATCACAATTTTCAACATCCAAACCTGAAAATTATGACTTAAGGTTAAAATGCCTTAGGCATGAGGCTTCTGCTCAGAATAATAGTTTTCCCTGCTCCTTCCAGACCTCAGCCAGGACTTAAGTTGAAATGCAAATAGAAGAAGCCTGGGAGCTCAGTAGGAGACTGATCTGAGGCCCAAGGGGAAAAAAAGAGAGTAAAGGTGTCTTTTACCTGAACTCAAACTAGACTAAACCAAAAAGTAAATTGTATGGTATTTACTAATTACTGGCCAATCATTTTTTCTAGGACCCTTGGTTTTTCTTAGATTCTGTATTTTTTTTAGCTCATGATTTTGATCCTACAGACTTAGGTTAATGTTTTTCTGATCAGTTCTAATTTTTATCAACTGTGGAGTTTTTTAAACATTGCAATGGAGATTTCACCTGAGAAAAGCTACAAGGCCTTTACTATTGTGTTATGTGTGCACACTTGTGTTTATGTGTTGTATGTCTGTATGTATGTATGTCCATATATCATGCACATGATATGACAATTGGCAGATATATGAGAATCCTCATGAAATTAAAAAAATGGATCCAAATATCTTTGATTCACGTGATTTAAATGGTTCAATTTAAATTGGGTAAACAGATGAAAGTAAAGATGTCTTTAAAATTAAGCTTATAAGTTTTTCCTAGGTGATTAAAAAAACTAATAAAATGTTGATGTCTATGAAATAATCTGCCTAAATTCAGAAATTTACATGGATTGTTTCAAATTATGAACAGAAAAGGAGGTTAACATATGGAAAAGAGAAATTAGAAGGTTCTAGGTATGGATTTAATAGAGGGGAAATATGTTTCTGGATAAGAGAGTCTGTGTGATTAAGTAAATAAGAGGGTTTAAGTAAGTGATAAAGAAGGTCTCTGTAAGTTAGTTATATATGTAAATTTTTGAGCAAGTAATCTTAAAGAAATTAAACAGCTGGTTAAACAAGAACTGTTGTTTTGGAGAATTGTGCTGTTATTTCTCTAAAAGCTAAATTTGGTTAATATAAAAACATCAATGTAATTGTGGTACTATTAATGTGTTCATATCTTCCAGGTATACAAGTCTGTAAGATAGAAGCTTTAAAAGAGCATTATATCAAGCTGGTGTTCTAAAGTTGTATGGTAATTTTAGGCTTAAAAAAAAGACATATTGGAGATTTATTTATATAATTTGATGTTCTATAACTGGGCCTGTTGTCAATAAGATATGTAAAGTTTTATGTTACTTTTTACACTGAGGTACAATTTAAATGTATTTTTAAGTTAATGAGAGCCTAATCTATGTAAAGGTTAATATTGCAAAACACAAAAGTACTTTGCTACTTTTCTACAAAAGGTTAAAAGCTTTCAGCCTTTCTTTAATTCATGTTTTAGATGTGATATTATATTGTGTTAGCTAATATTCATGTGAACTTGAGCAACAATTTATGTAGGCTTTGTAAAATGATGTTTAAAAAGCAAAGATCAGCTTCAGAACTACAGCACTTAAGATTTATGAAGAGCCCTGCCTTACCTGAGATAAGGCTCTGTGTCCCATCTCACAACATGTAAAAATGACTATGAAAGAAATAGGCCAGATTTCAGTACATTTAAGGTTGTGTCCAAAAGTTGGTTTTTATCAAGATTACTAGGATCTCAAACAGGGGATATAATGTATAACTCTGCAGAATTTCAAGGTAGCTATTACACAAACTAAATATGTTTTTACTCTTGCTAATTTTGTTTTGTAGTTTTCTTATAAATGGTCTAATTATGGCCTGTTAATGTTTTGCAGAGGTACTGCTTTAAGAACACACAACCTGGGTTGATTTAAGATAATGAGTTATCACCTACAGGATAGAGAGATAGACATTAAAGTCCAGTACTCTTAATATAAGGCTGTTGAAATTTATTTGCTGGATGTTTAAAATTAAGTTTTAAAATTAAAGTTAAATTAAAAGGGCCAAGAAAACCAACATTTGGCTCTTGCCCTCTGAGTCAGTCTGAATCCAGGGAACAGGGAACTTCTCTAAAGAGCTTTGTAACTCTGGGCCACATAACCTCCCAATCAGGGAGATTAATGAGACCACTGGAGAACAGAAAGCCAATCAGTGCATTTGCTATGAAGAGGAGGGTCACTGGAGAAGGGAGACGTCACTGGAGAAGGGAGACGTCCCTGATGCTTCCAAGGGAAGCCACATGGTCAAGCAAGGCCTGGACCCATCCTAGTGCAAATGGCACTAGCAGAACTGAGAAGCTGCTGTGAAGTTCCCCCAGGATTCCCATGGAAACTCAGCTGACTGTTGACAATAGATAGAAACAAAAGTCAGTTTGACTGCTTCATCTTAAACACTTAGCAAAGACAGTTAAAACCAAAACACAGTTATTTGGGGGCATTTTTAATAATAATAATAATTTAAAAATGTAACTTAAGGTATACACTTTGTATTAGCCCCCAATAATAAGTAAACTGGAGTTGCTACAAAAGAGATTCTTAGGCAGGAATGCCTGATAACTATCAAAAGAAACTATCAAGAGGAACTGCCAGAGTAGTTTTTAGTTTGAGGCCTACTGATATTCCTAACTTAAACAAGTAGGCTTGGTGTTTGCTAGTATGATTGTCCAGCCCTAAGTAACAGAATTAAAGGTTTCCAGAGGTCATATTAGTAAAAGGATTTTGCAAGATCAGATGACATTAAATTATTAAACTGTATCTTATGGGGAAGGACATCTGTAACACTAAGTTAAATGTTATGTTTACAGTCCTGATAACTGGGGATGTTAAAGCCTGGTGAGGGAACTTCTATACAATGACATGTTCCAGCTGCTACAACATTTATTCAGTACTCATGGTTTTTGTTTCTCTCATAGAAGCACCCAACCCCAGATGACAACCTGTTTTTCCCCAACCAGACTTCAAATGGAACTGACTTCTAAAAGGGAACTCATGTCCCCCACGTCGCGCCCCATGTCATCGAACCCCCTCACATTCGACACCCCATTTCAGCTCTGAAGCAGCCAGAATTAGCTGTCACCCCTTCTCCTTATAGCAATAAAGAGTTCCTAAAATTAGGGGGGAATGAAGCCAGAAATAGATAGGCAGTGTAGATAGGTAAATCGAGTCAGGTTGGATCTAGGAAGCCAATTTTGAGTGAGTCTGGGAAATTGAAGACTGTCCCCTGAGGATTACTGTTTACCAAGATGTAGAGCCTGCCCAAATAGGCCCTCAACTGAGGGAACCATGATTGGTTCCCAAATTTCCAGACAAAGGGGGGAATGAAAAACCAGCCTCTACCTCAGAGCAAAGCCTGTCCAAGGAAGGGACATCACCTTTGTCCTTGGAAAGACCCACAGAGCACTCCTAGGCACATTCCCACCCTGCTAAGTGGTTTATCTACAAAAAAAAAAAAAAAAACAGGAGAGATCTGCTGCACCAGGTGTCCCTGACTCAGTCAGGCTAGGTGGAGACCCATAGTAACCCCTTAGCAGCCACCAATCAGCATGAGACAGGGAAATACCTGGGATGCCAGATGACCCTCCCAGTAGTTTATGGTGGTTGATAACATGTTGGGAAACCATGTAGTTCAGCATGTACACCTCTTGGCTTAAACCAATCAGTTCAAATGAATCCCCCTCTTGTAGTAACCAATCACCCCTACCCAACTTGTTCCCTCCAAGTGAATGTGCTAATCATGTTTTAGAGTTGCTTTATGATTTTCCCATGGTGTGTGATGATTTGCTAAGAGATGCTATGATGTATGTGAAGTCCCTGCCTTCCCCAAAGAGTGTATAAAACTGCTGCAAACCCTGGGGTCAGGGCCTCTCAGCGTCACCAGTTGCTGTGTGTGTGCACGGAGGACCGAGCTAGCTCGCAATAAACACCTCTTTGCTGCTTACATCGATCTTGGTCTCTAGTGGTCTTTTGGGGGTCCCGAATTCAAGCATAACAACAGTTTTAAGGAAAAAGAAGTTTTATTGCTTTGCTAGCAAAAGAGAAACCCTGGGAACTCCTGTCCCAGAGGCTGTGATTCTGCCCATCAAGAGGAAGTGGGGGCGGTTCTAAAGGAGCCTATTCAAAGGCTACATTCCTGGTGTGCCTGGACCAGGCCCCAGGGTGTCCTGGTAGTGTGTTAGGATTCACTTGTTAATTTGGGAGACATTCACTTCCTACATCCTCTGGCAGACAAGATGTTCCTGTAGAACACAGATAATCAAGATAATCTTGTTTTCTGCCCCCAGGTTAGGGAGGAGAGAGGGAGAAAAGGAAAAAGAAAGCCTGTCCTTTTTGAAAAAGCCTCAGAACTATATTCAAAAGGTGAAGTGGACCACTGTTACTTCCCCAGTATGTGTATATATACATTTATTTATATATACTACATATACTCTCAACTTCTTTGATTCGTTTGGCTTCACACTTCCTTAAAACAATCACAACCCTAGTCATATCCAGCTGTGTCCTGCTACTGCATTTGACTGGAAAAAAAATTCTCTCTTTAGATTTACACTACAAACCTCAAATGGGCCCTTAGTACAGCAATGCCATCAGATTATTCTTTTCTGGCCAGGCACAGTGGCACATGCCTGTTATCCCAGCAACTCAGGAGGCTGAGGCAAGAGGATCATGAGTTCAAGGCCAGCCTTGGGGCAAATCAGCAAGGCCCTAATCAACTTAGTAAGATCCTGTCTCAATTTTTAAAAAAATGTAAAAGGCTGTGGATGTGGCTCAGTAGTAAAGTGTCCCTAGGTTCAATCTCCAGTACCAAAAATATATGTATATTATTTTATTCTTTTCTGATCTCCCTAAAATATGTATCAAACTTTAATGTGCTAATAAATCACCTGGGGACCTTGATAAATATATCACCTGTGGATCTTTGTGTGTGTGTGGGGGGAGGGTATTAGGGATTGAACCCAGAGGCACTTAACCACTGACTGTGGCCACAACCCTAGCCCTTTTTTGTATTTTATTTAGAGACAGAGCCTCACTGAGTTGCTTAGCTCCTCGCTGTTGCTGAGGCTGGCTTCTTTGAACTCTATCCTCCAGCCTCTGCCTCCCAAATCACTAGGATTACAAGCTTGCGCCACCATGCTTGGCCACCCGAGCATCTTGATAACTATAGTTTCAGATGCTGCTGCAGAGTCTTGAGAACCTGCCTTCTAGCAAACTTCCAGGTGATTCTGACATTGTTGCCTCTTGAGTAGCAAGTTCCTAGATGACTATCTTATGTCTTATCATCTCTCTTTCAACTTCTAACAGCCCCTCTCCATCCCTGCTGCAAGCCAGTGTCCCATTTCCTATTATACTGAAAAAGCCTTAATAATCTGAGGAGGACTTCACAGACTCTACCACTTCATTTACACACTTGTCAGCATCTAAACCCATATGTTCTGTCTTCTTTTTTTTAGGGTTTTTTTAAAATTCTAATTTGTCATATATGACAGTAGAATGCATTACAATTCATATTACACATATAGAGCACAATTTTTCATATCTCTGATTCTCTTTTAATAAGTATCCAAGCAGGGCTGGGGTTGTGGCTCAGTGGTAGAGCACTTGCATAGCATGGGTTCGATTCTCAGCACCACATATAAATAAATAAAATAAAGGTCCATTGACAACTAAAATATATTTTTTAAATAAATAAATATCCAAGCATAACTTGCATAAAAGCAAAATTCCTATGCTGTCCCCCAAATTTCTTCCACCATGTCCCAATGTCCCATTTACCCATCTCAGCTGATGGCACTGTTCTTTCATTTGTTCAAGTCAAAAGCCTTGAAGTAATCCTTCTCCTGTTTCTTTCTTCATATCTTTTATCCAATCCTATTTCCTTTACTTTCAGAATATATCCACGACCTGACCATGTCTGAACACTTACACAGTTACTGCCTGCTCCAAGTTGTCTCTATCACTGTAATCATCTGTGAAATAGCCTCCCTTCTTCTATCCTTGTCCTCTTAGGGTCTATTTTCAACCCACGACTAACAGCAATCTTGTTAGATGAACCATATGTTACTGAACCTAAAATACCATACTAAGAATGTCTTAGTACACCTAAGTGACATTGCCATGAACTAAATTATGAAGCCTGGTATCAATAACAATCTTGTGCAAAGCATTGTGTAGTTATACCAGAATCTGCCCACTTTGGAAATACTATCATCGATACCAAGATATTTGACATTTTTTACTGTGTCCATTTGTATCACCTGATGTAATTTTAGGCAATCCTTCCACATGTATATGAGGAACAAAAGAAAACACAAGTCCATCTGCTCCTGAGTTTCATTTCTTTTGTCTTTTAAGGCACTTACTTCATTGTTGCTTTGTACAAAATTACAGATTTTCCATCAGTCCTCCAACAATGAACATTCATTTCATGATTATCAAATGTATACCCTATTATTTTGTTTCCCTGATTTTCTGTTTCACTTTTTCAATACCAAATCATTGTATAATTTTTGGAAAACGTTTTCTAAAAAACACTTAAAATGAACATGGGCAGTAATGATAATTCACAGAACTCAACCAAAGGGAAGAAAATAAGGCCATCCTCGGCAACTTAATGAGATCCTATTTCAAAATAAAAAAAAAATAAAAAGGATTGGGATGTAGTTCAGTGGTAGAGCCTCCCTGATTTCAATTGCCAGTGCCAAAACAAGAAAAAACAAAAACAAAAAAGACTTCCCTAACGAGTTCCTCTACACCCAGGCAACAACCACGTCTAAACTTTGGCAATTGACTATTGTAAGACAGTTTCTATGAAGATAATCCTAATAACTCTGATTTAAGACATGTAAAATGTAGGAAAATTTCTTGGAACAGAAAATTCAATAAATCCAATCATATGACTTTTGTACTCCAGATCCTTCAAGCTTCCCTGTTGCACTTGCCAAAGTCCCTACTATCTCCTACCAGGTGCTACGTGCACTCTCTGCCTCCTCCCCTCAACAACTACATCTTTGTCCTTGAAGGGTTTTGTCATTAGAATCTCCAGGGGAGTATTTGGAATCTATCCACAAGCATATATTTAGTTTGGATTTCTGAGATGTGTTTATGTTCCCCACAGTCCTGTATAGAGGTGAGCCACTTCTAACTTTTCCAGTATGAGGAATGCCTTCCAGGAATTCTCTTTCCCTGTGCTGACTCACCTGAAGTTAGGACACAAGGACTCAAGGTCAGACAGTGATCAGTGATTAGAACATGGGTTATTGGCTCTAGGTCCTGAAACTATGTAGGTAGAGGCAGAGAAGCAGCCATTAAAGTGAATGGCACCAGAAGCCAGACTGTGGAGAAATCTTCTAATCACCAGACATATAAAATTATAAGCGGTGGTTTGGGTCATACCAAAGTTTGCCTGAACAGAAGTTCTCTTCTATCAAGAACACACATAAAGGCTGGGGCTGGGGCTCAGAGGCAGAGCGCTTGCCTGGCATGTGTGAGGCACTGGGTTCAATCCTCAGCACCACATAAAATAAAATAAAGTTATTGTGTCCACCTGTAACTAAAAGATAAATATTTAAAAAAAGAACATACATAAAAATCCAGTTAAACACTTTTGATGTTTGTGATATTTGTCAACTTTTAAAAAGTTTGTATTTTTCTACAATTTCTAATTAAATGTTCATATTTTTATCTAATTAAATGTTCTAATTAAATGTTCATATTTATATCTAAGTTTGTATTTGTAAATCTTCTTTCCCATAAAGAGAAGCCTGAAATTTTATGACTTAGGTCCTATGAACCTGAATGGGTCCCTATTCTGACATTTGTACCAAAGATGTGTCCCCACTTCTCCCACACGTATGTGCTTGGCTCCAGGCCTGCTGATCCCCCTGCTCTCCCTCAGACAATTCCTGGCCTCTTCACTGGTGAATCCAACTGTTCAGAGTGCTCATTCTCTAGACATCTGCATCATCCCATTTTTAAAGATGTTTTCCAAAATTTACCTTCCTCAAAAGGTCCTTCCTGTCTATTCTTTTTGAAGATGTAGCATGTATGCATGTGGGAGGGGAGGTTACTGAGGATTGAACCCAGGAGTGCTTTACCATGGAGCTATATTCCCAAACCTTTTTATTTTTTATTTTGAGACAGGGTTTTGCTAAGTTGCTGAGGCTGGCCTTGAATCTGTGATCCTCCTGCCTCAGCCACCTGAGTTGCTGGGATTAAAAGCATGTGCTATAGTGCCCAGCATCTTCAAACTTGTTATTCTGCTTTAATTCTCTATTTACTATAGCACTTTTCACAACCCTAAGGTAGATAAATGAATGGATAGAAGATGGATAGATAGACGCTGTTAATATATAACCATGTCACTGGGCATAGTGGTGCATGCCTGAAATCCCTGCAGTTTGGGAGGCAGAGGCAGGAGGATCTTGAATTCAAAGCCAGCCTCAACAACTTAGCGAGGCCCTAAGCAAATTCTGCCACTGTGTGAAAGACCCTGTCTCTAAATAAAATAGCTGTGGGTGTTGCTCAGTGGTAAAGCATCCCTGGGCTCAATCTCTGGTACTAAAAAAAAATTTAAAAAAAAAAAAAAAAAAAAAAATATATATATATATATATATATATATATATATATATATATATATATTTAATTTTAATTTTAATTTATTATATATATTATAATTTATATATATAAAATCATGTTATTGTGCTTTGAGTTTATTTTCTACCCACCCACCCCCAGTAAAATATATACAATAGGACTGGGACTGTGTCTCAGTGGTACAGCGCTTGCATAGCATGTGTGAAGCACTGGGTTTGATCCTCAGCACCACATAAATAAATAAAAGGTATTGTGTCATCTACAACTAAAAAGCAATATATATTTTTAAAAAAAGAAAAAACTATACAATAAATACATGTTAGATGAATGAAACTTTATATCAAAATCTGAATTATTTACTATGTAAATCATTGAATTCTATATTCTTTTAAACCACAGTGAAAACAATTTCTCATAGGTCGTAAAGAGAACATTTCACTATGGCTTGAAGGAATTTTAGGTTAATATGATAGTCTGTGCCCATCAATGTGAAAATGTGAAAGAAACGCAAATCTTCCATTGGAAAGCCCTGGGGAAATACTGTAGTGTTCATTTGTAGTCAGTGATTGACGTTCAGACTACAGTAAATGGCAGGAGGATTTTCACAGTTGAATGATTGTATGACAAAGGCAAAAGTTGCCTTTCAAATGAAGCTGCTCATAAGCATAGCTCTTAGGTTAGGAAACCTGGGTGTGCTATGTTGGCCAGTATTTAGAACAATGAGGAAAAATGAGTACAGCAGAAAACATTGAATACGGTAAGCATTGGACACAAACCAGACATTTAAAAGGGTTATTTATTAACTTCTTCTTTGCCTGGATTGTTTCGATGTTTTCCCAGAATGACAAGTGAGGATCACTTTTCTACATTTTCATGATACAGTAGCATCAAGGGCTTATGTTTCCAGCTCAGTATGGGAGAAAATATCAATGAGCTTTACAGATGTTAATTTATCTCACATCTCAGATGTTCACACTTCAGGAAAAGTCTTCCTTCTGGTCTTTGGCAAAGTAAGTTAAAATTATCATCTAAGTCCCTTGTGTTTTCACTTAGCTGCCCACTATTTCGAGCAACTTCTGCCATTGTGTGAAAGGTTGGATGACAGGCAACTTCTGCCACTATGTGAAAGGTTCAAACAAAATCGTTTTGTTGAAACAGAGAAAGATTCAAGCACGATGCTTGGCTTAGCAGGTACGCTGGGGCATTTACAGATTTTACATAGCTGCTCTGTGGAAATTTTAATTTAAGAGCAAGTATCCCTGTGTAATAAGGGGAAAAAAAGCTATACTATTTTACTATACTCTAAACAACTTCAATACTTCCAGAACACTTCACTTGTGATACTATAATCAATATAGAACATTTCTGTGACTCCAGACATATGGGGGTTTTCCCATACTAGCCAATTCTTCAGACCATGCGGGGGGGGGGGGGGGGGGTCCTACAGTTTAACTCAATTCTGACACTCCCTGGAGATAGCTCAGATCCCATAGGTTAAGGTTCTCAGTTCCACAGTTTTTCCTCCCTGTTTCACAGATGCCAATCTCAAGTGGAGAATTCCCGGTCTACCCACAACTTCTGTCCAACTTGGCTACAAACTGGAGATTCCTACAACCCCTTTCTCAATTTATTTCTTTTAATGGAGATGGAACCCAGGTCCTCATGCTTTCTGGGCAAGCACTCTGCCACTGAGCTATATCCCAACCCCATACTTATTTTTCTTTATTCTTTTTCTTTTCTTTTCTTTTTTTTTTTTTTTTTGGTACTAGGGATTAAACCCAGGGATACTTTACCACTGAGCTACATCCCCAGCCCTTTTTATTTTTTATTTATTTTTAATTTTTATTTTTGAGACAGGATCACCCTAAGTTGCCCAGGCTGGCCTTGAACTTGTGATCCTCCTGCTTCAGTTTCCTGAGTTGCTAGGATTATAGGCATACACCACCAAGCCCCGCTTCCACAACTCCTTTCTCAGGTTTAATCAATTGCTAGATTGACTCAGAATCTGGGAAGACTCTTATATTTGCTGGTTCATTATAAAGAATTCTCTAAAGGCTACAGATGAAGAGTCAGAAGAAGTGATACATATGACAAAGTATGAAGGAGGGGGCATGGAGCTTTCGTGCCCTCTTCCACGTAGTCCCCTTCCAGTACCTTCATGTGTTGAGCAACCTAAAATTCTCCAAACTCTATAGTTCAAGGATTTGTATGGAGGCCTCATCATGTGGACATATCAATTATTAACTTTGTCTTTAGCCCCTCTCTCCTCCCTGGAGGACGTGCAGGGCGGCATGGGATGGGGGTGGTTGAGGCTGAAAATTCTAAGCTTTTAATCATGAGCTTGGTCTTTCTGGTGACCAGTCCCCACCCAGGAGCCCACAGAGACTCACATCATTATCCCAATAGCTACTCCTATGACCCAGGAAATTCCAAGGGATTAGGAGTTCTGTGTCAAGGAACTAGCATCAAAGGCCAAATATCAGAATGTGTATCTAGCACCCTTATCAGCCTGGAAATAACAAGGATTTTAGGAGCTCTGTGCCAGGAACTGGGGCTCAGACCAAATATATGTTCCTTCTTATCTCACAATATCATGATCCCCTACAAAGATCAGTTATAGTAGAAAATGTGGTCTATCTTGCCCTTCATTTATAATACAAATATTTGTAACTTTGGTTCCTATCTCATTTTGGCCCTTGGTAATCATCATCAAACTCACTGTCTATTCACAACATTTTAGACTGGCAGGAGGGGGCCTTCGATGGGCACGAGGTTCACTGAATGGCCTGTCTTCGTGCTTCTACTAGGGCCCCACATTCTGAACATAACATCTACTGGAATCCTGTTGAAATTGGAATCAGATCAATACCACTCTAATGATTCACACCCTCCCTTGGGTTCTCATTTCTCTGGAAGTAAAGGTAAAATCTTCACAATGGCCTGGAAGCCTTCCTTGATCTGACCCGTGTCCTCCTCTTACCTAGAACATCACAAACACTGCCTCCTCAAACCCTTTGCATTTTCTCTCTCTGACTGGAACTCTCTTCCCCCACATTTCCTTATGTTGCTCTACACAACCCTCTACAAGTCCCTGCACAGATATCAACTTTTAGTAGGCATGATAGTGTGTGTCTATAGTCCCAGCAATTCAGGAGGCTGAGGCAGGAAAACTGCTTGAAACTAGGAGTTCAAGGCCAGCCTGGGCAAGACCCCATCTCCAATATAAAACCAAAATAGTCACCTTCTCACTGAGGTTTTCTCTCCCTTTTTCCTTTTTTTTTTTGGGGGGGGGGTACTATGGATTGAACCCAGGGGTGCTTCACCACTGAGCCATATCCATATCCACTGGCCTTTTTATTTTTACTTTGAGAAAGGGCCTCACTAAGTTGCTGAGACTGGCCTCAAACTTGAGATCCTCCTGCCTCAGCCTCCCAAGCCACTGGGATTTCAGGCCAACACACTGCGCCCGGCTCTATACATTGGTTTTGCTCATTCTAGAATTTCATATAAATGAAATCATACAGAATGTACACATTTGGTTAAGGCCCAACTGACCAGCACATTTTAATTTGCACTTCTTCACATGCATACACACATTTTCCCTTCCTTTTTCTATTTTTCCCATAGCTCTTTATCACTATCAAACATTATATAGTATTTTCTTCATTGTTTTGCTTATTGCTTCTCTTCCTTAGTAGAATATGAGCACCGGGAGGACACTGATTTGTGCCCTGTTCGTGATGTTCACTGCTCTAAGCTAAGCCCTGGATTACCTCTTGGAATATAGCCAAGGTGAACATTCATACCGGCTTGCCAGGGTAGTTTAAGTTATAGCCTATGGTCCTGGTATGATAATTAACGGCACCCCCTTCACTGTCCACAGTGCTGGATGATTAATTTGTGGTCATAGTATAAAGAAGAAATGTTCAATAAATATTTTACAATTGAGAAGCTGGTCCCTCAAGGGTAGTGTTTTCTCCAGTTTAGTTCTAATATAGTCAGTCCTGGGAGAGGAGCAGAATACCCACTCAAAAACAGTAGTAAAGAAGAGCAGCTGGTATCTGGAAGGTCAGTCTTTGGACTATAGTCCATCCAAATCTGATATTCCAAAGCAGAATTCTAATCCCCAGCCAAAAAAAAAACCGGCACAGCAGAGTTGCTGCGCCTGCAAGAAAACGTGGGAACTAGAAGGTTGACAAGAGCAGAAATGCAAGATATCATCCAAGAGAAAATCCAGCTTTGTAAACTGGGGTTAAGGAGGGCAGCAGCCAGATAATCATAAATTCAATTCAAAACCCAACTAAAAAACAAGGATTCTTAATGCTTTTCTCTCTTGAACAAACACTTTGAACCTTTTACATATATTCAAAACCATCCTTTTCTTAATGAATACTGTGGTTCCTGATGGGGTTCAGGACAGGTTACCCCAAAATATGATACATGGCATTTGAAGAAACAGAAGAAGCAGTCCACAAAAATTAGAAAGAATTTCTCTTACTCATTGTCCTCTGAGTTGGGCCATAAAACCTAACTGACCTTTGCCTGAAACAGGTCATAAGACTCTCATTCCAGAAGGGTCCTGCCCTGTGCCTGGAGGAAAGGAATGTGACACAGGGATGCCAAGAAGTATCTGAACAAATAGGCCTTGTTAAGGTCCCCATGCCCCAGTTTATGACTATCTGATCTTATTTTGTCTAATCATGTTTCTTCCAAACTATCTCCTTCTTCATCAGATTTATAACAAAATACACACAATTTCCCTGGGTCTTGGGTATTCATTTCAGAATGTTCTCATGTCACATAAAGTACATCAAATAGAGCTGGGAGTATAGCTTGGTGGTAGAATGGTTGGCCTGGCATGTGCAAGGCCCTAGGTTCAATCCCCAGCACCAGAAAAAAAAAAAAAAACTATGCTAAAAAAATGCATATACTGTTCTCTTGTTAATGTGTCCCTCAGACACGAGGCACATGATGCATAAGGAAAGAAATCTTTTCTCTCCTGCGCTCCTCTTCTGTTTACCTTGTTACCCTTTTTTCAAAATATGTGAGTATTTTTAAAAACCCATATTTCCTTTTGATTTCTATTATTCCCTATATCCATTTTTTTGCCATCCTAATAAATTGCCACGAAATTAGCAGCTTTAAACACAAATTTGCTATTTCACATTTCTGTAAGTCAAAAGTTTGTGCTGGATCTGCAGGTTTCTCTGTTCTGGGTCCCAGGAGGCAAAAATCAAAGTATTGGTCAGATTGGACACTTCTCTGGAGGCTCTAGGAGTAAGTCTCCTTCCGGACTCATTCAGGTTGTTAGCAGAATTTAGTTCCATGCTGTTATAGGACTGAGATCCCCATTTTATTGCTGATTGTTGTCCAGAAATTACTTTCCAGCTCTAGAAGCTGCCCACATCCCCTGGTTTGTGGTCCCCTTCTTCTTCAAATCCAGCAAGAGCTGGTGTATACCTCTCACACACTGAATCTTCCCAGCCTTCCCTTCTACCATATTTCTTTTCTGCTTCCCTCTTGTGCTGAATCTCTCTAACTTAATTTTCTTTCTTCTCTTCTGCTTTTGTGGGTTCATTTGATTTCATTAGACCCACACAGAAATTTCAGGATCGTTTCCTTATTTTAAAGTTAATTGATTAGTAACTAATTAAATCTGTAGAGTCCCTTCACAGTAGAATCTAGATTAGTGCTTGAATAACCAGAAAAAAAGGAATCTGGGATGGGGACATCTTTAGAATTCTGTCCACCATACTCACCCTGTTCTTGAAAATCTATACTTTTCAAAATTGCTTTTCAAAGTGTTTATTATTGGCCACTCAAGGTTTCTTTACTTGTGAGTCTCAGGGCCTCCTTGCTTTGTAGCCCCCAAATTATGCCTGTTAAAAGTAGGGAAATGAGTCAACAGAATATGGGGTTGTATGTAAAGAATAAAAAGGAACCAATGCAACTCAGAGGTCAAGATCTGAGGTGTGAGAGTCTCCAGTTTCTGGCCACTATTTGCACCTTTCATCCCCTCCTGCAAGCAAAATATCTGGCTAATAGCAAAGTCATTGCAACAAAAATGATTGTTCAAAGTCTCTATGTCCAAGGCAAGGCAAATGGCTTAGAAGATACGCATGTTGCTCAGGAAACCCCAGAGTGCAAGAGCATAATTATAAAAATGGTTCCCTGGGGAAGTTAAGATAGGAGGAGTCCATAAAACCAGGACACTCTGGATATGAACTGTGATAAAATATATAGGGTGATGATGACGAAAAAGTTGCAGCAACGCTTGCAAAGAAGTAGGATAAAAGCAGTGGTTCTCCAGATGTGATCCCTAAACCATCAGCAGTAGCATTGCCTGGGAACTTGTTAGACATGTAAATTCCAGGGTTATTTTATTTTATCCCTGGTGAGCAGAGCTCCCTTTTGCTTTCTCTACCTCTCCCCTCCCCACTCCCTTTGCCCCTCCCCTCCCCCTTCTCCTCCCTCTTCCTCTCCTGAATCAGAAACCCTGGGGACAGGGCCCAGCAGACTGGGTTTTAAAATGCTCTTCAGGTGACTCTCAAGTTGGCAAAGTGATTCCAAAAGTGATTTCCAAAGGATTCCAAAGTAGTTACCCTTTCCAAAAAAGAATGCTCTCAAGATAATGAAAAGAAAGGAAACACAAGTTTGATCTCTGGCGGGGTACCCTTCCAATATGCCACCACATTACACAATGAACAGAAAGAGACACATCTGAGGGAAGTAAGGATATAATGTAAAAACATCAGAGAGATTCTGAGTTGCCTTTTACATAGTGAGGCTACATTAGTGGTTTTCTAAGGAGGTATGGACATATAATTCAAACAAGATACAGTTGCCTAAACCTAAATGGGATGATCTCCTCTAGAACAGTTTTTATTGCCCCAAATCTCTGGAGATATTTTCAGAGTACATCAATCTAGATAATTCTTAATGCCCTGGACAGGAATATTTATATTTTGAAAAATGACTGTCAAGAGATTCTGATCAATTTCATGATTTCTGTCCTCTTAGTGAAAGCCACTGAGGAAAGGAGGTTAACTTTGCCATTCTACCCACATTTCCAACCCAATTTGAATATATTCCTAAAATGTTCAATTGAGGCTCTTCAGAACTGAATGTTTTCTTCAGGTCCCAAGGTGTGGAAAGCTGTGTTACTGATTTAGCTGTTAATAGCAAGAGTGAAATAAAATGATGCATCTAAACAGCAACAGTGAGTCCTGTCTCTCTACACAGTGAGCTTTTCCTTTGGCTGAATTTGGATGTGAAGCTGGCAAGCTGCCCAGCCCCTCAGAGTGAAGGAATTTATTGTGAGTGAATGTGGCAGGCAGAGGGAGTGGATAGGGTCAAGGACATGGTTGAACTCATACATCTGCTTGGCCTCTAAAAAGAGACGAATGAACCCTGTTTAGGGGAATTAAGGCTTTGTCCTCTTTATCCTTCCTTGTTAAATAATGATTGACTCCCTTTGCACTGAGACCATATGTTTTGGTTTTGAGTTTTTTGATTGATCTGAAAGCTCTAAGACAAAAGAAATGGCTTTGCTTCATGTTTTACATGCAAATTTTTACATATTCAAGCCACAACTCCTGAAACATGTTCTTTGAGATCTGCTTGGATCCCAGATGTGCCATTTCCAAACTCTAGGTTTGGGCAAAACTCTTAGCATCTCAGTGCCTCATCTGTAAAATGCAGTTGTTTTTTAACTAATAGGGTTATTTAGGGATTAAATGAGTTCATACATGTCAAGCACTTAGAATCATACCCTAAGTTCACAGTCACACAACAAATGAAAATTATGATTGCCTTTGTGCTAGTTGTTTTCCTTGCCTTCATCTTCCACATCTGTTATGGTTTAGAACTGAGGTGTCCCCCCAAAAGCTCTTGTGTTACACAGTGCAAGAATTTTCAGAAGTGAAATGATTGGTTTGTGAGAGTCTTAACCTCATGGATGGATTAATCCACTGATACAGATTAATCTACTGATACGGATTAACTGGGTGGTAACTGGGTGTAACTAGAAGAGATAGGTCACTGGGGGAGTGCCTTTGGGGTTTATACTTTGTCCCTGGTGAGTAGAGTTCACTTTCCCTTCCTCCCTCTTTCCCTACATCCCCCCCTCTCTTTCTCTCCCCACTTTGGGCTTGTCTTTCCCCCACCAAACCCTTATGCCTCATCTTTTGCCCAGAGCTATGGAGTTCAGTCATCTATGGACTGAGTCCTTTGAAACCATGAGCCAAAATAAACTTTCCCTTCTCTATGTTGTTCTTGTCAGGTCTTTCGATGACAGTGATGAAAAAGCTGGCTAAAACAACATCTCACGTTTTCATCCCTCACCCAATTTGTACCACAAGCCTGGTGAGCATGATGTCTGGGGTCTGGCAGGAGTAAGGATATTGATTGTGGGTGACATATGTGTTAAGATTCCTCAATCCTGCACCCCAACTGCGTGCGCAGTCCCTCCTGCCTTCCTTCGCTGGCCATGGATGGGTTCACTAATGAAATGGCAGAAAAGTAAAGGAATATAAAAATGTTACTTTGATGACTGGGAAGTTTGTTCTCTTAGCATTTAGACAAACAAAAAAGTGGACACTAGGAAAAGCACATTTTAAATTATTTCAACATAATATACAAACTCAGTCAAAATGGGCAGTCTTATGCATTAACATAGAAGCCCAATACTGTAACAGCCTGTAATAATGGCTATTTATATTTCTTTTCCCCTAATATTCAATTTTAATTGTATATTAAATATTTTTAAACTAAAAGTTAAAAACAAATTAAATAAACAAATGGAAAGCTACAAATCATTATCTAAATATATGGAGATAGAAGCATTCAGAATATACAGTGACCGTTTTTATAACAGTAACTTTCCCAAAACTTACAAACAGAGGGAAACTTTTTCAACATGATAAAAGACATCTTTGAAAAACCTAAAACTAATATCATACTAGTAGGATAATATCATACTCTTAAGCTAGTATCATATTTTTTCAAATCTTTAAGTTGCCTTTTTTCTGTGGCTAAACATCCCAGTATGTTTGCTTACATTTTGATTTAGTTAGGAAGCTTTGTTTCATGCCATTTATTACAACTGTTACAAGTTCAAATAATCAGGATAAATAAACTATATCAATTAATCATTTGCCTTACTTGATTTTTGCAAGTAGATTTACATTTTCATTTAATAAGTCTACTTTTTTTTTTCTCTTTGGTACTAGGGATTGAACCCAGGGGTGATTCATTACTGAGATGCATGCCCAGCCCATTTTATTATTTTATTTTTGAGATAGCATCTCACTAAATTGCTTAGGCCCTCACTAAATTGCTGAGATAGGCCTCCAACTTGCTATCTTTCTGCCCTAGCCTCTGCTGAGATTATAGGTGTGTGCCACCAGACCCAGCTAATTAATTGACTTTTAAAAAATCTAATGGAATATATTTTACTAATGCAATTCATAGTCATCTAATTCAAATTTTGGATAAAACCAACTTCGTATATCAAATATGGTTAAAGTACTGTGTACCTATTAAAAAGAGCTGTAATAGCTAGCAATAGTATTTAGACCCTATCTTAGCTCCAAATGCTAAAATTGAAACTGACTGAAGTTGGAGGTCCCTCTGAAATTGCAAACAACTTCCTCATGCTAAAAGTGAAAGCTGAGGGGCTGCCCACGACCCTGGAATAACTTTTCTAGAAAGCTGAGAATGGAGATAGCCCCCAGCCTTGGCCTGTTTGCAGGCAAATTAAATCTGTATATGCATATTTCCTGCCTTTTATCTCACTTTACCTCCTTCTAAAAGTTTTCTGTAGGCCAACTAAATCTACATATGTGTATTCACCTGGATTTTTCTATAAATTGTAATTTCTGTAGAACCAACCAGAGAAGCAATCTAGTTGCTTCTTTCCAGTTTGATCAAACTGCATAAAATTCAACTCCCCCCGCTTTTGCCTATTATGTGGACAAGTAGCCGCATCCAGTCAGCTGAGATCCAGGCTTACAAAATGAATATTCTAAAATCTTCTAATTATTTTTTTCTTTTTAGTTTTAACTTTCATTTCACTTGACATGGATAAGCATAGTTTGAAATTAAAAAATACAAGTCAATCTGAAATGAATAATCTGAGCCCTAACTGCAAATTATTTAAATTCAAATTTTCAATCTTTAATATTTACATGACTTGTATAATTTTTGAAAACAATAATCACAAGCAGAATGATCTAATTTTCAGACATTTCAGTTGTCCAAGAGAGAACTGCATTAAAAAAATCACTCTTGTCTCATTTCCACTTTAGAACAATAAAGGGATAAAGAGAATTTTTCCATAGTTGTTTTGTATCATTCTAAATGCATAGATACATAATTCCTAATCTATATTTTTCTATACTGTCTTTTCTTCCTATGTTCAAATTGTGCATATATGTATTCAAATTGTTTTTTTTGTTCTGGACATTGAACCTATGGTACTCCACCTCTGAGCTCTATCCCCAATCCTTTTTAAAAGTTCTGAGACAGAGTCTCACTAAGTTACTGAATGTCTTGCTAAACTGATATCCCAGTCTCAAACTTGTGATCCTCCTGCCTCAGCCTCCTGAGTCACTGGGATTACAGGTGTGAGAAATTGAAAGCCCAGTGGTCCATTTTCAGAATACACTATTTAACCTTAAGTGTAAAATTGGGATATAAGAAAGGCAAACGGAGGGGAAATAGAACAGAATGGAAAGTTATAAGCACACAGTAGCGCCATAGCCTATGCATGTGGCAGATCCAAAGTCCATGTACCTCTTGACAAACAGGAGATGGGAGAAGGGGTCAGTCATCCTAACCAACAGAGTTAGAAATCTCTCTGTTCAGAAATAGTAACTCAGGGGGGCTGAGGCTGTAGCTCAGTAGTAAAGTGCTTGCCTCGTATGTGTGAGGCACTGGGTTCAATCCTCAGCACCATATAAAAATAAATAAAGATACTATGTGTTCATCCACAACTAAATAAATATTAAAAAAAAAAAAAAAAGAAATAGTAACTTAGGTAAAGAAGAGTTGCATACATGTCAGAATGCATTCACCCCAAGAAGGCTTTCCTACCACAAGAGAACAAAGGGAGATGGGAACAACTAAAGGTATATTTCTTTAAACAACCAAATAGAAGACAGTAAAATCTAGGTGACATGTGGGAAGATTCTGCGCCCCATAGTACTTAACCAATGAGAAACTGGGGGAAGGACCTTGTGCAGTAGGGGATAAAATATATGCTGATTATAACTGCTCTGGGTGTGCCTGGCCACCAGGAACCTGATCTTGCAAGATCATCAATAAAGCCTTGCTTATTTGCTATACCTCGTGTCTCTTAGTCATTCTTTGGGTTTGGACAGGTGAGCATGTTTCTCACACAGGCACGTACCACACACCTGGCTTCATATTGTTTTTTTTTCATAGTAACTCCTTGGAAATTGACCAGGAGTTACATTTTTTTTAGAAAGTCTGTCAATTTTGCTAGATTATAAGCATTGAGTATAGTTTTCTTTCTTTTTTTAAAAAAAAAATTTAGTTATTGATGGCCCTTATTTTATTCATTTATTTATATGCAGTGGTGAGATTTAAACACAGTGCCTCACACATGTGAGGCAAGCAATCTACCACTAAACCAAAACCCCAGCCCTATAATTCTCTTTTTAAGTTAACATTGGTAATACCAGTTAAAGAATATAATGTTTTACACTTAAAGTAAACTCGGAGTCATCCATGGTCATGGAAAAAATAATGGTTATTAAATTGAAAAGATCTAAATTTCACTAAGCAGGGACTGTACTATGCGCTTTATGTAATTTTTTTTTTTTTTTTTTTTTAGTACTGAGGATTGAACCCAGGGGTGCTTTACCACTGAGCTACATCCCCATCCCTTTTTATTTTGAGACAGGGTCTTGCTAAGTTGCTTAGGGTCTCTTTAAATTACTGAGATTGGCCTTGAACTTGTGCTCATCCTGCCTAGCCTCCTGAGTCTCTGGGATTACAGACATATACCACCATGCCCTGCTGTAAATTTTTATTTAATTCTTTCAATGCTTAGAAATAATAATGTTATTATTTCCCCCCACTTTACACTAAGGAACTTATCCAGAGTCACACAGCTAGGAAGTGGCATAGGGAACACTTAAATCACAGTCTCCCTGGCACCAGAGTCAGTGCTTCTAAATATCACCCTGTGCTTAATCTCTGACCAAGCCCCACAAAGTGAACCCAATATAATGATATCTGTGTAAAGTATATAAGTGGTGAGTAATGGGCTTTAATAGGTTAAAAGAACAGAAATGAATCAGTTGTGCTTAAAGATAAGCAGCTCAATTCTTATTTATTTTTTATTTTCCTTCCCTCACAGCCAAAAATTTTAGAGCAAAAGAATATAAAGCAAAATCAGCAAAGGAAAAAGAGGCTTTTGGGCAAAGTTCAGAAGAAACCAGGTACAAGTTTCCAAGAATCCCGTCCCACTGGAGTCACACAGAACACACTTAATTCTTTCACAACAAGTGGTGACAACTCATGAGAAGTGTTGTCTACCAGAGAGTAGACAACATTAGTGATTTGGTATCTAAGGTACTACTAGAGGCTCATATAGATACCCTCTGCCTTTAATGTACCACAGTTCCAGGCTCCCAGAAGTAAATAGGTGTTGCAACAGGCCACACTGTTTGTGCAAATAGTGTAGGTGTGGCAAATCACTTGTATCATTTGGGAAACATTTCATATCAGTGTAGGGAAACCAGCCATGTTCCAAGACACAGGCCTTTCCAAGAATAGGAATCTCAAACCTATTATGTTAACTCTTTTCTGCACAGATACACTCCTGTTTAATTATGAATGAAATCCTTAGTATTTTCTTTTGCATTTTATATTTAATTATTTCTGGTGCATAGGAATTCTTTACTCTTGAAACATAAATTCAAAAATAGCAATTCCTTAAATTTTAAGAATTTGTCATAGATCCTCTTGGATATTCTAAGTAATTAAAATAACCATCATCTGAAAATAAAGACAGTTTCATCTCTTCAATTATTTTGCTACTACTTATAAGTAGCTGAATTTTTTTTTTTTTTTTTTTTGGTACTGGGAATCAAACCTAGGGGCATTTAACTACTAAGACACATCCCCAGGCCACCCTCCCTTTTTTTTTTTTTTTTTTTGTACTAGAGATTGAACCCAGGGGTGCTTAACAACTGAACCACATCTAGCGAGCCATTTTTATTTTTTTCATTTTGAGACAGGGTCTTGCTAAGTTTGCAGAGGGCCTCATTAATTTGCTAAGACTGGACTTGAATTTGAGATCCTCCTGCCTCAGCCTCCCAACGTCACTGAGATTACGGATGTGCACCACAATGTCCAGCAGTAGCTGAATTCGTAATGTTAGATGGGAATTAACTATACAAAAGAACTAAGTTAAACAGTTAAATATACTAAAGCCTTCTTTACTAAAGATAGAGAAAAACAGCAACAAATGGGTAGTAGCTTAAACTCACCTACTAAACATGAACCTCTAAGCATGCTAAGAAACTTACAGTAGCCAAAGTGTTATAATAGGCTTTCTTTTAAAATATTGTTTTAGGTGTCAATGGAACTTTATTTATTTATATGTAGTGCTGAGAATTAAACCCAGGGCCTCTACCACTGAGCCACAACCCTAGCCCTATATAATAGGCTTTTAGTTTTCAGTAGGATCAGAAAGAAATTATATATTTAACCCTGATTAATTTTAACATCTTGTTAATTGCATACCTTGACAAGCTGGTTAATGAAACCATTGACAAACGAATACAAGATCAATTGTTTTTATGGTGTTGTTTTAAATTATATTTCCTTTATAAACAAAGGCTGATAAATTACATGGGGTAAATTTATATTGGTAACCAGAAAATAAGTTGCTATTATAATAACTTTGAGAGGTAGGTAGCCTACCATATAAAGGGCATTTATTTTTAGGAAAATTGTTGTTGTTTAAGAATTTACTCTTTGCAAAGGCTAGCTTGGTAGTCACTGTGAAGAACAGAGTTAAGTTACCATGTAATAGAGGAAGGGGAATTGAGAAGGAGGCAGAAGAATGGTGAGTATGGGGAAGTACTAGAGAATGAAATCTGCCAAATTATACTATGTCCAACAATAACAATAATAGGAGACCAGTAGAGTATAACAAGTGATGGGGTGAGGAAGAAGAAGAGGGAGAGGGAAGGTACTAGAGAATGAGATTGATCAATTTATGATATGTGGGGAAGTACTAGGGACTTAATTATGGCAAATTTTATTCTATGCTTTTATAATTATGTCAAAAGTGAATACTTATGTATAACTAAAAAGAATCAATAAAAATAAAAGCGAAAAAAATATAATATGTTCTTATATGAATATGGCATAATGAATTCCACTATTATGTATAATTGAGCTGGGGATATAGCTCAGTTGGTAGAGTGCTTGCCTAGTAAGTACAAGCTCCTGCGTTCAATCCCCAGTACCACACAAAATAAAAAAGTATTATGTATAATTATAATGCACCAATTAAAAACAAAAAAGATACCATGCCTGAGAGTGTTATCCACAGAGAAGTCTGTTTGTAAGGGTGGCCCTTGGCCTAGCATCTGTGCCCCCACCATTCCCAGAACTGATTAAAGTGGCTCACTGTGCCTACAATGTTTCTGTAAACAATGAGGTTTATGATGAACTCCTGTTTTTCTTCTTGGGAGTGTGGAATTTAGATACGTGATCAGCAGAGGCTATCTACATGGCCCAGCCCTCAGTAAAAACCTTAGGTGCTGAGTCTCTAGTGGACTTCCCTGAGCACAAACATCACACACATGTTACTGGGTTTTTGTTGCTGGAGAAACAGTATACCCTGTGTGATTGGCCTGCATATGGATTCCTCCAATTCCACCCATGAATTTTCCCCTATGATCTGGCTATGTCTCCATACTACATCTCTGTAATAAATTGTCCCTCAGTTCTTCCCGTGAATATTCAAATGTGGGAATGATCCTGGGGACCCTAACACAGCCACTTTCCACAGGCACCTTCTATGCCCAGACTTTAATTGAAACAGCACTGTGTGGTTTATGTACTTCATCACAGAGTTGTGGGATGACTTGGCATTGGGCGCCTATAGTGATAGGATAAATAAAACACCAAATATATTTGCAATCTGTGATTTCAATGCCTCACTTTGCAACAAACATTTTACACACTAAGAAATTCTGGAAGGAAATCAGGAAGACAGGGAACGCAAACAGTAAAAACAATAGTGCACTTTTAAGGAAAAATAAGCACAAGTGTCATTGTTCCTTCAGCCTTGGGGTACAATTATTCTTTGTTCAGAGAAGCGTGTGAAAAAAAAAAATCTAAGAAGCCATGCAAAGATCTCCTGGGGACTTCCAAAAATAGCAGCTGAAAGAGAAAGTAGGCAGAGATAGAAAAGGATCACGTTATTAATACCATTGTTCAAAATTGCAAAAGCATTACCTTTGCTGCTGTGTCAGTGTGTGCTCTTCTTTTTAGCTGCTGGGTAGCTATTGAATATTTGTGAACAAAGGGAGGAAAAATATTCATGTAGTAGGTATGTTTTGAAACTGAATTGAAAACAAAGAAAGAAAGCAGAGTATTCATAGAGATCACCACATTCAAAGAAAATATTCCTGCCATCAAATTGAATTAAAATGCCAATCCATATTAAATATGTCACAATGAGCTACTGTAACACAATATAAATTGCTAGAAAACAATACATCCACGTACATGGTCTGAACATCTCTGTAAATTCTCTCACCTATTTTTTTAAACATTTATTTAGTTGTAGATGAACACACAGTATGTTTATTTATTTTTATGTGGTGCTGAGGATTGAACACAGTGCCTCACACATGCAAGGCAAACGCTTTACCACTGAGCTACAGCTTCAGCCCCTTTTTCTCACCTATTAAAATGTGATTTTTTTAAATGAATAAAGTGCAATGTTATGACAGTCTTGAAAACATTTTATGTAGTTTTGCGGTGTTTCTAGAAAATAAGTAGTCATTTAAGAAAGAGATTTAATCTACTGAGATTAGAGTTCCAAATTCTTTTTCTCTAAGATGCATCCTTAGCATCTGTTCCCCATTTTTAACCCTTGCCACCCTCTTACCCACTTACTCCTTTATAATTAACTTTATTTTTTTTCTCTACAAACAAAATGACTTCTTAATCAAAGTGAAGTTAAAAGATCGGTCTTAACTGGGCATGGTGGCACAGGCCTGTAATCTCAGCAATTGAGGCAAGAGAATCACAAGTTCAAGGCCAGCCTTGGCAATTTAGCGAGACCCTGACTCAAAATAAACAGGGCTGGGGATGTACCTCAGTGGCATAGTGCCCCTGGTTTTAATCCCCCGTACAAAAAAAAAAAAAAGAAAAAAAAAGATGGGCCTTAAGGGGAAATGGGTTTGGGAAAGAAAACTGCAATAGGATAAGATTCAAAGAAGAAAGGCAGTGAGAGCAGTAATCATTTCCAGAACTAAATTTCCAGAACTGTAGATTTTCATCACTAATGTAAAGTTATTCTAAGATGGCCACTATGGTGCTCACCTGTAATCCCAGCAACTGGGGCGGCTGAGGCAAGAGGATTGAAAGTTTGAGGCCAGCCTCAGCAACTTAGCAAGACCCCGTCTCAAATTTTTAAAAAAGGAAAAAAGGCAGGGGCTGTAGCTCAGTGGGAAAGCACCCCTGGGTTCAATCCTTAGTACTCTAACAGAATCAAGGTTATAGTCTTTTTACTTATTTTACTCACCTATAGCTTCTGTAATTAGTCACTTTTTGTTTCTTCAAATATCCCTAATTTGTAATATGAATTATTGCTAGGTGTGCTGATGTACAGATGTGATTCCAGCAACTTGGGAGGCTGAGGCTGCCTTAGTATACATTTTCTCTCTCAAAATCTGATGTAGATTTTCAGGACCTCTCCTCCATTTGGTCACTTAGGAAGCCAGGTTCCCACCATCTGCAATGTCATATACACATGTGACCTGCATAACTTTTGTTACAGGGAGAGAGTCAGATAGCTGCACACAGACTTTGTCATTTCTGTCTACTTTCCATTGTTGAGAACTTAGTGAGATGTTTCTAGTCCATCTGGGGCGGGGGTGGAAGTGGTGCCGGGTTGGATGGGAGGGAAGGAGAATGTCATCTTTCCGTGTGTCCAAGAAAAGAAAATGGTATGATAAACACAGCATTGTGTGTTACACATTCTTCTTTAATCAAGGTCTCTTAATCAAGGCTAGAAGAAGAAAAACAAGATTTTCACTCCCCATTTCTCTTCTCTGTAAGGGGAATGGTATTACTTTCTTTCTACAGTTGCTACTTTTGCATATTTCCAAGAACATTGATAGGACCAAGGTTATCTTAGAAAAGTATTTATAGACTTGATACAAGAGGAGCAAAGCAATGAACAGTAATATCTCTACTTATAGACAGAATATTTGGGGAGTTTCTAGTGATTTAGAAGATGTCTTTCCAACTCTACCTTCTCAGAAATCTTCTTAGCAACTTTGTATTATATCAGCAATATAGAGCATGTGGTTGTTGTATAATATTGTGGTTTCTAAATAACAGAAAGTGGGCTACAACCTACATGAAGGTTTGGAGTATTGGAGACCTACCACTAAGGGTTGGTGCACTGAGGCTGCTATGACAGTAATTGACTTTTAACTATAGGGAGGCTTGTGGGCTGAACTTTGAACTTGGGGTTCCTAGCATGTAGGAGAGGCCTACATGTAATTCAGAAACCCCAAAGCCTGCAATGTTCCCCACTGATTACTGATTCTCTCTTTAAAAGTATTTCTTGAAACAGATTTTGATCTTACTTTGTGCAGATGGTTTTATTATTCTAGTTGGGGCTGTGTGTGTGTGTGTGTGTGTGTGTGTGTGTGTGTGTTGTTGGGGACTGAACCCAGGGCCTTATGTATGTGAGGAAAGCACTCTACCAACTAAGCTATATCTCCAGCCCCTGGGCTTAAATTTTTAAACTTAGACTATCCTAGCTGATTATTTATAGAAGTTCATTTGGTAGATTTCTTTGATTTCTTTTTTCTTTCTAATTTCTTTTTTCGGGGGGTGCCGGGGATTGAACTCAAGGGCACTCCACCACTGAGCCACAACCACAGGCTTATTTTGTATTTTATTTAGAGACAGAGTCTCACTGAATTGCTTAGTACCTCACTGTTGCTGAGGCCAGCTTTGAACTCACAATCCTCCTTTCTTAGCCTTCCAAGCCACTGGAATTACAGGCATGCACACAGCGACTGGCATAACTTTCTAATTTAAACTCTTCAATTTTGTTTAGGAAATTTGTTAACGTATTTTGTTTTATTTTTGAACTCCTTTCATACACATATTCAGAGAAGGAGAGAAGAGAGAAATTAAAAGATGTATACAATACAAGTATTTTGTGCAGAACGTCTAAAAATTATTTTCTGAAAGAGCCAATGTCCCTTCTATAGTGGGTAATTTAATGAAAAATTATTCATTATAGTGTATAATATTTTCTACTACAGAATTTATATAATAAAACATAGCTGGAGATATAGCTCAGTTGGTAGAGTGCTTGCCTTGCATGCACAAGGCCCTGGGTTCAATCCTTAGCACCAAAAATAAATAAATAAATAAAATATAAAATAAATGAGAAATATCCCCTTAAAGTCAAAAGAAATTCTAAAATCTCATAGTCCAATCATCTAATTACTATTTAAAATTTAGAAAACTTTTGTGCTGAAAACTTAATGGTATTTGTAAATGGATAGAGAACAAATCCATTGCAAAATTGTGACTATCTAGTTAGTTGAGGAGGTGATTAATAGAAATAGAGGGCTGGGCAATTTCATATTGGTATTTAAAAGAGCATAAAGTGACTAAATGATTGAAATAGAGTAAAACTGATAGAGTTTTAAATTTTTCTAAGTGGAAAGAAAGGGAAGTAATGAACCACAAAATCCCTTAGATCAAGAAAAAATCCCTTTTACCAGTTCCTTGATGAAAAAAGATACAGCTCATTAGCCTCCAATAGAGAAAAAACTGATGTCACCTCCAAACCAAATGATGTTAGCTCTACAAGCCCTGTGCAACTTCAGAGTAGATAAAGTGAATCGTAGTTTTCTTCTGTAAACCGTATGAGGTAAACTAATTAATCTAATTTTGTAGTCTAAGTTGGGGAAAAAGCAATCTGGCAATTTTTTCACAGGATGCAAGGAAAATAAATTATCCTACTTATATATATTTATTTTGGTTACATATTATATGGTACACACATATATTAAAGATTATAATTGAAATAATTATTCTCCTTCCATATATGAATACAGGTATGAAAATATATATATTCATATTGGATTTTAGACTTTTATTAAGCCAAAAGTGGGAGGCTAAGTAATGACCACCAAAGGTATACATGTCCTAACCCATGGAACCCATGAATATATTATCTAACATGCTAAAAAGAATCTGGCAGGTGTGATTAAGTTAAAGATCTTGAGATGAGAAGATTATGTTTGTATTTTTCAAGCAGGCCTTAAATGTAATCACAAGGATTCTTTTAAGAGGGAAATTTGGCAATGGAAGTGGAATATGACAATGGAAGCAAGAGTAAGAAAGGAGACAAAGAGGACCATTGGCAAAGAAATGCAGATGACTTCCAGAAATTAACTCCAGAACTGTAAGAGAATAAATAAACATTAAGTCACTAAGTTTGTGATAATTTGTTACAGAAACAATAGGAAAATAAAAGAGCAAGCCAGTTTGAATAAATCTGAAAGCTAAAAAAAAAGGAGAGTCACACAAACACACACACAATATCTGACATGTTGCACATTCAATGAAAATGGAAAATGCAACACATTCCTTTGGAATCATGAAAATACTATTATAATATAATATTAATATATAATAAATATAATATATAATAAATATGATATATAATTATAATATTATAATATCCAATACCACTATATCTCTTGGAATAGTGATAAAACAAAAATAAAACTTAAATATGGCAGAAACTCTCTTAATTTGCCTCCACTTTTCTTTTTTTGTGGTACTAGGGATTGAACCCAGGGGAGCTTAACCACTGAACCCCACCCCCACTCCTTTTTATTTATTTTTTTTCCCAAGACAGGGACTCCTTAAGTTGCCTAGGGCCTTGCTAAATTGCTGAGACTGGCCTTGAACTTGCAATCCTCTTGCCTTACCCTCCCGAGTCACTGGGATTACAGGTGTGCACCACTGTGCCCAGCTTAATTGGCCTCCTCTTAAAAGAGTTGTGCATCAATTGATAATCTCCATTTTAACTATAAAGCATAGTACTCATGTTCACAGCACATTGAATATTTTAGGGCAATAATATCCATGCCTACGTCTGATCCCACCAGTTAAGTGTTCTGTTCTAAGAATGATTGTATTTGTTCCCAAACCTATTAATTTCAATAGTACATCTATAATCTGATGACAAATATAATAATTCTTTATGTACAGATTTAACTACACAATTGGACGAAATATGTCACCAAGGGATTGGATCTAGGAATGTCCCTCGAAAACTTCTCGTTAGGCAATACAGCAATGTGCAAAGGTGAAAAGATTGAATTATGAGAGCTGTAACCTCATCAGTGGATTAATCCATTTGAAGGATTTGATGGATTAATAATTTAAATGAACTACTGGGTGGTAACTGAAGAGGTGGGCACAGCTAGAGGAGAAAGGTCAGTAGGAGCATGCCATTAGAGACTATTATCTTAACTCTGGCTCCTCTTACTTTCTGTGCTTCTTGGCTGCCATGAGCTGAATAGCTTTCCTCTGCCACACCCTTCCACCATGATGTTTCTGCAATGGAGTTAGCTGACCATGGACTGTACCTCTGAAACCATGAGCCAACAATAAACTTTTCCTTCTCTAAGTTGTTCTTGTCAGGTATTTTGGTCACAGTGATAAAAAGCTGACTCACACAGGGATGAAACAGAAGTTAGAAAGAAATCTATTGTTATATAAATACACTTAGGAAAGACTTAATGCTAATGAATAACTAATAAAAGTTTTTATTGAAGTATGTATGAGGAATATAAACTATTGGAGGGCTGGGGTTGTGGCTCAGCGGTAGAGCGCTCGCCTAGCACACTCGAGGCCCTGGGTTCAATCCTCAGCACCACATAAAAATTAATAAATATTGTACCAATCTACAAATAAAAAATATTTTAAAAATTATATATATATATAAACTTTTGGGAAAATCATACTTAAAGTGTTTTGAAAATGTCTTCATTTCTTCAGTCTAAAGACATTCAGAAATGAAAATCAAAGATAACGTTGTTCTGGCTAAGAGTATAAATTTAGGAGCCAGACAACCTGCATTTTAATCTTTATTTACTAATTACATAATCTTTGGCAAGTTTCTTAACCTTATACATAAAATGAGAATATGTAAGAATAATTGATACCTCAAACAGATACTGGGAAGATTAGCAATAGTTGATGCACAGTAAATGCTAAATTATTATACTATTACTGCTACTATATATGTGGTTTATTCAACTAACAGCAATTACTTGAATAATTTATTAGTGATGCCATACTCAAAGAAGGGGCCTGGGTTTTATGTTAAAAGATTGATAAATACATGTACCTGTAGTTTTATGTTAAAAATATGATTTTTTATTCTTCACTTTGGCCAATTTTGCCAATTAAGAAAACAGTTCTAGTCCTAGTCAAAGCTGATGAAGAATTTCTATAGATTGGTTTAAATTTCTGTAACTTATTAGCCTAATATGTGTGTGTGTGTGTTTGTGTGTGTATGTGTATATATATATATATATATATATATATATATATATATATATATATATATAATCCTATAGAAATTCACAGCTCCTGTGACATATAAGTATCACTCACCCAGTCTTTTCTACTCATGCATTTTTTTAAAGATTGAAGAGTCTAAAACAGTAAAGTAATCTGCCTTCAGCCAATGACATTTTGTCCACTCTGATTCTGCTGGATTTTTCCATGCACCACTCATTGTATACAAAGGCCATGGTCCTTTCAAGCTTAGATTGCCTTCTGTAGCTGTCCTGGTGGACTCTCTTTGTATATGCTACTAAATATTTCAATGTTGTCGCATCTTTGCTGTTACATTACCTTACAGAATCATATTGAAGTAGATGGTGTTTGAGCTATCTGGAGACCTAGCCTATTGTATTGTATTGTATTGATTCAGGAATCACCCCAAGGAGACTACTGACCCTACTGACCAGAAGTGAGAGAAATGAATCACTACCTGCTGAGAAAATAAACAGTTCCTTTTTTTTCTTCAAGATCATAAGGGCTAAAATGAAAAGGGTAGTGGGCTCACAGGTTGCTTCTGATAGAATCATCTTGAAGTTTTAATAATTAGAAATTGGGCTTTTCCTAAATTATTTATATTAGAAATTAAAAATTATTGGGGAACAAAATATTTCCCAATTATTTGAATTGGATTTGGGGGAAATATCTCCAAGTCTATAGCTGTTGACTGAAAGGAAAGACTAACAATAAGGAAGAAAATATCATTAAAATACTAAGAAGCTTCTTCCTAAGGACTAAATGAGACTTGGCCCCTCTTCCTCCAATTTAGGAAAATCATCTCAGATGGAGAAAAAAACGAAAGATACATTTGAGTTGAAGACAAAATGGCCAACAAAAATTCAGACTAAATGATGGCAAATAGGAAATTACTAAAGGTTGCCTCTGTTTTTCTGTTCTGAAAGCTGGATTTGTTTGACTAAAATAATTCAGATTCAATCAAATGTCTTAGATTAAGAATCATAGCTTTTAGCATTAAAAGGAATACTCACCACTTAGAGGCAAGAGCACAAAGTGACATGTTAGAATACCTGTATTCTGGTCCCAACTCAACCATGTGAGCATGGTGAAAATTCTTAACCTCTTAGAGGTGAGTGAACTGGTTCCAAATACTTATTGGGTTCTGACATAGAACCTTGGACATAGCATTTAACCTTTCCTAGCCAGTGGTTCACCATTTGCAAAAACAGGGCTAACTGAACCAAATTATTATGGATATTCCATGATTAAATGGAATAATTGTATATAGTATAATTAATAATTATTACTGGAAAAATGGATAATAATTATAATATGCTAATAAATATTTATATATGCAAAGAGCATAGCACTGTATCTGGTATACAAGTGCTCGATAAATACTAGCTATAATTTATTCATTTATTAGGGATGAGATCAGTGAGACTGGCGGGAAGGAATGGAAGGGGAGGATTTTGGGGGGGTTGTTTGTTTTGGTACTGGGGATTGAACCCAGGGGCACTTTACCACCAAGCTTCATCCCCAGTCCTTTTTATTTTTTATTTGGAGACAGGGTCTTCCTAAGTTGCCCAGGCTGGCCTTGCATTTTGTATATACTATCAAATATTTCCTACTACTGCCTCAGTCTCCCAAGTCACCCAGATTATAGGTGTGTGCCATCATGCTCAGCAAGAAGAATTATTTTTTAAATGATTCTTTACAAATTTCTAAGCCTCTACAGAAATGTTGGTACCATATAGCAAATCCCTAAATCCTTGAGTGACCACACCCTAGTCAATCAAATCTCTGGTAACTGATCTTGCTCTTTTATATGAATGTTAGAAGAGTGCTGCGTTGGGTAGATATGGCCAGGCCTCAGGGATCACAAGCCTCATGGTGCTCAATCACCCAGCGGAACAGCACAGGAAGTGTGTGTTGCCTTTGCTCATCCTGAAGGTAATATAGCTGGAGGCTGCCAGCTAATTTTGTTCCTTGCAGACAAACAATTTTCTTTCTTGAAGAAGATCTAAGTGGTGCACTTGAATGCATGCCAACAAGAGCTTCCAGGAATATATATACCTTCAGCATATTTTACTAGAATAAGTTTTCCTTATTTTTTCATGCCTGAAATAATTTAAAATTTTATAATTAACATCTTTTATAGTTTTCTTGTGCATATTTTAACAAATGTTTGAATTGTTCATTTTAAATAACAAATTAAAATTGCAACAAAGGATTTTAAAATATATATTTTAAATGCTGATCTACTTACTTTATTTTTCAGGCAATTAACTAAGACCTCATTGCTCTGCTCCTAAATTTAACAATAAAGTTGGCATTTAAAATGCTGAGACAATTATAATATTTCACTCATCTTCTGAATTTAATTAAAATTTGTGATTTTGAGGTCATATTTTATTATCACATGCTCATGTTAACTACAAAAACAAAATTCTCTTCTTCTAGTTATTTAAGCATAAGAGCTATATCCATACCAGCAAGTATATTCTAAGAAGTTCTGCACTTGTCAATTGTGATGGACAAAGAATCACTTCACATTTCTAGAATGTGATGAAGGATTAGTTAAAATATATGTTTCAATTGATCATGGTGAGCACACCTGCAATCCCAGTCACTGGGATTGAGGCAGGAGGATCACAAGTTTGAGCCAACCTCAGCAATTTAGTGACACTCTGTCTCAAAAATTTAAAAAAAAAAAAAAGAGCTGGGGATGTAGCTCAGTGGTACAGTGCCTCTGGGTTCAGTCCCTAGTACTGCAAAATAATGATAGCATAAAAGATCTTTCACATTAGTGAGATATATAAATCACATTGAAAATGAAATATATTTTATATGTATGCTTACATTTTACCAAATTCAGGGTAATAGACTATGGTTTTGCATTGCTCTGTGATAGAAAGAAGTGACTCAAACAAGCCATGGACTTTAGAAATGAAAAGCCATACTCTGATTATTCACTATGACAGCAAACCAAGGATATTTTCTCACATACATTTTTACAGAGACATATGAACTGACAGATTGAATTCTATAGATATATAGTAGAATTTCCAATTCACTTTAAGACATTTTAAGAAATATGAATATTGGTTCTTTAGATAGCCTAAAGATTTAAGAAATTTATTCTGTACATAAATAAGCCATAGTTATTATGTAACTAACTTCTGGATTCTGCAGCCAAAAAAAAAAAAATCCTTCTATTTTAATAAGATCAGTAAATATGGATAGCAAAAAAAAAATTCATTTAACATCACCTAAGTACACCATATTTATTTATTTAGGTATCAGGGATTGAACCCCAGACCATTTTTATTTTGTAGAGACAGGGTCTTGATAAATTACTTAGGGCCTCGATAAATTGCTGAGGCTGGCTTTGTATTCGTGATCCTTTTGCCTCAGCCTCCCTAGCTTCTGGGATTATAGGTGTGCGCTACCAAACGTGGCAGTACACCACATTTTGTTGTGTACTTTTTCCAGTGTTCTACCATAGAAGTTTTCAAACATACAGAAAAGTGGGGAGAACTGTATAGTGAACACTCACATCTAGATTCTACAAATAGCATTTAACTTCACTTGTCCTATCACATTTATCTGTGTGTCAAGCCATTTCTCTAGCCTTGTGCTATAGTTTGGATGTGATTTGTTTCCCAAAGGTTCATGTGCTAAAGACTTGACCCCCATTTGGTGGTATTAAGAGGTGGTGGAAACCACCTTTAGGTGGGACTTAATGAAAGGTGATTAGGTCATTGGGAGCACACCCTTGGAAGGGATCAGCATAGTTTTCCCGGGATTCCAATTAGTTCCTCCTGAGTTGGTTGTTATAAAAATAGTGAGCCTGGTCCCTGAATACCTCAGACTTCCTGTATCATCACATGCTCTATCCCTTTCACACATGCTTCTATCACAATGCCATTTGCGATGCTGTGACACAGCCAAGTGGTGCCTCACCAGAGCTGAGCAGAAGTGAGCACCATGTTCTTGAATCTTCAGAATTGTGAGTAAATAAACCTCATTTTTTATACATTACCTAGTTTGTTATAGTAACAGAAAATAGATTAGTACACCTGTATCAGTCCAAATTATTTTTAATGCATTTGAAAGTACATTGTGTATATATATATATATATATATATATATATATATATATACACATCAGCATTATTTCCCTTAAATACATCAGAACTAAATGAAGTTTAATATATGTGTTTTCTTTTGAAGTAAAATTTTGATAAAATATGATGCTAATGTATTGAATACATTATTTAATGAATTTTCATAAATGCACAAATCTATTCAACCAAACCACAGAATAACAATATTACCCCAGAATGTTATCTCATGTCACTTCCCAATCTCCTAACACTCCATAAGAAAATACCATTCTATACTTTTCTCTCATCATAAATGAGTTTCATATGCTCTATAAATTCATATAACTAGAACTGTACATAGTCTATTGTTAAGGCTTTATTCAGTCAACATTTTTTTCTTTCTTTCCTTCTTTCCTTTTCCTTCCTATCCCCTCCCCCTCTCTCTTTCATCTTTCTTTCGGGGACTGAACCCAGGGGCAATCAGCCACTGAGCCACATTCCCAGCACGCCCCCCTTTTTAAAATTATTTAGAGACGGGGTATTGCTAAGTTGCTTAGGGCCTCAGTAAATTTCTGAGGCTGGTTTTGACTTTTGATCCTCCTGCCTCAGCTTCCCAAGCCACTGGGATTATAGGCATGAGCCAACCCCAGCTAACATATTTTTTTCCTATTCATCTACGTTGTTCCTTTTGATTGCTAAGTAGTATATCTTTCTGTGAAGATACTGTTTATCCATTGTCCTAAAGAAGGTTACATGGGTTTCCAATCTTGGGTTATTATAAATAAAGCTGCTATGAACCTTCTTGTACTAGTTTATATGTAAACTAATGGTGTTAATACCTTCAATTTTAGTCAAACTGGCTAATTGTAATTTTATTTTGTATTTCCCTGATGACTAATAATATTGGACATATGTTCATGTACTCATTGTCCATATATGTGAGGGTTTTACTTAATGTTTTTGCTCATTTTGAATAGTTTTTTTTTTCTTTTTATTGTGGAGTTGCAAAGATTGTGTATGTATTTCAATACCAGTATTTTGTCAAATGTATATATTTTACAAATTTTTCTCCCAGCCTGATGATTGTTTTTTAATTTCTTTTCTTTTGATACTGGCGATGAAACCAAGGGGTACTTCTACCCCACTGAACTACATCCAGCTCTTTCTTATTTTTTATTTTGAGACAGGGTCTCACTAAGTTTCTTAGGGCCTTCGTAAGTTGCTGAGGCTGGCTTCAAACTTGCCGTCTTCCTGCCTCAGCCTCCCAAGTAGCTGGGATTACAGGCCTGTGCCATTGTGCCTAGTTGTTCATTAATTTTCTTAATGATGCCTTTTGATGAGCAAATGTTTTAAATTTTACAAAGTCTAAATTATCATTGTTTTTCATTTATGGTTACTGCTTTCTTTATTCTAAGAAACCTTTACCTGACCTCATGTCACAAAGATAGTCTACGTATTTATGTAAAAGATTTATAGTTTTACTTCTTATTTTACATATCTGTCCCATCTCAAATTAATTTTTGTTTATAGCATAAAGTAAGAATTGAGCCCGCATGCCTGTAATCCTAGTGGCTCAGGAGGCTGAGGCAGGAGGATCACGAGTTCAAAGCCAGCTTCAGCAAAAGCAAGGCTCTAAGCAACTCAGTGAGACCCTGTCTCTAAATAAAATACAAAATAGGGCTGGGGATGTGGCTCACTGGTTGAGTGCCCCTGAGTTCAATCCCCGGTTACCTCCCATACCCTCCCAAAAGAGAATTGAGTTTTATTTCAGTGGTTCCAGTATCATTCATGGAAAAGACTTTTCTGTCCCCAAAGAATTGCCTTGGTTATTTTGTCCAAAAGTCAAATGACTTTACAGGTGGGAGGATATTTCTACACTCTCTATGCAATTTTACTGATATATTTGTTGATCCTTATGTCACACTGTCTTCATTACTATTAAAATATAAGCCTCAATTGTCAGTTATTTTAAGTTCTTTAGCTTTGTTCTTTTTCAAAACTACTTTGCATAATATAGATTTATTTTTTGCATTTCCATATGCCTTTATTTTCCTCTATGCCCTATCCAATTAGTATTTCTTTAAAACTCTTCTGGGATTACAATTAGGAGTATACTGCCTCTAAAATCCATGTTGGAGAAATGATATCTTAACAATTATGAGTCTTCCTATGTAGAAGCATGGTACATTTTTTTCATTTAGATTTTGATGAAATTTTCTCAGTAGTATTTTGTAGGTTTTAATATAGAAGTTTTGAATATACTTTGATATATTTGTTCCTAAACACTATATAATTTATGCTGTTGTTGTAATTAAAATTTTATTCTCTAATGTGTGCTAGTATATAAAATGTAATTAATGTTTGTTATTTAATTTCCAAATATATGGGGCTTTTTCTAGATCTCTAATTTTATTGTAGTTACAGCACATAATCTGTATAATTTCAATCCTTTTAAATTTATTGAGCCAAATTTTATGGTCCATCAGATGCTCTATCTTATTTCGTTTATGTTTACCAACAGTTTTTGAAAAGATATGAAAGAAATACAAAAATAAAACCCTGTTTTCTTGCAGTTTACCAGTCACAGGGAATTGTTAAAAATATAAAGATGCAGGGTGTAGTTGTACACACCTGAAATTCCAGCAGTTTGGGAGGCTGAGGTAGGTGGATTGTCAGCTCAAGGCCAGCCTCAGCAACTTTATGATACTCTGTCTTAAAATGAAAATAAAAAGGACTGGGGATGTAGTTCAGTGGTAGAGCACCCCTGGGTTCAATCCCTGATAGATTAGATAGATAGATAGATAGATAGACACACACACATATATTCATACATACAAAGTTAAGAACAGCTAAAATTATGTTGTCAGTATGGATTAAATACATAAGTGATGAAAAGTCCTAAAGGAAATTATCTATCAGAGCAGGGGCTCAATCAGCACGTGTACTACTCCACTATTTCTGGATGTGAGTGTTTGAGCCAATTCTTAAAACAGGTGTTGGGAATGAACTGTTGGAGTGAATATTAGTGAAGTGATATGTAACACAAGAGATTTTAAAAAGAGAACTGGGACATCATGAACAAAAGACAGTTTGGAATCTCTTTCCCTTTTTTTCCTTCTGTCTCAGTCCATTTTCTCCTGCTAGAACAGAATGCCACAGACTGAGTAATTTATAAAGAAAAGAAATTTATTTCTCACAGTTCTGAAGGTTGAGAAGTCCAAGATCAAAGGGCTATATCTAGTGAAGGCCTTCTTGCTCTCCCATAATTTAATGGAGGATACCACATGGTAACAGAAATCCACTGCATGTGAAAGAGAAGAAAAGAGGGCCCCATCCCTCTCTTTTATGATTGACCCACTCCTGTGATAAAAGCATTAATTTACTCATGAGGATGGAGCTCTCATGATTTGTGTACCTTCTATTAGGCCTCTCTCTCTCTCTCTCTCTCTCTCTCTCTCTCTCTCTCTATATATATATATATATATATATATATATATATATATATATATATATATATATATATTGTGTGTGAGATGGACACAGTGCCTTTATTTCATTTTTTATGTACTGCTGAGGATCGAACCAAAGTGCCTTTCACATGCAAGGCAAGCACTCTACCACTGATCTACAACCTCAGACCTAGGCCTCATTTTTGTTACAATGAAAATTAAATCTCAACATGAATTTTAGAGAGAACTAATATTTAAATCATAGCACATATTTTTTCCACAAGAATTTTTTCTAACTTAATATGTCTCATGCTTTGTGATAAATGCTGGCTGTGCACTGTCTCTGCACCCAAAGATCTCTTAGTGAAGTGGAAGACGCAGGCATAAATTGGTAGAGTACAAGCTTTAAGAAGTGGGATGCTAGCCAGGGGCAGTGGTGCACGGCTTGTTGTCCTAGTGGCTTGGGAGGCTGAGGCAGGAGGATTGTGAGTTCAAAGCCAGCCTCAGAAACTTAGTGAGACCTTGTCTCTAGATAAAATATAAAAAGGGGGTTGGAGATATAATTCTGTGGTTAAATGCCCCTGGGTTTAATCCCTGGTACAAAAGGAGGAGGAGGAGGAGGAGGAGGAGGAGGAGGAGGAGGAGGAGGAGGAGGAGAGTACTAGAATAGCAAGGTGAAGTAGAAATAACTAGTTTACTTTGCCTGTAGTGGCATCAAGAGTATCTTAGATAGTGGATATCATTTGAGCTTGGTCTCTCAACATGTGTCTATTGGATAGAGAGAATGAAAAATGCCTAACAGCATGAAAATATAAGACAGAGGCATCAGGTAGACAACCATTATGGAGTTCAACCTTGTGGTGATCCTGTGATGCAGCAGAAACTACAAATGCTATTTCAGTGCCCTCTCACACATGCGCAGGAAGATTACAGTAGTCTCTGCTCTCCAACGAGTTGCAGCAGAAGTAAAACATTCATTCCATACCCACCTGCAAGAATGACAAAGTTCAGGGTTTAAGACTCTAAAATGATTGCAAAATTGGCAAGGAAGTCCAGGTATATAGAAAGAAATATGTCATCTATATCAAATGGTTGCAGCATGAGAAGGCTAATGACTCAACCATTCAAGTGGGCATTCACCTAAGCAAGGTGGTTATCATCAGGCTAAAACTGGACAAAGATAGAAAAAGAAATTATTGAATGCGAAGCCAAGTCTCAACAAGTTGGAAAAGAAAAAGGCAAACATAAGGAAGAGCTTATTGAGAAAATGCAGGAATGAATATAACCTGTTATGCAACTACAGCTTAAGTGGATTCCTAGCCTCAAATGTGTTTCTTTGGAACTTTCCAAGATGTCTCTGGAATGTTTCATTGCCTTCCTGTTTTGTTATTATTGTGTGGCTCTATCAATCCACTTTTGCTATTTTTATTCATAATTTTATGAATAGAAATTTGAACTGTTTCCTAATTTCAAATGATATTTACATCATTTTATAAGTAAAATATATCGTATCAAAAAAGAAAAAGAAAATATAAGACAAATTGAAACAATAGCCTAGGGTATATGTATATGATGAGTGGGGATACGAATTTGCAAAGGTGTGATAGAGCCAGATAATTAGAAAATTTGATCGTGCCTAAGGAGTTTGTAATTTAAGTGAATAGTATTCATAAAATGTTTTTAAGCAGTACAGAGGCTTGATCATATTTGTGTTTATAAAGATAATCGGCAAAATTGGGAAGGATGGTGTATTAGCTTTATGTCACTGTGACCAAAAATACTTGAGAAGAACAACTTAAAGGAGGAAAAGTTTATTTTGGCTCATGGTTTTAGAGATTCAGTCCACGGTCAACTGATTCCATTGCTCTGGGCCTAAGCTGAGGCAGAGCATTATGACAGAAGGACACGGTGACAGAATGCTGCTCTGCTCACGGTGGCCAGGAAGCAAAGAGAGAAGGAGGAGCCAGAGGGACAAGATATAACCTCCAAAGGCATACCCCCAGTGACCCACCTCCTCCAGCCACACCCCACCTGCCTAGAGTTACCACATAGTCATTCCATTCAAACTTGGATTGACTGATTATGTTACAGCTGTCATAATCTAATTATTTTACCTCTGAATATTACTGTATTAACCCAGGAGCTTTTGGTGGGACACCTCCTTTCCAAATCATAACAGGTGGCTTGGACTTGTGAGAAATTAAAGACAAGAAGATGAATTGGGAGACCATGTTGTAGCTCAAGTGATTGAGGATCAATCTGAAGTGAGGCAAGACAGAGGAATTAATATGTGAAACATAAAGGAGGTAGAATGAATAGACACCTGGGAATTAAGACAAAGTGGTCATTAGTTATTTCCACTTTGAATGTACGTAGTAGGTTCATGGTGGTTTCATTACAAGGAAAGAAAATGCAATAAAAAGGCAGATCTGGGGAGAAAAACTGAGTTCTATTTCTTTTACCTTGAAGAAGAAGGATCCATTAGCCAGCTGTTACCATAGTTCTGAAAATCAGGAAAGGGTTTAGTGCTAGAGATTTGATTTGCAAGTCATTATTATTGACTGGACATCAGTTAAGCAGGATCTATACTTGCCTAGTATGTCTGAGGGAAACTGGACTATTGGAGGGAGAAGCCCCTTTCAAGGACTTTGAGTAACTATTAAGAGAATGGAGGAGTAGAAGAATATGGGATATCAGAGATGAGTGTTGAGAGCCACAACTGAAGCGGCCCCAGCAAACTTCCAGCTGATTGGCTCACCATGGCCCCAGCAAACTTCCAGCTGATTGGCTCCTCTGTGGCGATGCTCATTGGGCTGTTTCCCAGCCCTTTCAGACCACGGAACTGCTCATTGGGGGACTCTTTTGGCTCTGCCCACGCAATCCAGCAAATCGGCCTCAAGAGCGGGAGGAGTGGGGGTTGAGTGGCTCAGCTGAAGCCCGTGGTGGCAGTTGGGCTCTGAGGGAATTCCTGAAGAGCTCCTGTGGTGAGGCGTGTGTTTGCTGGGGCGGCTTAGGCTGTGGCTCTCAACAGATGAGTGCTGGTGATGTAGAAGGATGATCTGTAATAACAACTCTAAAAGTTTGTTTTTTAATCCTGCCTTATTTATTAAACAACAGACATATCAAAAGAAGTAACTGGAGGAAAATTAAGCTTACATCACATATTAATTAGAACACTTTAGGGTTTCTGTAAGAGAAATCAACTTGAGCTAGCTTTGGTAGAATAAGTGACTTTCTTATGTGGATTCAGTGATTCCTCATAGAATCCCTGAGTTAAGAAAGCCATTTTAATCATGAGTCAGACAACCATTGAGGATGCAGGCTCAGCTACACTCTGTCTACCTTTTTTCTTTGTCTCTCCCATTCCCTCCAGTCTTGTTTTCTCTACTTCTCCTGATGCTACAGCACCTACATGGATATGATATAGCACCGGATACTCAATATTACCAATTGCCTCTCCCTATTCTAAATCCCCAGGGAAGTTCTCCATTGGCCCAGCATGGGTGAGATGTCCCATTTTAATCCAGTTAATTGTGTGTGTGAGTGCATGTGTGCATGTGTGCATGCTTTGTAAGTGTGTGTATGTTTAAAGGGGCAAAGGAACTCCAGGCCAATTAAATCATAATGGGTGGGATCCAGAAGTCAGTATTTTTGTTTATAAATGCCCCACTTTGAAAACCAATGGTTTAGGCTCCATTATTTTTATGAAAATAAATACTTTGGTAGGGATAATAATGCCAGCTCTCCCCAATCCCCCCCCCCCGTACATATCTATGTCTTAATACCAGAACCTGTGAAAATCTGAAGGTCAGGTGATTATCAACCATAACAACAACAACAACAACCACAAGAACAATAATTCTATCTATAACTCTAATTCCCCTAAAGAAATATTATTTTGGATTATCTGGATGGGCCTAATATAATCACAAGGGTCCTTAAATGTAGACAAGGTAGACAAAAATGTCAGTGTCAGCTATGCACAGTGGCACACACCTATAATTCCAGCTACTCAGGAGGTTGAAGCAGGAGGATCACAAGTTTGAAGTCAGCCTCAGCAACTTAGCCAGACCCTCAGCGATTTAATGAGACCACATCTCAAATTTTTAAAAGGTTTGAAAAGGGTGGGGATATAGGTCAGTGGTAAAGGACTTCTGGGTTTATTCTCCAGTACCCCCCCCCCCCCCCACAGCAATTCAGTTTTAAAAATGAGTGTCAGAGTAATATCATGGCTGATTTTGAAGATGAAAGGGGGTCATGAACTAAGGAATGGGGACAGCCTCTAGAAATTGGAAAAGATAAAAAAGAAGTCTTCCAAAGAGTTTCCAGAAAGGATCTCTACTCTGTGGACATCTTACTTTAGCCCAGTGTGACTATTTTTAGACTTCTGTCCTCTAATAATGTAAGATGTGTATCTTTTTCTTCTTCTGAAAATAGCATGTCCATCTAACCTTTTCATTTAGAAATATTTCTCTTTATTTTTTTCTTAGGTCACACATGTATTTTCTTTACAGGAGTGGTTATGATACCCAAACCCATCCAATTAGGCTCTTCCTTTGGTGTTTTAAAAACTGGAATGATGTTGATACCCTGTCTCAAAATCAAAAACAAACAAACAAATAAAACAAAGCAAAACTGGAAATGCGGAAAGAGACATCTTCTGTCTGATAGCAATTTAATAGGCATGATCCCACTACTACTTCTCAGAGGCCACAGTTCCAAGCCTGTAGCTCATGACTTTGGGAGGTTTAGAAAAAAAAAAAATGACCCTGTCTGAGAGTGGTAAGATTGAGAGCCTGAACTGGAATTTGAAGCATTCTAGCTTCTGGTTCCATTTATCCCCAAGACCAATCATAGAATTACAACTTGGGTTACACAATAACCTAAGCTACTTCAATTTAGTATTTGTTACTCCAATCAAAATAACCTGACAAATGCAGTCAATAAATAAATAAATAAATAAACCCAGTAATTAAATGAAAAGTTTTTAAAAACCTACATATACACATCTGTTAGGATGCAAAAAATTATTTTTATTAACCCATTGTGTTTTTTAAGTACCTTCCATAAGGGAAAACTTTTACTAGTGAAATGAATAGGACAATGCCCTGCTTCCAGACACTTATAGATGTATTCATCTGTGTCTGTATTTGCCAACATACTTTTCTGCAATAAGTCCTTCCTACAGTCTCTTTATACTTATTTGACAAACGCAAAATAGAAATGTGTTCAAGCAAGTTGGCTTTGTAAAATACACAAATGAAAGAACCATAAAGGTTAACAAGAAGATTTTCATGATAGTCTTATCTTTAAATGCAGTTACCAGATTCTTCCGTAAAATGCTACAATTACAATCAAAATACTTGCTGGGAAGGAATATTGGTGTGATCCTGTGGTGATTCTTTTATTCTTAATGAACCAAATACATCTTAATTCCATCATTACTAAAGTAAAAAGAAAAGGGGGAAATTAGTTTGGAATAAATCACTTCAGGCCCACAGCACAATTCACTTTGGATTCACTCAGGTGTGTGTTTATTTTAATAGCCGATCTGAAGGCATGTGAGGTGCCACAGCTGACCAGAATCTAAACAGAAAAGCATAGAACTTCCAATTAAGCACACATGCAGCATGGAATAATAATCAAGTTAGGCTCCCTAGAATGCTAAATTCCAGAAAACCTTCAGCCCTTAGGTTGTCATTTCCACAACAGTACAGATCTTTTATTTTGTTTCTAAGAAGGGCTTTTAATATTCTAAAATACAAATTCTAAAGTAGCAGCCTAAAAGGCAGATTCAAAGATGGGTGTTATTTGACAATCTATGTTCTCTCCTTTCCAAGATATTCCTGTAGGTTTGTTCAAGATTTTTTTTTTTTTTTTCCCAAGAGAAAGCACACTGTTGTCCCCAAAAGTTGTCTAGAAGCAGGGCAAGAGAATTTGTCCTTAGGGAAAGGGCAATTCCCAGAACTGTAACAGTGGGCAATGCTTGGATGGTTGCCAGTCATGATCTGGACTCGCTCGAATACCTGCATAGGTCATCTGTGGAAGAGAAATCTCCACTCCCTTCACAAGGGCTGAGGACTGTGCATGATGAGCAGTGACAAAGGAAAGAAAAATGTGTAGTTATATAGGCATGTGAAAGGGGTAAAGTCTGGCAGGAATCTGTGTGGCTTGAGGAAGTCCCGAGGGCTGACTGTTTGGCCCTGCGCCAGGTCTGGTTTTTTTGAGAGTGCAGAGGCGCCTCGATGACTTTTCTGTCTACCAAGAGTGGAGAGCCCCAGACCGATGCCCAGGGTAGTCGGTCTTCCCGGCAGAGGCAGTGGTGACAGCAGAGGCTCCACTCCTCCCTCCATTCCTCCGTTTCCCACTCCGCCTGGCCCCGCCCCTCATTCACCACCCCTACTAGCCCCGCCCCTTATTTCATAACTCCGCCCCAACCCGGTCCTGTAGCTTATCACCTCCCTTCCCGTCCGCTCCTGCCTGCTAGCTCCGGCTGGACTCGGCAGTTGTGGGAGCGCGCAGGCGCGGCGAGCAACTCTTCAGAGCGCTGAGTAGCGGAGAGGGACGCGCGGTAAGTGTGGCAGGAGCTCGGGGCTCCTCCTGGGTAACTTGGTCCCAGGCGAGCGTCCCAGGAGGGATCGGGGTGCGTGGGGGTGATTTCAGTCCAGCAAAGAGAAACTAACTAGACGTGAGGCAGCACTGGTGGTGACGTTGCCTAAGGGTGTCCGGCCAGGACCGCGTGGAGAACCGAGTGCTTGTGGAGAGTGGGCGAGGGTGTGTATAAGGAGAAAAATTGGAGAAAGGCTCCAGAGGCTGGAAGTCCACACACGGGATTGGCAGGATCGGGAAGCTGGCCAAGGGCGCTGGAGAGTGTCCCAGCTTCAAGTTCAGTCCCCCTGCTTGGTGCCCCTGAGCAGCGTCCCAGACACATCCCTTCCCCCTCACTGCCTTCTCGGGGTGCATAGTTGCCAGAAACCTTCACCATCGCTCGGGAGAGGATTTAGAGGTGGGCTGTTGGCCCGGGCTCGTGCCAAGGAGGGCGTAGCTTTCGTGTGACTTTCCTTTACCCCGCCCCCGGGAATGTGTCCCTCTTCTGGTCCATTGTGCTCGTGGACGTTTTAACAAAGGCTATGACTGTTTCGCAGGCAGTGGCGGGTGACAGCGGGGGCGGGTGTGTGTATGTGTTGGGGAGGGGTGATTGAAAAGTCGGGATGCGGCCCTGGGGACGGGAGATCTAAGGGGTGCCTGGCGTGGGGGAAGTGGAAGGAAGGGAACAACCTTCCTGCTTCAGCTTTTTCCTTCTTCCTGGTCCGCTGATTTTGATCAGAGGTAGAACAACCTCAAGAAGGATACGACTGGATGTTAGTGTGCATGTTCAGGCTCTGGCTGCTGCAGCCTTTGCTTTTGTGATTGTGTTGTTCATATATTTATCTAGAGTCCTTTCAGGGAGAAAAGCGAAACTAATAGAATTTGAAAGGAGTGAATGGGGGCGGTGAGGAGGTGGAGTGACAAAACTTAGAGCTAAAAAATTGCCTTTTAAAAGTTATAGTTTAAAGCCAGACTTAGAAAGATGTGAAGATGGGCAAGTCAGGGTAAGTAAGAACTTGGTTGGGGTACTGTTGATTGTTTCAAAGACAAGCATACTATAGGGGGTAGGGTGCTGCCAAGGACTTTGGCAGACTCTCTTTAGAACTTTTAAAAATTATATTAGGAAGGCTCAGTGGCAGAGCCCTTGCCTAGCATGTGTGAGGCACTGGGTTCGATCCTCAGTACCACGTTAAAAAAATAAATTAAAAAAGGCATGTTGTCTATCTACAACTGTAAAAAACATTTTTAAAAAATGATATTAGAAATACAAAACACTAGGGCAAATATTATGATGTTGGATATGGGTCCATAGGCTTTCATTTTCAATTTTAGAATCTTCTTTGAAAGATGGTATATGTATTCCCAAGCATAAATATTGATATTTTTACTCATTTGTTTTAACTTAATACAATAAAGTGATCTTCCTTTTCCTCCACCCCTTTCCCTTGATTGTGAATCCTGTTTTATAAACATTTACTTTCAGACTTGAAATATGTTTAAAGACAGTTGCCCCACCTCAGGTATGAAGTAAATAAGATTTCTGCTCCTTTATTCTTGTAACTCTTTCTTCTGTTTTTTTTTTTTTTTTCTGTTATTTTAAGAAACAGAAACAGTTGCTAAATTATCAAACTAGGGAGGTAGGAGTAAGTGATTCCTTGTCCCTTTTATAAGGAACTCCCGGAACTTTCCAAATGAATTCTCTGTGCAGACTCAGCCCAATTCCCCACTTGGACAAATTTGCCAACATACCAAGAATAAATTAAACATTCCCTTTTCCATTAAATTGATATCACTGACCTTATTTCTCTCTTGCTACTAGAACCTCAGGATTCTGTGTTACCCCAGTACACAATGCTACCTGGCATGTGGTGAGTGCCTAGTAAACTTATAGTTAAGTATTAATAAATGTTGTTAGAAAGATAGTAATTCATTCTGCATAAAGTTCATGGGATAATAAAAGATTTAAAATGCTAAAATTGTTTTTAATATTTGAGTAACATTATTTGGAATATTGATGAGGAATAAGTACAGGATTATATTCCCATGTATTAGTCCTAGTTTATCCTTATAAAAGAAGTACAAAAACTGCAGATAAAGGGAAAATAGGGGATCAGAAAATGGCCAGATTTTTTCTGAGGGGGTGCTGGGGATGGAACTCATGTCCTCATACTAGGCAAGCACTCTACCATTGAGCTGCACCTCCAGCCCCCAAGACCAAGTTTTTAAAAGGCTAATTTCTAATACTGAAACTGTGAAAAATCAACATGTGGCAAATTAACCATCTGTAGAAAAACACAAATAGCGTGCTGCTGGAATTTAGGAGGTATTACAAACAATAAAGCTTGCCAGGTGGTATTCTCTGAAGCCTGATGTAACAAAAGAAATTGTAACCTGGTCAGTTGTGTTATACTTCCATATCTTAAGGTGGTTTGAGCCTTTAGTTAATGGATCTCTTTGAGTTGTATTATTCCCTGATGGGTTTGGTCTGACCATTTCTGCCATCTTACCTTTGATATTCTCTTAATTCCACCAGCCTTACTGGCTTTCCATTCACCTCTGGTTCAAACAGAAATTAACTTCCCCCAGCTCCTCACCAGATCCACTCAATCTCATCATTCCCTTCCCCAGCTTTCATTTCATGAATGGATTTTCCATTTGGAGAGACTATCACAAGCAAATGATCACTCACTTTGTAAAATAATGTAATTGATTCTTTAGTCTAAAAATGAGTCCTGATTGACTACTTGGTTAGTCCAGGTTTCTGTGTGCAGAGAATCTATTCTGGTCATTAGTAACTTCTATTTTTCTTCCTTGATTTCACCTCTATCTAATTAAATGTAAAAGTGACTTAATTCTATTTCCATGACACCTCTTTAAATAACATTAACCATTTACGCCCCCCCCCCCCCCACTTCATGTTCAACGTTTTTTTTAAATTTTATTATTTTGTGGGGATGGGTGCCAGGGATTGAACTCAGGGGCACTCAACCACTGAGCCCCATCCCCAGCCCTATTTTTGTATTTTATTTAGAGACAGGGTCTCACTGAGTTGCTTAGCACTTCACTGTTGTTGAAGCCGGCTTTGAACTCATGAGCCTCCTGCCTTAGCTGGGATTACAGGTATAGAACACTGCGTCTGGTCATGTTCAACATTTCTATTAATAAAACTTGAGACGCAGAGACATAAACAGATGCCATAATTTTTTTTAAAGAGAGAGAGAGAATTTTTTAATATTTATTTTTTTAGTTTTCGGTGGACACAGCATCTTTATTTTATTTTTATGTGGTGCTGAGGATGGAACCCAGTGCCCCGCGCATGCCAGGCAAGCATGGTACTGCTTGAGCCACATCCCCAGCCCCATAATTTTTTTTTAAAGTTCTACATCTTCTGTGACTTATATACCCACCTATTAAAAAAATATTACAAACCAAACCATTGCAAGCATATCTTCCTTCCTAAAACTTTCCTCACCTAGACTGATGTTAAGCTTTGGATATGAGGTGTCCTCCAAAGGCTCCTGTGTTAATGCAGGACTATTCTGAGGTGAAAAGATTAGGTTATGAGAGCTGTAACCTAATCAGTCCAGCCTAGTTTGAATGGATTGAATGAGTGGTAACTGTATACAGGTGGGCCATGGCTGGAGGATGTGGGTCACTGGGGATGTATCCTGGAAGGGTTTATCTTCCCTGAAGCCCCTTCCCCCTGCTCTCTGCTTCCTGGCTATCATGAGTGGAGGAGCTTTCTTCTGCCATGATGTTCTACCTCACCTTGAGCCCAGAGCAATGGAGCCATCCAACCATGGACTGAACCTCCAAACCATGAGCCAAAATAAACTTTTTTTCATCAAAGTTGTTGTCAAGTATTTTGGTCACAGTAATGAAAAACTGACTAATATAACTCCCTCCTTGTATTTCCATTTTTCTTTTAATTCTTGATTAGTTCATTTTACCAAGTCTTTATCTTAGAGTTCTGTGCAAAACTTTCTTTCTTACTATATGCTGAAGACAATACTATGGCAATCAAGGACATGGATATGGAAGGAAAACAAAATTTTAAACTTCTTAGTATCGGTTCCCTCATCTGTAAAAAATGATAATGATAATACTTACCTGAGAGTGAGATCAGGTATTTTAATAGCTTATCTTAATGTTCTAAAATGGCAGCAATTTATTTGTATTTGCTATTTCTTGTGAGCTCCCATCATTTCAGTTATCAATTGACTTCAAAATGTGGATGTTTTGATACCTCACACCCTGTTCAAACTCCAGTTGTGTATTTGTGGTTTCCTTCCATATATCTCTGTCAAGTTGTTTATAGCACAGTGGTTGTCAAATTTTAGCATGCACTATAATCACAAGAATGCTCGTATTTCTGGGTCCCACCCCCAGAGTTTATGATATAAGTCCTGAAAATTTCCATTTCTATCAAGTTTTCAAATAAAGGTGATGTTGCTAGCTTTGTGAAAGAAAATTGTTCATCTGCAAGGAAAAAAATTAGCTGGCAGCCTCCAGCCTAGTGATATGGTAGGCATTGTAATGTCATAACACATTACTCATGTGTTTGTGGTTAATGATGATATAAGTAAGCATACTGTACTGTCAGTTGTATAAAAATACAACACATACAATAATGTATGTATTACAATAAGGTATGTACGTTAACACTTGCTAATGCTAATATATGAGTGTTACCAATTTATATATTTACTATACTATAATTTTAGATCATCATTTTAAAGTATATTGCTTCTACTTATAAAAAATACTGTAAAACAATATACCATTTATATGGTAGCAGCAGCCTCATGCATCTTGTGTTTACTGTATCTCTCAAGTGCATCAAAAGGCCAAGAGGAATGATTGACCTATACCATCTAGGCTTATGTGAGTATACTCTAAGATGCTTGTCTAAAGACAATTGACACCAAGAAGCATATCCCCATTGTTAAGTGGCATATGACTACACACATATACATACACACACACATACACATATATATGAAGTCATATAGTGTTGTATTTTGGGGGGAGAAATAAAAAACAGGGCCAGTGAATTGGGGGAACACTTACCTGTGGGTGAATAAGGTGTGATCAGGGAAGACTTCACTATCAACAAAGGCCCATAAGAGATAAGAAAACTATTTATATAGAGAAAGAGCATTTTTGACAGAGAACATCAAGTGCAGATGTCATGAAGTGGGACTTTTTGAGACCTTGCTAAGAACAGCAAAGTGATCTCTGCAACTAGAGTAGCATGGGGTGAATAATAACAGAGTCAGGTAAGCAAAAAGGAGTGTTGGAGAGTGGGAAAATCCTATAGAGCTATTCAGCTCAATATTGGAAGACATTGTAAGGAGAGGATAGTTATTAGAGACTTTAAAGTCAAGAGTGATTTTACTAGATTTCTGTTTTATAGGGATTTTTTTTTCTGGGTGCTGTGTGGAGAGTAGATTGAAAAAACCCAAGAGAGGCCAATTAAAAGAGGGATTATGGTGGTTGGATTAAGGTAGTGTAATGCTGGAGGTGATGTTAAATGATCCGATTTCCTGATGATTTGGAAGTAGAATATAACAGAAGATGAGAGTCAAGGATGCTGCCAGTGAGTTTCAACTGAGCACCTGCACCTGGGAGAATGGAGTAGCTCTTTAATGAAATATGAAAGATTGCATTACTTTTGTCGTTCTATAATATTGTATTGACTATTAACTTCAGAATCAATTTTTTTTTATACCCACAAAATAACTTGCTGAAATTTTCATTGGGATTGCATTGAATTTGTAGGTCAACTTGGAAAGAACTGACATCTTGAGACTATTGAGTATTCCTATCCATGAACATGGAATATCTTGCCATTTTTTCATTTTCTGAAAGAAAAGATTAAAGATTAAATACTGGCCATGCTGAATTTGAGATGTTTGTTTCATAGCCAGGTAGAATTCATAAGTATGAGTAGTTCTATCTATTTTTATCTCTTTATCTCTGGTAATATTCTTTGTTCTGAAGTCTGCTCTATCTGAAATTAATATAACTAACTAATATTGCTTTCTTTTAACTAGTGCTGGCAAGGTACATCTATCCCCATCTTTTTAATTTTAGTGTTATGTGCTTTTAGAGTAAAAATGAGTTTCTTTTAATTGTATTTAGACTATTCACATGCAAAACAATTATTTAGTTGAATTAACATCTACTGAACTTGTTATTGTTTTCTATGTATTGCCCTTACTATTTTTGTCTTCCACACTTTTATACCTCTTATGGGTTTAATTAAGCATTTTATATGTGCTATGGTTTGGATAAGTTTCCCCAAAGGTCCATGTGGTGAACTCTTGGCTCCCTGCAAGGTGGTATTGGGAGGTGACAGAACTTTTAAGAGATGTGGTCTACTGGGAGGTCTTCAGATCATTAGAGGCATGCCCTTGAAAGAGATGGTAGGACCCTGGCCCCTTCCTCTCTCACTTTCACTCCCAGCCATGAGGGGAATAGCTTTGTCTTCCAAGCATTCCTGCTGTGATGTGCTGCCTTGCCACAGGTCCCAAAGCAATGGAGCCAACCATGGGCTGAAACCTCTGAAACTGTGAGTTAAAATAAATCTTTTCTCTTTAAAAGGTGATTATATCAGGCATTTGCTGTAGTGATGGAAAGCTGACTAAAATTATGGTTTATTGTCTCTTCTTTTTTGGTATATAAAGTATGCTTAAAAAAAAACCTTTAAAATTGTTGCTCTAGATTTTCCAATATACATTTGCAGTGAATCCAATAAATTTTTAAAAACGCTGTTCTCCCCCTGGGTAGTGCAAGTATCTTGTAATAAAATCTTCCTAATTCCTCCCTCCCTCCCTCCCATTGCTTTGCTTTTCTTAAGACTTTAGCCATATAATTATTTCTAAATTATTAGTTAATTTTGCCTGTTTTATTAAATGAAAACATCCACATATCCATTTTTTTTTTTTTGCTCAATATTACATATATGAGATAACGTCAATTAGTTGTATGCTTCTCAAACATTGGTGTGCACCTGAATTCCCTGGAGGTTTGGGATGGGGCCTGAGATTCTACCTATCAATTTCCCATGTGATGCTGATGTTGCTGTTTCACAAATAATGTTTGTAGTCATATGGTTCTAGTTCATTCCACTTTCAACTGTTTAATACGCTCTGAATACTTCAGTTATTTACTGTACAGATATTCACCTAGGGTAGAAAAGACGTGGGAAACTGTCCTTTAGTTTTCCACAAAGTTTTTTTCTTTCTAGGATTGGGAACTAAGAAGGAACAAATTATTTCATACTAACATGGGTATTGTCATCAGAATAGTAAATTGAAGATTTGAATAAAATAGTGATATGGTTCCAGAACATTTCTCACATTGCCTTTTTAGTTATAGGCAAGATTTTGCCAACTTTATTCTGTTCAGGTTATTCTGACATAAGGAAAAGTTAGAAAGGACTTATCAGGTGCCCTGTGTGCAAGTGAGTATGTGCTCAATCGCATATGTATGGGAGTAACAGACAAGACAAAGCTTTTATAAAAGGGCTTTTATAGGAAACAATAGCTCCTGTGTTTTGTTTTGATTCTTTTTCATGTTGGGGCTTTGAAGACAAGCTCTTTCTATTGTAACATCTTTCCTATAATGGCAAAGTGATTTGGTTAGCCTGAAAACCTGGAGGACAATAGAAATGATATTGTCATTGCAAGTTGACTTGTAGAGCCTCCTAAAGAAGTGAATTTAGGGCTGGGGTTGTAGCTCAGTGGCAGAGCACTTCCCTGGGACGTGTGAGGCACTGTGTTCAATTCTTAGCACCACATAAAAATAAATAAAATAAAGATATTGTGTCCGTCTACAACTAAAAATATATTTTTTAAAAAAGAAGTGAACTTATATGTTAAATTTAAATTAAGCATTTATTGAACACCTTTGGTATATAGGAGTGTGTGTGTGCTAGCGTGATCCTTTGTAAATACTTCTTAAAAAATGTTATTGGGCCAGGTGCAGTGGAGCATACCTGTAATCCCAGCAGCTAGGGAGGCTGAGATAGGAGGGTGGCAATTTTGAGACCAGTCTTAGCAGGTTAGTGAGGCCCTAAGCAATTAGGGACACCGTGTCTCAAAATAAAAAATAGAAAGAGCTGGGGATGTAGCTCAGTGATAGAGCATCTCTGGGTTCAATCCCCAGTACCAAAAAACAAAAACAAAAAAAACAACAACAAAAAAAGAATGTTATTGGTTATTGGGCATAATGAAGTGAGAATCAAAGAGTCATAGGGCTGGAGTAATCACAGTTCTTAAAAATGCTTATAGTTGCTTTGCTTTCTCCATTATTGTGGGGTAATAATTGATATAGTTATTTTCAAGCTCATTCAAATACTTGGTGATGAATTTTTGATAAAGCACATTATCTCCTTCAAAGGCTTGGCAATTAAATGGACCAGAATTGAAATAACCATTTGAACTCTAGGCACATTTTTTTCAGTGCCTCGGAATGTAGAAGCTAGAATTTCTTTAGGAAAATGTGTTATATTTAAAATCTCTGACATGGAGTAAGCTCCCTGTGTTCTGTTTTCTTTCCTCCTTTCAAAACTGTCTCAGAAGATGTGCGTTATTTTTTTGGAGTCCTAGTTAACCACATGCCTCCTTTTTCAGTGACAAAGCCTTGTTATTTAAAGCACTTTATGTTCTGTGAATCACTTCCAGCCTCTCTCTGGTGTGCCTGTTCTTTGTGATTTGGTTTCTAGTGTTATGCATTCCAATTTTATAAAAAAACTATATAAGTAACTTGCCACAATAATCTATTCTGACATGTTTGCTTCAGGGAGAAAGCAGAAAAAGTTAGGAACATAAGCCCAGTTTTAAAATTTGCTGTTGCTGCAAAAAAACAAAAAACTGTTAATGGGATATATTTCAAGTTTCTTTTCCTATATTAGTATTACTTATGGGACTAGAATATTTATTTTGTTAAGAATATATTTACTTTCATATGTAATTTTATCCTGCTTCAAAATCCCTTGGATTTATCAAGAAAATATTATAGAAGTGAAAAATGAGAGAAATATCTTCATTAGGTTTTTAAGCAGAGAGTCTGAAAATACAAATATTTTTGTTGTATTAATATGAAGAGTATTGTAAAAATAACTATTCTTTGAACTTTAAACTTTAAAATGCAAATGGTAGATACTCATATTTATTATTAGCATTTTCTTTATTTCATTCTCTAAATTATGAATGTTCACCAACATTTATAAAATTTACCTTTGAAGTTTTGAATAGTGTATTCCTATTACTGTTGTCCTAGTTTGAGGGTTTCTTACATCTTTCCTAACACTTTAGCCATATCCTTTTAAGTGGTCTCCCCAGTCATTTGTTCCCTGCGCTTAATCCAGATCTGCCTATCCACAGGTATTGAAAACCTTCTAAACAAGGCGTGGTGGCGCACACCTATAATCCCAGCAGTTTGGAAGGTTGAGGCAGGAGGATCATGAGTTCAAAGCCAGCTTCAGCAAAAGCGAAGTGTTAAGCAACTCAATGAGATCCTGTCTCTAAATAAAATACAAGATAGGTCTGGCAGTGTGGCTCAGTGGTCGAGTGTCCCTGAGTTCAATCCCCAGTCCAAAAAAAAAAAAGAAAAAGAAAAGAAAACCTCTTCCTGGAGCTGGGCTTGTAGGACTTGTAGCTCAGTGGTAGAGCACTTGCCTAGCATGTGTGAGGTGCTGGGTTTGATCCTCAGCACCACATAAAAATAAATCCTCATCAACCCCTATAGACCGAACTATTCACTCAGTCAAAAGCTGTGTGTACCTAACATTTCTGAGTTGTATAGGCCTAACCATTCTTCTGTTTTTCTATTTGAGTTCCTCATTTGCATTTCAATTCTTAGCCTTTTGACTGGTGCTAATTCTCTGTCAGCATCTCAGGCCTACTAGCCAGAGGCCTGCATCCCACCACCAGGAATCTCAGTGCTAAATATCCCTAGAATCCTTGCCACTAGAGCGCGTGGATCCTACTCTACTTTAACTGGACTTAAGAGGAAAAGGTTATCAGAATCCTCAGTGAACCAGGAAGGAGCCTGGAGAAAATCCTGTGTAGAATGGGATTTTCTTTTTTCCTCTGGGACCCAAACCCACTCTCTTGACAGCCCTGTCCTTCTCAGAAATATAGTGATAGTCCATTATTTGGAAGATTGCTCAAACTATTTTTTCTTCTTATCTCTTAAAAAACTCCTTCCCATATGGATTATCATCTTTATTCATAACAATAACCACAATCACAGTAACCTCTCTATGTTGTACTAGATATTTTCATGACTTTGTATTACCCTCTAGAGTATATGACTTTATCCCCACTTTGTAGTGGGAACACTGAAGTTTAAAAAGAGTTTTAAGTTTCCAAGGTCACTTTGTGGGTATATGGTAGGGCTGGAATTCCAGTCCAGGTTTCTCTGACAATGAAAGGTGGGAACTTTTTTCAGGAGGCCCCCATGCATGAAGCTTGCTTTGAGGACTTTTGTCTTCCTATCCTCACTTCCACATGGCAAGCACACAGTAGAACTCTTTAGTTTAGGAAGAGAAAATGTATATTGAGCATTTACATATGCATTTCAACCATCTAGTGTTATGATCTAGTAGGGGTTAGTGCTAATGAATGGTAAGTGATCAGATGAGAGGATATTAGTCAAATTAGTTAGAATGGTAACTTCCCTGTGCTTACACAGTGGCAGGCTTATGATAGACATTCAGAAGTATTAATTGAACTGATGACATTATCTACTCAAATATTATTGAATTAATGATATTATCCACTATACATTTCTGTTAAAATTGATGATGATAATATAAGTATTTGAGTCACAGCTCCAATTTTCTGATGAAAAAAAAAACTGGTTGTAATGGATGTTTTTTCCTTTGGATCCCTCAAAATGTCCTTGATATCATATGTTGAACCCTACTTCATATGATGACGCATACTTCAAAAAGAAGGCTTTTGTTACCTGTGTGTACTTGACCTCTCACTCCCTAAAATTTCTTCTTTGACTTCTGCCCTTTCCCTGGACAACATCATCAGTTCCTATGACTTCAGACTCATTCTGCACACAGAAAATCCCCACATCTATATCCAGTCAGGATTTTTTCTAGAAGATTCAGGAATATATACATGACTGCCTACCTCAAACTAAAATATCTAAAACAGAGCTTCTCCCCTGCCTACTGCCCAATCTGTATTTTCTGCTTTTTTCTCCTTTGTTTCTCATATTGTTAAATGGGAAGAAAGCTCTGAATTCAGACCTCTGGATAAGAAGCACCCTGGGAAAAAGTGGCCCCATGGAGTTCCCTTCTCCAGTCTTGGAAAAATCCCAGGCCTGGTCCTTGAGTTAAGGTCCCTAAATTAAGGGGCTAATGGTAATCTTCATCACCCCTCCAAAGAAGTTTCTGCCTTTAAGTGTTTCTCTTGCTGGTTAACCTTCTACTCCTCCTTGCTGATACAAGTAGGGATGGGAAGAGAGGAAGCCTTCTTTCTCATTATCTCCTTTTCTTGAGCATAATGTGTGAGAAAACACACTCTGATTATCATTTACACAGGTCTCATTCCAGGCTTATGTCTAAAATGCAGATCTTGGGATTAAAATCATCTTATTTTTCATCTGATATTTAACATTCAATTAACTACAATAATCACATGAATTTATAAGTTACTATGAGATTTTATTCTGTGTTGTAGGTTTAGTACATCTCGTTGTCTGGCTGTAGTCCTTAATTAGTAAAGACAATTATAGTCTCTCAACCATTGAGGTTTCACATCCACAAAACTCTCTCAAGGTTTGTGTGGACTTTTTCCTGTTGTCCATTTCTTTCCTAGCTGGTTAATAGGCCACAGTTGTTTTGCAAATTCTTTTTCCTGTTACTTCCAGCGCTCAGCAGAGAGCCTGCCCACTGACACAGTATAGTTAACTCTTAACCTATTTCTCTGGATCATGGTTTATCTTTTTTGTGCTATAGTTATTGGACTTCAACTGATGGTGGTATTTTTAAAAAAAAAAATTTTGTAGTTGTAGATGGGCAGAATGCCTTTATTTTGTTTGTTTATTTTTATGTGGTGCTGAGGATTGAACCCAGTGCCTCATGCATGCTAGGCAAGTACTTTGCCACTGAGCTACAGCCCCTGCCCAATGATTTTTTTGTTGGGGGGGGGCAGTACTGGGGATTGAACTCAGGGGCACTCTTCCACTGAGCCACATCCACAGTCCTAGTTGTATTTTATTTGAAGACAGGGTCTCACTGAGTTGCTTAGCACCTCACTGTTGCTGAGGCTGGCTTTGAATTCATGATCCTCCTGCCTCAGCCTCCTGAGCCGCTGGGATGGTGGTGCTTTTTCCGTTACATTATTTCAATAGCTTGTGGTTTTGCCTCTGTTTTTTTTTTTTTTTTTTTTTAATCACACACTGGGCAGGATTGATTTGTCTAAAACTGTATACAAATTGTTTCCAAACAGCCTTGATTAAGTCAGATGTTGTCTCTGTATAATGTTGACAAAAATATCTTTTTGTGTGTGTGTGTGTGGTGCTGGGGATTGAACTCCGGGCCCTGTGCATGTGAGGCAAGCACTCTACCAACTGAGCTATATCCCCAGCCCATTCTTTTTTTTAATATTTATTTTTTTGTTATAGGTGGACACAATATCTTTATTTTATATTTATGTGGTGCTGAGGATCGAACCTAGTTTATTACCCATGCTAGGTGAGCACTCTACCTCTGAGCCACAACCCTAGCTCCGACAAAAATATCTTAAGTGTTTCCTTTTTACATTTAGTCATATTAAATAGAACATTATAAGGGTCATTGCATTTTTTTATCCTAAAAAATATTTAAAATAACTCCTTATGTAGTATTGTTGAAAGCTATGAATTTTATTAAGATGGCCAAAACGTAGCTTTGTTGGCATAGGTAAATCTTAGTTGCTATATGAATTACCCATCATCTGTCTGTCTGTATCTGTACTAAAAGAAATGTGATTAAAACTTATTTTGCTAGAGGACTAAGGCAAAGTATCTCAGAGAGCTCTGAGCTGAGCTTGTTTTACAGCCTCAGGTTCTGGCAGTGGCTTGGTAGATGTTTCTGATTATAGAGCAACGGTTGTTTAAGAACCATAGCCTTTGATTTGACCTCACTATGTTTGACCAGAAGCAACGGCATTAATTCCAGGGAGTATTACCGGACCTTAAAAGTATCCTTCTGTGGGATTAAGAGTGTGAGTGGTTAGGGAAGTCAGATAGTTGCTTCAAGTGCTTTCTTCACTGTTCACAACACACAGTTCCCAAAAATAGGTCCCCTGATTCAAGGGTGCTTGTATATGGAGTGACTAATTGCATTAGACTTTATGGGAGGTGACAGAGGATGTTCTATTAAAAACTTCACACTGGCCCTACTTCACTATCACTTCCTTTTAACTAATTCAGGGCTTAGCTAAAACAGTGTCCCTTCTTAGTAAGTGCTTAAAAAGTCTTGGAATCAAATATCATTCTACTACTCCTGGTTCACAGAAAAGCAGAAAAGTTCAGTATAATGTAGAGAAGCTTCATCGAGTAGCACCTTGACATACTTTCAAGACTTCATAAAGGTCACTGGGCTAATGCCTGACTATACTCTGACCCAAATCATAGCAAAGTATCCTGTAATTCTTGCTGGAGCAAGGAAGATAAGAAGCCTGTGAGCTTCTGTGAGGCACTGGCTCTTCCCTATCTTACAGAAAACTGCCATATGGCCATTTCTCTCCCATCTCCTAGTTTGAGTGCAGTATTTTCCACCTCATATCCTGTGAGAGTACAACTACATGTTTCTCTGTAAGTCTAAGTTTAGTTTAGTTTAGCAATGGCTGTTCAAGAGCAGCATGACCCATTGCTGGGGCCATCTGTCATTTGGCTCCAAAGTTTGTTGTCATCATATGAGACTAAGGACTCGGGGAACTGATACCATGCTGATTTTGCTTTTGCTATCTATGTATGTAATAAATTGTCTCCTTACCAGCCAAACTGATGGAAATTTGGCAAGCAAACCTAACAGCTGCAATAGTAATACATGTAGCCCTATTAGTCACCAGGTTGCTTCTTTGAGAATGTTTATGTGACATAGTAGGGACTCTCACTGGCCAAACACACAGCTGGCAAGTGTGCCATGAGAGATTCTTGGAGTCTTGTACTTGTCTCTGGGCAGAATGGAGCCCCTACTTTAGCAGGCAGATAGAGGCCAGAGCTTTCTATTGAAATTACTCTGGATTGCTTTTCTCATATTTTTAGACCAAGGCAAATACCAAGACCCCCTCATAAGAAAGTCTTATGTACACAATTGGAAAGATCATGCCAATTCTGAAGCTGCCCCCTCACATTCACTCACCTGAGTATGGTAGGAAAGGAAGCATAATTTAAATATATGGCTGCTTCATGCTCATAAATCCTGTGATCTCTTCAGTCTATAATGTTTCAAGTTCCAAAGGAACTAAATCATATAAGTATCTCTAAAACATTCCTATTCTGGCATTACATCTGGAAAAAATAGGAGGAAATATGAAACAATTTCAAAATTATACATCTTTAAAAAAGTTTCTTCAATACTTGTTGGTTTTACTGCTTTGAAGTTTCCTTCTAAGAACTATGTTAACTATATTTTGTAGATTTTTTTTTTTTTTTTTTTTTGTTCCGGGAATTGAACTCAGGGGCGCTCAACCACTGAGCCACATCCCCAGCCCTATTTTGTATTTTATTTAGAGACAGGGTCTCACTGAGTTGCTTAGTGCCTCATTGTTGCTGAGGCTGGCTTTGAATTCATCATCCTCTTGTCTCAGCCTCCCTAGCTGCTGGGATTACAGGTGTGTGCCACTGTGCCTAGCGTATTTTACAGATTTTTGATGCTGTATTTTCATTACCATTTAGTTGAAATTTTTATCTAATTTCTCATAGTTTATTCTTCAATCCAGTGGTTGTTTTGAGTTGTGTTGTTTATTTTCCAAATATGTAGAGTTTTCCTGGGTTTTGTATTGATATTTCTGAGGAAGAAGTTAACACAGCAGGTCTGGTTGCAAACTCCTTTGGTGTCAAGGGAACTTGGAACTATGACTGACTCTTAGCCAATCCCTAGGAATGTGGCCTTCAGGTTGTTTTTTATGCTAATGGTTGACCTTTTATGTACACCTGGAGCCATGGACTCTACTCTGGGTACCTGTTTTTAGAATTGCTTTGAAGCAATTTGATGATGTGTTTGGTTTCTGAGTGTCCCCTATCATGACTGGTCACCTAGCAGGATATACCTATATGGTCAGCCTCTGTGAAATCCATGAATGCTGAGATTCAAATGCTTTTCTGCTCTTCCCTAGGTAGACATATTCTGCACATGTCCTTGTATTTTGCTAGTAGAGAAAAAGCACCTATAAAAAACGTGTTGCTGGCTGGCTGCTACCAAATTGTCTTAGTCATTCTTCAGTCGCTCTACATACTAGGAAATTTATAAAGTAAAAAAAAAAAAAAAAATGTTTATTAGCTTACAGTTCTGGAGGCTGGGAAGTCCAGGGTCAAGGGGTCAGATCTGATGAGAGTACTTTTTTTTTTTTCTAGTGGGGACTCTCTGCAGAGTCCTAAGGCAATGCAGAGAGTCCCAAGGCAACCATGTGGGGAGACGGACACATAGGACCCACTCTCAAAATGAGATAAACCATTAACCCAATAACCCGTTAATTCATTAATAAGCACAGTGTCTTATCTTTTAATACCTCACAATCAAGATTAAATTTTACCATGAGTTTTCATGGAAATTTTACCACTGCATAACTTTTTCCTGCTGCTTTTACTTTAGTCTTTGCTATAATAAATTATAGTGTTGAGTATAACCTTTTATTGAGCCCTAATCATTATCATTGAACTTGTTGATGGCCCTATGTACCCCCCACCAAACTGTATTCTATTTTAATTCTGTTGTGGTCAGAGTACATACATTGTATGATTTCAGGGTTTTTTTAAATTTTGAGAATTGCTTTATGATATAGAATATGGTCTTTTCTGGCACTTGCATCATGTGCCCTGGAAAGAATGTGTATTCAGCCTTTATTGAGTGTATTGTTCTGTAAGTATCAATTAGGTCAAAGTAGCTGATAGTGTTCATATCTTCTATGTCTTTGTATTTTTTCCTAGTTCAATCAGTTGCTAAGACAGGAGTGTTAAAATAATTATGGTTATGGAATTGTCTATTTCTCCATTCAGTTCTGTCAATTCTTGTTTCATTTGTTTTAAAACTTTGTTATGGGATGCATAAATATTTGACATGAAGCCTTCCTATTGAATTGACTCTTTTTTTTTCATTGTGAAGCATCTTTCTTTACCTCTTATAATACACTTGGTTTTACATTTGTATTCTGATATTAATGGCCATTCCAAACTTTTGCTCACACTTTTTCATTCATTTACTTTTAAACTGTGTATTCATATTTAAAATGACTGTCTTATAGACATTCTATAGTTTCTTAGTTCTGTTTTTTTTTAACCCTCTTACAACCTACTTTTGAATTGGAGTCTAACACAGCAATATCAAATATAATTATCAATATGGATGAGCCTAAGCCTCACATTCTATTTTTTTAAAATTTTCTACACATCTCCTATTTTTTCTTCATCTCTCCCTCTTTGTGTGTTTGTTTGTATGCTAGAATAAGTTTTCTTTATACTCCATTAGAATAAAAATTCAGCAGAATGCAGTGGCACACACTGTAATCCCAAGTAGTTAGTAGGCTGAGGTGGGAGGATTGCAAGTTCAAGTCCAGCCTGGGTAATACACACACACACACACACACACACACAGAATAAGACTTGTTTTTCTATTGATATTTTAGCCTTTTTTGGCACTATTTTTATAGTGGATTTCCTGGAGATTACTATATATATATCCATAACTTTCCCCAGTCCATTGAATTAGTTAATAATGTGCTACTTTAAGTAAAATATGGACATCTTGTAAACTTACAGGCCCATGCCCATCCTTTCGTTAAAATTGTTATATGTAAAACACATCCCCCCACATATACCCTATAAGACTCTGTTATCATTTTAGTTTTAACAGCTCTTTGGTTTATAAGAAATACATAAGAGCTGGGTCCGTGGTGCATGCCTGTAATCTCAGCAGCTCGGGAGGCTGAGGCAGGAGGATCACACGTTCAAAGCCAGCCTCAGCAAAAGTGAGGTGCTAAGCAAGTCAGTGAAAATGAAAAAAAGTAAAAAAAAAATAGGGCTGGGGATGTGGCTCAGTGGAAGAGTGCCCCTGAGTTCAATCCCTGGTACCCACCCCACCCCACCCCCAAGAAAAAAGAAAGAAGAAAAAAAAAGATCTCTTTCATTTACCATTTCTGATGTTCTTTTTCATTTTTGAGTATCCTAATTCCATTTGGTACCATTTCTCATCTATCTAAATGACTCCTAGCATTTCTTACAGTATAGGCAGGGCAATGACAAATGCTTTTAGTTTTCTTTCATGTGAAAATATCTTAATTCTTTTTTGTGGTGCTGGGATTGAACCTAGGGCCTCATACATGGTAGGCAGGTTCTCTACCATTAGATGTGAAAATATCTATTTCACTTTAATTCTTCAGTGATATTTTTGCTGGATATAGAATTCTATGCTAACATTTCTTTCTTTACCTCAAAGCATCAAAGATGTTATTCCAGTATTCTAATTTCTGGCATCCATGGTTTCTTCTTTATTTTTTATTTTTCATTTTTGTTTTTGTTTGAGAAAAAGAAAGAAAAAAAGGTTTATTGCTTTGCTAGCAAAGGAGAAACGCAAGGGGACTCCGTGTCCCAAAGTCTATGATTCTGCCCATCAGCAGGAAGGGGTTTTTAAAGAGGTGCCTCAGAGGCTACATTCCACATGTTCTCTGTCTGGAGTTGTAATTCATTTGTTAATTTGGAAGACAGTCATTTCTGAGCTCTTCTGGTAATATCCAGAAAGTCTGGATTACTTGTTCCTATGGTGGGTGTGTGCTCAAGGACAGATAAATCTGCCCTGAATGCAGAAGAAAGGTTATCCATTTCCCCTGAGATTAGGGAGGGGGAGAGATTAGGGAGGAGCAGGGAGAAAAGAAGAGAAAGAAACATGTCCATTTAAAAAATAAGTGACAAGGCAAAGCAGCAAGAGTTATATTCAAAGCATAAAGTAGACCACTGTTACATTTCCCCCACTGTCTTTCTGTATTCCATTTCTATGGAAAAATGGGTGATGACATCTTCAAATTGCTTCCTGCTGAAAGAGGGCAAAGTTGGGGGAAGTAACCCAAAGTCCTTGTTCTCTGTCAGATGAAGTGTGGACTGTTAAGGGCATTCAGCATCACAGCAGTCCAGAGGTCCACAGTGGCAGATGGCAGGTGACTGGACAAGGCATACATAGAGCAGGGATCATGCAAATGGCCAAAGTTGTTGTAACTTTCCTGAGTTCAGTTTCCTTCTTCTCAAAGTGGACCATGATGGAGCAACCTACATGTTCAAGGAGAGAAGGCAGGAGTTTTCCGAAGCAAAGGAGCTTCATCAGCTGCTGGGATGGTCCCTCAGTTCCTCCTTTTACTCACAGGTGTAGCTCCTCTGGTTCGACTGGAGGCAAACCCACCTTCTCCTAACTTTCCTTCAGTTGACTCTCAACAAGTTTGACAGCACCATGAGTCCTCAGCATAGAAGTGGGATTCCTTGGAGGGCCAGGCCTGCGCAAGAGAGCTGGAGTGGGAGCTGCTCTCTGGTCCCCTCTGGGTCACCAAATTTGTTGTTAAACTCGGTCCTTGTCTCTGATGCCAATCCAATAATGAGAACATGGTTTTGAGAAAAAGGAAAAAGAAGGTGTATTGCTTTTCTAGCAAAGGAGAAATAACAGGGCACTCTGTCCCAAAAGCTGTGATTCTCTCTTTTTTTAATCAACAAATTAAAATTATATATGTATACATACACACACACACACACACACACATATATATATATATATATATATATATATATATATATATATATATTCATGGTGTAGAACATGTTTTTTAAAAGATGTATATTGTGAAATGGCTAAATTGACCTAATTAACATGTATTACCTCACATACTTATTTTTAAAAACTTTTTGGTATGGTGAGAATACTTAAAATCTACTCTCAGTGATTTTCAAATGCCCAATACATCATTTTTAATTGTCATCATGTCTTACAAAACATCTCTTGATGCTGGGTGTGGTGGCACAAACCTGTAATCCCAATAACTCAGAAGCTTGAAGCAGATGGATCACAAGTTCAAGGCCAGTCTCACAACTAAGTATTATAATGTCTCAAAAAATAAAAAAGGAATGGGAATGGGAATGAAGCTTAGTGGGAGAGCACCCCAAGGTTCAATCCCCAGTATTGCAAAACAAAAACAAAAGGAAAACCAAAAATGTCTAGAATTGGTTCTGCTTGTCTGGATTTTTTTATCCTTTGACCAACATTTCCCCAATCCTCCCTTACTCAGGCCCTAGTAACTATTATTACCCTTTGCTTCTATGAGTTTAATGTTTTTAGATTCTACGTATAAGTGAGATTTTGTAATATTTGTCTTTCTCTGTCTTATTTCACTTACCTATAATAACCTCTAGATTCATCCATATTGTTACAAATGACAGGAAATCCTGTCACTTTAAAGGCTGAGTAGTGTGCGTAATTTTGTATGTATACATACATTTTCTTTGTTCATTTATCCACTGATGGACACTTGGGTTGATTCCATATCTTGGCTATTGTGAATAATACCACACCAAAATGAGAGTATAGATATCTCTCTGATACACTGATTTCATTTCCTTTGGATATATATCCAGTAGTGGGATTGCAGGATCATATGGTATTTCTATTTTAAATTTTTTGAGGAACTTTCAGACTGCTTTCCAAAATGGCTGTAAATTTACATTCCCACCAACAGTTTACAAGGATTCTCTTTTCTCTACATCCTTGCCAACACTTTTTGTCCTTTGTCTTTTTGACAATAGCTATTCACCAAGTTTGAGGTGACATCTAATTGTGATTTCAATTTGCATTTCCCTATGATCACTGATGCTGAACATTTTTTCATAAACCTGTGTGTCTTCTTTTGAGAAATGTCTATTCATTTCATTTGTTCATTTTAAAATCAGGTTGTTTTCTTGCTGTTCGAGGCACTTACATACTTAGGCTATTAACCCCTTATCAGTGATATGGCTTATAAATATTTTCTCCTTTTCCACGGCTTTTCTCTTCATTATTGATTAATTCCTTAGCTGCATAGAAGCTTTTTAGTTTGAGACAATCAATATTGAGACAATATTTTCCCTTTTGTCTCTCATCCTGTTGGTGTCATATCCAAAAAATTGCTCAGACCAATGTCATGAAGCTTTCTCCCTCTGTTTTTTTTCTAGAAGCTTTGTTGTTTCAGGTCTTGTTATGCTCGAATTCAGGACCCCCAAAAGACCACCAGAGACCAAGATCGATGTAAGCAGCAAAGAGGTGTTTATTGCGAGCTAGCTCGGTCCTCCGCGCCGCGCACACACACAGCAACTGGTGATGCTGAGAGGCCCGGAGCCCAGGGTTTGCAGCAGTTTTACACACTCTTTGGGGAAGGCAGAGACTTCATATACATTATAGCATCTCTTACTAAATCATTACACACCGCGGGGAAATCATAAAACAACTCTAAAACATGATTAGCACATTCACTGACGGGAACAAGTTGGGTAGGAGTGATTGGTTACTACAAGAGGGGGATTCATTTGAACGGATTGGTTTAAGCCAAGAGGGGGTTCGTGCTGAACTACGTGGTTTCCCAACACCATAAACTACTGGGAGGGTCATCTGGCATCCCAGGTATTTCCCTGTCTCATGCTGATTCGTGGCTGTTAGGGGATTGGTATGGGTCCCCACCTAGCCTAACTGAGTCAGGGACACCTGGTGCAGCAGATCTCTCCTGTTTTTTGTAGATAAAACCACTTAGCAGGGTGGGAATGTGCCTAGGAGTGCTCTGTGGGTCTTTCCAAGGACATAGATCATGTCCCTTCCTTGGACAGGCTTTTTTCTGAGGTAGAGGCTGGTTTTTCAGTCTTACCTTTAAGTCTCTAATCCATTTTCAGTTGACTTTATTTGTATTGTGGGGTAAAGGTCCAATTGTATTCTTCTGCATGTGGATATCCAGTTTTCATATACCATTTGCTGAAGAGACTGGCCGAATTTTCCCATTGTCTGTTCTTGGCACCTGTGGAGAAAATCAATTTACTATAATGCCTGGGTTTATATCTGAGTTCTCTGTTTTGTTTCATTGGTCCATATGTCTGTTGGTGTGACTGTACTATGCTGTTTTGTTTGCTTTGTTTTAGCAGCTGGTTTTCGTAGCTGGACTTGAACAGCTAAATGTTATTTGTGCAGCAAGCAGCTCTTGTCTTTTTCTCAGATCTTTTGGTTTTGGATGAGGCACCAAATGTCTGTTGGGCATAAACATGGTTCAGAGTTTAGTCAGAGATGAGTAGATAGGGCTTAAGATTCTACTCTTTTTTTTTTTTTTTCTTTTTAATAATCATGATTTCCTGGATTCTTTTAATCTAGTTTTCCTGGCCTGAATGACTGGGTTTTTCATGTGTGTCCATTTCTGCTTGAATGTCTTTTGACTCTACCATGTCCCTTCCACCAAGTGAGCACACACATTCCATCTGTGTGTTTCTGCTTCTTCATTCACTGGTACCTTCAGGGTGGGCAACTCTAGTCTCAGTTCAGCATAGTCTCAGTTCAGCATCGTTCTTTTGTTTTCTATCTGTTCTTCACAAGCTTGGTTGAGGATTCAGTTGTAGATGTGGGTAGACAGTTTGGGAATTCCCTGTCTGGCTCTTTCCTCTGGTCCTCCCACACACTCTTCAGCATTTTCCAACTTAACTTTTCTGGTTCTCTGTGCCAGAAAAATGAGGGTTTTTTCCATGTATCATCCCTCTTCCACTAGCTGCTCTTTACCACAAGGGCTTCACTTAGCCCAGGCTTAATGCCAAGGCGATGAAAACTTAATTTGTATAGCTCCCTGTCTGCATTCCTCCTTGCAATTGTGGGCTCCTCATCAGAGTTTCTATGCTTCTGTTTACTGTCCAGTACATTAACTTCATTTCTTTTTCTATTATATCCAGATTTTGTAATTGTTTTCCATGTGTGCTGAGGATGGAGGAGATCCTACAGGTTCTGAGTTCATCATTACCTAGAAGTGGAAATATTTCCCTGAGGACAAACAAACAAAAAACTTACTTCTCCTTTACTAAATAATCTCTTAGAAACCACTATCAGTGACTGTCAGTAAAGTGGCATCTTGTGATGTCCTAACCTTTTGTTGTCCATGCAACAGGAAGTAGGGGAGGGAGAAATTTGGGAGATAAGCAGAACCCTTTGGAGGTTATGAGCAATTTACATAATTCCAGGGCCTTAAATTGTGTTAAAATTTGAATAACTTTTTATAGAATCTGAGGATATTTAAAAAAAATATATTTCTGGCTGTTTTGAACCAAATGCTCACTTCTTTTACTGTGCTTACTACAATGCCTACCATGGAGTTGGATATTAAATAAATGTTAGTTGAGTTCATTAGTTTGGAGTCACCATAAGAAATTACTCAGTATTCATAAATTAGGTAAATGTTAACATTTTGATCATCTCAGAAGATGATTAGTTAAAAATTATTTTTATGTTTTTCTTCTTATATTCATGTAGATATGTAGTCAACATTTCAAGTCATTTTAAGTAAAAGATTCATCTGTCATATAATTTGCTATATAGTGCTATATAAGTGAAATGTTTTAGGAGGGGTCCCTGTAATGTTTCCTACTTTGGTCTAACTCATTTGTTGAAGGACTATAGGGAATAGTGAGCTAGTTTATTAAATAAAGTTCATTTTGTAGTTTCTGCCTCTTACAACAGCTAAAGTAAATGAGAATGTTAACAGGAATACCTTAAAGATACATATAGAAATTAGGAGGTTTCTAGAAATTATCATGGAATCAAGAGTATAGAATAGCAAAGAGTAAGTTTTTTCTGATATTGGAGTTAAAGTGTTCTGGAGACAAATAATGTGTAAAATTCTTTAAAATATAACTTGCAACATTTTCGACTTTTGACTCATCCTCTTGTTAATGCACATGTAGGAGATTATGTGGAGTCTTAATATCATTATGGTAAAGTACAGGCCTTACAATAGGAGCTGGTCAGTATTGAATGGGAATGAGATCAAAGTAACCTCACTAAAATTAGAGTTTTGGCTTTGACTTGTCAGGTTGAATATTGTAAAAGAGATATCACTGTGGAACTTTTTCCTGGGATTCACCAAAGTATTTAGCATCATAAGTCAGAAACTGCCTTCATTTCTCTGTGGTAGGTCTTCATTTACTCAGTGATATACCCTGAAAAGACTTGCAATTTCTGGGTTCTTAAGGGGCTGTGGTATCCATCTTGCTGCTGGCTCCAGAGCTACAGATCAACCTGTGCACAGTCTCTTTCTCCCTCCCTCAGGTATCCTGGGTTGAAATCCAGTGCTCCAAGCTGCTTTGAGGCTTTAATTGCATGAGTGAGCACTGAAAATGTGAAAAACAATTTTAGACCAGAATAACAAGGTAAGCAAGGCTAAAGAATGTTTTTGTGGATATTTGTGCATATTGCCAGAAGGATATCTTTTCCAGATGATTCAAAAAGATTCATTTATAATTTAATGGATTTTTTTATTCTTCTGAGGACCTAATTGAATTCCTGTTGATTCTGTACCAGACCACATTAATTATTACCCTTTGTCTTACTCTAACATCTCTGAGGTAGATGAATGCTTCAATTAAATGGGAAGTAAGGAGCTACATTTTCAAAGGACTTTCCTCATATTTCAATGTCGGTGTGATATGGATACAGAGAAAGTCTGTTTTAGAATTTGCAGCATGAGGTATTTGAATCCTATAATGCTTATGCAAAGTTAAGCAGAATGCTTGGCCAAAGAAAATTTTCTCCTCAAATTAATAGTGACATTGGTATGTGGGAGGAGTCTTTCCTAAGATTGGCTTTCCATGGTAGCTAATGATGCAGCTAGACATTTTAGAAGCAGTTTCCAAGGAGGTGATTGTGGTGAGGTAATTTTTTTAAGTTCTTGGATCCTGATTGTCCCCAGAGGCTTAGAAGCTTTGAGTTACCCAACAGACTGATTTGATCTCCTGGGATCTTTGCCAGGTTTGTAATTGCACTGAGATTTCTAATGATCACAAATGACAACATGATGTCCTTCTCTTTATTCTAGGAGTGAGGTAATTACTACCTGATAAGGAACAAGAGTAGGTTAGTTTGGAAGACTTGGCAGACTTCAGAGCAGACACAGCAGTATATAGTTATGCAGCCACAGAATTGTGACTAGTTGGATTGATGAGCTAGCCTCAGAGATGTCCATTAGACCATAAGCAGTGTAAAGGCAAGTTTTATATAATTTTGGTAATCATTGAATCCTGCCAATATAGTTGACTGTGGTAAGTCCTTATTATTTTTTAAAATATTTTTATTAGTTGTTTATGGACATTTATTTATTTATTTACATGCGATGCTGAGAATTGAACCCAGTGCCTCACACATACTAGGCAAGTGCTCTACCACTGAGCCTCAACCCCAGCCCAGTGCCTATTAATTTTGCTGGAAGAATGGGAAGTTATATTGTTATTACACTGTCCTAGGTTTCCTTACCTTTTTATTTTAGCATGGAAATAGAGATAACAGTGTTAGGGGCTGGGGTTTTGGCTCAGTGGTAGAGCGCTTGTCTCGCACATGAGAGACCCTGGGTTCCATCCTCAGCACCACATAAAAATAAATAAACAAAATATTGTGTCCATGTATAACTAAAAAAATATATTTTTTTTAAAAAAAGGGATAGCAGTGTTAGACAGGAGGCAGAGTAAGGTGTCCTTTCTCTTCTACTCCTGACAAACAAGTTTTAATTTTTCCAGACCCTTCAGTGTTGTCTTGTCCTTGAAGCTTTCAGATAATTTCTGGGTACAATTAGCCTAACCATTCTTCTCTCAATGTACCCTTTCCTTCATTCGTAGTTCTATGATGAGTTTATTGCATTTTAAAATGTGCATCTACCTCTTTCTACCACAGTAGAGAACTCAATTGGTATTTATCTGTCTATCCTTGGTATGTTCGAGTGTGGCTACAAGTAACAGGAAGTACAGGTGCTAGAGAAATAGATAAATATGTGGCTATCTAACAGAATTAATGTGAAGATAGACAGTTCAGGGCAAGTCTTCAAGGATGCATATCTTTCTATTTTTGCAATCTATCAAGCTTAGCATGTGGTTCTCATCTTCACAATTGTACAATGGCTGTACATCCCTCACATTTGTATTCAATGCACAAAGAAAGAGGGTAAATGGCAGAAGGGTTTGTCAGAAGTATATCCTCTTTTTGAAAAGACTTTTTTCCCCTTGTTTCACTTTCATCAGAACTGGGTCACATAGCCACCCTTAATTGCAAGGGAATCTGAAAACTTTTCCAGTCCTTCTATTGGAAAAAGGCAGGGGGAAAGGCATTGTGGATGGCCACAGTATCATGTTCATGATGGGGCCTCCCTTGAAAATGTCTTGCCACATGTTGAGTAAATGGTGTTATTCATTTAACATATTTTAAATCTAAAGGACAAAATCGGCTTCTTTGCTATTCCTCCAAATTCTTTGTACTATTTTAAAAGTGTGGTTTGGCTCATGGTTTCAAATTAAACTGATTTTGGCCATTTCCAAGATGAAGGATATGGTTAAGGTTGAAATAAGCAATAGCACAAGAGAATATGGTTCCAAGAACTTGGCCTTAGCAGTATGAAAATCATTTAACTGTGTAAATGATGAACTCCATAAATGGCTCCAGCAGTATAGAAAACATTTAATTCTGTAAATGATGGGCTCATAAATATTAAAATAATATCTGCTTCCTAGGATTCTGTGATTTCTAGGTGTCCTTTAGCTTTGAATTCCTTCCTCCTGTGAATTGAATTTGATAGAGGGAGGGGCTGCAGCATTTGGTGGGTCTCCTTATTTGTAGTGTGCTTAATTTCTGAATCAATGAGGAGTCTCTGGTTGTCAACAAGATAGTTTCTTTAAGCTAATTGGATTGAGGCTAGGAGCAGCTGGGAATCCATAGTGTACCCTCTAATCTTTGATGTTTCCCCCTGCTTTTATTCTCCCTTGATTTCTTAGGGCCCTTCTTCCTTTGATTCATGAATTTACATCTGTCCTTTATGTATTTTCTACATAGTTGAACATTTTAATGCCTCTTTCTCCCAATTCAGAACATTTGTTTCAGCCACAATTTTTTTTGTCCTTGTTACAGTAACAGGAAAACCCTGCCTTGATATCTGGACTAATCCCTTTCCTCGACTGAACTTTCCTCCATAGGCCTTCCATTCAATTGTTCTTGGAAAGGAAGAGCTTTTCTGAATGTTTCTCTAGTTTTGAATTGTTCCTACCAAATTTATGTCCAATTTGGTAGTAAAGTCTTTTTCCCCCTTGATGGCCACATATCTGAGGAGGAAAAAATCCAAAAACTCCACATATATAAAGATCCTACTAAAGGGCCAGGGTTGTGGCTCAATGGTAGAGCACATGTGTAGCATGTGTGAGGTGCTGGGTTTGATCTTCAGCACCACATAAAAAAATAAGCAAATAAAAAAAAAAGATCCTATTGAGAGTGTAATTCTTTGGGGTAGAAGACTTATTTTTTGAGAAGAAAATGTTCTTGCATGCTTTTAAAATTTAAAACAGAGAATGTCATACCCATAAAAAACAGAGTACCCAATTTTATCCACAAGCTGTAAGAGAAAAAAATACAGTTAGCTCATACACACGTTGTATATTATATATTCAGTCTGAAACAGACTGAAGCTAGGGACCCTCTGAAATGGAAAACAACTTACTCATGCTAAAAGTAAAGGCTGCCCCTCCCCCAACACACACACCTGGAGGGGATGCCAAAGAAGCTAGGAAGCTAAGTGGAGACCACTCCCTGTCCTGGCCTGTTTGTAGGCTAACTCAATCTGCATATGCATATTTCCTACCTTTTGTCTCACTTTGCCTCTTCTACTCCTCTAAAAGCCTTCTCTGGCCTACTAAATCTACACGTTTAGTGCACGTTTCCTTATATTGTAATGCTTCTGTAGGACCAATGGGAGAAACAGTCTAGCTGCTGCTTCTCCCAATTTGATCAAAGTGCATAAAGTTCATTTTTCCTGTTTCCACCTTTTGCCTATTTCTCACACAGGCAGGCTGCAGAACTCAGCCAGCTGGGATCCAGGCAGGCTCCCTGGGCTGAGTTGCCAGTAACAAATCCTCCCAGTAAGCAAGGAATTGTAAACTAATGAGATACCATTTTTAATTTACTGAACTCACAAAATTGAAAAACAAAATGCTAATACTCATTGCTAATAAATATGCAGAATAGGTTGTCTTAAAAGTTTTTTAATTATAAAAGATTAGCATACCAAAAATTAGAGAAGCCAGTTAAACAGAAACTTCTGTGTCAACCATTTTATTTAAATTATATTTTAAATACCTAATCCTCCCTAATCTGGTTCCCTTACTCCTTCCTTCCTTCCTTGGCTGACAATATCCTCTCCCTCACTGCCAACCGGAGGCAACCACTTTCTGTAAATATAAAGAACCCTTGTGGTGAAAATACTGGTGTTGACAATGAGATTGATACAGGCTTTCTGGATCACAATTTGGCAATAATTATTCACCCTAGGAATTTAACCTTAGAATAAAAAAAAGGTGTGTATAAAAGATAGGTATGTTTATTGGCATTATTTATAACAAAAAGAAATGGAACCATCCTAAATGAACACCAATAGGGCTGGTTAAATAAAAGGTAAATATGCATATCATGGATTATGAAGCAGACAACAAAATCTATGCATTTCCAAAGTTATCTGCTTTAAATATTCACCAATTTGGTGAATAGAAAATATTTCCCATAAATGTCATCTATAGTCCATCGAGTGTTCAAACATATGGTTTCATGTTGTGGATACAGTAGAAAAAGAAAAGTAAAGGGGGAAATGGGACATTAAAAGATTGGTATCTAGTGAAAGAAAGGTAACGAAATAATTGGTTTGTTTCGACTGCTCAGAGGATTTGGTGCCTGAACCATCAGTTACAGAGTGTTTACCTCAGTGCTGGATCCTGTTATCAGTGTGGAGAGGCCAACTCCTGGTCTTACCCCTCAAGCAGCTTGCAAACTGGGGGAAATACTATGACAATTATATCAAAATGAATTCTTCTGTCATGTGTAACTAAAAAGAACCAATTAAAAAAACCCTGAGCAAGTAAGAATATGTACTATAGATTTGAATTATTTAGAAATTCAGAGGACAGAAAGATGACATCCTGCTGGGCTAATGGAAATTTATTTCTAAAGAGGTGGGGAATTGGGAATTATACTGTCATTAATAATGGCTTTAGGATTCAGCTAAGCCAAAAAGGAAGGAACAACGCATTTAAATGAGGGGGCATGGTGTGAACAAAAGATTGGAAGTGGGAAAGTACACAGCCTTTGTAGAGAGGGGGCTTGACTCCATTTGTAGTGTCTTTGAGGAGCCAATAAAAAAGGCCAGAACTCTGAGAGCCTTGCCCTAGGACCTGTGATTCAGCTTTGCATACCATCATATTTGTTGCTTTTAACTGGAATTTGCAAAAATAGCCATTTTATAGACTCCACTGCAAGGACATGTATTTTCAGTCGAGAACTGAAAATTTTACATTTTTGTTTCAATACTATGATGGGGACAACATTAGAGTTAAGAATCAGACCTCGGATGTGGTAACCAAGTAGTGGCTTTGTAGCCAATCCAAGCCTTGGTTTCCTCATCTGTGAAACAAGTATATTATTTACCTTTCTGAACTCACAGGGTTCTTAATGTACAGATTAAATAAAATGGTACCTTCTTGATGGACTGCTGAAGAAGCAAAAGGAAAAATCTTCTGACAAAATCCCCTCTGTACCTTTGGTTTTCTCACCTCAAATCTGACAAAAAGGTGTGTAACTAGGAGAAATGATTTACAGAGATTTTTTTAACTCATGTGAAAATGAAATACTGAAGTTGCAAAAGTCCAGAAAAAATGTTCCCCCTATCCAGCATTAGAACCTTAGTACATTGTCCCTAGACAGTTGGGACCAATATGAGGTTTTGGGATTATCCCTTAGTCTTCACTATATAATAGCAAACATCCTGTCTTGTTTTGGTTGATTGATCCCAAGGCTGTACTGATTTGGTAAACCAACCTGGCAAGTTTTCCATTCTGCTGCTGGGGACTAATTCTTAGGGACCCAAGGCTATCCCTAAAAGGAGTATATCCAATGCCCTTAATAATTTAGAATAGATTGACATTTTGAAATCTCTTGGCCCTTGGGGTTCCTTATCAGCATTTCTTTCAGGACTGCTATTCTTTTTGGAGAAAGGCCAGCAGAGGGAGTTGGATCTTTTAGGTTTTGTTTATAGAATGGCTATCAGACATTGGTCTGGATCAGCCAGGTGCAGTTGAGTCTTCTTCGGACGGTCATTCCACTGGGTGTTTTTAATTGTATGTCTAGGCTGTTTTAGGAAGCTGAGTGGGCCAATTTCTAAATATATTATACAAATATAGAGTACCTTGCTTCTGTGCTATTTTACCTTTGGCATACTTATAAGAGAGAAGCTATAAGAAATTGTACTATAAAATGTGTCACTATATTTACTATGTTGATATTGACAACACTGTCCATTGTCCACTACATTTCATCTTTTGAGGACCCTAGGGATAATTTTTCTTTGGAATACCAAAACATAAGTAATGAAGTTTCTGGGCAACTGCTTTGTTTTTATCTCAGTGATATCATGGCTCATGTAACTAATTGGGTTTCTTGGCACTAGCTACTGGGAAATTTATCTCTTCCTTTATCAAAGTTCCAGACCTTTCTGGCACTTTTTGTATACAAATTTGAATCCTGTCTTTGTCTTTTATATTCTTGATTTTTTTCCCCTTTGTTGTGTTTTCCTCAAATTTTTTTAATAAACTTTAATTTCTTTTATTATATGATTTTTATACAAATGATCTTTAACTCTTCCCAGAACTAGGTAGGATGTGAGGAAATAAAGTGAATTTTATGAAGTATTCCATCTATAGTGTGGAATCGGCACAGGTTTTTTTTTTTTCCTTTTTATTCGTCTGTCATGATTTGCTGATAACCTAGGGTACCAATTAGGTGATATATAGAAATATGTAACAATTGAACTTTTAGATAAGATAGTTTGAGAGTTAAAGCAACAACTGATCATATGTATACAATAACCCCCACAATGAACACCTTCAGGTATACATAAATGATACTTCCCTTCCCAAGCTTCCCTGAGTCTCCATACATTTCACCAAGAACCCTTTTATAGGAGAGGAACCAGAACTTCAGCAATATCTCACAACTGATGAAGGAACAGAACAGGCTGACCTGGTATGTCTTGCCTCATTGGCATCAATTACCCTCCATGCACCCTCTGTGATCCAACACTTTCATTGCCATGCCATCTCCACTTTACCAGTTTTTGTAGTCTGTTTCAGCTAGGTATTAAGAAGCAAGCTGATTAAATGATTTATACTTGTATGAAAACCATCTCTTTAATTTTCCCAGCAATATATGCTTGCTTGCCTCAAAGAGTAAGTTAGTTATAACTCCAAAAGTCCAAATCCAGAAATAACTCCAAATGAGAATAAATATGAGTGGAAAAGCAGAACAGAAAATGGAATATCATATGAGCTAAACTTGTTAAAATATGTATTTTTTATTTGGTAAATTTTGCATGTCCAGTATATGTCAAGTATAGTGATTAGTGAGGATATAGTATCAAAAAAGATATTCATGATTGCTGCCAGCATTAAACAAAATAGGTCATCATCACGAAATTAAATCTTCCTTTGGAGATTAAGAGTTTGTAGACTCTTCAGGACCTTCGTTTCATTTCTCTTCTGCTTTTTTATCTCCTAATCCTTAACTCTCCAGTTCAATTAGATTGAGCAGAGGAGTTTAAAAATAAAAGCAAGAGACAACTCAAGCCTAACATTCCCTATCATCTTTAGATTTTCTTTGCCTCTATGGTTAGTGTTGCCCAGTAACATAGTTTCTCCTAGGAATCAGTCCTTGTAATTTTTTTCTGGACTGCTTCTGCAGGAGAAGGTATTAGTTTGCAAAGGAAAAAAGCATTTCTGCAGGGGCCTTTTAATTTTGCCTTATAAACAAACCCACACTCAGGGCTGGGGTTGTGGCTCAGTGGTAGAGCGCTCACCTCACATGTGGCCCTGGGTTCGATCCTCAGTACCACATAGAAATAAATAAACAAAATAAAGGTATTATGTCCAACTACAACTAAAAATTAAATATTTAAAAAATAAATAAATAAACCCACACTCATGCTTTTATAGGATGTAATTCTTACTGCTTGTGTAGCATTATCAATTTAATCAAATTTCTTTTTTTAAAAAAAAAAAAAAAAACATGTTTGAAAAAATATTATAGGAATCTGGCATGGTGGCACACTCCTGTAATCACAGACACTCTGGAGGCTGAAGAAAGAGGATCGCAAGTTTGAGGTCAGCCTCAGCAATTTAGTAAGGCCCTGTTTCAAAACAAAAATAAAAAGGGTTGGGAATGTGGCTCAGTGGTGGATTGCTGGGCTCAACCCCTGGTGCTGGGGTAAAAATAATAATAATAAGATAAAGATGGGCCTTTACTGGGAAATAATCTTTTCTTGGAGGGGGTGTTACCGGGAATTGAACCCAGGGGCACTTAATCACTGAGCCACATCTTTGGCCTTTTTAAATTTTTATTTTGAGACAAGATCTCACTATGTTGCTTAGGGCCTCACTACATTGCTGAGGCTGGCTTTGCACTTTCAACTCTCCTCAATTCTCTGGTATTATAGGTGTGTGCCACTATACCCAGCTACAAATAGTTTTTTATTGAAATAACCATAAATCTTGTTTAAGAACTTCATCCTGCAAAGTATACATTTTTTTTTTTTTTTAAGAATTGAGGTTAATATTTGGGGGATTTGGGTTTCTTTCTTTCTTTCTTTTTTTTTTTTTGTGTGTGTGTGCTAGGGATTGAACCCAGGGCCTCATGCGTGCTAGGCAAGTGCTTTTCAACTGAGCTACATCCTCAGCCCTTAGGTTAATATTTTAATTGTGTTAGGTCATAAAATTTGATCTCCCAGTAGCTTGCATAATTATTAAAATGATATGATTTGTTAGACAGTGATGAAATAGTAATACAGGTCACAGAAAGAAACCTTTCCTTTTAAGGCCTCAGAAATATCAAATTTGTCCCATATACTATTTGCAATGATTTCTTAATGTCATTTTTTTGGTGACATTCACACAATAGGATAATGGAAGAATTTTAAATGTGAGAAAACCTATTTCTTTCTGGTTTAATAGTGTTGAGCTCTTGAAGTTATTTGGTTATTTGACCTTGTTTATTTTAAAAATTGAAATATCTGAACTTGTTACATGATCACATCAAAAACACTAGTTTGTTGCATTTGGGCCTGAAATTCTGTGCTGTGGTATGCACAGAATAAAAAGAAAGATAAAAAGAAACAAAGTCACATTGTTTATTCTTCTACTTTTTCACTCATACATGGTGTCCATTATGCATTGATCTTGTCCAGCAATATTAACTTTCTTTAACTGATTGTTCTGCTATCTGAAGAGTCTTATTAAAATTTAATCAGTAAACTAAAAATACACAGCTAATGCCACAGTACATTCTGGTAAATCATAAAGGGAAAAAAAGAAAGTGAAGCTTAATGTAGGCTTATAGGTTAAAGGAAGGTTAGTATATACTTATTTGCTATTCAAGGGTATATATACATGACTGTTTTGTTTTGTTTTTTTTTTTTTTTTTTTACTTTGAGAAATGTGATGTAACGGGACCACATTTATAGGTGATATACTTTTTCATTTGCAGAATACTTTTGCCTAGTAGCACTGAACTTCCCTGAATTATATAGCACTGTGACATATGGCTAAAGAACATTTGTGCCCTTTCTTATCCTTAGAAAAGCCTTTCTGGACAGTGACAGGCTAACACAGTTCTCAAGCTATTTCCTGGATGTGGTTATTTTCCATCTATTAGAAAGAAGCAGATCCTACCCAGATGCATTGTCTTCATAATAGCCTCCCGATTTTTGTCTCATTCTTAAAAGTTCCTTCTGCCTTACTGCTTTTCTTGTTGCTCTTCTTAAAACATTTCTACATTTAGAAGACGCATCTAACCATGTTCCTGCTATTAGTCCTGCTGCTCAAAGGCATTTGTTTTCACAATACCACAGAGAACTCATTAGTTTAGAAAATTATGGTCTTTTGCTGATCTTAAAAGTAGTATATGCTTCAGTGGACAAGACTTGAAACAGGCACTTTACAAAAGATCTCCAAAAGGTCCAATTAACATACAAATAGAAGGTGTTCAACTTGATCACTCATCAAAACAGTGCACAGTGTGATACCAGGACTTCCTACCAAAATAATGAATGTAATAACTACAGTACCAAGAGTCTTTAAGAATGTGGAACAATTGGAACTCTGCTGTGCTACTGCTGGGAGTATAAATTGGTATAGCCATAGTGCAAAACTATTTAGCAGAAATGAGTAGAGCTGAATATAGGCGTGCCACTGACTCAGCAATTCCAGTTCTAGGCATATGCTCAAAAGAAATAGATATATAGGTTCATCAAAAGACATTTACAAGAATGTGTACAGCACTGTTGGTAATAAACAACTTAGAAACAACCCAAATGTCTATCAATAGTAGAATGAATAAATGGCGATATATGTGTAAGCAAAAACAACCAAAACAGTTTTGGCACCATAATAAAAGCACAAATAACTGGCACAAGAACAGACTTCATGGATTAGCAATGCCTTTTATTCAGCAGCGGAGTCAGGCATTGGAGGGGCTCACTTTCTGCCACCGGTTACAAGAGGGGCCTGGGTTTTTATAGGTTACGCTGAGAGTTGACTTAATTATTGACAGAATATGTCAGTTTTTACACTCAGGAAACAGGTTGTGAGAATTTGAAACTTGTTTTTACTGGGCAAGGATGGAGGGTCCAGTGCTTATCTTTTTCCTCCAGGGATCATTATACTGTCACTGGGAAAGGATTAATGTTTGGCTTCTTCCTCTGGGGTCTGTTGTCACTGGGAAAGAATTTACTGGGAAAGGATCAATATTTTCCCTCTTTCCAGGGACTGCCATTTTAGGATTGATGTTCATCTCCTTCCCAGGGATTGTCTTGTCACTGGGAAAAGAAAGATTTATTGGGAAAGAATCTTCTCTCTCTCTTCTTCCTTCCGGGTCACACAGTCTTGGGTGGTTGTCATTTTCCATATCCTTCATTATGCCTAACATGAAATCAGTAGCAAGAATGAATGAACAAAGTATATGCAATAATATAGATGAATCTTATGGACATGATATTGAGCAAGAAGCTTCATCTCAATGAGAATGCACATGATTCAGTTTGTATGAAGTTCAAAAGCAGGTACAACTAATCTGGTATAAGAAATCAGCCTAAGAGCTTTGAGGTAGAAACTGGACTGTAGACAGGAAGGCAGTTTCTTGGGTGCTAGTAATGTTTTGTTCAGGTTTCTTGATCTGCATGCTGGCTATATGGGTGTGCTCACTTTGTGAAAATTCAAAAAGGTTATTGAACTTTTCTATATGTATTCTATATTTTTAAAATATTACATAAAAATGATATGTGCTGCATTATACATAACAAATTATTCTAACATTTAGCAGCTTCATACAACAAACATGTTATCTCACATAGTTTGAGAGCCAGCAATTCAAGAGCAGCTTAGCTGGGTGGTTTTGGTATAGGATTGCTATCAAGATGTACACTGGGGCTGCAGTTATTGGAAGGCTTAAATGGGGCTGTAGAACCTCTTCCAAGATGGCTGACTCATGGACTCATATACCTGTTTAGGCAAGCCTCAGGGAAAGTTCTTTGTATTACCAAAAGCTTTTAAAAAATCTTTTTTTAAAAAATCCCACAGATTACATTTTATATCAGATGTTCCTTGACTTTAAGTTGGGTTTACATCCCAAAAAAAACATCATAAATTGAAAATATCCTGAGTGAAAGTTGCATTTACTACATCTGACCTACCACACTTCCTAGTTTAGCAACACAGTCTACTGAAGAGTGTCAGGTGTCTCACCTTCATGATCTCCAGGCTGGCTGGCGCTGTGGCTCACTGCTGTTACTGCTGCCCAGCATTGCCAGAGAGGATCAAACCCATTATCTAGCCTGTTAGAAAGTCCAAATTGAAAATGCCAATTTTAAAAATTGTGGTTTCTATTGAATGCATATCATTTTCACATCATGATAAAGTTGAAAAAATAGTAAATTGAACCATTAGAAGCCAGGGACCAGGTATACATGTTTTTACATATGTGTTTATATATATATATATATATATATATATATATATATATATATATATATATATATATGTGTGTATGTATGTGTGTGTGTGTGTATATATATAATATATATATATATATATATATATATATATATATATATAAAATGATATTATGAATATTGCTTCATAGTTTTTTCTTCACTCAATACCTTATGGACTTCCTTTATTAAAATTATTTGTGATTGGCTCATCTATAGATCTGTTTCATCCTTTTCACACATAGCTTGATTGAGGTGTAACTGACATATAATTAGCATATGTACACATATTTAAACTGGACACTTTTGGGGGGGGGTACCAGGAATTGAACTCAGGGGTGTTCAACCACTGAGCCATATCCCCAGCCCTATTTTGTATATATTTTTTTTTTTTTTATTTAGAGACAGGGTCTCACTGACTTGCTAAGCCTTTGCTGAGGCTGGCTTTGAACTCATGATCCTCCTCCCTCAGCTTCCAGAGCCGCTGGGATTACAGGCATGCGCCACTACACGTGACTAAATTGGACACATTTTTATGTATGTACATACCCATGAAATTGTTATTATAGTCAAGATAATAAGCAAGTTAATAACACTCAAAAGTTTCCTCCCAGCTCTTTCTAATGCCTCCTCTCATTCTTTTCAAGGGCTGGAAAGCTTTACTTACACATACAATATGTATCTTTAAAATCCATACTTATATTTGCTCACAGGTAGCTCAATCTAATTTTGAGGTTAAATTGTAAACCTCCACTCCCTTAGTCAAGAATGTGTTATTGCCTATCATTGAGCCAGACTTCCTGTGTTAGTGTCTTAGCTCTGTCACTTTCCAAATTATATGACCTTGGGCAAATTGCATAACTACTGTGTATCAAGTACCTTATCTGTAAAATGGGGGTAATGATAGTACTATATTTAAGTCATAAAACTGCAAAGATTAAAGGAAGTAATCTACATAGCGATCTGGAAACAATGCTCTATGTGATTATCTGCTGCTCCTCTTCTCATGTGTTGTGATGTTCAAAGCCTCTTCAGTTTTTCCTGATGATATTAAATCTATGAGTTAAAAGAGCATTGTATTCAAATAGCCTACCAGAACTTATCTCTTCTTTTTCACTCTTACTTCAGTTATCACTTCCTTCTGAGCATCTTGCTGAAAATGAGGAAGATGTGTATTTAAAGCTAGGCTATTTTAGTGCTGGGGAATTGGAATTGGGCTTTATGGACATTTCTTAATGCTGAGAGATTTCTGAAATAGGATGCTTAAAAAAAAATCCAAGACCTTGTAAGACAAGATGTGAAAACACCAATTACATATCTGCATCAGAAGTTGTCAGTGATTGCCTTGATGGTAATGATTATACATGTACAGTGGCTACTGCTCAAACACATACCAAAAGCATATTCTTTTATATTTTAGGCATCTGTCTAGCAGGAAGGTGATCAGTAAGTAAATGGACATTAAGGAATTAAGATATTTCTTTGTTTTCACTTATATGTGGAATCTAAAATGTTGATCTCAAAGAAGCAAGGATAGAATGCTGATTACCAAAGCCTGAGGAGGTTAAAAGGAGGGGAGGGATAGAGAGAGCATGGTATAGGGGTGCAGATGGATAAAAGGAAACTTCTAATGCTCGTAGGATAACTATGGTGTGACAATTAATTGAATATTTCAAAATAGCTAATAGAGAGGAGTTTGAATGTTCCCAACTCACAGAAATTATGTTTGTGGTGATGGATAGACCAGTTATTCTGATCTGACCCTTACACATTGTATACAAGTATTGAAATGTCACAGTATCCCCCAATCACTATCAATTAAAAATAAAAAATATATATTTTAAAGAGATATTTCCCATCCTTGGGAAATATGCTCTTAACCTGAAGAAATATGATGTGGGTTTGTAGTAGTGAGAATGGAAAGACTGGGATCAGGTATTAAAGAGCAGAAAGTAAGTAGGTCTTACTGGTTGGTCGTTTAGATTCAGTTATGTATGTGTATACTGCCACTGCCTTAAACCTGGTGACAGGGATTTGTTCTACTAATACTAAACTGAAAACAGCCTATCTCTGTCAGTTTGGGCTGCTATCACAAAACATCATAGACTGGGTAACTTATGAACAACAAGAATGTGTTGTGCAGTCTGGAGGCTGGGAAGTCCAAGAGCAAGGCACCAGCAGACTCAGTGTCTGTGAGGGTTCACTCTCTTAGTTCTAAGATGGCACCTACTTCCTGTGTCCTCACATAGTAAAAAGGGCTGGAGAGCTCCTTTAAGTCTCTGTATAAGGACACTAATCCCATTCATGAGGATAGTGTCCTTATAACTTCATCACTTCCCAAAGACTCCACTTGTATATGCTTACGCATCAGGTCCATCATATGATTTTTATAGGAATACGAACATTCAGACCACAGCACAACCCAAATGCCCATCAGTAGGAGAATGAGTAACTAAATGGACATATGTGTACTTAACATGGAGCCTGTAGTGAGAATGAATGTTCTACGATTATACACAACAGTGTGGATGAATCTCTACAAATAAGATGTTAAGCAAAAGAAGTTAGATCCAAGAATGTACACTATGATTCTATTTATGTGACAATCAAAACACATAAAAGTCACGTATGGTTTAAGAAATCAGGCTAGTTAGTAGTACCTCTTGTAGCAGGGCCCTCTTGTTCTTCAGGGCTGATGGTTCAGGGAGGTTGCAAGGATGGTTGTCTATGTGGAGCGAATTCAAAAGGGACTGGAGTTAGCCTCAGGCATGCATAGGCATCTGTCTAGCAGGAAGGTGATCAGTCAGGGAATGGCTAGTGTCCAAAAGAGGCCTTCAGTATTCACTACCAGAAAAGAGTCTATCCATATGCTTGCTCATATGGTCTGTAGATGTTCAACTCTCTGCAAGGGGCTACTGGGCACTCAAGCAATGCCTCTCACTAAAAATGGCCCTTCATTTTGAATCTGTTTGGTCCCTTTAGGTCTACCCTTCCATCCTAGGCCCCACTGGCTTCTCTCTTCTCTTTAACCTAGAGTAACCTTTCTAGCTTGGAAGGGGAATTGTGGGTAGGTGGGATTGGAAGGCAATCCCCTGCTCACATTCTTTTCTCAGTCATTTTCTCTCTGCTTCTAGCCTCTCATTTTCCCAAGTACCTTAGAAAAACTTATTTTTCATATGATGGAATGAACATAGAATGGCTCAGCTACTAGTTGGGACAGTGGTAGGTGAGGAGTAAAGAAAGAAGAGAGAAAGTGAACTTTTGGGAAAAACGAAACTTTAGTTAGTATCTTAAAATGTCATCCTTCAATACTAGGGTTGAATGAAATAAGATGTTGTTTATATAATTATGGAACTTGAGGAGAAGCCCATTTACACGTGAAGTGGAGAAAATATTTCATGTTAGATCTGCGTTTTTCCAGGTGGTGGCAAGATAATATAAGTGTATTTGAAATTGTAGGATTCAGGGGAAAGGTCAAGGTGGGATATATACATTTGTGCTTTATTGAGATGGAAGTGATAACTGAAACATTACTGTAGATAAAATAAACTGTTTCTGTTAAGAAATACAGTTGACTTCATCAGGTGATTTATCAGGCATCTAGTTAGTAGTTTTCAGTGAGGTGCTTCTGCAGTTTTAACATGATTTATTTAGATGGTTATACCATTATCTTTAATATTTTATCATGGACTTGAAATTTAAGATCAACTGTCATATAAAATTAATGTCACACTTGAAAGTTTGTAGAGAATTGTCTAACTTGTTATTGATGGTGCTGATCTTTATGTTTCAATAACATGCTGAGGTTCCTTGTATTTCGTTTGACTTGTTGATTGATAAAAATTCAGTAAATAATTTTGTTGTGTATACCAGGGATTGGCAAATAATGGCTTGCTGCCTGTTTTTTTATAACCATGAACCAAGAATGTCCTTAACATTTTTAAATGGTTGAGAAAAACTAAGCTACTTCGTGACACATGAAAATTACATACAATTTAAATTTCAGTGTCCTTAAATGAAGTTTTATTAAAACATATACATACAAATTCCTTTCAGTGGCTGCTTTCATGCTATAATAGCATATTTGTGCAGTAACAACAGAGACTCTCAAGACCCAAAATTTTTATTCTCTGGCCTTTTATATAAAACATCTGCTGACCCCAGTATACACCAACCATGGTATCATAAGGAAACTAGTAAAAGACAAGTATCAAAAAAGCAGAAGTATTTGTCTTACACAGATAATTATTACTTAAACAAGTCTGTCCTCCTTTACTGTCTTCTTATTGTCTTGCTGGTATGTACAACCATTTATCACATTTAGCATACTTGTTTGAATGAATAGGCAGGATGGGGATGAAGCACACACCCATAATCCAAGTGACTTGGGAGGCTGAGGCAGGAGGATCGCAAGTTTGAGTTGCTTAGCACCTCACTTTGAACTTGTAATCCTCCATTCTCAGCTTCCTGAGCCTAGTTCTGCTGCCTAGTGTGGAAATACATGTACAAATATTTTATATTACATATTATTTTTAAAAAGTAGATGTCATATTTTAATGTTATAATTTATTAATTTTATAAACAATTATTAATATATAATATTTACATATAATATCTCTATATCTTGGGGTTTTATATGTTATTGTTTTTATGCTTTTGAGATAATGGACCTAGTAAAATGTAAAGCATATAAGAAGTAACAAAAAACCCAGGCACGGTGGCACACACCTGTAATCCCAAAGGCTTGGGAGGCTGAGGCAAGAGGACCATGAGTTCAAAGCCAGCCTCAGCAAAAGTGAGGCACTAAGCAACTCAGTGAGACCCTGTCTCTAAATAAAATACAAAATAGGGCTGAGGATGTGGCTTAGTGGTCGAGTGCCCCTGGGAGGGAACTGGTTGTTTTGTGAACCCAGGGGTATCACTTAGTGGTTTTCCATTGCATTTAGGCCAGAAATCCAAGAGGTTTACCAGCCAGTAAAGCCTTTGTATGATTTGACCATTTGTCTAACCTCTTTTTCTGGCCTTGCCAAAGTCATACAGAACTTATTTAAATTCCTCTGAATAACTTAAATTCCTTTATTTGCAATTTAAAAAATTATCTAACTTCCCCCTAGATGCTAAGCTCAATTAGAGCAGGAATCACATCTGTCTTATTCACCATTAACTCCCCAATGTTCAGCAAAATTACTGCAACATCATAAGCATTAAGGAAATATTTGTTGAATACCTACAGATGTGATTGAAAGATCACAGGACTTGGTGTAGAAATCCTAGGTTAAGATCCTGAGATGTGTTCTGAATCTTAATGCCAATTACACAGGTGTGTTTATGACAAATCATGGAGCTTTAATGTTAGCCTTTTTGATATATATGTGGAGAAGTTAAAAAGCAATCCTGGGCCAGGCGTGGTGGTGCCTTTATAATCCCAGGACCTCTGGAGGCTGAGGCAGGAGGATCACAAATTCAAAGCCAGCCTCAGCAACTTAGCAAGGCCCTAAGCAAGTCAGAGAAACCCCGTCTCTAAATAAAATATTTAAAAGGCTGGGGATATGGCTCAGTGATTAAGTGCCCTGTGTTCAATCCCCATATGAAAAAAAAAAAAAAAAGTAATCATGAGACACTCCTACTCACTAGCTGTAGGAACATGAGGACTTTGATTTTTCTGAAATTGAGTTTTATCATTCATCATTAGGTTTTGTTGTACCTACCTCATTGGATTGTTGTGAGCACCAAGACAATACAAATGAAATGTCTTATTGTAAATAGATATACAAAAAATACCAGTTGAATCTTTATTATCTGAAAGACATGGAATCCAAAAAGCTACAGAGGTGAAGCTCCCAGAGGCCTCATAGAATTAACCTTTCACTTAAAGAAGATCCCTTAGGCCACTTAAGAGAGCTGTGTCTTTAAGAGATAGCACCAGGAGGGAATGGACTCCAGGGAACATATCATCTTTGGAGTATGACACAGGGCCCTTAGGCCCAGTTGCCCTGAAAAATTAGAAGGGCTTTGGGGTTCGGGGAAAGGGCCAGGGACTAGAACTGGAAAAACCTTAAGTAGTGTAGCCAGAGGATGGTGCATTGAGCACAGTGGAGGACAGTGAAGGGACTCTCTAACCCAGCCTGGAAAGGGCCGTGTGGCTGAAAAGTAAAGCCAACGAGGAAGTACTTCTCTACAAATAAAAATGTAGCCTGCAGTGTTTTGAAACTAATAAAATAGGTAGCTATAATTGAATCTCCGAGGATTCCTGGAAGAAGAATAATTACCAGGAATAGGAATTTCTAGACTGTGACACAGGAAAGCTGGGAAAAGGGGGGCGAGTGCATATAATGGACATCAAAAACAGCAAAGGAAACTCTTAAAGAACTGGGGGTGCATACCCCTAACTTAGTTGTGCAGCTAAAACTAAAACTGAAAAATCAAATTTTGATTTTTCAAATTCAGCTCATAAAATCTATTTTACAGTGTGCTCTGTCTTAAGTAGTCTTAGTTACACTTAATGTATTGAACCAGATTGACCAACTAAAAACTATAAGAATCAGATTGAATAAAGATATTGGGGGTTTGCCAAACCTTTGTTATCATCTTCACAGTTCCTACTTAATGATATCAAGAATCATTATAGCTATTTTCATTTAATCCTCTCTCAAAGCCTATGAGATGAGACCTATCATTAATAACCCCATTATATTTGAAGAAACCAAGGCTTAAACAGGTTAAATAACTTGCCCAAGGTCAGATAGATAGTAACTGGCATGCCAGGCCTCAAACCCAGTTACAAGTGGTGACAAAGCCATGCTCCAACTTGTTGGAATTCTTCATCAGGATATATAAAGCCAGTCATTATTTAAAAAGCCATGCTTAACTATGGTCAACTCTTCACTAAGTACATGGCTATCAAGATAATTATACCAAGATGGGCGTGGTAGCACACATCCGTACTCCCAGTTCATCTGTACTAGGGAGACTGAGGCAGAAGTATTGCAAGTTCAATGCCAGCATGGGCAATTTAGTGAGGCCCTGTCTTCAGGTTTTTTTAAGAAGTAAAAAGGGCTACGGATGTGCCTCAATGGTTGAGCACTTGCTTAGTACACATGAGCCCTGAGTTCAATCCCCAGCACCATGCACAAAAACAGATAAGTATATCAAAACATTATATCTAGGTGTGCTGGTGCAAACCTGTAATCCTAGCAATTTGGGAGGCTAGGGCAGGGGGATCACAGGTTTGAGGCTAGACTTAGCAATTTAGGGAAACCCTGTCTCAAAAAATAAAAAGAACTGGAGATAAAGCACCTATGGGTTAAATCCCCAGTGCCCCCCCCAAAAAAAAAACCCCATCATGTTATACCTTAAATATATACAATTTAAAAACTATAGCCACAATGAAATCTACTATTCTTTATATTATGGACCAATTTTTTTTTTAAAGAGACTGAAAACAACTGATACAATTCCAAAAACATTAGGGAAAATATAAGTTCTATTTTTAGTATCCCCAATTAAGGAAATGTTTAGCTCACCAAATAAATAATACATAAAGGAGCCTAACACTCTTCCTGGCATAGTGTTACCTAGTAATTATTCAGTGTTCAAACTGCTTAGTGTTATAAAATGGTGTTTAATATTTGCTGAACTGAATTGATAGCAGGTTCTAGGACATTGATGTAAGGTTGGTCTAGGTCCTCATATAAAGCAGTGTCCACTTTGCAGTACCCAGCCTGTATTTTGAGATGCATTACTCTGTTCATAGTTCCTTGGTAGTTTTGGTGACACTGGACTCCTTATATTATGGATGTTAGCTTACTCGACTTAAGTATTCTATTGAACATTACATTTCAGCATTGTATGCATTTAAAAATATAATATGTCAAACCCATGATTCTGCATACTTTTTTATAAGACAAGAATAAAGTGGATACTGAAGTAAAAGAAGTAACTTAATTGAAATAACATTAAGTAAGTGTAGATAATAGAAGCATTTGGCAAAAATCATAAATTTGATTAAGATGGCATGTGAATAACTGGAGTCTGAAGCACTGATCTGTACTAAGGGGAACAGGCAAATGATGTGTTTTGAACATTCTTGGTATGTGAGCTTCCTGTAAGTCTGTTTGTATAGGCCACTAGGATCCTCACTGGGATGTTCCAGTGCCCTGCACAGACAAAATATAGGTGTAGAAGAAAATTTGCTTACTCTCCAAAAATTAGGCAGTCTGATAGATCCTATAAGGTATGCACATCTGTATGCAGTAGGACCTAAGTTCCATATTATATAAGAGTTCAAAGGAAAAGGAGATTACTTCCTGCTCAGATAATGAAGGAAGACTTCACTACTGATGTTGAAAGATGAATAGAACTTTTGTAGGATAATGCAGATGATGCAGAAGAAATGATCAGAGACATGCAGTTGGAACAGTTCAAAACATGTTTAAAGGAGGAGTAGAGGCTGTTTTCACTGGGGTGTAGTATCACTATTAAGGAAAATGGAATCTGTAGTTGTAGAGGATATTTAGTGCTAGGCTGGGCAAATCCATGGAACCATATTTAGATGTCTTAATGTCTGGCCAAAAGCTGCTTTGTTGTTGTTGTTGTTAAGTATGTTGTCATTACTATAGAAGTAATGTTTAGTTTGGGGTGGTGACCTGAGGGAGAATCAAGATAGATTAATATTCCTGCTGACAGAAATATAAAAACTAAAGTGCCACACATACAACACACACACACACACACACACTCTCTCGCCAGCTGAAAGAAGAAACTAGAGCAGCAAGAGATCAGAGTAGAAAGAACAAGCTAACCATTGGCAACAGAAGAAATAGCACGGAGATAACCTGGGTCTGGGAGAATTTGGGGTTTGGGGTGATATGGGCAGTAGGCCACGAACCCTGTTTCTCTGTAAGGAAATCATCTTCTTTAAAACAAAATTCTAATCTAGAAGGCTAGGTGAGATGGCTGACAGTGGGCATTCACTTTTGCATCCTTGGTTATATTCTTCCCCTAGAAGATGGCTGGCTCCCATCTTGGGTCCTCCATGTTGACCTCTGGAGAGGCAATTCCTCTTTGAAAATCTTGGACTGTGTCTGATAACCCTTTCCTTTGTGGTTTCCCCAAAACTGTTGAAATAAGCTTGATTCTTTTCAAAAAGACTTTATTAAATATTAAAGAATAAACAAGAAATAAAATATAAGAAGTCCTGCCAAATTTATTGATCATTATCTGATATTACTGTCCCTGTTCAAACCACCGTCACCCCTCAAATCTCCTTTCCCTTGTATTGTCAGAGATATCTTCCTAAAATCCAAATTTAGCCATATCATTCCCCTGCTCAATTATTTCATAGCTTCTCATTTGTACATGGGTTATACTTTAGCATGTTGAATTTCTTATAGTTATTTCTGGAGTAAGAAATGTTTTATAATTCTGTTTACATAATGATTATTTCATTTATCAGCTTGGGAAGGGTTTATAGTTAAAATTGAGGTCTATTTGAGAAGGGTAAGGACCTTCCTGTGACTATATGTAAAAATTCCAGCTCTTTTCTAAAGCCTTCCTAGAATAGCTTCCTCAGAAGGGTCAGGAGTCACTGGACTCCACACTCCTATAGTGCTGAGTTTCTGCTAACTGTATATTCAGGGTGCCTCAAGGAAAAGTCATAGCAGGTAAGATTACAGCCCTTTGAAGAGTTCTATATTTTATAAATTGGTATTCTACAAAAGTTTTTTTTTTTTTTCTTTTTTTGGTACTGTGGATCGAACACAGGATGCTTTACCACTGAGCTACACATCCTCAGCCATTTTTATTTTTTATTTGAGACAAGGTCTCTCTAAGTTCCTTAGGGCCTCGCCAAGTTGCTGAGGCTGGCCTTAAACTTGCAATCCTCCTGCCTCAGCCTTCCAAGTCGCTGGTATTACAAGTGTGTGCCACCATGCTTGGCTCTACATAAGATTTTTTGAGGACTGTCTGATGCTTTCAAAAATGATGGAGTAGTGAGAAGACATTAGGTGGTCTCTCAAATTCTTTTCAGCTCCACAGTTCTCTGAGAATCCAGATCCCTTCTTTTTTTCCCTTTATCTTTTTCCAACTCCCTTCTTTTTTGATATACTTTGTTAATATTGTTCCATATAATTAGTATCGTGTTAGAAAATAGTAGCATTTCAGAATTGCAAAAGATGTTAGCAGTTATCTTATCCAGTTTTCCAAAATGACCTTTAAATTAGAACTCTTAAGAACTGCTGATTGTTTACAAAAACCACTGTGTAGCTAAATAGGTTGAGACTGTACTTTTGCCATATTGCTCATTTTAAAGTCTCTGAAAAATCTTGTAATAAAGAAACCTGTGTAGCTTACATTTATTTGATCAGAGAGCCTTGGTTTTGAGTAACACCTTTTAACATCCTGTGGCATATAATTTGGGAAATACCCATATAGTTCAGCACCCTCCTTTTGCAAAGAATTTGAAATAGTAAATGATTTATCCAGTGTTACATGGCTAGTTATCAGATTGCAGTCTAGTATTAATCCTTGATTTTTCCTGCTTAACTTATAAATTTCCTAATGGACTGATAGATTATATCTTACAGCTTTACCTCTCAGGTGCTTAGTTCCATATTGGGAACATAACAAGTGAACACCTCTAGTAAATATATGGTAGCTCTATGATTGAAACTTGTAAGAAAATTAAGCATTATGGTATGAATTGGTTTTTTTTGTATGTATATGTTTTTGATTTTTTTAAAAACAGAAATGTTGCTCTCCTATACATACCTTCCCCTCTTACAATTGTGATGTCCACGTGTGCGCATTCGCTGGGGGGCTGTGGTTGTTTCTCCAAAGTTTCTGTTGTCAATAGTTCATGGTCCTTGATTCATACTGTCTATTGGGAATCATTCTGTGGGCTGCTTTGCCTCAGGGATAATTTGATTAGGGGTGCTGTTGTTTGATACCATTCAGGAAAATGTTCAACTGTAAAGGGTATTGGATTTGTCACAGAATGATATTGAAGGGAAGCCAGGGACAAGCAAGCTAATAGCATGCTAGACTGGTTATTAACACTGGGCCTTTTGGCATTTTTGTTCACCAGTTTTTGTTGATATCACTGCCTTCCTAAGAGAAAGTGTGTGACCAGTTTGATTTTTATTTGGCAAGGACATAAACTAATACCAGATAAAGAAGCTCATAGTAAGTTGATACAGAGCCTGTGCTTTCCACAATACTGTGTTTTGTCCTCTGAGGTTAGATATCTGTGATAGAAGAAACATTTTTCTAAGGGAGCAAGATTGGAATGCACTGAAATGAAATGCTCACATTGACCACATCAGCTATAATGGAGCTTATCTGATGTAGTGACTCAGCCTCTGTGAATCTCACTGTGTATGTGCTCTGTTTTGTGCAGAGAACCTTCATCATCCAGGACCTGCCAGAGGCCACGAAAAAATATGGGGAGGGGTAAGTTTCTCATTCTTTTAAAAACTCTCTATACTAATCCATTGTAGCCAGGAAATTTCTTTTGCAACTCAAAGTATGTTTGTGTGTACCTAAATTGTATTTCCTGTTAGTGTTAGAAAGTTTTTGTCGGAAGCAGGGCTGTGCAGAGAAAGACCAACATATCACGTGTTGCCTACTGGTCTTTTATTCTGCTTTTTTGTGGAGATCTACCAGTAAAGGGAAAGACAGCTTAAACCCAGCTTTTTCCCACTTCTTAGCAAGGCTATCCATTATGCTTTCAACGTTTTTTAAGCTTTGTTAACAGTAATAGAAACAACTAAAAAAGTTTCTCTTATGCAACCAATGACAGTAGTAAAATGATTCATCTGTGAGGTTGATTTGTAAACAGTTTGGTTTCACTTAAGATCTTAAGGCCCAGCATTAAGAAACATTAGATCAATTCTTTGTGCTTGTTTTTGCTTTCTCATAAGGCTATGGGAAGTAGGCAAAAGACAAATCTAAAGTTATTTCATTGAAAATATTAACCAGCTACCACAGTGACTTCATAAATAATTCTAACCAGTGAAGATGATAAAATCAGAGTGCTATAAAGGACCCCAGAAGAAGACTTTGTGTGATGTAGCATAGTGAGAAAAGTATTGGATACAATCAGAAGGCCTGAATTTGAGTTCTATATCTACTACCTCCATCAGATCTCACAGCCTCCCTAAAATTGTTTGTTCATCTCTGAGGTGGGATTAATGCATTCTGTACTTCTAGCCTCAGGAAGTTGTGGTTGGCATAATGTGATAATACATGTATTTTGAGAACTCTAAAGTATAATGGAATAGAGCAATGATATTGGCTCATTGCTATCCTTATTGAATAAGTGTGTCTTTACTGGTTCTTTAAACAGGCAAAATGAAGTTATTTGATCAGATGCTTCTGTAGGCAGCAGGCTGGGGCATGGGTTGTGTAGGTAACTGAGAGCTCCTCCTTATACTGCGCCTCATTTGCTTCATCTACATATGTGTCTTGGTAAGCAGCCCCCAAATGATGGACCGGTCATGGAAAAAAATCTTATTGAACCCTGACAAATCAGCTTTTGCTCTTGTTTTCTCCAGAGCTTCTTTTGGAAATTGATTTGTCCTAGGGATTCTGGTTCTTTCCAAACCTTCACAAAAGATGCCAATCTCTGAAGGCTTATAAATTTTAAAAATAAATAAAAAAACCTAGAATCACCTAGGCAAATTTCTAGAACTAATCCAGACCCTGCTCTGCCCCAAAGTCAGCTGTCAATAGAAGCTTCCAGAGTATTTCATTGTAGCTTGGTCCTCACCCAATCCCAAAAACTTCAAGTAGATGTGGAAAATGTTCTGATTGTTACATACCACCATAGCCATATGGAGAAGAGAGCCCACACTGAGACAAGCAACCCATTCTTTCTTGTTTCCTCTTTTCTTTTCAGACTAATCATCAGTTGCTAGCAAAGGGATCATTAGGTCTTTACCTTAAAAGATATCTCAGCAAATATTTGTTCAAATAGGCAGGCAATTAATAAAGTTCCTGCTAAAGAACAGGGCAGGATAATGTAATCTGCAAAGATGGGCATGTTCCAACCTGGAGATGAGATAAGGGAAGTGCTTCACATAATGCTGCTTTTACAAACATGGAAGCTTGTGATAGCAGCATTTTGACTCCTAGTGTTGACAACTTTAAAAGCATCCTTAATATCCTGAGTGTCAAAGAGATGCTATCCTTTATTCTCCCAACTTTGCTTAGTTAGCCTGATTACATTTGTTAATTGCTGACACTGTGAGTAGGGGGAAAAGGATGCTACTGTGTGCTCATTTTTCTCTTTTCTGGTTCTATACAATGAAGTTTTTACTGGATTTGGCAAAGATTCTCACAAACATAGCTCAATGTGTCATACAAAGGGACACCAAGGGAAATATCACAGAGATATGGCACCAGCCTCGTTAAATAAATTAAGGATCCATGAAAGCAAAGAACACATCAGGCCAACTGTACAGTATAGGTGAGAAATTAAGATTGAGGTGAATTTATTTTAGTATTATTTAATAAGGATAAAAATTATTTACAAATGTGTTAGAATTTTTTCATTATGTGATGAAAAAGATTATAAACAGTCTTTAAGTTTTTTAAAAAAAGGGAACAGGTAAGAACAGAGTTGTGTTTTTAAGTTATTATTAAGCCACCAGTGTCTACTATGTATTGCACTGAAATCCTATTTACTATATATGAAGTATTAGCCATGGCTTAGTATTTAGGACTCTGATTTATAATTATTTTGTTATTAACAAGTATCTGAAGAACGTTTCATAATTCATAAATATTTCCTCTACATTATCTTACTAGAGTTATGAGGTAACCCTATGATATAAAATGAGGAGAATAATCTCCATTTATATAGTATAAAACTGAGGTTAATAACAGAAGATCTTATAGTCTACAGCCTGTAAATAGCTAAAATGCAAAAGTAGGTCATCTTATGTTACAGTTTTTTCCTTAAATAAACCATGTTCTGAATATCCTAAACATCAGTAATGTATAAAATTGATTAAAAACCTAGGAGCCCCCTATTGCTGTCAAAAGTATGGAAGAAATTATCTTCTAAGATCTACAGTGATGTTCATATATTTTGGGAGACAGGACAGATAGGCAAAAGGAGAGAGCTCAGTGTCTATCTGCATTTATCATAACAGCTAAAACACATATGAATTAGATAGTGGGGTGTCTCAAATACAAATATTTTCTGAGCAGTAACAGTCTTTGTTTGTAATCATTCAAAAAGCAGCAGCACTAGCTGGCTGATCATACCAGATATCAAGACAATTTAATTTGGAAACATTCCTCTGCATAACCCACAAAGGAAGGTGTCTAAAGGAAGGGGCCCGACAATGCTTACCTAGCCTGTGTGAAAGTCACCCTTTTTGAATGATGAGTTTTTCATCTTTATGCCTTTTATTTTCTTTATGCCTTTTTCTTGGCACAAACAATATAATACATCATGGAACATCAGAATAATTTAAGACAAGGTAAGATGCTGGTTCAAAAAAGAATGATATGTATAAATAAAATTACATATTAAATTCTAACAGAATTATCATTTTCACAAAGAAAGGAATGTGAGGACTTCACAAATGTATAGACTCACAAAATATTATGTATATTATTTTTTAATCATCTTCAAGTGGAACTTACTTAAAGCTTAATTCTCCCTTTCCATTCCTCCCTTGAGCAAGTAGTATATTCATGACAAAATGATAAAAGGCTCAGTACTCCCAGTAAATATTGTCTTGACCCAGAATGCAACTTTTGGGTGCTTTCTTACCCCCAATTTTTTTAATAAATAAAATCTGGCCAGGCATAGTGGCACATGCCTATAATCAATCCCAGCAGCTCGGGAGGCTGAGGCAGGATCACGAGTTCAAAGCTAGCTTCAGCAATGGTGAGGCACTAAGCAACTCAGTGAGACCCTATCTCAAAATACAAAATAGGGCTGGGGATGTGGCTCAATGGTTTAGTGCCCCTGAGTTCAATCCCCAGTACCCCCAAATAAACAAACAAATAAAATCTAGGATTGTTGCTTTTATTAGAATGTTTAAATAGAGTCTGATTTTTAAAAATGTATGTGCCTTTTCACATTAATTTTTCTATCTTGGAACACACTGCATCTTCCAAGTGCTATAGCAGTGATTGTAGTATGTATTAATTACCTATAGCTAATTTCACTGTTTTCATTTTAAGAACGAGTTTCTGGGGAAAAAAATCATCATGCTATTTCAATAATAGCAGCCACAGATGCTCCTACCCACCCTTTACAAAATAGGAATAATAGCCATGAATTAATTTACGTTGTTTTATAGAAAACAATATGTCTGGAGTAGCTTAATGATTGAAAGCAGATAAGACTTGTTTGTGGAGGATAATTAGAATAAAAATGTGAAAATATTTTAGCATTTTTTTCTGGTTCTTCTCTTCCAATATTTAGTCCTCAGAGATAACTTAAATGGTCAGGTCATTAAAAGAGTTCAAAGTTTAGAAGAAAATCTTAGGTCTATAAAATCTAAATCTGAAAAGTTATTTTCCATCTTTATTTTCTATAGTTAATGGTAAATGATGTTCAGATATAATTATATAGTTATGCTGTCATCAGTAGAATGCTGTCATTTTTTTGTTTGTTTGTTTCTTATTAAAACAGACCAGCATGATTCTTTGAAATCTATGAGTGTGCTTGACTCCTTTGGCCCAAAGAAGCCAACCATGTCCCCAACTTAAGACTTACTGAAAGGAAAGATGGTTTACAGCCACCAGAGTAAATCTGAGTTCTTTGATTCACTGCTGAACTTCTTCTGCACAGTTGAGGCCAATTCTAAACTTTAACTCTGAGCATACAGCTCCATATTTTCAAACAGGGAATGAATCTTCAAACTGACAAGCCGTGTAAAGTGACAAGCTCATAATGTAGTACCTAATTTCATTTGGCAGCTCCCTGGTTTATAGTTCAAGTGAAGGCATACATTTAAAGTCAATTAATTATTTCATTTTCTGGCCTCTATTAGATCTGAGAGTCTTTATTATGGTGACATTTTCATGTCTCTGTAGTTTAGATGATGTCACCAATTTATTGTAAACTCTTCATAATTTTATAATAGTAATACAAATCTGTTTGGGCTGACAGCTGCCATTATTTTTTCCTGGCAAGTCTTTCCTACCACAGAAAAATGGGTTATTTCAGGGTCAGTCTACTTTTTAAAATTCTTTATAATGACATAACTTTGATGTAGTCCTTTCTGCCTTTTACTTTTTTTAAATATTACATTTCATCTGTAAGTCTTGACTGATTTCTCAACCTCAGCACTGTTGAGGTGTTTTAAAATTTGAGGCAAAATTCACCCAACATGGACTTGACTATTCTAAAGTATAACACGGAGTGGTATTTAGTACATTCATGATGTTGTACAACCAAATAGTTCCAAAACATTTTCATTACTTGCAAAGGAGACACCATATCCATTAAGAAGTCACCTTCTGTTTCCCTCCTTCCAGACTCTGCTTACTGAGTCGAATCTGCTTTCTATTTATTTGCCTATTTTGGATATTTCACATAAACAAAATAATACAATATGTGACATTTTGTTCTACACACTGTGCACATGCATCTGTTTTTTTTTCCCCCAAGTAGCATACTGTTTTTGAGGTTTATTCATGTTGTTATTATTTAGACCACATTCCTTTTTATGACTGAATAATATCCTATTGTATGATTATGCCACATTTCATTTATCCATTCGTCAGTTGGTGGGAATTTGTTTATTTTCCACCTATTGTGAATAGTGTTGCTGTGAATACTAATGTACAAGTTTTGGTTTGAGTGTTGTTTTTTAGTTATTTGGATACACATTAAACAGTGACTAAAGACACTTGGAACTAGAATAGTCTTTGTTGTGGGACTGTCCTGTGCATTGTAGGATGTTTAACAGCATCCTTGGCCTCTCTCCGTTGTATGCCAGTAGCACCCCTGTCCTTAAAGTTGTGACAATTGAAAATGTATCCAGACATTGCCAAATAGCTCCTAAGGAAAAAAAGTGGCCCAACGTTGAAAGCCACTGATATTAAATAAATCAAAGGGAATCTTAAGAGATAAGCCAAACTTCACATATTGTTCTTTTAAAAAATTATTCATTCTTTTTAAATATACTCTATTGTTTTTTAGAAAATGTTTTCAGTTTGTAACAAAATTAAGCAGAAGGTACAGAGATTTCCCATATGCTCTCTGCCCTCATTATCATAGCCTCCCTTACCATCTCAGCCTCCCTCATTATCAGCCTACCCCACCAGTGGTACATTCGTCAATTCTAAGAACCTGTATTGACACATCATTATCACTCAGCATCCATAGTTTACATTAGGGTCCATTCTCGGTGTTGTACTTTTTGTGGGTTTGGACAATGCATGGATCCACTATTATAGTTATTATACAGGTTCGTTTCACTGCCCTAAAAATCCTCTGTGCTCTACCTATTTGTCCCTTTCAGCCCCACTTCCCCACAAAGCCCTGGCAATTACTGAGCATTTTATTGTTCCCATAGTTTTGTCTTTTCCAGAATGTCACATAGTTGGAATCATACAGTATGTAACTTTTTCAGATTATCTTCTTAATGTTCTTCTGTGTCTTTTCATAGCTTGATAGCTCATTTCTTTTTTGCACTGAATAATATTTCATTGTCTGGATGTATTACAATTTACCCATTCACCTACTGAAGGACATCTTGGTTACTACTAAGTCTTAGCAACTATGAATAAAGCTGCTGTAATCATCCATGTGCAGATATTTGTGTGGACATAAATTTTTAACTCTGGGTAAAGAGCAAGGAGAATAATTGTTAGATAATATGGTAAGAGTAATTAAAAAAAAATCTGCCAAACTGTCTTCCAAAGTCGCTATACCATTCTGCATTCCCACCATCAATGAATAAGAATTCCTCTTGTTCCATATTCTTGACAGCATTTTATGTTGTCAGTGTTCTAGATTTGGGTCATTTTAATAGACATAAAGTGGTATCCCATTGTTTTGACTTGAAATGCCCTGATGACATGCTGTGAAGCATCTTTTCATATGTGTATTTGCCATCTATATATCCTCTCTGGTAAGGTGTTTGGCCCATTTTTTAATTCTGTTGTTTTACTCTTGAGTTTTAAGAGTTCATTGTACGTTTTAGATAAGAGTCTTTTATCAGATGTATCTTTTGCAAATACTCTTATCCATTTATGGTTTGCCTTTTCATTCTCCTGGTATAGTGTTTTCCATAGAAGTAAGTGGAGTCTAGGGTGTAGTCTTAATCTTATAATGAAACATTCCTATTTGGAGGTAAGTCACTTACTTTGTACATCTCCATTGTCCAGTCAGTAAAATGGAGAGATTGAGATGGATCTGTATGTAGTGTCCAGTGTACTCAGTTAAGCACCTGATCTTCTAAAGGGGCCCCTGAAGGAAAGGAGGAAAGGAAGCAAAGTGCCTCTGGTATATAGAACTTCCCCTTCAGACAAACTAACTCTACTGTTTTATATTTTATCTGTTTTCTTTCTCATAGGTTTGATTTGCACAGGATTCCATGGCTAATAAACTTTAGAAAACCCCTGGATTAATTAAATCTTATAGATCCTTCCAGATCTGAGATCCTGTGATACATGAACTCTCATTAGAATCCTCTTTTTTTTTTTTTTTTGGTACTGTGGATTGAACTGAAGGGCACTCTACCACTAAGCCACATCCCCAGCCCCTATTTTGTATTTTATTTACAGACAGCATCTCACTGAGTTGTTTAGTGCCTCACTTTTGCTGAGGCTGGCTTTGAACTCACGATCCTCCTGCCTTAGCCTCCCAAGATGCTGGGATTACAGGTGTGCACCACCATGCCCAGCTTAGAATCCAGTTTTTGAAGCTATAGTAATATGTAAAAGGGAAGAAAAGTGACACAGGGAACAAAAGAATAGCTAATATTATGTGCCTCTCAGTCTCATGACAAATCAGTTGTTTCTCTGCATTATGGTTGTGAAGCATATAATTCTTCCAATGTTTCCAGGGTAGTCTTACACACTCATTACATTAGTTTGAACCATATGAAATGGCTGAAAGTCATGATTTGGGCATTCAAAAATTATAATTCCATATGCCTCAACTTAAATGCAATGTGCATATAGGGAGCCCTTGACTTCAGAGGCTTCTTAAGCATCCAGCTCATATAAAAGTGTGTACCTCATGGGTGGTTCAAGATCCTGTTTGGAAGCATATAAGATTAAAGAATTCCATGCATCAACCCAACACATCTTTTGGTATTGATATACACAAAGAATCATTAAAGAAGGTATTGAAAAAATCCAAATCAATTTGTTTTTAAAGTTATTAGGTTCTTTTTGGTAAATGTTGGAATTGGCTAAAGGTATGTGAGGTCTAGGTCTTTCTACAATCTAGTTGCTAGATAATAACTAAGTCTTAGGCCAAATTTTGCTATATACACAGACATATATCAACAAGAAATATCTAACATATTCTATCAATTCTATGAGGTCCCATTTCTTTTCCCTTTTAGATCCTACCACAATACCTTAAATGAAAAGTTCATCTGAGGCATATGTAACAGCATGCTAGCAATATTATTCAGCTAACATATGTAGTTAGAGGAAAGAAACCAAGACTCCTTCAAGCTGAACACAGGACCTTTTAAGACTCAAGTCTTGACCACCATTTCTAAGAGTACAAAATACCAGGCTTTAGATTTGTACACTGTAATCAGGCCAAACTTTACTGTCATTCCAAGAGCAAACTCACATATAAACAACATGATTTAACCATTGAAAAGTCATTTCTGAAATCCATGCACTAATTATAACAAAAGCACTAATTCATCTGTGAAACTCCATTTCTTAAATCTATTATGCTTTGATGTGGGCTGAAGTGAGAGAGCTGAATGTTTTTACGATAGCCACCTTTGGAATGTGGTTCTGTTGTTACATTATGTGTCCTACTCAGTTATTCACTCCTAGAGTCTAGATTATAGCTGTCACATAGAATACACACTGTACTGTCTGTTAATGGGTTGTAAAGCAATCACCATAACAAAAAAATTATGTGTTTAAAACTGTATTTCATACTTAAGGAGTTTTATCTACCTGCCCTTTCCCCCATTAAATGTTGATTATTAGTTATAGTTATTTCCATGTTCTTCCATATGGGACAGAAGTATAATCAGGTATAAATAGGCTCCATAAACTCAAAGGGAAATTTTGTGGTTGTAACAACTGTAAATGTGAACACTGCTGATATCCTTGCTGATAAAATTGAGGCACTAGTAATAGGAAAGATAGTCATCTTTTGAATACTTCGGTTTTGATGGTTCCACATGATTGTGTATTTAATTAGTCAAATTAGATCATTTATTAATTCCATATTAGTTTGATTCATGTGGGTAAGGTACTGCCTCTAGTTCAAAAATATCACATTAGAATACCATGCCTTTATATCAACTGGCATAATTGCTAGTAATTTGATGTAATTCTTAGTAATGCTGCCATCTGTCATTTCATGTGGGATTCTTTTTATAAATAGTTAGAAACTGTAAAACCCCTTCAAAGAAAATTTTGTCTTTTACCTTCCTTTGTAGGATAACCTATTAGGTCATTTCTCTATATTTCATTTTCTTTTCAAAGCATAAAATTATTAAGCAAGTGAAATGAATATACAATCTAAAATTTGCCTTTTAAGAGGGCTGGGGTTGTGGCTCAATGGTAGAGCACTTGCCTAGCACATGTGAGGCCCTGGGTTTGATTCCTTAGCACTGCATATAAATAAATAAAATAAAGGTCTATTTACAACTAAAAAAAAATACTAAAAGAAAAAGAAAACTATACTGAGACCCAGCAGCTTCGGAGGCTGAGGCAGAAGGATTGCAAGTTCAAAGCCACCCTCAGCAACTTAGCAAAACCCTAAGCAACTTAATGAGACTCTGTCTCAAAATAAAAAATAAAAAGGGCTGGAGGTGTGGCTCAGTGATTAAGTGCCTCTGGGTTCAACCCCTGATACCAAAAAAAGAAAAAAACATATAGTGAGGTAGTTAGTAGCACACCAAGGGAACCATGTTTGTTTTGTTTTTAAAGAATATTGACTTTATTCTCTTTCAAATGATTTATCAGAGGGGAGGGAGGGGAGTGGGCATGGGGACAAGAAAGATGGTGGAATGAGATGGACATTATCACCCTAGGTACATGTATGACTGCACACATTGTAACGCTACATCGTGTACAACCAGAGAAATGAAAAGCTGTGCTGTAATTGTGTACAATGAATCAAAATGCATTCTGCTGTCATATATACCTAATTAGAATAAATTAATTAATTAATTTAAAAAGACTACTGACTTTATAGACATACATTATTTCTTTTGTCTTTTCTAGAAACCGATTCCTGGCATATTATCCACACTTAGTTCAGGAAACCTGCCTGTAATCATCTGGCATTTTATTGTATGACTCTGGTAGCAGAAAGATATTTTTCAGAAAGTCTTAGGTAATGATCACAACCACCATATTGTCTTTGTAAGAACACTTTGGTTATTAAAGATATTAATAAAAATTGTTTCTTCTCTCAAGTCCAACTCTGTACTCTCATGAACTCAATCCCGAAACTTCAAATTATTTTTTAAACACCTGAGTTCTAGAATGGCCTCAGCTCCCTAATTCCTTGTAAATACAAGACTGTATGTCATCCTAACTAAACTATAAGTTAGTGACAACCTGGTTGGGCATATGAGCACCACCATACAATAAATTCTAGATTATAAACATACCAACCATGAAAAAATCAACCTTAATTTCCATAAATAGATTACAGTGGTGAAATAAAATTGGGAAATATTCTGTTTTCTATCATCCTAAGTAAAGATAGGAAGATGGTTCAAGTAGTCTGTTTTATTTTGCATAATTTTATTTTTACTAAGTGAAATATCACTTCAGATTGTGAGATTTTGTTTTCCTAGGGAAAGTTATTTCCATCAGTCTATGATAAAGGGATGAGATATATTTTTAAATGTAATATATATTGGGGATTGAACACAGGGGTACTCTACCACTGAGCTACATCCCCAGCCCTTTTTTAAAATATTATTTTTAGACAGGTTCTCACTAAGTTGCTGTTGCTGGTCTTGAACTTGTGATCATCTCAGCCTCCCTAGTCACTGGGATTACAGGTGTACTTCACTGTGCCTGGCTACATTGGTCTATAATAAGAAGTACTTATTTTAACAGGGGAAAAAACTTGAAGGCATTGTATGCAGGCACAATTGATGAATATAAGATTTAAAAAAAAATAAATAAATCCAAGTGCAGAATTGGATGGGGAGGCTGCTTTGTCAGTTTTCTATGTGAGTTAGTATGTTGGTTTGGGGGATGTTTATTGCTTGGCTGGAAAACAGTATATTCATATCCCCAAAGAATTTGGGTATGATACACTATTCCCTCTTTGCAAAATTCTTTCCAATGATGGAACCCTTCATTAGGACAACTGAAAGCACTTAAGAAATCACATCCAATACCTTGCTTCACAAAGGAGGAAAAGGCCCACATAAATTAAGCAACAAATATTAGAATCATGCAGCCAGTTTAATGTCAGAAAGGGAACAGGAATCACATTTCCTGACACAAATTCAGGACCTTCTGCCCATATCACTCTTTTGTTCTATAGTTTCACAGGCCTCCATGCAAGGGTTGGTGAAAGTGGTGAATGGATATTGGCTCTTTTAGACTTGAACAATATATCAACAAAGGGCACCTTTCATGTGACAAACAGAAAGCTTGAATAAGCAGATAGCTTTGCATGTTCTGCAGTCTTGTATGGGAAAATCACAACTAAACAAGATAGTAGAGATTTATTCAGAAAAGAAAAATCAGTTGTCTGGTTAGTTTGTGGACTTATTACAGATTAAGTCTGCGGTACACCAACATTTACATAGTATTGTCTGGGACCAAATTTTCCATTTGAATAAATATATTTGGCAGATTGCCTCCCTTTTTTAATGTGTTAAAATCTTTTGGGCTGAGGGTGTAGCTCAGTGGTAGAGTGCTTGCCTAGCATGTGCAAGGCCCTGGGTTTGAGTCCTAGCACTGCAAAAAAAATTAAAAAACAAATTTTTAAAGTACTATTTTTATAGAAATAGTTCTAAATTAGATAATATAATTTAGTGCCTCTGTAAACATTATCTTGAACATCATATGGTCTTTTACTGGTGACTCAGTTCGCCATGATAAACATAATCATTGATGTCTACTGCTTTGGAAGCTGTCAGCATGAGAGGAATTAGATCCTTCTCTAAATATCCCTCCAAGGGCCTTCTGTCTTTCTTTTCCTTTGCCTTTGGATTAATTAGCTTTCACTTCTTATTTCTGTCAGTATATTGATCTAATTCAGCCTACACTGACCCTTCTACTTTTCAGTTTTAATGTTCAGTGAGGCTTTGTAGTCTCACAGCCAGGCTGGTGGACATGGATAGAGGAAACTGACCCTTGATTTGTTTAAGGAGGCTGGGGCTCCCCTGAAGGTAAAGCATAACATGATTACAATACGTGACCTTGGTCAGCTCTTTGTCTCTGAGTTTATGAGAATGGATTTATTTGAATGACTTATGCAAAAATGAGGTATTACCATCATTAAGATCCACAATGATTATGTAAAATATTGAATAGCCACATGAACTATCATCCTAAAATTCAACAGAACATAATTTAACCAGTATATTTTTGTAACTACCCATGATTCTCTAAACTTGTATATCTGTCACATATGTAATATTCTTTTCTTAACCTATCCTTTCTAAAAGTTTTTTTTTTTTTTGTGACTTATTGTTAAAATTCCAATGATGATAGGTTATCTATCAAAATGCATTTGACAAAAAGGAAGTAAAAGCAAGCATACAAATTATAGCCAAGGATGTTTCTTTATGAGTTTGTTACAAATACCAGGTCCTTATAAATAAGGAATAGAAACAGTCCTTAATTTACATTCAGGAGAATCTCTGGAATTTTAAAATCTGATGACAGCCCCCCAAATATTTATGACTCATCAAAATATACGTAGCAACAATACCACATTGGATAATTGAAAAGACTTAGAAGATTCTATAGGGTATATTCTCATTGTCTTTAATAATAGCAAAGGTAAGGTGCACAGGGGAAAGATGGCTCCCAAGGCCATTTTTAGTCACATAGAACACATTGTCTTCTAATTGTGAACAACCAAGATATGTGCAAGGCTCTCATGAGTCTTTGATATCCCACTAGTTATGTGGCTGAAACTAGGCTGTATAATCAATTAAATCAAGTGCAAAACATTAGTCTATACGTTTTCATTAAACAAGTTAGAAAAGTTAATACAGAGTTCCTATAAAGGAGTTTCAGACTTTAAACTGAGCTTTGTAAAGCTAGTATATTTTATCCCAGATTTGACCCAGGGAACCAAACTCCCAGGTATTCCTGAAGTTAAGCAGAAAGGCAGATAGACTCATTGCAGGCTAACCCAGTCTGTGCTCATTTATTCTGATTTTTCTAAGTACAATTTTTTTTTTTTTTTTTGTACTGAGAATTAAACTCAGGGGCACTTTACCTCCAAGCTACATCCCCAGTCCTTTTTTATTTTTTACTTTGAGACAGTGTCTCAATAAGTTGCTGAGATTAGCCTTGAACTTGCAATCTTCCTGCTTTAGCCTCTGTGTCACTGAGATTACATGTATGCACCACCATGACTGCTATAAGTGCAATTTTATTATCAGTTTGGTAAATCTTTTTTTTTCTTTTCATGCAATAACTGCCACAAGTCATAATACTATTTATTGAACATCCATCCTTTGCTAATTTCTGAGCAAAGCAGTCTATGTACATTACTTCATTTATAACTGAGATTAGTTCTATTCAAAGAAACTTTTATTAGTACATTATAGTATACATCATATTGGGGTTTGTTTTGACATAATTATACAGGCATGAAATATAATTTCCTCCAATTCAATCCCCAGTACTTCCCTTTTCCTATTCCTCCTCCTTGTACTGCTATTCAAATTTATAGATCCCAAAATGATACTTAGGTTTTTGCTTTCCTCGATAGCTTTTGCTCAGGGAATATTTTTACTTACTTTCTAACTAATTTGGGATATCAATGAGATCACATTTGTTTTTCAAATCAAACAATCACAAGCTCCCCATGATGTATTTTAGACAGCTTTTGGGTTGCTGTGACCAAGACATTGGACAAGAACAACTTAGAGGAGAAAAAAGCTTATTTGGGGCTCATTGTTTCAAAGTTTCAGTCCATAGATGGCAGAGTCCATTGCTCTAGGTCCAAGGTGAGGCAAAATATCATGGTGGAAGGGCCCTACAGAAGGAAGCTGCTCAGCATCTGATGGAGTCAGGAAGCAGAGAGAGAGAGAGTGGGAAGAGGATGCAGGGAAGATGCACCCTTCCAGGGTACACCCCCATGGACCACCTCCTCATGCTATACCTCATCTGCCTACAGCTACCATCCAGACATTCCATTCAAATTAGAATGCACTGCTTGGGTTATAGCTCCCATAATATAATCATTTACCTCTGAATATTCTTGCATTAACAGGAGCTTTGGGGGAATACCACACATCCAAAGCATAACAGCAAGAGTGTTTTTCTTCCTTTCCCAGTCAACCCTGTCCCCATAGGAAATCCAAGAACTGCAGAATTGCACATTAGGTCTAGAGGGATAGGCCTTGATTCTTGGATTGAAGAAAGGATACTGGAATGCTAGGTTCATTTGTAGAAAGTCCCTGTTCTCCATTATTCTTGATGTTCTTGCTACTGTCACTGGTGTATAGTCTTACATAAAAAACAGGGCACAAAAATCAGGCTTTCTGGTACTCAGAATAGTTCCAATGTAACTAGAGAAATCACTACAGTAACAACATAGGTTGTCCCAACTAGGCTAGTGGTAAATTACAATGCTAGGAGGACACTGTTCTACCCAGAATTTTACTTTCCTGTGCTTACTTCATTGCATAATAGGCTTGATTTCTCAATATTTCAGCATTTAATGAACCTAATGTTTAAGCTTTCTTATCTCTGGTGTATTATCTTGTTTTGTGTTGCTACAATGAAATTCCTAAGGCAGGCTAATTTTATGAAGAAAAGAAGTTTATTTAGCTTACAGTTTTGGAAGTTCCAAGTCCAAACAACATGGTGGAGGCTCTGGTAAGAGCCCCTCTCTCAACTGTCATCTTATGGCAAATGGCAGTGATGGGGGCATGTGTGATAAGAAGAAATCGTATCACCAAATGGGATGACATTAGAGATTCTGGAGTTCCACAGTCCCTTCTAAGGACATGTCCCAGTGACAAGGACTTCTCACTAGATTCCACCTCTTAAAGGTCCACCACCACACTGAGGAACACAGCTATCAGGTGAAAGAAAGACCTAATAGTTACATTTATAAGTAATTAGGTCCAAACAGTTTAATCACTTTTATCCTGACAGCATAGTAGCTGTTTGAAAGAGTAATATGCATAAATTGGAAGAAAACAATATTTTATCTTCATCTTAAATAACATGGCAATATACTAATAGAAGGTATGCACATGTTGGGCCCTGCTGGCTTCTCAAATCTTGGAATCAGATTGGATACTGCCACCCCCATTTTTTGTTCCATGCTGATTTTTCACATGGCACTTGTATTTTTTTTTTAATCACAGCTGAAAATCCAGCTTTGCAAGGGAAAGGAATGTAGATCTATCTAATGATAAAACCATGAAGTACCTCAAGCTCTAGTTTCTGTGGTGTCTGACAGATGTTGACTATCACTGCTTTCCTTCAAAAATCACTGGATCTCCTTCAAAAATGTAAAATATACTGTATATCCTCTGTTATTACCCCCAAGGGCTTTGCTACACACTTTGGGAACCAAGGTGCTAGTTTCTTGCCAAAGCAAAAAGCATCTGACTACTCCCTCTTCCCAGAACAGTAGATGCCTAGCTATTTTACATCTAAGTAACTACTGAAAGAAACTAAATCATTCTTACAGAACAACAAAACTGTGTGCTCTTTGGGAAGTACAAATAGAAGTATTCTATAAATTTTCAAAGGTAGTTTCTCTTAGCATTTGAATATCCCTTTTTTTAGCTATCTCCTAGAAACTTGGCTACAAATATATTTTACACAATATACAAATACCTTTGACAACAATATTTTAAAATTTCAGTACTGCTTCATAATTAGAGGTATGTTCATGGCTTACAAGATTCTTTTCATTCAGTCTCCAAGTCTTTCCCATTCTGCCTTTTCATCAATCCTATTCTGTACCAAGTTCTTTACTAGATGTTACAAAAGAAAGAGTTTGAGTCAAAATACTAATAATACATGGTTCCTGTCCTCAAGAAGTTTATAACCTTAAGGGGAAACCAGAGTCATAATAAAAATCATAATAAAATTTGCTTAATAGCTATAGTCCTTAGCTTGTCTGTCTAATGAAGTAGGAAGTCAAGTCTGGGGAAGGTTTTAGAGGATGTTACACTGGAATAGGAGTTCACTGGGCAGAAGAAATATCAGGTGCAAAATTATAGAGGCACAAAACAGCCAATTTATAGAATGGTTAAGATTTAGTTTAGCTGATAATCAGATGTATGGTAGGTTAAGCAACAAAGAAATCACTCAATATTCATATCTTTCATGTCCTTTTCTAATGAATGATCTCATTATTTCTTTTCTTTCTTTTTTTTTTTTTTTTTTTTTTTTGGTACCAGGGATTGAAGTCGGGGGCACTCAACCACTGAGCCACACCCTCAGCTCTTTTTTGTATTTTATTTAGAGACGGGTCTCACTGAGTTGCTTAGCGCCTTGCTAAGTTGCCAAGGCTGGCTTTGAACTCGTGATCATCCTGCCTCAGCCTCCCGTACTGTCGCGATTGTGGGTGTGCACCACTTCACCTGGCTCATTATTTCTTAGCCTGGTCTATTGTAAGCAGTCTTTTCCTGGCCTTTACCCATCATTCTATTCCCCAATCTGTTGTGTGTATATACACTGTTTTCTAGGTTACTCCCCACTGCCCACCACCCCGCCTGCCCCAACTATTGACCCAAAACGTTGATTAGCTACTAAATAGTTCAAAATGTGTAAGCCTAACATTAAGTGCCTCCATGACCTGGAAATTGGCCAGTTTCCAGTTGCATTTCCCAGCTATTTTGAATCTTCTACTCTGGCCCTACTAACCAGCTCATTGTGCCTCATTTGTGTCCCTTTGCTCAGTTCCAAGCCATTTCTCATTGTTTTGTTTTCCTAGGATATCTTTTCTTGCCAGCTTTGCACATTCCAATCCTGCCACTCTTTGAAAAACCAGCTCAAGTACACTTTTCAGGGGCCCTTCCCCAGGTGCTTCCCCTCACTTCTAAACGCACATGCATCCAGTGGAAATAGACCTCAAAGAATATCAAGTTCAGTCTTACAGCAGAGTTTTTTATGTATCTTTTATCTTTGTTACCTCTTGCATTGAAGAACCTTGGAGCAGAGATCATCTGCTACTCATCTTTGTGACTTGTCATATTCTCATTGCATATAGTAAATATGTCCTAAGAAAAATAATTTTGTTCACTTAAAATAAAAATGTAACCATTAAATACTGGCTCCTTCAATGATATTGGGCCCAAGATAAGAGACCCAATTAGATAATTAGAGTAAAGGTTTTTCCAAATAGGCTGTTAATTTTTAGGCCCTATCCTCTGCTGGTTTTCAGCAAATTTATGGACATGATCTCACTTAGCTAAATATTGTTTACATTAAAATGTCAATTTTAGTAACCTTCAGTGCATTAAATATAAAATGGATGGGACAATCAAATATTTTGGCTTAAGTCAGTAATTTAGGGAGTAAATTGAGTAGCCCTCTTATTTCATTTGTTTCCATTGTTTTCTTTTGAAGAGAAAGCACGAGAGCTTATTTATTAACCACTATGAAAAAGTGGTTATTATTCTTTAATGAACATATTTGTGAGTTTATCAGTCTTAGATTTGAAATATTTTCTGTAAGTAATTTCAACTGAATCTGCAAAAAAGGTTTAGGTTTTTCTTTATTTCCTATTAAAGGAAAACTACATGTTCTAAGTAGCATCTCAAGGCACATTTACATTGTATACATTTGTCACATCATGTAATCTATGGTTAAGACATGCATGTGATTCTTGACGACAGCTGTGGGTTAACTCACACAATTTAAGAAGAAGGAAGTAGAGGGAAGTGTTCAACTAAAGTGTCAAACATCATTGCTTTAGTTTTGATTCCCCACCCCATTTGGTGCTGAGGATTAAACCCAGGGCCTGACAAGTGCTAAGTACTATCACTGACCTACACTCCCAGCCCCTAGTTTTGAATTTTGAAGTCCTAATCCTAGCCCTTCCAGCCTGGAAATTGCCCATTGTTTTTGAAAGGAGATGATCTGATCTCATCCTATAAGTCAAAACTATCACCTTCTCCTTTATTTCAGTGTTTCCACATTGAAAAAAAAAATCTAATTCTGGTGTTATCATGTAAGGTTCATTAGATTTCCAGATTACTTTGAAAAGGACTGGCAAATGCTCTGCCACTAATTCCTGTTCTTTAGTACCTGTTGGCCATAACTAATTTATAGTAATGTCTTTCTTTCTTACTGGTCAGATTTTTACTCCAAGTAATATCTTTTAATTGACTGTATTTGGCAAGTGAGATAAGATATATTCACCAGCTTAGTCCATCTAGAGTTCTCAGTATTATATTACATTGCCTCTTGGTACAAGAAATACATAGGAGATGTTTATGGAATGCTCTTGGTAATTTGATTAGGCTGGGATTAGAAGATCTTGTGTCCTGCTTCATTACCTCCCAGTTACTTATCCTTCTGAATTAGTCTGTTTGGTTAGAGTTAACTGTTTTCCTTAACTCTTATTTTCCATTTAGCTAGCATGCAAGAAAAAATATTTTCTCTTTGTAGTATTTTGTAAGTTTTCCTCCTAAGATCTCAAAGTACATTATTATTATGATGATGATTAAAGATTTAAATGCTGGTGTATTATTACAAAGGAACATTAGAATTTCTGCCAAATACAGAAGACATTATCTCATATCTTGTCTTCTTTTTTATTTTATTGGTTATTTTTAGTTACACGACAGTAGAATCCATTTTGACATAATTATAAAATCATGGAATATGTCTTGTTCTAATTCAGTCCCCAGTACTTCTCCTTCTCCTCCCCTCCCCTCCCCTGACCCCCAACCCTTTCCCTCTACTTTGCTGATCTTTCTGCCTTCAAAAGACATTATTGCTGATTTTTTGTTTTTTCCACAGGAAAACTGATTGAAAACCCAGAGATAGCTTAAAACTGCACTAGCATATGTACTTTGTTTAAAAACAAGGAAGTTTATGGGTTTGATCAACTTTGCACTTGTCAGACCATATACAGATTATTGTACTTAACATAGGACACTATATTTTTTGAGAGAAAGATGGTGCAGATATTCACTTTATATGACAAACAGATGAAGAAAAAAGACCTGTTTACCTTGGAAAAGAGAAGCCCCAAGGGAAAGCAGTTACTGCCTTTCTTCATGTGCTAGTTGGAAGAGACTTAGGTTGTTTTAGAGTCAATTTAGACTAATGGCTAAGAAGTTCTAATTCAGTGAAATGTCTCTTGAAAAAGACCACCATAGTCAAAAAAAAAATATGACAAATGCATATACCATGCTCCCTTTCAGGGGATGTGCAAGTATATATTAAATATATATTAAGGGCCCTAAAAACATCATGTAGTAAGATTTCTCTTTAAATTTGTTAATCAACGCATTCCATAAACAACTTCCTCAGAACTAGTTTTCTAAGGAGTTGGCATTAGAGTAGTAATTTTCAAATTGTGATAATGAGAATGGTAACACCAACATTACCTGGGAACTGATTACAAATGTAATTTCTTGACCCTGGCCCAGACCATTGGAATTAGAAACTGCTGGTAAGTCCCAGCAATCTGTGTAATAATGAGTCCTAGGAGATTCTGATGTTGCCAAAAATGTGAAAAGCACTTCTAGTAAATTCTGTTGTTATTCTCCAACTCAACAGTGCCCTTTTGGTTTCTTCATAGCATTTTCCATAATTTGTATTTTTAAAATTATTTTTCTACTGATTTTATACAACTCAATTCATTTTATAGATGGTTTCCCATACAAGGTGTAAAATAAAAGAAATACTTATTGAAGGCCAACCATGGTTTTTACCCTAGTGTAAGTACCATCTAGCTGGTATTAATTTGGATACTTTAAAAAATCCTAAATAATTAATCTGTATCTTCTATAAACTGAAATATACATTTAAATAATGAGGTAAAACATAATTCACTGTCATTGTCATCTTTTAAAAATACTTGAGGGACTAGGGTTGTGGCTCAGTGGTAGAGTGCTTGTCTAGCATGTGTGAGGCATTGGGTTCAATTCTCAGCACCACATTTAAAAAAAATGAATAAATAAAATAAATGTGCTGTGTCCATCTACAACTAAAAATTAAAAAAAAAAAAATACTTGAAATTTGGAAAATGGAGAACTTTCACTTATCATCTTAAAATATCTGTTTTGAGCTGGGCATGGTGGCACATGCCTGCAATCCCAGCAACTTGGAGCCTGAGGCAAGAGAATGGCAAGTTCAAGGCCAGCCTCAGCAATTTAGTGAGACCCTCAGCAGCTTAGCAAGACCTTCTCTCAACATAAAATAAATAAATAAAAAGGACTGGAGATGTAGCTCAGTGGTAAAGCACCCCTGGATTCAATCCCTGATACCCCCCCCCCCAAATCTGTTTCATGCCTTCTCCCATATTATAAATTCATAAAATTAGGAAATTTTCTAATCTTTGACATTAACAGATTAAATTCTGGTGGTATTAAATTTATGTCTCCAACAAGCAAGACACTTTTAGAAAAACATTGTTAAAGTACAGCTTAAATTGTATTAGTGTATAAAAATAAAAAGAATGCACCATAAGTGTACATGTAACTATTGCCTAATTTATTATACTGGGCGTCATAAACGTGTTTTGAATGTTTATATGAAATGCCTCTAAAAGTTATGCAAAATAATTTCCTTTTCCTTAAGAAGAACAGTAAAATGAGTTTGGGGTGTGTTAAAGTGTCACCACACTATACTTAAGTGCATTTAGAACAAAATTACTATTAGTGTTTCCTTGGAAGGAATTATAGCCAAATTTATCTTAACTTCTTGTTATTGTTTTGTCACTTCTTTTGAAGTCAGGGTTCTCTGGGTAAATATTATTAGGTCAATTTCAGGTCTATTTCTTCTTAGTTAGATGGACAAATACTGAAAGACTTCTACAGTCTGAATTTAGATTTGGTTGCTGTTGTCCAACAGCCGAATGCCTTGGGGTATCCACTTACGGTAATGAATATAAGTAGTGGTATCATTATTACTATATTTAAACACTCATGCTCGGCAGGAATGTGCTAAAGTTTGAATATAACATGGTAAATTATGTCACTGTTCCTGCCCAGGGCAACTGCTACAGAAAGGACACACTCACATATGAGGAAGCTAGCAGATGCAGTGCTTGTGAGCTAAGTGTTACTTCATTGCTGACTCACACAAAAAGGTTTAGGATGTTGCCTGTGTTATCTGAAGAACATTTGGCAGTTTCCATCTTGTATTGTAATTTACCTTATGGAATTTTCATTCCATTTTTATGCTTATTATTATATCTCTTTTTAGTTTTCCTCACGGGAGAAAGAGCCAATTCAGTATTAAAACGCTACCGAAGAGCTAATGGACTTTTTGAAGAAATAAGACAGGGCAACATTGAACGTGAGTGCAAAGAAGAAGTCTGCACATTCGAAGAAGCCAGGGAAGCTTTTGAAAATAATGAGAAAACTGTAAGTATACGAGCAATTTTAAATATTCTCACAGATTTGCCTACATTTTGATTTGTATTTGAGATCCGAAGTATGTACATTGTTATTAATTAAAAATTAACTTTTTCGAGGAAGCCTGAAAGTGGCATGTAATAACATTCCATGCGTGGGAAAGCTAAGTTCACTTCCGTGTTCACTGGTCTGTTTCCACAGGATTCTGCCAAGAGCAAAGATTCATCAACTTGGCAGGGGAGAAGCATTTAGTTCACCCAAGGCTTTGATCTAGAAAGTTAATATCCTTACCTATTATCAAAGAGAAAGGATGGAGGAAGCTAATGAAAGCTGATAATATTTTTAAATGTTTTACTTCTCCTATTAAAGAAAAGACATATCTAGATTCCCCATCCCCATTCTGTGAGACTACTGCCCTTTACCTCTCTTTATTCTGGACTATGTGTTCTTCAAGGAGAACAGGGATGGGAAATCACAAGGCAGGGGTGTATATTCTGCTTCACAGTTGGAAATCACATTACCAGAGGTAACCATTGTAGAAAGATCTGGTGCCTTGCACCATGAAAATAACACTAGCTGCTAAACAAGTGATGGCTGAGGTGCTGGAGGGATATAGAACACACCTCAGGAGCAGTGGATGCAGAAGAGTTTTAAAGAGAGGGATTTTGATCTTTTGTTAGGTAGAGAAAGCCCCAGAAGGAGCTGAAGGGAAGATGCTTAGAGAGACATGATTGCTAGGTTCTAGTATACACAGCAAAAGCACAATTCATTTAGAAATTGATAATCTGTGAAGTTCATTCACTTGGAGTTTATTGTTGTATATAGTATGAGGTAGGGATCTGATTTTTCCACATGACTACCCAGTTTTCCAAACACCATTTAATATAAAGCTCTTCTTCTCCCTAGTGATTTTAGTTAACATTTTATCGTGTACCTAATTTCCATATGTACTTAGTCTATTTGGCAATTCCCTGTTCTGGTCCATTGGGCCATCTCACTGCTCAAATACTAGAACCATACTGTTTTAGTTATAGTGGATATGTAGTATGTTTTAGTGTAAATTAGAACTACTTCTCCTTTGTATTGACTTCTTCAGTGGTTTGTGAGCATTGCATTCCTGATGTTCCATATAACTTTTAATATTAACTTGCCTAGCTCCAGGAAAAAAAAAGTCAGTATTTTTACTAGGACTTCTTTCAGTTTATATCCCTTCCCCTAAAATTTATTTTTACCACAGCCTTTCTGATTTCAGTAAATATTAATTTCATCCATCCATCTCATTGCTGGTGTCCAGAAGTTGCTTCCATCCTCATTCTTCTCTCCTTTTCATATCCCACATTCCATCTGCCAATAGTTGGTTCTATCATGAAATTACATTCAGAATGTAGTCACATTTCAGCCTCTCTACATGTTACCATTATATATCCAAGTCACCACCACCTTCTCATCTGTATGATTTCTTGGCCCTCTTTCCCATAATTGATTCTCAAAACAGCAGGCCATACTTTAAAATCTCTTTTCTGCATTTTCTCATCTCCCTCAGTAAAAGCCAAAGCACTCAGAATCATATATAAGATACTACATAATCATCTCCATCTCAAACTTCCACTGCTCTGTAGTTATTTTTTTTTTTGCCACATCTCTTACGACACTCTACCCTTTATATTCACTTTGCTGTGGCTTGCTTGTGCCTTCACACATACACTCACACACACACACACACACACACACACACACACACACACACCACAGTTCTACCTCATGGCATTAGCACTTGTGCTTTGCTCTTCCAGATGGATGTATCTGAGCTTGCTGATCTCTGTCAGGTCTTTGCTCAAGTTCACTTTCTCAGTGAGAAAGTATCCTACCTTAAATTGCAACCTGGAGTCCCTTCCATGAATTATTTTTCTTCCCAGCATTTATCACCATCTAACATCCATTTGTTGTATTTGTTAATTGATCACTCTCTCCCCAGGACTCTTAGCTCTATGACAACAGCATTTCTCATCTGTTTTGTTCTTAGCTATGGTCCCTAGCAAAGCTGGCACATAATGGGCACTAAATAAATATTTGATGATGGAATGAACTAATGGATTGGCATATTATGAAGTACATTTAATGCATAGGAAGATGTGATTTAAAACTTTTTCACACATTGACTGAAAGAGGTGGACTTTAAAATGGATTTTTATTATATTGACATTATGTTTGTTCTCTTCTTTATGGTTTAAAGTCTGTAATCCAGGTTTGCTTATGCCATTAAAAGGCCATTTACAATAAAGTGTGTTGAAGGGCTTTTGTCTAAGTGTAATAAAATTGGCAATCTCATCCTTTATTTGCTTTAGAACAACTATTTCAGAATAGTGGGGTTTTTTATGTGCTAAGAAGGATCTAGCATTGGACAACACAGTTTCATCTTAATCTTGGCAACGAAGAAAATGCTTGGCTTTTGAGATTTGCTTTCTACTCTTAGACTTCTTATTATGTTTTTTTTTTTTTTTTTTTTACTAAATTCTATTGCTCGGAACAGGTTTACTTACACATATTTTCATCATCCCCAAATGTTAGACTCTGTGATTTTAAAAGTCCACTTTCAGTAGACTGAAATTTTACTTGAAATTCTATTTATAATTCTTTACCTAATTGGGAACACAAGTATAATTAGACAATGGGAGAAAATGTATTGTGCTTAATGTTCCTCCTTTTCACCAAATAGAAATTAGGTCAGATTTACTCAGACCTTATCTGCTGAATATCTACTATGTACCAGATATAGGACACACAACAGTAAATAACCTGCCACTCACTCGTGGCTTTTGAGATCTCATAGAGGCAGCTGACATACACACAAAAGTTCATAAACACTCTGTACATCTTAAATATATAAAATTTTTATTTGTCACTTATACCTCAGTAAAGCTCAAGGAGAAAAAAGTAGTAGTTATCTCTGTAGAGAATTAGATGGATCTGATTTGGTGTCTCAGCTCTGCCATCTACTGACTATATTGCTTTCTTTTATTTATTTTTTTATTGGTTGTTCAAAACATTACAAAGCTCATGACATATCATCTTTCATACATTTGATTAATAAACATTTCACCATTTATTTTTATGTCTTTTGAAGGGGGAAAATTATACCCACAGCCTAGCATAGAGAAAGCATTCAATAAATACATTTTACTCTAGTTTTTAGGTGAATTATAGACACTTTATTTAGGAATCATTACTAATTTCTACCATTGTTATTTTTCTCTCCTGTCTATGGGACCATGAGGGTTCTCTGCATTTTGGAACTTTTTTTTGTACTGGGAATCAAACCCAGGCAGGAGCACTTTACCACTGAGCCACATCCCCAGTCCTTTTTATTTTTATTTATTGTTAATTTTTTTTATACTGGGGATTGAACCCAGGGGCACTTTACCACTGAGCCACATTCCCAGCCCTTTTCTTTTTTTATTTTGAGACAAAGTCTCAGTAAGTTGCTTAGGGCCTTGCTAAGTTGCTGAGGCTGGCCTTGAACCTTCAATCCTCATGTCTCAACCTCCTGAACTACTGGAACTTTTAATCTGGAGGTGCCATGAAGAAATTAGTAATAATTGTTTTCTTGGGTTTTGGGTTTTTTGTTTTGTTTTTGTTTTTTGGTGCTAGGGATTGAACCCAGGGTCTTATGCAAGCTAGGCAAGCACTCTACCAACTGAGCCATATCCCCAGTCCTAGTAATAACTTTAAAACAACAACTTCATAACTTTATTTTTTCACAATTTCTGGTTTATTTTGTTTGACTTCCAAAGTGGTTATCACCAAACTTCAAGGTGCAGATAAAGTTACAGATAAAATTTAAAATTTTTCTATAAAATGCATGACCATTTTAGTTAGCTTTCTGCACTGTGACAAAATACCTGAGAAAATCAACTTAAAAGGAGGATAGATTTATTTTGGCTCCCAATTTCAGAAGTCCATGATCAACTGGCTACATCAGTTTGGGCCTGTGGTTAGATAGTACATTATGGCAAGAAATATGTGACAGAGAAGGCCTACTCACCTCATGGTAGTTGGGAAGCAAAGAAAGACAGGAAGATGCCAGGGTCCCAATATGCCCTACAAGGACACCCCCAGTGATCTGACTTCCTTCTACTAGGCCCCACCTCCTGAAGTTTGCACCACCTCCCACTAGCTTCACCAGCTGGGACCAAGCCTTCAACACATGAGTTTTGGTGGGACATTTAAGATCCAAACCATAACAATGACTGTGACTCCTCAAAACTGTCAAGGTCATAAAAAAATTTAAAAACAACACTGAAGTAACTCTCACAGGGCAAAGACTAAAGAGACATGATGATTAAATGAATGTGGGTTAGATTCCAGAACAAAAGGACAACAATGGGGAAACTAGTGAAATCCAAGTTTAGTTAATAGCAATGGGCCAGTAGTGGTGCAGTAATTATAATAAATCTACCATTGCTAATATAAAAGCTAACAAACACTAGGGGAAATGGTGAGGGGTATTGGGAAATGTTGTATATCATCTTTGCAACTTTTCTATAAATCTAAAACTATTCCAAACTAAGAGAGTTCATTTTAAAAATGCCCAATCCAGGGTTCACAGGACTTCATGGGTTCAGGGAACCTGCTTTAATAGATGACACTTTGTTAGATTCTAAAGCAAATGGTTTAGCAAAAACCAACTTAGAATACTTGAGGATTTCTACAGTGTGTGTTATTTCTGGGGGTGTTGATGACTGTTATGTCTGGTATTATCCCAAGTCGTTCTGCTTCCTGTACACCCCATGCTTCAACCCACCTCCAAGTTACAGATGTATTTAGAGACTAAGTTGTTAATATCCAAGAATTTGAGATCTAAGTCCAGCAATTCTATTTTAAGATAATCCCTCTCATTCCAAAGTGTTGTCATTTAATTTTTTGTAGAAATTACTGGGAAAGAAAAGGACATGCAGTATCCCCTCAAACATGTTACAAAAGCTACATTGGAAATCTTTGAATTCAGAGTCTATGGCAAAAGGTAGCATGTAGACACTTGTGGTTTCAACAATAATTATAAGAAGTGCTCATGTCTGAGGTATTTAAGAATTCATCATTAGTTCCTGGAGATTACTCATTTTACTTGCAGGCAGAAACTCAGATTCTTTGGCACTCTTAGGAATACTCTTGTTTCACTTAGGTTCTCATGATCTGCTGATGACACTTGAGCTAGATTTAGAACTTTAATTCAGGAAGGAAGAAAGGTGGAAGATGAACCTGGGCACAGAAATACAGGGGGAAAACTTGACATATCACTATGGCCATATTTCCCTGCACCATTCCTAGACTCATCCCAGGCCCTCCTGGGTGAGCCAAATAAAATGTTCCCCTTTAGATAGCTGGAGATGGTTTCCTGGGGGCTCTCAAAGGCTTCCTCACTACTTCTTTTGGGAACTCTTGAGAATAAGTTAAATGGACAAAATATGTCATTTTGTGCAATTGGTACTCTGAGTTATTGCAGAGATGAGGAAGATCTCATTTCTATAGGCAGACATCATTGTCCCTTATACGATCAAAGTAAGTTTTTATTGATTATATTATTGATTTTGATGTTAATTTCATGGTGAATTTTAGCCTCTGGTAGTTGGGCCCTTTTGTAAATTCATAAATCCTCTGTAGTCTCAAGTTATTCTTGTTGGGTTATAGTTCTAACATAATTAGGAGGGTTTCAACCTATATGATATTAGTAAAGTAGTATACTGGCTCCTGTGGGAGTCCCTTCTGCTATGCAGTGTGTTAACAATTGACCTGCAGTGACCTCAGCAGGTTTTCTCTCCCAGCACCAGTTAACCTTTTTCAGATCTGAACTTACTGAACCGGTACTAGTGAGATGGGCAGGTGCATTTGTTGTCACTTGCAGAATAAACTGTACTGTGGATTTAATAATTCTGCATATTATAGACAACAGTGTCTAGTTAAAAATGTCCTGTTTGCCAGGCATAGTGGCACACACCTATAATCCCAATGGCTCTAGAGGCTGAGGCAAGAGGATCACAAGTTCAAAGCCAGCCTTAGCAACTTAGCAAGGCCCTAAACAACTTAGCAAGAACCTGTCTCAAAAAAATTAAAAGGGCTGGGGATATAGCTCAGTGGTTAAGCACTCTTGGGTTCAATCCCCACTAGCATCTCTCACCAAAAAATGATATCATTTTTTAATGGCTGGATAATATTCCATCATGTATATTTAACACATTTTCTTTATCCATTCATCTGTTGATGGGCATCTAGGCTGATTCTGTATTTTAGCTATTGTGAATGGTGCAGCAATAAATATAGGCATGTAGGTGTCTCTTTGTTATGCTGATATCATTCCCTTTGATATATACCCAGAAGTGAGGTAGCTGAAACACACACTAAGTTAAGTGAAATAAGTCAGTCACAGTAAGACAGAATACATGTTCTCCCTCATATGTGGATGTTTTAAAAAGTTGATCAGAATGTAAAATAGTGATTCCTAAATGCTAGGAATGGTGGAGAAGGGAGAATAGAGCAATGTTAGATAACCCGTACACAAAACAGAAGTAGTAAGTTTTGGTGTTCCACAGTATGGCAGGATGACTATACTTCACAATAAGCTATTATATATTTTATGAATACTAGAAGAAAGGCATTCAAAGCCTCCAAACTAATGATAAGTCAGAAATGTTATCCTGATTTGATCAGTAAGTATACACATATTGAGCTATCATGCTGTACCTCATAAATATGTACTATTATTATGAGTTAATAAAATTTTTAATGTTTAAGGAGATGGAAATTTTAACTACCTCATTTGATTATTACCACACTGCATACATATATCAAATTATCCCTGTGTGCCATAAATTTATATAATTAAAATAATAATAAAAAATTTAAAACTATCCATTTTCATCCATTTTTAACTTCAGCATTCAGTGTGCTTTATGCTTACCTCTTCTTCCTCCACTCCTTCAGCTGCTGCTAGACTTTGACCTCAAGATCATAGAATGAGGAGAGGGGGGCATAGTCTCTTTTTTAACTCCTACACTCTCCCACTTCTCTCTTCTCTGGTATTTTGAGGACTGGGAGGAAGTAAGGGAAAAGAAAAAAAATGTTAACTGGTATTGCTATAGCCTCTTCTTAACTATCACTAATCCTATGGTGGGCCAGTTGTAAGTTGGGTGGGAGATACATAGCATTCTTTTTTTTCCTTGAATTTTTATTTATTTATGTCCTTATTTATTATTATTATATTATTTCTTACATACATGTCAATAGTGGAATGCATTTCATTCATAATTATCCATTCACAGCACAGTTTTTTGTAACTGTATATAAAGTATGTTCACGCCAGATTATGCCATTATATGTGAGCTCTTTTTTTTGCATTACAATTCTTAATACACCATTATACCACAATTTATCATATCTCTGTTTGTATATAAGGTATGTTGACACCAAATTCACATCTTCATACATGAATTTTGTATAATGATGACCATCTCCTTCCACCATCCATGCTATTCTCCTTCTCCCTCCTTTTCCCTCCCACCCCTATTCCCTATCTAGAGGTAATCTTTCTCCCATGCTCTCCCTCCGTACCCCACTTTGAGTCACTCCCCTTATATCAGAGAAAACATTAGGCATTGTCTTTTGTGATTGGCTAACTTCACTTAGCATAATCTTTTCTAATGCCATCCATTTACCTGCAAATGCCATGATCTTATTTTTTTTTAGTGCTGAGTAATATTCCATTGTGTATAAATGCCACTTTTTTTTACTTTTTATTTTATTTGTTTTAATTAGTTACACATGACAGTACAATGATCTTGACATATCATACATTTGAATCAGATGGGATATAATTTCTCATTTTCTGCGTGTACAGGTTGCAGAATTATATTGGTCATGTAGTCACCTATATACCCACAGCAATAATAATGTCTATTTTATTCTGCTGTCCTTCCATTCCCTCCTTCCTTTCCCCTCCCATCACTTCTCTCTACCCAATCTAATCTGACCTGCTTCTTTTTTTTTTTCCTCACATCGTCATACCTGAATTCTGTATAACAAAGGGGGTCTCCTTCCCTCTTCCATGCAATACCTCTTCTCCCTTCCTTTTCCTCCCACCTCTCTTCCCTATCTAGAGGTAATTTTCTTCTCATGCTCTTCCTCCCTAGCCCATTTTGAGTCATCTCCCTTTTTTTATCCATTCATCTACTGAAGGACATCTAGGTTGGCTCCACAGTTTAGCTATTGTGTATTGTGCTGCTATAAACATTAATGTGGCTGCGTCCCTGTAGTATGCTGTTTTTAGGTCCTTTGGGTATAGTCTGAGAAGAAGAATAGCTGGGTCAAATAGTGGTTCCATTCCCAGCTTTCCAAGGAATCTCCATACTGCTTTCCAAATTGGCTGCACTAATTTGCAGTCCCATCAGCAATGTATGAGTGTGCCTTTTTCCCCACATCCTCGCCAACGCTTGTTGTTGTTTGTCTTCATAATGGCTGCCATTCTTACTGGAGTGAGTTGGTATCTTAGAGTAGTTTTGATTTGCATTTCTCTGATTGCTAGAGATGATGAGCATTTTTTCGTATATTTGTTGATTGATTATATATCCTGGTCTGAGAAGTGTCTGTTCAGGTCCTTGGGCCATTTATTGATTGATTATTTGTTTCTGTGGGGTTTTTTTTGTTTTATTTATTATTATTATTATTATTATTATTATTATTTTGGTGCTTATCTTGTTGAGCTCTTTATATACCCTAGAGATTAGAGCTCTATCTGATGAGTGAGGGGTAAAAATTTACTCCCAGGATGTAGGCTCCCTGTTCACCTCACAGATTATTTCTTTTGCCGAGAAAAAACTTTGTAGTTTGAATCCATCCCATTTGTTGATTCTTGGTTTAAATTCTTGTGCTATAGGCATCTTATTAAGGAAGTTGGGGCCTAGCCCCACGTGTTAGAGATTAGGGCCTACTTTTTCTTCTATTAGACACAGAGTCTCTGGTTTAATTACTAGCTCCTTGATCCATTTTGAGTTAACTTTTATGCATGGTGAGAGATAGGGATTCAATTTCTTTTTGTTCCATATGGATTTCCAGTTTTCCCAGCACCATTTGTTGAAGAGGCTATCCTTTCTTCAGTGCATGCTTTTGGCACCTTTGTCTAATATAAGATAGTTGTAATTTTGTGGGTTAGTCTCTGTGTCCTCTATTCTGTACCATTGGTCTACCAGCCTGTTTTGGTGCCAGTACCATGCTGTTTTTGTTACTACTGCTCTGTAGTATAGTTTAAGGTCTGGTATAGTGATACCACTTGTTTCCCTCTTCCTGCTTAGAATTGCTTTAGCTATTCTGGGTCTCTTATTTTTCCAGATGAATTTCATGATTGCTTTTTCTATTTCTATGAGGAATGACATTGGGATTTTTATAAGAATTGCATTGAACCTATATAGTGCTTTTGGTAGTATGGTCATTTTAATAATATTAATTCTGCCTATCCATGAGCTATGTAGATCTTTCCATCTTCTAAGGTCTTCTTCGATTTCTCTATTTAGGGTTCTGTAGTTTTCATTGTATAGATCTTTCACCTCTTTTGTTAAGTTGATTTCCAAGTATTTTATTGTATTTTATTGTATTTTATTTTATTTTAGGATATTGTGAATGGGGTAGTTTTCCTCATTTCCTTGTCAGAGGATTTGTCACTGATATACAGAAATGCCTTTGATTTATGGGTGTTGATTTTATATCCTGCCACTTTGCTGAATTCATTTACTAGTCCTAGTAGTTTCCTGGTAGAGTTTTTTGGGTCTTCTAGGTACAAACGCATATCGTCAGCAGATAGTGCTAGTTTTAGTTCTTCTTTTCCTATATGTATCCCTTTAATTTCTTTCATCTGTCTAATTACTCTGGCCAGTGTTTCAAGAACTATGTTGAATAGAAGTGGTCAGAGAGGGCATCCCTGTCTTGTTCCAGATTTTAGAGGGAATGCCTTCAGTTTTTCTCCATTTAGAATGATGTTGGCCTGAGGCTTAGTGTAGATAGCCTTTACAATGTTGATAAGTTCCTGTTATCACTAATTTTTATAGTGTTTTGAACATAAAGGGGTGCTGTATTGTCAAATGCTTTTTCTGTGTCTAATGAGATGATCATATGGTTCTTAACTTTACATCTTTGATGTGATGAATTACATTTATTGATTTCCATATGTTGAACCAACCTTGCATCCCTGGGATGAATCCCACTTGGTCATGGAGCACAATCTTTTTGTATTCGATTTGCCAGAATTTTATTGAGGATTTTTGCACCTATGTTCATTAGAGATATTGGTCTGAAGTTTTCTTTCTTTGAGGTGTCTTTGTCTGGTTTTGGAATCAGAATAGAATAGAATGCCACAGGGAATAGAATGCCATAGAATGAACTTGGAGTACTCCCTCTTTTTCTATTTCCTGAAATAGATTGAAAAGTATTGGTATTAGTTCTTCTTTAAAGGTCTTGTAAAACTCGGCTATATATCTGTCCAGTCCTGGGCTTTACTTGGTTGGTAATCTTTTGATGGCTTCTTCTATTTCCTCACTTGATATTGGTCTGTTTAAGTTGTACATATCTTCCTGACTCAATCTGGGCAGGTCATATGACTTTAGAAATTTATCGAAGCCTTCACTATCTTCTATTTTATTAGAGTATACGGTTTCAAAATAATTTCTAATTATCTTCTGTATTTCTGTAGTGTCTGTTGTGAAATTGCCTTTTTCATCACGTATGCTAGTCATTTGGGTTCTCTCTCTTCTTCTCTTCGTTAGCATGGCTAAGGGCCTGTCAATCTTATTTATTTTTTCAAAGAACCAACTTTTAGTTTTGTCAATTTTTTCAATTGTTTCTTTTGTTTTGATTTCACTGATTTCAGCTCTGATTTTAATTATTTCTTGCCTTCTACTGCTTTTGCTGCTGGTTTGTTCTTCTTTTTCTAGGGCTTTGAGATGTAGTGTGAGGTCATTTATTTGTTGGCTTTTTCTTCTTTTAAGGAATGAACTCCACACAATGAATTTTCCTCTTAGTACTGCTTTCATAGTGTCCCAGAGATTTTGATATGTTGTGTCTGTGTTCTCATTTACCTCTAAGAATTTTTTCATTTCCTCCTTGATGTCTTCTGTAACCCATTGTTCATTCAGTAGCATATTATTCATTCTCCATGTGATGTACGAATTTTTATTCCTTATTTTATTGTTGATTTCCAATTTCATTCCATTATGATCAGATAAAATGCATTGTAATATCTCTACTCCTTTGCTAAGAGTTTTGCTAAGAGTTTGCTAAGAGTTGCCCTGTGGCATAATATATGGACCATTTTTTAAAAGGATCCATGTGCTACTGAGAAAAAAGTATATCTGCTTGATGTTGGTTGATATATTCTATATATGTCAATTAAATCTAAGTTATTAATTGTGTTATTGAGTTCTATAGTTTCTTTATTCAACTTTTGTTTGGAAGATCTGTCCAGTGGTGAGAGAGGTGTTAAAATCACCCATGATTATTGTGTTGTGGTCTATTTGACTCTTGAACTTGAGAAGAGTTTGTTTGATGAACATAGCTGCACCATTGTTTGGGGCATATATATTAATGATTGTTATGTCTTGTTGGTGTATGGTTCCCTTGAGCAGTATGTAGTGTCCTTCTTTATCCCTTTTTATTAACTTTGGCTTGAAGTCTACTTTATTTGATATGAGTATGAACACCCCTGCTTGCTTCCGAGGTCCATGTGAGTGGTATGATTTTTCCCAACTTTCACCTTCAGTCTGTGTATGTCTTTTCCTATCAAATGAGTCTTCTGTAGGCAGCATATTGTTGGGTCTTTTTTTTTCAATCCAGTTTACTAGCCTATGTCTTTTGAATGGTGAGTTTAAGCCATTAACATTTAGGGTTACTATTGAGATAGGGTTTGTATTTCCAGCCATATTTGTTTATTTTTGTTATTTAACTTGACTTGATTTTCCTCTTTGATTAGTTTTTTCTTTAGTGTACTACGTCCCACTGTTGGTTTTCATTGTTATTTTTCATTTGCTCTTCATGAAATGTTTTGCCAAGGATGTTTTGAAGCAGCGGTTTTTTATCTGCAAATTCTTTTAACTTTTATTTATCGTGAAAGGTTTTTATTTCATCTTCAAACCTGAAGCTTGATTTTTCTGGATACGAGATTCATGGTTGGAACCCATTATCTTTCAGTGTTTGGAATATATTTTTCCAGGATCTTCTAGCTTTCAGTGTCTATGTTAAAAGATCAGCCATTAACCTCATTGGTTTACCCCTATATATAATCTGCTTCCTTTCTCTTGTGGCTTTTAAATTTTTCTCCTTGTTCTGTATGTTGGGCATTTTCATTATAATGTGTCTTGGTGTGGATCTTTTGTGATTTTGCACATTCAGCGTCCTGTAGACTTGTAGGATTTGGATTTCTGTTGCATTCTTCATTTCTGGAAAGTTTTCTAATGTTATTTCATTGAATAGATTGCTCATTCCTTTGGTTTGGACCTCTATACCTTCCTCTATCCCAATAACTCTTAAATTTGGTCTTTTTATGCTATCCCATATTTCTTGGATGTTCTGCTCTCATGGCTTCTTATCAGTCTTTCTGTGCTGTCTACATTCTTTTTGAGTTGATATACTTTGTCTTCATTGTCTGATGTTCTATCTTCTAAGTGGTCTACTCTGCTGGTGATACTCTCATTTGACTTTTTAATTTGGTTTATCATTTCTTTCATTTCTAGGATTTCTGTTTGTTTTTTGTTGTTGTTTTTGTTTTTTTGTTTGGTTGGTTGGTTTTTGTTTTTGTTTGTATAACCTCTATCTCCCTGTAGAGTTATCTTTTGCTTCTTGGATTTGTTTATATAATTCATTGTCAAAGTGATCTTTCATTGTCTGCATTTGTTGTCTAATATCTTCCCTGAGACTCTAGAACATCTGAACCATGTATATCCTGAAATCTTTATCTGACATTTTTTCTGATGAAGATGTTACTTCTTCTAATGATGTATTGTCTTGCATTGTTTGTGGTCTTTTCTTTCCTTGTATTTTCATGTTGCTCACGTTTCTTTACAGCTTGGTGAGACTGTTGTGTTATTGTTTATCCCCTATAGATTTATATTGCTCTTGTATAGTTCCAAAATCTCTCCTTTGTGGGGAAAGACAATGTTAACAGTTCCCAATATCAACAATACATCATCTATGGCAAGTTTTCGTTATTAATACATTTATACTTAGTCTCTATGCCTAGAGATGTTGGATTCAATTATTATTAAAATATAGTCATTAGTTTCATAAAAGGTATACAGTTTCTGGTGGTGTATAGAGAACTGAGGGTCGAGCGTAGGATGTTATGTTAAGGGGGGGAAGGTGTGAGGGTATGGGGTATCTTAGCAACTTTGGAGGAGAATTCTTATGAATAGACAGGAGGTAGTTTAGGGAAAAATGCATAAAATCAAACACTATATGTATTTAGAAAATTACCTGAAGTAAAAATAGTAAAAGTTAGTTGATTGAAAGTGGGAGGGAGGAAGAAAAATAAAAAAGGAAAGAAAGAGAAAAAAGAGAGAGGGAGAAAGAAAATAAGAAAAAAGGGAGGGGCTTATACAATTCCTCTATAAGATATTATTCTGGTGATTCAGTTTTTAAAGTCCTATTTCATGCAAAGTTCTTGGTTTCACATATATTGGGGTTGTGAGGACCAGAGGGGGAAGGGTAGAGGAGAATGGATGAGAAGAGAGAGGGAAAAAAAAATCTCTCAGAATTCTGTTTTCTTTTCTTCCAGTAGGTGAAGTTGTCTATTCCTAGCTTGAGTCTCTGCCCTTTAGGGTGGTGGAGGTAGCTTGTGTGAGAGGGCTTGAGCTTCTGCCTGGAACTTCCCTGCTCTTAGTCTCTAAGTTGGAAACGAGGTACCTATACAGCTGCAGTTCCATGTTGATAGCCACACCACCCAAAAGATTGTGAGAAAGGTTTTGAGTTATCACAGCTGGGGGTTGGGGAGTTGGGAACCAGGTACCTGATTGGCCACAGAACCGTGCTGGTAGCCACATTCACCAAGAGATGGCGAGAAAGGTTTTCCAAGATGGCTTGTGTCTGTTTCCTGCGTCGGGTATTTGGTGAGGTGGGGGGTGCTGGGGTGACCTTGTGCTGTGGCCAGAGGTCGGTCTGATAACCTGCGTGGGAGCAGAGCATCGTCTGCCGACCTACAGTTCTGTAGCGGTGCTGATTTTGTACTTCTGATCCGCCACTTGTGTTTCGCACGTGTGTTCAGACTGCGGGCTTTGGGGCCGGCATCTGGAGTCTTACCAGCAAGCAAAGCCTCTGCGTTCTGCACCGCGCTCACCACTCTGGTGGAATCTGTGAAAGATTCGCTGTATGGTGTCCTCTCACATGCTCTGAGATGTAGTTTTCCGTCAAGGCAGGACCTGGTGGAGAAGCCTTTTGACTGTTTTTTCGGATTCATGTGCAGAGCTGCCAGAAGCAGTGTCTCCTCTACTCCACCATCTTGGCTCTCCTCCACACAGCATTCTTTAAGGAGGCCTAGAAGGGGCCTCCCTACAACACAGTTCCCAGGAAGCAGAATTATTGCTCCATGTTGGTCTCTTTTGATTCTTCCTCAACTGACTCCAACTGTGCCTACCTCCCTCTCTTGCTGTTGGGCCCCTCTGCCTAGCAAGCAGCTTTCTGGGACAAAGTAGCAACAATATAACAACATGGCTCAAGCTTTCCATTGAACCTATGGAAAATTCCTAATGCTTTTTTTAGTCAATATAAAGGATCTGTTCTATCACTGACCCTATTCTCAACCGCTCTTTCCTCAAATCTACCCCAACCATCACACAGGCACATGGTACAGAAGTGGGGCAGATCAACCAGTCAACTGTTTGAGCAAATATCCATGTGGGAAATGAGATGTCAGTGTTCCCTTCTTGCAGGTAACCTACAATTGGCTTTCCAATAATGAACTGCAGCTAGTCAGTACAATTAATGAGAATAAAACCCTCATGCTCAAATTGGGATTTGAATGGAACCCCAGTGCAGCAACTTGGCTTGCTTTGACCTTGTGATCCTCCTGTCTCAGCCTTCCAAGCCACTGGGAGAAGGTTAGCTAGGAATCCAGAGAACAGGGGGCAACCTGTCACCCAACACATCATATTCCTAAACATAATGCACTGAACCTCTCCTTGCAAAAAAGGAAAAGGAAAAAAAATAGGAAATAACAATTTATTCTATAATATCACTGAAATGCAAAAATAATACAATAGCCAACAGAAAATGTTAATTTTTACAATTTTTGATAGTTTCTGTCTTTGTACATCATACTGTAAAACTGACAGTGTACACTATTAATTGAAGCCATAAATAAATTACCAATATTATAAATAATCATGAATAGTAAAAAAACAAAGTATAGCTATTTTGATAAATGTATCCAGATCAGTGGATGATAAAACCTAATAAATATTTCATTTATTCACATTTTAACTTATCTGAAATTGATATGCAGTTTACAAACAATGATATATCATGAATTAATTGAAATTTAATTAATAATTGACTTTTTTTCTTTTTCAATATATAAAAATGGTATCCTTTTCAGTTCATGGCATATTTGCCAAAGGACAGCAACCAATTACCACCCCTGCTTACTCCCAGAGATTCTAATGTGGATGAGGACACTACTGGAAATGAATTTCTGTTACAATAGGTGGCTGCCAATCCCTTTAATACTGGGGGTTGTCAGTGATTCTTTATTCTAGTGTTAGGATATGGTCCCCTTGAGCCAGGGCATCTGACCATGGCTCTCATAGTTGGAATATCAGTAATAGTAGAAGATAAGATTTAGTCTAGCCACTTCCAATGTACAATAAAATCAGTTGCAAAATAATTTTTGGAACCCTACTATAGACCTATATCATTAGCTCAAGTCTTAGGGACCATCAGGCTGAAATAGGAAATGTATCCCTTACTGCAACACAAGCACCAGTAGATCCAAAGAGGGTACTGGCTTTCTTGAATTATATGTTTAGAGGGTCACACTTAAAATGACACTATTATTTGAATGTCAAGATAATATAATTCCCAAAGCTAATATTTGATGCCAAGCATTGCTTATCATGAATAGGCTAAAGACTGCTTTTTCATACCATTCCATTATTGACAAAAGACTCTTTGAAGTAAGCTTTAATCATCTTCTCACAGGGTCTACAAAAACCAAGTAGGTCAAACTCTTCATTTCATAAATGAGGAAATAACAGCTCCAGAGCAATTGTTGATTTGCTTATTTTTCCCATTATAAGATACTGATAAAGTCAGAAATGGGACCCAGGTTCCAAGTCTCCTAATTCTGAGTCTTCCCCACTTCCTTCTTCCTCTCTTTCCTCAATGAACAAAATGCTCTTCTAATTTAATTGGTAATGGTTATGCTAGGAGCTTTACAATAAACAATTTTACCGTCAAGTTTCTTATTCTAGTCCTAATTAGGCATTTGTAAATGTACATCCCATAATACTTATTCAAAGTCAATATGATAGAAAAAGTGCTGGCTAGTACTTGGATTTAGCTTATTTTTATGACTTTAAAAATATGCTTTAAAAATGCTTCAGAACAACATTGACTGGGATAGACAAAGTGATATTTTCCCATCTTTAAACCAGTATTTTGTGTGCCATAAAGACCAATGATACAATTTCTAACTGGAATTGGAACTCATGGTTTTTAATTACCAGCAGTATATGTTGTTGACACACTTGAAACACAAAGATGTCTTGAAAAGAAAGAAACCTAATAGATCTTGCAATGTAATTGGACCAATTTGAAAGGAACATAGACGTGAACTGAGATCTACTATTTTCTGAGAAGTAGCAACCTAAACTCTTAGACAATGTTGAATTTATGAGGTTTGATGATGATATCATTTCAAAGGAGCTTTCAGTTAAATAAAATGATGAGGTTTCATTATAAGTCTAGTCTAGTAGTATAAATATCATTATAAGTATAAAGAGGTAGCAAGATGATAAACAAATAGTCCTATCTAAAGTATCATACTTTTTCAATACTACAGAGATTAATTTTTTATTATGCTGAAGTACAGATTATATTATAAAGATCTAGGTTTGTGCTAATAAGTGAAATGGGATAAATGAGTAAAAGATTATAATTCTGAATAAACCTAGACTTTTATATTAGTTTTTTCACTAGAAATGTTCCATTTAGTTTGCTTGTTTCTAATTTAAAATATTTAAACTCAGGGAAAACTCTAGCCAAAACAGATAAACAATTATCTATCAGAGATTTTAGCATCACTGAAACCACAAAGAGATATTTTTTCCAGTGTGGACCCCTGCCTTCTTCTGCCTTCTTCATACTATCATCTCTTGTACTACTCATTTTCATTACCCTACACATTCTGGGCTCATTGCAATTTAATCATTGATTGCCCTACCACTACTACCCCTGGGAAGAAAAGAAAGCAGTTTCTTGAATTAATATATTCTGTATTCCTGACAAAGACAGCAGAAAATTTTGATTACTGATATAAAACCGATTTTACCTCTTCTTCCTTGACAAGAGAACCCCAATTTTTAGGAGTGAATATATACCCAATTACTACATAGTAGTATTGTTCTTTTTTAATCTATAGTAATGCCTTCTCTTTCATTACTATTCCTATTGGTAATTTGTGTCTTTTTTCCTAACCAAGTCGTCTTGAGAGTTAACTTTTTTTTTTTTTTAATATCAGGAATTTTGCTTTTCTCCCTCCCACCCCCTCTAATTCACTGCATTCTCCTTTTAAAAACCAGTTCCTTCCTTCCTTCCTTCTGCTTGATTTGTGTGTTTATCACTTAGCTTTTTGTAGTTCATTTCATCTATGACTTGAGTATTATTTCTTTTTTAGTCTTTCTTTTTGTGATCTTAACAAGCAATTACTGGTTGCCTCTAGAGAGGAGGGCTGTATCACTTTCGAATCATGTGAATATATTAACTATTCAGAAAATTATCTGAAGTTTTAGAAAAAAAATGATTACTTACAGTACTGTGGATTGAACCCAGAGCCTCATATACACAAGGTAGGAACTCTAAACTAAACTGTACACCAGCCTGCATTTTTAGAAATTTAAAAAATGGTAATGGAATCATGGTAGTGACTAAACACACAAAAAGTATCTACACACACACACATACAGGCACACACAAAAGAGTACCCTTACCATTAACAAAATTTGTTAGGAATTCTAAGAAGATGGAAAAGGAGATATCATCACATTGCTTTGTTCAAAAAAAAAAAAATGAAACCCTTGCAACAGAAAACTAACTGAAGCACATTCAGAGAAAATTGAAGGGAGAGTCAATAAAATTGAAGACCTAGGTCAACTGTGAGATTAAAGAATTACTCTCTAGGGCTGGGGTTGTGACGCAGTGGTAGAGCACTTCTCTTGTATGTGACAGGCACTGGGTTTGATCCTCACCACCACATAAATAAATAAAATAAAGGTATTGTGCCCATCTACAATTTTAAAAAAAGTCTTTAAAAAAAAGAATTACTCTCTAAACAGCAGACCTGCTTCCCCTGCCTTGCTATAACCCTCGCCCAAATCTGTTAAAGTGGATAATGAGCACCAATGACATTTGGTCAACTTTAATCGCCAAAAGCTACACTGCAAGGACCCTGAATTCTTTGACCTGAAAGAAAACCCAAGTAACACTAGAGCTTGAGACAACTGAGGAACTGAACCGAAGGGACACAAAATAGAAGCACATATTACCTAGAAGACAGATCCACTAAAGCTTTCTAATGTTGGATATGCCCAAATTTTGGAATTGAGATGATCCCTAGCCCACCTGCAACCTCCATGCCATGCATCCCCAAAGGAGAAGAGAAGTCTGTTAGTGAAGTGAGCCTTACAAGACTTAACGACTATGGATCAGACTCATGCTCATTCCCTAGGACAAATCCAAGTAGTCCTTGATTCCCAGATATGAATGGATAAAGTTGGGCCAGATATTTCAGGGACTGAAGAGGAGATCATGGTGAACCAAAAAGCTAATTCTGGAGGGGGGAAAAAACAGATATAATATAGTGAACAGAACTTTACAAAAAAAAAGTTCAAATTCATATTCTCAGAATTATAAGGAAGACCATTGACTTATAAAATGAAAACAAATTATGATAAAAAGGAGCAATAGAAAATCCCCAGACACTGCAAATACTACTGCAAATTTAAAATGCACTAGAGACCGTACAGTGCAGTCTCCTCTGTTGCTGATGTACTCAGGACCCAAAGAACTGAACACGGTGCCTGACCATCCTTATGAAGATACGTTAGTCTAGACACTGACGTCACTGAGGAAAGCTGCCGTTCAAATGAAGCCTGTGATATTAACCGTCCCAGAAGCCCTCCATCTAATGAGAGGGTCCCACTGGACAGTATTCACATGAGCCTCTTCATACCTGACCACGATTACCACGACGCCCGTCCCTCTAGGCCTCTAACTTAAACATTACGCAGGTGAGACGCCCAGTGGGGTCGCCCTGGTTACTGAGGGAACTCTGCGGGGCACAGCAGGGCACAGCCGGGTACCGCCAGGCCCCTGACCCCTGACCCTCAACCCCCAGGAACACGCCACCGCCGCCATTGCCAGGCTCCACAGCCGCCATTACCCGCTTGCCTTCCGCAGAGGTCAGACCCGCCCAGGCCCCGGCACCGCCCACCGCCCCCCCACTGCCCCAGGTGCCGCCCTCAGACACCATGGCAGCGCCCCGGGGACCCCGCCGCCGCTACCGCGGCCGCCGCCGCCGCTGCCCACTGCGCGGCCCCAGAGCCCGCTCCGCCCTCGCCTTCATGGTGGCACCCCTCCTGCCCGCGCCCGTCATGGTGCCCATCATGGTGCCCATCATGGTGCCCATCATGGTGTCGCAGGTGCGCCACAACTACCACCCCGACTGCGAGGCCGCCGTCAACAGCCAGATCCAGGTGCAGCTGCACGCCTCCTACGTCTACCTGTCCTTGGCCTTCTTCTGCCACCGCCCACAAGTGGCCCTGGAGCACTTTGGCAACTTCTTCCTGCGCCTGTCGCACGAGTGGAGGGACCGCGCCGAGAAGCTGATGGAGCTGCAGAACCAGCGCGGAGGCCACATCCGGTTCCACGACGTCCAGCAGCCCGAGTGCAACGCCTGGCACAGCGGCCTCCAGGCCATGGAGTGCGCCTTCCACCTGGAGAAGAGCCTCAACCAGGGCCTCCTGGAGCTGCACCACCTGGCCGCCGAGAGGGGCGACCCCCACCTCTGCCAGTTCCTGCAGCGCCACTATCTGCACCAGCAGGTCCTCATCATCCGCGAGCTGGCCGGCTACCTGACCAACCTGCGCAGGATTCAGGCCCTGGAAGACCCCATGGCCGAGATCCTCTTTGACAGGCTCACCCTGGGCCGCAGCTACAAGGACGATTGAGCAGAACTGTGCCCAGCCCATGCCACCCCCCGGGTGGGTCCCCAGGCCGGGCCTACACGTTGCCCTTTCAGCAAGTTCCCTTCAGTTTGGGCCTTTCAGTTTGATTGTTACTTCCAATAAAGTTATTTATTTGGTTTTTAATGAAATAAAGGTTTTCTGTTGGTGTGTGTGTGTGTGTGTGTGTGTGTGTGTGTGTGTATGAGAGAGAGAGACAGAAAGAGAAACTCTCACTTTTCCAGAATGAGGGTAGATTTTTGTGTATCCAGGATTCTTTCTGCCCACCCTTGTCCCATCCACAAGCTACTCAGAATCTCCATGGGTAAACAGGAAAGGTATACCAGGAGCCCCTGGAAAACACAAAATTAATCTTCCCTTATAAACAATATGTGCAAGAGGAATAGGACCATGTGGGGAGATGTCATGGGGTCTTTGTGGTTATTCACTGCTGGATAAAAGTGTAGGAACTTGGTGCCTCTGGAGAAAAGTGAAGGGAATGGGATTGAGCATATATTGAAATAAAGGAATCTTTAACTTACCTGAAAACTTTTAGCTTACCAGAATGTAAATCTTTAACATTTGTTGAGTCTGGGTAACAAGATGAGAGCCCTGGAAAGTTGAATGTCAGAGTACTTCTTTGACCAGCTCACAGTAGACTGCAGTGATAAAAGGACTATCTATGCCTTAGCCAGGCTTCCCCGTAGACACAAGGTGACTTACTCTGGTCACTAATGAAAGGTATACATATTACCCTCAAATACTTGCACTTCTGGGGTTTTTTTTCCCCAAGTGTATCCTTTCTTCCATTAAAGTGACCTGGTACCAAATATATCTACATTATCTCATAGAAGGACTGTAAAATACAAGGCCAAGTATGTAGGGCATACCCCTGATACTGAACATAAAAGAATAAGTCATCCTGAATGGTATATTTATGATTCTAGCAGCTTGGAATAATGTACAGGGACAGGAGAAGTTGAGGTTAAGGCCTCAATTCCAGTTAGTAGACGGTATTAGGGTTATCCTGAAGAACAGAAACATGAAATGGTATTTATTATATTTGCTTACACAGTCAGAAGCTGGATAGCCCCACAATGGCCATCTGCAGGCTGGAGAGCTGGAGAAACAAGTAGTTACTCAGTCCAAGGAGCTGGCACGCCTCAGAACAAGAGGGACCATTGGGTGCAATTCAGTCTGAGGATGAAGGCCTGGAAGCCTTCTCTTCTACTTGTGGATTACAAAGAAAACAGAATAATTACATATTTCATATGCAGTATTCAAAGTTACATGGGTAGTTGGAGTGTTTTATAGCTAAGTGGCTGGTTTGAACTGTGAGTAAAATGTGAACAGATTTAGCAATTACCTTTCACATTTCTTAATTGTACTTTAGCACTTTCTTCAAAACAAGGATGGTGGCTATTTGAGCTTTCAGAAAGTGTTCAATGTCCTTTCTCTAATCTTAATCTAACTGCCTCTTCTCACTGTATTTCTTTTGGTTGCTTTGAGAAACTCAGTCCCTTCTCTTTCTCTCTCATATGTGCATATGTCAATATACAATTTTTTCCTACATATGAGGAAGAGCAAAACAGTCATCTATTGGTGAGTATTTAAAATTGTTCACTGTGGATCCTTCCTATATCTCCATTTTGGAGAGGCAGTTTGCTCTAGTGGTTTCTGAACCTCACATTCCTTATGTTCAAATGCCTGTTTAGCCTCTTAGATAGACTTGGCCTTTAGCTTATCTGTGTCTCCATTTCCCCAAATGTAAAATAGGGGTAATAAAAGCATCCAACCCTTTGTGTTAAGGTATGTAAGTCTCTTAGAAGAGTGTCTGGCACAGTGTAAGCACTGTACATGTTAGCCATCCTTTGTCATCAGCTTCACTACTGTCATCTTAAATTCATCACTTCTAGGTTCTTTTGTGATGTCTATTCTTTGAGGAAGACATTTCACATCCATCCCTCATCCCTGGGGTCTCTTGCATTTCTATCCACTATGTCACCCTGCCTACTGAGAAGGGAAAATCCATAGAGACTGCTTTGGTTATCAGGTGCCAACTGACTCAGGAGGGTGGATTGCTCTTTGCCCTGCCCCAAACCCAGGCCCAGTAATGTAGGTGAGTTTTGCTGTGGCGGTTTTCCATGGTTATCACCCTAGTTCTGTCTCCACCTGCCCTCCTGTGAAATCACCTCTAGAACAACTTGTGCTTCTCCTCCCAAAAGCCTGGTGCCTGAGCCTCCCAGTTCCATTCTGAACTTTCTCCTCACTCAGCACAGATGGAGAGGAGAAGAATGAAGTGCTAACTCTGCTGCCCATTTGTTTGGATATTTGGATCTGAAAAGGAGATAAATGGGTGGTCAGGGGTGGGGAGAGAATGAAGACAAGGAAGCAATATTGTGTCTAATGAAAACTACAACTGATAAAGCACCATGAGCTTTAGTGTGAAGGTTCCCAAGCTCTGGTGCACATAGAGTCTTCTGGAACACCTTTGAAAAATCTCAGTGCCTGGTCTCCTCCCAGACCGAATGCATAAGCCTTTGGGATGGACAGAGGCATTTGAATCATTGAAAACCCATGCTAGTATCATGTGGCTCAAAGAATGGTCTGTGAACCAACAGCGTGAACCTCACCAGAGAGCTTAAACAAATGCAAAATGTCAAGCCCTATCCCAGACCTGCTGATTCAGAATCTACCTTCAAAGAAAGTTCAAATAATGAGTATGCTCAATGACATTTGTGAAGCATTCTTTAGCAGACTGGCTGTCAACCCTGGGATAACCTAGGATGCTAAAAAATAATACTGATTTTCAAACTTAAACAACTGATTCACTCTGCCCTCATGCACATACTGAACCAAACACTTAGAATATCTCAACAGCTATTAATGAACCAACAAATATCCAAAGAGATTTGGATACCTTTTTTTGTTTCCATTTGTTTCATAGACACACACTTTTAATCATTCTGTTCCATAAGTGGTTTAAAAACCCACTTGTTTTATCACAAACATGAGTTGGAAAAACATGGTATAGAAGCCAAATCCAGCCCATCTGGCCTTGTAAATAAAGTTTCATTAGAACAGATGCATGTCCATTTGCCTATTGCTGTATTCATGCAACAGCAATAGAGTTCATATGTATGATAGAGACTTTGTTCTACAAAGTCCAAAGTACTGTCAAGTTCTTAAGAGAAAATGTTTGCTGACACTTTTGGTTTTGTTTTTGTTTGTTTGGTTTTGGTACTGCAGATTGAATCCAGAGTTGCTTTACCACTGAGCTACATCCCCAGCCCTTTTTATTTATTTATTTATTTATTTTAATTTTGAGACAGGGTATCACTAAATTGCTTAGGACCTCACTAGTTTGCTGAGGCTGACTTCAAACTTGTGATCCTCCTGCCTCAGCATCCAAGCCCCTGTGATTATAAGCATGCACCACTGTGCCTGGATTCCTGACACTGTTTTATAGTAACTTTTCAGAGGCCTTTAATTTAGCCAAAACTACCAAATCTTTTCAACTATCTTTATACTTATAATATGCTCATTGCAGTTTGATCACCAATTTCCCTACCTCAGACATCCTCTGGAAAAAGGAAAGCATGAACTGTATTGATTTTCCTTAGGATTGTACTAATTTAATGTTACATCTCCAGCTAAGGGAAGTATGTATGGTAGGATAGACATTGTTAGATAACAGCCATTCCACTTATTCTTCCTTATTAACACAACACTGATTTGGGGGAAGTGACAGTGTGCCCAGTTCTTATTAATAAATCATAATTAGTCTACACTAGTCATGGCAGTCAGGTTCCCTTTTTAAGATACTGTATTAGTCACTCTTGCCACTGGGGTGGCCATATGACTTCTGGACTAAGGATACATGGAAATATCTGGTTTTCTAAGAAATGTTTGCTTCCCTGATTTTTTTTTTTTTAAAGACAGATCTTTGTGGAAAGAAAGCATTTAATCTTCTTGGTAATCATCCTTCTTGGGATGCTGGAATGAGACTGTGATGCCAGGAGCAGATAAAGTCACCTTGTCACCATGAGGAAAGGCCAAGAGAATTATAGGACTCCAAAGTAGATCCTGTCACCGTTTTCTTTATCTTACTCGATATTAGACCCAATTTACCTAACTACACTAACTACCTATCTGTAAATCTGGCTTCACTCTTTGTTGCATCTGGTCATTCCCTGACTTCCCTGAAAGAATGAATTTCTTTATGTTTTGGAAGAAGTAATATATCCAAAAGATTCAAGAATAAAACATAAAATGATTAATGATGAAGCCTTGGTCTGTCCTCAGGTTCTCAAGTATCTTCCTTCCTGCCACAATAGGTAGCCTTCCTCAGAAGTTTTCTGTACAGTCTTACATCCATTTGTTTTATATAGCATGCATGGACATATGCCCCACACACACACACTTTACCCAAACAGTAGCCTCATTGATAGAGCGGCTCCTTCACCTTGCTAATTTTCCTCAAATGCCGCAGTCTGGCTGGGCACAATCAGGAGCCACTTGTCAAAAGAAACTAACTTTATTTTTAGAACCACACACGCCAAACAAAACAGCTCCTCAGGAAAAACCCTCAGAGCCCCAATTGCCACCACCGGCTTCCCACAAGCCTCTCCCTCCACCACAAGCCTCACCACCTCCCCCCATCCTCCTGCTCTTGAGGCCGGATTGGCTGGGTTGTGTGGGCGGAGCCAAAAAAGTCCCCCAATGAGCAGCTCTGTGGTCTGAAAGGGCAGGGAAACAGCCCAATGAGCATCACTGCAGAGGAGCCAATCAGCTAGATGTTGCTGGGCGGCTGTGAGCCAATCATCAGCTGGCAGTCTGAAAGGGCGAGGAAACAGCTCAATGAGCATCTCCAATGAGCATCACCGCAGAGGAGCCAATCAGCTAGATGTTGCTGGGGCCACTGTGAGCCGGCAGCTGGAAGTTTGCTGGCAGCTGGAAGTTTGCTGGGGCCCCTTCGGCTGTGGCTCTCAACACTCAAATAAATTTTTGTCAATAAACTTTACATACTAGTCACTAGTGATATTTTGGGACCTGGCATTCTTCCTTTTGCCTGGTATACCAAGACAGCTACCAAATCCACCACCTTGATTGGTTTCATCCAAGTGTCCTGAATAATCATATCTAAATTAAAGAGGTTTTACTTTATGTACTCTGCCACCTTGCAAAAATAAAGTCCCCAAAATTAATCTACACAAGACAAAGCCAGCCTTTCCCCTCTTCTTCATCCCCCAGCTGTTTGTATTTCAACTGGAAGTTTGTTTTTTTTTTTTTTTTTTTTAAAAAAAAGGGTTGGCACAAAACCTACCCAGTGCAGATACTGTTTCCCAGACACTTCACTACCTCCTAGTGTCTGTTTTCACGAAAATACCTTACTTTTTGTATTAATTTACAAGTATTCTATTTTCTCAGAAGTTAGATATACCTGTTAGGTGACTTATGTGTAAGTCCAGCCAGTTTTCCCTAGAATTCTCTTGATAAGGAATTTGAAGAATTTTGGACTTCTTGGTTGGATTTCCAACTTGCAGTTCTTTTGACTTTCTGCCCTAAACAAAGTGTTACCAGATGGCACTAATACCAGCTTTGAAGGAAGGTAGAAGAAACTTTTAGTTTCAAATTTTCCATCTTCAGGAGGCTCTCAGGAAAGGAAAGCTTTTAAAAGTGAAAAGGCAGCAAAATGAGACAAAAGGTGGAATATAAACATATGCAGATTTAGTTAGCCTATGCTAGACAGGCCCTAGGACAGGGGAGATCTGCACTCTCAGTTTCCTTGATGTCCCCCAGGCCAGGGCAGGGACTGCCCTCCAGCTTGTACTGTCAGCCTGAGGAAGTTGTCCTCAATTTCACTGGAACTCTTCATTTCAGTCTATAATAATTAAAACATTCTTATAACAACTTTAAATACCAAGTAAATTATTTGTTTAATGAAGAAAAGAGATATTAAAAGGAATCCATAGTTTTCAAAAGCAGCTTTTGGAGTTAGAATTCATTTTTAGCCCCTCCTTTTTAATATTTATTTATTTATTTATTTTGGTAACAGGGATTGAACTCAGGGGCACTCGACTCGCTAAGTTGCTGAGGCTGGCTTTGAACTCACTATCCTCCAGTCTCAGCTTCCCGAGCTGCTGGCATTACAGGTGTGCGCCACCGCACTCAGCCTAGTACCTTCCCTTCCCTTCCCTGTCATTATTGTTCAAGGAAAGAAGTCAACGAAATTGTTCTATGTCAGTCTGCTGGGCCCTTCTCAGCACTACAAACTCACAGGGAAATCACTCACTTCCAACTTTCCCAGGTTCTGAGCTGATTAATCAAATATGGTAAAAATATGCTCAGTTCTACTCTTTCCAGTTAGGAAAACAGGCCTTCATGCCTTGAGCCTCTCAAATTTTATTCATAAATGGCAGCAAGAAAAAAAAAAGCACACATTCTCTACAAGAGAAGCAGATAGTCTTTGATGAAATCTTGTTATCTACTGAATTTTGTTCTATAACTCCCGTATCATGATGAAAGGTCTGCCTCTTGGGACTCCTCCTTCTGAAATGGTTGTCAGACTGAGAGAAACAGAAAGTCTGGTGGTCCATTTTCAGAATATAGTATTCAGCCTTCATTGGATTCAATTATAGGCGTTTTAATTGTAGTGCTTCCCTTTGCCCGCCCCAATTTTAAAATTAGCTAATCACGTAGATTGTAACCCCATGCTCCTCCAATCAGGGTGAAGGGCAGTGTTGTGTGAGGGATATAAACAGATGGACTGCCTGCTCAGTCCATGGACTACCTGCTAGGCAGGTTCTGTAGCTCACCTTTCTGGCAGAAGTTTGCTTTGCCCACCCACTTTGGAGCAGGCACTTGGGTATTTCTAACACGACCTTTCTGGCAGCTTCAGATCATGTCTATCATTTGTATAACTTTAGCCTGTTCTAAAACTTTGGATTGTCTTTAATCACTTTTTTCTTTATTAAACAAATATTTGATATGGTACTGTAGATTGCTATAAAATGTTTTAATTATTTAGAAGTTATTCATTGGCTATGTCAAAATTTGTGCTGCTGTAAGCATAACTATAAACCACCAGTTTTTCATTCTTACTAAAGCACTGTTCTACTAAAATGTTGAAATTTATTTGCTCTAAGTAAATTTTGGCTGCTTTCAGTGAGATAAAGATCTGCGCAAATAGCTTAGAGACATGAACTGAATCTATTTGTCTGAATGACAATTACAGTATTAGTCTTGATTTTAAGTGAATTTTCTTCTGATCCTCTGACCTTAAGGACAAAATAAGTATTTCCCAAAGAAATAAATCTGTCAGGAGCTTTTTATTCAGATCATTGTTACTTTAATTGGAAATATTTTATCTGTAAAATGAGCAGGCTTGCTTTTGACTACACATCAAACATGAAGGCAAGGTTGAATTTTCTAGGAGAGTGGCCAATTTGGTTTGAAATACCTTATACATCAAGACAGACTGCTTTTTAGTTTGCTGTGGTGCCAAGCCTCTTGGGCTCAAACTCCAGCTCCAAAATTTACATTTTAAATGATCTTGAGTTTATTATTACGTAATCTCTTTGGGCCTCCATTTCCTCACATGCAAAATGGGGATTATAAGAGTAACTGCATTATTTGATGTAGTAAATGCTGAGTTGCTACATGTGAAATAAAAATTGGGTTAATAAGTCACTTCAAAATTAATGTATTTTTCCTTAATTTTTTCCAAAGGAAACAGAAAAATAGCTTATAGATTTTTGATATCCCATCTTACCAAAGAAACCAGACAAACTGAATTATGCTATCCAGGCATGCAAAAAAGACTCATTTTCATGTGCATTATTAGTGCTTGTTATTCTAAAGCAATGTGGATAATATGAAATGACCACTTTTATTGCCTATTTAGGGTTAATATAATTATTTGATATCACATTTATTTGCATTCATAGATAAGATGAAATAGAAGCAAAGGTTGTGGTGGTCTGAGAGACTAAGAGAGAGGGTAAAATTTCACCTGTAGGTAAAGGGAAATTGAGCCTGTATAAGATACTTGATAGGTCTCTAGAAATAGCTGATTAATATTTTTATTCCACTTATTGCAATTTGATTCCAAATTTGTAAAGAGTGGATACTTGTGTAGGGAGGCAACCATGATTGATAAAAGCATGGCAGAAAGAGCAGATGAAAATACTTTTCTAATTATGTAAACCAAAATGTCCATAGTACATTATATCTTTGTGATGAAATTACAAGTGATTTGCTTTCTGTTTTATCTTTTTCTGCATTAGTGAAATTTTGTATGATTAATTTATTTTTTACATTTTAAACATTATTGTACAAAATTTAAATTTTCGATTATTAGGATGACAATTATAAAAAGAATTAATGAAGAATTTTTAAAGTACGCTTATTTAAAAGAAGCTTATGCTGGGAATGTAGCTTGTTGGTAGAGTACTTGCCCAGCATGCACAATACCCGGATTCTAACTCTGGAATGACTAAATATATATCTATGTCTTCATCCATCTATATTTCACAAGTTTTCACCTGTGTTTACATTGTTAATAGTAATGAAGTAAATGAGTCATTTGGCAATTGCAAGTTTTTGGAATCATCTTTAGAAACTGTTTGTACATCTTTAATCATCTTTAGAAATTGAAAAGTACACAGGGTATACTTTTTCTATTTGGGGCTTATTTTAATATTGAAACTTGTATATTTTTAAGTATATCTTTTGAAATATGCACAAGCCTCTCGTAAATCACACAATATTTCTCAAAACACATCCCAATGCATCTTAGAATCACAAAATGTTGTAGTAATAATGCCCCTCAGAGAAGATCTAGTTGCAGGGTAGAATACTATGACTTTGCATCACTACTGTACCCATGGAACAACTGAGTTTAAAATCTCTGATGTAGTCAAACTCCCTCAATTTGCCCATTTGGGTAATGATCAAAATCCCTTCTACAATTCCTTTTTTTTCTAAGTTGGATTCCAAGGGTTCCTCCCTCGATGCAAAAAGATTTAAATAATATTAGTGACCTGTTGCACCTGCAAATAAATAACAGATGGTAAGAAAAGTACTTATTGACTATGATTAAGCATGGAAAAATAGAGGCAAAGCCTGGGGATGGAGTAGTAGAGTGCTTGCCTAAACACACACTATTAATGATGATGGAGATCATGTGATGAGGACCTCAAGTTGGATATGGATAGTGACATTTTTTTTTTTTTTTTTTTTTTGTGGTGCTGGGGATTGAACCCAGGGCCTTGTGCATGCAAGGCAAATACTCTACCAACTGAGCCCTAACTTATATTTTTAATGATAAACTATTTGGTATAATCTGAAAAGGAGAAAAATCCTCATTCCTGATTTTTTTAATCTAAAATGTCATAGCGGAAAATGCAAATATCTCCAAGTTTTGAAAAAGAGTCTTGGTGTCTGAGTATTTTAAGGAGGATCCAGGTCAAGCACAATGAAGTATAGATGGTCCCCAATTACTGATGGTGGACTTTGAATTTTTCAGCTTTGTGATGGTGAAAGGGATAGGCATTCAATAAAGATCATACATCAAATTTTTAATTTTGATATTTTCCTGGGCTGGTACTATTTGGTAAAATACTCTCTCTCCATCCTGGGCAGCAGCAGGGAGCTTTAGCCCCCAGTCAGCCCCTCAGTATCCAGGGCAAACAGCCAAGCAACCAGGACTCCACATTGTGCTGTGATCCCAAGCTATGCTGTTCGGTAGGTTAGTTTATTACAAGAATTTTCAAATTAATGATATTTTCAATTTATGATGGGCTTATTGGGACATCACCCCATCCTAAGTCAACGTTTTTCTATATTCGTAATTTCTTGTCATGGAAAATACAGGCTGTGAGTTATTTAAACCAACAAGTCTGGTTTTGGTCTTTTGTTCATGACATTCATTGAACCCAGAGATTTGCTCATGTGATATCTCCCATCTCTTGATCACACTCATACTGACTTTGACTTCTTTTGTATTTTCAGAAGGAGTTTTGGAGTACCTACACAAAAGCGCAACAAGGAGAGAGTAACAGAGGAAGTGACTGGTTTCAGTTTTATCTTACCTTTCCACTAATCTTTGGCCTCTTCATTATCCTCCTTGTCATTTTCCTTATCTGGAGATGCTTCCTAAGAAACAAAACTCGTAGACAGACAGTGACTGAAAGCCACATTCCTTTCCCTCAGCACCTTAACATCATCACTCCACCTCCCCCACCAGATGAAGTGTTCGAGAGCACTGGGTTGTCTCCAGGCTTTCTGGAATATGTAGTTGGGCGCTCAGATTCTGTCTCCACTCGCCTGTCCAATTGTGATCCCCCACCAACCTATGAGGAAGCCACTGGCCAGGTGAACCTGCGGAGGAGTGAAACAGAACCTCATTTAGATCCACCCCCTGAATATGAGGACATAGTCAACTCCAGCTCAGCCAGTGCCATAGCTATGGTGCCTGTGGTCACCACCATCAAATGAAGCTGCAAACTTCTTTTTATTCTAATCATTTTTTAAAATACTAATGAAAGAACTTTCTAGCACTTTACCACTACATAAATGTGTATTGACTTATTTTATTAGACTCAGTATACCACTTCATTCTTACTGGTTTGATTTTCTTTAGTTTTGTTTCCTATCACAAAATCATTATCCATGCTCATTTTTGCTAGAGGAAATATGTGAAAAAGGAAAAACATACCAGTGAGAGTCTTCATGTGATATATGTATATGTATGTATGTATGTGTGTCTATATATATATATATATATATGTGTGTGTATATATATATATATATATGTGTGTATATATATATATATATATATACACACACACACACACACACACACATACATACATCCATGTGTGTGCATCAACCCAGTATATTTGCAACTGTCTTAAAAATCCATTAACTTCTATCTAAATCACCTGTAAAGACAGCATTACTCACCATAACTGGGGAAAAAAAGGGCACCAAGAATTTGTCATACATAGCCATAAACATGGTGTAGAGTTTTGCAAAAAGGATGTACTTAGCATGTTTCCTAATTCTTACGGGTTTTTGTTAACCTATTTCTTCATCTACCTTAAAAGAGCAAAAAAAAGTATGGAGTCATTCTCCATTTTAGAAACATCTCAGAAAAAGATAAAGAGAGCATGTACATGCAGTACTTAAAGGGTTTTAGCAACAAAATCTTTGCTCCTTAGTGGTATCTGGCACATTTTGTACTAGAGATTTTCTTCTTGGTTGACTACCACCCACCACCCACCCCTGCCTTTAAATGTTTTGTCTAGCATCTTTGAATGTCTCATGCTATTTTTATTAATATCTTGGTGGGGAGGATTTCCTGGCAATGGAATAATTTCTAAGGAGGATAAATGTATTAATAACAGGCAATAGATACCAATTAGTCCTTGTTCCTGGGGGGAGGCAGTAATTATTTTCTTCTTGCAATTTTGTTGCCTTATACTGTACTATTAACTCACTCTCTCCTACCACCACAAAATCTTCAAGCACCCATGAGTTCAATTAAAATAAAAATTCTGCAATTCTTAATGTTTTTGTACAGTCTGAAGTCTTTGCCTGAAGATGATTACAAGACCACTTGCCATTAAATTATAAACTGTGGTTTTTACATTGCCCTTCAGTTGGTGACAAAAGACTACAAGATACATGTTGTGGCAGGTGCACACTAAATCTAGTTACAGTCCCACACACATCTCATTATTGTTGCCATTTCATTTTGTATTTTCATTCGATTTTTTTAAAATGCAGGGTTTTTATTTTTCCCTTGAAGCAGAAGGAACAGGCTCAGAAAGAAAAAAAAAAGGATCAACTGAGATTGTGCGTATTATAATTTCTCCAACATGGAGAGCCATCCAAGTGTGAGATTCTGGTATTATTATTGTGCTTCAGGGAGAATTTTCTCCCTCTGTTTCCCAAAAATTGATCAGAGCTTTCACATAGTGAGAAATAGAACAGGCATCTCCTTAAATGCCTAACATCTTCCCAGTCTGAGTATGTGAGCTGTTGCCTAACCCTTGCTATACTCTGGTCTATACCAAAGCTGTGCCAACTTAAAAATGATTGCCAACTCAATCAAACAAGGTTTAGAAATGGAAAGGAAAATAAAACATGTGAGTTTAGTTAATAGATGTCCCAGCTTCCATAGACCAAAACTGATGATATCTTGATAGTGGTCTCAGGAACAATAATATTGTTTCAAATTTTGCCATGACTACATGGTGATCTTTGGTTTCTAATTTTCATCATAATATAAAGAGATTATTTGACTTTTCACTCTCATTCTCCTAACAAAGAGTTAAAAAATGTAAATCAATACTGTTTTCCCACACATCTTTTTTCTGTTTTAGAAATCACAGCTATTTTTCATCAAAATATTATTTATTTATGTTGGCACATAATGATTTTTTTAAGTGAATTATACTTAATTTTTTCCAGTTTATTTTTTAATATGGTAAATACTGATAGATATAAATCTCCTAAGTAATAGTGCTTTGGCATCCGGATCCCCATAAATGTTAAGAGTAGAAAGAGGGGATCTAGAGATCAAAAGTTTGAGAACTATAAGATTAGGCAAACACAATAGTCTATATTTTGTATCTGTTCTTCAGATGTTATTTTACATTTTAAACTCCTGATACTGGTTTTAATGCCACCTCTTAGATATACCTGAATTGAAGTACAAGCATGAATATTGGCCGGGTGCAGTGATGCATGCCTATAATCTCAGTAGCTCAGGAGGCTGAGACAGGAGGATTGTGAGTTCTAAGCCAGCCTCAGCAAAGGCAAGGCACTGAGCAACTCAGTGAGACCCTGTCTCTAAATAAAATACAAAATAGGGCTGGGGATGTGGCTCAGTGGTCAAGTGCCCCTGAGTTCAATCCCCAGTACAAAAAAAAAAAAAAAAAAAACACAGAATGTTAATCCTTAAAGCAAAAGCCAAATTTTTAAACTGATTGATAACTACAGCTTTTTAGAATGTTGGTTAAAGAAAACCTACTCCATAGTAATAGCTCCATCAGCCACAAAATCTCATGGCAACTTTCACATAATGATGAGTGAATAAACAAGATACCACTTTCTTCATGAAACATTATCTTAGGTTTGTTTTGTTTGAATATGGTTTGGGTTTTATATTTTTAAAATCCCTTTTGCTACCCCATCTGGTTTTATAAACTGAGTTTCTTAACATTTATTATAATTAAGGGGCTTGTCTGGAATAATATATATTTTTATGCTTTTGCCTTTCTTATCTGATTGATATTGCATTTGCCTTTGATCATTTTTAACAAAGGTTTATTTTTGCAGAATGTATTTAGTACCTTTCTTAAGCAGTAACTAAGGTGAATCAACTAGTTTGTATTGAAATTAAAGAATGGACTCAATGGTCTTCCAGCGGAATGCTTTACAAACCTCCACATGCAGTGGTTGTGTCTGGATTCCTGGAACTGGCACTTTTTGCTTCCCTGCTCTAAAAGTCACAATAAATCATATTTGTTTAAAGGAAATAAAATGATTTATTCTTTGCCTATTGACCAATGCAAATGGAGATGTTGTGTTTATTACATTGCTAATGATGACTTCTTCAAGACTGATTTGATCCAATAACTGTGGAGGTAGCTTTAACTTGGTTCTATGTAAATAGCATGTATTTTATTCTAACATTTCACATTTTTAAATGCTTGGTTTACATTAAATTATGGTATTTAACTATTTTTATGTTTATACTAGGTAGGGGTTTTCTTATGTTTCTGTGTTTTTAGTATGCTAAATAAAGCTATTTTTAAACCCAAGAGGCCTTTATTGCCATGTGTTAATCATATTATGGTTAAATGATAAACATGCTGCATAAGCTCTTATTAAATTTGTTCTTTTTGATAAGGTACAATGATTATGTTTCCTTTATTGTGGACCTAGGGAATATTGCTCAGTAAAGAAACAAGAAATCACCTGGTAAAAACCTCAGGATGTTCTCAGCATAAAAAAGAACTTTCTAGGCTCAGGTATAGCTCAAGTGTAGGGGTTCAATCCCCAGTGCATACATACATACATAATAAAAAACCTCTCTGTACTACTTTTGAATGACCCTGGCATGATAAAAATGAAAACACTTGCCAAGTGCAATGGCACACACCTACAATCCCAGCAACTCAAGAGGCTGAGGCAGGAGGATGGCAAGTTCAAAGCCAGCCTCAGCAACTTAGCAAGGCCCTAAGCAACTTAGGTACCAAAAAACAAAAAAGAGAAGAAGAAAGAAACAAAACACTAGTACAAAGGAATAGATTGAAACCCCCCTGTAGTGTAGTTTGTCAAGCCCTGGAAATGGTGGCATTTGCAGATACCAAAAAGCTGGTTTTATCCTGCCTAGCAGAACAGCTTGCTCTTGACATTTGAGAAGATGAGAAAAGAAAGCACAAGATGAAAACATTGTGACCACAGGGCATTCTCCTAAGTATAGCCACCTCAAAGAGTAAATGCTAGTACATCATGTCATTAGGCAAGCAAATGTAAATATAAGCTGATCTTTATGGTATAAAAATTAAAACTATGTATTTTGTATTCAAGGAAGTATTTTAAATATAATTTATGTCTTGAGTATGTATTTTATAAGCATACTTCCCTAGGGACTTGTCCAATAAAGCATAAAAAATAATTTTTAAAATATATAGCAATTTCAACGAGACTCAACACCTATATCAAGACATTGTGGATTAGGAATGGTACAGCTCAGTAGTATGGCACTCTAACCTAGCATGCAGGAGGCCTTGGGTTTAATTCCCAGCACAGCAAAAAGGGGGAAAAAAGACATTCTAGCACCCCAAGGTTACCTCATACCTTCTCCTTAAAGATAATACTATTCTGGATTCAAGAAGGTAGAGCAGAGCTTGGTGGTGACCCCTGACCCCCTCCACAGCACAGAAAGGGGCAATGAAGGAACAGCTGACCAGAGATGTAGGTGATATAATTGCTAGAAGACCCAACATTAGACTAGACCTGGAGAAACTTGACGTTCGGTTACCATAGCAAAAAATAAGGGCAGAGCTCCTTGACCCTGAACCTGGACCAGTGTTGGGGGGGAGGGCAGAAACCGAGACCAAAGGAGAGGAAAAGCACATAATCTCACTCCCTAAAAAACATCTTGTCTGTGTCCAGGTCTCACGGGCTGGAGGGGGGCAGTGGGGAAACAGACCAAGTTAAAACACAACCAGAGCAGTGTCTGGGTCATTAAACATCAAGTAGTTTAAGCCAAATTATGAACTGAAAACAGTGCAGGGCATAGCAGTCATTTTATGGAGTCCACAGCTTGTCAGCCTCTCAAGAAGAAGTTAAATCAACATGGCATCTCCCCACTTGAAGGGAGTAATGAAACCAGAGGGAATACTCCTGCAGTCAGATGTCTCAATAATCCATCTAGAAGGAACTTGTAAAGGGATTAGTTGAAAGTTGCTGAAACTCCTCCCCCTTACTGCCAACAAGGGGAGTGGGCTGGAGTAACCTGAGCAGGAAACTTGGGAGGGGCTGGCCCTGACCCAGTGTTCTGCATCTGCACAGACTCTATAGGAGGGCAGAGATGGAGCAGACAGATTCATAGTAGTAGGAAATGAGAGTTCAGAAGCAGGCTGGTGGGAGCAGTCACCATCTAAGACAGCAGAGAAGGATGGCACCAAGGATTTGCAGCTGCAACCCATGAGACCTTGGACACAGACAAGATAGTTGTCTCTGTCCTAGTCAGCCAAGGGATGCAATGCCCATGGTTTACAACTCTAGGCAGTGATAACTCAAAACTCAGGCAAACTAGTTGAATCTCTTTCCTGGTAGCAGGGACAGTGCCCTGGCAATCTGTGTCAGTTAGGAGAATGCTTGTGCACCACAGAGAACCCACAATCAAGGTTTCATGCTTGCAGAGAGCCACTGGCTCTATGCCACTTTGAAGAGGACCCTGTAGAGGGGAGTGGGTGCAGAGTAACCTGCGGTTGTCACAGCTACAGGCCTCAGCCCGGTATTTCTGAGCTCCAGTACAAAACAGAAACAGCCAGCAGACCCAGAACAGCAACCTTCCAGAGTCCAGTCTCAGGCCCCTGGGCTGACAAACAAGAACCAGCTGGGGGAGGTCCAGAGCAACTAGGGCCTTAGCACCTCTGAGGGATCCAAAGTCAAAGAGTAATAGATATCTTCTTTTTTTATATTTTTTTAATTTGTTTTAATTAGTTACACATGACAGTACAATGATCGTGACATTTGAATCAGATGGGATATAATTTCTCATTTTTCTGAGTGTACAGGTTGCAGAATCACATTGGTCATGCAGTCACATATATACCCACAGCAATAATGTCTATTTTATTCTGCTGCCCTTCCTATCCCCCCTTCCCCTCCCCTCCTCTCCCATGACTTCTCTCTACCCAAACTAATGTGACACACTTCTTTTGTTTTTCTTTCCCTAACATCGTCATACATGTATTCTATATAACGATGAGAGTCTCCTTCCATTTTCCATGCAATTCCCCTTCTCCCTCCCTTTCCCTCCCACATCTCTTCCCTATCTAGGGGTAATCTTCTTCTCATGCTCTTCCTTCCTACCCCTTTTTGAGTCACCCCCCCCCTTATATAAGATAAGACATTCGGCATTTGTTTTTTTGGGATTGGCGAACTTAGCATAATCTGCTCTAATGCCATTTAGATATCTTCTAAAGGTCTCAAAACCTGAGAAAATCCAAACCAAGACTCAAAAAGAATTTTCTTCACCTCAGCATGGTTTACTATAAATAGCTCTAACATCAACTTTGATATATGTCACTCTCTATTTTGATTTGATAGTTGTTATGCTAATATTTAATATTGTGCCCTCAACCCACTTGATTTTATATTTCTTCTAATGTTTTAAAGCACTAATTGGAATCATTCTATCTTTGTTTTCCTAGTTCAGGTTTACATTTGCCCCCTTACCCCTTCTTTCCCCTCTTATATTATCTGCTATTGTCTTAAGCACCCCTGCAAACCCATTTTTTTTTTTTTTTTGTCTTTCTACCTTGGTGCATACGATTCTTTTCTGTTGTATCTATTCTTTTTTTCTCTCTTCTTTTGCCCATTTTTTCTTCCCGCCTCCTTTCAGCCCCTATATAATGTTATAGAAATTTGATTATATTTAATAGTTAATGTTTCAACCTATTTCAGATTTTTACTACAAGTTTATACCTGGATTAGAGGAACTGTGGAGAACAGTATCAACAAGATTTTCCTCCTCTAAGGTTGAATATTACATGGCTTTTCTCTGAAGTAATTGCAGTAAATAGGGTTTAGTGTTTTGTCACAAAGTAGTACTGATACAGGGAAAAGCAGATGACAAATACCTGGAATATTCACCTAGCCTGAGGCTCTTAAGAGAAAGAAGCTCACTAAATAGTCCCTTGCATAAAAGAAGGAGTAATAATCATCCCCAAAGATGGGTAGATATATAAGCAATATGAAAAAGCAAGAGAGAAAACCAATCAACCCATAACACTTCTGCAACTAACCCCATTCACACTACAGTGGAGGAAATATCTGAGAAACCATTTAGAAAGTTCAACATTAAAATGTTCTGCAAGCTAAAAAAGAAGTAAAGAATGAACTAGAAAATACAAAAACTGAAAGATCATTTACACAATAGATAAGAGATTATGATAAAGAACCAAATGGAAATCCTGGAAATGAAAGACTCAATCAAAGTAAAAATTCAATGAAAACCATCACCAATATATTAGACCACCTTGAAGATAGATTTTTCAGGCCATAAAGATAAAGTATATGATCTTGAAAATAGGCAAGGTGTTTTTTTTAAAGTCCTCTCCAGGATGCATTATAAATGAAAATGTCTAATATAAGAATGAGGATAGAAATGTTAAAAGCCACAAGAGAAAAATGGCAGGTCACATTTAGAGGTAAACCAACTCAGACTTCAAATGGTTCCTCAACCCAGACCCTAAAAGCCAGGAGTGCTTGGAATTGTTAGGTTCAGGGCAGGCTAAACTAAGTTGTCTACAGGGCAGGCTGAATAAATGTTAGCTGCAGGATAACCCAGGCACTCAAACCCCCCTCAGTCTGGTCCTTTATCACCTCAGAACACTCAACCCCACTCAAGGCTAAATACTCGACCCCCACCTGTCTGGTGCAACAGAAACTCACATCTGACCCCTGCCCCATTTGCCTGAAGGCAGAAGATGACACCTGTATGCCAACAAGGCAGCTTGCAGACCCAAAGACCCCATTAGATTTTGGCTATAAAAACTCCCTCCTGCGGGCTCCCTCTCTCTTGTGCGTTCTCTCTCTCTCTCTCTCTCTCTCTCTCTCTCTCTCTCACTATTGCTCTCTCTCTCACTCTCTCTCACCCCGCCTCCTGTATTTCCCTGCTCTCTTTCTCTCTCTCTCCTTCTTTCTCTTCTCCTCTTTCTCACTGCTGCAATAAAGATCTCTTGGTTGCTCCGAGTGTTGTGGTCACTTTCCTTTCAGGAACAATATATACCATGCTCTGAAAGAAAATGAGTACTAACCAAAATTATTATATCCAGCAAAATTATCTGTCCAAATTGAAGATGAAATAAAAACCTTTCATGATAAATAGAAAAATAAAAGAATTTACAAACATTATGCCTGTACTATAAAACATACTTAATGAAATATTTCATGCAGAAGAAATGAAAGATAAAAGTGAAAACCAGAATAGAGATAAATTGCACTAGAAGAATACTTAACTAAAGGAGAAGTCTGAATTAAGCATTAGAAATAAATCAAAATGACAGGTATAAAAATCAACTCTCTATAACAACACTGAATGTAAATGGTCAACACTCCTCAATCAAAAGACATACATTGGCAGATTGGATTAAAAGTCAAGACCCAACAATATGGTGTTTACAGGAGACTCATTTTACAAAGAAATCCACACACTGAAAGTGACAGGATGTGAGAAGACATACCACACAAATGGAAAATGAGAGCAAACAGGAGTAGCTGCTCTCATATATCAGACAAAGTAGACTTCAAGCCAAAATTAATCAGAAAAGACAAAGAAGTCACTTCATACTAGTTAAGAGAATCATCCAACAACAAGACATAATGGTTATAAATATTTATGCCCCAAACATCAGTACATCTATGTACATAAAACAAACCTTCTCAATATAAGGAATCAAACAGATGACAATACAATACTGGATGATTTCAACACACCTCTCTCACCATTAGATAGGTCATGAGACATAAACTAAGATTCTTCAGAACTAAAAATGACTATTTATCAAATGTAACTAAGACATCTGTTGGGCTGGGGATGTGGCTCAAGTGGTAGCGCGCTCACCTGGCATGCATGCAGCCTGGGTTTGATGCTCAGCACCACATACAAACAAAAGATGTTGTGTCGGCCGAAAACTAAAAAATAAATATTAAAAAATTCTCTCTCTCTCTCTCTCTCTCTCTCTCTCTCTCTCTTTCTCTTAAATAAAAAATAAAAAAATAAAAGACATCTGTAGAACATTTCATCCATCAACAAATGAATTCACTTCTCAGCAGCACATGGAACTTTCTCTAAAATATATCATATTTTAAGGCACAAAGCAAATCTTAGCAAATACCAGATCATAATGAAATGAAATTAGAAATCAATGACAATAAAAAACAGAAGCTACTCTAACACATGGAGATTAAATAATACACTTTTGAATGATGAATGGACCAGAAAGAAATCAGGGAAGAAATAAACAACAGTCTTAGAAATAAATGAGGGTAGAGATTCAACATATCAAAATCTTTGGGACAATATGAAGGCAGTTCTCAAAAGAAAGTTTATGGCACTGATTTGCTACATAAAAAAAAAAAAACAGAAAGATGCCAAATAAATAATTTAATGTTATACCTCAAGGCCGTAGAAAAAGAAGAACAAAAAAACACCAACATCAGTAGAAGACAGGAAATAATAAAACATCAGAGCCAAAATTAAGGAAATTGAGAAAAAATGTAAAGGATCAATGAAACAAAGGACTAGTTCTTTGAAAAAATAACAAGATCAACAAACCCTTAGCCAAAGTAATCAAAAGAAAGAGAAAACCCAAATTAGCAAAATTAAGATGAGAAAGGGGAGATCACCCTAGACACTACCAAAATCCAGAGGATCATCAGAAACTATTTTGAAAATTTATATTCAAATAAGCTAGAAAATCTCAAAGATGTTGACAAAGTCCTAGAGACATATGACCTAAAGAAATTGAACCATGAGGCTATAGAAAACTTAAACAGACCAATATCAAGTAATGAAATTTAAGCAGCTCTTAACAGCCTTCTAACAAAGAAAAGCATAGAACTAGATGGATTATCAGCCAAGTTGTACCAGACCTTTAAAGAACTAATGCCAATCCTCCTCAAATTATTCCACAAAATAGAAAAGGAGGTAACACTGTCAAAATCATTCTGTGAAGCCAGTATCACCCTGATCCCAAAACCAGACAAAAACACATCAAGGAAAGAAAACTTCTCATCATTATCCTCAATGAACATTGATGAAAAAATTCTTAATAAATATTGGCAAACTGCATTCAAAAATACATTAAGAAAATGCACTATGATCAAGTGAGTTTTATACCAGGGATGCAAGATTGGTTCAGCATACCCCAATCAATAAATGTACTCCATGACATAAATACAGTTAAGGACAAGAATCACATGATTATTTCAATTGAGGCAGACAAAGTCCAGTCCCCATTCATGTTTAAAACACTACGAAACTAGGGATAGAAGAAATTTACCTCAATATTGTAAAGGCTATATATTATAAACCCAAGGCCAATATCATACTGAATGAAGAAAAACTGAAAGCATTTCCTCTAAAAACAGAAACAAGACAAGGATTTCCACTCTCAGCTTGAAACCCCTGTTCAGTATAGTCCTTGGCACTTTAGTCAGAGCAATTAAGAAAGAGAAAGAAATAAAAGGAATACAAATAGGAAAAGAAGTGCTCAAATTCTGTTTGTTGATGACATGATCCTATATTTAGAAGAGCCAAAAAACTCCCTCAAAAGAGGTCTAGAGCAGATAAACAAATTTAGCAAAGTAGTAGTATACAAGATCATCACCTATAAATAAACTGTTTTTCTATACTCCAATAATGAATCTGCTGAAAAAGAAATTAGAAAACTATCCCATTAACAATAAACTTAAAAAAATACTTAGGAATAAATCTAACCAAGGAGGTAAAAGACCTCTACAATGAAAACTATAGAACATTGAAAAAAGAAATTGAAGAAAACCTTAGAACATGGAAAGACCTCCCAAGGTTTTGGATAGACAGAATTAATATTATCAAATTAGGCATGTTACTAAAACTGTTATACATATTCAATGCAATTCCCATCAAAATACATTCTTCACAGAACTAGAAAAAAACAGTCCTAAAATGCATTTGAAAGAATAAGAGACCCATCATAGAAAAAGCAATCCTGAGCAAGAAGAGTGATACAGGAGGCACCACAATACTGGATCTCAAATTATACTGGTTAAAGTAATAAAAACAACATGGTATTGGCACCAAAAAGCAGACATGAAGAACAATAGAATAGAATATAAGACACAGAGACAAACCCACATAGATGCAATCATCTGATACTCCAGGAAGGTGCCAAAAACATGTTGGGGGAAAGAGAGCTTTTTAAAACAACAAATGGTGCTAGAAAAACTGGATATCCAAGGGCTGGGATTGTGGCTCAGCAGTAGAGCACTCGCCTCACACGTGGGAGGCCCTCCCTGGGTTCCATCCTCAGCACCGCATAAAAATGAACAAAATAAATGTATATAAAAAAACTGGATATCCATCTATAGTAGAATGAAATTTAGGCCTTACCTTGCCTGCTAGCTGCAACATGCTATATGGGCTGCAGCAACCTGCCTCTGTTGGGTTCCATGGCCCTGAGGCACCCAGGCAGTGTGCGACAGACAAATCACCGGGCCCTCTGCTCTGCTAACTTTCCCAGCTGTAAGGACCACATTGCAGAGGACCTGAGGGCCGGACCGGCAGCAAAGGCAGTCGTTGGAGGAGATCATCCTGCAGAAGCATCCCGTGCAGGTGATCGCACTGATGAGACAGGCGTTAATTGACTTCAAGCACCAATGTAAGGAATTAACATTGCAGGTGAATATCATAGAGCATGTGACATTTGATTTCTGAGAGTCTTTTCTCTTATTCTACCCCAGTGTTCTTTCCTTAGTTGGGACATAGCCTTTACTATTGATGGAAAACCACTAGCATGAAAGTGATTTGTTCACCACCACCTCTTATCATTTAAAGATAACAAGTTGCTGAAAAAGTTAGATCTTCATTCAGTGTTGGCCCAGAAACTATAAGCTGAAAAATATGACCTCCCAAACAGGCATGAGATAAGTCCTGGTCACCATGGCACATGGAATGACAGTCAACTATAAGAAATGGCTCAGCTGAGGATTAAACATCAAGAAGAACTGACTGAATTGCACAAGAATCATGGGGAGTTAGCTCAGTTGGTGATTGACCAAATGCAGCAGAAGGACAGGGAGATGCAGGTGAATGAAGCAAAAATTGAAAAATGTTATCAAATCATCTCTAACCTGGCAACAGAGTGCCTAGATCTATCCAGCAAGCTTCCAGACCTCCAGGTAGCCAACCAGACCCTGAAGGACAAATATGATGCCCTGCAGATCAATTTTACTGTCTTGGAGGAAAACTACTGAAGGTGGATGGCTGAGAAAGCCCAGGAAGCCAACCGCCTCAAGGCAGAGATCAAAAGGGACTCCAGGAGATGGCAAGCCTGGCTGCAGAAAGAGCTTGCAGAGGCAGCAAAGGAATTGCTGCCAGTTGAACAGGATGATGACATTGAAGTCAGAGTGGATCAGACCTCAGAGCAAACACAGGAAACCTTGCCTGTGGGAGCTATCAGCAGAGTAGCCTGCTGCAGGCCTTCTGGATTCTATCACTAATATCTTTGGGAGACACTTTGTCTCTTCCTTCCCAGTCTCCCAAGATAATGCAGATACTCATCCTGGTTCTGGTAAAGATATGAGGGTATCAACTACTGCCTTATGAGGGAAGTTAATGCTGTGCGGTTCAGTCCAGGTTCCCAGTTACTGGCCATTGGAAGCATGGACCATAGGGTTAAGTTATGGGAAGCATTTGGAGACAAATGTGAGTTCAAAGGCTCCCTATCTGGTAGTAATGCTGGAATTATAAGCATTAAAATTGGTAGTTCTGGGATTTACCTCTTAGAAGCTTCAAATGATTTTGCAAGCTGAATCTGGACTGTGTATGATTATTGATTACGTCAAACGCTCAGAGGACATAGTGGGAAAGTGCTCTCTGCTAAGCTCCTGCTGGACAATCCACGGACCATCTTAGGAAGTCACAACTCTGGGATCTACACAGCAAAGGCTGCATAAAGACAGTGTTTGCAGGATCCAATTGCAATGATATTGTCTGCACAGAGCAGTGTGTAATGAGTGGACATTTTGATAAGAAAATGCCATTCTAGGACATCAGATCATAAAGTGTGGTTTGATGGGCTGGGGTTGGGGCTCAGTGGCAGAGCGCTTGCCTCCCACACATGAGGCACTGGGTTTGATCCTCAGCTCCACATGAAAATAAATAAATAAAATAAAGATGTTGTGTCTATATAGAAAGAAAGAAAGAAAGAAAGAAAGTGTGGTTCGAAAAATGGAGCTGTTGGGGAAGATCACTGCCTTGGACCTAAACCCAGAAAGGACTGAACTTCTGAGTTGTTCCCACAATGACCTGCTGAAAGTTATTTATCTGCGGACAAATGCCCTCAAGCATAAGTTCAGTGCACCTTAGTTCAAGTGCAGCTCTGACTGGCAGATATGCAGCAGCAGGCTAGACCAAGGGCTCTCCCTGTGTTTGGAGTGTTCTCACAGGGAAAGTGGAGAAGGTTCTTTCAAAACAGCACAGCTCCTCTATTAACACGTGGCATGGTCTCATCCCAGCGTACATGTCATTGTAGACAAAAGGAGCAAAGCTGTGCTGTGGGCACAGCCTATGACCTTTAGGAGAGGCGCAGGGACACACAGGGCCCTGTCCTGTGGGTGCATGCCCTTTCAGAGAAGAGCTCAAGCCTTGTGACACGGTGGCCTTCCTTTGGACAGGATTTTTGAGAATTTTGACTAAGCTCTCTAGTGGCCTGGAGGAATCAACACTGAAACAGCCTGACCCTGCAAGTCACCTGGCTGAGGTTCAGGCTCTTGCCTCAGTTAGGGTGGGAAACACTATTAACTCCAATCTTCCATACCTCATTGGGGAGCACTGGGTCTCCTCTCTGGATGACAGTGTCAATGACACCCCACATGTCCCATCCTTCCAGAGTTGGTTCTGCCTGATGCACAGCCCCTTGCCTGGAGGTCCTTCACCCAGTAGACTTGTTCTAAACATTGGATTAGTAAAAACACCAAACACAGGGCCTGGGGTTGTTGCAGGGCTCTCGTGATCTGGTCTTAATTACTGCTGAAACTATAGGTCTCTTGACTGGTCTTCAGAACTTCTGATTCCCTTCCGCTCAACTCTTCTACATATCTACTTCTTGTCAAGAAATGAATCTTGATTTGGTTACCCAACAGAACTTGATTATAAATTTAAAAAAAATTCTGTGGAAAAAAAATTAACCTCTATCTTTCACCTTGCACAAAAGCCAACTCAAAGTGAGTCAAAGACCCAGGAATTAGACAGGAAACTCTGAAACTGCTAGAAGAAAATGCAAGCCTCTTACATTTAAGAGCCTCTTAACAAGACTCTTAAAGCAGAAGAAATAAAATCAAGAATCAATTAGTGAGATAGCATCAAATTAAAAAGCTTCTGCACAGTAAAGGAAAAAATTAGGAGCAAGAACAGAGAGCCTACAGAAGACTAGATCTTTGCCACCTGCTCCTCAGACAGAGGATTTATATCCAGAATATATGAAGAACTCAAAAATACAAACAGAAACATCAACAACAAATAACCCAATTAATAAAAGGGCAAAAGAATTAAAGAGACATTTATTAAAAGAAGAAATACAAATGGCCAATAAATATATGGAAAAACTGCTCTAGCAATCAGGGAAATGCAAATCAAAACTACACTGAGATTTCATCTCACTCCAGTCAGAATGGCAATTATCAAGAATACAAGTAACAATAAGTGTCGGCAAGGATGTTGGGGGAAAGATAAACTCATATATTGCTGGCAGGACTACAAATTGGTGCAACAACTCTGGAAAGGAGTATGAAGATTCCTTAGAAAACTTGGAATAGAACCATCATTTGACTCAGTTATCCCACTCCTCGGTATATACTCAAAGGACTTAAAATCAGCATACTACGGTGATGCAGCCACATCAGTGTTTATAGCAGCTCGAGTCACAATAGCCAAACTATGAAATCAACCTAGGTGTCCTTCAATAGATGAATGGATAAAGAAAATATAGTACATATACACAATGGAATATTACTCAGTTTTAAAGAGGAATGAAATTATGGCATTTGCTGGTAAATGGACAGAACTGGAGAACATCACGCTAAGTGAAAAAAAGCAAGACCCAGAAAGTCAAAGGTCAGATTTTTCTCTCATATGCAGAAGCTAGACCCAAATAAGGAAGAAGAACAAAAGGGTGGAGGGGGGATTCCATGAAAACAGAACAAAGATCAGTGGAATAGAGGAAGGGGATTGAAGCGGAGAGAGGAGGGATAGGAAAAAGAGGAACAGTGGAATAAATCTGACCAAACTTTCATATATATGCCACAGTGAAATTTCACCTTATGCATATTTTTTTAAAAAAATATAAATAAATTGATGAAAAATCAGTAGAATAGAGGAAAGGCAACAAGGGGAAGGAGGAGGAGAGGAAAAGGGTAAGAGACTGAAGTGGAACAAATTACATCCCAGAAATATTTTGTAATTATGTCTAAACAAACCCCAATATTATGTATAATTATAACAAACTAATAAAAATGAGAAAGAATGATAATACTATTCCTAAATTTGTCATAATAGATCACTTTTTTAAAGTTCATACCTGACTGTGGCCATATGAACTTGCCTTTTTCTTTTTATAAGCTCTTAAGATATTTTAGAAAGAGTCCAACCAGATGTTTTCTAAGCTGCTCTTCCATTTCTTGGCTGTCCTTAAATCACCTACTTGTTTTCTCTGAAACTTTCTATATTCCTAAGCTCTTTGAGTCAAGACTGAATACTAAAACTGAGAGCCTCAGTTTTGGGGTTATGAATCGAACAAAGCATCAGTAGCTTGACCCATTAATGCTTGTCTTTCTGCTGATTATTACCATTATTATTGTTACTACTACTACTACTGCTATTAAATAGTGCTGGGAAGTGAACCCAGTGCATTACACATGCTAAGCCCCACTCTAACATAACAATAAGCCACACCCCAACTCCTTTTTTGTAATTCTTATCACATGCCATATCCTTAAACTTTGTATCATAACATTTTGTAAAATCACTTATCTATTTCTATGTTTTTTGTAAGTTCCAAAACCCTCTATAATCTTGTCCAAACACCTTATCTAACCTTATTTCTTTCTATAGCTCAGATGACAGATATTTACAAAATTCCTATTTTAAGACATTAAGAAATGGGGAAAAAAGACAGTAAGAAAATTAGAAACTAAGAATGTCTATAACCTTTGTCCTGGGGATTTTGCAGTCCTAATAAAACAGGGATAAACTTATATTCTAAAGGGGTTTATAACCCTAATTCCAGTACAGGTCACAGAGATTCTTCTTGTCCATAGTCCCATGGCATTCACAGATAATTATCTTTGTCACAAAATCCTATACATTAGTCCATGTTGTGTTTTTAGCAATGGAATGTAACTTTCAAACATTTTTTTCATGGAACCCTAATATATTAAACAGATGGGACTGTTGTGGTTACTTATAGAAGTGTGAAGCTTGGGAACCCCATCATCTCTGAACTTCCTTGTCAAGATCAATGCACATCACCACAGCAAACCCTGGAACTTGATGAACCTAAGTGAAAAACTCCTGTCATATAACATCCCCTATTGATCTCCAATTTCATAGTTCCTCATCCTTCCACTCCAAACAAGTCTACACAAATCTTTTCCGTGTATAGACTGCTTGGGGATGAAGTCTCTGTTTAGTTCAGTTATTCTTTTTTTCTTGTTCTTCTAATTAGTTATAGATGACAGTAGAATGCGTTTGACATGTCATACATAAATTGAGTATAACTTCTCATTCTTCTGGTTGTACATAATATAGAGTTACACTGGTGGTGTAATCATATATGCACATAGGGTTGTAATGTCGGGTTCATTCTACTATCTATCCTTCCTACCCCATGACCCCTACCCTCCTTTCACTCCCCTCTGTCTAATCCAAAGCACCTTTATTCTTCCCTACACCATCACTCCCATTGTGAATCAACATCCACATATCAGAAAAAAAAAAAAAAAACATTTGGTATTTGGTTCTTTGGGATTGGCTTATTTTGCTTAGCTTGATATTCCCCAACTCCATCCATTTACTGGCAAATGCCATAATTTTACTCTTCTTTAAAGCTGAGTAATGTTCCATTGAGTATATATACCATATTTTCTTTATCCATTCATCTATTGAAGGACACCTAGGTTGGTTCCATAGTCTAGCTATTGTCAATTGAACTGCTATAAACATTGATGTGGCTGCATCACTATAGAATGCTGATTTTAAGTCCTTGGGGTATAAACCAAGGAGTGGGATAGCTGGGTCAAATGTTGGTTCCATTCCCAATTTTCTGAGGAATCTCCATACTGCTTTCCATAGTGGTTGCACCAATTTTCAGTTCCACCAGTGATGTATGAGTGTACCTTTTTCAACACATCCTTGCCAACATTTATTGTTGCCTATATTCTTGATAATTGCCATTCTGACTGGAGTGAGATGAAATCTTAGAGTAGTTTTGATTTTCATTTCTCTAATTGCTAGAGATGTTAAACACTTTTTCATATATTTGTTGATCAAATGTATTTCTTCTTCTGTGAAGTATCTGTTCAGTTCCTTAGCCCATTTATTCATTGGGTTATTTTTTTTTCGGTGTTAAGTTTTTTGAGTTCCTTATATATCCTAGAGATTAATGCTTTATCAGAGATGCATGTGGTGTAGATTTTCTCCCAGTATGTAGGCTCTATCTTCACTGTATTAATTGTTTCCTTTCTGAGTAAAGCTTTTTAATTTGAATCCATTCCATTTATTAATTCTTTTTAAAAATTTTTTTTGTAGTTGTACATGGCCAGAATGCCTTTTTTTTATTTGTTAATTTTTATGTGGTATTGAAGATCAAACCCAGTGTCTCACACATGCTAGGCAAGCGCTTTGCCACTGAGCTACAGCCCCAGCCCCAATTTATTAATTGTTGATTTTATTTCTTGCACTTTAGGAGTCTAGTTAAGGAAGTCAGATCCTAGGCCGATGTGGTGAAGATTTGGGCCTATTTTTTCTTCTATTAGACACAGAGTTTCTGTTCTAGTGCCTAAATCTTTGATCCACTTTGAGTTGATTTTGTGTGTGTGTGTGTGTGTGTGCGCGTGCGCGCAGTGTAGGGGAGCAAAACCAGGGCCTTGTGGCAAGCACTCTACCAACTGAGCTATATCCCCAGCCCAACATTATCTAAAAAGGAATTACTTTCCTACTTTAAAGTTCTTCCTGATAGTGGTAAGGAGGAAAATTTTTTTAAATGTTGGGCATATCATAAATTATACAATATTTATTAAGTGTCATTAAAATATAGGACTTAAAATTATCCATTAAAGTCAATTATGATCAATGTTTAGATGGAAATACATGTCCATTTTCTAGGAAAATGTGACTTGTCTTCTTTCTACCCTAGAACACATTTTTAGCTAGAAAAAATAAAGGGCTATGCCGGGCGCAGTGGTGCATGCCTGTAATTCCAGCAGCTCAGAAGGCTGAGGCAGGAGTATCATGAATTCAAAGCCAGCCTCAGCAACGGTGAGGCACTAAGCAATTTAGTGAGACACTGTCTCTAAATAAAATACAAAATAAGGCTGGGGATGTGGCTCAGTAGTCGAGTGCCCCTTAGTTCAATCCCCAGTACCTCCAAAAAAAAATAAAAAATAAAGGGTTAGAACTCCTTAAATGATAAAAAAAAAAAAAAATACATTTCCATTATCTCTCAGGAGCTGGTCCCCATGTATATGTGAAGTTGAAAGTTTCTTATGAGTACACAATTCTACATCAAAGGCAGCAGTGAGATGTGTCATTTGTCAACAAACAGCAGAAAAGGCTTCGTTTTTATGTAATTCAAGTTCAATGTACAAAGTTAACATTGTAAGCCTGGAGTAGAACAGGTTAAGGATAGGGAGGTAGCAGAGCAACTTTGACACAATAGAGGAAAATCAATTAATAAAATTATTTCGAAGCCCCTAAATTCATAATTATGGTGTGGTCCCTTGTAAGGTCTAGCTTGCAAATAACTTAAGAATTTGTTTAAAAGAACTATTCTATGCCTGTCATCTCCAGTCCTGCAACATGAGTTGTTGGCAATTACTTGTGGTTCTCTTCATATCTTATCAGCCAGCCCTTCTTTCTGGTGTCCAGGGGAAAATAACTAACATCTAAAAAGAAAAACTAGTCAGATCTATGTACATTTTGTATAGTATTCTTTCCTTTATTTCCTTAAATAAAAACAAGTTCAGTTTTTTGAACTAACAAATTTTATTAAAATAAAGCACAAATAGCAGTACTAGTATTTAGTGGCTATGCATTCAATAGACAAAAGTAAGATCTATTACTTTTTAAATAATCTAACATAATATCTACTACATTGCTATTATAATAAAATTATGTAATACAAAAGAAAATAGCTTTAAAAACAAGATCTCTTGGCATCACTATTATAAATTCCCTAGTACAGGAAGCTTTGCCTAGGAAAAATACACATAACTAAGGATCTTAATTTTAAAATGTTTACAATCTTTTTAGGGAGCAAGATAGGCAGACTTGAGGGGCTGGGATTGTGGCTCAGTGGTAGAGTGCTCACTTAACATGCATGAGGCACTGGGTTCCATCCTCAACACTACATACATTTAAAATAAAAAAGATATTGTGTCCACTTAAAACTAAAAATTAAATATAAAAAAAAATATATGCACACTTGAAATTAAATGGCAATTCAGGACAATACATAGGAACTATCTATATAAATCTATCCTGAATAAGCTACCTTTGCAAGTTTAGTCCCTTTCTCAGACTAACCTTGGGATTTACTGATTCGAACTGGGAGGACAAAAACAAACAACAAGGCTACCCGAGTGGCAGCGAAAGTCAAGAGGAGGTTGAAGGCCATGAATACTTCTACGTGGTTAACATTGCTTTCCCTAGGAATGCACCTAAAGCTTTTCTTTACTGACAGAGCAAAGAGAATGTTGTATTTACACAAGTAGAAATTCATGGTCTAGGTACAGAGAGTGAGCTGATCCAGGATATTAAGAGACCATTGAGATTGTCCATTTAGGAGTCCAGAGAGGACAAAAAGCATGTTTTGCTAGGGTGGTGGTGGAAGGTTCCAGAAAGAATAGAGAAGTGAGGAACCAGTCTGAAAAGTGTGAAAAAACACAGAAAGGTAGAAGGATGCAGAGATTTTGGAGTGAAGCTCTGCTGTCAGAGAAGTGTGAGCATGATCATGAGTGGAAGGAGAAAGGAGGCAGTGGCTGGATTTACTGACTTCCGAGAATGGAGTGAGGACACAATCAAAAGGGTGTTAGTCTAGACACTGACGTCACTGAGGAAAGCTGCCGTTCAAATGAAGCCTGTGATATTAACCGTCCCAGAAGCCCTCCATCTAATGAGAGGGTCCCACTGGACAGTATTCACATGAGCCTCTTCATACCTGACCACGATTACCACGACGCCCGTCCCTCTACGCCTCTAACTTAAACATTACGCAGGTGAGACGCCCAGTGGGGTCGCCCTGGTTACTGAGGGAACTCTGCGGGGCACAGCAGGGCACAGCCGGGTACCGCCAGGCCCCTGACCCCTGACCCTCAACCCCCAGGAACACGCCACCGCCGCCATTGCCAGGCTCCACAGCCGCCATTACCCGCTTGCCTTCCGCAGAGGTCAGACCCGCCCAGGCCCCGGCACCGCCCACCGCCCCCCCACTGCCCCAGGTGCCGCCCTCAGACACCATGGCAGCGCCCCGGGGACCCCGCCGCTGCCCACTGCGCGGCCCCAGAGCCCGCTCCGCCCTCGCCTTCATGGTGGCACCCCTCCTGCCCGCGCCCGTCATGGTGCCCATCATGGTGCCCATCATGGTGCCCATCATGGTGCCCATCATGGTGCCCATCATGGTGCCCATCATGGTGCCCATCATGGTGCCCATCATGGTGCCCATCATGGTGTCGCAGGTGCGCCACAACTACCACCCCGACTGCGAGGCCGCCGTCAACAGCCAGATCCAGGTGCAGCTGCACGCCTCCTACGTCTACCTGTCCTTGGCCTTCTTCTGCCACCGCCCACAAGTGGCCCTGGAGCACTTTGGCAACTTCTTCCTGCGCCTGTCGCACGAGTGGAGGGACCGCGCCGAGAAGCTGATGGAGCTGCAGAACCAGCGCGGAGGCCACATCCGGTTCCACGACGTCCAGCAGCCCGAGTGCAACGCCTGGCACAGCGGCCTCCAGGCCATGGAGTGCGCCTTCCACCTGGAGAAGAGCCTCAACCAGGGCCTCCTGGAGCTGCACCACCTGGCCGCCGAGAGGGGCGACCCCCACCTCTGCCAGTTCCTGCAGCGCCACTATCTGCACCAGCAGGTCCTCATCATCCGCGAGCTGGCCGGCTACCTGACCAACCTGCGCAGGATTCAGGCCCTGGAAGACCCCATGGCCGAGATCCTCTTTGACAGGCTCACCCTGGGCCGCAGCTACAAGGACGATTGAGCAGAACTGTGCCCAGCCCATGCCACCCCCCGGGTGGGTCCCCAGGCCGGGCCTACACGTTGCCCTTTCAGCAAGTTCCCTTCAGTTTGGGCCTTTCAGTTTGATTGTTACTTCCAATAAAGTTATTTATTTGGTTTTTAATGAAATAAAGGTTTTCTGTTGGTGTGTGTGTGTGTGTGTGTGTGTATGAGAGAGAGAGACAGAAAGAGAAACTCTCACTTTTCCAGAATGAGGGTAGATCTTTGTGTATCCAGGATTCTTTCTGCCCACCCTTGTCCCATCCACAAGCTACTCAGAATCTCCATGGGTAAACAGGAAAGGTATACCAGGAGCCCCTGGAAAACACAAAATTAATCTTCCCTTATAAACAATATGTGCAAGAGGAATAGGACCATGTGGGGAGATGTCATGGGGTCTTTGTGGTTATTCACTGCTGGATAAAAGTGTAGGAACTTGGTGCCTCTGGAGAAAAGTGAAGGGAATGGGATTGAGCATATATTGAAATAAAGGAATCTTTAACTTACCTGAAAACTTTTAGTTTTTAGTCTGAAGAGGACACAAAGTGTATGGTTGTACTATTCCTTGATAAAGAATTTATGACAGAAACACTACCAGTTTTAACTGATAGGTACAGAGATTTTTCAAAATAAGGGAGGGCTGTTGGATTTCTTGTTTTCATTAGAAAGACACAATTCAGGTATGAGCACATACTATTATTCAATACTTTATTAATTAATTTATTTTTTATGTAGTGCTAGAGATCCAACCCAGTGCCTCATGCATGCTAGGCAAGTGCTCCACCACTGAGCCACAATCCTAGCCCACTTATGTTCTTCTTATCAGCATGGAGGAGACTTGGACCTGCATTTCTCCTCCAAGTACCTTGTTGGTTGCTGAGGAATGAGCATATTCTATTGACTTAAGCCAGGCAGTGTCAGAGCAGCCTTAGGCAAATTGGCCTTCAAAAGAAAGCATGTGGGGGTCAATAGAGTAGGTCCAGTCCATAGAGTTATCCACTACTGACATCTCTTTGTTATCTCTCAAAATCATATCTACACTCTAACACTATTTGATTTAAATAAGAATTTGGATTTTAGACTTTAAAGTTGATACTGGAATAAGTTATGATCTTTAGAGCTGTTTGGATATGTAGTGGTTAATATTATATGTCCATTTAACTAGGCTAAGAGATACCCAAATAGCTATTAAAACTGAGTAAAAAAGATCCACCATCCGCACTGTGGGCAGGCATCATCCAAACTGTTGAGGACTGGGCATGGTGACAATGACCTATAATCCCAGTTACTTGGGAGGTTGATATAAGAGGATTTTAAGTTCTAGGCCAGCCTGGGAAACATACTGATATTCTCATCTTTTTCTGCCTTTTAGCATTGGAGCTTATGGTTCTCAGGCTAGATGTTACGCCATTGGTCCCCGTAGTTCCCAGGCATTCAGACTTAGACTGAATTATACCACAAACTTACAGCCAATAGTGGGACTTCCATAACTGTATAAGTCAATTCTATTCTCATGGTAAATTTCATTCATTCATATATATATATATTTGTCCTACTGGTTATGTTTCTCTGGAAAACTTTGACTGATACAGGACAGAATGTGTGTATTTTGCACATGTAAAGGATAGAATATTGGGAAGGCAGGAATAAAACACTGAATATTTGTGCCCTCCCCAAATTCATATTATGAAGCTCTTATGCATATTGTGATGATATTTGGAGTGGAAGCCTTTGGTATGGAATTAGATTTAGAAGCGGACACGAGGGTAGGACCTTTACTGATGGACCTTTATAAGAAAAGACACCAGGGCTGGAGTTGTGGCCTAGTGGTAGAGCACTTGCCTGGCATGTCTGAGGCCCTGGGTTTGATTCTTAGCACCACATATAAATAAATAAAGTAAAAGATCCATTTACAACTAAAAAAAATTAAAAAAAAAAAAAAGACGCTAGAGTGTGTCCTCCCCACCCCCTCTCTGCCATGTGAGCACACTGTAAGAACACAACTGTCTGCAAGTCAGGAAGAGTTAATACCCTGATCTCAGACATCTAGCTGACAGAACTGTGAGAAATAAATTTCTGTTGTTTAAGCTACTGAGTCTTTGATATTTTGTTATGTAAGTTGTGAGAAATAGAAAGTCTCGTGGTCCGTTTTCAGAATACAGTACTCAGCCTTAATTGAATCCAATTGTATAAATTGTACCCAAGTCCTCCAATCAGGGCAAAGGGCAGCACTATGTTAGGTATATAAACCAGTGGACTTCCTGCCCAGGTGTGCTTGCTAGCCCCGTTCCAGTAACATGCCCTTCTGGCAGAAATAAAGATTTGTCTTGCCCACCCACTTTCAAGCACTTGTTTAATTTCTTGTGGAATCTCATTATATCTAACAATCTTGGCTGCTGAGAGCCATAGCCAAGTAGGAATGACGCATGGCATTTTGGTTTGAAAGGTAACACTGCTCAGGGATTAGGGTGGATCCTGCTGGGAATAGGGCAGCTCCAGGTTTAGGGCGGATCCGTGGAGTTCTCGCAGGGTTCTGAGAGAATTGGTACGCAGAGCCCGTTGGAGGGAGTGTATTCCCAGGTAGTGTGTGTAGAGTACCGGTGAGAGTTCGAGGAATAAAGAGTTGCTGTTTGAATCTACAAGGCTTTGTGGTGGCTTGGTTATTTTGTGCCCAGCCAGACTGCGGCATTTGGCACCCAACATGGAGTTCCATGTATTACCTAGAGGTCACAGGGATCCCCCTCTTCAGAGGAGATGTTTAATATATAAGCCCACTGCCTTGTTGCAGTAGCCTTGGAGAGGGTCAGGAAACTGCAATCCTTGAGCGAAACAAAGGACCCCAAATCTGAAGTGGATCAGCAACACAGGGAAAGGGCCTAAGCAAGTACAGCGACAACCAAGTACTTCTTTTGTGGTCGAGCCATACCAGGATTAAATAAGTGTGACCACAAGATCACACCTAGGAAAATGGTATGGGGGTATGCAAGAAATCTCCAATAAGGGGAACTGAGCACACTGGGGTGGTGGCGGGGGGAGTTAAATGCACAAATGGAAACTGTTACAGGAACCTACCAAAAATGGGGAATAAAAATTCTTGGGCTAGGGACAAGAAAAAGTAATGGAACTAGCCCATATATAAAAATCTTCTCCTTTGAAGATTCTAAGCAAGGAGAATAAAAAGTGATGATGGTGGGAGTAAATCTTCCCCATGGAGGACAAAAAACCCTTTGATTTCAACATCCACAGTGGCTGGCATTTTCTATTCCTAATGTTCTCAACTGCACAGGCTGTTTTCATTTTTGGATCATACTTTAAAAATATATGATAGGCTCTATTTTACCTGTTAAAAAGCTACAAGATATTTGTTTCCTGTTTTATGTATGTGTGCACACCTGTGTGTTGTTTTGTTGTGTCTACATATGTTTTTGTGATGGGCACTCTATCAAAATTGGCTTATAGATAAATGAGTACACATAAGTTTAATTAATGGATTCAAATGCCTTTCAGTTCAGTGACTTAAATAAAACTTTAACAAAAAGGGTCAATTTGAATTGATAAGAGTAAAGATGCCTTTGAAATTATTAACCCCATTGCTTCTAGGCCTTCTGGCTAAGATCAAGTGTGAAATTACTAACCCAAATATTTTTTCTAGGTGACCAATCAATCAGAGTGCTGATGGATGAGAATAGTCAATGGTCAATAATCAGAAATGATGGGCCCCAAATGAGATCTTGTTCAAAGGCAAAGGACACACCAAGATGCTAAAGGGGGATGGGTGGGAAAGACGGTGGAATGAGACTGACAACATTACCCTAGTTCATGTATGAAAACACGAGTGGTGTGACTCTGTGTGCAACCAGACATGAAAAATTATGTACTATGAATTGAAATGCATTCTGCTGTCCTATATAACAAGTTAGAATAAATAAATTTAAAAGAAAAAATGTTTTTGTGATGGGCACCCTATCAAAATTGGCTTATAGATAAATGAGTAACTAGTAGAAATATTAATGGGCAGCTTCAAGGCCTATTTCAAATGTAAATGGCCATGAGTCTCACCTGTGGGAATATTTCAGCTACCTCCTTTGTCTAGAGGCTTGGAAAAACTGAAGGTGGGAGTGACCAGATAAGAGTTAAAAAGAAGGATTAAAATCAGGCTAAAGGATAAAACTAATGGCCTTGATTCTTTTTCAATACCCGTTTAATATATAAGCCCCTAAGCTAGCACACTAAAATGGGTTTTTCCTGCTATCTGGCCCCCTCTCACCCAATGGGATCCTGATCCATTTACTCTTCCCTTTCATTGTTGTCCATGGATTTTATTCTTCAAATCTGTAAAACAAAAACCCAGGAGGTATATATGTGTATTAAGAATTGTAATGCAAAAAAAAGTACATGTATAAAGGCATAAATTGGCGTGAACATACTTTATATACAGAGATACGAAAAATTGTGCTCTATAGGTGTAATAAGAATTGTAATGCATTCCACTGCTGTCGTGTATTTAAAAAGTAAACAAATAAATAAAATCAATATAAAAAAAAAACAGGAGGAAGTTGGCAAAGCAAGGAATCCAGTCATGTCAATACTCTGGCTCATCTTGGAAGCTGTACAGGGATCTTCAGAAGATGAGTGAAACAGACTAATGCTCTATCACTTTGTTTTTCTTCCAGGAGTTCTATACTCCATTTTATATATTCTGTCTCTGTTAAAAATTCTGGGACCCTGTCAGCTAGTTAAAAATAGATAGTGTGGCTGCTGGACTCATGACTCAAGGGCCTTGCTGGAGTGAGACTTATGAATCCCTCTCTGCCCTTGGCAAAGAAAATGTTGGTCTGATTTTTGCTTCAGTCTCCTTCCAAAATAATCCATTTGCTTGAGAAACTGAGGTCTGTCTTAAAAGTATCCTAAGTCTCTCACTAGGGCTTCTCCCCTGTGTGAACACAGGGTCTCTAGAGAGGGCCAAATGCAATCAATCACACATGGAAGCTCTGTCTCCACTTTAATCTCCTTTCAGGGCCTCTCACCCAATGGTGGAGGGAGGGCCTCTTTGGATCCCAGGCGGAGGATTACTTCTCAGCATGATCTGATGACTCCAAGACAAAGCCCCACCCATCAAACTACCAGCGCATGAGTGAGTTGCCCCTTTCTTTCTCTTTCTCTGCCTTGCAGCAACCTCCCCCAGGAACATGGCACTGTTCCTGTCCCACTGATAGGCAGTTTTGTCACTTTATACGTAATTGGACTACAGGGAAAGATGTTCTTATCCTTCTAGGAAGAATAGTGGGTCCTTAGGTTTCTAACCCTGCCAGTTTCCCTAGGAAAACCCCATGGCTCTCATTTTAATTGCTTTAAGACATTTTGTCCACTGCCTCCTTATCTACTAGGTTAAATGAGGATAGCAGAGTCAATTAACATCTACTCCTTCTTTCTTCTGGGTCTCAAATTTTGGTTCTGTTACAGTGAGGACATCATCTTTGGCTCTATAAATTATATTTTATATTCCTTTATACAACAACCAGCATGACAGGTCTTTGATGGCCCTAATAAATAAAATAAAGAAATAAATAAAATAAAGGTCCATCAACAAGATATATATATATAAAATATATATAAGATATATATATAAAAAAGATATAAGCAAGATATATATATATATATATATATATATATATATATATATATATATTTTTTTTTTTTTTAATGAAACCAAAAGTTAGAAAAAGGGGAGATTTGTAAAAAATGGAAAGTCTGGTGGTGCATTTTCAGAATACAGTATTCAGGCTTAATTGTAGCCATCTTAATGATAGTCCTTCCCTTTTGCCCACCCCAATTTTAAAATTAGCCAATCACATAGATTATACCTGAATCCTCCAATGAGGGCGAAGGGCAGCTCTGTGTTAGGTGTATAAACAGGCAGACTGCCCACCCAGGCACACTTGCTAGCCAGGTTCTGGTAGCATGCCCTTCTGGCAGAAGTAAAGTTTTGCCTTGCCCACCCACTTTTAAGCATGTGTTTGATTGCTTGTGGTACCTGGTATTTCTAAGAGAACCTCAAGCAAACTAAGATATCCAGGGAGCTGGCAAATACTGATGCCTCTATTCAAACTCACTCAATTATACTCTTATGCAAGTATTGGACCAAACAAAATAAAAGTTTATGGAAACTACATTATTGAATTGACAAATATCTAAAGGGGTTTGGAAACATTTCATTTGTATTGATGTTATACACGGAGACACAAACATACACAGTTTTACAATTTTTTTGATCCCAAATTGATCTATCTACCATGACCTCTCAAACTAGGGCTTACAATCCAACTTCAGCTCACCAAGTTTTTGTAATGAAGTTTTATTGGAACAGGACGGTGTTACTTTGCTTTCTGTCAGTATAATGAAATACCTGAGACAGTTAAATTAAAAGAGCAAAAGCTTATTTTAGTTAATAGTTTTCGGTCTGTGATCAATTGATCCTGTTACTTTGGGCCTGCTGCAAGGCACTACATCATGGCAGGAGCATGTGGCACAGCAAAATCACTCACCTCATGGCTAAGAAGTAAAGAAAGAAAGAAGAAGAGATTGAAGTCCCAGAATTCCTTTGAGGGATATTCTCAATGATTATGGACCTGCCACCGGGCTCGGCCCCCTAAAGATTTAACTATTTACCAATAATGCTACTCTGGGAAACAAGCACATGAACATTTGAGGGGTATTCAAGATCCAAACTAGAAAGAACCTTGTCCACTTATTTACATTTTGAATGTGAGTCAATAAGGAAGCCAGAGGAACAGGAAGTGATGGTGAGAAGGTACATGTGAGGTGAAGATCTCTGAATGAAGAAGCCAAGGAAGACATCAGAAGAATGGGAGAGGGAATTAAGTATGCACAAGGCACAAGACCTAGTGCTTCGCATGTGGTCACTGCACAATGCATGAATTAGCCTCCCTTTTGAAATATACTATACAGAATTAAGAATTTGTTCCAGATATGGCATGACTAAGAGTGAAGGAGTATCTCAAATTCCTCTGTGGAGACCACACGACCATGGTATAACTGCAAACCTACTATGCAACCCTTTTAAGAGTTGCCTGCCTTAATTGGCTCATACAGAAATGTTCAATCAACTACAACCACCAGAACTTTCATATATATATATATATATATATATATATATATATATATATATATACATATATATATATATTAAATATAGCAACTGAATAGCTGTAATAGACAAATTATCTGCCCAAGTACATATAAACTGAAGAGCTTCATGGAAGCAAGTATTGTTGTGCTAGTTTGCAGGGAAACCTTATCCAAGTTCCTCAGTCTGTTGGACTCAAACTACACAAATTTATATTCTTACAGTTCTGGGGACTAAGAGTCAAAGATGAAGGTTTCACCAGATCTGGTTCAATTCCTAGGCCTCTCTCCTTGGTTTGTAGATGCCCCTCGTCTTCCTTGGTCCCTCACAGGGCATTTTTTTCCTAAATGTGCACATCTGCATCCTAACCTCCTCTTCTGATAAATGAATAAGAATAATCAATTGTCAGGTAATCAGGGTAATGGGCCTAATTAAGGTCTTGTTTTGTAAAGACCACATCAAGAGGGGAAGCTGCAGAAATATTAATGGGCCCTATCAAGGCCTTCATCAAGTGCAAAGACCATGAGATGAAACTAGATTCATCAATATGAATGACACCAGTCATATTGGACTAGAGCCCACCTTCAAGACTTATTCTAACTTAACTGCCTTTTTAAAGACCTATCCCCAAGTGCAGCCTCATTCAGAGGTACTGGAGGCTAAGATTCCAAATATGCATTTGGGGAGCCAATTCAGCCCCTGACAATGTGAATGAGAATTCCATTTCTCAAATGCTGAAAATTTATCAAGACTTCTTGTCCTATTTTAACACATATTAGAAAGGCCCAAAGAAATTTAAAAGCTGAGAGAGAATTTAAACTGAGTTTCAGTAACACAACAAGAGATTGGACCTCTTCATACCAAAGGAGGACTACTTTGAAGAATTATTCACCCAGTGAAGAAGTAAATAATGTCTCCTCTTTACTAAGAACAGAATGTGTAAACTGTTGAGCCTAAGAAACAAAAGACAAAGAAAACCCCATGATATGGAAGGGGATCTTTGTGCAAGGGGCGCACCTGGAGTTTCACCAAGAAGGTGGAATTCAAATTTAGATTTCTCTAAAAACAAATAAAAAATAAAAAGGGCTGGGATGTAACTCAGTAGTAGAGCTCCCCTGGGTTCAATCCCCAATACCTGCACCCCACTCCCCCAAAAGAAAAGACACCTATCAGTACTTTTGATTATAGCTACCAAATGGATTTCCACTAGTGTTGTCCAACAAAGTACCTACTGGCTATGTGTGGTTCTTTAAATTCAAATGAATTGAAATAAAATATGATTTAATGTTCAGTTCCTCAGTCACACTGGGCATATCTCATGCTCCACACCCACACCTATTAGACAGCATGGATACAGAACACACCCTCTGTATTCAGTTTTGATGGACAGGACTGACTAGAACTAACTGGCCCTGATGTAATTTAACTGTTTAATCACTTCTGTGAACCTTCCATTGAAAAGATGCTTTACAGAAACCAATAAAGACACAGATTAAAGGCTGAAAGCTGAAAATGTCTTTCTCATATCAGAAGGACTCTACAAGTCTTAGATAAAAGTCCCTGTTGGGTATATGTCTTAAAATATATTCTCTTGTTCCACAGTTTATATTTCTACTCTCTAATCTCTACATGAGATTTTTTTTTTTTTTGTACCAGGGATTGAACCCCGGGTCACTCAAAACCTCAGCCACATCCCCAGCCATTTTTTTTTTATATTTTATTTTGAGACAGGGTCTTGCTAAGTTGCTTAGGGCCTTGTTAAATTGCTGAGGCTGGCTTTGAACTAGCAATCCACCTGCCTCAGTCGCCTGAGCTGCTGGAATTACAGGCATGTGCCACAGCACCTGGCTACTTAGTGAGATCTTTTGATGACATGGAGTTCTTATTTTTTTAAGTGCTTATTTTTATATAATCTACAGCAAAGGAGTCAGGGTACTTGATTACAAAAATAGAAGGCAGTGCACTCTGATATTTTCCTTTGTATTCAGTTTTAGTCTAGTTCCATTTAAAGAATATTTCTGGTTGTGTCCCACTAAATTGATGGGGGGGGGGTCCATTAATGGTTTCCAGCCCAGAGGTGGAAGAATTCTGGAATATAAGTTACAAACTATATGCCAACACTAGATAGTATGGCCCTTCCAGAACAAGCTTCCACAGTTGCCATGACTACCCATTTTTCAGGCCAATAAAATCAACCATGCAGTGAACCAAAACTATCAGGGCAATCTGCTCCTGTCTCTTCCTCAGAACTGGGCCCAGGTGAAGTGGTAGGAGTGGGCTGTCTGCTGTGCTCTCATAGAGAACCAGGCAGCCTTCATGGGAACCTCAGGTCCTAGAAGTGGCTTGTCCATCCCTCTCCCAGGCTACAGGAGAGCTGACCCCTTCTCTTTCTTTCTTCGTTGGTCCAGCAGAACTGGCCACTTCTCCATGTCCCCCCATGTGCCCCCAAGTGCACCCAGCTTCTGCATCTCTGTAGACAATGTCATTTCCCAGGCCATGTGCTTTGCCCCTGGGCCATTGTGCCTGTCTGGGTACTGTGATGCCTCTTTCCACCTGGTGGAGATGGACTCCAAGGAGAGGACACAGCTCTCCCAGAGAGGCAGACCACATTGCCAGGTGTGGTATCTCTGCAGAGCTGTGAGCTAGGGGTATTGAAGAGGGGTGACTTCTGGGACCCATGGCATGATGGACCTGCTCTACCTGTCATTGCTGGAGTAAGATCACGTGACCACTAGGAGGCCCTCAAGGCAGTGGAAGGGTAAGGGCCAGGGGTTGAAAGTCAGGCGGCTTGGACTCCATCCCAGCTCTTCCCCTGAATAAGCAGCTGCATCACCTTGACCAATTATTTAACCCAAGCTAGACTTCTACTTCTCAGCCTGTTCTGAGGATCAAATGGGGTGTTGCTGTGAATGCCAAAATGCCTGGCACATGGCACTGGCTCATTAATGATGGCTGCTGTCATTAATACATTGCTGTCACTAGCACATGTGGGAGGAGGACCTGGCGAGGAGACCTAGGCAGTGGCTTCTGGGATGCAGCTGAATGCATCACAGAGCATCTGGGAGCTGATACAGTGACCCAGAAACTCGCCCTACCTGGGCGGGCCAGTACAGTCTCTTACCTGTTGGCCACTCTATGGAAGCCTCTCAGAGGAGATTCTGCTGAGAATGGCTCTGAAGCCAGGGCAAGCCCCAGTGTGGTGGCAGAGCATCAGACCTGACCCTCCTGACCTGGTCTGGGTTTGCAGGGCACAGCATTCTCGCCCTTCCTGCCTCTCTGGGTTTTAATATTTAATGATTTGGCCTTAACTTACTTGTGCACACCTTTTAAGATGGTTGGAGTTTTTGTTTGTTTTGTTTTGTACCAGGATTTAAATCCAGGGGTGCTTAACCACTAAGTCATATCCCCAGCCCTTTTTTGTATTTTATTTAGAGACAGGGTGCTGTTTTTAAGAGCATGATTTCTGGCCAGGCACCATGGTGCATACCTATAATCCCAGCGGCTCTGGAGGCAGCCTCAGAAAAGCCAGGCGCTAAGCAACTCAGTGAGACCCTGTCTCTAAATAAAATACAAAATAGGGCTGGGATGTGACTCAGTGGTCCGTGCCCCTGATTTCAATCCTCAGTAACCGCCTCCTTCCCGGCTCAACGCAAGCCTGAGCACACACACAAAAAAGCATGATGTTTGGTCATAACCTGGGAGGGGGGCGGGTGCTGGGTAAGTGTCACTGAGTTTCTAAAAGGCTACAGTCCACAAGGAGTGCGTTTGAGGACGGGTTACACGCATAAAGCGGTGAGTCAACCAGTCATAGAATACGAAGAGCACGCGGGAGAACATTAGAACGCATGCAACTTCCATAGCAGCAACAGAGTGTGGTGGTCCCCAGCGCTAAGGCAGGGCCATAGTCTGCACCCTGCTGCCCAGGGAGAATGTGTCAGCCGAAGGATGCTTTTGGAAATGATGTATATTTGAACAATGTGATGAAAGAAGGATGAATAGACTAAAAGCAAAATATTTAAGCCACAACGCTTTACCATGCATGTGCAAGTAGGTCCTTGAGGACCAGAAGCCAGAGAGCAGACGTGAGATCACCAAGCGAATGAGAGGCTTCATTCCATTTGTTGTTGTTTTGAGACTGGGTCTCACCCTGTGGCCCAGGCTGTTCTGGAACTCCTGGACCCAAGGGATCCTCCCGCCCCAGCCTCTGGAGTAGCTGGAACCTCAGCCCAGACCACCGCGCCCAGCAAACCCCTTCTGTTTTCATAGCTGATACATATGGACAGTGCGTCTGGCGGCTGCATGCGTACTGTCCCTTTACTTCCCTTGGTGACTTCCTGAGACACCTTTTTACATTGTGGAAACAAGCACAGAGAGGTTAGTACACCTAGCCCAAAGTCACTGGGCAAGTGACTGGCAGTGCTGAAATATTCCCCAGGCAGCTTAGCTCACAGCCCAATGCACAGGAAACAAGAGATTGAGCGTGAATTTCAAAGATATGGAGCGCAAACAAGACAGGAAAAGAGCTGAACTCCTAGAGAAGACATGGAGATGACTTTTCTTTCCATGTGAATCAATTCACAAATATTTCCTGTGCGCCGACTATGTGTTCCCTACTATGCCAAACACCATGGGGCTGTCAAGCAGATACCCACAGTCAAGCTGGGAAACTCAAACACACATGTAGAAGCACTTCAAAGGCACCATGGAACTACATGGAGACGTGTCAGAGCAGAGAGGAGGAGAGGAGCAGGGGAATCAGGAGGCTGTGATGAGTGAGGCCAGGGACCAGGTTGCAAGGGATGGGGCAACAGAAGCCACACTGGGTCCACATAAGTGTCTGAAATTCCAGAGAGCCTTAAGGAAAGGACCTGGACTTTGCAGTGACTGAATGAACACCATTGGGGGAGGGGCTTTAGTGATGGATGAGAAGCACAGTGGACACAGTCTCCTGCACATTATTTATTTTTCAAATATTGTACTTCAACTCCTTGCAATAAGCATAACCATGAGTGAATCTCCTGGACTCCCCATGTCAAAACATTGCTTTCTTACAGCTTCTTCATCTCTGTGTAGCCCAAGAGAAGAGATGGGGAGAAATGCAGAGGGCACAGGGCCACATGGGGAGAGAAGAGCTCAGTGGTTAAGAGCACAGGTTTTGGAGTTGTCTGGAATCGAGCTCCTCATTGGCATATGACAGCTATGTGTCTTTGGGCAAGAAACTCAACCTCTCTGTGCCAGCTTCCCCATTAGGCTGTGATCAGGATTAAGAGCCTTAATTCTTATAAAGCCCCCAGAACAGAGCCTGTTCAGTGAATTGTTCCATAGAGTAGTAATAATCCTGTCTTAAAATGCATATCAGTAGATGGGGCTGGGGATATAGCTCAGTTGGTAGAGTGCTTGCCCCATACCACAATATATATATATATATACCACGTGACACAGGAAAGTGCCAGGGCAAGGCAAACCTTTACTTTTGACCGAAGGGCTTGCTACAAAACCTGGCTAGCAAGCACAACTGGGCTGGCAGTATGCCTATTTATATGCCTCATGCAGGGCTGCCCTTCACCCTGATTGGAGGAGCTCAGCAATACAATCTACATGATTGGCTAATTTTAAAATTGGGGCAGGCAAAGGGAAGGGTTATAGTTAAAGTGGCTACAATTGGTTCCAATTAAGGCTGGATACTATATTCTGAAAACGGACCTCCAGACTTCCTATTTCTCACAATATGAGCGAGTATTTCCCTTTCTCATTTGCCTGTCCCTGCTCCTGGTCACCTCCGAGGCATCATCTGCCTGGGATGGGGGAACAGAGGGATGAAATGGGTGGAACTGGAAAGAGGAACGTGGGGTTTCTGCTCAGGACTGACAAGAGCAAGATATTTTGAGTTGAAGCCCCATCTTGAAAGCCAGGCTTTGTTGGGAAAGAGGATTCTTGACCAAGTCTTCTTCGCTTTTCTTTAACACTGGAAAAACCAATCCTAGAGGGTGAGGCCACCCTGTCCTGGCAATGAGAGAGGACCCTCCTGCAGCCCCAAACCATAGCTTTGGGGAATGGTGAGGAGGATGGAATCCATTGTAGAAAAGGCACTTAATTGGATTCCTGAGCACAGCGCCAGAAAATCAGTGATCCTACTACCTTTAGACACTTTCATCTGGTGAATGGTCCTCTGTTATTGAGTCTCAGGCACCTGCCTTTGTTTATGAAGGAAGATTTCTAGAACACTAGAGAGCTATAGTGCAAATCCATCAGGCCCCACTCTGAGAGACACTGGTTTAATTGATCTGAGGTGTGACCCACTATCAGCAGTTTGTTGGGTTTTGTTTGTTTTTATTTTTTACACGTTTTTTATTGGTGCATTATGATTGTATCTAATGGTGGGATTTGTTTTTACTTATTCCTACATGCACACAACATAACAATGTAATTTGGCTAATCATTCCCCAGAACTTCCCCTTGTCTCTGTTTTTCCCTCCCCTGCTCCATTTCTTCTACTCTATTGATCTCCCTTCAATTTTCATGAGACCCTCAACCACCAACACCTTTCTTTTTTTTCCCTCTCTGGCTTCCACATATGAGGAAAACATGTGACCCTTGACCTTGTAAGTTTGGATTAACATAATGGTCTCATGTTCCATCCATTTACCTGCAAATGGTATAATTTCATTTTTCTTTATGGCTGAGTTCAAACTCCATTATGTATCTATACCACATTTTTTATTCATTCATTCATTGGCAGTCACCTAGACTTCTTCTATAGTTTAACTATTTTTAATTGTGCATCTAAGCATGGGTATGCATGCATTACTGTAGAATGATGACTTTAATTCTTGAGGATAAATACTGAGGAGTGGTATAGCTGGGTCATATGGTGATTCCATACCTAATTCTTTGAGGAACCTCCATACTGTAAGACTGGAAGACGCCACACCACACGACACAGATCACCAAAGAGGTTTCCACTTTATTACAAAAGGCTGTGTGTTTATATAGGTCTAAGGAGAAGTAGCAGGGCTGAGGTAGATAACAGGTCGCCCGTTTATTGGCAAGCTCTTCCATATGTCAGTTCTGGAGCCCAAGAAGTTAATTCTAATTGGGGCTAAGGCTTCCCACCAGCAGGGTTTGAACATCGGCACCGGCGGGAACGTTTCGCGCCAGTGAAAGAAACAAAGAGGAGAAAGAGGGTCGTTAGGCGCCATGTTGGGTTTTTTCTCTGGGGTGCTGCTGCCGTTATATGTTTTCCCAACACATACTAATTTCCACAGTGGTTCTACTAATTTGCAATCTACCTAAGAGAGACATAGAAGGGCTTGGGCAGCCAGGGCAACATGATGAGTGAGGAGGTTAGGGGCAGAGCCAGAACAAACAAGAATGGAGCGGGTCTTCTAATAGGTCAACTTCCTGGTTGAGGAAAGTGCTTGAGGATACTAGCGGGGGACCCAATTAGATGCTTCTGTACTTGGTGCCCTTCAGCAGGGAGATCCAATAGAAAAGCTATAACAGATGAATGGATAGAGGGGCCACCAATCAATAGTAGTGAGGAGAGTGTGGACAGGGGAGAAGATAAGGAAAGGAGAAAATTCCAGAGACCATAAAAAGAACAGGCCAAAACTCCCCTACTGGACTCCTGGCTCTGGGGTGACTTTTCCAAAGAGAAGTCAGTGTTTGGGTGTCCACCAGGTCAAAGGTTTAGAGCAGCTCTGTCCACTCTAACAGACCACAAATGGGAGCCACATGGGAAACTCTAAATGTCCCAGTAACTACAGTGAAAAAGTAAATAGAAGAGAAATTAAAAGTTTAATAATATATTTTAATTATGTCAATATATGTAAAATATCAATTTTCATGCCATCAGATATAAAAATTATTAATAATATTCTGTTCTTTCCTGTAGTAACTCTCAAAATGTGATGTGTTATTTATACCTACAACACATTTTGGTTTGGAATAGCCACATTTCTCATACTTAGTGGTCACATGTAGCTAGTGACTGCTATACTGAACAGTGCTGGTATAGACATGGTGGCATTCATCAGTATTAGATGCTAAGCCATGTTAACATGAAATTTATTTCTTTTCCTTTGGCAACATATTTATGATATGGGGGCCCAGGAAACGTAACATTTTCTTTCTTTTGTAATCCCAGCTAGCCCTGTCAGGCCACAAAAACTCCTGTCTTAGTAAATGTAGAAAAGTGATTCTGACTTCCTGTTGTATTCAGCCATTTGTCCATGTAGAATTGTGTTCCACTGGGGGTATTCATCTGGAATTATGTGGGCCACTGAGTTACAAACAATGCTTGTAATTGCTCATTATTCAGGCAGAAATAAACATTTAATATTTAACTCATTGTTACGGTTTAGATATTAGGTGTCTTACAAAAACTCATGTGTGAGACAATACAAGAAAGTTTAGAGGTAAAATGATTGGGTTCGAGTGTTTTTTACCTAATCAATGTGTTAATTCCTGATAAGGATTGACTGGGTGGTAACTATAGGCAGGTAGGGTGTGACTAAAGGAGATGGGTTACTGGGCGCTTGCCTTTGGAGTGTATACTTTGTTCTCAGTGAATGGAGCTCTTTTTCTCTGCTTTCTAGTGTGATGGCCTGAGCAGTTTTCCTCTGCCATGCCCTTCTGCCATGATCTTCTTCCTCACCTCTGGCCCAGAGCTATGGAATTGGCCAAATATGGATGGAGACCCGTGAAACCGTGAGCGCCAAATAAACTTTTCCTCCTCTAAAATTATTCTTGTCAGGTCTTTTGGTCACAATGATGAAAAAGCTGACTAAAACACTCATTAAAAGGATCAATTTCAAAATGATAGAAATGAAGGCACACAAACTGATCAAAGCTTACAACTCTTCTCACCACTTGTTTCTAATCTATAAGAGATCTTGATTTCTTTCTTTCCTTTATTCCATGGTTTTTTTTTTTTCAGTTGTAGATGGACACAATATATTTATTTATTTATTTTTATGTGGTACTGAGGATTGAACCCAGTTCCTCACACTTGCGAGGCAGGTGCTCTACCACTGAGCTATAGCCCCAGCCCAATTCCATGTTTTTTTACTGGTGCATTATAATTACACATAATAGTGGAATTCATTGTTACATATTCATACATGCCCACAACATAACAATATAATTTGGTAAGTAACATTCTCCAGTAAGGATCTTTCCTCCACTACATAATGATACCTTCTAATGTTTGACTTGTATAAATTCTTTAGGTTGTGGCTCAGTGGTAGAGTGCTTGCCTTGCATATGTGAGGCACTGGGCTCGATCCTTAACACCACATAAAAAAACATAAATAAACAAAATATAGTTAGTGTGTTTATTTACAAATAAAAAATAAAATAAAATAAAACTCTTTGGGAGATTGCTGTAGTGAACTGTAGCAGGAGCAAGGAGACTGGAAAGACAATCTGCTATGCTGGAGAGGTGCCCTTGTCTGTGACAGTGCCAGGAAGAAGGTGGAGGTTCTCCTTCCAGAACTCATACTGTACTCTAGACATAATGTGATCACCAGTCAGGAGCCTAAAATGTGATGTGGCAAATGTTTTCATTTGACCAAGTTTTATTGCATAGGTGCTATGTGCCTAGAACTAAGAATTCAGTAGTGAACATATCAAATATGGTCCTTTCCCTCACTGAGCTTGCAGTCTAGCTTGAGAGACAAATGATGAAGTAAACAAGATAATAAAACCAATAACTGGGCATGGTAGCACACATCCATAACCCCAGTGACCCTCAAGCCTGTAGCAGGTAGATCCTATGTTCAAGGCCATCCTGGGCAACTTAGCAAGACACTGTCTCCAAATAAAAAAATACAAAGGAAAGGGTATGAGGCACAGTGGTTAAGCACCCTTGGGTTTGATCTCCAGTACAAAAAAAAAAAAAAGCACTATCTGGCCATAGAGAATACCTCATTAAGGAGGTAATTTTAAATTGAGGCTTAGAAAAAAGAGGTATCACTTTTGGCCATGTACTAAACTACCCTGACTCTTGGCAGACTTTTGTTAACTCATGATTCTGTGGGTCAATGATTTGGGCTGGGCTTAGCTAGACAGAACTTCATACCTAGACCAGACTCACCTGCTGTTGCCCCATCAGGCATCTATCATCAACTGCAGGATGGGCTGGGAATGGTTGACTGTCAGCGTGCTGGGTTACTTCAGTTGTCCATGTGACCTCTTATCCTCCTGCAGCCAATCCTAGGAGAATTCCCACAGCAGCAGAGTTCTAAGAGCAGCAAGAGGACATGCCCAATGTGCAAGCACTTTTCATGCCTATGTTTGTGCCCTGTTTGCTAGTGTTCTATTGGCCAAAGCAAGTCACTTGACTCAATGAGATTTAAAGGGGGCAAGAAATAGATACCACAGCAAATGGGAGGTTTTACAGTGTCACAATATAAGGACATGAGTGGAGAAAATGGACATTTTAGTCAGTGTTTTGTTTTTTTTTTTTTTCTGCTGTGACTAAAATACCTAACAAGAACAATTGTAGAGGAAGAAAAGTTTATCTGGGGGCTCACAGTTCAGAGGTCTCCATCCACAGACAGTTGGCTCCATTCCTCAGGGTTCAAGATGAGACAGAACATCATGGTGGAAGACTGTGGTATAGAGAAGTGACTCACATGATGATCAGAAAGCAGAGAGAGACTAAGCTTAGTTCACAAAATATATACCACAAAGTCATGCCCCCACTGACCTACCTCCTCCAGTCACACCCTGCCTGCCCACAGTCACCACTCAATTAATTCCATCAGGGGATTAATGCACTGATTAGGTTAAGGCTCTCAAACCCCAATCATTTCACCCTTACACCTCCTTGCACTATCTCACACATAAGCTTTTGGGGGATACCTCATATCCAAACCATAACAGTGGAAGAATGTGATCATTTTTACAATGTCCCAGGAAGATAGGGGATGAACACAAGTAGATGTTAAAGAGGTAGGACAAGGACCTATTCTTGATGTTAACACGTGGTTGATCAAGGGAAAGGAGGAGGAGGAACTAGTGGTCACCCTAGGGTTCAATTATATGTGATCAAAATAATAAATTATTGGATTCCAGAATTCAGCAGAAGCTAGAGGACCAGGCTTAGATATAAGAAGATAATCTCTCCAAAGAAAATGAATACTAGACAGCATTCATATTAATACTGTGAAGAAAAACATAAACATGAAATATTGGGGTCAGAACACAGGAGAACAGAGATTTATGTCAATGTTGAAGGACATGTGGAATTCACTTAGCAAATGTTTCTATACCTACTAGATATCCACATTAATTGAGCCCCCCTTTACAAGGGAGTCTGTGCTACACCTGGGAAGCAAGACCATGGAGTAAGAAGAAAGATGCATGTTAGTATTTATAAGGTCTTTCTTAGCATCTGGATGGCCATTTTAAGGGAAAAGTTTCACTTTCTCACCCAAGGGCATTTCTGAGAAAGGCTCACCACTCCTTCATACCAACCCAACCTCTAACTGCCTGCATTAGGACCTGCCCAGCTCTGATTCCTGAGCCTGCGCTATAAAAGTCTCTGAACCCAAGCCTCTCTCTCCTATAGAGAGATGGCCTTTATTTGTCATCTCTGACAAATAAACTCTTGTGTGTATCTCTGCCTAGTCTCAGTCTTTCATTTTTCGCTTATCGTCTCTCATTCTTTGCTTTCTCTACAGTAGTTAAAAGCACTGATATTGTGGTCAAGCTGCCCTGGGTTTGACTCACAGCCCTCTGTGAAACCTTGAGCAAGTTAATGAATCTCACTCAAGCAGATTGTTACCAAAAGCTCGGTCCTTATCCCTGATGGCAATCCAATAACAAGGACACAATTTTGAGAAAAAGGAAAAAGAAGTTTTATTGCTTTGCTAGCAAAGGAGAAGCAGGGGGGACTCCTCCTGTCCCAGAGGCTGTGATTCTACCCATCAAGGGAAGCAGGGGGATTTTAAACAGGTTATTCAAAGGCTGTATTCCAGTGCTTTGCTATCTTGTTTATTATTATCTTAGCATGATCCCTGCCCTGTGCATGCCTTGTCTTGTCACCTGCCATCTGCCACTGTGGACCTCTGGATGGCTCTGATGCTGAATATCCTTATTTGTCCATGCCCCACGTTATAGAGAACAAGAGACATTAGGTTACTTTCCCCAACTTTGCCCTCTTTCAGCAGGAAGCAGCTTAGATATGTTGTCGCCCATTTTTCCATAGAAATGGAATGTAGAAATTGACAGTGGGGGAAATGTAACAGTGATCCACTTTATGCTTTGAATATAGCACTTGATGCTCTGCCACTGCAACTTGTTTTTAAAATGAACATGTTTCTTTCTCTTCCTTTCTCACTGCTCCCCTCTGTAATCTCAGGTGAAACAGGATTACCTTCCCCATCCTAGGCTGAGTTATTTGTCCTTGAGTACTCACCCACCATAGGAACAAATTAATCCAGACTTGGGGATGGTACCAAAAGATCTCAGAAATGACTGTCTCCCAAATTAACAAGTGAATTACAACTCCAACAGAGAACACATGGAATGTAGCCTTTCAATCACCTCTTTAAAAGCCCCCTATTCCTGCTGATGGGCAGAATCACAGCCTCTGGGACAGGAGTCCCCTGTGTTTTTATTTTGCTATCAAAGCAATAAAACTTCTTTTTCCTTTTTCTCAAAAAAGGGGCGGGGGGCGGCTAAATTCCAAGAGTTCTGTCCAGAGTTGTAATTCATTTGTTAATTTGGGAGATAGTCATTTCTGAGATCTTCTCGTGCCATCTCCAAAGTCTGGATTACTTCTTCCTTTGGTGGGTGTGTGCTCAAGGACAGATAGCTCTGCCTAGGGTGGGGAAGAAAGGTAAGTAACCCAGTTTCCCCTGAGATTAGGGAGGGGGAGAGATTAGGGTGGAGCAGGGACATAGGAACTAAAAGAACCATGGTCTTTTAAAAATAAATAGCAATGGCAGAATAGCAAAAGCTATATTCAAAGCATAAAGTGGACCACTGTTACAAGGTGACATCATATCCTTAGTTTGTTGCAGAAATGATATAAGCAGGGCTTGGGTCATGGCTCAGTGGTAGAGCTCTTGCCTAGCAAGCATGAGGCACTGGGTTTGATCCCCAACAGCACATAAAAAAAAAACTTAATAAACAAAATAAAGGTATTGTGTCCACTTACAACTAAAAAAAAATGTTTAAAAAAGAGAAAAAATGATATAAGCAAAACAGCTAAGATATGTGCATTTAAATAAATGGTCATTCTTGTCAGTCATGTATTATACTTCCAAAGAACTTACACTCTAGTTGGGAACACAAGACCTTAAAATAGCAAATCAAGAATCAAAAGCCAGTTCAAGATAAGACATAACGCATAATAAATTTTCTGAGATTTCAGAGAAGATATAAACATCAGGTCTAGTTTCTCTGACAAGTTTCCCAAATGTGTGACTTTCTGTAACCTATTTTTTGTGTGTGTGCCCTCTAGTGAGAAACTGATGTGACTCCATTTTTGAGAAACTAGCCTCTACTTCAGAGCAAAGCCTGTCCAAGGAAGGGGGCGTGACCCTTGTCCTTGGAAAGACCCACAGAGCACTCCTAGGCACATACCCACCCTGCTGAGTTGTTTGTCTGCAAATAACAGGAGAGATCTGTGGCACCAGGTGTCCCTGACTCAGTCAGGCTAGGTGGGGACCCATAGCAACCCCCTAGCAGCCACCAATCAGCATGAGACAGGGAAAATACCTGCGATGCCAGATGACCCTCCCAGTAGTTTATGGTGGTTGATAACATGTTGGGAAACCATGTAGTTCAGCACATACTCCCCTCGTGGCCTAAACCGATCAGTTCAAACAAATCCCCCTCTTATACTAACCAATCACCCCTTCCCAACTTGTTCCCACCAGTGAATGTGCTAATCATGTTTTAGAGTTGTTTTATGATTTCCCCGCGGTGTGTAATGATTTAGTAAGAGATGCTATAATGTATGTGAAGTCTCTGCCTTCCCCAAAGAGTGTGTAAAACTGCTGCAAACCCTGGGCTCGGGGCCTCTCAGCGTCACCAGTTGCTGTGTGTGTGCGCGGAGGACCAAGCTAGCTCGCAATAAACACCTCTTTGCTGCTTACATCGATCTTGGTCTCTGGTGGTCTTTAGGGGGTCCCAAACTCGAGCATAATACTAGAATTCCCTTTCCCCAGGTTCTTCTCTCTAAAGTTAGGTTCCTGAGAGAGACATCTTATCCTTTCTACCATGTGAAGTTAAAATGAGAAGGCTCTGTCTGTGAGAAAGAAGGCTTTCACTCAACATTGAATCTGCCAGGGCCTTGATCATGAATTTCCAGCCTCCAGAACTATGAGAATTAAATTTTTTCTCAAGTGTTTTGTTATAACAGCCTCAACAGATGAAGAGAGTTGTTTTGTGTATTTTGACTTCTTATGGAAGTATACCATAAATACAGTGGGCGGGGGTATAAAAGTCTAAGATCAATGAATTTTCGTATAATGAAAATGGCCATGAGACCAATACCCAGATCAAGATTGAAAAATGTTACCTTAGGGAGATGGGTAAAGTGGGAGCAGGGGACCAAGGGGGAGGGAGAAAGAGAGGGAAAGGGATGGAACTAGGGAATAAATTTGGTCAAATTATGCTAGGTACATGTATGAATATACCACAATGCATTTCAATTTTATATATAACTATAATGCATAAATTTAAAATAAATAAATAAATGGAAGGAAGACCAACAGAGTAGAGGAAGGGGATCAGGGGTAGGAAGGAGGGAAGGGAAGGGGATTGTACTGAGGACTGAAATGGAACAAATTATGTGATATGCATTTAGGGATATGTCAAAATGAACCCCATGGTTATGTATATCTATAATGCACTAAAAAATAAATTTAAAAAAATTTACCTTTGGGTCTGCTCAGCTTTAAAAGATAACTGCCAAGCTGTATCACAAAGTGGACAAACATTAAGTACAAGTAACCCTTCCAAGGCAGCAGCCTTGGAAGTCCCCTCCTCCCAGGTCTTGTTTGAAGTCCTGTCCTACATTGACACCTGCTGGTAGTTAGTGTCATCCTCTCGCATCAAAGCAGTAAAAACTAGGAAATAAGAGGTTTGTGGGTTTTGTTTTCTTTCTTTCTTTTCTTTTCTTTTTCTTTTTTTTAGTTAAGAAGGCTTTACTTTCTTGGCCTTACAGTCAGTTGAATTCATTCTTTTTTATATTTATCTATATCATATTTCAGGGAGATAAGATCTCAAATAAGGAAAGAACAGGTACTACAAATGTACAGAATCTCCTATAACATTCCCTTGACTAAGTGAGCAGCTAAGATTCATGGCAAGGGTAACAGGAAGTTAACCTATGATTATTTTAAAATATTCTGTATTTCAAGTTTGGGCCAGTATACATTTTCCCAGCCAAAATGTACTCAAGTGCTACTGGTTATTCATTTACAGGAAGCCTTCTATGTGCTAGTAATAAAGTAATTCTTGAGAACTCTACAAGTAATATAAATACCGCTCCTCCCTGCTCCGTACCCCTCAAGCTTACCATCTAGAGGACAGAGAGTTGCACAAGGCAGGTCTGTAATCCCAGAGACTCAGGAGGCTGAGATGGGAGAATTGCAAGTTGGAGGCAAGCCTCAGCAATTTAGTGAAGCTCTAAGCAACTTAGTGAGACCTGTCTTAAAATTAAAAAAAAAAATTAAAAAAGGTTTGGGGATGTGGCTCAGTGGTAAAGCACCCCTGGGTTAGATCCCCAATACAAAATGTGTGTGTGTGTGTGTGTGTGTGCGTGTGTGTGTGTGTGTAATGATGTTAAACAAACTTTTAAAGAATTTTATGTCTCAGTTTCTTCATCCATAAATGGGGATAGTAACAGAACAGACCTCGGTGGGTTTGTGAAGATTACACAATTGTAAACAAACTGTCTGTTAGAAATTGACACATAAATGCCATTTGAGATTGTTGGCTAAGAACAATAATTTATTATAGTCCTTCACAGTTCTGTGGGTTGAGTCAGTTTGGCTAGATTTGTCTCACTTGGAGACTCTCATGTGATTGGAGTCAGAGGCTGGCTAAGGAGTTTTCAAAAGGTTCCATTGGGAGGAAGGTCTAAGACAGTGCACTTACAAAGTTGGCAGTTAACAAGTTTAGCTTTTGACAAGAATGTAACTGGGTCTGTTTACTAACGCATCTACAAATCCTCCATATAGTTTGCATTTCTTGAAGCATGGCAACTGGGTCCTGAGAGGAGGGGCTCTCAAAATATGAACATTCCAAGAGGGCCAAGTGGAAATCATGGGGCTTCTTAAAATCTAGTCTGAGGTCTAAAGTTCTGGAACACCACTTCCACAACATTCCATTGGTCACACAGAGCCAGCCCATATTCAATGTGGAATGTGACTACAAGAGGCAGGAACATCAGGAGGTGAGGATCATTGGGGACTACCTTGGAGACTAACTACCACTATCACTATCACTAACACACTCTGGAGTGGGATGTAGGATCACAGGCTGTAACTCATCCTGCCCACCAGCTAATCACTCTGGGACTTGATTTTCTCAACTACACATTAAAGGGACAGAACTAGAGTACCATCTGGCTATTATTCTCCATCTCTTTCTATGGTTATTGAGCATCTTTATATCTTGGTGCTCCTTTGTTTTTAGTCTGTTTAAGAATACTCCCTAACAAGAATATTGTTTATATTTATCAGATGCTGTTTGTAAAAGCCTAACACAGTTTGTAGAAACAGTTAACAATTGGAATCAAATATGTTCTTTATGGAACACTTCAAGTCACCTAATTTTGGTATGTGGGCCCTGTTAAATCATCTTATTAAGACAAGAACTGTGTCAGGAAAATAGCAGATAAGTTAGTACGTGATCCCTTAATTTTCTTTTCTCTTTCTTTCTTTCTTTCTTTCTGTGCTGGGGATAGAACCCAGGGCCTTGTACATGCTAGGCAAGTGCTCTACCACTGAGCTATATCTCTAGCCCATGACCCTGAAATTTTTATAATCAGAATTAATTTTAAACTTCAGTGTACATGCCTATATCAGCAATTCCTAGAATTTTGAGTGACTTTGAACTTTAGAGTTTTGCCGTTTATATTTTAAATTTAAATTAACAAAATTAACTCATTGAAAACATAAGCAGGGCTGAGAATGGTGGCACAGGCCTGTAATGCTAGCAATTCAGGAAGCTGAGGCAGAAGGATCACAAGTTTGAGGCCAGCCTGGGCAACTTAGTGAAGCCCTATCCCCCCAAATACAAAGGGATGGGGGTACAGCTCAGTTGTAGAGCACTCCTGAGTTCAATCCCCAGTACTGGGGGAGAAAAAAGAACTATAAGCAGGACTAGGAATATTTTAAAGCACTATACTTAGTTCAGAACACAGTATTAAGCAACTGGCAAAAATAATATTTTCAGAGACAGAAATATTTCCACAATTTGATAATGAATTCATTATATGAAGTGAAAGGTCCCTGGAACGTTCACTTGTTATTCCACCAGGGCAGATTCCCATCTTCTTACCCTAAGGTTTGATTCTCTTCTTTCCATGCAAGAGACAGCTGGTGGATCTTTTGTAACCAAGAAGATCACATTATTCTCAGCTTCTTGCAGTTTTATGGACAGAGGACTACAGGTGTTTCTTCTAGGTCTGGCTATATCATACATCAAAAATTTTTCTCTTAGCCAGGCATGGTGGCACACACCTGTAATCCCAGCAGCTCGGGAGGCTGAGGCAGGAGAATCACAGGTTCAAAGTGAGACTCGGCAATTTAGCAAGGCTGTGAGCGAACTAGTTAGACCCTGTTTCAAAATAAAAAATAAAAAGGGCTGGGGATATGGCTCAGTGGTAACCCCACTACCACCACAACCACCTGGGTTTAATCCTTGGTACCAAAAAAAAATTGTTTTTTCTCTTTATTGATGCCATGTTCCTTAAGTTGAAGACAATGGAACATTGATTTATTTTCCAGAATGTTTCTCTTAGGGTAAGTAGATACCACAATCACCCACCTTCCTGTTTCTGCTGGCTGCTGGGTACAACAACATCTCTACACAAAGACTCTTTTCTTCTCAGAATCTCAATGTCTCACATTGCATATATTAGGACTATTCTAGATCCTGCCATGAAACTTGTAAGGATTTCCCTGTGTCCTTAGAATCCTACCTTGTAAGAAAGTTGTTTGTTATGGTAGTTTTAAAAATTTAAGCCAAAATAAACTTTAGTTTGGTTTGGTAAGCAGAAGAGAATTTTACAGGACTGCACTTCAGTAAATCAGTATTCTTAATATAGTACAACTGGGAATGCATAAGGAGCTTGGCTCTACTTTCCTACTCCTAAACTGAGATGTGAAACCAAGAGCTAAAGTATAAATCTTCTAGGATTTTAGACACTTTACTGAGAGATAAATTGTCTTATTTTATCTTCTGAATCATTTACATGAAGGCATTTCACATAAACAGCAACACATTATGGGCCTCTTCACCAGTGTTCACACACACACACACACACACACACACACACACACACACTAACACACCATGGAACTATAATTTCAGACCTCGGCCCCATTTATAAAATTATTTTAAAAAATAAACTGTATTTTAGACACTCTTCTGTGGTCCTCAGTGCGGATTGAGGTGTTAGTTGGCATCACATACATTCATTGCCTGCACAGTGAAATTGGCTTATTACAAATAAGTACATGATTATATTTCCTGAGACATTGTAACTATACCTATCTTGCAGGAATTTTCCTTATTTGTCAACATCTCACAGTTTTACTTTGCGAGAGAGAATCCAAAAAGGATTTTACCAAGTTGAAACACGCTGTGAAGGCCACTTTTTTTGCTTTTCAAAGTAAAAATAAATCATTGTAATAATTCATATTTTCACTTCTGTTAATTTAGCACTGATTTCCACTATGCACATATATACAGTCTAGTTGCATTTTTATTTTTGAACATGAAGGAATCATTAAAAAAGAGATGGTTGAGTTTAATTGTATATTCTAAATTTTATTTATCATTTATTGTACTGGGGATTGTACAGGGGCAATTTATCCCTGAGCTATACCCCTAGTCCTTTTTTTTTCTTTCTTTTCTTTTTTTGAGACAAGATCTCCCTGAGTTGCTGAGGATCTCACTAAGTTGCTGAAGCTGGACTCAAACTTGCCATCCTCCTGCCTAAACCTACTGATTGGCTGGGATTACAGGCCTGTGCCACCACACTCAGCTGTGTGTTTGTTTTTTGCTCTTTTTCAGGTACTAGGAATGAAACCCAGGGCCTTTCTCATGCTAGGCAAGCACTCTACCTCTGAGCTACATCCCCAGCCCCTGGACTATGTAGTCCTAAACTGCACAAAATATCTTGTTCTCAAAGAGCTTTATCAGCTGGGCACAGTTGCACACACCTATTATCCCAGCAGCTTTGGAGGCTGAGGCAGGAGGATCATGAATTCAAAGCCAGCCTCAGCAAAGGCAAGGCACTAAGCAACTCAGGCAGACCCTGTTTCTAAATAAAATACAAAATAGGGGCTGGGGATATGTCTCAGTGGCTGAGTGCCCTGAGTTCAATCCTTGGTACAAAAAAAAAAAAAAAAAAAAAGCAAGCTTTATCAACTTGACCATCTTCAAAGACCCCCAGAAAGCACCTCAACATGGTATTTTTTTTTTTCACTGAAATCTTTCATTTGGAGATAGCAAAATAGATGGACCTTCTTAAGCGCATGGATTGCTTGTATTTATATCACAGCTTTGTAAATGATAAAGACTGAATAATATTGAGCAGATCTTCTGCAAACAGTCTCACATGATAGCTTCATTTTTTGAAAGTTAACCAAAATCATGAAAACCTTCCTAATGGAGTCATTTGTTCCGGGATTCTTTCCATACTTAAGAAGGGAAATGTTCATTCTTGTGCATAGTCTTTTACTACAAGTACTCTTATTGACAGCATTACAGTTTTCTTCTCCAGCCATCCTTCTAGCATGAGGTGATTTATTGTACTTGAGTCGAAAGCATGAAGATGTCTACTTCCATAATCACAGCTGGCAACAGCCTTCTTGTTTCCTGCTGAATGGATAAGACCACATTCTTAACCCTGTGGCTGTACATCTTATTGAACAATATTGGCCTGATTTATGACTTGTTTCTTCTGGTATTCCTCCAGCCTCATTAGGAGGCAGAAGTAGATGCAATAGAAGGCAGCCCCAAAAGGGAGACCAAACAGCCAAAAATGAGCAAGGTGCGCAGGTTTTGGACATGGTACCAGATGGGGGCTGCCCTGAGCCACCCAAGCACTCTCTGAAATCTTGCTTGGGCCAGCAGGACCGTGACCCTGCTCAGAAGAGAATGCAAGCCACTCTTAACCAAGAAGGATTATGGATAAACAGATTCCTCTAAGCTCTCCTATCTTACCCAGGAGTGCCAGAATTTTTGACACCTCTTTCCTTGATGACCATCACCAAAAGAGAGCAAAAAAGACAAGTGATATAGTAAATACACCAAGGGCATGAACTCCAAGAAAAGTTTGGTAACAATGGAGAATCATCAAGACAAAAGCAAATTTTGAGATTTGTCTTCTTTGATCACCATAGTCAAGTTTGCCAGCTGAAATGATCAAATAATTCATCTGCTTTGTATCTTTAATTATTTAAATTATAAGGAGGTAGAAATCGTTTGCTTTTTTAAAATCAGTGCTTTTCATTAAAACTGCCTTTCTTATCAATATTGTTCACAAGTGCAGAATATGGGGGCTGTATGAGGCCCTGCATTCCCGCACCACAAAAATAAGTAAGAAAGAAAAAGAAAACAACTGCAGAATACAGGATCTGAGATGGACATTATTAGAGAAAATAAAACTTTGCCACTTAATAAAAGATGTTAGGCTTCACACGATGACACATCATCGACAGTGGAATGAATAAATTTTTTTTAAAAAAGTGTATTTCAGCTCACAGTTTCAGAAAAATTGATACATTCACACAATGGAATGTTACATATCAATGAAAAGAAAAATTACAACTATACCCAAAAGTTTGAATGAATCTCACTGTTGGACAGAAAAGGCAGATCCAAAAGAGTACATGCAACATGATTCCATTTAGGATTGGCAAAGATCACCACCTCTGTTGTCAGAATTCAGTGGAGTACTTACTCTTGGGAGGTAATGACTGAAAAGAGGAATGAGGGGTCATCTGGGATGTTGGTTTTGTTCTGTTTCTTGATGTGGGTGTTGGTTTCATATGTATATGAAACCCACGAAGCTGACTCATGATTTGTATACTTTTCTCTATGTATATCATATTTCATTGAAAACTTAGCATTTTAATAATAATGTTATGGTAATTCCTAGGCTTATGTGTGGGCTAATAATAAGGAAATATGTGGCTCTAGAACAAGAGAAAAAATATAGTAATTGTTTAAGAATCAATTTTATTCCCAAATTTCAGCAGTGGCTATCAAGACAACTAAGATTGATCATTTAGAAACATACATACATGTTCATTGACCTCCACAAAACATAAGAGATGGTACACTTGACTACCCCAATTTACTAATTCCATAGATGCTGTCATCTTTTAGAGGGAGGTTGAATAACTTATCCAGTCCATATCCAAAATTGACAAAAATAACTTTATCTTGATTATTGCCCTTGGGCCTTTAGAGGAAACTGAGACCACTGAAATGTTTAAAAATCCTATGAGGCTATTCTTTCATCCATTGGTTGTAGTTTTATGAATATGGAAACTTAAATGTGCTGTAAACTTGAAAAAGACAACTATGAAATGAAATTTACATACGGCAGTAACATACAAAGACTTAATGTCTAACATTTCATCGTCTGAGTAAAATCATCTTATTTGGTTCAAATCTCCATTCTTAGTGAAAGAAAAGTATTAAGAACAAATCAAAGAAGTATTTTAAAGTTACCTTTTTGCATGTCAGTCCTGTGTTTAAGTGGCCTCAATTTCACAGAGATGGCAGAAGATGAGCAATGATCATTAAGAGTCTAAACACTGTCACTCTCTGGCTGAATTATTCTGGGCAAGTTCTTTCCTCTGGGTCTTTTGTTTTGTCACCTATACGTTGAAAGCATTGTACATATAAATTATTCTTCCCTCATGTACAAGTCTGCACATAAGTAGCCCAGGAGAGTACAGTGATTTCAGAAAAGCAAGGAAGGCCCTAGGCTCCTATCATCTTGCTATTCCCATTATTGGAATAATGTTGCCCTGACTTACAGTATCCAAAATGGTATACCTCTACCACATCTGCATCCATCCAATTGATGAAGAGATCAGAAAGGGGAGGAGTAGATTATTTCTTCTCACATTACTGATCAGAACTTAATTACCTGGCCTATATAGCTGCAGAAGATACATAGATCTAAGTTTTCATATTAGTTGGCCATGTGCCCAGCTAAATATTGGGACTTCTATTAAGCAGAGACAAAATGGAAAAAATATTGAGGGACATTTAGCGATGCTTTCCACAATGAGATAACCTCTAAGATCTCAGCTAGGACGGTACTTCTTAAGTACTAAATATTAATTTTGCAAGGTCTGTTCTTAAAAGACAGTTTACTAACTCATTAGTAAATGAAAATATGCTACTATCGGATGAAAAGTGAAGTCTTGCATATGAATAATTAGACTTCCCATTGGTGTAACTCAAAATGATATGTCAGGCTTTTCCTTGAACAGCAACTGACATAAATGTTGAACCATATGAAGCTGACAATATTCAAATATTTTTGATAAAAAATGGGAATTTTATTTATTCAAACTTTGTATTTTCATATACTTCATACAGAATGAGTATACCAAATACATAATGATATTTTCTTCTTCTTTTTTGGTAGCAGGGATTGAACCCAGGGGTGCTTTTTGTATTTTAAGGCAGGGTCTCACTAAGTTGCTTGGAACCTCACTGTGTTGCTGAGGCTAGTCTTGAACTTGCCATCCTTCTACCTCAACCTCCCAAGTTGCTGGGATCACAGGCATGGTTCCCCCATACCCCTGAGCCCTGAGCTTAGTTCTTAATAGTACTTTTTTTTCCATTTTTTTACAAACCCATAAATGTTAAGAATCACTATTATATAGTCTTGTGTACTTGAGCCAGAAATATGGCTCTGAGAACCAGTTTTCCTGGGATATATGTATGATTGAAGCAGTGTTAAAAGATGCTTTCTTAATATTTACAAAGGAGAAAGACAAGTTCCTATTTTCTTTTAACACAACAAACATAAAGAAACTTGAGAAAGCACTTGAGTACTTCTGTGTTTGCTGATATGTAACCCTGAAGCTTTATTTCTCCAATCAGAGGAGAAAGCATAGCTCATGACCTTTTGCTAACTGCAGGGCATTGCTCTTTAGAGCCATATCTCATGTAACTGCCAATTTACAGGAAATGGTCTCTTGGCAACAATTACTTATCTGGAGCAAGACATGCACTCCTTGTGACAGCAAAATGTTGTTTGAAAGTGACTGTTTGCCTTGCCAGTTATAAATATAGAACTTTTAAAAGCATATTTAAGTAATATTTTATCTGACAGAGTTCTCAATGTTAAGACTTACACATTGAAATATTTATTATGAAATGAGGCAATGTCTTATAATTTCTTCAAAACAACATGTAAGTAGTATACCACCATGAATAAATAAATGTTCAAAGTGGGAGATGGGAACATGGGAATCTATTTATGTTAGTTAGCTTTGCATTGCTGCGACCAAAATACCTGACAAGAACAACTTAGAGGAGGAAAAGTGTATTTCACCTCACAGTTTCATAAATTTAGTCCACCTTGGCTGGTTCCATAGCTTTGGGCCCCCAAGGCGGGGCAGAGTATCTTGGCAGAAGGATCCAGCAGAGGAAAGGCTGCTCAGCTCATGATGGGGTCAGGAAGCAGAGATAGGAATGAGGAAGGGGCCACAGGGAAGATGCATCCTTCCAGGGCTCACCCCGGTGACACACCTCCTCCAGCCATGCCCTACATGCCTACAATTACCACCAAGTTCACTTAAACGAGGACGAACTGATTAGATTACAGCTCTCATAATCCAATCATTTCACTTATGAACATTCCTGCATTAACACAGGAGGTTCTGGGGGACACCTCGTACAAATCATAACACTATTATAGTATTCTTTTTATTTATTTATTTTTTTGTTGCACACATTTGAAATGATCCATGATCAAGAGATAATTCATCCCCCAAAAGCACATTTAGGGAGAACACAACATATTATTTCATACAAACATAGTTTTGTCATAAAGTATCACAAAAACAATAATTTAATTATTTTAGATTTGTTGTTGGGTTTATTACATAACACTGTTTAAAGGTCAATAGGTCTTACTACATTTCCAACCAAAACAACTTGAGAATAAAATCTAATTCTCTCTCAGAGTCATAGGTCTCATAATAAATGAGTGTCTAGTATTTATACTATTTTTTTTTCAGTATATTCCAGAACTTTCCATGGTAACATTTTCCCAATATTTAAATACTAACATTGTTAGAGAACGTAACCTTAACAAAATGTTTTTCCACTCCTGATGAAAATAACAACACACAAATCTTTTATTGCATTCGATGGGCTGGAGATGTGGCTCAAACGGTAGCGCACTCTCCTGGCATGCGTGCGGCCCAGGTTCGATCCTCAGCACCACATACAAACAAAGACGTTGTGTCCGCCGAATACTAAAAAATAAATATTAAAAAAAAATTCTCTCTCTCTCTCTCTTTAAAAAAAAACAAATCTTTTATTGCATTCAAAAAAGCCAACATGAAGATTTGAAAAAAATAGAATATTTAGTTTTGGTTTTATGTATAAAAACATATGGTCACGCTTTTTCTAAAAATTGTTGATTGACAATATAAAAAAGGATTTAAATTTAACTTCTAAAATTAACTTTATTCATAACAATTCTCTTTGGCAATTAATATTTTAAAAGCAGATGAGAGACAATAATATGATATCCCACCTACAAAATGTAACTTTGCAAGATATTTTCTCAACCAACTAATCTAATATGTAGGTCGGGGCCACTGAAACTACTTCCCAGTTCTACAAAGCAACAATTTTACACAGCTATGACTCAAAGATTTAGCACTCAATTTGGAAACAATGAAATATAATTTGAGGCTTGTTTCCTAACACCAGAGGGTCTAGAAAACATGTTTTGTTTCTAATTTGTAAACATGATTAAGGTACTCAACTGACAAAATATAGGCAGCATCTCCAAACCCTAAGCAAAGAGCTATTCTCCTTTGCAAAATTTCTCTTCTCTTACCACCATTATCTCCTCCCTCCCTTCCTCTTTCCTGGCAGACACAATCATGTGATAATTTCTAAGGCAACTTCAGGCCAAAAACCACATAAATGTGGAATTTTTCTCTTTGACAAAGTTTTAGTAAAGCATTTACCAAAGTGAACTGAACATCAAAATTGACTTTGCCAGGCACCAATTTGCAAGTACTTATAGCCATTATGTATTCATAACTGAGAATAACCAAATTCTGGCTGCTATCATTCTGTGCAAATGAACCACTTTAATCAAAGAATTAAGTATAAAACTTGTGTTCTGGGAGTTGTCTTTCACAATTTTGCTGTAATAAAACTAACATACAACCCTCAAATCCCAGTTACAGGTCTCCAGCTTGGCTATGGGTTGAGATGAGTTGAGATTTGCTCTACCTGCCTCCTGATTCTACAATGTTCAGTGCATGGCCAACCACAATTGTGTAAGCACATTTAGCAGACTTTTTATCTTCTCACACACCACTAATGAAAGGAAATGACATGGGACACTCAAAATTAGGGGACAAAGAAGTATTTACCATCACCAATGAAATCATGGCTAAGATAGAAAAGGAAGGATGAACTGTGAGTAAATAATACAACCAACCACAAGAGAACAGAATACAACAAAGTCCCTAAGTGGCAAGGGAATGATGAATGGAAAGTTTCTATCTTGGGTCTCTAAACAGGTGCTGGGCCCACACTGACTTATAGTTGGGTTGACTCATAGCAACATCAATAAATTACTCACCTTGAACAATTATGCAATAAATACAGACTACAATCCAGACTTTCAAAGCTAGCAATAGCTTTTGTTCATGACATAAAACTAGTTTGAATAAATCAAGTCATTTTCAAAAAAGTATTTGAAGATATATGTTGTTAGACTTCCATCTAGTGGCCAACAAGAGTCACTATTCAAGATCAATGACGAAAGCATCTTGAAGGGAAACAACCACCACAAAAACAAAACAAACCTCATATAGAACAGCTGTAGCTCAAAGGTCAAATTCAACCAATTTTAAGGTGTGTGTGTGTGTGTGTCCTTAAGTATATATTTTTTAAGTATACTACATTTTCTTTTAGTATAATACATGCACCACGTTTATTTTTTTTTCTTTTTTTATATTTATTTTTTAGTTGTAGCTGGACACAATACCTTTATTTTATTTATCTTTATGTGCTGCTGAGGCTTGAACCCAGGGCCTCGCATGTGCTAGGCAAGTACTCTACTGCTGAGCCAAAACCCCAGCCCCCCTGTGTGGTATTATAGGGCAGTTAATATATATAGGTTAACATAGGTTAATGTTTCTTCCCTGCATAGTGTACCTAAAAACACAGCCTCTTGTATAGGAAATTCATGAATATTTGTTGATGGATTTAATTGAAGAACATACTTTTTCCCTTAAGGAACTTAAAATTTCCTTTTGTAAATGCTTTTTTTTTTTCATCTTATTACACCTCTCTGGTAGAAAAGAAGTCATCACCGACATGCAAATTAACTTCCTTCAATATTGCCCAATAATAAAAATAATCAGTTTTCATGACCAATGAGCCATATAGTCACTACTTGGAATTTCATCTCCACTGAATATTCTGCTCTTTGGCTGACACACTGTTCTTTTTTTAAATTAAATTTATTTTTAATTTTTATTTATTTATTTTTTGTGTGGTGCTAGAGATTTAACTCAGGGCCTTGTGCATGCAAGGCAAGCACTCCATCAACTGAGCTATATTCCCAGGGCTGGATATAAAAATAAATTAAGTTTATTTTTAACTGGTATATGAAAACATAAGAATTACACCTATTAATGGGGTACCATGTGATTTTATATATATATATATATATATATATATATATATATATATATATATATATATTATAATGTTTAAATCAGGTTAAACATATCTATCTCCTCAAACATTTATCATTTATTAAGATAAAATCCACATACCACAAAAATTCTTTAAAAAGTATAATTCAACATTTAATGTTTTCACTGAGTAGTGCAACCATCATCTCTGTGCAATTTCAAAACATTTTCATTATGCAAAAGAAAAGCTATGTACCCATTCATACCCATTAGCAATCATTCCACATTCCCCTCTCTTAGCAACCACTTTTCTACTTTTTTTCTCCATGGATTTGTTTTTTTTTTTTTTTGGACATTTCATGTAAACAGAACCATACCAGCCTTTCATAACAGGCTTCTTTCATTTTAGTTTAATGTTTTGAAGGTTCATATTTTTCGTAGCATATATTAGTATTTCATTATTATAAGGGACAGACAGGTGCAAGTTGTGGGAACGTGAGATTAAGGGAATAATTCTATAAAATGGGTGCACTGTGCTGATCCCCACATACTTTTTTTTTCTTCTTTTTTTTTAGTACTAGGGATTGAACCCAGGGGGCGCATAGCCTCTGAGCCACATTCCCAGCCCTTTTTATTTTTTTTATTTTGAGACAGGGTCTTGCTAAGTTGCTCAGGACCTCACTAAACTGCTGGTTTTTATCTGGCTTTGAACTTGCAATCCTCCTGCCTCTGCCTCCAGAGCTGCTGGGATTACAGGTATGCGCCACTGCACCTGACCCAAGTTTTCCACCATTTTACAATCCTCCAAGTAAGGTATGAGAGTTTCCATTTCCTCATATCTCCAACACTTGCCATTATTTGTCTTTTTTTATTTTTATCATCCTAGTGTGGGTAAAATGGTTTCTTATTGTGGTTTTGATTGAATTTTCTTGGTGGCTATTAATATTGAGTATCTTTGAATGTATTTATTGGCAATTTACACATCTTCTTTGGAAATATTCTTATCTAAACACAATGCTCATTATTTCTTCTCCTTTTCCTTCTTTTGAGATGGTGTCTCTTTCTGTTATGCAGCTTGGCTGGAACTTATAGGCATGTGCCACCATGCCCAGCAACTTTGTTCATTTTTCAATTGGATTATGTGATTTTGCTCATTTTGTTTTAAGAGGTCTTTATATATTCTGTATACAAGTTCCTTATTAGTTATATAATTTGCAAATATTTTCTCTTTGTACATTCTTTTGTTTTGAGTAAAATTATTTTTAACTTTTTATCAAAAGTTTTTAATTTTGATGTAGTCAAATTTTTCTATTTTTTCCTTTTGTTGCTTGTAATTTTGGTGTCATAGCTACAAAAGTAGTACCTAGTCCAAGATTATAAGGTTTTACTTCTAAATGTTTTGCTAAAAGTTTTATGGTTTTTATCTCTTATATTTAAGTTTGTGACCCATTTGTGAGTTAATTTTTTAATTTTTTTAGATGGACTCAATGCCTTTATTTATTTTTATGTAATGCTGAGGATTGAACCCAGTGCCTCACATATGCTAGGCAAGCACTCTGCCACTGAGCCACAACCCCAGCCCTGTGAGTTAACTTTTTTATATATGGTTATCCAATTATCTCAGCATCACTTGTTGAAAAGACTATTCCTTGCTTTTGTCAAAAATTAACTGACCATAAATATATGGGTTTATCTTGGGTTCCTCAATTCTATTCCATTCATCACTTCTATTGTCATGCTAACGTCAAGTAAACCTTATTAATGGAGTGTTATAGTAAGCTTTGAATTCAGTAAATTATGAGCCCTCCAACTTTGTCCTTTTTCTTTCCCATATGAATTTTAGGTAAAGCTTTTTTATTCTTCCCTCCAAAAAGCTGAAAATTTAATAGAGACTTGCTAGAGAGCTATAGAAAGTTCAACTCAATTGTCATAAAATCTGATGATTTAATCTAATAAGTCAAAATTACTTGGAGATCATTCTTATATGCCTGTCATAGCTGAGGTTATGTTAGCCTTTCTTTCCGTAAGTTTTATTCTCTTTCCTTCATGCTCAGTTTCACTCTCTTTCACTAGAGGAAAGTGAGTTGAACTTTCTATAGCTCTCTGGACTTCATCAAAAGAAAACAAGGTAACTCTAACTTAGAAATAAACACATACTTTCTCTCCCTCACATGCATCAAACCACTACTATGACCACTATCGTCACCACACTTCTCTTTTAAGTACATACAACTTGCAGAAACTGGCCTAAGGAGAAAATAAGTACTTTTCCTTTAGGGGGCAGTTGGACATGTCTATTCTTTTTTTTTTTTTTTTAGCATGAATACCCTCCCTAGTGAGAGGGTAGGAGAAGGGCCTAATAAAATTATGCTGAAAGTTCTCCTCTCACTCTGAAGCTTTTGACACAAATAAAATAAAACTAAAAGAAATATCAAGGGGCAACCAGGCACAGTGGTGCACACCTGTAATCCCAGCTACTTGGGATTGCAAGGAGGATTGCAAGTCTGAGGCCAGCCTCAGTAACTTAGTGAGGCCCTGTCTCAAAATAAAAAAAAATAAAATAAAAAGGGCTGGGGATGTAGCCTATTGGTAGCATGCCCCTGGATTCAATCCCCACAATTACAGAAATAAAAAAATGAAACAGCAAGGAAAAGCTACAATGGAAAATTTTTATTAGCCAAGCAGAATCTTAGACTGAAAGTTGGATTTCTATATTTTCTTTGAGAGATAATAGGTTAGGAAAATAATTTACACAAAGAACATATGATGTTTAAATTGGCTTTTATTTTCCAGCCAATTGATTCTAGCCATGCAGGGACATATCATTCAAAGGATGAAGTCTTGAGTAGTAGCTTCAATTTACTTTAAAGTAGAGTCTACAAGGAACCCTCACTCTGCCTCATGCCTTTGATCCAATGTCCTGTGAATGCAAAGGGAAGGAAGTTCTCACCTAGACCTCTATTTCAAGTAATTTGCCCAACCACAGACCTTAAAGTTATACTGGCCTCTTCCTAGGGGTCAATGTCCAATAAAAAACTTCTCATATCCCTGTCTTATTCAGAGTTCTCAATGTTTTAGCTTTGTCTCAGGTCACAAAACATTTCCTGAATTGCAACAAACTCTTCCTTCCCTCTACTAGATTTGGAATTATTTTGTTCTTGCTTCTTGTAGTTTCTGTAGTTTGGAAGTTAAAAAATTGATTTGAGACCTTTTCCTATGTAATATAGCCAGCAATTTAGTGCTTTAAATCCCATCTAAGTAGTTTAGATGACTCACACAAACGTTGATATGTTATGCTTACTATCATTCACTTCCAAATAATTTCATACCCCTTGATCTCTTCTTTGACACATGTACTGTTTGGATGTATGTTATTATTTTCCAAATATTTGGCAGAGTTTTTTTTCAGATATCTTTCTTTTAATGATTTATAGTTTAATGTTATTGTGGTCAGAGAACATGTCTTTGCACGAGTTAAATCCATCTAAATTTATGTTGTTGAATGGCCCAGGATTTGGTCCATCTTTGTAAATGCTTCATGAGAACTTGAAAACAAATGTGCTTCCAAAGAATATATTTTTAAAGATTCCCCTTACACCTCAATGATTTTTGCTTAATGTGAGCATTATTTCTTCCTTCTCTTCCTCTTTTCACCCCTGATTAGAAAAAGTAATATTCCACTGGTAGCCTGCAGAGAGACTTTTGCTGTTTTTGAATCATGTGGATGTATTAATTACTTAAGAAATAATTATTTGTATTTTTAAGAGTAAAAAAGGTTACTGGAGCCATAGTGGTGAGCTAGACACACAAAAACTTATCTACCACACACACACATACACATACAGTTAGTAAAGCAGAAAAGGTAAGGAGTGCTTGGAAGATAAAACAAAGGATGCTTTCAGACTGATAAATCCAGAAAATTAAAAACACCTGCAGTAGAAAGTCAAACATACTTGGAGAAAGTTCAAGAACAGTGTCTATAAAACCAAACAACTACAGAGGGTACTGGTGCAACTATGAAATTAAAGAGTTCCTCTCTAAACAGCAGATCCACCTGCCCCTACCTTGCTATACCCCTCTGCCATGTCTGTTAAAGTAGGTAATGAGCACCAGTAGCATTTGATCCCTTTTAGTCCTCCAAAACTACATTTCAAAGACAGTATTATCTGACCAGGAAGAAAACCCAAATAACACTAGAGGTTGAGACAACTGAATAACTGAACAGAAGGGCACAAAACAGCAGCACATATTGCCTAGAAGAGAGATCCACTAAAGCCTTCTAATGAATATGCCCAAATTTTGGAACTGGGATGATCCATGCCATGTATCCCCAAAGGAGAACACTGTCTAATTGAAGCGCTATACTCTAATACTCAGAGAAGCCTGTTAGTGAAGTGGACCTCCCAAGACTTCACAACTGTGGATCAGAGTCATGCTAATTCCCTAGGGCAAATCCAAAGGGTCCTTGATTCCCACAAATGAATAAACAAAGGTTGGCCAGCTATTTCAGGGAATGAAGAGGAGACTACCAGAAACAAATAAAACTAATGCTGGAGGAAATAAACAGGTATAATAAAAGAAACAGAAGAGAACTTTGCCAAAATTAAAATTCATATTCTCAGAATTATAAGGAAGACAGGAAGTTTATAAAAAGAGAGCACATTGTTATAGAAGGAAACAACAGAAGACAAGAGAAAGTCCTTGAATGCTAGAAATGTTATTGCAAAATTAAAAATTCAATGGAGAATAGACATTGTGAAGACACCTGGGTTGCTGATGGAACTCAGTACCAAGCCTTGGCCTCTGACCACTGACACCTAACCCCTCCTTCAAAAGGGTCATTATTAGTATAAACCTTGAAATCACTAAAGAGAGGTGCCATTTAAATAGAGCTTTATGATATTAACTAAGGACACCACAAAAAGTATTACATTTTTATCAAACAATCACATTTGGACAGTATTCCAATGAGGTTGCTTTAAGAAAATGTTCAGGTGATTGACACAAGAAGCTTGTCCTTATATTCATAAGTACCTTTTAGAAATATTATAGGTTAGCGCACACTGGCTAGTTTGCGGATGGAACTAGGTGCTGGCGGCCCCACCAACTGATCACTGACCCCTGACCTTCCCAGTGGCAGCCATTTCTAGGCCAACATCCACTATTGCTCACTTCCGGCCGCCATTTTCCTCTTCCATTTCTCCTCAGGTCCGCCTAACGGTGACCCTCCCGGGTCCCGAGCCTATTTTTTTGCCAGCCGCACCTTCCTCACCAATCCTGGGGGCGCCCAGAAGACCCAGCCGCTGCCGCGGCCAGCGCAGCTGCCGACTCCACTGTCTGCTGTCAGTGTTACCGCGCCGTCTTCGACTTCGTGCCCGCGCCACCCGCGCCCGCACCGGCGTCTGCCATGGCCTACTCCGAGCCCTCACAGGCGCTCCTCAACTATCACCCCGACTTCGATGCCAACGTCAACAGCCAAATCCAACTGCAGTTGTACACCTCCTACGTGTACCTATCTGTGGCGTTCTTCTGCGATCGCCACGACGTGGCCTTGCAGCACTTCGCCAGTTTCTCCCTGAGCCGCTCCCAAGAGTGGAAGGTCTGCGCCAAGAAGCTGCTGGAGCTGCAGAACCAGCGCGACGGCGGTGTTCGCCTCCACGAAACCACCAAGCCCGGCCACGACGACTGGCACAGCGGCCTCCAGGCCATGGAGTGCGCCTTCCACCTGGAGAAGAGCCTCAACCAGGGCCTCCTGGAGCTGCACGGTCTAGCCACTGAGAGAAGCAACCCCCACCTGTGCCAGTTCCTGCAGCGCCACTACCTGCACCAGCAGGTCCTCATCATCCGCGAGCTGGCCGGCTACCTGACCAACCTGCGCAGGATTCAGGCCCTGGAAGACCCCATGGCCGAGCTCCTCTTTGACAGGCTCACCCTGGGCCCCAGCTACAAGGACGACTGAGCAGGACTGTGCCCAGCCCATGCCACCCCCCGGGTGGGTCCCCAGGCCGGGCCTACACGTTGCCCTTTCAGCAAGTTCCCTTCAGTTTGGGCCTTTCAGTTTGATTGTTACTTCCAATAAAGTTATTTGGTTCTTAAAGAAATAAAAGTGTCCAGTTGATGCGTGTGTGTGTGTGCACGCGCGCGTGTGTGCAAAACGCTCATCTTTTGAGAATGAGGGCAGATCCTTGTGTATCCAGGATTCTTTCTGCCCATCCGTGTCCCATCCACAGGCTACTCAGAATCTCCATGGGTAAAGAAGAAAGGTATACCAGGAGCCCCTGGAAAACACAAAATCAATCTTCCTTTATAAACAGTGTGTACAAGAGGGATAGGATTGCATGGGAGGATGTCGGTGGGCTCTTAGTAGCTATTCAATGCTGAGTATAAGAAGATGGTGCTTCTGGGGGACAAGTGAAGGGAACGGGATTGAGAATTAAAATAAGGGTGGGGGGAGGTTGGTCGTGCAAGCCTGTAATTCCAGTAACTCTAGAGGCTGAGGCAGAAGGATCGCAAGTTGGAGGTCAGCCTACGCGATTTAGTGAGACCCTGTCTCAAAATAAAAAGCAGGTTGGGGATGCAGCTCAGTGGTTAAGTGCCTGGATTCAATCCCTGGTACCAAAAAATAAAAATAAGTTTTTAAAAAGGCACCTTCAACTTTACATAAAACATTTAGTTTTTTAGAATATGCAAATGTTTAACTTTTGTTGATTCTGGGTAACAAAATGAGAGACCCATGAAATGGCATGTCAGAGTACCTCTTTGACCACCTCACCCTGGGCCACAATGAGGGTGATGAAAGGACTGAGCCGTAGCCTGGCTTCCCCATAGACACAAGGTGAGTTACTGTGGTCACCAGTGTGTGTGTGTGTGTGTGTGTGTGAGAGAGAGAGAGAGAGAGAGAGAGAGAGATGGGGGGGGGCAGTAATATATATTACCCTCAAATATTTTCACTTCTTTTTTCCCAAGTGCATCATTTCTTCCATTAAAGTGACCTTATTACTAAGAAAAAATATTAATAAACTCTCCAGCTTTGCTTGTTCTTCATTGACTTAAAAATCATGAATTTTGGTGGTTATGCAGCGGGGCAATACATTATTCATCTCCCAGGAGCTTTGCTGTAGATAACACCTCTGACATGTGAGTTGTGATGATAATGGTTGCCTAGGTTACTTTCCAGAGACTTGTAGCCTGCTTTTGCTAAAAGCACAGACTCTTCACTTGGGTCTACACATATTTAATAGGTGACTGGAACAGAATGAAAAGGCTTGGCATCTCTGCCTTCATATTGTATCTCTTTTGCCACCTTAACCATTGGGTCAGTTTTCTGTTCAGCTTTGCATGTGCACATGTTGATCATCTGAGAAATGTTATATCCAAAACTATTAAGACAAGTTTTACTTGACCTGGACTTGCCTAGCCATCTCTTCTCCCCCTTGAAGGCTAAAGGTTATCTGTCAGCCACCATCAACAAAAAGGAGTGAAAAAAGGTGGCAGCCAAGTTCCTGGAAGATCTGTGGCTATTACCCAAAAGTGAATATTCCTCCCCTTTATTAGCCTGTCTCTCTCCCTCATTTTTTCTATGTTTACATCTGTAACCCCTCAACTCCCTGGAGTTGAAGAGTTTATTTGTGACACGAACTTCCATTTCTCTATTCTCTGGCCACTAAATAAAACCTTTATTTCTCCCCAACACTTGTTTCTTGGATATTGGGATGGGGTAACAACCTGATACCCAAAACTGTCACTAGAAGGATGCAAAGGATGAGGCCAAGGTTGAAGAACATATTGTTATATTGGACAAAAAAAAAAAAAAAAAAAAAAAAAAAAAAAAAAACCTAAGTTGTCCTGAATGGTAAGCCTGTGACTTCAGCAACTTGGAATACTGTAGAGGGGTGGGAGGAGTTGAAAGTGGTTGATCAGTGAGGAAACATTGTATCCAGTCCAGGTGTTGGTTGAGGAAATGAAGACACAGATAAATTCCAGACTGGTTTGGGGAAAGTTAATCAAAGTTACTCATGAAGGAGAGATGAGGAATGAGAGATGGTTCTGGGGTTTGGACTTGAGTATCTGGGTTAATAGTGATGCTATTATGAACCCGGGAATGTTTGCAGCAGGCTCACCTGGGGGTGGGGGTGGGGAAACAAAATCTGAGATACTTATTAGACAAAAAGTCACAAGGTCAGCAAGTAGCTGAAAAAAATGAATATCCCTTTCCCCTCCAAATATACATATGAGAGACATCATCCTATAGGTTATATTAAAGCCATGTAGGGGGCGGGGCGTCTATGGTGTCTGGGAGCTTTGGATCCCCTGCAGTTTTTACAGAGCACTGATATCTATGGACTCTAACATGGACTTCATTTAAAGAAACCCACGGACCATTAATGGACAAAAACATGAATCAATTTGTATTGTGGCATTCAAATCCTAGCACTTTGGGAGAGGCTGGTCTTGAAAACCTGGGCATAAGCAATTCTCCTGTCTTAGCCTACTGAGGAGATGGGATTACAGCATCAAGTACCAAGTTTTTGAAGACCATGACCCACCATACCATCATTATGCATTCAAGAGTTGAGTATGAATAACCACATCAAGATTTAGATCCTCTTCAAAAGTTTCAAGTGTCATCTGCATTAAAGCTCTCCATTGAACCCTCTCACAAAAATAAAAGCTGAAAGGGACCCAACTCCATTAATATACTTTAAAAAATATCCCTTCCTCTGACTTCAGTTTCCTCGACCATTAGGGTCTTTCATATTGCTTATGTTCCTTTAGACAAGAGCCAACAAAATGGTGCATTCCAAAAAATGTGTTCTATGGCCATAACTTTTTCTTGGTAGGACAGAATAAACTTGGCATAATAAGTTTAGAATTAGGTCTTTTATTGTAGCCTACAAAAAGTTGGGTCAAGAATGTGAAAATGAGAATTAAATGTTAAAAATTTTTGAGGTTAGTAGAGTATATGCTTTGCATGAGTAAGGCCTGGATTCAATCCCCAGCATCAAAAACAAAAACAAAAAGCCTCCCATATATTTATGAGGTTAGATTACACTCTCTATGTGTTCTAGAGAAAAGACCCCCCAACCTGAAATTTGATGGTTTTTATTCTATCTCTGCCTCCACCTCTTACTAGCTATATGATAATTGGGAAAGTCCATTAACTGACCTTATCTTCATTATCTGTAAAGGAACCTGGTATTTCCCCTGCCTACCTCACAGGGTTGTTGTGAGGTTCAAATGAAATAATATACATAAAAAAGACAATAAAATGTGCAATACAGTTGTAGGGATATGTGTTAAATGATTGCAAATCATTCTTTCTGCTCTTTGGCCTGGGAAGGTAGGTGATTTAAACACAAATTGAAAACATATATTATGTCCAAGCTGGATATGTGGAAATTAGGCTACATTAAACTTTTTTCTCCCTCTGAATACTTAGAGTACTCTTATAGGCTAATTCTAAAAAGGAAGAAGACTATAAATTTCCCTCAAATTATAAATTGGCATTGATGATGTTCTAAAGTAATTAAGGGTTGTAATAGCGATTTACAATGTCCATTTATTAAATTGTGACCAGAATTTTTTAAAATGAAGAACATAGACGAGAATACTTCACAATGCCTCCCACATAGGAAGAGTAAATATTGTTTTAGTTATATGTATGTTTGAATATGTGTATAGTTGGCTATTAAATAAAATGATATTTTTTCTTGTGAGTTGCAAAAATTAAAAAAAAAAATAAAGCCATGTGACTAGACATACTCACCAGAAAAAGAGCATAAAGACAGTACGGCAAACTCATCCCCAAGCCCAAGGCAGCTGACATTAGAGGATAGTTGATTTATTGAAACACCCAGAGAGCTGCTGGTTCCATTTGATCCTTATGTTATTTCCAGAGTGTCCCCATGTCTGTTCCAAGTTTATTTCAAAATCAGCCCATTTCTGGAAGCTAGATGTGGCCTCTGGTTTGTCTTTAAAATGTGGAGAAAAATTGGCCTTTTGCTTTGTTTTAACGGCAATGGGTAGAAAGAAATTATTTTCCAGTAAAAGAATTATTCCACAAGGAATTGATATACCTGCTTTTCTATGTTTGTTTCCTATTCCCCTTTAAAACCAACCCCCCTCCCGGTCCACCCTCATTTGACTAGGATATCTCCACCCATGTAAACACTAAGGTTGTCCATATCCATGAAAAAAATAGTCAAAACATTTTTTTTCCTGTGATACATTGGAGTTATAAAGATAAAAATAAAAATATTATAGACTAAAAGTTGTAGTCAAAGACACATGAATTGTTTTCATCCCTTTTAAGTTAGCAGATTGCTCTGAACATTCATTATAATACCAACAACTTTAGCTATGCAGTAATTATCTTCCCTATTTCCTCATTACTACACTTTAAGATTTTCTTGAAAGTTAAGATTATAGCATTGTGAGTTTAGCTTCCAGAAAATGTTATTGCCCCCTGCCCCTTGCACTTTTCAGTCCTATGTGGTCTTCTCACTGTATTTCTTTCTCTGCCTGCTTTGAGGACCTCCACCTTTGATTCAGAAATTACCTATTTTTTAAAAAAACATACATATATATGTGTGTGTGTATACACACACACACACACACACACACAGGCTTCTCTTCTAGATATGAATAACCACTAACCACAGAGTAAGCATCTATTTAAGTGCTTCAATTTTTAAATTGAGGACTTTTCTTAATTTCCTCTTTTAGAGAGGAAATTTAGAGCACTGATTTTTTTCAATGCCTCCTTGTAATTATAGATATTATTATCTTCATTTTTCACAGGAAGAGACCCTATAAAATTCTTTGGGTTTTTTTTTTGTTGTTGTTCTTTTTAATTTTTATTTTACAGATGAATGGAATTTACTGTGGTATTTCCCTATACATACGCATGTGAATTGACCATGTTCGTTCACTCTTCTTCTATCTTGGGCCCCCCATTCCCACACCTTTCCCAGTCCCTAGTAACCAACTTTTACTTTCAGCTTGACTGTTTTACTTATTTATTTTTCTGAGTTTTAGTTCCAATATGAAAAAGAACGTGATATTTGTCTTTCTGTATCTGACTTATTTCATTTAACATGAAGTCCTCCAGTTCCATTCATTTTTCTACCAATGACAGGATTTCATTCTTTTTTATGCCTGAATAATACTCCACTGTGTGTATAGACCATATTTTTTCCACTCATCTCTTGATGACCACCTAAGTGATTCCATATCTTAACTACTGTGAATTTGCTGCAATAAACATAGGCATGCAGGTAATCTCTTTTGAATGCTGACTTAATTTCCTTTAGATATATACCTAGGAGTGGTATAACTGGATCAGAGATCTATTTTTTTTTTTCAAGAACCTCCCTATTCTCCATAATGGCTATACTAATTCACATTTCTACCAATAGTGTATAAGAATTCCCTTTTCTCCCTTTCTTTGCCTGAATTCTTCTTTTTATAAGAGCCATCCTAACTGTGGTGACATGATATCTCATTGTAGTTTTGATTTGCATTTCCCTGATGGCTAATATGATATTGAGCATTTTTTTCATAAATGTTTGGCCATTTGTATTTCTTTTTCTTTTATTTTCTTTTTTTGAGAAGTGTCTCTTCAGATCATTTGCCCATGTTTAATTGGATTATTTGTGTGTTGTTGAGTTTTTTGAGTTCTTTATATTTTCTGGATAATAACCCTCTGTTGGAGGAATAGCTAGCATATATTTTCTTCCATTGTATAGATTCTCTCTTCACTTTGTTGATTGTTTCCTTTCCTGTACAGAAGCTTTTTAATTTGATGCTATCCCATTTTTGCTTTATTCCCTGGTGCTTTTGGAGTCTAACGCAGAAAATCACTGCTTGTATCAATATCTTAAAGTGTTTCTCCTGTGTTTTCTTCTAGTATTTCCAGAGTTTCAGGTCTTACATTAAGGTTTGATTCATTTTGAGTAGACTTTTATACAAAGTGAGAGAAATGTCAGAGTCCAGTTTCAATCTTTTGCTTGTGGATGTCCAATTTTCCTGAAATGGTTCCAGGATTTCTTAACCATACAATTCTTGGGTTCAAATCTCAGTTTAGCCATTTACTATGTTGGGTAAATTTGGTCAAGCTCTTTAACCTCTTATACCTTGTTTCCTCACATGTAAAATAAGGATAATAAAATTAACAATCCTACTGGGATGTTGAGATCGAGTGAGTGGCTGTATGTAAATCACTTAGAAGAGTTCCTGGTACAGTGTAAGTCACATTAGCCATCCTTTGTCACCAGTGTGACATCATCTTATATTCCTCATTTCTGGGTTCCTTTGTGATCTCTATGATTTGGAGAAAAAAAGTTTTTTCACATCTATGCTTCGCCACTGGAGGTCTCTCTTGCATTTCTACCAACCATATCACCCTACCTACTGAGAAGAGAAAATCCTTAGCAACTGCTTTGGTTGTCAGGTGCCAGGACTCAGGAGGGTGGTTTGCTCTTTTCCCTGCCCCAAATCCAGGCCCAAAAATGTAGGTGAGTTTTGCTGTGGCAGCTTTCCATGGTATTGCCCCTGTTCTGTCTCCACCTGCCTTCCTTTGAAATCACCCCTAGAACACTTCGTGCTTCTCTCAAAAGCCTGAGCCTCCAACTTCCATTCTGAACTTTCTCCCCACTCAGCAGAGATGGAGAGGAGCAAAAGAATGAAGTGCTAACTCCACTTCTCACTTTGTTTGGATGCTTGGATCTGAAAAAGAGAGAAATGGGTGGTCAGGGTTTGGGGGGAAATGAGCAAAAAGGACCACAATGGGGCTATTGATAACAAAATAACTACATGGGATAAATCACCTTGAGCTTCAGCACAGAGGTTCTCAAGCTCTGATTTGCATTAGAATCACCTGCAGTGCTTTTAAAACACTCAGTCCCTGGGCCCAATCCAGTCCAAATGCATCAGCCTCTGGGGCAAACCTAGGCATCCCAGGCATCGAAAACTAGTGCTTTATCATCTACCTCAAAAGTGGTCTGTGGAAGAGCAACCAGAACCTCACCTGAGCTCTTGTTATTAATGCAAAATTTCAAGCCCCACCCCAGACATACTGAATCAGAATCTTTTTTTTTAAGACCCCAGGTGGTCAATTTGCACTCTGAAATTTCAGAAGCACTGTTTTAGTACCCTCAACTAACAACACTACACCTTGAAATCACCTAGAGAGCTGGAAAATAATACTAGTCCTTGGATTTACACAACTTGCTCAGCTATATTCTCATGTAAGTACTAGACCAAGTATAATAAAAGCTTACTGTAACTTCAACAATTATTATTGAATCAATAATTATTGATCACACATATACACATACACATTAGCTTTTATCCATTGCTGTAATTCCTCATATACTTTTTTTTTTATAGCATAGGTCAGCAAACATCAGCCTGCAATAGCCATCAAATTTGCCCCCCATTTTTTTTGGTGTGTGGTGCTGAGGATTGAACACAGGGCCTTGTACATGTGAGACAAGCACTCTATCAATTGAGCTATATCCCCAGCCTCACCCTTCATTCTTTTTTGATAAGAAAGTATTAGAACACAGCCCCTCACTTCACTTACCTATTTCTAGGATTGCTTTTATGCAACAGATGAATTCGTTTCCACAGAGACCACTTGGCTTGCAAATGCTAAGACATTTACCATCTAGTCTTTTATGGAAAATCTTTGCCAAACTATATTTTATAGTAATTTGCCACTGCTCTTAATTTGCCTACAGCTACCATATAGTTCAAGCTTTTTTCAACTTCATTTACTCATCTATTTACCTTTCCTATTTCCTTTTGCTTTGTTCACTCTCAATAAATATTCTAGAATGATTCAGATATTTGTAATATTTTACACATATCCCCAACAGCCACACTTACTAGAATTGCGATTGTCAGTCTCCAGGCTAACATCTTTGTGTATTTCAGCAAGTCAACCTGTCCGACTTTGTGTTTTCAGTTTAGCCTGTCTCTCATTGTGCCTTTGTTAATTGAAGGCCATCAGTCATCCCGCTTCTGGGAGCATCAGAGTGGAACAATTCCTGACTAACCTTTTTTGACTGATTCTCCGTAATTACATATTCATCACAGAGACCATTTAAAGTGTACTCATTTTTAAGTCATTGCAATCTATTCCAATCATTTTCTTGCTGTGAGGCATTTAAATTTTATTAATATGCAAAGCTACTGCCTTGTATGAGGTGGAATAGACTTCTTCCATTTTATCTGCATTTCAACATTTACACTTTATAATGTTGCTTTTGGTTTATAATTCATTATATATGATATTAACTGTACCACATGGACCAAGATTTATTCTCTTTTTTCCTGTGATATAATTTTCTGTGCATGATTTTTCTCATCCCAAAAGTTCAATTCTTCTATGAAGTTTATTGGGAACTAAAAGTACCAATTTAAAATATATTTTAGAAGTATAAATAAATAAGTATAAATGAAAACATTCTAAGGCAGGAACAGCCATGCATTTTTAAATTTTTTTAACCAAATAGTTATTCCTTCAACAAATCATGTTGGGTTCTGTGGCATGTTCTACGTTATGTTTGGCACTAGGGCACAGTGTGGCCAGGGCACAGTTCCTAGTCATAGTCTGATAGACTTAGAAATAAATATCTCCAATCTAATCTGGTAAGATCTAAAAGAGATATAAACACAAAGTGCTGTGTGAGTCCAGGAGAGAAAAGGGGGTCTAATTCTTACCTGGGGAGTTAAAAAAACATCTACCATGGAGTGAGATAGAGCCTTAAAGTGTGACTTGGAGCTCTACAAATGAAGAAGAAAGGAAAACATACTTTAGCTATGTTCATTTGCTTCCGGGGAAGCAATAGAGAGGGAGAGTTAAAAAGACAGAAGTATAAGGGGATAGAGTTGGTAAAAGAAGACCCCCAGAGGAGTGGAGAGGCATGGATTTACCTTATCCAGGAAGAGGGATTATTTTTTTCTTAAGGAATTTCACAAAACTCTTCTCTCAAAGGTTGTCACCGATTTACCAATTAACATCACTATTTGTCTCTTCAGAACTTGCCCTTCTTGATCATTCTATAGCACTTAGTGGTGGCTAGTCCTTTCTTCCTTGCCTGCCTTGTCCTCACTTGGTTTGCCTAGGATTAATCTATAGAGAAATACATAGAGCTAAGAGGGAGGCTAGGTCATAGATTTTACCTTGGACCTCTTTAATTCTTGCTCTATATATCTGCCACCTTGAGCTCAGCCACATCCATGGCCAATCTGTCTCTTTCTCCTCCCAGGTGTGTTTGTTTTGTTTGTTGTTTTGTTTTTAATGACAAAACTTGCACATCCACCTGTGAAACTTTTCCCCTGGATGTTCTCAGAAAACTGAGTAAGCAAGTCTCAAAATGAATTCATTGTCTATTTGCCAAACCCTCCCTAGGTTTGCCATACCTGCCCCACTCTCTCAAGTAATAAACTTTAGAGTCACCCTAGACTTATAGCTCTTAGCCTGAACAGACTTGATATCTCCCCCCTTTCTATGTGCTCCTCTTCTTCCTAATGACCCATATCCTTTTGTTGTTGTTGTTTTGTTCTGATTCCAGGAATTGAACTTAGGGGCACCTGACCACTGAGCCACTTCCCCAGCCCTATTTTGTATTTTATTTAGAGACAGGGTCTCACTGAGTTGCTTAGTGCCTTGCTTTTGCTGAGGCTGGCTTTGAACTGGTGATCCTCCTGCCTCAGCCTCCAGAGCCGCTGGGATTATAGGCGTGCACCACCACAACCGGCTCATATCCTTTTTGGGCAATAATTATCTGTGATCTAATAATTTCTGTAATCTCTGTACCTTTCTGGGATCTCAAATCACAAAATTCAACTCTGGCTAATCAAAGCAGAAAATAAATTTTCTGAAAGACATCCAGTAACATACTTGGAAAGCTGTAGGACCACGCTTAGAAAATGGGAAGCATCATACAAAGTAGAACCTTATCTCCCATCTACCTTTATACTTTTCCTTAAGAGGAAATATGCTCAGATGTTAGGTTGTGCAAAGTGGTAATCTAGTTCTTATAACCCTCTTTTAGTAGATGCTGTTGGTGCTTTGCCCAGATCCACTTGACCAGCAGGACACAGCTGCTTGTGAGTATACGGCAGCTGATGGCTTATGTCTGTGACCTTTTCAGGAGGATTATCCTTGGCCAACTGAGACAGCCAAAGTCCAGGGATACAGAAGAACAAAAGCAGTGAGTTTTATGATCCAGAGACCATTTTTTTTTTATCTAGCGAAGGTGAGACTTTGCCTTAAACCACTTCCTTGCTTGGTTCCTTCACTGGCCCTATCCTGCTGCATGGCTTTCTCCTGAGTTCATTCTGGAAGGATCTACTTCCAGGAAGCCCAACCAAAAACTTACCTTCAAACAGAGTTGATTATTCTCTGTGTTACCACAATTTCTACTTTGTTCCTTGTTAATGACATTTAACACTTTGTATGGCTATTTTTGGTTCATGGGTCAATATCCCTTAATAGGCTATGGAAACTGTGAATGCAGGGAACATGTGCATTTTTCTCTCCTTAAGCCCTACCATATATATAAACAGGAGCTTATAAGTGGTAGGATGAACTTAATAAAAAATAAAGTCAGATCATAGTAGATCAAAGAATGAATAAAAATAAGGCTACAGAGACAATAAGTGTTGCAATAGGCTCTTGTTCCAGTGTCTAAATGTACCCATAAGTGTCATTATTGGCTTACCTATTTCATCTGCTAACTAGAGTGTGGGTGATTGAGCAAAAACACATTTTTAGTAATTAGTCTCTGCCCAGAAGAATTTCTTCCCAGATATAAAGTTCACATAATCTGGTTAATTTCCCAAATAGGTCATGCATATTCTTTCTTTCTTTGTTAGTTTCATTACTGTTTACTCAGGAAGGGTAAATTTAAAATTTAAAATTTTATGACTTAGTAGATTTAAAATTTATGACTTAGTAGTTTGTTTCATTTATTCCAAATGGTTCTAGATTGATTAGCCTATTACCTCATCTATGAAAATCTGTGTGTGATAGATATAGGACAAATAATCTTACAAAGGGCTGAGGATATAGCTTAGTGGTAGAGTGCTTGCCTAGCATGCATGAGGTCCTGGGTCCCATCCACAGCACCACAATAATAGTAATAACAATAATTTTACTGAGCATTTACCATATACAATATATTGTGGTATCAATTATCAGGGGATAGGAGGTTGAAAAGAAAGAATAGAAACTGTTTCTATGCTGCAGGAGTTTGAGCTAGCTAGAATCATGGCACAGTTTAGGATCACTTATAAAGGACCTTATCAACATATTTCAAGTTAATTAATAATTAATGCTTAGAGCTGGGGTTGTGGCTCAGCAGTAGAGCACTTGCCTCACATATGTGAGGCCCTGGGTTCGATCCTCAGCACCACATAAAATAAATAAATAAAATAGAGGTATCGTGTCCAACTAAAACTAAAAACTAAATATTTAAAATAATAGTAATAATTAATGCTGAGCCTGTAAGGACCAATAGGATATAGTATGACAGAATGATAGCAAGAACTAGGCCAATAAAGAAAGGAAGTTTTCTGGAAAGAAGCTTTCCTCAAGTTTGATAATGAACTTATTTTAAAAGACACTTTCTTAATATTCCTATCTAGTCCATGCTTTCTTATTTCTTTTTTTCTATTTATTTTTTTGTTTTTTAAAATTTTTTGTTTTTATTGGTTCTTTTTAGTTATACATGACAGTAGATTAATTTTGACATAACTGCACAAGCATGGAATATATCTTGTTCTAATTCAGTCCCCAGTACCTCTCCTTCCTCTTCTCTTTCCCTACTCCTTGCTCCCTTCCTTCTATTGATCTTTCTTCCACTTACCTGCAGTTATTTATTTTTTAAAATAATTTCTTGTGGATGTACACAATGGTGAGATTCACTGTGGTATATTCATATATGTACATAGGAAAGTTAGAGCAGACTCATTCCACTGTCTTTCCTTTTCCTGTCCCCACCCCCTTCATTTCCCTTTGTATACTCCATTGAACTTCTATTCTCCCCCATCAAGCCTTCTTATTTCTGCTCTAAAATACCCAAGCCACAATTCTAAACATGCTATATTCAAATACTAGAATGAATTAAGTAGATGGAGACCAGTCTGTATCTCAAGCTGAGAGTGTCACAGGGCTGCCACTTGGTGAAAATGTCATTATGCCATTGGTTCAAGTTCTAGCCCGCAAATTGTTAATGCAAGGGTTTATTTCTCTCAAAGAATCTCAGGGTGTACAGGTTCCACATGAGAGATCAGTGACCTTTTTCTGTAAAGTGTAAGTATTTTAGCCAGATGTGGTGGTGCACACCTGTAATCCTAGAAGCTCAGGAGGCTGAGGCAGGAGGATTGCAAGTTCAAAGTCAGCCTCAGCAATTTAGTGAGGCCCTAAGCAATTCAGTGAAGGGATGTGGCTCAGTGGTTAAGTGCCCCTGGGTTCAATCCCTGGTACAAAAAAAAAAGTGTAAGTATTTTAGAATTTACATCCCATATCATCTTTGTCACAACTATTTAACTCTACCATTGTAATGTGAAAGCAGTCAGTCAGAATATATTTATGTGGCTGTGTTCCAATAAAATTTTATTTACAAAATGAGTGGTTGCACAGATTTGTCCCAGAGGCTATAATTTGCCAATTCCTGTTAAAGAAGCCTGACTCACACCAACAATATTGCCCAACAATTACTGGTCAGATACAGATAAGGTTTACATATTCACAGGACAGATTACCTGCATGTCTTATCAGAAATTGACCACTAAAGAAGTTAAACTTTCAATCAGAAATTTGCTTAGCAAGCAACAGATCAAGCCAACAAAATTGTTCTCGTGATTTGTGTTCTTCCAGAAGTGACCCTGAGCAATGGTTTGAATGCAAGTGTCTATTGGCAGATAATCCCAGGAAATATGAGTAAGGAAATAGAGAAGTAAAGCAGGGAAGGGTAGGAAGCCAAATAAGCAGTATAAGCCTAGTGGTTAAAAGCATGGGCTTCAGTGTCATGCTGACCTGATGTAGATTACTGTTTCAACCACTTAGCTCTGCTGCATGCTCTATCCATTTAGATAAAAATGTCATACCTCACTGAGCTTCCTATGAAGAACCTACTTTCAAAAAGCATTTGAGGTCAATGCAGACTTTCTTAGAATTTTGCAGTGGAAACCAAGAGTTTACATCCTATTCCTCAAAGCAATCAACTTCAAAATTTGTTTGACATTTATATTCTTCCAAGTTCTTTCTTGGGCTTCCTGTTACAATGATTTTCCTCTCTGTCCTTCATACAATTACTAATATATTGGCTCATCCATACCCCCACTTATTTTCTGTTCCATCTTGCTAGGCGATTCATTGACACCCTTCTGGCTCTCTAGGTCAACAACATATAGGGGTCTCCAGTTAACAGGACCCATTCGGCTTAGAAGGCAAATAGGATTATGTTATTAGTGGAAAGGGTGGGAGTTTCTTATGCTTCATGTTGCCCTAAGGACTTTTCTTTGTTGTGTGTGTGTGTGTGTGTGTGTGTTTACACTTTATTTCCCGAGAAAGAAACACATGGCAGCAACACATCCAGCTTCTCTCAGTTCCTTTGCCTACCCCTCTCCAGGGGTGAATAAGTAACTTTTTAAAAAATATAAACAGGAGCTAAGGCTGTAGCTCAGTGGCAGAGTGCTTGCCTACCATGTGTGAGGTGCTGGGCTCAATCCTTAGCACCACATATAAATAAATTAATTAATTAAATTAAAAAACAGAAAGCCCACCACCTCTTTTTTCTTTTTCTTTTATCATTTTTAAAGTTTTATTGATTTTATTTTTTATTGATTTTATTTTTTATTAAATACATGATAGTGGAATGCATTACAGTTCTTATTACACAGAGTACAATTTTTCATATCTTTGCATATAGAGTATGTTCACGCCAATTCATGCCTTTATACATGTACTTTGGGGGTTTTTTTGCATTACAATTCTTATTACACATATACAGCACAATTTTTCATATCTGTTTGTATATAAAGTATGTTAACACCCAATTTGAGTCTTCATACATGTACTTTGGATAATGATGTCCATCACATTCCACTGTCCTTGCTAATCCCCTGTCCCTTCCCTTCCCTTCCAACCCCTCTTCCCTATCTAGAATTCACCTATTCCTCCCATGCTCCCCCTCCCTACCCCACTATGAATCAGCCTCTTTATATCAGAGAAAACATTTGGCATTTGTTGTTGTTTTTTTTTTTTTTTTGAGATTGGCTAACTTCACTTAGCATTATCTTTTCCAATACCATCCATTTACCTGCAAATGCCATGATTTTATTCTCTTTTAATGATGAGTTAAAAAAAATTAGAAACAGGAGGGAAAGCAACAGAGTGTGTATGGCAGCTGTGAAGGTGTGCCACTCAGATCACCCTTCAAGAGAGAACTTGCCATTCAGTTGTAAGGAGTGCAGCTAATTGACAGCCTCCAAAATTTTAAGATCACATTCTTCTTGGCAGCCTACCCAGTGACCAAACACAGAAGGAATGCTAAAACCTGCCCATTTCTGCCAATGTGAGACTCCAATATAAGGATTATTTACTCTGGAGTTCCCCAGTGGGTTGTGTGAGACTTTGTCCAATCTGCATTGAGATCCCAGGTTATCCCTACCCAATTCTGCTTCTTCTTTTCTTTTCTTTGATAGATGTCAGACTGTAGCATCATCTGAAGATTTTCCATGCCCAATTTGCTTCCTCCCACTTTTATCTTATTAAAAGGTTTTTAGCCATAATAAGATTTTTGCACTCCTAACTCTGTCTTAGAGGCTGCTTCCTAAAGATTCAACTAACACAGTGTAGTCCTATGGCTTGATTATTTAGTTATGTGTTCTCTCTCTCTCTCTCTCTCTCTCTCTCTCTCTCTCTCTCTCTCTCTCTCCAGAGGATTCATGTACTCATAAACTCTATGAACTAAGTTTCCCAGAAAATTAATTCTCCTTGAAAGTAGGAGGTTGTATTCTTGGGTACATTGCTAGGGAGGGAGGTTTTGAGGTGCCCAGTATGTCTGCATCCAGTTTCATTATATAATTCAATCTTAGAATGACAACGCTGATATTTTTATCCTTATCTGTTTTATTCCTGTGGTTTTGATTTCAATTAGTTTGTGACTCAGGAGGGAAATAAAAAGGGCTGATTCATTTATCCTTTCAACCCCAGTATGAATAGGAAAAAAAATTCTTACATGTAATTTGGAATACTTAAATGATTTTCCAAAGGTCACATAGGGCATTCCTTCTGATCTTTTTTAATGAATTTATTTTTTTTTAATTAACCAAAGGCATGATCTTAAAAGGTGATAAAAATGAGCAGAATGATAGAATTTGATTACTAAAGAATTTTTACAATAATTGCTTCTGCAGATGGATCTATTGCTTCCTTGAAGATATAAAGGTAGAATATCTGGATCATGAGCATGAGGCTTTCCTAGAATTTTAGCATATGTATGTTCCATGGAGAAATTTCTTGGTCTTAGTGTATCCAGAAAGGACTCTAGCAGACAAGCTTTAGGATACTGGTTCTCTCACATTGTCTATGAGAACTTCTGTGCATACAGCCATTGCTGAAGTGTTGGTTCAGATATCTTTTCATTCTTTCCCAGATACCTGGCCTAATTTGCCTCAGGTGCCTACTTAAAGTGTCAATATTGGTATTATATCCATAGCCCCTCTGCTCATCAAAGACATCATGTGCAACTTCAGTGGACAGTATGTTCCCATATTACCAGAGACTTTTTACCTCAAGTGCCTATATTTCTCTGACTTAGAATAATCTCTGGCTATGGGAGAGTGCTAGGCCTACCTATGTGCTAGGCCAGGAAGTGCCAGGGAATTTAATGCCAAAGGAGTACCTTCTAACCAATGTAGAACAGGAGTTACTGGGAAAATCTCCAATTTCCTCACTCTCTTGGAGGAATAATTCTGCAACATGATCCATAAAGTCTCTCAGAAGGTGCCCAATACATTGAGTCCCCTAGCAATAACCCACTCATTAACATATCTTGTATTGAATGTTCTCCTTTTTCTTTCTAGTTTCCTCCTCTGTGCTTCCTAATATCAACCCCTGCTGTGAACTAAATGTTTGTGTCACTCCAAAAGTCGTACGTTGAAATTCCACCCCCCAGTACTATGGTGTTTGGACAGTGATTAGATTTTTAGGGTTGAGCCCTCATTATGAGATCAATGCACTTATAGGACAGTGACATTGCTCCTCAGGTGCCAGGCCTTGCAGTCAGCCTACTGGTCCGTGCCAAGAAGCAGCAGTGGAGCGATGGAGTGGTAGAACAGCAAAGTGGTGGACAGAGTGGGTTGGAGCTCTCTGCACTTCAAGAGAGAGGCACGATGGGCCAGTGCTAAGGTGAGCCATGGCAAGCCTATCTGCCACCCTGTATCAGCCTAGATTCCACACAATGGAGATGCCTGCTGCAGAACCACACTCTAACGGGCAGTGCAGTGCCAGACACCCCACTGAGCATGCACAGTCAATGACTTCATCCTCCTACTTCCAGAAGGTGAGAGAAAATGGAAATGGGGCAGACTTGAATGACTCAAGAATTGACCAATAGCTGCGTGTGGTGGCACATGCCTGTAATCCCAGCAGCTGGGGAGGTTGAGGCAGGAGAATTGTTGAATTCAAAGTCGGCCTCAGCAATCTAGCAAGGCCCTAAGCAAATCAGGGAGACCCCGTCTCAAAATAAAATATAAAAAAGGACTGGGGATGTGGCTCAGTGGTCAGGTGCCCCCAGTTCAATCCCCAGTATCCACCCCCCAAAAAAGAATGGACCAATAGTGTTAGTACATTTCCAAGCCCTAATTAGCATAAGTTTAAATCAATAATAGTGAACAAGTGCTATATAAACCCCCTAGACTAGCACACTCGCAGAGAAATCCTGTTGCGGGTTCTGTCTTTTGGTGCAAGTAATTTTGTGTGGAGTTCTTTTCCCGTTTTGAGTAAATCCTACTGTTAACTCACTCATCTTGGTCTGTAGGTTTCATTCTTGGAATTAGAGGAGAACCCAGAAAGAAGAAGAAATTGAAGATGAGTTGCTGGGGTCACCCTCAACACTGGAGGGCGTTACCTGCCATTAAGAGCTGTAACACTTCTTGGCTGTAGGGGCATGCAGCTTGTGCCAATTCCAACTGTCAGTGGATGCAGTGAATTGAGTTTCATCTCAAAACTTCAGTTTCAAAGCAAAGAGCTTGTTCTTCCCTGCCATGGAAGAAGGACAGAGCAAGAAAACGTCCATCTTCAAACCAGGAAGAGCTCTCACTAGAACCCAAGTGTGCTGGCACCCTGATCTCTGAAGTCGAGCTTTCAGACTGGTAAGCAATAAATGTTTGGTTTTGAAGCCCCCCCCCCACCTGCTGCCCCAGTCTGTGATCATTGGATACAGTAGCCTTAACTAAGACACCCCCAAATAAACTGTTTATATCCAAACCCTATTCTCAGGATCTATGTTGGGAAGAACTAAACTAAGATCTCAACTCTGGTCCTAGCAGACTTTCATTAGAAGCAGACATGTGGAGTATAGCTGAGTCACAGAAATTGTAGAGTTCTAGATGCTGCTAGTTTATGTGTGTTTCTGTTCCTTACAAGCTAAACACCCTTGACTTGACCAAAAGGCCAAATGAATTCAAGCTTGCTTCAACAGTGTCTATTCACATAAGACAATTCTCACTTGCAATGGAGAAACTGAGCTAGCCAGAAAGTTGTTTGTTAGATGTTGACAGCCACAGCTGAAGCGCCCCAGCAAACTTCCAGCTGATTGGCTCATAGAGGCCCCAGCAAACTTCCAGCTGATTGGCTCCTCTGGGTGATGCTCATTGGGCTGTTTCCGCGCCCTTTCAGACCACAGAGCTGCTCATTGGGGGACTCTTTTGGCTCCGCTCACATGATCCAGCCAATTGGCGGGAGGAGTTGGGGTTGAGAGGCTCTCCGGAAGAGCTGGTGGTGGCAGTTGGGCTCTGAGGGAATTCCTGGAGAGCCTGCTTGGTTCAGCGTGCCTTCTAAAAATAAAGTTTGTTCCTGCTTGACAAGTAACTAGTGAATTGTGCCCAGCCAGACTGCAGCAGTTAATGACAAGCTTTTTAAACCATAATATTCTAAAATGTGGGAGAAGCTCCAGTCCCAACAGCAGCTCATTATTAAATCACTTTGAAGTTTTTAAAGTAGGCCTGGAAATATTTCTACAGAGAGATATTTCATTCATTTTGTTTTATTTGACTCTTGTTAGCTTCTAATTAGCCCCCAAAGAAGGTAGAATATCCCATTTTAAAGTACCAAATTATTAACTATTATCAAAAATAAATAAGTAGAGAAAATTTTTCTAACCAACCCTGCTGCCATAATAAAGTAGAAAAAGAATGGACCTGGGTTTTTTTTTTTTTAATATTTTCTTATTTGTAGATGGACACAATACCTTTATTTTATTTATTTATTTTTATGTGGTGCTGAGGATCCAACCTAGTGCTTTACACATGCAAGGTGAGTGTTCTACCACTGAGCTCCAGCCCCAGCCCTGGATTTGAGGTTTCTAAGGTCTGGATACTCCCAGCTCTACTATCTAATAATTGAGTTTTATGGGATAAAGTCACTAAATTTCTCTAAGACTTCTTTCTTTTTTCCAGTGCTGAGGATTGAACCCAGGGACATTCTACCACTGAGCTACATCCCCATTTATTTTTATTTTTTTAATTTTGAGACAAGTTCTTGCTAAATTGCTGAGACTGGCCTTGAACATGGGATCATCCTGCCTCAGCTTCCTGAGTGGCTGTAATTACAGATGTGAGCCACCATGCCTGGCTGAGATTCAGTTTTCTATAAAAATGAAAATACTGGTGTAGATAATCTCTAGCTCTTGTTCTCATACTGTGCAGGATTTCTCTTTCTACATCTTCAATCAAACAATGCCAAACCATAAATTCTTTTTCAAGTACATTTATTCTTTATTGATTCATTTAGAGTAGCCTTCCTGAGTAGCCTGGCTGCGATTCAGTTTTCTATAAAAATGAAAAGACTGGTGTAGATAATCTCTAGCTCAATACTTTTATTTTAATCACTTTAGAATAGAATTTACCAACAGGAAACATAGTTAATTCAGAGGCATTTTTATAGAGTAATCCCAGGTTTTTGGTATAGGTTCATTTCATCCATAAAGTCAAGAGAATGCAATCAAGCTGTGTATAACCTCAGCACATCAGACACATTTTCATAAGGGAGCTACATATTATATCCCAAATAGATAAAGAAATGGCAAAAATAGTAATGAATGGTTTCATCAGTGGATTATGACATTATCTGCTGGCAATATTAGTCTGATTGCTACTGATGCAATAAAGGCAGACAACTATCTGCGAGAGTAATAAATCTAAGCAAAAATTGTGAATTGTTCTTAGTTTAAACATGGAGTAACCATCCTGCTAACCTAAGAGAAATCCATGCAGTAAATCACTTCAGGAGGAATAAGAATCCAGAAAATTCTGCTTCTAAAGGGTAAAGCATCATTTTCATTTTGAGACCTACTTTCAGATACTAAATTAAATTTTAGATGGCCTCAGCTTTTTTCCTGTTTCTAAAAGACCCAACTCACAAATTTGTCATGCCTCCAGTTTCCAAAAGCTGGCACTGGTAGTCTTTTCTCAGATGAATTCCAAGTCTCGTTCAGCTTGGCTAGTTAATTATAGTCATTATCATGAAAAATACTAGGTCACATTAGTTCCATTTTTTTCTTTGCAGAAGAGAGTAATGTGTGAATGTTTAGTCAGGTCATTTTGTATTCAGCAACTAACTCTGGCTTTTATTACTCGGCTGTGACATTGGTAGAGGTCACCTGCAAAGCCATAGGCAGGCAGGATAGAGTAACTTGTGCAAGGAATGTGACAACTAAATAATGTAATAGAATTGGTTTGTTTCTGCAACACAAATGCACTGAGATATTGGTTCACCTTTAACTCTGTCATCTGTGGAAAATGACTTGGTTTCTCTTGTTCCTAAAATGTTCTATCTGTAAAATGGGGGTATAATTTTATTTCTTGAAGATCAATGGCTGAACAAAAAGAACAAGGAATAAAGAAAACATAGGAGAACAAAGAGTCCCCAGCTTCAGAAGAAATTGTGAATCAGGAAATGTATGGCCTTCCTTTTGGTCCTCAAAGCTTCTCTGAAATGACAGAAAAGGGATTTTTTTTTTTAAGATAGAAGCTTGAAAAGCTAAGTAAAATAGGAGATAATAGCAACAAAATTTGGAAGCTGAAAAGCAGTCAGTGGCCTAGAAAACCTAAGAAATCTGAATTGTTAACTGCATAGTGGAAAGCTGTGAACCAAATAGCTATACGGAGCATCATGGGAAGGGCTTTAGGAATTGTTGGTAACAGTGAACCCTGGAAGTTGGGATGAGGGTTGAGCTGAAAGCAAAAGGATTGGATGAAATTGTGTATATGAACCATTTAGAGGCCACATCCCTTACCCAATTCTGTGCAGCATTTGACTGCCCTGCCTGCACTCTAGCAGCAACTGAAATTTGTTTTTTTGAAAAAGAATACATCAGGGGACATCTGAACTGGGGAACACCAGGTACAGTTAAGGTCAGAAGAGCTATATGAAAAATAGGGGATTAAGTAAACATTTAGACGAAATGCTGCTTCTCCTAGCCCTCTTCTTCTACTTGGCTCCTATAGAAATGACAGTCAGACTTGAGTCCCATGTTGCTAACCAAGGTATCTCATTGCCAGTTATTGAATTATAGTTTTCCTAACTGAAAGGTTATGTTATAGGGAGATTCTGTAATTCCATCATGAGGCTCATAATGTCTGATTTTCTTGTCTTTTGTAAAATTGCAGACCTGATGATCACAGCCTGGGTTCATCATATCATTAGAAATCAAGAAATGATAATATTCTAACTCTATCATGCTTTCTTCATTTATGGCTAGAATACCTCTAAAACCAGAAAATTTCCCTCATCAACTATCTGCCTACTTTGACATAAATGTGTACAGGAAAGTCAGGATAAGTGGTTGGTTCTTTCCCCTTATTACCAGCTTTCAAAATAATAAGTTGTTTTCCTGGCAAAGATTTAAGATTTTTTGATGTTATTATTGTTAATATTGGTGTCCTCTTTCTTTTTTATAATCATTTCTATTTTTATATCAAAGGTATATATGCAGAGTATAGTCAAATCATTTACTCATTTTCTACCTTCCAAAGGCAGCGATTTTCACTTCTCTTAGCTAATTAGCTTGATATCTTTACCAACCCATGCTCATTATTTTCTTTTCAGTTTTCAGCATTATGTACTGACTTTTCAATACTGAAAATGAGGATTTAGCTCAATTCTACCCTCCCAGCCTCTACCCCACACAGGCATCCATCACCTATAATCTTCATATAGTTATAGCATAATTACATTTAGTTCAATATTAAATTTTTTATTGACTGTGTAAATATTATTCATAACTGAGGCCTATACAACACCCTGGTTATTCTTCCATCTTTGTACATTTTTTTTATTTTACCTGGAGTTAATGATTGCCATTGGTTGTTTGCTCACTTAATTTTCTATATTCTTATTACCAATTCAGTCTCCAACTCTTCATTAACGATGTAAATATTGTGTTAACACTGTTAATGTACCAGGTCCTCTTTCCATGTTGACACCTTGAATAAACTTTCTGAAGTTTTTAGACTGCATCCAACCAAGTCTTCTGGTGTAAGGATGTCATTCTGTGATCTCCCTCACCTGTAAGCTGGTGAGATCCTGTGACCTCTTCAGATATACCCACTGTTCCCTGGCTTCCTTACCTCTCTTTCCTTTGATGGGTCTATTTTTAACTTTTGCTAAGAATCTGATAGGTTCAGGCATTTGAAAATTCATGTCCTTCAGTTATGGGGCATTTAATTCCCAATTCTTTAATAATCTCCATTTTCTTTGTCCTTTTTTTTCCTGAACTTATCATTGATTGGATGCTGAACCATCCAGGTTGGTCCTTTAATTTTCTTACCTTTTCTGTATTACCTCTTTGTCCTCTCACTCAGCTTTCTGGAAGATTTTCTCAGCTTTATGTTCTCAGCTTTTAATCTCTTTATTACAATTTTAATCTCCAAAAGACGTTTTTATTTGTTTGCTCTCTTCCTTTTACTGGCACCCTCTTCATATTTCATAAATGCAATGTTCTCTTTTCACTCTGAGGATATTAATGAAACCCTTTTCTTTACAATTTTCTTCTCCTTATAAACTTGATTTTTCCCCTCACTCCTTTGATTGAATGTTTGTTTGGTTTTGTTTGGCCTTCACATTTCAGACTAGAGGATTTCCTCAGAAGATTGCTCTCTTTGGTTTATCTGTTCATACTTAACAATGAAGTATTTAAGAGCTGGATACTCTGTGGGAGCAGGTGGGTTTTTGTCAAGTTTAGCTGATATGGTGATGTGACTGGCATGTTCCTTTGGAGTAATCTCTGATGTCAACATCCACAGTGAAGGGCTATCTAGACATTATGAGCCTCATGGTGAAAGTGCAGAATCTACCTATAAAGCGATCCTTCAGTTAAGTAGGGAAAAGATAAACAATCCAATAAACAGCATCAGGCAGTTGGTTAGCCTCATGGGGAAAAATGAGTATGTACCTCACACCATGCACCACATTTTCATGCATTGATAACCAAATGTGAAAAGGCAAACTTTCAAAGTTTTGGAAGGAAATAATCATTTTAAAATTTTCTTTGTGGTTTGATGTAGGGAATGGGTTCTTAAATAAGACATTAAAATTTAAGCCACAGTGGGAAAGATTGATAAATTTAACTATATGAAAATTCAAATGCCTATGTATCCAAAGACACCACAACAATAAGAGGACTAAACCTAGACTGTGAAGAAATTCTTGTGACACATATAACTGACACTATTAGTTATCAGACCATATCAAACACTACTATAAATCAATGTCAGTTGGGGCGTGGTGGCACACACCTGTAATCCCAGCAGCTTGGGAGACTGAGGCAGGAGGATTGTAAGTTGAAAACCAGCCTCAGCAACATAGCAAGACTCTGTCTCAAAATAAAATATTTAAAAAGGGCTGGGAGTGTGGTTATGTGCCCCTGAGTTCAATACCTAGTACAAAAAAAAATCAATGTCAGAAAGACAACCTAATAAAAAAATGAGCAAAAAAAATGAAAAATAGAAATAAGGAATTCATAGACTAGGAAAAATTATTGACCAATGAACAAACTAATGATATAATAATTCATCTGGGAGATGAATATTAAAACAACTACGAGATGCCTTGACATCCATCAGATTGACAAAACATAAAAAGTTTGATGATACCATGGGTTGGTGTGGATGTAAAGCAATTCAATCTCTCTGACTTTGATGGTAGTGATTGTAAATTGTCTCAACCATTTTGATTTAAAGATTGGCAATATCCAGTAAAAGGATATACCCATATTTAAGACCCAGCATTTCTGACCCTAAGCATACTCCCTAAAGAAATTCATGTGTAGAAATGAGTAGATATTTACAGGATTATTTTTGTAGGAATATAACTAAAATAGCTGTAATACTCATCAATGCAGAATAGATAAGTATATGGTGATATAGTAGTGATATATGATGAAATACTATGCAGCTATGAAAATTAACCCACTGGGGTTACATGTATCAATAAAAACAGATCTCAAGAGCCTATAATGATCAAGAATAATAATTTACAGAAGATAGGTATGGTATCATACTGTTTATATATAATCAACAGGCAAAATAAATGTATAAATTTTATATACATACATACACACATGAAGTATGATGCATGAATGGAAATAAACATCATATTTAGGCTTATGATAATCTCTAGAGTGGGAGGATACATAAGATCTGATAAGGGTATAGTCTTAAAATCATCCAGCTAAAAACAATAATAAGAAATGGCTATAGCAGCATTTTTGAAGTCTCATCACTGATTATATACATGAAGTATTCAGAGAATTTTTAATGATGTGATAAAACCACCAACTGCTAGCCTGGATAAATTTTAAAAAGCCATCTCTAGCAGCCCTATCAAACTAAATAACAAGAATTACTGTTCAATTATTGCTAACAATAAGAAAGACTCCTCCTTCACACAACTTAGAGCAAAGCTGATTGTACTCTCTGCCAAATGCTATTTCCATAGCCTGGCTTGAGCTATTTTAAGTATCTGTCAGGTCTTGAGCAATTTCTATATATCTCTTTGGCAACAGTTTCAACATCCAAATTAGCAACTGGATGTTTGAATAACCAAGCAAGATAAAAAAAAAATCATTATGTGAACTTTTAATCTAGACCCCATTTGTCCAAATGGAAAGTAAAATCTAATCCGCCAACACTAAATGTTCTTGTGTTATAGCTCATTTATAGAGTCATATAATTTTCATATCAAGGCCTCACTATAAATATTTGCTTTTAGAAATGAGAGAGACTGGAAGTCTGGTAAAAATTATTTAACTAGATTATTTAAGTTACATAAAATGTGCTATGATAAGCCACTGATGAAGGAGGAGAAAGGATGTTATGTCTCATCTTCATTTATAAAAATAATTAAATGAATAAATTGGTTAAGAATTTTTTTTTTGGTACCAGAGATTGAATCCAGGGGTGCTTAATCACTGAGCCATATCCTCAGCCCTTTTTATTTTTTATTTTGAGACAGGGTCTTGCTAAGTTTGCCGCAGTCCGGCTGGCTGCAGCAAAATAACCGGGGGGGTGACGAATAACTTGTGTACGTTGATACAGCAGGAGAGGGAGCCGTTTATTGCAGGACAGGAGCAGTATTTATACATTCCACACAGCTTATCTAATTAGCATAAACTAGATACATCAGTCAACCAATAAGGAATCTCCACACTTAATGGCTTGCTTTTGTTACTTCTCAAACCACTCCCTCTGGCATTTTGCCAGGCACCATCCAGACTTGTTTACGAACTCTAACATTCCCCTGGCTAAATGCCAGGTGTTATTTTGACTTGTTTACAGACTCTAACATTTCCCCCTTTTGTTTAATTTAAATAATGACCATAGTGGTTTTTACACAAACACCACAAATAACCTGCTACAAACAGAAAGGGAGGATACAAAATGCCACAATACCAAGCCAATTGATGGCTCCATGCAAGAAGCCCTTGGAAAAATTATATCAGCAATGACACCATTTGCAAAGATACAAAGAGTTACAATTTGTTGTAGATTACAGTTTGTTGTCTCAGTCCAGGTAAAGCAGTGTCTCAATAGATTAACTCACAGTCCAGGTAAGTTCACAGTCCAGGTAAGTTCTGCAGGCAGCTAGCTTAAATCACAGTCCAGGTAAGTTCTGCAGGCAGCTAGCCTAAGCTGTAGTAGCAGAAACAGCAACAGCTCCGAAGTATCGTCCGTTTCTCAGCCGAAGTTTCGTCCGGTTTTCAGCAACACTGGAAATTCTTCCACCTTGGTCTTTACTGGCACTGGGACGAAGGCAGGAACTCCAGATGGCTAAAGAAAATCCTGTAGCATTCTACTAAGAAAACAACCTTCTGAACAATTTAGTACATTATCTCAAGGTTTTTTACATTTGAAATAAGCATTAATAGTGCTCATTACTCATCAGCTTCCAGGTGTGGGAGAACCATTGTAGTTTAGTTATTGGCATTGAAAATGACCAAACATCAGGGACACCAGTAGCGTCTTCTGCGGCTGTAGCGTCCCGGGTAGCCCCAGATGGCCCTGGGGAGAGTCCCGGTCTCAAACTGCTACTGGGCACAGGGAGCAAGAGCCTGTGAGACTGTGCCTCCAGGTCAGGTCTAGATTTGGGCTCGCGGCAGTGGAAGAGCCAGCTCCCGGCCAGGAGGCGGGGAAGGGCCAGTCGCCGCCACCTCTTGGAAAATCCTTGCTGCGCTGTGACCGGCTTGCACACTCGGCAGCCGCCTCTCCGCTTCACGCACCCTCCGGTAACGAAAAGTATTTAGTAATAGCCTTTTGCTGCAACTTTTTTCCCGATAATCCTTCTTCTTCTGAACTTTCTTTTTCTTTCTGACTAGAGTTCCTGGGCTCTTATCAACACATGCCCTAACTATTCTTGGTTCCACTGGGGTGCCTTCTTCCCTTAGTAATTTACTTCTCACCCCTTCCATATTTTCATCACAAAGACAATACAATACACTGAGACAAAACAAGACACAAACATACTGTATCAATCTTTTCCATTTTCTCGAAATGGTCATTTTTCCTCTCGCCCTATCTGCCTAGGGATGAGCATATTTGCTCCCGTCCTATCTATGGACGGGCAGCTTTTTTCGTCACTTACCCCCGAGTGTCCCGGGGCTCCCCGTAACGGGCCACCATCTGTAGAAGGCCAGCTGGCTGCAAAATAACCGGGGGTGACGAACGACTTGTGTTGATTGATACCTTCTGAACAATTTAGTAGTTATTGACATTGGAAATGTTATTTAAATTAAATTATTTAAATTTAAATTAAACAAAAGGGGGAAATGTTAGAGTCTGTAAACAAGTCAAAATAACACCTGGCATTTTGCCAGGGGAATGTTAAGAGTTCGTAAACAAGTCTGGATGGTGCCTGGCAAAATGCCAGAGGGAGTGGTTTGAAAAGTAACAAAAGTGAGCCATTAAGTGTGGAGATTCCTTATTGGTTGACTGATGTATCTAGTTTATGCTAATTAGATAAGCTGTGTGGAATGTATAAATACTGCTCCTGTCCTGCAATAAAAGGCTCCCTCTCCTGCTGTATCAACGTACACAAGTTATTCGTCACCCCCCGGTTATTTTGCTGCAGCCGGACTGCAGCATAAGTTGTTGAGGCTGGCCTTGTTCTTGTGATCCTCCTTCCTCAGCCACCCAAGTTGTTGGGATTACAGGTGTGCTCCACCATGCCCAGCTAAATTGACTAAATAAACAACAGTAAAGGACTATAACCATTAAAATGCTATTTTAAGGTTTTATTGTTGTTGTTTGTTTGTTTCTTTTGGTGGTACCAGGGATTGAACCCAGTGATGCTCTACCACTGAGCTATAGTCCCAGCCCTTTTTAGTTTTTACTTTGAGACAAGGTCTGGCTAAATTGCCCAGATTGGCCCCCAAACTTGTGATCTTCTTGCCTCAGCTTCCCAGATAGCTGGGATTACAGGTGTATACCACCATGCCCACCTTTAAGGTACTTTTTGTTAAAAAATATGACACAGTCACAGATACTGTGTAAATGTATAAAATATTATGAAAGGAAATATAGAAAATGTTATATTTCTCTAGGTGTTGGGATTATGGGTTATGTTTTTCAAATATTCTACAATGATGTGCTAATCAGCTTTGCGTTGCTGTGACCAAAATATCTGACAAGAACAGCTTAGAGGAGGAAATGTTTATTTTGGGCTTGTGGTTTCAGAGGCTCAGTCTGTGACTGGCCAACTCCATTACTCTGGGCCTGAGTACAAGCAGGATGTCACATCAGAAGAATGTGGCAGAGGAAAGATACTCAGCTCATAGCAGCCAAGAAGCAGACAAAGAAAGAGCTAGGAGCCAGGGATGAAATATTATCCCCCCAGTGACCTACTTCCTCCAGCTATGTCCCACCTGCCTAGAGCCCCCATCCAGTAATCCATTCAAATTATTAATCCATCAAATGAATTAATCCACCAATCAGTTTACAGCTCTTATAATCTAATCATTTGACTTCTGAACATTCCTGCATAATACAGGAACTTTTGAGGTGACACCTCATATCCAAACAATAACAAATGAATACACATTGCTTTTCTAAATGGAAAAAAAAACATTTTTACTAAGAATAATGTATGTAAATCTTTAGAGGACACACTTTAATCCTAATTACTGAGTTATTAATGAAAGTCTGAATGATTGACTATGCAATATGAAATATCATTTGCATGCCTTAGTAGATTTTGTTTAAATTCATCTAAGTATTCTATTTTAATCAGAAGTGATAGTTCTTCCATTTTTCAAAATCATTTCTTTAACAAAATTATTTATCCTCTCAAGTGTGCTTCTCTGACTTGGGTCATATATCTGTGCATTTATAACTAACTGTGGTGGTTCTCAGTCTTTGTTGCTTATTAAAATTACTTAGGGAGTTTTTTTTTTTTTTTTTTTTTTTTAATTCCAGTGCTTGAGATGCACCCCTGATACATGAAATCAGTATATGGGTAGAATCCGGCTATCAGTAGTTTGTAAAGCTCCCCAGGTGGATTCAATATTCATCTAGTACTGAGAACCAGTATACTAAATAGAGTCTTATTACTCAAAAGTGTGGCCCGTCGCTCAGAAACTTAAGTATAAAATCTTATGCCCCACCCCACACTTATTAAATTAGAATCTGCATTCTGACAACACCCTAAGATGATTCACGTGCTGTTTAAGGTTGAGTGTTGGCAGCAGGTCCACCCTGGCCCCTGGAGCCCTACCTCCACTAGTTTGTTCTGCATGCCAGTGTGGCCAGCTCACAAGGCCATGGCGAACTTGCGGTTTTTCTGTTCCTGCTTGTCCGTCTGAGACATATGTGTCCCACGGGAATGCCTTGACCTTTTCTGGTCTGATGGACTTCTTGTTAAGGGAGGTTTCGGTACCTGACAATAATAGATGTTGAAACTAAATTTCTCCCCCCTCCCTCCTGCTTTTGGGTAGTTTTCCACTTCTGCTGCTTGGGGTATAAAAGAAGGTGTGTTAGCAATAAAGGGTATTGACTCCTGGATGAAGAACCTTGGTGTCCTGTGTGTCTTTTAACCTCGCCGTCCCTCGCCGGACTCGGCTCCCTTGGCCGGACGCGGCAGTTGAGAAGCACTATTCTAGAGCGTTCAAATGAATGATTGAGGTTAATAAGATCAAGGTCATGAGCATGACCTTTGTTTCAACAAGTAGTTTTGCTGTGTTTGAGGCAGGTAGTCACTAACATTTGTGTTTACTCTTCCATTTTTAAGGTCATGCATGCGGATAGTCTTTTGTGGTCATAGGTAGATGTGTGCTTGTAATGATCTCCCAAAGGCCAGGAGTGTTTCTGTTGCTTGTTAGCAGTTCCTCATTACCCCAGGAAATCTGTCAGTTAATGACATTAATTACTCTAGCGTCATTTTGAAACTTTATCCCACAAGGCCCTTCACAATCAGATTCTACTTGCTATAATCACATTGTGGCTGAACCCCAAGGTCTTTCACACCTCCATATTCATTTACATTTCACGGTTTGGGGCACAGAGGAAATCCTCAATAAATATTAGCTGCTACTACTACTATTATTTTGGTGCTAAGGGTTGGAACCAGGGCCTCCTGTGTGCTAAGCACAAACTCTACCTTTGAGCTCCACTCCAGTCCAAAAGTCTTGCCTTGAATGGGAAAACTCCCTGGCTGGAATGTCCTTATGCTTCTTCCTCACCTGGCAAATGCAAACTTAGCCTTCAAATACTGATTTCCTGCATGGCCTCAGTCTTAAGTGCTGCCACTCAAGGGAAACATCCTGTGTCACCTTCTCTGATTATAATTCCTCTGCAGTGTGTGCTGTAACCCGCTTCTCCTCTATGCACTTCTGCAGAAGAGGGACTATATATTCTTGAACTCCTAGGGCTCCTAGGCCTTCCATAAATAAGCATACAATGAATCAATGATTGAAACAAAAAAACCACCTCCTCTCATGGAGACTTGCTAGGGTGCATGGCAGAGGTTTTACTAGGCAGAATAGAAAACCACTAGAAAGCATCTGGTGTTGAAAATGATAGTTATGAGATGCATTTTTATAAGACATTTACTGTTTAAAGGAAAAACAATTAAAATGCGTACTTCAAAGTCCTGAAATATAGAGGCTCTTATTTCAACTGTGTGATTTCTAAGGAAAATTTTGTATTATGATTGTTAGACTTTTATCTATTCCTTGTGCATTCATTCATGCATTCATTAGTAAATCATTTTAAATATCTGCTCTAAGACATTATATTTTTAAGCGACTATAGTAGGCTGTGACAATATGAAGGAATCACACCTTTGCAAGATTAAGTGAAAAGATCATCATCATATGCTAATGTCTTGCAGTGGGAGACAGTGTCTGTTTTGTTATTAGGCAGAATACCCCATGTTTGCTGTAGAGGGCACAAGGATTCCCTTTTAGGGTTTCATATGTCCCTGCCTCATCTCCAACATGCTTGCCACAGCCAGGCCAACAGCTAGAGCTCTTCTTCAGGAGAAGGACTCCCTTTGGGCTATTGGAAATGCTTTGCAAAAAGAGTAGATATGGAATCCACACAGAATGGATGTGTAGGCATGAAAGCACAGCTTCTTTATTTTAGATTGGGACAACTCTGAAGTGTGACTGACATTCCAGAGTTTCCTCAGTAGACTTCCTATGTGAGACTTGGCCTAAAAGGGCACTCTTGTTTATTTTCTCTTTTCCCTTTCTTCTTCCCTAGTTCCTATCACTAGCCCCCATCCCCATAAGCATATCTTTAACCAATCAGTTGTCTGTCAATCTTCTTCTTAGGGTCTGCTTCTAAGGATCATGACCTAAGGGGCTTATTAATGCTGTATTTCCATATCAATATATACACAAAGAGGTTTACATACCCAGCACTCTTTAATTCTTCTTTCATTCTGTCTTTATCAATTAGTCATCTCTACTATTTATGTCTTTGTATTTCCCACTGTGTTAATGGGAACTGTTTTATTCCTTTTGAATCCCCTGTTCTCTCCCCTCCTCCCAATCATAGTCTCTCATAGACTCCCATAGATAATAAGTACTCAAAATTTTTGTTTGTGGTTTTTCAAACCAGACAGAATGCACACACATCTATATAGATGCATACATTAATTAAGAAAAGTCAAATGTGATATTTGAAGAACCTAAAGCACATATTATTAAAGGATTGTTTTTCTAAACAGTCTGAACATATATTCAAAAGTCTATGACTTAAAATAACTAAGTGATTTTTTTCTTTAAAATGAATTCATCATCAAAAGAGTTTTAAAGTAAGAAATGGTGAAAATAATTATATCCCTACAGAATCTGTCTTTTGGACCTTTTTATGATTAATGCCTACTAAAATTACTCAAATATAATCTGACACAGATTTTTCAAAAAGCCATAATTAGAAATGAAAGAGGAGATAAGAGGTTTCATTAAGTCTCTTTCCCTCACCATTCAAACCAGTCCTACCCAATTCCTTTTCATAAATTGTTTCCCTAACATCCCTTCAACTCAGTCCCATTTGGGACACACATATGCAAAATTCTGACACTGTCAAATGAGCTTGACAATGTAGCTGTCCTGCAAAATTCCCCTTCTCAAAATTGCCCAGCAGGGACAATCCCCAGAGTAAAGGAAGTGGTCCTTCCTGAGTTTGTTTGCTTTGACTCAGTTACCTATAATGCCTTGGAATGTTCTTCCTATCAAGCCCTTCTTGTACATTAAATTTCAGAAGTTGTCCTACAGAGATAAAATGGATCTCCAACTTCAACCAATTTCCATGCAAATTAGGCTTGGCTAAACATGTAGCCTGGGAAAAAAACAAGTTGTTGCAAAAATGCCAAAGACCTAAAGTGTTTTTCATTACTTGTCACATGTAGTAAAGGAAATCCATTTTTCCATGAGCTTTCCCATGCCTGAGTGGCTGCCTCATGGAAGCCCTTTACAAAGGTCCACAGTGTTTCAATATGGCCCCTGTTATGTTCATTCTATAGCTCTTCCTTCATTGTCATGATTGGCCCTAATTGCAGAAGCACCAGAAGGTGTTATTGGAGAACATATCCCCTAACATTAGGGCATGTGGATAAAGGTGTAACTTTCTAACCCAGTGCCAAAAAATGATGGTGCCTCTGTGTCAGAGAAGTGTTTCTCATTTTCTGATTTTCATCTAAATCAGAATCATTTTGTTACAGAGTACTATTTGCCTGTGGAGTTGAAGCAATCTTGCCTGTGACCACCAGTTCTTGCAATCTTGCCTGAAGAATTTGAAGTGAGTCACATATAGTAGCTGGCAGGAGTTTATTAGAAGGGAAAAGAAAAGAGAAAAAGGAACATTCTTGTAAGGAAGGAACTGAACTAAGTAAATATATATAGAGGAGAGGTGGCTCAACTGTAACATAGATTTATTCAGGACAAACCTGAGAAGGGGGGGTCCCAGCAGAAGTTGGAACCTATCTTACGTTTACAATCTAGGAAAGTTATAGGGGAAAAAAGGGGTAGAGTGATTTTTGTGGTTTGGCCATTGCTACGGTGTTGTCAGGAAAGGGTTCTTGAGGTCATCACTATCATTATTTGTGGTGGTCACTGTTCTGTGTCAAATAGGGTGTTTCTCATTATATCAGTCCCAGGTAACAATTCTATAGTTCTGGGTCAGAGTGACCATGGGGTGACAGTTGTTCTAAGGTGGAGCAAATGTTTCAAAATGGTGTTGCCCAAGTCAGGTTCTCCCTAACAATTCTCAAGGGAGAAAAGGATAGAGTGAGTCCTCTCAGAGAGGAGAGGGATGGCACACCTCACTTGTCCTACAGTTTTATTGGAGTTCCTAGGGAAGTTTCCAGAAAATTCCACCAACTCCACCTTTTGACTTTTGATTGATAGCCAGATTTTAAGTCCATACTTCATAGGGTCTAACCCCATGGAGCGTAAACTTTACTATTATAATGACATGCTAAGGATCCAAAGACAATTTGAGGTCACCTTGGCCTGCACTGACCGGGTCTAACTGAAACTTATTCTTATAGATTCTGTAGTTGGTGGACTTTGCTTCTAATTATCATGTTTCCCTAAGTCCTGAAATGTGATCTGTATAAAGGTCAAAAAGTCCCCCACTTCAGGTAACTTGTGTTCTTCTTATTGGAGGCAAAGATTCTTTGGGCCTGCAGGTTAACAGGCTGTTCACTGACTTAAGCCAGGACAGGGTCAGAGTGGCCTTAGGCACCTTGTTTTTTAAAAGGAAGCATGTGGGGTGTCAGCACAGTAGGCCCAATTTATAGAATTATCCCCTTACCCTCATGTTCCCACCTTTCATGTCTCTGCTACATATCAACTCAGGAAGGCTTGTTAAACATGCAAATTCCTATAATACAACTTTTGAATCTAATTTTCTGGAGATAGAACACTCCCCTTTAATAAACTTTTATCTGACCATCACTGATTGGCCCAGGGCAAACCCATTACTCAGAGAGCCACTGAGAATTCTTAGATATTTAAATATGGTGCTCCTGGACTTGAAGCTACATGAAGATCAGGAACTTTGCTTTGTTCTTTGGTGTATCTGGCACCTCGAATAGTGATGTCTATATAGTTGGAGCTTATTTGACCAAATTAATGCAGAGTGTCTCTCTTTGCTTTGATAAAAGAACATTTCTAACTATAAAGCAGCCATCTTCCCCTGTTTGCAAGAAGGACAGAATCAGAATGAGACTCTTCTTGCAATTCTTCTTGAACTTAAGACTCTTCTCAAGTTCCTGATTCTACTTTTCTCTGAGGCCTAGCTGTCTCCCTGTGATTCCCTTGATTTTGTGACCCAATAAATTGCTGAATTTATTGCTCATTCATTTGATTTAGGTTTCTGTCCCTTGCAACCTAAAACATTCAAATAAATATAGCCTGGATCTTATGATCTATTATTTGTAAACCATTTTATTATATTTTTACCACACCTCAGCCTATAGGCAACTCTTGAAATAAATTTAAAAATCTGAGATGCAAAGAGGTAGAGAAAACTTTCCTAAGGTCACAAGCTAATGTGTGGAAAAACCAGGACTACATTTTTATTGATGTTTCCTTCTTGGTGAAAAAGAACAGATAGATCAAACTTGGTGGAGATTGAAAGCTTTGAATTGTTTTTACCTTTAATGCTTTCCAATCAGCTTAGCATTATAGCAAAACTGGTTCAATGATGAGGGAAGATTTCAGCTGCCAGACACTTGCAGAAATCTCATTCTACTGCAGACAGAAAATCTGATAAGTTCTTGTCTAGTCCCAGTGAATGTTTCATCTGTCAATGAGAGAGTGAGTGTAACAAGGGAAACTGCTGCTCCTGACTTAATTATAACCACTAGGAAGAACTGGGAGTGATGGGGGTGATTTCCAATTGTTAGAAATATGAAGACTAGTACCTTGTTGTTATAGGCATTGTCTAACTTAGACTCTGGATATGTCTGGATACATATTTAGGAAGTTGAAAATTTAAAATTCTCACAGAAAAGACAGGAATGAAGTCTTTGACAACTACCCTATAAATGTGAGAATGAAACATTAAGAACATTGGGAATGTTTTGTTTGCCCGGTATCCCCCATCCTTTGCCTTGGAATGAAATACCCTCATTTTCATTGTGGAATCACTTGTCACACATTCCCAAAACGATGTTTCCCACTCCCAGGTAATATTACCAAGCATGAGCTTGTGACCAAAGTCTGGTAAATCAAATTGGCCCTTGAAGGAGCATGCACCCAAAACCAGGCCAAAGAGAGTCAGAATCTTAAGAGAAGTACTCGTTTTCTTTTAGGATTGCTAAGCTAAAGAAAGAGTCTACCTGCAGTGGACTTAATCTGACCTAACATTCTTATGTACATATATGAATACACCACAGTGAATCTCACCATCATGTATATCCACAAGACACTGATCTTAAAAATCTATAAGTAAATAGCAGAAATATCAGTGGCAGAGGAAGATCAGCTAAGAGAACAGAGGGTGGGAGGAAGGGAGGATTAGGGGAAATACTGGGGACTGAATAAGAAGGAATTATATTCCATGCTCTTATAATGATGTCAAAATGACTCCTATTGTCATGTATATTTATTTTTTTTAAGAGAGAGAGAGAGAATTTTTTAATATTTCTTTTTTTTTTTAGTTATTGGCGGACACAACATCTTTGTTTTGTATGTGGTGTTGAGGATCGAACCCGGGCCGCACGCATGCCAGGCGAGTGCGCTACCGCTTGAGCCACATCCCCAGCCCTGTCATGTATATTTAAGATGAACCAATATATGTATAAAAAGAGGAGTCTGTCTCTGGTGAGGAGGAGGAGAAGAGAAATTTAACATTATTTTAGCACTTAGTTCAAACCATGACAAGATCTTTTGGTTGTGAGCCTTTAAGTTTCCTTTTTGAAACCCAGCTTTGAGTTGGGTTCCTGCCCAGCACAGAGAGGCATCTGAAGAATCCAACAAAGTTGTGGAGAGAATTTGCCAAGCAACAAAGGTTTTAAAATTGCAAAGACAAGATGGGACCAACTAACCAAACACGAATATAAAGGAATAATATTAAGTCTTAAGAATGGCATTAGGGAAGACAGAGTTTAGGATCACTAAGTAAATGTGCAAAAACAATGCACAATTCCTTTTTTATTATTTTCTAAGAAGATAAAGGAAGTTACAGGAATATCAGTTGAGCTGTAACAGTTGATGGAAGGAAAGAAAAACTATTTTATTTCTTTTATGTTTCTATTTATTTTTCCATTAAAAAATAATTTCAAATTGAAAAGGTTAGAGCAGCAAAGATCAGAAGAAAATAGAAACCCTGGACATTTATAGAGATTGGAGGTTATGTCACTCTGAAAACAACCATGGTTGATTCGAATAGAAAAATAATTTACCAAAAGGAAATTGGGTAGCTCATAGTTCTAGCCCTCTGGGAGGGCTAGAAAGCTGGGAAGAGGCAAAAGGCCAGGAAAAGTGACCTTAATCTCCCCACGGAATAGCCTATTATAGACTCTGCTGCCACCATTACTGTGTGGTGGATGCTATACTTTGTGCCACAACTATTGGACACTGCATGCTGTTATAGGATCCTGTCTCTGCTGCCCTGGGAACTTGATCTTGACATAGCCGCACTTTGTACCTCCGATGAATCTACACAGCTACAGATTTTTTGCACAGGTGGCTTCAATTCAAAGTCTGATTGTGTCGACAAGTGTATCTGGTTAGCAGAATATAGTCACGTGCTCACATTCTAGCTTCAAGGGATGCTGGGAAAACTCTATGTGGCATTTTCAATTCTATAGGAGGAGACAGTGGTAAATCCTCAGAGAATGGAATTCAGCTAGTGTGTAGCTAAAACAACTGTGAAAAACCCTTCACAGAGGGCAGACCACACCTGAAGAGGTTTGTTCACTCTGGGGAGGGCTGATTCTTAAGAGGGTTATTGACAATTGAAATTCTTAGAGGGCTAGAAGCATCTTGAAACCGGTTTATAAGGACAAAATTGAGGGAATCAGTAAAATTTAGTCCGAATAATCAGCCAATTTCCTTTAGTTTTAGAATCCTAAAATGACAGCATCACTTTCTCCAGGGATGCTGTCCAGTACAAACTCCATATCCATCCATCACCCATTCTCTTCTTCCTTATTGGTCTATTGCTAAAATTTTTCTAGTAGACAAAACTGAGATAAGTGGAGCCTGCTCAATATAGATAAGACATTTTTGGCATATAAATGTCCTTTTGTAGAATGGCCTATCTTCAGATTCACAATGATCTCCATTTCCAGAGAAATTGATCACAAAAAGGCTAAAGGTTTATAGCATGTGGCGCATATGGCAGTATGTTCTATGTGGGTCATAGAACCTATCATACTGTCTTTTTCCCCATTACTCCTTAGTAGTACAACCTGACTTTGTGTACAGTGGCAATACGCCTTACTGTATGATTATTTTCCAGCCATCCTTACTTTGACTGATCTGTGGCCAATTAGAACAAAAGAAATATTCTGTGGGATATAATATCTGTGGGATAGAATAAGAAGGCAACTTTGAAGGACTGACTCAGGTTAGAAAAACAACCTTTTTACCCTCCCCCAATTTTTCCCTTCTGCAAGGCTAGAATATAGCTTTTGTGACTGAAGCTATAGCAGCCATCTTCATGAAGTGACTTAGAAAATTGAAACCATGCATTACTAATAACAGAGCGGAAAAAAGCAGAAGGAGCCCAGGTCCTTGTTGACAATATGGTATCACCATATCACACCTACCTCTGTACTTTGGGATTTTATTTATTGTGGTTTAAAAGAAAAACAAAACATGGAATCTACCCTCTTAAAAATATTGAAATGTACAGTACAATATCATTAACCATAAATACAATGTGCTATAGATTTCTAGAATTTTTCATTTTTCATAACTAACTCTATATTCATTAAATGAAATAACTCTCCATATCCTCTTCCCTCCAGCCCCTGAAAAGCACCATTCTACTTTCTGTTACAATGAGTTTGAGTACCTTAGATACATAATACGAGTAGAATCATGTAATATTTGTCCTTCCGTGACTGTCATGTATCACTTAGCATAATATCTCAAGGTTCGTCCATGTTATAGCATATGGTACTGATATACCATATTTTCTTTATTCATTAGTCAATGGACATTTAGATAATTTCTGCCTATTGGCTGTTGTGAATAAATGTAATGAAGATGGAAGTGCAAATATGTCCTCAAGATCCTGATTTCACTTCTCTTGGATAAATACTCAGAATTGGGATTGCTGGATCATATGATAGTTTGGCTTTTATTTATTGGTTTATCTATTTACTTACTTATTTATTTTTTAAAGATCCTCCATACTCTTTTCCATAGTGGCTGCCCCATTTTACATTCCCAAAATAGAGCACAAGTTTTCCGATATTTCCCCTTCCTCACCAGCATGTTATTTTCTTTCTCTCTCTCTTATTTTTTTTTTTCCTGTATTAGGGATTGAACCCAGGGTACTTAACCACTGAGCCACATCCCGAGCCTTTTTTTTTTAATTTTTTTTATTTTGAGACACCATCTTCCTATGTTACCCAGGCTGGACTCCAATTTACAATCCTCCTGCCTTAGCCTCCCAAGTAGTGGAGATGATAGGCGTGCCCACCACACCTGGAAGTTTTCTTTTCTTGTAATATCTTTTTCTGGCTTTGGTATCATTAGATAGCTCCATAAAATAAGTTTGGTATTAATTTTTAAATTTTTGGAAGAACTTGAGGATTGACATTAATTCTTCAGATATTTGGTAGAATCAGTGTGGAGCATAATCATTTTTTTCTTTTTTTTAACATTTAAAAAAATTATTCTAATTTGTTATATATGGCAGCAAAATACATTATAATTCATATACATATATAGAGCACAATTTTTCATATCTGTGGTTGTACACAAAGTAGAGTCACACTATTCGTGTCTTCATACATGTACTTAGGGTAATGATGTCCATCTCATTCCACCATCTTTTCTATCCCCATTCCCCCTCTCTTCGCCTCCCACCCCTTTGCCCTATCTAGTGTTCATCTAATCCTCCCATGCTCCTCCCACCCCATTATGAATAAGCCTCCTTATATCAGAGACAATATTTGGCATTTGGTTTTTGGGGATTAGTTAACTTCACTTAGCATTATATTCATGAAGCATAATCTTGAAACACACAATCCTGAATGCTATAATCATAAATGTTGAAATCCCAAAAGATCAAAATCTCCAAAGTCTCAAATACAAAATGATGAAATGTGGAAAGCTGAAAAAAACACAATTCCTACTTTTTTTTATTTTGGGAAACAAAAATCTGTGTAGAGTAGAAAACAATTCTGGGAAAGGGATTAGTGCATTTTGGTGTACACAGTATAGTCACATCATGTTAGGTGGAATGACTATCTAGAAACTTGGTAATGTTTTTGGTGTGTCTGTGAGCCTGTGTTCATAGGAGGTTAGTGTATGTCTGAGTGGACTAGATGGATAAATATCTGCCTTCAGTGTGGGCAAGCACCACTCCATTGACTCAGGCCTGGAGAGAACAGAATTGGAATCCATCAAAATGTATTATCACACTGTTGACTTTGTATACAGGCAATGTGGGTGAATGTAAAAGCATTGAAACTTCCTTAGTAAATAAAGAGATGTCCTTTGTACATCTGCATTTATGAAAGATCAAATTTTTCCGATCTTTGTTCTTTGGGTGGATATATATATGCAGCATTGATTTATTATGTTTTTTGATTGATCTTATCAAAGACTTAGGTTGCCCATCTCAGTATTTCAGATGGCCACAGTTATAAAGCTAGATGCATAAAATTACTAATCATAGTGATATATGCTTATGCATTTTGCTTTTTGACCTATTTCACTATGAATATGGTTCATCCAGTCATAACTATTATAGCTATTCAGCTCTCATTAGTATACCTGAGTGTTTATTCTTGCAAAAATGTTATTGCTTATTTTATTGTGTAAAGTGGTATATGAAGTGTCTGTCACATTTTTATATGTTTCTCAAATAAATCCCTTTTAAAATGTAAATAATTGTCTTCTAAAGAATTTTTGAGCTGGGTACAGTGGCGCACACCTGTAATCCCAGCTGCTGGGGGAGGCGGTGCTAAGGCAGGAGGATCTTGAGTTCAAAGCCAGCCTCAGCAACTTAGCAAGGCCCTAAGCAACTCAGCAAGACCCTGTCTTTAATTAAAAATTATAAAAGGCTGGGGATGTGGCTCAGGGGTTAAGTGCCCCTGAGTTCAATCCTAGTTGACCCCCACCAATAAAAATAATTTTTGAAATTATTTTTTCCAGAATTATATTTTGATCTTTTGGATTTTAGACTTTAGGGATTTCAGTCTTTCAGAATTTCAACATTTATGGCTTTTGAGATTGTCTTTTAGAAATATGGCCCCAATGAATGCAACAGAATTCAATTGTGAAGCCATCTGGTCCTGGGCTTTACTTTGTTGGGAGGTGTTTATTATTGATTTAATTTCCTTACTGGTTATAAATCTGTTTGCATTTCCTATTTCTTTATGAGTCAGTCTTAGTAGATTATATGTTTCTAGGAACTTATCTGTTTCTTCTAGGTTTTCTAATTTGTTGATGCATAATTGTTCTTAGCAGTTTCTTATAATTCTTATTTCTATGGCATCAGTTGTTAATTTCACTTCCTTGATTTCTTTCTCTTTTTGGTGGTGGTGGGGTACCAGAGATTGAACTCAGGGGGCACTCGCCATTGAGCTACATCCCCAGCTCTGTTTTGTATTTTATTTAGAAACAGGGTCTCACTGAGTTGCTTAGGGCCTCACTGTTGCTGAGTTGGCTTTGAACTCATGATCATCCTGTCTCAGCCTCCCAAGCTGCTGGGATTCCAGGTGTTCACCACCAAGCCTGGCTCACCTCCTTGATTTCTGATTTATTTATATAAAACTTCTTTTTTTCTAGTCAAGGAAGTGTTTGCCAACTTTTTTTGATCTTTTCACAAAACCAAAACTTAGTTTCATTGATGTTTTTCTACTGTCTGTTCTCTAGTTCATTTATTTCTGCTCTAATCTTTTTTTAAAATATTTTTATTAGTTATTGATGGTCCTTTATTTATTTATTTGTTTATATGTGGTGCTGAGAATTGAATCCAGTGCCTCACCCATGCTAGGCAAGTGCTCTACCACTGAGCCACAACCCCAGCCCTCTGCTCTAATCTTTATTATTTCTTTCCTTCAGTTAACTTTGGACTTAATTCACCCTTTCTATAGTTCTTTGAGGTGCAAGAAATAAATCATTTATTTGATATAACATGGGCATTTATTGCTGTAAAGTTAGCTCTTATTTTTGCTTTTGCAGCATCCCATAAATTTTGGTATGTTGTATTTAGATGTTCATTTGTCTCAAAATATCCTTTTAATTTCTTCTTTGACCAATCGGTTATTTAGCGGTGTGTTATTTGATTTCCATATATTTGTGAATTTTCCTGTTTTCCTTGTACTATTGAGTAGAAGTACTGTTTTGTTTCATTCCTATGGTTGGAAAAGATGTGGTATGAGTTCAATCTTCTTAAATGTTTGAAGACTTGTTCTGTGACCTAACACATGGTCTATGCTAGAGAATTCTCCATGTGTGCTTGAGAAGAATGTGTATTCTGCTGCTGTTGGGTGGATTGTTCTATACATATATGTTGGGTCCATTTGGTCTATAGTGTTGTATAAGTCCTGTGTTTTCTTTCTGAATACTCTGCCCGTTATTCAAAGTATAATATTAAAATCTCTTACTATTATTGTGTTGCTATCATTTCTCCCTTCAGTCTGTAAATATTTGCTCCACATATTTAGATGCTCTGATATTGGATGCATATATGTTTATCATTGCTTTATCTTCCTGTTTAATTGATACTTTTATTGTTATATAATGTCTTTTTTAATCTATTATGAAGTTTTTGATAAAGTCTACTTTGTTTGATATAAATATTATCACTTCTGCTTTCTTTTTGTTACTGTTTCTATGGAGCATCTCTTTCCATCTTTTCATATTCAGCCTGTGTGTGTCTTTAAATATAAAGTAGGTTTCTTATAGACAGCATATAACTGGCTGTGTTTTAATCCATTCATTTTTTTAACACAGGATGCTTAACCACTGAGATACATTCACAGCCCTTTTGGTATTTTATTTAGAGAGAGGGGCTCACTAAGGTGCTTAGGGCCTTGCTAAGTTGCTGAGGCTGGCTTTGAACTTGAGATCCTCCTGCCTCAGCCTCTGGAGTTGCTGGGATTACAGACATGTGCCACCACTACATCTGGCCCATTCAACTATTTTATGTCATTTGATTAGAGAGTTTATTCTTTATTCATTTAAGGTAATCACTGATAGGTAAGAACTTACTGCCATTTTGTCAATTATTTTGTGTTTTTTTTAATATCTCTTTTGTCACTCTTTTCTTGCTGGTTTCCTTTGTGTTTCATTTATTTATTTGCAATGACATGCTTTGGTTTTTCTCTTATTTTCTTTTGTGTATCATCTTCTATAGGTACTTTCTTCGGATTACCATGGACTTACGTAAATACCTATAATAATAGTAATATTGCTGTTTAGCATTTTTAAATTTCAGCTTGAACAACCCCATTTAGCACTTCTTATAAGGCAAGTCTAGTGATGATGAATTCCCTCAATGCTCAATGTTCATTTATTTGAGAAAGTCTATCTCTCCTTCATTTCTGAAGAACAGTTTGCCAAATAGTATTTTGGTTGGCAGTTAATTTCAGCACTTCGTTTGAGTGTGTGTATGTGGCGGGGGGGTGGGAGGGTGGGATGGGGTATTTAATCATTCAACTTCTTTCTGGTCTGCAGAATTTGTGCTGAGAAATCTGTGATAGTCTTATGGAGATTTCCTTGCATGTAGTAAATTCCTTTTGTCTTACTGCTTTCAAAATTTTGTTTTTAATTTCTGATGATTTGATTATAATGTGTCTTGGCCCAGGTTTCTCTGGATTCACCTTATTCAATATCTATTGGCCTTCTATAATGTGGATATCTATCTTTACACAGATTTGGGAAGGTTTTGATATTATTTCTTTAGACTTTTGGTCTCTTTCTCTTCTCCTAAAATCTCCATGATACATTTTTTTTTGTCCACTTAATTGTGTCCCATAAGTCACTTAGGTTTTGTTCACTCATTTTCATTCTTTTTTCTTTCTGTTCCTCTTACTGGGTAATTTCAAATGACCCCATCTTCAAATTCACTGAGCCCTTATTTATTTATTTATTGGTACCAGGGATTGAACCTAGGGACACTTAACCACTGAGCCACATTCCCAGCCTTTTTTATATTTTATTAGGGATAGGGTCTTGCTGAGTTGCTTTGGGCCTTGCTAAGTTGCTGAGGCTAGCTTTGAACTCACTATCCTACTGCCTCAGACTCCTGAGCCGCTGAGATTACAGGCATTTGCCACCATACCTGGCCTGAGTCCTTACTTTGCTGTTGAATTTCTCTAGCAAATTTTTCATTTCAGTTATTGCATTCTTCAGCTCTAAAATTTCTGCTTGGTTCCATTATATATATATATATATATATATATATATATATATATATATATATATATATATATATATATATTCTCCTTGTTAAGATTTTCACTTTGTTCAGGTATCATTTTCCTGAGTTCATTAAGTTTTTTTTTGGGGGGCAGGGGTGGTGGTACTGGGGAGTGAAGCCAGGGGCATTCAACCACTGAACTACATCCCCAGCCCTTTTCTGTATTTTATTTAGAGACAGGTTCTTCCTGAGTTTCTTAGGGCCTTGCTAATTGCTGAGGCTGGCTTTGGACTTGTGATCCTCCTGCCTCAGCCTCCAGAGCTTCTGGGATTACAAGCCTGCATCATTATGCCTGGCTCTAATTAAGCATCTTCATGAGAGTTATTTTGAATTTGTTTCAGGTAATTCATTTCCCTCTATCTTTAAGGTCAGTTTCCAGCAGTTTTTGTTTTGTTTTGTTTTCCCTTCAATTGCTCCATTTCTCCCCTGTGTCTTTGGGCTTTTTGAAATTTTGTGTTGGTATTTTTGTATTTAAAAGAACAGCTACCTCTCCCAATTGTGATGGACTGGTTTCAGAAAGATTAAGACCTTAGCCAATCAGCATGGCTAGAGATTCTGGGGGCCTCTTTAAGCCTCTGTGGGTGTGTGAATGTGACACTTGATTGCCTGGATTCCTAAATTGAGGGATTTGCCAGTTTCTTTTTTTAGGAGCTCATATGCTCTTCTCTGTGTTTGTCTGCTGTAGTACTGGTAATCTGAAGCCACAGTTTTCCATCCAGCCCCTCCCCCCTTTTCTTTTATTCTCAAAAGCCCAAGACATCTAGAGTATGCTGGGCGCTGTCAGCTCCCAGAGTCAAGCTTATCTGAAACCAGTGTGTCAAGCAGCCCCCAAAAGCCAGATGTTGGACATATGCTCCAATCTTTTTTTCTCCCAGAGGGAGATGCTAGCAAGTACTATCAGCCACTATCTGCTGTATAGGAAGTCCTGTGTAGCAACAGCATGCTGCCAAAAATTTTTTATTCTTATTATCCCTCGGGTATCTAGAGTATGCTGATTCCTATCATTACTCTCAGGCAAGACAAAAGCCAGTCCCTCAGTCAGGCCCCTGAAAGTGAAAACTTTGGACACGTGGCTCAGTCTTTTTCCCTCCCCAGGGACAAGCCAGGAACTGGGAGCTGGGAGTTTCCTTCCAGTCAGACAGCAACCAAGGGCCAAGGGTATATATGGCTTGAGGGTGCCATAAGTTTTCCCACAATCTTTAATGTGACTGGTTTTGTGTTTGCATAGTGTGCAGGGGCCCCTTAACTAGTTTCTGGATTTTTCACATATGTTTTTTTGTTGAATATGTGTCTCCACAGGAAGAAGGCAAGTTTGGGGTTTCCTATTCTGCTGTCTTGCTGGTGTTACTCTCTGTACCTTGTGTAAGGTCCTTGTTTAGCATCTGGATGGCCATCTTAAGTGACAGCCTCCATTTAAGAAAAAGTTTTTGCTTTCTCGCCCAAGGGCCTTTCTGAATAAGCCTTACCTCTCCCTCATACAACCCCACCCTTAACCACCTGCATTAGGACCCACCTGGCTCTAATCCCTGAGCCTGCCCCACAAAAGTCTGGGAACCCAAGCCTGTATTGCCTCTCTCTGTCTATGGAGAGATGGCCTTTATTTGTCAGCTTGGACAAATAAATTCTCATATGTATCTCTGCCTGGTCTCCATCTTTCATTTCTTGCTTGTCCATCTCCTGGTTCCTCGTTTTCTTTTCACCTTGAGCTTCTTTTGTTAAAATAGAAGACAGAAATAAAGCTATACTGTTAAGGACATGGAGAATAGGCCCCAGGACACTTCCCCTATCTACAGCTGTTCCCCTACCTGCCTTCCAATCATGTGTGTGGGGTGATGTCTGTGGTAAATTGGAGCTTAGAAGCCCAGGCCTCAGGCAGAGGGAAGGTAGGAAGGGAAACTAAGAATACAAAAGGAACTTGCACCTGGCCCCCAGCTGACTGAACCTGCTATCCCCAGTACAATAGGCCCCATGGAACTTCCCTACCTGCCCTCCTGTCCCACACTAAATGAGCCCACCAAAAGTAATTGACTAACTCCTCCCATGACCTGGCTCTGCTAAGCCCTATAAAACTCAGCCCCTATTGTAGCCCCTTGGCATTCTCCCCTCAAAAATGTGCCCCTCTATTGTTTAATAAAGCATCGCTGATCTGTAGAGGTCTGCCTCCGTTTCTTTTTTCATTTGCTTTCATACTGTGCTTAGATTTTTTAATGTGTATTTATTTTTATGTGACTCAACCTTACCCTAATGGATAAAAAGAGATAGATGCCTGCTTTGGGTGGAAGATGATATTAGATGAGAAATTAAAACGTTTTTAAATATCTTTTATTTTTATTTGTTCATTTTTATATGGTGCTGAGGATCGAACCCAGGGCCTCATGCTTGAGAGGCAAGCACTCTACCACTGAGCCAAACCCCAGCCCAAAACATTTTTTTAATATATTTTTTTTTATTTTTTAGTTGTAGGTGGACACACAATATTTTTATTTCATTTTTATGTGGTGCTGAGGATCGAACCCAGTGCTTCATGCATGCAAGTCGAGCACTGTATCACTGAGCCACAACCCCAGCCCAAGAGAAATTAAGACTTTACAAATTTAAGGTATATAAATCTCAGGATTCAATGTAGTTTTCTTCTCTCAAATATTTTATGAGAAACAAGAAATTTTTTTAAATAATGGGAATGTATACAAATATGTTTCCCAAGAAAGCAAATTCATATATATATATATATATATATATATATATATATTTAGTTGTAGTTGGACACAATACCTTTATTTTAGTTATTCATTTTTTATGTGGTGCTGAGGATCGAACCCAGGGCCTCACACATGCTAGGTGAGCGTTCTACTGCTGAGCCACAACCCCAGCACCTCCTCTTGATTTATTTTTATTTTTAACCATAGCAAAACAATTGGTTTCATGCTACTTTGGTTAATTAGGAAGAACAGAGGAGATGTCTAGGTGTGTTAGCTCTTGGGCTAACCTCAAACCCTGTATCTTTCTTTGGGCTAGATACTTAGCCTGTATCAGAAACCATAGTTATCTTGTACTAAATAAATGGTCTCATTTTATTTATATTTAGTCATTGAGTAAATGAAATAAAGCCATTAGAAGAGATAATAGACTACAGATTTAAAAATAAATATTGAGACGAGATAAATATGTCCACTTTTCCATGACATTTATCTGGCAGCAGCAGCCTATTAGACTGTCATTATGTTCTATTTCATTGACTTATCTCCAGGCTCCCATTTTTAGAAGGCCCATTCATTTTTTAAATGCTTTTATACTCATCACTTACATGTACTTACCTACATAGATCCTCTGCATCTACTAGTACTATATTTTTGAATTCCAATTTCATATGTGTCACACAAAACTCAAATCCAAATGTACAACATTCTTTGTAAGGTCAGGCAGTGGTGACCAAAAGGAGGCAAATTTTAAAAGGTCGCTGAAGGAGGCTTTATGGAGATTTCGCTCCCCAGAGGAACTCTCAGACTAGCAGAGTGGGTCTAAGAGAAGTGCAAGGGGCTCCAACAGACTGGAATTTTTACTGGGTTTAGGGCATGAAGGGAAGCTTGGGACAGGAAAAGGGGTTTTTAGAGTCCCTCATCCTATTAGGGCTGGGGGGGGGGGGACTAGGCTGGCTAAGATCCAGGATTGGCCAAGAGATCCTTGATTGACAGGTGGTTCCCTCAGTGCCTGACCTGACATTCTTGACTCCCCAAAAGGGAGGGGGCTAAAAGTCACTATCCAAATAAACCACTACTTACAGTGGTAGTCTGGAGATTCAGCTCTGTGGAGGTTCTAATTGTGAATTTCAAGTAAATATAAGCCAGCCACCTATATGTTAATAGAAAGATAATGACATTTCTAGAACTTTTTTTTCTGGTACCGGGATTGAACCCAGGAATGCTTAATCACTGAGCCACATCCCCCAGCCCTTTTTATTTTTTATTTTGAGGCAGGTCTCGCTAAGTTGCTGAGGCTAGCTTTGAATTTGTGATCCTCCTGCCTCAGCCTCCTGAGTTATTGGGATTACAGGTGTGTACCACTGTACTCAGCTTAATTTTTCTTTTCTTTCTTTTTTTTTAATATATATTTTTAGTTGTAGATGAACACCATGCTCAGCAGTTTTCTGGAACATTTTAATTGAAAGAGAAAATATAATTAGAAGCTGAAGAAACTCAATTTTTACCTTTTTTGGGTGGGGGGCGGTACCAGGGATTGAATTCAGGGGCATTCAATGACTGAGCCATATCCCCAGCCATATCCCCATATGGGGTCTCACTGAGTTGCTTAGAGCCTCACAGTTGCTAAGGCTGGCTTTGAACTCTGATCCTCCTGCCTCAGCCTCCTGAGCCATTGGGATTACAGGTGTGTACCACTGCATCCAGCTCAGTTTTTACTTTTCTTTCTTTCTTTTTTTAAATATATATTTTAGTTGCAGATGAACACAATATTTTTATTTATTTATTTTTATGTGGTACTGAGGATTGAACCCAGGACCTCACACGTGCGAGGCAAGCACTCCACCACTGAGCCACAACCCCAGCCCTCAATTGTTACTTTAAAAAAAAATTTTTTTTTTAGTTGTAGATGGACACAACACCTTTATTTATTTTTATGTGGTGCTGAGGATTGAACCCAGTGCCTCACACAGGCAAGGCGCGCGCTCTACCACTGAGCCACAACGCCAGCCCTCAATTTTTACTTTTTAAACTAAGTTTAGCTTTTACAACTTCTAGCTAATAATGAACCAAGTTTCTCTCAGTTTTTCTAGAAGTAGCTCAAATAATTGAAAACCATAAGATATTTTTTAGGATTTTGTTTTTTTCAAAATTGGGAAAGTTTGGTAAAGCAAGGAGAAACTGGAAAGTTTCCAAAGTACTTAAAAGACTGAAAATGACTGAGTCAAGAGTCCTCCCTCATGTCTCGTCTGCTTATCCTCTCTTTACAGATCTGCTCACCCACATAGCTTTCTGTCATATGTTTTTACCTTCCTGTCTACTTTTACTGCTGCAGAACCAGATAGCCTTGAAAAAGATTAATTTTATTCTGTCTCATGCATCAGCAACAAAATTTGTCAACTTGAATCTTTATTACCAGCAATCACATAAAAGCTGAAAAACCCAGCATGGTTTCTTTTTTCACCTTAGAAGTAGAATTTGTCACACTAAAAAAAAAAAAGAAAAAGAAAAAAATCTGTAGGCTTATAAATGGAACACATTTAAGAATCATTGAGAAAGAATAAGCAAAACAAACAAAAAGCAAAAACCCCATGACTTTTCTAAGGAGAACCAACTTACAAAGATGCAAGAGGTTAGGGGGTGAGAGAGCTGTGATAATCCATTTCTTAAAGCAACTTTATGCAGACTAATAAGGATTTTGGACAAATGTTGACATTTATTCAAACTAGACACCAAGTTAAATCATTTGTAGTCATTATCCTAACCATTCTTTGAGAAAGATTCCGTTATCATTGCCAATTTACAGATGAGAGAACCTAAATTAGGAAGATTAGATAACTTTCCCAAGGTCAAACAGCTGGGCTTGATGGAGCAGGATTTGACATCAGGTGTCATTTCAATACCTTCACTTATTCATTGCCCAGAAGCTTATAGAGATTCTCTGTTCTCAAACTTGACTTCAGCAAATTCAGACATTTTTCTGGCTTTCCTCCATAGCTACCTAACTTCCCCAAACAAATCACAGCAAACTGCTTCAAACTGACAAAAACCTGAATAAATATAGAGCTCTTTATTTTGCAAGTGATAGCTACCCACTGAAGCAAAAAGGAGGAATATACCGGGTCTTTTAGTTTAAAAGGCCTTCAAGTAAGGTCAGGTGCAGGCATTCTAACAATGTTATCAGGTCACACTTTTTGTCATCTATTGTTGTTACCCAGTTCAGCTTTCCTTTGTGTGGCTTTCTCAGAATGCTTTCTCCTTGCAGTCATAGGATGGCTACCAGTAGTTGCACGTTTAGTCCTATTACTTTAACAATCTTTCCCAATGTGTCTAGCCAAAGAAGCTCAGGATTACTTCTCCTTGGGCAAACCTAGGATTCATGCCTATCCTTGGGCACAATGGAGTGGTTTAGCTCCTTTCAGACCATATGTTCTTGGATTGGGAGATAGTGTTTCTCGAAGGAAACTCAAGCTATTGCTCTTAGGAAAAGGGAATGCAATCTGGGTAGGCAAACTTCCTCATTCTGAAGTCTAGCCTGCCTTTCCCCTTTCTATCCTTAGAGTGAGCCATTTCCAAAGCTCATCTCTGCCAGCCTTTCATAGTCAATCTTACTGCATTTTTGTTTTATCTTCGGGACATATGTGTTGAAATTATGCCTATGTGTATGTATACATATAGGCATATTTATTTAAAATGATATATCTATATCTTTTTCTGTCATAAGATTGTAAAATTGCTTCCACAAGAGGTCTATATGCTGCCATTGCTGCTGCCACCATGTTTCTAGTGATCCCTAAAAAGTTCAAGCATATTTTCCAAGTACTCAACACTAACATCAATGGGCAGTAGAAAATATTCTTTGCTATCTCTGCCATTAAGGGTATGAGGCAAAGATATGCTCATGTGATGTTGAGTAAAACAGATATTGACCTCACCAAGAGGGCTGGAGGACTCACCGAGGACAAGGTTGAATGTGTGATCACCATTATGCAGAATACATGTCAGTACAAGATTCCAGACTGGTTCTTTTTTTTTTTTTTAAGAGAGAGAGAGAGAGAATTTTTTTAATATTTATTTTTTAGTTTTCGGTGGACACAACATCTTTATTTTATTTTTATGTGGTGCTAAGGATCGAACCCAGCGCCCCGCGCATGCCAGGCAAGCGCACTACCGCTTGAGCCACATCCCCAGCCCCCAGACTGGTTCTTGAACAGACTGTAGGACGTAAAGGATGGAATATCCAGCAAGGTTCTGGCCAGTGGTCTAGACAACAATCTACTCAAAGGCCTGGAGCAACTGAAGATTGGGGCCCATGGGTGCTGTACCATTCCTGGGGCTTCTGTGTCCAAGGCCAGCATGTCAAAACCACTAAGTGCTGTGACCATACGGTGGGTATGTCCAAGAAGAAAGGAGTCTGTAGGCCTTCTCTTATAACAAATAGTTTATATGCCTGGGGGAAAACGACTGTAATGTCACACTCAAGTTTCAAAACCGAATTAGCTGTTGTCCTTTCCTTTGTGCCCCATATCTATCCCTCTGCCTGTATTTTTTGCCTTGGTGGATATACCTCCATTGGCCCAATTGTCCAGAGCAGAAAGCAGATGTAACCTTTGACTCTTTTCCTCTGTTATACCCATATCTAGTTGGCCATCAAACCCTATATATCCTTCCTGTTTAGTATCTCTTGGCTCTTTCTAAGTATCTCCACCTTTCTTGGTATTGCCCTAGTTGAGGTTTCCTCATTTCTTGATTATTCTACTTACACCTGACAAATCTGCCTCCATTCAAATATAGCTTTCAATTTTTGAAGAAAACAATCTTTCTAAAGCACAGATATGATTCTGTGACTCTCCTTATTATATTCATTCAGTGATTCCCTCTAGTATGACCACCGTAGGCTTCATTTCCTCATTGTTAAAGGAAAGGCTTAAATTGATAATCTCTTGGATCCTTCTAGCTTCATGATTCTGCGAATCCTTGCCAGTCTAAAGCAGTTAGCTCTGTTTGATCACTGGTAATGGATTGCCTTTTAGATTATGGACTGAGACCCAGGTTCTTTCTGAATATTATCCCTTATTTTATCTCATGGGAATTCTGAGTCATTTTGAGAAGTTGTGTCATATTGAAAACAGCTGGAGAAGTGTGGACATGGGTATTCCAGAATCATAAACAATATCAGTTATTTGGGACATATGTGTTCTTTTAACTACCACCTCTTGCATTCATTCACATGTTCTAGAAATGGACTATATCAGAGAATAAATTCTACTTGTATTTTTGGCATTGGAACTTTTTATAACACTGAGAACCACAGATGTAGAAGTGGAAATATTGGCTTACCACAAGACAAAAGGCAGGTGTGTTCACACATTATCATTACTAGGTTATTATTTAACAGCTGTTGAACTATATCACCATAGAGATTCTTAATCACTCCTTTCCTTCTAACATCCTGAATACTGGAGTAAACCTTAGAAATGACTACATGTAGAAAGCTGTTATAATTTTTAAATTAAAGAATTTAATTAAAGGAACACCTACATCCCTACTTGCCAATTTATTGTACTTTACTCAGATTCATCAAGTTTAAATGGAGGAATACATGTTTCAGCAGTATCCTATATAGCAATGTACTATCATAGTACATTCAAATCACACACCCATACACATACATTGTAGGACCGAAAGGTATAATTGACATTTTTCTCATATCTGCTAAGCTAGAGTGTATACTATTACTTGCTCTTGGCCAATATGACCAGTCAAACTGGGCTGTCCCTCCTTCAGGTAGAACAGTGAGTGCCAGTTTGCTTGCTTATTGCATCTGATTTTTAATTTTGTGATTACATTATGTAATGGTGGTTATGATTGACCTATAATGTCTAACAAAATGCTTAAAGTTCATAATACATGAGCTAGAGGAAAAAAGACAAGAAAAAGAATCAAATCCTATGTTTAAAATGCACATTTTTATGGCTGCTTGTGTCAGAAGAGTACAATCAAGAAACTGGTCAAGAAAACAGATAATAAAGTTCAGATGTCAATGAATAGATTTTGACATTATGGTCACAGAGATCCAGAAATATCTATTGGGCACAAATTGTATGTCAGGCATTGATCTAGATATGGGGGATGCAGGAAAAAACACAGACAAAAAATTCCTGTCCTCATGGGGATTACATTCTAGTGAATGGATACAGGTAAAAAAAATAAATAAGTAAAATATATAATTGTTAGATACTAACAATTGGGGAGGGATTGTCATTTAAAATAAGAAGTTGGGGAAAACCACACTGAGAGATGTTAAGACACAGCCATGAATACACCTTTTGAAGAATAATCCAAGAAGAGGAAACTGTAAAGGAACTCTGAGTTAAACTATGACTAGTATGTTTGAGGAACATGAACAGTGGTCATTATGGCTGGAGATGAAATAGCAAAAGCAAGAGGAATAGGAGGAGAGGTTATAGAAGTAATAAGGGCCAGATGTCAGCAGGCCTAGCAGGACATCCTAAGAACTCTGTACCTTCCTTTGAGGGATATGTGAAATATTGACATCAAAAAATAGGATCTGATTTGGTGCATGCATACAAAAAATAGGATCTGGCTGCTGTTTTGAGAAGAGCCTGTAGGGAGTAGAGTATAAAGAGATAAGTCTTCAATTAGTTTGTTTATCAGGGATGCATCTCCACAGAAGATATGCTATAAGAACTGGACAGACAGCAACTCAGTTATTTCAACCATTTCCAGGATGCATCCCTAAAGAATAACTTTGGGAAACTTTCTGAAGGCATTTTAAGGTGGTTTATCCAATAAAATGTATTAAACCTCTAGGGTGAGATTTGATAGTTAGGATACTACTGATATTTTTTCATATTCACCATTAGATAGTAATAATTTGCATGAAAGGAACACTTTGATTTTAATACTCTCTTTCTTGGATAGTTTTGCATAATTTGTATGTGATTTACTTGATGAAACCACTAAAACTATTTTCCATCCATAGTTTTACATAATCTGCATAATAAGGAAATACTGAGAAGAACTAGGAACTGAGCAATTCAGCAAGATCACAGAAACCATGTGTTGGGAGCTGCCTGTCAGCAAATGCTGCTAGAAATTCTGTGAATATCAGGACAAATCTTGCAGATAAGGGTAAAATAAATGGCCTTGGCAAGATTTTGTATAGGTTGCACATTTCTTGTTAGGTCATTGCTACTTCTAAAAAAATTCAACTAGAATTATTCTTTTGGGACACAACTTTCTAGGTGTATGTGTACTTCTTATTTTCTAGATTCTTCAGAAATACTTCTCTTTTCAACTGCTTATTACCCCATTGAGTGGACACTGTTGATTAGAAAGGACTTCTATGTCATTGAATAATAGGAAGCTAGCAGGATATTTCAGTTACCATTGCTGCATACCAAATTATCCTAAAACTAATCCTAAACCTAAATCCTAAACCGAAAGTAACAGTTTATTTTTGCTCATAATTTTGTGAGTCAGAAATTCTGTAAGGGCTTGAGATAGTGGTTCTCACTTGGAGCTGCAGTTATCTGAAGTTTCCACCTGGCTGGATATCCAGGGTGGCTCTTCACAAGGCTATCAGTTTATGCTGTCAGCTGGGCTGTTGACTCAAGCACTTTTAAATGGCCTCTTCATTTGGTCTGGGCTTCCTCACAATATGGCAGCGTTAGGGTAATCAGATTCTTACAAAGCAGCTCAAGCCTCCAAATGTGAGTACTCCAGCATGTAAGATAGAAGCTGCATCACCTTTTATGACTTAGCCTTGGCTGTCTTGCAGTGACATTTTCATCACAGTCTATTGGTTACAAATGAGTTACAAGCCTACCCAAAATCAAGAGGAGGTGATATGTACCTTCCTCCTGATGACAGGAACGTCAAGGTCACATCGATTGCAGAGGAGCATGTGGCATAGGAGAAATTGTTGTGGCCATATTTGGAAATATCTGTCACACAGGCTTAGTTAGTAAAAATAGAATGTGTGAAGTCACTGAATTCAAGGTAAAGTATAGAGGTCACCAAATCTCATGGAGAAACAAATTTGGGAGGCAGAAACTATGAATGTTTACATTTTTGCATCTATAAGAGCAATAGGATCCAAGAGCACTGCAGGAGGTTAAACAAGGCAGGTTAAGGTTTCAATAAAGGCCTCACTATGTAGTCTATGCTTCAGGGTACCTTAATAGTAACACTATGTGTGTGTGTGTGTGTGTGTGTGTGTGTGTGTGTGTGTGTGTAGGGGTTATTGGGAATTGAGCCCTGGGGTGCTTCACCACTGAGCTATACCCCCAATCCTTTTGTTTTTAATTTTTTAAATTTTGTAACAGGGTCTTGCTAAGTTGCCCAGGCTGGCCTTGAACCTGCCATCCTCCTGTCTTAACCTCCAAAGTTGCTAGGATTACAGATGTGCACCTGCCAGGCAACAATAGCATTCTTAGGGTAATTCGTTTGTTTCACAGACTTTTAGTGATAGGTACATGCATTAGTAATAAAATAGTCAGGGACTATTTTAGGCTCTTGGTGCATATCAGTAAGTAAATGTAACAAAAAAGTCCTACCTTCATAGACAGTGTCTTCTAATGGAATAATGATATTAAAATAACACTGCTTGCAAATTAAGTCAATGACAATTAGCAGTGGGACTTTGTGTGGTTTAAATAGCTTGTTCTACCCTAGAGGAAGTTTTGGGCTGGAGTTCTGCCAGGTGATTCTGCAGCAAAGAAGTGAGGTCTTTGGGAAAGCATTCTATAGGCTAAGAGTTCATTTGTCCTGTGAATTCAAGAAGGCTCTTAGATATCATTAACCTCTTGCTTCTCCCAAATCATTTGGGGTTTTTTGTTACCAGGGATTGAACTCAGGGGTGCTTAGCCACTAAGCCATATCCCCAGCCCTTTTTTGTATTTTATGTAGAGAGCCGAGTTGCTTAGGGCCTAGCTAAGTTGCTGAGGCTGGCTTTGAACTCTTGATCCTCCTGCCTCAGCCTTCCAAGCCACTGGGATTACAGGCATGTGCTACTGCACCCAGTGTTCAAATCATTTGTTTTATATTCTTCTTATGACCCTAGTTCTTCTTGATGGCATCTTTTTGATGGCATACAAAAGAAATCTCTAGGAGCTCCTGCCCTGTATTCACACCTTTATCACATTACTTTGGAATTCATAATGAAATCTTGTTTCCTTACATGATGTACCAATAGAATAAGACAGAAAAGAGTATGTCAGTTTTAGACTAAAAGCTAAGAAGTCTTGCACATTTCTGCTTTTGCTCTTGCCCCTTTGCCATCGCCATGCAAGCATGATGGGGTGGGCCTACTGGAGGACAAGGGACATGTGGATCAGAGCCCAGCTAGATCAGTATCCCCAAGCAAGAGCCAGCCTACATCCAGATGCATAAATGAGTCCAGCCGAGATTCCAGATACCTGAACAATAAACTTATTGTTAGACCTTAGAAGATTTTTGTGGTTGTTTGTTATGAATCATTTGGGGCCAATAGAAAACTGCCACAACTGGGAAAAAGCAGATCTCCTTCTCTTGGTGACATGCTCCCAGTACTATTCTGAAATCAGCTACTATAGATTCCTGGCATTGCTGCTAGTGGCACCCCTGGGCTGGGATGTGTGGAAAGATAATCAGAGTCAGAATTAACAGTATTGCCTCTGGATTCCTGACAGGGAGAGGTAGTTTCATTTCCTCCTTGTGAAGGCCTGTATTTTGTCTCTATGTCTGAGGGGACATTTGTCATTCCTAAAGTCTATTACAATTGTGGGATTAGGAAGAAAGCCTCAAGGCTAAACATTCCTTTTGCTCCTTTGATGCCCTTTCTTCCTTTAACTTATCAAGCTTCCTGGGTAAAGTGGACTTAGCTTTATTATTATTTTAATTATTAGTAAAAGTATACCCATTTTGGTAGCATTATAGGAAGATGATGGCCATACTGTCCCTGGATGTGAATATGATTGTCCTGGCAATAATTCTGGCAAACTGAGGTCCTTCACCAGCAAGGATAGAGGGGCAAATTATTTAATCATAATGAGTTCATCGTGACAATTAATGCTTCCAAACAAAATTGGCCTTTCAAGTAAAGGAAGTAGCTGCCCCCCCCCCCACACACACACACAAAGTGCCAGAAACCTTTCTGAGTCATTTATTCTAATGTGTCTTGAACAATCTCTATCAAAATACAACCCCCACCCCCAAAGATGTGACCTCGTTAGCTTTCAAGAGTCAACACTTTGGGAAACTGTTTTAGAAGAGCTGAACACAAGAAAAGCAACTAGTTTGTGTAATTGTTCATTTTCTGTCTTTCCCACACAACTGTAAGCTCCAAGGGGCCTAGGACCAAGTCTATGTTACTCATCCATCTATTTCCAGGTTCCAGGACACAGAAGAGACCCTCAATAATGCCTGTGGAAGGAAAACAGAAGGGAACAGAGAAAATAAAGGAGGGAAAGAGGAAACAGCAGAATGATCAAAGGCCTAATTAAATTCTCAGTCAGCATTTGTCCTTGTATTAACTAGTTAATGACTCCCTGTTTAGTGGCCTCTTACTATATTCGCAGGGGGACAGGGGAGACCTCATTCCCTTGTCTTCACCAGATGTGGTTCTTTTTTACTCCTGTATACTTCAAAAACAAAACAAATCAACAACGCTCGGCAATCAAAGACAAGAAAAAAAGTTTCCCTATGGGACATTTTACCTTTTAACGCATGAAACAAGATGTACTCAGACCCCACCAGTCTTTGGAATTGAAACATTCAGAGTGAGAACTCCATAGTGATCAAGATGAAAAACAAGCTTAGGGGAGGGCTCCCAGTCCCCTCCCAACTCTGCCGTACTTTAGTTCACAGGCTTCTTAAACTTTAATGTGCATGCGAGTCACCTACAGATCTTGCTAAATATTCAGATTTTGATTTAATAGGTCTGGGGTGAAGTCTGGGGTGTTGCGTTTTTAATATGCTCCCAGGTGATGCTGATGCCGCTGACCTGAGGAGCACACTTTTGAGTATATAAGGGACTCGATGTCGTCGTCTCCGCTACCAGGTGTGCTAATGCCCAGTCTCAGCGTTCCGGGTCGTTGTCCCGCACGTCCCTGGCCTTCCGCCGGGAGGGGAGGAGCCGAGGGCGGAGCGGGAGGAGTGGCGCGGGCCCCGCGTGGGTCCTGTCGGAGATCACCTCGGCCCCTTGGAGAGGCGGCCGAGCTGCGGCGGCGTAGGAGGGGGCGGGTTTGGCAAGGGCGCGGCCTCTGGGAGGGGGGCGCACGACGCGCATCCCCCGCGCTCGCCCGGGCCACTCGGGAGCCTCGCGGCAGCCCGGTGCCCCACTTGGCCATCCGCTCCGTGCTTCTTCTTTGCGCCCGCCTCCTCTTGTCACCTCCCGTCTCACCCTCTTGCTCCGTCCCCGCCGCATACATCGCCATCCGAGTGCCTCAGAGAACCGGAGGTTGTGCGCGGGGCTGCAGGGCGCGCCCTCAAGCGGTCCCCAGCTCGATATTGGGGGGCACGGGCAACAGCATGGACACCAAGCGCTGCTTCGCTAACCGCTTCGATGACTACCAGGGCAGCCTGCTGGCGGGCCAGTGCGAGGAGGCGGTGGCGCCCTTGGTCACCGCCACCATCGAGCGCATCCTCCAGGAGCTGCCCCCTCTTGGGGGCGGCGCTGAGGCCCGGGGGGCGACGGCCGGGGCCAGCGTATGCCAGGGTGGGCTGTACAGCGGCGTGGCCGGGGTGGCCTACATGCTCTACCACGTCTCACAGAGCCCGCTCTTCGCCGCGGCCCGAGAGCGCTACTTGCGCTCCGCCAAGCGCCTCATAGACGCGTGCGCCCGCGCCGAGGAGTGGGGCGAGCCGGACGCCGACACCCGCGCCGCCTTCCTGCTCGGGGGCGCGGGCGTGTATGCTGTGGCCACGCTGGTGTACCACGCCCTGGGCCGGTCCGACTACGTGCAGCCGCTGGGCAAGTTCCGGGCTCTGTGCGCCGTCTGCGCGCCGGTCTCCTTCCTGGAGTGCGGCTCCGACGAACTGTTCGTGGGCCGCGCGGGCTACCTGTGTGCTGCGCTGGTGCTCAAGCAGAAACTCGCCCAGGAGGTAAGAGGCGGCCCCGGCCGTGGGAGGGCGCTCGCCACCCGCCCGGCCCTGCCCCGCCGCGCTTCCCCGGACTCCCCGACTCCCGCAGCACCGCCTCGGGTTGTTCCCCTCCATTTCTCTTTGTTACTCTTTGTCTGGCGCTTTCATTTCTTCCGCCTCTTGAGGTTTCTTTTCTGCTTTTGTCCGTCTTTCCCCCTCTTTTTTGACCTCTCGTTTGTTGAGATTCCAGGTCTTTGCATTTTGTTCTTATTTTAAGCTGAACGTGGCTTCACCCCAGGTGCCTCTTAGCCCAGCAGCTTCCTGGGGGCTGACAGTGGCCCTTTTAAGTGAGATTTTGAAAACTCAAAACCGAAGGGATTTCCTTTCCTTTGACCCTGCTGTCAAAAGCTGAGGCCCCTTCGAATGTTAGAGTACTACAAAAGTAATGGACCGAGTAGGGACTGATGTGGAGATAAGTTGTTTCAGAACCCCTGGGTCTGTGACGGAGAATAAATGGCCAGTTGTAGGTCAGCTGTGCTTACTATGTTACTTGATATAATTCAGCACATCCCATGGCTCTCATTAGACGCATATTTGATGGGAAAGCCCTCCCTTTAAATACATAAATGTAGGCAAAAATGTACCCCACTGTGGTCAAATGTGCACATTTTTCATTTTAAAATGTGTACTTAGGATGATCAAGACCACAGCTTCCTTGACAGGGCAGCTTTTCTTGATGAATAGCTGTTCAGTGGCTGCTGGATGGGAGTTGGGGAGGGGTGTGTGTGTGTGTGTGTGTGTGTGTGTGTGTGTGTATATATATATATATATATATATATATATATATATATATATATTCACTTTGAATACAGAATGTAGATATTAGAAGAGAATGTGCCAGTTCCTGTGGAGTGTGTGTGTGTGTATGGGGGACTCTGAAAGATCATAGTAACTAGCACTGAAAGAGAGGCACTTTCATTCATAATCCACCCAAGCCACATATTGTTCTAGGAAGGAAGTGACACATTTTACTTGACTTTATTTGGGTGAGAAAACCGTTTGAAGAAAAATTAAAGGTATACAGTGTGTTTTTTTAAAGTGTAATTAATTTAGATAACCTCTACAGAAGCAAACTTCTTTTTTTTTTAATTTATAGCAGTCGAGGTTGATTCAAGTGAGAATAAAAAGATTACTAAAGAATGTGCAGTGTGCTAGCAGGGCAGCAAAGGTCTGGTGTGACAAAGTTGTCTTGAAATAGTTCACTCTGCTTCTGAGTCACTGTTATCTGCTAGCAGTTTCCCAAGGGCCCTTCCAGTTGTATAAAACCCTTTAGAAGGCCACAGAGCTATTTACATATCATTTGCATTGCATTTGCATCTGCTTCTCAGACCTTGCAGTCTGGTGGCAGGCAATTTTCAAATTCTTTTTTTCCAGTTGTTTTCCTTAAGCTTGCTTCTTTCCCTTCCCATGCCTTGGGTCCTTTTCTCCAGAATGGACTGACAGACTGGGAGACCCTTCCAGTCACATGTGGAAGCAGACCAGAAGAACTCTCTGCTTCGGAACTGGTGGTCCAAGGCCAGTCTGGAACACTGCTCCACAAAGACACTTATTAAGACCTTTCTTTTGCCCTCCTGCCAAACCAGATATGTCTTTTTGTACTAATCAGGTTGAGGTGCTTTGGCCCCTGGTCCTAGGAGACAGAACAAGGTCTGAAGCTTAAAAAATAACAACAAAAACCCTGTTAATCTGTTAGATCAGCCAGTCCCAGTGCTAGGCTCAGCTTCAGCAATCCAGTTCAGGTGTGAAAAGTGTAGGACAGTGGCTAATCAGGCTACCCTTCCCCAAGTCCTAGCTATTACATGACTTTGCCTTTGTGGATCAGTGGATGATCCACAAACCTTGATTAAATTGAATTTCCAACTTGTGTGTCATTTCTGTATAAATAATCTGTCATTATGTCCCAAGTTTCTTTCCTTCCAATGTCATTTTTATTCACTTTCATTTGGCAGTTCTCTTAGTTATCACCCTAGTTTTTAGATCCTCCTCATACCACTTGGCACATCTTTGCCACGTAATAAATAGTGAAACGAATGACTCACCATATACCCGGATTGTGCATGGTACACTCACTAAGCCATTCCTTCGAACTTTAAGAAAGCAATCATCTTAAAAACACTTTCCATTATGTCATTTCCCTGTTCAACAGCCTGCAGTGCCTCCTTATTACCTTTTCTCCAATGGCTTCTCATCTCAAAGTTAAAGCTACAATACTTAAAATGGCCGACAAAGCCCACATGATCCAGCCCCCTGCATACCTACTTTACTTCTTGCTCACTCCTCTTCCACCACAGTGGATTCTTGCTGTTTTAGGCATTCTCCTGTCTTAGGGTGTTTGTACTCTCTGTTCTCTCTACTTGGAACACTTCCCCTAGATATTTTTATAGCTGGCTATGTGACCTTGTATAGGTCTTTACCTCCTCATTGAGGCCTTTCCTGTCTGCCCTATTTAAAATTGCAACCCACCCCTTGGCTTTACCCCCTTTTCCTGTTTTTTTTTTTTTTTAAAGCTAAACTATGTTCACTAGTTAGAATGTAAGCTCCAAAAGGGTAGATTTTTTTATTTATTACTGTATCTTTAGCATTAACATGATGGCTGGCACATATTTAAGTACCCAATCTTCTGATCTTTATTTCTTTTTCTTCTTCTTTTTTTTTTTGGTTTTGTTGCTCATATTGTCTGCACTGTGGCTTGCTTTATTACTCATCTTTAATGGTCTCCCATTTGTCAATATTTTCCTTTATGGTGGTGCTTCTGATGTCATGTGTAAAGAAATTCTTTCCTACCACCAAGGTCTCAGTAAATATTTGGTGAATGAATGAATTATAGTTTTTTACAGATTTTGCCTCAGATCAAGCTGACCCATCAAGTCAGTTCTTCTTAAACTTAAATGTGCATCGGAATTACCTGCAGATCTTAATAAAATACAGGTTCTGATTTAGGCTTGGGGTGGGGCCTGAGATTCCGCAATTCTAATAAGTCCCTGGGTGATGCTGATGTTGCTGGTCCATGAGTCATGATTCAAGTAGCAAGGCAATACAGTGCTGTATGGGTTTTGGCATTATACCAGCCATGTCTATTAAGACATGCTGTAAGACTTCATTCTTTGAAGCTTGATATATTTATTTATAAGGCTATATAGTTAAGAATGCTGATTACTGTATCCCACCATGCTTTTGTTATAAGGACCCACAAGAGGAATTTAATCTCAGAACTTAGAAATAGTTGTTCTCCTCCTGGTAATTGATTGAATTATTTTAATCTTCAAAATGTATCATATAACTGATTATGTTTCTCACTTCGTGTCGGCCACTAGGAAGTAAGTGGCCAAAATTGTGGGCCCCCAAGATAGCATATAGTGCTTTATCACATATATTTTTATATGTCAGCACTTACCCCTGGGTTTATCTAATTTGTTACTGCCCTAGTTTACCATTTAAAAATTTTTCTTCCTTCCATTTGGTTTTCTTGTTGGTACCTATGTTTATAAGATTCACAGATGAAAAAAATGTGGGTGTATATGTAGAAAGACACAGACAGACAAAATCACCCTATCTAGGTAATAGATATTCTTTCTTTTAACTCAGCCTTCCTAGAAATATTTGAGGGAAGTAGCTGCGGGGATTTGTTAGGCACATATCCTTGAGCAATGGGGCACTGAAATCCTAAGCAATCATGTCATAGAATTTGTATTATGCCTATTCTGCTTTCCATGGGTTGGTGGAAATGTAGCAGAAAATGGTGGAGGGATTAAGGGGAGGCCTAGGACATCAGTTAAAATAATTTTGTCACTGAATGATTTTGGACAAATAATTCAACATCTTTGAGCCTCAGTTTCCTCACTTTTAAATGTGTTAGTAAGAATTTCTTCTTTGAATTATTCTGCCCTTTACATGTTCATTCAGTGAATTTTAGGTTTATCTATTGTGGCAGATGCTGGGATTTAGTATTGAACAACAACAACAACAAAATAATTCGGTTATGATAAATGATCTGAAGAAAGTAAACAGGAACTAACTGGGGGCAGGTGGGAAAGGCAGGGCTGCTTCTTGGGATGGGTTGGGAGGAAGGCATCTTTGGAAGGGATGTCATGTCTCATTACGAGAGCGTGAAAATGAAGTGGCTACCCCAAGAGCAGGCATTCCGGCAGAGAGGAGAGCAAAGAAAAAGCCCCCAAGGTGGGAAATGGCTTGGAGATCTCAAAGAAATAAGAAAAGGCTGGCATGAATGGAGCAGAGAGTGGGAGACAGGAGTTCAGAACCACAGAAGGAGATATAAGCCGGCTAAGATCAGATCCTGCAGAGCCAGGTCAATCAAAGTCAGGAGTTTCATGTTTCTGTGAGGGAATATATTGATCTGGTTCACCTTTTAAAAAGATCTCCCTGGTTTTCTATTTGGAAAGTGGATTGACAATATTAAGAGTGATGAGAGGCTAGGGTGTAGATCAGTGGTAGAGTGTGTACCTTAGTGTGCACAAGGCCTGGGTTCAATCTCCTGCATCACACACACACCTACATACACACACCCTGATCATAAGGAGAACTGGTTATGGGGGTGTAAACCTCTTGTGCCAAGGACTCCTTTTTCCCTTCAGGACCTCTTAGAACAACATTTTTAAATGCATAAAATAAAACAATAGCATTACCAGAGGAAGGCAATTATATTGCAATTCAGTTACCTAAATATTTTTGAAATGTGTGCTGCAGTAGCATGCCTGCTTTTTTATTAACACATTAAATAAGATTTTGCAATGAGCCTAATGATTATGGTGCTTTTGAGATAGTGATGAGGGGCAATGATATTTTGAGTTATCTTCAACACCTGCAGTGTGATATGCATATATCTGTGATTTCTTTTTTTAAAACAACTTTATTTATTTATTTAATTATTTGTGTGTGTGTGTGTGTGTGTGTGTGGTGCTGAGGATTGAACCCAGGGCCTTGCATGTACGAGGCAAGTGCTCTACTGCTGAGCCATAACCCCAGGCCTCTCTGTGATTTCTTTTTTTAAAATATTTTTTTGGTTGTAGATGGACACAGTACCTATATTTATTTTCATGTGATGCCTCACATGTGCTAGGCAAGCTCTCTACCACTGAGCTACAACCCCAGCCCTCATCTGTGATTTCTATAGGTAACAAAGTCACAAGTACTGCTGGTGGTTGTGGTCTACACATGTAATAAAGGGACATGTCCAGTTGTTTACATAAGGTGGAAAACATAAATGTGATTTTATTTTCCCAGCCAAGAGGAACTGATTCGGAAGTTGTTGTGACCAACCCTAGATAAAATCCCTAGCGTAGTGCTTGGCCTATAGTAGCAGCTTAATGAAGTCAGTGTTAGTCCTTTTCATTCCTACTAACAGAAAATCCAAGGTAATTCTGAACATCAGATAGAAAATGATACTAGACACAAGATTATCTATCTTCCTGCTGTGATTTTAAAAATCACACAGTTGTTAATTGGGTCCTTAGTGCATTTCTAAGGCAGGTGGTGAGCAGCTGTATAAGTGAGGATGCTTTTAGTGGAAGATAACAGAATGTCTAATAAAAAGTGATTAAAGCCAGATGTGGTGGCACATGCTGAGGAAGGAGGATCACTTGAGCCCAGGAGTTCAAGGCCAGCCAGGGCAACATAGTGAGACCCCATGCCAAAACAAACAATCAAAAAATGACTGAAATAATGGGAACATTTATTACTTTGTCTAACAAGGAGTGTACAGTGAGGTGATTTCAGGATTGGGTCAGCATCTCAGGAGAGGTATCAAAACCCACACCCTTTCCAAAGGCCTTCCCTGCTATTCGGATATGGGAGCTGGATCAGCCTTCAGTATTCAAGATGGCTGCTACCATTTCAAGCATCATCTTCCTATATGACCGAAGTAGAAAGGGAAGGTCTGCAGCTTTTTTTTCCCCCAGCTTCTCTTTTTATCATGTAGAACGCTATATCCCAGAAGAATGCCCCTTCTGACTGATTGCCTAGCACTTGGTCTCTGGCCAGTCCTAGTTTCAGAAAAGCCTGGGAAGGATAGTGTCTTTCATTTCTAACCTTTAGAATTGGACATGGATTCTGACAAGAAAGAAAAAAGGGAGAGAAAAATGGCTGTTGGGAGGTTACCAAAGTGTCTGCTCTTTGGCATCCCTTGGCAAGATCTGTCTGTGACCTTCCACCTCCTTTATCCATTCACTTGTCCTCCCTTTGGTGTTTCCTTTTCCAGGTCACCTCCATGTCCCATAGCACCTGTAAGGTGTCTTGTTTATGTCACCACCTAGTTGTCAATCAAATAAAAGCTAAGGTATCAATTTTATTAAAATCTAAGCTTGTAAATATTGGAATATATTTTATGGTAGCAACTGTTTGCATTTTCATGGTTTTTCTTAAAAATTATTATAGTCATTATACTCACAAGGTAAACTCAAACAGGATACAAAGTGAGCCTTCTTAGGAATAATAGTTACTAAGTTTTGTTCTTTTTAAAGAAATAGAGTATTTTTAATCCACTTGCACAAAGGATGATATTATATGTATACTCCACAGTTTGCTTTCTTGCTTAATGTACCTTGGGCATCTTTGCACCTTTTGCATACAGAGATGTCTCTTTCTTTATCCTGTTTCCATTGAATGACTATAACATGATTTAACCTTTATCAATGGCCATTTAGGTTGATTCAATTTTTTTCTTTTTTTGCCATCACAAATAATGCCATAAATAATACGATCACATACACATATACTATACATATATACATATGTATATACATAATGTGTATCTACTTACATATGTCTTTCTATATATTATCTTTGCCTACTTTTGTGAGTTTATGTGCAGGATAAGTTTTTAAAGACACAAATGCAGGGTCAAAGTTCACCTATATTTTTTCATTTAGTAGAGATGATCAAATTGCTTTCCACAAATGTTACATCGATTTCTAGTTCCTCCACAAGTGTTTGGGAATTCCTGCATTCTAATTTTTTTTTTTTTTTATTTTGTGTCCTTCTCTCTCTCATAGTACTGGGGTTTGAAATCAGGGCTACCACTGAGCTATAACCCCAGGCCCTAACATTCTTTCAACAGTGCATTCCATTAGACTTCAGTATATGTCTAACTGATAAGTAGAAAAGGAGGATGGAGGTTTCTAGGGTACAAAATGAATTCCCTTACTGTTCATTTTGATTCAATCCCCACTGCCAAAAAAAAAAAAAAAAAAAAAAATGCATTTGGGGCTGGGGTTGTGGCTCAGTGGTAATACACTTGCCTGGCATGTGTGAGGCACTGGGTTTGATTCTCAGCACCACATATTAATAAATAAAATAAAGGTCTATCAACAACTAAAAAAATATTTTTTAAAAAATGCATTTGCAGGTTTCACTTTGTTTTTAGATTTGAGCAGTCCCCAGATTTTAAGTGGGCATGGGTTGCACATTGTCTACATAAACCATGAAGTTTGGCTTGAAATGACAGCAGGGTTAGGGAAGCTGGGGTTTTATAGATTTGGTCCAGTTCCTCACTGCCTGATTATAGACCTGCCAGAAAGTGGGACACAACTATAAGCTGCAGCTTAGATCTTTTATCACTTATGATTCAGAACCCTATAAATGCTAAAAGGATATAATAGGAACTAACAATGATTGATCATTTATTTCCACTCACTATTGTAAGCACTTCACATGTATTATGTTACTTTTTTATGTACTTAAGCATGATTTTATTTTGTTAATTTTATTTTTGATTGATAAGTAAAAATTTCATATGTGTATGGGGTACAAAGTGATGTTTTAATACATGTATACATTGTTGAATGAGCAAATTAGGCTGATTAACATATTCATCACCTCATATGCTTACTTTCAGCAATTTTGGAATATACAATACATTATTATTAACTATAGTCACCCTGCTGTAGACTAGATAACCAGAATGAATTCATCTTGGCTGACTTATTTCTTCTCCCCTCTCCCCATGCCTAGAAACCACCATTTTACTTCTATAAGTTTAACTTTTTTTAGATTCTGCATATATGTAGGTTAATACTACCAACAATCTTATGACATAGGTGCCATTACAATGTTCATCGTACCCAGTGAGGAAACTGAGGCACAGAGAGATTGAGAAATTAGTTCCAGATCACATAGCTGGTCAGTGGCAGAGACAGGCTTCTGTCGCCAAGTCTGTACTTGCAATTGGTATTCCTCACACTTGAACATGCATGTGAACCCTGGGGGATCTTGCTGAAAATCAGGTTTGGGTTCAGTGGGTCTAGAATGGGGCCCCAAATTCTGCATCTCTAAGCCTCCATGTGATGATGCTGCTGGTTCATTGAATCACTATTTTTCTCAGTTTCATAAGATTTCTCAGAAAAGTTTGACCAGTCCTCCCAACTTCATGATTTTCATTTTGTCCTTGTATGATGGATGATTTCTTCCACAGCTGCCAGAATATCAGCTTTCCAATTCCTAGTTTATCCTGAAGGAAAGACTCACCACTTGGCATATCTCCTGGCAAGTTTTGGGATTCTATTAACATGTTGAATGAATGAGTGGATGCATAGATTGCTTTTTCTTACTAAATGTAATCTTGCAATGTATACAGGAGGCTTTTAGAATTTCTTTAAAGGCCCAAATCAAAATCAACCATGTTCCAGCCTTTATATATATATATATTTTTTTTTTCTTTTTTTTGAGGATTGAACCCAGAGGTACTTAACCACTGAGCCACATCCACAGCCCTTTTTATATTTTTTATTGAGAGACAGGGTCTCACTAAGTACTTAGGACCTCGATAAGTTGCTGAGGCTGGCTTTGAACTCATGATCCTCCTGCTCAGCCTCCCTAGCTGCTGGGATTACAGGCATGCACGACCGTGTCTGGCACATTTCAGCATTTTAAAACTATTTCATGATAATACAAGAAGAGATGCTTTAGTACATCATTCCCTGATCAGATAGAAAACTTGAACTTGATACTACTCCCATTTTAGAATCATTCAGTTAAATTTACCTGCATCACATAAAGTAGTGCTTCTCCCCAACCCTAAATTAATTTAGATTGACAAATGATCAGACATTGTCCTCTTGATTTTTAAATCTTTTCTGATACAGTGATTAAACAAATTATTTATTTATACCTTTTCATCTATTAATGCATATTCCACTAAAACCCCAAGATATAATTTGTATTGGAATTATTTGAAGAAAGCATGATGCATAATATTCTTGTTACTGGATAAATAAATTGGGGAAGTAAGCATGGTAAAAATTCTTTTAAATGTCCTGAATTATTTTACCAATAACTCCCCGTGTTCTCTAAGAAGGTTGTTTTAATGGAATTTTATTATATTTATTGACCTCTGAATGTGAAAATGATAAGTTGTATTAATTTCTTATTAACTTCTTGGCTAATTTCATTTTTGCTGGTTAATTTAACGAGTGACATTTATTATGTGGCTGGCTGCTACACAATACACAGTGGATTTCTTTCAAGTGGCAGGGAGGTCCTTTCATATTCCTTCATGGAGTGGAGATGGTCTCTTGGTAAACCAACCCAACAGTCTCAGATGTGTCCAAGTAAGTGTTTCTCTTCATGATTCAATTTCACAAATTGATCTCTGACCTATAGTCTTTAATTAAGTACAATGCCTTGAATGTTCAACTTGTCTCATAAAAACATGTTCTCATGCATTATTTATATACATCTAAGTACCACTTATCTCTTCCTAATTATTTTCTTTATGGATTTCGTTACTAGGGAAACCTACTAAGTTAACAGACCCCTTATTCTTGGGGGTACTAACCACTTGAACAAACTCAATTTTCAAGAAATCATTTAATCCGTTCTTTCTTTTTGCAAGCTGAACAAAGGAGTGTTTTGTTTACGACCTGACTTCCCTTTCTGAATAGCTTTAACCATTCAACAACTCAGACGAATGACTGACACGTTGAAGTGTAAGTATTGCTATCTGGGCCATAAAGAAGCTGTTTCCCAGATGAGAGAGAAAGTCTTACAGACTTCACTGGTGAGAACATCATCTAAATGAGAGGTGGCAAAACAAATATTGACCATAGCATTAATGTGCAGTTAGATGTTACTGTGCCCATCTGCCGGCTCTGGTTGCTTTGCATGGAATGGATTCCCCGTGCTCAGTGGTGTGTTGAAATCTGGTGTCCATGGCAACCAAAGCATCACCCATCTCAAAGCAAGCACTGTGAAGACCAGCTGAATCTCCACTCACACAATGACTTTAGGAAGGAACCACATTCCTAACAGACTTTACAGCTATCCAAGGCAGAAGAGATCCAATACCCAGCCAGAAAGGAGGTATTGTCCTCATGCCCATTTCAGCAATGCAATTTTGCTTGTCAATCTGGTTTATTCTTTCCTTGTGAGGCAAAGAGAATTGCACACATAATACAAATCGCAACTGTTGGAATAGGTTGGGAGTCTCAAGGCATTAAAACAGGATAGTTCAATAAATCACACCTTTATATATAATAATAATGTGTTAATTAAAATGATGATGACAATAATAATAATAGTAGAAGGGAGATCCTCAGAACAAGGAGAGGGAGGAGGGGAAGGAAAGGAAAGGTACTGGGGAAGGAGATTAATCAAATTATGTTATACGCATGTACAAATATGGCATAATGAATCTCACTATTATGTATAGTTATAAAGCAGCAAACAAAACAAGGTGGTTAAAAACAGACCTTTTAGATTTGAGTAGCTTTGGGATGGAATCCTGGCTCTAGCTCAGTGACTGGTTGACCTTAGGCAAGTTACTTAGCATCTCTGAGGCTTCATTTTCTCACCTGCAAAATGCAGTCCAGCAGCACATATGTCTTAGGTGACTATGAAGAGTCACTGCAAATGTGCACATGCTGTGCTTTAGCAGAGTGTCCCCTAGGCACCCAGGAAGATTCTGTATGTCAGCTTTCATTATTATGCGTATTACCATTAATGTGAAGTGAAACCCTGGATTGACTCGGTAGCATAGGTACATTTTTTGGACTTTTGGCCAGTCTGTCTAATATTCCCTGTGGTGGTTTTTGTAGCTGCTGTTTCTAATGGCATCAGCAGAACTTTGAGATTTTCACACAGAGGCCACAAAGGGCTGGAGAGAAATATCCTCTGCTCTGCCATGCAGGAGATTAAGCTGAGCTGTTCACACAGATTATGTGTCAAAGCAAATTGAGTGGCTTGGTGTCACTCCTGAAACATAAACCTAAGTGAGTTGCCCTCTACACTTCTTCCAAGAAAGGGTTCTTCTTTTCTCTTTTAAAAATTTTAGGCTCTTTGCAGACTTAATATAGGAACTGGCTTCCCTCTGTCTCTGATTTGCACTCCTAAGAGTAAATAATCGGATTGGCTTAAATCTACTGTAAATAGCTATGCAGAAGATATTGGAATGTTTATTTCTTGCTCTGTCCTCCCTCCTGTATTCTGAAGTGGCAGAGTCAAGTTCATTCTTGCTCTGAAGTTCTCTTCTTTGCTCCTAAAGATCATTTGCTTGCATGACATGAACTCAGAATTTCAGAGAAATATCAATAGTTGTGACTGTGTCGAAGTGACAACTTCAAATGAGCTTTCCTCCACAAGTGTTCCAGATCATGTACAATTGGTAGCTTGTTTCAGAAAAGGATTAATACAATTAATGAGTCTTTCAAGTGTTTCTTAAGCTTCTTGGGGACAGAAATTATTTTGTCTTGTATTAATGCACTTTCCTGTTTGTACTTGAAAGCTATGTGGTAAAGGCTCATTGTAAATTTTACAAACTTAAATTTGCATTTTCCTCTTTAGTGCCTGGATCTTATTTATATTCATTTATAACATCATGTTCTTAATATTAAATACTATACTACTCCAATAGTCTGTAATTATGATTTTTCCCTTATCTGTAATCAGTGAGATGTCATATATATTTATTAGTTCTGCTTATGATCTTCAATACCACACCAAGTAGGTCTACGTTTTGGCTTTAATCTCCATGTTGGTCTGGTATATTTTTCTCTGAGGACAGTGCTTCTCCTACTTGAGCATGCATTAGAATCCCTGGAGTACTTGTTAAATGGATGCATAGGGCTGGGCTCTACCCCTAAAGTTTCTGATTCAGTAAGTCTATACTTGAGCCTGAAATCTTGCTCTCTTAAGTTTTCAGTGCTGCTGCTGGTGGTCTAGGGAATACACTTTGAGAACTACTTCCATAGCCTATGCCCTTACCCTCAGCCAAACATCTCCAAAATATTGGAATTAGATGAGGGCATATGTTGGTAGTACCACAAACTTATCATCACCAGAAAATAAGTCAAAGGATATGACTTACTATATGGCAGACAGTCTGATAAGTATATTTTTCCATTGCAGATGAGAAAATTGTGACATAATAACATAAGTTCAGTAACTTACCCATCATCACATACCTGGTAAAGTAGTTGAACTCATATTTGTCTAACTATAAAGCTCTTTAACTTCAATAGATTTAAGTCAGGTAAACTCTCTTCATGATTTTCTACTAAATCACCCTCCTCCTCCTCCTCCTCCCTTTTTCCTCCTCCTCCTCCTCCTCCTTCTTTTCCTCCTTCTTCCTTTGTATCAGGGATTGAACCCAGGAGTGCTTAACCACTGAGCCACATCCCAACCCTTTCTATTGTTTAATTTTGAAACAGGGTCTCACTAAGTTGCTTAGGGCCTCACTAAGTTGCTTAGGGCCTCACTAAGTTGCTGAAGCTAGTCTCAAACTTATGATCCTCATGCTTTAGCCTCCCAAGTTGCTGGGATTACAGGTGTGTACCACAGAATCCAGCTAAAATCACATACTTCTAAGAGGATTGTGAACTTGTACTCTAATACATTTAAAAGAACAGCCTAAATTCAACTCTTATCAAAATCAAAGTTTCTGAGATGGCCATTAAAATTGAATAAAAGTGACAATACAAGAAGATGTTCTTTCTTTGTTAGAAATTTCCAGAAGCCTTTTTGTCTCAGCTTTCTGACCAGTGGATGGGTTCAGAAATCAGATGGTAGTAGGGATGTAGGTCAGAAAACAGAACTAGTTGTGACTTTGATAGAGAAGTTAAACTCCTGAATCCTTTCCCAAATCCAAATGATGGTCTTAGGCCACATTTCTCAAAGGCTGACCTGAGATGTGAATTCATGTGGAAGTGTTTGTTCAGGAGATGCTCCCAGGAGAAACCAATAGAAGAGTGGGTGAAGAAGAAAGCAGTGAAGCACAGGAAACCAAGGTTTTAGACTAAAATTGTAAGCTAAGTCCCAGCCTCTGTCTCATCCTGTAAGGGAACTCTAGAGTGAAAATGATACTCTAGGCTAAAGGTACTCTCTTATACAAATAAAATTAGCTCCAGGTATGGGGAGGTCAGGATACATAAACTTCCAGATACTACTAGCTCTCTTGGTGTTCTGCCAAAGTGACTCTTGTAGCCCCGAAGTAGGGCCCTAGAAGAGGGCTGTACAGGAAAAATAGTTAGAAGCAAAGCACATGGACACTTGGACATGGAGTCAGAACCAACTAGAAGTAGAGGAACATTTGTTCTTCTATTCAGGCCCTCCAGACCTTTCCAGACTGACTGAATCAGAGAAACTCAACTTTGAGGCCCAAGGCACAGTCAAGGACAGAGATGGGGTAGCTCATTGAAAAATGGAGGATTAACTGGGTACAGTGGTACACACCTGTAATCCCAGTGATTTGGGAGGCTGAGGCAGGAGGATCACAAGTTTGAGACCAGCCTCAGCAACTCTGTGAGACCCTGTTTCAAAATTAAACAATAGAAAGGTTTGGGGATGTGGCTCAGTGGTAGAGCGCTCGCCTAGTAAGTGCAAGGCCGTGAGTTCCATCCTCAGCACCACATAAAAATAAATAAAATAAAGGTATTGTGTCCAATTACAACTAAAAAATAAATATTAAAAAATAAAATCAGGATATTATTGAAAAGAATGTTCAGAGAACAGAAAAGAACTCTCAGAAATTAATAATGTGATAGCAGAAATAATAATAATTCATTTGAAGGATTAGAATATTAAGTTGAATAAATGTTTCAGAAAGTTCAACCAAAAGACCATGAGATTGGTAACAAGATAAAAGATTAATTAGGGGAAGTCTGTCCTGTGTCTAGTAATCAATCCCAATTATTAAAAAAAACAAGGTAGATGAAGGAGAAATTATGAAAAAAAAAACAAAAATATTTTTATCCATGAAAGACACTAGATTTAAAGGGCCCATTAATATGCTGAATGAAAAAAGGATAAAGAGATTATAAAGGCATCCAAAAAGAGAACCCAGACTGATTCCCTGCAAGATTTAGCACTAGACTTTTCATAGCAATTTAGGAAGCTACAAGATAATAGAGCAAGGCCTCCAAAATTCATAGAGGAAATTATTTCTCAACTAGAATTCTGTAGTTGCCAAAATTATCAATCACACAAAAAAGGTATGAGAGTAGTAAAGTATCTTTAGACATCCAAGGTCTCCAAAAGAATTAGGTTTTTTTTTTTTTTTTTGTACATCCAAAAGAGGAAATGAACCAAGAAATAGGAAAATGTGGGAATCACAAAACCTGGGGAATCCATATGGGTGGGGGTCACAGGAAACTTCTAAAGTGGTGGTAAAGGACAATCCAGTATGACAGCTGGATATTAATGACAAGGAGGAAAGAGTAGGAGAAAGGAAAAGATCATCATTATACATCATATTGCCTAGTGAATATTGATTTAGTCAAATATTGTGATGAAACTATTTTGGGTGAGAAAGAAGAAGCATATATGGAGAGGTTATAAGAGAGCTAAATTTTCATCTTTCACATTAGCAGATTAATAGATAATGCATAAATGGAAAAATCAAGAAACAGATGTATAAGGATGCCATTTTTAAAATATGGAGGTAAGTTATTAGAAAACTATACAGTTAAAAGTATCTGAATGTTTTGCCTCCAAAAAGTTGGAATATGGCTGGAGAGAGGTGGGGCAGGAACCCACTATTATTTTGGATAACTCTTGACTTTTAGATTATCCACATATATTTCTTTGAGAAATATCAACATCCAAAGACACTTTTTCTTAATTGACCTTGTCTGTTCTTTTTGGCTGTGATTTCTCCACAATCTGTTCTGTCCTTCACATTTATCCTATGCCTGCCCAGTAATTTTTTAAATAAATTTTATTGCATATAAGTAAGGTACATAACACAATGCTATGGGATACATATTGATAGTAAAAAGGTTACAGTACTAAAGAAAATTAATATATCCATCATCTCATAAATTTTGTGTTTTTTTTTTTTTTTTAATGGCAAGAACAGCTAAAATCTAGCCTTGCATGCTGATAATCCTAATGACTCAGGAGGCTGAGGTAGAAGGATCAAAAGTTAAAGGCCAGTCTCAGCAACTTAGTGATGCCCTAAGCAACTTAGTGAGACCCTATCTCAAACTTAAAAAAAAGAAAAGAAAGAAAAAGAAAAGGGCTGGGAATGGCCGGGAGCAGTGGCGCCACCTGTAATCCCAGCAGTTTGGGAGGCTGAGACAGGGGGATTGCCGCAGTCTGGCTGGGCACAAAATCACGAGCCACTCAAGCAGGAACAAAGTTTATTTTTTGAAACTGCCGCCAATGTCCGGTACCGCCCGGGAAGATTTTTTCCACCCACGCGGCCTCCTCCCGGACCCGCAGAGAGAGCTCCTCCCCCGGAACTCCCTCCTACTGTACTTCCCCAACCAATGGGAACTATCCAGGAGTCCCGTAGCCGGCCTAGGTGAACAGCAGGAGTCCAATATCCATATGAATGCAAATCTTAACATAATCATATCATCTCAATGGCTAGCTGGCGTCACCTTTCGACCAAAAATGCCATGCATCATATACTTGGCTCTTAGCAGGGGATCACGAGTTCAAAGCCAGCCTCAGCAAAAGCGAGGTGCTAAGCAACTCAGTGAGCCCCTGTCTCTAAATAAAATACACAATAGAGCTGGGGATGAGGCTTAGTGGTCAAGTGCCCCTGAGTTCAATCCTGATACCAAAAAAGAAAAAAGAAAGAAAAGAAATTAAAAGGGCTTGGGATGTTAGCTTGTGGTAGAGTGCCCCTACATTCAATCCTTAGTACCTACCCCCCCCCCCCAAAAAAAAAAAACAGGTAAAATCTACTCATTTAGATTTAGCTTAGATCTCAAAATACACTTTTTATTGTCTATAGTCCTCATGTGCATTGGCTTTCTAGACTTGTTCATCCTACATATCTTCTCCTTTGTATCTGCCCAATGATTAAACAATGTTCCTAGAGAATATTTATGAAATAATGTGGTTATTTATAGATCAGTTTTGTCAACAAATATTTCCTGTCAGAAATTTGGCTTGATATATCACTTATACCCTTATGAGTCACACTAAATTAAAATTTAATTAACATGATGACATTTTATTAGTTTGAATGGTCAAATGGCTCTCCATCACAATTTTTTAAAAAAATTTTAAAAATTGCTTTTAGTTATACATGACAGTAGAGTGTATTTTGACATATCATACATACATGCAGTATTACTTCCCATTCTTGTGGTTATACATAATGTGGAGTTACACTGGTCGTGTATTCATATATGAACATAAGAAAGTTCTGTCCAATTCATTCCACTGTCTTTCCTATTCCCATTCTCCCTCCTTTCCCTTCATTCCTCTTTGTCTAATCCAGTGAACTTCTATTCTTCCCTAACCATCCCCCCACCGCCCTGCTTATTGTGAGTTACCATCTACCTTTCAGAGAGAACATTCAGCCTTTGGTTTTTTGGGATTGGCTTATTTCGCTTACCATGAAGTCTCCAGTTCCATCCATTTACCAGCAAATGCCTTAATTTCATTCTTCTTTATGGCTGAGTAGTATTCCATTGTGTATATGTACCACATTTTTTTTATCCATTCATTTGTTAAAGGACACCTCGGTTGGTTCCATAGCTTAGCTATTATGAATTGAGCTGCTATAAACATTGATGTGGCTGCTTTCCATCACTTGAAATCTTTATGTGGTTTAACTTAAATGGTTGTGCCTTCTTTAGAAAATTATTGAGTGAAATCATGAGAATGAGAACTATATTAAGCTTCTACCCAGGGAGGAGGAGGAGACTACCCTGTTAAAACAAAAATGAAAAGATAGAATGGTTGAACCATTTCATACAAAACAGAGTATGAGCACAAGTTTTTCATGGCAGTGGGTCCGAGATGCTCCAGGATCCTAAAATGCTTCCAAGTCATTCCAACTGATAATAACTAATAATTATATAGAGCATTGAGTTGCCAGGTACTTTTTACATGAACTTCCCTATTTAATTCTCACAAGTATAGTTTCAAAATCTCTTCAAGTTGAGATATTATTACTGCTTTCATTTTCAGAATGGAAAATATTACAAAGAGGTTAAATAACTTGCCCAAGAAAATATATGGTTGAGAAATCGGAAAATAATAGCATTTATTTCCCATGTAGGATACTTTTGACAGGCATCTACCAGTTGGAAATCTAAGATAACAGATGCAAACCAAGATTTATCACTAAGATTTGTGGCCCTCAGTTGATAAGGGATTGAGCCTAATATAGAACCCAAATTCTCCAGAGTTGTGATCTTCCTGCTGCTTTGGTCTGGTGGTACCAGGAGTGTTAAAACGAAATTCCCCATTCTTTAAATATGCTAATAAACAATGACCAAATGACATAATCTTTTCTGTTCATTGAGAGACCCCTCAAGGTTCTATGCACAGCTTCTAAAGTCGGCTTGAGGATTCAGGACTGAATTAGTTGCTCACTTTTATGATACCAAAATAGCTTGAAAAGTCATAGATGGAGAGGTGTCTGGGAGGCATTCGGGTACAGGTAAGAGATTTCTGAATAAAACAAGGCAAAAGAACTGGAGGCACAAGGAGGAGACAAGCATGGCTGGTTAAGTGTGTGCATTGAAATTCAATGGCAAATAGTGAGGTAGATCCGTATGCAGAAAGTTTATGACACCACCTTTGTTCCCCGAGTTTCTTTTGCTGTTTTTCTCACAAGGCTTTTTCTTTCTTGATCCCTTTCCCTGGTGTCCCTGGCTGCCCTTTTGGGTGTACTGTTCACTGCACATATCATATTTGTTTTCATGCTACATGTTTCCTAGGGAGCTTTTCCTGCAGCAGAATTGGGACAACCCCACACCCTTTATTGCCGCTGCTATTTTATTGTTTTAGTATTACTGAGCAGAACGGTGGGCTCCCTCTTGGTGAACAAAAGATTCTCAGTGCATGTTTACTGAAGGAAGGAACAAAGACAGATGAAATGTTTTTAATTTCATGAAGCCAAATAGTTGCCTTTATTTGAGGCCCAAGTATAGCCTCAAGAAGGGACAGCCCACATTCTACAACGAGGTCTTTACAAGCTCCTACTCAAATATGTTTTTGCTTTTATGGCTCTGACAGCAGAGCCACTTAGGATTACGTATTTGATGGACAGGATTCTTGGTTAGTTGTGAACATTGTCATATTTTCACTCACAAACAGCCTTTTGACAGCCAAAGGATGGTGAAATTCTACCACTTTTACATTACAAAATGGGAAATATGCTTAGCTTGTGACAGGGCAGAATGATCCACTTATGCCTTCCGGTGCTCACAAAATAGAGCTCTGTGATTGTTAACATTAAAGCTTCCTTTTAGGAAACTATAATTTTGGACTTGTACAATACCTGACATCTAAAAAGGTTTCTCTTTGCTTTTAAAAATAATCCCCCTTGCTTTTATATTCATGCAGGTGATAAAATCTATGTTTCTGGACCTTTATCTCCTTCTGTTTAAATCTTGCATTCACTCTCAATAAATTGAACATGGACAAATCTGAGCATTTAATCAGCTATTAGACTTTCTTGTTTGTTTGCTCTGAAGGACTCGTGATTTTTTTCCTGTAAAGAAGAAAGAACACTATCACTTTAATTCCATATTAAAATACTGTCCCTCCAAACAGTTGTTAAATATTTATGAATCCTGTATGTATAAGATTAAAAGAATCAAAGCTGGTTTGCAGCAAGTTTACTTTTACTGTAGCTAAGAAATGAATACTTAATCACATCCTTCCCATGGTGAATAAACAGTCTAAAGAGATAATTAAATCAGAAATTGGAAGGAAAAATGGACCTTCAGAATTTTTCTGAAGCACACTCTGACTTAATATTTTTCCATTTTAGGTAGCATGAGCTGTTAATTAGCATGGTGGCATCCTATATGGTACGACTGTTTCTGATTTAAGCTGTTGACCAATAGGTAACTCTCCATCACTAACACCAGTAGTCAGAAAAAAGTCCCTGATTCCTTCCTTTGGTGCAGGTAACTTCTTTGTGGTTCTAACTAAAACTGCTGGGTCAAATGGCTTTTATCATTTAGCTTTCAAGCTTGAGGAATTTTATGTTTTCACATCAGGCAAGCTGTGTTCCCATCCTGACAAACCAAATGTGAATCAAAGGCAGAACAATACTGTTTTAATTTCTGTTACCATCTAGTACTTTTTTTTTCCTAGAGATTTCAAGCCAAGGGGTACGTTCTGAGTCTTCTTTTCTTCTGAAGTTCTGTTCTCTGTCAGTTAAGATACTGTAATGTGCTGTTGCTTTTCCCAGTGCCCTCTGAATTTTAATTGCCAGGGATTTCTTCGGTTTGGCTCTCTCGTTTCACTGTGGTGTGCCTGATGTAGATTTAATTTTTTAAAAAAAAATATTTATTTTTTAGTTGTAGTTGGACACAATATATTTTATTTATTTATTTTTATGTGGTGCTGAGGATCAAACCCCGGGCCTCGCACATGCTAGGTGAGTACCCTACTGCTAAGCCATAATTCCAGCCCCTGATGTAGATTTAATTTTAAAAACCCTATGTTGTGTTTCTTGTGTTTGTAGATTTGTCTTTATTCAGTTCAAGAAAATTGTCAGCCATTGTCCCTTTAAATATTGCCTATTCTCCATTTTTAACAACTTTACTGTGATATAATTCATATCACATACAATGCACTCACTGAAAGCATACAATTCAGTGGTTTTAATATGCTCATAGAGTTGGACAACCATGACCCCAGTAAATTTTAGAAGATATTCATCACCACAAAAAGAAACATTGAAGTGATTAGCAGTTATGTCTCTATTCCTCTCAATCCCTTCTGCTATCCCTACTATTCTAGGAACCGTTAATCTAGATTTATCCCTACCGATTTGCCTTTTTTGCAACATTTTGGAGTGGGATAATGTAATATGTGTTAGGCTTCTTTCACTTAGAAAAATGTTTTCAAGGTCACTTCATCTTGTAACATGTATGTTAGTACCCCATTCTTTTTTTTTTTTTTTTTTGGTACTGGGGATGGAACCAGGGGCGCTTTACCACTGAACTATATCCCCACTCCCAGCCCTTTTTATTTTTTTTATTTTGAGACAGGGTTTTGCTAAATTGCTGAGTCTATCCTCAAGCTTGTGATCCTCTTGCCTCAGCCTTCTGAGTCACTGAGATTACAGGTGTGAGCCACTGTGCCTGACTCCATTCCTTTTTATTGCCAAATAATATTTCATTGTGTGAATGTATCACATTTTATTATCTGTTTGACAGATAATGAGAACTTAAGTTATTTCTAGGCTTTGGCTGTTGTGACTAATGCTTCCGTGGTCATCTGTGTACAATTTTTTGAGTGGACATGTGTTTTCATTTCTTTTAGGTATAAACCTAAGAATCACGTGGCAAGTCTATGTTTAACATTTTGAGAAACTGTTGGGCTCTTTTCCAAAACAGCTCTACCATTTCTATCCCTGCCAGCAATGTATGAGGGGTCCAGTTTCTCCATACTCTCATGAACACTTGTTATTGTCAGACTTTTTAAATTATAGTCTTGTTAAGTAGGTGCAAAGTGGTATCTAATGACTTTGATACACATGTTCCTGATGATAGTAATGTTGAGCATCTTTTCATGAGCTTAACATTCCTTTGCACATCTTTTGAGAAATGTATATTCAAATATTTTGCCACTTTTTTGGTACCTGAGATTGAACCCAGGGGCACTTAACCTCTTAGCCATAACTCCACAGCCCCTTTTTTATACTTTATTTTGAGACAGGGTCTCACTAAGTTACTTAGAGCCTTGCAAAGTTGCTGAGGCTGGCTTTGAACTCATGTTCCTCCTGCCTCAGCCTCCCAAACTGCTGTGATTAGGCCCAGCACCACTTTTTAATTGAGTTTTTTTTTTATCATTAGTGTTATTGAGTTGTAAGAGTTCTTTATATATTCTGGATAGGAATTCTTCTCAGAAGTATGATTTGCAGATATTTTTCCCATCATGTGGATTGTCTTTTAACAGTTGATGGGTTTTTTTTCAAGCACAACTTTTTAATTTTTATTTGCTTTATTCAGTCGATCTACTTTATATCTTGTTACTTGTGCTTTTGATGTCATATCTAAGAAGATCTTGTCTAAATCAAGTTCATGATAGTCTGTTTTTTTTTCTTTGTTTGTTTTAAATCAGTGCTTCTCTACTTTGGCTATACATTAACATAACCTAGGGAACTTTAAAAATTTCTTAAGCCCAAGCTATCCATACTCAGGATCAATTAAATCAGAATCTCCTACAATAACTGAGAAATACTGTTGGTTAAATTATATCATTATATTGTGTGCATGTATGAATATGTAACAACAAATCCCACCATTATGTATACATATAATGCACCAATAAGAAAATGGGTGAAAAAAATTTGGAATTTCCAATCTTGAAAAAAACATCAATAGTTTTAAAGTTCCACAGGCAATTCCATTTGGCAACCAAGGTAGAGGGATAAAGCACTCTCTGTTTTATATCCCTCTAGGATTCCAAATGAATATATATTACAACTTTTTAATTACTTTATATGGCTCTCTCTCTTACATTTTCCAGCTTCTTACAGCTGTGTGCCACATTCTAGGTAACATCTTCAGATATATCTTCCAATTTGCTAGTTCTCTCTGGATCAGTGTTTCATCTGCTGTTTAACACATTCATTAAGTTTTATATCTATCAATTGTAGTTTTTTTTTCTGTACTTACAGAAAGTTCCAGGTGATCCTTTTTCCTGGTTTCATATTGTTTCCTAAGTTCTGTGATTTTATCATTTTTTTCTTTGTAGTATTGAATGCTTTTTAAAAAAATCCCTTGTCTGATAATTTCCATATTGTAAATTCTTGTTGGTCTAAATTTTTGGTCATTGTTTCTATGGACTGTCAATCATAATGGCTTGTTTCCCTGGGTCCTAGTCTCTCACTGTGCACACATATTTGGTTAGGTTCAATATGTGGTACCTAAACTGAGAAAATTTCCCTATGGAGAATATTTGCATTTGTGGATTCTGGGAGCTAGGGTCCCCTCTAGTATTCTTCCTGGTTCCCAGTTTGATGTAGGGATATCAACGTTTGCCCTCAGGGCAGCTATGCTTTGCTTATCACATAAACTTCTGCACAATTTTTTTGTTTTGTTTTGTTTTGTTTTCTTTAGTATGGGACCTTGGGGCTTCACTTTTCTCTCTCTCTCTTATTTTTTTTTAATGTGTGCATTTTGATACTGGAAAATTGAACCCAGGGCCTCACAGATGGTAGGCAACACTCTAGCACTGAGCTACATCCCCAGATTTTTTTTATTTACTTTTGAGACAGGGACCTGCTAAGTTGCCCAGGCTGGCCTCAGACTTGAAATCCTCCTGCCTTAGCATCCTGAACTGCTGGGGTTACAGAGCATATTTTCTTAGAACCCGTTTTCTTAGAACCTAATTATATATTGATAAATAAGTTTTATAAAGGATATATAATATTTAATTGATTATAATATTCTGTCCATTGTAAGATATATTTTTATGTACCAGTAAAAAAATAAATAAATAAAACACTATCAATTAAATGGACGAGTTACTTTTGTATCACTTTAGGATTTCATACTTACTGAAAGATCTCTTTTAGAGTGATTTAGACATTGGTTGTTGTCATATCACTCCTAAGTATACCCAGTGGAAAAATATAAGCTAAATAAATTGGCTAAAATATTTACAAAATGTTCTCATATTCAGGCTCCTAGAGTCCCAAATCACTTTCTCCTCAGAGTCACCAATGTCCATGATTTTCCACAAAGTATCATCCTTTGTGCCATAAAAAGCAGTGGTGATGCAGCATTTTTTTTTTAAATGTTCCACTTTGACTCTGGCAATTTTTTCCACATGGTTAACATCCACTTTTAAGGTTTTGATGCATGTGCACAGACTGTCAGAGCTAGGTTCTGTTGCCTCCTGACTGATTGTCATTTTTGAGGTGCATTCCAATTTCGGAGATGTCAAGTCGTAAAAAAAAAAAAAGTGCATCACAATAGATAAAAGTATGTACTATGGTTATTTTGCTTAGGAAAAGACCCTCTCGGTTTGTAGACCAGCACTATTTAGAGGGTAGCTTGCAATCTTGTGTCATTGTGAAAGTATGTTCCTTGTCTATGAGGATATAAGTACGGAAATTGGAAATAAGCATTGAGGATCTTTTTGAGCAATTAGTCTGAGTAATTTTTTGTCAGTTGAGTCTAATAATACAAAATTGGGACTGGTATTTGGTATATCTCTTTAATGTCATTTTTCTGGCAATGTAACAATATGTTATTTACAAAAGTAGCAGTCCACAATGGACTAGAAATATAGTGAACAAAACAAGACTAGTCCTTCACCAATGTTAATCTGAATAGTGCTGACATTCTCAAATACTGGAGGAATTATTAAAACACAAGTTGCACCAGGTGCAGTGGCCCATGCCTGTAATCCCAGCAGCTTGGGAGACGGAGGCAGGAGTATTACAACTTGGAGGCCAGCCTCAGCAACTTAGGAAGGCCCTAAGCAACTCAGCAAGACTTTGTCTCAAAATTAAAAGTAAAAAGGGCTGGGGATGTGGTTCAGTGGTTAAGTACCCGTGGATTCAGTCCCTGATACAAACACACACATACACATACACATACACACACACACACACACACACACACACACAGGTTGCTGGGCATTACATAGGTTGTGGAGTGGGAGGATTTGCATTTCTAACAAATTCCAAGGTGATCCTGGGGCACTGGGGGCCACATTTTAAGAACCACTGTCCCAAGACTACCATACTGCCAGCTGCAGAAATTTTATGCCAAGAATTTCCTCTTTGGTTTATAGTGCCGCAGTCTGGCTGGGCACAAAATCACGAGCCACCACACAGCTTGTGGATTCAAACAGCAATTCTTTATTCCCGAACTCACACCAGCCGTCTACAATCACGTTCTGGGGAAATCCACGTTCTCTGCCCAAATCCACACCCACTGGGCTTCTGTCTCCCCAAAAATACTGTCTGAATCCCGTGAGAACTCAAGGGGAACTCAGGCAGCAGGATACGCCCTATTCCCAGCAGGAATAACCTTAAACCTGGAACCACCCTAAACCCGGATTGTCCTAAACCAGGAACGCCCTAAACCCGGATTATCCTAAACCGGGAACACCCTAAACCTGGATTATCCTAAACTGGGAACACCCTAAACCCGGATCCGCCCTGGTCCTTGAGCAAGGTCACCTTAGATGCAATGTCACTGCAAAATGTCCTATTTCCACGAGTCCTTCCACTAAGCAACATGGGGTACGCTGGCAAGGAAATTGTCATACCTACTTGGCTAATGGCTCCCAGCATTATAGGACAAAAAAATTCTGATGCTCTCTTGGAAGATTTCTACTTCCAGAGATTACTCTTAACCTTTAGTGAAGTTAGAGTATCTTCTCTCAACCTTAGTTTATTTAATATTTTCTTGGAGCACAGTTCAGAACACCACTCACTTTCAGAACTGGCACAATCAGTGTAGGCTGCAGAGTATATATGATCTTGTTTGATTAGAGGTTCTTCTTAAAAGAGCAAAATGTGTGTTTTACCTCCCTAAGGAACTGGTGCCGTGATTGGGTATAAATAAGCTTCTGGTTCTTCTGAGAATATTATGGACAATCTGTTGACAGCATTCTCGAGTTTCTGACTGTACAAGTGCCACAAAAGCCCAAGGTATGCCTTTTTTATGGTTTAAACCAGACGACCTATCAAACTTCTGAGATATTTGCACCCTGCGAAAGCAAGTGACAGTAGGTAGATTCTTTGTGAAAGATCTGCATTGCATATCCACAGTATGCTTTCCAGTGGCATCTGTTATAATTGTCATCTTCAAGAGACAATGGAGACCTTGATAAAATGACTTTTAGGAGAAAATTCATCATTGATGCCAGAGCAGAGTAACCTTCCTCCATGTCCCCATGGCAAATGCTGCAATTTTTTGCAATGTCCATAGGCAACATCCACAGAATGTTAGATGATGCCTGCCTTTCACCTGGTTGGAATGATTAGTACCTCCTAATTCCAGGTGTTAAACCTGCTAGGAATGAACGCTCTTGGAGTTGTAAAGCAGTGCTTTTCAAACTCCAGTGCGTTTGATATACCTGGAGGACCTATTAGAGATCTAGGAGGGGACCTGAGATTCTGCATTTCTTTTAAGCTCCTTGTTGATGCCACTGTTCCAGATCTGAGAACCACATGTCCAGTGGCAAGATTCTAAACACTTTTGAACCAGCTGTTTTCACAGGGCACTCCCTTTTGAGAACTAGGAAGAAGGACACTGGTATGCCCTTCACCAGAAATTTAGCCTGGTCACCCAAAACAGTTATTGCCTACATCCTATGTTCATGCAGTTAAACATTTGGCATTCTGTATCCTTTGAGGTCCTTTTACCTTTGTTGTTACATTTGTCAAATTTAGGAACTGCAGGTATAGTTCAGAGAAGGGCATGTGCATGACTCTGCATTCAATCCCCAGCACCACCCCCCAAAAATTATCAAACTTATTTCTATCAGTAATGTTGTTGATGATACATGTTATAGCTGTGTAATTCACAATAGGCAGGTGTGAAACCAGCCCAGGTGCCCATCAACAAACGGAAGATGATACGGCCGCATCAGTATTTATTGTAGCACAATACACAATAGTCAAATTATGGAATCAGCCCTCATGCTTGTCAGTAGATGAATGAATCAAGAAAATATGGTGTATATAGACAATGAAGTTCTATTCACTCATAAAGAAGTATGAAATGATAGCATTTGATGGTAAATGGATGGAACTGGAGAACATCATGCTAAGTGAAATAAGCCAGACTTAGAAAATCAAGGGTTGAAATGTTTTCTCTTGTTTGTGAAGATTAGAGAGGAGGGGGGAGAATAAGAAAGGGATATCACAAAAATAGAAGGGAGATCGATAGAGTAGAGGAAGGGGGTCAAGAGGGAGGGAGGAGGACAGGGCACAGGAAAGTACTGGGGAATGAAATCTACCCAATTGTGCTATGCCATGTGTGAATTTGCCACAACAAACCCCACATCTTCCCCCCCATACACACACACACACACACACATATTGTGTGTATGTATATTTATAATGCACTTATTAAAATAATAATAGCAGGGGCTGGGGTTGTGGCTCAGTGGTAGAGTGATTGTCTAGCATGTGTGAGGCACTGGGTTTGATTCTCAGCACCACATACCAATAAATAAATATTAAAAATTTAAAAATTCATCAACAATGAATAAAAATGTTTAAAAAATAAAAATAAAATAATAATAGCAGTAATAGACAGGAGATCAGTAAAGTTGAGAAAGTAATATGGGAGAGAAAGGGAAAGTACTAGGGAATGAGAATGATCAAATTATGTGCATGCTCAAATATGGCATAATGAATCCCACTATTATGTATAATTGTAATGCACCAATTATAAAAAGGAAAGAAAATGCTGTTGGGGGAAGGGTTGTCATGAATGTCACATTGACAGTAAATCCATAGCATAGTATGAGAGAAAACTTCCCACAATCTGAGGAAAAACACAAGGTGCAGGGTCTATGATGTGCTGCTTAATGACATCCTGAAGAAGGCAGAAGCTTTCACTTGTAAACTTCAACTTGTGATCACTGATCAATGGTGCATGAGATAAGTTCTGTTTTAATAAGTGATAACTTCATTGTTTGCTTTGGTCTTGGATGAAACAGGAGTGCTGAGAGATATCATTAGTGAGTTTGTGTGTGACCCTCATGCACTGTGAGACCTAGTGTGTTTCTATTCCCAAGGAGTGGATTTTGTAACGTATCAGGGATGCTTTTAAACAATGAAATCAACTCAGATTTGAGGGTCAATGCTGGATTCCTTTCATAGCCAAATGTATCAATTAGCAAAACTTTTAGCTGCAGGATTAGAAAATATGTCTTATAGTGGCTTAAAATAGGTTGATTTTTTTCTAACACATAAAGAAGTCTCGAAGTAGCCAACTGCTGGCATTTGTTCAGTGAGTTGACAATGTCAAGGCCAGTGTCTGCACTTCACTGCCCCTCCTGTCTCCTGGCTGTGTGGAAGCTCCAGATACCATGTCTTTATTCAAAGGCAGGAAGAAGATGGAAGGCTGGGAACTTACCAAGCTACTCTGAATTTATTAGGAAAGCCAAAGCTTATCCAAGAAATCTCCAGCAAATTCTCCTTAGATCTAAAACCAGAATTACTACATGACCACATAAGGGAGACTGGGAAAACTTGCATTTATCTGGGTTACCTTGAAAAAATTAGCTTTTAAGAAAGAAAGCAGAAATGGCTTTGGGGTATGAAACTGTGTGCCACACCAAAAGTCACTAGAAATAGAATTTCCCTTCCTGCTGTGATTCAACTTTGTTCTTTTCTTTCCAAAATGCAGTCTTTATTAGTGGGAAATAGTGTGCTTGTATGGCAGTAGGGAGGTTTGGTAGAGGGAAGAAGCAAAGGTCAAATAACTTTTCAATATCCAAACTACATTTTCTTCAGTCAGATACACATACATATGGGGTTCTAAAGGCACAAATTCTACCTGAGATCAAAAAGAAAGGCAAGTGGACCTCATAATCCTGCATATGGTGCATACATAGCAGTCTGCAAATTCAACAGCAGAATTTCCAAAGCCATAATTATGGTGGCACCCCTTATCCTGCAGTCGTTTTTTTTTTTTTTTTTAAGTTCAAGTATTAAACAGCTTGTGTTGTCAGCTTAATGAATCCCTAATGATCTTGAAAGAAAACCCTTTACTATTAATTATAATTAGAATGTCTCTTGGGTGCTCCAAGATTCAGTTCTTGATAAGGAGCAATCAATAAGGTCTTTAGATAAAGGATGAAGCAGCATGGAATTGGGGAAATCTTGGGAGTATATTCCTTTCTAAAATGCCCTTTGTACCTTGACTGTTTGAATAATAAATGTTCTCCTAATAACATTGGTATATTTTTGCTTTTAATTTTTAGATGACCTTCTGCAGCAACTAAAGTTAATTAGACCTGCATTAGACTAGGATTTTCACGCTGTTGAGCCTGGGAAACTGTTTTTGTTCCCTTCATCTTCATCTAACCTTATTAAAATAATTGAGTCACTAAGAGTTAACTCCTCTTTTGAAATTGAAGAAAAATGCAATTTTGGTCAGAGAGGCGATCCCCTCACACACACACCTTCACCTTTCTCAATTAAAAACACTATGTACAGTCAAAATCAGGCTTTTCAGCATGGCTTTGTAACATTTTGAAGGTGATTGCCTTGTTTAATCCTCTTTCTCTGTGCTTTCTGTCTTTGAATTAGCTCATACATTTTTATCTGTGGTCTAGTTACCGGATGAAAAGAAACGATTTCTGTGTTGCACAGATTTTAGAATTTGGGGAGAAAAGTGAGATAAAAGACAAATTTTAATTTTGTTTCCCTCATCTAAAGGAAATAGAAGCGTTTCACAAGTTCCCATTAAAAGAGTCTGGCAGAGAATGGTGATTGTGAAAAGATATGGCCAGGCTCCTTTGATGTATCTTGAATCCAGAGATCAGTTCTTCCTAGAGAACTCCCTTTTCTGCTTCCAAAAGAAAGCATAAAATACCTTGTGCTAGGGTCTAGCAGATGGACAGGGTCCTAGCAGGATAGTGTGGCAGAGATATGAAAACTAGCATTTCAGGTGATTTTGTGCAGACCGCAGAGGGAATGAACTGAAATCACAGACCCTGGGAGATGTGACCATTGGAATGGAATGCTGTGCTCATCAGTGTCCCTTTTCCTGTTTACATGCTTGTAAGCTCTGCTCCCTCTTTTATATCTGCACAGAAAACTTGGAACTTTCTTCAGCCATAGCACTTGGTACTTTGTGTCCTGAACTCTGCCTGGGCTGAGAGCTCTTTGAGGGTAGATCTAACACCTCAAGCTCCAGGAGCTGAGGGGTATGTTCTGTCATGCTTACAACCATCCTGGATGCCCATTGGATTGACAAATGAATGAAAAACCTTACTATAATTCTTAGATTTGATTTTTTATCTCATTTTAACATCAATATTCTCATTGCTTTCCACTGTTCTTAATCAACTTGTGTTGAGAGACTTCTCAGTATGACTCAGAAAAGTTCTTGAGATATTTTGACCTTTTCTTTTCAGGGCACAATAATTAAAGGGGACCACCCAGTGCAGCAGTAAAGGGGGGAAAGGTAGGGGGAATGGGGAGAAGGAAAAAATGTTGAAGATGGTCATCTTGGGCACATTCAGGTTATAAATTACCTTTACACATTGTTGCCTAAGAAACAAACATCAAAATAGACAACTCTGCTATTCTACTGAGATGAAAATATTAGCTCTACAAAATGAGGCTGTACATTGAAATGATGCCAGCCTCCCTGCTGCCAGCCTGCTGACATTTCACCCAGGCACTGAGTTCTTCCTCCGCTACTCCAGCGTCTGTGCCCTTCCTGCTGTTCCCCGCTTTGCCAAAAGCTCTGCCTCCCTGAGCCATGTGAGAATGTGCCCTTTGTTGTACTTGAGCAGAGAAAGTTTCCAACATTTCAATTGCTCTTCTCCTGGTGAGCTGGAGAAAGAAAATGAAGCAGCGTGACCAATGCTGGACTCTCGAGCCAAAATGTAAGGACTCTTCTGAAGTGAAGCATCCCATCTTTGAAGTTGGTGACCTCCCTCTAAGTGCTTCTGGCTTTGAAGTGGTAGTCAGATCTACCTTTGTCCTAAAAGATGTTGTGACACAGTCTGCAGAGGTTTTAACTTTGAACTCTTTGAACTCCTGTTATGAGTTACCTGGAAAACTTTTTCAGAGACACTCAAGCCTGGACATGTGTGTCAGTTATCTCTGGCTGCAAATCAAACTATGGTGAAACTTAGTGGATTGTGTATTATTTATTATTATTTCTTACAAGTCCACAGGTCATCTGGTCGTTCTGCTGAGCTGGGTCAGGCTTGCCTGATCTTGGCTGGATTTGCTCAGGTATCTGCAGTGAGATGAAAGGTCACCTGACAGTGGCTGGGCCAGAATGGCTTTACTCATATGTCTCTCAGTTGGCTAGCTGGTGGCTGGGGTGATAGGGTAGGGGTGAAAGAGTAGTAATAGAAAGAAGCATGTAAGGCATCTTGAGACTTAATTCTATTGAACAAAGCAAGTCATATGGCCAATCTGATTTCAAAAGGTGATAACTGGACTCTACCTCTTGATGGGAGGAATTAGAAGGTGGAATTCCAAGGGCAGAGAGGGAAAGACTTTGTGCTGGTTTTGCAATCTGTCACAACATGTGACAGTATGAAGTAGTGTGTTGGGTATGGATGTGTGGATGTGCTCTCAGGGTTCTAGACTTCTAAGAAGGGTGAAAAGATGTGTCTTCTGGAGAAGGGATGTAGCAGGGATGTGCAGACAGCTTTGCATTCATCTTCTCTCATTAGGGTTGCTGTAAATAATTCCAAACAGCTTTCTTCACTTCATAGGTATCCTGAACCATTTACCATTTCCTCTCCACAGGGCTGGCAATAGGTATTAACTGTATGTAACTGCGGAATAAGGCCAGAATGGATGCAGTGTTGTTCAGTAATGTGCATTTACTATTTGCTCTTCATGTGAAAAGCAAAAAATGGATGGTGATTATTCGGACCAATCATTATACTATTATGTTGTAGCACTTGACATTGTTCTAGCCTTAAGACTGAAATAGTGTGACGGGATACCTGAGATTTATCCCCTCAGACCAAAACAAATACACAGCTCATTTAATGACAATGAAGGTCAATGGCGCATGTCTTTTGTATATTCACCTCATCCGCGATGTTATCTTAGTTATCCTACTCTCATTTTTTTCTTTTTCAATATTTTTATTAGTTGTTGATAGAACTTTATTTTATTTATTTATTTTTATGTGGTGCTGAGGATCTAACCCAGTGCCTCACACATGCTAGGCAAGTGCTGTGCCACTGAGCCACAACCCCAGCCCCTCCTACTCTCTTTTTTATTTCTTACTATCCTCATGATAATCTACAGGGCCCTAAATAATGGGCAACAGCCCTTCCTCCTTTACCTCTCCTATCTCATCTCCTGCCTGTCCCTTCTGGCTCCCACGTTCCAAACCTGCTGGCCTCCTTACTCTTCCTCAACACACAGGTACATTCCCACCTTAGGGCTGCTGCATGAGCTGTGCCCTCTGCCTAGAGAACTCTTCCTACTCATGTCACCTTGGCTAATGTCCTTGCCTCCTTCAGGTCTTTATTATTATTATTATTATTATTATTATTATTATTATTATGTTGTTGTTGTTGTTGTTGTTGTTGTTCATGGACCCTTTTTCATTTATTTTTATGTGGTGCTGAGAATCAAACCCAGTTCCTCACACATGTGAGGCAGGCGCTCTACCACAAAGGTCTAATTTATCTCCACTATCTCCCACCCAAAAATCTCCCTGTCCAGGGAGCCTGGGCTACAACCCCAGCCCCTCCTTCAGTTCTTTGATGGGATAAGAGGACCTATGATGACCTTCCTATTTAATTGGCAAACTACCACCCCTCAACCCAATATCACAGTCTGCCTTCCCTACTCTATATTTTCCTTTTCCTTTACACTGATCACCTTCTGGTAAAAACTGCATATTGTCTGTGTGTGTTGAGAATCTCCAAGACCACCCCAGGGTCAGTGATTCACTGGGAGAGCTCCAAAGATTCAGCATAGAGTCATAACCACAACTATGATTTATTACAGTGGAAGGATACAAAGCAAAATCAGCAAAGGGAAAAGGTGCATGAAATTAAGCCCTGGAGGGGAACAGGTACAGGCTTCCAAGTGTCTTCACCCAGTGGAGTCAAAAAAAGATGAACTTAATTCCCCCAGCAATGAGTTGTGACAATGTGTGTGAAATGGTGTCTACCAGGAAAGCTCGTTCGAGGGTCCAGGATTTGGGTTGGGGACTGATCACATAACCTCCCGCTCTGCCCATCACACTACAGACTCTCAGAAGGAAAGCAGGGTTTCCATACAGGTCACATTGTTTGCACAAACAGTTTAGGCAGGTTGAACCAATTTTACCAGTACTGGGAATGTCGACCCCCAATTCCAAGCTCCCAAAACATTAGCCAAAAGCTAAACTTACAGAGCAAAGTCTTGGAGCTGCTATATTGACCCCTTTCTCACACCATACAAGAATATAAGCTCTTGGAGGATGGAGATCTTTGTTTTTTTCCAGGGTGCATCTCTGAGAACAGTGCCTGACACATGGTAAATATTTGTTGAATAAATAGCCAGGACCTAGGCCCTTGGGTGAACTTTATGGTAGGAATACTATGCAATAGAGTAAAGGTCTAATTTATCCCCACTATATCCCACCCAAGAATCTCCCTGTCCAGGGAGCCTCAAACCAGCCCAGCTGCCACACCCTAATCTAATTCTCTGATGGTTTCACATATAAGTCTATCTTCTTAACAAAGTTCCAGACCCTTATAGTGGGATCCTGCAGCATCAGACCTGAAAGGACCTTTCCCCCTCCATTTTCTCAGGAGTAACATGGCCAGTGTACCCCAGTTAGTGGCTTAATGAGGGTCCACTTGTCTTGATCCTGTTTTCCTCTTTACCACATTTATATTTTGTCATCCACAGTGTCTGACACAGTGCTAAGTAAATGTTATATTGCCTGTAAACATTTCTTAACTTGTTTGGACTAGAGACTGGCCCAGATGTACTGTATGACTTTACCTGAGGCTGGTTGTGACATTCATACCAGCAATGTCAGTTTCTTCTTTAGTGTTTATTTTCAAAGGCAAAAATGCCATATTAAAGGATTTTTCCCTCCACGTAAAGTACATTTCCTCCTTTTTCTGTTTCCCAGTCCTGAACCATTTTTTCATTGTGATTGTGTAAGCTCTTCAGTGTACCTATTATTTTTTATTTTTTAAGGTAAAAAAAAAAAAACCTTCATTTTTCATTCCCTGCTCCCTCAGTAATAGAAAGACTAAGCTAATTTCAAAACTACTTGAGTCAGGATTTCATCCTATTTGGAAAGTCTTTCTATATCATTGCAAGTTTGCCTGTCACATTTTGAAGTTTGACAAATTGATGGGATGAATCTCTTATTAAAATTCAACTAAGTGCAGCCCCCCATATACTTTGCCTCTTCTTAATATTGGTCTTAGCTCAAAAAATACTGAATTGAATTTATCAACATGAAAAATGAATGGTTTCCAAAATAAATGTCAAATAACCATCTTAAAATATAAAATAAAAATAACATTTGTCATCAAAATTAAGTTTTGATATTATTGCAACAATATCTTAATACATTACTACCAATAGAATATGCTAGGTTGGCATTTTAATAACAATTTTAACTTAGGCTGAGTAATTTTTGTACAGGGATATCTTATGAATGAAAGGGGGACTAGGAATCTATTTTGGGGTCAAGTAAAAAATAATTGCACATCAGAATCATTGGACTGATTATTAATTAATATTTCTGACCGAGATACGATAAATTCTGTGAGAGATAAATTGTCAGAGAGCATTCACCAGCAACTTGAACAAATGACTTGGTCTTGACAGAAATGTTTTAAATACAGCTTCTAGCTGTTCAAGGTATTTAGTCATTTTGACAAGATTGGGATAGCCTTTTCACAAATATTAAAAAATCTGACATGAGCCAGGTGTGGTGGTGCAAATCTGTAATCCCAGTGACTCAAGAAGCTGAGGCAAGAGGATTCACAAGTTCAAGGTCTGCCTCAGCAACTTAGCAAGATCCTGTCTTGCAATGAAAAATAAAAAGAGCTGGGAAATAGCTCAATGGTAAAGTGCCCCTGGTTTCAATCCCCAGTGCCCCGCCCCCCACCAAAAAAACTGACATAAAAATATGGAATCATGTGCCAAGATACTACAGTACTTGGCTAATGCTCTTGATAATGGTGACTGTTATTTCCTATAACTGCTAAAGATGTTAAATAATTTCTATCCCAAATTCTTAGTTTTAAAGATGAGAAAACAGGTCCAGAGAGGTGGGCAGAGTTGAAAGCCATATAATAAACTAATAGCAAAGCATAGAAAAGAACTAAGATCCTGTGACTTTCAGGTCATTGTACCATTCTGGTCCAATTATATTCTAAATAAGTGGTTCTCACAATCCAACAGACATCTGAATTACTAGGACAGCCTGACAATATAAATTTTTCAGGCTGTGCCATGGAGTTTTTGTTTGCAAACATCTGGGATAGGACCAGAGAATTTGCATTTCTATCAAGTTCCTAAGTGATATGCTCATAGCACTGGTTCAGGGACCCCACACTGAAAACCACTGGTCTAGAGAGTAGAGAGAATAATAAGAAACTAAGAATCGGTTGTGGAATTTCCTGTAGGGGCAGGGGAAATGATTGATTGATTGATCAATAGATTGATTAGAGCAAGTCCTGAACATCTTAGTACTCAGGGAATAGAAGAGTCTGTTAGTAAATTTACTTTGTCTGTCACCCTTGTAATTATTACTAAATAAGGTTCCTGCTGTCCATTATAGATACCTAGTAAATTCCTTACCCAACTCAGAATTGTGTCCCATTAGGAACATGGATGGTTTAGTCAGCTTTTTCACAACTGTGACCAAAAGGCCTGATAAAAACAATTTTAGAGGAGGGAAAGTTTATTTGGAGGCTCACAGTTTCAGAGGTCTTAGTCCATAGATGGCCCACTCCTTTTCTGTGGGCTTGAGATGAGGCAGAACATCATGGAGGAAGAGTGTGGCAGAGAAAAGCATTTCAGTACATGGGACCATGAAGCAGAGAGAGAAAGTAAGCTCCATTCTGCAAGGATAAAATATATTTTCAAAATCACACTCCCAGTGACCCACCTCCTCCAAACACAACCTACCTGCCTGCAGCTACCACTGAGTTAATTCATTCAAGTGGATTAATGTGCAGTTGGTTAATGCCCTCATAACTCCATCAGTTCACCTCTGAAATTTCTTGCATTGCCTCACACAAGCTTTGGGGGGACACCTAATCTAAATCATAACACTGGGGAATGAGTAAAGGGACTATAGCGAACCAATGCCCAGGGAATGAAATCCCAGACTAGGAGATAATGTTAAGATAAAAGATAATGCTTAGGGCTGGGGATATAGCCCAGTTGGTAGAGTGCTTGCCTCTAATGCACAAGACCCTGGGTTCAATCCCTAGTGATACCTCTGGTCACTGATTACACGTTCTGCTCCCTCACATGTTGAAATATAACATTTAGAGAAGCACGCCAAGATGAGCATATAAAGCAGGGTTTATTTAAAAAGGGGTAACATAGACTTCTCTCAGGAGGGAGAAGGAGGCCATAGCTGGTATCCTGGTATTCCAAGAAGTGAGGGCCTTCTGCCTTTTTATATGTCCTAAGCTTCCTTTGTTCTCCTACTCTCTTCCCCTTATCCCTCTCCTTTCTGCATATGTGACTAGGCCCAGGAAATGCTCAGTTCAGATGGCCAAAAGTTGAGAAGCAGATGGATGGGGGGAAGGGATGGAGCAGCCCAGGACACATTAATTAACAACTTTTACAACTTCCCATAGGGAGGGACAATTCCTGGTTACCTTAGCAATAGGTTTGAGCAGGGGCAGGTTCTTGATAAGACTGGAGGAAGGGCTCTGAAGGAATAAATATTTCAATCCCTCAGGGGCCTTCTCCAACTTCCCGGACTCACTCAAATTGGCCTCCTTGATCCAACCTGACTCGATTTACCTGTCTGTACTGACTGACTGTCTAATTCTGGTTTATTCCCCCTCTAATTTTAGGAACTTCTTATTGTAAGGAGAAGGGGCCATGACCATTCTGGCTGCTTTGAGCTGAGAGTGGGCAGCATGAGGTGGGGCAAGCAGTTTGGAGTTTCCTTTTAGAAGTCTGGTCAGATTGAAGTCTGGTTGGGGAACAACAGGTTATAAAGTCATCTGGGGGTGGGTGCTGCTATGAGAGAGAAACAAAAAGACATGAGGACTGGAATGAGATTAGTACAAAATAAATGTCGCAGCATCTGGAACATGTCAATATCGTGAAGATAATAGAAGGTGTGAGGTGTGAGGGCTGAGAAGTTGTCCCCATAACAAGGCTGGAGAGGACAAGGCCTTTATTTGGGAATGTAAATCTTTAACATAGTCAGAGTTATCAGGAATGTAAACACAATTTTTAATTTTTAATGCCACAGATGTCCATCCTAGCAAGATGTAGTTAAGCTATTTTTTTGAGAGAGAGAGAGAGTTTAATATTTATTTTTTAGTTTTCGGCGGACACAACATCTTTGTTTGTATGTGGTGCTGAGGATCGAACCTGGGCTGCACCAGCATGCCAGGTGAGCGTGCTACTGCTTGAGCCACATTCCCAGCCCCTAGTTAAGCTATTTAATGTCATCTGATTTTATCTTTTTTATATCTTTTTATTGCTATGATCTCTGTGTTTAATAGAGATCCCTTTATTCTGGTACTTAGGGCTATATAATTATATTAGCAAACATTAATCTGACCTGTGTAGAAGATTAGCCTTAAACTGACTAAAAACTTCTGACTCTGGCAGTTTCTCTTGATAGTTATCAGGCATTCCTTCCTAGGTATCTTTGTTTTGTAGCCTCCAGTCTTACTCTTGAGGGCTAACACAGTGTATATCTTAAGTTACATTTAACTATTCTTTTTTAATGCTCAGGAATGGTTGTGTTTTGGTTTAATTGTTTTTGCTAGGAGTTTAAGATCAAGCTGGTCAAAATTAACTTTGTTCCTATCTGCTGTTAAGAGTCAGCTGAGTTCCCTTGGGATTCACTCTTGGGGAACTTGAGAGCAGCTTCTTAGCCCTGCTAGTTCCATTTGTGCTAGGATGGGTCAAGGTCTTGCTGACCATGTGGCTTCCCTTGGAAGCATCAGGGATGTCTCCCTTCTTCAGTGACCCTCCTCTTCATAGCAAGTGCACCAATTGGCTCTCGGGTCTCATTAATCTCCCTGATCGGCAGGTTATGTGTTCCGAAGTTGCAAAGCTCTTTAGAATTTCCCTGTCCCTGGATTCTGACTGACTCGGAGGGGAAGAGCCAAATATTGGTTTTCTTGGCCCTTTTAATTTAACTTTAATTTTTAAATCTTGATCTTAAACATCTAGCAAGTCAGCCTCACCAGTTTTAAATTAAGAGTACTGGGGCTGGGGATGTGGCTCAAGCGGTAGCGCGCTCGCCTAGCATGTGTGTAGCCTCGGTTCGATCCTCAGCAGCACATACAAAATAAAGATGTTGTGTCTGCCGAAAACTAAAAAATAAATATTAAAAATTCTCTCTCTCTCTCTCACTCTCTCTCTCTCTTTAAAAAAAAAAAAAAAAAAGAGTACTGTATAACCTTAGAGTCATTTATCCCTTTTATTAATTGGGGTCTGTAATATCTTATTTGTCCCTTAGGTGATGGCTTATTATCTTAAATTAACCCAGGTTGTGTGTTCTTGAAGCAATACCTCTGCAAAACATTAATAGGCAACAGTTATAGAGTTTACAAGGAAAATACAAAATGAAATTAACAAAAATAAAAACATGTTTAGTTTGTATAATACCTACCTTGAATTTTGGCTGAGTCCAAGAAAACCAATATTTGGCTCTTGTGCTCCGAGTCAGTGTGAATCCAGCACCACACACACAAAAAAGGTTAATTGGTTAATTGTAAATACCTCTTCAGAACCCAAATCCTCACCAGGAAGTTCTTAGGTAGCTTTTATTCATTTTGAATATTCTCATTAGCATGGGGAAAAAAAAGAGAGCCAGAAATGCCTGGAACAAATAACAAAAATGGGTAATTGAGTTGACAAAGAAAATTAAATTTAAAATAGAAATTTAATCCCCCCAAATTTTGTTTGTCCAAGCCAGTTAACAAATTTGTTGTCAGAAATGTGCTTTAGGCTTTCTGACATTAAATTAAATCTGAGAGCTAAATCCTTAGAGCAGAGTCTAAGCACCTCTTTTTATTAACATACATTTTATATTCACTTATTTCTAGTTTTTTATCTTTTTGTCAATATTCATTAGGTGTTTATATTCAAATGGATGCTTTACAATATATATGAAGACAAATCTGTAGGTAAATTGGTAGTAGTAGCCTTCCTTCCCACCTCCTTCCAGAAATCTTCTACCTTGTAAAAAGAAATCCATATTTGCTGGCTCAGAATCCCTCTTTACTGTCCCTTTCATCTTTCTAGATGGAAAAAAAAATCCTTGTTGGTGTAGAGGTTTTTGGAGAAGGGGACAGAAAATGGGGGGAGGGAGGGGATGGTGGGGACACAGATGGATTCTGGGTCTTGAAATAGCATTGATGTGTTAAAGGCTTTGAAGCAGCTGTGAGGACAAAGGAATTGGAGAATGGAGTGGGGGGGCCTATGGAAGTGTTACTGGGAGTGTGGATGGATCTTTATTATTGTACTTTGAGAGACAAGCAAAGAAAGAAACTGCTTTTTGATTATATGTAGCTGCTAAAAGAGACACTGCTCTAAAATTGGGCCGGCTACATACGTACTTAGATTTATTAAGTCTACCCAAGTACCTAAAACTAAAATCTCTACTCTAATAAAATTTGTTTTCCAAAGAGAATCAAGAAAATCCATGAAAATTAAGTTTCTAAGGAAACCAGAGTGCGTGGGATACCAGGAATGTTGTGCTTATGTATCACTTACTAAAGATTAATCATCATTTGAAAGCTTTTGTTGGTGAGATACAAAACTCCCTGTTGCTATAGCAGAATTAGTGAAAGAGGTAAAGGCATACAGATTCAGGGGGAAACTTGACTACAGGCTTCAAAACAGGGCAAATATATTATGGCTTTTTGGTAAAAACTCAAGAGTTAGCTTTCCATTCTTGGGAAACCAGGTATATCAGTTATTTACAGCTGCATAACAAACCACCCCAAAACCTAGTAGTTCAAAATAAAAATAATGATTTATTTTAAATATACAGGTTGGGTAGGATTCAGCAGGCCTACCTCTGCTTCTTCCCTTGTCAGCCATAGGGTCTCCACTTGAAGCTCTCGGAGCCATTTTCAAGATGCTCATTCACCCGGGTGGTAGGCCAGTTCTGGATGTCTACTGGGAACTCAGCTGGAGTAGGAACTTTGTTTTCTCTCCACACTGGCCTTTTTGCTTCCAAAGAAAATATGACAAAAGTACATGACACTTCATGACCTAGCTTCAAATATCATATGATGTCACTTCTGCTGTAGTCAGAGTAGTCACAATGATCATAGAAGCTCAAGGGGATGGGGAGTGGCAAGTTGCTAGAAAAGCACATTACATGGGTTATTGTGAACATTTTTGGATAATACAAACTGCTACTCAGGTAACCTGTGGCACATTTTAGGTTTTATTCTTTTTTATTTTTTAAAATAGAGGGCCTCACTACACTGCCCAGACTGGCCTTGAATTCCTAGGCTCCAGTGTTCTTCCAGCATCAGCCTTCCAAGTAGCTGGGACTACAAGCATGTGCCTCCACACCTGGCTACATGTTCTGGCTTTAAAATTAGGGTTTACAACAGCCAAAGAGATGCTCAATATTTCTCACCTGGCTCCCTTTTCTTCCTTTATCCTTGTAGGCAGAATGCTTGACCCTTACTAAAAGGTCAGTCCCAGAAGCAATCCTGATTTTTTCCCCCTCATCTTTGTTTAGGAGGCTGGTTGGCTCTCTTAAGATATTTCAGGCTGCAGAGCTTGGAAAGGAATGGTCAAAAAAGAATTAAAGAAGTGGAGCTGGGATATAGCTCAGTTGGTAGAGCTCTTTCCTTGCATACACAAGGCCCTGGGTTCAATCCCCAGCATCATGAAAAAAAAAAAAAAAAGAACTAAAAAAGAGAAATGGAAGTTGGTAAGTATTAACCATTGATCTTTCCAGCCAGCAGTGGCCTTCCTTGGCACACTAAGAAGTTCACCAAGTTTCACTGTTTATTTATTTCAGATATTGGGGATTGAACCCAGGGATGCTTTGCCACTAAACTACATCTCTAGTCCTTTTTATTTTTTATTTTGAGATAGGGTCTTGCTAAGTTGATTAGGGCCTTACTAAGTTCCTGAGGCTGGCCTTGAACTTGTGAAACTCCTTTCTCAGCCTCCCAAGTCACTGGGATTACAGGTATGCACCTTGACGCATGGCCTTACATTTATCATGTGTATGCTTCATCTTAGTTTGGGTTCCTCCAAAGTACACCTAGAGACAAGGATTTGAAAACTTGTACTTTATTTGACAGGTAATCCCAGGAAGGATAGAGAGGGAGTAGAAGGAGCAGTAGAATAGGGAAGGAAGCCAATAAATAATGTATGTGATAATAAGCAGGTTACCTCTGTGGGCAACTGGGCATCAGTCCCATGGAGTGGGGACCTTGATAGATGATGTAGAACACACCCAGAGTTGTCTCCCAAGAGGAATGAGGAAGGTAGAATATTATTCACCACTTCCTGTCCCTCATTAATTAAAGGTGCCAACTCTGACACTTTCGGCCTGCCCTAGGCCGGGATTAAATGCACTGTTGAAGACAGAGAAAGTCTTTGGCCAAAGAGTGCCAATCTAAGCATTGTCTCCCGGATTATCCCCCAGGACAAGCCAAGACAGTGAAGCAGATGCTGATAAACTCCCTTCTCCTTCCGTTCTCCCTTGACCATCTCTTCTGTTCCACGGCTCTGGTGGTTTCTTTATTTGTCTCCCATCTCAAATCATGGTTTGAGATGCCTTTGTTTACCTAACTTACTCTGATTTGTATTATATTCCCTCCTTGACATAGATATGGGCCTAGTTATCCTGTCCTTTCAAACCTGGAGGATAGGGCCTATAGTACCTTTCTGATGTGGGAATTTGAAGTGTTCCCTGAATGTTGAGGGCCAAGATTACATTAGTCATAGATTGGGGAAGTGAAGGAAAAGACTAATATAGGCCAGTGTTTTTAACAGTGAAGCTCCCAGGCCACCAGCATAACTGAACTGCTTAATACATATTGAGAAACAATAGACTGGGGGAATTTAAAGCATAGATTTTTGGATCCAGAGTACTCAAGTTTGAATCCCAGAGCTCCTTACTAGTTGTCTGACCTGGGAAAATTATCTGAGCCTTCTGTACCTCATTTTCCTCATCTGTTAAATGCACCTATGTCATATGATTGTCTTGTGGATTTGATTAAATAAAACATGAAATGAATTTAGAATGATGATTGCCAATTACAAAGTGCTCAATAATGTTAGTTGTTTTATTATTGTTATCATTATTATTACTATTATTTTTGGAACCAGGGATTGAATCCAGGGGCATTTAACAACTGAGCCACATCCCCAGCCCTTTTTATATTTTATTTAGAGACAGGGTCTCACTGAGTTGCTTAGGGCCTCGCTAAGTTGCTGAGGCTGGCTTTGAACTTGTGGTCCTCCTGCCTCAGCCTCCTGAGCCTCTGGGATTACAGGCATGCACCACCACACCTGGCCTTTATTATTTCTTAGTCCATATACTGGACCTAGTGGATCATAATCTCACAGGATGGAGCCTCAAAAATCAATATTCTAACCAGGCCCCTCCTCCCCTGCATGAGATTTATATATGTCCTGAAGTTTGAACACCACTGCTCTAGGCTGACAGGCAATGAGAGAAGTGAGGCAATGTCAAGACAAGATCAAATGGTATAGTAACACTTCATTTCTCCAGAATATTTAGGAAATGAGGAGTTTCCTGCAGGTCAGTTCTTCAAATGATTAAGACTCCCCTCTTGTTTTAAACACCCAGACACCCAGTCTCAAAAGTTAAAAATTGAGATATTATTCCTTTTTTTTTTTTTTTTTTTTTTTTTTTAGGGGAAGAGTACTGAGAATTGAAACGATGGGCACTTAACCACCAAGCCATGTCCCCAGGTCTTTTCATATTTTATTTTGAGACAAGGTCTTGCTAAGTTGCTGAAGCTGGCTTTGAACTCACGATCCTCCTGCCTCAGCTTCCTGGGTTGCTAGGATTACAGGCTTGCGCCACCACACCCAGCGTATTAATCATTCTTAACTCAAAATGGTAACACATTCTTACACAGTAAATTCTGGAAACTGTAATGTGATATTTTAGGGGGGACTCAGCATCATCAGAAAGCTGAATAGGTGGTAAATATTTATTGACTGCTTTGCTAGATCTCCTCATTCTGGACGGTGCTAAAGATATGAAGATGAACAGGACCAGATCCCTCCCTTCAGAAGGCTCACTGTCTAATGTAAGCGAGGCCAGAAAGTGGTGACAAGACTTTAAAAGACATGAAGAAACAGAAGACTGTTTTGAGCTTTATCAAAGAGATGTCCCGAAAGGCTTTTAAAGTGGGAAGGTTTGTTGCTCTCCTGCTGAGCCACTGGGTGCTCGGGCCTGTTAGTCTGTAGTTCCTGTGTCCTTCCTTTGCTGTTAATTGACACTCTATCAGGATGTCTTACTTCAGATGACATTCCCATCCTCATCTAATGCACTGCTTCTAATTTGCTGTGGGCTGGAAACCAGATACTCTCAACTAGCTGGAAAGTTGCCCTCTCAAAACGGTCTTCTTTGACCTTGTCATCTAAAATAGCATCCCCCACCCATACACAAACTCTGTACTCCTCACCTTGCTTGGTTAGCGTTTGTGGCACTTATTACTACTTGACGTCATGTGACATATGTTTGTTTCTCTTCTAGGGTCTGCCTTCTGCATTAGAATACAAGTGCCAGGAGGGTTGGGCTCTGTCAGTTTAGTAGACCTCAGTAACCCATAACTAGAATGTGACCTGGCTCACAGCAGACTTTTCAGAAATGCTTATGGAATGAGTGGCAACGGATAGTGAATAAGTTTCCTTTTTCTTTATTTCTTATTAAGGTAAAACTTGCATGTAGTAAAATACACCCACCTTAAGTGTTCAACTCCACAAATATGGTGATGGATGCACGTGATAACCCCCACCCAGACCAAGATAGAGAGCATTTCCACCACCCACCCAGCAGATCTCTCCTGGTCAGGACCTCCTCCAAGAGATAACCACTCTCCTGACTTCTACTGTCATTGATTAATTTTGCCGATTCTTGAACTTCATATAAATGGAGTCATGTTGTTTGTGCTCATAAATCTCAGCCTTCTCAACATTATGTCTGTGGGATTCATCCATGTGCTGTGTTGGAGCAGTTCCTGCTTTATCGTTATTTATAAGATCCACTGGGTGAATTTACTGCAATATATCTAATCCATTCTTTCTGCTCACACATGGGTTGCCTCCAGATTTGGCTATTACAGAAAATAAGTTTGGAGAAAGTTCTGCAAAGCTGTGTAAATAAAGGACATGGATTTGAGGGCAACTATTTTGGATGTTTTTCCTGTTCTGCTAACTCCCTCCATTAACTGGGGACACCTTTGGGTCTAATGTGTTTTATAGCAGTGGTTCTCAACCATGGCTACACTTTATATCACTTGGGGAACTTTTAAAAACACTCATGCCTGGGCCCCACTTCAAAGCAATTAAATCAGCATCTCTTGGAGTGGGACCCAGGTATTAGTATTTTTGAAAATCTTTCTGGGGATTCTAACAGGCAGCCAAGTTTGAGAACCATTGCAGGCCATAGCATATCCTAGAAAACAATGCCAACATGTAGAATTGACTTACTCCCTTCTCCCCATTGGGCAGAGCAAGTTTGTTTCCATACATTTTATCAGATGGGATTCTTTTCAATGCTGCTCACTTTATAAATCTCAGGGAGCAATTTATATGAAAACTGCTTAGAAATTGGAACATCGAGGAATGTGGCTTTTTCATCTACCATATTAGTCATTTCATGGTGTCTAGATCAGTACTAGTTAAAATTTGGATCATGCATGACAGTTTAGATCCCTCGTATAAACTCCCGGCTTACCTACCATTGAATAGGTACTTCTGAAAAGCCGTTGTACTCTTTTTACAGTGAACACCACATATAAGCAGAGTTTGCTCTATTAGGTTATAGTTAGGAGGTCAGAGTTCATTTGGGGAGGGTAGGATACTGGGAATTAAATCCAAGGATGCTTTACCACTAAGCTATATCTCTAATCCTTTTCTCTCTTTTTTTTAAAATTTTTTATTTTTAAAATTTTGGGACAGGGACTCACTGAGTTGCCTAAGGTCTCTTAAAGTTCCCTAGGCTGGCCTTGAACTTGTGATATTCCTGCCTCAGCCTGCCAAGTGAGTCCCTATAACAGGTGTGCACCACCATGCCCAGCCAGGGTTCATTTTTTAAATCATCTTTTTTTCCTAACAATGCCCAATTCTATTCTGTCTACCACAGCTAACATTTACCAAGCACTTTCTATTTTTGGTATTTATTGCTTAGCATTTACAACTCAGTCAATCCTCACTATAACAATAGCAGTCTGAGCATTTCTCTGTTATGCTCTGTTGAAAGCTCTTTAAATGTGTTCATTTATTTACTTCTCTCGACAACCTTATGAGTTGAGCTTTTTTTATTATCCCCATTTTTTAGGTTAAGAAACTGAGGCACAGGCCCAGTATGTGGCCCATGCCTATAATCTCAGCAGTTTGGGAGGCTGAGGAAGATGCAAATTCAAAGCCAGCCTCAGCAATTTAGGGTGGCCCTAAGCAACTTAGCAAGACCCTCCTTCAAAATAAAACATAAAAAGTGCTGGGGATGTGGTTTAGTGTTTAAGCGCCCCTGGGTTCAATTCCTGGTACCAAAACAAACAAACAAAAAACTAGAAAGAAATGGAGGCACAAATTGGTTAAGTACTATGCCAAGGCCTCACAGATAAGTGGTAGAGCTAGAATTCAAGCAGTACAGCCCAGAGGCTTCCTTATCACCTAATCCAAGCTTCTCAAATTTTAATGTGATAAAAGCCACCTGGGGATCTTTCTTGTTAAAATGCAGATTCTTACTCAGTAGATGGTGGTGGGGGTTGGCCTAAGAGTCTGCATTGTTCACCAGCTCATCCGTGGTGTGGATGCTGCATATTGATGGGTTATATTTTGAGAAGCAAAGACAAAGCCTATGAAATAATTGCTGCTATTGTCCTCATTTTCAGGTGAGTATTCTGAGGCTCAAAGAGGATAGTGAGTTCACCAACTTTTCACAACACGTACAGTGTAGCTGTGCTTAGAATTTCTTCAGTTGGATTTCAAAGATGATTGCTTAACTACTATGTTAGGGGGCTTGGTAAATGGCTAATGAATGAATAACTAAGCTGACATTCAGCCCCACACCCAATGGGCCACCATTGTATAGTCAAAGGTTGAAAAGTGATGAATACAACCCAAATATATTCCTTTCATCTGTACTTTTTTACAACTTGGAATTCAGTCTAGTAGCAACCATTCTCTTCACCTTGGTTTCTTGCTGATAGCCTTAAACAGGTCATTTGACCCTTGCTGTTAGGAGGGAACAAAAAAGAACCAGCTCAGCAAGTTTTTGTTAGGAATATCATTCTGTGTGTCTGTTTACACTGCCTTTGCTTTTGAAAAAGCAGCACAGACTTGGCATCCTGCTGATATGAATATTTCCTTTTCCATTGTCTGAACAGCAGTACCAATAGAGAAGCAATATTCATTCACAAATAATTCCACAACCAAGTTTTTTGCATCAGCAAAAAGATTTTTCCACTTTTGGACGAAAGCACAACATAATTGTGCAGTGCAGTAGATTCAGGTTCACAGCACACACACACCAGCACGTGTCCTAAGGTCACAGATTTCCTGGGGGGTGGGGGCTTGGGGAGGCTGGGGGATGTGGGGGGCGGAGTTTGGTGCTTCTGGAGAACAAGACCCATCAAAATAAATAAGAATTAAATGTCAGGTTCCCTGCAACAGTTCAACCAAGGATTCCAGCACGATTGCCTGGCATGCTTGAGGCCCTGGGTTTAATCCCCAGCAACACACACATACACACACACACACAAAAAAAAAAAATCCAAGGAAGAACTCTACTCATTCCCACCACTCTGGATAATGTTTTCCAATTAGATAATGTATATATGTGACAAAGAGTCTTTGCCTAGAAAATAATTTATTTACTTATTAGATTATTTAAAGAGACACTTCTGGCTCAGAGAACCGGAGGGAATAAAGTATGTAATATAAAATATGTAACTCCTAAAAATAAGTGCCTTCACCTAACAGAAATCAGGAGGGAAATCCTAGTGTCTCTATGTTGTAATGGGATCCAATATTAAGAAAAGGACTTTTGGCTGGATATTACTCTCATTTTTGAAGCTGTTACTTTCTCTGCAGAAATGTCAGGGAGGTACTGACTTGTCTCATTTATCACTTTTAGGAATAACAAACCCATCTGGCTGTATTCATTTCATGAATTCATTCATTCAGTTACTCAGAAAAGTTTTTTATTTTTCTTTTTGGTGCTGGGGATTGAACCTAGGGTTTTGCACATGCCAAGCACGTACTCTACCACTAAACAACATCCTCCAGCCTTCAGAGAAGGTTTTTGAATGCTACTGGGCTAGGTACTCTGGGGCACCAAAGGGCTTGAGATATGGTCTCTGCCCTTAAGGAGTTCACACAACTCCTGGGGATTCAATACAAACAGGAACGAGGTTACCAGTTAGAGATTCTATGTGACAAGGATAATACAAATGGTACATGGAGTCATATAGAGCAGTGTTTCATCAGAGAGTGACCCTTGGACCAGCCCATAAACATCATCTGGAGACTTACTGAATATAATCCCAGCAACTCAGGATACTGAGGCAGGAGGATCACAAGTTCAAAACCAGCCTCAGCAACTTAGCGAGGCCCTAAGCAACTGAGTGAGACCCTGTCTCCAAAAAAGTTCAAAGCCAGCCTCAGGAATTTAGCGAGGTCCTAAGCAACTCAGTGAGACTCTGTCTCTAAATAAAATATTTGAAAAGGCTGGGAATGTGGCTCAGAAGTTAAGTGCCCCTGAATTCAGTCCCTGGCACACACAAAAAAAAGTTTCATCCTCATGTTCTGCTTGAAGAGATAATTGTGTAGAGCGGCATATGAGAACAGACACTGGAACTAAACTATATGCCTATATTTAATCTGGTGCATGAGATTCTGAGTTTGAATAAAAAAGAGCAGAATCAAGACTGAATAATAATTATTATAATTATTACCAGTATTACCATGTATATAGATAGCACTTGCACACAAATTCTCATTTGGAAGTACATTCCTCTCTGCTAGTGATCAAGATCCCCTTTGCATCTGCTTTTGCTCTATAAGTTCTCCTTGAGGATGTTTCCTGAAGAAATATAAGATGGAATTTAAAATTCATAATTCAGTGTGTTGGGGGAGGGCTGTCAATGCACTTACAAGTATGGGTTTAAAATTTAGCTGAATTTTAGAATACATGGTCATAATTTGGTAATATACCTTATTATTAAATGCAATCTGGTGCCAGGGATTGAGGGATTGAACTCAAGGGTCCTTAACTACTGAGCCACAACCCTGGCCCCCAAAGGTATATATTAAAAAAAAAAAATTAACCAGAGATTGAATCCAAGGATGCTTAACCACTGAGCTACATCCCCAGCCCTTTTAAGTTTTTATTTAGATACAGGATCTCACCAGGTTGCTTTATAGCCTTGCCAAGCTGCTGAGGTTGGCTTTGAACCTGTGATCCTCCTTCCTCAGCCTCCAGAACCACTGAGATTACAGGCATGAGCCACCACAGTCAGCTCACAGTCTGCTCTAGATCAACTGTTAAGACTGTTTCCTTGCACTCAGTGGAAATTTCCTCTTATCCCATTTTCCCTGGAAATGGAAAACAGCTGCACAGAACCTCCATTCAGCACTCAATGTTCTCAAAGACTCTCGTTTGCTACATTGGACTCCTTCTTTTATCTCATTCTATCAACACATTCCATTCATTTCTTCAGAACATTTTCCTCCCTCCGTGTGGATTCCCTTGTCTTCACAAAAGCACTTAGCAATTGCTCACATTGTCACTCCTGCCTGAAATGCCTTTGCTTCTTACTTTTCTGCCAAAATGTATCCCTTCTTTCTTCAAGACTTGACCAGGGAGAGAGTTCTGGAGCTCACACTGGAAGGCCTAAAATGGAGAAGCCCCTAGGAAGGCAGGTAAACAAAGCCTCAGGTGACACAGCCTGCTTTTCTCCTCCTGTCTCCAGAACCCCCATAGTCTGCCATCTCGAGGTGCTCATCATTATTGACCAGCTGGAGTTTTCTGGAACTGTACTTCTCTAAGACCCAGCTGACTTCTAAGGTAAAATACAGAATATGGAAGTCTCCAGTGAAAGAAGGCCCGGGACAAAAGAGCAGATGACTCTTGGGGTCTCAAATATGGGAAGGCAACAGGTACCCCTTGGTTGCTGGAGGATGAAACTGTTTCTAAGTAAAAGGAGACAGATAATCCAGCCTCTGAGGGAGGCAGTGAATTCCAAATACCGAGATACCAACTAGTCTGGGGAAATGGAGATCAGCTCCAGAGTCTGCATGATTTTATAGAAGCTGAGCAAGTTGCAGAGAAGTTCCAAAGATTTTTAAGTCCAACGTGGCTTAGATTTGGGATATTACTTTGGTTCAGACTCCTCCCTACATGAGGCAGTTTTTTATATTTTTTAATTTTTTTTTAAATTTTTTTTTTTTTTTTTAATTTTTGGCAGGGATGGGTATTGAATCCAGTGCCTTCCATATGCTAGGCAAGTGCTCTATCACTGAGCCATATCTCCAACCCCAACCATGCAGTTTTTTTTTAATTTCTTTTTTGTAGTTGTAGATGGACAGAATGCCTTTATTTTATTTGTTTCATTTTTAGGTAGTGCTAAGGATCAAACCCAGTGCCTCACACATGCTAGGCAAATACTCTGCCACTGAGCTACAGCCCCAGCCCCCAACCATGCAGTTTTAATTGCTGGTGGTCCCACTTCTAGAGCCAGAAATCCCAGCACCCTGTGGCTATTTTACTTCCCATGCCTCAGTGAACTTGGAAATAGGGCCTAGACTGTAGAACTGACCATGAGAGCATGATCAGGACTGGAAAGCTCAGCTACTTCTCTCAGTACTTTGGTTCCGTCCCAGAGATGACAGCCACATGGAACTTAGTAGTGAGGTCTTGGCTTCAGAACTGGCTTCTTTTCTATTCACTAACATCGAACCCCACATTGCTGGCTTAGAGGGATGTACCTTCCAAAGCTCAGAGGCCCTTTCCTATCACTCTTCTCTGCCCAGTACATCTGGAATAACCCAAAGGATTGGGGGAAGTGACAGTAGACTCTCAGATCACAATTGCTCAGTGCAGATCACAGCCTTGTCACTGAAGCATCCATAGCGCCCCCATCTCATTTACATCCAAATTAAGAAACACTTAACACAAGAATTCATCCTATCTAGATTGGACAAATCCGGATTTGCATATCTTTTTCCTTATCCTTCTCCTGCCATTATTTCCCTCCTCAGGAAACCTGCAGTGTTTGTGTGGCTCTGCCCCTCTTGTCCAGTTACATACCCCTTGACATGCACTGGTTCTTCTGTTTGTTGGTTTTTCAGAGCTTTACACAGCATCTGCTGGACACACACAGACTATTGCTTGACAAGTGATTTCAAGATATTTGGTAGATTCTGAAGGACATCAGTTCTGAAGTCTTTCTGTAGCTGCAAGCTTTAAGAGCCAGAAAACCCCTCTGCTAAAGAAAATTCTAGTTAAAGGTCACCTTTATGGGGGAAATAAGTGTTGACAGATCAATGGCAACTCACTACAAATATTTTTACATTCACTGAAGTAAAACATTAAAAATGGCATTCTAAATAAAGAGAATATCAATAGCACTTTATCACCTTAAATTGATAATGGATGGTTATTTTTTTCTATTCAGCTTCCTTGAGAATTGCCTTTCTTCCCTGCTATTTCAATGAAATGATTGGTTTGGTTTTGTGCACAAAATATTCATTTGTGAAAAGATAACGTCTCCGTACTAATGTTCAGTCTTTCTGGTTTTATTATGAGGTAGTTGACCTTGAACTCCAAGTGGTCGACCTTTATGAACCACCATACCCCAGGGATGTGAAGGCACTTAGAAGCTTGAGATGGAATGAGCTATGTTGATTCTGATCCAGCTCAGCTTCTGTTCCACCCCACTTAACTGGTAGCATACCCTTGACCCTGTTCCCATAGCTTAGGTCAAAGCACCTACTGTAGCTCTTTTAGTATATGCCTCTCAGGTACACCCAGAATGGTTTACAGTTCTGAAGCCCAGGCTGAGTCTTATCTTCCTTCATCTTTACCAAGACACCATAGCGAAGCCTCTGTTCTTCTTTGCCATCTGTCTTACCCCCTAATTATCAGCTCCCTCCTTTTCTAAGTGCCTCACTATCCAAAAAATTGCCTTATCCCCATTTGGCGTTTTCTGAAATCATAATATTTTTTTCCACCTCCTCCAACCCCAGTACTTGGGATTGAATCCAGAGGCCTACTACTGAGCTACATCTCCAGCCCTTATTATTTTGAGACAGGCTTTTGCTAAATTGTTGAGGTTGGCCTCGAACTTGGGATCCTCCCTCTTCAGCCTCCCAAATTGCTGAGATTATAGGCATTTATAGGCATAATTCATTTCTTTGTCTCTCCCTCCCCACCGTGTGTGTGTGTCTACCAGGGATTGAACTGCATTATGTTCATGGCTCCTCTTCAACTATAGACACTGAAGGAATGAGACCCTCAGTGTACACCTATAGTGTGGCTGGTCCAGGAGAATTAATGTTCTCAGGCACTGAGCCATTATGAAATTCCAAAGCAGTCACTTCTTGTTGAATTATGCAAAATAAATCCTGACCTACATCAACCCCTGACCTACATCAACCCATGACCTACATCCCAGTCCTTTTTTATTTTGACACAGGGTCTTGTTAGGTTGCTTAGGGACTCACTAACTTGCTGAGGTTGGCTTTAAACTCGTGATTCTCCTACCTTAGCCGCCCAAGTCTCTGGGCTTACAAGCGTAGGCCGCGGCACTTGGCCCCAGTCATAATTCTTACAGTGGTGAAAAGGTGTCAGAATTAGGCATACGTGGGAGGAGCTCAAGTTGAGGAGAAACCTGTGTAGTCATAAGGAAGAATTTCCAATGTTCTCATGTTGCTCTTTTAACTGGTTTTACAAACCACAACCTGTAGATCATTTCCTTTCTCTGATCAGTAAGGATTCCCTATTCTCTCTCTCTCTCTCTGACATCTCCCAAAGAAGAATGTCATGTTAATCATGATTTTGCCAGAAGAGGGACTTTATGTCACATATTTTCTTTGCAAATTCTAACCAACTCTTAGAGGTTCATACTACACTGAGAAATCCTACATTGAAAAAAAAAAAAAAAAAAAAAAACAACTTAAAATCGAGTATTTCCCAAGTATTTAACCACAAGAACCTCTGTGTCCTTTCGTCCCCCACTAATTATCTGTTATCATCTGGTATGACAGAATTTTGTAAACACATGATTAACATGTGAATTGTATACTTCCTCATGTCTTGCAAGCCTGTGGCAAACTAGAAAAGTTTCTCTATTCAGCCTGATCATTATCTCTCTCCTTCACAACCTCATGTGCTGGCGTCCATTTGCTCAATTTGAGGTGCTCCAGCCTTTGCACATGCCATTTTACCTACCTTTTACCTTTAATTTTAGGTACGGCTTATGTTCCAAATCTTGTGTGAAGCCTTTTCTGACTTTCCCCTTCTCTGACTGCCTATTCTCTGTCTCCAATGCCTCACCAGATTAAGACCAAATGTTGTCCTCACAAACATACATTCCCATAAGGCATGGCCATATCCCATCAAGGGTGCTATGTCTCCTTAGTTCCTTTCAAGGATATAAAAAAAAAAAAATCACCAAATAGCCAGGTGTCATGGCACATGCCTGTAGGCCCAGCTGCTCAGGAGGTGAGAGGTTGGACTGAGTCTGGGAGTTCAAGACCGGACTAGGCAACATAGCAAAACCGTCACCTCAAAAACAACAACAAAATTATGGAACCAATCTAGATGCCCTTCAGTAGATGAATGGATAGGGAAACTTTGGTAAGTATACACAATGGAATGTTATTCAGCATTAAAAGAGAATAAAATTGTGGCATTTGCAGGTAAATGGATGGAGTTGGAGACTATAATAATGCTAAGTGAAGCAAGCCAATCCCAAAAAAACTAAAGGCTGAATGTTTTCTTTGATATGAGGATGTTGACTCTAATGGCAATGGGAGTGGGTAGCATGGGAGGAATGGAAGAACTTTAGATAGGGCAAAGGGGAGGGAGGGGGCAAGGGAGTTGGAATGATGGTGGAATGAGTTAGATATCATTACCCTAAGTACATGTATGAAGACATGAATGGTGTTAAAATACTTTATGTACAATCAGTGACTTAAAAAATTCTGCTCTGTATGTGTAATATGAAATGAACTGCATTCTGCCATCATGTATAACAAATTAGAATAAATAAATAATTTAATTAAAACAACAACAAAACTAAATACCTCTTCATTGATTCATGAGCAACAAGAATGTTTAGAAATAGCATCTTTTGACAGGCATTTTTCTACATTGAGTGTAGTTTCCTTCACAATGTACCATTCAGTTCTTCCCTGAGAATGTACCTATGCTACATTCACCCTCCCCCTAAAGTCCAATACATTATTTCTACTCTATTTGTTTAGTTTTTGCGGTGCTAAGGAAAGAACTCAGGGTCTTATACATACTAGGCAAGCACTCTAACACTGTGCCACATCCCCAGCACGAATGTTGTGGATTTATTTTGTCTAATTCAACAAGAAGTGACTACTTTGGAATTTCATAATGGCTCAATACCTGAGAACACTAATTCTCCAGCCACACTATAGGTGTACACTGAGGGTCTCATCCCTTCAGTGTCTACAGGAGAAGAGGAGCCATGAACATAATGCAGACTTCTCTTTCCTGTGTCCTCAGAGTTATGTAAATAACCCTACTTCCTTTACCAACTGAAAAACTGTCATCAGTTTGCTTTTCAGGTCATTCTCTGTCCACTGAGTGAAATTCAATAGTCCTTGAAAATTCAACCTTCTACAGTCTAATCTCTAGATCATTGTTTTAAAAAGTTACTCTTTTAAAAGCATCGATTTTTCAAGAGCAATAGGAAGGCTATTAGGTTTGGGGTTTATTTTCCTGTGTACCTTTAGGACTGTCCAGTCATTTGTTTATTATGTGATTTATTTTTTTTAACTGGATTTTCATTTTAAAAAGAAGTGTGTGCACTTGGTAAGAACAAAAACAAAAACACACCCAAATGTACAAACAGATATAAAATGAGGGGTAAGACTTCCTGGTGCCTTAGATTCCCAGTCTCCAGTTCATCCTCCCAGGCAACCAATTTAACCTACTTCTGAATCTTTCCAGGAATGTTCTAAACATATCCATGAACATGCATGTGTGAATAGAGCATGCAGTGTGTGCTCTATGCACCCTGTTTTTTATCTGACCATATGTGTATTAGGGATCTTTCCATATCAACACATATAGATCTATAGTCTTTTCATGACTGACTGTTTCATTGTGTGGATGCACTACACTTCATTCAATAAGTCCTGTATCAACAGGCATTTTGGTGTTTTCTAGTCTTGTCATGCTATATAATACTGCATGTGTAAGTCATCTATCTTTGTATACTTGGTGAAAAATATTCACTGGAATTAGTAAGAAAATTTTTAGAGAATTCTTTTTAGTTACACATTATGGTAGAGCATATTTTGACATATTTATATAAACATCGAATATATCTTATTCAGATTAGGATCCCAGTCTTGTGGTTGTACACGATGTACAGATATTAAGATAATTTTTGAGCTAGGTGTGAAGGTGCACGCCTGTAATCTCATTAATTTGGGAGGCTGAGGCAGAAGGATTGCAAGTTTGAGGCCAGCCTTAGCCACTTAGTGAGGCCCTAAGCAACTTAGTGAGACCCTGTCTCAAAAAAAAAAAAAAAAAAAAAAGGATGGGAATGTATGTCAGTGGTAAAACAACCCAAGGTTCAATCCCTAGTACTAAAAAAATATATATATATTTTGATGAATGTTGCCAAAATGCCCAAAGAAGCATTACCTACTTCCTCTCTCTCATCAGAGTATGAAATGCTCATTTCCCTACCAGTTACCTGTGCTATAAATTTAACTTACCCATTTCTGCCACTCTGCACATTAAAAATACTATCATTTTTATGTGTGTGTGGTGCTGGGGATTGAACCCAGGGCCCTTGTACATGCAAGGCAATCACTCTACCAACTGAGCTATTTCTCTGGCCCAAAAGGCTACCATTTTAATCTGCATGTTTCTGATTACAAAAATAATTTTTGCATATGTTTAAGTCTTTTGCATATAAATTACATGCACATTCTTTGTTTGAGTCTTTTTCCATTGATTTGTTACCCTTTTTCTAATTAGTTTGTGATATTTTAAATATTAATTTCATCTATTATATATTTTCCCAAAACATATAAAATCATTCCTTTGTGTTTTCTTCCATTACAACTTTTATGGTTACTTTATTGATGCTTAATATTTTATCCATCTGGAAATTATTTTATTACACTAAATTATTATACAAATAATACCTTTGAATTCATTTTAATTCCCATAAAAAATGGAGGCCAGGTTTCCTTGGGGGCCATTGTACACTTAGTATCTAACTTATTGATTTAGTATCAGCTGTGGTCAAATATAATCAGTAGCACATTTACAACATTTTCTTTGCTCTCCTTCCCAGCTTCCTCTCCGAAGATTCTCTAACCTGCCATTTATGAGGTATTAAGATAATAGATTATACTGCACTTTACCACAACATCAGCAATTGGCCACAGTGGTGAAGGTGATGGTGATGGTCAGCCTTGACCCTGGTCTCCACTGCTTCCTCTCATCATGTTCAGCCTTGGAACACTAGTGTTCAGACTAGTGTATCTGCTCACATTCACCACCTTCCTGGGGTACCCATGTGAGATTTGGCCATCTTTCACTATTTCCATGTGGAGAAAACCCCACACTATTATATGTCAGTCAGGCTGGGGGCACTGAGAAGGAATGCCATAGAAAACTAGAAGGTTCTTTGATTAGTAGTGACCACACAGTATCATGTGCAGAGACCCCTGAGTTGAAGCTCACCTGTAGCATTTGTTTGGAGTCTAGAATTGATAACTCCATGGGACTGAGTGAACTTCAAAACATTGTTATTACTTTTGTTTTACTGTTAATTTGTTTGGTACTGGGGATTGAACCCAGGGGTGCTTAACCCCTAAGCCACATTCCCCAACCCTTTTTATTTTTTATTTTGAGACAGGGCCTTGATAAATTGCTGAGGCTGGCCTTGAACTTGCCATCTTCCTGCCTCCACCTCCCAAATCGCTGGGATTATAGGCCTGTGCCACCATGCCTGGCCTATTAGTTATTTTTAAATACATATGAATGTTCTTAAATCTCAGTGACTTACAACAGCAAACATTAATGTTTTTCTCATTCGTGGGGCAGCTCTGTGTGGATTTAGGTGGGTTCCATGTGTGTTCTCACTCTCTTGGACCATTGTTGCCTGAGTCATGCTCATGGCAAATGCAGAAGCTCCAAATGACAAACCAAACCATAGCACCAGCTGGGCATGGTAGCACATGCCTGTAATCCCAGCAGCTTGGGAGGCTGAGTCAGGAGGATGGTGAGTTCAAAGCCAGCCTCAGCAACTTAGTGAGGCCCTAAGCAACTGAGTGAGACCCTGTTTCTAAATTAAAAATGAGAAAAGGCTGGGGATGTGGTTCCGTAGTTAAGTGCTCCTGGGCTTAATCCCTGGTACTACCCCCCCCCCAAAAAAAAAACCCAAACAATAACAAAAACATAGCACCATATGGAGTTCAAAAGTTCAAAAGCAAGGTCAAGTTGCTTTTTGCTTGTCCATAATAGAACATGACATAGGCAACATAGGTCACTAGTAAACATAATAGGCTTAGGAACGTGACAACACTGTAGCAGACACTGTTGGATTCTTACTAAAAAAACATTTATCTCCCCTTGCTCCCATAGTGGTGGACCCCATGCCCACAGTAGAGGCTCACAGTGCCAAGTGTTTTTCCAGCTTGCCTTACAGCTGGAGGGAGCCATGTCCCACAGTTCTGGCCAATCAGACATAAGGAGAACTCTTCTGGGTACCCTTGGGAGCTTCCAAACTTGATTTCCTGTTTGATCAAACCACTTAACTTCTTAATACCTCAGTGTTCTCATCTACAAATTGGGGCTAAGTATTATTCACAGAGTTGTTGTAGTTATCAGTTTTTGCTTTGTAACCAACAATCTCAAGTCTCAATGGCTTTCAATAACAAATATTGAATTTTCTTGCTAATTAGGTCTGCAGGTCATCAGGGGTGGCTCTGCTTCAAGATATGGGTAGGTTTCAGCTCAACTCCATGTGCTTCAGGACAATACAGATGTTACCAGCTCTTTTGAAGCTCCTTATGTGACTAACGTTCCTTTGACCAAAGCCATTCACATGACCAACACCACCAGCAGGGGACAAATAGACGCTCCAGCTACAATGTGAAGCACCCTGGTTACATGGCAAAAATGTGGATGTATAATCCTATTACAGTAGAACAAAGTCATTGAATTTTCCAGCCTCTCACCTTCTAGATGTGTGAATCTAAGAAAGTCACTAGCTTCTCAGAACCTTAGTCTCTTCACATTCAAGATGGCAGTGAGCCCCTTTTCTCCAGGTTAGTGTGAAGATTACTCATAAGCCATCTGCCTTTGGAGACCCTAAACAAAAGGTAGCCCTCCATTCCCACCCAAAACGTCTGATTGTTTACTAAATGAGCTTCTCTCAGAAGACAGTTGTATGATTTAATGCTGGCTTTCCTGAGGTTGATGAGTAGATGGGAAGTCACTGAGACAATGGCTCCCTGGGGAAAGAGGCAAACCATTTATTCACTAAGCGGGTATTGATTGAATACCTGGAATCATTATTTCAAGGTCATTTTCATGCTTTCATGCTTCAATAAACTATATATTTTTTTCCTCTCTTTTTGGCAAATGACCCTTAATTCATTCTGACAAGATCAGGGTCGATTTTGACTTACAGGCTCCCTCTGCTGGAACAAATGAGCATCTTTGTTCTTAAGACTTAAAGACACTTTGCCTTTAATTGAAAGCAAATGTAATAAACAAATTGCTGCATTGCTAGACTGTCTTCGTATAATGTTTCTGCTGCTGTGTCCTAAAGTTACCGTCACAGAAGTATAATACCAACTTGGACTTTGTATTTTTTTCAAAACAGAGCCTTACAAAAGGCACCGATTTTAAAGAATTTGCCAGAGATGTGAATTGTTCATAATAAGCAGGTTCTTGGTTCCTGTGAGTAATGCCCTTGTTACTTCTCAGTTTTAGAACATCTGGGAGTACTATGGAAAGACTGTGATGGGCCTATTTAGAGGTGCTTGCAGAAAGGAAATTATCCTGAGTCACCAAGGTTCGTTATGTTTTGTAGGTGGACTATAATTTTCCATAGAAAAAGTAAGGATGAATGCAAAATCAACTCTTCCCCTGCCATGAGGAACCGCCTGCTCTCTGGACATGCACATCCTCAAGGCTATCAAAATGAGATTTCTTGTTAATTTACAAAATAAAGTCATTATTCATTGTTGAATGTTCATGGAGTTTCACTATATTTCTGGCTTGGCAGCCTGCCATGTATATCTGTTTCTCCTTTCCTACCCCTTCATTTTTTTTTCCTTTCTCTTTTCCTTTTTGGATTTAAATGACTTGTTAGGTTGTTCAGTGAATTCCGAATTGACCAAGTCAAGGAAACATCTATTTGATGGTGTAGACAGGTTACAATAGCGTTCACTCCAGTATATGTGAATTCATGGTAGCAACTCCATTTCAGCCATAGCCAAAAATGGTGGTCTCCAACAGCTTTGGAACACAAAGGATGGTCTGAATCATCACCACTGGTATCACTTAGGAACTAGTTAGCAATACAGAATCCCAGGCCAAACATCTGGCCTACTGGATCAGATGCTACACTCCAACAAGATTACCAGGGAATTGACATGCATGTTACAATTTGAGTAGCCCTGGTTAGAGAAAGGAGAAAGAACATGGTAATGCCAACAATAAGGTAGGCAATAGTGCTGACACCTCAGACTGCTATAGCCAGGAATGCCTTACTATTGCATTCCGCTGAGGTCTATGAGTAATACCCATGGGCACAGGGCCAGCCCCGCCCATTAGCTTTATAACACTGGGCACTGCGCCCACAGCCCCTGCCCTGAAATCAGAGCTTGCTATCCTTTAGGCTGGAGCTTACTGACTTTGACCTCATGGACTCTGACTTCCTGTACCTACCTGTCTACCCCTCCATTGACTTGGCTGACTTATCTGGCTTCCATAATATTTTTAACTTATTGGCTGGTTGTCATTGGTCCAAACTCCTAATTTCTGGGCCTTTCCAGCTGGCATACAGCCAGGCTTAAGTGATGACACATCTTACTGTTGAAGCTGTATTTTACCCAAGCCTACATGTCTTTAGTAATAAAAGCCTTAGATTAGTCACAGCCTTTCATATCCCAGGCAACAGAGATTCAACTTAAAGTAGCTTAATATCAAAGAGGGGGTGGGTAAGGGTCACCAATACGGGTCAAATATCATGTCCCTCCGAATATGACATTGCACAAAAGACAGAGCATCACTTTAGGGTCTTCCTGCCCTGAATACATAAGCTGAATTGAATCATGAGGAACATCCAGACTGAGGGATATCTTATAAAAATAAATTGCCCATACTCTTCAGAAATTTCAAAGTCAGGGGGGAAAAAAAGAAAGGAAAAGCTAAGGATCTGTTCCAGATTAATGAAGTCTGAAGGTACATGACAATGAAATGCATTGTGTGATTCTGGATTGGGTAGCTTTTAAAAAGGGACATTTTTAGGATTATTGGAAAAATTTAAAGGTGGAAATTAGATAATGGTATTATATCAGTGTTAAATTTCTTGATTTTGATAGGTGCACTGTAGTTAGGTAAGAGATTGTGTTTGTTTAGAGGACAATACTGAAGTAGTTCTGGATAAAGGAGCCTCCCAAATAGAATGAAAAGCAAATGTGGCAAAATGTTAACAAAAGATAAAGATGGGCAAATGGTTTATGGGAATTTTTGTACATTCTCATAAGTCTTTGGAATTATATACTAAAAAATGTATAAAAATAAAATGGGAAGTTATTATCAGACTACCAGGAAACTTCACAGAAGACTCAGAGTAATGGAGGGCAGGAGATGTAGCTCAATGGTAGAGAGCTTTCCCAGCATGCATGAGGCCCTGGGTTCAATCCCTAGTACCACCAAAAAATAAAATTAAATTAAAAAATAATAATAATAAACACAGGGTGGTGTGGGAACCTTCTGAACCAGAAGTGAAGACTTCATGCCACTGGAACAAACTAGATTTAAATATGCTTCTTTGGGAATAATAGCAACATGGAATTTTTGAGCAGGAAAGGATTTTTAAGGTCCTTGAATATCTCCACGTCATGGATGAGAAAACTGAGCTTTATACAGCCAAAGTAATTTGCCCAAGGACTCAGAGATAATTAATATAGCTATTTAGGACTCCTTTTCATACTGGCTTATAAAGGGAGTCTGAGGTAGGGGTACAATCTGGTAGCACCTGGTACTTACATAAAGGGATCCCCAAAGTTTATTCTTTTCCTTACACTTTTAAGTTAGACTGTGAGTTGAAGTAAGGACAAAATTAACATAAATGATAAATATGCCATAACATGAATATGTACTCTATGAACAAATATCTAAACATCTCCCCTCAGTAGCATGGGCTTCTCCCCAAATTCTGCCCTTAAATATGCATATGAGAAATAAAATGTTTAAATATACAAAACATCAGTAATTGTCTTTCAGTCTTCAACCAATATATAAAAATCAGAAGATTTGAATTTCTCCCTGCTTCATCTGAGTGGGCTCATTCTGCCTTTTCCCATGGCATTTTTCTCCCTTCATAGAATACAGTGACTCTTGATTGAAAAGGAACACTAATCTAGACTCAATTCTTGGAAATGTCCCTCATGATTTGGAGAGACCGTGATTGCAGTCCATTTAGAAAGTGCAATATCAGGCAAGGAGGGGCACCCAGAAGCCATCTAGCCCCACCCATTCCTTTTAAAGGTGAAGTCTGCCTGCAGTTGGTGGCTTCAACACTCCCCCTTCATTTCTTGCACCTGTTTCACGGTAAGGAAGAGACTTAAACTGGAGTAGTATCTATTTGCATATATTGAAATCATTATCATTAGAGCACTTCTGAAATAACAGTATATTTAGAGAAAGCTGAGTATCCTTTAAATACACTTCCTATAATCCTCTATTACTTTGGTAGAAAAGGCATTTGTGTAGTGGTTAGATAGTCAGGTTAGAGCCGAGAAACCTGCCTGCACCAATTACCTGCACGACAGCTTTTGAAATAAAATGCAAATCCTAGGCAAAGGATCCTAGGTGGTGGAGCGCAAAATTGAATATATAGTGGCTTAGTGTGTGGTGAGAAGCAATGAATTAAAAAAAGAATTAAATGTGCCTTCCGTCACCTGGGTTCAGACACAATCCCGAATAGCTAACGTAAATTTTCTGAGAATATGGATTCCTATAGTTGAGTGTAATGACACACACGGTTACCTACAAAGCTCCATTTTTCACATTGCCAGCACTAATGAAACCCAGGCCTCATTTGGTGTCACAATGCTTGATGATAATTACTTGATTTTCCAACTTCTAAGCTTTGACTTGAGTGGCCATCTCAAAGAGAACTGCCAACGGTAGTGTAAGTCTGCATGGGGTTCGGGCTTGCTTTTTTTTTTTTTTTGTACCAGGGATTGAACCCAAAGGTGCTTAACCACTGAGCCACAACCCCAGCCTTTTAATTTTTTTTTTTTTTTTTTTTTTTTTTTTTTTTGAGATAGGGTCTTGCTAAGTTGCTTAAGGCCTCTTTAAATGCTGAGGCTAGCTTTAAGCTTGTGTGTGATCCTCCTACCCCAGCTTCAGTGGTGGCATTACAGGCATGTGCCACCACAACTGGTTCTGACTTTCTTGATAAAGGAGGATGCATATGGCTGGTAGCTGACCTTTCCTATTTTTTTTTTTTTGTTGTTGTTGTTGTTGCCTTGGATGTAAAACATAGTATCTGGAGTTTCAGCAGCCATTTTGTGCCTATGTGCCAACATGAGGGAAAGAAGAGGGAATTGCATCATCTTGTGTCAGATATCACAAGTCACTAAACAAGATCAGCAGTTGACCACATCTAAATTTGTTATAAAAGAAAAATGACATGTTTTTTGAGTAAGCCAGTGGAAGTCCTATTTTCTATCTAATATTTCTATTCTGGACACAGATACTTCTGGGGATGCCCTCCCAGCTCAAAATAATCTCATTACTCTGCAAAATGTTGTCCCACTCCTTCTCTGGGTCTTGGCATCCATGTTGAGCTACTTGGCCCTGTTCCTTTGGCTGGAGTCATTACAACTGGGTAAATACACCTGACTGAACCAATTGGATTCTCTCAGGATTTTGAAGTTGTGTTTCAGTGGGTTTCTAGTTAATACTGCAAGTATGGCGAAAACTGAGAGGCATGTTAAGATTTGGAAGGTGAGTGAATGAATATCATTGTGTGCATGTATCATGTTATGATGGGATATCACCTTCAGCCATAGAGAAGTAGAGAAAATAAACCAGTTGAAGTGAAAGAAAGGCAGAGACCTCTGTCATCAAAAGAGAGAATGCTACCTGCAGCCCGGTGGCTTTCTGGGTTGCTCTCAGATCCCTGGAGCTTTTTCCAGCTTCCTTCCAGAAATTGGGGCAGCCTTGGGTGGTTGGTAAGGTTGTGCTGCACACACAGGCCAAAAGGGCCAGGAAAGTGAAATCCTGCTTCCATGTTCTGGTCACTAAACTCTGACCGGGGGCTGCATTAGCCCAGAGGTCATGTACATTTCTATGTAATTCATCCATTCAGAGGGAAGCAACCTTTTTCTATTTCATCCAGAGGTATAAGAAGGCCCCTCTTTGGGACAGCTAGTAAAGTTGGTGCCTCCTACTTACAGCCAAAGGACCTTGACATTCACACAAACGCATTAACAAGCCAGCTAAACCCTTTGCTCTACCATTTAATAGATATAATGCTCAACACCCTGCTCTATTTTTACTTATTTAAAATTGAAGTATCATTTACATATAGCAAAATGTACAACTCTTAAATGTATAGTTCAGTGATTTAACTGCATAATTAATATAATTATTACCAGATCAAGATACAGAACACTTCCATCAATCCAGAGGGTTCCTTCATCCCAATCAGTGTTACTCACCCTTCCCCACCACACACACAAACTTGTTTTCTGACCTCCATCATCATAGTTAGATTCTGCCTTTTCTTAAACTTCACATAAATGAATCATGTAGCAGAAACCCCTTTGTGTCTGGCTTCTTTTGTTCAACATGTTCATCCACTGAGATTGTTGCCATGTATCAGTAATTTGAGCTTTTTGTATCTCTAAGCAGTATTCCATTGTATGAAAATACCACAATCCATTCATTCATTCACCTGTTGGGGACATTTAACATCTTCTCAGGTTTTCATTTTTTTAATGAATAAAACCACCACAGACATTCTTCATTCTTTTCTTCAATGCCAGGGGTTGAACCTAGGGCCTCATACATGCTAGGGAAGTGCTCTACCCCAATGAACATTCTCTTCTTTTTTCTTTATTATTTTGGTACCAGGAATTGGACCCAGGGGTGCTTAACCACTGAGCCACATCCACAGCTCTTTTTTTTTTTTTTTTATGTTTTATTAGAGACAGGGTCTCGCTGAGTTGCTTAGGGCCTGGCCTAAGTTGCTAAGGCTGGCTTTGAACTCAGGATCCTCCTGCCTCAGCCTCCCAAGCCCCCAGGCCACTGGGATTACAGGCGTGTGCCACGGCGCCTGGCCCTAAGGACATTCTTATACAAGTAGGTACTTCGTTCCCTTGGACACTGATATACTGTAGTAGAAGTCCAAGCTAAACATGTTTATTGTATATGTAAATTATATGTACATAGACATATACACACACTTCATTACATGCACATACCTAGATAAATTTTGTCTTGAGTTGTAACTTCATAGAATAATTGAAGAATACAAAGTACTTATTTTGTAAGTACTTCTTCATAACTATATACATATTTTATGTACCTGTGCCGTTTACATATAAAGCATGAGATTACTCTCTCAGTATCGTGAAGAAGCGTGCTTTTGTTTATTTAAAGAGTGGTAAGTGATCCAGGCAAGGTGGCACACCCATAATCCCAGAGGCTCAGGAAGCTGAGGTAAAAGGATCAAAAGTTCAAAGCCAACCTCAGCAACTTAGCAAGGCTGTAAGCAACTTAGCAAGACCCTGTCTCAAAATAAAAAATTAAAAGGGTTGGGATGTGGCTCGGTGGTAACTCCCCCCAAGCTAAATCCCTAGTACCAATAAAATAAAGTGATAGGTGGTCAGTAGTATTCTGTGTAACAATCATTGAAGCAAATTTATATGGAGGGTACCTGGCATTTATAATTAAGAGTCTAGTCTGTGACTAGGAATAAATCCAACCAAGCTACGTGAACCACATAAGATTAAGCTGAGTTCCTTGTTCCAACCACCTGTGCTATTTGCAATACTAAATAGTGCTGGATTTGCAATGCAAAGCCCTGTAAAACAGTGTCCATGTCCCAGCAACACAAATGGAGTTTTTGTTGTTGTTGTGTTTTATGAGTGTTCAATCCTACCCTACCCCTCTGAAACTTTGGTCTGGAGCCAGGCCTTCATTGCTGAGAATTTCCATGTAATTATGTGCTGTTATAGCAGCTGGCCACTTCTTTGGTATGTCCATCCTTAAAATTCTGGTGATTGCCCTTGGTTGAACATTGAAGACTGTGACTGGGTTTTATCTTCTGTTAAACTTTGCCTGGGCAACATGACATGAGGCCAATGATTCAGTTAATGCTGATTTCTTTATAAAGACAGCCCCATTAGTGCTGGGTACAGTGGTGCATACAAGTAATCCCAGTGGCTCTGGAGGCTGAGGTAAGAAGATTACAAGTTCAAGGCCAGCCTCAGCAACTTAGCGAGGCCCTAAGCAACTTAGCAAGACCCTGTCTTAAAATAAAACATAAAAAAGGGCTGGGGATATGGCTCAGTAATTAAGCACCCCTGGGTTCAATCCTGGGTACTGGGAGGGAAAAACAAAAACATTAAAATAATAGAAAGTTATGAACACTGTCAGAATATGAGATATTTAGGGAAATAGAATATGGAGTAGGATATGAATTTATTCAAACTGTCCCACTAGATCACCATGATAGCAACAGTTTTCCTCTCTTGCTCACTGGTGTTCTACTGAGCCACAGCTGAGCTCAATAAATATTTATACACTAAACACTCAGTCTAAGATGAGGACTTTAAGATACTGACTTCCCAGTTTATAAATCCTGCTTTGCTTAGTGCTGGTTATTTTTTCCAGCTGCTTACCCCAGCCTTTCTAAGGACCAGAAGCTTCCCCAGCTTTGTTCATTTGAAAAAAATCCACTTAGAACTTGTGAAAACTCAAATCTAAGAAAGAGTCCATGGGGAGTTGTTGCCCTTAACAGAGTGAAGCTGTCAATTTACAACTCTTCTCTCCTCTTTAGTGATAGAGCCAGCTCCTCCTGAAGTTTTCTATTCCTTTCTCCTTCCCCTAGGCACTAAAACTAGCCACAGAGGCACTTTTATTCATTATGGCTGCCTGGCCCCTCTTCAGGGGACAGTGGTGGCAGCTCCTTCAGCATATCTTCATGCTCAGGTCACCTCAAATCTCCTTTTCAATATGTCCTTTATGTAGAAAGTGATTCTATCTGAATTTTATAGTCTAACTCTATCCTAAAGATCCCTTGCTAATGGGGCTGGGGATATAGCTCAATTGGTAGCATGCTTGCTTTGCATGCACAAGGCCCTGGGTTCAATCCCAGCATCACCACAAAAAAAAAAAAAAAAATGCTGGATAATACTGTTTCATAAAACAAACAAGAATAGTTTTCCCTTTATTTATTTTTCAGTTTTTTTTTTTTTTTTTTGGTACCAGGAATTGAACCCAGGGCTGCTGAACCACTGAATTAGACTCCCAGCCCTTTTTATTTTTTATTTAGATACAGGGTCTCACTAACTTCTCAGGGCCTTGCTAAGTTGCTGAGGCTGGCCTTGAACTTGCGATCCTCCTGCCTTACCTCTCTGTGCCACCATGCCTGGTATAGTTTTCCCTTTAAAGTATCAGAAAACATAATGTCAACATAACAAAATTGCTTTGGACAGGATCACACAAAGGATAGATTACCTACAATACTTAAATGAATAAGAGAGAAGGAATGGAATATCTGTATATCTATAAATCACTTAACTCAGGATGATATAATGACAAAGCTAGAAGTTTGCAATTTCCCAACCGTGAATACTCAACCCTTGCCCTTCCCCCAACAGCTTTAGGTTTTATTTTGCACACGGAGAAATTTTACCATTTGTGGTCGAATTAGCACTAGATCACATGGCTTCCCCTAATCTGAGGATTACATTTATTAAAATGTATTTTAAGGTACCAGGGGTAAAAAGAATAGAGATGTAAGCAGTTTTAAAGAATCTTTACTTCCCCTTGCCCATGTATGAACTTCAATCCCACAGGCACATGCCAAAGAGCATAGCAAGCCAGATGTGGTAGCGCACACTATGATCCCAGCAACTCCAGAGGCTGAGGCAGGAGGATCGCAAGTTTGAGACCAGCCTCAGCAACTTAGTGAGGCCTTAAGCAACTTAGTGAGACCTTGTCTCCAAAAAGAAAAGACAAGACTGGAGATGTAGCTAAGAGCACCCCTGGGTTCAATCCTCAGTACTTAAAAAAAAAAAAAAAAACTCAGCAAAAGAAATCCTTTCAGCTGGTTCTGTTGAAAGCATCTAGGTGAAAGAGCTATTGAAATTTAAGATGGTGCAAATTGTTCAACTATTGTTCATCTAGGACCATTTTTCCTGAATAGCTCTCTAAGGTGACAGAGTAGGCAGTATGTGATATAGCCACTTAAGTCAAGGAGACAGCAGTTGCTTCAAAGGAAGATAATTGCTTCACAGTACTTGTTGCCAGGCCTCTATGGCTTTGAGGATTTGAAGATCCACTGTCATGAAGGCAGCTGGAGAATGTCCATTGTGTGTGACCTGAAGCAGTGGAACTGGAAGGAATAGAGAGGTCATCCAGGACAGTGGCAGCAAAGGTGATGGCATGTTTTCCATCCTTTGTCTCTGGGCTCTAGGATAGCACTTAATGGGAAAAATCAATCACAAGTCAAGACAGAATTGGAAATGTAGTTGTGAACTTTCCCACTCAGGTAGTCAGCCCCACCATGTTAAAGAGCTCCAGAGCTAGAAGTTTCTGTGGAAACATAGGTGCACATGGGCAAAGAAAAATTGCTTTGTGGGAAAATACAATATTTGCAATGTTGTTAGGTTGGCACTTTATGGCTGTCCAGGTGACGTGAGTTTGGCTGTAACCCAATGAAAAATGGCTTTAAGAAAGGTATTGCAGGGGCTGGGGATGTGGCTCAAGTGGTAATGCGCTTGCCTGGCACGTGTGCGGCCCGGGTTCGATCCTCAGATGTTATGTCCGCTGAGAACTAAAAAAAATATATATATATTAAAATTCTCTCTCTCTCAAAAAAAAAAAAGGTATTGTATTTTCTTTCAAAGCAAGAGTCTGGAGACAGGTGGTTCTTGTTGTGTTACAGATGCTTGATGATGTCCACAAACCCTAGGATCTTCTCTCCCAGCCCCCCACCATGGTTTTGTGAATGTTGACCTATCGTCCACATGCTAATTGCCTCAGGATAAGAAATGGCTATTGCTGCTCCAGGCCTCACATGTATATTCAAGACAACAACAATGACAAAAAAGAAGAGTGGTAAGGGTGGTAATGGCCAAATTTATTTATTTATTTATTTATTTTTCCATTTATTATGAAACAAAAAGCCTTCCATGTATTATTCAATATTAAAAGAGAATAAAATCATGGCCTTTGCAGGTAAATGGATGGAGTTGAAAATATCAATTCTAAATGAAGTTAGCCAATCCCAAAAAACCAAAGGCCAAATGTTTTCTTTGATATAAGGAGGCTGATTCTTAATGAAGTTGTGGGGTGGGGGGCATGGGAGGATTAGATGAACTCTAGATAGGGCAAAGGGGTGGGAGGGGAAGGGAGCAGGCATGGGGTTATTAATGATGGTGGAATGTGATGATCATTATTATCCAAAGTACATGTATGAAGACATGAATGGTGTGAATATACTTTATATACAACCAGAGATATGAAAAATTGTGCTCTATATGTGTAATATGAATTGTAATGCATTCTGCTGTCATTTATAACAAATTAGAATTAAAAAAAAAAAAGATTCAACAAAAGACCTTCAATGAAGTTCTTGCAGATTTCTCCATTATTCAAAATGAAGTTGCATTGCTAACCCCCTACAAACAGTAGGATTGACATGTTTGGCTAAGGCTGATCACTATAACTTAGGGTTGGCTCTTTCACCCCAATAAAATTGAGATTTGGCTAGCAAGGGATAAGAAGAGAATGGATGTTCTCACCAACAAAGTCAGCCACAAACATGTAATTAGAATTGGCCTTTCCAAATAAGAACATTTACTATTTATCTGGATACAAGCAAATACTTGCCTCTATATTTCTATTCTCTCTAGCAAAGTATTATGCACCTAGCGGGCACTTGAAAAGTTAAAACCACAGTAGTATAGTTTGAGAATACTGTAATGGCATACTGATTCAAAAGTGGCTTATAGGAGGGTCTGTAAAATGGTCAACTTATACATCTGGGCTTATAATGTAACCATTCACTTTGGGGGCATCAGAAGACTGGTAACTCCTGATATTTAAACAACTGATATCAAGATGCTAAAAAAGAGTTCTGGTCTTGCTGGACACAGTGGCAAATGCCAGTAATCCCAGTGATTTGGGAGGTGAGGCAGGAGGATCACAAGTTCGAGGCCAGCCTCAGCAACTTAACGAGACCTGTGTCAAAATAAATAAAAAGAACTGTTAATATAACTTAGTGGTAAAGTGCCCCTGGTTCAGTCCACAGTACCCCACCCAAAGAGTTCTTATTCTTTAAGCTTTTGACTAGGAAGAAAGTATTTAAGAAATAAGTCTCTTGTAAAAATAATATGTTCTAGAACAGGACAAATTAAACATGATATAGTATCATTGTAAAGGACTTTTTACCTACTCTGTAAGAAATTAAACCACTGAAATGGACTATCACAACTGCAATCCAAAAGTCTAGCCCAAATATGTATATGTAGATTTGCAAAAATTTGCCATAAAATATCAAATCACTAAATAACAAAATGCTAAAGCCAAAGGCACATTAAAGACCACATCAGCTGAACTCCTTGTTTTTTTTTCAGATGAGGAAACTGAGGTCCAGAAATGTTTCTTGATTTGTTTAAAGTTACATAGTTAGTTAGTGACAGAGACATCTAGAAATGAGGTAAACTTGACAGGTATTTTGAAAGAGCAGAAGAACGTGCTTTTGGCTAAAGTGGGACATTGAAGACTGCAAGTGTAGTGATGGAAAAATAAAAGTAAATGCATAGACATGAAGGGCTTTGCCTTAGTAGTTTATGAATTACAGGTTACCACAACTTAGGAATGCAGGAGGCCATAGCTAGTCCTTGGGTGGAGGATGAGGCAAGGAAGGTGGGCAATAACAGGGTTCTTTTGTGAGAAATCCCCTGAGCTCAAACCTCCAAGGCTGAATGGTTGGAGTTGAGTCACTACTGGACTTCAGATGTCCCTTTTCTCTAGAGCTTGCATGTGCTTTATGGCAGGAACTGCACTAAGTGTCTTACATGGAGTCATCACAGCAACCCCATAAGGCAGGTCTTATTACCACTGCTTTTTACAGACGAGAAAACTGAAGCTTAGAAGGGATAAGCAACTTGCCCAAATCCACACTACTAGAAAGTGGTGAAGCTAAGTCTGGGAACTAGGTCTCTATCTGACTCCAAACTCCATGTTTTTGATGATTATGCTACGCTCTTATGTTCAAAAGCTAGACTCCTCCAATACCTTAGAGAACCTTAGAGTTTGGAGCCCAGAGAAATCTTAGAGGTCATCTACTACAGAGCCACCCATGAGGTTCTTCCCTAACAGCATCATCTGAAAATTTCTTAGAAATGGCAGGATCTCAGATCCCACTCCACAGCTACTAACCCAGAATCTCTGAGAGCCAGGCCTAGGAAGCTGTATTTCAGCAAGCTCACTAAGTGATTTTTAGACACACCAAATTTAAGAAGCACATTGACGTAGCGAACAGATTCTAGCCCAGTCCCTTTATTTTATAGATGAGGGAATAGATCTGATGACTTAGCCATGGTAATGGTACCAAAGTCGGATTTTCAAGCCCAGATCTTCTGATTCCTAGTCTAGTACATTGCCTGCTGTGTTCTGTGGTTTCTCCATTACCCTCCCACAAAATATGCATTGGTGGGCTGGGGTTGTGGCTCAGTGGCAGATCGCTTGCCTTGCACATGTGAGGCACTGGGTTCGCTCCTCAGCACCACATAAATAAACAAAATAAAGATATCATGTATAACTAAGAAAAATTTTTTTTAAAAAGTGCATTGGTGCCCAGATTGGAAATAGAAAAGTGTTTAATGGACCTCTGACCTAACTCAGCATGTTCATTCATGTGCACATCCGGTATCTCCTTTCCATACTTCCATGACTCTCACCAAAGGCATTTCTCTATACCCAGGATATCTTTTGTTTGTTCTTCCTTTAGCCCTCCTTTTCTTCTTCATCATTGTCATCCTTTTCCTCTTCCTCCTCCTCCTCCTCATCTGAATTATATGATCACTTTGCTTTGAAAAACTATTGTTGTACTTACTATTTCTTGGCAGTAGCTTCTCAACCTTGATTGCAGTTGTAATCACCTGAGGATCCAGAAAGTCGGGTGTGTGGCCAAGCCATCGGGATTTCCCAAAGCTCCCCAGGTGACTGCAATGTGCAACCAAACATTGGGACTCTTTTTCCTAGAGTCTCACCACCACCTGAAGACAAGTACTCTGATCCCTTTTTGTAGATAAGGAAGCTCAGGCACTAAGACAGGTAGGGTCTCAGAAGAAGGAAATGATCTAGTGCTACTCAGAGAGTTAGCAGGTGCTTCTAATGAGTCCTTAAAGTCAGCAGTCAGTTTGCAAGAATGGGGTAAAACCTGTTTTTCTTTTCTGGTTTCCATTGTTTTCTTGGCTTGTGTTTCTGGACATGAGGAGGAAAAAGAAACATCAGTGAAATGGTATCTGGGACCAAATGTTTATTGTTGAAATTCCCTACTGGCTTCCTTTAATGACTGAACGATGATCATCAACTCAACAACCTGTCCCCATTCCTCATAGCCCAGCATAATAATGGTCAGGGACCATCAGGAAGACCAGATGGAAGGGACTCGCTCATTCTGCACCAGCAACACACGCCCCATTTGGAGACTAATTAAGAAGATAACAAACCTGGCCACATTGGCTAAGAGAGCTCCCCACTAGGGTTTGTAAATTTGGACATGTTTTCTCCTGCATGCAGCATATTGGTAGAGAATTTCCCATTGTTGCTGCTCTCCTTTCTGGGGCATCTAATCTTTTAAATGATAGTGTGTAACATCCTTGCCTGGTGCTCCTTCCTGCTTCCCTGATTGTCTTTGGGAACTTCTACAGTTCCTTTGATCTAACTTCTCACCATTCCCTAGAGAAATTATTTGCTGTAGTCAGTCTCTGTATTCCCATAATCCTTTGCTACTTCAAGTGTGGTCTGTGGCCAGCAGCCTCAGCCTCAGCATTATCTGGGGAGGGGGGGTGGAGGAGGCTTGTTGGAAACTAGAATCCTGGCCCCACACTAGGCCTACAGAATCAGAATCTTCATTTGTACCAAAAGCCTCATGTGATTCCTGTACACAGTATGGTTTGAGGAGCATTGTTCTAATATAGAGTTTTCCCTATCATCTCATAGTTTAAAATCTTCTCACTGCTTTCGTTTATCCACTTCCTACTCATCCTTCAAAACTCAGTTCATATATCTTTTCCTTTGTAAAGCCCCAAATATTTATTGCCAGCATCTTACTCCTATAGGTCACTTCTTTTAAGATTGAAATGAGTGCTGAATGTTCCATTATTTAAATGGTTCACATTTTAACTTAGTCTAATTATTTAGAATGCATGTACCTCCAAAGTGCCTCTCACAAGCTTTGTACCTAAGACTTAAGAATTACTCTGTTTATTAAGATTGTTTCCTGCTTGAACATTTTCACTTAACCTTATTTTGCCTCTCTAAGCTTCTTCAGTACTTCCTCTGCTCCTGATGTTGTGCTTCAAGTAGCTCCTCCAAGTTTCTGTCTCCTTAATGCCTTGGATAAATCTCCACCCACACTAGAGATTTCCTGAAAGGTTTGGCTTTTCCCTGCAACGTAGTGAGCTCCCAGTGAACTACAGCCCTAAAGAGATACTGAAAATAAAAATCTAACCACTTGTGAATATTGATTTTGTAAAAAAAAAATGTTTTACCTAACATTATTTTAGTATGCAATAATTTAGACTGGGAATTTTTAAAAAATTAATTTATTTAGGAGGATGGGATATTATTCTACTCTACCCTGGTGCCCACAAAAAATAAAGGATTATCTTGAACTCTCTTATGTAGGACAAGCCATATGATGATACTTCTTTTACTGGTCCCAGACCCTGAGACAAAAGATCAGCCTTTGTGACTGCCATCTCCAGAGTTCTAGGAAGTGATGGGGGGAGTACATACATCCTAACTACCTATAGATCTCAAACCTATCTGAAGAACTATAGTATTCCTTCTAGGGTTTAGCACAAGAAGGTGTAGGTACAGGAGCAGGAACTCCATGTTGATTTTCTTTCTTTTTTGGCAGGGAAATGGAGGGGGTAAGAGGTTTATTGTTTTGCTAGCAAAGGAGAAACACAGGGGACTCCTGTCCCAGAAACTGTGATTCCACATTGATTTTCAACTTCTCAGTTTCCTTTTCAAGTCAACTCCTCCCACCTTAAACAGTTTATATATCCATCTTGATTCTGCATATCCTGCAAGTCTATTGTTATGTGGTATCAACTTGAAATCCTAAAAATACCCAGGCTCTTACAGCTGAAAAGCCTTTCTCTCAAAACTATTGTGCACGGATATCAAGAGTTGTTATGATGTTCATCAGTGGTCAAATGGCTTCTTTATCTGAACAGAAGCTTTCAGAACCACCAGAATGGAGAGACAAAGTATTGAGATGAAATAAATTGCTTGAGGAAACACTTAAGCAAATAGCAAATTCTTAGTCTGTTACATGTGTGTTTGGCGTGATATTGGAGTGACTTTCTGTGTTCTATGTAGCTGGGCATTTGGAGCATTTGGGGACTATTGCATGATAATGTTGGTGGCAGTTGAGCATGATCTGGTGTGGGAAGTCTAGAATCTCCTGACAGTTTTTTCAGACTTAGTAAGGATTGGCTGCCAGGCTAGCTTGAGAGCTGTAGTTCAACACTAATAATTCATATGCCCTGAATTGCCACCCCAAGACACCTAGTCCCTATATTGTAAAGATCTTTAGTTTTGTTCTGCCTATTTAAAAAAAAATTAGGGTGGTTTACAACAAAAATGTATAAAGATAATGAAACCATTAATCATTCAACTGATGATTAAGGCTTAGGAAGAAAATATTTATAGGAAAACCTCTAAAGAAAGTCATTGCAAGGTGCTGGGAATATAGCTCAGTTGATAGAGTGCTTGCCTAGCATGCAGAAGGTCCTGGGTTCAATTATGCTTTCATACATAACAAATTAGAATTTAAAACAAAGTCACTGCACTAATGAACTCTGGTTCTTGGTCTTCAAGATTAAGACAAAACTCTTGCTTGTCCCACTGTGAAAAAACAAAGCTTATCAATTTGTTAGGTGGGCCACGAGAGGAGCTCATCTCATTGGCCTTTTTATAGAAGTGTAACAAAACTGTTAGCAATATCTTCAATAACAGTTTAGCAAAAATTTGTCTATTTCATCTATCAACCTTTCCTTCATATAGAAACCCAGGAAACTCATAGTTAGAAAAAAAATCTATGGGAAGTCAGATTTATATGATCCAAATATACATTATTATTGGGACCTAACCTAATATTGGGTAAATTTAAGAATTCATGGATAGCATTTTTAATACAGTACTTCTTAAACTTTAATGTGCATGCATACTTCCTGCTGATCTTGTTAAAATTCAGTTTCTGATTCACTGGGACCGGGGTGTGGACATCTACTTTTCTATCAGGCTCCTAGATGATGCTCAGGCTGCTGGTCCGTGGACCACACTTTGAGAAGCAGATGCCTCTCAGATCTCAGATATCTCAATGGGGCTTTTGACAGAGGTTTGAGGATAAGTAATTCAAGATTGGAGTACCTATCATGGACCTTAGATGCAGGTATCTTTATTATTTGAGCTGAAAGGATCCAGCATGGTAGGTAGCAAAGCTCCTGTGTTTATGTGGAGTGTGGAAGAGTGAAAAAGGGAAGTGTCGACTTTGTATCTGTGCCTGTTCTAGTTAGGCTCTTATTACAAAAACCAACAAAAAACAAAACAAAAATAAACAAATGAACAAAAACCCTTAGGCTTTATCAAATGACTATGGTAAAGGGGAGGGAAGATGAGGGTGTGTGTTGTATGGAAACTTGGCAGGAAGCCCTCAAGGAAGTAGCCCTAAACTGTCAGTAACTAAGGGAGCAGTAAGAACCAGCTGCCTTTCTCTAATTTTTTTCAGTATCTTTGTTTCTCTTAGTATAACTTCCCAGGTCTCCTTTCACTCTCACTATTGGGTGACTTATTCTGTCATTCCCCCTCATAGCTCCTACTTAATCCCACCAAACCTCAAATTTGCACAAGGCACCCAGTTCCACCTCTTGACCTGCATGCAGCATCAGCTGTGATTGCTGACAGCTTCGTCTTTCTTTTCTTTTCTTTCTTTCTTTTTTTAACACTCGTTTCAAATTGTTGAGAAAGGAATTTGACTGGCATAGTATGCCTTGGGATACTGGCACACCCAGGACTTGGTGGCCATTATCTGTGGATTCAATCAGTGCTGATCAGAGAAGAGCAGTAAGTATTAGATATGGAAAATGACAAACCCCAAAAGTAGTGAGACTTGGGGAAAGAGGAGTGAGAAGGAAAGCCACACATTGACAGCATTGATCCTTTCCCAATACAGTCTTTCCCGGTGATAAACAAACCCTAAGGAAGAGGTATCCATCAAACCTAGAAAAGCAGTCTCTGGGAAGAGGCCAAAGCATTGATCCTTCTGTAAACAAATCCTTTCCAGATACCAACCACTGACCCCAGACTCTCCATCAGGTTCAGTACAATAAATTCCAGAAACTGACCACTGACCCTAGACTCCGTCCCATTTCACCCCATAAAACAGAACCTAAATTGCTAAGCACTAAAACTAACTCCTTCACTGATTGACAGAATAAACTCCAAATTCCTAGGTGCCCAAAGAAAATTGATATGCTCACTAGATCACCTCTCAGAATAACCTATATAAGCCCAGGCTCTTTCTTTGTTAGGGGCTCATTTTCCACTAGGAAAGTGGGTCCCACCATGGCATCATTTCATTCCTGCATCCCCTGCTCCTGTGTGAAAGTTTGTTCCTGAATAAAGTGTTGAGCTGATTTGTGAAGTTTGCATTCATCCCAGTCTTTTTGTGCTAACAGCGTCAGTATGTAGGTATTTGGTGCCTAGAAAAAGAAACATCGTTTGCCACTTCCGAAGGACTGTGGGTAGGACACTTGTCTCAGGAAGGGGTCAGCGGTGAGGCCAGCTTTCTGTGGCTTGGTCCATTTTATTCATTTCCTTAATGAAGGTCAACTCTCCTCTGCATGGAGGTGGTTCAGGAAGGGCCAAGAAACATACTTGTGCTTTATTGCTATGTGGGTTCTTCATACTTAGAGGTCAGCCTAATAGAACTAGTTTACAGGGTCAGGTACAATAATGAAACTGTTTAAACCAAAGCACCATAGATTGGCTTTGTATTTTTGAGATATCTGAATTTAGTTTAATTCAGTACCAAAAAAAAAAAGTTCTAAAGAACCTAATCTATCCAAAATATCAACACATGGATAGACACAGGAGATAGGATTGGGGTTTGTTTTGGCAAAGGGAGCTCGCCTCTGCCATCCACAGTCACTTTTAACCTTCAGGAAATGCCACTCTCTCATTCAGAGTGAGAATGAGACCTCAGAGTGTGTGAAAACAGGGAGGCCATCTTCTTGAAGGGAGTGGATGTGCTCATGTGCGACTTCCTGTGGGCTCTGAACAGGAAATGGAGGGATGTTTGAGAAAGCAGACAAATGAGAGAACAAGATCCAGCCCCTACCCCTAGGTCTCATCTCCATTTTTCTTTCTGTACCATTTGTTCAGGAGGGAAAAGAGGGGCACATTTTTTCTCAATGTTCCCCACACACAGACTTTTAATGAGCACTATTTTCTGTTCTTATTCGCTGATCAATAAACTCAAGGGTAGGTCTTGTCTGTTCCCAGAGATAAAGAACTGCATGCATAACTGGTCTCTATCCACCCGAACAAGCACCGGTTTCTCTTTGTTTTTCACAGTGTTTCTGAGAGATAAGAGGAAACCACCCAGACATGATGCATGACCAGAGGAGGTTTTGAAATAATATTTTATAAACTCATTCCCCATTCTGAGCTGTGCTTCAGGGATGGAGAGAATTGGGGAGAGCACCACATAATAACAAGTTGATTTTTTTTCTGGATTAAACATAAGCAGGCAAACACACGAACATGGAAAACATATGAATAAATGTTCCACTGAGGAAAGAACAAGCCAATTTTCAGTTATAGGCATGAAAGTCAAATAGAATTTTAGTAATGCAAATGAGTACATCCCGAAAATTCAGTGACTGTTTCCTACTACAAACACTGCCTCTGTCACATGGATTCAAAATCAATATCAACCAGGCAGGAACTGCATACTGTGGAAGAGGAAGCTATCTGCCCAGAAAAATATGGGATGGAGCCAGGAGAGAATCCTATTAAGTGAATGTCCTTCAAGGCTCTGGCAGGTTTCTACGAGGTTATACAAGATGGAAGGGTTGATTTGAAATTAATGATGCAAGATTTTAAGTAGGGTAAGACTAAATGTAAGATGAGATGGTGCTGATGAAAGCACAGTGAATAAGTGTTTTCAATAGCAAATGAAAATTTGTTAGGAATTTAAATGAACAAAGGTAGGAAATTGTTTGGGAGAAATTTGCTATTGGGCTAAGGAAAGACCTGGGATTGATTCGACTTGACAGTGAGGATATATAGGAAGCTAGGATCTTCAAGAATGGTAAGCAAAAGAAGAAAAAAAAATGGTTAGCAAGCAGGATGTGAAGGTGCATGCATCTAATCCCAGTGACTAGGGAGGCTGAGGCAAAGGATCACAAGTTTGAGGCCAGACTCAGCAACTTAGTGAAGCCCTAAGCAACTTAGTGAGGCCCTGTCTCAAAGTAAAAATCTTTTAAAAAGGCTGGGGATGTGGCTCACTGAATTCAATCCCTGGTACCAAAAATAATAATAAGAAGAAGAATGATAGGTGGAAAACCATGAGACACTTGTTTCTGAGCAGACGAAAACTGAGGAGAAAAATAAAATGCTGGTTGAAGTTGAGTAATATTTCATTGTCCAGGTTAAATACCATACATTACTGTTTCTTTCCATCTCTAGGTTTATGAACTTTAATTCCTCTGTTTTAGACATTTATCTATATTTCATCTCCATCAGTTCCATGTGTGTGTGTGTGTGTGTGTGTGTGTGTGTGTTGGCAGTGGTGATGGGAGGGTAATGTGTCCCCTGCTTTCTACAACTTCCCCATAATACCTAGGATGGGGTCTTATTAGAATATTAGCTCAATAAAAGTAGTTGGAAGAATTAATTAATGAATCATTTCCTCTTCAAGTAATTTTTTCCCAATCAAGTGATACATTTGAAGACCAAAAAACTTGGATATTTTACCCTTTTAATATTAGGTAAACAAGAAAAGCAAGTTATGACTTAAATCATTAGGGTCTTATTTCAAAAGGAATTGGTGGTTCTAATGCCACATTTCAGATAGGAAAATGAGATGTGTACATCTTAGGAGAGAGGCCACAATCCAATAGACTTTTCCTTGATCCCAGATTCAATCAAGCTGAAGTGTAGGTGATTTTTTGTCTTTCTGCTTAATCTGATTAGTACCTTTCCTATGTGAGTCTGACTTTGGGGAAGGTTGATTTCATGAGAGCAGGGGTATTCTCCATCATGCTCATTGTTGTATTACCAATATCAAGAATAGGCTTTTGGGAAATAGAGTAGGGGCTGAAAAAATATTTGTGGGCTGAACATGGAGGTGCACATCTGTAATCCCAGTGACTCAGGAAGCTGAAGCAAGAGGATTGCAAGTTGGAGGCCAGCCTGAGAAACTTAATTCGGCCCTAAACAACTTGGCAGGACCTTGTCTCAAAATTAAAAATCAAATCAAAATGGCTGGGGATGCAGCTTAGTGGTAAAGTACCCCTGGGTTCAATCCCCAGCACCAAAAAAGAATGAATGAATGAATGAATAAAGAAAGAAAGAATGATCATGGAAAGAGGGAAGGAGAGAAAGGATCAAGGAAAGAAGATGTGGGAGGCATCTGCTTTTTATACCAATTAATCTGGCACCTACTTATTCACTCATCAGTTGTCAACAGTCCCCTCATGTTCTGCGTTAGATACAAAATGATGAGATGTCACAGTCTGCTCTCAAAAACCCAATCATCTAGTGGGAGAGACCTAACACAGCAGGTGGTAAGTGCTTCACTAGAGCAAGAGGCCTGGTGATATGGGAGCTTGCCAAAGGGAGCGTCCAATCTGCCTGTGGGGAAGGGCAGGACACAGAGCACAGTACAAACCTGAGCAGAATCTTAATGAACTCCATGATGCTTCGAAGACTTGAGAACATTTTAACCTCCTAAAACTGGCTAGATGGAAACAAAAAGTGGAGAGCTACAGGTCCTCGCACTTTAGCCATTTTCTATTCCATCCTTTTGATGTTAGAAGTTATTGTGCCTTGGCACCTTTGGGCTCTGGTTTCACTCAGGGAATGCAAATGGCTGTAGTGAGTCTGTCATGCAGGAGCTTGTCATGGAATCATAGCTTTATAATCACAGTGGTCCAAATGACATAAATTGAAGGCCTGATGTCTGGGCTAGACCTGAACCATACTGTATCCAGCAGGAACAGCTTTGTTAAGCATGATCCATTAACACCACTGTTTGTTCTTTTCTGAGCAAATTCTTGTTCCTGTGACGAGGATTAATGATATAACAGCCATCGGGTGGTCTTTGCATTTTCTAACAGCCTACAGAGTAAAGGTGTGTGTTTTCCATCAAAACAGCAAGTTTTCTGAAGAAGGTAGATACACTTAACCTCAAAAGGAGAATCACTGGCTAAAAAGTAAATAAGTTGTAATGGTCTGCGTTTATTTAGGCATAGGAAAGACTTTGGGGGTATGGTGATGGACTTCTGAAGCAAGAAAATCTAACGTCTGAAGGGGGAAAAGGATCCTGCTTTGACTTCTGCTTTTTGATTTCCTTACTCAGGTGCTGACTCCAGCACAGATCAAATCAATTTGCCAGGCAATTCTGGACTCTGGGAAGCAATACGCTACGAAGAAGAGGAAACCATTCCCCCTGATGTATTCTTACTATGGAACCGAGTACTTGGGTGAGTGAGGATGTTGGCACAGGCCTGTGTAGGATAGAGGGAGTCTCTAATGTTGACACTGGATATTTTTGTTTTTGCCATAGGCTATCACTAGATTCATTAACAAGAAATACTTAAAAATGTCATTTAAAAGCAAATGTCCTACCCAAAGGACTTTAAAAAATCAGCATACTCTAATGACATGGCCACATCAATATTTAGAGCAGCTCAATTCACAATAGCTAAGCTATGGAACCAACCTAGGTGCCATTCAACAGATGAAAGGATAAATAATGATATATATATATACACAATGGAGTATTACTCAGCCATCAAGAAGGATGAAATTATGCCATTTGCCAGTAAATGGATGGAACTGGAGACTAATTGAAATAAGCCAATCCCCAAAAAAACCAAAGGCCGAATGTTCTCTGTGATATGTGGATGCTAACTCACAATAAGAGAGGGTGAAGAGGAGAATAGAAGTTCATTAGATTAGTTAGACAAAGGGGAATCAAGAGAAGGGAAGGGGGATGGGAATAGGAAAAACAGTAGAATCAATCGACATAACTTTCCTATGTTCATATATGAATACATGATCAGTGTGACTCCACATCATGTTCAACCACAACAATGAGAAGTTATACTCCATGTATGTATAATAAGTCAAAATACATTCTACTGTAATGTTTACCTAAAAAAATAAAAATAAAAAAGCAAACATCAATGAATATTACCAACCACAACTTAATATTTGCTTTCATAGTTTGCCTGAAGCTATTTTAACAATTACTTTCATCCTAGATTCAAAGGCTCTTCAGCTTTTTTTTTTTTTTTGAGACAGGGTCTCGCTACATTGCCCAGGCTGGCCTCAAACTCCTGGGCTCAAAAAGATCTTCTCAGCCAGTCGTGGTGGCACATGCCTGTAATCCCAGCAGCTCAGGAGGCTGAGGCAGGAGGATCATGGGTTCAAAGCCAACCTCAGCAAAACTGAGGCACTTAAGCAACTGAGTGAGACCCTGTCTCTAAATAAAATACAAAATAGGGCTAGGGATGTGGTTCAGTGGTGGAGTGCCCCTGAGTTCAAGTTCAATCCCAGGTGTGCCACACACACACACACACACACACACACACAATCTTTGTTATTAATTTTTTGGAAACAAAGTTTCATTGCAGTCACTAATTTATGCAGATATTAAAAATTTACATATGGCTTACAAAAATTACAATGAATTGACTTAATTTTATTGTTTGCTTATTTGATTTGTTAATAAGTAAATTTATGTGTGTGTTGATATGTATACTTGTGTAATATATTTATATAATTTGAAATTTTTAGTACTCATTGATTAATAACAGACTACTGAATTGCAGGGAGTAATTTTGAGCTCTGAGCCACCTAAGGAGTAAATTAATTACTCCCCTTTAGAGTTCTTGCACTCCTGAGCAAGATTTGTAAGGTAGACCACCAGCCTCTTTCTCCAGACTCAAGCTTTATCTCTTCCCTCCAGGTTCTGTGCATCATAGTCTCTCGCATACAAAGTGTCCTCATATTTTTATACCTTTTACGTGTTCCTTTTGCCTAGAACACTCCACTTCCTCCAACCTCTTCATCTACCTGTAATAACCAGACTTCAAGACTCTGCACCAACGTCATGAGATCTCCTGAGGTATTTTCTCTGCCTCAGGAGAAAGGGGTGTTGAAAAAACATTCTGGAAAAACATTCACATGTTTCATGTTTTCCCCTGAAGCAAACTGGGTAACATCATGTCACCCTGCCCACACTTTTATTGGAGAGCCTCATCACATTACACTTAATTAGTGGCTTACCAGTCCAACTGCCTTAACGGGCTTTGTGCCTTTTTTGGATAGGGACTTACTTTTGTTTATCTTTGTGATCCCTAGACCTCTGCCACAGAGCCTGCGCATACCAAGGATACCCAAATGAATAAATGAATGACTAATGAACCACTTTAATGAGAGCTGTCTCAAGAAAACCTTTAAGTTCCTAAGTTTGCCTGCAATGAGACCCCAAGACACAAGGATTTGAGTATAAAAGGTTTATTTGAAAGATGATTCCAGAAAGCATAGATAGACGAGTGAGGAAATGAGACAGGGGAGAGAAAGAAGCAACTGAGTGTGTAATAGTGAGCAACTGTGGACAACTGAGGCTCAGTTCCCTTGGGCATTCTTAGAGACTGTATAGACCAGGCCTCTGAAATTGTCTCACTGCAGAGTTGAGGAAACTGCTATTCATCCACCAACTCCCTACTTTATTGGTCAGCTGCTCCAGATGTGTTAATTCCCTAGTATTTCTGCCCTGTTCCCCGTGAGCTAGGCATACCCCTGTGGCCAGAGAAGGTCTCAGGCAGAATGATAGGTGTATCAAGTAGGAAGGGGAGGCAGGTGCACTTGAATGGAGAGTCACTAGCAGTGTCTGCTCTAGTCCCCTGATAGAGCTATTCCTTTCAGTTTTGAGATTTTTGGTTTTTAGAGAAATTAGCATTCTGGCCCTTGACATAGAGAGCACAAACCAGATTCCCATCGAATGCATAAACATTTTCCTGAAAAGGAAACTTTTTCGTAACAATTCCAAATCCAGTGAAAGAAAGGTACTTTGAAACTTCATGACCAAATATTTTTGTTTTGTTTTGTTTTGGTACCAGGGATTGAACCCAGGGACGCTTAACCACTGAGCCACATCCAGCCCTTTTTATTTTTATTCATATACTTATTTTCTTATTTAGAGATCGGTCTCACTGAGTTGCTTAGGGCCTTGCTAATTTGTTGAGACTGACTTTGAACTCACAATCCTCCTGCCTCAGCCTCCTGAACCACTGGGATTACAGGCATGCGCCACCACAGCATGACCAAATTTTAAGAGCAACAGAATTTTTGTCAAGATACAACTATAAGAATGTTTCTGGGGCTGGGGATAAAGCTCAGTTGGTAAAGTGCTTGCCTGGCATGCACAAGGCCCTGGGTTCAATTCTCAGCACTGCCAGGGATGGGGGGCTGTTTCTGGAAAGTTCCAAGTATGTAAAGTGGAAGATGCCTGAATGCAAAGAAAAAGTTTTATAATTAGAGAGTTGAGTTTCAATAGCAAGTTCTTGGAATATATTAACCCCAGTACCACTAATTAAGACTCTATGAATTCAGAATGAGTGAAAACTCCTACAGGGACTGGGCTGCCTTCTCCCTTTGTTAAGCTAAATCCTTTTCCAAACATGGGTTCAGGCCTTTGCTAATTCAGTATCCTCTGTTAGAACTGTCAGGAATTTAAGATTTTTGTTCAGATGACACCATCTGTGCAAAACCTTCAGCGCCCCCTCCAACCCTGAGGCCACATTAAGCTCTCCTTCCTGGGTTCCCTTTTAGCTCCTTGTGTTAGTCAAAGTTCTCCAGAGAGATGGATTGTATATATCACTTGAGCTAATTCCTTTTAATAATTTGTGGAAAGGAATTGGCTCAAGAGGTTATGGAAGCTGAAAAAGGCAGTGTTGTAAATTATAGTCTATATCCAAAGGGAAAAGATTAATGTCCCAGCTGGAGAATTCTTTGTCAACCTTAATGTTCCATTCGGGCCTTCAGTGAATTGGATGAGGCCCACCCACACTGAAGAGGGAAATCTGCTTTACTTGATCTATAGATTCAAATGTTATTTTCATTCAAAAACGCTCTCATAGACACACCCAGAAATAATTTTTAACCAAATATTGGGTCAACATGTGACCCAGTTAAGTTACCACATAATATTAATCGTCACACTCCTGATACACACCTATCATAGAGCACTTAACACCTCATGTTCTAATTATCTGCAAACCTGATTCTCTCATTGGATTAGATGAGGAGGTCTTCAAGGGTAGGGACAAACATATTCATCTCTCTATCCCAGGACAAGACATTGCTTAATACACAAGTATAAAATGTAAAGAATTAAATAAGTTAAGACTAATTAATAATGTCTACCAAAAAAAAAAAGATTTATACTGTTTCATTCACTGATTTATTCTCAGCACCTAGAATAGTGTCTGGTGCATAGTAGATGCTTAATACTTAGGTAATGAATAAATGAATGTTCAGGATACCTAGACCAAATTGTGGTCAAGTACTTTAGGAGTATTTTTGTAAAGGCTATTGATATGTTAATTGCAGTTTTTAAAAAAATCTCTGAAGTAAGATAGTCAACAATTTTTATTCTTTTTCCGAAATTTTTTATTGGTGCATTATAGTGGTACAGAATGATGGGATTTGTTGCTACCTCTGCAAACAACAAACTTTTTCTATGAAGAACTGGATAGTAAATATTTTAGGCTTTGGGGGTCATATGATCTCTGTCACAAATACAACTCTGCTGTCCTAACACAAAAATAGCCATAAACAATATTGAGTGAATGGCTCTGTGTTCCAGTAAAACTTTATTTATAAAAACAGGCAGTGGGATAGATTTGGCCTGCAGATCACAGTTTGTCAGAAGCCTAGTTATTCAGCAACTCAATTGTTAAAGTACTGTATGTTCTTTCAAGTAATATTGTAAGTGTGTGTGTGTGTGTGACCTCTCCTCCCTATTATATAGATAAATTGTACTTTGTTTGTCCACACAGGAGCAGCTCATGGCCTGTCATCCATTCTGCAGATGCTTCTTTCTTACCATGAGCACCTCAAGCCCGCAGATCGGGAGCTGGTGTGGCAGAGTGTGGACTTCCTCATGGAACAGGAACAGAATTGTAACTGGCCACCTGAGCTCGGCGAGACTATCGAGAGAGAGAATGAGTTGGTCCACTGGTGCCACGGTGCTCCAGGTCTCGAACACACTGTTGTCTGAACACATGGCCTTTCATCTAGTGTAGCCAGAGGGAAATTCCTTTTCTGAGACGTGAGGGTATTGCTCATTAGGTCGTTATTATGTAAGATAAAAAAGGCAAAGATGAAATTTTTCAAAACCAAAATTGTCTTCATCTCTAAAAGAAGTCTGGAAATAATTCTGTATTTTTTAACAAAAATTAGAATGAACCAGGCTTGGTGGTGCCTGCCTGTATCCCAACAGCTCAGGAGACTGAGGCAGGAGGATCACGAGTTCAAAGCCAGCCTCAGCAAAAGCAAGGCACTAAACAACTCAGTGAGCCCCTGTCTATAAATAAAATACAAAATAGGGCTGGGGATGTGGCTCAGTGGTTGAGTGCCCTGGGTTCAATCCCCTGTACCCCCCCAAAATAATTATAATGCATATTTCTTTATATATACTGTTAAACTAGCACTGTCCAATAGGAGTATACTATGAGCCACACATTAATTTACATTTTCAGGGGATTCGATTATAACTCAATGGTAAAGTACATGCTTAACTGGCTGAAGGTTCTGGGTTCAATCACCAGTGCCACCAAAAAAAAAAAATTAGTAGCCCTATATAAAAATGTAGAAAAAAAATGAGTACAATTAATTTAATGGTATATATCATATAATCCAATATGCCCCAAGAGTTATCATTTCAACAGGCAACCAATTTAAAAATTGAGATAATTTACATTTTTAAAAATATTGAATCTTTAAAATCCAGTGTCTATTTTACATTTTCATCACATGTTAATTCAGACCAGCCACGTTTCAAAAACTCAATGGCAACCGGATGCACTGGTACACACCTATAACCCCAGTGGCTCAGGAGGCTGAGGCAGGATGATCACCAGTTCAAAGCCAGCCTCAGCAATTTAGCAAAGCCCTAAACAACTTACTGACTCTGTCTCAAAATAAAAAATAAAAAGGGCTGGGAAGGTGGTTCAGTGGTTAAGTGCCCCTGGGTTTGATTCCTGGCACCAAAACAAAACAAAAACTCACTAGCTATATTAAACATGCAGATCTAGAGCCTGGCAGCTCATACTGTGGCCCTGACCTAGTATCATGGACAACTGAAAGCTTGTTAGAAATCCAGAATCTCAGTCTCCACCCCACTGAATCAGAATATGCATTTTAATAGTACCCTCAGTCAATTTGTGTGAATCTTTAAGATGCATGTTTTAGAATTCTTTTTCAAATGAGGAGTCTAGTAGTACCTAATAAAAAAGTCTTAAGAAATGAAAAGCCATCCCTATTGAATGCTGCAGAATTGAGTCTATAAACTTTTCAGATCCCATTACCTACCTCCTCTAACCACCTTTTAAAAATCCCATTACACTTCTAATTAGGCCTTTGGAGATAAGGCAAATTGAAGTAAGTTAAGTTCAAATAAATCAATTAATTTTGGTAAGTTGACCAGGGAAGAGAATAAAATACACAAAATTTTTAGATTACAAGTGCATTTAATTTTCAAGGCTATATTTCAATCACGAGCACAGCTTTAGACTATATTTGCTTTCTCTTTACGTTGTTACCTGATTGTTACCTCCTTTCCCCCCTTATTTTCTTTCTTTAATTCAACTGTAATTCATTTTTCCTTGATATAGTTTGAGTTGATGAAAAATAAGTCACAACATATTGCCATATTTCCTCTGCCTGCAACATTTACCTATGGAAAAAAATTCAAAGTGTGTGCTTATATCAGTACCAGGACATTGTACATTATGTCCATGCTAACTCCTGCCAACTCTAATTTGTGCCTATTTCTTCTCACTGTGACCTTTTTGGGAAAAAAGGCATAACAGTTATTTACAACCCTGGAAATTATATTTCTTCTTGTTATGCTCAATACCTCCATTTCCCATTCCCCTTAATCATTCTCAATGATGGTCTCTGGATCTCCTCCAACCATCCCAGAATCCTTGAATTTTGGAGATGACCCAAATTAAATACAAAATATTTTAAAAGGACTCAATGTGCTAGTAACAGCCTTTAATAGAGTGGGAAGATAATCTACTAAAATGAGTGAGTGAGCCAGTTAATTGATACAGGTGTCTTGAAGGGCAGTTATTCCATCCTTTCTGTACCAGATACCATCTGTCTCTGCAAATCATGGACCGTAGCAGGACAGCATAGGATTCATCACACTGGGGACCTTATTTATCCTCCTTTATCATTTATATTAGGTATCTTGAGAAGATTAAGCATAGTTTTCAATGCAAGGTCATTTAATCCCTGTACTCACTGGACTGCCCAAAACAAATCAGTTCACAAATGAAAAAAACAAAAATAAAATGGGGCCCATTATTTCTGCCAATCCCCACTCCTACCCACAGAGCATTGCTCTTTCTTTTAAGAGATGCTCTACAAACAGCCTCAAGAGTGATTAGAAATCTGATAAGTGCAAGTCAAAGATGATCAAGGTCTAGCTGAAGTTGGCAACAGTCAATTCCCCCTGAATTCTCAAATAGGAAATAGCTAGAAAAATAATTTCATTTGTTTGAGGGAAAAAATTTCATAGTAGATTTATGAATAGCACAGATGGTTTGGAGCAGCAAATTCTGTGATGAAAAACCTGCCAGAGATAATCCACAAGGTGGAACTTCATTAATGCTACGTTATCGTTCCCTTTGTTTGTTATTGACTTTCCTTCAACTCACCTCTACAGGTGACAGCCCTAGTTATCATTTATGCAATGTAGAAATAGTTCTTGACTCCAGGTTAATAACTCTGAGTTCTAACTGTAGCTCCAACACTAACCAGCTAGGTGACCTTGAAAAAAGTCATTCTGTTTCATCTGTGAAATGAATTTGTTAAGAAGGAGTTGTGAAACTCAATCTTTTTATCACCATGGGCCCCTTTTCTCCTTGGACCCTTGCCATTTCTGAGAGATATGTCTCTGATGCTTTGCAAACACCCACATTTATAAATACCTACAGCGGCATAGAGTTTTTTCTCACTAAATGCAATAAAGTATTGCAGGAAGGTTATATGACCCTTTCACAGCTTTGATGACTCTGAAATACAGGACGAAAGCCATTTGCAAAATCATTAAAACAAATGCTGAGGCTAAAATAAACTCCCAACTGCATCAGGTTACATCATTACTGTGGTGACACTGACATTGCATTTCCTGTACTCTGTGAGTGAAACACAGGTGCGGGCATTTTCTAAAAACTCATTTCATGAAGGCTCTGGGGTAGGTGACTTTGAAAGTAGGTACGTGTGTGTGTGTGTATGTGTGTGTGTGTGTGTGTGAATGCACGTGCATGTGTGTGTGTGTGTGTGTGTGATTCTGAGAATTGAACTCAGGACCTCATGTAGGCTTGATAAGCACTCTCCCCTTGAGGTATATCCCCCAAGCCCAAGTAGGTGACTTTATTAATAAAGAACACAGCTTTTGAAACACAGGCTGGTCACTAAGCTTTGTAGTGCCTCAGCAACATTACACATCCCAGAATAGACCTGAGTGCTGATTATCCCGTGTGTTGAAACAACATGCCCTAAATGCAGTTGTCACAAGTCTCTGCTGGATCCCATGTTTACAAAGATTGTTTCTCAAACCATCTTTATTAAGTGATAACCAGGTCCTTTCCCCAGTTGTATTTGGCAAAGACATAATTGTTGCTGACTTTGGTTTCTGATCAATTCACACTAATTAGTGTTCCCATGAAGAACTTACATGGTTCCTACCAAAAATCAAACTCAACATTCCTTCTTTTTTTTTTCTTTCTTTCTTTCTTTTTTGAACCAGGAATTGAATCCAGGGGCACTTTACCAGTAAGCCACATCCCCAGCCCATTTTGTATTTTATTTTGAGACAGGATCTTACTAAATTGCTTGGGGCCTCACTAATTTGCTGAGGCTGGCTTTGAACTCACAATCCTCCTTCCTCAGTCTCCCCAGCCACTGCCATTACAGACATGCTCCATGGTGCCCAGCCCTTCCTTTTAGATTAAGTAGCCTTATCATGGATTCCTTTAGGTCAGGTTAAGAGCCAATAGATTTAGAAGTTTTTCAAGGTTCCTTCAATGTACCATTCTGTGATCCAGGTCCTTTCATTCCTCTGGCTGGAAACACAGGATCAATACCTCTTAAGCTGTCTGGGGGTAATGGCCTGGTATAGTAATTACACCGTCTCAGCCCTTCTTTCTTATACATTTCTCATCTACGACTCAGCTCTGTCAGCCTCTGCTGGGGTGAGAAATGAGGCATCATGGGGTCAACCCACATTTATGGATCCCTTGCCATGTGCCAAAACACCATGCCACAGATGATGGGACCAGAAATGAGTAAGATACAGTTCCTGTCCTTGGGTGATTTGTATTGTTAGGGGAGTACAAGTAGAAATAGATCATTTTAGTCCTATTCTGTATGTGCTAAGATTTGTATAGGGAGCCATGGGAGGGATTCCTGGTGCTGCCTCCAGGCTCAGAAAAGGCTTCCTGGAAGAGGTTATGCCTGTAGTAAGTTAGGCCGAGAAAGAAGGGAAGCTTGTTCCAAGAGTGAACAAGGCTGGCATGCAGAGTCACGGAAATGCTGTGGGTAGTTCGGTTTGTACTGAAATGAATAGCCTCAAGCAAATAGTGGAGGAGAGGAGGGGAAGAGAGCAGGACTGGATCACAAAGGGCCATACTGAACCCCCCACCCCCCCACCCCCGTTACAGGGAACCACCTAGTTTGGCTATGGCTGGAACCCCTCACTACATGCTCTTTGCTGAACATCTGGATGCAGAGCCTGCTCTTGGGAGGAACCTAGAAGCAGCAGGGAAGTAGGACAGGGGAAAGGAGAAAAGCCAGGGGTAGGCAGGGCCCACCCGGAGACTAGCTTCTCCCTGATCCCATGGGAAGTTAAGAAGCACAGATTGTATCAAAACTCTGGTTTTGTCTTGAGGCAATGGAGGTGACCTTTTGTGCCCCTATATGATTAAAATCAGTTGTGGGATGGGTGCAGAACATAGCCTTCCATTTGGCTGTGGGCAAATCTCCCAAGAAGGGGGGCAGCTGTGAGCTTTAGTAGAAGCCAGTTCTCACAAGAACTAGGAGACGGGGCAAAGCAAGGTAAAGTGGATCTGGTCTGGGCACCAACAGCATTGGGTATACCTAACACATACCTCCCCAATCCCCAGTACTCAGATTAGATGGGTCACTCTTTCTAGTAGGCCTTTCCTACCATCTACTGTGAGTTAGGGGCCCTCCTGTGTGTACCTCTATTTTTCCACACATAGCCTAATTAATACCTCCAGTTAAGTTGTAAATGCCATGAAGGTAGGGCCTTTTCAAAACCTGTGCTTGGCATATACTAGATGCTCAATTAATATCTAAACTGTGAGGTGACTCTTGTTAGCTTTATTTTTATCTTTCTGCCAGCATAATTAGCTCTGAGCCATCCCATTGCCCTGCAAGCCCTTCCTGAGAACACTACAGGGACCTTGCGTCTATAAGAATGATCAGACCATTATGCAAAAATAAAAACCAACCAATTCACAATAAAAGCACTTCCAGTAGTTCTGTATTGCCCACAGGATGCAGTTCCAACTGCTTAACTGGACTTATCAAGCCATCTTTAATCTGAGCCCAATCTATTCTTCTACTCCACTGGCCTGTCATTTAGGACACTGCCCCCTGGCTTTCATGTGGCTTATACTTCCTGGTTCTGCTTCTTTGCTTTTATCATCTTGCTCTCCCTGCCTTGCTTTGAGCCTGGAATTAACTATGCATACTACAAGCCCTAGAAGCCTTACTCCATTGCAGGCCTCCCCCATCGGTCCCCCTCAGGAAACTTCCATCTTTCTGATCCCTCCGGTATCATTGACACTATTAATCATTTTATGTCCCATCAGCATTGTGAACTGCATATCTTATTACATATCAATCATGTTTACATATTTTTATCTCCTTTTTTAGACAGTGCTTTCCTGAAGGGCAGGAGTCAGGTTTAGCATTTATTTTCTATCATCCGGGGCCAGAATTAGTTACATAATTTGTGGAACCCCAGTGCAAAATGAAAATGCAGGCTCTTTATTAGGAAAAAAAAAAAAACTATTGAGAATTTCAAGGCAGTAACAGCAGAGCATTAAACTCACCATGGGACCCTTTAAGGGGTGTGGCCTATGGGCACACCCACATTGCAGACAGATGGCATGCCCATGAAGGGGGCCTTGCTTAGACCTATGCATATAAGAGATAGTCACTGACCTCTTTCAAATGGATGAATGTATAATTAAATAATTAAATAAGTTCAGTTCTTTTAAAAATCATCCTTTAGTTTGTGAAGGTGTTTGTTCTTAAAACTGAAGGAAAATGTTGTGGGTAAACCCTGTCAGTCCTTGGTTGACTAGAAAGCATCGATTGAGCAAAGATCCTGTTGCTATATGTAAGTGTTAATCACAAGGAGGGTTTCAGGATACATTTTAAGAGCATAAAATAATGGCTGTCACATGAATATAAAATGAACATATATTGCTAGGAATTGAACCCAGGGGGCACTTAACCAAAATTGTGCTACATCCCCAGCCCTTTTTATTTTTATTTCAAGACAGGGTCTTGCTAAGGTGCTTAGGGCCTTGCTAAGTTGCTGAGGCTGTCCTGAACTTGTGATCCTCCTGCCTCAGCCTCCTGAGTCACTGGGATGACAGGTGTGTGTCACCAAGCCCGGTATATCAATCATTTCATTTAACTCATTAATGAATGAGAGAACCATAAAGGCATTAACAGCTGGTTGAAAGGAAAGTCCAAAGAGCAGATATATTTATAGCCCATTAGGAATGCAAAAATGTATTTGCTTCATAGATGGAAAACTGGCTTTTCCTGTAGAGGTGGAGAGAAATCAGGTCAACTTATACTGGCAGAATGTAAGCTTCTAGGGATAGGAATTATATGCATTACTATCAGTTTTCTACAAGGTAATTTCTATCTCTACAGAGTTATAAAATAGCCTGTTCAAAGAAATGAAAGGCAGAGATCACCCTGATGGATGAGCTAGTTAAGATATCTAGCTTTTCTTGTTTTATAATATAATTGTGTTTCTGTGTGTGTGTGTGTGTGTGTGTGTGTGTGCGCGCGCGCTGCTGCTGCTGCTGCTGCTGCTACTGCTGGAGGTTGAACCCAGGGTCTCTGACATGCTAAGCAAGTACTACCACTGAGCTAGACCCCCGGCCCTTACCAACTTTTTATCTAGGGTGCAGGTAGGCTATGCAGAAGGAAGAATGGTCAGTAACACAATTACTAACCTCCTCTCTGAATATAAGCACCCAGAACTTGGAACCTGGGGGATAACATTTCTATTAATAGCTGTTGCTTCTCTTGTTTCTGTTCCTGCCTTTGATACTACCTTTGTTGACAAGTTTTGAAGGAACATTTCTTTCCTTTGAACAATGAAGTTGGGAAGGTCTCAGATCACAGCTGGAGTAGAAGTCTTGGCTTAGGTTTTTTGTGAGCTTGTTGTTCTTGGAAAGACTCCCAGTTTTGCTCTTAAGAAAAAGTTTACTGTTGTAAGTACTTAAACATTGCATATTCTGACCTTCTATGGGTAAGCTGTATAAACAGCGCTTCCAAATAGCCAGATGTGCATAATGCCTATCAGAGTACATGCATCATTAAATATTAAGCCGTTTGTAAATTAAGTTATGGATTTGATCAATTGATTTGGCTTCGATTAAAACATTGCTCTTTCTCTAGGGACCAACCCTACAATATAATTTTTAAAACTTAAGCTAAATCCCACAAGGGGAAAAAAGAAGACTCCCTTAAAGAGCATTCTATAGCCTTGCTACTCAAAGTGCAGTCCCTGGAAGGATGCTCGTTATAAATGCAGTATCTCAGGTTAAGGATGTAGTTTAGTAATAGAACGCTTTCCTAGCATGCTTGAGACACTGGGTTCCATCCCCAACATAGAAGAAAGAGAGATGTAGTATCTCAGACGTACTGTGTTAGAATCTGTGTGGTGATTTGTAAAGCTTTTATATTGGAGAAGTTCTGCTCTATAGCATAAGCTCTGAAAGTCACCTCTCATGTCTTTGATGTTTTCACAGGAATTGCCTATCTGTTTGCCAAAGCTTATCTGGTTTCCAAGAAACCACAGTACCTGGACACATGTATCCGTTGTGGGGAGCTCACATGGCAGAAGGGCCTGCTGAAGAAGGGACCGGGGATTTGCCATGGTGTCGCTGGCAGTGCCTACGTGTTCCTGCTGCTGTACCGGCTGACCGGAAACTCAAAATACATCTACCGTGCCCAAAGGTCGGCCATTCTTCTTATGTTTTTTTTTTTTTTTAATTTTAATCTTTTTAATTTTCTGAATAGGTGACACAGTCACATAGTTTAAAAAGTACAAAAAGAATTACATCAACACTGCCCTCCAGCCATTTAATTGACTTCCCTGACACTATTATCATTTTCTTGGTTATCTGTCCAAGGACATTTTGTGTACATGTAAGCAAATGGGAGTATATGTAAAATTTTGTCCCTTTTTTTATTTTGTACAAATGATAGTGCCTTGCTATCTTACTAAACATCCTAAATCAATACATCAAGGACTTCTTCAGTCATTTTGTTAAATATTTTATTGTCATTAAAATAAAAATATTTATTTGGATTGTTTCCAGTATTTTGCACTATAAATAGTGCTATGATGAATAACCTTGTACACAGGAAAATCATTTAAAACAATGCCAAGCACCTAATAATTGCAATGTAAATATTCACTGTTATTACTACAATTTGAGTTTTATCTTTCCAGACTTTTTCCATGCATAAACAAGTGTGTGTTATTTTTTGTGTGTATTGTATTATTTTGCATGCATATGGGTATATCTAAAAGGTAAATTCCTAGAAGTGGAGTTACTGGACCAAATGACGAGTGTATTTTTAATTTTGACAGATAATGCTAAGTTGTTCTTTATAGTTTATTCCCTGAAAGCCTGATAAAGATGAAACATCCCTTGTATAACGGACAACATTGCTTTAATAGAAGTAAGCCCTTACTGATAAACTGAGTAAATTGGACCAAGGAGTCTGTGAATGAAGTATAAATAACCTGATAGAAAATATAAGTAGAGACTTCCCTGAATGCCAAGTAGCATGAAACTGGCATTCCCTTCGAGGGACTTGGAGCAGTCTATGTCCATAAGTTGTTATAAAAGGTACTGATTTTCTGTGTGGCACTTAGGTCTTCTAAGCCAGGGAGCCTTTCACCCCCACTCATGTGGTCTGATACCCTTGCATCTGAGCTGTCACTCTGTGGAAGTTCAGGAATAGCCCGGTACTTCTGTGAGCATTTCCATCAAAGGAATGCACCTGATGATTATCATATTGGCTGTGTGACCTTTAACTAGACATTTAACTTGCCCTGTGCTCTTCAGCCACAACATGTGGGAAATAGTGCCTTGTTCATGCAAGGCAAGCACTCTACCAACTGAACTATATCCCCAGCCCCTGGGAAAGGTGTTTTTAAACATAATACAAAGTCCAGGAGTCTTAAAAGAAAGATGGACAACTTTAACAAGAAAAAATTCTTAAAATTTGGGTATGATGAAAGACCATGAACATAGTTGAAAGAGAAATGATAAAGTAAAAATATATTTACAGCACATAGACAGAGTTACAATCTTTACTATATCTTTACTGTATCTTTACTACCCAATACAATCAGCAGTATTGGGTAGTTTATTTATTTATTTTGGCGGAGGTGGGGGTACCAGAGATTGAACTCAGAGGTACTCAGCCACTGAGCCATGTCCCCAGCCCTATTTTGTATTTTATTTAGAGACAGGGTCTCACTAAGTTACTTAGCACCTCGCTTTTGCTGAGGCTGTCTTTGAACTCACGATTCTCCTGCCTCAGCCTCCAGAGCTGCTGGGAATATAAGCATGTGCCATTGTGCCCAGCTAGCAGAATTGGGTAGTTTAAATGAGTTAACCTGTGAATCTTATGTAAAGCAATGCCTGGCACATAGTAACTGCAATTAAGTATTCCACCATTGTTATTACTACAAAATTGAGTTTTATCCTTCTAGACTTTCATCTGTGCATAAATGTATGCTTATATATCTGGGAGTATGTGTTTTTTTTCTTGTGTGTGTGTATATTATTTTTGGTGCTGGGAATGGCACCCAGGACTTTGTATAATAAGCACACACTCTGCCACTAAACTATAGTCTCAGCCCTATGTATATTTTAGTAGGCTCCTGCTGTTACATACGTACAACAATAGTATACATATTGCTTTCAACTTATAATTTTAAATGAACAATTTTTTAAAAAATATCTTTAGTTGTATATGGACATGATACCTTTATTTTGTTTATTTTTATGTGGTGTTAGGGATTGAGCCCAGTGCCTCACACGTGCTAGGCAAGTGCTCTACCACTGAGCCACAACCCCAGCACCTAAATGAACAATTTTTCAGGGACATATTTCATTTCATTTTGCATAGATCTAGCTCATTGCTTTAACTAACTATATTATTATTTATGATTGATATACCATAATTAATTTAACCAATCTCTAAATGTACAATCTTTACTAATACAAACAAAATTGCCCCAAATATTCAATATATACATTTATGTGCACATGTGTATGCATTTCTATAGAAGAAATTTTAGAATTGAAATCATTAGTTCCCTAAGTATTTCTTGATCTATATCTAGCCCATCTTTATTCTTTCCCCATTTTTTTTTCCTACTGCAATGCTTATAGTAAAGACTGTAACTCTCAATGTGCTGTAAATATATATTTTTTTAAATTTTTTATTGTTGGCTGTTCAAAACATTACATAGTTCTTGATATATCATATTTCACAATTTGATTCAAGTGGGTTATGAGCTCCCATTTTTACCCCATATACAGATTGCAGAATCACATCAGTTACACATCCATTGATTTACATATTGCCATACTCGTGTCTGTTGTGTTCTGCTGCCTTTCCTATCCTCTACTATCCCCCCTCCCCTCCCCTCCCCTCCCCTCTTCACTCTCTGCCCCCTCTACTGACATTCGTTTGTCCCCCTTGTATTATTTTTCCCCTTCCCCTCACTTCCTCTTGTATGTACTTTTGTATAACTCTGAGGGTCTCCTTCCATTTCCATGCAATTTCCCTTCTCTCTCCCTTTCCCTCCCACCTCTCATCACTGTTTAATGTTAATCTTCTTCTCATGCTCTTCGACCCTACTCTGTTCTTAGTTACTCTCCTTATATCAAAGAAGACATTTGGCATTTGTTTTTTAGGGATTGGCTAGCTTCACTTAGCATAATCTGCTCTAATGCCATCCATTTCTCTGTAAATTCTATGATTTTGTCATTTTTTAATGCAGAGTAATACTCCATTGTGTATAAATGCCACATTTTTTTTATCCATTCATCCATTGAAGGGCATCTAGGTTGGTTCCACAGTCTAGCTATTGTGAATTGTGCTGCTATGAACATCGATGTAGCAGTGTCCCTGTAGCATGCTCTTTTGAGGTCTTTAGGGAATAGACCGAGAAGGGGAATAGCTGGGTCAAATAGTGGCTCCATTCCCAGCTTTCCAAGAAATCTCCATACTGCTTTCCAAATTGGCTGCACCAATTTGCAGTCCCACCAGCAATGTACAAGTGTACCCTTTTCCCCACATCCTCGCCAGCACTTGTTGTTGTTTGACTTCATAATGGCTGCCAATCTAACTGGAGTGAGATGGTATCTTGGGGTGGTTTTGATTTGCATTTCTCTGACTGCTAGAGATGGTGAGCATTTTTTCATGTACTTGTTGATTGATTGTATGTCCTCCTCTGAGAAGTGTCTGTTCAGGTCCTTGGCCCATTTGTTGATTGGGTTGTTTGTTCTCTTATTGTCTAATTTTTTGAGTTCTTTGTATACTCTGGATATTAGGGCTCTATCTGAAGTGTGAGGAGTAAAGATTTGTTCCCAGGATGTAGGCTCTCTATTTACCTCTCTTATTGTATCTTTTGCTGAGAAAAAACTTTTTAGTTTGAGTAAGTCCCATTTGTTGATTCTAGTTATTAACTTTTGTGCTATGGGTGTCCTATTGAGGAATTTGGAGCCCGACCCCACAGTATGTAGATCGTAGCCAACTTTTTCTTCTATCAGACGGCGTGTCTCTGATTTGATATCAAGCTCCTGATCCATTTTGAATTAACTTTTGTGCATGGCGAGAGAAAGGGATTCAGTTTCATTTTGTTGCATATGGATTTCCAGTTTTCCCAGCACCATTTGTTGAAGATGCTATCCTTCCTCCATTGCATGCTTTTAGCCCCTTTATCAAATATAAGGTAGTTGTAGTTTTGTGGATTGGTTTCTGTGTCCTCTATTCTGTACCATTGGTCCACCTGCCTGTTTTGGTACCAGTACCATGCTGTTTTTGTTACTATTGCTCTGTAGTATAGTTTGAAGTCTGGTATCGCTATACCGCCTGATTCACACTTCCTGCTTAGCATTGTTTTTGCTATTCTGGGTCTTTTATTTTTCCATATGAATTTCATGATTGCTTTCTCTATTTCTACAAGAAATGCCATTGGGATTTTGATTGGCATTGCATTAAACCTATAGAGAACTTTTGGTAATATCGCCATTTTGATGATGTTAGTTCTGCCTATCCATGAACAGGGTATATTTTTCCATCTTCTAAGATCTTCTTCTATTTCTCTCTTTAGGGTTCTGTAGTTTTCATTGTATAAGTCTTTCACCTCTTTTGTTAGGTTGATTCCCAAGTATTTTATTTTTTTTGAAGATATTGTGAATGGAGTGGTTGTCCTCATTTCCAATTCAGAGGATTTGTCGCTGATATACAGGAATGCCTTTGATTTATGCGTGTTGATTTTATATCCTGCCACTTTGCTGAATTCATTTATTAGCTCTAATAGTTTCTTTGTAGACCCTTTTGGGTCTGCTAGGTATAGAATCATGTCATCTGCAAATAGTGATAATTTAAGTTCTTCTTTTCCTATTTTGATGCCTTTAATTTCTTTCGTCTGTCTAATTGCTATGGCCAGTGTTTCGAGAACTATGTTGAACAGAAGTGGTGAGAGAGGGCATCCCTGTCTTGTTCCAGATTTTAGAGGGAATGCCTTCAATTTTTCTCCATTCAGAATGATGCTAGCCTGAGGCTTAGCATAGATTGCTTTTAAAATATTGAGGTATGTTCCTGTTATCCCTAGTTTTTCTAGAGTTTTGAACATAAAGGGATGCTGTACTTTGTCGAATGCTTTTTCCGCATCTATCGAGATGATCATATGGTTCTTATTTTTAAGTCTATTGATGTGGTGAATAACATTTATTGATTTCCGTATATTGAACCAGCCTTGCATCCCAGGGATGAATCCTACTTGATCATGGTGCACAATTTTTTTGATATGTTTTTGTATCCGAGTGGCCAGAATTTTATTGAGGATTTTTGCATCTAGGTTCATTAGAGATATTGGTCTGTAGTTTTCTTTCTTTGAAGTGTCTTTGTCTGGTTTAGGTATCAGGGTGATGTTGGCCTCGTAGAATGAATTTGGAAGTTCTCCCTCTTTTTCTATTTCCTGAAGTAGCTTGAAAAGTATTGGTATTAGTTCCTCTTTAAAGGTTTTGTAAAACTCTGCTGTATACCCATCCGGTCCTGGGCTTTTCTTAGTTGGTAGTCTTTTGATGGTTTCTTCTATTTCCTCAATTGATATTGGTCTGTTTAGGTTGTCTATATCCTCCTGACTCAATCTGGGCAGATCATATGACTTAAGAAATTTATCTATGCCTTCACTATCTTCTAATTTATTGGAGTATAAGGATTCAAAATAATTTTTGATTATCTTCTGTATTTCTGAAGTGTCTGTTGTGATATTGCCTCTTTCATCCCGTATGTTAGTGATTTGAGTTCTCTCTCTTCTTCTCTTCGCTAGCATGGCTAAGGGTCTGTCGATTTTGTTTATTTTTTCAAAGAACCAACTTTTAGTTTTGTCAATTTTTTCAATTGTTTCTTTTGTTTCGATTTCATTGATTTCAGCTCTGATTTTAATTATTTCTTGCCTTCTACTTCTTTTGCTGTTGTTTTGCTCTTCTTTTTCTAGGATTTTGAGATGAAGTATGCGATCATTTATTTGTTGGTTTTTTCTTTTTTTAAGGAATGAACTCCAAGCAATGAATTTTCCTCTTAGAACTGCTTTCAATGTGTCCCATAGATTCCGATATGTTGTGTCTGTGTTTTCATTAATCTCTAAGAATTTTTTAATTTCCTCCTTGATGTCTTCTATAACCCATTGATCATTCAGTAACCTATTGTTCATTCTCCAAGTGATGTATTCTTTTTCCTTCCTTCTTTTATCGTTGATTTTCAGTTCCATTCCATTATGATCAGATAGGATGCATGGTATTATCTCTACTCCTTTATATTGTCTAAGAGTTTCCCTGTGACATAATATATGATCTATTTTTGAGAAGGATCCATGTGCTGCTGAGAAAAAAGTGTAACTGCTTGATGTTGGGTGGTATATTCTATATATGTCAATTAAGTCTAGGTTATTAATTGTGTTATTGAGTTCTATAGTTTCCTTATTCAACTTTTGCTTGGAAGATCTGTCCAGTGGTGATAGAGGTGTGTTGAAGTCTCCCATGATTATTGTATGGTGGTCTATTAGACTCTTGAACTTGAGAAGAGTTTGTTTGATGAACATAGCTGCACCATTGTTTGGGGCATATATATTTATGATTGTTATGTCTTGTTGGTGTATGGTTCCCTTGAGCAGTATGTAGTGTCCCTCTTTATCCCTTTTGATTAACTTTGGCTTGAAATCTACTTTATTTGATATGAGTATGGATACTCCTGCTTGTTTCCGAAGTCCATATGAGTGATATGATTTTTCCCAACCTTTCACCTTCAGCCTATGTATGTCTTTTCCTATCAAATGTGTCTCCTGTAGGCAGCATATTGTTGGGTCTTGTTTTGTGATCCATTCTACTAGCCTGTGTCTCTTGATTGGTGAGTTTAAGCCATTAACATTTAGGGTTATTATTGAGATATGGGTTGTTCTTCCAGCCATATTTGTTTATTTATGTTACTAAACATGGTTTGTTTTCCTCTTTGATTATTTTCCCCCCTTTACTGTCCTACCTCCCACTGTTGGTTTTCATTGTTATTTTCCATTTCCTCTTCCTGTAATGTTTTGCCAAGGATGTTTTGAAGAGATGGTTTTCTTCATCTTCCATCCTGAAGCTTAATTTCGCTGGAAACACAATTCTTGGTTGGAACCCATTTTCTTTCAGTGTTTGAAATATGTTATTCCAGGATCTTCTAGCTTTCAGAGTCTGTGTTGAAAGATCAGCTGTTATCCTGATTGGCTTACCCCTAAATGTAATCTGCTTCCTTTCTCTTGTAGCTTTTAAAATTCTCTCCTTATTCTGTATGTTGGGCATCTTCATTATAATGTGTCTAGGTGTGGGTCTCTTATGATTTTGCACATTCGGCGTCCTGTAGGCTTCTAGGATTTGGGGTTCTGTCTCATTCTTCAAGTCTGGGAAGTTTTCTCGTATTATTTCATTGAATAGATTGCTCATTCCTTTGGTTTGAAACTCTGTCCCTTCCTGTATCCCAATGACTCTTAAATTTGGTCTCTTGATGTTATCCCATATTTCTTGGATGTTCTGCTCATGGTTTCTTAACAGTCTTGCTGAGCTGTCTATGTTCTTTTCAAGTTGAAATACTTTATCTTCATTGTCTGATGTTCTGTCTTCTAAGTGTTCTACTCTGCTGGTAGTATTCTCAATTGAGTTTTTAAGTTGGTTTATTGCTTCCTGCATTTCTAGGATTTCTGTTTGTTTGTTTTTTATAACCTCTATCTCCCTGTATAGTTGATCTTTTGCTTCTTGGATTTGTTTATGTAATTCATTGTTGAAGTGATCTTTCATTGTCTGATTTTGCTGTCTGATGTCTTCCTTGAGACTCCAGATCATCTGAAGCATGTATATCCTGAATTCTTTATCTGACATTCCATCTGCTGCAGCTATTACCTCTTCTAATGTTGAGTTGACCTGCAATGCTTGTGGTCCTTTCTTTCCTTGTCTCTTCATACTGTTCGCGTTCCTTTCTACTTGGTGAAACTGTTGTGCTATTGAATTTTCCCCCTATATATTTATATTGGTCTTGTATAGTTGCAAAGTCTCCCTCGCGGGCGCAGGTGGCGGCTCTGCCCCTCCTCCAATTGGGGCAATGTGCCTACCACGCCGGCAGGCCGCTGGGCCTGCTCTGCCGGTCGGTAGCAGGTCCGCCGACCTTGCAGGCGCGGGCGGCGGCTCTGTCCCTCTGCGGGCCGCTAGGCTTGTTCTGTCGGTGGTCGCAGTTCTGCCTACTTTGCAGGCGCAGGCAGCGGCACTGCTCCTCTGCAGGCCTCTGGGGCTGTACTGCCAGTGGGTCGCAGGTCCGCCTACCTTGCAGGCGCGGGGGGGGGGGCGGCTCTACCCTTCCTCAGGCCACTGGGCCTGTTCTGTCTCTCGGTTGCAGGTCTGGCCTGTTCTGATGGTGGTCACAGTTCCGTCTACCTTGCAGGCGCGGGGGGGAGGGGGCAGCTCTGCTTCTCAGCAGGCCGCTGCTCCTCTTCTGCCGGTGGGTCGCAGGCCCGCCTACCTTGCAGGAGTGATTGGAAGCTCTGCCCCTCCACGGGCCACTGGGCCTTTTCTGTCGGTGGTCACAGTTCCGCCTACCTGGCAGGCGCGGGGGGTGGGGGGTGGCTCTGCCCCTCAGCAGGCCGCTGGGCCTGTTCTGTGGGTGGTGACAGTTCCCTCTACCTTGCCGGCGCAGGGGGAGGGGGCGGCTCTGCCTCTCAGCAGGCCGCTGCTCCTCTTCTGCCGGTGGGTCGCAGGCCCGCCTACCTTGCAGGAGTGATTGGAAGTTCTGTCCCGCCACGGGCCACTGGGCCTTTTCTGTCGGTGGTCACGGTTCCACCTACCTGGCAGGCGCGGGGTTTGGGGGGCGGCTCTGCCCCTCAGCAGGCCGCTGGGCCTGCTCTGTGCGTGGTCACAGTTCCCTCTACCTTGCCGGTGCAGGGGGAGGGGGCGGCTCTGCCTCTCAGCAGGCTGCTGCTCCTCTTCTGCCAGTGGGTCGCAGGCCCGCCTACCTTGCAGGAGTGATTGGAAGCTCTGTCCTGCCAGGGGCCACTGGGCCTTTTCTGTCGGTGGTCACAGTTCCACCTACCTGGCAGGCGCGGGGGGTGGTGGGCGGCTCTGCCCCTCAGCAGGCCGCTGGGCCTGCTCTGTGCGTGGTCACAGTTCCCTCTACTTGTGTAAATATATTTTTTACTTTATCATTTCTCTTTCAACTTTGTTCATGGTGTTTCATCATACCAAAGTTTTAAGTATTTTTCTTGTTAAAGTTGTCCATCTTTCTTTTAAGACTCCTGGACTTTGTGTTATGGTTAAAAACACCTTTCCCAGGGACTGGGGATGTAGCTCAATTGGTAGAGTGCTTGCCTCACATGTACAAAGCCCTGGGTTTGATCCCCAGCACCATAAAAAAACAACAGCAGCAAAATAATACCTTTCCTATTCCAAGATTCCAAAGAATTAACTTACACTGATATTAGTACCTTTATGGTTTTATTACCTCACATTAATATTTTTATTTAGCTAGAACTTACTTTTTTAAATTGCTTTTGTTTTTTAAAAACATGACAGTAGAATGCATCACAATTCTTATTACATATGTAGAACACAATTTTTTCATATCTCTGTATATAAAGTATGTTCACACCAATTCATGTCTTCATACATGTACTTTGGATAATGATGTCCATCACATTCCACCATCATTGCTAACCCCCCTGCCCCCTCCATTCCCTTCCCACCCTAGAACTTACTTTTAAAAAACTGGTGTTAAATGGGTATCTATCTTTGTTGACTGAAAAGCAGAATTTTCCAATAGCAATTACCCTCATCATTTAAAATTTGAAATTATACTTTGATCATAAACTGAATGTATATAAATATATGGTTTTGTTTCTGAACTTTGTTTTGTCCCATTTATCTAGTTCAACATTTCATTACTTATTATTTTTAAGTTTTCTTAGCTGCTCTCCCTCATTTATTCTTCAAATGTATTTTAGAATCAATTTGTCAAATTTAGCGTGGCAGGGTGGCACATGGAGCTTCAAACAGAGGACTTACTTATTTAGTATTTTTCCTTCAGAGCACACATGCAAATATCATAAAGGATATTTTATGTTTTGCTATTTTTTTGGTACTGGGGATTGAATCCAGGGGTGCTTAATCACTGAGCCATATCCCCAACCCCTTTTTTATGTTTTACTTTGAGACAAGGTCTTGCTAAATTGCTTAGAGCCTTTTTTCTAAGTTGCTGAGGCTGGCTTTGAACTCTTGATCTTCCTGCCTCAGCCTTCCAAGCAGATGTATGCCACCGTTCCCAGCTTTTATGTTTTATTTTAATATTGAATATTGGATAAATTGGCACTGGACTTTTCTGGGGAAAAAAGACCTGAATGACTTTTACTCAAAAAGCTAGGTGCCAGGAGATCAATGTGGAAAGTAAGCGCTACAGGTAGAGGAAATTAAAACTTGAAAGGACTTGAGGTGAAGTGTACCTGGCATCTTAGTGGAATCACAGGGAAGGCACTGTGATAGAGAGAACCAGGAGAAAGCCAGGAGATGAGATCAGAGAGTTTTTAAGAGAGGCTAGTTCCCATGGACCTTTCACTCAGACTTTGGCCTTTACTCTGAGTCATATGGGAATCCATTGGATTACCTTGAATAAGGGAATGTCATAAACTAACACAATATTCATTATATGAAGTGAATATAAAGAATATAAAGATGATAAGACAGAAAACATCCCTAAAAAGAAAAAAATCAGCATAAAAGCAAGGATATTTGAACAAATAGACTAGGACAATTTGTTTTGTTGGATTCTTTTGATTATGATTTTAGTTTTTGTTTATTGTTTTGTATTGGAGATTGAACCCTGGGATGCCTTACCACTGAGCTACACCCCTGGACCTATTTATTTATTTGTTTATTTTGAGACAGGGTCTCACTAAGCTGCTTAGGGCCTTACTAAGTTGCTGAGGCTGGTTTTGAACATGAGATCCTCCTGCCTCAACCTCCCAAGCTGCTGGGATTGCAGGAGTGCACCACCATGCCCAGCCTACCTCTTTTTTATGATAGTGAGTATATTTCTACAAAACTATCAGTTCATTGGATTTTTTCAAAATTTTTTACATAGAGCTTCAATCGTATAGTTCTGTAATATTTTAAATTTCCCATATCTGTGGTTTTATACCCTTTCTCATTCCGAGTGCTTTTCCTTCTTGATCAGACACACCACCATTTTTTTTTTCTATCTTTATTTGTCCTTTCAAGGAACTCGTTCTTGGTTTTGTTTATTAATTCTGTTTTTCTCTTTTGCTTCCTACTTTATTACTTTCTGTCTGTATTTTGGTTTCCTCCTTTTTTTTCTATTTTGTTATTTTCTAGAGTTTAAAAATCCTTAATTAGATAATCTTCCATCTTCCTATTATTAATAATAATAACTCATAGATCTAGGAATTTTCCTCTTTGTTCAGATTTGGTCATAATTAGTAGGTTTTGGTATGTAATGTTCTCAATCTCATTCTTTTCAGCTTCATAATTGCCATTCTGACTTCTGTTTTGACTGAGAATGTTTCAGAAAAATGAATTTGTTAATTTGATTTCTGCATCATTGGGTAGATTTTTGAAACCATCTTTTCACTTTCATATCAACAACATTTTCCGGAAATGTTAATGCACGATTATGTAAAAACAGTGGAATTGCTGCTCTTATATGTTGCTATTTCTCTTATGAATTGCTGCATGGCATTTAGAAATTGTTTTGAAAAGCAGAGAAAATTATTTTCATATTATTTTTAAGTAACAAATGCAGAATATTAAGTGATAATCACTTTAATAATGTGTAGTATTATAATAAATAAATGAGTGCTTGGGAGAAAAGGTCAGAAGAGGGAACAAATTTAACTGGGTTTCTTTTATTGTGTGAGGTAAGTTTTCTCTGTTATACAAATATTCTGCTACAATACAGTTATGTGAAAAAATAATATTTCCCATTTATCCAATTTTTGCTATATGCTCAGAAACTATTATATGATATCTTTAATCTCTACAGAAAATTCTGTGCCACTATACAATTTCAGTATTTTAAGGTTAAATTTAAGAAATGTGCATATCTGCTGGACACGCTGTAATCCCAGCAGCTCAGGAGGCTGAGGCAGGAGGATCCCAAGTTCAAAGCCAGGTTTCAGCAAAAGCAAGGCCCTAAGCAACTCAGTGAGACACTATTTCTAAATAAAATGCAAAATAGGGCTGGGGATGTGCCCCTGAGTTCAATCACTGGTACCAAAAAAAAAAAAAAGAGCGGGGGAGGGATGCATATCTATCTCAAATTTGTATATCTATCTCAACTCCAAAGCTTTTTCCTTCTCTTTCTACTATACCAGGAGTTCTTAGTCTGGAGTTTGTAAACTTATTTAAGAAAAAGATTACATCTTAAACTGAAATGAATGATTTCTTTCCATCAGAATATAGACAAAAGTCACAGAATTATCAGCAGTAGCTGCCATTCTGCAACCAACAGAAATACTAGATATTCTCGTATTAAGCCATTTTGCTCTATGATCCCAGATATGGAACACCTATAAAAATTTAAATTGGACAACAAGTATACCACTTATGGTAACTTTGAAATAATTATAGTTTTAGAGGTGGGTTCTATTGAGAAAAGTAATAGATGATTGACTATAATGTTTGATTATATATGTATGTGTGTGTACAAATACATATGCTATACATATATGTATACATACATCTACATATTTGTTTACATATATACACAAACACATATATGTTATGTATAAGGCATAGATAATTATTTCCAACCCATTTTATTGTACCTATGCCAATTTCATTGAAATAGTTACAGAATTGAAGACTTGGAACTTAATGGGTTAAACTGCTCTTATTACAGATATTGTGAAATAGATTTTATTCTCATCACTACTTAGAAATGTCAGAAATTATTAAACCCCCTACTAAATCTTGTTGTTTAATATTTTAATGAAGAATACATATGTTATTGTATTACAGCTTTGGTTTGGTTTTACTGTTTTTTACTTGGACTTAGGGTGTAGCTCAGTGGTAGAGCATGCACTTAGTATACACCAGGCCCTGGGTTTGATTCCCAGCACACACAGACACACACACACACACACACAAAAGGAAAGATGAAAAAAGAAGATAAATATTTCACTTATGGTGTTTTTAATAATATTAATTTTCTTTGTAATCTTATGTATTTTATTTTATGCATTTGAAAGCTTTTTTGAGACATTCAGACTGCCAAATGATCCATAGCACTAAAAAGATGAAGACCCTCTCCAAAACTACACCACAATGCCATCTTTATTATATAACCATAAATTTTGAATTAATTCTTAAGGATGCCTTATTATTCTACTTGTTTAGAATGTAAAATTCCATTTAAAATTGTTGCATAGTTAAGAAAGCAGTTGATAGAAAAATTGTACCAGACAGAAATGCAGTGCTCCCTGCTGATTTATTTTAAGCTACCATCCATAATTCCAAGAGCTCTAAAAAGATAAAATAAGTAATTACTCTTCATAGGACCCCTGGTGTAGTAGCAATAATGTAAATTTATGGCAATATCAGCTCTCAGGCCTTACCAAGCTGTGCATTCCAGCCTCTGAATTGTTGATTATTTTTGTTGATGAGAATGAGTAGAGAAGGTCAGTAAAATAAATAAACGAATGAATAAATAACATAGATGACAGCATTTTAAAAGCTGTAAATTGCTAGCTGGGCATGGTGTCACATGCCTGTAATTCCAGCAACCCAGGAGACTGAGGTAAGAGGAACACAAGTTCGAGGCCCTAAGCAACTTTGTGAGACCCTGTGTCAAAATAAAAAAATAAAAAAGGCTGGGGATGTAGCTCAGTGGTAAAGCACCCCTGGATTCAATCCCCAACACCAAAAAAGAAAAAATAAAGTTAAAGCTCTAAATTGCTTTTTAAAATGTTGTTTGCTATCCATAATCTGAATAGAATTTGTAGCAAATATAAGCAAAAGAAAAAAGGTCCTTCGTAGAGAATTTAGAGGCCAGTGGCTTTTTTAATGGGGGTGTCTTAAACATAATCTGTCTTGTAGCTGAGTCTGCTATTGATGTCATCATTATAAAAGGTTGCTTGCCTTTCCCCATTCATCTTCTTCCTTTGTTTGCCCAAAGCACAGATTGTATAAAATCTTGCCCATTTATTTTCACAGTCTCTTCTCTCTGTCACACATAAATGAATCCTAGCTCAGAAATAATATGCCTGCAGAAACAGCATATTTACTTGTTTTTAACAGAACAGCAATATATCAGTTTGCTTCTATTGAAGATAAATAAAAGTAGGTCAGTTTATCTGTCTTTTTTGCTTTTAATTATTGGATGACAGACGGAACGAAATCCTCAGAAAACACCAAAGTACTTTACTTTGCAGACTCTGAAAATACTTGGATTTGCTTGCCAACACAATCTGTTGTGAAACATAAAACAATTATATAACAGATCCTCTTAATTTATTTAGAGAAAATGTCTTTCTTAAAATACTTAATTACATAACTCTGGAAAGAGAATGATGTGGCAATGCCAGCCTCAACAACTTAGCGAGGAGACCCTGTCTCAAAATCAAGGCGGCTGGGGATGTGACTCAGTGGTAAAGTGCCATTGGGTTCAATGGCCTGTACCAAACAAAACAAAACTTTAATTCAGCAGAAGAGGAGGAAGAAGGCAAGGCCAATATGGAAACACTGATATTGTAACTGTTCATATTTTCTTCTTCTCTTCTCCTCTTAGGTTTGCTCAATTCTTATTTACCGAGGAATTCAAGGCCGGGTCACGGGTCCTTGAAAGCATATACAGCTTGTATGAAGGCTTCTCCGGGACCGTGTGCTTTCTGATCGACCTGCTGCAGCCCAATCAGGCTGAATTCCCTCTCTTCAGCGTCTTTGTTTAAAAGGTTCCATCTCCCATTGTGGCCCTGCAGAAGTCCCCTGAGATTTCCTGAGCCTGCCGAGGCAGTTTCCACATAAGCCACATTCAATGGTATCATGACCATGAGCCTTAACATTGCTGCCGGAAGGATGGGAGCAGGAGGGGAAGGTAGCATGGTAGCAGACTGGAGAGAACCTACAAAATAAGACACCACAACTCATCTAAAAACTGTAGCGAATGTATGTTTCAGGGAGTGGATGTAAAACCGGAGATCAGAGAAAAAGGAGAAAAGAAATAATCTGTTTTTCAGTTGATAACACAAGAAACAAAACAGAGAGGGGCACTATGGCAATAAAATTCTAGTACTTTCCCAATTGGAGAGAGAATCTGGCCCTCTGTGGGTGTTTTCCACCCCTAAATTCAGAAATACAGACAATCAAAACTTAATTTGCCCCAGTGAAAACTGCTGGCAGGGTTGAAATGTCAGGATGAAGGACAAAAAAGAAAACCTTTGATTGTCCTAAGCCTTTAATTACTGAAATTCATGATTTTTACTGAATGGAGATATTTGCATATGAATATTTTTTATCATTGCCCTGGGCACTTTAAAGACATCATATCATAACTTAAACACTGAAGTTCCACATTTCCTTAGGCCTTAGAATATCTCTTTTCCTAGTTCCTTTTTCTTTCCTAAAGCTCAATTAGAATAGTAAAATTCAGGCAGGGCTGGCGGGTGTAACTCAGTGGTGGAATGCATGCCTAGCTTGCACAAGGCCCTGGGTTCCATCTCCAGAACCACAAATAAAGAAGAAAAATTCATAGTCTAGCAAATACTATAGCAAGTGTTGCTGTCAAGTGTTTTTCTGAATTTCAAGTGTGAGCTGTGTATTGTCTATTGTTGGTAATTTTTAAAACGCCTTTATGTATGTAATCTCTATGAAGCTATTAGTCAAACTGTAAAATTTGCTCTTGGTAAAAATCACTCATCTCAAAGATCAGGGTAACCACTACAAAGCTGTGTCATTTCTGCTTTTGATGTAATACTGTGTCCCTTGGGACAGACAGACAGGCTAAGAAAGGCACCAGTTGATTGTGGAAGCAATATTGTTTGACTTTATACTATTAGTTTAAGAGATGAGTGAACTCCCTGGCTGGTCACCTTACCTTCCAAGACACAGGGTCCACTAGAATTGGTTACAATACCCATTGAACCAAGTTATCATATTAAATTAAACCCTGCTGTAAACACATAGAAGTTGTGAAACTGCTTCAAGTAAATAGTGGTTTACAGAACACTTTAGCAGCATCTGTCACTTTAATATGCAAAACATGCATTTACCCCTATCCTGAAGTTTGATCCTGGACATTTTCATATTTCACAGTAAGGAGGAAATTGTACTGTATAGGACTTAATTATTTAAATAGTCATTAGATATTTGGATATATATGTATATATATATGTACGTGTGTGTATATATGCTACATCTATCCTTATGTAAACCTAAGCACTTATCCTATAGTTTGGTAGTTCCTAATCTGAGTCATTGGTAGATTTTGAGAGGAGTTAGGGAATACTCTGTTGCCTAAAACATTTGTATGTATGTTGGTGTGCATAGGTGCACACACCTAGGTGTGTTTATGTGTGTGTTTGTGTGTGTATGCGCGCACACATTCAGCATGTGCTCCTTTTTGGGGGAAAAAGACTTCTAGTATTCAAGAGATTCACAAAGAATCTTACCAAAGAAAGGTAAGAATTGATGTTGTATATTTTGTGACTCTTTGTACTTTTGCACTAATCAAAACAAACTAGAATAGTCAGTCACGGAGGCACACACCTGCAATCTCAGCTACATGGGAAGCCGAGGCAGGAAGATCACAAATTCAAGACCAACCTTGGCAACTTAGTGAGACTCTGTCTCAAAATAAAATAATAAAAAAGGGGGGTGGGGTGGGGGGACTGGGGATGTAGCTCAATGGTAGAGCACTTGCCTAGCATGTGCAAGGTCCTGGGCTTGATCCCCAGTACCAGCAGGGAAAAAAACCCTAAGACAGATGATTTGGAAAAACACATCTTTTTCACTTATTCCATTTTCACATCCTCAGATTTAAGCATATAAAATTGGCCTCAATTGTTCATCTGTGAAAATTCTCAGTTTGAGGCAATACCACATAAATAGCAGCTTTCAGATCTCTTCCAAAATGGAGTTCCAGAAGTTCTTTCATGAACAGACAAGCACCTCTTGGAGAGCCCTAAGGCAAGATGCCTTCTACAAAGTGGAGTCTCCTTTTGGCATGATGGTGAGGCTTGTTTTTCGCAATCTCATTTTAAAATCATTGTGCGTGGTCCCTATAGGCTGAATATAATAAACACCCAAGATCAGGACTTTATTAAAGAAATACATGTTCTTTTCATCATCCAGTAACCCCTTGAGTTGTGTTAGGTGATTGCTCCAAAATGTCATAGTTAGAAAGGAGCTGAACAGGCTGGATGGAGTGGTGCACACCTGTAATCCCAGCAACTCTGGAAGCTAATGCAAGAGGATTGCAAATTCAAAGTCAGCCTCAAGCAATTTAGCAAGGCTCTAAGCAATTCAGTGAGACCCTGTCTCTAAATAAAGTACAAAATAGGGCTGGGGGCGTTGCTCTGTGGTCGGGCCCCTGAGTTTAATCCCTGATACCTGGGGATATAGCTCAGTTGGTAGAGTGCTTGTCTCCCATGCACAAGGCCCTGGGTTCAATCCCCAGCACCACAAAAAAAAAAAAAAAAAAGGAGCTGAACAAAGATTCAAACCCAAGCTTTCACTTTCCAAGTTTATTTATTCAATATTTTAGAATGATTCTGGCAAAACAGCAGTAAACAAAATCCCTTGTACTTTCTATTTGCTGATCCTTCCACCATTCATCCTTGAGACCTAAAACCTAAAGGACAAAGGAAGCCAGACTCTTGCTCATCCTATCAGTTCCATTTCTAGGAACTTAAGAAAAACTGGACATCTCTTCTGTTTGCATCCCCTTTTAAGATCTGATAGGGTGACTGTGATGTTGCTGTACTGACCTTTGTGAAAAGATAATCCTTTCTCTGTGCAAGGACCAAACAAAGGTCACATTTTTTTATTTGGGTGTTGTCTTTGAAATGACACCTATGTAAATTAGAAACAAAGGTAAAGCTTGTTTAGCACTTAAACATTGTCGAAACTTTTCATTTTCCTAAGGGAAAAGAATTATAGATATAGGAAGGTATTCAATCTTGTTTTCCCAAGAAGGGGTAAGAAAGACCTTTAAGTTGTAGGAAAGTGACATGCCACTTTTTATTTAATTATCCAGCTTATCCCCTTCTAAGGTAGTAAGATTGATTGATTGATTGATTTTTGAGCAACATGCCCAGACCTTTTTATGTTTTATTTAGAGACAGGGTCTTGCTAGGTTGCTCAGGGCCTTGCTAAGTAGCTGAGGCTGGCATTGAACTTGGGATCTTCCTGCCTTGGCCACTGGGATTACAGGCATGCGTCACTGCACCCAGTCTTTGTTCAACTCTTGATATTTGAGAACAGAAGTTTGACAGCATATATTTCCCTGTGCTTCTTCATGTAATTGACTGTGTTATTAAGATAATAGTATTCATTTACTCATAACTCAGAAAACAAATAGGATCATTTTCTTGGTCTATGCTTAATCTCAGCTCTCCACTGACAACCTATTTAACTTGATTTAACATGATTTAAGATTTTAATCAAGGTGGTATGTAAATTATTTCAACTTCTGTAGAGAGCATATCAATAATTTTGGTGCAACAAATGGAAGTTTCTGATTTATATCCATGTTGAGAAAATACGCAGGGCTGGGTTTGTAACTCAGTGGTACAGTGCTTGCTTAGCACACACAAAGCTCTGGATCCAATCCCTAACATAGGGAGGGAGGAAAGGAGGGAGAGAGAGAGAAAACAATTACAAGGAAAAAAAATTAGTTATGCCAAGAGTCCTTATTTGGAAATCTCAAAGCCTTTTCCTGACACTTCCATGGACCTCTGTAGTATAATAATCACCCCATTCACTTCACAGGGTTTTCACGAGGGTCACTGATGATATAATGGATATAGGAGAGTTTTATAATGTGCAGGACCTTTATATATTTAAAAAGGATGCTATATTTTCATACCTACTATATGCATAGAAAAGCATGCTCAGTTGTGACTCCCAATAGCATTTCAGCCACATGGAATGTCTACATGTGAATGTAGTTCTTGAGATCTGGATCACTGGATAGGTGAAAACCAAGTGTACATTTTTTATATTTTACCAACAGTCTGGACTATAGCATTTGTGCCTCAGAAGTTTCTGATTTACCAGGGCTTACTACATAGGGATAAGCTGGTCTAGCCCAGGAGCTCCCTTTTAATGTAAACATTTATTTTGCTTATTTGAAACAAAGGGTTACAGTGCCAGTAACACAAGAAAGGGAACAGGCAGTCCAGTTCTCCAGAGCAAAAATAAACTGGTAAATAGAGTAATTTTGGATTGAGTTTGATCTTCACTTTAATATGGGCCTCAGAGCTGGTGACATATAAGAATAGAAACATTCTCAACAGCCTATAAAGCCTTCTTAGGGGGACCTGGGTTATTTATTCAACATTGTCTCAAATTAGTAGCTAAAACTATGAAGACTCAAATTTGCCAAGGCCCTAGGATATTGGGCATAAACTTGGCAAGGAAAGCAATGAGAAGACAGACAAAGGAGTGTGTGGTGGGGGGGGGGGAACTTGCAGAAGCTCAGCATCTCAAAGTGGGTTATGGATGTACATTTAATGGCGCGAAGAGCCAGTACAGTCTTACCCATGGATTTTACTCCTTCCTGGGACCTGTAATCCTAAACCTGATTCGATGCCTCTTGTCTTCCTTCTCCTTTAAACAGCTCCTTCTGATGTTTTTTCCTGTGCCTGCTTAATCATGTGACCTCCTTTCTCATGGGAGGGAAGGTTTTCTCCTTATCTCTTCCTTCCACGTCTGTTCTTAGCTAAGAGCTCCAGGCTCAGTAGGGTTGGACTACCTCTGGACAGAAGGGCTGACCTCAAGGTCATCAGGAGCTGGGCCTATTCTGTATTCAGATCACAAGTCCAGGACTGCCCACTACAAGTGCGCCTATGCATAAAAAATAGGATGGTGGCTGCATTTGTCCTGCTTCCCCTCCTATTTATTTATGGAGGTCATTTTATTTTTACCGTAGTAAAAAAAAAAAAAAAGCCAAAGTTGATGCTATATTACATGTTTAGGCCTCATCCATGATGATAAATCTTATACTGGAAGTGCATTCTCTCTCATTGCTTTAATTGAAAGTGCTAATGAATTGCAATCTAATGGATGATGCCTTTAGAATTTAAAAGAGTATTTGTTTTCATTTTCTTAAAGTATAGAACTGGGTCTTTTCCTCCTAGACTTCTTTACAAACGGTGAAGTCCCTTCTCTGCAGGATTCCCTGCATCTTCTTTTGCCTTTGTGCATCTGTTATTTACCCCTCTGAGTTGAATTTGAAAAATCACTTAAAGTGAAAGCCAAATCATTGATGTTTTTGTTCTGCGCTGGGGTTGGGGGAGGGCTGATGCTTTGTATGAGTTAAAAGAACAGATTACCCTCTCCTTTCTTTTTATTTGTAGTTAAGACATATTTGAATATATTTATGGAAGATAGTACAATAATTCAATTGTTATATTCAATGTATAATGATCCAATCAGGGTAATTAGCACATCGATCTGCTCAAATATTTATTATTTCTATGTGTTGGAAAACATCTGTCTCTTCTAGTTATTTTTAAGTATGTCAAAATTGTTGTAGACAATAGTGACCCTACTGTGCTATAGAACACTGGAAGTGATTCCTCCTATTTGTCCTCATTTCTTGCCTTTCTCCTCCCTGCATGATACTGAAGAAAGAGAGGGAAAACATAACTGTCCAGGGCTGTGAAATGGTTTGCAAGGACTTCCTGTGAGCTTCCTCTTTGGTTTTTCTTAGTCCCTGTGGAAAACAGTTTCTCCCCCTCTGCCTGTCTGTCTCTCTCTCACTCTCTCTGTGTAACCAGTGTAGGAAAAAAAGAAACTGGCTTAAGAAGACTGTCACTTATGAAATAAAATCCAACATTTAGCTATTAGAAATGCCTGAGGAACAGATAATGTTCAAGCATATATTGTTTAATGAATGGGTCTTAACTTTGAGCTAACTGCTCTAATAAATTTGCACACAATTAACAAGGACCCTAGTCACACTTCCAGTTGTCTGTCTTAAGCTTTCCTTTTTATTAAAACTTAAATTAAAGATTAAAGCCATTAGTTTCCATCCATCAAAGATAATACCCATGAATTTCACAAATACAGCACCAGTGTCCAACACAAATATAATGTGAACCATAAATGCAAACAACATATGTAATTTTAAAACGTTCTAGTGGCCACATTTAAAAAGTAAAAAGAGTGAAATTAATGTTAATAATGTATTTAACTAGGCTTAGTATATCCAAAACATTATCATTTCAATACAATTATAATATAAAAATATTAATGAGATTTTAACCTATTTTGTACTATGCCTTTAAAATCCAGTGTGCATTTTATATTTATTGCACTAGTCAAGTGTACAAGAGCCACATGTGGGTTGGCTACCATATAGGACAGTGCAGAGCTAGTATCCCACGGATAAGGGCTCTCTACTGCTTATACCAATTTTGTTGTTATGAAATAAAATGGAAAGAGAATACTGTCTGCTATAGGAGTACTACAATATTTCCCCAATTGCAGCATAGCAGTACCAAGTACTGTATGGTGGAAAAACAGATTTTGTGACTAAGTAAGTTAGGGATGTTTTATTCTTTTATCCTCTTTTGGAGATTCCATGGCACATTAACAAATACAGACTCTTAAGCCAACTCCTGGGTAAAGAATCCTGTTTGAAGTTGAGTTCTGTGTCCATAAGTATTGTAGAAATTGCCACGAGTGTCTCTACGGAAAAAAAACAAAACAAAACAAAAAAAAAAACTTGGTGTTTTCATCTCCTTCTTCATGCTCTTTGGAGCATCTCTACTCCCCCCCATCCCCCCCCCCCCCATCACCTAAGAACCAAGTTAACTTTTTTGTTCTAGAACAACCACTTCCTAAACTGAAACCATCATATGGCTTTAAGTTCTTCCACATGGACATAGATCTTCAGAAAGTACCTAAATATACACATTCTTCTTAACTTTCAGACATGATGAATACTTTAAAAAGATGAGGGAAGAAACATCAGAATGTGTACATGTGTAAACACAGAATCTATCCATGTCGAGTTCTGTAGATGCTTTCTTTTTATGTGTATGGTGTTAATTTCCACGCTTCACTGTGTACTCTTCTTGTATTGTGTATGAAGTAACTGACATAGCAGTCAATTTAAAGAAGATTTAGACTACACTTGTCTACTGTCACTCTTTAGCAAATGACCTTTTTGCAACATGATTTTACTGGGGCCTGTGATGCTGTCCCCATAAGTTCACTTTTAAGATCTGTGTTTAAGTGGCAATTACCACTAAATTAATTCTGCCACTGAATTTGGTTCAAGTGGCTGTAGTAACCTCATATGTGGATGTATTCAAATAAGTAGATTGATTTAAATGATCGATTTTGTCTCTCTTTTTTTAGGACTTTAGTTTTTCAGTATTAGAGATGTCTTCTGAAGACTGTAGTAGCAGTAAAGAATTCTTTTGATCTTGGAAATGCAGTAGAACATGTTTTTTACATAGACTCTCCAGGAGCAGGAGTGGAGTATTCTAAGTGTAAAAGTTTGATTTTAGAATCTGATAAGGAAGGGCAATCCATTCTCTAAAAAGGTAACAGCTTCCCCAACTTTGAACATTCAGAGGAGTTCTGCTTGGAAGGGAAGTCTGAATTTTAATCTCTTGGATTTAATGGCGCTAAATTAACAAAAATTTAAAAAATAGATTTTGTAGAATTCAATTATTAGAGAAAACACTTTGTAAAGCCATATACAACTGAGGAATAGTCAAACATTATATATTAGCTTGAGAATGTGCATTTCCCAAATGAATAGAATTTACTTTACAAAAAAATTTTTTTTTCACAATTCACAATACTTATAGAAATACGATTGTATCATTGGAAAAAAAGAACTCATTTTCCTAATGATACATTTCACAAGTAGCAAATTAGTGCAATTCCGTGATTATGGTGGGGGGGGGGGAGTGTAAAGGAATAAAATGCCAATATAGTATAACTGTTTATTCCTAACTAGGAATAAATAATTACCATTATTTAAAGTACTACTGAATTTTGAAGAACTGCTCAGTGAATGAGTGTTATTAGTAAAATTGTATTCTTTACAATATATTTGTCTCAGCACAGATGCAGAGTTAAAAACATAAATTATAAAAATATACCAAATAATAGAAATTAGTCGTTACTACTTTAAAATCCTATTAATCTGTTGTGTATAACAAAAATTTTGAAAGACTTGCACACAAAATAAAAGGCTTTAAAAACAATGCTTTTTTGTCAAAACAAGTCAGCAAGCTGACCTCTTGTTAATTATTTTAGTTCCTTAGGGGAACTTTAAATTGCTTTCAAAGACACATTAGTAACAAGTAGTTCTAAATTTAGAGCAGAACATTCTGCCAGAAATTTTACTGTATCACAAAATGTCATACTACCACACTTTCTAATAAAACCAAACTCTCAAGTATCCTGATATGTTACATATTATACCAAAACATCACTTTCTATAAGTCTATTATTCTGTATACATAATATTTTTAAGAAGTAATGACTATTCCGGTCCTAGTAAGAAAATATAGTGCAAAATATGACATCAAATTGATCTTTAGTGATTTTAGTGAAAATCCACTTAGGCATTTGTCAAGGACACTAGCAATTACAAGCTGTAACGTACATGTTATTCTCAAAGATAAAATGGCAAATGACAACAGAGAAAGACATGGTCACTGGGGTAAATTAGTTGGTGTACAGACCAACAAAGAAAGATCGACTTAAAAATGCTCAGCGGATTTTAGCTTTTGTTCCTGGTTGTTCCTGGAGTGGGAAGTACTACAGTTGATATTGCTTTTCTTCTTGTAAGGAGTTTGCTCAAAGCCACTGCATAGTATGATGAAATATCTTCAGATGGAAGATTGAGTCAGAAGATTAGAGATGCACCTGTTTATAAAACTGTTACTATGTTCTAAACACTGTGATATTTCCAATATGTTTTCTGTATTAGTTTTGTACTTGTAGAAAATAATTTGCCATAAACTGGTCTTTATAGTGTTTAAAGTGATGTTATTTATTGGCTTACTGCCTCCCTGCACCATAACACAGTCCACTTAATAATGTAAAACCTGTGATAATCCTTGGCCTTAAAATCTAATGCTAAATAGTTACTGTGTTCCAATTAATAATATAAGCTACTAATTAATTTTCCTTTGAAAGCTAAATAAAACATTACACAAATACTCTGGAGTGCCGCTGCTGATTTTGTGTTGGTGACAGTGTGTGTATCTTGATCCAGGGCATGGTGGCCTGCTGGGTTCTATAAATAGACATTAGTAATCCTTTTGGAAAAAGGGCCTGGTACCTCTCAGCTTTTCGCTGAATCCTCCCCTCAACCCTTATAAATAGATTTTCCCTTATCACATAACAACTAAGATAAAAGCTCATCATGTTCTCTCCCTCCACTTTCTTTGTCTTGATCCCATCTAAATTTTCACATTCTGAGTTCACATTATTTTCCTAAATAGAAAAATGCCTGAGACGCCTGAAGATTGAAATCACCCAATTTCAGCAGGGAAAGAGATCTTATAATTATTAAAATCTAATTCCTGTAGGGATAGGTTAAAACCCGGGTTTTAGAGAGATTTAGCGGCCTGATGAAGGTCTGAGGGACAGGGGTGGGCTGAGTCCACCCTGATGTCTAGAAGGTGGCTTCAATTTCAGTCGGTGAAAAGGAATTGTGTTAGTTTTAGGATTGGCACAACAGCAAGCAGAGGTATGCTTGGCCAAGAAAACTGCTTCCTTATTAGGCCCTGGTCTTTGACCTGAGTTAGTTACAGAGGAATACATTTTGTAGGCGGGTTCTGGGAGGAGAGGCTTTGGCTCCTAGATTATCTGATGCTCTTTCCTTACTAGCAATGCTTCAGACCACTATATTTGGAAGACAAGGGGCCTGCTCGCAGACAAAGTGAAAAGTTCAACTATTCCCTGTCACAGTGGTGGGTCATGGCAATACACTTGTACTTTGAAAAGGATCTCTGTGGTCTGATTATTTTAAATGATGCCAAACTCTAGTCTTTTGAAGAATCAGGCGTTTCCTTGGCCCTGAAAATAAGAGACCGGGCTGGAAAGGCGGCCAAATCCTAATTCTGGGCCCTGTTGGTTGCAGTTTTTCAAAGGGATGTGACCAGTTTCCACAGACAGAACCGACCAAGGGACTCTAGGACCCAGAGGCTGCACGCGCGGCGAGCCGTGCCGGCTGTCTCCTCTCGGACTCCTGGCGTGGCGCGGAGCGCCTGTCTCAGGGCGCGGGTTCGCGGCCCGCCCGGGGACCGTCACTACAGAGACGCAGTGGGCATTCTGGCGCGCGGGCGGCGCACGGTGCGCGTGGGCGTGTCCCATCGGGGCCGCGCCGCCCGCCCCACCCCAGCCGGGTTGGTTACCCCCCAGGCCCAGTTCTAACGCCCGGGCCGGTCGGCCGGGCCCGCGTGCCCTCGGCGGGCTGCGCACAGCGCGGGAGTTGGTCGGGGCTGGGCATGTCAGGAACCCCTAGGGTAACCGCCACTGCCGCCGCCGCCGCCGCTGCTGCTGCTGCCGCCGCCGCCGCCGCCGCCACAGCCACGGCCACAGCGTCCGTCCCCGGTCCGCCCCGCTGAAGCGCGGAGATGAAATTCCCGGCCTCGGTGCTGGCGTCCGTGTTTCTGTTCGTAGCCGAGACGACGGCGGCGCTCTACCTGAGCAGCACCTACAGGTCGGGCGGGGACCGCATGTGGCAGGCGCTGACGCTGTTTTTCTCGCTGATGCCCTGCGCGCTAGTGCAGCTCACCCTCCTCTTCGTGCACCGCGACCTGAGCCGCGATCGCCCGCTCGTGCTGCTACTGCACCTGCTTCAACTCGGGCCCCTGTTCAGGTGCGTGCGGAAGCCGGGAGCCAGCCTAGGCCGCAGCCCCCGGCCGGCTCCCCCCACCTGCCCGAGCGAGGGGGGCGGCCTTCCGGTAGGGACAGGTGGCTCGGCCCGAGGCCGACCCGCCCTCCCCTCCAGCCTCGCGATTCCAGTCACCAGAATGTGGCAGGATCCTAGTATAATGACACTAAAGCTGCCCCCCCCCCGCATTCCCGTCAGGTACCATCATGTGAACTTGTCACCTGAATTTGACCGACAAAAATGGCAGCTTCGTGGGGTTCCTTCTCCGCGGTCCAGGGGGCGCCGGCAAAATTGGCTTGTATAGTCACCGATCCTTGGAAGCGGGTTCTAAGCCGCTTTTAAAGCAGGCGGTTTCGTTTGATTTATCAGACACGTGGAGCTTGCTGTGTGCCAGGCACTGTTCTAAGTGCTTCGCAAATACTAGTGTATTTAATTGGCATACAGGAGTCTAGAAATCCACGTACCTGTCTTTTGTCTCGCTGGTATGATGATTATTATGGAGTGTGGAAACATATGGGGTCGTAGAAATGTCTTCCAGCCCTGCCTAAGTTATAAACATAGTCGTGAAAGCTAGTACACAATGGGCCATGAAGATAACAACTGGCTATGTGTTAAAAAGAACTGTCAGTGACATTTCTGGAAATAGTTTTTATGACCACAAGGCAAGTAGAAATAAATATATGGGAATGAAACAGACTTTGCCTTTATCTAAGGCCTTTGAAGGGAGTTTAAAATGTGTTGTCTTCCTATCTTTCATCTCTAGGATAAGCAAAATAAACGGTTTTCTATCTGGATTCGAAACAAATTTGTAATCCTGAATTCGAAAGAGAGGTGACAGAGGAATTTGAAGAGAGAAAGACCAGAGACACATCTCAGGGACTACAAAGTTCAGCTAACCAAGAACATTTCCTACCAGGAAATCAAACTGTCTCTTCTCCACTCACACAAGCACCACACACCCACACCCACACACAACATCACATACACACAGTTGGGTAGCAGGATAGAGTTTACAAAGCCCTATTAGAAAACGTTTGCACTTCCCATTAAAAACAGACATTCCAGCTGACACTGGTTTACACAGAGTCATGGCAAACTTGGTGAACAAGTTTCCCAGCCTCCAGAAGCCCTGGAATCCTAGAAACAAAGAGAAAAGTGTATGCTGGCAGAAGTGACAAGTTGCTACTGTTGTCCTGACAGCTGAGCAAGAATCAAAGGAGGAAAAAGGGAGGGAGGGGGGAGGTGAGGGAAAGTTTACAAAGTCCTGTCACCTGGAGCTGTTTAGTGAAGAGAAAGTCCTTCTAGCCAAGCAAGCCCTGTGGTCCCAATAGTGTTCCTGCTGAGTAAAAAAAAAAAAAAAAAAAAAAAAAAATGTGATCTGACTTTGGGCAAGGCACTCATCATTTCTTAACTTCAACAGAGAAACTCAGTTCAGTGGCTTGACGTGGGAGAACTGTCATTTCTCAAAAGCTTCTTCTGTTAGGTGGTTCAGTATGTTCCCTGTTTGTTGACTCATCACTATGAGGTAGCTGTAATTGCCCCCACGATTTTTATTTATTTATTTAGGTGATGAGGATGGGACCCAGGGCCTTGTGCATGCTAAGCCAGCACTCTACCACTGAGCTACACCCCCAGCCTTTGTCCTCTCTCTCCCTTCCTTCCTTCCTTCCTTCCTTCCTTCCTTCCTTCCCTCCCTCCCTTCCTCCCTTCTTTCTTTCTTTCTTCTTTCTTTACTTATTTTCTGTACTAAAACAACCTTTATTGACAATTTGGGTTCTGGGGTAAGGGAGGCCCCTTTCCCCACTGTGTCCCCACTTTATAGATGAGGAAAATGACATGCCAGACCATGTTCCCAAGGCTTCTTAAAAAATGGAATCAAGTTATTTATGTTTACTATGCTCTATGAAAGAAAGCAGAGTGTATAGTACATCTTATTAGTAGTTCTGCCTTAAGAAAAAGTTTTAAATTTTAAAACTAAAACAACCTAAATAGCCATCTAAGTAAATGAGAATACCTATCATTGCCGTCATTTAAAATGTTTCTAAACACCAGGAGTAACCCAAAACAAAGCTCATGACATAACATTAAGTATAAAAACAAGATGACAAGTATAAACCTGAGCTGAAGGAAATACCCTAAGCTGTTAAGAGCAGTAATTTATAAAAGGTGAAGTGTGATTTTAGTATTTAGAAAAACAGGAAAGTATATAATTTTCTCCTTTATTATGTACTTTTCTGTATATTTCACTTTTTACAATAAACATAATTTTATTAAGGAAAGGAAAAGTTTGGTGCTTTGAAGAGATCACTATATAGAAAGCTTCAACACTGTAAAAAAAAAAAAAAAAAAAACTTATTTCCAGAAAATTCTGAATGGAACAAAATAAGAGGTAAAAACAGAACAACAGGCAACCTTCTTCCACTGCCAAGGAGTCTCTCATTCTAATGCAGCTGATTCATTTCAAGGAGATACTGGACCCATAATCTGAGAGCTGAGATACACAAAATATGGTTCCAAGTCTCTTAGCTTTCAGATGAAAACAAAAGCAATTTGTTGTCATATATTAACATGACTTAGTATCTCCTGGAATTTTTTCTTGCTGATTGGTTCTATCGAAACTCTAAGACATCAGCTCACATAAAGATTAAAACTATTTCCCCCAAACAAAAGAGAGGCATGGTGTTTCTCCCTCTCACCGCTTATTGTTGGATTTATTCATCCTTCTAAATTGTTTTGAGACAGTTCAGCTCTATTTAACTTCTGGTAGGTACTAGTCAAACTCATTCTTCTTAGATAGATGCTGGTTTTGAGTTCACAAAGGATGATAACCCAGTTAAACTGCAATAGAGGAGAATTGCTGGGGTGTAGCTTAGTGGTACTATGCTTGCCTAGGAAGCATGCAGGAAGCCTGGGTTCCATCCCAGCACCTCATCCAAAAAAATTATCCCCCCATAATACATTATACCAATGATTATGGACTAAATACCATTAACTCCACTCTGTCCCTCCTTTCCTTTAGGAAGGCATTGAGAGAGCAGCTTATTTATATCTTGCATTTTAGTCTTATATGTAAATCTGCAGCTGATTGTTTCTACATTAAGGCTGGATCTGAATATGAACTTTGGATAATCCCCTGAATTTATTTTTTCTTCTCAGTTTTAAGGAAAATCTTACTGTGAATTATAATAGATACTTTGGAGAAACAGGGAGGGGGAAACATCTCTTACCATAACCAACCAACCAACCATTCAGTAGAATGAGCACCATTCTATTGATTTTTTTTTTTTTTTTATTGAACCCAGGGCCTTGTGCATGCAAGGCAAGCACTCTACCAACTGAGCTATATCCCCAGCCCTTGATCATTCTTTTACAGTTAACTTTCATAAATTTATTTGAGAGATGTAAATGTAAATGAGTTACAAGATCAAAAAATTCCCCCCATTTTTATTTACTGGCATAATAAAGAAAAAATGGTACATTACAAATCTGCATTTGTATAATAAAGGCTAAGAAATTCCAAAAATCTTTAGAGAACATTGCAACATGATTCACCATACTCTTTCCCTCTGTAGTAAACTTTTGAGAGAATTTAACAGTCTACATTTAAAGAATATTTATTTCATTGGCAAAGTGCTTTTTATGGTGTTTCATTCCATCCACTATAAAACCCTATGAACTAACTGTCATTATCTTATTTTTACAGTCCAGGAATTGAGGCTCAAAGAGATTAAGGAAGTGGCTCTTCAAAGGTCTTACAGCGTTTTCTACTTAACCAGTTTGGTTCTTGTGTAGCCTCTCAGAGCATGCATGTCATGTGAAGATAACATGGCTTATAGGAAATCATAGTATTTCTTTGGAAAATGTATTTTTATTAGGGTCCCTGGTTCCACAAGTTATTTGTACTGATATCAACATGAATGGTTTCAGCTAAGAAATAAACTCCTGGTTTTTATGCTTAAAAAATGGGATATATGATGCTTGCTAATGGGATAAAGTTAAAAAAATGGACCCAACTACTGATTATCTATCTATCTATATCAGTGATTGGTAAACTGTGCCCCATTGGCCAGATTCCCTCAACTACCTGTTTTTGTAAGTAAGGTTTTATTGGAACTCAAATCATGGTCATTCATTTATAGATTGCCTATATCTGTTTTAGCTCTTCAGAGGCAAGAGCTGAGCAGTTGTAACAGGGACCATGGCCTATAAAGCCTAAAATATTTATTCTCTGTAAATACTTTACAGAAAAATTTCCTGACCTCTGATGTACATGATACTGGAAAACTACCTTGAATGATTAAAAAAAGTTTTTTTGTGTGTGTGTGTGTGTGTGTGCATGTATGTGCTGGGTATAAAACCCAGGGCCTCAAACATGCTAACAGGCATTCTACCTGAGCAGCAGTCATACATTGAATAATTTTGTTGAAAGTATCTAATTTGGGGCTTTATTTAGACACTTCTTAAGCAAAACAAACTACCAAAACATATTTGGAGTAATTAGATAAGTCTTGTGGAATTCCAAGAATACAGCAGTAGTTCATTTCTGCTTAGTTTTCTTACCCTGTAGTGGCAAAATATCTTGGGGCCATTAACAGATTTATTAAACACCTAGATTGTATAAAAGTGTGCTAAGACAATGTATTACCTGGGAAAAGCAGTGGATTGTGAGAAAGTCTATCTTGGCTTTAGAGTCACTTCATTATTTCATTGTGGTACCTTCTTTCATTTCCATTGATTGATGAATGAAGTTTTATTTTGTCTACAATTCTATAAATGCTTCCCATTTCAAACAGCCCCCTCCTCAGCCTTAAGAGAATTCCATTCTCCTCCTAACTGAATCCTCAATTCATTCATTTAGCTCTCAGCATGTATTGGTATTTTGATTGCTTATTGTTTTGATTTTTAAAAACTATAAACTTGGGCTGGGATACAGCTCAGTTGGTAGAGTGCTTGCCTGACATGCACAAAGCCCCAGCCCCAGCACCACCACCACCAAAAAAAAAAAAAAAAAAAACCCAAACTCTAAACTTGATTTTATTATGTAAGTAAAGCATATTTGTTGTTGAAATGACAAAAAAGCAGAAAACAGATATGTACAGTAAAGAAAACAAAACCTCTAAAGAGAATAATTCTTAATGTTTTGTTGTAAGTTCTTACTAATATTTTTATGGTGAATGCTTGTAAACTCTCAGGGTAAACAAGCCCTGATTTTCAGTGTTTGCAGATTTCCACAATGTGTTTATCCCCATCAAATGTGATCAAGCTACTAGTTGTTTAACAACTGGCTTACAAAATTCCTATTTAACAGTAAGTGCTCTTGAGTCAGTATGAAGCAGCTCAAACATGCCACTGTGTGTTTGTGTGTGTAATTTGTATGTATTTATATATGTGTATAATTTTCTTTTTTAAAAATGTAATTTTCTCTATATATTCTGTTGCCATTTGTTTCTTTTATTTACTAAATATTTTAATTTTTACTTGTTTATTTACTTATTTTTGATGCTGGGGATGAAACCCGGGCCTTGAACATGCTAAGGTGTTCAACTACTGAGCTGTATCCCCAGCCCAGCATTTTTTTTTTTATGTCAGTAGATGTATTTCTAAACCACCAGTTTTAAGCACCATATAATATTGCATTGAATGGATATATTGTGATTTATTTAATTATTCTTTCATTTTGAAGACCTTGAGAGTATTCATGAAATTTTGCTATTACGAATAATGCTATGATTCAAATTCTTGTAGTAGACTTTCTAAGTGAGAAAATATATAAGAAAATATTCTATGAGCTAAAAGTACTGTATAAATGTTAGTAGTTTCAATTACTTATTATCCTTATCCAATATCCCATTGCCCCATTTAGATAATGAGCACCTCTCAATGAGGCAGCGGTACATCCAGCTATTTTTTGCATTCCCTGTAGCACTGAGTAAACTGCATCTTCACTCTTCATATATTTGAGGGGGGAAAAATGCTTGTTGGTTTATTCTATCTTCCAATCTATATTGTTGTTAATGGTCTGGCAGTGTGAAGTGGCTAAAGTGGCTAGGCCTCATTCAGTCCCCAGTCACATATTTGTGTTTGGGACCAGCTGAACTTGGTTATAATTATTTTCAGCTGAACAAACTGGCACATGCTATTTTGTATGTTTTCATGTAATATATTGAAGTAATCTTGACCTCACTGCACAAAATGTACTAGATAAACCTCTCCCCCCCACACACAGTACTGCACTCCTTCTTTCTCCCAGAAACAAGGAGCAAAGGTAATAATCACAAAATATGTTCACTTTGTACTCACCAGAAGTGTTCCTGCATTTCCTCCCTTGCATCAACGACTTATTTTATTATTTCAAATTATAAATGTATTCTCACTGCCATAGTTGCCTCAGGGTGAGAGTATAAAGTTAACATTCAATAAAGTAGATAAAGCTATAAAATCTTCTAGCAGCATTATAAGGTTGTTATGAAAGTACATGTTTCAAGGGGAAAAAAAAGCCTTCAACAATTTTTAAACCTAAGGCCATGAATGTTTTTCCTATTCCTAGGGATAACCCATTTTCCCTGCCTTTTATTATGGAAAATTTCAAACATATAGAAGAAAACTTGATTTCTCCTGTGAACACCCAAGTACCCACCACCTAGACTTCACGATTAACATTTTGTTTCACACTTTTAGCCATCCCTGTCTGTCTCTCAATGTGTGTGTGTGTGTGTGTGTGTGTGTACTTAAACCACAGGCATTAGTACTCTTCCCCTTTTCAGCAGCCATATCATTACCTAAAGAGGAAATCAAATTTAAAAGCCAGATATTCTCATTCTGGAAATGTTATTGGTTAAGACTTTGTCCCTAGAGCAGGCTTGGAATTCTATAAGTAAGACATATCTGGCAAGCCACTGGGCATAATTGGCTCTAGCCCTGCCATGTAAGGGCTTATGAGGACAATGAGATAGGTAACATATTGTGGTCTTCCAGTGAAATGCTAGATGGCAAACTTTCCTGAGCTGGGCAATTGCCCAACTATACTTTCTGCTTTAACTAGAATGGTTTGGGGAATCTATTATAGGGAGTGTGTGTGTGTGTGTGTGTGTGTGTGTGTGTGTGTTATTGCTATCTTTCACAGCAAAGTAGCTATCTTTTCTGCTTTATAATTGAGAGAAAAGGCTCAGAGGATAAGTTATTTGCCCAGGGCTGCACAGCTGATGTGTCAATAGGGAAAACTGAATATTTTTCTGTGACTTGAGCCTGATCGACTTGCCATTCTCTAGTAAGTTTCCTTTCCTCTGTGGTCTTTGGTGTCACCCCTCAATTTGGTTCTTACTCAATTCCCATTGGCCTGCAGGAGGGCCTGAAGAGGACCAAGTGCTTAGAACTGGTCCTTGGAGGGGATAACTTAGAGGGATGATTATAGTCCAAAATAGCCAAGTCAAGGCTTTGAGAATCAGAACAATTGGAAGAAGGATGACTGAGAAAGGAGAATCCTGCCCATCTTTAATTATTATGACTTGCTGATTTGTTTTCAGGTGTTTTGAAGTCTTCTGCATCTACTGTCAGTCAGGCCACAGTGAAGAACCTTATGTCAGCATCACCAAGAAGCGGCAGATGCCAAAAAATGGCTTCTCAGAGGAGATTGAGAAGGAGGTGGGCCAGGCAGAAGGCAAGCTATTTACCCACCGTTCTGCATTTAGCCGGGCTTCAGTGATCCAGGCTTTTCTGGGCTCCGCCCCCCAACTGACCCTGCAGCTGTATATAAGCGTCTTGGAGCAGACCATCACTGTTGGAAGAGGTATGTATATTTTTTTAATTCTCTTTGCACTTGGGGCTCCAAATGGGAGACAAAACATGCTGTTTATTTTGTTTCAAGTGAAAGTCCTTTGTACACGCCTTTAGTCATGAGTCTGTGTTCTACTTACTAAGCTCAAAGTTTAGTGAATTAAAATGATAACATTGAATTTGCTTCAGAATCTGCATTTTGGACAGGGCTCAAAGGGGAAGAAAGCTTATCGATGCTCCAACTGTGGATCAGCTGAGTGACTCAAAGATGGGGGACTAGAATCCATTGAAGCCCCATTCATTCACATGTCTTATTGCTCCCATGTTTTTTTTTTTTTTTTTGTACTGAGGATTTAACTCAGGAGTGCTCTACTATTATGCTATATCCCAAGCCCTTTTATTTATTATTATGAGACTGAGTCTTACTAAGTTGCTGAGGCTGACCTTGAACTTGTGATCCTCCTGCCTCAGTCTCTTGGGTTGCTAGGATTACAGGCTTGTGCCACTGTGCCCAGCTTCATATGTCTTAATGCTGGCTGTTATTGGGGATCTCGGGTCACCTCCATTTGATCTCACTATGTAGTTGAAGTTGGACTTCCTCACAGCATGGTGGCTGCTTCCAGGAATAGTTTCCTCATAGTGAGAAAAGGCTTGGGCCAGATGGAAGCCATGTGGCCTTCTGTGATCCAGCCTTGGGAGACATGGAATATCACTTGTGCAGCCTTCTCTGTTAAAGCAGTCACAGAGTCAGGTGACTTTCCTTTTAAGGAAAGGGGAGGGAAGTAAACTCTTGTTAGGGAATGGAAGATCATGAGAGACCAAAAATACCACTGTGACCATTTTTAGAAATGATGGTTTGCCTTTAGAAAAGACAGAGGCTGGTCCTCTTGGAATTTCATCTCTGTCTTTCAATGATAGCTCTAAATTAGCTGAGATGGTTGATTGTGATATATTTTTTAAAAATTCTGATTTCAGCATTTTCTTAAATGAATGTTTTTTCAACTAAAAGCTTTGTGGTGCATGGTGGATCAAGGCCACTATCCTGTCTTCTTGAAGTTCTGATTGGTATATTAGGAGCTTTTGCTTTTAAGTGAACACAATTTTCTAACCTTTGGGCTATTCTTACATCATAAAATTAACAGCAGATTTTTAGCTAATTCAGGTTTCCCACAAAACCTCTATTTATATTGGACACAAATGAAAAACCTTCAAATGAGAGGGCAAATAACCCTTCTTATACATTAATATTATACATAAATGAAAAATGGGTACTCTGATAAGTTTTACTACAGACATGCAAAATGGTTTCAAAGCTTTTAGTTGAAAAAATATACATTTAAGAAAATGTTGAAATCAGAATTTTTTTAAAAAAATACTCTTATTTGTTTCACTCTGTTCAGTTTTATCTTCTTTTTGCCTGTATTTTAAATGGGATGGTAAATGTCTTAATTCATGATGGTGTTATATGATACTTACAAGTCAGAGGGTCTTCCTTGTCACAGGTTACCTGACTATGACTCTTAAGATATGAGTCAGGGGCTGGGGTTGTGGCTCAGTGGTAGAGCACTCGCCTAGCACATGCGAGGCCCTGGGTTCGATCCTCAGCACCATATAAGAATAAATAAGTGAAATAAAGATATTATGTCCAACTACAACTAAAAAATAAATATTTTTTTTAAAAAAGATATAGGTCAGGATCTTAAGTAGTGGTCTTGAACCACAACCCCTGGTAGACAGTAGGTACTGAATAAGTATAGTAGCATCTTTAATCTCTAAGGACTTATAACTGAAATGGGTCATGACTAAGGTATGTTTTCTGAGTACAGTATACCCCTTTCCCAGTTTATTGCTTTTCCAAGTGGGCAGGAACATAGTGAAAAATCAGATGTAGTGATAACCTATTGATTTTTATAAGCAGATCCATTTTTTCTCAAGTTTTTGATAGTGAAGACTGCCTTATGGGCCTAATCAGGGCACTGCCTGTTTTTGTAAATAAAATTTTATATGGAACACAGCTATCCTTTTTCATGTGTATACTGTCTCTGGCTGTTTTGGGGCTACAGTGTCATAGAGATGAATAGTTACAACAGAAGCATATGGTCCACAAAGCCTAAAATATTTATTGTCTACTCCTTACAGAAAATGTTTGCCAACCCTTGTAGTTTTTCAGACAGAATTTCGTTCAGGAAAATAAAATCTATCTTCTAAATATCCCTTGTCAGTATCACAAGAGATATCTGTGAGATATACCAAGAAGTGGGAAAAATATAAGTCCTCTGAGAGCTAAATGAAAAATCAGTTAGACCTGGAAAGAGGAAGTAGTTATGAGCCTGTTAAATGGACAAATGGCTGCCATTTATGCAACCCAAATCACTACTTTAACGCTGAGGAAGGAATCCCTCACCCAGAAGGGGCAAGGCCTTTATAAATGGAATGTGGGCTAGGATGTGTCACAGGCAAATTTTGGAACTGTCATATGTTTGGGAATACATTTGGTGCATGGAATAAACACCTGATTACAGGTTAAACAACCCAGTGTTGATTTGGCTCATGTAACAAGAAATTGGAGGTGGGTAATTGCTGGCATTATTTCAGCAGTGGAGAAGTTGATGTCCCTGCAGATCCATTGGCCTTTGTCTTGGGTTGTTATTATGTTTGCAACCATCATAGCTGCATTCAAGGCAGGAAGAAGGGCTGAGGAGGGAGGAGCAGATGACTTTCTCCTTTTATTACTAAATATAACTTTCCCAGAAATCTCCCTGGTGGAATTTACTTTAGGTATCATTGACCAGAAGTGATCATATGGTCACCTGATTGAGAGAGATGCTTGGAAAATCAGGGATAGGAATGATAGCCACCAATGTTTTAAACCAGTGTATTAAAGTTTGGATATGAGATGTCTCCCAAAAAGTTCACATGGCAAAGCAGGAGTTTTCAGAGGTGAGGTGATTAGATTATAAAAGCTATAACTTAATTGATAGATTAGTCCATTTGATGGATTAATAATTTGAATGTATTACTAGGAAGTAACTATGGGCGGTGTGGCTGCAGGAAGTAGGTCACTGGTGGGGGGGGGTGCCCTTGGGGATTATATTTTGTCCCTAGCTCCTTTCTTTCCCTCTCTGCTTCCTGCTGCCTGGAATTGAGCAACTTTTCTCCATCCATACCCTTCATCCATGATATTCTGCCTTACCTCAGGCCATAGCAGAGGAGTCACTGACAATGGACTGAACCTCTGAAACCATGAGCTGAAAACAAACTTTTCTTCCTCCAAGTTGTTCTTGTCAGGTATTTTGGTCACAGTTACAAAAAGCTAATACCAGGATTCTTCATAATCCCGTAAGGATGATTAGAATTACTTGGAGCCTTGTTAAATATATAGATTACCAGAACTCATCTCTGGAAACTGATTTGTTGGGTATGGGTTGGGAGATGGAGGCCCAGGGTATATCTTTTTTTTTTTTTTCTTTTGTTTTTTAACAGTGAATCCAAGTGATCCTATTATCAGAGAAGTTTGGGGACATTGGATTAGGTTACTCATGATGGCCTGGGGTTGGGTCTCACTTAGAACAAAACTGTGTTTTCTTAAAAGACAATAAGAGGGATGAATATTGAATAGACAGATAACAGTATCTGCCATGCCATCTAAATGTGTTCTAGACCAATAGAAATATCTGTCCTCTTGACAGGAGAGGTACCTGGAGTCCATCAGAATCTGACTCCATTCAGGATTCAAATTCTATTACCCTCTACTCTCCAATTCTGTGCTCCTGAGCAAACACTGATGAATTTGGCCTTGGAAGGGTTTGGCATGAAAAATAAACAGAGTTGCTTTTTTAATATTATAATATTTATATAATATAAAGTTTTAAATTAGACCATTTTTATGTGTACAATTTAGTAACTTTTAGTATAGTCACAGTGTTGTTGGGCCATCATCACCACTATCTATTTATAGAACATTTTCATTATGCCAAAAAGAAAACCCTACCCATTAATAGTCACTCCTCATTTCCTGTGCCCCTAGACTCTGGCAACCACTAATCTACTTTCTGTCTCTGTGGATTTGCCTGTTGTGTGTATTTCATATAAAAGTTTTCTTTTTCAGTATGAACAAATAGTAAACACCATATTTATGAGCTTCAGTCTAGGGTGAGTTTAGCCATCCTGAGACACTGTGAATTTAGTCAGTTCTTACCAGAGGCTTGATGAAGTCACCGAACCTTGGAAAATGTGTTGGGCTGAAGCCCAGGTAAGGAGAACAAGGTTGTTCTGCTCTGGGAAGGTCCCTACAGTCTGCCATTTGGCCTGCCTGGACTTGACAGTGCCCTTCTCTCTCCCATTTTAGGTGGTAATGTTGATCTTCATAATGACTTGCTTTGTGCCGGGCAGTGTGATGAACATCATAGCATTTCATTTTCCATGTCCCTGTGAGGTGGAAAATATTTTCTTCATCTTTCTAAAGAGGGAAATTACATTCATGGTCCAGCAGAGGAGCCAGGATTTGAAGTTAGATTTGTGTTGTTTCATTTATGGATGCAATGAGTTGTTTTTTTTTTTTTGTTGTTGTTGTTTTTTTGTTTTTTAAGAGAGAGGAGAGAGAGAGAGAGAGAGAGAGAGAGAGAGAGAGAATGAGAGAGAATTTTTTAATATTTATTTATTTTTTTAGTTTTCGGCGGACACAACATCTTTGTTTGTATGTGGTGCTGAGGATCGAACCCAGGCAGCACGCATGCCAGGCAAGCGCGCTACCGCTTGAGCCACATCCCCAGCCCTGCAATGAGTTTTTATTGAGTATGTTCTGCATTTCAGACCCTGTGCTGGTCTCTGAGGATAAAGTGGTGAAAAGGTGGGCAGGCCCTATCATCTTAGAATAGGATAAATAGACATGAAACAATGAATCATGTATTCATTTTGTTGCAGATAAATCCTGCAAAGTGTGAGGGGAAGATTGGGGGAATCTAACCAAGCCTAGGAGATGAGACAAACCTTTCTAGAACATAGGTTTATATTAAAGCTGGCACATAAAGCGGATAAGGCAGGTGAGAAAAAATCAGGAAAAAGCATGCCAGGATTTCAAGCTTTGTCCCAAAGGCAATGGGAGGGCACTGACGAGCATTCAGCAACACAGTGTTGTTATCAGATTTACTTTTAGAAACTGATTACTCTGGAAAATGGATTGGAAGAGAGTGAAAGGAGAAACAGGAAGACCAGTAAGTGGGCTGCTACGGTTGCCAAGGTGACAGTCATAATGGCTTAGAGTGGAATAGTCAGACTGAATTATTGGAGCAATATTAAGAATGTGGATGTGGAATGACCATGATAATTAATTAGATATGAAGGTGAGGCAGAGGAGATGCTGAGTGGTTCCTAGGTTCCTGACATGAGCAGTTGCAGTCATGGACCCCCGTTTGTAGTGGTGGAGCACTTTGTAGAAGGAGCAGACTTGTGTAGTATGTTTTTGCTTTCAGATGAAGATTTTTTTTTTTAAAGATTTGACTTAAATCAAAATGTACTTATTAATATATTCCATATAAACAACATCATCAATCTCACAAGAAAGACCTAACCTGTCAGTGATTATGTATTTCACAAAGCAACATAGAACCATTGGGGGCCAAATACATGTGCTTCCCCAAGGAGCAGCTGGGCCTGGTGCTCAGGTGGTTCCTGGATGACAGGGCCACTGGCTGTGACAACCACCCCCTGCTGCCCCTTGGGGAGAGACAGGAGAGTGCCATGCAGAGGAAGGAGATGGGAGGAAATGGACACACCAGGCAGGCCACACTCTGGTTTCCTCTGTGCTCCCTGTGCCTGGTGCTGACTCACCCTCTCTGCCTCTGTGGAAGCAGAAGCACCTGGCTTGGCCTTTGGCTAATTTTCAGGAGCAGCCTGAAGATGAAGGAAACAGTGTCAGAGTTGTGCTTAGGGCTCCTTGGATGCTGTGCATGTAGAAACCCAAGAAGCCTTTCTTGCCACATAATGCCCGCAGGTCCTCACACTTACAGAAACCTCATTGTCAGGACGTCCACCCCACAAAGCTGTGATTCCACGTAGAGCCATGAAGCACTCCTTGGCCAAGTTCATCTCTTCCTGCACTGTTCATGCAAGTAACAAGCAGGCCTCTCCCCAGCGACTGCAGGTGGAGGGTCCCCTTCAGCTGATCACATGGTAGGGACACCATTGCCCCCCTCTTCCCTGCAGTGAAACATCTCAGTGTCCAGGGCCTGGGTTTCTTCTAGTCCTGTGTCCTTTTGTGGAGAGTGAGTGCCTCTAAGATGGGCAATGTTAAGGGGTACTCATTATACTCAGATCTTGCTATGTTGGTTAGATACCTCTCTGATTCTTAGAAGCTGTTTATTTGACTTATGGCTTTGGCTCCTTATTATATCCCAAAACAGCTCCTTAGGTATTTCTCAGGACAGCATTGCAGAGGAATTCATTCAGGTCAGGAGAAGCCATAGTGAGTGGATTAACCATGTCACATGAATGGTTTAATGTGGTCAGGTGATCACCTTACAGTCCACACAGTAGTTGACACCAGTGATCACTGTGACTCTTGTAAGGAACCTAGCTCTTTTAGACTCTGAATGGTATTTAAAGGGGTTTGGATGTGGATGTGTAACCAATGTGAATCTGCAATCTATATACGTGGTAAAAATGGGAGTTCATAACCCACTTGAATCAAATGTATGAAATATGATATGTCAAGAGCATTGTAATGTTTTGAACAACCAATTGAAAAAAAATAAAGGGGTTTGGAGGTTGAACCTGAATGAGCCCTTGCTGGCAAGCCTTCTGCAGAGTCAAGGGGCCTGGGAAGATCAGCAGGGACACTACTGTCCCTTTATGTATTATGCTCAGTTGTGATTGTGGTGTTCACAGGAAACATGGGGACTCTGACCAGCATGGCAGCAGGCTAATCCAGAACTCAGCCAAATGCCCCTTCCATGTGTGTAAGAAAACCTAAGTTTGCAAAGAAAAGGGGGTGCAGAGAGAACTGTTGCCCTTGGGAAGGCATGAGCCCACCTAAGTTTAGGCCTTTTATGCCTTTTTGAAAGATGAGTGGGGGAACATGAGGAAAGGTTCCCTGTAGCTTGGGCCCTGTGGAGAGGACACCTTTGGTGACCAGTACCCTTTTGGGAGAGGGAACACTGAAATCTGAGAGAGAAGAAGAAGGCTGCTAATCAGGTCTGTGGTCACATCATTGTCAGGGTCTGCCAGGGTGTGGCATGGATCCACACAGCAGAAAACATCATTTTAGGTATTTTAGGACTTTTGTGAGATAGGTTCTCATTTCTGTTACCAAGGAGGCATTCTGAAATATAGTCCTGGGGACAAGAACTTGGTGGTTATTAGTTCATTTGGAATATTTGAAGCAACATATGTGGATGATATCTTCTACACTGAAGTTCCCAAGATCAGGATTAAGTATCTTTTTTTTTTTTTTACTTCACAACCCCTAGGACAAAATAGATTTTAAATAATTTCTTGAATAAACCATCTGCTTTTAAAAGAAAAAAATATCACCTCTGAGCATAGATGAGCACAAGAATCTAGCTTGGGGGGAACTTGGAGAGTAACACTGGCTTGGTATTGGCATGAACTTAAGGCCTAGAATCTAGGCTGGCTTCCCACCCAAATCATTCTTTTGGGAGCAGAGTTGTTTTAAAGTCCCTTGGTCCCTGATTCCGAATGTGACAGATCCTACAGGATGTGGCCAAAGGGAAATGGTCTGCCTCTTTAGAAAGGGCCTGTTGTGGCCAAAATGGGATTGAAGATAAATGGGTCCTTTTACTCACCTGTAATACATTCCTTTCTAAAGTGCACATTACAAAGTGGCAGCTTATGTCTGCAAATAGGTTGCTTAAAAGAAAATTAACAAACTATTAATGTTAAAAAATAAGGACTTCTGCCAGACATGGTGGTGCACATTTGTAATTCCAGCAGTTCAGGAGGCTGAGGCAGGAAGATTACAAATTCAAAGCCAGCCTCAGCAATTTAGTGAGACCCTATGCAACTGAGTGAAACCCTGTCTCAAAATAAAAATTAAAAACAACTGGTGATGTCGCTCAGTGGTTAAGCACCCCTGGGCTCAATCCCTGATACCAAAATAAAATAAAAATAAAAGTAAAGTAAAAGGGCTTAGAATGTGGTTCAGTGGTTAAATGCCTCTGAGTTTAATCCCTTATACCAAAAAAAAAAAAAAAAAAAGAACTTTTTACATGAAAGTCTTGATTCCTAGCCTCTCTTAAAATCTAAATGAACCTATACTTGTTTATAATCAGATAGAAATGAGCAGCTGTTGCCCCAATAAGACTGGGCCTTTGATTTGCCAAAGTCCTCACTCCTCCCTAGAGTCCCATATCTGACTCACTTCACTTAGCAACTGTCTGTCCACTATAGGCACTTGAGTTTATTACTCCCACAATAAATTAATTCTAGGTCTACAATCCTCAAGCTGATTGATCTTATTTAATCTTATCTAATTTAATGAGTAGTATATTGCAATGCTTCTCCAACTATCTTTCATATAGGGTTGGCATTAGAAAATTTTCTTGTTTTCATGTTCCAGTTCATTGTGAACTAACATCTGGTCATATTAATAGGATTCAGCTCACTTTTGACTTGTCACCTAAGTTAACACTGGACTGATATATATCCTGTTCAAGAAGATGAACCCACTCATTTAAATTTTGTGACAAAGCCAGATTAGATTGCAGTAAAGATTCCTCTGTGCCAATTCTCAGTTTCCAACCTGTAACAAACAGTTCATTGACCAGTATCAGTCCACAAATGACAGTTTGAATGGATTGGGATAATTCCTTTGTTTTATTGTATTCTTCTGAGTATGATTTTAGTTTTTTTTTTTTTCTTTTTTTTGTACTGGGAATGATCCCAGGGACTCTTCACCACTGAGCTTTATCCCCAGTCCCTTTTAGTTTTTATTTTGTGACAGGGTCTCACTAAGTTGTACAGGATCTCAATAAGTTGCCTATTCTGGTCTCAAACTTGTGATCCTCCAGCCTTAGCCTCCCAAGTCACTAGGATTACAGGTGTGTACCACTGTGCCTGGCATATGAGTATAAATTTAAATCTGAAGAAACGTAGTGAATAGGACCTTATTTTGTATCATTTTTCCTTCTGAGTCTTCCTGAACACCAAAGAGTCATCCTTTTTACGTTTAGAACTTTAGAATAACACTGATGAAAATGTCACTAAATTTCTGTTAAAGCAAAAGCTATTAAGGAAACCAATTAGCAACAAGGGGGCAGGTTAACTACTGTGATTATGAGACATTTGAGTTCTGAAATGAGGATGAAAAGAATGCAACAACTCACCTGTGGAGGGGACTTTTCATGACACCTGCTGGCAAGATAGTGAAAGGAGAGGGAGGAGGACTGGGTTCTGGTCTCTCTTAGTGCATTTTACAGTATGAGGGGCCTGTCAGTTTCCATAAAATGAAGTTGAAAAATTATTTCAGCTGGGCATTGTGGCACACATCTGTAAATCCCAGAGACTTGGAAGGCTGAGGCAGGAGGATAGTAAGTTCGAGGCCAGCCTGAGCAATTTAGCAAGACCTTGTCTCAAGATAAAAAATAAAAAGGGCTGGGGATGTAGCTCATTGGTAGAGCACCCCTGGATTCAATCATCAGTACTGCAAATAATGATAATGGTCGATAATAATTGCGATAATAATAATAATGTAATTTCAGAGGTCCGACTGAGGTATATGATTACCAGACTATGTTTTTTTCCTAGGAAAAGATCTTTATTGAAAATGTGGGAGGGGAGGGGAGGGGGGATAGTAGGGGATAGGAAAGGTAGCAGAATACAACAGTCACTAATATGGCATTATGTAAAAATGTGGATGTGTAACTGATGTGATTCTGCAACTTGTATTTGGGGTAAAAATGGGAGTTCATAACCCACTTGAATCAAATGTATGAAAGATGATATGTCATGAGCTTTGTAATGTTTTGAACAACCAATAAAAAAAAAAAAGAAAATGGGTAAATGGTGTTCAGAGGACAAGGTTCTTTTTTAAGATCTCCATTTATCAACTGAGGCCCAGAGACCGGTGATCAGCTTGGTGAAGGTCGTATGGCAAGTGGGTGGCACAGTGGGAACAAGAGCCTGGCCTTCCTACCTATTGTTGAGACTCTTTATCCTGAAAAGGGCCTTTAGATAGAAACTGTTTGATGTCTCTGCTGGAGAGACAAAGCTCTTTAATATGGATGTGTTAGGGTCTCTTGAATTTCTAGAAAAGCATATCACAACTCACTCTCAAGAATTTTCATGTGTTTATTTAGGCAGGGGTGGGGAGGAGAAAAGGACTGGTTTGGACTTTGTAAACATAGCTCTTGTTCTGCTGGATTTTGTGTTAACTTTGCATGTCACAAAAAATTTCCCCTTCAGTTTTATTATGTTGGTCACACACTCCCTCATGACTGTTCTCTTGTGAAAACTGTCACAAGTCATTGGTGAACCACAGGCATTATAAGTTTCTGTCATCTCCACGTAGTTTTTAATGCATGCTGATGCTTCCCTAAGGGCCTACTATTAGCTACAGGCTAGAGATTTTTGTCTTCAACCAAGAAAGACTGTCTCAGAGGATTAACTGGGTGGTAGCTATAGGCAGGTAAGGTATAGCTGGAAGAAATAGGTCTCTGGGTACATGTCTTTGGGGTTCCCATTTTGTCCTTGGTGAGCAGAGCTCTCTATTTCCTTTCTGTTTGCTACATCCTGAGCTGCTTTCTTCAGCCACGCTCTTCTACCATGATGTTCCGTATCATCTGGGGCCCTGACCTATGGAGTCTGTCAAAAATGGAATGGGCCTTTGAAACCATGAGCCAAAATAAGCTTTTCCTCCTCTAAATTGTTCTGGTCAGGTCTTTTACTCACAGTGACACAAAAGCTGACTAAAACGGTGTCATTGTGATCATATCTGGAATCTCTGCTATTGGGGCAGGATTACATAGGTGATGTGGTAGACTGGATAATGCCCTCCCCAAAATATTTAGTTTCTAACCCCTGGAACCTGTTAATGTTCCTTTATATGGCAAAAGAAAATTTGAAGGTAAAGAGATTGTGATGAAGTTACCTAGGTGATCCCTTAAGATTGCAGAGGCAGAAGACAGTGCAAAGACTGAAGCACTGTGAGGCACTGACATGGCCACTGTCAGCACTGCCATCTTGTGGGAGCAAAACCAACACCTGGCTTGGAGCAGCCACCACTGAGGACTCTGGCCAGTGTCGCTTCCAACCACCCACAAGGATGGGGAATATCTTTGCAAACCTCTTCACGGGCCTTTTTGGCAAAAAAGAAATGTGCATGATGGGCCTGGATGCTGCAGGGAAGATGACAACTCTATACAAACTGAAGCTGGGCGAAATTGTGACCACCATTCCCACCATAGCTTTCAATGTAGAGACCATTGAGGACAAGAACATCAGCTTCACTGTGTGGGACATGGGTGGCCCAAAGATTTGGCACCACTACTTCCAGAACACCAAGCCTTGATCTTTGTGATGGAGAGCATGTGAACAGGCCTGTGAGGAGTTCGTGAGGATGCGAGCCAAAGATGAGCTCTGGGACACCATCCTCCTAATGTTTGCCAGCAAGCAGGACCTCCCAAATGTTGTGAATGTGGCCGAAATCACAGACAAGCTGGGGCTGCACTCACTATGTTATAGGAACTGTACATTCAGGCCACCTGTGCCACCAGTGGGGACAGGCTCTATGAAAGACTAGACTGGCTGTCCAATCAGCTCCAGAACCAGAAGTGAACCAGAACCCCCAACCCCCTCACTTCCTCCTCTCCACCCTCACTTTCCTCTCATGTGGCAAATGTGGTCCTGAGTGGCAGAAGTTGTCTCTATGAGTTGGTCAGTGTGCATTGCACTGTGCAGTACATGTGTAGACACAGCCTGAAGCCAGGTTTTATTTAATGTAAAGAGTTTCTTTTTCCACTTAGGCAATTTCTGGTACTCCTAATCAATATTACTCTTTTTTATTGTAAAAAGAGAACTCACTGTCAATACTGAGAAAGGGATTTAGGCACATGGGCATCTGGCCTCCTGGGCTGTAGGTTGGTGTTGGGATCCATTTGGTAGCTGGTTTTTAATCCAAACTGTACCGCCTGAATGTGAGTCCAGCAGGTCAGCCATTCCCCTCTGGGAACACAAGATGTTGACACAAACCACTGTCAACTGCATAGTCCCAATAGAGACCCATGATTCATCTGTCTTTGGGTCACCTACATTCCAGAGCATTGTGTTGTACTTGTACTCACATGGTCACCTGAGGGTGGGCTGGGAGAGCCATTGCAGGGGACACAGGCCCAGATGCGCCCTTGGTTGGCATATGGCCAGAGCGGCAGCCCATGTTCCCAGCATCTGCTCACTCTTGCATCCGCTCAGCATGATAGCAGATCTGGGTCTCGCCTTTGAAAGTGCGTGGAAGCTAGGAGTGTTGGTCCACTCCAGACCCACAGGCCCTGGAGCACCCCAACCTCCATATGTGAAGTAGCTTCCTCCCTCATCCCACAAGGGTCCAATATGCCATCAAAAAAGATGACTGCTACTTTTTTGTGTGTGTGTGGTGCTGGGAATGGAACCGAGGGCCTTGTGCATGAGAGGCAAGTACTCTACCAACTGAGCTACATCCCCAGCCCTTTTGTATTTTGATAAACACTGAAGAGACTGGAGCTGTTAAATTTTCTTGTGGAAACCTCAGAACTGATTTATTTGGTGTCATAGAACCTCTTAATGCTTTCAATACATGATTAATAATCAACTATTTTGTATATTTGTTTTCAGTTTTCATTTTGACAAGCACTGTAATTATAGCTATTAGAATAAAGTCTCTTAACTATTAAAAAAAAGAAGAAGAAGATGCTACACTGCTGTCTTTGAAGATGGAGGAGGGGGCATAGAGCCAAGGAATGAAGCTGTTGAAACTGAAAAAGGCAAGGAAATTGGATTCTGCCCCAGAGGCCCTGGGAGAAGCATGGTCTTATTGATACCTTCATTCTAGCCCAGTGAAACTGATCTGGGACTTCTTCCAGAAGTGTAAGAGAAAAAATGTGTGCTGTTCTAAGCCACCAAATGTGTGGTAATTTGTCACAGCAGTCATAGGAAACCAGTACAGATAAAGAGTGATCTTATACCACCTCTTATTAAGAGAACAGACCAATACTTCACCTCCATGGATGGCAAATCAAATTTTAGGTTTGTTTCAATGCAATATTTGATCCTAAAGGACTGACAAGCTTGTGTGTATATGTGTGCATGTACATGGTACTAGGGATTTAATCCAGGGGTACTTTACCACTGAGCTACCCCCAGCTTTTTCTTATTTTTATTTTGAGACACCATATCACTAAGTTGTTGAGGCTCACCTTGAATTTGCAATCGTCCTGCCTTAGCCTCCCTAGTCACTGGGATTATAGCTGTGCACCACTGTGGCCAGCCCCACAAACTGTTTGATTGTCTAACAAATAAACTCATCAAAACTGAGCCATATTTGGCAAAAAAACAAAAATAACATAAACTTGTGCTCCTTTTCAGTTTCTCTTTCTGCAGAATTTCTGTAGCTTTCTTTGTTCGTTCAGGTTTTGTCCTTCACTGTTCTTTGTCTTTCCCATACTGGAGTTACAATTCATTGTACTTTAGTCTTAATATCTTAAGATTCCTAATAGAATTCCACTTATGTATCTTAATTTTTAAGTAATCACTTGTCCTAGAAGGAAATTAGGAAATGGCCAATTTTGAAATTCTGTCATTACAGCAGACTAGCAGATCTCATGGATACACCTAACACAGCTTTATGCAGCTACATACTTCCCTTATTTGATTTCATAAAATGGCAAAAATGAACATACTCCTTTACAGACCCAAAGACAGAACCTCTTTGTACATGTACAAATAAGAAGCAAAGTATATAAACTTATATTATGCTTACTAATTAATTTTTCAATATTCTGTCTTATATACAAATGATCTAAACATCATTGCAGATAAAATCTCCAGTTGTCTCAAGATCTTGAAAATGTTCTTTAAGGTGACATACTACAAAGCCTCATTATTATGGAAATACAAGTTTACCCAAACAATTATTTAATTTGCTTTAATGTTAATTTAAGTTTTTCACAATCTCAAATATTCAATATGAGTATTTCTAGCTAATTTCATTAGAAAACTGCATAAGTTTAGGAAAAACATTCCCAAGAAGCAAAAAAATAAAACCCCAAAACAAAAACGTGTGCTTTTATTATAGATAACATTGATAAATCAGAGAAGATATACTTGTTTACATTAAACTCAAACTCTTAAACTAGTCTTATTTGCCAAAGACTTACATAAATTAATGTAACTCTGATTTTGTATTAATTTCTAGAATATATAATTTTAAGCTAGCATATTTAAAGTTTCAATGATTCATTTCTCATATTTTAGAAATGTTAGTTACATTTAATTTATGTAAGTAATTATTTGTCTAGAAATGCCAGTCAGAAGAGAGTTCCTTTAAGAGACTTTATATAATGTGTCAATACCATCCAATGGTAAAAATGTTTCTGAATTACAGATAGCCATACAGGCACAGAGAAGTAGAGCTTATAGTTTCAACCTTACAATTTCAGGCATGGGTCAAGTGTCAACATAATATCAGAAAATTCCTCCATCCCAGATTTCAAATAGTAGTTCTCCTAAGTAGCATGAGATTCTTAATAGATTTGAGCTTAAATAAACAAACAAGGTAATAAAAAGACAGACTAGATGATTTTCTGTTGCCTCTCACCCAATTGGAGACTAGATTTCTATAAACTGTGAATAGATTTTTAGAAAGATCTGCAGATGTTCAGACCCCAAAATCAAATTTCTATGCTTGGCACAGTGGGGCACACCTCTAATCCCAGTGACTCAGGAGGTTGAGGCAAGATGATCACAAGTTCGAGGCCAGCCTTAGCAACTTAGACCCTCAGCAACTTAATGAGACCCTGCCTCAAAATAAAAAAGAACTAGAAATGTAGCTCAGTGGCAAAGCACTCCTGGGTTCAATCCCCAATACCAAAAACAATTGAATTCCCAATCATTTCTGCCAATAATGGGAAATAGTGACCATATGAACCAAACCAAAATGAACACAAGATTAGTAGAAAGACGATTAAAAGTTAGAAAATGAAGGGCTGGGAATATAGCTCAGATGGTAGAGTGCTTGCCTCGCATCACAAGACCCTGGGTCCAATCCTCAGCACCATCCCCCCACACACAAATTAGAAAATGAGAGCATCAAAGTGGTTAGGAGGTATTTTCAAAAAAGGTTGAAATCATGTTGCTCACATCCATATAAACATGTTATTTATTTGAGAGGGAAAGGACAGATGTTGTGACCAGTTCAAAAGAGAACAGAGGAATATTGATTAGGAATATTTAAATATGTAATTGGAAACAAAACTTGTTTTATTACATTTTGAGAGGGAAGACAATTGAAACCTCTATTAGACAATATGTGTTACATGGGTATCAGTTAAGTGACAAACAGCCTGTATCCTAGACCTGGTTAGCAGTACGACCTTTGACAGTAACAGGAGGTGCATCACCCCAAAGTGTGGAGATGACAGTGCACCCCTTCTTTAAGGATGGGACAGTCTAATTGATGACATGTCCCAATCCAGAAAGAATGACTGATGCCTGGGTTCCAGAGTCTGGCAGGTGTTCTCAGAGCCCCATTCATAGGCAAAACTGCTCGCAATTTAGGGATCTCTGTTCAATTGCCATCAGCAAATGTTATCAAAGAGTTTAAATCCATGAGTGTACTTCATACTTCTCTCAGTTTCTGTTATGTTTAGTTGGAAGTGTCTGTGGGACATCTAAAAGGAGAAATGCCATAGGGATTTTACAGATTTAGTATGGAGGCAGGAATGGATATCTAGCCTGTAAGAGCTAAATTTGGGGCCTGTAGCAGGCTCTTGCATACTCAGCAATATGTCCATGCAATTGTATGAAGGATTCCGTGTACATTGCCAACATCTGGGAACCCAAGCATGTATCCCAGTATATACTGCTTCTCCTCTTTTCTGTCTTAGGGATTTCTCCTATGCTAGAGAAAGCAGCTTTGGGACTAGTGAGATCTATGGGGAAGCTAAAACCGATAAGGCCACCCCAAACTGAGGGAGTAGATAAAGCCTCAGCCTCTCTATTCTTCACATGGATAACCTGGGGTCCAATCTATCTACTCTCCTGTGGATCACCATTTGCCATAGTGTTAGCCAGCTTAATAATGCAGTCTTTGTTAGCCTGGCATCCCTTCTGTCTTGCTTCCCCCACTCCTTCATTCTGCTTCCCAGGCCTGCCTCCCAAATGAACCACTTCTGTCTCAAGCTCTGCCGCTTGGGAGTAGTCATCTGAATAGAAATGATAATTTGAGCCATTGCAGGCCAGCCATGTGCAGCTGTGGAAAAGGCAGCTAGGTTCATCCAGGGACAAGTTCTGTCAAATGGAGCCTGTGAAAGTCTAGAGGAGTAAGTACCCTTGAATTTGTGCAAGAGGATGAATGCAGTTTTGCACTAAGCGTTCTTTGCTGGGTGGAGGCAGGAGTGATGGAGAGTTTGTTTGATAGGAGGGTTTGATAAGAACTGAAAAATTTTGTATTAGTTTTTTTTTAGTTATCAATGGACCTTTAATTAATTAATTAATTTATTTATTTATATGTGATGTTGAGGATCATTCCAGTGCCTCACACATGCTAAGAAAGCACTTTACCACTGAGCTACAACCCCAGCCCTGTAGTAGTCTGAGGTGTTTTAGTCAGCTTTTTTGCTGTTGTGACCAAAAAAGCTGGCAAGAAAAATTAAAGGAAGAAAAGCTTATTTGGGGGCTTATGGTTTCAGAAGTCTTAGTCCATAGATGGCTGACTCCATTCTTTGGGGCCTGAAGTAAGGCAGAACATCATGGCAGAAAAGTGGCAGAGGAAAGCAGGTTAGGACAGGGCTGCCAAAGAAACACAGAAAGAGGCTAAATTCAGTTCACCAAATATATACTCCAAAGGCACGCCCCCAATGGCTCACCTCCTCCAGCCACACCCTACCAGCCTCAGTCACCACTCAGTTAATCCCTGTCGAGGATTGAGCTTTTGGGGGATACTTCATATCTAAACCATAACAGCAGGCAAGCCAAATGGATAGAAGGTGATGGTCAACATAGGGTATCTGAATTAAGGATTTCAGAGGTGTTGATTGTCTCTTGAATTCCTAGGAAAAAGTATTCTTAATAACTCAGTCCCATTGTGTCATTTCTAATGCATTTGGGAGAAGAATGAATAGCCTGTGAATCATAGGTCTAATTTTATAATATATTTCTTTGAACTTGAGTTAACTTGACACAGTCATCTTCTATTCAATCAAATTGCTGCTCAGAGGTCTACCTTGGCCAAACACATTGGTAGCTTCTGAAAAAAGAATCTTATTTATTTCTTTGCCAATTTCAGGACCAGCAGCATTTTATAGATTAGTCTAAAGATAATAGTTTTAATTCATACATTCTTAGAGGCATATTGGAAGGGATAGTCGAAGGATAACTCTTTTTTGTTTTTATGTAGTGCTTTATGGATATAATCATATATATATATAGGCAGAACTGGAGATTGAACCTAGGAGCTCTCTACTACTGAGCTATATCCCCAGACTTTTTATTTTTTATTTTGAGGTAGAGTCTTGCTAAATTACCCAGGGTAGCCTCAAACTTGGGATCCTCCTGCCTCTGTCTCCCAAGTCGCTGGAATTACAGGCATGTGCCACTACACCTGGCATAGCTTGTAAATTTTGGCTACAACATCATCTCAGTTTTTTGCATGTGTGTACTCACACATACAAGTGACATGCACATACACACACAAAATATAAAACTTCAAAAAGTCTGAAAGGAAATACATTGGAATTTAAATTAGTTGTTGTCCTGAGATAGTGAGAGTATGAGTAATTTTTTTGTTTCCATATGTCTTTGTTTTTCATGGTTTCTTAATAAGTGTAAGTTTTTGTTGGGGGGCAGGGAGGGTGATAAGGCATGGACTACCGGGGCTGGCCCCGGGTCTTTATCTTACTCATTTGTGCATGCCCATTTCTGGCACTTATGTATGGTCAGTGAATGGTAAAAAGAAAAGAGAGAAAACTAACTGCTCTCCCAGATGGTTTTTCTGTGAGTTAGGCAGGGCAATTATATTAATCTCATTTTCACAGATGAAAAACAAGATATCATTTAAGATATTCCAATTTTAGGTGATAGAAGATCCAACTAAAAGCAGCTTAAAGTTGAAAAAATATATATTACTTCACATAATAAGTTCTGAGGCATTGTGATCCCATTATTTGTTGACACAACAGTGTCATCAAGGATTCAGACATTTTCTTTTTGCCTGTCATCTTCGGCTTGTTACTAGAGTCTCCCCTGATGATTGTCAGAGAGCTGTACATCCATTATATATTTATTTATAACAAACCACCATAAAATATAGTGACTTAAAATCATAGCAGCCATTTCTTTTGCAAGTGATTTTTGCAGTTTGAGTAAGTCTCACCATGGTCACCTTGTCTCCATTCCACATGGTTTCAGCTGAGGCAGCTTCACTAAGGTCTGGCAGTTTGGTATTGCTTCAGGTTGGTTGCTTAGCTGGGAGTGAGTGCTAGAAGCCCTGATTGTTTTCCGTGTTGACTTCTCCTTGGCTTTCCCACAGTATGACAGCTAGATCTTAAGAGTGAGGGTTCCAAGAGATGAATTGGAAGTTTTCTGTTTCTTAATACATTGAGCTAGAAGCCAGCAGTTATTTTTTGCCACATTCTATTTTTCAAGGAGTTACATGATCTCAGACTCAAAGAGAGAAGACAGACCCTATTTCTTGATGGGAAGAAAAATCAAAGAATGTCAGGGAACATGTTTTAAAACACTCACAGATTATTATAGGTCTAGACATGGCACATAGGCACCAAGTCAGGAAGAAGAAGGAGAGTTCTTTCTGGATACTTCTTTTTCTTGGGGAGGAATACCTTTTCCTTCAGCAGAATTCTATTCAGTTTATGTTGATTAGAACTGGGTCACATCACGTGCCCATATTTAAACCAATCCCTAGTCACAGAGATGGAAAGTAGAGTTTGAGAAAATCTGTGAGATATAGATGCCCTTGACCCCACTGACCCACAGAGCAGAGCAGTTAACTTAACCCAGTAAATACATCATTCAAATATTATCTTCCTTTTCATGACACAAAAACAGGGAAAAGACTAGTTTACACTAGTCTTGATTTATTCAGTTGCCAAACCTGGAGGCTAGTTGTTTGAATACAAGGAAAGGTGAGTAGCACCTATTCAGAATCAGAGTTCTGCCTTTAAGGAAGAAGGGAGGAAGGATACTAATTTAGTGGGATGCTCAAAGTATTTGTAATGCTGAGTTTCAGGAAGTTTAAAAGCCCAAAGCCAAGACCAAGACCCAGTTTTGGAGCATTTGACCTAATGCTAGTTGTTTTAGCCAACTCTGCTTTTCATGGAGTTGGAGAATGTTGAGATGGAACAGACCTAAGAGAGCATCATGTCTGATTGTGTACCCTTTGTAGAAATCCTGTAGGGTTCCTGAAAGGTAGTCCACAAGCCTCTGTTTGATTATAATCATCAATGGAGCTCTGAAAGACTGTTCCATTGGTAAAATATTCTTGTTAGAAAGTTCTTCCTTATATAATAAATTAAGTGGGACTTTTCCTTTTCCCCCATAAATAACAAGTACTAGATATATTATATTCAGAAAAAAAAAGCCACCAAGAATTGGCCTGATTCCGTCTTTTAGAATTTTGAATCATGATTCTCTTCCCAGTTTTGTCCCAGCTATCAGTTTATCTTTGTGTGTGTGTGTGTGTGTGTGTGTGTGTGTGTGTGTGTTTGTGTGTGTCTAAGAACTAAACCCAGGGGTGATCAGCCACTGAGCTATATCCCTAGCCCTTTTATTTTTTGAGGCAGTCTTGTTAAATTGCTGAGGCTGGCCTTGAACTTGCCATCCTCCTGCCTCAACCTCCTGAATCACTGGACTTACAGATGTGTGCCACCATGCCCAGTTTATGTCTTAATCCAGTATTCACAAAATAGTGATACTAAGAAGGCCCCAAGGCCACAGTCCTGTTCACTCCTTAAAACACCTTAGCCTGAAAAGTGTAAGTACAGATTGCTTATCCAGTTGTAAACCCATCTAACTGCATTTACATTAGTATATTTCCAGCCAGGTGCTATGGTGCACATCTGTAGACCCAGCTACTTAGGAGGTTGAGGCAGGAAGATTACAAGTTCAAGGCCAGCCTAGGCAACAGAGTGAGATACACACACACACACACACACACACACACACACACACACACACATACACGTTAGCAATTCCTCCTGATTTCTCTGGATTTTTTCCACAAGGATATCAGGAGAGGGTTTGTTTGATTGTTTTGTTTTGTGTTGAGCTGCATCCCCAGTTTGTTTGTTTGAGACAGAGTCTCACTAAGTTGCCCAGCCTGACCTCAAACTTGGCAATCCTCATGCCTCTGCCCTCCCAAGTTGCTACCTTACAGGTGTGCCCTACTGTGCCTGGCTCCCAAACACCTTTTTTAACCTTAAACAAGGTTTATAGTATCTAGCCTGATGGGTGGGCATGTAGACATACTAAAGACTTTTTTATTCTAAGTGAATTGAACTCTGTTTTTATTTCTCAAGTGTGACATAATCAATCATTCCTCCTCCTCTATAGTCAAAGATCACCCTGGCTCCTTAGTGGGAGAATGAAAGGTTGGATAATGACTGGATATTTGTATATGGGCAAGGGGAACTCACATAGAAAGGGTTAAACTGGCTCATAAGCAATATTTAATTTGGGGGGAGGCTAGAAATCAAACTCAGTGCTTCACACATGCTTGACAAGCACTGTACCACTGAGCTATACCCTCAGCCCTCACATGGCTATATTAATGTGGATAATAGTATTGCTGGTCTTTCCTTTTTTTTTTTTAAGAGAAGTCTCTTTTTTTATTATTAGTTGTTCAAAACATTACAAAGCTCTTGACATATCATATTTCATACATTTGATTCAAGTGGATTATGAACTCCCATTTTTACCCCGAATACAGATTGCAGAATCACATCAGTTACACTTCCACGTTTTTACATACTGCCATACTAGTGTATGTTGTATTCTGCTGCCCTTCCTATCCTCTACTATCCCCCCTCCCCTCCCATCTTCTCTCTCTACCCCATCTACTGTAATTCATTTCTCTCTCTTGTTTTTTTTTTTTTTTTTTCCTTTTTTTCCCCTTCCCCTCACTTCCTCTTATATGTAATTTTGTATAACAATGAGGGTCTCCTTCCATTTCCATGCAATTTCCCTTCTCTCTCTCCTTTTTAAGGCTGGTCCTGCAGTTAATCAGCATGTGGGAGACTAACAAAGAAGGTTGAAAGAACCCATCTTTATATTTCCCTAGATAAATAGTTTTTAATGCTTGCTTCAGATTGGAAGCTATTTCTGGTAGTTATAATTGTGCCTCAAGAGACCTAACAGTAATTTGGACTCAGTGAACAGAATGGAATTGAGTTTTCTCTAGGAAAAATATTTATGAATCATAAATTCAGTGAATCTTATACCAGGGCTATTACAATAGTACATGGTATTCATTATGTTTAGAAAAATTTAAGACAATAAATTCATGACTTTAGAATCTCCAAGAATTAGTGACTTCGAGTTAGACTTAAGGACATGAAGTTGTCATCTGCTTGTGTGAATATTTTCTGAGTTGTTTTTGTATGTGTAGACCAGGATCCAAACATCAAGGTTAAGTAAAGGAAGTATTTATGTGTGTATGTGCACACAGTGATGAGTATATAAGAAGAATTTGGAAAAACTCAACTTAATTATTTGATTTCAAAGTTTTCCTAGTCATTTTTAAAAGGGCATTTTGATTATTTTAGCTAATGTTTATTGAAAAGGATGATAATACATTGAGCAGAAAATTTGTTAACCAGTTTCTTCTTTTTCTAAGTAAGAATGAATGTCCAAACAAATGAACCTAACTAATGTGCCACAAAGCTCAGTTAAACAGTTCAAAGGGAATAGAGATTTCTGAACATTTGATTTTCTGATAAACCTGGACCAACCAGAAATAGTGTTTTCCTTTTGAACTTTCTTACCTTATTATTGAAAATCTTTTTTAAACATATTTTGTTATTCTTCTGCCTCTCTTTGGAGAAGATCCCATACATATTAGAAATAGCTTAATTAACAATGGTGTACCATTTTAATATGTTTATAGATATGAGTGATAAATGAAGAATACATATAATACTAGTTTGCTTATAGAGTTTTCTATTTAATAATAAATCCTTGTCATTAATTGAGTTCTTCAATAAACATTTATTGAGCCCTTACTGCTATAGTTTGGATAAGTGTCCCCTGAAGGCCCATGTGTTTAAGGCTTAGTTACCAACCTGTGGCACTATTGGGAGTAGGTAGAATATTTTAGAGGTGGGGCCTAGTGGAAGGAAGTTAGGTCATTGGGGGCATGTCCTTAAAGGGAATATTGGGTATTGGGACCCCATTCCCTTCCTGTCTTTCTCTTTGCTTCCCAAGCACCTTGAGATGAACATCCTCCTCCACTGCATACTGTCAACCATTATGTACTGCCTCATCACAGGCCCCAAAGGAGCAGGGCCAAATGACCTAAACTAAAACCTCCAACATAAGCCAAAACAAACGTTTCCTTTTTTAAGTTGGTTATTTTAGGTATATTGTTACAGTGATGCAAAGCTGATTAAAACACATACTATGTGCCAGGTACTATATTTGGTGCCAGGCATCAGTGAACAATATAAGATCTTCGTCTTTGTCCAGTTTGTAGTCTATCAGAAATATCAATTTGATATGTCTCTTTTACCTAAAGGTAGAGTGTTGGCTAATTTGGCAAATTGGTAAAATATGGGCTAATTTAAGGTTATTGTCATTTTAAGTATTGGTTACTAAAAATTTTACTATAATTTGTTGTCTTCTTACCCTAAAGCTGATTTAGGTATAGTATTATGTTGACTTTGCTTCAATATTAGGTTTCTCAAACCTTTCTTCCACGTTATTTGTCTGTGGTCTGGATCTCACACTACTCTCATCAACTTATATCCAGATAAATTTATTTCACAATTGAAAATCTAAATAAGAAGTGCCATGTGTATGTATCTACTAGTAGACTGGAAGGCCTGGTACTTTTCTTACTTTATTAGCTTAAACTTCTAATGACTTTTCCACTGAATTTTTTTCTGCACCAAAGAGCATTTTCAGCTATATTCAATATAGTATTCATAACAATGGCCATAGCAACCTAAACAATGGTCTATATGATTATGTAATGATATATGTCAATATGTAAGGCAGTGTGAAGCTTGCAGGACTTGATGGTGAGTTCATATCCACTCCTCCTAAATTGAAGCCATCTCTGAATATGCTGGGATATAAATGGCTCTGAAGTCCTAACAAGAGTTTTCATTCAGTCTTGGTTTTGGCCTGGTATTGGTTCTCTTTTTTGTGTTGTTTGTTCTATTTGTTTGTTTATTTTTGTTCCCTCCCACCCAGAAATTTGTGGCTGAAGGCCAATAGGAGTTTCTTTGTGGTACTCAGTGGGAAAACACACACTTCCTGCCCATTTCCATACAAGAGTGAGTCATGAAGATTGTTCTTGGGTTTACTGGACCATGGCAATGCTTTTTATATTGCTTCTTATGTTTCCTTCTAGAACCTATATTTTAAAAATCCAGTAGCCAGTGACAGGACCTTCTAATTCCTCACCCACATCTATGAAATCAGTAGGTCTTGGCAGTACTGCTTAGAATTGGAGGCGCTGAGCCAGTTCAGTCACACACAGAAGCAGAACTGAGATCATTGCAAGGGCCAATCCATTTATTTATTCATTTATTTTTAAAATTATTTTATGCTTATTTCTAAAGGGCTTCCATGTTGCTTACAACTATGGACACATATCAAAAAGACCATAAAATAGGGAGAGCAGAATAAAGCATTTAAAAGAAGGAAGGGAAGATCAACTGGGGGAGAAACTATACTGAGGAATACTGGAGGGGTTGAGAAGATTAGCGGGGGTAAGGATAGTTCAAGTGTTAGCAAAAGTAGAAAATGCAGGAGACCATTTCAGTCATAGAGGGTCTAAGGACTGTGCCTGATTATTTACAAAGTTCACTGTACAGGGGAGACTGCATTTTAAGAGGGCTTGCTATACCTTGACCTAGAGCTGAGAATCTACAGAAGAATGGAGAACCTCTGCCTTGGGATTCTGAGTGGCCCTGCTACCATTTTGCCATTAGATGACCTGCTAGAGGGCCCTGCGCATGAGTCCAGGTACTCCCTTCCTTTGTCTATCAAGCCCAAAGGGTTTTTTTTGTTTTTGTTTTTGTTTTTGTCTAGCTCAACTCACTGATGTTCCTTCTCTCTGCCTGAGGCAGGATGATAAGGAAGGAGGAGGACAAGTTGGTAGGGCCGATAGAGGGGTCTGCCCAAGTCCTGCTTGTTTCTGGTCATTGCATGTGCCCTGGGAGGAGATTCCCAGAAATCAGCTTAGCATATTGAGGCGTACTCACTCCCAGGTACCTAGACTGCATTGTTTCAGGAGGACTTTAGATATGCAATATTCATGTAGTAGAAGACAGATAGGAAATTTAGGATCAGTGGAGATGAAGAATTAGACAACTCCCCAAAGTACTCTGGGGTGTTCTCCAGCCCCCATGGGATCCTGAAAAATTGTAAAAGCAGCAGACTCATTGCCTCACATTGATAAAAGAGATCAAAAGTGGAGCTGAGACCAATGCTAAAGAAATAGACCTAATTATATTTATTTAGGCAGAAGAGCTAAATGGTTAAGACCAAAACTATAGAGCAAGACTGCTTAGGTTTGAATGTCAGCTCTGTTAACTAAGAAGTTAACAGGGAAGTTTAACATCTTTGTCTCTGCTAGTTCCCATATATGTCACGAGGATAATAACATTATCTCCTTTATAGTGTTCCTATTAGAATTAAGTGATTAGCACCTATAAAATTCTTACATTAGTTCCTTGGCATGAAATAAGTGCAATAACTTTTGAGCATAAAAAAGATGAGCTAGAGGAGTTCTTACCATCCAGGTCCTTAAACAAGTAATTGGAGTTATGTCTGGGAGAAAAAGAGCAAAATCGTTCAGGATCTCTGGGGATTGTAGAATATACATCATGTGGATTGTGAATGATGGGTCATAATATTTGTGCTGACAATTCTGAGAACTCAATAACATCGAAATATGTGTTGGAGGGAAAAATCCTCAGTTTCTGACTAAACATCTGGTAAACTGGCAGATGTTCAAGAGAGATTTTGTTAACAGTAAGATCTTAATCACTAAGAATTCAAGATTTTTACAGCACTAGGGTGTCACACTGGTTACATCTGTAGAACGAGTTTTACTGTGGTGCTCTAAGTCGGGGTTTATGCTGTGTTTATTTTTCGACTTGGCATTTTGCCAGGGTAAGGAAGGAAAATATTTCTGGAACAACTTCATTGTAATAATGAAAGGGTAGCTTTTTTTATTTTCCTTTAAAAAATTCAATCTAGGGGCGGGGGTTGTGGCTCAGTGGTAGAATGCTTGCCTAGCATGTGTGGGGTACATAATCAAATAAAAATAAAGATATTGTGTGCATCTACAACTAAAAAAATTTATATTAAAAAATTCAATCTAATAAACATTCATTGGGTGCCTACTAAGTATAATCGTAATGTGTCCAGTTTTTTAAATACATCTTTTTATTGACGTTTAAAATGCATACAAAAAACTATACTCATCACAAGAGTAAAGTTTGGCAAATTATCACAAATTAAATACTCTATCCACATTAAGAAAGAGTAGAATACCAGCAGAAGCTTCCTTCTGTGTCCCTTTTAAGTTACTTTCCTTACCATCATACCCAAAGCACTAAACAGAGCAGACTTTTAACACCACAGAATAATTTTTCCCAATTTTAAAATATATGTAATCTGAGAGGTCTGGCTTCTTCCACTTAACACTGTATTCGTTAGAGTCATCCATGCTTTGGTTAGTATCAGAAGTTTGTTCCTTAGCATTGCTTGGAAATTCCTTAGTATTCTATTGTATGACTATACCACAATGTGTTGGGACTTTGTACTTTTGATTAATATTTGGGTTATTTCCAGATTGTAACTCTTCAAAATAATGCTTCTGTGAATCTCTTTGTACATTTCTTTTAGTACATCAATATATGCAGTTCTGTTGTATATATACTCAGGAACAGAACTGCTGGGCCATAGGAAATTCAAGCAATTTTACCATTTTATACACCCACAAGAAGCATGTGAGCATTCCAGTTGGTCCACATCCTTGTCAATATGGGGTTTTACATTTTCTAATTCAGTAGTTGTATATAGTATCTGGTCCTTTGAATTTGCTTTTCCGAATGACTAATGAGCAGATTAGACTTCAATCCTTTTCATGTTTTTAGTTTCCATTCGAATATCTCTCCATGGGTGTGGGTGTGTATACAGTGACTGTTCAAGTCTTCTTGCCAATTTTAAAAATTGACTTATATTTATACTTTTGGTCCCTGTTCATACCTTTTTGTATCTCTATACTTGCATGTAGGATCATTTCCTGTGCACTTGAAATATTACCTTTAGTATTGCCTTTAGAGAAGATGACACATTCCCTCTCCTCATTTTTTTTTTTTTTTTTTTTTTTTTTGCCTTCATCTTTCAGTGTGGAAGTCTGTTAAGAGGCTATTTACTTCCCACTTTTTTTTTTTTATCACTCCTTTGTCTTCTAGCTTCCATTATTTCTGTTGAGATGCACTGTCAGATGTTGTTATTATTGTTCTTTGGAGTTAACCAATTTGTTTGTGACGGCTTTTTAGGACTTTGCCTTTGACTTTGTGTTCAGCAGTTTCAACATGATATGTTTAGTTGTGGTTTTGTTTTTCTTTGTATATATCCTTGTTGTTTGTAGTATTTCCTAAATATGTAGTTTGGTATTTTAGAAGTTGAGGAAAATTCCTAGCTTTATTGCTTCACATATTGCTTCTGAGCCCCCCCCCCCCCCTTCCTCTCCCTCTTCCTCTCCCTCTCTCTCTCCCTCTCTCCTGGTCTCTGAAATTTTCATGTTCCCATGATTTCTCATGCTTTTTGTTTCTACATTTGAATATTTCCTTCAGACTTTCCTTCTAGTTAGTACTCATTATCTTTTTTTATTATTTTTTCTTGTAGTTGGACACAATACCTTTATTTTACTCATTTATTTATATGTGGTGCTGAGGATTGAACCCAGTGCCTCACACATGTTAGGCAAATGCTCTACCACTGAACTACAGCCCCAGCCCAGTACTCATTTTCTTTATATCTGTATCTAATCTGCTATTAAGCCCATCTGTTGATTTCTTAATTATAATTGTGGTATTTTTTTAGTTCTAGAATTTTCATTTGAATTTTCAAAAGCTTCCTGTCTTATCAATTCCCCATCTTTTTAATAACATTTCATAAGTGTATTAATTCATTTTTAAAGTTCTTGTAAGATAATTCCAAAATCTGATAGGTCTGTTTTTATTATCTCTTATGTTTGGATTTCAGTCATTTTTTTTGTTTTTGTTATTGGCATGCCATGTTTTATTTAATTTTATGCCAGATATTTATATAAAAAAAGAAGAAATTTGAGGCTCTGGATGAATTATCTTTCTCCAGGAAGATTTTACTTTTGTTTGTGACAAGGAATTAAACTAGATGCAGATCAACTGGATTGAATCAAGACTTGAGCTGGATTCTAATTAGAATAAATTATACTCCATGTATGTATAATATGTCAAAATACACTGTACTGTCATGTGTATCTAAAAAAGAACAACAAAAAAGAACGATTTAAATCCAGCTCTTAAAAATAAAAAAAATAAATAAAAAACCCTGAGCTTTTTGAAATCTGTATGTACTTCAGTCTTTGGGAGGACTTAGTCTATTTCCAGTCACCCTTACTCCTGGTATCCTTTGAGTTGCCACCAGAAAGCTTTGGATATATACCAGGGCCATTATGGAGGCTGAATGTCAATATTTGCTACCACACCCACCAGCTTTATGAGACTTTGTTCAGATGTGTTCAGATTCTTAGTTGCTTAGCACCAGCTTTTGTTTGGGCATATGTCTTAAGGGGAAAAGCAGCTTCATATTTTTATCTGGGGACGTTTCTTCTCTAGAGATCTTAGCCCCAGAAGTGTCCACTGCTTTGATAGACCCTGATGCCTTTAAACAGATGTTCATCCAGCTGTTTTTCATTTTAAATGTCTGTATGTAAGGGTAATATTTTATTCTATAATATATTAGTCTTTGCACATCTGACCTTTGAATTCTGGCAAACATTTTGGGATATGTGTAGGACAATATGATATTACTATGAGTTCAATCCATACTTAAGAAACAAAAGCAACCAAGAGACATAATATAAATTGCTGATAGGAACATGAAAATATGTTAGAAATCCTTAGCTATTTTGAAAATGCAAATAAATATCACAAGATAAAACTTCAGCCAGGCGCAGTAGTGACTCACACTTATAATTTCAGTGGCTCTGGAGGCTGTCAGCCTTAGCAACTTAGCGAAACCTGAAGCAATTTAGCGAGACCTTGTCTCAAAATAAAATATAGACAGGACTAAGGATATGGCTCAGTGGCTAAGCACCCCTGGGTTCAATCCCCAGTAAAAACAACAACAACAAAAAGCACTTTGCACCCATTAGAATGACTGGAATCAAAAGTTAGGTAATGGGGCTGGGGTTGTTGCTCAGTGGTAGAGTGCTCACCTAGCATGTATGAGGCACTGAGTTTGATCCTCAGCACCACATAAATGTAAAATAAAGATGCTGTGTCCACCTAAAACTTAAGAGTAAATATTTTTTTAAAAGTTAGGTAATGAAAAATGTTAGTGAGGAGATAGAAAAGTTGGAATCTTCATCCACTGCTGCTTGGGAAGCAAAATGCTACAATTGCTGTGGAAAACATCCTGGCAGTTCTTCAATTAAACAAAGTTATCATACGACCCAGCAACTCCACTCCTATAAACCCAAGAGAAAAGAAAACATATTCACACAAAATTTTGAACATGAATGTTCACAATAGCCAGAGTTTAGAAACAACTCCTATGTCTATCAACTAATAAATGGATAAAATCTTGTATATCCAATATGGGAATGTTATTTGGCTATAAAAATGAAGCTGGGTGCAGAGATGCGCCCTTGTAAATCCCAGCAACTTGAGAGGCTGAGACAGGAGGAACATGAATTCAAGGCCAGCCTCAGCAACTTAGTGAGACCCTGTCTCAAAATAAAAAAATAAAAAGGGCTGGGGATGTAATCAGTGATTAAGCACCCCTGGGTTCAATTCCTGGTACAAAGAAAAAATAAAAGAAAGAAATGAAGAGCTAATATATGCTATAACATTGATGGACCTTGAAAATAAGCAAACTGAAAGAAACCATTTATTTTTTTATTTTTTTTTTTTATTTATTTTTTTTTTATTGTTGGCTGTTCAAAACATTACATAGTTCTTGATATATCATATTTCACAATTTGATTCAAGTGGGTTATGAGCTCCCATTTTTACCCCATATACAGATTGCAGAATCACATCAGTTACACATCCATTGATTTACATATTGCCATACTAGTGTCTGTTGTATTCTGCTGTCTTTCCTATCCTCTACTATCCCCCCTCCCCTCCCCTCCCCTCCCCTCCCCTCCCCTCCCCTCCCCTCCCCTCCCCTCTTCTCTCTCTGCCCCCTTTACTGACATTCGTTTGTCCCCCTTGTATTATTTTTCCCCTTCCCCTCACTTCCTCTTGTATGTACTTTTGTATACCTCTGAGGGTCTCCTTCCATTTCCATGCATTTTCCCTTCTCTCTCCCTTTCCCTCCCACCTCTCATCCCTGTTTAATGTTAATCTTCTTCTCATGCTCTTCGACCCTACTCTGTTCTTAGCTACTCTCCTTATATCAAAGAAGACATTTGGCATTTGTTTTTTAGGGATTGGCTAGCTTCACTTAGCATAATCTGCTCTAATGCCATCCATTTCCCTGTAAATTCTATGATTTTGTCATTTTTTAATGCAGAGTAATACTCCATTGTGTATAAATGCCACATTTTTTTTATCCATTCATCCATTGAAGGGCATCTAGGTTGGTTCCACAGTCTAGCTATTGTGAATTGTGCTGCTATGAACATCGATGTAGCAGTGTCCCTGTAGCATGCTCTTTTTAGGTCTTTAGGGAATAGACCGAGAAGGGGAATAGCTGGGTCAAATGGTGGCTCCATTCCCAGCTTTCCAAGAAATCTCCATACTGCTTTCCAAATTGGCTGCACCAATTTGCAGTCCCACCAGCAATGTACAAGTGTACCCTTTTCCCCACATCCTCGCCAGCACTTGTTGTTGTTTGACTTCATAATGGCTGCCAATCTAACTGGAGTGAGATGGTATCTTAGGGTGGTTTTGATTTGCATTTCTCTGACTGCTAGAGATGGTGAGCATTTTTTCATGTACTTGTTGATTGACTGTATGTCCTCCTCTGAGAAGTGTCTGTTCAGGTCCTTGGCCCATTTGTTGATTGGGTTGTTTGTTCTCTTATTGTCTAATTTTTTGAGCTCTTTGTATACTCTGGATATTAGGGCTCTATCTGAAGTGTGAGGAGTAAAGATTTGTTCCCAGGATGTAGGCTCTCTATTTACCTCTCTTATTGTATCTTTTGCTGAGAAAAAACTTTTTAGTTTGAGTAAGTCCCATTTGTTGATTCTAGTTATTAACTTTTGTGCTATGGGTGTCCTATTGAGGAATTTGGAGCCCGACCCCACCGACTGTAGATCGTAGCCAACTTTTTCTTCTATCAGACGGCGCGTCTCTGGTTTGATATCAAGCTCCTTGATCCATTTTGAATTAACTTTTGTGCATGGCGAGAGAAAGGGATTCAGTTTCATTTTGTTGCATATGGATTTCCAGTTTTCCCAGCACCATTTGTTGAAGATGCTATCCTTCCTCCATTGCATGCTTTTAGACCCTTTATCAAATATAAGATAGTTATAGTTTTGTGGATTGGTTTCTGTGTCCTCTATTCTGTACCATTGGTCCACCCGCCTGTTTTGGTACCAGTACCATGCTGTTTTTGTTACTATTGCTCTGTAATATAGTTTGAAGTCTGGTATCGCTATACCGCCTGATTCACACTTCCTGCTTAGCATTGTTTTTGCTATTCTGGGTCTTTTATTTTTCCATATGAATTTCATGATTGCTTTCTCTATTTCTACAAGAAATGCCGTTGGGATTTTGATTGGCATTGCATTAAACCTATAGAGAACTTTTGGTAATATCGCCATTTTGATGATGTTAGTTCTGCCTATCCATGAACAGGGTATATTTTTCCATCTTCTAAGATCTTCTTCTATTTCTCTCTTTAGGGTTCTGTAGTTTTCATTGTATAAGTCTTTCACCTCTTTTGTTAGGTTGATTCCCAAGTATTTTATTTTTTTTGAAGATATTGTGAATGGAGTGGTTGTCCTCATTTCCATCTCAGAGGATTTGTCGCTGATATACAGGAATGCCTTTGATTTATGCGTGTTGATTTTATATCCTGCCACTTTGCTGAATTCATTTATTAGCTCTAATAGTTTCTTTGTAGACCCTTTTGGGTCTGCTAGGTATAGAATCATGTCATCTGCAAATAGTGATAATTTAAGTTCTTCTTTTCCTATTTTGATGCCTTTAATTTCTTTCGTCTGTCTAATTGCTCTGGCCAGTGTTTCGAGAACTATGTTGAACAGAAGTGGTGAGAGAGGGCATCCCTGTCTTGTTCCAGATTTTAGAGGGAATGCCTTCAATTTTTCTCCATTCAGAATGATGCTAGCCTGAGGCTTAGCATAGATTGCTTTTACAATATTGAGGTATGTTCCTGTTATCCCTAGTTTTTCTAGAGTTTTGAACATAAAGGGATGCTGTACTTTGTCGAATGCTTTTTCCGCATCTATCGAGATGATCATATGGTTCTTATTTTTAAGTCTATTGATGTGGTGAATAACATTTATTGATTTCCTTATATTGAACCAGCCTTGCATCCCAGGGATGAATCCTACTTGATCATGGTGCACAATTTTTTTGATGTGCCTTTGTATCCGAGTGGCCAGAATTTTATTGAGGATTTTTGCATCTAGGTTCATTAGAGATATTGGTCTGTAGTTTTCTTTCTTTGAAGTGTCTTTGTCTGGTTTAGGTATCAGGGTGATGTTGGCCTCGTAGAATGAATTTGGAAGTTCTCCCTCTTTTTCTATTTCCCGAAGTAGCTTGAAAAGTATTGGTATTAGTTCCTCTTTAAAGGTTTTGTAAAACTCTGCTGTATACCCATCCGGTCCTGGGCTTTTCTTAGTTGGTAGTCCTTTGATGGTTTCTTCTATTTCCTCAATTGATATTGGTCTGTTTAGGTTGTCTATATCCTCCTGACTCAATCTGGGCAGATCATATGACTTAAGAAATTTATCTATGCCTTCACTATCTTCTAATTTATTGGAGTATAAGGATTCAAAATAATTTTTGATTATCTTCTGTATTTCTGAAGTGTCTGTTGTGATATTGCCTCTTTCATCCCGTATGTTAGTGATTTGAGTTCTCTCTCTTCTTCTCTTCGCTAGCATGGCTAAGGGTCTGTCGATTTTGTTTATTTTTTCAAAGAACCAACTTTTAGTTTTGTCAATTTTTTCAATTGTTTCTTTTGTTTCGATTTCATTGATTTCAGCTCTGATTTTAATTATTTCTTGCCTTCTACTTCTTTTGCTGTTGTTTTGCTCTTCTTTTTCTAGGATTTTGAGATGAAGTATGAGATCATTTATTTGTTGGTTTTTTCTTTTTTTAAGGAATGAACTCCAAGCAATGAATTTTCCTCTTAGAACTGCTTTCAATGTGTCCCATAGATTCCGATATGTTGTGTCTGTGTTTTCATTAATCTCTAAGAATTTTTTAATCTCCTCCTTGATGTCTTCTATAACCCATTGATCATTCAGTAACCTATTGTTCATTCTCCAAGTGATATATTCTTTTTCCTTCCTTCTTTTATCGTTGATTTTCAGTTCCATTCCATTATGATCAGATAGGATGCATGGTATTATCTCTACTCCTTTGTATTGTCTAAGAGTTTCCCTGTGACATAATATATGATCTATTTTTGAGAAGGATCCATGTGCTGCTGAGAAAAAAGTGTAACTGCTTGATGTTGGGTGGTATATTCTATATATGTCAATTAAGTCTAGGTTATTAATTGTGTTATTGAGTTCTATGGTTTCCTTATTCAACTTTTGTTTGGAAGATCTGTCCAGTGGTGAGAGAGGTGTGTTGAAGTCTCCCATGATTATTGTATGGTGGTCTATTAGACTCTTGAACTTGAGAAGAGTTTGTTTGATGAACATAGCTGCACCATTGTTTGGGGCATATATATTTATGATTGTTATGTCTTGTTGGTGTATGGTTCCCTTGAGCAGTATGTAGTGTCCCTCTTTATCCCTTTTGATTAACTTTGGCTTAAAATCTATTTTATTTGATATGAGTATGGATACTCCTGCTTGTTTCCGAAGTCCATATGAGTGATATGATTTTTCCCAACCCTTCACCTTCAGCCTATGTATGTCTTTTCCTATCAAATGCGTCTCCTGTAGGCAGCATATTGTTGGGTCTTGTTTTGTGATCCATTCTACTATCCTGTGTCTCTTGATTGGTGAGTTTAAGCCATTAACATTTAGGGTTATTATTGAGATATGGGTTGTTCTTCCAGCCATATTTGTTTATTTATGTTACTAAACATGGTTTGTTTTCCACTTTGATTATTTTCCCCCCTTTAGTGTCCTACCTCTCACTGTTGGTTTTCATTGTTATTTTCCATTTCCTCTTCCTGTAATGTTTTGCCAAGGATGTTTTGAAGAGATGGTTTTCTAGCTGCAAATTCTTTTAACTTTTGTTTATCGTGGAAGGTTTTAATTTCATCTTCCATCCTGAAGCTTAATTTCGCTGGAAACACAATTCTTGGTTGGAACCCATTTTCTTTCAGTGTTTGAAATATGTTATTCCAGGATCTTCTAGCTTTCAGAGTCTGTGTTGAAAGATCAGCTGTTATCCTGATTGGCTTACCCCTAAATGTGATCTGCTTCCTTTCTCTTGTAGCTTTTAAAATTCTCTCCTTGTTCTGTATGTTGGGCATCTTCATTATAATGTGTCTAGGTGTGGGTCTCTTATGATTTTGCACATTCGGCGTCCTGTAGGCTTCTAGGATTTGGGGTTCTGTCTCATTCTTCAAGTCTGGGAAGTTTTCTCGAATTATTTCATTGAATAGATTGCTCATTCCTTTGGTTTGAAACTCTGTTCCTTCCTGTATCCCAATGACTCTTAAATTTGGTCTCTTGATGTTATCCCATATTTCTTGGATGTTCTGCTCATGGTTTCTTAACAGTCTTGCTGAGCTGTCTATGTTCTTTTCAAGTTGAAATACTTTATCTTCATTGTCTGATGTTCTGTCTTCTAAGTGTTCTACTCTGCTGGTAGTATTCTCAATTGAGTTTTTAAGTTGGCTTATTGCTTCCTGCATTTCTAGGATTTCTGTTTGTTTGTTTTTTATAACCTCTATTTCCCTGTATAGTTGATCTTTTGCTTCTTGGATTTGTTTATGTAATTCATTGTTGAAGTGATCTTTCATTGTCTGATTTTGCTGTCTGATGTCTTCCTTGAGACTCCAGATCATCTGAAGCATGTATATCCTGAATTCTTTATCTGACATTCCATCAGCTGCAGCTATTACCTCTTCTAAAGTTGAGTTGACCTGCAATGCTTGTGGTCCTTTCTTTCCTTGTCTCTTCATACTGTTCGCGTTCCTTTCTTCTTGGTGAAACTGTTGTGCTATTGAATTTTCCCCCTATATATTTATATTGGTCTTGTATAGTTGCAAAGTCTCCCTCGCAGGCACGGGTGGCGGCTCTGCCCCTCCGCCAATTGGGGCAATGTGCCTACCACGCCGGCAGGCCGCTGGGCCTGCTCTGCCAGTCGGTAGCAGGTCCGCCGTCCTTGCAGGCGCGGGCGGCGGCTCTGTCCCTCTGCGGGCCGCTAGGCTTGTTCTGTCGGTGGTCGCCGTTCTGCCTACTTTGCAGGCGCAGGCAGCGGCACTGCCCCTCTGCAGGCCTCTGGGGCTGTACTGCCAGTGGGTCGCAGGTCCGCCTACTTTGCAGGCGTGGGGGGGGGGCGGCTCTACCCTTCCTCAGGCCACTGGGCCTGTTCTGTCTCTCAGTTGCAGGTCTGACCTGTTCTGATGGTGGTCTCAGTTCCGACTACCTTGCAGGCGCGGGGGGGAGGGGGCGGCTCTGCCTCTCAGCAGGCCGCTGCTCCTCTTCTGCCGGTGGGTCGCAGGCCCGCCTACCTTGCAGGAGTGATTGGAAGCTCTGTCCCGCCGCGGGCCACTGGGCCTTTTCTGTCGGTGGTCACCCTTCCCCTACCTGGCAGGCGAGGGGGGTGGGGGGCGGCTCTGCCCCTCAGCAGGCCGCTGGGCCCGCTCTGTGTTTGGTCCCAGTTCCCTCTACTATGCCGGCGCAGGGGGAGGGGGCGGCTCAGCCTCTCAGCAGGCGGCTGCTCCTCTTCTGCCAGTGGGTCGCAGGCCCGCCTACCTTGCAGGAGTGATTGGAAGCTCTGTCCCGCCGCGGGCCACTGGGCCTTTTCTGTCGGTGGTCACCCTTCCCCTACCTGGCAGGCGAGGGGGGTGGGGGGCGGCACTGCCCCTCAGCAGGCCGCTGGGCCTGCTCTGTGATTGGTCCCAGTTCCGTCTACTATGCCAGCGCAGGGGGAGGGGGCGGCTCAGCCTCTCAGCAGGCGGCTGCTCCTCTTCTGCCAGTGGGTCGCAGGCCCGCCTACCTTGCAGGAGTGATTGGAAGCTCTGTCCCGCCCTGGGCCACTGGGCCTTTTCTGTGGGTGGTCACCCTTCCCCTACCTGGCAGGCGAGGGGGGTGGGGGGCGGCTCTGCCCCTCAGCAGGCCGCTGGGCCTGCTCTGTCTTTGGTCCCAGTTCCCTCTACTATGCTGGCGCAGGGGGAGGGGGCGGCTCAGCCTCTCAGCAGGCGGCTGCTCCTCTTCTGCTGGTGGGTCGCAGGCCCGCCTACCTTGCAGGAGTGATTGGAAGCTCTGTCCCGCTGTGGGCCACTGGGCCTTTTCTGTCGGTGGTCACCCTTCCCCTACCTGGCAGGCGAGGGGGGTGGGGGGCGGCTCTGCCCCTCAGCAGGCCGCTGGGCCTGCTCTGTGTTTGGTCCCAGTTCTCTCTACTATGCCGGCGCAGGGGGAGGGGGCGGCTCAGCCTCTCAGCAGGCGACTGCTCCTCTTCTGCCGGTGGGTCGCAGGCCCGCCTACCTTGCAGGAGTGATTGGAAGCTCTGTCCCGCCCTGGGCCACTGGGCCTTTTCTGTCGGTGGTCACCCTTCCCCTACCTGGCAGGCGAGGGGGGTGGGGGGCGGCTCTGCCCCTCAGCAGGCCGCTGGGCCTGCTCTGTCTTTGGTCCCAGTTCCCTCTACTATGCCGGCACAGGGGGAGGGGGCGGCTCAGCCTCTCAGCAGGCGGCTGCTCCTCTTCTGTCGGTGGGTCGCAGGCCCGCCTACCTTGCAGGAGTGATTGGAAGCTCTGTCCCGCCCTGGGCCACTGGGCCTTTTCTGTCGGTGGTCACCCTTCCCCTACCTGGCAGGCGAGGGGGGTGGGGGGCGGCTCTGCCCCTCAGCAGGCCGCTGGGCCTGCTCTGTCTTTGGCCCCAGTTCCCTCTACTATGCCGGCGCAGGGGGAGGGGGCGGCTCAGCCTCTCAGCAGGCGACTGCTCCTCTTCTGCTGGTGGGTCGCAGGCCCGCCTACCTTGCAGGAGTGATTGGAAGCTCTCAAGAAACCATTTATAAAATGCCATATATCACATTATTTCATTCATATGGAAGTCCAGATTAGGGAAATCCATAGAGACAGAAAATAGATTAGTTGTTGCTTAGGGCTGGGAGAGGATTGGTACATGGTTGAAGAGGTAATAGCAAAAGTATATAGGGTACCTTTCTCGATCAACTTCTTGATTGAGAAAATGTACATGCAGGCAGAAAGATTTGCAGAGGAAGCCTGTAACCCCATAAGTCAGCCCATTGTGAGGGGCTTTGGCAGTTCTCTCGCTGTTTGCTCCAGTTATGTCTATGGAGAATTGGAGCTTAAGTTTCACATTCAGTCATAGAAAAAAGGCAGTTCTTAGCGTGTGCATTTTTCCATTCATTCCATTCATTTATTCATTATTGATTACCTTTGTTGTGCCAGTCACTGTGCTAGGTGTGCTGCTAAGTCTGTCTGAAACAGTAGTTACCTTGAGGAGATTGCATTCTAATGGGAAGAGAGATAACCCAAAGATATCAAGTAATGAGATAAAAAGGTGGCTGTGAAATCCCAATACAGTGACAGTTAACTGAGCTTCAGAGAGTCTTGGAAGCATTTAGCACAGCTGAATGAATGTAGCTGAACAAAGGTTGAGGCAAGCATCACTGATGAGATGATGGCATGATGAGTGATGAGAAGCATCACTGATGAGGTGATACTTTTCGCTGAACTTTGAAGAATAAGTAGGGTTTATCTAGGCAAACAAAGAGGAAAAAGAAGGCTGGTGGCATAGAAACTAATGAGATCGAACCATATGGCAAGAACCATATGATGGTTAACACATGATCGCTCCAGAAACGGAGAGAGGAGATAACTGCTTTAAGAGCATATCAGTCACGTGGAAAATCTTGTGAAATATGGATTTGGATTGTGAAAATTTTTTCAGTGGCATGGGGTGGGGCACCCCAAACAAGCATCAGTGCTAAAGCTATTGGCCCATGAACTATACCGAATAGTAAGAGCTTACCGATCTATTTGGATGTGATAAGAGAGGAAGGTAAAGAATTCTAGCTAACAGTTAAATTTCTGAATAGGATAATCTGGGGTAAAATTGTCATGGGATGCCAGAGAGAATGTAAGAGCACATTTGCAGGGAAATATAAGTTTTATTCTGTTTTTTTTTGTGTGTGTGTGTGGTACCAGGGATTGAACCCAGGGGCTTTAACCTCTGAGCCACATCCCCAGTCCTTTTCTGAATTTTATTAGACAGGGTCTCGATAAGTTGCTGAGGCTGGCTTTGAACTCACAATCTTCCTGCCTCAGCCTTCTGAGCTGCACCGCATCTAGCCTTTTTTTTTTCCTTTTTTTTAAAAGGGGATTTGTCTGTTTTGTTTTTGTTTTTGAAATACCCATGGAATATCTAGAAAGAGAAATCTGATAGGCCTTTGGATAGAAAGAAAATAAAACCATGGCTCCTGAGTGGGAAGAGAAAGATGTGCCTATGAACGCCCTGAGTAAGAGCTGTCAGGAAAGGGAGAAGATAATTAGGAGAAAATGATATGGGCACTAATACAGGCAATTTCAAGAAGGTGGTAATGGACAACATCCAGTGTTATAGAGATGAAGGAAAAGGAAGACTGTGATTCATACTGCAAGGAGTAGAGGATTAGGAAGTGAGTGATTTGACTAGAGACAATTCAAGAGGATTAGCTAAGATGTGTCAGAGAGTAGTAGTAGACAGAGGAAGTGCAGGTTAAAGGGAGGGGGTCTGTCTTCTCTGCCTCCTCCTCTTTCTCCCTCTTCCCCTCTCCTCCTCTTTCTTTCTTTTTCCTCTTCCTCTCTCCCTTCCTTTCTTCCTTGTCATTGTAGAAAATTTCCAACATTAAATTATGTACATTTTTGCCAATCAAGGATGTTTTCTAGATGCAGCTGACTTAGGCAGATTCAGACACTCAGGGCAAAGAGCCAGGATTGAGGAAGCAAATGAAAATTTGGAAGAGAAAGATGATACTTGATGGAGTAGTTTTCAAGAAGTAGGCAAGTGATGGAGTGTGGTTCAGGTGATGAACCTGGCCCCAGATGGGTAAGAAAGTCACTGTGTCTATAGAAATGGTAAAAATCACTGTCTCTCAGAAGTCTGGTTGAAATTCCAATTTCTAGAAGCTTCTTCCTCCAGTTTCCTTCTGCCACTACATTCCATATCCTTTCAGCCTGTCTCACTTCCCCCCTTTAGTCATTGACTAAGGTTTTTGAAAAGTTCTTTCCCAAGCATTTTGTGGGTTCAGTGATTTTAATGAAGATTCAGTGTCTGTGGAGAGTAATGACATTCAGAGAACAATCATCTACCATCCTCCATCTCACAGGCAGCCTCTGTTATCTCTCAAAAGGAACAGAGAAACTGTTCCTCTTGAGCTACAAATAGAATTCCCATCCTAAATGGAATTCTAGGGGGAGTAATGTTCTTCATTGCTTTACACAGACATTAAGTTTTTGCTGTCAAGTCAGGAAATGAGTAAATCCATGCCTAGTGAAAATTCCTCTGTGAAATATGAAGAGAGTTTATTCAGAAAGTTCATTAGGCTGGAACTCCTAGGTAGGAGGATGCTTTAGGAGTGTGGCAAGGGTTTGGAATATTGCTAACGACTTCCTCTTTAGCTTTCCCTAAATTGATGACCTACCTTATGATAAAAGATGAAAACAACAAAATGCCCTATGATACAAACACACCAGGGAAATGAGAATAGGATTATTAGATGTTTGACTTCTATAATGTACTGCTTAAATAAGCAGGACTACCAGCTGATCCCCTTTGTGTTGATTGTGGAAAGAAAAGTCTGGGAAATGATGCCAGGGAACTTTTCTCCATTTAAGTCTGAATAAGCATTTGCATGAGCTTCATCCAAGTTCTTCATTACATAGCAGCTCAATTCTCAAGGTAGAAATGTGTATTCCAAGTATTTTGTACAAGCTTTTTGTCTCCCAAGTGTATCCTCCTTTTTGGCCACATTTCTATCTGACATTTTACAGCAAGTACCCAAAGGTTCATGTGATACAATTGAAGTCAGTGACTTCGGGATGATTTTGTTATGTTCTCAAAATTCTGCAGCTGATTACTACCAAGCACCAACTGAATAATTCTCTTCATAGAGACAAAAGACACAATTTAGAAATTATTGACTTTACAACAGAAAAATGGATAGATGCTGAAAAAATTTATTTGTGTTATTGTGTTGTTAAAAGCAATAAATATTTGGGGTTATTTTCCATATAGTGGAGAAAACATAAGGATTCAATACTGGCTCCTTAGGGTATGGAAATTTGTATCCACACATGTAAAAGTGTATCACTAATGTTCTACTTTATGATGCTCTGCATTAGCCTTTCAGAAAGAATAAACTCAGTCCAGTTTCTTCCCAGTATACTGTGCTATGATGTTTCCATCTTTTAAATTTAATTTTAATTATTTCCAGTGAGCCATATTCATAATTAAAGTCAATGCCAAAAGACCATAAAAAATTGATGCTTTCAGTAAACTTGTCCTTCGCCCAGGCTAATAAATACCAACTTTCAGAGTTTTTATGTCCATCAAAGATGGATGTTTTCCCATTGATTCAGAATTTCAATGAGGAAAAAACTCTTTATTCTTGTGTATTTTATACATTTACGTAGAGTCAGGTTTGTTACAAAGATAGAATTACATGGAATTGCATTTTAAGAAGCAAGCATGGGTAAAGATAAAGCTACAGTAGTCAAGACAGTATAATACTGGCAAAAGAATAGATAAATAGATCAGTGGGACAGAAGTGAGAGCCCACAAATAGACCCAGTTAAATATATTCAACTATATTTGATATTAGACAAAGAACCAAAGGTAGCTAAGCGCACTGGCACATACCTGTCTAATCTCAGCAGCTCGGGAGGCTGAGGCAGGAGGGTCACGAGTTCAAGGCCCTAAGCAACTTAACGAGATCTTGTTTCAAAATAAAAATAAAAAGGTCTGAGGATGTGGCTCAGTGGTTGAATGCCCCAGGTTCAATCCCCAGTACCAAAAAAAAAAAAAAAAGAGAGAGAATATATTGGGACAGTAATAATTCTTTTTAACAATTGGTGCTAGAATAATTGAACATCCACCTCCAAAAATAAAATAAAAAAAGACTGCACACAGACTTTACACCTTTCACAAAATTTAGCTCAAAATAGATCCCAGACCTAAATGGTAAATGTAAAACTATACAGCTCCTAAAGGTTATAGGAGAAAATCTGGATGATTGTGGGTTTGGTGATAATTTTATATATATATATAAAATACCAAAGGTACAATCCAAGAAAGAAAGAATCAATAAGCTAGATTTCATTAAAATTGGAATTTTCTGTTTTGTAAAAGACATTTTCAAGAGATAGTCTTGGGTCTGGGGCTATGACTCAGTGGTAGAACACTTGCCTAGCATGTGTGAGGCACTGGGTTCAAACCTCAGCACCACATAAAATATAAATAAGTAAAGTTTAAAAAATAAAGAATTGGGGAAAAAACATACTGAGAGAGAGAGAGAGAGAGAGAGAGAGAGAGAGAAAGAGGGAGAGAGAGAGACTTCCACATACTGGAAGAAAGTACTTACAAAAGGCATTTCTAATAAAGGACTATTATCCAAAATATACAAAGAACTCTTAAAGGCTAAGGATGTAACTCAGTGATAGAGTGCTTGCCTAGCCTGTGCAAGGCCTTGGGTTAAATACCCAGTACCATCAAAAACAAACAAACAAAAACCCCACAGAACTCTTAAAGTTCAACATAAAAAAACTGATTTTAAAATGGTCTAAAGACCTTAATAGACACCTAATCAGAAAAGATATACAGAAGCTGGGCCCAGTGGCACATGCCTGTAATCACAGTGACTCGGGAGGCTGAGACAGGAGGATCACGAGTTCAAAGCCAGCCTCACCAAAGTGAAGTGCTAAGCAACTCAGTGAGACCCTTCTCTAGATAAAATATAAAATAGGGCTGGGGATGTGGCTCAGTGGCTGAGTGCCCCTGAGTTCAACCCCCCTCCACCACCAAAAAAAAAGATATACAGATAGCAAATATACATATGAAAAGATGCACCACATTATCTGTCATCAGGGAAATGCAAATCAAAACAAGATAACACTATAAAACTATTATAATAGAGTATTATTCAGCCTTTCAAAAAGTAGGAAATCACGGGCACCTGTAATCCCAGTGGTTCAGGAGGCTGAAGCAGGAGGATCACAAGTTGAAAGCCAGCCTCAGCAACTTAGTGAGCCCTAAGCAATTTAGTGAGACCCTGTCTAAATAAAACATAAGAAGGGCTGGGACTGTTGCTCAGTGGTTAAGCACTCCTGGGTTCAATTTCTGGTACAAAAAATAAAAGAAGGAGGGGGAGGAGGAAATCCTGCCATTTTCAGCCACATGGATGAACCTAGTGACATTTTGCTAAATAAAATAAGCCAGCCACAGGAAAAAAAAAATACTACATGATCTCACTTATCTCTGGAATAATTAAAAACAAATTCACAAAAGCAGAAAGTAGAATGATGGTTCCCAGGGGCTCTGGGGGAGAGGAAATGGGGAAATGTTGGTCAAAGGATGCAGAGTTTCAGTTATGTAGGATGAATAAATTCTAGAGATCTCAGGACAGCATGGCAACTATAGTTAATGATACTGTATTTTATACTCACAGTTTGCCCAGAGAGTAGATCTTAAGTCTTCTCACCATGCAAAAAAAAAAAAAAAAAAAAATGGTAACTTTGTGAGGTGATGATATTTTAATTAGCTTGACTATAATTATCATTTCATAATGAATATCAAAACATCATGTTTTATACCTTAAACATATTGGCCAAATCCAAAGCATTGACAACACCAAATGCTGGTAGGGATTGGAGGAACAGTAATCCTCATTTGTCCCTGGTGCCACCACTTTGGAAGACATTTTGATGATTTCTTACAAAACTAAACATATTCTTACCAAATGATCCAGCAGTCCAAACCTCTTGGTATTTTCCCACAGGAGTTGAAAAGTTATGCCCACATAAAAAACCTGCAAGTGGATGTTTATAGTGGTTTTATTCATAATTGCCAAAACTTGGAATCAACCAAGATGTCCTTCAGTAGATGAATATTGAATAAATAAACTGTGGTGCATTCACATAATAGACTGTTATTCATTATCAAAAATAGATGAACTGTTAAGCCATGAAAAGATGTGGTGGGGAAACTTAAATGTATGCTATTTAGTGAAAGAAGCCAATCTGTAAAGTCTACATGCTGTATGATTACAACTATATGACTTCCTGGAAAAGGCAAAAAGATCAGCGGTTGTTAGCAGGGGTAGAAGGGATGAATATGCAGAGCACAGGATGTTTAGGGCAATGAAAACACTCTGCATGATATCTATAATAGTGGATGTTCCCTGGGCCCAAGGCAGAGGCTGCTGGAGTCCTGACTAGCTGCATTCAATTGCCCACCTACATTAGAAATAAGAAAAGTAATATAAAAAGGGAAAAACAATAGTCACAGTTGTGCCCAAACTGAAAAGCCAGCAAATCTACCTTTGCAGTCTTATAGGAACAGAAGTATTCATATGTATACTGTGCCAGCCAAAGGATATGTTACAATTCCAGTTCAATCTTTGCTGATATCAGGGCTTTGAGGAAGGGCAGTTTTAGCCTCTGTTCTCATCACAAGACATGGCTTGTAGGAAGCTGGGATGGAGAAAATAGCTTTAGCAGGAAATTGAGAAGAAAAAAATAACTTAGGGCTTCTAATTATAAATGAGCCCCTTTACAGATATATGTCACTATACATTTACCCAAACTCATAGAGTATACATCAAGAGTAAACTCAAATGTAAACTGATGGTGATGTATCAATGTAGGTTCATCAATTATAATAAATATACCCCTCTGCTGGGTGATATTTGATCATGAGGGAGGTTGTGTGGGGGGGGGGGGGAGGGTTCCTTCTGCTCAATTTTGCTATGAAGCTAAAGCTTCTCTAAAAATATAAAGTGTATTAAAGTAAATAAACATATTTTTGAAGACAGTTTTTTGCAACAAAAAGAAGCAGGCTTGGAAGGTATTACCATCCCAATTTTATGTGTGAGAAGACAGAACCCAGTGAGGTTGCCATTTTCCCAGTGTGCACTGGTATGGCAAAACCAGAGCAAGACTCTTATACCTAACTCAAAGCCCTCTCTCCCATCCCTCCTGGTGCCAATGTGTGGAAGTGGTAGCAGCCTGTAGGAAGTGATTATATTTCAGTTTTGACCACAGTCTGTGCTCATGGGTTGGCAATGTTTCTTAAATAATTGAACAGAAGACCAGCAGTGTTGTGCTCTGGAATAATACCATGCTCCATTTAAATGGGCCATATCTTATCTTCCCAAACTACTGCTGCATATACATACTGGTCAACCCTTGAGCCAAAAGTCATCTTAAGCAATAAACAGCTGTAGGTGAGACATCTTGACAGATTGACTCTCAGTAACAGTGAGATTCTCATTTCAGCTCTCTACAGAATTTAAGAATGCATGTATTATGGTTTGGATAGGAGGTATGCCCCCCTAAAGATCCTGTGTTAATGCAGGAATATTTAGAGATAAAATGATTAGATTATGAGAACTGTAACCTAATCGGCCCATCCTAGTTTGAATGGCCTGAGTGGGTGGTAATTGTAGGCAGGTTGGGCATGGCTGAAGAAGGTGGATCACTGGGGGCTTAACCTGGAAGGGTCCATCTTTCCTGTGGCCCCTTTCCTTTCTCCCTTTGTTTGCTTCCTGGCTGTCATGGACTGAGCAGCTTTCTTCTGCCATGATGTTCTGTTCATTTGGACCCAGAGCAATGGGGTCAGCCAACCATGGACTGAACCTCCGAAACCATGAATCAAGATAAACTTTTCCTCCTCTTGGTTGTTCTTGTCAGATATTTTGGTCCCAGAGACAAAAAGCTGACTGATGTGGCAACCAAACTGAATATTTTATCATCAGTAATAAGTGTAAAAGGGCTTGAATTAGAAACAGAGCAATTTATTGTTGAGTGCTTTTTGTTTATCTGTCTACTGTTATGTGTTGAGGGGCATCAAAAGAGAATATCAAACATAGTGGATCTTGACTCCCCAGGAGTTTATAGGCCAATCGAGGAAAGAAAACAAACCACAAAAGATTCTGCATATTCATACATACTAAGATGGAATTGGGAAGGTGTTTGAAACGAACCCTGAGAAAAGAATTTGAGTCTATGTGTTTTGAAGAGAAGGTTTAAAAAGATAAGAGAAAGAAAACAAGGCAGGGAATGGAAAACAGCCAATAAAGAAAACATTATTAAGCCAGGTGCAGTAGCTCATGCCTGTAATCCCAGCAGCTCCGGAGGCCCGAGGCAGGAGGATCATGAGTTCAAAGCCAGCCTCAGCAAAAGTAAGGCGCTAAGCAACTCAGTAAGACCCTGTCTCTAAATAAAATACAAAATAGGGCTGGGGATGTGACTCAGTGGTTAAGTACCCCAGAGTTCAATCCCCAGTCAAAAAATAAAGAAAGAAAGAAAGCATTATTAGACAAATATCAAATATCACAATGAGTGATTTCGGGTTAATCCTATGAGGAGACATTGGGAAATGGTATCCAACACATGCCTCAGAGTCATTCTCCCCATGGGGTAGGGAAGCTACCCCTTCCAGCTTCTGAGGGCTGCAGTTGGGGGTATTAAGGACTCTCTCAGGGATATTAACTCTCCAGCACTTCTGCCTGCCAGTAATATAGGCAGAGCAGCTTTTTGTAGTTCTGGAAAAAATTCTCAGATATAGTGGGCAGATATTGACAGCTGGAAGTCAGCCTGTGCATGTAAAACAGAAAAGTCCAAAACTGTGGGCAGGGGACTGACAGAGTATCTGCTGCAGTAGGATTCCTGGTGGAGGTGAGACTTGACATTGCTCTTTTGTTGTTGTTGTTTATTTATTTGTTTGTTTCAGTGGTGCTGGGGATTGAACTCTGGGCCTTGGGCCTGCAAGGCAAGCACTCTACCAACTGAGCTATATCCCCAGCCTCCTGACAGTGCTCTTTTTCTTTTCTCCCCAGGCTTCCTCATGACCTTGTCCCTGTTGTCCATTGTGTATGGAGCTTTACGCTGCAACATCCTAGCCATCAAAATCAAGTATGATGAATATGAGGTCAAAGTGAAGCCTCTGGCCTATGTCTGCATCTTTTTCTGGAGGGGCTTTGAGATTGCCACACGAGTCATTGTCCTGGTCCTCTTTACCTCTGTCCTGAAGACCTGGGTGGTGATGATCGTACTCATCAACTTCTTCAGCTTCTTCTTGTACCCCTGGATCATCTTCTGGTGCAGTGGCTCCCCATTCCCCGAAAATATAGAGAAGGCCCTCACCCGGGTGGGTACCACCATCGTGCTGTGCTTCCTCACTTTACTGTATGCTGGCATCAACATGTTCTGCTGGTCAGCTGTACAGCTGAAAATTGATGACCCTGACCTCATTAGCAAGTCCCAGAATTGGTACCGGCTCCTGGTGTACTACATGTTGAGATTCATCGAGAACGCCATCCTCCTGCTCCTGTGGTATCTTTTCAAGACTGACATTTATATGTATGTGTGTGCACCTCTGTTGATTCTGCAGCTGCTCGTTGGGTACTGCACAGCCATTCTCTTCATGCTCGTGTTCTACCAGTTCTTTCACCCTTGCAAAAAGCTCTTCTCCTCCAGTGTTTCTGAAAGCTTCCAGGCATTTCTCAAGTGTTCCTGCTGGAGACGGAGGCAGAAATCCTGTGAGTCCTTAGAAGAGACAGACCTGAGGTCATCCAGAAAACAAGAGGAGATGCCTTCTAGCAGTAAAAGAAGTCCTGAGCCCATTCATATCTTTAGTGCTGAAGAACTGTGCTCTGCTTAAGGGACCCAAGGTCTCTCAGGGCACAGGCATATTGTTTTCTGGGTTGATACCTGTTCTTCATGTAAGCGATGAGCACTGCACAAGGAACCTGGCAGGAAGTTAGCTGTCAACTCCTCATGAGCTGCTGCTCTTTAGATGCTCTTGGGTATGTGGGAACTAGGGGGAGAAGCCAGGGACACTTGGCGCAGAAGGGGAAGCCTAAAGCACGACAGTTTACAGGTGACCATGTTGTGTTTTTGCAGGTCTTTTTGGCCTTTTCACTGACAGAGTACCCCTGAAGTCTGAGTTAGGCTGGTTAGATCCATCAGGTAGAATGAGGAAAGGGGCTTACTTGTTTTCTAGTTTTCTGGATTGTTGGTCTGATAGCCTGATAATTTGTTTCCCCCAAACTTAGTTTTTACCCAAGAGCTGTCCTGATGACCAGAGAAGGTTACTAGGGTTTTGCCATCAGCAACATCATTCCTGTCAGAGCTTACAGGGAGGGTTGTTCAAGTTTGGTTTTTGAATAGATACATGTTCTATTTTCATCTCATTAGGGCTTTTTGTACATAACCAACTATAGCCATATGGCATGCTATCATCTGTAATTGATTCGAGAACCTAGATTTGGAAATTTGATTCCCTAGGATCCATGGCTGCAACATTGCATTCTAAATTTGGTTATGGAAGCCCTAGATTTTTAGGAAAGTCGTGCTCCTTCCATATGTTGAAGAAATTGTGGATCAGGAAGGTTGTTAAAACATCAAAATGATGGAGGCTTATATAAGTAGAATTCCTCCCTTCACAGAATGTTTGAAGATGTGAGTCAGCTTGAAGGCAGGCTTTAACCTCCACAAGGTTCAGTCATGTCGTACAGTTCTGGGAAATTTCTAGTAGAATTTGCTAGGATTCACCTTTTTTAGGAAAGAATTAAATAAAAGTGATAGTTTTCACTCTGGCCTCCCCCTTCCTTGTTTGTCAGGAAACTTTGAGACAAGAGTTACCTCGGTTAACTTAAATTTTTCTAGAAAACCCTGCAGAAATCTCTTGCCCAGTGCAGGTATACAGGGCATTTTAATTTTCATTATTTGAAGGGAAAGGATTTTCCTCACCACCCACCCCTAGATAGTGATTGACTTAAGAAACATTTTCAGTAAATAGAGATGACATGACTAGAAGACTTTTTTGTCCCTCAAGGAATACATTTTGGTTTGGCATAATTGTAAGTTAATTTGAACAAGATCTCCAGTTTTATCATCCTCCACCTTTTATCTTCTATATAATTTCTTCTTTAATCTAGAATTCTCTTGTTTCATTAAAGAGGATTGGCTAGCATGTTCTCAATTGTCTTTTAAAAAAATGCCTAGTGCTAGTGCTATTATTTCTACCTTTTAGCATCTTGATAATAAAATACCTGGAAACGGGAAACCATAAAGATCACACTAATTTAGAGTGAGGATGAAAGTAAGACCTGAGAAATTTACAAAGATAACTCATTTATGGACTCTACTTTACCAGATGGAACAGGAATCCACTTCTCTGACTATATGAATGCACAAGACATACTTATTTGGCCATCCTGATTCTGATAATTTTCCTTTTTAATTTTTTTTTGTGTGTCAGATATATAAGTAATTTCATACAGATGAAAATGTGATTCAGAAGTCATTTTCCACTACATTCATGGGTTCATGAAACAATAAATATTATTTCACAGGATCCATGTTCTTTAATATTTTACACAATTCTGTATATATTAATTAGATCCTAAACCATAGAGCCTCGATTTTAGTTTTATGAGATACCTTTCCTCATTTGAAATTCTTTTGGTTTATCAATGTTTATTGTTTAATTTTGTAGGAATGCCCATTTTTGTCTATTTTTAGCCAAATAAGAATAAACTCTAGACTGTGTCATACACTTGTCCTATTTTTAATAGGCTAGATAAACTGTGAGCATACATCATCGAAAGAATACATCATACAACATAAACTTCCATGTACTTTCCATGGGCATGGATACACAATCATACTATAGAAAAACACCTTAGAGAATATATAATAACTTCAGGTTAAAGCTGTTAAAACCCTAGAACCCTTTTGTTCTTTAGGGTTCTGTAGATAACAGCAAAGCCATTTCTATGTCATTCCAAGTGTTTCTTTAATATCAAACCAGTTCCTTCTGTTTATCGACACCAGATATTTCCAAGCTTTTTTGTGAGGAAGGCATTCTTGCCTTGAAGCTTTGCAGTGGCTGACGGTGGGAGCAATGGTGCCCCTTTTCCATCAGAAATGCCTTGGGAGTGAGGACTTGGAGCAGCCACCAGCCTGTCACTCAGGAGGCTTGTTCAGAATTAGACAAGGATGGAAAGAAGGGTATTTCTCAGCTTTGGTTTATAACCTTGCCACCAAAACCCTTGCAAAATGTTAAATTTCAAATACATTGCAAATCACTTTAATTTAGATGATGATAAACATTATTTTATTTTGTTTCCAGGGATTAAACCCAGGGACACTTTACCAGAGAGCCACATCCCCAGCCCTTTCTGTTTTATTTTTAGACAGGATCTCACTAAGTCACTTAAGGTCTTGCTAAGTTGCTGAGGGTAGCTTTGAACTTTCAATCCTCCTACCTCAGCCTCCTGAGCCACCAGAGATTACAAGCCCAGTGATTGTAAGCATCTTAAGTGACCCCCAACCCTAACAGTGATAATCAGTTTGTCAGACTCCCAAATTGCAGTTCACACATTTATACAGACAGAAGTTTGGTAACTAAATTAGACATTCTATCAATTTTAACCTTTGATATATAGTTAACCCAACTTCAGGGACATGTATATCTGTTTACTTTAGGGGAGAGAAATTGTTACTTTTTTTTTTTTTTCTGCATGGTAAAAATGTTAAGTCATGTGAATTGAAATTTTTTGGTTTTAAATTATTATCTCAGAAATGGGAAAACTACAGTTTATTCTGGAAAGCTAAGTTCTAAACACATAAAACCAGCAAATTCCCACATGTGTTAGGAGTCAAAATATGTTTTTCAATTATAATTCATATTTCAAAAACTCTCAGTGCGCTGGGCACAGTGGCACATGCCTATAACCCCAGCAACTTGGCAGGCTGAGGCAGGAGGATCACAAGTTCAAAGCTGGCCTCAGCAACTTAGAAAGAACTTGTCTCAAAATAAAAAATAGAAAGGGCTGGGGATGTGGCTCAGTGGTTAAGCACACCTGGGTTCAATCCCTGGTACTAAAAAGAAAAACAAAAAAACCTTTCAGTACTTTGTCTAATTAACCACATGCCATAACCTGTCATGACAGCTGTTCCAGCTGTATCACTATAATTTGGCTGGATGGGGATGAAGTATTTGCTGAAAAATCTATTGAAATAAGATCATCAAACATGTTTAGACTTTCTCTTGCCATTACTGGAGACAGCCTAGTTTAGAGATTGGCATCTCCCTGTTCAGCCCTACAAGTTTCTCACCCACCAAATTAGGATGATAGACTTGTCCAACCTACCTCAGAAGGTTGTGGGAAAGATCAAATTATGTAACAGGTGTGAAAGTGCTTTCAAAATGTTTTTTAAAAGTGCCATGCATAAAGAGTTAATATATTATTCAAATCCATAAGCAGGTTATTGTTATTTTTTTACTGTTTGAAAAGAAGTAAGTAGCATCATCCGCATGAGTGTCTTGAGTGAATATGTGAGCCTTTGGCCTTCTCAGCAGTTGCCCTTTCTCTTACCACCTCTTGCTTCCAAATTTAGCACCCAAACCTGTAGTACTTGGAGGGAAAAGATCCAATGAATCTGAGAAAGAGCTTCTGATGCAAATGAGTTGATCAAATGGTATTGTCTTTCATAGGGGACATCTTTGGCTAATTGTACTTTACAACTAGAATGGCTGATTCAAGGCATTAACTGAATGTGAGTATAATCTTTTCAGCCTTGTAAGTGTGAAAATAAGCATTAAAATTGATTGTTGAATACAGCATTTCCTTGGAAAACACCTTAGAACATTAGTTTTATGGTTATGAGTGTATGTGCCAATACTTCTCAGCCAATGCATTATGGATGTGAGCTTTTGTGGACTGCTTCTCTGAGTCATTGACTCAAATGTTGTATATGTTTCTTCACGTAATAAATTAATTTTTCAATTTCTCCTTGCATTTCATTCTTTATTCAGTCCTTCCTGACTTTTTCTTTCTTTCTTTCTTTTTTTACTTCAGGAAATATTTTAAAAGACAGAAATTTGAAAATGGTTTCGTTGTTATTGGTTGGTTTTGCAATCTCACGTAGACATTCTTTTTGTAGGATGAGAAATTTGAGAGTGCTAGGATTCAGCCTTGTAAAACAGCCGTAGTCCATGAAAACTCCTCTGCTTGTTTAATAAGTATTTACTTTATTTATTAAAGGTGCACTGCTGGGTACCAAGATTCTGCTCAGTTTTATGTTCAGTTGCCATATGTGATGCCAAAAGAGATGCAATATATATATATAATCTTTTAGACTAACATAAATGGTATATTGACCCAGAAATATAAAACACCAAACAAGTGGCTTCATATTAACATAAACAAATAATTGAATTAAATCACTGTCCATGGTTGGAAAAAATATCAGTCATTAAAAGGGATCATTTCCTACACATGGACTGTTAAATAATTCCTTCACTTCTGAAGGTGGCATAAGACTTAGATATAGATAAGCTTTCTTTTAAAAACAGCTTTATAAAGGTTCATATGCAAAAATTGCATGTATTGAATGTGTACAATTTGATGAGTTTACACATACTTCTTGGTTTTCTCTTTTTGGAAGAACACATGAAATCTACCCTCTTCACATTTTAAGTTCACAATACAATGTTGTCAACTATATGTCCTATGTTGTACAGCAGATTTATGAAAAATAATGTTTTATTGGTACTCCATGAGTTAATGAATCTTTTTTTTTTTTGTAGTTGTAGATGGACAGTATGCCTTTATTTTATTTTTTATATGGTGCTAAGGATCAAACCCAGTGCTTTGCGCGTGCTAGGCACTGCCACTGAGTACAGCCCCAGCCTAAACTTATTCTTTTATAACTGAACCCTTATAACCTTTGAACAGCTCCCTATTTCCCTTCTCCTCAGCTCCTAGCAACCACTCTTCTACTCTTTAGTTCCATGAGTTGGACTCTTTTAGAACTCTCATATAAGTGGAATCATATAGTATTTGTCCTTGTATGTCTGATTTATTTCTTTAGTATGCAATCTGAATTCATTCATGTTGTCATAAGTGGCAGGATCTCCTTTTGTAGGGCTGGAGAATATTTTATTATATGTTTATATCACATTTTATTCATTCATCTGTCAGTGGACATTTGGATTGTCTTCATATCTTGGCTTTTGTGAATAATGCTACAATGAACTTGTGAGTGCAGATGTCACTTTGAGATCCTGATTTCATTTATTTTGGATACATTCCTAGAAGTGGGATTGCGGATCATATGGTATTTTTGTATTTTTAATTTTTTGAGAAGCCTCCATTATATTTTCCATACTGGGTGCACCATTCTATATCCCTACCAACAATGTACAAGTGTTCCAACTTCTCCACATCCCCACCAACACTTATATCTGGTTTTGGTTTTTATAGTAGCCATCCTAACAAGTGTGAGGTGATATCTTGTGATGTTGATTTGCATTTCCCTGATGATTGGTGATGTTGAGCACCTTTTCACATACTTGTTGACCATATGTATGTTTTCTTTGGAGAAATGTCTATTGGAGTCCTTTGTCCATCTTTTAATTGGGTGGTGGTGGTTGCTCATATATTTTGGAGATTAAACACTTACCAAATACATGGTTTGGAAATATTGTCTCCCATTCAGTAGACTGTCTTTTCATCCTGTCGATTGTTCCCTTTGCTGGGCACAAGTCTTTTCAAAGATATGTCTTGGTGTTAAGAACACAGAATGTCAGCCCAACAAGATGGCACACACCTGAAATCCCAGCTGCTGGGGGAGACTGAGGCAGGAGGATCACAAGTTCAAGGCAGCTGTGGCAACTTAGCCAGATGCTGTCTCAAAATAAAAAAATAAAAACGACTGGGGATGTAAGTCAGTGATAGAGTTCCCCTGAGTTCCATCCCCAGTATCAGGGGGAAAAAATTATATATATATATATATATATATATATATATATATATATATATATATATATATATATATATATATTTTGTTGTTGTTGTTTTTTTCAAATAAGAAAACTGAATGTCACCAAGTATAGAGTTCAAGTAGGCCGATCTGAAATTACAATTATGTTTGCAAATGTTTTATTTTGAAGTAATTTCAAATGAATAGAAGAACCTCAGGAATAGTGCAGGATTTTTAAAAAAATCTTTTACCCAGATTTATCTATTTTTGTCTCTCACTCTTTCATGATCCATTTGAGATTATGCGGCAGAAATTACACCCTTTTGTGTCCTGGCTTCTTTTTATTTATTTATTTGTTTGTTTATTTATTTATTTATCGGCATTACACCATTTTATTCCTAAATATTTTCTTGCATTTTTCCTAATAAAGGCTAAAATGGCCACAGAACAATTATCACACAGGGGACTTTGAACATTGATACAATACTAGTATCTAATCTAGAATCCATATTCCATTTAGTATCTGTGCCTTCACAACATTTGTCTTCACAAAGTGTCCACAACCACTTAAATCAACTGAGTGCTCTTCTGTGGGGTTCTCTTTATTTAAAACTATGAGTAAGCTTTAACTTCCCTGTGAATACTTGGAAAAGTACATCAGACTTTGAAAAGTTATTTGAAGAAAATACATACATGCTGTCAGTACTGAAAATAGCTTAAAACCATAGATTTGAAATGTTTATAGGCAAACTGGATAATCCTTTCACAGATATATATATATATATATATATATATATATATATATATATATATATATATATATATATAAAATATATTATATATATATATACACACACACACACCAGGGATTGAATTCAGGGGAGCTTAACCACTGAGCCATATCCCCAGCCCTTTTTAATATTTTATTTAGAGACAGAGTCTTGCTAAGTTGCTTAGGGCCTCACTAAGTTGCTGAGGCTGGTTTTGAACTTGCAATCCTCTTGCCTCAGCCTTCTGCGTCACTGAGATTACAGGTGGGTGCCACTGTTCCTGGCCACAACTACCATTTTAGGCTTCATGTATTTGCCACCGAATATATGAGCCCACTGTGTCAGCTCTGTAAAACGATGTTTTGTCCCAAATTTATAAATATTCGGAATTTGGTGAGCGAAGTAGATACTATTCTGCTATGACCATATTTCTCTGAGTGTCCCCCTCTCAGGAGAGTATATTTTCTTTTTAAAATATTTTAATTGATACCTAAGAATTATGCATATTTATGGGGTACTGTATTATGTTTCAATATATGTGTACACAGTGTTATGTTCAAATCAGGGTAAACATGTCTCCTCAAACATTTATCCTTTGTGGTAAAAGCATTCAAAACCCTTTCTTATAGCTTTTAAAAAATATATAGTACATTATCATCATCCATAGTTACCCTACTGTTCAGTAGAATACCAGAACTTATTTCTCCTACCTAACTATAACTCCAGGAGATTCTGTTTTCTATGAACATCTTTTCAACTGAAAAAGAACTCAGAAATGTCAATTATATGTTGTAATTAAATGAATGACTTTTGGGTGGGGAGGGGTACTGGGTATTGAACTGAGGTTGATCTCCTGCTGGTGTTGCTGTTTTATTTTTTATTTTGAGATAGCTAATTATTGCTGAGGCTGATCTTGAACTTGGGATTCTCCTGCCTCAGCTTTTCAAGTCACTGGAATTACAGGCATGTGCCACCATACCAGGCAAACGAATAACATTTTCTCTTTTTCAGGGGAAGGCACTTCCTAGCAGCCGGGATTTGGATAGAACTGGAAATTTAGAAACCCCCAATCCCTTCTTCCCTAGTTCACAATAAGCCCTGGTAGCCTAGGCCCTAGTGTGCTAAGATGGTGAGTTCACTGCAGAAGCATGCTCTAGGGAATGCCTTCACCTCCTGTTACCTTCTTGGCATGGTTGTTTCTCTGGAAATTACTAGACCTAAGAGACTAAACTGGTTTAAGCAAGTTTTGGAACCAAGAGCATCTTCAAGGAGCATACAGTAGCATGTGACAGCATCTCTCTCTTGCAGCAGATAATCAGAAAATTTTCCACCCAGACTGTGTTGTGGCAACTCATCTCTGTGAGGGACTTGCCGGGGTTTGCCTCCTCTCAAGGAGGATCAATTCATCCAGATTGATTGGGAGATTCTGCCTGTGCTTTTGCTCTCTGCCACCCTCCCATCCTGAATTAATTTTCTCTCTGAATGATGAGTTCCTGATTGAAACCTGATTAGCGTGCTTCCTAGAGCCCTGGAAATACCATCCTCCTTAAACATCTGAATTATGCATCCTGGTTTAATTTCTTATCAGTTTGCTTCCGATCTTAATTACCTAAACTCTACAGTTAATGAGTCAAATTTTCAGGAGCGATAGCACTCAAGAAAGAAAACAGGATTTCCAAGTTCTATTTTGGAGTGCAGCTGCCAGACCATGACCACCAACAGCCCAGCAGAGCCGAGAAGGGCTCCCTGCTGTCACCTCCTAACAAAAGAACCTTCCTAAGTGGAGTAGCAGAATTGTTTAGAACAATGATGCTCAGCTGTAGGGCTTCAGGGCTCCAAGCAGTGCAAAGATACTGTCATCCTCCCCAGTAACTAGAAATGTCTGGCACATACTTGAGCAATTATTTTTCTAGCTAGTGGGAATGCTGTTGTAATACGACAGGACCCCTGAAAACTGTCACTCTTGTCAAAGTAACTTTGTCATTATCCTCCCAGCCCCCACCACGAGACAATATTAAAAATTGAAAAGTCAACCACTATCATGTAGGGGGTAACCTTAAAGATGTTCTTTGCAACTGAAACTCTGGGAAACTACTCCCCAGGTTTTTCCTCTGCTGGAATAGTTTCTCCTCTGTACTTCCGGTTATACTCTTCTTGAACAAATTACTTGGCTTCTCTCATTTCCAGCTTGATTCAAGAAATGAGAAGAGATTTGTGTTTTAAAAGTGGATGGTGAATGCGCACCAGGGTCTTGGAGCTGCATTTTACAGTACACGTGGTTAAAAGTGGCTTACAGGATAGAATTGTTCTTTAACCTAACAAGAAGTTTGGAGGTTTGGAGAGAGGCGATTCTAGATTCTAGCAAGGCAGAAAGTCTTTAGGCAGGGCTGGGGATGTAGCTCAGTTAGTAGAGTGCTTGCCTTGCATGTACAAGGCCCTGGGTTCAATCCCCAGCACCACCAGGAAAAACAAACAAAAAGTCTTCAGGTATCAGAAGCTTCCCTGTCCTTCCTTTCTGACATCTTCAAATTTGTGCTTCTCTCCTTGTGACCTGAATCCAAAAATCAGAAATGGTATTTCTCTCTGGGCATCTTTTATTTCAGGAGGAAAATCTTTCCTAGAACCTCCTACCATGCCCAAGCCTTAGAGCAAAATTTCCTAAGGTTTTTACTGGGCAAGTTTGGGTAACAATCCCACCCAGGAAGCTGTCTCTGGCAAGGAGAATGGAAATGGCACAGCTTCCTTTGACTAGGTAAATTCACTTGTCAGAGTTGGTGAAGGGACCACCATCATCCCTGAACATATGGAAGGAAGAACACCAGTGACATTAGGGTCCTACTGGCAACGAAGAAGAATGGGGAAGTGGCCAATTGCTGAGCAACCTGTAGTGTCTTTTGCTGATATTTTAGACAAAGACCCAGCTAAGCTGATGAATTAGGGAAGAATATAAAAGCTCCTTGTCCTCTCTTTCCAAGGAAAGAAAAAAAATCCACTACTTATCCTATCTCCTCTTGCATCTTATTGTTACCAAAAGCTCTGTCCTTGTCCCTGATGCCTATCCAATAAGAAGGATACAGTTTTGAGAAAAAGGAAAAAAGAAGGTTTATTGCTTTGCTAGCAAAGGAGAAATACAGGGGACTCCTGTCCCAAAGGTTGTGACTCTCCCCATCAGGAAGGGCCGAGTTTTAAGGAACTCTTCAAGAGTTACATTCCAGGTGTGCTCTGGTAGGGGTTCCCAGGGTGCCCTGATGGCATGTTAGGATTCACTTGTTAATTTGGGAGATAGTCACTTCCCAGATCCTCAGTAGGCTTCACCTTCCTATAGTGGATGTGTTCAAGGGCAATTAACCAGGGGAAGAAAAGAGAACACTGAATCCCCAATCTTGTTAGGGAGGGGGAGATGGGAGAAGAGAGATAAAACCATTGTTTAAAAAAAATAGGCTTATAGCAATGAGGGCTATATTCAGAAGGTGAAGGGACCACTGTTACAGAAAAACAAAAAAAAAAAAGGTCTATTGTTAGCAAAGGAGAAGCACAGGGAACTATGAGGTATTTTCAGTACCAAAGGCTGTGATTCTGCCCATCAGGGAGAACAGAAGGCTTTTAAAGCTCTTCAGGGCTGGGGATATAGCTCAGTTGGTAGAGTGCCTGCCTCACATGCACAGGGCCCTGGGTTCAATCCCCAGCAACACCAAAAAAATAAAAAGAAGCTCCATCCCAGGTGCACCCTGATGGTATGTTGAAATTCACCGGTCAATTTGGGAGATAGTCACTTCCTAGACCTTCCAGTGACATCTCCTTCCTGGGGTGGATATGCATTCAAGGACAGATAACTCGAAATAATCTGTTCCCCATCCCCTCCAATTCAGGGAGAGGGAGAAGAGGAAAAGAAAAACAGGTCCGTCTTAAATAAGCAGCATGGAGAAGTGAACCATTATTACAATATGTCCCATTGCTGAGGGTGGCTTTGAACTTGGGATCATCCTGTCTCAGCCTCCCGAGCCACTGGGATGACAGGCATGCTTCACCATACCCAGCTCCTCTAATTTTTAAATAATTTGTTGTGATTTCCTTTTCATTCTGAATTGATGCCCTTTCATTTTGTAGCTAATTTTGAGATCATGCTTTATTTTTTAAACACCTCTACCTAACCAAATTTCTTAAGCTTCTTTTTTATTTTATTTTTTAGGTGTAGTTGGATACAATGCCTTTATTTTATTTATATGTGGTGCTGAGGATGAAACCCGGGGCCTTGCACGTGCTAGGTGAGCGCTGTACTGCTGAGCTACACCCTCGGCCCCCTAAGCTTTGAGCTCCCTGCCCAAATCTGATATGTGACTACACTTTAGCCTCGTGAAGGCCCTGAGTAGTGTGTTCCTGGCAAAGGAAACAGTATGTACAAAAGACTAGCTTAGTAACAAGGATATTTATATTCAGAGAACAGTCTATGGGTCAGAGTTGCTAGAACATGGGAGAGGAGTAAGATTGGAGATGTGATCAGAGTCCACTTTGTAAGATGGAGCAGAAAATGATAGACATTATGTTAAGCATGATATATGCATGATCACGTTTATTCTTCACAACAACGTTATGCAACAGTTACTGTAATTATTCCCTTTGTACAGAGAGGAAAGCTGAGGCTGAAATTCTGCTGTGGTTACATTGTAAGTGGCAGGGTTGGGATTCAAGCCCAATATTGTCTAATGCCAAAGCCCCAGTGCTTAATCACTGACTCCCAAACTTTGTCCAGTTTGCAGATGTGGCTGACTATGGCAGATAACAGAGACCAAGGAAAGCACACTGGGTGCCATTGTCCTATTATGAAGAGGCAGAAACTCATACAGGGCAGCCCCTACTCAAAAGGGGGAGGTGGTTTCTTCTAGGGTGTCAGATGGGGGACAGGAGTGCCCTCTGTAGCTCAAAGAACTGTAGCATGGCTCTTCAGAGCTGTAGGAAGGCCAATGGACTAAAGTCACAAGGGTTACAAAGGAACAGACTCTGGGATTGAGATCCCATCATCGTATAACAATATTTGTTGTGTCCGCCACTCTCTTCTTCCTGGGGAATAAAAGTACAGGGCTTACCAAAGTGAACTGGTGAGTTAGAGCCTAGAACTTGGTTTCTCATATATTTATTTTTTATTTTTTGGACCAACAAGTTAGTGCATCTTACATAGATAAAATAGAAAAAAATATTTTCTTCCAACTGAAATTTTAGGGGGTGTGGGCTGGGTATGTGGCTCAAGCAGTAGCGCACTCCCCTGGCATGCATGCGGCCCGGTTCGATCCTCAGCACCACATACAAACAAAGATGTTATGTCCGCCAAAAACTAAAAAAAAAAAAAAAGAATAAATATTACAATTCTCTCTCTCTCTCTCTCTTAAAAAAAAAAAAAAAGCTCTTATTGTGTCTTAATTATGGGACCATAGAATTACATGAGGTTTGATAGTGTCAGGTTAAGGGTCAAGAAATACTTCAGGGGCTGGGGATGTGGCTCAAGTGGTGGCGCGCTCGCCTGGCATGCGTGCGGCCCGGGTTCGATCCTCAGCACCACATACAAACAAAGATGTTGTGTCTGCCAAAAACTAAAAAATAAATATTAAAAAAAAATTCTCTCTCTCTCTCTCTCTCTCTCTCTCTCTCTCTCTCTCTCTCTCTCTCTCTCTCTCCACTCTCTCTTTAAAAAAGAAAAAGAAATAACTTCAGTCCCCACCCAGACCATTCATGTCTTCCTTCAGTGTCCCCAAGGATGATGTTTATTAAGAGAAAGAAGCAAGAAGTTTTAGCATGTCTACCAACCCCAATGTGGGAACTCCACTTAACTTCTGTGATACTAGTAGAAAGATCTTTTTCCCCACTTGGGGAAGGTTTAAGTAGTTTTGATATTTAAAAGCAGGTTATAAGACCTGTCTTTATGTGTCCTATACATATCTTGGTGATATTTATATCCCCAAATATAAATATATTTATATAAATATAAATTTTACTTTGTTCAGGCACCAAGGACCTGGACCCCAACTGGACACCACAATGATAACCGTTTTACCCAGTACCATAAATTTTACTTTTATATTTATATAAATATATATTTTATAACTCTTGAAATTAAAAGATCAATGGGAGTCGAGTGCAGTGGTACATGCTTATAATGCCAGTGGTTCAAGAGGCTAAGGCAGAAAGATGCCAAATTCAAGGTCAGCCTCAGCAACTTAGTGAGACCCTGTTCAAAATAAAAAATAAAAAGGACTGGGGATGTGGCTCAGTATTTACCTCTGGGTTCAATCCCCAGTACCATAAATAAATAAATAAGAGATCAATGGGAGAGAAAGCTCAACCACCTGTACCTAAGGGCATATCTTTTACTTGTAAAGTGCCTAATGTGGACTAATCTTGGCCCTGAAATCTGACCAACTGGCCCCAGACTTTTCCTTCTTAAGTATAGAAAGGATCCCAGGAGTTGTGTAAGCAGGCACAGTGGTCTTTGTTCAACCACCAGGGTCATACATTTTGTTAGGTAGAAGTTCAGGGATGCCAAAATGACAGAAGCAGGGTATAAGAAAGATGATGCTGGAGGACAAGACAGAAATGTGTCCTGTCCCTGTTTAGGATAAGTCCCATTACCAGGACAACTTCTGCCACTGAGGACTTATCACCATGACAACTCCTGCCACAGGTTCAATATTTTAAAATGACCAATGGGAGTAAAGTGGGCAGTATTCTAATTAGGTTTTCCAAAGTCACAAGTGTGGGGGGCTGTTGGAGAATATTCTAATCAGGTATCATAAGGTAACCAATGGGAGAAAATGGGTACAGATCCATATAGGGAAGAGAACACCTCACAGCTCAGCTTATGATGCTAATTTCCATACACCAGGGCCTTGGCCCTCTTTCTCCCACTCAGCCCAATCCCCTCAACCTTGCAGAGTGCTATCTTCACCTTTAATAAATCTGTACTTTGCCTGTTACTTGTGTGTGTCTTGCTCAATTCTTTGTTCAGGACACTAACGACCTGGACCAACTGGACACCACAATGATAACCATTTCACCTAGTACCATGGATTATAGAAAAACAATAATAATCCAGATTCTTCTGCCTGAACATTGACCTTATTTTCTAGGTCTTAGAACTCCTTGGCACTGTTCTACATTACATATTCCACTTCCCACACGGAGTTAATTCCCTCCTTTCTCTAGAGAAGGAAATTCTGAAGGAAAAAGATAACCAAGGTTTCTATTAAACCCCAAAGACCTACTCAGATATGGCAACACTATTTATCACTGACAGAGATACTTGGGATGACAGGAGAAAATAAATATGATGTTCTCAGAGCCCTGATAGCATCTACATGTTTCCAGAAAGAAAGAAATTTTATGGTAGAATGTCATCTACTTAGATAGCCCTTGCATTCAGCATCAAATTCTTTTTCTTTTTTTTTTTTCTTGGTACTGGGGATTGAACTCAGGGACATTAACCACTGAGCCACATCCCCAGCCCTATTTTGTATTTTATTTAGACAAAGGGTCTCACTGAGTTGCTTAGAGCCTCACTTTTGCTGAGACTGGCTTTGAACTCATGATCCTCCTGTCTCAGCCTCCTGAGCTGCTGGGATTACAGGCATGTGCCACCACACCAGGCTCAGCATCAAATTCTAATATATTCGATGGGGATATAGCTCAGTTGGTAGAGTGCTTGCCTCACATGCACAAGGCCCTGGGTTCAATCCCCAGCACCACCAAAAAAAAAAAAAAAAAAAAAAAAAATCACTGAACACCTCCAAAACTGTCAACCCAGTCAAGCTCTGTTCCTCAATGGCGTTGTCCCTCTCCCAAGTCAGGAAAAGTGTTTAGAGTAAGAGCAGGCACTCTTCATCCTAATTTCTCATTTCTGTATTCAGAAAATGCCCTGAGTAGTGGGGGAAATGTTTTCTGTGTGTGATTCCCTAATTTACAGGCCCATCAGCATCACCAGGGGAGAAGTATTGGCTTTAATAACTGCTAATGAAGATGGGCGCAGTAATGCACACCTGTAATCTCAGTGGCTCAGGAGTCTGAGGCAGGAGGATTGCAGATTCAAAGCCAGCCTCAGCAACTTACCAAGGCCCTGAGCAACTCGGTGAGGCACTGTCTCTAAATAAAATACAAAATATGGCTGGGGATGTGGCTCAGTGGTTAAGTGCCCTGGAGTTCAATCCCTGGTACTAAATAAATAAACAAACAAACAAACAAACTGGAAATGACAGGCCACACCTTCGTCCACTTAACCCATTAAAGGCCCAAGTTTTTAATTCTGCAAGTATTTCAACAAAATCAACAAAGTTGCAATAAAAGAGGTTGGAACTCATAACCAAGAGCTTATATATATATATTATTACATTAATTAATATTATAATTATAATTTTATTATATATTATATACTATATTTAAAAATTTTATAGGTGTTCCCCATCTGGGACAAGGGAAAAAGTTGGGTTAAACCAGCATCTCCTGGAGTAGGACTCGAACACCAGGATTTGCACTATAGCTCTCTAGTGTTCTAGAAATCTTCCTTCACAAGTGAAGGCAGGTGCCTGGGGTTTAACAACAGAGGGCCATTCACCAGATGAAAGTGTCTAAAGGTAGTAGGATCACTGATTTCCTGGTGCTGTGCTCAGGAATCCAATTAAGTGCCTTTTCTACAATGGATTCCATCCTCCTCACCATTCCCCAAAGCCATGGTTTGGAGCTGCAGGAGGGTCCTCTCTCATTGCCAGGACAGGGTGGCCTCACCCTCTAGGATTGGTTTTTCCAGTGTTAAAGAAAAGCGAAGAGAACTTGGTCAAGAATCATCTCTCCCAACAAAGCCTGGCTTTCAAGATGGGGCTTCAACTCAAAATATGCTCTTGTCAGTCCTGAGCAGAAACCCCACGTTCCTCTTTCCAGTTCCACCCATTTCATCCCTCTGTTCCCCCATCCCAGGCAGATAATGCCTCGGAGGTGACCAGGAGCAGGGACAGGCAAATGAGAAAGGGAATACTCGCTCATATTGTGAGAAATAGGAAGTCTGGAGGTCCGTTTTCAGAATATAGTATCCAGCCTTAATTGGAACCAATTGTAGCCACTTTAACTGTAACCCTTCCCTTTGCCCGCCCCAATTTTAAAATTAGCCAATCACGTAGATTGTATCCCTGAGCTCCTCCAATCACAGCGAAGGGCAGCCCTGCGTGAGGCATATAAACAGGCATACTGCCAGCCCAGTTGTGCTTGTTAGCCAGGTTTTTTTTTTTTTTTTTAATTGGTTGTTCAAAACATTACAAAGCTCATGACATATCATCTTTCATACATTTGACTCAATTGGGTTATGAACTCCCATTTTTACCCCAAACACAAATTGCAGAATCACATGGGTTACACACTCACATTTTTACATAATGGCATATTAGTGACTGTTGCATTCTGCTACCTTTCCTTTCCCCTACTATCCCCCCTCCCCTCCCCTCCCCTCCCATCATCCCTCTCTACCTCATCTGCTGTTGTTCAATTCTCTCCCTTGTTTCCCCCCCCCCTTTCCCCTCACATCCTCTTCTATGTAATTTTGTGTAACATTGAGGGTCTCCTACCATTTCCATATGCTTTCCCTTCTCTCTCCCTTTCTCTCCCCCCACTCGTCTTTGTTTAATGTTAATCTTTTCCTCATGCTCTTCCTCCCTGTTCTGTTCTTAGTTGCTCTCTTTATATCAAAGAAGACATTTGGCATTTGTTTTTTAAGGATTGGCTAGCTTCGCTTAGCATAATCTGCTCTAATGCCATCCATTTCCCTGCAAATTCTATGATTTTGTCATTTTTTATTGCTGCGTAGTACTCCATTGTGTATAGATGCCGCATTTTTTTTAATCCATTCATCTATTGAAGGGCATCTAGGTTGGTTCAACAGTCTAGCTATTGTGAATTGTGCCGCTATGATCATTGATGTGGCAGTATCCCTATAGTACGCTCTTTTAAGATCCTCAGGGAATAGTCCCAGGAGGGCGATAGCTGGGTCAAATGGTGGATCCATTCCCAGCTTTCCCAGGTATCTCCATACTGCTTTCCAAATTGGCTAGCCAAGTTTTGTAGCAAGCCCTTCGGTCAAAAGTAAAGGTTTGCCTTGCCCTGGCACTTTCCTGTGTCACGTGGTATATATATATTGTGGTGCGGGGCAAGCACTCTACCAACTGAGCTATATCCCCAGCCCCATCTACTGATATGCATTTTAAGATAGGATTATTACTACTCTATGGGAACAGTTCACTGAACAGACTCTGTTCTGGGGAGTTTACAAGAATTAAGGCTCTTAATACTGGCCACAACCTAATGGGGAAGCTGGCACAGAGGTTGAGTTTCTTGCCCAAAGACACATAGCTGTCATATGCCAATGAGGAGCTTGACTCCAGATGACTCCAAAGTCTGTACTCTTAACCACTGAGCTCTTCTCTCCCCATGTGGCCCTGTCCCCTTTGCATTTCTCCCCATCTCTTCTCTTGGGCTACACAGAGATGAAGAAGCTGTAAGAAAGCAATGTTTTGACATGGGGAGTCCAGGAGATTCACCCATGATTATGCTTATTGCAAGGAGTTGGTGTACAATATTTGAAAAATAAATAATGTGCAGGAGACTGTGTCCACTGTGCTTCTAATCCATCACTAAAGCCCCTCCCCCAATGGTGTTCATTCAGTCACTGCAAAGTCCAGGTCCTTTCCTTAAGGCTCCCTGGAATTTCAGACACTTATGTGGACCCAGTGTGGCTTCTGTTGCCCCATGCCCTGCAACCTGGCCCCTGGCCTCACTCATCACAGCCTCCTGATTCCCCTGCTCCTCTCCTCCTCTCTGCTCTGACACGTCTCCATGTAGTTCCATGGTGCCTTTGGAGTGCTTTTACATGTGTGTTTGAGTTTCCCAGCTTGACTGTGGGTATCTGCTTGACAGCCCCACGGTGTTTGGCATAGTAGGGAACACATAGTCGGTGCACAGGAAATATTTGTGAATTGATTCACATGGAAAGAAAAGTCATTTCCATGTCTTCTCTAGGAGTTCAGCTCTTTTCCTGACTTGTTTGCTCTCTGAATCTTTGAAATTCACACTCAATCTCTTGTTTCCTTTATATCTCACATGTGTGCATTGGGCTGTGAGCTAAGCTGCCTGGGGAATATTTCAGCACCGCCAGTCCCTTGCCCAGTGACTTTGGGCTAGGTGTACTAACCTCTCTATGCTTGCTTCCACAATGTAAAAGGGTGTCTCAGGAAGTCACCGAGGGAAGTAAAGGGACAGTACACACGCAGCCGCCAGATACACTGTCCATATGTATCAGCTATGAAAACAGAAGGGGTTTGCTGGGCGTGGTGGTCTGGGCTGAGGTTCCAGCTACTCCAGAGGCTGGGGCGGGAGGATCCCTTGGGTCCAGGAGTTCCAGGACAGCCTGGGCCACAGGGTGAGACCCAGTCTCAAAACAACAACAAATGGATTGAAGCCTCTCATTCACTTGGTGATATCACGTCTGCTCTCTGGCTTCTGGTCCTCAAGGACCTACTTGCACATGCATGGTAAAAGGCTGTGGCTTAAATATTTTGCTTTTATTCTATTCACCCCTGTTTCCTCACATTGTTCAAATATACGTCATTTCCAAAAGCATCCTTCGGCTGTCACATTCTCCCTGGGCAGCAGGGGGCGCTGGTTGCTCAGTGCTCTGGAGCTGTTCTGGAAGTTGCAAGCTTTCCAACGTTCTCTTAACATTAGGTGCGTTTTTCTTATTCTATGACTGGCTGTTTCCTCCCTCCATGTCTCCCCTCTGCTGCTGACTCACCACTATATGCATGTAACCCCTCCTCAAACGCACTCCTTGTGGATTGTGGCCATTCAGAAACATAGTGACACTTAACATCCCCCACCGCCCAACACACACAGACACACACACACACACACACACACACACACACCAGGTGATGACCAGGAATAATGCTTTTAAAAACAGCCACCATAAAAAGTCTGCAGAAGTTAAGGCCAAACGACCAAACATTAAAATTCGGAGAAGCAGGAAGGATGAGCACTGAGTAGGTGGCCAACGCTGTCCACTGCAAACCCAGGCCAGGCCAGGAAGTTCAGGTCTGATGCTCTGCCATCACACTGGGGCATGCCCTGGCTTCAGAGCCCTTCTCGGCAGAGCTGTCCTCTAAGAGGCTTCCATAGAGTGGCCAACAGGTAAGAGACTGTACTGGCCTGCCCAGGTAGGGCGAGTTTCTGGGTCACTGTATCAGCTCCCAGATGCTCTGTGATGCATTCAGCTGCATCTCAGAAGCCACTGCCTAGGTCTCCTCACCAGGTCCTCCTCCCACATGTGCTAGTGACAGCAATGTATTAATGACAGCAGCCATCATTAATGAGCCAGTGCCATGTGCCAGGCATTTTGGCATTCACAGCAACACCCCATTTGATCCTCAGAACAGGCTGAGAAGTAGAAGTCTAGCTTGGGTTAAGTAATTGGTCAAGGTGATGCAGCTGCTCATTCAGGGGAAGAGCTGGGAGTCCAGGCCGCCCGTCTTTCAACCCCTGGCCCTTATCCTTCCTACCTTGAGGGCCTCCTAGTGGTCACGTGATCTTACTCCAGCAATGACAGGTAGAGCAGGTCCATCATGCCATGGGTCCCAGAAGTCACCCCTCTTCAATACCCCTAGCTCACAGCTCTGCAGAGATACCACACCTGGCAATGTGGTCTGCCTCTCTGGGAGAGCTGTGTCCTCTCCTTGGAGTCCATCTCCACCAGGTGGAAAGAGGCATCACAGTACCCAGACAGGCACAATGGCCCAGGGGCAAAGCACATGGCCTGGGAAATGACATTGTCTACAGAGATGCAGAAGCTGGGTGCACTTGGGGGCACATGGGGGGACATGGAGAAGTGGCCAGTTCTGCTGGACCAACGAAGAAGGAAAGAGAAGGGGTCAGCTCTCCTGTAGCCTGGGAGAGGGATGGACAAGCCACTTCTAGGACCTGAGGTTCCCATGAAGGCTGCCTGGTTCTCTATGAGAGCACAGCAGACAGCCCACTCCTACCACTTCACCTGGGCCCAGTTCTGAGGAAGAGACAGGAGCAGATTGCCCTGATAGTTTTGGTTCACTGCATGGTTGATTTTATTGGCCTGAAAAATGGGTAGTCATGGCAACTGTGGAAGCTTGTTCTGGAAGGGCCATACTATCTAGTGTTGGCATATAGTTTGTAACTTATATTCCAGAATTCTTCCACCTCTGGGTTGGAAACCATTAATGGACCCCCCCCATCAATTTAGTGGGACACAACCAGAAATATTCTTTAAATGGAACTAGACTAAAACTGAATACAAAGGAAAATATCAGAATGCACTGCACATTTTTAATGAAGTATTCTTTGGGAAAAAATTGTTTCAGTTCTATACACTTGTGAGTGTGCTGGGCCAAATATAAAATGTGCTTTTTCTGTGGCCGTGGCCATAAAAGTTTATAAATTGCCACCAACCCTAGTTTCACTCATGTCCCATTTTGACAGGAAACAATAGCCTATTTTTTCTTTCAGAGGAAGAAATGGTTTCTTCTTCTTCTTTTTTTTTTTTTTTTTTTTTTTTTGTGGTTCTGGGGATTGAACCCAGGCACTCTACCAACTGAGCTATATCCCCACCCCAAGAAATGGTTTCTTTTTTAAATATTTATTCTTAAGTTTTAGGTAGAAACAATATCTTTATTTTACATTTATGTGGTGCTGAGGATCGACTCCCAGTGCCTCATGCATGCTAGGCGAGCACTCTACCACTGAGCCACAATCCCAGCCCCACAAGAAATGGTTTCTATAGGTAAAAATAGGAGACAGCCAAAGGATAATCAATAGCAGGACAGAATTCACATTTTATAATTCAATTTATGCACAGTTTTACAAAGGCAAAACTAAACTCTGTGGCCTCACCATGTATCCATTGGTGGTAAAATTATAAAGGAAAGTCCTTAAAGTCAGCAAAATAGTTTTCCTGAAGGGAAGAGGGGACAATGACCAGGAAGGGATATTCTGAGTGGGGGACTGTAGACGACAGGCAATGCTCTGTTTCGTAACTGGAGTGGTCCTTACATGGGGATTCACTTTATAATGATTTGTTAATTTGTGCATTTATGCTATATGCCCTCTACTGCAGGCATATTTCACAATAAAAAAGAATTCTAAATAGTACATTTAAATAGCGTACACCTCATACCACCCTGAAGACACACAATGCTGGCTCTATCTATACATAAATAGATACATATCTAGATATATAGTTATATAGATATAGATAGATCCTTTCCTGCAAAAACATCTTGCCAACAAAAGATCCACAGAAGTGATTATGCAATTATCCAATTAAGTTAATGTCAATGCCTACTTTTAGAATAGCACTATCCAATAAAGCTTTCAGTGATAATGGAATATTCTATATCTCCACTGTCCAATACAATAGCCACTGGCCACATTTGGCTATTAAAGCAATTGAAATGTATCCAGTGCATCTGAGGGACTGAACTTTAAATTATGCTTAATTTTAATTAATTTAAATTGAAAGAGCTATATGTGATCATTGGCCGCCACATTGGACAACACAAGCACAGGCTCATTTGGTAGTATACTCAGAAAAACGTATGCCTTGCTTCTGAATTTGAATCCCAGATCTGTCACCATGAGCAATGAGGTTTTAGGTGGGTTACCTGGCTTCTCTGATACTAATATACTCACCTAAAAAATGGGGATGCAAAGAGATACTTCATGTTGGGCGCAGTGGTGCATGCCTGTAATCCCAGCAGCTCGGGAGGCTGAGGAAGATCGAAAGTTCAAAGCCAGCCTCAGCAACAGGGAGGCACTAAGCAACTCAGCAAGACCTGTCTCTAAATAAAGTAGGGCTGAGGATGTGGCTCAGTGGTTGAGTACCCCTGAGCTTAATACTCGGTAGCTGCCCCTCCCCCTCAAAAGAGATATTTCATAATTATGATGTGAGAACTGTCCAAAATTAATGTATACAAAGCAACTAACTCAGCACCAGATAATAGTTGATATTCAAGAAATGTTGTTTTGTTCCCCATACCTTTGTGGCCATCTCAAACCTGTGTGATCTCCTTCAGATAAGGACTGGGTGAGAAAATTCAAATAGTTTTGTCTAGCCTGCCTACCCAATGTTAGGGTAACTGGAGCAAACATCCATGAGAGACACAGCTCTGAGTTCAAGCAGTGGTTTATTGACAGCGAATATCTGCCAGGCTGCCCTTCTGCAAGGCACAGTATCCTGCTGAAAAAAAACTTCTTAATTATATAGTCATGTACAATAGAGTCGTTAAAAACAACCCATCTGGTTCTGTGATTGTTACTTGGTGTCTTTGTTGTGGTTTCCGTAGTTAGGGACTCTCTGCGGGCCGGCCTGACAGGAAGGTCATGCCTGGGTGGGCAGGTGCTGATTTTCAAAATGGAGTTACTTTGGCCTAAGGACCTAACATCCAACATCCCAAGGACACATCTGCAGGCCAGGGGCATCATTCTTACATCTGGAAATGTTTCCACGTTAAAGGAGCAGCTGTCACTGGCTGAGGATTAGAAAATGCAAGGGACCCACCTGAAGTTTCACCAAGGAGATAGAATTCAAATTTAGATTTCTCTAAAAACAAATAAAAAATAAAAAGGGCTGGGGATGTAGCTTAGTAGTAGAGCTCCCCCGGGTTCAATTTCCCCAAAATAGAAAAGACACCTATCAGTACTTTTGATTGTGTCTATCAAATGGCTTTCCATTATATCATCATTATATATATATATATATATATATATATATATATATATATATATATATATATATATCCTGCCAGCTATTTTTTTAATCAGTTACCCTGACTCCATTGCTATAGCTTATATAAAAATAAAAACTTTACTTCAGCAAAAGATCTCATACAGGGATTAGAGTATATATATTTTTTTCCTTATTTTTTTTTTTTTAGTTGTAGACGGACACAATATCTTTATTTATTTATTTACTTTTATGTGATGCTGAGGATTGAACCCAGGGCCTCACACCTGTGAGGCAAGTGCTCCACCACTGAGCCACAACCTCAGCCTTCAAGAGAATATATTTTAAGACAAATATCCAACAGGGACTTTGACCCAAAACTTGTAGAGTCCTCCTGGTATGAGAAAGACATTTTCAGCTTTCAATCTAAGTGTCTTTATTGGTTGCTGCAAAACATCTTGTCAATGAAAGTTTCACAGAAGTGATTAAACAGTTAAATTCTATCAGGGCCAGTTAGTTCCAGGTCAGTGCTGTCCAATAGAACTGAATGGGGAGGGTGTGTTCTGTACCCATGCTGTCAAATAGGTTTTTGCAGTGGAGTACATGAAATGTGCCCAGTGTGACTGAGGAACTGAATGTTAAATCATATTTTATTTCAATTCATTTGAGTTTAAAGAACCACACATAGCCAGTAGGTACCTTGTTGGACAACACTAGTGGAAAGCCACTTGGTAGCTATAATCAAAAGTACTGATAAGTGTCTTTTCTTTTGGGGGAGTGGGGTGCAGGTACTGGGGATTGAACCCAGGGGTGCTCTGCCACTGAGCTACATCCCAAGCCTTTTTATTTTTTATTTATTTGTTTGTTTTTAGAGAAATCTAAATTTGAATTCACCTCCTTGGTGAAACTCCAGGTGCGCCCCTTGCATTTTCTAATTTTCCCCAGTGACAGCTGCTCCTTTAACAAGGAAACAATTCCCCAAGGCCCAGCCATTGTCCTGCTAACTAGTTCTTTTTTTCTCCTTCTTAGCTTCCTACAGGCAGTCATTTCCTGCTAAGGGAAGCAGGACAGGAAAATGCCCCTCCAAACCAGGGTGTCCGGCACCAGGAGGGTGCCCACGGACCTGACAAACCAGATTTGCAACCCCATGCAGCCTGGGACATATGCATAGTCTGGGCCCCTGATTTTCTTCTTCCCCATTTAATCCTAACGCTTCTGTGGGTTGGAGGAAGGCAGATTAGCCGTCTTCCCGATTTGGCCAACCTGTGAATAAATTCATTTTTCTTTTTATGTCGTTTTTCTCGTACTCCCAATGCGGGCCGGCCATTCAACCCAGCCTGTTAGGACCCCAAGGACCGAGCCTCTGGCCGCCCCACCCGCAGCAGAATTGAAGGACCTAGCGTAAGCCCCCCCCTGCTGGCGACATTTGGACAGGACGCCCCCAGGGGCCAGGGGGCTTTGGAGGAGAGGAACACATAAACTGGCCCTTGATATTTTTGTTTTGTTTGATTGGAAAATAGCTTCGTATCAGGACCTTCATTTCTTTCCCTTCGAGCCGGTGTCGACTGCCCTTGCCGCTTTGGATGATACAGTAAGAAAATTTTTGGAATCATTTTTATTTCTTCCTCTGGATGTTGGTGGGTGACTGAATCCAGGCTGTTGGGACCCCCAGAGCCAAGCCTCTGTCTGGGGTCCCAGTAACAAACATCCCCATCTGTGAAATAGGGGTGAGAAGAGATGCATCTTAATCTTGAGTGAATACTATGTTAAAACTCATGAATGCAAACCAACTATCACAGAGCCTGCCAGCAGCTGATGTTCAGGAACTATTGGGTTTTCCTTCCTGTCCCTCTGTCGCCTTGGCAGTGTGTGACTGGTGAGACAATCCTGATGATTCAGTGCAGCCGACCCAACATCTCTAACAGGAAGTCCCCGCAGACCTGGGCAGGGCCGGGGCAGCCCTGTAGCTCTGTAGCAGGACTTCCTCCAGAACCCAAACTCCAGACACACACCTGTGCTCCTGTGCCTAAGGAGAAATGCGTGGCCAGAACACCCACCCAGCCCCCAAATACACAAAGATCCCCTTCCATATCATGGGGTTTTCTTTGTCTTTTGTTTCTTAGGCTCAACAGTTTACACATTCTGTTCTTAGTAAAGAGGAGACATTATTTACTTCTTCACTGGGTGAATAATTCTTCAGAGTCCTCCTTTGGTATGAAGAGGTCAATCTCTTGTTATATGTTACTGAAACTTAGTTTGTATTCTCTCTCAGATTTTAAACTTCTTTGGGCTTTTCTAATATGTGTTAAAATGGGACAAGAAGTCTTGATAAATTTCCAGCATTTGAGAAATGGAATTCTCATTCACATTATCAGGGGCTGAATTGGCTCCATTCACATGTTGAAATCTTAGCCTCTAGTACCTCAGAATGAGGCTGCACTTGGGGATAGGTCTTTAAAGAGGCAGTTAAGTTAGAATAAGTCTTGAAGGTGGGCTCTAGTCCTATATGACTGGTGTCATTCATATTGATGAATCTAGTTTCATCTCATGGTCTTTGCATTTGATAAAGGCCTTGATAGGGCCCATTAATATTTCTGCAGGTTCACCTCTTGATGTGGTCTTTTACATAAGAACAAGACCTTAATTGGGCCCATACTCTGATTACCTGATCATTGATTATTCTTATTCATTTATCAGAAGAGGAGGTTAGGATGCAGACGTGCACACTTAGAAAAAAATGCCCTGTGAAGGACCAAGGAAGACGAGGGGCATCTACAAACCAAGGAGAGAGGCCTAGGAATTGAACCAGATCTGGTGAAACCTTCATCTTTGACTCTTAGTCCCCAGAACTGTAAGAATATAAATTTGTGTAGTTTGAGTCCCACAGACTGAAGAACCCAGATAAGGTGGCCCTGAAAACTAGCACAACACTTCCTTCCATGAAGTTCTTTATACTTGGGCAGATAATTTTGTCTATTACAGCTACTTGATTGCTATAATAAATATTGAAACTTCTGGTGGTTGTAGTTGATTGCACACTTCTGTATGAGCCAATGAAAGGAGGCAAGTCTTGAAAGGGTAGCAAGTGGATCTACTGTTGCATCATAGACATGTGGTCTCCACAGAGGAAGTTGAGATCCTCCTTCACTCTTGACCAGTCAGGCCATATTTGGAATATTTTTTTCAATTCTGTATAGCAGTAAATAGGGACTTCAATCTGTGCATTGTGCAGTGACTATGAGTGAAGCACTAGGTTATGTACATTGTGCACGCTTAATCCCCTCTCCCATTCTTCAGATGAGGAGACCGAGACTAAGATGCCTAAGGTCATAGAGCTGGTAAGTGTAGGGTCAGGATTCAAACTCGGTGTAACTTCATCAAACCATTTTTACAACTAAAGGGGGACAAGAAAGGCTTTGGAGCCACCTGGGAAGATTGAAAAGGATCTCTCATGTGTGCTGAAATATGTTTTCAGGACTTTTGTGTTGGTAATAGTATCAAAGTAGGTGAGCTCTTCCAATGATCCCTTCTCTTCCTAATGTATCTGGGCTCCATGGATTTTCTGCACATGTATCTGTACTTCCCACCCCATGGTTAACAACCTCCCCTTCATCCTCACCTCTTCTCTGAACATTCTATTAGTTCATGGTTTTCTTTCCTCTTAAAGGGCTGGTTGATCTGCAGACCAGCTAGCTACAGAAGTTGATTCTCTCATAGTCTGTGGCTATAGGGTGGGAGGAGGGGGAACTGGGGTTGCCTTTGCTCTAGCTGCTCATTGCCATTTCTAGACTTTCATTCCTCCCGTATATGCAAATCCCTGTGTTCCTTTGATGTGTAGGGGGGCACTCAGAGGGACCTCCTCAGCCCCTCTTCTTTGAGGTCATGTACTGGCCTTCCAGTTGCTTTCTTAAGAACACACGCTCTATATAGCCCACCTCTCCACGTTACCACTTCTTTCTGAGTAACTTCCAGAAAGTCTTCCTTGGCCTCCTCATTCCAAGATCTTCACCTTCCTCCACTTCAGCCACCCTCTCCCAGAGCCACTCACTGGACCCTGTCATCTCTCAGAAGTGTATCACCTCTGAAGTCTCCATCTCACATGTACCTTCCCACCCTGACCTCCTGCTCTTCTGGCTTCCTCATTCACTCAGGCTCAAGACGTCTGATCTTCAACCTCATCCTGACCTTGAGTTTCATTTTGACCCTGTAGCTTTCCTTCCCTCTTGTGTTAACTTGATGTTCTACCCATCTTAACTCTCTCATCTATCCCTTCAGTTATTTTCTTGGATTTGTCCTGAATTCTCTCATGCTGGGTTCCTGTCCCACATGTTAGGTACAATACAACTGTGATCAACTCATCTGCCCTCCTCTATATTTGCACCTGGGTTGATAAGGAAAGCTGCCAAAGTTACCCACAGACTCATACCACTATTTAATTTGTGATCTCCCAGCTCACTCAACTGGGTCTTTAATTAGGCCTGGAAACCATTTTGTATTTCTATAGTCAAATCGTCCCTTCTGAACAGCAAATACAGTATCAAAAACTATCATCTGTTTCCTGACATATCTGCCCACCTTTTCATTTTCAACAGATGGCCCTGCTCTCTCTTTCACAAAGAAAATGGGAACCACAAAAAGGAAGTCCCTACTCTCCTGCCACCAGCTCTTCAAACCCTCCTGCATCTGTACCCTCCTTCCCCCTTTCAAGAAAGAAGAGGCCCCTCTTCCTGTGTCATATTCATTTGATTGTCTTCCCTCCCTGTGCTTAGAGAACTTGCTCTATCCAAGTTCTTACATGTTTAGCTGCTCCCTTTGTCCATACTCCTTCTCTACAATATTTATAATTTCCTATTTTTAGAAAGTGAAACCGAATCTTCTGGTGCCCACATGCCTTCTTTTTTCCAGCCAAACTCTCTCTTCCCTATCACAGCCTTAGCCACTCTGAGGTGACTCACTCCCTCACCTCAACCCATAACATCTGGCTCCTCTCTGTGCTCTCTAGTGAAACCCCTTACTGAGGTCACTTATAACTTCCTATTCTTAACCCCAGGGGTCACTTATCAGCCTGTTTTGTACTTAATTTTTGCTATCAAATGACTGGTACCTGAGATTTCTATGGCTGCTAAGCCCCGTGTATCTCCAGATCTGCATTCTCTTCTCTGATGGCTTTTTCTCTTCTCTAGATCAGATTCCTCCTCTCCTACTGTCCCCCAATCCAGGATCCCCAAGAAATGGTCTTCCTCCATGCCTCCTCCTTTCTTACTGCAGCACGAACCCATGACTTTGTTTACCTTCGACTTACTGATCACACCCACTCCCTAGTCGCCAGGCAGACTTCATCATCGTCCTCCATATTTGTTCATCCAATTAGCTAGCTAGCACTTCCCCTTGGAGAACTCCTCTCCCCAATTCATCTGAACTCAGTCCTGTGCAAAACTGAATTCATTTTCTTTCTCCATGTGACAGATTTTCTTCCTGTGAACTTCTTTCAGGGAATGGTATTAACTCAGATGTCCTAACCTGAGGTTGGTCTTGACTCCATTCTGTCCCTTAGCACCATCTAATGTTATTTCTTTGTAAAAGTGCCTATTACTTCCAAATTCTTCCATTTGTCTTCTTTGCCATTTTCTATAGTCTAATTCACACTCATACACTCTCTCAACGTGATGGTGTAATGTATATTTGCTGTACTGTTTGAGAATATTCAATTTTGCTATAGAAGAAAACAAGTGACAAACATGGAATCCATAAGATGTGTTTGGCATAGGTGAGTATCTTAGTCAGTTTGGACTGCCATAATAAAGTGCCATAGACTAGATGGCTTAAACAGAAATTTTTTTCTCACCATTTTAGAGACTGGAACTTCAAGATCACTGTGCCAGCATGGTCTGGTTCTGGTGAGGGCTCTTTCCCTGGTTTGTAGATGGCTACCTTCTTATTGTGGCCTTACATGATCTTTTTCAGTGTGCATGTGCTCAGAGAAGAGAGATCTCTCTCTTCCTCTTCTTTATTACTACTATTATTATTATTATTTGATAGCAGGGATTCAAGCCAGGGGTCCTTAACCACTGAGCCACATCCCCAGCCCTATTTTGTATTTTATTTAGAGACAGGGTCTCACTGAGTTGCTTAGGGCCTCACCAAATTGCTGAGGCTAGCTTTGAACTTTTGATCCTCCTGCCTTAGCCTCTTGAGTCTCTGGGATTACAGGCGTGTGCTACCTTGCCTAGCTTCTTTCCTTTTGATTGTTATGATCCATGTTAAATTTTATTTGATAAACTGTGATTCCTTACTATGATCTCTAAGTCTTTTCTATGCCCTCTGGGATGGTTTGCCTGGTAATGAAGGCCACCATTCTAATCAAGGTAATTTCCCATGTGACAGTGGGATTGCATTAATGATATCAAATTTTCACCCCTCCCTATATGTACACCCTTTAGTATGTGACTTTACATATTCTCCCATTGAGGGGCAAAATAAATTTTCCTGTTCTTTGAAATTGAACTCAACCATGTGATGTACTTTGCCCAATGCAATGTTAGCAGACTTGATGCTGGCAGAGGCTTGACAGAGTGTTTGAGTGTTTTGGCTTGTCTTCTGTGGGCAATCTTCCATCTCTGTGAGGAGGATGTGCCCATGTTTCCCTATTGTTCCCAGGAGGTATGGAGTCATTCCCAGCTAAACCCAGTCCAGGTCAGCTGACTCTCAGTTTGTAGTAGACGCCCAGATGCACCCAGTTTAGATTAGCCATCTATCAACTGATCTGCACACTTGTGAGAAATAATATTTGCATGTCATTTTAAGTCACTAAGTTTTGATTATTTTCTCACATGGCAATAGGCAACTTATATGCTCACCTGGACAAATTCTGCAGCCTGTTTTTTTTCCTGCCCACAATATTCTTCTTCAATCTATTTCCTACTGAAATCATAGTGCTCTTCTAAGACACAACTCTGATCACTTTATCTTCCTTATTCAATGAAATTTTCTTCCTTCCTTTGCACTGGGGATTAAACCCAGAGGCACTTTACCACTGAGTTATATTCTCAGTTCTTTTTAGTTTTTGAGACCAGGTCTCACTAAATTGCTGAGGCTGACCATGAACTTGTGATCCTCTTGCTTAAGCCTCCCAAGTAGCTGGGATTACTGGCATGAGCCACCACACCCAGCTCAATAAATATTTCCTTCCTTTCTTTCTTTATTCTTTTTCCCACTGGGAATTGAACTTTGCCACTGAGCTATCTACATACCCAGCCCTTTATACTGTATATTTTGAGACAGAATCTTTCTAAATTGTTCAGGTTGGTCTGGAATTGTGATCCTCCTATCTCAGCCTCCTGAATAGCTGGATTTATAGCTGTGCACCATCACACCTGGCTACTGGGTGGCTTCACAAACAGAAATTTATTGGCTCATACTTCTAGGAATTAGAAGTCTGAGATCAAGGTGACACCAGGGCCATGCTCCCTCTGAAATAAGTGCTCATCCTTGCTTCTTCCTGGCTTCTAGCAGTTGCTGGCAATCCTGGGCATTTCTAGGCTTGCAGTTGCAATATTTTTGTGTCTCCCTCTATCATCACATGCTGTTCTCCTCTCGTGTCTGCACATCCTCTTTTCATAAGGACATCGGTTGTGTTGGATGAAGGGTTCATCCTACACCAGCATAACCTTATCTCCTTTCACCTGCAATTACCTTATTTCCAAATAAATTCACATTCCGAGGTGCTGGTGTTTAGGACATCAATATATCTTTTTTGGAAGACCCAGGTAAACCCATAGCAGCACACTCTTCTGATTGGCTTTTTACAGCCATTGATCCTACTCATGTATCAGATCTCATTTTTGTTATCAATTCTCCTAGGAAAGCTTCGCTTGTCTCCAGGACATAGTTAAATGCCACTTCAGTGTATAAACAAAATGTCATAAGTCGCTGAATATGGAACAATCACATTATAAATAGATTTAGTGGCTTTCAATCAAATGAGATCTTACTATATTATGAATGTAATGGTGATACACCGAGATGGAATATGGACTTTGTCATGGACTAGTTATTTGTCTCTAAGAGAAATTATGAAGTCAGATGGGACCAGAAATTCAAACAGTTTTGTGACTTTCTCTCCAAAATTTCCCCATGTCTATTTCTCTTAGTAAATAAGTAGCATTTCTTTCCACATGAAATAAGCTTTCTTTGCTTTTTGTGACTCACAAACTTATGGCCAATCCATTACCCCCAAGTTTAAATATACCTGATTCAGCCACTCACTGGGACACAGATATAGTATTCAAAAATCCCAGGGAAAGTAATTTAGTTGTCCCAGCTTGGGTTAGTGTTAAGCCATTAAACAACCAGCTATGTTTTGGGATAGGGTTACGAAGTTCAAACATGACGTTCAAGGGACAATTTCTATGGATCTGTGGATGGCAGATTTGGAGATTGGAACACACTCCAAGTGAAGTGGTGCTCATTATAGTGTAGTTGTGTAACAGGCTGGGTTTGCCTCCTTATCACTAATAGTGTTAATGAGAAAAAGGCCGTAAGTTCCATTCCAGGATTACTCAGGGAGGTTTACTCGTTTTTTTGCCAAATAGCACATTGAGCATTGAATAGTGTGCTTTGGATAAGTTTCCTTCCATTCCTTCTCTGGTTCAACTTCCATCAACTATAGAAAGGAAATGAGGAATGAGGAGTCACAGGCTCCAAGAAAATAAAGATTAAAATAGCCCCAAAGCCCTAGAATTCACTGACAGCAGTTAAGTATATTCATTTATCTTTGTCTTCTTTTCCCTCCCAAGAAAAGAAAACATTTCATGACTCATATGAATCTTCTAATGGACTGGATGAAAATGGATTGGACCAGACCATTTTTCATTTTAGACACAAGCTGATATGAACAAGATTGAAAGCAACGTATAAACCAAATGTTATGAGTTACTGAATATGGAACAAGTACATTATAAATGTCCCCTGTTGGGCCACATTCCATCCTGTTTGTTAGTTGCCTGTGAACATTTCTGCAGCATCCACTATGCTATGAGTTCCATGAAGAATGTGAAGACCAGCTGGGTATGGTGGCCCATACCTGTAATCCCAGCAGCTTGGGAGGCTGAGGCAGGAGGATCGTGAGTTCAAAGCCAGCATCTGCAACTCAGCAAGGCACTTAGCAACTTAGTGAGACTCCATCTGTAAATAAAGTATAAAAAAAGGCTGGGAGGGGGCTGGGGTTTTGGCTCAACAGTAGAGTGCTCACCTAGCATGTGTGAGGCCGTGGGTTTGAAACTCAGGAACACATAAAAATAAATAAATAAAATAAAGGTATTGTGTCCAATTACAACTATATATATATAAATTTTTTTTAAAGGGGGCGCTGGGAATGTGGCTCAGTGGTTAAGCTCTCCTGAGTTCAATCCCCGGTACCCACCCCCCCAAAAAAATCTCTTAAAATAAATTTGTTCAACCAAAATAGTGACTTAATTTTTTTTTCTCTGCTTGTTTTCATGAAATTCTCCGTCTTTACCTATTCTTGGCTACTTTTCTCTTTATCATTTCCTAGAACTTGTCAATGTCTGGGCCTTGACGCTGACTCTAATTTCCTTCTTTCCTAATGCTAATTTCCTAAGTGTCTCTCTTTTCTCTTTTATATATTTTAGAAATAAAATGTCCTTTTTTTCTTTTCACAAATACCCTTTAGAAATTTTATTTTTCATCTTATATCCTGGACCTTATCTTATTCTTAACTGTGTTATGCCAAAGTCATCTCATATTGGCTCATGAAAGCCAATTGTTAAATCATCAGAAATTTTATGAACTGAATATTAAACATGTGTATCCTTGGAATCTGCCATGGTGGAATTATACACACCACAGAAATTAGCAAATGCTACAAATCAGGGTTCACTTCCCAAACCTAGACAGCCAGTTACTAAACATTTATTAATACACCATTGTCTAGACTCTTCATATTTTATTACTGGAGCCCACTCTCCTTTCAACTTCTGTCAGAGAGGTAGGTGTACAGCCCGAGGGGTGGAGTGCTGAGGGAAGGTGGATAAAGATGGTAGAATCTCTGGAAATAGAAAGTCCTGTATCCTATGAATGTACACATTTCTACAACACTAGCTCTGTAGACTGTCTTTTCTTAACTGGAAAAGGATAGGTAGTTGTGATGAAAACTAGTACTTACATTGTCTTCATTGGTGCTCTAATGAAAATATGTCAGTCCTGCTGCCTAGCTTATAAGGGCCCTTCTTGTGCTTGAAGAATCTACCACTGTCAGAAGATAAAAAGCTGACAATTTTATTGTTTGTGATCTCTAGCAACTGGAGCAAGAACACAAACTTAATGAGATACTACCAAGATCTTGTATCTGAAGGTAGTAATAAGAAGGATTAGGAGTTGGGCATGGTGGAGCATGCCTGATATACTGTGACTCAGGAGGCTGAGGCGGGAGGATCACAAGTTTGAGATCAGCCTCAGCAATTTAGCGAGGCTCTAAGCAATTTAGTGAGACCCCATCTCAAATTAAAAAAATAAAAAAGGGCTGGGGATGTGGCTCTGTGGCTAAGTGGCCCTGGGGTTCAATCCCAGTGAGAGAGAGAGAGAGAGAGAGAGAGAGAGAGAGAGAGAGAGAGAGAGAATGATTTAGGAGAGTTTAGAATTCATTCTGCTGCTGGCTTTGATGGCAGCTGCCCCTTACTCATATGAGTTCCTTTGGATTACCTTGGCTTTCTGGCATCTCAGTGCCCCTCTGTCCTTGTCTCTTTTCCCTTCCTGGGTCCCCAGGCTTTCTGTCAATTCTTCAAGGCGTTCTTTAGCTTTTGAATTAGTTACATTGAGTGGAGTTAGTTAGCTTCTGTTATTTGTAGCTAAATGCCCTGACCAAAATGATCAATGTTCTGAGAACCCTTTGAGGGCTGCCCAGGGCTGGCAGGACCTTGAAGTAGCTATCAATGCTGCCGCCTGGATGTTGGTACCTGGTTTATACAGCCTTACTTCCACTAATGGGATTAATTCAGTTGAGAGGAGCTTAAAGCATGTGCATTAAAATAAGAGAATTTAGAGAAAGAGAGACAGTCACTAAAAGGGAAAGAAATGAGACAGATGGGTTTTTTCCACTAATATTATTTTAATTTCTTTTAGTTGTACATGGACATAATACCTTTATTTTATCTATCTATCTATCTATCTATCTATCTATCTATCTATCTATCTTTATGTAGTGGTGAAGTTCAAACCCAGTGCCTCACATGTGCTAGGCAAGCACTCTACCACTGAGCTACAATCCCAGCCTCACTAATTTTAAATATTCTCAATCAGAGCCTGAACTGACCATCCTTCCATTCTCCGTGTTGAGTAGAAGAAAATTGATATTTCTTAGCTACTCCATTTCTGGGTAGTTGTCTTGGGCTCCTGAAATATTCTTAAGCAATTTTGGATCAAAAGCACTGGAACAGCCAGGCAAGGAGGCACACACCTGTAATCCCAACTACTTTGGGGGCTAAAGCAGGAATCATAAATTCAAAATGAGCCTGGGCAATTTAGTGAGACCCTCAGCAATTTAGTGAGACCATGTCTAAAAATAATAAGTAAAAAGAACTGGGGATGTACCTCAGTGGTAAAGTGCTCCTGGATTCAACCCTGAATACCCAAACAAAACAAAACAAAACAACAGCAACCAACAAACCAAAAAACAGGTATGGTGACTCATGCCTCTAATCCTCAGTAACTCTGGAGGATGAAACAAGAGGATTACAAGTTCAAAGCCATCCTTAACAATTTAGCAAAGACCTAAGCCACTTAGGGAGAGCCTGTCTCAAAACAACAACAAAAAGAAATTAAAAAAAATAAAAATAAAAAGGGTTAGAGATGTCCTTCAGTGGTAAAAGCATCCCTGAGTTCAATCCTTGTTACCCAAAAAGAAATCTCCAGAACTATTATCCTTTGATCTACTAAGAAGAATTTGCAATAATGACTGCCTTTACTTAATATTTGGGCTTATATAACAGAAATGCTCAATCTGGTTTTTGTGTGGCATTTTTAAGAAACTAGGATTCTGGATGTCTCTCTTAATTTGGTCCTTCCTTTTCCCAGAACAAAGCAAAATCAAAAGAAAATGCATTTGGGGCTGGGGTTGTGACTCAGCGGTAGAGCACTTGCCCGGCATGTGTGAGGCACTGGGTTCAATTCTCAGCACCACCACATATCAATAAATGAATAAAATAAAGGTGCATCAACAACTAGAAAATACTTTGTTTTAAAAAAATGCACTTGGTGGCACGGGCTTTGTGCAAAACACATGAAGTTCTTCTTGTTTTCCATCAAAAGGGAGTTCTGTTGCATAGGTTCACTTATTTCACTTTGATTAGTAGATCTTCCTTTTCAAATATAAATTAGTTTTGTGCAACAATTACATAAAACATTTCTTACTTAAGTCAAATTCATAAAACAAGACATAGTCAGAAAAATCAAGATTTCATTCAGCCCCTTTTCTTAGATAATCGTTAATATGTAATATTTTTATATGTATACTTTTGTATGTTTTATATATATGGCTTACATGTATGTATATATTTGTGTGTATTTCTCCATCTAAACTAACTTTTAAAGTTAAAATTAAACTTACATGAAAGTACAAAAAATTTTAAGCAGTAAAAAAAAGCATTCAGTAAAAACAATACATTAGTACTAAATTTCTATTTATTTATGTGATCACGTTTATTGATGTTCTTCTTTCTTTATATGGCTTCAAGTTAGTGTTCTTTTATTTCAGCCTAAAGGACTCTTTTTAATATTTTTTGACAGGTAGGTCTATTAGTAATTCATTCCTTCAGCTCTTCATTATCTTTTTTTTTTTTTTTTTTTTTTTTGTGTGTGTGTGTGTGTGGTGCTAGGGATTTATTTTTCCATTTTTGAAGAATAGTTTTGTTGGGCACAGGATTCTTGGTGGACAGATTTTCTTCTGTTAGCACTTTAAATATATCGTCCCTCTTGGGGATTTTTGAGCTTCTTGAGATTGTTGGATATATAGATTCATACCTTTTATCAAATTTGGGAATTTGCTAACTATTATTTCTTTGGATACTTTTTCTGCTTCTTTCTTTTAGGTTTTCCACTGTGTGTGTATTTATTATGTTTGATGGTGTACTGCAGGTGTCTTAAACTTTTCTTTGTTCTTGTTTCTTACTGTCCCTCAAATGAGATCATTTCATTTGATCTATATTTAAGTCCACCGATTCATTCTTTCTTTTTTTTTTTTTCTGTGTGCTCAGATCTGCTGCTTAATCCCTCTGGTATATTTTAATTTCCGTGATTATATTTCTTAGACTTCCCAATTTTTACTTGGTTCCCTTTTTATGATTTCTATCTCTTATTGGTAGACTGTTTGTTGAGATCATTTTCCTTTCTTTCTTTATCTATAGTTCCCTTTAGCTCTATGAGAATATTTTAAGATTGTTGATTTAAAGTCTTTATATAGTAAGTCCAGTAACTATGCTCCCTCAGGCACATTGTCTGTTAATTTCTTTCTTTTTCCTGTGCATGGGAAATAAGTTTTTTTATTTTTTATTTTTCAATCTTTGCATGCCTTGTAATGTTTTCCTGGAAATTGGACATTTTGAATATTATGATGTGGTTAGCTCAGATTCTCTTCTCTCTTCAGGATTTTTTGTTGTTGTCTGCTGTTGTTTGTTTGTTTAGTGACTTTCTAAACTATTTTTGTAAAGATCGTATTCTTTGTTTTCTTTTTCTTTTCTTCTTCTTCTTTTTTTTTTTTTTTTTTTGGTACTGGGGATTGAACCCAGGGGCACTCAAACACAGAACCACATCCCCAGCCCTTTTAAAAATATTTTAGGGACAGGGTCTCCCTGAGTTGCTGAGGCTGGCTTTGAACTCTTGATCCTCCTGCCTCAGCCTTCCAAGCTCCTGGGATTACAGTCCTGTTCCACTGCAGCCGGCAAGATTATATTCTTTGCCGTGACTCCTATATGAGGTCTGTTCTTACCGAATGGTCAGCTAGCCCTTTGACAGAGATTTCCTTAAATAACTAGAGGCAAAACTTCGAAAATAAATGAGAAGGAAAATATAAGAAGAAAAGATAAAATAAAAGAAGAGAAACATATTCTCCAGGTTGTTGAAGATCGGTTCTGACTTAACCTTCACTGCCTGATTTCTCTGAGCCTAGAAATCAGCCAAAGATGGAAGCCTGTGGTCTTCTGATGTTTCTTCTGAGCCATACCCTGCCCTGGTTCTGCATGTGGACTTCTAGTTTACTTGGTCCACATGGGAGCTCTTGTAAGCCCTTATTTTCCCTGCCCCAAAGAGTCTCCTACCCCAACTTTTCCTAAGGGAATTTCAGTTGTCTATTTTTTACTCCAATTGTTTTTTTTTTTAGGGTTTTGTTGGTGGCAGTGACTTGATTTTCAATGTTTTTGAAGAAGAATTTCACTTAATTCTCTCCACCCCAAGAGAACCCTGAATTATTTGAAACAAATTCAAGCATCCTGTGTCTGTTCTTCAGAGAACCCATCCCTATACAGGTCACAGAAGACAAACACTACTATGCCTTGGGAATGATGTTTACTTTGCTCCCTTCAGAACCAGGAGAACAAAATGGCTGCTGTCCTCAAGACCACTGCCCCACCCGGAAGGGGTATGAAACAAGGGTGCATTAAAATACCACAAAGTTACGGTGTTTTAGTGGCCTTTTCTCCCGATTGAGTAAAACATTCATTGTCTTCCAGAATTCTGATAAGTTTATCCTGTTTTTCCTATACTTTTCAATGATTTTGGGGATGGACAAGCCCCTCCGATTTCTTTACTTGACTTGTATAACTATTAGCACAGGCTGTCAAAAACAAAGTACCATAGACTGGGTGGCTTAAAAATCAAAAATTTACTTTCTCAGAATTCTGGAACTGGAAGATCAAGACCAAGGTGCTGTCAGAATTGGTTTCTGCTGAGGCCTCTCTCCTAGCTTACAGTTGGCCACCTTCTCACTATGAACTCATGTGGCCTCTGTGTGCGTGCGGAGAGAGAGCTCTCTGGTATCTCTTCCTCTTTTTCTTCTTCTTCTTTTTTTTTTCTTGCATTGCCAGAGATGGAACCAAGGCCATTGTACATGCTAGGTGAGAGACCTACCACTGAACTACACCCCCAGCCCTCTTCCTCTTGTAATAAAGTCACAAGTTGTATCAGATTAGGACCCACACAATTCATTCTATTACACTACCATATTTGCTGACATTATCCTTGACTTTATTATTATTATTTTAGTACCAAAGATTGAGCCCAGGGGCACTTAACCACTGAGTCACTTCCTCAGCCATTTTTATTTTTTATTTTGAGACAGGATCTCACTAAGTTGCTCAGGGCCTGGCCTAAGTTGCTGAGGCTGGCTTTGAACTCACAATCCTCCTGCCTCAGCCTCCCAAGCAACTAGGATTACAGGAATATGCCACCATGCCCATCTCACTTTGCTATTTTTGAAAGTTTCTCCTTTTCTCCCTCCCTCCCTTCCTCTCTCCATCTCTCTCTCCCCCCTTCCTCCCTCCCTCCCTCCCTCCTTTCTTCCTTCCTTCCTTCCTTCCTTCCTTCCTTCCTTCCTTCCTTTCTTTCTTTCTTTCTTTCTTTCTTTCTTTCTTTCTTTCTTTCTTTCTTTCTTTCTTTCTTTCTTTCTTGTCTTTATCTCTCTCCTCCTCCCTTTCTTTCTTTCTTCTTTCCATACTTTCTTCATTTCTTTCTGGTACTGGGAATTAAACCTAGAGGAGCTTTACTGCTGAGCTACATCCCCAGCCCTTTTTATTATTTTATTTTGGGATAGGGTCTCTCTAGTTTGCTGACAGTCTTCCTATGTTGCCAAGGATGACCTTGGACTTGCGATCTTTCTGCCTCAGTATCCCTAGTCGTTGGGGATTGCAAGTGTGCGCCACCATGCCAGACTGGGCATATTTAATTTTTAAGTCTAATCCGTACTTTGAAAACTGAACCAAATTGACAGGACTGATATTTGTCCAATTATATATGTGTAATGTAGATATTTAAATTTCAAAAGTAAACAAATCTTAAATGTCATTATAGTCATCAATTTTTTAAAATCTTTTCAGTAGGGCATGGTGGCAAACACCTGTAATCCCAGTGGCTCGGTGGCTGTGGAAAAAGGATCACGAGTTCAAAGCCAGACTCAGCAACTTAGTGAGGCCCTAAGCAACTTAGCAAGACCCTTCTCAAAATAAAATATAATAAGGGCTGAGGATGTGACTCGGTGGTTGGTTCATTCCTCGGTGCCAAAAAATAAAATATGTTTTCATTTCCATCAAAATGTTTGCTTTGTTTACAGTTGTTAACTTTTGAGTCCTGAGAAGTTTAGCAAGGAAAATGAGTGCAGTCTCTGAATTATACAAAAGTCTGGTTTGAGTCTGAATGTGCTCACTTTCTGGAACTGAGAGTAATATTCACACTTTATGCCTCTAGTTTTAAGTTTAGTGTGTGCAGATGTGTTCTCACATCTGTGAGAAAGTAAAACTTTGTGGTTCATTTGAAGTCCTACTAATTGTCTTGAAATTCTTTAATTTTGATCTCAAAAAGCAATTCTATAAATCTCATGGAGAACCACAAATTAATAATCTCACTGCATTAAAATAAAATAAATATTCATTATTTGCTTTAACTTTTGCTTTTACAAAAAGCATAAATAGACCATAAATAATAGTGGAAAACATGCAGATAGGAAAATTCTTATTCTTGATCCACCTCATCTACAATGGCTGACTTGGCCTTGCTAAATTGTTATTCTAATAACAGTTGGAGTAAAAAGTGGGTACACTAATCCTTTCCTTTAAACCTTAATAAACCATTGAAACTTTTTTTTTTGGGGGGGATGGGCACAGTGGATTGAACCCAGGAGTGCTTTTCCATTGAGCTAACTCCCCAGCCCTTTTTATTTTTTTTTATTTTGAGACAAGGTCTTGCTAAGTTGCTTAGAGCCTCACTAAGTTGTTGAGGCTGGCCTCGAACTTGGGATCTTCCTTCCTCAGCCTCTTGAGTCGCTAAGATTGCAGGTGTATGCCACTGTGCCTAGCTAATATCTTTAACTTTTACTGCCTGTGACCAATATGTGGCAAATGAACTCTGCTATCCTGCATATAATCAAGTTCTCCAGTGTTCTCAGTCATCTTCCCTTTACCCTACAAATCACTACAACTCAAAGCCCAGAGAATGGGCAAAGTCCAGTGTCTTTCCCAGATATCTCCAAGGTGTTTCAGGCTTCTATCCTCCTGGTTGTCTCCTGGGGTATTTATTTATTTATTTATCTAGGTCATCTTTGCCCACTCATAATCACCCCTTCCTGCTGCCTCAGTCCCCTGTGGTATGCTTTACTCCACAGCCAACTTCTGCCTTATTCTGCATAGTGATCATTCACTCAGGGCTGGTGTTGGTATGCTTGTTAATTAGCTTTACTGAGAATATACAAACAGAAAGGAATTATAATATAGGAAAGGAAAATCTTAATTGTGTTCCCCTGATCTCTAAGATCAACACATGAACAGAAAAACCCTTTATTGATTATATCTTCTCTTGGGCCAGGAATTCTGTCCTGTTCTGGTACCTCTCTCATCTCTGTGAGAACCAATTCTAAACACCATGAAATTACCAAACCTTTTAATTACCAAAAGGCCCATCGAGTGTCTTCCCTAACAAAAGAGCAGCAGCATCCCCAAACTAATTCCCCGCCCCCCAATTCCTAGAGCAGTGAGTGCACACTGGAGATAGCTTCTGATATGTCCGATTTTAAAAAAAACTGTTTTATTTAAAAATAATTTCAGTTGGACATGGTGGTGCACACTTGTAATCCCAGCAGCTCAGGAGGCTGAGGCAGGAGGAGTGCATGTTCAAAGCCAGCCTCAGCGATGGTGAGGCACTAAGCAACTCAGTGAGATGCTATCTGTCTCTAAATAAAATACAAAATAGGGCTGGGGATGTGGCTCAGTGGTTGAGTGCCCCTGAGTTCAATCCCTGGTGGTAATAATAATAATAATAATTTCAAACATACAGAAGGTTTAGTTACAAGGATACTACAAAAAAATCCAGAGTACTCTTGATTCAGACTTATTACCTATTAACATTTGATCACATTTACATTAGCAGTTCTCCCCATATTATTTCTTTCATTTGAGAATCAGTTGCCTACATTTTCAATGTTACCTAAGAGAAGACCATCACTAGTAATGTGACAAACCAGCCTCATGTGCCTTCTGATATGATGCAATGAGAACGACTCATGTCATTTCTAGAATGTGCCAAAATGCATAGCATGAATCCACTCATAAACAAATATCAGACTCACCTCAAATGAGAAACATACTACAAAAGAACCACTCTGTAGTCTTCAGAAGTGTCAATGTCATGTAAGAAAAAAAAAAAAGAAGACTGAGGAATTGGCCCACATTAAATGAGGTCACAGATACATGACAACTGGATTCCATGTGTGATCTTTAGATTGGATTCTGAATCAGAACGAAAAAAAAAATTTGGCAGTATGAATATGAACTTTAGATTAGATAATAATATTGTATCCATGTTATATTTTCTAATTAAAATTTTATTTATTTGTTTGTTTGTTTATTTATTTATTTGTTTTGGGTATCAGGGATTGAACTCAGGAGCACTTGGCCACTGATCCACATCCCCAGCCTTTTTTTATATTTTATTTAGAGGCAGGGTCTCACTGAGTTGCTCAGGGCCTCGATAAATTGCTGAGGCTGGCTTTGAACTTGCGATCCTCCTGCCTCAGCTTCCCAAACTGCTGGGATTACAGGCGTGTGCCACCGCGCTCAGCTTATATTTTCTAATTTTGACAATAGTACTATGGTTATGTATGCTAACAGACTTTTTGCGTGTGGACATATGTGTTTGCTTGAAGCATCTTCAATTTCTCAAGAGCAACCAGTCAGACTCTGTTTGAGGCCAAACGTTATGTGCTGGAAGTATCAAGGGTATTAGACCTCAAAGATAAATGATTTGCATAAACCTTTTTCTTAGAGAAACACCTACTACAGTACCAGCATTCCTAAGAAAGATGACATTTGAAGCTCTTACCTGGATAATACCTAAGTTACTAGTTGACATTTTTACAAGATTGAGCCTTCACCTCCTGCCCAATGTGGGGCTATGAGAGCTCAGGTACATACTGGGGTAAGGAAAAGTGATGTAAAAGACACAGAGACAGAACTTTCCTTTTGTCAGATCCAGTTGAAACTTACAGAAACTGGTTGTAGGAACTTAACACCTTTGTTCAACAAAGATCTTCAGGTTCCTTAGCCTGAGTGGGCCTCTGCATGCATGTGGTTACTGTAGCAACATCTAGGCTGCCAGGATCCTGGAAACAAGGGCTATTCTGATAAGCTTATGGAGAAGACTTATGTAACATACTGCAAACTGAGAACCAACATTGCAGAGTCCAAGCCAGGGGTCTTCGGACAGCAGTTGAGGTTCATAAAATGATTTTTATAGAATGGTTCTGGTGGCTCAGATAAGCCAGGACACATCAAATCATAGCCCTGCCATCAAATACTCATGTAGCCCTAGGCAAGTTACTTTATCTCCCTGGATTGTATCTCTCATCTGTAAAATGGTATCAGCTTTCTACTGCTGCTGTAACAAATCAATACAACCAACTCAAAACAACACAAACTGATTTTCTTCCATTTCTGGAGGTCACAGGGCTAAAATCAGTTCCACTGAACAAAAATCAAGGTGTCAGCAGATCTGCATTCCTTTTGGTAGCTCTAGAGGAGAATACCTTTCCTTGTCTTTTAAGGATTCTACAACTCCATTCCTTGGCTCCTGGCCCCGTCCTCCATCTTTAAAGTCAGTAGCAGAGCATCTTTTATTTCTCATGGCCTCTGTTTCCATCCTCTTCCTCTGATGCTGGGCCTTCTGCCTCTCTCTAATAAGGACCCTTCTGGTTATATTGGGCCCATGTAGAGAATTCATGATAATCTCCTCATCTCAAGTTCCTTAATGTAATCACATCTACAAAGCCTCTGTAACCATGTAAGGTGACATATTCACAGGTTCTAAGGATTAATACCTAGACATCTTTCAGGGATTAGCATTCTTCCTACTATGAATGAATGTAATGGTTTTACATGCCTTATAGAGTGGTGGTTGTGAAAAATAAATGAGAAAAGCATACAAGGCATGCCTAAAGTACTTCATAAATGTTAGGTGTTGTTACTAAGACTAAGTGAAGCCTGTAAAAATAGATTGTTTTCAGAAAAAAAGGAAGTAAGCCAATTTACCACAGGAGGCATACTGAAAAGTTTTAAATTCAAATTAATATTTAGCACTATTTCCCCATTTTCTTCCTCATTCTGATGAATTAATATATGCAAATCACATTTAACATTAAGAATTAAAAATAGGGGTCTGGGGTTGTGGCTCAGCGGTAGAGCACTTGTCTAAGCACTTGTGAGGCCCTGGGTTCGATCCTCAGCACCACATAAAAATAAATAAATAAAATAAACGTAATGTGTCCAACTACAACTAAAAATAAATATTAAAAAAAAAAAAGAATTAAAAATAGGGCTGGGGCTGTAGTTCAGTGGTAGAGCACTTGCCTTGCAAGTGTGAGGCACTGGGTTCCATCCTCAGCACCACATAAAAATAGACAAAGATATCGTGTCCATCTACAACTAAAAAAATATTTTTAAAAAAGAGTTAAAAATTAAAACTTCATCACTAGACATTTTCACTTTTTTTTTTTAAGGATGGGGTGCTGGAGATTGAACCCAAGAGTGTTTTACTGATGAGGTACATTCCCACCCTCGGCCCTTTATTTTGTTGTTGTTGTTTGTTTTATTTGGAGACAGGGTCCCTTGAAGTTACTGAGGCTGATCTTGAACTTGTGATCCTCCTACCTTACCCTCTAGAGTCACTGGGTCTACAGGTGTGCACCACCCTAATTGGCTTGAGATATTTTCACTTTCTTTTTTCTTTTTTCTTTCTTTTTTTTTTTTTTTAGAGAGAGAGAGAGATAGAAAAATTTTTTTTAATATTTATTTTTCTTTAGTTTTCGGCGGACACAACATCTTTGTATGTGGTGCTGAGGATCGAACCCGGGTCGCACGCATGCCAGGCGAGCGTGCTACTGCTTGAGCCACATCCCCAGCCCCGAGATATTTTCACTTTCTATTATGTAAAATGCCAATTAAAACCATTTTCATGTCTTTACTTGCAGAAATCAGCAAATTCCCCTTCCTACCTCAGTGTCTCTCTCTCTCTTTCTCTCTCTCTCTTTGCCTTGTTTTTTTCTTTCAAACAGGAGATGAAGTATCTGAATCCCATTCCTGCAATATTGTTGGACTTTCATTAAACTTTGAGACTCTGGTTATGGAATAAATGTGGGTTTCATAAAAGCATGAGTTAGTAAGAACACTCCTCAAAATTAACAGTAGAAATCCAGTTGAAAGTGTTCTTTTAAAAGTAAGAAGTAGAGGGCTGGGACTGTAGTTCAGAAGTAGAGTATTTGCTTAGCATTTGTGAGGTACTGGGTTCAACTCTTAGCACCACATAAAAATAAACAAATAAAATACAGGCATTCTGTCCATCTACAACTACATTTTTTTTTTTAATTTTAAAGTAGGAAGTAGTAAGTGTTGGGAATTTCTGTCTTAAGTAACTGGGTTAAATACTAAAGCCTGGCCACCAGGTCCAAATTAAAAAATGAAGCATTTATTTCCCGACTGTCTCAGTGAAGAAAACCACATTTCCCAAAGTCACTGAGGGTCATCCTAGCTTCAGTTCTCTCTCCAGCATTGTGGAGGTCTTAGTGTGACCACATGGTTATTCAATTTTCCCTTTTGCTCTCTCCTACTTTCTTATCTTCCCTCTGCAGGTCTTTATCTCCCAAAAACATTCCCTAATAAAACTTCTGCACACTACTGTCATCTCAGAGTCTGCTTCTCAGGAAACCTAATCTTCAAGAATAACTGAGATGAACAAGTGTCTCAGGCAGATGGGACTCAAGAATTCAAACACTGCCATTGTATTTGTCTCCAAACATCCTCATCCCTTTTCCTTCCTTAACTATTGATTCTCATTCTGTTTGTGTTAACAATTGTTTTTTTCCTGGTACTGGGGATTGAACCCAGAGGCACTTTACCACTGAGCCACATCCCAGCCCTATTTTATATTTTATTTAGAGAGAGGGTCTCACTGAGTTTCTTAGGGCCTCGATAAATTGCTGAGGCTGGCCTTGAACTTGTGATCACTGGGATTACAGGTGTGCACCACTGCACACAGCTTGGTGAGTGTATCTGATGTTCACTACTGTCTAGCTTAACACTAACAGTTTAGGATACAATGGAAATCAAAGTGACTGGGAGAAAGTAAGCCTTAGCTACTGCTTGAAGTTCAAGTTTCTTCATCTCGTCAACCCATCCTGTTGTTCCTTTATAAACCTTCCTGCCTTTCTAAGAGCAGAGCACAGTACATTTTTCTTACACAGTGTTCTCAAAAGGAAAGTTACTTTCCAAAGAAGGATTTTCCTCTTCATTGCAACTGATCTCTCTTCTTCCACCTGTGAACCAATTGAGCTTCTTAAGACTCCCAGGAAATCACTGCTCACAACCCTGTGATAACATTCATGAAAGAAAAAAAAGCCATAGGAGGGAATGGTTGATTACCCATGAAAAACAACCTTTCTTTTTTGAAGTTTCTTCTGAAATTGCAGAGGACAGGAAATGGAGTGGGAAAAATGTTTAGGAAATAGTTTGTTTTTTTATTTATTTATGCATTTATTTATTTATTTTTGTGCTGGGGATTGAACCCAAATGCGCTTAACCACGGAGCCATATCCTCAGCCCTTTTTTATATTTTATTTAGAGACAGTGTCTCGCTGAGTTGCTTAGGACCTTGATAAGTTGCCGAGGCTGGCTTTGAACTCACGATCCTCCTGCCTCAGCCTCCTGAGCTAAAGAAATAGGTTTTTATATATATATATATATAAAATAGGGAACACTATTTCCTACTATAACATGGTCTTGTTCTTGTTGTTTTCTCCAAACAATATAAGCTTCAGAAGGTAGATGAAAAACTGTGGGAAAAGCTTGAATATTTAGATAGGACAAAGAAAGATGAGCCATTAGACAGGGACACAGAAAAAAAATACAAGAAGAGGTACTAAAGAGAAGACTTCATTTTATTTCAAAGAGCTGGTAGAAGGGCAGTCATCCCTGTGGAGGAGTTTGAGAATGGCAGAAGATGAGTTTGGAGAACAGATTTTTAAGGGGGTTTATTGCTCTTTAGGCATATATGCCTCAATTCTTAAATTACATGAGAAAATGAGTACACATCTGAATCACTTTTGTTTCAAAGTCCAGTTAGAAGAACAGAAACCACTGTATTTCAACAGAGGGAATTTCATACCAGGAAATTGTTGTATGCATGATGGAAAAATGGAGAATCCCAACAGGGCATGCAGGGGCAACATTAAGATAAACAACAGGAAATGGTTACCACCCTCAGGGTTAGAGGGGAACTGCGAGGAGGCGGGAGGCAATGAAACTCCAGCTCAATAGCCAGGACCTTTGGCAAGATCCAGAACTACTATGGTTACTGGCCAGCAGGAGCTCTTGGCACAGAGGGAGGGACTGACTGGTGGGAGCTGGAGGCTCAGTGGAAATGCAGCCACTTGAAATGGAAGCTATGAGAAGCAGCATTCTGGCTTCTCCCAGGCTCCCTCTCCTCCAGTTTAGCTAAACATACCAGAAGTCAGAGGGCCAACGAAGCTGCCAAATACAATTCTCTCTGAAACACAGCAGGGCAGGGAAAAGGTCAGGAATAGATGAGAGCAAAGAAGCAAATAACTGGCACAAGTTTCCACTGTATTTCTTTGAATTCGTCTCTTTGTGGAATGGAACCAGGACAGCTTCCCTTTATGTGGTTTATCCGTGCTCCAAGACCAATAGAGAAGGTCAGAGTTGAATATCTTTTACTGAACATTACAAAGTGAAAAACAATACTACTTTGCTACTTGTCAATTACAGAAGCTGGCCCAATTCCCTTCCACTCCTCCAATTTCTTTTTTTTTCCCCTGGGGAAGGAGGATATTGGGGATTAAACTCAGGGGCACTCAACCACTGAGCCACATCTTCAGCCCTATTTTGAATTTTATTTAGGGACAGGGTCTCACTGAGTTGCTGAGGCTAGCTTTGAACTCATGATCCTCCTGCCTCAGCCTCCTGAGCTGCTGGGATTACAGGTGTGCACCACAACACCTGGTCAATTTCTTTTTTAAATCTCCCTATTAGCTGTAGGTGCTGTACAACCATCTTTGTGCAATTAGTTAACTATGATCTTGTAGTGGAGTTTACCATACTACTTTTTTTCTTTTTTTTGTTGGTTCTAGGGTTTGAACCCAGGCACACTTTACCACCGAGCTACATCCCCCGACCCCCTGAAACCTCTGCCCAGTCCTTTCTATTTTTTATTTTGATAGAGGGTCTAGCTAAGCCACTGAGGTTGGCCTCGAACTTGTGATATTCCTGCCTCAGTCTCCCAAGTCACTGAGATTATAGGCGTGTGCCATCATACCCAGCACCATCCTACCCTCCTTCTCTTTCCTGTCTTAAGGACTGGGTAGCAGCTGAGAGTGGATTGCTACATCTTGCTTTGGCATCTACCATATCTGACATACCTTAGTTCTGACTATGTTTGTACATTTAGCATAGGGGATACCATATTTGCCATGGTAGATGATTGTCACTGAACATTTTGTTATATTTTCATTTCCTGTATTTGTAGGTGGAGTGATTTAGGGTGGGTTTAATACAGGATTTTTTTTTCTGGTATTATGGTTAAAAGTGATAGAAAACTGGCACATTCTACAAATATAAGTCACCAGCCTGGTCCTGTAGCACAAGTCTGTAATCCCACCAATTTGGGAGGCTGAGAGAATTTGAGGCCAGCCTTGGCAATTTGGAAAGGACTTTCTAAAAAAAAAAAAAAAAAAAAAAAAAAGCATGAGAAGAAGATCACCATTAAGCAGGGATGAGAAGTGGGAGGGAATGGGAGAGAGAAGGGGAATTGCACGGAAGATGGAAGGAGACCCTCATTGTTATACAAAATTACATATAAGAGGATGTGAGGGAAAAGGGGAAAAAATTTTAAAAAAGAGAGAAATGAGTTATAGTAGATGGGGTAGAGAGAGATGATGGGAGGGGAGGGGAGGGGAGGGGAGGGGAGGGGGGATAGGAAGGGGATAGGAAGGGCAGCAGAATACAACAGACACTAGTATGGCAGTATGTATAAACGTGGAAGTATAACCAATGTGATCCTGCAATCTGTACACGTGGTAAAAATAAGAATTCATACCCCATTTGAATCAAATGTATGATATCTGATATGTCAAGATCATTGTAATGTTTTGAGCAACCAATAAAAAAAAAGGCGGGGGTGGGTTGCTGGGGATGTGGCTCATTGTAGAACACCTCTGGACTCAATCCCCAGTACCTCCCTGCAAAAGTTATAAATATCAAGCATCATTATTGTTACTTTTTTCAAAGAGGCTGTAAATGCCCTCTTTTTTCAAAGAGCCTGTCAAGCCAGGTGCAGTGGTATATGCCTGTAATTCCAGTGACTCAGGAAGCTGAGGCAGGAGGATGACAAGTTTGAGGCCAGCCTCAGCAACTTAGTGAGACTGTCTCTCAAAAGTTTTTAAAAAGAAGGGCTGGAGATGTGGCTCAGTGGTAGAGTGTCCCTGGGTTCCATCACCAGTACAGGCCCAAAAAATTAAAAAAAAAAAAAAAAAAGAAAAAGAAAAGAAAAGAAATCACACTGTGTTGTGGCTACCAAGAAATGGTTAGTCAAGTGACTTGAAAATTTCAAGCAAATAACTGGTTAGTAAAATGTGAGTTCATGCTGTAAAACACATCCTATGAATTGCACTATTTGTCTTTCAATTATAGAAATTGGTTTCATTTTCTAACATGCTTAGTTGTTATTGGATCTTTATAGCCGTGTAGTCTGTACTTTTTGTGGTTTAAAGATTTAAATTTGTTATGGAAACAGGCTTTTCAGTTGACCAATGATTAGCTAATTTCTGATAGTACAAAAGGAAATATATTGCCCCAAGCCTGCTGTTTTCATTTCCTCATGGGGAGAAGCAGCACAGTATAGAAAAAAGGCAGACACAACATACTGAACCTCTGTCACCATGGGGAACTGGGCTGTCAACGAGGGGCTCTCCATCTTTGTCATTGTAAGTACCAACAAGAGATTAATTATGAATACTCTGACATGTTTGTGTTCTCTTGGAAGCTAAAATAGAACAACGTTGTTTTGTTTCTTTGATAAATTGATTGAGTGTAGGAACAAATGTCTATCTTTAGAAGTACTGAGTTCATTTTCCAAATTCTTTAGTAGAAAGAATGTATCTTGGGTGCTCATTTCTCCTGGGTTATTTCTGAGTTCTTAGGAGTACTGTTTGCCAGCATTTCAGAGAGTGTAAAAGAGAGTTCCTGCTAATGATCCTTCATTCTTAGTGTTTATTCATTACTCAGAGACAAATGTTCCTACTTTCTGCGTTTAAACTACTTAAAAATGGCCAATGGAAATTTTGTACCATTTTTGCAATAGAAGACTGGCACATGTATGAGAAATTGGCCTTACTTCAGTAATGGTACTAAAACCAAAGTTCTCAAATTTCTTTTTAAAAACAAGTACCTTCTTTTTCTCCTGTGGTCTAAACTTGAGTTATTTATAAAGTTAACTAAGATTCAAGAGAAAATAATTGAAATAAATTGTCTATACTCACACATATATAGTGTGTATATATAATAAACTCTCTCTCTCTCTCTCTCTCTCTCTCTCTATATATATATATATATATATATATATATATATACTCTTTGGAGACACAATTTTTGTAAGTAGAGATATGACTAATTTCCAAGTAGATGTTTATTTCTTTCTTTTCTTTTTCTTTTTTACAAAGACTACAACTATATCTTATATGGTGGTCTCAGCAAAGCAGTAATGGACAAATTGAGTAGAAAGAAATGTGATTTCTAAATTTCCTTTTTGAATAGCTGATAGAAGCATGATGTTAAAAAAGGAACACTTATGAATGGAACTTTTGTTAAGAATTTATCACAAAATCTATGGACTCTGAATTTGAGAGATACAAAAATATTACAGGCACAGATAAAATATAGCAACAAATATTTTTTATTAAGACTATGTTTTGTAGCACATGTGTGTATTTGTTTAACTTGTGGATAAAGACTTGTAGACAGGTGCAACAAATAAATCCTTGGCCCGGTTTAGCGGTGCACACCTGTAATCCCAGCAGCTTGAGAAGCTGAGACAGGAGGACTCCCAAGTTCAAAGCCAGCCTCAGCAACTTATCGAGGCCCTAAGCAACTTAGCAAGACTCTGTCTCAAAATAAAAAAATAAAGAGGACTGGAGATGTGGTTCAGTGGTGAAGCACCCCTGGGTTCCAATCCCTGGTAACAACAACAACAACAACAACAACAAAAAAACTCATCTTTTACAACCCAGAACTCATTGTTCAGGGTGAGTTTTGGTACATATAAGAAGAAATATTGTAAAACCCAAGACAGCTTAAAGTGACGAGGGTATTGCTAATCATTAAGGTTGGTTCCAAGACTAAGAGTTGACAATAAAAAAGCATAGGTCACGAGATAAATCTCAGGTATATCATTACTCCAATTTTCATGTTGTGACATATAAAGATAGCTTTAGAAATTATATTTTATGTCAAACCAACATTTTAATACAATATCGAACTCTGCATATTTGAAACTGTAAACCTGACTTCTTATCACCATTTTAAGAGCAGGTACTCTTAGAAGAAACAAGTTGAAATTGTACTTTTAGCTCTCTCTATAACTTTCCCCAGGAAGTGACCGCCTTTGAAATTATGTGCTCATGTACTTGAAAGTGAAGGCACTGTTTAGAAAGCCAGAGTTGGGAAGAATGACAAAGTCAGGAAATGGAAAAGTTGCTTTTGCACCTTCTTCTTTGTAAAGTAAGATTGTTCTCAAGCATCTATGGACACTTAGTAGTCAATATTAAGAATAGTCTTTTTCCTGTGATACTGGGGATTGCACCCAGGGGTGTTCTACCACTGAGCCATGTCCCCAGTCCTTTTTTAAAATTTTAAATTTAATTTAATTAATTTATTTTTTGGTGATTAAACCCAGGGGTACTCTACCACTGAGCCACTTCTCCAGCCCTTTGTATTTTTATTTATTTATTTTTTTAACTTTGAGACACAGTCTTACTAATGCCCAAGCGGCCTTAAACTTAAGATCCTCCTGTCTCAGCCTCCTGAGTCACTGGGATTACAAGTGTGCACCACCTGGCTAATAACTAGTAATTTAATAGTTAAGAAAAGATCATGATGGAGCTGAAGGTAGATAACTAGGTAGTGTCACCAACTAATAAACTCAATTTGGGGGATGAAAAAAGAGGTCACAAACTAGAAAGCTTTCTTTGCTTTTAAATCTCATGTCTCTTACCCCTTGCTCATGGTCTCTATCTCCTCCTTCAAAAGTTAAATAAAACTTACCAAGTAGAATAGAAGACTTGGCATTTTAGCTGATGAGACTCCCGCTAGTTGGGGTACAATGCAGTGTGGTGCAGAGAGGTGACTGGCACCTGTGAGAGCAGAACACAATGTCCTACTGATAGGGGGATGGCAACAGTAACGTATTTCCTTCCATTGTTATTTGCCAGTCAACCCTGGCTATCTACCTAAGTTTAAGAAGAAAAGAGGTGGGCCTGGTGTAGTGGTGCACACCTGTAATCCCAGTGGCTCGAAAGGCTGAGGCAGGAGGATCTCAAGTTCAAAGCCAGCCTCAGCAAAAGTGAGGCGCTAAGCAACTCAGTGAGATCCTGTCTCTAAATAAAATACAAAATAGGGCTGGGGATGGGGCTCAATGGTCGAGTGCCCCTGAGTTCAATCCCCAGTAACCCCCCCCCCATAAAAAAGAAGAAGAAGAAAAGAAGTGGAAAAAGGAAGGGAGGACAGATGGATAATTTGGCATAATGTCCAAGTAGTAAAACAATCATGGGGAGCAATGTAGGGTGCAAAGGTTAATTACAGAAAATGGTAACGACACTCTTGTGGGCTTTAAGCTGGTTTCCCCTAGCTTTGTAACCATCTTTGTCAAATGCTGGACTTGGGGAAGTCCTGACCTTCGTCTGACTCTGATCTTTTGTGGAATCTACCTATTGAGACAGGAGAAATTCACGTGACTTTTTCTGTTTGTGCAGCTGGTGTGGCTGGGAATGAACGTCTTCCTCTTTGTCTGGTACTACAGGGTTTATGACAATGGAGAAAAGTACTATTACACTCGAAAACTTCTTGGGGTGAGTATAATATCTGTCTTGTGCAATATTGATCAGTTCACATTTCTAGTCAGACATTATTATTTTTATTTCCTTTAATGTTTAAAAAATATATATTCTGACCAATCCAAACATCACCATCAGCCTCACTCCCTCCATTGGAACTTTTTGGGCAAGAGTCTCTTAATGCTTCTGTCAGTGTGACAAATGAGGATGTGGTAGAGGGTCCCAGCAGCAGCCTTTCCCTCCCAAGAACCATGGTACCATGGGAGGCCAGGTTGAAGCCATCCATCTAGGGATGATGCATGTAAGACAAGTGAGATTTTCCATATTTTCCAAGTCATCTGGTTCCTACCACTTTTGTGTATAGAGAATCCTGCTCCTGGTGACATGTGATGAGGTGGCCTTCAGAAAAATCAACCTCTGTCTACACCAGGAAATTTTGAGGAACTTGCTTTAGTGCCCCATCTCTTCAGTAGGCCAGCGAGTGAGGCCCTTGAGTTTCCTTGGGTCCTTTAGAAAGCTCAGTTTCCTTGAACTGTCCGGCCTCTTTATCAAGAATGAAAGTAATTATTATTGTGCCTGCTCCCAGAACACAACATTTGTTATTTAATGCTGAAACTATCAATGAATTAATTAGTATTCAGTATATTATAAATCACATGTATAAATACTTATAAAACACAATTTGCTACATTATTATAATTGCTTTAAACTTATTCACATTGATGCTTTCTTCCTCCAAAATATGAAACAACTTCTTTTTTTTTTTTTTTTTTGTGGGGGAAAGTATTGAGGATTGAACCTAGGGGCACTCTACCATTGAACAACATCTCCAGTCAATTACTTATTTATTTATTGGTACTCAGTTTTGAACCCAGTGATGCTTAAACACTGAGCCACTTTTTTGTTTTTTTATTTTGAGATAGGGTCTGACTGAGTTGCTTAGGGCCTAAGTTGCTGAGGCTGGCCTTGAACTTGTGATCCTCCTACCTCAGCCTCCCAGATCTGCTGGGATTACAGGTGTGTGCCACCGTGCCTGGCTATTTGTTTATTTTTGAGACAGAGTCTTACTAAATTGCCCAGGCTGGCCTAGAACTTGTGATCCTTCTGCTCAACCTCCCAAGTAGTTGGAATTACTAACCTGTGCCACTGTGCCTGGTTGTAACTTCTTTAAACATTATAAAGCTAATGATTATGCTGAAACATCATACCATAGCAACTTCAGTTATTGTTGAAATCTAAGTGCTATGAAAGTCCTGTTTAAAAATTTTAAAAGGTTCAGTTTTATACCTGGTGTGGTGATGCACACCTGTAATCCCAGCAACTTGGGAGGCTGAAACAGGAGGATGGCAAGTTCAAGGCCAGCCTCAACAATTTATCAAGGCCCTAAGCAAGTTAGCAAGAGGTTGTCTCAAAATAAAAATAAAAAGGGCTGGGGATGTGGCTTAATGACCAAGAGCCTCTGGGTTCAATCCCTGGTACCAAAAAAAAAAAAAAAAAAAAGCATTGTAAAATGTAAAAGGTGCAATCTGGGAGGTGAATAAACAAGTATTCAGAGTAAATTTTGACCACTTCTCTTTATTCTTTTTCATAATAAAACGTTGGGTTGGGTAAAGGGCCAGTTTGAGATTAAAACAAAGGGTCCTTGCAGGCCCTAAAAGAAAATCCTTTGGTCTGAAGGACCTTCCTTTCCAGATCTCTTGGAGCTCGGTGTGGCCTCATGCAGGGAATCCTGGGGAAGTGGGGGTGGGGCGTCCTGTGCTCCTAGGAGTCACTCTGCTCTCTTCTGCCTCTTCCAGTCGGCTTTGGCCTTGGCCAGGGCCCCTGCAGCCTGCCTGAATTTCAACTGCATGCTGATCCTGCTGCCTGTCTGCAGAAATCTGCTCTCCTTCCTCAGGGGTTCCAGTGCGGTAAGAGCAAACACTCTACTGAGCTCCTGGCATTTTCAAAGCCATCATGCAAAATGCCCTTTCTTAGGAACAGCAAACCACTGGTCTGTGAGGCTTCCAGGTTCTATAGAATATTCATGAGCCAATCCATGTCCATTTTTTGTTTTTTGATTTGTTTTGTTTTCCTATGCTATTGTGGATGGAACTCCCTAAGGAAACCATTTCACCCTGAAAAGAGATTTTAAAAAAGCAACCAACTAAACTGTATCTCAACAACAGCAATGAAGTAAGCACATGTGTGTATGTGCACACACACACACATACACACATACACACATAATATATATAAATACATATAATATGTATGTGTATATAAATAGGGCTTTATGATGCTGTGATATTTGGGAAATAATCTTTCAGTGACATTCCAAAAAATTTAAGTCAGAGAAAATATATTTTTGTATAACATCCTAAGCAGATGGAGTCCATGGGCAAAGATTCACATTACAATGAAATGTGACTAAGAATCATTGAATCCATGGAATGCTAGAATTAGGGAGTACAGAGCTTTCTAAATGTCCAGGACTCCTTTCACTTTCATGCCAACACTTTAGTGGCCTCTAAATGTACTCCATTAAAAGGCAAAAAAAAAAATAAATAAATAAAACATAAAATAAAAAAATTCAGTGGGAAGAATATTTGTTACTGACAAAAATTTCTTACTGGGTAAGAATCAATGAATTTATCATCTGTACATATACTCCAAAAGTATGTTACAAAGCACAATTTGATTGGTTATAAATAACAAATTATGAGGAGTCCAGTGCAGTGGTGCATGCCTGTAATCTTGGTGACTCAGGAGGCTGAGGCAGGAGGATCACAAATTCAAGGTCAGCCCCAGCAGTGTAGGCCCTCAGCAATTTAGGGAGACCCTGTTTCAAAATAAAAAGTTAAAAGGGCTGGGATGTGTGTCAGTGGTAGAGCACCCTGTGTTCAATCCCAAGTACCAAACCAAATCAAACAAAAGAATCTACAGGGACCAGGCACCATGGTGCATGCCTATAATCCCAGCAATTCTGGAGACTGAGTCAGGAGGATCACGAGTTCAGAGAGTCTCAGCTACTTAGTGAAGCCTGTCTCAAAATAAAAAAGAAAGGGCTGGGGATGTGGCTCAGTGGTTAAGCAGCCCTGCGTTCAATCCTTGGTACCTTCAACCCCCAAAAAAAGACCTATAGGGGATCAATGGACAGAGGAAAGTAAGGTGGCCAAGGAATGAAAAAAGGTCACATTAGAAATGGGCATATGAGGGTTAATAAACACTTCAGAGGTGTAAATGAAAGACAAAGACATTCTACATGGAGAAAATGGTAAGAGCAAAAGAGCAGAAAATGGTGAGGAAATCTTATTCTTGTAAATCCTGTCCAGCAAGACGTATGGTTTTGCTTTGGATTCTTTTGCTATTCCTGACCATAACAAGGAAGGTAGTTGGGAAAATTAGGAATCGGAGCCTAGGTAGGACTAGTAGTGACTAGCAGCCTTGGTTTTTCCTTTTTACAAAATGTATGTGTTTATATCAACAAGCCTTCAAAAAATACTTATTAAAATGAAATTTTAAAAAATAAAAAAAAATACTTATTGAGATCATTAATGGAGGAGAGCAGCAAGCAAAGTACTTTTATGGGAATGGAGGATCACACAGGGCAGGTGTGTGAAGTGGGGCTGGAGAGGAAAACTGGGATTTTGCTGAACCAGAATTTTAAATGTCCAGCTGAGGATTGATTACTTCATTTAGCAATCACAGAATATTTGGAGGGAGAAAGGCAAACTAAATTGTCAATAACAAGTTTAATTTGCCTTAAATTTTGCCTGGTTTTCCCTAGTTATATTAAATTCACATTGATCCAAAGAAAAAAAATTCTTTAAGAACCTATAACACCTAATTTATTAAGACAGATTAAGTAGTTAAAAATTATTTTACCTCTTTACAAAATGCCATATCATCTGAGGTACTGAGTATAGAAAGAGGAATAAAGTTCAATGGGAAATTTTATTAAAATGCCATACCATCTTAAACCTACTGCCCAAATTGAACTCTTCCAAGTCTAAATTAAAATAAGAGTTGGGCTGGGCCCAGTAACACAAGCCTGTAGTCCCAGAAGCTTGGGAGTCTGAGGCAGGAGGATCATGAGTTCAAAGCCAGCCTCAGCAACTTAGCAAGGCCATAAGCAACCTAGTGAGACCCTGTCTCGAAATAGAAAATAAAAAGGGCTGAGGATGAGGCTCAGTGGTTAGGTACCCCTGGGTTCAATCTATGGCACCAAAAATAAAATAAAATAAAATAAGAGTTGGGGAATGGAAATGAAGCTCAGTGGTACAGCACATGCTTAGCATGTGAGAGGCCCTGGGTTCCATCCCCAGCATTGCAAATAAATAAATAGATCAATAAGTGGCAAAAAAATAACTCTAATATTTTCATCTTTGCTTCAGTGGAACAAGAACAATAAAGACAAAAAGAAAGAATGTTGGCAGACATTTATTTATTTATTTGTTTGTTTGTTTATTTATTTATTTATTTTGTGGTGCTGGGGATTGAACCCAGGCAGCGTCTTGTGCATGTGAGGTAATCACTCTACGAACTGAGCTATGTCCCCAGACCTTTGGCAAACATTTCAAGATGCTCCAGAAAGAATCATGACTTTTTCCTCTGAAGAATACTGTGAAGAAGTTCCTTTATTTAAGTCACAAACTCTATGTGGCACCATGTTGTCTTGCAAACTGACTTCCAAACAAAATCCCCAATTAACAATAACATTAGTCATTGATTACAAGGATTTTCAAACCAGCTCTTGAAACCATAGTCTTTAAATTCCACTGGCTTGAAAGTCGACTGGTGAGCCACCTACCAACACCTACAGTGTTCCATATAGAGTAGGTACCCTATGAACATTCGCCGAATGAAGTCCATGGCCTGTAGATTTTTGTTTCTACAGAGACAAAATTCTTTTTCATTTTCCCTACCCCCATTTGAATACTTTCTATTTAGAGGAAGTAAAATCTGAGAAACAGGAAGTGTTTTCACCAGGATGACCAAGTTAAGAAATCTTGATTACCCCACAACCCCAAATTGCACTGCCGTTGAGCATGTCGCATGTCCCATGACAGCACATGTTGTAATGGCAACTTTTAGGCTTCTTGTAGCTTGGGAGTGAAGATCTTAGTGAAGATTTCCAAAGACAGGGGTGAAATGAGCTGCTCTTCAAATTGCAGGGAGGGTCATCTCTGTAACCAGATAGATACTTTATCTAAGTATATAAAAGAATATATATATTTTTAAGTAGCAACAAGCAGCATTTGGTTGAGCATGTCCTTCCTTCCACAATTTCCTATCTGCAATGCAAACTTTGCACCTGAAACTTTACAGATTGGGATTAAAATGAGTGAGTACTACCAGATGCATTGGCACATACCTATAATCCCAGGACTCAGGAGGCTGAGGCAGGAGGATTGCAAGTTCAAGGCCAGCCTCAGCAACTTAGCAAGACCCTAAGCAATTTAGTGAGACCTTGTCTCAAAATTTAAATATAAAGGTCTGAGGATGTGGCTCAGTGGTAAAGCGTCCTTGGGTTCAATAGCTATTGTGATTTCTAACATTAGTTACAACATACTTATTTCAATTTCTTCTTCTCTCTCTCTCTCTTTTTTTTTTTTTTGTACTGGGGATTGCTGCTTCATAGAACTCACCTCAGTAATTCTGCACATCAAATGAGTGAGATGGGAACAAAATTAAATGGGAGTTTTGGGATTCAAACCCAGATCACTGTGCCCCACAGCCTATTCACTTTTTTTTTTTGGTACTGGGGATTGAATTTAGGGGCATTAAAATACTGAGCCACATCCCTGGCCCTATTTTGTATTTTATTTAGAGATAGGATCTCACTGAGTTGCTTAGCGCCTCGCTGTTGCTGAGGCTGGCTTGGAACTCACGATCCTCCTGCCTCAGCCTCCTGAGCCACTGGGATTATAGGCATGTGACACCGCACCTGGCTATTCACTTTTTTTTTGCCCCCTAAATTTCTTGAAACTGTCCTGTTGCTGTATTTCGGTTTTAGAAATGCAAAATATATATGAGTGAACATTCAGAATAACCTAGACTAGAAATGTCAAGGATGTTGTAAATTTAAAATTGTTTGCTTGTTTGACACTGGGGATTAAACCCAGGGGCACTTTACCACTGAGCTATATTTCCAGCCCTTCTTCTGATTTTGTGGCAGAACCTTGTTAGGTGATTGAGGCTAGCCTCGAACTTGCCATCCTCTTGCCTCAGTCTCCTGAGTTGTTGTTCTACTGAAGCAGGTCTGGTTGACAGTTCTAATCTTAAAATCAGAAAGAAACAGGAAGGTGAGAGGGTTACCTTATATAATGTGGTGGTGGGGGTGTGTGTGTCAGAAGATCTCAGTGTGGCTGTATCTCTAGCCTTGTGGCCTCCACCAGCATGTCCCTTATGCTTTCTGTCTCACAAATGTCTTAGTTGAAAAACAGGTCAAATAATGCAAATGTAAGAATGAACATGGCATTCTAGCTGGGGACATAGCTCCGTGTTAGAGCACGTGTGTGAGTTCAATTCCCTGCACTGAAAAAATAAAGAAATAATGAACATATTTTAGTAAAAGTATACTAATTGACTAAGCCTGTCAATCAATGAATGGTCAGCCAGTAAATATTTGTTAAGTGCCATCTACATGCTAAGCACCAGGGGCACATGGTAATAAAGAGTAAGGATGGTGCTGGGTGCACTGGCACATGCCTGTCATCTCAGCAGCTCAGGAGGCTAAGACAGGAGGATGATGAGTTCAAAGCCAGCCTCATGCATTTAGCGAGGCCCTAGGCAACTTAGCAAGACCCTGTCTCAAAATAAAATATAAAAAAGGGCTGGGGATGTGGCTCAGTGGTTAAGTGCCCTTGGGTTTAATTCCTAGTACCAAAAAAAAAAAAAAAAAAAGTAAGGACAATGGGCCACAAGGTTAATGAGCTTACAGTCCTATGGAGCAAATAGTGAATAAACATGTGATTTCAAAAGTATAAATAATGCTATTCAAACAAAGTGGTGTTCTTTATATTTATTATATATTCTACTGCTACCAGGTGTAGACGTTCCTGTTGGCTACTTTGCCTGAGTTCTGCAGAAGAAAGGCTGCTGTTTGCCATTTCTCTCACATTGTATATAAATATCTAATTCAGATGCATTAATGGTGCATGTGGCAACACCAAATTACATAAAATAGAGCTACAGACTCTCATGTTACACCCCATTAAATATACACTTCTTTTCAGTTCCACTTCTCATTTTTTTTTTTTTGGAAGTCCAGTTTCAATAGAGCATAGAAATCTCCAAGGTGTCTCAATGATCTGCCTTGCATTAGCATGATCGTGTATTGAAATTGGGCAAGACACTCAGTGACAGTAACCGAGAAACTTCCCTTTAGAAGTCAATGATTGAAAGCAAAGAGGTTCAGTGGCACAGCTCTGGGACATGATGGCAGCTTGGTTGGTTGGTGGTATTGAGAAGTGACTCAAATCTCTTTGGGCTTGCTTTGCCATTGCTGACCATACCAGAGTGCGTAGCTGGAGGAATTAAGAATTAGTGCCCTGCTGCATGTGGTGGCGCATGCCTGCAATCCCAGTGGCTCTGGAGGCTGAAGCAGGAGGATTGTGAGTTCAAAGCCAGCCTCAGCAAAAGCAAGGCATTAAGCAACTCAGTGAGGCCCTGTCTCTAAATAAAATACAAAAAAAGAGCTGGGGATGTGGCTCAGTGGTTGAGTGCCTCTGACTTCAATCCCTGATACCCCCCCGCCCCCCAAAAAATTAATGCCCTCATGGGACCCATTCCACTGGCCCACTGGTAACTATTAGATCTGTTTTTCCTTTGAATAAAATGTGTTTTATTTTAACTAGTTTCACAGTGAATCTCACCACCACGTACATCCACAAGAAATCAACTTTAAAAAATAACTGTGGGTAAATGGCAGAAAGATCAATAGAGAGCAGGGAGATGGGGTGGGGAGAGGGAAGGGGAAGGAGAGGTCCTGGGGTCTGAATTAGAACAAGATATATTCCATGCTTTTATAATTATGTCAAAATGGATTCTACTGTCATGTATAACTAAAAAACCAATAAAAAAGACAGCATGAAAAAATACATACTATCTCACTGATAATATTTTATATTGATTATATGTTGAAATGATAATATGCTGGATATATTGGTTATATACAAATACATTAGGGCTGGGGTTGTGGCTCAGTGTCAGAGTACTTGCCTCGCACATGTGAGGCACTGGGTTCGATCCTTAGTACCACATAAAAATAACAACAACAAAAAAAGGTATCATGTCCATCTACAATTAAAAAAATACATTAATTTAAAAAAGATAACAGTATTGCACAATGAATGTTGTATTTCTGTCACTCTTCTCTATTGTTCTATTTTCCAGTTGATTTTTCTCTAAGCTTTTGTTGGGAAGGCTGTCAAGAGCCATCAACATGTATTGTTTCACGTTTTTGATCATCTGTGTTGTTGATGATGATAAATATAGAAATATGGAGGTAGTGTATAGGGACCATAACAAAACCATATTTCTTCTCCTTCAAATTTATCATGCAGGAGCCAGTGAGCTCACTCCTTCAAACAAAGTTTCAAAAAACTTTGTTGGGGGGTAGAAAATAAAATAGTGTGTCAAATGAAGATACAGGAGTAAATGCTGTCTGTAAACTTAGAATAAATAATCTTATGTTCTAGGGTGGTGAATATGTAATTCATTTGTGCAACCAAATAATTACTAAAGGGTTTTTCAAAGTATCTGACATACTGCTGTTATGTTAGAAGCTTGCCCTCTAACTGGGGAGCCAGGCCATACTAGCTGAAAAGTTAAATAATGATACAAAATAACATCAATTGCTTTGTGTGGGGGGGGGAGGGGTAACCAGGGATTTAACTCAGGACACTCAACCACTGAGCCCCATCCCCAGCCCTATTTTGTATTTTATTTAGAGACAGGGTCTCACTGAGTTGCTTAGGGCCTCACTTTTTGGTGAAGCTGGCTTTGAATTCACGATTGTCCTGCCTCAGCCCCCCGAGCCACTGGGATTACAGGCATGTGCCACCGTGCCCGGCATCAAATGCCTATTAAATACCTCTCAATGCATCTATGCAACAGATCTATAAGGAAGAATTACAATAATTACACAGGTAAGGAAACTGGAGACTGAGTACATTGTTTAGTGTCCTGTGGCTAAGTGGTAGGGCTGGGACCTAACATAGTTATATCTGAAGGCAAAACTTTTGCTCTCAAATGTAATTCAGTACTGCTTTCCAACCCAACTAATTCCCATTCTCTGATCCTCAGGATTGGCCTGGTTTCACTCCTCTAGTAGGGACTGTATTAGTCATCTATTGCTGTATAACAAACCACAAGTTCAGTAGGTTAAAACAACCCTCATTTATGAGTTTATAGTTCTATAGTTCAGAAGTTCAATATCCTGTGGCTGGCTTCTCTGCTCAGGGAATCACAGGACTGAAATCAAAGTGGCTCCTGGACTGAATTTTCATCTGAAGATTCTGTGTAAAAATCCCCTTCCAAGCTCATTCTTGTTGGCAGAATTCAATTCATTGTGGTGGCACATCTGAGATCCCTGTTTCTTTGCTGGCAGTCATCCAGGGACCACTCTTGGATCTTAGAGCCCCCTGTATTCCCTGTCATGTGCCCCTTTTCTTCTTCAAGCCAGAAATACCACAGCAAATCCTTCTTGGGCTTCAAATTTCTGACTTCCTACATCTCAAACTTTAGACCCAGATGTAAAGAGTTTGCGTGATTGAGTCAGGCCCACCCAGATAATCTCTCTTTTAAAGTCAACTTGGAACTTTAGTTACTTCTGCAAAAATCCCTTTTGCCCTATAACAAAATCAGGAGAGTGATATTTCCTCATAGTCCCAGGTTCCATCCAAACTCATGGGGGAAAGATGATATAAAGTCATAACATCACAAGGACTCTTAGAAACTAGGGAGGAATGTGGCAGTTGGAAAATTGGAAAGGGTATTTCCTTAAAACTGTAAAGGACACAAAGTATTAAAACAACTTGAAAAAAGCACAAAAGACAATGAAACCATACAAGTAAACAAAGATGGGCAGGTTTTTTTTTTTTTTAACCAACAGAAATGTAAAATAAGTTATTTCAGATAGGAAAATCTTCTTTTGAGGGCTCGAGTCACTGCTCGGTTTACTGGTGAACACTGAGTCACTGCTGATGAGGTTGGTGCTCTGCCATCTTCCCTAGGCACTGGCAGTTGCAATAAATAGGCAGCTGCCTCCTGCTAACACCTGTCATTCTCTGCCTGGGGGTTTTCCGTTAGCCCTCTCCTGGGGCAAGTCTGAAATACTAGGGAGTTGATCCCTGAGAGCATCCCTTAGCCAATGATGGGGGAAATTTGTTGGATGATCACCCAAGTTTCCTAATCCCTTGGGTAAAAACCAAAAACCAACAAACAAACCCCAAACCAGAAAACCTTTGGGACAAAACCTATTGTCTCCCAGAGTTCCCTGATGTATTTGAGCCCACTGATATGTGCTAGTGGTAACTGACACAATAAAACAACCTTTATTGGTTTCTCCTGAGGCTTTAATTCTACCGTCTTTACTGTGACTACCTTCCACATAAAGTACTTACATTTAAATTCTTGTCTTAGGTTTTTAGGCACTTAACACAATAGTGACTGTATCCTTGCATTTGATTTGATGGAAAAGGGCATTAACCTTTTTTAGACAAATAGACTTATATCCCAGACAATGTGAGATTTTAATTTTGTTTTCTATAAAAAGAGGACAATAAGGGGCTGAGGCTGTAGCTCAGTGGTAGAGTACTTGCCTAGCATGTGTGAGGCCCCAGATTTGATCCCCAGTACCATGAAAAAACACAATAATGTTATGTCATCACATCAAATGAGGTAATGATTATGATAAACTATCTGGCTCATAGAAGGCACTTAATAAGACCTATTTTTTTCTTCTTTTTCTGGAATCATCGGTCTCTTCCTTCCTAGTACTTCTTCAATTTTTCCAAGAGTCAGCTCTCATGGTTTAAGCAGCCTGCCCTGTCTGGGTGTGGCTCACTGAGACATAGTGGAGGAAGCACGATTTTCCATGCAGTTATATTTTTCTGTAAAATCAGAACATTTTATTAACAATAAGTAAGCCAAATATCCAACACCACTAATTTAAATCAAATAGATCCAGATATTTAAAATATCTAAGATATTTTGGTGCTTTACTCTCCCATTATCTGTCTGTCTGTCTCTCTCTCTCTCTCTCTCTCTCTCTCTCTCTTTTTGGTACCAGGGATTGAACTCAGGGGCACTCAACCACTGAGCCACATCCCCAGCCCTGTTTTGTATTTTATTTAGAGACAAGGTCTCACTGAGTTGCTAAGTGCCTCGCTTTTGCTGAGGCTGGCCTTGAACTTTCGATCCTCCTACCTCAACCTCCCGAGTCATTGGGATTACAGGTGTGCGCCACCACTCCTGGCCCCAAATGTTACCTTTAATGTCAATGTAATCATGTGAGATACGAAATATTGATATATTGGTATAAATTCTATTGTCAGATGGCCCAAGTTTAAGTCTCATCTCTGCCACTTACTGGCTGTGTGACCTAAGGCAAGGAAATCTCTTTATGCCTTTATTTCCTCATCTGTTGTGTAGGATAATAATGATATCTCCTTAATGGGATTTTTTTTCTTATTGTACTGGGAATTGAACCCAGGAGCACTTAATCACTGAGCACATCTCTAGGCTTTTATTTATTTATTTAGTTTGAGACAGGGTCTTGCTAAGTTGCTGAGGCTGGCCTCAAACTTGCAATCCTTCTGCTTCAGCATCTCAGCCACTGGAATTATAGGTGTGTGCCACCATGCCAGACTATTCTTGTTATTTCTATGTATTATTATTTGTTCAGTGACCTCCCTTGTGATGTCTCTGACCAACATAAGCAAGTGGACCCGTTTTACTCTTCCTGCGCTGTGGATGTTCTAGAAACAGTGCTGTTTTTGTTTTTGTTTTTTTTTTTTTTTAACTATTCACTTGCTGTAGAAACTTTCACTTGTCTATGTCCCTTCTAGACTGTATACTCACAGGTCAGGCCTACTCTTTATTAACTTCTACATTCTCTGCTTATTGCATAAACTAATTGGAACTGGAAACTACATGGTTAGATATGTTTTCTATCCAAATTCACATTTTTATACAATTAAGCAATGGATTCTAAGTGAGACTGTGTCACTGGTATGAGAACAGGAAACATATTAGTTAAGCCAGTCACATTTCTTACTGGCTGTTTGATAGGGAAGATGATTATATCTCTCTGAGCTTTAGTTTCCTCATCTATCAAATGAATAGAAGGATAAAATTTATAGGGTGGTACTGAAAACTAAATGAGATGATACAGGTCAAAAGTCTGGCACAAAGACTTCATGTTTGTTTGCTTTTTTTGTTTATTTGTTTTTTGGATTTTTTTTTTTTTTTTTTTTTTTTTTTTTGCATCAGGGATTGAATCCAAGGGCACTTAACCACTGAGCTACATCCCCAGCCTTTTATATTTAATTTAATTTATTTTTTTTATTTAGAGACAGGTTCTCACTACATTGCTTAGGGCCTCGATAAGTTGCTGAGGCTGGCTTGAATTTATGATCCTCCTGCCTCAGCCTCTCAAGCCACTGGGATTACAGACATGCATCACCACATCTGGCCTACAAAGACTTCTTGATAATAATTTCTTTCCCACTCTTTTCTCCTTAATCCAAAGTGCTGCTCAACAAGAATTCGAAGACAACTGGACAGAAACCTCACCTTTCATAAAATGGTGGCGTGGATGATAGCACTTCACACTGGTAAGGAATTGGGCAGAAAAATTGGAATCAGAGAGTTCTTTCTATTCTTTTTTTTTTTTTTTTTTTGGTACCAGGGATTGAACTCAGGGGCACTTGATCACGGAACCACATCCCCAGTCCTATTTTGTATTTTATTTAGAGACAGGGTCTCACTGAGTTGCTTAGGGCCTCACTAAGTTGCTGAGGTTGGCTTTGAACTCACGATCCTCCTGCCTCAGTCTCCCGAGCTGCTGGAATTACAGGCATGTGCCGCTGTGCCCTGCAGAGAGTTCCCCTCTGTTCTTGAAAACCTACGTGTTAAGAGATCAGCCTTTACAGGTTGATTATGCTGTAGTCAGATATGCTGTATTTTTTAATGAGTTCTATTCAAAAGTATTCATGACTGTTTCTGGTAATTAGGACTTATTCCTTTAGGTTTAAAGTTTTTCATTTTAGGATCTTCCTATAAATTAAAATGTGCCATAGGAAAAGTCAATCCTGATGTCCTAACACTTTCTCATTTTTTTTTTTAGTATCAAAATGTTTGTTACTGGGAGTGCTATGCCTGTAATCATAGAGGATCAGGAGGCTGAGGCAGGGGGATCACAGGTGCAAAGCCTCAGCAACTTAGCAAGGCTGTAGGCAACTTAGTGAGACCCTGTTTCAAAAAAGGCAGGGGAGCGGAGAAGCTGGGGATATGGCTCAGTGTTTGAGCACTCTTGGGTTCAATCCTTGGTACCAAAAAAAAACACAAAAGTCTGTTAATCCACATATGACAGCTTTTATTTATCCTACAGAATTGCCTGGTTATACATGTTGATTTTTTTAATAGTAAACCTATGGGAATATTAGCTCATAAATTGAGAATCCCTTAAGAAAGCACTTATCAGCTAAGCATTTCATTATTGTTATTTTATTATCATATGTGTGTATATATATGTGTGTATATATATATATATTAGATATATGTGTGTACATACATTACATGTTGTTATTATAATTATTAAGGTGGTAGTGGTACAGGAAAGGATGTGCCTAGGACCCTTATCCAATCTCCATTAATTCATTTATTAAATAATTCATGTGTCAGGCAGTAGACATGTACTGAACAAACCAGGCTTTTACTTTGCCCTTAAGTTTATCCCTGAGTAAAAGAGGCTTAGTTTATAGGCATTGGACTGGGTTCCTCTTTTCCTACCAGATCACACAGGCTTTTTGAGTTGTAGCAAATGAAATCTTTCAAAAGAAATTTCTGAGCCAGGTGCAGTGGCACACGCACATCTGTAATTCCAGCGGCTCAGGAGGCTGAGGTGGGAGGATCTCAAGTTCAAAGCCAGCCTCAGCAAAAGTGAGGTGCTAAGCAACTCAGTGAGACCCTGTCTCTAAATAAAATACAAAATAGGGCTGGGGATGTGGCTCAGTGGTCGAGTGCCTCTGAGTTCAATCCCCCGTATGCCCCTGCCCCCCCCCCCCAAAAAAAAGGAATGTCTGCCAAAATCCTGTTACAAAGATTGGAAGTCAAATTGGTAAGAAAATAGGTTTCATTCAAAGCCAGCTTTGAGGGATTGGTGACCCTGGGCAAGGTTTTATAGCAGTCTATACTCCAGTCTCCTCATCTGTGAGAGGAGCAGTTATTAAGTGCATCTACATCAACAGGTCAGGGTAAGGATTAAGTCATCATAATGCACCTATAACAGTGTTTGGCATCTGGTAGATGCTGTGAAAGTGAAATAAAGAAATGCAATTTGTTTTTTCCTTAAGAGGTTCATACTGGTGGCCATTGGTTTGTACCAAAGCACTCACATTTGTCATCTCTCTCTGGAGGTAATTATGGAGTCAGGTGAATGGGCCAGCTATTAGGCATATATAAAGAATTCTCTTGTTTGAGCACAAATATATTAAGGAGGGAGAGAGAATGAGGGCATATCTAACCCTCTCAGAGACTGAGGCTATTTTGTAGTGTCACAGGAGAAGACGTGCCTGGGAAGAAGGGTATGAGCAGTGTCCAGAGAGAAGGGAGAACCCGATCCCCGCCAGTGGGGTTCTTGGCATACATAATGGAAAAGAATTTTAGCACGTGCCAGTCAGAGGCATAGACAGGTTTATTTAAGAAAATAGGTTCACATTCGAGGGATAATGGGGGCCATCTCAAGGAGGAGATGCATTTTGGGGGTTCCCAGCTCTGCTTTAAAGGAAACTTGGAGAGGGGCGGGTATGGAAAGGTATGTAGGAATGATATCAGTCCAGTGATCTCAGGATGGGTTCTTGTGGTCTGGTCAATCTCTGTATCCTTAGGCTAATGTGATCTTTGTTATCTGATCAATAGATAACTCTGGAAAGTACCCTAAGTTATAAGTTCCTCATTATATCATATATCTCTCTTTGCTGAATCTAATTATTGGAAGGGTTGATTATCAGTGTACAGATAGATTTACAGATTTCTCAGGAAGGTGGAAGTAGCAGGCCTGGAAAAGTATGTGGAACTCTGAATTAAAATTCTATATTCTTGTCCTTCCTTTATATCTCCTTTCTATCTCTCATTTCCTCTATCCTACCACAGTAGATTCTCAGAAATTGATTGAATCTTTAGGAGTATGTAGCTCAACACCTTTATTTTACAAATGAGGAAACCAAGATCAGAGAGGTTAAGTGATTTCTCCATAACCACAAAGCAGAAAGGAGCTTACCCGCTATTAATGGTATTAACCATTAGCACCCTGGGGAAAGAGGCTAGGCTATACTGCTTGCTTATTGCTCCACAAAAATTCAGAATCAAATTGGCAGGAAAATAGCCAGTTTTGAAGGAAGGAATTTCATACTTCATAAGGAGTCTGTTTCATCTCTAGAATAGCTTTGCCTCTCTGGGTTATGAAGAGTCAGTTCTTGTTTATTAGCATCCTAGGCCACCTCTGTGTCTATGTGACTTATCATAGAGTCAGAGGCTGTGGCCAGAAACCCAGATTATACTACATTTGTGCAAATGCCTCACCCTCTTTGTTTCTCTTCTCTGCCCTCTTTAGCAATCCATACCATTGCACATCTGTTCAACGTGGAGTGGTGTGTGAATGCCCGAGTCAAGAACTCCGACCCTTATTCAATAGCACTCTCTGAAATTGGAGACAAAGAGGGTGAAAATTATCTCAATTTTGCTCGAGAAAAAATTAAGGTAAGCCTCTCTTTTCCTGATTTAGATGTCCCCTAAGCTGTTAAAACAGGATTTCACTGAGTGAAGAACTCATCTTGGCTGGAACAATAACATCTCAAAATATAAATAAAGAAGTCAATAGAAAGGGCTGGGGATGTGGCTCAGTGGTTAAACCTCCCTGGGTTCAATTCCTTGTAACAAAAGCAAAAATAAAACAATAAAAAAAAAGAACAGATGGAGGGCAAATCTGGCCTGCTTGGATTAATTTGCAGACCCCCACCCCAGATTACTATTCCTCCAGATTACTATTCCCCATCCCAGATGTTGGTGTTCTACAAAGTACTTTTGTGAATTAGGGAGCACCCTGGCCTAAGCATCAGGCCAGCCACTGGCTGACAGTTGACAGTGATCTTTTGTTCTTTTTTAACCTACAGCATCTGAGGGGTGGCCTGTGTCTGCTACTTTGCAATCCTTGGTACACTAAGAATTAGTTCAGTGTTTTCTTTTTTTTTTTTAATATCTTTATTTTACATTTATGTGGTGCTGAGGATCGAACCCAGTGCCTTGTGCATGCCAGGCAAGTGCTGTACCACTGAGCCACAACCCCAGCCCAAGTTCAGTGTTTTCTTGGGCAGCCATGAGGGTATCCAGAGGCAAGGACTTCTCCTGTCCCAGGAGATGTCAAAGCTTATTAGAGAAGCTCCAAGCCAATGCCCAATGGCTTGGGAAGATGGCTAAATCTCATAACTATGCATTAAATTTCAAACATGTTTTTTTCTGTTCAGAAAAGATCACAAGAGAAGACATTTAATTTTGCTCAAATTCATATCCTCAAAGTGACATGAGAGAAAAATTGCCTGATCTTCTTAGGGACAGAATTAAACAGCATCAAACAAAACAAATTCTTTTCCTATGATATCTTGAATAATTCTTCTTTTCATTGTTCATTGTTTGCCCAGTAATAATAAGGGTCACAAAATGAACACAATGGTGAGCTGACACTGCCACACTCTGACCAGATCTCCTTGAGTCACCTGTACTGTACCTGTGCTTCCTCGGAGTGTGTTCAATGACCTATACCTGGGTTTCCTTCTGCAAAAACTGCCCCGGGACTACCAGCATCCCTTTGCCCAAAAGTTCAGACATCTGAAAGGGCCTGGTTGGTTACCTCTCCCTGGGTAGCCCTTGGCCAATAACTGATGAGAGCAGACCACAGTAGTCCAGCTTCTTCAGGATAAACTCCGAGGTGTAACTTCCTCCAGAGTTCCCCTGCGGGATCGGGCTGAAGCTTTCTCCCGTGAAACTTGTTCTGAGACCATCCCCTTGCTTAGCTTTTTGTTTTATCTTGTTCTATTCTTTATTCCCTTTACAGTTTCCCTTAAGGTCCATTCTTCATAATGAATTCTTTTATTTATTTATTTTTTGATACCAGGAATTGAACCCAGGGACACTTAACCACTGAGCCACATCCCCAGCCCTTTTTATACTTTATTTAGAGATAGGGTCTGGCTAAGTTGCTTAGGGCCTCACTAAATTGCTGAGACTGGCTTTGAACTTGCGATCCTCCTGCCTCAGCCTCCCAGAGCCGCAGGGATTACAGGTGTGCACCATTGCATCTGGCTATAATGAATTCTTGCTCATGGATCCTCATCTCAGGGTCTACTTCTGGGGAATCCAGCCTAAGATGTATTTATAAATCTATAAGCACTGTAGCCTTTTCCAAATAAAAGGGAGAAAGACCTTTAGAAAGTTCTAGGTCATCTTTTAGTCAATGATTTATTTTATATTCCCTTAAAACTGTCTTTAAGCTGGGCACAGTGGTGCGTCTGTAATCCCAGTGGCTCAGAAGGCTGAGACAGGAGGATTGTGAGTTCAAAACCAGTCTCAGCAATTGAGCAAGGCCCTAAGCAACTTAGTGAGACCCTGTCTCTAAATAAAATACAAAATTGGGCTGGGGATGTGGCTCAATGATTAAGCGTCCCTGGGTTTAATCCCTGGTATCAATTCATATTTTCTATGATTCCCCAACCATGTAAGTTTCCTTTAAAATTTAGAGATATCTACTCTGTGTCTATATGTTTCTGTGAGGGGTGATTAGTATTATCCAAAAGGGGGGGAGATGAAAACACCTATTGTCCTGTATACTGGACACTTTGTGAATGGGCAGTCTTGCATCTGAGAGCCTACAATAATGTGTGTGTGTGTGTGTGTGTGTGTGTGTGCATATTTTACAGAACCCTGAAGGAGGCCTGTATGTGGCTGTGACTCGCTTGGCAGGCATCACTGGAATTGTCATAACACTGTGTCTTATCTTAATTATCACCTCCTCTACCAAAACCATCCGGAGATCTTACTTTGAAGTGTTTTGGTACACACACCATCTCTTTGTGATCTTCTTCATTGGTCTTGCCATCCACGGAGCTGAGTAAGTTTTAATTCCAAAGCCAAGGACTTTATGTCATTCAATTTCCAGGTGTGGTGCCCTACTGGACATGGTGACTTCCTTACTTATGTGTGGTCAGCCTGTCTGCAGAGGTCAGTTCAATAGAAATCAGTTAGCAACATTTGTAGTTTCTTACACACAATTAGTTGCTATTTACAGTGCAGGTATTTATAGCAAGCTTGAAAAATACAACCAAGTCTGAGTATCTTTGCTAGTGTATAAAACATATTGAACCAGATGGGGTGGTGCTTGCCTATAATCCTAGTGACTCCAGAAGCTGAGGTAGGAGGATTGCAAGTTCAAGGTCAGCCTCAGCAATTTAGGAAGGCTCTAAGCACCTTAGCTAGACCCTGTCTCAAATAAAAAATAAAAAGGGCTGGGGGTGTGACTCAGTGGTTAAGCACCCCTAGGTCCAATCCTCAGTACCAAAACAAAAACACAACAACAAAAATACACAAATAAACAAACAAAAAACATATTGAGAGCACTGGTAAGGTCTATAGTATTGTCTCCTGTGGCTCAATCACTAGTGAATTAGGAAAACTCCCAAGGCAGAGTGGTTAATGATGTGCTAGTTGAACAGGTTTGCTGTAGTTCAGTGGGTTTTGATTTAAGCCAACCATTATTTCTTGGCTGCCTATTGCATATGAGGACCTATCTCAGGTACTGTGGGGAGTATTAGTCAGAAAAATCTGTGGATCTTACCTTCTAACATTCTAATATAATAAAGGTAGCAGTGAACTTCTATTGAACATTTGTTCTCTATCAGGCTCTATGCTAAGAATTTGGCATGAAATGTTTCTTTTAATCCCCCCCAAATGAATAATTGTTCTCACTATCCCCATTTCTGGGGAACGGTAATTGTAGACAAGGAATCTGAAGATCAAAAAGATAAATTTTTGCTAGCTACTCTTCTGTTAGGAGATATATATATATATATATATATATATATATATATATATATATATATATATATATCTCAAAACACTTAACACTAAAAAAACCCCAAAAACCAGTTAATAAACAGACACTTTTCAAAAGAAAAAAATACAAATTAGGGAAATGCAAATCAAAACTACACTGAGATTTTAATCTCATATCAGTCAGAATGGCTGTCATCAAGAGTACAAATAGTGTCAGCTGAGAACTAAAAAATAAATATTAAAAAAATTCTCTCTCTCTCTCTCTCTCTCTCTCTCCCCCACTCTTTCTTTAAAAAAAAAAAGAGTACAAATAGTAATAAATATTGAAGAGGATGTAGAGAAAAGGGAACTCTTTTACACTGTTGGTGAGATTGTAAATTGGTACAACCATTATAGAAGTCAGTATGGAGGTTGCTCAAAAGACTAGGCATGGAACCACCATAGGACCTAGCTATATGCTCTTTGGTATTTGTCTAAAAGAACTAAAGTCATCATACTCTCATGATGCATGCATACCCATGTTTATTGCAACACAATTCACAATAGCCAAAATATGGAAACAGCCTAGGTGTCCATCAATGGATGAATGGACACAGAAAACGTGGTATAGGTACACAATGGAGTTTTATTCATCCATTAAGAAAAAATGAAATTGTTATTTGCAGGAAAATGGATAGAACTGGAAGCCTTTATTTTAAACAAAATAAGCCAAATTCCAAAGATCCAGGGTCACATGTTTGCTCTCCTATGTGGAAGCTAGAGAGGAAAAAGGAAAACAAAGGTAAAGGGCAGGGATCTCATGAAAATCAAAGGGAGAAAAAAAAAAAGAAAATCAAAGGGAGAGCAGTAGAGGAAAGGTATCAAAAGCAGGGGAGGAGGGAGGGAGGGGGAAGTGCTGGGGAGGGGTGTGAGCCAAGTTATATGGCTACACTCTGTGCTTGTGTGAATCCCATCATTTTATACAACAAAAAATGCACCAATAAAAAATGTGGAAGCAGAAAAAAAAATATGTAGGCCAGGCCACCTTGGCTGGTAATGGCCTAGAATAATAGCAGCTTAAAGGGAACTGTGATGAACACCCTCATGGAGATACAGAGCTTGCTCGGGAGGAACCCTCTTTAATACCAGGCTTCCTTTTCTACTGTTTCACGCCACCTGCTCGCCAAGGCAGGCCCAGGGAAGTTCCCTGGTGGCTACAGAGTTCCAGGAAAGTAGGAGTGGGGGAGGTAGATACTCAAACAGTCTGCCCAGAGCCAAGTCAGTCTAGCTGTGGCCAAGACTTAAGTGTGAAAAGGGGAAGGGTGGGGAGAAGCACCCTTGAGCAACCTCTGCATGCATTCTTAACCCACTTCCTCACTCTGATCCTTGATAAACTCTTTCTAAGCACTGAGAAATCCATAGAACAAAAAATAAAGCAGAACAAAACAAAACAAAAAACCTCTCAACTCTCCAAAAACAATTGCATATTAATTTATTTATTTTGGTACTGGGGATGGAACCCAGGGGCTTAACCACTGAGCCACATATTTTTGATTTTGAGACAGAGCCTTGCTAAATTGCTTAGGGCCTCACTAAATTGCTTAAGACCTCTCTAAGATGCAGGAGCTGGTCATGAACTTGCAATCCTACTACCTTAGCCTCCCAAGCTGCTGGGATTACAGGCAGTTACATGATTTTTGTACCCACAAATAAAGTACTTCTGCTAAGTCTCAGGGCCACTATGTATGACTGTATAGGTTGTCTACTACATAAGGGTGCCCAACCAAAGAGAGGCAAGGTAGCTGGCTAATCCCTTTGCCTGCAGGACTGCCCTCACAGAAGGGGAGCCTTTTTTCTAATATACACAAAGGCACTGTTTAGGCTAGTAGCCACTCTGTAGATTTGAAGTTTTTTGGTTTCTATTCTTTGTAAATGAAAATAATCTCAAGGCAGAAGCACACATTCTCCCCTTAAGAAAACTCATATTGATGATCCAAGATCTGCTCTCTACGGTAAATGCAGATATTCTTTGTGTCATTGCATACTTTTTTTCCCCCCATTGCTTAGGATCACATATTTTGCTGTTATGTGGTGGTGTATGACTTAATCCCAGAGACTTGGGAGGCTGAGGAAGAAGGATCACAAGTTCAAGGACAGTCTCAGCAACTTAGCAAGACCCTATCTCAAAATAAAAAAATTAAAAGGGCTCGGGATGTGACTCAGTAGTAGAGCATGCCTGGGTTCAATCCATAATGTAAAAAAAAAAAAAGGAAAAATTGCGTATTTTCTTTCTTCTAATCTATTGGGGGGGTGATGAGAAGGTACAGCTTTTAAGTAAAAACTACAGGACCCATGTTAGGGGTACTTAAAATATGCAGAATATCTGGCTGGGGACATAGTTCATTGCCTAGTGCAAGTGGGGCCCTGGGTTCAATCCCCAGCACTGAAAGAAATAAAAAAGAAGAAAAAAAAAAAAAACTCAAAACCCAGAATTTAAAAACACAGATAGCTTAATTTCTTGCTACTAAATGAATTAGTTGCATGTTTTTCTTCTAGACGGATTGTACGTGGAGAGACTGACAGGAGTTTGAATTACACTAGGCAAAATTCATGTAAAGACAATATCACACAGTGGGGAAAACCAGGCTGTCCAGTTCCGGACTTCGCTGGGAATCCTCCTATGGTATGTATGACTCATTGTTGCTATTAAAGTTTTATTACTGTCAGTCTTTAAACTATGTCTAAGATGTGCACAAATGTCATAGAGTTGTCTGTTACAAATGTCACAGAACTTCTAGGATGTCAAATCTACTTTTCTCTACTATATTTATTGGCTAGAATTCTTTCTTGAAAGAATTATATTTTTTTTTGCATTGATCTGTTATCAATGTCCTGAAAGAAAACTTGGCAAAGCAGCGTTTTAAAATTGTTGTTTGGTGCCATGCACCTGGTGGGGCACACCTATAATCCCAGAGATTTAGAAGGCTGAGGTAGGAGGATCACCAGGTTCAAGACCAGTCTCAATATCTTAGTAAGGCCCTAAACAACATAGCAAGACCCTGTCTCAAAATAAAAAAATAAAAAGGCCTGGGGATGTGGCTCGGTGGTTAAGGGCCCTGGGTTTAATCCCCAGTACCCAAAACAAAGAAACAAAAAAAGATTATGGGTTCAAGAAGTTCCATCTCTTTTCTTTTGGATGTGAATACCACAAAAACAGCAGTTAGTGCTTTTCACAAGGACTGTTAAGGATTCCATCCTGAGCTGATAAATCCCTTATAAGCAGCTAGAGGCCTCTTCAGATACCAGGAAATAAGACTTTCTATAAGGCTTTCAGAACTGGGAAGAAAATTGATGATGTGACACCCTGCAATGCCTTTAGGGATTAGGAGGTCCAGTCTTTCAGGCCTGAAGGAGGCTGGAAAGCTAGGTTCACACAAACACCCGATGGCACCATGTGACGGAGCAAGAGTGTGGTACTGGTGACTGAGGGTAAAAAATATTTCCTTTCCCTATAGGGAGTTCTGAAGGGCTCCTTTTCGTGTTTCCTCAAAATCTCTGCTCCATAAAGTGAGAAGAGGGACTTGTAATTTTTATATCTTTCCCCTCATTGACAGACAGTATACTTTATTGTTTCTTGCGCTAGCCATTTATTATGGTTTGGATATGAGGTGTCATCCTAGTGCTCCTGTGTTAATGCAGAATCATGAGATGGAATGATTAGATTATCAGAGCTGCAACCTAATCCCTCTGTTCTACTTTGAATGGACTGACTGGGTGGTAACTGTAGGTGGGGGGGGGGCGGGGGTGTGTGACAGGAGGAGGTGGGTCATGGGGCGTGTCTGGAATGGTTCCTTTTCCCTGTGGCCCCTACTCTCTCCTCTTTCTGCTTCCTGACCACCACGAGGTGAACAGCTTCCCTCTGCCATACCCTTCTGCCATGATGTTCTGTAGCAATGGACTTCGTTGACCACGTACTAAACCTCTGGAACCTTGAGCCCAAATAAACTTTCCCTCTTACAAGTTGTTCTTGTCAGATATTATGGTCACAGTGACAAAAAGTTGATTAAAACACCATTGCTATAAAACTGGACAAGAATCATCATTTGTACAAGGGATTCTGGATAGGATTATTATTCTTTTCTTATACACAGTATGACATAAAAGCATATTTGCATCCCATTTTCTCCCTTTTTCCTACTCTCTTAGCATAGGAATACCCTTCCCCCAGATGCAGCATGCTATGAAGTCTTATTCTTGAGCATCTTTGTTCATTAACAAAACAACCATACGGGGTAAAAATGGGAGTTCATAACCCACTTGAATCAAAGTGTGAAATATGTTATATCAAGAACTATGTAATGTTTTGAACAACCAACAATAAAAATTAAAAAAAAAAAAAACCAACCAGACACATTAGTGCACTGCCCACACCACATGCAAACATCAATAGAAAGGATAAAAAGGGAACCATATTGCCAGGCTTCTTAGGGGCTGGGGAAGGCACATTTCCTCGATGACAGCTAGAGTCATAGTACTACAATCTTAGCAGACATCTGCTTCAAAGGAGCTTCTGGTTTTCTGGGGCTATTAGAAGCAATGCCCAAACCTGGTTCCACTCAATGGCACCCCGTGTTGGCACCCAAGAAATAGATGGATGACTCAAGACTGTTTTAAATACCTGTCTCATGAAAATGAAGACTAGCAGCAGAACATTCCTGACCTCTGGTGCAAATATTGTCCAACTTTGTCTGAAGATGGGAACATGTTCTCACCTGGAAAAATTTTCATAAGCAAATAATTTAATGGAAGATCATATATGAAGCTATGGGGGGTGCATTCCCTGATTTTTTTTTTTCCTCTTTGAAATCCATTCTGGAAAGTCATATTTCAGATGATATTGCATTCTACAATTTTTTGCTACTTTATTAAATTGGGAATCCAAGTAGCTGAGTCTCAGGGTAGATCTGCTTGGCCTAAATGTTTTTATATAGCCAACAATACTATAGAATAATTCCAGTATACTGAAACACTGCATAATCTGACCAGAAAGGTATTTAGAGAATTCTAGAAGCCTTTGGATTTGTTTCTATTCAGCAAGTGCATTGCACAGCTCCTAGTTTATCAGGATATTGAAGAAACAGCTAATCTCTTGCACAACATTTGTCATCTTGCAAAAGATTATTCCCTAACTACATGGCTGAGAGAAAGCAATTGCACTGTTGCATAAAAATACTGGGTTGTTGAAATGTTACCCTTTAGAGAAATGTTAATTCTGAAACCAGCCTTGCTTTACTGTAGGGTTATAGCAACTGCAATTGTGACACTGAGAAGGAAGGAGGAAATCTCATTCTTGTGGGTAGTTCCTCCTTAGAAAGTTTCATTCTATAGATACATTTCTCCAATGTGGCTAAGGAGATTTTTTTTTTTGGTACCGGGGATTGAACCCACAGGCGCTTTACCACTGAGCCACATCCCCAGCCATTTTTAGTTTTTTTTTTTTTTTTTTTTTTTTTTGAGACAGCATCTTGCTAAGTTGCTGATGGGGCCTTGAACTTTCCATCCTCCTGACTCAGTTCCTGAGTAGCTGGGATTGCAGGCATGCACCACCAAGTCTGGTGAGAAAATTCATTTTTACAGGTTCAACAGTTTATCAAAACTTCAGATATTTTTCATACATTCTGCTGTAGAGATTTATTTATCCTACGTTTAGCCAATCCTAGGAAGATTAATCTGACTTGTAAATTTTTTTCTCTCTCTGAATATTTTATTAGCTTTACTCTTTAACATATCTCATTTTCATTTTTGCTCTGATTACAGACTTGGAAATGGATAGTGGGTCCCATGTTCCTGTATCTCTGTGAGCGGTTGGTCCGGTTTTGGCGATCTCAGCAGAAGGTTGTCATCACCAAGGTATTGGTTGGGTTAAGAATTACTAGTACTCAGTGTCTGATTATATTGGACAATTCTACCCAAGTTCCTTATGTCTCTCTCTATGAGTTATCTTTTGCCCAGTTCGTTTTGCCCCAGTTTCTTCTGATGAATTTAAAGCAGAGAGGAAACCTATAGTTTATTTCAATGTACTTAGCCCATTCATCAAATGGTTGGGCCTTTAACTGGAGACACTAGAAGATGCATTATTTGGGTAGTTAAAAATGAAGAATGAAATGAAGTGAGTCTTAAAATTTTCAGATGCCAAAAGAACTAAGGAACCAAGGGTAGGTCTGACTGAGGCTAAAATAATTTCTTAGGTCATTTTTGCCTCTTATGTGCTTTATATGTAATTACAGAATATCAAAGTGCCCAAAGTCTCAAGCAAGTTAGTAATTAATTAAGCTGCACTTTAAATCTGGTCTCCTAACCCCAAGCCTAGAGGGGCTTTCCCCCACAAACTCTTCTATGGGTTTTTTTCCCATAGATAAACATTCAGCTAACTAAATATAAATGGAAACTCCTTGTTACAATTTCCAGAAACATTACACAAGACCATTCTTATCAAATGAAATTTAGTTCAACTCAACAAGTATTTACCAAAGGCCTGCTATGGGGTCATCTTTGCAAAACATACAAATTCCTTCTGTCCTTTGTCCAAACTTTTTTCATTTGATGTCTATGAAGGGTCATAGTAAAGCTAGTCCTGTTGGCATTGGAAGTCTTGCAATATAGGAAACCAAACAGTTCTCCTTTTTTGCTATTTATATTGTATTATAAGAAAAACCCCATAGATCAGCAAAAGAAGCTGCCACAAAATTCCCCTTACTGGACAAAACATGAGTGAACCTGACAAATATGTCTCTTAACCATCCTTGTAAGGAAAACTTGTTTTCTTGTAAAGAAAATTGATATTCATTTTCTTCTCAGACCAACAAATACAAGAAACAAGGTGTTATCTCAAAATACTCCAATGAGAATGCTGTCCACTAGTGTATCTTACTTAGTTAAATCCAATTTGTGCCTGTGATGGCAAAATTGCAATATGGCAAAAAAAAAATTAATCACACAAAATGATGACATGGCAAACAATTTTCAACATAATTTTCTGGATTTGAAATTATTCTTTCCAACTCTGTATTTCGAAGCAGAAGGGAAGTTGGATACAACCATATCATATAAGATGTATTTAAATCACAAGCTTTGGAAATGTTTGACAATTCTTTGTGTGGTATTGGGGACAAAATCTAGGGCCACACATGCTAAACACACGCTTTACCACTGAGCTATACCTCCAGCCAACTTTTTTGGAGGAATGGCATGGGTACTGGGGATTGAACCCAGGGGCACTCTACCACAGAACCACATTCCCAGCCCTTTAAAAAAAGTTTTATTTAAATTTTCATTTTGGGACAGGGTCTTGCTAAGTTGCCCAGGCTGGCCTTGACTCTATGATTCTCCTGCCTCAGCCTCCTGAGTTACTGGGATTATAGGCATGTGCCACCACACCTGGGCCAATCAACAATTTTTATTAAAAGAATTTCCTACTCTCCCACAACTCTCTACCCATGAAAAGAAAAGCCCAGAAATATCAGACAACATTAAAAACTTACTATTTTGTTTCCATTGATTTTACTTTCCTTTGATGACCCTTGATTTATCTTTAGTTGTATAGTATGAAGTTCTTTTAGGTATTTTAGGAATCATGAAAGAAACAGTATATTTCTCTTTCTTTTTTTAATTCTTATTTTATTTTTAAATGACACATAATTGTACATATTTAGAAGGTAAAATGTAGTGTTTTGATACATTATACTTCGTGTAATGATCAAATCAGTGTAATTAGAATACACTTCACTTCAAACATATATCATTTTATTGTGGTGAGAAAATTCAAAATCCTGTCTTCTAGTTGGGCATGGTGACACATGACTGTAATATCAGCCACTCAGAAGGCTGAGGCAAGAAGATCTCAAGTTGAGGCCAGACTGGGCAAATTAGTGAGGCCCTAAGCAAATTAGTGAGACTCTGTCTCAAAATAAAAAAAAATAAAAAGGGTTGGGAGTATGTAGTTCAGTGATAGAGTACCCTGGGTTCAATCCCTATTTACACACACACACACACACACACACACACACAAACACACAAACACACACACACAGAGAAAAAAGAAAAATTCTCTCTTTTAGCAATTTGAAATGTATATTATTGTTACTCATGGTCACCATCAGAACTTATTTGTGCTTTTTTGTTTGTTTACAGTACTAGAGATGGATCCCAGGGGAACTCTACCATTGAGCTACATCTCTAGCACTTTCATTTTATTTTGAGACAGGGTGGGTTTTGCTAAACTACTGAAACTGGGCTCAAACTTGCAGTTATCCTGCCTCAGCTTCCCAAGTCACTGGGATTACAGGCTTGCACCACTGTGTCTGGCCTTATTTCTCCTCTCTGTGATTTAGTATCTGTTAACCAACCTTTGCCCATCTCTCCCTCCCCACTACTTACTCCATCCTCTGGTACCCACCGTTCTACTCTCAACTTGTACGAGATCAACTTTTTTAGATTCTACATATGCATGAAATCATGTGGTATTCGTCTTTCTCTGTTTAGCTTATTTCACTTAACATAATATCCTCTAGATTCATCCATGTTGTTATAAATAACAGGATTTTCTCCTTTATAGGGCTGAATAGGTTTCCATTGTATGTATGTACCATGTTTTCTTTATCCATTCATCTGTTGATGGACACTTAAGTTGATTCCGTATCTTGGCTATTGGGAATAGTGCTGCAACAAACATGGGAGTGTAGATAGGTCTTTGACAAAAAACAGCATGTTACTTTCTGCATGGCTCTTTATTGTGTTCTATTTTTTTTAAAATAGTTATCTACTTACTAGTTGATGGACATCTGGATTGTTTCCATTTTTTGCTATTATGAGTTAAGCTGTTAGGAACATTTGGGTATATGCAGAATGAAGATGGCGGTGGATGGGAAGGAACTGGCTTGGGGAGAGATAACTCATGGATTCCCCAAGTAGGGAAAAATGTATTGCATGGAATAGGACAGGTTCCAGGTGTGATTCAGGGTAAGTTCAGATAGTAGAGTTGACTTGGTTTTGGGGGGTGTTGGTATATAATAGCCTGTGGAATCTGCTTCTGTCCAGTTCTCAAGGCCCTCTCTCATCCCCTGGGGAGATAGGAAGGCTGAGCAGGAAACTATCACCTTTTCTCCCCTATTTTTTTTGTGCCTTCCTTGACTTCTGAGAGAGAGAGAAAATCAGAATAGGCTGATGACTTAGGCTGGATTCCTTGGTAAAGACTCTGAGACAGAGAATTGTGTGCAGAAAGTTTACAGGGATATGTTCTCAGGAACTGCATCTGTAAAGAAAGTACAAAAAATGGAATTGGGGAGAGGGAAATGGTGACCCTGACTTACAACATACTGGCAACTGTGGCCTCAGTTGATCCTACAAGGGGTGCTGGAGTTGAGATGGTCCCTTGGAGTTGTCCCAAATTTGGGAGAAACAACCGGATCTTTGTATCCCTTTGGCAGTCTATCATTGGCTATGGGCTACAGCTGAGGACAATTCCGAGTGACCAATTAGAGAACCTTCCATGTTGGCCCTGAAGTAGAGACCTAGATGGAACATCTTAGCTCAGCCTTTTATCCATATGGATACGGAAAGGGCAAATCTTTGGGATAAGTGTCACTTCCAGAGACATGTTTTGTTCCATAGGTGGTCACTCACCCTTTCAAAACCATCGAGCTACAGATGAAGAAGAAGGGATTCAAGATGGAGGTGGGTCAGTACATTTTTGTCAAGTGCCCCAAGGTGTCCAAGCTGGAGTGGCACCCTTTCACACTGACCTCCGCCCCTGAGGAAGACTTCTTTAGCATCCACATCCGCATCGTTGGGGACTGGACAGAGGGACTATTCAATGCTTGTGGCTGTGATAAGCAGGAGTTTCAAGATGCCTGGAAACTACCTAAGTGAGTACAAGGCACATGTTACAAAGGTATAGGTGTTCAAGGAAAATGGCACTCAACAGCTCCTCTTTCCCCACATCTCACTATGCTATCTCCTGAGTCTCTGACAAAACACAGAGGCCCTAAGAATATACAGAGCCCTGTGTTCCCCATTGCATGTGTGTTGTATGCTTATGCATATTTTTAATGTCTTTATGTAAAATTAAAAATATTTGGACCAAATATTAATAATAAATTAGTAAAAAATATTTTCAAATTCCTGTAAGTTCGTTAATACCAAGTTACATTGACTTTTCTAACAAACTGAACTGTAATGAATCAAAATTATCATTAGAATAATAATAATAATAATAATTATTATTATTATTATTGTATAGGGATTGAACCCAGGGCCACTTTACTACTGAGCTATATTCCCAGCCCTTTTTATTTTATTTTAAAAAGTATTTATTTTTTAGTTGCATTTGGACACAATACCTTTTATTTTATTTATTTTTATGTGGTGCTGAGGATTGAACCCGAGCACTCTAGCACTGAGCCACAACCTCAGCCCCTCTTTTTATTTTTTATTTTGATACAGGGCCTCACCAAGTTGCTGAGGCTGGCCTTGAACTTGCAATCCTCCTGTTTCAGCCTCCTGAGTCACTGAGCCACTGTGCCTGGCCAAAAATATTCTTAAATTTTAATCAGCACCATTTATTTGAGAGAAAATGCCAGGCATTATTGATTTTACGTCACTCCCTCCACATGCCTAACGTAGTATCAGGCGCTTAACAGATGCTGAAGAAAAGTTTGTTGAATAGCTCAATCAATAGACAAAAGAGAAGTGGGAATAGCAAATCTATAGGATGTTATAATATTAGAAAATTCTCACATCAGTGTGCAATATAAGTAGGAATTTCAAGTGTAGGATGTCCTGGCAAGAGACAGAGATATGTGTGTGCATGTGTTTTTTGTTTGTTTGTTTGTTTTTGTGTGTGTGTGTATGTGTGTGTGTGTCTGTGTGTGTGTGTAAAAGAAAGAAAGGAGGATGGGAAGGTGAAAATATAGCCGTGGTGAGTTATCATGTTTTCAGTTAGCTAAAATTCCTCTTCTTATTTTCAACCCCAATGTTTGCACTAAGTTGTTTACTTGTTAATCATTTCATGGAAGAAAGTGCGTCATAGATACATGGCCCCAGTTGGAATTGCCATATTGTACATCTGCAGTAGAATGAGAGCTCCATCTTATTGTGAAAAGCAGGACATCCCTTAACTACCTCCTCTCCACTCCTTTTCAGGATAGCTGTTGATGGACCCTTCGGTACAGCCAGTGAAGACGTGTTCAGCTATGAGGTGGTGATGTTGGTGGGAGCAGGGATTGGGGTCACGCCCTTCGCATCCATTCTCAAGTCAGTCTGGTACAAATACTGCAATAATGCCACCAATCTGAGGCTCAAAAAGGTAAGTTCCTTCATGTTTTAGAGGGCCTAGGGTGGCCATTCATTGCCAAATGAAGTGTGAAATCCCCTTCAGGGCAAGGTCGGCAGGGAACATGGAAAGTAAAGAAAGGCTTTTGTGGTTCCAGAGAGCCAGGCTTACACTATTTGATAAGTTAAATGTGCTTCTCTAGAAGCAGGCCTATTGGTCAAAGTAATTTAATACAGTATTTATATAGCATTACTGGATGTTCCCAAGAAAGAAACTTGGGAAAGAAATATTTACAGCCCTAACCCTCCTCCTTCCCTTTCTCTTTTTTCTCCTCCTCCTTCTCCGCCTCCTCTTCCTAGTCCTCCTCCTTCTGCTGGGGATTGAACCCAGGGCCTGTGCAGGCTAGGCAAGTGTTCCACCACTGACCTATACCTCCATCCTCTTGTATATGTTCTTTTTTTCTGTGTGTGTCTTAGAAGAGTTTATTAAAAATCATTCCAGCTGGTTGCAGTGGTGGGCACCTGTAATCCCAGCGGCTCATGAGGCGGAGGCAGGAGGATGGCAAGTTCAAAGCCAGACTCAGCAAAAGCAAGGTGCTAAGCAACTCAGTGAGACCCTGTCTCGAAATAAAATACAAAATAGGGCTGGGGATGTGGTTTAGTGATTGAGTGCCCCTGAGTTCAATGCCTCGTACCCCCCAAAAAATCATTCCATTTATTCCTCACTTTTGAGGATGAAAGTGCGATTAATTTTAATTGATTTACATCAATGCAAACCTTTTTTTTTTTTTTTTGGTATCAAGGATTGAACCCAGGGACACTTCATCACTGAGGCATATCCCCAGCCTCCACCCCCAGCCCTTTAATTTTGAGACAGGGTCTCAATAAGTTGCTTAAGGCCTCCCTAAGTTGCTGAGGCTGACCTTGAATTTGTGATCTTCTTTCCTCAGCCTCCTGGCTGCTGGAATTACAAGTGTGAGCCACCATATCTTCCCCCTTTTTCTTAGAGCTTTATAGTTATACATGAGGCAAACCTTTTAAATAAGGTTTTAATAAAAATAATAGTAAATGTGGATGTCTATCTTCTTTTCTAATATTCTTTTTACAGGCTTACATATTTTTGGAAATTGGTAAATTTCAACTATGTACAATTTCATATCCTGATTTTTAAAACACAGAAAACATTTTTCAGAGACATCATAATGTTTTCTAAGACTTCATAATGTTGATTTTTAACGATTCCCTCCTATTCCATTGGGAAGATGCAGACTAATTTTTCTTCCGTCTGGGATTATATATTGAGATAGAATCAATTTTTTAGGCCTTTAACACTTTTTTTTTTGCAGGCTGAGGGCAGGAGACCTGAAACTTTTTGTTTCTAATGGATGTCTCCTCAGGATAAATTCCCAGGGGAGTGTTACATATAAATTACCTGATGAAGGACATCCTCAATAAATGCCGAGTCACTCTAGTAACTATAAAGATAAATTCTGATGGGTACATTGAGCCTACCTTGACTTTTTTTTATGTTATATAGTTATTTTTTTGTTTTGTGTTTAGAATTCTTCCCCTTCACCTCTTTTCTATATGGAGGAGGAATGGGTAAAACTATTTATTTTTTCCTGCTAGTCTATTTCCTCATGTCTTTCTGAGAGGAGGTACAAGGGATGTCAGGGTTTCTGGGGGAAAGAAGTAACCAGCCCGAGATGGAAAATAGGTGGACTAGAGACTTGTTTTTTCTTTGAACTATGTATTTCTTTCCTTTTTTTTTTCCTTTCTTTTTGTTGGGGGCGGGTACTGGGAATTGAACTCTGGGACATTTGACTACTGAGCCCCATCCCCAGTCCTATTTTATATTTTATTTAGAGACAGGGTCTTACTAAGTTTCTTAGCACCTCACTTTTGCTGAGGCTGGCTTTGAACTCGAGATCCTCCTGCCTCAGCCTCCTGAGCCGCTGGGATTATGGGCAGGCGCCACCGCACCCAGCTGAACTACATATTTCTGAGGCCAAGTTAGTTATTTACTGCCCTGCCAGAGCCTATGAAATGTCCAGAACTTGCTGAAAACCTATGTTACTAGGCATTCTGAGCATCAGGAAAAAAAGTTAGGGGGACAGTAGCAATGCATGTGTTCATGCTGCGGGAACCCATGCCAATACAATCTGCTCTGGGATCTGTCCTTTTCCAGATCTACTTCTACTGGCTGTGCCGGGATACTCATGCTTTTGAGTGGTTTGCAGACCTGCTGCAGCTGCTGGAGTCCCAGATGCAGGAGAGGAACAATGCCGATTTCCTCAGCTACAACATCTACCTCACTGGCTGGGATGAGTCTCAGGTGAGGATAAAGATCCAGGTCTCAAGTCCTTCCTTTAGTGTCCAGGGCTTGCCCACTTTCCCTTGGTTACTGGTGTGTCCTGTGTACTATTTTTTTCCCCAAGAATGGTCAATGGATTCTAATGATCTAGCCCATTCACTCTAACTCAGCATCACCACCTGGTAGACTGTTGAGACTAGATTCAAAGCTAAGAATTCTAAGAGGGAATAAAGGCCAAGCCCTTGACATTATTAATGCAATGCTCCCATCCGGGAATCCAAAACCAGACAGACAAAATTTGCCAGGGGACAATGGGGAAAAATGTGTTTGTGTTCCTTTAATTCATATGTTTATGCATATGACTTAATATGCATACTTGATATGTTTATAGTTGTTAACTATATGCAGTCATCCCTCCTTATGAATCGGTTCTGCATCTGTGGATTGAACCAACCACTGATACTAAATATTTGGAAAAAAACTTGGATCTGTTTTGAACATGTACAGGCTTTTTTTCTTGTCATTGTTCCCTAAATAATACAGTGTGCAACACGTACATAGCATTTACACTATTTTAGGTAATATTAGTAATCTAGAGATCATTTAAAGTATATTGGGAGGATGTGCATAGACTGATTTTTATTTTTCCAGTACTGGGAGTTGAACCCAGGAACCCTCTACCACTGAGCTACATCCCCAACCCTTTTTATTTACTTTTGAGATAGGGTCTCACTAATTTGCCCAGACTGGCCTTAAACTTGGATCCTCCTGCCTCAGCCTCCTAATGTGCTAACTTCTATGCAAATACTACACCATTTTATATAAAAGATTTGAGTACCACAGATTTGGGTATCTAAGCAGGAGGGGTTTAGAACCAATCCCCTATAGACACAGAAAGAGACTGAACTGCACACCAGGTACTGTGGTTAAAGTTTAGACAGATTGTCTAATTTTATGCTGTGAACAACCCTATGAGATCGCTACTATTATTATCCACATTTTACTGATGAAGAACCAAGGCCCAGAATAGATTAAGTCATTTGCCTAAAGGCAACTGGCAAGTAAGTGGCACAGTCAGAATGTTCCAGAGCCTGCACTCTTAGTGACTACCAGTTGTTTATCATTATTAATAGTAAATAAACCACTATATAGCTAAAGAAGGTGAGACATATGTGGTGTGTGTGTGTGTGTGTGTGTGTATTTCAAATGAAAGTATGCTTTCAATACTGTTCAGAGGCCACTATAATAAAATCAGCCAGTACTTCTCAGCTGGGGGTGATTTTGCCCACCTCCCCAGGCCTCCCAAGGAGATTTGGCACTGTAAACATTTTACAATTGACAAGCTCCTGCAACAGTACATGAAGCCTCTTATAAGGTTCTTAATCTCATTCATGAGGGAGGAGCCCTCTCGACCCAATCACCTCTTAGAGGTCCTACCTCTTAATGCTATAACATTAGAGACACCTGGAATTTTGGAGGAGACATATTTTGAGCACAGCAGCTGGCTCTAGCTAGGCATTGGCTCCTCAACCCTGGGCATCTTTCACTTACATCCTGTTACTGTAAAGAGTGCCATTTCATTTGGCTTTTGTTTTGTTTTGGTACTGGGGATTGAACCCAGGGATGCTTGGCCAGAGCCACATCCCCAGCCCTTTTTATTTTAAATTTTGAGACAGAGTCTCACTAAGTTGTTCAGGGCCTCAATAAGTTGCAGAGGCTGGCTTTTGAACTTGTGATCCTCCTGCCTCAGCCTCTTGAGCCACTGGGATTATAGGTGAGCACCACCATATCCAGCTAATTTGAGTTTTTAAATTCTTGCCTATCATAGATTCTCCAAGTCTTAGAAGAATCTTGTAGTAAATGTAGATCCAGGGACACATGACCATGAGAACTGATGCTTCAGAAAAAGCAGTTTTAAGATACCACTTCTGGGGGCTGAAGTTGTGGCTCACTGGTAGAGTACTCGCCTAGCATGTGTGAGGCCCTGGGTTGGATCCTCAGCAATACATAGAAATGAATGGAGTAGGGGTATTGTGTCCAACTACAACTAAAAAATAATTGTTTTTAAAAAAGATACCACTTCTGCAATTTAAAAACAAAACAGTAAAACCCCTTTGACAAAAATGAAACCCAGGGGAAAAATCTATGATTTATAAATTGTTTTACAGTTTTGCTATTTTATTTATTTAGGTACCAGGAATTGAACCCAGGGATGCTTTATCACTGAGTCACATCACTAGCTATTTTAAATTTTTTTCATTTTTGAGACAGAGTCTCACTGAGTTGCTTAGGGCCTTGCTAAGTTGCTGAGGCTGGCCTTTGAACTTGTGATCCTCCTGCCTCAGCCTCCCGAGTAGCTGGGATTATAGGCGTGCCCCACCATGCCCAGCAATAACAGTTTTACAATTTTAAAAAGCCAGACACCGTTTTTTTTTTTAATAGAAAACTTATGTGCATTGAAAAAAAATAATTATTTTGCTTTGGAAAACTGGTCCCATAGCATTATGAAAAAAAAGTGACCACCTTTTAATTTTCCTTTCTTTTTAAAATTGTTTGTACCATTTTACTATTCACTTATTTTTGCAGTACTGGGGAGCCAGGGGTGTACAAATGAGTGCTGTACCAATGAGCTACATCATCAGCCCTTTTTCATTTTTTAAATTTTGAGATGGGCTCTCACTGAGTTCCCCAGACCAGTCTCAAGCTTGTGATCTTCCTGCCTCAGCTTCCTGGAGCAGGTTGGATTACAGGTGTGCGCCACTGCACCTGGCTGCGACTCTCTTTCTAAACCCCCCTCCATCCTCATCATCCATCCCCTGCCTGGTGAATTTAAAATCTGATTTATTTTAAAAATACATTTAATTTTATCCACTTTTATGAAAAATACCTTGTGTTCAAGCTGAGGCCCCCTAGAACAGTAGCAGGAAAAGAGCAAGTACACACAGCACAGCTTCAAGTTTGATTTAATGTCCTGTTAAGTTACGAACATAGGACTATATTTTAGTATGTGAATATGTCAGTTCTTAGTGATTCTCCCAAATGAGTGGAGTACATTGGGGTGAGGAGAGAAGCTCAAAGAAAGGAAAGAGTAAAACAGTGTGTTGGGGGAGTGCACGCCTGTAATCCCAGCGACTCAGGAGGCTGAGGCAGAAGGATTGCAAGTTTGAGGCCAGCCTCAGCACCCCTGAGTTCAATTCCTGGTACACACACACACACACACCAAAAGAGAGAGAGAGAGAGAGAGAGAGAGAGAGACAGAGAGAGAGACAGAGAGAGGCAGAGACAGAGACAGAGACAGTGAGACAGTACCCACACTTCAATGCCTGACTCAAATGCTATTGGCCTTCAACCTTCCCTTAGCCTTCCATTCTAGACCTTCCTTCTTTGTTCTCATTAGGATGCTGTGTCTCTTCCTGGTACTCATCACAGCCGATTCTACAAATTATATCATTTATATTTATACTTCAAGGTCTCCCCTTCTGGAGAGGAAATTGCTAGAGAGAGATCCAGTTTGTTTATTTTTGTTTTTCATCTAGCCTCCAGTTTGGTGCCTTGGGTTATGCAACTGTAGCTGTGTGTGTGTCACAGCATGCTTCTTTTTCCTGAATTCATGTCCTTTGCTGCAGGCCAATCACTTTGCTGTGCACCATGATGAGGAGAAAGATGTGATTACAGGCTTGAAGCAAAAGACTTTGTATGGACGGCCCAACTGGGATAATGAGTTCAAAACAATTGCGAGTCAACATCCTAAGTAAGGAATCCCCTACCAAGCTGTTCATTTCATTTTCCCCCTCCCCTCCCCTCCCCTCCCCTCCCCTCCCTTCCCCTCCCCTTCCTTTCCCTTTGATACTGGGGGGTGTTTTACAACTGAGATACACCCCATTTCTTTTTTTATTTTGAGACATTGGTGAGGCTGGCCTCAAACTTGTGTTCCTCCTGCCTCAGTCTCCCCAGTAGCTGGGATTACAGGCATGTGCCACCATGCCCGGCTCATCAGGGTGTTCTTAAGGCTTTTCATCTACTTTAGCAGTGGCTCCCAAGCATGCCTACATTTCTATATTCTAGAAACTAAGATACCCATGTTACTATACTGGGGTTGAATTCATGTCCAACTGAAAATTCCTGATATTTGTGACTTTAGGAGGGGAACTTTAAATCACAGCAAACTTACCTGGGGGGGTTATAGAAAATAAGAATCTCAGGTCCCTCCCTCAGACTTTCTTAACTGCCTATCCCAAACAGGGTCATGGTTTTGTTTTGTTTCTGTTACCTAAATCTCACTAGTGTATCCACTTCTTTTAAATATTCATATAATTTACACTTATAATTAAGGAGACACTACACTCCTCACTTTCAGTTATAGCTGCTGCTTCTCCTCCCTCCTCCTCCCCCTCCCCCTCCTCCCCCTCCCCCTCCCCCTCCTCCTCTCCCTCCTCCAAATTGCTGGGATTACAGACACGTGCTACTACCATGCCCTCTTCAATTGTAGTTTCTGGATCTAAAATTGTAAGTTGATTGCTGTCCCAAGGTTCTTTCTGCCCTCACTAAAGCTTTACCCATCACGAGACCTTGAGATCTCCCATCTTGCTTGAACACATGAAAAACTCAAGAGCTCGCCATAAATATATACATTCCACCATTGTTTCTTACACTATAATGAACATACAATTCAACTGATTATATTTTTTAAATGTAGGTTCTGGGGGGCTGAAGTTGTGACTCAGTGGTAGAGCACTTGCCTAGCACGTGTGAGGCCCTGGTTTTGATCCTCAGCATCACATAAAAATAAATAAATAAAATAGAGATATTGTGTCCAACTACAGCTAAAAAATAAATGTTTTTTAAAAAAATGCAGATTCTGATTTACTTGTTCCAGGGTGGGACTCAAGAATCTGCATTCTTGGGGCTGGGTTGTGATTCAGTAGTAAAGCGCTTGCCTAGCATGGGTGAGGCACTGAGTTTGATCCTCAGCACCACATACAAATAAATAAATAAAATAAAGGTATTGTGTCCACGTACAACTAAAAAAACAATATTAAAAAAAATCTGCATTCTTAAAAAGCCAATGCCAGAGCTGGGCACAGTGGCACATGCCTTAATCCCAGCAGCTTGGGAAGCTGAGGCAGGAGGATCAAGAGTTCAAAGCCAGCCTCAGCAACTCAGTGAGGCCCTAAGCAACTCAGTGAGACCCTGTCTCTAAATAAAATACAAAATAGGGCTGGGGATGTGGCTCAGTAGTTAAGCATCCCTGGGTTCAATCCCTGGTACCGCCCCCCCCCCAAAAAAAAAAAAAGCTATTGATCTGGAACTACGTTGAAGAGCAAAGCCTTAAATTCTTTGAGGGAGGGAGACACACTAACCTGTCAAAGTTGGGGTACCTAAAGAGGGTTTGCTCTTGATTTCAAGGTGCCAGAAAGGGTTTGGGGGCTCAGAACCCTGAAAGGAAGTAGCTCACAGACTCACAAATTAACTACCATTTTCTCTATGGTAGAAGTTTCCAAAAACGCTTCTTAGAATTCATTCTCTAGGGAAGTCAATTGCCTTTTGAAATATCCAGCTGTCCCCACAAGCAGGGCTGAGTCTCCAACCTGCAGAGTAATCTGAACTCTTGGCATTTGTTATATATGAATATATATTTTAGTTGTCAATGGATCTTTTATTTTTTATTTATTTATATGTGGTGCTGAGGATTAAACCCAGGGCCTCACACAGGCCAGCAAGCACTCTACTACTGAGCCACAACCCCAGCCCAATTCTTGTCATTTGTAGAAAAGACAAAGGAACAGAGAGGATTTAGCCCTGAGGCCTCAGATTGATAGGAAATCCCCCACCTGCTTTATAGTCCATCTTATTCCAAAGTCTGAAACTGTTTTTTTTTTTTTTTTCCTTCTTTCCCCGAAAGTACCAGAATAGGAGTGTTCCTCTGTGGTCCTGAAGCCTTGGCTGAAACCCTCAACAAACAGTGCATCTCCAACTCTGACTCTGGCCCTCGGGGAGTGCATTTCATTTTCAACAAGGAAAACTTCTAACTCTCCATGAGGAAACAAATATAGGTTATTCTGGATCAGATGCCCAAATAATGTTGGTTGGATGTAAGCTCCCTCCTCTTAAAAAAAAAAAAAAGGAGGAAAAGAAACTATAATGTAATGGATTCCATGAAAGGAATATCAATGCTTGTTTGCGAGTGAGAAGTTACATTTTTACGGCGCTTTAGGGTTTGAAAAGTACTTTTACAAACATTATTTCATCTCTTTCTTCCCATATTGTCAGAGGGAGGTGGGACAATGATACCTGACTCATTTTTAGGCTAAAACAATGGGGCCTTGAAAGGGTCCAATATGTTCCTTAGGATTATGGACCAGGGGAGCCAGCGAAGAGTATGGTCAGTGCCTTTTCTCCTCATCCATCTGCAGAAACTGGATCTAGGCCATATGACTCCAAATTTGGGAACCTTCCCACAACACCAGGCTGCCTCAAAAGTCAATTTTTATACTCCTCCAAAGAAACAGCAAACCAATCCTTTCCCTTTTGTGTCATCTTTTTAAAAAAATCATTATTGCCATATTGAAAATTTTCCAGTTAGCTGGGGAATGATATATGCTGAGAGTGATTTAACACTTCCTAGTGACAGTTTTGACATCTCAGCATATTCCAGCTTTCCAACACAGCAGCCTAATTGAATCAGAGATTCATCCTACAAATGAATATTGCAGAGATTGAAGTTAATCAAGTATTTAGCATTTACCATGGTGCTTGGCAGAGAGTGGATACTCAAGAACAGTTTGTTGAATGAATGAATGAATTAAAAGACATTAAGAACTGGGCAATGTCAGAGTAGAACTAATAGAAGGACTTACACAAAATTCCCTAAGGAAATAACTTCTGTTACTCTTAGGGAGCAAAGGATGCTGGTTCTCCTGAGGGTAGAGAACAGACTAAGGATACTAACCAGTAAATGGCCTGGAGAGTTCCTTAGGCTACTACTTGAAGCAAGGAATGAGAAATGGAGGCAGAGAACTGATCTCTTGCCTTAACTCAACCTGGCTTCTCTAGGTTCCTATCCTATGAAAGAAGATTTACTGATAGAAATATTCTCCTCCAGTCAACCTTCGTGAATTTCAAACTTGAAATTTGTGACAAATATGTATTTGATAATATGCATCTTAAATACAGCCCACCCCTTGTTCTATTTTTACACACACACACACACACACACACACATGCACACACCAATGGATCTTATGTGTGTGACTAATGGTTTATTTTTATTGTATCATCATCATCTCCTCCTCCCCCTCCTTCTCCCCGTCCTCCTCCTCCTCTTCTTCTTTCTTTTCCTCTTCCTAAAATGTACATCCTACAAACTAAAATCCCCAGTTAACTGTGTAGATATTGAATTCGCACCCAATAGAATGTTCTGGATATCCATGAGTTCAAGAAAGAGGATCTAAATCACTGTTAGTAAGACCAGAGCCTTTTTAAAGAACTGCTCCCATTTCTGGGAACTAAAAACTGCTTTATTTACCCCACTTCCTGGGGCTGCAGATATTTAGAACTATATAGCTTTGGTAATGAGGAAGAAAGAGAAGAAAGCAGGGGGAGGGGAAAAAAAAGAATTCCTTAAGGGTGAGGAAGAGAACAGGTGAATGAGAAAAATAAAACAACAACAACAACAACAACAACAAAACAAAAAACAGAAGGGGCAGCTGATTTCACATTGGTCACTTCTTACACCAGATTTCTTTTCTTTCTTTTGGTACTGGGGATTGAACCCAGGGGTGCTCTATCACCGAGCTACATTCCCAGTTCTTCTTATTTTTTATTTTGAGACACAGTTTTGCTAAGTTGCTGAGGCTGGCCTCAAACTTGAGATCCTCCTTCCTCAGCCTCCCAAGTCCCTGGAATTACAGGCCTGCACCACCATAGCCAACTACCCCAGATTTCTTAATTTTGCATATAATGAATATAATGAAGGAGGCATACATAGATTTATCTTATGTTGATTACATATGATATTGAATCTTTTAAACTCTGGTCACAAATTTTGATGCCAAGTGGGCATATTCAGGAGACTGGAATGAACTAAGTAAGAAAGTTGTTTGTTGTAGTGCTACTGTTCCTTTGCTCCCCCAGGATTTCAGGGCACTGAGGGCCAGTTGTGATAAATAAGGCCTTCCTGGATGTGTGAATGTTGCCTCTAAGAAGTGTACAGAAGGTTTCCACTGGAAGAAAGTTCGATCCAGCAGCCTAGGTATAAGTTCATTCATTCAACACATTTATTGTACTATTACTATGGCTCTGGTACTGCGTGCATAGTTGCAGTGCTTTCAAACCAAAGTGTGAGCAGGAAGAGAAACCTCAGTTTTAAGGACACTGCTCATACTGGTTCTTTCTAACCTAGATGTCAGAAGTAAAACCAGCTCCAGTCATTGCTCTGAGAATATTTCTCTGGAGTTTTCTACCTTTGACAACAACACAGTTAGCAAAATAGATCTTCCCTGTGTTATTCTGGTTAAGAGATGAAAAATGAATGTAAAAGTGCTTATCATTATAAGAACTTCCTTCTCTATTCTTCTCCCAAGTTCCCAGCCATCAGCGATCAGCTCACCAGTACAGCTTTTTTTAGTGTTTAGTATTTAGCATTAAGTAACACATGCTGAGAGAATAATGAAGCATTGTTTTTAATCTCAAGGTTATAAAGGCTTTTCTTAATTCTGCTTTTGCAATATTGTGTTTATGAAATTTGAATTCTTGCAGGCATTGCATGTGAATAGATTTTTTTGGAGAGAGGAGCTGGGAGATAGTTCCCAGGATGAACTATTAAAACTGTTGTTAACCATTAAAAATAATGAGCTCTCCCTGTGTCTGTGTTATTGAAATTGGTACTAAAGGGTGAATACAGCTAGCAGGGATTTTCTCCGCCCTGGTAGGGTGAAGAGTCTCTTATGTTTCAGTAGATAACATACCAGATGTTGCATAGTGTATAGACTGGGGAGGGGAAACTGAGGTCTAAGTTTCGTGTCAATGTCCCAACGATCCCCATAGTATTGGTATGAGGGAGTGCCACTTCCCATTGTGGACAGAATTTGGAAGACATAGGAGCCCCAGTGTGACCTCTTTTTTTCAATTTCCACTGGTCTTTCATGTTCTAACTTCACAATTAAATGTCATCAAGTTCGACTGTGGACGTGTGAACTCATGGTTCTGTTCTAAATGAGCCCCCTGTATGATCCTCACTATCTAGGAAACGTAGAGGCCTGGGATGTGGCTTCCCGAGGGAGTCCGTGGGTGCTGCCATGGAGGGAAAGGACATTACCTCAAACAATGAGCAATCATAGGAATAGCAAATGTTGAGTGAACACCTCCCACTATTCCAGACATTTTATACACACTTCATTTAATCCCTAAGCAACACCTCTAGGTAGCATTTTGTCATAATTTTATTGATAAGAAAACTGAGTTCGGACAGCAACATCCCTGTTCTTTATACTCCACTAGCAGATTAAATAAGGTATAAGTAACCAAGAATATTCTCAAAGTTATTATACTAGGTACAAACTATGCACTGGATAACAGTGGTCACATAGACTAAATGTCTTGGTATCTTAGTTTAGAAACACTGAATAACCTGATTCATGCTAATTTTGACTCTCCAGGTAAGGGAGAATCTATCAAGAAGTATAATTATGTTGCTTAGAGAAAAGAAGGTTCTAGTGATTCACTTTAAATTTACTTACTATATTTATTTTATTTGTAAACTATTTCTGTCTTTCAGGAAATGGCCAATTATTGTTCAGTGGTGTGTGTGTGTGTGTGTGTGTGTGTGAGAGAGAGAGAGAGAGAGAGAGAGAGAGAGAATTTGCATCTGTAAGAAGCCAAATCATAAGAGGACAGAATTTCTCAGCTATAAATGATGTTGGGCAAAACACAAATTGCTGACAAAGGATAGGAAATCTGACCACTAGAGATTTCTAATAAGAGGGATAATAATCCACCAGATGGCCTGAGAGTCTTTTAAAACTATTGTCTTTGCTATCTTGTGATGGTGGTTGGGGAATGAAATACTCTAAGCAATTGGGTATTCCAGTTAATTATTGCTACTTGTGCTAGCAATTTTCAAGGAATTATGAATTTCAAACCATAAGAAAAAACGAAATCCCCAATATACCACTTTGTAGATAAAAGGAAGTACTAGGAAAGGGAGCACATGAGCAGAGGCCACTCTGGGTTTATTTTCTGGATCTTATTCTGAAAACTAACAACAGATAAAACTGCGTTTATCTGTCTTTTGGAAAAAGTCCAAAGTATTATATTGAGAAACTTCATCCTTCCAAGGATACCACTCCAAAGATAGCAAACTTGAATTATGCAAAAAAAAAAAGCAAGCTCAAAAGGTCTTTATAAATCTTAAAATTACTTTAGAATATTTTTTTCATCTTTTTTTTATTGGTTGTTCAAAACATTACAAAGCTCGTGACATATCATCTTTCGTACATTTGATTCAAGTGAGTTATGATTGTGAGGGGAAAGGGGGGGAAACAAGGGAGAGAATTAAACTTTAGAATATTAAGTTATCACTAAGTTTATCATTGTGTTAGATCACTTGATTGCTAAATGTCGCTTCCTCTTTTAAGTTATGTAATTTCCAGTTATGTAAGAATAAAATTCACTAACCCACCCACGTTTGTGGGAAAAGCTAAACATTGCTCTTCAGGGTCACATGGAGACAAGTCAGGTCATGAGGAATTAATCACATTTGTCCTTCCTAAGAGATATTAGAGCAAATCTCAGATACCCTTGTGTTGGCTGAGAAGAAAAATTCAAGCTGTCTAAAGATCACCCAGTGGTATTGCATGTGTTTGTTTTGGCTGAAAACCACTAGGACACTTTATTGATATGGCAGTTAATCCAGATCTAGATGTTGAGGGTCTGCAGAGCTATAACTGATCATCCTGTTTTCCAGTTGGGAGTTCTGCATCATCCACGGCTAAACCATCACACTTAGACATCTGTGTTATCAACTACTTGCTTCATTCAGTTCTGCTGGGGCCAATGTCCCTGTTGCTTTACTGAGTTCATATCCAACTCACAAAGAAATGAACAGGAAGATAGCCTTTTAGAAAATGAGTTTTTGAATTTTTTTTCCTTTGGAGAAAATAATCAACGAATTTTACTTGCCACTTGTACATTTAAAAATACATTTTGAGAAAAAGAAACTCAGTTGCCTACTTCCCCCGTGGCCCTGTGAGACGAAGAAACTGAAGATGCCTACTTAAATTTTGGTTCAGGTTTGTTAAATGGTCTACTTGGAATGAGTTGCTCTGTCTTTAAATTCCTTGATTACATAGTGGCTAAGTATATTGCATTGAAAATTCCAGTATATACAATGGCCAGAGCTGGGGATTGAAGCCAGGGCCTCATACATGCTACGAAAGCACCGTATCATTGAGTTACACTCCCAGCCCATAACCATGGAGTTTTAAATTTGAAATATTCCAGTTTTTTAAAAAAAATATTTTGAGCAGGGTCTCACTAAATTGCTTAGGGCCTTGCTAAATTGAGGCTGACCTTGAACTTGTGATAAGCCTGCCTCAGCCTCCTGAGTTGCTGGGATTATAGGCATGCCCAAACTTTAAAACTTGGACAGAATTAAAATAATAAGAACTTGAAGATCTCTTCTACATTAACAGGAGAATGGATAAAGAAATTATGCTGTATTCTGCAAGTGAATGGTATGCCCTGGTTAAAAAGCAAATGAGCTCTTGCCAGGCATGGTGGTGCACACCAGTAATCCCAGCAGCTTGAGTAGCTGAGGAAGGAGGATTACAAATTCAAAGCCAACCTCTGCAATTTAGGGAAGCCCTAAGCAATTTATCGAGGCCCTAAGTAATTTAGCTAAATAAAAAATGAAAAAGGCTGGGGATGTGGTTCAGTGGTTAAGTCTCCCTGGGTTCAATCCTCAGTACCCCCCCCCAAAAAAAAAAAGTAAATGAGCTCTAACACATATATTAATATCAACATGGATAAATAAAAACATAAGTTAATAAAGGAAGTTGTAGAAGTATTAAAAATACATTTTGAGAAATCTGCTTTAAGATATTGTTTATTAGGGCTGGGGATGTGGCTCAAGCGGTGGCACGCTCACTTGGCATGCATGCAGCCCGGGTTCCATCCTCAGCACCACATACCAACAAAGATGTTGTGTCTGCCAAGAACTAAAAAATAAATATTTTTTTAAAAAGATACTGTTTATTAGAGCTCTGTGGAGAGCTGAGAGAGATGCTCAGTTTTAAGCAGCATTCCAGGTGGAGAAAACCACTCTAAATAGAGAGAGCTGGGTTCCCCTTATCAACGTCCTCCTGGAACTGCACAGGGTGTGGTGGAGAGGAGCCTTTTGAATGTAACACTTGAGTGATTTATTCCTCTATCTCCTGGTGCAGGCGGTAGTTCTATTGTTTGTCCTCTAGGTGGAGCTCTAAGAAACTGGGAACTGGGGTACAACATAAGAGGACTGTTTCATTTTGAGGCCACCTCTAACATTTGGGGTAGTGGGGACCCTTTCCCAATGCAGCAAGTGTCAGAAAAGCTTACTGATGACAGGGAGACTGTGAGGCAGGTGGCATCTGTAGCCACAGCTACAGCCAGAAGGGATATCATCTGCCTCATTAGTGTATGTTCTAGTTGATCACTCCCTCTTTCTTCCTTCACTTTGCTTTCAGACTCCTCATGGACTCTTCTAGTTTTCTTCTTATTTCACTGCCTGTGTTACATACAGCCTTTTCTATCTCAATAAGTGGAAATTCCATTTTTGGTCCAAACTTGTTAACATTTCCCTGACATGCATATACCACATGAAAATCATCGAATCCTGTCAACCCTACTTTCAAAACACTGCCAGAATCTAACCACTTCTCTCAGTAGCCAGGTTACTATGTCACTTCTCTGCTCAAAACCATCAGTGCTGCATCATCTCACAGAGATTGTCATCTATGACCAGGTCTTGTATTACCTAGCTGATCCTATTTCCCATCACTCTCTCCCTTTCTGAGTTTCACTAATCCTGACCACCATGCTGTCCTTCAAATGTACTGATATTGGTCCCATCTCAAGATCTTTACATTTGTGGTCACTCTGGCTGGGATGCTCTTTTCCCATATACCTGTGCGGCTTGCTCCCTCACCTCCTTCAGATTGCAACTGAAACAGTATCTATATTGGAGAGATCTGCTCTGACATTCCCATCTAACATAGCAGCCCTGCCACCATCCTCTGCTTGAGTCCCCCCTGTCCTCCTCTTCAGTGTAATTTCTTATTTCTGTAGAGCACCCATTATCATCTGGACATATTTCTTTATTCTCTCTCTCTCCACCAGAATGTAAACTTGATGAGGGAACATTTTGTTCATTTGTTTCCTCAGAGTGTGGAATAGTGTTTGGCACACAGTGAACATGAAGTAAATATTACTGCATGAATTACTGACCTAACTCTATGTTGCACGTGGAAAGAGACCAGGGAAAGAGAATGTGTCTTGGAAGTTTGGGCAGAGGAGGCCTTGGAAGGGCCACTGAGGAACGAACACACGTGAGACCCAGCTGAGCAGCCTCAAAAGAAAGCAAACAAACTATGAAGCATTAGAATTCTGGTGATTTCTCTGCAGAAGAGTCTCTACAAATCAGAAATTGCAGCTGGTTCTTAGAAACCTGGGAAATGTGGTCTCAGTGTGATGAGTTTCGGTTTTGACATATTTCGACCATATTAACGCAGGGATGAATTTTATAGGAAAAACTAGAGATCTATGAGCATTCGTCTTGGGTGAGGGGCCAAAGTGGGCAAAGAGCCAGCATTTTGAATCTCACAGAGAGCACAAACTGCAGGTTCTTCAGTGCATTATCGATGGCATCATTCTGACCCCTGGTGGTGGCACAGCTACACTGCAAGAGGAGACAAATACCTTGAAGATGAGAAAGCAAAACCAAAAGTTCAAAGTAATATCTTTCAAAGTGTGTTCCAACCATTATCGTTGGGGTGTCCAGCTGGGATCCAGGTCCTTGGTGTCCCGAACAAATAACTGAGCAAGACACAAACAAGTAACAGGCAAAGTACAGAGTTGTTGAAAATGGAGGTGAAGGTAGCACTCCCTAAGAGGGGAGTGGAGTGGGCCCAACGAGAGAGCTGCTAAAGGCCCCGATGTTTGGAAATTAGTGTTTTATAAACTGAGCTGTGGTGTACTCTTCTCTCTACAGACCTGATTGAAGACCTTACCCCATGTGCTCCCATTGGTTATCTTATGATCCCTGATTTGAATAGTGTCTAATTTTGCCCCCCATTGGTTACTTTAGAAAACCTCATTAGAATACTGTCCACTTTACCTCTATTGATCATTTTAAAATACCGAACCTGTGGGGGGAGTTGTCATGGTGATAGGACCTTAGTGACGGTGACTTATTGTTAAACAGGACCTGACTTGTCTCCCTGTCTGTCCCCAGTGGCATCTTTCTTATACCCTGCCTTTGCCATCTTGGCATCTCTTAAGTCCTACCTAACACAACCATCAGAGTGTGCTCGCTTTCTTGGGATAAAGATCTCCCAAGGTTTCTCCTCCATGATATCTGAGCAGGCTGCCTTAATCTTCTGAGATGAGCCTCAAATGGGACCAGCTGAGTGGAAGTCACCCTGGCAGGTATGTGTGGCTGTAAAATGGCTTTTTGTCCAGGTTCCAGGCAACCTCTTCTCCTAGCCCTCTACCAAGTGTGTTTGTAGAAAGGCCTTCTGTTGTGTCTGGGAAGTTGGTGTAGGCAACCAGGAAGTTCCTTCCAATTCGAGGATTCTACCAGTTTCTGATGAGCCTTTCTCACTCCCCTCCCTTCCACTCTTGTGAACCTTGGCATCCTGACCTTTCCCCCTCTAGACTTTCACTTGCTGGAGACACCCACATCCTCCTTGGATTCTTCTCTGAGCACTCTTGCTTCTGCCTAACAACACATATTTTTACTGCTGAATTTGTGCCTAGAAACCTTACCCTTTAGCTGTGTCCTGTTCACAGTTTGTTAGGTAGTAGTTAGTAATGAGCAGTGAAATGTAAACCAATAATAGAAAGGTCACAGGGTTTCTTTGAATTACCTTTAATGAATAATCAAGGAACTTGTAGAACAACAGGTATACTAACCCTGAGAATAAACAGGTAGAAACAAAGGGAGCCAAGTAAGCAATACTTCAAGAAGGATCAATGGGGCTCACTCCTGGCAGGGTGTACTGTCATTGTAGGATTTACAATGACATAGGTAAATAGGTTTCTCATAGGTCATAGGTTTCTCAGTGTACTTTGGAAGAAAAATGTCTTTAGTAGCTCAGGCATACTAAGGTGAAGTTTGTCTAGTCATTGACCCCAAAATCCGCCTTAACATAGGATTGACTTGTAGGTGTGATCCTTCTGGATAGGTTGGTTGCCAGGACAGTTCCAGAGAAGACCAAGTAGGGTCAAGGATGAAGCCTGAGCATTTTTGCTTTAGCTGGCACTACAGGTCTCCCCACTGTAGGTGGTCCCTGGACCTCATCTGGGAAGCACTGGTCAAAGTGGCTGCATAATAGAAGAGGATTTTCACCTGGCATGGTTGCGCATGCCTATAATCCCAGCAGCTTGGGAGGCTGAGGCAGGAGGATCGCAATTTCAAAGCCAGCCTCAGCAATTTAGCAAGGTGCTAAGCAACTCAGTGAGACCCTGTCTCTAAGTAAAATACAAAATAAGACTGGAAATGTGGCTCAGTGGCTGAGTGCCCCTGAGTTCAATCCCCAGTACACCCACCCCCCAAAAAAAAAATCCAGAAGAGGATTCTCAAGTCCTGCTCTTGACCCTGCCCTGAACCTAAAAAGCAGAATGTCAGGAAAATTGCTAATCCATATGCAGAGTTTGGCTTGCTTATAAGGTATGTCATGTATACTAGTGTGGAGAAGAATATATCTCAATGTTGCAAAGGATTCTGGCCTAAGCTGCTGATTACTTTTGTTCTGAACCTGGATTTCAGGACCAGGGCCAGTTTGGGCCAAACTTATTGCTTGAACCTGCTTCGCTGTTTGATCCCAGTCTTAAACACTGGGTTTTTCAATTTGCCTTATAACATATAACATCAGGAAACACCAGAGAAGCTCCTGGACAGATGCAAAGGGTTAATTTAGCATCAAATATCTGTTGAATGAAAGACATACAGATTTAGATATGTTGTAACAGACATCTAAATATCTGTTAGGTTCTTGGTTTGGATTTTTTACTCCATAGCATTAAAGTTTCAAAGGGTTAGTAATTAAGTACAGCTTAGAAAGGTGAAATGGTTACTTCAAAAAGATGTAACTTGCCAGTCACTGACCCCAAAATCCACCTTAACATAGGAAAAATCCCAGTGACTTGGGAAGCTGAGGCAGGAGGATGTAAGTTCAAAGCCAGTCTCAGCAACTTAGCAAGGCCATCTCAAAAAAAAAAAAAGGACTGGGGATGTGGTTCAATGGTTAACCCCTGGGTTCAATTCCCAGTACCATAATCCAACCAAACCAACCAACCAAAGAAACAAACAAATCCTACCACCACCAACAATGAAAACAAAAACCAAACAGCTGGGTATGGTGGCACAGGCCTATAACCCCAGCGGCTCAGGAGGCTAAGGCAGGAGGATTGTGAGTTCAAAGACAACCTCAGCAACTTAGCAAGGTGCTAAGCAACTCAGTGAGACCCTGTCTCTAAATAAAATACAAAATAGGGCTGGGGATGTGGCTCAGTGGTTGAGTGCCCCTGAGTTCAATCCCCAGTACCAAAAATAAACAAACAAACAAAAAATCACACATAATCAATTGGAGGAAGAGCCAGGTCTAAAATGCAGGCCTTCTTATACTTTATCAAATGGTACTGCAGGCAGCAGAGAGGCAAAGCCAAGGCCATCAATGAAGCTGATCCAGAGAATAGTGCTTTTTTTGTGACTTTACAAACATCAACAGACTTTATTTGACTCAAAAAATGAGAAACCAAACCCTATGATATCCTTAGTTTTGCTCTTTCTTGGAAGTTCTAAGCTGCACACACATAGTAACACATATCCATGTATACACAGACACACATGGGTATACATAATTAGAAAGAGAATGGAAAATGAGATATTGCAGAAATAGCAAAAAAAAAAAGGAAGACTGGTGTGTATGATTTTTGTGCTGGGGGGTATGCTATGATTTACACCGAATTCCATTTTAGAATGATAATTTAAAAAGCTGGTGCACGATTTCTGCAGCTTTATGTGTATGTGTATTTATTCTGTTTGTACATGGGAGAGCAACTTGCTATTTGAAGCATCTTGTTTTCTCTTATCAAAACCAATTATTATTATTTTTTAAATGTTTATTTTTTAGTTGAGTTGGACACAGTACCTTTATTTTATTTATTTTTATGTGGTGCTGAGGATTGAACCCAGGGCCTTGCACATGCTAGGCAGGCGCTCTACCTCTGAGCCACAACCCCAGCCCTCAAAACCAATTATTATTTTAAGTGACAGAAGAAAAATGGTTGACATGTAAAAGGTATATATCCTATCACCCAATAATTCCACTTCTAAAGTGTTTTAGAGAAACATTGGGTATATGGACACCAGAAGGTTTGTACTAAGATTTTGATTGCAGCATTATGAGAGTAGAATGTGGAAAACTACCTGAATGTTCTTCCCCAGGAAAATGAATAAACTATGGCCTATCATATGTAGGATACAATATAGCAGTAAATGCAACAAGAGAACTCTGTCTGTAGTGACATGGAAAAAAATTCCCAAGGAAGATTGGTGCATAAAAGGAGCAATCTGTAGACAATCATGTTTTATATAGCAATAAAAATACATTTATATATTTATTTATAATGCAAAACGAGAGCTTAGAATCATTTATATCAAAAAGGCACTTTTTACCTCTTGGGAGTGGATAGAGAGATAGAAGATAAGGAGAAGAAAAGATGAAGGATGAGGGATGGATTTTACTTTTATTTTTAATTTTGGGGGTACTGGGAATTGAACTCAGGGGCACCCGACCACTGAGCCACATCCCCAGCCCTATTTTGTATTTTATTTAGAGACAGGGTCTCACTGAGTTGCTTAGGGCCTCACTTTTGCTGAGGCTGACTTTGAACCCGTGATCCTCCTGTCTCAGCCTCCTGAGCCACGGGGATTAGAGGTGCCTGGCTACTTGACTTTTATTATATTGTAATGCTTTACATGAAAAAACGTATTCATGTGTTGTGTGATTGAAATTGTTAAAAAATTAATATGTAATTCCTTAACTATTTCAAACCATTTAAGACATAAAAAATAAAAAGTGATACTTCCATTTTCTCCTCCATAATTCATCCCTTCTTTTGGTGGATATTTTAGTTGCTTTCACTTTTTAATTTGTTATTACAAACAACATTGCAAAGAAAATTCTTGTTTGCTTTTATCCTTTTTCCACTCATGTTTCTTTAGTATACAATGGTTACGTGATATAAGCAATTAAAAAATTTGATAGATGCTGTCAAATTGCCTTCCAAAAGAGTGTACAGTGATTTATAGAACATTATTCCTGTGCTAACTCTCTGGTCTACGTTATTATGGCTGCAACAATAGCAGCCACACCCAGACATATTGAGTTGGCCTGAAGCCCAGACCATAGCTGACTTCATCTCCTACCCTTTGCCTATTGGCCATTGGTGGAACAAGTACATCTGACCGGATTAGCCAATCAGTGGAGGAGTTGGGAGGGGAGGATCGTGATGGAAGAAGCCTAGATTTGCAGAAACGGAGACAAACTGATGGCCCATGGTCTGTATGGAACTCACAGCCATGGTTTTTGTTTTGTTTTGTTTTTGCCTGCATAATGCTGGGTACTCAGTGTTTTAAAAAATCAGAATCATTGCCAAGTGTTAAGGGAGCAGGGCTGAATCTCCACTTATATTTTCTTTCATATAGTTCTCCATGTACAGAATAGTGACATGGAAAAAAATTCATATAACATTCTTGATATTTCTTTTTTGGGGGGTGGGAGGTAACCAGGGATTGAACTCAGGGCACTCAACCACTGAGCCACATCCCTAGCCCTATTTTGTATTTTGTTTAGAGACAGGGGCTCACTGAGTTGCTTAGGTCCTCGCTTTTGCTGAGGCTGGCTTTGAACTCTCAATCCTCCTGCCTCAGCCTCCTGAGCTGCTGGGATTACAGGCATGCACCACAGCACCTGGCTACATTCTTGTTATTTCTTTACTCCCTGACTCACACCTTCCCTGGGAGGTAGAGTGGCTTCCTCTTCTCTCTCTCTTTGTAGCTGGCTCCCCAGAAAGAACAAGTTGCTACCTTCAACTTAGATTCTAATCTAATTCTGGACTTTACAATGAGAAAGACCAGTTTGAAAGAAAAGTGGCGCAGGACTGATCACACACACACCTGGGATAACAAGCGGGTTTATTGTCAAGAGCCCGACAAGGCTGCTCTGCACAAAGAGAGGGACAGCAGCAGCAAGGAGGGAGAGCAGCAACTCCCCCTTGAATGTTACCTTTTATAAGCTAGAATCATGGCTGAGCGCTAGGGGCAGGTTTAGTCTTGACTGACATAGTGAGCATCCCCTGATCTTGTGGAAGGCAAATTTGTTTCTTGGGGAACAGAGACAGGCAGTTTTCCTGTCTCTCAGAGGGGGAACAGGGAAACTGGCATGTCCCTTTATCTTCTCAAGGAGAGAACAGGGAGAGACCAGCAGGTCTCTAGGCCAGTAGGTTTTATCTCAGGCATATGAACAGTATTCATAAAGTGGGGGTTGGGGAAAGGAAGATGGCTGCAATTATGCTAACACAGTTACCTTTAGAGAAGTCTCATTCTGGAGCAGAGAGGTAATATTTTGATATTAATCTATTTTTCTCCTTATGTTTTTTTAATTGATACAGAACTAAAGTAGGAAACAAGTATTTATTGGGCCTCCTTAAGCCTAAATATCAGTGTTTAAAAATACTGAGATTCCAAAATAGATTTTTTTCACACCATAATCAATAGTTGTGATTTTTTTTTCTTTTTGGTAACTGGAAGATTGGGCAACCCTGAGTCTTTATTGCTAACTGGTGACCATGGCTGGAGCTGAGATATAGCTTCCCTTTTGGATGGGACACATGTTATCCAACTCATCACTGCCCTAGCTATTCCCTATTATTATTTTTTTAAAAAGAGAGAGAGAGAGAGAGAGAGAGAGGGGGAGAGGGAGGGAGAATTTTTTAATATTTATTTTTTAGCTTTCAGTGGACACAACATCTTTTATTTTATTTGTAAGTGGTGCTGAGGATCGAACCCAGCGCCCCGCACATGCCAGGCAAGTGCATTACCACTTGAGCCACATCCCCAGCCCTCTCTATTATTTTTCTAATACTTCTACTGAAAGTCCACTGACATTTAGCACCAATATGGTGATAGAGTTGTGGCATACTGAGTAGCATCCCCTTCCCCAAAGAAATCCACATTCTAATTCTCGAAACCTGTGAATATGATCATTTCAAAAGGAATTTTGCATAAGTGATTAAAAACTCTGGGGTGGAATAAAACCCTGGGTGTGGCCAATGTAATCACAAGGTTTCTAATAAGGAAAAGATGAAAGCAGGAGGCTCCAAGTCACATAAGGAATCAGAGGTCAGAGAAGACGAATCTGAAGATGCTACACTGCTGGCTTTGAAGATGCAGGAACAAATCACCCACCAAGGAATGCAAATAGCTTCTAGAAATGAGAAAAGACAGGAAAAAGAATTCTTAGAGCCTCCAGAAGGAATGTGGCCCTGTCTACATGTTGATTTTAGTCTGCTAAACCATTTTGGACTTCAGAGCTCCAGAACTGTAAACAAATAAACTTGTATGCTTTTTTTTAAGTATTTATTTTTTAGTTGTAGTTGGACACAATACCGTTATTTTATTTATTTATTTTTATGTGGTGCTGAGGATTGAACCCAGGGCCTCACATGTGCTAGGCAAGTGCTTTACTGCTGAGCCACAACCCCAGCCCTAAACTTATATGCTTTTGGTCACCACATTTAAACAGCAAAGGAGGCTAATCCAAGTGCAAAGGAAAAAGTCAAATTCTTATACCCATATCTCTATTACAAGAAGGAAAACTAGATCAAGATGGCTACATATTTCAGTAATGTGACAGAGCATTTATTTGTGGAAGGGTAGTGAACATTGTTGTTTACCCAGCACCCAATACTCATCTCACTTTTCATTAAAAGTACCCTGATTTTTGTTGAAATATTTGACCCCCTCACATGTCTGAAGCACTTTCAGGAAAACTAGCCCTTCTCTGATCTAATTGTAATTCTATCCTTGCTAGGATGAATCATTCGAGAGCTCAGATTTAAGGTCAATGTGTAGAATTTTCCAGATTATGAAATTGACATTTCTGGGCATATGACCTAATTTTGACCAAGGCATAAAATTCTCTAACATAGATAGGGGGAACTTTGAAGGAATTTTTCCATATGGTCTCATCTTTTAAGGATTGCAGAAGTGGAGGTGGTTGCCCATGTTTTGCCTCCTACATGGAACACACATCCAATACCAGTGGTGCTGCACATGTCTATAGAAAGTTCCAGCTTTATCTGAGATCCTTAGAAACCATTTTGGGAAGAGACTTTTTTCTTTTTGTAGTGCTGGGGATTTGTACATGTGAGGCAGGTACTCTACCAACTGAGCTATATCCCCAGCCTGAGACATTCTCCATGAAGTAATTAGGGGCCATTTCTAGGTAGGCCTAGATTGTCGATATATTATACATATCCAAGGATGACATAGAGAGACATGAAATGGGACCATAGAGAGAACTAAGGTGTTTGCCACTGGTCAAGATGGCCTAGAATCTCCTGGACCAGTGAAGTTAATGGCCATCTAAATCTTCTAAGGAATGAATATTTAGGATCCTTGCATAGAAATTTTCATAAGTGTGCAAACCTAACTTTACAAAATTACTTGACACTGGACCTATAATCCTCTTCAGTTAAAAATATAGCTCCACCTTCTTAAATGAATTAACCTTGGGTAGTTTTACATGGGGTAAAAATTTCAATTAATCTCTCAAACTTTGGCGTTGGTACATGCCATAAGAATGACCTAATTCCACTGGGCGCTGTGGTGCACATACCTGTAATCCCAGAGACTCAGGAGGCTGAGGCAGGAGGATCATGAGTTCAAAGCCAGCCTCAGCAATTTAGCAAGACCTTCAGCAACTTAGCGAGAACCTCTCTCAAAATAAAATATTTTTTATTTTGGGGAAGTGGCTCAGTGGGTAAGCACCAATGGGGTTCAGTTCCCAGTAAAATACTTAATTCCTTTACCATAAGCCATAGATTTTTCTTTTTTTTTTTAATTTTATTATAAGAAATTTAGTATTATTTAAACTTTTTTTTAAAGAGAGAGAGATAGATAATTTTTTTTAATATTTATTTTTTAGTTTTCGGCAGAGACAACATCTTTGTTTGTATGTGGTGCTGAGGATCGAACCCGGGCCGCACACATGCCAGGCGAGCGCGCTACCACTTGAGCCACATCCCCAGCCCCATAGATTTTTCTTGCACTTTTAAATAATTGTTATCAGTGGGGCGCAGCGGTGCACGCCTTTAATCCCAGCAGTTCAGAAGGCTGAGGCAGGAGGATGGAGAGTTCAAGCCAGCCTCAGCAAAAGCGAGGTGCTAAGTAATTCAGTGAGATCCTGTCTCTAAATAAAATACAAAATGGGGCTGGGGATGGGGCTTAGTGGTTGAGTGCCCCTGAGTTCAATCCCCAGAACCCCCCATCAAAAAAAAAAAAAAAAAACTGTTATCAAGAATAGAAAACTGGGCTGGGGATGTGGCTCAAGCGGTAGCGCGCTCGCCTGGCATGCGTGTGGCCCGGGTTCGATCCTCAGCACCACATACAAACAAAGATGTTGTGTCCGCCGAAAACTAAAAAATAAATATTAAAAATTCTCTCTCTCTCTCTCCCCCTCCCTCCCTCCCCCCCTCCCTCCCTCTCTCACTCTATCTTTAAAAAAAAAAAAAAGAATAGAAAACTATTTTTACTCAAACTTTGAAATTACAACCCTAAACATCCTAAGATTATTTTAGAAATATGATGATTAGTGCAGGTGGTAAAAGTATGTTCAGTGATGCATAATTAGATTACACCCAACTAGAAAAGAACCGAAAAGTACTTTTTACTACAGAAATGTAATGAGATGTTGCCACCATTTAGGCAGTATACTGCTACTTTACAAATGTAAAATTATAGCTTTACAAAAATTCCAGTTAGTACTTACATTTGAATACCCTAATTTTGCATGCTTAAAGTCCTTAATTTAAAAAAAAAAAATAGCAACAACTCAAATGCAAGTTGACAAACAGCACAAAATTCTTGGCCAAAAATAATCATTAAAAGCTAATAAATAGTTAGAGAACAAATTTTACAATAACTTCTTAAAATAGAAAAGGCATAAAATAGAAGCTATTAGTGATGTCATAATGGTGAATACTGAATTTGGGTTGCCATTTTAATGGCATAATATATTTATGTGGCCCCTTATTCATTTTTTGTCCCTGTTTCTCCTGTTTAGAATTTCTTAGAGTTAGCATAATGCTATTTCTTTAACTACTGAATAATCAATCAGAAGCAAAAGTATAGCACAGGAAGATAATCTTTATTATACTTTAACTAGAAATAGAGCAGATAGCAAGATCACGAGGTATAATTGATTTTTTTTTGAAACCAGGCTTCAACGACAATAATCAAAAACAATCCTTAAGTGCACAGATATTTTGGTCACTATTATAATCTTCAGGGGCACAAAAGCCAGCAGCATAATAGAACATAAAGGTAATGACTCAGAATTTCTGATTGTCAAAAACACAGGTCACTGCATTAAAAACTATCCTTGTACTTTTTTGTGGTGCTGGGGATGGAACCCAGGTTCTCATACATTGTAGGTAAGTGCTCTACCAGTGAGCTATACCCCCAGCCCCTTGTATTTTCTTAAACTTCTTCTTAAACATTGCACAGTTCTTCAGCAAAATAGCAACCATATACATAGCATTCCTAGAAGAATACTGCCTTAATGCTAAACTTTTCTTTTCCCTAAAAATTCACTAAATCATGATTCCAGTCTCTGCATGTATTAGTGTTAGTGGCAGTATGCAAAATTGATTTTGTTTTCAAGGTTATATAGCAGATTGACTTTACATTTGGTGGCCAGCTGTGTACCCTAATTCTTCTTTAATTTTAACTACACTTCATAAACCCTGAGATATTAGATAACCTGCTAATGATTGTATACTTTTAATTTGTACTTTACTCCGCTCAATTTATATCCCACATAATAAGTATTTAAAACTATTTACAGATGTTTGTAAGTAAAGCAATGATAAAATTTACTACTTGTATAGTTAAGACTACTAATAAGGCCTTTAATTAAGAGTTGCATATTATATGCATTTTTAAATTGCTAGGAGCAACTCTTAAAATGACATCTATAGTTCTGTCACCAATAAGTGCTTTGCATTTTGCTTACTTCTACCTGGGTAACCAGACTTGGTTTCCTCCCCTCTTGTAAAACAACTCTTTTTTTTTTTTCATCCCCAAACAAATGCTACTTTTCCCACTGAACAGCTGCCAAAAGGAACTTAGTGTGTGAACAGCACATTGGTAAGTATAATGCCTAGCAGAGAAATATGCTCCTACCAGGCATGCAGTAAATGCTTGTTCCACATGGAATGAGTAGATTGTAAGGCAGTTGTCTGACTCATATGCTGTACCTAATTTTGCTTAACTAGGAAAGTCAGGTTATCAGATCGAACTCAACCTTTAGTGTAAATCCAAAAAAAAAATTGAAATTAAAAAAAATGGATTCACCAATTCTCAGAAAAAGTAGACAGGTAAATCATAACTGCTACTATAACATTAGTTGATTTAAAAAAAGGAGCAAAAATACCTTCCATTAAGTATTACGTACAACTAAGCGAGGGGAAGAAATAAAAAACTCAGAGGTGTTAGCTAATTCATTTCTTCTCTACATTCATCCTTGTAGCTTTTTTGCTCAAATATTTATCCCTGTTAAGTAAGTACTGTAGCTGAAAGATACATGATAATGTTGGTGAAAAGCTGGTGTAGGTACAAGATCATATTTGGATGTCATGCCGTATTTCTGCATTTACTTTTTGCTAACATTCAGTTTTTCTTATTTCAATGATGCTGTATAGAGTATGAGATAATCTGCCAATTTACAATGAGACTGCTTGCTTATAATACTCAGTTTCTGTTGATAGCTTGCACACTTGTCGTCTAGCATATTAATAAGTTAACTATGACTCCTGTTTAGAAAGGATACACTGACAAAGTCTTAAGTGAATGGCTTTAGTCTAGCATATTTAGTTGGTTACAGGACAATTGCAATGGCAAAAACATTAACAATGCAGTTCATGGTTCGGTTCTCCCATCTTACAGTACAGGTTCCTGAAAACACACAAGAAAAGGTCTTTGATATATCAGCAGCAAAATATCTAAATAACCAGGGGGTGGGGGGAAAACACACACACACACACACACTTACACGCATATGCACATTTTTCATAGATGTTAATATCATTTATTCCCTTCAACCTGTTATATCTTCACATTTCATACTGGTCTGAAGTCATACTTGTGACTAGGTACAAAGCCATTCTGTTGATAAGATCTTTTCAGGATTTAATTAGAGCCAAATAAGCATTTGACTTTGCTGACACTTTGATTTTGTATGAATCAGCTTAAGATCTCTTACCATCAGATGTGGTATCCCAAAAACATGAGCTGGCAGTGTGGAAGCCATATGCACTCCTCTGGACCACTGCACAGGTCACTGCAAAAACAGTCACAAAATGAGGACACTTACAGACAGAGGAAAGACCCAAGATTGAAGTGACTTCAAAGTTATAAAAACTGAAAAAAAATAACAGAAAATGATGCAGCCAGTGGACTGGAAAAAAAAGGTCTCTCATCCTTTATCTACTCTCATGATTTAAACCCCACTGAATCTAGTCAGTTTGTGGGCCATTGCTATAATAATTTGCAACAGTATTATAGAGAAATTCTGGGTCAAGTTGTGTGGTTTGTATCATAGGCAAAATTTGGACACAGAAATGCAGGAAGTAGGGCACAGTGGCACACACTTGTGATTCCAGGAGTTTAGGAGGCTGAGGCAGGAGGATCACAAGTTCAAAGCCAGCCTCAGCAATTTAGTGAGGCCCTAGGCAACTCAGCAAACCCTGTCTCTAAATAAAAATATTTTAAAAAGGGCTGTGAATGTGGCCCAGTGGTTAATTACCCCTGGGTACAATCCCTAGTACCAAAAAAAAATTGCAAAAAATATTTCACTTTACAGTGAATATGTGGAACTTCACAGTCCTACATAGAGGCATGGGATTACTAGAAGGAAGGCAGAGGGATTATGGGGGCCTCAGTGGAAAGAGAACTGATGCAAATGTGAAGGGTAGCTCCCCAAGCCAAGGATACTTTTTTGTGCAGTGAAAGAGCTCCACCTTTTATATACACACACATATACACATATGTGTATGTATACATATATAATTACATATGTAGTATATACACATATGTGGTATGTAAAAAATGTGTAAAACATATATTATTTTTTTGGAGCAGGGAGGATACTGGAGATTGAACTCAGGGACACTTTGCCACTGAGCTATATCACCAGCTCTTTTTAGTTTTTACTTTGAGACAGGGATTCGCTAAGTTGCTTGGGGCCTCATTGAGTTGCTAAGGCTGACCTCAAACTTTCGATCCTCCTGAGTCACTAGGATTATAGACGTGCATCACCATGCCTACCTAGGTGTGATTATATATTATCATTAAATGAATAAGTCAGGATTCCTTCATATTTTATTAGTATCTACCTTCAGTGCCTACTATTCATATTCATTCTCAAAATTCATAGAAATTCCCAAGGACAAAGGTGCGTGAACTAGTGAGGAAGGACACTGATACTTACCAATATATTTATAAGCTTTTCCCAGCTTAACCAAATGTGTTAGGGACTGCTCCACTATGCTTGCAGTCCACTGGTTGATGTTGTTCTGATTATAATCCTCACCTCCTAAGACCCCATCCACACACTAGAAGGGCAGAGAACAGCTAAAATTAGCCAAAACCAACACATTTGACACAAATTGCAACAATTTATTCAAAGCATAAAATACACGTATGACCCAAGAAGGTATCTCAGAAAATATGCATCTGTAAATATTTATTAGGCGCTGTCACTAATTGCTTAAGCATTTTGAAAGCATTTACACAAGCATTATCTCACTCCATGATATACTCTGGGTCATATTAAAGATAAATATGCCAAGGCTCTGTGGTAAAGAATTTACTCTAGCAAAAACGCTAATAAAAGAAATCCAATATCTATAACACAAGAAAGACTAATCATAGATGATAAGTTGTGTCATAAAAGGATTACAGGGTAGGGAGGGGATTAAAAGAAGGTGATATTAATTGGTTGAAGAGTGGCTTTGAAACAGCTGGGACTTAACTAGGACCCAGATGCTAGAAACAAAGGCTGGAACTAATTTAAAAACATAATTCTCATGTATAATAATTAAATTCTCATTCATACTATGTAATTGCTTAGCTATAATGCAACCAGCACACCTGCCAATGACAATAAATAAAGATGCTCTAGAAAGCGAAAGTCTAATAATTTCCCATAATGCTTACTTGCATCCACTTCTGATACCTGACTAAGAGCACTGGCTGTAGTATCACAATCCTAGGTTTTAAAGGCCAGCTCTGTACCTACCCATTTTGTGATTTTAGCAAGTGACTTATCACCTTCAAATCCCTAAATTTCCTAATCCTTACAGGAGAAATAACAACATCATCTTATCAGGTTGTTGAGAGGATGAAATGAGATAATGAACTCAAATGAGATAATGAACTATGCTCAAACACAGTGCCTGGCACATAAATAACTATTATTATGATTATTATCATTATTGCTGCCAGCTATTGTTTTGGTTTTTTTTTTTTTTCCTTTTGGTACCGGAGATTGAACCCAGGGGAACTTAACCACTGAACAAAATCCCCAACAACCCCCTTTTTTAATTTAGAGACAAGATGTCACTAAGTTGCCTAGGGCCTTGCTAAACTGCTCAGACTGGTTTTGAACTTGATATCCTCCTGCCTCAGCCTCTAGAGTCCCTGGGATTACAGGCATGTGCCACCTTGCCCAGCTCCACTGCCATTGCTTATATTCAAATAATAGAGTCTGGAACACGAAGCACTCATTCACTTTTAGAATCTAACTTAACACCCGCACAAGTGCACATGCTTTCATTTACGACTTCTAAGTAATACAGCATGCTACTCAATATAGAATCTTAAGCTGGATAATATAAAATCTTTGGAGGATTGTGAGTTCAAAGCCAGCCTCAGCAATTTAGTGAGGCCATAACCAACTTAGCAAGACCCTTCTCAAAATAAAAAAAATTAAAAAATAAAAAGGGCTGGGGATGTGACTCAGTGGTTAAGTGGCCCTGGGTTCAGTCCTCGGTATTAAAAAAAAAAAACAAAACTCATTACTAATAATACGATGCAAAAAGAGAAATTAAATAATTTAGAGGTGCTGACAAAAGTAATGTGGCCCAAATTATTCTCCATGACAAAGTAAAAGGAACAGTAGCACAGGGTTTTAAGGGTCAGCAGAACATGGTTTTAATTCTGGCTTTACCATTACCAAAGCTGATGATCTTTTTTTTTTTTTTCTGTTATGAAAAATTAGGGGAATATTTTATTTTATTTTTTATTTTTTTGGACTGTGCAAAACTTTTCCTCCTGTAGATGCCTTTCCTTAATGGGGAAAGTAAGGACACTCATTTTCTTTTGGATTATCTGAAAGAATCACTCCAATTTCAGCTCTAAACAATAGAAAACACTGTGTGGATGTGGGTCCTACTGTCAATAGCCCTCCTAATTACAATTAACTAATATTTAGCCTAACTAATTACCAGGAGGCCTACCAGGCAATGAGGTTCTTAAACAGATCTGCATTCTCATGGTCAATCTCAGGACAGGGGCACATAGCAGGTAGTCAATAAATGTTTGTTGTTGAAACAATATTGGCTTTGATATACTCTTTGGACATTCCAAATCAAATACACTTTAGACTAAGTTCCAACTTAGTTTCATTTGTAACTCATTCTTTCTTTAAGGATGTTTTTGGGGAATTCTAGTTTAACAATGAATAAAATGCATGTGTATAACCAATAAATGAGTGGCTCTTAGAGTTCAGTAGAAAAAAAATATATTGGTGTGAGGGCTCAGAGCAAGGAATTGAAAAAAATAAGATGAGCAAGAGATAAGGAAAACAGAAATAACTGCTGAAATTATGTAATTGTCTAGGAAGTACTAAAATGTTTTAATACAGAGCTTATTCTCGAGCTTTTCCAGTGCCTCAATGGAAATGTTTCAATGGCAGGAAAAAGTTGGCTTATGGGAAGAAAGGAGGAGGTTCTTTTGATTCAAAAATAGACTATTAAAGTAATAGACAAAGAGTGGCCTCCCCACCCTTGCCTTTCCAGTCCCTTTTCCCATTCTCCAGAGGAAAATACCTTCAGTGTATAATTATGTTTATTTCTTCTAAAGGTTACTTACATTATTTCCAAATAACATTTATATCATTCTGCAAGGGAAATACTGGGAATTTAACTGCTTTACAACCCAGTTACATCCAGTCTTTATTTTGATATAGTCTCACTAAATTGCTGAGGCTGGCCTCAAACTTGTGATCCTTCTGACTTAGCCTTCCAAGTCACTGGATCCCAGGCATGTACCATGGCACATAGCTATATCACCATTTCTTCACTTATGAATTACTGATAATATCCATGAGAAATCCTGCCATGATAGGTGAAAATTTAGTTCCCCCAGGCCACCTGGTGTCTTCCTCCCATGCCCTTCTCTTAAGACAGTGAATTTAATATTGTTATTCAATATATTTACACTGTTAGGACTAAGTTTCATTTCTATTCCTGACAGTTCCTTGTACACAGAGGATTTTTTCTTAACATTCCTAGCCTTTTATCCCACCAGTTTTTCTTTCCCCTGGAGATGGAGGTGAGTTACCTGCTTGGCAGGGGACGACCATTGTTCTACCATTCTCAATTGGGAAAGCCAATCTTCCAGACATGTTGGACTCCGGGTTTTGCTTCTTCTCCACCCAGACCAATGAAAGGCATCAGCCTATAAGTGTTTTTATCTCCCAACTCAAACTTTGCCTTGGATGGCTCTACCAAGGTCTGAACCGAGTGACAGCAAGTAAACAAGCTACATCATCAACCTAGTTTTTATCCATAATAAAAGAGTTTTGTTCTCTTCTAATAACTCTTTTCTCTTTTTATCTGGTTCAGAACTTAGGAAAGGAAGAAAGCACTAATTAAAGGGACCACGCCAAAGACCCCCACATCCTTTCTTTCATGTTCCATTGACTAAGTATGGTCTCTCTTGATATTCCATTTTGAAAAATGAGATTATTATCAATCCTGTCCACCTCCAAAACCTTCCTCATTTCCTTTTCTATCATCAAGGTACTGAAAGCATTTGCATTTAATTTTCATTGATTAAACATTCCTAGGTGATATTGTTCTAATACATGATTCTGAACTATTCAAATATGGCAGGATTTTCAGGTGCCTGTCTAGCCCTTTCAGACATCGAGTTGATCCTTGTTGTACAAGGACAGACCTGTGGGAGCTTGAAGTGAGCTGGATCATCCAGAGCACTCAGGCAGGTGAGGCACTGTCTGGAGGATGTACTGAGGGCACTCCCAGAGGGAGGAGCCAACCAGTCAGGGCCTGCTAGGACACAGGCCTCAACAGTCATACACACAATTCAAGCCTGCCTTTGGAGCCATCTCTCTCTCTCTCTCTCTCTCTCTCTCTCTGGTAGGCCTTGGCAGAGTTAAAGATGACTCAGGACTATTAAAGTGTTCATAAGTACCTTACCTACAGTGTACTCTGTATTGATACCACTAGAATAATTAAATTTCCTCTGCCAGAATTGATTCCCAAAGAGAACTTCCTTTTTGTTTGCCTAACAAAGGACCAGATTTCACGTTTCAAATAGTTTTCTGAAGATTTTGGTTTACCATCACATCAGTGTCTACAAGGTGCTAAAGTGATTATTTTTCCTAGTATATTGTTAAAACAAGCACACAAAGTCAAAGGCAGACATTTCTAGTTTTTTTTTTTTTGCCTATTTGATATAAATCTTTTATTCAAAAGACAGGATTATCAATTTTAGTAAAGTACAAACCATTTTTCTAGACTAAAACAGTTTTTTGTTTGTTTGTTTTGGTACTAGGGATTGAACCCAGGGGTTTTTAACTACCTACCCCCATCCCCAGCCCTTTTTAATATTTTATTTAGAAAGAGGGTCTCTCTGAGTTGTTTAGGGCCTCGATAAGTTGCTGAGGCTGACTTTGAACTCTTGATCCTCCTGCCTCAGCCTCTTGAGCCGGTGGGATTACAGATGTGCACTACCACACCTGGCACTATGACAGTTCTTAAGCATCTCTTTGAGGAAGCTCCAAGATGCCGGACAGCATGTGATAGAATAGAGCAGCACTCCTCTAAAGACTTGGGTGAAAAATTCAAAATCTTGTGTTTAACACTAAGGGTTCTAACTTTGTACTGAACCTCAAAACATACATCAGTGCAGCAAGCCTTGAGATGTACATGTATAACTTACCTCTTTGACGATATTGTGGGCTTCATCAGCATTGAAACCAACCTAAAGGGAAAACCCAAGATAATACTGCTTTCAATACAGGCTTCCTTTTATTTGTAGAGATGATAATACACAGAATCCCTTGACTGGCCTGGACAGGGGAGTGACAGAGACTGTAGTGACAAGGGGCACTTAAAAGTATAGAATTCTCTCCCTACCTTTCCTTCCGAGAGATTCTGAGTCCTTAGGTCAGGGCAGAGCCTAGGCAACTATATCTTTTTGAAAAGTGCTTTGTACTAGCAATTCTGATGAACATTTTAGATGGAGAATCATTGTATTGTAAAGTTGAGGAAATAAGCAGATAAAGATACATGTGTTATAATGGCATTTTATTCAGTCATAAAGAAAAATGAAATTATGTCATTTGCAGGAAAATTGATAGAACTAGAGATCATTATGATATGTGAAATAAGCCAAACTCAGAAGGTCAAGGAAAAGAAAGGTGATTTCATGAGACCAGTAGCATACAGGGAAGAGACCAGGGGGTAGAAAGAGGGGAGGCAGGGGGAAAGTGCCAGGGAGGGATATTGTCCAAATTATGTTGTTATACTGCGTATGTACCAATCTGTAACAACAAATCCCACTATCATATACAACTACAATGCACCAATAAAAATGTGGATGAAAAGAGATATATGTATTATCAGTAATATAAGAAATGGTTTCAGCAGGATGAGAGAATAAAGTGGTCCATGAGAAGAAAATGCTTAATTCGTTATTTTCAGTTTTGTTTTTAACTGACACTAGGTCAAAACATGACTTTCCTGAATTAAAAATTACAACAAAACTTGATCATTCAAAATTATTATCACTTTCATATTGTAAGTTAGTCTGACAACTTAGTCTTTTTGGGGGGAGCAGCTTGCAAGAATCCTGAATTAACAACAATGATCAATGACATTCAAGTGTCCTCAAGAACAGAACTAGGTTATGTGATAAGACTGAAATCTAAACCAAGACACTTCAGGTAATACAAGAATTGTTTCTATGGAGACATTTTTAGGTGCTTTATCATATCAGCATTTTTGTAAAAACCATTATACAAATTAAAGTTACTTCAAACAAGTAAATTCCAAAATTGATTTGAGTATAGATTTAAAATTTTTTTCAACTCAGAATTCCCCAATGACAAAGGAGTAAAATACCCTAAACATTTAGGAGTATTATTTAAAAAAAAGAGTTTGGCCCCACTAAAAATGATCATTTTACTTTAAAAGCACATCCTTATCTACTGTCAGAATTGGCCTATGTATCAAAGGATGCCAGTTTTGCTTCAGTCTGGAAAGCTACCTAACAATAATCTGGATGTACTGAGTGGCCATGGCAACACATGTAATTTTATTTCTTTTTAAATATATGTATTTAGGAAGCAGTACAGGAAAGAACCCTTTCCCTTTGTTGGGGGATATGCCAGCCATATAATTTTCTTGTGCCTCAGATCCTCCCAGCCCTCTCCTCCCACCAAGGGGGATGCTGAGCAAGCCCTCTATCACTGAGCTACATCCCCAGCCCTCAAGTCCTTATTCCTAAAGTTACAGCATTTTACCATTGACCTGTAATTATGCGTGCTACCTGGAACAGAAGTAATTCATTTAAATGTGGTTTTAACTTCTGCAGAAGCCCATATCCTAAAATATCCTAACCTATTCCCATTGGAGCAGAAACCCCTTCCAAGACATCTACAAGGTTTCCTGCTCCATTCCCTACCACTGGACAGAAAATATCTTCATCTATTCCGCCCTTGCCAGCTGTCACAAGTTAGGCTGCAATCCAACAGGCCTCATCTTCCCAGCGGTAACAGTGAAGCGAGAGCTGTAGCTATATAGTCAGAGGCTTTACAAATCGACCATGCCATTCCTGGCAGTTTTAATTTGGAGCATGTCACTGAGTGGCCATGAAAAGTCAGAATCCCCATCAGTAAAAGGAAGCTAACAACTGACATCATGGGATTTCTGGTGAGGCTTAAGAAGCCTGAGTCAGTAAGCAAGGGCTCGTAATCTATAAAGCAACGTCTTTCCAGCCCACCCAGGCCAGAATCTCCAGGATCCCAAGCTGCGGTGCCCGAGGGGCTGCGACACCTGCTCCTAAGGACGCCCAGGGGTGGAGGAAGCTGCTGGAAGACCAGTTTCCCAAGCCCGCCGGCAGACGGGCGACGCCCTCCACCCACGACCCCTCCACAAGCCTCTTCCCCACATCCCCGCCGGGACCCCACCGCCCGACCCTCGCGCTTCCGGCCGCCTCTGCCACCCCGACAATCGGTCCACCCTCAGGATCTCGGGGGCGGGGGGAAGGGGACAGAGAAGGGCGAGGCGTGTCCCCGGCCCCGCGGAGAGGACTCGGGCTCGGAGGACACCGCATCCCAACTCTGCCGATCGCCGGGCAATGGAAGACCACCCGACAGGGACCCCGCATCCAGGCGGGCGGGGCTGAGGGCGGTACCTCCTCGCAGTGGCGATGGTACTCCTCCATGGTGGCGCCGACTCTCCCCGGGGGCGGAGCGACGCGTGGGTCTAACTCCGCGGCCGCGCACTGGCCTCCCGGGAGGCCCCGCCCCCGTTTATGGCCTGGGGCCTTTACCCGCGCAGGCCCCGCCTTTGTGCCGCACAGGAGCTTGGAACACGAAGCAGGCTCCGGGTGACGCGAGTCGTCTGACCCAGGGAGGGGGCCTCCTGGACACCGAGTGTACGTCAGGCCATACGCCTATTCCTTCCTGCTTCCATCTGACCTTTCTGAAAATAAGGAATGCATGTTAAAAAGCTAGGGTTGTGGCCACTGTGGATGACCTAGTGACCCACACAATTGGTTTAGTGCTAAGTGCTGTGGTTATTTTCACATAATTTGTTCATTCACCGTTATCCAACAAATAAGTGTAATTAATGTAGTCACCTACAAGCAACTTTGATTGGTCACTTACTAGCTCTGTTAATTAGAAAACTTACCCCCCCTTCAGATTTCCTACATGAAAACATAATCATAACTATTTCACCACTGTTTGCAAGGATCAAATGAGATGCTACTTGCGAAACTCCTAAAGCAGATGCTCCCTTCTTGCTCCAAGACTGTGCATAAAGAAATATATTACTTACAAGAAAGAAGGAACAAATATCCGAAATTGCAAACCTTAGCAGATGCACAATACCTACATTTATTTAAAATTTTCTAAGTTCTAGATGACCCTAAATATTTCTTCAAAACCTCAGTAATCCAGAAGGTTTGATTTTTCTCTTATTACTTTTTTCAAGATGAAACTGAGGTACAGAGAATTTAAATAACTTGTCCAAGGTCATGCATTCAGCAAGTGGTAGAAAAGAGGCATAAACTCAAGTACTTTAGTCTGATAGCAGACCAAGATCTTTACCACTGAATGAGTTTCCTATTGCTGCACTAACAAATGACCACAAATTTAGTGGCTTCAAGCAGCACAAACTTATTATCTCATAGTTCTGGAGGTCAGAAGTCTAAAATGGGTCTATAGGGCTGGGTCTTTCTAGAGGTTCTAAGGGACACCCTGTTTCCTTGGTGTTCATAGTTTCTACAGGCTTCCTGTATTCCTTGGCTCATGATTCCTTCCTCCAACTTCAAAGCCAGAAGTATCAGTCTTCTTCTCTGTATGATTCTTATTCACATCTGTAAATTGTTTTCTGCCATGTCAGGTGATATGTTCACAGGTTCTGGGGATTCAGATGTGCACATCTTTGTGTGTGTGTGTGTGTGTGTGTGTGTGTGTGTGTATGGGGATAGCAACATTCAGCCTACCATAACCATTTTTCTATTTTGATCTCCAAAATTAAAGTTGGAAGGTTCATTACTCTTCTAGTCCAACTCTTGTATTTTACAAGCAGAACAGGAGCTAAGAGACAAGTAATTTGTAAAGTGCACATAGATGTTAACTACACCCCTGGGCTTCTGAATCTCAGGCCCTTCCATTTCCCTGCTCTCATTTTATGAGCTTAGACAGAACCAAATAGAGCTGTTTACTTGACAATGTAGTTTGTTACTGGTTCTTCTAAATTGTGGGTTGAGAAAAGTTACTGCACAAAAGTTATGATTGCAGTTCACAGAGGAAACATCCTCTTTCAAGACATTTTACAAGCCAAAGTTATTTTTCTTTGAGCAATGTCAACATCCGAATTAAGAGAGGGCTTAGTGATGGCTTTATGAACACCAAATTTACTTCCCTAAAGACATGTTTCTATATCTAGGTGGGTCAAACCCTGAAGTTAGGTAGTCTGAAAGCTACAAGGGCCACATTATCACATCTCAGGTTGTGTCATGTGGTAATTCATGATACATATAAAAAGGGGTGATGAAGTGTTGTTCTACTTGTAGTATCTTTAATAAATTACCCAAGAATTGGGCAATAAAATCTATTTATTTTATTGTAATGTGCTCATGGATTCTGTTGGTTAGAAATTGGAATAAGGCCCAGCAGAGATAACTTATCTCTGCTCCGTAATATCTGGAGACTCTGCTAAGAAGACTCAGGGACTGTGGAGAAATTGACGGTGCAGGTAGGGGCTGAAATTCTCTGAAGATTCATTGATTCACCTACCTGGCATCTGGGCTGGGATGAATCAAGTATTAGTACTGTCATCTGGAACACCAACATATGATCTCATCAAGTGACTTGGCTTCCTACCATAATGGAAGCTTTAAGGTAGTCAGACATTTTACGTGATGACTCATGACTCTAAGCATGAGTTTCCGTTAAGTGTGGCAGAAGCTACATTGCCTGCTCCCTACCTTTTTTTTTTTTTTAAAGAGACAGGGTCTCTCAAGTTGATCAGGCTGGCTTCAAACTCCTGGGCTCAAGTGATCATCCTGCATTAGCCTCTTGAGTAGCTGGGACTACAGGTGTGCACCATCCTGCCCAGCTCTATCACCTTCTATGAACTAGTTTCACAAGCCACATAGCAGTCACTTCCACCATATTCTGTTCTTTTTAACTTCACAATTAATTTTTTAGGGGGTTACTAGGGATTGAACTCAGGGGCACTCGACCACTGAGCCACATCCCCAGTCCTGTTTTGTGTTTTATTTAGAGACAGGGTCTCGATGAGTTGCTGGGTGCCTTGATTTCACTGAGGCTGGCTTTGAACTCATAAGCCTCCTGCCTCAGCCTCCTGAGCCACTGAAATTACAGGCATGTGCCACTGCGCCCAGCTCACGATTAAGTTTTAAAAATATTTTTGTAAAAGATCTTGAGCAAAATATGACTGAATTTCCCATTTTATTAGTAAATGCTGATTTAAAAGGGGGTCTTTCACTCTCTGATGCATATATCTTGGTGTATCTACCATATTTTAACCATTGAAGCAGTCACAACCATCTCAGACTCAAAGGGAGTGGACAGAGAATCCTCTTTTCAACTGGAGAGGTGTCAAATAATTTGGGGATTGTGCTTTAAAACCACCACAGGTTTATTAGTAACATTATTTGAATGCAAATAACAAAAGACCCAGTAGGAAGAGCTGACATAATCACATTTATTTTCTTGAAATAATGCAGAATTACATCAGTAGAGATGTTCCAGATTAATTTAGTTGCTTAAAAAATTTGGGGAACCTCTGTGTTTTCCACCCTTCCATATTTGTTTTAGTCAGCTTTTTTGCTACTGTGACTAATGGAGCTGATGAGAAAAGTTTGAGAGGAGAAGTTTATTTGGGGGCTCACAGTATCAGAGGTCTCAGTCCATAGACAGCAGGCTCCATTCCTCAGAGCTTCAGGTGGGGCTGAACATCACAGCAAAAGAATGTGGTGGAGGGAAGCGGCTCACATGATGATCAGAAAGCAGATACAAAGTATATACCCCAAAAGCACACTACCAATGCCCACCTCCTCCAGCCACACACTACTCACGTTCAGTGACCACTCATTTAATCCCTTTTGAGAGATTAATTCACTGATTGGGTTAAGGCTTTCATAACCCAATCATTTCTCTTCTAAACCTTCTTGCATTTTCTCATGAGTTTTGGGGTTCAACTCACATCCAATCCATAAAAATGCTACTGTCCTTAGAACATCAGCAACATTTGGCCTCAGGATTGTACATGGCGGCATCAGTTCTGGTACCACAGAAATAAAGATGCCACAACCAATGAAAAAAAAAAATGAATGCTGCATTGGGTTGATCAGTTTTTTCTTTTTTTTTTTTTAATACTTATTTTTTAGTTTTCGGCGGACACAACATCTTTGTTTGTATGTGGTGCTGAGGATCGAACCCAGGCCACACGCATGCCAGGCGAGCGCGCTACCGCTTGAGCCACATCCCCAGCCCCTGATCAGTTTTTCTCAGGAGGACAAATGTTTCTTTTAAGTCTCCAGGAGTCTTTTTCTCAGGTCCCATTGGCCGAGATTCAGCCATGATTCCCCATCTGGGAAAACATATTATTTTGTGTTTTCATCTTCTTAAGTGAAAAGTGAGTTCTGCTAGGAAGAAAGTTTGAATATGAAAAAAAAAAAAAAGGTTAGCAGTCCAGGCCTTTCCAAACTTTTTCATATCATGGCCCATAGAAAAGTTCTTGTTTACATGGTAACTTCAGGTAGACTAGAAGGCCTTTGTGGGCATCTTTATGGGATTTGGTTATGTCAAATAGAAAAGGTGTTAAAAATTAAATTTGTAAAACCTTCCAAATAAAGTATTTTCAAATATCTTAATGAGACTCTCAATTTTGCTTTTATGAATTTAGAATTTTATATCTGACTTTATGTTTTAAATGGCTATAAGCTATTCCTGTTCAGGGGTTTTAATAAGTATTTCCCACAAATCTTAGTAGATCTTGTTGAGGAATCTTAGATGATAAACATTTAGACACATTTTATAAGCCATTCAAATTATATTTAAAGGTTTTTTTCTAATAGTGGACTAAGTAATTAAAAACATCCTTTTTACTGACAATTAGAAATATTGAACAAAATATAATAATTACTCAAAGGAATTGGAGTTTTAAGAGGGAAGGAAGAAGTATGGATGTAAGACCTAGAAGAAGAATAAAAGCTATAAATTTGAGCAAGGAATTTGGGATAATTTTTACTTGGGGGTGAGAAGATGCTAAGTCTTTTGCTTATGGGCCAAAGGGTAAGATAATCAAATTCTATGGACTGCCAAGGATGGGAATTCTGGTAAGTAATCATACTTAGGGTTGAAACCTCAAGGATTAAGCCCTAGGCGTAAAACACCAAAACTTGATCTTGGAGAGACTAAAGCTCATTTTAAAAATCACTTCAATGCCTGAAATTGAATTAAAGTGATCTAGAATTGCTAGTGCCTCTGGCCAACATCCAGAAGCAAATGTAAATTCTTTCTGGAAAAAAGAAAACATTATGCTAGGACTCAAATTATATATACATAATTTTGGTTTTGGTTCTGGGGATTAAACAAGGGAGGCTTTGCCACTGAGCCACATTCCCCAGCCCTTTTTATTTTTTATTTTGAAACAAGGTCTCCCTGAGTTGCTGAGTGTCTGGCTAAGTTGCTGAGATTGACCTTGAACTTGCAATCCTCTAATCTCAGCCTCCTGAGTTGCTAGGATTATAGGTGTGGGCCCTCATGTCTAGTGATAAGTAATTTTTCATATACATTGAATGTATAATAAAACAACTAGGCACATAACGAGACAAAACAACATTGATATAAACTAACAGACAAAGGGAAAAACCCAGCTGGGGATCCAGGTTGTGGAGCTAACAGAAATGGAGTTGAAAATAATTATACCTACTCTATTCAAGGAGGTCAATGACAAGATTGAGAATTTCATTCAAAAACTGGATACTATAAAAATATCCAAGTGGAATTTCTAGATGGTAAAAGTAGAAGAGCAAAAACAAAATAAAACAAACAAAAAGTACAAAATCTTAAAGGAAGCTTTCTATAATAGTTGAGACAAAGCTAAAGATTTAATTAGTGAAGTTTAAAAAATTGGGTAGGCGCTGGGGATGTGGCTCAGTGGTAAAGTGCTTGCTTGCCTGGCATGCTTGAGGCCCTGGGTTCAAATCCCCAAGCACCAAAAAAAAAAAAAAAAAAAAAAATTGGTGGAATAAATTTTTTATAAATTTTTTATAAATTGCCCAGCTCCAGAGGTAGGGACTATAGCAGCTATACCATGGTACTTGACACCCTCCTCCTTTTAACTTTACCATCTTATATGAAGGACACTGGTCATGGCTAATGTTTATTTTTTTAAGGTATGATCAACTTATTCCCATATATGAATAATACAATAACAGATGGGCCTCCTCTCTATAGTACATTTTAGGCTCTATTTCTACTACATTTCTTTCTATCTTTTTAAAAGTATTTTATATCTTTATTTTTATGCGGTCCTGAGGCTTGAACCCAGGGCCTCGCACATGCTAGGCAAGTGCTCTACCTCTGAGACCCAGCCCCAGCCCCTGTCTACTACATTTCTAGGGACCTTGTAATCACAGGTTAAATTAATGTCATCAGTGTAATGGATCAATATAAGATAAGAGGGAGTCTTTCAAACTTCTGTAGAGGCCATCTTTGGTTCATGGTCTTCATTGTTTATTCATGAGTCTTAATTTATATTTTCCTTGTATGTGCTTTATAATGTTATAATAAGGGACCAGGTGATTCCACAATCTTTATTATAAACCTTGTTGCCATAGAGACTAAGTGCTTCAGCCACTCAACCTCCAGTGCCTTGCCCTCTGCCTCCTCTGGTGGTGAGATGAGTAATCATGTCATGAATCACTTATGCCCCATTTTTCAGCAAGAATATTATCCGTGTGCTCCTTGAGTCCGTGAACAACCCATTCCCAGAATTTCATTGTAAGGGATCTACCCCTATATTAATCAGAGTCCTCCAGAGAAACAGAACTAATAAGATGAATAGTATGTGTGTGTGCATGTTTGTGTGTGTGAGTGTTTAAAGAGATTTATTTTAAGGAATTGGATCACACAATTGTGAAGGCTTGGCAAGTTCCAAATCTGATGGGGTAGGCAAAACTGGGTGACTCAGGAAAGAATTGCAATTAGAATCCAAAGGCAATCTGCTTTAGAACCAGGAAGAACCAGTTTTGCAGATGAAATCCAAAGGCACTCTGATGAAGAATTCGCATTTGTTCTATTCAGGACTTCATCTGATTAGATGAGGCCCACTCACATTATGGTAGATAATCTGCTTTGCTCAAAGTCCATCAGTTTAAATGTAAATCTCAAACCAAAAACATCATCCAGAAACATCCAAAATATTTGACTGAGTATCTGTGCACTGTGGCCCAGTCACATTGACACATAAAATTAACCAACACAGGCTACTTCTGGTACCAGTTACTGTATAAGTCAGGTTGCCAAGAAGAAGCAGACGACATACTCAAGTTGGCATAAATTGAAGAGTCCTCTTTTACAAAGGAACTAATTACAGAAGTATGGCAAGTTATACTCTTGAAATTGTGGGGTTGTCATAACTGTTAAGCCCAGAAGTTTGAAGGGAAAGAGTGATTTAAACAGTTGTGTAGACAAGAGTACTTTTAAAAAGAACAGTGACCGTTTGTCAAGGAATATACCAAGCCCAAGGTGACATCCCAAAAAGGAAATCAGGGGAATATTTATCCTAACCTCTTCTCCCTCCCTCTGATCATTTTTTTTTTTTTTTTTTTTTTTTTTTTGCGGGGGCGTACCAGGGATTGAACTCAGGGGCACTCAACCACTAAGCAACATCCCCAGCCCTATTTTGTATTTTATTTAGAGACAGGGTCTCACTGAATTGCTTAGTGCCTCGCTGTTGCTGAGGCTGGCTTTGAACTTGCAATCCTCCTGTGCCAGCCTCCTGAATTGCTGGGATTACAGGCATGCACCACCGTACCCAGTTTTTCCTCTGATCTTTTAGCCACTTTCCTCATTGGTTGAACTCAACTGGAAACTAGAGGGCATGTGAGCAATGGGGATCCATATGGGTCAGGACTGGGGGCGTAGCTCAGTGGTAGAGCACGTGCTTAGCAAGTGTGCAGCTCTGTGTTCCATCCCTGCCAGGGTCCAACCCCGACAGGGATCTAGGGGTCCTGAAGGAGGAGTGGCATTGGTGAAAGAAGAAATGGGACGACAGGTTGCAAGTTACAAGCAGCCTCCAGAAAAAATCTGCTGCCCCTAGAGGGGCCTTTATTTTTATGCCTTTTTTTACAGGTGTTTTTTCAGGTAGTTAATGAATAGCTTCAAAGCCCAAAACTTCTTTGATTTACATAACTTTCAAGAGTTACAATCTTTTCTGACATACATTGATTACCTAAGATATTGAGTACATTGTTCAAAATATTTTCCTGTACCCTTAGCCAACCATGATTAAGCTTTTACGTTTTTACCTCAATCACTAAATGCTAGGCTACACAACTAGACTACATGACTCCTTACCTATTATTTACTTTTAACTTTAAAGCATACCTATAATTATTTCATTAACCTTTAACTTTAAAGCATACTTATGATTATTGGTAAGCTTTCTTACTTCTAAAGTCCCAGTAAAACACACTTAAAGTAGTGAAAGTCTATTACTTAAAAGCCTACTACTCTGAAGTGCCTCTAAAATATATCTATGTTAATTTTACATTATTTTATTTTTAATTTCCAAGATAATTTTCTTTCTTTCTTTTTTTAATATATGACCTATTTAACTGCTTTCTTACAGAATTTCTTTGATCCTTAGTCAAAGTACACCAAGTCTTACGTCTTTGTATTCCTTAACTAAAGGGCAGACTCTGCACCTCAACCCATTAGCCATTAATACTAACTATGTGTTTCCCACTTTCATCATGAATTCCTGTGTGAGGCAAAGGAGGTTCTGTTCGCGGGGAGAATGTATGTTGCACAGGTCGTGGCTTTAGAACAGGGGTGGGGGGGCTTAGTGTAAATTGTTAAGCTTTCCTCAGGAACCTCAATTTACAATCTTTTTTCCATGAATTTCTTGAGGAATAACACTATTGTTGGTATCCTGAGAGATACTGAAACACACCTTGTGGCATGTCTCAGTTGTATCCTTAGTCTCATTCTGGGAATTTTCCTGCAATCTCAGGCAATATGTACTTTTATTATTGATTGACGTATGCCCTGTTATCCATATCATGAGGATCATAAACAAAACACTTAACATTCCCCATGATTCCAGTTTCCAGATGGTGTGGTCCTGCCGCAGCATCCCCCATGCTGTGACCCTGTCAGACAACGCATGCAGGAACACCTTCACCACATCCCTATCCCCACAAAAAACAAAATCAAACAACAACAACAACAAAACATATAGGTCAACTTCCCAAGGCAGAGAACAGGGTGAAATGTGGATATGGAGAGGCAAACAAAGCATATCTAAAACCAACCTTAAGTCACAGATCCAAGAATCACTATGAACCACAAGTGGAATGAATAAAATTAAAAAACATATTTTGGCACATTGCAGTAAAATGGCCAAAAATCAAAGAAAAAAAATTGTATAGTAGTGCCCCCCCCCCAAAAAAGGACAAATTACCTTCAAAAATGAAACAGGACTGACATCTGACTTTCTACAGAAACAGTGAAAACTCAAAGACAATGTATTTTGACACCTTAAAAAAAAAAGACTGTGAACTTAGAATGTGTACTTACCAAAAGTTTTCTTCAAAAATTAAAACTTGGGGCACATAGAAATGCAGAAAATCAGTCAACAGCAGAAGTCTTCAAGAAATATCTTTCTTTTGGCAAAACCCCCAAATGATCCTAGATAGAAATTTGGAAAAATATAAGAAGAAATAAGGAGTAACTAAAGGGATAGATCTGTGGGTAAATGTAATGATTATCATCTCTGTGAAACAATGGCAATAATATCTTATGGAGTTTATAATATAAGTCAAATTAAAATAAAGGTTAACTAAAGCACATAAGTTGAGAGGAGGATAAATTGAGTTAAAGTGTTTAAAGTTTCTTTCACTGTTCAGGAAGTGGATAAAAGCACAAAGTAATATACTTTGGTAAGTCAAAGATGCATTTTGTATAAGATAAGCACCAAAGGAAAATATTTTTAAGTGTATAACTACTTAGCTAGCAGAATAAAAAAACAGAATTCAAAATAAATGCTCAAACAAAAATAAAGGAGAAGAAAAAAAAAGAACATACCATAGTGGGGCTAACAGGTAAAAATAAGATAATAGATTTAAACCAAAATTTACCATAACTACAATAAATGTAAACAGATCATATGTTCCATTTAAAAGACTATAGTCAGAACAAAATATTCCCTACCTGTTATAGTTTAGATATAAAATGTACCCCCCAAAGCACATGTGTGAAACAATGCAAGAAAGTTTAAAGGTGAAATGATTGAGTTATGAAAGCCTTAACCTAATCAGTGCATTAATCCACTTGAGTGGATTAACTGGGTGGTAGCTATAGGCAGGTAGGGTATGGCTGGAGGAGGTGAATTATTGGGGGCATGCCTTTGGGGTATATATTTTGTCTGTGTTGAGGCGGGGGCTCTCTCTCTCTCTCTCTCTCTCTCTCTCTCTCCCTCCCTCCCTCCCTTTCTCTTTCTCTCCCTTTCTCTCTCTCTCCCTCCCTCCCTCCCCACTCCTGGTGCTGTGTCCTGAGCTGCTTTCTTCTGTCACACTCTTCTGCCATGTTCTGCTTCACCTTGTGCGCCCAAAGAATGGAGTTGGCCATCTATGCACAAAGACCTCTGAAACTGTGAGTCTCAAAATAAACTTTTCCTCCTCTAAAATTGTTCCTGTCAGGCTTTTTGGTCAGAATAGCAGAAAAGCAGACTAAAATACCACCTATATGCTGTTTATAAAAGACACAAAAATGTCAAGGATGCAGAAAATTTTAAAGTAACTGGATGGAAAAAGATACGCCATGCAACTTATCCAAAGCACTAAGGCAAAAGATATTACTAGAGGTCAGGAGATACATTTCATAATGATGAAAGAGTCAATTCACCAGACATAATAATTTCAAATTATTTCTAAAAAATTATTAAATAGTTGTTCTTTTTAAAAAATATTTATTTTTTAGTTGTAGTTGGACACAATATCTTTATTTTATTTTTATGTGGTGCTGAGGATTGAACCTGGGGCCTCGCACGTGCTAGGCGAGCCCTCTACCGATGAGCCACAACTCCAGCCCCAATAATTTCAAATTTTATGCACTGAATTCACTTCAAAACATGAGAAATTATAATTAATAAAATTAAAGGACTATATAAATTTATAGTTGTATGAGAGATTTTAATGACACTCTCAATAGATGGCATAGTAAGCAAGCAAAAAAAAAAAAACTACCAGAAAAGATATAGATTTGAAGAACATGATTAACACATTTTATCTCAATGATATATGTAGAACTCTGAATGCAGCAACCGAAGAGCTGGGCATAATGGCACATGCCTGTAACTCCAGTGGCTCAGGAGGCTGAGGCAGGAGGATGGTAAGTTCAAAGCCAGCCTCAGCAATTTAGGCAGACCCTGTGTCAAAATTAAAAGGGCTGAGGGCTGGGGATATAGCTCAGTTGGTAGAGTGCTTGCCTTGCGTGCACAAGGCCCTGTGTTCAATCCCCAGTAACACACACACACACACACACACACACACACACACACAATTAAAAGGGCTGAGGATGCAATTTAGTAATGAGCCCACCCAACCTGGGGTTTAGCACATCCACCAAAGAAAAACAACAACTGAAGAATATGTATCTTTTTGAAGTACCAATGAAACTTTATGTGAAGTAGATCTTCTGGCTAAGGTACTTAATCAGCTAATTTATTTGAGAAATGCATACTCCCAGAAGAAACCTTTTCTAGAATTTTAAAGCATTTATTTTGCTTTAGAACTAGAGTTCATTTATCATGTTATAAGGTGGGAATGAAAAACTTTGTACAGTTGAACAAGATACTTAAAATCACATTTATTAATGTTGTTACTAGAAGATCATCATATATCAAGTAAATATTGATGGACTTCCTCAGTTATAATGCTAACCTTGTTTCCTTACAAGGTTTTGTTCTGGGCCTTGGCTTTTGTAATTCTCCTGGTTTTAGGATGTCAGCCACTGTAGTCAAAACTCACACAGTACTATTTCAAGGCCTTTGTAATATCTGGTCCCAGTATGACAGAATGAATGTGGTTTTTTCCATAGCACAAACCATTATTACAAAGAAAATTGCAAAGTAATACATTTTTTTCTAATTACCAGAACTAATTATCAAGACTAGAACACTAATTTTTAAATTACCTTACTTAGTGTGAACATGGATCAACAATGGGGCAGGGAATAGAAGATATAAATGGAGCCGGAAGTTACTATACTGAGATACACTGTCTTTCATTTAAAAAAAAAACACTAATCTCTAATGTAGATGTGGGAGGAGAAATGTCCTGATGATGAAGATTGCTATGCCATGGAATTAGTCTTTGGAGTGTTGAAAAGAACAGGGTTTTAACCCTGCCTGCAAATCAGAATCATAAGAGGAGGTTTTTAAAAATATCTATGCTAGATCCTACTCTCTGAGATTCTGCATTACTTTTTCAAAAGCTTCCCCAGATGAGTGATTATAACATGCAGGCTTTATAACTATTGGTGCAATTTCCCTCACTCTGGATGCCATTAAAACTATATAAATTAATTATAGAACATATATATATATATATATATATATAATCTATACATATATGTGTATTATATATACATCTGAATGTGTATATAGATGTGTGTGCTATGACACAAAGTAGTTATAAGTCTTCGAAAGATGACTTATACAAAGTAAGGCTATGAAGAGTCCTGGGGTGAGGCTATTTTGTAATGAGGGAAGTCTTCCCTAAGAAAATGTTTAGGCCATTATATTAGTCAACTTTCCATTGCCATGACAAAATACCTGAGAGAAACAACTGAAAGGAAGAAAGGGTTTTTTTTGTTCACAGTTCCAGACCTTTAGGGCCACCATTGTTTGGCCCCATTACTGTGACCTTGTGGTGAGGCAGAACATCATGGTGGGTGTGGTGGAGCAAAGATCCAGGAAAGGGTGAGGAAGGGACCAGGGACAAAAGATACCCTTCCAGAGCATACTCCCAGTGACGTATTTCCACTTAGATCCCATGTCCTAAAGTCTCCATCATCTCCCAACATCACCAGCAGCTGAGGCCCGAGTCTTCAACACATGAGCCTTTGGCGGACATTCCAGATCCCAACCACAATAGCAATCATTTGAATGATGTAAAGAAGTGAGATGAGAATTGCAAGTTAGAACAGAGAGTGGAAATTAGATGATGGGAGGATAATATTTTTTTCTGAGTGTGGGGAAGGGAATAAATTAAGAAAACAACAAGATTTCAGGCAACCCAATTGGGCTTTATGGTCATAATTTTAAATTGAGCCCATTCATTAAGATTGCAGACTCTACGTTTGGCTCTGGGAAGCATGTGCAGAAGATTAGGATTAACCAAGGTTGGAATTTCTCCACACAATTTTGACTAAAGAAATTTTTTCTTCATTGTTTAATGAGACTTTGAAAGCATTCGTAGGGGAGGGATTGGGCAGACAGATAGTGAATTCTAGGCTATGTGAGTAGTGATAGTGTAAAAATGAAAAGATCCATTGGATTCAAGATCCACATGGAATCAGAGAATTACTGATGTGAAGGTTCTAGAAGAAGGGAGATGGAAGTAAAGAGAGTAAGGGTCAGAAAGATAGATGATTGAATATGAAATACTTTTGAGGCCAATAATCTAAGCAGCAAGAAGAATTCTCTCTTCCCGTTTCTTTTTAACATCTTACTGTGAGCATTGTAGCCAGGAGAGGAGGACAAGAATCTTTGTATCAGTGTCACAGCTGGGGAACAATGTTTTTATCAGGTTCTATGATTTTGACTTGATGTCCTCCTGTGGCTTTTTGGTATATAGATTGGTATGAGTGAGTAGAGACAGCTGAGGAAAAGTCTAGAATATAGTACCATGATTGGCATATTGGGTAGGGGAAAATAAACCACACCAGGGAAGAAAAGGGAAGATGGCTTTTTCATATAGATTGATCCTCTTCCTCTAGAATCTCAGAGATTCTTTATGAGACCTCTTTTACCCTGTCCTCTTTTTTTCTGCCCTTGTCTCTGCCATAATTTTTCATTATAATTTAACATTTGTTCATGTAGAAAAAGGTGAAATTATACTTATGTCTTTGGCATGATCTGCTTGTTCACACAATCTGATGGTATGATAATATAAAAATATTCTGGGTCCTGCTTTGGTTGATCCATCCTATTTCTGCCATTTCTAGCAAAGGTTGTAATTTTTGAGCCATGTGTTCAACTAAAAAATTCTACTTGTGATATGGGTAGGCCATGCCCTACTTCAACCACACATTATAAACTTTAAACAAATATCAGGTCTCAGAATATTTCCTTCCCTTGCAGAGAAAAAAAAAAGAGAGAGAGAGATTTCTTATTTAGTATCTTTTAGTGGAAAGAAATGCTGACATTTTGATTCGGGGCATATACTCTGACCCCGTTTGTCTATGATAGATTTTTATTATCCTGGAGGGAACTATAAACTAGTTGAAAAATAAATGTACTGCACGAATCCATTCTGTACTGTTTCAGGGAAAGAACAGGTGCAAAGAGGCCCATTTAGTCTCACCCAGCTCTTAATTTCCATGATTCTTCTAACCATGGTTCATGAAGGACATTTCTTGGTGCTTTTGAAGAGCCAGAGTAATGTATTTACAAGCATAAAATGACTTCATTAAGTTCAGTCATTTGGCTCATCAAAAATCTGCAGCCTTATAAGAGGAAATCATTTATTGTCAAAATCTATATGCTAATGACCCTCTTCATAGTCAAAGCACATTTTAAGTATTTATTCATAGGCCAGATGAGGACTTATAAAGTGGTTAATTTTAAAACAAAGTGACTTTTTTTTACAGGGAGACAAAACACTGAATAGAAACAAAATGAGCATTTGTGTCATGGTTTCCACACAATAGAGCATTTGCTAAGCACCAGCACCAATCACATATGTTTATTCAACACATGGTGCAGTCCTGGTTTTCAAATGCATAATCAAATATAAACCTATGCTGATATTAAGGGAGTGTGCCTAGATTTTCCATTGTAACAAGCATGGTTATACTCCATCTTCCTTAGGTAAAGACATGGATGATACAGATGTTGAGCATTGCTCTGGAGCAAAATGATTAACACATGTCTCATTCCTTAAGGGACCGTTCCAAGGTACAAAAATTTGGAATCAGCACTTAAATGTCCAAGTCTCACTGATCTCCTTCCAGACATAGATGAGGACTTAGAGAACAATACAAGCTATTTGGGAAGGGTTTTCTGTCCACCTAGTGTCATCTCTATTTTACCCCTGGTTAATGTTTGTTGTGATGGAGGATTTGGAGTCCAGAGATTGCCAGTCACTGTAGTGATGACATCAGGTCAATGTGGTGGGATGGGAAGGAGGCCCTCACTGGGGGCTTTTCACTAAAAGCATCTCTCCTGGAGTCATTTTGGCATTTGGTTTTTGGAATCATCACAAAGTGAAGAAAGCTTTCATTTTTTTTCTTCTTCTTATAGAAAAAGTCCTTCAATAAATCATTGGGACTTCTGTAATTGGTCTCTAGTCACAATGGGATTCTCAAATCAGCAGAAAAAACTGATGATGATTCTCTGGTCTGCTCAGCTCTGGTTTACCATCCCATTTCAAACATTCTTCCACTCTCCAACCCTCTGATTCCAGAACATTCTTCTGTAACTGGTCTCCAGTCACAATGAGATTCTCAAATCAGCAGGAAAAACTGATGATGATTCTCTGGTCTGCTCAGCTCTGGTTTACCATGGCCATTTCAAATGTTCTTCCACTCTCCAACCCTCTGATTCCAGAATATTAACTTCCACTTTACAGAGAAACTGAATCCATCACATGAGGGCTCCCTGAACTTCTTTCCATTGAGTGTAACAACACATATGCATAGCTATTCTTTGCTTCTCTTATAACAGAAGTGGGAATTCCTCTATAGGTTCTTTGGCATTTATTCCTTCCTTCTTATTCAGACCATGGAAAGACATTGTTATTCTTCTTTCTCCTTTGTTTTTAATCAGTTTCCCAGGGCTTATTGTAACTGCCATAGTGCTTGTCTTGTATCTCTCAAGTGTAATCCCTTGAGAGGCAGAAAACTGGTCTATCCTGTTCACCATTATATTTCTAGTGCAAAGATCAATGCCTGATGCAGTTCATGTTTTTTTAAAAAACAATGAGAGCCCAAAGGGGTATTATGGAACCCAGCATGGTGAGGCAGCAAGGTGTTATAGAATCCACAATATTTTACAGTTCAATTTCAATAATTTGTCTTGTTTAGGTCCTGCATGATAGTCTATATTGGCAAGTAGTCAGGTTTTTTGTGGTGCTAAGGATTGAATCCAGGGTCTTATGCATGCTAGGCAAGCACTCTACCACTGAGCCTCAGCCCCAGCCCTGGTAAGCAATACTTGATCAACAAAGCAATGATGCTATTAGATAATTTATCTGCATTTGCTTCTTTATTTCTAACTCAACACCAAGTCTATGTCCTCAACTGGTTGTAAAGTGTATGAAATTCATACAATGCCCTGCTACCAAGGGACTAATAACTTGTAAATTTCCCAGTGAATTATTTATCAGAAAGTTAAATAATAACATTCAATCTGGGAAGGGGAAGCTGCATATAAAAATGTTTTGATAGAATTATGCTTACTTATTCTATGACATTTATCAGAGTATTGCATAATAGATGTTAGATACCAATGACATGGTTGAACATAGAATGTTTTTCCTAAAAAAAAGCATTCAGCAATTTACATTTTTTTTAAAGTGAAAGTACAAAAGGTTAACTCCAGAGAGCAATATGTCATCCACTAAAGATTTAAAAAAAGTTATTTAAGGACTATCATTTAGAGGTTATATTTCAGGTCTAAATAAAATGAATCATTCACTCCAAGTTAGCACCTAACATGTTGTGGATCTTTCCTGAAGATTAAGAGGAAAAAGCAGCATACAGTCTGGTTGTGTACCACCTTTCACCTATGTAATCTAAAAATAATCTTTATTTATTATTTTTATTTATTCTTTTTAGTTATACATGACAGTAGCTCAAATAAATTTTAGCATTATGTCTTTGTCTATGACTTTTTTTTAACATTTTGGGACAAAATTAAATATATATGATTTTTATTTTAAATAACTATTTCAATAAATGTTTGTTGGTGGGCTGCCATGTTCTAACACTGGCCTGAACTTTGAGACAAGGGGAAAGAAGCAAAAGTGGGGCTTGAGCAACTGATTTGACTGATTCAAGGAGGAAGGGTAGTGGCTAAGTAAAGTGGAAGTGCTAGGAAGTAGGAACAGAATGTGCCAAGCATGTGGGCATGAAAAGGCACAGTATGTGTGGAAAACTACAAATGCTTCAGTTTGACTAAATGAAGTGAACATATGGAAATATAAATGTGGGCATCCTCAATATATAGGGGTACGTAGTATGTAGAGTGGGAAAAAAAAGACCACAGATGTTGAAATACTAGGAAAACACTCAGATCCAAAAGAGGGGCAGTAGCAGAGTCCACAAGAGAGAGAAGAGTTATAGAAGTGATAATACAGGCACACACAAACACAAGGTAATAGAGCAGGTAAATTGCATTTATGACTAATTTTCACCCCTTCCTATATCCATTCCCATCATTATGTACATTTTTAGTGCCTTCCCACTCTGATTTTTTTTTTTTTTTTGATACCAGGGATTGAAACCAGGGCACTTAACTCCTGAGCCACACCCCCAGCCCTTTTTTATATTTTATTTAGAGACAGTCTTGCTGAGTTGCTTAGGGCCTTACTAAGTTGCTAAGACTGGCTTTGAACTCACAATCCTCCTGCCTCAGCCTCCTGAGCCACTGGGATTACAGGCGTGGGCCACCTTATGTACCTGGAAGGAGTCTTTTAATGAGGCTCTACTTTGGGAAGGGAAGCCTTCCACTGGGACTCCCCGACTTACCCAGCCCCATTCTGTTGCAAAGGAGAACAAATTCAGGGCTTTAATTTTTTTTTTTAATTTACTGCAGTGTAGGAAGGCCCAGGAAGAAGAATTTGATATTGGAGTTGAGTGAGCCAATGCACAGTGTTTGTCAGACTGAGACCAAGAGGAAGGTGACACATGGCAAAAAATAAAACATAAAACCGAGGAACCAAGGATAGAAACTTTCCATCAATCTGAAAATCAGATGTGGTAAAAAAGGAAAGGAAGCTAAGGGATATTAAAGGTTACTAATTCTGATATGAAACCATTTAAGCAATAAGGAATAGTTGAAGAGGAGTCACAGGGGTGAATTTTTTTTGGAGTTGAGAAGCTCCAGAAAACATCAGACTAGAAAGGATTTTCCAGATGGATATTAACATTTTTTACTATGATGAAGAGACTTGGGGTTTTAGTAAAGTCAAAGTTAACATCGGTAAAGAAAACAATATCCTTTTCCATGGATATATCAGTAATGAAAACAAGTCCTATTGCATATAATTAAAACTTAAAAAGAAATCAGGATGACTCCAAAGAAACTCAGACAGCAGGTCCAAGAGAAAGTAACTCTTCACTGACATATTGATCATCTGTTGCTTCATAATAAATCTGAGATGTAATAAATTAAAATACAACAATCTATCATTTTTCAGAAAGCTGTTGGTTGACTGAGGAATGTGGGTTTTGCTGATTTGTGCTGAGCTCTGCTGCTTCAGTTCAGTTATTCATCTATCTGTGGGCAGCTGGCTAGTTAGTAGGTGGCTGTCTTGTCTTGCCTCAGCTGTGATAACGAGACTCTGCTCCTCATGGTGGCTCAGCTTCCAGCAGGCTAGCCTGGACTTTCCTACAGAATAAAGAATACAAGAGAGAAAGGAGAAACACGCAAGGTTTCTTGCTCCTTAGACTCAGAATTGGAATAATATTATTTCTTCTGCATTGTACTGTGCAAAATAAGTTATAAGGCTAGCCCAGATCCAAAAAGTAGGATGAAATCTCAGAGGAGCTGAACTATCACAGTGTAAATAGACAAAAGAGGGGAAGGAAGCATAGTGTGTAGATGTAGAAGGGGAAGAATTGGAGCTATTTTTGTTATCAGTTTATCACACTGTTTATTTTCTTACGTCATTATTGAAATTCATGACCATGGGAAGTCTGACTCTATCTACTTCATGAACACAAGCTTAAATGCTGAGAGCTTGACTGAATGACTTCTCTTGGATTAGTCTGATTGGATGATTTGAAATGTCAGGGGATGGTAGTCATAAATATGGATGGACTTACACCACTTAGAATTTCATATAGTTCTTTTCATTCAGATTGAATTGCTAATCCTAGTAGCTACTATGCATATTGTGCCCCTGCCACTTATTTTTTTTAAAGAGAGAGAGAGAGAGAATTTTAATATTTATTTTTTAGTTTTCGGGGAACACAACATCTTTGTATGTGGTGCTGAGGATCGAACCCGGGCCGCATGCATGCCAGGCAAGCGTGCTACCGCTTGAGCCACATCTCCAGCCCCCTTGCCACTTATTTAATTATAATTTCCCCCTCATTTCCCAACCATGCCGTAAGTACAAACTCACCATTGAATTGCTTGCTTATACTGTGCCTGATATATCAAGTAACTTGTTAGAACACTATTAAAGCTCGGGCACACAGTAATAGCTTTCTACTATTTCCATGAGAGTGATGGAAGAGAATATTTTGCAAATCCAATGATCCTCTGCACGTCTGAAACAAAGAACAGCAAGCCTGGTGTTCTCAAAGCTGTGACTACCAAATGTTCTGACTGTGATTATTCCCATCCAGAACACACACATATCTATCTGTGTCACTGGGGCTAGTCCTCTCCCCTCTTCTCTTCTTTCCTCTCTTCCCCTCCTCCAAGTTAGTGCTATGTGAATACAGGGCTGGAAGAGAGAGAAATCAAAACACTCAGCCTGTTTTCTCTGGATGAGTGACTTTCTCAACAATGATGCTCCCGAATGCCACAAAGAAGCTGTTATCAACTTGTGGCACCTGAGAGGGAACACACCTCCCTTACCAGTTGTTCTTTGATGTATCACTTCGGGAGTCATGGAACAGAGGAGATTTAAGATCAATCAAAGCTTTTTACACAGTTTAATAAAACAATTTTTCCCTTGAAAGTCACTTTCTTTCCAGTGCTACTTCCCCATGCCAATATATTAAAAATGTCACTGAATCAAGGTTTTTTTTTATTAGTTTGTCAGTGTAGCCAAAGTCTTCCACGGAACCTCCATGGGGGATTTTCTTGTCTTTTAAACCTATACATCTCCACCTAGGCTTTCCTCCCTAATTAACACTAACAGGTTCTCTTTAGTGGAAATATCCCACTCTCAGAGTACAAGAGGGACAGGTGGGTGAAAATAGATTTGGATCATTTGCTAGACACTGAAAGGGAAACCAACAGGGATAACAACATATGGCTGTAGAGGGAATATTGTATGAATGGGTCCCAGGCAATGAAGTCACACAAGTCAGCAGTGTATTGAAGCAATACACAGGCTGCCTGCTTTAAGGGAACTGGAATATCTTGGAATTAGATTTCCCCACCTAAAGGTCACATTGCTAAAGCTGCAACCTCAGTCTGATTTGCTGGGGTCTGAGACTGTTCTGGAAACCATGACATTACCCTATGGCTACCATAACCCGTTCTGTGGAAGTCTTGGCTAGTCAGAGTTTCTTGGTGTCCGGGTGGTCTTCACAGTACGCCTTCTTCCTTGATTCTACTGGTTTTTATGACCTCAAAGTCTGGACACCCATTCAGTTTCTTGTTCCTTTTCTTCTCCTAACAGACTCAAATTTCTAAGAGACTTGGAGTCTTCCCTGAAATAGACCAGAAACCTGCAGAGTGGTTGCATTAGAGTCAACCTAATTCTCTGGCCCAGGTTTCCACGTACATAGCATGATATGAGATAGTAGACTCTGCCCACCACCCAGATGTCTATATGAACAGCTTGCCAGAGAATCCAAACATCCTGTTATTGGAGTAACAATTCCTCTTGGTCAGCTCCAAGTTTCAACTAAAAAAACTAAAACCAAAACCAAAATAAAACAACAACAACAAAAAAACTCCTTTGTGATTTCCATTCAATTTCAAAACAACATGCAAACATAATATCAAAAGTTAAGACAGCATGCTTTTGGACTTCTAGTTTTACCTCCAACATGTAAAGAACTTTGAACTTGTGATTCCCATCCTTATGACAACAAAACCAGTCTTGAAAATCAAGATCAGGTCCCGGGCCCCTGATGTTGAAGATTTAACACCCAAGAAATGCCAAAGCAACAGAAAAATGTTTTATTCAATGGATAGAATGAGGGGGTGGGGGGCTCTGGAGAGAAGGGGGTCCAGAGCTGGTGGCCCAGGGAGTGGGGTATTCTGATCCTTTTCTAGAACTTAGGTTTCCTTTCTTCTCATGCCCCCTCCTCCTGTTATCTTGCCTAGGTGACCCAAAGGTGGGGTGACCAAGGGCCGGAAAGAAGAAAAAGTGAACACTGGGAACATTTAGCAGTGCATGTCACAGTTTACCCTTTGGACATCCAACTTTGCTTGAGTACCATTTTCCCCAAGAAAACAACCTGAAGGGCCCAGCAAATTTCTTATCTAACTCAAAATTCAGCATCTCTGGGTGACACATTGTTCTGGCAGACCAACAATGTTGGATACAGCTTCTCGTAGTCTTACAACCTGTAAACTTAAAGACAAATTATTGGCCTCCCTGTCATCTAATGCCCCAAATAAGGAGGGGTAGGATATCCACACTTAAGGATCCCATTCTAGGAAACACATGACTCTTGATTATTGCAGTTATTCAATTCTGCGGCATAGCAACTGTGAAAAGCTCCCGGTGGAGTGCCAGCCGGGTTCTGCTGGGAAATAATACCCTGGTCTCTTATTCTGCATGATCACATTTGAAATGGGTGCTGGAAATGTGAGAAATAGAAAGTTTGGCGGTCTATTTTCAGAATATAGTATTTAGCCTTAATTGGCAAGATCCAATTTTAGCCATTTTAACTATAGCCTTTCCCTTTGTCCCAATTTAAAAATCAGTGAAGTGCGTAGATTATAATCCTAAACTCCTCCCATCAGGGCAAGGAGCTCTGTGTTAGGGGATAAAAGCAGGTAGACTATCTGCTCAGGCATGCTGGCTAGCCAGGTTCTGTAGCATGCCTTTCCCACCCACTTCCAAGCAAGTGTTTTATTTCTTGAGGCACCTGGCTATTTCTAACAGAAAGCACAGAGTTGCGGGACTAAGGGTCATTTTAGGGTTTGAATAGATTATGACATCATCGTAATTCTAGCAAAATATTTAAGAAACTTCCAGTTCATTTGCTTTCAATTAATTCCATGTAAAAGTAACTAAGGACAAGCAGTTCTTTGGTTTACCAATGCTTTATTTACTAACTTCTGTATTCAAACCTTATTTTTTTCCCCTGTGCTTCCTCTGTGTAGTGGTGCTTTGAAAGGCACTTGGAGCAGTGAGTTTCAGAGGAAAAGCAAAAAAACCTTAATCTTTCCTGCTGGTCTGGCTTCTATTGCCTGGTCAAGAACAATTATGTCAGATGCTCTTGAGAAAGGCTTGGAAAACACTATCTTAATTCTGCAGTGTCGGGAGTATAGAAGCAGTTGGCTTTTTCAGACTCTTTTTCAGAAACTGTTACATCATCAGAATCTTAATCAACTTAGTTGCAGACTAAGGGCTGAGAACATCCCTTATAGAACTGTATTCCCTAACATATTTTGTTTGTTTGTTTGTTTTGTGGTTCATGGAATTTAGCCCAGAGGCTCTCTACTTTTGAGCTACATCCCCAGTCCTGTTTTTATTTTATTTTGAGATAGGGTTTCACTAAGTTATCAAGGCTAGCCTCGAACTTGTGATCCTCCTGCCTCAGCCTCCCGAGTAGATATTAGAGGCATGTGCCATTATACCCAGATCCCTATCATCTTTGCAAACTGGTCAATTCTTACCTCTGTTTAATATTTGTCTGTAGTACTTTGCTAAAAGAAGCCAAGGTACACCAACAAAGTGGCTTTTCTAACCACTGGCTCGTGAGCTACCTGCAGACTTATTAGGCAAATGACTTTCCTTCACATACACTGACAACAGGCTTACCAAATGTTGCTATGACATAATAAGGGTCACCATCTATCCTGTATGCACTGCCTGCTCCCTGAGTGTCAGGGTTCTGTTAAATCAGCCTCACTTCTGAGAGTAAATTCAGTGTTAGTCTGTTCAGCTTCATTCACAGGGCATAGAAAACAATTCAATTTTTTTCCCACTCTCCCTTCCCATAAAGTGCCCCCACACACACTGGAGATTGAACTCAGGGGTACTTTTGCTAAGTTGCCCAGGATAGCCTTTAACTGGTCATCTTCCTGCTTTAGCCTCCCAAGTCGCTGGGATCACAGGCACATACCACCATGCCCAGCTTATAACAGTACTTTTAACAAATATAATTTATGTCTTCCTCACAGAAAAGTCTGACCTTGGGAAGTGGACTGAGGAGTTGGGAAGCTCAAAGAAGTCATCCAGTTTTCTCCTGTTTTGTTGCTTTACAATCCCTTAGAATGTTGTCCTCATGTGTTCTGTTAAAGGTGGCTCTGAAATATTTTATTTGTGTTCTAGATTACAGAAACAGGGCAAAGGAAGTGGAAGGAAAGAAGCTTCTTTTTGAGTATGTGACACAGATTTTACACAACACTTCCATTCAAGGATGTACCAGAGTCGGCTCTTACCAGCCCACAAGAGACATCTGCGAAAGTTTCAAGAATTCTGTGAGCTTGTTGTTAAATGCAGCCATTGTTAAAAATCAAACTCTATAAACTTATCATTGCACAAATTATATTAAAAATAAGGTGAAAATTCATAACATATTTTCTCAGTTATTTTACTATCATCTATACCATCAAGGTCATTTACGTCTATGTTATCCGCATGGTGGGAATACTATTTAAGAGTGTGCTACTGCAAATCTCTTCCCAAATCTGCATCTAGTAATAGCATAGCCTGAAATCAAACATGGTGGGAGTATTTAAATTAGAGAAAGGGGAAATGTTGTAAGCCATGCCTCCACCACTGAGAGCCAGTTGTTAAACATTTACCAGCACACCAAAACATTACCAGCACACTATCGCTTTCATTATCTTTTTGGCTAGAATTTACTCTGTGTCCACACCTAGCTGCAAGGGAGGCTAGGGTATGAAATCTCTAGCTGGGTGGCCATGTGCTCATCTAAGACTTAGGAATTCTACTAACAAGTGAAAGAATTCCCCACGCAAAGACACTTCGCCGGGAGAATTCCAATTTTATTGCAAAAAGCAGTGTGCTTATATAGAACTAAGGGGGAGATGGTAGGGTTTAGATAAATGGCAGGCAACCCGTTTATTGGCAAGTTCTTTCAGATATCAGCTCCGGAGCCCAGGAATTAGTTTTCATTGGGGCTAAGGTTCCCCGCCAGCGAGATTTGAAATTGGCGCTGGCGGGAGAGTTCACACGGGCGGGAACTTTTCGCGCCACTGCAGAAAAGAAGAAGGTAGGAAGAAGAGGTGCTTAGGCGCCATGTTGGGGTTTTTTCTCTGGGGTATGGCTGCCGTTTATACTTTTCCCAACAACAAGAAGAAAGGGAAAGTAGATATAAGGGACTATTAGCACTTTCAACATTTTGATGAAGAAAAGCGAGCTCTGGACAAGTTTTTGTATCTGAGATCCACTCTGTCACTAGTGCATTAGTAGGGATTATAATGAGTTTAAAATATTTTGGTACTTGTTTGATACACCATCACAGGGTTAGTAAAAATTTAAGAGTTCAGTCCCACCCCCCCACCCCCACCCCCACCCCCACCGCAGTCTGGCTAGGCACAAAAATCACGAGCCACTCACAGCCTTGTAGATTCAAACAGCAATTCTTTATTCCCGAACTCACACTGGCACCCTACAAGCACGTTCTGGGCAAAATCCACACTTCCACTGGGCTCTGCATCCCAAAATACTCCCTGAATCCCTCGGGAACTCAAGGAGCGGGCGGGCGGGCGCTTGAGGCAGCAGGATACGTCCTATTCCCAGCAGGGTCCACCTTAAACCTGGAACAGCCCTAAACCCAAGGAGCGGGATACTCCCTATTCCCAGCAGGATACACCCTAAACCTGGACCCACCCTAATCCAGCAGGATCCTCTCTAAACCCGGATCCACCCTGGTCCTTGAGCAGGGTCACCTTACTCAAACATACATGCAATGTCACTTCAAATGACCTGGGTCCAAAGGCAAGCCTATTTCCACAACAGAGTCCTTCCTCTAAGCAACATGGGGTAGGCTGACAAAGAAATTGCCATGCGTCATTCCTACTTGGCAATGGCTCTCAGCATCCCCCCCCCCCCCGACCCCCCCCCCGACCCCCCCCCGACCCCCCCCACCCCCCCTGAGGATTAAACCCAGAGCCTTGTGCAAGCGAGGCAAGCACTCAACCAACTGAGCTATAGCCCCAGACCAAGAGTTCAGTTTTTGATAGTAGACTGAGCACATAAAAGTATTAGTATCTAGTTCCTAAAAAAGGCAGAAACAAAACAAAAAACAACCCACTCTCCAAAACAAAAACTCCATAAATAAATCTATAAAACTACTGGAAAACAAGAAAATGAGTTTTTATACCCTGCCCAAACTATGTGGAATCATTGAGAAGAAGAATGATGAGATAAAGGTAAGATAAAGGTAAGGCGGGCAGCGACCAAAGAAGGCAGATTTTTAAAGGCCACCAAATGAGGCTTTATTGAGATATCACTCCTGGACGGAACTCAATCAGACCAACAGGGCGGACAGGAGAAGAGTCTGAGGAGAAAACGCGTGGGAACTCTACCGGACTGGGATTTTATGGGGCTTAGGCAGGAAGGGAAGGGCTTGGGACAGGAAAAGGTGTTTTTAGGGTCCCTTGTCCTGCTGGAGTTGGTCGGGGGAGCTGGCTGAACTCCAGGATTGGCCAGGGGTCCTGCTGATTGACAGGCGTTAGTCAGGAGATCCCACTGATTGACAGGCGTTTCCATAGGCGCCTGATCGATGTTTCTTTCCCGCACAGGCTGCTTTGTTCTAAGTCACCACCACCAACCTGACAGTACCTAAAATCCAAAATGTGCCCAGGTAAATAGGGACTTTGAAAAGTGGTAGCCAAGGCCAGGCATGGTGGCACATACCTGTAATCCCAGATATTCAGGAGGCTGAGGAGAATCTCAAGTTTGAAGCCAGTCTGAGTACCGGTTATCGGTGATGAGTCCTGCTCCCCCACATGTTGAAGTTTGAACATTGGAGAAGCACGCGGAGGCAAGCATACAAAGCAGGGTTTATTTAAAAAGGGGTAACATAGACTTCTCCTGGGAGAAGAAGTGGGCCATAGCTGGCATCCTGGTATCCCAAGAAGCCAGGTGTTCTGCCCTTTTAATAAGTCCTAGGGGACTGGGGTTGTGGCTTAGTGGTAGAGTGCTCACCTAGCATTCACGAGGTACTGGGTTCAAGCCTCAGCACCACATAAATGTAAAATAAAGATATTGTGTCCACCTAAAACTTAAGAATATATATTTATTAAAAAAAAGTCCTAGGCTTCCTCTGTTCTGCCCTCTTCCCCTTATCTCTCTCCTTCCAGTGTACTTGACTAGGCCCTGGAAAGGCTCAGTGGGATGGTCAAAAGGTGGGGAACTGATGGGCTGAAGAGGGAAGGGCAGGATGGTGCAGCCCAGAATACCTTAATTAACAACTTCATAGCTTCCTATAGGGAGAGGCAATTCCTGGGACAGGTTACCTTGGCAACAGCAAAGGTAACATGCTGTTGCATGTTACCTTGGAGCTGGGGCTAGTTCTTGTTAAGGGTGGAGGAAGGGCTCTGAAGGAATTAGCATTTCAATCCCTCAGGGGAATTCTCCAACTTGCTGGACTCACTCAAAATTGGCCTCCTTGATCCTACCTGACTGGATTTACCTATCTATGCTGACTGCCTGTCTAATTTTGGCTTCACTGTCTCTGTAAGGGTAAAAGAAATTGAAGTTAAAGTGTAAAAGACCGGGCATTGTAAAGTTTCTAAGCTGAAAAGCCTGAGTTAAAATGTAAAGGACCAGGTATTGTTAAGTTCCTATGCTACACCCCAAAACCTGAAATTCCTGTAGCTGTTAGGACAATACCCGGAACTGCCCAGTAAATATTCCCCCTGACCATCTGGTTGTTTAATAACCTAGGACCCTGTGCGGCTTGGCACGTAGGCATCACAGGGCCTGAACCAATCAGTTTGAATGTATCCCCCCCCTTAGGAGTGACCTATCACTCCCACCCAACCTGTTCCCGCCAATGAATGTGCTAATCGTATTTAAGAATTGTTGTTTGATTTTCCCGCGGTGTATGATGATTTGTTAAAGGAGACTGTGATGTATGCAAAGCCCCCGCCCTCCCCAAAAAGTGTACTTAAGCACTGCTCAACCCCTGCTCGGGGCTCTGGGCTGCTCTCCCTTCTTGAGTGAGCACGGAGCCCCAGCACGCTAGATTGGATCCTCAATAAACCCCTTTTGCTGTTGCATGAGCCGGTCTCTTGGTGGTCTCTTCCTCCGACGTTCGCTGGACCCTTACATCTCAAAACAAAAAAAAATTTAAAAAGAGTTTGGGATACATCTCATTGGTAAAGCACCCCTGGGTTCAATCCCTAGTACTGAAAAAAAAAATTGTTCTGCTTTAAGGGCCATTCAAATGAAGACACTGTATATACTTAGATATAAAAGAAAGTCTACACTTTCAATTTGCTAAGGAAATAAAATGTGGAGGTACCTAGCCCCTGGCTTCTTCTATCTTCCTCAATGCAGGTCTTATAAAGGGCAGTCTTGTTTTGAAGTTTTCCATCTATGGGTAATTTTTTCAACTGATATAACAAGCTGTACCAGTGCCCAGTAGAGACAAGTAAGGCAATAAATATTCCAGTGACTGGATGCAATGCTTATCATATTTGCAGAGTAAACATCCAGGCAAGCCACTTACTTTTTCTACACTAAAGTATAAAGGAGGGCTGGGGTTGTGGCTCAGTGGTAAAGTGCTTGCCTTGCATGTGTGAGGCACTGGGTTCGATCCTCAGCACCACATAAAAAAATAAATAAATGAACAAAGATATTGTGTACATCTACAACTAGAAAAGAAAGTATAATGACCATGTTTGTATCTGTAATATAGTCAGAGGCTTATCTTATGCATATATGACTTATATTAAATGAGCACTGTATCCAAATAGTTTATCTAGAAACCAGAAATGAAAAAGTCAGAACACTCCTAGGATAAGGGATGTTGAATTGCTTACTTCTTCCTTATAAAAAATAAAGATGGTGGGTATCTAATTTTAGCAGCATTTTCCCTCAGGAGATCAGAAAAGCCATTTCAGGGTTATGGATGAATTCTTGGTGTTTGATAAGAATGACTAATGCTTATATAGATATTTAACTGAGCTAGAAAATGCTGTCCAGATAAACAATATTTTAAGATGTTGGATATTAGGATTGTAGAAGGAAGGAAAATAAAATTCTTAAATGATTCATCTCTCATTATTGATCACTGGAAAGACTTCTTAAAATAATAAGAATTGAGCACCTACTATGTGTAAATACAAGGAAGAGCTAAAAGGAACACAGTAATGCCCTTAAAGAGTTTGTAACCTAGAGGGGAATGAAAGAGAGAAGTCTTAGCTCAATGGTCAAAATGTTGAGATCAAGTATGTACTGTTGCATCTTTAAAGCAGATACTATCTTTCTCAATAAATTGGGAATGCCTAAGGTGGGAGATTGGTAACAGTAAGGTAGGATAGAAGAAGTGAAGATAGTTATTCAAGAGACAAAAGGGAAGGAAAAGAGACTCTAGCTGTTTATCTAGAAGCCCCCCCCCCATCAGACTTACTCCCCAGACCTGTTTTTCCTCTATGCCTGTTAATTCCCACATTTCTGAGAAATCTACAAATCTTAGAGTTGAACAAAGATATTTATGAAAATGGCTTTATTTTGATTAAAACTCATATGCAGTGTTTGCCTACACAGTGTATTTTTAGATTAGGTAAAACAAAGGAGATGTGTTTTAAGAAATGTATAATATAGGTCCATTCCAAACATTATCTAGAGGAGACAATATTCACTTGAAGATCCGGAAAGTCGACCAGACCACCATAAATGTCCTGAGATCCATGAGCAAAATAAAAATTGAGTACGGGCTGGGGATGTGGCTCAAGCGGTTCGATCCTCAGCACCACATACAAACGAAGATGTTGTGTCTGCCGAAAATTAAAACATAAATATTAAAATTCTCTCTCTCTCTCTCTCAAAAAAAAATAAAAAAATAAAAACTGAGTTCACCATGCTGAGGTCATTCCCACATGTCTTTCCATGCCCATCTCTGGCAAAGTTTCCTTTAAAAAAAGAGCCAGAGACCCTGAAGGTGCTTCTTTCTTTTGAGATAGTGTATCTTTATCTTTCACTTTTTTGGAGGGGGTGGGTGGTAACAGGGATTGAATCACCCAGGAGCACTTTACCACTGAGCTACATTCCCAGCCCTTTAAAAAAATTCTTCTGTTATTTTGAGATAAGGTCTTGCTAAATTGCTGAGGCTGGCCTCAAACTTGGGATCCTGTCTCAACCTCCCAAGTCACTGGGATTACAGGCATGCACCTTTGTGCCAAGCTCTCAGGCCTTTTTGGAATTTTATTTTGAGACAGATCTTGCTTGCTATATTGCCCAGGCTAGCTTGGAACTTGTGATTCTCTTGGCCTCAGCCTCTGGGGTAGCTGGGATTACAGGCTGGTGTTATGCTCAAATTCAGGACCCTCAAAAGACCACCGGAGACCAAGATTGATGTAAGCAGCAAAGAGGTGTTTATTGAGAGCTAGGTTGGTCCTCCCTGCGCACACAGCTACTGGTGACTCTGAGATGCCCCCAGCCCAGGGTTTGCAGCAGTTTTACACACTCTTTGGGGAAGGTAGGGACTTCACATACATCATAGCATCTCTTAGCAAATCATCACACACTGCGGGGAAATCAAACAACAACTCTAAAACATGATTAGCACATTCACTGGCGGGAACAAGTTGGGTAAGGGTGATTGGTTAGTACAAGAGGTGTTGAGAGCCACAGCCGAAGGGGCCACAGCAAACTTCTAGCTGCCATCTAATTGGCTCCTCTGCGGTGATGCTCATTGGGCTGTTTCCCCGCCCTTTCAGACCACGGAGCTGCTCATTGGGGGACTTTTTTTGGCTCTGCCCATGTGACCCAGCCAATCGGCCTCAAGAGCGGGAGGAGTGGGGTGGGGGGGTTGAGAGGCTTGTGGGAAGCCGGTGGTGGCAGTTGGGCTCTGAGGGAATTCCTGAAGAGCTGTGTGGTGTGGCGTGTGTGTTCTAAAAATAAAGTTCATTTCTGCTTGATAAGTTGATAAGTGAATTGTGCCCAGCCAGACTGCAGCATTGAGGGGGATTCATTTGAACTGATTTGTTTAAGCCACGAGGGGAGTACGTGCTGAACTTCATGGTTTCCCAACATGTTATCAACCACCGTAAACTATGGGTTTGGTCATCTGGCATCCCAGGTATTTCCCTGTCTCATGCTGATTGGTGGCTGCTAAGGGGTTGCTATGGGTCCTCACCTAGCCTGACTGAGTCGGGGACACCTAGTCAGCAGATCTCTCCTGTTATTTGTAGATAAACAACTCAGCAGGGTGGGTATGTACCTAGGAGTGCTCTGTGGATCTTTCCAAGGACAAAGGTCACACCCCCTTTCTTGGTCAGGCTTTGCTCTGAGGTAGAGGCTGGTTTTTCATTGGCACCATGCCCCTTGCAGTTTGCACTTTCTTTCTTTCTTTCTTTTTTGGTACCAGGGGTTGAATGAACCCAGAAGTGCTCAACCACTGAGCCACATCCCCAGCCCTTTTTATATTTTATTTTGAGACAGGGTCTCACTGAGTTCCTTAGAGCCTCTCTAAATTGCTCTTCCTCTCTTTCCTAAACCCTGATGTGTCCTTAAATTATTTTCTGTGACATTTCAAGATCCTGGAAGATGGTGACAATGCTAGACAAGAGATCTATAATTCTTTAATTTTTCCAGTATTCAAAGAGCATAATCTAAATGCCATGAATTAGAGAGGAAGAGAAATCCTTTATCATAAGCCTACTTTCCCACTAAAGGCAATGAATTATGAGGAGAGCAAGAGAGGATAGGACTGAGCTGATAATTTTCCACAAATTTACCTTGAAATCCAGCTTTTAGCTATGACAGGGACTACTTTCAGAAATGGATATAAACTCCCAACATTTTTTTCCTTTTTTATCTTTTGAGAATCTGGAGTTGTTGAAATGCTGATGCTAGGTTGTTAAGTAGAAAGAATTGCAGAGCACAAGATGCTTACGTGATTAACATATGAATGGGTAGAGAGCTACTTCCTGAAGAGAAGGTTCTGGAAAGACTGGGGATTTGGGTGAGAGAGGTGCCCGGAGATTTTTGAGTGAGAAGAGAGATTGGGGTAAGCTACTGGAAATGTACTGGCAGAATGATGGTTGGAAGAAGACTCTGGGGAAGTCTTGTTTAGTTGAGATACAGTTTGTCTTTAGTGCTATAGGAAGAGACTTCAGGAAATACTTACATGATACTTACATACTCCACTGTGGCCCTTAAGCCAAAGGTAAGAATAGTCATGTTCATTGAGGACAAAGGAGAAAAAATTCTGTCAATTTTCAAGGGAATCCCTTTTCACCCTATGCAAAAGAGTGAGCCCTTGATATCTCTTCTTTTCCTTTTCTTTTTTCCCCTCTTGTCCTTTTACTCTCTTGATTCTACAGGCAGGTGACAATGTTACAGACTAGGAATCAAGTGGTTTAGAGTTAAGGTCCTTGGTTCCACGTAATAGGCCACAGGACAAGTCATGTCCCCTTTCTGAGTGTCAGTTTCCTCTATGAAAAAGGGATTCTGATTTCTTCACAGAATTATGAGTAGAGAGTGTGAAGCCTTCATGCACAGGGTGACCACTGAAGCCATTTCCTGAAGGCCTGGCTTTAACAATATTCTCTATCTTATTGGTGGGTACAACCCAGTTCTTTCTTCTAAGAGATAGTTATAGTTGTATCTTTATGCAGGTGACTTGTAAATATTAAATATGCTCTGAACCCATAGGAATGGTAGAATTTCACCATAGAAACAGATCAAAAGTATGGAGTAGAAGTGAATTTTTTTTCTGAAATATATCACATAGGGTGGTGACATTCTTAACTGAGACAAAGCTAGTAGAAAATATCACTCCAGCCAGGCTGGGTGGTGCACACCTGTAATCCTAGAGTTAGGTAGCAGCTAGCAATGAACAGGGAAATTCACAGCAAGGTCACAAATTTTCTTTAAATTACTTTAGGGTCTTCTTTAAAAGTAGATTAATCTACTTCTTCCAAAGTAGATTAAAAAAAAAAAAAAAGCAAAGGGTGGTAGTTAATTTGTAGAAAATAAACAGAAGCAGGGGAGCTAGTTGGAAATCACAAGAGAAAAGGATTAGTGGGACTAACTCTTGACAGGGTCCACTGATTTTGACATAAAGCCAGGAATTATGGCTATAGGTGTCTCCAATGGTCTGGGAAGGAAAATTCCTTTAGTAGCACAGGCGCACTAAAATAACTTCCAACCAGCAATTGACCCCAGCACCCACATTAACATGGGATTGATTGTAGATGAAGCCCCCCTACATAGTATGTCCACCATGACAGTTCCAGAGAGGACCAACTAAGGTAAAAAATTAAGGTCAAAAAACCTAAGTGAAAGAGAAGTTGAACACCTGATTGGCAAAGAATATACAGAAGGTGGTCCCAGTTCTCCTGGTAGACATCCAACAGTAATAAACTTGGAGACAGCCTTGTCTCCTTTGTGGATCTCTGCTGGAGAAGCCCACTCTCTCTCTTGAGAGTGCTCTCTGCTTCACTTTGCATTTCCTTTACTTTCCCCTCACTTTCACTTGTACTAAAGTTCTCGTGCATGACTTCTGGTGTCTGACCAAATTTTCTTTCATTCAGAACACAAGAACTAAGGTTTAGAGTTTCAGGTCCCTGCTCTTCTGTGACTCTAGTGGCTCAGGAGGCTGAGGCAGGAGGATCATGAGTTCAAAGCCAGCCTCAGCAACTTAGCAAGGCCCTAAGCAACTCAGTGACACCCTGTCTCTAAATAAAATATAAAACTGGCGGGGGATGGGGCTCAATGATTGAGCACTCCTGGGTTCAATCCTTGGTATAAAAAAAAATCACTCCAATGTTTAATTTTTCCATTTTAGATTTTTTTTTGGGGGGGGGTAATACTAGGACTCAAATCTAGGGCCTCATACATGTGATTTAATCTTGTTTTAAAGAATGGTACCAATTCCTCATCATGCCCTCTCACTTGCCAGGCCCACGTTCGTTCAGCCTTATGTGGCAAATTGACAGACTTACACAGAATTTGACTTTTCGGAGTTTTGCTCCATTACTCTAAATACATTTAAGTACATAGAAAATTAAAATATAGTTATTTAAATTATTCCTTGGCAGCACATTACCATAATAATTAAAATAGAACTTTCAAATTTAGATGAGAACTAGTAACATAAATTATTTAACCCCCGCCCCCCCAGATTTAATGGTTAACACTGGACATTACAAAACCCAGGATTTTTAAAAAAGTTTTTTTTTTCTTAGTTATAGGTAAACACAGTACCTTTATTGATTTGTTTATGTGGTGCTGAGGATCGAACCCAGTGCCTCACACATGCTAGGTGGAACTCTACCACTGAGCCACAACTCCAGCCCCCAAATCCAGATTTTTTTTTTTTTCTGCAAGAAATGCTATTGTAAAAATAATAGTATTACTTTACTTGGGCCTTCTAAGATGAATGGATGTTATAATGGATGGAAGGGGAAAGATAAAATACAAGATAATAAGAATTATAAGTAGTTTTTGTTATTTATAGTTTTCTACCTTAAAATATATAGTTTTTAAAAAACCATGAGCAAATGAATTCCATTAATAACTAAATGTAAGATATATACTTTTATAATATTCAAAGAGTTCACTGATCTTCATAGGATTACTGAACTCAAGAACTGGCTTTAATAACTGTTTGAGCCAATTACTTCATCTTTTGAATGAGGCTACTGAGATCAGAGAGGTCCAGTGCCTGGCCCATGCTCACACAGCAAATGAGTTGACAGATTTGAATATGGATTCTGGGTTTTCTTTTGTCTCATCCTATTTCTCTTCCACTATGCTGCAATCACTTCCACATGTCCATCTCTACTGGCTGTTAAATACTGGAGTTGTGGCAGGCTTTAAAATCATAGGCTCCCTGTTAGTGTCAGTTCATGCTGTTAGTTCTAGCTGTATCTTGTAATTCAAACTATATAACACATTGATAAATAATTATTTACTGTAAATGTCAGGATAGAAATAAAAAGGCAGGGCGTGGGGCATCTGTCTTGCTGGCTTAGGTGGCAGAAGAGTATAGCTATGCTATGTACCTGGAGGGGACTGAGTATTGGGACTAGTTTTCCAGCCCTTCTTTATTTTGGGGGATGGGGGGAGGTACCAGGGATTGTACTTAAGGGCACTCGACCACTGAGCCACATCCCCAGCCCTATTTTGTATTTTATTTAGAGACAGGGTCTCACTCAGTTGCTTAGTTAGTGCCTCGGTGTTGCTGAGGCTGGCTTTGAACTCTCGATCCTCTTGCCTCAGCCTCCCGAGACGCTGGGATTACAGGCATGCGCCCAGTTCTCCAGCCCTTCTGAACATTCAGTGAGCTTCTTTACATTCCTTTACAATTCTCTTCCTGCTTAAAGTCAAGTGGATTCAGCAGACTTAGTAATAAGAGCTTTAAGTGACCCAAAGAACACTTACTGTACAGTGCTGGAGAGCCACCAGTCTCTGTGGGACTTCAGATTGCAACATTTTCCTTGTTGCAGATCATTTAATGGGATTATAGTTTTTTCTTATAGCATGTGTTGGTATGGGCAGGACACTTCCAAGTTTGAGAGTTGGTACCAGTCTACTACTCAGTGGTGACAACTCTAGGTTTTTTTATTGGAAGCCCAGACTGAAGGAGAAAAAAAAACACAAAACACCCAAAAAACAAAATAGTAAAGTTGACTCTTCTACTACAGATATCACTCCTACTTGAGATATTTTTTAAGGTCCGTAGGTTTTAATGTTTTTATAATTAGGTCATACGAAGCCAAATACCTTCTAGATGTGGGATGGACTTCTTTTGGGGGGAAATCATACAAAGATCTTTATTAGAAACATTGAAAAGCAAAATGCAATTTCCCTAATAATAGCCCACCCAGTGAAAAAGAATTACTTCAACTTCTCTTGGGTACTTTAATCTCAGTGCTGACAAAATGAAGGCCTGTTGGCAATTTAACAGTTCCTTGGCTTTTATCTGAAAGAAAATAAAGCAAATGGAGTGCTACTAATGCTTGAGGTATATGTGCAGTCTTGCAGGACCAGAGTCGATTTGTTTTCCATACAGATCAAAATATATCCCAATTGCACTTTACTCAAGTTACATCCTCTTCATTATTTTATCTTCACTAGTTTACATGAATGCCTGATATCTTCAGATCTCTTTGTATGTTGGCCTTGACACTGAATAAATACCACATGGGAATCACGTGTTCTCTTAAGTTTTGCACTTGTAATTTGCTCTGTGTGAGAATCATGCAAACACACTCCAAGTAAAACTGGGCACAGGATCTAAACAGACATTTCTCTAAAGAAAACATATAAATGGCTAATAAGCACATAAAAAGATGCTCAAGATTACTACTCATTGGGGAAATGAAAATCAAAGTTGCAATAAGATACTGCTCCAGCTGGGCGCAGTGGTGGCACATGCCTGTAATCCCAGCAGCTGGGAGACTGAGGCAGGAGGATTGTGAGTTCAAAGCCAGCCTCAGCAACTTAATGAGGCCCTCAGGAACCCAGTGAGATCCTGTCTCTAAATAAAATAGAAAAAGTGCTGGGTATGTCGCTTAGTGGTTAAGCATCTCTGGGTTCAATTCTCGCTACAAAACAAACAAAAAACAACAACAACAACAACAACAACAAAAAAAAAAGTCCATACTATGCTGTGTATAATCATAAGCAGATAATAATAAGTGTTGGTGAGTTTGCAGAGAAATTGGAATCCTCATAGTTTTAAACATAGAGTACCAATGACCCAGGGATTCTACTCCTAGATATACATCCAAGAAAAACAAAAACATATGTCCATCCATATAAGAACTGTTACATGAATGGTCATAGGAATATTGTTGAGAATAGCCAAAAAAGGAACAACCAAAATATCCATCAACCAGTCAATGGATAAATAAAATGTGCTATGTCGCTGGGCAGGGTGGTGCACATCTGTAATCCCAGTGGCTCCAGAGGCTGAGGCAGGAAAATTGTGAGTTCAAAGCCAAACTCAGCAAAAGTGAGGCCCTAAGCAACTCAGTGAGACCCTGTCTCTAAATAAAATACAAAATAGGGCTGGGGATGGGGCTCAGTGGTCGAGTGCCCCTGAGTTCAATCCCTGGTACCTGCCCCCCAAAAGTATTATATGCATACAATGGAATATTATTCAGCAAAATAAATGAATGAAATATGGATAAATGTTACAACATATATGAACCTTGTCAACATGCTAAGTGAAAGAAGCCAGTCACAACAGATCACATGCTTTGTAATTCTATTTATAGGAAATGTCCCAACTAGGCAATTCTGTATAGGCAGAAAGCAAATTAGTGCTCACCTAAGATGGAAGATTTGGAGATTAAATAAAGGGTGATTGTTAGTGGTTATAGGGTTTCCATTTAGCATACTGAAAATGTTCTAACCTGGATTTCAGTGATGAATGCATAATTCTGTAAATATACTAAATACCATTGAAATGTACACTTTATTTATTTATTTAGTTTTGGGTACCAGGGATTGAACTCAGGGCACTTAACCACTGAGCTACATCCCCAGCCCTATTTTGTATTTTATTTAGAGGCAGGGTTTCACTGAGTTGCTTAGGGCCTCACTTTTTTTTTTTATTTTTATTTTTTTTTTAGTTATTGGTGGACCTTTATTTTATTCATTAATTTATATGCGGTGCTGGGAATCAAACCCAGTGCCTCACACATGCTAGGAAAGTGCTCTATCACTAAGCCACAACCCCAGCCCCAGCACCTCACTTTTGCTGAGGCTGGCTATGAACTCCAGATCCTCCTGCCTCAGCCTCCCGAGCCACTGGGATTACAGGCATGTGCCACCGCACCCAGTGAAGTGTATACTTTAAATAGGTGAACTGCATGATATGTAAATTATACCTCAATAAAGCTTTTATGCATACATATACACATATATGCATATAACATACACAGATGCATATTTATTTTTTCCTCAAAGAACTTTCTATGAATGCATGTCTTTTAATGGAAATATTATAGGTATATCTTCTGTGGGCCTCTTAGAAATGCTCTGCAACTGTCTTTTAGCATCGCCTTACATTTTTCAGGCATCTGGTAGATGTAGGGAAAAGCACATCTGGGAGCAGGGAATGCTTAGGGAGAAAAGTATGCATACTAAACCTGGCCCAAAATGTTCATCTCTTTGAGAAATAAGATGTGTATGAAATATGTAACTTACACTGTGCTTATTTCCACAATTATATTTGAGTCCCTTAATTAGCATTGCATTGAGGCATAGATTGGGAAAACGAAGATACAAGATATGTGAGACAGAGATTACTGTTTAATTAACAGTGCATAAATGAATGAATGGAATGAAATAAACGAATGGAAGTTCAACTACTAGTCTGTAATATAAACCATAGCTAAGCCTGGAGTGAAGCCGATATTTAAGTAGAGCAGTAGGGAACAAGTTGCCTTCTGGGTAGCTAGATCATAGCAAAGGGGCATCATTTTTATTCAGTGAATGTAAAGCACATGACATTGGAGCCAGACATATGTTAAAGCAATTTCTCGGGCAAATTGATTTCTAGTATGTGTTGAAGGTTTTATTCAAACTTTCAGCAAGTGAAGGTGAAGAATCTTAAATAGGATTATTTTACATTTTTTGAAGTCGAATACACATATAAATATACATTAATCTTAAATTTATAGCTGAATAAATTTTTACACCTGTGTAACCACAAGTCAGATGGTGGTCCGAACATTCCCAACACTCAAAAAGCTCCCTCATGCCCCTTCCCAACCAATACTATTTATTCTTACCCAGGTAACCATTGATGAGTTTTACCTATTCTTGAGTTTCATATAGATGAAATCATACCACATGTTCTCTTTGTGCCTGGCTTTCTTTGACTCTATAAAAAAAAAATATCTATCTATCTAAGAACATAATCCATGTTTTTGTATGTAGTCATTCATTTCTTCTCATTGTTGTGTAGGATTCCTTTGTATAAGTATACCACAATTTGTCCAGCTTGCACACAGCAGATTATAGGACTTCTTAGGCTCCATAAGTATGTGAGCCAATTCCTATTAGTCAGTCTCTCTTTAGCTTTATCTACATATATCTCCTATTGGTTCTGTTTCTCTGAAGAACCCTGTCTAAAACAGGGCTGTAAACCTCATCAATGGCCATCACAAAAAATGCTCAAATAAGCTGGGCACAGTGGCACATGCCTGTAATCCCAATGACTTGGGAGGCAGAGGCAGGAGGATTGCAAGTTCAAGGCCAGCCTCAGCAACTTAGCTAAGGCCCTAAGCAACTCAGTGAGATACTGTCTCAAAATAAAACATAGAAAGGGTTGGAGGTGTGGCTCAGAGTATCCTTGGATTCAATGCCTGATACAAAAAAAAAAATCCTCAAATATTTTTATCAGAAATGCTAAATGCTTTCTAGGAGACGTTATAAGTAACATCCTCAAAAATATCTGCTTCAGTCCACCTTTACTAAGGCTATAGAAAATTTCTATTTCCACAGACCTAGGGTCAATGCCAGATATGCCATTTATCAATTGTATGATCTTTGGTAAACTACTTTTTCCTTTGCTGTAAGATGGAGATAATAATAATCTACTTCACAGGACTAGCCTTAAGGTGTTAATATTTGGCCATGCAGCAAATGTTCAATTCATTCTAGTTTGCTTTCCTTCTTTCCTTCCTTTTCTTTCCTTCCTCCTTTCTTCTTTCCTCCCTCCCTCCCTCCCTCCCTCCCTTCCTTCCTTCCTTCCTTCCTTCCTTCCTTCCTTCTTCTTTGAGAGCTCAAGCCAGAATTGATAAAAGGAAGCCTAATGACAGTATTGAGCTCTTATCTTAACAAATGAAAAAAAATTCTACTGTGACATTGGAGAAAGTGGGAGGGTGGTGCATGATGGGAGAGAAAAAAGAATAAAGAGAAAAGAATTTAAAACGTAGGAGGGCAAGACATCATGTCCCCATCCTTAAAATAAAGTTCTCCATGGGGGTGGAGAGGTGGTGAGCGAAATAAAACACCTGATATCATGAAAATTAGTGTCATTGTCTACATCAATATTAAGCACATTAGAAAATAGACGGATTCAGCCTTAATGATGTATTCTAAGTAGATTTGCACTGAATTGAAAGTATGTCCATGTGAAAGTATATCAAAATTAAAATCTCATTTGCATATATAATATGGGTTAGAGCAAATGTTCATTGCATGACAATGCTCCCTCTAGGAGAGGCCATTAGGTTGATTTGCATTCATTTAAATGTGCATGTGGGACGTTGATTTTGTCTGTGCAATTACTAGGGTAGTTAATACATTGTGCTATTAAAACAGATAAACGACTGCACAGAAGCTCTAACACACCAATGTGACAACTGATGGGCTGAGTGGAAGGAAAGGGTCTCATATAAACAGCTGCCTTTTGTGCAACGGGGCAAAGGAACTGAAACTGATTGTTCCACACAGATCTCTCCTCACCCAGTGTTATTCTTGTGGCCTGGATTCAGGAATAAATGAAGAGTCATTTTTACAATAAGCAAACTAAATAATTCAATTACACGGGATGTTGAAAGGTATGGTAGATTGCAAATACGGACAGAAATTCTTCCAATCCCTGTATGCACAGTCTTTGCCACGTTATTTTGCAGAGTGACTTTGCTTTCTTAGCACCAAATATTGGAGTCTGCATAGGCTTCTCCACCTCTTCTCTCTGGGCTGGCCATGTGACTTGCTTTGGCCAATAGTGTTCCAGCTGACAGCCTGTCAAACACTGACCTACCAGGAGGTCACAGGTGCATGACCAAATCCAGAAGAAACCCACCTCATCAGTCCAGGTTAGAACCACAGCTCAGCCAAAGCACAATATCATGAGCTCAATAAAATGGTTGCCATTTTAAGCCCCTAGCTTGGGGGTGTTTTGTTAAACAGCAATCGCTAACTGATTCTGGAATGTTATGATTGCAGAGTTAAATCAGAGAAGGGCAGAGTAGAAGTATAAACATGCAGGGGTGTTGAAATTTTAAATAACTTTGTCAAAGGGGGACGTTAAATGCTTGAAGAAGATAAGGAAGTGACTCATGCTATTTAAGAAATGAACATGCTTGGCAAGGAAAATAGCAAGTGGAGTGTTCCTGAGGCATAGCAGGTCGGGCTCTTATTGAAGTGAAGCAAGGAGGTCAGAGTGCTCAGGTCACTGTAGGAGATGAAGGAAGAGAGGTAGCAAGGAAGGGGCCAGATATTCCAGGAGTTCACCATTCCATTTGTGATGAGATCTCCATGGAAGGTGGGACTAAGGTGAAAGATGAGAAATCCCAGAATTGGGAGGTGTTGGAGCTGAAAGTCACCTTACTGGCTGTCTTTGTTCAGGTTGCTGTTTATAGTAAACACTCTAAACTAGGTAGCTAAATCTGGGCATGGTGGCGCATACTTGTAATTCCAGTGGATCAGGAGGCTGAGGCAGGAGGATTGCAAGTTCAAGGCCAGCCAGCCTCAGCAACTTATTGAGGCCCTAAGCAACTTAATGAGACCCTGTCTCAAAATAAAAACTAAAAAAGGGCTGGAGAGCATCTCAGTGGTTAAGTGACCCTGGGTTCAATTCCCAATACCCATAAAACAATACAAAACAGAACAAAACAAAAAACTAGGCAGCTTAAAAACAATAGAAATTCATCACTCACCATTCTGGAGTCTGGGATGTCTAAGACCAAGGTGCTGGCAGATCTGGTGTCTGGTAAGGATCACTCTTTGGTTCATTGATAGGCACCTTCTCGCTGAATCCTTGCATGGCAGAAGAGGCAAAGAGCTCTCTGAGCATTAATCCCATTCATGACCCAATTATCTGCCCAAGGTCCTGCCTCTTAATACGATCACACTGGGCATTAGGTTTTAACATGATGAATTTTGAGAGGAACAAACATTCTGGCCTCAGCACTGCCTGAACTCAAAGGACCCCGAATTCATACCCAGCTCTAGTTACTGAATTTCAGGAGCTGGCCTGCTTCCTTGTCCTTGTCAAAGTTTGACAGTTGAACCTGTTTTTTTCAGTCCGTGGAATGCATCTGAATCATGATGAATTTGCTCTAACACTCAACCTTTTTTCTTAAATAAGCAAAGTTAATTTCTGTTGCTTGCAAATAAAAGAGCCTCAACTAATATAATTATCTTGTGATTTCTCTCTAGTTCTTCAATATATTCCTTCTCTTCTGAAATAGATTGTTAGTTTCTTAGAGACAGGAATAATTCCCTCAATTTATTTGGTACTCTTCTTCTACCCAGCTGTGCTTATAGAACAAGATAATAACAGCTAAGCATTCATTCAATGACTACAGTGCATCCAGCCCAGAGCTGATGCTAAGAGCTGATGAAGATTAGCTTATTTAAACTTTGCAATAATTCTGTGAATAATTACTCTGGTTATCTCCAATTTTTACAGATGAGGAAACAGAGGCCAGAGGGTTGACATGGCTGTTGAATGCAGTAGGGACACCAACTCAGGTAATCTCATCCAGAAACCCAGGATTTCTCTCTCTCTCTCTCTCTCTCTCTCTCTCTCTCTCTCTCTCTCTCTCGGGGAGGCACTGGGAATTGAGCCAGAGTGCTTAACCACTGAGACACATCCCCAGACCCTTTTATTTTTTATTTAGAGACAGGGTCTCACTGAGTTGCTTAGGGCCTTGGCTAAGTTGCTGAGGCTGGCCTTGAACTTACAATCCTCCTGCCTGAGCATCCAGAGCCCCTGAGATTACAAACTTATGCCACTACCACACTTGGGTAAGATTCCAGATTCTTTCAGGACTCAGCACCTAATAGGTACTTAAAAATATGTGTATACTGATTTATGGAGAAGTACTAAGTATCCACAGAATCACCTGGGATGACCAGCTGGCCTTCATCACATAGGCAGGATTGCTCCTTCATCCCTCCACTGTGGATACAATGGTGTCATTTTAGGAAGTCACTATCAGTGACAAGTTAGGTGGTAGATGTCCTGATTGTAGAAAACCACTACAGCTCAGAAAGTGTTTCTTTCTCTCAGCTGCTACAAGCACCTCGGAGCCCTCAGAAACCCACTGTTCCTATATCAAACTTTTTATATGAGCTGGGTGCAATGGCGCATGCCTGAATCCCAGAGGCTCAAGAGGCTGAGGCACGAGGATTGTGAGTTCAAAGTCAGCCTCAGCAACTTAGGGAGGCTCTAAGCAACTTAGCAAGACCCCATCTCTAAATACAATATAACAAAGGGCTGGGGATGTGGCTCAATGGTTAAATATCCCTTGATTCAATCCCCAGTACTAAAATAAATAAATAAATTCAATTTTTGGCATGAGTAGAAAACTTGAGACAATATGGCATTTTAAATGAGAACTCTATAACCCACTAGGGAAAAAAATAGAAGTATTGTATAGAGAATCAATAATCTATAATAATAAAAACATTCATCTATTATTCATTTGTGAAAATCTTTACATATATATGACATTCTTTCAAACAATCCATTTCATGCCCACTTTACTGATAGTGAAACTGAGGCTCACAAATTTATATGCTTTGTTCTAGTATAACTCCCAGCCTTAGGGTGCTACATTTGGTCATCTGGGAATACACAATATCAATCCTTAGAGCCAGATATTGCAAATACCAGTTATGGCTCTCCTTGTGAGCTTGCTACACATCCTCTCTCCCTCTTTCATTTGCCATTTAATTATGTGCTGCCCCATGACACTAGTGTGCTGCTCCGTAATTACGATTGTGTTATTTCTGTGCTATGCAGATTCATTGCAATTTTACTTTTCAAACCTTTTCTTTTATGTGCGGTACTGATAAGAACAGAATATTTCCATGACAAAACAGATTAACTGTCCAGCTTATGATAGTTTAATGTCAAGATGAGATAGAACTATGTACTAATGAAGAAAGGGTTGAATGGAATTAGACTTAATGATTAAATGGACTTTGCACATTTTTTTCTTTAAAAATCAAGCAATATGGGCTGGGGATGTGGCTCAAGCGGTAGCGCACTCGCCTGGCATGCATGCGGCCCTGGTTCGATCCTCAGCACCACATACAAACAAAGATGTGTCTGCTGAAAACTAAAAAATAAATATTAAAAAATTCTCTCTCTCTCTCTTTTTAAAAAAATCAAGCAATACATGAACTAGATTTTATATGATTTACAAATATTAGTGGTATGCAGAGGAATCTTTATTATATAATATTCATTATTTGTTCTCTTAAGCATAACAGCTTTGTTTGTTCACATAGGCTGAATGAAACAGAAACAGGTGTTGTTTTCCATAAGCTGAAGTTTAAGGAGTTGATATCTCTCTCTCTCTCTCTCTCTCTCTCACACACACACACACACACACACACACACACACACACAATGGGAGGAATTTGACCTCTTTTATCTACACCCATCCTAAAACCTAGAACAGTGTTTGGTATACCATAGTCAAATCAACACTCAAATATTTCCTGAGCACCTACTACATGCCAGAGAATGTTCTAGGTACTGGGGAGACAGGATTGAATAAAATAGAAATCCATGCTTTCATGGAGTTTATAGAGAACAGAGAAAATGAAGAAAGAACTGAAGTATGAGGAAAAATAAAACAAGAGTGGAGGAGAGGACCTCTGGGAGTCAGGTGGGAGAATCACTATTTCAAATAGGAAATGAAGGAAGACCTCATGGATAAATTACTCTTTTTTTAAAAAAATATTTTATTTGTTCTTTTTAGATATACATGACAGTAGAGTGTATTTTGACATATTAAGCATACATTAAGTATAACTTATTCTAATTAGGATCCCATTCTTGTGGTTGTACATGATGTGGAGTTTCACTGGTGGTGTATTCATATATGAACATAGGAAAGTTATATCCAATTCATTCTGTCTTTCCTATTCCCACCTGCCTTCCCTTCATTCCCCTTTGTCTAATCCAATGAACTTCTATTTTTCCTTCTCCCTCCATTGTGTGTTAGTATCCACAAATTATATAGAACATTTGGCCTTTTTTTTTGGGGGGTTGGCTTATTTCAGTTAGCATGATAGTCTCCATTTCCATCCCGATAAATGACTCTTAAAGAGAAACCAAAGGAGGCAAGAGAGTAAGGCAGGTTGAGGTTGTAGGAGGAGAGTTCTTCTAGGCAGATGGAATTGCAAGTGCACCAGCCTTGTGTGCGAGAACAACTGCAAGAAAGTCAGTATGAACAGGGTAGGGTGAACTAGGGAGACGGTGGAAGAGAACAGATTTAGCAAGATGGAAGGGGCTAGATGATGCAGGACCTATTGACCACTGCAAGAGTGATTTTTTTCTAAGAGTGAGAAAGAGAGACAATATTCTTGAACAGATGAATGACATATTTGAAATTACACTTTTAAAGGATCACTCCAGCAATTACTGAAGAACAGATGATATGGGATAAAGGGCAGGAGCAAGGAGACCAGTTGGACTATTTGTTATAATACAGAAATGATTGGTGGCTGGACCAGGGTGACAAGTGTCACAGTGGCTGGATCATTGTGACAAGTGGTCAGGTTGTAGATGTGTTCTGAAGGTACAATGGACAGGACCTGCTAATTGATTTATTGTGGACTGTGATAGAACTAAAAAATGACTTAAGTATTTTTTTTTCTTTTAAGCTTAAGTTTCAATGCGGATGTAGTTGCCATTAAACAAGATGGGGACCACCTCTAAAGGTGCAAATCTGGGGGGGATATCAAAAGTTGGGTTTTGTAGAAGGTAAATTTGAGATTTCTATAACTTATCCAGGTGAGGACATTGAGCAGGTTGCTGGAGTTCAGGGGAACTATACAGACCAGAGAGATGAATTTGGAAATCATTAGCAAATTATTAGAATTTTTTTTTTTTTTGGTACCGGAGATTGAACTCAGGGGCACTTGACCACTGAGTCACATCCCCAGCCCTATTTTGAATTTTATTTAGAGACAGGGTCTCACTGAGTTGCTTAGCACCTTGCTTTTGCTGAGGCTGGCTTTGAACTTGTGGTCCTCGTGCTTCAGCCTCCCAAGCCACTAGGTGTGTGCCACCACGCCCAGCTAAATCATTGAGATCTTAAAGCATGAGACAGGATAGATCATGAATTATTGGAAATATGTAATGAATAGATAGACCCAATTTCTTTTGCTATGACAAATAGTTTATATGCAGTTGCATGTAGGCGAACAATGTCAAAACAATGCAGCTGTGTCAGAGGAAGGAAAAAGCCTTCAACTTGGTTGCTGCAGTTAGGGGCCCCTTTAGCTTTAAGAAAATGCAAAGTGAAGTTCTGCACTCAGGGCTTCATCTCAAAGAGGTAACCCTCAGCTTTGCATAGTTCTTGCCTCAGGCAGATTGTCCTTGTTTCTGGGCCCACTTTAATGGCAACTGCACTGTTTTAGAGTTCCACTTCCATCTGCATTGTCTCAGCTCTCTCAAGCCACAATTTCCTCTCTGTTACTTTCTTGCATTTTTAATATCCCTTGAGGCATTCTCTAGACATACCAAGCAGCGTGTCTGAGCTGTTCAAGTCATCACCTGCTAAATTAATTTTTTAATTTTGTTAATGCTCTGCTTATAAAGTTGCATAAATTTTGAGTGTTCTGTCCCGACTCTGTTATTTTTCTATAAGCCTTAGTTTTAGTGTGTGATTTTGCAAAATGAGAGATTTTCCAGGGTTGGGTATATTATTTTATATCAGAATGCTTGTATACATGGAGTTAGCATGCTACTTCTGGCCACATCTTTCCTGGCATTTTCACCTTTAGGAACTATACCTTTTCTATCAGGTACACATGCCCTTCCCTCCTCCCTCAAAAGAAAAAAAAAAAAAAAAGAAGAAAAAGAAAAACCCAGAGGTGTGCACATGACCCAAGCTAGCCAGTCAGAATACACTACTTGCCTGCCATGCTAATTCTTTCACGGATGGACCCATGATCCAATGATCCAGCAGAGCCAATCAAATTATTCCTAGAGCAATCAGGAGGGAGAACTCTGATTCTGGAGTTTTTCTAGACACTATTTTCCTTTAAAATGATGCCATTACAGAATATTACTCAGCCTTAAAAGAGAATAAAATTATGGCATTTGCAGGTAAATGGATGGAGTTGGAGAACATCATGCTAAGCAAAATAAGCCAATCCCAAAAAAACAAAGGCCAAATGTTTTCTCTGAAATGTGTATGCTGATCCATAATGGTGGGGGTGAGGGCAGGAAGGGTGCAAGGGAAGAATGGAGGAACTTTGGATTGAGCAGAGGGGAATATGATGAGGGAAGGGGACACGGGGTGGGGGGAGATGGTAGAATGAGATGGACATCATTATCCTAGTTACATGTATATTTGCACGAGTGGTGTGACTCTAATCATGTACAACCAGAGAAACTGGTTGTGCTCCATTTCTGTACAATGAATTGAAATGCATTCTGCTGTCATGTATAATTAGAACATATTTTTAAAATGATGCCATTACAAAAGAGGCACAAATTAACAATTCAGTAAATTATTCATCTTTCATGCATTTCTTCCATTCTTATTTTCCTGGAAGATTCCCAGTGATTTTTTCCAAGACTTAGTTCAGTTATCATCTTCTGGTGAAATGTGTCATGACCTATCCCTTCAAACACACCTACCACACAAAGAGATGTGAGCTTCTTACTCATTCCCAAAGCACATCTCTTTTATAGCATTTTACACATCTCTTTTATAGCATTCTTGTGTAACTCTGGTTTTTGGCATTCTTGAAAACAGAATTGCCTTATTCATGTCTATAAACCCAGTACATAGTAGATACATAGTAAATGTGAGTTGAATGAATAAAGATATGATTTTGATAGAATATCTGGCTGATTGCCTTGTGGACACATTGTGTCACACACACACACACACACACAAATTCTGAAGGAATATAGAATTTTCAATAGGTAAGAATTTTGATCCAAGCTTAAAACAAACAAACAAAAAGGCACTTTGTGTTAGCTTTCTGTTACTATAACAAATACCTGAGATAAATCAGCTTAAAAAAAGGAAAAAAAGGCTTATTTTGACTCATGGTTTTAGAGGTTTCAGTCCAAAATTGATTGGCCCTATTTCTGCGGGCCTGTGGTGAGGCAGGCACATCATGGCAGAAACACGTGGCAGAGCACAATGCTTAGTTCACGGCCAAGAACTGCAGGAGAAGAAAGAAGAGGCCATGGTTTCACTATCCTATTTGAGATCATGTCCCCAAAGACCTGAAGACCTCCCACTAGCCCCACCTTTTAAACACTCCATCACCTCCCAATAGTGCCACAGGCTGGGGACTAAGCCTTTGAGACATGGGCCTCTGGCAGACACCCAAGATCCAAGCCAGAGCACATTTCATTGAGATTAAACTTGAAACTAGGGCAGCAAGAGTGAATGCAGAGTAGGGAAGACTTTGGAAAAAGTGAACAAACTAAATTGGAAAAGTAACTTCACCTTATAGAATTATAGAGGTACAGAAACCAAAGAATGGTATTATTCAGTAACAGGTATAGATAAGGAAGAAAAATAAAGGAAAAGAGAAGGGAAAAGATGGAAAGTATAGAGGTGGAAAGGGGAGGCGGAAGTATGGATAGTAGACCTTTCAGTTTTGAATAAAACTTAATTTTCCACCATGTCAGTCCATATGCTGGGCTATTGGGAAGTGGAAATGAAAAACTCACAGTCCCTATGAGTCCCATTCTGGGGGAGATCTAGGTTTATAATGGTGGTGAGAAAGCAAATGGGATGCCGAGAAGGGGGTGCATGTTGCCAGGGGATAGATTACTTTTCTGAACAGACAAAACCTTCCCATCTTTTTCCCAGAGTTACAGGAAGTATGGCAGCTGAAATGTTGTTCCTAAGTGGACAAAATGCTTCATCTTTTCCCCCATTCTTGTTTCTTTCTCTCCAAACTATAATCTCTCACCCTATCAAAGGGAAAGGAACATGCTTTTGGTTCCAGTTTTGATATGATGCAGGCAGGGCTGCAGAACAAAATGACCTCTGCCAGAAAATGCCAGGTCCCAAGGCAGAATTGCCCAGCCTTGATTGCTACAGGTATTACATCTTCTATAACCCTGACACCATAGGGCCCCTTGGCTGTCTCCATGAAGCATCACCACCCAACCCAGCTTGGGTAGAGCTTTGGCTGTTCTTCCCACTTCAATCAGATTAGAGGGATTCCCTTGGTGCCAAGCTCCCATTATTTGCCCATAGCACTTTTCCAGGACCCAGGGATATCCCAGGTCTCCTTGCCACAAGAAAGAGGATCCTAGGAGGTGCAAGTCGCTTGTGTTTTGGCTCTGGCGGGTAATATGGGTATTCTGGGTATAGACACCAACCATGGAAAGGTCTGGACATCACCATATCCAGCTGGCAGGTGGAAAGCATGTCAGATAACCAAAGGGGCATGAAGGGGAGCAGGTCCCTACAAGGTAGGGCCCTGGAAGAGGGACGATCTGGGGAGAGGAAACATCTACAGAAGAAGATACACCTGGGATCTTGAGGAGCTGGCTGCCCCTGTCTCTGGGCTGGGTGGGTTCTGACACAAGCACCAGGGGGACACCGAGGATGGGGTAGGGGGCGAGTGGAAGGTTGTACGGGGCTAGCGGGGCATCCTGGAGCCAGCTTGGCACGACCCAAGGGAGGGGCTTGGCAATGTCGTGTGTAGATGGCATGTGGAAGGTGTGTTGCTTTCAGATGAAGAGCCTGAGGATGGAGGGACCTGGGGTGGCTGGGAGCTGGAGAGACCCAGGACGGAGGCTCTGGTCCTGTGGAAGCGGGAGGTTGTCTTGGAGGGGCTGGCTGTGCCTGGCGCGGCTCTGGCGCCGCCGCCTGGGGGCGTCGGGCAGTGAGCCCTGTGGATCGGGGCGACGGGAGACCGCCTCCCTGCGCTCGTCCCGGTACCTGCTGGGGGCGGGAAGGAGAGCGGCACAGGGCGCCGAGAGGCGGGCGCCGGGCGTGTGAGTCACTTCGCTCTCCTGGGTTAGGAGCGGGACTTCGCCTTCCTCCCGGGGTCTGCATTTCTGCTCCAGCTTTCGCGGCTCCCCGCTGCACCCCGATTCCCCTCCTGAGGCCGGACCAGCCGCTTTTCGGTCTAGGTGAGGGCCAGGTAAGTTTCTCCTCTTTTGATGCCTCCTGTTTGGGTGACTCCGAGGAGGGGGACAGCGCGGAGGAGGGTCTTCCAGCCTGTGTTCTGTGCCTTTGCTTCCTCGGTCTGATTCTCTCCATCGGAGACAGAAAGTTAGATTTTAAAAACGCAACAGAGAATATCAAATTCATGCTCAGACCCCAGACAAACCAAACTCCGGAGCCATATTCTTAATTTCCCGGGTACCTTCAAATGTTCAGATGCGACGTTTATGGGGCTAGGAATGTTTGATTTGTTTTGTGTTTCCCTCCTCCCCCACTTTCTTGCTGGGTGATTCTTAAAGGTGGGGACTGGAGAGCTCCAGGGCTGAGCTGGGATCCTTTGCCAGGGCGGTTTCTTCATTCTCGGCGAGGAGGCAGATGTTTTACTGTGGCCCGAGTTGGGATCTTGGAAGAGCCCTCCCCAGCTCAGCACATGCCAGGGCTGGAAGGTAACTGCAGTTGTTGCATACCTATCTCGTCACCATTGATAGAATCTAAATGTTATCAGGGACACTATCCACGCGAATGCCAGGATAATGTTGAAACAATTCATTCAAGGACTCGATTGAATATTTTATTTGTAACGTATTACATTTCAGGAAAATGTTAGGAGACTACTGCTGGTCTTATTTATTTATTTTTCTATTTCAGAAATGCTTCAAAACCTATTATTTCCCTTACAAGAAATATCAATGATAACCTATTCTGTGTCTTCTAAGGACTAAACAATGCAAAACTACATGTTAGTTTTTCTTCTACCAGTATATGTGTGTGTGTGTGTGTGTGTGTGTGTGTGTGTTGCTAACACTAACTGATTTGAGGAAAATCAATGTGGGGAGGAGGTATTTTCCCCTATCCCTGTCCTTAAACGGTAGTGTTTCTTTGACCATTAAATAGTCATTAATTGTTTTTTTTTTTTTTTTTTTTTTGTGTGTGTGTGTGTGTTGCTTAAAAGTAACAGCAGAGAGAACCTCCTAGAATATGTGAATTTTGGGCTCATGTTGACAACTGATTGCTTTATAATCAATATTGTTTGGTCTGCTGCAATGTTAACAGGTGGTTTTAATTCACAACACAGAATTATTCTGTTCTAGAAAATATCCCTGCTGATATGAGAGGGAAATAGCCCCCAGCCCCCCCCCCGCCCCCCCCCCCGCTCCACTACCACTAAATAAAACATGTCTTTATCCTGCTTTGTGGGAGAAAGATGGGCAAGGGAATCTTTTCTGGCAGTTGATTAGTCCCTGATCATAAATTGCTCTTTCTGAACTGTCATCTGGTCTGTGATCATAGAAAATACCCTTCCCCGTCCTGGGAAGAAAATTAATGAAACTTTAGACTTTTAGTCAGGTCACAGGGAGAGTTCTTTAGAGTTAACTGGAATCTTTGCTTATCCTCTTGCAATGCCTTCCCCAGGAGACTCTCCTAAATGAGTTACGTTTCCCACTTCACTAATGTCACAGCTTCTCTTCTCTGCATACCTATGTCATAGCTCTTACCATCTTGCTCCTCTTTGTTTACACATTAATTTTGCTCAGAATAGCAAAATTTCTTTGGGGGGGGGTTAGGTCTTATTCATATTTATATTATTGGAACCTAATGAAGTAGGAGGTCTGTTGAAAAATGAATGAATGAATAAATAAATTTGGCAGTCCAGACCAGGTTTACTATTCCTTGAATACCATCTGGGCAAGATTTCTTTTTCACTTCTAAAAGATAATCCTTTTAATTCAATGGTACTCAAAGTGTGGATCCTCAGACTACAGTGTTCTAAATAAATGAGAGTTTTTCAACATCTGTATATTAATTGTGAAAGTATTGTGACTTTGCTGAAAGTAATAAAACATGAACCAAAAGGGTTTTTAGTAAACAGAGAAGTTGGACAGCAGGTGATCATTATGGTCCCATAGTGTTAGGGTTCTGGGTCAGTGCCTTATCCTCATGGTTTCAAAATGGCTCCAACAGCTCCAGACATTATGTCTTCACCCACATCAAAGACAGGAAACATAAGTAAAAAAACAAAAACAAAAACAAACAAAATCTGTTATTAAGTTAAAAAGAAAAAGATAAGAAAGAGAGCGTAGAAAAGCCAGAGTATTTCCCCTCATGCAACTTTTATCAGAGAAGAAATGTTTCCCCAAAGTTCCTTAACAGAGTTTCCCTTTTATCTTATTGACCAGATCTGGGTCACATAGCTGCTCTTAGTGGCAAGGGAGGCTGGGAAAGTAGCAAGCTTTTCAACTTCTACAGTGGAAAAGGTGGTCAGAGAGAGGGAAGTTGGAGATGGCTAGAAAGCTAACCAAAAAGACTGTCTTGAAAATAGGTTCTATTTGAATCTGTGATTGTATCAATGATTAGACCACAAAAAAATATTGAATATTAATCAAGGTAGCAAAAGCACATCCAGATTTTCCACTAAAGTGTATAGTATTTTAAGGTCAGATCATCACTTTTGTGGAGTGTGTGCTATGGTTTGGACAGGGTTTAAATATGTCCCCTAAGGCTTCATATGTTGAAATTTAATTATCACTGTGTGATGTTAAGAGGGTAAAAACTTAATCTGACTATGGTGTTTAGGGGTGGGCCCTTTGGAAAGTGGTTAGGATTAGATAGTCATTGGGATAGAGCCCCCATGATTAACCCCAGGTGGCTTTATAAGATGACAGATACCACAGCACACATATGTGCGTGCACTCCTTGCCTGTCTCTTGCCACCTTAGGATGCTGCCAATAAAAAGGTCATTACCAAATGATTGCCCTTGAACCTCCAGAACTGTAAGCTAAATTTCCTTATAAGATTACAAATTTCCTTATAAAATTATTTTCCTTGTAAAATTACCCAGCCTCAGGTATTTCATTATGGTAATGCAAAACAAATTAATATTGTGTGTTAACTTTTAGAAACTACACACACACATACACACACACACATTGTCATACAGTTTCCATTTTGTTAAGTATTAGTCAGAACTTGGAACAGATTAAGCATTTAGTAAATTGTTGTTTTGTGAGTGGACTATTGAGTTTGGGAGCTCAAAACTTCACAGGGGCATGGAAAAGGTGGCAAGGGATTAACAATAAATAAATGGTTCGGCACCTATGTCCTGGCATGCTGGTTTATAGAATTTAAGAGTCATTAATTTGGATCCTAAGAACCTTGAGAGCAACTTAACGGGTGTGTGTGTGTGTGTGTGGGGGGGGTGGCAAGAAGAACCTAAAGGGAAATAATGGGTACTGACAATGTAGGTCAATAGATGTTCTTTGGGGGCATTCTCTATACCTGTACTATGGAAGATGTATCACCAAAGAAATAAAGGTTCAAGGTGATCCCTAGCACAACACAACAAAACAAAAACCCCAAACAAATGAGAAAGTTGATATATGAAAAAAGTATATGTAATTGCCAGCTTTGATTCTTAACTTTCTCTTTGCAAGTAGAAGTCCTCAAATATTTATAGGAAGAGCCAGGTTTGGGAACATAATGGTGGGAGATCAGATAAGCAAATGTCAAGAGATTGAAATTTAACAGTTGCAGGGTCCTATGTCTTAGATTTCTTACCAGTCAAGAGATTGGTAGAGATTATCAGTGGTTTTCAAACTTTGTTACACATTAAAGATCACTTGGAAGGCTTTTAAAAATCCAGATTTATGGGTCGATTCTCATACCACTTAAATTGGAATCTCTGGGAATAAGACTCAGGTATCAATATTTTAAAAACCCCCTAGATGATTCCAATATGCCCTTGAGTTTGGAAACTATTAATTGGCCAAGATTGCCATACAAAGTGCCATAGATTAGATGACTTAAAGAACAGAAATTTATTTCCTTAGAGTTGAGAAGATTGGAAGCCCAAGGTCAAGGTGTCATCAGGGTTGGTTTCTTCTGAGGTCCTTCTCCTTGGCTTGTATGTGGCCACCTTCTGTTTGTGTCCTCACAAGATCCTTCCTCTGTACATGTCTGTGTTCTGACCTCCTTTTCTTATAAGGACACTTGTTATATTGGATTAGGGCCCACCCTAATGATTTTATTTTCACTTAGTCACCTCTTTAAATGTCCTGTCTTCAAATACAGTCACATTCTGAGGTCCTGGGGGTTTGGGATTCAACATATAAATCCGGGGGACACAAATCAGCACATAACAGGAACTATTGGTTAAGTATGGCACTCCTCTATCTTTATTGTGCATACAGGTCACCTGGAATTCTTGTTCAAATTCAGATTCTCATTTAGTAAGTCAAGGTGAGAATCTGCAGTTTTAACAAGTTTCCAGTGCTGCTAATGCATTCACAGATTGCACTTTAGGTAACCTAGTCTATCTAGATCAGTGGTTCTCAAACTTTGACAGGCATTGAAATCACCATGGAGAAATTGCTAGAAGCAGTTTGCTGGCGTCTGGTCTCAGAATTTCTGATCCTATAGGTTTGGGGTAGAGTCCAAGAATTTCTTTCTTCTTTCCTTCCTTTTTTTTTTTTTTTTTTTTGGTGTGTGTGTGTGTGTGTACCGCAGACTGAACTCAGGCACTTGACCCCTAAGCCATATCCCCAGCCCTATTTTGTATTTTATCTACAGAGTCTCACTGAGTTGCTTTTGCTGAGGCTGGCTTTGAACTCGCAATCTTCCTGCCTCAGCCTCCGGAGCCACTGGGATTATAAGCATGCATCCTGGTGCCCGGCAAGAATTTTCATTTCTAACAAGTTTCCAGGTGATATTGTTGTTGATGGAGTAGGGATGATAGTTTGCAAGTCACATATCTCTGACATTTTGACACTTTGTGGTATTGGACAAGTCAAGGTCATTACACATATCATTGTATGTTTGCTATCCTAATTGCTGATGGTATCACATTTTTCTTTTGCCAAGCTCAATTACTTTTTCTGCCCATAGGACAGAGGATGAGGAAATGGGAGAAAAACGCAGTATTGGGATTTCTTTTAATCTCTTACACAAATATAGATGGATGAATACAGAGGCTACATACCACCCCATATGTCTCTATTCATGTTTATTCTTCAATCACAGAGCTAATCTGCAGCTTGCTCTTCTCCTAGCTCAAAGATGATTTTATGAAACTGGTTGAAAGCTTCCCATATCTGATTTTTAAAAAAGGATTAACTACTCTAGATATTGTATATCACAAGGGGCACTGGAAATTTCTCAGAGCATGCTGATTTTAAATTATTTCTCATTTAATCGCATTGTTATTTCCACAGGAGACCCATAATGAACTACATCAGATGGTATCCCCTCTCCCAAACAACTGGAGATGAGGAAAACATGTTGCTTGCTCTTTGAGTGTTAAACTAGTAAAATTCACATCTGTGGATGTTATTAGCCACCATATATATACATATATATGTATATATATACACATACATATATATGTATATTTATGCATATATACACACATATATAGCATTTATGTATATATTCACACATGCATATATGTAGATATGTTACATTTTTCTACTTACTCAACTTAAAGCATTTTAAGTTTTTTTTTTTTTTTGGGGGGGGGGTGGTGGTGAGTACCAGGGATTGAATTCAGGGACACTCAACTGAGCCACATCCCCAGCCCTATTTTGTATTTTATTTAGAGACAGGGTCTCACTGAGTTGTTTAGTGCCTCGCTTTTGCTAAGGCTGGTTTTGAACTTGTGATCCTCCTGCCTCTATCTCTGCTGGGATTATAGGTATGCACCACCGCACCCAGCTTTTTATGTTGTTTTTAATCATTATTAATATTCTGTTATATCTATGAGATATTTTATCTTTATATTTTATATATTATATATTTTATGACATATCTCTAGAATATTTCCATTTTAAACATAAAAATATATTGAATTCATAATCCAATAAATATTTCAAGCAAAGATATAATCAGGTCTCTTGATACCCCATTTACTCTGGTACTGGATTAAAGAATGAATCTTGCTAAAGTACTTCCCTTACTTACAACTTTTCGTGAAGTTATGCCACAGGGCCTCTGTGCAGAATAGATTTAGTGATGCCATGGAGTTTTGAGTTGATCCTAGAGGCTTTCCCACAATCTGGGTGGGTTTTGCCAGCAATTGATAGTGCACCTTATAGCCCTGGCCAGGGGAAGAGGTAACCTGTCATGTTTTTCTCCTGAGCATCTGACCCACCAGACAAGCGCAGTTGTAAAGGCTATCACAGGTTATCACAGCCCGATGCCATTGAACATTTGAATTGTGTAACAAAATCTGTTTCTTCTGATTTCATGCTCAGTAATCAACCTTATGGTGCCACATGTTCATTGCCTTCAGGGAGAGGATAACCTGGTCAGGGTGTCTGGTCTGCCCGACAGTTATATTTTTCATTGTGAATTACTAAACCACCATTCTGGCTTGAAACACTTAGGCGTGTTGTGGGTGTGAGTCAGCACCCAGCACCCTGAAGCCTGATAAATTCAGGGATGCTGATAAGATCAGTTAATCTGAGCTTTGGCTTGATGCCAGATCCTGATGCTGATGACTCACTAAAGTGGATTCAAACCAGCTAGCATTTATTAAGCATTTTCTGCATACCAGGAACCGTGCAATTTTATTTGTATCATCTCATTTAGTTATATTAGCTTTGTGAATTAATGTTATTTTCATTTTACAAGTCAGAAAACTGATAAGTAGGTTAAAAACTTGCTCCAACTCAGATGGCTACTATGATAGAGACTTTCAGTTGCCATCCAGTATCCATTCTCACTTTCTGCCTTAGGGACAGTTTATTCCTGGTAGTGGTGCATTTGTCAAATAGTCTATGTTATGCACCATCTCTTGCACCCAGGTGTGAACCTTGGACAGAGTCTTGCCAGAGTGAGATAAATGTGTTGGATTGGTGCTTCTAGGAAGGTTGATTAAAGGGAGTTGACTTGGTTGGGAGGAAGTCCTTTTGATCCTCTCTGCTTCTTTGTTTTGCTAGTCTGCAATGCATGCATGATACCTGCAGCCATCTTGGACCATGGGATGACCTACTGGATGTAAGGTAGCATTGAAAATGTTGGAACAGTAAGGTAGAAGAAGAAATCTGGGCCTTGGGGGCACTTCCGAGCTACTGTGTCAGCTCTAATCTAGAACTCTTTGTCCACTACAGGATTAATTGTGATTCTGTTAGCAGAGAGGGAATGTAGGGATAGTTATTGGGTAGGCAATGGACAGTGTTTCCACACTATGTTCCCAAACCCAAATATTTCAACTGTGATAGATATACATGTTTAAGTTCCATCTCTGACATTTATTATGTCTACTGGACACCATGTGTGCCTTACTGCACATTCTTATAATTTACCGTTTAGTCAAGCCATTGGTCCAGTAACCAGTTTCATGTTTGTGTAACCCAAGAGCACCTTGCCTGAGCCTCACAGTGAATATCTCACTTTTCCACCCAAGGACTTCTTTGACGTTTCAACATGGAGACCTATTGGAAGACTACAATGCTCACGCATGTGCATTATGAAATTTGAGGAAGTTAAAGGCCCAGGAGCCAGTGCTTTGCTAATAAGGGATGGGAGCTGGAAATAGATTTTTCCTTTCTTCCATATTCGGCCAGATAATTCTTAACTGCATTTTGTAAATTACTAGGCCACCACTCTGGCTTGAAACACTTAGGTGTGTTGTGGGTGTGAGTCAGCACCCAGCACCCTGAAGCCTGATAAATTCAGGGATGCTGATAAGATCAGTTAATCTGAGCTTTGGCTTGTTTCTATGAGATTCTCAGAGGGTGTAGGCAAGATTAAGTCCTAGTTTTCTACAGTTGGAGCAAACTAAAAAATATACTCCTATATTGATTTTTCTCTTCCTCTTCCCTTTTCCCAGTTTCCTACTCCTATTCCCTGGAATCACTTCCTGACTTGCAAACTTTTGTCTCAGGCTCTGTATTCCAGGAGAATCCTGGTTAAGACTGTGTAACCTTGGGAGCCGGGGATATAGCTCAACTGATAGAGTGCTTGCCTTGCATGCACAAGGCCCTGGGTTCAATTCCCAGCACACACACACACACACAAAAGACTGTGTACCCTTGAATTAAACTCTACTGGTAAAACTTTGGCACTTGCTTATACTTTTGTGTCCCTTATATGATGACACAGCATATTACCTTTGGTGTACAAAGATAACAATACAGCTAGGTGCAGTGGTGCATGCTTGTAATCCCAGCAACTCAGGAGGCTGAGACAGGAGGATCACGAGTTCAAAGCTAGCCTCAGCAACTTAGCAAGACCCTGTCTCAAAATAAAAGTAAAAAAAAAAAAAAAAATAAAAAAGGGCTTGGGATGTGGCTGAGTGGTAAAGGGCCCTTGGGTTCAGTTCCTGGTCAAAAAAAAATATGACTATCCATTATGAAATAGGATAATATCAAGTATCAATATGGATGTGGATCAACAGAAACTCCTATACTGTGTCAATGGGAGCGCAAATTGGTATCATTTTTATATAGCTCAAAACCAAACAATACTAAACAATACAGCATTGGGAATCATGTATATTTGATAAGGCAAACCAAAAATTTAAGTTAGTGCTGGGGAGATGGGTGGGATAAGGTACAGAAGATGCACTGGTGTTAGCAATGTTTCTAGGTCTTTGAATTGGGTAACGGGTTCATAAAGTCTCTATTATTATCCTTTATGACTTATTAAATATGATAGAATTCTTTTGTGCCTCTCAGATATTATATAATTTTAAAAAAATGAAACTCCCACCGACAAAGATGCTGGACTAACAAAGGGAGGCCTCTGTGAAAGCCTCCTCTGGCCCTCACTCTGACTCTAATGGTTTTCAGAGTCCGTATCCTCCATCATGTAATGCATTTGGCTGCTTTGTGTTACCAAGTCCATTGTAATCAACCAGAAAAGCAGGATAAACGATTCAGTTTTCCTTATTGCCCTTAAGGGTCACGTCCTCTAGTACAAGTTGAAAAGAGCAGTTTTGTGTCCTCTCTACTGCTGTGTCTACCTGCCTGTGGTTCCCATGTGTCCTGAAACTGCCCAGTGCTCTCTGCTTGCTCTGCATAATCCACCGCTGTTTCACAGCCGGTCTCAGCCCAGCACTCATGGTTGCATACCACCTCATTTTTATGGCACACATGCGCAGATGTGTGTTGGGAGGTGGTATAAGGGTAATGAGTATGAGGTCATGACATGACCTTTTTCTTTATTGTTTCCAAACCCCACTCCTTGCTTTCCTTACCAATGCTACCACACAAGTCAATAAAGTTGTGTCAGATTTTAAACTTCAGGCCAGAGTTTATAAATTTTAAAACACTTTTGTGCCCTGGAAATATCAATGAAACCTATGGCTTCCTTATCAGAATGGTGGTTTAAATGCATAAAAATCAAACGCTAAATTACAAAGGAAACAAATTGTATTGAAATTCAGTTATAAGTACTGTGGCTCATGCCTATAATCCCGGAGACTCAGGAGACTGAGACTGGAGGATTATAATTCAAGGCCAACTTCAGCAATTTAGCGAGATCCTGCCTTAAAATATAAAAATAAATAGGGAATATAACTCAGTGGTAAAGCACTCCTGGGTTTACCCCAGTCCCCCCACCAATACAGTTATCAGAATCTTAAAAAAATCAAATCAAATCTTAGTTATAGTAATATATATACTTCTTTATTGACTTATTAAACAACAGGATCTAATGACCACCCCAAATTTAAATTTGAAATGAACATAAAGGATATTTTGTGACATCTACATTAACTATATTGTGATATAAAAATATCTTGTGATTTCTATTGGTGATAATCATAGGTGCTACTAATACTATTGTTATTTGTCATCTACATTTTATGATTGAAGGAAAGAGATTAGTGAAATAAGGATGTAATTTTTTTTTCATTCAAGTTCATGGACCTTCTTTTTTTAAAAAAATTTGTGGGGGTTTTTTAAAATATTTTTTTAACTTATAGATGAACACACAGTGTCTTTATTTATTTATATGTGGTGCTGAGGATCGAACGCAGTGCCTCACACATGTAAGGCAAATACTTTACTACTGAGCTACAGCTCCAGCCCCAAGTTCATGGACTTTCTAAATTCTATCCATATATCCTTGGGGTCCACAGATTCCTGGTTGAGAACTTTGCTCTAAGGAAGGCAAAGGAAATTACAACAGATGAGAGAAATAATTTTACAATGAATACCAAATATAATCTAATCCACATGCCATAAAAAAGGTACTTCACTCCATTGCTTCGTGCAAGGTGGAGGAGGCGTGGGTTTTTTCTAGTTCCTGTTCTTACCTCATGGGTCCTCTCTTTGAGAGAATCTTACCCTTCATCTATCCACAAGTACGTTTCTGTGCTTCCATTAGAAAATCCTGCAATCCTTCTCACAAGAGTTAGTCTTACCCTTGGATTCATTAGACTCCCTACTCCATCATATTTTCCCATCAAGATCTGTTGTAGAATAGTTCTTTAGCAGCTTCCATGGAAGAGCATAGGCTGGGCTTTGGCTCCCTGAATCTTTTCTCCTTCTGAGGCCTTTACATTTGGGTGAGTTGTAGTGAGCGGAACCCAGGCACCCCTGTAAGTCTCCACTAAAAACACTGATTCTCAGAGATAGCACAATTTTAAAATGTAAGGAAAAAGAAGTATTTTCGTGACTGCCCCATAAATTAAAACACTGGTCAAGCACACAATAAAGCTAGTACTGTACGGTTGCCATGAAGTTCAGGTATACTTTATTTATTCCACACCCCTTTTCAAAAGGGCTCATTACTGAGCTCCAGATCTTATAATGGCCATTCGCTGAGCTACACAAACACTTGGCTCCTATTTGAAATTTTTACTTGTACAAGCCTGATTTGGTGTTTAGATAGTGTCATTCATATCTTCCACAATATCTACTGATTGATTATTTGATTGATAGATTATTTTAGTTATTTTTCCAGAATTAGCAGTGGACAGCTAATATACTTTATTTTTGGAACAGTTTTGGTTTACAGAAGAAACTCTGAATATAGTACAAAGTTACATGCACTTATATCCATTTTACTCTGTTATTAACATCTTACATAAGTACAGCACATTTTTTAATGTTAACGATGCAATATTGATACATCATCATTAACTAATGTCCATGCCATTCAGATTTCCTTATTTTTTAACCTAATGGCCTTTTACCATTCCAGGATCCCATGCAAAATACCATGAGACATTTAGTTTTTGTGTCTCTTTAGGTTCCTCTTGGCTGTGATAGTTTCTTGGATTTTTCTTGTTTATTGATGATCTTGACAATTTTGAGGAGTACTGGTCAGATATTTTGTAGATTGTCCCTCAATTGGGACTTCCCTAATGTTTTTCATATTAGACTGGGGCTATGTGTTTTGTGGAGGAAGATCACAGAGGTAAAGTACCATGTCACCACATCATATCCAGGGTGCCTACTGTCAACATTATCAACCACCGTTAATATTTATCTGGATCACCTGGCTTAGGTAGTGTTTGTCAGGTTTCTCTACTGTAAAGATTCTCTCCCTTTCCCTCCTGCTTACCAAGTCACCGGGCATAGCTCATACTTAATTAATGAGGACTTATGTTATACTTCCTGAGGGTGAAGTGTTTACATAAAGTATTTGGAAGGTTTCCACACTGGTGGTTTGTTTATTCTCTCTTATTTATTTATTTACTCATCTGTTCAATCACTTATTTACATCAGTATGGCTTGATGGTAATGAATTTTTAATTAAATAATCCAGTCCTATTTGTGTCCAGTGGTATAAATTTCTATGACTAACTGTGACTAGCCCTATGGTTCCTAAGCACTGAAAAGAGCAAAATGAATAGGTACACATGGAAATTCGTTCATTATTGATCTATTTGTTTATTTGACTTTCCAATTTTTTGTCTAATAGTTCAAATAAACAAAAGAATAATTCAGTAACATGGTACAAAATTCAACCATTAAAGAGCACACAATGAAAATTAGGACTACTGTCCATTTTGTGTCTTTGTGTCTCTCTTCAAAAGCAACTATTATGAATATTTTTCCAGAAATTTTTAATGCACATATTAGCATATATCTATCAATCTACTTCTTTAAACTCTAAAGATAAGGTTCAGGAAGGGATCACAGGGCAATGAAGGGAAAATAGGAAAGAGGAGGACTAGAACTAACCAAAGAATCATAGACTTCTTCATCAGTATATTTGCTTGGGAAACAGTTCAATTTTCCCAGAATTTTTTGATTAAATTTTTCCACATCTGTGGGTTTTAGCCTTTGCTTATCAAACAATGTGAGGACATTAGTTGAGTTTCTAAGTTGAAAATAACCAAATCTCTGCCTCGTTTAAGGAGAGGGTTTATTAAAAGGTATTAGATAGTTATGATGCTTAATTTTCCCCACTCCAGCCATGCCTTTTGGACATATGACTTTGTAGTTTTGAGGTTGACTATGTGATTTGCAATGAGCTGTTAGCCAACAGATACGATGCATGTAGAAGTATGAAAAAGTATTTATATTTGTAAATTTCTGTTTCTGTTCTTGCTTCTCCATCATCTCTAAGAGAACATGCCAAGGCTAGCCTGCTGGAAGATGAGAGATGTGTGCAGAGCAAAGTCATGATAATTGTCACAGCTGAAGCTATCCTAGATTGGCTGACAGCCACTTGACCCCTAGATATGGAGGTGAGCTGAGATACAAGAGCAAGCCTGGCCCAGGCTATCCGAGCCCTACAGATACAGAAACTAATTTTTGTATGTCACTGAAATGTGAGGATTGTTATGCTTTGTTATTGTGGCAATGAATAACTCATACTGATAATTTATAGGATCCCTGAGAGGATCAAGAACCTCATTTGGAGGCAAATCAGCCAGTAGTACTGCCAATTATGCCATAAGATATTTCTAGCAGAAACTTAACTTTTGCTGCCTTGTAGTGCTTAGCACCTCTGATGCTAGAATCTAGGTACCAGAATCAACATACTGCTTGCAAGAATCAATGATTTTCCTCATGAAGTTAACTTTCTCTTTCCATTTATTCTGTGGATGATTCTGACTCATGTAATCTAAATCACACCTGGAACTCTAGCTGCAAGGGAGTCTGGAAAATGTGTTTGTGTTTTTTTTTTTTGTGTGTGTGTGTGGTTTTTTTTTTTTTTTTTGTGGTGTCAGTGGTTGGTTTTTTAGCTTTCTGGTCTCTGCAGGACAAGAAACCCTGATAGAAGGGGTCTGGAGAAAGTGTGAGTGAGTTGCTCTCCACTATCTGCCACAGAGGCCTAGAGAAAAGACCTTAACTTTCTGATCCCCTGTGGGCCTGCCATCTTTGCATGGAGACAAGACAAGGTGTTGACACTCTCACAACTTGGAATCCCAGGGGAGAAACCCTGGACTTTAAGCCCTGATTCCATACTTGCCTTGATAGTCTTAGTTTCAGAAAAACAGTTTGGTTCTGATCTTGTTGACTAAGGGTACTCCCTGACTTTTCCTTTGTTGGCATCTGGCAAAATGAGTAGCATGTGAATAATTCCAAGTGAAACAACACTTGAATTGTATTGGCCACTGTTATAAAGTAGCTTGACCTCATTTCATTTTCTATGTATATGAGAGAAAAGTTCCCAGAAAAGGCACTAAGAGAAGTATTCACATGCTATTCTGAAGCGAGGATATGAGGACGAAAGAAATTCTTATTTCTGTCCATGTCTTATATTCATATACCAACTCCTTTGACCTAAAGTAACTAAATACCTAACAGGTGATATTATTGGGCTGATCAGTTGTAAGCTTACCCTGGCTTTCCAATCTCAGTCCTACCACAAGCTAGAATGGTCTTCTTCACTGTCTGGAACACATAACAGTAACTGATTGATAGGAGACATTTCCACCAAATGAGAAGGTTTGGGGTGTAGGTGTATTTATTTGTAAAGTGCCAGTTGTGAGATTGGCCACATGGAACTTTTATTTGTTGTCCATTCTTTCTCTGTAGATCTTATTCCATCTAAATATTTGCTGACACATTCTAGTGATCTTTTTGTGTTTCAATTTAATAAGCAAAAACATCCTACTGCTAACACTAAAAAAATAAAAGAAAAAGATTGTATTTCTGCAGTATTTTAAAAAGTGATTTTTAGTACATTTTTGGTGAAAAATTCTGTATTCGGCAGTGTAGCCAATATCTGGACCCTTGACTGCTTACCAGTAAAAGTAGAAGTAAACCCATTGGAGTATGCATATATTTCAGAAGAGCATACAGTCTATGAACATTCTCAACAGTGACAATGTGACCAGAACATTACTTGGAGGATCAAAATATATTCTGATGTTGCCAACATGCTACTTGGCCCTTATGGCTTTGTGCATTCAATCATTGGGTTTAATATCCCCTGTGTATTGATGAAAAATGCAAATAGGAATAATAGTCTTTTCAGCTAACTAGGAGTTTGTGGTAGCCATTCATTCTTATTGTTATTTTCTGAAAGAGCTTTCCTTGTATGTTACCAGAAATATTTGTGACAAGTTCTGAAACATCTGCTCAATAAAGATGTCAAACTGGAACCAAGACTTTGGCCATGGGAGAGCTATCTCTACCTATACCTCTCACTGTATTTCTTGCCACTGCCCTCCAGAGACTCTTCTCCTGCAGACAACTGGTAGACTTATTGGCCTCTGATGATACCATGTGCATTTACACCTTTGCTTCCTACTTTTCCCTGCCTAGAGGATCTCCTTGGCTCTCTCTGGGCATTTATGATCTACCATACAAGGTCTAGACCAAGGGAAAGCCTAGCTCTAAAATCCAGAATTTGCCTAGTTTGCTCAGCCTTTTCCTATTGCTTCCTTCTCTGCACTTGTAATGTGTGTTTACTCTTGGCATCTAGGTAGCCCATCTATGGCCCCAAGATGTCTACTCACAGCTAGTAAACTATTAGTTTCTGGGTGATACAAATATACTGACTTGTGAGTCTCTATATCCCCAGCCCCTATAGCAGTGCCATATGGATCCAATCTGTCTCCAGTTAATGGGATAGGATGCCTGAAACTTATACCATAAAGAGACAGAGTTGAGGCAGCAATAATCCTTGCATTTCCATGGAACTTCCTGCCCAAGTGGTCCTAACTTCTGACTTTACTCTTACTTTTAAAAGGACAACATAATCCCTTTGTTACAAAGGGTCACACGATTTCTTTACTGTTTCTCTCCACTTATAGAAAGGAAAGTTTTCTGCATTGGTCTTTTTTCTCAAATTCCTCCTTGAATTTTATGTGCATGGGGTGCTAAGGCATTGCGGCGTTTGACTTGTGAACTTGACTGATTCTCTCATTTAATCTTGACAACAATGTTAAGAGTTAGGTGCCATTTTTATTCCTTTTTAGAGATAAGGCTGCTGAGGCATGGGAAAATCAAGTAACTTAATGTCACAAACTATTAAGTGGGGAAACCAGGATCCACATCAACACATCTGGCTCCCAGATCTATGATGTGAATCTCTACTACACTATACCACCTTTCCAGAGACCCAGGTGTTATCTATTAGATAATCCTGAAAACATGAGAGTTTCCTGGATCAGAAAGTAAGCAAATGAAGAAATACCAATCCTGGAAACTCTTCCATTATTCTCATTGTGCTACCTACCCAAAATTCTAGAACATCCTCTTGGCAGAAAAATCAAATTGGTGGGGATCAGGTATGATACTTCCCCAAGGCCAAAAAATACAGGATTTCAGAACCATCAATGTCATTGAGATTAGATTTGGTCTACAAGCAAATGGAGAGCCAGAATGTGAATCCATACCAAGTATAGTGTAGGGGTTGGAATTCTGCTTTCACCACTAATTGGTTATAACATGGGTATTACTTGACCTATCTTACCAGACACAGTAAATAATAAGTGTTAGCCCTTACTTCTCTACTACAGTGTTTTCCTAGCATCTATCCTTCCTTATGACAAAGCATGGTGTAATTAGCTTTTACATCTACTAGGAAGTTGCCTGCCTCTACTTCATTGGATTAAATAAACATGTCAGTAAACATGAAAGAGGATAGTGAGAGTGAAATAATGGGTACCCAAAACATCTAGGTGGACAGGGTGACTTTGTTTTCTTTGTTAATGGAAGAGTGAGTTGGAAGAAGAGGAGTGAGTCACTCTGGCAATGAAACGCTACCAATTTAGGATTTAATTTATAATTTTATGACTGTTGCTTATTTCCTGTTATTCATTCCTTATTCATTGGAGGAACAACAGTCCCATTTTGGCTTTTTTAGTTTCAGAGCTGAGACATCCACTTGGAAACACATTAGCCAATCCCCTACCCACCATCACAACCTCATCCTCATCTCAGAAACCAAGAATCAAATTTCCAAAGTTGTTCAGAAGTTTTGGATGTATAAAAACACATGTTGGAGGCTGGGGTTGTGGCTCAGTGGTAGAGCACTTGCCTAGCATGTGTGAGGCACTGGGTTTGATCCTTAGCACCAGATAAAAATAAATAAATAAATAAAATAAAATAAAATAAAGGTTTTGTGTTCATCTACAACTAAAAAATTTTTTTAAATTTTAAAAACCCGCATGTTGGCGTGTGTTTTCTCTTTTGGAAGCACTTCCTATGAGAGTTCAGCATGGGGTTATTATAGAGGTGATGAGCATCAAGGTATCTGTGGCTATATCACTCCCTCTCTCTTAAAATGATGTCAGATAGATAACCTCTAGGATGAAGATTCTCAAATTTTCTAGAGTTATGACATTAAAGTATTGAAGAAAAAAATTTCATATGGAAATAAAATGGATATTTTAGGACTTATAATTAATGATCCATTTTATTATTTTAATTTTTGTTTGTTTTTTGGTACTGGGGATTGAAACCAGGGGTGCTTTACTGCTGAGCTACATCCCAAGTCCTATTATTATTATTATTATTTTAAATTTTGAGACATGATCTTGCTAAATTGCTCAGGCTGGCCTTGAACTTGAGATCCTGTCTTCTCAACCTCCTGAGTTGCTAGGATTATAGGTGTATACCACCACTCCCAGCCCTGATGATCCATTTTAGAAGGGAGAGTTTAAAATAATAAAACAAGCAAATGTTAATCTACAGGAAATGTGGATTTACTTTATGGATTATTATCTTTTCATTTTGTGTTGTGACCTGGGACTACTGAAGGAAATTTTTCTTTTTTGGTGCTAGGAGTTGAACCCAGGGCTTTGTGCATGCTAGGCAGGCACTCTACCAACTGAACTGTATCCCCAGCCCACGGAATTTTTCATACATACACATTTGTTCTTACATGTGCCTCCTGGCAGTGCCCTTTATTACCCCTGGAAACAAAGGCACTTCTATAGTGTAATTTACGCTTCTGTAGTGTAAATACGTCAAGTTCTTTAGCTCTCAGAGATGGATGGAAAGGCTGTATTCCCTCTGCCTTTAATAAGTCAGGAACATGTTTATTTGGGAGTGCTGGGAATCCATTTCTTCCTCTCTTGTGCCTGAGGAGCCCTGGCTGCTTTTCCATGTGTCATATATTTATCATGACTGTCTCATGTCTCCTCACTTAGCTGATCACACACATAACAGATTTTCTTTGTCACCTCTGCTTCCTAGTAACTAACCTACTACTGCCTCTCTCTAATCCATTTCATCCTCAAACTGTGGACAAGGACTTCTTTCTCAAAACCCACCTAACAGCCAGGTGCAGTGCCACACATCTGTAATCCCAGTGGCTCAGGAGGCCAAGCAGGAAGATCACAGGTTCAAGCAATTTAGTGAGGCCCTCAGCAACTCAGTGAGACCATGTCTCTAATTAAAATATAAAAAAGGCTGGGGAGGGCCTGGGGCTATAGCTCAGTGGTAAAGGGCTTGCCTTACTTGTGTGAGGCACTGGGTTCGATCCTCAGCACCACATAAAAATAAATAAAGGTACTATGTGTTCATCTACAATGAAATAAATACTAAAAAAAGGAGGGGGCTGCTGGGGATGTGGCTTAGTGGTTAAGCACCCCTAGGTTCAATCCTCTGTCTGGGGAAAAAAAAAAACCCAGCTAACAGAAATCTGTTTTATTTCAGTGTTCAGATAACACTGGGGAATTACAATGTAGAAAGGAAATTTTAAACTTGGAATCACATATATTGTGCTTTTAGTTCATCGTCCCTTCCCCTTTGTAGGGAGGCCTACTGTCCTCATTCTCCTTGCCTCTTGTCCTGCAGCCAGGTGTCAGAGGCCTACCTGTCCCCCTTCCATAAGAGCTATTGTTTTCATATCTTCAATTCTTTCCTTTCCTCCATACTAGAGGAAGCAAAAGCCCTTTATACTCATTATAAGTTTTGCCTAATGGATCCTGGGCATAACAAAGACATTGTTCTACATTCTTCTACAGAATCCATTACTCCTCATTTGGCAATGTTCATTCATGGTTTCTCTACTAGTTCAGTCTTGATCATGTAGTAATCTTACCTGCTTGGCTACCGAGGCTCTCCAAAGTGGCTCTGAAGATTTCAAACCCAGCATTTTTGTCCCCTGGTCCAATGGTTCACAAAAAGTGACTATGATAAACTTAATATTAGTGACTGAATTCAAAGCTTCTGGGTTTATTATAGTCAATCAAGTATTCAGTAATGTGTTCAATGAGTTTGTGTTAAGGATCAGATACTCAACCGGACACCAAATATGATTTGAACACAGGTCTCACTTTCAAAAAGCTTCTATAGGGCCTGGGGATCTAGCTCAGTTGGTAGAGCACTTGCCTTGCATGCACAACGCCCTGGGTTCAATCCCTAGCACCACACACACGCACACAAAAGCTTATATAGCCTCTAGGGAAGAATTGACATAAACATGAATAAAAATAAATACAAGGTAGAAAGTTCTTTGTACCTTAAGATGGTCTGGAGAAAAAGTGCATTTATATCACTTGATAAGCAAGACTGTATAATTTGGCTGACTGCTACTTTTTAGTAGCTGTATAGGGCATTGAAGTTCAGCTGTACATCTTTGGATCCTGACAGACTTGGATTCAAATCCTGCCTCAAAACTGACATATAACTACATGATCTTGGGATGTTCACTTATGTTCACTGAACTTCAGTGTCCCCATTGATACAATGATGGTAATAATGCCTCAGAAGGTGGTGGGGATTCAATAACACATATAGCATATAAAGTGCTTGGCACATAGAAGGTACCTAGAAGATGCCTCTCCTTCTCCCGTTGCTCCATAAACTGACCAAATAGATGTAAATTCCCTAATGTGTGGATACTTTTCAGATAGCACATAGAAGAAAGAAATCACACCTTCCAATGTGAAGATATAAAATTGTAACATTTTTGAAACATAAAATAGCAGCATAGTATCTCTCGACCTCTATCCTACCTTATTTTCTCCCTAGCACATATCATTTGAAATATTGTGTATTTGCTTCTCTGCTTACTGACTATCCCTTCCCTCCCAACAGAATTTATGTTGCTCAAGAGTAGGAAATTTGTCATTTAGTTTGTGCTATATAACTGGGATCTAGATCAGTGCTTAGCATATAATTGATACTCAATAAAATATGTTAAATGATTATTATAGGGGTTAAGACACATTTTAATAAAAATTTAGTTTTTTTCCTTTTCTGTTTTTTTTTTTTTTTTTAAATACTTGAGATTGAACCCAGAGGCACTAAACCAATGAGCCACATCCCCAGCCCTTTTTTGTATTTTAGAGACAGGATCTCACTGAGTTGCTTAAGACTTCACTCACTAAGTTGCTGAGGCTGGCTTTGAACTCATGATCCTCCTGCCTCAGTCTTTCAAGCTGCTAGGATTACAGGTGTGCACCACCATGCCCAACTTCTGTAGGATTTTGTATTAACTTAAAAACTTTTCACAAGTGGTCCATCAGATACTGAGGTTTTACAACTGCATTGAGTCAGTTTTAGTCATCTCTTTGTTGTTTTTTCATTTATTATTTTCCTTGTGTGTTATTTGCCTGGCTCCAGAATACCTCTTTATTCCTGAACCTGATCAATCTCTTTCAACTCTGGTAATTTCTTTTTGAGTGGGGTATCTATGATTTCACATTTTTATTTATTTATTTTTTTGGTACCAGGGATTGAACCCAGGGATGCTCAACCACTGAGCCACATCCTAAGCCCTTGTTATATATTAAAAATTTTTTAAAAAAATATTTACTTTTTAGTTGTAGTTGGACACAATATCTTTTATTTATCTATCTATCTATCTATTTATTTATTTTTATGTGGTGCTGAGGGTCAAACCCAGGGCTTTGCCCATGCTAGGCAAGTGCTCTATCGCTGAGCCACAACCCCAGCCCTATATTTTTAAAAATTTTAAGACAGGGTCTTGCTAAGTTGCTTAGGGCCTCGCTCAACTGCTGAGTCTGGCTTTGTTTGAACTTGCAATCCTCCTGCCTCAGCCTCTGAGCCACTGGGATTATAGGCATGCACCACTGTGCTCAGCTTGTCTACCATTCTTAAAGATTGTATCTTCCTATACATCCTCACGGTCGAGTTGAATCAGTCCAGGCTGATTTCACATTTTTATTTTCCAATCTGAGTTGTTTTGTTTCTCTCTCTCTGACTCAGTGATTTCTGTGTGACAGCTGCTTTGTCATATTTTCACCAGTAGGTGCCAGTATCTCATGAAATTTATGGAGACATATTTACCACTTTTGGAGGATTATCTGATGGAAAAACATTCTTCCTATTGTGAAGAACCAGACAATGATAAAGGATCAATGATCAATGGGACCTGTTTGAACTGTTGTATTTAATCTAAATACTGTTGTGTTCTCAAATGCCACTTCTGAATTCAATTATTAATTATCATGGGCTGGGGATATGGCCTAGTTGGTAGAGTGCTTGCCTCACATTCACAAGACCCCAGGGTTCAAACCCTAGTACCACAAATAAAAAAAATGAAAAAAAATTCTTAATTATCATAAATTACCAAGAAACCATAAATTATAAGAAACCAATTTTCGATCTCTTGGTGAAATCCTGGATGAATTCCTTTACTAGTATGTGTTCTCTGACTGGCATGGACTTTTTAAAAAACCTTGGTGCTCTTTGTTTTATTATATGACATTCATATCAGAAGAGTTAAACCCTTAGATTTTAAGTTTTTACCCTTGAATTCTTCCATGAGACCCAGAAACAAACTGGCTAAGGAAACAGACCCCTAACTGAATTCCAAAATTGCTAACTGTTCAACTTAAAGCTCCAAAGGGAGTTTAAGAAGAGGAAAATGGGGTGGGCTAGGGCTGGGGCTCAGTGGTAGAGCACTTGCCTAGCATGTGTGAGGCACTGGGTTTGATTCTCAGCACCACATAAAAATAAATAAATAAATAAATAAATAAATAAAAAAAATAAAGGTCCATCAATAACTAATAAAAATATTTAAAAAAAGAAGAGGAAAATGTGTGCCAAAGGGAAAGATGGTGGGTCTATTCTTATCTCCAAGTCTTCCTGAAGTAACTTGTCATCTGTCTTACTAGGACTGGTCCTCATGACAAATGGAAGCAGGTAAACCAACACAGTGCAAACTGATAAAATACCTGTTTGAATGAGTGTGGGGGAGATGGTTTTATGCAGTTTTACAAAACTCTTAGAAGTCACAAGTACTCTTTCTGTCTTGTCTCTCTGCTGGATTTCCATATCCAGTTTCCGTCAACCACCTTAACATTTCTTGGGAGTGAAAAATGGTCTGAAAAGATGGTTAATCCATGAAACAACTTTAAAATACTTCTGAAAATAGTTTCAAAGAAGATATAATGGAAAAGCTGAGGTCCTATAGGTCTCGCTCACACCTTGTGTGAACCAATGATAGAAAGAAGGATTTGATTCTATGACTTAAGGATTGTACGGATCTTGCAAAAGGGAAGTTAAAGCATTAGATATATACTTGCTCAGAATCTTCTCCTGACTCCATGACACTTCCATATCTATCTATCTATCTACTGCCTGCACAGAGAGAATATCTGGTTTTCTGGGACCTGAAGCTTATACCATTTAAATGGTTACCATTAAGAAAAGGATTACAAAATAAAGACTTCATATATTCAACCTGACTAATCCACCTGATTTACTCACTGCAGTTCTATATTCCCTTACACCAGGGGTCAGCAAGTTACCTCCTGCAAGCTAAATCTGGGTCACTACCTGTTTTTGGATTGGAACACAGCCATACCCATTGGTCTATGGATTGTCTACCTTTACGCTATGATGGCTGAGTTGAGTGATTGCCATAGAGACCCAAAACCCTTGAAAACTTAAATATTTACTCACTGCTCTGTTATAGAAAAGATTTGCCAACTCCTTTCTCATACCATGGCTGTGTGGTCTGGCCCCACTTCTTTCTGAGCCAGTTCCAAAGGATCTAAAATAACCATTCACTGTGTTATTGGATGGTTCAAAGGTCAGCAGATTATATTAAGTAGCCAGATACTCATGTTGCTTCTTATTTTATCTTTTAAATTTTAATTGACACATGATGTTTAATTGGCACACGATTTATGGGGTACAGTATGATAATTCAAGACATGGATACAATGTATAATGACCAAATTAGGGTACCTGGCACATCTATCACCTCAAAAATTTATCCATTCTATGTGTAGGAAACCTTCAGATTCTTCTTTTCTAGTTATTTTAAAGACCATGGAGGACCCTACTGTGATTTGTGGAAGCTAAAAAAGTTGATCTCAAAGAAGAAGAAAGTCAAATAATAGTCATAGAAACTAGGGTCGGGGGATGGGATAGAGGTTAGATAACAGGTATTAAAATACACTTAGGAGGGCTGGGATTATGGCTCAGTGGTAGAGCACTTGCTTTGCATGTGTGAGGCACTGGGTTCGATTCTCAGCACCACATATAAATAAATGAATAAAATAAAGGTCCACCAACAACTTAAAAAAATACACTTAGAAGGAATTAGTTCTAGTGTTCATATTGCTCTTTTGATCTCATCCTCTGAGAAGTCCGAAATCAAATTTAATCCTCAGTATAATGACTCATCCCTGAGTCCTAGCACAATTATTTTTTTTTCCTTTTCTCATTAAATTTCTGTTTTTGTCTTCATCTTAGTGGTAGTGATTTTTTTTTTTTAATTTGTAAGTTACCTCGTTTCTCATTATTCCCTGGTAAGTAAACATGATTCAATATTTTCATTCAGTCAGTTGTTTAGACTTTAGAATATATGAAATAAGACCAGAATTTGCCATTTTAAAAGCCAGCTGCAGTTTGTGCTTGTAACTCTCATAACAGAATTTATCATTGGGGCATATAAACTTTTGTGTTCATGGAAAAAAATATACCACTTCAATGCATCTCTTGGCTATGCAGAGGCAAGAGCCAGCTATCCAATTATACATAAAAATGTAAAATGTTGTCTTCTTTGGAGTTGCATCTCTGAAGGATTATTATGCTATTAGTGAACTTTTCTTATGTTTTTGCTTCCTTTGAAGGGAATATGTTATAGGCCCAGGAATTTGTGGGCACAAGGACAAGACAGACACCTCTAATCTGAGGAAAACAGGCGTTTTTTTCTTCAGTAACAGGATGGCATGCTGGGTAGCTAAAGATGAAGGAGATCAGTATAAAACTTCTGGGAATGGGTGCGAACTGTAGGTTCTAGGCAAAAAAAAAAAAAATGTCTTATGAACGAGTTCTAAAGTTTTCCTGATTAGTGTAGAAATTACCCTCTGTTTATGATAAAACTTCAATAAGGTTCATAAAACAATAGCCTAGTATTTATTCTGCTTTGATGAGAAATGGGCAGGGCAGTGTCTGCACTGGATAAAATACTGTTGAGTAAATTGAAATGAGGAAGCAACATGTAAAGGAAAGCAACATTGTGGAGGAAAAGATGGATAGAGGTGGTCTGGGAGGATAGGAGAGGTGGTTCTAGCAGAAGGTAAGATATATAGCCACCTTAGAGAAACTCATAAGCAGTTGAAAAGGTTATTTTCTTTGGCTTAATCAAAAGAGGGAGCACATAAAAGCATTTTCAAATATAGTTATTAGAATGGCTTTTGTGTTATGATTGAGACACATGAAAAATATACCTGATTGGGGTTTTTTTTTGGTGGGGGTACAAGGGATTGAACTGAGGGGCACTTGACCACTGAGCCCCATTCCCCAGCTCTATTTTGTATTTTATTTAGAGACAGAGTCTCACTGAGTTGCTTAGCACCTGGCTTTTGCTGAGCCTGGCCTTGAACCCAAGATCCTCCTGCCTCAGCCTCCTGAGCTGCTGGGATTATAGGCACGTGCCACTGCACCTGGTTCTGATATGGTTTTGATCCTTCTAAAGAAGAAAAAGATGACAAGAATTCAGAAGTCAGGCTGCACAAGGATTATCTGAAGGAAGTTACCTGCAAAAGGAATTGGAATTCAGGGTTGACTTAGTTAAGTCAAACAGATAAATTACTTTGGGGTAAAAATCTGAAACCAGGAAAGACCAATGCCCCTCAAAAAATCTTGTTTGAATATCTCTTGTTTTCATAGCAAGTATAAAAAGGCTGAGGGAATCTCTTAGAATATCACTCTAGCATATCCTGTGTCCTTGTAACCTTGCACATCCTCTGACCTATATCTAGACATAATCAGACTATCAAAAGATAAAGACAAAACAAGAGTCACAGAAGCAAATAACATCACGTACAAGGGATCTTCAATAAGATGGAGTAGCTGATTTCTTAGCAGAAACCATGGAGGTCAGAAGGCAGTGTGTTGATATATACTTGAAGTGTTGAAAGTAGGAAAAAAAAACTCCTGTCAACCAAAAATTCTATATCTATCAAAACTATCCTTCAAAATTGAAGGCAAGTTTAAGGCATTCCCAGATAGATAAATACTGAATTAATTTATCACTAGCAGACTTGCTCAAACTAGAAATATTAAAGAGAGTCCTTTAGGCTGAAATGAAAGGACAATAAACAGTTATTCAAATCCCATGAAGAAATAAAACACAACAGGAAATTAACTACATAGATGAATATATAAAAGGTAGTATAAATACATTTTTGTTTGTAACTCTTTTTATTCTATCTGAAGAAATAAAGCTTGCCAGTAAGAGTTCAATCCTCAGTACCTAAAAAAAGAAGACAACAAAATTATTGCTAGAGATGAAGAAATATGTGTGTGTGTGTGTGTGTGTGTATATATATATATATTTTTTTTTTTTTTTGGTAATTGAACTCAGGGCACTCGACCACTGAACCACACCCCCAGCCCTATTTGTATTTTATTTAGAGACAGGGTCTCACTAAGTTGCTTAGCGCCTCACCATTGTTGAAGGTGGCTTTGAACTCACAATCCTCCTGTCCCAACCTCTGGAGCTGCTGGGATTACAGGCATGTGCCACCACACCCGGCAAGAAGCACATTTTTTAATGATAAAATTGTCAATCCATCAAGAAGATGTGACAATTAAGAGAGTAAAAGATGGCAGAAAAACATGTGATGGGAGGTATTGTTGTGACCATTTAACAAGATATAGTCTCAGAAATGGTATCTAATTACATTCATGGGTTTTGGGGATGGGGACCTGGGCTCTTGGGGTCATTTTTAGAAAGTGTACCTACCAAATCAATGTACATTTTGCCATATATTACCTTGAACCCAGACATGTAAGCTATCAGTTTAGTCCTAATCAAAACACATAAGCCCTTACAGCAGAGAATTTTCTCACTAAAGGTAGAAGAGGGCAGAAGGGAAGGCCAGGGAGATTCAAAACAGGAGAAGGCTACAATGCACCATTGGTAGCTTTGAAGGCAGAGGGGACTACATGAGATGAAATATGATGGTGTTCACAAGCCAAGGGAGGCTGTCAGCCATCAGAAGAGGAGTGGGGAACTCAGTTCTCCAACTGCAAGGAAAGGGATTCTGCCACCAACCTAAATGAACTTTAGATGAAGCAGATTCTCGCCCTAGAGCCTCTGGATAAGAGCCCAGTGCAGCCAACACCTTGATTTCAGTCCTGTGAGATTGAGCAGAGAACCTAGCCAGTCCACCTGGAATTCTGACCTTCAGAATTGTGAGGTAATAAATGAGTATTGTTAGAAGCTGCTGTTTCTGGAAATTTGTTACAGAGCCATAGAAAAGCAATATAGCAGATCAACAGAATACCAGTATAGAATCCCCTGTTAATTTATTTTTTACGTGGTAACTAAGGATTGAACCCAGGGGTACTTTACCACTAAGCTACATACCCAGCCCTTTTTATTTTTATTTAGAGACAGGATCTCACTAATTTGCCTAAGCTGGCAAGTGAAAACATCCTGAGACAGGATCTCCATAAATTGCCCAGGCTGGCCTCAAACTTGTGATCCTCCTGCCTCAGCCTCCAGAGCACTGGAATTACAGGTGTGTGCCACTGCATTTGGCTTCTGTGTTAATTCTTATCTGTCTTCTTACCCTGATCACATGATTAAGGTACACAGCAAATGTATATAAACCAATGCTGTCTGGGGCAAGAGATGGGCCTGGTAAATTCAGGGATTTCCCAACCCAGACAAAATCTGTTTTATTATTGCTTCAAAAGGGGAATGAAGGGAAGGGAGAGGGATGGGAATAGGAAAGACAGTAGAATGAACTGGACATATCTTTCCTATATATGAATACATGACCAGTGAAACTCCACATCATGTACAACCACAAGAATGGGAAGTGATACTCCATGTGTGTATGATGTGCCCATTACACACCCTACTATCATGTATATCTAAAAAGTACATATAAAAAAACCCCATTATGTTCCATCATGGCAGCAGTTTGGGCTGTAATCTTGTGCGGGGGGGATAGAAGAACCAAGGCAGTATTGGGTAATATGTGGGAAGGGCATATATGATCCAAGTGCACAACTTCAACTCTATTTTCACAGTAGCACATAAGGATAAGATGTATTTTCATGGGACCTGTAGAATCTGCAGGATCTAATTAGGAGATCTTTTTGGAAAATGAATAGAGAAATTTATCTAGGGATGTCCTTTCTTAACTGGTTTTTCCCTCACTGAGAATATCCCTGCATTAAACACAGGTGGCAAAGACAATGTGTTAGTCACCCTGCGGCCCCACCAAGTCCTGCTCTCAGGGGATGCATCTCTTCAATAGTAGCGGCCTCACCTTGTGCTTCCGTATGAATCAGTGCAAGATGGGCTTTAATACCCACTTATTTGCATTGAATTTTTCATTCTTTGTATTATCTCATCCTATTGTTCATAAGGTTGTATGCTTTGAGGTTTTGAGTGGGAAACAAAGATACCAAGACAGGAGTTTGATCCTTAATCCTCAAAATAAGAACTTCCCATCTCTATTATTCTCTCTCTCCTCTTCCTCCCTCTGCCTCTCCTGCCTCCTCTCTTGACCACTTGTGGTTTGTTTTTTTTTAAGTTTATTTATTGGTTCTTTTTAGTTATACATGACAACAGAATCCTTTTTTATATTATTATGAATGAGGATAAAATACAATAGATTGTAAAATGACCTGGCATTCAGGGTAAGGAGCCCCATTCAACCACACCTGGAGGCAAACTCATAGACATATTCAGGAGCACTGTCAAGGCCCATTTCAAATGTAAAAAAACCTTGAGGCTTACCTCTGGGAATATCTCCAGTCAAGTCCTTAGTCCCAGAGGTGGAAAACAGAAGGTGGGGGTGACCCCAGATGGAAGTTAGTAAAAGGGGGATGGAAGTGAACCTGGATGGTGGTCAGGATACCTTTTCAATACCTATTTTACATAGATTTTACTCCATGCTATAAACTCCTAAGCTACACACCATAAGGTTTTTCTGCAATCAGGCCCCCTCCCACATGGCGGGAGTTCTATCTTTTCTTGCTTAAATAAATCCTGCTCCGTGTACTCGTGTACTCTTCCCTTCTGTGATTGCCTGTGGATTTTTTTTTTCCCTTCAACATTTGTGAGACGAAAACCCAGAGGAAATTGGTGAAGCGGGGAATCTAGTCTCATCTCAAAACTCGGGTTTCAATTATACAATCTCTATCTCACTTTCATGCTCAAAGGCTAACACTCACTTGGGCTTTTTCTTTTTTAATCAGCTAAGCTCAGGAATTTTCAAAGATTAATTATGACAAGTTACTGTGAAATAGGAACACAGACCTTTTGGCAATTGCCCTTTCATCCATATGAAGGTTGAACTTTAAACAATTGACTAAGTAATGTACCTTTCATATGAGCCTGCATTTATGCAAACCTTTTTTTTTTTTTTTTTTGGCACCAAGTTTTTGAGGTTGTTCTGAGACATAATTAACCCATTCCATAAGAAGATCAGTTACCTTTTAATTTTTTTTAGTTATACATGGGCACAATATCTTTATTTTATTTATTTATTTTTATGTGGTGCTGAGGATAGAACCCAGGGTCTCACATGTGTGAGGCGGGCGCTGTACCCCTGAGCCACAACCCCAGCTCAGATCAGTTTCCTTTCTAACAGGTTATTCCCTTGAGTATAAACTTATTCCTCAAGGTTGACTTCTTTCCATGTTTTAGTATCATCTTTGTTCCAGCTGACTTACTCTGTTTTGCTGGTATTGGTGTTGAATTATCTGGGGGGAAGACCTGTGTAGGACAGGAACAGGGCCTCACTTGAAACGGGACCAGGAGAGTATTGCTAAGAGGACAAAAAGAAGTGGATAGACTTAGATTATTTTATGTGCTGTCCACTGTCATCCTAGGTGTGCTGGCCAAGTACCATCAATTATACACATGAATGCAGTCAATCAGGTCGGAGTGCCCTAAATTCCAGGTGAAAGTTCCTTAAGTCTGAGGCATCTGTGTAAAAGGTAAGATGTGCTACATTTCCAAAACTTTGTGTCTAAAATCTTATTTATGGTGTGTCACAAACTCAATGCCTCTGTAGGCAGGACAGGTATATAATAGAAGATGATGTCAACTATAATAAACTGGGTGTGTGTGCTATCTGAAAGGGACAGTCATTCCCCAACCCCTGTCTAATGTTGCCACTCAGATTTTGTGACCAGCACTGCCTCATCCTCTGACTTTTTGAAAGAGGAAGCAGATGCATGAATTATTTTATATGAATTTTCCCCATTTATAAGTATTATTTCAAACAAACTTAACACAACAGCCATGACAAAGAAAGCACTCCTGTAGGCTGGATTTACCTACTAGATCAGTTGATGACCTTTGAAACCAAGGGTTTCATGTTATCTCACTTTCCTTATTAGCACTCTCACTTAGAAGGTGTACATATTGAGTATACAAGCACTTTTTTTTTGGTGAAGGATAAGTGCATAATAAATGATATAATTTATGTAAGAATGACATCTTTTATATAAAAATCAACCTAGGAGTGTGAAGTGGGCCTGTAAAATTTAGAGGAAGTCAGTAATGAATAATGTGACCACTGTGTATCTTTTTATTAAGTTATGTGGTGACTCTGGGGAAAGAGGTCTGATAACCTATAATGGAACACTAATAAGAGACTTTGAAAAACCTGGCTAAACCCCAATAAAAAGGTAAGTGACAGAGTCTGGGGAAAGAAGTCATTCCTGAAGGCAGTTGGGTCCATTCTTCAAGGCTGTTTCTGAAAATAAAGCTTTAGGGAAGGACACAGAAGGATTTTGCTAGTCTTGCTGGCAGTTTGTGCAGTTGCTATGAATTGATGGTTAGAATTAGATGAATTTGTTGCCTAAACCAATTGGAGTTTCTGTTTGTTTTAAATTGGGTATACAATATATCATGCTCTGCAGCAACATTTAAATAGAATTTTAAAAGGACTAGGCCCAGTGGTGCACGCCTGTAATCCCAGGAGCTCCGGAGGCTGAGGCAGGAGGATCGTGAGTTCAAAGCCAGCCTCAGCAACTTAGTGAGGCCCTAAGCAACTCACTGAGACCCTCTCTCTAAAGAAAATCCAAAATAGGGCTGGGGATATGGCTCTGTGGTTGAGTGCAATCCCTGGTACCAAAAAAAAAAAAAAAAAAAAAAAAAAAAAGACTTGGTTATTAAACATGTCAGAGGGATCACTAAAGCTCATTGTTATGGTTTGCATATGAGGCAGTCCCCAAATGCCCATATGTAAGTGCAGGAATGTTACAGGGTAAAGTGATTGATTGAATTGCGATAATTGAATAACCTAATCAGTCCATGCTAATTTGAATGGGCTGAGTGGTAACTGTAGGCAGATGAGGTGTGGCTGGAGTAGATGGGTCACTGGTAGTGAGCCCTGGAAGTATTGTTCTTCTGGTGGCTCCTTCCTTTCTCCCTCGCTCTGCTTCCTGGCTGTCAGGAATGGCGCAGCACTCCTCCATCATGCCCTTCTGCCATTATGGTCAGCCTCATGTAAGGCCCAGAGAAATAAGACTTGGCCAACTGTGGGCCAAAACCTCTGGAACCATGAGCCAAAATAAACTTTCCCTCCTCTAAGTTGTGCATGTCAGGTATTTTGGTCAAAGTGACACCAAGCTGACTACACACTCATCAACTTCAGGAATTCTCTGCTACAACCCTCAGCTTGTGCCAGAACAGTCTCAGAGAGAAATGGAGAGTGTCTGATTACAATTTTGTAGAGTACTACGTGATACCTTTAATCCCTCTCTGATCATGAAATTCATTGTCGAAGTTAATATAATAATATTGATTGAGGTACATAGATCTTCCTCATAAAAAAATCTGGGAACCGGGCTGTGGCTGTGGCTCAGTGCTAGTGCACTTGCCTGGCATGTGTGAGGCACTGCAACTTAGTGAGGGCCAAAGCAACTCACTGAGACCCTCTCTCTAAAGAAAATCCAAAATAGGGCTGGAGATATGGCTCTGTGGTTGAGTGCCATCCCTGGTACCAAAAACAAACAAACAAACAAAAAAAAAAAAACAGAGAGACTTGGTTATTAAACATGTCAGAGGGATCACTAAAGCTCATTGTTATGGTTTGCATATGAGGTAGTCTCCAAATGCTCATATTTAAGTGCAGGAATGTTTAGAGGGTAAAGTGATTGATTGAATTGCGAGACCTATAACCTAATCAGTCCATACTAATTTGAATTGGCTGAGTGGTAACTGTAGGCAGATGATTCTCAGCACTACATATAAATAAATAAAATAAAGATCTAACAACAACTAAAAAAATATAAAAAAAAAACAAAACTGGGGATCATAGAAGAAGCTGTTGGTGCCCTGCTATGTCCCTTCAGTGTTCAACCAGACATGCAAAGGACTGCTTATTGAAACACCTGCTACTGCTACTCTTTGCTTGAGGACATTTTTTGTTTTATTTTTGTGGCCAAGGAGGTAAACTCAACTTATATTTGTAACAGGGGTTCACTTGATGCTTTGAGTATATCCCTTGTGGCTTTGAAACTTAGATTTTTTTTCTTTCTCCCAATCTTCTTTACCCTAAACTTCTCCTCCCTGATTTTCTCCTTCCTGATCTTCCTCTAATCTTATTTTCTCTGAATCACCTCTATAAAAGCCCCCTTTTCCTGTGGATAGGCAAAATCACAGCCTTTGGGACAGAAGTCCCCTGTATTTCTCCTTTGCTAGCAAAGCAATAAAACTTCTTTTTCCTTTTTCTCAAACTCTGTCCTCATTAATGGATCGGCATCGGGGAAAAGGATTGGGATTTTGGCAACATATTCAGGGCAAGATGGCCAGAAGTAGCCTTTAACCAATGACTGGTAAGGAGTTTTTGGATAACCAGTTCCCAGGTAATACTCATCTGCTAGGCCAGGGACCACCCTGGGAGAACCACTGTACTAAAAGCATGAGCCACGTCCAGGACCATTTTAGAATTTGATCATGTATGGCTGGGGATATAGCTCAGTTGGTAGAGTACTTGCCTCACATGCATAAGGCCCTGGGGTCAATCCCCAGCACCCAAAACAAAACAAAACAAACAAACAAAACCCAAAAAACAACATTTGATCATGTATTCTTTTGGTAGAATAATTTTCTAAAATCTATTTTTAGTTATACCTTCTACCCATGGAAGTCAATTACTTGAAATAACTAGTAGGGGGAAAAAAACTTTTCATTTATATTTTATGTTAGCTATTCCCTTCCTGTGATTTTAATTTTCTTGATGCTAAGGTTAACTGTTTTGGTAGGACTAAACTAGTATTAAAATTCTTTAGTGCTACAAGTTTTCTAATATTTCAGAAAAATTCAATAGCATTATTCATAAATCTCAGCACGTCATATGGGACTTCTTCCACAAGTAATCTTTATAATAATGAACCCTTTATAAACATAAACACAAATTATTTCATCCTGTTCATAATGTCAGCATTTTAAATTAAGTACATATGTAAATTATATGGCATTTTCTTCTCTGTGATCATATATTTCTTTAAAGGGAATAACATCACTTCAGACTTAATTTTACCTGCTGTCACTTCCTACCTAAATGAGTCATGTCAAGTACTTTATGCCACTTCTCTTGACAGTTACCTGAGAGTTGCTATTTTCATGCATTCTGGTGCTTTTACTCCTCAAAGTTCCTTGATGTATTCTGAGAAAGAAATTATATTGATTGATTGACTGATGAGAATAGTTTGTGGGATACTGTTGAAAGCCATTGGTGTTTACCCTTGCCCTCCATCTTCTTATCTCTGAGAATTTCCCACAGATGGTTAATGATATCCTGGGCCTATTTATGGTATAACCCCATTTTCTGCCAAGTTCTTGAAAACCAGACATTCACTCACCTCTAGTCCTCTAGTCACTTCTAGGCTCTTCTGTTCTCTCCCCCATTGCTGATTTGTTTTATCCTTTTCCTCTGATAAAACTAACCTAAGGATTTGGGGTGTGCCCAACTTCTGAATCTTGGATATAACAGGGTATAGAGAACATGGTGGCAGACCAACCCAGTACACAAACTTACACCACCATGTTCCTGTTTCCTTAGCTATGCCAGGCACCGGGAATTTCCCCTCAGGCCTACCTTACTGCTTATCTCCCTGCTCCTTCTGCTTTCTCTCCCTTGCTCTCATCCCCACCTCCCTTTTCCCTGGCTTCCTTCCAGGCCACCTTAATCTCTCTTACTCTGTTTCACAGTGGCATTCAGCTCTCTTTTCTGGCTCTCCTCCAGTTAAACTTTGAGCAAGGGTCCTCACATTTCTCCATTAAAAAGCTAGTCAAGGCCTATCATCAAAATATAGGATTTTTCTAAATGAAAGCGCTAGCTACTTCTGAGGTGATTTGGATCATTCCCTTAGAGAAGAAGTGGCTGTGGTCAGTATTATTTTAAGTACCAGTTTTTCTTCTGCTCCATCTGTCAAAAGAAAGACAATAGGGCTCCTTGCTGCTGAGAGTATTTGTGTGGCCTGGCCCAGGTTTAGAAAGGAAAACTAAAGTGACTTAGAAAATATGTTGTTGCCTTTTGTTAAAGAAAAAGCTTTAAGGGGCTGGGGATGTGGTTCAAGCGGTAGCGCGCTCGCCTGGCATGCGTGCGGCCCGGGTTCGATCCTCAGCACCACATACAAACAAAGATGTTGTGTCCGCCGAAAACTAAAAAAAAAAAAAAAAAAAAAAAAATTAAAAAAGATTCTCTCTTTCTCTCTCTTAAAAAAAAGAAAAAGAAAGAGCTTTAAAATGATGCTTGTTAAGATAGGAAGGAGGGCTTTGTTAGAGGAGACTATCACAATAGGTATGGGAGAAAGGAAAGTGAGAAATGAAAGATGGAGATCAGGCAGAGATACATAACAGGCTTGGGTTTCAGGACTCTTAAGGGGCAGGTTCAGGAATCAGAGCCTGGCAGGTCCTAATGTAGGTGGTGAAGGGTTGGGTTAGTATGAGGAAATAGTGAGCTTTTCTGAGAAAGGCCCTAGGGCGGGAAAGTGAAAATTTTCTTAAAATGGCGGTGGCACTTAAGATGGCTATCCAGATGCTAAACAATGACCTTACAATGGGGACCTCTGGAATGGATTCTTGAAGTGGGAGATAGATTGCCCTCCATTCTAATTCCAACAAGGACAAGTGGGGATTTAAAACCAAGAAGCAGAGCAGGAGTCTGTGGATGGAAAATGACTAAGAGGAAATATTAGGGGTCAGAGTGATTTTTGGTATGCTAACTCAATATAATTTTTGTGGAACACAGGCAGGGAGATGAGGTATCATCATACATAAGGCTTTTGTCTGTGCCCAACTTCTGAGGGATTTGATCCTATATTGAGTGTGGTCAGATGCCCAGGGTGGGGGAGTTTCAGTAAACTGACATTGCAAGATTCTTACTTAAATTGGATTCAAAAGGACAGAGAAAGAAGCCCAAGGTCAGGCCTAATTGAGCAGAGGGCTCAGAGGAGCCTGATTAAAGTTTGGCCAAGAGTCTTTCTCAGTTCTTCTTGCTCAAGGAGTGTGGTAAGTCCAATTCTTGTTTATTCACCTTTTGTCCACTAAGGATCAGCTGAAACTTGTAATCCCAACTACTCTGGAGGCTGAGATAGTAGGAGTTCAAGTCTGAGGCCCCTTGGCAACTTAGTGAGACACTGTTTTGAAATAAAAAATAAATAAAAAGGGCTGTGAATGTAGCTCAGTGGTAAAGCAACCCTGGATTCAATCCCCAGTATCTACCCCCCACCCACCCCCCGCAGCCCTCCATAAATAAAAGAAAGGAAAGAAAAAAGAAACAGAATCAGCTGGACCAACAGTTCAGATTAGTTAAAAGAGGATATTTGCTGGAAGGTACAAGGAATTGGGCATTTACTAATGGGGATTTCCATGAGAACAAAAAGGAAAACCAAGGCTAAGAGTTGATATTCAGTTTCTGAGGTGAAAGCAACTTCATTTGGTAGAGTGAGGACAAGAGTGACAATTTGACAAAGTTCCTGGTTTGCAGGGTTTTTTTTTTTTTTCCTTTTGGGGCGGGGTGCTACCAGGGATTGAACTCAGGGGCACTCGACCATTGATCCACATCCCCAGCTCTATTCTGTATTTTATTTAGAGACAGGGTCTCACTGAGTTGCTCAGCGCCTCCTCATTGCTGAGGCTGGCTTTGAACTCATGATCCTCCTGCCTCAGCCTCCCAAGCTGCTGGGATTACAGGTGTGTGCCACTGAGCTGGGCTTCAGTTCAGTGGTATGATCTTAAAAGTTATCAGAAAACTGTACTTTAAAGTACTTGTCAGAGTCTTTTCCCATGAATCTCTTTGAAGATGAAGCACATTGGACTGTAGCAGATTGTCAATGCTCTCAGAAAAGAATTAGAGTAAAGCAATGACTCTATGTGAATGATAAAAGACTTAAAAATGGCCACAATTAAAGATCTGATGGGAGTTCGTTTGAGAATAAAATTTGGTAATTTCTGAGATACGCAACAAAAAATAATAACTGGAATTATGATCATTAGCATTGTACCAAGATGTGTCCTGAATAGCAAGGGTAATGACATGCTTTTAGAAATTGTATTTAATTTCTGAAATACAGATCTGACCTGGGGCGGGTTATTCATCACTTCTGACTTGACAGTGTTTCTCTGTGCAATTTAATGTATTGAATAAACCTTATTATTTCTAATATTCATTTTATAAGGTGAAAGAACAAATCCTTTGAAATCTTGCAGGGATCCTCTGGGAAATCTCAAAGTCTGTTCAAGAACAAGAAGATTTCAATTAAGATTTGATTTTGAGATGCTGCCAAAAGGTTTGAATACTTGATTAAAGAGGATTACAGATCACTATGAAATAATACTTAGGTTTTCTTAAATAATCAAGAATACTATAGGGGCTGGGGTTATGGCTCAGCGGTAGAGCGCTCGCCTGGCACGTGCAAGGCCCTGGTTTGATCCTCAGCATCACATATAAATAAATAAAACAAAGTTTTTTAAAAAAAGAAATTTTATTAAAAAAAGAGTGCTATAAAGGATAACATAAAGCATAGGAAATTATTCTGGTAACACACAGAATCTTGTCTTCCCAGGAAAACTGAAAAGGTAAGCAAAAACCTTTTACTCCTCCTTATTAGTAGAAAAATAATAATCCAAGGAAGATTTGTTGTTCTAGTTTTGCATCAATATATTTTTGACATTAAAGCTCATTAAAAAGAAAGAAAGAAAAAACAACTTCAAAATAAATCCATTGAGAAATTAGCCAGCTAGTTTATGTGAGATAACATGTCTTTTCCATAAACCTCTAAAAGCATTTATTCAGTTTTTTTTTCTGCTGTATTTTCCTTTTCCTCATTCTGTAGCAACCAGTTATTCCACCCTAGAATAAAATTACTTTCTTCTCTTGCCCCAAACAAAAACACATTCATCATATTTTATACATTTTCTTATCAAAACACATCCACCTTCCTCATATACTTTTAAAAAATGCTTTTACCTTGATATGTAATTTTATGGAAGCTATGCACTACATTTTGGGTAACTGGAGAGACATCTAGCAGCTGTCTGGATGACTCCCAAGCCTATCTGAATGGACAAAGTATCCACTTCTATTTCTAAATAGCCTCTTTCCTCTTTTCAGTCTCAGGTGGGCTGCTTTTGGGTGTCCCTGAGTCCCCTGAGAACTTCCACTGGTAGACAGGTGACCTAGAGTTCAAATGGGGAGGGAAAAGTTCTAACAGAGGTAGGCTGAGGGTTGGAGCAGGTAGGGTTGAAATGGGACTTATCAAAGGATTTGAGATAATTCAAGACAAGATTAAAGGTAGTAAAAGAAGGAAGGAGAAATAGAGGTGATGGGAAGGGAAAAAATATTGGAGGAGCCAGTTTGGGGGAGTTCTTGAATTTCCCAAAGAGGCCATTGAAGTTCTACATTATCCTTAGTATAAGTATGCCCAGAAGAAAGGAAGAAGACCAAGTCGATGGACCAAAGTTTCAAGAAGGGGGCTTTTAATTGACTGAGAAGCTCCCATGTTCTTAACCAATAGTACCTTGATAATAGAAGCAGAGATATTCGGGACTCAAACCCAATTTATATTCCTTATAGAGATTAGCCTCTATAAGCAGAAAAGCATAGGCCTCTAGAGCAGACTCAGAACCTTTTTTGTTTTGGTACCAGAGATTGAGCTCAGGGACACTAGGCCACTGAACCACACCCCCAGCCCTATTTTGTATTTTATTTAGAGACAGGGTCTCACTGAGTTGTTCAGCCCCTCACTTTTGCTGAGGTTGACTTTGAACTCACGATCCTCCTGCCTCAGCCTCCTGAGCCACTGGGATTACAGGTGTGTGCCACTGCACCTGTCCTCAAAATCATTTTTTAAATTAATGCAATATTGTTATATATACTAGTGGGGTTCATTTTGTACATAATCATACTTGCACGGAATATAATTTGCTCCAATTCAGTCCCCTGCACTTACCCTATCCCTCCCCGTCTATCCCCTTCCTCTATCTTCCTTTTATTTTCATAGGATTCCTTCATCCGCACCCTTTTCCTCCCTTGTTTTGCTCTAGCTTCCACATATGAGAGAAAAACCTTAGATCCTTGACTTTCTGAATCTGGCTTATTTCACTTAATATGATGTTCTACAGTTCCATCCATTTACCAGCAAATGCAATAATTTCATTCTTCTTTTATGGCTGAATAAAACTACATTGTAGACATATACCACATTTTCTTTATTCATTCATCTGGTTCTATGATTTGGCTATTGTGAATTGTGCTGCTGTACACATTGATTTGCTTATATCGCTATGTATGCTGATTTTCGTTGTTTTGGATAGATACCAAGGAGTGGGATAGCTGGGTCATACAGTGGTTCCATTCCTTAGACTCAGAATCAGAATCTTAAGAATCAAAATCTAATTCCTAGCACCACCAAAAAAAAAAAAAAAAAAAGAAAAGAAAAGAAAAAAAGTCAAAATCTATCTTTGCTAGAGTCAACAGATTTATTCAGACCAGTGGTTCAGGAGTTGAACTCACTAACAGATCCCTATATAGTTATCCTAGAGTGAACACAAAGATTTCATAGGTACACTTGGGAGTCCTGAGAGAGAGGTCCAGGGGTTCAATGATAAATCTTACCTCATCTGAGCCACAGCAGTATAACTGTCAAAGAAAAAATAATAAATCTTCAATGATACTTGTTAAAGAACAGTAAGAAAGTCTTTATTCAAGGGGAGACTATTGAGGTGGGTATAGAGACCATTTCAGTGGGGCTTGCAGTATGGGAGAGAGATCAGGCTTCCCTCCAACTACAGCATAAACAAGTGGGGATTTATAGCCAAGTGGCAGGGTAGGGGTCAATAGATGGAAAATAACCAAACATCAGGGAAATGCTGATGCTTACTAGACTAACTCAACTCAATACAATTCTTGCTGAAAGCAGGCCAGGGTGATCATTTCGTGATATATGTATGTATATGTGTGTGTGTGTGTGTGTGTGTGTGTGTGTGTTTGGTACCAGAAATTGAAACCATGGTGCTTAACCATTAAGCCACATCCCCAGCCCCCTCCCCTTTTTGAAAAAATATTTATTTTTTTAGTTTTATGTGGATATAATATCTTTATTTTATTTTAAAATTATTATTATTATTATTATTATTATTATTATTATTATTATTTTAGTTGTAGTTGGACACAATATCTTTATTTTATTTATTTATTTTTATGTGGTGCTGAGGATCAAAACCCAGGGCCTCACACATGCTAGGCAAGTGCTATACCACTGAGCTACAACCTTAGGCTTTAAAATTCCATCTGTGTCCTGTTATGATACATTTACTAAGCTATTTTATACCCCCTGAGTTCATATCAGCAAGTCTATTATTAGGAGAAGTTGATTCCAGTTTTAAAAATTTTATTAGGTATGATTTCCTCAGGGATAATGAACGCTGGCCAAAATGTGTGGAATGACAAAATCAGAAAAATGAAACTATGGAGATATTTTCTAATTTCACTTTTATTTCTTCTTTGACCACTTGGTCAAATAAAAGTGTGTTGTTTAATTTCTATGAATTTGTGAATTTTCCAGTTTTCATTTTGCTATTGATTTCTAGTCTCACTTCACTTTTGTTGGAAAAGATATTTGACATGATTGCGTCTTCTCAAGTTTCTTAAGACTTGTTTTGTGACCTAACATATAATGTGTCTTGGAGGATTTTCTCTGTGCTTGAAATGAAGGTATATTCTGCTACTGTTGGGTAGGTCTTGTTATATAGTGTGATTCAAGAGTACTCTTTCCTTATTGATTTTCTGTGTGGACTTTCTATCCATTATTGAAAGCGGGATATTGAATTCTTCTACTATTATTGTATTGCTATCTATTTCTCTCTTCGTTTATGTGAATGTTTGGTTTTCATATTTATTTATTTATCTACTTAATTTTTTTTTGGTTGTAGATGGACACAATACTGTTATTTTATTTATTTATTTTTATATGGTGCTGAGGATTGAACCCAGGGCCCCACATGTGGGGGGCAAGTGGTCTAACACTGAGCCACAACCCCAGCCCTGTACTTTTTATTTTTAACAGAGACACAAAACATAAAAATTATACACATTAATGGAATACCTTATAATGTTTTGATGCGTTATAATTGTGTGATATTTAAATCAGAATAAACATATCTGCTCAAAAATTTATAATTTCTTTATAAAATGTTTATCATATTTGTAAGACCTGATATTTGGTGTTTATATATTTATAGTTATTATATCTCTGATGCATTGACCCTTTTATCATCATATAGTATATTTGTCTCTTACGATAGTTTATAACTTAATGTCTGTTTTGTCTGATTCAAGTATAGCTACACTTGCTCGATTTTGGTTAAAATTTGGATAGACTATTCTTTTCCAATCCTTCACTTTCAGAGTATATGTGTATTTAAAATCTAAATTGAGTCTCTTATAGGTAACATACTTGGATCTCATTTTTAAAAAAATTCATTCAGCTACTCTGTGCCTTTTTTTAAAAATGATTTTTAAAAAATATTTATTTTTTAGTTGTAGTTGGACTAAAATATCTTTATTTTATGTATTTATTTTTATATGGCACATGAGGATCGAACCCAGGGCCCTACACGTGGGAGGCAAGTGCTTTACCACTGAGCCACAACCCCAGCCCCATACTCTGTGCCTTTTTTTGGGGAGTTTATATATTTATATTCAAAGTGCTTATTGTTAAGAAAAAAATTAAGACTATTTTGTTGTTTTCTGTCTATCTTAAGTACTTTTTTCCCTTGCAGTTTTCCTTTGCATTTCATTAATCTTTATATTGACATGCTTTGATTCCCTTTCCCCCATTCTCATTTTCCTTCCCCCTCTTAACGTTTGTTAGGTATTGTCTTGTGGTTATAATGAGGCGTACATATAAAACATAGTTATGTAACAGAGCCCTTTTGAAATTAAAGACCCCAAAATGTTTCTTCCCCAGCTTCCTGGTTGTTCTTTTCTCGATTTCAGTGCAAGCTTAGAAACTTCCCCTAAAAAGCAGCAAGGTTTGAAAAACAGGAATTGTGACATATTTTCAGGCCAGCACAGCTTAGGTAAATCTACATATGCATATTTCCCTCCTTTTTCCCTATTGTACCCCTCTACTCTTACAAAAAAACTGTTCATGTCCCTAAGCCCCCAGAAGATGGGGATTTGAGACAGAAGGTCTGCTTTGAATAAATCAACTTTAGTCCACCAACCTCTGTTTTAGTGGAGCAATGAGCAGTAGAACCTTTCATTCCCAGTGAGAGTTGTAATAGTCTATTTTAAGCTGACGACAAAATTTCAATCACATACAAAAACTCTATTTTTATTTCCTTCCTGTGCACTTTATGTTATTGGTCTCAAAGTTTGCTTCTTTTTGTTCTGTATCCATTAACATTTTATAGTTCTTTTTAGCACTGTTGTCTTGCAAGTTTTATACTAGAAAAAGTGACTCACTTACCATGATTACAATATTATAGTAGTTTACATCTGCTTATATATTCACTCATATCATGTTGTTTTATACTATTTATATGTTTTTGTGTTGCTGTTTTGTGTCCCTTCATTTCAATTTTTACATTTCTTATAAGGCAGGTCTAGTGGTAATGAACTCACTCTACTTTTGTTTAGGAATGTCTTTACCTTTCTTCATTTTTGAAGGACAGTTTTACAATGTATGATATTTATGGTTGGTAATTTTTATCTTCCAGCACTTTGAATATATCATCCCACTCCCTTCTGGCCTGTAAGGATTTTACTGAGTAGTCTGCTGATAATCTAATGGGGGTTCCTTTGTATATGATAGGTCATTTTTCTTTTGCTGCTTTCAAAACACTTCTTGTCTTTGAGTTTTGACAGTTTGATCACAATGTGTCTCCAGGTGGATTCTCTGGGTTTATCTTATTTGGAATCTATTAGGTTTTCTGGATCTGGATGTCCATGTCAGAATTTATAAAGCTTTGGACATTATTTCTTTGAATCAGCTTTCTGCCTCTTTCTCTTTCTTTCTGTCTCTTGTATTTCCATTATATATATATATATATATATATATATATATATATATATATATATATATATATATATATATAATGTCAGCTTGATGGTTTCCCACAAGTCCCTTAAGCTTTATTCACTTCTTTTCATTCATTTTCTTTTCACTATTCTGAATAATTTTCAATAACCTGTGTTTGAGGTCAACGATCCTTTCATAATCTTGTCTGATGTCAAACCTCTCTAGTGAATTTTTTCAGTTATTATGTTCTTCAACTTCAATATTTCTGCTTGGTACTTTTAAAATAATTTCTATCTCTGTTGAAATTCTCACTTTTCAAATGCATTCTTCTTCTTTTCTTGTCAAGCATTTTATGATGCTTGAATTCTCTGTCAGGTACATGATGTATCTCCATTTTACTAGAATTAGTTTCTGGAATTTATCTTTTTTACTTTTCTGGATCATATTTCCTAGTTTCTTCCTTTTCTTTCACTCTTTGTGTTGGTATACATTAGAAAAAGCAGCCATCTCTCCCAGTTTTCATGGACTGATCTCACACAGAAGAAAACCATCATCAATCAATCCCACCAGAGATTCAGGGGATTTCTCAGTCCTTCATTGTAATCCAAACTACTGTCTTTATTCATAGCAGCCCCAGGTATGGATGGCAAAATGGCAAGAAAGCAGCTCCCTATAGTATGCTATGTCCTGACAGTGCTCTGAGATGAGCAAGACAGAGTCATGTTTTTCCTGAAGCCTTTGGAAAAGTTGGATCATTGGATGCAACATCCAACTCTTTTCTTCCTCAAGGAGATTCTGGGATTTCAGGCTTTTGCCCACTTATATATACTGAACCAGGGAAGGGGATGTGGCAGGTGTTTGTGTGCTAGTTCAAACTACCATCTTTGCACTTCGGGGCCACCCAGCCTTCTAGAGTATACTGGGTATCATCAAAGCTCTGAAACAGGTGAGACAGATGCTCCTTGGGCATTATGTTACAAAAGTTGTAACATCAGATGCATGGTTCAATTTTTTCAATTCCCAAAGAAAAGATGGGACGTGGAATTTTCCTTCCCATTACATGGTTTTATGGTAGGAGTAGAGATTATGGTGAGAGAGTGTCTTGAATTTTCCTACAGGCTTTGATGTAGCTGGTTTCTCATTCCCCCAGGGTTCAGTGACCTCTTAACTAATTTCGGAAATTCTCACAAAGAAAATTTGTGCACGTATTATTGTTGAGTCAGTGCATCCATGGGGAAAAGGAACATCTAAGATTTCCTATTCCAACATCTTACCTTTCTAAATCAAGTCATTTTAATTGTACTAGAGAAGTTTACTGTTCAAGTAAATTCAGAGTTTTTTTTTTTTTTTTTTTTTTTTTTTTCCAGTGCTGGGGATCAAATTCAGGGCCTTGCACGTGATAGACTAGTACTCTATCATTGAGCTACACATAAAATACATAATCACTTAATGTGTATACCCAAATTTTCATATCTCAGGTTTTCTTAAGCTAAGATTTTTTTTTACATTTAGATATGGAATTTTAAATCAAGGTACATCTATTGTTATATTTGAGTTGGGAGGAATTTCTTTTCTCTAAAGAATAGACCATTATGCAAGTTACAGTGTAATAGTACTCAGAGAGTCCTTATTCTTAACAATAGATTCACATTTTAGGACTATGTTGAAGGAAGGCCATTTATATATAATTTATTCATAACCAGCTTCATGCTAATTTTTGAATCTCTGCTTCTTTCTAAAGAACTGTACCATTTTAGAGGTTCAGGACACTACATTTTTATTTTTTAAGAAAATCAAGCAATTTAATAGATTCTTGATGTGGAACTTGTAAATGATTTTTTTTTTAAAAAAACAAGATTTATGGGGGCTGGGGTTGTGGCTCAGTGGTAGAGCACTTGCCTAGTATGTTTGAGGCACTGGCTTCAATTCTCAGCACCACATATATATAAATCAAATAATAAAGGTCCATTGTCAACTAAAAAATTTTAAAAAAGACTTATTGAGGTACAATCTATGTGCAGCAAAATTTCCCAAACTAAATTGCATATTTGGTGAATTTTTCCTAATGTATGAGGCTAAGTGCCATACCTTTGTGTGTGTGTGTCTATGGTAATGGGGATTGAGCTTAGGTCCTTGCTTGCCAGGCAAGCACCCTACCACTGAGCCACATCCCCAGCCCAGTCCCAAAAGTTATTTCTTGCCAGTTTACAGTCAATGCTTTTTCCCCAGCCCTGGGTAACTATTGATTTGATTTCTTTCATCATAGAGTTTTTTTTGAGGGGAGTGGGGGTACCAGATATTGAACTCAGGGGTGCTGAGCCAGTCCACTGAGCCAGTCCTATTTTGTATTTTATTTAGAGACAGGGTCTCACTGAGTTGCTTAGAGCCTCACTTTTGCTGAGGCTGGCATCGAACTCGCAATCCTGTCTCGGCCTCGAGAGCCACTAGGATTACAGGTATGCGCCACCGAGCCTGCCCAGTATTTTCATTTCTTTTAGGTAAATACTTAGTAGTAGAATTCCGTGTCTAAAAGTGTAGCTTAAAAAGCAGTAGCTAAACTATTTGCCAAATGTTGGATGACCATTTTTCATTCCCAGCAGCAATGTATAGGAACTCATTTGCTACCAGAGGGTATGGGCTGCCGCAGTCTGGCTGCAGCAAAATAACCGGGGTGTGACGAACAACTTGTGTAGATTGATACAGCAGGAGTGGGAGCCGTTTATTGCAGGACAGGAGCAGTATTTATACATTCCACACAGCTTATCTAATTAGCATAAACTAGATACATCAGTCAACCAATAAGGAATCTCCACACTTAATGGCTTGCTTTTGTTACTTTTCAAACCACTCCCTCTGGCATTTTGCCAGGCACCATCCAGACTTGTTTATGAACTTTAACATTCCCCTGGCAAAATGCCAGGTGTTATTTTGACTTGTTTACAGACTCCAACATTTCCCCCTTTTGTTTAATTTAAATAATGACCATAGTGGTTTTTACAGAAACACCATAAATAACCTGCTACAAACAGAAAGGGAGGATACAAAATGCCACAATACCAAGCCAATTGATGGCTCCATGCAAGAAGCCCTTGGAAAAATTATACCAGCAATGACACTGTTAGCAAAGATACCGAGTTACAATTTGTTGTAGATTACAGTTTGTTGTCTCAGTCCAGGTAAAGCAGTGTCTCAAATAGATTAACTCACAGTCCAGGTAAATCACAGTCCAGGTAAGTTCTGCAGGCAGCTAGCTTAAATCACAGTCCAGGTAAGTTCTGCAGGCAACTAGCTTGATCCGAAGTCTCCTCTGGTTCTCAGCAACACTGGAAATTCTTCCACCTTGGTCTTTACCAGCACTGGGATGAAGGCAGGAACTCTGGATGGCTAAAGAAAATCCTGTAGCATTCTACTAAGAAAACAACCTTCTGAACAATTTAGTACATTATCTCAAGGTTTTTTTGCATTTGAAATAAGCATTAATAGTGCTTATTATTTATTAGCCTCCAGGTGTGGGAGAACCATTGTAGCTTAGTTATTGGCATTGAAAATGACCAAACATCAGGGACACCAGTAGCAGTCTTTTGCCGGCTTAGCGTCCCAGGTAGCCCCAGATGGCCCTGGGGAGAGTCCCGGTCTCAAACTGCTACTGGGCACAGGGAGCAAGAGCTTGCGAGACTGTGCCTCCAGGTCAGGTCTAGATTTGGGCGCGGCAGTGGAAGAGCCAGCTCCCCGGTCAGGAGGCGGGGAAGGGCCAGTCGCCGCAGCCTCTTGGAAAATCCTTGCTGCGCTGTGACCGGCTTGCACACTCGGCAGCCGCCTCTCTGCTTCACGCACCCTCCGGTAATGAAAAGTATTTAGTAATAGCCTTTCGCTGCAACTTTTTTCCTGATAATCTTTCTTCTTCTGAACTTTCTTTTTCTTTCTGACTAGAGTTCCTGGGCTTCCATCAACACATGCCCTAACTATTCTTGGTTCCACTGGGGTGCCTTCTTCCCTTAGTAATTTACTTCTCACCCCTTCCATATTTTCATCATAAAGACAATACAATACACTGAGACAAAACAAGACACAAACATACTGCATCAATCTTCTCCATTTTCTTGAAATGGCCATTTTTCCTCTCGCCCTATCTGCCTAGGGACAAGCAGATTTGCTCCCATCCTATCTATGGACGGGCAGCTTTTTTTCGTCACTTACCCCCCAAGTGTCCCGGGGCTCCCCGTAACGGGCCACCATCTGCCGCAGTCCGGCTGCAGCAGAATAATCAGGGGGGTGACGAAGAACTTGTGTACGTTGATACAGCAGGAGTAGGAGCCGTTTATTGCAGGACAGGAGCAGTATTTATACATTCCACACAGCTTATCTAATTAGCATAAACTAGATACATCAGTCAACCAGTAAGGAATCTCCACACTTAATGGCTCGCTTTTGTTACTTTTCAAACCACTCCCTCTGGCATTTTGCCAGGCACCATCCAGACTTGTTTACGAACTTTAACATTCCCCTGGCAAAATGCCAGGTGTTATTTTGACTTGTTTACAGACTCCAACAATGGGCAGTCTTTTAAATTTTAGTCATTCTACTAGGTGTATTGTGGCAACACATTATTGTAACCTGTCGCCCGTGCGTGCACCAGGGATTGAACCCAGGAGCACTTAACTACTAAGCCACATCCCCAGCCCTTTTTATATTTTATTTAGAGACAGGGTCTCACTGAGTTGCTTAGGGCCTCAGTAAGTTGCTGAGGTTGGCTTTTGAACTTATGATCCTCCTGCCTCAGCCTCCCAAGCTGCTGGGATTACAAACGTGAGCCACCATGCACAGCCACATTATTGTTTTAATTTGCTTTTCCGTAGTGAATAATAGAGTTAAGTATCTTGTCCTGTGTTTATTGACCACACATTTATTTGATGAAGCATTTGTCTAAATCTTGTTCATTTAAAAAAATGGGTTTCTTTTTTCTTAGTTTTGTATAGTATGTGTTTTTAAATTAATATTTTGGATAGGAATCTTTTATCAGATACCTGGTTTGAAAATGTCTTCTCAGTGACTTGACTTTTCATTTTCTTAAGAGCATCTTTCTAAGAATGGAAGTCTTAAATTTTGACGAGGTACATTTTATCAATGCTTTTTTTTTTGTTTGTGGTTTGTGCCTTTTGTGTCTTAAGAAGTCTTTGCCTAACCCAAGGTCACAAAGATTCTCTCCTGTGCATTCTAGAAGTGTTATTTAATTTTAGCACTTGTATTTATGTGTATGACTCATTTGACATTAATTTTTGTATATAGTATAAGGGAAAATTTGAGATTAATTTTTCTCCCATGTGGGTATACAATTCTTCTAGCACCATTTATTGAAAATTATCCTTTTCCAATTGAATTGAATTGCTTTGGGACATTTGTTGAATGTCTGGAGTGTCTAGGTCCCCAGCGAATATGTAAAGTAGTTTCTGAACTCTGAAGACTTCATTAATAACTCACCTTCACCACCACCAGTATATGGTTTACTCTGTTCACTATTCTAATTCTGTATCTTATACATATTTCTTTCATTGCACAGACATAATCTATTGCAATTATCTGTTTTCATGACCGTCTTTCCAGATAGCCTATTAGCTCTTTGATGGCAAGAACTGTTCTCTTCATTTATGTTCTGATGTGTTAACACCAGGCATGTAATAGGCATCCCAAACATAATTTATTGAAACAAATTGAATATGCAAATCAGATTCAAATGTCAAGTAGTTTTCCTATATGTCCATAACTGGTATTATTTTTGCAAAGTCCAAGCCAATTTACTCACTTTGTTGTCATATATATGTATATATACATGTATATGTATATATATGTAGGTGTGTATATAGATGTATTGGCACTGGGGACAGAATCCAGGGGTGCTTTACCACTGAGCTACATCCCCAGCCTTTCTCATTTTTTTATTCTGAGATAGGTCTTACTAAGTTCTTGGGGTTGGCCTCAAACTTGAGATTTTCCTGCCTCAGTTTCTCAAATTGCTGGGATTACAGGTGTGTACACCATGCCTGGCTATTATCTAATATTGCTACATAGCACAAATGTCAATTTTTTTTCCTGTCATCACAGACAGTTTAATTCTGACTATTAGGATAAGATTTTCATTTTAGAATCTGTTCTTTGACCTAATAATAAAACAGTTCATTACAGTTGCTATACTAAATGCTAATATGTATTACCTTATTTGATCTTTATAATAATGAGGCCATCATTATTATTATCCTTTTTTTTACAGATGATGGAACAGAGCTAGGGGGTTAAGTAATCTGTCCAAGTCACACATGAACAATGACAGAGAGGATGTAGGTGGCTCTTAATTTAAATACCACATTATAATTATTGCCTGGCTTCATTCATGAAGGTTAAGTTGTAAATTAACTTTCACCTAGATAAAATGTAAGTCCCAGGGATCTGAGATATGGTACAACATCTTTGGTGAAAAATCAGGTGCTAGATTCATTGTTATTGAGTAGACATGCAGTTATATTCTCAGGCAAAATTGTGTTATATATTTCTCAGTCACATAATATGAACTCTTTTACATCTTGCCAAATGTATTATAGAAGGTATTGTTATGTGTTATTTGGCTTGACATTTCCCCTTTATAAAGACATTCCTTTGGGCATGAAAGCTATTTCTCCTTCTAGAACCTTATTTGAAATACAAATGCCACACAGAGCCAAGGCCCTCCTTATCAGCTAATATCTTATTTATTTACACATTACTTTATTAAAGGAAACTGGAAATTCATCCAAGTATAAGGTAGAGCATCTTTTTTTGTGTGTGTGTGTGGTGCTGGGGATTGAACCCAGGGCCTTGTGCATGTGAGACAGGCACTCTACCAGCTGAGCTATGTCCCCAGCCATAAGTAGAGCATCTTGAGACTGATGAGTCTTACAAGCAAAGAAAGCCTAAGAGTATCAAGAGTTTGCATCTCAATTTTTTCCCAACTCTACTAGGAGCCCAGATCCTAACAGTTCCTAAATCCAATTTTTCTGATAGTTATGAGTTTCAAGCCAATTTTCTGTAATCTCAGGAATGGTACTTCTTATCATTTTCTAAAACTGAGCTGTTCTTGTGGATAGCTCTTTTTCTCAATATACCACTGATCATCTTTGAGAATTTGTCAGCACCTTTCTTCTTTACCTCACCAGCCTCTGAGATCTATATTTTTAGTCATACATTCATTATAATAATTATGGCAGTATTAAGAGTAATAGCAAAAGCTGAGTTTAAATAGCATTTGCCTTTTTCTGGTTGACTCATAGTGCATTATCTTCTTTATATTCACTATAATTGTGTGAAGTAAGTTCTTTTATCATTCCATTTTATAGTTGAGATATTTAAGGCTTAAATGTGTAAGTCCCTTGCCAAAGGTCACGTGGCCAATAGTTGATAGACAGGGCATGGAGTTAGTTTTGTTTGAGAGAAGGATGAATACTTTTAATCGTTTCATCATAATGCTTCACAGAAACCCCCAAAATGCCTCAGAAATGGGACCAGTTTGTCAGCCAAGCAGAAGATAATATTAGTAATAATCACGATCTTTATATAACATCTTGTTATTCATAAAGCACTATCAGATCTATCATGGGGATAGGATTTGTGTGCTGATTTCTTTTCCTATGAAATTATATCTACAGATTAGCAAGAATTTTAGGAAGACTTTAGGAGTATTTAGAAAGTGTCTTCTTCAAGAGTAAGAAGGGCAATCTGATAAAATGACCTTGGGATGAGTAACAAATTCAATTTCTTTGTAGTTACTTTAATAAGTTACCTCTTTATGTTACTTTGAAAGAGAACATTAATTTTTTAAAATAAATTATAGGAGAAGTAACTCAAGAGGAGATAATTAAATTTATTTCTAACTTTTTTGATTTAGTGTAAGTTCGTTTAGAATGTTTTATCTAGGATAGATTCTTATGTTCCTTGAATATTTGAATGGTTCCACCTGAAGATGAAGTGGTTGGTTTCTGAGAAGCCTTTCTAAGATTTAAAACAAACAAACAAAAAAACCCCCAAGAATACCTGTTAAGAATTCAGTAGTGTTGTGTTCTAATGCTGACCCTTCATTGCCTGCTTGAAGCTTTTACTTCAATTATTTAAAAGGTGATTGGATAATGACGTTAGACCTTTTTACCTCTAAAATTTGTTGAGTTTGACTCTCTTCCTGATGGTTTTTAGATTTATATGATGTTTATTTATCTTAATATTGAAGAATACCATAGAAAAGTGCTCCTCAAACTTTTTGGCCTTGTGCCTTTCAGAAATTATTGAGGACCCTGAAAAGCTTCTATTAACATTTACCATATTAGAATTAAAATTGAGACATTTTGAAACATAAGAATGCATGAATAAATGTTCCATTGGCCATCAGAGTGATGATATCATCACGGGGCCATATAGCCTCTGGAAAACTCCACTGTACATTCAGGAGAAAATGAGAGAAAAAATGGTATTACAGAAGTAGTCCTGAATTCAATGACTCCTTGGAAGAGTCTTGGGAATCTGGGGATCTTGTATGATATTTAAGAACTGTTGCTGGGTTGGGGATATAGCTTAGTGGGAAACTTGCCTAGCTGCAGACCTGGGCTCAATCCCCAGCACTGCAAAAACAAACAACAAACAAACAAACAATTACTTAGTGCTGTAGAACTTATGTATTTAATTTCTTTATAGATGAAAGCAGATTAACATTCAGGGAGTCTAGTTGACCATTATCTGCCTGCTATCCCTTCTTGGTCGCATCCTCAATTGCAGGGTAATGTATTAACAGGATAGGCCTTGTCTAAACATTATTGTATAATGGTGCTATTTATTTGTTCTCTGCACATTAAAATATAGACCCAAACTATTGGTTGAAATACTTTTTTGTTAACACCCTGAGGGGTTCCTTTCAAGTCTTATGTTAATAATTGAAGGATTAATTTGAAAAAGATGAACACACATTGTAAAATAAACCAAATAGTGTGTACCAAATAATTTGAGAAAAATCTACCTACAACAAATTTTAAAAATAATGTAGAGTATGGTTCCTAACATTAATTTCCAATCATGGAGTGTAAAAATGAATGAAACCTTCAACAAAATGTATGTAAGGAAATGTCTCTGGTTCATGTAAGGAATTCTCTTCTCTTTTAGTCATTCAGATTCCAAACCATCCATTAATTCTCTGCTGTGAACCCACTCTTATCTCTCAGTAGACTTCTTCCTTCTACATATAAAGGATTTACCCTCCCCTCTCCTCCTCTCCCTTCCCCTCCTCTCTTCCCCTCTCCTCCTCCTCCTCCTCCTCCTCCTCCTCCTTCTCTCTCTCTCTTTTCTGGGAATCAAACCCAGGGCCTCATGTTCGGCATGAGCTCTACCACTGAACTATGACCTTAACCCATGCTTTAGTTAGTCTTTCTTTGCTGTGACCAAAATACCCAATGAGAACAATTTGGAGAAGGAAAAGTTTATTTGAGGTTCACGGGTTCAAAGGTCTCAGTCCATAGATGGCGGACCCCATTGCTCTGGGCACAAGGTGAGGCAGCACATCATGGGAGAAAGGCCCAGCGGAAGAAAGCTGCTCAGTTCATGGCAGGGTCAGGAAGGAGAGAGAGATATAGAGATAGAGAAAAAAATGAAAAGACCATAGGGAAGATGCACCCTTCCAGGACACAACCCCAGTGACCTACCTCCTCAGTCCAAGCCTCACCTGCCTACAGTTAGCACGCAGTTAGTCCATTCAAAGTAGGATGGAATGATTAGGTTACAGCTTTCATAATCTAACCATTTTACCTCCGAATATTCCTGCATTAACACAGGAGCTTTTGGGGTACACCTCATATCCAATCCATAATACTTTATAAAGGATTTGTATCTGTTTTAGAGGATCCTCATTCTAACTATAATTACTTTGAGTTCAAACTTGAAGTCCAGAGTTCTCTACAACTAAAATTTATTGTTCTGATTACTTTAATTTGCTAGTATGCATATTTATTAATGCTAAATTTAATGAAGCTCACTGTCTTTCAAAACCACCTGCAGTGACTGGAGAATGACAGTCTCTCTACTCTAATGGGGTGGTAGAAGCATGATGGTACAACTTGGCCTTTTGTTGGAAAAGATAAATTTGAAGTTGAATATCTCTGGTTAAAAAAAGTCTTCTCCAGGGCTGGGGTTGTGGTTCAGAGGTAGAGTGCTTGCCTAGCAATTGTGAGGCACTGGGTTCAATCCTCAGCACCACATAAAAATAAAGATATTGTATCCACCTATAATTAAAAAATAAATATTTTTAAAAAGTCTCCAATGCTAAATCAGAGAAGTTAATGTTTTTGTCATTCATGCACATCTGTGGTTTCTTATTGTAAGCTTGTGTGAGTCTTTGCCTAGAATTATTTTTCTGGCCATGGTTGTATACTTCACATTATAGAGACAGGAAAAAATATATCCAGGGACTTAAAGCCTACAAAAGGAGCTCAATGAATAATGAAGGGTGGAAGTTTGTGGATTAGATACCTCAGCTCCCTCACTCTGGGTTGAGACAATTCTGAGACTTGTTCTCTACAAACTCCTAGGTAGTCCCAATGGAATTGAGCACCGGGTGTCCACAGCAGAAGCCTGCTCATTAGTGAACCTTGTATTGACTTTCTTCCCTTCTCTCACTTACTATTGGTGTTCCCTCAGGGCCACTTCTCATTTGTACTCAAACCTTTGTCTCAAGTCTGTTTCTAGGGTATCTTGAACTAAGATACATGCCAGCCATAAATGTGATTTTCTCTTGTATGTTTACTTATGCCCTAGCCACATTAACATGTTCTACTTCCTGTAGCATCAGTGGTCAGTGTTAATCCAGGGCTAGTCACTGTTCCCATGGTAGCAGCCAGAGCTTACAGTCAGTAGTGTCCCAATAAATTTTTAACAGGCAGCCTCAGAAAAAGAAGTCTTCTTTTATAGGTTTTGCTGACTACTGCCATGTATGTACTCCTACCACAACTGATTTCAAGCCACCAAAGTGATGGTCCTGAATGTCAGGATGAGAAGACATATGCGTAGTTGATTCTCATGAACCTATATAAGTTGGTTTAGCATACCACTGTTTACAGGGCTAAGCTGGTACAAACAGGGCAGTTACAGTGATGAATATTTGAATGGAATTTCTAATAATGGAGCATAAATATAATCTAATCATATCCTCATGCTTTAAATGAGGACCCTGACTGATGTTTAGGGGGAGGAAGGAATCTGTTTAATATCATGTTGTTAGTTAGGGAAATCAGAAATCTGGTCTTAGTTCTTGTCCATCAATGCAGATGACAAGGAGCAGCATGAGGGCTACAAAAAGGATCTGTTTTCCCAGGTTCAGTGGTAACGGTGAAAGGTGTGTTGTTGGAGGTGTAGGATCAACTAGGAATAGGGTTAGGTAGGAAAAATGTGGCTAGTGCCTTATTGGTTTGCTTTTCTGATTTCCCTTCCATCCTTCAACAAATATTTATTGATGGTTTATGACATGCCTGGAACTACACATTCAACACTGATGAATGGGTGGCATTCATCATCCACTTTACATACTAGAAATAATAAAGATGCCTAATAATTAACTGCAAGTGTACTAAGTATTAAGAAAAGGAGAGCTGGGCATGGTGGTGCATGCTTGTAACCCCTGCAACTTGGGAGGCTGAGGAAGGAGTATTGCAAGTTTGAGGCCAGCCTCAACAACTTAGCTAGGCTCTAAACTATTTAGCAAGACCCTGTCTCTAAATAAAAATAAAAAGAGCTGGGGATGTGGTTTAGTGGTAAAGCATCCCTGGGTTCAATCCTCAGTACCAAACAACAAAACAAAACAAAACAAAAACAGGGAAAGGGGACTGTGTAGTAACAGAAACTTAACCTTGTCTGGAACTTCAAAGAAAGGATTTTGGGGAGAGCAAACAGACTTGTGGCTCAGAAAGACTTGCAGAGCTAGATTAAGGGCAGGAAAACAGTGCTGGAAGTACAGTAAACTAGAGAAAAAGGAAAGAATTATCAGAGAGAATGATTACTATATATGATTGTAACAAATATTTTCTTTCCTATTCTGGGGTAGAATGGGTTTGGGCAGTGAAAGATGGTAAGTCATTGACTGTTTTAACCAGGGTTGAGGTGTGCTTTAGTTTATGTTTTTAGAAAGATCACCATAATTATGGAGTAGAAAAGGATCCAAGTTTGGGCTAAACCAGGACAGTTGCTCTGACGTCTTTTAGGATCTCATAAATGTCTAATGGGTGATTGCTCCAATAATTCCATAACCCCCTGATGGTTTAGCTTAGCAATCTGATAAGTAGATATCCTATAAATATCACCTATGATGTTTTAATCTTATTTATACTCATCATTTTAATTTCTAACCTTTATACTACTCTAGTAGGTATTTGGTAATATAATCTGAACCTTATAATACAATGATAACTATAAAAACACTAGATGTCATCCTGAGTTACTTCATGAATATTAACTCATTGAATATGCCCAGCAACCCTATACTCATCCTTATTTTGTTAAGAAACTAAAAGCACAGTGAAGTCATTTGCCCTGTGTTACAGGGATAACAAATGGAAGAGCTAGGATTGAGACCCAGGCTGTCTTCACCCCAGTGTCTGAGTATTATCCCCTGTGAAAAAATCACTTTGTATAATTTATGACCCAGGTAGGGAATTAATTGTAATAACTCCAATTATTGAGTTCTCTATTGAAGTAATTCTCTTCAGGTATGCAATTTGCCAGTTTGACTATATTTGTTTTGTAACTTTTATACTGGATTGAAATAATTGAACTTTTTAGTTAATCAGAGTCCCAGAGTACCAGGCTCTTTATTTTTTCCTCTTATTTACTTAACAAACATGTTTGTTATGCATTGTTATAAATGTGCCACAAATACTAATTCATGACAACCCAAGGAGGTATGTATTGCCATTATCTGCATTTTACAGGTGAAGAAACAGGGGCACCAAAAGTTTGAATAAGACCAAATATAAATAAATGAATAAAATAAAGGTCTATCAACATCTAAAAATTATTTTTTAAAAAGCTAATAAACTAATTGGGCTGCATACCTAGGCACTCTGGCTTGGAGGCCTTGATTTTAACTTCTAGACTGTACCATCTTTCTTACCTAGAACAGTTTCTCTTAGTCTCAGACAATTCTAATTTATTGAATAATAATGAAAATTTCATTTTTGTAGACTAAATATTCCTAATCTTTCCTTGATAGTACAATTTGACACAATATATATTAACACACTTGAACTCTTCACATAAACTACTAGAAGGTTAGTTTTATAGCCTATAGATTCCCCCCCCAACTTTATGTGGAGGTATAATTATATATAACATTGCTTATAATTAATGTTTCCAATCTGATTAGTTTGAACATATGTATACACATGTTTAATTTCGCTACAATCTAGGTTAAAAAAAAATATATATATATCCATCACCTCTTAAAATTTTCTGTGTCCTGTTAGTTTTTATTTTTATAATAAGGACATTTAACATAAGATCTACCCTCTTAATACTTTTTTTTGGTACCAGGGATTGAACGCAGGGGCACTCGACTATTGAGCCACATCCCCAGCCCTATTTTGTACTTTATTTAGAGACAGGGTCTCACTAAGTTGCTTAGTTCTTTGCCATTGCTGAGGTGGGCTTCAAACTTGCGATTCTCCTGTCTCAGCCTCCTGAGCCACTAGGATTACAAGTGAGTGCCACTGCACCGGATTCTTAATAGGTTTTTATTTACATGTATCAGTCTGTTTTCTGTTACTATAATGAAATACCTGAGGTTGTGTTCTTACAAAGAAAATGACTTTTTTAGTTCATAGTTTTGGAGGTTGAAAGTTGAAATGACATAACCCTGGCTCTAGTGAGGGCCCTTTTGGCTGTGTCATTTCATGGCAAAGATGGCACCATGATGACAAGAGTGCATATTGCCAGAGAAGAAGTCAGAGTGAGAGGAGAAGTCAGTGTTGTTTTTTTTTTTATAACAGCCTTCTTGCAAGAATGAATTCTCAGTCTCATGATAGCTACCTTAATCCCTTCAGAGAGCAGCATGCCTTGTGACCCCCCCCCCCCCAACACATACACACCTTTTTTCTTCTTTTTCTGCTGTACTGGGGATTGACCTGCAGGGCCTCACACATGCTAGGCAAGCACTCTACCACTAAGCTACATCCCCAGTCTAATTTTATTTTAAGACAGCATTTCACTAAGTTTCTCAAGCTGGCCTCGAACTTGTGAGCCCCCTGCTTCAGCCTCCTGAGTAGCTGGGATTATAGACATGCACTACTGCACCTGGATAGGTCCTTCCTCTTAAAGGTCCCACCACTTCTACACTACCACACTAAGAAACAAACCTCCAATACCTAAATCTTGAGGAATAATCTCGAATCATATGTAAGCCATAGCAGTATACAATACTGTATTGTTAACTATATGTAGCCTATAATTTTTTTTTCTCTAGGGAAGACTTTTTTATTGATTATTTTTAGTTATATATAACATTAGGATTCATTTGGATATAATTATAAATGCATGGAACATAATTTGCTCTAATTCAGTCCCCATTACTTCTGTTTTCCCTCTCCTTCTCCCTCCCAGTTCCCTTTCCTCTATTCTACTGATCTTTCTGCTATTTACTTACAGGGTTTTTTTTTTTTTTTTCTTAATTAATTAGTGTTTTGTGGATGTACCTGATGGTGAGATTCACTGCAGTATATTCATATATGTACATAGGAAAATGAGGTCAGATTCATTCCATTATTCTTTCCTTATCCTGTCCCTCCTCCCTCCCCCTCAATCCTCTTCATCTAGTCCACTAATCTTCCATTTTGATGGAATCCCCTCCTCCTTTTCCTTTCACCCCCTCCCCCCTTATTTTGAACTAGCTGCCACATAGCAGAGAAAAATTCAACCTTTGACTTTTTGGGTCTGGCTTATTTCACTTAGCACAATAGTCTCCATTTTCATCCATTTACCAGCAAATGTTATAATTTCATTCATCTTTATTAGCCTGTAGATTTTTAAACTTCCTATGGACCCAAGAAGGGAAGAATCATCATAGAAGTTCCATAATTTGCTCCTTGATTGATTTATATATGTCTTTCATTTCCATATTAGAATTGATATGTTAAAGCCCTATCTAATTTTGTCCTGACATATAAATAACAACAAAGAATCATATATTCATTAAAATATTATATTTAAGTAGGAATTACAATGTGACTTCTACTAACATTTTCATATCAAGTATATTCAAACTAGATAATAGAAATCAACTTTAAAAAATATGTATGTAACTTATAAATGGAGCTGTAAAGGCTTGTAATTAAGGAAGACCACTTTCTGTGGCTGTCATCCATCAAAGAACCTCTTTGTCATTACAATTTCTCGAACAACCATTTGGCAATTCTGTGCCTTGATGGGCTCAGGTCATTTTAGCTTTAAAGAACATTCTAATTTTCAGAACATTTTAAGGTGCATACGTCTCCCCCCTCCCAACTTTCTGTATTGCTTTTACTTCATCACTGTTGGCTTTCTTATCTCTAACCGAAACTCCAGGCGGTGCCTTAGTAACTAGAAAGGACATGATGCAGAGTTGCAGAGTAAATATTTCTGGTTGAGCTTCAGCTCAGTGAAATGCAGCCTTTTGAGTGCTGTCATAAAAGCTAGCATGACTCACAACCCACATCTTATTTTCAGAGGTGACTAATGCTTCACAGATGTGTGATTGTTTGGCGTTCCACAATTACAAAGAATGCATTTGTCCCCCATTTCCTGGTTTTAATTCATTCCTTTCTTGGCAGTTTCATCCTTGACCTTGACAAGATCCCCCTTGAAGATATAACTGTTTTTACCACTCAGATTACTAGAACAACTTCCTGGCTGGCTTTTGTTTTTTCTGTGGTTATTGTTAAACAAACCACTGGAAAACATGAACTTCTTGAATTGAAGGACCACCTGAAATTTTGAGAAAAAGCAAATCCACCCAACCAAGATGTCATTTAATTATTGAGCAAATATTATTGAGAGTCCTAGGAATTGACTTGGCATTAGATATTCTAAGATGAATATCTAATGATAAATACTTAGTGCCCAACGTAAAGGGCCTGGATCTTTTGAAGTCTGTGAAATCAGAGTGAAATTACTTGGAATAAATACTTGGATGTTCTAATCAACTGTATAAATTCAAGAGAAAGATAATCAGTACTTATTAAACATTTGATATAAACTAGATGTCTTGGATGAATTATCTCATTTAATTCTTACACAATTTGGAAAGAAAGGAATGATTCACACATTTTACAGATGAGGAAACTTAGAATGGGAAAGGTTAAATAATTTGCTTACAGTTACATACTTGGCAGAGCTGGGGTAGAACATAGGTGTGTGTGATCCCAATGTCTGTGTTCTTTCAACTGCATAACCTTATGTATTTTGTTCCATGGATTTCCATTATTCGAGTTTGTCTTTTCACATTGAAAAAGTAAATCCTAATGAGAAAATTAAAAAAGAAAAAAGGGAAAATAAAATAAACAAGCAAATATAAGACCAAAAAAAGGGGATTGGAACAACAGCTATGGCTATAAGGTTATGTAAAGTTACATAGCATCGTATGAACTACTGTGTACTAGGATTGAGATGGGAAAGCACAAAGGTTCTGAAAATTGGAACTTTAGTGACCATCAGGCTCTTTTACATAAGGAAGTTTTGCATCATCCACTATTTCATGGCAGAGGACCAGCCAAATATTTCAGGTAATTCCAATGACAGGAAATGCACATACAATTTGAGATTGTTTACCCCATTTTTGAACTTCTGTCTTGGTAAGAAAATCTTCCCAATAACCACAAATACCAAATACCTGTGGTTTCTATTTATGGATTCTAGTTATGTTCTATTTGTGTCCCTGAAACAATATAGAATTCATTAATTGAGTAAATGTTTTTTGACCATGACCTAAGTGTGAGTTATAGAAAATTCTTGACCTGCAGGGGAAATCTGCTAGTTTTCTCTACTGGTAGTATTCTGGTTCCTGTGATAGTTTTAAAAATTTCTTTTGTGTGTCTTGTGAAATTGGTTAATGTCAGTAAACCTCTGATCTGCTTGTTTTTGGACCTGGGCTCAGTTGAAATCCTTGAGTGTTTTTTTTTTTTAACCCCCTTTTTTGCTTTGCTTTTTTTTTTTTTTTTTCATTGCTGGAGTTGGAACCCAGGGCCTGGTTCATGCTAGGCAAGCACTCTACCACTGAGTTATATCCCCAGTCAGAGGGTGTTTTTCTTTTAAAACCAAGATCATGACTCATACTCTGGTAGAGTTCTTTTTTGTTGTTGTTGTTCTAAGTTAGGTATATATGACAGCAGAATATATTTCAATTCACTATACGCAAATGGAGCACAACTTTTCATTTCTCTGGTTGTACACAATGTAGAGTCACACCATTCGGGGGATCCTATATGCACCTAGGGTAATGCTGTCTCATTCCACCATCTTTGCCACCCCTATGCCCCCTCCCCTCCCCTCACTCCCCTCTGCCCAATCCAAAGTTCCTCTATTCTTCCCTTACCCACCTTCCCCCACCATTATAGATCAGCCTCCACGTATCAGATAAAACATTTAGCCTTTGATTTTTTTGGACTGGCTTATTTGCTTAGTACGATATTGATATTCTTTAACTCCATTCATTTACCTGCAAATGCCATAATTTTATTCTCTTTTAATGCTGAGTAATATTCCATTGTGTATCTATGCCACCGTTTCTTTATCCATTCATCTATTAAAGGGCATCTAGGTTAGTTCCACAGTTTAGCTATTGTGAATTGAGCTGCTACAAACACTGGTAGGCTTCTTAGTAGCCAAGTTATTGGAACATTAATGGGCCACTCACCATTCTGACCCTACTACGTGGACCATGAGATATTTTTTTCCCCATGTGTTGATTCAATTGAATATAAAATGATATAGAGACAATTAAGAGGACAGCTAGCCCAGATTTGGTGACAAAAGGTTTTCCTGAGTCCACAGAGATGAGAACTAAGTTTAAAAGAGGGTAGCCAGACAAGGTTGGATAGACAGTGGGGATGGGGGTCAGGGCTATACATAATGGCAGGGAGGCCTATGAGAGCATGACATGTTTGAGCAACTATAAAAGTTCCACTATGTCTTCCTGAATTCTTATTTTCAAATTCATTGAGGTATAATTTATGTAGAATAAACTTTGTCCATTCAAACTAATGATGCAATGTAAGTTTTGATCCATGTGTACACTCAGGAAACAATTACTATAACCAAATATAGATTTTTTTCCCCCAATTTCCTAATGACACTTTCACTCTATCTTACCCTCCATTTTCAGCCCTGTGACAACAGGAATCTGCTTTCTGTCTCTGAAGATCAGTTTATCTTTTCTAGAATTTTACATAAAAGAGATTATACAGGATGTACAATTTTGTGTCTGACTTTTTTTATTCAGCAAAATGATTTTGAGGCCCAGTGTGTGGTGACATAAACTTGTAATCTTAGCTATTCAGGAGGTCAAAATAGGAGGATCACAAGTTCAAGGCTAGCCTCAGCAACTTGGTGAGACCCTGTCTTAAATTATAATATTAAGAGGACTGGGGATGTAGCTCAATGGTAGAGCAATTGCCTATTATGTGCGAGGCCCTGGGTTCAATCCCAAGTGCTGTCAAAAACATATTTTAAGATTTATTTTTATGTTATATATACACCAGTCATTTGTTTCCTTTTATTTCTGATAAGAAGTTCCTTGTGTGGATATGCCACGTTTTATTCATCCCCACTGGCCTATTGATGGCCATTCAAATTGTTTCTAGTTTTGAGCAGTTATGAATAAAATTGATATAAACATTCATGTACAATCTTTGTGGGGACATATATTTTCATTTCTCTTGGCAAAAAAGCTAGAAGGGGAATAACTAGGTAGCTTGGAAAGTGTCTAAAGGTGTTAAGAAACTGCCAAAAATTTTCCAAAGTGGTTATACCATTTTACTTAGCCATGAGCATGTATAAGACTTCCAGTTTTTCCAAATTCTCCTCAACTCATGGCAGTGGTGTTTTATTATGAATGGTATGTGCTAGTATGTCATTATGGTTGTTTTAAATTTAATTTTATTATTTTATTGGCACATAATATTTCATATATTTATGAGGTACAATATCATGTGTTGACTGATGTCTACATTGAGTAATGGTCAACTCAGGATGATTAGTGCATCTATTACCTTCAACTTCCATCATTTCCTCATGGTGAGTACATTCAAATTCCTCTCTAAGTGTTTTGAGATGTGCAATGCATTATGGTTAACTATAGTCAGTCTACTGTGCTGTAGAACACCAGAATTCTTCTACTAACTGTAATATTTTTAATCCGCATTTTCCTAATCTCTAAAGATGTTGGATAGCTTTTCATGTGTTTATTGGCCATTTACATATCTTTTTTTAATGAAGTGCCAAATCATGTATTTTGCCCATTTTTAATTGGTTATCTTCTGTTAATTGAGGAATAATATTTTTGTATTTCTACCTAAGAAGGATGTTTATATATATATATATATATATATATATATATATATATATATATATATATATATATATATATATAAATGATTTATATACACATGTATATATAAACTATATAAAATGTATTTATATGTATATGTAAAAATAATATAACATATAAATTTTTCCCAGTCTTTCAGTTGCCTTTTCATTTTCTTAATGGTTTCATCTGATGAGAGAAAGTTTTTATTTTGGTAGTCTAATTTATAAATTTTTTCTTTCATGATTCATGCTTTTGATGTCAAGAAATCTTCACTTAACTCAGGGTTACAAAAAAATAGTCTCCAGTGTTTTCTTCTAGAAGTTTTGTGTTTTAGCTTTCACATTTAAGTCTATCATCCATTTCTAATTTATAGCATATTTTATATATCATATTATCATTGTTATGCACAACATATTATATATTGTCTATATCTATCATGATACATTACTATATATATCATACGTATGTTATATGGGTATGTATAAATGTAAGTAAGAGCTAAGGGTTTTTTCTTCCCATATGAAGATTGAATTGTGCAGGTACCATTTGTGAACAAGATTGTCTTTTCTCCATTGAATTACCTTGATGAACTCTATAAAAAACCTCTTTACCATACATTTTGGGTCTATTTTTGTCTTTTAAATCTGTTCCATTGATCTAAAAGTCTATCATTTTATTATACTGCCTCTATTACTATAGTTTTATAATAAGACTTAATATCAGGTCAGATGTCTTCCGACTTCTCTTTTAAATCATTTTGGGAATTGCAAGAGATGAAGACAGAGTTAGTCAAGGTTCAGATAACACAAGGTATTTTTAGGCAGGCTACAGAGCTATGTCCTGAAACTAGTGAACTATTAAAGAATTGTTTATGTAAGAGCAACAAGGTTATATATGCATTCTGGAAATCATTCTAGGAAATTAGTAGAGAATAGATTGGAGGGTCCAAACAGTTTATTTGTACATTTCTGATACCAAATGTTTGGGATTTTCCTCACACTAACCAATATTTCAAATCTCTGGATACTAACTGACTGTCCTATAATTCAATTCAATTCTGACCCTAGCTACCTGGAGTATCACACACCTCAGCATTTAAGAGATCAGTCTCACAAGACTACACTCACTTCAGATGCAATTTGCAAGTCTGGGCCATCTGTACTTCTGACAGACCAGCTATAAAGTGGGGGATTCTCATAATGCCTTCTCTACTTTTGATTTGGTAGGAAAACTTGCAGAACTCAGGAAGTGACTTTACTTACTCACACCAGTTTATTATAAAAAATATTTCTCAAGCATACATGCCTGTAATCTCAGGTACTGGGTAGGCTGAGGCAGGAGTGTTGGCAAGTTGAAGGCCATCCTTGGCAACTTAATGAGAGTCTGTCTCAAAATAAAATTTTTAAAAGGGCTGAAGATGTGGCTCAGGTATAAATCACTTGCCTAACATGCATGAAGTCCTGGGTTCAATCTCTACTATTCCCACCAACAAAGGTGATGGGGGGCAGGGGGTACTACTCAAATGGAAGAAGTGTACAGGGCAAGGGGGATGGACAGTGCAGAGTTTCCATGTCCTCTGTCCTAGCATCATGATGTATTTATTAATCCAAAAGCTCCATGAAGCCCATCATTCAGGGTTTTTTATGGAGATTCTATCATGTAGGCATAATTGATTCACCCATTGGTCATTGGCAATTAATTCAATCTCCAGCACCTCTCCTCTCCCCAGAGGTATGGGGTGGAACAGTGTTGAAAGTTGGAACCCTCTAACATACAATCAATCAACAAGTACATGAAAAATTGCTCACAATCTCTAGCAGTCAGAGAAATGCAAATCAAAACCACCCTAAGATACCATCTCACTCCAGTAAGATTGGCAGCCATTATGAAGTCAAACAACAACAAGTGCTGGCGAGGATGTGGGGAAAAGGGTACACTTGTACATTGCTGGTGGGACTGCAAATTGGTGCAGCCAATTTGGAAAGCAGTATGGAGATTTCTTGGAAAGCTGGGAATGGAACCACCATTTGACCCAGCTATTCCCCTTCTAGGTCTATTCCCTAAAGACCTAAAAAGAACATGCTACAGGGACACTGCTACATCGATGTTCATAGCAGCACAATTCACAATAGCAAGACTGTGGAACCAACCTAGATGCCCTTCAATAGACGAATGGATAAAAAAAATGTGGCATTTATACACAATGGAGTATTACTCTGCATTAAAAAATGACAAAATCATAGAATTTGCAGGGAAATGGATGGCATTAGAGCAGATTATGCTAAGTGAAGCTAGCCAATCCCTAAAAAACAAATGCCAAATGTCTTCTTTGATATAAGGAGAGTAACTAAGAACAGAGTAGGGACAAAGAGCATGAGAAGAAGATTAACATTAAACAGGGATGAGAGGTGGGAGGGAAAGGGAGAGAGAAGGGAAATTGCATGGAAATAGAAGGAGACCCTCAGGGTTATACAAAATTTCATACAAGAGGAAGTGAGGGGAAAGGGGAAAATAATACAAGGGGGAGAAATGAATGACAGTAGAGGGGGTAGAGAGAGAAGAGGGGAGGGGAGGGGAGGGGAGGGGGGATAGTAGAGGATAGGAAAGGCAGCAGAATACAACAGACACTAGTATGGCAATATGTAAATCAATGGATGTGTAACTGATGTGATTCTGCAATTTGTATATGGGGTAAAAATGGGAGTTCATAACCCACTTGAATCAAAGTGTGAAATATGATATATCAAGAACTATGTAATGTTTTGAACAACCAACAATTAAAAAATTAAAAAAAAAAGAAAGTTGGAACCCTCTAATCATGTTTTGGTTTTTCTGACAACCAGCCCTGATCCTGAAGCTATCCAGAGGCCCACCAAGAATGGCCTCATTAGAACAAAAGATGCTTCTATCATCCAAGCAATTTCAAGGGATTTGGAACTGAGGACAAGGACCAAATATATATTTATCACAGAAGTATATGATTAAAATCTGAAAGAGTAAGAATAGTTAGGCTGTTTTAGTAATATAGAAGAGATGGTAAGGATATTATTTAGGTCACCAAGATAGAACAGTGCCGACCAATGGAAATTTCTGTAATGGTGGTACTTGGTATGGACTAATGTTTGTGTCCCCTCAGAATTGTTCTGTGGTGCTCTTATAGTCTAGATATGTACTAACTAATAGCCAGAAGATATACATTTCTACTGAGTTCTTGAAATGTGTCCAATGAAACTGAAGAACTGAATTTTAAATCTTACTTAATTTGAATCAATTAAAAGGCTACATGTATCTAATGGCTACTGGATTATATAGTGTGGAGCTCCAAGAAAGAATTGACTTCAGAAATAATGAGAAAGTTTTGAAAGAATTTCATCACTGATGGAGGTCAGACTGGGAATTCAATAAAGAAGAGAAAGAAGTTAAATATGAAACCCAAATTTCTGTGCATTGTGATGAATTAATTATTTGACATCCTTATTACTTCTAGAGTATAAACTTAATGAGGGTGGGGCTGTTTGTCTTAGTCAATGTTTTATCCCTATCACCTTATATCATACCTGATATATAGGAGGCGCTCATTGAGTATTTGTCAAAGGATGGATGGAAGGGAGGGAGGCAAAACAATCTGATAAAGCACTAGCCACATTCAAGATGATAAAGGATTAGTATGAGAAGAAAATCCAGGAGGAAGTAAGTAGTATCTCATATGTTCGGCACTGCTTATATATTCCTACTGCATTACATCATTTAATCTGTTCAATAATCCCCTGAGTTAGATATTTATTCCCATTTTACAGATACTCAAACTGAAAGTTGGAAAAGTTAAAGAAACTGAGCAAAGTGACCTTAACTAGGTGGTAGAGTTTCAAACTCTTGAGTTGGGACCAACTTACAGGAAAACAATACTAGCTCCAGGAGAGAAGTTTGGACTCTATACATACACTTTTTGGAATCAACAGTAAAAAGAAGTACTAAGGAAAGCTATGGGAGGAAGTCCAGAAAAGAGTCTTATCCTTAAATCTGAGGGTGAAGAAGGGCTAAGGAAGGGTAGGGAGTGGCCCCCATCTCAAGGACTAAATGTGGTCCATGTGTTTCATGGGTCTATAGGAAAAGGACTTTCTTGAACTGGGGACAGAGTCAGATTATAAGGCACCAAGGAGGGATTAGAAGAAGATACAACGATAGCAAGTGCAAACTTTTATTCTTTTTTTTTTTTCTTGGAAAGGGGATTGAACCCAGTAGTGATTAACCACTGAGCCACATCCTCAGCCCTTGTTATATTGTATTTAGAGACAGGATCTCACTGAGTTACTTAAGGCTTCACTAAGTTGCTTAGGCTGGCTTTGAGCTTGCAATCCTCCTGCCTCAGCCTCCTGAGTCACTGGGATTACAGTCGTGCTCCACCACACCTGGCTATTAACGTTGCTATTTTAAGAAGGAAAATATTTGAGCTGGGTATAGTAGCTGCACTGCTGTAATCCCAGTGACTTGGGAAGCTGAGGCAGGAGGATTGAAAGTTTAAAGCCAGCCTCAGCCTCTGCGATGCACTAAACAACTCAATGAGACCCTGTCTCTAAATAAAATATAAAATAGGGCTGGGGATATGGATCAATGGTTGAGTGCCCCTGAGTTCAATTCCTGGTACCACACCCCCCCCCAAAAAAAAAAAAAAAAGAAAAGAAAATATTTGAGCATGCTTGTGGGAAATAAAAGACCATTGAGGTGGAGAAGGACCAGAGAGTGAAAATCCTGATGATGGATGTTGTGATCTATAGCAATGCTTCTCAAACTGTGATCAGCAGACTCATACCAGTCCATGAACTGTGAGTTACTACTTGTCCAATATAGTAAATTCCTCTATTTTTATTTCATTTTTTACAGTGTGGGGATGGAACCCAGTGCCTTGATGCATGGTAGGTAAGCACTCTACCACTGAGCTACACCTCTAGCCTCTGAGACAGTAACTTGTGATGCATATAGAAATGAAAAATAGAACTGGAGGGGTACCTTAGTGGTAGGATTCTTGCCTAACATGTGCAAGGCCCCTGGGTTTGATATTTAGCACCGATTAAAAAAGAAGAAGAAGAAGAGAAAAAGAAATGGAAAATAAATATTTAGAAATTAGAGCAATTTCTCAGGAGGAGCATAAGGCAGGAGGATCCAAGTTTGAGGATAGCTTCAGCAACCTAGCAAGACCCTATCTCAAATTAAAAAATAAAAAATAAAAGCACTGAGGAGGTAGCTCAGTGGTAAAGCACCCCTGGGTTAAATCCTCAGTACTAAAAATAAATAAATAAACAATTTTTAGCACAATTTGTTTTTTGGGGGGGCAAGTACAGGGGAGTGAACTCAGGGGCACTTGACCGCTGAGCCACATCCCCAGCCCTATTTTGTATTTTATTTAGAGACAGGGTCTCCCAGAGTTGCTTAGCGCCTTGCTTTTGCTGGCTTTGAACTCTCAATACTTCTGCCTCAGGCTCTCAAGCTGCCAGATTTACAGGCATGTGCCACTGCAACTGGCCTTTTAGAACAATTTGAAAGAATTATTTGATAATTATTGATCTCAAATATTTAAAAACATGGGGCTTGTGTTTTATATGTCCTTCATCCATGATGGTTATTTTCCAATGCTTGACTTTGAATACGTTTTACAAAAATATTGGTCCTTAATGGATTGGATATTTTTTAAAGGTCCTTCATCACAGTATTAGAAGTATTGCTCTAAAGCAAAGATGCCATAGTGAGGTACAGAGAATAATTCTCAATGGTGTGAGAATATTATACAAGAACATCTGTATGTGACAGAGAGATTATGTGAGAGAGAGAGAGAAAAGAGAAAGAGAGATTGGATTGTCTTACTATTACTTAATGGAGAAAATGGCTTTGCCAGGCATACTTGATCTATTTGTCCAGTGGTTTCTTGATGAATAGGGATTCCAAAGAAAGTAAAGATCTTCTATTAAGATGACGAATTGCAATGATGTTGTCATTGGGTCTTTAGGATTCAGCATATTTAAAAGTGTTGTAATTCTTATGGCCTAAGTGGATTTATGTATTATCCTCCCTAACATTTTTGTTTGCTTGTTTCTTTTTGCGGGGTTGAGGGTCAAACCTAGCTCCTCCTGCATGCTAAGCAAGTATTCTATTGCCCAGCCCCATCTTACTTAGTTTTAATTCAATTTACCCTCACTAAATGGAAAAGTAGATGAATAGACTTTTTCAAAGACAAAACAAATTGGTGTTAATTCTAATAAAAATGTACAAATGAACAGCAGGAAATCAACAGGGAAACAGTTGTTCAACTGCTAGCACAGGCTTTTAGTCACATTATGAAGAACCTGCATTAACAAGGTAGTTCAGTTTGACAAGATGGCAGCTGAAAAACATTCACGTTAACAAGAAGTTTCTTTGTCATGAGGATGCACTGTCAGTGTAATTAATGCCCTAAGTGTATTTTATGTCTAGAGAATGATTAATGATATTAATTAAGCTAGCAAATCAAAATTGGCAAGGCATTAAAAAAACTTAAATGTCAAGTAAGTAAAAAGAAATGTCTAGAATTGTTTTCAGAAAGTTTCAAGTCATTTGGTCCTACTCCAGTACCTTTATTAATTTCATCAAATTGAGTAATAATTATTTAGAAAGTTATTTTGGTATTTCTTACAAACAAAAGATAAAAATCCACAAATTAGTGGGGAAATATTCATGCCTCTTGACTTTGTAAAAATGGCTAAGATAACCAGGCACGGTGGCGCACACCTGTGATCTCAGTGGTTTGGGAGGCTGAGGCAGGACTGGTAGCAAGTTCAAAGCCAGCCTCAGCAACTTAGCGAGGCCCTAAGCAACTCAGTGAGACCCTGTCTCTAAATAAAATACAAAATAGGGCTGGGATGTGGCTCAGTGGTTGAGTGCCCCTAAGTCAATCCCTGGTAAAAAAAAAAAAAAGTTAAGATAATGAAACATGCAGTGTTTAATTACTGTTTTAAAAGGCATAAGAAACAGTTGCAAATTAGAAGAAGCATATGAAAACCAAGAGCAGGGTTAATACGTACATATTTTTGTTAACAGCAAATCCTTTTTTAAAAGCCACCAAAATTGCTGTAGGGCACTCTAAACCCTATCCCCCCACGGAACAATTAAGTATAAACTATCAAAATCAACTTTTTCAGGATTCTGGGATACATTTCAAAACCCACAAAAACCTGGAAAGCACTTAATGAAGAAAGAAGCTGCGAACATTTGGTAAGATAATCGGTGATTTAACTTACTTGCTATTTCCTGTTCCCACCAGCTCAGTGGTGGCTAGAAAACAAGGACCCCTGTACCTGCTGTCGTTTAGTACTAGAGAGTGCAATGTAGGCTTACTCTCATAAAATTGTGTCTATGGTTAAACACCAAGTTGATCAAAGACTTAAATGTAGTCACCCTGCTAAGTGAAAAAAGCCCGACATGGCAAGAAAAATACTGCATGACTCACTTAGATGTTGAATCTTAAAAAAATGTCAAATATATACAAACAGAGCAGAATGGTGGTTACATATTAAATGATTTTAGTTTTATGAAGCATCCACAATAGGTAACTCCATAGAGACAAGAAAGAAGATTTATGGTTGCTAGGGGCTGGGGAACAGGAAGAATGGGAAATGACGTGTTGGGTAAAGGGTTCCCTTTGGAGATGAGAAAAAGGACTTAGGTGGTTGTGATGGTTGCCCAATTTTGTGACTGTACTACAGGCCACAGAATTGCCGTCTAAAATGGATAATTTTATGTTAAGTGAATTTTACCACAATAACAATTAACAAACAAACAGTGAGAAAGACAGTGAGAACAAGGAAGCAAGCATGAGAAAGTGTTAATATTTAGGAGACTATGGGAGCTCTTTGTACAGTAGATGGTGTCACTGTTTTCAAATACCCCTTTAGCTTCCCACATTCCCTATTGCAAGCAGCTACCATGCTCATTCTGGCTGAAACCGGAAGAAAACACTATAATCTATAGTGTCCAAATTTGTTTTTATGGGAAGGGAGAATGAGACATGTGAGTCACTTTCCATTCCAGTAACTGATCATCTCATGAGTCTTCAGCCACAGAAGCTACATTGCTTTTTTTGACTTTGACTTTAATAGAAAAGCATCCTAGAGATCTAAAAGACTCTCAGTAATGAAGAGTTTATGTTCTACAAATAATAAACAACTCTTCTCATGTTGCCACTGCCACAAAATGAAAACCTTTAGTGTCTAGATTTTAAATATTTTACAATTATTTCATTAACCATGCAAATTTTTTGAGGGGGGTGTGGGAGTACTAGAGATTGAACTCAGGGGCACTCGACCACTGAGCCACATCTCCAGCCCTATTTTGCATTTTAATTAGAGACAGGGTCTCATTGAATTGCTAGGGCCTCATTACATTGCTAAGGCTGGTTTTGAACTCATGATCTTCCTGTCTTGGCTTCCTGAGCTGCTCGGATTACAGGCATGCACCACTGTGCCCAGCTTGATCTGGATCTTTAAGGACCCAAATCAATTTGCCCACCATAAAAGGGAAGAAGCTGGGCTAAAAGTGGAGGTGCAGGATAAGAAGGAAAGGTACATATTATTTAACTTAAGCATAAATTATGTGAAGTGTTTTTGTTGTTGTTGTTTTGCAGTGCTAGGGATTGAGTCCTGTCATGCATGCTTTACCATTGAGCTACATCCCTAATCCTTTTTATTTTTCATTTTGTGTCAGGGTCTTGCTAAGTGGCTGAGGCTAGCTTCTGGTTTGTAATCCTGCCTCAGCCTCCTTAGTAGATGATGTGCCGCTACACCCAGCTATACATGAAGTTTGTGCAGTGAAATATATGCATATGAAATATATCATTATTTCACTTTTAGGCAAGACCCAATTATATATTTTTGAAGCTACTTTCTCAGACTGTTTTAGAAATGTGAACCAGCCTGTTGCAATAATCTATTATCACTGATTTAAAGTGTCTGCTCCTGAGAACTGGGTTTGCTAGCTTCCTTGCTGACCCAGGTGCCAGAGGTCAGCAGGTATGGTTGCCTGAATAGTTATTTTTCCCTCATTTTTGGACATTCTTCTTCCCTGACATGCTGGCATTTACAACAATTTTTTTAGTTGTTGTAATTAAGATCTTTATAAATCAAAAATTAGACTTAGCATTTCCTAGGGCACAGAACATTTAGCTGCAGATTTTATTTTTTAAGACAGTTTGAATATGTTGTAGTAAAGAAGTTAATTGTCAGACTGAGAGATCCCAGGAGTGGCTGCTCTTAGAAGTCAAGAAAAGATGGAAGAAATTCAGGGTAGAGTGCTGTTGGATTCTTTAGCTCTCTTCATTGGAAAATTGTATGGGTGGTTAAATGTAATTAATTTCCTGTTCAGTGATTTTGACATTTTATTTGCATTATGGGTAAAGCATCTCAGATAGTTTATATTTTCAGACTCTGGGAATTGAAGTAAGGATGTTTTAGATGTGAAAATACCCACTCTCTTTTCTCTCACTTTCTGGCCAAAATGTCTCGCAAAACCGGATCTTGCTCTGTAAGTTGAGTTTTCATGAAATGATTATTTTCAAATGTAACAATGGATCCTATTAATTAAAGCCATATCTTAAGTCTTGCTTGCCACTGTGAATTGTGGCAATACTTTTTCTCTATAATGCAGAAAATGGCTATTTTTTTTGCTATCTTTGGAAGCTTCATTCAAATGTTTTTATAAATCAAAGTTTTCTAATTTTGGGGAGCTTAACCACTGAGCCACATCCCCAACCTTTTTCATTTTGTATTTTGAGATAGAGTCTTGCTAAATTGCTTAGTCTTGCTGAATTGCTTAGGGCCTAAATTGCTAAAGTTGGCTCCTGGAGATCCTCCTTCCTTAAGCCTCTCTAGTCCCTGGGATTACAGGCATGTGCCACCATGCCCAGTATAACATATATCTTAAACAACCATTTAAAGTCTCTAGAAATGGTCTTAAAGACAACAGCAAATGAAGAAATATCTATTCAATAAAATCTATTAATACTTAGTGATAATGTATCAATTAAAAAAGATAAATAGAAGGAAGACCAATAGAGTAGAGGAAGGAGGTGAGGGGGAGAGAGAGGAGAGGAAAAGAGGAAGTACTGGGAATAGAAATGGAGCAAACAATATTATGTCCATTTATGTATATGTCAAAATGAACTCCACTATTATGTGTAATTCTAATGCACTAGTAAAAACTAAATAAAAATAAAATAACAGTAAAAAAAAAAAAAAAAAAAAACAGCGAGAGCTGGATGCAGTGGCGCGTGCCTGTAATCTCAGTGGCTCCGGAGGTGGAGGCAGGAGGATTGTAGGTTCAAAGCCAGCCTCAGCACGTTAGCAAGGCGCTAAGCAATCCGTGAGACCCTGTCTCTAATAAAATACAAAATAGGACTGGGGATGTGGTTCAATGGTCAAGTGTCCCTGAGTTCAATACCTGATACCCAAAAAACAAAAACAAAAACAAAAACAAACAAACAATAAAACAACAACAAAAACCTGTGAGAGTTAAGATTCTGTAGTATTTGAACTGAGATTGAGTCTGTCTTTCTCTCCTCCTACTTTTGCAAAATGGAAACTCCCACAGGGACTTGTGCAACAAAGAACATAGAAATCCTTCCCCCTCTACCTTCTATTAGGGCTATTTTTAGGGGAATTCAAGACACCAGCATTTTTTATCCTGCCCCCAGCCACTTGTTGCTATAGCAAATTTCTGGGTAGTGTGGCTAAGAGATCGGAGATTGCTATCCAAAGCTCAGTCTTTGTGCCCAATCCCAATCCAATAAGGAGGACACAGTTTTGAGAAAAAGGAAAGACATTTTATTGCTTTGCTAGCAAAAGAGAAACCCAGGAGACTCCTGTCCTAGAGGCTGAGATTCTGCCCATCAGGGGGAACAGGGGTTTTTAAAGAGGTGATTTGAAGGCTACATTCCACGTGTTCTCTGGAGTTGTAATTCACTTGTTAATTTGGGAGATAATAATTTCTGAGATCTTCTGGGTGCCATCCTCAAGTCTGTGGTGGGTGTGTGCTCAAGGACATAACTCTATAACTCTGCCTAGGATGGGGAAGAAAGGTAATCCTGTTTCCCTGAGGAGGGAGAGAGATTAGGGAGGAGGACAGAGAGGAAGAGAAACGTGTCCTTTTAAAAAGAAATTGCAGCCAGGCTCAAAGGCATGTGCCTGTAATCCAAACAGTTTGGGAGGCTAAGGCAAGAGGATTGTGAGTTTAAAGCCAGCCTCTGCAACTTAGTGAGGCCCTGAGCAACTCAGAGAGACCCTGTCTAAATAAATTGGGAAAAGGGCTGGGGATGTGGCAGATGTGGCTCAGGAGTTAAGCACCTCTGGGATCAATCCCTGGTACCAAAAAAAAAAAAAAAAAAAAAAAAAAAAAAGCACAGTGGCAGAGCAGCAAGGGCTATAGCATAAAGTGGAACACTGTTATAATTCCTTCTTCCTCTCAGGCCTCACTCATGGAATGGAAGCTCCACTCTCGGTATGGCATCGTTGAGTATATTGGGACCTGATCATCCTTGCATGGGTTGTAATCCATGTGTGGTCCACTCTGACAGAGTCAAGCTGAGAAGACCCAAAGCTACTCTTTCCTTTTACAGGTACTTAGCTCCTATAATAGGGGTGTTACTCTGAGAATATTGTGCCATTGTCCCCTGGTCCCAGCTCTAGAATCAAGGCTCAGAGATTTTGTCTTTGAAGAGAAGCAAGCCATAAAACAAAGAACTCTGAATTTCATGACTTTGTTTGCAATAAAGAATGGAAAAGTTCAAGGCTAAGGGTAGTCTCAAAAACAGTGAAAGTCTAGTGGAAAGCAATTGCCCCAAGACATTGTTAAGAACAATAGAGCAGTCAGCCAGTAATTCTGGAGTTAGACAGGTAGGCTTGTCAGGGAAAGAGACAAAGGGAGCTCTGTCAAACCAATGTCAGCCCAGGGTGACTGTGGTCCTACTCAAGTCTGCAGTCCTGAAGGAATAACATCAAAGGTGTTACATTGCACTGGGGGCAGGATAAACTTCACCAAAATAATCCAGCTAGTCAATAAACAGGCAATTGATAACAAATACTTGGAGAAGGGGGCCAATACCCAGAGTTGCTACAAAAAATGATGAGATATGCGAAGAAAAGGAAATTATGACCCATGTACACCAGAAAAAAGCAGGCAACAGAAACCGCCTGTGAGAGCATATCTCATATATATATATATATATATATATATATATATATATATATATATATATATATATTTTTTTTTTTGGAAAATGGAAATCCTTGATAATATATTGCAATAACTCTTGGTATTGCCCCCCACCAAGTACTTGTTATTACTTGCTTCTTTGTTTAGTGACTGGCTGGATTATTTTAGATGAGGAATTTAACAAACACCTCAAGGCTGTGATTATAAAGAGATAGAAAGTACAAAGCACCAAATGGAGGATTCCACCTCTTGCGTCCCCTTCTTCCTCCAGGGAGAAGTCTTTTCTACTGTTCTTTAATAAAGCTTCTACTTTCCACTCTAAAAAAAAAGAACCAAATGGAAATTCTGGAATTGAGAATTACAATAACTGAGATGAAAAGTTCAATAGAGGGTTGACCAGTAGTTTGAATGGCAAAGTGAATTTTCTGATAAGTCAATTGAGATAACCTAATTTAAGAAGCAGAAAAAAAGAAGAATGAAGAAAAATGAAAAGTTCTTCAGGCTGAAAGCAAATGTCTCTAGACAGTAATTCAAATCATAAATTTCAAAAAATAAATAATATTAACAAAGTACACTGGTGAAGATAATTATGCAGCTACAAAAGACCAGATTAGAGCATATTTATTTTCTTTAACTGATTTAAAAAGCAATCACATAAAATAATATGTGTATAATATATTGTATATATAATATATACAAGTGTAATATATTTTCAAAAAATAAAGGGAGTGGATGTGAGCAATGTCATACTGAATTAAGGAAATGACCCTGGATAGTAACTTGAAACCACAGGAACAAATGAAGATGACTAGAAATGGCAAATGAAAAGGTCAATATTATTTATTATTCTCTTGGCTTCTTTAAAGTACATAAGATCATACGGAATATTAATTATGTCAATGTATTTTTGGATTTATAGAATTTATTGATTTAATATGTATATCAATAATACCATAAAAAGGACAAGTTAATAGCTCAGTGTCTCAATGAATTAACATAAATTAGAGATTGTTTTTGATGAGATATGGTATAAGCCCTACAGAAACCACTAAAGAAGTAAATCAAGAAAATATAGTGAAAAAATAAAGGAATTAAAATGCTGCTTGAGAAAATATTCACTTACTGCAAAAGGAAGTAGTAAAGGATGAATATAAGAGCAAAAAGGACATGTGAGGGGGCTGGGGTTGTGGCTCAGTGGTAGAACATTTGCCTAGCATGTGTGGAGGCACTCGGTTCAATCCCCAGCACCACATAAAAATAAAAACAAGTAAGTTAAAGGTATTGTGTCCATCCACAACTAAAAAAATCTTTTTAAAAAAAGGACATGTTAGATATAGGAAACAAAAAGTAAAATAGCAGAGGAAAATTAACTGTATCAGGAATAATATTAAATGCAAACAAAAGACAGATTATCTGACTGAATTAATAAACAAAATCCAACTATAGGTGTCTCAAGGAGACATACTTTAGAGTCAAAGATAAAAATTCATGGAGCATACACCTGCACTACAAGCTACTCAGGAGGCTGAGGTAGAAGAATTGCAAGTTCAAGGCCAGCCTGAGCTACTTAGTGAGACTGTGTCTCAATATAAAAAATAAAAAAGGGCTGGGGATGTAGGTCAATTGTAGAGCACCCCTGGGTTCCATCACCAATAAACAAACAAACAAAAAAGGATGGCAAAAGATAAACCATAGAGACAGCAACCACAAGAAAGCTGGATTAGCTAGACTAACGTCTGAAAATGAGTATGTTAAAACTAAAAAAAATGCTACTAGAGATAAAGAGGAACAATCCGTCCGGAAGATAATCAAGATAGTAATACTGGCATAAGCATGGACATATAGATCAATGGGATCAAATTGAGTACTGAAATATATATATATATATATCTGCTTGTTGGCAAGAGTACCAACACAGGTCACTGGGGAAAAGGCACAGTCCTGTTAATAAATGGTGCTAAGAGCTAAAACCATAAAACTTTTGGACAAAAGAAACAAAGGAATAAGTCTTCATGACCTTTGTTTCTGCAATTGGTTCTTACTTGACACTGAAAGCACAAGCATCAAATGACTTAATTAGAAACACTTGGAGGATAATAAGCATTATTTCTGGGTGTGTGTGTGTGTGACAGGTTGTTTCCAAAGGAGGTTGATGTGTTAGTAATTGTACTGAGTAGGGAAGATCCACCCTCAATGTGGGTGGGTACTCTCCCATCAGCTGGGGCCTGGGTAGAACAAAAAGGGGAGAAAAAGATTTTTCTGTCTGACTCTTCTGGAGCTAGGACACTCTTTTCCTCCTGCCCTTGGATATCAGAACCCAGGCTGTCCAGCCTTGGGATTCTAGAACTTATACTAGCAAACCCCCAGGCGCTCAGACCTTTGGCTGCAGACTAATTGCACCATTGACTTCTTTTCTGGGTCTTAGGCTTTTGGACTTGGACTGAGCCATGTTACCAGCATTCCAGGGTCTCCAGCTTACAAATGGCTTGTTGTGGGACTTCTAAGCCTCCTCAGTTCCTTAATAAATCTTCTTATCTATCTATCTATCTATCTATCTATCTATCTATCTATCTATCTATCTATCTACCTACCTATCCATCCTATTGGTTCTATTGGTATTGGTTCTTCTCTGGAGAACCTAGTCTAATACATCTCTCATATTGCAGCAACCCTAGCTCATGCTTATTTTTTATTTTTATTTACTTTTGGTACCTGAGATTGAACCCAGGGGTGTTTAACCACTGAGAAACACTTCCCCCAGCCCTTTTTATTTTGAGCGAATCTTGCTAAGTTACTGAGGCTGGCTTTGAACTCGAGATCCTCCTTCCTCAGCCTCCAGAGCCACTGGGATTACAGGCATGTGCCATCAGGGTTCTCATACTTAACTTTTTAAGTTTTATTTCTTTTGTATTGTTTAGCTTATGCTTGTGACATGACAGAAATGTTTCCAGTGAGAGTGAAGAAACACAGTCTTATGAGGACCAGACCTGTTTTATTTCCCCAAGTAAGTAGTAATGCTGACTCAGAGTTAAGTTATGAGGATATAAGCATTATGTCTTTATGAGAGGAGATTCAAAGTCACATTTTCAAAAGTGTGGATACAGGGCTGGGGTTGTAACTCAGTGGCAGAGCGCTTACCTAGCATGTGTGAGGTACTGGGTTCCATCCTCAGTACCACATAAAAAATAAATAAATAAACAAAATAAAGGTATTGTGTCCATCTACAACTAAAAACATTAAAAAATAAAAAAGTATAGATACATAGAGTAGATTATAGATAATAGAATAATTGTGGTCACTTTGTAAATAATTTATCATATAATATTACAATCATTCATTTTATACCTGTGCACCCTTAGAAAGAACCATTTTCTATCTATCATTAGTTAATCAAAATAGATAAATTATATTCTTCTTCATCCAAATTTGAGAGATGGATCTAAGTGCCAAGAAGTGTATTAAATTCTGATTCTTCCTTATTTATAGGTACACATATTAGGTCATCTAAAACCACTTTCCTTACTTGTACTTAGGTTTGGCCATGCTTACTAGCTTTTATCATTTATTGATTCTTGGTATTAATTCTTGTTCTATAGGAGTCTTATTATGGAAGTTGGGGCCTAATCTGACATGATAGAGATTTAGGTCTACTTTTTCTTCTAATAGACACAGTGTCTCTGTTTAATTCCTAGGTCCTTGATCCACTTTGAGTTGAGTTTTGTGCATGGTCAGAGATAGGGGTTTGCATATGGATTTCCAATTTTCCCAGCACCATTTGTTGAAGAGGCTATCTTTTCTCCAATATACATTTTTGGCACCTTTGTCAAATATAAGATAACTGTAATTATATGGGCTAGTCTCTGTGTCCTCTATTCTGTATCATTGGTCTACCAGTCTATTTTGGTGCCAATACCATGCTGTTTTTGATACTATTGCTCTGTGGTATTGTTTAAGGTTTGGTATAGTGATGCCATCTGCTTCACTCTTCTTGCTAAGGATTTAACTATTAACTATTTAACTATGACTATTCTGAGTCTCTTATTTTTCCAGATGAACTTCATGACTTTTTCTATTTCTATAAGGAATGTCATTGGGATTTTGATTGGAATTGTATTAAATCTGTATAGCGCTTTTGGTAGTATGGTCATTTTAACAATATTAATTCTGCCTATCCAAGAACAAGGGAGATCTTTCCATCTTCTAAGGTCTTCTTTAATTTCTTTCTTTAGCGTTCTGTAGTTTTCATTGTAGAGTTCACCTCTTTCATTGGATTAATTCCCAAGTATTTTCTTTTTGATGCTACTATAAATGGGGTAGTTTTCCTCATTTCCCTTTCAGAGGATTTGTCATTGATATACAGAAATGCCTTTGATTTATGGGTGTTGATTTTGTATCCTGCTACTTTGCTGAATTCATTTACCAGTTCTAGAAGTTTTCTGGTGGAATTTTTTGGGTCTACTTGGTATAGAATCATATTATCAGCAAATAGTGCTAATTGGAGTTCTTCTTTACCTATCCATATCCCTTTAATTTCTTTCATCTAATTGCTCTGGCCAGTGTTTCAAGAATTATGTTAAATAGAAGTGGTGAAAGAGGGAATCCCTGTCTTGTTGCAGTTTTTAGAGGGAATGCCTTCAATTTTTCTCCATTTAGAATGATGTTGGCCTGGGGCTTAGCATAGAGAGCTTTTATGATGTTAAGATATGTTCCTGTTATCCCTAGTTTTTCTAGTGTTTTGAACATAAACGTGTGCTATATTTTGTTGAAAGCTTTTTCTGCATCTATTGAGATGATCATATGGTTCTTAACTTTAAGTCTATTGATGTGATGAATTACATTTATTGATTTCTGTATATTGAACCAAATTTGCATCCCTGGAATGAACCCCACTTGATTATGGTGTACTATATTTTTGATATGTTTTTGTATTCTATTTGCCATACATTTATTGAGAATTTTTGCATCTATGTTCACTAGAGATATTTGTCTGAAGTTTTCTTTCTTTAATGTGCTTTGCCTGGTTTTGGAATCAGGATGATATTGGCCTCATAGAATGAGTTTGGAATTACTCCTTTTTTTCTATTTCCTGAAATAAATTGAAGAGTACTGGTATTAGTTATTATTTAAAGGTCTTGTAGAACTCAGGTGTGTGTCCATCCAGTCCTGGGCTTTTCTTGGTTGGTAGACTTTTGATGTCGTCTGTTAGTTCTTTACTTGAAATTGATCTGTTTAAAGTGTATATCATCCTGATTCAGTCTGGGCAAATTATATGACTCTAGAAATTTGTCAATACCTTCGATATTTTCTATTTTACTGGAGTACAAGTTTTCAAAATAATTTCTAATTATCTTCTGTATTTCTGTAGTGTCTGTTGTGATATTTCCTTTTTCATTACATAATGTTAGTAATTTGAGTTTTCTCTCTCCTTCTCTTCATTAGCATGGCTAAGGGCCTATCAAGTTTATTTATTTTTTCAAAGAACCAATTTTTTGTTTTGTCAATTTTTTCAATTGTTTCTTTTGTTTTAATTTCATCTCTCATTTCAATTATTTCCTAACTTCTATTTCTTTTGGTGTAGATTTGTTCTTTTTCTAGGACTTTGGAATATAATCTTAAGTCATTTATTTGTTGACTTTTTCATCTTTTAAGGAATGAACTCCAGGCTATGAACTTTTCTTCTTAGAACTGCCTTCATAGTGTTCCAGAGATTTCAATATGTTGTATCTGTGTTCTAAACATTTTTTAATCTCCTCCTTGATATCTTCTGCAACCCATTGTTTATTCACTAGCATATTATTTAGTTTCCAGGTGTTGGAGTAGCTTTTATTTCTTATTTTATCATTGATTTCTAATTTCATTCCATATGATCTGATATAATGCAGGGTAGTATTTTATATTTGCTAAGAGTTGCTTTGTGGCATAATATATGGTCTATTTTAGAGAAGGATCCATGTGCTGCTGGGAAGAAAGTGTATTCACTTGTTGAAGGATGAAATATTCTATATATGTCAGTTAAGTCTAAGTTATTGATTGTATTATTGAGTAGTGAAAGAAGTGTGTTAAGGTCACTCAAAATTATTGTGTTGTGGTCTATCTGACTCTTTAGCTTGAGAAGAGTTTGTTTGATGAACATAGATGCTCCATTGTTGGGGTATATATATTTATAATTGTTATGTCTTGTTGGTGTACAGTTCCCTTGAGCAGTATATAGTGTCCTTCTTTATCCCTTTTGATTGACTTTAGCTTGAGGTCTACTTTACTTGATATGAGGATGGAAATTTCTGCTTGCTTCCACAGTCCATGTGAGTGGTATGATTTTTCCTAACCTTTCACCTTCAGTCTATGGATGTCTTTTCCTATGAGATGAGTCTCTTGGAGGCAGCATATTATTGGGTCTTTTTTTTATCCAATCTGCTAGTCTGTCTTTTAATTGGTGAGTTTAGGTCATTAACATTCAGGGTTATTATTGGATGATTTGTATTCCCAGCCATTTTTATTTATTTTTGGTATTTAACTTGACTTGGTTTCCCCTCTGATTAGTTTTTTCTTTAGTGTAATCTCTTCCTCTGCTGATTTTCATCATTGTTTTTCATTTCCTCTTCATGTTTATTTTGTTTTGATTTTTTTTTTTACTTTTTTGTTTTAGTTTCATCCTGGTTTTGGAATCAGGCTGATATTGGCCTCATAGAATGAGTTTGGAATTACTCCTCTTTTTCTATTTCCTGAAATAAATTGAAGAGTATGGAATATTTTGCCGAGGATGTTCTGTAGTGCAGGCTTTCTAGTTGTAAATTCTTTTAACTTTTGTTTATCATGGAAGGTTTTTATTTTATCATCAAGTCTAAAGCTTAGTTTTGCTGGATATAAGATTCTTGGTTGGCATCCATTTTCTTTCAGAGCTTGGTATATGTTGTTCCATGATCTCCCGGCTTTGAGGGTCATGGTTGACAAATCTGCTTAGATAGGAATTGGTTTCCCCCTATACCTGATCTGATTCCTCTCTCTTGCAGCTTTTAAGATTCTATCCTTATTCTGTATGCTAGGCATTTTCATTATAATGTGCCTTGGTGTAGATCTGTTGTAATTTTGCTCATTCGGTGTCCTGTAAGCCTCTTGTATTTGATGTTCCAATTTATTCTTCACATCTGGGAAATTTTCTGATATTATCTCATTGAAGAGATTGTGCATTCCTTTGGTTTGAAACTCTGTGCCTTCCTCTATCCCAATAACTCTTAAATTTGGTCTTTTGATGCTGTCACATAATTCTTGGATGTTCTGTTCATGGTTTCTTACTATCTTCACTGGGTGGTCAGCTTTATTATCTAGATTGTATACTTTGTCTTCATTATCTGATGTTCTTTCTTCCAAGTGATCTAGTCTGTTGGTTATGCTTTCTTTTGAGTTTTTTATTTGGTTTATTGTTTCCTTCATTTCAAGGATTTTTTTTTTCAGAGTCTCTATGTCTTTCTTGAAGTAATCTTTTGCTACCTGTATTTGCTCTTACCTCTTTGTTGGAGTGATCAGTTTTTGCCTGTATTTGCTCATTTAGGTCATTCTTTAATTCACAGATCATTTTAATTATGAACCTTCTGAACTCCTTCTCTGACATTTCATCAACTTTGCTGTCCATGGGTTCTGTTATTATAGTGTCCTGGTTTGTTTGGGGGCACTAAACATGTTGTCTATGTGTTTTTTCATGTTGTCTATGTGTCTTCCTTTCTTGTAGTGTGGATTTGAGATATTACAGTTTGTACCCTATATTCTTGTAGTACCCATGCATATTGTCTGTACCTCACCTTGATGTTGGGCTCCCAGGCCCTGCTGGTGTCCCTCAATGTATGCTACTGCAACTAAAGATGGTGGCAGCAATAGCCGAGGTAACTCGAGATAATAGTTGAGGTGCCCCAAGATGGATGCAGTGTCTTACAGAGATGGGTCTGAAAGGGTGGGCTTTATACTGACTTTGGGATGCCTACTCTGAGATGCAGCTGCTTCTAGGCCCTGTCTTTTGTCAAAAAGCAGGGGCTACTTCATCGGGAATGCTATGGTGGTGTCTGCAGTATCCCAGGATGAAGTGGGTTAGGCTAGGGCTCCAGGTGGGAGGGGGTGAACTTGGACCTACCCTGGGCCTGGATCCCACGTATGTCCGTTGTGGTCTTCTGGCCAGAAGAGGTGTTCCTGTGCCAGAGCCTGAGCTCCTGCGGGTGTCTGCTGGTGGCAGGATAGACCTGGATCTACTGTGAGCCTGGGTCCCACACACAGGGTCGGTGTGGGAGGATGTGGGCCGGAGCTGGGCCCTCCCCAGCCCTTTTTAATTATTTATTTTTTTTGAGACAGGGTCTTGCTAAGTTGCTTAAAGCTAGCTCAGTACCTATTCTTGTGTCAATCCTCAGGTTCAATGTCAGAGGATATTCCTTGATTATCCCTGTAACTTATATCCCTTCACTGTATCTTAAAGTAACTTCTTTTTTAAAATGTAGATGAGTGGTTCTCAACTGAGGATAATTTCACGTTTTGACATTTGACAATATCTGGTGATACATTATTATGCCAAGGACAGCATTAAAGAATGATCTAGTCTAAACTGTCAGTAATACTGAGTTGATCAACTCTGCTTTAGTTCATATACAATGAATTAGATATATAGATGTGTTTGGATATTCAACATCTGTCTTTTCTAGTAGACTTTATAATCCATAGGCATGAGATAATGTCTATTTTGTTTACACTTAGTATCTAGTATCTCAGTGCCTGATGCCAGTTAGGTGGACAATAAATATTTGTTAAATAAAGGTTGAAATAATGGGCAGGAGGAAAGAAGAAAGGGAAAGCCCTTTGTAAGGAAGGTATACAAACATTTCAGGGTATAGGAGATACTGTCAATGTCCTGCCTGTACTTCATACAGCCTGTGCCATTTAAGTGCATATTTTCCTGACTTTCAAATGTCGGAACCTGTATTTCTTTGTATGAGGCCTTTTACTAGGTCAACAAAGCCCACTCTGTCTAAGAATATGACATCCCAAAATGATGGGGCATTGTCTGCCTCTGGAAGGTCTATTTTCTACAGCGTTCCCTGAAGTTCTTCAGTAACATTAGTCTATTTAATAATAAGCACTTTGTTAACCTCCTTCTTTTCTCTGTCTCAATTCCTCACTCCCCTGCCAGAGTTTCCTGGAACAGTTCACGTGGTAGGCTGAATAATGACGCCCCCCAGATGTCTAGATTCTTGCTCTTATAAATGATACCACATGCGGCAAAAGAATTCAGAGGTACAGTTAAAGTTGTTGAGATGGGAGAAATGTTCTACAATCAGATAGAACCTAAATGTAATCACACTTGTCCACATAAAAGGGAGGTCCAGGTAGATTTGATGCAGAAGGAAATATGGCCACTGAAGCAAGATGCTAATGATTCTGGCTGTGAATTATAGCATCCATAGAAAACTAGTGTATCTTTTGGTACTAGATATACGTTACTGCTCTAAGAAATATCTAAAACCACACAAGTACTTTTGGAATTGAATAATGGCTGAGCACAGTAAAGAAAGCCAATATTGTCTTAGAGAATTCCTAAACTATCATACCCAGACAATTGATACATGAATATATGAGTCTGATAGGTGTTGTGGGTAAAGGCTTAGAAGGAAATCAGGAACAAAATATTGGAAATTGAAGAGGGGACGGGTGTCCTGTCAGTGTTTGGCCCATACTAGTGCACAGAAATCTTAGCTGAATTGTACCCAACAGTTATGTGAAAAGTAGAACTTGAAAGTGGTGAATTTGGATATTTAACTGAGTAACTTTCCAAACAAAATATCAAAGTGTTGAAGACATGGACTCTTTCTCCCCTCACAACCCCTGCTTGCTGCTTATAGTAAAATGTTAGAAGAAGAACATAAAAATGAGGGAAGAATTGTTAAGCAGAAAGGAACCAGGATTTGATCCTATGATAAAGTCTCAGCCTATCCACATTCTAAAAGACATCGAAATGAAAGGATTCACTGTCAGGAAAGCATCCTCTGGAGATGAAATCAAGGGTATGACTAGACATCCTTTTGCTAGTGCCCTTGAGGAAATCGAAAGGTCAAAGTATTCAGCCAGGTATGGTGATGCACACCTGTAATCTCAGCCATTTGGGAGGCTGAGGCAGGAGGATCACAAGTTTGAGGCCACTCTTAGCAACTTAGCAAGGCCCTAAGCAAATTAGTGAGACCCTATCTCAAAATAAAAAGTAAAAAGGGCTGGGAGTGTGGCTTAGTGGTTAAGTGCTCCTGGGTTTAATCCCCACTATCAATAAATAAATAAATAAGAAAAATATAAAAAGACCAAAGTATTCAGTCACAGAGGATGAATGAAGAGATGTGGGGTGTGCTTCTCAACAGAAGCAAAGAATAGAGATGGAATTTTCCATGAAGGATCTATGAAGGAACCTCCCGTCCAATGCCATGAATTCCCATGACTTGCAGGGAAGACCTGTAAGTTTTTGAGAATGTTATATCAGCAGAAACAATGCTAGCTTATATTGAAAGGAACCAATGGAGGATTCAATGAATGGAGGCTCTGAGGCTCCCAAAATTTAGCAAGGATAAAGGCTGATAAGACTACACAGGTGGGGCGGAGGTTGTGACTCAAGTGGTAGAGCGCTTGCTTAGCATCGTGAGGCACTGGGTTTGTACTAAGTGTACTAAGCATGGGGTACACTCCTCATCACTGTTGAGAGCCACAGCCAAAGGGGCCCCAGCAAACTTCCAGCTGCCAGCAAACTTCTAGCTGCCAACTGATTGGCTCCTCTGCGGTGATGCTCATTGGGCTGTTTCCCCGCCCTTTCAGACTTCGGAGCTGCTCATTGGGGGACTTTTTTTTGGCTCTGCCCATGCGACCCAGCCAATCAGCCTCAAGAGCAGGAGGAGTGGGGGAGGTGGAGAGGCTTGTGGGAAGCTGGTGGTGGCAGTTGGGCTCTGAAGGTTTTTCCTGAGGAGCTGAGTGGTTTGGTGTGTGTGTTCTAAAAATAAAGTTCATTTCTTTTGACAAGTGGCTCCTGAATTGTGCCCAGCCAGATTGCGGCAATCACCACATAAAAAGAAAAGTAAAATAAAGGTATTGTGTCCATCTACAACAACAACAACAACAACAAAAAAAACTACACAGGTCCAGCCGTGTACAGGTGGAGCACGCCTGTAATCCCAGCTGCTCGGGAGGCTGAGGCAGAAGGATGGCAAGTTCAAAGCCAGCCTCAGCAACAGCTAGGCGCTAAGCAACTCAGTGAGACCCTGTCTCTAAATAAAATATAAAATAGGTCTGGGGATGGGGCTCAGTGGCTCAGTTTCCCTGAGTTCAAATCCCTGGTACCAAAAAAAAAAGAACAGAGGTGCAAAACCGTGTGGCCATTCACTTAAGGGAAAGAAGATAACTTTGGAGGCAGATCTTAGTGCCTGAAGGCCAGAGCTATAGCCCCATGTGAAGTTATATGGTCCGTAGGATCAGAGGAAAGAGTCTTATGCCACAGAAGATTATGGCCAGGCCTTGAAACCTAATGGAGTTTTACACAGTTCAGTTTTTAAATTGCTTGGATTGGAGATTCCTTTCTTCCCTCTACTTTCTCCCTTTTTGAATGGGAAAGTTAATGGCTATAAATGAGCCAAAGCATAAGAAAAAAAAAGCAGCTGGGCATGGTAGCACCTGCCTGTAATCTCAGTGACTTGGGAGGCTGAGACAGGAGGATCATAAGTTCAAGGCCAGCCTTCGAAACTTAGTGAGGCCCTAAGCAACCTAGTGAGACCCTGTCTCAAAATAAAAAATAAAAAGGACCGGGAGTGTGGCTCAGTAGATAAGTGACCCTGGGTTCAATCCCTGGTACCAAAAAATAAAAATCAAATAAAACAAAAATAAATTTAAAAAGCAGAAACACAAGATTAATGGAGAAGAAAATTAAAATGGAAGATTAAAAAAAAGAAGCAACATCTCTTGGTACCTTGGTGTTACCTAGGAAAGTCAAGAAAGACACATCTGGACTAAAACTAAGCATGGGGTACACTTCTCTATCAGCAATGTTTACCTGGCTCTGAGATGGGTATACATTTTTTTTTCAAACAGGATAAAATCATGACCCTCATAGAGACATGGAATGAGCATGTATTAAAAGAGAAAGATGGTGATGAAAGAGAATCCAGAAAAATAGACATAGGAATACTGATCAGGCATGTTTAATGTGTAGATACAGGAAACTAAGAGAAGGTTGTAAAAGCCCTCAAAGAGAATAAAAAGGCTAGAATCAGATAACCTGGAGTGGTATCCTATAAGCAGGGCAACATTTTCCACTGAAGCACACATTTATTTCTACAGTATTAAGAATTCCCTAAAAATCATTAGAATGACCAGGTTCCTGTGATACGCATTTCTAGCCTGAGGCCTCCTAAGGGCCTGGTGGGCAGCCATGACACTTTAAAGCCAAGGATGTCACAAAGACTGTGACTGACCAATGAGGGACAGGAATTGGGGATATAATGGGCAGGAATGAGTGCTGGTGTCTTCAGAGACCCAGCCCACGTGTTGAATCAAGCAGAGCTGACCCAAGCCAAACACAGAAACCATCATGTCAAGGAAAGAGAGCTCCCGTAGAAAGAGCCATCACACTGAAGACCTTGCTTCTAGACCTGAGATTCAGATACCTGTGAGCTACGTGTACCACCTTCTACGGGAAGAGCAATACACCCCATTTATATGTTCCTCAATGACCCATTTCTTACTCACCATGCTTGATCACCTTACTGACTACATCCTGGAGCTGGCAGGCTCCGAGGCCAGGACACCACAAACCACCCCTCAACGTGGGAAGAAAGAAGATCATAACTGTGAGCCCCCTCGTGTCTTCAACAATGTGTCCTTCTCTTTGTTCGATGAGATGCCTGGACCCAGGAGGAATGGCTGAAAAATGCGTTGAGGAGCCCAGCCTCAGAACCTCGGCTGGAGTCACGTCTCACAGCCGAGGAAGCCCCAATTTTGTCATCAACAAATGTTATTAAAGGATGTAAATCCATTTCAATGGTTCTGACTCGGTTTCTGTCATGTTGAGTTGGAGGGGTTTGTGAGGCACCCAGGAGGGGTTATCCCAAAGAGGGTTGGAGGGGTGGCAGTGAGGATCATTGTGGGGTGTTTGAACCAGTGATTTCAGGGGAGCAGTTTCTAATGGAGACAGGGCGGTCCCTGGAGGGGGGGAGCTGGCTGGGGTAGGAGGCAGAGAAGCTGTCCTTGTGGGCCCTGAACAAGGAGGACCCTGGGAGGCCAGGGGGTTGGCTGGGGCCTTCCCAGGCATGTGGGGTTCCCAGCAGGAAGCTGGTAACTGGGGAAGAGCTGAAAACCATGACTGAGGTGGGGAAGGCTTTCTTCACAGTAGAGAAAGTCTGAAGTCAGAAGGTGGCAGTGGTGGGAGTGGGGGGAGATGGTGGCACACCATTGGCATGAACTTAATGGGATGGGCTTAACATCATATGTTATTTATGTATCATCTCATTCTAAAAAATGACTTATGGTGTGGATTATTTGCTAGTGTAGTGAATATAATTTTCTCTCTCCTTTTATAGACATTGGCCTTGATATCTAAAACCTATGAGCTCACTTAAGCAGTTCTTAAGTGTTATTAATTATTAATGGACAGGCTTACTTATGAATGTATTACATTTATAATATGATCATCTATCCTAGTTTTGGATTAAAATCGTAATCATCAGAGTGATATTTGCTAGAAGAGGAAAGAAATATCAGTGGCCAAATACATGCTTTAAGAGGTTTAAGAATAACCTACGTAGCCAGGTACAGTGGCAAATGCCTGTAATCCCAGAGGCTCTGGAGGCTGAGGCAGGAGGATTGTGAGTTCGAAACCAGCCTGGGCAATTGGCAAGGCCCTAAGCAATGTTAACAAGACGCTGTCTCAAAACAGAAAAAGGGCTAGGGAATGACTCAGTGGTTAAGCGCCCCTGGGTTCAATCCCCAGTACCAAAAAAAGAAAAGGAATAAGCTCTGTAATTCTGTTCTGAGTAGTGGACACAGAAGTACATAATACTTTGTAAATTTCATGCTCTATACTAAGTTTTAAAGTTGTGGTGTCAATTTTAATAATCTATCCCATTGTCTGTGAGTGTTCATATTGAGGTTTTCACTGATCATCGGGTTCTCAAGAGACTGCTGGCCTTTCACAGAGGGCTGCTCAGAAGCTACCAAGTTCACTTCCCAAAAAGAATCAGGAGACCCAGATTTCAGATCCCCGTGCACCACTTTCTGGCCACATAATCTTGGACATTCATTTTTTCCTTCTGAGCAGCAGTTTGGTCATGTATGAGATGAGGCATAAGAGTCCCTCAATCTTCGGTTTTTCTAAATATTTCCACTCATTTGGGAGACAGTCATTCTGAGACCTTCTGGTACCATCCCAAAGTCTGATTACTTCATTCCTGTGGGTGTGTGCTCAAGGACAGATAGCTCTGCCTAGAGTGGGGAAGAATGGTACCCTGTTTCCCCTGAGATTAGGGAAGGGGAGAGACTAGGGTGGAGCAGAGACAGAGGAAGTAAAAGAAACATGTCCATTTTAAAAACAAGTGGTAGTGGCAGAGCAGCAAGGGCTATATTCGAAGCATAAAGTGGGTCACTGTTATATTTCCCCATTGTCAATTTCTACATTCCATTTCTATGGAAAAATGGGCGACAACATCTCTAAGCTGCTTCCTGCTAAAAGAAGGTGAAATTTGGGGAAGTAACCCAAAGTCCTTGCTGTCTATCAGGTGAGACAGGGACAGTTAAGGGTATTCAGCAACAGAGCAGTCCAGAGGTCCACAGTGGCAGATGGCAGGTGGACAAAGCATACATAGGGCAGGGATCACGCTAAGATAACAATAAACAGGACAGCAAAGCATTACTTTTTTGTAAACAATCAGCACAAAAGCAATTGGTATTTTGGCTAGTCTCTGGAAATTAGGAAGACAGTAACTCATAAGCATATTAGTGAAAAACTATCAATTTACCAATCAATATAGGAGATTAGGAAGATTTGTAGGTCTATGAGGTCAAGCTCAAATTAACTCAGGACAAATTTGAAGCTCTTGAGTTCTTTATGATCATTATTATTAGGCACTCCCACCATCTCTCCCACTGGAGAGCTCACCAGTGGTGTCCTCTCCACAAGCCCAAATCAAGGGAAAGCTTCCTCACCATCTTCACTCCCAATTTGCAGAATGCACAAAAGGCCTAAACTTGGTGGTCTCATGCCTTCCCAAGGGCTGATTCCTGCTCTGACCTCTTTTCTTCCTGAGAATAGGTTTCCTTGTACTTTTGGAAGGGGCATTTGGCAGGGTGCTAGATTAGGATGATGACTACTCTGTGCCATGTGCCATGTGGAGCTGCAGCTCACAGAGAACAAGTGAATTACAACTCCAGTAGAGAACACGTGAAAGATAGCCTTTGAATCCCTCTTTAAAAGCCCCCTGTTCCTGCTGATGGGCAGAATCACAGCCTCTGGGACAGAAAACCCCCGTGTTTCTCCTTTGCTAGCAAAGCAATAAACTTTTTTTCCTTTTTTCTCAAAATAATAATAGTAATAACAATAAAGTCCAAGCTTTTGCATGATCTAAAAATCTTAGAATTAAAAAAATCTTTAAAGTGACATACTATAAAACTTCTTTACTATGATTCAATTAATAAAACATGAATTTATATTTCTCATAATGTTTTATTTGTTTATTATGGTATTAGAGATTGAACCCAGGGACACGTTGCCACTGAGTTAGATCTCCAGTCCTTCTTATTTTTTTTTTGAGACAGAGATTCACTGAGTTTCACTAAATTGCTGGCCTTGTGATCTTTCTGCCTTTGCCACCAACTCAGGTTGCTGGGATTACAGATGTGCACCACCACACCCAGCATCCCATAATCTTAAAGATCAAAAAGATGTAATGCCAATTAAATGATTAGCAGAAATTCATAATTTTGGAAAAACACACCTAAATAGCATAAAAATGTATGGTTTTATTAGACCTAGTGCTGATAAATAAGAGCAGATATAGGTTTGTTTCATTAAACCTAAACTATCTTGTTTATCAAAGACTTACATAAATTATGTGCATTTGAATTTAGATGGTTGTGAGCTGGTTTCTGAGAGAATATATATTGTTTAAATCTATCAAGTTTAAAGTTATTATAGTTCAATTTTCTTATTAAAGTGAATTTTTGAAATATTTAATTTATATAACCAGTTATATATCTACATATGCAAATCAGAACAGAGCTTCATGAATTTGAGAAACTTAATAATCTGTCAAAACCATCCAGAGGTAGGAAAATTTAAAATACATAATCAGAGGTATCAAAATGCATAAATGCATTCTACTGTCATGTATAGCTAATTAAAACAAATAAAGACATTTAAAAATATATATTTCTGAATGGCAGAGACATGGAGGCACAGAGAAATAGAGTTTATAGCTTCAGCTCTGCAATTCAATCATGGGTCAAATGAAAAAAAGCAACAGCAAAATTTCCTGGTCCAGATACAAAAAAAAAATTGTTGTCCCAGAGGGTATGCATTTCTTAATTGATCTGACCTTTAGATAGACAAATAGATAAATAACAAAACTGACAAACCAAATACACTGTGTGTCTCACCCAGCAAAGACTAGATTTCTATAACTCATTTACAGAGATCTCCAGATGGTCAGAACCTAAAACCAGATTTCCAACCATTTTGTCAATGAAGAGAATAACTTATTAGCCATTTGAGACCAAAAACTAGACATATAAAATGAGTAGGAAGGAAAATGAAACGAAAAATTCAACATTGAAATTATACCTAGAAAAAACAAAACTGACAGAGTTCTGTTGTGCTTTGGATATACCTAGAACAGGCAAGAAAAGACACTCTTGGGCCTTACTGAGCCTGAGGATACATCTCTGTTACTAAAGTTTCTAGGTGAATCTACTGGGAATATCAGTAGGCCTCAAATACAGTTTAAACGGTATTTTCAAACAGAGTAAAATCATGGTACTCGTGCAGATATGAAATGGAAATATTCTGAAAGACTCTTCTTAACTCACGAGGGAATTGACAGATATTATAAGCAGTTCAAAAAAGAATCCAAAAAACAGACATTGAAATGTTTGTCATGGGGGATAGAGCTCAGTTGGTAGAGTGCTTGCCTCACATGCCCAGGCCATGGGTTCAATTCCCAGCACAAAAAAAAAAAAAAGAGTTCAGATGGAGAAATGTTTATCATGAATATTTAAGTAACTGTATAAATGGAGGCAAAATTGTTTTTATTACAACATGAGAGGGCAGATAGACCTCTCCCAGACAACATGTTCAACATGTCTATCAGTGACCCAGATTTCAAAAGGGATGGGAAAAAGAATAAAGACAAAGTAAGGCTAGAATAATCAGAAAACCTAGTATAGTGTGCTCTAGGTAGAGTAATGTTTTCAGTGAAACATGAATTTGTACTAGAATGTTAAAGCCCAATAGAAAGTTAGAATTCCCACAAGAAGAGAGTCCCCTAAGGCCACTAACTTCCTATTATGGGCATTTGTAGACCGAGGCCTGATCAGGGCCCAGTGGACACCAGTGATATCATAAAGTGTAGGGTGTCACAAAGGCAGGTTCTGACCAATGAGGGACTGGAACACACTGATATAGTGAGCAGGACTAAGCTTTGATGTTTGAAGAGGCCCCAGCCACTGGAGAAATCAAGCACAGCCTGTGGTAGCAGAAGCCATCAAGCATCATGGCTGGAAAAAAATACCATCAGAACTACAGGACTAAGAAGCAGACCATCTCCAGATGCACCATAACAGAGCTGCGGTTCCCTGTGACCTGTGTGGACCGCCTCCTGAGACAAGGTCACTATGCCCAGCATCTAAGCTTTTTTACACCCATTTTCCTGGCTGGTGTCCTTGAGTACCTAACAGCTAACATCCTGGATCTGGCAGCTCAGAAGGCCGAGAGCAACCGCAGGGCACACATCACCCCGGATCATGTGAAGAAGGTGCTGGAAAAGAACCCGCAGCTCTGCCGCCTCTTCAAGGCTAACACCAAATCCCTGGGAACTGACAAGGCCTACAAGAGTAAGAAGTAATGGTGCCTGGGTCTCCAGCCCTGGTGGGACTTCCATCAAATGTCTCACTCAGCTCCAAAATCCCATAGAGGAGGGAGCCTGTGCTGTTGTCATCATCATTAAAGCGTTTAAGTCAAAGCTTGTGGATGTGACTCCTCTCAGTTTCTGTCATGTTGAGTTGGAGGGGTTTGTGAGGCACCCAGGAGGGGTTATCCCAAAGAGGGTTGGAGGGGTGGCAGTGAGGATCATTGTGGGGTGTTTGAACCAGTGATTTCAGGGGAGCAGTTTCTAATGGAGACAGGGCGGTCCCTGGAGTGGGGGAGCTGGCTGGGGTAGGAGGCAGAGAAGCTGTCCTTGTGGGCCCTGAACAAGGAGGACCCTGGGAGGCCAGGGGGTTGGCTGGGGCCTTCCCAGGCATGTGGGGTTCCCAGCAGGAAGCTGGTAACTGGGGAAGAGCTGAAAACCATGACTGAGGTGGGGAAGGCTTTCTTCACAGTAGAGAAAGTCTGAAGTCAGAAGGTGGCAGTGGTGGGAGTGGGGGGAGATGGTGGCACACCATTGGCATGAACTTAATGGGATGGGCTTAACATCATATGTTATTTATGTATCATCTCATTCTAAAAAATGACTTATGGTGTGGATTATTTGCTAGTGTAGTGAATATAATTTTCTCTCTCCTTTTATAGACATTGGCCTTGATATCTAAAACCTATGAGCTCACTTAAGCAGTTCTTAAGTGTTATTAATTATTAATGGACAGGCTTACTTATGAATGTATTACATTTATAATATGATCATCTATCCTAGTTTTGGATTAAAATCGTAATCATCAGAGTGATATTTGCTAGAAGAGGAAAGAAATATCAGTGGCCAAATACATGCTTTAAGAGGTTTAAGAATAACCTACGTAGCCAGGTACAGTGGCAAATGCCTGTAATCCCAGAGGCTCTGGAGGCTGAGGCAGGAGGATTGTGAGTTCGAAACCAGCCTGGGCAATTGGCAAGGCCCTAAGCAATGTTAACAAGACGCTGTCTCAAAACAGAAAAAGGGCTAGGGAATGACTCAGTGGTTAAGCGCCCCTGGGTTCAATCCCCAGTACCAAAAAAAGAAAAGGAATAAGCTCTGTAATTCTGTTCTGAGTAGTGGACACAGAAGTACATAATACTTTGTAAATTTCATGCTCTATACTAAGTTTTAAAGTTGTGGTGTCAATTTTAATAATCTATCCCATTGTCTGTGAGTGTTCATATTGAGGTTTTCACTGATCATCGGGTTCTCAAGAGACTGCTGGCCTTTCACAGAGGGCTGCTCAGAAGCTACCAAGTTCACTTCCCAAAAAGAATCAGGAGACCCAGATTTCAGATCCCCGTGCACCACTTTCTGGCCACATAATCTTGGACATTCATTTTTTCCTTCTGAGCAGCAGTTTGGTCATGTATGAGATGAGGCATAAGAGTCCCTCAATCTTCGGTTTTTCTAAATATTTCCACTCATTTGGGAGACAGTCATTCTGAGACCTTCTGGTACCATCCCAAAGTCTGATTACTTCATTCCTGTGGGTGTGTGCTCAAGGACAGATAGCTCTGCCTAGAGTGGGGAAGAATGGTACCCTGTTTCCCCTGAGATTAGGGAAGGGGAGAGACTAGGGTGGAGCAGAGACAGAGGAAGTAAAAGAAACATGTCCATTTTAAAAACAAGTGGTAGTGGCAGAGCAGCAAGGGCTATATTCGAAGCATAAAGTGGGTCACTGTTATATTTCCCCATTGTCAATTTCTACATTCCATTTCTATGGAAAAATGGGCGACAACATCTCTAAGCTGCTTCCTGCTAAAAGAAGGTGAAATTTGGGGAAGTAACCCAAAGTCCTTGCTGTCTATCAGGTGAGACAGGGACAGTTAAGGGTATTCAGCAACAGAGCAGTCCAGAGGTCCACAGTGGCAGATGGCAGGTGGACAAAGCATACATAGGGCAGGGATCACGCTAAGATAACAATAAACAGGACAGCAAAGCATTACTTTTTTGTAAACAATCAGCACAAAAGCAATTGGTATTTTGGCTAGTCTCTGGAAATTAGGAAGACAGTAACTCATAAGCATATTAGTGAAAAACTATCAATTTACCAATCAATATAGGAGATTAGGAAGATTTGTAGGTCTATGAGGTCAAGCTCAAATTAACTCAGGACAAATTTGAGGCTCTTGAGTTCTTTATGATCATTATTATTAGGCACTCCCACCATCTCTCCCACTGGAGAGCTCACCAGTGGTGTCCTCTCCACAAGCCCAAATCAAGGGAAAGCTTCCTCACCATCTTCACTCCCAATTTGCAGAATGCACAAAAGGCCTAAACTTGGTGGTCTCATGCCTTCCCAAGGGCTGATTCCTGCTCTGACCTCTTTTCTTCCTGAGAATAGGTTTCCTTGTACTTTTGGAAGGGGCATTTGGCAGGGTGCTAGATTAGGATGATGACTACTCTGTGCCATGTGCCATGTGGAGCTGCAGCTCACAGAGAACAAGTGAATTACAACTCCAGTAGAGAACACGTGAAAGATAGCCTTTGAATCCCTCTTTAAAAGCCCCCTGTTCCTGCTGATGGGCAGAATCACAGCCTCTGGGACAGAAAACCCCCGTGTTTCTCCTTTGCTAGCAAAGCAATAAACTTTTTTTCCTTTTTTCTCAAAATAATAATAGTAATAACAATAAAGTCCAAGCTTTTGCATGATCTAAAAATCTTAGAATTAAAAAAATCTTTAAAGTGACATACTATAAAACTTCTTTACTATGATTCAATTAATAAAACATGAATTTATATTTCTCATAATGTTTTATTTGTTTATTATGGTATTAGAGATTGAACCCAGGGACACGTTGCCACTGAGTTAGATCTCCAGTCCTTCTTATTTTTTTTTTTTGAGACAGAGATTCACTGAGTTTCACTAAATTGCTGGCCTTGTGATCTTTCTGCCTTTGCCACCAACTCAGGTTGCTGGGATTACAGATGTGCACCACCACACCCAGCATCCCATAATCTTAAAGATCAAAAAGATGTAATGCCAATTAAATGATTAGCAGAAATTCATAATTTTGGAAAAACACACCTAAATAGCATAAAAATGTATGGTTTTATTAGACCTAGTGCTGATAAATAAGAGCAGATATAGGTTTGTTTCATTAAACCTAAACTATCTTGTTTATCAAAGACTTACATAAATTATGTGCATTTGAATTTAGATGGTTGTGAGCTGGTTTCTGAGAGAATATATATTGTTTAAATCTATCAAGTTTAAAGTTATTATAGTTCAATTTTCTTATTAAAGTGAATTTTTGAAATATTTAATTTATATAACCAGTTATATATCTACATATGCAAATCAGAACAGAGCTTCATGAATTTGAGAAACTTAATAATCTGTCAAAACCATCCAGAGGTAGGAAAATTTAAAATACATAATCAGAGGTATCAAAATGCATAAATGCATTCTACTGTCATGTATAGCTAATTAAAACAAATAAAGACATTTAAAAATATATATTTCTGAATGGCAGAGACATGGAGGCACAGAGAAATAGAGTTTATAGCTTCAGCTCTGCAATTCAATCATGGGTCAAATGAAAAAAAGCAACAGCAAAATTTCCTGGTCCAGATACAAAAAAAAATTGTTGTCCCAGAGGGTATGCATTTCTTAATTGATCTGACCTTTAGATAGACAAATAGATAAATAACAAAACTGACAAACCAAATACACTGTGTGTCTCACCCAGCAAAGACTAGATTTCTATAAATCATTTACAGAGATCTCCAGATGGTCAGAACCTAAAACCAGATTTCCAACCATTTTGTCAATGAAGAGAATAACTTATTAGCCATTTGAGACCAAAAACTAGACATATAAAATGAGTAGGAAGGAAAATGAAACGAAAAATTCAACATTGAAATTATACCTAGAAAAAACAAAACTGACAGAGTTCTGTTGTGCTTTGGATATACCTAGAACAGGCAAGAAAAGACACTCTTGGGCCTTACTGAGCCTGAGGATACATCTCTGTTACTAAAGTTTCTAGGTGAATCTACTGGGAATATCAGTAGGCCTCAAATACAGTTTAAACGGTATTTTCAAACAGAGTAAAATCATGGTACTCGTGCAGATATGAAATGGAAATATTCTGAAAGACTCTTCTTAACTCACGAGGGAATTGACAGATATTATAAGCAGTTCAAAAAAGAATCCAAAAAACAGACATTGAAATGTTTGTCATGGGGGATAGAGCTCAGTTGGTAGAGTGCTTGCCTCACATGCCCAGGCCATGGGTTCAATTCCCAGCACAAAAAAAAAAAAAAGAGTTCAGATGGAGAAATGTTTATCATGAATATTTAAGTAACTGTATAAATGGAGGCAAAATTGTTTTTATTACAACATGAGAGGGCAGATAGACCTCTCCCAGACAACATGTTCAACATGTCTATCAGTGACCCAGATTTCAAAAGGGATGGGAAAAAGAATAAAGACAAAGTAAGGCTAGAATAATCAGAAAACCTAGTATAGTGTGCTCTAGGTAGAGTAATGTTTTCAGTGAAACATGAATTTGTACTAGAATGTTAAAGCCCAATAGAAAGTTAGAATTCCCACAAGAAGAGAGTCCCCTAAGGCCACTAACTTCCTATTATGGGCATTTGTAGACCGAGGCCTGATCAGGGCCCAGTGGACACCAGTGATATCATAAAGTGTAGGGTGTCACAAAGGCAGGTTCTGACCAATGAGGGACTGGAACACACTGATATAGTGAGCAGGACTAAGCTTTGATGTTTGAAGAGGCCCCAGCCACTGGAGAAATCAAGCACAGCCTGTGGTAGCAGAAGCCATCAAGCATCATGGCTGGAAAAAAATACCATCAGAACTACAGGACTAAGAAGCAGACCATCTCCAGATGCACCATAACAGAGCTGCGGTTCCCTGTGACCTGTGTGGACCGCCTCCTGAGACAAGGTCACTATGCCCAGCATCTAAGCTTTTTTACACCCATTTTCCTGGCTGGTGTCCTTGAGTACCTAACAGCTAACATCCTGGATCTGGCAGCTCAGAAGGCCGAGAGCAACCGCAGGGCACACATCACCCCGGATCATGTGAAGAAGGTGCTGGAAAAGAACCCGCAGCTCTGCCGCCTCTTCAAGGCTAACACCAAATCCCTGGGAACTGACAAGGCCTACAAGAGTAAGAAGTAATGGTGCCTGGGTCTCCAGCCCTGGTGGGACTTCCATCAAATGTCTCACTCAGCTCCAAAATCCCATAGAGGAGGGAGCCTGTGCTGTTGTCATCATCATTAAAGCGTTTAAGTCAAAGCTTGTGGATGTGACTCCTCTCAGTTTCTGTCATGTTGAGTTGGAGGGGTTTGTGAGGCACCCAGGAGGGGTTATCCCAAAGAGGGTTGGAGGGGTGGCAGTGAGGATCATTGTGGGGTGTTTGAACCAGTGATTTCAGGGGAGCAGTTTCTAATGGAGACAGGGCGGTCCCTGGAGTGGGGGAGCTGGCTGGGGTAGGAGGCAGAGAAGCTGTCCTTGTGGGCCCTGAACAAGGAGGACCCTGGGAGGCCAGGGGGTTGGCTGGGGCCTTCCCAGGCATGTGGGGTTCCCAGCAGGAAGCTGGTAACTGGGGAAGAGCTGAAAACCATGACTGAGGTGGGGAAGGCTTTCTTCACAGTAGAGAAAGTCTGAAGTCAGAAGGTGGCAGTGGTGGGAGTGGGGGGAGATGGTGGCACACCATTGGCATGAACTTAATGGGATGGGCTTAACATCATATGTTATTTATGTATCATCTCATTCTAAAAAATGACTTATGGTGTGGATTATTTGCTAGTGTAGTGAATATAATTTTCTCTCTCCTTTTATAGACATTGGCCTTGATATCTAAAACCTATGAGCTCACTTAAGCAGTTCTTAAGTGTTATTAATTATTAATGGACAGGCTTACTTATGAATGTATTACATTTATAATATGATCATCTATCCTAGTTTTGGATTAAAATCGTAATCATCAGAGTGATATTTGCTAGAAGAGGAAAGAAATATCAGTGGCCAAATACATGCTTTAAGAGGTTTAAGAATAACCTACGTAGCCAGGTACAGTGGCAAATGCCTGTAATCCCAGAGGCTCTGGAGGCTGAGGCAGGAGGATTGTGAGTTCGAAACCAGCCTGGGCAATTGGCAAGGCCCTAAGCAATGTTAACAAGACGCTGTCTCAAAACAGAAAAAGGGCTAGGGAATGACTCAGTGGTTAAGCGCCCCTGGGTTCAATCCCCAGTACCAAAAAAAGAAAAGGAATAAGCTCTGTAATTCTGTTCTGAGTAGTGGACACAGAAGTACATAATACTTTGTAAATTTCATGCTCTATACTAAGTTTTAAAGTTGTGGTGTCAATTTTAATAATCTATCCCATTGTCTGTGAGTGTTCATATTGAGGTTTTCACTGATCATCGGGTTCTCAAGAGACTGCTGGCCTTTCACAGAGGGCTGCTCAGAAGCTACCAAGTTCACTTCCCAAAAAGAATCAGGAGACCCAGATTTCAGATCCCCGTGCACCACTTTCTGGCCACATAATCTTGGACATTCATTTTTTCCTTCTGAGCAGCAGTTTGGTCATGTATGAGATGAGGCATAAGAGTCCCTCAATCTTCGGTTTTTCTAAATATTTCCACTCATTTGGGAGACAGTCATTCTGAGACCTTCTGGTACCATCCCAAAGTCTGATTACTTCATTCCTGTGGGTGTGTGCTCAAGGACAGATAGCTCTGCCTAGAGTGGGGAAGAATGGTACCCTGTTTCCCCTGAGATTAGGGAAGGGGAGAGACTAGGGTGGAGCAGAGACAGAGGAAGTAAAAGAAACATGTCCATTTTAAAAACAAGTGGTAGTGGCAGAGCAGCAAGGGCTATATTCGAAGCATAAAGTGGGTCACTGTTATATTTCCCCATTGTCAATTTCTACATTCCATTTCTATGGAAAAATGGGCGACAACATCTCTAAGCTGCTTCCTGCTAAAAGAAGGTGAAATTTGGGGAAGTAACCCAAAGTCCTTGCTGTCTATCAGGTGAGACAGGGACAGTTAAGGGTATTCAGCAACAGAGCAGTCCAGAGGTCCACAGTGGCAGATGGCAGGTGGACAAAGCATACATAGGGCAGGGATCACGCTAAGATAACAATAAACAGGACAGCAAAGCATTACTTTTTTGTAAACAATCAGCACAAAAGCAATTGGTATTTTGGCTAGTCTCTGGAAATTAGGAAGACAGTAACTCATAAGCATATTAGTGAAAAACTATCAATTTACCAATCAATATAGGAGATTAGGAAGATTTGTAGGTCTATGAGGTCAAGCTCAAATTAACTCAGGACAAATTTGAGGCTCTTGAGTTCTTTATGATCATTATTATTAGGCACTCCCACCATCTCTCCCACTGGAGAGCTCACCAGTGGTGTCCTCTCCACAAGCCCAAATCAAGGGAAAGCTTCCTCACCATCTTCACTCCCAATTTGCAGAATGCACAAAAGGCCTAAACTTGGTGGTCTCATGCCTTCCCAAGGGCTGATTCCTGCTCTGACCTCTTTTCTTCCTGAGAATAGGTTTCCTTGTACTTTTGGAAGGGGCATTTGGCAGGGTGCTAGATTAGGATGATGACTACTCTGTGCCATGTGCCATGTGGAGCTGCAGCTCACAGAGAACAAGTGAATTACAACTCCAGTAGAGAACACGTGAAAGATAGCCTTTGAATCCCTCTTTAAAAGCCCCCTGTTCCTGCTGATGGGCAGAATCACAGCCTCTGGGACAGAAAACCCCCGTGTTTCTCCTTTGCTAGCAAAGCAATAAACTTTTTTTCCTTTTTTCTCAAAATAATAATAGTAATAACAATAAAGTCCAAGCTTTTGCATGATCTAAAAATCTTAGAATTAAAAAAATCTTTAAAGTGACATACTATAAAACTTCTTTACTATGATTCAATTAATAAAACATGAATTTATATTTCTCATAATGTTTTATTTGTTTATTATGGTATTAGAGATTGAACCCAGGGACACGTTGCCACTGAGTTAGATCTCCAGTCCTTCTTATTTTTTTTTTTTGAGACAGAGATTCACTGAGTTTCACTAAATTGCTGGCCTTGTGATCTTTCTGCCTTTGCCACCAACTCAGGTTGCTGGGATTACAGATGTGCACCACCACACCCAGCATCCCATAATCTTAAAGATCAAAAAGATGTAATGCCAATTAAATGATTAGCAGAAATTCATAATTTTGGAAAAACACACCTAAATAGCATAAAAATGTATGGTTTTATTAGACCTAGTGCTGATAAATAAGAGCAGATATAGGTTTGTTTCATTAAACCTAAACTATCTTGTTTATCAAAGACTTACATAAATTATGTGCATTTGAATTTAGATGGTTGTGAGCTGGTTTCTGAGAGAATATATATTGTTTAAATCTATCAAGTTTAAAGTTATTATAGTTCAATTTTCTTATTAAAGTGAATTTTTGAAATATTTAATTTATATAACCAGTTATATATCTACATATGCAAATCAGAACAGAGCTTCATGAATTTGAGAAACTTAATAATCTGTCAAAACCATCCAGAGGTAGGAAAATTTAAAATACATAATCAGAGGTATCAAAATGCATAAATGCATTCTACTGTCATGTATAGCTAATTAAAACAAATAAAGACATTTAAAAATATATATTTCTGAATGGCAGAGACATGGAGGCACAGAGAAATAGAGTTTATAGCTTCAGCTCTGCAATTCAATCATGGGTCAAATGAAAAAAAGCAACAGCAAAATTTCCTGGTCCAGATACAAAAAAAAATTGTTGTCCCAGAGGGTATGCATTTCTTAATTGATCTGACCTTTAGATAGACAAATAGATAAATAACAAAACTGACAAACCAAATACACTGTGTGTCTCACCCAGCAAAGACTAGATTTCTATAACTCATTTACAGAGATCTCCAGATGGTCAGAACCTAAAACCAGATTTCCAACCATTTTGTCAATGAAGAGAATAACTTATTAGCCATTTGAGACCAAAAACTAGACATATAAAATGAGTAGGAAGGAAAATGAAACGAAAAATTCAACATTGAAATTATACCTAGAAAAAACAAAACTGACAGAGTTCTGTTGTGCTTTGGATATACCTAGAACAGGCAAGAAAAGACACTCTTGGGCCTTACTGAGCCTGAGGATACATCTCTGTTACTAAAGTTTCTAGGTGAATCTACTGGGAATATCAGTAGGCCTCAAATACAGTTTAAACGGTATTTTCAAACAGAGTAAAATCATGGTACTCGTGCAGATATGAAATGGAAATATTCTGAAAGACTCTTCTTAACTCACGAGGGAATTGACAGATATTATAAGCAGTTCAAAAAAGAATCCAAAAAACAGACATTGAAATGTTTGTCATGGGGGATAGAGCTCAGTTGGTAGAGTGCTTGCCTCACATGCCCAGGCCATGGGTTCAATTCCCAGCACAAAAAAAAAAAAAAAAAAAAAAAAAAAAAAAAGAGTTCAGATGGAGAAATGTTTATCATGAATATTTAAGTAACTGTATAAATGGAGGCAAAATTGTTTTTATTACAACATGAGAGGGCAGATAGACCTCTCCCAGACAACATGTTCAACATGTCTATCAGTGACCCAGATTTCAAAAGGGATGGGAAAAAGAATAAAGACAAAGTAAGGCTAGAATAATCAGAAAACCTAGTATAGTGTGCTCTAGGTAGAGTAATGTTTTCAGTGAAACATGAATTTGTACTAGAATGTTAAAGCCCAATAGAAAGTTAGAATTCCCACAAGAAGAGAGTCCCCTAAGGCCACTAACTTCCTATTATGGGCATTTGTAGACCGAGGCCTGATCAGGGCCCAGTGGACACCAGTGATATCATAAAGTGTAGGGTGTCACAAAGGCAGGTTCTGACCAATGAGGGACTGGAACACACTGATATAGTGAGCAGGACTAAGCTTTGATGTTTCAAGAGGCCCCAGCCACTGGAGAAATCAAGCACAGCCTGTGGTAGCAGAAGCCATCAAGCATCATGGCTGGAAAAAAATACCATCAGAACTACAGGACTAAGAAGCAGACCATCTCCAGATGCATCATAACAGAGCTGCGGTTCCCTGTGACCTGTGTGGACCGCCTCCTGAGACAAGGTCACTATGCCCAGCATCTAAGCTTTTTTACACCCATTTTCCTGGCTGGTGTCCTTGAGTACCTAACAGCTAACATCCTGGATCTGGCAGCTCAGAAGGCCGAGAGCAACCGCAGGGCACACATCACCCCGGATCATGTGAAGAAGGTGCTGGAAAAGAACCCGCAGCTCTGCCGCCTCTTCAAGGCTAACACCAAATCCCTGGGAACTGACAAGGCCTACAAGAGTAAGAAGTAATGGTGCCTGGGTCTCCAGCCCTGGTGGGACTTCCATCAAATGTCTCACTCAGCTCCAAAATCCCATAGAGGAGGGAGCCTGTGCTGTTGTCATCATCATTAAAGCGTTTAAGTCAAAGCTTGTGGATGTGACTCCTCTCAGTTTCTGTCATGTTGAGTTGGAGGGGTTTGTGAGGCACCCAGGAGGGGCTATCCCAAAGAGGGTTGGAGGGGTGACAGCGGGGGTCAGTGTGAGGTGTTCAAATCAGTGATTTCAGGGGAGCGGTTTCTAATAGGGACAGTGCGTTCCCTGGTGTGTGGGGGAGCTGGCTGGGGTAGGAGGCAGAGAAGCTGTCCTTGTGGGCCCTGAACAAGGAGGACCCTGGGAGGCCAGGGGGTTGGCTGGGGCCTTCCCAGGCATGTGGGGTTCCCAGCAGGAAGCTGGTAACTGGGGAGAAGCTGAAAACCATGACTGAGGTGGGGAAGGCTTTCTTCACAGTAGAGAAAGTCTGAAGTCAGAAGGTGGCAGTGGTGGGAGTGGGGGGAGAATGTGGCACACCATTGACATGAACTTAATAGGATGGGGTGTTCACACAAAGATGGAGGAGGGATGGAGAAACCACAAGGAAATGTCTGAAACAGGAATGATGAGGATGCTAATTCATTTATTCTTTATTCATATTCTTACACTCTGCCTCATTTTAAAAGAGGGCTTATGCAGTGGCAGGCCATGCTCTGGTTTCCTCTGTGCTCCCTGTGCCTGGTGCAGACTCACCCTTCCTGCCTCTGTGGAAGCAGAAGCACTTGGCTTGGCCTTTGGCTAATTCCCAGGAGCAGCCTGAAGATGGAGACAGTGTCAGGGTTGTGCTTAGGGCTCCTTGGACGCTGTGCATGTAGAAACCCAAGAAGCCTTTCTTGTCACATAATTCCTGCAGGTCCTCACACTTACAGCAACCTCATGGTCAGGACATCCACCCCACAAAGCTGTGATTCCACGTAGAGCCATGAAGCACTCCTTGGCCAAGTTCATCTCTTCCTGCACTGCTCATGCAAGTAGCAAGCAGGCCTCTCCCCAGCGACTGCAGGTGGGAGGGTCCCCTTCAGCTGATCACATGGTAGGGACACCATTGCCCCTCTCTTCCCTGCAGTGAAACATCTCAGTGTCCAGGGCCTGGGTTTCTCCTAGTCCTGTGTCCTTTTGTGGAGAATGAGTGCCTCTAAGATGGGCAATGTCAGGGAGTAGTCTGAGTCACACTCTGGTGTGTGAGGTGGCACTTGGAGTTTAAACCTGAATGAGCCCTTGCTGGTGGGCCCTCTACAGAGTCAAGGGGCTTAGAAGATCAGCAGTGACACTACTGTCCCTTTATATATTATGTTCAGTTGTGTTTGTGGTGTTCACAGGAAACATGGGGACTCTGACCAGCATGGCAGCATGCTAATCATCATGCCAAATGCCCCTTCCACGTGTGCAAAGAAATGTATACTCGGGAAGAAAAGGGGTGCAGTGAGAACTACTGCCCTTGAGAAGGCATGAGACCACCCAGGTTTAAGCCTCTTGTGCCTTTTTGAACAATGGGTGGGTGATGTGAGGAAACCTTCCCTGTAGCTCGGATCCTGTGGAGAGAGAATGCTAAAACCTGACCGAAGAGAGGCTACCAGTCAGGTCTGTGGTCACGTCACTGTCAGGACCTGCCAGGGTCTGACACAGGCCAACACAGCAGAAATTATCATCCGTGACAATGGATGAGCCCAAGAGTCAAGTCTTGAGGGGAATTTAGAATAATATTGCCATTGCCTGGGGAAATGATGCCTTTTGAAGCCCCAGGTCCCCTTACCACCGTGACAGATCCTGAAGGATATGACCAGAATCTGACAGTCTGAAACTTTGAAAAGGGCCTCTCTTACTCCCAAAAGATGATTCTAAAAAGAGCAATCCTTCTACTGAATTCCAATATACTGTTATGTAATTCACAAAGTGCCCAGGTCACATTCCTATTCAGCTTCATCAGGAATACAGTGTTATTTTAGAAAGAAAATTAATTGGCTATCCACATTTAAAAATCAACATGTTTTTGGCCAGGGATGTAGCACAGTGGTAATATGCTCGCTTGGTAAGAGTGAGGCCCTGGATTTGATCCTCACCACTGCAAAAAAATTAATAAAAATTAAAATAACAAACTGAATAAATAAAAATCTAAAAATAATTTAAAGAGCTAAATTTAAAAACGCTAAAAAAATCAAACAAAATCAAAAATCTCAATTTGAAAATCTTAATTTGTGACTTCTCTTGGGAAATCACAGGGCCTGGGCATGTACATGGCTCACATCAGACAGAAATGATTAGCTGCTGCCCCATTAAAACTATCCTCTGTTGGTTGTAGCCCATACCCTTCCCTCTTGTATCCCATTGTTAACTCTGCTTATTTATAGTACCTGCACAGCTCCAAATACTACTTGAATTCATTATTCCTGCTGGAAGTTAAATCTAAAGCCATGATGTTCAGAAATATTCTTATTTAACCAATTAATAAAGTTACATTCTCCTCAAACTGTCTCTGATATAAGACTGGTATTTTCTGTGTTTCTCGTTCTATCCAATTGTTGACAGATATGTGATCCTATTGTGCATGACTAATATAAAGGACATCTTTGAATCATCACTAGAGTTCAACAGCACCCAGACTGGTGTACATTCTCCCCAACAAGAAGATTCCACTTACTTAAATATGTGACAATCTCAGATTTCTATAAAGTTTCCTAAATGGTGTTGCTCAATTCCCATACTTGTTGGAGTCAATCTTACTTGTTGTTGATGCTCGTTCCTGTAGTGTATCCTGAGAAAAATGCTTTGAGATAGAATGTGTTAAATGTTCCCCTTTGGGAAAAAAGAATTCAAGTCTTCAATACTGAGGTATTAGTATTTCTCAGATTTCTGCCTTTTTTTTTTTCTTTTTTTGGTACCTGGGATGGAACCCAACGGTGCTGTACCACTGAGATACATTCCCAACCTTTTATATACATGTATATTCAGTTGTAGATGGACACAACACTTTTTATTTTATTTGTTTTTATTTATTTATTTTATGTGATGCTGGGGGTCGAACCCAGTGCCTCACATATGCTAGGCAAACGCTGTATCACTGAGCCACAACCCGGCCATTCCCAGCCCTTTTCATCTTTTGAGATAGGGTCTTGCTAAATTGCCGAGACTGGCCTCAAACTTTTGATCCTCCTGCCTCAACCTCTGAACTTTTGTATACTGCTTTTGTGACCGTGGACAAATCCTGAAATTATTTTTCATAACATTGGAATATTCAATTTACTTTCTTGTACTGTTTTAGGACTGTGATTTTAAATAGAACAAAAGTCAGTGAATAGGGTCTGCATTTAATATTCTTTTAGTGTTTGTCCTTTGAAGTCCTTCAAGGAAGTAAAAGATTGGTTTCTCTTAATATTCTAGAATAACTGGGGGTGAAATGTCTCTAAACTTCTTCTGTTAAAGCAAAATGTACCAAAGAAGGCAGGTTTGATATTGTGATTGTGAGATATTTGAGTTCTAAAATGTAGGATGAAAGGAATCTACCAACTCAACTCTAGGCGGGGCGGTCTTCATGACAGGAAGAGTCAAAATAGTGAAAGGAGAGGGAGAATACTACGCTCTGTTCTTGCAGTCTGATTTACCTGGGTTTCCATCAGCCTTCCAGGTTTTAAAATGAGGTTGAAAAGTATTTCAAAGATCTACTCAAGATATACGATTTGCCATGTTAAGCTTCTCAGTTAAGCTTTCTGGAAATTCTAACTATCCACTGACATGGTCGTAAAGGTGGTTATATGATAACATGAGAAGCTTGTGTTCAAGAGTCTATTCTCTGAAGTACTTGAGGTCCTGTCCTTTTTCTTGAATTCTGAGACTGGACTTTTTTGAAGACATTTTTTTTTTGGTACTGGGAATTGAACTCAAGAGCACTCAACCACTGAGCCACATCCCCAGCCCTATTTTGTATTTTATCTAGAGTCAGGGTCTTGCTGAGTTGCTTAACACCTCATTTTTGCTGAAGCTGTTTAATTCGTGATCCTCCTGCCTCAGCCTCCTGAGCTGCTGGAATTACAGGTGTGCACCACTGCACCTGGCTGAAGACAAATTTTTTGAAGACAAAATTTCTGTCTTGCAGCTGATTGTAGGATTTCAGGGAAGCATCAATGTATATCAAAAACTCTCTGGAGTTGACAGAAGTGTAAAATGCTTGTGGTGCACTTATTCCAGGTAAAATAATATTTAATTGCCACAAGTAAAAATTCTGTGGGATAACAACAATAATAATATAACTGAAGAATATAAGGAGAAAAGGAGAAGAATATAAAGCCACAAAGAGTTTTTGTCAAAGTATCTATAAACAAAATGATTTAGCCTATTTTCTGTTAAGTATGGATGAGTGCTAAGCCTCTGTATTTGAATGAGCCTCCAGAGATAAATTTGATATGCTTCTTTAGTTGAAAAGTAATGACCTAGAAAATGCTAGATGCAAACTAAAATAGTCAGATTGCAACCAAACATTTAGAAATAAAAACTGAAATTATGCTTTATAACACTATAGTGTTATTGAATAATATGAGGGAAAGTCCTTCCAGGACTCTGATAAATAAAAACATAAAATTGACAGTGAGATTCTAACACTTATATAGATTCTTCCCTTACAAGACAGACTTTCTAAAATATTTCTGTTAATAATATTTTCCCTCCCCTAATTTTAACATAACACAATGTTTACACATATCAAGTAGCACATTGTACCCCAGGAATATGTACAATTGGTATGTGTCAACCATAAATAAGGTAAATTTAAAAAAAATTTAACACAATGCAGACTGATAACCTCTTTGGATTAGAAATTTTTTTTTCCTTGTACAACTCAGAAGTATCATCATCAATGGACAGTAAATTTTTGTTATTTTACAAGGACTGATGGGAAATTTTAAAAGATGTCTTGAGTGAAAAATATATTTCAATGCATTATTTTATTTTTCATTTTAAGATTCTGTTAGGGAAAGATAAAAATAAAATTGCCAGGATTTAAGTAGGATTGTAAAAACCTGAGAATGTGCATGGTTGTAGCTCAGTTATCTGTTTCTCAAAGTGGTACTGCAATAAATATTTAAATAAACACTAAAGTAGTAACTTATTTTCTTTCATTTAAAGATAGTAATCTGGGGCATATTAAAGTGAGAATGTGTTGCAAGTCATTCTACTGCAATATGTAATCTGTACTTTGGGGGCAGATTGTAAAGAAAATAACCTATAGAAACTGAGGTTGGACTCCCTGACATCCAGGAGTATCAGTGTATAAATTTGTGTGCTTTTTAAGCCACCAAGGTTTTAGCAATTTACTTAAGCAATGTAGGAAATGAATACATTTGCAAAGTTATCTTGTACAATATATTATTAAAATCAAATCCATTCTCTAATAAAACTTAGTCTTTTTCCAGAGCAAATCAAATTTTTAGGTTGAATTCAAGATCCAAAATGATACTTAATTCTAAAGAAATCACAAGCTGTTTTTGAAAATTTATGCATTAGCTAATGAAAATTGAGTCAGCTTTGACAATTTTAATACAAATTTGTACTCTTTTTCAAATTCTGTTCTGTGAACTTTCCAAATCTTTTGATACCTGCTCAATTTTGTCTTTTGCCAGTCTCTTTCCTCTTGTGGGACAAAAAGCCATTTTGCTTCAGAACAGAAAAATTTTACTTTTTCTCTTAGTAAAACATAAACCTTATCTGGAGACTCCTTAGTAGAATTTCATTAACACATACAAATTATAACATTTAAGCCAAGCAACTTCTATTTCATGGAGAAAACTAGAGGTAGATAATTGTGTACTGTTTGTGATTTTTCTCAGATAGCTCATGAATATATCTAACTCAGTTTCATTCAGCTACATGCATTTCTTTGAGTTTTTGTTTGTTTGGTTTGATTTTTGCCAAGGGGTGGAGGGTACTCAGGATTGAACCCAGGAATGCTCTAGCACTGAGCTACATTCACAATCCTATTTATTTATTTATTGATACTGGGGATTGAACCTAGGAGTGCTTAACCACTGGGCCACATCCCCAGCCCTTTTTATTTTTTATTTTGAAACAAGGTCTTACTAAATTGATGAGGCTGACTTTGAACTCAAAGTCCTCCTGCCTCAGCCTCCTGAGTCCTTTTCATTTTTAAAAGTTCTAAATTCCTGCAGTGTTTCAACTTTTAAGTGATGAAGACATTCGTTGAATGCTCGAAAAAGAATTCAAATTGTTTAAGCAAATTTATGATATTCACATCTTAAACTTGTTGTAGAAACAATTCTAGATCATTTTATTAGTAAAACTGTATAATTTTAGGAAAAATACACCCAAGAAACATAAAAATATGTGATTGCATTACACTTAGTATTGATAAATTAGGGAAGACATTATTATTTTCATAAAATCTGTATTAGGGTTCTCCAGAGAAACAGAACCCATAGGATATATACACTTCTGGTTATATATATATACACACACACACACACACACACACATACATACATACACATTTCTGGTTATATATATTTGGAGATTATATATATATATATATATATATATATATACACACACATACATATATATACATATAGATATGTGTATAAATATATATATTTACACACACACACATATATAATCATACACACACACACACATACATATATATGAAGAGCTTGTAACTCTAGTTCTACAATTTTAGGCATAGTCAAAAGTAAGCACCAAAAGAGAAAACACTGGTTTAGATATTTTAAAAAATTCTTTTCCCAAAGGATACAAGATTCTTAATTGATTTGAGCTCAAAAACAAACAACAAACAAAAAGACTGGAAAACCATATTTTCTATTGTTTTTCACCCAACAGAGATTAGGTCTCTGTAAGCCATGAATTCATTTAGAGAGATCTCAAAATCATCAGACCCTAAAATGAAATTCTCATCCATTCTACCAACATTGGAGAACAATTTGTGGGTTATAAATGTATCTAAAATAAAACAAACACTAAGTTTATTTAAACTTAAAATTAAAACTAAAAAAATAGAGTCAATGATATTCTTTAGGTGATCTGGATTCCACTGAAAGAGCCGAGAAATATATATATGTTTAAACCATGCACAAAGTGTATTTGTCATTGAAATTTGCTTGGAGGGGCTGGGGATGTGGCTCAAGTGGTAGTGTGCTTGCCTGGCATGCATGAGGCACTGGGTTTGATCCTCAGCACCATATAAAAATGAAATAAAGATATTTTTTTAAAAAAGAAATTTGCTTGGATATGGTAGGTGAATATATCAGGCATTTGGTTTGACATCTGAAATGATTAAAAGACAATTTTTAGAACAGGGTTAAATCATGATACTCATTATAGGTATGAAATGAACACATGTTAAAAGGTTTTATTTAATTCATGAGATAACTAAAAGATGTTGTAACCATTTTAAAGGAGAATCCATAGAGCAGGGACAAGAATATTAATCAATAATATTAAACTATGTCCAGAGATCAAAGCAAAGGCCTTAGGATGGAGCCTCTGTCCCAAAGTTTGAACTGTAGGCCCAGAAGGCAGAGCTTTAAGCCACAGAGGATGATTTTCAGGGCTTAAAACCTAATAGAACTTGTTAGTTGGGTTTCAGAATTGCTTGGGGCCACTGACTCTACTTTTTACTTTTTTCTCCCTTTTGGAATCAGGCTATCTATAACTTTTATCATATACCTGCCCCACCATTCTATTTCAGAGTATACAACTTGTTTTCTAGTTTAACAGGTCCACAGATGGAAAATAATTTTGTCTCAGGTTGTATTACATCTAAGTCTCACTCATACCTGATTAAATCATGACATTTTGGACTTCGGATTACTACTAAACTTGGTTGAGATTTTTGGAATTGATAGAAAGGGGTGAATATATTTTGCATGTGCATTGGATATGAATTGCTGGGAGCCAGAATGGACTTTGCTAGACTGGATAATGGCCCTGAAAGGCATCTAATTTCTAACCCCTAACCCTGTTAATGTTACCTTATGTGGCAAAAAAAAAAAAAAAACACTGTAGATATGATAAAGGGAAGGCTTTTGATATGAGGAGATCATCTTGGATTAAATGGCCGAGCCCTAAATGAACCACAGGTATCCTTATGAGGAAGGTAGGGAAGATTTGACACTGAAGAAGATAATGTGACTAATGAACTTGCATGCTATGTAATTGTCTTTGAAGATGGAGGAAGGGCCACAAGATACGAAATACAAGGACTATCACTCAAGGAACTGAAAACAGAAGCAAATAAGATTCTCCCCTTGAGCCTCTGAAGGGTGCAGCCCTGTTAACAACCAGACTTCAACTTAGTGAAATGATTTTCAACTTCTGACTTCCAGAACCACAAGACAATAAATGTGTGTTGTTTTAAACAACTGACACTGTGGAAATTTATTATAGAAGCAACTAGAAACTAATACACTTCCCAAATAAGCTTTTAACTAATCCTTGTCTCAACATCTGTTTGTAAGGGAACTTGCTAAGGATACAGGATGCAAACTAAATTTTCTTGTTTCTCCTGGTTTCCCATCACCTTCCTGTTGCATGGAACATGTGATCATGTTCAGAGAGGGGTTAGAATTGTGAAAAACTGTATAAGGCTTGGCAGGATGAATGAGGTTTTTGGTGACACTTTAGTCAATAGTGAATCCCTCTGAGAGACTTTCACTGTGACTATGATGGAGTAACTGGCATTGGATGAGCTCCTGTGTATAAACAACTAAAAGATTGGGGGAAAATATATGACCTGTTTTTCAGGCATTGTACAACAGGAAGGACAATGCAGTGATTTCAGAGGAAACTTACAAGGTAGCTCAGCCATCACACTAGAGCTCTGCCTGGGAAAATGTTATAATGAATTCAAGGAAGTGAGCTGGATTCCAGGCAGAACACAGTACAGTGGTCCTGCTGAACTAAGAAGGCAGACACTGGAGTTCAATAGACCTGAAAAAGCTGGGATTTGCAAGACAGGGCATTAGAAAGGAAGTTGCTATACAGAGCAAGATCTTCACAAATCCCTCCGTGGTGCATGCCTGTAATCCCAGGGGCTTGGGAGGCTAAGGTAGGAAGGAGCCTCTTCCAGCCCCCATCTCTTCCATGACACATTGATGGAACCCGGAGGTCATTTCACGCATGCGCACACATGCACAGACTCAAGGGCATACCCAGGTTAAAATTGACCTTCCTCTCCTTTGTCCCTTTTATGGTACGTTCATACATTTTTATCGAAGAAAATACCACGTGATGTTCAATATTTCATTTCTTTTATGGGTCTATCCTGCAGTTCCACCTTCATAACAGATCACCCAAAACTTTATGGTTTAAAATAACAACTTTGGCCAGGTGTGGTGGCGCGGGCCTGTAATCCTAGCAACTTGGGAGGCTGAGGCAGGAGAATCGTGAGTTCAAAGCCAGCCTCAGCAATGGCGAGGCCCTAAGCAACTCAGTGAGACCCTGTGTCTAAATAAAATACAAAATAGGGCTGGGAATGTGGCTCAGTGGTTAAGTGCCCCTGAATTCAATCTCTAGTATCAAAAAGAAAAAAACACCACCACCACCACAAAATCAAAACCAACTAACCAAACAAACAAACAAAACAACTCCACAAATCCACTTGGAGGTTTTTCAGGAGTCTTTGGCTGAGGGCTGAGGGCCACACATGTCTGCTACAGGTTTGAAAGAGGAATAAAGTTATTACTAGTTAGCCAGTGTTGGGGAATGTTGGAGCTTTGGTGCAACAAGAATAAAATGACCTTGAAAATACCTTGTTAATATCCTGGACATCCAGCCAAGACTTTGCAGAAGTCTTAAAAGTAATGACTATGCCCCTTCTTTGGGATTCCCACGGTTGCTAAAAATAGACGTGACTGTGGTACTATAAATCATCTTAGGAAAATAATTTTCTAAAAACTTCACTTTCTTCAACTCAAGATGCAGTGCAACACATGCCCCCAAAGAGCCTTATTTATTACGTAATGCTCAGTGCAATGCAACGGTTAAATAGTGGACTACTACCACATTGGAGTACCTGGGCGGGGCTGGGGATGTGGCTCAAGCGGTAGCGCGCTCCCCTGGCATGCGTGCAGCCCGGGTTCGATCCTCAGCACCACGAAAACTAAAACAACAACAACAACAACAAAAACACATCCATGGAATACCTGGGCGTATCTTCTGGTTCTACCATTTACTAATTGGGTGACAATGAGTAGACTATTGTTTGTTCATTCATTATGTGGAAATAATAATATTAGTACATACCTAATAAATGTGGGGAGTTTTAGGAGATCATATGCAAAGCATTTACAACTGTATATAGCACATAAGGTGTTAGTTGTTATTATTTCATATATTTTTCTCAGATCCTTTAAGCATAGAGTTTTCCGGGTGTTGAAAAGTCTGTTAAAAGAATGAATGAATCACCTTCAAAGCACTAGTGGAAAAAGTATATCATGTCAGAAAACCTCTTAAATGCGCTTTAGAAGATGAAATTGATTACCTTTCCCCTCCTGATCCCTGCTCAGCTGTGCAGATACTGCATGCGTCTTGGAAAAGCTGTCCACCACAGATAAACATTACTCTATGCTACTGGGTGTGTTCAATGTGTAAATAGATTGTGGAAACACGGGAGGCTGGTTTTTCAAGTTCCTAGCACTTCATGAGGGTCAGGTAGCCCAGGATTGTACAGTTTGTGTGTCTGAAAGAACAGCAAGTCTACTGAACAGTCTAACCTTCAGTCTGAGGTAAGGCTAATATGTTTGTGGGTCTCCAGTGTAGTATCTGCTTTCTTGATTTTTGTATTTTGTGTATTTTTTCAAAGGGTTTGGGAGAGGTTTACTGGTCAGGAAGGAAATTATTCCTCCCATCATTTGATATTGGATTTTACAATGAAAAGAGAAAGGGAGAAATACATGCAGCAAGGACATTTTTGACCATCAGCCTGCTATAAGTTTGATGAATTGTGATGAGAAAGAGAGGTATCTTTTTGTTATGAGCACTTAATTTAATCTACAAAGTGAAACATTGCAATAGATTCTACTGAACACTAGTGACAAAAGATAGAAGTTCACAGCATAAGTACTATGTCATTTTGCCAAGAACCTCTCACACTTCTATGTATAAGACAAGACAGTCATCTTGCTCTGTATTTCTTTCAATTATTAGAAATTTCAGATGTTGCACTTAGCATTATTGAATCTTATTTTGCATTCAGTTCCATTTTTAAAATTTTAAAATTTATTCTATATTTTCTATTGCTGCAATATAGTTGTGCATAATGGTGGGATTTGTTGTTACATATTCATACAAGCACACGATATCAGTTCCATTTTTGATATGGATGGACATCCAGTATGGATAGATAATCAGTAGAAAGGTTTCAAGTTTGAAAACCCTGGAATAATCTCAACAAGAATGTGATATTTTTAACAGCAGGAGATGAGATATTGACTATGAATGTAAAGATGCATCAGGTTTTAAAAATTTCTCTTTAATATAGATCATTTTATTCTGCAATGCAGTCTCCCTTATTTAAGTGAAAATATATATTTTTTTCAACATAATGTATCAAACTAGAGAAAACAGGAGCTATATATTTAAAGCATTCAAAATAGAAAATATACATTTAAAATAAATACTGCTTAAATATTAGCCTCCTTATAAAGCTTTTTTTCCCTTCTTTTTATTGTACCAGGGATTGAACCCAGGGGCACTTTACTACTGAACCACATCACCAGCCCTTTTTAGTTTTTAATTTGCAGGTAGGGTCTCACTAAGTTGCTGAGGGTCTTGCTATAAATTGCTGAAGGTGGCTTGAACCTTCCATTCTCCTGTCTCAGCCTCCCAAGCTGCTGAGATTACAGGTGTGTGTCATAGCACCCAGCCTTATAAAGCTTTTAAACACAAGAATTAAGTGTTTGATATTTTCAACTTATGATGAATTGTTTAGACAACAGCTTAAACACAACACTATTAACAATTCATACTCCATGACTTTAGTACCATTCAGTTGGACTCTAGTGAAATCCTTAAATAGCTCTCTACGTCCCTTAGTACATATATGCACATACCCACACGTACATATATATTTACATATGGGTAACTAATATCAGGAAAGTGGATAAGAGGAAAGGTGAGAAAATGTCTTATTGGTCTTTTCATTGTTGAATCATATTGTTTCTATGTATTTATGAGATAATAAAATTCTCTGCTAGGGCTGGGGCTGTAGCTTAGTGGTAGAGCACTCACCTAGCACGTGCAAGGCACTGGGTTCGATCCTCAGCACCTCATAAAAATAAATAAATAACATAAAATAAAGGTATTGTGTCTAAATACAACTAAGAAGAAAAAATTAAAAAAAGAAAAAAGTCTCTGCTAGAATGAGTTGTCTTTCAATTTATTCAGCTTTGATAAAAGTTTTCTAATAACAGGTTTAATGAATACAGTTATTGGGTTTTTACCACTTTGTGTCTTGGAGCACATTTAGTACTTTTGTTGAAACCACTTTCTTATAATTATTTAGAGCGTTAAGGGAAGGGAAGGGAAATACAGCTTTAAAATGTGTGAAATGAGCAGTTTGTTTAAGCTAAGCTTTGTTACACAATGACATATGTTGTGACTGTTTTGCCAGCATATGTAAACTCTTGGGTAATCATCTTTCATATGTTCTATTTCGGATTTACTTCTAACTATATTTTTGTACATCCCATATGTTGCTCGGGTGTGCTCCCTCGCTCTCTTTTCTCTTTCTCTCTCACCACCGCCTCCTGCACACATTCACACATTTTAGATGATTTCCCAGACCTCTTTAACTTCTCTGCAGCAGGGTTCAGTTCCTGCTGGTCTCTTTCTGTGTATCTTATCATCATTTCCTTAAACCTCTGTTTCTCCATATCTTCTGATTATGTTTTCTCCACATCTCCCATCATGCCTAGCCCACGGTTCTGATTCTACTAAAGACAGCACTAAAGCAAGTGGATCTCATTGCTTCTGTCACTTGCAGAGTTGGTAGCTGTAGTGACCACCTTAAGTTCTGGAAGATCATCTGGAAGTAGTGCAAAGCTCTTAGAGAAACAAATGTGATAAATACACAGTATACTGGGATAGGAAATAGGAAATTCACCTGATCTGGTTTCTCTTGCTTTTCAGGGAAAAAAAAAAAAAAAAAATATATATATATATATATATATATATATATATATATATATATATATATATATATATATATATAAATATATGGTAACTAATACTTCCAAAATTTCTCTTTAAAATTTTGCTTCCTTGGAGATTCCCCCATGTTATGAAATCTGTCTTGATCACTTTACTGAGATTATACTTCTAAGTATCATCTATATATAGTGCTGTTAGGAAATGCTTTTCCAAATCCTTATCCCTTTTGTCTCCTTTGCTTTAGGTAACACTTATGATCAGCTCCAGCTTCTTGAATTTTCTCTTTATTTGTTGTCCATTACTCTATATTATTAATTCAACTATTTTCTATCGTTTTTCCTCATCTCCTTTTCCTCTTCTCTTACCTACCTGTGGGCTTCTCCTATAGGTTTAACATTCAGCTCATAACCTGTTACTTTTTTCCTTTGCCTGTGATTTCTCATCCAACCTATAATTTTAAATATCACCTTTAAGTGGATGCCCATCTCCAGATTTTATCTTTTTTTTTTTTTTTTAACCAGGGATTGAACCCAGTGGTGCTTAACCACTGAGCCACATCCACAGCCCTTTTTATATTATATTTTGAAACAGGGTCTCACTGAGATGCTGAGGTTCTTGCTAAATTGCTGAGGCTGGCTTTAAACTTGCCATCTCCTGCCTCACCCTCCCAGGCTGCTAGGATCAGAGGCGTGCGCCACTGTGCAGACTCAGATCTTATCTTTCCATCTGTTTTATGTTTTCCCACCTACATGTCCAACTGTTGCCTGATCCGTGTCATAGCCAACTCCCTGCCTTTCGTATTGAACCACTTCCCCTTTTATCTATGTTTCTGCTAATGGCATTGAAGATCTTCTGTTTTCTCACATTTGAAACCTTAGAGCCCATTTGCTTCTAACTTTTCCTTCATTCTCAGTTCCCAAACTACTACCAAGTCCTTTCATTCCTCCCATCACAGTATACTTAGCAGCCATCCTCTCCCATTTCCTTTTTCTGTTATTTTTTTTCTTTTTATTCTCTATTTTTTTTCATCCTTTCCTCTCTTGATTCCAAAGCTACTGAGAATTCAAGCTCTTGCTCAGACCCCACTTCCATCAAATTTCACACCTCATGGATATCTTTTTTTCCTAAACCCTGCAAACAGAATCATGGGGTGTGGGAAGAAAGTCAAAGACCAAGTTCAAGTTCTGATTCTACCATTCACGGCCTCCTGTGTCCCGTTAGCCTCAATGTCCTATCTCATACAGCAGTGGCAAGGTATAAGTAAGATCATGGAAGTGAAATCATTTTGAACTAGAAGCACTATCTAAATATGAAAGCAAGATTTTTTAATTGGAATAACTCAGGGGCCAGTCCCAAGGCCTCAGGTCTTAACTAGTAAGTAATATAGTGTAGGAGTTGAAAGCATGAACTTTACAGCCAGATGACTTGAGTTTGAATCACAGTTCCACTACTTATCAGCCATGTGAAATCAGAAGCTTTAGTTAACTTCTTTGTTCCCTGAGTTTCCTTTTCTGTAAAACGGGAATATTAATAGTTTCTACTCATGGAAGTGTTCATGGAAGTGTTGTAGGATTCAAAGGTTGAATATGTAAAATGCACGGATTAATATGTAAATTGCATTTAATATGTAAGTTCAATATGCAAATTGATTTGTAATTAATATGCAAAATAAATGGTGTGTACATTTGATAAGTAAATTACATTTGATATGTAAATTAAATGGGTTAATATGTAAAATACAGATGTAGAGCAGGAGCTGGCACATAGGTGCTCTATAAGAGGTGGTGGGGCCGGTGACACTGGGTATGAGTATGAGGTCAAAGCCAGTTATCAGAAGTGAGCCACAGGTGAGGTACAGTTAGAATGGAAATGATGAACCACAGGGTGGACACCTCTGCCTAGCACAATCTCTCCTTATTGAGATCCAAAATGGTCTTGTTGTGGGGGTGTGGTGGCACAGTTCTGCAATCTCAGAGACTTGGGGGGCTGAGGCAGGAGGATTGCAAGTTTGAGGCCAGCCTCAGTAATTTAATGAAGCCCTAAGCAACTTAGCAAGACCCTATCTCAAAATATAAAATGAAAAGGACTGGGAATGTGACTCAGTGGTTAAGTACCCCTGGGGTCAATTCCTGGTAGAAAAAAAAAAAATCTTTTCATTGGGGTGGAACTGAGCAAAAGCACATTGATGTGGCCTGAGCATTCAGAGCAACCATGTGGAGCTTAAGATTGGGCCCATCCAGCCGAGCAGTGGCACATGCCTGTAATCCCTGAGGCTTGGGAGGCTGAGGCAGGAAGATCATGAGTTCAAAGTTAGCCTCAGCAAAAGGGAGGCAGGAAGCAACTCAGTGAGACTCTGTCTCTAAATAACATACAAAATAGGGCTGGGGATGTGGCTCAGTGGTTGAGTGCTTCTCAGTTCAATCCTCAGTACCAGGAAAAAAACAAAAACAAAAACAAAAAAACCAAATGGGCCCATCCAGATACATTTTTTTGTTTAAGGAAAAAAGAATGTTAAGTAGTTCGCTCTTTACAATCATGCCATAGAATCAAAATGTCAGTATCTGAATATCCAAATGTTAAGAAAGCAGACATGTTTGACCTCTTTATTCTATTCTAGAAGTTCCTATCTTTAACAAGCATAGATTTCTAGCATTTTAAAGTGCAAGAGACCTTAGAAATGCCATTATTTTCAATTTATAGGACCATTGACCAGAGTACATACTTTTACAAACACATAATGTTCTCTTGAATAAGATTTTTTGTTTTATTTTTCATATTAAGAAAGTAAAAATGATACTTAGAATCACCTAGGGGTTGTTCTAAGTGCTTTAATTTTATTTATTTATTTATTTATTTATTTTTTGGTGTGTATGTGTGGTGCTGGGCATTGAACCCAGGCGCTTGTGCATGTGAGGCAAGCACTGTACCAACTGAGCTATATCCCCAGTATTGCTGTAAGTTTTTAAAACATTTAATCTTTATAAGAACCTCATGCGATAGACATCATCATCCTATTTACATAAGAATAAATTGAGGATCATAAAGATCATTCATAGTTAATGGATAGTTGGATCAAGTTTCAAACTCAGCCCTGCACCAGAGTCCATATTATCAGCCATCCGGTGCCACCATCTCAGCACCTGTGTGCTCTAGCATCTGGGTGTGTGGGCAGGCTCTGGAGTCCTAAGTAGCTAATACTTGTAGTCTCAGTTTTTCTTAACAAGTGGCATTAAATAATAATTTTTCATAAGAGATAAAACAATAAATAATATATATGTCAGGTATTTCAATATCCTGAAATGATGAGCAAGAAGAGTCTGCTTTTTCTTATCCATGATTCTATAGTTAAATATCAAAGGGCTCAAATATTGACACATTCTATTTCGTAGACAGTATATTATACTGCCTTGTTCTGTGCTTAATTGATGCTGCTGGCCGTGAAGATATTTTCAAGTGTATGTTAGTTTTCATTTTTATCTTTGCTAATGTCTCAAAAGTTCAGGGTTTTTTTTTTAATTGATATTTTTTTTGTTTCCGATTTTATTTCATTATTTTAAAAAATTTTAAATTCTCTTTTTTAATTGACATGACTGTACATATTTATGGGGTACCATGTTTCCTGTTTTAATTAAGTCTTGTTCATTTAAATGCTCTTTCATCTTAGTTTTTAAAAATTGTTTTTCTCTAAGCATAACCAAGTACAAAAATTAATAGGCTTTGCTTTATTTTCTTCTTCACTGAGTAAAAATATATTAAAAATCAAACTTATCTTCACTGAACCTTTAATAACCTTATTCATTTCCAAGTAGGCACAGTACTATTTGTAACTCTTGTTAAAGTTTAATTTAGCAGTTTCCAGTCCTTACAACAGTTGACTTATCCAGGCTAATTTGATTTAATCTTTCTAACAGAATGTCAGGATACACTCTGTTCCTACATGAAGAACATGTCCAGTTCATTTAAGGGTTGGTGGTTCATGTAAATAGACTTCAGTAGCATTTTCATTTTGCTGTTGTATAGTCAGAAATATTTCTAAGAGTATCAGGATTTGGGGAAAAACTAAAAACATGAATTTAAAACAAAACCTCTAAGGTAGATGTCATCCTAAAGCAAGTAAAATCCTCAAGACCAAACAATATAGTCTTTTTTTTGGGGGGGGGGTACTGGAAATTAAACCCAGAGGCACTCTACCACTGAGCATTTGTTTGTTATTTTGAGATAGGGTCACTAAGTTGCTGAGGCTGGCCTTGTACTTGTGAACCCCTTCCTTCAGCCTCCCAAGTTGCTGGGATTTCATGTGTATACCACTACACCTGGCTCAAGATCAAACAATATAATTTAAAAAATAATTTAACAGACAATGTTTCCTAATAATGAAAGTAGTAGACTCTACCAGAAAATATTGTTGAGATGGAGTGGCAGGTGTGTAGGGGGAGATAGAGAGAAATCAAACTTGGAATGTAGCCATCAAATAATGATGTTCTAGGGTTTAAAAATAGACTTTAAAGCTAAACATACTTTTATCTGGATTATAAAAATGAAAGTTCAGCAATAGCCCACTTGGTAAACACAGACCAAGAGAGATCATATCAAACACATTTGTTTAATTCAAATAGCAGAGTATTGTCAAATCCATTAAAATATCCTCCCAAGAGCTATATGCAGACAGCAATAATTTTCAGTCCCCTTGTGTGAAGTCACAATGAAATTAGTATATAATTAAATTTTTGAAGTTAATTTTGTTAAATCAAGTGATATATCAATTTTCAAATGAAACAGTAAATGCGTAGTGTAAAATAGATATTTTTCCAACTTTCAACAGATAACAATGTATCCAAAAATGTGCCCACAAACAAATGTATGATTTTTATGTTGCATGTTTGGACTAGAACTAAAAGTCTACTAAAAACTCAATTTGTGATGAAGAATCATTTTCCTCTAATTGAAAAACTAGGACAGGGGAAATGCTATTGATCTTAACTATAGGGAAATCTAGTTAATAACCTAAAAACAAAGATCAGGATCTGTTTTCACTAGCCATGTTTAAGAATGAAGAATTTGCTGTCTTTGTGGCTCAGTAGTAAGGCGCCTGCTTAGCACATGTGAGGCCCTGGGTTTGATCCTCAGCACCACATAAAAACATATAAACAAAATAAAGATATTGTATCCATGCATAACTGAAAAAAAAATTTAAAAAGAATGAAGAATTTAACTTGCTTCAAATCATTCACAGCTTCTTTTATTTACTTTTGTTCGCCAGTGCAGAGTTTGAGCTCTGAACATGGGAAGGTTGTCTCTAAATCAGTAATACACAGCAAACCAAACAGCTATTGATTTTTTTTCAAGTGAATGCCTGTCTGACTCTCATTGTTCTCCTGAGTAATAGTCATATGTTTGGCCTTACACTTAGGCATAACAGGATATGACTAAATTATCAGCTTCATCCCAACCTAGAGAGTCTTCTGAACAAGGATTAAACCCAAGAGAAATCTTCAGTTATATTGGGAAAAAAATATTGAACCTGGGTCAGCAAACATGGGCTGTAGGTCTACTGCTCGCACTTTCTAAAGATTTACAGTGACATAAGGAGTATTCAAGGGTTTTCTAGATAGCCAAGACATGTCTCCAAGATTCCCTAAGCTCACAAATTTCAGAACCTAGATTCAAACCAGGTATCAGGATCACCTTGGCTGAGTTAAGTAACTTCCAATAGTAACTTGCTGGAATATTTTTTCCTGCTACCCTAACTTTTACCTTTCTCTCTGGTTCTCAGGTTTATTCAATCTGTGTTGGTATCTATGAAACTGTCACTAGTCTGGCTTGGTCCCTATCCTCATACTGGTTGGCTTCCCCTCAATGACTTTTTGTTAAAGAGGACTTTCTCAGGATCCCTCATTATTACCCAAGGCTTCTACGTCAACTGGCTCCCTCAGTACTCCCATCCCCCAACCACCACTGACTGACTCCTCTTCCCAGTTTAGCTCCCCAGTTGGTCCACACTCAGGAGCCAAAGAACCTCAGGCCCTTGCCAGTCTCATTCCTCTCTACCCTCTCCATATTCTGGATTTTTTTCTTTCCTCAGTCAAGGGAATCTGCTTTTGCCACAATTTCATATCCCCCACATTGCCTTAGAATATATTTTTTTTGATGGTGCTGGGAAATCGAACCCAGGAGGGTCTTACACTGTGTGTTATGTTGTGGATTATGTTATATATTATATTGTTTTGTGTGTGTATATATAGGCTTATATATTGAATTCTATAGGACAGTATAGTGATCAAGAGCAGTTATTAGAGACAAATTATTTTAGCTCAAATTCTAGCTTCACTAATAAGCTGTGTGGCAGAGGGATTTAATCTCCATCTGCTTTGGTTTCCTTATTTGTAATATGGGAAGAATAAAATCAACTCAAAAGGCTGATAAGAGAATTGAATGAAAAGATGGTGAAATGAGATGGGCATCATTACCATAGGTACATGTGTGATTGCATGAATGGCGTGACCCTATTTCGTGTACAATCAGAGAAGTGAAAAATTGTGCTCCATGAATTGTACAATGAATCGAAGAGCATTCTGCTGTTATGTATAACTGATTAGAACAAATTTAAAAAGATAAAAAAGGGGAAAAAAAGAATTGAACTAGTAATATATATGAATTAAGACCTTAGAACAGGACCTGATACTTTTATTTAAATGCTATGTAATTATTTTCTTTATTGTCGAGAGTCACGGTGAAAATGAGTTGACGCAAATATAATATTGAAGCAGGAAATATACAATCCAATATAAAATACAAAGAAGTGAATTAGCTTAGTTTCTATAACACGGTAAGAGACAAATTTGTGATTTGAACTCAGAGCTTCTTGACTTCCCAAACTTGAGTCTTTTTGCAAGTGTCCACTTGAATTCTCCATTGGAACCCAATTGGAAGTTTTTAAAAAATGGTGCCTGGCCTCCAAATTGGATTTTTTTTTTTGGTACTGGGAATTGAACTCAGGGGCACTCAACCACTGAGACACATCCCCAGCCCTATTTTGTATTTTATTTAGAGACAGGGTCTCACTGAGGCTGGCTTTGAACTCGTGATCCTCCTGCCTCAGCCTCCCAGGCTGCTGGGATTATAGGCTTGTGCCACTGTGCCTGGCTGCAATTTTTTTTAAAGAGTTTTAATAGATTTAATGTACACACCATACAATTAAGCCATTTAAAGTGTGCAATTCAATATCTTTCGTACTGTATTCACAATGTATTTATCACTGCAATCTAATTTTAGAACATTTTCATCTTGGGGTGGGCCTGATAACAGGGTCCCTGAGGTGTTAATTTCAAGGCCACGAATTCTGTAGAAGTCTTGACTAGACTTCTAATGGTTTGTGAACCTTTTCTAAGACTCACAGATTTCATGATTTTTTTCTAAAGAGACTAAAATGTAGCCCAGAAAGTATTAAGAAACTTTAGACCAGTGTGGTCTGAATCTTTTGAGGTGCACATAGATCACTGGGGGCCCATAAGGAAATTCACATCCAGTAGGCCCAGGGTGAGGCTTGAGCTATTATCATTTACTATCATCATATTGATGATAAGAGTGCTAACTTTGGACCCAATGATGTCAAATGTTATGTGCTCTAAAAGTCCATTCTCATTAGCAGATCTGTGTTACAAAAATCACCTGTGCTCAATGATTATTACTATACTTTCCTTTTGTCAATAAAACATTGTAGACATCTGTTAACTCAGTTGTTGCATAATTATCTATGAAGTAGCTATGATTTTGGCCCTTAGTCCTAAAAGTCTAAAATATTTGCTAGCCAGTCCTGACTAAAAAAGAGTTTTGCCAACTCCTGCTGTAGACCATGGTGTAAAGTCCCCTTTGAGGAGCAGAAATGTCATCCATCTTATTCTCCACAGTTCATTGCTCATGTGACAGACATGGCATTACCAAGAATTAAATACAAGGGACAGTAAGCTGGCTGTATTTATGAATCATTCCTCCTCTAGTTGGAAAAAGAGGTACAGGTGAGTGGGAGTCAAGTTCAGGATTAGTTTAAAAATAGATCCTCCTGGAGTGGCAAGCTACTCTCCTGGTGATAGCACGGGCAGATATCTATCAAGGAACTTGATTCTTTCTCGTCTGAGTCATGTGTCCACAACCTTGGAAGCAAGATGCCCTGGGATTAATCTTCAGTCCAAGTTACAAGCTTGGTTAACTAGGTTTGGATGGTAGTTAGTGGAACTTATGGGTAGAAGTTGCATCTTCTCACACCAGCCTTCAAACTAGTTAAGATATTTGTTCAGGGAACTAAGATTTCAAAAGCTATGTGACCACGTATTTCATTTGTATTAAGGTATTTCTGCTCATTTTTTCCTGACATTAACTCACTTTGATCCCATATGGAAAAGACCTATTCTATATTTACTTCAGAACATGCATGACTTTAGAAATTCTCCATGCTTCAAGTAGGGTCCTGCACCATAATCCTCTAGAGCAGAGTTTCCTCCCTGATGTCCACTTTGATCTATTGTTTCCTTTGGTTTTGTCACTGACAAGTTTAGATCTCCTAACTAATGGTTAATTTGGGATCCTCCTTTTTGATACAAGAAGTTGCCCATTCTCAATACCCACCCCTCCTTCCAAACAACCCTCATTGCCACAAGACTCATAGGGGTGATCAGATTTTAGCATGCTACAGGGGAACAAGTACAAAGTTTGACCTGTAAATAATTAGATTATATGCCAAAAAATTCCAAGATATGTTTTGTATTATTAGAAGTCTGGGGGGGCAGTGGTGGTCAACCTAAGGAAATTGTGATACTACACTGGATTAGGTTTAAGTTATTGATGTGGTGCAAGAGATTCTGGGTTTAGTGTGCTACGTTTTTGCCAATGGAGGTATTTGAAACTGTTTACCTGATTGGATAGTTGAAAGCTGAATGTAGCAAAGACCTACACCATTGACTGAGTAATATCCTTGACTCCTGGCTCAATACACTCAACTAATTCTCCCATATTTTTTGTTTATCCCTCCTTGGTCTCTTTCATCATCTCCTTTATTCCTCTGTCCGTTCTTTAAATATTGTTGCTTGTAATGGTACTATCCTTATTCCTTTTCTCTTCTGGGTGATCTCACTTGATTGGCTTCAGCTATCACCTAGCCCAGTGATTCCCAATTCAATGTCACTAGTGTAGATTTCTCTGATAAACCCTAAAAAGTTTATTGAAAGTTCCATATTACAAATGCCTTTTTGGACAAATTTTTATTAATGATTACTTAATAAGCACCTGGACCTCAATGCATCTAAATTGTAATTAATTATTATTTTTCTTTCACAATCTTTTTCATCTTGTCTTCTCCATATCTGCAAAGAGTATTACCATCAACATTCCAAGATTTTACCTCAGTTTTACTGAATCAGAATCTCTGGAAGTTAAACCTCAGGAATCTATTTGGGGGGAGGGGGTATCGTGGATTGAACTCAGGGGCACTTGGCTACTGAGCCACATCAATCGGCCCTTTATTTTATTTTATTTAGAGACAAGGTCTTACTGAGTTGCTCAGGGCCTCACTCAGTTGCTGAGGCTGGCTTTGAACTTTCTATCCTCCTTGCCTCAGCCTCCCAAGCTGTTGGGATTACAAGCATGTGCTGCCGCATCCCACAGGAATCTATATTTTTTTTTTTAAACAAACCCCTTACATATTCTTATATGCATTAAAATTTGAGAGCCATGCTGGACTCACTCTCTTCCTTACCACTCATATCTAGTTGGTCACTGGTTCTTATTGAGATCATCCCCCAAGATCTCAAAAATGAACTTTATTTTCTGTCCCACTATCACTGCTTTAATTCCCAGATTTCCCCTGGCTCTCCTGCAGGTATCTCCTCGTTGTTTGTCTGACCTCCATCTTGTCCTTCAACCAGTCACCAAGGAGTGCTGTTTTTTCAAAATACAAATCTAAACTAGAAATCTGACTGTGTTATTCCTTGGTTTAAAAGCTTTCAACAGCTTGATGCCATAGGAGCAGTTTTTGTAGACTTTTTAAGGTCATGGAACTCTTGCTTCAAATAAAATTTGATCAGAAAATCCAACTTAGAGAACAGATAAAAACAGGCTTGGCTGCTCAGCCTCTCTTACTGTGTTTCCTGAGAAAACATCCTGCAGATAGAGTTTTATAAACACTAGATAAAATCCAGATGCTTTAGTGGATACCAAATTCCTCCCATCCCAGGATCCCCATCCTTTCAACTCTTCGCCATTAGCCCAGACCCTGGCCCTGGGGTTAGTCACTAATTCCTGGACTAGTTATGTGTTCTTGTGACTTTTCACATTTGCTTGTCTTTACAACCCAGAATCACCACTCTCTTCTCCCTTATTGTTTTCTTTTTGCTCTCAGAGCTAGAGTTATCATTTGTGACATTTTTATGTCTCCATGACAAAGTAAACAAAGCCCTTGAGAATGGGACCCATGCTTTCTTCATGTGTGCATCCCTTAGATCCAGAACAGTTTCTGACACATGGTTTATACATGCTTCTTCCATGGTTTTAGTGGGAAATAACAGAGTTGGGTTATTTGGTTTTTATTCTTTTCAGATTGAACATGCCCCCGTGAATGGAATACTTTTAAAAATAAGTGTATTGGGCTGGGGTTGTGACTCAGTGGTAGAGCGCTTGCCTCGCACACGTGAGGCCCTGGGTTTGATCCTCAGCACCACATGATAAATAAATAAATGAAATAGAGGTATTGTGTCCAACTACAACTAAAAAAAATAATTTTTTTTTTTAAATAAGTGTGTTAACCTTCAGCTCTCCTACCCTACTCTATGACTCTACTACTTACTGTTCTTTTCTTGTTCGGTGGCCAAGCATGATAATTAGCGGATATATGTATTGTATATCATGACATATGAAGCTGAGCTAGTATGGCTACAATATATTTTTGATAGAAATGACATTTGCTCGATTTTTTGTGTGATTCTCATGGGTTTTTTTCCTCCACATTTTTAACTGGTGCATTATAGTTGTACATAATAGAGGGATTTGTACATGCACCATTTGCTGGATTTTTTTGGGGGGGAGGGGTACTGGGGATTGAACTCTGTGGATACTTAGGAATTAGGATGTGAAGACAGGAGGGGAGAATGTCCCAGGCAGTCTTGCAAGTAGGAAGATCTGGAGGTGAGAGAGATTATGGCTTCTTTAGAGAAATGAAACACTGAGTGTGACTAGGGGATAGATATGTGAGAGAGGGGTGCATAAGGGCCTGATAGTGAAAGGTTTGTGAACCATATTAAACAATTTGAGCTAATAACAGTAAAGAAAGTCAGGCACAGAGGTGCACACCTATAATCCTAGCATTTGGAAGGCTGAGGCAAGAGAATCTAAAGTTGGAGGTCTACCTTAGCATCTTAGTGAGACCCTGTCTCACAATAAAAAATACAAATGTCAGGTGGGGCATGGCTGGAGAAGGTGGGTCACCGGGTATATGGCCTAGAAGGGTGCATCTTCCTTGTCCCCTTTTCACTACTTCCTGGTGACCATGAACAGATCAGCTTTCCTTTGTTATACCCTTCTGCCATGATGTTCTGCATCACCTCAGGCCCAAAGCAATGGAGCTGGCTGATCATGGAACAAACCTCCAAAACCATGAGCCCAAATAAACTTTTCCTCTTCTAAGTTGCACTTGTCAGGTATTTTGGTCACAGTGACAAACAAACAAACAAACAAAACTAGAAATCCTATATGGAAGAACAAAATTGAGACAGAAAACTATGAGAACTAGGGTGTCACATAATTCACAGCATGTCTAAAACCCAAGCTCGTGATTGCCCACCCAAACCAGCATATTGCCCTTACCTCCCATTTCCCTATTGCTGTCAATGTCACCTGTATCCTTCTAGGATCAAATTCTTAAAATTATTTTTTAAGCCTCTGCCTCTCTTGTTTCTAACTCCAGACTACCACTACACCTTATTGCTTCTTAACATTTTTTAAACTCATAAATGATATAAAATTATAGGAACATGTTCAAAATAATGAACAATGTGGAAATGTCTTTTTTTTCATCCCTTCTCGAACCCCTCCAATCTCTGGATGCAACGTGATTCACAGGCCAGTATGCGTCATGCTTTGCCTTTTCCTATGTATCTACATGTATTACATATGCACATATCTGTTGCATTAAACATACATACATTTAAAAACCTAATTATCTTCCTATTTTCAACGAATAATATAACTGAAATGTTTTACACTTCAGGTGTGTTTTATGTATCTCGTTTAAATTACACCATCATATTGCTGTAACTTGAAGCTACATCAAAATTTCCACTCTTTGGTAAATATCTCAAAGTGTAAGTGCATCTTCTGATTTTTCTTTCATAACTTCCTCTCTTGGATTTGTTATTTAGGTTTTCTCCTAACCAATATTTTAAAACTAAAAATAGTCTTCACTTTAAAATTATCAAAATACCTGATGCCAAGATACAAACTAATAATATTAAATATCTTTTTCCAAACTAAGGATTCAGTAAAAGTTCACAGTGAACATTAGAGCATTCATATGAATTAATGTCAGACTATAGAAATTTTTGAAATTCCATAAAATATTTAATAGCATCTTGTGGACTAATTTTATTCCATGGCGGCACTAAGATGCAGAAAATATGATGGTTATAAACAAGATCCCTGAAACCAGACTACTCTAAGTTACTTACTAACTGGTTGACTATGGACGAGTTATTTAACTTCTCTATGCTTCAGTTTTCTCATCTGTATAATGGAGATAGTATTTCATGAAGTGGGATCATTGAGCCATGTTAGTATTAGCTGTTATTGTAGAATCTTCTGAGAATGCAGATCTTGAAGCATCAATATAAAATTTATGGTACTGTTAATTGGCCTTATTATTGTTTGGAGAATCAATTCCATGTGAAATTTGAAAAAAAACAACAACAACAACAAAAAAAAAAAACCTCAGCTACTACACTCCCACATAATATACCGTAGAGTTGCTCAGCGAGAAGAAATTGTTCTATTGAAAAAGAATGCCTGCAATTCCATAGCATCTGCCCTTGAGTCTTTTATAGTAAAAGTACTATTTTTTCTCTCCCCACAGCATCTTTATCTCTATGATAGTTCCTACTTTTGACAGTCATACGTACTGATACTCTAGCTATAGTTTCCCTGCAGGATGACTGCTTTGTCTTTTTGAAAGACACCCTCAAGTGAATTGTGCATATGTTATTTAGCTTTTCTTCCAAACATCCCTCTAAGAATGTTGGAAATCCATCTAATTGTGTTGTCACACAGTAATAGGCAAAAAGGAAATTAACTTTTTTTTTTTTCCTTACTGGGGATAAAACCCAGGGCCTCATGCATGGTAGGCAAGCACTCTATCATTGAGCTATGTCCCCAGCTTTGAAATTATTCTTATTAATTTCATTCTAAGAGCACACCCATAAATATTCTGTTTTTAAAGCTCAATTTCAAGTACACAGTAAAGAGAAATTTTAAGATATACCCTTTCTTTTGACTCAAATATCACCCTCTATCATTTTTAAGTGTGTTACTCAAAATAGATGCTTTTTAAAATTTATATCCTTGTGTGATACTGTTAGAATTTTGTATTATGGCATCGTTTTTGATGATCAGGAGAGTTAATGACCTACAAAAGCTATCAATGCCCAAAGGCAGCTGAATGACATACAAGTCATGTCATCTTTCCAAACAGTTTAGCCCATTTCAGCAGTTACTGACCACAGGACAGAATCCACATGTGAAAAGTTTAAACAGAGCCATTTAGGTAAGGAATTGAAGAATAAAATAAAATGAATTTCTCTCTCCTAATCTGACTAGTATTTACTGTGCACATTTAACTTTAAAAATGAGGATCAACTACTCATTTTGTTTTTCACTTATTTGAAGTATGTAGTGGGTAAAGGATTGTTCAACTGGGCCTATGAACTACCTGAAAAGAGGAATCAAAAGATGCTACATACTAGCTGGCATGGTGGTGCACGCCTGTAATCCCAGCAGCCCAGAAGTCTGAGGCAGGAGGATCACGAGTTCAAAGCCAGCCTCAGCAACAGTGAGGTACTAAACAATTCAGTGAGACCCTGTCTCCAAATAAAATACAAAATAGGGCTGGAGATGTGGCTTAGTGGTTGAGTGCCCTTGGTTCAATCCCTGAGACCCCACCCTCACCCCCAACACCACACACAAAGATGCTACATACTTACACAAATTCATTCAGCCCAGATTCTGAGATTCTGGTTCTCAGTGCAAAGGCTCAGAAATTTGATTTGGTTGGCACACAATGAACAGGTGAGACATGGACTCAAACTAAACCAAGCATAGAGTTCCCTGTAGGCAGGACCAGAATATTCATTCCTGGAGTGAGAACTCTATGGAAAACCAACTTCTGGAAGGAAATGAAGTTTGAGCAAGAGGATTTCATTGTATGATTTGAGTGATTAATAGTATGAAGATTTGTCAGACAGTGATTTGTTTCATCACCCAACATAGAACATGTGTTATATAGTACAAACAAGTTGTTTCCCTTTAGAGACCTGGAAATTTCTTCCCTGGTTGCAGTCCATATGTACACCATTAGCATCTAGCTCCTTAGATCTTCTTTAACTAGGTCCAAGCTCACTGTCTCTTCTCCCCCATCCTGTGTTTCTTTTAAAGGACTGTATTATCATCAAATAGATTCCATCTTACTGAATTACAATCACAGTCCAACCCTGCCTTCTGGAGGAAACATCCTGATTTCTTGATAAAGTTTTGGCTATTTCTGATCTTGGCCACTCATTTACAAACCCATTAGCCTATTCATACAAATACATTCAGTGCTTAACTAATTGAACTCTCAGAGGACAATTTTATTTCTTATATTCTTTCCATCCTCTGTGTCATCTGTATGTGCTCCCCTTCCTCTATTCCCCTCACAGGGCAGACCTTTGGATTTTTAGAACAGAGACTAGGTTTTACAGCCAAAGGCAGGGATAACAATTAGCATCATTCAAACATTTTTTATAGCTCTCCTCTCCTTGAATAATTGCTAAATATGATTCTGTAGAGTACTCATGTAGGACCTTCTAAATCTGATATTTCAGACATAAAATATTTCTTAAGTAAATCCAGCTGTAATGATAATATATTCATTGACTGAGTTTCCAATTATTTTTTCCATGTCAGCATAAAATCAAAGAGACACACAAAGAATGGAAAGAGTCAATCATGTTCTTTATGTGAGGAGACAGCAGTTGACAGTGATGCACAATCCAAACCATTAAATTTTCTGAAGTGCCCCTGTTGCTCTTAACCTTGCTTCTTCCTGTTTGTTTCAATCTTGGGGCCCTCTGATCCCTGATGCCTCTAAGGCTTTAGATATGGAAGAAAGATTTAGAGTAAATGCAGACAGTCTGCAATGACTTGGGCAATTTCCTCCGAGGTGGCTACCTCTTGGTCTGTAGGAAACAGTTCAATTTTGAGTCATTTCAACAACATTTTGGTTTGGTGCTTACTGTATACAAAAAACAGGGGATTGGAAAGTTGGGAAGGCTCTGGACTCGAACCTGTCCTTTCAGTTGTTCTGAGATTTTGAGGTCATCCTGATCTTATGGCTATTGCAAGGCCCCAGAGCAGTCTTTGAGTGGCTATCTGGTTATGTCTGCAAGTCTGGCAAGAGCCAAGCAAACCATGTATAACTCGCATGTAGAATGTAGTTCATAGACCTGAGGAGAGACTAAGGGATAGTATGTTGGGATGATGTTCAATCACAAAATCCAACAGATCACCCTAGGAGTCATCATCTTTGAGGAACTGTACAGAGGGAATCCAAATCAATAAAATGTGCTCAAAAGTTAGTGATGAGAGACAGGGCCTGGTAAGCTTCTTATGTTCACAAGGGGGTAGTTTTAAAACATCTATTTTGTAGTTCAGTAGTTGCCCCCATATAGCATCCCAAGACTTCCATAATGGATGCCTGAAACTGAGGATAGTAATGAACCATATATACACTAAGTTTTTTTCCTGTCTACCACATAGTACCATAGTTAATTTGTCCTTCTATGTTTTATGACCTATGTCTTATGCCTTCTTAAAACATATGTTTTAAGCCTCATTTGTCTCACTATTTTTGCACTCTGAGGCCATTATCAATAATCATTACTTGAACATAAACACTGCAATATGGATTAACAAGATGGCTATTAAGTGAGTAATGGGCAGGTAGTATATACAGTATGGATACCCTGAACAAAGGGAGAAGCCACATCCTGAGCAGGACAGAATGGGATGGCACAAAATGTCATCACTCTACTCAAAATGGCACACGATTTAAAACTTCAGAATTGCTTGCTTTTGGAATTTTTTATATTTTCAGACTGAAGTTGACTTCAGGTAATTGAAACTGCAAATGAGCGGGGATATATATATATATATATATATATATATATATATATATATATCATATTATATATATTACATATTTGTGATAATTATATATATATATATTACATATATATATATATATATATATATTACATATATATATATATATATATATATATATATATATACACACACTACATATTTGTGATAATTCACAAACAACTGCATAAATCATGAGAAATAAAGCCCTTCTTATGAGTAAAACATTACCCAGTATAGGGGAAGGCCCTGTGTTCTCCTCTGTGATTATATGAAAGTAATCAGGATCTTGAATTTCCCCTGAATTTACCTATATTTATACTACTAATGTATGTAGTTCTAAATTAAATAAAATAAAAGATACAAGATATAGCCTTCATATTGCAGTCATTCTGCATGAATTCTTCTGTAAATGAAGCATTTTCATTCATTGTTTGTGAGATATATTTAGATTGATACATAGTATGTATTTATACTTGTTTCACCAGTTGTGCTTTTTATGCCTATGGCCCTAGTTTGGTGGGGGGAGAGAAGGAGGGAGCTGCTTAAAGGGTCCTGACCTGTCGTGGACCATCCAGTATGTGCATTTAGTGTCCCAAAGTGGTGACCCAATCCAGCTTCAAGAATGATGATAGGATCTGGCTGTCAGAGGAAGCCAATTATAATAGAAGAAACTGAATTTGCATGGAGGGCCTGGAATCAACTCAATGCCATTTTGTGGTTTAAAAAACAAAACATGAAATAAGTATTTAATAAATGCATGTTTGCTGATTTTAAAAATGTTGTTTGTGTTAGGTACATTGGTATTTCAAAAATTATGTCGTTTTACAAGTGCTGTGGGGAAAACTGCCTAATTAATTTTTCTCTTTTGTTTCTTCCACCTTTTCAGTATTTTAATCATTCTGTCCCAGGGGATCTGAATCCTGCTTTGCAGCTTTCTGAAGAACCCAAGTTGAGCATCATTAGTGAAATTCAGCCGCTGTCTGACTACACATCACAGTAAAGCTTTGGAAATTTTTTTCTTTTTTTTTTTAGTTAAAACAATAATGACTTTCTTGGAACACAATTCCAGTAGAGTCTGTTTTCTGTGTATCCTGGAAGACTATCTAGCCACCATCAGCAATTCTGCAGAGACTTTATAAAAACTACTTTCACCAAACTTGAACTGAGTGACTCTGAGTTGGCCAAGGGGAACCTCAGCAATCGTCCACATCATTTCACCCTCTGGAAGATTCAACCAGTGAGTCCTACTCACAGCTGCCCCTGAAATATCATGTCTAAGAATTCGGAATTGATCAATCTGTCATTCTTATTAGATCATGAGAAGGAAATGATCCTGGGAGTCCTAAAGAGAGATGAATATTTGAAAAAAGTAGAGGACAAGAGAATAAGGTAAGATCCTTTTATCATTTCCTCCCTCCTTGACTGTTTCCTGTTTGAAGCAATTTAAATCAGAAATAGGGTAAGTGTGACCGCATTGGAAACAGATGTTTGTCAGGGACGTTATGGGTTCCCAATAGTGGACCAAATATTAGAAAACATCTTCGGTATTTCAGCAATTAGTAAAATAGGAACATGAACTCCATTGAATCATATGGTGTTAGTGAGAGCGCTCATTTGCTAACAACATCATAACTAATACCTAAGAAGAACGATACTCAAGTTCGTTTAACAACCCTGGTATGTATTTGTTGTGTGACTTTGAGCAAGTTATTTGCTATGATTTGGATCTTGACTATTCCTCAAAGGCCTATATGTTAATGTCATGGTCCCCAGCTTGGTGCTCATGAGAGGTGTTAGAAACTATAAGAAATGGGGCCTATCTTCAATAGATGAATGGATAAAGAAACTGTGGTGTATATACACGATGGAATATTACTCTGCCCTAAAGAAGAATGAAATTATGGTATTCGCAGGTAAATGGATGGAGTTGGAGAATGTAATGCTAAGTAAAGTAAGCTAATCCCAAAAAACCAAAGGCCGAATGTTTTCTCTGATATGAGGATGCTGATACATAATGAGGATGGGGGGGGAAGCATGGGAGGAATGGAGGAACTTTAGATAGGGCAAAGGGGAGGGAGGGGAAAGGAAGGGGACATGGGGGTAGGAAAAATGGTGGAATGAGATGGACATCATTACCCCAAGTACATGTATGAAGACACAAATGGTATGAATCTACTTTGTGTACAACCAGAGACATGAAAATTTGTGCTGTATATGTGTACTATGAATTGAAATGCATTCTGATGTCATGTATAACAAATTAGAATAAATAAATAAATTTTAAAAAATTTTTAAAAAGAGAGAGATGCGGCCTAGTGGGAGGACTTATGTCACTGGGGTTGTGCCCACAAAGGGGATTGTGGGACACCAATCTCTTTTTTTTTTTTTTTTTTTTTTTTTTGCTTTCTGGTCACCATGAGGTAAATAGGCATCCTCTGCCACATGCACCCACTATGTGTATTGCCTTGTCAAAGCCCAAAAGCAACTGGAACAAGCCACCATGGGTGGAAACCATGAGCCAAAATAAACATTTTCTGTTTTTAAGTTGATTATTTCAGATATTTTGTCATAGTAACAGAAAGCTGAAAACACATTACTCAATTTCTTCATGCCTTGCTTTCTCATCAGTAAAACAAAGATAATAAGTCAAGCGTGGTGGCGCATACCTGTAATTCCAGCAGCTCGGGAGGCTGAGATAGGAAGATCATGAGTTTAAAGCCAGCCTCAGCAATGGCGAGGCCCTAAGCAACTCAGTGAGACCCTGTTTCTAAATAAAATACAAAATAGGGCTGGGGATGTGGGTCAGTGCCTCTGGGTTCAATCCCTGGTACCAAAAAAAGAATAGTACCTCACAGGATTGTTGAAGAAAGGTAATTATCAAGAAAGATGATACACATGCAATGCTTGGTACCTGAGTATTCAATAAACATGAGTTATTATTTATTTGTAATGCCTTTCTCAGGTCAGTCTTATTGGAACTTTGCCTTTACCCACACCTGGGAGAAGAAGAAAGGGATCTGGATAGTGAAAAGTTCCCATGGTAACTCCCGAGTCAGTTGAATTTATTGACATAAGTTTCTATGTGAATGGAGTTGAGCAATATGAATACAGTTGGGTTTCACATACATTTTAGGCAGGGCTGATATTTAGTTGGTTTCCCAGGTATGACCTCACCTGTGTGTCAGCCAGCATCCACTCTGATTGGTTGCATCATCTGCTCTGAATTGTCATATCATCATTATGATTAGTTGCAATACCCATTGTCATTGGTTGCTGCCTGTACTGGTTATTACACCTCACCCCAGAAGAGAGGTTATACATAAAAATCAATATAAAGAAATTCCCTCTTCAATAACTGCCAACTGTGCATGGTGTACTTTTTTGGTCTTTTGTGGCTCCCCAAATAATAATCTGAGTCTTATATTTATTATTTTATTTTCTGGTGCTGAGGATTGAATCCAGAGCCTTGTGCATGATAAGCATGATAAACATAAACTCTGTCACTGAGCTGCACCCCCAGCTCATGAAACTTATTTTACTTGAGGATAAAACTTGTCATAAAATTATCTTCACATGTTACAAAAATATTCACTATTCCTGAAGCAAGTAGGATCCTTAGAATTGGAACTACATCAAAATATTCTTGACTTGATATTTATTTCATAGTTAAAAGTACAGAGACTTTATTTCTACTTTTCCAAGATATTCAACCAATCTTATAGAAACCAAAGGTTTTGATTAAAATTATTGTCCTTTTTCGAGGCCTAGAATTCAAGTGCAGTTAATTATTGTAAAGAAATCAGGAATTGTATTTTTGGCATTAGTGTAGTCTAGTTGCAAAAGTGAATAAATTGTGTAATGCACTGCAGAAAGTGACATTGTTTATGGGAGATGATGTATTAACTTATTGGTGACATTCTCAGGGAAATTAAAAATCATTCCCTAGGAAGAAATAATTTAATACCAGATCCCAGGAAGCATTGAAATATAAAAAATAGGATTTTATTCAGAATATTTGTTACTGTCATTCTCAATAACTTTTTGAAATAATCTATTATACTCCCTCTTCTCTTTTCCCATTTTATTTTTTCCTTGTCTTCTTACCAACTATAAATGAATAAAGCCAATTGTGTAATTTACAACAGAGCTGTCAAGAATACCATCACTAATTTCCTGGATTTTTCAAACTTTTGAGAGTAGCAGAAAAAAAGGCTTCTATAGATCCAAGAGACACTTTTATAGAAAATAGGTGTTTTAAAGCTATGTTTTTTCCCCTTCTTTAATAATAACAGTGGCTAATATTTATTGAGTGTCCTGTATAACTGCATTAGATATGTTGTCTCATTTTGGTCTGAGCTCTCAAGACAGGAGCTTAGGCTGGGTGACTCAGACTCAGCCACCCTTAATGGCCTCATGTATTGAGAAGTCATCCCAAAGTGGGTGGCAAGATGTTTAGAGTACATGCTGTTGAATCACACATCCAGAATTCAAATCTTAGATGCATCATGAAATCTTTCGATTACTTTAGACAAGAAGCTTCCATAGATAAATCTATTTCCCCATCTGACAAAATAGAAATAATAATAGTAGTTACCTTATACGGTTGGCTTTAGGATTAAATCAGTTGTCTTTAGGTGACTGGTGTTTCCCATAGAGCTACAAGTGACAGGCAACTCTCCCCTGCGTCCCCTTCTCCCTTACAGATTTCTCTGAGAGTACTTCAGAAGTCACTTGTACACAAGTGTACATCTCAGAATTATTTCTGGAAGATCCAGCCCAAAAGACTGTAAAGCTTCTATTACTAAAGATATTGCTATTTAACAAAGTTAGTTTTAAGGGAAATATACATATAATAAGTCTGGGGGGTAACATTAAAAGTGAGGATTTTTGGTTTATTTGATTTACAAATTAAGATGTTCCCAGCAATTTTTATCATAGTCATTAGGGTTTAGATACTGGCAAAACAAGAAATGAGGCACTACATTTAAGCACCTTGGTCAGACTTTACTTTCTGTTTTTTTTTTTTTTTTTTTTTTTTTTATCCTTTATCCTTCTCTGATTCTTCCTCTTTTTTTTTTTTTTTTTTTTTAGAGAGAGAGAGAGAGAGAGAGAGAGAGAGAGAGAGAATTTTTTTGGATATTTATTTTTTTTCAGTTTTCAGCGGGCACAACATCTTTGTTTGTATGTGGTGCTGAGGATCGAACCTGGGCCGCACGCATGCCAGGCGAGCGCGCTACCGCTTGAGCCACATCCCCACCCCTCTTCCTCTTTTTTATTGTAAGTTTAAATACAACCTAAATCCACTCAGTGCAGCTTAATTTGGACTCAGTATGTCTGCATGATAGTGAAACTCTGCAAATACTTTTGTATCACCTGCTTTCTACTGGTCCATATTGGACTATTGAGAGAAGAGCAGATTGATATAAAAGAACAGAAGACTTCTCGGGGTATTCTGCTATAGAATCCAGAGATTCTGTGATATTCAATTGGAGGAAAACTATACCCTTATTTTTATCAGCTTTAAGTGAAATTCAGCATGTCATTCAGTTATGAATGTAGGCAGAACACCACAGTAGTATTAACTGTATCTCTGACTTTGTCACCAGGAGAGGTGGTAGAAATTAACATATCACATTGATGATGTAACAAATACTTCAAAATATCATTTATGTTCATCACTACTACAAAATCATGGCAATTATTATGTCTGCCAAAGGATTTTGTTATTTAATATGAAAATGAAGTACCTATTATTGTAGAGCAATTTAATTTAATTTTTTTTTTTCTTTTTGTCCACTCTTAGGAATGGAATCCAGGGCCTTACACATTCTAGGCAAGTGCTCGGCAAACACTGAGCCATATTCTCAGTTCCAATTTATTTTTTAATATTTTAATACTGCATTTCAATATAATTAAGTTTCTTTGTAAACCTGTGTATTGTATAATATGCAGACAAAAGCATGATTCTGAGATCAGGGTCCTTAAGCTTCACCAGGCTAGCAGAATACTTCATGGCACCAAAAACAGGAAGGTGCCCAATATAGAAGCTCACAGGGGAAGACAGATATGTAACAAACTAAAGAAAATAAGCACAAACTAGAGGCAGAACCCAGAGGTTAGCATAGAACACACTGTCTTTGGGGATTCTATTAGTCAGGACTCTCCAGAGAAACAGAACCAATAGAATGTACATAGATAGATAGATAGATAGATAGAATAATGGAGAGATACATGGACAGGTAAAAGTATTTATTATAAGGAATTGACCCATGTGATTGTGGAGGTTGAGAAGTCCAGTTCCAGGAAAAAAAATGGCATAGTTTCAATCCAAGTCCACAGGCCTGAGAACCATGAAAGCCAATGGTGTGAATTTCGGTCCAAGTCTGAAGGCCAAATGCAAGAGAAAACTGATCTCCCAGCTTGATTGTCAAGCAGAGAAAGAGAATTATTTATTACTCAGCCTTTTATTCTATTCAGCTCTTTACTAGATCAGTTGAAGGTCACTTATACTGGAGAGGGCAATGTACTTTATCTAGTCTACTGTTAATCTTATCCAGAAACACTGCAACAAGAAATATCCAGAAACAATGTTTAATCAAATATCTGGGCACTCAGTGGCCCAGTTAAGTTGCCATATATACTTAGCAGGAAAAAAAAAATATATATATATATATATATATATATATATATATATATATATAATATCAGTAAAGGGACTATTGCCATATAGTCCCTTTATTACACTTTTTTTTTGGGGGGCGCACTGGAGATTGAATCCAGGGTCACTTAATCACTGATCCACATCCCCAGCCCTATTTTTTTGTTTTCTTTTTCTTTTTTGAGACAGAGTCTCACTACATCCTTAGGGCCTTGCTAGGTTGCTGAGGTTGGTCTTCAATTTACAATCTTCCTGCCTCAGCCTCCAAAGTCACTGGAATTAAAAGTACGAACCACTACTTCTGGCTTTCTTACACTTTTGTGAATTTTATAGCTAGTACTGGCTTTGCATTCCTATTTCTCTCTCTCTCTCTCTCTCTCTCTCTCTCTCTCTCTCTCTCTCTCTCTCTCTCTCCCTATCTATCTCTATCTCTCCCCTTGCATCTCACCACTTGTGGCTATTCCTTACTCTAACTTTGCCAGATCAGACAGGGAACTTAGTCTTTTTTACTTCTTATCCTCCCAAACCATCAACACAAGGAATGTAGGTGTGTAACATGTTTTATTGCAGCAGTAAACTTTGATGCTTCCCATTTCAAAAATCGTTTCCACCATGCTACAGAGATATAAATTGATATCTTGTGGAAGTTGAAGGTAATGTAATTATGAATGAGATACAAATTGAAGAATTGTTTGAGCTTGACTTCAAAATGAGAAAAAGATTTCAAAATTGTCAAATAATTATAGGTCAGCTGTATTTCAGTTCTCTACCATAACATGCAAAATTGCTTTCAGATTCTGCTAATCAGTTTCAGAATGAAATAGAAGTCAAGTAATTTTTAAAAGAATTATAAAGATTACAAAGAAGAATCTTACTCCACTAGTCAAGAAATTGGAGTTTAAAAAGCAGTAGGTTGATTATGTGCTTGTGTGTTTATTTGAGTAGATCTTCCTTTGAAATGAAAAAACTGGAAGAAGAAAAAATATAAAAGTTGTATCAAATTAATGTTTTAGACCTTATGCCCAGATGTTATCCACAGTCAACAAAACCACTGAAATGTGACATTATTTGAGGTGGGACTGGTTGCTGGAAGCTCATGAAGATACTCCATACCCAGAAGGTACAGAGCAACCCTGATAATTACCTCCAGGCATAAGGGCTTTGGGCTGGGGGGGAGTCACCTGCCCACTACCATTATATTCTAGGTTCATCCAAATATACATTATTTTCCTTCAGACCAAGCAGAAAGGAGTCATAGGAGACAACTAGACACAGGGTTTAACTGTTAGAGGATAAGATAATTTTAAATGTTCTCTGTGGAAAACAAATCACTCAGATTTCTTGATGGCTCTAATGCATCAAAGAAAGAGGGAAGAATTGTTACAAAGAAAATTGAGCTATCAATAGTAATTGCAAATGGAAAAAAATACGGACAGTTTGTGACTACAAAACAGAGATCACTGTTGATTGTATCATATCCTAGATTTTTCTAACTGAAAGAACTCAGACTAACATAAAATATATATGACTCATAATATCTACTCCAAAAATTCTCATTAACACAGTTTTAATGCACTTGATCTCCTACACCTAAAAACAAATACTATTCAATGTCTACTTTGTGGTATTGGTTCATTTAAGAGTTCTTCAGCTTATAAATAACTATTCACTTTAGCAGTTCATTTGTGGGTTTTATTCTCTCTAAGGGGATGTCATTTCCATTTGGCCACCACACACAAAAATGCAGCAACCTTTACATTCTCTTGGGTACCTAATCTTGGGCTTTACTTGGTGGCAGACCCTCTTCATTGCTTTACAGCATACATTTCTACTTTCCCTCCCCATTCAAACTTGCTTTGCTCAGCTCCAGAAAAAGATTATTTTTTTAAAAATAATTAGTCATACTTAGACGAGGATTCCTCTGCAACTGTAATTGATCTTCAGGTGGACATGCGACCCAAAACAGGCCAGTTAGAAATGGGTCTAGTTTTTATTAAAGGTTCTCTTTCCCACTGGACATGTTCAAGAAAGCATGTTATCCCAGTTATTACTGAGGACGAAGGCCAGTGATTGATTGATGAAATTGAGCCAAAAGAATGGTTAATAATTATTGTTAGCATTTTTTTGTTGTAGTTACTGGGGATTGATCCCAGGGGCACTCAACCACTGAGCCACACCTCCAGCCCTTTTTATTTTTTTTTGTTTTGAGACAGTGTCTCACTGAGTTGCTTAGGGCCTCACTAAGTTCCTAAGGCTGGCTTTGAATTCTCGATCCTCCTGCCTCACTTTCCAAGCTGCTGGGATTACAGGTGTGCACCGCCATGCCAGGTTATTTGTTAGCATCTAGAATCTATCACATTTCTGAAATTCTTATTTAAACCATATAATATGCTTCCTTATTATTTATAGCAATTTCAATCAGATTCTCTGTTATATGCAGTTAAAAGCATCCTACAATCCCCAAGAGTCAGAATTAACCAACATTTGTGCAGTATCCTTTATAGGCCTAGTGCTATTTTGGGAGGGGGAGTCAGGTTCTAGTGATCTAATCAGGTCTTTGCACATGCTAAGCGCATACTCTACCACTAAGCTACATCCCTAACCCCAATGGTTATTTTTATTGTTGAAATAATGGAAATGAGCTTAGACACAATTTTCATGCTTATTGGATCTATAAAGAAGTTTGTAGTTATAAATCATGTATTTATTTATTTATGTATTTATTAATGGAGTAGACCGGAGGTCAACAAATTTTCTACATTAAGGGCCTAAGAGTAAATATCTTAGGCTCTACGGGCCATATGTTGTGTGTTACAAGTACTTTGACATTGTAGTATAAAAGTAGCCATCGAAAATATATAAACAAATTGCTATGGCTGTATGCCAATAAAGGTTTGTTTACAAAAACAACAGTGTGCTGACTTTTGGTGTTGATGACAACACCTTGGTAGGTCTAGCCTTGGGAATAGCTGGCTACATTAGAAACCCCCAATAGCTACTTAAGGGGGAAGCAGAACCTCTGTTGTCCAAGAGATTCTTTTCTGGGGACAGCAGGTAGTGGGGATTGAATCCAAGGAACTTTACCACTGAGCTATATCCTTAGCCCTTTCTTTTTTTATTTTGAGACCAAGTCTCACTAAGTTGCTGTGGCTGGTCTCAGATTCGTGATCCTCCTGCCTTAGCCTCTGGAGTTGCTGGGATTGCAGGTGTGTACCACCATGCTTGGTTAGCCCAAGAAATTCAATGGAGTTGGACTATAAACAGCTCTCAGAGATGGAACATTTGCTCCTTGTTAGACCACAACACAAAGAAAAGACCACCGACTCCAACTGAAATCCAATTAAAGCAAGCTTATAATTTTGATCAGCTGGGCTGTCTCTCCCAAAAACTGCAGGAACAGAAGACAGCCCCCCCCCCAGCTCTCTAGGAGCACAGCTTTATAGCACAGAAAGTTACACAAAGGGGGGTTTGAGAACTTACAGATAACAAAATTTTGACAAACATAGCACAAAGGCTAGTTAATATTTTAGCTGGCCCCAACATCAGAATTTATGATTGTCATTAGAGCTTCAAGAGAGGGTCTTATCTGGTCAGGGAGAGCCAGGCATGGGTGAGTTCAAGGCATGGGCAGGCATTCCAAGCAAGTTTAGAAATCTCAGTAATTTATAGTAAAGCCAAAATTAGCTTTTCATACCTTTGTGGTGAGATGACTCCCAATCTTAAGAGGGAATTAGACTGGGTTTATCACTCCTGTCTGGGAGGTTTGATCATTTCACAAAGTCCCACCATCTCCAGATTATGCCTCACCCAGTCTGTAGTAGCACATGTCCTGATACAGCTTAAATGTGTTTCATTGTCTTTACATGGGAAAAAGAATCTGGATGTCTAGAAGATACCAAGAAATAGAGGAACATTCTGCAAAACTGCAATAGACAGGTTATAAATTCATTTGTATAATGATGTAAGAACTACAAATAGTCCCATTTACAGATGAGGAAGCTGATGTGCAGTTAACTTGTCCAAGGTCACTTTATCTAGTAAGTGCTAGGACTGCAATTTGTAACCTCACAGCCTGGCTTCAGAGCTCAGATTCCACTCTTGGACCACTTTGAATTTCTGAGAAATTTATCAAACTTTGTTGGGATAGGTGAGGGCAAAATAGAGATAGTAAGCTATCCAATGCTTCCCTTGCATCAGAGAATGTATTACTCAGTTCACACATATATTCTTGTTTAATCCCCAGATTGTTCCTGAGGTATATGTTATTATAATGTACTATAGCTATGGCAACTGAAATTTGAGAGATTAAAAAATTTGGGGGGGGGGCAGTTATCAGGGATTGAACTCAAAGGCACCCGGCCACTGAGCCATATCTCCAGTCCTACTTTTTTTGTATTTTATTTAGAAACAGGGTCTCACTGAGTTGCTTAGTATCTCACCATTGCTGAGGCTGGCTTTGAACTCACGACCCTCCTGCCTCAGGCTGCCGAGCCACAGGAATTTCAGGCATGTTCCACTGTGCTCGGCTGAGAGATTCAAATTTTCGCCCAGCTGGGAAACATCACAGCTGAGGTTGTCTCATTCATATCACCACCCTTTTCTCTATGCTGTGATGTTTTACACGTATTTAGGCCCTTTTGAATGTCCGCCCATGGCCTTTCCAACAGCTGTCACAGAAATGAAACTAAACAGAAAAACATTTCCTTATTTTGGTATTTACTGACAGTTCTGACCTATAAGCTGTATGACATTATCCAAAGTTACTATGACTTTTTTCAAACAATAAAAAGGAACAAAAGTTCTTCAAGTTCTGCTATTCTTTATGCTGATGGAAAACCCAAGTACAAGTTTATTGTTTTGTTCTACACAGCTGGTTTCACAGAAGTGGGCCACTATGCAAGCCAAAGCTTAGCATCATCAAGAGACCATAGACCCCAGTCTGGAAATTAGCATTCACCTTATGGTTTTGTCTTTAATGTGGTTGATTCCTTCAGTTCAGTCCTAGAGGAAGAGAAGGAAGGAGAAATAGAAGGCAAAAGTATATTCAAATTGGCTATTTGGAATCCTGCAGAGAAGCTAAAGATTGGGTTCAAATGGATTTGATGTGATTCTAGGAATTATACATTCAGCCTGGAAGTCAAGGAGAGCAATAAGTACCAAGCAATAATATCCTGTTAGTACTCCACAAACGTTTGATCTGCAGAATTATTTGTTTTTCCAAATCTTATCGCACTGCCGCTAAGAACAAAATTAGTTTGACCTTCTCAAAAACCCAAAGACCCACTGTCTCCATAAAACACCAGGAGAACTATTGGAGCAGACTTCTAGTTTGGTAAACATGTTGTTTTAATCCTAATAGAATTGCCACAAAGCTTCTTCATAGATTAACAGAAATTCCCAGCATGAACATACTGGTTCCCTAATAGAACTCAAACACTTAATGAGTCACAGAGTAAATGAAACAAACAACAACAACAACAAAAAACAGCTCTGCCTTAAATGAATTTAAAACTTTGGGGAGTTTTCCTACCAAGATCTTACTAATTTCAGTATAAACATATATATAGGAAACTTACATATTTTGATTTTGCAGCATTTTCCTCCAAGTAATTTTTACTTCTGGTGCTTACTATAGGCACAGGACCCCAAATATCTGATATTTGGAGACATATCAACCATTTGATTATCCAAATAAATCAACTTATACTTGCTCAGCCATTTATGTTTGAAACTATATGCCACTAATAGTCATAAGTAAGTTTACTACCTATGTAGGTTTTATGTATTTATGTATCTATATCTATGTGTGTGTGTGTCTTTATAGAGATCTATATTATTTCATGCTAATATTATTTGTATTATTTCAAAGATATAGATAGACTGTAGAGAAACATAGAAATAATCTGTCAATATCTGTATTTTTCAAATCTCTGTGTACACACACACACACTCACACACACACACACACACACTATTTCTAAATATCTTTCCCTCTTCCCCCATATTCCCATTTTAATATGTTTCCCTTCTTTTTTGTTCTTCTGTAGCCAGAATTGGCATAGAGGACATGACTGTAGGCATCAGGGGTTAACTTGTACTCATAGCCAGTAAATTTCCCTTCTTTTTTACTATAAATTGCAAAAACATAGAATGATCCACCTTATGTTATCTAGAATGTGACTAAACGTTAAGTCTGGGAGGGAGAGTGAACAAGATTCATGCCCACCCAAATATAGATCAATTCATAAGGAAATAAATAATATCAATTATATTTTTGGGAAAATAAGTATTTAATTTCTAAATAAATAATATAAGCAAAATTTTCACTAATAAAAATGTCACTTCTCGGGGCTGGAGTTGTAGCTCAGTGGTAGAGCACTTGCCTGGCATGTGTGAGGCCCAGGGTTTGATCCTCAGCACCACATACAAATAAATAAATAAATAGATAGATAGATAAAAATAAAATAAAATGAAAGATCCATTTACAACTAAAAAATTTTAAAAATGTCACTTCTTACGTTGCAGATTTCAGGCAGGTGATCGTTGTATATTAATAGTAATATTATAAGAATTTCCCCAAATTAATTAAGAATTATTGTTTAATCACTTTTAATCAGTAATAAGATTAGGCTGACATGAGTTTAATAATTTTTCTAACAATTATTTTACTACAGAGCAATTAAGCATAACTGTTGAACATTTAATGCAAATAACTAAAATTAATAAAACTTTTTAAACAGCAAAGGATTAAAAAAATTTTTTTAGTCATAGTTGGACACAATACCTTTATTTTGTTTATTTATTTTTATGTGGTGCTGAGGCTCGAACCCAGGGTCTTGCACGTGCAAGGGAAGTGCTCTACCACTGAGCCACAACCTCAACCTCAAAGGATTTTTTTTACACTGCTGGAGATGGAACTCAGGGCTATACACATGCTAGGCAAACGCTCTAACAAAGAGCTATATGCTCAGGCAAGAATTGCACTAGGATCCAAAAAGGACATCAATGTCTACAATATTTTATATATCCTAAAACCTCTACCCAATTAAATAATCTTTTAATATCTTCTGATATATTTTTCATCATAAAAGTTATAGGCTTATTATAGAAAATCAGAAAATTATATAACCTGAACTTTTAAACCTCACATAGATTTCCTCTTCTCTGAGATAGTCTTCACCTGTGTTGAATTCCTTCCTAACACATTTATGTATTTATTCATAGTTTTTTGTAATTGGAGCCATACTGCATATATATAATTTTATATTCTCTGTTTTTGTTTTATATTATTTCATGAATAGTTTTCATATCATGAAAAAATAGTGATGCACACCTGTAATCCCAGTGGCTGGGGAGGCTGAGGCAGGAGGATCACGAGTTCAAAGCCAGCCTCAGCAACTGTGAGGCGTTAAGCAACTCAGTGAGCCCTGTCACTAAATAAAATACAAAATAGGGCTGGGAATGTGACTCAGTGATCAAGTGCCCCTGAGTTCAATCCCTGGTATCCCCCCCAAATTTTTTGGGGGGGAGCATCATTTTTATTGGCCAGCTATGATTTTGTAAAGTAACAGTCTTATCTTTCTCATGTTATTTTATGAAATGTATATAAATATATATAAATTTTATGCTATTTTATGAAATCTTTAAGATATACATACATATATATAAAGAACATGCATATGCAAGGTTTTGCTTAACTGTTTTATTTCCATGAATGTCTTTATTCTTAAATCTTTTGTCTTAATTATGTTTTGATTCATATTTTAATTTGTTTCCTTTAGATTGAGAAATTGTGTGTCAAGAATGTTATGTCAGTTTCCTCTTAAGTGTTACATTATACCTCTGATAACATCAGTCTTATTTCTATAAATCTGATTTGATAAAGAGGCATTCTATGTTAATTTGCATTTATATGATTACAGAGTTTTTAAATGATTGTTAGTCATTTATATTTCTTCCTTCATGAGTTTTTATTCACTTCCTTTGTCCATTTACTATTGAATATCAGTGTCATTTCAGTATTAATTTATATGAGCTTTGTTTCTCGTATAGTTGGGAAATTCATTTTCCAAGACTCAGAAAAAAATCATTGAGCACTTACTATATGCAAGACATAGGGAATGGAGATGATACTTTTCAATTTAACAGAAGCAAAATTGTATCTTATTTAATTGCACACTTAAAGTCTCCATTTTCCTACAGATTCAAATCAAATTGATATACTATTGTGTAAAACAGAAATAATTGACATCTTTGATAGACTATCTACAACTAGTATTTTTAAGACAAACTTTGCATACTTTTTTAAAAAAATTATAGTTGTAGATAGACACAATACCTTTATTTTATTTATTTATTTTTATGTGGTGTTGAGGATCGAACCCAGTGCTTCACATGTGCTAGGCAAGCGCTCTACCACTAATTCACAACCAAATTTTGCACTCTTTACTTCTGTAATAGTGTACCATTTTTGATTGTAGAAATTAGGACAAGTTTTGCTGTGTCACAAAAATCAAAATAATAGTAGCTTAAATAATACAGAAGTTTCTTTCTTTCTTTTCTTCTTTTTTTTTTTAACCTGGATAAAGTCATGAGGAAACCAATCGGGTCTGGTTATGGTAACTCCATGCTAATCAGAAACCCAGGCTCCTTCAAAATGGTTGCCTGCCATCTTCAACATAGGCTAAGTTTAAATAAAAAAAAAAAAAGAAAAAAACTTATTTAAGGAAAATTTTTATCCAGAACTACTAGAATAGATGTTGAGACTATCACAGTAGGGAAGAGAGATTGGACTTAACTTTAAATATGGCAGAGACTGCTGGGGATTTATAACCAAAAGCAGAATGAACAGGTCAATGGACAGAAAATTCCTAAGAGGAGACATCCAGGAATGGGGATTCTTGCTAGATTTACTTAGCAGGATTCTTGTTAAAACTCAGTTATGCAGGCCAAATACAGGGACCCAGGACAAGGCCTCTCTGAAAAGAGGATTCAGAAAATCTATCTAAAGTTTGGTCAAGGAGAAAGTCTTTGTCTACACACCTTATGGTCAGAGTGGCTGTTCCAGCTTTAGTCATCTTGTCCTTGTTCCAATAGGTAGGGAAATGGACAAAGAACAGAGGAAAAAAAGGTATGTTCTTTTCCCTTTAAGATGTTTCTGGAAAGTTTCATATAGGATGATACGTACATCAAGTTGGCTAGAATGTTGCCATACTTACTTGCAAGGGAGCTTGCATATTTAATTGGGAAATGTAGCCTTTACTCTTGGCAATCATATGACCAAGAAACATATATCTTGTATTGATACAAGAGTAGCAGGATCCCAGATATTTGAGAGGCTGAGGAAGGAGGATTATAAGTTTGAGGCCTGCCTGGGCAATTTAACAAGGTACTGTCTCAAAAACAAATAATACAATAAAATAAATTAAGGCTGGGGTTGTGGCTTAGAGGTAGAGTGCTTGCCTAACATGCGTGAGGTACTGGCTTTGATCCTCAGCGCCACGGAAAGTAAAATAAAGACATTGTGTCCACCTATAAACAAAGAATAAATACTTAAAAATTAATTAAATAAATAAATAGTAGGAAGATATCGGGAGCAACCAGCAATCTGAGAAAATGGAGAAATAGATTCAATTAAGATCATGCATCTTATGGATCATATTTGTTTATTACTCAGCACAAATATCTTCTTTATGTCAAATCTAAAAGTAATTGTCAATGATGGTTTTCAGTGAAATACATAAGAAAAAAACATATAAAATAAACATTTATAATCATCTTCAATTAATTTCAAATAAACATGGTGACTTGATTTTCTGTATCATGATATCGACTTGGAAAACCGCTAATGGTGTTTTCTTTTATATTAACCCTCATCTATGAAAATATGAATCCCTATAAACATCACCTAAAAATGTAAAATGAGAAAAATTCAGTATTCATTGCTTTTACTGTGCATGCATTCCCCTTCCTTGCAGTATTTAAAATAATCTAGCTTGCACAAATTCAATTTAGAGATAAATTTCAGCTATATATCTATAAAAACTATAACTGAAACCCTCTGGTGTGTGCCCATATTCAACAGAAGTGGTTTTTAAAGAAGTTTTCAAGGGCAGCATGTTCCTTTGAAGTATGTATTTTTTGTATAAACACCCAATTTCCTTCCATCCAGTCAATTCTGTCATTGCATTGTCATTGCAATCATTTTTAAAAGCCCAGTATTTTATCCATGTTGTTCCTTAAAGAAATAGAGCTTTCTTCCTTTTTGCTATCCTCATTCTATCTCCACCTACACTTTTTTGGAGCAATCTGTCATATCGATGACAGGACTTTCTGCTGTTTTTGCTATTCAGGAAAGATATTCTTTGGGTTTCAGATGACAAAAACACATCCTTGTTCCTTGGTGGGCCCTGATATTGAGATAATAGTTGTCTTAAGATAAGTCCAGGTGCAAGACTGGGTTGCTGATTACATAGATCATCAGTTTCTGCAATGAATTTAAATTGAGAGTTAACAAACAGCCAAGTATCAAATAGCAATGATTCCTAACTCCCTTACAGTTGTGATAAGCTGTTCTGTCGAAGGATTTATGAGATCTTTGTATTAGGTTCCCCCCACATAGACCTTGAACTCATGATTTGTTTGCAGGTGATTCATAAAAAAAAAAAACAAAAAACAAAAAACAAAACAAAACAAACAAACAAAAAAAAACGACCACAACAAACCAAAAACTAGTAGAGAAAGCAATAGGGAAAGGGAAGAGGCCAAGCAAGGGTGAGATGTCAGGCAGAGCTTGACAGAGGGATCTTGAGCACAACTTCACAGAAGCAGATAATATTTGCTGACTGGACTCCATCATCCTCTCTAAAAAGCATTTAGAATGTCATTGCCCTTTTGCAATATACATGAGTGCATTTAATATCTTTGAAAAGTCCATAATGATCCACTGATTCCTCTCTTGGGTTGTAAGGGATTAGTTAGGCTCTTCCTTGTGTGCTTTTAATTATTTCCCCTCAGTCTACCGCTTTTCAGTATTATTGCTCTTTTCGTTTGTTTGCTTTTTTGTGCGATTTTGCTGTAGTCAGCTGCCTGTCTATTCATATGATTTTTGTGACACTTCCTGGTATATTCCTATGAGCCAAGCTTTTTAGTGTCAAGAAGTGCTTGGTGTCATCTGCAGACATAAGAATTTCATAATGGCCTCTTAAGATACTGTTTAAACATGAATTTAGCATAATTCACAAGATTTTTTCTTTCTTTCTTTTTTGGTACCAGAAATTGAACCCAGGGGCACTTAACCACTGAGCACATTCTCAACCCTTTTTATTTGTTATTTTTATTTTGAGACAGAGTCTCACTAACTTGCTTAGGGCATCCCTAAATTGCTGAGGCTGGCTTTGAATTTGCAATCCTTCTGTCTGAGCTTTCTGCGTCTCTGGGATTACAGGCATGCACCACAGGACTGGCTCCCAAAACTTCTGTAACTAGACAAGTAATTCTGTTCCTTGTTACTTTCCCTGAAACAATATTTTTAGTTTTCTTTTCTTTCTTTTTTTTTTTTTTTTTTTTTAGTTCTAGGTGGACATACCTTTATTTTGTTTATTTGTTTTTATGTGGTGCTGAGGATCAAACCCAGTGCCTCACACATGTGAGGGATTGAACTCAGGGGCACTTGACCACTGACTGAGCCCCATCCCCAGCCCTATTTTGTATTTTATTTAGAGACAGGGTCTCACTGAGTTGCTTAGTGCCTCGCCATTGCTGAGGCTGGCTTTAAACTCGCGATCCTCCTGCCTCAGCCACCCAAACTGCTGGGATTACAGGCATGCATCACTGCACCTGGATCTCTGAAACAATTTTTTATCCAAGCAAATTTTTCTGCATTTTCAGAGGGTATTTGTTCTTTTTACTAGATTTTGATTTGAAAACTAATCAAAATTTTCATGAAGTTTATTAGATCAGAGTGGTGCTTATTGAAGAATGGCTCCATTGGGGAATGTGTGTCATGAAAGACTTTGTGGTGAGGTTGAACTTGGGCAGATGCCATATGGTGGGAGAAGCAGGGCAGGCAGAAGAAATCCTTCATGTGCACTGAAGCTTAACTTTGAGTGTTCAACATGGCTTTGCCCAATTGGGAAAGAAATAGCAGTCACTAATAAATATAGAGTCCTTTCCTAGCAAAGATATTTTAATAGATCGAGAACCAGTGAAAGGACTCTGATGTGTGAGAAGAGCATAGATGTTGAAAAATAAAACTCTGGATCTGAATCCTGGCTTAAGAGCTCCATGACCCACAGCAAGTTGCCTCTCCAAGAATCTACTTTCTTACCTATCAAGTGGGAATTGCAATTCCTTTCTCATGGGTTGTTGTCCAAGTTTAATGGCGTGACATGTATGGAAGCATGCCAATCATAGAAGCTACATTCAAAACAAGAGGTAATATATTGTAATTTTCTAGATTTTTATTTGTTTTGCCATGCTGGGGATGGAACCCAGGCCTCAGACATGCTAAGTGAGTGTTCAACCCCAACCCCCAAACAGGTAACATTTTTTTTTATATTCAGGGTACAAAAGGGAGATATGCTCAGCCATGAACTTTCCTCATCAAATGTGACATAGCACCAGAGTTGATGGCATTTCTTCTGAACATGAATATAAGATGGGAGTATTAGGAACTGTGTGCAAGCATCGGCATCAGGCTACAGTGGTGTTATTCTGCCTGCATATATTATCTTAATGATTTTCATCTCGTTGTTTCTGGTTGACAATGTATCTCATCAGTCACTGTGTTTTTTCTCTCTTAATGGAATATGAAACTCTGGCTTGAGACAAGGAGTTCGCTTGCAGATATGGCTGCAGAGGCTGAAGTAAAACCTGGGAATGATGGCTCTGAAAGTATAATAAGAGCTAATATTTACTGAGTTCTTATTGGATTTGTTGAGAACTAGACTTGGCTGCAGATAACAGAAACGCATTATAATAATGACTTAAACAATATGGAAATATATGCCGTTGTAATGTAAAAATCTGGGTTGGCTGATAGATTTGTTCTATTATAGAGGCTCATGAAGCTGGGGTCTGGGCTCCTTGTGTTTTACTGCTCCACTATCTTGAGAGGATAGCTCTTGATCCACAGTGACTCAACCTGTATCCTTAGCCCAGTCTTTGGGAAAGGATAAGGGATTGAGGGAAAAGGGTACTTCCTTTTCCATTAGGGAAATGAGCTTCAGGTTACATACCTCCTTTCTGATCACATTTCACTGGCAATAGTAGGAAATCTACTATTTTAAAATTTTAAGGCTGTGGTTGTGGCTCAGTGGTAGAGCGCTTGTCTAGCATGCATGAGGCACTGGGTTCGATCCTCAGCACCACATAAAAATTAAAAAAAAAAAAAAAAGATACTGTGTCCACCTAAAACTAAAAAATATTTTTAAAAAAATTTAGTTGTACTTTTGATTAACATAATAATCATGCATGTCAATGGGATGCAGTGTGATTTCAACATGTCTATGCAGCATGTATTGATTAAATAAGGATAATTAGGATTTTTCTCTCTTTATCATTTCTTTATGTTTAGAAACTTTGATCTCCTCTCCTCTACTTCTTCATAAAATATATGATGCTGACGCTTTCACAGTTCCTAACACTCCCATCTTATATTCATGTTCAGAGGAAATGCTATCAACCCTGGTGCTATGTCATATTTGATGAGGAAAGTTCATGGCTGAGCATATCTCCCTTTTGTACCCTGAATATAAAAAAAAAATGTTACCGGTTTGGGGTTGGGGTTGAACACCCACTTAGCATGCCTGAGGCCTAGGTTCCATCCCCAGCATGGCAAAACAAACAAAAACCTAGAAAATTACAATATATTACCTCTTGTTTTGAATGTAGCTTCTATGATTGTCATAAAATATATACTAGGATATTGTGAACAAGTCACTCCACTGTGCTGTAGAACACAGAATTTATTTCTCTTAGCTAACAGTGCTTTGGTACTCATTACCCCTACCTCCCTTTATCTCCTAACCCTGCCACCCTTCCCAAACTCTAGTAATTACTGTTCTGTATTCAGACCATCATTTCTAGCTTCCACATATGAGAGCGTGCATATGGCATTTATCTTTCTGTATCTGTCTTATTTTACTGAACATAATCTCTCCATTTCCATCCAGTTAACTGCAGGTGACAGGGTTTCCTTCTTTGTGACTGAATAATATTCCATTGTGTGTATATACCACATTTTCTTTATCTATTCATTCACTGATGAGCACCTAGGTTGATTCCGTTTCTTAGCTATTGTGGATAGTGTTGCAAAAAACATGGACATGCAGATATCTCTGTAGTATGCTGGTTTCATTTCCTTTGAGCATATACCCAGTTGTGGGGGATTGCTGGATGTGGTATATCCATATGGTAGATCTATGTTTAGTTTACTGAGGAACCTCCATAATGTTATTTATAATACTTGTACTAATTTACATTCCCACCACCAGTGTTTGAGACTTTTCCTTTTTATATATTTATTTTTTACTTATAGGTGGACACAATATCTTTATTTTATTTTTATGTGGTGCTGAGGATTGAACCCAGTGCCTCATGCATGCTAGGCAAATGCCCTACCACTGAGCCACACCCCCAGCCCTTAAGACTTCCTTTTTAATACATTTTTTTTAGTTATAGATAAGCACAATACCTTTATTTATTTATTTTTATGTGGTGTTGAGGATCTAATCCAGTGCCTCACATATGTACTAGGCAAGTGCTCTACCGCTGAGCCATGACCCCAACCCTGTTGGTCATTTTTATTACTTCTTTTGAGATACATCTATGCAGATAATTTATCCATTTTTTAAAAATTACATCATTATCCTCCCTCTCCCTTTTATTGAGAGACAGGGTCTTGCTATGTTACCCAGGCTGGCCCCAAACCTCAGGGCTCAAGCAGTCCCCCTGTTTCAGCCTTTCGAGTTGCTAGGACTACAAGGTGTGTGTCACTACACCTGGTGAATGATTTGTTTTTATGTTTTTTTAAGGTTTTTGAGATCTTGGATATTAATTCTTTGTCAGATGAATAATTTGAAAATATTTCCTGCCAGTCTGTAGGTTGTCTCTTCACTCTTTATCATCTCCTGTGCTGTTCAGAGGCCTGTTTGTTTGATATATGGTCCCATTTACTTGTGCTTTTTTTTTTTTTTTTTTTTGCCTGTGCTCTTTGGGGTCTTATCCGAAAAATCATCACCTATACCAATGTCTTGAAGTGTTTCCCCTATGTTTTCTTCTAGTACTTTCATATTCTCAGGTATTGTATTCAGTTCTTTCATTCATTTTGAATTGATTTTTATACAGGGTGAGAGACAGAGGTGGAGTTCCAATCCTCTGCATGTAGATATCCAGTTTTCCCAGCACCATTTATTAAAAGGCTGTCATTTCTCCAATGTATGTTTTTGGCATTGTTTTCAAGAACCAGCTGGCTGTAGATGCATGAATTTATTTCTGGGATCTCCATTCTGTTCCACTGATCTATGTGTCTGTTTTTAATGCACTACTGTGCTATTTTAGCTACTATGGCTCTGTACTGTGTCTTGAAAATCAGGTACTGTGATGCTTCCAACTTTTTTTCAAATTTGCTTTTCTTAAAACTCGGGGTCCTCTGTACCTCCATATGAAATTAAGGATTATTTAGAAATCTAGTCTTTAGTCTGAGTAGCCACGAGCCTTGTTTGATGTTCACTAATGGAGACCTAAAGGGAGAACAGATACTGGGAAACACATACCATACCAGTCTATTCCACAATTACTATGTGTCAAGCTATGCTAAATACTTACAAATATTGTTTCACTTAATAAATTAATAAATATTAATACTTTTAATAAATAAATTAATAATAATTTTATAAGTTAATAAATAGTGTTCTATTTAATGCTCACCAAAGCCAGATGAAGTTGTTTTACAGAGGGGATAGTTTGCAACACAGAGAAATTAAGTCTCCTTAAATTTTCAGACAGGTAAATTAATTGTGGTAAGGTCTCAGAGGAAATAAGTGGCATTACCAGGATTTGATCCCAGGCAGTCTGACTTCAGAGTTCTCTGCTCTGGGGTCAGTATGTAATTCTGGCTTGTTTATTATGTCCCTTAGGTCTTGATGTGTTCTGCTAGATGAGATTGTTTAAAAGCATCAAGAAATAAAGGTCTGTTTATAAATTATTTATTCATGACTTCCTCTTCCGGGAAGCTAGTTGTTTCCATTCTTATCTCGTTTGGTACAAAGTAGTAATCGGTACAACTTTATCTAGACAGGGAAACAAAAGAAAAATACCACCATTCAATGTGACAGGAATTTTAATGAAAGCAATTCCTGATTTGAAAGAAATGTATCTCTTCAATGATAAAGCAAAAAGTCAGTTTAACAGATTGAATTTTTTCAATGATGGAATTTTTTTTTAAAAAAGTGAATTCAGTATATCACCAGAATATAGAAATGAAAAGATTTTATCATTCAATGACAATCAAGATAGTTCATTTTTTTAGTCTTTAATATTTCAACTTCGTATAGCCCATCAATTCATATGTTAATATGAATGCTTCTGTATAGCAATAAAGAAAACTAAAGAATAAACATATTTAAAAATGCAAGCACACCCTGCATTTATCCCAAATGAAGAATTGGTGCTAGCTGGAATTAAATTTCTTCAAAAGCTCTTTTTCTTTTTCTTTTTTTGTATCCCACCAGTTTTTAACAGTTGAGAAGGGGTCATATTTATTTCTATGCATTTTTTCACCAACCTCTCATACTCTTTGCTTTTCTTTCAATAAAAAATTGGAGGAAATGGTTGGAATTTTTAATATTTTGGGGAATCAAAATATTCTTGCTGGCCTAGCACAGTGGCACACACCTGTAATCCCAGTGGCTCAGGAGGCTGAGGCAGGAGGATCAAAAGTTCAAAGCCAGCCTCAGCAACTTAGCGAAGCCCTACGCAGCTCACTGAGACCCTGTCTCTAAATAAATTACAAAATAGGGCTGGGATGTGGCTCAGTGGTCAAGTGCCCCTGAGTTCAATCCCTGATACCAAAAAAATTTTTTTTAAAGTCTTGCTGTCTAAATAAAAGTGAGTAGTTAGAAAAAGGTTAAGGAAGATGGGAAAAGTTTTAGTCTTTAGCAAGGAATCGAGAATATTCTGTAAATTTTTTTATACTCTTACTTTTAGCTACTTTTATTTTTAATTTCTTGTCTTTTATTGGTACATTGTGATTATACTTCACAGTGGGATTCATTATTATATATTTGTATATGAATTACTTTCCCTAGTCCCTCCCCCTTTTTCTCTCCTCGTCCCTCCCTCTGGTCTCCTTCCTCAACTCTGCTGGTATTGCTTCTATTTTTACGGGGTCCTCCTGTTTTAAAACTCTTTCTCTCTAGCTTCCCATAGAAAGAACAGACAACCCTTGACTTTCTGATGGCTTATTTCACTCAACATAAGGCTCTCCAGTTCCACTCATTTTCCTGCAAATTGCATAATTTTCTTCTTCTTTATGGCTGAATAAAGTGCCATTGTACATATAGACCATATTTTCTTTATCCATGGATGGACACCTAGACTGGTTCTCTAACTTTTTTATTGTAAATTGCAGAGAAACATGGGTATTCATGGATAATAGTTTGCTGACTTTAATTCTTTTGGAAAAATACTGAGGAGTGGTATAGCTGGGTCTTATGGGGTTCCATCCCTAGTGTTTGAGGAACCTCCATACTGATTTCCACAGTGGTTGTACTGATTTACCACCCCACTAAGAGTATAAAAGTGTTCTTTTTTCTCTACATCTTCTATTTAGTTCATTTGCTCATTTATTGATCAGATTATTTGTGGGGTTTTTTTTTTTTTTGTGGTGGGTTTTCTTTTCTCTCCCTCCCTCCCTCATCCCACACCCCTCCCTTCTTTGTATATTCTGGATATTGATCTTCTGTTGGAAGAGTGCCTAGCAAAGATTTTCTTCCATTCTGTAAGCTCTTTCTTTGCACTCTCGTTTCCTTTGCTGTGCAGAAGGTTTTTAATTTGATGCCATCCCATTTCCTAATTTTTGATGTTATTTCCTGAGCTTTAGTAGTCCTATTGAGAAAGTCTCTGCATGCACCTACATGTTGGGGTGTTTATGCCATGTTTTCTTCTAGCAGTTGCAGAATTTCTGGTCTAATTTCTAAGTCTTTGATCCACTTTCAGTTGACTGCCTGGGTCCAGCCCTGGCGGGAGATCCAGGGGTCCTAAAGGAGGAGTGGCATTGATGAAAGAAGAAGAGATGGGACAACAGGTTGCAAGTTATGAGCAGCCTCCAGAAAAAAATCTGCTGTCCTTAGAGCGGCCTTTTTTTTAAATACCTTTTTGACAGGTGTTTTTTCAGGTAGTTAATGAATAGTTTCAAAGCCTGAAACATCTTTAATTTACATAATTTTCAAGAGTTACAATCTTTTATGATATACATTGATTACCTTAGATATTGAGTACATTGTTCAAAATATATTCCAGCATCCTTAGCCAATCTTGATTAAGCTTTTAAGTTTTTACCTCAATCAGTAGGTGTTAGACTATGCAACTAGACTACATGTCTCCTGACCTATTATTCACTTTTAACTTTAAAGCATACCTATAGTTATTTCATTAACCTTTAACTTTAAAGCATACTTATGATTATTCATAAGCTTTCTTACTTCTAAACTAAAATCCCAGCAAAACACATTTAAAATAGTTAAAGTCTATTACTTAAAAGCCTACTACTCTGAAGTGCCTCTAAAATATATCTATATTAATTTTACATTATTTTATTTTTATTTCCAAGGTAATTTCCTTTTTTCATATGACCTATTTAAATGCTTTCTTAAAGAGTTTCCTCGATCCTTGGTCAAAGCACACCAATTCTTATGTCTTTGTAATCTTTAACTAAAGGACAGGCTCTGCACCTCAGCCCATTTGTCATTAATATTAACCATGTGTTTTCCATTCTCATCATGATTTCCTGTGTAAGGCAAAGGAGGGTCTGTTGGTGGGGGGAATGTATGTTGCACAGGTTGTGGCTTTAGAACAGGGGGCTTAATGTAAATTGTTAAGCTTTCCTCAGGAACCTCGGTTTGCAATCTTTTTTCCATGAATTTCTTGAGGAATAACACTGTTGTTTGTGTTCTGAGAGATATTGAAACACACCTTGTGGCATGTCTCAATTGTATCCTCAGTCTCATTCTGGGAATTTTCCTGCAATCTCAGGCAATATGTACTTTTATTATTGATTGACGTATGCCCTGTTATCCATATCTTGAGTATCATAAACAAAACACTTAACGTTCCCCATGGTTCCGATTTCCAGATGGTGTGGTCCTGCCGAAGCATCCCCCACGCTGTGACCCTGTCAGACAGTGGGTGCAGGAACCCCTTCACCAGTTGATTTTTGTGCAGGGGAAGAGATAGAGATCCAAATTCATTCTTTTATTTTTTAATACCTTTATCTTAATTTTTAAATTTTTATTTTTATGTGGTGCTGAGGATTGAACCCAGGGCCTCCCATATGCTAGGCGGGCGCTCTACCGCTGAGCCACAACCCCCCTCCCCAAATCCGTTCTTGTACATACGAGTGTCCAGTTTTCCCAGCACCACTTGTTAAAGAGACTGTCTTTTCTTCGATGTATGTTTCTTGGCACTATTGTCAAGAATGAGATGATCATAGCTCTTTGGGTGTGTTTCTGTGTCTTCTGTCTTACTGGTCTATAAGTCTATTTTTATGCCAGTACCATGTTTTTATGCCAGGCCCATTTTTAAGGGTGTTACTTGGAACCAGAAGCATTTCTAGATTATGTGGATAGCTTATGAGAAAGATGAGTAGATACTGTGCCTGCAGGCCAAAAACTCACCTTCCTCAGTTACCTTCCTGAGGCTAGGCCAGCCATGCAGGAACCCAAGGAGGTTCACCTTGCTTTGTAAATGCTCATTAAACAGAAGGCAGAGACATAGCCCATCTTATTCCTCTCCTAGTTCCCTATGCTTTCCTTTATCCTTAGTACTGCGGAGAAGACATTAAACAGGAGTGAGTTTGTTATCATAGTGATGTTGGTGCCCTCTTCTGCTCTTGGCTTTCCTGCCCTTCCACCTTTCGCCACGTTGGACACAGCAACAAAGGCCTTGCCAGATTGCCAGCCCCTTGATCTTGGATTTCAGAATAGTAAGAAACAAATGTCTGCTTTTTACCAATTACCCAGAGTGTGGAATTATATTATACGACACAAAGCAGACCAAGACACCCTACCATTGCCCTTCCTCTGCTTCCTGTGTGTCTGAAAATGGCTGTGCCCACATAACATGGATTCTCCTAGATCTGATTGAATTAGTTCAATTTCAAAGACAAGCTGGAAAACTCAGTAAGCTCTTTAATAGTTTTCATCAACCTCTGCAATTCTTCTCAGTTTTCTCCACATGTCTCAGAGATAGTTGCCAGAATATATGGGCCCATAAGCACCAATAATATTAGCATTTGCCCAACCAAGATGTTTAGGCCTTTCATCTTTGCTTCCTTGTGACCTGACTTATACTTGGCCCAAAGTCCTTTTCAACACTTGTAACTGTGAACTGTAAAAGCCAATTGCTAAATAAAGTCCTGTCAAGTGGAGCACAAAGAAAGATGCAATACAAATGTTTGACTAATTTGTGGCCATAATTTCTCCAGGTGGTCTCAGCTCCTCCAGTTTAAGGAGGTGCTGTGTGGTTAAACTTCAGGAACCTGACCATAGACTCTTTTCTAGGAAAGAATTTGCCTCAAGAATATCCCACAAGTCCCCATTTTCTTAGTTTATTTTTTTTAAATTTTTTATTGTTGGCTGTTCAAAACATTACATAGTTCTTGATATATCATATTTCACAATTTGATTCAAGTGGGTTATGAGCTCCCATGTTTACCCCATATACAGATTGCAGAATCACATCAGTTACACATCCATTGATTTACATATTGCCATACTAGTGTCTGTTGTATTCTGTTGCCTTTCCTATCCTCTACTATCCCCCCTCCCCTCCCCTCCCCTCCCCTCTTCTCTCTCTGCCCCCTCTACTGACATTCGTTTGTCCCCCTTGTATTATTTTTCCCCTTCCCCTCACTTCCTCTTGTATGTACTTTTGTATAACTCTGAGGGTCTCCTTCCATTTCCATGCATTTTCCCTTCTCTCTCCCTTTCCCTCCCACCTCTCATCCCTGTTTAATGTTAATCTTCTTCTCATGCTCTTCGACCCTACTCTGTTCTTAGTTACTCTCCTTATATCAAAGAAGACATTTGGCATTTGTTTTTTAGGGATTGGCTAGCTTCACTTAGCATAATCTGCTCTAATGCCATCCATTTCCCTGTAAATTCTATGATTTTGTCATTTTTTAATGCAGAGTAATACTCCATTGTGTATAAATGCCACATTTTTTTTTATCCATTCATCCATTGAAGGGCATCTAGGTTGGTTCCACAGTCTAGCTATTGTGAATTGTGCTGCTATGAACATCGATGTAGCAGTGTCCCTGTAGCATGCTCTTTTTAGGTCTTTAGGGAATAGACCGAGAAGGGGAATAGCTGGGTCAAATGGTGGCTCCATTCCCAGCTTTCCAAGAAATCTCCATACTGCTTTCCAAATTGGCTGCACCAATTTGCAGTCCCACCAGCAATGTACAAGTGTACCCTTTTCCCCACATCCTCGCCAGCACTTGTTGTTGTTTGACTTCATAATGGCTGCCAATCTAACTGGAGTGAGATGGTATCTTAGGGTGGTTTTGATTTGCATTTCTCTGACTGCTAGAGATGGTGAGCATTTTTTCATGTACTTGTTGATTGATTGTATGTCCTCCTCTGAGAAGTGTCTGTTCAGGTCCTTGGCCCATTTGTTGATTGGGTTGTTTGTTCTCTTATTGTCTAATTTTTTGAGTTCTTTGTATACTCTGGATATTAGGGCTCTATCTGAAGTGTGAGGAGTAAAGATTTGTTCCCAGGATGTAGGCTCTCTATTTACCTCTCTTATTGTATCTTTTGCTGAGAAAAAACTTTTTAGTTTGAGTAAGTCCCATTTGTTGATTCTAGTTATTAACTTTTGTGCTATGGGTGTCCTATTGAGGAATTTGGAGCCCGACCCCACAGTATGTAGATCGTAGCCAACTTTTTCTTCTATCAGACGGCGTGTCTCTGATTTGATATCAAGCTCCTTGATCCATTTTGAATTAACTTTTGTGCATGGCGAGAGAAAGGGATTCAGTTTCATTTTGTTGCATATGGATTTCCAGTTTTCCCAGCACCATTTGTTGAAGATGCTATCCTTCCTCCATTGCATGCTTTTAGCCCCTTTATCAAATATAAGGTAGTTGTAGTTTTGTGGATTGGTTTCTGTGTCCTCTATTCTGTACCATTGGTCCACCCGCCTGTTTTGGTACCAGTACCATGCTGTTTTTGTTACTATTGCTCTGTAGTATAGTTTGAAGTCTGGTATCGCTATACCGCCTGATTCACACTTCCTGCTTAGCATTGTTTTTGCTATTCTGGGTCTTTTATTTTTCCATATGAATTTCATGATTGCTTTCTCTATTTCTACAAGAAATGCCGTTGGGATTTTGATTGGCATTGCATTAAACCTATAGAGAAGTTTTGGTAATATCGCCATTTTGATGATGTTAGTTCTGCCTATCCATGAACAGGGTATATTTTTCCATCTTCTAAGATCTTCTTCTATTTCTCTCTTTAGGGTTCTGTAGTTTTCATTGTATAAGTCTTTCACCTCTTTTGTTAGGTTGATTCCCAAGTATTTTATTTTTTTTGAGGATATTGTGAATGGAGTGGTTGTCCTCATTTCCATTTCAGAGGATTTGTCGCTGATATACAGGAATGCCTTTGATTTATGCGTGTTGATTTTATATCCTGCCACTTTGCTGAATTCATTTATTAGCTCTAATAGTTTCTTTGTAGACCCTTTTGGGTCTGCTAGGTATAGAATCATGTCATCTGCAAATAGTGATAATTTAAGTTCTTCTTTTCCTATTTTGATGCCTTTAATTTCTTTCGTCTGTCTAATTGCTCTGGCCAGTGTTTCGAGAACTATGTTGAACAGAAGTGGTGAGAGAGGGCATCCCTGTCTTGTTCCAGATTTTAGAGGGAATGCCTTCAATTTTTCTCCATTCAGAATGATGCTAGCCTGAGGCTTAGCATAGATTGCTTTTACAATATTGAGGTATGTTCCTGTTATCCCTAGTTTTTCTAGAGTTTTGAACATAAAGGGATGCTGTACTTTGTCGAATGCTTTTTCCGCATCTATCGAGATGATCATATGGTTCTTATTTTTAAGTCTATTGATGTGGTGAATAACATTTATTGATTTCCGTATATTGAACCAGCCTTGCATCCCAGGGATGAATCCTACTTGATCATGGTGCACAATTTTTTTGATATGTTTTTGTATCCGAGTGGCCAGAATTTTATTGAGGATTTTTGCATCTAGGTTCATTAGAGATATTGGTCTGTAGTTTTCTTTCTTTGAAGTGTCTTTGTCTGGTTTAGGTATCAGGGTGATGTTGGCCTCGTAGAATGAATTTGGAAGTTCTCCCTCTTTTTCTATTTCCCGAAGTAGCTTGAAAAGTATTGGTATTAGTTCCTCTTTAAAGGTTTTGTAAAACTCTGCTGTATACCCATCCGGTCCTGGGCTTTTCTTAGTTGGTAGTCTTTTGATGGTTTCTTCTATTTCCTCACTTGATATTCGTCTGTTTAGGTTGTCTATATCCTCCTGACTCAATCTGGGCAGATCATATGACTTAAGAAATTTATCTATGCCTTCACTATCTTCTAATTTATTGGAGTATAAGGATTCAAAATAATTTTTGATTATCTTCTGTATTTCTGAAGTGTCTGTTGTGATATTGCCTCTTTCATCCCGTATGTTAGTAATTTGAGTTCTCTCTCTTCTTCTCTTCGCTAGCATGGCTAAGGGTCTGTCGATTTTGTTTATTTTTTCAAAGAACCAACTTTTAGTTTTGTCAATTTTTTCAATTGTTTCTTTTGTTTCGATTTCATTAATTTCAGCTCTGATTTTAATTATTTCTTGCCTTCTACTTCTTTTGCTGTTGTTTTGCTCTTCTTTTTCTAGGATTTTGAGATGAAGTATGAGATCATTTATTTGTTGGTTTTTTCTTTTTTTAAGGAATGAACTCCAAGCAATGAATTTTCCTCTTAGAACTGCTTTCAATGTGTCCCATAGATTCCGATATGTTGTGTCTGTGTTTTCATTAATCTCTAAGAATTTTTTAATTTCCTCCTTGATGTCTTCTATAACCCATTGATCATTCAGTAACCTATTGTTCATTCTCCAAGTGATATATTCTTTTTCCTTCCTTCTTTTATCATTGATTTTCAGTTCCATTCCATTATGATCAGATAGGATGCATGGTATTATCTCTACTCCTTTATATTGTCTAAGAGTTTCCCTGTGACATAATATATGATCTATTTTTGAGAAGGATCTATGTGCTGCTGAGAAAAAAGTGTAACTGCTTGATGTTGGCTGGTATATTCTATATATGTCAATTAAGTCTAGGTTATTAATTGTGTTATTGAGTTCTATAGTTTCCTTATTCAACTTTTGTTTGGAAGATCTGTCCAGTGGTGATAGAGGTGTGTTGAAGTCTCCCATGATTATGGTATGGTGGTCTATTAGACTCTTGAACTTGAGAAGAGTTTGTTTGATGAACATAGCTGCACCATTGTTTGGGGCATATATATTTATGATTGTTATGTCTTGTTGGTGTATGGTTCCCTTGAGCAGTATGTAGTGTCCCTCTTTATCCCTTTTGATTAACTTTGGCTTGAAATCTATTTTATTTGATATGAGTATGGATACTCCTGCTTGTTTCCAAAGTCCATATGAGTGATATGATTTTTCCCAACCTTTCACCTTCAGCCTATGTATGTCTTTTCCTATCAAATGCGTCTCCTGTAGGCAGCATATTGTTGGGTCTTGTTTTGTGATCCATTCTACTAGCCTGTGTCTCTTGATTGGTGAGTTTAAGCCATTAACATTTAGGGTTATTATTGAGATATGGGTTGTTCTTCCAGCCATATATGTTTATTTATGTTACTAAACATGGTTTGTTTTCCTCTTTGATTATTTTCCCCCCTTTAGTGTCCTACCTCCCACTGTTGGTTTTCATTGTTATTTTCCATTTCCTCTTCCTGTAATGTTTTGCCAAGGATGTTTTGAAGACATGGTTTTCTAGCTGCAAATTCTTTTAACTTTTGTTTATTGTGGAAGGTTTTAATTTCATCTTCCATCCTGAAGCTTAATTTCGCTGGAAACACAATTCTTGGTTGGAACCCATTTTCTTTCAGTGTTTGAAATATGTTATTCCAGGATCTTCTAGCTTTCAGAGTCTGTGTTGAAAGATCAGCTGTTATCCTGATTGGCTTACCCCTAAATGTGATCTGCTTCCTTTCTCTTGTAGCTTTTAAAATTCTCTCCTTATTTTGTATGTTGGGCATCTTCATTATAATGTGTCTAGGTGTGGGTCTCTTATGATTTTGCACATTCGGCGTCCTGTAGGCTTCTAGGATTTGGGGTTCTGTCTCATTCTTCACGTCTGGGAAGTTTTCTCGTATTATTTCATTGAATAGATTGCTCATTCCTTTGGTTTGAAACTCTGTCCCTTCCTGTATCCCAATGACTCTTAAATTTGGTCTCTTGATGTTATCCCATATTTCTTGGATGTTCTGCTCATGGTTTCTTAACAGTCTTGCTGAGCTGTCTATGTTCTTTTCAAGTTGAAATACTTTATCTTCATTGTCTGATGTTCTATCTTCTAAGTGTTCTACTCTGCTGGTAGTATTCTCAATTGAGTTTTTAAGTTGGTTTATTGCTTCCTGCATTTCTAGGATTTCTGTTTGTTTGTTTTTTATAACCTCTATTTCCCTGTATAGTTGATCTTTTGCTTCTTGGATTTGTTTATGTAATTCATTGTTGAAGTGATCTTTCATTGTCTGATTTTGCTGTCTGATGTCTTCCTTGAGACTCCAGATCATCTGAAGCATGTATATCCTGAATTCTTTATCTGACATTCCATCTGCTGCAGCTATTACCTCTTCTAACGTTGAGTTGACCTGCAATGCTTGTGGTCCTTTCTTTCCTTGTCTCTTCATACTGTTCACGTTCCTTTCTACTTGGTGAAACTGTTGTGCTATTGAATTTTCCCCCTATATATTTATATTGGTCTTGTATAGTTGCAAAGTCTCCCTCGTAGGCGCGGGCGGCGGCTCTGCCCCTCCTCCAATTGGGGCAATGTGCCTATCACGCCGGCAGGCCGCTGGGCCTGCTCTGCCGGTCGGTAGCAGGTCCGCCTACCTTGCAGGCGCGGGGGGGGGGGGGGGCGGCTCTACCCTTCCTCAGGCCACTGGGCCTGTTCTGTCTCTCGGTTGCAGGTCTGGCCTGTTCTGATGGTGGTCACAGTTCCGTCTACCTTGCAGGCGCGGGGGGGAGGGGGCGGCTCAGCCTCTCAGCAGGCGGCTGCTCCTCTTCTGCCGGTGGGTCGCAGGCCCGCCTACCTTGCAGGAGTGATTGGAAGCTCTGTCCCGCCACGGGCCACTGGGCCTTTTCTGTCGGTGGTCACCCTTCCCCTACCTGGCAGGCGCGGGGGGTGGGGGGCGGCTCTGCCCCTCAGCAGGCCGCTGGGCCTGCTCTGTGCGTGGTCACAGTTCCCTCTACCTTGCCGGTGCAGGGGGAGGGGGCGGCTCTGCCTCTCAGCAGGCCGCTGCTCCTCTTCTGCCGGTGGGTCGCAGGCCCGCCTACCTTGCAGGAGTGATTGGAAGCTCTCATTTTCTTAGTTTATTACTCTTTGGTCCATCAACCCACTTGGGCTCCTCCCTGGGATTGCTGGCTTTGTTCTGCTTGTTTTGAGTAGTTTGTTTCTTTATCACTGTTGCATGGATTGTTATAGATTTTGGACACTGCAGTGTTCTGTTCTTCCTGCTCCCTGAGGGTGGGCATGACAAAGTTTAGTTTCACAAATGTAAAAAGGAGATGGTACGAAAGATGTGAATGATTTTGGATTATTTTTTCCTGGAACATAGAAGAATAGAGATCAACAGCATGAAGGAACCACATGTCTATGAAGCATTTAAGTGAGAATGAGCCTGTCTTCTATAGCAGTGTTTTCCAAATTTGGCAGTATATTTGAGTAAATAAGGAAAGTGTTTAAAATACCATTGCATAGGCCACATCCAAATCCAATGACACACAGAATGTGTGGGAGTGAGACCTAGGAATCACTGAAAAAAATCTTCCCAAATGATTTCAACATATAGCCAAATTTGAAAATAAATGTTTCAAAGCTGTGCCTCTCAAACTCTAATCACCTGAATATTTTATGAAACTACTGATTTTGAAAAAATGTACTTTCTGATCCAGTAGGTCTGAAGTGCAGCATTCCTACCAAATTCCCTGGAGAAAGGACTGCCCATGTACCTATGTGCCAGATACCATGCTGGGAACTTTATTTATATTAGTTCATTTAATATTTTTTTTTGGTACCAGGGATTAAACTCAGAGTCACTCAACCACTGAGCCACATCCCCAGCCTATTTATTTATTTATTTATTTGGTGCTGGGGATTGAACTGAGGGGCACTCAACCACTGAGCCCCATCCCCAGCCCTATTTTGTATTTTATTTAGAGACAGGGTCTCACTGAGTTGCAGAGTAGCATGTTATTGCTGAGGCTGGCTTTGAACTTGTGATCCTCTTTTCTCAGCTTCCTGAGCCACTAAGATTACAGGTGTGCACCACCATGCCCGGCTTTATTTTTTTTTATTTTGAGACAGAGTCTCCATAAGTTGCTTAGGGCCTTGCCAAGTTGCTGAGGCTGGTCTTGAGCTTGCGATCCACGCTCCCTGTGTCAAACTCCTGAGCCGCTGGGATTACAGATGTGTGCCACCACATCTGGAAACTCATTTAATCTTAAAAACAACTATGAAAGAATACAATTACTCCCATTTTAAAAAATGAGAGATTGAAATTGAGTGACTAAATCATTGCCTAAGGTTGGACGGCTAGTACAGGAGGAACCTGGATTCATAGACATGACTGACAACAACGCCCATAGGTTAATGGAAATTGTTGGATACTATCAAATGCTAAGCAGAAGTGTCAATATCTGAAATGCTAGACAGTATTTTGTAGGCACAAAATTCTTGGGATCACGGAAGGAAAGTACCAGTGCTATTGATTGGTTTTGCACTGTTGTCTCATGTAGTACATCCAGGCAGACAAAGCCCCTGCAACCATGTGTGTCTTTGCATCCCAGCAATGCTCCAGTGTTGTGGCATCAAAGATGTCCAGGATAAGTCGGAGTAGAATGTGAATAAATCTTCATAGAAAAATAGTGCTAGTGCAAGATGTCAAAAATAAAGCATGAGGGGCTGGTGTTTTGGCTCAGTGGCAGAGCACTTGCCCACATGTGTGAGGCCCTGGGTTTGATCCTCAGCACCACATAAAAATAAAGCAGCAAAATAAAGATAAAAAAATTAAACAAAGGAAATAAAGATATTGTATCCATCTATAACTAAAAAATAAAAAAATAAAGCATGAATGTAATTTTCAACTACATATCAATGGATCATTGATTCTGGAGGGAGAAATTGTATTCTCTGCAAGTATTTGGTTTTGACTCCTTGATTTGAATATTCTTCCAAACGAAAACATCTCTTAAAAATAGGTCTGCTCCTATATGTATGTGTGTTCTTGTACTTCGGATTGAACCCAGAGGTGCTTTACTTCAGAACTACATCCCCAGCCCTTTTTATTTCTTTATTTTGAGACAGTGTCTCATTATGTTGCTAAGGCTAGCCTCGAACTTGTGATCCTCCTGCTTCAGCCTCCTGAGTCACTGGAATGATAGGTATGTGCCACCACACCTGGCTCTGTGTGTACTTTTTTAAGTGATTTTTTTTTTCTCTTTCAGGAAGCTGAAAAATGAGCTCCTGGAGGCAAAACGTAGAAGTGGGAAGACTCAACAAGAGACCAGCAGAGTCTGTGTTCACTGTCAGAGAAACCTGGGCCTCATCTTTGACCGGGGAGACCCGTGCCAGGCCTGCTCACTGAGGGTGTGCAGTGAATGTCGGGTTGTGGGCCTCAATGGCAGCTGGAAGTGCACTGTCTGCGCCAAAGTCGCGTGAGTTTTTTGCCCTTTTTTTTTTTTTGTAGAAAGAGAAAATTTGATAGATTGGAGTGGGGAAAGCGAGAAAGAAAAATAGTGTGTTATAAATTTAGGGATAGAGAGTTAGATAGGGTTCAAGTATAGCCCAGTTACGTTCAGCAGTGCCTTGGCAGGACTCTGGGGTGTGTGTGTGTGTGTGTGTGTGAGAGAGAGAGAGAGAGAGAGAGAGAGAAAGAGAGACAGAGAGAGACAGAGAGATGGAGAAACAGAAGAGTTGAGATAGAGGTAGATTCAAAGACAGAAAAGAGTATTTAAAGTTCCTTTTGCAGCTGGGAGATTTAGCTCAGGGGGTAGGGCACTTGCCTAGCATGGGCAATGCCCTGAGTTCAATCCCCAGTACCAAAAATATAAAATAAAGTTCTTTTCTTTATGGTACTGGGGGTTGAATGCTGGGGTGTTCTACTACTGAGCTATACCCCAAGACCTTTTCATTTTTTATTCTAAGACAGGGTCTCACTAGGTTTCCCAGGGTGGCCTCAAACTTGTGATGCCTCAGCCTCCCGAGTAGCCGGAATCACAGGTGTGGACCACCATGCTCAGCAGAGAACAATATTTAAAAGAATAACTGTGGCTGGGTACCATGGCACACTCCTGTAATCTCAGCAGCTTGGGAGGCTGAGGCGGGAGGCCTACAAGTTCAAAGCCAGCTTCAGGAACTTAGCGAGGCCCTGAGCAACTTAGTGAGGCCCTGAGCAACTTAGTGAGAACCTGTCTAAAAAAAAAAAACAGTGCTGGGGATGTGGTCAGTAGTTAAGCACCCCTGAGTTCAATCTCTGTTACAAAAAAAAATTATCTTGGGAGGAAATGTGGGTGGTGTGGTACCAGAGTGACTCCATTTCTCCCTTTTCTGCTTCTCTCAATAAGAACTACTGCTCTGTTGAAGACTTTTATATTCAGTGACTGAATTACTTAACTATTTTTTTTCTGTTGTTTCATAAAGGTAACCCTGAATAGAGCAATTTATACTATGTTTCAACAATGAATTGAGGAAAGCCATTCTAAAGAAATGGAGCATTTAAGTTCTTTTATTTATTTATTTTTGTGTGTGGCACTAGGGATCAAACCCAGGGCCTTGTGCATACAAAGCAAGCACTCTACCCACTAAGCTATATCCCCAGCCCAAATTATTTTTATGACTTACTTGGGATAAGTTACTTTGATTGACTTAAGTGATTATATTCAATTCAACAAAGGTCCCACATAAGCAAATCACTTTTAATACTTCCTTCCTGTCATTAGTGAACATCCTCTCTCAGATCTAGGAGAAATCATTGACATGTAGGTTTCAACATAGCCTTCTGATTTGAAGGAGTTCTTTATATATTCAGCACACAAGTTGTGTTGGCTGCATGTGTTGAAGATATCTTCTCCCACCTTCTCACTTGGCTTTCCACTTGCTTAATGGTTCCATTCAGTGAACAGAAATCTCTAATTTATGGTAGGTTAATATGCTCATCTTTTCTTGTATGATTAATGGGATTTCTTTTTCCTGTATTCTTTGCAAGGAAATTTTCCCTAACCCCCAAATCATGGAAATATTCTCTTATGTGATCTTCTGTAATTGTTACTATTGTATCTCACTGTTATTGTAATTGTTATTAATTTACATATAAAATTACTTATAATTGTTATTTTTTTGTTTTATACCAGTTGACAGATAATCTACCTGGAATTGATATTGAGAGAGATATACTAAACTCTCTCAATAACCATTGTGAAATTCCTATTTATCCTTTTAGTTATGTTTATATTTGCTTATATATTTAGATTTGCAACATAGCTACCCTTTTCATTACTGTATATTTTTTGCTACATTTCTTTGCTTTAATTCAGAATATATATATTTTTTCCTTTTGTCTAAAGGTAGGGTACTCATTAGTGTTTAGTGTCATTCTGTTACTGATGAACATGTGTTATTCTTGGCATGACTTTATTTCACTCTTGAGTTTTCAATGATTATTCTGTTTATTACTTTTTTAACTTTAAGTTAAATTTATTTGAAATCATAAAAACATAAAAATTGAAGGCCTATTTTGATACATGTATAATGTTTAAATCAGATTAAACATATCCATCTTCTCAAACATTTATCATTTCTTTATGGTAAAAATTTCCAGAATCCTTTCTTCTTTTTGAAATGTCAATGCATTGCTGTCACCTATAGCCATCCTCCTGTCCAATAGCACATCAGAACTTCTTGGGGTTGTGGCTCAGTGGCAGAGTGCTTGCCTTGCACATGTGAGGCACTGGGTTGGATCCTCAGCACCACATAAAAATAAATAAAGATATTGAGTCCATTATGAATAAAAAAATTTTTTTAAAAAGAACTTCTTACTTTAACTGTAACTTAGTATTCATTGATAACTTTTCGTCATTCTTCCCTCTCTCGACAATGACCCGCACAAACCAGGTGAACTGGGTTTAAAAGAGCTGGCTGCAACATTAAGCTAAGAAAGGGGCAAAAAAACACACAATACAGAGAGTAGTTTTTAAACCGAGAGTAGGACAGCTCTGCAGCCTTAAGGGTCAGCTTCCTTGCTGGAAAGAGGGCTGGAAAAGGGGGTGCATGCACCCAGAATCCCTTTATTTATAGCGGTGGGTGTGTGGTGGAGCATGAAAGGGGGATAAGGTTTCAAGGGTGGAATCTTGCTTCATGATGTCTTCCTGATGGTCAGCAAATTGACATCTTGGCCAGTCACACCCATCTCAGGTGCTGTGTGAGATCTTAGGCAGAGCTAGAGGGGGAGGCGCACCTGCATCACGCCATCACACTCCCTGACAGGGAGTTTGCAGAGCCAGGCCTCTCCCCTCAAGAGGCAACTATGCGCAACATAATCCATGCACAGCCCACAGGCAGCTCATGATACCTCTCCCCTACTCTTCCCGACCTCTGGTAATTACCGTTCTAGTCTCAACTTCTATGAGATCTGCCCCAGTCTGGCTGGGCACAAAATCACGAGCCACTCACAGCCTTGTAGATTCAAACAGCAATTCTTTATTCCCGAAACTCTCATGGCACTCTACACGCATGTTCTGGGGAAAATTCACCGGCACTCTGCTCTGAATCCCAAAATACTCTCTGAATCCCACGAGAACTCAAGGGGAACTCAAGGAGCGGACAGGCGCCTGAGGCAGCAGGATACGCCCTATTCTCAGCAGGGTCCACCTTAAACCTGGAACCGCCCTAAACCCAAGGGGGGGGCGCTTGAGGCAGCAGGATACTCCCTATTCCCAGCAGGATACACCCTAAACCTGGACCCACCCTAATCCAGCAGGATCCTCCCTAAACCCGGATCCACCCTGGTCCTTGAGCAGGGTCACCTTTCTCAAACATTCATGCAATGTCACTGCAAATGACCTGGGTCCAAGGCAAGCCCATTTCCACAATGGAGAGTCCTCCCTCTAAGCAACATTGGGTAGGCTGACAAAGAAATTGCCATGCGTCATTCCTACTTGGCAATGGCTCTCAGCAGAGATCAACTTTTTTGGATTCCATGTATGAGTGAGATCTTGTGCTTCCTGTCTTTCTTTGCCTGGCTTATTTCATTTAACATAATGATCTCCAGTTCCACCCATGTTGTCACTAATGACAGGATTCGACTCTTCTTTATGTCTGAATAGTATAACGTTGTGTGTATTTACCACATTTCTTTATCTATTCATCAGTTGATGGATGAATAGATAAACAGATAAATGGATTATTTCCATTTCTGGTTATTGTGGATATTGTTGCAAGGAAACGTGGGCATGCAGATGTTTCTTCAACATACTGATTTCATTTCCTTTGGATATATGCTGGGTAGTGAGATTGCTGGATCATATGGTAGTTCTATTTTTAATGTTTAAAATGTTCACTGGTTATTGAATCCTAGGTTGGAAGTTATTAACTTTCAGTAAGTTGAAGATTCCATTGACTTCTGGTTTCTAATATTTGTTAGGTAATCAGCTGTCAGTATACTGTTGAAGGTAATATTTTCCTTTCTTTCTATCTTTTTCTTTTTTTTATATTTCTAGAACTGGAGATAAAATCCAGGGCTTTGCACATGCTAAACAAGTGCTCTGCCACTGAGCTACATACTTGATCCTTTCTTTTGACTATTTTTAATATTTCTCCCCTTTCTACTGGGCTTTCAACAGTTACTGTAGCATATCTCAGTCTGATTTTCTTTGTTTTTAATCCCTCTTGGGGTTCCTAGAGCATCTTGAATTTGTGTCTTAATTTTTGTCACACATGAAAATTTCTCAGACAATCTCTCTCTGGGTATTTATTTTCCTCCATTATCTTGCTCCTGTGTATCTTAGTCATGCTCAACATATTTTGTATAGCACTCATGGTCCTTTCTGTATTTCCTATCCTTTTTATATCAGAATTCAGTTTGTATATTTTTGTGAGGCCTTTCTTCAAGTTCCTAAGTCTTGTCTTTAGCTATGTCTAATTTGCTGTTAAACCCATCTATTTAATTCTTTAATTCAGTTATTGTGTTTTTCAGTTTTAAAATTTTCATATTGTTTCTTTCTCTTTGCGATCTTCTTATTCTTTTCTTGTAATGTATTCAAATTATTTGTAGTTATTTAATAGTCTATAAATTACAGCTCCATTATCTGAGTGTCCTACGGAATTATTTCTATTGCTGCTTGTTTTTCTGGGTTTTGGCCATATATTTCTATAAACCTGGTAGTCTTTGACTGATGGTCAAAGTAAAGCTTAGTGAGATTCTGCATAATATGTATCCATTGAGAATACACATTTTTCTTTTGGAAGGGAAATAGGACAGGGACACTGCATATTCTTGATGACTTTAAGTCAGAGATTGAAAAGATTTCAAAATTGAGGCCTCAGTCCCCATGAGGGCTGACATGTTTCTGGATCACATGTACTCCTAGGGAATACTCCCTCAAGGTCTCATAACATATATATTAGGTAAGAGAGACAATTGGGTTTACATTTTATAGATAGCAGAAATAAGAGCACAAGAGATAGTATATGTGTTAGTTGACTTGGGAAGAGTATCAATGTTTTTGAGTTTATTTGTTTCTTCACCCAGCTCCTTTCCCACCAGACTATATCAAGTTGAGATCTGACATTTCAGGACAATGAAGAAGGAAATGAAATTTCAAAATATAACTGATGTTTCAACTGCAGAGTTAGAATTGATGGGGATTCCTTAATAACCATTTCTCTGATTCTTATAGAATGCTATTTCATTTGATTCATTTTATTTGATGGTAAAGCTTAGTGATATTCTGCATAATATGTATCCATTATTTATTCTTTTCCATTTTTATTCCACTTCTGTTCATCCTCAACTTTACACTCCAGACCCTCATTCACTCAGACTGAACTAACTAGTAACTGTGACTCAAAAGCCCTTCAGTCATTTCCAAGTAGCCTCAAGCTTTGGTATGGGAAGAGGACTTTTATCTTTAATTTATCAATACCACTGGCAATTTCTGAAGCGTACTTTTCAATACAAGACCCAAGAAGCTTATGTTTTTAGCCATCAACTCATTTACTAGTTAGTATGAATGGTAACTGAAGTCTAATTCTGAGACCTTCCTTCTAAAGCTTGTCTGATTACCTTAGGCTGTATAATGAGAAATTAACTTTAAATGTGTTAAGTGAGTAGGATTTGGCGAGTGTTACAGAAGCTAGCCTACTCAAACCAATACAAACCATTTCTGTGTTTTTCCTTTAGATCTTATGTGCTATATATTTTACTTATTTATCCTTTTTGTATTTCTTCCTCCACTAGAATATACGCTTCATAACCATGAGGGCAAGGTTTTTATCTATACTGATATAGTTCTAGTACCTAAAAGAATGCATATAATAAGTCCTCAAAATGTATGTGTTAAATGAATAGATGGAAAACAAACTGATAAATACATGGACAAATGGCTTCTACTTAAAGCATTTCAGACTTGAGCAACTGAAACAAATAGATTTTTTTTGTTTTTGTTGATGTTTTGTTTTGTTTTTCTGTCAGGATCAAGGGTTTAAAACAATGAGCCATATCAAATACATTTGTCCTCTGAACAAAGACATTTTTTAGCTATCACAGAAAAATAAAACAATAACACAAATTGTTGTCAGAAGTGTAAGAATAAGTAACAACAAATTGAAAATTCTGTGTTTTTCTTGGGACATGTTGATGCCTTAATAAGAACTTTCTGAATCAACTGCATTCCTCTTATTGGTGAGACAATAATTGAATAAAACCAACCATCCACCTATCCAATTGATCTATCCATAGGCCCTTTCATTCATCCCTGCTGCACATTAATTGATAACCTGTTGTTATATAAGGGGCTAAGGACATAAAAGACTACCCTCAATGGTTTCATAAGCTAAGAAGCAAGATGAATCTATTTATCCACAAATAGAATTCTGTTTATTTATTTATTTGGTGAGGTACCAGGGATTGAACTCAGGGCATTCGGCCACTGAGCCACATCCCCAGCCCTATTTTGTATTTTATTTAGAGACAGGGTCCCATTGAGTTGATTAGGTAGGGCCTTACTAAGTTGCTGAGGCTGGCTTTGAACTCATGATCCTCCTGCTTCAGCCTCCCGATCTGCTGGGATTACAGGCATACGCCACCGCACCCGGCTCTAAAATTCTATTTCAATACATTAAAGTGTCCTAAGGAGAAAACAGCTTTAATGTGTGATTCTTATACCTCTGTGATAACAACTCATTTATAGTTATATCCTCCTGCAACCATTGGAAATTTACATGATGGGTGTTTAAATTTAGGATATCAAAATCCATGCTTAATTTTCAAACTGAAAATCGGAGTATACTACTCTCCAATATTCCAGCTACCAATGTGAGTGATCCCAGAAGATCAAAACTATTTGTCAGTATTGGAAGAGTCTTGTTTGCTATTCATAGAGCAGTTTTCAAAAAGGAAGCATGAACGATATTTTATTGCCAGTACACACCCTTTGTTTGTTATTAAGAGACTGTTACAACCCCACTGGGCTATCTCCTTGTTTAATAGACCATAAAATTGAAATTCCCACCCTGACCTCTAAGAGATGAGATGAGTCAGAAAGTGACTCATTCTCTAATCAGCTGGAAGAACAACCTTTATTGTCATTTACCTTGGATTGGATAAAAGTAAAGACATTTTATTTCTGAAACCCTGAAATGATTACAGCAGGAAGTGATGGAAGGGATGCTACCTGTTCAAATGAGCTGAGCAGTTCCTGATATTTTCTCCAACCCAATTCAACAAGTTGGCCTCTATAGGTCTAGTTTTAAAAACGACTCTATAGAAACAGAATGAAAGGGACCTTGACCCAACCAGTGGGTTCATTTTGCTATCTCAATAAGATCTATAAAATTCCATATGATTATGTTAGCTGAGGCAGTTGCCATCTAACATAAAGATGGTCATAATGATTGTTTTTCTGAATTAGCACCCAATTGATCCCCAAAGGACACCAAAAATAATAATAAAATAAAAAGCCACCAAAAATGAAATAACTTTAATATGGCATTGATTAACTGATCTTGTATTCATAGCATGTTGTGATATCTCATGCTGCTATTCTTTAGTACTATAATTATTAGTACATATTAATTAATAGGATTCACTGTGACATTTCCATACATCCATACATCATGGAATGATCATGTCTATTCACCCTTCTTTTATCCTTTTCCACTTGGCCCTCTATCCCTCTCCTCCCCTGACTTCCTTCCTAGTCCCTAGTGACCCTTTTCCTACTTTCAGCTCATCTTCTTCTTTGTTTGTTTGTTTGTTTGTTTGTTTTTTGGTCTCCACATAAGACAGAGGATATGTAATATTTTGCTGAACATGATGTAGGAAGAGCCTGAAAAAAAATTTTTTTTGATGAACTGGTAATGATTATTGCAATAGATGAAATATAACTGAAATAGATGAAATAGAAGAGTGTCTATAAAAAACAAAACCCTTGAAATGTGACATTTGCCAGTAAATGGATCCATCTGGAAAGTATCATGCTAAGTGAAATAAGCCAATCCCCCAAAACCAAAGGTTGAATATTTTCGCCAATAGGTGGAAGTTAACCCACAATAAAGGTGGGGAAGAAGAGAAGTTCAGTAGATTAGATAAAGGGAATGGAAGGGAGGGGGGATAAGAATAGGAAAGACAGTATAAGAAATCTACCACAATATTCCTGTGTACATGTATGAAAATACCTAAGTGAACCCCACCATCTTGCCTACCCACAAGAATGTCCTAATTAGAATAAGATATATCTCATGCTTGTATATTTTTATCAAAATGGATTCTAGTGTCATGTATAACTAAGAAGAACCAATAAAAAAACACCATATTGATGAGGAAAGGGAGGTGGAGGGAGAAAGGTAGGGAAAGAGGAAGTACTGAGGACTGTTTAAAACAATTATATTCCATGCATATTTATATTTATATATAAATTATATATAAATATAATTATATATTCCATTTATATTTATATATAAAGCAAATATATTACATACCACAATGTTATGTATAGCTATAAGGCACTAATATATTTTTGAGGGTACTAAGGATTAAAATCAGGCATTCGACCACTGAGCCACATCCCCAGCCCTATTTTGTATTTTATTTAGAGACAGGGTCTCACTGAATTGCTTAGTGTCTCGCTTTTTGCTGAGGCTGGGTTTGAACTCACCATCCTCCTGTCTCAGCCTCCTAAGCCGCTGGAATTACAGGCATGTGCCACCACAACTGGAGATTGCACTAATATTTTTCAAATCAGTTGGTAGAGTGCTTGCTTTGCATTTACAAGGTGCTGGGTTCAATCCCCAGCACCACAAAAAAAAAAAAAAAAAAAAAGGAAGAAAGAAATAACAAATTAAAAAAAATGAGAAAAGCTAGTGCCAATGGATATCACATACATAGTGAGAGTGCAGGAGGAATGTATAGTTCTTCATTATGTTAAAGAACAATGTGGTCCCTGACACTTAGAAAGTGATCTGACACATGTAGGTGTTGGTGTTCTTAGGTGTTGACACTCAGAGGTGGGCTATGGTGTTCCGTTGGACAAAATCTCAGAGACCAACATGCGCAAGATCATTCTACAACCACAACGAAGTGGGAGAAAACAAGAACACGTCATAATCTTGTCTAAGCATAGACAAACATAAGGAAAACAATTATGCCACACAGTACCATGGGCCCCCCTTTCTTAGTTAACATGAATCGCCTGTTATTTTCTTACTAGATAAAGTTTATTAGCCTAGCCACCATAGAATTGTCCCCACTTACTGACATCACTTAATCCAGAGAAAATTCCTGCTGCCCTGAACTCTTCCCTAAATTACCCAACATGAACCTGAATCCTACAGTAAATCTTTTTGAGCACCTCTTATTGAGTGATACCACCCATGGCTCCTCTGTCATATATTTTCCTTCATCAAAATAAGTAAGAATCTCAACATATTCAACCATAGGGAGGTTCCTGGTGTTCCTGGTGAGGGTCTACAGTTGCCACATAGCCATTTCAAAATCACCCCTTAGTTTAGCAAATTTTCATAATACAGCTGCAAAGGAGAAATTTCACATCAGCAATCCCCCATTGACCCAAAGTTATTTGGAAAGGTAAGAAGCTGTTTGGGGTGCCTTGATGTGCTATTTTACAATGCCTATCAATTATATACAAGTGCCCCCACCCTTTATCAAAATGCTTTGTTCACTGGGAGATTGGTATCTTAAACCTACATAAACTAGAAAGATTTTTTAAAATTTGAAAATATCATACCTTTCAAAGACTCTGTAATGTGTATGTAAGGTTGAAACAATATTTAAGAGAATACCTGTGTATTCATCACTTAGTTTAAGCATCAACACATTCAACCAGGCACAGTAGCACATACCTGTAATCCCAGTGGCTCAGGAAGCTAAGGATGGCAAGTTCTAGGCCAGCCTCAGCAACTCAGCAACATCCTGTCTCAAATTACAATATTGAAAGGGCTGGGGATGACTCTCAGTGGTAGAGCACCCCTGGGTTCAATTCCTAGTACCACCAAAAAAAACCCAGAGATCAACACATTCTTGTTTGGCATTTTTCATTCCTTTATGGTTTTACTGTATTTGGGTATTTCCCTAGGTAATGTATTTTCTAGTTGTATATTTTGGGACATTATAGAAATGAAAATCATACTATTTGCATTCTTTTGTGATTTTTTTTTCCCTTTGGCAGTTCTGGGGATTGAACTCAGGGGCATTCTGCCACTGAGATTCATCCCCAGTTCTTTTTAATTTTTTTAAATTTTGAAACAAGGTCTTGTTAATTTGCTGAGGCTGGCCTTGAACTTGTGATCCTCCTGCCTCAGCCTCCCGAGTCACTGGGATTACAGACGTGTGCCATCATGTTCAGCTAGGGTAAAATTTTTATCATGTACACCCTAGGGTGGATTTTTAAATCTGTACAGCATGATGCATTTGTAGATTGTAATCAGTATTTTAAAAATTAAATATAATAGAAAATGTCATCTACATATACATTTATGTATGCAAATACATATGTACTTATAGATGTACATAACATCTGTATATTCATCTTCTGGATTATGATGTAAGATGTTTCTCACTGTCTGCCACAAATATTTAAAAAGACTATTGCAGAGTGATAACTAGGAATGGAATTGCAGGGCAAATGCTATGAGCATTTTCAACTTTATAAAACAGTATTTTTTTAACTTTTTTTTTTAGGGCTGAGGTTGTGGCTCAGCGGTAGAGCACTCATCTAGCATGTGTGAGGCCCTGGGTTCAATCCTCAGCACCACATAATAAATAGATAGATAGACAGATAGATAGATAGGTAGATAGATAAGTAAAATAAAAGTATTGTGTCCAACTACAATTAAATTTTTTTGTTTAAATTTTAAAAAACTTTTTTTTTATTTGTAGATGAACCCAATATGTTTATTTTTATTTATTTTATGTGGTGCTGAGGATTGAGCCCAGGACTACAACCCCGGCCCATAAAACAGTATTTGTTTTTATAACAGTTGTACTAAATTAAACTCCACCAGCATTGTATAAGGGTTTCCTTTGCTTTGTAATCTTACCAGTACTTGGTATCATGAGAATTTTTAAATTTTTCCAAATCAATAAATAGAAGGGTATCTCTCCCTATTGTTTTAATTTGTATTTTTCCAGGTACTAATGAGGTTAGATAGCTTTTTATTATGGTTATTGCCTCTGTAGTTCGTTTTCTGTGTTAGGACTATTTCTGCATATTACATAATTTTTATTAGGTTATTGGTTTTTACCTTATTAATTTGGACATATTCTTTATGACCCTCTTCATCTCTAGAAGTGTTTTTGTCTTAAGTCTATTTTTTCCACATTCTTATTGGTACACTATAGTCGTACATAATGGTGGGATTTATTGCTACATATTCACACACACACACAACATAACAATGTTAATTGGCCAGTGTCACTCCCAGCACTTCCCCCTTCCTCCCTTCCTCTAACACCCTGGTCCCTTTCCTCTATTCAACTGATCTCCCTTTGATTTTCATGAAACCTCACCCCTCCCCACAAACTCACCATTTTTTTTTCCTTTTTCCTAACTTCCACATACGAGAGAAAACATAAGACCTGTGACCTTCTGAGTTTGGCTTATTTTGCTTAATTTAATAGTCTCTAGTTCATCCATTTTTTCTGCAAATGGCATTTATTTCATTCTTCTTTATGGCCGAATAAAACTCTAATATATATATATAATATTTTCTTTATCCATTTATCCATTAATGGACACCTGGGCCAGTTCTATATTTGGCTATTGTGAATAGTGCAACTATAAACATGGGTATGCATGTATCACTGTAGTATGACAACTTTAATTCTTCAGGATAAATACCAAGAAGTGTTATAGCTGGGTCATATGGTGGTTCCGTGCCTAGTCTTTTGAGGAACCTCCGTATTGATTTCCATAGAGGTTATACTAATTTACTGTCCCAGCAACAGTGTAAAAGTGTTCCTTTTTCCCCACATCCTCTCCAGCATTTGTTATTATTTGTATTCTTTCCTTTCCTTTTTTTTTTTTTATTTTGATACCTGGGATTGAACCCAGGGGCACTCAACCACTGAGCCACATCCCAAGCCCTTTTAAAATATTTTATCTAGACACAGGGTCTCAGTTGCTTAGGGCCTTGCTAAGTTGCTGAGGCTGGCTTTGAACTCACAATCCTCCTGCCTCAGCCTCCTGAGCTGCTGGGATTACAGATGTACAGCGCTGCTCCCGGCTATAGATAGCCATTTTAACAGTATTAATTCTTCCTAATCATGAAGGTGAGAAATCTTCTTATGTCTTTAATCTCTTTCTTCAGTGTTCTATATTTCATTGTAGAGGTCTTTCACCTCCTTAGTTAGATTTATTCTTAGCTATTTTATTTTAAGCTATTGTGAATGAGATTGTTTTCCTGATTTCTTTCTCAGCAGATTCATTGTTGGTGTATAGGAAAACTTTTGATTTTTGTATGTTGATTTTGTACCCTCCTAGTTGGCTGAATTGGTTTATTAGTTTTAGCAGTCTTTTGGTAGAGTTTTTTTTTTTCTTCTCTTGCCTAATTGTTCTGGCTATAATTTCTAGCACTATATTAAATAGTTATGCTGAGAATGGACATCCTTTTCTTGTTCCAGATGTTTTAAGTCCATTTTGTCTGGTACTAATAAAATATTGGCACAGTATGTATTTTTCCATCCTTTGAATTTGAACCTTTCAGTGTTTATATTGTTTAAAGTGAATCTCTTGCATATGATATATATGCTACTGAAAAATGTTATATATTTAAATATTTGCTATAATACATGCTATATATCCTGTGTATGTATTATTGTGATATAAATATATCTGTATGTAATCTTAAAAGTTAAGCTGACAGTATTTATTCTTAAATAATAGAGTTTGGTGAACATATTCTTTGTTATTACTATAATATTTGCATTAATTTGTATTATCTATAGTTTGATTGAAATACATTTTTCTCATTCCATTATATCCTTTCTACTGGTGTAGGTATTATATCCTTTTTTTCCCCCCAGTGGTTACCTTAGAAATGACAACTTTCATATTTAACTTCACATATCAATAGTTTTACCTTTCTTCTGATCAATAAAAGGAGTTCAATATTCTTTTTTGGTTTTGTTTTGTTATTTTTTTTATATCAGGGATTGAACCCAGGGATGCTTAGCCACTGAGCCACACCCCCAGCCTTTTTAAAATATTTTATTTAGAGAGGGTCTCACTGAGTTGCTAAGTGCCTCGCTAAATTGTTGAGGCTGGCTTTGAACTCGAGATCCACCTGTGTCAGCCTCCCAAGCTGCTGGGATTACAGGCTTACGCCACCACACCCAGATGAGTTCAGTATTCTTAAATTGCAAATATCTCCTTTGTAGCTGGCATATAAGTTTTGTCCTGTGTTTAGACAAACCTTGTTGTTTAATCCAACAATTCCAATATTAATTTTGTGTACATATAATTTGTTTATATTTATACACATTTTTCAATTTCATTGTTCACCATTGCTTTTTATATGTCAGCTCTATTTTATCTTCTTTTCAAGTACAGTGTTTAAAGTTTCTGTAAATGAGAATCTATGGTAATAAATTATCTCAGTTTTTATTTTGCTGAAAAATTCTTTATTTCATCATTATTCCTAAACAGTGGATAATACATTCTAGATTGACAGCTATTTTTTCCCAGAACTTTGAATATATCATTTTACTGGCTTCTCAAGTGTCATTCCAGTTGCTCTTTCTTTATAGGTAATTGTTTTTTTTTTCCTCCCTAGTTATGTTTGAGATGTTCTCTTGGCCTTTAAGTGGTCTGTAGTTTTACCATAATGTGCCTAGGGATTTCTTTTCACTTTTCTTGCTTGGGAAAGAAGAAAGGAATAAACCTAGACCATCATCACCTTATGGCCAGGGTCTTCATTAGTCTTCTTCACCTGTATTTTTAACCCTAAACACAGGGCCTGACACATAGTAAGAATGCAATAAATATGTGTTAGGTAATGAATCCATTCATAAATAATTCTAATTCATTTTCTTACAAATAATAGAAGGAAAATATCTCAGCATATATATTAGCATATCTTATTTCAGATGTCTCCAGTAGTTAACAGCAAATCGGGCGCAGGGGCACACACCTGTAAGCCCAGCAGCTTGGGAGGCTGATACAGAAGGATTGTGAGTTCAAAGACAGCCTCAAAATTAGAAAGTCTGTGTATGGGCTGGGGTTATGGCTCAGAGGTAGAGCGCTTGCTGAGCATGCATGAGGCACTGGGTTCGATCCAACACCACATAAAAATAAACAAAACAAATGTATTGTGTCCATCTACAACCAAAAAGTATTTTTAAAAATCTAAAAAAAGAAGTCTGTGTATGTGGCTTAGTGGTTAAGGACCCCTGGGTTCAATCCCTGGTACCAAAAAAAAAAAAAAAAAGTTCATAGTAGATAAAGAAACAAAGTGAAATTTGGGGTCATTATTCTTTTTTAGAATAAGAGTCCTTATTTTCCCCCTATAAATCCAAAGAGAACCTAACTTGGATTCACATTGAAATAAGTTTCCAAGTGGTTTGAGGTCCCAGGAGTTTAATGTCAAATAAAACCAGGACTTAACAAATTCTGAATACTCGGTAATCATTATTCACAAATCCTGAGTATAACTCATTGTAAATCCAGTCAAACCCATTCTTTAGAGTACAACTTAGAGGAAACAGAGTCTATTTCAAGCCTTGAGATTTTCAAATACTAGACTGATATGGTAGATAGGGACATAAAATATATAATACGTGTCACATTGGTTTTTCTATTCTCTTTGCCTCTCTTTATTCTGTCCACTCTGCCCTCAAAATACACACACACACACACACACACACAATATGTTATTCCTTGCTTTCTGTAGGTTTTCACCCCTCCTCAAATCCTTGTTAAAGTTGGCAGGTATAAATTCTCTTCTGACAATGTTTCCAAACTTAAAGGGTATAGGCTTTCAATATAAACCCTGTCTCTGTGGTAACACCTTTACAACTTTTGGCAAATTATTTAACACATGTGAGCTTTACTTTCCTTGTCTGTAAAATGAGAATAATAATAGCTATTTGATGTCTCACTGTGAGGATTAGAGATAGCATATATAATGTGCTTGGTACATTACCTGATTACAATACCTGGTATGAATTCATTTAGTATTAGTATTAGTTTCCTGTTATTCTGCCAAGCTTCTATCTACCTTCAGGACTTGAACAGGTGACTCAGGTATAATCCCAAGAGATTGTTCTGATGTTTTGAAATTCTAAAGTAACAAATGACTCAAGCACATATCTGAGTTGAGCAAATACAAGGATAGCAAAAGGTAATGCCTAACAATTCTAGAAAGATCTTATTTGTGTTAGGTGTTGGCAGCTCTAGATGTCTGTGGTAAAGGTGATATGGAGGCTCATTTCCTGGGGCATGAATACTGGAAGTGTCCCACTTTCTCCTGTCATGCATGAAACTTTTATCAGTATATTATTCACTCCATACCTTATCCTAAGAACATATATAAAAAAAAGAGCTAAGACCTTGGCATGTCACCAGTGGGTGGTTTTCAACCACTGAGCTATATTGTTCCTCTTAGTCTTTTTCATTCTGTGAAAACCCTGACTTATTAAAGAGATTGACAAACTTTTTTCTTTTCCTAAAACACCAGAGAGTAAATATTTTAGGCCTTTTGGGCTATATTGTCTACTGTTACAACTGTTCAACTTTGTGGTTAAGGCACATGAACAGCCAGGAAAAACACATAAATAATTAAGCCTCACTATCTTCCAATAAAACTTTACTCACACACACTAAATTTTGAATTTCATCTAATTTTCATCTGTCATGAAATATTCTTTCAGGATTTTTTTCCCAGTCATTTAAAAAGATGTAAAAACCGTTTCCTAACTTGCATAAATAGGTTGGTAGGGTGAATTTGACCCACAGACCACAGTGTGTCCATCTTTACCCTATTGTGCTTCTGGATTTTTCTTATTATCTTCTTGTGAGGTGTGCAGATCTTTCCTGTGCTAAATTTTAAAATACATACTTGACTATGTTTAATTATTATAGTAGTTTTCTATTGTCAGCTTAACAAATTATCATAATTTGGCAGCTTTAAACAATACAAAGTTATTATCTGATCATTCCATAAGATTGAAAGTCTGGATTGGATTGGCTCATTTTTCTACTTCTGGTTCCACAAGACTGAGATCAAGGTGTCAACTGATTGAACTCTTATAAAGCAGCTCTGGGAAGAATCTAATTCCATGAATACTCTTGTAGGCAGAATCCTGTTCCTTGTGGCTGTATGAATGAAGTCACCATTTCCTTGTGGGCTATTAACTGAGAACCACTCTTAATTCCTTGAGGCCTCTCTTTCCATTCCTTGCCTGTAAGATCCCCACATCTTAGAGCCTCCTCAGCATGTTGAGCTTCACATTTGCAATCTGACTTCTGACTTCTGTTTCTTCCTCTATTTTTAAAGACTCATGTGATTACCTTGGGCCCACAGGAATAATCCAGGATCATTTGCTATTCTAAGGTCAACTAATTAGCAACCTAATTCCATCTGCAAAGTCTGATATCATCAGTATGTACTAGTGTTTGATTGGCAGTAATCTTGAGAGGACACCTTTAGCATTTAAATACCACAATTATCTCCTGGATTTCTAACATAAGTATAAATGTATAGATCACTTGAGCTGCACCCAGAAATAGTTTAACATATTCAAGCCTTTTGGTTTTGGTAGGTTAGACCTTCTTAGATTGGATATACCCTAACAACAGTCTGTGCTTCTCAATAGGTGATATAGTCACTTGGGAGTAAACCTGAGTTGGACATGCTATAGTCTTACCTTTCAATGAATGCTTTCTCCAAGGTTGACATTTTTACTTTTTTCCTTAGTATTGGAACTTTGTTCCGTGTATAACTTGCCTTTCTCACTTATATTCAGAAGGATTTCATGGTAATTGCTGTGGGGAACAAAGGTGACATATTTTTTTCTGGATTTTTATATTTGCCATCCAGCTGTTGATGTATAATCCAACCAATTGCTAAACTTTGTGGATATAATACTCTCAGGCTAGATACCTCTATTTGCTCTGTTTCTTTTCTCAGCCATCACATTCAACTTATCACCAGTTCTTGCTAATCTCATCTTCAATGGTTGAAGGATCTTTATCCTTCTTTTTACCCCTCATCCCCATGAAACCCTGATTTATATCTTCATCATTTCCTATCGTGACTATTGCAATAACTTCTTAATTGGCCTGCTTGGTTCTTTTGATTTCTCTTATATTTCTCCATAGATTACAATATCCAATCTGAAATTTAGAAAAACTGCCTGAGTACCCCATCGCCTCCACAGTGACATTCTGGCTCCTTTGTATGGTATTCAGACTTCCATTACATGGCCCCAAGCCTACCTTTCAACCTCACTTTACCACTATATTCCTCCACAAACTCTTTACCCTAGTCACACAGGCCTATTTACAATTCTCAGAATGTTCCCTAAGTAGCTAAATACATTTCTTCGTTTTTAATTAGAAATCTGTTTAGACTACCGAATGACTTCTGTGATTGTTAAAATTCTCTTTGTAAGCTTGAAAATAGACTTTATTTATCACAGTACTGGAGATTGAACTCAGGGATTCTTTACCACTGAGCCACATCCCCAGCCTTTTTTATTTTTTATTTTGAGACAAGGTGTCGCTAATTTGCTGAGGCTGGCCTCCAACTTGCGATTCTCCTGCCTCAGCCTCCCAAGTCACTGGAATTACAAGCGTGTGCAGCCATACCTGGCTCAAAATAGATTTTATAGCAGCACAGCTGCTATAGGTTGAATTCTAGATGTCTTAATTCATTCCACAAATATTTACTAAGCACAGTGCCAAGTACTTCTCCTAGAGATGGTGAACAACACAGCCAAGATTCTTGCCCTCATGCCACTGATAGTACTGAGGGCTGTGAGGATGTGAAAAGAGTAATGTGTTAAAGTGGTGGGGAGCAGTCAATCATTCATTTTTAAAGTAGTACTTGAGAGCACAGTTTATGAAAAACTCTCTTCTGGGTACCAGGGAGAAAGATGAATCAGACAGAAATTGTCTCTCAGGGAGCTTAGAGCCCAGTAGGTATCGAAAAGACTCTAAAATAAAGTTTAAAATGTTTTAGGTCAGAGGAGAAGTGCAAATGAAGAAGAGGGTAATAGGCATTTCAGGAGGGAAGATGGGAGATGATTTCACATAGTCATTGCAGGTAAGGCTTAAAAGATGGAAAGGGCTACTCAAAGATCCTTTCCCATCTTAACTTTCAATTGATGGCAAAATCCAAGCAGGCTCTTCTACCACCTGCATTTTGAACGTGTCTATTAGTCTGGCCATTGTCCTAGCATGGGTTCTGCCCCCTCCCTCCTGTGCTACTACAATGGCCAACCTGTCTTTATTCTCCACTGTAATCCAGCGTTCATGTTACATCAAGAAATCTTTCTAGGCTGGGGTGTAGTTCAGAGGTAGAGCATTTGCCTAGCAGGTTCAAGGCCCTGGGTTCCATCCCCAGCACCAAACAAACCAAAAGAGAAGAAAAAAAGGGGAAAAAAGAAAATTTAAATTTGAATCTAATTGTAATCCCTGTATCATTTGGAATCTTCACTTGTTCCTCATTGCTTACATCAAAGATCATTCCCCTGCCTGGTATAGTGGCACACCCCTGTAATCCTAGCTGCTCAGGAGGCAGAGGCAGGAGGACCACAAGTTCAAAGCCAGCCTCAGCAGTTTAGAGAGGACTTAAGCAACTTAGCAAGACCCTGTCTCTTAAAAAAAAATATGGCTGGGATTGTGGCTCATCAGTAGAGTGCTCACCTAGCACATGTGAAGCGCTGGGTTTGATCCTCAGCATCACATAAAAATTAAAAATAAATAAATAAAATAAAGGAATTGTGTCCAACTACAACTAAAAAAATATATTTTAAAAAATACAAAATAGGGTTGGGGATGTGGCTCAGTGTTTGAGTGCCCCGAGTTCAATCCCTGGTACCAAAAATATAAATAAAATATAAAGGGTGGGGGTGTTGCTCAGTGGTTAGGCACCCTGGGTTTCAATCCCTGGTATTATAGTAGTAGTAGTAGTAGTAGTAGTAATAATTATTATTATTATTTCTCCCCAGTAATGTAGCAGGTAAGAAAAAACATGAGCCCTAAACCAGACTATTTGGGAGGGGACTCTAGCTCTAATATTTACCAGCTACGTTATGTGAGATATGCCATTTTTTTATTGATGTAGGTTTCTGTTTCCTCAGCTATAAAAATGGAGATTTACACAAGTTGTTATGAATCAAAACAGAACAAGTATGAAGAGTCATTAACAAGTACCTAGCAGATTGTATACGTATATTTGATTAATACAGTAGTGTCTTTTTATTGTCACTATAAAATACTACAGAGATTGAGATCGACTCCTTAAGTAGCTATTTTTACTTCATTAGACGATTTAGAGAGTTAATTATGCAGCTGAATAATCAAATTTTAATACTCTCCCCTTTTCCCTTGAGAAGGCAGCTAAGGATTATAACTGGTGAATGGTTCTTTGAAGAAAAGGCAAAGCGTTTCAAGCAAGTGAATGTTCTGGGCACTGATGTTGTCCGGCAGTCCATCTTAAGAAGAAGTCCAGGTAACTAAAGCAATGATTTACTTTCAAAACTGTTCTCATCTTTATTTTGGCATGCTAAATAACCTCCCTGTGTTATGTAGAAAATGAGCACAGCTAAATTTTCTGACTCCCTAAGGTTATTTCACACCTCGGTAGCATGGAATCAAAATATGTAATTCATACAAAAAAAGGAATACAGTGAAAAATAAAATTCATAGTGATTTTCCATAAATATAACATGCTGAGGGCTTCAAAGGAGCCATTTATCTTCATCACAGACACTTCTCTTTCTGATGAACTTCTAATATTTTACTAAATAGCCAAGAAAGTAACATAAAACAAGTGAATTAAATGATCCACATTGTGAAAGCAATTCTTGATTTTTTTTCAACAAGTTTTGTTTCAGATGTATTTTATTTAAATGATACTTTTTCTAATCCTTGGGGGTTTTTTTGGGAGGGGGAGTACCAGGGATTGAACCCAGGGGACTTAACCACTGAGCCCATCCTCAGCCCTATTTTGTATTTTATTTAGAGACAGGGTCTCACTGAGTTGCTCAGGGCCTCGCTGTTGCTGAAGCTGGCCTTGAACTTACTATCCTCCTGCCTCGGGCTCCAGAGTCGCTGGGATTACAGGCCTGCTCCACTGTACCCAGCTAATCCTTGGTTCTTGACAAAGCATTGATACTGTGCACTGCATTCTTGTTCCCCAAACAGGGGCATTTAGAAATGCAAAGGAGCAGATTATGCTAAGTGAAGTCAGCCAATCCCTTAAAATAAATGCTGAATGTCTTCTTTGATATAAGGGGGGCGACTCAAAACAGACCAGGGAGGAAGCGCATGAGAAGATTACCATCAAACAGGGAGGAGAGGTGGGAGGGAATGGGAGAGAGAAGGGGAATTGCATGGAAGAGGGAAGGAGACCCTCATTGTTATACAAAATAACATATAAGAGGATGTGAGGCGAAGGGGAGGAAAAAATAAATAAATAAATAAATAAGAGAGAGTGAGAGAAATGAGTTATGGTAGATGGGGTAGAGGGAGGGGAGGGGAGGGGGGATAGGAAGGAGATAGGAAGGGCAGCAGAATACAACAGACACTTGTTTGGCAGCATGTATAAACGTGGCTGTATAATCAACGTGATTCTGCAATCTGTACACGGGGGAATAATAAGAATTCATACCCCATTTGAAACAAATGTATGATATATGATATGTCAAGATCAATGTAATGTTTTGAGCAACCAATAAATTTCTGATGCTTAAAAAAAAGAGAGAAAAAAGGATAGAAGAAAAAAAAATGCAAAGGGGCATTTCTAGTTGCCACAACAACTAGGTTGGGTTGATGGTATTTAGTAGGCAGGAGCCAGAGATGCTAAATGACCAGAAATGCATAGGACAGTTTCTCTCAATGAAGAATTATACTGGCCCCAAATGCAAATAACACCTTCAGAATGCTTACAAACTACAACTTAATTGGTTAAATATTAAGTACAATTTGTCCTTAGGAGCATGTTTCTTGTGCCCAGTAGACAGGCATCTTCTGGCCTATCCCTACACAATCTCATCTTTCATAGATAGGAGACTAGTACCCTTGCTTTTAAGTCTGGCTGACTGCACTGGGAGCCCTGCAACTGATTCCATTGCCACTTCTGGGTGTGGCACTTTCCAGGAAGGGCTTTCACAAATGGGGAACAGGTGCCTTCCCAGGATGACTGGCTTATGTGCTCAGAAGTGAGGTTATCGTTACTATAATCTCATGCTAAAACTCAGCTTCTACAGATTTGAAGTTGTCATGAACCCAGACTTCTCCTCCCTATAGAAGGTTGATGTATTCCTTCCCCCAGAAAGCTTATCCCAGCAAACCTCCCATAGATGAGTCCTGATCTTAGTCCTTAGTTAATTCTATAATATTTCAACAAGTTAGAAATAACTGTGTACCTGAGCAATTTGGGGTGGGAATGTCATTACCATTTACTCTGCATTTACTTTTCTGGATTAGCACAAGAATCTTTGTGGGACAGTGGCTGCAGAATAGAAATTTGCATTCATTGGGCATGGTGACACACACCTTTAATCCATTCGAATCAACAGTCTGAGACAGGAGGATTGCAAGTTTGAGGCCACCCTCAGCAACTTAACAAGGCCCTAAGCAACTTATCGAGACCCGATCTCAAATCAATCAATGAATCAATCAATCAATTAAAAACAAGGGCTGTGGCTGGCCTAGTGGTGCATGGCTGTAATCCCAGCGGTTTGGGAGCCTGAGGCAAAAGGATCACGAGTTCAAAGCCAGCCTCAGCAATGGCGAGGTGCTAAGCAACTCAGTGAGACCCTGTCTCTAAACAAAATAGGGCTGGAGATATGGCTCAGTGGTTCAATGTCCCTGAGTTCAGTCCCTGGTACCAAAAAAAAAAAAAAAAAAAAAATCATGGGTTGGGGATGTAGTTCAGTGTAAAGCATCCCTGGGTTCAATCCCCAGTGAAGGAAGGAAGGAAGGAAGGAAGAAAGAAAGAAAGAAAAGAAAAAATCTCAAATATTTTAAAAGAAGAAGAAAAAAAGAAATTTGCTCTCATCTCTGGCCATTTTGTGTGTAAACTTGTCTTCTGATTGTTTTTAATGAGGATCTGAAGAAGTACGAAGCCAAGAACAAACCCGCCAGGATGTGGAGAAATCAGACACTTCGCCTTCTGTTGGGCAGAAAGCCAGCCATGATGGGCCCAAGAGAAAGGGGTAAGAAACAGCTTATTGAGGGGAAAATTGAATTTTTATTTCAGTCATCTCTGAAATAAAGACTCCTTTGTTTTTCAAGTCTGTTATCGCTTCAGTGACCCTGAGGAGGGCCAGAGACTCAACTGAAGTAACATTTTCTTAGCATTCTTCTCAGGAAATGCATTTTTAATTACTTTCCACTTTTGGTAAATAAAGCATGTATGAGTTCTTTCTTTTCACATATCTGCTCCCATTACTTCTAGGTAGAAGGTTTTATGTCAGGAAGAGTATTGTCTATAAACAGGTGACAACTACCTTTGTTGTAGGATGCTCCTCCCCACCAACCTGAGCACTGATACACTCAAATCAGAGATATCTTATTTGAGCTTCACACATTTTATCCCCTGTTTAAAATTCAGGCTTCTTTAAGGAGAAAAAAACAACAACAACATTTAGCCACCTCAACTGAATTCAGAAAGCAAATACATGTGTCAAGTACTAAACACAGCAATGGGAGATACACAGGGCACCAAGATGCCAGAAGGCACAGGTGACCTGGGGATAAGAGAATTCATCTAGAAGAGTCAGCCCCATGCAGACTCTGAGGATCAAAAGGCAAATTGCTCTGTCTCAGCTCTGTACTTTGTAGTCTTTGTTTCTGAGGCAGCTATTGGACAGTTTTGTGGCCAAAGTAGCAAGAGTTCTAATATGTGCCAAGTCACGTTATGATCCTTTCCAGGTACCATGCTTCATTGTCTCAGCAGAAGGCAGCCTGAAATGCTGACCGTGTCTCAGCCTTTATCTGGCTCTAAAAACAAGTCTGGGATTTTTTTTTTTTTTTTTTTTGAATCCTGAACTCTGAGTGGGATTGAACTCTAAATGTCATCTAACTCAAACACTCTTGATTAACCACATCTTCATTACTTAGCAGAGATGAATGGGAAAGAAAATCCAAAGTCTCCCAAATATCCTATCCCAGGTATCAATCCTTCATCTCACATTGAATCCATTTATCTCATCTCAGGACTTCCACAATGCCTTGTGCCTATGCATCACTCTTTCCATTACACTCTGACCTTCCCATTCCCACTCTTAATTGTAAGCTGTTTCAGTGCTAGACCAGTGGCTTCTTTGCTTTTGTGTTGCACTATCTAGCATAGTTCCTGATTCCTGAAAAACAATCAGTGGTTGATTGAATATGTGATTCAGAGCCCCCAGATGCTGCTAGGAGCTACCATTTGCAGATCCCAGCCCAAGCATCACAGACTAGGTTGCAGAGTTAAGTAGAGTTTTGAGCTGACAGACAGTAAGTAACCCACCAGCACAATGAATTATGCAAATCCTGACTCATTCATGACTCTCAGCTGGGCCCTGCTGAAACTGAAAACTGGCATCGATGGTTCTTGGTCTTCAAAGAATATAACATCTATTTAGTTTGGTGGCACACATCTGAAATCCCAGCAACTCAGGAGACTGAGGCAGAGATGTTGCAAGTTCTAGGTCAGCCCAGATAATTTAGTGAGACCATGTCTCAAAATAAAAACTAATCCTGGCGTGGTGGTGCACGCCTGTAATCCCAGCAGCACAGGAGGCTGAGGCAGGAGGATCCTGAGTTCTAAGCCAGCCTCAGCAAAAGTGAGGTGCTAAGCCAATCAGTTGAGGTCCTGTCTCTAAATAAAATAGGGCTGGGGATGTGATTCAGTGGTTGAGTGACCCTGAGTTCAATCACCAGCACAAAAATAAATAAATACTAAAAATAAAAAATAAAAAGGGCTGGGGATGTACATAGCTCAGTAGTAGAGCAACCCTGGGTTCAATCCCCATTAAGAGGATTAGAAAAAAAAGAATTTGACATCCAGTTGGGAAAGAAAAGGTTCATACATGAAAAGTTAATAAGTCTAAAAGAGCTGGGCACAGTGGCGCATGCCTGTAATCCCAGCAGCTCAGGAGGCTGAGGCAGGAGAATCATGAGTTCAAAACCAGCCTCAGCAAAAGCAAATCAGTGAGACCCTATCTCTAAATAAAATACAAAATAGGGCTGGGAATTGGCTCAGTGGTCAAGTACCCCTGGGTTCAATCCCTGGTACCCAAAATAATAATAAGTATAAAAAGAATTTCAGGAAAATATAAAATAGCAATATGAGTTGCCAAAAGCTTCTCTAAACAGGCAGAGTGTTAATAAATCCCAAGAGATGTCATAAGGCTATAACTTACTCACTATTAAGTGAGTAGCTAAATAATAAATTCCTGCTTGATGGGGTAATGGGAGCTATCAAGAAAGACATCAAATTGTAGCCAAGTGCAGTGGCACATTCTTGTAATCCCAGTGGCTTGGGAGGCTGAGGCAGGAGGATCTTGAGTTCAAAGCCAGCCTTAGCAATGGCGAGGTGCTAAGCAACTCAGTGAGACCCTTTCTCTAAATAAAATGCAAAATAGGGCTGGGGAGGGGCTCAGTGGTCGAATGCCCCTGAGTTCAATCCCCAGTAACACCCCTGCAAAAATTTTGGGGGATGGGGTTGTAATTTAGTGGCAGAGCGCTTGCCTCGAATATGTGAGGCACTGGGTTCGATTCTCAACACCACATATAAATAAAATAAAGGTCCATAAGAACTAAAATGAACAAATAAATAAAATTTAAAAACAAAAAAAAAATGTGGACCTTGACAGATGGATGGAGCTCAGGATATCAAAAGGGAGGAAGAATGATTTCCGGCAGAAGAGACATTAAAGAGAGGTGCACAGGTGGGGACATGCACGAGGTGGTTCTCAGAGCAGCATAAACTGACATTATATTAGTGCCATTCTCACAAAAAAAAAATCAATTTTCCAGTAGATTGAAGCTTCTGACAATTGACAGTGACACTTCTGGGGTTCTTTGAAGCAGAGACAACTTAGCAGATTCTATTAAGATCCTGCCAGTACCTTTGGAATCCACTTTTCCCCTAGAAAACTGTTGAATGTAAAGTAAGTTAACTGGTCTTTCCCAAAGCCATCCCCCCAAAGAATATTATAGCATTTTTATTATTATTATTAAATTGCTCTTGGAAATTGCCATGTTTGGGGCCCTCTGTAATATCAGTGTTTGAATCAGGGTTCCTGAAAAGCTATTTCTGTTTAAGTTTCAAATAATTTAGTAAAATGCGAATTCAATAAGAGTTCATCTAACATGAGGCACTCCATTATTCAAACTTAGTTATCATAGGAAGAAATGTCATGGAAGATATAGATGGCTTCCACCACATGAGTTTAGTCACTGTTTCCACAAGAATTGATTGGTTCTAATATGTGCCACGTATCATTCTAGGCTCAGAGAAAGTGGTAGGGAATGAGAAAGGCAGTCACTGCTATCATGGAGATGCAGTCTAACAAGTTGCTACCTCAGTTTGTCTCAAAGAATTAGCCCCCTCTCTGAGCCACGTGAGTGTGAGCAATCTATTCTGCACATATGTCCAGGCCAAGTGATATTTTCCCTTCCCAGGTTATAGTGCTGAGTTCCCTATATAGGTGGTCTTTTGCTTAGCAGGGACAGAGTCCTGGCTTACCAGCAGGTAGAATAGTCCTGGGAGAATGTCACACCCTTCTACCTTACCACCAATGACACTATACTGCAGAAGTACTGGGACTCCCCAGAATGCCTGAGGCCTAGGGCTTCTTTACTGAAGAACTATTTATTATTCAAAGTACTAGGAAGCTAGGTGTGGGGGAGCATGCCTGTAATCCCAGCGACTCCAGATGCTGAGGCAGGAGGATCCTGTGTTCAAAGCCAGCCTCAGCAATTTAGTGAGGTGCTAAGCAACTCAGTGAGACCCTGTCTCTAAATAAAATACAAAATAGGGCTAGGGATGTGGCTCAGTGGCCAAGTGCCCCTGAGTTCAATGCCTGGTACCTCGCCCCCACCAAAAAAAAATAGAAAGTACTAGGAATTTTATTCTTTGTATTATGTTTTTATTAATGCATTATAATACACATAATAGTGGGGATCATTGGGATGTATTTATAATGCACATAACATAATTTAGTAGGAATTATATTCTTGAAATATCTTTAAATACTTCTTTATCTTACTTTTAAATACCTATAAATATATATAATTTCAGATTTCTACTTAGCAAGTTCAGATCAGCAACCAGAGGAGAAATCGTAACTCCAAAAACTGAAAGTGGGCGGAGCTACAGCTTGGATTTCGACAGCCAACATTTTTGCAGTTTAAAGTCAGCCCCTGGTTCAGACAGGTAAGACACATACCATTGGCAATCAGGTAGCTTGGGGATGAGGTTGATGAATTTCCATCCAAACAGGACTTCTGGCTATCTGTAAAGTATCTCCACTTAGAGAACCAACACATAATACAGAAAGTCAGGAGGATATTTTTTAGTTGAAAGAGAAAGCATTTACCTTCCTCATGGACTTAGAGCTGTTGGAATTGTCTGTATCACCTGCAGGGATACAAGTGTCTGTTTGGGGACTCGGGACTGTAGTTCAAATGGAGATGTACAGGTCAAATATGTTCTTTTTCTTTTTGATTTTTTCTTTTTAGATATTTATGACAGATGAGTGTACTTTGACATACATACACGGAGAATAACTATTCTAATTAGGATTTAATTCTTGTGGTTGTACATGATGTGGAGTTTCACTGGTCGTGTATTCATATATGAACAGAGGAAAGTTCTGTCCAATTCTTTCTATTGCCTTCCCTATTCCCATCCCCCTCCCCTCCCTTCTTTCCCCTTGGTCTAATCCAATAAACTTTTATTCTCCACCTCCCTTTATTGTGTGTTAGCTTCTGAATATCGCAGAGATCATTCAGCCTTTGTTTTTTGGGGATTGGTTTATTTCACTTAGCGTGATAGTCTCCAGTTCTATCTATTTACAAGCAAATGCTATAATTTCATTCTTTTTATGGCAGAGTAATATTCCATTGTGTATATTTACCACAATTTCTTTATCCATTCATCTGTTGAAGAGCACCTAGGTTGTTTCCTAGGTGCTTGGTTATTATGAATTGAGCTGCTATAAACATTAATGTGGCTGCATCACTGTAGTATGCTGATTTTTAAGTCCTTTGGGTATATGCCGAGGACTAGAATAACTGGGTCAAATGGTGGTTCCATTTCAAGGTTCCTGAGGAATCTTCACATTGCTTTCCAGAAGGGTTGCACCAATTTGCATTCCTACTGACAATGTAAGAGTGTACCTTTTCCCCTTTTCATTTAATTGCTTGATCTTTTTGTATTGAAGCTTCTGCAATAGGAAACTTTAAGTGTCATATGCACTTCCTGCAACTTATAAAAATATTAATAATTTTATCATTTGGATTGCCTCAGGCATTGTTCCCTAAATTCCACTTCCTCCAACTGATTGTCAGAAGGGCCAAGTGAGATTCTCCTGTGCAGAAAGCTATCACTTGTCAGAAAAAGTAACAAAAAGTAGGATAGCTAAGAGCATTGTCACTTCTCATCAGATTTGATTTTTTCAATCCTGTGGATACATAAGTCAAGGCTTATTTTCACTATTAGTGTGACATCAAAGCTAGAGATTAGAAAAAATAGCCACCCCTAGTTTTGTTTTTTGTTTTTGTTACTAGGGATTGAACTCAGATGTGGCACTGAGCCTCATCCCCAGCCCTATTTGGTATTTTATTTAGAGACAGGGTCTCACTGAGTTGCTTAGCACCTCACCATTGCTGAGGCTGGCTTTGAACTCGCGGTGCTCCTGCCTCAGCCTCCTGAGCTGCGGTGTGCACCACCGTGCCCAACACACCCCTCTGTTAATTCCCTTTTCTTTACTTGGGGCTGCAGTAATTTTGCTAAGCCAGGCAGTAAAAACTGGCAGACATTCTTTTCTCCTTAGGTTCTGCAAACAGAATTACATTCTCCCTATAATCCTATTTTTTTGTTTGTTTGTTTCTTGTGGTGCTAGTCATCAAACCCAGGGCTCTGGTTCACTGTGATCATTTTAGAATATAGACCAGAGTATTTCCCTAGAAGGTACCCTCTTTTCACTATTGTTTTTTTTTCCCCATGTTGACTCTCTATACCTATTTCTTTTTTCCCTATAGCATTCTTGCAAGCAGGTGTCTTTTTATGTAAATCCATACAGAAAAAAAAATCCTTATAAAAACAGAATAAGTCATTTTCATCCACTATCAAAGGATCATCACTGTTCAATATTTTCCAAATATTTAAGAATCTAGATAAATTCCTTTTATGATAAAAAAATGTAAATTACAGTTGTTTTTGCCCTTGAAATAATTTCATTTGTCTTCCTTTAAGGAAGCCCCATACTGTCACCCACAAAAACCTGCTATAAAAATCTCATTTTTTGTTTTTGCTTGTTGGACTCCTGATCTCTGAGGTAGTAGTGTTCAAAATTATTTAGAGATGACAGCCTTGGCAACTTAGTGAGACCCTGTCACAAAATAAAAAATAAAAAGTACTGAGGATGTAATTCAGTGGTAAAACGCCCTTGAGATTCAATCCCCAGTATATATAAAATACTTAGTAATGATATGCAGCTAAGGTAAGTGTTGCTCATTTTCCTCAGTCCTCTGGAGTTGAGCCATCTTGGCTTATTCTTTGGGACTAGTGTTAAGAAGGACACTATATCAAAAGTGGAAAAACAGTTCCTTTTTTGGTGTGTGTTGGGAGGTACCTGGGATTGAACTCAGGGGCACTTGACCACTGAGCCCCATCTCCAGCCCTATTTTGAGACAGGGTCTCACTGAGTTGCTTAGTGCCTTGCTTTTGCTGAGGCTGGCTTTGAACTCACAGTCCTCCTGCTTCAGCCTCCCCAGCTGCTAGGATTACAGGTTTGCATCACCTCACCTGGCAAGACAGAGTTTCTTATTGAAAAAGAAAGGCTCCAGACCTACCAAAAAATTAGATCATGCCATTTTAAGTTATTTGTCTTACAGTTACTGAACAAAAATAAGAATATTCCCCAATATCACACTGCTTATATTTATTTTAGAATCTATCTGCCCAGGTTTACTCCTTGTGTCTTATCTACTGCTAAGTATAAATAATCTAAGCTATAAAGTCATATGGACATGTTTCACAAAATACTGGGGTATTGACATGGGGAGTTCTTGTTCTTTTTTGATAAAAAAGTAGTTTTTTGTTTTGTTTTGTTGGTATCAGGGATTGCACCTCACTCAGCCATTGAGCTACATCCCCAGCCCTTTTTTGTATTTAATTGCTTAGGGCCTCACTGTATTGTGGAGGCTGGCTTTGAACTCAGGATCCTGCTGTCTCAGCCTCCTGAGCTCCTGGGATTACAGGCATATGCTTGGCCAAAAAACTAGTTCTTTATTAGTTTGAGAAACAAAGCCCTAGACAATCTTGTGCAGTGTATTTTAATGTCTCTTTACAGACAAGGAAAAAGACACAGAGAAGTTGGGTGGCTTGTGTAAGATTACAAACCTTGTAAATATACATGGAGACTTCTTATTATAAAATGGAGAAGGTCCCTAAGTAAACTATTTTTAAAATTGTAAGTACCTGAAATGGTTTTCAGATAATTGGAATATAGTAGTCAGGATTGCTTTAGCGTAAGCATGCTAAGAACAATATTTTCCTATTAAGAAAGAATAGAAGTGCTCTGGAGATCAATAAAGCAAAATGTCCTTTTCCTGGAACATGTATTTATCACCGTAATGATTCATTAATGGACCGCCACAGCAAGAGATGTGTTCCATTATCCCCAAATGATTCCTAAGAAAGTTGAGGCAGGAGATGTCCCACCTTTTCTTAATTCCCATCATCTAAAGAGATCGTGAGCTCCCCCTTTCTTTGGGCTATTACCTGACTTAGTTTGAGAATTATTCTCCTTTCTCCTCCACAATGCAGATTTCCTCATGGTTCATTGGTCTTTTCCTGGAGCAGCTGAGCTTGGATATTACTCCCCCCATAATATTCTTTTATTATTTAAATTTTTATATTCATGCATTATGTTCTCTTCTTTATTTCTTCTTTTTAAAAATATTTCAATTATGTTTCAGTATACATGACAGTAGAGTGTATTTTGACATATTATTCATACTTGGAATATAACGTCTTCTAATTAGGATCCCATTCTTGAGGTTGTACATGATGTGGAGATTCACTGGTCGTGAATTCATACATATACACAGGAAAGTTATATCCGATTATTTCTGTCTTTCCTATTCCCATCCCCCCACTTCCCTTCATTCCCCTTTGTCTAATCCAATGAACTTCTATTCCCACCCGCCTTGTTGTGTGTTAGCATCTGCATATCAGAAAGACTATCCAGCCTTTGGTTTTTCTGGAATTAGCTTATTTTGCTTAGCATGATAGTGCCCAGATCCATCCATTTACAGGCAAATGCCATCATTTCATTCTTTCATATGGCAGAGTAATATTCCATTGTGTACATACACCACATTTTCTTTATCCATTGTCGTTTGAAGGGCACCTAGGTTGGTTCCATAGCTTGGCTATTGTGAATTGAGTTGCTATAAACATTGATGTGGCTGCATCACTGTAGTATGCTGATTTTAAGTCCTTTGGGTATATACCAAGGAGTAGGATAACTGGGTCAAATGATGGTTCCATTCCAAGGCTTCTGAGGAATCTCACATTGCTTTCCAGGGGAGTTGCACCAATTTGCAGTCCCACCAGCAATGTATGAGTGTACCTTTTCCCCCACATCCTTACCAACATTTATTATTGCTTGTATTCTTGTATTCAGCCATTCTGATTGGAGTGAGATGGAATCTCAGTATAGTTTTGGTTTGCATTTCTCTATTTGCTAGATATGTTAAGCATTTTTTTCATATATTTGTTGACTATTTGTATTTCTTCTTCTGTGAAGTGTCTGTTCAGTTTCTTAGCCTATTTATTGATTGGGTTATTTGTTTTTTTGTGTTAATTTTTTTGAGCTCTCTATATATCCTGGAAATTAATGCTTTATCTGAAGTAGGACAGCACTCTTAAAGTATGTACATGTGCTATCTCAATCTTCCCAATAACCTTATAAAGTATATCATAAAAGAGTGGAGGTGGGACTGAGGTTATAGCTCAGTGGTAGAGCATCTGCCCCGCACATGTAAGGCGCTAGGTTCGATCCTCAGCACCACATAAAAAATAAAATAAAGGTATTGTGTTCATCTACCGCTAAAGAAATATTTTCTAAAAAGAGTGGAAATGATGTTTTATCAGATGTCTAATTGACTATTTCTTTTCAGTGGTTTCAAAGCAAGAGAAAATATGAATGGGCTAGGAAAGGCCTAGCAGACTCTCAGAGTATTACAAATTGCTAGTTGCTAGAGACTGAACATATGAGACAAAGGAGAGTTTTTAAATGGATATAATTGTAAATTATAGTTGATAAAGAGAATGCTATTCAATGCAGTGATTCTGAGTCCCTTCTAAGTTGGGATGAGTAGTCACGGTGTTGTGATTTTGTACGTCTCTATCTTCAATCATTCTCTCCCAGAAACAGACCCTCAAACAAGGATTCATAAGCAAGCAACTTATTAATTTTATTAATCCAATTTTAACTTTATTAATCCACAAAAAAACAGTAAGGGAGTAGGAGAGGCAGAAAGGAGAAGGTGAAGAAGCTAAGTAATGGTGCTATCTAAGATATGTCCAAGTCTCAGGACCCAGCTTGATTCCACGGGGGACTCTGGAGCATGAACTATGTCCCTGAGCTTTGTTTGGAAGAGCTAGACCATTGCACTCCAACACCTGTCAGGCATTGACTATGAATGTCCTTGGGTAGGATTTCCAGACTCTAGAAAGGTTGTTTCCTGATAAATTATTTTCCTGGCTATAATTACTAGGAAACCATTATATGAGTCAAAATGGCAATTCATTAAATTATAGTCTTTGTCCCTTATCCTTGGGTCCTCTATCCAGAAATGGATACATCTGGAAAGTCATTATCAAGATTTGGGGGATTTTAAAAGTTTATTTTATATCCTGAAGAAATGAGATTTTTTTCTAACTTAGAAAATGTGTCATTCTATAACCCATGATAACCAAGCTCCCCAGACAATGTCACATCCCCTCACTTGGTCCCTGTTAGAATAAGATACGTGTATCGCTTTCTTGCCCATTTTCCCTTAACCACATTGAACTTGAAGGTTGGTTGGCACTGATTTCTAATTCTTCTTAATTAAATCACAGTAACATGATATCTGAATCACAAATAGCTCTTTCTTAATTGGTCTTTAACTTCTCTGCTTTAATTTAGACTTCAGGATGCTTTTTTCCCCTCTTTCTATTTAAGTGGCAAAGGTTCATGTATTTTATGTCATGTTTTATATAACATCTAAAAGAGTTGGCACCCAAATATTTATGATCTGCCTCATTAGACTAAACCTTTTCTTAGTCTAATCAACTGAAAGGAAAATATTTTTGAGAGGCTCACAGTAAATGTAAGGAACAAATGAGAAAGTGCATGTCATTTTTGAAATAATGCTGCTGGCCACGATGATTTCCAGTAGCTGACTTACGATCACAAGAATTCTTTCCTTATTACAGGATAGCCTCTCAAATGTCATCACCACAATTAATCAACTTCTGCCAGAGCTTCTACACAAGTAGGAGTTTTGGGTTCAATAGGGCTAATCCACCATGGGGACTTTTTCCAAACCACCTGGATCTGAGAATATCTTCAACGCACACACACACAAACAGAAATGCCCACATGAAACCTTTTGCTTATAATTTCTTGGTTCTGTTGTACATGATTCACCCCAGCCTTTATTTTTTGAAACTATTTTACCTAAAACAAAATAAGGAGAAAGATTTTTATGATAATAGTTAGGAGAGTAGAGTACCTATGGTCACCACACCACAGCACTGGGCAGGTGCTTCCTGAGATGAACAGAAAACACTTGGAAAGGTAGGACTATGACTAGCTACTGTAAAATGTAGCAATGTAACACCTGAGGTAGGAAGGCTCGGGAAAATCACCCAGAAACTTAAAATTCCAAATTACAACAATCTACTGGATCAGAAAAAAATTTTTTCTCATTGCCAGGATCAATAAACACAATCACAAGTCCCTCCTGAGCTGAGTTCATACCACTATAGTTTAGAATATCAGTTCTAGAAAGAGGAGCCTGGAGATCTACATAGTGTCAAAGGGATGTTGCCAGAAACTTTTCAAAATTATTTTAATCAAATCCCAAGAAACTAACCCCAACTCTGATCCTCAGATTCTCTTCTTGATTGTTTATTCTATTAGTGCAGAACTCCCCTGGTTGAAATGATTTTATCTTGATGAAATGATACGTGAGCAGTATGAGAAACCAGAATGGACTCAGGCTTTGTGTGGATGGACAACACTATTTTTATCCTGACTGTCATGTACTGTGTGACAGCATGGTAGTGTGGTGACAGGTGTGTGTATATACACATGTATGCATATATATATATATATGGAATAATTATTTAACCTCTCCAAGACTCAATTTACTCATTAAAATAGATTTTTTTTTACTTTTAACATTTTAATGATTTTATTAACATTTTTAAAGTATATTTTTTTAGTTGTTAATGGACTATTTATTTATTTATTTATACGCCATGGTGAGACTCAAACACAGTGCCTCGCACATGCTAAGCAAGTGCTCTGCCACTGAGCCACAACCCAGCCCCAACATTTTTTTAATATATATTTTTTAGTTATAGGTGAACACAATGTCTTTATTTTACTTTATATGGTGCTGAGGATCGAATCCAGTGCTTCATGCATGCCAGGCAAGCGCTCTACCTCTGAGCCACAACCCTAGCCCCCAGCCTCAACATTTTTAATTTTTGAAGAGTAGCATTTATTACAAAGGCTGGCAGGGTTGGTACTTGTGTTTCAGAGTCTTGGTAAGAAACTTCTTTACTGCTACATTTTTATTTTTACCTTATTCCAAGCTCTGTGACAATACAAAGTTTTTACAGGGATGTTGGGCAATGGAAACTGGCTAACACCTAAAAAATATTCAGTAAATGTAGCTGCTTTTTGCATAGTTATTGAAGATGGTAGTGTTAATCAGGTTATATCTGACTTTTATGGCTTCTCTAGTGCCCAGAATGGAAAAACAATCACTCAGAGTTGTGGTTGACAGCTCTGATGGTCATTGCCTATTCTTTCTTCTGCCAGATTTATCTTGTGGTAGTAATATATGTAAGTTCAGACATTTAAAAAAAAGATCCTTCCTTTATTCTATCTGGTTTCTCTGATTGACTCAACTGTAAGCCAAAAAAAATCACTTGTTAACCAGTGCTGGTGTGCTTTGCCAATAATATACTTACTTTCATAACTTATTAAGATAGTAACTAAGAGAATGAAACTCAGCATATATTGCATACAACCCAGCATAATTTGTAGCATATTTTGTGGGCACTGGGGGTTAATGATGGATAAAATAAGAACAAACACTTAAATTGTGATTTGTCGAAACTCTACATTTACTTATGAAGCTGTCTTTAATAAGAAAATTGTGATCATCTGGAGGGCAGAAATTATTTTTTCTTTTATCATTATTGAATGAAATTAAATCATTTTAGCAAACATGAAAGTGATTCAAACCCATTTAGCAAACATCATTATTTTATACCGCATTTATTAAATACGCACCATGGGTCAAACACTAAAACAACAGAGAAATGAAATATAATTTCTGGTCTTTGATTAAAACATGTACTGAGTAACTTCTTTGTATCAAGGCACTATGAAGATGCTGGAGATATCATGGTAAAGAAAACATAGACTCTGTCCCCAAGGAACTCACAGATCAAAGAAACACCAAGGCCCACATATGTGGATCAATTAGGGAACCAAATAAGACATTCTGCTGTTTTAAATGCCATTTAATGATGACAACTTCTTTATCAGGACCAAATATCTTACTAAATGGTACGGCAAAGACCAAAAGTCAGCAGCAACTAAGGGGAGGACAGTTGAACAAGGCCTGCGCTTGACAGGAAAGACCTCACAAGGAAAGCTGAACTTCTCTGGCCTCCAGGAATGGACAAGATTTACAGACACAGGGGGCATATTGGGTGGGGAGAAAGGAAAACACCTTAGAGGTAGAAGTGAACTTGATGAATTGAGAGAATACTCAGGAATAATAGAATGGCTGGGAGGATGCTGGTAAGAACTGGGAAGTAAAGTCAAAAAGTTCAGGGGGCGCTCAATTCCAAAGACCCTGGAGTCAGGCAAATGGGACTAAACTCAGTGAGCCCCTGTAGGGTCTTGAGGAGGAGGGTGATGTGATAGTTGCTGAGCAGTTCCAGTGCGGCTGTTTCGATTTAAGTGTAGGTCACATGTGTTCATCATTTTTTTTTTGAAGCTGTCCCCTGCCTGTGTCTTTGATTGTCACTTGGCTACCATGTTAAAATCAGAATGTGCTTTATCATTAGAGGAAGCATCGGTTCTTCAGATCTCATGGACCAAGAGGTCAGACCTGGGACCCCAAAGAGCATCCGGAGCAATGGTATGACCCCAATCACTCAGAGGTCACCAGCCCCAAGCACTCGAAGTGTGGCCTCAATCAGCAGCAGAGTAAGTGCACAAATGTAAAGAGACCCCCAGCCTCTGGGACTTGACTATACCATTAAGGCATGACTGGGTTTAACCTCCCTGTATCTCAGACATGTCATTTATGTCATTTAATGGTAAGAATTTCTTTACCAGGACCAAGACTCCTGCATCCTTAGTTTTTGGCCCAAAACCCAAAGTGAAAAAGAAATGGAAAGACAAGATATAAAGGTGGCATTGTATGCTGGGATTTACATGGTTGAATGGTTTAAACAAATATAAAGAATGTGTTGAAGGGTCTGATTTTAATCCTCCATGTTTCTTCTCAGACAAAATATTCATAAGTGGACAGCACTAAAATTTCTCCAAGCTGCTTTGCACTTGGAAAAGTAGAACCTTGAAATGTTGTTATAGTGTTCTATGTATCATTATGTGTCACCACATAATGAATGCTTAAATGGAATATTTTACATATGTGGTAAATTACATTTTATGTTGCCTTTCTCTTTTAAGGGAGAAGATGGAGAAAGTATTTGGAAGGTGTTATGGTTTAGATCTGAGGTGTCCTCCAAAAGCTCATGTGTGAGACAATGAAAGAAAATTTAGAGATTAAATGATTGGGTTATAATAGCCTTAACTTAATCAATGCATTAATCTCCTGACAGAGATTAACTGGGTGGTAACTGTAGGCAGGTAGGGTGTGGCTGGAGGAGGTGGGTCCTTGGGGGTGTGCCCTTGAGGTATATATTTCCATTCTGGTGAGAGTTCTCTCTGATACCTGATTATCATGTCCTGAGCTGTTATCCTTTGCCATCCCCTTCCACCATGGTGTTTTGCTCCATCTTGTGCCCAGAGCAATGGACTTGACCATCTAAGGACTGAGACCTCTGAAACTGTGAGCCCCAAATAAACTTTTCCTCCTCTAAATTGTTCTTGTTAGGTGTTTTGGTCACAGCAGTGATAAAGCTGACTAAAACAGAAAGAAAAATTTTTAATGAAATATTTTGTTAGAAGTCTTTCTTGGAATGAATTAGCATCTACTACATTTATTAAAATTATTTTGGTATTGGGGATTGAATCCCAGGGGTACTCTACCACTGAGCTATACAGCCCCAGTCTTTTTTAGTTTTTATTTTGAGGCAGGGTCTTGCTATGTTGCTGAAGCTGGCCTTGAATTTGTGATCCTCCTGCCTCTATCTTCTGAGTTGACAGGATTACAGGCGTGCACCAGCTGATATATTTTTTTAAATTAAATAACAAACTCAATATAGATTGCTGGCATGTATATATAAGAAACCATTATATATGAACCACAATTCTTTGACTTAGCCAATATTTAATGGAGGTTTTAGTATATGACAGGCACCAGTCAAGCAAAGACTTGAAGGAAGTAAAATATTCGGGTCTAGGTGTCCTCCAGGCAGAGACAGTGATGACATTTGGCAGGCACACCTGGGGAAAGCAGCTTCACTTACCTACAGCTAGCCTCCATCTTGTATGGTCAGTGACTTGTTCAACCAGTTTCTTTTGTTTGTTTATTTGGTACTGGGGATTGAACTCAGGGACACTCAACTACTGAGCCACATCCCCAGCCCTATTTTGTATTTTATTTAGAGACAGGGTCTCACTGTGTTGCTTAGTGCCTCACTTTTGATGAGGCTGGCTTTGAACTCACCATCCTCCTGTCTCAGCCTCCTGAGCTGCTGGGATTACAGGCGGGCAACACTGTACCTGGCTCAACCAGTTTCTAAAATATTTTTAATGCCTCATGAAGAAAAGCAAGTGCAAAGACCCTGAGGGGCTATACACCTAGCACATTCAAGAAGGATCCAAGTAGACATTGTAGCTATTGCTAGTAAATGAAGGGGAAGGTACTAGGAAATGAATTCAAAGAGATCATAGGCCAAATAGGACCCGAAAACTACTGCATGTACTTTGACATTTACTCCGGTTAAGATCGGGGAAGCTGGAGGGTTTGAGGCAGAGGAATGATAGGATCTGCCTTCTGTTTAAGCAGGATCTGGGAACTGTTGAGAAGCAACTGCAGGGCAACAAGAGTGGAAGCCAGGAGACCAATTGGGAGGCCATTGTCATATTCTAGGCAAGAGACTGGGCTTTGTAAAAGGGAAATAACAGTGGAGGCGGTGAGCAATCAGATTCTATAAATAATTTTAAGGAAGAGCCAAAAGGCATTCAGACTGATTTAATAACAATAATAGATTTGTTTAAACACTTACAGTCTAGGTTGTACTTGCTAAGATAAAAGGCATATTTTAAATTTCATAAACATTTATGCTAAGCTCAGCAAGCTGATTATGTTCAGTAGTCAGAAAAGTACACAGATAGTTGTTGATTATGCTTATTTCTTTGTGACCTAACAAGGAATGATATGCAAAATATTTAGTAACTGGTATGGCAGGGACACTGAGTAATCAGAATAAATACTGGCTGGGGCAGTATCCTGGGGTCCCTTCCATGCTACTCATTAACCTGGATTATGGGGAGACCTGTGGATAACAGGAAACATGGGGAAGGGGAGGTAGATGAGGAGTAGTGCTGTTCAGCAACTAATACAAAAGTATTTTAAAAATTTTAGCAGCTGGTGCAGCTGTGCCACTGGGTAGCACCTATCAGTCCAATAACCAAATAATAATAATAATCAAGTTTTTCTCAAAATAAGGATTATTGGCCAGGCACAGTGGTGCACATCTATAATTCTGGTAATTTGGGAGGTTGAAGAAGAAGAATCACAAATTTGAGGCCAGCCTAGGAAGATTAGCAAGACCCCGTCTCAAATTAAAAAGGACTGGGAAGGTAGCTCAGTGGTAAAGCACCCCTGAATTTAATCCCTAGTACAGAAAAAAAAAGATAGATATATAGATTATCTTCCTAAGGGCCAGCCCTTTCAGATGATTAGGAAGCAACAATCACCTGTCAAGCCAGTCGTGGTGGCGCACACCTGTAATCTCAGTATTTTGGGAGGCTGAGGCAAGAAGATGGCAAGTTCAAAGCCAACCTCAGTGACTTAGTGGGGCCCTAACAACTTAGTGAGACCCCGTCTCAAAATAAAAAATAAAAAGGGCTGGGGATGTGGCTGAGTGGTTAAACGCCCCTGGGTCAATGCCTGGTACCAAATAATAATAATAATAATAATAATAATAATAATAATAATAATAATAATCACCTGTCAACAGAAATTCCCTGCAATTGACTTGAGTCCATTTACATATACATAGGCAGTGCCTATGTAGATCTCTTGAATTCTAGCTGGTCTAAACTGGTGTTTTCTAAGAGAAAAAGAGAGACAAAGAGAAATATTGCCTGTGGGATAAAAATAAGACAGCATCATAGTTCAAGAAGCACATTTGCTTTTTCACAATGAAGGGAAGAGGTATATAGAGTTAAATGGTGAGCGAGGTCACATCTTCTCAATTTCTCCTATTTCTTAGCATCTCTGTTTCAATGTTCTTTTCTGTTTTAGCATGTAAGAAGTAATTTTTTGAGTGGAGAACTTGTACAACATGATAGTCTCTAAACTGTCCTCTGCTATGATGTAATCTGTTAATTTTAGGTTTGACATCTGGAAATTCCAGGGCACGTATTGCATGTTAATGACTGTATAATATTAATTGGCCTATTAGTGCTCAATATTAGCAGTATTGCCATCATCATAATTGCCTGTAAGGAACTTGGTCTTGATTCATTACAGTGCTCTGCATGTGAAGAACTTCTTGAGGCAGTGTCAAAAACTTACCTAAACTAAATTGTCTATTTGACCTCTGTCATGCTTTTGACAAACCACGTTGGTCTATGACATTTAGAGAACTTAAGAGCTATAAACTTCCTATTACAGGTCTTAGCTGTTGGAAAATAATGAAAGATTAAGACCAGTCTTTATTGCAGCTGAATTATTTAGTATGCTAAGCAACTGAGAGTCATATCTCTAAGGAGTGAGTTTATCTAAGTATGTCTGAATGTCTAAGATGAAGGCAACAAAAAGGGAATTCCATCCTATAAGACTTTGACCTTTGACAGAAATCCTTTATTTATTTATTTATTTTTTGTAGTACTGGGGACTGAACCCAGGGCCTCAGCACATGCTACTAAAGCATTCTATCACTGAGCTACATCAGCCCCCATCCTGTAAGACTTTGAAAGGCAATTTTTGATTGTTTACAGAAGGAAGAATTGTAAAGTCTTTTTCAGATTTGATCATTATCACACCATGATACCACCAGCATGGATATTTAACCTTAAGCTCAATTCACAAAAGGAACATTTTTGTTTGTTTGTTCGTTTTTACTAGTCACACAAGCTTGGGGTGATATAGTAGTCAAGCTTCTATGGGCATGGACAAAGTTGGGACACAGGTTTCCTTTATCATATGTTACTTGAAAGCCCATCTCAGACTGAAGTCTGCCACATGTAAAAATATTTATTTTATTACACCCCCTCCACACACACCCCTCACTTATTCCTATAAGCTAGGGAAGTTCCCACTCATGAGCATGGAAAAGCACCATGCATGAAACTTTAGTTCTAATGTAGAAATAACCAGCCATATTCTGATCACTCAACCTTCCAGATAGAAAAGGTGGCATGGTCTCCTATTAAATGGGGACAGAGGAGATAACGTGTTAGTTAGCTTTCTTTAACTTTAACAAATACTAGGGGAAAATCAATGTTAAAAGAGGAAAGATTGCCTGAAACAGTGGCACATGCCTGTAATTCCAGAGACTTGAGAGGCTAAAGCAGGAAGAACACCAATTTTGAGGCTAGTCTGGGGAATTTAGCAAAACCCTTTCTCAAAAAAAAAAACAAAGGGACTCAGTATATAACTCAGTGGTGGTAAAGCACCCCGGGATTCAATCCCCAGTACCTCCCTAAAAGAATAAAGGTTTATTTTTGTTCACGATTTTGGTGGTTTCAGACCATGGTCAGGATGACACATTCCTTTTGGGCCTGTGGTAAGGCAGCACAACATGGTACCCAAGAACTGAAAGAGTGACAGAAATAGACCAGCATTCCACAATTCCCTTCAAGGATACTCACCCAATAACCTAAAACCTCTGACTCGGCCCAACATCCAAATGCTTTCCACCACTTACCAATGGCACCAAGCTAAGGACAAAGCCTCCAATTTAAAATAGAAGACATTCTAAATTCAAACTATATCAGGTGATTGAGGAGAGGGGATGTTGAGAGTGGGGTAAACATAAGACCAAACACATTTCTAAGTCCAAGTGCTATTCTGAGGGTATAACACTTGCCAGATTCTTAAAATTACTTTATATAGCATTGAAGTTACCTTTACCATTGTACTAACCATATTTTAAAACACTCATTTTGTGAATGAAAAATTACTCAAACTACCTTTTGTGTTAAATAATAAATCTCTGGAAATCGATTTTCGATAGCAATTATTGATAGCAAGTTTAGGAATCACGTGGTTTTCTGACAAAGGTCCTTCAAATGTCAATTCACTTCTCTTAAAAAGGAACATGCACAAATGTGTTTATAACGAAGGATGTTTATTTCTATAGAGGGATTTTAAACTACGGTCAGTATAATACTCCTTTCTTCATTTCTACCTTGTTGGAAGCAGCGTGGTTTTGAACATTCCATGGGTTTGGCTGCCATTGAAAGCACCTCTGAGGAGCTTACAAAGAGTCACCGCAGAAACACTTCAGGCACGCCTTCCATTGAAGTGTCTGGGACTTCCCTCTCCTCAGGTGGGTAGTTACAACATGACTACTCTGTTGTTAAAAAAAAAAAAAATGACCAATCAGATGGAATTGGCTGCTTTATGTTATACCATGTGTATGTTTTCTGCCTCAGAAAACAGTTGCCAATTCTTGTACCTATGGTAGTAGGCTCCCTGTGTGAGAACTGCTTGAAGGTGGTCCCAAGTGCAAATCTATTTATTGAGTGCATACTGTTGTTAGGCATCATATTCAAGTTTTAGAGCTATATTAGAGTATCAGTATAGAAGTATAGGAAATATAAATGGTTCCAGAATATGTTTGCTATGATACATAACACTTGCCCAGAGTGCAAGGAAATTGTCGTTCAACTGATATGGTGCACCAAAGTTCCCTATATCCAGATAAACCACTGCATGGTTTAATGAAGGAGCTTGTTTGCAAGCTGCATTAAGGTATTAATAATAACCATTTTTGTTTGTATGGCACATTCGCACATATCATTTTAGTTCATGATTACAGCAATCCAGTGAATCAGGTATTATTTATGTTGCAAATATTTTTACCTATGAATGAGGAAACTCTAGAGAAATTTGTCATAATTATGAAGTTTAGGTCCATATATAGAACTGATTTCATAATGAAGTCTTAAACATTAAAAAGTTATCTGTTGCTGGACATAGTGGCACACGCCTGTAATCCCAGCAGCTTGGGAGGCTGAGGTCAGAGCATTGCAAGTTCAAAATCAGCCTCAGCAATGGCAAGGTGGTAAACAACTTAGTGAGAACCTGTCTCTAAATAAAATACAAAATACAGTGTCCCATGAGTTCAATCCCTGGCACCCCCCAAAAAATATAAAAAGATTTTTTATTGATGGAAGAATGTTCTGGTGCCTAGTGAACTTCCTTTCAATGATTGGTAGTCACTCCCTTTTTATGTGAAAGGAACTTGGTATATCATTTGAAAGTGGATATTTAAAATTGGTCGACTTGTATTTTATGTCAAATATGAAAGTACAGTAAATTCTCTAAATATTGAAATCAAGAATGCTTAATGTTCACCAGGTACAGTGGTACATGCCTGTAATACCAGCTACTCAGGAGACTGAGGCAGGAGGACTGCAAATTCGAGGCCAGCATCAACAACTTAATGAAGCCTTAAGCAACTTAGTGAGACCATGTCTCAAAATTAAGAGTAAAAAGGGGCCTGGGGAATAGCTCAGTTGGTAGAGTGCTTGCCTTGCATGCACAAGGCCCTGGGTTCAATCCCTAGCACCCCCCCCCCCCCGACAAAAAAAATTAAACTAAAAAGGGTTGGTGATATGGCTCAGTGGTTATACACCCCTGGGTTCAATTTTGTTTTGTACTATGGAAAACAAAATTAAAAAGATTAATTATTAATTATTATTTTCCAAGTTTAAAGACCCAATCTATGAGATTTTTTTTTTAATTCTAGGAGTAAAGCAGAAGATTATTGTAAATGGAAGTATTTTAACATAAACTGCGTGAAGTTATTGATTCTGGCTGTTAGCATGACTATCCATGATCTGTGCCTAAAAAGAATTGAAATAAGGAGGAAAAATTTGCAATGAAAAATAAGAGTTTATCTCCAAAGTAAGAAGATATACTTATTTTTTTCTTTTTCTCTCTCCAGACCGGAGTCGATCTGAGTTAGATTTGAGTGAATCATTTACAGAAGACTTAGAAGATACTGTAAGCATAAGAAGCAGATCGGTCCCTGGGACTTTAGACAAAGACTTGGTAAGTTGGATGTGTAAGAGTCCAAGATATGACAAAAGAAGGTCATGGTCTTGCTCCAAGTAGTTCCACTTTTAGGTGATGATGAGTTACCTAAAGGAACTTAGTTATCTAAGTTATCTCTTCTTGTTAGTCTTAACATAATAAGTGCTACTAAACCAGGTGCGGTGGTGGCACATGCCTGTAATCCCAGCAGCTCAGGAGGCTGAGCCAGGAGGATTGTGAGTTCAAAGTCAGCCTCAGCAACTTAGCAAGGCCCTAAGCAACTCGGGGAGACCCTGTCTCTAAATAAAAATAAAAAGGACTAGGGATGTGGCTCAGTGGTTAAGCATCCCTGGGTTCAATCCCAGTACCAAAAAAAAAAAAAGGAGTAACTAAAAGAATTATTTATAAAAAGCAACTAATCAGATTAATGATAGATTATCTCTAGCAAAGTATCTGTCAAGAGATTTATTTCCATTCCTGGCTAAAGGCTCATCAGTTCGTCTAAACCTTGGATCTAAGGGATCTTGGCATTTTCTAAACCAAATATTACTTTCTGACTATATATTTTACATGACCCTTTTTTATATATCAAGTTGTCCCCAATAAGCTGCCTTCCTGAGACTAAATTATGTGAGAATTAATGTTCCAGTGCACTCAATTATAAAATGAGAAGGTTAAATTTGATTATTGTTAAGATTACTTCCCACTCTAATATTCTGATATTCTGATTTCTGTAACTGCCATAATGAAATTTGAACTCCTTAGAAGAAAGATATAGCACAAATGTTAATTGATATTAATAGTTTTTCCAAAGCAAGCCAGGAAACTTAGAGCTCTGGAACTAAATATTATTTACTGCAGCATAAAAAACTGGGAAAGTATTTTAAAATCCACTAGAATAAAGAAAGTATTTGGGCTGGGGATGTGGCTCAAGCCGTGGCACGCTCGCCTGGCATGCATGGGGCACTGGGTTGATCCTCAGCACCACATAAAAATAAAATAAAGATGTTGTGTCCACCGAAAAAAAATAAATATTAAAAAATTCTTTCTCTTAAAAAAAAAAAAAAGAAGAAGAAGGTATGCAATGGGATCCAATGATTCCAAGACTTACTTTTAAAGAACTGCTTACCTTTAAAGAACTGCTAACTCAAATGTTATTAAACTATTCCTGTCCTTAGAAAACTATGAAAATCTTCAAATTCATAGTATGAAGCCAGCCAGTTAACTTCTAAAGTCAAACTTGATTTTAAAAATTGTTTAAAAACTAACATCGTATTCAAACTGGTTTATGAAAATATATACTAAACTTAGCCGGGCACAGTGGTGCACGCCTATAATCCCAGAAGCTTGGAGGCTGAGACAGGAGGATCTCCAGTTGAAAGCCAGCCTCAGCAACTTAGCAAGGCCTTAAGCAACTCAGTGAAACTCTCTCGCTAATAAAATATAAAAAAGGGCTGAGGGGCTGCGACTATAGCTCAGTGGTAGAACACTTGCGTAGCATGTGTGAGGCACTAGGTTCAATTTCAGCATTGCATATAAAATAAATAAACAAATAAAATAAAGGTCCATCAACAACTAAAAAAACATATATTTTTTTTAAAAAGTGCTGAGGATGTGTCTCCATGGTTAAGTGCCCCTGGGTTCAATCCCCAGTACCAAAAAATATATATGTGTATGTATGTATGTATGTATGTATGTATTTTTACATGAATGTGTGTATATGTATGTATATAATTTAAATATAATATTTATATATTTATATAAAACTTGAAATATAATATCAAGTAAAACAGCAGTGAATCAAAAAATATTGCAATAAGAGTAAGTTTTATTCTAGGTATGAGTTAAAGAATTAATGTATATAAGAAATCTGGTAACATTGTCACTATATTTAAGAACAGGGCCAGGGATATAGCTCAGTTGGTGGAGTAAGGAATAAGGCCCTGGGTTCAATCCCCAGCACCACCACCAAAAAAAAAGAAGAAGAAGAAGAACATACAAAACTAAATCAAAAGACTTTTGGCAAAATTTTTGGCAAAATTCTACAGCCTTATTTAATAAAAAAACTAACTTGAATATGATTTCTCAGATACTAAATATCTAAAAGGCCACAACATATTTCACTTTAAATATTGATGTGAAGGAGCTATTTTCATTAAAATGAGAAAAGGGGATTCTCACTGTTGCTATTATTAGTGAACATTGTTCTAAAGGTTCTGAAAAGTGCAATAAGAAAATAAAATGACCTTTATAAATATTAAATAAGATATTAAATTACACATTTTGCTAATAATATGCTTGCCTGATCAAAAAACCCTATGTGGTTTAGTGACTAAAAGCTACTAGGATTCAGGTTGGGGTTGTGGCTCAGTGGTAGAGCATTTGCCTAGCTTGTGTGAAGCACTGGGTTCGATCCTCAGCACCACATAAAAATAAAATAAAATAAAGGTATTGTGTCCATCTACAACTAAAATAAATGAATAAATAAATAAGGTACTAGCAGTAACAAGAGAATTTTAGAAGACCAATAGCTCAGCTACTCTGAGTTTATAGCCCTGGTTGGGGTAAGCAATAGATCCCTGAACTAGCCAGAAATGTAATAGGAAATCAATCAACAAGAAAGTCATATATGGCCTTGATAAGCACTCTAAACATTCATGTGGAGGATTGGGGGGAGGGAAAAGCTGATGGGCATAAGCTATGCAAACATCCCTGGCTGATCATAAACCTGAGCACATTCGAGAAAGCCCTAGGGAAGTAACAGCTGGGGGTGACTTAAAAGGTGACTGATTTTGATACATTCTAAAAACAACACACAGATCCACTGAAATGAGGATGAAGGGTCACTGGCTGGAGGTGTTTGAGCACAATATCTTCACAATCATTAACTTACCATTAAATTCTGCATACACAGAGATGAATCATAGGAAGTTTGTTAAAAGTAAAAACTGAGCAGAGACATCAGCAGACACATGGGACAGAAAACAGATTCTACAGATGAGTTCAGGCAAGATGCTAAACCTACAAACTAAAAATCAAGCATATAGAAACAAGCAACAGTAGCAACCCTCAGAATCCAGAGTTGTTACAATACATGAAGGCAAATAAATATTGGTTCTTTGAGGAGATCAACCATATTGACAAACTAGGATTTTCCTAGCCAGGATTTCTCAATCTTGGCACTATTGATATTTCTGACTGTATAATTTTTTGTTGGAGTGGGAGGAATTCTCTTTTGTGTAAAGTAGTATGTTTGGAAGTATCCCTGATCTTTACCTAGGCACCAAAAACTCTCCACCAACTGTGCCCTCAAAATATCCCCAGACATTACCAAATATCCCAGAGGGGACAAATCCATCTCAGATGAAAACCAGTGAGTTAAAGTAGGCAAGAAAAAAGGTGAGAAGACACAAATTACAAAAGGAGAAATAAACAAGGGGATACAACTGCCCATATAACAAAAAAGTTAATGATTATAAGGTCATACTGTGAACAACTGTATGCCAACACAATTGGCAGCTTAGATGAAATAGTTACATCTTTAGGAAGACACAAAGTACCAGAAATACCTCAGAAAGTAGAAAATGTGAGTAGATCTGTAATAAGTAAAGATATTGAATTAATAATTTATTATTTTTTTGCCCATGTACATTTCTTTTTTTCCATATTTTTATTGGTGTATTATTGTACATAATGATGGGATTTGTTGTTACATATTTAAACATGCACACAATACAGCAATATAATGTAGTCAATATCATTCCCCAATATTTTTCCTTTCCCTCCCCTCCTCCTTCCCCTGGTACCTTTCCTCTACTCTGAATTAATAATTTAAGCCTTATTTATTAAAAGAAAAAAAGACCACAAATCTAGCTTTGTGGACCTTTATTGGCATTATTTGCAATTCTAGAATCTGCTAGCAGTGTGGACCAAAAGTGGTTTGGTATGCCTTACCACATGGGCAGGTTATACTTATAGGCAGAGAAAAGGAAGTGACATATAGAAGATGGAAATAAGGTATAGAGACAGCCTAATTGGTCACAATTCAAGTCTATCTTATTTAAATGTGATTTGAACAGTCGGCTGTTTGTGATTGGCCATAGGTGTCTACTTTTACAAGAATAGGTTGCATTCTATTTACATATCATGTTCAGTTGCAGTTCACTGTTTGGAGAAATTAAAGCCAAACTTAAAATATGTATGGAGGAAGCTTTAGGCCAACCTTAAAATTTCTCAAAGAAAACCCAAGGCACAGATGGCTTCACTAATGAACTCCATCAAGTATTTGAAGAAGAAGTAATTCTAACAATTCACAAATTTGTTCAAAAAATGAAGGAAGAAATATTTCTGAACTAATTTTATGAGGTCTGTATTATACTTATAGCAAACCTAGACAAAGACATCATAAAAAAGAAAACAGCTGAGTGTGGTGGTGCATGCCTGTAATCCCAGAAACTTGGGAGGCTGAGGCAGGAGGGTTTCAAATTCAAAGCCAGCCTCAGCAACCTAGTGAGATCCTAAGCAACTTAGTGAAACCCTGTCTCAAAATAAAAAATAAAATGGGTTGGGGATGTGGCTCAGTGGTTAAGTGCCCCTGGGTTAAATCCCTGGTACAAAAGGAGAGAGAGAGAGAGAGAGAGAGAGAGAGAGAGAGAGAGAGAGAGAGAGAGAGAGAGAGAGAGATATCTCGGGTGAGTGAGCTACAGACCAATCAATATCTCAATATCCATTATGTCTTTTTTTGGAGGGGTGGGGTTTGCCAGGTATTGAACTCAGGGGCACTGACCACTGAGCCACATCCCCAGCACAATTTTGCATTTTATTTAGATACAGGGTCTCACTGAGTTGCTTAGCACCTCACCATTGCTGAGGCTGGTTTTTGAACTCATAATCCTCCTGCCTCAGCCTCCCAAGCCAATGGGGCATCCAATATCCATTATGAATATAGATGCAAAAATCCTTAATAAAGCCAGGTGTGGCGGCGCATACCTGTAATCCCAGGGACTTTGGAGGCTGCAGCAGGAATATCACAAGTTCAAGGCCAGCCTCCTCCACTTAGCAAGGCCCTAAGCAACTTGGTGAAAACCTGTTTCAAAATTTTAAAAAGGGCTGGGGATATGGCTCAGTGGTAAAGCACCACTGGGTCGGATCCCAGTATCTCTCTCTCACACACACACAAAGTCCTTAATGAAGTATTAATAAATTAAGTCCAGTAACAAAAGAGAATCATATACCATAACAAAGTAGGATTTATTCCAGGTATGCAGGATTGATTTAGCACTCAAAAACAAATTAATGCACCAAGTGTAATTGTCTCAGCCAGGAGAATCCCAAGTTTCAGGCCTGCCTCAAAATTTAAAAAAAAAAATTAAGTACTGGGGATGTAATTCAGTGGTAAAGCACCCCTGGGTTCAATTCCCAGTACTAAAGAATAAATAAATAAAATTAATGTAATAGCCACATCACCTAGTAGTGATTAGTAGGTGCAGTAAAATTGATTAACAAAATCCAACATCCATTGTCAACAATTTAGAAATAGAGGGAATTTCCTCAGTCTAGTAAAGAACATCTACAAAGTTACTACAACTTAACATCATACTTAATGGCAAAAGGGGCCAAGTTCTTCCTACGTAAGTGGAGGAACAAAGCAAGGATTCTTTTCTTCTGTCCTTCCCCTCCCTTCCCTTCCCTCCCCTCCCAGCCTCCCCACTCCCTCCCTCCCTCCCTCCCTCCCTCCTTCCTTTCTCTCTCTCTCTCTCTTTCTTTCTTTCTACCAGGGATTGACCCAGGGATGCTTAACAACTGAGCTATATCCCAGCCCTTTTTATATTTTAGCTAGAGACAGGGTGTCACCAAGTTACTTGGGGGCCTCACCAAGTTGCTGAGGCTGGTTTTGAATTCACCATCCTCCTGTCTCAGCCTCCTGAGCCACTGGGCTTACATCACCATGCCTGGTCAAAATAAGGATTTCTGTTTGTACTACTTCTATTCAACATTGTATAGGAAAGAGATTTTAGCTATTACAGTAAAGAAGGGAGAAAGAAAAGAATGCAAAAGGAAAATGGAAAAGAAGATATCTCGGGCTGGGGATGTGGCTCAAGCGGTAGCGCGTTTGCCTGGCATGCGTGTGGCCCGGGTTCGATCCTCAGCACCACATACAAACAAAGATGTTGTGTCCGCCGAAAACTAAAAAATAAATATTAAAATTCTCTCTCTCTCTCTTTAAAAAAAAAAAAGAAGATATCTCATTGGAAAGAAGGAAGTAATTATCTTCCTTACCTGAAGATGATATACTTTTTGTGTATTGCAAATCCTAAAACATATGCAAAAATATGACTAGAACTAATCAGTTCAATAAAGTTGAAGGATATTAAATCAATGCACAAAAGTCAATTGTATTTTATATACTAGAAATGAAAAACTGGAGCCACGTGTGGTGGTATATACCTGAATCCTAGCAAGTCAGGAGCAGGAGGCAGAGGCAAGAGGATTGCAAGTTTGAGGCCAGCCTCAGCAATTTAGCCATACCCTGTCTCAAAAAAAAAAAAAAAATTAAAAGAGGAGAAATGAACAATTGGACAATGAATTTAAAAATATAATTCCATTCACAATGGCATGAAAAATATTAAAGAAAGACTTAGGAATTAATTTATTTTGAAAAGTGTGAGATGTGTACATTGAAATTTACAAAAATGTTGCTGCACCAAATTAAAGATCTAAATAAATAGAGACATATTCTATGTTCCTTGATTAAAAAAATTACTATTTTTGAGATGAAATTTCTCTCCAAATGAATCTGTAGATTTAATACAAATGAAAATCCAGATAGTATGTTTTGTGGAAATCGACATGATGATTTAAAGTTTTTATGAAAATTCTAAGATCCCAGAAATAAAATTTTCAAATTTGAAGAGTAAAGTTGGAAGATTTATACTAATAGATTTCAAAATTCACTATGCAAAGATAATAGTCAGTACAGTGCAGTAATGGCATAAGCAATCACAAACCCAAAATAATAATAATAATAATTATTGTCCTCCTCCTCCTCCTTTTTTTGTACTGAGCTTCATCCGGAGCCCTTTTTATTTTTTATTTTGAGACAGGGTCTCACTAAGTTACTTAGGGCCTTTCTAAGTTGCTGAGGTTGACCTTGAACTTGTGGTCCTCCTGCCTCAGCCTCCTGAGTCACTGGCCCAAAATTATTTTAAAATTAAAAATAAGTATGTTCCCCAAAGGGAATCTTCTTAGAGGCTGGGGAAGTAGGAATTGAACCCAAGTCTGTATGATTCCAAATTTGCAAACACTATTAGAAAAGAGACCCTGTCCTCCACCTCCAGCCCCTGTCTACTCCTCCATTGCTGTAATTCAATTTGACTGGGGGGGGGGCGTCCTAGGAATGGGATGATTTCTAGATATTTTAATCTGATTTTCAGATATTTATGAAAGAAAGTTGTGTTTCAGTTAAAACAGTTTCTAGGAAACAAATGAATGAAACCACTGATTTTCTCTCCTCCTTTTTTAGATCTCCTTGGAAGACACTGAAGGCGTTGACTTAGCATCCTCCCAGTTTTCTGCAAACACCCACAGTCTGGCAGGTGGCCTGTCAACTGTAAGCAGTTCTCTAGCACATACAGAAATTTTCTTCTTTCTCTTGTTAATTTTCTGTGCATTTCCAAAGAAGAAATGAATGTTCTTGAGAAAATGTGTGAGACTGAATTAAAAGTCATTGTAGATTCCTACTTATCCTTTGCCCACAGAGTACTATTTAGTCTAACTTTATGAGGGCTTTATCTAAGGCTCCTGGTTCCTTCCATGTTTCTTGCCCAGGCTTTAAAATCTCTTAATTCTTAGCCTTTTTAAAAAAATATTTATTTTTTAGTTTTAGGTGAACACAATATCTTTATTTTACATTTATGTGGTGCTGAGGATCGAACCCAGTGCCTTGTGCGTGCATGCTAGGTGAGCACTCTACCATTGAGCCACAACCTCAGCCCCTAATTCTTAGCCTTTTATGTTGGCACATACATATAATCCAAGTTGCTTTAGAGGCTGAGGCAGGAGAATCTCAAGTTAGAGGCCAGCCTCAGCAACTTAGCAAGACCTTGTCTCAAAATAAAAGATAAAAAGGGATGGGGATATAGCTCAGTGGTAAAGTGACCCTGGGCTCAATCCCTAATACCAAAACAATTTAAAAAAATCAAAAAATTCTCTTCATTCCCATTTTATAAAGTGCCTGAAGAGTTTGAAGGTTCCCAACACAAAGAAATAATGTGTTTAAGGAGATGGAAATGTAATTACCCTTATTTGATCATTATATATCATGTGCATGTATTGAATTTTCAAACACTACCCCATAAATTTGTACAATTTTGTGTGGAGTTTTAAAAATCTCTCCATTTTCTAGTTTAGGCCCAATTAGCTCAAGCTTATAAATGATTTTAGTTCTCTGCTGGCAAGTTTCCATGACACCATTCTCTCCACTTCCCAACTGTCCTCCACACCACTGTCAGTCAATTTGCAAAACATACCACTCAGCGCTGGGCACAGTGGTGCATGCGTGTAATCCCAGTGGCTGGGAAAGCTAAGGCAGGGGGTTTGTGAGTTCAAAGCCAGCCTCAACAAAAGCGAAGTGCTAAGCAACTCAGTGAGACCCTGTCTCTAAATTAAATACAAAATAGGGCTGGGGATGGGCTCAGTGGTCGAGTGTCCCTGAGTTCAATTCCTGGTACCAAAAAACAAACAAACAAACAAAAAACCCATATACCACTCAGATGTCTCTAGTGCAGCTTCCCACTGCCTACAGAATCAAGCCCATTCTTTAGTGTTCAAAGTGTTCCTTGAGAGGAAGGTTTTAGGAGCCCCCCCCCTTTTTTTTTTAAATCTGTGTGCCTGTAAGTCTTTTTCTTTGCTTCTCTGACTTCTATGCTCTAATCTTCCTTTTCTTTTGATCATTGGCTGTCTTAAAGAATGCTCAAGCAGTCTCTGACAGGAAGTGGACCTACCTAAATGTACCTGATGCTGATTCAGACACTGTAAGTTTTCAAACTTTCTTTTTCCTTCTTTCCAACTGTACTTCACAAATTCCATGGTTCGGGAAACATGATTTGGTGGGCAATTCTTCCAGCATATATCTTTTTCTGATTTGTGTCCCATTAACCAGAGATTCTCTTTTGAAAAGATGAATGAGGTTAGGAGAACTCAAGTATTCCAATTCATTCAACATTAGAATCTGGGTGCTAGTCAAAAGTCACCATGCAAACCTCCAAGCCAGTGTTGGTGGTGCATGCATGTATACTAGTGACTAAGGAGGCTGAGGCAGGAGAATCACACATTCGAGGCCAGCCTGGACAATTTACTGAGGACCTAAGCAACTTAGCAAGACCCTGTCTCAAAATAAAAATAAGAAAGGCTGGGAGCCAGGCTCTGTGGCACATGCCTGTAATCCCAGCAGATTGGGAGGCTAAGACAGGAAGATCATGAGTTTGAATCCAGCCTCAGCAATTTAGCGAGGCCCTAAGCAACTCAGTGAGACCCTGTCTCTAAATAAAATACAAAATAGGGCTGGGGATGTGGCTCAGTGGTCAAGTGTCCCTGAGTTCAATCTCCGGTACCAAAAAAAAAAGAAGTGCTAGGGGTGTAGCTCATTGGTAGCATAGTCCTAGGTTGAACCCCCAGTATCATAAAAAAAAGACACAATCTATAATGACTCATCATTAACAAGGTCTTTGGAGTGAACATCTTTATAGTCACAGCCGGGGCTTGCTTAAGAGCATCAAGTTTGGGGCTGGGGATGTGGCTCAAGCGGTAGCGCGCTTGCCTGGCATGCGTGCAGCCCAGGTTCGATCCTCAGCACCACATACAAACAAAGATGTTGTGTCAGCCGAAAACTGAAAAATTAATATTAAAAAAAAAGAGCATCAAGTTTGGCTAGGAGTAAAATTGCCATACTACCTTAAATTCTCCCAAACCTCAGTATTTGTGGGTTCTTAGATTTTCTTCTATACTGTGGGGATCCCCTGCTTACAGAGATTCCTCTTTGACCATGTGGCTACAGAGGGATGTGGACCATGTGGCTACAGAGGGACGTGAAGACACAAGTCAGCCATACAAGGAGATAGTGAGGTGTGGACCTACCTAAATGTGCCTCTGACTAGATTTAGCCTCCGACTAGAAACCTAACCTCTCTGAATGTTTTGACACTGCCAACAATTTTTGTGAGCCAGATGTGTGGGAATTAAGGCTTGATTGAATTGATATGAGAGAATTGAGGCTTTTTTTTTTTTTTTTTTGGTGGTGCTGTTGCTGAAAGCTGGAGCTTGGTCCTTGTCCCAAAGTCAATCCAGTTAAGAGGACATGGTTTTGAGAAAAAGGAAAAAGAAGTTTTATTGCTTTGCTAGCAAATGAGAGGCACAGAGGACTCCCAGGTCGTGGTTTTGCTCTTTAGGGAAAACAGCTAGCTTTTTCTTAATGTGGTGGTGGGAATTGAACACAGGGCCTACATGCGTGCTGAGCAAGCACTCTACCAACTGAGCTATACCCCCAGCCCTAGCACAGACCTTTTAAAGAAGCTATTTAAAGGCTGCATTCCAGGTATATCCTGATATTTTGATGAAATTCACTTGTTAATTTGACATCTCCTTCTCTTGAAGGACTGATATCTCAAGGTAATCTTGTTCCCCGTCCCCAGGTTAGGGAGGGGGAGAAGGAGAAGTGGAAAATAAAAACACATCCTTTTTAAAATAAGCAGCAAGGGCTATATTCAAAAGGTGATGTGACCACTGTTACAGTGCTGGGGATGGAACCTAGAGCCTTGTATACGCTAGGCATAGCGCTCCACCACTGAACCACATCCCCAGCCTCTTGAGGCTTATTCTTGAAGCCCTTGGTACTCAAAGCCTGGTCCATGGACCAGTTTATATAAACTGGGATAGACTCCAAAACCTTTTCAGTTCACAAAGCCTCTAAGAGTCTGGATAATTCTTTTATGGCTCTCCTAGACCAAAAGCAACAACTGACTAATCAATTTATTAAGTCATTAGATCTAAACAACTTAATAATCACTTGGGCACTAACAATAACCATTTTGAAAAAAATAATAGAGGTCAATAGAAGGCAAAATAATATCTTGGCTCCATTCTTAAATAGCCCCAATTACTTACTGATTAGGACATATGTGTCTGCTGAGCCTCACATGGTTTCTCAAATCTTGGAATCTGATTAGACATCATCACTTTCATTTCCCGTTCCACATTTTTATGAAATATTTGCTTTGTGTTGCAGAAACTGCCAAAAGTTCAACTTCACGTAGCCATTGAAAAAAAGTATTATGATTTAACAGTGACACTGGAAACTACTAGTTAGTATATTGTGTGGTATCTGATAGATGATGCTGTGTTTTCTTTAAAATATTTTCTGATGCTCCTGTGAACTTGCTGTTGTGTTCTAGGGTACTTACTGTTTGGGAACTTTGGATCTAGGTGTTTGTTGGAAAAGCATTATCTCAGACCCCCACCCAGACTGCATCATTAGTCAGAATCTTCATTTTTAAAAGATCCTCAGGTGCCAGAACAGTGGCACATGCCTGTAATTCCAGCAGCTCCAGAGGCTGAGTCAGTAGGATTGCAAGTTCAAGGTCAACCTCTGAAATTTAGCATGGCCCTAAACAACTTAGACAGACCCTGTCTAAAAATGTTTTTTAAAAAATAAAATAAAAGGAACTGGAGGGTGTTACTCAGTAGTTAAGAACTCCGGGGTTCAATCTCAGTCAAAAAAAAAAAAAAATCCCCAGGTGATTTATCATTGAAAGTTTGAAAAGCACTGCTGAAAGCCACCTACTATGCGTGTACATTCTGTTGCTTTGTTTTAGGAATGAGAAAGACAAATTTGGTTACTCTCTCTCTCTTTAAGCTGTAGTTTCCAAATAATTTCAGAATTCTTGATTTGCTTTTGCCCTTGTCTTAAGCTTAGAAGAGAGACAGGAGCAAGGTCACAAACATACTATTGTTTGAATAGCTCCACTCTAAGCAATTGAAGGAACACAATGGCGTTTGTAACAGTCTCTCTCTCTCTCTCTCTCTCTCTCTCTCTCTCTCTCTCTCTCACACACACACACACACACACACACACACGTAGAAAACCTAAACTCTCTTTGCATTTACCATAGTCTTCAGTGGTTTGCAGAAGAGGGTTTACGAAAACTACTGGATCATTCCATCATTCATGAAAGCCTTCTATGGTATTCATGCATGTCACTGGTCTATGTGAAAGTCTTGTTAATGTTACTGGCAGCCAAGCCAAGGAATCTACTATATAGATTGCAGCTGGTGAGATTTCAGTTGCCCACCAGCATGAGAAAAAAGCAAAGGACCCCAAAGGAGAAAACAAATTTAGTGTCTTTAGCTAAAACTGGAGAGAAGCAGCTGCATGGTTTCTTTCTCTGCAGGTCATATAGAAGCAGTTACAGTTTAACAAAACAAAAGCCAGGAAATACACATATATAGATTTAGCTGGCTTGTGTTAGCCAGAAAACAAGTCACAGTTTGGGCTTCACTGGCATCTGGGGGGTGGGGGACCCCAGGTGGGGTGGGGTGGGGATTTCTCAATTTCCATTCTCAGCACGAGGAAGTTTGGAAGCTAAAACAATTAAGATCTTTTCATTTCAAAAGGGTCTTCATTTCATTACAAAGATATAGTTTTTGCTTCTAGCACTAAAGGATTATTTTGTTGCATGTATTAAAAATAGGCCTCATGTCATTAGTGTCAAAAGCCTCGTTTATTCTGGAAGATTTGGACCTTTGGGGAATTTTTTATTTTATTATTTGGTAGGGCTATGATTTTATTGGTTAGTGTTATAGTTTGTGGATTGCTATTTTACATAGAATTACAAAGCCACTTCCTACATAGTCACAGAGTAACTTGAGGAATCAAAGCAGATATCAGTGCATGAGTTCCTGCCCTTGCTAAAGCTAAAGTTCCTGCCCTGGCTCCCCGAAACTGAATGCATGCTCCTTGTTGAATGTCAGAGAAAGAAGTTTTGCTAGCACCGCGTATGAGATGAGCTTTTCTTTGTCCTGCTCAGTGTATTCCAGACTTTGAAGCACATTGAACTTGAGTCTGCCAGTAAAAATGCAGAAAGTTGCAGCGATGTAGAGGAGAGGGGACATTCACAATTCCTCATGAATAAGCCAAAGGTTTAATTAACTGGGGAAAGGCAGTGCTTCCCCTCTGAGCAAGTTGCCTGCCTTCCTTTTGAATGGTACAAGATCTGTTGTCTGTTGCTCTGGGATTTTTCTCCACCAGCAAAACAAGCTGCTGGCTTTCTTCCCTTACTGCCCGCCCCCCTTCCCTGTTCCTTCTAAAGAACAGGAATGGTAATCCATGAAGGGGGTGGATTCTGTGAAGAGATTCTTACAATAACACTAGGTGCCTTCTTTCCTTTTATTTTTTCCAGACCAGCCTTAACAGCATGATGAGTGTTTACAGTGAAACAGGAGACTATGGCAACGTGAAGGTCAGTGGCGAGATCCTTCTGCACATCAGCTACTGCTACAAAACTGGCGGGCTCTACATTTATGTCAAGAATTGCAGAAATCTGGCCATAGGAGATGAAAAGAAACAGAGGACAGATGCGTAAGCACATAGCATGTTCCTCAGACCATGCCAAGTACCACCTACTTTGTGTGTATGTGTGTTTCTGTTTCCAAAGAGCCTAAGCGTTCCTTTGGATTCAGAGCATGCTCAGAGACCTTCCTCCCATACATCCTTCTAAATGTTGTCTGAAGTACACATATAATGGTCACATCCTTGGTTACCTCATTTTGGGGGGGGGGGTACTGAGGATTGAACCCAGGGGTGCCTAACCACTGAACCACATCCCCAGCCCTTTATATATATATATATTTTTTAAGAGACAGGGTTTCACTGAGTTGCTAAGTGTCTCACTAACTTGCTGAGGCTGGCTTTGAACTCCTCATCCTTCTGCTTCAGCCTCCTGAGCTGCTGGGATTAGAGATGTGCGCCACGGGTCCCAGCTGGTTACCTTATTTTTAAGAGGCCATTACTCAACATAATTCAGCAGTGACAAATTTGTATTTTGCACAGAGATCACTCTTTGAGGTAGAAGCCCAACATGTTGGCATACCCAGGATGTACAAGAGTATCTATCCTCTTGATTTTTGTTCTGGGAAAACTTCCAGACATAATTACCAAGCTGTTACCCAATTTAACAACTCAGAAGGGCAATTAATGAGGCTCTGGGGATCCTAGGGATCAGCCTGAGTGGTCCAGTATGAAGCATGACATGTTGGAGGGGAGCTCGATGTAAAGATGAGTCAGGGGTCCCCATGACAACTGCCAGGTTCATTGATTCACTAGAAAGGCTCACAGGAATGTACATGTAGTTATAAGCAATAAAGAGAAAAGACACGTGAGAGGGAAAGTCCCGAATAAACCAGACTCAAGCTTCCAAGGGAATCACACATGATGCTCTTAATTCTTGTGAAATGTCTACCAGGGAAGCTTCTAAGAGGCTCAGCTGGTCATGTACCAAATTTCTAGGCTCTCAGAAAGAAAACACATGTTCAGTATAAGTTATATTGTTTGTACAAACAGTTTAGGCCCAGTGAGCGACTTTTATCAGTTCTAAGAATGGTAGGAACCCTCCTGAAATCCATGTTCCCAAATGACATCTAAGGGCAAAACTTGCAAGCAAGTTTTTCTAAGAATGGCAATCTCAGGCCTGCTATGTTAACTCTTTTTTGCATATTACATGACCTAAGCCCAATGAACAACTCAATAAAACTGGTTCCAAGTATCCTAAAGTAGACAGATGATTGGATTCTGACTATAGATTGGTCCATCTGCCCCCTTAACTAAATTTCAGAGGGTTCCAGGACCAATATAATAATCATTTTGACTAGCATGGAAGGGGGCCATCTAAAACCCTAGCAGGAGCTGGGTTTATGACTCAGCGAAGACTGCTTGCTGAGCATGCGTGAAGCCTTGGGTTTGAAACCCAGCAGCAAAGAAAATAAACAAATAAAATATAAAACCCCAGCAGATATACTTTAGAACCCTGGCAGCAACTCACGCATTTCTACGTCTACTATGACGCCCCTGCCACAAAAAATAGTTCAAGCCAAGGTGTTGGGTACAATTGCTCTTATGACTTCCGGTTGTTGTTTTCTGTTTCTCCTTTTTCACTATTTTCTTTCATCACTCATTACCATTGACCCCTACTCCCCAACATCAGAAGGCAGGATGAAGAATAGAGAGGCCTATACCCTAGAAAATTTGTAAGAACACTGATAATGAAAACAGATTACATTTATTGAGTGGTCCAATATGTCTTCTCCTTGCAGGTGTCAACTAATTTAATCTTCACAATGCCATGAGTTACATACTGTTATCATCCCAGTTTTATTTTATTTATTTATGGTACTGGGGATTGAACCCAGGGCCTTGTGCATGCAAGGCAAGCACTCTACCAACTGAGCTATAGCCTCAGCTCCTCATCCCAGTTTTACACTAGAAGAAGCTGAGACCCAGTGAAGCATGGGTGATCCAAAATCAATGGGTCTAACTCCAGAATCTGCCATCTTTACCACTAGAATTTACTTCTCTTTTTTTAAGGGCCCAGAGTTATTTTTGTTTGTTTATTTGTTTGTTTTGGTCTTTTTGGTACCAGGGACTGAACCCAGGAGTGTTTAACCACTGAGCCACATCCCCAGCCATTTTTATTTTTTTGTTCAGAGACAGGGTCTCTCTGAGTTGCTTAGGGCCTCCCTAAGTTGCTGAAGCTGGCTTTGAACTTGTGATCCTCCTGCCTCACCCTCCTTAGCTGCTGGGATTACAGGTGTGGACCACTGTGCCCAGCTGCCCAGAGTTGTCTGTTTGTTTCTTTTTGTTTTGTTTGACAGTGTGGGGACTGAACCAGGGCCTCAAACATGCCAGGCAAGCACTCTACCATGGAGCCACATCCCCAGCCCAATCGGAGTTATATTTTAAGGTGTCTTGATATATACATTACATTCTCTTTCCTTCTGTCTCTTATACTTACCTATTGCCCTTTATTCACTGAAGTCTCTGAGCATTTCTTACAAAATAGATGTTTCCAAATGATTACTTTCATCCTTTATTATCCACAGTTATGTCAAGTCATATCTTCTTCCTGACAAGTCCCGGAACAATAAGCGCAAGACCAAAATCAGAACAGGCACCAATCCAGAATTCAATGAAATACTAAAGGTAAGTAAATATTCTCATAGTAAACTCATGTGATATCGATCACAACCTCATTGGTTTAATTTGCATGTCAAAACTTATGTATGTTTTAGAAAATTGGAATTGGAATAAGTGATTGTAATACCCTGGCTTTCCTAACAGGTTTTTTTTTTTTTGGGGGGGGGGGGCGGGGACCAGGGATTGAACTCAGGGGCACTTACTACTGAGCCACATCCCTAGCCCTTTTTTGTATTTTGTTTAGAGACAGGGTCTCACTGAGTTGCTTAGCACCTCACTAAATTGCTGAGCCTGGCTTCAAACTCATGATCCTCTTGACTCAGCCTCCCGAGGTGCTGGGATTACAGGTGTGTGCCACGGTGCCCAGCTTCCTAACAGTTCTTGGAAAAGAAAAAAATGTAAATCACTTTTAATTTTTTTATTTCTCTGCTGCTGCTAAAGTTGCACCTTCAGTAGACTTGATTCCACAGAATTACATCTGAACATCAGTCCCATCTTGTCACAAAGTGCATTTCACCCTTGGGAAAACTGCTTTTTCAGATGCCCTTCCAAATGAAGTTTGTCACAATTTTGACCCTTATTTAGTAGGTCACTTTGTACACATCCATTATTCCACTAACAGCATGGATATGTATTGTTTCTTGTTAGGGTTTCAGAATTTGAGTAAATTTAGATGTGTGGTTAATGACTGGTAGAGATGCAGAGTGAGTGAGATTTAAGTAATGTCAGAGAAAGTGGTCTAGATAAAATATGACCCAGGTCCTAATCCTAAAGATATTTCTATTTCTAACTGACTTCCATACAACAACCCCTTCTTTCACTCTGGGCCAATCTTACCTGGTAAGAAATATTTTGTGAGAATAAAATGTACATAGAAGTTGCCAGGTATAGTAGTGCATGCCTAAAGTCCCCGAGACTCACGAGGCTGAGGCAGGAGGATCATGAGTTCAAAGCCAGCCTCACCAACTTAGTGAGGCCCTAAGTAATTTAGTAAGACTCTGTCTGAAAATAAAAAGGGCTGGGGATGTGGCTCAGTGGTTTAGCGCCCCTTAGTCCAATCCCCAGTGCAAAAAAGAAAAAAAGAAATGTAGAAGTTATTGCCAATCCCAGGAAAATGTATGGACTTGTACTCAGAATGATGGTGTCAGAAAGCCAATATCTGAGGAAATTGGCGATGGCAAAAAGCCATGAGCCCACATGGTTTAGTGAAGGCATGTTTGGAAACAGGAGCCAATATCAAGACAGACCAGTAGCCATAACAACGTCACAAAGACAAGGCCAAACATAATGGCAGAATAAATTCAGGAAGCAGGGAGCCAAAGTTTATCATGTCAGTAACAGCAAAGACAGAAATTGACACAAATCCAAGATCAGAAATCAGTCTGTTTTGCTGAGCTCAGTAGTGCACGCCTGCAATCCTAGCAACTCGAGAGGGTGAGGCAGGAGGATCACAAGTTCGAGGCCAGCCTCAGCAACCTAGCAAGGCCCTAAGGAACTTAGCAAGGCCCTGTCTCGAAATGAAAAGGGCTGGAAATATAGTTTCAATCCCCAGTGCGCGCGCGCGCACACACACACACACACACACACACACACACACACACACAGGAGAGAGAGAGAGAGAGAGAGAGAGAGAGAGATCAGTCTGAAGTGTGGCCCAGATGGTGATTTCATGGAATGAGCAGAAGGTTGGAGGGTGTGTGGGCATGGGGCCCTCTCTATCGTTCTGCTGGAAAATAAAACGCTAGCCCAGTAATCTGTCCCTTCTGCTCACTGTGTATTCATCTTCGTCTCTGCATTTAGACCAGGCTTTATGAAGTTTGGTGTCTACAAGCTTCTTGTTGTCAATAAGAATGATAATGTCTCCCAACTTTGGGGAACTGAAGAGGTTTCATTATGAATAAATACAGCACAGAAGTTGGAGAATTGATATATTAAACCTTGAACTACAAAGTAGATGTGAGCGGCTGGGCACAGTGGTACACGCCTGTAATCCCAGCAGCTCCAGAGGCTGAGGCAGGAGGATCACAAGTTCAAAGCCAGCCTCAGCAAAAGCGAGGCACTGAGCAACTCGTGAGACCCTGTCTCTAAATAAAATTCAAAATAGGGCTAAGGATGTGGCATAGTGGTTAAGTGCCCCTGAGTTCAATCTCCAGTACCCCCCACCCCTCAAAAAAAGTAGATGTGAAAAAATGGGCAAATGAAAATCAGGTAAAAATTAGACAGAGGAGAAGCTTTATCACCTAATGTTTTTTAATTCCATATTTGGAGTTTATTGCCCTTCCCCCCAGATAATTTATTGATATATACTTCAGCATCAGGTCTGGTGCAAAATGATTTTTATGAAACAACTTCAATTGTCACAAAAACAAAGAAAGTTTTCTTTGTGTTAGTTTTGTTCATATTTCTGATGTCTGTGAATTGAAGATGATGGAAGTAAATGTCAACCTGTCGGGAACTGCACAGAACCCTCCTTTCGGAGTGTGATATTGTAAATCTCCTTTGCAGTACACCATCAGCCATACCCAATTGGAAACGAGAACTCTGCAGCTCTCGGTCTGGCACTATGATCGATTTGGACATAACAGCTTCCTCGGAGAGGTGGAGATTCCTTTTGACTCCTGGAACTTTGAAAATCCATGTGATGAGTGGTTTGTGCTTCAGCCCAAGGTAGGAAATACTTCCAAATCAGTCAAACAGTTATGCAGTCTGGCAAAATTAATGTCATAGGCCTGAAGAATCTGAAGGCTTCCAGGTATCTAGTGATAACCTACAAAGATTAGTTGAGCATATTTTGGAATAATATTATCATATACATTGTAATACCATTGTTCTGAAAACTTCATCAATATAGATTGTCTGATAATGCAAGCTGTATAACCATATATATTATTAGTTTTATTACTAAAAATGCATTCATCATTTGAGGGTCTTCGTGGGTAACCATGAAGAACACATTATATGATCCTATTAGAATGAGGAAGTCTGTCAGGTATGATGGTGCCTGCCTGTAACCCCAGCGACTCAGGAGGCTGACGCAGGAGGATGGTAAATCAGAGGCCAGCCTCAGCAATTTAGCAAGACCCTGTCTCAAAATTTAAAAAAAATACAAAGGGCTGGAGATGTAGCTCAATTGTAAAGTATCCCTGGGTTCAATTGCCAGTACCAAAAAATAAAATAAAAAGAGAAAATTTTCATTTTCACATAGGAAAAAACAAACCTATGGAGCATGATCAATCTCAAAACATTATCTCTGTTTCGCATTCTCTACAGACCATAAACAGAATAGTCTTGTGTTAGTTCACTTGAGGAAGTGAACCAAAATATCTGGTTTACTACATTCATACATTTGAGATTCATAACCTAGGTCTTGAGATAACTCAAGAAAAACAAGCTTAGAGCTGATTTTCTAGAAATGAAGTACCAGTATAGTATGTCATATTCTTTTTTTAAAATATTTTTTGGTTGTCAAGATTTTATTTATTGTTTATTTTTATGTGGTGCTGAGACTCAAACCTAGTGCCTGACACATGCTAGGCAAGTGCTCTTCCACTGAGTGACAACCCCAGCCCTTAATAGGTCATATTGTAATCTAGACCAACAGATCCTTGGATTCACTCTAAGAAACTAGAGTTTCTCTATATTTATAGTAACTTTTAAGTCAAAGGAAGAGTAAAAGCCAGGTATGGTGGTGCACACCTTTAACTCCAGAGATTTAGGAGGCTGAGGATCACAAGTTGGTGGCCATCCTTGACAACTTAGTGAGGTCCTAAGCAACTTAGCAAGACCCATCTCAAAATAAAAAATAAAAAAGGCTGGGGATGTGTCTCAGTAGTATAGTACCCCTGGGTTCAATCCCCAGTACTTGGGACAGGAGGGCAGGGAGACATAGGGGCTCTTTGAAGATTAGTTTGGAGATAAAAGCAGCATCTTTCCAGCGAATTTTCTGGAATTGATTGAAAGACTTTGCTCTCTTAAGACATCTTTTGTACCTAAGGTCACAGTTTTTCAAGGTAATCGCCTCCATATTACCATAGGGTATTTCCCTTTCTGTCATAAGCAGGAAGCTTCTCTGGGTCTCTCTGAGCTACTGAAGGTAAAAATTCTGATTGTGTTCACTGTCTGAATAAACCATCATTCCTTTGCTAGATCCCTTCAGATTTCTAATTATTCTAGGAGATTACACTCTACAGCTTCCACCTGAAACTCTTTTTTAGAAACCTGGCCTCAGACTACTATAGCTTTTGCCCCCGTAGATAGTCATTTATTCCTGAGAGGTTTTGTACCCCTGCCATGAGGCAACTCTTAGTCAATAACCAACAGGTGAGGAAGCTTGCAAACCTACTTTCCTTACTGAGAAAGAGAAAAATGCCAAAGTGTTAGTTATTCCCCAGAGCACCCCTGCCACCTCAGGCCAAAACTGCCTTCCATTGTACCCAAGATTGTACCTGCTTCTCCCACCCCTTCACTGGTGTCTCAAGGGAACACTTCCTTAATAAATCACTTGCATAAGACGCTTTACCTCAGAGTTTGCTAAACCCAAACTGGGGAACCCAAAAGAAGCTAGCTTCTCTAATCCATATCATCGTCCTCTGCCAGGCCTACTCTGACACATTTAGAAGAAAGGCCGAAGACTCAGACTTGCTTTGGGGAGGACAGATGCAAAGGCATGCTCTATATGTTGAGCTGTATGTTAATCAGCTTTTCGTGGCTGTGACAAAATACTTGAGATAATCAACTTTTTTTAAAAAGAAGGTTTATTTTGGTTCACAGTTTCATTGATCTGGTTGTTTCTGGACCTGTGGTGAGGCAGTACACCAAGGACAGGAGCTTGTGGTGGAGAAGGCCTGTTCATGTCATGGCGGCCAGAAAGCAAAAAGGAGAGACAGGAAGAATCAGGGTCCCAATATCCCTTCCAATGGCATGACCCCCATAACCTAGCTTTCTCCCATTATAACCCTCGTCTTGAAGGTTCCCTCCCTATCAATAGCATCAAAGGCTGGGGACCAAGCCTTTAACACGTAGGCCTTGGGGGAACATTCCAGATCTAAACTATAGCAGCTGTGCTATGTGTGGTGGATTATGGGCCAGCTATGTGAAGGGTCACTTTATTCTCAATCTCCTGTCTTACACATTTGGTGCTATAGGCACTCCAACAGCTGCACTTAGGATATGAGCAGCCCTGGAGATTAGATGTTTCTGGTAGGTTATCCATCTGAGGAAGCCAAGCATGAGCTACAAGGACCAACTTCCCTAGTAATGAAGAATTAGAATGAATAGTTCTTAAACATTCGAAAATAGTGACATCCTTTTACAATGGGAATGGCAGAAAACATCCTGCCTTATTGCTTACTGATTCTATGTTGCTGAAAGTTGCTTGGTACCTAGCTTTGTTTGTGTTAGGTCTCAGCAGAAGCCAGTAGGAGGCTGGTACAGACAGAGAAAGAATTCAAGATGTCAAACTCAAGTACCATAAAGTCTAACTTCCATTTTGCCACATGACATGGAACTATTTATTAGCTATAACTCATTATCCTTCTGAAAGGCATGTTAGGGAGGCAGACAAGAAGTGTTTGTCAGTATGAATTGCCCTTCTAGCCTTCCCAGAGGTGCTATTATAAAAATAAGGATTTCTGAAACATGACAGTCTGAATAAGTGGTTTTCCAAGGAAACATTCCTTTTCTGTCTTCAGGCACAGAGGAAATGCAAGTTCTGGAACTTATATTTCACTTTCGCTTTAGCTTTGAACTACATTTAGCTGAAAGACTTTCTATGCTTAGCAGTTTGGGCAGACTTTGATCTGTGATTTATTACCCCACCTTATACCTGTAAATGCACTGGAAATTGTTTCTTGCTCCAATGGAAAATGGATCTTTCTTTTGAGAAAGGAGAAAATGGTGGATGTCGTCTGAATCTTCTTTTTTTTCTTTTTTTTTGTATTTTAATTTGTTCTTTTTACTTAAAATTTTTTTAAAATAACTTAATTTTATTTGTTTATTCTTTTTATGTAATTTTTTATATATGACAGCAGAATGCATTACAATTCTTATTACATATACACAGCACAATTTTTCATATCTCTGGTTGTATACGACAGTTGAGTGTATTTTGACATATTATATATACGTGGAGTATGACTTGTTCTAATTAGGATTCCATTCTTGTGGTTGTGCATGATGTGGAGTTTCTTTCACTGGTGGTGTATTCATATATGAACATGGGAAAGTTCTGTCAGATTCATTCTATGTCTTTCCTTTTCCCATCCCCCTCCCTTCCCTTCACTCTCCTTGGTCTAATCCAATGAACTTCTAGTTCCCTCCCCTCCTTTATGGTAAATCAGCATCCGCATATCAGAAAGAACATTCAGCCTTTGGTTTGGGGGGATTGGCTTATTTCACACAGCATGATAGTATCTGGTTCCATCCATTTATTTTATTTTATTTTTTAAACATTTTTTTAGTTGTTGATAGACCTTTATTTTATTTATTTATATGTGGTGCTGAGGACCGAACCCAGGGCCTCACACGTGCTAGGTGAGTGCTCTACCACTGAGCCACAACCCCAGCCTGACATTAAATTTTCTATGTAGTAGAAGCAAAGAGGACCAGTAGTAGGTCAATTAATAATAAAGTTATAGAAACCCCCCACATTCAAATACTTGCTGTCAAAGCATTTTTAATACTTTGATTATTAATAGGAATTCATTTTCTGAATTGACAGATAAGTTGTATATAGTTTTCATGTACAAGACATTGTTTTGAAATATAATAATAATACATTGTAGAATAGCTAAATCGAGATGATTAACACATGTGTTACTTTACATACCTATTTTTATAATGAGAATACTTAAAAATTCCTAGCAAATCTGGGTATGGTGGTGCAGTCCTATAATCCCAGCAGCTTGAGAGTCTGAGGCAGGAGGATCACAAATTTGAGGCCAGCCTCAGCAACTTAAATGAGACCCTAAACAACTTAGTGAGACACTGTCTCAAAATTAAAAATAAGGGCTGGGATGTGGCTCAAGTGGTAGCGCACTCATCTGGCATGTGTGAGGCACTGGGTTCAATCCTCGGCACCACATAAAAATAAAATAAAGATATTTAAAAAATTAAAAATAAACTGGATGCAGTGGAAAATGCCTGTAATCCCAGCAGATCGGGAGGCTGAGGCAGGAGGATTATGAGCTGAAACCAGCCTCAGCAATTTAATATGAGGCCCTAAGCAACTCAGTGAGACCCTATCTCTAAATAAATACAAAAAAGGGCTGGGGATGTGGCTCAGTGGTTGAGTGCTCCTGAGTTCAATCTCCAGTGCCCCCCAAAAAAATAAAAAAAAGAAAGAAAATTAAACATAAAAAGGACTGGGGATGTGACTCAGTGGTTAAGCACCCCTGGGGTTCAATCCCTGGTAAACACACACACACACACACGCACTATATATATATATTCCTAGCAACTTTTAAGAATACAATACATCACTATTAAGGATAGTCAGCATGTTTGTTGTACAATGGATATCATGAACTTATTCCTCCTAACTGAAAGTCTGTGTCCTTTTGATTGATATTTCCTCAACATGCCCCGCCCCCAATTCCACCACCCTGGTAATGACTATTCTCCTCTCTCCTTCCACGAGTTCAGCTTTTTTAAGATTCCACAAATAAGTAAGATCATACAGTATTTGTCTTTCTGTGCCTGGATTATTTCACTTAACATCATGTCCCCCAGTTTCATCCATGCTGCTGCCAAGGGCAGGCTTTCCTTTTTAAAGCCTGAATGGTATTGTCCATTGCACCTATGTGCCATATTTTCTTTATCCATTTACCCATTGATGGATGCTTTGGTTTATTTCATAACTTTGACTGTTTGGATAATGCTGCAATGAATATAATAGTATAGATAGATCTTTTTCAGCATACTGATTTCATTTCCTTTGGATTTACACTTAGTAATGGAATTGCTGGATCATATGGTAGTTGTAGTTTTAATTTTTTCTTTCTTTCTTTCTTTCTTTTTTTTTTGGTACTGGGGATTGAACTCAGGGTCTCTTAACCACTGAGCCACATCTCCAGCTCTATTTTGTATTTTATTTAGAGACAGAGTCTCACTGAGTTGCTTGCCATTGGTGAGGCTTGCTTTGAACGCACAATCTTCCTGTCTTAGTCTCCCGAGCCACTGGGATTCCAGGCATGCGCCACTGTTCCTGGCACTTGTACTTTTATTTTTTTATGAGCCTCCATGATTTTTCCATAATAGCTAATACTAATTTGCATTCCCACCAACAGCCTGCAAAGGGATTCCTTTTCTCTATATTTTTTTTTCCTTTTGTTGTCTTTCGTCTTTTTGATAATGCCAGTCTAACAGGTTTGGGGTGATATCTCATTATAGTTTTGTGTTACTTTAATGATTAGTGATTTTAAGCATTTTTCATAAACCTGTTAACCATTCACATATCCTCTTTTGGGAAATGTCTTGAATATCCTTTGCCCATTTATTTGTATGTTTTGGTACTGGGGATGGAACCAGTGTTGCTCTTCCACTGAGCTACATCCCAGCCCTTTTTATTTTTTTTTATTTTGAGACAGTGTCTTGCTACATTGCTAAGGCTGGCCTTGAATTTGGGATTCTCTTGAGCATGTGCTGGGATTACAGGCATGTGCTACTGCACCCGACCCTTTGCCTGTTCTTAATCAGGTTATTCATTTTCCTACTACTATGTTATTTGACTTTTAATGCATTTTGAATATTAATCCTTTATCCCATTCAATAGATTATTTTCTCACTCTGTTGATTCTTTCCTCTGCCAGAAGTGTTTTACTTGGATGCTATCCTGTTTATCTATTTTTGTTTTTGTTGACTGTGTTTTGGGGGTCATATCCCAAAAATGTTTTCCAAGACCAGTGTTATGAACTTTCCCCTTATTTTCTTCAGCTAATTTTACCATTTCAGGTCTTATGTTAAGTCTATAATCTAGTTTGACTTGATTTTTTATGTGATATAAGGATTTAATTTCATTCTTCTGCATGTAAATATTCAGTTTTCCCAACACCAGTTATTGAAGAGACTTTCCTTTCCTCTTTGTATGTTCTTGGTACCTTTGTTGAAAATCAGTTAACCATAAAGGTGTGTATTTATTTCTGTGCTCTCGATTCTGTTCTGTTCCATTGGTCTGTGTGTAACATGCTGGTTTGATTACTTCAGTTTCTCAATATTTTTCTTGAACATATATTTTACTTTAAAACAATTACCTGTCCATTCATGTGTATATCTTCCATTATTGAAGACAATTTTGTTTGACTATGGGTTTAGTAATTAAAATTCTGGAATATCTTTCTGGAATTAATTTTACCTCCTAATGCAACATTAACAAAAATTTCTCACTTGAGTTTTTCTAAAGCAAAACCAGAATGTATGAACACTTACAGCAGGGCACAGTGGTGCACATTTGTAATCCCAGCTACATGGGAGGCTGAGATAGGAGGATCACAAGTTCAAGGCCAGCCTGGGCAACTTACAGAGACCCTGTTTCAAACTTAAAAAAAATAATAATAAAAGGGTTGGGGATGTAGCTCAGTGCTAGAATCCCCCTCAGTTCAATCCCCAGTACCAAAACAAACAAACAAAATAATAATAATAAAAAAACTCAGAATGGTTTCAAAGTAAACCAAATGCAAAATCTTTCTTAATGTTCATGGTATTTTTCTAATGTTTTCAGCCTTTTTTTGTACCAGGACTTGAACACAGAGTGCTTAACCACTGAGCCACATCCCCAGCCCAGCCCTATTTTTTTTTTTTTTAGAGACAGTTTCTCACTGAGTTGCTGAGGGCCTTCCTAAGTTGCTGAGGCTGGCTTTGAACTAGCCATCTCCTGCCTCAGCCTCCTGAGCCACTGGGATTACAGGTGTGCACTCCATGTCCAGTTCTTTTACAGTTTTAAGCCCACACCTAAATAATAGCAACCTTGTTTTAGGATCTTAGGCTTTTCTAAAATATTCAACTTAAATTTTTATAGTAACAGCTTTCTTTTGCACCAATCAACTTATGTGATATCAAATTATATAATGACAATCACAAATATGGCTAGCAGAAAGAGCTTAGGGGACTAATGCAGTGGACTCTTGGTGAGCATGCCTTTCTGCTCATGGAAGCAGACAGTGATTGTTGTAGAGAGGATCCTGCTCTTCACTGGGGATGGAGAACATTAATTAATCTGATGAGTCAGTTAATGTGGGTAGATTAATAGAGCTTTTACCACAGATATCACCTGGATAAACTGAAAGTTGATTGAAAGTAGGGTCTGTGTCTCATGTGTCCCCACAATACTTAGCAAAGTACTTAATAAAAAGTAAGCATTCTGGATATGTTTGTAGAATGGAACTGAATTCAATTTCACTACCTTATTTTGAGCAGGACTTCATTGCAGAAGGGAAATGGTAATATGCCAGGAGAGGGTGTTACCTTGGAATCTTCTAGAAAGAGTACCAAAACTACCCCCCACCAAGATGTTAGATATGTGCTTCAAGATGACCTTTGCAGTATGTAATTATAATGCTATAAGGCTTCATCTATATTGTGTTCTACTTTCATAAGACTTGTTGTCTATTTTATACAACATCACCAGTATATTTTAATTTAAGCCAAAAAGCAACAGAACTTAACCAATGAGCCATATTCCCAGCCCTTTTTTTGTATCTTATTTAGAGCCAGGACCTCACATAATTGCTTAGGTCCTCTCTAAGCTGCTGAGACTGGATTTGAACTCTGGATCCTCTTGCCTCCTCCTCCTGAACTGCTGGGATTACAGCCATCTGTAACCACACCAGGATCCAGTTTTTTATTATTACAAATGAAGCTGATAGGAATATTAGTGTTCATGTTTGTGTGGATATAATTTTTCATTTCTCTGGAATAAATGCCCAAACGTTTAATTTCTAAGTTGCATGGTAGCTGCATGTTTAGTTTTAGGAGAAATTATAAAACTGTTATTTAGAGTGGCCACACCATTTTACATTCCTGCTAGCAATATTTAAGTGAACCATTTTCTCTACATTTTTTATTTCATATTTTTATCCATATTGATATTTGATGATACAAGTTACCAATACTGCCTTCAATAATGGGTGGCTGGCAGCCCATTGTAATCAAGCATGACTGCCTACTTTCCCCATCTTGATCACTTAAAAAAGCTTCAAGACATCAAAGACAGGGAGACATAACTTTTGGAACTGTTTCTGAGGCATATTTATTCCTGCCTCACACTGCATACTGTATGCATATGATAGGTGATAGCTTAATCTTCAGGGTATTATTCAATATCCATTGAGGGACAAAATATGTGTAATATATCTCCTTTCAAATTCCTTTTATTTTAATGTTAAAAGTTATATGCAAAAAAAGTTATATGCAAATGTCTTAGTATACTTTTCTAGGCTTTCTTATAAGTCATCTCAAAAAATAAGAACTAACATAGCTGAATGGAAATGGATTTTCACATTTAAGCCACCAAGCAAATACTGTACATTCAAACATGGGTTGCAATACTCTATGCCAAGCATTTCACCTCTTTCTTGTCTCCCTTTGGCCAGATGGAGTTTGCTGCTGACATTGGCCTTCAATACAAAGGAGAACTAACAGTTGTTTTGCGCTACATTCCCCCAGAGGATTACCTGATGGTTCCACAAGGACAGCTTCAAGGTAGAGTAAAAATCAATGACTTTGATCAATGACATTCTATATTTACAAATATGGAATGGCACTCAGGGATTGGTTGGGCTATGTTACTGTTACTTTTTTTTTTTTTTTTTTGGTACCTGGGATTGAAGTCAGGGGCACTTGGCCACTAAGCCACATCCCCAGACCTATTTTATATTTTATTTAGAGACAGGGTCTCACTGAGTTGCTTAGCGCCTCGCTTTTGCTGAGGTTGGCTTTGAACTCTAGAGCCGACCCTGCCCGAAGCTGACAATTTACAAAAAGAGAGTTATGGAATTTTCTCTTTTGGAGACTTGGTGCTTGTGTCTGGCTTTTATAATTCTCATTATAATGGTGACTCTAGAAGCAGCTCTCAGGATCTTTTCTGATCCCTTCTTTCAGATCCTGTGATAAGTATGCTTTGTAGGGGACTAGTTAAGTTTTGAAGTTTACTTGTTCACTTTCTTGCAACAAATACAAATGAAAGACTCATTTAGAAGGAATCAAATTTATTTCTTCCCACTTTTTTTTTTTTGGTACTGGGAACTGAACTCAGGGCCATTCGATCACTGGGTCTCACTGAGACAGGGTCTCACTGAGTTGCTTAGCACCTCACTTTTGCTGAGGCTGGTTTGAACTCACGATCCTCCTGCCTCAGCCTCCTGAGCCACTGGGATTACAGGCATGCACCACCACACCCAGCTTTTTTTTTTCCACATTTTTTTATTGGTACACTATAGTTGTGCATATTGATTGGATTTGTTGTTACATATTCATACATGCACACAATACACAATACAACAATCTAGTATTATATATTAGTGATATGGGTCAATATCACTCCCAGCACTTCCTCCCTCCCTATGTCCCACCCCTTGGTCCCTTTCCTCTTCTGATCTACCTTTGATTTTTAGGAGATCCACTCCCACCTTTCTTTTCCATTTCCCTCTCTAGTTTCCATTTTTGAGAGAAAACATATGGCCCTTAAACTTCTGAGTTTGGCTTATCTCACTTAACATTATATCTCTAGTTCCATTCATTTTCCTGAAAATGACATAATTTCATTTTTCTTTATGACTGAATAAAACCCCATTGTGTATATGTGCCACATTTTATTTATACATTCATCTGTTTATGGACACCTAGACTGGTTCCACAATTTGACTATTATGAATTGTGCTGGAATAAACATGGGTATGCATGTATCACTGTAGTATGGTGATTTTAATTCTTAGGATAAATACCGAGGAGTGGTATATCTGGGTCATGTGGTGGTTCCATGCTTAGTCTTTTGAGGAAATTCCATATTGAGAATCCAATTTAAATAAATATAAAATATACAATAGCATAAACACCCCATTCAGTCAGCAAATGAAGTCAATGTTTGCAGATGTTCTTTGCAGATTTTGAAGTGGAATCCATGATCATCATCTCTCCACCCCCACCCCCCATCATTTTAGTGGCTGATGCAGGAAAGAAGACCTTTAAAAAGGGAAAGAAAAAGGAATCACCTGTAATGTCTGGAGGAATACTAGAAGTGTTCATCAAAGAAGCAAAGAATTTGACAGCGGTGAAATCAGGAGGCACCTCTGACAGCTTTGTGAAGGGGTAATTTTGTTTTAGTGCATTTCTGATACTTGGGAGATGAAAAGATCTATGATCCACAAGACTGGTGGCTATGAGGCTTCCATGTTCCATTCCTAGGACATGTCCTGAGGAAGAGCCAGCCACCCTAAGTGCTGGCTCTTATATCTAAAACAATAGGAATGTCGAGGGAGCTACTTCTTGAAGCTTACACTGTGTTTCCAGAATGTTTCAGGAGTTCCTGTCTCTCTCACCCTCAAGACCAGCAGATTTTCCTTTGATATTCATTTCTTAAAGGAAGAAAAAGTATGATTTTCTGTGCATAATGTACTTTTATTATGGTTTGTAATTATTTGGTGCCAATATAAAACAACCACCAAAATATTGGATACTTGCTATTTTGCTCTCTTGGGAAATTTTTTAAAGTAGACAAATCAGAGCATCTTCCTTGGAGATAGGCACTAGAGAGTGTTCTGGAGAGCCTCCAGGACCATCTGCTGAGCTAAGACGTGATGCTGGCTTTACAGAGAATCATAAAGCACATGAAGTAAAGCAAGTTCCTTTGCTGGCAGGCCACCAGGTTAATTCTTTGAGTCAGATGACAGTTTTTTCTTCTCGTGCAGCCTTCTTAGAAATGTGTATTTTTCTTACAAGAAAATGAGTCATGCCTTTATCCTCAAATGTTCTTTTTGTTTTGTTTTGTTTTTTGCCATGCTGGGGATTAAAACCAGGGCCTCACATGTGCTAGGCAAGCGCTCCACCACTGAGCTATCTGACCCCATCCCACCGTTGCACATTGTGACTTTGGTAAAGCCAATAGCCAATAGTGAAGAGAAGCCGATATCTGGGGCTTCCCCATTGGTGAACGTGTGTCCTCGTTCATCAGTTTTTCATTCTTTCTTGCAATAGATTGAAGCATAGAAGAAATACTTTTTTGGATCTTGAGGGTACAGTTTGTCTCACCAACCCCACCATCCACTTGTAGCCTCTGCTGCTCACTGTGTTATGGGATAAGAGGATGGCTCCTGGCCCATGACCTCACTGTGACCTTACAGGGGTGACTTACTATCTTCTGGAACAGTTTTCACTTTCTCCTATTGAGAATTTATGAAACAGAAATAATAAAGGATAGCACTTTTGCTCTATTAAAAAAAAAGTCTAACTTTCCAGTAAATTTCTTATTTGTATTTAAATATTAAGCTGATTTTAAAGGAAACTGACATTTTTAAGTTATTTATTTATTATATATGTATATATATATTTTTGGTAATGGGGACTGAATTCAAAGATGCTTTACCATTGAGCTATATCCCCAGCCCTTTTTATTTTTGATATAGAGACAGGGTCTTGCTAAGTTGTTTAGGGCCTCACCAAGATGCTGAGGCTGGCCTTGAACTTGTGATTCTCCTGCCTCAGCTTCCCACATTGCTGGGATTACAGGCATGTGGCACTGCACCCAGCCCTGAAATTAAAAAATAAAAACAAACAAACATAAAATCAGAGAGAGAGAGAGAGAGAGAGAGCAAGAATAGACCTTTATGTAAGTTTAATATTCTAACATTTTAAAATTACATAATTACTTAATTATATTAGTTTGTCAGTGAGCTAAATTAACAGTGGCTTAAAAAAGACAAACGTTTCTCTTTATTTCTCTTACATGTCAGAAAAGACTCAAGCTAATGTACCCATGGCAGGCATGGAAACATCATAATTATAAGTGACACAGGATTTTTTCTGTCTTATTATGGTATCTACTTCTTGCGCCAGGATAGCTGCTCAGATTTCAGCTATTCCATCCCAATTCCAGCTGGTAGGATACTTCCCATAAGTTTCATACAAAACTATTTCATATGTCCCACTGGCCAGAACCTAGTCATGTTGCTGTACTAGCTACAAAGGGGCAGGGGGTGAGGGTGGAGGTAGTGTTGTTGTTGTTTTTTTTTAAACCAGGGATTGAACCAAGGGGTGCTCAACCACTGAGCTACATCCCTAGCCCTTTTTGTGTTTTTTATTTTGAGACAGGGTCTCAGGGTCTCGCTACGTCATTCAGTTGCTGAGGCTGGCTTTGAACTTGCAATCCTCCTGCCTCAGCCTCCTGAGATGCTGGGATTATATGCCTGTGTCATTACCTAGGTTAGAGGTAGTTTCTATTCTGGTCACACTTGTACCTCAAATTTTAAAATGGGGATTTCTTTTAGAGGAATACATAGAGACTGAATGTTGTATGCCAACATGAATTCTCTGCATGGTACACAAAATTACATTTTACATGATCTATTGTATCTTCTTTATTGTAAGCTCACTTGCTTGTGATACTTTTCATCATTGTCAGATGCACTGATTCCATACACATATCAATCTCCTTCCCTAAAGCATGCTCCCTGAGGGAGAAAAAGTAGTATTCATCATGTACATAGAGCCTGGGACAGTTGACTATAGTAGAAAAGGCCTAAGCACACATGTTTAATTGGACAAGAAGTTCCAAAAAGCACCAATGAGAGAGTGGAGAAGGTGAGATAGAAGAGGGAGAAAGGTTGATTAAAAAAAAAGATATGTTTGGGGCTGGGGATGTGGCTCAAGTGGTAGCGCACTCGCCTGGCATGCACGGGGGTGCTGGGTTCGATCCTCAGCACCACATAAAAATAAAATAAAGATGTTGTGTCCACCAAAAACTAAAAAAATAAATATTAAAAAATTCTCTCTCTCTCTCTCATTTAAAAAGAAAAAAGGATATGTTAATGGGCAGTTTAACATTATGGGTCACTAGGACTCAATTTTACTAAGGAGGCAACAAGGAACTCTGTAAATGTTCCTTAGGGTTGTCCCTTCAAGGGATAAGGAACCCCAATTTCCAAAACTCATTGATTGAGGATTTTTCCCAAAGGCATTGAATCACCAGTAATTCCAAGGTGCTCGATACATAAGTTGAGCTCACACAGGAACAAAGTCTTAATTGGCGAAGTTGAGACACACAGGTGCTCTATGTGCAGAACTGAAAGTGTGTGCCAGGAACTGTCCATCCTGGCTATAAGTCAGCTCAGAGGTGACCCAAGAAAAGACAAAAAAGGGCTTTTGGTAGTATTTATTAGAGGAGGTATTTCCTTTACAAGATGGGGAGAAGGACCAAAATAGGATTAGAAAAAATAGAGGGGGTGTATTACTATTGCCTCACTTAAAAGAAAACTAAACAGCCATTCCACAATGCAAATCCAGATGTAAACATATGAGAACCTGGGAGAAGCCAGGCACAGTGACACATGCCTGTAATCCCAGTGACTCAGGCGACCGAAGCAGGAGGATCACAAGTTCAAAGCCAGCCTCAGAACTTAGCAATGCCCTAAGCAACTCAGTGAGACCCTGTCTATAAATAAAATACAAAAAAGGGTTGGGGATGTGGCTCAATGACTGAGTTCCCTTGAGTTCAATCTCCCCAATACACACACAAAAGAAGAACCTGGGAGAGAAAATCAAATACATATATCACATTTGTATGCATGCGCACATATGCACACACATGCACACACACACATACATACACACACCAGGAATTACCCATAATTCAAATGATTACTTGAGCGTATCCCACTGATGGTTTGATTGTGTTTTTTCCTACAGCTACCTGCTCCCTGATGACAACAAAGCCACAAAGCACAAAACTATGGTCGTAAAAAAGAGTGTTAATCCTCAGTGGAATCATACTTTCATGTTCAGTGGCCTGCAACCCCAGGATATAAAGAATGTTTGCCTAGAACTTACCATCTGGGACAAGGAGGCCTTTTCCAGCAACATCTTTCTAGGAGGAGTTCGTTTGAATTCTGGAAGTGGTGAGGAACTTGGGAACCCTGAGATAGTCTGTGGCTGAGCATGGCACAAGGGCATGATTTCTTTATGTATGAGGTGTAGTAAATGTTCATATAGTTTCAGCAATAACTGACCTGAAATTATCACAGAAATTCCATTCCTTTAGCTAAAGATTTGCTCATTGATAAAATAGAACCATTACTCCTATAACTTCATATCCTTAGGCTAGACGTTTGGGAGGTATAATGTTTATATTCATATATATGTTGGCGGGCAAAGCAGTGGTGCATGCCTGTAATCCCAGAGGGTCATGGGGCTGAGACATGAGGATTGCAAGTTCAAGACCAACCTCAGCAACTTAATGAGGCCCTAGAAATTTAGTAAGAGCCTGTCTCAAAACAAAAAGGGCTGGGGATGTCGTTCAGAGGTAAAGTAACCCTGGGTTAAATCTCCAGTACAAAAAAAAAATTTTTTTCTTGGGTCTTTAGGTTTTTCTTAGGAAAGACTGTTCAAGACAGCACAGGCTTTTTTTGTGGGGGAGGTACTGGGGATTGAACTCAGGGGCACTTGACCACTGAGCCACATCCCCAGCCCTATTTGTATTTTATTTAGAGACAGGGTCTCACTGAGTTGCTTAGCACCTTGCTGTTGCTGAGGCTGGCTTTGAACTCATGATCCTCCTGCCTCAGCCTCTGGAGCTGCTGGGATTACAGGTATGCACAGCACAGGCTTCTGATAGTGAAGACAGGACCTTCAAGGCCAAGTTTACCTAATCCTCTTCTCTGTTCTGTCTGGCACTTGCAGCCATTATTCATACTGGTAGAATTGAAACAAAACCAATTATTTTCTCTAAAAAATAGTAACTAGTGCTGTTTATACAGGTCATGGAAACACACCACTGGTGCCACAAGATGGAACTATAACAGGGTGTATTGGGGGAGGGGCACATTCTAGTATTTGAGCATGTGAGCACTAGCAGAGCACATGCAGTCCGCCAAACCCTCCTTATCCCATTGCTTAGACAGACATATATGTTCTGCACTATTATTTCTGTTGAGAAAAACCCCACCCCCTATAATGCTTTACTTATTTGTAGATTAATTAGATCTAAGGGTATCTATGCCACTCCGATCAGAGAAGTGATTGTGTTAGAAAGAGAGCTGGAGTCAGCTCATTCTGTCATGTTAACTCGGTCCCAGTGAGCCAGCTCTCCATGGAACTACCAAAGTGGAGAGGAAATGAACCACCAGAGCTGGCCTGATTGGTCTCACATTGTCTAAGCAGAAAAAAAGTAGTGCAGGTGCAAAGGACTGATTCCATTCTGACAGGGCTCATTAGATGGGGAAGTGATAACAAGCCAGAGAAGGGCTCTCTCATTAAAAGGCTCCCTCACTGGCTGATAGGTGCCTTTCATAAGGTGAATATATCTCATCTGTGAAATGTAACGCTCCCCTTTCCCTTATTCAGGTGTGAGCCATGGGAAGAATGTGGATTGGATGGACTCTCAGGGAGAAGAGCAACGCCTTTGGCAAAAGATGGCCGACAATCCTGGAACCCCTGTGGAGGGGATACTCATGCTCCGTTCCAGCATGGGGAAGTGTAGGCTCTGAAGGAACCAGTTCTTTGAGGATAACTGGGGATTGTCTGTCTGGCTGCCATTTCCTTCCAGTAGTCCAAGTCTAGGACCTTGGACTCTGTTTCCCTGCCATTTTTCACTTGAGGGTATTGGGACATGAGGGGAGAGATGTCAGTGTTATGAACACTCAGGATCTTGCTGAGTGCCAAAAAAAAAAAAAAAAAAAGAAAGAAAGAAACAAGAAACCATGCACTTCTGTTTGTCCATGGACCAGAGCCTCCTTGATTAGATAATAGAAAGTATACCACACTGTCCTGTCAATAAGCAAATTGTGTAGTGGTTCATAGGCTTTATATGGTAACAGAAATGGCACAAGCTTATTTAAAGCAATTAGAGATTGGGGTCTCCAATCTTTTTCTGAGTTACTTTAGGTTTTCTCAAATAGTTGGAGCAGAAAGGAAACCACTAAGAAGGCAGATCGTTTGAAGAGTTAAAAGCAGGCATACTGGCCACCCTTTGCTCACCCTAGGAATTCCTGCGATCCAAAGAAGGCGCGATGGGGGATGGTTTCCTGTTCCTGTTCCTGTTATGGTAGCAAACTTAAATTGAGCAGGTAGTGTTTCAGGATGGACTGACAGGGCTTGCTCTGGTGACTATGGAATTCATCTTCTAAATCAGCCTACTTTTGAGAGAAGAGAGCTCAGTAATTATACCACCACAACAGATGTAGACTAGAATGGACCTAGGTAAACTGGGATATATAGGGTCACCCTACTGATGACCTAACTATTAACTCTGTTATAAACATTTATTTTTAGAAATGTTCTAAGCCATTAACTAAAAAGGAATAAGAAAAAAAAAAGGCAATCAATACATCTTTTCACATTTTGTTCATTGAGACAAGTTTAAAGTTTAATGCTGCTATTTCATTTCTGCCTCTCTGTTTTTTTTTTTTTTTTTCCTTTTTTCATTTTTTATTTAGAGACAGGGTCTCACTGAGTTGCTTAGGGCCTCACTAAGTTGCTGAGGCTGGCTTTGAACGCAGTGATCCTCCTGCCTCAGCCTCCGGGGCCACTGGAATTTCAGGCATGGGCCACTGCACCTGGCTCATTTCTGTCTCTCTTCTATACTAATATAGGAGTCAGAGACTCTATTTGTTCTCTCCCTTTTATGTTTCCATCCCCCAAGTTCTCATTAGCTCTTTTGGTAGTGGTTAGCTATAGCCATAATAATGCTGAATGAAAACTATGCCAAATGTCAATGACTTAAAACAACAACCTCTTTTTTCCTCATAGTTATGGAGCCTGCCTAGGGCAGCTCTGCTTCCTGCTACAGGCCTGAGAGTCTAGGTATGCAGCTTGTATCTGTTTCTTGGATGAAACAGAATGAGCGCCACTGCTCAAGTACATTTAGATCCCCTGCTTGTGTCATGTCCCATTGGTCAAAGGAAATCCATATGGCCAAGCCCAAAAGTCAGGAGGCAAGGAAATATACTTTGCCTACATTGAAGCCATGATAAGAATGATCATGCAGGAAGGAATACAAAAATTGGGGCCAGTAATTCAATTTGTTGTATCTTCTTTACCTGGAATTCCAAATACTTGAGTCACCAAACTTAGATGCAAAGGTAGTTACAGATAATTCTAATTCAGGCCTGGTTCTTCATTTTGAGAATTCTAAATCTGAAGCTCAGAGAGCTGAGATGACTTGCCCAAGGTCATGGGGAGGCTGTGGCAGAATCTGAACTTCAATCTTAGGCCAGTGTTTGTCCCATTGCAGTCCTTGACATGATTCTATGCTTATTAAGGTGGACACAGGGCATATATCAAGGAAGATAGGTGAGAGTCTGATTACTTGCGCATGAAATGCATGACCTAGGAATGTTCTGGAGCCATAGTCTGGCTCCTCAGCTCATTTTCTCACTTGAATACATATAAAATCCTTAAAAGTATAGAAGGGCTGGGGTTGTGGCTCAGTGGTAGAGCGCTTGCCTTGCATGTGTGAAGCCCTAGGTTCGATCCTCAGCACAACATAAAAAAAAATTAATTAAATAAAGGTATCATGTCCATCTACAATTAAAAAATATTTAAAAATGATTAAAAAGTATAGGAACTGAATTTTAATAGTAGGAGAACCAGAATCATGTTCAGGTTTCTTCTGGACAGTTGTTCCATTATTTTTAGATTGCCTCTTGAACTTTGAAAATTGATTGAAGAATGTATGTAGTATTATTCTTCATAAAGGAATTAATAATCCATTTTCAATATTGTTCAAAACTAGGCCATCTAATTCTAGAAAACTGACGTTATTAGTCTAGCATCACTTAGAAAGTATGGTACTTTAAAAAACCACACTCATATCTTCATGTTGCCTTTTTTAAAAGCAGAAAACAAAAGGTAGATGATCATCACTACTTCCCACAGAAGAAATAAATTGTCTTCAGACTTGATGTGACTCATTCTGTCTTCAGTGACATTTTTAGGGGAAGTAGTGATGATGTCTAGAGATATCTCTGAAGTAGATACAACAAAATAGATTTATTCACTAATAATAAATGTGGCAAAATAATAAATCCCCAAATTTATAACTTGAATTCAAGAAGAACATGAAATTTATATGTTCAGAACTTTGCTGCATTTTGAGCAATTCTCTGTATCATGGTTTCATAAAATCCAACACCTAACTGGATATCTATTAGACAAAAACCCAGATATGCAAAAGTCTATCAGAAACCTCATTTACCAAGTTGAGATAAAATAATAATTCAAAATATAGGTAATACTTATGAATGGCACAGATTCCAATAGTTCAAAATTGTGATAGAAATATATATATATCAACCTCCTTGTTTTTTTTTATAGCTACAGGGTATCATTGGAATATTTATTTAACCAGGCCTGTCAAATGCCATGTTAAATATGGCTAACTAAGCCATCTGTGCTTAATGGCTTCTCTAAGCAATGTTTGCTTTAAAAATAAACACTATGAAATTCAAAATGAGATATGTATTTTTTCCAGAAATTTCATTTCTGGGCATATATCCTAAAGAGATAGGTGCATATGTGAGAAATAAGTACTTATAAGGGCATTTATTGCAAGAGATTGGAAACAGCTCAAAAGCCATAAGTCATAAATGCCTGCTCCAGACGCTGTCATGCAAGCCCAATCCAATGAAATGACCCACTATGACTTTAAGATCAATTTTACTTAGCAACTGTCATTGCTCACCAATCAGAGCTTGCCTGCTCCCCAAAGTCATTGCCAGCACCTATGAACTTGCTTCCAAAATAACTTGTGTAATCCCCTCTCTCCAGTAAAACCCTAATCTTTTACTTAATTCTCTGGCCATACCAGAGATTGCTTCAGTCTTATGTCTGATTGTAATCCTGTGTTTTATTCCCAAATAAAGTCTTTTTCTTGGAAATTTGTTGCTGTATTTGTATTTGACTTTGACAAACCAGATCCATTTGCTTCTATGACACCAAGATAGTTTGTGTTTCAAACATGTTCAAAACTGAATGCTGAGTTCTTTGTCCCACCATCTCTCTCACACCATGTCTTCCTCCTCCAGTGCTCCTTGTCTCAGTACTTGGTCCCATCATCCAACCAATTTCGGTAACTAGGCACTTAGTAGTAATCTTTGATTTCTGTCTCTCCCTTGCTCTGAGGCAAAAAATCAATCAGGAAATCATACTAATTCTGTCTTCTCAATATCTCTAGAGCCTATGAAAGTCTCCTTTCTCTGTGGCAAGCCACCATTACCCCATTCTAAAATTATTTCAATGGTGTCCTTGCTGTGATCTGGGCAACCACTCTTTTTTTCTTTTGTGTGTGTGTGTTTTTGCAAGGGCAGGGGATGTCATGGTACTGGGAATTGAACCCAGGACCTTGTGCATTCTAGGCAAGCACTCTACCAACTGAACTATATCCACAGCCCCTGGGCAACCACTCTTGTCCTCCCTCCATCCATCCTCCACACTTTAGATAGAATGATTTGTCCCAAAATGTTATTTAACATGTTCAAACATACAGAAAGGTTGAAAGAATTTCATGGCAAACACCCTTAGACCCATCACCTATATTCACCATCTACCATTTGCTCATCATGATAAATCTCTCTCTCCATCCCCAGAGTGATCTTTAAAACCTTCCACAGCTTTCCATTGTCTTGATTATAAAACACAGATTCTTGTTCATAGCCCTGCATAAGGTGGCCACCACTGGGGCTGGGGCTGGGGCTGTAGCTCAGTGGCCCACCACTTGCGTATCATGTATGAGGCACTGGGTTGGATCCTCAGCACCACATAAAAGTAAACAAAATAAAGGCATTCTGTCCATCTACAACTACAAAAAAAAAAAAAAAGGCCTCTGCCTCATTCTGGCTTGTCCCAGGCTGTCTTCCCTCCCTTTCTCCTTGGACACACAGTGCTTGACCTGCTTGTCCACAGTGCCAGGCTGCAGCCCACCTCACAGTCTTTGCTAGGCATCCTCTTAGTCCTTCTCCTCACCAGCCTGCTTCCCATTAATCATCTGGGTCTTAAATGTTACATCCTCTGAAAAACCTCCCCTCATCCTCCGCTGAACTAGGTCACAGTAGTCTGCCTCTATTTCCCCTTCACTGCACACATGGCAATTATAATAAATTATTCATGTAATGAGTCATTTAATGTCTGTATCTATTCCCTCCCCACCATGTAAGATTCATAAGGGTAGAAACACTATTTTTTTTTACAGCTACATCCCCAACACTTGTCTCAGAATAGGTAATCAAAAAAAAATTTGTGAAATAAATTTTGAAAAGAAAGCAAGATATAACATTGGAGAATGTTAGAACAATAGGCATCTTTAAAGACCACCTATTCATCCCACCCTCCCTTGCTGGGGATCAAACAAGGCCACACTCGTAACAAGTAAGCCTACTTTACCTCTGAACCATACCCCTAGTCCAAGACCATCATTTCTAACTCCCAATTGACAGGAGTCACACAGATCAAGAAAAATCTCTGAATATGCTAACTGATTGGTATTTTCAAAGTAACCTTTGTAAGTTAATAATAATGCACATTTCAAAACAGTTAAAAGAGATTTTAAATTGTTGTCACCACAAAGAAATGATAACCATTCAAGGTCATAGATATGCAACATAGCCTGATTCGATTGTTCTGCAATGTGTACACATAAAAAAACCATCAGATTGTACCTCCCTAAATGTATACAATTATTATTTGTCAATTAAAAACAAAATAAAGGCAAACTTTCTGCAAGGACTGTAATTACAACCCTAGACTGTTGGTTCCAGCATTCCACTTCTTGGAAGAAGAGATCATGGCCCTGCCTGGAATATTCCATTCCTTATTTGGAGACATTGAGTCTCATTTTTCCCTCAGATGAATCAAACAAGTTGTAGAGTCATAGGTAAACAGAAAAGCCTGACTGTATCCACCCAGTATATAAATAACACCTGCAAGACACAGAGGATTCGGGTAATCAGCTCGTTTCACTTATGTTGCTGCTGTCATTGGACTTACTCATCAGGATGTAGATTTTCTAGATCATAAAAACAAAGATATTTTGATGGAACTTCATATACTTCCCTTTCCTTAAGAAAGGAACTCAGGGGGCTGGGGTTGTAGCTAATAGATATGGAAAATGAAGAATCCCCCAAATAATGTAGCCTGAGAAAAAGGGAGTAAAAAGAAAGCCAAGCACTGACAGCTTTCATTTCCCAAGACAAATGTTTCCCTGATGTTAATTGCAGGCAGGAAGGAGGTGTCTCATCACACTAAGGTTATAGCCTCTCACGGGTATTGACCTTCCTTGGAGTAAATCCTCTCCAGATGTGGATCATAGACCCTGACCCAAGAGCTCAAATTCCTCAGCACTCAAACTCACCCCTTCATGGATTGATAGAACAAACCTCAAATTCCTGGGTGCCCAAGAAAACTGATATGCTCACTAGACCACCTCTCAGGATAACCTATATAAGACCAGGCCCTTCCTTTGTTCGTGGGCTCATTTTCTACCAGGTAAGTGGGTCCCACCACAGCATCATTTCATCCCTGCATCCCCTGCTCCTAAGTGAAACTTTGTTCCTGAATAAAGTGCTGAGCTAATTTGTGAAGTTTGCATTCTTCCAGGTGTTTGGGGGCTAACAGTGGCTCAGTGGTAGAGCACTTGTCTAGCATGTGTGAGGCCCTGGGTTTGAGCCTTAGTACCACATAAAAATAAATAAATAAAATAAAGGTATTGTGTCCAACTACAACTAAAAATAAAAATGAGAAAGGAACACAAATACATAAATAATAATCATTAGAATGAATTGAGCCCAGATTCTCAGTAATATTAATCTCATTATCACATGCCAAGGTTTAACAGTCAGTAGAGAAGAAGGAGAGGGCCATGCGAGAAATAAGGGGAAACCCTTTCTTTTAAAGCAAAGTGGAGAGAAATGTCAAGTTCTAGAAGGCCCGGAGAGTGAGAACCTATAGTGTGTTGGGTGTGATCAGTGTTTTTTTTTCCCATGTACATATTTCACATTAAACTGAATATTGCTTCTAGGAATTAGCAGGAGAATTTTCCTCCTACAGTAGTGTCTTTTGAAATTAAAGAAAAGCAACAGTAAAAAAAAAAAGTCTACACTGGCAAGGTTATAACCAAAATTAGATCTGACAAGGTTTGAACAATAGCCAGGAAAATTGGGCCACATCAAAAATTCCAAAAGATTGTGTGAATCATTTTTGAATTTAACATTTGATTCCAGAGCACTGCTCCAAACTTATTAGACAAAATCTTCAGAAATCCCAATAATTTTTATCAAACTTCTGTGATTCTAATACAAGTGGATTACACTTTAAGAAACACTGTATTAGAGGACAAATGATCTCAACTATATAATTTGGACCATCTCTATGTCATGATGGTTGCTTGGATTTGGCCTTGGAATAATCTCCCTTTTAAATAATCCAAAGATTATCAACTCTGCAAGGCAACTACAATGAGATGGAAAGAACCTAACCTTAGTCTCAGAAGACATTACCTCAAATCTCAACTACTTATCAACCATGTGAACTCAGCAAGTTAATTATCCAATCTAGGCCTTGGCCTATTTGATTAGAAAATAGGAATTATGAGGCTATCTTGGAGTAACTGAAGATATCAAATGAGATAATATGTGTAAATATGCTTTGTAAATTTTAACCACTTTTAAAAAATGAATTATCTGTAGCGCTACGAGGTTCATAATCTGTTTAGGGACCTGTTTTACCTGATCGGTGGTTAGGGCTTAAGCATTCTGTATATTTCATTGTATATCTTACAATGACTCTTTCTATGACCCATCCTCTCTCCCCCACATCAGGGAGATGAAACCTGCCTTCCTCACGGGAATGTTGTTCAAAATCATGCTTTTTATCTACAGAAACAAAATTACAATGAAGTATATAGAATGCTCCAGTATAACACACACACACACACAAACACACACACACACACACACAGCTTTACCCATTGTGGCTGATGCTCTAGTTTGTATTTTAAATGACCTCCAAAAGCCCATGTATTAAAGGTTTAGGCCCCAGGTTGACACTATCAGGAGGTGGGGGAAACTAAAACAGGTATATCACTGGGGATATGCCCTTGAAGGAGATATTGGGACCTTGACCCCTTCCTTTCTCTCATTCCTATCCCAGCCATGAGGTGAACACTTTTGCCACACACTCCTGCCATGATGTGCCACCCCCACTCTACTAGAAGCCCAAAAGCAACAGGGCAACTGACCATGGACTTAAACCTCCAAAACTGTGAGCCCAAACAAGCTTTTTCTCTTTGTAAGTTGATTTATTACAAATATTTGTAATCCTAATGAAAAGCTAACATAGGTGATAAGTATTTATTTTTAGGCTAGAATTTCATACTTCAACTGATTAGTTAGTGAATATTACAGAAGATGTTTAATTTGATGGAGATCAAAACTGTATAAATATGTAACAATAAATCCCACTAATTATAATGCACTTATGAAAAAATACAAAGTAAATGGCAATATTAGCATTAAAAGGTCCTTCCCATCAAAACAAAACTGTGGTCAGCTTTTTGTCAACAGGTTGTAGAATTTGCAAACAAACCATCTTCTCTCCTCTTTCCTCAAATCCTCTTCTAGAGGAATGACTATCTCTTTCTATGATCCATCCCCTCTCCCCCACATCAGGGAGATGAAACCTGCCTTTCTCATAGGAATGTTGTTAAAAATCATGCTTTTTATCTACAGAAACAAAATTACTATTCTATCAAAACAAATTCCATAGAAACACAAACTACTATTGTCACTATGAGTAATTCATACTGTTTCAAAGATTATCAATTGTACCTCACTAGAATTCATCAGACAATTTTGGGGGGAGGGATCTTTTCATACTTGAAAAAGGAAAATATAATATATAATTAGAATTGCGCATGAATGGAAAAACACTAATATAAAGTAGTAAATCATGTTTTTCTCTCCTTTTTTTTTGTACTTAAGATTTAACCTAGGGGCACTTAACACTGAGCCACATCTCCTGCCTGATTTTTATGTTTTATTTTGAGGCAGGGTCTTGCTAAGTTGTTTATGGCCTCATTAAGTTGCTGACCTTGAACTTGTGATTCTCCTGCCTTAGTGTCTGGAGCTTTCTCCAGTATTTTAATACAAAAGGAGACTTGTCTCTGCTTTCCTTTTTCTCTGAATGAGGCCGAAATTAATGCAGCACATAAATCAAATATTTCATTATAGTAATTAAAACAAGTTTAAATCACTGGAATTTGCTGAGGGAAAGATGTCTCCTTATAGGAGGGCAGAGAACTAGATATGTGTTTAAATCAAAATATTATATTTTTATCCTCTTTATTGTTAGATATACTTAATTTGGGGGGGGGGGACTGATTGCACTTTTCTATATAGCCAGTGGCTCATTTTGTTTTCAGAAAGTTGAAACTTATTTGTGCAAATCTGTGGGAATTAATGAGTCCTGGTAGTAATACTAATGTTTAAATCTTTCTCATTTGGAAACAAGGAAGGAAATCATTCTATCACAAAGCGGTCATGTCAATCACTCATGGTTAAACTGTAGTTCCAGTGATTGGGGGTTGTGAATATATTTTCTTTTCCATCTTTTCCTATATTCATTATTCATAAATGGACTTTTTAAAAAACAAAAAAGAGATTCTTGGCTTTCAGTGAATATAAAGAAGGAGATATTTGGACTTTTCTGGAATCTTTTCTGATATCTTTCTGACTCATGGGGTGCACACCTGAACCATGGGAGGTCCCCTTCATGCTTTTGTATGCATGGGTTTATGGAAATATTGTTATTTCTTTTCAACTCCTTCCTGTTGCTGCAGAAACTGGCTCTATTAGAGTTGTTTGCTTGCAAAGCATCTGAATGCTCTGAGTCAAGTGAAGAGGTGGGCTGGCTGGCATCTACTCAGGGTGCCAATTATAAGGGGCACTAAACATCCCTGGAAATGTAATGAGGTGGAGAACTACTCTCAGGAAGAATACGGTATGAGCAGGAAGGAATAATATCTACTTGAGTAGACAGAGGAGGTGGGGACCCCATACCTGAAGAGATATTCATGGTTGATAAATTGCCTTCTAAGAAGAACAGGTCTGGTTAGAGGTGGGGGTTTTGTTTTGCAGAATGGAGCATACAAGTTCTGGTCAGATTTGAATTGCTAAAAACACAGGGACAGCAAAATTCCGTCTCTAAATAAAATATAAAAAAGGGCTGGGAATGTGGCTCAGTGATTAAGTGCCCTTGGATTTAATCCCTGGTTCCAAACAACAACAACAAAGAACACAGGGAAAAGAGGAGTTTGCCTTCACTGAGGATTTCCTCTGTACCCTTTCCACCAGGTAGGTGTGACTCAAAACAAAAGGTGTACAAATATTTAAAAAGCATCTGAAAAGTGTACCATGTGGTATATCAGTTCATGTATTGGCTCAGCTCTGTGAAGGCACCAGGTCTCCATTCCTGGATTGAACACAGTAGTCTAAATAAGCGGGGTGTTTTTCTCTGGAACTTGAAGATGAGACTTGGGTCTAAGGGGCTAGAGAAGGAAGATACATTTTCTTTTTTTTTTTTTGTGGGAGGGGGCAGTTACTGGGGATTTAACTCAGGGGCACTCGACCACTGAGTCACATCTCCAGCCCTATTTTGTATTTTATTTAGAGACAGGGTCTCACTGAGATGCTTAAGTCCTTGCTAAATTGCTGAAGCTGGCTTTGAACTCGCGATCCTCCTGCCTTAGCCTCCCAAACCCCTGGGATTACAGGCTTGCACCACTGCGCCTGGCAGGAAGATACATTTTCAATATCCTGTGAATATCTATTAATCACTGGATCACTGGGACTCTGGAATGCAGATATTTTTTGGAAGAAATAACAGGGTAATTTGCCAAACTCTGCCATGATCTGCACATATGTTCATTTCTGCTTTCTCCCTGTCGTCTACCTATATCAGCTAACAATGCACTCTCCTAAACATCCTATTCTGATGGGAATTTGGGCTCTTTGGTTTGCATCTAATTAATAGGCTTTATTTCTAGGAGCAGTATTAAGTTTACAGAAAAATGAAGCAGAAAGTACAGAGTTCCAATATGCTACCCCACCCCAGTTTCTCTTATTATTAACATCTTGTATCAATGTGGTACATTTGTTAGAATTGATGAGCCAATATTCATGTTATTTTTAACTAAAGATCATAGTTTCTACTAGAGTTCATTCTTTGTGCTTTACAGTTTTATTAGTTTTGATAAGTGCATAATATAAGATATATACAATTACATTTTCATGCAGAATAGCTTCACTGTCCTCAAAATTTCCTGTGCTCCAAACCCTAGCAACCACTAACTTTTTACTATTTTCAGTAAAAAGTTTATGGTCTTTTTTTCAGAATGTCATATACTTAAACTCATATGGGAAGCAGACTTTTCAGACTTGCTTCTTTTGCATATCAATAGGCATTTTGAGTTTCTCCACGTCTTTTGTGAGTTTATAATTTATTTTTTTTTAAAAAACTATGGTGGGCTGTGCACGGTGGTGTCCCAGTGGTTCAAGAGGCTGAGGCAGGAGGATAGCAAGTTCAAAGCCAGCCTCAGCAATTTAGTGAGGCCCTAAGCAATTCAGTGAGACCCTGTCTCTAAATAAAATACAAAATAGGGCTAGGGATGTGGTTCAGTGACTAAGTGGCCCTGGGTCCAATCCCTGGTACCAAAAACCAACCAAACAAACAAAAAACAACCAAAACACCATGGTGGGCTGGGAATGGTGATGACAACCTTTAATCCCAGCTGCTCAGGAGGCTGAGGCAGGAAGGTCACAAGTTCCAAGTTAACCTCAGCAACTTAGTGAGGCCCTAAGCAACTTAGCATGAACCTGTGTCAAAATTAAAAATTAAAAAAGGGCTAAGGATGTGGCTCAGTGGTAAAGTACCTCTGGGTTCAATCCCTGGTACCAACATAAACAAATATTTTAAGAATTTAAAAATTGTGGTAAGAATACTTAACATGAGATCTACCATCTTCAAAACAAACACCCTTTGAGGGAAGCAGGCACTAGGGATTAGACCCAGAGGCACTTGACCACTGGGCTACACTCCTAGTCCTTTTTATTTTTTGAGACAGGGTCTCACTAAATTGCTGAAGCTGTCCTCAAACTTGTGATTCTCCTATCTCAGCCTCCCTAGTTGCTGGGAATTAGAAGTGTGCACCACCATGCCTTGTTTCAACAAATTTTTAAATATGCAATACAGTATTTGTTCTTATTGTGCTGTTATTAAGTAGAGTGAAAAGAGAAAATAATGGAACTCTGAGGAAACAATAACAATTTTAAAAAATCCCATCAGATGCTGGGCATGGTGGCACACATCTGTAATCCCAGCTGCTCTGTAGGCTGAGACAGGAGGATTGCAAGCTCAAAGCCAGCCTCAACAATTTAGTGGGGCTCTAAGATACCTGGCAAGACCCTATCTCTAAATTGCCGGGTTTCTGTTCTCGCGACTAAAAGGCTCAGGGGTCACTCCAGTTGAACTGGGCTAACTGGGCTGCACAAAATAACCACACAAGAGACACAAATACCTTTTTCTTTGGGGTCACTGTGACTACGCCTCTGACCTTAAGGGTCCGCAGAAAGAGAGAGAGTGAGAGCACGCGCTGACCCCTTTTATTGAGGAGAAGCTATTCAAATGAGGCAAGGGGTCAGGTTTCAGGGGGCTGAGTATCTTCATGATGTCCATGTCAGCAGGTTGACTGACACCTGGGTAGGCCACACCCAAGGGCACAGTAAGAGAAGGGGACACACACAAGGCACTTCCATGGAAGATTCTATCCTAAACAGGGCAAGGGGTTAGATTACAAAGGAACAGGTGAGCATAGCTTCACCCATGGGGCTGTAGCAAGACACCAACCCTTGCACCCAAGAAGGGTGCCACATTTCTGCGACTGAGCGCCTCAGCACCCAGCCAGGGAGTGTAACTCAGTCATGTGTAAGGTTGGCCTCCCACACTAAATAAAATATAGAAAGGGTTGGGGATATGGCTCAGTAGTAAAGTTCCCCTGGGTTCAATCCCTAGTATCCGCCCCCCAAATTCCATCAGATGATGGGAAGTCTGCATTTGTTTTGTTAGAGTTATTATTGCTGTTATCAGCTACAAACAGTGGTCTTGTTTATTTATCTAATCATGTTTAGTGCAAAATTAGTAGCAATTTTAATGCAGTAATTTTAGTGCAAAATTAGCAGAAGTTTTCTGCTCATTTTTTTCCTGTAAACCTTATACTGCTCTTAGAAATACAGCCTATTAATTAAAAACAAACTAACAAGCTCAACTTCCTACAAGAACAGGAAGTTTAGGAGAGTAAATTGGCTACCAATATAGACAGTTGGTAGGGACAAAGCAGAAATGAACATATGTGTAGACTTGGTCTATGATAGAGTTGGAAAATTACTCCTCTTATTTCTTCCAAAGTAGCTTAACATGCTGACTTCTACCTTCTGGGTGGAATATGTAGCTTAGACCAAAGCTTTGTGCCACCCTGTCCATATTTTACATGCTTCTAATTGGTACCAGGAATTGAATCCAACGGTGCTTAACCACTGAGCCGCATCCACAGTTTTTTTGGTTTTTTTTTAATTTTGATATAGGGTTTCACTAGGTTGCTTAGAGCCTCGGAAAGTTGCTGAGGCTGAATGAAAATGGCCTAAACTCATCAATCAAAAGACAAAGACTGGCATATTGGATTAAAAACAAGACCCAACAATATGTAGTCTCCAACAGACTTATCTCATAGGCAAAGACATCCACAGACTGAAGGTAAAAGGATGGGAAAAAACATATCATTCACAAGGATCTCGTAAACAAGCACTGGTTTCTATTCTCATATCGGATAAAGTGGACTTCAAGCCAAAGTTAATCAGAAGGGACAAAGAAGGTCATTTTATACTGCTTAAGGGAATTATACATCAACAAGACATAACAACTATAAATATTTATGCCCCAAACCATGCAGCATCTACATACATCAAACAAACCCTTCTTAATTTCAAGAATCGAATAGACCATAACACAATAATACTGGGTGATTTTAACATACCTATCTCAGCACTGGATAGATCCTCCAAAAAAAAAAAACTAAATAAAGAAACTATATAACCAAAAAATACAATTAATAATTTAGACTTAACAGACATATAGAATATTTCATCCATCAAAGACTGATGGATAAAATGGAATCCATCTTTCTTCTCAGCAGCACATGGATCCTTCTCTAAAATAGACCATATCTTAGGCCATAAACAACTCTTAGCAAGTAAAAAAATAGAGACAATACTTTGCATTCTATCAGATCATAATGGAATGAAACTAGAAATCAACAATAAAACAAAAATGGAAGCTACTCTAACACATGCTTCACATTCTAATGTCTTGTTCATTAAATTCACTTTCCTGATATCTAGCATGTTCTACTATGAGTTATTCCTGACTTCTTGAAGATTGATTGTATGTCCTTTGAATATTGATTATATGTCACCTATTCCTCCTGTGTTTATACTTATTCATCTTTGGAGAAAAGCACACTTGCTGAATTGACACACACAGATTGAATGAGCATCCAGCTTCTGTTTTTAAGGCTATAACCATGTCAAACAGCTATTGGGGCTCAGCTCTTAAATCTTCCCTTGTTTCAATTTTTGCTCACTTATTTTCCTACAAGTGTTAACTCTGATGTCATTACCCAATAAATCATGGATAATGACAAGGATCAGCATGGTATTCTGTATATAAACAGTTAGTGCTGGGCATGGTGGCATATGCCTATAATCCCAGGGCCTCAGGAGATAGAGGCAGGAAGATTGAAAATTTAAAGCCAGTCTCAGCAACTTAGTGAGGCCCTCAGCAACTCAGCAAGACCCTGTCTCTAAATTAAAAAATTAAAAAGGGTTGGGGATGTGGCTTAGTGGTTAAGCACCCCTGGGTTCAATCCTGGGCACCAAAAAGGAAAAGAAAAGAAAATTAAGATCCTAACAAAAAAATGAGGGAGATGACCTATCTCTTAGATTGGAGGGTAAAGATATACAGTTTTCCCTGCCATGTGAATGCACCACCATACTTAGACTCAAAGAATACTTTGCATGTGTCTGACCAAGAAACTCATGGTACACTAAAGAAAATATATCTGTGGGCTCATGCTATGCAATGTACTGGTTTTATGTGCCTCATCATCCCAGAATACAATGGAATGGCTCCCTCAAAGTTCAGTTACAGAATCAGCTGATAGATGATACTTAGTGACACTGAGGTGATAATTTGCATGACATAGTCATGTAAATGTATGCAGCCAATATAAGGTGCTGTCTCCCTCATAGCTAAGGTAGGGGTGCAGGAACCAGGATGAAGAACTGGGAATGGCCCCTCTTATTCTTACACCTAATAGCCTGCTTAAGGAATTTTCCCTGTATGTTTCCATGAACTTGAGTTGGATGAGTCTAAGTATTTTGATGGCCAAGGAAGGGATGTGTACATTGAAGACATGGTTTTATTACACTGGAAACTGAAAATGCCTCTTAACCATATCAGGTTCCTCATACCACAGAACCTCAGATAGAGAAGGAGGTACCTGTGTTCACGGGGATTATCATCAAAAGGAAATTGGGTCACTCAGGTCCAATGATTGCAGGGAGAACTAGGTCTAGAGGTCAAGGGATTTGCTGAGAGAACTCATAGCAGTCCTTTGATCAATAATCCTAACCTGTGGGAAACTGCAACAACCAGTAAAAATAGGGCCACTAAGAGATAATATCTGGCCAGAATGGAAGTTTGGGTCAATCACTCAAATAAAGAAATCCATCTAGCCAGGCATGGTGGTGCACACCTGTAATTCCAGCGACTCAGGAGGCTGAGGCAAGAGGATCACAAATTCAAAGCCAGCCTCAGCAACTTAGTGAGGCCCTAAGCAACTCAGTGAGGCCCTAAGCAACTCAACCAGACCCTTTCTCTAAATAAAATATAAAAAGGGGCTGGGGATGTGACTCGGTGGCCATAGTGCCCCTAGGTTCAATTCCTAGTACCAAGGGGGGGTGGGGGAAGAGAGAGAGAGAGAGAGAGAGAGAGAGAGAGAGAGAGAGAGAGAAATGAACAAAGGAAGGAAGGAAGGCAGGAAGAGGGAGGGAGAAAGAAAGAAAAGAAAGAAATCCTTTTAGCTGAAGTACTGACAGAGAGTAAAGGAGAATTTGAAAGATGATAACTCAGATCCTGTGCTTGGCCACAGAGACTGAAGCACCCGTGTTTTCCGTTAACTCTTCCTTCCAACCTCATTCTTCCCAGCTGTCCTGCATGAAGAGAAAAGGTGGTAGCTAAAGTTTTCGATTTCATGTGGGAGTGTGGCAGAACTGCTGTCACCCTGCAATGATACAGTAGTCACGGGTCAGAACATTTTCTGAAAGCGCTACATAATAAATCAGCCTTTGTGGGCCATATGGTCTTTGTCACAACCACTCATCTCTGCTGTTGGAGCACAAAAACAGCCATAAACAATACATAAAAGAATATGTGTGGCTGTATCCCAATGAAAACTTTACTAACAAAACCAGATGGCTCGTCTGTGGGCTGCGGATTGCTAACTTCTGTGATCCCTGAACTGAGGAATGAGTATTTCTTTCTTTTTTGGGGGGAGAGGTACTGAGGATTAAACTCAAGGGCACTTAACCACTGAGCCACACCCCCAGCCCTTAGAGACAGGGTCTTGCTAAGTTACTTAGTGCTTCACCATTGCTGAAGCTGGCTTTGAACTCGTGATCCTCCTGCCTCAGCCTCCAAAGCTGCTGGGTTACAGGGGTGTGCCATGTGTAACAGAATGAGTTTTTTTTTTTTTTTTATTCAGACAATATCATCAACAACAAAAGAGTAAATGCTGAAAACTTTCAATAAACTTCTAGCTTTTTGAAATGTACAGTTCATTATTGTTATACAGAGTCAGCGCATGTGCAATAGTACATGGGAACTTCTTCCTCCTATCTAACTGATAAGTAGATAAAGTTATAAATATTGCTAGGTGTCATGATGCTCACCTGTAATTTCAGCAACCAGGAAGACCAAGGAAGGAGGACTGCAAGTTTGAGGCCAGGCTCAGCATTTTAGCAAGACCATGACTCTAAATAAATAGATAAATAAATAAATAAATAGGGCTGGGGAAGTGGCTCGGTGGTAGAGTGCACCTGGGTTCAATCCCCAGATACACACACACACACACACACACACACACGGAGAAGATGGAGGAGGAGGAGGAAGTGAAGTAGAGGAGGAGGGAGAGGAGGAGGAGAAAAGGAAGGAAGGAAGAAAGAAAGAAGAAGAATAGAGTGGATGTTGAGGGTAAAGGCAATGAAACATGCTGGATCATTTCAGTTTGCTCCCACCATACCTACTCTCTCCAACCTTCCAGACTTCTTAGTGCTTTGTTAAGGTTTGGATATAAGATGTCCCCCAAAATTCACATGTGAAACAATGCAAGAAGGTTTGGAGGAGAAATGATTGGGCTATATCCTTAAACTAATCAGTGAATTGATCCCTGATGGGATGAACTGAGTGGTCACTGGAGGCAGGTGGGTGTGGCTGGAGGAGGGGGGTATTGGGGGCGTGGCTGTGAGGTCTGTATTTTGTACCTGGAGAGTGGAGTCTCTCTCTGCTTCCTGATCACCATGTGAGCTGCTTCCCTCTGCCACACTCTTCCTCCATGATGTTCTGCCTCACCTTGAGGCCTGAGGAATGGAGTCTTGTCCATGGAGACAAGACTTGTCCATGAGACCTCTGAAACTGTGAGCCCTCAAATAAATTTTTCCTCCCCCAAAATTGTTTTAGTCGGGTCTTTTAGTCACAGGAGCTAAAAAGTTGACTAAAATTTGTTTTATTCTTTTGCCCTCTGGCTTTCAGTTGGTCTTGACCAATTGTAGTCAATAGTGGGAGATCAGAGGACAGGAGGAGAGAAAGGTCATGTGTATTTCCCATGCTCCCTTCCTGCTGGGCTGAAGTTTGTTAAAGGCTGTTTTCCTCTGCCACAGATCCTGTCAGGTGGTCTTTCCTAATACTATAGCTATGACTTTTTCTTTCTTTACCTTCTTCTCTCTCTCCATCTCTTCCTTCTTTCTTTTCTTCTGTTTTCCCAGAGGGTTGAACCCAGGGGCACTTTACCACTGAGCTACATCCCCAGACCTTTTTATTTTAAGACAGGTCCTCACCAAGTTGCTGAGGCTGGCCTCAAACTTACAATCCTCCTACCTCAGCCTCCTGAGTCACTGGGATTACAGCTGTGTACCACCATGACTGGCTCTAACTATACCTGGAATTCTTTCTGGATTCCAATAATCACTCCCTCCCCTGACCTTCAGGTCTGGGGTAAATGTCCCCCTGATGCTACTAGCTTTGGAGTACTTCAATATCTCTTATTGAGTTCCTTTTACCATGTCCATATCTTTATAAATAGATCTTTCATTAAGCCTTCTTCAATTTCCGTTTGTGTCTGTCATTTGTTTCCTATGAGGATCTTGACTGAGAAAGATGTCATTAATTTTAAAATAGTCTCCTCTTCAGAGATGTTAAAATGTGAACAAAACGTGCACCTTAGGATCATTGCTATATAGCCCTAATGAATGAATGAATCAATGAATGATTAGTATTCTGTACAGTACAGCTCAAAAACCAAACAGGGCTGAGGATATAGCTCAGTTGGTAGAGTGCTTGCTTTGCATGCACAAGGCCCTGGATTTAATCTCCAGTACCACAAAACAAACAAAACAACAACAAAAAACTATACATTAGTATGTAGTGGTATGATAGATTGTGTTGTTCAGAATGAACTTCAAAAATCAGAATTGATACTGTTTCTCCCTGAGAACTTAGATGCTCTTTCTCAGGCTTGCTTCTGAGAAGTAGCAAAAAGGTCTTGCCCAAGACCCTTAGTGTTACACCAGAAGTCAAAACATTAAAATGCTATTTAATTATTGCATTTTTAATGAGGTGAGATAGTTCCATAGCAAATGTTGGTAAACATGGGTACCGTTTTGCTTTTTATGAGGCAGCACAAATTACCGTCCTTTGTGATTCTTCATAAACTGAGTTCCAGTCTTTTTGCAAGAAGAAAATAGCCCACCGCTGTGGGAATATTCCAGATTCTTCAGGGGTGGCAGTTAACTCACATTCACTGTGCCATGAGAGAGCTGGTATATATTATGGGCAAGCCTATTTTAACAGACACGATCTTCCTTACTGCCCTTATTTTTAAAAAATTTTTATTTATTTATTTTTACATGAGCTCTCTTATTATTTTTCTGAATTACAATGCTTAATAAACCTTTATACAACAATTTATCATATCTCTGTTTGTATGTAAGGTATGTTGACACCAAATTCACATCTTCATACATGTATTTTGTATAATGTTGAGGGTCTCCTTCCACCATCCATGCAATTCCCCTTCTCCCTCCCTTTCCTTCCCACCCCTCTTCTTTATCTAGAGGTAATCTTCCTCCCATGCTCTCCCTCCCTACCCCATTTTTTGTAAAACATTTTTTAGTCTAAGTTGCCTGTCTAGAATTTACCAACACTCCAGCAATACCATTCATCAGAATTGTATAGGCTGTCATATAACAGAACACCAGCAAGGGCCTCTACTCAACATAGAACAAGAGCTGCTGTGACTTTGAAAAACTTGAATGCATTTTCTTTCCTAATTTCTAATTCCCTATTTGTCCTGATAGAGACAGAGAGATAAGTATCTTACCTCTGGCCTTCGTCATCATTTTTACATCAGAATGTAAAAAAAAAAAAAAATGTGCTCTTTCCTTCACTGAGAAAGTTTTGCTATCCAAATGTAACAGCTGAGCTGGACATGGTGGTACATACCTCCTGAGTGACTCAGGAGGCTGAGGCAAGAGGATCACAAGTTTGAGGCCAGCCTCAGCATCTTAGCAAGGTCCTGAGCAACTTTGTGAGACTCTGTCTCAAATAAAAAGGGTTGGGATGTTGCTCAGTGGTTAAGTGCCCCTGGGTTCAATCTCCAGTATCAAAAAACAGAAAAACAAACAAATAAACAAACCCCACTGGACTAAATAATGTATTTAATGACATTATTGATTTACATTAATAAATGTTCTAGGGACCAGCAGCCAGAAGGAAGACTATACTCTGAGGAGAATTGCACTTTCCTTCCAGAAGGTTTCCTTGTTTCCACAGTCTCTTGGTTGAGAGGTAGTGGCCACATCCTCCCGATTCCCCACTGCCCCTTCTATTGACCATTCTTTCCTAGTCTATGCCAAAGACCCTTTCTGAGATTCCTTCCACCTACCATCTCACTGGCTACCATTCCCCCTTACAGATACCTATTTATATTCAGTTCTCTCTTCCACTCTGATAAATGCCTTTGAACTTTGACTCTCACTTATCTCTTCTGCCTCAAGTCTTGCCAGTACCTTGGGAAGTCTCATCATCCATGTGGACAACCTCATCAATTCCCTGTCACCATGATGTGTTCTTCTTCTCTTCCAAATACCTCCTATTTTTATATTCATTTTACTCACTCTTCAACCATATTAGGATCACTAGCCCTTCCCCATATTCTTGCAGTATACCAGCCCACTCACTACTGTCCTAATTTCCTTTCAGACTGACCCTGGTCCTGTGGGTCATCACATGATCCATTTTCTCAATGCTATAATCAGCTCCCTCAGATTTGTTCTGCTATCACACCTTTACTATAACCATCCACCCCTGGATTAGTCCTTCAATATGCCTTCTTTCTTCCTCAACCTGCGTGACAAAAATGGTCAGTCATGCTGATTGATTTCATCATGACTTATAAGATATTTCTCCAAGAGGTATTTGAATATCTGTTAACTATAGAATTACAAGGAAGAAAAATCTAAGAAATCTGTGTTTGAAGACCACATTTTCAATTTTGCTGTCTGTATCATTCTGGAATTAATGACTGTGCACAGAATTGATTCCACCTTTTTTTTTTTTTTAAGGAAGGATTTTCTTCTGATCTGGTGATGGAAGGCTGAAGAAATAGACTTCATAGTGAATTTTCAAGAACTTCCTAAAACACCTGGAACTACCAAGGAAACTGCCAAGAAGCTGTGAAATCAAGAATTGGCCTATCAAATCGGAAAGCCACAATTATATTTACTTGTTCCAAAGCCACTCCATGTTTGCTACCATAAGAAGCTATGGCCCTTATTAAGAAGTTGCTACCAGGTATGGCGCCCAATGGAAGTTGTCCTTCAAAATGGCCTCCTAAAGTGATGCTTACCTCTTTGTAGCCATGCCATAGTGTAGTCCCCTCCTACATTGAAAAGGACTGACCTGTATGGCCAGAGGGATACTATAGAAGTAACATTGAGTATATTCTGAAACTGTCATAAAATTTACTGTCACTTCCACTTTGTTCTCTTTTGGATTATTTCCACAAGAAGGAGCCAACTTCCATGTTCCGAGAACACTGATGCAATACTATGTGGAGAAGTCCATGTGGGGAAGAACAGAGGCCACTCCCAACAACCAGCACCAACTTGCCAGTCATGTGAGTGAGCCACCACGAGAGTAGACTCTTTAGCTTGAGAGAAGCCTTCAGATGAATGTAGTCCCAGCTGGCATTATGATTGCAACTTCATGACAGACTTTAAGACAGAATTGGCCAGTGAAGCTGCTTCCAAATCCCTAACCCCCAGCAATCGTAAGAGATAATCTAGTGTTTGTTGTTGTTTTAAGCCACTAAGTTTTGGGGTAATCTTATTGCAGGAAAGATAACTAGTACAAGTATCAACATCGCAGACCTTCCTTCAATGTGCTTTGGATGATCATACTGCCTTTCTGCTTCTTCATCACCCACCCCAATGATCTAAGCTCAAACTCAAGAGTTAATGCTTGTAGAGGTCCCATTTGCAATTCTACAGGAATGACCTAGATCTCTCCACTGCCTGGTTCACTCTTCATTAGCTTTCTGAGAAAGGCCAAGAAGCTCCACTGGACCATTCAACCACAGAAAACAACTATATCTGGATAAAATATCATGCCATATTTTCAAAAGCTACCTGAAAACTTTGGAGAAAACCCAAAAGGCAGGCAGGTACTGGAAGACAGCCATCACTTGAAGCAAATAAACTTGATGAGTCATCAGTGTGGGGGGAGAGTGTTGTCTAAGGGCAGGTTACAATATGTACCACCCTCGGGGTGGGGATGAAAGAAGGCTTAATGAAGCTGGGAAAACTGCATTTTTATTACTTGGAAGAAGCAGAGGAGAGAATAGGGACAAACACAGCAACTGAAAAGTGAAGAGGGACATCTCAGAAAAGAGAAAGCAAGGCAGGAGGAGTCTCAGATTCTGTACAGAAGCTGCCTAAGTTTGTGACAGGTCACTGAACCATGCATTTGCAGGCTGGGAATTGGGGCAGATTCCAAGCAGTCCAGCTAAGGTTAAAAGAACTGCACTGAGAGTTCAGCTAAGTGGAGATGGTTTTCCAATTGAGTTTGACCCATTAAAAAGTGCCTACTCCTTCCTACACACACGGGGTGAGGAGCAGGAGAGAGAGGGAGGGAGAGAAGAGAGGGGAAGAGAGAAAGAGAGAGAGAGAGAGACAGACAGACAGGTAGGGGGGGAGAGAGACAGATAGGTGGGGGGAGGAGAGAGAGAGACAGAGAGAGAGAGAGAGAGAGAGAGAGAGATCTGCTGTATCAGTGTGAACAAGCCAAGCCAAACTGGAGACCCCCCCCCATGGGGTCCAAAATCTACATAGAAAAGTCCTGAGAGATTTCCAGTGAGAAATCAGCTTTCTAAAGACAACCTACTAATAAGACTATAAAAATGCCTCCCAAGTTTTGTTATAGGGTGTCGTGTGTGTGTGTGTGTGTGTGTGTGTGTGTGTACCAGGGATTGAACTCAGGGGCACTTGACCACTGAGCCACACCCTCAGCCCTATTTTGTACTTTATTTAGAGAGAGGGTCTCACTGAGTTGCTTAGGGCCTCGCTGAGTTGCTGAGGCTGGCTTTGAACTCGCGATCCTCCTGTCTCAGCCTCCCAAGCCACTGGAATTACAAGCATGTGCCACTGCACCTGGCTTAGGGTATCTTTTTAAAAAAAATACCACAGCATATTCATTCATTTATATTCAAGTAATCTGTGTATCTCGTTAGGTAAAGTGACTGTAATATTTTAAGTTTATCAGGAAGACTGGTTTGAAGGAGTCAGAGCAGTTCCTTAAATGTCAGCTTATCTTCAAGGCTTGGAACTCTCAGGCTATGGGGCAAAGGGCTCTGGCTGGCTTGTCAAGCTAGTCACCATTTGACATTCCTCTTCTAGCCATGCCATTGAACTTTATCTGATATGTCTGAAGGAGACAGAAGTCAGAGTGGTTTCTAGTATGCTTGGTGAACAAAATCATATTTGTAAATGGAGCATAAATCTTTTTGCAGTTGAGAAATCACTGCCTGATCTTCAAAAGAATAATATCAAAATAGTGTCAAATCTACTTTTTATTTATTCATTCATTTATTTATTTTGGTACTGGGGATTGAACTCAGGGGCACTCAACCTCGCTGTTGCTGAGGCTGGCTTTGAACTCAAGATCCTCCTCCTTCAGCCTCCTGAGTAACTGGGATTATAGGTGCACCTACAATCCACCACCATGCCTGGCAGAGCTTCCTGCTTTAAATCTTAGATATTGGAATTTGGCCTTTCCACCACTTGTTTTGTTATTTGGTTTGTTTAGGAATAGATTATGGGACAAACTGATATTCTGAAAATGGAGGAAAAGTCCGGCTCCTGGTTAAACACCAATGTGTGATTTTTTCAGGCCCCATCACTAGCAATTGCAGAGGCAGGCCTCACAGGGAAAGTTGCCCTCCCACAGAGAAGCACAGCCAGTGAATTGAACTATTTGTGCAGAGTTATAGTCAAGGATTTAGGGCCCCTTGGCCAATCTTGCTCTTTCATCCACATTCTCCATGGATGATTGGTTCTAGAACCCCTGAGGATATCAAAATCTGGCTACTCAAGTCCCTTATATAAAATGGCATAGTATTTGCCTATAAACCTATACACATCTTCTCATATACGTTAAAACATCTGTGGATATCTTATAGTACCTAATATAAGGTAAGGGCTATGTAAATAGTTTTCTGCATTGTTTGGGGAACAACAAGAAAAAGAAGTCTGTGTATGTTCAGCACTGCCGCCATCTTTTTGTTCTGAATATTTTCAATCCCAGGTTGGTTGAATCTACAGGTACAGAACCCATAGATAAGGAGGGATGACTGTATTTGCATTCTGGGATCTGGTGTCTTCATTTCTAGTCTTATCTATTTGAGGCCTTGGGCAGAAGTTTTCTTCAAGTGCCGCTGCTGAGATCTTTTTGTGCAGTTGGGAGAGGGAAGGGAAACTTGGAAGACATTTTTCCCCACTCGGAATACTCAGTATTCAATATTTTTCCATGCCTAGCTATATGCCCAAATCCAGAGTCTATGAGACCACCAGAACCTTTTGTTTGTGGAGTGAGATGGCTCCAAATCTGCATTTTCCACCTGACTCTTGACACACCAGTGCACTATTTCATGGGAAAAAAATGGAACAGGGAGAGTTGGTGCTTTCTCTAGTTTAAGACTCTTATGTTCCCATCATCCTATATATAGGACACCTATAAAGACCTTTACAATTGTTCCATTTAAGTATTTATAGGTGAACCTATATATAGAACAATGGAACATAATTAAAGGCTTAACTTTCATTTGTGGCTTATTGCTTTAATTGCCTACTATGCCACCTGAGAGCTCTGCTGTCTCCCAGCTCAGGTGAGCTCCTGGGAAGACTGCATTTTTCTATTCCCAAAATACCACAAAGAATCACAGCACTAAAACCATTGGCCATACTGAGCAAGTATGGCTGGTGCTTGATAAACAAAATGAATTTTAATAAATTTGCTCCAAAATATTTTATTAATAAAAGTTTCATATGGACAAAATAGAAGACAGCGATGTGTCATACTGAATAACACATTGAAATCGTGTTTATGGTTGTGGTTTCTAATTTCTCTACAAAATTTACCAGCCATGATGGAATAAAGAGAGTAAATATATATGTTCATATAGTTTTTTGAACTATTTTGAAGTAAAAAAAAAAGCATTGTGCCAATTTTTAAGGGAAAGAAAGCTCATAATAAAATAGACTTTAAAAATTACAAATAAAAATCTGTACATCAAGGATATTTTTAAGGCCTTCTCATGTGCACGGCACTGTGTAGAAAGAGAAGAGGGACCAGTAAGAAAGGAACATCATCACATCAGGTGTTACAGGTCTGGCCCATTTCCGCTTGCAGGACCATCTCCTCTTTTCTCAAGGGGAAAGTGTCAATCAGGTTGAAGAGGGCCACAGGTGTCACCAGGGAAACATAGCGTTCCTTGTCCATGCCATGCTTATCCACTAGCACCATACTGAAGGAGTAGAGTGGGATTCGTAGCAACAGCCTGGGGCAAACAAAGAAAAGAGAAACTGGATTAAACCTTAACTTCCAATGGTTATAGTGGGCCAACCAGAACCGTAGACACTGTATACTGAGAAAGGCTTGATACCATGAAGGACCTGAATCATCCTTTAGACCTTTGCTACTCAAAGTGTGGTCCTTGGACCAGCAGCATCACATGAGAATTTGTTTGAAAAGAAGACTCACATCTCACTCAAAACCTACCAAATTAGAATCTGCATTATTAATGAGATCCCCCAGATGATGGATATGGCCATGAAAGGTTAAGCAGCTCTGCTTTAGAGTATGGTCAGGAGGACTTCAGACCTGCAATAGGGCTATGCACCAATAGTTGCTACGAGGCATGTTTGACAAGGCTAAGAGACTTTTGGGACATTAGAGTTTGAAGACTGGTTTTGCATGACCCTATATATGCTAGAATTACATGGGTGTTTATCAGTGGGGGTGATTTTTATCCCTCTGGGGGCATTTAGCCATGTCTAAACACATTTTGGTCATCACAATGGGGAGTGAAGATGCTACTGTCTAGTGGGTAGATGTCAAGGATGCTGCTAAACATCATACAATGCACAACACCGCCTCTCTGCCAAATAAATCCATCCCCCAACTCTCCAAAGGGCCAAGGCTGAGAAACCCTGGACGAGGTAAACCTAATTGAAATAACTTTCCAAATATAATTGTGTCCTGTTCAGTGGCCAACTCAGAACTGCATCAATGGAAAGGAATGATGTTGGTCTACACCCCACATATTCTGACTTTGTTAATTATAATTTGTACCCCAAGTAATTCCAAACAGGGATTTGACATGATTTTACATGTCTGATGTTTTTTCCACTCTACTACATTAGAATTTCATCCTTATTGATGTTTTATATCAATACCAACATGTTTAGATATGAAAAGCCAGAGAAATCAAACAAACAGATAAATTAAGTCCAATAAAATAATGACCCCACTCTGTCTCCTCTGTTTTTTGTCTTTTTCAGTTGAGATATCTTGAGATTGTGTGAGGCACAAAGTAAACTGCCATCTGGATTTAAAGTGAAGCATTTTTTTCTCATACAAATGGATCTAAGTTTTTAAAAAACCATTACATAAAATACAAACTGCACTTTTTTGTGTGTGGAGTTTCAGGGAAGAAAAGGATAATTTATATTTTATTGCAGTGGGAAGCTAAATTGCTAGTTCACTTTTAGGGACTAGAAATGAAAGAAAGATAAAATTACTCAGCCTCTACCAGGTGTCCTATGGCACTAAGAGAAGAGCTTGGGAGCAGATGTCTTAGCCAAGTGCATTATTGAGTCTGAACACTTCAATGTAGGCATAGGTAAGGTGGGAATGGAGAACTAAATTGCTCTATATCTTTAAGAGGAGTGTACCAAATTTCTGGGGAGAAATCCTAACACAGGGCGGTTTCAGGAAAATAGAGGGGCAGGAATGTTAGGAGGGAGAAAAGGGCCAAACAATGTGGAGCCAGTGGAAAGGTGACCCATGAGACATTGAAGCATTTGGTTTTACAGTGCTTAAGAGGCTAGGATGGAACCACTAGCACTGAGGCCATGAAAGCTCAGAAATGACTCAACACCTCAGAGGGATGATGGGGCCAGCATGTCTGAGTTACACAAATGCTTGTCATCTGATTGGAAGGAGTTTTTTTTTTTTTTTTTTTTTTTCCTGGAGAATCTTCTAGGCAAACCTGGGGACTCAAATAATAATGTGAGGGTTAAAATTGTGGCTTTCTTTGCCCCTGTCATCTTTGGGATTGGTGGAAAAAATCACCCTAAGGAGCATTCATTAGCTCAGACATCCAGATCTAAAAGAAATGAGGGCCAGATCTATGTTGGAAAATTTTCCATTGTGGCAAAATGGGTGCTGGCGCACTAAACCATGGCAGAAAACTATAGTAATGGCACCAAATCCATAATGCAAGAGAAGAGAGATTCCCAAACCAAATATAAAATCTCTCCAGGTGTGAAGCCCCAGGTAATTTCCTCTCTTGGAGGCAAGTTGGCTCCATAGACTTTGGAACTTTACTTCCACTTCATTATTAAGTGAACCCTTTATGATCTTCTATAAAAAAAAGAAAAAGAAAAAGAAATGAGGAGCAGAAAGAAGGCAGGTGGCAACCCTGTAATACAGGCACCCAGCTTCCCCTTTCTGCTGAGTCCCTTCAGCAGTTTCATCATGGTCTCAGCTATTTGAAAATAGCTTTCAAACCAGACAAGAGCATTTTTGGATTATCTAGGCAATCTGCTTCACCTTCTCTTTTCTCCTGTGTTCCATGTTCTACCTAAATCATTCCCTTCATCCCACAGTAGACCCTGGACTGGAATTCATAGGGAAAAAGAAGACAACATCTTCCCTGTTTGTGCCTCACTTATATGTCAGATAAGTGGCCTGACATGGGATCCCTTAGCTGATGGGCCTAAGCGATTGTCTTGGAGTGACTTTTCCTGGACCATGTTCTAACTATACAATAAAGACTGATCCTCTTCTTTAAAAGCTACTTGGCAAAATTTCTGCTTCAAAACTTCGACACCCTTGATAAAACACTAGGTCAGTTGTTCTCATAGTGTGATCCCTTGGGAACTTGCTGGAAATACAGATTTTCAGACCCCACCCTAAAACTCCTCAAACTGAAAACTATGGAGGTAGAACCCAGCAATGTGTTTCAACAAGCTTCCCCCAGGGAATTCTGATGCAGGCTAGAATTTGAGAACCACTGCATAATTCATTTAAGCAACTTTATTGGTTATTCAAATCATTCTCTGCCTACAGAGGTCTATAGTTACCCAAACATATACAACCTGAATGATAGAGGTTTTGTTTCTTAAGTCAGATTTTGCTGTTCCTCAAGCTAGATGAGTTTACAATCACATCAAGATTTTATGAAGACATATATATGTTTAAATATATATACATGTATATATAAGTGATCATGTATATATATACATACATCTGATACATATGATCATATATATATATATATATATATATATATATATATATATATATATAATATATGATATAGATGTATACATATCTGCTATCCAAAGCAGACAAGTTAGCAAATTTTGCAACAGGTTTTTTTTTTTTTAAATCATCAACATGGTTTGAGCATGTAATTCTAAATAAGCAACAGCTTCATTCTTCTACTTTGAGAATGCTCATTACAGATTTTTAGATATCAACATATTCCTCTATCTTGACTTTTACAGACTTCAACTCAAGGTATTAATATTACAAATACACTTTTCAAGACTACTATCACCCCTGGAGATAAGTAAGCTATTTCCATGAAATTTGGTATCATCTACTCCACTTACTTAGCACCAATGTGGGGCCAGGCACTGTGTTAGGTACTGAGTAGGAAATACTTGGGGAAAAAATATGGCACTGACCTCAAGTGTTACATTCTGGGTGGTACTAGATGCAAATGCAGTAGCATAGAAAAAATACAAATGTTTAGGAGTGTACCCAGCTTTCTTTTGTCATCAGCCAACTGTCTAAGAGAACTCACAACTCTTCTTATTTTTTTCCCTAGTAGGTTGAATTTTTGTCCTTGGTAAGAAGGGGGCAAACTCTTTTTGGCTGGAGAGAAGTATAAATCAAACACAGAAGGGGTCAAATGCAGCTGTACAATAGGAAAATTAGAGAAAGAAGCTACTATCTCTACTTATAACATCATTTATTAAGACTATGTTTCTATTGTATGGCCTCTCAAAGAATTTCTATGAACCTCTCTGAATACCTGTGATAGGGTTCACTAAATACCATTTCATTTTCTTCCTGAGAATACAGAAAAACTGCATTTCCCAGCCTCCTTTGAAATTCAATTGCAATCATGTGACCAGTCCTGGCCAATAGACTGGAAGAAGGATCAATGTATGATACTTCCTAGGTGAACCATAGAAGAGTGGATGTGTGCTATGGATTGGATGTTGAACATCTTCCAAAGGCCTATGAATTAAAGGCTTGGTTTCTGGGATGGCATTATTGGGAGGTGGCAGACCCTCTTAGAGGTGGGGCCCAGTGTGAGGTCCTTAGGTTATTTGAGGGTATACACTATAAAGAAACTGGTCTCTCAGTCTCTCTCTGCTTCTTGATATAGCAGTTTGCTCTGCCATGTCTTCCCTCTTTGATGTATCACCCTCACCAGTGACCCAAAGCAATGGGGTTGCCTGATCTTGGACTGCAAACTTCAGAAACATGAGCTAAATGAATCTTTTCTCTTTATAAGTTAATTACCTCTGGCATTTTCTAACAGTAACAAAATGCTGACTAATATAGTATAGTTTAATCTTACTCTCCTTCTTCCTCTTTTGCAAAAACCTGGAAGCATATGTTCTGGATGTTGATGTACAGGATGATATAGCCATCTGGGACCCTGAAAGCTACGGAGCCACCTGGGACCCTGAGAAGAGAGATCTGCACTTTGCCCTGCAGTGTGTGACAAAAAAAAGCTAGGCAAGAAAGAAGGACTTTAAAGGAGTATTACTGTAGTTTAATTATCTATTTCACAGTGGTCAGGAGATTCAAGTAAAAATTTGGGTTATTCTGAAATTGCCTTGAGGCTGTTGAATCCTGTTCTTTAATCTGTTATTACTCAGAGTCTGAACACCATGGCTCTAGCTTTATAAGTTTGACCAAAATAAAATATAATTGTTAAAAAAAAAAAAAAAGGTATGGACAAGTACTCCGGAAGCATGGAGAAAAAAGAGGTCAAGGTTGGAAATACTAATTGGATGCCTGCTCACTAATAAAGCAAGGATTGCTTAGGTCCTTTTATTCAGATCCTCTTCCCCTGCCAACCCAACACACACGTACACACACACACACACACACACACACACTCACACACAGCAAAAACACTTGGATGTAGGGGGAAAGAAAAGAACACTGGTAATTACCCACTGCATAATTTACTTGGACAAGTAGCAACATGCCAATTAGCACGGTCATAATACTCCTCGAATAAAAAGCAATTAACCGTTGAAGTTTGCCTGAACTCAATACTGAATAGAAAGAAATCAGGGAACCTAATCAGATACAAGTGCATTCACAGGGGATCAAATTGAAAGACCAAATTTTCCCCTACCTGAGCTGCAGAGCCAGGTGGGGAGGCATAATCTTGGTTCCTATTCTGCCGATCAGGGTTGGGAACACGCCCACCAGCTCCACCACGGTGATGTGTCGAAGATCCAGGCCACACTGTGCTTGCTGGGGAAGGGGGAACCAATGGGGTGGGGGTGAGTATGGCTAAGGAAAGAGACCTCCATGTCAAAACTGCAGACTGACAGAAACAGCAATGGTCTGTTTGGGGAAATTTATCTGTCCACTCCAAACTATCCTGAAAACGGTGAGAAACTGGAGTAAACGGATGGCTATAAAATCTAAATACCTTCCTAGTGGCATCATTAAGAAATGGCTTGGCAATGGGATTTTGAAAACCTAAGCAAAATGGCAGTCTATGGTATTTCCAGACAGGGTGAGACCTTACATGAGTCAAATTTCCTAAAAAGTGTCCAAGACCACCCCAGAGGATTCTAACTTTGCAGGGAGAGAAGAATATTTCCAGAGTTCCCTTCTTAGTCCTTGTTTCCACCCCTCACATCCCCCTGTTCTATGCCCCCCCAACCCAAACCCAGGAGGAAACAAGGACGAAAGGTTCCAGATCTCTGAGCTGGCCCTTAACAAGAGCCTTGAGAATGTGGCTCAGACCTCCATGTGCCAGGAAGTCTCACCAGGAACAGCAGTGGCAATAAGGGACAAAAATTAACATAAGTCTAATCTGCCTAATGGCAAAAGAAAATTTCAAGTCTTGAATTATTAGAATGCCCAATGATTTTTGCCAAAATTCCACTAAAACAATATATGGAGTGACAGAATTGGTAGAGAAGTTAGCAAAAATAGAAATAGACTTTTTTATTATTCTAACTGAAATGCCTAAGTCAATCAAACCTTTCTTAAAGGCTCTGGTTAAATGCAAATGTTAAGTATGTTGGTGGGAAGAGAGATCACATACAAAAACATCTTGATCCAAAATATGGTCTGCAACAAGTTGATTAGTAATTTAGTGAGTATCTGAAGGAACAGAGATAGGTGAAGGCAGATGACAGCAAATGTTTTCTGCAAAGAGCTGGATAGTAAATATCTTAGGCTTCCAGAGATTGGATGGCCTCTAGCCTAAGTGTTCAACTCTGCCATTAGAGTGCAAAAGCAGCCAGAAACAAAACACAAATCAATGAATGTGGCTGCGTCAAATAAAATTTAATTACAAAACCCAGCAAGGGCCCAAATCTGGTCCAGCATGCCATTAGTTTGCTCATATAGAGGAAAAGCAAGTTGTTTGGCTTCTTCATCTTTCTATGGAGTAAGAAGAGGCCAGGGAATGTCTGGCCATGGAATATAGGCTGCTTGCCAATTTCCCACAAAAAAGAGGTGTAAGCTTACATTTTCTGAAGATCAAGTCCCTGAGACAAGGGGATACAATGGGAGATAAGGTGGCAGGGACTGGGGGATACAGATGTATAAATTTGGCTCTTATAAAGGAAGCTTAAAAATTTTTCATACAGCTCTTTAGAGGCAGTTGGTCAAGTATATGGGAATAGTGAAGAAGATTTATTATTCATTGTATTAGTGCGCCATGAGTGGTAAATTGTAGCTTTTGATTAAACCAAGATTATTCTAAACACTTAGTCCTAATCACAGTAATAAATGAATAAAATATTCTCAAAAAATGTGAAGCACCACTGTGTCCATGACATAGCACATATACTGTCTCTTTAGTGTTCAGTCAGATTGGTCATTCATTTTTTTTTAGGTGTAGATGTTCACAATACCTTTATTTTATATATTTATTTTTATGTGGTGCTGAGGATCAAAACAGTGCCTCACACATGCTAGGCAAGTGCTCTGCCACTGAGCTACAATCCCAGCTCCAGGTTGGTCATTCTTATTGTAAATCAACTTCAGGACAAAAATAAAGCAACTTGGCTAGGCAAGGTATTGCAGGCCTGTAATCCCAGCCACTGTGAGACTGAAGCAGGAGGATCGTGTGTTCAAAGCCAGCCTCAGCAACTTAGCGAGGCCCTAAGCAACTCAGCAAGACCCTGTTTCAAAAATAAAAAAAATAAAAGGGGGGGCTGGGGTTGTGACTCAGATGTAGAGCGCTCACCTAGCATGCCTGAGGCACTGGGATCGATCCATAGCACCACATAAAATAAAATAAAGCTATAAAAAAAATAAAAGGGGCTGTGGCTCATGGTTAAGCACCCCTGGGTTCAATCCCTGGTACAAAACAGAAACAACAACAAAAAACAAAACAAGGAATTTCTAGTATGATCCTTACAGTTTCTAGCCCCCCCCAACCCCCCTCCACCAGGGCCCAAGATGCTGGTTACCTCATTTATTAGCCACCTTATCTCCCACTGTATCCCCTTGTCTCAGGGACTTGATCTTCAGAAAATGCAAGCTTACACCTCTCTTTTACATAGCCAAGAAGGGAAGAGTTCCTGGAGAAGTGCTCCTCAAAGTTTAAAGTACTTAGAAATCACCAAGGTATATTGTTAAAACACCTGCTTTGACCCTGCTTCTAATAAAGCACGTCTGGGGTGGGGCCTGAGAATTTACATTTCTAATAAGTTCCAGAGGATGCTAATACTGCTGGTCCACTGATCACATTTTGTGAACTACTATTCTGAGACACTCTCTGAGGAGCTCCAAGAGTGTCATTGAAATTCTCTGGGGAGGGAGCCTAAGGGCTCCTGGACTCCCATCATCTCCTGGGCCAGCCTTTTGAGCAGACAAACTGATGGATTGATTGCTTTCAGCTCAAGCAGATCCTGGGCAGGCTCAGCAAAGACAATTGTTCCAGGGCCCGGACAGTACGTCAATTAGGCTTATTAGTGAAGACAGACAAACCTCATTAGTTAGAAAACGATTGGGTTAGCTCTGGGGAGTCAATGTTAATCAGGTTATGCTTCAGCACCAGAAATGAATGGGTAACTTTAAAGTGCTGGTTCCTGAAACTGACCCTAAATGGATTAGGCAGTGAATCTGGCCTTTGCTTTTAGTGAACTGCCTAGGCCCTTCCTGTTAGAGGTCTCCCTTCCCCAGTTTGACCCTGCCTCAAAGTCTCACCTGTAGCATTCCCAGTTGTAGCCTGTAGAGGAGGTTTCGGGCTGTGGGTGTGGACACAATAAGGAGTCTCCTTTTCTCATAAAACTGATCCAGAAGTGCAGCTGCTGTTCTGACACCCACGTTGACATTCATGGCTGTAAATAGAAAATAGCCACGTAAGCCATAATCCTGTGTGCTCTATGCTTGACATGGCCTGTAATGATACAGAACCATATATATAAGAAGCAGACCCTGAGATAAGGATTTGAGTATAAGTAGTTTATTTGGGAGATGGTGCAAAGAAGCACTGGTAGAGGAGTGGGAAAGTGTATTAGTTTCCTCCTGCTGCTATAACAAATCGCCTTAAACTTAGTGGCCTAATAAAACACAAATCTATTCTATTTGTTCCTTGAAATCAGAAATTCAAAATGAGTTTCACTGGGCTAAAATAAAGGTATCAGCAGGCTTTGATGTATGGGGAGGGGGTGAATCTGTTTCCTTGTCCTTTTCAGGATCTAGAGGCCACCTTCACTCCTTGGCTATTGGGTTCTTCCTCCATCTCCAAAGAGCAGTGTAGCTTCTTCAAATCTGTCTTCTTTCTGCCCTCTCCTTCCACCATCTCTTTGTAACAGTTACAGTTTTGATGAGTGACCCCCAAAAGCTCCTGTGCTAACACAGGAGATGAAATGATCAGATTATGAGAGCTGTAACCTAATTGGTGATTTAAGCCATTTGATAAATTGATAATTTGAATGGATTACTGGGTGTGGTGGGGTGTGGCTGGAGAAAGTGGGTCACTGGGGACATGTCTTAAGGATGATATATTTTGTCCCTGGTTCCTCCTGCTTTCTCTCTGCTTCCTGGCTTTCTGTACCATGCCCTTCTGCCATGATGCTCCAGCTCACTTCAGGCCTTGAGTGATGGAGTTGGCTGATCATGGACTGAATCTCTGAAATCGTGAACTCAAAAATAAGGTTTCTTCCTCGGTTGTTCTGGTCAGGTATTTTAGTCACAAAAAGGAAAAAAATAACACAGTGACTATTTTAGCAGTTCTGTCTGCCTTATATAAGGACCCCTGTGGTAACATTGGGGCCCATTGGATAACCCAGGGTACTCTCCCCATCTCAAAATCCTTAACTTAATCACACCTGCAATGTTGCAATGTCCCTTCTCCATGTAAGGTAATATATTCACAGGTTTGGAAGATTAGGATGTGGGCATCTTTGGGGACCATTATTCTGCCTGCCTTGGAAAATGAGTCAGGGAAGGAAAGAAAGCCATACAGAGTGGGTTATCAAGCCACTTACTGCTATGGACTCTGGAGCTAAATTCTACTAGGTAACTCTGGGAGACAGTACACCACATACTTCAGAGTTATCCTACTGGAGGAATGAAATAACTGGATAATTTATACATCAACTGCTCTATCATTGGTTGATGGCCACTTTGTGGGGAGACTAATTCTTTGCCACTTGCAGCTAGTCTTGTGCATGGACACATAACACCCTCATAGCCAGGAAAACCCTCAGACAGAGAGATCTGGGTAATTGCAGTAGGCAGCCTTCTGATTATAGATGGGAATGTCAAAGGCACATGGGCCAAGCACCACAGTATCTGCAGGGGGAAGCAGAAGGGTGAGAAAAGTAGGCAATGGACAGGCTGGCTTTAGAGTGGCTCAGAACCTCAGAAGTCTGCCTCTTTGGTGCAGAAAGGACAAAGGAATGTAGGGCACAGAGAGCCACAGAACAAGCAACACGGAGGACATGGGATGAGGAAGATTAACAACAGGTCTGCCAATTTAGCAAATAAATGACAACAAATCGCAGATGATTGGCTGTTCAAGATCAATGAAGGATGCTCAACACATAGGTCAGCAAACAGGTCTGGCCCTAGAAAAGAAATAATATGAAAAAATCGAGGAAATTCCATGTATGGTTTACAATCTTGGTGCTTGTGTTTCAAGCTGGAGATTTGCATTGAGGTATTTGTTCATTTGCATATTCATTCATTCATGCAGCATACAGTGAGTGCCTGTTATGTGCCAACCTCTATGCCAGGCGCTGGGATATCATACTGAGTAATGCAGAGTTCTTGCCCCTCTCCATACCTCAAAGGCTGAGTCTAGGAAAGCCCTGGCCAATAGAAATATAATGGAAGGTATTGCATAATCTTAAATTTTCTAGTAGCCTCCTTGAAAAAGTACAAAGAAATAAATGAAAATAATTTTAATGTATTGATTTAACCCAATATATCCCAAATATTTCATCTCAACATGTAATCAACATAAAAGGTAGAGATTCTTTATATTTGATTTGTACTAAGATTTTTTATTTGAAAATATCTGCTTTTTCTTTTATCTTTATTAGTTATTTATTAGTTTTAATCAGTTATACATGACAGTAGAAAGCTCTTCGTTTCTGTACTAAGATTTTGAAATCGGTTTAGGTCAAGTAAAGACCTTGTTCAGCATGATGTGTCCCACAAGCTCATAGCTAGTTACCAGTTTATTGCCTAGTGGTTTGTATCTCTTTCCAACCAGTTTCTGAGAATATTTGTAGCACCACCTCTAGGTTGAAAAACAAGTGCTAATGGTGTTCAAACCACTACGGCAAAGGAGGTACTGCAATGCTTATGTGTGACAGCACAGTGACTTTATAAGCAGGATCCTACATTTATAGAAGATAGGAACTAGAGTAACTAGAACAGACTTTGCTGATTCATATCATCACCAAAGACTGGCCCTGGGTTTCCACCTCAGCTTCTTTCTTAAAAGTCATAAAACGGACACCAGAGGCAAAAGGAGGAGGGCAGGTAAGGTGAGTTGGAGCAGGGACTTAGGGACTATGTTCACCCACTCAGATGATAAGGGACAGTGATGCACTTTACAAAATATATGAAATGAAACTTTCTTTCTCTGTACTGGAATCTAGAACCAAGGTCTCTTCAGATTCTGCTGCCGAGCAAAGAGAGGGCTGTACACATACCTGTACAGGTGGGCTCCGTGCCAGACCAAGCCAGGTTGGATTGACATACTCGGGCGGGGCTACCCTGGAGCTCGTAGCCACCGATGCAGGAGAACTCACACGTGGCTCCATAATTGTCACCGTCACTGGAGCACTTCATGTAACCATTCTCTGGGGCATTGAGTTTGCCGCAGCGTCTGACTGTAAGGACCCAGAACCAGAGGGGTCTCAGTGCTGAGATCCTTTCCACACAATAACGGGGGACAGTGAGGACTCAGAGGCCCCAAATTTGCAAAGAGGCTTCTATATAAGTTTGTGGCATAAGTGAGGGGACAAAGATGACTATTTGTTCAGTGGGTGGGCCTTGGAATGGTGACCATCCATACCCTTGATACCACTGAGATCAACTGTTTCAGCCCCTAGTGTTACAAGAGGTTGAGCCCAGAAGAGTAAAGGGTAAAGATGGTTAGTTATTAGCTGCCCAAACCATGAAGCACAAAATAATCCTTAAAAACATTTTTTTTCAGGTTGATAAAAGGTCTAAAACACCAAGAACATGGTTTCCCAGTGGCTCAAACTAGGGGCTCCTAACCACCCTGGTTATAGAAGAACTTGTAGGTTTTAGCTGGTTACCCACTCACAGGGATGGAAAAGTTATCAAGTAATATTCTACTCGGACAGCCAGCTGTGGACCCCTGTGACACCAGATCTGTAGAATCTTAAATAAGCTGCCAGCACTGAATTCCATCACTGAAATCCAGACATTAAAATGGGATACTTCACCCAGACTCATCAGAGGCTACTCCAAAGCTGGCACGCCTCCCTTCCACATGGGCACTCAGAGAAGTCTTGTTCAAAGGCCTCTTTCTCTTTCCCATTTGCTTTCCTATAGGGTGGGGTGGGGAGAGCCCCTAAACAGTATTCTTACCTCTTACTTTAACTCGAAATTTGCAGGTGCCCTTATTCTCAGCTCTGTCATAAACTGTATACTGGATCTTGTGGTCTCCTTCTGGAAAATGCGAGCCTGGGGGGAGTCCTTTTAGAATAACACTTTGGAGAAAAAAAACGAAAACAAAAACACCAAAGATGATTTTTTAAAATATTTAGTTATAGTTGGACACAATACATTTTTTTAATTTATTTTTTTTATATGGTGCTCGGGATGGAACCCAGGGCCTCCCACATGCTAGGCGAGCGCTCTACCGCTGAGCCACAACCCTAGCCCCCAAAGGTGATTCTTATAGACCTAAAAAGCAGTTGTTGAGCTCCTACTCTGCCCAGGATTTAGGGAGACTGAAGGGCCATCACTGAACCACTTTGATCAGAACAAAAGTTTCTTGAAGAATAGGATCTTCTGAGCTGTGTTCTATTTTGGAAGAGCAGTTTGAGATCTGAAAACAAGGCCCCAAAGACTGGAAAGTTTAGATTATATTTTCATGCTGAAGGATAGAACAGAGGGTGGAGACTCTCCAGTCTTACCCTTGTTCTGGAGTGGACCTGAATGGCCTCCCTATTGGGAGGCCTAGGGAATATTTTGTGAGGAAAATCATTTAAAAGTATAGTCCAAGGAGTCATTGACAATTTGGCCATTTGGCCATGCAGGGAGCACAAGAAATTTATTCACTTTTTTTTTTTTTTGTACCAAGGATTGAACTCAGGGGTGCTTAACCACTGAGCCTTTTTTCTATTTTACTTAGAGACAGGGTCTCACTGAGTTACTTAGGGCCTCGCTAAATTGCTGAGACTGGCTTTGAACTCATGATCCTCCTGCCTCAGACTCTGGATCAGTAGAGAACTTTCCTGAACAAAAAGGCAAATTCTCTGTGAGTCCTTTGTTATTGTAATATAATAATAATAATAACAATAATGGTAATAACAATAATTTCTCTCTGCATTTACTTACATAAATCTTACACACACCAGGCACAGTTCTAGACTTTTTACATATTAGTTTCTTTAATCTTACAAAACCCTATCAGGTAGGTAATACTCTACATTTTACAGATGAGGAAGTTGAGGACTGAAGTTGTGCCCAAGATCACACAGCTAGGGTGACTCCAGCATATTTGTTCTTAGCTATCTGATGAGAGCACCAATAACCACAACATAATCAAATGCCAGCTTTTGTTTATTTTGCAATATACAGATAATTCCCTGCTCTCTGTAGTTCTTGGGAAAAATGATGATATTTGCTAATAATAGATATGTGGAATTATCACTGTCACCATTGAGGAAAGCCTTACACATAGGTGGGTGAAGTAGCTGTTCACAAGGTATGAAGTGAGACCTCCTGGCAAAGTGTCACAAATACCACCATTTAGAGATATGTCAGTTTGGGCTTTAGATGCTTTAAGATCCTTAGGAAGCAGGTTAAAAATTCACATAATTCTGAAGGGAGTGATCTTTTGAATACGAGGAGCTGCTAACCTCTCTGAGACTCCATTTCATCTGTGACATGCAAATAACAGGGGTCAAAAGAGAAACTCAAAGGAAACACTTGTCTCAGAACTTGACACTACAACCTTTCCTCTTAGAAGCAAACTATGTAATGGTGGCTTGGAAAGGACATGGGAGGAGGGAGTCACGGGAGAAATGTCAGGGAAGCAAGGAGCCAAGCAAGAGCTGAAACGGGGACAGGACAGCCAGCCTTCTCTCACTGTTCATCCTGCTGGAGCGCCTTCCCCACAGAATCCTGCTCCAAGCCTGTGTGAGCCTGGGGCTGGAGAACTCTGGAAGCAGACAGCTGTGCTGGACAGAGGGGCAGGGGCTACTAAGATGCTCTTTTAAAATGTCACATTTCTGGCTGGGGCTATAGCTTAGTTGGTAGAGTGCTTGCCTTGCATGCACAAGGCCCTGGGTTTGATCCCCAGCCGCCCCCCCCCACACACACACACAAAAGTCACATTTCACCAGGTAGATGGCACATGCCCAGAGGCTTTTGAGGCTGAGACAGGAAGATCATGAGTTCAAAGCCAGCCTCAGCAACTTATCAAGACCCTGTCTCAAAATAAAAAGGGCTGGGAATGTAGCTCAGTGGTAAAGTGCCCCCAGTACCAAAAATAAATAAATAAATGTCACATTTATAACCATAATACACAGGTTACCCATAAAAATCCCAAGGCAAAGCTTTTAGTCAAAGCAGGGGGTGCATCTGGTGATTTAATATTGTATGTTTATTATAAAGGATTTCAATAGCAGTTATAGTTGCAGAAATCTAAGAAACTACTATATGCTAGGGGCTGGACCAGGCATTGTTCTAGATCCTGAAGAGTCAAAGATAAATAAAAGCCAATCCCCAATTATGTCAACTGTGACTTTTTTTCTATTCTCTCTCTCTCTCTCTCTCTCTCTCTCTCTCTCTCTCTCTCTCTCTCCCCTTACATTTCAATCCCAATCCCCTAAAGTTTCTCCTAAGGGCTTTATGTACATGTGTATGTGACAGCAAATAAATTTATTTTGAGGCAAGTTCTCTCGAAGTCACCAGGCTGGCCTCCAACTCTAGATCCTCCTGCCTGAGCCTCCTAAATAGATGGGATTACAAGCAATGACACCATGCCCAACAAAGAGTCAGACTTTATCTTTGAGAAGTTACAATGGGAAACACAACTAGTACTATTTAAACTAGATGAGGCACTGGAGGGAGATTATCTGGATATATAAATAAAATATCCTTTAGGGGTGAGAGACTCAACCTCTTCTTACTGGGAAATGTTCTGTTATTGCTAATAATTGTGTAAAAATGTTCTATCTTGCACAGCCTAGATTGATAGGATTCTAGAAAGTGTTTCCCGCTTCATGGTTCACCAGGGGATACGTTGGAGGCAACCTTTTATCCACAGATGAAAATTCTCTGGAGTGGCCTAATCGAGTCAAGTACATTAAGGCACAGATGTGAGCATGCTGAAGTAAAGTAGTGGCCTCCAGGGAACATGCTGCCTGGGTACAGACCCAAATAACAGATTAGAACAACACGTGCTGAACTTCACCAAAGAGAACCACCCACTTTTAAAAGCATCTCAGAGGAACATCAAACTACTAATGCAATGAATGAACAGGTCAAGCAGAATAAGGTCAAGGTGGCAAGAAGGCAGAGGACACTTTTGCTTTCTTTATAAGCTTCTGTAAGTGTGTGGATGTGGTCAAAAGTTTAAAAAAATAAATTAAAAATCAAATGTTTGGAAAGAAGTGGATGCAGCCTCCAAACCAAGGGGTGGAAGAGTTTTGTGCTAAACTATACCCACAGAACACAAGAGGATAGCACCTAGCTGGTCCTGGGAGACTCAGGGGACTTCCTAGTGTAGTTGGAGGCCTGGTAAGGCCTGCACACATGAATGGAAGCCTTCTGGGCAGGCAATGAAGCGGATTCTATCCTAGAATTAACCAGTTGGCTTCCTCTTTCTCCTTCTGTTCTTCCTCTTCCTTTCTTTCCTCCACCCCTTCTTACAAATAGCTACTGAGTACTTACTGTGTGTGCCAGACACAATTCTGGCCATTGGGATATGGCTGTGAACATACTGTACTGGAGATAGACAATAAACAAACATAGTACTAAAACATATAGTATGTTAGATGGTGGCCCCAGGGGCAGGCCACACCTGAAAGCACAAGTAGCCCATTATAGACACAGTCTCCCACTCTGAGTTGTAAATGTCTCACATAAAAGAGATAACCTGGGCTGGGGACATAGCTCAGTGGTAGAGCATTCACAGAGCATGTGTGAGGCCCTGGGTTCCATCTTTAGTACCTCAACAAGAAAAGAGCAAGAAAGACAACCTCATTTCAGATTCCAAGTTTCACTTACTCAGTAAGAATGCCATCTGCTGTATCTCTTCCTTCTGGTGTCTCCCAGGACACGCGTACCGTTAGCTTGTTGGGTTCAGCAATGCGTTCCTTCACACTTGGGCACTTGATTCTAGGAGGTTCTATATCTGAAAATATAACCCAAATATTCTCACCGTCATCAAGAAATATCTTGTCAAATTGGGGCTCGACACTCACTTGAGGTACCAAGACTTCTACACATATTTTTGAAGAGTTTCTTCACTCCCTGTATTTCTCTTCCCTCTTTTCATTACTCTTTCTCTCCTGCTGAGTTTTGGAGATAGTGTGGGTAATCAAACGCACAGAACTAAACCTGCAATCATCTGGCCTTGCTAAGTGTCCCATGAGGCAATGCATTAGCTCCAGCTCCTCTCCACGCTTCTAAACTCTGCCAGCTGACTTGGCAACATCGCAGTTATCCAGCTAAAGCTAAAAGTCATTTGGCTTTAGTGAGCCCCTCCTCCTTTAAAGGCAATGATAGAAAATACTAGCAAAGGTACCCTACCTGTCATCTAATCTGATTCAATTCAAGGCAACAGATCTTTCATGAGTGCCTAACTTACCCAAGGCTTCGTTCCAACTGTGGTAGGAGGTGTGAGAGAATTAGTGCTCCTGACTTGTCAGTTTAAAGTGTTCTAGGGGGATTATGTCACCATGCATGAAATATAACACAAGGTGGAAAATGGCACTAACCCAGCCAGGGTAAAAGTGAATACTATGGAGGTGCAAAGGAGCCACCCAAGTCTTTCATTTTTTAGATGTGCAAACTGAGGCTCAGAGAGCTTGGGTGATTTATTTAAGACCATGCATATAAGTAATGGCAGTGTGAATGACATTGCAAGATGCACTTATCACTAGAGCAAGCTCCCTCTCTTGCTGATATGTCTAGTCCCAACATAGCATTCGTATCTTTTTCTTTTCTATACTTTTCTTTCTTTCTTTTTTTTTTTTTTTTTGTACCAGGGATCAAACCTAGAGGCACTTAACCACTGAGCCACATCCCCAGCTCTTTTTTTTTTTTTTTTTGTATTTTATATAGAAACGGGGTCTCGCTGAGTTGCTCAGGGCCTTGTTAAGTTACTGAGGCTGGCTTTGAACTTGTCATCCTCCCGTCTCAGCCTCCTGAGCTGCTGGGATTTACAGGTGTGTGCCACTGAGCCCAGCAGCATTCAGTATCTTAAAACAGGCAATGGTCTGTCTGGGCCCACTCTTCCCTCCAACTTCCACTACATCATACCTGTGGTTTTGTGTTCTGGGACAGCAGTTTTACCTTTGCTATAGCTTCTAAAGGCCTCCCAAATTTCCCCAAACCAGTCTCTCTACCTGGCTATAGAAGTTCTGTCCCCTTACTTTCCAGATGGTTTGATAATGAAGTCAAGAAATAAAGGAGATGCCAATTCTGCACTGGGTTATATTTCATCTGATAGCTGAAGTGAAATCACAAGAGGCAGTTTGAACTTTTGCAAGTTCTACTTGATGATTCTGAGCAGGTAGAGAATGTATTTAAAGAGAGCACAGGACATTCAGCTTTGTATTGCTTTACATATCAATCAATAATTATCTAAATACTATTACAATCTGAAAGAAAATTAAATGTCCTTTTGATCCTGAATTGCAAAGGTCTTTGAAAATTACATGCATCAAGTAAAATTCTTCCTATATTTCCTCTGTGTCTTATAACTGCTCATTTTATTTGGGGGTAAGAAACTATGAATAGTTTGTTAAACAATTTTACCTTTAGCTATCTGGATTCATTTTCATTCTATGTCATGCTTCAATGGAGCATGCATTTACAGCTTTAATATACTAATCCTAAATTGAACAACTACCATATTTTATTGAATCTAAGTCACTACTTATTGTGCCATGCATTCCAATTTCAGTGATATTAAAATGTAAAAAAAAATGCCTCTTAGCACTTATAAAGTATATAAATCTTCTATGAAAGATGATTTAAATGCATTTGAGGAGTCTATTTTCTAAGCTTAAAAATCCTTTTTTTTTTTTTTTTTAACCATGATAGGTGATAGAAGACATATGAATATTTCACAGCTGTGGGTGATCAGAAAGACAAGTATACAATGTCTGCCACCTGCTGGTCAGAGAGAGCCAGCACTTGCTGTATAGGAAATCTATTTATGAAAAAATGTAAAGCAAAACAAGAGGAGCAAGGAGAGGATATAGATTTCCATATAGAATCATATCATGTTACCATATTTTCTTGGAGAGATAATTGTCAGAAGGAAGACAGACTCTTAGTCTGTGCCAGGTAAACTAAACGTTTGGACGATACACTGGGGTTTTGTCCTATAACAACTCTATGTAGTGACAGTGTGAGCAAACGCACTCCAAAGTATGTCATCTAAGTAGTGTCAGAGCCTCCCACAGCCAGCTTATGTCCCGTTAACAATGACCAATGGAAACTGGCCTAGTTTTTCAGAAGTAGCATTCTTCCAAACCAGAAAAAGAATAAATAAGTCACTACAAATAATAGCTAATATTTCCTGAACCCTTCCTATATGCCCACCGCATGCTAAGCACTCCCCCTGCATTATTTCATTGAATTGAATTCCAACAACCACCCATTAGACTAAGCAGTGCTAATAACATTCCCATTTATAGCCTGGGAAGCATTTCTTCTCTTGGAGGATTTCTTTGTGGTCCGGGATCTTAAGGCACCATTACATATTTTAAATTTATTTTAATAAGCCAAACACTTCTGTGAGTTTGTTGGCTGTTGGCCTGGTGTTTTCTTCCAACCTTTGCATACATATTCTTTTGGGATTGCCTGCCACCGTCTCCTTATAAAACCTTGAAGAGCAACAGCAGGACTCAATTCTAATTCATCCTCAAACAGCTGCCATCCCTCTCAGCTGATAAGACCAGCTGGCCTGCCCATCAGCCGATGCTCTAAAGACCTAAGCCTGTTATTCCCCAGCCCTGGGTCACCATAGCTTCTTATAAGTTATGATAAATTTCCATGAATGAAATGAACAAAGTTACTATAGAAACATAATTACTATTCCTTGTTGAGTCAGGATGCCTGAAGAGCCAGTTATTGTGTGGAAACCCTGAAGCCTTAGTAAAAATCCTGTCCTCTGCTCTCTGTCTCATTCATTGGAGACATCTGACAAACCATCTCCCTTCTTTGTGTTCCAGTTTCTTTGGTGCCATAAGTTTTCAGAGAACTCTCCAGAAAGAATGAAAAAAGCCAAGAAGTGGAGCAATGAAATCCACAATTAAAAGTCACCATCTTTGCCTGAAAAATGCACAACTAAAAAATATAAAAGAGGAGAAGTAATATATTACAGTGTTTCAACTACTGCAGCTTAACTATTTACTTGGAAATCCTTAACATGTCCAACCTTGTAGGTGGCAGAAATAAGGAAGAGTTTCAAAAGGACAATCACTTGTTCACCAACTAAAAATAAAATGCAAAGAAAGTAACCCTATGCCAATTACAGACCTAAGCTCTTCATAAGTCTGGCACTTTCTGCTTTCACTGGCTTGGAAGCCATCTAAAGTGATGGACTAGAAAGACCATGTAGAGAAGGTGTGTGTATGTGTGTGTGTGTGGGGGGGGGGCTAATTCAGTCAGACCCCAGCCTGTATAGCTTCCCCCAGCTGGGATGCAAGAAATGTGAGGGAAGCCATTTTGGATCTTCTATCCCTAGTCATCTCAACTATTACCATGAACAGTAGACATGAGCTATCCCAATGAAATCCTGCCCAAATTTCCAACCATTGCTCAACTATGTTAAGCAATAACATAGTTGTTTGAAATCACTAAGTTTTGGGTGGTCTATTGTAGAGGAATAGATCACTGATACAAATATCAGTTTGTGGTTGGTGATGGAAGAAAGAAGAGTTCATTTTGTGGAGGCTTAGGAAGTCAGTGACTGCACAAGGCACAGCAGAACCTGCCCTTTGATGATTCTCTCAATTGTTTGTTTCCCCTAACCAGAGCACAGTCCCTGTAGATGGCTCTGGGAAGTGTTCCATTTCTTTGGCATTCTAAGACTTCAGAGAACATTCCAGAAACAACGAAGGGGAGCAATGAAGTCTGCAATTAATAGTCACCATCTTTACCTGAGATGCCCAGCTAAAATTTCATTGGTCATACCGTAAAATTAGACTGGGCCCCTCAAAGTGTACCTATTCAGTTTGCACTGGCAAGCCATAGAAGTAAAAACTAGATCAATACCTCAATTGATCAAATGGTTTTAAAACTGAAATTGGATTCCTGAAAATTCGGAAAGAATATGTATTTGTCAATCCATGAAAAAATTAGCATCATTGAAGGGCCCTGCAACAATGTACTGACACATTTGTTCTTAGTCCACTGATGTTTTTATCAACTGTTTTTATCAGTTCAGCCCTGAAAATGTTCCTATGGGTCATTGGGTAAATCAAACTGTCAGACAGTTGGGAAGCGAGAAAAATGTGCTATCAATTTGCATATCTTAAGTGTTAGAGTTTTTTTTTCCCCAGAATTTCCTTTGTGTTAATGAATATCTATATGTTCTACTCTATAAGAAACATAAAACAATAAGTGAGCAATTCCAAAAGCCATGTTGACTTTTACCCCGTCCTTTAGTAAAACAATTAAATGGGTGCCTTCTACATGTTGAAAGACATTTGCTGGGTTTTCTTTGTCCATGATTTTAAATCTATCAATTTTTTTCTCCTGTTTTGGCCTTGGAAGATGTGTTAGTCTAAAAGAGAGATCATGTGTCTACTGAAAATCTGGTCTCTAAATGAGAACTTGATGTAATTCCAACGATCCATTGTTCAATGTAACCAAAACTAACTGAAAATAGAAAGAGACAGAAAAAAAATACCCCCCAAAACAATAGTGGTTACATTCTAAAGGATTTTTAAAAATATATCAGTGGAGGTTGTGGAGATTCTGCAATTTACAATATATTTTTTCTCCTACATTGAATTATCTATATCTATTTCTGTAATAACCATGAATTTGAGTCCACTGCCAGAGTAGAGTCTGAATAAGTCTGAATAAGAGAATTAATTTTAACTTGTGGCACTTTCAAATTAGCCAGACCACAGGACTGACCACCTCAGAGTCAAAGAAAGCCCAGACTTCCCTCTTCCAGACTGTTCTGGAAGAGAATTGGAGCAACTTTCTCAGCACTCAGCACAGTTCTGGCCAAGATATTCTGGTTCAAGGTTGTGTGGAAACCTGGGAACTACTCAGCCCCCATGGGTCAGCTGCTAAAACAGGCTGAGGCTCTAAGTTATGCTCAAGGAACCCTTATCCCTGCCAACACACAAACAAACTTATTAAGCTAATTTAATACTTTTAAAGCCAGAGAAGTAAATGATACCTTTGGGGTAAAATTCGCTGGGGACAAGCTCCAACATGTCTGGTACTCAAATCAAAGAAAGCACTGCCGGCTTGCTTTCCCTGTTTTTCTTTTTCCTGGGAGCTCCAAGCTTTCCCGTGGCTCCCTGTGCCCGCTTTGGCCATCTAATTGCATGCACAATGCTCTTTCCCCAAATATGCCTGAACCTTATACTGGCAAATTGTACAATAAATCTCCTGAAATTGGGGTTCATTTCTTAGTTTCTTCTTTCTCCCTCTGGGAAAGTTCCAGGATCATCTGGTCCAGCTTTAGACATGCTTGTTGCTTTTTGAGAACAACCAGCATTTTCTTTCCATTGTTGCACACAATCTGGAAATCTGAACAGTATGGTCCCTAGCAGGCTCTGCCAAAGCTTGCTTAACCCAAAGATTTTTGAGTTTCTCCTCTCCTCCCACCATGACATTTGCCCCTTTCAAAAGGAGGGAACAGAGATTCATGTTTCCCCCTTTGGTTTGTTTTCAAGAATTAACTTGCACGTACAAAGCTCAGGGAGATACTAAAAGCAACATCTGTCAGGTGTCCTTATGATCTGAACATCTAGCCTTAGGCTATGTCTCCTAAGAAGCGCACGTCCAAAGCGCACCCCTGCAGCACACTCCACCTGTACCCCTTGAGCAGGACTGCTCTGCAGTTTTATTTTCACTGAGCATGATGAGACTCAAGAAGAAAAGTTGAAATCCTCAGAGGAGGGTGACCAGGCCAAACATTCTGTTGGTACTTAGTTTTGCTTTAATGTCTCTGTACTGACAGCGCGCGGAGAGTATCACAATGATATTGCTGCAGATTTCTTTCTTTCGTTCTTTTTCTTTTTCTTTTTTTGATACTGGGAATTGAACCCAGGGGTGCTTAACCACTGAGCCACATCCCCAGCCCGTTTTTTGTATTTTATTTAGAGACAGGGTCTCCTGGAATTGCTAGGTCCTCTCTAAATTGCTGAGGCTGACTTTGAACTCGTGATTCTCCTGCCTCAGCCTCTTGAGCCACTTGGATTACAGGCATGTGCCACCATACCCGGCTCCTGCAGAGTTCTTTGCCAGCTGGGTGCCATGTAGGCTTGCCAGTAGGAGACACTCTCATGGATTAGAAGCGGGAAAGAGGTAGGAGCCACAGTGTTTCCGGTAGTAGTAGATTCAATGAGTGTTTCCTGGGCTCCTGACTTCCTTTTCATCAGTAATGATGTCAGTTACAGAAATGTCAGCATCAAGGTAGGCTTATGGACTTTTGGGTGACACTATGATCCTACTTCTGCTCCTACAGCTGTGGTCAGTAGTGGCTTCCTTATCTAACTAATTGCTGATAACAGGATTTGTGCAATTTTGCTCCAGTCCCTATATAAAATTCCTCTGTTTGAAATATCTAAAGTGGTTTCTGTTGCCCTGATTACTGACCAATAGAAGTGCCCACTTAAATGCCAGAAGAGAAGCCTAGAATAAATCTGAGTCAGTTACCTGAATTTTATATATATATATATATATATATATATATATATATATATAAATTACACGGAATGGTAGGTTCCATTGTGGCATATCTGTACATGCATATAACATAATTTGATCAATTCCATTTCCAAATACCTCACTTGCCCTAATCCTCTTCCTTTACCCTAAGATCTCCTGTTGAGAGCCACAGCTAGAAGTTGCTGGGGCCGCTGTGAGCCAATCATCAGCTGGCAGCTGGAAGTTTGCTGGCAGCTGGAAGTTTGCTGGGGGCCACAGCCAGAAGGGGCCCCAGCAAACTTCCAGCTGTGGCTCTCAACAATCTCCCTTCTACTTTTATTAGATATTTTATTTGGACTCTTTGCTTTTGTCAAATGAATTCAAGACACAATCTAGGCTGTGACTTGGATATAGAAGAGTTTGGTTGCACATAATTTCAGAGTGAGAATGGCTGATGCCAACCCAAGCCAGGCCAGGGAAGTTGTCTCATGCTGGCCCCTAGAGGATAACATCAGATTTTGGTCTTACTGTTGAAGTAACTGCCCCAGACACTGAGTAGTCAGGAAGGAGTCTTTGGGGGTAAAGCACATTAGCAGACTGAACTAAACTGTTCTTTGGACAACAAGCAAACACAAAGTACCCAGGAGCCAGGCTTCTAAGGCCAGCTGATTTGCCCACCCCTCCTCCCTCACTCTGATCCTTTAGGTCAGATCTATCTGGTCTTAGGACCTGAGCTATCTCTGGATTCAGGGACTTTAGGCCTGAGAGCCTGGAGATGTAGTCCCAGGCTGGGATCTGTGTGACCTCAAGCAAGTCAATCCATCTCTCAGGCCTCATCTGTAGAATGGGGAATGGAATGAGAATGTTCTCTAAGGGAGTTCCTGGTAGCTCTCAGGGTTTATGTTTTAGTTAGCTTTTTCAAAGCTGTGACCAAAAGACTCAGCAAGAAAAACGCAGAGGAGAAAAAGTTTATTTTGGCTCATGGTTTCAGATGTTCAGTCCATGGTCAGTGGACTCCATAGCTCTATGCCTGAGATGAGGCAGAACATCATGGCAGAAAGTCTGGTGGAGGAATGTAGCTTAGGACATGGCAACCAGTAAGCAGAAAGAAAGCTTCACTCACCAAGAACAAAACATAACCCCAAAAGGCACACCCCCAGTGACCTACTTCCTCCAGCCACACCTTACCTGCCTACAGTTACTGTCCAGTTAATCCATATCAGTGGATTAATCCACTGATTAGGTTGAAACTTTCATAAGCTAATCATTTCATCTCTGTAAATGATCCCCTGGAACAGTGGTTCTCATCCACTTGAAGGAACTTCAAAAAACTTCAGTGCCCCAGATTTTTCAATTCAGCAGATAAAGGGGGTGTGAGAATTTGCATTTCAGGACATGCTCTCTGCAGGACTATCTCTGTAAATGTTTATGACTGTCCCTGGAAACTCTGCTCAATGCTATAGGACCCTGGACTATCTTGGTAGGAGTGTACCACACCTCTGCTCGCCAGTAGCTGCCTGAATAGCCAGCCAGAAAAGAGACAAAAGTCACATGGAAGCCATCAGTCTTGAAGTCAGTCTTAAGACAGAGACCAGGGTTAAGTCTAAGGCGAGCAAGCCCGGGATAAAGAAAGCTACTAAGCAAAGTTGGTGCTTACACTTCACTCATGCAATATTGATGCTGCCTTTAAAATCCACTATCTGAACACCCTCTGCTCCTCCCCAAGCATGTGTTTCCTGGGGACTATGGAATTTTCTTACCCACACAGGAGGCTGGCCGGCCGCTCCAGGCCTTGTTGTCCATACATGTGACTGTCCGTTCCCCTTTCAATGTGTATCCTGGTGAACAATAGTACTCACACCGGGAGTTAAAGTAGGCACCATCAACACACTTAAACCCTCCATTTGCTGGCATAGCAAGGGTAGGGCATCGCTTTTCTGAAAAGGAAAATCAGATCTTCAGTATTTTTTCATTTTTGTCCATAGTGTTTCAGAATCCAGAAACTTTTATAAGCATACAGTGAAAAGTTCATTGAAATGGAACAGATGGAAGTAGAGAAGCAATGGCTGGCTATATGTCACACAGAAGAGATACAAAGTTTCAGGCCAGACTGGCTTAGGTTGGCATCTCAGCCAAGCCACTGTCAGAGGCTATTTCCCAGAAAAGTCTCAGACGAGGATTTGACTGTGAGTGGCTTAGTAAGAAAGTGCTCCCAGGGGAGACCGGTGAAGAGAAGGGGAAAGCAGGACAGGGAAGGGGAGGAAGCCAAGCAGGGGGTGATCCCCAGCATAGTCAATATCAGCCTGCAGGGTGATTGATAGCTCTGAGCCTGTCTGACTCCAGGCAAGGAGGCTGGCCTTTGTTAATCCTTTACCACTCAGACATTGCGCAGCTCTCTGCCTGTGGGGGATGCTTTCCCTTGTAAGAAAAAACAGAGAGGAGTCCTCTGAAAGAGCAACAAGGTGGACCGAGCAAATCTTTTTTTTTTTTTGCGGGGAGTTCCAGAGATCGAACTCAGGGGCACTCGACCACTAAGCCACATCCCCAGCCCTATTATGTATTTTATTTAGAGATAGGGTCTCATTGAGTTGCTTAGCACCTCGTTTTTGCTAAGCCTGGCTTTGAACTCATGATCCTGCTGCCTCAGCCTCCCAAGCTGCTGGGATTATAGGCGTGCACCACTGCTCTTGGTTCTGAGCAAATCTTTAAGGGCAAGGTGCTCAGAAGTTGGGGAACAGGTGAACCAGCCTGGTAAAAACGCACTGGGGAGATTTGGGTGAAACATTGGTAAGTGTCCACTGCAGTCACCCAGTTGCATAATCTGCATGGCCTGGATCAACTGGCTGCAGCCCTGAGTATCAGTTTCCCCAACAAAGACTGGCACCCTTGTTTCTAGGGATCATTGCAAAATTTGAATGTTTGTGAAATGCTAGGCAAACACTACGTGTTCAGTAAGTGGTGGCTGCTTTGAGTAACCAGGGCATCTAAAATGTGCCTCAACAATGCTGTACCACAAACAGCTTTCTTAGCCTCTGTGTGTCATTTTTTTTCTCAATCCCAACATCTCTTTAGGACCCAGAATTTACTGAACAAACATCAACTATTTGCCACACTCTCTTCTGTCCTTTCCCCAGACAGCACCCTTTCTGAAAGGAGCCCTGTCAAGTCCAGCATGTCTTAGAAACCCACTGGCTGCCACTCACAAGGGGAGCTTTGCTCATCAACATTCATTGAAAAGCCCTTATCTCAGACAAAAAAAAACTTCTGACTCTGATTGTCCCTGAGGACCAGGCACAGGACTGGGTTACTCACGTTTGCAGATGACCTTGTCGGACCACCGCTTGTTTGACTGGCAGATGAGCTGGGAAGAGCCATGTAGCTCATATCCCTTCTGACAGCGAATGTCACACCTGGTTCCCAGGGCTGTTTTGTAGTATCCTCCTTGAGGGGCTCTGCAGTACACATCCCCGTACTTCACCTTGATGGGGGAGCACCAAGGAGTGTCTACAGGTAGCAGAAACAAAGGAGGGGAAAATAGGAAGTAACATATTCAGAAAACGCATCCTCTCACTCCTGCAGTCCCAACCTGTTTACATTCCAAATGTTGGACCTCCAGTAGCACCCAGTTACTGTGGATGTCTCTGGACAAGGAGAGTATGATCTAGGGGTCAGACAGAGCTGAATGTGATTCCAAGTTCCTTAAAACCTAGCTGTGTGATCTTGGACAAGTTACCCTACCTCTCTAACCTATGCCTATAGCCAATAGGGCTGTTAGAAGGACTAAATTTTAAAAATGTCTGTTCATCACTGACCACAGTGCCTAGCACATAGTAAATGTTCAATAAATGCTTTGTCTTTCTAGTATTTCCCTTAACTGGAAACATAAATCTCTTCAGGGTCCATTGATATGATTGTGAACTCTAACCCTAGCCATAGTGTATGTGAGGGTGTCAGTAATATACATATCACTATAAAAAAATCACATACAATGTTTTCTGTTAATTTGATTTAAGTTACAATTTCCAGGTGTTTGCAACAGCATATAATTTTGGCTTCAAGCCACAGAACAATTGCTCCTCATAGGGAAGCAACTTCCCTTTTCAGATGTCCCTAATTATGCCCCATTTAGGTAAGACAGTGACACTTTTCCAGATGGCAAAGTTGCAGGGTGTTTTGATTTCAGTCTTATTGTTGCCCAGAGCACACCTAGAATGACACTAATAAATCAGAACTTGTCCCTTGGCTCTTTGAAAGCCATTAAACACAAGGGCAAGACTAGCTTCTTGGTGCAGAAGTTCCCACAATCCATAGGGGCCTGTGACAATCTCCCTTAACTCTGCCAGACACATTGAATGTGAACAAGAGCCCCTACCATACAGCGCTTGTCTTGTCCCACTGCCACAGCACCTGAGCTGTCAGTGAGTGGGGTAAGTCTGCCATCGTGTGGCCAGGAAGGAGGATAGGCCGCAGTTCACCTTCCCAGGATTTTACTGAGCTTGTCACCGCTTGTCAACCACAAAAAACAAAGGTCTTGTCTAGGGCCCGGATTATGCTTAGCGTTAGATCGCTTGCCTAGCACGAGCGGGACTTCAACACCTTATAGAAATAAAGCCATTGTTGGGGCTGGGGTTGTGGCTCAGCGGTAGAGTGCTCGCCTTGCACATGCAAGGCCTGGGATTTGATCCTCAGCACCACATAAAAATAAATAAATGAAAAATAAAGTTATTGTGTACAACTACAAAAAAATCAACAAAAGAAATAAGTCCATCTACACCTAAAAATAAATATTTAAAAAAAAAGGTCCTGTCTAGGTCTTAGGCATGCATCACTTTTTAACGTTTGTGCTTTCATATTTCCTTTGACTAATACTTTTATCATATAATGTTTTGCAGACAGTTTTCAAGAAGGTCCTAAGCTCAGGACTTGAGTAATATTCCCTGGATTTTCTGATTTAAAGTGATATTCTGACAGCTTGCCCTGAGAGCTGATTAAATTCATGTGGATATAAACTCGAGGAAGCTCACACCAGTTCTGCAGACTTCCTTAAACAGTTTCCTTCCTCTAAGGGTTTTATGCATATAGTCTGTATATGTACTACATATATCTGTGATACATGCAAATATAAGCAGCATATACACACATCACAAATTCACATGCAATTAGCCAATTTTGCCTCCTATTCTGAGTCTTCAAATTCTCCTAGCAGCGCTGGCCAAGAAAGCTGTAGTGTTGTCAACATGGTGGGGGCCGGGCAGGGAATCTTGTTTTCATTTATTTGCAAAAGAAATTTCTTTTGGGTTACTTTCCAAGACAAATCTTTGGAAGATATTTTGACAGTTCAACAGCTCTGCAGTGATAGTAATTAAAATGTCAGTGAATGACTTGAATTCAAAGTGCCTGCAAGCAGCATGAATTAATGGGAATTAACAAAATGTTCAACACAGAGGTTTAGAAAAAGAAAGCTCTTGTGCTGCTTTAGTTAAGATGGGGTTTACTAAGTAGAATATAAATCGATTATTCTAGAAAGCCTTTTCAACCCCCTGGGCCAATGTGGAAAGAAAGCACTCTAGCTAAATGGAGTTCAGGAGGTAGGCAATGTCATGTAGCAGTCTAATGAGCTACTAGCTGACTCTGGCTGTGAACCAAAACACCTTTTCAGACCCAAGTGTAATGTTGGCTAGCTGTGTGACTCTGACAAGTCACCCACTCTCTATGTCCTTGGTTCTTCATCTGTAAATGGGATAATACTGACATATCTACATACCTCCCCCTTCCCTCAATTAGTATGAATATATGATGAGATTTCAAGTAAAAGAATCAAAAGTGGGCTGGGGTTGTGGCTCAGTGATAGAGCTCTTGCCTAGCATGCACAGGGCACTTGGTTTGATCCCCAGCACCACATAAATGTAAAATAAAGATATTTGTCCACCTAAAACTAAAAAATAAATATTTTTTTTTTTAAAAAAGAATCAAAAGTGATGTTTGCCACATACTGGGAACCCAATAAGTGGCAGTTAAATTTCTCTTTCTTTCTTCTTTTACTTTAATTTAACTTGAAAACACTTACTGAGCATATACTCTGTGCCAGGCACTGTGCAGGGACCTGAGAGTCTAGAGCTAATAAAGGTTCACATCTATTTTTTTTTTTTAACAGTTCTGGGGATTGAACCCAGGGTGCTCTACTACTGAGCTACATCCCAGCCCTTTTGATTTTCTTATTTTGCTAATATGCCCAAACTGGCCTTGAACTTGCAATTCTCTTACTTCAGGCTCTCAAGTGCTGGAATTTTAGGCATGTGCCTTCCGCCACGCCATCTCTAACTTTTAAAACTAGAAGACTTTAAGGGTTGGGGGTGTAGCTCAGTAGTAGAGTGTTTGCTTAGCATTCATGAGACCCAGGGTTCCATCCCCAGCACTGAAAAAAAATGTAAAGATTTTATTGTATAAATTTAAAGTGTACACCATGATTTTTTGATGTACATATACATAGTGAAATGATCACTACAGATAAACAATTTTACTGAAAATGGAAACAGTTTCTCAAAAAGGATTTATTCCTAACATACAGAGGGCAGGCTCTAGGACAGGGACATATGCTAGCTATGTGGTCTACCTTCCACTTTGCAATGCTATAAAGTTAGGGTGGATACTGGGAACAATGATCTGAGGTTATAGTTAACCTGTTTTGTATATGTGAAGGTTCACTGTGTGTATTGTAGGAAGATTTTTCAACAAGCAATTCAAAAAAAGTTTTATTTTAAAAACCCTGAATTTTTAAAAAGTTGTATGAAGCAGAGCATCTCCTTACCCCACATATCTGATTGACATATTTGTACTTGACTGGTTAATTCCAGAAGCTATGAAGATAGGAGCTACAAATAGGAACAACTTCTGCATTCAGAAGTCTAAGGAAACATGGTTACAGTGGGCAGCATTCCTGCACATAGGCACTATTTAGAAAGATTGCTCACTTCTGTGGAAAATAACAGAAGTTATTTTCCTGAAGGATGCTCTTTAGGCTGACCATACTGCCCTGGCTCTCCTATGTCTCAGACATATCACAACAGAGAAGGGCAGGGTCCTTTTGCAAAAATGGGGACAAATTTCCTGGGAAAAATGCCACAATATAACTTTATTAACCAATTTTCTTCAAATTCTCCCTCCACTGTAAGAGGTAAGAGGAACCAGTTTCAGAGAGAGAGAGAAAGAGAGAGAATCTAAATTTACCTTTATTTTCCCCAGGGCTCTCCAGGTCTAAGAGCAATGTTTCATCAGTAGAAATATTTGTGAACATACTTACCTGAGCCTGCATAGAAGGGTCTTGATTAGGCTTTTTATACCTGCTGGGGGTGGATTGTTGGAAATGTATAGAGATGGAGGCCTTTATCATTAAGTCTCATTTGAGTGACACACTTTACTTATCATTTTAGGAGCCATGCTGGGCTCAGAAAGAGCATGATGAAAGGAGCTTATGAAAATCAAGTTTTCTCATTCCCCATTCAGCTCAGTACATTAGCAGCACTGGGTCCAGACTTGACCTTGGAGGGTTTACTCTGGATGATTCTGGCTGTAATGTATGAATCAGGCAGAACTCAGGGCTTGATTTTCACTTTTGTCAGCTAGAGCTTGCCTTTGCAGAGTGAGGACAGTAAAGAAACTTAGGAGAATAAAATGACCATTAGGTACTGATGGGTAATACATAGGAGATTTCCAAATGCGCTTTTTTGTTCTCTTTATTTGGCATTTTTTTTCTTTTTTAATGGGAGCACATGTGCGCTTATTTTTAATTTTTTCCCCTTGGACAGTGAATTAGAACTTAAACACATCGTCTGGTCACTTTATTACAGTCTACTCCACAGGGCAAAATGGAAAGTTCTCCTGGCATCAGCGGATCATCATTAGCACATAAGCAAAGCATTCACCTTTATATCTAGCGTGTGAATACCCGACTTCATCGTCTTCTAGCGGTGAGTCTCCCGATCCTACAATAAAAAAAAAGAACAGAAACTGCAGCAAGAAAAGCCACAAGGTATGGACATGTATTTCAAAGCATTGTCTGGGCTTAGTCCATGCAAGAGGTGCTATTAGAACGCAGAGCGGAGAGCAAAAGTTTCTGCTGCCATTCATGAAGGGACAGGGGACCTCTCAGAGTGAACCTGGCTGGGCGGAGATTGCCAAAGCCATTTAAAATGAGCCTTGAACCATTTTGGAATCACCATATGCCAACTGAAATTCTGGAATAAGGAATGAGAGGGAGTCAACTTCACTCTGAGAAGATGCCAGTGTATATGAATCTCATGCCAGGGAAGATGCAGTAAAATGTGTGACTCAGATACAACCCACAGTTTCTCCAGGAGAAAAGGAAACTCAATAGGATCACGTGTTTTTGGCATCTGAAAACTGGTTCTTGTGAAATGAATTTGGGTGAGTGATAAGGTGATAAGTCAAATGTCTTATCTAAATGTCAAAAAAATAATTCAAATCTTCTTTGGTATATTTCTAGGAAATAAGGTCTGAAGCAGATGATCTAGATGTTTATTCAGAACCTCTCACCAAGCCATGGATAAAATAAAAAATATTATAATGAGTCTTTGTACTTCTCCAAATAACCAAAGTCCCAGGGAGAAAGTCTGTGTATTATTTTGAAATGAACTCACTTGGAAGTCGAACCTGAATTGTTTTTGCAATATTAAGTATTGAATTTCAGCCTGGCGTGGTGGCGCACGCCTTTAATCCCAGTGGCTCAAGAGGCTTTTGTGAGTTCAAAGCCAGCCTCAGCAAAAGCGAGGTACTAAGCAACTCAGTGAGACCATGTCTCTAAATAAAATACAAAACAGGTCTGGGGACGTGGCTTAGAGGTTAAGTGCCTCTGAATTCAATCCCCGGTACCTCCCCCCAAAAAAAGTATTGAATTCCAGGGATCAGTGGATCTTTAATCCTCGAGGTGGTAGCAATTTCTAAATTTCAAAACAGCAATCTGAACTTTAGAGAACCTCCCTCTAAATTTCAGAGTCTGATCACCAACCCTCAAGTTAACACCATATTGACCACACATTTGCCTACAGGTACCAGCAATTGTAACAGAAAAGAAAATTGTAACAGAAAAACTCTCTTCTATGAAGTTATTCAAATCCCCAGGCAGGATGAACTAATAAGCAACGGTCCCCATTCCACTGGTATTCTGGATGAGAGATATAGAGTGTGGAAATTGAAAGTGAAGAGGTGATGACAGCTGGACCATGTCCATTTGGAAAAGACTCCCCAACTAGAGAAACCCTGTTCTGCATTTTGCATTGTTGCAGATTTCCTCACCTGGTCTCTGGCCACCCAAGCATGTACAAAATTACAGACTATTCATTGTCCCATATTTTTTAAAAAGTGAACATAAAACCCAGAAATGTGAATCAAAAGCCTGTGCTCAAACCCCTTGATCCAAGTCACTCCGCTGCTGGGAATCTATGCCAAGGAAACAATAGAACTGCATGTGAATCTTCAGTTATCCAAATTAAGCATGCATGGGTGCGTGTGCGTGTGTGTGTGTGCCCCCCCCACACACACACATCAGATGCATGAGCACCAAACTCACTCTCTCTCACAGACACACACACACTTTCCATCAGTTATCATCCTGGTTAACCTGTCTACAGCATTTAGTATGAATAACCATCCGTCTATTCCATGAAGCTTTCTTCTGCACTGGATTCCAAACAACAACGCCTTCCTTATTCTCTTCCTTTTTTCTAAACAAACTCTCTACACAGCACCTCTTTTGGGGGGCACTTAACCCCTGAGCCACATCCCCAGCCCTTTTTATTTTTTATTTAGGGTCTCACTGAGTTACTTAGGGCCTCACTAACTTGCTGAGGCTGGTTTGAACTCTCAGTCCTCCTGCCTCAGCCTCCTGAGCTGCTGGGATTACAAGCGTGAGGCACCCCACCCAGCCCTGCAGAGCACCTCTTCATCAGCCTGCTATTTTTATATAAATATTTCTCAGAGGTCCAGTCTTGGTCCTTTACATATCTCAAGACTATTTTCCTGGGCTATCCTACCCATATAGTTGACTCAAATACACTCCTTGTACTGAGGACAGAGTCATTATTTCTAGCCTTGAACTTTTTTTTCCCTAAAAGTCAGTCTAGAATTTTCAACTGTTTTCTGGCTATTTCCATACTCATACTCAACCTGTTAAAAACCAGATTCCTTTCTTCACCACCAAATCTGTGCATCCCCAAACTGTTTCCCATTTATTACATCAGTTAACATCACCTTCAAGCTAATCTGCCACATGTAAAAATCCCAGCTTTTTATTCTCCTATCTTCTTCATATATTATATTCTGCATGGCCTAAACCTTTCAAATCTACCCCAGTCAAATTCACTTCCAGCTCTCCATTTTAAATGCCACTATCTTACTTCAAGTCAATAGTCTTTTTTCTTTGGTTTGTTTTATTTTTTAATGGGCACATAATAATTATATATATTTAGAATACAACATGTTGTTTTCATAGAAGTACACATTGTGTAATGGTCAAATCAGGGAAATTAGCATATCCATCACTTCAAACATTCATCATCTCTTTGTGGTGAACACATTCAAAATCCTCTCTTATAGGGACTTTGAAATATACATTATTGTTAACTATAATCACTCTACTATTGATAGAACACTGGAACTTATTACTCTTATCTAACTCCAACTTTATCTTTGATAATATTTTTTAGTTATCCATGGATCTTTATTTAATTTATTTATATGTGGTGCTGATAATTGAACCCAGTGCCTCACTCGTGCTAGGCAAATGCTCTACCACTGAGCCACAACCTAACCCCTAATTCCAACTTTCTACCCATTGCAGGTTAGCAGTTTCAATAAGACTTTTGCAATAGCCTCCTACTCAATCTCTCACTGCTAGTCTCTGTTCACACTCCTAATACCACCTCCTTCCAAACACACACACACACACACACACACACACGATATCCTTGAAATTACATTACCTTGGGAGTTAGTTTTTAAAACTCAAATCATATAATTCACTTATGCAAATACCTTTTGTGTTTGCCCATGTCTAAAGAATTAAATGTAGTCCTCAATATCACACTTAAGGTACACTCAGTCCGGCCCCAATCCAGCCGACTTGCTCTCCAAATACCCCATGATATGATATTGTTTCTGATGGTGTTTCTGGGTCATTGCACCATGTTCTTCCCTCAGAATGACCTTTCCTTTGCTTTCCAAATCTGTCTTTCAAGTCTCATTTCAATGATAACTTTCCTGATCCCAAACATTAAAGCTTATCAAAATTTAAAATCAACAAATGGCAAAAAGATCAAGTTCCAAATGAAAAAATGTTCAAACTCAAAAATAAAGTGTAAATTAAAATCACTGAAACACAATCATGTAAACCTATCATGCTATCAAATTAAAAATAAAATTAGAACATTGCTGCTGTTGAATGGTTGATAAAATAAGCACTTTTTTTCCTAGTACTGAGGATTGAAGTCAGGGGCACGTGACCACTGACCGAGCCACATCCCCAGCCCTATTTTGTATTTTATTTAGAGACAGGGTCTCACTGAGTTGCTTAGCACCTCGCTTTTGCTGAGGCCGGCTTTGAACTCACAATCCCCCTGCCTCAGCCTCCCAAGCCACTAGGATTTCAGGCATGCACCACCATTCCCTGCTAAAATAAGCACTCTTATATTTAAGTGTATATGAATTGATAGATTCATTCTATATAAAAGAACTTACAGCCAAGCATCAAATTCTTTTAAATATGAAGGCCTTTAACTCAGTTATTTCCTGGAGTTTATAGCCTAAATAAGAATTATAAAACATAAAATAAAGAAGTACTGCATTAAATACACACATAAATATACACATGATGATGGGGATATGTCAAAAGGACACAGGAACCTACTGGCCAAAACCTAAACATTTGAGCCACAAAATTAAGTAGTATTGGACTATAACCCAAAATATAAAATAACTGTCCATGAATCCATACTCAAGTGAATAAGCAAGTAGAGAACAGACAAATCTTCCATGCAGAAGACTTACAAATAATTTATGTAGATATTCCATCTTCAAGGGGGAGGAGCTTAACTCCCTACCCATTAAGTTGGGTTGCACATAGTGACTTCCTTCCATATAGTAGAATTTGGAAATGGGAGCAGTGGCGGAGAGTAACTTAAACCTGACAAACACCTTAGCCAGGTAATCAAAATCAACATCAATAGTGATTGGTCATGCTGACAGTATGTAATAATAAGAATGACACTTTATTTATGTGGTTTTCCTCCCCAAGACATATAACCCCAGTCTAATCATGAAAAAAAAAAATAGACAAATTCCAACTGAGGGCCATTCTACAAAATATATGACCAGTGTTCCTCAAAACTGTCAAGCTCATCAAAAACAAGGAAAATAGGCTGGATGCAATGGTGCAGGACTGTAATTGCAGTGATTTGAACAGCTGAAGTAGGAGGATGGCAAGTTCGAGGCCAACCTCAGCAACTTAGTGTGACCTCATGCAACTTAACAAGACACTGTCTCCAAATAAAAAACAAAAAGGAGTGAGGATATGGATCAGTGGTTAAGCACCCCTGGTTCAATCCCTGGTACCAAAAAAAAAAAAAAAAAGAAAGAAAGAAAAAAGAGGAAATTATGAGAAACTGTCAACGGTCAAGAAGAGAATAAAGAGACATGATCACTGAATTTCCATGCAATATCCTGCAAAAGGAAAAGGAATTCTAAATAAAGCATGGATTTCGGTTAATAATAATGCATTAATAATAATAATTAATAATAATAATAATAATGCATTGGTGCATTAATTGTGACAAATGTGCCATGCTAATGTAAGATATTAATAACAGAAGTATGGGAACTCTCTCCACTATATTCTCAGCTGTTATATAAATCTAAAACTAAAGATAAAAGTTGATTAAAAAAATCTCTATACAAATTTCTCCAAAGTTGGAGAGCAAGAAATATTAAAACTCCAAAACTCATTCCTCCTCTGAAATTCTATAGAACTTACTGGTTCACTAAATCAGTAGCACTTAGGGACATTAGACTCAGGTTGTACTTCTCCAGCCTTTGGTTGGCAGGATGCCTCTTATTGTCATTGTCTCGTATTGTATTGCCTCTCAGGAATTGTCATTACTTATAGCTGATAGGCAGGAAACCTCCAGAAAAGATTAGAAATACATGTGTTCATTGTTCCAAGTGTCATCTATTTCTAAATTAATTTTAGTAGAAATATAGTATGTTTCAAGTGGCTCTGAGGCACTATAAAAACAATGGCAGTGTTTTTATGCACTTGAAGTAAACAGAAATGAAAGCATAAATCCCAAGGTACTTACAATGGACTATTCCTCCCCCTAGGACCCAGAGTTCCCCACACCTGAGGTCTTTGCACATACTCTGCATAAGGGTAGATGCACAGTATGGAAGTGGCAGCTGTCTTGGGCAATCTTGGAAGTCTATGGTCAGAGTGGGCCTGCAGTGCCAACTTTTCTATAATGAAACAAAGTAACCAATGTGCCAAGATTCTCAATTGTCAGGCTGTCTGTGAGTGCTGTCTTATGAGTGCAGCCTTAGTTCCCTAGCAATCTCATCTTTCCCTGAGCATTGTAGCGTCACTGTCCACGACACTTAAGATTGATTGTCTGACTTGTTGCAGTGGCGCATACCTGTAATCCCAGTGGATCAGGAGGGTGAGGCAGGAGGATGGCAGGTTCAAAGCTAGCCTCCTAGTGGGCAACCTAGCAACCTTGTGAGACCTTGTCTCAAAATAAAAAAATAAAAAGGCTGGGGATGTGACTCAGTGGTTAAGCACCCCAGGTTCAATCCCTGGTTCCTGAAACAAAACAAAAACAAAGAACACCACCCACACAAACAGGCATGTCAAACAATATAGTAGACAGCTTTCAACCAAAGATTGTTTGTGAAAAAGGATCCTATATGTAAGTATCTATGAATAAATGAGCTATTCTAAATGTTATCTATAGGCACCTATTTTCAGTATCTTCTGTATCCTTGTTTCTTTATTTTGGAGTCTGGAAGGTTGGAAAGTATAGTTCCTAGGACTCCCTTATCCCTAGCTTGTGGAGGATTCATTAAAGATTTGGAAGATGAAAGGGAAGGCACTATTCTCTTTCATAGTCTTGTACGTTTTAATGAGTGTGTTGGCAGCAGTGGGAAGCCAAGCCCAATGTCCCCTCACCAGCTTTGTTGGGTAGAAAGGATGTGGCACTGTCAGTGGCAGTAAGTCACAGCAGCAACAGTTTCCTAACCTCTAAATGACAGAAGTAATTTCTAGAATCTGGATTGAAACTGTGTTGATCTTCCATTGCTCCAGCCCTTCTGATTTTGTAAGTGTTTGTAAGTGCCTTATTTCCTGCATTAAATCCCTTTTACTGGGCTGGGGATATAGCTCAGTTGGTAGAGTGCTTGCCTTGTATGCCCAAGGCCCTGGGTTCAATCCCCACCACACACACACACACACACACACACACACACACACACCCTTTACCCTAAAATACCTAGAGGGAATTCTGTTTCTTATATTAAAACTGAACAGATACTTAAGCAAATCAATTAGTAAGCTAGTATATGATTTTATTAGCTGCTATAGTTTGAATCTGAAATATTGTCCCAAGGCTCATGTGTTGAAAGCTTGGTCCCCAGTGTGGTGGTGGTGGAACCTATATGAGGTGGGGCCTAGTGGAAGGAAGTTAGGTCTTTTAGCATGTGCCCTTGAAGGGGATACTGAAACCCTGGCCCCTCTTTCTCCCTCTGTCCCTCTGTCTCTCTGTCTCTGTCTCTATCTCTATCTCCCTGTTTTTTGGCTGCCCCCAGGCGAGCAGCCTCCTCTGCCATGCCCTCCCCACTATGATGTTTTGCCTTGTCACAGGCCCCAAAAGCAATGGAGCCATGGATAGAAACTTCTGAAATCATGATCCAAATTTAACATTTTCTCTTTTTTTTTAAAGAGAGAGAGAGAGAGTTTTTTTAATATTTTTATTTTTTAGTTCTCGGCAGACACAACATCTTTGTCTGTATGTGGTGCTGAAGATCGAACCCGGGCCACATGCATGCCAGACGAGCGCGCCACCGCTTGAGCCACATCCCCAGCCCAGAACATTTTCTCTTTTAAGTTTATTTTTCTTAGGTACTTTGTCACAGGGACAGAAATCTAACACAGCAGCTTTCTCTTACTAACTGGACACTACCCTAACACAGGCCACACTGTTATCTATCTGTAAGTTTTTTGAAGATGGGAGAAAGCATTGTGCATGCATATGGAAGAATAAGGAAAAGAAAAACTGCCAAATGTCTTTTTCCTAATTAGTCTATCTCCTCACTTAATAGCATGTTGATTTCTGAGCAATGGAATCCACCTGGATAGGAAATAACACACACTGAGTACCTATGATATACACTACACTAGACAACTTCTATGCATTATCTCCTGTTATCTATATAATAACCCAGGCAGGTCAATGTCATTATTTTGGATTTACTAGTAGGGAAAACAAGTCTAAAAGGTCTTAAACTACTTGTCCAAGGTTATGTCACTTGGTAAATGGTTAAGTGGTAAATCAGGGATTCAAATCCAGTCTGCCTGATCTCCAAATCTATCATGTTCTTTTCCCTAGAACTTACTGCCTTCTCCTTCTGCATTTTCACACAAATGAGATAATAGGCTTTGGGATTATTGATAAGCAAACAGCAAATGGCCTCTTCAATTGGTATGCCAAAATGGGCCTCACCAAAGCAAAGGGAAGAATCTGTGTGGTAGAAGCTGCAGATTGCCTATCCAGCTGCCATTCTCTCCTTTCTTCTTCTTTTTTTTTTTGATTTTTGAAATTGTCAATGGACCTTTATTTTTTTTTCATATGCATTGCTGAGAATTGAACCCAGGGCCTCACATATGCTAGGCAAGCACTCTATCACTGAGCCACAACCCAAGCCCTCTCTCTTCTTAATAAAATATGTCAGATTAGGTTCAGCTACAATCTGCCCCTTTCCAGGAGATGAACCATAATGGCGCTAAATCAAAACTTAATCCCCCCTTTCCAATAATTGTATCAGGAATAGGCATATCATCCAGAATTTGACAAATGAAAATAAGTTGCTTTGGAGAAGGGGGGTCTCACCAGAAGGATCTTTCTCCCTGACAAAAGAGAGAACTGTAAAAGGAGAAAAATCTTCTCTCTTTCCTCTCTTCCTGCTTTGGAGACTATGGTGTAAAGAGGAACACTTGAAACTGTAGTAGCCATTTTGCAAGCATGAGGTAAGAGGTCTCAGGACTAAATATTTTCGGGTGAAGATGGTAGAGTGCATGGATAAAAATAATCTGGAGTCTTTGGCTACTAGGTTAACTTTAGACTTCTCACCTCCATAGTTGTTAGGTCAACACTAAGTATCCCTTCAGTTTTAGAATAGCACTGGTTGTTACTTTCAGCTGAATGCATCCAAAGGGATATACAAATGAATGGAAACTTTCCTGCTTATTATGAATAGGAGATTTTTTTTTAAAAGCAGAAAGAAAATAAAAGGGTATTAGTTGCCACTCCCAGGAAATTTCCAGTTTATATCCAACCTGAACATATACATCACTTCTAAAAAAATGACTGATCTAAAAAATAGACATCCTGAAGGATACAATAAGATCAGACAGACTTACTATGTTCAATAGGTTGCACTTACTAAAGGAGCAAACAAATTCATGTATGTTACCAAAAGATTTTCCAGAGGATTAAAATTAAAAAGGAAGAAAAATAGAAAGGTGGAAGACGGAGAAAGAGAAGTTTCCTAGTATAGCTCTATTTACAAAAAGCCATCATTCCTTTAGGATTCTGTTAATTGAGGTTTTATTATGATATAACTATTAATCAGCCTGCATATGGTTCACATTACCACTCTTTAGAAAGAACGCTTTAGTGCTTTCTCCACACAAATACAATTTATACTTTGGCTAAGAAAGCAGAAACTCAGATTCATTCTGGGTGCAATGGTACATGCCTGTAATCCCAGCTACTTGGGAGGCTGAGGCAGGAGGATTGTAATTTCAAGACCAGTCTCAGCCATTAGCAAGACCTTCAACAACTTAGCAAGACTCTGTCTCAAAATTTAAAGAGAAAAGGGGGGGGGAGGCTGGGGGTGTAGGGGGGCTGGGGGGACTCAATGGTAAAGCGCCCCTGGGTTCAGTCCCTAGTATCCAAAACAAATAAACAAACAAAAAAGATATCCTATAGGGAGATAAATCATGTGTATAAATCACTCGGTGGTAGGAACTATGTCTTCAACTTGAAGATGTAGGCTCAGAACAGGTATGCAGAAAAGCAGAAACTATTAATGAGACACTTTTCAAAATTAGTGGCAGAGTAACAGATGATGACCTAAGGTAAGAAAGACCTCCTATTTCAAGTGGAATAAAAAGAGCCAGGAAGACTGATCTAAGTCTTCTGTTAATCATGTGGAAGAGATTGAAGAAAATGTTTACTACCAAGTTTTATTTGGGAGAGAAGATTCAGAATCTTCTGATGGGACAAGTTTAGATGCCTCTTCTTCTCTGCCACCATCTCAAAGCCCCTACATGAGTCAACAATCAACATTTCAAACTATTAGCCCAATTTAGTGGATCATGAACAGTGTTTTGAATGGGATCTGAAAATGTCAGGGTGCACTGCATCTAGTAGGGATAAATACTACTTGGTGCAGTTTTTGTTTCAATTCTATAGGTGTATGTGTTGTGTGCAGGAGGGTCCCAGTTTTCACGGCACAGTATAATCTTATGCCTATTGTCCCAGAATTATTATTTTTCCCAGTTTTACCAAGGTATAAACAAAAACTGTAAATATTTATGATGTGCAGAGTAGCGTTTTTTTGTTGTTGTTGTTTTGTTTTTTAAAGAGAGAGCGAGCGAGAGAGAGAGAGAGAGAGAGAGAGAATTTTTAATATTTATTTTTTAGTTTTCGGCGGACACAACATCTTTGTTTGTATGTGGTGCTGAGGATCAAACCCGGGCTGCACGCATGCCAGGTGAGCGCGCTACCGCTTGAGCCACATCCCCAGCCCCAAAGTAGCGTTTTGATACCGGTACACACTGTAAAATAATCACCACAATCAAGCTAATTAGCATGTCCATTATGTCACATGGTTGTTATTCACCATTATGACTATGAGTACTTTCACACTCAAAATTTTCCTGATTTGGATAATAAATAATATATTCACTATAATAACAGTTCACAGTGGTGTGTATTTCTCCATGTGAGTCTTAGTCAAAAGAACTAGAGCTGGGAGCTAGGGAGACTGAGGCAGGAGGAACGCAAGTTTAAAGCCAGCCTCAGCAACTTAGTGAGGCCCTAAGCAACTCAGTGAGACCCTGTCTCTAAATAAAATACAAAAAGGACTGGGGATGTGGTTCAGGGGTTAACACCCTGGGTTTAATCCCTGGTACAAAATCAAACAAGAACAAAAAAAAATTCTAGAAGCAGAGTAACTTAGAACACTTTGAAACCTATAGATTTGTCTAGTTAATTTTTTGCTTCTTCCCTCAACATGAAGGAAATCTGAGGATCGGAGAAAGGCCTTGGGGGTGGTGCTTGAAGGTGGAAGTTTTCCTTTTCCCCTGATTTGTTCAGGACATAGATGTTACATCCCATGAAATGCCAAGCAGGTACAGAGTTTTCTCAACTACTCTTGGTTGTCCCCTCTGGTAGGATGCAATTCTATGAGCCCTTGGATTCATTAAGTTCCTGCTCCACCATTAAGTGTATGATTCTGACTGAAGAAACTATTTTTCTGCACTGAGCTACAGCCCCAGCCCAGAACACTCTAATCTTCAAACTCTAGTTGTGATAATGGTACTCAGGCAAATCAACTGGCCCTCCTCCTTCTCCAATTAGCAATAAATAATTAGCATGGCGATGACTTTTAAATCCATCAGGTTCTTTAATTTCCATTGCCTCTGTAAGTCCTCTTTAACTCCATTCACTCGATAGGTATCATTCAGTAACTAGATGCAAGTAAACCAGAGAAGAGCAGTTTGCTACTATGTTCACGACTATACTCTCAGTTCAGAGAATAAAATAGCAATCACAGAGGAAACAAGAATTGAACTCTTCTGACCCTAAATCTCATGCAATTTCACAGCTACAAATGGTTCCTGACTAATGATGGTTCTACTTACCATTTTTTAACTTTATCATGGTGGAAAAGTAATATGCATGTGGGACTGGTGTTGTGGCTCAGTGGTAGAGCGCTTGCCTAGCATGTGTGAGCACTGGGTTTGATCCTCAGCACCACATAAAAATAAATAAATAAAATAAAGGTATTGTGTCCATCTACAACTAAAAATTATATATATATATATATATATATTTTAAAGTGATATGCATGCATTTGGTAGAAATGGAAATCCAGATGTCGAATTTGGGTCTTCTCCTGGGCTAGCAATATGCAGTCAAATCCTGTCTCTGGATGCTGGGCAGCGGAGACCACACAGCTCCTGCTCAGCCATACAGTCACAAGGGGGAAATAACAGACATTCTACATTATGCTGTGTTGCTAAGCTGGGATGGTTGGTAGGTTAGGAGGATTAAATGCGTTTTAAACTTACGATATTTTCAACTTACAATGGACTTATCTGAACATAACCCCATTGTACGAACTTATTTCTATCTTTAAGCTTTTGCAGTTCTGTTCGTGTTTTAAAAGGTATTTCAAAGCCCAGATCCTTTAGTCTCTCTTCTAGTCATTTTAAATTCCATTCACTTTGATGTGCTCTGTTTAGGTTTTTTGCATTGTACTCATGTTGTTTTGGATTTTCAGAAGTCGTTTCAAATGTGTGTAGGTTCTGCCTTGGAAGTTCTGCCTTAGCAAACTCTTCTGGGAATACGATGGGGGTTTGTTTCCTCTATTGCCCTGCTGAAACCAACAAAGTGTCTCTCTCCCTAAGAAGCCTTCACAAGGATTCTTCTCTCCTTGAGACTTTAATCTGCTCATCTGCTCAAGCTGTTTCCCCAGTGTCAAAAATGGGACATACCTCTCCCTCCTTGTGAAGGCTGTACTTACAGAAACAGATACTGTATTTAAGGTTCAAAAAAAACTGCCCAAATAAAATGGTGATGGATACATAGTTCTTGGCAGTCAACCAGTGGTATAATTTACAAAATTCTGGCACATGATAGCAAAACTGAGAATAACTGGATTCAAAAAAAGAGAGGTACAAAGAAAAGAAAATCATCACACAGTGTACTGAGATGGTAGGCAGCAAATCTTTAATTGCCACCTACAGAATATTTTAATACAGTAGATTAAATGACAGAGAATAAGAAGAGATTGTAAGGAAAGAATACTTCCAGAAAACAGCCCTGAAATGAACATCATGAAATGTCAGGTTTCATCAGTGACAGGTTGCAGCCTGTTTAGCTGAAACCTAGAGTTTCTGCCTTCTGGAACATTCTCTGATTCCCCAATAGAGGACAGAACACCAGCATCCAAGGACAAAAATTTAAAGTTTGCTTAAAGTCTTTCACAGAGGTTTAATTTTCTTTGTTTTGGGGTTTTCAGTTTTTGTTTGTTGGTTTGTTTTTGTTTTTGTCTTGTTGACTTTGCCTGTGGAAGAGGGTAGAATGGTTTCTTTGCTGGGTTGCTTCACTCTTTTTTCTTTCTTTCTTTCTTTCTTTCTGACAGTGGAAAGCATTACAATTCTTACTACACATATAAAGCACAATTTTTCATATCTCTGATTGTATACAAAGTATATTCACACCAATTTGTGTAGCTTCACTCTTTTTTTAAGAATTTTTTTTAGTTGTAGATGGATGCAATACCTTCATTTTATTTATTTTAATTTTTATGTGGTGCTGAGGATCGAACCCAGTGCCTCACACATGCTAGGCAAGTGTTCTACCACTGAGCCACAGCCCCAGCCCAGCCTCACTGTTTTGGAAGCATCCATTTTCCATTCAGTGCTCTCAAACTGACAGTCACACACTGGCTGCTGTCAGTTATGATCTTCACTGGGAGGCTCAAGTTCTGGGGGAAGAGGACGGTGGAACTGAACTGATGGCAATTCTGGTTTTCAAAATGATAATCTGCAGGCCTTGTACAATACCTGTTGAGGAAGCACACAATGCCTGGTGCCACCACTTTCTAAGTGTGATTGGCATCTATTGTGTTTTCAGGGGAAAATGACTCCTGTGTTTTTTCTTTTCTTTTTTTCATGTTTATTGGTATATTATAATTACAGGTAACAGTGGGATTCATTATTACATATTCATACATGCACATTATATAACAGTATAATTTGGTCAGTTTCATTCCTCGGTATCTCCTCTTTCCCTCTCTTCCTCCCTTACCCACTCCTCTTCCTCTACTCTTCTGGTCTCCCTTCTAGTTGCACATGGCAGGCATCCCCCCACCCCCAGTCCCCTGCCACCTTTTTCTTCCTTTTTCCTCTCTAGCTCCCACATATGAGAGAAAACACGTGATCTTTGACTTTCTGAGTTTGACTTATGCCTTTAACATAATGGTCTCTAGTTCCATCCATTTTCTTGCAAATGACTTAATTTAATTTTCCTTTATGGATGAGTAAAACTCCATTATGTATATATACTACATTTCCTTTATCTACTTTTTAATTCTTTAAGATAAATACCAAGGAGTGGTACAGCTGGGTCATATGGTGGTTCCATTTGGAATCTCTTGGGGAACCTCCATCCTGATTTCCATAATGGTTGTACTAATTTATAATCCCACCAACAGTGTAAAAGTGTTCCTTTTACCCTTTTACCCATGTCTTCTCCAGCATTTATTGTATGAACTTTTTGGTACCAGGGATTGAACACAGGGGCTCTTAATCATTAAGCCACATCTCCAGACCTTTTTAAAATACATATTTTATTTGAGACAGGGTCTCACAAAGTTGCTTAGGGCCTCACTAAGTTGCTGAGGCTGGCTTTGAACTTGTAGCCCTCCTGCCTCAGCCTCCCCAGCCACTGGGATTACAGGCATGTACCACTATGCCCAGTTTTATTGTACGAATTCTTGATGGCTGCCATTCTGATTGGAGTGAGAGGAAATCTCAGTGTAGTTTTTATCTGCATTTTATCTGCTAACAATGTTGAAGATATTTTCATATATTTGTTGACTATTTGAAGTTCTTCTTTTGAAAAGTGTTTGTTTCATTCATTTGCCCATTAATTGGGTTATTTGTTTTTTTTAAGTTCTTTATATATTCTGAATATTAATCCTGTGTTAGAAAAGCAGCTATCAAAGATTTTCTCCTATTCTGTAGATTCTCTTTTCACATTCTTGTTTCCTTTGCTATACAGAAGTTTTAAAATTTGATGCCCTCTCATTTATTAACTTTTGGCATTATTTCCTGAGCTTTAGAGATTCTACTGAGGAAGTCACTGCCTGAGCTTATATTTTGGAGTGTCGACCCTATATTTTCTTTATGTAGTTGCAAAATTTCTAGTCTAATTCCTAGGTCTTTGATCCATTTTGAGTTGTCTTTTATGCAGGGATAAAGGAGAGATAAGGGTCTAGTTTCATTCTTCTATATATGGATATATGGTTTTCCAGCACCATTTATTAAAATGGCTGTCTTTTCTCCAACATATGTTTTTCATACTGTTGTCAAGGATCAGATGACTGTATCTGTTTGGGTTTATCTTTGTGTCTTGTTTTAGTTAGCTTTTTCACTGCTATCACCAAAAGACCTGACAAGAACAATTTTAGAGGATAGAAAGTTTATTTTGGGAGCTCACGATTTCAGGTCTCAGTCCATAAATGGCCAAATCTGTTTCTCTGGGCTGGAGGGGAGGCAGAACATTATGACAGAAGGGTGTGATGAAGGAAAGCAACTGCTAACATGGCACCAGGAAGCAGAGAGTAAGATCAGCTCACCAAATGTATACCCTAATGACCCACCTCCTCCAGCCACAGTCTACCAGCCTACAGTCACCACTCAATTAATCCCTATCAGGGGATCAACACAATGATTAGGTTAAGGCTCTCACAACCCAATCATTTCACCTCTAAACTTTCTTGCATTGTCTCACACATGAGCTTTCGGGGGACACCTAATATTTAAACCGTAACACTTCTATTCTATACCATTGGTCTATGTGTCTGTTTTTATGCTAGTATCCTGCAGCTTTGGTTACTGTAGCTCTACAGTGAAATTTGAAGTGAGGTATTGTGTTGTCTCTAGCATTGCTTTTTGTGTGTGTGGAGGGGTTAGAATTGTTTTGGCTATTCTGAGTCTTTTATTCTTCCAAATGAATTTTAAGACTAGCTTTTCCAGTTCTGTGAAGAATGTCATTGGTATTTTGACTGGGACTGTGCTAAACTTGTTGATCCTTTTGGTAGTATAACCATTTTAAAAACATTAATTCTGCCCATGCATGAACATAGGAGGTCCTTACATCTTCTAAGGTTTTCTTTAATTTTTTTCTTCAGTGTTCTATAATTTCCATTGTAGAGGTCTTTCAACACCTTGGTTTGAATTATTCATAGGTATTTTATTTTTTAAGGCTATTGTAAATGAAATTGTTTTCCTTATTTCTCCTACTTTTGGAGAACTTCATTACTCCTCATGTCACCTATGTGGTTCCTGTGGAGATGAGTTTATCTTGTCCCTTGACCACAGGGATGATCATGTGAACCAAGCTGGGACAATCAGATCCTTCAGAGGATTTTCTCTGGTGGTAAATCAAGGAAGATGTGAGGCCTAAAGTTGTCAGTGACAAAGGTCACATCTCAGAGATGTGAAAAAAATGAAACTATCAAATAAAAGCAAAGACAAAACAGAAAAAGTGAAAAAGATATCCCATAATATTTTAGCTCTTGGCCCCAGTATTCTTTGGCCCCACTAGCATACCTCTGCCATAAAACAATAAAATCTTCCCCCAAGTTTTCCAGAGCTAGTTTAAGATCAATTCCTGTCATGTGCCATCAAGAGTTCTGTCTCAAATAGCAGACTCTCAATTCACATTTGAATGAAATGAATGACTAAAATATATAGCATGGCATCTGGCTTGAGATAAGAAATCAGTCTTGGTGTATCACCTTCAATTCTCTATATTTTAAAGCCACACTGTAGCTCAGATTTAAAAATACATTAGAGAGCTATTCCATAAATTTAGTGAGATCAGTTTTATTAATAAGAGAATGCATTCAGTTTGAATTGGAAAAACACAGTAAATACTTATAACACACTGTACATAGTCAAGTTAACACACTGACCTTTTACACAGTAAAACAATGATCATGTTGTTTCATGAACTCTTGTTTCATTTATAAATGTACACACACATTATATTTCATTGACCATAAAAATACCCTTTTTACATTTTAATTTCTCTGTACTCAGGATGAGCTCTATAATCAATGGAATAGCATAATTTAATTGGCACTACTCTTTCTTAATGATACCTAAAATAATAGTAAAACTCTAACAAATCACCACTGATGGGAGTCTTCATTTAATGACATACTGTGTGTCTGGATGCGTGTGTTCTGGATTGTAATGTAAAAGATTTTTTTTACTGCAGGTAGCTAGCAATGAGTTTGAAAACAAATGTATTGCATAACTGATCTAGGGATCTCAATTTGATAATCAGAATAGTCTTTTCCATAGACTACTACATATCAAGTAAGGCATTTATCCACTCTCATATTTTATATAATGCTTTGAAGTAGACCAGGTACCCCCACCAAAGAGACCCCCCCACCACATTTGTAACATATAAGCTTCTCCAGGGGACCCCCCCCCCCATCCAAACAAAAGACCCTTGCTATAATTAAGCTTCTCCTCTTGTCAAGAAAGATTTTTACAAAGACTATCAGCAGGATGTCTGAAGAGGGCATTGTGGTTTGAAGCTTCCTCTTTCTTGTAAGTGCCAGATTTGCAGACAATAGGTGTGATACAGTCTGTCTCAAAGAGAGCTTGTTGCTATGCAAAAGATACTATCTCTGTTTTCTTGGCAAAAACTTGTAAAACCTCTGTCTAGCCTAAGAATATGGGACAAAGACTAACTGTTATATGCCCATGCACTGACATGTAACCACCCCACTGAGTATAAAATTTAAAGAATTTCCAGATTTTTAAGCATTAGCCCCTCTGGACCACTGCAGCTAAATTAAACCTGATACCTGAAAATTTCTCAGGTGTCCAGCTTCATCTGTCCTACATCACCTTAACACAACTAAATATTCAGGGTCCCCAAAATGGCTTCCATCTCATTATGGAAACCTCTTGAATCTTATGGGGAATCCTCATGTTAGATCTATAGGCTTCTGACATTATTCACACGTGGCCCTCTGCCCAGCCAAAGAGAGGCCCACAGGGTGTATAGGATTGTTGGCAATCCTGCCAGGATATCAGGACGATGATGACAGGGTTGTCAGGTAGCCTCCCAGTTACAGATGGCAGTGCCTTTGTGTACTTCCAATTTGTTGCTTGTAACCTGAAATGCACTTTTCCTTGTGCTATGGTTTGGAAGTATCTTTCAAAGGCTGTTAAGGGCTTCGTCATCAGCCTGTGGTACATTTGGGAGGTAGTAGAGCCTTTAAGAGGCAGGGTTTAGTAGAAGGAAGTTAGGTCATTGGAGGTGTGTCCTTGAAGAGGATATTGGGTCCCAGGCCCCTTTCTCTCTCTTTGCCACTATGAGTTAAGAGCTTCCTCTGCCACATGCTCTTGCTATGATGCACTGTGCCATAAGAGACCCAAAACAGCAGGACCAAGTGACCATGGACTGAAACTTCAGAAACTGTGAGCCAAAATAAATTCTTATTTTAAGTTGATTTATCTAGAGTATCTGTCACAATGGCAGAAAGCTAACTAACACACCTTAAAAACCATATTATCAGTGGTGATCAGGTACTCTGGAGAATTCAGTAAAGTTGTTACAAGCCATAAAGTAGCTGAACTCTAGATAATGCCTTGGGGTGTTCTGTGTGCACTAAAAGGAGAGGACTTTCTCCTCCCTCCCAAGCCTGCTGCCCCCTGCCCCAGGACACAACAATAGGGTACATACTATTTCCAGTATAATCATCCTACTAGTTATCAGTCTTGATCTGCTGACCTATAGTCTGACAAAGAGTGTAATATGGATATGGGTTCTTATGTGTGTGTCATGGTTTTTCTTATTGAGAGTCCTGTGAGCCAAGATTTTGAAGCTCAGAAATGATGCGGAAACAAATTACCTTTTTTAAAAAAATCCACTGCTCTCAAGTGAAAAATGGATGCTGCAACTTGCCAGTCACAATGGCACATGCCTGTAATCCCAGCAGTTTGGGAGGCCGAAGCAAGAGGATCCTGAGTTCAAAGCCAGCCTCAGCATGTATGAATTTCTTGAGATGAACCCAACTACCCAACTACTATGTACAACCATAAATCTATAACAAAACAAACAAAGAATAACATCCTAGGTGTGATGGCACATGCCTGTAATCCCAATGGCTCAGGAGGCTGAGGCAGGAGGTTGGATTGCAAGTTCAAAGCCTCAGCAACTTAGCTAGGCCCTAAGCAACTTAGTGAAACCTTGTCTCTAAATAAAAAATAAAAAGGGCTGGGGATGTTGTTCAGTGGTTGAGCACCCCTGGGTACCAAAAAAAAAAAAAAAAAAAAAAAAGGGATGCTCTACAACTTGTTAATATAGGAGCCTACAGGCATGCTGACTCCTCCCAGCCCCCTCACTGGAGAAGGGCCCTCCATGACAAGCTCCCTTTGTCTTTTCTCCAGCAATCCATTGGTAATCCTCAAGGCCAAGACAAGAGTGCTTGCATGGAGGGGATTGGTGGGGCTAGTGAAGTGCCCATTTGCAGAGATGAGGCCCATTCTTAAACTATGGGCCAGTGAAAAAGAAAGTATATGCTTTTAAGGGAACTTTGCCAGAGTCAAGTCTTTGTGAGCAATTTTCCAGCATCTTGGTGAGCAGATAAAAGTGGAAGGTATGAAGAAAAAAGCCAAAAAGAAAAAGAAAAAAGGAAAAAAGCATAGAAAGCCTAGCACAGTGGTGCATGCTGATAATCTAGCTACGCAGGAGGGTCAAAAGTTTGTGGCCAGCCTGGGCAATTTAGGGAGACCCTGTCTCAAAACAAGAAAATGAAAAGGACTGGGGAGGTAGCTCAGTAGTAGAGTGCTCCTGGGTTTAATCCCTAGTACCAAGAAAGAAAGGAAAGGTGTAAGGTCCTTGCCATCTGGACGGCCATTTTAAGTGACAGCTGCCATTTTAAGAAAAATTTCAATTTCCCACCCAAGAGCCTTTCTGACCACTACCTCGTACCAACCCCATCCTTAACCACTGCATTAGGACCCAACTGGCTCTAATCCCTGAGGCTGCTCCATAAAAGTCTTGAACCCCAAACCTGTGTTGCCTCTCTCCATCTATGGAGAAATGGCCTTTATCTGTCAGCTCTGAAAAATAAACTCTCGTGTGTAACTCTGCCTGGTCTCCATCTTTCATTTCTCACTCAGCCATCTCCTGGTTTCTTGCTTTCCTTTCATTGGTGCCAAAACCCGGGATTGGGTTCCCCAGTGTGCCTGCTCCCCTCTTTGAGGGTCACTGAGCATCCCCGGGTCCCAATCCGAATTCCATTGTGGGACCAGGTCCTCCATTCTGCCAAATGCCCTCTCTGCACCCACCACTGGGCATTCCAGGTAAGACCCCTGTCTCCGGTTGACATAAATGACCTATGGTTTCCAGGAAGTGACTGTGGATCGTCCAGCACTCCCAGGGTTACCATGTGGCCAGGGGTACCTGCAGCCGCGGCTTTCACAGCTACAGCTGATCCCTACTGTCCACTTGGTCTATAGGTGGTCTTTTACTTGGATACTGGGTTTTGAGAAAAACCACCCAGGATGATTGGGAGTTGTTCCTTGTGACACTACCTCTTGGCCGTGGGATAATCTCTATGGGCTTCTGCCCCATCTATGAGCTTCTGCCCCTACTACATAGTCCCGGCCAGATGCCCAAGTGTCTCTACAGGCTTCTGCCATGATGCTTACCAAGAGGTGGTGACGACCCCCTGAGCATAATCATCCTCTTGACTGGGTGATACTAGAGACTGGGGGACACCCCACCTCTAAACTCACCTCATATGTCTCACCATGGGCAGCTCCTCATCCATTCCCTCCCATAGTCCCCTAGGCTGCCTCCTGGCTCACCTAGGTTGTCTCTCACCCCAAACCTAAAACCCCCAAAAGTTATCCATTTGTGCAATCAGATCTGGCCTCAATATCCTTTGGATAATGACTCTAAATGGTCGCTTAACAGCATTCTAGATCCCAATATTATCAGGGATCTTTTCAACTATTGTGAGAGTTTGGGAAAATGAAAAGAGATATCATATGTTCAGGCCTTCTCCTCTCTCTCTGTTCTAAGCCCTATCTCTGCAACTTTTGCTCTCCCACACAAGTCCTCTTAGCTCTCACCTCCCCTATGGGGAGGCACAGAAGATCCTACCCACCCAGCAGATGAGCCCCCGCCATAGCACAATTCTCTTTCTAATGAAGCCTCCACAGCAACTGTCCCCTTGGCCCCTTCACCCGTCTCTCCTCCTGCCACACACACATGGGCTGCTGCTGCTGTGTCCTCTACGTGAGGTGGCTGGGGTGGATGGCTGGGTTCATGTGCCTTTCTCTTTGTCAGATGTTTCACAGATAGAAAATCGGCTTGGGTCCTATACTTCAAGCCCCACCACCTATATCAAGAGTTTCAATATCTGACCCAACCATATGATTTGACCTTCCATGATGTCCATATGATCTTGTCTAACACCCTCCTGTCCGAGGAGCATAGGTGAGTTTGGGAGCAAGCTAGAAATTATGCTGATGAGGTACATCAGCCATCCCTGCCCATCTGATTGGCACTGAAGCAGTCCCTGATCAGGACCCCAAATGGGATTATAATTCGCCTGGAGGAGTAACTAGTAGAAACTAATTCATTACTTGCCTCATGGCAGGACTTAGAAAGGCAGCCCATAAGGCTCCAGGAAATCTTCCAAGATAAGAATGAAAACCCTTCAACATTTCTAGACCACCTGACCAAGGCTGTATTACAATATATTAATCTGGACCCTGACACTCCAGATGGGAGACAACTACTAATGACCTACTTTTTCTCCCAGAGTTTCCCTGATATTAAGGCCAAACTAAGGCACCTGGAGAGGGGGCCCCTAACTCCCCAAGCTGAGGTTCTGGAAGTGGCCTTTAAGGTGTATAACAAGAGAGACCAGAAGGCCTGGAGGCAGAAATATCAGATGCTCACTCAAGCTGTCCATCTGGCGTTAGCATCTGTCTCTGGTCCCACTGGCCTGTGGAAGGGTCCCTCAGGATCTCCTGGACCGTGTTTTAAATGTGGTCAGATGGGTCACTGGGTTTGTGTATGTCCTAAGCCTCGCAAGCCTCCAGAATCTTGTCCTAAATGCCATCAGAAGGGACACTGGCTAACAGACTGTCCCCAGGCTATCATGGCCCCCAGCCATCCAGCCCTTCTGGTTCCCTTTTCTAACTCTTAGGACTGGCTTCAGAGGACTGATGAGGCCCAGGTCCCCATCACTCGACCACTACCATCACTCCACGGGGACCCAGGATAACTCTGTGTATTTCAGGTAGGCCTGTCTCCCTCCTCCTAGACACCAGGGCTACATGCTCAGTCCTCAAGGAGTTCTGGGGGCCTATTACTCATTCTATGACCTCTATTGTTGGGGTAGAGGGTAAACCCTACCAGCCCTTACAGACATCTAGCCTTGTTTGAGCTTTTGCCTTTCTAATTTTTACTCATTCCTTTTTGGTCATTCCACAGTGCCCTGTTCCCCTTATGGGAAGGGACATCCTCACAAAGTTGGGGGCTACGCTTTCCTTCTCCCCTCATATACACTTCCATCCAGACTCCCCTGCTGCTGCCCTGATCCTCACCCTTACCTTAGGACCATCCCCTATTCCGTATGCCAGTGCCTTCCCATTCCCCCCTTCTGAGGTGGACCCTACTGTCTGGGATGTTTCCAGTCCTTCTATCACCTCACACCACAAGGCCATTTATATCCATCTTAAAGACCCCCTCCATTTTCTGGCCCAATCACAATACCTGCTCTCCCTCCTTGCTGCTGCTGTCCCTGTCTTTTTGCAGAGCAGCCTTGTCAGGCTCCTGACAATAAACCTGCTTCTTATCCCAGGGGTGTGTGATTAGTCCTGCACCACTTTTCTTCCATTGATGCCAGTGACTCATCACATTCTCCCATCAGCTTTGCTCTCCCCTCTGGAGATTTGAGCTGCCTTGGGATCCTGGTCTAAGGACCCAGGACAATGACCACACATCTTCTTCCATTCACCTAGCGCTCTTCTTCTTCATCCACACTCAGGCGTCATTTGGGCAAGTGACTTCACCCTTCCTCTCCCCTCCTCCTCACAAGTCTACACTTGAGAGATGGCAGTGACTATTCTTCTCTCTAGAACTTAGATCTTGGCCCAGCATCAAGATTCTTGCCCATAGCTTCCCCTTGGCGAGTTCACTCCAACTCGCCATGGGAAACTCCCAATCCCTTCCCCTTGGTGAGTTCACTCTCAGGTCTTGGTTCTTCGCTCCTCAGCAGAGCTCATGAAAGCCCTGGCCAGGCAACCAAGACTCTCTAAGGGCAAAACCCAGGACTAGGGAAGTAGCAGGTGACTCCCTTCTCTTAGTCCCAGACTCCAATTCACCATAAGGAACTCCCAAATCCCATCTGACTCACCTCTTGGTTGCCTCCTTGCCCACTTAGCCCCACTCCATTTGGCTCCTGATCTAAAGGCCCATTGACCAATTCAACCTTCCAATCTTCATAACTTTTGTGAGCACTCAGAAAATGGAAGAAAATCCCTTATGTGTAGGCTTTCTCCTTTCTCCATTCTAAGCCTTCCCTTTGCTCCTCTTGCTCCCCCACCCAGCTTCTACTTGCCACTATAGCTCTGGATTCCTCCAGAGACCCTACTTCCAGACAAACAAGAGACCCAGAACTCTCATACATTGTAAAGCTCTAGGCAGCAATCTCCCTGGCCAAGGCCACACTGAAGCTAACATTGAAATACAAAGGACAGACTCAGCAGGCTTGATAAGAGGCCTAAGGAAAAAAAAGTGTCAATTTACCTTTTCCCTTCTACACAGAAGAATGACTCAAAACTTTCTATCTCCCTGATCTCACATGCCCTCCCATTTCACCTTTATGTGGGTGAAAAGCAGGGATTTGCTCTACCGGTCTTCAGACACATGTTGGGGCTAACCTTTGCCCCTGTGGCTTATCTATAAAAGGGTCTTGACCCTACTGTTCAGGGATGGGCCCCTTGCCTACAAACATTGGCCACAGCCTCTCATTAATGAGTCAAAGAAACTCATCTTTGGGGCTCCACTCCCCATCCTGGCTCCCCATCCCATAAAGGAACTCCTCACCAAAAGAGCTTCCATTCCTTATCCCCTGTCACCTTTTATCTCCACAGGTTTCTCTGGTGGGAGATCCCAGTCTTACTTTCCACAGGTGTTCACCTCTTCTCCTGTTACCCATTCATGCATTGAAACTCTGGAGGAGCTTCTTCCACATCCCTCCTACATCCAGGAAGGCCCCTTGCTCCAGGCAACATACACAGGGTTCACAGATGGCTCCTCCTTCCTTCAGGAGGGAATTGGTTGGGCAGGGTATGCTGTAGTCTCTCTAACCTCAGTTTTGGAAATGGCTCAGTTCTCCTCCTGAGTAATACATCCAGTCAGCAGGCTGAACTTGTTACCCTCATCAGAGCCTTCACTTTGGCAAAGGGAGCCTCCCTCAATGTCTACACTGACTCTAAACAAGCTTTCTACATATTTCTCTCCCACTCTGCTATTTGGAAGGAGCATGGATTCCTTACCACCATGGGACCTTTAATTACAAATGCCCCCTTTATTTCTGATCTCCTTCAGGCCTCAAAGCTTCCCTCTGCCATGGAACTGAAAGATGGCAGCAGTAACCCCCTTCTCCAGTAGGCACTTCTTTTCCTGACCTCTCTCCCTGTCATAGGCCTTTTGCTAATGCTTGTCCCCGTGTCATTAGATTTATTCAAGACCAAATTCAAAGGATCTCTAACCAAATCATGAACCAGCTTATGTTATAGAACTTCCAACCCCTCACCAAAATTGGGTCATCCAGAGTCAGCATTGCCCAGCACCTCCTGGACATCACCATTGCCTCAATGACACCCTGCGCCCCTAACAAGGGTCCAGATGCTACCCCTTCCCAGCAGGAAGAAGCTACAGAAGACTGATCTACACCCCTGTCCCTTAAGGGGCCCAATAACAAACAAAAATGGGGGGAATGTAAGGTCCTTGCTTAGCATCTGGATGGCCATCTTAAATGACAGCCACCATTTTAAGGAAAAAGTTTCTCTTTCCCACCCAAGGGCCTTTCTGAGAAAGGCTCACCACTAACTCATACCAACCCCACCCTTCACAGCCCTCATTAGGACCCACCCTGCTCTAATCCCTGAGCCTGCCCCATAAAAGTCCTGAACCCCAAGTCTGTTTTGCCTCTCTCCATCTATGGAGAGATGTGCCTTTATTTGTCAGTTCTGACAAATAAGCTCTTATGTGTATCTCTGTCTGGTCTCCATCTTTCATTTCTCACTTGCCTGTCTCCTAGTTCCTTGCTTTCCTTTCAAAAGGAAGAAAGTGAAGGAGGTCGATACTTATAAACCTTGGGGATAAAAGGAAACTGAGGACTCTGACTTTTTGCAATTTCCCTTTTGCAACTTCTGCCAAAGATCTCCTGCCTGCCAAAAGTCAGCTCACCAAAAGTATGTGACAAACTCCTCCCATGATGTGGCCCTGCTAAACCCTATAAAACTCAGATCCTTGTTGTAGTTAGCTGCCATTTTCCTCTTGAAAATGTGCCCCGCCGCTGCTTAATAAAGCAGTGCTGATTCATTGAGGTCTGTTTCCATTTCTTTTCTTTTTGTATTCTCTTTCAATTGGTGCTGAAACCCAGGACAGGGTTTGGGGCTTCCCACCCTTCCTGTCCTAACAAACCTCTGTCATCTTTTAGTTCTCCTCTCTTAAAAGGAAGGCACCTTTTCTTCTTTCCTTCTTTTCTCATAATAGAGGGAGACCCTTAAAACCCTCCAGAGTCCACTAAAGGTTGGCCAGTATGTGACCTGAAATCGACCCCATTTCTGGGCTGGAGTTTTGGTGCCTCACTTTTATGTGGATGGAGCAAAAACCTGTATCAGGTCCTTTATTGGTTTTGATGGCAAACTCCTTCTAACCTTACCTCGTTCAATTATTTTCCTTTCCTATACACTGAGACCTCTAGATCAGGGGCCACTTTCTGCCATTTTGTTCCTGCATGCAACACCAATCTCCTCAATCTTCTGAGAAGTAAGATCTCTTCTAATCTCTCACAAAGGCACCCTGCCCTAGACCTTCTGCCATTTGGCTTGTCTGGACCCTGGGGCTTCTCCACCATAGGGATTGTAGAAGGGGACACCCTCTCATCTCAGTGAAACTATTCTATCTGGTGACAAAAGATATCCAGGGACATTTTGATCTTGACCACCACCCTGGTCAAACCTCTCCAATATGGGAGTTAACCAGTCCATCCCATGGACTTGCCCTTATGTTGTCTCATCAAAAAATTTTAATATCCTCCATTTCCAATCCAATCTCAAAAGTAAACACATTATTAGGCTGAGTACTCAGATGGCTCAATATAAATTAGATAACCTAGGTTAATAGCCCAAATTTGAAATTTGGGATCCTTGGCCCCCAAATCCTCCAAGACTTCCTCCAATGAAATGGAAAAATGACCTGAGGTTCCTTACCTCCAAGTTTTCTTTTACCTTCACTCAAGGCTCCCATTATGCCAACTTTGGTCTGATCTATAATTAATTCTCACTGGCTCCCCACTCCATAAGCTCCCTAGATAATGTTCTGACCCCCAACCCTCTTCTTCATTTACTGCCCTCCAAATAGCAGATGAGTCCTCACCACAAGTAAGTAAAGTTGGAGGCTATAAAGGAAAGTTTTATAGACAGGAGTGCCTGATAACTATCAAAAGAGACTGTCAGAGTCACAAGCTTCTTTCTGAGTCAAATTGAGACCTACAGATCTTCCTAACCTCCCATATAGGTAGGCTTGATCTGTGATTCTGTGGTTGCTAGTATGATTATCTAGCCCCAATATTTACCTCATATTGTTCTAAAAGATGTAATGTGGACCAAGAAAGCCCTAACTGACACAAAGGGATCTCTACTAAACACAAAGATAATGCCAAAAGAAACGTATTTTGCAAAAATTAAATGGCATTAGACATCTTAACTCCAGCTTATGAGGACATCTGTGACATTAAAAAATCTAAATGTTGAGTATAATAATTCTATCAAATGGGCTTACTGTGCTGACCCTCACATGCTTTCTTTTCCAAGAAGAAATTTACCTGCAGCCCTGCCTGGCCTCTGTGGACAGGATATGTCACATTCCTTAGCAAACTACCTGTTCACTGCAGGAGAAACTCAGGCCCAAAATAATATTGATAAGAGGAACACAAGTTACCTTGAAGGAGGAGACTTTTGTGACCAGATCCTGAAACTTTGGAAGATAAGGATTATTCCTCCTAGCCATAAAATCTGTAAGAATGTATGGTTAGGAATCCAATTAGAACCAGTCAGCATGGGCCAAGGTGACCTAGAGTTGCCATGACAGTGGGGACTTGAAAGTCTGATGTCACTCTGCTTTCAGTCAAAAGTCAAGAGATGGACCTGGGCTGGATTCTCTGGTAACTTCTCTAGGATCCCCAATAAAACTGAAGTGCAGGAGAGGCCCGTTGTCCCTCTCCTCTCTGAGAAAACCCACTCTCTCCCTTGAGAATGTCCCCTTTCCCTTTTCCCTGTCCCTTCAATAAACTCATCCCTGTTACTCTGAGTGACATGTCTGAAATCTTTCTGACTTGATCACAAGAATAGGGGTTTGAAGAGAGTGTCTTCATGGTGCCTCACTTTCTTGGAAGGCTCCAGCTCCATAACATTTCCATTAATTCCCAAAGCATGAGCCAAGAATTCTCTCCCTTTTCAGAAATGCTTCTACCCCAATTCTGTCCATATTGTCCCATAATGCTTCTTAAACAGGGACTCATTATGAGAGATTGTCAAGATAGAGCTCCCCTAGCTTTAAAATTAGACTACCTTCTCTAGTCTCTCATAAGACTCATTTTTTTTCTGTACTCCCCTCTTCTGGCAGGAAAAGACCAGAAAATCTGTCTCACTTAATTAGAGTTTATCTGTCCTAGTTTAAGAATCCAAATTATTTATTTTTCTAGTGCAGACATCACTCAGAGCACTAACAGGCTTGCTTCCCACTTCACATTGAAGAACATAAAATGAAGTCATGGTCCTGTGAGTATGAGGACCCAAAAGGACAAAGGGAACATGAAAGAAATTTTAAGGGCACAACTAGCCATCAAGAAGTTAGTTATCCTTAAGCCTAAGTAAGGCCCGAACCAGAGGTCATGGAAGGAAAGGCAGAAACTGCTGACTGCTAGAGGCTCTGGGATCAGGGAGATGTTGCCTAGCCAAAGAGACAGTTTTCTTGGCACAGGCCCCCATGTTCTGTTCTCTTTAATTTTTCAAAAATTGTTGTTCAGAGGGGAGCCTTGTCCTCAAAAATAATAGTTGGGGATGACCTAATCACAGTTGAGCTAAAGGAGATGTCTAATAATTTTCTGTATCCAAACCTGGCCTGATTACCAACTGGGGAAATGAAAAATGGTTAAAATGCCCTATGCATGATGTTTTGCTCAAAACAGCAGCTTCCCTTATCTAGCTTCTGCCAGATCTCTCTCTCCAAAGCTTACAGAGCTTGTAGAGCTTGCAAAACTTACAAGTCTTGCAGAGGCAATTGCCCAAAACTGGTTTAAGACTTTAAGACAAAAAAAAAAAAAACTGTCATTTTTAAAGTGACTTTTTAGATAGGATTCATATGAATACATTGATTAATTTACCTAATTTATGTAAATCAATTTCCCTTATCTACCAAAGTTCCCCTGCCTATCAAAAAACCTGTGTCACTTTTAAAGCTGCTGTGAGACCCAAATGGCTGGGTATCTTATCTGCTCTTGCACTCTACCACTCTGCTTTCTTAACACGTTTCTCCATAAATGGTACAGTCCAGGAAAGGAAAAGTGGGATGAACTCATATATACATGTCTTCTTTACCTTGAGACTCTTTACCTGAGGATTTCAGGACTCTCACATTCTTTAAATATCTGGACTGACTCTAATATGACCCAAAAATGCACTCTGAGATGATAAAGATGTTCTGCATGCTCCTTTACTAGAGTAATTATGACTGTTTCTTTTCTTTTTTTGCCCCCCCCCCCTTTTTCTATATTTTTGAGCTCATGGTTTTATGGTGAAATCACATTTGATCCTGTACACCTAAATTAATACCTTTTTCTGATCTGTCTTATATTATCGAACTATAGAGATTTTTACACTCTGTCTTTGTTCATAAGCCAATTTTCAAGGATTAACTCTCAAATACATTAGAAAATCTCCTTTTACAAAATCCTAAGAAGGACATAGTCATGGTGGTGTTGGGGATAAATCTGATAGCCATTGAGGACAAGTAGCCATCTGAAACCTTTGATTTCGGTGTCCACCATGACTGTTGGACTTTACACCTAATATTTCCAACTGTACAGGCCTGCCATATATTTAAGCCATAATGTACATGTTTGATAGGCTTTTTAAAAAATTTCTAACAGTTTAAATCTAATAGTCTTTGATAAACATCTGTAACATTGTCTCCTACCTGTGGAGATCTACCTACCTACAAAAAGGGACAAGTTCTTCCCTTACTCATACGGCTAGAGATATCCACCAGGATTAGCACAGGAGCAGTAGGATTAGGAACCTCTATTCATTACTCTAAAAAGTTGTCAGAACAGGTTATTGAAGATATCCAACAGGTCACTGATTCGGTGCTGACTTTACAAAATCAATTGGATCCCTGGCATCGGTTGTCTTGCAAAATCATCAGGGCCTAGATCTCTTTACTGCCAAACAAAGTGGCCTCTGCCTCTTCCTCAGGGAAGAATGTCACTTCTAGGTCAATCAGTCAAGACTGGTAAGGGACAGGTTAAGCAACTACAGAACTGAATGGAACAACAGAGACAAGAATAAGCCAATTAGTGGTGGGCCTGGTGGGCCTCATTGGGAGACATAAAATGATGGACTTCCTGGCTTCTCCCTCTTTTAACCCCTCTAATACTCATTGTTTCTTGTAATAACCTTTCTTCTCTGTTTTCTTAATTTTATACAGAAACAACTTCTTGACAAGGTGACCCATCTAACCTAGACCACCTCCCAAGAACATGCAAAAGCTATTTACTTCCTTCACTCACAACCTGACTCTCCTGAGCTCCATAAGGAATGAATCACCCACAAGGACATCAAAGTTCCCTCCCTTTACACCCCACTCAAACCACAACTTCCAGGACTGTATAGGAGTCTAAAATACCTCCCACATCCTTATCCTCTTCCATATCTCTGATAGGGAAATCCCTACTCCACCCCTCTCCAACAGGAAGTAGCTAGATAGGATGACATTGCCCCAACTCCTTCCATGATGTGGTCCTGCTAAACCCTATAAAACTCAGATCTTTGTTGTAGCCAGCTGGCATTTTCCTCTTGAGAATGAGCCCCTCCACTGGTTAATAAAGTAGAGCTAATCTGTTGAGGTCTGTCTCCTTTTCTTTTTCGATTCTCTTTCATTTGCTGAAAGGGGGAGAGAGAGAGAGAGAGAGAGAGAGAGAGAGAGAGAGAGAGAAGCAGAGGAAGAAAAAGAAAGCAAAGGAAAGGGCAAATGAAATGAACTGACAGCTATTTCTTCAGCCTGTCACCACCCAGGAGCAGTTTTGTGCAAAACCACCTTATTAGGCCTTGTTGGCCAAAATCGACACCAGTGAGTCCCAACACAGGTGTTTATAACTTGCAAGGGAGGAAGAAGAAGGACCTACTATTCAGTAACATACACTACTCCAGGCAATGCCTTGGATGATTTACATAAATTAGGTAAATTAATCAGTGTATTCATGCAAAACCTATCTAAAAAGAAGAGGACATGCATACAAGCTGTTTTGCACCCCTTACAAGAATTGTCAGTGACTTTTTGCTGGTATGGGTCTCTGAATGTTGTTTTGGGTGTATCTAGTCAGGTCACACTCAAATTGACACAGCTGCAATCCAATAGGGTGTGGGAGTTTCTTCTTTGTTAAGGATGCATCAGGAAAGTAAAAACTGGACATTTTCAGAGCCTGAATGCTGATGTGCCCTACAACTACCCCTCTTCAATGAAATGCTGAGCAAGTAGTTGTAAATGAAAAACTAACGCAGGCAGTAAATGGCAAACATCCTAAGCAGGCTTCTTTCCGCTTCCCTTGGTGAACATACACACAAAACTCTCAAGTATTAGCAAATATCATTTTTTTGTTTTATTGTAAAATCTCAAAGAAGTTCTGAGTTAGCTATGTCCCCTGAGAATTTTCTTTTTATATATATATATTTTTAGCACAATATCTTTATTCCATTCATTTATTTTTATGTAGTGCTGAGGATCGAACCCAGGGCCCTGCGCATGCTAGGCAAGTGCTCTACCACTGAGCCACTATCCCGCCCCCCCCCCCCGAGAATTTTCTGATTTGTGAATCTAAGGAGGGCAGTTTGAGGAGGTTCCTGTGTCCCTCTGAGACAGGGGTGAAGGAGCGGATAGGCAGTCAGCTTTGATAGTAAATGATTGGGTTGGAAAGACAGGGCTGATTATCAAAGAAAAGAAAACAGGTTGCTAACACCTCTGGAGAACTTCCTAGCACAAGCTGCTGCTAATGTTATCCCCTGGGCTGCTCCTTCCTGCCCTTAGGAAAAAGGAAGTGGGGAAGGAGAGAAAATCTGAGATTTATAAAAGGGCAAGACATACCTCCCGCCCATGGGCACCCAACTCTGGGCCCCGACTTCTCTCTGGAGAAGTCTGCTATCTCAGTTCTCTTTCTTAAATAAAACGTGCTTTCTATGCTTGCCTCAGCATTTCTCAGATGTTTAATCTTCAACACCAAGGGAACAAGATTTCCAAAACCAGTATCACTTCGACTCATCAAATTACTAGATTGCTCCAGCCCAGTTCCCCAAAATGCACTGAAAAGTAACGATAGGTTGAAAGGGAATCACTTTCAAAATCAAGCAATTAGGGTTCTATTTTAGGCAGTATGGTAAGCCATTTGGCCTGACTGTGCTCACATGAAAATCAACTCAAAAACTCTGGATGAAACATGTTTTTAAAGATTTCAAAATTTACTGTGAGCTTGCAGAAAAGCAATGTTCAGAATGTTCAGAGCCAAAACCTCTGCAAAAGCAGGATGCTGGCCAGGTAAGCAGATATTGAGGCTTGCCTTTCATTCTAAGGACAGCTGCCAAAACTGCACTTTGATTTCCACATACTGGTTAGGTCTGGATTATAGAAGACAAACTCCAGGGACCACTCAAGATCAGCAGTTTTAGAAAAGGCCTCCCCCCTCTTCTCACCCCCAACCATAAAATACACTTCTACCATACACTTTCAGTGTATGGTGAACTGGAAATAAATCCACCCCTTGTATGGGAATTACAAAGAAAAGTTCTTATCTTGTACCCTGGCACCAATCGGAAGATGACAAAACCCTCCCTTGGGAATTCATAATCATATTATTATTCAATTGCATTATTACAAAAATCTCATTAATAATAAACTAAAACCCTAATGATATCATTGTTTCCCACCTATTAGTTTGAAAAAAGTCTAAAAATCTAACAAGAGAGACTAGGCTTATAGCTCAGCGGTAGAGTGCTTGCCTACCTATCACGTGTGAGGCACTAGGTTCTATCCCAAGCACTACATAAAAATAAATAAATAAACAAACAAATAAATAAATATTTAAAAAATCTAACAGGATCAAGTGTTATTGAGCAATAGAAACACATATTGGTAGTCCAATTTCAAATTTTTGTAACCTCTTTAGTAAACAATTTGGCATTACTAAACAAAGTCAAGGTCAGGTGCGGTGGTGCATGCCTGTAATCCCAGCAACTCAGGAGGATGAAGCAAGAAAGTGACAAGTTCAAGACTAGCCTCAGCAATTTAGCAAGTCTCTTCTCAAAAATAAAAAAAATAAATAAATAAATCTAAACAGAGTCAAAGATATGCATACACTATGATCCAGCAAACCCACTCATAGGCTTATTCTAGAGAAACTTCTGCATGTTGTTCCAAGGAAATGGACAAGAATCTTACCAACAGCACTGTTTTTAATAATATAAAACTAGCAACAACCCAGCATCAAGAGTTGAATGGGTGAACTATGATATATTTACACCATAGAATCCTAGAAATAATGTATATGTGGTTTGTTTAAGCCACAACCCCATGCAACAATATGAATGAATCTCAAGTCGAATGAAAAGAAGCAAGTTGCAGAGGAATACATTCAGTACAAGCCCGCTTATACCAAGGTCAAAAGCATGGAAAAGTAAGTAATGTGTTATTAGAAATATGAACATATTCAATAGTACCATAACAAAAATCAGAAGAATGGTAAGCAGAGAATTTAGGGTATTAGTTACCTCTGAGGAAACAGGGAAAGAGATATAATGCAGGAGGGGAATAGCAAGGTCCTCAGGGTAATATATGTGTTCTTTTTGTACAATGTTCTTATTAAACTGGCAGGTAAGCTCAGTAGAATTTGTTGTATTTTCTACTTGATCCATATCATATAAATATTGTTCTGCTCTATTCAAGGTTTAATTTTTTAAAATTAAGCCACAGCAATTAATTTGTTTTTGATGTAAAGAGTTTGTTTGTTAGGTTTGTCTCTCATTTGTTTGCAATTATCAGAACTTGTTTATTCTAGAAGTTCTTAAGAAGAACCATTTGGGACTCCAACTAAAAGGCATGTTTTGCCAATAAAATTAGAGAGCCTTAGATCTGGAATTGCTTTTGGAAGATCATCTGATGCAGGCACAAGCTTCAAGGACTGAGAGTGTCCCAGTGAAAACCCACAGTTTGGAAATAACAGCCATCCCAGGCTACTCTCAAGCTATTCTCAACATCATACCTCCAAGACAGACAAAAGTTCTTCCTTAAGTTCTACCTAAAATCTTTCTTGCTTTAATATGCATGGTAGGAAATGTCACTAATAAGGAAGAGTGGCTTGAAACTCAAGAGCAGCTGGCTGCTTTACCTGAGGTCAAATCTTCCAGATCCAAGGAAACCATATCTCAGGATCTAAAAGAATATAGAGGACAGATAGTGCAATTACTCATCCACTGAAAAATTCAGGGAAACTGTGTGAGTCAGCTTTTTATCACTGTGACAAAATACCTGAGGCAAACAACTTAAACGAGAAAACTATTTTGGCCCACAATTTCAGAGGTTTCAGTCCATGGTTACCTAACTCCAATGCTTCAGGGCTCATGGTAAGACAGAATGTTATGGTGGGGAGTAGGTGGAAGATTAATGTGGCTCACATTATGGCAGACAGAAGGGAGGAAGGGAAGAAGGGAAAGAGAGGGCAGGCAGGAAGGGGCAGGGGTCCTAATATGCCCTTCAAGGGCACATCCCCAGTGGCCTGCTTCTTCCAAGTAGGCCCAACCTTAGCTGGGACCAAGCCTTTAACACATGGACCTTTGAGGGACATTCCAGATCCCAAAAGAAACAAAGGAAGTGTCAAAGTCTATAAATGGGCAATTTTCAAACCTATAAAAACACAAAGTATGGAAACCATAGACATGAACATTTTCAATTCTATTCTCAATTCTACTCTCAGCTTTAATTTTAGAACATATTATTAACCAGCAAAAATAGAAAGATATTTTTAGAGTGGTGATATAATTTGGAATCAGTATTGGTTCAAACAAAGAACAAATCAGAGCAAATTAACCTCGTTTCCTGAGTTTACTCAAGAGAATGACTCTTACATTCTAGCACATTTAGTGTGCATAAAGCCACAGTGATTTTTAAAAAGTGCTGATTTATGGAGATCAGTGATTTCTCAACTTTCTTGGTCACAACCTACAATAAGGAAAAAGTTTTATTTCATGACTCGGTACACACATACATTTGTATAACTGAAATATAAGTTTCTGGGCTGGGATTGTGGCTCAGCGGTAGAGTGCTTGCCTAGCACGGGCGGGACCTGGGTTCGATTCTCACCACCACATAAAAAAATAAAGGCATTGTGTTAAAAAGCATATTATATGAAAAAAATGAAATATAAGTTTCACAGAACAACACTGAAAGTGTGATGCCTTTCCATATTTCCTATTCTCTCCCATTTTCATTTTGAATAAAGTGTTCTTCATGATCCATTAAATGACTTTCACAACCCATTAACAGGAAATGTCCTCTTGAAAAGTGTAGGTCTCTGTGTAGTTCCATGAGTGAAAGAATTAAGAATAAATCTGCAGAACAAAGCCGAAGGTGGACAGAATCTTAGTTTGGATTCTCTCAAAACATACCCTTCCTGAGACAAGGACATGAGTGCACATGGTTCATTTGTGAGGTGATCCCCAGAAGTAAGGGGTACAGAAAGTGAGAATGGAAAAAGTCCATAAAATTGTGCTCATGAGCAGGTTATTTCTGGGGACAACCTGGACTTATTCCCACTGGGAAAACTCTGGGGAAATGCAGTCCAGGGACATGGAAGCTGAGGATTTTATCCACTGATCCCTGCCCCTTCTTGACTGAAGTTTGGCCCCTGGGTGGTAAATAACCCATCTTCCAGAACTTTCTGCTGAGCAAGCTCCCACAGCACTGGAGAAAGCCTGGAGGCAAAGCTTCTGAGACATGCAGACATCTGGGGTGAGGGGCAGTCAGTATGTGTGGGAAATATCTACTCACAAGAGGTGGGCTGAGGGAAGATTGTGCAGGGTATCAACAGTGTTCACTAGAGATGGGCGAAAATAACAGATGAACAAATCCTTGTAGGTGGTAATTGGTTTGAAACATATAAGAAAGAATTTACTTGAGATTATAAACAGGAAGTCTTGTATTTTTTTCCCCACACTAAACTATACAGTCAGCATGGGGAAGGCATGCCCTTCAACCTTTGAGAAAGAAGTGGCAGACAGAAAGATGGAGATAGGGATGAAACTAGATTCTGAAACTCTTTAAGAGAGAGAAATAATAAAAAGGCAGAGTGATGGATGCCCCCCAAAGGTCATTTCCTCACCTCCAGGGAGGAGGGAAGGCTCTCCCAATCCACTATTGGTTACACACTTGGGCTCCTGCCCTTCCCCTACTATAAAAGAAAGATGGGGAGGGTAAAAAGAGAAGCCTCAGAGATTTCATATGTCTGATTTCATGTGTCTCAGGTTTGACAGAAAGAGAGAAAAACAAGTGGTTTCAGTGCTGTCATTTAGAAAATAAGCTGCAGACTTTATCACACATCTTGTTGGAGGATCACAGCACAGACATGCAGGGAAACTATGGATACAGATGTGCCCTGGCTTGTTAGAATAACTCGCGGCAAATATTAAACAAGAAGCACCCTGGGGTGGGGGCCAAGATCACTGCATGATTATCATCGTGGATCTGGGCTGTGGCAAATGCCTCTTTTTAAGTAGGATTCTGCACAACGGATGATACAAACATTATGCAGGCGCCAGGAAGCAAAAGCACCCTGGAGAGCAGAATAAAAGGGTTTTAAGAAGAAAATGCATTGTTAAGAGGGAGGAGAGAGGTGACTTGTTACATAATGAAGGGCATCAGTAGAATATTAAGTTGCAGAGGCCAAGCAAAAAACAGGGATATGCCATAAACTATTTGTCTCCTCTCTTCCCAACATTTCCCAATCTATCCTCTACTGAAGTTATTTCTCTTTTCTGTACTTTGAATAAACACTTGATTGTTTCCCAAAACACAGTTCAACGAATTGCCACATACTAAACACACACAATGTGACAGCACTCAGATCAAGAAACAGAACATGACCAGAACTCTGCTACCATCTTTATTTCTAACATGGCAAGTTGGCTTTTTTTCATATACCTTTAATGTATTGGGAAAAAAAAATATTGTGAGTGGATTAAAAGCTCTGTGCTATCTTCAGAAGTGAGAATCTGTGGGGGCTGGAGCTGTATCTCAGTGGTGGAGTGCTTGCCTAGCATGTGTGAGGCATGGGGTTCAATTCTCAGCACCACATATAAATAAAGTCCATAACATTTTTTTTAAAAAGTGAGACTCTGGGACCAGCAAGAGTCTTTCTAGAAGAATAGGAGTAAAACAATGTAGTGGAATGCTAAGAATTCTTATCTAGCTCACCTACTAGTTGGTTTTGTTGCTTTGGCCAGCCCTACCATCTCTCAGGAAGCTTAGTTTCTGCCTGTTTAAATACAAAATTGGTGTATTCTATTAAAGATTTTTAAACTGAGAAAAAGGCATTGTATCAGAGGGAAAGACTGGATACCAAGAGTATGAGCAGGATCACATGAGGATGGAGCTAAAATTGATGAAATGACAGAGCGGCTGGAGAAAAGGACAGAAGGTCTCAGATGCCAAGGTTAGATGCTCTACTTACAGCAGTAGGACTCCATTTTAAACCTCAGTGCTGGTTCATATTCCCGAAGTGTTTTTATGAGCTTATGATGAATTACATGTCAGCTATGTTGTTTCAAAAGAGAAGACTTCAAAGGAGCCTATTAAATTGGGGAATTTAACTTATATTGATGATTTGACTAGAACTTGGATGTTAACACAAAAGTTGTTTTCCAAACCTCAGCTGTCACTGGAATTAAGCTGAAGTCAAGTTCAGATATCTGCTCAAAATAAGGAGGTATGGCTAGTTCATCTGTGAGTAGAAATAGCTTGAATGGGAGATGGAAGTCCAGTGGTAGAATATTTGCCTAGCATGCTTGAGGCCTTGGGTTCAATTCCCGGAACCACCAAAAGGAAGGAAAGAATGGCTTGGGTGGAGCAGGAAATCGAGCCAAACACCTGAATTAGGGCCACTTATCACATGATCCACATGGCTCATGGGTCTGCTGCAAGAAGTAGCATCTCGTGACTGTACCAGGAAGGAAGCAACTCACAATTCCTCTGTGCGTAGAACAGAAGAGCATCTTTTACTGAATCTCTTCTGATTTCATGATTTCCATTTCTCAGGCTACAAGGCGGTATTGTTCATCATTACTTGGTCAGGTAAGCCAATAAATAAGATGGACATATAGCATTTGATGCATAGTCGTGTACATGGTTATGTTCCTTTCATTATTAACATGTATTTATTGACATTTCCTCATAAAATAAAAGACTTTGGGTGGGACTGGGTTTACTTCAAAGAACAGAGGTAACTTGAATCTGTGCTGGGTACAAATATATCATCCTCCTGAACTTTCAGGGCGACTCCAAAAATCATTATTCCTGACTTTTTTGGGGGGGAGAGTGGAACTCAGGATTGAACCCAAGGGTACTTTTCCACTGAGTTACATCCCTAATCCTTTCTATTTATTTTTTTTTAGATTTTGAGAAAGGGTATTGCTAAGTTGCTTAGGGCCTCTCTAAGTTGCCCAGGCTGGCTTTGAACTTGGGATCCTCCAGCTTCAGCCTCCTGAGTTGCTGGGATTACAGGTGTGTGCCACCACATCTAGCTTATTCCTCACTTTTTAGATTGTGAATTTTCCTTCTCCCATTCTAGTAGATATATCTTTGAAAAACAGAGTTTTCTAATGATAAGCATCCCAAACATTTCTCTAAATTTTAATATTATAAAACCTCATGCAAACAACTTTTCATCAGGTTCTGCAAATACACCTCACTAGTAGAGTGCTTGCCTAGCATGTGCAAAGTCCTGGGTTCCAATCCTAATATCATAAACAAAAAAACAGACTTTTTACCATCTAAAACATAATCAAGCCAAAAGTTATTTATCAAAGTCTAACAGTATACATGTTACCATAGTTAAGAAAAAGTGTCCTGGGGATATGGTTCAGTGATAGAGCCCTTGCCTAAGCATGCATGAGGCCCTGGGTTCCATCCCCAGCACTGCTAAACAAATAAATAAATAATAAAAATCATAAGATCCTGGTGCGATGGCACATGCTTGTAATCCCTGTGGCTCAGGAGGCTGAGGCAGGAGGATAGTGAGTTCAAAGCCAGCCTTAGCAACTTAGTGAGGTCCTAGCAACTTAGCAAGACCCTGTCTCAAAATAAAAATTAAAAAAAATAAATCCTTCCCCCCAAAAAGGAATTTCCATGTATTACACTTTTTGACAAATAAAGTATAACACAAGATTATATTGAAAAAAATATTAATATATTATAAAATTTCCCCATGTTATCTGTTCTTTCTAGTTTATGTTAATGGTTACATAATATTTTATCAACCTGATGTAATATTTATTTAACCGTTATCTCATTTGCTTATTGTTTCCACTTTTATTTGTTATAAAGTACAGATATAATGAATGCCAAAACAAACAAACAAAAAACTCCAGGCTCAGATGACTTCACTGGTGAATTCTACCAAGTCTTTTTTTTTCTAATTCTACCAAAACTTTAAAGAAGAAATAACATCAGTTCTATAGAATTGTTTTCACAAAATAGAAGTGGAGAGAATATGTCCCAAGTTATTCTATGAGTCCAGCATTACTCTGATGCCAAAATTACACAAAGACATTTCATGAAAATAGAACTATGGAAAAATATATATCAAGAGCACATATGCAAAAGCCTTTCACAAAACACCACCAATAAAACCCAGGAATATATAAAAATAAGAGCATACAAGTACCAAATGGTATATACCCTGAAGATGTAAGGCTGGCTTAATATTCAAAACTCAATAATTTCAAAGTAATCTACAACATTAATGGTCTGAACAAGCAAATTCACATGACCATATCAATTGGTACAGGAAAAGCATTTTATAAAATGTAATATCCAGCCAAAATGATAAAAACATAGAGGACTTCTCACCTGATGAAAGGGATCTATAGAAAACCTAAAATTGGTATAATACTTCATGGTGAAAGACTAAGGTGCTTTCCCCCTAAGAATGGGAATAACACAATGACAACCACTTTCCCTACTCCTATTTAGCATTATACTGGTAGTCCCAGCCAGCATGATAACATAAGAAAAAAAAGACATAAAGATTGCAAAGGAATAAATAATCCTGTCCTTACTTATGCAAGACATGATTGTCTATGCAGAAAATCCTAAAGAATGTACAAAATAACAACTGGAATGAAAAGTTAAGAAGTCAAACCATGAAAATCAACTAATTTCTATATGCTAGCAATGAACCAGTAGAGTGGATTTTGCATGTGCGTGCGCACACACACACACACACACACACGCACACACTTCTAATAGTGCCAGAAAACATAATAGTCATAAATCTAACAAAACATGTACTGGGTATGTACACCAAAAACTACAAAATGTTGATAAAAGAAATCAAATAAGACCTAAATAAATGGAGAGCTATACTGTGTTCATGGGTTGGAAGATTTAAATAGTAAAAACAGCAATTTTCTCCACATTTACCAATAGATTTAAAATAATTACAATCAGAAACTGAGCGGGACTGGTGGGGGTGCTGGGATTGTGGCTTAGCAGTAAAACCCTTTCTTAGCACATGTGAGGCACTGGGTTCAATCCTCTGCACCACAAAAAAATAAATAAATGAATAAAACAAAGGTATTTTTTTAAAAAGTACTTAAGCATGTAAATGGCATTTATTTTTAAAAAAGAATCTAAGCAGGAATATTTTGAAGATATAGACAAACCCAACTCTAAAATTTATATGGAATTTATAACTAAAACAATTCTGGAAAAAAAATAAAGTTGGAAGAATCACACTGTCTAGTTTTAAGACTTATTACAAAGCTACAATGATCATGACATTATTGGTGTTGGCAAGAGGCTGGGTACATGGATCAATGGATCAGAATAAAGAACAAGAAACAGATCTACCCAAAAGACTGCCAATTAATTTTTGAAAAAGTTATAAAGATAATTTCATGGAGTTTATTACATGCCAAGTATACCTCAAGTATAAAGCTGTTTTTTAAAACCCCTGTGGGTTCTCCTCACATTTTTTGATTCCAATAATTTCAGGAATGTTAAATACATGAAGAGGAGCCTTTAGGATTCACAGAAATGGAAAATTATTTGGGACATTGCAGATGTTCATCCAAGTTTCTGGTTCCAAATTTAGAAACTAGATGAAAAATATTCTGTTACTTACTCTTCACATATTCGGTATTCTTATTAAACACTCAACATTGAATTTAACATTAAGTCCTAAAGAAAAATAACATGAAAATATAAAATATCTCAGGCTTTACCACTGATTACAAATGAATTCAAAGAAAAAATCAAGGTCAAAGCAAATCTCTTATGTATCAGTAGTACCAAGAACACTAAAGCCCTTTGTTATGGAACCCAAATGATGCAAGTTCCTTGAAATGAAAGGACATTAGGATACTTGAGGGCAGAAAGTAGGCAGTGGGAGATTTTTAAGGGAGCCCTAACAACCAGACTAGCTTGGAAAAGCATGATGGGAGACACCCACGTTCAGTTGAACTTACCGTAAATGATCTGCCTCAAATTGCTAGTGGCCAGTGGTCATGGCTAGCAATTTGTGGATGTGTGTCACATAAAGTCCAGTAAGAGAAACAGAGAAAATGGCTAGTCAGCCCTCTCAGAGGATCATAAATGTGTGTAACTTGCTTTGGAGGGGGGAGTAATAGTCATAACTTATATTTGCACTGTACATTACAAATCACCTCCCTAGGAGAGCAGGTGGCTTTGTTCATATTTGGTAGATGAAAAGAGAAGATGGCCAAGTTCATCCAGCTAGCAGGTGGATAACAATGGTGAGCATCTTGCCATGTGTCTTCTTTGGTTTAAATGTCTGTCCAACCATTTTTGCCTGCCTTAAAAATTGGATTACTTATTTTCTTGTAATTGACTTTAGAGAGTTCTTTATAATATATTCTGGAAAAAGTCCTTTATCAGATATTTCATTTGCAAATATTTTCTCCAGTCTGTGGTCTGTCTTTTCATTCTCTTAACAGTATATTTTTTTAAAAAATTTTTAGTTATTGATAGACCTTTATATTATTTATTTATATGAAGTGCTGAGAATTGAACCCAGTGTCTCACACATGCCAGGCAAGTGTGCTACCACTAAGCCACCACCCCAGCCCTTTAAGAGTATATTTTAAAGAGCAAAAGTTTTAAATTTGGATAAAGTACAATTCATCAATTATACATTCCACAGACCGAGTTTTTGATGTCATATCTAAGAAATCTTTGCCTATCTTAAGTTCACAAAGGTTCTCTCTCATGTTATCCTCCAGAAGTTTTATACTTATAGGTTTTATATTTAGGTCTATGATCAATTTTGAGTTAATTTTCATTTAATAGAGTATTTGCTTTTGATTAAGGATGACAGAGAAGTCAGGGAGTGGGGAAGAGAGGAGGCACCAATACCAGAAAACAATGGGAAATGAACCTCAGACATTTCCAAGGCTGTAGATTGCCTCAATTCTATGGACTTTCAACGAACATGGGCATGCCACATTCCATAGATAAATTGCCTAATACACTTGAATAGCTAGCCAGGGGTCCAACATTTAATCAGAATGCATCCAGAAAACATTCTAGGAAATTAAACTCATATGTCTAATATGTCCTCCCAAATCAGCCCTGGAGTGGATGACCTGCAAAGTTGACCACCATCATTTCCTGCTACTTTGCACATGCAAACCACTCCTCCCACGAAGAGCAGAATCTGAATTACCACCCCCAGCCCAAATCTGGGCCTACCTTGTGATTTGCTTTAAATAATAGATTTGAGAGGAGTAATGCTGTGACAGTTCTGGGTTTATGCCTTAAGCATTTGGGCAGCTTTGGTTTTCATCCACTGGGAAGGTAGCTTCATGGAAAGATGCCCATTTACCCTAATGGACAGAAAGACAACATGGACAGATATAGAAAATATAGACAATGGAGACTACAAAAACTTGGAGAGAGAGGCCTGGCCATCTCAGCCATTCAGTCATTGCAGATGAAATGCCAAACATGTGAGTGGAGCCATCTTGGATCCTGTAGCCCCAAATGAGCCACCCTCACCAAGGATATCACGTGGATCAGAAATGAGCTGTTGCCACAGAGCCCTGCCCAAACTATGGAATCATGAGCAAATATGTAGTTGCTTATTTAAATCACAAAGTTTTGGGGTAGTTTCTTACAATACATAAGTAAAACACTACATAAGTAAAACAATTTCCAAGTTTACATCATAGAAGCTCCTCTTATAGTTCACTGACCAACCCAGATAGCTCTACTCAGCAAGAACCAATTTATCAGTAGAAAGAACTTCAAATGGGAAACCAAATTTTTGAGTTAAGTTCCAGTTTAGTCATCATCTATGTGAGCTCCCCCCAAAGCAGGCCCTAAGATAAGGTACAGTAGTTCATTTGGGAGGTGAGCCCAGGAACACAGTGATGGATTGGAGAAGAGAAATAGAGAAGGAAGGAAAGACAATGTGGTCACTTCTTACTGGACCATTGCTGTGGGTCACCTTATTGGGGACTCCTCTTCCCTCTCTTACAGCCAACCACTACCCTTATGTTGAAGTGGCACCCCCTTTCTCCACAGAAAAGCCCTCTTCACCATGGCTGATTTTAGGACTGTCAGCAAAAGAGTCCATTGTAGATAAACTTCCTATTTTCATGTCACCCTGTTTACTTGGCCACTGGCTGAGAAGATACCAGCACTCCAGGTGCTGGACACTCCCTTACTAGTTTTTCACAAACGAATCCAGTATAGTACTTTGAAGAAATGTGCAAACAAGGCCTCTGGCCTTGAGCTGGGCCTTCACAGAGATATCTACCTTTTTAAGATAAGTTACAAATTGGGCTCCATGGTAACAGCTGGCAGGGGGAAGAAATAAAGGGGAGAAGAGGCTCTCCCCTTTTCAGGTGTTGTCCTTAAAGAGTTAACTTGCCCAGAACAGTGAAAGAAAAAGATGCTTTTATGTGAACTTCTGCAGACTGTGAACTTCTGAGCCCCTCCCCTTACATGCTAGGTATAAAACTCTGAAACTCCCTGAACCTGGGGTTCAGGGGATTGATTGATTACAGCAAAGGCTGTACCCTCTGAACCTGGCTACCGCCAAATAAAACTGTTTCCTGCTATCTTTCGGTGCCTTGCCTCATTTGTCCCTACAACAATGTGACTTCTTTCTCCATTAAGGATACTCTTAAATATCTATTTTTAACTTGATTTCCTCCAGAGAAATATGGCAGTAGAGTGGGCTGTTGATTCCTGTCAGACATGAGCTCTCAGGGTCAGTTTGCCTCCATAGCTGCTTCATCTAAGACAACCCTCTACCCCAACTCTTCTGCACAAGAGCTTAAAAGGAAGACTCTAGGCAGAGTGGATGGCACCCACAGTCCACAGGCACTCTGCCTTTAATTAGCAAAGAAAATGAAGGCAGCATGTAGCTTGTGAAATGTTAATTGTGGCCATATTTTACAGAGCTAACAAAAAAAAGTTAAAAGGCTAAAATGAAAGCATTATTCTGGTCCAAAGGAAAAAGAATATTTTTCCAATTTAGTCTCCTTCTATCCTTTAATATTATGAAGGGCTAAAGTATGTCCCTACTCATTGGATAGAGCTGAGAAAACAGGAAAAAGACAGGTATCTAGCTGCATGTGGGGGCTCATGACTCTAATCCCAGTTACTCAGGAGGATGAGGCAGGAGGATCACAAATTCAAGGTCAGCCTCAGCAACTTACTGAGACTCTGTCCCAAAGTAAAATAAAATAAATAAAAGGGTTGGGGACATAGCTCAGTGGTGGGTGCCTCTGAGGTTCAATCCCCAGGACTACACACACTTAAAAAGTCATCTCAATCTGAGAAGGTCAGTTCAAAGCAGGGGTCCCCAACAAATGCTAATTCGTGTTCCCACTATGGGGCATCTCCAAAGACTTGGAGTTTGACTGTCCTCATTCAACACAGACAAAAAAGAGGATTTGCCTTTGAAATAAAACTAGATAGCGGAACAAAAGCAATTTTGTGATGTGGCATATGGTCCTCAAAAGTCCGAACTGTCCTCCACAGAGATCACCTGGGATGTACTGAAAATTCCAGAAAGGAAGGGAACATGCCGCAGGGCCTTCAGCAGGAGGACCTCAGGCCAAAGTGGAGGATGGTGGCCCCTGAGAGCCAAGATATTGGAGGGAGATGCTGAACTAGAAAAGAGCTCTCTTTTGTACCATCTTCACATTTGAGGACTGTCGAATTGTCTCTCTTTCCTGACAAATGAGGTGATTTCACTTTTTCACATTTCTATTCAGAAGGCAAAAGCAAATCAAGAATCCACTCATCTACATGAGCTCTTGAGGCTTCATCTCCATTTAAACAACGACAGAGCAAAGATCTAGACAAAACTACTTGAAAGGTATACCTCTGTTATGAACATCTGTACAGCAGAACACTCTGAATATTAAAAATCAATGTGTGCTAAGGGCATTTTGAGGGGGCCAGGTCTTCATTGTGCAGGTCTTTCTCACACATTTTAAGGTGTTCAGCACCCTTAGCCTGTGCCCACTAAATGCCAGGAGGGCCCTTCTCCCATCATTGTGGTAACCAAAATCACCACCACATATTTCCAAATGTCCCCTGGAAGACTGGTGATGGCATGGAAGTTGCAGAACTTTCTTAAGCCCATTTATGCCTTGTCCACGCATATTTTTGGGCACGTGTGTATGTGTGTGTGTTGCTGGGGAGGGACCCCTGGGCCTCATGCATGCTAGGCAAGTTCTCTACCACTGAGCTACATCCCCTGCTCATCTTTTTTCTCTATAGTATAGTTAAACATATACAGTTCAGTGCAAACATCTTAAGCGTATATAGCTCAATGTGTGTTTTTTTAAAGTATTTATTTTTTAGTTGTAGTTGGACACAATACCTTTATTTATTTATTTTTATGTGGTGCTGAGGATCGAACCCAGGGCCTCGCATGTGCTAGCCGAGCGCTCTACCAGTGAGCCACAGCCCCAGCCTCAATGTGTTTTTATATAGGAAATTTCTAGCAGGGTGCCGTGGCACATGCCTGTAATCCCAGTGGCTGGGGAGGCTGAGGCAGGAGGATCATGAGTTCAAAGCCATCCTCAGCAACAGCGAGGCTCTAAGCAACTCAGAGAAACCCTGTCTCTAAATAAAATACAAAAAAGGGCTGGGGATGGGGCTCAGTGGTCAAGTGCCCCTGAGTTCAATCCCTGGTATTAAAAAAAAAAAAGATATAGGACTCTTCCAGCACTCTAGAAGTTCTCCTTTGGCCCCTCCCCCCAAGACAACTGCTATTTTGACTTCTAACATTATGAACTAGTTTTCCATATTGGTCTTGAACTTCAACTAAATGGAAGTGTCATGTGTATTTTTTTATGTCTGGATTCTTCCACTGAACTATATGTGTGTGAGATTCATCATTGTTGCTGCATGTGGAAACACATACCTTTCCACTTGTTATTTCTTTAAAAATCATACACATCACCAGGCATGGTAGCACATGCCTGTAATCCCAGCAATTTGGGAGACTGAGATGGGAGGATCGCTAGTTGGAGGCCAGCCTCAGCAAGTTAGTGAAGCTCTAAGCAACTTAATGAGATCCTGTCTCAAAATAATAAATAAATAAATAAAAAGAGCTGGGGTTAAGCACCTTGGGTTCAGTTCCCAGTACCAAATAAATAAATTAAGTTAAAATTAAAATCACACATATAGAAAAATATCTTGACATTTATATCAAATGACTAATAGTGGCAACTTCCAAAAAAGAGAATGGAGTCAGGAGAAAAATGAGGGGTGGGCCTGCCTTTAACTTTTTTCCTATCATTTTTTAAATTGATTTATTTAATATATGACAGCAGAATGCATTACAATTCATATTACACATATAGAGCACAATTTTCATATCTCTGGTTGTATACAAATTATATTCACACCATTTCCTGTCTTCATACCTGTACTTTGGATAATAATGATCATCTCATTCCACCATCATTTCTAACCCCCTCCCTTCCCCACCCACCCCTCTGCCCTATCTAGAGTTCATCTATTCCTCCCATGCTCCCCCTCCCTACCCCACTATGCATCTGTCTCCTTATTAGAGAAAACATTCAGCATTTGTTTTTTTGGGATTGGCTAACTTCACTTAGCATTATCTTCTCTAACTCCATCCATTTACCTGCAAATGCCATGATTTTATTCTCTTTTATTGCTGAGTAATATTCCATTGTGTACATGTACCACATTTTCTTTATCCATTCATCTACTGTAGGGCATCTAGGTTGGTTCCACAGTTTAGCTATTGTGAATTGTGCTGCTATAAACACAGATGTGGCTGTGTCCCTGTAGTATGCTGTTTTTAAGTCCTTTGGGTATAGACCAAGGAGAGGAATAGCTGGGTCAAATGGTGGTTCCATTCCCAGATTTCCAAGGAATCTCCATACTGCTTTCCATATTGGCTGCACCAATTTGCAGTCCCAACATCCTCGCCAACACTTATTGTTGTTTGTATGCATAATAGCTGCCATTCTGATTGGAGTGAGATGATATCTTAGAATAGTTTTGATTTGCATTTCTCTAATTGCTAGAGATGATGAGAAGTTTTTCATATATTTGTTAATTGATTGTATATCATCTTCTAAGAAGTGTCTGTTCAGGTCCTTGGCCCACTTATTGATTGGGTTATTTGGGTTTTTTTGGTGTTTAGCTTTTTGAGTTCTTTATTTACCCGAGAGATTAATTGACTATCTGATGTGTGAAGGGTAAAAATTTGCTCCTAAGATGCAGGCACTCTAATCACCTCACAGATTGTTTCTTTTGCTCAGAAGAAACTTTTTAGTTTGAATCCATCACATTAACTTTTTATGCCTCTGAATATTTTCACACTGAGCATGTTCTATTTTTATAATTTTTTAAAAGCACTACTAAAGCACATTCATCAAAGGGAGTTCCAGCTTGCCTGAAACATCAAAAGGGCTATTTTATTTTATTTTTGAAGTACTGGGGACTGAACCCAGCTTTGCTCTATCACTAAGCTCCATTCCAAGCCCTTTTTATTTATTTTAAGACAAGGTCTCACTAAATTGCCCAACTGGCCTTGGACTTGCAATCCTCCTGTCTCAATCTCCCAACTCACTGGGATTAGAGGTATGTGCTGCTGCACCCAACTCAAATGAACCATTTTAAAGATAAGCAGAACTATTCAGATCACAGGGCCAAGAAAAGTAAACTATAACATAAGAGTTCTATTTTCTTCCCCAAATGAAATGTTAAAATGGAGGCTGTGAGTTGCCTCATCTATTTCTGTTGAATATCTAGGTCTGGGTGGTTTTCTCATCCCTCATTCCCCTCTGTGGCCCTCAGCCACCAACTCATAATGGAGGTAGAATAACTTAGTGGTTCCTCCTACCTCACCTGTAACACTCAGCGTCACCAAGACTTTCAAACTAAGTGACAACACAGCAGTTACAAACCTGAGAGCAAACAAGGAAAAGTGTTCACATGCAGGCCCAAGGTTGTGTCAACTGTAGCCCTGAGAAAAATGGCAAAGGACAAGTTCTGGAATGAGAGGTAGTGAGACGAAGTCTGAGAATTAAAGAGCTGTTCCCCTGTGCTGAGAGCCATAACCTCTAATCTAAATGCTTCCAGAAGCTGGGTGCAGTGGCTCAGGACAGTAATCCCAGCAGCTTGGGAGGCTGAAGCAGGAGGAACACAAGTTTGAGGCCAGCCTCACAACTTAGCAAGGCCCTTAGTAACTCAGTGAGACCCTGCTTCTAAATAAAAACTAAAAGGGATGTGGCTCAGTGGTTAAATGCCCCTGGGTTCAATCCCTGGTGCCAATAAATAAGTAATAAATAAATACCTCCAGGGGCTTTCCCACAGAAAGAAGGTTACTCACTGTGAGCTAAGATAGCAGCAAAAAGCCATTTGGACTTGGCTGGCCTAGAAAGATGAGTCTGGGATTTGGGTGAGGAAATTTTCAGAGGAGAGGAGAGTATTCTGAAAGGAAGAAATGTGCAGAGAAGAGGGAAATATCCTAAGGGCTCTTCCCCAGCTTTCTTCATATTTTAATACACAAAAACACATTTTAAAGAACATATGTTTGCAACAAAGGCTAGTGGCTTTCAACTTGAGGAAACTTTTCTTCAGCAAGTATGCACAGAAACTGCTTGGAGGGACAGATGTAGGACAGATGATTCTACCCGAAGATTGCCCCCCTTTGAGTACACAGTAGTCATTGCCACCACTAAATACTTTGATAAATTCAATGTCATGTTCCCAAATGTTCTCTTCTGAAATTAAAAATACAGTTCTCATTAAAAACAATAAACACAAAACATTAGTCTAATGAGATACTCTGAGAAAATGATGTGGAAATGTCTACACCAATGGTTCTCATACTTGAGTGTACATCAGAATCATTTAGGGGATTGATTACAACACAGATTTCTGGGTCCAAGTTCCCCTATGCCCTACTTCTGGTTCAGTAGCTCTGGGGTGAGGCCTGGACATTTTATATCTAATATGTTCCCACGTTGCTACTGGTCTGGGGACTGTACTTTGAATTCTGTAGTTTTCAGCCAGATGCAGTAGTGCAGATCTATAATCCCAGCAGCTCAGGAGGCTGAAGCTGGAGGATCAGAAGTTCAAAGTCAGCTTCAGCAAAAGTGAGACCCTAAGCAACTTAGCAAGATCTTGTCTCAGAATAAAAAATAAAAAAGACTGGAGGGCTGGGGCTGGGGCTCAGCAGTAGCACACTTGCCTGGCATATGTGAAGCACTGGGTTTGATTCTTAGTACTGTGTATAAGTAAATAAAGGTCTATCAATAACTAAAAAAAGTATTTAAAAAAAAAGGCTGGAGATGTGGCTCAGTGGCTAAGCACCCCTGCATTCAATCCCCAGGTACGAAAAGAGAGAGAGAGAGAGAGAGAGAGACGGGGAGAAACAGAGAGAGATTGTGGTCTTCGTTATTTCTCCTTGTCCTGTCTCAGAGAGTAACAAGATACATTAGCATATCAATGACTATGAGCAGTTGTATTGTACAATTTAAAAAACCTACTTAATCCAGTGTCTTTAGCCATTTTGTCTTGCTACAACTGTACATCTGAGACATAGCAATTTATAAAGGAAAGTGGCTTATTTTGGCTCATGGTTCTGGAGCCTGGGAAGTTCAAGACTGGGCAGCCATATCTGGTATGGGCCTCATGATGCTATAACTCAGGGTGAGGAGAGAGGAAGGACAAGTGGGTGGATGTGTTCACACATACACACACAAAAAAAAAAAAAAAAAAAAAAAAAAAAAAAACAGTAGCCTCACTTTATAATAACCCATTATTAACAGGGACTAATCAATCTTGTGAGAACAAGAACTCACTCTCATGAGAAAGGCATTAAACCATCCTAATAACCTAATCACCTCTTGAAGGTCTCACCTCCCAACATCACCACATAGGCAATCAAATTTCAACATGAGTTGGGCGTAGTGGCACATGCCTGTAATCCCAGCAACTCAGGAGACTGAGGCTGGAGGATCACAGGCAAAAGGCCAGCCTCAGCAACTTAGTGAGACCCTCTCTCAAAATAAAGAATAAAGGAGGGGCTGGGATGTAGCTCAATGATCAAGTGACTCTGAGTTCAATCCCCAGTACCACTTAAAAAAAGAAAAAGAAAAAGGAAATGGAAAGAAAGAAAAAGGAAAAGAAAGAAAGAGAAACTTAACAGGAGTTTTGGAGGAGACAATATTTATAGCATCCAACATTTCCCAACCTTCTAAAATTTGAATTTTATATAATGCATCATGCTGGCCATAGAATATCTATGAACCTCTCTGAGAAGCAATGCTTCATGGAAGTGAATAGAAGGCGGTGGAGGGCTATGGGCCATACCACGTATCAGAATTCTAGCAGGGGAAGCAGATGTGGAGGGACCAGCCTGTTTCCAGAAATCCAGGCAGCATTAAGGAAATCTGTCAGCAGGCAGCAAAAGCCAGTCCCTTTGCAGCTTGGATTAGGACACTGGGTCTTAGCCAACGATCGGCAAGAATAAAACAAGGACCTAGTTTCTAGAGGGTTTAAGATCTCCAGATGGTAAAAGCCTCAAACCTGAAGAATGAGACACCCAGCTCTGTGCCCCATAAATTAACAGTACATTATATAAGTGAGTTACAACATGCTGGCCTCAACCTCCAACGTGAATCCTGAGCTGAGCTGCATGTTAGGGAAGAAGCAATTCCAAACACTCAGGCCTTCTGTTAAAAGGTAGATTCTGATTTCATAGGTCTGAGTTCGTGTTCAAAATTCTACATTTCTCTAAAGCTTTCAGGTGAAGCCAGTTCTGGGATCACACTTTCAGTAACAAGGCCTCAGGTTAGGGGTTGGCAGAATTTTTCTGTAAAGAAGAGGGATTTTTTTTTTTTTTGTAGCTTTATAGGCCATATGGTCTCTGTCAAAACTACTCAATTCTATTATATCACCAAGTAGCCATAGGCAAATACTGAAATGAATAAACACAGCTGTGTTCCCATGACAAGGAAATTTGAATTTTATGTAATTTTCATGTGCCACAAACTAGTCTTCTTCACTCCAGTTTTTCAACCACTTAAAAATTTTTAAAACCATTCTTAGCTCAACTGATCATATAAAAACAGAAGGAGGAGCTGGGTGTGGTGACACATGCTGGTAATCCCAGAGAGTAGGGAGGTTGAGGCAGGAGGATTGCATGATGAGGCCAGCCTCATCAATTTAGCAAGGCCATAAGCAACTTAGCGAGATCCTGTCTCAAATTTAAAAAAGGGGGGGCTAGATATGTGGCTCAGTGGTTAAGTACCTCTGAGTTCAGTCCCTGGTACCCCCCCTCCAAAAAAACACCCAACAACAAAACTGAAAAACAGATGGAGGACAAATCTTGTCTGCCTGGACTAATTTGTAGACCCCTCACCCACCCCAGATTACTATCCCCCCAGATTACTATTCCCTATCCCAGATCTATCAAATCAAAATCCAGAAGTGGGGCCCTGGAAACCTCATTTTATTAGACTCCCCAGGTGACCCTAATTCTTCCCATATCCCCCAAAAAGGCAACAGTTCTCCTTTAAATGTTGGTAGCAGCTCACTCTTTCTGATTTGCCAATTTGTGGAGTCTGGGGGGCTTAATGTGAAGGGCTGGATGTGCTCCCAACCTCCCCACTAGTTTCACTGTCACCCATTCTCTAAGGACCTGCTTCCTCCTTAACCCCCTTGGCATTGACTTCTGATATGAAGATATGTAGTCCTTCTGTCTCTGGCGGGTGCTCAGTTCCAGCAATGCTCAGCTCTGGGACAGGGTCTGGTTAGAAAGGCAGAGGAACCCTGATCACACTCGCCTAGTTTTCTTAATAGGCAGAGGTTAACAAGGAACATCTTAGCTGCAGGGAAAATCCCTAAAAAGGGCCCTGTTACCGAGCCAGCTGAAGGGTAGGCCAGGCAGGGCTGCACTCTGGCATGAGGACTTAGAAGGGATGAAGTCAAGGTCCCCTGAAGGGTTTGTTTTGTTTTTGAGTTAGGGAAGGGAGAAGAAACCTAAAGGCTGTATGTGCTTATCTCAGGAATGTGGGGGAACTTAGGAAAGGAAGTCTAGGGGATTCAATGATGAAGGCAAGCCAACAGGAAAAGGGAGAGAAAGGGAAGTGAGACATTGTGTGGCAGTTACAAACAGGCCAGCCACCCTGTCTTGGCAAACAGTTGAACTCACTTCATCAGACTAGTACTGCTTACATTTCACTGTGTCTAGGAATCATCAGCAGGATTTTGTTAAAGTGAAGATGCTGATTCAGTAGGTCTTGGGTGGGGCCCGAGCTTCTGCATTTCTGACTTGGTACCAGGTGACCCAAGGCTACAAGGATCCTGCTGACATGCAAGCACACCTTTTCATTCTGTTCTTTTTTTAAATAGTCACAAGGTGGCTGAGTGTGGTGCTGCATGCCTATCATCCCAGCAGCTCAGGAGACTGAGGCCAGAGGATCATGAGTTCAAAGCTAGCCTCAGCAATTTAGCGAGCCCCTAAGCAGCTTAGTGAGACCCCATCTCAAAATTAAAAACTAAAAAGAGCTGGAGATGTGGCTTGGTGGTTAAGAGCCCTGGGTTCAATCCCCAGTACCAAAACCAAATAAATAAATAAATAGTCACAGGCTTCAAAAAGCCTGGGGCCAAACCACTGACATTCAGGACTGCAAATATGGTTGTCTAGGGAGGTCCCTGCACCACAAAAGCCACTGTCACACCCACCAAAACAGCAAGCAGGGTTTCAACTCTAATTTGCCCTCCCACTCTCCAAATCTTGAGTTCCAGGCCTGCCTCTATCATAATTTTCCTAACTAGCCCCAAATCTGTCTCTTGACCAAGCCCTGTGTCCATAGAACTACTTGGGAATCCTTTTCTAATTCACTCAAAGGTGCATTATAGGCTAGCAGGGTCCCTGAACTCAGCAGTGAGAAGGGGCAATTGCCACTGGCTGACTCTTGCCAGTATCCCACCATGGTTGGCGGAGAAGATACAAGTATCTTCAAACCTTGAGTGGAAGCTATTAGTGAGCTGGGATAAAATGATCTCATTTAATTTTTAAAAAAGACAGAAAATATAAGGGTTGGAGAGAACGAATAGATAGTAGGGTCATCTTGCAGTTCTAGGGAGAAGGTAAAAGGGCGCAGACTAGTACTTCTTAGAAAACAGTCTAATAGTTTCTCAAACGGGTCAACCTAGAGCTACCATAAACCCCAGCAGTTCCATTCCTAGGTACATACCCAAGAGAAACAAGAACATATATCCACATAAAAACCTGTACACGAATTTTCATTGAAGTGTTATTCCTGTTAGACTTAAAGTAGAAATAATCCAAATGCCCATTAACTGAACGTATGAATCAAATGTGGTATATTCATAGAATGGAGTTTGTTTTCTCTCTCTCTCTCTCTCTCTCTCTCTCTCTCTCTCTCTCTCTCTCTCTCTCTCTCTCAGTGCTGGGGCTTTAACTCAGGGGTGCTTTATCATGGAGTCACATCCCCAACCCTTATTTATTTATTTATTTATTTATTTAAAGACGAGCCCCTCACTAACTTGCTGAGGCTGGCCTCAAGCTTGCAATCCTCCTTTCTTAGCCTCCTGAGCTGCTGAAAATTCAGATATGCACCTCCATGCCTGGCTTAGAATGGAATACTTGACCATAAGAAGGAATCAAGTATTGATGCATGTTACAATTTGGATAAACCTTGAAAACATTATGTCAAAATCAGACAAATCTATAGAGACAGAAAATATACTATTGGTTGCCTAGAGATAGGGGTGATGAGGGATGGGCAGTGAAGGCTAAGAGACACAGTGCTTGTTTTCAAGGTAATGAAAATGTTCTAGAATCGACTGTGGTAATGGATATACAACTCAAGGAATATACTAAAACCATTGAACCATACAGTTTAAATGAGTGAATTGTGTAGTATGTGAATTATATTCCAATAAAACTGTTAAGATGTCATCACAAATCAGGTGAGGAACTCAAAGCAAGTAGAATAGAAACAAAGCTTTGTGGACCCTGATGTCCTCAAAAGGGAGCAAGGTCTGGCTTTGGAGCAGCAACTTCTCAGAACTGTTGAGAAACATTCAAGCAGCCTCAGATATAAGACCCGAGAGTGCAGCCAAGTGTCCACATAAATAACAATGCTGGGCTGACCCCTGGTCAGGGGGCTCAGTTAATGCTGCACTGTGATTTATTCTTGTAAAATCTAGCTCCAACAGATACTTTTCCAGGAAGTACTAGACTGCGCCCTTTTGCCTTCCCCCTAGAACTGCAAGAAGATCCTACTATCTGTACAGCTCAGTCTGCTTCTAACTCTCTGGGTGACCTTCAAGTGACTGAGACCAGAGGCTTCTCACTAAAACACTGAGGCCAGAGGATCTTACTGTCTTGGACATCCTCTTAATCTGACACTGCACAGTTCCATGAATTAGGGAACCCATGTAGCAGAGCCTGGGTATGGATGAGAGAAACTTTTACAGGAATCTGCGCAGGACCTGACACACCCACCCAGGGGCTCAGAACTAGCCAGGGGCATGATCCCCAGCAGAAGCCACCCATACCCATGGAGAGTCTCCCAGGAACCAGGTTCCCTGTTAGGTCATGAGGATAAAAAAAGGAACAAGACTTTACAACCTGCCCATATGGCATCAGATTTATGAGTGGTTGATACTGAAACACTGTAATTTTTCCCCTTGAAAAGCTGAATTAAACTCTAAGTATAAACAGAATTTCAATGTTTGCTATCAAAAACATTGGAAACTGGGCCCAGTGGTGCACACCTGTAATCCCAACAACTCAGGAGGCTGAGGCAGGAGGACTGTAAGTTGGAGGACAGCCGAGCAACTTAGTGAGATCCCGTCTCAAATTAAAATAAAAAGGGTTGGGGGGTATAGCACAGTGGTAAAGCACCCTGGGTTCAATAAGAAAGGAAGGAAGGAAGGAAGGAAGGAAGGAAGGAAGGAAGGAAGGAAGGAAGGAAGGAAGGAAGACAGAGAAAGGAAATGTAACTTTGGCCTGACAAATGCTGAGTCATTGGCAACATGTCTGTCAGAGTCCCTATAAGGAATGGCCACTCTGGGAAGTTTCTGAAGGTGGGGGACATGGCCACACCACCACTTCCTCACCATTCCACATTATGCCTGCAAACCCTTGGTTCAATTCTCATCCTGTGGCCCTAATTTAACTGGTGTTTTCGAACATTCTTGGATGTCTGGAATTGGCAGGTCCATTCAGCTCAGCCACCCACACCATAAGTGGCAGGCCAGGGTTAACCATTAGAGGATCTGGGGGAGTAACTAGCATGGAAAAAGTGCTCATGAAGCACAACTGGATGGATGTTGCAAATAGTCAGTGACAGCTGGAAAAACAAGTCACTGGTTCGTGAAGCTGATACTACAGGTCAGTAAAAGAGCAGGACAGAAAAAGTATTGCAATGATATTTCAAAGCCAAGGCAGAAAGTCTGCCCTCAATTTCTATGTTTGGATCTGTCTATTACTCATAAAAAAAGTTTTAAAACCAATATACGCAATTTACAACCTCAAGTCTCTGGGATAATCTAAACCATTATATTCAAACCCATTTATCTTCTCCCTGGAGAACAATGCATAACAAGGCATCCAATATGAGCTAAGGATTACGGGTGAGTGAATCATTCAGCTCAGGAATGAGTGCTCCAGAGGTTTCTGAGGCCAGAGTGCGCCATGCTCCCCGTAAGAGCCAGGTGCAATCAATTATCATCTGGAAACCTTGGGCGTTTAACAGTGCTACCAATGACTTTTGTCTTGCGCAAGCTTTTCCCTGAAATTTTTGTCTGGAAAGCCTACCCCCAGAATTCCCTGGTGTTTCTAAATGTCTTAGAATAATGTCCTGGGTGATATGATATCCAAGAGTCTCAGCAATTGACTCTGCCCTGCCTTGTTGCCTGTCCAGTTGGATTCTTTGGTTCAGGGCATTGTTAATTTCCACTGACATTTTGCTATCTTGCATTTCTTTTCCTTTGGGAAGTATCATCTTGGAAATTCTCATTAAATTCTGCAGGGATATTTGAAATAGAATGGTTCCATTCACAATTACTTCAATTAATCAACCCACAAATATTGATTCAAGATCCTTCCCCAGCTCCCAGACATTGTCCTGAGTGGGAAGTATAAGTTGCCAGATCACACCTGAAAGCAATTAGAATCACTAATTATATCTGTCTTGTTGGGTACTGCTATTTATTTATTTATTTATTACCTTTTTTTTAAGGTGTTGGTGATTGAACTCAGGGCCTCATACATGCTAAGTATGCACTCTATCATTGAGCTACACTCCCAATTTGGTGCTGGTTTTTATTTATTTATTTTTATTATTTTTTTTTAATTTGGGGGTACTGGGGATTGAACTCAGAAACACTCAACCACTGAGCCACATCCCCAGCCTTATTTTGTATTTTATTTAAAGACAGGATCTCACTGAGTTGTTTAGGGCCTCACAATTGCTGAGGCTGGCTTTGAACTCAAAATCCTCCTGACAGCCTCCTGAGCTGCTGGGATTACCCAGCTGGTGCTGCTTTTTAAATGAGAACTGGAAACTGTACAGCTGGCTATAACTGGAAAGGCCACCTGCTCATTGATTGAACATTTTCCTACTCTGGTAATTTCATCTGACTTTGTTGACTTCTGTGTCCATGAAATGCACATGTTTTTTCATAGAATTCATGAAGATGATCTAGTGATAAGTGCTTCTCAATTGGGGAAGATCCTTCTCCCTAGAAAAAGGACAGCCACACAGATTTTCATTTCAATTTGAAAACATTCTTAGGGAAGCCCACAGATGATTTAACTAACCTTCCTTGAACCTTTAATCATTGCCATCTGGGCATCAGCATCTCTTGGCATCAACTTCAGTATCCAGGTTGAGCATCCCTGTGTGTCTCTTCTTTGTACCACTAAGGCCAACTGACTCATTTGTATTATAACATTTGCCAACTGAGATAACTCTGTGTCTACTTTCCCATAAGACAGGTAAATATCAAAGAGAAGAAATTATATACCTTCTTTATCCTCAAATCGCAACCATATTAACTATTTCATCATTTATGTCCACTTTTAATCTCTGACTAGAGCCCAGGTTTCATGAGAGAAGACAGAAACTGATTCTATTTCAAAACTTAAGTTACCCAGAGAAGGAGCAGGATTAAAAGACCACATTCTTCTCCCCCCAAAAATGGCCCACAGAAATTAGCAGTCAAGCCAGGTGTGGTGATCCATACCTGTAATATCAGCTAATCAGGAGGCTGGCATAGGATAATCACAAGTTCAAGGCCAGCTTCAGCAATTTAGTGAGGCCCTTAAGCAACCTAGTAAAACCCTGCCTCAAAATAAAAATAAAATGATTTGGGAATATAGGTCAGTGGTAAAGTACCCCTGGGTTCAATCCCCAGTACCAGGAAAAAAAAGTTAGCAGTCAAGAAATCACACAGTTGAGAATTAAGGGGCTGGCTTGAGAATCTCTCTACAAACTGGAACTTGGGAGAGGTGATTATTCACGCTGCTATTTTGGAAGTGAATCTTTAGCCTGAATATTAATCATCATTTGGCTGCTACAAATTTCATCCGATGCTATAGCCTGGCAAAAGTAAACCTTCTTCTGTTTAAACTCTCTCTTCACTTTCAATTGCCAATTTCAGTTGTGTTCGCTGAAAGGGGAATTGATGTAGCACACATATTTGCATTTACTAAGGAAACCATTCAACTACTTTGGAAAGGCCTGGAGCAAAGCGTCCAACAAAAATAATAAATGCAAACTCCAGCTTGTGGCTGCTCTCAGTCTCTCAACTTACAGCCCCCAACAGGGAAAGTTATTGCTTAAACAGAGTGTTCATGGATTTAAAAGGAACCTCTGTAGACAGCAAGCCATAGTGTCTATGTAGATTCATGGTGGCACAAGGCCCTGTTTACCTGCACACATTTCTTTCAGGTTTGTTCCCATCTAATAGCCCCACACTGGAGTTGCAGGGTATAGTTAATTCAATAAGCACAAATATCCACTTGGCACTAGATAGCACTGCTAGGCATCGTGGGAAATACAAATAAGGGCAAGACATACCACAGCCCTGCTTTTAAAAGCTCAGAATCTATGAGAAGCAAGAGGAGTGCAAAGATTATTATAATGCATGGCATATGTGATAAATACCACCAGAGAACCATGAAGAGCTGTGGGTGTTTAAAGAAAAGCAGAAGGTTTCTCATTTCAGGGATCAAAGAAAGGTTTTGGGGACTGGGATGGTAGCTCAGTGGTAGAGTGCTTGCTTAGCATGTGTGAGGCACTGGGTTAGACTCTCAGCACCACATATAAACAAATAAATAAATAAAGGACCATCAATAATTAATAAAAATATTTAGAAAAAGAAAGGTTTCAGGGGCTGGGGATGTGGCTCAAGTGGTAGTGCGCTCGCCTGGCATGCGTGCGGCCCGGGTTTGATCCTCAGCACCACATACAAACAAAGATGTTGTGTCTGCCAATAACTAAAATTAAATATTAAAACTCTCTCTCTCTCTCTCTCTCTCTCTCTCTCTCTCTCTTTAAAAAAAAGAAGAAAAAGAAAGGTTTCAGGGGACTGGGGGGTGTGACTCAGTTGTATAGCACATGCTTAGCATGTACCAAGATCAATGTTTGATCCCCAGCATCACAGAAAAAGGGAGGGTTTCATCAGAATGTGTGTGTATGGTGGGGTGCTGGATAATGGGAAGAATTTGGGCAGACAAGTGGCAAGTCGGGGGAGGCATTCCAGGTATAGGAAACAGAGTCTGACAAGAAGAAGGAGATGTAACTCAAGTTCTGCAAGGACCAGGTAGTCTATTTTTGCTGGGTTATAGGAATTAGGGGAGAGGGGCTCAAAAATTAGGCTGGAAGCAAACTATGTACCTCAAGATAACCACACAGAGAGAGGACAGGGATCTGCTGCTCTGAGTTTCCAAATAGTGCTAAAATTATCAAGAATACAAATAATAATAAGTGTTGGCAAGAATGTGGGGGACAAGGTACACTTGTACATTGTTGGTGTGACTGAAAATTACCACAACCACTCTGGACAGCAGTATGGAGATTCCTCAAAAGCTAGGAATGGAACCACCATATGACACGGCTAGCGACTCCTTGGTATTTATCCAAAAGTTCCAAAATCAGCATACTATAGGGATCAATGTTCAAGGCAGCTCAATCCACAAATGTCAAGCTCATAAGCAACCGAGGTGCCCATTAACAAGATGAATAGATTCAGATGAAGGGGAACAGGGGGAGGGAGGAGGAAAGGGTAAGAAGAAGTACTGAGGACTAAATCAGAGCAAATTATATTTCATGCTTGTATAATTATTTCCAGATGAACCTTAATATTATGTATAACAAAAAGGCGCTAAGTCAATGTTCTTAAAAGACCAGTATCTGGCTAAAGGAAAAAAAAATGAGTTCAAGTGATAGACTCAAAAGGAAAATGTTACAGCAATAATATAAAAGAGAAGGGCTGTGCCTTGATTATGGTGTGAGGACTGATGAGGTGGGAAGGTTTCAAGTTGGCACTTTAATGATGGTTTCTAGAATCTTATTCAGCTCACAAATCTGTGAAATGAGAAGTAGTAACAACAATGTACTGTACCAAAAGTGTCATCAGTGAATACAATGTCAGACAAAAATGATCTGCACTCCCTAACACATCTCCTTTCTGTTGCAGAGTAATTTTGTCAGCTGATTACATGTTTAAACCCAAATAGAAATTTCTAGCCTGCTCCTGGTGAGACTTTAATTGTATAGCTTGAGCCAGGTGTTCTGCTCCTAATACTTATCTCGAAATGTGACATTTCAGAAGACTGCCTTGGCTGATACGATTTGCTTTGGTGTTTTGCAAATCTTGCTCAGTTTTTCTCACTGGTGAAGCAAAGCCACTTTACCAGTTTTCTCCACCTAAGAATATTCTGAAAGCCTTTTTTAGGTGGCTGCAGTGCTCATTCCCTATCTTTGGCTCTGCAGATGGAGGTGGAGTGAATTTCCAAAATCTCACATGTAAGTAAGGAATAGAATCAATCAAAATTCCCATCTCACAATCAATCAACAAATATATGAAAAAATGTTCAACATCTCTAGCAATTAGAGAAATGCAAATCAAAATTACTCTTAAGATTTCATCTCACTCCAGTCAGAATGACAGCTATTAAGAATACAAACAATGGGGCTGGGGTTATGGCTCAGTGGTAGAGTGCTCGCCTAGCATGCATGAGGCACTGGGTTTGATCCTCGGCACCACATAAATGTAAAATAAAGATATTGTGTCCACCTAAAAACTAAAAAATAAATATTAAAAAAAGAACACAAACAACAATAAGTGTTTGCGAGGATATGGGGAAAAAGGCACACTCATACATTGCTGGTGGGACTGCAAATTGGTGCAGCCAATATGGAAAGCAGTCAATATGGAAAGCAGTATGGAGAATCCTTGGTAAAGTGGGAAGGGAACCATGGGATAGCTTTTGACCCAGTTATCCCACTCCTCAGTCTTTACCCAAAGGACTTAAAAACAGCATACTACAGGGACACAGCCACATCAATGTTTATAGCAGCTCAATTCATATTAGATGAACTGCGGAACCAACCTAAATGCCCATCAGTAGATGAATGGATAAAGAAAATGTGGTATATATACACAATAGAATATTATTCAACATTAAAAGAGAATAAAATCATGCCATTTGCAGGTAAATGGATGGAGTTGGAGAATACAGTGCTAAGTGAAGTTAGCCAATCCCCCAAAACCAAATGCTGAATGTTTTCTTTGATTTAAGGATGCTGATTCATATGTGGTTGAGGTGGGCATGGGAGGATTAGATGAACTCTAGATAGGGCAATAGGGAGGGAGAGGAAGGGAGGGGGCATGGGGATAGGAAAGACAGTGGAATGAGATGGACATCATTCCTAAGTACATGTATGAAGACATGAATGGTGTGACTCTACTTTGTGTACAACCAGAGATATGAAAAATTGTGCTCTATATGTGTAATATGAATTATAATGCATTCTGCTGTCATATATAACAAATTAAAGTCTAAAAAATTCCCATCTCAGCAACATGCAGTGGCGCATGCCTATAATCCCAGTGGCTTGGGAGGCTGAGGCAGGAGAATTGTGAATTCAAAGCCAGCTTCAGCAACTTAGCGAGGCCCTAAGCAACTTAGCCGGACCCTGTCTCAAAATATTTTAAAAAGGGTTAGAGATACGGCTCAGTGGTTAAGAGCCCCTGGGTTCAATCCCTAGTACCAATTAAAATAAAAAATAATAATTCATACAATAAGAAATGCTGAAGATATGGGTAAAAGGAACACTTTTACACTGTTGGTGGGATTGTAAATTAGTACAACCATTATGGAAATTAGGATGGAGGTTCCCCAAGAGATTCCAAATGGAACCACCATTTGACCCAGCTATACCACTCCTTGGTATTTATCTTAAAGAATTAAAAAGTCAGCATACTATAGTGATACATTCGTACCCGTGTTTATAGCAACAATATTCACAAGAGCCAAATTATGGACCCAGCCTAGGTGTCCATCAACAGAGGAGTGGATAAAGGAAATGGAGTGTATATACACAATGGAGTTTTACTCATCCATAAAGGAAAATTAAATTATGTAATTTGTAAGAAAATGGATGGAACTAGAGACCATTATGTTAAAGGCATAAGTCAAACCCAGAAAGTCAAAGATCACGTGTTTTCTCTCATATGTGGGAGCTAGAGAGGAAAAAGGAAGAGAAAGGTGGCAGGGGACTGGGGGTGGGGGATGCCTGCCATGTGCAACTAGAAGGGAGACCAGTAGAGTAGAGGAGGAGTAGTGGGGAAGGGAGGAAGAGAGGGAAAGAGGAAGTTCAACTCCCTGGATTCAATCCTTGGTACCAAAAAGTGAAATTAATTAATTAATTAATTAACTAAAAAATAAAAAATAAAAAGGGCTGAGGATGTAGCTCAGTGATAGAGCACCCTGGGTTCAATCCCAGTATGAGAAAAACAAAACAAAACAAAACAAAACCCTCCATCATCTCTCATAAGCATACAAACACAATCAAACACACACAATTTTTTTAAAGATTCTTTTTTTTGAGAGAGAGAGAGAGAATTTTTTTAATATTTATTTTTAGTTATCAGCAGACACAACATCCTTGTTTGTATGTGGTGCTGAGGATCGAACCCGGGCCGCATGCATGCCAGGCAAGCGCGCTACCGCTTGAGCCACATCCCCAGCCCCAAAACACACACAATTTTACTAGGAAATCTCCGTAGACTTCCTGTGTTTTTTTGGTAGACACTGCATCTTTGCTAGGCTGCAAAGAATAAATCAGAGAGCCAGAAAAGCTGCATCAAATTCGAAGATGGAAGAACTCCAGAGACCTTCCAGGGGTGGGAATGGGAATGATTTATTCTCACTGACAGATTTGCTATAAAAGCTCAGATGGTTACATAATTGGGGTGCTGATGAGGCCCTGGATCACTACCTCCCTCTTTTAGATGTTCCAGATTCAAAACTGCTTACTTTCTCTCTTACTAGAGACATGATGTACACTCTGAAGTGATCTTTAAAATCTGTCACCCACACTTAGGGTAAACTCAATGGATGTGATCTGCCTCTGGACCCATGGGTCTGGAGAGTTCTCCCTCCCCAGCCTTCCCAAACCTCTGGCTTGGACTGAAATCTACTCCTTTGGATTCAAAAGCCCCAGCAGAGCTCATTTCCCAACATACCCCAGAGGAGTGCATTTCAAGCTGCTCCAGCTGGCTTTAGTTCATCTGTTGTCCGAGTAGACTCAGAGGGCAGGTTAGGAATCAATGGAAGTGGTGACAAAGAGGAACACAGTGGCTCCTCGTGGAGGGGACCTGCAGACTGGCAGAGGGAGCCAGGGAAGCCAGGAGCAAGGCCCAAAACATAAAGAATAGTAAGTGTCCCAACTGGCAAATGTGTGATCTTGTGGGTGCTGGGTCTTGGCAGCAAGCTATACTATATAAGGGTAGAAGCTGAAAGAAAGGAATGGGGAGGGCAGAGCAAGGGGGGTTAGGGTCTGATTGAAAAGGAGAGGAGACTCCTGCCTGAGAATGGCTCAGCCAGAAGCTGAGATTCTGAGGGTGGCTCACAGGTACCTCCCAATTCAGTGTGAAAGGTTCCACCTTCTCATCTCCCCAAAAGCTGCTCCTGGTCCACTTACTGACCTCCTCTTCCCCTCAAGGTTCATTTTATCCTCACTCCTGCCAAAGCAGGTGGGAGTGGGGACACCAACACACCATGAGAATCACAGTTGCCTGGCACTGAGGATGATCACCTTTCCACTTTGTCCCGCATCAGTTCCTACAAAAAAGCTTAAAACTTAGAAGCATCAGCTCAGAGCCCAAATGTTCCTGTTTATTAATCTACACATTTGTTTTACACATTCATTCATTTGGAATACGCAGAGGATTCCCAGCAGCCATCCCCTACATCTTCTAAGCATCTACCTGGGAACCCTTACTCATTTTATCAGAATTTGAGAGGTTCTTTCTCAGGCCCCACTTTATTTTTAAAATATTTATTGGTGCTGGGAACTCAGAGGTGCTTTACCACAGAGCTACATCCCCAGCTCATTTTCATTTTATTTTTTATTTTGAGACAATCTTGCTAAGTTGCTTAGGGCCTCCCTAAATTGATGAGGCTGGTCCCAAACTTGTGATCCTTCTGCCTCAGCCTCCTGAGTTACCGAGATTAAGGCCTGTGCCATCCAGACCCCACAGTGTTGATGAATGCAAAGCCAAATATTTACATGCCTCATAGTTCATGTCACCCACTTTCCCATCAATACTAAATTAAAAGCCCGTGCATGGATTTCCTTTTCATTCCAAGGCCACAGGGGTACATGGCAAGTTGCTCTGTTCCCCTGAATCTCACTGTTGAAGAAGTTAGCTGGAGCTTTTTAAAGGGTATTTCCAAAGAGAATTTTACCTACATCCTGAGAGCCCCCAGTAAACCCCAGGATTCCCTTAGATGCTGGAGACCACGCCCTCCCTCAACAAGCAGCCGCACCCCCTGCCCAGTAGAGCTAGGCGCTTCTCCCTCTTTTCCCTGGAGCTAACCAAGTGCATGCCACATGTCACCACTCTCAGCTGGCACCTTTCCCTCAGAGGAGCAGACTTTCTTGGAATCCCCAGCAGGGGGGGTTAAGAGATGCGGGGGAGGCTCCGCCCGTGAGGTCCACAGGAATCGCTTTCTCTGCCCAGACCAGGGACTTCCAGAGGGAGGGAGTAGGGACTTCTTCCAGGCAAGCAGCCAGGCCCGGAGTCCTGGCCGTGTGCAACCGTGTGAGGGGCAAAATGCCGGGTGATGAGAAAGTAGTAAGCCTGCAGCCAAACTTTCTCTTCGAAGCCTCGTATGCGACCAAGGGTGTGATTTGAACTTTGGAACCCTGGAAGCAAAGGGAGCTCGGGCTCGGACTCCGGGCGCCGCGAGGGCACCCCGCGCCTGGCGAAGCGAGAGGCTGCTCTCCCTTCCAGGTGCCCAGGCGCGAGCCCGGCTATGACAGACGAGTTGGGAGTAAACAAAGGGTGGCCCCCGCACCTCCCTGATCAGGAGTAAAAGGTTCCAGCGGCCGATCCGGGGACCCTGGTGTCCAGCTGGGGAGAAAGCCCCACCTCTGGCTCCTACCTGGAAAGCCGCGGCTCGGCGGGACAAGCAGCAGGAGCAGAAGGAGCAGCGCGGGCGGCAGCAGCAGCGCGGACCGGAGTACCGGGACCCCCATGGCCAGCGGGCGCTTCGCTGGGCTCAGCAGCGCAGCGCAGCGCAGCGCAGCGCAGCGCGCTTCCAGGGGGCGGCAGGAGACCGAGCAGACCTGGGGGCTGCGCTGCTAGCCCGCCAAGGCCGGGCTGGAAAACTCCTCCTCTCGCCTCTTTTCCCTCCCTCTTTCCCCTCCCTCCTGCCTGGGGACTGCCCTCCTTCCTCCGCCTCCCTGGAACACAGCGCAGTTTGGGGCTCCGACCCACCCACCTACCCGCTCCTTTTGTGTCAGCGATTCTTCTGGAAAGGAGGCTGTGCCCCAGAGCCAGAGATCGCCAGGGACGTGCCCCAGCAAACCAACAAAATATTCCAAGAGTATCTTTCTTTACTCCACTTGCACGTCCCCCTTACCCGCAATATACACTGGTGACTCCACAGCCTCGCAGATCCTGGGACTCTAGAATGATGCCGTCTGCGCAAAAATCTTCCTGAGTCACACACACAGAGAAGTAACAACCTAGAGGTCCATAGTGGCCCACTGAGGCTGGATACTACAGCCAGGTCGCTGATTAACCCTAATGACCACGCCCCAAGTTCGCTGTCATTATGCCCACCGTACCAAAAAGAAAATGCCGCTTAGAAACTTGCTTAGGTTCCTGCTGTCATGGGCAGAGCGGGAATTAGAACCCAGGTGTGCAGATAGGCCAGCGACAAAGTTGATGCTACAGGGCTTTTTGCTTCTCTTTTGCAAAGGAATGACTCAGGCGGGGCTCGGTTTGCGCCGCCGAGCTGTGGTTTAGGATGGGACCTAAGGCTCTCCTTCCAGGCTCAGCTGATGGGACAGAGTACAAAGCACAGAAAGTTCCCTGTCTCATCCTCAGAGATCCAGCTGCAGTATCCCGAAGCCATATCCCCCATATTTCCTGGGTTGTTCTCAGCCACCCCAAGGACATCAGGACCAGCCCAGAGTCTCCACCCTGTGGCCTGGCGTCAGGATAGGGTTTCTAGGCTGCCCCCAGCATGGATTTGGTTTCTTAGAGGCATTTGAGAAAGCCTCTCCACAGTTTTTATTTTTGTTGTGTTTTTGGTAAACCCATAAGGCAGTTCTGTGCTACTTTGCTGCCCCAGAGAAATAATTTTTGTTTTGATTTTTGTTTGTTTTTCATATTGGGGATTGAACCCAGGGGTACTCTACCACTGAGCTACACCCCCAGTTCTATTTATTTATTTATTTATTCATTCATTCATTCATTTATTTATATTTTGAGAGAGTCTCAAATTTGCTGAGGGTCTAGGTAAGTTGCTGAAACTGGCCTTGGATTTGCAATCCTCCTGCCTTAGCCCCCCCCCCCAACCCAGTCAAACCACAACTCCCAGCCAGAGAGTCCTTAACTAAGGCAAATTCCAATGGGGGCTGCTACATTAAGTTATACAGTTCAGGCCCTGCCCAAAGGCTCCAAGAGGAAAGGATAAGAGAGAGCCAAAATCCATCTGCCTTTGGGTGCATTGACAGGGACCACATCCACTGTAGAGATACATCTTTCTCTTTGTAACAGCTGTCTGGGTCCTTAGCTAGGTCAAGGCCCTTGGAAGCACAGAAGGTTTTGAATGTGTTTATCCAGAAGGGATGCCTTTCCTAATTCTCACAAAAGCCCCTGGCCTTGAACTTTCATCTTATGCTAGTGTCTGGGGGAAATTCTTTCTATTGCTTGCTGATACCTCCTCAAGGAGCCAACAGCCCTTTTTAAGTCCCACGAAAGTTGGGGAGGTGAAGGCTTTTATCAGACCAGACTCTCTAGGGAGTAGTTTTCAATCCTGGAAAGGCCTCCAGGGGACCTTTATATTCGGACTCTACTCCAGACCAATAAAATCAGAATCCTTAGGGATGTGACCTTGACTACATGCATATTTTTGTTCCTCCTTGTTCAGTGGTAAAACATTGTGCAGTGTTGAGGAGGATAAATTTGAGTTTCTCCACCTAGGCAATAGTGACATTGGGGGCCATAGAATTCTTTGCTGGGGAAGGGGCTTCCCTACGCATTGATGGATGTTTAGCAGCATTGCTAGCATATGCCCACTGGATGTCAGTAGCAACTCCTCACTTCCTAGTTGTGGCAACCAAAAAATGTCTCCAGATATTGCCACATGTCCCCCAGGGGGACTATTGCTTCCAGTTGAGAACCATTTTTCTAGGCCTGTGAACAAGGGTTAATGGGCACCCCAAATTCCAGGTCCAGGTTAGCTGTCCAGTGGCCTTCCTTTCCTGTGTCACCCCTAAAGCAAGGTCTCATAAATACTGGTACACATTCTATTGGGCTGAAAAAGAACATCTGGCTCTCTCTTATCACCTGAATCTGATTGAATTATAGGAAGCAGTACTCTGCCAGGTGCAGGGGGGCCCGCCTGTAATCTGAGTGACTTGGAAGGCTGAGGCAGGAGGATCACAAGTTCAAAGCCTGCCTCAGCAATTTCAAACATGATCAATTCAAACATGATCAATTGAACAATTTATCCCTAAGAGTCAAATTCTTCCAGGGATTCTTCAATTGAACAACATTTGTCATGAAATACGCAAATATTACTTTGACCTACATCTCGTACAACTTGGTGGGCCAGCTCATTACTTAACAAATTTATGAGTCCTATGTTAGCCACAAAATTCAAATATATCAAAGCCATGCTCCGGAAAGGGAAATCCAGGGTTTTGTTTTTGTAGATACTACTCCTCAATCTGTTATTGGTTATTCATCAGGATCATGCTACATAAAATTTTCTGTCTCTTTTGAAATAAATAATTCCACCTAGATCTACCATTTACTCCAATTCATAAGTTTTGTATGACATTCAGCCTCTGTGCTTCTGACATTCTCAGGTCTACCACAATAATCTCAACTTTTGTGTCACCTTTTGACATGCATACCCAAAACTGTGGGTCCTATTGAAGCAAATGTAAAACAAAGTGCAAGACCATAATAGAAGTTTGTCGTGCATTTGGTCAAATTTATGTGGCACGATTGATTGGGAAATAGTTCTTTCAATTCCCTTTCACTGAATGTAGCAAAATAATTTCCTGTTAACTAATATAATGTTTCCTTTAATTCCATAATCGGAATAGCTTCCTGTTAATTAATGTGGTATTTTGACTTTTTAGGATGTTTTAGTATAAATATCCAGGGACAAATTCTTAAAAGTGAATACATTGGAGAGACAAATTGTCCCAATGCTATGACATACAAAATAAAAGCTCAAAGTTTTATTATTCAGTTCCACAAGTGTCAAATTATTCTATCAAATTGCAATAACAATTTCTAAAGTCTTGCCAGGCGCAGTGGCACATACCTGTAATCCCAGTGGCTGGGGAGTGTGAGGCAGGAGGATTGCAAGTTCAAAGCTAGCCTCAGCGACTTAGCAAGGTCCTAAGCAACTCAGTGAGACCCTGTCTCTAAATAAAATACAAAAAAGGGCTGAAGATATTGCTCAGTGGTTAAGCACCCCTGGGTTCAATCCCTGGTACCAAAAAAATTTTTTTTTAAAATTTCTAAAGTCTTTCCCTACTTTTCTGTACCTATCTTAAGGTGGATAGTATTAATTCAGAGAGCAACATCAGTCCTGGGACCACACTGGGCTTAGTCTTTCACATAATGTACCCATACAAACTAAGGACTATATCAGACTTTCCAAGAACTAAAGACTAGAAGGACAAGGTGATTTGGTGCAAATCTAATGGAACCATGCTAAATGAATGCCAGATGAGTAGTGTGAGTTGGGCTGGAACTTGTGCTCACTGGTGTCTAGTAAAAATCTAGCTTAGTGAATGGTAGAGGCTGTGCTTAACTTTTTTTTTTTTCTTTTTTTGGTGCTAGGGATTAAATCCAGAGCCTCACACATGCCAGGCAAGCACTTTATCACTGAGCCACATCCCCAGCCCCTGTGTTTAATTTAGCATGCACAAGGACATGGGCTCAGTCCCCAATATCCCCTATACTGCCTTAAAAATGTTTTTTTAAAAAATCTAGCTCTGAGGGGGCTGGGGCTGTGGCTCAGTGGTAGAGCGCTTGCCTAGCATGTGTGAGGTACTGGGTTCAACTCTCAGATTATATATATATATATATATATATATATATATATATATATATATATATTCCATTGACAATTAAAAAAATATTTAAAAAATCTGGTTCTAAGAGAGTTAAAATCAGACCACTCAAGGTCAAGATCAAAGAAGCTAAGAACTGAATAACAATAGTATCTGTTTATAATCCTCTGATTTAAAGAGATTTCTTTTATTTCTAGGATAAATATTCAGAATCAAACAACCCAAGATCTCCAGATTGAAAAACATTCTGCAGCACAAGGAAAAGGGAATATTTTTACTCTAAAAGTTAAAAGGAAAACAGATCTCTATTATTAAAAAAAAAAAAACTGCAAAAAAAAAAAAGAAAAGGCAATTTCAGAAAATATTTGGTGTTTACAGTAAAGATTCAAGGAAAATACTTTCATAAATTAGGAATAGGTGGTCATAAGGTGGATGGAGAATTATAAGAATGCAAAGATTAAAAAATTAAATTAACAACTTTCAGTTGCTGTTGTCACAAGCTTAGAAGCATCGTTCTTGTCCTTACAACAAGAAAAAGCTGGGCATACTGAAAATTGATGACTTTTCTCCAACTCAAAAGAGAACTGAGTTTTCAGGGCAAATTGCCATCCTTCACCATCTGGAAAGACAAGTCCAGAGAGTCATAGCTGGGATATGAAGCAGAAGACATGCTGAAGCCATAAACTTAAATGGCAAATTGGAAAAATTCCTGGAGGCTTAGTGTGGAATAATATGAGAATGAGAGACTCCTGGTGGCTAGAGGCATAGCCAGGACCCACACACTACTGTGCACTTTACCTTCAAAAATCCTCCCAAATTTTCATGATGAAGGTCCAAGAAAGTCCCTTCCTGCTCTTGTAAGAGGAAAGGAAGATCCATCATTTGAAATATGCTCAGATAGCCAGGTGCTATGGCTCAGGAGGCTGAAGCAGGAGGATCACAAGTTTGAGGCCAGCCTCCTCAATTTAGGGAGGCTCTAAGAAACTTAGCATAAGTTTATTTAAAATAAGAATTTTTTTTTTTTTAGTTTTATTAAAATAAGAAATAAGAAGGGCTGGGGATGTGGTTCAGTGGTTAAGCACCTCTTGGTTCAATTCCTGGTACTAAAAAACAAAACAAACAAACAAATTTAAAAAAAAAAAAAAACTTAATCCAGCCAGGCGTGTTGATGGGGTAATGCATGCCTGTAATGCCTGTAATCCTGGTGACTAGGAAAGCTGAGACAGGAGGATCAAAAGTTCGAGAGCAGCCTGAACAATTTAGTGAGACCCTGTCTAAAAATAAGAAATAAAAAGGGCTGGGAATGTAGCTCAGTGAGAGCACCCTTGGGTTCAATCTCCAGTACCCACCTTCCCACAAAAGCTCAGGAGTAGGCACTGAACATCATTTGAGGAACACCTCCAATCACAAGAGCCCACCAACCTTGGTCATAGGTGTGGTTGTATGAATTGGGCTGGATCAATAGTAGAATTTTGCTCCCAGGTCTCTATAATTACAGGGGTAAGCACAGGTCCCAGTCAAGCTAGTCAGAAGCAAGTCCTGGTGAGCAATTTTAAAAACAGAAGCTGGATGAAAGAATCCCTCTTACTTTCCTCTTTGGTTAGACACTGTATAAATGTGATGAAGGAAATGCTAGTTCCACGTGGGCCCCAGAACAAGAGAAGGCTTTCATCTGGGCTACTGTGTAAGCTGCTTTGCTCCTTGGGCCATGTAACCCAGGAGATCCAATAGTGTTTAAAGTGCCAGGAACAGACAGAGGTGCATTTTGAAGTGTATGGCAAGCCCTTGTGGGACAATGACATCCTCTGCAGGTAACTACTCTTCGAAAACAAGTTTTGACTTGTCTCTTGGCCTTAGGAGACACTGAGTGTTACACCATGAATCACCAAGTTACCATGTAATCTGAGCATCATAGCTCAACTGGACAATCCGTGAATTGGGTATGCCTAGAATCTCACCATCATCAAATGGAAGAGGTGTATATGTGATCAGTCTCAAGCAGGCCCTGAAGACACAAGCAAATTGCATGAAAAGGTGGCCCAAATGCCTTCTTCCAGGCCACACCAGTGACCTGATGGACAGTTCCCTATAATGAACTCACAGAGGAAGAAAACCTAAGGACTCTTTACTGGTGGTTCTTTTTTTTTTTTTTTTTTTTTTTTTAAGAGAGAGAGAGAGAGAGAGAGAGAGAGAGAGAGAGAGAGAGAGAAACTTTTTAATATTTATTTTGTAGTTTTTGGTGGACATAACATCGTTATTTTATTTTTCTATGTGGTGCTGAGGATTGAACCCAGCACCCTGTGCATGCCAGGCGAGCGTGTTACCGCTTGAGCCATATCCCCAGCCCAACTGGTGGTTCTTCATGACATAAAGTCCCCATCTGAAAGTAGACAAAGCAGTGGTATGGTTTGGATATGAGATGTTGCTCACCAAACAGCTCCTATTAGGCAATGGAGCACTATTCAGAGGTGAAATGATTAGATTATGAGATCTTAACCTAATCACGGGATTAATCCATTTGATAGATGAATGATTTGAAAGGACTACTGTACAGGTGGTAACTGTTGGCAGGTGGGGCATGGCTGGAGGATGTGGGTCCACAGGGGCATTTCTTTGGGGCTATCTTGACTCTGGCTCTGGGGCTTACTTGTACTCTCTGTTTCCTGGCGGCCATGAGCTGAGCAGTTTTCCTCTGCCATGCCCTTCCACCATGATGGACTTTGGGCACAGAGCAATGGCGTCATCCTACTATAGGCTGCACTTTTGAAACCATGAGCCCAGAATAAACTTTTCCTGTCCAGGCTGTTATTTTCAGGTATGTTGTGTCACAGCAATTAAAGGCAGACAGACACAAGCAGCATCTACAGCTTTATTCTATGACATCCTTGAAAGAGAAGTGTGTGTGTGTGGAAATCCTCACAGTGATCAGGACCACGAGTTGTCCACCTGGTTACTTGAATGGACACTTAAATTGGATATGGATTTGCCATCACTGTTCACAATGCTTCTGCCCAAACAACTATCTATGGACTTTTATAATGCCTTATCCACCATCATGGTATTCCACAGAGCATCACCTCCACATGAAGAACTCTTTTCACAGTAAATGAAGTGCAGCAGTAGAGCCAGGTTCATGATATTTACTAGTTTTACTCTATTCCTCATTGTTATGATTTAGATAGGAGATAGATGTCCCCCTAAAGTTCATGTATGAGGCAATGTAAGGAAGTTTAGAAGTGAAATTGTTGGGTTATTTAATCAGTGCATTAATCCACTGGAATGGATTAACTGGGTGGTAACTTCAGGCAGGTATGGTGTAGCTGGAGAAGACCGACCACTGGGGTGTGGCTTTGGGGTTTATATTGTGCCCCAGTTGAGTGGATATCTCTCTGCTTCCTGATTGCCGTGGGCTGAGCTGCTTTTCTCCTCCACACACCTTCCGCCATGATGTTATGCCTCATTTCAGGCACAGAGCAATGGAATCATCTGTCTATGGACTGAGTCCTCTGAAACCCATGAGCACCAAATATACTTTTTCTCCTCTAAGATTGTTCTTGTCAGGTCTTTTGGTCAAAAGCTGACTAAAAACCTCATCATCCAGAAGCAGCTGAATTGATAGAAATGGAGTGGCCTTTTGAAGACACAGACAGATATGGCACCAGCTAGGTAGTAACACCTTTTGGGATTGGACAATGTCCTCCCAAATGCTTTAAGTCAGAGTCCAACGTGTGGGATTATTTCTCCTAGAGTCAGCATTCTTAGATCCAGGAGGCCAGGAGCAAAAAATGGGAGGACCACCACTCATTATTAACTCTAGTGATTCTGTCCCGTCCGGCAGGACACATCACATCAATGTGGGCAGTGAACCTAGGTGGAGAGGAATGAAGGGACAAGAGACACGAAAGGATGACAGCAAGACAGGAGTTCTGATCAAGCTGCAAATTTTTATTGTTCACACAGGGGTATTTATATGCTGGGGATGGGGAAGCTCTCTAATCAGCAATTGCTGGATGTGGGTGGTAAAACTGCCAGCTGCAGGATGTCTGATGATCCTGATAACCGCAGGATGTTCCAGGGAGATAGGTAGCTGAAGGATGTCTCCCAGGGGGCTGTCAGGCTATTCTTTGAAGGAGAATTTCCTTCTAGTCCCTGACATGATTCATTTATTATTTTTTTTTAATTTTTTAATTTGTTTTAATTAGTTATACATGACAGTACAATGACCTTGACTCTAGTGATTTAGAAGCAAAATGTTGCTTCCTTCCCTGTGATATAGGCTCTGTGGGTCCTAGTTCCAAGGGGAGGTATTCTTCCAATAGGGAACACAACAATGATTCCATTTAACAGACAGAAAGAGAGGTAACTAGCTAGGGTGTTTGGTCCTATCAGGGAGAAATTGTGTTGTAACTATTGCACAATGAGTTTAACAAGGAACATATTTGAATACAGGAAATCCTCAGATGTGCCTCTTAATACTCCTATGCCTTAGATTAAAAGCAATAGAAAACTATAATAATCCAATTTAGGCAGGACTGCTAATAGCCAATAGTCTGTAAGAATAAAGCTTTGTGTCACTTCACCAAGAAAAGCAATATGACCAGGTGAGGTACTTGCTGGTACCAAAATGAAGAGCAATGGGTAGAATATGGGAAGAAGGTAGTTGTTTATATCAGATATGACAAATTGACCATTGCAGTAATAAGGACTATAATAGTTATGAGTATTTCATCCTTATTTCAATACAATCATGTTTGTATATATGCTAACCAGATATTTTTATTTTCTTCCCTTTCTCATCATCTTATCATCTAATACAAGATGCCTTAAAAAGAGTTTACTTTGTATTTCAGTATTTGCAAATTGAAGTTATGAGATTCTAAAGGAAGTATGTAAATCAGCTTGGAATAGAATCATTGACTATTAGGTAAAAAAAAAAAAAAAAAAAGAAACTTTGTAGCTGGGCATGGTAGTGCACATCTGTAATTCCAGTGCCTCAGGAGGCTGAGGAAGGAGAATCACAAATTCAAACTCAGCCTCAGCAACTTAGCAAAACCCTATCTCAAAATTAAAAAAATTAAAAAGCCAGGGCTGTAGTTCAGTGGTATAATGCCAAATGGATTTAATCTGCACTACCAAAGAAACAAAAAACAAAATGAAAGCTTTGTATTCTCTTCTGGGGAAAGGGTTAATGTTTTTCTTAGTTGCATAAAGTTAAACAGAAGTACGACTTTGGTACTATCATTATTCAAGGAGTAAGTCAACTTTAAGGAGATGTGTATGGATGCCAAATTGACCAGGGGTGGATTTTGATGGCTTTGTAATGTATCAATTTGCCTAGGCTGAGCTACATTCCCAGAATTCACTCTTGTTTGTTTCCAATTAGGATCAGCCACAGGGGAAATTTCAGGGAGGTTTGGGGGAGATTTGGAGGCTGGAAGGGAAACACTGGCCATCCTGGAACTCACACATGTTGCTGCTCTGCTGACTCACCTCATTGGTGTGAAGCAACCACAGCGCCTACAACTGATCTTCTTCGAGTGTCTCTGAGTCCTAGGCCAGGTGTGTGCATTTGGCTCTGTGACAAGAAGCCCCACTTCTGCAAGGTCAGAGAGAGGAAGAAATAACATGCTGAGTTCCAGTCCTTCCTCATAGTATGGAGTTCTAGCTCAGGCTTGTTGGTTCCAGTTTGTTCTTAATCTTTCCCACTTTGCATCTGTCTTTCCTCCTTTACTGTCTGCCCCATGAGATTCAGACTCCAGCAACAGACTCTGAGAAAACAGCCACACACAGACTGCTTAACCAGCTCCCACAGTTACATACAGGAAATTGCCTGTAACAAATACATGCTGGTCTGATGCTCTCTATCCCCTACTGATTCTGCTTCTCTGATTGATCTTGGACTAACACATTTGAGGAGCCAGTGTGGAGAGAAGCTAAGATTAGTTTTGAACGTATCAAGATTGCAATGCAGTCAGGTGCAGTGGTGCATACCTGTAATCTCAGTGATTCAGGAGGCTGAGGCAGGAGGATCTTAAGTTCAAGGCGAGTCTCAGAAATTTAGTGAGGCCCTGAGCACTTTACTGAGACCTTGACTCAAAAAGTAAAAGGGCTGGATGTGGCTCAGTGGTTAAGTACCTCTGAGTTCAATCCCCAGTACCAAAAAAAATGCAATTTAAAATTTAGAAGAAGACATGAGAGGGTGTAGATTTAAAATCCTTGCCTGGAAGTAAAAGCAGAAGTTAATGCAGTGGATGGGACCCTTAAGGATGTTGGAGAAAAAGAAACACAGGGAGAACTAGGGGCTGGGGATGTAACATAGAGGAAAAGAGCTTGCTGAGCATGATTGACCTTGGTTCAATCCCCCAAGGAAGGGAAAAAAATGGAGAGGTATTAGGATATAAAACTCAAACAAGGGAGAATGAAGGAAGCCATAGCAAACATAAGCTTCTGGATCTTGATGCAGGTCATCTGAATCCCGAGGGAAGGACTTTTTTTTTTTTTTTTTTTTTGCCAAATAAGACCTGGAGATGAATGTATACAAGTACAGGGGAGCCCACATGGATATAATGGAACAAGGTGAGGAAACATCCATTGTATTGTGTTGCTAAATCTTTTTCCTGTAAGGTTTGAGCCCCATCATTTGGAAGCCCTCACCCTAGGTTGTGGCACTACTCTTTCTGCATAAGAAAGAAGCAGGAGGCCAGAATATCCAGGCAAGGACACTTTAATGCCAGAATGAAGAAGCAACCAATATGGATCCCTGAGGCTATGCAGCTGAAAAGGAGTATAACAGTTGTGGGACTGGAACTTTTTCTGCAAGAAAACTATCCTCAGAGGTGTGCCTCCACCCAACTTTTATGATATTGATTCCCCTCAACCAAAAAAAAGCAACCCAGCCCTAGGCACAGTGGAATCCACTCTGTTCCACTGAGGTAGCTTTGATCCTTTCACCCCTTATTCTCAACAAGAGTCTTGGGCTGCCAACTTTGAACATGGTGTAACTGTCTCCCCTCCCCTGCATCCATTGAACTGTCTCTCCCCTGGCTGATTGTATTGATGTTTTGGCACATCTGGGGCTGGGTCTTTTAGAGTGCTGACTCATCCAGATAGCATCTGCTGGAGGTTATCAGCCTAGTCACATATTTCAAGTCAAAGAACAATGTGTGGAGGAGAGGGAACGCTTTCAAATACTCATTTGTAATCCACCCAAAGGCCATCATCATTGCCATGACTTAGACTAGAAAATTTGTTCTGGAGGCTACAGTAGGGCTTCCAGCTGCAAGAGGAGCCAACACACATCTCCAGTTTCCCTCTGTCCTCCCTGCTTCCTCTATGGGTGCACTCAGCATAGGCTGCCTCTCCATGTGCTTATGTCCATGGCCTCTCTCCTCTTTTTCCTAAAGACCTCTCTTGGATGTTGAGCATTTCTGGCTCTTTGGGAGGTCCTCAGGGAGGCCAGAGGACATGCAGAAACCCTGCTATTTGGCCAGAGCTCTAAGAGCTGGAGCCAAGTACAAAAATCAGGCCAAGTTCAGAAACAATGAGTTAATAGAACTTCCTGGGTTTGCATCATGCTGTTAGCGATAAGTAATCAAATGCTTCATTTAGTCAAATCCTGTTGGACTTTTTGTTCCGAGGATTTTCCAAGGATCACTGTTTCTCTGACCTTTGTGAGAAACTAGCTAAAGAAAAGTTCCTGTGTGGAAAGGTTACAAGAGTTGCACAAAGACCCACAAGAGCTGAACACACTGAAGCTGAATAAAGATTCTGAGCTATCGATGTTGGGGTTGATACCAGTCTTGAAAAATCAGCAATGAATTAAAAAGCATTCTGCTGTCATATATACCTAATTAGAATAAATAAATTTTAAAAAATAATTAGGATCAGGTCCTTGTTCTCCCAGCGTTGAAGATTAAACCCCTGAGAAACTCTGAGGCAAGAGCAGAAAGTACATTTTATTTAAGAGATAAGAGAGAGAGAGAGAGAGAGAGAGAGAGAGAGAGAGAGATATCTTGAGAGGAACGGGGACCCAGAACTGACGCCCGTGGGAGTGGGGGTGTCTTGCTCCTTTATTGATTTTAGGTTTCCTCTCTTCTCATGCCTACATGACCAAAAGGCAGGAAGAGAGCCTTCCAGAGGGTGATTGCTCATGTTAGAAAGTATGATCCTGAGCTGATGGCACTGGCACACATCTGTAATTCCAGGGGCTTGGGAGGCTGAGGCAAGGAGTATTGAGAGTTCAAAGCCAGTCTCAGCAACGGTGAGGTGCTGATCAACTCAGGGAGACCCTGTCTCTAAATAAAATACAAAACAGGGCTAGGGATGAGGCTCAGTGGCTGAGTGCTGCTGAGGTGAATCTCCAGTACTCCCCCCCTCCAAAAAAATAGAAAGAAAGTGCAATCCTTCTCCTCCCCTGGAAGGCTGTTAGCAACTGGTTGATGGGGAAGTGCTATTTACCCATTTCCTTTTCTTTGATCATCAGCTACCTGTCTTTTGCCCTGGCCTCGGGATTCTACATTAATATTTTTAATGCTCTGCCTGAAGTTTTCCTGCATTGTGCTAGGTTCTCTCTCTCTCTCTCTCTCTCTCTCTCTCTCTCTCTCTCTCTCTCTCTCTCCTCTCTCTCTCTTAGTGGGGTCCAATTTGTGTTTGTCTAGAACACATAAGATTCCTCATTTGCATTATGCTCCCTTCTTTTATTTATTCTTTTGGTACCAGGGATTGAACTCTCAGGGACACTCAACCACTGAGCCCCATCCCCAGCCCTATTTTATATTTTATTTAGAGACAGAGTCTCACTGAGTTGCTTAGTGCTTTGCAGTTGCTGAGGCTGGCTATGAACTCATGGTCCTCCTACTTCAGCCTCCCAAGCTCCTGGGATTACAGGCATGTGCCACCATGCCCAGCATGCTCCCTTCTTTTAAAAGGAGAACAAACACAGTAATGTGTTATTCCAGCATATGATATGGTACTGTGAAATTCAATATTTGGTATCTTACTCTCAAAATGGGCTCTGTTATATGATGATCATATTAAATAGTTTTCTCCAACTCTTCCTTCCCTTTCAAAACATTGTCTAAACTCTCTACTTTCATCACCACACTCCTGTGAAATAGCTCTTGCTTTCACAACCTGCATGATTTTGACCCCAGTAGTGATTTTCTTCTTTATATTCCTCGCAGGAGTACCCACCACTAACAGCTGCATATCATTTCTAGTAATGATACCAGTGTTGAGAATTGTGTTGGAGTCCTGTTCCCCTGGTGTTGGAGATTCAACCTGAGAAATGCCAAGGGAAGCACAAAACATTTTATTTAAAGTATAGAATATATATAGAGAGGGACAGAGGCTCCTCCACAGAGGAGGGGGTTCAAATTGATGCCTGAGGGAGTGGGGGTGTCCTGCTCCTTTTATAGATTTCACATTTCCTTTGTTCTCATGTCCCCCTCCTCCCCTTATCTTGCCCCAGTGGGCAAAAGGTGGGAAAGGAGCCTTCCAGGGGTACAGGCAAGAAGGGAGCCCCCCACCAGGAGGTACTTTATTAACAACTCCTTTTTAGGAGGAACACTTCCCTGCAGGCAGGTAACCTTGGCAACAGGTTGGAGAAGGAGGAATTGCTCTGGAGGTCATTAGCATTTTATTTCTTCTCCTTTGGGCACCATTTGCTGTGACCCTTTCATTTCTTGGAGCTGTGGCCATTAATTAAGGGAGATATCAGTCCCCATCTTGAGGACCCAATCATTCATTATCTATGCTGACTGTCCCCCAACTCCTCCCACTCCACCACCTCAGTAACAGTGACCCCCTTTAGCTTCCAGGAAGCCATATTATCCTACCTGTAACCTCTCTGGATGCTTTTTAGTCTCTGGCCACCCATCAGTCTCTGGGAAACCATGAGATTTTGGATTCCAAGAGAATATTGTCTTTCAGTCATCTTATCCAGACTTACAGCTTTAATTACCAGCTAAACACTGAGATTTTATAAATGTGCATCTTCCCATTCTCATCTGTGTTCTTGGTCCTACTGATTTTTCTTTCATGGATTGTTCGAATGCACCAACTCCATGTATGCTAAATAAATTCAGGACCTCTACTCTGCAAACCAAGTTGTCTTCTGTGTCTCTATGGCTGTTACCTCAATTAATCATTGACTCCTTCCTTCCACTATAGCCCATCCTTATTTAACCCACCCCTAAGTCCTGTTGATTTTCCTCTCTACAGTGCTTGAAGGCCACCTTGTCTCTCAATATTCATTGCCACTTAGTTAGCCAAAGCTATATACCATCATTTCTCAACAGGGCTCCCATGAATGGCCTTCTAAGTGGTCCCCTAAATCTACTCCGGTCCCTACTGTAACCTCAATATAGTCTTCACTTGCTAAAGTCAAAGCAAACTATCACTCATCAGGTCAAATCCCCTTGATGTGTGTGTAGAATAAAGGACAAGACTCTGAACATAGGCAGCAAAGGCCCATCTGATCTGGACTCTATCTACCTTTTCAGCACTGTCCTTCCCCTTCACTCTCTGTTCTTCACAGAACACTTCCTTCAGTCTGTGTTCTGTTCTTTTCTGTCTCAGGATCTTTGCACATACTTTTCTTTTTTGTTGTTTTAATTTTTTATTTGTTCATGTTAGTTAAACATGACAGTAGAATGTATTTTGACATATTAGATAGATATGGAGTATAAATTCTCATTCTTCTGTTTGTATTGGATGTAGAATTACATTGGTCACGTAATCATATGTGAACATAGCAAGTTATATCAGATTCATTCTACTGTCTTTCCTATTCCCATCCCCCTCCCTCCCTTTTATTCCCCTTTGTCTAATCCAATGAGCTTCTCTCCCACCCCTCATTGTGAATTAGCATCTGCATATTAGAAAGATCATTTGGCCTTTGTTTTTTGGGGGATTGACTTATTTCACTTAGCATGATATTCTCCAGTTCCATCCATTTACCAGCAAATGCCATAATTTCATTTCTCTCTTTTAAAAAATATTTATTTTTTAGTTTTAGATGGACAAAATATCTGTATTTTATTTTTATGTGGTGCTGAGGATCGAACCCAGTGCCTCATGCATGCTAGGCAAGTGCTCTCCCACTGAGCCACTTATGGCTGAGTAATATTCCATTGTGTACATAGACCACATTTTTTTATCCATTCATCTGTTGAAGGGCACCTAGGTTTGTTCCATAGCTTGACTATTGTGAACTGAGTTGCTATAAATATCGATGTGGCTGCATCACTGTAGTGCCATGGCCTTCTCCTGTCTCTGTTTGGGCACCATTTGCTGTGAACCTTTAATTTCTTGGAGCTGTGGCCAATAATTAAGGGAGATATCAGCCATGCAGGGGTGACGGGGGATAAAGAAAAAAAACAAACAGGCACATGTAGAGAGAAAGCTGGGGCCAGGTGGATAGCCAAGCCCTGGTGAGGCTTGACTGACTTGGAGCTAGCTCAACAAGTTTATTATATAGGTTTCACCACTGAAAGCTTAATTGTGGGAAAGTTTCAACAAAGTAGGGAATTTGAAGGACACAGGACTGGTGAGACATTAGGGTCATCTTGTTTTGCTCCGAATTCACCATCCCTGGGAGAAGGGGCTGAACTCAAGGCCTCAACTGATACGCATGTAGCCACCTCAACTGATACGTATGTAGCCACCTCAACTGATACGTATGTAGCCACCTCAACTGATACACATGCCAGCATTATCACAGCAACTGGGGCATCTTGACCTGTGCCTTTGCACAGGCAGCTCTCAGTGCAAATGCAGCCATAAGAGTCAGATAAGCCATGATTTAGATCATGGGTCTGCACACTGTAGTATGCTGATTTTAAGTCCTTTGGGTATAAACCGAGGAGTGGGATAACTGGGTCAAATGGTGGTTCTAGGTTTTCTGAGGAATCTCCATACTGCTTTCCAGAGTGGTTGCACCAATATGCAGTCCCATCAGCAATGTATGAGTGTACTTTTTCCCTCACGTTTTTGCCAAAATTTATTATTACTTGTATTCTTGATAATTTGCACATACTCTTCTGACTGCTTGCTTTTCTTAGTCTTTATTCTAGATAACGTATGTGTGTGTATGTGTGTGTGATGGGGACAGAACCCAAGGCCTCCTACATGCCAGGTAACTACTCTAACACTGAGCTACATTCCCAGCCCAACATCTTATTTTCAGATCTTATCTTAAATGACACTTCTTCAGGGAAGCTTTCCCTGATTCTGTTATAGGTGATTTTGCCTGCCTGTCTTATGAACTGCATATTTTCCAAGATGGCTGTAACAATACTTCCCAGTCCTTATGCTCTGCTTACAACATGACATTGTCACTCCTGCCATAGAGTCTCTAATATATTCGCTCCTCTTGAATCAAGGTGATTTTGTGACTATGCCAGAACTGATTTTATATGATTTCCAAGGCTAGCTCACAAAAGGTGATACCCCTTTTGAATGATCTTTTTTCTTTCCTTTTTTTTTTTTTTTTTTGGTACTTGGGATTGAACTACTAAGCCACATCCCCCAGCCCATTTTTAAATATTGATATAGAAACAAGGTCTCACTAAGTTACTCAGGGCCTTACTACATTGCTAGTCTGGCTTTGAAACTTGCAATCCTCCTGCCTCAGCCTCTGGAGCCCCTGAGATTACAGTGTGCACCACCACACAGACTCCCCCACCTCTTTTTAAGATACTCATTCTTGGAAGCCAGGAACCATGTTATAAAGAAGTGGAATAAAGGGGTCACTGGGATCCCAGTTAAGAACTAGAATCAACTGTGAGACATGGGATTAGGAAAATCTTCAAGATTAATCTAACCCCATCACTGTAAGCTGCAGCAGCACGGAGAAACCCTGAGTGAGAATTGCTCAGCTAAGCCAAATTAACCCCAGAGATGTGAAAGATAATAATAAATGATAGGTATGGTTTTAAGCCATAAATTTTGAGTTTATTCATTATGCAGCAAAAGATAGCTAAGTAATAGCATGATTCTATTTGTCTAAACTGTTTGGATTCATCACAGTATTTATTTATATAAAGATTTTGGATAATATCTGCACTTCTTAATAGACCAAAATCTCCTTGATGCAAGTAGGGACACTGTCCTATTTGCTTGCTCATTATTGTATTATAGCACTAGCAATGAGCACATGGTAGTTACTCACAAAACACTTTTGAAGTAAATTAATAAATGAATGATGGGCTGGGATTGTGGCTCAGTAGTAGGGCACTCACCTAGCACGGGTGGGACCTGGGTTTGATCCTCAGCACCACATAAAAAATAAAGGCGTTGTGTTGTGTCCATCTACACCTAAAAATAAATATTAAAGAAAAAAAAGAAGTTGTGGGCATTAAAAAAATAAATGAATGAATTCCATTGTCTGTGCAAGTCTTAAAACCTTTTTCATGTCAGGGTTGGAGATGTGGCTCCGTGGCAGAGTATTTGCCCAGCATGTGTGAGAGAGACCCTGGGTTCTATCCCCAACACAGGGAGGAAAAAAAGGAAGGAAAGAAAAAGGGGAAGAAAAAAAAAATAGAAAACCAACTTTTTTACATGAAAGCTTGAATGAACACTTTAAACTATATAATTGTATAATCTCTTAATGCTTATTTGAGGTGATATTTCACAGTAAAAATAATAAATGATACTGAGTGTGGTAGTACATACCTGTAATCCCAGCAGCTAGGGAGGCTGAGGCAATAAATCATGAGGTTCAAAGTCAGCCTTAGCAACTTAGCTAGGTCCTAAGCAACTTAGCAAGACCCTGCCTCAATAATAAAACATAAAAAGGGCTGAGGATATGGCTCAGTGATTAAGCACTCTTGAGTTCAATCCCTGGTACCAAATAATAATAATAATAATAATAATAATAATAATAATAATAATAATAATAAATGATGATTTAACATTAGTTCATCAAATGTTTGTTGACCATATACAAAGGCACTTTGGGAATATAAAAAAATTACACCACAGTGTTTCTGCACTCCAGTTGCTCACATGTAGAATACTTCCAGAGACATTGGCATTTAAGGATTCCACATTCCCTGTTGCTATGGTCTGAATGTTTGTATTCCTCCACTATTCATATGTTGAATCCTAGCCCCTCACAAACTGATATTAAGAGATGAGGCCTTGGGGAGATAATTTACATCATCAGAGTAGAGCTTTCAAGAATGAGATGAGTGGCCTTATAAAAGAGGCCCAAGGGAGCTTGGTTACCCCTTTGACCATGGGAGGATGCAGTGAGTAGGCACCACTTAGGAACCATGAAGCAAGCCTTCACTAGACACCAGATCTGTGGGCACCTTAATCCTGGACTTTCCAGGCTCCAGAACTGTGAGAGATAAATTTCTGTTGTTTATACATTACTTAGTTTAATAGCAGCCTGGATAGACTAAGATAACTAAGTTTAATTTTTGGTGAAAAATTAATGAAGCACTTATTTGAATTTTTTAAAAGGTTATTTATTTATTTACTTTTTAGTTGTGGATTGACCTTTATTTTATTTATTTATTAATATATAGTGCTGAGAATTGAACCCAGTGCCTCACACGTGCTAGTCATGCACTCTACCACTGAGCCCCAGCTCCAGCCCACTTATTTGAATCTTAAAGGTGTAGCTGCTTAGTTGGTACATGAACAATCTTGACTCTAGCATCTACATCTCATTAGAATTTTCTTTTCCGTCTGTTAAATGGTATCTTTCTTTCTCTCTCTCACTGTGTGTGTGTGTGTGTGTGTGTGTTTCTCTCTCCCTTTTTTTTCTTGGTACTATAGATTGAAACCCAGGTCTGCTTAACCACTGAGTTATGTCCCCAGCCATTTTTGTTTATTTATTTAGAGACAGGGTCTTGCTAAGTTGCTCAGGGCCTTGTGAACTTGCAGAGGCTGGCCTTGAACTTGTGATCCTCCTGTCTCAGCCTCCCTGGTAAACTGGGATTACAGTTATGGACCACCATGTCCAGCTACATGCTGTTAAACTGATTAAGCCTCTGTATTTTTGAGTCAATTAACTTGTAGTACTGTTACATCCAGGAATCACTTGATTCTACCAAAATGTGATTAGGGAAAAGTCTGGGAACACATAGAGAAATATCTCTAGTTTATATCTTGATGGTTTAGAAGGCTTTTGTGAATGCCAAGTGAAGGCAGATTTAAAGATAGATAGTTAGGTAAACGGGTCTAATATTCAGTAAGATAAAGAAAATGGAGACCATTATAGAGAATGGAGCCCCGGGGAAGCAGAACAGCACTTGGGGGAATTGAAATGTTAATGTCCCCAAGGCCCTGAACCCATCCTAAGGAACTGTTAATGAAGCAGCTCCCAGCAAACAGGGAGGTGCTCATCAAAAACCATCCCAGGCCCTTCCTGCCCAGATCACTCCTTCAGCCCACCTATCTCCCACATTTTGGCCTTCCCACCTGCATTCTATCACTGCAGGGTAAAGGACAGAAATGTGGGAAGGCTAAAAGAAGACCTTAGCTCCAAAAGAGGGAAGACCTCGCCTTTCCACGGATTCTGCCTTTCGGTTCCCCTTCTTCCTCTGGGGAGAAGTCTTCTCTGCTGTCCTTTAATAAAGCCTTCCACTGTCCACTCTCCACTTGCCTCGGCGTGCTTCTCTGGTGCTACACTTCAGCATTTGGGGAAGCAAGGACTTGTCACCCGTAAACAGCGGTAACAGATTGGAGTTTCCCAGTGGGATCTACAACGAGGTAAGCACCTCTCCATGTACTGCACGTCTGTCTGAGGTGCATCTTTCTCTCTTTCTTTCTGGAGGGTGATGTGGGCACCCGACGGCTATTTAAGCAACTAGTGCAGCCGCCACTCTTCAAGACTCGGGTGAGAGGTTTCCAGGCCTAGGCAGCTCTCAATCACCTGTTCAATGCAGAGCAGGCATGTTGGGTTCTGCCAAAGCCGCTTCCCACTTTTCTGTCTGTGCCCGGAGAGCAATTGGCGTGAGTGTACAGTGTCCCTAATGCTGATCTGCATGGAGGTGGAGGAAGGAGTTTGGGACAACTGCGGAATTCCAGTCTGGGCTACACTCAGATGTATTACTAAGGTTCCTTTCTCCTGAACCCCCTCCCGACAGCCCTAAGGGATATCTGGGGTGATCGGTAGATGAATGGCACTGAGAGAAAGCCCCAATTACATTTGCCTCCATGTGGGCTGGGCAACACTCCCAACCCTGCATCCATACCCTCCTAGATGCTCCTCTTCCTTTGCCTGTCAGAAACACTAGCAATTCAGGTTGTAGGACTGAGAGAAAGACATGGGATGATTAGTCAAAGCTGCCCAGGTTCCCTAATGTGCATAGGTAACTTTCACTAATCTGTTTTAAAATTTCCCATTACCATTCCGATGTTTAAAATGTGTTGTGTTCTCTTTAAGTCAACCCTTCTGTGAGTCCCTCCGATAGAAAGTGCTGTATGCCTTACAACCAGTAGATATCCCTCACCCTCAGGAGATTCCTTTATCTACAGGGCAAAAAGGCAACAAGAAGAGTGCGGATTCTCTTTTGCTGTGGGTTTTATAGTGGCAGGGAGGAAAGCAGTAATGTCCTTAAGTCTGAATCCTCCCAGGGTCTCTGGCACAGGGCAAACTGGGACCTAGCACTTTACCAAAGGGGACCAGAAACAACCTTGGCAAAGCAAGGTGAGAGATAGGTTTTCTGGACCATAAAGAAGCTCAAGCTTAGGTGTTGTAGGGACAAATGAGGCAAGGCACTAAAGATAGCAGGAACAGTTTTATTTGGCTGCAGCCAGGTTCAGAGGGCACAGCCTTTGCTGTAATCAATCAATCCCCTGAACCCCAGGTTCAGGGAGTTTCAGAATTTTATACCCAGCATGTAAGGGGAGGGGCTCAGAAGTTCACAGTCTGCAGAAGTTCACATAAAAGCATCTTTTTCTTTCACTGTTCTGGGCAAGTTAACTCTTCCAGGACAACACCTGAGAAGGGGAGAACTTCTTCTCTTCTTTGTATCCTCCCCCTGCCAGCTGTGACCATGGAGCCCATTTGTAACTTATCTTAAAAATGTAGACATCTCTGTGAAGCCCAGCTCAAGGCCAGAGGCCTTGTTTGCACATTTCTTCAAAGTACTATACTGGATTCGTTTGTGAAAAACTAGTAAGAGGGTGTTCAGCACCTGGAGTGCTGGTATCTTCTTGGCCAGTGGCCAAGTAAACAGGGTGACATGAAAATAGGAAGTTTATCTACAATGGACTCTTTTGCTGACAGTCTTAAAATCAGCCATGGTGAAGAGGGCTTTTCTGTGGAGAAAGGGGGTGCCACTTCAATTCCCCCCTTTAATGATGCTCCCCATAATTTAATCCTTTAAATTTAAGAGCATCATTACCATTATCTTGGCTTAAAGCCTTATAGAATGTCAAAACCTTAGTTGTTGTCATCCTTTCAACAGCAGCTTCTTTAGTGGACCCAATAGTTTTAATGCACAGTGTGGAGCCAAATATGGGAGCAATGAACAGGTTAACAGCAGAATACCCATTACACCAGTTAAGCTTTTAAATCTATAAGAGTTGAAAACCATCTCCCAAAAGCATGTTTGGGACCCAAACTTTAATGCCCTTCTACGTATGAATGAGCACATGTGCTAGTTCTCTTGTGTTGTTGGCTATATCCTTAACTGTTTGTCTATTGTCATCCATTTGGATGCAATAATCTGAGCTGTTGAACTCTCCACATATTTCTTTTTCCTCAACCACTAGGTAATCTCATGCCAAGCAGTTTTGATAGTTAGCCACTTGCATCTGATCTGTTGTGTGGCTAGGATGTCAAAGGCTGTGGCAGTTTTTTTTTTTTTTTTTAAGAGAGAGAGAGAGAGAATTTTAATATTTTATTTTTTAGTTCTCGGCGGACACAACATCTTTGTTTGTATGTGGTGGTGCTGAGAATCGAACCCAGGCCGCACGCATGCCAGGCGAGCGCGCTACCGCTTGAGCCACATCCCAGCCCCGCAGTCTTATTAATAATAATTTCTAGTACAGCTTGTAAGTGAATAATTCTGTTTAACATGTAAATAGGAGTTCTATAATTTCAACTGCCATTTTGTGCCCAGATAGTGAGACCATAAGTGGCAATAATCCTCTGGGGTGGCCAGTTACCTTCACCCCAAGATTAGTGACCTCCTAAATCAAGTTTCCAATGGACTTCTTTTTCCTTTACAAAAAGTCATACATCTATAACATTCCTCTGGTGGGACAGGTCCTAAATATATGTTTTATCACCTCTTGGTTATAGTGGATTGTCTTGACACATGGTTCACTTGATCTCCGTGGTTGGAATAGGAGTAGGGCAGAATCCCTTAAGGTTATCAAAGGAAACCAAACTAAATAATAGAGTAACATTTTGGTTAGCATAGGTTAAACAGCATGAATTAACAAAGCCAAACTAATAACACCAAACAAATCCTAGAAAGCTTATATAAGCAAGATAAAAAAAATAAGTGAAATTTTTTTACCCAGAGTCCAGTCAGTTAGGAGTTACTGTTAACAAACCAGTAGCTAAAACCAGAGAACTGTGCATATATCCAGAAGCAAGGGGTGGCAATGCATTACTGTATAAGAACTATCTCAGAGGTTGAAAGAGTTCATAATCCTGGTGGGAAGTTTATCTTTCACCATGTATTGATCAGTTAGTCCCTCCTGTGTGGCTGAAACAGGGCCGTAGACTCCTCAAGCTTCGGCTGTGCGTAGACCAGTCAGCTTCTGGAGTGACTGGAGCAGGGCTGTTGTCCTTCTGATCCTCAAGCTTCTCCCGTGCTCCTTTTTCTTCAGGGTGGTCAGCTTCAAGGGCGTAGCAGCATCTGGAGAGCACTCCGAGTCCGCAGCTGCAGGTATGAGTCTGGTGTAGTAAATCCAGGGACCTATCTCTGCAAATTTTACTGCAGTTGGGGTGGATAAAATAGCATTGAAAGGGCCCCTCCAAAGAAGTTTAGGGGCTGAATATTTCATTCTTTGACCCAGACTCAATCTCCAGGCTTGAAGGAGTGTGCACCTGGGTCAAATTCACTGACAATCTTTCTCTAACCCATTGGTTGAGAACCTGTAATGTTTTCCCTAAGACCTGAAGCTGTTGACTCAGGGTTAATTTTCCTATCTCTTTTAAGTCTCCCGGTAGTCCCCTAATAAGAGGGGGGGCCTCCTATGTATTATCTCAAAAGAAAAGAATCCAGTCCTCCTAGTGGGAGTGGATCTAATCCACAACAGTGTGATAGGGAGAAGTTCATCACAATGTAAATCTCCTGACATAACTTACCCAATTGAGCCTTAAAGTCCTGTTCATCCTTTGAACTTTACCAGAACTCTGCAGCCTATAGGCAGTATGTAACTTTCATCTGATATTTAAACTCTTGGTTAGTAATTGTATCACTTCTGCCCCAAAGCTGGCCCATTGTCTGAGCCAATAATTATTGGGACACCTTAGCCTTTTCAGTGCGGGTGGGAAAGGCTTCCACCCAGTCAGAGTATGAACTCACACAAAAAAAAACAAAAGTTATTTATAGCCACGTGAGCATGGTAGTTCAGTGAAGTTTACTTCCAAGTCTTCAAACCGTGCTCCTCCTATAGTTTGGATTCCTGGTGAAAGCTTTGGCCCCTGACAAGAATTGTTGTGAGCACAAACCTCATATTGTTTGCAGATCATCCAGGTGATGCTTGTGAGCTGGGGGTCATAGAAATGTTGACTCAGAACTGTCTCAAGTGCTGTATGTCCAGCATATTTTCCTTCAAAACTGTCTGATAAAGGCTGTGGCTAGAATCTCTGGGATGGCTATTCCAGCCATCAGAAAATCTCCACCATCCACCTGGGAGAAAATTTTCTTGTTCAGTCTTAAATCACTTACTTTCATGTTGGGAGTGTGTTGGCTCCCATTCTGTTAGATAGTCGGCCAGGCAGAAGGGCAGCATTTAAACCTGGGACTGGATTTTTTTCCCCGTTTCTTGCAGACAGCTAACCTGGCCTCTCTGTCAGCTCTCCAGTTGCCCTGAAAAACCACAGTGTTTCCCTTTTGATGACCTTGGCAATATATAATCACAACTTTCTTGGGAGCCCACAGTGCATCCAAAAATTCAAGAATTCCTTGCCCATACATCATGCCTTTTTTTTTTCTCCTGAGTTAATGAGCCCCTCTTCCTTACATAAGGCCCTATGAACATGAAGGTAGCGAACGCATATTTTGAGTCTGTAAATATCCACATAGACTCCTGCTGTCAACTGAGGTGCTTGAATCAAAGCAATAAGTTTTACTTTTGTGCTCAAGTTCCCTGAGGCAGACGTTCTGCCTCAACAGTAGAGTCCAGAGTGACCATTGCATATCCAGCAAAGCATACCTCATCTTTTATAAAACTGCTTCCATCTGTGAAGTACCCTGCATCAGCGTCCTTGAGAGGCTGGTCTGTTAGGTCTGGTCTGCTAGAGAACACTTCATCTATGACCTCAACACATTTGTGATCAGGTTTTCCAGGTCCAATGGGCATGGGTTTAGAGTTCTGACGACCTCAACATAGATATGTGGGTTTTCACATAACATGCCCTGATATTTGACCAATTTTTCATTAGTCAACCAATAGTGTCCTTTATATTTTAACAATGTCAAAATTGAATGAGGAACTCTGACAAACTGGCCATGGGACAAGAACTGGTTGTCAGCTTCTGATACCAGAAGAGCTGTGGCTGCAAGGGCCCAAAAAAGGTGGCCAGCCCTGGGCTATAGAGTCCAGCTGTTTGGACAAATAGGCCACTGGACGGTGCCATGTCCCCAGTATCTGAGTTAAAACTCCCACAGTTACTCCAGACAGATCATGGACATACAGAAAGGAAGGCTTTGTGAGGTCAGGGAGTCCTAATCCAGGTGCACTGGTGAGTGCTTGTTTAATGTCCTCAAAGGCCTTTTGCTTAGTTGACCCCCATATAAGAGGATCCCATTTTCCCCCCTTTGTGGCTTCATAGAGGGCTTTTGTCATAACTGAAAGTTGGGGATCCATATATGTCTGAACCCAGTAGCCCCCAAGAATTCTCTAGTCTGATGGCAGGTTGGAGGGACTGGAATTGAGCAGATCTTCTGTTTCTTTTGAGGCCCAGTTGCTATTGTCTGTTCTGTTGCCTAGTCAGATGGTAACCAAAGTATTTGACCTTTTTCTTGATAGATATGGGCTTTTAAGTCAGAGCCCAGTGCTGTCCCAAGGACGGTGTACTCAAGCCCCTGGTAGGAACTGTCATTTAGGGAAGGGAGGCATACATAGAGCATCTGGCGCTTTAAGATGCAGGAATTTTTTGTTATCTCCCAGTGCAGGATGCTGGCTGCTAGGATTCTCCAACTCTTAAATCTAATGTAAATCTTAGCAGAAACTGATGACCCGGGGCATCATTTGTATAAAAGGCACCTATGCCAATTTCACCGTGGGCTGTCTGCCAAGGTTGGAGGGCAGCGGTACAGTTCCGTGAAGGTCCCAGTGTGGCAGCCACATTGTGCACACCTAGGTGTTGCTCTTTGACTGCGTGGCTTTTTCCTCTTGCCAGGTGGGAGCCTGCTCTAATTGTATATAGCGGTTGCCCCACTTGTGTTTTGTTCAGTAAGCCTGGGTGCATGGGGCTCTGTGGCCCTTCCTGCTGATGGCTCACAGCGTGTGGCTTGGAGCCAGGGTGGCATATCTTTTTGGAGTGAGCACCCTATGGCTCACTATCAGCTGTTAACATGAACATATTCCTCGTTCATTTGGGGGCTTGCAGCAGCTGAGCCCTCCTGAGGCGCTGGGTCCCGTGCATCAGATGCAGGTTGTGTGGGTCTATCGGACCCATGCCATATTCGTCAATCACAGACTTCCGAGCAAGTGGGAAGAAACTGAAAGGAGGAGCTGAGGCCCAAACATTCATTCCTTCTCTGTTCAAGTCTTAGCTTTTGAGCATGGCAGTGGGTACTTGTCTGCCAGGGCCATTGGTGGCTTCCCCTTTTGTCTGGCCACGCTTTTTTTCCCTTATAAACATTTGGACCATTGTCTTTGTTCTAGTGAGACCCCCCCCCCCCTTTAAGTGACCTCTGGGTTTGTGGTGAGGGCAGCTATAAGGAGATCTATCCTCCTTTTTATCTTTTTGGTCTGCCTATATTTTAGTCTTTGGATCTCCATTGATGAAAACTGTGGTGGCCACCTTAATCAGTTCATTGGCACACTTCTCAGTAAAGCCCTCTAGGATTGTAAATTTTGGCAAATGGCTCTTTGAGCCTGTCCCACAAAGGCTGCATTGATCACCTGTTGCTTGTGCCTGTGCATTTCCTCACTGACAAACTTGCACTGTGGCTGCTACACTTGTATGTGCCCTTCCTCCCCTGGGCACCTCTGGGCAGAGAGAGGGGTGGCAGCAGCGGTGGCCTGGACATTTAGCTCTGAGTCAGTTTGGCACATCTCTTTTGATCATTGCTGCCAGTTTCATAGGGCAGAGGGGCCTTAGGCAGATGTGGGGCCGAGAGAAATGTTCAGGGCTATCCAGGGTGCGAGAGGGAGATGCTGGAGCATTGGGAGGCTTATCTCGGCTCTGTTTGTCTGCAGATGCTCAGCTTAGGCTAGGGCTCTGGAATGGCTCCGATTCATTTTAACTCTTGGGAACAGACAGTGTGTTTTATTTTCTCTCTCTCTTTTTTTCTTTTCTTTTAGACTTTCTATGAGGCCTCTTGACATCTCTTTATCTTTAGACCTTCTTCTTGGTTGGGCCCCATCCTAGGTCTGGATAATGGGATGCACCAGATCAGTCCTGGCCCAGGGTTTCTCCGTGTAGGAGGGAGTATGGTTTTTCCAGCTATGAACTCAATGGTGGAGAAAGGCTGGCTCACAAAACTGCCTTGTCTCCCTCAGATGTTTCCCTTCTGGTCAACATGGGTATGTCCTTTAGTCCCTTGCAGGGGCATCTGGAGAGTTTTCATCTGAGTTGTGGCTCTGGTCTTGGGACAAATCTCCCACCTTCATCCTGGGAGGTGAAAGAGTCTTTGGTTCTAGGAAGCCTTTGCTCTGAGGCCGTCACAGAGGAAAGAATAGCCAGTATTGGGGGCCATCCTTTGTTGCCTCTGAGGACAATGGGGCTGAGGGGACACTCTGCTGTCCCAGTGGTCTTGGCAAAGTTGGTCTTGGGTCCTCTTCTGGCTCAGGGGGGGGGGGGGGATTGTTTCCTTTCCTGTCTTTCCTAGTCAGGTTCTACTTTCCGCTGGGTCTTAGAGACCACTGTGCTCCTGGCTAACATCCATCTAGACAGGCTCTCAACCAAGGGGACTGCTTCTGTACTCTCTTGACAGCAATCAATATAAGAGAATTGGTTCAGGGGTTCCAACAACCATCAAAAGGACCTCAGCAATGACTCTCTCATCTCAAGATCCTTCTGGTGGTCAGCCCACATCTTGGGTGAGCCACTCTAATTCACAGAGTATGCAACCTTTGTAGAGTGAGTCTCACCCCACAGTTACCAGGAAAACCTTCCTAAAGGTTTCTAACACACATTTCAGAAGGCTCAGTTTCCTTAGTGTGCCACCCGTGTTCCACCCTGCATCGGTGTCGTACACTTAGAACAAAACACATTTAGGACAAGACTCGCTTACTCCATCTCCAGCGACTCCCCTCGCGGGGACTTAGGGCCCTCTTAGCCTTGCGGGTCGGTATCAACCCCCGACCTGGAGCTTTCACCTAGACGTTGGTTGGTGAAATTCCGCCATAGACTGTATGAGGTGCCACGGAACCGCGGATCAGGACTCTGCACTCGCTTCAGCCCTCAGGTTGGGTCGGAACCCTTCCCTTTGTCTGTCTCATTCACACACTTTCCCACAGACATGGCCAGGACAGGATTTCTATACCGCCCAAATTCCAACAATTCCAAACCAAACAAAAAGGGAGTCACGGTTTCCCCTCTGCTCGCTGACCCCGAACAGAGGCTACTCGGGTGACTCCCCGGTCCGTTTCAGCTCCAACCACTTTGGAGGGTACTGGGACCCAACAGAGGGTGATCAAGCCTCTCTTCCACCCGCTTAGGCCTCCAAGGGGAAGTCAGGTGGGCTACAAAACCAAATGGACCCGGGTCCTTCCTGTTCAGATGGGCGGTGCTCCAAACCCTAATTCTGGTTCCTGCTGCCTGTGGGTTCCATTGTGCTCTGGGGTGGCAGCCCCAGGGCACTAGATGAGTTGATGATCATCCTTCAGGCCAAGAATGGCCTGGGCGCGCCAAGGGGACCGCTGTCCCCCATCGCCCCAGGGAAGCCGGTCCCCAGAGACAAGAGAGGCAGAATAGCCTTCCTTACCTCCTCTGTCCCATCTGGGTCGCCAAAAATGTTTAGGGACAAACGAGGCAAGGCATCGAAGATAGCAGGAAACAGTTTTATTTGGCTGCAGCCAGGTTCAGAGGGTACAGCCTTTGCTGTAATCAATCTCCTGAACCCCGAGTTAGGGAGTTTTAGTGTTTTATACTCAGAATGTAAGGGGAGGGGCTCAGAAGTTCACAGTCTGCAGAAATTCATGTAAAAGCAGCTTTTTCTTTCACTGTTCTGGGCAAGTTAACCCTTCAAGGACAGCACCTGAGAAGGGGAGAGCTTCTTCTCTTCTTTGTATCCTCCCCCTGCCAGCTGTGACCATGGAGCCCATTTGTAACTTATCTTAAAAATGTAGTCATCTCTGTGAAGCCCAGCTCAAGGCCAGAGGCCTTGTTTGCACATTTCTTCAAAGTACTATACCGGATACATGTTTGTGAAAAACTAGTAAGGGGGTGTCCAGCACCTGGAGTGCTGGTATCTTCTTGGCCAGTGGCCAAGTAAACAGGGTGACATGAAAATAGGAAGTTTATCTACATTGGACTCTTTTGCTGACAGTCCTAAAATCAGCCATGGTGAAGAAGCCTTTTCTGTGGAGAAAGGGGGTGCCACTTCATAGGGAGACCTCCCTAATGAGAACAGTTTTCTCCAGTGCAGGCACCTGAGTCCTGTTTTTTCTCTTCTCACTCAGATGGGAGATTCTCTCTCCAGTATGCCAGGTGTACCACTTACCTGCATATTGAAAAATTGGGATAAGTTTAATTCACAGATGCTCAAGAAAAAGCACCTCATTTTCTTCTGCCACCAGGCCTGGCCTCAATACAAACTCCCTGATGGAGAAACCTGGCCACCAGAGGGAAGTATCAACTTTAATACAATTTTACAGCTTGATAAATTTTGCAAAAGGGAAGGGAAATGGTGTGAGGTACCATATGTCCAGGTTTTCTTTGCCCTAAGGGAAAACCCCAAATTATGTCAACAATGTAAAGTAGACTTAGCTATGATATCTGCCATGAAGAGAGAAAATCTTAAGGAGTCACCTGCTGAGGGAAAAGAATCAGGAGGACGCACGAAATCTCCATCTTCTGTTGATGTGCAGCAGCGGCCCTCCTGTCCCCCATACCCTGGCCTCTCTCCATCTGCCCCAATAGACAGATCAAATATATTACCTCTCCAGGAGATGCCAGGAGGAAAATTTGGACCAATCAAAGTACATACCCCCTTCTCCCTTCAAGACCTAAGGCAGATAAGAACAGATGTAGGGAGATTTTTGGAGGACCCAGATAAATATATTGAGGTATTTCAAAACCTATGCCAGGTGTTTGACCTCACCTGGAAAGATATTATGTTATTACTCAACCAGACTTTGACTTCCAATGAGAAGGAAGCAGCCCTGAGAGCAGCTGAACAGTTTGGAGATGACCTGTACCTTGCTCATGACCCAGCAGCACAGACTAGGAGCAAACCCAATTATCCATCTGGGGCACAGGCAGTTCCCAGAAATGATCCTGAGTGGGACCCAAATGACGAGCAAGATGCTTGGAAAATTAGACATTTCCAAATGTTGGTCCTTGATGCCCTCAGGAAAATCAAGCAGAAGCCCATTAACTATTCTAAGGTTTCAGAAATTATTCAGGGCCCCCAGGAAAGCCCTGCTATTTTCATGGAGAAACTCAGAGAGGCAATGAGAAAACACACCACCGTGGATCCTGAATCCACAGAAGGCCACCTACTTTAGGACAAATTTATCACTCAGTCAGCCCCAGACATTCGGAGGAAGTTACAAAAATTGGCATATGGCCCTGATCAATCTTTAGATAACATCCTCCAACTTGCTACTTCTGTTTTTTATAATAGAGATATAGAGGGAAAAAAGGAGAAAGAGCTCAGAGACAGAAAAGGAACTGAAGCGCTGGTAGTGGCTCTTAGAGGAGTAAGCTCCCAGGGTGAAAAAGGAGGAAGACGAAATGCTCCTCAATCCACAAAAGGGACTTGTTTCCATTGCGGAGAGGAAGGACATTTCAAACGGGATTGCCCGATAGCCAAGCGACCACCCCAAAAGCCCTGCCCTAAATGTCAAGGCAATTTCTGGAGGAGTGACTGTCCCCAGGGGCGTAGGTTCTTGAAGCCAGACTCCTCCACATAGGACTGTGGGGGCCCGGGCTCAATTCTGGCTCCCATCACCGCAAGTGAGCCACGGGTATGCTTCTCTGTAGGGAGCCAAGAGGTCAACTTCCTCTTAGATACTGGTGCCAGTTATTCTGTGCTCACCTCTTATCCTGGACCTCTTTCCTCTAATACTGTAACCATACAAGGGGTGTCTGGATGGCCTATTACCAGAAGGCTTACTCCCCCACTGAGTTGTGAGTGGGACGGGGTGATGTTTTCTCATGCATTTCTGATAGTCCCAGAATGTCCTACCCCTTTATTGGGAAGAGACTTATTTTCAAAACTTCAGACATCCATTACAATGAATTTAGGACCGGGAGGGCCATTATGTTTGCCTTTATTAGAATGTAATATAAACCCTGAAGTGTGGGCTACTGAAGGCAAAATTGGATGGGCAAAAAGTGCAGTTCCAATCAAAATAGTATTAAAAGACCCTTCTGTCTTTCCACATCAGAGACAATATCCCCTATATCCAGAGGCAAAAAAGGGCTTATTGAAGATCATTCAGAACCTCAAACAACAAAAACTTTTAGTGCCCTGCAACAGCCCATGTAACACACCCATTTTAGGAATTAAGAAACCCAATGGGGAATGGGAACTAGTTCAGGATCTGAGAATAATTAATGAAGCAGTTGTTCCTCTCCACCCTATAGTTCCTAATCCATACACTCTGTTATCTGAGATTCCAGCAGCTGCTGCTTGGTTTACTGTGTTAGATTTAAAAGATGCCTTTTTCTGTATACCCTTAGACTCCCAATCACAATATCTGTTTGCCTTTGAGGAACCAGATAGTGGATCTCAATTAACTTGGACAGTATTGCCCCAAGGATTCAGAGATAGCCCTCATCTGTTTGGCCAAACCCTAGCTAAGGACTTAACAGAAGTCAGAGATAAAACATCTCTGACTGTCCTGCAATATGTAGATGACATACTTTTATGTGCCTCCACTCAAAAGGAATGTCAAGAAGCCACTAAAGAACTTTTAAACTTCTTAGCTGATAAGGGTTATAAACTCTCAAAGGAAAAAGCTCAATTGTGCCAAAAACAAGTTCAATATTTAGGATTACAGCTGTCTCAAGGAACCCGCAAACTAGGACCAGAAAGAATAACCCCTATACGACAATATCCTCTACCTCAAACCATAAGGCAACTCAGAGGCTTCCTAGGGATAACTGGATACTGTAGGCTTTGGATCCCTGGATATAGGGAATTAGCTGAGCCTCTTTATAGCCTCCTCAGAGAGACACTACGCCAAGGAACAACTTCCCTGATATGGGAACCAGAACACATTAAAGCCTTTAAGGCATTAAAAGGGGCTGTACTCGAAGCCCCTGCCCTCAGTTTACCTACTGAACAAAAATTCAACCTATTTGTCACTGAGAGAGGAGGAATAGCCCTGGGAGTGATCACACAAAAGAAGGGACCTGCTCAACAGCCAGTAGCTTATCTCAGTAAGGAGCTTGATCTAGTGTCTCAAGGATGGCCTCACTGTTTGAGGGTAGTAGCAGCAGCAGCCTTACTAGTCCCTGAGGCAATTAAAATCACCCTGGGAAGAGACCTTATTGTCTATACCTCCCATGATCTCTCAGGGATTTTAAATACAAAAGAACTATGGCTCTCAGACAATCGCCTTCTAAAATATCAAACCTTACTTTTAGATGGACCTGTAACTCAAATAAAGACTTGCTCTAATTTAAACCCAGCCACCTTCCTCCCAGAGAAATTAGAAGGAAATCCTGAACATGACTGCCAACAGGTCCTAGCTATAAATTACTCAGCCTGGAGGACCTTCAAAACCTTCTCCTGTCCTAACCAGACCTCACCATGTTCACAGATGGGAGTTCTTTTATGGAACAAGGAGAACACAAAGCTGGATATGCTATGGTGACTTTACATGACACCATAGAGGCACAATCTTTGCCCCCAGGCACAAGCTTACAACTAGCTGAATTGATAGCCCTAACAAGAGCACTTGAAATAGGGAAACAACAGAGAATTAATATTTACACTGACTCTAAAATCCACTGAATTCTGCCAAGAAGCCCCCAGGATTACAAAGGATGGGACAGTTCCCTGGGGAGGACTGGCAACTTGAAGCCATGTCCTCACCAACCTTAGCTCCTGGTTCTCTGGTACCTCCTGGTGGAAAACATTGTTAGTCTCCATCATTGTCTTTATACTCATTGGCATATTCCTATGCTGTGGCATTTATTTTTGCATTAATCTCATTCTAGTACTAATAACTTCTTGTTTCTCTTATAGACCACCCATCACTCAAATGGCCCTCCAGCCTGTTACTTCTCAATTGGACTTCTATCATGGACCTCTCGATAGACCCAATTTTTTAAAAAGGGGACTCCAGAACTGCTTGCTCCACACCACCCCCTTTCAGCTTGAAGAAGCCAGAACGGTCATCGCCCCCTTTCCTTACAGCAGTAAGGAGTTCCTAAAATTAGAGGAGGGAATGAAGCCAGATTTACAGATAGGTAGTTAGTGTAGTTAGGTAAATCGGGTCTAATATACAGTAAGATAAAGAAAATGGAGGCCATTATAGAGAATGGAGTCCAGGAAACCAGAGAAGTACTTAGGGAAATTGAAATGTTAATGTTCCCAAGGCCCTGAACCCATCCTAAGGAACTGTTAATGAAGTGGCTCCCAGCAAACAGGGAGGTGTTCATCAAAAACCACCCCAGGCCCTTCCTGCCCAGATCACTCCTTCAGCCCACCTATCTCCCACATTTTGGCCTTCCCACCTGCATTCTCTCACTGCAGGGTAAAGGACAGAAATGTGGGAAGGCTAAAAGAAGACCTTAGCTACAAAAAAGGGAAGACCTCGTCCTTCCACGGATTCTCCTTTCGGTTCCCCTTCTTCCTCCGGGGAGAAGTCTTTTCTGCTGTCCTTTAATAAAGCCTTCCACTGTCCACTCTCCACTTGCCTTGCGTGCTTCTCTGGTGTTATACTTCAGCATTTGGGGAAGCAAGGACTCGTCATCAGTAAACAGCGGTAACACAAGGATCTGCTGGGGGATAGTAAAGTAGAAAAGAAGTCAAAGAGAACTGGAGAAGTCAAGAAAGCCATTATAAAGGGGGCAGATTTAAGGCAGATTGTGAAAAATGGAAACAGCTGGGTGTCACATATGTGTAATCCCAGCTACTTGAGAGACTGAGGCTGGAGGATCTCAAGTTTGAGGCCAGCCTAGGTAACTTAGTGACACCCTCAGCAACTTAGGGAGATCCTGTTTCAAAACTTTAAAAAAGGGCTAGAGATGTAGCTCAGTCCCCTTGGGTTTAATCCCTAGTATGAAAAAACAGAAAGAAAGGAAGGAAGGAAACAGCAATGTGACCAGAAACATGAAATTGGTCGTATGCAATGCAATAAGATGAAGTAAAACATACCCCAGTACAGCCTCCTGGGTTGTCAAATGATAAATGTGATAGTGAGTCCAAGGAGTAAGAAGAAAGGCAATCTAGAGGGAGGAAGTTGGTGCCTCAGACATTGATGGGTATCAACCCAACATCCTTTGCCTACTTTTCATTGCTGGCAGAGCCCCACATTTCTCTAATTCCCACCCCTGCTCTATAAGAGTCAGGTGAATTTCACTCCATCTCCAACTCTAGGGGCAAATCCTACTTAGTGTTAGCCAATTAAGAAAGTCCTAATCCCCCTACCAGGAATCCATTTAGGGGTGCTGGTGTGGCACAGCAGGATACTGAGATGTGAGGGAAGACTTGTGAAAGCTTCCTTCACTTCTCATTGCTGACCGGGTTCCCTGAAAGCAGACTGTGATGGTGATGAGCACACTGGAAGTTCATGAAGGACACTTATGGGAGAAAAAGGAAGGCAGCAGGAGAGACCCAGGGAAAGGTGAGCTGTGATGTAGTTTTGGTGAAGGCCTCAAATGACTCAACAAGGATCTCTGAAGATGGCCCTGTGCAGTTGTATTGAGTTGGGGTGAGGGAACAGGACTTTTTAATATGCTTGTGGAAAACTGTTATTGGATATTGGCTACTCCTTGGCAGGGAAGGTGAACTTAGAACAAGGCAGGAGTCTTCAGCAAAGGGCATTTCCAATAGGGCTTACAACTGCAGGCTCTTTGTAGGAAACACTCCCAGAAGCTGGGAGAATAAGTCCTTTAGACCTAAAGAGGGATATATGCAGTATAGTGCAGTGTCCACCATACTCTTAAAAGAATCATACAGACAAGCGAAAGCCCCTCTTTTCCCACTGATGTTCCATATGAATGTAATGCCTGGAATGAGGTGGCCATTTTAGAACCAGGCTAAAATTCGAGCCAACATACAGAGAAGAAGAGAAGGAAGAGACCTGCAAGAGAAACAGAAGCAGAGGCCATATATGTGGTGTCTGGAGCATACCTGGAGTTCTGGGCTCCTTTATAAAGATGGTAATAAATGTCCTTCCTGTGCATCAGTTGAGTTATGGGTTTCTCTTACTTGCATCCAAAGTATGCTAGCTAAAATCATAAGGCAAAAGATGATAAGCTTTGGAAAATATACAGAGAATGGATGGAAAACGCACAAGGACAAAAAAAAATGTCATAAAGAAAGTGTCAGTAATGGGCTGGAGCTGTAGCTTAGTGGTAGAGCATTTGCCTAGCCTGTGTGAGGCTCTGGGTTCAATCCTCAGCACCACATACAAATAAATAAATAAAATAAAGGTCCATCTACAACTAAAAAAAAGTGTCAGTAAAACCTTGGTCTTGGCAGCATATGGAGTACTCTGGTAACTTAGTAGTTCCAACCTTTTATGTTTTTGGAGCAAATGATCGAACCAATATTTGGGCAGATATTTTAAGTGATTGATGTGGTAGATATGTGTTTTGTCATAGCTCAGCACCCCTTACAAGTGGTATGCCCATTTTTTTTTCTGGTGAACTACTGGTCCCTATTGTCAAACATCTGGTCATATGGGAAGTCAAATGGCTTCCCCTCCAACTATTAAAGGCCAACAATTTCCAAGAGGTAGCAACTATCTGATTCTTCTTTATTTCTTCAATACAGTGTAAGGTAAGTACCTTTTCTTAGCCATTTGGATGTTGAATATAGAATCAGTGACAGAAGAAATGATGAAATTTGTTGTATTTTAAAAATCCTCGATAGCATCATCTGTTTCTACAATGCCCATTTACCAATCCTCTGCCCCAACTCCTTCACAAAGCAGCCTTTCTTTTGCTCTTATCCAAACCTTTTTCTTCTGCCTTCCTGCCAACATTGTATACTCCAAAAATCCTACTCACTTTTTACTAATATCCAATTTTCCTTTATTTAGTAACATAACTCCCAAGTTTTAGTTAGGCACTTGAATTCTAAGCTAAGGATGATATTTCACCTTTCTTTCAAATTTTATGTGACCATGATACTAAATTCTGGTCATTAGAATTAAGAAGAGGTAATATATGCTACTTCCAAGTTGTTCCTCTGCAATGGAATGCTCATATGTTCTCCTAAGGATTTCCCTGTAATGTTGGCTGGAGAGGACGAGAACTGGTCAGCCATCTTGAACCATGAAATGGAAACCCCATATTGAGGAACACAGACAAAATGGCTGTACTGGCCTTAACCATCACATTTCTGTACTATTATCTGAAAAAGAAACATATATCTTGAATCAGCCATTGAATAGTGGGCCTCTGTTGCAATATCTTGGCATTTGCTCTGAGGAATTTAAGTTCCAGTAAGTTCTTCATTTATGAACAAATAAACTTATTTGACATGCCTAGTATATTAGTGTTGATAACATGAAAATATTAATAAAATTCAAACTTCTGTGGTTTTTTGTAGCTCAAACATCAGCAGACATGAAATATTTAAACAGTTCTGCAGCCAAAAGAAGCTGCTGCAGACACTGGAATATTTATAGTGGAAGACAGGAAGACTCATGGTATTTGTGTTTCCATAAGACTGAGGAACCCTTTCCATCTTGGAACCAATCTAGAAATTATTTTTTCCTGCCAAAGTCTAACTTGGATAAGATCCTCTCCTTCACAAATGTGGAGCAGAAGCCATAGGAGGAGAAAACTGAGTTTCCACTGAGCAGAGAAGAGAGTCACAGCACAGAGAATGGGATTTTATTTTCAGAGTTGTATGATAAAAGCAATGGCCTTTTTGTAGAGTGTTGGAGAGAACAATCCAGCCCAATCTCATAGTTGCTACCTCTCAGGATTTTAATTTTCTAGACTTTTTTTTCAGAAAGACCCTAAGACACAGACATTTACTGACCACCAAATATTGATGTGCTCCTTTACATTTCCTTGCCTTGTGGTTAGGTGGAATCATGTGGCTGGTTCCATGAAAAATGCAATGTTTCATTCCTAGGTTTAAGCATGTAAGAGTCGACCTGTGCTGTTGAAAGCCTTTCCACAAATAAAACTCTGGGCCCAGTTGACTTCGTTCATAAATTCTGCCTAACATTTAAGGAAGAATTCACTCCAATTCTCATGAACTCTTAGAGAAAATTGGAGAAGAAGGAATATTTTCCTACTCATTCTAAGAGGCCAGTGTGATTCTGACAGCAAAACCAGACAAAGACTTACAAAAAAGAAAACTGTGGGCTGGGGTTGTGGCTCAGTGGTAGAGCACTTGCCTAGCTTGTGTGAGGCACTGGGTTTGAACCTCAGCATCATATAAAAATAAACAAATAAATAAAATCAAGATATTAAAAAAAACTGTGGCCAATTTCCCTCATGAAAACAGATATAAAAGTTCTTTAAATATTAGCAAATTGAATCAAATGGTATATAACATAAAAATTGTAATACATCATGATCAAGTGGAGTTTATCTTACGGACACAAACTAATTGTAGCATTGAAAATCCAACCAGTATAATTTACCACATTAGCAGATCAAAAAAGAAAATCTTTAATTTGACATCTATTTCTGGAAAAAAATTCCAGCAAACTAAGACTAGAAGGAAACTTCCTGAGCCCAGAAAAGAACATTTCAAAAGAACTGCAGTTAATATTATATTTAATGGACTGGGGTTGTAGCTCAGTGGCAGAGCGCTTGTCTTGCAAGTGTGAGGGCCTGGGTTCGATCCTCAGCACCACATAAAAAAAAAATAAAGATATTGTGCCCATCTACAAGTAAAATAATTTTAAAAATATTATACTTAATGGTGAAGATGGAATAATTTTTTTTAAGATCAGGATATCTACTCTTGCCACTCCTCTTTAAATGCCTTTTTTTCTGGAGGTACTGAGGATTGAATCAGGGTTTTGTACATGCTAGGCAAGTGATCTACCATGGCACTACATTCCCAGCCCCACTCTTGCCACTTCTATGCAATACTGTACTGGATGTTCTAAAAAGTGAAATCAAGCAAGAAAAGGAAACAAAATGTATTTGGATTGAGAAGAAAAAAAGTAAAACTGACTATTCAAAGATGATGTAATTGTGTAGGAAATTGACTGGAATCTACTTGTAAAGTGGTTAGAATGAATAAGCAAGTTCTCTATACTATACATGCAATTGGAAATTGAAATTTTAAAATAATACCTTTTGCAACAGCATCAAATGTATGGAAGATTTATAGATAAATCCGGCTAAAGATGTGCATGATGTATATACTAAAAATCAATAAAACATTGTTGAGAGAAATTCAAGTTCACTGATGAGAATGCTCAATATTTTTAAAATGCCAATTCTCCCCAAACTGATCTATATGTTCAATTCAATACAAATAAAACTTTCAGTTGACTTTTTTTGGTGGAAATGAACAAATTAATTATAAAATGAATATGGGACTGTAAAGGACCTAAGGGAGAAAAATGACTTTGAAAATTTGGAAGACTAACACTCTGTGACTTCAAGATTCATTAAAAGCTACATAAATTAATATAGTGTGGTGTTGGCATAACTGTAGACCAATAAAACAATGAAACAGAAAGAAACTCCAGAAGTTGATTCATGTATTTAAACAATTTCTTTTCTTTTTCTTCTTCTTCCCTTATTTCTTCCCCTCCCCTTTCGGTCTTACTGGGGACTGAATAAGATCAATTGATCTCTGACAAAGATGCAAAGGCAATGCAGTGGAAAAAGGCTACCCTTTTTAACTAACCATACTATAACAATCAAGCATCCATATGCCAATAGAAAAACAACTTTGATCCAAATTTAGAAGGAAACAGAACAGAAAATCTCTGTGACCTTGGCAAAGATTCCTAGATATGACATCAAAAGCTCAATCCATAAAAGAAAAAATAATAATGTTAAGTAGACTTTATCAAAATGAAAACTTCTGCTCTTTGTAAGTCAGTGCTAGGAGAATTAAAAGATGAGGCGCAGATGGGAGAAATATTTTCAATTACATATCCACTATATATAAAGAACTACTAAAACCAATCATAATAAATAACTGCCCAAGTTTTTTTTTTCCTTTTGTACTTGGAATTGAACCTAGGGATGATGTAACATTGAACTATATCCTCAGTCCTTTTTATTTTTTTTATTTTGAGACAGGGTCTTGCTAAGTTGCTTAGGGCCTTGTTAAATTGCCTAGGCTGGCCCTGAACTTGTGATCCTCCTGTCTCAGCCTCCTGAATTGTTGGGATTACAGACGTGCCACCATGCCCGGCTTTAACCCCTCAAAATATTGAATAGACACTTTAACAAAGTAAATATGCAAATGGCAAATAAGAGCAGAAACAATGTTTAACATCATTAGAGAAATTAAAATTAAAACCATAATGAAATATCACTAGATACCTACATTCTACATATTTAGAATGGTTAAAATTTAAAAGAATGAGCACATATACCAATTGTTGGGGAAATATGGAGAATCTGAAATACTCCTACTTTTCTGGCAAGAATATTAAATGGCACATCCAAAAGATTTAGGTAGTTTCTTTAAAAAAAATTGACTACCCACTCACCATATGATACAGCCATCCCACTTGAAATAAAGCTAAGTGAATGAAATCAGACAGAAAGAGTATATACAGTATGATTCCATTAATATAAATTTTAGAACATGCAAACTAATCTACATTAAGAAAATCTTTTAGTGATTGCCTGGGGTAGGGGAAGAGATGGGTGGAAAAGAAAGAATACAAGGGGGTATAAGTAAACTTTTGGGAGTGACATATTTGTTCATCATATTAAGTATGGTGATAGTGTTACTATATGTCAAAACTTGTTCAACTGTGAACTTTAAATACTTGCAGTATATTATACTTCAGTTACATCTCAATAAAGCTCTTCTTCAAAAGTGGGGTAAAGATCAGATTAAATTTGTGGCTTTCACTAACTTCTTTCTTGCACAAAATTACTCAGGGAAAATTATGATTAGGATTATGGCTTTCTCTGTCTCTTGTAGACTCCCTCACCATGAAATCAAGAAAGAGAAAGAACATGGATTAACAAAGCAGCAATATATGTGCCCGGTCTGTTAACTATATCCCCCAAAGAACTATGGATGTGGCCACTACAAGGAATTGACTGCAATTATATACTAAGAAGCCCTGGACTTAGGGCTTGCCTAGCATGCTCAAGATCGTGGGTTCAATCCCCTGGTATTATGGGGGTGGGGAAAAAGGAAATCATACCTTTTAGTAGGGACACTTTTAAAGTATACAATTCAGTGGTTTTCATTGTATTCACAAAACTATACAACCAATGCCACTAGTTGCAGAACAATTTTATCATCTCAAAAAGAATCACCATACCAATTAGTAGTCACTTCCTTTTTCCCTCTTGTCCCAATCCTAGAAACCACGAATCTACTTTCTGTGTCTATGTCATTCAGGGACTTGGCTTCTATCATCTGGTGGTTTTCTCATTCTCTTTGGACCTTGGCATTCTACGGGCCTGAAATGGCTCATATAACTTCTGTCCACATTCCACTGACATTCAGTGACATGAGTCCAACATACTGTGAGGGAAGCTGGAAAATGCAGGCTAATTGTGAGCCCAGGAAGAGAATAAAATTGCCTTAACTCAACATTCTTACTCTCTATGCCATCCAAGTTAATTGTGCTTTCACAATTAACTGAATGAAGGAGTATGGAATATTATTTTATACTTGTTATAATTTAAAACCATTTTTAAAAAGACAAACAGCATAAAACAGTCACGTTTCCAAAGAATCCTCTACTTTGCTCTTGAGGTCTCTCTCTGGAGCATGGCTGTGAACTTTAGTCCTGCCCTGATGGACTCCAGGGTAGGCGGTCATGATTGTTTACACTGTGCCTTTCACGGGATACTTCTTTTTCATGGTGGACAGCCCCTGGGGACCCTCTCCCTCTCCTGCCTGCAGCTTCCCAATCCTAGTCTCTCTGATTTGCTTCAGGTTTTTTGACCCCTCCCCTCTCTTGCTCATCAGGTCCCAACTGCGGACCTCTAGCCCTCAGGCTCGCACCAGGTGGGCGGTGCCCTGGTCGCACTGCTCTCCCATTCAGCTGAGAGCGGTTTTTGCGCAGGGTAGTCCCTGTGCGCCTCTTGGCAGCTGGGGAGGGGGGCGGGGAAGGAAGGTGGGAACCAGGTGTCTGTTCAAGCTGAGGTCCAGGCTGAGAGCCACGCCCACCAAAAATGGCAAGAGAGGTTTTCCAACATGGAGTCGGTCTGCTTCCAGCGCTGGGGTGTCTGGTGAGGTCGGGGGAGCTGGGATGGCCTTGTGCTGTGGCTAGATTGCAGCCGTGTGGCCCGCCTGCGAGCGGCGCAGCTGATTAGGTGACTCTGTTACGCTGCTTGAGCGCGTGTGCACACTAGAACTGCGAACTTTGGTTCCAGAGTCCGGAGTCTTCCTGGAACACAGAGGCTCTGATTTCTGTGCAGCTGGTCGCAGCTCTGATGGTTTCTGCAAAAACCTGCTGTTTAGGGGTCCTGTCGCTCGCTCTGAGATGTTGCATTCTGTCTAGGTGAGACCTTGTGGAGACGTCCCCTGACTGCTTTCTTGGTTTAATTGCACAGAACAACCAGAATCAGTACCTCCTCTATTCCACCATCTTGAATACTTCTCTCTCTTTTTTTAAATTTAGAGACAGGGTCTCCTTGAGTTGCTTAGGACCTCGCTAAGTTGCTGAGGCTGGCCTTGAATTTGCCATCCTCCTGCCTTTGCCTCCAGAGCCACTGGGATTACAGGTGTGCACCACTGTAAATCACCTTAGTAGAATATCACTTTTCTAGTTAATTCTTTAACTGTCCTTTGCCCTGGCAATTTGTCTTTTTTAAGGCTCAGAAATATTCCATTACATAGACCTACTGTGCTTTGCTTTCCATTCACTATTGAAGGATATGTGGGTTCTTTGTAGGTGTTGTGGATTGTGAATAGAGCTGCTAGAAAATATTTGCATACTTTTTTTGTGTACTTAAGTTTTCCTTTCTCCAGGACAGTTTTTTTTTGTTTTGTTTTGTTTTAACTTCAATATTATTAACACTTTGGGGTGGAGAATTCTTTTGTTTTGGGGGACTCTCCTGTGCATTATAGGGTGTTTAGTAGCATCCCCGGTCTCACCTCCCCAGATATCATTCTTTCCCTCCGAGTGTGACAACAAAAAATGTTTCTGGGTATTGTCAAATTTCCCCTGGGGTGTGGAAGGGGGAAAATTTCCCTGGCTGATACTACTTTAGTGTGAACCTGCTAGTGACAAATGCCATCTATTATCTTAAAAAACTTAGATCTAACATTTCTGAAATTATGTTTCTCTGGATATAGAATTCTAATTTGGAAATCGGATATGGTGGTACACCTCTGTAATTCCAGCTACTCAGGAAGTGGAGGCAGGAGGATTGCAAGTTTGAGCCCAGCCTGGAAAATTTAACAAGACCTCATCTCAAAATTTTAAAAAAGGGGCTGGGCATGTAGGTCAGTGGTAAAATGGCTTGTGTTCAATATCCAGTACCTGTCCCTCCCCCAATCTTATTTTGGTTTATGGTTCTGGAGACTGGAAAGTTCATGATCAGGTGACCACTCTGGTGAGGGCTTTGTTTATCTCTCTATTCATTCTTTCTATGAATCTATTACTAAATCCATACATGGATGTCTTAATTTCATTGCTTATAATTAGTTATAGAAAGTTTTATAGCTTCAATGTTTTACTAAAATCCACATTCTTATATTCATTCTTTAAAAATATTAAACCTCAGAAGCAATTAACAGTTCTTGTTGGACAGTAGCCCCAGGTACCAGGCACATCCATTTGGGCTTCCTTCCTCTCCCAAATGGTAGTCCCACAATTCTTTACTGTCTTGGTAGCACTCTGATACTTCAAATGCTTTTTAAATCTATATACTTTTGTCCAGCTTTTCTGTTCCCAGTGGTAAGGTGGTCTCAGCAACTTATTAGGAATTACCGGAAGACTAGAGACTTGCTTTTTAAATGCATACAATATAAGACAACTGTTCCTGTTTGTAAAAAGTCATTGCCATGGACAAAATATGGGGAGGAAACTCTTCTATATTAAAAGAGGCTTAAAAGTCATAACAACCTAATGCAATACATAGATTTTTATTGAGTCCCAGTTTAAATGAACTAGCTTATAAAAGACTTGAGAAGAAAGGAAACTTGAATATGAGTTTGGGTAATAGCTGACATCAGAAAATTTTTCACTGTGTTAGACAAGGTACTAACATTGTGGTTATATACAAAAATATACAAAATGTCATTTTTAGAACTGCATCCTGATGTATTAAGGTGGCATGTCAGGATGTCTAGCTAAAATAGGAAGAAAACATAGCAAAGTGTAAATGACAAATCTATATGGGTATTATTTTTTTTTACGTTTCTGTATATTTTAAATATTTCAGAATAAAGAAGTTTTAAATAACCACAGTGGATCAATTAATTTTTTTTTTACTTGTAGATGTACACAATACCTTTATTTATTTATTTATTTTATGTGGTGCTGAGGATTGAACCCAGTGCCTCACATGTTCACTAAGGTGATTTAAATTTTAATAAATATTAAAATTTTAATATTTATTAAAATTTAAACCTATTAAAAATAAATTTAAAATAAAAATTTAAAAATAAAATTTAAATCTATTAAAATAAATTTTAATATTTATTAAAATTTAAATCACCTTAGTAGAATATCACTTTTCTAGTTAATTCTTTAACTGTCCTTTTCTTAAAATCTGATATCTCTACTACTGAGCTACAACCCCAGCCCCACAATGGATCAATTTTAATAAATATTTTTTACAGAGTAATTTTTCTAGCTTTAATGTCTTATCTTTTTCTTTTTTGGAACTGGGAACTGAACCGTAGGGGCACTTTACCACTGAGCCACATCCCCAGCCCTTCTTATTTTTTTTATTTAGAGGCAAGGTCTCACTAAGTTGCTTAGAGCCTCACAACTTAAGTTGCTGAGCCTGGGCCCAAACTTGTAATCCTCCTGTCTCAGCCTCCCAAGTTGCTGGGATTATAGTGTGTGCCACCATACTTGGCTCTAGCTTTAATTTATAAATCTTATATTATCTAATAATTACTGAGGAAATCAACTTAAACATCTATGTGAAGCTTAAAGTTTTCCCAAACTGGTTTAAACTTTTTTATAATTGTCATGATTTTAAATTGCTATATGTAGTGAATTAAATATTATAATAACAAATCAATATAAATGTAATGGCAAGTTGGAAATTCCTATGCATGGAATTTCAACGATTTTTAAATAACTGTAGACTAAAAATATACCAGAATTTTTTTCTGTTGTAATAACTTTCAGGCCACAGGAAAAATCCTATAAAATCCTTAAAAGTAGTTTACTACTGAAAAATATAAAATTTTTCTTAAGTAAAAATAAGGTATCTTATTATCACTTACACATTCCTTAAAGTTAGAGACAGTTTTCTAGTCCATTGCTACTAAAAATATCTCATCTAAGCTGGGCATATTGGCACTTACATGTAATCCCAGCAATTAGGGAGGCTGAGGCAGGATTGCAAGTTTGAGGCCAGCCTCTGCAACTTAGCAACACTCTCAAAATAAAACATTAAAAGGACTGGAGATGTAGCTCAGTGGTAGAGCACCCGTGGGTTGAATCCCCGGTAAACCCCCCAAACCTGCACCCCTCAAGACATCTCATCTATTATAATAAACAAATTATCCATACCAGATGAAAATGGAAGCCATTGAAACTAATGGGAATGCAGCTTGCCCTGGTCAGGTAAGTTTTCCTGCTGTAGTTTTTGTAAATTATTTCAAGGTTAGGATAATGTTTCCTGATGTTTTCCATAATTAGTAATGAGCTACATCCCCGGTCCTTTTTATTTTGAGACAGGGTCTTGGTAAGTTGCTGAGGCTGCCCATGAACTTGTCACTTACTGACTTCTTATTTATTTTCAGTACTGGGGATTCAACTCAGGGCCTTGCACATACTAGGCAAGCAATCTACCACTTAGCTACATCCCCAGCCTGCCGATTTCTTATTCTTTATTTTTAAAAAAGTAAAGCACATTTTAAAGTCTATCTAAGTACATACTCAAAGCTTTTAAAGAATTGAGCCTGTTCTCTCTTTATTGTAGCTTCTTCCAGCAGAAATATCTTTGCTACATTCCTTCAACTCTTCACATGAAAAATCTTTAAACTATGTGTCCTGGAAAAAGGGATTTTTAAATATGGAAGCATTTTCAACTTTTGATAGCCTCACAAAATCAAAGTGGGATGAAAAACTCTTAAGTTGATGAGTATAATAAAGGAAATCAGTCTGGCTCTGTCCCAAAGTAATTATCGCGAGTCTTGTCTCTAGTTCTATTGTCATTCCATTCTCCTGTGGGCAGAGGTCTGACAAGAACTTGGGTTCTCATTCTTATTGCCAGCCCCAATGATTATAAAACTAGCTGGACAAACTTTTCCCTTTTGATGGTATTCACTGCTTCAGTTGGAAGAGACAGAGCCTCTCCTGCTCATGGAAAGACTTTGTTTTCCCTCTATGGATTTATAATAGCCTAAGGGTAAAACTATACTGTAATGAACCATATGGTAAATGCTTTAGAGGAATACTTTTTAAACCTTAAAAGTGTGGTGCAGAAATTTCTAAGAAATAAATCCCCATCCAACTCTAAAACCCTAACTGGGTCAATTTATTTGGTAATCATATAACTTTCAATACTTGCTCACTATGTTTGGAATCCCAATAAAAGTGACCTCACTATAATTCCTGCTTTGATTGGTGTAACTGGTGACACATTAAATGCAAGTTTCAACAACACAGTGTATCTCTATTAGAGATGTATCATTAAAGATCCAGGATTTAGCAAGAGGCTCTGTATTTTAGGAAAGCAATAGTAAGAATTTAAAGCATTTAAACTATAAACAACTGAGGTTTATTTTGTATGACCAGGAATTCTCAACTTGAAGCACTATTATGGGTTGAACTGCATCCCCCAAAAAAGATTTGCTGAAGTCTTCACCCCCAATAATTAATTCAGAAAGTGATCTTATTTAGAAACAGAGTCTTTACAGAGGTAATTAAGTTAAAATGAGGTAACTATAGTGGGTTCAATTCTAATATGACAGGTGTTATATAAAAGCGAAATATATAGGCTGAGGTTGTGGCTCAGCGGTAGAGCACTTGCCTTGCACGTGCGAGACCCTGGGTTCGATCCTCAGCACCACATAAAAATAAATAAGTGAAATAAAGATATTGTGTCCAACTACAACTAAAAATTAAATATTTTTTAAAAGGGAAATATGTATAGAGATACACATAGAAGACAATATGGAGAGACATAGGGAGACCCCCCCCCCCATGTGAAGACAAAAGATTGAAATGATGTATCTACAAGACTGTCAGCAGTTAGGAGACCTGGAGGAGATCCTTCCCTAGTACCTTCAGAGGGAGCATGGCTCCACCAACACCCTGATCTTGGACTTCTGGCCTCTTGAACTGTGAGACAATAGGTACCTGTTGTTTCCAGTTACCCGGTTTGCAGTCCTTGTTAAGGCAGTACCAGAAAACTAATATAACACCCTCCCAAAACTATACATTTTCTTCTTCATACATAGGAGGGTCTTTCATGACTGTTAATTTTTTATTTTATCTTTCATGTTTGAACATGGATTTGTAGGATCTTTTATAAGATCTTAAAAATCCTACGACTATTGATATTTTAAAAATTAATATCCATTTAACATTGATCCTGAATATATAAGAACAATGTCAATGATCCCCCAAGTTTCGTAGCAATGGACTCTATTTTCAGGTCAAATTAACATTAATAAGAAAGTCTGGGGCTGGAGTTGTGGCTCAGTGGTAGAGCACTTGCCTGGCATGTGAGGCCCTGGGTTTAATCCTTAGCACTGCATATAAATAAATAGGTAAGTAAAATTAAAAAAAAAAAATGGAAGTCTGAAGCAACATCTTTATAGAGAGGAAAGAAGAATACATAAAGATAAGAAATATGAATAGATTGGGTATTAAAATTCATTTAACTTTTTGTAAAGTTATAAGGTAATCAGTAAATGCAATTTGTTTTATTTGATTGATTGATTGATTGGTACTGGGGATTGAACCCAGGGGTGCTTTACACTGAGCTACATCCCCATTCCTTATTTTTTATTTTGAGACAGGGTCTTGCTAAGTTGCTGAAGCTGGCTTTGAATTTGCAATCCTCCTGCCTCAGTCCCCCCAGTCACTAAGATTATAGGTGTGTGCCACCATGTCTGGCAAATACTTTTATTTTTGAAATTAGTATATTTAGTTCAATCAATGTTTCTTTTAAAGCATTCTCAAATATGTTAGCTTACTTTTTTGTTTTAAGTTTAATATTCACTAATCTCCTTTCTATCTAATTAAGAAACTTAGGTTTTAAAATTTCCCTATTATCTCCAACTGATCATTAAAATCATATCCCATATTCTTCATTTTTCTTCCACATAACTGTGACTTTCCATTTTCTTAGTTTCTGGCATAACATTCTAGTACATAGGAAGTAGTATTTCTTCAATGTAAAAGCCAGATAGGAAACAAAATTTAGAAAAGAAATATAAGCATTCACAGTCCAAGGGCACATGGTTGGTATGTTTTTATGAGTTTTTGTAAAAGCACTTACTCTCACCATTAAAACTGACACTTGAGTGTTGATTCTCAAAAAACCACCTTATAAATATAAATTACTTTAGGAACCTCCAATAGAGCAGGGTTATTTTATCAGTTCAGTGAGGTTTCTCTCATGTACCTCTTCCAAGTGTTTCTTTCCTTGGAAATCAGCTACTTGATTTCTTTCCTTCTTTTATTTGTGGACCCAAAGGATTCCTTACCACTGGCCTACATCTTTTTTTTTCTTTTAATTTTGAGAAAGGGTCTCACTAATCTGCTGAGGCTGGCTTTGAACTTGTGATCCTCCTGCCTCACTCTACTGAGCCACTAGGGACACAAGTGTGCACCACTGCACCCAGCTCACTTCTCTTTTTTAAAATAAACTTTTCCTCTTAATTTTTACTTACATTTTACCTATTTATTTGTAGTACTGGGTATCAAACACAGGGCCTTGTGCATTAGGCAAGTACTCTGCTACTGAGCTATGTCTTCAGGACTGACTACTTTTATGTTGGAACTCTAGAGTCTCTTTTGTGAAGGGGCTCACCTGACTTAGGTCAGGGCCACCTTGGATCAACACTTTTTTCTTTTTTTAAAAGAGGGAGAAGGAGAGGGAGAGGGGGAGAGGTAGGGGGAGGTAGAGGGAATTTTTAATATTTATTTTTTAGTTTTTGGTAGATACAACATCTTTATTTTATTTTTATGTGGTGCTTAGGATGGAACCCAGCGCCCTGTGCATGCTAGGCAAGCACGCTACCACTTGAGCCACATCCCCAGCCCAGCATTTTTTTCTTTAACTTAAAATTAATCAACTAGGAATTTTACTTTTGTGTTCAAAATCTTTCACTCTTTCCATATGATGTGACCTGACCAAGGGAGTGTCATCCAATTGTATTCAATGGTCCCATCCATATTCCAAGGAAAAGGATAATTCAAGGGCATGTGGCACCAGCAAGTAGGAACCTTAGGGTTATGTTAGAATTGTGCACTACAAATGGTATGTCTTAGTACCATTTGTGAGCTGTACTTCTACTTGGCTCTTATAGTTTGTCTGGGTATTTTTTGCAATATTGTACTAGTAAATAGCCAGAGTTTTAAAATTGCATTTACTTTCAATAAAACTAGAATTCTACTAAATGTAATATTCACACAGAAGACTTTGAGATTTAAAAATCATAACTACTCTGGATTAACATTCTTACAATCCTTGTGCATGAAACACAAGAGTTTTGTTCTTTGTTTAAATGGGGCAACGATTAATGTGATTGAAGAGTAAAGTGTTTTATTCACAAGCTACATGGGGAAAATGAAGGTGGCTTGAGCCATTAAGTAAGTAGCACCTGTGAGAAAGGAAAGCAATATTTCTATCAGAATAAACATAAAATCTTTATCCTTCCCATCCTTGTGGCAGTGCACTGTGTCACTGAACCAAATTTGATTACCACTGTCAATGCTAGAGACATTGGAAATGAGCAAGCCTGCCTATGTTTGGGTCTTTTAAGCTAATAGTCTGTGGCAGGGTCAAATGCTCCAGATCACACCACATAATCTATAATGTTTTAAAGGTGTTCAATCACCTCCCTAAAGAAAGGAATGAGAAGCAAAGAAATTTCAACACTTAGTAGTTTCTCCAGAAATATGTTAACACAGTTGCATTAATGTTTTCTTTACTCAGGGGTAAAGATATTTTGTGTCTTTCAATATTTAAAAAATTAGATGTTTTGCTTCCAATTTGATCAATAGAGAACTCCATGTACCTCCAAATTTTATTCATACTCATCCATTTTCACAGCAGAACCGACCAAAGTTTATTAAAATAAATCATTACAATTTTGTTTCAGTTTTTTAAAAGTGCAAATACATTAAAACTGTTAGTGTCATAAGATTGCAAACATTTGTCTTATGAAATTATAAAGATGTAAACCTGTTTAGTAAAAATTATGAAATATCAATTCAGTTTTCACATATAAAAATATATTGTTTTATGAAACACTGAACAGTTAAGGCCACAACACTTTTTTTAAGAGTTTGAGATGTACATATTTTGAAACTGCTGTTAAAAATTAGCATAAATAAATATCAAAACTGGTCGTACTATTTAAACAGGTCCAAACATATTAACTTATATTTTTAAAAGTCTTTTATCAGAAAATTTCCTTCAGAAGTCATACCATTTTTTCAAGTATAAATTATGAATGTGCTCAGTGATCATGAAAACATAAATGTATATTTATAGTATTGTACAGGATTTTGACTTTGCCTCCATAGTTGGTGAAGTATCCTGAAGGTTTTGTCCCATGTGGTTCTGGTTTGCATCTTTCTTATTGCTTTGTAAAGCTATTTGATCTCCTATTGGTTTTATCTCTGGGAGTGGCTCACTATTATTCTGCGTAATTTTCTGACCTGTCAATGACATCCGCTTAAAGAGGAAAATCTGGAAAAGACACACAACAAGATATTTCATTTCAGTAAGTCAACTGTTCACTTAGTATTGAGGGGTATCATTTTTTGTGTGTGTGGTACTGACTGGGATTGAACCACTGAGCTACATCCCCCAAGCCTTGGTTTTTTGTTTTTTTGTTTTTGTTTTATTTTCAGACATGGTCTCAGTAAATTTCCCAGGCTGGTCTTGAACTTGTGATCAGCTTCTCAAGTAGCTGAAATTACAGGCAGAGCCATGGCACCTGGCTAGGGGTATAATTTTTAACAAGTACAAACATGATTTTCTCACACCTTTATGGAGCTGTACATGTATAATGGTATGTTCTTAGCATCCATCTGTCTTTTCTCTTTTACCAAATTGCGGTCCGGATTCCACTCTAAAGCAAGACGTTTCAGGATTTAACATCTAACAACATTAGCATCTTGGTAATATATTATCATTTTTCTTCAAAGGACATATTTAATATTTCATTTTGTTGCATTATAAGAGGAAAAAAAGAGGAAAACAAGGATATCATTTATTATAATATTTAAACTTAACCAGGATGGGTTGTTTGGGGGGCATTTCTTCCACTGCCAGTATATCACAGTTACATTGAATTTCTATTGTAATGTGGTGGTGAAGGAAGATATATTTCCCTATTCCTGTGGATCAGATCTTTTGGCAAAATGTTAGTGCTGCCAAATAATAGCAGTCTGCACCCTGTGGGACTGAATAGGCAGTAGGAATATAGAGATGCTGCTTAGGCGAGGCCAGGGCTGTACATATGCAGAATACTGATAAAATTCAGTAACCTAGGGATTCGTGGTATGCAGAAAAGAAAATATTAATAAAAGAGACTGAAGAGGAGCAAAATATGAGAGGCAAGCTGAGGGAGAGGAGCCAACATTGAGGATGGAGGTTTGTAGGAGCAAAACTGGGAAAATGAGGCAGCTTGGAAATCAGGGGAAGAAAATACAAGAAGGGAGTGGCCAACAGGCCTACATACAGTAGTGATCAAGCAAGATGATGACATAATTCATCTAATTTAGGCCCTTTGAAGATTTAGCCAGAGAGAAAGATAATAGCATTATTAAAGAGTTACAATACAAATAATGGTTCTGACAATATGCCAAAACCCGAAAAAGAGGAAATAAACAGATGAAAACTTGTCTCTTTCAGAAAAAGAGGAAATAAACAGATGAAAACTTGTCTCTTTCAGAAGCCAAAATGGTGACAATAATAGTAGCTAAACCTTTATCTTTAAAAATAGGAGAACTAACGTGAAAACTTGTAACCCCCAAAGTTTAGGGTCTATGAATGAAAATGGAGGCATTTGGAGGCATTTCTATTTTTGCTACATTGGAAGAATACACATCTTGAAAAATTCTGCCACCACTAAATACCAAGAAATGCTAAGTATAAAAAGTAGAGTTTTATAATGTGTGAGTAATCTCTGAAAAAAATTAAAGGAAATCCCCTGTGGATGAAAAAATAAGGAAGGAGCTTCAAAAAGCCTCAGAGGTGAGTATTGACATAGTTTGATCTCATAATAGACTCTTGCTCGGGTTTTAATCTCACAAAATGTGGGAAATTGGAGCTGAGACCCCTAAATAATGTGGGTGTCCTCTAAGGACTATGTCTTTAACATAAGGCCACAAACATTGGGGGATAACAAAATGTCTCTTTTGGCCTGGCATTTGAGTGAAGAAGAAAAATGTTTGGTTGAGGTAAGTTTGAGGTTCATATTACCAGTGTGAGTGAGTGACCCTTAACCCTTAGGTGCTTCAGAACAGACTAATAAACATTCTCTATGGATAGACTCACTTTAATCTGACTTTTATAGGATTTCCACAAAACCTGATTAAACATGAACTTATAATCCAAATTCCAAAACACATATGGAAATAAGTCATCACTAGCAAGTCAGCCAAAGCAACAAACAAATTTCAATCTTAAGGATGAATGACATTGGAATTAAGAAACAGTACGCTTAAATTATTTAAAGCACAAAACAAGATGCTAATTTTTAATATAAGATTGGTAAGAGAAACTATGGAATCAATAATAACCCTGAAATTACCCAGAATATCACTTAGATATAGAAAATATGAAACTGACATTGAAAGATATGGACAAGGGCTAAGAATGTAGCTCAGTGAATACTACCAGCAGAGTAGAACACTTAGAAGACAGAACATCAGACAATGAAGATAAAGTATTTCAACTTGAAAAGAACATAGACAGCTCAGCAAGACTGTTAAGAAACCATGAGCAGAACATCCAAGAAATATGGGATAACATCAAGAGACCAAATTTAAGAGTCATTGGGATACAGGAAGGAACAGAGTTTCAAACCAAAGGAATGAGCAATCTATTCAATGAAATAATACGAGAAAACTTCCCAGACTTGAAGAATGAGACAGAACCCCAAATCCTAGAAGCCTACAGGACGCCGAATGTGCAAAATCATAAGAGACCCACACCTAGACACATTATAATGAAGATGCCCAACATACAGAATAAGGAGAGAATTTTAAAAGCTACAAGAGAAAGGAAGCAGATCACATTTAGGGGTAAGCCAATCAGGATAACAGCTGATCTTTCAACACAGACTCTGAAAGCTAGAAGATCCTGGAATAACATATTTCAAACACTGAAAGAAAATGGGTTCCAACCAAGAATTGTGTTTCCAGCGAAATTAAGCTTCAGGATGGAAGATGAAATTAAAACCTTCCACGATAAACAAAAGTTAAAAGAATTTGCAGCTAGAAAACCATCTCTTCAAAACATCCTTGGCAAAACATTACAGGAAGAGGAAATGGAAAATAACAATGAAAACCAACAGTGGGAGGTAGGACACTAAAGGGGGGAAAATAATCAAAGTGGAAAACAAACCATGTTTAGTAACATAAATAAACAAATATGGCTGGAAGAACAACCCATATCTCAATAATAACCCTAAATGTTAATGGCTTAAACTCACCAATCAAGAGACACAGGCTAGTAGAATGGATCACAAGACAAGACCCAACAATATGCTGCCTACAGGAGACGCATTTGATAGGAAAAGACATACATAGGCTGAAGGTGAAAGGTTGGGAAAAATCATATCACTCATATGGACTGCGGAAACAAGCAGGAGTATCCATACTCATATCAAATAAAATAGATTTTAAGCCAAAGTTAATCAAAAGGGATAAAGAGGGACACTACATACTGCTCAAGGGAACCATACACCAACAAGACATAACAATCATAAATATATATGCCCCAAACAATGGTGCAGCTATGTTCATCAAACAAACTCTTCTCAAGTTCAAGAGTCTAATAGACCACCATACAATAATCATGGGAGACTTCAACACACCTCTATCACCACTGGACAGATCTTCCAAACAAAAGTTGAATAAGGAAACTATAGAACTCAATAACACAATTAATAACCTAGACTTAATTGACATATATAGAATATACCACCCAACATCAAGCAGTTACACTTTTTTCTCAGCATCACATGGATCCTTCTCAAAAATAGATCATATATTATGTCACAGGGAAACTCTTAGACAATACAAAGGAGTAGAGATAATACCATGCATCCTATCTGATCATAATGGAATGGAACTGAAAATCAACGATAAAAGAAAGAAGGAAAAAGAATACATCACTTGGAGAATGAACAATAGGTTACTGAATGATCAATGGGTTATAGAAGACATCAAGGAGGAAATTAAAAAATTCTTAGAGATTAATGAAAACACAGACACAACATATCGGAATCTATGGGACACATTGAAAGCAGTTCTAAGAGGAAAATTCATTGCTTGGAGTTCATTCCTTAAAAAAAGAAAAAACCAACAAATAAATGATCTCATACTTCATCTCAAAATCCTAGAAAAAGAAGAGCAAAACAACAGCAAAAGAAGTAGAAGGCAAGAAATAATTAAAATCAGAGCTGAAATCAATGAAATCGAAACAAAAGAAACAATTGAAAAAATTGACAAAACTAAAAGTTGGTTCTTTGAAAAAATAAACAAAATCGACAGACCCTTAGCCATGCTAGCGAAGAGAAGAAGAGAGAGAACTCAAATCACTAACATACGGGATGAAAGAGGCAATATCACAACAGACACTTCAGAAATACAGAAGATAATCAAAAATTATTTTGAATCCTTATACTCCAATAAATTAGAAGATAGTGAAGGCATAGATAAATTTCTTAAGTCATATGATCTGCCCAGATTGAGTCAGGAGGATATAGACAACCTAAACAGACCAATATCAATTGAGGAAATAGAAGAAACCATCAAAAGACTACCAACTAAGAAAAGCCCAGGACCAGATGGGTATACAGCAGAGTTTTACAAAACCTTTAAAGAGGAACTAATACCAATACTTTTCAAGCTACTTCGGGAAATAGAAAAAGAGGGAGAACTTCCAAATTCATTCTACGAGGCCAACATCACCCTGATACCTAAACCAGACAAAGACACTTCAAAGAAAGAAAACTACAGACCAATATCTCTAATGAACCTAGATGCAAAAATCCTCAATAAAATTCTGGCCACTCGGATACAAAAACATATCAAAAAAATTGTGCACCATGATCAAGTAGGATTCATCCCTGGGATGCAAGGCTGGTTCAATATACGGAAATCAATAAATGTTATTCACCACATCAATAGACTTAAAAATAAGAACCATATGATCATCTCGATAGATGCGGAAAAAGCATTCGACAAAGTACAGCATCCCTTTATGTTCAAAACTCTAGAAAAACTAGGGATAACAGGAACATACCTCAATATTGTAAAAGCAATCTATGCTAAGCCTCAGGCTAGCATCATTCTGAATGGAGAAAAATTGAAGGCATTCCCTCTAAAATCTGGAACAAGACAGGGATGCCCTCTCTCTCCACTTCTGTTCAACATAGTTCTCGAAACACTGGCCAGAGCAATTAGACAGATGAAAGAAATTAAAGGCATCAAAATAGGAAAAGAAGAACTTAAATTATCACTATTTGCAGATGACATGATTCTATACCTAGCAGACCCAAAAGGGTCTACAAAGAAACTATTAGAGCTAATAAATGAATTCAGCAAAGTGGCAGGATATAAAATCAACACGCATAAATCAAAGGCATTCCTGTATATCAGCGACAAATCCTCTGAAATGGAAATGAGGACAACCACTCCATTCACAATATCTTCAAAAAAAATAAAATACTTGGGAATCAACCTAACAAAAGAGGTGAAAGACTTATACAATGAAAACTACAGAACCCTAAAGAGAGAAATAGAAGAAGATCTTAGAAGATGGAAAAATATACCCTGTTCATGGATAGGCAGAACTAACATCATCAAAATGGCGATATTACCAAAAGTTCTCTATAGGTTTAATGCAATGCCAATCAAAATCCCAACGGCATTTCTTGTAGAAATAGAGAAAGCAATCATGAAATTCATATGGAAAAATAAAAGACCCAGAATAGCAAAAACAATGCTAAGCAGGAAGTGTGAATCAGGCGGTATAGCGATACCAGACTTCAAACTATATTACAGAGCAATAGTAACAAAAACAGCATGGTACTGGTACCAAAACAGGCGGGTGGACCAATGGTACAGAATAGAGGACACAGAAACCAATCCACAAAACTACAACTATCTTATATTTGATAAAGGGTCTAAAAGCATGCAATGGAGGAAGGATAGCATCTTCAACAAATGGTGCTGGGAAAACTGGAAATCCATATGCAACAAAATGAAACTGAATCCCTTTCTCTCGCCATGCACAAAAGTTAATTCAAAATGGATCAAGGAGCTTGATATCAAATCAGAGACACGCCGTCTGATAGAAGAAAAAGTTGGCTACGATCTACATACTGTGGGGTCGGGCTCCAAATTCCTCAATAGGACACCCATAGCACAAAAGTTAATAACTAGAATCAACAAATGGGACTTACTCAAACTAAAAAGTTTTTTCTCAGCAAAAGATACAATAAGAGAGGTAAATAGAGAGCCTACATCCTGGGAACAAATCTTTACTCCTCACACTTCAGATAGAGCCCTAATATCCAGAGTATACAAAGAGCTCAAAAAATTAGACAATAAGAGAACAAACAACCCAATCAACAAATGGGCCAAGGACCTGAACAGACACTTCTCAGAGGAGGACATACAATCAATCAACAAGTACATGAAAAAATGCTCACCATCTCTAGCAGTCAGAGAAATGCAAATCAAAACCACCCTAAGATACCATCTCACTCCAGTTAGATTGGCAGCCATTATGAAGTCAAACAACAACAAGTGCTGGCGAGGATGTGGGGAAAAGGGTACACTTGTACATTGCTGGTGGGACTGCAAATTGGTGCAGCCAATTTGGAAAGCAGTATGGAGATTTCTTGGAAAGCTGGGAATGGAGCCACCATTTGACCCAGCTATTCCCCTTCTCGGTCTATTCCCTAAAGACCTAAAAAGAGCATGCTACAGGGACACTGCTACATCGATGTTCATAGCAGCACAATTCACAATAGCTAGACTGTGGAACCAACCTAGATGCCCTTCAATGGATGAATGGATAAAAAAAATGTGGCATTTATACACAATGGAGTATTACTCTGCATTAAAAAATGACAAAATCATAGAATTTACAGGAAAATGGATGGCATTAGAGCAGATTATGCTAAGTGAAGCTAGCCAATCCCTAAAAAACAAATGCCAAATGTCTTCTTTGATATAAGGAGAGTAACTAAGAACAGAGTAGGGTCGAAGAGCATGAGAAGAAGATTAACATTAAACAGGGATGAGAGGTGGGAGGGAAAGGGAGAGAGAAGGGAAAATGCATGGAAATGGAAGGAGACCCTCAGAGTTATACAAAAGTACATACAAGAGGAAGTGAGGGGAAGGGGAAAAATAATACAAGGGGGACAAACGAATGTCAGTAGAGGGGGCAGAGAGAGAAGAGGGGAGGGGAGGGGAGGGGAGGGGGGATAGTAGAGGATAGGAAAGACAGCAGAATACAACAGACACTAGTATGGCAATATGTAAATCAATGGATGTGTAACTGATGTGATTCTGCAATCTGTATATGGGGTAAAAATGGGAGCTCATAACCCACTTGAATCAAATTGTGAAATATGATATATCAAGAACTATGTAATGTTTTGAACAGCCAACAATAAAAAATTAAAAAAAAAAAGAAAGAAAAAAAAAAAGAATGTAGCTCAGTGGTTGAATGCATGTCTAGTATGAGGGAAGCCCTGGGTTCAATTCCCCAGTACCCCCCAAAACAAAACAAAAAAACCCTAAACAAACCATAAAAGACATGAATAACAGAATGAAAAGTTTTATATCAGAGTTTGAAGAGGAAGAGAGGAAAGAATCAAATATATAATGGATGAGAATTTTAAAAACTATGAAAAATGTTATAAATTCTCAGAGTTAAGAGTAATAAAAATTTCAAGAAAGTTAAAATAAAAAAAAAATTACACCTAGGTAACTCATTGTGAACTGAAATATATCAAAGAATCTAAAAAAGCAGCCAGGGAGGGGCTGGGGTTGTGGCTCAGAGGTAGAGCACCTGCCTTACAGGTGCAAGGGCCTGGGTTCGATCCTCAGCACCACATAAAAATAAATAAATTAAAAATAAAGGTATTGTGTCCAACTACAACTAAAAAGTGATTTTTTTTTTAAAAAGCAGCCAATGAAATGACAGACTACATACAAAGTTATCAGCAATTACATTAAAGCAATATTCTTAACAATGGAAGCAAACACTAAGGAAAAATAACTGCCAACTAGTCATTCTATCATTCAAGAACTATGGTAAAATAAAGATGTTTTCAAATGAACAGAAACTCAAAGTATGAACTACCAAGAGACACCTATGACAACAACTTCCAAAGGATTTCTTCAGGAAGAATAATAAGGGTGCCAGAAAGGACATTGGAGATGAAAAAAGAAATGGTGAGTAAAGCCAAGTAGTAGAGAAGACAAATAATAACTTGATTTGTGAAATGAAAAAAATTAAAACAGGGTATGATATGACAACTTGTAAAATGGGAAGGAAGAGGTGATAGGAAAGAAAACTATTCTAAGATCCTATCTTTCAGAAAAAAGATAGGAACTCCGATTAGTTTTAGATTTTAGGTAGGCATGTCAAAAATTTCAAAGACAAAATCCAGCTGTATAGGTCATTTACAAGGTATCTAAAACACAAGTAAAAGGTGGAAAGAAGATCTATCAAGCAAATGCTAACTAAAGGAAAGATATTTTATTAATATGTAAAACATCAACCTGAAATTCTTCACATATTTTTGGGACATAAAAACTTATATTAAGATAGTTAAGGGGGGGCTGGGATTGTGGCTCAGTGGTAGAGCACTTGCCTAGCATGTGTGAGGCCCTGGGTTCGATCCTCAGCACCACATAAAAATAAATAAATAAATAAAGATATATTGTGTCCAACTACAGTTAAAAAAAAATTAAATGTTGTGGATCACCATATGAAAAGCAAAAGGGGCAATTTGATACTTGGGTCTTAACACTACAATGGAAAATTCATTTCACTCACCTTTTTGGTTTTTTTAGTATCCTTATTTGGTGTTGATTCACTAACTTCCGAAGCTTCTGAAGAACTGCTCTTTGCACGATCATACACCCATCCTACAATTGAATACAGTTAAAAATATTGTTCCAACTGATGAGGAAAAGAAAAAAGCTGTTTACTTCAGCAAACTCTATTGACCTTGACTTATAGGGTAATATAAAAAACAGCTCACCACTGGACAATGTCTATATAGTTGTAGTTCCTAAAAAGGTGAGTTAAGGTTAAATGCCCAGAATGACCTGACCAGTATTGAAATGTTTCAGTGATCTGTATCTAAATATAGTCACAAAGGTAATAGAAAAAGTTAGAGAAGACTTCTGTAAAAACATAAATCACTTTTTAAAACTTAGCCTAGTTATATTTAGATTCTTTGTACTCAAATGGACGTGTTATTTTAGGGTGTTTCAAATTTTCAAATTAATCCACATATTATGTGGTTGAATAACAATCTTTAAAGTACACTTATAAAGCATGCTAATATTTTAACATTATAGACTTCTTACAGCTTATATTTAATTTCTTTTCTTTTTTGGGAGGATAACAGGGATTGAACTCAGGGGCACTCGACCACTGAAACACATCCCCAGCCCTATTTTTTTTTTTTTTTTTTAATTTAAAGACTTTAGCGCCTCACTTTTGCTGAGACTGACGTTGAACTAGTGATCCTCCTGCCTCAGCTTCCTGAGCCGCCAGGATTACAGGCATGCACCACTGCGCCTGGCTTAATTTCTTTTTGACACTATTGGCTATATGCTAAAAATATTTAAGAGGTGATAAATACTTTAACATTTTGCTTAAAATATTCTAAAACTTACTACTCTTTTTGTAGAAGTTAGAAGGACAAAAGGATTAAAAAAACCCTATTCCTTCCCTTGCTTAAGTTTAGATCAGATAGGCAGTATTACGGACAGGTTTTTTTTTTTTTTTTTTTTTTTAACTGATTGACTAATTGTGATACTGGGGATGGCATCCAGGGCCTTGAGCATACTATGCAAGCACTCTACCACTGACCCACATCCCCAGCCCATGCACAGTTATATTTAATGAGAACATGATTAAAATCACACCCTGGTGTAGAGGTATTAAAACATAATGTAGGGACCATGAAGCAAAATCACAGATGATTTGGGTCTAGAAAATGTAGGTCTTTTTTTTTTTTTAGTCTAATTTTTAAACTTTATTTAAAAAGCTAGAAAAGTTATTTTCAACACATTTCTCCACATATAATAACAGGGCAAGGAAGTAGTATGCTAAAAGAACAAGCTTAGATAATTTTATTATTTTAATGTTGGATCTGTTGAATTTTTTTTTAAAAAAAGTACCAGTAATACAAATAGCATTAATGAAGATTTCTTTCATCACATTGTTTTGATAATATTATTAATATAAGTGTATGTTGCATCCTTCACAATTATAAACTACTTATATATATTTTGCTTTTTATTCCTACCATAAATCTGTGCATGTTTCTCACTTAAAAGGAGGAAACTACAATGATTCACAATGATTTCCAGTGTTCTTCATTATTATTGGTACCTTAATACTGAGGGATAATTTGAGGTTTTGTAGAAAATAGGGCAAGATGTAATGTTTGTTTTTTCTACTGGAGAAAAAAAAAGCATGATACCTTTATCAGAAGTGAGAATAATCCTGGATTTTTTTTTTCAGGTGCTGGGGATCAAACCCAGGGCCTTGCCCAGCCTAAGCATATCCTCTGCCACTGAACCATATCTCCAGCCCTGCTCTGATATTTTTTAAAGTACCATACTGATACAATATTTCACTACTATCAGTAAAATATTAATTACAACATGCTTCACAGTTAAAGGCTAAAGCTAAAATCTTCTGCTCTATACCATCTCCAATTTCTTTTTTTTAAAAATTTTTTATTGTTGGTTGTTCAAAACATTACAAATTTCTTGATATATCATATTTCACACTTTGATTCAAGTGGGTTATGAACTCCCATTTTTACCCCATATACAGATTGCAGAATCACATCAGTTACACATCCATTGATTTACATATTGCCATACTAGTGTCTGTTGTGTTCTGCTGCCTTTCCTATCCTCTACTATCCCCCTCCCCTCCCCTCCCCTCCCCTCCCCTCTTCTCTCTCTGCCCCCTCTACTGTCATTCATTTCTCCCCCTTGTATTATTTTTCCCTTTCCCCTCACTTCCTCTTGTATGTACTTTTGTATAACCCTGAGGGTCTCCTTCCATTTCCATGCAATTTCCCTTCTCTCTCCCTTTCCCTCCCACCTCTCATCCCTGTTTAATGTTAATCTTCTTCTCCTGCTCTTCGTCCCTACTCTATTCTTAGTTACTCTCCTTATATCAAAGAAGACATTTGGCATTTGTTTTTTAGGGATTGGTTAGCTTCACTTAGCATAATCTGCTCTAATGCCATCCATTTCCCTGCAAATTCTATGATTTTGTCATTTTTTAATGCAGAGTAATACTCCATTGTGTATAAATGCCACATTTTTTTTATCCATTCGTCTATTGAAGGGCATCTAGGTTGGTTCCACAGTCTTGCTATTGTGAATTGTGGGTCTAGAAAATGTAGGTCTTGAGGGCGGTGACAATCTGCTCTATTCTGTGGCACCTGTTCTCTAATGCCAATAGCCTGGCTTGGGAAAGGACTTCTTTTCAATGCTCATGAAAGGTCAGAGACTCAGGTCTGGACCCCGGGCGGAATAACTGAATGGCCACAGGGACTCTTGGCCAACATAACATGGGTAAAGAGATCCACAGTGCTCACCATAGATATAAACTGGGATTTGGGGCAAAATCTCAACTTAATAATACTGATTGAGTTGGAAAAAAATAGGGAGTAAAAAAAGCTGTCCTAAATCCCTGAACACTGACACATGAATACACACGAGTACAGTGAATATCTGCATATGAAAGAGCTGTGGTAGTTATAAATGAGAACAGATAAGGGTGTGTTACATATTTCATAACTTGCTATGAGGGTCCTCTGACAGAAATATAAAAAGCAGGGGCTGGGGTTTTGGCTCAGTGGTAGAGCGCTTGTCTAGCACGTGCGAGGTACTGAGTTTGGTCCTCATAAAAATTAGTAAAATAAAGGCATGTGTCCAACTACAACTGAAAAAAAAATTTTAAAAAAGGAATGTATGTATTATAGTACTCAATCATGGTGCATGCGCAAACACACACACACATACATGTTCATATGTATGTATGTTATGTATCTAGATTTTTTAAAATTATGCTTTTGAAGTGAAGTATGCTCATACCTTTTGGATTTTCATTGTATTCACGAATGGCCCGTTCCTCTAGGTTGACTTTTTTCTCCTATAAATAACAAAGAAACATATGACAAAAAACATTTATGTGGTGGTAGAAAACTTAGTCTTAGTTTTAAAGCAGGGTTCTAGAGCAAGCCTTTATAATGACTTAAATGTGTGACAATCACTTAACTTTACTGGGCTCTTGTAAAATGGGGCGTTTTAGATGTTAACTGCTAATATCCTCCTAGCTCATAACTGTATGATATACATATATATGGATATATATTTATATATATCATACCTACATATATCATACTATATATTATATATAATTATATAGCATATATATTATATACATTACATACATATAATATATATGCTATACAATTAAAGAATTCTCAAAGAAGATTCAGGAATACCAATTGGTATATGACTTGTCTTAATACTTTAAAATGTCAAATTGGTGTTTAATGATTCTACATTAAAAACTTTTAGGGACCATCCTAACTTGAACTCATAAATGTTCTCTATGAACAGAATCATTTTCCCCTTCTGAAAGAAAACAAATAACTGCTAGAACATTTTTTTTTCCTCAGTGTGAGGAAGGAGTCTTAGAAAAAGAAGGAACCAGTGAAGAGAATGACCTCTGTAGAACAGTGATATTTTGTTAAGTTAAAAGTACATGCATATAAAACAAGGCATGTTTCACAACTACACATTCAAATAAAGGACAGATATGATTCAGTAGTTGTCTACATTAGGGAAAAGGGAGACAGGCAGAGGCCTAAAAGGGAATGAATTTAAATAAGAGAGAAGACCTTGGGTACAGAGCAAGGATGAGAGTGTTTCAGCTATAGGCAAGACTAACTCATGTTCTTCATGAGAGTCCCAAAAGCGCAAATGAATTAATACAATGTCATTTAGTTTTGGGTTTCAGAATTCTGTGCCTCTGAAATGAATCCACAGTACTGTTAGCAAAGCAAATGATTTCAAACTTACCAACTGTCTCCTAGCAAGGTCATTCTCAGACAAAACCACCAAATGCAGATTATATTTTTGGAATTTCTAGTTCCACTTTCAGGATAGTCTTTGTTTCCTCAGTGATTCTCCCTCTTATTTCTCCTACATATACTTTTGTCTAGAGTGCATCTAAGGAAGAACTGATCGCAACCTCAGATACTGCTGTGACCAACTTTCTTTGCCTATATACATATACGTGTGTGTGTGTGTGTGTGTGTGTGTGTATATATGTATATATATATGTATGTATGTGTGTGTATATATATATATATATATATATATATATATATATATATTTATCTCCCATTTCTGCCACCAGCACGAGACTCCTAACTTTGCATTTCAGACTGGGTGCCCAACTTTTTGGTTCACTTCCCAACAATGTACTATTGTGGCCCATACAAATTTATTTCCACTCATGTAGGGAACAGAATGCAAATATGCTCTAGATGTTTGCTTGACTCATAAACTAGCCAAAGCCTTTTCCTGGCACATAAATGAAGTTATTCACAGAACTATTTCTGTTCCCAAAGGAAACTGTAATCTTCCCTGCAGGGACCAGAGGACCCCCATGCTTCTCTTTGGCATGATCTCAGGACTTAAGCATCCATCATCATACCTCTGTATCAACTGCAGCTGGGCTGTCATGGATACTGTTCAACTTCTCTGTTTCACCATGGTCATCTGCAGAAATACTCTCATCACTTCCTACAGATTTCTTTTCTTCCGTCAGATATTTGTCATTAATATCCTTATTAATGTCTTCTGATTCTGTTTCAGTTTCTGAAGATTCCTCATTCTGTGACAAAATTGATCATCAGAGAAGAGTAAGAATTTCTTTTTTAAAAATTAGAGATTTGATACAGCTGTCATAAATAATTCATACCACCTAAAAGAACATGTAGCAAATAAAATCACATACAGAAGCTGAAAAAATAAAATACTGTATAATCCATGATGAATATCAAGTTACTGTATTTTATGCATGCTTCTCTATTTCAATTACTAAGATTCCCAAAATTCTATTAGTACCTATGGCAAGGTTAAAATGGGAAAAAATGAAATTCATTTTCTTAACTGTCTCCAGAGTGCTTTTAAACTTGAGAAGTTAAAAAGCTTTTTATTTACTATAGCAGCATAACATTATTATGTTCATTTTCTAAGACATAGGGATTTAGAATTCCTCCAGTGGTCCAATTCACTGATATTCCATAAGAGAGGCAAGTATAACTATTTACATTTCAGGCAAAAAGATAAAAGGACATAGTTTAAATGCTTTGCTCTTGGTTATTAAAAACAAAGGGAAACCCAACTGGAGACAGAATTTGGTTTATCTGGCTACTATTCACCCAATCCAAATTATAAAACACCCAGTGCAAGGATCAAACAGATGGTTAATAAATCATATAATGATATTAAGAAAAGACATAAAATATTAATTTTAGTCTTTGTTCTATACTGAACAGGTTAGGTAGGGTTAACCATGAGGTAGATACCACTTACCAAAGACTTCTAAAACTTTTTTTCTGCATGCTTTCCCTCTAAGTGTATTATATGGTATATTATGCCTAGCCATATACACATTGTGGGTAGTTAACATTATCAGGGACAACTTCACTTTGAAAGGGAATAAGAAGCAAGGCTACTAGATCAAAGGGTAATGGGTGATAAATAGATATATTCATAAATATATATAAATGAAAGGCTAACTAGAAATAACAGTGCTCCTGAGAAATAGAATTCCAGGCTATGCCCCCCATGCCTCCACCCCCATCTCACAGAGGGAGGGTCAGTGAGCAGTGTTCCCAGAATAATCCTCACCTGGAGAGTCCGGCTAATCTAGCACCTGGGTCAACTCCAATCAGGCTTGTTAACTAAGGTATTAATGTCATCATAGGATAAGAGCATACTATTATAAAAAGGGATTTGGAGTTTTACCTTATTTAAAAATAAGCAAAACACAGCATCTGTTATAATGAATTACAATCTTACTCATTAACTAAGAAAATCTATAATAATAAAACTTTTGGAACTGCATCATTTTCTAAAATTTGAGAAAGCTATTAGAAAATGACATTGTTCACTAAAAATTACATCAATTGTAAGACTTTGAGCTTACTAAGCACATTTAAATTATTCTATACACATCTGGACAACTAGTTTAAATCACAGAAAGCACTTTACCTTCAAACTGAAACAATTTAGGAGAGATTGGCAGAATACTGTCATTTTATAAAAAGAAAGGGTGAAGTTTAAGCACATTCTTGGCACTAGAACCATATAAGGCATGTAAGGTAGTCTGAAATGGTCAAGTATGTGTCTTATGTTAGGACATCAGTAAAGAAGCAAGTGGGCCTTGACCTCTTGGTTCAGACACAGCACAATAAGCTGAAGTCTTTGGTGTGGTTCCAGGTAACATTTAAAAAAATATTTCTGATGGAGATTATCAAGAAAGCCAACATTCCTTATAAGTTTCAGTTTGTATAAGAATATAATTACAGGGCTCGGGGTGTAGCTCAGTGGTAGAGTGCTTGCCTAGCATATGTGAGGACCTGGGTTCAATTACCTGTATTTTTAAATACCAGGACATTAAAAAATCTACATTGCATATTTTAAGAACTAGAGATTGGTGTCAGAAATCAGCATAGTGGTTACCCTTGGGGGGGGGGGAATGGTAAAAGACTGGAAGGGAGCTTCTGGGGAGTTGATAGTATGCTTTTTCTTGATTTGGATGCTGATTAGTTTGTAACGTGTGTTCAGTTTGTGAAAAATACATTAAACTATGTATGTATGGGATATGCATTTTGTGTATAGTATAGTTTTATACAGTTAAAAGAACCCTAAATTACACAAAATTATAAAGCATAAAATTCTGTGCTATAATTCTGTATTTGTGATATGCTTCCATGTCACTCAGTGAACTTTTTCCAAATAGGTTATTATAGCCCTAAACATTTGCATCTTAAGTTATATCTGTCAGGAAAATGTCTTTATTTTTAAACTTTAAGTTCAGGGTTTTTTTAAGGATAAGTTTTGTTTTTTTTCTTTGTGTGTTTGGGTGTGTGTCTGTATGGCACTGGGGACTGAACCAGGGCCTTGTGCATGCTAGGCACATGCTCTACCACTGAGTTACACCCCAAGCCTTCATGTTTTAACTACACTAGAAATTACCAAGGTAGTAGTGAGGAAGTAGGAAGGACATTAAATACAAAGGTTTAAGCACTGTTTTCTAAGCCTTATTCTATCACTCACGGCCTCAGCATGACACCTAATCAATGTACTTTACAGGCTATCTGTAAAATGGGAAAATAACATTAGCAACACCTTATTCGGAGTGTTTGCGTAAAGATTAAAAAGACTACTTACACAAAAATAACATGAGTAAATAGTGTATATATTGTACATAAATATTAGTTATTTTATACAGGTCCCTCCATAAAGAATATTTCTAGTGTGCACTGAGGACTGGCAAAAAATAAGAAAGTTGGACATTTTTTTCCCTTATGTCCTAGATCTTGTCATTACAAAATAGTTTATTTAAAGTACCCTTATATTTATTCTACCCTCATCCATACATCCTTTTCTTCTGAGCCAGGAGTCCTGCAGCTAAGCATATGAGAAGGCAGCTGCATACCTGTTAGAAGTATCCATGGGACCTTAGCAAATTGGGGGTGTGTCAGTCTTGACTCTACTTCAGGCTAGGGTTGCCCCAGAGAATGATGCTCCTAGGCACTCAGTCTTTCCAAGCGAAGTCCAACTAATATTTCAACATTGGCAACCAATCCAAATTTTTAAAAAATCACTGTGTACATAGGGCAGATCACACTCATGGGCTACCAGTTGTGACTTCCAAATTCTTGTCTTGATACCATTTTAAAATCTCTTAAGTCTTCCTTCTTTCTAGGCACCAATCTCTTATTCTATTCTTAATTCTGTATTTTAATTGCTGAATGTATTGTAATTTAACTCTGAAAGATACAGACCTTCCTGCTGATTGGCATTTTCAGATTTATTCTTTATTTCCCTCTCTTTTTCTTTAGACAATTTATTTCCTTTTTGTATCTTAGACAAATATATGATGCATGATCATACTTTCTGTGCTAATTACTTTATATAATTTGACAATAATGTTGGTACACAGGAAAATCTGTTGTGTGACAGCACTAACACCTACATTTTAGGTTAACCACTCGAGTGTGATCAGCCTTTCACTGCACTTCAAACATGGAGGGGGACCCATGTAATGGTGTATAAAAGTAGTTTCACTCCACCTCTTGCTAAAGGGTTATCAATATTATAATCTAATTTATTCCCAAAGATCTATTCCCATAAGTCATTTTTGGTTGGTATATTGTATTTAAACAAAAGCCAAGTTCATAGGACTAAACTCATGCACATCAGTCAGTGACTTGAAAATTCCTGACTGTACCTTTGTGTGTGACTTGGTATGATCAGAAACGATAATTACAGTGATACAGAATACTATTGCTGAGCGCCCATAACATACTTCATGTACTAAGTACTTTGATCAAAGGACCCCTCCTTTATTAAAAGAGGAAATAAGACTCAGAAAGGTAAACAAAACAATAACTAGAAACCTTTTCCAGGGACGCAGGGCTAATCAGTGGAAGGCTGAGATTTGAATTCAGGTCTGGACCCTAGAACCCGTATTATTTCCCAACTCTTCCCAAATAATTTGAAGATCATATGGGCTGCCCTCACAACTATTTTTCCCCTCCAACACTGATATTTAAAGTATCACAGACTCTTCTTGTGGTTCATAAGATCCTGCCAATAACATTCTTATGTACCACTGTACAAATTATTAAACAAAAATTTAGAATATTTTCCTCAAAGTATCCAAGTCTTCAGAATATATATTTCCCTTTCTAAACTGATAAATATGCCAGGAGCACTCTATGCCTGATATTTATATTTTTAAGTTTAGAACTGATTCCATTCCTTGCAAATGTCCCTGTCTTCATCCTCCCGATCTTATTCCAGGCCCTCTTCATTCTTTGTCTGGTTACAACAACTGCCTCTTAACTGGGACTCCCAACTCATCCTGTCCTCTTCAAATCCATCTTCCATATTGCTACTAGAATGATCACACAAAAAACCTTTAACATCTTGGTTAACAAACATATCAGGCCCTTTGCCTCTTTATTTCTAAGACCAAAGTATACCCTAGGCTGTCATTACTTCAAACATTCTCATGACTCTCATCAGCCTGGAAAGTCCTCATATCTCCTTGACTTGTTTACCTGATTGTTTTATTTGACATGACTCAGTTCAAGTTTTCCCACTTGTTCCTAGGAAGCTCTTTCCTAACCATTGTCTAGCAGCTGAACTTCCATGCCAAACACTAAGTTCCCATTCAGACTACAGAGTTCCTTGAGATCAGGAACCACATCTTACTCCCTGCATACCCAAAACATGAAAACCTTTTCTTCTTACTCATTAAGTAATTTAATGGAAGAAAAAAGTCATAGAGTTGTTTTGGGGGTCATATTTTTGTCTGGGCAGTCCTGGCAAAGAACACAGGGGTACCGGGAAACAAATAGCACAGTTAAGAAACAGTTAAGGCAGAGCTGCCTTGGTGTTCCCTGATGTCCTTTGGAGAAATATATACCTAAAGTCCCCGAGAGCTAAGAGGGCCACAAGAGGTGGATTGTAAACTGTTCTCACTTTTTGAGATTGACCTGACTTGGGGAAGCTTCCGTTGCTTTTTGGTGTTTGGTACATAAGTATTTGTTGAATGAATAGGTACCAAATATTAAGCCATGATTCAGGTACTGGAACTGAATTTGCACAATGAAAAGAATAAAGGAAGGAACTACAGCACCTTCTTCTGGGTGCACATTTTATTTTTTATATACACATGAAGAGCAGTTTATCTCTATCATGAATTAACAAAAGACATTTCAATTGCACTCACCTCAAGTGCTGCTGTTCAGCAGCAGCAGGTGCTTCTGCCAGTACTCCTCAGCAGCTTACCTTAAAAAGTCTTTTTCTGCCAAAGTCCTTATTAGGAAATAGTAACTCAATGGATTCTACATATATAACTTATACTTCCCTCAGTAATGACCAGTGATAAGCTATAGTAAAAGCTCAAGAAACCAGCAGATAGGAATGATAAAGAAGCAACCAGTGATTTTAATCTAGGTAACCAAGTGTTAATTCATGAGGGGCAATGTGGTCTCATTCTTAACTTCCTTTCCTTTCTCTCCTTATCTTTATATAATATTTACAAATATGCAATTTATATATATAATATTTATAAATAATCAAATCCCTTCTATTCATAAAGGTCTCGGTTCTTTTACCCACACCATCCCACCACTAACTAGCAACAAACTCCCTTCCATAAACTTCAGAGGGCAGGAGGCCTGCCACATACATGATTAAATAAATGTTCATTGAGTAGTGGGCACTGAAAGTTTGCATGCTTAGTTTAGTCTAACTGTTAGTATGCTTGAAGGTGGGATGATTTTGGTGATTGAGACTTTTTTTCTGAGAAAAAGAGATACCAGCAATTCTGGTTCTGACAAAGCTGTAGTTGGTAAGGAACACTTAGCATTCCTATAGAATTACTTAACTTGCCCATTCTAATTCCATACTTTTCCAGGTAAAGAAACCAAAGCCTGAAAAGGTTAAAAAAAAACTGGCTCAAATTCATATAGCTTTAAAGTACAAATCTAGAAGCAGGGCCTTGGCCTCAAAATGACTAGTATACTGATTTTGACCAGAACATTATCCCTATAGAAACTACTGCTTCTAAGTTTTTGGCCATGGAAATGGAAAGAAATGGTAAGAAATGTTGTCTAAAAGTGGATATCCAGACCAGCTGAAATACTAATACGTGCACACATTAGAACATGATTTCAGTATTGCTGGCCGGTTATCTCTTAATTGGAAGATTGCTGGGAGCCATTAGCCAAGTAGGTATGACAATTTCCTTGCCAGTGTACCCCATTTTGCAGTGACATTACATGTAGGTGACCTTGCTCAAGGACCAGGGCGGATTAGGATGTTTCCAGTTTAGGATAATCGGGTTTAGGGCGTTCCAGGTTTAAGATTATTCCTGCTGGGAATAGGGCGTATCCTGCTGCCTGAGTTCCCCTTGAGTTCTCACGGGATTCAGACAGTATATTTTGGGAGATAGAAGCCCAGTGGAGGTGGATTTTGGGCAGAGAACGTGGATTTCCCCAGAACGTGATTGTAGACGGCTGGTGTGAGTTCAGGAATAAAGAGTTGCTGTTTGAATCTACAAGCTGTGTGGTGGCTCGTGATTTTGTGCCCAGCCAGACTGCGGCAGAAGATGAATGCCGCTACCTTTAAGTTTAGTAACTTGAGTTTAGAGTTTCTCATCTCCCTTGAGTTCCTTTATGGGCTTCCTTTTGAACTCTGTCTCTATCATCCATCTTACTTAATCACTTTAAGTCTACTTTTTCAATAACCATGTTTGGCACATAAATTTTATTACAGTATTATTAATCCCACTTCTCAAACACTTAATGAATGTGGTAGAATTTGGTTGAGGGCTGCAATGCCAAATCAATGTATTTGGTTAGATATGGGAAGTTACCAGAGATTCCAGCAGTTAAGAGACAATTTATAGCTGTTTCTAGAAAATTCTTCACTTTGATTCTAGTCTTTCTTCTCTTTTTCATTTTTACCTAAGAGAATCGAATGTGCAAAGTATTCATCTACACAAATTTCATAGGAAGTTTACCATCAAAATCTTCTTTGATTAAAATATAAGAAATCCCTCATGTCCAAAATATGGAAGTGACTGGGAAAGGAAATCAGTTGAAAAGGGAGCAATAAATACACAACAATCAAACTAACTGCATTTTATACACTGAAAATTTATGGGAAGACTAAAATTACTCTAGTGGAAATTAGTCTAAATCTACTTTAGCCTCTTTAAAATTCAATATCTAGTACTAGACAGTTTCTTTTCACACACAATTACTGACTGTATACATTAAATCTTTATTTTACTGGAAACATCCTGATATGCAATAGACAAACTGAGAATTACAGGATAGTCAATGAAGAGTACATACAGGGCAGGTAACAGACACTGAGTTCGAAGGTTCTGACAGTATAGTTAGAGCTCAGAAATGATAGTTTAGAAATACAGAAGACAAGAGACATTAAAGCCAACAAACTTGTTAAGAGAAGAAAACAAAAATTTATAAAAACTTAAGTTAACTTTAAAGTATATATTTTTCTTCCTTAAAAACTTATTATACAAATAACAAAAACAATAGAGCAAATCTGCTTGTCAGAATGGAAAGAATGTTAAGAATTAGAAAAGACCATAGTTATATCATCTCATCCACTCTATTTCATGAATGAGGAAATGAGCTTACTGAATCACTTTGCCCATCTGATAAACACTTAAAAGTTATACATACTTTCAGATTACACATTTAAGTAAATCTCCATTTTATTAGGTATACTAATGAAATGGAGAGCTCAATTAGGATGTAAGCCCTGAACACAGCTGTCACTTTGTAGACACAGACTGAAAAATATGTGCTAACATACGTATAAGAACTCAGAAATTCTGATAGCCCTTAAGAATCTATACTATTTTTTAATGGTCTGATTATTAATACAAACAAAATACTCTTGCAGTATATTTCTATTTCCAAAATGTGACTTAATGATGAAAATATAATGTCAATTATCTGTTATGGTCTTTTAATATTTTCTGGTTATAAATTTATAATTTGGGGCAAAACTACAATGAGATGCCAGTTTAGAAGAAACTAATTTTGCAGTGCCCTCCTTCTGCCTTTGACCCCTTAACACAACCTGCATCAGTTGCTTCTTTACCACATGTAAAATAACCACAATACAAAATCAGTTTTTAGTAAAATGAGTGCCAATCGCATGCAAGGTGTTCAAATGATTTAGCTGGCCATAATCAGGTCAAATTTAAAGTCTATTACTTTAATTCCAAATAATGTGGTAATACATTATTCCAGAATTTTTTGGAACCTGGTGGCCCATTCTCTAAAAGTTGTTTTGACTGCACTGGCCTTTTGAACCTCTGCTCTTTCCCCTTTCCCTGTGAGTTAGTAACAGACTTTTTTTGATATGTTCTATGTCTGTCACATTTCATAGATCCTTTTGTTTTGCTCTCTTTTTTGGACTCTTTTCTGTTACCCTGACTTTCCTTCTCTTTTTCACCCATTTCCTGGTATTTCCCCTCTTTTTCCTCATTGTCTACCTCTTCTTCCTCCTCCCCTTCCCTCTCCTTCCTTTCCCTATTCTCCCCTTCCTCTTCTCCCTCTCCTTCCCTTTCTTCTTCCCCCTTTCCTTCATTTTCCTCTTCTCCTTCCTCTTCTTCCTCCTCTCCTTCATTTTCCCCTTCTCCTCCTTCCTCTTCCCCATCTCCTTCCTCGCTTTCCCCCTCTCCTTCATTTTCTTCCTCTCCTTCCTCTTCTTCCCTCTCTCCTTCATCTTCTTCCTCTTCCCCCTCTCCTTCCTCTTCCTCCTCCTCTTCCCCCTCTCCTTCCTCTTCCTCCTCTCCTTCCTCTTCCTCCTCTTCCCCCTCTCCTTCCTCTTCCTCCTCTTCCCCCTCTCCTTCCTCGTCTTCCTCCTCTCCTTCCTCTTCCTCCTCTCCCCCATCTCCTTCCTCTTCCTCCTCCTCTTCCCCCTCTCCTTCCTCTTCTTCCCTCTCTCCTTCTTCACTTTCCTCTTCTCCCTCTCCTTCCTCATCTTCCCCTTCTCTTTCCTCTTTACCTTGCTCCCCTTCTTCCCCAGTTTCCTCTTCTTCCCCATTTTCCTCTTCTCCTTCCTCTTCCCCCTCTCCTTCTTCCTCTTCCCTATTTCCCTCACTTTCCCCTTCTCCTTCCTCTTCACCTTGTTCCTCTTCTCCCTCTCCTTCATTTTCCCCTTCCTCTTCTCCTTCTTTGCCCTCTCCTTCCTCTTCATCTTCTTCCTCTTTTCCCTTTCTTTCTTTCTCTACCCTCTCTCCTTCCTCTGTTTCCCCATCTCCTTCCTCTTCCTTCCCCTCCTCTTTCTCTTTTTCTCTATCTCTTTCCTCCCCTCCATTCTTTTCTCCATCTTCTTTCTCCTTTCCCCCTTCTCCTTCCTCTTCACTTTCTCCTTCCTCTTCTGCTCTTTCTTTTCCCTCTCCCTTTTTCTTCTTCCCATCCTCCTCTTCTTCCTCTCCTTGCCCCTCCTCCTGCTCTCCTTGCTTCTCCTCCCTTTCCTCCTGCTCTCCTTGCTCCTCCTCCCTTTCCTCCTGTTCTCCTTGCTCCTCCTCTCTTTCCTCCTCTTCTTCTTGCTCCTCCCATTCTCCTTCCTCCATCTCTTGGTTTCTTTCTTCCTGGTGGCCTTTGTCCCCCTCCTTTTTCTTCTGTTTTACCTCATCTCTTTTCTCCCACTCCTCCTCCTCTTTTAGGTACTTGCCTTCCTTATCCAGACTCTCCATTTTTCCTCTTCCTCCATCTTTCTCCCCTTCCTCCTTCCCATGCCATTGTTCCACTTCTGAACTACCCTCCTCATAGATTTGGTTCCTTTCACCTTCAGTCCCATCCTCTGCCTCTCCCTTGCCTTCACTCACCTCTGCTCTGTTTGAAAGGTCATCTGACAGGGTTCCTGCTTCCTCCTCCTTTGTTTCTCCTTCCACCTCCACATTTTCCTTATGTGCCTCTACCACTTGCTCCTCTATTCCACTTCCTTCTGAATCCTCTGTTCCTTCCTGCTCCTCTGGTATCTCTGACAAGTGGTCACATTTATAATCATATTTTGTCATGAATCTGGATACTCTGGGTTCAGTCTCGAGTCCTTGTTCGACATATTTTCTGCTGAACCACATGTGATGATCAGTTTCCAGTTCATCCTCTTTCTCTTCACTATCAAATTCTATTGACTCGGGCTGATCCAATATGTCGGCTGTACCCATCTGTCTCTGGCTTTCACATTCCATGTAACTGTCTGGCTCTTCTATCAATTCTCTTTCAGGGTCAAAGATCATATCTTGCTGCCTACTTTTCCTTTCCTGAGTAAAGCCTTTGTCGTCTTCATCCTCAAAATTCACATCTTTTTCTGGTAACTCATCAAAGAACATATCATATGGTAAACATTCTATATTCTCTTTTCTTTCTTGTATATCTTTCAGACCTGCCATTTCCATCAGCTCAGTTTTCTTCTCAGACACTATTTCTTCTCCATCACTTTCCTTTTCTGTGTCCTTAGTATCAAGTTCATCAACCTCACTTTTACTCTCATGTCTAAATATCTCTTTTTGCAAGCCCTCTTCATTGATGTTGGCCTCAGGGTCCTCCTGGTCTGAGTCATTATCTACTTCCTCATCTGTAAACGTTTCCATAGTCTTAGCTGCTTGCATCATGAAGATCCCTTCATCTACCTGTTCCTTATATGCTTTCCCTTCTTTCATTTTTGATACCTCTTCATATTCATATTCATTACTATCATCATCATTTTCAGTACAAGCTGCATGCTGAATCAATTGGTCAACTGCTTCTTGTTTCTGTAAATTTTTTGAAGTAATCATCATACTACTATTAGTTGACAATGGCAACTTTTCTTCTATAAATTACTGCTACAATTTTACATTTTTAAAAGTAGAATAAAAATGTCCAGATAGAATAAAAATATCAGATATTTTTCTGAGGTTTTATTTTCTTTAGGAATAACTTATACCACTTTCTAGGTCTCCAGTATATCTAATTTTGACTTAGTAACATGTATCTGTGTTTGTTTAGCTTTCAGTTTTAATCATGTGCCTTAATTCTGCCAATCACAATTCCAATATTTATTATCTACCCTTTTTCTCAATTGGAGTAAATACTTACATTATGACATTTCTAGATTGATTTTGCAAGATGCTATTTCAAAATTTACACCGCACTTGCATGAATCATTTCAGTATAATTTTTCCACCTTCTCTATCATTTTTAATTTCCAAATTTTGATTAGTCTTTGAGTTCATGAAATCCACAAAATTAATCAATATATGAAAATTTTTAAAACTGAAAAAAATGAGTAGCTTATTTTTAGAAGAAAAAAGGAAAACTGCACATGAAATTTTTTTAAATCTATAAGCTAATAACAATATTTTTCTTTCCTAAACAAAATATTTGTATGAATTTTCAAAAGTTTTACCCTATTATATTCTTTAAAATAATTTGTAAACATGAAAAATCACTAAAAAGAAAAAATACTTAGGGCAAAATGTAAGATTTAGGTAAAAACTATGAAATCACACATTGAGATTTGAATGATATATCAACAATATAAAAATAATTTCCTGCTGAACAAAATAAGGCAAAACCAAATTGTTGACCTAAATTCTACAAGTTAATTAATTCAAATATTTGATGAATTTGGATCTCTGGATGGTAAAAGCTCACAAAATCAAATTTTATAAATTGTGATGAGTGTTAAGGCATAGGAAGAGGTTCAACTTTTACCAAAGAAATAATTAAAACAGGACAAGTTATGAATTAACAAACTGATATAGAGAAATGGTATAACAAATATGTTTTACTCACTAAAGTAGGCCTGATAGAGCCTAAACTTAAAAGGACTATCTAAAGTATGAAATACATATCAGCTTAAAAGGAAGTACTTTTCTATTATGTTCTAGGTCTGTCATTTCAAAAGTGCTAAAACTTGAAAGTTCTTTCCAGAGCCCTAAGAGAAACAGGCCCAACAGTCAGAACTGATTTCTAAATGTATGTGCCTTTCTTTTCCCAGAACAGTAAGGCAGCCCAGAAGAGGCAGAGCCCAGAGTCTAAGAGCAGAGAAAGGAAAGAGGAAAGATGGAAGTATAGTCAGTAACTAAAGCAGTTAACATTCATTGAGCTTCCACAACTGCGGTGGAAGCCATATTCAAAGGCATGCTGTTATTCACCATGACTCTCACTGATATACACAGGACTAATGAAGACTGGCTCTAAATTTTTATGATTTATCAAGATGCTCTTTCATTTCAGTGGCTTTGGTTTGAAGAATTTTTATCTTAATATGGCAAAGACACTAGAAATAGAAAATGTTTTTTACAGCCTCCTTCCTTTAATTTACATTTCTCTGCTTTATTTTCCTAATCTCCAAACTCCTCATCCTTTTATCCCACTAGTTCTTAAAGCCAGGGAAAGCAAAAAATCTAACGGAAGGCCTTTATTTCTCCAGGGTTGTGGAAGACATAGACTACTCCTTCCTCTTGCTATTTGTTATTCAGTAAAGGTCTCCTTTTCACCCATAAACAGTCTCGAGTTTCCAAATATTTATTTTAATCATGTTTTATGCTATCCATTCCTTGATAAATTAAAAAGACAAATCTAAAAATTAGAAGTGATTATCAAATATTTTTTACTGAAATCACAAAATAGCAGACCTAGAAAAAAATGTTAATATCACCCAGTAAAGTCAGCATAGTAATTCACCCAAAGTCATATTCAACCAGTCAGACTCTGATAAACAGTGGCCTCTTTCTATAAGTAAGAAATACAATTATGAACTATTGCTAGACAGAAGAAAATATAATTATCACAACTTAAGTTAGTAACTCCAAAGAACAAATTTCAGTAATGAAATTCTAGCATTCTTGCTGCATCACAGAAAATACATACCAACAGAACAAGCCAAATGGAGGTCATCTACATTGTGCTCCTCTGTCCTTTAAATTCTTAAATAAATGAATACTTACCTTTCTTGTGGTCTTCCCAGAAACTTTTCAAAGCAAAATAATTTAAACTGTTCTTACCTACCATAATAAAAATAACTCTCTATATTATACCTTTTGTTTTTGAATTGGCGAAAATGTTAATGACTTGTCATCAGAATTCAGGTTCATCATATGTGTCTGAAATAAAAAAGAAGTATATGTTCTCAAAAATATAGACTATATATAGGCTAATGCAGGCTATATATATGATCGTGCATTCTAAATACACACACACACACACACACACACACACACACAGTAAAATGAATGCCAAACAGTTCAGACAGTAATATAATCTACTCTCAATTGCCATGCTAATGGTGTTAAGATAGAAATAAATTTTATCATACATTAATTAAACTTTGTTTGCTAATTTTTAACCAATAAAGTTGGTTAAAATTAGCAAAACCAAAGAAATAGTTTTTTTGTGCACGAGAATATAGAAGACATATACATACATGTTCACACAACACATGAACCAAAATTTATACCAAACTCATCTACATAGATACAGAATCATTACCATATTTAAGATATCATTAGTTTCTTCAAGGCTTTCTGAATCTGCTGCTGAAGAATTTTCTGTCTCTTTCTCTTTGGTCATGTTATCTTGAAAAAAGTCTGAATGATGAGAAGGAAAAAGGAAATCCAGATTTCAATAGAAATATAAAAAGCAACTAGACAGAAATTCTATAATACAAAGTGTGAGTACAATTTTACCAAAGGTCCTTTGATTTAATGTCAGGGGAGCTGAATAGAAGTCAACCACAGTGATAATGTGTTTTAAAATCTCTTTTTCAAGGTTTAAGAACTTTGACACCAATTAGATAATAACTGTATCATTCATATGGACAGGTTAATACTGTTCCTTTGGGATACCTACAACCCACATATTGAGCACTGGATGCTAGCCCCAAGAAAGGTCCCAATCACCCATATATTCCTGGCTTTTTACCCCAGTGTAGCTCCCCTATACATCATATCAGGCTGTATGGCCAATTAAATAAAGCAGACATAACTATGATGTCATTCTAGCTCTGCTTTGCTACATGCATGCATGTTCTCTCTTTTGGATCACTTGCTCTGGAGGAAGCCACTTTGTGAGCATCTTTACATAGAAGCCTATGTGAAGAGTACAGGAAGCCCTCTGCCAATGGCAACATGAATGAGCTGGAAATTCAACTAGAGCCCTGTATGACAGTGTGACTTTAACTCGATGAGTGAGCCTGAGCCAGAATTACCCAGTTAATGTGATCCTGGATTCTTGACTCTCAGAAACTATGTGAAATAGTGTCTGTCATTTTAACTTGCTAAGTTTTATGGTCATTTTTAAATGTAGCAACAAATAACTATCTCAAGTACCTTTCACAGAAAATGGCAAGTTATTATATCATAAAGCAGAAAATTAAAAGTCATAAGCTCTATTTGACCTTACATTTTTCTAAAGTTTCTCACTATATCCTCTTTGATCACCTGTCCATTTATTTGAGGGGAGTTTCTTAAATGAAGTCTTAACTACAAATGCCAGTCCACACTGATCTCTCCATTTTAAATCTATTCAACTCCATGAGCAAGTACTCATTTTGTATCTATTCCATGTGTTGTAATATGCAGAGACAGTAACTTAAATTTTAACTGCTAATTCTTTTGTTGTTCATTATCTATATTTAAGTTTTACAATAGATGTTGATATACATAGACTATAAGTTCATTAAGAAGTAGTAATTATCAAGGGAATATAAAAACATAGAGGAAAGAGAAATCACACATGAATGTTGGGAATCAGGAATGGTTTCACTAAAGAGGTGCATGGAAGGATGAGTAGTGTTCTGAGAGGCAGGCAGAGATAGAGCTGGAAAGGGAATAAATGAATTCCCATTCCTAATAAAGCCAAGGAGTAGGAAGAGAAGCACATGGAAGGAAGCAACTTGTGTTGAAGGCTGCCAATGTCCTAAGAACATATACTCTTTTGTGTGTTGGATTAATCCTATGATAACAAGAAAGGTTAAACATTATATTCTCATTTTACGAATGAGAAAAGTATACTTAATTTACCATTATGGTACCTAATGTCAATCTCAGGTCTATGTAACTCCATAGCCCATGTTCTTTCCAGTAAGTCAGACTCTGAATTGCTCAGTTTGATCAAAATCAGGGGTTACATTTTTTTTTTCTCTAAAAGACCACACAGTAAATATCTTATGATTTGTGAGCCATACAGTCTCTGTCCTAACTTAACCTCTGACATTGTAGAATGAAACAGCCATAGACAACACATGAAGGAATGGGTATGAATGGGTTCAAATAAAAGTTTATTTACAAAAACAGGTGGCTGGCTAGATTTGGTCCATGGGTCATAGTTTCCAGACTCCTGATTTAAATAGAGGTTATAAGAAAAAAAGGTTACTGAGGGAGAGAGAGAGAGCCAGAAAAGCAGTTGGGAGTTATAAGGAAACATTTATTTTCATAAATATCAGGGATCCTCTGAAGACAGTGGAGCAGATAGGATCTGAACTGGACTTAAGGGAGATTAATGTGAAAAGTGTTACACTGGATATACTGGAGGTAAGAAAATGTAGGTTTAGAAAATAGAGTAGCTTTTTTTAAGCTGATGGCTTTGTCTCAGATGAGAAAACAGAAATAACTAAATATGATGTGCTTGATCTTCTCACCAACATATACTATTACCTAAATTTGTGCCCAAGTTCTCATTTTCCTGTTAATGTAAAATGTCTTTCCTATTACCAAAGACTGCTCTGTATGCCAGCCTCTTCTGTCTTCCAAGAGCTTTTGTCTCCTAGGACTACCAAGATCTCCTGATTATAGGTATACACATGTGTTCCAGTTTTTCCCATGGATCCCACAGTTCCCTCTAGCTGCCTGCCAAGTGTTCTGGACTATCTCATGACCAAATAAGCAAAATAATGATCTACACAGCCTATCTCCTCTTCACTTCCTCATTCCCTATTCATGCTTTAATACTTATCATTCTGGCTTCTGTGATCTTTCCCTGGAACTGCTCTTTGTTGAGGTCACCAGTAATCTCCAGGATACCAAATGCACTGGATGTTTCTTTGAGTTCTTTTCCCTTAATCTTTGAGCAGAGATTTGCATTCATGCCTCTACTTTTTCCTAATTTTCCTCCTCCTCCTCTCTTACTGACTGATGAGATCAAGAAAGATAAATATTCTTATGTCTATATCCTGGTCCCTCTTCTCTTCTGACTCTACTCTCTGTTGATTTCACCAACTTTGTACATTTTAAATACCATTTCTCTACTGATGGTTTCCAAATTTTATCACTAGTTCAGAGCTCTTTTCTGAACTTTAGGCTATTTTTCAACCGCCTGCTTAATATTTCCATTTGCGTGTCTCATAGACACCCCAGGCTCAATTCTTAAATTTCTTCCTCAAACTTGTCCATCATCCTATTGCTTAGGAACTACCCTTGATTCTTCCCTTTATGTCATCCCTATGTGTAATCTATTAATATGATAAGCAAGTCTAGTTGGTTATATGTCTGAAACATATCATCTCAACTGCAAAGACCTTGGTCCACACATTGCTATCTCTTGCAAAAAAAAAAAAAATCTGACAAGTATTTTTCTTCTTCTTCTAATATGGCTTCCCTAGAATCCACATGGAGGTAGAAATGATCATTTTAAAATATCAATTGGATTGGAACATATCAGTCCACTCTTTAAAACCCACTAATTGCTTTTTATTGTATTTAAAACCATTCAAGCTTGACACAGTAGTGCACACCAGTAATTCCTGCTACTAAGTAGGTTCAGGCAGTAGGATCAAAGTTTGAGGACAGCCTCTGCAACTGAGAGACGCTGTCTCAAAATAAAAAAGACTGGGGATGTAACTGAGCAGTAAAGTATCCCTGGGTTCCATCCCTAGTGACATACACACTAACACACACACACACACACACACACACACACACACACACAGAGAGAGAGAGAGAGAGAGAGAGAGAGAGAGAGAGAGACAACCATTCAAATTGAATAGGCTCTTTCTGGCCTATAAACTGAGGAATAATTTTTCACTGTCTTTTCTCCAACATCATCCTGTTCTGTCTTTTCCCTCACTTTAGAGCCCTACTGGTCTTTCCTTTTCTTTGCCTCTTATTTTCTCTGCCAGGAATGCAACTACTGTCAATTTATGTGGCTATTTCTTATCCTTTATGTTTTAGCATGAATGGCATCTTCTCAGCAAGACCTACCCTGATCCATTTTCTTCCCTTATAAAGACAAAAGTCTGCAAATAATTTAGAACAAATCATATTATATACTGAGTATAACTTATAAGCTACTTATTATAAAGAAAGTTTTATTAGTCACAAAAAGATAGGGGAAATTTTTCCTTTTGATCTAGGTACAAAATTATGTACATATTTACATTTAAATCTCTTGAAGTGGGAAATGACTTTCTTTCCCCAAACCACATACTTTTCTTCCCTGTATACAATGCTTGTCAGAATCTACTACTATACTTTCCATGTCTAGGACTGAAAAGCATCATTTGACATTGATTTTTTTTGGGGGTGGAGGGTCCTGGGGTTGAACCCAGGGGCATTTAACCACTGAGCCACATCCTCACCCCTTTTTTTTGCATTTTATTTAGAGATAGGGTCTCACTGAGTTGCTTAGTGCCTTGCAAAGTTTCTGAAGCTGGTTTTGAACTTGTGATCCTCCTGCCTCAGCCTCCCAAGCTGCTGGGATTACAGGTGTGTGCCACCGCACTCAGCCTTGACACTGATTCTTATTTCAAAAAGACCATACAGGAGAATTAGGGTTGTAGCTCAGTGGCAGGGCACTTGCCTAGCACATATGAGGTACTGGGTTCAATCCTCAGCACCACATAAAAATAAATAAATAAAATGAAGGTATCGTGTCCATCTACGACTTAAAAAAACAACATACAAAAGTTGTGGTGAAGAAACTCAGCTCATTATCAAGGTCCTGTCTAGATGATAGATCGCAAACAATAAAAAGTATGTGCCATGGTTCTTAATTCCCAATGTACAGGTTTATCTTTCTCTTTTCTTTTTTGGTACTGAGGAGTGAACCCAGGGGGCACTTTATCACAGAGCTACATACCCCATCCCTTTTTAGTTTTTGAGATAGGGTCTCTCTAAGTTGCTTAGGGCCTTGCTAAGATGCTGAGTCTGGCTTCAAATTTGTGATCCTTCAGCTTCCCAAGTCACAGAATATGGGCCTGTGCCACCAAGCCTAGCCAGGTTTATCTACTTAAATTTCAAATCTACTTCTTCTGATCTCCTGGTCCTGCGCCCATCATCCAAGCATACACCCTCTAATACCATACAGACACTCCTTCAAGATATAAAGTCTATGAACACAATCATGTGGAAGAGGTGTATAGTAGTAAAAGAGTTGGGATTACAATTTAAAGCATGAATATCTAATAGGGACTGAGATAGAGGTGTTACTGATAATCATAAGTATATTTATTTAGGGGTTTCTAGAGGTGATGAGCTCAATGCTAAATATTTTACATGCCTGATATCACTTAATCATTGAAATCATTCTCTGAAGTAGGCATCATTAAATGATAAGGAAACTGAGGCTTAGATTTAGTCACATAGTTGATAAATGTCAGAGCTGGCATGCAACCCTAGATCAATTTTAATTCCATATCCCATGCTTTAACCACTATGAATCACTGCTTAAATACAGAACTTGACATAGATCCAGAAGACCTGCATTCAAATCCTGTCCACTTCAGATATAAACTGACTGACCTTGGGTAAGTCACTTGATTTCTTCAGGTCTAGCTTTTCTCATTTGTAAAATAAAGAATATAATTCCCACTTATTTCATGAAGTTGCTTCAGGTTTTATAGAAAGTAATATAATAATGGCATGCATATTATCCATTACTCTATAAAGACATGCTGCTATGGTTACAAGATTCATTGATGGTGCTTTGTATTTGTAAGGGTATTTCTGGGTTTGAGTTCAAGTGGGTGATATCAGGCTCTAATTGGGGATGAAACAATTTAATGAACTGGAGAAAACATCTTAAGATAAAACATGAAAGCAATAGGAATAAAAGGCACATTTCTCCTAAGAGCAGGCAGGGTGACAAGTATTACCTGGATCCAGTGGCTCCGTGAAGTCAGAGGTGCATTTCTCTGAGAGGTAATTAATAGGCACAGGGAAAGAGATTGAAGAAGGGGAAAAATAAGGTACTGAGGCAGTCTCCTCTAATGGAGGTAGTGTTCGAACCATGTGAATAGATTCTGGGGATTTCTCCTTTAAAATAAAATAATAAATATCTGTCAAATGATGTTATATATAACATTGGCATAAATTTCCTTGCAGTTGCTAAAAATATTTAAGAGAAAGAGTCCAAAGTCTACCAACATTCCATAACATTCACTTCTTAATAATCCCCAGGGGATCAAAAACGTTTTGTTCTGTTGTTTCTGTATCTTAGTTGCTCTAAATTGTCAATCGGAAAGCCTGTTTTTCACATTTTGGGGAAAAAAAATGTGTGTGTGTGTGTGTGTGTTTTCTCTGCTTTCTCTTATAGAAACAAAAATTTGCTCATGAGATATAAAAAATTACAAAACATGGGTGGAATATTTCTCAACCTTTCCATATATACTTTTTGTAAATAAAAAGTCACACTTAACTTTTACTCCAAAAGGAAAGAATTTAAGAACTTAAAGTAATTTTCAAAGAGGAATTTCTCCTTTAAATATTTGGCATTTTCATTTTTTAAAAAAGTATAAGTGTCACTGAAACAGTAATTTTAAAGCACATGAGAATCTCTAAATTTAATTGAAAGAAAATATTCCTTTTCTCCAACTAAATTCCTTCTTGGTTTTTCATGTTTCATAGTTTATAGTATATAACCTTCCACCACATGAGGTCTAACTAAAAGATAAAAGAATATAGCATTAGGCAAGATGGTGAAGTCCTAGAGATGTGCTGTACAACATAGCGCTGTGCCTATGTTAATAATACTGTATTATATGCTTAAAAATCTGTTACATGGGTAGATCTCATGTTCTTACTACAATAATAGAAAAAAGGGTGTGACAAGTTAAAGTAGAAGATGAATCACATGAAGTTAAAAAAACAATGTAGCATCTACTCTGAGGTGTAAGAAAGGTCTGTAAAAGGATGCTTTGTATACTATCACTGTCTACAAGCAGAGGTTATCCATGATAATTTGAATTGTCTAATTTGTGTCTTTAATGGCTTAATTCTGCACTCACTCTAAAAGTCCAAAATCTTCAGCTCTAATCACTTTATTAGCAATTTTATCTGAGAAAAGCCTTTGATTTTATAAAGAAAATAGATTTTTTTCTTCATGTTTTCTTAGCAGTGCTATACAATACTATTATATAGAATAGGCCACAACTGTACCCGCTCTCTTCGCCGCAGACGTGCTGATAAAGTTCTATGCAGTAAATTTCCTGAGGTCAGATCAGTGGTGGACAGAGAATTAGCTGCAGGTGAGGAAGAATCACTTATTTCATCAAATTCAACTTCTCCTGATATATTGAGCCGTGGAGTGGCAAAAACTAGCATGTGACATCCACCACAGGCAACCTGCAAGCATAAAGCCACAGAAAAATTAATCAACATTGGATTCAAACACAAATGGATTTTGTAACAATTATCAGGTCAGCTACAAGAAATTTACTTAGTGTTACACAGCAGACTTCCTAAACTGACCGACTCACTGATTCTCTTTTAATCTCTCTTCTCCCTCTTTTCATTTAGATATACATGTGTGAGTGTGCATGTATACATCACATGTCTGAATTATATCTATGTGAATTAATGTATATATTCTTTAAACACTACAATTGAAAATTAGAACAAGTTTAATTCACCATTTGCTTTCATTTAACATAACATAGAGGGAAAAAGTACTTGTCACTACATGTTTCATTACAAGTTAGAAGGTGTTGTATTTTCAACTGGGAGCAATATTAAAAACTTTTAAAAACTATTCAGAGAAGATCTACTGGGAAATAAAATGAGCCAAGAATAAAACAGTCTCCTGAGATAATTATATATCCAAAGCTTTTTCTTTACATGAATATTTTCTACATTTAAAGCTTAAAAGACCTTAGAGAAAAACAAGAATTCACAATGATGGAACAATGAAAAAGAATTTTGAGATATCAATGGCTTCTAAGAAAATGCCAAAAAAAGATCCCATAGTGTATTTTGGGGGAGGTACTGAGGATTGAACCCAGAGGCACTTTACTACTGAGTTATACCCTCATCCCTTTTGATTTTTTATTTTGTGATAGGGTCTCACTAAATTGCTCAGGCTGACCTCGAACTTGTGATCCTCCCACCTCAACCTCCAGAGTCACTGGGACTACAGAGGTGCATTACTATACCTGGCCCCAGTATTTTTAATACATAGATTCTAGCCATTTTATAGTGTTTTGACTATACCTTTCTTTTATAATATTTTCAAATTTAAAATTCATGAACAATTTTATTTATCACCTTTTGAAGTGATAATCCCTGTAAGATTATAAACCCAACGAATGAGGATTAGTTTCTTCATCACTGAATACTCTGTATTCCTAATAATTAATCCAGTATCTTGCACATAGTCAAATCAACAAATGGTGCTCCATAGTATGAGACAATGCATCTTTGGAGAAGTAAAATTATTGTCAAATAAACAGAATTTTCACTAGTCTATATAGCTCTTAACTAGCAAAAGTATTAGAAACAATAGACATACAATGTGTGATGGTAATGTTAAACTAAAGCCACACATTCTTATCTAAATAATATTTAGTCAATAAAACATTTTCACACCTCTTCATTTGTTATCAGATTCCTCTGGTACAGGATTTGAGAGTCTCAGTAACATTTAATTGCACAAATATTTACTGAATACTACTGTGTTTCAAGAGACAAATGAAAATACAGCAGAAGAGTTAAGATTGCAACAAAAAGGAAAATGTTAAAGGAGGAAAATTAGGAAAGGGGCAGATTTTCAGAATGGCATAATGTATGAAATTTGACTTTTAGAAACTAGTTGTATTGAGTAGATAAATATATGACAGTCTCTAATATAAACACAAAGGTAAGTATTATCTATGAAATACTGAAAGACTCAATTATAGAAATATAAAAAAACATAAGGAGGGGAATGTGATAACCTTACCAAATGAACTGTAAATTTCAAAAAATTAGAGCACAAAGTTGGAAAGAATTGATTGGTAAAATTCTCCAGTCCAAGTCCTAATTTTCCATGTCGGCCATCTCCAAAAGTATACATAAGGCCTACATCTAAAATGCAAAAATAAATAATTAAATAAGGAGAATTATACAAGTGTTACTTGCATTCATCTGTTTATAATCAGATGAATATATTAATTCACACTGCAGTTATAATTTTCCCATCAAATTCTACATTGAATACTCTGGTCCATTGATCTTTCCACTTACACTGATTTCTATGGTCCTATGCATAACAATATGCAGTAGATATTCTGAGAACAAATCACTAAACCCTGGTGGTTGGTGAAGTTGATGCCTTGTGGTGCAAGAAATTATATGGAACACCAACAATACAGCATGAGATCTTGTGATGTACATCATATTCTCAAGGAGAAAGAGATGCTTGTATTCTGATCTCTTATGTTGTGATATAACCTATTTTATTTTTTCCTCAGATCACTGATTGATCAGTTTCTCAACCTCAGCACTACCGACAGTTGGGCTGAATTATTTTTAGTTGTGAGAGTTGGTCCTGTTCATTGTAGGATGTTTAGCAGCATTTTTGGCCTCTGCCCCACTACATGCCAGTAAAACTCTCCTCTGCAGCTGTGACAGTCAAAAATTTCTCCAGACATCACATCTGTCTCCTGGGGGGAACAAAATTGTCAGTGGTAGAGAACTACTGACTTAGATCAATCCAACTCCTCTCTTTTCTTAATTAGGTTCCTGGACTGAATAATGCTGCCTAAAGAACTGCCTACCATAAGCCAATCAATAATGCTGACCAGTCCCTATACCAATAACTGGGTCTCATCTATAGCTGAGCTGCTGATAAGTGATCTGGTTACTTCTCTCCAGTTATCTTTTTTTGCCTGCTACCATAGCAGATATTCTGAACCTCAGCTCCTCTTCTCAGGCCTCTCCTCCATATACTGCATCTCAAGTGAGGTAAGTGCCATGGAAGCAGAATTAATGAGTGACAATGTGTGTGCAGAGAGGGATTTCCCTATAGTTTGAGGATTAGGGAAGACATTCAAACTGAAACCTAAAGGATGACTAGGGTTTAGCTGGAAGAAGAAAGGAATGAAGAATTCTCCAGGCAGAGTCAGCAGTAAGTAGGAAACACCTGAATCAAGAGAAATCAGAGCTAAGACAAGAAGGTGAAGGCAACCAACAAGCCCAAAGCACAAAGGGGAAAGTGTATGAGATGAGTCTGAGGAGGAAGATGGAACCATACCTCAGAGGATTCCATTAGTTCAGATTATAAATTTTTGAATTCTAAAGGCAAGAAGAAGCCAAATGAATGGTTTTAGGCTGGGAAATGATTAGATGATATTTAGAGACTTCTGGTTTAAGAAGGCAAAGTAACTGCCTACCAAGAAAATATATAAAAATTGACTGAAAAAATGACTGTAAATAACATAATTCAATAAAGTGATAAGTTCAAAAATTAACTTATAGAAATAGATTTGTATAAATAAGCAATAACCAGTGTTTAGATGTGTTAGCTCTTATAACTCTATTTCCTTTCTTTATATACTCTATTACTGTTATCCCTTCCTCTCCCTTCTTTTGATCCCAATTTCTTTGTTCAAAAGTGATTTTTAAGGCTTGCCTTTCTAATTTGATTATCTTATGCCTCAAAAACTAAACTCTGATCCAAGCTGCCTGAGTACACTTCAAACCTCAGAGTGATTTAAAAAATATGAGCCACTGGCTATAATGAGGAACTGATAAGAACTTATAGATAACTCAGTATACACATCTCATCAGTCTAGAGGGGAAAAAAACTACACTTGTCCTCTGGGGAGGACAGAAGAGCAAAAAGGCAAGTGAAGTTTATGTTCAATTATTTGTGATATAACTCTTTTCATTAAGAAGAAAGATACTATGAAATTTTAACTAAATAACCTAATTGTATATTAGATGATACATGAAAGTTTGTTTACCCATCAATTGCAATTTGGAGTTGATGAAAAATGGCAGTAAGGACAGAGAAACTGAGATTAGGACCCCACAGTAAGGGACACATATCAATTCTAATGAGACAACAAATGAATAACATTTCTTTACATTCTATACAGTACTATTTCATGCCATGTTAACAAGAACATAAATAATTGATGATAGGCAGGTTATCCTCTCTGAAGAGTTCTGTGGGGAAAAAAGAACTGTTTACCTTGTGTGTGCTGATTCCTACACTTCCCCTAACCTGTTATCATTAGATGAGCTCCACTGTAGCAGTAGCATTTTTAGAAAGAGGGAAAAAAGTAGAAATACAAGTATCTGGATTATTTCAATATACTAGATGATTTCTGAATATTTGGTGCTTTATTTCATCTTCAGATAGAAATAGTGAAATTACAGATGGTTTTCTTATAAAGCACTTAAGTTTGTGGAGTCTATCAATTACCTATAAGTAAGTGACTGAATTATTTCGGGGAAGCATTTTCTTGAGTTCTACACTATTAGCAGAACCTAATTTCTGAAGTTAAGAAGCAGGCCCAAAGGAACATCTCCCTGGATAAAGAGAAGCCACAAAATTGAGAGATGTATTCACTTGGGGGTTTTTGAAGTACCTTTCTCTCTACCACTGTGGAAAGAGGAGTTATTCCTGAAAACGCCTCCTGGTGGCAAAAGCAGCATAAAGAATTTACTCAGCCTGAATATAGCTCTGTCACAATGAACATGAGAATGTTCTTCTGAAAAACTTCTTTCTTTCTTCCCTGTGGCTTGCACAGCGTTAAAAGCCTTCAATTTCAGTAGGATTCTAACTTTCCGCCAAAGTACAGTATATTATGGTCTTCTGACATCAGCTGGTCTATTTTGAGGTTCTAAATCTTCAGATCTTTTACTTTTTTTTCATGTTGGGGATTGAGTCCAGAGTCGCATACATGCTAAGCATGCATTCTATCACCTAACTAAAACCCCAGACCCTACATTTATTATAAAATGAATTAAAATAATCAAAAGGACTTTACAACTTTATACTTTGGGATATTAATAAAAGAATTCCAATTTTCTCAATTATTAATTCTTTTACTTAAGTTAGATACATTCATTCCCTATATTATTTAGTTTATAATAAAACACACCCAGTTCTAGAAATATAAAACATAAAAATCTAATCCATACCTGTTATCAAAGCTGTGTGATTTTCTCCACAGGCAATATAACTTACTCTCTGGTCCTTCATATTTGCAATGACTTTGGGTTCTGAAGTTTCAAAAAGAAATGTGCCAAGGCCCAGCTGACCAAACTGCCCTAGCCCAAAGGTATACACAGTTTTCTCTGAAAGGAAAGGCACAATACAAGAAAAGGATTACATGGAAGCAGACACTGTCACCATCATATCTAAAAAGATTGTGACATTCTTCCTTTTATATAACAAAGGTAACTTTTCTCTGAAAGAAATACTAATTTAAGAATACTAATACTTTAGTATCATTTTTTCAGTGATAAAGACAAAAATCAAAGGCACACAATTAGTTGCGTGCGGCAGTGCATACCTGCAATCCTGCCTACTTGGGAGGCTGAGGTAAGAGAATCACAAGTTGGAGGCCAGCCTTGGCAATTTAGCAAGACCGTGTCTCAAAATAAAAAGGGCTGGGGATGTAGCTCAGTGGTAGAGCATTCCTGGATCCAAACAAAAACCAAAAACGAAGAAATAATAAAGAAAAGGTACACACTGTAAAAAAATTATGGCAGGTGTTCAGTTTTATCTTTCATATCCATAACCACAAAAGGAACTTCTATAAGTAAGAAACTGATACAATAGAAGATACATAACTCAAGGAACTAACCAACATGTCCCTATAATTACCATGTCAATTCAAAAATCATAAATTTTCATAAAGGCAATTTCTTTCACTGCCACAAATAAAAATGTGAATAGTGTCTCCTACAAAAATAAGCTTCTAACTTTTAAAAGAAGTTTAATAAATCTATTTTATAAAACATAATTTCTGAAAATAATTTGCAGAGAAATTAAGATTTATGATGGATATGCTATATTCAGTCACAAGTAAAGCTCCTTTATTAGGAAATGCAATGCTGAAGAAAGGACAGGAGAAGCTTTCCTCTATACTGATACTTTTGGGGTGAATACAAAGGACCTCCAATAACTCCATTAGCTCATATATTTTCTAGAAATGCACAAGTACAAAAGCAGGATACATGCATGGTGACAAATGGGTTCTTTTAGACACAATTTCCCTGGTCAATGTGTTAGGAAGTACAGTGTCCTTGGTTCAATCATGTGTAGAAAGAACAAGAAATCTGCATTAGGGCCCAAACTCAAATCGTGGTTATTACCAGCTGTGGCAAGTAGATAAGTTTCTTAGATTCTCTGATGTTATAATCTTTATTTATTTCAGGTAGATTTGAAGACATTTAGTTTTAAAGAACAATTTATCTTTGAAAAAGTCATCATTTAATCAACCCATCTAATTCTGGCAATTGCAGGGGTTACTGATGAATTCAAAACTGTCTAATACCACATCATTTTACATCATTTTCTGCCTAATAAGAATGTTTGCTTTATCAGTAAAACATAGATATTACTCCTTATAGAAAATATGCTGTGTCAAGGATATGAAGCCATACTGAGGCAATGGCAAAACACATTCTTGTTTTAATATAAAAAATCTTTTAGTTAATTAATAACCATGTGGTATATTTCCAGTTCTAAATGTTCAGCTTAACAGTAGAATGTTGAGTAAATTAAAACAATTATTTACTGTTACTTTATCAACAATTACTCAACTTTCCTTGGGCTGTCTGATATTAGCCTGTGAAATGAGGCCATTTAGGTAGGCAGCTTAATCATATTTTAAAAGTTTCATTTTATCCTGTTAGGTTCACTTTCAGGTGCTTGGATGATTAGTGATGACAGCAGTTTCTGGTTTTTAAATATCTAAAACTCTTTCAACTAAAAATAGTACATATAAAAAACTAATATAATTTTTGGCCATATCACCTTTGTGATATTTAACAGTGCAATTTATTACCCTGTAGAGAACTCAGGTTTGTCCAAACATAATCTAGAGAAGCTAAATTATCATTTGCCTCAGGACCCACAGACTTCATTGTGGACCCCTCTTATAATTGGCCTTTCTCATCTTTTGGTAACTGCTATGGGTAATGTAAAAGATTACATGTATCACTCTGTCTCAGTGTGTCCCAAGTTCCAGTCTGGCCCTTTCTCCACAGCAGTCCACTGTTCCTGCTTCTGAGGAGAAACTATAATCATGCCATCACTACAAGCCGTAGTTGTATTTTCTAACCTACTGTGGTCACATGCCTATAGTACCTTTTAGATAAATTGATCAGCAATGATCTGCTTATCTTTAAAATGGTTTAATGAGTGATATCCAAACTGATTGTAAGATCAGAGTTATAGACACAAAAAAACAAAGTTGGGGAGGGCCTCCGTAGAATCATCTAATCACTACTTAAGTGAAAGGAATGATATAAGAATAGATGATTACTTATTTTACCGTAAGTTCTCAGAAAGTATTCCATAATTTTCTTAATTATCCAATTTAGTACTTAGTGAAAATGATGATCAACATACTCTTCAGGTCCATTTCTTCATTACCTAGGACTAAATATTAAATATTTCTATCTAATTCCAGTACACAGGTTCCTCACCAGTGGTGGCTAATAACAACAAAGCTCTTCATTTCATAGATTCATGGAGCAATGTGGAAAATAGGCAAAATAGTGAATTTTCCATATAGATAAATTTGTACAATCTAACTAAATATATTTTATTACAAAATTAGGAGCTTTTGTTTTGAAAATGTTCCTTATTTTATGACATGATAGTGAAAACAGTCACTTTTTTCAATGCTCATATTTAAGCAAATGCAAGTCAGAATTTGACAACCATCTGTTATTTCTCATTATTTTTCTAACTTAAAGTTTAAATTCTACTTAAAAAGAAAACAAGTTTTTCACTGTTTCCAAGGTTACTTATAATTTATACAAATTTTATCTTCATATTTTCCCCTGTATTACAAGTTTTTCTCTTCTATTCCCCTGTTCAGTCTACCACAATCAGAAAGACAGGATTTTTTTCCTGCATCTGTAGTAGAAACCTTTGCAGTAAACAGTAATTGCTCCAGATCTGTCAATAAATATATCTCATATTTAAAAAAAAAAAAAAAAAAACCTTCACTGATCTGTGAGATCCCAAAGTGCAAAAATCTGGAGAGAAAAATCAATTTCTGGAAACATGATTTGTAAACTCAAAATCAAATTCACAATTTAAGTGTATTCATAATTTTAAAGAAAAATTTAAAGTATCATTGATTACTTTCTTGTTCACATTATATATTTTACAATATATAGTTGAATGGTTTATTATAATTATATAATCAATATCTGTGTCATTCCAAATAATCTTGAATCACCCAGTAAATTTTCTATGTTTGTAAAAACTAGAGAAAACACATAATGCATAAAAACTAAGTTGTCTTTTTAACTATAGATTAGATTTTCAAACAATTTATAAAGATTTAATTTAGAATACATCTTTTTAAATTACATGAAAGCTCATTTTGTAAGCAGGAATTCAAAATAATCTTAAACCTTAGAATTATTTCCAAATTTAGAGTAGAGGTTTTGAAAAAATTATTTCTAACTTAGAAAAGATTCCATCTAGAAGTTGTAATTCTGGGTAACTAAAGTTTAATAAACATGACTGGGACTAGAATAGGAAGTCAAAGAAAAGAAATACAACAAAGGAAAATCTAAAGATAAAATACTGCTCCTCCATTTTGCAGCATTAAAAATATCATCTAAGAATTGGTTATTCAGAATTTGTCTAGAATACTTCTAGCTTTAGGTTACTAAAGATTAAGTAGTGACTACAAACTGTTAATTTCTTAAAACTCATGATAATAATTCACTATTTAACTACATTACTCCTATATTACTCATCTAAAATAAATCTAATACTGAATAAATTTGAGAACATCAATTTAGCAGGCATATTTTCAAATGTGAATATATTTCAATATATTGACTAGAATCCTAAGAAATGACATGTCACACACCAAATATGAAATTCAGAAGCCAAAAGTGACATTACTATTAAGGTTCTAATTTTTATTAACTATAATTTAAAAACTTACCACTTTTTAATGAATTACTATAACAATGTAAAATCACAAAGAAATCCCTAAGTTATATATTGTGACTATCACAAAGAATTATCAATGACGTGTTGAAAATAGCATGAACAGGGAGCTTCTCCAAAAGAAAGCATTTTAGGAAAAATAATATCAACTTTAGATAGATAAGTAAATAAACATATATATGAAGAAAACAGTATGTCCTTGAAAATGAGCTAAAACAACATTATTTTCTGACATTAAAGGTATTTAAGGCCATGAAGATATCAATTATGTTAGCAGAAACAATTCGACAAGATTCATTTCTTTCTACTTAAAAATTCTTCCATAGGCCAGCAATGTATATTAACTATAGAGTTAAAAGGTGGGGATCTTAGATGGAAGGCTACTTCCATAAAGAATCTAAAAGAACCAAGCTCATAAAAGCTAATAATCAAATGGTGGTTGATAGGAGCTGGGGGTGGAAGAAAGGGGAGATGCTGTACAAAGGTCACAAAATTTCAGTTATACAAGGAATATTTTAGAGATCTGCTGTATGATATGCCTATTATACACTTAAAATTTTGCATAGAAGTTAGCTCTTATATTAAGTATTCTTACCACAGTAAAAAAAAAAAAAATCATCAAAAAAATGTCATGAGCCACCCCAAGAAACAGGGATTCCACACATACCTGTGAGAACTACAGTATGCCCTCCACCACAAGCTACTTGGATCACCTTCTCAGGAATTTTAGCCACCAGCTGGGGTATTCTGTGATTGATTAGCATCTGACTGGGAAGACCTAACTTTCCATTCTCAGGTTCTCCAAATGTGTACAGCTCGCCATCCACTATTGAAGAAGGAAAAGTAGAGTGATCAATGATGGCATAAATATGAATAAAACACTGGTCTTGTTAGTATATGTTCTCAAGCTCCATAAAAAATTTAGACAATGAAAACTTACTAAATTTGACCTTTATTGAGATATTCTTACTATATGGTAAAGAAAGAAACTAGATTTTCTTTTTCCCTTGATTATTTTACTTCAATAATCTTCATGAATTCATGACTATCACTACTAATAAACCACCAGAAAACAGTTTTAGCTCTTTTGCAAAAGATATCATCTTCTGCTCAATTTTTTTCCCAGTGCTTAGGATAGAACCTTGGGCCTCCCAAATGCCAGGTAAGTGCTCTACCACTGAGCCATACCCCCAGCCCTCTGTTTGCTTTTAATAAAGCAGATGACTAGATATTAAGCTCCCATAACTACACAGATTTTTGTTTTTATCATCATGGTATCCCAGAAACCCAGCTGTGTCAAGCACAAGAATTTAATGAATACTTGTTGAATATATGCTTTCTATGAAACTCATTTTAGAAAACTCACTTTATTTGTTAAGTACAAATGTCGAGTGATTCTTAAGATAGCAGACTTTACAGTTAGATGGCACTTTCTCCAGACTCTCTTACCCTAGGAGCTCCTAACACTTATGACTGCCTTGTATGTACTAACACTAATGATATGCTTTTGTATTATTCCACTTATAACACTATATTATGACTGTGAGTTTCTTGAAAGGAATTTTATAAATTTCTGTAATACTGCCACTTACTCATTGAGTCATACTGAGCAATCACTGTGCCTGTAAAATGGGAATAAAAGTACCTATGATATAGGGTTGTTATTTAATAGGAATAAATTAATTAATGCATTCAGGAATACTCTTTAGAACACACAGTCAGTGCCCAGATGTTATGAGTTGCTACTACATTCTCCTCCTCCTCATGTGGGTTTAGAAAAACTGGGTGCCAACAAAAGTCCTTTAGGCCCATAGAGTCCAAAGATCAAGGTCCAAATTATGGTTCTGCAACTCAGCTGCAGCACCACCTTGAATAAAGCATGTTCTAAACCTGCTTCTGCATATGTAATCAAGAGACACCACTGCCTCTCTCACAGAGTTATCATGAGATTAAGTGAAATGTAATTTGTACTTGAAACACGTTGTAGATGGCAAAACCTTATACATTTTGGAGTGAGTAGACTGTAAACTCCTGAAAGATAAGCACTTGCTTTAATCAACCTGGCATTGTAAGAAACATACTTTAAGATGACTTGTACATGGTAAACTGCTGAATCATTTCTTACAGTGTCAACTTTTTAAACCATTTACACCTACAAAGGGTTAGAAAATACATTTCCTGTAGCTAACACTAAGACCCTCTTTAAAGGTGAAGGTAAGTGCTTTTATCTGTATAAAACATTCAATTTAACTTCAAATTCTTTTTCTTGTTTATATATAAAAATAAAATAACATCATGATAAAGAAATTGTAATTTCATCTTACTCATTTTTACTTTATTTCAGTCTACTAATTTTTATGAAATCTGGATTCCTCAAACTACCTACCTGGCTCTGATATCTGCCTTCTCCAAGATTCTGACCTTAACCACCCTGCCATGTGTCTCTTCTCCAGTCTCTGAAGCCTGTTCCACACATCCCTGCCCTGAGTCCCAACAGCCCCAGCTCTTTACTTATATTCTCTATTGTGTTGCACATAACTCCCTCTTTACTATATGGTCCATTGGTTGCAATGCTCAGACCCCAACTATTAACACATCAGATGAAAGACATAGAAATCAGTGATAACACCTGAAAAATCCACATATTTTATTTCAAATATTTTAAATTAAATATTTTATATAATTTAAAACCATGAACTTGAATTTAGAATGTGAACATAAGCATTCAAATACACAAGTAAATTAAAAATTTGTAGGAAGCCTTAAATGTGACTATCTCGGTGATATGTTCTGCATTTTTATTAAAAATTAAACTCTTCTTTTTGGTCTCCCAGCTTGACATACCAAGACAAAAAGATAACTACAGTCCTTTTCTATACAACATTTTTATCTATCATGAAATATATATTAAGTAAAATCTCTTATACTTGGATTATTTCTAAGATGTGTAAAAAATTGCTTTAAACTATTAAAGTCATAAAATAATGGCTAGTGTGAAAATTACTCACAATTCATATCAGTTGTTATAAATGAATCTCCAGCAAAATGTTTAGTATAACAGTTCATGGTATATACATTTCTGTGAATATACTAAAAAAAATCTTCAACTGTATACTTTAAATGGGTGAATAGTACAGTATTTAAATTATATCTCAATAAAGCTATTTTTAAAAAAAGATATAAAAACAAAAACAAAATAACTCAATATAATGCTTGCTGGCTTAAGATAACAATTCTATGTATTCCTCTAATGGCTAAAGCAGAGTTTATTAATAAACTTGGCTTCCTCCCTTAGTATTTATTAAGTCTGTGCAATAAACCAGAGATACAGTGATGAACAATACCAACAGTCAGTGTTGAGAGCCACAGCCGAAGGGGCCCCAGCAAACTTCCAGCTGCCAGCAAACTTCCAGCTGCCGGCTGATGATTGGCTCACAGCGGCCCCAGCAACATCTAGCTGATTGGCTCCTCGGCCCCAGCAACATCTAGCTGATTGGCTCCTCTGCGGTGATGCTCATTGGGCTGTTTCCCTGCCCTTTCAGACCACGGAGCTGCTCATTGGGGGACTTTTTTGGCTCCGCCCATGTGACCCAGCCAATCGGCCTCAAGAGCAGGAGGATTGTGGGAGGTGGAGAGAAGCTTGTGTGGGAGAGAGAGGCTTGTGGAAAGCCGGTGGTGGCAGTTGAGGCTCTGAGGGTTTTCCCTGAGAGGCTGTTTTGTTTGGCATGTGTGGTTCTAAAAATAAAGTTAGTTTCTTTTGACAAGTGGCTCCTGATTGTGCCCAGCCAGACTGCGGCAAGTCAGGTTTGCCCAATCTTGGTATCACGCTGCTACCAATCTGTTGGTAACTCTGGGGGTACTGGGATTGGTCAGTCAGCACTTCTAAATTTCAATCTGTAGTATACAGAACAAAGAGTAAACATTTATTTATTTTTTAAATAATTTAATCTTTATTTTTTATTTATTTTTAATGTGGTGCCAAGGACTGAACCCAGTGCCTCACCCATGTGAGGCAAGCACTCTACTACTGAGCTACAACCCCAGCACCAAGAGTAAGTATTTAAATAAATATTTAGAGAGGTATCTAAGAGGGTTCACAAGACTATTTTTTCTAGTAAATTAGATGGAAATCCACAACCATACTTTTCTTATTATTAATAGTGTAGATGCAGACTATAATAGAACCCAACATTCCAAATATTTTAAGGCAGAAGAGATTGTCAGTAGGCCCAGAGAAATTGGAGATGCTGAGAAAAGTCCCACCCAAGGAAACTATCTCATACTGAGCTCTCTTCCTTTTTGATCTAGTCTTCACCTCACTTCCCATTAATTTACTTGAAATAATAAAATAAATGATCAGTACAAAAGAGTAGAGTAGGTTAAGGTACAGAGGCAAGTGGGTCCAGAGGAAAGTGGCTCATAGGTCTTTTTTTCAATGCCAAAGGGATTTAAAAAGCTTGAGAATCAATATTTAGAAAGGTTTCAATTATATCAATTGACATAACATTCAATTATATCAATAGACATAACATTCACCTAAAAAGCCAACATGTCAGAGAGAATCTAAAATTAAAAAAATTATTATAGAAATAGAGAAATATTGTGATGTAAAACAGATGGAAATCATTTCATTACATGGATAACCATGGCATTATTTCTACAGAACTGTAGAATGTTAATATAATTTTATTATTAATTGAATATCTCAGAAATGAGAGATAATGTGATGAATCCAAAATGTTCTGCTTACTTGTTACAAAAGCTGAATGGTAATATCCACAAGAGATCCAGGAGATCGGTTTCCCAATAGTCACTTGATGAGGCACACACACATTACTCATATTTTTTAAACCAATTTGCCCTTCAGAATTGTCACCCCACATAAAAAGTATTCCATCCTCTGTAAAGAAAACACAAGGAGAGAAAAGTTTTAAAAGGTAGTAGGGCTCTGCAGCTATTGTAATTCCAACAGGCCATTTATTTTTTTAATTTAGAAAAATTATATGTCTTAAAAGAAAAGTACCAAGACAATTATATCAGCTGGCTACTAAAGAGTTCAATTTCTATTATGAAATACATCAATAACAATAAAAAACAGAGAATGACATGATTGTAAATCTCTGATTATGTTCATACTTTTATCTTGATAGCAAACACAGGATGTCATTTCCTATAATCACCTTGTCTCATTATAATGTCTCTAAACAGAAATATTTTCCTTCTTCCAAGCAGTCTACCTGCCACTGAACTAAAAGCCAGCATGAGTCACACAAAACATCTCCAGATCAAAAGAGCAAGTTCCAGGTCAAAAGTGAATGGAAGACCTTGCTCTTGAGAACACTATATAAATGTTTTAAATGAAGAAGAAGAAGAGAAAAGAAATATGTTTCACTAATCTCTTTTCTTTATACCTGAAAATACAAATTCTAGTTTCAGAGAATGAGGAGATATATTACCATATCTAGCATCTCAAAAACATATTCATTTATGACCTTTCTGATGAGGGTTTTCAAAGTTGGAAAAAGTTAAATTAGGATAAAAAATTTAGAAAAGAATTACTAATGCTTATTTGCATTAATTTTTTATTAAAAAACTTTAAAAATCTTTGAAGTGGTTTAATAATAAAACGATAACTGAAAACTAGAACTGAAAGAAGAATATGAAAAAGCTAACTATCTGGTTGACAAAACTGAAGAGAAAAGCTTCAGATACAACTCTGACTTTCCTAATAGAGCAACACTGGACATTTATAGTCTCCTATTTGGAACAAAACAGATAGCAAACAGCTTCAGTGACACCAAGGTGATCTTGACACCAACTTTTAAAGTTCTTATATGTGCTTTTGACAGGGAAGGCTGAGATATGCAATAAACATTACAAACCATAATATTTTTATAACGTATGCCCAACAGGTTTCTATAGCTTGCTTCTGATTAGTAACTTCAGTTAAAACTGGAAGTATATCAGCACACAATTAAGATAATATTTCAGATTATCTAAATTAGTAGATGGATAGTAGAGCTTAAAATTTATTTACCAATTATCTTTAAATATATATTTATATCCCACTAAAATATATTGAAAAATGAGGCACACAACATTACTCATATTTTTAAAACCAATGTGCCCTTCAGAATTTACACCCTACATTAAAAAGTATCCCATCCTCTATAACAAAAACAAATGTCTTCTGAAAGCACACAGTCAATGCAAGAAAATTAAATGACAATGCTGTCTTGAGTTTACCAACTTGGTATATCTTGGTCTAAACGAAAGTATGTGTTCCAGATTGAAATTAAAATACATCTTACCAGTTAGGGCAGCTGACGTGTTAGATCCAGCAGAAAGCTGTTTAATATTATGCTGGGATGTAAAAAAGCTAATTCGATGAAAGGTGTTTCTCTCTTCAGTGTCACCAAGTCCTAATTGCCCTTCATTATTTCCTCCAGCTGCATATACACTGCCTCCTTCTGTACACAGAAATGAAACATTGTAATACTATAGTCATCTTGCTTACAAGACAGGTTAGTGTATACCAGATATTCCCTCTATTAACAGTGAAGAAAAGTATAAACAAAGGCAGACTGGTGAGGAGGAGCTGAGGCAGAGAGAACAGCCTAAAGATAGAAGCAGCTTAGGGATGGAGGAAAGGAAGGAGACAAGAGGAACTGTTAAGTAGTCAGGAACTGCTAATTGTTAAATTTGTTGAAAATACTTTCCCTGGGTGCAGTGGTGCATGCCTGTAATCCCAGAAGCTCGGGAAGCTGAGGCAGGAGGATCATGAGTTCAAAGCCAGCCTCAGCAAGGGTGAGGCACTAAGCAACTCAGTGAGACCCTGTCTCTAAATAAAATACAAAATAGGGCTGGGAATGTGGCTCAGTGGTTGAGTGCCCCTGAGTTCAATCCCTGGTCCCCCCCCCACCCAAGAAAAAGAAAATACTCTCCACTGATTGTCGTAGCACCTTTGTCAAAAATCAGTGGGGCATATATGTGAGAATCTATTTCTGTATTCTATTCTATTTCATTAATCTTTCTCTATCTTTTTGCTAATGCCATGATGTCTTGAATATTGTAGCTTTATAGGTCTTGAAATCAGGTAGTATCAGTCCTACAATTTGGTCTTTCTCAAAATTGTTTTGGCTGTTTTATGTCCTTTGATTTTGCACATATATTTTAGAATCACTTTGTCAATTTCTACCCCCCCACACACACAGCCTGTTTAGATTTTGATCAGAACCATGCTGACTTTGGTTGGCTTCCACTTACCCTCAGTAAGGAAGAGGTAAGAACAAGAACAGAAGCAACTAGATCTTGAGGTGTGCCTATAGGTAAGGAGATGCTGTCCCTTGATATAATTTAACAAAGGCTTTTTCTTTAGTCATTTAACATTTATCTGCATATTTACAAAGGCAAACATGTACTAAACACATTTTTAAAAGCCCTAATCTATCTATTGCCAAGGTACCATTTTCTATTAATTTCATAAACCCCAAAACATTACCAGAGTGAGATCTCAGTTCTCAAAGCCGGGCAAGAAGTCATACCAGTTAAATACTATACCTGTTGAAACTAGGGTGTGGTTCCTTCCACAGGCAGCAAGTTTTACTTTTTCAGGTTTAAGAGCTAAAAATATATGAATATGACAATTAAAATATTTTCTGGTTATGAAAATAATAAATAGTCCAGGTCAAATGGTAACTAAATGGTAAAAGAAATTGTTTATTTATTTTGGTGGTGGGGATCAAACCCAGGGCTTTGTGCATGCTAAGCATGTGCACTACCACTGAGCTATATCCCCAGCCCCAGAACTGAGATGAAAAGCAGGTTTACCTGATTCCAAAGTTGATGTTCTTAACTAGTTTTGTAATATAACACAGTGAGTCACTGAAAATAGTGAGTCAGTGGGTCTGAGGTAGGGCTTAAGTATTGGTATATTTTTAAAATCCCACAGGTAATTAAAAGATGCCACAATCCACTGGATTCTGTTGTGCTGCCTCCTCACCAACTTGATCCATTACCTAACCTGCCATCACCATTATCAAGCTCACTTTTACCATATCCAATGGAAAACCATAAGTTCAATATTCATAGGCATACACCTATGTTAAAGTTGTTCATTAATTTATCTACATATTAAAAAAAAAAACATTTCTAGAATATCTTCTAAGTGCTGGGCATAGCATCTACACAGATGATTAAAAGCCCCTGGTCTCAAAGATCTCCTTTTAGACTATTAGATAAGATATTAAAGAGTAAGCACTATGGGCACTGTGAATACCCACAAGCATTTAGCAGTTTGACCATGTGGAATATTTCAAAAGTCCCACAACAATACCTATAAAGAGCATGGATAAGATAAGCTCGCACCTGAGATTCTGAGCTGCAATTTAAATTTTAGGTAGAAAGATAAAGAATACTGTTCTTGTCATATCCTAAGGAATGTCTATCACCCTTCAAATTTAGTTGATGTTCATGGTTATACCCAGAGGCTTTGCTTGTAACAGTGAGAAAGGTTTTCTGGGACAGTCATGATTTCAGATGTTTAGTCCTGAAATTCTTGCACACTAGTACTAATCAATCCCAGTCTTAATGTTTTGTTCAGTTCATCTACTCATTATGTACTACAGCATGAAGTATGTTTTACAAAACTAACAACTACATATGACCATGATATATGAGAGCTCAAAACTCTAGCACATTCTAATGTCTGTTATCTATATATGCAATAGCAGAAATATTTAAGTAGTTTTACAAAGAAGCAAAAAGAGGATGTCCAAATGTAATACTGTAAAATCATGACTTCCTTTGTGATCTCTGGGTTTAAAAATCAGTGTGATTTTTAGACTTTACCACATAAAAGTAGGTTTGAATTTCATATAAAGTTCTGATAATATTCAAGTGAATGTTACAAAATGAAGAGCTAAAGGCTTTATCATTTATGACATTAAAGAACTACACAATCAGTATGGAAGTACTTTATGTAGTTTGTTAAGTATTTAAAGTGATAAAGAAGACAAGACCCCAAACCTTTGACACACGTTGGCTTGCTGATGGTTGACTTTGATCCTAATCCTAACTGACCCCAGTTGTTACTGCCAAACATGTACAATTTATTATTTCCTAGTGGGAAGAAAAGAGAAATAACAAATTAAAGCACTCTTCAAATAAATAATGTGAGATAACATTATCACATGACAATAAAAAAGTTACACCTAAATAAAGTCACTGATTTTCTATGTTAAAACATATTACCTTCAATGTATAACCAGATTTTATTAGTAGCTTCTAAGATTATACAGCAACAATTTTTATTATATTGAAATAGACTTATTCGAAGAAAGTTGTGTGTATAGGAAATCATATTTTAATTAAATATATTAAAGTAACTTAAAATCAAAAGACTCTTGATGAGATCAGTTTGTGAAGAATTCTCTGGCAAAGTAAAAAACAACACCTTCTATATATCTTCAACATGTTGAAAACACAGCACATCTATACTATTTAGAATTCTCAAAGTATTATTGTTCTGATTAAGGATTGTAATACTAACCTGTAACAATAGCAGTATGTTCATCTCCACATGAGAGATATGTAGGTATGTCATGTTTAAACCAGAATTTACTGGGCATGTTTTCAGCAAATTTAGTTTTTCCAAATGTAAACACAGCACCCGAATCTGCAAATATAAGACAATTTCTATTTAACAACTTTTAATATGCTGCCAGTTATGAAAATACACTTTCAGTAATATATCTACACAAATCCCTGTCTCATGACAGTTCTGCCTTTACTGGAGCACTGTTTGGGGGGATGGTGGGGTTACTACGGATTGAACAAAGGGATGCTCTACCACTGAGCCATATCCCAGGCCCTTTTTAATTTGAATCTTGACACAGGGTTGCACTAAATTGGTGAGGCTGCCTACAAACTTGCAATCCTCTTGCCTGAGCATCTAGAGTAGATGGGATTACAGCCATGCACCATCATACCCAGCTTCAAGCACTTCGAGTTTCCCTTCTTCCCCCTTAATTCAGTCTTACTCCTTAAACGTCATTCTAGTTTGACCTACAAAATCTATTAGTGAGAAATATATTATGACAAAGAAGTCAGTCATCTATTTCTAATAGTTCTGCTGTCATCAGGTAGATATCTGATCCTGGGAATGAGCTGGTACAATGTGTGCCCTATTCACTCTGGTTAACACTTCAAAGTCTGGTCCCTGGACCAAGAGCTCTTTTCTACATTCAGAAATAGGGCAGTATTGAGTTTCTTCATTAGGCTCACCAGGACATTCTAGGGGAGGATCTATATAAGTCAGTTTGAATTTTTTTTGGTCCAGTTTTTCCAAAAAACCTCCAGTGTTCTCATGCTAAGGGAAAGGAATGTAATCACAAATGGTCAACTCTTTATGTGTCTATTGGTAATCATCATGACTACCCATAAAACCAGGGTCAAGACAGAAACAAACTATTTACACAATACCTCTTTCATTTGTACTATGGGAAGGCAGCTAAACAAAAAGGCTTTAAGTGTAATTAGGTATTCAGATTCTTACTCTGAATAATTAGCTATGTGATCCTGAACAGGTTACTTTACCAAGACTTTGATTTCTCTTTGATGATTAGTCTTTATTTGATAGTGTCTAAGCACCAATATTCCATCTTATTTACCCTGAATCTCACACAGGTATAAGCAGGTTAGTGAATGAATGTAAAATGCATTTATAATAGTGTAAATACAGGGCTACACCAATTTCATAGGGTTGTTTTGAGGGTTAAATGAGATAGTATATGTAAAGAATCTAGTATGTTGCCTAGAATGGCCAATATGTTAGCTCACAGCCACCTTCATAAACACTTCCTTTATTCTAAGAGCTGGAAGTGATCATTGGTTTCTCTGAATTATGAGATGTACAGAATTTATATGGCAATTAACTATGCACTATTAAGCAACCTCTCCAATCAAATCGTTACACACATCTTTTGTTGCTCAATATTTTGTTTTCTCACTTATATTCTAAAGTTTCAGAGAGTGTAGATTGTCCTCAGTACCCATACTCTCTTACACAAAGTGGTCCTTTAATAAACTTCAATTATTTTTAAGTCTGTTACCTTCTTACACACATACATTCATAACTGTTTTCAGGTCATCTTAATGGTGAGCAGGTAGTCAAACATAACTTTCAACACTCTTAATGTTAAAGATAAGATTATCTAAGTATTTAACAGAGAAATGTTTCAGTTTCCTGCTGATTTTATTGAGAATTGAGGATTCAGTTTAAGGATCATGTATATAATGAAAAGATTCTCTCAACAGAACTACTCAGGAAGCTTCTCATTAGTTATAGAGATTTTTTTTTCTTTCTTTTACCATAAGCTCTGTAAGGGAAAGAATGGTTTATTTTGTTCCTTCAAACACTACAACAAAATGCCATGATTCTAGGAGATTGGGGGCAGCAATGTAGAAATTCAATATTCTTAAATTAAGTCATTACTTGATTTGAGTAGTATTCACAAATTGTTTTGGCCCAGTACCATTTTGAAGAGAGACTGAAAACCTCTGTAAGTTCCCAATAACCATTTAAATACAAACACATGCCTGTACTAAATAGGCCAGATCCAGCTTCTAAGGAAATCTCAAGGAGGATTATCACATAAACTAATTGGTACCAGAAAGGAAAATGTAGCAAATGTAAGTATTAATAATAAATATCAATGCTCATGAGACTAGCCACTATGGAAAATCTTTTGAGAATCCTTGTGAAGCATCACATTTCAAATTAATAATTGAGAGTTGGGAAGCCAGGATCAAGAACAGTTTCCCCAGAATGAATCACTGAACTGTTTTGTCCTGATTCTCCAGGAAGCCTCCCTCTGCCACCCCACCCCAGGCTAGGGTTTAGTGGCTCTGTTCTGGTCCCCTGGCATCTATTGTCAAACTGCACTGTTACTTTTTTTTTTTTTTTAATTTCTTGTCAACTTTCACAACTCCAGGAGGCCAGGAATCTAAGAATGTTTGAGCCTGGAGCATGGCACAAAACGCAACACATATTTCAATGACTATAATTCTGTTCTAGTCAGTGCTTTTTTTAAATTCAAACTATTGGTCGTGATCCACTAGTGGGTCAAGAAAATCAATTTAGTAGACTACGACCAGCATTTTTAACAAATGTATTATAGAAAACTCCGAGAGCATCTCAAATGGTTATAACAAGCAGTGCTTCGTGAAACGTCTATTATGTCGTAGAAGGTACAGGTCACAATGTCAAATGTATTTCAAATTGTAGAGCTGATGGTGGGGGTCTTAAAAAACAAATAAACCCCAAATCACTATCTCAAGCTTTCCTCTTCTCCAATTTGTTTTTTCCACTCCCTTTAATCCGAACCCCCTCATCAGCCCCTTTTTACTGAGCTGAATATGTAACCGGGTCCTGCCGATCTCCAAGGCGCCCAAGTCTGAAGCCCGTCGTACCTCGGGAAGTTTGTAGTGAAGAAAAAGGTGTGCCTGCCTTGGAGAAACTCATCAAAAGTTTATTTAAAACTCAGAAAGACAGGAACCCTTTTCCCCACTGTCCCCTGTCCCGTCCGTCCCGTCTGATCTTGTCCCCTCAGTTACTCGCGGAGGCCGGGCAAGAGATCTGGTTTCAGTCCGGTCGCTAAGCCTCAGGCCTGTACCCCGACCGGGCCCGCCCGGAGGCGGAGCCTGGCCGCTCGCCCGCCCGCGGACCCTCCCTCCCGGCCCGCCGCCACCGTCGAAGGCGCGACTCACCGGGCACCAGAATCTCGGGCTCCCCCATGCCGAGGACCGTAAGGGAAGTCTCCGTCAGTTCTGGGAAGAGTGCGGGGGCAGCTCGGGGAGCTTAAGGCAGTGCCTCAGCCACAGTGCGGGCTTCTGTACCCCCGGGGGCCCCCATAGCGACCCTCTTGGCATTGGCCGCTGCCGCGCTCCCGGAAGTCAACAAATAGCCGCTATGGGCAACGGAGGCGGAGCGTTAAGGCAGGAGGCGGGACGGGCGCCCAGTGTGGGACGGGGGAGGGGAACGGAGGCAGGGCGGCCAGGGCGGCGCAAGCGCAGATGGCAGCGGGCGGGGCGGTAGAGACCGCGCGCCCTCTGGCGGCTCAAAGTGGAGGAGCGGCCCCACCGAGCTGCGATTCCTGCAGTGAGCGTTTCTGCTGGGAGGAATACCGGCTCCACAGGGACCCTGCCTGGATTAGTGGCAAACGTCACAAATCTCACATATTTGATCACTGGGGCTTTGTGACACATGCGAATGTCGATGCGCAGCTATGACAACCTACTAATAGTAACCATATATAGCATTAAATGAGCTAGGCTTTCTGCTAAACGTTTTATATCCTAAATTACATTTGTACCCCCAGTATGTCAACCAAGGCATAGCATACACTAGATGTTCATTAAATATTTATTAAACAAATGAGGGCTATTACAGACCTGTAAGGCAGTTAATGTCACCCTATTTACAAATGTGGCAGATTATATATGGAGAGAGTAGGAGTCCCACTTAGCTTGTCCAGTTTGTAGTCTGAACAACCTTGCTTCCCAAAGGAGGGGAAAACTGAGGTGTATAGAATTCACTCAGTAATATTGTATTTTTGTAGGACACATCTTGTTTTCCTATGCATTAATATGTAACCATCATAAAATAAAGAGGCAAAAAGTCATCTTCCAGAATGAGTACATTTATATATCTGTGGTAGTTGTAAGCAAGGGCTCTAGAATCAGACCCAAGGATCCTTGAATTATTTGTGTGAACTAGAGCATGTTCCCAACTCTTTCTCAGGGAATTCACATTAAAATGGCAGTTTAAATTATCCATTAATCATTCATTAATCATTTACTTACAAAGCACACTGAGGTGTACTAAGAAACTGTTTAACAAGAAACACTGATTGGTGTGGGATGTTAAAAAAGACTTATCTACAGAAAGGACTTTAAGTCTAAAAACTGAAGAAGGGGAAGCTGAAAGGGAAATGAGACCTCTGGGTAGAGTAAGTTGGCTGTGTGGCTCATAAGGCTGTTGGTTCTTTCCAGGAACTCAAAGAGGCTGGCTCCAGGTGAGGGTTTGGGGCCTGTTAAAGAATCTGAGATTTTATCCTCAGGAAACCACTGAGGGGTTTTAAGCAATGGAGGGACAGGACAGGATCAATTACACGTGTTCCTGAAATCATTCTGCCTGGCTTGGCTACTCCGTGGGGAGTAAATTAGAGCAGCGAGAACAGTTCAAAGACTATCGCAGGTGCTGATAAATGGTCAGGCTGACTTGGATTTCAGTGCATTGGCACTGGAAAGGAGCAGGCAGATTTAAAAATATTTTAGGTGGCAAAATCTATAGGAAATGGTGTCTGTGTATCAACTCTTAAAAAGTGCTAGATTACCAAATAACAGATCAACAGCAAAAAAAGGGCCCAAAGGATTTGTTGTTCACTTTTAAAGGATCATAATAGTTACTGTGGGAAAATCAGAATTAAAAAAAAGACTTACATTAGTTATGATATGCTTTCATTTGCTTTTTTAAAATTTTCAGAATGCAGTAAAGCACATTTCGATGCTGAGCACTTCTGTAAGTATTGATGTACCCAACACTCAGGTTCCCAACATAAGCAAATTGGAGTGGGGTGGCACAATTTATGGATATGGGGAACTCTGAGGAAGGAGGCTTGGGTTAGATAGATGGGGTACAGTGAGTTCAGCTTTGAGCACACTAAGATATCCAAGTGGAGGTGTTGAGCTGAGCAGGCAATTGGTAGGCAGAAGCCCCATATGGAGGCACATATTTGGTGAATTCCTGGGTTTATGTGGTGATAACAACCTTGGGGACAGGTAAACTAGAATGGGAAGGAAAAAGAGGCTATTATAAGTAGCGTAGAATTTAAAATTTAATGGCTCAGCAAAAGATGGTTAAACTGAAAAGGAGATTAAACTGACCATAAAGGAAGAACTTATAGAAAAGTGTATCAACAAGAAGGGCATGGCCAATTGGGTTACATAATATGGACAAATAGGGTAAAAGCCAAATGGCTACTTAATTGAGCAATGTGGTGATCATTAGTGTTGTTGAAAAGAGCTGTTTGGTAGGATGATTTGAATAGTTGCAGAATGGGAGAAACTGAGAGAGACATCAGGGTGATAGCTTTGGATAGGATATAGAGATGGATTCAGTGGGAAGAGGAGATAGTAGTCAGGGAAGTTAGGTGGATGGAGGGCTTTTGTGAAACTTGGAGAAACTTGAGAATACTTAGGACTCAAATGGAATAGATGGAGAGAGTGTGCAGAGTCAGGAGAGTGTGAGAATGATCAATAACATAAAGCAGGAGGAGATAACATCCAGACCCCATGTGGAGGAGCTGCCTTAGTTAGGAGACAACATTTCTAGCATACAGGAATTGAGGGAGAAAGACCCCATTTCACAATATAATTTTGATGTATATGATACATTTATATATGTAGATAGATGACATCTATATATTGTTAATATATATGATCTAGAGTTATGTCATATACATCATACTTATAGCTATGATATAGTTCTAGATCATATATGATACAATATATGGTGATACTATTGTCCAGCTCAGAAGGCTTTTGGGAGATATTAGATAATGCATGTGAAACAGCTTGGAGCCTGGGATATAATAGCACTCAATCATGTTAGCTATTATTAATGAGGCAGAGTTGACTGTGCCAACTGTGCTCATCAGCAAAATTTAGGCTGTGCCTCAGTACAAACACCCAAATCTCAGTGGCCTAACACAAACAAAGAAGTTTCTTTCTTATTCATGCTACACGTTCAATGTGGGTCAATGGGGAGATCTGCTCCTTCTGGTTACACAGGGACCCAGGCTACTGATGGAGGGTCAGTTACCTTGTAGCTACATCATATGCAACTTGTGATCTCTTTGGATGCTGTAGCAGGGCCAGAGAGATGGAGCAGGAAATTAAATGCTTGAGGCCAGAAGTGACATGTTTCTCCTTCTTATAACCCATTGACCAGATCCAGTGTTATGTGCCTGTATGTTCTATCAGGGGGCTGAGGAATGTGGGAGAGCCCTTGAACATTTAGTGAGCAGTAAATACCTCTGCTGCAATCACTGCAGTCAGATGGCTTCAGCTCATGGAGTTTCCTCCCTCATGTTGGAGAAGGCAGGGTGTTCCACAGTTTATGACTCTCAGCAGCAGTCATGTGCTCTTTTGATGTCCTCTGCATACGGGGCCAAACACTCAGATACTCCTTAGGAAATCGTGTTGATACACAAAAGTCATCACACATCTGAAAACATGTACAAGACTTAGCAATTTCCTCTATTAATTCTAGTTGTTATTCATTTCTGGAGCATTTTGTGTCAACTAAAAATAGAGGCATTTATGAACAGGAAGACATTTGATAGATTATGCTTCCTAGCTGAATTCATTTCTTTTTTTGACAGCATTCATCAAAACTTCCAAGGTCTGCGTTCTGAGCTGCATTACAGTGCAGCTGCCATCACAGTTTATTTCTCTCTTTGGAACCAGATAAACCGATGTGTCTCCACTTTGCAACCTCCGTTATGAAATTTCCACAAGCATCCAAAATTTCAAAACATATTCTAATCGCTTTTTTGATTTCTGAATTTTTTCATGCAGCACTGAGGACTCACGAGTCCAAATCTTGGCCAAAGTTTATTTATGAAAAACACAAAGGTAGGTAGGGTGTACTATGCTACTACCCCACCAAAAAAAATTTGCATTTTTGTTTCTTTCATAATTAGTTGGTATTTAAAAATCCTTAATTTGTACACTGATCATCTAGAGATCTTGTTAAGATTTTGATTCTACAGATCTACAGTAATCTGAATTTTAAAAAAATTCCCAGCTGCTGCTGTTGCTGCTGATTATAGATCACACTTTGGGTAGTGTGTTAATCAGCATTTTATCACTGGGATCAACATATCTGACAATAACTACTTAGAGGAGAAAAGGTTTATTCTGGGCTCATGGTTTCAGAGGTTCAGTTTATGGTCTGCCAACTCCATTGCCCTGAGCCCGAGATGAAGCATAAGATCTTTCTAGAAGAGCATGGCAGACGAAAGTGGTTCAACTCAGACAGAATAGGGAGCACAAGGAGCCAGGAACGACCCACTTTCTCCAGCTACACCTACCTGTCTACAGTTACCACCCAGTTAGTTCATTCAAATTATTAATCCATAAAATCTGATTTATCTACTGTCTCGGTTATAGCTCTCCTAATCTAATCATTTCACCCCAAACATTTCTGCATTAACACGGGAGCTTCTGGTAGATACCTCATATCCAAACGATAGTAGGTAACAAGAACTTAAACTATGGAAAGGTATCAAAACTAGTCTATAGAAGCCAGAAAGGAAAAGACTGATATATGTTATTGTAGGTTCTCCCTTTATGGTCAGTTTCCTTTTTAATGGACAAAGAGGCTAGTATTAAGAATATGTATAGGACACCAATAAATCAATAAGGAAAAGGCAAAAGATGAGAAAAAAAAGGGCAAAGGAGGGGCTGGGGTTGTGGCTCAGTGGCAGAGTGCTTGCCTTGCACATGTGAGGCACTGGGTTCAATCCTCAGCACCACATAAAAATAAATAAAAATTAACAAAAATAAAGATTAAAAAATGGGCAAAAGATATTGCATTCATAGAGGTAAAAATCCAAATGGCCAATATATTTACCAAAAGCTATTCAACCCTACTGGATATAAGCGAAATGTAAAATAAGTAATAATTAGATAACATGTTATACTTGTAAGATTGGCATTAAATGTAATAATATCAATAACTTTAGTTTTGAGTGTTTATGCAGGATATATTTTCACAGGAAGACTACTGCAATCACATTAGAAATTAATTTGCTAATACTAATCAAATTGAAAAGGTAACCTGTGCCAAAGAGGCATATATGAGGATTCTCATTATAGCAGTAACCTAGGAAAAAAATGGGTATGATTTGCATCAGTTTCCTCCAAAAGAGGGAAATGTGTTAAAGGTTTGTTTGCTAATCTACCACAATAATGGGAGATGGTGGAATCTTTAGTAGGTAGGGCCTACTGAAGGAAGTTAGGTCATTGGGGGCATGTTCTTGTAGTAGATATTGAGACCATGGTCTCTTCTCATTTCCTTTGCTTCCTGTCTGCCCTGAGGTGAGAAGTTTCCTCTGTCACACCTCCTTCCACAATGTACTGCCTTACCTCAAGCCCAAAAGCAGTGGGGCCAACCAACTGAATCTATGAAATTTTGAGTCAAAATAAAACTTTCCTCCCTATAAGTTGCTTATTTCAGATATTTTTGTCACAGTAATGGAAAGCTGACTAACATTTAACCTAAATGTCCATCAGTAAAGGAGTGGACACACTGTTTATTTATATAGCAGGATATTATGTAGCAGTTAAAACTAACGAACCAGTTCTACATGTGTGAAAGTGAAGAATTCATGAAAACATAATTTTGAGAGAAAAATAAAATCACAAAATGATGTATATTGTATTATGCTATTTTATTAAAAATTAAACTCAGAAATACCTTCCAGTAGCTACTGTGTTCATTCAAAATGAAAACCAAAGTCTGAAAGCCAAAGTCCCAACCATAGCCACATGACTGCCTTATATGGCTCTCTACCTCACTGAGCTTATCTCCCACTCCAAATCTGAACAGCAAGGAATAATTAAATCACTTTACAAACGTTAGTGATTTGTAAGTGATTCTGTTAGCGAATATTGAACCAGGATTTAAACCTAGTTTTATTCCACACTGGACTCCCTCCGTTACACCATGCTCTAATAAGATGGTGATTTTTTGCTCTAATATGAGCATTACTTTTTGCTAGACATAACTCATATATCCAAATGGGACGAGTCCCTTTCTTTGGGAGGTCACCTAGCCTAGCATTGCTGCAAATTGCTGAGAAAATTCTTGGACTCTTTTTTTGGAAGAGACACCAAAGCATGGGATATGTTTTGGTTAAAAAGCTATGGAAATGGAAAATCCTTAATCTTCGCATATAAGAAAGATTTTTAGAAAACAATTTTCTTTTGATTAGATTTTAGGAAGCCAAGTTATTTTGAAGAAAATTTGAAGCGTAAATTGATGAAAATTTAAAATATTGTCAAGAACAAAAATAAGTTGCAAATACAGGATGACTACCAAGAAGTAGATCTGATGATCTTGGATGGCTCATAAATTAAATCAGGATGCAGTTCCAAAAGAAGAATTTTCCAGTAACTGTGACCATAGTTGTATGATGAGACAATGTCCTGGATAGCTACTTTGAAGGGCCGTGTAGTGTGGTGATTATAGCTTAGATTAATCTCTCTTATTATGCACTAGCTATTTCCTAAGCGTTCTATGTATTAACTGTTTATATATTACAGGAGAGAAAACCAAGGTATACAGAGATTATGTTACCCATGGTCTCTCAGCTAAAATACAGTAGGGCTGAGGTTTGAACACAGGCAAACTGGTTCTAGAATCTATGCTTTTAAAAACTACACTACTGTCTCTTGAAACAGCACTGAGCAGTACCCTTCAAATTTTTTAGATTATACATCTTCATTTCTCATAAACCCAAAGTCAGAAGACATAAGAGCCCATTATGTAGCCATGCAAATCAGCTTTCCTGGGTTGATATTTGGCACTTAAGAGTATCAGCTGGGGCACCGACTCAGTGTGGGGGGAGACTGAGGAATGAGGCTCAGATGAGAGGGCAGAGATCAAAAGATACTACCCAGCCAAAGCAGTAATGTGTATTTACATTTTTATATGTATATACTACTGTTAATATGTTGTATGCATTGTAAAACATTCATAAAACAATAGAAGATTTAAAATGGTAAGATTAAAAAAATAACTAAAAGTTCCATTATTTGTTTTGCTTCACTGAGATGGATTGTCTTTAACATCCCATGAGGGACACACATCCCAGACTAGGCTTGGGATAGCAAGGCTTTGAATCCAGGCATTACCCTGGTACTCTGGGCAGTTTCTTGCTCTCTGCTTCTGACTCTTCATCTGTTGAATCAGGATAATAACTTCTAATTTGCTGAATTATATAGTTTAAATGAGATGCTGTGAACAAAACTATAGTTCCTGTCTTTTGGCAAGCTCCTTACATATTACTTTGCCTCATAGTTTTGATTCCCCTTATTTGTGTTTCATGGTCTGTGTTTTTAAAGTTTCTTTACTTTGTACACACTCCTGTAATTAAGTTGGAAGCAGCCTTGCAGTTAGGCTTGGTGCATCTAGATGGAGCCAGATTAATAGCTTTTTCATGCTGCATCATTCTAAACATGGCGCAGCTGTTTCTCTTTCACAGCAAAGAAAACTGGGCAGGAGACATCTGGAAGAACCTGTGTGCATTTTACTTTGTGTAAAGCACTATAGGAATTGGGAGGGAGAGAGGGAGGACTTAATGACTATCAGACACTTAAAAATGAATGGCCCAACTGTTCAGCAATTGTGTCTGTGAACAGAGGTTCCCTTTTACATCAGCTGTTTGTCATTGCCCTTTGTGACTGGGAATCAGGCTTGAAAACTCTCTCAGTGTATTCTGAGCCATTTTTATCTCAGCCGTTCTATGGGTCACTTTTTCCTAACGGGGTCGCTTGGATACATTCAGCCCATTTACCATTACCATTCACTGAAAATTTCACCTTTGATCCCAACTCTGAACTTTTGTTCCCTCCTTATCCTCCTCTTAAAATGCTAAGTCTGTTGGGTTTCCATGGCATAAAGTTAACTAGAAAAGGAATGTACTTGAAGGACCATCAACAACTAGGTTTCCAACTAACAGATGACACCCTCTTGTTAGGATAATTTCAGAATTTAAAAGGAACCAGTTTATAGGAGTTTATTGGATTAGACAAAGGGGGATGAAGGGAAGGGAACGGGGATAGAAATAGGAAAGACAGTGGAATGAATCGGACATAACTTTCCTATGTTCACATATAAATGCACAACCAGTGTAACTCCCCATCATATACAACCATAAGAATGGGAAGTTATATTCCATGTATGTGTGATATGTCAAAATACACTCTACTGTCATGTGTAGCTAAAAAGAACAAATTAAAAAAATTTTAAAAAGGAACCAATTTTAAAGGTGTTGGCACAAACCCAAGACATAGTGCTAATATCAATGTTGGACACACCCAAGGCTAACAGCAGTGAAGGTGTTACTATCCTTTGGCCCAAAGACATAAAGGGATAGAGAGTTTATTAGAACTTGGAAAGAGAAGGAGTTGTGTAGAACAGGTCACCTTGAAAGGAAAAGTAAATTTCTATTGAAGAGCAAGCCAACCCATGATATCCAGATAGGGAGAGAACAATGAGAATAAACAATCTTCACTTGACCTTTCCCCATTTTCCTGCTGGGATTCCAATAGTCAAATCCACCCAAAAGCTGGAAGAATAAGAGAGCTCATTGATGTAGCCCACACAAATTAACTTTCAGAGGTAGATATCTAATATGTGGGGCAATCAACTGTGGCAGAACCAGTGCAAAGGCTGGGGATGATAGGGGAAGGAGGCTCAGTAATAGCAAAGACAGAGATCAAGAAAGGCCACTCAGCAGGAGTAATCTAGCTCAGACATCACTTCTGGATGTAGCTGCTGCTTTCACCATATTTCTAATTTCATTGATTGTCCCTTCACCATTTGGTCACACTCTCAAGAGCAAAGTCCTGAGTGGGAACATTCAAGTGCCTGGTAGAAGCAATATTGCCTGTCTTTGGCTTTCCTGGTGGGAACTGGGAAACTGCCTTTTGAAACTCACACAATTAGAGATTTCTAGGTATTAAAAAAAAGTTCAGAAACAAGGCTGTGTCCTTTCTAAAAACAGACAAGTCTCTACTAACAAATGACCTCCTTAGTCTTTGTTTTTATTAATCTGCAACAGTAAGACTATCAAACAAGAGTACTGACTTTTTAAAAATTTCTAGTTCCCTCCCTGTCCTCTCTCTCTCTCTCTCATTCCCTTCCCTCCTCCATTTCCTGATCTCAGGAAGGCCTCTTTATCTCTCTAGATCTTTATGCAAGAGAGCAAGATCATGATACCCAAATTTAGTTAGGAGTTCAAATGCTGGGCAGTCAAAAATATATACAGGTCCATCTAGTAGAATTCTCTAGTCAATATTTTCTTGGTAGAATGCTTAAAACCTTTTGGGCTATGGATGTGTAAAAGTCACTGAACATGCGTTTCTGCTAATACAGTATTGGAGTTTTTCAGCTGCTATCTTTATAGGAAACATTTATATGATAGTTATGTCCTTAAATTGAAATGCAACATTTATTAACTGAGTAATAAACATGACAGACATAAGAGGCTGCCACCCTATATGGCTTCTGGTGTGTCTTCATAGGGACATCAACATTCCTACCCACTGAGAAGTCTGTCCACATTTTCCGCAAAAACCTTCTTGTCTCCAGTCTTTAATCTTGTTCTTCCCATATGCCTAATTATCTGGCCAAATCATGAACCACTGCTTATGAAGTGGTATGATCCATGCCTCGTATCATCTCTCCTTTCAGGTAAAATGCAGTGAGGCACACTGCTTGGACTTGTGCTCACTGGGAACATTACCTTATTCACTCCTTGGATTCAAGATGGCTGCTCCTCAATCTACAATGATTCATGAATTATTGGACCAATATAAAATTACATTTCTCATCTTTGATCAAACATTGTTATACTCTATTCCCATATACACTTCTCAGAGTTTTACCAATAAAAACTAGAAATTCGGAAGTTCATTGACTTTCTTTGGCTTTTGACTTTGTTAGTGCCACCTCCTTCTCAGGGTCATGCTGACATCCGACAATCTTGGGAATTGATGGGGGAGGGAGGAGAATGAAGTGAACTGGCTTCATCTTGAAAGGTAACTCCCTCAGGTGAAAGAGCATCTTCAATCAAGGGAAGAACAGTCTCATCAGGCAAGGTAGGAAAGGTTTCTTAAGCTGGCAAGGAAAATTCAATGAGAATTAAGGGTTCAACATTCGTAGGGTCCTCTAAATCCTCTCATATATTTCCATGTCAATTTTCCAGCTTTCAATCTAACCCAGATAATACTACAATATGCAACTCAGAAACCTGTCAGGGCTGTGAATACTACTGATATTGTAATTCATCAACACACTGGATCAAGTCAAAGTCTGAATTTATCTTCAACCATTTCAGATCTGCTGAGGCAAATGACTTTTTTTTACACCATTAAGCTATTTATTATAAGAAGCAGTCACCTCATCAGCTGCCATTGAACTCCTTGTGCCCTTCATACTATTCTCCTTTGAATTGGATGTTCATTGGACATTCCAGGTAACCATAGGCAATTGTTTAATAAACTGGTTTGCTGCTGTGTTTCTAAGGGGGAGTTTTACTGTCAGTCAACCAATTCCAGTTTTATCAATTTTCTCTGAAGGTCAGTTGCCTCCAGCTTATTTTATGATACCAATTTCTGAATCAGGGTTCTTGGAGGTAAAAAAGATTTAGTGGGAAACCATCAGGGAACTCATAGAATTAACAGGAAGGCTGGAGAGGAATGCTTGGGTAAAGGTGGGAAACTAGGGAGGGGAGGCAATAGGAGATTAGGTTGGGGTGTAGCCAGTATCTTTGCTGTATTCCACAGCTACTACTGGACCTAGTCACTAAGGCAAGACCTTGCTAGCCACTGGGTTTGGCCAGAAATACTGGTGGATACAAGCATGGTTGTCAGGATCTGTCCATGGGTTGCATGTGGGTGACTGTGCATGGAAGCCTCGTGGATAGAGACATGTGGTGTCTGGGAATGGCCAGTGAACATTTCCTCTGGTCAATTGTCCAGGGACAATGTGAACCTCTATCCCACTCTGCTGTGGCCCACACAGCACCTGAGATGGGTGTGACCTGCCAAGATGTCAATCAACCTGCTGACTACAAGACATCACAAAGCAAAACTCTGCCTTTGAAACCTTATCCCTGCCTCTGATGTGCCCCCTTAAATAAACCACTAGATGTCATTTTGTCTTTGTCTAGTTTCAAAATCCATGTGGACTAGATCTATCAGGGGCTTTGCTTTCTGTAAATATATTTCTGAGTATTTGTGCTTTGTTATTTACTAATTATTTGAGATTGTTTTAGGGTAGATTATCCTGGGCAGGAAGAGTAACCCCTTAATGAGCCGATGGTGCTCTCCCCAACCCCATACATGGTAAATTTCATTTCACTGGATCTTTTTCTTTAGTCATTCAAGATTCAAAGCCCAAGGTAGGAGCATCTACTGGACTGTGTGCCAATAAGTTATATTTGTGAAGGGTAGAGAGAGAGTAAAACTTTATACTAACTGAAGTGGGGGTTTAGATGCTGGGCAGTGAAAAACCCTCTTTTCCCTCAATCAAGAGTAAAAAGAGGTGAGGCGCAGTGGCACACGCCTTATCCCTGTACAAGGCTAACATTAGGAGTTTAATGCATGCATAATTTAAGATCTTACCTTTTATCTAATGAGTTGTTTCAAGTGATTGTTTTGACCCAGTTGTTTATTAAATATAATATTTCTACATATGTCACATTCTACATATTTATTGAATTTTCCTATAATATTAAATACTGAAGCATTTTTTACCTTACTTGCCTTATGAAACTTCTTGTTGATTTTAATAATTCCCTTGGTAACCTCCTCCCCTGCCAATTTAAAATGCATATAAAAATCAAGGTGAATCTTAGGGAGAACAGTGATAAAGGAAGTTGATATTCCAGGAGGCCTTAGGGTCTTATCAAGGTTGATGCATCACTTTTACTTTAAATCTCTTATCTATCTAATTATTTCACCACTTTGATTAAATGAAGCTAAAATTGGTATTGATGAAAAGAGAAAGCACAATCAAAGAAGCAGATAAGCAAATAATTGAACACAAATAACTTTTAATTATACTCTCTTAATAAAGTTAAGGAATGGTGTCAGGTGCCAACATCACTTTGTCAAATCAAAGGGCAGAGTCAGGATGAAAAAGAAGAAAATAGCTCAGAATGTTTTGAAAATTGTGGTCCATTTCAAAAGTATAAAACACTTCTATAATAATGTGGCTCCAAAACAACCTTAAATCCTGGGCCAAGAATATGTTCATGCCCTCCAATGAAAACTCAATTGTTTACATCCCTCCTCATGTCTTAACCCTTTGTAGAATCCTACTAAAGTCCCCAGGATTCTTTAAACTCAAAGAAATAGGTGGGCTTCCAGACATGACAGTTATACCTGGCAAGTTTAAAATGCAGTTCAATTTGGAATTAAAGTAGGGAAACTAGCAAATAGCTTTCACTTTAAGTTGATCAAATAGTTTCTTCTGAACTCAATAATGCATTTACCCTTTGCCCCCTTCCTAACCCAAGGTTATCTGGATTATTTATTCTCTCTGTCTAGTGTCCTGCTGCTATGATGCAGAGAGTATGAGAACAAATACATGGTAGTGATACATAGATGGTTCCTAACTTACAATGGTTTGGCTTTTTTGTTGTTGTTTGTTTTCTTTATAATGGTACAAAAATGATATGCATTTAACAGAAACTGTACTTGCAGTTTTGAATTTTGATCTTTTCCTTGGCTAGCTCTATGCAATCTGATACTCTCATGATTCTGACCAGCAGCAACAAGCTCCAGTTCCCAGTAAGCTACATAATCACAAGGGGGAAACAACTAACAATTGTGGTGTGCTGTGTTGCTAAGCTAGGATAGTCAGTAGGTTAAGTGTATCAAGTACATGTTTGACTTAAAATTATTTTTTTCTACTACTGAGGATTGAACCCAGGGGCACTCAACCACTGAGTTCTAGCCCCATCCCTTTTTATTTTTTATTTTGAGACAGGGCCTCACTAAGTTGCTGAGTGAGGCCTTGAACTTGTGCTTCAGCCTCCAGAGTCACAGGAATTACTGGCATGCACCACCATGCCTGGCTTCTAAAGGTGATTTTGATGTGTTATTTCCACATGGACTTTGTAAAATGTATTGTTGATGTCTCCAGAGTCATTTTGTGTTCAATTGATTGGGGCAAACCTCCTTTAGAAAATGACTGCCTTGTTTTCATGGCCCTCATTGCTTTGAATAAGCAGACTGTAATTGTAAATTTTAAGTGGCAAAAAGAGTAGTGGCCATGATAGTGAAGAGATTTTATGATCCATTTTTATTATACTTCTTTACACTGGAAGGCAATAATCACTCTTGGCATTTATAGAGTGCTTTGTATTTTTGAAGCACTTAACAATCATTAATTACTTTATCTCATTTTCATCTCAAATGGGATAGGTTGCTTAGCGTGACAGGTCACAGAAGGACAATAAAAGATTAGAAACTTACAATGTTAGGCAGTTGATGTATTGAGGGAGAACAAAGTTCTTTGTTTTCACATCATTTATGGGAAAAAGGAAAAGAGAAAAAGAAGCCACACCATAGGTACTCACTGCAAACCATTGCACTTGTTTCTTATTTTTTTATTTAGAGAACAACAGGGTGATTTGAAATTTCATACAACCCCAAAGAGTAGATCAAAGAAAGTAAAGCCCCCAAATACTTTTATTTCTAGGAAAGTGACTATTATAAAACAATCACAGGACCAGAGGTGGGGGCTCTCACCACATGTACTGATTGTAGTAATTTACAAAAGCTAATATTTATTGAACACCGATGGGTTAGGCACAAACATGGCTGTATTTAGTCTCCTTTGCCAAGACTTCCGGGGGCTATGTTATATTTTTAGTGTGTACCAAGGCTGGGATTCAGTTATTTATGGTTAGTTAACATTGTGGTTCAGTGTTTAGATTTAAGGTCATAAACATTTAGTTGTAAGCATGCGCCCCCTTATGTAACCTGTTGGCAGTGTGCCTTCTTTGTTTGGCCTGCAAATAAAAGGGATAGGCTAATTGGGACAAAATGGGGACTACAATGAAACTGGCTGGTGGTTGAAGCTGAAGCTGGGGGCTTGCTAATGGCGATGGCAGCCTCCAAATAAAGGATGACCAATATCCCCACCGTATCTTTCAATTGCCAGAACCTCCAGCCCTGTTTCCTGGGTCTCATGACAAACACTGAGCCACGTACCCTACAATCCACTATCACATTCCATCCTTACAACACAGCTACAAGTAGGAACTAATAGTGCCACCAATCAACAAAGGAGGGATCTGAGGCTTAGAGAAACTAATTTGCTTAACATAAATTGCTCCTTCTCAAATCCTTGGATTAACTCGCTTACACTGCTTCCCAAATGATTTGCTTATTCCTTAATGGCAATACACTGGGTAACAATCAAGGGTGACCTGGGAATGAACTACTTGGTTTTCCAAAAGAAATGATCCTGAACTCCAGTTGAAAAATTCTGGAGGATGAAATCAGTGATGGTGAGTGCCCAGTCTCATAACCCAGCCTCCAAATATTCAACTAAGTTGCATTAAAAGGGCTTGTTTCTCTTTTATATTAGGGACAAAAGATTCCCATAGTGTATCTTCTAGATACTGGATAGGTTGCATCTTTACAGGCCACTGAGTTGTTTCCAATGGATCAGCCTTAAGAAAAGAAGGCTGTGTTTAACCAACAGCTGAAGGTGAGGGCTGAGCACTTGCTTAGCACATGTAGCCTAAAAAAAAAACAATCAAGAGCAAGTTAAGATGACTTCCCAAGTAGGGTCTGGAGAGAGGCATCAACCACAAAGATGATTGCATGTTTCATCAAGAAGTAAAAATGGGCATAGAAGGCATTCAATAAGCATGGCTTTTGAGTACATCTAAGGATATGTGTCCTGGACTTGAGGGGAGAATATTGTCATGGAAATTATTCCCAACACAGTGCTTGTAGACTAAGTAGGAAGCAATGCCAATGATCTCACAAGGTCTTCATTACTCAGGCCTGGAAGTGTCTAGTAGTCCCAGGGAGCTTCAGGGATGATGGTTGAGACACTGGTGAACTTTGAACATCTGTGATTTCCCTGTTTGCTTAATGCTTGATAGCCTTTGGTCTGCCAATAAATCTCCTTTATGCACAACTTGACCTCTGCACTTCCAAGGGGAGGAATTGGAATCAGCCTATGGGGGAAGAGATGGCTCTAGGATTCTGGGTGGGAGCTTAAGCAAATAAAAGGGTACCCTTGAAAAAGAACTTGCCCTTTGCATCTCATCTGCCTCTGACATGAGGTTGGATCATTAACCATAAAATTTTTACCCTTTTCCTATCTCATAAATTGTGCTGTGCATTTCTTAGTCTTGTCTTTTATGCTGAAATTTACTAGATCATAACGTAAAAGGCATTAGGCATAAAATCTTGAGATTTTTGTCCCTTCTAAGCTCTGGAAAATTCAGAGCTCAGATTAAAACCAAGAACTGCAAGATTAAGTGATCATCAGGATGACTTCAATGGCAATGTGGTCTATATGTCAAGAGAAGAAAGATTATACTTTCTTCTCTTTACATCAAATTTAAGATTTAAGCCAATCTTAAATTTGATGAACAGCATTTCACACTCTGTTCAGAATTTTGGACTTCATGGGGAAACTGATTACCTTCTTCAAATGCCTCAGTTGAAAGTATATAGTGGGAAAAGGGATAGAGATAATTTTTACTAATTTCACAATTTCCCTTAGGGCCTGCCATTTGAACAAACACTTAGCAGTGTTGTAGCAAGAAAACACCCCTGAATCAATATTTTTAGACAAAGTCCCATTACCATCTGTTAATTGAAAAGTAATTTTCAGATTTTCTGTAAATCAGGAGCTCCTTGGGTAACATATAAACATGGGGAGAGAAAAATATAGCCAACTGATAGGTGATTTCTTTCACTACCATAAGTCTAATTTTTTTTCTTATTGCCAGTTCCCATGAAGATCCAAGTCACATAATAATTCTTCCATAGGCAGAGCTTTACAGCTTACGAAGCATTCCAGGGATATTAATGCATAAGAATTATTGGATTCTTCCCCATAGTGGATCTGATCCAAGACATAGAGAGCTCATAAGAAAAGGGAAATTGGACATCAATATGTTGGGGGGAAAATCCTCAATCTAAACCACAAACCTTAGATGAAACTTATCTCAAATAGATCATAGATCTGAATACCAAATGTATGGCCATAAAACTTTCAGAATGCAGAGAAGAAAATCTTTGTGACCTTGGGTTATGCAAATACTTTATAGATATAGTATCAACAGCTTGATCTGTGAAAAGAAAAAAAATGGTAAATTGAACTTGATCAAAATTAAAAAATTTTTTCTTTACAAAATATACTGCCTAGGGGCCAGATTTGTGGCTCTGTGGTAAAGCGCTTGCCTAGCATGCGTGAGGCACTGGGTTTGATCCCTGGTGCCACATAAAAATAAACAAATAAATAAAAGTATTGTGTCTATCTACAACTAAAAAAAATATTTATAAAAAACTTAAAAAAATATATACTGTCTGACCAGGGTGAGGGAGAAGGGAAGAGAAAGGGGGAATACTGGGGAATAATATTTGCCGAATTATATTGTTATATTATGTGCATGTACAAATATGTAACAATAAATCCTTACTTTATATACAACTATAATGCACCAATAAAAATAAGGAAAAAAGACACTGTCTGGAGAATAAAATACAAGCTACAGACTGGGAAAAAAGTATTTTCATGTCATATATACAATAAAGATCTTGTATCAAGAATATATATGTATGTGACTATATATACACAATAAGAAATAAATTAATTTTAAAAGGTGGACAATAGGTTTTAACAGAAATTTCACCAAAGAAGACGTGGATGACAAATAATCACATGAAAAGATGTTCAAAATTATTAACCTTTATAGAAATGCAAATTAAAACCATAATTTGCATTGCATATTTGAAAAATAGTGACAATACCAAGTGCTGGAAGGATCTCTCATGCTTTACTTCTGGGACTGCAAAATGGTGTAGTCATTTTGGAGAACAATGTGACAGTGTTTTCAAAAGTTAAGCATATAACTACAATAAGATCCAGTCTTTCTACTCTTAGATATTTACCCTAGGTAAATCAAACGTATGTTCTCACAAAAACATTTACAGAAATGTTTATAGCAGATCTATTTACTATAAGCTCCCCAACCAAGAAGCACCCAAGTGTCCTTTATGGGGAATGGATAAATAAACTGTGATATGTTCTCACAATTGGGTACTGTTCAACAATAAAAGGAAAAAACTAGTGATACATGCAACAAGGATAAATTTTGAAGACATTATGCTGAGTGAAAGAAGCCAATCTGAAAAGATTATGTATGATTCAATTTATGTTACATTCTGAAAAAGGCAAAGCTGTAAGGGAGAGAAAAATCATCAGTATACAAGGGGTTAGAGGAGAGGGTGTGATTACTTATGGATTTAAAGGCAGGTTTTCTGGGGCTGAGGTTGTGGCTCAGTGGTAGAGCACTTGCCTAGCAGGCATGAGGCACTGGGTTCGATTCTCAGCACCATGTACAAATAAATAAAATAAAGATCCATCAGCAACTAAAAAAAAATAATAATAAAGGCAGGTTTTCTGGTGTGATGGAACTTGTTTCTATTTATATATAAGGAAATTGACTTGACTTGCTTAAGGTTATTCAACCAATAAGCAATAGGTTCTGAACTAGACATGATTTTTTCCATGTTGTTATATAAGAAATAAACCTTCAAAACCTAATCCAAATTGTGTATTAGTAGGCATTTGGCAACAAGTAACTAAACCCCATTTCAGAGTGATTTCAAGAACAAGGACATTAATTATTTCACATAACAAGGTGTTAAATGGTAGTGAAGGTAATTATGTTGGTTGATTTTAAAATTTAATAATGTCATAAATGACTGAATTTTTTCCTTTTTCCATTCTGCCAATCACAGTTTCATTCTAAGGCTACTCCCTCTCATGTCCATAGGATGGACACTGGGCTCAGACAAGGATACAAGGTTTTTTGTTCATATCTGTTGAGAGCCACAGCCGAAGGGGCCCCAGCAAACTTCCAGCTGCCAGCTGATGATTGGCTCATAGCGGCCCAGCAAACTTCTAGCTGCCAACTGATTGGCTCCTCTGCGGTGATGCTTGTTGGGCTGTTTCCCCGCCCTTTCAGACCAGGGAGCTGCTCATTGGGGGACTTTTTTTGGCTCTGCCCAGGCGACCCAGCCAATCGGCCTCAAGAGCAGGAGGAGTGGGGGAGGTTGAGAGGCTTGTGGGAAGCCAGTGGTGGCAGTTGGGCTCTGAGGGTTTTCCTGAGGAGCTGTGTGGTGCTGTGTGCGTGTTCTAAAAATAAAGTTCGTTTCTTTTGACAAGTGGCTCCTGAATTGTGCCCAGCCAGACTGCGCACATATCCAGTAGAAAATACAACATCTGCAACAATTTCACAGAACTTGGAAGACAACTAAAGGGTATATTGCCTGCAAATGCTGTGGTTTCTTTAGGAGTCTAGACAATTGGCTATAAATATTATTTATGTAATTAGTCAAACTCAGAAATAAACTAGAGCTTCTCACTATAGTAACAACCATATTCCTTTTTTGTATAGAGCTCAAATTTGCAATATATGTTTTTTGTAATAGCTATACCATGCTGTTAGACACTTTACCTCGTGTTTGGTAAGCATGCTAAGGTTTCCCAAGCACTGTCTAAGTCATTTTATAAAAACTTTTGTTGGATAGATAAGGATTCTGAGGATCTCAAGTGACTCAATCAAGTTCACCATCAGTGACTGAGTCAGAGGTCACATTTGATCTTCAAACATCATTCTCTTCATTCTTTCTTTTACATTACATTGATTCCCTGTCTAGTGCTTGGATTTTACTAGGGATGTAACTGGAGGGACATCATGTTAAGCAAAATAAGCCAAACATTGAAAGACAAGTATCATGTTTTCTGTCAATGAGGAAACTAAACAAACAAGAAGATGATCTAAATATAGGAGAGGGACTATGAGGGACTGGGAAGGGGGTTGTGGGGAAAAGGAAGGATAGACACAATAAAGCAGAATATATGCATGTATGGAAATATCCCATTAACTTAAACAATTAATATGGTTAATTATAATAATAAAAAGGAGTGTCAGGTATTTCAGGGAAGACTGAATGCCAAGGAGATACAAACAGGACACAGACACTCATGGTTTTATATTTTCCATGGTGTTCTTGGTGGTAGCAGGACTTCATTTAAATAGTTAATGGTTGGGGTGGACCCTTTGTTCCATCTGTGAATCATTGGTTGTTACCCTATATACTCTATTTGTTCAGTCTCCTGTGTCTACTCAAAGCTTCCTTCATTTGCTATAAAATCCTTTTAGATCCTTCCAATTTTGAAAATTCTCCAATTCTTGCAATTCATTGAAGATCAGGACCACCTCCTTCAGAAAACCTAGCTAATCCCTATCCTCTGATGGTGGAAGCTGATTGAGGGTCAAGCCAAGCTGGGGGATCTCATGTGGCCTGAAGAAGGGAGTAGGTAACAAACCCCTCTCCCTTGGTTAGGATGTATGGAGTCAAAGGACAGAGACAAAAGTTGTATCCCAGAGTCATTCCAAATGATGAACTCCAGATGGGAAGGGACTCATCACTCATGACTATATTCCTCAGAGCCCACCCAGCACAGAAAAAACAATATGAATGAATGGAAGACAGAATAAACAAAGGGAACAAGTTAGGAAGTCAAACTAGGCAGTTGAAGCTGGATTACAGAAATCACGGAGGGGTCAACAAGAGCCCTTGGATGAATTCTGAGGGTGGACATCAAAGCCAATAAGGTAAATAGGCTCCAGAGATGGCTAAGTCAGTGAGAGAGCCTTTTCAGATTCAGTGAAATTGCCTTTAATCTCAACTCACTTCAAGTGCAGCTACTAACTTCTATGGGCAGCATCCCTCAGTCCCCTCCAGCTTTGAGCTCCTACTTCCTTAGAATTAAGATTTGTGTGTTATTTCAGCATCTCAGAAGTGGTACCCACGTTCTCTAGCTCAGAACACAGAAGACAAGAATGACTTCTCCCTGAGAATTGCTCATGCAAGTTGTTTGTGTGGTTAGCACAATTTGCTGACGATAACAAGGTGATGATATGCCCTCTTTCCGTGCAAACATCCAATTTCCCTCCCTTGTATTACATGAGCAATTTGACTTTTCTGAAACCTGTCCAACAACTGGCCTTGTTTTGCCTCTTTAAAGATGCTTTACTGTCTTTTCAAACAAAGCAGCCATCTATTCTACTTGGCACATTTACTTTCTAATGTCTCATCTCTGTGCCTTTACAGTTGCTTCTTCCTGGAATATTCTTTTCCAGAATAGAATATTTGGCAAAGGTTCAGAAATTTGTCTTTCTCTTTATCTCACATCATTCTCCATGAGTAGAAGGGAATAGTGTCAAGATTTATTCCCCTGCTAACATCAATTATGGCATCACAACTATCCTTGTCCCTGAAGTGGCCATATTTGGTTTTAAAATCACACTCATTTTTGTATTGTTCAGACTTCTAGAAAGTGCTTTCCTAGGTTGGGTAAGTCATATAAATTGGCCAGAAGAGGTGGCACCCACCCCTTTCCCTTCTTCCTAGCCTTCCACCCTTCCTATCTTGGAACATTCCCCCTTCCCTGTGATGCAAGACAAATTTATCTGGACCGCTCCTGTGGGATTGTATTATGGATGTTTATTTACAAATATTATCATCTTTATTGAAATGTAAACTTTGCAAAGGTCAGATCATTTCCTTTTCCGAAATTCTAGTCTAGCCCACTGTCTAAGACACAATACACTTTGGAAACATCTGATTTATATCTATGGATAAATGAATGAATGTGAAGTTGTGGATGGTCCCTTGGTGATCTGGAGAGACTGCTGGTGGGGAGGGAGGACAATATAATATTCCCTCCTCACTTCTATTGATGGTCAGATGCTGCTAGAACTAATAAGCAGTTATTTATTTATTGAAAACCTACTATGTGCAAGGAACAAGGGAAGCTCCAAGACAGATCTTTTTATCATACCTCTTTCCTATCTCTAGATTCCCTCCCCCCCCACACACACACCCCTTCGAAGCCACTTCTTTCTGTTTGCTTTTGTGGAAAGCCTGGGACAGAGAGGTAGGAAAGTGGAAATACTCAGGGCTGTCACATCTACATCTGGGGTTCTGCACTGCCAGTTCACATTTTCTGAATGAGTTATTTCTATGTACCTTCACAGCAGCCAGCACCACAGTGCCTTGCATACATTATATGCTCAATGGGTACTTGTCAACTGATTTTATACAAGCATCTGACAGTATAAATACATTATGAAAAATGAGGAGGCTGGGCACTAAAAGAGTCAGGATTTTTTTTTTTTTTCAAAAAATACACAGCAGTGGAATTAGGCTTAAAGTTCAAATGCTCTTGCACCCTGCCCTGTTGTATCTCTAACCAGAACAAACGGATAAGGTGGTTGAAGGGTGATTCAACCTTTGCCCTCTCTCTGCAATTGAAAGCATTCACAGCTTTGAGGTGGCTCCCACTGGCTGACTTGCTGTGGAGTTGTCAAGAGCATAGAGTTATTCTTTACACATCAAAAGAAGATGCTGTTTAATTTGAGGATCCTGTTCAACAACGCATCTCTTAGAAATGGTCACAATTTTGTGGTACGAAATTTTCGGTAAGTGACAGAGATTTGGGTCTGATTTAGGAACCATAGTGATAAATGAAATTGCATTCTGCAGAGGAGTGCAGTTGCAAAAGATCTCTTTCTGCAGAGTGTAACAGCATGGTCTAGCTTATGTGAGACAGCTGTCTCTAATTCCAGTGAAGCTTTCATTTCTCAGGCTTTCTGTAATCAGATTTCATTGTGCACCGGGTTGGGAGAAGCTACCGGCAGCAGGTATAACAGACTAAATATTCTTGACATCTTCCATTTGTGTACATTTTAAACAAGCAACTGGCTGAAGGAAATGAGAGGAACTAATTTACGCAGGGCCTTCAACTTGTATTTGGGTTTTCTGGAAAATAATATATCACTCTAGGGTGTTGGGACTAATCAGTTCCTTTTAAAAACAGACTACAAATAGCAACCCGGAAAATATTTACAAAGCTACAGTAAAGGACCCTTGTATGTAATGAGGATAACTGTTTTTTTGTTGTTTATAAAATCCAAATTTGAAATTCATCTCTGAAATTGTTGGTGGCATGTGCAAAGGAGGTTGCCTACAATGAATTCATGATAAAAGCTTACATCCTGCTTGCAGCCATTGAGCATGTGGTTGAAGGTGACATGGAGGGTGGCAGTGGGGAAGAGGGAAGAGAGAGCAGGAAAATGTGTTAGCTGGGTAAGCAAGGCCATGAAGTACAGACACGAGTGCCAGGAAGCTTCTAGAGTATAATTGCCTGTTGACAATCAGAATTTCCTCAGAGCCTCTTTACTCTCTAAACCAACCTCAAAAGAACCTCTCTGACTTCCTAAAGGAAGAAGGTTCTGGTGTGAAGTTTTCTCCTACTATTAGGAAGTGGACCTAATCTGACAGTGGCCCTGGGCCTCACTTCTCTGGATCATCTGACAGCTCTAGGTTCTCTGTACTCTGCTGTTAGCTCTCCTTCTCCTCCCCCTCCCCCTCCCCTCCCCCTCCCCCTCCCCCTCCTCCTCCACCTCTCCTCAGCCTTATTTTTCTTTTTGGTACTGGGGATTGAACCCAGGGGCACTTTGCTACTTAGCTACACCCCCAGCCCCTTCTAATTGTTTAATTTTGAGAAAGGTCTCTCTAAGTTGCTTAGGGTCTTGCTACATTTCTGAGGCTGACCTTGACTTGGCATCCTCCTGCCCCATCCTCCCAAACTGCTGGGATTACAGGCATCTGCTACTAGCCTGGCTAGCACCACTTCTTTGGTGAATGTAAGGCTCTTGGAAGTCAAAATGGCATAGTGACTGATGATGTAAATTAAGCCCATAGTATTAGACTTAGTTGAGACTTCATAGCTATGAAATAATGCCTTCTCTTATTTTATAGAGAAGATCAATGAAACCCACAGAGATTATGGGGTTTACCAACTAATGATAGAGTTAGGCCATATAATCCGAGAATCTGGAGAAAAACTCGGATTTAAGAGCCTAAAGAACTAAGTTCTGGGGCTGGAACTAACTAGCTATATGACCTTAAATAAGTCATTAAACTAATCTGTAATGTTGCTTCCCCTACAAAATGGGAAAAGGATAATACTTGGCTCTGCCTACATTACAAGGTAGTTCAATCATTAAGCCTACAAACATTAATTGAGCACCATTTCATGCCATGCCCTATGCAAGATGTTGGATATATAGTAGTAAATAAGGTAATAAGTTATTTCATGCCAGGGCTGGGATTGTAGCTCCGTGGTAGAGCGCCTGCCTTGCATGTGTGAGGCATTGGGTTTGATTCTCAACACCACACAAAAATAAATAAACAAAATAAAGTAATTGTGTCCATCTACAACTAAAAGAATACATTAAAAAAGATACTTCATTCCAGCCACATGAAGTCACAATCTAGTGATAATCAATGAGACAGTGTGTGAGACCTATAAAGTAACAGATCAATGTCCATTGTTCCTTTATTATCTTATTCCAGTGAGTTATATCAGATAAAAATGTGATGGAATTTTATTCCATATTTTTTAAAAAAATTTTAAACAATGTTGAGTTGTTGATGAACCTTTATTTATTTTATTTATTTTTATGTGGTGCTGAGGATCGAACCCAGTGCCTCACACATGTTAGGGAAGTGCTCTACCACTGAGCTACAACCCCAGCCCTTATTCCATAGTTTTTAACAAAGAAAAAAAATCATTGAGATGAAAATACTCTAATGAATGGATAACCAAAACTTGATACTTGTACTCTTCTTGGAAAATTACAGTTGTTTGATTTTTTTAAACTATCCTTGCAGATTAAATTTGGCAGGTAGAACTTCTTCCAAATAACTGGGCCTTTTTTGGATATGCACTAATATTCTCTTCTCTATATCCAATTAGCTAGACTACATTTCTGAAAATCCTGGCTAGCTGTCTTTCACAGTGAAGGAGACAAGGGCAAAATATGGCTAAAGCAAGCCAAATCTATACTTGCTGTTTGAAAATAAGAAAGCCTCAAGCCACCTAGGTTGTGAGAAATCCAATAGTGTGTCTCTATTGAAAAAATAAGTTATCCTTGAAATGGTTTCAATACGGTGTTCTCATGTGGCACAGGTATTTTTCTTTCCTACTATTTTGTTTAGCCATACTACCTGCCAGCTAGATGAATTCAGAATTGCTGATCTTTAATAAGACCTACAACCTTTCATAAAAAAAAAAAAAAAAACTCCCCTCAATGAAGAGAAAAGCTCCTGGGCAACTTTGTGTTATATTTCTATTTTGATTTTCAGCCTTCCACCAAGATTTGGGTTCTTTGTGTTTTTTTCCCATCTCTTGGAGAAAGTGGAAGATCCTTGTTATGCAACATACCATGTGAGTTTACCACTAGAGAGTAATGGGAAATAGGTGGTTAGGGTTTGGCAGTGCCACAAAAAAAGGAATTGCACAGTTTTGAAGTGAGGAGCCATTTTGCCATGGACAAGATAAAATAACAGCTGAATTGAGGCTGAAACCATCTACACAGGCCCCTGGATCAATCATTTTTAGTCAATTAATTTTTCTTTTTTACAAAATCAATAAGATCAGACACCAAGACTGCTGAAAACATCCAATCCACAGGCTTTCCATCTCACAAACAAGGCTCTGGAGCCTGGCTGTGTTTGGATAATAGTGTCCTATGATTTGTTGCCTATTAGGGAAACCACTTAGAGCTTTTAAAGAAACCACTAAAAATCTCTTTCTTTATCAGAGAAGACCAATTTGTAAGCGCAGTTCAATTTCATCTCACAAATAGAAATTTCTTCAAAGAATATTGAGCTAAGCCACCAATTCTGTAGAGGTTATGGATTGGAGCTGGAGGTGACTGGTTTTCAGCTATTTCATTCCAGACCTCTATAAGGACTCACATAACTCATTATGTTCCCTTCATCCCACACACATGCCCATCTGTACACACATGGACACACAGATGAAGCAATTACAGACCTTCCATGCTCTTGTATAGAGGAGAGAAAACAGTGCTCTTTGATTATTCACATTTTATGTCAAAACTAAAATGAATGCCTTTTGAAAAAAAACATGCATCTTAACCTGACTTCAGAAAACCATGTAAGACATGATACTAGGACCAGAATAGAGACATGATGTTTCCTTTGGCCAACAGCCGAATTGTTTCCTAGTTTGTTGTTTTTAGCAATTTAACTAAGAAAAGAAGCCATGTATTTTTAAGCAGGTTCAGGTTTCCAGCCCTTTCATAATAAATCTACCTAAAGTAAGCCCTCATCTGATCTTCAAGTCTCAGAGAATTTCCACAAACTTAGAATATTAACAATTGAAGATATTTTAGAAACACCCTTTCACTCAGTTATTAATAATAATTTACACTTCAGATGGACATACTCTTTCCATGAGTAGGGAAGATTTCAAGTGAATTCTGCTTAAAAATGATTATAGCTGCTAAAAATAAAATTAATAATTTTAGAAAACATTTGTATCTTTTTATATATACATATATCCACGGAATCATTTCAAAAGTATTGTGAAAATAAAGTTGCTTTCCCTTGCTTACTTTCTAATATACCTTTTTGAGAATGAGAGAAAGGGATGAGATTAAAGAGAACTGAGAATTGAGAAATATTGTGTTTATAAACATCATGAGTATTGTGGAAGACAAAGACATGGAGAAGCACTAATTTAGTTCATTTTCTCAGTTTTTTCAAATGGGCAATTGAGACCAGAGATGGCTGATGACTTTCCCAAGGTCATAGTTTATTCCTGCAACTGGGCCGTAGTAGGTCATACTCAACTATTTAAAGCCACAGTTCTTTTCAATATGCTAACTTTGGTCCCTCCAAATTGATCAGGTTGGCCAGTCTACCCTTGCCCCTCCTTTTTTAGGTATGACCGGAATAACTCAAAAAAGTAAAAAAAAAAAAAACAAGAAAATATGCCTTAACTCTTGCATTAATGAAAGGTTAAGAAAATATCAATTTCAGCCTTCAGGCCTTTTGGCCCTCACTTATGACTCCAGAAGCTAAAGTCTTTATCTCAGATTCTCAGGGGAGTTCAGAATATCATTTGACATTGAAGTTTTTTCTATTCTGGCAAAGTCAGTTTCTGACTGACCATATTTTACTCAAATCAAGCACTTTCTTTTCCAACAAAATACAGTTATACCAGAGAACCCCTCCAAGTCTCTCCCATCCCCCAATTTACCAGATTTGGAAAATGCAGACTGTAGCAATGAAAGGCTTCATTTTGCCAGTAGAAAATTCTCTTCCATTTTCTAACTAGGAAGATATTTGGGTAAAGTTAATTCAAGAATCTATTATTACCTTGGCTTAGCTTCTTAGCATTCAGTGGTTTGAGGTTAAGAAATTTCTGTAGTTACTTTTTCAAGGGGTAAAATTAATATAAAGAATGAGTCGTGCCTTTTTTTCCAAAGGCTCTGGCTCTAACCAGGCTGCAAATGACATTTTAAAAAATCTTTATTTTATTTTGTATTTTGATTGACACATAATATTAGTACACATTTATGAGGTACAATGTGATATTTTGATTCATATATATATCGGATAGTGATCAACTCAGGGTAATTAGCATATCCATCACTTTGACAGTTTTGATGGAAAATCTGTAAGTGGCTCCCATTGTTTTCCCAAAAGTTGTCTCCTCCTTATTATATGTGAGCTAAAGAATGATAATGTGCTGTAGGTCTGGTTTAGCAAGGCAATTGCTTATTTCTTTCTGGCTTACTTCTTATACACTCTGATATAAGAAGACCAAGTCTTTGATGGAAGGATAACAGTGATTTGGGCCTTGGTTCTGAAGTTTGTGAGCCAGAGCAGGCTGTCTCTAATTGAGCCATGGAGTCTCTTTAGGAACTTAATGACCTTATGCCAGCAACTGTGACTAATTCAAGTGTGCATTTATCATCAGAAAGCAAGAAAATTCTTGATACAGACCAGATAAAAAGAAGCCTGTATTAGAGGCATTTCTATGTGCTCCAATTGTAGAGCTCTAATTCTCTAATTTTTATTAACTTTGCAAAGGGGAGTGGCAGCTTCATTTTGGAGCCAGAGGGAGGTCTTTGAGGAGATAATAAACAGGATAGGAATTTAAAGTTGGACCATTGTGTTTGCTTTCCTTCCAGTGATAAATTTTCCTGGTTAGTTCTTGATAGCTCTGAAAAACAACTCTTTCCCAAGCTAACATTTCCTGCCCCACCTCTTGGATAGAATGGAGGGAGGTGGTGACTACTCTAATGACTTTTCAACCATATAAACAGCATGGCCCCCTTCATCAGTAGAGCTACAGTTTTTTAAAAAGTTTTCTAGTTAATCACTCAAGTCCTCACATACTGGTGTGACAAAATGTACAGTATCCATCTCTCTACCATTTTTGTTCCCAAGAACCCTGAGGATTTATTCTATCCAAAAGGGGTTTGTCCATCACTATCACTGTACTTCACATTCAACCCTCACCATGCTGTGGGCAAACACTGGTCCTACTTGGTCTTCTCACCAGTTTTTCAGGTTTGGGCACTTTATTCAAAGAAATGTTCTTAAGATACAAGGTTATAATGCTCTTGTTTCATGAATATATGTCCAACCCTTGTTCCCAGTAGGACAACTACTATATCAGACTAGTTGGGCTCTAGAGCCTTTCAGCTTTAGCAACACTCTAGGCCACAATCAATTGTCCTCCATGACTCTCTTATGGGTACCAGGAATTGAACCCAGGAGTTCTCAACCACTGAGCCACACACCCCAGCCATTTTTATTTTTTTTCTTTTGAGACAGGGTCTTGCTAAATTGCTTAGGGCCTTGCTAAATTGCTTGAGGCTGACTTTGAACTTGAGATCCTCCTACCTCAGCCTCCCCAGCCACTGGGATTATAGGTGTATGCCACTGTACCTGGCCCTCCATGACTCTTAAACCTGTGTTTAGCCTGGTTGACAGCCTATACTTACTCTTGCTCAACTTGTTTTGAAGGTTCTTGGTGTCTTTTCTTGGATCAGAATTTCGTTAGGACATTGAAAATCCATCATGGTAAATCTCTCTAAATTCATTCCCAGAAATCTACTGAATTTGGTGGTTCCAGAGACCTACTATCATTTTTTCATTCATTTACTTGAATTATTTATTGAGTGCCTACTCTATCTCAAGTACTGTAATAAATACTGGGTATATATTAGTGAATAAAACAGGCAAAGTCCCTGACATCATGGATCATATAATCCAATAAGAAGTTTAAAAGTAAGCAACAGACAGACATATGAATATATATTAAAAACCATGACAAATGTTATGAACAAATTGAAGGTAAAATTAAGAACACTTAGCACTATTAGGGAAGGAATATCATAGGAGATGGTATTTAAACTCCTAGCCCAAAGTCAGCCTTGGAGCTGAGGAGAGAGTGTTCTAGACAGAAGAAATGACATATCAAAGTGTCCTGTGTTGAGAAAGCATTTGGAGTAAAGGCCGCTTTTCTCTTTCATGATTCTAATATGCATGAATTTTAACCACCACAGTTTAGTTAATAGCACTAGTATCCCAAAAATACAGTTTAAATTTTTTTCCATTTTTTATTTGCTTTTTTCTTTTTTAAAAATTGATTTTAAAAATGACAGCAGAATGCATTACAATTCTTATTACACATATATACCACAATTTTTCATATCTCTGCATATAAAGTATGTTGACACCCAATTCATGTCTTCATACATGTACTTTGGATAATGATGCCCATCACATTCCACCATTCTTGCTAGTCCCCTGCCCCCTACATTTCCCTCCCACCCCTCTTCCCTATCTAGAATTCATCTATTCCTCTCATGCTCCCCCTCCCTACCCCAGTATGAGTCAGCCTCCTTATTTCAGAGAAAACGTTCGGCATTTGTTTTGGGGGGATTGGCTAACTTCACTTAGCATTATCTTCTCCAATGCCATCTATTTACCTGCAAATGCCATGATTTTATTCTCTTTTATTGTTGAATAAAATTTCATTGTGTATATATGCCACATTTTTTAAAAAAATCCATAATGCTGCATCTAATAGAAGAAAAAAAAAGGCCCTAATCTTCATCATGTGGGATTAGGCCCCAACTTCCTTAATAAGACTCCTATAGCACAAGAATTAAAACCAAGAATCAATAAATTGGATGGAATCAAACTAAAAAGTTTCTTCTCAGCAAAAGAAACAATCTTTGAGGTGAAGAGAGAGCCTACATCCTGGGAGCAAACTTTTACCCCTCACACATCAGATAGAGCATTAATCATTAGTGTATATAAAGAACTCAAAAAACTAAGCACCAAAAACACAAATAACCCAATCAATAAATGGGTCAAGGACCTGAACAGACACTTCTCAGAAGAGGATATACAATCAACCAACAAATATATGAAAAAATGCTCAGCATCTCTAGCAATTAGAGAAATGCAAATCAAAACCACTCTAAGATATCATCTCACTCCAGTCAGAATGGCAGCCATTATGAAGACAAACAACAATAAGTGTTGGAGAGGATGTGGGGAAAAGGTACACTCATACATTGCTGGTGGGACTGCAAATTGGTGCAGCCAATATGGAAAGCAGTATGGAGATTCCTTGGAAATCTGGGAATAGAATCACCATTTGACCCAGGTATCCTCTCCTCGGTCTATACCCAAAGGACTTAAAAACAGTATTACATGGACATAGCCACATCAATGTTTATAGCAGCAAAATTCACAATAGCTAAACTGCGGAGCCAACCTAGATGCCCTACAGTTCAAATTTTCATTACCATAAATTGTCAGTAATTGTATAAAGTGAAATCTATATTGCTATCTCTTCAGTCCACAGATCAGTATGCAAATTACAGATATGCATCATGATCAGTGACCAATCACATCTTTTCTTTCAAGTCTGTTGGTAATTGGTCATTGCCCATCTGTTACTCAGTTCACATACAGACAGCAAAGAGTGTAGTTGTGCAGCCTCTTTTTCTCCTAGTGATAAACCCATGGATGTTTTATGGAAATGGATAATCAAAAGAGGGAATTGCCAGCTGAGAAGAAAGTTCAATAGAGAAATAAAATGTGATAGCACTGCAAGTTAAATTTGAATTGAATGTAGATAGAATTATGGAAGAAAAAGCTAATTGAGACATTGTCAACACTGCTCTGTTTGAGAAGCACTAGATACACAGCCAGAGGAATTTAGTAAAGGCAAGGCTATTGATGTAAATGCTGAAAATGGTTGTGATGAAAAGGATAGAGATGTCCCAGAGGATGTTATTCTTTGTGGATTAATAAGAATAAAGAGATTTTTTTCTGCTGCTTCTTCTTCAAAAAAGATGTCTTAGAGGAAGTGACAAAACACTTGACATTAAAGTAATTCTAAGAGATGTTATTAAACACTGAAAGTGCAAAGGATATAATGTTGGAAGTTAGTTCAAACTGGGAATGGAATATGATAATTCACCAAAGCACAGAAAAGATGCTTGCTCTATATGGTAAGTTATATGATTAGGAGGCAAGCACTTTGCAAACTACCTCTGACAAGAGATTTTTTGCAAAAAAATAAACTACTATAATTCTCAGTGTTTCTTTTAAAATTGTGGTGTAGCAAATATACATCAGTTTTACTTTTTATCACTTCCCTACACATTTGAATGGGCCATAAAAGAGTTTTCTATGCTTTAACAAAAATTTTTAAAGTCATGGAATGAAGCTAGGCACAGTAGTACAGGCATATAATCCCAGAGACTCAGGAGGCTGAGCAAAAGAATTGCAAGTTCAAGGCCAGCCTCAGCAACTTAGTGAGGCCTGTCTCAAAATAAAAAAATACAAAGGGCTGGCGTGGTAAAGAGCCTCTGAGATCAATACCCAGTATCAAAAAAAAGTCATAGAATGATCATGATTTTCCCCACTATTAAGGTTGCTTTGCACAGTTTAAGATTTAATGGTTATTTATAGTCTCACACTACTATGCAAAGCCAAGACAGCCTACCTGTGTTTTTAAGCAAGCTTTGGAAGACATTATGCTTAGTGAAATGAGCCATCACAAAGACAAATATTCCATGATTTCATTTATATGATGTGTCTAAAATAGTCAAACTCATAGAATCAGGTGATACAATAGTGGTTGTCAGGATCTGGGGAGTGATAGGTATAGGGAGTGTTCAACGGATATATAAGGTTGCAGTTATGCAAAATGAGAAAATTCTAAAGATCTGTTGTACAACTTAGTGTCTATAGTTAGCAATATGGTATTGTACGCTACAAAATTTGTTAGAATACCAGACTTCATGTTAAATGTTCCTACTGAAAAACAAACAAACAAAACCAAAAAAGGACACAAGGAAGCTTTGGTGGAGTGAGCTTATCTGTTACCTGTTTATTGCTGGTGCAATCTCAGGGCAACAAGAGTGAGAGGAACATCATCCGAAGCCATTATCATGGAAGAGAGATTCTTCTGATCACATATACACCCAGGAGAAGTATTTAAAATACAATTTCTGTTCTAAATAAATTTGAATATCAAATTTGGCAAAAGTGAAAGATTCAATCAGGATGTTTGTTCTTTCTGCCTTTGTACTTATATGCCTTCTGTCAGTGGACACAGAAATGGTTCCATCTCAAATATAATCCCAACAGCAGAATATAAATCTGAACCCTAAACACAAGCTTAACCCCACCTCCAACCCAGAAACTTCTCAAAGTGTGTAAGAAGAAATATAAAAAAGCCACAGAGATTTTATATCTCCTTCAATCTGTCTTTTATTTTCTATCAGGGAAAGGGTAATAAGAACTGGAAGTTGGATATTCTGAAATGGTAAATTTGGTTCTCCCTTTTTCTGTATCCTTTCATGAAAAGTGGGGAGAAAAGTTTAGATCCTTGAAATTTTACCTTTTCCTTTTTATTTCTACTTGGATTTCTCTGAGGCTCAATAAGAACAACATAATTTTAAAATCTATGATATTATTTTAAATGAAACTTGGAATCCTGTGATAATTGAGAAGGAAGGTTTATGACAAAATCCTACAGAAGATGAGAGTGGCAGAGAATATTGAATTCCTTATATTCAGTTTTCATGAGCTCCAAAGTAACTAGAAGTCTGAGCTTGAGTTCTAGGGAAAAACTAAGGCCTTGAAATTAGAACCGTAGTTGTTTTTCCTGTTGTTGGTGAGGTGAGTTCTACAGCTATGGTGATGCTCCCCAAATTCCTGAAACATAGAAGTAGGGTTTTCCAGAAAAGTATTTAAAATAATGTTTAAGGAAGTCTTAAGCCATGGAATAGAAACTTGTTTATGTAAAAAAAAAGAGTCCAGAGAGTATATCTTCTACAATTATATGTTGCTTTGATCTTATTTCACAATTAAAAAAAAATTTTCAAAACTGCCCTAAATGTGAATTATTAAAGATTAAGCTACTGTGCCTCCATTCCAGGCCAGATATGTAAAATAGGTTTTACAGATCCTTCAAAGCCTCCAGTTGACCTTGAAAATGCATGAATATCTGTCAATGGGTCTACTTCTCAACAGGGTCAGTATTGCTATATTACAAGTGTTGCCTAATATTATCACTAATTAATATTATCAGAGCCAAATATATAACTTAAAATCTCACATAAATTCAAATTTCCTACCAAAATGCCATGCTTCCAAAGCTGTTAAAGTACTATGATTGAGATATTATGTACACTTAAATATGCTTTTTGCTAGGGTTCCAGTAGAAGGAAGCAAATGAAGGCCTGTTATAAAAACTTCTTTAGCCATCAGAATGTTTTTGTATACATACAAACTAGTTTTTAAAATATTTTGCTCTTCTTAGTCTCAATATTTTTGTTTAGGTTTTGCTACATGGATTATCTATTAGTATAATAGCATATATATTATAAATAAGTAAGCATAAACTATGAACACATGCTCATAATTTTTTAAAATGCAAGGGTATGTAGTTCAGAAATTAAGGACATTATTCATTATGACCTTAGTTATTATGTAATGTATGCATGTACTTGAACATCACATCATACCCATAAATATATACAATTATTATTTTTCAAATAAAATGAAACAAAACTTTTTTTTAAAAAAAGAAAAGAAAATCATTAAAAACAAAACAAAGAGAGGGGATAAAAGGAGGATTTTTAGAAAGTGTTACCTTTGTGTATGATGTGCCCTCCCATCGAGTGGGTACTCTTTCTTCAGTTTAAGCATAGGGATAGTGGTTCCAATGGGACTAATATCCTCACTAGGAGAGTTTGGGGGCCCTGCAAACAGATGTCAGGACTATGACTGAGAAACTAAAGTAAGAAGTACTGGCTAATTAGCTGTTCTGATGACAAAACAAGAGAGGTGTCTATTCTGAGATGGACCTGACTCTTGTCAGAGCAATGAGTATGGAAGATATGGAAGACTTCACATGAACTAATATGGTGTAGCAAAGAAACCTACCATCATATTGTTTCAGATTAGGACCAAGAGATCTCCTGGAGAAGTGGAAAAATCTTTGAAACAAAAAGGTTGGTGTATCTCTTCAATGACAGAGGAAATGTAATAATGTAATTGTTCACATCAAGAACTGGTGTGAGAGATTCCTGGTGGTGATGGAACTCTCCAAAGGACCCCCAAAAGCAACCTGCAAGACAGAATCAGCCTCAAACCCCTAAACCAACACTAAATAGCCAGAACGTAAGCTTAGAACAGAATTGGACTTTCTATTGGCTCTTAACTTCTCACCTTCCCTTGGCTTCACTTGGAGAAATGGATGGCAAGGACACAGAGGAAACAGCTCATAGCCCTTCTTCCCCCATAGAGAAGGCCTGCTTGTATCAAGCATGAGTTAGAAGATAAAGGTGTCAACTTGCAGTAAAGTTCTTAAGCATTTTTAAAAAATCATTGCTGTTATTATATTATTACTTGTTATTTTACTGTTATTAACTCTTTGGGTTAATATAACAAGCTTATTGTTTCTGAAAGTTACAAGAAAAGCTACAGGGTCCATTGTATTTTCATTCAGAAACAAAAAACAAAACTCAGAGCCAAAAGAACAAGTCTTCAAGAACACATTCGAAAAGGAGTTGTAGAGGGAATGTGAAATGGTATCTACAGTGCATTACAAATTCTGCTTATACAGTCTAATGATTTTAATAATAATAGCTAAAATGTATAAAATGCATATTATATGCCAGACACTATCTGTTTTATATGTATTAAATGATTTCATCTTTGCAATAACCCTGTAAGATTATTATACTCATTTTGTCAGTGAGAACTTTAGGTACAGAGAGAAGTTAAGAAACTTGCCAGAAATTGCATGACTAGTAAGGGTCAAAGTTACTTGTATGGGCTATTTCAAGTGAATCATGTTTTGGTTTGGATTTGAGGTGTCCCCAAAAAGCTTATGTGTAAGACAATGCAAGAAGGTCCAAAAGAGAAATGATTGTGTTATAAGAGTCTTAACTCAAATCAGTGAATTAATACCTGATGGGATTAACTGAGTGGTAACTGAAGGTAGGTAGGGTATGGCTGGAGGAGGTGAGCATTGGGGGTGTGCTTTTGGGGCATATATTTTGTATCTGGAGAGTGGAGTCTCTCTACTTTCTGATCATCATGTGAGCTGCTTCCCTCTGCCACACTCTTCTGCCATGATGTTCTGCCTCGCCTTGAGCCCCGAGGAATAGAGCTGGCTATCTATGGACTGAGACATCTGAAATCATGAGCCCCCAAATAAACTTTCCTCCCCTAAAATTGTCCTTGTCAGGTCCTTTAGTCACAGCAGCAAAAAAAGCTGACTAAAACAAATCAGAATCCAATTTCTTTCCTCAAATTCTTCTTTTCTTTCAACCATTCAAAGTACTTTTCTTTCAACCATCCAAAGTACTGGATATCTAAAATGTAAATCATGGCCATATCAGTTTCAAAACACTAACACTTTGTAGGCACACACCAGACTACAATGAATGTTGTCATATTTTGTTTGAAGAATAAAAAAACAGACCACTGTACAACATGTTTTTTTTTTCTTAAATCAATGTTTCTCTTCTTTTTCTTCTTTTATAGGTGTGGACAACCACTACAAAATGAAGTACGGCTAAAGGGTCGTGACCTTCTGACTCTAAAGGACTTTACAGGAGAAGAAATCAAGTACATGCTGTGGCTATCAGCAGATCTGAAATTCAGAATAAAACAGAAAGGAGAAGTATGTAACATTTGCTTTTTACATTCCATTAATGTAATTAGCCTTTTCAAAGGCAATCTTCCCAAAGAAAGAGGGAAAATAAAATACATTAAAATTCCTTAACAGTAGCTAAGTAATGAAACCTCACAGTCAAGGTAATTGATTATCACTGAGTGTATAGGCATATAAAAAGCATAAAAATCAGTTATTCTATGACAAGTCATTGCAATTCTTTCATGTGGAATGCTGAAATTCATTATTAACTGGATCAGAACCTAAGGAACCATTTGTCTGGAAAGATTTTATTTTTACACCTTTTTTCTGTGTATTTTCTATCAAGTTAAAAATAAGGATGGTTTATTTTTTTCTGGCAATAAATTCCAGTTCTAGATGCATATTAGATGTAAGATCATTAGGATAATATTTTAAAATTCTCAACAATGTGATGATGTTTAAAAGGCACTAGATTAGCAAAGAAACAATTAAATGGTAGCCAAGTAGGGAAAGAGATGGGATATGGTGCTTAGCTATAAGCATTATTCTGCATTTTGAGCAATTTATGTTTGAAACACAGTTAATTAATGCAGTAGCTTCATTTAGGCTGCTTAATTGTGAAAGCATTTTTGTATTCCAAGCTTGTTCAAAAGCTTTCTAAAGAGCTTGTTTCAGGTTGATAAAGTTCGACACAACCTTGATTTTCTTATCTAGTTGGCTAGCTCTCCAAGCTTCAATGTACAAACAGGGGCAGGAGTGACTCCAGTGCTGTGGGTTGGTGTTCCTATGGAACCCTTGAAATGAAGAGAAAAGGTGTCCCTAGATCCCAGGCCTTTGTTCTTCACAGTCTGTACATGAGGAAGGTTAGCTGGCAGAAATCTCTTTGTTTTAGAACTTATCCTATCAGGAAATCCATCAACAGGAGAGGAAGGAGGAAGAGCTCCACCCCACACCCAAACTCTCCAGATTGTTTTCAAATGACTTTCAGAAACAAAGCCTTTGTATTCCCACAAGAACGTGAGATGAGCGTCTAGCTGAAAATCTGAGGCTTTCACTACTGACTTAAGTAGGAGTCTTAGTGCTTAGTGATCTAGTAGCTTATTCCCAACTGAGAAAACATCACAGAACCAAATATTTTCAAGGTCATTAACAATTGAATGGGGATTTCAACAGGGTTAAGTATGAAGATGGTTCCAATATGAAATATCATTATACTTTGGAACAAATGCCCAGGTTGAACCCATAATAATTAATATTGCTTTCCTAATTACATGTCAATAAGCTGTGGGAGTAACTATTCCCTTTCCCCATTTGTACTGAAAAAAAAAAAAAAAACTGCTTTAAATTCACTTTTTAAACAATACTGTGAATATTTATTTGGAAGTGGTGATTAATTATTCTATATTTCTAGTAGTGTAAACAATAAGTTTTGAAACATAATCCTGCATGTTGGATAGGAAATATATTTTGCATTTTAATTATATTTTGTCCTTGATTTTCAGTATTTGCCTTTATTGCAAGGGAAGTCCTTAGGCATGATTTTTGAGAAAAGAAGTACTCGAACAAGACTGTCCACAGAAACAGGTGAGTCCACTGAAGAACTTCCATTTGTGTTAAAGAGGACTTAAACCCACTTGTTGTCTGGTAAGGACTTGGGAGTGTAAGTCAGTGGGGGAGTTTGTTTGCCTCTTTAGCAACCACAAATAGCAAACATTTTCACTGGGAACAGTAGTGTAAGCCCATGAATGCTTCTTCCAATTCTCATAAAAAGTTGTGAGCAGAAGGATTAGCTTCATCTCTTGGAGTTCCATGACGATTTGAGTACAAGTCCCACACAACTCTTCATGTTGAGGGCAAAATGTAGATGGATGCAAAATCTTAGGCCTTAAACTCATGTGAGTAACTAATGTGTTCATTTTTATGACACATGAAGAACTTTTTCTTGTGTGTCACATTTCTGCTGGTGGGTGCAAACAATCTCTGCCACATTAGGCAGTACTCAGTTGTTTCAGGGTTTTCTTTGTCAATTTCAGGTCTTCTCTCCCTTCCCCTACAGGCAGGGCTAAATCCTGGAGGGTATCTGAATGTCAAGATATCTAGGGAGGACTGGGGATGTGGCTCAAGAGGTAGAGCGCTCGCCTGGCATGCATGCGGCCTGGGTTCGATCCTCAGCACCACATACAAATAAAGATGTTTTGTCCGCTGAAAACCAAAAAATAAATATTAAAAAAAATTCCCTCCCTCTCTTTAAAAAAAAAGATATCTAGGGATCTGGTTCTTGGTCATCAGAATTTCATCATCAAATGTCTATGCTAGAGTCTGCTGGGACTTATATATTTCTGTTGGATCTTGGCAATCTCTAATTTACTGCAGGGTTTGTTTCACTCTAATCACAAGACTGAATATATCTTTGTTTGGTTCTCTATCCAAGCTACAATGGGCACAGAGATACTGCAAGGTTGTCTGTGCTCTATTGTTCTTTCCACAAGCTGGGTGCCAGGGAGATTTTTTTTTTTTTTTTTTTTTTGCAGATGGGTACCAGGGATTGAACTCAGGGGCACTCAACCACTAAGCCACATCCCCAGCCCTATTTTGTATTTTATTTAGAGACAGGCTCTCGCTGAGTTGCTTAGTGCCTCACCATTGCTGAGGCTGGCTTTGAACTCGTGATCTTCCTGCCTTAGCCTCCCAAGCCACTGGGATTACAGGTGTGCACCACCATACCCAGCCAAAGAGCTTTTGAACTGTCACTCCCTTGTAGAGCTCTGTTTTAAAAGCAAGAAACAGTTGTTTTCTGTTCTGGGGTTCTTCAAACTCATCTGAGATTTCTATCATGTTCCCTACCCTTTGGAAATTGGCCTGGGATACACACATCTGGTACAGTGTCAATTCTATTTCTGTTGCTTCCTCTCTTATTCCCCTTTGGGTTCCCAGTGTTGAAGGCCAGGTGATAAAACAGGAGAAAAAACTGGCTCTGACTAGCCATGTGTTTTTCCAAATCTATTGTTTGTGCCTAGAATTCCAGGCTGTGAAACTCAAATTTTCTCATTTTTCTCAAGCTATTATCTCTGTGATGAGTTTCAAAAAGCCTATTTTGACATTTATAAGCCATGAATTGCCTCTTTCTTTCTCTCTGTATTTCTGCTCCATCAGACCTCCCTTAAATCAATAATATGACTGCTCAAATGGACTATCAGACAACGTTGAGGAGGAAATATCAAAAACAAAAACATATCAGCTGGGCTGGGGTTGTGGCTCAGTGGTAAAGCATTTGACAAGCACATGTGAAGCACTGCATCCGATCTTCAGCACCACATAAAAAATAAATACATTGGACTGGGGTTGTGGCTCAGTGGTGGAGTGCTTGCCTAGCATGTATGAGGCACTGGGTTCAATTCTCAGCACCACATATAAATAAAGAAATAAAATAAAGGTACATCAACCACTAAAAATATTAAAATAAATACATAAATAAATGCATACATAAAATGAAGGTATTATGTCCATCTACAACTAAAAATAATTTAAAAAAATATCAGCTGGTTCTTTTAGTGTCTTATCCTACCTTATAAGCATCAGAGCTTTCTAGAGCTTAGATGTAAACCACTACTGTACTACATGTGATTTTTGCCTTCCTTGTAATGAATGATTAATAATGAAATTCACCAAATAGATAACAAAAATGTTTGTTATCTAGGGGGATTAAGTGACTTCTAAGTTCACTCAATTAATACAAATAGCACCAGAATTCAAATATCAAACCCACTTTTCTTATTACTGCAATCCTTTTGCTCCTTGAGAGAAGGAAGCTGGAAAAGGAGAAACATATAAGGTGTTACCTAATCTTAAAAGTCCAAGGAAGAAAACAGATGAGTATATTTTGCTCTTTAAAGATGCCCTCCTATTGGCATTTGATTGGCAGTAGGGGGAAATTAATAAACCAATCAATAGTTCTCAAATTCTGCTCCCTCTGACACCAGTTTTTTATGAGTTGGGCTGAATTTTATTTCATCTTTTTAAAAATTTTACAATTACAAATTAAAACTACACTGAGATTCCATCTCACTCCAGTCAGAATGGCAATTATCAAGAATACAATTAGGGCTGGGGTTGTGGCTCAGTGGTAGAGTGCCCACCTAGCACACGTGAGGCACTGGGTTCAATCCTTAGCACCACATAAAAATGAAATAAAGATATTGTGTGCCCATCTACAACTAAAAAATACATATTAAAAAAAGAATACAAGTAACAATAAATTTTGGTGAGGATCTGGGGAAAAAGCTTCACTTATACATAGCTGGTGGGACTGAAAATTGGTGCAACCACTCTGGAAAGCAGTATGGCGATTCCTCAGAAAACTTGGAATGAAACCACCATTTGATCCAGTTACCTCACTCCTCCCTCTATACCCAAAGTACTTAAATTCAGCATACTACAGTGATGTAATGGATCAATGTTTATAGTGGCTCAATTCACAATACCCAAGCTATAGAACCAACCTAGGTACCCTTTACCAGATGAATGGATAAAGAAAATTTGGTATACATACACACACAGTGGAATATTACTCAGTCATAAAGAAGAATGAAATTATGGCATTTGCTGGTAAATGGGTGGAACTGAAGATTATCATGCTAAGTGAAATAAGCCAGTCCCAATAAACTAAAGGCTGAATGTTCTCTCTGATATGTGGATGCTAATTCACAACAAGGGAGGGTAGAGAGGGGAAGAACAGAAGTTCATTGGATTAGACAAAAGGGGAATGAAGGGAAGGAAAAGGGGATAGGAATAGGAAAGATACTTAAATGAATTGGACATAACTTTCCTATGTTCTTATATGAGTACACAAATAATGAAACTCCACATCATGTACAACCACAAGAATGAGATCCTAATTAGAATAAGTTAAACTCCATGTATGTATAACATGTCAAAATACACTCTACTGTCATGTATAACTAAAAAGAACAAAGTTTAATAGCAAAATATTAGCATTAGTCCTTAACACAGGTGGTCTTCTTGGAAGCTGCCCAAAGAACTGTTGAATAGAGTTTTGAGTTGATAAATTGACTGAAATGGACTTTTCTTTGTTGTTTGTGTTTGTACCACTCTTCTCTGTTCAATTGTTATGTTTAATATCAAAATGTCCCTGAAAAATTGATCAATTTCACCATTCACAATAATATGGTAGTTAAGCTACTAATGAAAACAAGAGTGAGGATTTAACATGGTTTTGGATGTAGACTTTGTGCCAAGTGCTCTGTATTAATTGCATGGATTATCTCGCTTAATCCTCACAACAACTCTATGAGGGCAAGACCATTAATGAAAACAGGCTGCAATGGATTCAGGAAATGACCAGTGAAGACATAGTTAATGAACAACAGGCCCAGGATTGGAAGCTATTATTAAATGTATTTTTTTAAAATATCCAGTTTAATTCAGGCATGTAATGGTCATGTTTTGTTCTAGTAAGTTTTTTTTTTTTTCTACAAATGGCATTAAGCCTTTTGTTAAATGATGGCTTTCTCTAAAGAGGTGTTATAAAACCTGCACATAATTGCAAACCATCACAATAAATATATGAGGGATGTTTGTCTCTTAAAACTTAGGGTTCACAGAGTATTTGTTTTTATCCTCAGTAAGTACCTGTGGGTCTAATTGCTTATGGCATGCTGCCCAACTTGGTAGTAGAACAACCTGGCAGAGTGAGAAGCTGCTCAAAAGCTTATGGAAATCATAATCATGGCAGAGCATTTCTTTGTGTTTGTGCATCTCAATAGTTGTCATTCAGTATGATTTTTTTTCAACAGATACAACAGGTCCAACCTGTTTCATTGGTGTTTAGAATGAAAATAAGATGTAATTAACTGTCTATTACTGCCCTCAGAGTTGTACCAACCCCTAGGATGGGGTGATCCTCAAATGATGGTCCTTGAGGATTCCATCTCAAGCTGGACAGTCAGAGATCCAGGGGCCAGGGATGTAGCTTAGTGATAGAGTGCTAGTCTAGCATGTGTGCGGTCTGGGGTTCCATCCCCAGCACCACAAACAAACAAAACAGCACAGACATTTTGGGGGATATAATAAAATTCTCGACTCAATTTAAACCATATTAATTGTTTATGTAACATGTTCATTAAAATGTAACATGTCAGCCAGGCACAGTGGCACCCTCCTGTAATCCCAGAGGTTTGGGTGGCTGAGGCAGGAGGATCATGAGTTCAAAGCCAGCCTCAGCAACTTAGTGAGGCCCTAAGCAACTCAGTGAGAACCTGTGTCTAAATAGAAAATGAAAAGGGCTAGGGATGTGGCTCAGTGGTTAAGCCTCCCTGAGTTCAATCCCTGGTACCAAAAAGAAAGAAAGAAAGGAAGGAAGGAAGGAAGGAAGGAAGGAAGGAAGGAAGGAAGGAAGGAAGGAAGGAAGGAAGGAAGGAAGGAAGGAAGGAGAAAGAAAGAAAGAAAGAGTAACAAATCACTAAGTGTACATGTAGTTTAATGAATTATTATAGTGAATTCACTGTTGTCACTAACACCCAGGTATAGAAATAGAATATTAATAAGTACCCAGAAGCCCTCTCCTCCCCCCTTGTATTTTCTTCCACTTGCCCCATCCAAGGGTAAACATTATCCTGGCTTCTAACACAGATTAGTTTTGCCTGTTTTGGAACTTCATGTAAATGGAGTCATTCAGCATGTATGCTTTTGAGTCTGGCTTCTTTCAGCATTTGTGTTTGTGAGTTGTGTCCTTGTTGCTGTGTGTGCTTGGAGCTCATTCCCTCCTCATCCGCTTTGTGTACCTCCCTGGCCAACCAGGCAATTCTCCTGTGTGTCTGATGATTATATTCTTTTATTCCAAATTAATTGAGCTGATGGACAGATACATTTATTAATCTCAGGAAGTGCAGTAGCTGATAGAAAAATGCACAGGGCATTCTAAGAGATGGTTCTTTTCATCATTTAACAGATATGATTCACTTTCAAGGTGAAATAGAAGTTGGTGCCTTAGCAGCTGTTTCAAGTTCATCATCTTTGAAAAGAGGCTAATACGAAAATTGTGATACTATTCTGCAGCTATGAAAGTCAAGCACAGAGAAGTTAGTAAGACCCTGTCTCAAATAAATAAGCAAGAAATCTGGGAGTTTGGCTCAGTGGTAAAGTGCCCCGGGTTAAATCTCCAGCCCCCCGCCCCCCCCAAAAAAAGTTATTGGTTATAATCATCATTAAACTCCAGTATCTCACTTCAGAGATAACAGATATTTGTTTCTTTTTTGTATTAACAAGATGAGGGAGAATTTGCCAATGTGGAAAATGAGCCCTTTCTCCCAAGTCCTTCCTTCTTTTCATTCAAGGAGTGATTCTTGAGCACTTACTATTCACCAATATTTATTTTAAGTGCTTGAGTAAGCGATACATCAGTAAGCAAAACTGGAAATTCCCCACATTTGTGGAGCTTGCCTTCTAATGTGTACACAGACAACAGACATAAGAAATAAATGCTTGATATAATATGTAGGAAGGTGATAAGTGCTCTCAGCAAGCAGAAGAATGTGCCCAAAGATCACTTTGATTGCTCTGTTGAGAATAGGCCTTAGGGAAGGGGGGTTTGTAGAAACAAGATACAAGCAGTGAAGCTTGTCAAGAGAGGGGAGAGGGAGGGACTGGATCCAGGGTATTAGTAGTGAGAGGGGTAAGAGGGGCACATTCTAGATATGTTTGGAAGGGAGAGCCATCAAGATGACTTATGAGTGGCTGGGGTTGTGGCTCAGTGATACAGCACTTGCCTAGAGTGTGTGAGGCACTGGGTTCAATCCTCAGCACCACATAAAAATACATAAATAAAACAAAGGTATCATGTCCACCAAAATTTTTTTGAAAAAAAGGTGATTTATGAATTTGGCAGAAGAGTGATATCAAGAATGACTTCAAGATTTCTGCCTGAGCAATTTGAAAGCTGCAGCTGAGGCAGATTGAAAGGGGAAGATCAGGAGTTCAGTTTGGGGTGTATTGAGTTTGAGATGTTTATCAGATGTACAAAGAAAGGTGTTGAAAAAGCTGTTGGATATGAGTCTGGAGTTTTGGAGTGAGATCTGGCTTAGAGAAATTTGGAAGTCATCAGTATATAGAGGGCATTTAAGTCCATGGGACTGGATACTGAATTTGAAACTTTTGCTAGTGCTGAAGCAAGGAACACCTGCATTTTCCTAGAATGCCCAGACGTAGGGCAGAAGAGGAAGGTGGAAAGGTGAGCTTGAACACTTTCAGGAGTCAAACATCAAAAATGGCATCAGACTCTTTATTACTGGACCCATGGCAAGTAGGACCATTTGGGTGTTTCATATTCTCTAATTCTACTTGGAACCTAGCACATCTAATCTACAAGGGATCTCAGGACTTTAGTCTTTTTCCAGAAGAAAAAAAAAATCTGAGTACAGTTTCACTATGTTGTCCTGTTCCTGTAGATCACAATGTGGGCAGGCTCAGAGGGGAGCTCCCCTACAGGGATTATAAAACAATCTTCCACAATTTTTTAGATTCTTTGATTCTCAGAACTCCCGTTTATAAAATTCTTATAACAGCATATACTATGCACTTTATCAGAGCAGAGGATTCAGTAGAAGGATGTTTATAAAACTCTCGCACATGACTGTGTTCTGTGAATAATTATTGCAAGTGTCAGAACATGGTGGCCTCTGGATGAAAAACATTTGGTTTGGATTTATTTCAGGGAGAACATTTAAGTATAAAATAGGTAGAATATAATTATTTCGTTTTTATACAGTGACAGAAACAATGACAAGTTTTCAAATGAATAGAAAAATAGAAACATTACCAGAAGGAACACACTAATACTCCTTTTATCAATCTAACAATTGTCATTATACTGCTGTCTTTAATTTATTTTTTTATTGCTGAAATCTTTTTGATTTTTTTTAGTTGTAGATGGACTCAATACCTTTATTTATTTATTTATTTATGTTTTTTTTTTTTTTTTTGAGGGGGATACCGGGGATTGAACCCAGGGGCACTCGACCACTGAGCTACATCCCCAGCCCCATTTTGTATTTTATTTAGAGAGGGTCTCACTGACTTGCTTAGCATCTCACTGTTGCTGAGGCTGGCTTTGAACTCGTAATCCTCCTGCCTCAGCTTCCCAAAGTGCTGGGATTACAGGCGAGCGCCACTGTGCCCAGCAATTTTATTTATTTATTTTTATGTGGTGCTGAGGATCGAACCCAGCATGCTAGGCAAGCGCTCTACCACTGAGCTACAACCCCAGCCCACTGCTAAAATATTTTAAATTGAATTAAAAGTACAATATTTTTATCCCTGAATACATCAATTTGCATCTTTTTAAAAACAAAGGATATTTTACTATATAGCTATATCATTACTTACATAAGAAAAATAATGATTCCTTAATATCATTTAATACCAGTCCATTTTCAAATTACATTATTCTAATTTTGTTAAGGCATCAGAGGAGAATTTTATAAGTCCTTGAGTTAAATTCTTATTTGTGGGTCTAAAACAAACTCCTCATCTCTGGTCTGGGTTTATGGCTCAGTGGCAGAGTGCTTGCCTAGCACATGCGAGGGCCTGGGTTCAATCCTCAGCACCAGATAAAAATAAATAAATAAAAAATTGTTAAAAAAAAAAAAAAAAACTCCTCACCTCCTCCAATTCACTATGCAATTAATGATTTCCTCCTCTTTTATGGAAAACAGATGGGATTATCAAACTGTGACTGTTGTATATTTCCCAAAAGATAAATTAGGCACAATGTAGTATGAAAGGAAAAGTAATATTTGCAAAATACCCCAGACAATTTTCTATCTTGTAATTATGCTTATTTGCCTTTAATTATGTTTTGGAGGAAGTCTGCCCGTTGAACCTGTCTCCAATGAGATAGCAATGTTCTGGCTGGATGTCACCATCTCCCACAGTTTTGCCCCAGAGGAAGTGACAAAAGGCTCTGCTTGTGCCTGCAAGTTTAGCTGTGACTTGGAGCAGAGTCCTCTGTGTAGCATTCTCTTCAGAACAATAGAATGTGTTACAAGGGCAGAACAGGGTGGGAGCCATCCTCACCTGCTCAGGTATCCACAATACTCTCTCAATGCAAGGGTGATTGAAAAAGCAGTGAGCATAGTGTGTGAATAGAACTTCACAAGAAAATGTGAATGTGTTCATTAGAAAATGTAGAAATCAGTAAAGTGACCCTTTAACACTTAGTGACTTGAAAACACCATCTCTTTGCTTACTTTATTTTACTTTTAAGCTTTTTAAAAATTAAGGTACTTATAGTAAAATGCACAGCTTTTAAGCATATACTTTAATCAGTGTTGACAAGTGTGTATATCCATGAAACCCACAGTAGCCCACACTTTATCAAGATATAAAACATTTTCATTGCCTGACACAGTGGTGCACACCTGTACTCCCAGTGGCTCAGGAGGCTGAGACAGGAGGATTGAAAATTTAGGGTTAGCCTTAGCAACTTAGGGAGTCTCTAAGCCACTTCATGAGACCTTCTCTGAAAATAATAATAATATCAAAACAATAATAACAATAATAGGCTGGTGTTGTAGCTTAGTGGTTAAGGGCTCCTGGGTTAAATCTACAATACAAAAACCCACCAAATAAACATTTTCATTACCCTAGAGAATTCCCCAATACTCCTTCCCACTCAATCCCCCACTCCAGAAGCGGCCACTGTTTTAATTTTTGCCACTCTAGGTTAGTTTTTTTTTTTTTATTTTTGGTACCAGGGATTGAACCTAGGGACCTTAACCCCTGAACAATACCACCAGCCCCTTTTGTATTTTATTTAGAGACAGGGTCTTACTGAGATGCTTAGTGCCTCACTGAGTTGCTGAGGCTGGCTTTGAATTTGCAATCCTCCTGCCTCAGACTCTTGAGCTGCTGGGATTACAGGTTGTGCGCCACTGTTCCTGGCTCTATCTTCATTTTGCCTAGACTAGAACTTCATATACATGGAATCATGTAGTATTTATTCTTCTGGATCTAGCTTCTCTCATATTATGTTGGAGATAGTTCATTCCTGCTTATTACTGAGTAGTATTCCATTATAATCCATAATATCCCATACAACTATTTCATTTTTCCATTTTCCTGGCTGGGCAGCTTTCTAAATTGAAAGAATCAAACCTAGCCATAGATCCCAAAAGGGAACAATATTCCATCATTGCCATGTCCCTAACAAATAGATGCAGAGATAGGCATACACCTGAAGGAAAGTTAAGACCTTATGCACAAAATTTCATCCACTTCCCTCAATTCTTCATTTTGCTTTGTTTGGAAATTCCCTGTCAGAGAGGTTGGAGAGCTTTAAAGATGGTCACTTGTCAATTGAGATGGTGCCAATTGCTCGTAATTTTGTTTCACATTTTAGTTCTTTTTTTTATTATTATAGGTTTTGCACTTCTGGGAGGACACCCTTGTTTTCTTACTACACAAGATATTCATTTGGGTGTGAATGAAAGTCTCACGGACACAGCTCGGTTTGTAAATCTTTTCTTCTCTCAAAATATTATTTCAAAATTTGATGGATAAATTTCAAAAAGAAAATGTGCTACTCTGTAAATAATGGTTTTCCCTCTGAGAATCCTTTGTACTATTCTCCATTTTGTCTTTCTCTGTTTACCTGATATTTGGACTGCCTCTTCATCATCCTCTGGCCACTTTTTCATGAATTAAGATAATTTGTTTTTGTGGTGCTGGGGATTGAACCCGGGGCCTTGTGCATGTGGGGCAAGCTCTGTACCAACTGAGCTATATCCCGAGACCAAGATAAATTTTTCTTAGCATTTTTTGAAGAATTTCTGATTATAAAATTTCAAACAATGAAACTTGGAAACCATGAAGTATGATTCTTACGTTTGACAGTTGTGAAAATGGAGGTCCAGGAAAATTAACATAACTAGTTAGTTTCAGTGTAGGTAATAATATGAATAGCTAACATTTATTGAATATTTATTATGTGCCAGCTACTGTTCTCAGTTCATCTTTACAACAACCCACAAAGATTATCAAAAAGACGTGAAACAGTCTAATTAGGAACATACTAGCTGCTATAACACAAAATTTCAAATGTCTTAACGTAGTCAATGATTTAACTTAGTGCAGATATTCTTGATTGCTAAGAGGGAAGGACAGATTATTAAGTTACAGATTCATTCAGCAACTGGCTGAGAGTAGCTCTGCCATCTTCAACATGTGGCCTCCAAGGTCACTCTGGATGTCAACATCCAGCTAGGACCTAGGAGAAGAGAGCATGAAGAAGGGATACTTGCTTCAAAGCCACCTTAGCGGGGAAGTGGCACAATCACTTCCATTCACATTCCATGGGCAAGTACTAGGAGCTCAGCCTAACTTAGATGAAAGGAGAGATGGCAAAAGGCTCTTGTCCTCTATGTTATAGTGAAAGACTGAAACAGGCCTTCTGACTCCACATGCAATGCTCTCACCACTATAGAATGTCTGGCTGAGAAATCCAGAGCAAACGTCTTTGTTAAATGTTTTACCCTCAACAGAGAAGACTAATGTTTTTTTTTCCCCCCCTGAAATGATATGCTGTAAAGTAACTCCTTGCAGACACTGTCTGCTTTTTATGGCAACAATCCAAGCGTACACTAAAGAATTCACCTTATTTGACTTGCTGAAGAGATTTCAAATATCTCATCTTCAAAACTTTTAGTTATGTTATTTCAGGTGGGGAAATGCCAGAAATAAGAAGTGTGATTAGCCTCTGGATACTAGAGACAGAATAAATGAACATAAATGAGTTTTTCTTCCAGATATGCTGCCACTGACTGCGATTATATTTGCCTAACGATTTTGCTTATGCAAAAGCGAAACATATTTTATTCATAAGCAAATATTAAAATCAGGTTAAAGGATGAAGTCAGTGAAACATATAGGAGAGAAGTTTCAGTGGAGATTCTCCACTCAGGACCAGGTGAACCATGGTGACTAAGTCATGTGTGAATTAGTGGCTGGAAAATTGTGTAGTTAAAAGAAAATGGAGCACCCAATAAAGACTTAAGCAGGGCAGATTAGCATCCAGAAAGAGGTCAGGGCCTAGAAATCAGTGGAGTGGGAAGGATCCTATAAGTCAGAAACAAATAGCCAAACATAGTTTGAAATTTGAGGATGAGTATAAACATGCTCATTTTTGTGCCTGCTGTCCACACAATTCCCACTATGAGTCCTTGGATAGAGAAATTCTAGAAAGATCCTAAGGAAAATTGTGCTCAAAAGTTCCAACATGATTGCAGCTTTCTGAGTTCATGTATTTAGTTCCATTGCTTCATAAATATATGGACACATAAGACTGGATCCATATAATTCTAATTGATCATTTCATGTGACCCAAAAGACTGAATGGAAATAATTGGCACACCTTAAAGGGTAACTGTTATGGACCTCTTATGACATTATCTCTAGATCATTGTAAAGATCTTGTAAAGTAAATATTATTGGTCTGTTTTTATAGATGAGGAAACCATGGCTCAGAGAAGTAATGGAACTTAGAAGCTAATTTAGGATTGAAATCATGCCATCTTTCTTTTAAGGCCAGGTTGTTTTGATCACCCCAAATGCTTCTTCTATTTAGACCATGAGAGTGACGGTGAAATAAGTTATGGAAAGCATTGGTTTATGTGTAAGGAGGCCCCCAGGGCCAGTAGAGGGCCTCAGGACTCAGCATAGTCATATTCAATCAGCAAGGGGAAAAGACACAGGTGGTAAAGTCCATAGGAAACCAGGTGCAAGCTTCCAAAAGTCTTCCCCTAGTGGGGTCACCTAGGGAATACACGTAATTCTCTTAGTAATGGATTCTGACAACACATGTGCAATGTCAACAAAGGTAACTCATTAGAGACTGTGCACCCAGGGTTTTTGTTGGAATCTGGTAACACTGGAACCCTCTCCTTGGCATGTACCCAAATTCCATATGTCCAAAAGGAAAGCAGATGTTCGCCTTATGTCATATTGTTTGTAAAAATGCTTGAGGCATGGTGAGTCATTCTTATCAATCCTGGGAATGGTGGAAACTCTTCCCAGAGTGAAGTTCCCAGATGTCATCCAAGTGCTAACCTTGCAAGGAAATGTTTCAAAGAATAGCAGTCAGTTATATAGTTAGCACATTTTGGTGAGGCTTGGAAATCAGGATACTTGAGACCTAATCTCAGCTTTCCAACTTACCTACTCTGATTTCATAGGAAAACATTTCTCTGGATCTTCATTTCCTTTTCTACAAAAGAAAGTCATTCTGATTTTTAAGGTCCAATTTATCCTCCTAAAAGCATACAGTATATTAGATAACAGGTGATAGTCCTTAAACAGAGTTGTGTGTCCCAGTATAAACTATGTGTAGACAGATGCAGAGGAATTTAGATCAGGGTAGAGATAGTAGGTAGAGAGATTAATTTCAGGGTTTCTAAAACCCAGTTTGGGGATTATATTGGGGCATTTGTTAAAATGTAGAATTCTGGACCCCACACTCAGAAATTCTAATTCTCTATTTAAGTTTCAGATGCTGTGAGGTAATCTACATTTTTACAAGCTTCCCTCGTGATTCTAATGCAAGAGTAGGTGAACTATACTTTGAGAGATCCTGAGTTGACAGATGATATAGGAAACCTGGGCTGTTGTGCTGTGTATGTAGACTAGTAAAGTCATGAATGGTAAAGAATGGATTGATCATAAGAGATTTTTTTTGTGTGATTTCATGTCAGCTGATTATGACAGATGATTAGATAATGGAGATGAAATGATTCCAGATTCATTACTCTTAAAGTGTGTGTGTGTGTGTGTGTGTGTGTGTGTGTGTGCGTAGGCAGAAAAGGAAAGAGAAAGAAGTTTCTGTTTTGTGGAGAAGGTATGTAGATCAGGTATTGGACATACTGCATTAAAGATTGAACTTTTAAATGTACCATGTTCACAAGCCACTGGAGATAAGCACCTTGGGTGACATTGGGAACTGGAAAAATATAAGTACCTATAAGCTCAGTGGTAAAGAAAAAGAAATGAGCTCCAGAGTCTCTTGGGAGAATTGTAGAAGGCTATACCTTGAGGGCAGGTGCAATTAGAGTAATATGAGAATAAAGATAGTACAATATTAGAACAGTCTGGGATGGGAGATGTGGGGTATCAGAAAAAGGGACAGAGCAGCTACTGTGGAAATCTGGCTTTCTCCTGTGTGTCCCAGTATTGCTTAATCTGCCAAAATACCTAACAAACAAGATATGCTGAGACTCAGAAATTCAATAAACCCAAATTGAAGAAGACAAGAAAAATCCACTGCCTTTTACAGAAGTAATTGAACAGGAGAAGTAAAGAAGCAGATCTTAATGACATCTATTCTGCAATATGCACCACACAACCCTTAACAATTGCCTCTTTTGCTTTTTGTAGAAGTTTAAATTTTTAAGATGTAAAGGGATTGGGTGATGTTTAAGTGACAGTGCTTGCCCTTTCAAATCAAGAAAATAGTGCACACCTGACACTGATTGATGGTGTCGCTTCTTCAATCTACCTGTCTAGCTGCTCTGGGGGCCTGGTAGAATAAAAAGTGCCTGCACATTGGTGAAAGAAGAAACTGAGGGGGAATTTAGTGAATGCAGTAACAGAAATCGGGGGAGCAAAGCCAGGCCAGTCTCTTGAAAGGTGTTAAATGCAATTTCCAAAGTGTCACTTATTTTTCATGTGATTTAATTATTCATTTATTCAAAAACAGTTATTGAATACCTAGTTTTTCTTCCAGACATTTTAGCACTGAGAATAAAATGCTGATCAAGTCAAACAAGATCCTTGTTGGAGTGGAAATAAAATCCAGAGTGAGGAGGGCTTTTAATAAATAAACAAACAAAGCATGAATTAAAAAGCAGGTTGAAATATGTACTATAATGAAGCTAAGGCAAGTGATCTGTCAGTGGAGGTGACCATCAAGTTGAGAACTCAATGAAAAGACAGAGCCAGAAATGCAAAGCTACGGGAAGAGCATCACAGACAGAAAGAACTGCTGGTGCAAAGGCCTAAGGCAGCAACACATTGCATGTATGCAGGAATAGAAGGAAAAGCAGCAATGTTGGAAAATGTCCGAGTCGTGGGTGAATTCTCCTCAGCTAAGTCTGAGTTGAATATTGTAAAAACTGAAGGTAAGTGAAGGGGAGCACTGATAGGAGCTGTCTATTGACATTTTGGAGGAGCTGGTGTATCAGGGAGCCCCAAAATCCATTCCCAAGTTCAATGATTCATTAGGACTTATAGGGCTCAATGATTATATTCATGGCTAAGATTTATGACAACTAAAGGATACAAATCAAGATTGTAAAGGATGGTTAGAAGTATACATCATTGGTAGAACCCTTGCCAAGCATGTGCAAGGCTCTGGGTTCAATTTTCAGCATCACACATATGCACACACATGCACACATGCATACGCACACACATGCACACATGCATACGCACACACATGCACATTATCACTCCATCACGCATATGCAAACACATACTACAAAGGGAAAAGGCACATAGGGTAAAGTCTGGAGGAATCCAGGTACAAGTTTCCAAGTCTTAACCAGTGGAATTACACAGGGTGAGCTTAATTTTCTCATCAAACCAGCTCTCAGAGTTTTTACTGGAAACTGGTCATTTAAGCACCCCTCTGCCTAGGACAAACCCCAATTTCAGTCACTCAGAAAGAAAGAATATATTTAGCCTAAATAATAGTGTGTGTATCCCCATCAGTTTTGGGAATGGTGGAAACTCTTCTAAAGGCCAGGTTCCAAGATGCCTGCTGAGGGTCACCCTTGTAAGCAGGTCTTCAAAGGATAGCTGTCTCATGGCCACCATATTAATTATTTTCTGCACAACCAGGCTCTCATCTCTCTTCAGCATTTTGAAAAGAAAAAAAATCCATATGTTCTCTAACTGGTAAGGATAGTCTTAAGATTTGAGTTGTTTACTCAGTTTAGTGCTGATCCCTGGAAGCCAAGGCTCCCATCAAATAGAATCAACCCTGTTGCTCACTTCCCTCTTTTGAGAAGCCTCTCTCATTAACTCTTTTCCACCCTCTAACATATCAGAAAGCACCAAACATATACCTGTGCATTGAGCTAAATTTGCTTCACATTGGACGGCATTTTCAGATTTTGTCAATACCATGGTGCTCTAATGGGGTTAAGAGATAGATATTCTATTTTTTCCCTTGCCCTGGGCTTGTACTTTTAGATGTAACACCAGAAGTGACACCTTAGCATGACTCAGATCGCTGATTCTTTGGAAATTTAAAATCAGATGGAACTTAGCAACAGCAGTGGAACATTATCACTCCAGTTTCAAGGCTTTGTGTTTCTTCCATAATGATAGCTGTTCATGCCTAATGCTCTGAGTGCACAATTGAAAGGTGCATAATAGCTTCACAGTCATTTGCACTTTAATACAGTACTTAGTAATATGGCTTCAGGAACCATGTGTATGAAAGGCTCCATATAAAACCAAATAATGTAATGTTGTTCTATTCTAATTACTTTCCCTATAGAAGTAATTTACTTATGGTAGTGATTGTTAAAGTGTGTTCTACTAATGTAAAACTAAGAGAGGAATCAGCATAAACCATCATACTAGTTTCCTAGAGCTGCCACAACAAATTATCACAAACTTCAGTGCTTAAAACAATAGAAATTTATTTTCTTACCATTCGGGAGAGTAGAAACCCAAAATCCATGTGTCCACAGGACCATGAGTCCCTTTGTGGTGGCTCCTGTAGTCCTTGGTACTTCTTCACTTGTAGTTACATCACTCCAAAATCTGCCTCCATCTTTACCCTGGCTTCTTCTCTATGTGTCTCTGTGTACCCTGTCCTCTTCATAAGAACAGTCATTGGATTTAGAACCTACCCCCACACCAGTATAACTTCGTTTTAACCAGTTACATCTGCAAAGGCCCTACTTCCAAATGAGATCACATTCTGAGTTTCTAGTCATCAAGAAACAGGCCTTTTGGAGGGACAACATTCAACTCACTCTGCCCATGCAGCATCGTGGAAGAGTTGCCAACTGTTATTCTGACAACCAAAATAATGGAAGTTATGGAAGAATTTCTACATGAGAAGCAGTCAAGAGAAACAGGGAATCATGGTCATATTTAAAGGAATGTTTTTTAAAGTGTTCATACCAATGGTATAAAGATCAAAAAGGTAAAATTTATAGTCTTTATTGGCAAAATGTTTTAAAATATTGGTACCTAATGGGAAATATTTGCCTAATTAGGTACTCAATAGATCGGTGCCAAATGAGGAATATGACATCTCCTTGAATCTTTACAGAGGACACCAAGACACCACACAGGACAGTTATATATCCTTAGGTAAATGGTGACAATATAACATAGTTCTCACAGTCTGAACTATGTTATATTCTCTTAGAATCATGTGTTGTAGTATAAAGAATAAAGGCATTGAAGCAGAGTCAGGTTTTGATTCAATTCATAGCTCTCCTACACACTGGCTCTTGTGGTTTGGGCCAGTTGCTTCTGAGTCCCAGGTTCCTGAGTTGCAAAGTAGAAATGTTTTATGAATCATATGAAGAGAAATGTGATCATACTTGTAAAGTATGGGCATACAGAAGAAATTCAAGTTATGTTAGTTGAATCAAGTTATGATCTAACTCAATCTTGGGACAATCTCCAACTCAAATCTGGCCTTCTATGTGATTTCCCAGATGGCTCACACTGAACTTCCTCTAGTTCATTTTGAAGAGATCATTCTGAATGCCATAGTGCCCTACTGATTTTTCTCAAAGGTTCTCAAACTTGGAATCTGACATTTAAGCCAAAACAATGTGGTCACTGTAAAATATTTCATGAATGAGTTGAAAATGGCAATTTCATTCCTTCTTGGCTTTTTCCAATACTGGCCTATTTGATAAGGCCCTATGTAGGCTTGATGAAGGTTTTCTTTCTTTCTTCATCATTCTTATATTGATATAACTAAAATGATAACCTGAGTATAAATACCAGAGGGTTGGAATATTCTTCCTCCTCAGGGGAGACTCAGAGAGTTTATCCTTTGACCAATTTACATTGCAGATCCTATTTCTCCTCTAGGGCCTTGACCTGCTTTTATAACAAATAAAATTAGGAAACATCCATTTTGGAAATGATGACAGTACTCTCAATGGTGTCATTATATGCAACCAAAGTTCTTCTCAGTTTCCTAGTCAGCTATTCAACTAATAAATGTTGTCATTGATAACAAACTGGAGTCTAGATTGCACATGGTCTAATTTGAGGGAGAATGGAGACAAAGGAGAGAATGAATAGCAGGGCCCTATGAGAATACAACTTCTGTTTGTCTTTGGCTTTTGTGAATCTGTAGGGATCCAGCTTGACTTGACTGCATACATCTTGAGTTACAATTACCCTTGTTGCCCTTGAGTAACCCTGGCTTGTTTATAGATAAACAAAGCCATTAGAATGGTATGTGGTACTGCACATGCCAGGAATGTGCCTGATGTCCTGATGTAAGTTTGAGATAATCCAGGTACATTTCAGTTTAAATGAAAACCATTTTTGCTCTGGTCACCATCTAAGCCCCCTCCATCTTGTCCAAGTCTTGTTGCTGCCCTTGACTGTTACAGGGCTGGGGTCTTCCAGATGCAGCCTGAGCAGCCACTGAAGTTCTTGGGTGCTTGTTCTTATGAATCTGCTGGAAAGAATTTGAGAGAAACACAGAATAGTAAGCAAAAAGACAGTGAAAGGACAGGGTAACATATGACATAGGACCTGTACAGACCACCTGGAAGAAATGACAGTGTAGTGCTCACAGATTTGGAGTTTTTAAGGAGTTCCTTCCCTGTTCTTGCCTCAGTTCTCCTGTCCCCTTAATTGGTTTATTATCATTTGGATAATCCTCAGCAAACTTTCCTTGTGAGGTCTTGATGTTCTGGTTGACAGGGCGATTGGGGGATGTGACACAGTTTCAGTGTCAGGGGAGGGTTCTGGTGACTTGATTATAAGAGGTAAGGACATTATGGTCTAAAAACAGTGATGTCCCTTGAGGAGTTATAATCAACTATAGCTGAGGGAGGTCTTGACATCCCAAAGCCCACTTTTCTGAAGCTTGTGTGCTTCAATTAGGTTTCCCCATGATTTTAAGTAATAGTTCCCTCAAAGGATCATAATTACCTACAGCTTGCGGAAGGTTGGGCGTTCCAGCCCACATTCCCAAATGCTTGCCTGTTTAGATAAAGTTCCCTGTGGTTTCGGTTTTATGACTCTTGCATTTTTCTTGGTGCATAGGCCTAATGTCTGTCCTGCATTGTCCTTTTTCCCACCCACCTGTTCATGGTTAACTAAACTACCTAACATTGACCACACTTCTCTCAGTGAATCCTGAATAGATTGCACTCTGTTCAATCCTGAATCTATCTCTTTCTTTATTCTCCTGGTACCTTGTAGCCAGTTCTCACGTATCTGCAGTGGATTTTCCCAAAACAGGCACAGTCAGTGCGTTCTATTATTTTAGGAAGAATTCAAGTCCTTCTAAGGACATTAGAATTGCTGGGGGATCATCCATCTCCACCATATCCACATTTGCTCTTAAGATTTGTCCCTGGAGCTGGGGATGTGGCTCAAATGGTAGCGCGCTCGCCTGGCATGTGCGGGGCCCTGGGTTTGATCCTCAGCACCATATAAAATAAAATAAAGATGCTGTGTCCACCGAAAACTAAGAAATAAATATAAAAAAATTCTCTCTCTCTCTCCCTCTCTCTCTTCTCTTTAAAAAAAAAAAAGATTTGTCCCAGCACACTACGTGTGTGTGTGTGTGTGTGTGTTCACTCAACCCCACAGACTCTGCACTAGGCCTCCCTGGGGCCATGGAGGACTTTGCTTACTATGTTTTTTTTTTTTTTTTTTCATTTGTGGCTTGAGGGTGTTTTAGTTAAGTCCTAAGCAAGTTTCCATCTTATACTAAAGGAAAAAAAAATATCTAAAACTAACAGAAGCTCAGGGTTGGAAAGGATTTATTTAGATCAACCATTCTTTTCACACTTTCCACACCACTCCTTAAAAAATGGTCATTGAGCCCTGCATGAAAATATACAGTATCAGAACACTCTACATACTAAGCCATCTTGTTCCATTTTTATGTAATGGATTTGTTCTACCCAAGAGTTTATATAATCTGAGAGTTCACTTTTATTTATATTTTATTTTTGTTACAGCATTATATACTGTGGTATAATATATATATAAAATTTGGAATTTGATTTCAGTCCCTGTTCCCTGCCCTTTTCCTCCCTTTTCTCTTCCCTGTTCTCCTCCCTTACTCTACTGATCTTCCTTTTGCTCATTTATTTATTATTTTTTGATTGGTTGTTTCTACTTATACATAAAGGCAAAATTCCCTATGGTATATTTATATATGTGCTTAACATGATTTTTAAATTTTTTTAGTTGTAGATGGACACAATACATTTATTTTATTAATTTTTTAAAATGTGGTGCTGGGGATTGAACCCAGTGCCTCACATATGCTAGGCAAGTGCTTTACCACTGAGCTACAACCCCAGCCCCACAGAACATGATTTTGTTAAATTTGTTCCATATTTCCTCCCTTTCTCATCCCTCTTTCTTCCCTTTCCATCTCCTTGTTCTAGTCCACTGATCTTCCCTATATCTTTATAATATCTGATCCTCACTCCTTCTTTCCTTTATTTTGGAGAGCCCTCTTTAAAAATAAGTTGAAATTGGTCTTGTTACTATTCTTCTCAATGTTCTTCTGATTTTTAGTATCTTTATGAACTCATGGATTTTAGTATATTTGAAGGTTTCACTTCATTCCATTTATTATCATTATTGAGGCTCAGATGTGGCCAGTGTAATATGTGTTCAGGTTAGGTTATTTTGACCGAGCTCCATTTGTCTTTGATAATTCCCTTGCTTTTTTGTATAAAAGGATGTTCCCAGGCTCATCTTGTACATTTCTTTACCAAGGCCAAGAATTAGCCATTGCTCTAAGAAGCCTTAGTTCAGTTTCATTTATTTTCAAAATGATATTTGAGAGAAATTTCCTTTTTGAATGATGTTTTTCTGATCATTACAATAGTACTTCTTTTGATAGAAAATACTAAAAGAGATGAAAAAAATCTTATAAGCCACTGATACCACTGTTATCTAGAAATAGTCAATGTTAGCATTTTATCTCACGAACCATCTTTTCATTTAAAGTCCCATACCATGCCTCTCCCTTTTCTAAACAGCAGGGAAATAGGCCACATATTAAACATTTAGGCAAAATAGAATAACTTATTTTGAAAAATCTTGATATCTGCTATTCAACATCCAGAACAAACTGGTATGTGTGAAAAATGTGGATAATGTGGGTTTTTGCAAAAGCTGTTTTGGTACCATTGTTGGCAATACCTAAAATCATCTCCAAAGTTGCAGGAATCTGCTAGAAGGCAAGCAGAACTCCATATTTTCAATGAAAATGAAAATATACCAAAATGGAGTCTTTATGGAGCCAGAGAGTATTTTTAACTTGTCAACCTTTCATTTGTAGCACATATAATAAAGTTCTTAAAATGTTTAAAGCTGGGCTTTTAAATTACTGGAGAGCTATATAAAGCTTAAGTTACTATTAATGTGCCTGTAGTCCAGCTCTAGTTACAGGGTTGTCATTGTTTCCGATGACAAGGTTTGTTTTTATTTTTTCAAGATCTTTAGTAGCCTGGAAGAATAGGAATGGGGTCTCTCCATGTTCACAGCAATTTCAAGCATAAAGTAGAAACCAGTGTCATGGACAAGATCATATGAACTAATGTTCTAAATATCTTTGTTCCCCCAAGTGTTTCCAATGTGAAAACAACCTGGGAACTGCTTTCCCTTGCCCCACCCCCATATCACTGGGTTCTGCTTCACTTGCATCTTCCCTGGTTGAAAGAGGACCAGGTGGCATTTACTACCAAGTTTTGTTCCTTTTGTCTACAGATGCTTCAATGTCCAAAGGGCTTTTTGTGTCTACAGCAATATTCCTATAATCCCAGCAATGCAGAAGGCTGAGGCAGGAGGATCACAAGTTCCAGGCCAGTCTGGGCAATTTAGTGAGACCCAGTCTCAAAATATAAAATAAAAAGAGCTGAGGATATACCTCAGGGGTAGAGCCCCGCTGGGTTCAATCCCTAGTATCACACAAACACACAAAAAAATTAAAATCTCTCCAAGATACTCATGTACTCCAAGATTAAAGTTAACCACGTTACCTGATTTGAAAACTATACAGTGGATCTTTTATTCGCCTCTCTCATGTGCTAATATATAATATGCTTAGATAGTTAAGAGCAGTGGTTTACAAATCTTGCCCTCCACTGATGCCTTACTATGGAGAAGCTCCCATCAGTATTGAAATAAGAAAAAATTTAAGAATAACAAAGTACATATATGAAGATGTGAATGGGTGTGAATATACTTTGTACACAACTAGAGATATGAAAAATTGTGCTCCATATGTGCAATAAGAATTTTAATGCATTCTGCTATCATATATAAATAAAAAAATTAAATTAAAAAAAGAATAATATGGGAGTGGTTGGGGTTGTGGCTCAGTAGTAGAGTGCTTGCCTAGTATGTGTGGGGCACTGGTTCAATCCCCAGCACCACATAAAAATAAATAAAATAAAGGTCCATTGACAACTAAAAACATTTTTTTTAAAAAAAAAGAATAATATAGGAAATTTCATAAAGTTCAATTGATTCATTTCAAGGATTATTCTTTATAATTCTGTCTTTTCCCTTTTTTGTGTTCAAATGTTCTTTTCTTTATTAACTGAGGGTAATAACATATTATACCTCTTTTTCACACAATTACTTTTATTTTTGTGGCAAGTACATATTAAATATACTCTTTAAGCAAATTTCCAGTACACAACATACAATGTGGTGTTAACTATAGTTTTCATGCTGTACAGTTGAATTCTATACTTTTATCCTATATAACTGCAACTTTGTATCCTTTGGCTCACATCTACCCCTTTCTCCTGCCTCTCTGGATCCTTGTAACCATCTTTTGTTTAACTCATTTGCTTCTTTGCAGGGGTGAGCAGGATACTAGGGATTGAACTCAGGGACGCTCAACCACTGAGTCACAACCCCAGTCCTATTTTGTATTTTATTTAGAGACAGGGTCTCACTGAGTTGGTTAGCACCTTGCTTTTGCTGTGGCTGGCTTTGAACTCATGATCCTCCTGCCTCAGCCTCCAGTGCCGCTGGGATTACAGGCATGTGCTACCAAGCCTGGTTCATTTGCTTTTTAAAGATTCCATGCATAAGTGCATAAGTGAGATAATACAATCTTTTCATTTGCTTTAGCATAATATCCTTTAGGTTCATCTATGCGATCACAAAAGACATGGTCTTCTCTTCTTTTTTCTTTCTTTCTTTTTTTTTTTTTTTTTTTTTTTTGGTGGTGCAGAGGATTGAATTTAGGACCTCATGCATGCTAGGCAAGCACTATACCACTGAGCTACATTACCTGCCACTAATGGTCTTTCTTGTAAGGTTGGACAATATTGCACAATTTCTTTATTCATTCATTTGTTGAAGGACAATTAGATTATTATATGCTTGTTCCTTGTGCCCTTATTTTGTCAAACAGAGAGTTGAGACTCTTATGTTGATCTCCACGTGGTTTTTGGAAATTTTGATGATTTGTGAAATCTGAAAATCTAGGAATTATGGGTATGAGAAATCTGAAAGTTTGATGAAAAATGAAAAATTTGAGGAAATGTTGTAATAGGAATGTGATTTTCAGTCTTTGATCCTCTAATCCCTGGGGTAAGGAGTCTCTTGGGGATCCCTGAATTTTCTAACCACCGAGTTCATTGTTGACTTGACAGTTCAGGTCCACTAAGTAGCAGAATTGAAGATGGAATTAGAAGAGATTTACTATAGGAAACACCTGTGACGGATAAAGAAGGGAGGGAGCAGGAGGGGATTCTGGGAGAGATGTATTAATGCTGAGATGCAGGTCTAACCTGTGTGGAAGAAAGGATGTAAGGTGGGATGGGTAGGAAGAGCCCCAGAGAGCAGCACACTTCTGGGAAACATCTTGGCCAGGCCAATGGGGAATCCCAGAACAAAGACTGCCCATCAGAAAGGTCTCATGTCAGGCAGGCATGGCCCAGCTTTAGTCCCAAACTGTTCTCACTTCATGACTGAGCACTGATACAGCAGATCCTGAAGGTCTGCAGCTAGAGGTGGTAAGTCAAGAATTTCCCTCATAGAAAGGGTTTTCCTCGTAGAGCAATCTGTGTGGGCATTTCCATGGTTGTTACATTGGTACTTTCAGTTTTACAGAGAGAATGTATATTTCTCTCTTGGATAATGTAAGAGAAAATTAGCCACACACCAGGTCATTAATGTTTCTCTGTATATCTTGCTTTTGGTCTTGTCCCTTTAAATTTAACTAATAGCCACTTATTGATTATAATTTATCATTATGTCTGCTGGGTCCACAGTTGATTTCTTATTTGCATAAAAAGTGTAAAATCGCTGGTGACTGTGGAAGATATGGCTGGAACAACATCTGTCTTCTGTAAGAACTATGTTTCATATTAGCTTTGAAATCTTTCATGTTGCTAGGTAGTTATATAATTTAGTAAAAATTTTAATTTATTAACATTTCTTATTATTGTTTAGGACCTTGTATTAAAGAAGGAGTTTTTAAGCATAATTATTGTAGTGTGTCTTTTCTTGGTTTGCCACAGTGTGTTATCTAGCATGACAGATGCAGTGTTGGCTCGAGTGTACAAACAACCAGATCTGGACATCCTGGCTAGAGAAGCATCTATCCCAATTGTCAATGGACTCTCTGATTTGTATCATCCTATCCAGATCCTGGCTGATTACCTCACACTCCAGGTTGGTGTATTTCTTTGCCTTAAAAAACAACAAAATCAACAACTAATTCCAGACTAGCACCAAGTGGAACCATTTACTTAAGTTATAGTAATAGTGTTTCATTTCATATAACATCTTGACAAAGAATTGTAGCATATTTGTGCATACTACAAATCTCGGGGGGAAAGGGCATTGTGAAAAACAGACTATAAGATTCTTCCACTCTCAACCCTGTTCCCAACCCCGGTTCCCAAATTCGATTCTTTCAATTACTTTGCTGTTTGGGTGCCATATTTAACACAATGGATGAATAGGGAATGCTGGAACATTCTGAGTGGACTAGTCTTGTGTGATCCTACACACCTTGAACTACATGGCTTGGGTTTGGAGGCCAGGGAAGTTTGCTTAGAATATTCAAAATGGTCAAAAAAAAAAAAAAAAAAACACACACACACACATTGAAGAAGGGAGCAACTTTCTATCATTTTAAGTTCAAAATGAAGCTGTTCAGAGATGAGAATAAGATCCATGGAGAGAAGAAACAATGATTTCAGATGCCAAGGTTCTGTCTGCAGGTGTGACTTTGCATAGATACCAAGATTATTAGTAAAATAAATTCAATGAGGTGAAATGAGCTGTTCTGTTCCTCATAGTGTCCCCTGCAAGGTCTTGTGCAATGCTTTTATATAGGAGATTGTAAAGTAGGATTTCAATGAATTGGAAGCTGCTTATCAAGAACATGAGATCTAAGTCAAATGAACTTGGATTTAAATCCTAGCTTAGGGGGGCTGGGGTTGTAGCTCAGTGGTAGAGCATTCACTTAGCATGTGTGGAGCCCTGGGTTCAATCCTCAGCACCACATAAAAATGAATAAGTAAAATAAAGGTATTGTGTCCAATTACAACTAAAAAATAAATATTAAAAAATAAATAAATCCTAGCTTAGCTTAGTTCCGTCATCTCAAAACTGGTTAGCCTCCTTTTTTATTTAATTTTTTTTTATTTTTTCTTTCCAGATATACACAGCAGTAGAGTGTATTTTGACATGTTACACATACATGGAGTATAACTTCTCATTCTTATGCTGGTCGTGTATTCATTTATGAACATAGGAAAGTTATGTTTGATACCTTCTACTGTCTTTCCTATTCCCATCCCCCCCCCTTCCCTTCATTCCCCTTTGTCTAATCCAAGGAACTTCTATTCTTCCCTTCCCACCCTCTTATTGTGTGTTTGCATCTGCATATCAGAGAGAACATTTGGCCTTTGCTTTTTTGGGATTGGGTGTGCCTCTTTTTAAAATCTGATCTTTATAAATACATAAATATTGATAAATACATGAAACCTGTAGACACTTCAAGAAAACTAAAGCAAGTGCCATGTGCCCATTATGCAGTTTTCTAAAAAAATTTTTTTTTGTACTGGGGATTGAGTCTAGGGATGCTTTCCCCCTGAGCCACATCACAGCCCTTTTTTAAATTTTATCAAGAGACATGATCTCACTGAGTTGCTCAGGGCCTAGCTAACTTGCTGAGGCTGGCTTTGAACTTGCCATCCTCCTGTCTCAGCATCCCAAGCTGCTGGGATTCCAGGCATGTGCCACTGTGCCCAGCAGTTTTCTGAAATCTTAATGTGATGAAGCAAATACTTTATAATTATTTATTGTTTTGAAAAAAAAAAACATTACAGGTATATTTGAAGCCCATGGTGTAACTGCCTGATCCTGTATACTCCCACTCTACTAAATTATTATTTTAATGTTTGCATTTATAATTCCCAGACACACACATCTATACCTATAAACAACAACAGTATTGTTAGGCACGTTTTTTAACTTTACATAAATCTGAACATACTCAGAACACCACACTGGTGTTATGGGTGCATTGGATTTCCCTTTTCTTATACGCAACAGTGAAGGCTCTGTAAAAGCAATAATTTTTGTCTCCTTTGTCCTTTGTTATACCTCCAGGGACAAGGACAATGTCTGGACACTGTGGTGCGCATTTCTTGATCGACTACGACTGAGATTCAGATTTGGAATGTGTGAAAATCTGAGTCTCTGTACAAGGTCATCTGATGTCTTGGTTTAAGATATTAGGATATTTTTACTATTGTTTTGTGATTGTTCATTCATATTATTAAATCATTCTATACAATGCAAAAGTTTAGTAGTTTATTCATTCCAAAAAGCATTAAAATTGAGGTGAAAAATGCTTCCTTTATTTTTACCTAATAATTGTTGCACAAAAGTGGATTTTCTCCCAGACTGAAACTCCTTCATCCCTTACATTTTAGGAACACTATGGCTCTCTCAAAGGTCTTACCCTCAGCTGGATAGGCGATGGCAACAACATCTTGCACTCCATCATGATGAGTGCCGCGAAATTCGGGATGCACCTTCAGGCGGCCACTCCAAAGGTAGGGAAATTTTCTACCTTGAAATGAACTCCCACTTAAATCATATGCAATTACCTAGTGAAAATAAAGCTCTCTTCCATTCAAGGGCAGCATAGGTGAGGCCACAAAACTTAGGTTATGTTACCAGCCCTACTATTAAATAGCTATCCGGCCTCTTAAGAGCCCCATTTCCTATCTCTACAATAAGAGCTAGTCTTGGCTGGTGCCTTTCATTCTGTGAGTCTGTGTTAAAAGCATGTCTGAATTATCCCTTTGAATGCCCTGATACCGGCCATTATGATGACTGGCATCCTTGTGCATTACCATCACACAGGCTGCAGAAAGCAGCAAAATCAAGCCAGTGTAGAATTCTCAACATATAGGAATGATGCTGTCATTTTTCTAATATTGCAATTTGGTAGAAAAATTTCAATCCAATATGAAGGTCACAGTGATGGCATCTACACCAGCTTAGTGTTTCAAACCTCAACTCCAGGGGTCCTTTGGCTTTTTAAATCTGAGTCTTTTGTGGCTGTGAAGATGATCCCTGCATACTTTCTACCATGCTGCTAATCTCCCACAGATTGTATGGAAAGCCTGACATCTTTCATAGGCCCAGGTTAACCCTCTTGATTCACAAGAAAATGGTAATAGTTGTTGCCTTTAAAGAGAAGAACTGGGAGGTTCAAGGATAGAGGCGGGAGGGAGATGTTATTTTCACCATTTATCCTTTTATATAGTTTGAATTTCTTCACATGAAATTATTTGATCTATATAATAGTATGCATGAATAAATTAATATACAAATTTGCAAATCCCTCTAGAAGAAGCCCCATTTTAAGATACTCCAGCCCCATACAAAATAAATAGGCCTTTTTAGAGGGTAAAATTAATCCTACAAGAGACTCAAACACAAACCAGCTTTGAATGATGCTAAGAACCTTTTAAACACCCTATCTTTACAGATTCTCTTCTCTATTATGTTTTTCATTAGCTACAAATATCCTATCAGGAGTCCTTTGAAAAGAAAATTCCCCCAAATAAAAATGGGATCCCAAACAAAGTCTTCACTTGTGATAAAAGATAGAATTGACTCTCTCATTAAGACATGATGCCTGTAAGTTCAGCGACTTGAGACCCTAGGGCAGGGGGATCCCAAATTTGAGGCCAGCCTTAGCAACTTAGCGAGGCACTCAGCAATTTAACAAGATCCTGACTCAAAATAAAAGAATAAAAAGGGTTGGAGATGTGGTTCAGTGGTCAAGCTCTCCTGGGTTCAATCCCCAGTAGAAAGAGAGAGAGGTGGGGAGGGGATTGTTTACAATTATTGTGCACTAGTGCATCTCTGACCAAGCATATGTGTTCTATTATATGCATAGTTACCACAGTGGTTAACCTGGAGAAGCTAAGGCATCCTGAGGTGAATATGTGGAGTTTCAAAATCCCTTTCTGTTTCTGTTTCTTGAGTTTGTGATGTGTATTTGCCAACCACAGGGAACATAAATTACACAATGTGGATTAATGGCTGAATTTCTCCAACAGGAAATATCCAAATCCTTGAGTCTCTCAAGTACTTTTTACCCCCTTCCTGATCCCCACCAGTATTTTAGACCAGGTTCCTCACAAGAAGACATCAAGTGGGAATTTGTGCACAAGTGATTTACTTCTAAGGGAGACCTATACAGGGAAAACAGGGAAAGGGAAGAATTCAAACAAGGGTGCCATTTATGGTGGCCAGACTTTCTGAAATTGAGGAACTTCTATAGGAGAGGAGCTTTCACTGCTAAAATTGGAAGAATCTTGGGTAGACCAGATGATTTGGTTCTCCTAGTGTCATGTCAGGACCAGTCTCATGGAAAGTAGCTTCAGCTTGATCCCACAGATGAGCTCTGGAGGATAAGTTATTCCTCAGAATAGTCTCAATCAGGGGTGAGGATAGTGGGCTCTTATCCTTTTGAACCTGTTGTTGATCAAGGGCAGCCGAAAAGGTGGAATGGTAAATCCCCTATCACTTTTGTAGGAAAGCAGCCTGGTAGCTGGAAGGTTGTCTTCTGAAGAAGAACTGAAAGTACTAGGTGTTAAAAACCCACTGAAATTGGAGGAAGAAGCAAAAGTCATAAAAGCAGATCCTCTGAGGGCACCTGTGTAGGGCCCCAGCATCATCTGTTGCATCTTGCCAAAGCAAAATGAAACAATACTAAGTACTTTTCCCTCGTGTTCTTGCTGAACCAGTTTGGGTCAATGCATCTTGCTATCTTAGTTTCCAAGGGTGGCCATAAAAAATTATCACAAACTGGGTGGCTTAAAACAACATAAATGCATTGTCTCACAGTTCTGGAGGCAAGATGCCTGAAATCAATGTGCTGGCAAGGCCACATTATGTCTGTTACTTAGCTCAGGGCTACATCACTCCAATCTCTGCCTCTGTCATTTTCCCTCTGTGTCAATGTGTATCTCTCTGTAAAAATGCCCCTATTCTTATAAGGATACAAGTCATTAAATTTAGGCCGACCCTAATCTAGTAAGCTGTCATCTTAACTAGCTATATCTGCAAAGTTCTTATTCCCAAATAAGGTCACATTCTGGGATTATGAGTGGGCATGTCTTTTTTCCTTTGGGCAATACTGGGGATGGAACCCAGAGCTTCCCATATACTAACCAAGTATTCTACTGAGCTATACACACAGCCCTAGATATACATTTTTTGAGGACAGTATTCAATCCATGTACCTGCCATTAGAAGAAATGGCATACATATGCAATAGCAGGTACTAGAAGCCCTCCTATTATGGTAAATTTTTGTGACTCAGAGATATTACCCCTATAATAGATAATTCTCTTCTTTTATTCAGCATGAACTGAAATAAAGGGTCAGATATAACATGTGCTCACAGTGGGTTTTCTTCACTTATGAGATGAGCACACTCTCACAACAAATCTAGTTTGAAGAAAGGCTCTGAATTAACGCTATCTATTATTGCATTTGGTCTCTAAGGATGAAACACACATTAACAATAATTGTTTCCTGCTATAAGGTGCTTTTAGGAGGCCTTATTCTGTTGAAAAAATATATGGTTTAAACATTTTATTGCATGTCAAAGATGTTTTATTAACATGAAAGGAAAAAATTCCAATATTACAGAGTAATTTCAGTATTGTTCTTATGCAGGAACTCATTTAAATGATAAAGAGTACTAAAACCCAGTTAAATCTTGGTGGGAGTAAGTAAGAGTTTTAAAAAATCTTCTGGAAAGTCTGATAATGCGGAAGTCAGTCCATCAATTTGTAATTCTTTAGTTGTTAGTAGATCTATTTCCTTTAAAGATAAAGCTAGGAGATTTATTGTAAATTTAAGAAACACTGAAAAGTTTCCACGGCTATAACTAATCCATTTCTCCATTTTTCAACCAACAATAACTTACATGTTCAAGAAAAAATTTTGTCCGTGATTGTAAGATTACTCCATAAACTATCAATGGTAATGATTTTAACATTGTTCTAAGTGAATATTTAGACTGAAGTGGATTTGTTAATCACTCTCATCATCTGGTTTTAAGATTTATGTAAAGGCCAATGAACGATTTAGTATTGAAAGCTGAGATGTGAGTAAAGAATTTCTCTCTGTATTCTAAGTCATGGTCCAGTGCCTGCAAGGTTGGGTGATTTTCTAATTTCCAAACCTCTTTCGGTTCTCTAAGTACTTATTGATTCCTTCTCTAAGAATGATTATACTGAGTATAAAACCTGGTCTCCAAAGGGAAGGCTAAATTTTCAGGGCAGGAGGTACCTGGGGTAATATCCAAGACTCTTCATTTATGTTTACCAGTATGACTGTTCACAGCATTAGTTATTAAATTAGCAAGGCTTTATTAATCACTTTCCCCAAGCTCATATAAACAGTGGCCCAGAATCCATGGCCATTAGATAATGGCAAAACGTCTTAAAAATATCTGTAACCACTATCATCAACATTGGAGTAGTTCTTAAAGAAGTTTGTAATTTGAGAGGAACTATAGTAGACAATCACATCAATCACATGTAAGTAAATACGGTTACAAATGAATAAACCAGGACACGCCTGTCACGTTTCCATGTACCAGAAAGCAGAATCTGAGAGTTCAGTGTGCAGGATGTGCAAGATGTTTATCACAGTGTGCCCTTGAGATCAACAACTGTGGAAAGGTAGAAAAGGAAGTAAGAGTGGACAGAGGTAGAGGCTGATCTGCAAAGCAGGCCTAACAACAGTCTTGGCCAACTAGGGAGTATTCTGAATCTGAGATGGCCATTTGGAGCTTTCCAGAGCTGGGCAGAGAGGATCAGGTTTTCATACCCTCCTGTTAATCACTCATTGAATATGGGGCCCTGGAAAAATGCATGACCTGGGGTGAGGTAGTTTTCTGCAGCTCAGTCAGTACCCAAAGGGAGCCGACAGCTAAAGGCAGTCTTCTGGCAGCACCCCAGCAGCTAGAAGGAATAATTCTTTATGCATAATTATTCACGAAGGGAAGGGGGCTGAGAGACCACAATACTCCACTGGAAAAAAAAAAAAAACTTAAAAGTCAACTTATGAGAAATGCTCGGAAACCAGGAAGATGAGAAGAGTGGACAAAGGTGAACATAATCATGGTATTTGAACTGACTAATTTTCCATATGGGAGGTCCAGAGGAAAGACTGAGCTGGGGTTTTGAGGAGTTGGCCTCTTCTGATGAAGATTCCCAGGAGGGGACAAAGGGGATAGTGTTCAAAGGTGAAAGGCTGTGGTTAGGTTGAGGCTCAGACCCAGAGAAACAGATTCAGGATGCTGGCCAGTGAAGGAAGATGCAAGGCACATTTGAGACAGTAGACATGCTTTATTCAGAGGCAGCAGCAGCCTCCATTCCCCCAACCCACTCCAGGCTTTCTAGAAGCCTTTTTTTTTTATATGTAGGTCCAACGAAGAAGGCACAGTACCAAAAGGTTACATAAGTGAATGCATGCTTATAAGGAGATATTTATGACCTTGAGTATATATGCTGAATCAGGGTGATTATGACCTTGACTACATACTAAAACATAACTGGCTGCAAGTCCCAGTGAGGAAGCCTAACTATAGCCATCTTGGGCCTGTCCTACAGCTGTGATGGCAGAAAAGAACAGAATGTGTCTAGGGATGACAAGAAGATTGGCTTTCCTATAGCAAGATATTGAGACGAATTAGAAGAGAGAGAAGCAGGGATGTAAGTGGGAGATCTTGATACTCTTAATCAGTTTTGACTTAAGAAACAAGTAGTAAACATGGAGGACTTCAGAGAAAACAATTCTTACTGTTGTGTACAGAATAGATTGGAGGATGAGGAAAAGCTACCTGTTGAAGTCTGGAATAGCTTGGGTAGATTTAGTTTCCCCAAAATGTCCCCAAACTTGGACTAGGGTGAGCAAGGAAGACACCTCAAATGCAAAATTTGTGCTTGTACTCTAAGAACAAGTGCTTTCTAGAATTTTGCACCTTATGCACCTTGCCTGCCTCACCATACCAATCAAAAAATAATATTAGTTAAAAAAAACAGTGTACTTGCTGTGTGAAGACCATTTTAAGGCAAGTACCCTGCAAAAGAATAAGGTTTTTTTGGGGGGGAAGTCTGGTAGTATTTAGCTGGGTGGTCAGTGAGGGTTTTCTGAGCAGGGTTCATTAAAACTGAGATCTGAAAGCATTATCCACATGGGATGGGTGGGGAAAAGCATTGCAGACAAAAAAGAACAGCATGTAGAAATGTTCAAATAAAAATGCATGAAGTTGTACAATTATGTATATAATCCTCTTAAGCTCTTAAGGGAACAAGATGAAGGTCTGCCAAGAGCTAGAAAGCATACTCCATGTTTATCTTTATGACTAAAAAGAGGTCAAAGATCATCAAAGAAAGGTGAGCCAATTAGTTGTCTTTTTAAATTTCAAAAGGCACTATGAAAGTTTGAAATTCTAGTTATAAAAATCAATTCTACTGAATGTGGTTGGGCGATATCTTTAAAAATGGAAGGAGAGAGGGCCTACTCTCAAAAATAAAATAGTCCATGCATTAAAAAAAATGTATAAGACAATTACTTAAGGGATGAGAGTGTAGCTCAGTGGTAGAGCACTTGTCTAGCATGCACCAAGCCCTGGGCATCCATCCATCCCCAGCACTGAATAAAACAAAAACAAAACAAAAATTAAAAAAAAAAACAATTACCTAAATAACAGTTAAATTCTTCCTCCTGCAGGGTTATGAGCCGGATCCTAGTATAACCCAGTTGGCAGAGCAGTATGCCAAGGAGGTATGCTCCTTATTTGTAAAGCTATGATTGCCTCACTCTGTCTCATGAAGTTGTTTAACCAGCATGCTTATGTATGCTAGAATGGTACCAAGCTGTCACTGACGAATGATCCATTGGAAGCGGCACATGGAGGCAATGTATTAATTACAGACACTTGGATAAGCATGGGACAAGAGGAGGAGAAGAAAAAGCGGCTCCAGGCTTTCCAAGGCTACCAGGTTACAATGAAGGTACAAGTTGATGCCTCTCTGAAGGTTCATTAATTCCATTCATAAAGGCCACAATCATCTAATCACTCATTCATTTTAGGAAGAGCAAACTATCCTTTCATACTCCATAAAGAACTCATGTATCCCCCAGGGATTTCTCTCATCCCAGTGATTACCTGTGTCCTTTGGGAAAGACACTTTTTTTTGCTGGACAAAGAAATTTGAAACCCAGGCAGCAGAGAGAAGCGTGCTGTTCCCTGTTACAGGAACAGAGATATCATAATATCATACATCCATGTATGTTTAGAGATATTAGGTTACTTCTGATGCATGCAATTTCTTCTGATTTCTCTTGTAAGAAAAGCCCCATAATCATGCTCATTCTTGCTTCTATTTTCTAAGGACCCTACATTCAGTTTAGTTTTGCCAAATCCTTCAGGGCATTCCCAGCAAACTCATTCAATTTGATACCTTCTGGTAAGACTTGAAGCAGTGTAATTTTGATCAGGCATTAGAATCACCTGGAGGAAATGTTCATGTATTGCTATCTGAGCCCCTCCTCCAAGGGTTCTGATTCAGTGGGTCATGGGTGAGACCTGAGAATTTGCATTTCTACCTAGTTCCCAGGTGATGTAATACTATTGGTCCAGGGCCACACTTTGAGAATTGCTGTCTGGGCTGGTCACAGTAGTGCATGCCTGTAATCCTGGTGACTGGGGAGGCTGGATCACAAGTTCCAAGCCAACTGGGGCAAAAAATAAAAATAAAAATAAAAGGGTTAGGGCTATAGCATGATGGCAGAGTGCCCCTAGGTTTAGTCCCTAGTGGTCCCACCCCAGATACCCTAAAAGTCAGGTGCACATGGAGATTTTGTCAGCAGAACAACTGATCTACTTTGTTGAAGAAAGTGATTAAGCAAGTACAAAAAATATTTTAGCCTGACTTGCTGGCGCATGCCTGTAATCCCAGTTGCTCAGGAGGCTGAGGCAGGAGGATTGCAAGTTCAAAGCCAGCATCAGCAACTCAGTGAGATCCTGTTTCTAAATAAAATGTCAAAAAGGATTGAGGAGGGGCTGGGGATGTGGCTCAAGTCGTAGCGCGCTTGCCTGGCATGCGTGCAGCCCGGGTTCAAGCCTCAGCACCACATACAAACAAAGATGTTGTGTCCACTGAAAACTAAATAATAAAAAATATTTAAAAAAAGGATTGAGGATATAGCCCAGTGGTTAAGGCCCCAGGTACCAAAAAATATATATTTTATTGGTAAGGTATATATATACAAGTTTCTTATTATTTCATGTCAAACAGAGTGAAAGTTTGAAAAACAGAAAGTGAAAATATATTTTCCCTACTTTCTTAACAAGTCACTGTTCCTATAGGTATCCTAACAATTCCATGTGTTTCTTTGCAGACCTTTTCTGTGCATTTATATATGTATGCCTACACACACACCCAATCACATTATGACTTTTCATAAGTATTATTTTAAACCTATTATTCTGACTTACTTTTTCCACCTAACAAATATATTCATTGAAATATCTCCATTCTTTTTAATAGCTGCATAGAATTCTGAAGTAAGGATGAAACATAACTTGCCTATAATATTTCCAATTGATAAATTAAGCTATTTCCAAATATCCCAGTTGCAAACAATGCTAATGTACACAATTTACAGATTTATTTGTACAAATGTTACTGGAAAATAAATCCCTAAAAAATTTTCAAAATATGGGAGATGCTGTTAAATTGTCCATCTAAAAAGGATGAGCAATTTATTTTCCACAGATGCATATGATACTTTCTTTCTCCACATGTTTTCCATTCTTGGTTATTTACACTTTTAACTTTTGTAAATATGAAAGGAAAAGGTAACTCATGCTTTTTAGAATTAGAATTTGCATGATTGCTAATGAAGTTAAGCATCTTTTCATGTTTATTGGCCATTTTCACTTCTTTTCTATGAATTGCTATCATATCTTTTGCTTGTTTTCTAATTTTTGCCTTTTAATCATTGATTATAGGGGCTTTTATATGTTATAGTGAATCCCTTATCATATATGTTGCACATATTTTCATGGAGATATTTTAAATTATCCATGGTTTCCCACATAATTACCTTGACTACTCTTAGGTGTTCTTCTGGTGTCAGGGATGTAGGTGTGAAGAATGGTTATTCACTAATGTATGACTAATATAAATGCTACTCCTTTTCCTTGTCATTTTTCTAGTATTTTAGAAATTAAGAATGTTCTGAACTTAAAGCTAGGGTGGAGGTAGAGAAAAATTTTAGTACAAAAGTAATGCTTTTAATGTAAGAAAGTATGAGGATATATAATTTTGAATCTGTTAAGTGTATTATGGAAATAGAATGGAAAATGTAACTTTCAAAAATTAACTGTTAGAAGCCTGGCATGGTGGCACATGCCTGTCATCCCAGTGGCTTGGGAGGCTGAGACAGGAGGATTATAAGTTCAAAGCCAGCCTCAGCAAAAGTGAGGTGCTAAGCAACTCAGTGAGACCCTGTTTCTAAATAAAACACACACAAAAAAATAGGGCTGGAAGAGTGGCTCAGTGGTTCAGTCGCCCCTGAGTTCAATCCCCAGTACCCCCCGTCAAAGCAAAGAACTGTTAGAGAAAATTGTGACTGCTAGTACATTTACATTAAGAATGAACTATCCTTAGAACTGTAATAAATAAATAATGTTGGTTTTAAGTAAAAAAAAAAAAAGAACACATTTGTTATTACTGTAATTACCTGTTATCTGATATTACTACCAGTATTTTCTTAACGAATAATGTAGTGGTGGTTAATATGAATATTGTTGACTATAATATTTTTGTTATTTCTTATAAGTAAATAAAGTATTACATAATTTTAAAAAAAGAATGAACTATATAGTGTACAGTGTTCATAAACCTGTTTAATTCACTCTTACTTTGGGGCTTTTCTTCCCAAAAAAATCCCATAGTTAGGCACAATGTATGCTTCAAGTGCTAAAATAATTCTTTGAAAATAAGCTTAAAATCAAATATTCAAAGCAACTTCTTAAATATATTGAGATAAAATTGGTGACTTTTGCTATCAGCCACATATTATACTAGTAGAGTTCTTTATTGAAACGTCCACTATCCCACTAGACAGAATACCAGAAAATCAAGCTTAACTTGGAGGTGATGATCTCCCAAATAAAATAAATGATTATTGAAATGCCATAAGGATAAAATACTATATACATTTCCCTTGGGTGTCTTGTGCTAAAAACTTTACTCTGCCTCTTTATCTCTCTCATTACATTGATCTCTGACTCCATGTTATATGTGTTTTTAAATCCTGTAAAAAGATAAACATGACTGTCACATGTAATAGTCAAACTGTGATCTTGTCTCCATCTCTTTAGACTGCCAAAGTTGCTGCCTCTGATTGGACATTTTTACACTGCTTGCCCAGAAAGCCAGAAGAGGTGGATGATGAAGTGTTTTATTCCCCACGGTCACTAGTGTTCCCAGAGGCAGAAAACAGAAAGTGGACAATCATGGTAAGCGAAAATGGGAAATTAAGGGATAAGGAATTCTCTGGGTCATTCCAACTTGGTTGTTCATGCTTTCTGGTAAATAATAAGCAACCAAGGTTATCCAACTATATTACTTGTTCATATGGCATCTATTTCTTTTCCAGAAAACTCATGATAAATTGTTATTATTCATTAGTATTTTTAACATATTTTAATGAAGTAAAATTTTAGTGAATTACCTGGTCTTAATAGTGGTACCAGCCAGGGTCTAACACACAAACAACTGAGTCCATTCTAGGTGGATAAATAGAAATGAATTTATTAAAAGATGTTAAGCAGTTCCCAGAATCTCTCAGGAAGGGGATGTAGTGAATCATTCTTGGACACCACATACCAGGGTCAACACAGCAGGAAATTTACTCGACAACATTGCAGATCAATTATAGCCAGAAAACCATTGATATAGTCACTCACAACTTAGTACCAAAGGCCTTTGAACTAGATGCCATACTCCATCTAAAACAAATACTTCTACCTGCACATGGAGCAGAAGATCCAATCTCTCAAAGTATGGCTTCTACTCCATGTTATTCACTTTTGCATCCAAGTGTTGAGTAGTTGCAGCTGAGTCATATGCTTGCATCCTAGCTTCAAGGGAGTCTGGGATATGTAGTTTTTAGCTTTCAGTCTTGGAGTAGAGAAAAGTTGGAGATGACTATCTGCTAAGAATTTATAAGTAAGAATGTGGTGTTGTGAATATTAAAATGATACATGTAAAGAATTTAGTAGTACCTAAAACATTGTAAATATTATAATTATTATCATCTTCATTGTTGATTTGATACAATGACCAGCAGGAGTTCAAATTCCACTATGGCTGCTTAGAAGCCAATCATGGCTTCTTTTTCTGGGGGAGGTTCTCTATCAGGCCTAAATTTGTCATATCCCATAATAATTATTTTACTGTATCTTTCCCATTTGTCACCTCAGGATACTAACTTTGTCAAATGTTAGATAGCAAATGAGTTTTAATCTTGGGTTCTTAATCTCATCAACTGGCCACTTGGAATCAGAAAGAGTGGCATAACCAATTAATTAGTGTGTGTGATATGGACACTGGAAAGGTACTCCTTATGTCTCTGAGCTGGATGATCTGGAGGTTTCTTTGAGTTTGGTTCATTTCAGCAGTTATAGCTTAGCATCTACTATGACAAATGACAATTGCCATGTCATCCAGACTGGATCTTCTGAAGCTTTTGTGCACTTAATTCACCCAGGTATCTTGTTAAGTGCAGATTCAGATTCAGTAGGTTTGAATGGGGCCCCAAATTTGGCACTTCTGATAAGCACCCAGGTAATTGAGGTGTCACTGCCTTGTGAACCACATTTTGAGTAGCAAAGAACTAGATGACAAGAAAGAAAATGGAAGCTTTCCAACCTCAGGAAGATAAAAAAATATATATATATATCCTCAAGTTCTGTTTTTCTCATCAGAAGACAATTGGAGTTACAAAGATAAATCAACCAAATCTATTACAGCAGATTGTAGAAATTCAGGGGGTAAAACTTGGGAAAAAAAGCCTTCTAAAATATTAATTTTAGAGATGCTCTACAATTCTAAATTTTTAGAGCCTAGCGAACAGTATATTTAGATTAAATTTATTTAAAATTAAATAGCACATTCACATGGTTGAAATGTTTACAAGGAGACACACACAGTGAAATCTTATGTTCCATTTTGCATCCATATAGGTCTTGCTACTGTCTCATCATTCCCTATTCTCCTGAGATACCCACTATTATTAGCAGAAAATGTGTCTAAAAAAACATGAAAGCAGAACCATGTTAAACTGAAGATAGAGAATCTAAAGTAGAAAGAATGCTCAACTGGGAGTGAGGAGATGACTTCTATAACTGGCTTCTGTTATCTGCGCCATCTTGGAAAAGTATTACCTCTCTAGGTCCCAGTTTCCCCACTGATAAGTAGATTGAGCCATAGAGATGGAAAATGAGTTTTAATCTCGTCAATGGGCCACTTGGAATCCTGTGTGGAGAAGGATTCTGAATCTGCTTGTGGTGTGGGACAGAAAGAGTAGCATAACCAATTAATTAGTGTGTGTGATATGGACACTGGAAAGGCACTCCTTATGTCTGAGCTGGATGATTTGGAGGTTTCTTTGAGTTTAGTTCATTTCAGCAGTCATAGCTTAGCATCTACTGTGTACCAGAACCTCTGCCCAGCATTGGAGATTTAAGAGAGAAAAAGAAAAATATGCAGTCCTCACATAGTCTATATAATTCACAGATACATAAACTTTTCAAGTAGGATGAGAGCTTAGAGATCAACTGGACTAAGTTCCTGTTTTATAGGCAAAGAAATTATTCATAGACAATTTATTCAGAATGGCCTTTAGGCTCAGCACCACCGTGATTGATTTTTTTCTAGAATCTCTAAAGGGACATTACTTGTTTACCTCTAGAACTTCCCTATCCAATATAGTTGCCACTAGGCACATGCAGCTATTGAAGTTTAAATTAAATTTTAATAAATTTGAAGAATCAATTCCTCAGTCACGCTAACCACAATACTCATATTAAGTGCTGAATACTCACTGTGGTTAGTGACTACCATGTTGGACAGCACAGACAGAACATTTCTATCATTTCAGAAAGTTTATATTGGACAACATCACCCTGGGGAATGATTTTTGCACACATAAATTCATTTAAGATGGAAGAAGGAAGAAAAAACACAATCTGGCCTCTAGTTCTGAGCTGATAATATCTATAATGACTGATGTAATGTAAGGTCTAACTAAGAGGGTGAAGAACTTATTCCTAAAGCATGTGACAACTTTCAAGCAGAAGTGTACTCTTTCAGTAGCTTTTATTTTTTGTTTTGTTTGGTTTTCATTCAGAGTAACTTTTTAACAGCTTCATGCTGGGTGATTTCCAGCAGTGATGCTCTGAAGGTTCTAGTAATCACACCTTTCTCTCCACAGCACATAGGTCTTTGGATCCCTTTGTTCTAAAACAAAATTTACCCTTTTCTCCCTACAAAACTTGCTCTTTTATTTTTCAGTGATTAGTAAGTCAGTAGGTCCTCCAAAATGTCAGGTAGGTTTCTTCCCCTGCCAATAAATTTCGGAACTAAAGAAACATAAAGGGACTCTGCAAAAGGGCTGACACTTGATAACACTGTTATCTGAATGACCCTTAAGCACATAACACCATTGCAATTGTAGCTTACCGTATTTAGAGTCTAGGGTTACCAGATAAAATATAGACACCCAGTTAAATTTGAATTTCAGATAAACAATGAACAATTTTTTTCTATAACTATGCCCCATGCAATATTTGGAATGTGCTTACAGTAAAAAATATTTTTTGTTTATCTGGCACCCCTATTTAACTGTCTATATTTACTAAATCTGGCAGCCCTACCCCAAGTTGGCTTTCTAAGTTTTTTATTTGAAAATAAGTTTGACACATCCAATGACTCTGAACCTTGAACAAAGCAAAACCTCAGATGTGATCCCAGGAACTCATAAAAAGCTTAAAATATTTTTACCTGGTAGATATTCTTATCCCAGATTTTAACTACTTCCGTCTTGTCATTCAGATCTCACCTTAAATGTCATTCGTTTAGCAAGGTCTTTGCAGTCTGCTTACTCTTCCCCCCCCCCCCCACTCTAGGCTACCTACTCTTAAGTGGTTCCTCAGCCTCCTTTTATCCACTTAAACTTTTATTTTTCAAAGGTACTACCTGGTATTTTCTTATTTCTTTGCTACCTGTCCCTCCCCCACACACACCAAAATGAAAAATCTGTCATAAGAGCAATCATCTTGTCTATAATATTCTGCATTATACCTAGAAGAGTGCATGAAACATACCCTAAATATATGCTCCGTAGACTTTTATAACTTAAAGTCAACATAGGGTACTGATTTTAGTACACAGGCTTTGGAATCAGGTTACAATTATTGATTTCTGTGAGATCTGAAGCAAGTACTTTAACCTCAGTAAGCCTAGTTTATTCATATGAAAAAATGGGGTTGAAAATAGAAACAACTTCATGAAGTCATGAGGATTCAATGAGATAAGAGTCATCTGAAAATGGTCAGGTTCCAGGGACAGTCAGGTGCATATCCACCTTTTGTCATTACCACTCAGGAAAACATACCTCAGCTTATTCATGTGTATTTTACATCTCTTACCACTTCCTATTGTAGGAAAGGATATTAATTAGTATGAGTAACACAAAGCACTTAGCACAGTTGTCTGTTTAAAAAATATATTCAATGAACACCTTTGAAATATAAAACCTGTTCTCCTGATACAGCCTAAGGACACTTGTGCAATACAGCTGAAGTATAAGAGCAAGTACCTGAGAGGCAGTGAAAACATCTCATAAGAGTGAAGTCAGAGAAACTGGACTCCAATCCATTTCTCACAATCTGTTGTTTCAAGGGTTGGTCTCAGTCTACAAACAATGATGTCAGAAGCCATCTTAGAAGATCAGTGCATCAAATGAGATAATGCATGAACTTTTCTCTCCAACTCACCAAAGTACCTAGTACAATGCCTGGCAAATAGTTTTTGACTGACTGACACATGGTAAGGCATTTAATACACTGTCTGGTACCTAGTAAGAACTCAATATATGTTCACCATTGTTTCTGACATTGTTATTGTTGCTGTTATGGAGATTGGTAAGAATAAAAGCGAAAGTCACTGTTTGTGGCTGACAGCCCAAGGGGAAGCTATACTCTTGGCTATAAAGTTAATGTTCTTTCAAGAGGACAAAAATTCATCTTGCAGATGTTATTCATTAGCCCAAATAATTTATTTTCATTAGTCTACATTTGATTTATCCTAAACTTCTCTAGGTTTCAAGTGACCAGACCACAGTGTAAACATGAGAACTGGGATAGGGGGGATTATATTTCTCTAAAACTGGCCAATTTATGGGTTTCAATTCATGATTGGAAAACGCAATCATGACAACCATTATGGCATTACATTTCATCTATCTGACCTACTAGTCCTGGAATGAGGCCTAAGTAAGCATAGTGTTTGTGCTTATATTTGGGTCAGCTTGATCCCTCTGGACCTTCCTTTATCCGAATAAAAATAAATATCAGCTCAGAACTGTTCCCTTATCATTTCCTTGGAAAAACACATTTTAACTCTAGGCCTGCAAAACTGAAACCGAACTCCCCTTCCTTAGGTCCCAAAGCAGAATCTTACTAATGTTTATCTCTCTCTCTCTCTCTCTCTCTCTCTCTCTCTCTCTCTCTCGTTGTACTATCCCAGGCTGTCATGGTATCCCTGCTGACAGATTACTCACCTAAGCTCCAGAAGCCAAAGTTTTGATTCTGTGTTGCTTGTCAAGAGAAAATGTTCTTCAGTAACAACAGAATGGGGGAAAAAGAAGAGAATCTAAGATATAAACAAATCCCTAATACATGGTGTGGGTGAACTGTATGATATTGCTTTGTCATTGTGAGACTTTCCTGAAACCCTTAATTTAAGTGCCTAGGCACTGTAATACCTGGCTTGACTTGGTTTATACTCTCTAATTCACAATTTCTGAGTTGCATTTGGGTATCATATTAATCATCATGTACATTTGCTTCAACTAAACATAAAATGCCATGTTCATTATGCATAATATCTAAGCCATTAAATGTAATCTATGCTTATTACTTTAATAAATGATAACCCATGCTAATTTATAAGTAAACATTTACCAGGCAGTCAGCTTCTGGTAGATCTGTGGGCTGTGTTCATGTCCCCCAGGACCAACGAGAAAGCCAAATGATATATCTTGCAGATGTGGTAGTTTTCAGACCAATGAGGAAGACAGATAGTCATAGAGACAAATCATGAAAGTCTTGGAAAACAGCTATTACTGTGTCTAAACTGGAGTTTTTTTTTTTTTTTTTTTTTTGAAACATTTATGGGAAAGGACGGGGGTCCTTCAAGACTATGCACCTTTTCTCTGTAATGAATACTTAGTATCACACTCTGAATGAAGCCTTTGCTAGCAAGTAGAAAAATCACAGCTACCTAGCCAGGAAGATAAGATCCAATAGAAAGTGAAATTTTCTTAGATTCATATTTTCCAGCAAGAGCAATCTAATTTTTTTCACATCAGTCCTTATCGTGCATCTATTCACATCACACACTGGATATTTCCATAAATCTACTACTTGCCATGTTTTTGCCACTGTTTCTCCTCTAATATTTCTTCAGGATAATCAAAACTTGCATTATTGAATTGTCATAATATAATTAAAACTAGATTTCTCTTGTGGGTAACCAAAATTTATATTGTTAATTATCGTGATATAATTAGAAGTGTTTTGGTTAAAACATTAAATAACATAGGCAGAGCTTTAAAAATATAACATAAGGTACAGAGGATAAAATAATCCAATTTCCTTTATATTCCACTTCTAGTGTTAGAAGAATGTTTCTAGGCTGGTTGACTGATATTCTTCAGCAGACAGCTATGACTTAATTGAGTAAGCAAGAGATGAATTACAAATTAGATTTGCAATGAAGATGCAATAAAACATATTTTGTCGGGCAGGGGGAACTCATGACGTTTGGGAAAAAATCAATTTTTCCAGTAAATGTCAAAGGTGACTTTCACATCTATGGTAATTTATTGGAAGCACTTTAGAAAGAGAGTAGGGTTTAGTGGAATCTTTTTTTTTTCCCAGCAGAAAGCATAGGAACAATTTAACCAGAAGGTGACACACATGGATTGTAGAGCTTTGCCCTCAAACTGCCTACATAGGAAGGAAAATTTTTCCTGTTACCAAATGGCCCCCTCATGCTAATGAACTCTCATATATTTTCCTGGCTATTTTTTGAACCAAATGGATGGTATTTATCCTTTTTCCCTCAATCAGAAGGAACATGTAATCATTTTCTTGCTAAAATGCAATTGCTTTTTCCTCAAAAAGCCCCAAAGCTTTCTTTTTATGTATACACAATTTGACATACTTCTCCAACCAAGCCCATAGGAATTTCTTTGCTCTTTAAACTTCTCCTCTTAACAAGATATTATTTATATCATCAGGAAAAAAGAAAACAGTGGAGGGAAGTTTGGCTTTCATTTTTGCAAAGCTATTTTTATCTCGTCTTTCTTCTTATACTTGCCTTCATCATTCAATTTCTTATGTAACTACTGCAACTCCAAAGATTAACAAAAATTCTAGCAATGACCTTTGGGTCCCTGGTGTATATATGAAACTCTATCTACTTAATTAATATAACTAACCAAAGAATTCTTTTCTTCCAGGCTTTCGCCTCTGTAATATTGGGAATATAAATCCCAGGTGATTATACTGCAATGATTTCAATGTTAAGGAAGAATCCTGTGTGTGTATGTGTGTGTGTGTGTGTGTGTGTGTGTGTGTGTGTGTGTGTTTGAGAGAGACAGAATGCAATATTAATTTTAGGGACTTCAGAAAAATAATTCAATGTCACATATATCTAATACATATTTTACTAATGATTTGGCTTATTGTAAAGTTCCCCAGGTACAGATAACTGCACAGAGGATTGACGTGGCAATGGCACTTTAGGCCTCCTACCCAAGTAACCCTAGAACCTCAGTGAAAATAGTAGGGGCTCCTTGATACAAAGCCAAATTTCTGAAGCAAGTCTTCTCATGTGATAAAAAATGTTATGGAAGAATACATAAGGCAAGGGTATCCAGAACACACTCCCTTTGGGCCTTTTTGTTTTGGAAATTCTCATCAATGTCTATAGTGATGTTTGAGGTACATGGTGCCATTCAACAGTTTTGGAGTATTGATGTCTTTTGACAAATATGAAGGGTCATACTGAATAATGGAAAACCAGTCAAGTCACAACCAGGAGTGCCATATACTGCAAGTTGTGTCTTGGGCAAAGGTCATAGGTGAAAGATGGGAATAAAAGCTGAGATGTGGTCTGCACTTCAGTTACCAAGTCTAGTATCTCCTTCCAGGCCTTCCAGCTAGGAGGAAAGAGTGCCTTTTTGGTGAATTGTCCATCCAGTATTTTGTAAGCTTGAATAGGTACTTTGTTTAAAGTTATACAGAGGACCAGTATTTGGTAGGCAACCTTGCCATCAACAATTTACAACAGGAATGTTTTCAATATTATCTTGTACTTGAAGACAATGACACACAGACATAATGCAGCAATGCTTTTAATGGTTTTGGGTTTTGCTAGATTCCTTAATATCCCATAGTGGAAATAATAGTATCTGTCCATCTTTGGACATGACACAGATCATTGAAACAAGGATTTGAGAATCAACTCTGAAGTACCTTAATATTATAAAGAAATTCTTCTTAAAAATTATCCATAAAAATTAATATCAATTATGGCTAAAAAAAGGACAACCATAGTCAGATCAAATGGAAGTGAGTTCCTTATCATGGGCTAAAATTTTCATAGTCTTATCAATGCCAGACTTATGCCAGTGAGAGGAAACTTCATTCCTAATCAATGTTGTTGTGAAACTCATCCTTAGAGGAAATGTGAGCAAAACTGCCTTCTGGAACAAAATCATTAGGCAAATGAATTTTAAAATTGGAACAGGGTTTTAAAATTATCCAGTCTATCCCTTCATTTTACAAAAAGAAAGATCTAGGAAATAACGACAATGTTCCAAGATAGAAATTTGCCCAAAAGGGAGGGATAACTCATGGATTTAACACCTCTCTGTAATCTACTTGAGATCCTACAAATATAGCCACTTGACTTGATTTGCCCATAGGCTGAGTGGAGAATGGGAAGCTGGCTGGTCCAAGGACTATGGTTCTGTGAGGTCAGGGGGTTGGAGAGCAGAGTTCACTCTTGAGGCAGGGATGGACACTGATGTCCAGATGTATGCACAGAAACCCAAAAACTCCACATAGTAGACACCCATCCAGATCCCTTTTACCCGGGTTTATCTTTCCCCTAGCTATTATCAGAGGTGGCTGCTGATACTCATGGCTGCCCCTTTCTATGAATTGAGGCTCTCGGCTACCAGAAATCACTTTTGGTCCAGGAGGTCACACTCACTTTCACCCTGCCACCAGCAGCCCTCCCTGTTTAGCTTCCCCTTGCTACTCTAACCTACTTCCTTTCTGAGAATGATTTCTCAATAACTTCCTTGCATATGAATCCCGATTTCAGGCTCTGCTTCTATGAAATCTGATCTAAGATGGTCTGTAATAAAAAGTTTGTGGGGGGTGGTGCTGAACAACTCTTCCTTTAGGCATCAGTAGAAGAGTAGGGTAACAACGGACAATATTTTTCAGGTTCCTGGATCATCGGCCTTTTGTAGAAGGTAGCAGAATATTAGAAATGACAAATATTTTCCTGTAGCATGTTCAAATTCATAACAAGGAGTTTGTTACCAGTACAGAATAGAAGTAAGACCAATTTACTTTTCCTACAGAAGAAGATATCTAACGACACAGTACCTGTGATTTATTTCTATGATATGCTAGCATCTTTACCGATTGGCAACCTCAGCAGCTATTTAGGTGGTCTGCCCTTTGTACCGACTTTGAGACTGTATTGGCCTACTTTAGTGGTTCTCCAACTTGAGGGTGTAGCAGAATCCTCTAAATGCCTTGCTGATACATGCATCACTGAGCCCCACCCCAAGCTTCTGATGCAGCAGGTCTGGAGTGAGGCCTGAGAATTTGCATTACTAACAATTTCCCAGGGATGCTGATGCTGATGGTCCAGGGACCACACTTTAAGAATCATCGGTTTTGGACAATTCTGAAGACTAATATGAGGTGTTTCATCCCCATATCCATAAAGTCCCACTATAAGGTATTTGACACAACCCAGATTATCTAACAATTGACCTCTTTTGAGGCACTGAGGCCGGAGTTTCATCCCTTCTCTGCTATCTCTGCTATCTCATCCTGCTCTCCTCATCTGTAAAATGTGAGTAATACAGATCATCCTATGGAGTTATTGGAAGGATAAAACAAAGTAACATATATAATACTATTTGGCTCAAAGCAAATGCTAAATAAATATTATTCCCCTTTTGTCTGTTCAGATGTTTCTAAAACCTTATATTTTTCTTTAGTCATTTATAAAATAATTATATTCCATTATCAGAAAAATGCTGAACAGCATAGCTGGTATAAAACATAAGGACAAGGAATGAGATTGTCTTCTGAAATTGGTAGAACCCAGCAGATTCAGTTAAGCCATTTCTCTCCAGGGATTGGTTGTAAATATGCTACTCAAGGAAGTGACCTTGTTCTTTGCCAAACTGAATCATAGGGGCCAAGAAGACTGGAAATTCAATCAAGGTGACTAAACTCTTTGCTTCGGAGGCCTTAATGTGAATATACATTTATGTGAAATAAACTGTAAGCATCCAGCAATTCTTGGATAGGGGTCCAACTGATAAAAGCAGAAAAGGATTACAAAGAACTGATCAGGGTTGATCCATCTTTGAGGATAGGACCGCTTGAAAGAAGAAGTTTTTCAAAGTGTTCTTAAGATAGCAATTCTCAGACGTTTTCTTCTCAGAAATTTCACTCATAAATTGTGAAGATATCAAGTTCTGTTTATGGGAAATACATCTGTTGTGTATACCACACTAGAAAGCAAAACATAAATTTAAAAACATTTGTTTATTAATTAACTTTAAATAACAATAATAAATCTATTAGTGGTTAACATAAATAATGCATTTTATGAAAAACAATTATATTTTCCCCAAAAAATGAAGTTAATAGAGTGGCTGACATTGTTTTATAGTTTTGCACATGTCTTCAATGCCTGACTTAGTGGAAGACAGATGAATTTTCCTATCTACTTCTGCACTCCAGCTGTGGCTTTATGTTAGTTTGAAGTATAGAAAGAATATATGATTTCACACAGATAAGTAGCTGAAAGGGGAAGACTATTTTAATAGTATTTTCAGATAATCATGAATATTCCTTAATGCTATGCTGAAATTCTGCAAGTGATAGTTCCCTAAATATTATTTGCAAGGTAGCTGGGCATGGTGGCACAAACCTGTAATCCAAGCAACTTGGAAGGCTGAGGCAGGAGGATCGCAAGCTGGAGACCAACCTCAGCAACTAAGTGAGGACCTAACCAACTTAGTGAGACCCTGACTCAAAATAAAAAATAAAAAGAGGTGGAGATGTAGCTTAGTGGTAAAGTGTCTCTGGGTTTAATCTCCAGTACCAAAAAAACAAAAAATTAGTTGCAATGTGAAATCTGAAACCAGATCAATGAACTTTTCTATACTCATACTTAATTCCATGTCTATTTTGCAGTCTGAATAGATCTTTTAACCAGGCATGAGTCCACATTAGTCATTTGAAAAATCTTCATTCACCAAGATAGGCACATCCTCCAAATAATGACATAGCTCGTCTTTATAAAAACACATTTGTTAATATCACCACTGATCTCTTTAGGAAAATCTTTAAGTATTGAGAAAGTAATAAAAATTTCATACAATTCCAATTTTCTCTTGAAGTCTCAAGTTTTATCTTTGACAACAAACATTATCAGTTGTTTTGTTTTTTCTTTTTTTTTTTTTTTATCAGTTGCTTTTCTTACAATGACAGCTTCGCCTCATTCATTTTCAAGATGTCTGGCAAATGTCCAAGTCTGAATGACCACAAGTTGGCTAATCATTTTTTTCAAGTAAAACTGGTATCTTGTGAAGTAGGTGGTTTGTCAAAATAAGTCAAACTTAGAAGGTCAAGGGTCGCATGTTTTCTCATATGTGGAAACTGGAGAGGAAAAAAGGGGGGAAAAAAGAGGTGTGTTGCGGGGGCTGTCAAAAATCAAAAGGAGATCTGTAGAGTAGAGGAAAGGGACCAGGGGAGGGAGAAGGGGAGGGAAAGGGGAAATACAGGGAAATGATATTGGCCAAATTATATTGTTATATTGTGTGCATGTATGAATATGTAACAGCAAATCCCACCATTATGTATAGCTAAAATGCACCAATTAAAAAATGTGGGGGGGATGAGGAATAGCTCAGTTGGTAGAATGCTTGCCTTGCATGCACAAGGCCTTGGGTTCCATCCCCAGAACAACAACAACAACAAAAATGTGGGAAAAAGAAGGTGGCTTGTTCAACATACAACTCAAAGAATTACACAAATGCCTTCCTGCAAGATGACCATCATACTTCATCACACAGAAGCAGAATTCATTGCTCACCTCCCATTTCAACACATAGAATACTGAAAAATGTGTACTTAAGAGTTGAAATTTAATACTAATAAATTTTTCCTGATTCATTAAGGACATTCTTCAGTTTTTAAGTGCCTCTGTGTGATAGCGAAGAACGCAATAACTTTTGGTTCTACAGACTTGACTTGTGCTAAAGTGTCAGCAGTTTTACCCCCCAATTCTTTTTTTTTTGGTACCAGGGATTAAACCCAGGAGCACTTAACCACTGAGCCACATTGCTTAGTACCTTGTTAAGTTGCTAAGACTGGCTTTGAACTCAAGATTCTCCTGCCTTAGCCTCCCAAACTGCAGGGATTACAGGTGTGCGCGACTGCACCCGGCCTCATCATTCTTTTTTGCACCATCTGTTCATGCTGCTGCTCCAGGGACCACCCTTTGTGAAGGATGGTTCTTTTCTGCCTCCAGTGATCCAAGAGAGGCCAAATGAGCAAAACTTGGGAATAGCCATTCCCGATTAAACCAGGACAAATGAGCCCATTCTGATTTTACCTTCCAAAAAGATTCTGGTGGAAAATAAAAAGTATGTGATTCATTGTTATAAAGTAGGTCTTGGTTGCATTAATTATGGATAAAATTCAAGTTTTTTATTCTGTGCATATTAAGCTATCTATTTTTTGAGCATCAGCTTTGTTCCAGTGTTTAAGGCTCTGGGAAGATAGTAATTGACAAGAAATATATGATCCCTGCCCTCATGGTACTTACAGCCTAGTAGGAGGAGATTGACAACTGCTTGTAAATCGATGCTGTGATAACAGCTGTGTGGGAAAGAATAAGGTGCTATAATAGAAAATAAAGGGATGAGGGGCTGGGATTGTGGCTCAGCAGTAGAGCAGTCATCTGGCATGTGTGAGGCCCTGGGTTCAAGCCTGAGCACCACATAAAAATAAATAAACAAAATAAAGGTATTGTGTCCAACTACTTCTAAAAAATAAATATTAAAAAAAGAAAGGGATGAGAGGAAGAGTCCACATTGGATCAATAGTTCTCAACTTTGGTGAGTATCAGAACCACCTGGAGAGCTAATAAAGAATACAGAAGCCCTGGTATATGGAAATAGGGAGTACCTGGGTCTCTGTTTTCATGAAATTATTTTCCAAAATTTGACTAGTGATTCTTTAAATATAGTGCCCAGAGCAAGACTTTCAAAGAAGGTGACTGGTGAGAATAATTGGGGAGCTGTTCATTGGATTTAGATCAGGTTTGTTTGAGGTGATGCCAGTACTTCTACATCTATAGCTTCACCTGTAGGGTTGGCAGATTCTTTTATGGCGTATATCAGCCCATTCCTTTTTTTATTGCAAAAAAGTACTATATCACTCAAGTTTCTGTAACAAATATTTTATAAGCCAAAGTGATTTCATTAGACATTTTGTATTTATAAGGCTTGTCATAGAACTTCTCTGAAAGTCTATCCCATTGATAAGAGACTATATATCTTTAAAAAAATTTCACCCTAACTAGTTATTTTTCCAACACTGACTTTTTAACATGGTTACTGGGATATAAATGTTCTCTGAAATTCTCCTGGATGTCTTGCTAAGAAGTTAGCATCCAGCATGACACTTTGAATTAATTCTCAAAGTACTTATGCTAATAAGATTATCTCCCCTCAAGGCTTTTCATTAAGTATAATTGTAAAAATTACATTTCTTTAACTAAGGTCAGTAAAAGAAATTAAAGTATTTAATTTCTGATTCCCATATAATTAAGTGAAGAATGGAGGAGAAGAGTATTCCAGCTGGAGAGAACAGTGTACAGGTACAGGTTGTCCCTGAGGTGAAAAGGGGATCGTCTTTTTCAAGGAACAGGAAGAAAAGAGTACAGCGTGAGTGTAATGAGTAAGAGAAAGAGGAACATCAAACTATCTATAAAGTTTAGCAGGGGTTAGCCTACGTTTGCCTTTGAGGCCAAGGTAAGAATTTTGGCTTTTATTCTAAGTCCAAAGGGAAGCCATTGATGAGGCCTATCCATTGGGAGTTCTCTGTGAAGACAACTTTGATTCAAATTTATCATAAAACTGACTCAAGAAATACACTGTATTCTGATTTATCCATTGATTTCTTAGATATTTATTAAGCCTAAATATTTAAGTCTACTCAACTATTAAGAAATCAACAAAATGGCATTTCTACACCTTTAAAGCTGTGGGAATATTTGACCAATCTTGAGCCATTGAAGAATGTATGATGGTGTTCTCTGGAGGACAGTCAACTTTGACAGAACTAGCTCAAGAATCTCTTGAGCTCTGTTTTACTGGCTCATGCTACTCTCCATATTTCTGTTTCTTCATTGTTAATTTTTACTTTTCTCTGCTTCTCTGAATTCATCTTCCCATTGTATCCTCCCAACTTCTCTATCTTTTCCCTGGAATAATTGGAACTTGAGATCTCATCTTAAGTGTGCAGGATAACATAAAGGATAAGAATATGGGCTATTCAAATTCCATCTCTCCTATTCTTACCTGGATGATATAAGTCCTACAGCCTCAGACTCCTCACCTGTAAATAGGGGATGTTAACAGTACCTACTTATAGAAATAAACATGCAAGCAAGGGGAAATATTTAATGCATGGTCTGGAATGTGGCACATTCTCAAAGATATTAGTAATAGATCTTCAATTCCCATTTAAATTTTTCATTTATAAAGTCACCTCATATTTTGAGCTCCTTCAGTTCAAGGAATAGATCACTTATTTTCAAATCTATTATATCACCTTGCATTCTGTTGCCACTCTGTAAATATTTGCTGTCTGCTTGATACAGCTAGGAAATGCCATAAGATTCAAAAAGAGGGAAAAATAACCCCTGAAGGATTGATAAGAAAACCCTTCAAGTCAATGGATGGATGCAACTCAATCCTTGCAGACTTGGCAACATTTGACTAGGAAAAGAAAAGGGAGGAAGGCATTCTAATTGACAGAACTGTCAGAAAACCTGTGAAACAAGAATGTGTACAGCTTGTTAAGTGATAAGCAAGTATTCTATACTGTTGAAAGTGGAGGATTTGTGTGTGGATGGATTTGGAGAGGTATGTTAGCATGGAATTAATGAGCACCTTGATCAACTAGCTACTAAGTATGAGATTTTTCCTGCAGGCTTGGGGGAACCATTGACAATTTTGACATAAAGGAGACATGAGGAAAGTAGTGTTTCATCAAGGTTGATCTGGTGATGCTATACAGATTTATTTGGGAAACAAGTTTTGTGGCTACTGTGTTCCCTAAATTAGGGCAGCAGTCATGGAAACAGAAGAGCTGAGCCAAGAGAAACCTGGCAGACTTGGCAGTTGAATCTAAAGTAAAAGAAAACAATAAACACTTTGAAGTTGAAATTATTATGAGGATGAATTGGACCTAGCTTTCCTATGTACATATGTGAATACACTACAGTGAATCTCACCATTGTGTACATCCACAAGACTGCGATCCTAATTAGAATAAGATGTACTCCATGTTTGTATAAATATGTCAAAATATACTCTACTGTTATTTATAACAAAAAGAACAAATTTTAAAAGGTAAAAAAGAAAAAAAAATTATCATGAGGCACAAAAAAAAGCAGATCACGTCACCTCTTTGCCTTAATAGTTCTACATTTAAGGCAGAATTTAATAAAATATAATCTCTTAGCTTCACAGGGATGAGAAGAACTTAAGCAAGATTCTTGGTATGTAATATGAATATGATAACAGATGCAAGATCACTTATCCCCTTATCTAGCCCAAAGGAAAGCAGTTCATAGATGTTTGTTCATTTTTAAACAGTTAGAAATAGAGACTTATAGACAAATCAAAGCAGTTTGATAAGGCAAGAATAGCTAAGGGAAAGGATTAAAGAAGATACTGGACATATTTTTTGTCTTCAAATTTGATTTACAGATGAATAGATCAAACGAAGATATTTCCTGCCCTTGGGTATGATAGAATACAGGAAGGAAGTTACTAGTTATCATTGTTGGTGGCTTCCCAGTCTTTCTTCTTTCATCAGTAAAAACCTAAATTAATAGGAGAACTTTATGTATGCAAACATCCTTGTTTCTCTTACCCAACAAAATCTAAAATCTTTCATAATTAGATTATTAATCCTTTAAATGCCATTGGGAAGAAGTTATACACATTTAAGTAAGTGGACAGTTATTCTTAGTAATAAATACATAATCCACTCCTTAGTAATAAATACATAATCAGACCACTTCTATGGTCCCCAAAGTGGTGATTTCCCTCCTGATACCACTTCAATTTTGGCCATAGACCCAACTTTCAATTTCCAGGAATCACTTCTAGTGGCTTTTCTGAGGGCCTTTGTAATTATAAAACTTTTCTTTTGTTATTTCTATAAGCTCTCTTCCAAATAACTAAGAATACCTTAATATATAGACAATAAAATGAATCCACATCACAACCTTATGTTATCTGGCAGGATAAAATTATTCAAAGCTAAGAGGTGACTTATCTTTGTACTGACTGATAGTAGCTCAATGAGTCATATTAAAAAGTGGAGAATCTGCATTTTCCTAATATTAAGGATATTGAATTTTTTTCATATACTTGTTGGCCATTTATATTTCTTCTATTGAGAAATGTCTATTTAATTCATTTGCCCACTTATTGATTGGGCTATTTGTTTTTCTGATATGTTTTTAACACTTTATACATTCTGCATATTAATCTATTGTTGGAAGAGTAGCTGGCAAAGATTTTGTTTCATTTCAGTGTTATATAGAATAGAGGAAGGATATTGAGAAGGAGGGAGAAGGAGAGGACATGGGGGAGAAATCTACTAAATTATGCTATGTGTATATGGTATCTGCACAAATAAATAACACACTGAATACAGCTTTTATATATAATGATAACACACTAACTAAAATAATAATGATAAAAACAGGAGGTGGATTACTTGAGTAGAGCAATCAGATAAGGAGAGAGAGGAGGGGAGAAAAAGGGAATGAGATGAATCAAATTATGTTATATGCATGTACACATATGGCATAATGATTCCAGATATTATATAAAATTATAATGTACCAATTAAAAATGAGGAATCCCCACCAAAACAGCTAAATTTTAAATGGATTTCAATTCCTAGTGTCTATGAGGACAATATATGGAATTATTTAAACTCTTACACCTTGTTGATGGAAATGTAAACTGGAACAACCATGTTGCAAAACTCTTTGGCAGTCTTTAGTCAAGCTAAACATATGTATGTCCTCTGACTAACTTCACTTGATTTGGTTGATGGTTACCTGAGAGTATGTAAAATTTTATTGAGCTGTTTCCTTGGAAGTATGTAAATGTAATACCAATTAAAATTATTTTTTAAAACTATAAATGTGGCTGGGTGTGTTAGTGCACATCCAGCTGCTTGGGAGGCTCAGGCAAGAGGATCACAAGTTCAAAACCAACCTCAGCAACTTGGCAAGACCCTAAGCAACTCAGTGAGACCCTGTCTCTAAATAAAATATAAAAAGTGCTGGGGATGTGGCTCACTGGTTAAGCATCCTTGGGTTTAATTCCTAGTACAAAGAAAAAATAGTAAATGTGTAACCATTAAAGAAGGTAGGAGGAATCCAAAATACAGGGGAAATAATGAATTGCCCAAAGTTATCCTTTGTCTTGATTTAGATACATGCTTCATTGTTTTGCTTCAACTGGGAGGCATATCGAAAAGGAATTACATTTTTAAATTATCTTATTTCGTTAAAGAAATCAGGTATCTCCTGTATTAGAATTAAGGTCTGAACTTTCTGCAGCTGATCATTTCACCAAATTTCTGCTCTGTGAAACTATGAAGAAAGAGAGAGGTTGTTTCCTATTCTTACTGCTAAAACGATCCCTAAAATGAGACTTCTTGGGTTGTATCCATATTTGATATCTATCAACATATCCAGATTATCTAGAATGTTTAATACTGTACTATATTTTATATTTAAAGTACATAACCCCCTTTTTAATTAAGAGGCTATAGATCTCCTTAAGGAATTGTCTTAGTACATACCACAGCTTGGATAATTTATAAATAATATAAATTATTTTCATAGTTCTGTAATATGAAGTTCAAGATCAAGGCACCAGTACATTCAGTGTCTGGTAAGGGCTTGCTCTCTGCTTCAAATATGGTGCCTTGTGGCTGTGTCCTCACTTTGGTACAAGGTTGACAGAGGATGAATGCTGCATGAAGCCTTTTTTATAAGGGTGTTAATCCCATTCATGAGCAAGGAGTCCTTATAACCTAGTCACTTTCTAAAAGCTCCACCTTCTCATACCATCACCTTGGGATTTAAGTTTCAACATATGAATTTTGGAGGGACTCATAGATTCAAACCGTAGCAGGAATTTGTAGTGATTTTTGAAAATGCATTGTGTATCTTTCAGATAAAAGCTCACAGCAGTCTGTCTTGGTAAATGAGATCAATAATAAATTCTGAAAATAGTTTTTTTAAACATTTTTATTTATTCTAATGTGTTATATATTACAGCAGAATGCATTACAATTCATATAACATATTTTTACATATCTCTGGTTGGACACAAAGTAGAATCACACCATTCGTGCCTTCATATATGTACTTAAGGTAATAATGTCAATCTCATCCCACCATCTTTCCTACTCCCATACCCCTTCCCCTTCCCCTCCCACCCCCTTGCCCTATCTAGTGTTAATATAAACTCCCATGCTCTCCCCCAACCCCATTATGAATCAGCCTCCTTATATCAGAGAAAACATTCAGCATTTGTTTTTTTGGGATTGGCTAACTTCACTTAGCATTGTATTCTCCAACTCCATCCATTTACCTGCAAATGCCATAATTTTATTCTCTTTTAATGGTGAATAATATTCTATTGTGTATATATACCACATTTTCTTTATCCATTCATCTACTGAAGGGCATCTAGGTTGGTTCCACAGTTTAGCTATTGTGAATTGTACTGCTATAAACATTGTTGTGGCTGTGTCCCTGTAGTAGGCTGTTTTTAAGTCCATTGGGTATAGACTGAGGAATGGGATAGCTGGGTCAAATGGTGGTTCCATTCTCAGTTTTTCAAGGAATCTCCATACTGCTTTCCATATTGGCTGCAACAATTTGCAGTCCCACCAGTAATGTATGAGTGCAGTACTGCTTTTTACTTTGGAAGGAGTATCCCAGCCTGTCCCTAACCACTGAACTCCTCCACTGGGACATTCTCTTTTCTCTTTTCCCCACATCCTCGCCAACACTTACTGTTGTTTGTATTCTTAATAGCTGCCATTCTGACTGGAGTGAGATGAAATCTTAGAGTAGTTTTGATTTGCATTTCTCTGATTGCTAGAGATGTTGAACATTTCTGAAAAGAGGAGTTTTTAACCACTCATGAGGACTGTGAATGGACTTGAGTGGCAGTATGAACCCCATGATATCACACATGATATTTTTATATGTGTATTAGTATTTTTCTTCTGTGAAGGGAATCAAAGCTTTTGTGGCAACCTTGAAAACACACCTTTCAGATCTACTGTCAGGACAGTATGTGACTGATGGCCCCAGCACTTGGAAGTCTATCACTCTGCTGATACCAAGACTATGCTTCCCACAGCATGTTGCCATCCAATGATGCAGGACCCTTTAATGGCAACTCCAGATCAAGTTCCCTGGCAATCTTGCTGAACTCCTTCAGAATTGTACTTCAGTCTAGGATGTTTCTACCCATCTTTCTTCCTTTCATTTCTCTCTTTTCTCTCTCCTTCACCCAAGGTTAGCTCTGCTTTGAAGTCTCTAGCCTCCCTTGGTATTATGGTTTAAATATTAGGCATCCCCAAAAAGCTCATGCAAAAGACAATAAAAGAAAATTTAGAGGTGAAATGATTGGGTTATGAGAACCTTAACCTAATCAGTGCATTAAACCCTATGGGGATTAACTCATTGGTAACTGCAGGTAGGTGGGGTGGTGGCTAAAAGAGGTGGGTCACTGAAGGCATGCCTTGGGGTTTAGATTTTCTCCATGGTAAAGAGGGGATCTCTCTCTCTCTCTCCTTCCTGGTGTGATGTCCTAAGCTGCTTTCCTCTGCCACACCTTCTGCCATGATAATCAGCCTCATTTTGGGCCCAGAGCAATGAAATCTGTGGGCTGAGACTTCTGAAACCATGAACACCAAGTATAATTGTTCTTGTCAGGTCTTTTGGTCACAGCAGCAAAAAAGATGACTAGAACATCTGGTTCCCCTCAATTTCCTCACAGACGTTCTCTCTAATTAATTTCTTACATGACTAATCCCACTGTGATGTCTACTTCTTGGAGGAGCTGGACTCCACAAATAGTATCAGGAGTAGTCTGAGAATACAGGCAGGAATTCAAACTCAGGCATTCACTGTACAGCAGGTGATAGATGTCCTGGTTGATAGATGAGGCATAGTTAGTCCCTGCCACAAAGCTGTGGCTCAATTGCCGAATATTTCATGGATGGTGAACCGGAATAATGTCCCAGTGGAGGAGTTCAGTGGTCAGGGACAGGCTGGGATACTCCTTCCAAAGTAAAAAGCAGTACTACATCTTAAGTCCCTGATCACAGAGAAGGAAGGATGGTATCTGGCAGACCACTTTGGGTTTTGGAGACATTCCACTCCTAGGAATATTCTTTTGGTCCATATATCAGATGTCGTACAGGGATGCCAGCTTTGAGGACAGTCCTGAACAGGGAAAAGAATCTGAAGCTGTTCCAGGTTATGCTTCAAGTAATTCTGATTTTCAGACCATACAACCCAGTGGGCCATATGTTATTATAGGTGTCAGTAGTGGAAAAAGATACAGTATGGAGTTGATGGCAAGCAGTGGGAGATAAACAGTGTAGGTTCTAAGGAGTCTGGAGCAAGGGCCTGCTATCCATAGTAATAAAAGATATGTCTTTTGAGAAACAGGTCCTGGCATGATACTGGGCCCTGTTAGAGACAAAGACTTGCTCATGGGCACCAAAAGACTACGCAGCTGGAACTACTCATTATGAGTTGGATTCTTTCTGACCTACCAAGTCATAAATTCAGATGGGCCTAGCACTAGTCCATGCTGTACCATGTACCATGGAAATGGTTCATTCAGAATGGAGCCGAAGCAAAACCTGAGGACACAATTAAGTTGCAGGCACTAGTAGCTAAGACCCCCCCCATCACCCATATGAGTTATACTAGTGCCCCCCAACACAGTTTGTATCTATAGTCATAATAGAGAAAGACTTTTTATATAAATAGCTGAAGGAGAAGAATAAAGCTGTTTCTTGTTTATAAATGAGTCTACTCAGTATGTGAATGAAAGCTGAAAATGAATGATGGATGCATTCAGGAGTTCCCCTAATGTTGAGAGCGACAGCCGAAGCGGGCCCCAGCAAACTTCCAGCTGATTGGCTCACCACAGCCCCAGCAAACTTCCAGCTGCCAGCTGATTGGCTCCTCTGCAGTGATGCTCATTGCGCTGTTTCCCCGCCCTTTCAGACCAGGGAGCTGCTCATTGGGGGACTCTTTTGGCTGCGCCCATGCAACCCAGCCAATGGGCCTCAAGAGCGGGAGGAGTGGGGGTTGAGAGGCTCGCTGGAAGCCGGTGGTGGCAGTTGGGCTCTGAGGGAATTCCTGAAGAGCTCCTGTGGTGCAGCATGTGTGTTCTAAAAATAAAGTTTGTTTCTCCTTGACAAGTGGCTCCTGAATTGTGCCCAGCCAGACTGTGGCATTTGGATTTAAAAAGTTTAGAGTAAAAAGGGTTATTTTAAGTTTATCTTTGGGGGGAGGGCGGGAAACAGCCCAATGAGCATCACTGCAGAGGAGCCAATCAGCTGGCAGCTGGAAGTTTGCTGGTCCTCCGTGAGCCAATCAGCTGGAAGTTTGCTGGGGCGGCTTCGGCTGTGGCTCTCAACACCCTAAAAGACAGAAAGAGGGAAAAATCTTCCTAATGGGTAGAGATGAAGTGGTACATCTGGTCATCCACTTTATGTACAAGAAGTGGTCTGAGATGAAGATGTTTATACATTAATAGGCAGTGGTCCAGCCATCTTTCTTCAGGGGCCTGGAAAAAGACTAGATCAAAGACAAGAGGTACTGGTATAGAGGCCATTGGAGGGACCAATGAGGTGAGTGCAAAGTGTGAAGATCCTTGTATATCTATAAATACCCACCAGAAATCACTCACCACAGAAATGGTACCAAACAAAGAAGAAGATAAAATGACTTGGCCAGTTGACATTAGCTAGCTTTTTTCATCATTTAGTCCAGAATTAGCACAATGGGCACATTGCATGGAGGAGGTAAAAATTTGGGGTGGTCCTTAGGTTATTAGGGGTATGACATAGCTCACATGGGACCACTTGGTAGTTCCTAAATGACCCCTTGAGTTCTCATGATAGGGCTATTATAAAAAGAGCAAACCTGTACCCATCTGTTCTCTTTCTTTATGTTCCTGTTTGAGATATGATTGCTTGCTCCTACACATGCTCCTATCACACTATCTCCTGCATGCACCACTTTCATCAGAGGCCAAATCAGTGGGGTTCACGTGATCTTGTACTTTGAACCTGTGAAACTCAACTAAATAAACATCTCTTTATGAGTTAGCTACCTCCGGTATTTCACTGTAATAATTCAAAGCTGATTAATACACCAGAGGACCCACTTATAGCAAAAGAAGGGTGGGAGTGATCCCATGACCATGGGATCCACTGGTTGTACTAGATAACATACTACCCAGAGGCAGCCAGCCTCATAGAATGCTAGAATGACCTTTGAAAGTGGTGACTAATGTGCCAGTTTAAAGGCAACACTTAAAAAGAAGGAGGTATCCTTTAGGGCATAGGTCACGTATTAAATTAGATAATTCTAGAGGGTACTCTTGCTGTATAATGCATAAGGGGGGCCACTGAACTACAGACCATGGCTGTCACCAGGACACTTTGAACTCCCTGTGTCCAGAGACCAGCAGGCAAAAAGAAGAGAGATTATAATTGTGGCAAGAGTAATTGATGCTGCTGGGTGCAGTGGTGCATGACTGTAATCCCAATGACTCAGGAAGCTAAGGCAAGAGGATTGCAATTTTGAACCAGCCTCAGCAACTGAGAGAGACCCAGTTTCAAAGTAAAAAAGAACTAAGGATATGGCTCAGTGACAAAGCATTATTAGGTTCAATCCCTGGTACCAACAACAACAACAAAAAGAAATTGATGCTGATGATCAGAGGAAGAAGGGCTGCTTTTACACAATGGGAGCAAGGGGGACTGTGTTTTGTAGGCATTGACCTTGACCTGACTGGGCCATGTTGAATTGTAACCATTGTGATTGCCCCTGATTAATCTTGGTCTATTTTACTTACATAGTTTCTCAGCAAATCTTAAACAGATAAAAACATTAGAGTGGTATATGGAGATTTACTACAAAACCCTGCTGCCTTTAGCATCAGGAATATGCCTGGGGTTTTTAATTTTAACTTGAGATAAACCAGGTATATTTTGGCTTAGATAAAAATCACTTTTGTCCCTTTTTCTCTGACCCAAATTATGGGGATCCACTGGTCTTGCTGCTACCTTCAGCCATGCTTCTATTATTAATTCCCCAATAAATTGCACTGTCTGCATTCTGAATCTTTTTCTACAGTGTCACATCACCTTGCAGCCAGTACTCACATATTGAGACTGAGTTTTTCCAGAACATGTGCTACCCAGATGATACACTTGAGTGCCTCTTGGTACCCTCTTGCCCAAGTATGCTGAACCCAGCCTCAGAAATGTATGATTCTCAAGGGCTCAGATCTCTCAAGAATGAAAGTTTGGGTCACACAATCAAGTAAAGCCAGTAAGTCCTGCACACATGGTTGCTGAAGATGAAGGGAATTTAGAATAGACTGGTAGAGGAGGGAAAGGACAAGCACCAATTGCAGCCCCAAGTCCAACTACAGCAATAGGGGTTGTGATTGATTCCATTAAATTTCCTTTTATGAGTTTTTCCTTGCAAGTCAAGAAGCCTATGGGAACCATCCAGGATCTGTTCCTAGAACTTGGGTGAAGTAGATATGTGCAGTGCAAAGAGTAGACTTTGACAGCCACAGAATGCCCTCTCAGACCTCTGAGAATACTGGAAATGTAATTGATCAACTGGCCTAGCTGCTGCTCAGAAATCTATCACTGGGGTGGAGCCATGCGCCCACCTGCTGCTCACATTATAGAGAAGGCTCAAGGAGAGTAAGGCAGGTTCCCTAGTGGGAGACGTGGGACTGATCTGACTCACAATTTTGGCTTGAGGACTCTCACATAGACTTGCTGAACTCTCTTAGATTTGCACTGAAGTCTAAGATACTTTCACCTAAACTTCCTTCCTTCCCTCTCTCCTCTACAGAGGGTTGGGATATCAGTCTCAGTCTGGTGGCTCTCCTAACCTCCCCCAGGCCATCCCCCATTTTTCCTCACAGGCTTTTCCCTCAATGAATCTCTTGCATGGTTAATCTCACCTCAGAGGACCTGGATCAATAGATATTTCATCATATATTCAGAAGTTCTGTAACCTATAAAAGATTAAGACCCATTTGCTAGATGCCAAGTTTGCATTCCTGCCTTGGAAGAACCAGAAACAGAATATGAGAGAGTTTTATCAATGATTTTATTCTATCCATATCCCTAATCAAGATAAGATTGTGCTGAAGCATCAGAAGATGAGTCAATGCAGGGAGTAAGATTAGGCCCAAAAGTGATTTCCCCCCCTCTGGCCAGGCAGGCCATCCTTCCAACCGAGTCAGCCTTATTATATGAACTATGGGGACTCAGTGGAATGTCACAAAAGCAATTAAGTGGAGAAATAGTCTTCTTTAAATTTGCTTATTAAAATAATACATTAAAGGGACTAAAAATCCTTCCTGAATCATCCAAGATTGCAGTGCTATCAGTCACTTCAAGAACTCACAGTGTCCCACAAACACAAAGACACGAGCTTCCTCCATCTTGAAAAATGCAGTGACAAGGAAAGATGACTGTAATCCATTTCTGGAGAAAATTAAATACATACATTTCAGGTTATAAGCAGACCCTTTTTTTAAAGATGAAATGTATGCTCCCTCGCCAGCTTTGAGCTTTTTTCGTGACATTAATTGTGTTCTGCTGGCACAGAGAGGAGTGCTATCTACCTGATAGATCTATTATTACCCATGGGAGACTATTTTAGAGGCTGGCAACTCTTTTCTCTGATTAGTGACAGGACTAACTCAGAATGCTCCTTCCTGACCCATTAATTCATGGATGTGTTCTCAAAAATTATGCCAAGCTTTCTATTTCACGGCATAATAAAAAATGAATAAACTCAAGCAAAATTCATGCCCTGTCCTTTTCCTGTCCAATTCTTATCTTGATAATGTTTCTTGGATCTTTGCCCCTCAAAGCACTGAAATAAAACAGTCTCACATTATAATATTTCAGTGTCCCAAATCTCTCCAGATGCCAGTCTAACTTAAAGTAATTGAGGGTATGACTCTTCGAGGGCCATGTGTGGGTCAGCGAGATGGTGGGGCTGGAGGCTCGGGTATGAGTGGAGTAAAGCCTTTTTTCCTAAGCACATAAACTCCTAAGTTATATTTCCTCAAGAGTAATATGTCTGTGGAGCACCTTGCTGCTCATGGCAAGATATTAGAATGAAGAGGCTGCTGGAACATCAATGGATTGATTGGAGTTTATCTTCATTCTTATGTCTACAGCTGTTCCAATTGCAAATATCATGTGGTCATTCTCTTTGGAACAAAAATCTCTGGGAGTCTATGTCCGCTCTGCAATTGAATTAATTGGGAGACCCAATTCCCCAAGTGACCCTAAACCAAACATTTTTTTGTGCTTAAATTCAACCATTTGTAAAACTGATTTTTATCTTGCTTTCTTCATCCCCATTTCATAAGTTTTTATAAAGGGAAAAGATGCCCCAATTCTAAGTGAGTCAATGTTATAATCACCAGAAATGAAGTGTCAAATCTATGATTCACAGGAATCTTTCAACATTATCCATGTTAGTTTTGCATTCACCAAAGGAAAACTTGGGGCTCTGACAGATTCTGAAGATCCAGCTTTGAGGAGGAAAAGGACAAGGTCAAATATAACTAATTTAAAGGTAATGATACTAGTGTTACAAAACCATTCCTCACATGGGGTTATCTTCAAAGGAGCACAATTCTTACAACTAAAAGCAATTTTTAAGTAGGTTAATTTTTTTTTGCAGTGTTGAGGATGGAACCCAGGGCCTCATGCATGCCAGGCAAGTGCTCTACCATAGAGCTACACCCCAGCCCTTAAATAGGTTATTTTTTATATTTTAATAAATTTATTTATTTTAATTAGGTGGATATGCATTTTGACTCATTGTACACAATTGCAGCACAACTTTTCATTTCTCTGGTTGTATACGATGTAGTGTCACACCATATGTGCAGTCATACATGTACTTAGGGTAATGATATCCAGTCCATTCCACCACCTTTCCTGCTAAATAGATTATTTTTAAACTTATGTTTCAGTGACTCCATGAAGGGAAACATATCAATAATCCATAAATCTCCTTTTTTATTCCTCTTCTCTAAACTCCTATCTCAATCTATAGGTGAGCCCCCACAGATCCTCTTTTCAACCATCATCTTCATTAGCAATCCTTGCCTACATGGATCTGTACCCACATCTAGCAAACCATGGTTCCATGAGACTCTTGTCCACATACTCTGCTTCATCATTTTATTCTGATACACAGAACTCTCAAACCAGCTTCTCATCAGAAGTCCCTCCCTGGAATACAGGAAAAGGAGTGTGCAGGAAAACAATCCAATTTAGAGAGAATGGGGAGGGGAACGGTCAGATATTCTCAATTGCCAAGAAGTTTGGCTCCATCACACTATGATCTAGCTTTTATCTACCATATTACATATTTATAAATCTAAAAATATTTCCTAAATGGTTTTGCTACTAGCATATAGAGAGTAGTGGTACTCATCGGAGAGAGAAGCAAGTCATTTGACATGGAAATAGCAATAGCCTCTGTCTCTAGTTGGTCAACCACAGCTCCAGCAGTAATTGAGTTGGATGTTTTCCAAGTCATTCACCAAGAATTGTGCATAATGATGTCTGTGAAAGGGCTTTTTCCTTTTAATTTCACAAGGCATGTTTCAAAACAAAAAAGATGGTAGAAAAATTCTGGTACAAAATATATTGTTATTATCAAAGGAGACATTTTAATGATGGTTGATATACATTAAATAATTTCTTTGGAATTTTGTAAATGGCATATGCCATTCCAGGCAGGTAGTTAAGATTTGAGGAAAATTTGTATGTGCTATGAACTAGCTTTTTATTAGAGCACATATTGTATTTTATCTTGTATTATTTTTAGCAAGTTTACTCCCATTAGCTCATAAATCTCTTGCATCCAACCCAAGTGTCTTGCAGAATCTTCTATTTCTTTGTGTTCTCTAACAAAGTGCTACATAAAATGTGGTTTGTAGATTAGAGTTGGCCCTTGAATTCTTTGTTTCCAGTCTTCAACAAGATAAATACATAAGCTAAAAGTACATATTTAACCAATTTTATATAAGTTTGATATGACCATATTAAGTGCATGATCATTGCATTCACCTTGTTGAACAAGGCATAGGCCAGATTGAGTGTTGTTAAACTTGCTTGGATGAGTTGCATATGGTCTGACTTGCAATTAATTAGGGAGAAATAAAACAAAACAAAACACATACACACGTGTGTACATGTGTGCACACATGCACATGCATGTAAACACGAGTGCTTAAACCCCACACACTGGTGTTTTACCGCAGATAGTTTGAAAAGCATTGCTGTAAATTAGGAGATGACAAACTATGGCTTGTGAGTCATATCTTGATGGCCATCTACCTGTTGTATATTGAATTTTACTGTAACACAGCCATGCTCATTTGTTTATTATCTCTGCTTCTTTCCCCCTGTGGAGGCAGAGTTGAGTAGTTGCACAGAGACCCTATGGTCTTGACAGTCCATTATATTTACATATTTATCTGGTCCTTTGCCAAAAAGATTCACTAATCCCTACTCTAAAGTCTGCTTTGTTCAATTTTATTGAAAATAATATTGGACATACATACTAAATTTATATTATGATCTATTATAGATTTTCCAACCCAAATTCAAAAATCACTGCTCCAACACAGTGCTTGGAACATAGCTGTCACACAGGAAACATTTATTAAATTGTTTATTGATGCATACTAATGTTAGTGTTATCTTTCCTCCATGTAACATAGGGTTTGCTGATATTCAATATCATCTCCACTTTCTAAGTTCTCCCTCATACCACAAGGATGGGAAGCCTGGAAACTATATTTCCCAGATTTCTTGGCATCAGAATTCCAGTTAGATTCTGCTATGAGAGAAACTGAAGGTGGAATGAAGAAAGAGCTATTATTCCCTGATGACAGGCAGATGGGCATCAACAGACTAACGCAGCAGGCATGGGGTTTTCCCACACATTTGTGAGCATCCTCCTCTAGTGCTACATCCCCTGGGAAAACTGATGGCAGTTTCCCTGTACATGAACAGATTTGGTGAGATCTAGATCAATCACCAAATTTTGCTACAGTTGAATTTGGGATATATGGAGCTTCCTAGTCCATTCCATTTGGCAAGAATTATTCTAAAAAGGAATTATCCAGAGAAGAAAATTCATTCCAATTTATAGGAAGGTAACAGGATAATCGGTGACCTGTGGAAAAAGCCCTTACTGGTGAAGTATTTGAGGCAAACATCACAGAAAGGATGAGTTATAGTTAGGGTGTGCTGGTAAATGTTTAACAACTGGCTCTCCAAGGAGAAAGATAATCTGATTTGCAGGATTTGCCAATTTTCATGGAGCAAAGACTCCCATGATGGCCAATTTTAAGCTACTGATATGGTATCAAACAGTGAGTTTGGACAAAGCTGCACACAATCAGCTCTGAAATTCAGTAGGAGCTGGCTGCAACTCACTAAATATAATGTGGGGCGTCCAAGACAGTCCTTCTTGTCCCCATTGTCCAGATATTGTATCTTTCACTTCCCCAAATATTTTCTTTTATACAGTCCATTCTTGTTATTCCTAGTACTTGTCTTCTATAAAGTAACTGCAAACTGAGTTAGTGAATACTGGACCACCACTCTTAAGGGTTATATAAGGTTAATTTCCTGTGGGCTTCTAATCGTAGTTTCATCAACCAATCAATGCATTACCTTATGTTATATGTGTTTCTATATAAAGACACCTTGTTTAACATATATTATTGGTTTGCTAATGTTGAACTTATGGCAAACAGCACTATAATTCATGCCTCATGCCCGAAAACATAGTTTATCTAACATGTATTTTCTCCTTAAAGCACATCACAGACTTTCTCGCTAAGGAACACTAGACAGCACTTCAGCACTAACTTAAGGGCCATTTTAAACAGCCAAATCACCCACTAAATGTACAAAAAACGGGGGGGGGGGAAACATGACAATAAATGTACAAGAGGAACACTTGTTTAAGGATTACAGCTGAACAGAAATGTGGAACGTCACCTTTTTCAACTTCAGCTAGGAACATGAACATTGGGTGATTCCATTTTTTTTTTTTTTTTTTTTTGCCATTTGGCATATATCTGTGAGTGACAGCAGAGGCATCATGAGCATTGATTTTGGTGTTACAAATAAATTTTAGTGAGTAGGCAAATTTGCAAATATGTATATTGTGATCATTCTAGATATTAGATGACACAAGTCATTAGTTCTTTTCATGGATAGAAAGGATCAGTTGAAGAAGAAGGAAGACTTGCAGTCTGGGCAAGATTTTGTTGAAGATTAATGTTTAAAATCTACTTAAGAGTTGTAAGGGGCTAGACAGATTGGATTTGTCACAGGTTTTATCTTCCTCTGTAGTCACCAGAGCTCAGAATTTTAACTCTATCTTTCATCTTGCCATAAGTGTTTTTAGTCTCCTAGATGGTAAAAGGGATGAACAGTGTTAGTGTAGTTTTCATCCTGAGGACTCTGATGGAATTGATTGCAACACCAACGAGCTTCATATTTTTTCTTTTCTCTTTCTTTCCCCCCTCCCTGTCTTCCTCACCCCTTTTTTCTCCCCTGCCCGCCTCTCTCTCTCTCTCTCTCTCTCTCTCACTGGTAATTGAATCCAGGGCCTCACTCATGCTAAGCACATGACACTGAGCTACCCATCCATATTCCTTCATATTAGTATTCAATATGAGGGAGGAATTGAGAAATCCTGACTTCTGGAAGCATCCTTATGTTATTTAATCTTTTGTTCCGGTCTATTAAAAAGTCAGTCTGGTGCTAAAAAGTTTTGTCATTTGAGTGCCAGATATGATTTCCTTTCCATTTCTACTCTTCACCTTGTTCTTGTCCCAAGAACTTTTATAGACAGGTTCAGCAGATTTCTTTGTCCCCTGACTCCTGTTTGCCTAATGGTAGGGACCTGTATATCACTGAATGGGAAGAGGGTAAAGTCACCAAATGTATTCCCCTAGTTTGCTTCCCATCTGGGCTGACAGTAATTACATTCATTTCTCTATGGAAGTCCACAGCTCTCACTGGGTGGCCTTCTCAGAGAGCTATAGCTCTGTCTCTAGACTTCAGTAACTTATCTCTCCCTTTACCACTTTTAGGTATAGGATTAATGGGATCCTGCTCATCTAAATCTAGGATACTTTGTCATTACTTATTGGTTTCTGTAACTATGCCCATGCCTTGGTAAGCGTGGGCATAGTTACAGAAACTGTTTGAAACTATCCTCAAATATCTTACTTGGCTATGCCATATTGTTTCCTTCTGTGACTTGAAAAAATGACATTGTATTCAGATATTTTCTGATCCTTCCATTATAAATGTCCCCATTGATATCCACCTAATGATTTTGACAACTTATGATGATTGCTGTTATAAATGCCATGCATCACCTATGTGGTTACCCTAAAATATAGCTTCTATAAGGTGTGAAATAAATGTTTCCTTCTCTTTCTCAATTTTCAGAATGGAATTGATATTCTAGTAACTTCCAACCCTCCTCCTTTTTAAATATTGGAAATATATATATATATATACACACACACAATGTATATATATATATATATATATATATATATACACGCATACATATGTATATATAAATGTGTATATGTATATATATACATTTCATACACAACAAATATATGTAATATAATATATAATATAAATATATAAATATATATATATATATATATATATATATATATATATATATATTTGTTGTGTTTCATCATTTCTTTTGGTACTTTAATTGTCCCATATTATACCAACAGTAGTCCCTTCATGCTATTGCTTTTTAGTCATGACCCCAATAGGATTTGATAGCTTCCTTTCTTTCTGGAACAATGTGGTGTCTGAAATTCCTTTTATACATTTCCTGATCTAGACTTGGAACCAAACATTCTAAGGAGCCCTGATTCCTTTTTGTGGCAAATGCTATTTAGAGACCATAATTGGGCCACTAGGGATTCTCATTCCTACTGAGTTTTCATTACTTCTATATTTTTTCAGTGAACAAAATTAGGAATATGTACATTTTTAGAAAGTGAAAAATTATGAGTTTATACTGATAGTTCCAAGGCAAATTAAAATTATAGAGATTTTGATGTTTTTGATTTTAGACATGCATCCCTTTTCTCTTGTATTGAAAATGTTCATTCCTAATGACACTAACACGGTCATTTGATTTATCCTACTTTACATATCAGTCTCAGAAATAGCAATATTACTATTAAAAATAAAATTATTGGGTCTTATTTCTTTGTGATATTTGCTTGAGGTTACTTAACCTTTATGACTGGAGGAGATCTGAGGATTTCCTGGAGTGGGGAACCTCAACAAGTAACAAGTGAGGTTCTTGATAAACTTTGCAGAAATTAATTTAAGGATGTGTCAGACATACAGAGATTTAGAAAAACAAGAAATACACAGTCAGGGGAGAAAAGGGGCCATCTCTAAAGTGAGAGATGCTTTTGGAGTTCTTAGGTTCTTCTTTTAAAGGAAACTTGATGAGGGGACATGGGAAGGTATGTGAAGATGACATCAGTCTAGTGATCACAAGATGGTTTATGTGGTCTTGCCATTCTCAGACTCCTTAGGCTGACATGGTCTCCACTATCTGATCAGTACATAACACTGGAAAGTACCCTAAATTATAGGTTTCCTAAAATATCATATATTTTTCTTCCTAGTAAGATGGCACCACCTGTAATCCCAGCCATTTGGGATAATCCCAGCTACTTGGGAGGTTGACAAAGGAGATAGTGAGTTTGAAGCCAGCCTCAGCAACTTAGTGAAAACTTGTCTCAAAATAAAAAGGGTTGGGGATGTAGCTCAGTGGTAGAACAACCTGGGTTCAATCCCCAGTACCCCACAAAAAATGTATCTCTTTACTTTATCTATTTATTGGTGGGCTAATTAACAGTACACAGGTAATTTTCATAAGTGAGTGAGTTTATGGTAACTTTAAGATTTACAGGTTTCCCAAAAATTTAGGAGTGACAGGCTTGGAGAGGAAAGGTATATGGAACTTTGGCACAAGGCTTTTAGATTGAAGTTAGAGTCTCAGACACGCCTGCATTCACAGTTCAAGGCAGTTTGGTAATCTACTGAGACTCTGTCTTAAAAGGAAGTTAGAGGGCTGGTGTTGTGGCTCAGCGGTAGAGTGCTCACCTAGCACATGTGAGGCCCTGGGTTCAATCCTTAACATCACATAAAAAATAATAAATAGGGGCTGGGGTTGTGGCTCAACGGTAGAGCACTTGCCTAGCATGTGCAGGGCACTGGGTTCGATCCTCAGCACCACATAACAATAAATAAAATAAAGATATTGTGTCCAACTACAACTAAAAAAATTTTTTAAAAGAAACTTAAATTCCTTTTTCTTCCTTTTGTCTCCTTTCTACCCATCTTTTATTTTATTTCTTCTCACATGTATTCCTCAATCCTCAAAGAATGTAAAGAGATATAGAAGGGATGCATTTTAAAGTCACTTGAAATCATTTTTCTGTGGTTATGCCATCAAATTGGTCTATAATTTGATTTATCACCAATGTTGTTGTATATTTTAGAGGTTGCTTTGTTTTTTAATTCAAATTTATTTTTTTTGTGTGTAAAGAATTCTCTGATTCCAAAGTCAAAATTATAGAATAAGCATATTCAAAGAGTAGCTTTCATCAATGTCCCTTCACATATACAATCCATATTAGCTTTAGGTTTCTATTGTTTTTGTTGTTGTTGTTTTTACTGAAAAGAAAAAGAAAAGTTTGTTATGTCTCCCAAGACTTTTCTTTTACCAAAGGTAGCCAACTATACACATTTACTCCACTTGTTTTTTAATTTTTTGCTTTTAACAATACGTCCTGGATAATACTCTATAGCAGTATGGATAGGTCTTCCTATCACTTTTTTAACATAAACTGATTCTTCATTGTTTAGGTGTACCATAGTTTGTTCAACCAGTCTCCTATTGAAGGCCATTGGGTTATTTCCAATCTTTTGCTATTATAAATAGTGGTGAAAGGAATCATTTGGTGAGTGTTATCTTGGGTTTTTTGCTAGATTTCTAAAAGTAAGATTGCTTGGTCAAAGGATAAATATACATAATTTCTAAAAGATGTTACAAATTCTTCAAAGGAATTGCATTTCCAATAGCTTTCTGTATTGAGAGTGCCTAATTCTCCACAATTTCACCAATGGAGAATGTTGTTAAATTTTGAGAATTTTTGCCAACTGAATGGTATCTCAGTGTAGTTTTAATTTACATTTCTCTTTCCATGATTATTGTAGAACATCTTTGCATATGCTTGGTCTATTTTACACAGTCATTCGCTTTGGGATGGTAGAGATTGGAATGTTCTTCAAATTACATAATGTGAGTGTTTTAGACTAAGTTCCCCAGGGCCAGACCTTAAGACAGAGTCATGTGAAAGTGAATTAGGAAGTATTTCCATGGATCAGTAGCATGTTAATGAAGAAATGGAACAAGGAAGGGAAGGAGGCAAGACAAGGGTATAATTAGTAAGCAAAGTTCCAAGGGCTATTGTTCTGGGTCAATCTCATAGTGGGATTATGGAGACTGTGGAACATGCACTTCAGAATTGTCTCCAGCTGGTGGTAAGGGAACTGGGATGTTTATTCTCTTCATTGTTAGACACTGATTGGTTAAAGATTGCTCTCAGGAGAGACAGATTTCCAGGCACTTCCTGCTCTCTCTGACCAGCTGCTTGAGGATAGTCATCCAACTAAAAGATATGGATGCTGGCTGTTGGAAATACAAGTCTATGGGGAGCCAGGAAGCACTAAAATGGTAAAGGGATCAGAGGGGTTACAAGCTGAACACTGCAGCATCTCCTCCAATGAATGACAACCCATCCCACACTGATGAGAGGTCTACATTGTACAAAAGGGTCGTTATCAGAAATGATTTCAAAATCAACACAGATAAATAAGAAAGCATCACTGTTATTTTATTTACTTGATTTGACTTCACAACTATCTGCTAATCACGTGTTAAAAGAAAATTACAGTGTATTATGCACACCCAGTTTTCCCTAGTCACACAGTGTTGAGTCAGATGGCTCCTATGAGGCTGCCTTTGAAATTTCACAGACGCCCAAGGTAATCCCTTTGTGTGAAATCAACACCCAGACCTGTGTTGGAATTAAACCAGGGTTCTCCTGACACCAGCAAGAGGAATAAACAGAGCTTTGTTTTCCCAGCTAATGAGAGCAAACAGCTCTATCCCGGGTGGCCTTCCTTAGAGGTTTTGCAACTGTAAGATAATCACATGTGGGCCAGAGCTCAGCTCAACAATCCTGAATGAGAAACCAGGAAGGGAATAAAACAAAATGCCTTGCTTGAGACTCAAGAATTTTAACCCTGTGGCAAGAAGCTTATTGACAAAGGGAACAGATTTTACCTGTTAGGCTTTTGTCCCTGGTCTCTAAGTTTTGATTTATAAGATGACCCAAGGAGCTGTAAGACTCTAACATTGCAGAGAGCAAAGCTATTCCTCATTCCACTTATTTTCTTAATACTTAAAATTAGTAAGCAGAAATATGGATTGTGAAAGAAGAGCTAGCATGAATGCAAATTGACCCAGAGTATAATTTCACCATATTTGGATATTTTTCTCCTCAGTTCTAAAGCTTTGGTCAATTTTAGAGTGACTTTTTTGTCTTTTTTTGCCTGGGATTTTTCCATTTTTAGCACTGAAAGTCTCAAGTCCAGGGTAATGTCGGGTTATGTTAATGATTTAGGATAGAGATTATCAAACCAAAGCATATCCATATATAATTATTAATAATTCTGGTTATGTTAATGATTTAGGATAGGGATTATCAAACCAAAGCATATCCATATTCTCTGAGTTTCTTGGTAACATGCAGATTTTGATTCAAAAGGCCAACTGTGGGAGATGCAATTCTGCATTTCTAGTTTCTAGGTGACATTGCTGTTTCTGGTCTACCCATGGGCCATACTTGGAGTAGCAAAGATCAAGGGCAGAGACAATACCAATGCCAAGTTTTGCTACAAATCCCAAACATTTCAAATTGTATCTTGTTTTATCTCAATATGATAATGTTTCTTTATGAGCGTGCATGGTGAAGGAAGAAAAAATTGACTTACTAATAGTGCATTCACATTTATGAAAAACAGCTTAAAGGAAGAATATTCAATTTGTACAAAGAACATTTAATTAATATAAAAATTATAAATTTTGGTTGTTGCTTTACTGTTTTGTATTTATGTTTTATTTAGTTTTTTTAATTTTGAACAAATTTTGAACTTGATATTTTCCAAGGTATTTTTTATTTTATTATCATGTCCACACTACCTATTCCTCTCACAATCAGATATAACCACCATCCACATGCACCTTCAAACGGAGTTGTATGTTTTTTATCCTTATTCATTCTTATAAAAGGCTTAATTCTATATATTTCTTGTATATTTCCATATATATGACATGAAAGTGCTTACTAGGGGCTCTTCTACATTTATTTCATTGACTTCATATCTAAAACTTCATTTATGTACTTTTGTTTGGGCACATTTCCCAATAGCAAATCTCCTTTAAATGACACATTTTGTCAGTGTTATGAGACAGCTTTGATTCCAGGAAAATTGGTTTGGAGTATTCTTAAATACCAGAGCAGGCTTGTCACTATTTGTCTCCATTGCCACCATGAATATGATAAACAACATCTATATGCTTTTCCAATGAGTTGTCTAGAATTATTTTTTGCCAGGTGTGTCAAATACAGGATACCCACTATTATTCCTATTTGGTTAAGTTTCCATCTATTGTAGAAAAAGACTAATAGAATATAAGGAACATTTCATTTATTGAACCTATCACAATTGTGAGATGTCCTCTCAAACCCAACTTCACTGGGTTTGTAAATCTATTAATGTTTAGTAACTTTTTTAGGTGTGCATTGTATGCGTGTATTTTTGTGTGTGCACACATGCTAGTATAAGTGTAGTGAGGTAAAAATTCATATCACTTTTGACTATGATAAAAGAAGAAAACCTTAAGAAGTTTATTTTACTTTGTTTTTAAAAATTATGTTTTACTACATACCAGAAGGATTTCACATAACTTGCATGGGTGCATGTCAACATAGAAAATTAGCAACCATTAAAAATGGAATGAGGAGCTACGCATGGTGGCACACCCCAATAGTTCCAGTAGCTTGGGAGGCTGAGGCAGGAGGATCACAAGTTTGAGGATAGCCTCAGCAACTTAGAGAGATCCTGTCTCAAAATAAAATATAAAAAGGACTGGGGGTGCAGCTCAGTGGTAGAGCATCCTTGGGTTTAATCTCCGGTAACACACACACAAAAAAAAAAGGAGTGAAGAAAAATTAATCAGAAGGTAAAGAGAAGCTAGGAATAAACTTAGAAGTAGATACAACATTAACATCTAGAATTTATACTTCTAGAAACAGATATAATAGTGTCTAAGAGAGAAAAGCAGATCAATTGATCTGTATATTGCACAGGGTCATTTCAATATATTTTATCTTTCTCCCTGGCATCAATGCCAAAGACAAACTAGTGTTTGTCCTAAGAAGATGAGACTTTCTAATCAACAAAATCGACATCATTTAGATACACTAAAATGATCCTATTTAAGTGTTTATGTTGATTAGTTTTGACAAATTTATAAACCTGTGTAAGTACTACTACAATCTAGATGCAAAACATTTCTAAAATCCATTTTTCCTTACACCCCATACCAGTTTATCTTCCCCACTTCCAGCCCCAGGCAACAACTGCTCCTGTTTTCTGTTACTGTAGATCAGATTTGTCTTTTCTAAAATGTTATATAAATGGAGTCAGAGAGCGTGTGGTCTTTGGAGTCTGTCTTTGTTCCCTCACCATATTTTTTTGAGATTCGGCCATGTTGTATGTATCAAAAGTTGTTTTTACTAATGAGTGATATTTCATTGTGTGAATATACTGTGATGTGTTCTTTCATTCACTAGTTTATAGGAGAATTATTGTAAGAGAGGAAATCTGGAAGAAAAACAACCCTGTAGACCTGGCAGCTTTGCTTTATGCATAACAAAATGTAAAGGGAATAGAATTTTTGCTAAAATATCCTTTAACTCAACAGCTAAACTGCTCTCTCTCTTGCTCTCTCTCTCTCTCTCTCTCTCTCTCTCTCTCTCTCTCTAGACCTATCACTTTTTAAAATTAGTAAATATTTTTATTATAGAAACCTAAAATACTTTAGATTTATTTAAATTCTCATTGTTGAAAATCAGTGTATGTCATAATTATAATCTTTGGCTCACATATCATCCCAGAATGGCAGACAGATAGCAGATTTTATTAACCTCCCTCAATTTCAAAGGAAACAAAACTTCTGGAAGTACATTAATATATTAGGCTAAAGCAGAAAGCTAAGATTGAAACTAGGAACACAATAAGATTTTCAAAGTTACTCTATCTATCCCTTCCTGTGTTCTTATTCTGAAAGAGGTGTGTGTGTGTGTGTGTGTGTGTGTGTGTGTGTGTGTGTGACCAAGGGACAGGGTGTGTGTCCCGGGGAGGGAGGTGGATTGAAAAGGCAAGGAACTTCATTCCCACCCCAATGGCTTCTTCTCACTCAACCTCAAGCTGTTGATCTTTTAAATTTGTTTTATAAATAAGTTTCTGTGTTGAAAACCCATTGATTGAACCAAATCAATCCAGGAAAATGAGGATTCTCTGTTTTAAAATACAAATTTCAATGATGTCATAATGCCTTCCATTTACAGGGCACGGTCTACTTCTTTAAAGGGTTTTCACAGACATTTCATTTAGCTAGAAGAACAAAGCTAATCAATAAAGGTAATTAATTAAGACTATGTATTCACAAATGTCTTAAATCCAGTTAACATTTAATTATCCTTGTTAATGGGAAATGGACCCAGTTTGTGTGTAAGGCCACACAAAAAACTAAAAATTCAATTATAGCAAATAGTTTCTAACTTCTTTTTCATTAAACTTTGTATGGAGATCTTAGAAAATATCCAACAGTGATTAAAGAAAATATTTTAAAAAGCAATGCATGTGGGTTCCATTTCCTATTTCTCTTTCAAGAGAAAGGTGGTGAACAAATGAAATAAGAATGCTAAGAAAATACATTTTTAAAACCCTCAAAATTATTTTCCAAAATATGGTTGCCAAAATCTATACAATGAAAACACGTGTATTTTTAAAGTAATTTAAAAGTCTTCCAATGGGCAAATATTAAATCATCAACAACAGCATAGCTTCACTTTGAGCTGTTGCTGGGACCAAGAGGAGACACAAGACAGATCTGAGCAGAGAGACAATGGGTCTCAAGTTGCCCAGATGGTTATACTTAACAACTATTTTACTAGCATAATTGCTAATAGCTCCTTTTCATTCTCAACAGTGATCTGATGTAGACAACAAATTATATGGTCATCCTAGCTCTAAGGAAACAGCACAGAAGCACAAAAGACCAAAATGAGAAAATTTCCTAACTCTTTTTTTCCCATCTCTCCTTCTCCAAAGTTTCAGCATCTGCTCAAACTGACATCTTGCCTGTTCTAAATTATAGATACAGTGAGGCTTCCTCTCCCTTCTATTCATATTGAATCAGTGATTTGAAACTGTGGGTGTTCATTAGAATCACTGAGAGGCTTATAAATGCCAGTACCTGAGAAATATCTTGAAACAATTAAATCAGTGTCTCTGGAGGTGGGCCCTAGTCTTGATAATATTAGAATTTCTAGAAAATTCTAATATTAATTCTAATGGTCTTCAAATAATAATTTCTATTATAAGGTACCTGATATTGTGAGTAATGGAGAAACTTAAGGTCTCCTTGGGGGAAAATGATTTCCCTGCCTGTTATCCTTGACCAAGGACCATAGAATACTTCCCTTTCCTCCATTCTCTGGATGGTCAAAGTTTCTTCTCATTCTTGTTATCTGCTGTTCACACAGAGAGAAATCGTTCTACTTTTCCCTCTGAAATCTTTGTTGCCTGCAATAATAATATAACAAAGCTTAAAATATAATAACCCAAATGAAGAGTTCCTTTGTCCTGGGATAAAGGCACTTGAACTGAGAAATGATCAAGGCATTTGAAGGGACCTGAAACTTGGCCACTCATTACCTGATGGAGGCTCTGACATTCAGAAAGCTTAGGCAACAGAAGCTAGGTGGCAGTCCTGCTTAGCAATTAAAGAACACGTCATAAAGACAACTTATAAGGAGGATCCACAGAAAGAAACCAAAATTTAACACCAGCATGGGATCAACTGGGAAAAACTTGCTAATATCATTACTTTAAATATGATTTTTCTTATTAAAGTTGAGGAATTTCCCTTACATTATAGGCAACTCTGAAGTTTCTCAGATGCTTCTCAATAGGCTCCATAACCTTTTTACTTTCCATTCTAGAGGTTAACCCCACTCAGGTGAATGTCCGTAATAGAAATGGCTAGTCACTTATCCTTCATTATCTGAAAGCATATGAAGAGTTTATGGGGAATATTGCAAAACATCTGAAATGACAATTGGTGGGATACCCAAACCATGGCAAAGAGTCTATTTTTAAAAGATATGACATAGTTGTTTATCAGGAAGTTTACCAAAATATGAAAAGTGTCTGTATCTAGGCTAGGGGATTTGTGAAGATTTGTGTGTTCTTTCTTTCATATTTGTGGTCTTATTTAAATTTTTTATAATAAAGATATGTAATTTTCTTTAAGATTTTCACTTCTTTTTTATGAGAGTCAAAATGCCCTTCAACTCACTAATGTCCATTAGTGATTAGATAATTAGCAGATCATGACTGTTTTCTGTCATGTCTACTCTCAGCCCAAGGCCTGCTTTACTTTAATTGATGGCTCCCCTAATTAGAGTTGTTAATGGATGATGCCAGTGTGTGTTCATCCCAGACAATCAATAGATTGTTCTTGTACTCACTCTTATTTGGAAAGCTGACCAGAAGTTGATGTTTTTGTTTGTTTGCTGTTGTTCTGAGGAATATTCAAGATGAAGATAGGGGATATTGAGGTGTAGATTTCATACACCTTGAAGTATTTAACAAACTACCCCTTATAATAGATATCATTTTTGAAACTATAAAATAAATTGCTACATCAAAACTAAGAGCTCAGAAAGATTTAGTGAGTCTTCTAAACATACATTCATTTAACTATTTGAGTTAAGCACAGTATATTAAGGAATAGAGTTGAGAATACAATTGGCAGTAACAGTTGAATATCTCAGTGGTTAAGCAAACTGTCTCAAAACTAATGCTCTATGTATTGAGTGGGATTTTCCCTTTTCTCTGAAATTTCAGTTAATGCATAAAACTGATGATAAAAATCTAATTAATACTCTATATCTAAGTTCATAAAGTCATTTAGAGTTAAGATCAGCCACTCCCCTTCGAGGAATCTGAACTGGAGATTTTTTAAAATGATCCTACCTGACCCCTCTCCTAGTAAGTGCAATGGGAGAATTGGTGTTAGGGGAAAGCTTATGGACTTAATATCTGTAAACTGAGCTATTTTGGCCCTTTAGCGTTACCATCACTCTTTCTCTGATTAGGCAGGGGAGAAGGTACTTCCCTTTTTCAAAGTTAAGGTGGGACTTCAAGAGAATCATTCATAAATTTATGAATAACTATTAGAAAAGGAGACTGGAATTTCACTCGTTCATTGGATGTCTCCGTAGCCAGATAATTTGGTGGCCTATCCCTGTACTATTAGAAGAAGGAAACAAGAATTGGAGAAGTTGGCAAAGTGAAGGACTACCAAATAGACAGGTTTCCAGGAACAAACTCCACTTTAATTCATGTTTCCTGAGAGTGACATAAGATACATGAAAAGAGGGAAGGTACAACCAGGAGCCCAAGTTCTACAGCACTACTGCAGTGTGGGAGTAAAAGAGGCTGAACCATCAGAGAAACGTGTTGTGGCAGCACCAGGGAGGAAATCTGAAGGCACAATCTAGAATGTAACCCAGAAAGAGAAGATAAAATCTATAAAAGAAAGATTAAAAGACACGAAGTAGGAGCTGGGAATATAGCTCACTGATAGAGCATGTACTTAGCATGTATAAGACCCTGGATTCAATCCATAGCACCAAAAAGAAAAAAAAAGGAGAGAGAGAGAGAGAGAGAGAGAGAGAGAGATCTGAAGGAAAGGAATTATTCAAAGAAGAGATAATGGAGAATGAGAATTTTCCAGATTTACTGTCAGACACCAAACTTCATTATGAAATCCTAAGGAGTTCCAAATAGGATAAATAAAAAGGAATCTACATCATGATATACCTTAGTGGAACTTCAGTTTAACAAAGACAAAGAAAATATTAAAAGCAGCCAGAGAGAAAAGATTAATAATTGTTTATAAAAGGATGGCTACTAGACCAATAGATACAATGAAGACAGAAGGCAGTGGAATAATTCATTAATATTTTGAGATTAAATACCTGTAAAATTAGAATTTTGTTCCTAGATAAACTTTCAAGAATAAAAATGAAATAAGAAAAATTTTTTATAAACAATACTTAAAAGGTCTATTAGTATATCCTCATTAAGGTCAAATATTTAATTTATTTATTTTTTAAAAATTTAGTGGCACTGAGGATTGAACTCAGGTCCTCATGCATGCTGGGCAAGTGCTCTACAACTGAACTATACCCCCAGACCCATTAAAGTAAATTCTAACAGATTGCCAATCAAGCAAGAGAAAATAATCTCAGATCTATGGTCTGAAATGCAAGAAGAGATGATAATGGATAAAAATCCAAATTAAATACATAAACTAATAAAACAACTAAATCTATCAATGCTTAAAAAATGACCATTAAGGTTGAGTATGTGGCTCAGTGGTACAGCATCTGCCTGGTATGTGTGAGGCCCTGGGTTTGATCCCCAAGATGGAAAAAAAAAAAGAAAAAGAATACAAAATAATTTTAAAAGAATTATATGGGAAGCCATATGATCAGCAAAGAAACAAGAAGCACACTCCCAACTCATTTGATAAGGCCAGCACAATCTTGATTCAATAACCAATCAAGAATAATACAAGAAGAAGAGCCAGGTGTGGAGGTACAAACTTGTAATCTCAGCAGCTTGGGAGGCTGATGCAGGAGAATCACGAGTTCAAAGCCAATCTCAGCAAGCAAGGTGTAAGCAACTCAGTGAGACCCTCTCTAAATAAAAATACAAAATAGGGCTGGAAATAACTAGAAATAACAGGGAACTTGTCTAACCTAATAAAGGACATCTATGACCTGGCTCAGTGGTTGAGTGCCCCTGAGTTCAATCCATGTAACCCCTCCCCCCAAAAAAAAATAAACAAAAAAGAATAATACAAGAAGAGAAAATTGTGGACAGTTCTTATTGATGAATATAGATGTAGGAGAGTCAAACATTATATTACAAACTGAAACTAGTGATGTTTAAAAAGGTAACTGTAGGAAGAGAAAAACAAAACAGAACAAAAAGATTTTAACTCCTCTCCCAAAACAAAAATAAAAACCCCAAATTGATGACCAGGTTTAGTTTACATCAGGAATGCAAGATTAATTTAATATTAGAATATTAATCAATGTAATTCACAATATTGATAATTTAAAGTTGAAAAATCATATGGAAAATTAAAATGAGGGACAGTAAAGTTAATATCTATCTGCTATGGTTTGAAAGTCCTCTGCCATTCTGACAGTATTAGAAGGTGAGATTTTAAAGAGATGTTTAGTTATCATGGGGATGGATTTGCTAAGAGAAAGCAAGCTCTCTTGCACCCTATGTGTTCTTTTGCTTCTATCCTCTTGCTCTTTCTCTATTACTGTTAAGTGGTCTGTCTCCAGGCGATGCCCCATGCTACGGTATGACACAAGGAAAGTCCCTCACAAGATACTAGATTAGATAGCACCCTGATACTGAGCTTCCCAGCCTCCAGAACTGTGAAAAATACATTCCTTTTCTTAATTAGTTACCCAGTCTGTGATATTCTGTTATAGCAGCAGAAAATGGATTAACACACTAATCATAATTGTAACATTCAGCAAACTACAAATAACAGGGAACTTTTCTAACCTGATAAAGGACATCTATGAATGTAATGGAAATTATTGCACTAATGGTGACAAAATGAAAGGTATTTTTAAGATCAGAAAAAATAACAAGAGAACCTCCTGAACCTGCTTTTTTTTAATATACCAGGAATTGAACCCAGGGGCACTTAACCACTGAGCCACATCCCCAGTCTATTTTTTTTTTTTTTTTTTTTTTAGTGGAAGACAGGGTCTTGCTAAGTTACCTAGGGCCTTGCAAATTTGCTGATGCTGGCTTTGAAATCAAGATCCTTCTGTCTCAACCTCCTGAGCCCCTGGAATTAACAGGTATAAGCCATTTCACCTGGCTAACCCGGCTTTTGAACATTGTACTGGATATCCTAGCAAGTGCAATATAACAAAGAAAAAAAATTAATGTCAGAATTTAAAAGGAAGGAAAAGCTGTCATTATGGCAAGATGATGTCATTATCTGTTTAGAAAATCTGAAAGAATTTATAGTTTACTAGAGCCAAGAAGAATGTTAAGCAAGTTTCCTGAATTTAAAAACAACGAAATGTATAGAAGTCAATTGCATCTCTGCAAATGAGTAATAATCTGTTAGAATATATATCTCCTATACCTATTGAGTTATGTTAGTACTTTCATTTCCCATTGTCATATTGTACAACTTTCGCTGTCTACCATCTTAATTTAGTAGTAGACACATATTTAAGTGGAGTCTAGCCTATTGCTTTTTCATTGGCCATGGAGTCTCCATTCATCTTTTGTTTGAGAAAATTTCATATTTTAGGTTTCATCAAAAAGATTTCAAAGGAATATATTAACTGAGTTTTTGCATAGTGAAAAATATTTATTTGTTGGTTTTATACTTGAACAATATTTAGTTGGCTATAACATTGCTAGGACTCTTTTTCTCATAGAGGTATATAGGCATTGCTGTGCTCTTCATAGGTGACTTTATGTTTTAATGCCCACAAGAGATCCTCTTTACTTTAAAAAAAAAATAAGTAAGATTTATTGGTAGGACTAGTATTAGGTTCACAGCCTGTGTGAAATGTAGCCTTCCATTCACCCCCTGTTCACATAGGAGCATAGCATCCCTCTCTCAATAGCTCCCATTGTAGGGGAACCCTTCTTATTATTCATGAACATATATTGACACATTATTATTATCCACTTCTGTTGAATACACCTGGTTCATTCTTGTGTTGTTCTGTGACTCTATGTGTATGTAGGGAGTGGAGGGGGAGAGATTGAACCCCAAACCATTGTTTTTCTGAGCTACATCAGCAATCATTTTTTTCAAATTTTTATTTTATTATGTTTTATTTGATATTTTATTTGTTTTAATTAGTTATACATGACAGTAGAATGCATTTATGCACTTTGATATATCATACATAGATGGGATATATTTCTCATTTTTCTGAGTGTACATGTTGCAGAATCATATTGGTCATGTGGTCACATATATACATACAGTAATAATGTCTGTTTCATTCTACTATCTTTCCTATCCCCACATCCCCTCCCCTTCCCTGCCATCATTTCCCTCTACCTAATCTAAGGTAATGCTACTCTTCCCTAGTGCTCCCGCGCCTTATTGTGAATTAGCATTTGTATATTAGAGAAAACATTTGGCCTTTGGTTTTGTGGGATTGGCTTCTTTCGCTTAGCATGATATTCTCCAACTCCAACCATTTACTGGCAAATGCCATAATTTTTTTTACATATGAAAAATGATATATATATTTATTTTAGGGTTTTTTCCTTTCCTTTATTTACTTTTTATTTTATTTCTTTTTATTTATACACAACAGTTGAATCCATTTTGGAATAATTATAAGCCATAATTTTACTCTTCTTTAAAGCTGGGTAATATTCTATTGAGTATGTATACCACATTTTCTTTATCCATTCATCTATTGAGGGACACCTAGGTTGGTTCCATACTCTAGCTATTGTGAATTGAGCTACTATAAAAATTGATGTGGCTGCATCACTATAGTATAGTGATTTTAAGTCCTTTGGGTATAAACCAAGGAGTGGGGTAGCTGGGTCAAATTGTGGATTCATTCCCAATTTTCTGAGGAATCTCCATACTGCTTTCCATAGTGGTTGCACCAATTTGCAGTCCCATCATTCTTCATAGAAATAGAAAAAGCAATCATGGAATTTATTTGGAAAAATAAGAGACCCAGAATAACTAAGACAATCCTTAGCAAGAAAAGTGAAGCAGGAGGCATCATAATACCAGACCTTAAACTATACTACGGAGCTATAGTAATAAAAATTGCATGATATTGGCACCAAAATAGAATTGTAGACCAATGGTACAGAATAAAGGACAAAAAATGGTGCTGGAAAACTGGAAATCCATATGTAGCAAAATGAAATTAAACCTCTATCTCTCACCCTACACAAAAATCAACTCAAAGTGGATCAGTGACTTAGGCACTAGAACAGAGACCCTGGGCCTAATAGAAGAAAAAATACGCCCAAATCTTTACCACGTCAGCCTAGGATCTGACTTTCTTAACAAGACTCCAAAAGCGCAATAAGGGAGGTGACTCAAAACAGAGTAGGAAGGAAGAGCATGAGAAGAAGATTACCACGCAAGGAAAAGAGGAGGGAGGGAGAAGGGGAATTGCACAGAAAACGGAAGGAGACCCTCATGGGTTCACAAAATACATATACGATGGTGTGAGGGGGAAGGGAAGAAAAAAAAAGAGAGAGATAAGTGTCACAGTAGAATGGGTAGAGAATAGTGATGGGAGGGGAGGAGAGGGGAAGGGGGATAGGGAGGGCAGCAGAATACAACTGACTCTAGGATTGCTATATGTATACACATGGATGTATAACCAATGTGATCCTGCAATCTGTACACATGGAAAAATGACAATTCATACCCTATTTGAATCAAATGTATGATATGTCAAGATCATTGTATTGTCTTGAGCAACTAATAAAAAATAAAATAAAAATAAAATGTGGGAAAAAAAGAATCAATAAATGGGATGCATTCAAATTAAAAAGCTTCTCAGGAAAGGAAACAATAAAGTGAGGAGAGAGCCTAAAGATTGGGAGAAAATCTTTACTACATGCACCTCTGATAAAGAATTAATCTCTAGAATATTTAAGGAACTCAAAAAACTTAACACCAAAACAACAACAACAACAAATAACCCAATCAATAAATGGGCTAAGGAACTGAACAGAAACTTCACAGAAGAAAAAGTATAATTGGTCAACAAATATATGAAAAAGTGTTCAACATCTCTAGCAATTAAAGAAATGCAAATCAAAACTACTCTAAGATTTCATCTCACTCCTGTCAGAATGGCAATCATCAAGAATACAGGCAACAATAAATGTTGGTGAGGATGTGGTGAAAAAGGTACACTCATACTTTTTTAAAATCTGTGTTTATTTATTTGCGGTACTGGGGATCAAAACCAGGGCCTCATGTATTCTAGGCAGGCATTCTACCACTGAGCTACATTCCAAGCCACACTGTCTTCTTGAACTCCAGAAAATTTATGAAGATAAATTTTGTTCATTCTATCCATCAGATGAAATTCACTGTGGCATATTATGCATGCACATAGCTTGATTTTGTTAAATTCATTCCACATTTCCTCTCCTTTTCTATCCCTCTTCCCTTCCTCTTGATCTCCTTCTTCTACATCACTGATCTTCCCTATATCTTTATAATATCTGATCCCCTCCCTTTTTTCCTCTCATTTTGCTCTAGCTTCTGCATATAAGAGAAAACACTCAACCCTTGATTTTCTAGTCTGGCTTATTTCACTCAGCATGATGTTCTCCAGTTCTATCCATTTACCAGCAAATGCCATGATTTTATTTTTCTTTATGGCTGAGTAAAACTCCATTGCATATATATGTCACATTTTCTTGATTCATTCATCCATTGACAGGCATCTGGGTTGGTTCCATAATTTGACTATTGTGAATTGCACTGCTATAAACGTTGATGTGGCTGTATCACTATGGTATTCAGCAATGTTTTACTTATTTATATCTGTGATTGTTTTCCTGTTCTATTGTTTTGTCCTTAGATTATTTTTTCATATAGGATACAGGTTGATGAAAAGAAACCACCCCATGTACATACCATATAACTAAATTCTTAGTTTGTTGAGCATGGCATATATAAACGAAGCAGTTACAAAGTGGCCACACAGTGTAGCAAGTCTCTGCTTTCAGAGTTCTCTACCACCACCACTGTGCCCTCAATAGGGGAATACAACTGCCATTGCCACTATCTGCACAAGGTGAGGTCTTGCTGAATCTAAGAAGCTGGATTTCATAATTGCATTCCAGTGTGATACTCAGGGAAAATGCTAATGATGTCACAAACATAGCTTTAGTTTTCTCATTCCCAAGCCCACATTACAATCCCAAATCCCTTCTCATAGTATCTGAGAAAAGAGATCTAAACAATGATTACCACAAAAACATATTGAAGATGAAAATAATACAGTGACTAATTTCAAGATTTTTTCATTTCTGGTTCTATTTAAAGCCTTTGACTAAAAAAAATCATCCCCAAATCTTTACCTATAAAGGTTTCAAGAGTGATTGGGCACATGAAATCCAACTAGGTTGTTTTATTCTTCTGCTGATGTAAACTGGTTCACATAGAAACCAAAAACGAGGTCTGTAAATTGCATTTTGTTTAAGGGTGATCACTCCCTGTCGTACTGATGAGTGTGTGGGTGGATTTGTGAGCTCTCATTGCTAGTCAGGCATCCGCTATTCTTCATCCTGATAAAGTCATCTTTTGCATATTACTTTTTCAAATGGAAAGTTTCATCTGAAATTAGGCACTTTACTAGAGATACTGTTTGCGTCACAGTTTGACAGTCTCTAAGCTTAAAGTGAAGGGTAGGGGGCTGATAATAACATCAACTACAGGAAGCTGTCATGAATGGGTTTGCTTACTTGGCTGGAATCTAAAAGGACAGGAAGAATCCAGATATTCTCAACCTCATTCTCTTCTGGTGATGCTTTAGGCCTGGTGTTATCAATTTAAATGTTCAATTCCACCTGTTTTACTAGCCCTGCTTACATTTTTAGGTCTATCATCTATTTAAAATAGTTATATCCTGCCTCCTACAAGCTGCCAAACTAACTGCACTCAAACTTCTTGAAGGAAATTCTCATAACCTTCTCACCACTTATCCTCTTGAACTGTGGATTCCATTTCTGCCACCATACTGAAACCACCCACCAATATTACAGATAAACTTCTAATTGTCAATCCTGTTGCCATTTCTTTCTCCATATTCCTCTCTACCTCTTCCATCTTTTTTCTTTCTATCATTTGGTAATGTCCTCAACCTTCTACTCCTGACTTTTATGACAGTAAAGCCTTTTTGTTCAAATAAATCTGGGTTTTTATGCCTCTTTTTGATCCTAAAGGCTTTCCAGGACTCTATTCTTGATCCTTATTTTTTTTCTCTCATGAACCTTGATGTGTTAGTTAGATTTCTGTCACTGTGACAAAAATACCTGAGAAAATCAACTTAAAGGAGGAAAGGAAAATCCAAACTTATTTTGGATTGTGGTTTCAGAGATTTCAGTCCATGGTCACTTGGCTGTATTATTTCTGGGCTTGTGGTGAAGTAGAACATCAGGGCAGGGAATGTGTGGCGGGACAAAGCAACTCATCTCATGGTGGATACGAAGGTAGGGCAGGGACAAGATACAACCTTCAAGAGTATACCCTCAAGAAACTACTTCCTCCTTCTAGGCCCCACCTGTTAAGTTTCCACCACCTCCCAATAGCCCAATAAATTATGAATTAATCCATGACTAATCCATTGATGAAGTTAGAGCTCTCATGATCAAATCACCTCTCACAGGTCCCATCTCTGAACACTGCTGCTTTAGAGACCAAGCTTTAAACATGTGAGCTTTTGAGGCACATTTCAGATCCAAACCATAGTACTAGATAAATTTATCAATGTCCAAGGTTTCATCTACTAACCTTAAGTCTCTTTAAGTCATTTATTTCCTCAAACTCTATTCATATGTTCACGACTCCCTAATGGATATTCCTCCCTGGATAATCCAATAGCATCTCAAACGCAACAAGTCCAATGGTAAATTCATTTGCTTTCCCACAAATTATATCCTTTCTCAAAGGCTCAAAGTCTGTCTTTGCTCTTCCTTATGTCTATTCAATGGCTAAATCTGTAAGCTCCCTGCCTTTTCAATATCTGTGTCCATCCTTACTATTACTTCCCTGATCTTAATTCTCACAAGTATTCATATTCTCTTTTGCCATAAAGCTCTAATTTCTCTTCCCGTGCCTTTCTTCTCCCAATTCATGATATCCAACAAAGTTTAATTGGTTTTCTAAGATAGAGCAACACATCATTAATACATTGTGCTATATCATGTTGGGTATATTCCTAGGCAGTAGGAATTTTTCAGTTCCATTATAATCTTTTTCTTCTATTTTATTTATTTATTTTTATGTGGTGCTGAGGATTGAACCCAGTGCCTCACACGTGCTAGGCAAGTGCTCTTACCACTGAGCCACAACCTCAGCCCCTCCATTATAATCTTATAGGGTCACTATCATATATGTGGTCCATCATTGATTGAAACATCCTCATGAGGTACATCATTGTGTATTTACCATATAGTCTAGGTGAGTACCATATAGTTGAGGTTTGTATAAGTATACTCTAGGATGTTTGCACAGTGATGAAAGACTTATTTGTCAGAATGCATCCTTGTTCAATGATATATGGCTGTTTATTAGACAATGTTGGTGCTCCACTGAGATCTCTTTAGGTCTCTTTTTACCATTTGACCCTTATGCACTCTTTCTTCACCAATTTCATTATTCTTTGAACTGCCAGGCCAGTGCCTTTGTTGAGTTTACTCTTTAAAAAGCTGCACTCAGGGTACTGTAGTTACTTTTCCTACAGGGTCAGAGGATGAGTGCTGAGCATTTCCATCCTGCCACTCTACCCCAAGGTGGATGCTAACCAATGACTGGGAATATAAAATCACAGATGCAGTCAGGTGCAGTGGGGTATGTCTAATCCCAGTGACCTAAGAGACCGAAGCAGGAAGATCACAAGTTTGAGGCCAGTATGGGCAACTTAGATCCTGTCTCAAAATAAAAAATAAGAAAGACTAGGGGCATAACTCAGTGGTAGAGCTTCTCTGAGCTCAAATCCTAATACTATGAAAATGATAATAATAATAATAGTAATAAAAGTACAAATGCCTGACCTAAAGATGGTACAGCTTAAATGCCTAACTCATAATACAAAGTTTCCGTATTTTAGGATCAGGCTAAAGTTACCCCTTGGAGGATTTATGCCAGGCTCCCACCCTCACTTGTCTTACTCTCCTTTCCTATGCCCTAACCCATTTGCCTATCTCTCAGGGTCTGCTGCTGGGCAATTGTACCTGCCATGTGCCAGGCACCATGTTAAACACATATGTAAATAATTTCATTTAGTTTAACCATCACAACCAACCCAAGAGGTAAATACTATTATTATTCTGATTTAACAGATGTGAAAACTGGAGTTTAGAAAGGTTAAGATTTTTCAAGGCTATATGGCTAGTAGGTGGCAATGCCAGGAATCCAAACAAGCCTTCAGAAGCAGAAGCTCAGCCAACCACTTAGCTATTTTCCTCCTGAAACTGCTATGTGGAAGGCAGACATCTAATATGACCCTTGAAGATCCCTGACTCTTGGTATAAATACTCTATGCAATCCCTTTCTCATGGGTGCAATCTGGACCTAGTGATTTGCTTCTAATACATAGAATACGATAAAAGGATTTAATTCCTTGATTATTTATATAAGACTGTGATTTTTATCTCACTAATAGATCATCTTGCTGGTTTTAATGAATCAAGCTGTCATATTGGGTAAGCTCTTGTGATAAGGAACTGAGACAGGGCTCCAATCAATAGCTTATGAGGAACTAAGGCCTGAATCCTGCCAACAATCAGAGTGGGCTTGGAAGTGAATCCTTCCCCCAGTGGAACTTTGACATCTTGACTGGAGCTCATGAGAGACCCTGAGCCAGAGGGCTCAGTTAAGCTCTGCCTGGATTCCTGGCCCACAGATATTAAATGTGAAAAAAAATACTCTGTTGCCCAAAAAACAGTAGAGTGAGGATTGTTATTCTGTTTAATACATGAAACCTTTTGTTTAGTGACTTATTAATAGAAATGTTAACTAATAATCTGTCACCTGTGTTAATTTTACAATTCTATAAGTTTATCTAGGATGATGGCAGTAAACCAGTTGAAAAATGTGCTGGAGAGTGATATTGGTCAGATGATAGTGTTATATTGTGTGCATGTATAAATATGCAACAACAGATTCCATCCTTGTGTACAACTAAAATGCACTAATTTTTTAAAAAACACCAAAAAAATAAAATAAAATACTATGAAAAAAAGAAACAAAAATATTAACTTTTCAGTATGATTTGTACTTGATGCCTTTATAACCAAGTAAACAACAAATAAATTATAAGTGAAGGCTCTTTAAAGAAATTATTTAATGCATTCAAAATAAGCATTCCCTTGTTCCAATCAGTTCATCATTCAATAAGGAACAGTGCAAATCAGGCACCAGCAGACTTATTGCTCAACTGTAAGCAAAGCTATGTTCAGTGCCTCCTAGACAACTGCACATTTCCCAATGTGTGCCTCTCTCTGCACTGCACACTCACCCACACAAAGCACAGTCGTCATGTAAATGGAAATCAACCAAGGATGCTTTCTCCAACTCTTTATTCCTCTCATTGCCATGGGATGACAGATCAAAAGTCAGATGATGAAAGTAAAATTGAAAAAAATGCAACTATACCAGCAGCCTGAATCCATCTTTTGAATAGGCAAGAGAAAGTAGTAATGGAATGGATGACATTGAGTGACAGTCGGCTGCTATGATGGTGGGAGTAGAAAAAAGCCAGGCGATAAAGACAAATGCATAATATTCTTTTACCCACAGGGTAACATGTGCATTATCTCCATCCCTGTAAAATAGTGTTTGGCAACAACTGGGATGGCCAACTGTCCTGATTTGTCTGAAGTTGTCCTCATTTTAGCATTGAAAGTCCCGTGTCCCTGGAAACAACACAGTCCCTTGTAAATCAGAATGGGTGGTCACCTTAGCAACAACACTTAATTTCCAAAGGACTCAGCTCGCTTTGATGATTGCTTTTTAATTAGAGGGGTCAACAAAAAGCTATTTTCTTCAACTTTTCTCCTTGAAAGCCATAAATATCCTCCTGGCAGAGCTTATTGTTTGAGTTAATGCCACAACTTCTATTTCTTCAGCAAAAAAGTGACAGACATTGGAAAGATTTTACTAATTTTATTCACATAATATATTTGAACTGAAAGTTGGGAGTTGGAGATAGGAGTGTGAGTTTGGAAGACAGAAAGCTGTCAAAAATATGGACTAGGAGTGCATTTAAATTTGCTGGTACATTAGTGATTGATGGAACCATTTGACTGAATACAAAGGCACAAATTAATTATGTCAGTAGTCACATTTGCAGTCCTAGAGAGCTGGGGCTTACAATTTTTTAAATTTTACAGCTAGAAGATGCTTTGGAGGTAATATAATCCAAACTTCTGCTTTTCAGATAGCATTCAAGGAAGCTCAAGTTTGGATTTTGCTGCCTGTTGTAGAACTTTGGTTTCAGGAGATCTTACTAGGTGTTGTATGATAAAAGGGTACCTTGGTCACATAAGTGTAGGAAATGTCAGCGTAAGCAATGCCAAACAAATTTCTTGACAGCAGGGACTTTCTAGAAATTTCATATGCTCACAATCAGTGACTCTCATTCAAAGATATACATTAGAATCACCTGGGGAATTTTTCAAAATTACAGATGACTGGCCTCGCTCAAATCTAGAAAATAAGAGAAAATAAATCACTCTCTAGATGGATTTGACATGCACCTTGGTTAAGAATCACTGCCTCTATTGTTTTCCCTTTGTCCCATTCCATTGGTCTATATGTCTATTTTCTTGCTACTAGCAAGTTGTTTTGATTATTACAGCTTATTATATTTTGAAGTCAGGTAGTGTGATGCCTCCAGTTCTGTTCTTTTTGCTCACAAATGCTGGGTGCAATGGCACATGCCTGTAATTCCAGTGATGAGAGGCTTAGGCAGGAGGATTGAAAGTTCTTGGCCAGCCTCAACAACTTAGGGAAGCCCTGCCTCAAAAGAAAATATATTTTAAAAAACTGGGGATGTAGCTCAGTGGCAGAACACTCCTGGGTTCAATTCCCACTACCAAAAAACATGGCCACCTTGATTCATCTATGCTCTTATATAGTCCCCCTTCTCCCACCCCTGGATTTTTTTTAAAGAAATTCCCAGATAACATCTTACTTTGTTCACAAATGCTTCAAAATGAATTTCTAAGTAACAAAATTCTTTTAATATAATTGCAATAGCTTTGTCACATCAAAAAATCAACAGTGCTGTACTTCATAAATTGTGCAATTATTATGTGTTAAATAAAAATAAAAATTAAATCTAATAATATTAAATAGTCAGTTAACTTAAACAAGTTAAGTTAAGAAGAGTTGACACTTTAGTGATAATGGTTGTTTTTAATGCAGAACATGGTGTTAAGTAGAAATCACAAGAGACTATTGTTTTGAGCTAAGCTCCTGCACTGAACTCCAGTGGACCAGACCAAATATTCTGCTCAAACCATCAAAACACCGATCCTGTTTCATGCAATGAAATGTTGCCCAGCATTAGAATAGAAAATAAAGCCAATTAATATTTTTTAATTATTGCAATTTTGTTTATTGACAATGGTATGACCTTTTATTTGTTCATGTGTATTTTTGTGTATTTCAGAAGTGTTTCAGTATTTTTTCATATAGGTTTTGGACATTTCAAAACTAAGTTTTCACCTAGGTATTGTATTTTATTTATTTTAGTTCATACCTTACTGTTTTAAATAAGGGTCTTCCCTTTCATTAAATTTTCTAATTTTTTATTACTTACATATATGAAGTTTATTAATTTTAATCAGCTTTATTAAGATATAATTTATATAAATAACATTCAGATTTTAAGTGTACACTTAAAATATATATATATGTATATATTATATACATATATATGTATATAATGTGCATGTATCATATATATGCATATATGTACATATATGTATAAAATGTATATATAGGTATATATACATATATGTAGATGTATATCTCTATATGTGTAGATGGATATATCTATACATATAGATATATCCATTAAGCTACTATGTCACGAGGGAGCTGAAGCTCCAAATCTGGGTTCTTGTGTCTGATGAAAGAAAATTTAAAGTCAGACACCAAAATCCGTGCAAGAGAACTTTATTTTAAGTGAAAGTAAATTGAGGCTCAAGCAAAGAGCACTCTGAAGAGATACAGTGGGTCCTCTCCAAGGAGAGAATACCAAAAGAAACAATGCTGCTTCCAAATGTATTACTGTTTGATGTTTGCCTTGAGAGCTGGGGACTATCTTCTGGACTCTTTGACAATCAGGTGTTCAATTCCTCCTTTATATTGGGCGGTGGAGTTTTGAACCATAGTTGGTTCTTTCCAGAACTGTCATGGTGTCCATCCTATTCAGGGAAGCCTCACCCACAAGTAAATCCTATGTTAATGTGGGTACTGGGGTCAGTGGCCCGTCAGAATTTACTTAGTGTGCCTTTGTTACTAAAGAAATCTCCCTTCCAAGATATATGGAGGCACTTATGGCCATAACTCCTAGCTTTACCCTGACTTTAGTGGACTTGTCAAGAATTAGCCTCATTAATTCTTCTTTCTTGATACATTTCCCCCACTTAGTCTCCAAATTAGCTCCTGTTGTTTCTATTTGCTTATCCTCAAGGTTTTGTACTAATGTTTTTCTACAGGTTATCCTCCAAGTTATTTACTCATCTGCCTTGGCACTAATTTAAAGAAAACTTAGAGTAACTTAAAGTTTATCTGTGACCTTGCTATGTATTCTACTGCTCATTACTAACTACTGCTTAACAACCACACCCATGATAGATATTTATATGTTGATTTTTTTTAACCTGCTAACTTACTAAATTCTATTTTAAGATACATACTCTGAAAAATTCTTACTAGATTTGGGCAATCATTAAAAAGGTATCACATCCCAACATGTTTTTTGTTGTTGTTTTTACTTTTCACTCTATCTTACCATGGTAAAAAGACTTAAAATCAATATTATAATAAGAATAGATTCAATGTCAAATTCTGGCTGATCCTAAAGATTTAAATTGTTATTACAGGCATACAGAAACATGATCCTTCTTGCAACAGGTGCCATGCTAAATACAAGTTTACTGATGTAAGCAGCTAATAATAATTGGAATGTGAGCTGACTCAAGAATAGATATCCGGCTCATTAATATTTGCTTTAGAGAAATAGGCTCAACTGTTCTTCTCCAGTCTCAGTGGGTCCACGACCTGGATGCTTATATTCATTATATGGTTGTCATTATTCAGAGAACTCCAAATGACTTACTGGTTGGAAAAATGTGTTTACCAAGCTCTGCTGTATTTATATTTAGGAATTTATGTGACTGGCAATGATTTTAATGCTCCCAAAATGTGACCATTTTATTTGAAAGTTAAGAGACAGCCATCTCACTCATCTGGCTGAGACTGGATTAAGAGAAACTTTGCATATGAGAAGGGGCTTTCCTAACTGAGTCTCCTCTGGGGCCATGGAAATTCTAAAGGTAAAGTGTAACTTATCTAGGGCATGGTAATGAGCAATAAATCGGGCAAAGCTTGTGGGAGCAGAAGGGGTGAGACATGCTGGTTGGAAAACAAAGGGAGAATATAACAGTTTCTTACAGAACTTCTTTGAACTGATAGAGACATGCCCCATAATTTATTACTTCATGCTTGTCTTAGTTTGGGGTTATGAAAAAGAAGACCTTGAGCAAGGAGTTAAGAGCCAGTAGTTTGTTGGAGGAAGGAGCATGATCTCAGTATATTGGATACTCTGATCCCAATTAGCTACTTTTGTTTCTATTTGCTTATCCTCAGTGTAATAGGATTCTGACAAAGGAGAGAAGTAAAATTAAGTGTGTATAAATGAAAGGTTATCACTGGGGGCTGAATCTCACTGAACGTCCTTAAAGATACTGTGTAAAATGTGCTTCGGAATTGTCTTGCTGAGAGCTGAGGATGCTGAAATATTTATCCACTCATTTCCATGCTTCATTGGTTCAAGGTTGTCTCTATGAGGGAAGGGGTAGAGGTCAAACGTGGCACTTCTGACCTGCCCTGCTTTCCGAGCAAACATGCTCCTGTGGTCAGAGAGTGACCTCTGGCAAAGAATTGTATGGGAATTATTTACAAGCAATTTCTGTAGTAGACCAAGAGAATATGAAAGCTATAATTCTATATTGCTATGTCGTTCTCTGGTTGTTTCTTGTGTGTGAGTTTTATCTCACCAATGGGAATGTAAACTGTTGTAGTAGAATCTGGGCCACAGATTGTACTTGTATTGCTTGCCCTCCCCAATAAATTCTGGTGAGTTCTTTGCTACTGCAAGACAAAGTCCATTAAGCCCACTGTGACTGGGGGGCCAGTGCCTTTCTTTTCAGACTTCTCTTCCAAGTGTACTTTCTCAACCCAAGCATTCTGGCTGTTCCTTGATGTCTTCCTCAATTGACTCCTCTCTACCTAGAATATCTCATACCCCCTTGTGCAATGGGTCAACATTAATCATCTTTTAAGATCAGCTAAGTAACTTTTCTTTCATAAAAATTTCCAAGTACCACCTAAATAGTCATGTCCTCTTTTTCAAACCACTACCTGCTCCTTACATCTGCCATACAATTTATCCTAACATACTGAAGTTTATTTTTTATTTTTTGCCATGCTAGAGATGGAACCCAGGCCTTGTGCGTGCCAGGCACATCTTCTATCGCTGAGCTACACTCAGCCCATAAATTTTATTTTTATGTATTAATCTTGCCTTCCAGACTGGAGCTCATTGAGAAAGTGAACTGTTTCTTAGATATCAAACACTCACCCAGCTGAGTGCTTGATATAGAGTAAATATGCAAAAATATTTTTAAATGATAAATTAATGTGACCAATAAATATTTTTCTTATTAGATAAAACAAGGAGCTGGAAATGCCTATTTTAGATATCCCTAAAATACCTTTCAAATATTTGTATATTGAATTTGGGTCATGGTGAATATTCTTGAGAATTCTGTGTCAATGTCCTTCAGCCAAAGATGGCCAGGAACATGGCTATTTGGTTAAACAAGTTGAGTTCTTATCTCAATGAGAGTGACATACATTTTTGGGGGACTATAGGGTGTCTAAATAAAAGTATGTTTGAAAGAAACTGTTATGGTGTGAACTGATCAATATAATCGATAAGTCATAGATATAGGTTATAGGCATAAGGCAAGATAGAATAGATATTAGTAAATGACAGATGAAAATGTGTATGTAAGCTATAAGATAACTGTAGTTTTAAGTAGGCATCAAATAAATTACTAGTACTGAGTGTGTAAAGCAATTGCTCTGGTAGAGACTCATTAGTCACTAGCAACAAATCCTGCCTTGCTGGGATTATGGGAATAGGGTCATTGTAGTCATTTGAGTAAAAAGATCTGACTATAGAAACTCCATCTTAGTTTCTTTGTTTATGTCCCTGTGAAGAGAGAGCTGCATGACCCATTTCTAGGAAATAGAAAATAAAGCTGTTTTCTTATAAAAAAAATTGTCTTTCTGTACTTTGTACCCCACAAATTGTACCCTACTCAGGATTCAGCAGTGGTCATGGTGAGCTACATCCTAGTGTGAATGCCCTTGTGGGTCTACATGACTTTGAAGTAAATTCTCGCCCTGCCAACCCCTACCCAAATTCAAGATACGACTGTCTAGCACCTGCTTGAACCCAGGACTGTGGTCAACTGAACTGCAAAGCTAATGCTTTTTTTGCTTCTGTTTATTGCTTGCTTGCTGACTGGAAAATCCCTGTCCTACTTAGAGCCCATAGGTCCCACTTATTATTAATGTTTTAATTTCTGTGATTGGCTAGCTTACATGACCATAAGCAAGTCACTGAGTTGTAGTTTTTGTGCTTATATTCTCCTTGGATGGACCAGAAAGCTGCTGTCTTCCCATAGAGTCTCTACAGGTGAGTGACAGTCCCTGGCCAGGTAAATAAAGCTCTCTTTTGATTTGAAGTTTGGACTTAGAGTGCTTTCTGGAGTGGCTCCCCATAACAAAACTATAATAAGATCTGAGCTATCTATGAATGATTTGGTGAAGGGACCAAGAAAGCATGGATTTTTTTCTGTAAATTGGATGCTGTCAAAAAGAGGAGGTAATCCTAAGATTGGATATTTTGTGAAAGACATGTGGGCTTTTAGTTTGTCTATGCTTAGACAAACTTATAAATTGACTTTTTTTTTTGCTTTGCTTCATTATATAGTGATCTCATAGTGACTTTAACTGAGTTTGGTGTTCTGTAAGATTGTTTCTGTCCCACAGAATCAAATAACCTGGCTGTGATCATTTGACCTGTTTGTAATAATATTAAGGTTCACTTTTGGATGTCAGATAAATTATGAACAGAGGAATGCCTTTTTTGACATGATGAGAGAAAGACTGAAAAGAATAAGATTATATGTGCAGGAGCTGATAGCTCTCACAAATGTGGGATGAGAGCTGAATAGAAGAAGTGAATAAAAACAAAAAGCCAACTGGATCTTCCATCCTGTTCTGTGACCTTTCAGGCTGACAAGAGTCTTAAATCTTGAAGCTCTGCATAGTCCCCAAAGCACAAAATGGCTGAAAGAAATCTATTTTTTTTTTCACCAGAAAAGCAACTAGCACAAATCCTCCTTTGAAGATATAAACCAGAAGGCCTGAAAAATTAAAATACTTAGTCCAGTACCAATATCACTTGTGAGGTAATAAAATAATAGGATTTCCTTTTCCTTGCCTCCCTGTCCTGGCTACTTTCTCTTTTTAAAAATTGTTGACATCTTTTGTGTAGATGAGAGTCATGTAGCAAATCTGAAAGCATATAATTTATACTCACAAGGAAAAGAAAAAAATGAAAATTTCTGGTAGCTAAAATGTTTATGAAGCCCTATGATGGGAAATCTAAGTCCAAATATTTACTCAGAAATCTTTGCAATATTTGTTCAATAAATTATTTTGGAACACTTAGTTTGTTAGGTACTATGATACATGCAGGAGATACAAAGATGAATAAAGCAAATCCTGTTCATAGTCCAGCAGGAGACTTAAGCTTGTGTGTGTGTGTGTGTGTGTGTGTGTGTGTGTGCTGGGGTTTGAACTCAGGGCTTCATGCATGCTAGGCAAGTGCTCTAACACTAAGCTACATTTCCAGCCCAAATAATTACTAACTTAACAAAAAAGCAATAAATAAATAGCCAAACCCTTGCACCTCTTTTGACGGACTCTTCACCTCCTGCAATGAGAAGTGACATCGCAGGTGCCACATACAGAGGAAGTATAACCATGAGTGGTTGGAACCAATAAAATCTAAATGATCTAAGATTCACTTTTTAGTGACAACTTTTATTTAGATACAATAATTTTTATAAATAACTTATAATTTTATAAATTAAAATAAATAATTATAAATAAGTTTACTTAGATATAATTTTGAACTTACAGAAAAGTTGCAATGAATACTACAAGAACTTCTGTTCACCCAGATTCACCAATTTTTTTCTTTGTTTTTCTTAACCATTTGTAATTTGGAAATATTTTGCCTAGTTAACTACTCCTAAACACTTTAGTGTGTGTTTTCTAAAAGCAAGGACATTATTCTACTTAACAACCATGCAATTATCCAAATCATAATATTTACCATTGATATAACATCATTACACAATGTATAGTCTGTATGCAAAATGTCTCAATTTTCTTAATAGTTTTTTTTTTTTTTTTTTGCCAAAACTGATTCAATCCAGGCTCACTCATTTAATTGTCATACTTTGTATTCTTCTTTAACCTGGGACAGTTCCTCAGTCTTTTTCTTTCTTTCTTGATCCTGACAGTTTTGATGGTTATAAGCTAGTAATTTTATAGAATTCCCTTCAAGGTGGATCTATGTGATGTTTTCTCATGGTGAGATTCACTGTATGAATTTATGACAAGAATAAGTGGTTGATTTTTTAAACCCCAGAATACCTGCCTCTGCCCAGGGCTCCCTTAACTTTGACCAGACATTGTATATAGCTGTAGGGGGGTGAGGTTTTCTTGCAAAATTTAGGTTGTATTAGTCAGTTTTCTATTGCTATGACAAAATACCTGAGATAAATCAAATTGAGGAGGAAAAGTTTACTTTGGCTTATGGTTTCAAAGTCTTCAGTCCATGGTTACTTGGCCCCATCATTTGGGCCTGATGGAAGTCTCAACATCATGGTGGAGAGCACACAGTAGAGCAAAGTTGCTTGCCTCATGGCTACCAGGAAGCAGAGAGAGAGGGAGAAGGGTTAGGGACAAAATATACCCTCAAGGACATGCCTCCAATGACCTGCTTTCTTCAATGAAGCCACTCCTCCTAAGGTTTTCACCACCTTCTAACAGTACCCCAGTTGGTGAAAAAGCCTTTAACATATGAGATTTGGGGGGACATTCCAGACCAAAACTACATTAATTTTTCTTTGCTTCTTCCTATGATCCCTAATTTAGTTATAAGGATTGATAAAATCCTTGAGCATGTCTGCTTCTTGGGGAGTTTAGACTTAACTGAAACCTTATGTTAATTCCTGATGTATGTCTCCATTCACCCATGGACTAGTGTCTGCTTTATTATGATGGTGATGCATAAATCACCTATCAAGGTGAATAAATGACTGACAGGGATAAATAATGACAAGAAGGTGGTAAGGCCATTTTTCTCCTCTATTTTTTTTTTGTATTTTATTCTTTTGTCTTTATTTCTTTTATTTGTCTCCTCTTCTAAATAAGTACATTTGCAATCCAATCTCTAAGGAAAGTCAACCACATAGAATCCTCAAAGCAAGAGCTTTAATCAAGCCCTAGTGCAAAGGAGGTCAAGGCTTTAGTGAGGTTTGGAGTTTTGACTGCCTATTCAGTTCCTGCTCCCTCATGCTGACATGGATTATCCAAGGCTATCACAAAGTGGAAGGAGAAGGAAGTGTGGGAGAAAAGAATGGGTGGAGAAGACTTCCAAGAAGTGGCAACTTTGTAAAGGTTAGCACCCAGCACTTAATTCATTTCAGCTTGGAAATGACCCCTTTGTACAGCTTGTTCTTCCAGAGAGAGAGATTAAAATGCTGTCTTGCCTGCTTTTAGTGGTGTGGTAATTAAAACAATTAATCCTAGGTCCTAAATAATGTGGCTCAATTTATATGGTAGAAGAGAGAGTGGTCCTCCTTCATCTGCTTCTACTCACTGAAGATCACATCCAAGAAAATGAGCAAATTCCTATATTTTACTTCCACACATAGGGTCTATTTAGAGAGAGGAAGGGATTATTAAGGGGGAAAATAGAATCTAAAGTTTCTATTTCCCTGAAACTGAGAAGCAAGCTTATTTAGAGATGTTACTAGCATAGCTCAAATGCAAAGTTAGTTGATTAAAATAATATTTTTTGTGCATTTAGAATGTGCTGGGCCATTCCTTAGGAGCTCTACATAGCTTGTCTCATTTAATATTCAGTATATTATATGAGTTGGATAGCATTATGATCATTAGTTGGATCATTATTATGATCATATCCTGTTTTTCAGATGAAGAAGCTGGAACTGGGAAAAGTGAAGAAATTGGCCAAGATCAGTTAAAAGTGGAGGCAGTATTTCAACACAGGTAGTCTGGCCCAGAGCCCATCACTCAACCAGTGTGCCATTGACATTCCAGCTTTCAATTTGCCTACAGTCTAATAGTTGCCATAAGACAACTAAGAGATGAATACATTCCAGATGACTGGGTTGGCCAGAGAAAATTTCACAGAAGGCAGGTTTGAACTAAACCCTCAGAGGTGGATAGAGAGGTCAATGTGGAGAATTCTGACAGCCTGATATTGATTGGCCAGGGCACAGGATCACTGCAGGGACAAAGCGATTGGACCTGCTACACCCTCCCCACATCCTTTGGGCCACCAGTGTTTCCTTGGGTCTCCATGGGGTTAACTGAAAAGACTGAACCTACCCCTGGCCATACCAGCCTAGTTACTGCTCTTTCTATCCCAGCTTCACTTCTTGGAACTAGGTAGTTTAGTTTAACTCAGGGTGTGGCAGTGGAAAGCCATACCACATTCTCCAATTTAGCTTAACTATGAGCAAAGCTATCTTGATTTTCCTCTGGCTTCTTGTCTGTTCTGAACTTGGATGAAAAGATGAGCAATTGACACCCTCAAAATGTCAACAATGGGAAAGTAATAGAAAATTCAATTTAAAAGGCAAATTATACATGGCAGACCAAGGAGATCAATAAAGGGTGGTATAAGAAATTTATCCAAAGCCTACAAAAATCATTTTATAATTCTCTGTGCAAGTACACATACCATGTTTCTCCATATAGGAAAACATTCTGGGATTTGTTTCCAAATTAATCTTTAGAAATATAATGTCACAAAATCCCCCTTTTTTTGTACCAGAGTCTGAACCCACAGCTGCCTAACCACTGGGCCACATCTGTAGCCCTTTTTATATTTTACTTAGAGACAGGGTCTCACTAAATTGTTTAGGTTCAATCCTTAGCACCACATAAAAAACGAAATCCCCATTTTTATACAAAGAAATTTGCCAAGAACCGTAAGTCTTTTTTTTTTTTTTTTTTGGTACTGCAGATTGAACCCAGGGGTGCTTTACCACTGAGCTACATCTAATTTTCTTTTTTTATTTTGAGACAAGGTCCTGCTACATTGCTGAGTCTTGCTAAATTGCTGAGGCTGGCCTCAAACTTGTAATCCATTTATTTCAGCCTCCTCAGTCATTGAGATTACAGGCATACACCACCATATCAAAAGGAACTTTAAGTCATTTCCAAAAGTCAAACTAATATATTATCACGTCTTTGAATCATTTCTCTTCTCCCCAAATTGATGTTTTTCAAGCATTGCTTGATGACCAAAGAACATGTCAGTCTGTTTGGAAGGCTTTAATGATCTGACAAATACTGTTATTATTTGGAAACAATTTTTTCATACTTCTTCCCAAACAGTGCACCTCAAATGACAGCCTCTCAATTGATCTCAGTGTTAGGCAGTTTTTTATCATTAATATTTATGTGTTTATATTTGAATGTAAATTTGAAAATAATCTCCAATTTAAATATTTTATGTAAATATATAAGTATAGAAATTAGTTTTGACATCAAATCTGAAGACAATTGCCAACTATTAGCAAATGGACAAAAAAAACCCTCTTTTCTCTAGGAATCAGGTTGCCATTATATTCTTTTTTTTATTATCAAATGACCTTGCATGAAAACAGGAAGAGAAAGATTTTTTTCTCCTTACTAAGCAAAACAGTTGTCCCAATCTCTGCAAAATATTTTCCCTATATCTCTGACCCTTCCAGAATAAAAGAAATGATAGCATGTTTGCTCTTCCACTTCAGGAGGGAAAGAAGCTGTAGGAAAATTACTTTTTTTCCACTTGTGTGATTTGAGAAAAAGCTACAACTCCAGCCTTTCAATGTGCAAGGAAAACAATACACACTTATTACACTGCTATCTGTGGGACCCAAATGTATTAAGTTAGGAGAAGATAACTCAGGAGAAAGATGAAATATATTTTAAATAAAATGTTACATTTGCTGCTTTTCTGTCTTCTGGAATTTAACCTCCACCTGACCCACCTCCAGGCTAATCACTTTGGCTCTCTTAGCACTTCCTTATAGTTATCTTCCCTTTTCTCCAAAATAAACTTCAGAACCATTTTTAATCTACATTTTAAAGTTTATTTGGCTATCTATTTATACACAACCATGTAAAAGAGTTTAAAGTGGTTTAAGAGGATCCATAACATACACCAAGAATCTAATAACAGATCAGGAAAGAAGCATATACACACACCAAAACAAAACTTAATACAGTTCTATTCATTTACTCTGGGTGGACTACAAATTTGGTCCTAAGCTTTCTAGTAGGTAATCAGAAAAGGCAAGTTAATTAGTTCATTTAGTGTCCATAAAACCAAAACAAACTAATCATACAAGTGGAACACTGTTATTTCTAATAGTAAGTCCAGACCAAAATTTCTCTTGAGAGGCTTCATTAACAGACCAGCACATGATGTTATAGTCAGTGTTCTCAACAGCAATCCAATGGGAGATGCAAAGATGAATTTCACAGGACTTCTTCTTGGATTCCTCAGAATAGGCAGATGGCATCACACCAAGTTGAAGATCAGGAAAAACACTGTTATTGTGAATTTGACAGTTTTGGGAGTGTCCAGTATGATGTAGTCCAGATAGTCCACTCTTTAGCTAGGCAAAATCAGGGATACATTTTACAATCATTCCAGTCCTCATGATGGTTTTGGAGAAACTGCAAAACGTCCAACACTGTATATGCAATGTTTAGGAATAAGGTGAGTGTGTTTCTTCTTGACAGAGAAAAGACGGCTTGTTGGATCCCCAAAAGTCCACAAATCACTCAGAAAGGTTAAGAACAGATTAACATTAAACAGGTTATAGAAATAAACAGACCAAAAATTCTGCATGCTATTCTGAATACTTATTTTTTTTCATCTTAGCCTAAGTTTACCCCTTCTCTGCAAAAAGAACCTTTTTTGTTTCCATTTAATCCACGGCTTGGGCGGGTGCTCCTGGGTGGTGAGAAGCTGTCTCTTGGCTGGTGCTAGAAACTCAGGCGCATCTTGATGTTAGGGGAACACAGAGGAGCCGCTCCAAAGCCGCCGGGCCCCGGGGGCTCCTAGTTACCCTTGAGTGTGAGCTTTCTGAAGAGATACTCGCCCAGACCAGCATCCTGGCCGGCCAGCCTGCGAAGGTTGGTCAGATGCTCACCCATCTTTTTGATGAGTTGCACTTCCTGGTCTAAGAAATGGCTCTCCAGGAAAAAGCAGAGTTGGGGGTCTGTGTTAGCCAAACCCAGGGCATGCAGATCCAAAAGGGCCTCGTTCAGATTCTTCTCCAGGATCAGGGCAGCTTCCATGGCTTCCAGGCAATCATGCCACTCATCTTGGGTCAGCTTCTGCCCATCCTGGCAGAGGGAGCGGTCGCTCACCTGGTTTTGCCTCAGGAGGCGATGGGCACCTTCTCGCTTTTCCTCAGCCAACCTGAAGAAGAAACCGCCCTCTAGAGCCACACGGTTTCCTTCGAAATAGAAGCCCAGAGAGAGGTAGGTATAGGAGGCCTGCAGGTGCATGCTGATCAGGCGGTCGAGGGCAGCCTGCACCTTATGGGTATAAACTTGGTGGCCCTGGGTGCTCATGGCTGCGTGGCAAGACGGAGCAGACACAAAATATGATGCTGGCTCGCCCCGGAAGCAGGGGAAAGTTGAGGAGATATACCGGAAGTTGTGAGTAAAGAGGTGGGGCTAGAGGCTGGTGTGACGTTGGGGGTAGGGTTAAGGTTTTTTTTTTTTTTTTTTTTCCCTGCCGTTCTGAGGATTGAATCCAGGGAGTCTCTACCACTGACCTACATTCCTAGCCCCTTTTTTGTTTTTAGTTAGTTAGTTTGTTTGTTTGTTTGTTTTGAGACAGGCCCTCGCTTAACTGTTCAGGCTGGCCTCCAATTTGCAATCTTCCTGCTTCAGCCTCCTAAATTGCTGGGATTACAGGTGTGCACCACCACATTTTTGATAGGTAGGTGGGATTACAGGAGACTCAGTCTCTCAGTTTACTTTCTGATAAGAATTTAATCCTTTCTTCTTTCATAATTATTGGAAAGGAGTCCTTATTTGTTATCTGACCCATATTTAACTATGATTCCAAGCTGAGGTAAGAATGTCAAAAAGTATTACAGTGAATTCCCTCTGAATCTTTGTTTGTGACTTAAATTCTCTTGTTTCTTAATTGAGAACCTATATTTCAGTGTTTTTTTTTTTTCTCCTGCCTCTGGTCACTCATTGTCTCAATGATTAGCCATTAATCCCAGTTTGCCTAGGGCAATCCTGTCGTCCTGGTGTAATTATTAATGTAACCCTTTTCTCTCTCAAAAGTGTTCCTGTTTAGAATACATATTACATGGGCACCTTTCTGATTCAAAAGGACAAAACACACTAAGGAATGTGACATGAATAGAATTTGTGAAACATTGAACTTAGGCATAATTTATTTTCATTTTATTAATCATAGCAGAGCTCCCATTATAAATTTTCTATTCATCTATTCATATTTTATATCTTTTTTTTTGTACTTGGGATTGAACCCAGGGGTGCTCTACCACTGAGCCACATTCCCAGTCCTTTTTATTCTATTTTGAGAAAGGGAATCACTAAGTTGCTGAGGGATTCACTAAATTGCTGAGTCTGTCCTTGAATTTGCGATCCTACTGCTCCAACCTCCTGAGTCTCTGGGATTAAAAGCATACACCACCAAGCCCAGTTTGCTTTTTATTTAGTGATGAATTCATTTCTTCTAGAAAGTTCTATGGAATATCATATATACCAGGTGTTTTGTTAGATACTGCTGTCTTGTGATTCCAGAAATTCCACCATTAACTGAAACATCATATAAACAGCATGAGAGATGAAAAACATCAATTTATAAAATAGAATGGTCATGGAGGATGTTAGCTTTTCCCTATTGGAAGAGAGGGGCAGGACTAGATATTCTCATAGGGTCTCTTCCAGCTTTGTGATTCCATGCTTACCATTTTATATTCTTAAGTACCATTTGCCTAGGGCTGTTTCACAATTACAACATTTTCATTTGTTTTCTATCAAACAGGAAATCATATTCTATTCAGGGTAAACAAGATTTGAACCCCAGAGAAGAGAGCTTTGCTCTAAACTTTGGACCTAGTTCTAAATGAAAGTAAAAATCAATTCTTTTGCAGCTACTTTCAGATTTTATTTTCGGTTGCTGAAAACCGACACCTTAAAATTTCAAAAAAGCAGCCTATAGTTTCCCTTTACTGCTTAAGCAAAAATATGAACACATATCCTGTATTTTAAACACAGGATTTTTTTTTCATGGAAGGTTGTTGTCCAAATGTGTTCTCGTATTGCATTTGAGGTTTGCAAAAACTGCTAGAATTCAGGAATAGCCACATTTTTCAGTCCTTGAGGGAATTGAATAAAACAAAAGTAGTTCTGCAGCCTTCTTGGCCTTGGTTATATTGCAAAAAAGGGGGGCTAGGACTGAACAGGAAGAGGAAAAACAGAAATTCAAACCCAAGAATAACCTAGCAAGTGGCCAAATAGGATGGAAATTACAGAAGATGCAATACTTTGCAAAGGGCTGCAAAGAAAATGATCATTTTCTATCTTGCGCATGAACCATTAATCATCATATTGGCCTTGTAAGAAAAAAATGCTAAGCCTACAGAAAACTTCACCGTATAAAATATTATCTGTATCATAACATGTCAGGCTCATTTACTATATTTCAATTTCCTATACATTTCCTTATTTCTCTTGGTAAAGAAAAATGTCTGTGTAAACCTTCCCAGATGAGATAGTTTTCTGCTTTGTGCAAATGTTGACAAATCTTTCCTTCATCACTTTGGAGAAAAGGGGGCCAGCATCAGAGTCACACTCTAGTGGGTGGTTAAGTACCTTGTTGTCAGAATCAGACTGAAATGGGCTTAAATCCCAGCTTTGGCATTCAACCATGAGTGCAACCTGAGGCAGATAGCATAACCTGTTTGTTTGAACCTCAACTTTCTTGCCTGTCAAATGGGAATGTTAATATCTCATGAGTGTACTACAAAGATTAAATGATATAATGCATGAGAAGACAGTGTCAAATGAGTAAAAGGAGCTAAGAAATGACATATTGGTTTTACAATAAAATTGTGAAGAGCCTCTGAAACCCTAAGAAGTATCAGGAGCAGATACCAATATGTTTTTGATCCAAGTTTCCTCACTATAGACCGGTTTGCCTAAATCATTTCTGTGACTTTTGAGCAGGAAAGCAGAGAGGCGCAACTTGGGTGTCCAAAATCCAACTCACTTGAAACATGAGCAAGCTTTTCTTCCTTCTGTTGGCTAAACGTGCTTCCACAGCATCTCCTGAGGTACTTTGTGGCAGTTTTATAGCCCAAGGTCATTCCCAGTTACAACAAGAAACATCTCATGGCTTCCTACCTCGTAGGAAATGGTAAGATTCTGGAACACTTCGTGCAACTAATAGAATTCACCGCTCCTTCAACTCAAATGTCGAACTTGGAATTCGTATGTGTTCAGTCTGATTCTCCAGAAGCAGATACTGATATGAGGATTCTTGTATAACTGATTTATGGGGAAAGTGCTCCGAAAGAGACAAAAAAAAAAAAATGCATAGGGATTGCAGGACAGAGAAAGAAAGGAAGTCAAGATGTAAGGCTGCAATTTCAGGAAAAGTCTCAGCTTTTTCCTAATCCTAAGGTGGAGGTCCGGAGTATAAGTTACACCAAGAATTTATTTCAGCATGAGGCAAGGGATTTGGGCTTTCCTATTCCTTCCCATTGACTGTGGGCTTACCTAGGGTGATATAAACTCCCAGAGTCTATATATAGGTAAGACAACTCCATTAAACAAAGAGCAAGGTGCCAAAGAAGGTCACAGGTGCCAATCATTATCAGAAAAGCACACTGACCCTGGGTGCAGAGCACACCAAACTAATGGAAGGGATCCAAGTAGATTTGGGCAGGGCATGTCCAGTATCCAGCACCAGCTTGCTATACTGATTGACCTTGGGAGGTCTCAGAATTCAGTGGTAATGAGGAACTTTAATCAGAACCTTTATACCAGGAATCTAATGAATAATATACTTTATCATAGGTATTAATCCACATTTGTTCCTCTTTACTGCTTCTATTTACAGGGGATACAGGGCTTGGGGTGCAATCTTAAACATCTGCAATCTCCTTTGTCATCCCTGAAAGTCTATCATCTTCTTCAAGGGTTTCTTTTGCATATACACCAGCCAAATCAAGCCCAAGGCTTCAGGTAAGAAGACATTTGCATCTTTTATCTGACCCTTTACTCTGATTGACAGCATTCCCCATAGTGGAACCACATATTGATTTTTTAATAGCTCACATAGTACTTAAAAGTCAAAACATCCTAGCAACCCAGAAACTGACAGGCTGTGAAGTGACTGCTTAAGGGCCTGTCATCCAAACCGAATTCACCTGAAAACTGATGTTACACAAACAGCAAAATGGTCTCTGCATGCTTCTCATTTTTCTGAAAGGAACTATAGGGGTACAGAGTTTAGTTCTGAGCTGTTTATCTATTTTGGACAAGCAACTGCTTGGCAGCAGGAACAGTTATGAAATAGGAAGAGCTACACACACACACACACACACACACACACACACACACACCCTCCTCCTCACCCCACCTGTGCCCTCCATTAAACTTAAGCTCGCCCACAGCCCACCCCAACAGGCCTGCCTCAGACCTACCCCTCCACACAAGCTTCCCACAGGCACCTCAAGCAAACAGTGCTTCTCAGCTGGGTTTGATTTTGTGGCCCAAAGAAAGAATTCTCCAGGCCAAAATGTCAATAATGCCAAGGTTCAGATATGGGTTTCCTCAAAAATAGACTCTGAGACAGGGCCTTGAGAACAACTATTTCATTTTGGAGGTGATCCCTGAAAGTACCAGTAAGGATTTGGGGAAATGAGACAGAAAGGTTGGAGAAAAGCAATAAAGGGTGTATTAAATAAAGGACAGGTGACCCCAGTGGGCAACTTGGATCCATTCCTGCTTCCGTCATCTTGTTTGGGATAGCTCTGAAAGCAGAAATATTTGTCTTCTGGTTAGTATCTGTCATTAGCTAGAGTGTGCTTCCAAGGATATTAACTTTCTGGCACTTCCGGCCTACACTGTGAGAATGAATCAAAGGAAAACCCTGAGGTAGAGAATTTGGGGTGCTTATAACAAGTCTGCATGGCATGTTTGAGAATGGTGAATGATGAGGGGACTATGTAGGGTACCAACAACATCTGCTGGGTTTAGTCTTCTAGGAAAATGTCATGGGATATATCTTCAGTTCCTTTTTTGAGGATAATGCCTTAGCTGAAAAAGTAATTCTAATTATAAACATGGTAGATGTCCTAGAAGACATGTAAGAGTAGCAGGTTTTAGTTAGCGAGGCCTTATTTGAACATGTAGTTGGAAGGATTCTTAGAAACCATGTGTTCCAGTTCTATAACACTACACAAATCCCCCTAGGAACATCACTGCTGGGCACAATGGCATTTGCCTATAATCCCAACTTCTGGGGAGCCTGAGGCAGGAGGATTGCAAATATGAGGCCAGCCTCAGCAACTTAGCAAGACCTGTCTCAAAATTTAAAAATTAAAAAGTTGAGGGTGTATCTCAGTGGTAGAGCATTCCTGGGTTCTATCCCTAGTTCTGCAAAACCAAACAACCCCAAACTAATCAACCAAACAAACAAAAGAAAGCATCTCCAAGAAAAAACTATCTAGTCCTTGGTCTTTGCCTTAATATACCCAGGTACACAGGAACACATTAGCTTACAAGGGCTACTGATTCAACTTTCATAGAGTGTGATATAGGGGTAAAAGAGCCACTTGGGAGCCAAGGAGATCTGAGATTAAATTGACTTCTGCCAATTAATGGCTGTGGAACCTTGAAAGAGTTACTTAATGTCTCTGAATCTTATTCTCTAGCTATAAAATACTAGTATATTATCTACCTTTTAAGATTACTGTAAAGAAAATGAGGTAATACAAAGAATTTAGCACAACTTCTGACACACAGTAGGTTCTTAATAAATATTAATTGACTTCATCCCTTTTCCTTCTACATCCTCTTAAATCTCAGATGTCAGTCTTTTTAAATATTTTTTACCTGTAGATGGACATAATATCTTTATTTTATTTATTTATTTAATGTAGTGCTGAGGATCGAACCCAGGGCCTCACACGTGCCAGGCAAGCACTCTACCACTGAGCTGCAACCCCAGTCCTCATATGTCAGTTTTGTGACTCACAGTACATTTGATCTTTTTATTCTGGTTCTAGTTTTCAGAAGAATCTAGAATAAATGCACCCATTTTTCCACTGATAGAAGACTTCCTTTCTTCACAGAGACATACCCTGTTTGTGCCACATTGCAAATGGCCTTGCTCTGTGGGTTTCTCTCTGGTTATTCTGCAAAGTTTGGGACTGGATTTCCCACCAATCAGGGAGCCAAAGTTTCATGTTTACTTGGGGCAAAATATACTTGCAGATCATTCATTTTAATATTGTTGCACATAGGTCAAAATAGGTTTTGTGCCAGGCCCCAGGGCACACGCCTGTAATTCTAGCAGCTCGGGAGGGTGACACAGGAGGACTGTGAGTTCAAAGCCAGCCTCAGGTGCTAAACAACTCAGTGAGACCCTGTCTCTGACAAAATACAAAATTGGGCTGGGTTGGGATGTGGCTCAGTGGTTGTGTGCCACTGAGTTCAATCCCCAGTACAATAAAAAAAAAAAAGAAAGTTCTGAGGGGGGATAGTAGAGGATAGGAAAGGCAGCAGAACACAACAGACACTAGTATGGCAATATGTAAATCAATGTATGTGTAACCGATGTGATTCTGCAATCTGTATATGGGGTAAAAATGGGAGTTCATAACCCACTTGAATCAAAGTGTGAAATATGATATATCAAGAACTATGTAATGTTTTGAACAACCAACAATAAAAAATTAAAAAAAAGTTCTGTATGGAATACTCTTCTTTTAATCATAAAGAAAATTTCAAAAATGGTTAAACACATTATAGTTAGAAAAGGAGGGCAGAAAATGATTTTGTTTCCTTACCATGCTCCATTTTACCTCTTGCAAATGTTTTTCCATGCTCCACTTGTTCCTTGCCCTCCACAATGAAAAGTGTTTTCTGTCCATTTTTAAAAGGAAAAATGTGATGTTTCATAGAAAGAAACAGGATTCACACTCTGAATAGAGGTGGCCTCTTATTTCAGAAGGGCTGGCAAGTCTGTCCTTGGCAGTTGCCAAGAGGTGGGTTGGACAGACACAGCTTGAGCTCAAAAGAACATTGAGCCTTGAAATTTGAAGTGGCAAATTTTGCAATACTATGCTCTCTTTCTCTGCTTGAAGCCCCTGAATATTCCTTCTGGTCATGCTGACATCCGGCTGGAGAAGAAATTCACCCAGCAAGAAATTTTGCTCTTCTTTACCTAGAACATGATTGTGTGTGTGTGTGTGTGTGTGTAAGGGCATATGTACTAAAATGATGTTAACAGTGGTCTATATTTGTGTGTCACCAATTTGTTACCTTCTAACTTTCTGTAATTGTCTGGATTTTTTGGCAATAAGAATATCTATAAAATTTACTGCAGGAAAATCAGGGAAAAAGACCTGTTTCTACTTTCAAAGGAAGGAGGAAAACTTGTTCTCCTCTCTCTAGAAGGTCATATGATCTTTGCACACAAAGCAATGAACAAGGCTCAGTGTTTGTCTCCTGAAGCCAGAGCTGGCTTGCTAAATGACATCCTCCAGTCTTGTGGGCGCCAAGCTACTTTGCAATGGAAAAATTAAAATTCAGGAACATGAAGGCCTTCCTCCTTCAACCCCCCATTCCCTTGTGACTTGTTGGCAACCCTTCTATTCCCTACTAGACACTAATAATCTGAGGTTCAGTCTAGGGACTGGGAAGAAAGGAGAATCCCTCCTGAGATGGAGTTCAGCTCTAGGGCAGGGATCCTGCTTTATGTTTCTTCCATGTTCCCAACTGGGTCTGGCACTGTAATCCACACAAAGAATTGCAGATTGTCAGGGGCGAGGAAACCTTAAAGGTCATTTGGTCCTCATTGTCAGTGCTTAATAATTACTTAATGAACTAGTCACTTTAGCTGCTCAAGGGGTTTAATCTACAGAGCCACATGCCTCAATTCACCCAGACAACATCCCTAGCCAGTCCCCTTTGTTAATGTCCAGGAATACAAAGACATGACTCAGCATTTTGCCTCCATGAGTGGGGCCAGAGTAGGGGCTACTGATCCATGGTGGGGCTGGTATGTACAACAGGTCCCATTTACAGCTTTTGGGGCTGCTGAAAGCTGCATGTCTGGCATCAGTACAAATTTCGCCTCCCATGATGTCTCTGCCCCCTGCTTAGGGTATATGGATGTGGCTGCTGTCCAAAAAACAGCTCTATTCACCAGTTCAAGATAAGGAAATATCTATCTGGGCCTGACTTGCTATATAAGAACCAGATGGTAATGATTAAAATTACATTAAATTAATGTTTGACAGTCCATGAAGGGCATAAATTGCATGGTGTGCTGCTTATCCAATCTGTCATCTTGTTTCTCTCTGCTCAGGTCAACAAATAACAGCCGAAAGCTCCCTCTCTGGGTTGAACAGAAGCTTGTTTCTCTGCTATGGAAATGGCTGCTCAGTTTACTAAGTTTAAGGCTTCTGTGCTGTCCAAATCATGATTAAGATGCCTTAAAATTGCAGAGAATTCTTTTGCCACAATCTCCAGTAACCTTCTCCAAACACAGTAACAACAATCATTGGTTGGAATTGGTCAGAAATTGGGAAATCTGAACCGGGCCTAAGAGGAAACCATTGCCAAAATCAGAAAGCAATTTCCAACTGTAATGACAGCCTTCTTCATTCACATGGTTTCTATAATGTGTGGGCAGTGCTGATGTGTTATCAAGTTGCAAAAGAATTCCTGGTGTCACATTTTTAAATCGCCCATCTGCCATGTACTCCCTTCCAGAGAACCTTCAGATTTCAACTTTTGTTCTTTTCCACCTGTGTTATTCAAGAATCATCGTTCCAATATTTACATTATTTTTTCTAGCTACTTAAATCCAAAGTAACATTTCAACCTGTGTACTTGTGAACAACTCAGATGACATTTTCAGTGTTCTGCCTATATTCTTTGGTGGCAAGGACCAGTTTCCACAGGAGTAAGCCAAGTTGTAGAAAAAGCAAATAAAGCAATCTCAGGGTGCTGGAAGTGAGGCTGTGTCACCCACATCACCCTTCCAGAAGGAAGCTCTTGTGCACCCAGCTGCTGGGAGTGCTGCTGGAAGGTGGGCTTCAGCTGTCAGCCCTTTTTGCAAATGGCCGCCACTGAAGACAACTACCTGACCCCAAATCTCTTCTCATAATAAGGGCCATTCCCATCCCCCAACTTGGGAGACCTCTGAAGGGCCATATCTGCTTTTCCTGTGTTATTTTCTCTGTCTGTGCTTGCCTCTTCAATTACTGCCAGAATCCCTTCTTGCTTTATTCAGGTCACTGCTCAAATGTCACCTCATCATTGCTTTTCTTATCTCTTTTTCTAAAATAGCACACAATTACCCCTTCCTTATAGCCCCACCACCAAGTCTACCTGAGTCCTTGCCCTGTTTTCATTTTCTTCATTTTGAAACAAACTGAAGTTGCCTTTCCTGATGAGTGAAGGAAGATGGAGGGGCTGTGACCCCCCCCACCACCACAGGTGACAAAGAAGATGGGAGTTAAGATTACCTCCTGCCCCAGCCTAACACAGGCTACCTAAATATCTGCCTATGTATATTTCTCACTTTTTATTTTATTAATCTACTGTTGTCTCTCCCCACCCCACCCACCCACCATCTCTCTTTCTTTGAGGAATTGAACCCAGTGGCACTTAACTACTGAGCCACTCCTCAATCCCTTTTTAAAACAAACTTTAAGACAGAGTCTTGCTAAGTTGCTTAGTGCCTATTTGGTATTTTATTTAGAGACAGGGTCTCACTGAGTTGCTTAGTGCCTCACTAAGTTGCTGAAGCTGTGTTTAAACTCACGATCCTCCTGCCTCAGCCTCCCAAATCGCTGGTGTTATAGGCTTGTGCCACCTCATCCACTGCCTCCTCTTTTTAAAAAGTTCTGCTAATTTTCAGGGATTTGGGGAGATAGCACCTTTGGAGTAATTAAGTTTCTTCCATTTTCCTTCAAAACTGGTCTTGAATAAAACTTCTTTTCCTGACAAGTTGACTTAATATTTCTGGAGCAGAAAGCATCATGGCCTAGCCTCTTCCTCCCTGGGTGGGATCTTGTGCTACCTAGTAACAATTTCTCTTCTGATTACCTGTCATTATTTATATATTTATTAATTATTTTGTTTATTACCATTCCCTACTAAAATAGAACCTTGGTGATGGCTAGGACTTTGACCATTTTGTTCATTGCTTTATCTTGACTAGAAAAATTGCCTAGCATATATAGAGAGTTGCTCAATAAATATTTGTAAATAATTGAGTGAATCAATGAATGGTTAGTTATCTAACATCTTAGCTACTGACCAGCTCTCTCCAGGTACATCCTAAGAATCAGAGTCCTGGGCTGGGGTTATGGCTCAGTGATAGAGTGCTTACCTAGCATGTGTGAGGCCCTGGATTTGATTCTCAGCACCACATATAAATAAATGAATAAAATAAAGGTCCATTGACAACTAAAAAAATGTATATTAAAAAAAAAGAATCTGAGTCCTGCCAGGGCAGTACACTAGTCTAAAATATAAGTTAGGAGTTAACAGTGACCTATTCACTTATTGACAATTACATAATTCTTAAGCTGTGCCAGGCATTGATCTTGGTAATTTAATGATATTAATGCATTTAATGTTCATAGCAACTGTAAGAAGTAGGTGTTGTTATTTTTTTCCATTTTAAAGATGAAAAAAAAAAAAAAACAAGGAAGACAGTGGTTAAGTAATTTGTCCCAGGTCACATATCTAGTAAGCTAGAATTTAGTCAGTTGCCAGAATCTCTACCACTTACCAGCTGTATAATTTTGAGTAAGTTCTTCTTTGTTCTGATTTCTTTGCTCATAAAAGATGGAAATAGGCCAGGCACGGTAGCACATGCCTGTAATCCCAGTGGCTCAGAATGCTGATGCAGGAGGATTGCAAATTCAAAGCCAGCCTCAGCAACTTTAGCAAGGCCCTAAGGAACATTAGTGAGATCCTGTCTCAAAATAAAAAATAAAAAGGGCTAGGGATGTGGCTCAGTGGTTAAGACTCCCTGAGTTCAATCCCTGGTTAAAAATATATATATAGTAAAACCTACCACACAGAATTTTAAGCATTAAATGAGATGGTATATTTAAAGTGCTTAACAGGGTCCTTGATAGACATAAGCATTTAATAAAGGATAGTTACTATCATTTTTATCCCAGTGCCTTGTCTTCTACATTCCAACAGACGTCACAGACTTCCAAGTATTACCTCATCTGACTTTTGTTTCATTTTAGATGCCCTATGTTGACTGACTTTTGCTGAATGTCTTGGATGATGTACCCAGCCACCATTCAGATGCTCCACATACAGGCTCAGTCTCGTATCACATCCACCCTTGACTCTACTCTAGCTTGGTTTCACCTTGCTAGATAGGACTAGGGCCAGGTCCCAGGTCCCACAGTGTTCACATCTGCCCCTTCCTGTCAGATCTTTAAATAAATTGATTCTTAGATAGATGCAACAAAGTTTAGGTGGCCTGATTTGCCTATGATAACTAGCCCTGAAGTTCTGGATTCCCATTTTCTGGTACAATCAATCACTTGAGCCACAGCTCAAATTTGACTACATTTGCTGACTACTCTGGTGCACTGCCCAGATCCCCTTCCAGTGAAATACTGGTCATATCTGCTGCTAGGAGTACTGATATCTTCAGACCTTTATGAGATTGCTTCAATTGCAAACTTACTACGACCAAGAAGCTGTTCTCTTAATGAGCCTCTATGGTCACTCATATCTAGTAATATATTAGTGAAGGAACATAAACTTCCACTCACCTTGGCCCACCTGGAGACAATTCTTTTTTGTTGTTGTTTTTTAATTTATTTCACATTCGTAGGACAATGTTTTTTATAACTTTATTTTATTTTTATGTGGTGCTGAGGATCGAACCCAGTGCCTCACACATGCCAGGTGAGCACGCTACCACTTGAGCCATATCCCCAGCCCAACTGGAGACAATTCTGAAGGTCCATTTTGGCTCCAGAGTTCCCTTTGTGGTTCTGCTGAGGCTGCTATTTGGCCTGTATCACAGTTTGGCTTCTTCCTCTGTCCACCAGTTTCCTCCCCAGAAGTGCATCCAAAGGATGTACCCTCATCAACAACCTGCTACCTCTGCTCTATCAAAGAGTCAGCATTCCAGAAAGCCTATCCTACAACGCATGGTATAGCCCAGTGCACTTATACCATTGCATGGTCTCTGTATACTTCTACAAACTATAAAACTCAGGAAACAAAATGGCCTCCCAGGATTAAAGCTCCCTGGCTGCTTCACCAACTCATCCCCATTTTTCACTTCTTCTCAGAGGCTTGGCTAGTCTAGCCTGCCTGCTTACACAAGCACATAAATGGAGCCAGGAAAATGATGCCTATTAATCAATTCTTGCCTACTGTTCATTGCTTCAGCTCAGGGCTTCTCTTTCCTAAAGGAAGTAAGACAGATGATCATGAGTTGCCACACAACACTGGTTCTTTACTTTGACCTCCTGAGTCCTAGGAGGATTTATCAGCCAACAACAAGCTCATTTAACTATATGTCAGAAGCAGACGAAGAGTCAGTCATTAAGTGAATATAAACAACGAGGTGCCTCATACGTTTTTTGTAAAGGTTGATATATTTATAAACATGCCCTTGGGCAAGGGTCAGCCTCAATGATACTCTCTTTGGGAATAGCCAACCCCAAACCACTTATTTGTTATGACTATAAATGACATTTTGATCTGAGTAATCATTAAAATGTCTGTACTTTTAATGGCCCATAAAATCTTAATATGCTCCCTCACATGTTGTCTTTTCCGAAACTACAACAGGATGAATCTGTTTCCATTTGATCTTCAAGAATAGATAAAATAGGGCTAGAGGTGTAGCTCAGTGGTAGAGGGCTTGCCCAGCACATCTGAGGCACTGGGTTTGATCCTCAGCATCACATAAAAAAATAAATTAAATAAAGGTGTAAAAAAAAAGAAAAAAAGGAATAGAGGGCTGGGGTTGTGGCTCTGTGGCAGAGCACTTGCCTAGTACATGTGAAGCACTGGGTTCGATCTTCAGCACCACATGAAAAAATAAACAAATAAAATATAGGTATTGTGTTCCTCTCTAACTAAAAATATTTTTAAAAAGGAATAGGTAAAATAACTGCCCTATTGAAGTGTGTAGTGCTGTATTTGATAAGCTAATAAAGTCACAGAAGAAAAACTCAGCAGAGCATAACTGCTTATTTTTTAGACTTTCTGTGGGAAGATACTTTGTCTAATTAAATATATCTTCCTAAGCAAATCCTTTGCTCTCACAGCATGCAGCCTAATTTTTATGAAGGAATGAAAAGAACTCTTGGTAAGTCTATTGATTTCTTATATTCGTTTTTGTTTTGTTATGTCCCTTTGGAAATACTGTTCCATTCCTGATCTCAGACTGTATCTAGGTACCCAAAGTGGAGCTGGTATTATTAGGCAGACATGGGTACTGGTCAATATTCTGTCTCTTATAGTGAAAGATGATATGATTGATGCTAATGCCAATCTATATGGACAATCACAGCTGTAAAAACAGATGCTCCTCTTCCAGGCCCAGCCCTGCCATACATTTTTATCTGTGGTGCCAGGCACTTGGCAGAGATAGGCGTTTTGTGTCAGTAAGCCTCAGATACCCCTGAAACTCTCTGACAATTATTCTTAAAAAGCTATGACTCACTGCCGATGGGGTTAGCTGCTTCCTAGACTTCTATAAATCCTGTGGCTCATGCTCTGAGATTTTGCTTCTGTGCTCCGGATTCTTATAATCACCTCATTTCAGGCCTCCTATAAAGTAGTTACTTGAATCACTCGAACAGTGAATCAATAAGGGCTTAATTAAAACATTCTGTACATTACACTTCATGGTTGTGAATGTCACTATAGGGGGGACTCCTGCATTTTAACATCTGCACATAATACCTTCAGATTTAGTTGGGGGAAGATAATTAAAACAGAATAATGCTTATCATGAAAATCAGCTGGATTGTGTGACCACCCTCATGATCTCAAAGTGAATCATGAAGGTCCTTGTTAAAATGCAGCTCCCATAGCATATCTACTGAATAAGAATCTCTGGATTGGTATTGGAATCTGCATCTTTAATAAGTTCCCCAAGTGATTCTTATGCACACTATAAGTGCAGAACTATTGCCCTAGAGGCTGATTATTTCACTGTAGGCATGGTTCCTGCAATGCCACAACTCGTTAGTAGTTCTCTTTGTTTTGGAAGGAAATGGCAGCATTCAGTGATTATCACCACTGAAATGTGTGATTAATCATTGTAATGATGGCGTTGATGCCCCACCCAGAGCCCGTTTACCAGTCTGGTGTACCCATCCCCCAGCTGCTTGCTCTAGCTTACCCAGAGCCAGGACAAGCTCTATTTATTTTATATTTAGCAACTCTGAGTGTTGGCTGCTAACAGCTTGCAGCTGTACTCTTCCCTCAAGAATTGCTCTTGGCTGATAGGGGCCGCCTCACCCAGAGATGCCTAAAAGGTTATGCAACACAACAGTGGCTCACTAGTACATACAGGTTAAGCATCCCTAACTGAAAAATCTGAAGTCATAAAAGCTCCAAAACATGAAACATATTTTGGGGTGTTATGTGGGCACTTGAAAGTTTCATATTTTTCAGTATTTCAGAATAAGGATGCTCAACAGGTAAAGTCAATGCAAATATTCCAAAATCTGAAACACTTCTGGTCCTGAGCATTTCAGACAAGGGATACTCAATACCTGTAGGAGCAAAGGGAAGGTCAGCCCCTTTGCCTCAAGGGAGAAAACTGTGGTGCCATCCTTGCTCTGGAGTTCTCTATGAGATCAGGCTGATGCTAGACTTATGCTGAAAACACATCTTTGCTTAACTTCTTTTCCATTTCCCTCATTTTCGTCCTTACAGGTTTCTTCTGAGAGCACTCCAAGAAAAAGCAAGTATTAGTGAGGGTGTAAAGATAAGGGAACCTGGGGCTGGGATTGTGTCTCAGTGGTAGAGCGCTTACCTAGTAAGTTCGAGGCACTGGGTTTGATTCTCACAATCACATATAAATAAAAATGAATAAAAAATAAAGATCCATCAACATCTTAAAATAATTTTTTTTAAAAAAGATAAGGGAACCCTTGTACATTGTTTGTGAGAATGCAAATTGGCACAGCCATTAAGGAAAACAGTATGGAGTTTCCTCCAAGAATTTAGAAATTGACCTACCATATGACCAGCAATTCCTCTTATGGGAATATGCCAAAGGAGATCAAATCTGCACCACTATGTTCATTGGAACATTGTTCACAATAGCCAAGCTATGGAATCAACCTAAGTGTCTGTTAGTGGATGAATAGATAAAGAAATTGTGGTATTTATACATCACACAAAATATTATTCAATCTTTAAAAAAGAAGGAAATCTGTGCCAACATGGATGAAACTAAAGGACATTATGCTAAGTGAAGCCAGATACAGAAAGACAAGTAGTGTATGATACCACTTATATATGGAATCTAAAATTTTTTTAAAAAAATTGAATGCCTAGAAATAGAGTAGAACACTGGCTACCAGAAGAATGAGGAGAGGAGAATAATGGAATGGAGAGATGTAGGACAAAGGGGTACAAACTTCCAGTTAGAAAGATGAGTAAGTGTAGAGATCTAAAGTATCACCTGAGTACCATACTTAATAGTGTATATTGGAAATTTGTCAAAAGTGCAGATTTGAGATGCTCTTGTCAGAGAAAAAGGTAACTGAGATGATCAATATGTTAACTTGCTTGACTATACTGTTTCACTCTGTATAATATCAAAACATCATTCATCCACTTACATATATACAATTAAGGAAAAGAATCCCTATCTCAGTCTGTTTCTAGATGACTCTACCTAAGTCAATATTGTTATTCAGCACTGATTAGTCTTTTCCTAGAGGAAAAAAGTTGTAAAAATAACAAAATAAATCTTTAATAAATTAAGATTTATATTTGTAACAAGAGCTAAAATAAGTAGGAGGTTCTGGTTCCAAGTAAATATGTTAACTCTACCCTGTTTCTCTCACTCAATGTAGCCATAAAATCTGGTCAGAATGCATAGGGCAGCTATTTGAGCACTCTGAAAGATAAATAAATAGTAGTAGGCAGGTTAGGAAGGAAGACAGTCAAGAATCTGAAGTACTGCCAAACTAGTGTTGAGTAGATCATTTATTTTTCCTCTGTTATCCTTGGCCAAGACTAAATAAAGCCTCAAAATCTAGAATTAGGTACTGGGTTACATACCAGAGATCTCTAGAAGAAACTCTCTATTTCTGTCTCAAAGAACAGGAAAGCATTCCACTGATGCTCAGAGAGAGTGGGGAAAATCCAACACCACCCCTATTCTCTGGTCTCTTGAGCTCTAGGCAATCCTTCATAGCAAGAGCATTAGAACAGACAGCAGCAGCAACTGGACCTATAGGTGCCTAAACTCTGAAAGAGAAGAAACGTTTTTGATTAGAACAGCTAATCAAAATGGTGGATTCAACCTCCATTGTTCCCTCCCTCTTCTTTCTACATCCTGATGTTTGGTCCCAGACATGGGCATCACATAGTTAGCTAAAGCTTCACCTTTCTGGCATCAGAGACTGAAAGATGAGGCCTAGGGAGGAAAAAATAATGGGGAAAGTTTAGAAAGTATGAAGAAAACTACTTCCTAAATTTCTTTATGAACTTTCCTTCCCTAGCTATACTTTTATATATGACATGGAAAGATGTACCAAAGATTTTGAGAACTGAATTATGGAATAGAATGCTGCCCAGGCTTAGATAGGCCACTGGGTGACACACATATGAGACAAACACAGACAGCACTGTAAAGGCTTTGGAAACTGAACTTCCATTGAAACCACAACCCATAGAAGGCTGTTGGAATTTGCAGCCTGAACCCAGTTACACTGATCGCCTGTTTAAAAAAAAAAAAAAAACTATCTGAATTCCTCATAGAATTTAACAAACCAGAGTCTTATAACCTCCCCCAAATGCCCAGGATAAAATCTAAAATTACTCAGCACACAGAGATTCAGGAAAAAAAAATCTCAACTCACATGGGAAAACAATCAAAAGAAATCCATGCCAAGATAACAAAGATGTTGGAATTACCAAAGACTTTAAACTAACTATTATTAAAATATCTCCAAGAAATAAGAGAAAACACTCTTGAAATAAATGGAAAGCTAGAAAACTTTGGCAAAGAATAGAAGTAAGCCAATCCCCCCCCCAAAACAAAGGCCAAATGTTTTCTCTGATAAGTGGATGCTGATCCATAATGGGCTGGGGGTGGGGGAGCATGTGAGGAATGGAGGAACTTTGCATAGGGCAAAGGGGAGGGAGGGGAAGGGAGGGGGGCATGGGGGTAGGAAAGATGGTGGAATGAGATGGGCATCGTTACCTTACTAAGTACATGTATGAAGACATGAATGGTGTGACTCTACTTGGTGTACAGAGAAAAGAAAAATTGTGCTCCATTTGTGTACTATGAGTTGAAATGCATTCTGCTGTCATGTATAACAAATTAGAACAAATAAATAAATAAATTTTAAAAAATAGAAAAAAATTAAAAAGAAAAATGCAAAAAAAGAAATAAAAGATACAAAAAGGAATCAAATGAAAATTTTACAGCTTAAAAATACAAAAACCAATGTAGAAAACTCATAAGATGGGCTCAATAGAAAAATGAAGATAATAAAGAAAAGAATGAATTTGTTGATAAATCAATAGAATTATAGTAGTCAAAAAAATATAAACCTACAGATTTAAGAGGCTCAGAAAACCTCAAATAGGATAAACCTAAAGAAATCTATGCCCAGATACATCATAATCAAACTGTTGAAATCTAAAGACAAAGAAAAATCTTGAGAGGAGCCAGTAAAATTAACACATTAATTACAGGAGAAAAACAATTTGAATATCAACAAATTTCTCATCAGAAACCATGGGAACCAGAAGAAACTGGAATGATATTTTCTTAAAGTGCTGGGTAGAAAAAAAAAAACTATCAACCCAGTTTTTCAGTAATGATGATAAAATAAAGACATTATTATATGAAGGAAAACTGAAAGGATTTATTACCTCCAGATCTTTTCTGAAAAAATTGCTAAAGAAGTTTTTTAGACAGAAGGGAAATGTTACCTGGAATATCAGAAATGAAAAAAAAAAAAGCAATATAAATGATAAATATTTGGAGAAATAAAATATTCTACCTTCTTTACTTCTTTAAAATATGTGTTATGACTGAAAGTCAAACTTATTACATTTTCTGAGGGGTCTTCAATATATGTAGATTACATAAAAGGCAACTACTGGGCTGGGGTTGTGGCTCAGTGGCAGAGTGCTTGCCTAGCACATGTGAGGCACTGGGATCCATCCTCAGCACCATATAAAAATAAATAAACAAAATAAAGATATTGTGTTCATGTATAACTAAAAAATATTTTTTAAAAAATAAAAGGTAACTACAGATTGGCAGGGATGTGGCCCACAGTGTGTGACCAGAACATCATGGAGCCTGTGAGGAAGTGGCAGGAGGGTTGAATGATGAAGAAAGAAGAGAAAGAGAAGTGGAAGAATTTCAAGCTGACAAAAAAATCAGAATGAAGTGGCCACAGTGGGGCTACGGAAAGTGCTAGAAGGCAGAGAAGGTAACTAGACAGAAGGGAGACCAAAATAAGCATACTGGGTTCTGGGAAGAAGCACAGGTTGTAGTCTGCAGCAGGTACCCTGATAAGAGAGCAGAGAATGCCAGACCTGAAAGGGCTGTTAGAGATCAATGGGTCTATACATGTTGTCCTGATGGAGAAACTAGAACCCAGAAATGGGGAAGGACCAAGCAAACTAAGTTCTAACCTCCTACCTTAATAGATTTCAAGATTATTATGTGTCTTTTAACTTCTTACCCCCAGAACCTCATAATTGTAATGATAGTCATTTCTTACTTTTTGAGCACTTTCTGTATGCTTTGTATTTTTTCATTTAATTATTTTGATTTTATAATAAAAATGTCTTCTTTTTCTCACTGTAAATAACACATGCTTGAAACTATACATAAAACTACAAAGAATAAAGGAAAAATTCCCTGCTTCTGAAAAAAGGCAACTAACAATATAAAGGCAGGTAGTGAAGGAACCTATATGCAGTAATATTTTCCCGTTTGAAACAGTAAAATATTTATTAGTACAAAAGAACCAGGCCAGATGCAAACTTCACGGATCATCTCAGCCTTTTATCCAGGAACAGGATTATACCCACAGGAATGGGCCCACTCTCCTGGTGTAAAACGAGCCACTAAACAAAGGAGGGAACTGGGATTATATAGGTTATACTGAGAGGTGACTTAATTAATGAGCGTGTCAGCTTAGGCACTCAGGAATTTGGGGTCTGTTTCACTGGGTGAAATGGGAGGGGGTCTGGGGTCAGCGGTCAGTATCTGGGATTTATCTTACTGGACCAGATGGGGGGCCTGGGGTCAGTGGTTTGTATCTGGGAAAGGATTTGTTTAAGGAAGGATCAATGCTTTGGCCTCTTCCCAGATTGCTTCTAGGTTTGATGGATACCTCCTCCCCATGGTTTGTTTTATTACTGGAAAAGAATGTACTGGGAAAGAATCAATGCTCTCAATGTATGGCTTTCCTTCTCTCTCCCTTTTCCCAGGCCTCACTATTTTGGGGGTTTGTCATTTTCCATATCTAATAATATCAATTTTGCATAGACTGTGAAAACTTCAGTATGTATATAATTCCTAGAACACTAAAAATACTATATAAAGAGATAATAATCCAGAAGGAGGAAGAAAAGGGAAGTAGAGAAATGAAAAATAGAGGGATGAATCACAAAATGAATGATAAGATAGTAGGTCTAGATCCAAACATATCAATAATTCCATAAATGTAAATTGTAAAAGTCAGAGACTGTGAGAATGAACTAAAAAAAAAAAATACCCAATGACAAGTTGTCCACAAGAGACACTTCAAGTATAACAATAAAAGTATATTAAAAGCTAAAAGGATGAAAACAGATACACCATGAAATTGCTGAGAGAAAAAAATCTGGATTGATTATTTTTTAATATTCTTTTTTTAGATGTAGTTGGACACAATACCTTTATTTAATTAATTAATTTATTTATTTGTTGCTGAGGATCGAACCCAGCGCCTGGCATGTGCTAGGCGAGTACTCTGCCACTGGGCCACAACCCCAGCCCCTGGATTGATTATTTTTATGATCTGAGGTCCCCCCACCACCGCAAAGCTCCTGTGTTATTGCAGTAATATTCAGAAATGAAATTTTTCGATTATGCAAACTATAACCTAATCCGTCCATCATAATTTGAATGGACTAACCAGGTGGTAACTGTAGGCAGGTGGGGCATGACTGGAAGAGGTGGGTCACCGGGGTTGTGCCCTGGAAGGGTGCATCTTTCCTGTGACCCCTTCCTCTCGCTCTGTTTCCTGGCCATGATGAGTGGAGCGATGCTCCTCCACCACAGCCTTCTGACATGATGTTCTGCTTAACCTTGTATCCAGAGCAATGGAGTCAGTCCACCACGGGCTGAACATCTGAAACCATGAGCCAAGATAAATGTTTCCTTCTCTAAGTTGTTCTTGTTGAATATTTTTGTCAAAATGATGAAAAGTTGACTAATATAACTATTTTTTTTAAAATAAACACTTGCAAAATGGCACACTGCTGAATCTAAGCTACTTGTCACCAATAATTGCTTTAAATTGTTTTTTTTTTTTACATTCTTTTCCCAGGAAAGTTTGACCTCATCTTACCCATAAATGTTCTAGGTGTTTATACACTAGAAAGCTGCTCAGCATGAGATGGATAGCTTTTGTGAAATGTTAGCTAGTTTTTGGAATTAGAACCTTCCCAATTGCTCTAAAGTAATGGCTTCTACTAAGAACACAAGGCACAGTACCCTTCTTAACTCTCCCTGTTAGGTGCAGGTCAGTTTTCCAGTTAGATTTCTTTTTACAGTAACAAGACAGAACTTTTAATTCATTGTCATTGTTTAATGATAGTAATACCTACTTGATATGGTTGTTGTTAATATTAAAAAGAGATAACCTATGAGATGTGCTAATGACTGGCACATAGTGAATAGTTAGTATGATTCTTCTTCATTTTTATTCCTTAGAGTAATTTTTGTTAAGAAATTTAGAGCAAGGCTTGTGGTCTCAGGTAAGGTTTTTGTAGAGGGTATATAATGATCTTGGCCTTGAGGGGAAGCTGAGATTTGTCAGAAAGCGAAAAAGAAGAAAGGCCTCCCAGGCCTTGGTAATAAGATAGCATGAAGGTAATCTTTGAAGTCTCAGGCAGCCAAAGGTTGGATTAATGAATAAAGAACACTTGATAAGTAGGAGGGATATTGATTTGGAACCAAGCCTTAAGGAAACACAATGAGAAAGTCTTACTTTTGTGGGTGTGAGAATTGATTTCAGGCTAGCCCATGACCACATGGGGAAGTAGGCAAAACTTTCCTTCGGTGTTTTTCCATCACTCACTTTTATTATCTTTTCTTTCTTTTCAGTACCACTTCCAAGGACTCTAGTATACTATTTATGTTAACCTATTTAGGAATAAATTAGGCTGAAAAATACAATTCATACTAAAGAGTTTTTGATCTAATGGGTTAACCTTTCCAGTTCATCAAATTTTAAAAGAGAGTCTTGGCTTGGCTTGTGATTATTCAAGAGAAAAGACACTTCAGTGATCGAATTTTTAGCATTTACACTGATTAGGGAATATATTTTTGATTAGGGAGGCTATTCACTCCAGTTAGACCACAAAGCTAACTTCCCATTCCATCTATAGGGCCCAGATTAATAGATCTGGGTATGCACAGTCTAGATATCATCATCATACTTAGTGTCAATATTCTAATGAGGATTTAGAAGAATTTGTCTCATTTCCCCTATGCAGATGTCAGGATTGAACAATAGGGTTCAGTACTGCAGGAATCCCTGCTGAAGCAGCCTTAGGTATGAAGAAATGGAGGAGCCAGCGAGAGAAAAAAGTTGAAACCCTCAGTAACAGTAGTAAATCCAAAGTGCTAGAGGCATGATTGCCAACTTTCCTCCCAGCATTTGAAGATGGGGTTCAAAACAGGAACCTGATAAGAGCAATTGTGAAATTTCAAGGGAATTTGGGTGGCCAGCCTATCTATGACACCCAAAGCTTATGTTTCTTCTTCAGTCACTTCCAGCTGTGACTGCCCACTAGGTTAGCTTAAAAGGTGAATATAGAAGATACATCAATGAACTTCTGATGTAATGGGAAATTTTAAGTAAATATTAAAGAAGAATTGTTAGCCATTAGAATCCAGAAGTTATAAAGCTATTAGAATACAGAAATTATGACACATGCTACCAAAGGAAGTAGTAAAATCACTATTTAAAGACTCATTAGATACTCATTCATTTTTAAGACAGGATTTAAGAAAAATAATGAGATCTATCTTGTGGTAGTGCTGAGATATGAGCTAAATGACCCACCAGAGGTCTCTTCAAACCCAAGTGATTCTGTTTAAACGTTAAAATCCATCTGCTAGAATGGAAATGAAATCTGATAAGCATTCTCCTCGGAAAAACATTGCTTTATATGAGCAATGCTCTATTTGCTCTTCTCTTTCTCTGTCTTCATCCCTTCCAAATTAAAAACTGGCTCACACCTATCTCAAAAGTAATTTTCTTGATATTAACCCCTAAGAATAGGATTCATTGCCTAATATACCAAGAATGTCAAATAGAATTCAACAGACTTCATCTTGATAAAGATTTCCTGAACTTTGTGTTCAGAAATATTCAGAAGCTGCATTCAGAGGACTGTGCCTGGTTAGCAATGCCTGCTCTGCACAGGGAGGGGGATTAGAGCATGCTTACCAGGTATTTGCTACTCCTGCTGTCTAACACCCTAAGGAATATTGAGAACTAATCACAATTAAAAAGGTAATCTAATATTTTAATAACAGAGGCATATATGATCCTACAGATATCAGTGAAATTTGGTGCACAGTATAATGGACTCCTTCCAAGAATATGGAAATCAGAAGTTAGTGAGTTTTTTTTAAAGATAAAGAGATCCAATAGAAGATGGAAAGATAATACTGGTAAACTAAGAATATATAAACCATCTTTGCAAATCTCCTAGCTTAAGACTGGAACCCTAAGGAAATATTTAGGTATGATTTAAAATAGAGAAGAAACAGAACTGATATTGGCATGTTTACATATCACACTGCTTAGCTTATTGGAGGACACAGATAGTCTTCCTCTAATATTGATTGCAAAACTAATTTTGCAGGCATAGAATTGAACTTCAGTCATCATCTATTTCCAAAGCTATTTCATTAACCACAAAGCCACATTGTCCACACCTTAACTGGAACTCTGAACTCTCAAAGCTTAATAACTTTTATTTCTTTTGATAGCCAGACCTACTCAGCTGCCAGGTAACTGTCAAAGTCCAGAAGGTAAACCTTGCTGGGAAAATCACATTGCTTTTCTGAAAAGCTTTTCTTTCAGGGGTTCAACCGAACTCCCTTGGGTTCAACACCCACATTCTTGCTTTACCATTTAAATTTGTGTAGAGCTATTTTGTGGTTCTTGTGGCTGTGGCAATGTGCAAGACTCTAGTACAGTGCACACATTCTCCAGGCCTGTCTGTTATACCCAAGACAAGTTGAAAGGGTGTGTGTGTGTGCATGTGTTTTGTTTTTATGTGAACAGTAGCTGAGGGTAAGTTGTGGGGAAATGAGGAGTTACTGCCTGACATATTGTTAGATCTCAAAGATTTATCAAGTGAATAAATACTTAAATGAATGAGCGAAATTATTGGGAACCACTTTAAGTAGTGGGGGAAAAAGTGCCTTTTGTTGTTTTGGAACAACCTAACAAGCCATAAAAATAGAAGCAGGACAGGGGAGATTAGTACTTTCCTGCCCTCCTATCACCAACCATCCTCCTCCTAAGACCAGAAAACTGTGGTAGTCTTGCATAGGAAGCATGTATGTCTGTGAGAGAATCCCAAAACAGGAAAGTTAACCTTCAAAGTAGGGGGGCAGTTTAGGCAGCCATGATGAAGTTTAGCAGCATTTAATCTAGGTGTTCTCCAGCATGTATAGTATGAAATAAGGGAATTTTGCACAAGATCATTCAAATGTATAGTTTGTTCTATGAATCTGGGCTTGGACAAATAGACTTTCTTTCTTTAACAATAATCTACTGGTAGGTAGAGAGATAACCAACATCTAAAATTCAGGAGCATTTAGCAACTTTATTGAAGAAATAACTGCTCTTAGGTATGGTGACCAGAGAAGAACTTGAGAGAATTTCTGAATGAGAAATTGATTTTTGTTTTTAATTTAATATTTTCAGAACTGCTCATTTTTAATTTTTAAATTTTTTTTTAGTTGCAGATGAACATAATACGTTTATTTATTTATTTTTATGTGGTGCTGAGGATCAAACCTAGTGCCTCACATGTGCAAAGCAAGCACTTTACCACTGAGCCCCAGCCCCAGCCCCTCATTTTGGATTTTAAACAGTGCTGCCATTATTACTCTTAAAGAAAGTCTAGTGGTGCTTCACTATCTAAATAAATTAAGATGTAAAGCTGTATGTAATTGGTTAAATTGGGGCTTAATTTTAAAAGTGCTGATGCATGGCTGGGGTTGTGGCTCAGTGGCAGGGCACTTGCCTAGCATGCGTGAGGCACTGGGTTTGATCCTTAGTACTGCATAAAAATAAACAAATAAAATAAAGGCATTCTTTCCATCTAAAACCACAAAAATTTGTTCTTAAAAAGTATTAATGCAGAGGATGTACAGTTTGGGGAATGAGAGATGTCTAGACTCTGGTACCAGAACAAATTTTGTCTTTGGTAAATGCTAATTTTGCTTTACAATTACTTGGGCAATGCCTTTGCCTTTTATGCTTTATCAATTTCAGTTATTTATTTATAAACATAACATTACTGAATATAAAATTAAACATATAAGGCTGGGTACAGTAGAGCATGCCTGTAATCCTAGCAACTTGGGAGGCTGAGGCAGGAGGCTCACAAGTTTAAAACCAACCTCAGCAACCTAGTGAGGAACTAAGCAACTTAACAAAACCCTGTCTCAAAATTTAAAAAAAGTGCTGGGGATGTGGCTCATTGGTTAAACTCCCTTGGGTTCAACTCCTGGTACCAAAAACATTAAATATATAATTTAATCTTCATTGGGTTTTGATATTCTAACTGAAATATCTCTCTATCTACATGGTGAAATTATGTGAAATAAAAAAGATATTCTGATATTGACTTACCCATTACAGTGGATCATTGTTGATTATAAACAAATATTTAATTCCACCAGCCCTGCTCTATACAGGCAGCATATTTTGAACCTAATGCTCTTTTATGTAATTTATCATACAGCTTATTTCCATCCATAACTGTGAAATAGGCAGAAATATTTATTTCATTCTGCCTAGAATGCAACTGTGTTTTTTCAGGAATTTAGAAAATTGGGAATTTACAAAATATGTGTTTTCATGTTTAATTAGGGAAAGTATGAAAATATGCATTTGGGGGATGAGAATAAATTTTCATAGACTTCAGAATACTTACCAGGGTATTCTCCATTTATGGCAGGCCAGGCTGTAAGTACTGGGAAATTAAAGCCATTCAGGAGCAGCCCTTATCCAGTGATGAATAGAAATTTGTGGATAAGTATACTCAAGCTTCTCAGATGGGATCACTCTGAGGCACATGTTCTACATCATGGGTCAGCAAACTATTTCTGTTAAGGTTAGATAGTAAATATTTCAAGATTTGTGGGCCACATGGTCTCTCTTGCAGTTACTCAACTCTGCTGTTGTAGAGTAAAAGTAGCCAGAAATAATTCATAAGTGAATGAACATGGCTGTATTCCAATAATACTTTACTTATGGACAATGAAATTTGAGTTTCACATAGTTTTTTTTTTCCTTTTTCTTTCTTTCTTTCTTTTTTTTTTTTGTACCAGGGATTGAACCCAGGGGTACTTAACCATTGAGCCCCATCCCCAGTCCTATTTTGTATTTTATTTAGAGATAGGGTCTCACTGAATTGCTTAGGGCCTTGCTCAGTTGCTGAGGCTGGCTTTGAACTCGTGATCCTTCTGCCTCAGCCTCCCAAGCCACTGGGATTACAGGCATGCACCACTGCACCTGGTGAGTTTCACATAATTTTTATGTGAAAAATAAAATATCTTTTGATATTTTAAAACCATGAAACACATTCTTACATACTATAGTTTGGATGTTGAATGTCCCTCAAAGGTCTATGTGTTAAAGCTTTGGTCCCCAAGGTGGCGCAATTGAGAGGAAGTTGAACCTTTTAGAGGCAGGACCTTGAGGGAGGTCCTGAGATCATGGTGGGTATGCTACCAAGGGGGACTGTAGGGCCCCGATCCATCCTCTTTCTCTTTGTTGTCTACTCATGAGGAAAGTGGTTTGCTCCACCATATTCTTCAACCATGATGTGTCACCTCATCAGATGCCCAAAACCATAGGGCCAACTAGATCATGGACTCCAAGTCCAAGAGCCAAAATAGATTTTTTTCTCTTTACAAGTTAATTGCCTCAGGTATTTCATTACAGTGATAGAAAGATGACTAACACATGAGCAAATAAGCTACATAAAACCCAACTGGATTTGGCCCATGGGTGGTCACCTGCCAACCTCTGTTCTATATTACCTCTCAGAGTTTCTCCGGGGATTCCACAGTGGTATCTTGATGGAAAACTCTCCCCTTATTGCTTTCCTTCTCTTCCTTGTCTCACTTCCCTATTCACTTATTAGTGTTTCCTGGAATCATCTCCCAAACAAGTGTTACTCATGTTTGAATAATTATCTTGACGCCAGCTTCCAGGGGAATCAAAACAATCACTATAACAGATTAATCACTGAATCGAACATTTCTTGCTTTGGTTTCCTAAAGACCCCAGGAAAGAGTTCCAGAATCTTAAGAGTAGATTCAATAAAAGGCTTTTTCTGGTATATTCTCAGACTCACAGTGTTGTGGGTTAAAGGAATAACCTTTATCATTCCAATCTCCAGACTTACACCTGAGATAAAATTGAGGGTGTTAATATCTGCAATGAGCCTGAGGCAGCCATTTCATCTTCTTGGTCCATCACTCTTAAACCCTCTTGCTGGGTTTATCAGCAGTGAGGACATCAAGGTTCTTCACAGCAGTAGGAGTCAGTGACTCAGAGTCAATAGAGCCATGTAACAGTGCACAGGAATCCAGGGGTGTTGCGTGCGATCATAACCATAGCAGCAATCTCTGTAGCCATGGGGATTTATGAAATGTGTTCCTTTCCCAAAGCTCCCTGCAAATAACCAAAGGACTGAATTATTTCTAGATCAAGAACAGCAGGTGGATAGATGGGGGCATTCGTTTTTGGGTCCCATCTTGCTCATTTTATGTAGTAATTGCTTTCTCTGCAAATTGAAAAAAGCTTTCCTCACCCTGTTCTCTGCTGTTCCAGATGGCTGTACCCTCTCAACCTGGCAGGTGCCTGCCTGTTGACAGTGAGCCTGTGAACTTACAAAGTGCACCATTTTTTGATCTTCAGACACAAATGAAGCCACCTAGATTCTCCTATTAGTAACAGGCCTCTCTGTTGAAAGGAGAGGCCATGACATGTGGACTATAAGAAATTATGAACCCGTTTCAAGTTCTAAAGTACCAAAGACTTGTGCATTGTCAAAGAATTGATTAATGAGATTGATTTCTTCTAGTCCCACTTAGTATGCAACATAAAACAAAAAAATATATAATTGTAAACTTAAAAGAACAAAAAAGCTGACAATCCAGAACCAGCTCTGGGATATTTACAAGTTCTCACAAAATCCTTCAAAAAATACGTTTTAATTGGGTTTCTATTAGCAAGTCTAATCCATGGGGACTCCCTAATTACTAAGGTAAGTCCTAACTCCCTTTCATCATTATTCTCTCGCTTTCAGCCCAAAATAGAAAGAAAGAACTTCTCTTTATTAACATGCAAATTTTAAATGGAGCTTGAGTCCAGTAAAGTAAGCTATCACTGCTTCTTTCTGAGCCTAACCCTCTTGAGGGCTTCATTTAAAAATTCAAATACAGGGAGATTATCAGTGTGTTTTTGGCAGCGACATAATTGCCCCTTGAAGTAAACTAGTTGGCAACCTTGCAAAAGAGGAAGCGCTTCTTATTTATTTATTTATTTTGTATGGGAACTAGGTTCTGCAAACAAATCCCTCTGAGCACTAGGGCTTAAAAAATGCAGTATGGTGTTCAAATGAAAAAGCAACATGAAGCCAGTGAATGTCCGTGGACACAAAGTGTGGGAAGTGTAGGCATGATAATAAATACCAAAGTGCCAGGGAATCGCCAAGTGCTCTGATCTATGAGCTAGTTGAAATTCTAGTTTAGATTTCATATTCTTGGTTGAAAAACACCTCCCTCTTGATCAGACACAGAGGCCTCTGTACCTGTGGTGTAGTAGGATGCAGCTAGGGTAGAGGTAGGAGAGAACTGGCTCAGGTGTAGGACACCAGGGTTATCTTCCTGCCTGTGACAGCCTGGTACCATATGCTGCAGGCTGAAGCCGACAAGAGAGTAGAGCTATTTCTTACCACCAGTTAGCTGCCAAGCCCTGGCATTCTTTCACCAAATTGTGTAACTGGGGACAGCAGGTATATTTCAGAAGCATGTGGACCATCACCCTCCCTCCCCAACACACGTTGACCTTACCTAGGTCTCCCTCCAGGCCCACTTCATCAAATGCATTCCCCTCTGCTTTTTAATGCTAGAAAGTTCCTAACTAGGGATTTATTTTTGGATATAGGACTCTGTGTCTCAGTAATATGCATATAATCCTGGGATGTATAACACTTATCTCCTTAGCTTTTGAATTCAAAACAACCTACAATGTTTGTTGTTATTAACTCCTCTAAAATGGTCACAAAATTAAAAGGGATAGACTCTATTAATAATTTCTGCTTCACTATATACAGGTAGAGGATTAGGTAAAGAAGGAGGCAGAACGGGGAGACTATGTGATCTAAATAATGATCAGGTCAACAGAAATGAAAATTCCCATTATTTCACTCAATCCACCTCTAATTGCCATGAAGAAAATGGTATACAGGTGTTCATTTTTCATATATTCTAATGTATATACTTTTCTAATGATATATATATATATATATATATATATATATATATATATATATACTAAAATTAAATTAAAAATAAGATTTGGATCAAATACCCTATTTGGGAACATGGAAATGAAATTTATCAGAAAACTCTTCATAATTTTATCCATTTGGCCAACAGAGATATTGTTATATGGCATTTCTCCAAGTTCCCAAGCTTATTTATATCACTTTGCTATCCTCATAACATCTGTGTTCTTAGGAGAGTAGTAATATACTTAACTGAATATATTTCTGTTAGCTAGGAGAAGATGCATAAAGACACGGAAACATAAAAATTGCCATATTGTGACAATATTAGAAAATTGGAATACTCATAAACTGAGCATACGTTAGAGGACAAGTCTGGCCATTTTATCAAAATATATCATGTAGTACAATTTAAAGTAGCAGTTGTTTTCCCAGAAACTTATTATATAGAAGCACCCTAGCAAACAAGCTAAGCGAGTACAAGATATAAACAGATACAAAAAATATTTGTTGTAATATTGCAAATATGGTAAATACTGGAAACATGTTAAATTCTGATTGGTGGGTTAAATATATCATGGCTTACTCATGCAAAGAAATACTACTCCAGAAATAAGTTTGTGTCCTGATGATATAGTGATACCCAAGATATTTATTAAATAAACTATACACATACACACAATACATATATATACACTTTTCACATATATGTGCATATATATGTGTGTGTATATATATATATATATATACACACATATATATATATATATATATATAATCATGCATATATTTTTTACAGAGAGAAATGAACAAGCACATTTTCCTATAGTTACCTCAGGGGAGAAGGTGTTGGTAGGGGAAACATTTTTTTACTTTCATTTGATAGTCTTCTGAACTATTTGAATTTTCTTTTTGAAGTGATCATTCATTTGTTCTGATAGATACTAATATGAAAAAACAGAAAAACAAAATCTAGGGGAAAAGAGAAAAGCAAAATGTTCTAGGTGTCATTTTGGGTTACCTTCTCTCCTGGACTGTGGCTGAACTGGGTTAGAAGAGGTTCACACTTTTTCCCCGATATACACTGAACCTAAGTGTTCCTGCGTAGGTTATAGATTTGTCGCCATGAAATAATATATATCTTATTTGAATCAGTGCAAATAGTTCATAGCACTTCTTGGCAGTTACAAATTTCATAAGCTCATCACGCCAACTTCACACCCCTATCAGGGCTGCAAAGGGGAGAGGACTCTACACTTCAACCTTTCAATCTTCAAGAGTTACTTTCCAGGTGCAGGATTATAATGGCTGAATGGATAAGTCAATGTTCATTCTTCCATGTCTTTCAAAATGTATACACACTTTGGCTTTGTCTCCTATTCATCCTTGCCTTTCCATGCAGAAGCATCCTAAATCTTTTCATCTGCCTTCAAAGAGAGAAGTCCCCTATTTTTCCAGCCATTTTAGCTGCCCTTTCCTGGACACTTTTCAGCTCCAGGATGAATTTTTTGAGAAGTTTCAGAATCAGAATTGCAAATGGTTTTCTCAGCATGGTTGTACAGGGATTTTATACACTGTTCTGTTTTGTTTCTGCTGCTTTTTTTCTTGACAAGTCCCCCTGCTTGGCCAGCTTTCTGGAATTCGTTATCCCACTCCTTTCAGCCATTCTTTTCCCTCTGCAAGACACCAAAACTTCCTGATGAAAATGGAAAATGTTCAGATGTTTCTAAATCATAGAAGCCCAGAATAAACCTCAAAGGATCATTAAATATAATCTTGTCCAAATTCCCATTTTTGTCTATGGGGGATACTGAGGCCCAGAGAGGTTAAGCAAGGACTCCAACTTAAATCTGCCAAGTTCTATGCCAGTCTCCTCTCCACCACATCTGTGTGTAAGAGAGATATTAAAATATTTAATAGCTGCATATAGCACAGGCCCCAGACTAAAAGATTCATCTGTGTGTTGGAGTAGGGTCCGAAAGGCAGTTTGATATGGTCAAAATATCTTCTTATTTTCTGCTCAAGGAATGGCCTATGGGATCTTGGGGGAGGGAAGGAGGTGACTGTGATGGCAATTCAGGGGACTTTGGGAGCTCAGAGCAGCATCTGTTGACCAATCAATATGGAAATATTTCAATATATTAACAATAGTCATTCCAGTGTGTCCTGGTGGTGCAGCAGTTGTGTCTGTATAGTGATTTGGTCTAATTTAGATAAAACTCAGCTATACTTTTTTTCTTCATTTGTAAGCTTTGATGTGTGAAAACTCACATTCTCTGGCAAAATAATATGTTTTAAATCTTCCAATATTTAGGCATCATGAAAAAGACTTCCAGGTACTCTGAACATTACATACAATAAACCAAAGTCTATGTAAGGGTCTCACATATCCAGTGGCATTAGACTACTGCAGGCTTTTAATATCAGTCATAAAAATGAAATATTTAAATTGCAAAATAGATGCATCGACATAGCATCTGTGAGCTCTCTAAAAATGCATGAGCTGCTGCTTATCCGTCTTCAAGGAAAAAAAATGAGTCACAGTAATGTTTCTCTTTATGCAACAGATTTTTAAATTGTGATTTATGCAGTTTAAAGGCAGCTAAGTAGCCCTTGTCAGTAAGACTATCACAAGATGATTTGATGAAGACCATTTTGGACAAATTACCTAATCAACACAATTCCTCCTTCCTTCCAGCAGAAGAGTGGGAAATAGCCAATTGCAGGAGTGTGTGTGTGTGTGTGTGTGTGTGTGTGTGTGTGTGTAAAGAGGTTCTTTGTTCTTTCACCCTGTTTTCCTCTCTCTAGCTCCTCAGGAGGTACTACATGAGACACAGCATGCGTGAAAGCTAAACAATAGGATGTACAGAAATATTCCTCCCCCTCCCCTGCCTAAAACCAAAACATCTCTCCCACAGCTTGAAATCCCAACATTTCATCCTGCCTTTAAGAGTCCCCAGATAAAGCAAAATTATTCCAGCAAAGCCTCCTTCTTCTCCCATGGGAAAACAGGGTTTAGATTATCACAAAAATGTATTTTCTCATCTATTTATTTAACAGGTCTTTTAAAAAGAATAAAAAGCCCACACTCAGTCCCACTTTTAAAGAAAATATCTTTATTAAAAATAAAGACTAAAGGTATAGAATAGACTTCATAAAATATTTGTTGAATGTTGGATAAATGATAATATTAAGCATTAGATATGTCAGTTTAATCTCAATAAAGCTATTTTAAAATTAATATATAGAAACTGGAGACTTCTGGCTGGGCGTGGTGGTGCACACCTGTAATCCCAGCAGCTCGGGACCCTGATCACAAGTTCAAAGGCAGCCTCAGCAAAAATGAGGTGCTAAGTAACCCAGTGAGACCCTGTCTCTAAATAAGATACAAAATAGGGCTGGGGATGTGGCTCAGGGTTGAGTGCTGCTGAGTTCAACCATCAGTACCGCCCCCCTCCCCCCAAAAAAATAAAAATAAAAAAGAAACTAGAGACTTCTGATGCTAAATTTTGTATCATATAGGGCTCAATCAGAGAAGCCAAACCACTGCATATGCACACACACACACACACACAGACACACATACACACGTACACATGCACAAAAGGACTTGACCTTACACAGTTGTGGAAGCTATAATAAAGTGTAAGGTCACTCTCTTTGCTTGTGGTGCTGGAGATTAAAGACCTCAGGACAGGTGTTGGTGGTAGGAAAGATGGTTATGAAATGAGGGAAAACAAGAATAAATGAGTCCATAAACAGGAACTGAAATCAAGTATGGGCTGAAATTCATGAGTTGTTGCTTCTCCTGACCTTGGTAGCACAGTTGTCCTATGGAAGCTAGGAAAAGTGTGATATGGTGGCACATACTCTTCTGAGCCCAGCAGCTCCAGAGGCTGAGGCAGGATGATCAAGAGTTCAAGACCAGCCTCAGCAATTTAGCGAGGTTGTAAGCAATCTGGTGAGACTCTGTCTCAGAATAAAAAACAAAAAGGACTGGGGATGTGGCTCAGTGGTTAAGAGCTCCTGAGTTTAATCCCTAGAACATAAAAGAAAAAAAAAGAAGCTGGGGAACCTTTACTACAGAGCTAAACCCATACATCTAACCAAGGAGGAGAACAGCTGAAAGAGGATCCAGGGGAAAGTAGAGCAATTAAAGCCCAATTGTTATCTCACTCCAACTAGGTGAGTTAGCAGGTCAGTGACAATATGGGTGAACTACAAAATGGCTGTTGTTCTCTTCTATTCTCTAAATCTCGCCTAAGAATCTCTCTTGTGGCTCACTGAAATCAGAAACATAAAAAAGACATCTGAAAAATGTAATCCAGTTTTGCCAAGTTGATACAATTACAAAACTGCCACAGTAGTCATTTTATTCTGGGAGATGGAGAGAAACATCAACACATCAAGCCCTCAGAAAGTGGGACTGAAGGTCCTTTCTCAGTAGGACATAGAAGAGGGGAAGGGTGCTACAAGGAGAAGTAAGAAGGCATAGAGTTGGTTGGTTGCTTCCTTTTCTTTCACTCATTAAAAAAATGTACATTGAGCGTTTACTCTGTGCCATGCCCTGTACTAAATTGTATTCTGAAGATTGCCTCAAATATATCCCTTCCACTATGTTCATCTTATAATGTGATACTGACATTCCTATATCAAGTGATGTAACTAATGTTCACTCTCTAATCTGATCCAAGACTGTGACCATGGTAGTAGTGACACTGCGTGACTTTTGAGGCCAGGTCATAAAGATTATTAATTTCCACTGGGCTCTCTTATTTTTCTGGAGACTTTCATCATTGACTTTGTCCCCATGTTATGAAGTAGCCCAACCTACAGGAAGAGGTCATGTGTAGATGTTCTAGTTGACATCTCTAGCTAAGATCTTGGTATCAAGTAATCAGCATCAATTACTAAACATGTGAGTGAGTTTTCAGATGATTTCCTGGCCCTAGTCTTCAATTATTGCCCACCCTACAATGATGCCAAATGAGGCAGAGAAATTAACTTTCCCTCTGAGTCTTGCCCAAATTACAAATGTGCGAGCAAAATTTATGCTGTCATTATTTCAAGTCACCAAGTTTTGAGTGTAATTTGTTACATAGCCATAGTAACTGAACAAGCCACTTTGCTAGACCAGTAAGAAATATAATGACTGATATATATAATTTTATTGAGTCATCCATAGTACCTGAATTCTTTTACTTTAATATTGGGGCCATTAGCTTGAACTTAAATTTTTAATTAATACTTTTGTACAAATAATGGTATTTTGTTAAATCTTTATTTTTAACATAATTGTAGATTTGTATGCAATTATAAAAAGTAATACAGAGGGCTGAGGTTGTGGCTCAGTTGTAGAGCACTTTCCTAGCATGTGTGAAGCACTGAGTTAGATCCTCAGCACCACATATAAATAAATAAACAAAATAAAGATATTGTATCAATCTACAACTAATTTTTTTAAAAAGTAATGATATATCAAAGTGCATAAATGCATTCTACTGTCATGTATAACTAATTAAAACAAATAAAAAAAATTTTTAAACCCCAGTAATACAGAGAGATCCCATATACTCTATACCTAGTAACAATCAATAGTAACAGCTTTGCTTGACATCTGTCTTAATAGTATCATAACCTGGAGACTGACATCAATGAAATCCACCAATCTTATTTAGGTTTTTGTTAAAATTCCCCAACCTGTACACATAAGATCTATGAATTTTGCTGTATGTAAATTTTATCTCAGCAATATACTAAAATGATAGTTAAGTCTTAGCAGGCAACAACTGGACAAGGGTACTGCTGGCCTTACCCAACAGTTAATCAATCATCTTCAAACAGAGAAGAAACGTCAGCCTCCATGTTGCCATGTTGGACATGGGTACATGTGCTAGGCCAATTTCACAGAAAAATGGCAAATTATGTACATAATGCACCTGAGAGAGAAAAATCCTTTTTCCCCCCAAAAGATTCCCACCATACAGAGAAGCAGTACATGTTAATGGTTAACAGAATGACTTGACTCAAATAACAGATTAAAGTGGCTCTGTCAAATATTAGCTGGATGACTTTGAGCAAGATTTTTTTTTATTGTTCTAAGCCTCCTACTGCCCATCTGTAAACTGGATATATGAGTCCTCTAGACAAGGCCTGAAATTGGTGGACAGGGTTGGGGGTGGGGAGTGTGGTAGGAGAAAAAAAATATTTGAATGGGTTTAATAATGCTTTCTTCAAAATGTTGTCATGGGAATTGTATATAAAGTACTCACCTAGCACAGTAAAACAAAGTATTCCACAAATGGTGGCATTTCATGCTATAGTCATATAGGGACCAAATATCTAAACATCTACCCTTCACAGCTTGTCTACCACCTTCTAAGACTCTTGGAAGGAGTAACATACTGAGTCCTTAACACCTTAGTGCAAATTAATTTTTAGCAAAAAGTGACTTTCTCAGAGACAAGCAAGATGGGCCAGTTATAGGGTAATTTATTTGGGACAGATGTAGGGGAAAACAAAGTGAAAGGAGAGTGTTTGCTGTTTGCAAGTAACTAAAACAAATCTCTGCTTTGCTGACAGCAGAAGATTGGAAAATCAGGCTTAAGGGTCACTCTATAGGCCTAGTCCACAGAATCTATAGTCACCCTTAAAGGAGGAAGTAGCTACTTAGTGCCTGTCCTCAATTGTTTCTTTGCATCAATTGCTCAAGATTAAAAGTGTTAGGAGAAAGTATCAGATTAGTCAAGCTCAGGTCAACTTTTCCATCCTGGCTCTCAAACTGGACAAGGTAGGGAAGGACTGAACACCTTTGGCTTCCAAAGAGTGAAGCAGAAACCTGGCATTGCCTTCCACCAAGTCCATCCTGATGAAGGATTGATATTCCCTAAAAGAAAATTGGAATACTCTTGGGAAATGGCAGTAGATACTGAGCAGCTGAAAAACAACAAATATCTACCAGAGAGAATTTAGGACAGAGTAGTAGAGGGCCATAAAATGCCCTTTTCTCCTTAGCAGGTTCTTAGGTACATTTAAAGCTCAATGACCTTTTTGGTGATCCCATTATTAAATTCATCTCAACAACATCTATGAGCAGCAGAGAGGGGCTATCAATTTATTTCCTCATTAGTGATGTTATGTCTCTCATTGTATTTCTTAATAGTTCAAGTGCTTTCTGTGGAGGTCAGCAAGTAGTGCAAATATTTAAGAGCATCATTTAGTGGTACATTTTTTCATACATAAAACATTGGGATGAATTCTTTAAAGAAACCATAAAATCAACTATACTAGCAAGGTATACACAGCAGTCATCAGAATACTGAAATACAGAGAAATTTAAATTTTAGTTCATTTAAATGTTGCCAGAATAAATATTTCACTTCCATAGAAATATTACCTTAGCACTGCTCACTAAAGACTTCTAGGGAAGAAGGAAACCAAATTACAAATTTGAAAATTACAACGTGCCTGAAGTGTATATTTTTTTTAAAAAAAGTGTCCCAAGCCAGGCATGGTGGTGCATGCCTATAATCTCAGCAGCTTGGAAGGCTGAGGCAGGAGAATTGCAAGTTCATAAGCCAGCCTCAGCAATAACAAGGCACTAAGCAACTAAGTGAGACCCTATCTCTAAATAAAGTAGGAAAAAATAGGGCTGGGGATGTGGCTCTGGGCTTGTGCACTCCTGAGTTCAATCCCTGGTACCCCCTGGCAAAAAAAAAGTCCCAGTCTTTCCTATATGCATTTTCTTCAGCTTAAGAGAAACCACATAGCCAGGTATGGTGGTGCACACCTGTAATCCCAGAGTTTCCTGAGGCTGAGGCAGGAGGATTGCATGTTCAAAGCCAGCCTCAGCAAAAGCAAGGTGCTAAGCAACTCAGTGAGACCCTGTCTCTAAATAAAATACCAAAAAAAAAAAAAAATAGGGCTGGGGATGTGGCTCAGTGGCTGAGTGCCCCTGAGTTCTATCCTAATAGAGAGAGAGAGAGAGAGAGAGAGAGAGAGAGCATATATTTCCATGCTAAAATATTTTTGTATTAAATATAAACTTTACCATAAGGGTTTTTAACTTCCCTTAAACTGTGTTTGTATATAAAAGATTTTGTGAATTTTGACAACTACCTTTTCTATTTTGATCCATGTAACATCATAGGATTTTGGAAATCAGTTTTGAATTACATGTGCATGTCAACCAATTCTGAGTACAATTCTGCTCCATAGACATCTTCATTTAGTAAAAAATGAAACAAAACCCCTTGTTTTTGCCATGACACTGTATTTCACAGAAAATTATTTTCATATTATTTTACAAAACAAACAACTATATCCTCGATATTGAATTTTTAAATACAATTTTAAATAGGTTTAGTAATAATGTCATATTTTCCCTTTGACAGAATGACCTTCTAAAAATTTTACGTTGCTTTCATGAATTGGATAAAAATAAAATTGAGCCAACATTAGAATTAACAGATTTTTTAAAATTTGAAGCATTCCATATACTGATATAAAATTGATCTTGTTTCTTTGTGAAGTTCTTCTGCTAATGGATCAAATACAATAACACGTATCAGGTCACTTGACTATGTACAAATCAAAACTTGGAATAAAATGAATTATATTAATTTTAGAAAATGGTGATTTTCCAAAATTAAATGAGTCTTGTTCTACTGATATATATATATATATATATATATATATATATATATATATATACTCTCTCTCTCTCTCTCTCTCTCTCTCTCTATATATATATATATATATATATATATATATATATATCCCTTCTGAAGATGTATATGTTCAACTGTTGTCTTTAGGCCTAGCCTTCTTAAATTAACTACTAAGTTTCAAAATAGATGGTCATGTGTCTTTCACAGATGATCTGCTTGGATTTTATATGGTCAGTCAATGGTATTTTTTTTTGGCTTCCAAGGTAAATAGCAAATGTCTCCAAAAGTGTTGTGCAAATTACCTGTCCATAATCAACTTTCTTGAGAAATAATGAAGTCAGTGATTTGTCATTAATAATCATGTACTTCATTTATTAGCTCATGGTAACTAAAAGTGTCTATTGCAAAACAAAAGCATTATCAATGAATAAAATTGTCATACAATAAATGACAAAATCACAATAGCAAGAACATTCAAGATAATCTCCATAGGGAGGGTTGGCAAATGACTGCCAGCAGGCTAAATCAAGCATACGCCCATTTTTGTGCATAAAGTTTTATTAGAACATAAACACTGTCTTTCATATGTCAGAATTGTCTATGGTTACAACAGACGTCATATGACCTAAAATATTTGCTATCTGGCACTGTAAAATGTTTGCTTACCCCTACTCTTTTTGCAACATAGCCAGGCTAGTCACGCTCTATTTTCAGTACATATTTTATACACACCTAACCCAGGATTTCACTACCTCAGTGTTATCGCTATTTTGAGCTGGATAATTCTTTGTTATAGTGAGAACTATCCTGTGCATTGTGGGATGCTTAGCAGCATCTGTGATTTCTCCTCACCAGATGCCAGTTTCACCCTCTCACTTGAAATGACCAAAAATATCTATAGTCATTGCTAAATATCTGCTGGTGGGCAAAATTACCTTCAAATGAAACTCACTCACATAGCTTATAATTCACCATTGATCCCATATATTGGAACATAGCAATTCCATACAACTTGAGGCTGTAGCTTAATATACAGCACAACTGGTTGGTACAACAAATGGACAGCAGTGTGAAATATTTCTCCCATCAGATTCTGAGACCAGTGGGCATTAGCTATCTCTAGTCATTGATGAAACACACATCATCAAATCATCTAGTACCCTGCATTCTGTCCTTGGAAAGAGTGTGCCAGTTGCTTTATGTCTAGAAAGGGTCGGGAAACAAGTAATGGATTATATTTCTAATTATTTTTTAGATTTAACTATGTGTTAAGTGAGAGCTTGGTCCACTACCTATGTATCTTACGCATTACTTCAGGAGCTTAATACAGAAGCCTTATGTAGAAAGTGGAGGTTCACCAAACCATGAGTTAACTGGGCAAATAAGTAATGCATAATAAATCCAATACAGATTTTCCATATTTCTAAGTGTTTAGATTCCTTATTATATCACACCAAGAAATCTTTAGCATCTCAATCTCCTTTATTCTGGACCCTTTATTAAGTCCAACTGAACAAACATTTGGAGCCAGTCCCAGAATCTTAAGGTAGCATAATAAAATCAGAATCTCCTAGTAAGTGGTTTCTAAACATCTAGCATTTTGATCTGCTTTCCTTGGTATAGTTTCTACTCAACCTATTCTGATTCTGGCCAATATACATTAGTAAATTTGCAATTTTCCAACTGGAACCTGCCTAAGATCTGATTCTAGTTTAGGTGTGGCAGTAATCAAAAGTAGTGGGCTAAGAGTTGAGGAGAATTTTATCCTTTTTTCAAGGTAATGCTCTCAGCAAGGTTGCTATAGGATCTTCAAGAAATAAAGGAACAACTTCATCAACCAGGAGAAGAAGAAATTCTATGGGGTTTGAGGTACTGAGTTATCTGAGTCCTACAATGTCTCCATTCCAATTCTTGGGATCCCACTCTTTCTTAATCCAAAGATAACTTTTATGTATATAATCTGTTAGCTCAATGAATTTTGCAGCAGCCTAAAAAATCAAAATTTCACTATTTATGAGTAATGAGACTCTTTGAATAAAGTCATAGAAATTTCACAAATTTTGTTTTTATCTCTTTTTGTTAAATTTCTATTTACATATGGACACAATACCTTTATTTTATTTATTTATTTTTATGTGGTGTTGAGGATCAAACCCAGTGCCTCACGTGTGCTAGGCAAGTGCTCTACCATTGAGCCACACAACCCTAGCCTTGTTTTTATCTTGATACAAGACATTAGGATGTTGAGGATGCCTCTCTCTTTTCTTCAAGCTGCCTCGTTCAGCTAGAAGCAACTAGCATATACTGCAAATTTGCAATTCTTTAAGCCTTTCATATTACTCTATGACCACTGTCTCTAGATCCCTTAGAGCCTTGTCCAAAACAAGCTATTATTTCTAAGGAGTACAGATAATAATTTAATTAGTTGTTGTTTTAATGGATGCATGTCTTGGACTGCCTTGGCATCAGTCAAGTTTTTAGAATCATCAACAATTAGATATAATAAATCCAAGATTCTCCCCCCAACACACACACTATCTTCCTGAGGATCTGTTTCTTGCAATTACTCCCGGCACCAATTTCTTGATTACATTGGTTATTAAGGTGAAAAGGCATTCATAAATAGTTCTTATTATTGCTTAGAGGGCTGGAGAATTGGACTTGAAGCTAAACTTCCAGGAACAAACCCTGAAACCATATATCAAAACACACTTGATGAATTATTGCCACTGATCCCTGGAGAAAGCCCACGTTGTCACTACCCTGGTATCAGATCTGTGGCAGGAACTCAACTTTTCAACCACTGGGAAACTACTTTCATTGTTATAACTTGGTGCTAGACACATCTTCAGAAGAAATGGAAGCACTATAGCAGATTGTTCACTTCTAAAGAAGAGTCTCACATGGGTGCATCTCATTGACAGGGTCTAGGACACATCTCTGCTCAGTAGCTACAAATAGTGCTGTGAACTTGAGTTTTTAATCCCTATTTTGGGAAGCTGGACTCATATATGGGGTTTTTCTTGTTCTAGTTTTGTACTGGTGTTGGACACACCATCCTACAAGTCAGAAGCTAAAATAACAGCGTTTATTTTGCTTATAAATCTAAAATTTGGGCAAGATTCGGAGGGGAGAGTTAATCTGTGTTTCATTCAGGGTAAGCTGGGGTCTAGAATCATCTGAAATCCTAGTCACTTTTATGCCTGGTGGCTAATGGTGGCTTTCCCAATGAGACCTGAACTGAAGCCATTGCCAGACATATACATGTCATCTCTCCATTAAAAACCAAACTGTTTATCTCTACACAACTTGTTTTCTGTATTAACCTGACTTTCCTATTGTATTGGTTTGTTCACGTGATTTTAATATTACAATAGACTGTTCACTGGAAAATTAAAGTTGCAAAGCAAAATTATTGTATTTTTACAGGAACTCTCTGAAAGCCCCATCACTCTTCAATAGAGAAATTAACATCCTAAGAATCTTTCAGCCTCTAGCCTCAAAAATGTTCTCCTTGAAATGTCTACCAAACCTTAGATCTTTATCCTGACCTAATCAATCCTCTATGTTGAAAGACCACTGTAAACCACTCAACTCTCAACAGTATTAAATATTGTCTTCCCCCTCTGATACTCTCTTTGACTCTGTGAGGTATTTCTTTAAGCAATGTACATAGCTTAATCATTTCAGAGTGTTTTTCTGGGTATTTCTGGGTATCCAACCTTGGGTACCATGTATTCTTTGCTTTAGTTCCACATGGTGACTAGGTTTCAAAGCTGAGCATCTCCAAAGAGAGAGCTGTGTAGTTGTAATGCAGTTTTTTCCTAACCTCTGGTCAGAAATTACACAGCATCGTTTCTGTAACATTGGAATCATTGAGGTCACTGCAAATGCTCATCTAGTTTCAATAAAAGGGTTAGGCTCCACCTTTTGATAGGAGGAATCAAGAATTATCATGCAGGTTTTTAAATCATCACATTCTCCAACTGAAGAAAGACTATGCAAAGTTAATGTGCAGCCATGAATGTGAAGACTATGATACCAAAATATTGATAGTGTTTAGCTTAGGAAGTACAATTGTGGAAGGGTTTTGCTTGTATAGATTTTCTTTAATTAACACATATTCCTTAGTTGATTAAAAAGATATACATATCTTTAATTTGGGGGAGAGGTACTGGAGATTCAACTCAGGGGCACCCAGCCATTGAGCCACATCCCCACACCTGTTTTGTATTTTACTTAGAGACAAGGTCTCACTGAGTTGCTTAGTGTCTCGCTTTTGCTGAGGCTAGCTTTGAACTCACAATCCTTATGCCTCAGCCTCTGGAGCTGCCAAGATTACAAGTGTGCCACTGAGCCCAGCCCATATCTTCATTTTAAGTTTGATAACCCAGTAAGAAAACATTTCGGTATAAAAGGTCGAAAAGAACACCTATAACCTAAATGTTCAAAAACATCATAATGGTTAATTTGAATTGTCAATTTGATTGGATTAAGAGATGCTGAAAATTAGGAGGCTTCTGGGTGTGTCAGTGAGGGTGTATCTAGAAATGATTGGCATGTGGGATAGCAAACTGAAGTGGAGACCCTCCCTAAGGCTTGGGTAGAATAAAAGTTGGAAGAACAAGGAAGCAGCAGCAGATGCAAGCTGGATTCTTCTTGAACTGGTTCTTGATTGCTGCTGTGATTGCCCCTTACGCCTTTATTCTTCCAAAATGGACTCTGCCAGTGATTCCCCAGGGAGTCTCCAGAAGGCTTCAGTCTTAGACTGGGGTAGCATCATTGATCCCTCTAGTTCTGAGGTTTCAGCATCTTGGATTGAACAGCTACTGGTTCCTCCAGCTCTCCAGCCTGCAGATGGCCATGTGGACTGTCCAGATTCTGGTTGTGTAAACCAATGTATTATAATCATACCTCCTGTTGATTCTGTTCCTCTAGAAAACCCTTACTAATACAAACATTTAACTTTGTTATTGAGATCTAATTTATATAGCATCAAGTTCATTCATTTTTTGTGTACAATTCAATGCTTTCTAAGTCAATTTATAGTTTGCAACAATTGCCAATGTCCACGTTTAGGACATCTCCATCACCCTATAATGTTCCTTATACCCATGTACAAATAGGTAGCAATGAATTCCACTATTCTGTATAATATTAATGCACCAATAAAAAAGACTCCTATTGTCCATTTTCATCAATTTTAATTCTTGTACCCATTCCAGGGAACTACTGCTTAATTTATGTCTGTAAATTTGCCTATGGTGGATATTTCATATAGATGCAATCAGATAGTATGTAGTGTTCTGTATCAGGTGTCTTAGCAAAATGCTTTTGGGGTTCATTAATGTTATGACATCAATACTCTATTTGTTTTACTTGCTGAATAAAATTCTATTGTATGGATATATCATAATTTGTTTCTTCATTCTCTAGTTGTTGGGCATGTTAACTGTTTCTGAGTTTTGACTATTAGAAATAATAAGGCTATGCAAATTTGTATACAAGTCCTTGTGTGAACATTGTTTTTATAGACACACAGGAGTAGAATTTTGAGTTGTATGGTAAATTTATGTTTACTTTTTTAAGATACTGCCAAACTTTCTCAAAAGTTGCTGTGCCATTTTACATGCCCACTACAAGTTATTTTATCTATCTATCTACTATCTATTTTTGGTGCTGGGAATTGAATCCTGGGGCACTTTAACACTGAGCTATATCCACAGCTCTTTTTCTTTTTTTAATTTATTTTTTTAGTTGTAGATGGACACAATACCTTTATTGTTTATTTTTATGTGGTGCTGAGGATCGAACCTAGTGCCTCAAACATGCTAGGCAAGTGCTTTACCACTGAGATACAACCCCAGCCCTCACAGCTCTTTTTCTTCTATTTTTTTTTTTTTTTATTTTGAGACAAGGTCTCACTGAATTGCTGAGGTTGCCCTCACACTTGCAGCCTCCCACATTGCTGGTATTAGAGATGCACACCATTGCTCCTGGCTCACCACAAATTTATTGGGGTATTTCCCCCCCAAATCCTCACTAACACTTGTTAATATCTATCTTTTTAGTGTAGCCATTGTTGTATTGTGAACACACACTTATTTGTATTTCTTATTTGCATTTCCCTAATGATCAACAATGTCAAGAATCTTGTTGTATATTTATTAGTCATTTGTATGTCTTTTTAAAATTTAAATTAATTTTAACTGATACATAAAACATGAAAATTACACATTTATGAAGTGTCATGTGATGTTTTGATGCATGTATACAGTGTATAATGTTTAAATTAGTTTAAACAGACAGATGTGGCACAATCCCGGCTATTTGGGAGGCCAAGGCAGGAGGATTGCAAGTTTGAGGCAACCTCAGCAACTTAGAGAGATCTTGTCTTGAAGTAAAAAATAAAAAAGGACTGAGACAAAGAGAAATGAAGGGAACGGAAGGAGGGAGAAATAGGAAAGACAGTGAAATGACTTAACTTTCCTATGTATATATCATATAAGAATACACCATGGTGAATCTCAACATTGTGTATAGTCACAAGACTGAGATCCTAATTAGAACAATATGTACTCCATGTGTGTATACATATGTATACATCTCTACTGTCATGTAAAACCAAAAAGAATAAATAATAAAAATGGCTGAGAATGTAGCGCTGTGCTAAAGTTCTTCCAGGTTCCATGTCCAGTAGGTATCAGTGAGGCCACTCAGCTTCACATATACTTCTGGGTTCTGGGAGACTGATGTCTGACATTTTGGGAGAGAAAGGGAAGGGAAGTGTTAGAGTCTGTAAACAAGTCAAAATAACACCTGGCATTTTGCCAGGGGAATGTTAGAGTTCGTAAACAAGTCTGGATGGTGCCTGGCAAAATGCCAGAGGGAGTGGTTTGAGAAGTAACAAAAGCGAACTTATTGGTTGACTGATGTATCTAGTTTATGCTAATTAGATAAGCTGTGTGGAATGTATAAATACTGCTCCTGTCCTGCAATAAACGGCTCCTACTCCTGCTGTATCAATCTACACAAGTTGTTCGTCACCCCCCCTGATTATTTTGCTGCAGCTGGACTGTGGCAGATGGTGGCCCGTACGGGGAGCCCCTGGACACTCGGGGGTAAGTGACGAAAAAAAGCTGCCTGTCCATAGATAGGACGGGAGCAAATCTGCTAGTCCCTAGGCAGATAGGGCGAGAGGAAAAATGACCATTTCGAGAAAATGGAGAAGATTGATACAGTATGTTTGTGTCTTGTTTTGTCTCAGTGTATTGTATTGTCTTTGTGATGAAAATATGGAAGGGGTGAGAAATAAATTACTAAGGGAAGAAGGCACCCCAGTGGAACCAAGAATAGTTAGGGCATGTGTTGATAAGAGCCCAGGAACTCTAGTCAGAAAGAAAAAGAAAGTTCAGAAGAAGAAGGATTATCAGGAAAAAAGTTGCAGCAAAAGGCTATTACTAAATACTTTTCGTTACCGGAGGGTGCGTGAAGCGGAGAGGCGGCTGCCGAATGTGCAAGCCGGTCACAGCGCAGCAAGGATTTTCCAAGAGGTGGCGGCAACTGGCCCTTCCCCGTCTCCTGGCCGGGGAGCTGGCTCTTCCACTGCCGGGAGCCCAAATCTAGACCTGACCTGGAGGCACAGTCTCGCAGGCTCTTGCTCCCTGTGCCCAGTAGCAGTTTGAGTCGGGGACACTCCCCAGGGCCATCTGGGGCTGCCTGGGACGCTGCAGCTGGGAGAGGACACATATGGCATCCCTGAAGTTTGATCATTTCCAAGGCCAGTAACTACAATGGTTCTCCCACACCTGGAAGCTAATGAGTAATGAGCACTATATTAAGGCTTATTTCAAATGTAAAAAACCTTGAGATAATGTAGTAAATTGTTCAGAAGGTGTTTTCTTAGTGCCTGCTGGAATATTACAGGATTTTCTTTAGCCATCCGGAGTTCCGCCTTCATCCCAGTGCCTGTGAAAACGAGGGTGGAAGAATTTCCAGTGTTGCTGAAAACCGGACGAAACTTCGGCTGAGAAATGGACGAAACTTCGGAGCTGTTGCTGTTTCTGCTGCTACAGCTTAGGCTAGCTGCCTGCAGAACTTACCTGGACTGTGACCTGGACTGTGAGTTAATCTATTGAGACATTGCTTTACCTGGACTGAGACAACAAACTGTAATCTACAACAAATTGTAACTCGGTATCTTTGCTAATGGTGTCATTGCTGGTATAATTTTTCCAAGGGCTTCTTGCATGGAGCCATCAATTGGCTTGGTATTGTGGATTTTGTATCCTCCCCTTCTGTTTGTAGCAGGTTATTTATGGTGTTTCTGTAAAAACCACTATGGTCGTTATTTAAATTAAACAAAAGGGGGAAATGTTAGAGTCTGTAAACAAGTCAAAATAACACCTGGCATTTTGCCAGGGGAATGTTAGAGTTCGTAAATAAGTCTGGATGGTGCCTGGCAAAATGCCAGAGGGAGTGGTTTGAGAAGTAACAAAAGCGAGCCATTAAGTGTGGAGATTCCTGATTGGTTGACAGCTGTATCTAGTTTATGCTAATTAGATAAGCTGTGTGGAATTTATAAATACTGCTCCTGTCCTGCAATAAACGGCTCCTACTCCTGCTGTATCAACATACACAAGTTGTTTGTCACCCCGCCGGTTATTTTGCCCAGCCAGCCGGGCTGCGGCAGGAAGCATACCATACTATGATGGATAAGAGAACCCAGTAACAGGCTTTGGAAAACATTTTTTCAATTACTAGTACATTGCCATTTACTTCCTGGCAGCAAAGTGAGAAGAGACTGCATCAGAAGTGAGATGCCCTTTCCTCCACAAGGGACAGTGGGGCAAGAGTGCTTGGGTTTCCCCATGGGCCAATGGAAGGGTGAAGTTGGAACTCTGCCCACAAAGATCCAATCCTGTTCTGCTCTTTTGTTCTTCAGCCTTTCCACACTTCTCTCCAGAGGATGAGCAAAGGGCCTGCCATTCTTTCAAATTTTCCCCTTCATGTGGGCCATAGTTGGACACTTTTTTCCAGTACTCTGGGGCCTAATGGTCCACAACTGTGTTAGTCTCTTTTGCAGTTGGTAGGGATGTCAGGAAAAATAATCCACAAATGAGGAGGTTCATAATTAGAGCAGGATGTGTTCCAAACATCAGTAATTATTTCCATTCTTTACCTGGACTATCCCTGATAATAGAATTAAGGCTTATTCAATCTGATGGATATGCCTTCTATGTATTTCTCTTGGCATTTACAATGTCTAGAAATTCACAAAGAGGGACTGGCTGAGTAGCTTAGTGGCAGACTGCTTGCCTAGCATGCACAAGTTCTTTGGTTTGATTCTCAGCACTGAAAAAAAAAAAAAACAATTGGGTGTGGTCAACATGAGTAGAGCATGTGAGTGTGTAGAAATTCATAAAGACAGATGGCTTATTCTAGCAAGTAATTCTCTCATAGCTAAATAAATGGTATAGGTAATGCAGTATCTTGAAGCAGTGAGGGAGACATGGAATCCTTTTACAGGTAGCAAAATGAACATTTATCTGCTTTTCAGCATTCACAATTAATGAACCTTTGTCTATTTGAATGAGTTCTACTAGAGCTCTGTATGCCTGCACTCCATTGTCAGTATCTCTTCATTTAGCAATTCTTATTTAGTGCCTTTCACTTTATCGTTGACATAGCTTGGTTCAAGAACTTGAATTTCTTATGACATCATGACCAAGTAAATTTATTATATCCTGAAAAAGGAATTGCATGACGATTCAAAAACAAACATTTTTTTGGTATCAAGGAGTCAACCTGGGGGCACTTTACCATTGAGCCACATCCCCGGCTCTTTTTATTTCTTTATTTTTTATTTTGAAACAAGGTGTTGTTAAGTTGCTGAGGCTGACTTTGGAATTATGATCCTCCTGCCTCAGCCTCCCCAGTATCTGGGATTACAGGCATGTGCCACTGTTCTGGGCTTGATGATTCAAATTTGACACTGCAAATATAGAAGATGTCTATTGCTTACATTTGCCTGCTGACTTTCATGACATCTAGTTTTAACCTTGATGGATAAGAGAACCCAATAACAGGCTTTGGAAAACATTTTTTCAATTACTAGTACATTGCCATTTACAAGGAGGAGGATTGACCATGAAAATTTTATTATTTTATCCCCAGTTTTGAGAGGGTGAGAATTTTTTTGTGTGTGTTTGTTTATCTTGCCAGAATTTGAAAATAAATATTCATATTTTCTCCTTTTTTATACAAAAGTTAGCATATGCACTGTATGGCATCTTGACATATTTTACTTGACATATTTTAGAACATATAAAACATTCTCAGCCTTTTCATAGTTGCATAGCTTTGTATTGTGTGGATGTATCATCATTTTTTAAGTCAATCCTCAGTTGATAGACACTGAGTGTCTTCCAAACTTTTACTATTACCAAAAAAAGCTTCAATAACCAAACCTGCATATACATATTCTCACGTATGTGTGTGCACATGTGTGTGCATGTGTATGTGCATGTGCACACATGTAACTGCCCGATTCCTGGGTCCAAATTACATGTATAATTTTGATAGCTATTGCCTCTCATATGTGAGAAATGGAAAGTCTAGTGGTCCATTTTCAGAATATAGTATTCAGCCTTAATTGGATCCAATTGTAGGTATTTTAATTATAGCGCTTCCCTTTGCCCCAATTTTAAATTTAGCCAATCTAATATATTGTAACCCCAAGCTCCACCAATCAGGGTGAAGGGCAATGCTGCATTAAGGATAAAAGCAGGCAGACTGCCCACCCAGGTGTGCTTGCTAGCCTGGTTCCAGGGGCATGCCCTCCTAGCAGAAGTTTGCCTTGCCCACCCACGTTCTAACACGTTTGATTTCTTGGGACACCTTGGTATAGTCTAACAATTTTGGCACCCAGTATGGGGATCCACACATCACCTAGGTAGTGTGGGGACCTCCCTCCCCTTAGAGGACATGCGTCCTGCTGCCTTACTATCGTTGCCTCCATGTGGGGAAGGAAACTGTGATCCATGAGGCTGACAAAGGACCCAAAATCTGAAGTGGATTGGCAATAAAGATAAAGGGCTCAAGTGATCAGGTACATGGACTAAAGTAGGAAAATCTGTTCTGGAGCTTTAGAGAGAAGTACTTCCTTGGTAGTTGAGACATCCCAGAGGTTGTGTGACACACGAATGCAAGAAAGCCCACAAAAGGGTAGAGGTTAAACTCTATTCAGAAACACAAGGCCACATCTAGGAAAAAAGAATGGGAGTTATGGAATAAATCTCTAGTAATTAGGATTGAGGATACAGGGCCCTCAGGGTATATAAGAAACCTCCAATAAAGTGGTGTTGAGTACATAAGAGAAAATTAATTATAGGAACCTACAAGAAAAAAATGGGGAATAAAAATTCTAGGCCTAGGGACAAGGAAGAACAATGGAAAGAGCTCGTATGTACATTTTTTTTTCCTTTGAGCCCTTTTCAAGTTTGGGTCATAGTGCAAAAATCTGTGACAGCTCTATTTTAATCTGTGCATTGTATGTGTGTGTGTCTATATATGTGTTTGTGTCTATATCATGTACATAGTACCAAAATTGGCTTATAGATAAAAAAAAGTACTCATAAATTTAATAAATGGACCCGAATACCTTTCAGTTCATGTGACTTAAATAAAACTTTGACAAAAAGGGTCAATCTAAATTGATAAGAGTAAAGGTGACTTTGAAAGTATTTACCCACAAGTTTTCTAGGTGGCCATGTTACCAAAAGCTCAGTCCTTGTCTCCAATGCCAATTCAATAATGAAGACACAGTTTTGAGAAAAAAGAAAAGGAAGGTTTATTGCTTTGCTAGTAGGGAGAAATGTAGTGGGGTGGTCCTGTCCCAGAGGCTGTGATTCTGTCCATCAAGGAGAACAAAGAGTTTTTCAAGAAGCTATTCAAAGGCTCCATTCCAGGTGTTCTCTGTAGGGGGATTGTGGTTCACTTATTAATTTGGGAGATAGCCATCCCTGAAGTCTGAATTTCTTGGCTCTTATGGTGGGGGGTTGTGCTCAAAGACAGATAACTGAGTCTAAGATGGGGGAAATGGTGATCCTGTTCCCTAACCCCAGGTTAAGAAGGAGGAAAGGGAGAAGAAGAAAACAGAAACATACCCATTTAAAAATAACCTGAGTTATTTTTACTGGGTCAAATGATGATTTCATTCCAAGTTTTCTGAGGAATCTCCATACTGCTTTCCAGAGTGGTTGCACCAATTTGCAGTCCCACCAACAATGTATGAGTGTGCCTTCCCCCTCCCACATCCTTGCCAGCATTTATTGTTACTTGTATTCTTGGTAATTGCAATTCTCACTAGGGTAAGATGAAATCTCAGTGTAGTTTTAATTTACATTTCTCTAATTGCTAGAGATGTTGAACATTTTTTTTTCATATATATGTTGACTGATAATATATCTTCTTCTGAAAAGTGCCTGTTCAGTTTCTTTGCCCATGTATTGATTGTGTTATTGGCGTTTTTTGGTGTTAAGTTCTTTTGAGTTCTTTATATATCCTGGAGATTAATGCTCTGAGGTGCAGATGGCAAAGATTTTCTCCAATTTTTTAGGCTCTCCATTTATGTTCTTGATTGTTTCCTTTGCTGGAAGAAGCTTTTTAGTTTGTTATCATCCTGTGTATTGTTTCTTCTTTAAAAATATTTATTTTTTAGTTTTAGGTGGACACAATATCTTTATTTTATTTTTATGTGGTGCTGAGGATCAAACTCAGTGCCTCACGCATGCCAGGCCAGCATGCTACCACTTGAGCCACATCCCGAGCCCCCCATATATTGTTTCTTGATTTTAATTCTTGCACTTTAGAAATCTTGTTGAGGTATTCATTTCCTAAACCAATATGATGGTGAATTGGTCCTACTTTTTAAATCCACTTCTCAGTATATGCCCAAAGGACTTAAAATCAGCATACTATAGTGAGGCAGCCACATCAACATTTATAGCAGCTCAATTCACAATAGCTAAGCTATGAAACCAACCTAGGTACCCTTTAACAGATGAACGGATAAAGAAAATGTGCTACATATACACAATGGAATATTATTCAGCCATAAAGAAGAATGAAATTATGGCATTTGTGGGTAAATGGATGGAACTGGAGACTATCATACTAAGTGAAATAAGCCAATCCCCCCAAACCACGAGCTGAATGTTTTCTCTGATAGGTGGATTGTAACATACAATAAGTGGTGGGTGGGGCCAGGGGGAAAGCAAGGGAAGAATAGAAATTCATTGGATTAGACAAAGGGGAATGAAGAGAAGGGAGGGGGGGATGGGAATAGGAAACACAGTGGAATGAATCAGACATAATTCTCCTATGTTCATATGTGAATACATGACCTGTATAACTAACTCCACATCACGTACAACCACAAGAATGGGGAGTTATACTCCATGTGTGTATAATATGTCAAAATACATTCTACTGTCATGTATATGTTAAAAGAACAAATAAAAAATTATACAAAATATAACCTCAGTAGCAGAGTAGCAAAGGCTGTATTCAAAGTATGAGGTGGACCACTGTTAAAGTCAGACAATCAGAGTGTTGGTCTCTATAAAATGTTTAAAGTGCAACATCCATTGCTTCTAAGGCTTTTCTTTGGCAGGAATAACTTACATAAAGTGTAAATTAGACTTGTTTGATATCTTGGCTTTCATGGGTAACCTAAGTTAGAAATGGGTAAGTTAGTTTTAACATAAATGGAATTAATCTTCCTAAATGTGTATGTTAGAGAAGACATCTCATGAATTTGCAAAGTTAAGATACTAAAACATAAACTAAGTTATTGGCTTCTTGAATTCCAAAAGGTAACATATATTTGGGTATATTAAATGTGTTTTTATAAATTGGTAATTTTTTTAAAAAGAGTTAAGGGCTGGGGATGTGGCTCAAGCGGTAGCGCGCTTGCCTGGCACGCGTGCGGCCCAGGTTCAAGCCTCAGCACCAAATACAAAGATGTTGTGTCTGCCGAAAACTAAAAAATAAATATTTAAAAAATTCTCTCTCTCTCTCAAAAAAAAAAGAGTTTAAGATTGCTAGTTTCTGGGTCTTAACCTAAAAGCAAGGTTACTAAGAGTTAACATTCTAACAGGTGTAATTCTATATTCATACAAAAAGTTTCAGCTGTGTTTTGATTTAAGTACTGTAAAGATTAAAGTATTTTATTTTATTAAAAAGGAGTAAGTTTTTGTTTAAATGAAAGAAGATGTAACTCCAGTCATGGAAGTGGGAACCTAACAGAGGTTTTATGGCTTCTGGATAAAAGAATCAATCAGAGTCCGTGATAAACAGGTTTTTGTTTGTTTGTTTGTTTGTTTTTTGTAGTACTGGGAATTAGACCCCAGGGCCTTGTGCATGGGAGAAAAGCACTCTACCGACTGAGCTATATCCCCAGCCCTCAATGGATATTTTTTTAAAATGTTGTGTCTAAAGGTTGTATAATCATTTGGGTTTGCCCCCACCTTCATTTTACCACCACTACAAGACAAAAAGAGTAGACTGGAATGTTTGTCCTCAGTGGGTTGCCTTTACATTTGGAAAAAAAAGCCTTAATTGGGGCCCATTACCCTGAGTGCCTGACAATTAACAATATTCTTGTGCTTAAGTCCAAGAAATAGAGACCGAAAGCTAAGGATGTCAATGAAGTGTAGAATGTCTTAAGCTGCGGAAAGTTTATGGAAGGTAAATCTCAAAAAGTTTGTGCACGTGATTAAATTGGGCATAATTAGCACCATCAGTTAAAGCGCAGTTGCTAGCCAGGTTCCAGTAGCGTGCCCTTCTGCCAAAAGTAAAGTTTGCCTTGCCCACCCACTTTGGAGCACGTGTTTGATTTCTTGCAGTATTTCTAACATAAAAATATACAATTTTCTACCGGAAATGTATACAGAAGCTTGTTTGTTTACAGAAAGAGCCATGATTTTCCATGTGCTCAGACTTTTTATTTTTTAAACTAAAAACAAAATTAAGCACCAACCAACCAACCAATCAAAAACCCTCTAGTTTTTAGTCTCTCACCCAGAATCAATCTTTTTTTTTCTCCCTGTCTAGGCAAGTGCATTCTTCTAATTTGCAGATAAGCTAAACCATGTGTGAATAGTTGTTTTTTTTTTTTTAAACATAGGCCTTAAATTATTCCATCTTGGAACATCTTCAGGTTTCTCTTAGTTTCTGTTCATATGTCATTCCTTTTAATTATTACTTTTTAAAAATTTGAACTATTAGGTCCATCAAGATGGAATGGTGGTTAAGTCCACAAGGACAGATAGACTTATATTAATACATAGTATAAATCATTCCCCTTCTTCACTCAATAAGTGTCTTTCCAGACATAGGGATGCACACCCAATCCCAGTTACTCAGGAGGTGGGCCAGGAGAAAGACAAGTTCAAGACTAGCCTGGGAAACTGTAAGACCATGTTTCAAAATAAAAAAAAAAAAAAATAAAAAGGGCTGGGGATGAAGCTCAGAGGTAGAGCACCCCTGGGTTCAATCCTTATTACTGTAAATAAATAAATAAATAAATAAATAAATAAATGAAAGTCCTTTGAGGCTAAACATTATTAGATTTGACTTATGGTCAAACATAGTACCAGTTTGTGAGATACAAAAACCTAAAAATCTCACACATTTATAATTGATCCTTTTATGCTTTATCACATAAGTAAAATCTTCTTAAAATATAAAACCACTCATGTTGAAAAATATTGTCTTCAGATAATTTTTCCATAAAGAAAAATTCATTTGCTTTTTCAGAGAAAATGAACTTGGTGATATGATTAACATATTTTTTGTTTTGGTACTGGGGATTGAACCCAGGGGCACTTAACCAGTGAGCCACATCCCCAGCCCTTGTTTTAATTTTTAATTTTGTGACAGGTCTCATTGCCTTGTTTAGTGCTTAGTTGCTGAGGCTGAAATTGAATTTGTGATCCTCCCACCTCAGCCTCCCAAATTGCTGGGATTATAGGCATAGGCCACCAAGCCTAGCCTGATTAACATATCTTAATGTTAAATAATGATATGATGTTGATCAATAATTTATAATGTTTTGATATATAAACTCGTATAAATAAGCAGAATTTGGGGTCCTCTTTAGGTGTAGTATTATAACAATAACCACCATAACTCCCATTTGTATGGTGCTTTATACTTTACAAAGCTCCTTTATGTACATGATAATTCCAATTCCCATTGGTTGCATATACCAGGTACTTTGATAAACTACATACTAGAAAATATTAGTTTCTTTTTACTCAAGATGGGGACAATGAAAATACATCTTTTGCTTACAATGGGGGCAAAGAAAATGCATTATTATAAAAAGCCAGCCAATGGTAAATTATAAAGAAAGTAGAATGATGGTTGCCAGGGGCTGCCAGGAGGGGGAAATGGAACATTATTGTTTAACGGGTATGGAGTTTCAATTTGGGAAGATGAAAAGAGTTCTAGAAATAGATGATATTGATAGCTAAACAGCAATATAAATGGATTTATGTAATGCCACTGAACTGCACACTTAAAAATGCTTAAGTTCATACATTTTATGTTATGTACATTTTACCACCATAAAAATTGTTGGGAGTAGGGGGAAAAGGCAGTGACTAGTGGAGCTAGATTTTGATTTTCTTCCTGTCTAACCTTTGCTTTCTCTTAAGTAGTTATTATCCCCATGTTACAGACAATTAAGGCCCAGAGGGACTAAATTGACATAAGCCACACAACTATCAAAAGGCACAGTTGGAGTTAATATAATGGAAATGATTTTCACAACCAGAGGCTTATGCATAAGATGTCAAAGTAAAACCAGGAGTTGCATCTAAACACTGAGGACTGGGTAATTTGGGGCTAATCACTGCACTTGTCTGGTCCCTCATTTATTCATTTGTAAAATAAAAGGACTGATAAAGATCAGAGTTTTTTTTTATTCAACTTTTTTTTCAAGACTTACAGTAAGAAATGTTTCACAGTGATTCAGTACACACATGCAAAGCCCCATTTTATGAGCAATCCTATGATGATGTCCATGACATGGACTCTTGTGACAGGAACTGAGGCCTGCCAACCACTATGTGTATTTGAAAGCTGATCCTCCAGCCCTAGTCAGGCTTTGAAATGAATGCAGCTCCAGATGATAGCTTGACTAAACTCTGAGACTTGAGCCAGAACTACCCAGCTAAGTTGCTCCTGAATTCCTGACCCTCAGAAAACAGGTGAGATAATAAGTGCTTGTTGCTCTAAGTGACTAGGTGTTTGAGAAATTTGTTATACATCAGCCCAGATAAACAATATAGTACATTAGGCTAATGTGTCACAAGTAGCTGAAGTTTAGTTGTCTAAAGAACTGGAAAGAAGATTCTTTAGGAGATAAGCACAAAGACACTGGGGGAGGATAGAACCAGCAGAAGAGACTTGAGATGATACATGCAGAGTGTCAATTGTATCCTCTGTTCCCCTAAAATTAATTTCATAAACAACTATATTCTTACCACATGCATTGCATTCTGATATCTTCTATTCTATTTTATACCTATTTGTTTTAATAAATGCTGAAAGACAGTCTTTGAATTGATCTCACAATCCACTAACAAATTGTTACCACAGTTGAAAACATTGAACTCAGTCATATTTGAGGTCTATTTTAGGTGCAAACTTCAGGAATTAGGAGGTGGTGCAGTGTTGTTATGATAACTAACATTACTGAGCATCTACTAGGCCAGAATTGTTCGAAACACATTGCATATTCTGTCTCAACTGAAGACAATAAGATAGTTTCTATTAATATCCCCATTTTACAGATGTGAAAACTGGTGCCAGAGGTCAGGAGGAAATGCAGGCAGTCTGTACCCACAATCTACTGGCCTAATCTTCAGTCTTAAAGGTAATCACTCAAGCATTCCAATAAGACAAGACTCTGGTCTATGTCATCTAACATCTATATGTTTTAATGTTTAAAGTACATTTCACTGTAACTGGGTAGAAGGATTTTAAAAAATATATTCCTTTTTATCTATTGTTTTATTAGTTATAATGCAAAGATAATTCTCTAACAAATAAACCTAACTAAAATAGATGTCAGCATCATGTAGAGAGCATTACTTGGATTTAAAAAAATAAGGTCAATAAACATGACGTAAGTGACCAAAAAATGTTAAAATCTGTGTGTGCAGGAGCTGGGTATCTGGGTCTATCACTTTTTTGCTGAATTCTAATGAGCCAAGTCTCCATTAATTATATCTTTCATGTCATAGGAATGTGGTGTTTGTCACAGATATTGGAGTCTGTAAAAGCATCACATCTTCTTAATAAAAGATTCCCAGTAATCAGAGGTTCATACAACTTCAGAGTAAATTATCTAGAGCTGGATACATACAGGGGAAACACATCAGGAGGATGTTTTAGCACCTGCTGTGTGGCAGGTGACATAGAGTCTAGAAAGAGGCAGAAAAAAAAAGACTTAATTCCTACTTTAGATGGTATTGCATTATTATGTACTACAGGGTGTGTTATGCTTTGAATCTGAAATTACCCCCATAGCCTCATGTGTTTAAGGCTTGGTCCCTACAGCAGCAATGTTGGGGGGGGGCAGGTAATTGGATTATTAGGACTCTAACCTCATCAATAGATTAATCCAATAATGGATTAATAACTATTGGGAGGTAATGGTACTTTGAGAAGTGGGGCTAGTAGTCTCACCAATGAAATGCTGGCCTCTCTTGTAAGAAAGAGAACCTCAACATTAAGGTCCTTTCCCTGTTCAGGTTCATGAAGCCAATAACAAAACTAAAGTGGAGTATCAACAGCATAGATAATCAATGGGAAAAGAACAGAGAAATGGGAGCCTAGCTCACAAATCTCCTCCTCAACTCACTGAGTGTTGAGCAGTCACAGATATAGGGCAACAGAAATATAGGGGGGAATATTCATTAGGTTTGGGGGAAGGGGAAGTTTCCTAGGAATCCAGGAACTGGCTAATTTCTTTCCTTATATGGTCTTTCCTGATTGCAACCATGTTGATTATAAACTATCATGGCACTAGTGGGTGTGTCATTTAGCATGAAAATTAGATGATGATTAAGTTTGAGGTCTACTAGAAGTCATTTGAGCAGCCATCTTGGACCCAGCTGGTTTTAGCTTATTACCATGAAGAACATTTGAGCATCCTGCTAAAAATAAGCACAGTTAGGTCATGGTAAGTAAAGCAGGGTAGGCAACGCAGGCTGCATAGATAGTGTACTAGATAACAGGTGGAGGAAGTGCCATTGAAGGGTATATTTTGTCCCTGGCCCATTCCTCTTTGTGCAAGTGTGTGTTTTGCCTGCATGCACTCCCAATCCCCACCATGATGTTCTGCCTAACAACAGGCCTAGGAACAAGGGAGCCAAATGACCATGGACTGAAATGTCTGAAATTTGAGTCAAAATAAACCTTTCCTCTTTTAAGTTGCTTCCTCTCAGGTGTTTTGTCACAGAAATGGAAAACTGACTAACACATTGGGCAATGACAGTGGCCACAACCTAGCTTAGAATACTTTTAGCAGAGAGAAGACAGTCTTTTCATGTCATCTATTTTTTGAAAAAAAAAATGTCATTTTGAATATGTAGCTAAAAAGGGGGTTGTAGAGGTACCATAATTCCCCGAAACCAAATATTAATCCAGATGTCCTGAAAAAATTGACAATTCAAAATAAAAAGTTTTGTAATTATAAAAGAAACACATGCTTTTAAAGAACATCTAGTAAATGCAAAAAAATGTAGAGAATAAAAGAAAAATCTTAACCAGATATTGAATCATGATGTAATAATTATTGGTATTTATGTGTATACACACATTTCCAAAATTTTGTGTATGTGTATACTTTTTGCAATTTCACTTATAATCATAATGTGAGGAAATCATCATGTCAAAATGGTCCACTTAAACATTAACTTGATAGCTGTATAGAATTGCATTCTATAGACATAGTATTTGATAGTGTCCAGTCAGGTAAACAGAAACCATTCTCTATATTTAATGCAGAAAAGGACTTAATGTTAATAATTTGCCACAAAGGTATAAAAAGTGCTGAAAAAAACAAAGAAAAAGAGTACATATCAGTTATTGCTCCATAACAAGTCACTGTGAACTTACAGATGTGTAAAAAACTTAAAATCAGAACGTTTATTTAAGAAACAATTCTGTGATGGGCAATTTAGGCTAAGTTCATGTGGATAGTTCTCTGGCCTCAGCTGAGCTCCCTCACATTTGTGGTTGGTTATAGGTTGCCATTTCTGATTTTGGCTAGGCTCCGTTACATATTTGAGAAATCAACTGGGATAAGAAGCCTAGCTTGACTCGCAGGCACATAGTTTTTCATTCTTTTGCAAGCTAGTCTGGGCTTATTCCCATAGTAGTCTCAGGGTTCCAAGACAGTGAGCAGAAGCCCATGAATTCTCATGAGGCCTCCGTTTGGCATTATTGCAATGTCATTTTCATTGCATTCTATTATCTAATGTAACAAACAAGGCCAGCCAAGATTCAAGGAGAGAGGAAACAGATTCTTCGTTTTCTGGGAAGAACTGTAACCTTGCAATGAAAAATAGCATGGAAAGGGAGAGAAAGAATTCTGGCTAGTTTTACAAACAACTGACAACAGTGAGTATTCCCTACAGACCAGAGAGCTCTACTACTCCTAAGCTAAGCCCACAGGCCTGAACTTGATATAGATCTACAAGCGTTGCCATCACTACCCCTTTTAGAAGTACTGCTACCACTGAGTAGGAATCCAGGAGCCCATAGCCTTACTAATGTTAAAACTGCCACACAGCCAGGAGTGGTGGCACATGCCTGTAATCCCAGCGGCTCTGGAGCCTGAGGCAGGAAGATCACAAGTTCAAAGCCAGCCTCAGCAACAGCGAGGCGCTAAGCAACTCAGTGAGACCTTGTCTGTAAATGAAACACAAAATAGGGCTGGGGATGGGGCTCAGTAGTTGAGTGCCCCTGAGTTCAATCCCCTGTTCCTCTCTCCAAAAAAGGGGGAGGGCTGGGTATGTGGTTCAGTGGTTAACCCCCCCTGGGATCAATCCCTGGTACCAACAACAATGACAACAACAACAAATCCTGTCACACATGTTGAGGACAAATAGTTGCCTATAATACTGTTGTTGTTGCTCCTGATCTGGAGGGTTCCCCAAAGACAGGAAAAAAAAGCTCTTTTCTTTCCAATGTAATCCCACCACCAGGGCTTCCCATTGATGAACCTAACAGGAAGCCAGTTGGAAAAGGAATCTGTAATTTGTAGCTGAGAGCTAACTGAAAAATTACTGCAAAATAGCATCATTTTAAACCTAATCCCCTATTGCTGGATATTTAGATTATTTCTTTTGAGACACAACATAAATGTGAAAAACAAAACTATCAGTGGGATTGTTTCCAAACCCAATAAATATGGATATTTACTTTCTATGGACATGTGCCCTTGGAGCTCAACAAGAAACAGTATATGAACTAGAGCAGGTCTAAATAGCTTTGCTTTATCCCTCCATGAGCAGATTTGTGTTCATCATGAAGCGAATAGCACTGGAGTTCTATCTATGTGATCTATAATCATACAGTTTACTTCAAAAACTGGTCTTTCTGGGTGCAGTGGTACACACCTGTAATCCCAGCAACTCAGGAGACTCAGGAAGGAGAATCGCAAGTTCAAGGCCAGCCTCAGAAACTTAGCAAGGTCCTAAGCAACTTAGTGAGACCCCATCTCAAAATAAAATATTAAAAGGTCTGGGGATGTGGTTCAGTGGTAAGTGCCCCTGGGTTCAATCCGTAGTACCAAACAAACAAACAAACAAAAAAACATTAATGTCTTCACATTGTATCCCATTTGGTTGAGATCTACCAGGATTATTTTAAAGTCATAATTATATTTTTTGTGTCCCTAAATAGAAAAAGTTTCACTCATATTCCTTATGTTCCAACAGTCATAGTAAATACAAAGTCTCAATAATGATTTTTCAGGAAGTATTTGTAGTATTTTTTGTATATAGCATTAGAAAATATTTTCATTATAAATTTAGTGTTGCTTGTAGAAAGTCAAATTAACATTTTCAGAGGTGAAATTTCTCCCTAACACCATGGAAGTTTATCCATTTTTTCCTATGAACACTCTAATAAATTATATGATTATAATCACAGAAGCAGGATATTATGATTCTCTTCTGTAACTTATATGTCAAAAGTTATATATAATATATTTTATCTTGATGGACCTTTTGCTTTAATACAGGTAAATGTATCTAATACTTAAACATCATATCATAGGCTTCTATAGTATGCATATGCTAAAATTTATTTCATTGTTTATCTTCACCAATACAGTACAAGCTCCCTGAGGACAGGGATCTTTTGTTGTTGTTGTTCACAGCTGTACTTGCAGTGCTTAAAAAGTATCTGCAAAGAGTAGGTAACCCTATAATTTTTTAGAATGAATATATGGTTGTTGGGTGCAGAGCAGGCTGAACTGTGTTGTCTGCAGGGCAGGCTGAACAGATGTTGGCTGCAAGATAGCCCACACACTCAAACCCCCCTCTATCTGGTCCTTTATCACCTGTTTGCGTCAAGTCTGAACATTCAACCCCGCTCAAGGCTGAACACTTAACCCCCCCTTGGGCCAACAAGGCAGCTTGCAGACCCAGAGGCCCCATTAGATTTGGGCTATAAAAACTCCCTCCTGCCAGCCCCCCCCCTCTTGCTCTCTTTGTCTTTCTTGAGTGCGCTCTCTCTCTCTTGCTCATGCTCTCTCCCTCTTCATCTCTCCTCTTCTCTTTTTTCTCTCTCTCTCTCTCTCTCTCTCTCTCTCTCTCCCTCCCTCTCTCCCTCTCTCCTCCTTTCCTTCTTTCTTTTCTCTTTGTTGCACTGCTGCAATAAAGATCTTTTGGTTGCCCCGAGTGTTGTGGTCACTTTTCTTTCAATGGTGAATCACTATTTTTTTTTTTTTTTTGGTACTGGGGATTGAACTCATGGGTACTCAACCACTCAGCCACATCCCTATTTTATATTTTATTTAGAGACAGGGTTTCACTGAGTTGCTTAGTGCCTCGCAGTTGTTGAAGCTGGCTTTGAACTCACAGTCCTCCTGCCTCAGCCTCCTGAGTCGCTGGGATTACAGGCGTGTGCCACGACTCCAGACGGTAATCACTATTGATGAATACTTACATTGTTTCTAATTTCACCATTTTGGTAATGGCTTATGTAAACCAGTATTCTTACAGATATATTTTGTACATGTATTTTTTTTGTAAGGAGAATTTATAGATGAGGCATTGTTGGTATAAAAAAAAGAATTAGGGAACTACAACTCCTTTCAAATCTCTTCCAATATGTTCAGGAAGTTGCCAGCAACACATGTATTTACGACCCAGTATTCCTCGCCATCAGTGAGTGCTCCCACTATCCGTCTTACTAATACAGTCCTGTTACTAAGTGACACTGACCTTTTCCTTCTTTTTAACTTGTTCTGTTTTAAAGGAAATTGAGTGTCTTATGTTCCCACCCCATGTTCTGAGCCATTCAACTGTCATTCTGTTAAAATGAGAACAGTACTTTTTGTCCCTGCTATTTTTTGTTCAGCAGGCTATATTGGCTATGAAACCTTGTGTGCTCCCAATCTCTTTATGACTTTTCCCACCCTAGTCTAGCCTTTAAAAATGTATCTCCTTAACTCCCAAGGCTCAGGGGCAATCTAAGGAGGAAAGGTGAGGGCCTGCATCTCTCACTCATTCCATGTTTATATCAAGCTGTCAACCTAAGCAACCATCAGATGCTTACCAGGTCCCCTTGAACCAAGTTTGCCAAGCTCAGATCCCTTCCCCTTTTGGTTGAGTCTTTTCCTGAGTACTTTTTAAAAAACATACCCTTGAAGATCCAAACTCAGTTCTGCAGACATTTCTGATTCCTGGGATAAAAATGATTTGGGGTTATCAGTTAGGAATTCTGGAAACAACCCAGATATATCAATAAAAATAGAACTATATATGAATGAACGTATGCTCAAATTTTGTATAAGCATTCTACTACCTTGAGACCCTTCACTGCTCTTGCCATTTATGTTAGAGAATCTAACTTGGCCTTAGTCTGAATGAGGCCTACATTTACCATAGCCCAGCCAACATTTCTGCCTCATTTCCTCCTCTAGGTCCTATAGTGTGCCTTCCCATTTTTCTGAGTAAGCTTTCTGTTTTAGTTCAAGCTGACTTTGTTAGAGCTATTTCTTGCCTGTGATGAACTTCTAACCAGACCTCAAAGACCACCATTATCCTATTCATACTTCAAGGCCCATTTCAATTATGACACCCTTATTCCACCAGTCAACAGTTATCCATTTAGTCACTCACTACTATGCACCAATAATCTGTTCAGTAATTTTCTTTCAATTCCTACCGCATCTAGGTTCTGAGAATATACAATAGTCAACAAGACAAAAATGCCTTTCCCTGTTAGTTTACATTTAAGTGAGGGACATGGGAAAATAATACAAAAACCAATAACATAAACATGAAAATATTAGAGAAGCGCTATGCAGAGAATTAGAACTGGGTAGCTATTTTTGGCTGAAATGGCCTGAGGAGGTGATGTCTATACTGAGATTTGAGTAACAGCAAGAAAAGGATGAACCATTCAGAAAATTTAGGGGGCCAAGCATGAAAAAAACAGGCCTGGCCAGTATGAAAAGTCCTCAGAAGGAATGAAGCCCACTTGTTCACACCAAGGCAGCTGATGGGGAGGGCCAAAGGGGGAGTAGTGGCAGAGAAAGCTGGAGCCAACTCACATATATGCTTTTTCTAAGACTCTAGGTTGAATTCTTTCTTGCTTCTTTTAGTTTCTTGAGGTGACCATCAATTCTTGGCATTCCTTGGCTTGCAGGTGCATCACTTCAGTCTCTTCTATTGCCACACGGCTTTCTCCCCGTTTTCTCTTTTAAAGTACACCAGTCATATTTGATCAAGGGTCCACATTACTCCAATATGACCCCATCTTAAACTATTATATCTACAATGATGTTACATCTACATTAGATCACATTCTGAGGTACTAGGGTTAGGACTTCAATATATCTTTTGGGGGACACTATTCAATCAGTGACTGCCTGACAAATGAATTACTGTGCATCTGAACGGCTGGGGATCATGTTAACATTGACTTGGCATAGGACTTGAGGTTTTATCTTTTCAACAGGCTCTTCTGGTGGATTTCAGTACTGCTAATTTGGGGATAGGATGACCAACTTATTCTGATTTGTCCAAGACTTCCAGTTTTATCAATGAAAGTCGTGGATGCAAGGAAATACATCAGTTTTTGGCAAACTGGAATGGTTTGTCATCCTCTATCACAAACCACAATCTGAGGAGCCAGGATCTAGTTAGGGGGTATTTTAATTTACCTATGAATTATGTTACTATTTATATTTAAACAGTTTATTTTTATTAGGGCACTCCAGGTTTTCAAGAATCAACACCCAATTACATACTCTAAAAAAGTTCCAGATGAACTGTGAAATCAGGAGTTAGTTTAGGCTGATGGATGTCACCTGTGAATATCATATATCAACTCATTAAATTATTTATGACACTTAGACTTTCTGTTGGGCTGGACAATGGGATTTCTGATCCCTTTATAAAGTAGTTATACATGGCCAAGACGTCCTGAGGCTGAGGGTACTAACTGGGTTTGAACCCTTCAGAATCCTTTCCTTGCTTCAGTAATAGAAGGAAATCAGCCTGGGGACTGTAAAAGTGAAGAAGATTCCTTTCTGATCTTAGCTTTAAATTTAGCTCAGTGGGAGCAGTGGCCTTCAACTTTTGCTTCATATTAGAATCTCCTGAGGAGCTTTTAAAAATGCAGAGCCTTTACCTCATACTAAATGACTCAGAATAGCTGGGATTGGACACAGGCATTCATAGTTTTTTTTTTTTTTTTTTAAAAAAAAAACACTCTCCAGATGATGAAAATGAGCAAGCAGCAGAGACAATTAACATGCAGGCTCCCCTTTTAAGAGATACACCTTGCTTACTCTATCCCTAACCTTCTTCCATCTGCAGCCATATTCCTCTCCACTACTCTTTTTTCTAGGATTGATCGTTTCCTTAACCAGATTTTCCTCTTCATCACATTTGTGTCCATTTGATGTAATGACCTCACTGACCTGGGACCATGTGTAACTCATTGAAGGTAATAATTACTCCTACAACAACTGACTCTGAAAGGTTTTTGCCAAGCTTTATTGACTCTGGTTTTCACTCTTTCACAAAAAGGTATCCTTAACCCAGAATTGAGTTAGCTTGTGATAGCAGTGTTGTTGTGACCACACATTCTCTTAGGAATCAAGCTAAATCTCCTACAGGATGTGTACTGTGTTCCTTTACAGACCAGCTGTGAGAAATTTGGGTGGAGTGTACTTTTTTTATAGTGATATAATAACATGCAATAAAAGTCATGCAATTCAGTAGTTTTTAGTATATTCACGAAGTTGTGCAACCGTTGCCATTATCTAATTCCAGAACATTCTCATCACTCCAAAAAGCAAGCCCCTACCCATCAATAGTCACTCCTTTCCTGTCTTCCTCAACCACTCATCTATTTTGTCTCTATGGATCTGTCTATTCTGGATGTTTCTTACAAGTGGATCATTCAATATATGGTTATGTCTGACTTCTTTCACTAAGTATATTTTCAAGGCTCATCTGTATTATAGCATGTATCAGTAGTATTTCATTCCTTCTTGTGAATAATTTCCCATTTTACAAATACACAATCTATCATTTGATCGACATCTGAGTTCTTTCTACTTTTTGGCTATTATGAATAATGGTCATGTAAACATTCATGTACAATTGTGTACATGCATGGGCATGTTTTCATTTCTCTTGTGTTGGATACCTAAGAATGAAATTCTTATGGAAACTCTATATTTAATATTTGGAGGAATTTTCAAGTTGTTTTTGAACATTGTTTTGACCTCATTGATGTAGTTTTCTTTATGGTGGGGCAAATGATTCTCAAGCCCATCAAATTGTTATCTGTTAAACATTTTATATGTGAGAATGATGTTTCATACAGAATTCTCTTGATATTTGGCTTTGAAAATTCCAAGTGTGAGGAAATCTAAAAAATGGAGCTCCTGGGGAGGCTGTAGATTCATGAGGTGGTGAGGATTTGTGTCTCTGTCTGAGTTCCTAGGTTCCTGACCACTCATCCAGTTGTATCTCTGTCCACCTGTCACAGTTTGTTTCTGACACAGACAAGGCCTTCTTGTTGCCAAGGACATGACTACTGGGCCTCTTCATCTGAGACCAGCTGGGCGTCCAAATGTAGAAACGTGACTGATCACTGGGGCCCATAAACTTCATGAAGCCAGGTGCAGACATCTTGCAAATACAAGACCCTACACTGTAGAAAGCAGAAACCTAAATACACTGGAGGTCTGGGAGAGGTTCCCCTGACCTCTCAAGTGTCTCAAGACTTCTTGCTTTCCCTTCCCCAGCCCCACCCTCACATCGGTTGGGGGTCTGAGCTTGCGCGGGATTGCAGGGCCAGGCAACCTTCCCAGCATGCGCAGTGGCTGCCCAGCCTGCTCCTTCGTCGGGAGCTCCCGCAGGGTGCGCGCTCCCGCACGCGCAAGGCTTCGCTTGCGCGCGCACGGGGCCTCTGGCAGCACGCACCCCCGCCCCGCCCCGCCCCGCCTCCTCCCCCCTCCCGCGCGCCCGCCCTCCGCCTGCCGCCACCGCCGCCGCCGGAGCTCTGTAGTATGGCATCGAGGAGAATGGAGACCAAACCTGTGATAACCTGTCTCAAAACCCTCCTCATCATCTACTCCTTCGTCTTCTGGGTGAGTGCCCACACCTGGCCGGGGGCCGGGCATCCGTCCATCAGTCTGGGTGATGATATTCTTCTTTTAGATAGGAAAGTGGGGGGAAACCCAATCCCCAAACCAAATTTTGGCCCCTTTTTTAGGGAGACCGGCGCGAGGTGTTGGGTCGGGGCTGCGGGATCACAGGGCACAGGTCCGGGCTGCTCGGACCCTGGACTCGCAGGCTGCAGTTGGCTGCGTGGTGGGGGTGCCTGCAGGTTGTCGACCTTATAAAAATTATTTTTTAATGTATTGATTTATTTTTTTAAGCTCGAGGGATAGGGTCAGCCCCTAGGGAAAGTTGCGGGTTTATTTGTCCGTTTTCGTTTCTGGTCTCCCCTTCCTACCCTACCTTACCAACCGGTTCTTGGCGCCTCTTGGAGCTAACCTGTGGCGGGCTAGTAACCTGCGAGGGAGCGCGAGGTTTGATCCCAGATTCCCAATTATCCGCGACCCTGCTGGGCTGCAGGAGAGAGGCGCCCAAAGCCCTCTGCCTGCTTAAGCAAGGGCGATCGAGTCCCCGAAGCGCACTAAAGGGTGGCGGGCGCAGCCACCGCGTGGAGGCGCGCAGAGAGGAGAGGGTCTTATATAAGCCGGGGGCATCTTTGAGGTTTCTCGGAGACCCAGAAGATAGATCTTACGACCCCTTTTCATTCTCGTCCATTACTCCTCATCCTGTCCTTCTGTTCACTGCATGAACCCAATTCACAGTGTCCTGGGGGAGGACCCCTGCGACTTGGTGATAGCTATAGCGCTCCAACTCTATTCCCCATCTAACTGGTGTTGCTACCAGTCCTTGAAGCTCAATGCAGAAGGGTGACGTCAGCCCCCTCAGCCAGGGCCGCTGGGGGCTGCATGGTGCACCTCGCTGAGCGATGCGCCCTTCTGCGCGCGGGAGGAGGAGCGGGAGCTAGAGGAGGAGGGGGAAGAGGAGGAGAAGGAGGGGGAGGAAGAGGGGGCTCCAGGCTTGTGCCTTACCTCATCCTGTTTGGCAAGTGGAATCAGTGCGGGGCTGACACTGCAGTGATTCACTTGGAGAGGTGGGTGGTACCTAAAGACCATTGCCTGTTCTTTCTCTTTCTCTGTAGATATGCCCCCTCCCCCAGGTCTCCATTTGCATACCAAGCCACAGCTACTCCGCAGGGGAATGAAGATCTGCGCCCCCCGCTCCCCAATAATCTGGGTCATTTCAGCTTCCAAGGCAGTCATTTTGAAACCTGAGGCACTGTAGGAAAAACCAGTCCCGCCCCTGGTTGTTTTTCTCCTTGCGCACCCCCTTCCAGATTAGCCCTAATTTTGCTTTGAAACTGGAGCACAGTGCTGTCTGAGGTACCCACAGTCGGCCTGATGGTGAACTGGACTGTTTTCAGTAGCCAGGGCAGAAACTGAGATTTATTAAGGGTTAAAAGAAAAAAAAATCTCGAATGTCCCCGGACATTTCCTTGTCACTGACATTGGTGATTCTTCAGGTTTGGAAAGCTATGGACTCGACTGGCTTTCCAGGAGCTCTGCAGTGGGATAGGATAGAGTAGATTGCATTAGGCAAACATAGAAATGGACTTTATTTGGACTGGTTGAAACATCTCAGTAGTGGAATTGTGTGCTGTGCACGTACAGATCCTATCATCAGATGTTTGCCTGGAAAAGCAATAAACATGCTGATTGCTGAAACTTCCCAGTAGTCATTCTTGGGAATTGGTTTGGTTTTTTATGTATTTCCTCAAATCTGTTTTTGTTTGTCCCTTTATTATTTAGTTGACTTCCTATTTGTTACTGGAGTAAATCATATGGGAGATTATTTTTAGCCTCCTAAGGTTTATAATGCTCAGGAAGGAAGTTTGTTCTCTTCGCATCTCTGCAATCTGGTAAAGAAGGGGGTCTTCCAGGTTTAGGCTTATCATATGAGCTCATTAACTCTCTGTGCTTCCACCTCTCCCCCTACACCATGAATCTGATTACTTAAAGCCCCCTAATGCACCTATAATCCGTGTACTTTATGTCCTGGGCAAGTTCCTTGATGCTAGCATTTTTTTTTTTTTAACTTTCAAGATTTTTGTACTCACAAATAAAATATTTACCTGGATGTTTTCAATAGTTTAAATAGCATTCAGTGATCACTTCCTACCTGACAATCAGAAGAATGAGATCTCTCTAGGTGTGAGGGTATTTTTAAAAAGCCATTTTTTAAAATTTTTTATTGTTGGTTGCTCAAAACATTACATAGTTCTTGATATATCATATTTCACACTTTGATTCAAGTGGGTTATGAACTCCCATTTTTACCCCGTATACAGATTGCAGAATCAACATCAGTTACACATCCATTGATTTACGTATTTCCATACTAGTGTCTGTTGTATTCTGTTACCTTTCCTATCCTCTACTATCCCCCCTCCTAAAAAGACATTTTTGTTGATAAGCCATGGTGCAAATGCCATGTTTTCTAGTGGATTTTGAATGCTGTTTTTTGAAAGCAGCATTATTGAGACATAATTCATATCATGAAAGTCACCTATTTAAAGTATAATAATATATGAAAATAAAAACAATATATAAATAGTATATATTTTAGTATATTCACACCATTACATTAATACAATTTTAGAACATTTCATCATCTCAAAAAGAAACCCTTTCCTGTCTCTTCAGCTGTCATTACATTCTCTCCTAACCCCTTCCAAATCCCTCCCACTTGCCCTGTGCAACTATTAATCTACTCTCCATCTCTGTAGATTTTCCTATCCTGGACATTTCCTATAAATGGAGTCAAGAATATTTGCCTTTTTGTGATTGGCTTCTATCACTTAGTATAGTGTTTTTAAGGTTCATCCACATTGTAGCATGTATCACTACTTCATTCCTTTTTATGGCTGAATAATATTCCATTGTATGAATATAATACATTTTATTTATCCTTTTGCTCATTGGTAGACCATTGGGTTGATTGGGCCTTTTGGTTACTAGAATAATTGTGTTATAAACTTTCATGTACCAGGTTTTTTTTTTTTTTTTGGTGTGTGAACATGTTTACATTCTCTTGGGTATATACCTGGGAGTGGAATTGCTAGGTCACATAGTAACTCTATGTTTAATTGTTTGAAGAATAGCCAGACTGTCTTCCAAAACAGCTGTACCATTTCACATTCCCAACAACAGTGAGGGTTCCAGTTTCTCCACATTCTTGTCAATTCTTTGTTATTTTCTGGCTTTTTAATTGTAGACATCCTAGTAGGTATGAAGTAATATCTCATTGTTCTGATTTGAATTTCCCTGATGAATATTGATGTTGAGCATCTTTTTACATGATTATTGATTATTGGTATATTTTCTTGAAGAAATGTCTATTTATATCTTTTGTCATTTTAAAATTTTTATTTAGATTATTTGTCTTTTTTATTGTGAAACTGTAAGAGTCCTTTATGTATACTGGGTACAAGACCCTTATCAGATGTATGATTTGCAAGTATTTTCTCTTATTCTGTGGGCTATCTTTTCACTTTCTCTTTGGTGTACATGAAGTATAAAAGTTTAAAAAAATATTTTAATAAAGTCCAGTTAACCTATTTTTTCCTTCTTTGCTCATGCTTTTGGTGTCATAAAAAGAATCCTTTGCCAAATCCAATGTCACAAAGATTTACCTGTTAAAAGTTGTTTGTTAGAGTGATTTCTCAATTCAGTAAATGGAATTGATACATTAGTCTTTTTTTAAAAAAATATTTTAAAATGTTTATTTTTTAGTTATAGGTGGACACAATTTTTTAATTTTATTTTTATGTGGTGCTGTGGATCGAACCCAGTGCCTCACACATGCTAGGCAAGCGCTCTTACCTCTGAGCCACAACTCCAGCCCCTAAAAAATATTTTTTGTTAGTTGTACAGGGAAACAATACCTTCAATTAATTAATTAATTTATTAATATGCAGTGCTGAGAATCAAACTCAGAGCCTCACATTTGCCAGGCAAGCGCTCTACCACTGAGCCCCAGCCCCAGCCCCAGCCCCCTGCATTAATCTTTTCTACAGCTCCTAGAACTGTCTGTGGCATATGGTAAGTACTCAAATATTTGTCAGAGCTTCTGGAATTATGCTAACTAATTAGCAAATGATGACCGAGATATTCTTTTAAGTGGAAGATGGAGGAAAGATTAGGCTGAAATATTTCCTTTGTGTTATTTGTGAGGTTTTTCTATACCTTTATTTTATTTATTTATTTATTTTTAATGTGGTGCTGAGGCTCGAATCCAGGACCCTGCACGTGCTAAGCGAGTGCTCTACCACTGTGAGTTGTTTTAATTGGACTTATTTTCTTCCCTTACCTCAATTAAGATTTAGGACTAGAAGACATTGGACCTTAAAACAGTCAAATGGCCAGTAGTATGGGGAACGTTGATGTACTTGAGCATATATACGAAACCAGAAGTCTACAATTATGAATGAGAGATCATTGTCTTACCTGAACACCTCTTCTGTCCATAATCACTCTCCCTTTCTGAGGTGTTTTTTCTAAAGTGATAAGTTTCAGTGGGAGACAGTTCCCCCAAAATTTGGCAATGTCTGAACACATTTTTGGGGCACTATTGCATCTAGTGGGTAGAGGCCACAGATGCTGCTCACCATTCTAATATTCTAATATGCAACAAAGAATTATATGGCTCAAAATGTCAATAGTGCCAGCAACTTCTGCTGTATTGGGCTTACATAGAAGTATATCCTAAGAAGACATATGGAGCCTCATGCAAAGATTATGATATTTATTGGTATTTAGAACCAGTTCATGCTTAAAACAATTACATGTTTTAAGAAATGGTAGAAAGACATTCTCTATGGTGTATCATAATTCTTTATTTGAAGACAAAAGGTAGGTGACTCTTTATGTAATTGTGTTCTAATGGATAGGATGGTTTGTTTTCTAGTTAAATAACATCACCTGTATGCTAAGTGAACAGATCCTTTATTTTCCTTGATTTGTATGCTTCATTTTCAGGTTTAAAGGAAAGGTGGGACAAATACCACCTAAGAGTAAGTCATTGTGCTTTAAATATTGGCAAACAGCACCTGGCACTTAGTAGATTTACTCAGGAGATATTTGCTTACTTAAGGAATAATTGAATAATGAAATTTTATTGACTACTCTTGGGCTTAGTTATTTATTTTAGCTCATCTCAATAGGAGGAGGCTTTTTGAAACAGTTTTTTTTTTTTTTTTTAAGTCTACGGGTGGCAATTTAAATGTGCTTTTGCCAATAACATAGAAAAATGGAATAGAGGACTTTACAGGGACTTGCTTATCCTAATGATATTTCAGTCATATTTTTGTGATCTAGTTTGCCAGACATTTTAGTTATCTAAATTTTTTACTGTAATTTAATTTGTTAAGCTTGAACAAAAAGGATATCTATCTTGCCTTATGTAAAACAAATCATCCCATCTTTATGATGAATATAATTTGAAAGCAAGCAAGAAAACTTTATAAATATGTTACTTTTACCAGATAAACTGTTTTGATTTTTAAATGCTCATCTGAGTTCTAAGCTAAGATTTAAGTCCATCACATCTAAATCTACTGAATAATTTGTGAACAGAAATATCCTTTGTTTCATTTCTCTGTTTATTGGATTTGATTTCTTTTTGACTATGTAAGGAGCTAATTAGCTTATCAGTTGTGCAATTAAATTCTCTTATGGTGAAATATCAGTTTTTTTTTTTCATTTGGGAAGCATCACTAATCTTTTTTGGGGAAAACATCTTAAAAAGTAGTCAAAATGTTTTTTTTTTTTTTTGTTATCCAGAAATTTTAGGTACTTGGGTTATATAGAATGGAAAATAAAATTTTGCACAATGTTTGAATTTGGGCATGTTCTGTAGCTTATAGTTATTCTTTTGCATGTCAGTGCAATTCATCATTCTTTGAATGTCTATTATGTGCCAAATATTGAGTACTCAATAACATGTTTATCAGTTTACTAGCTGTTGCTGTTGGAATTTTATCTGCATTTTTGCAATCTGACCTTCAACCTGCACCAGTGTTCTATGGGCCTTTAAAACAGTGGGCATCATTATCCTAAATATTCTTTCACTTTCTTGATTTGTTCCTTCATTTTGATGGAACAAATTTTCTATGAACTTTCTGGAAAAGGATGCATGGATTTTGAGGCCTTTACAGGGGTGAAAACTATATATATATATATATATATATATATATATATATATATATATATATATATATATATATTTGAATAATGAAATTTTATTGACTACTACTATATATATAAAACATATTTACTTTTATTTTACATATATTTACATATATACATTTACACACTCTCTCACACGCGCACGCATACACACACACACACACACACATATTTTTTTGGTACCAGGTATTGAACCCAGGGGCGCTTAACTACTGAGCCGCAACCCCAGCCCTTTGTATATTTTATTTAAAGACGGGTCTCACTGAGTTGCTTAGGGCATTGCTAAATTGTTGAGGCTGGCTTTGAGTTCGCATTCCTTCTGCCTCAGCCTCCCAAGCTGCTGGGACTACAGGCATGTTCCAGCATGCTCAGCTTTACTCTTATACATTTAATTTGATAGTTTGGCTGAATATAGGATTGCAGTTTGGATGTCATTTACCATCAAAATTTTGCTGTCCACCTTCCTCCATGAAATCTTGTTCTTGTTATTAGTATTCAGAAATCAGTTGTTATTCGGATTCTTCTTAAATCCTGCTTTTCTCTTCTGATTGCTTTTTTTTCAGTGCTCTGAAATTTTCCCACCTATGCCCTGATGTATGTGTATTTTCATTTCTTTCCTGTGTACCCTTTCAGTCTAGAAACTCAAGTCCTTAAGTTTGGAGAAATTTTCTTGAAGTATTTGATTTCTTTTCTTTGTTCTGCTTAGAAATTGGACCTTCCAGACTGATCCTCTAAGTTTTTTCCCTTCATTTTTCTACCTCTTTGTTTTTTTTTTTTAAATTTTGTTTATTTAATTTGTTTACGTGGTGCTGAGGATGGAACCCAATGCCTCACACATGCTAGGCAAGTGCTCTAACACTGAGCCACAACCCCAACCCCTGCCTCTTTGTTTTTTGCTCCACTTTCTTGGCAACTCTCCTACTGTATCTTATTGCTCTTGTATCTTTTCAGTTTCATATGTTAATTTCCAGGAGCTCCTTTTTGAGGTCTGAATGTTATATTTTATCATCTTGCTCATGTTTCATGAATATAATATGTTTTTAAAATCCCTCTGACAGTTTAGGATATTTTGGGAAAAATATTTGCTTCTTCCTGTATAGTTTCTTCCAAACTGGTCAAGTTTTATGGCATATTATAGTTTTATCTCAAATTTCTGGTTATGTTTTGCTCATTTTTGTACATGTTTAAGAGGGGTTACTAAAAGGCTGATTGGAAGCTATGCATAAACTTATTCCCATGTTTACTGATTTTAATTTGGGTAATTTGAGGCATTGAGTTTTGGAACCAAGATCAAGATCAATATCTTTAGAATTTTTCTCTTGTCTGATCAGATTTCCTATAGAAGAATATTTTAATTCCTGAATAAAGAAGGTAGGGATGTGGGAGTCTCCATAGACTATATAAACCTTTATTAAGCTCCTATATTCAGTGTTGAATCCATGTCCACTGTGCTTGTGTTCCCAGTTCAGAGACCCTTTGTTTCACCCTCTAAAGAAAAAAAATCTGAACCTATAATAGAATGAGAAAAAAGGCAGAGATAGGAAGTTGGAGTGGACCTAACTGCTCTTCAAAAAAACTGTTTGCTGGATCCTTCTTATTTTAGCCCCCTTTCATCCCTAGTTCCAGATGTGCATGAAGCTGCTATCTCCTGTCTTTCACAGGTGTTTGGGTGCAAATAAGATTTGGCTTTTTCTTAGTTTCCAAGATAACATTGTGGTTGACTTTTCTTTCATTCCTTCTCTTTGTTATTCTGGGTTTAAAATTTCCTCTTAGTGTCATTTCATTGGAGTTTTGGGAGCTAGCCAGGTAAATGGATGTGTCCTATCCATCATGTTTAACTGGAAGTCCTTTATATCTACATCTCTACATTATATAATACTAATTAAATAAACAGTTGATTGTGAGTGATTGAACATAGCATCTAAAACAGCAATGGTTGGGGTACTTTAATAAGTATTGGTATCATTTTAAAAAAAAACCTTTAAAGAGCTTTTGAATGTCAAGGGAAGTGTTCTAGGTTGGAACAGCTTTATTAAGGCAAATAAGGTCGTGTAGTCATCAGCGACTAGACAAATGGGAATGTAACTCTGAAGGTTGCCAATACATTTTCTGCCCTTTTCATTTCTTCCCACCAGGTGAATGCCCAGTGTGTCTTCTGACCTAATTCAGTCCTTGCTGTATTAATTTAGTATGGAAGCAGCAGTTTATGGTATGGTGTTTGTGTGTGTATGGGAGGATTATGTTAAACTGATCACTGCTTTGCTGTTTTTCTGCTCCTATAGTGTTAATCTTGCTGTTTGTTATGGAACTTGCATATTATAACCCAAAGTCTTCTTATTTAATTAACTTTACCTTCCATATGCAATATGTAGTTAGGTTGTCTGTTTTACCTTTTATAGCATTTGGGGGACATTAAGCCTTTTCTGCTTAATGCTTAGAAGCTAGCTGATTTTTTTCCAAAAAAGAAAAAAAGAAAGAAATGCTTTTCTCCATTTTAATCACAGCTAGAATTCTTGATTTGATCTTACCATGAGCTACATTATGATGATTCATTGACTGTTCAGAATTATATACTGTTTTAAGTAAGTACTTTAGAAGATGCCAACAATTGGAAGTCATCTGTGACTGTGTTTCTTTGTTTAAGCATGCTAAACCCTTGACATGGATGACTAATGCACAATTTGAAACATGCTTTAAAAATATATTATGATTTTTCCTCCTTCAGTCCCATTACAGCAGCTTCTGATTTGAGTTATCTCTTCATGGAGATAAGCAGATCATTGGGTCACTGCTCTTAAATTTCCTCCTTTGGTTGTTATCCCTCTTGCTGTGACAGCATGCTTTTCATTCTTGGCTGAGCATTTTTGTCCTCTTTTGTTATAGCACCCAAACATTCATCAAGAAAAGAATGTGGCAGCAGCAGCAGCGGGGAGGGGAGGGGATAGGAAAGGGTTTTTCTTTCTTTCATTTTTCCTTTTGTTTTTTGGTCAGTTGAACAAGTAAGCATTTTGAACAGTTTGGTGATGGAATTAAGGATCACAATTCTGTAGTGAAATATTTTCTTTAGTCCTTGGTGCAAAATATGGTGGACTTTTGCCATAATCACGTGTTTTTTTAGGAAAAATGAAGGGGTGTGGATTAAGCACAGGTGGTAGTTGAGCAATCTAGGTCAGTGATTCTCAATCCTGCTTGTCCATCTCAATTGTCTAAGTTCCCTAAAAAAGATACTTAGACTCCATCCTAAGGCATTCTGATTCACTTGTTCTGGGTGGGGTGCCAGCACTGATATTTTTAAAATAAGCTCCCAGGTGATTCAGCTGTGCAATTAAGATTGCAAACCATTGATCTAGAGAAATTCGGTAGATAATAGCAGGGTTGGTTCATCTTGAGTCTCCTGGATCTGGATGTAGCTCGGGAGTATCTAGTATTTTTCTGTTGATTTAGTTGTCTTTGCCTAAGAGTCTGGGTCCAGGTCTTGTCCCTCTTAAGAGATTGTACTAGTTATTTCTGACTGAAAAAAAATTATTTATCAGGATTGCTAAGGGTCTTTTAAAAACATAACTGCTCAGTCCTATCTTATGGAATTTCAATTTTAATTAATATGGCTAGGGTCCTGGGTGTGTGCATTTTTTTAAAAAAAGGATCAGCAAGATGTTTCTGATTTCTGGGATGTGGCTCTATGGTCTGTGATGCAGTTCATTATAAATGACTACTTGCTTAATGAATGCTTTCCTCTAGTGTGATCTCTGGTACTGTAGAATTGGTTTGAGGTGAGTATTCCACCAAGTATGAGGTAGCCAATGTATTTTTTTGTACCCACTAAACTCGGCTCTGGCAAGGATCTTCAAGTGAATTTTTGCAGTTGGAGTAGTTTTCATCCCTTATAGACAATATATTTTTGTTCAGAGTTGCTCTGAGAAATTAGGAAGAGTCTTGGCTTACCTTCTGTCAAAAGATGAGGGCATTATCTAGTATGTAAACAAAAAGCTGAATTTATTACTTATCAAAGTATGAGAGAGCTGTATTAGTCATGCAGAGTTTAGAAGTAAAGCATATTGCTGATATTTTTTTGTATCATGGTGGTATTTGGAGGTTTTTTCATTGCAGAGACTTTAGTGGTTGACCTTGACAAGAAATATGACTATTTGGGTGAAATGATTGTTGACGCTATGAAGCATGTTCAGTGTAATGTGTCTATGGTTGATTGGTTGACCTTGAATTGTGTGAGGCTGTCCTTGTGATTGCTTTCCAGAAGTGTGTTCTCTGAAGCAAGTTAAGTTGTCATTGATTGGAATGAGGTGAATAGCCGTTGATCAAATAGGTTTAGAAGTAGGTCCTGGTGGTTACCGCTTACTGTGGCTACTGACTAATCAATCTTTCCTCCTACTTCTAGAAGTAAAAGCTTTTATTCTTGTCTCAAGTTACCAGTTCTTACTTCTTGGTGAAATGAGGTTGTTTCTGTACTTCTATTCCCATTTTCTAAACTAAACATATATAATGATAATGTGTAGAGCTCCTGGGTCAATTCATTGTTGTAAACATTTCTCAAACAGGTATTGATTTTATTGATTTCCAGGGATTGGATTAGGACTTCCCAAAGGTAGACCCCTTTGGGTTGAAAAGGAATCTAAAGCTTCATAAAATGAGGCTGGGTGGGAAATGTTCCTAAACATCCCTTCTGCATTCACATCTCTACTTGGGTTCATGTTTTTTGTCTAATGAAGCTTTTAAGAACTTCTCACTGTTCCTAAGATTTGTTTCATATTCTAAACTGTGTCACTCCATGGTATTCTTTTGACTGTTGCCTTCTATTGCAGGGAATTCAAAGTTCGACCTATGTGAAATTTTGCTCAGATATTTGCTGTATAATCTTAGGCAAGTCACATAATTTCTGTGAGCGTATTTCCTCTTCAGAATTTGGATATCTGTGTTTACCAATCTCAATCAAGTGTTGGTAGTCAAATGACATTGAAGTACTTTATAAACTAATGTGTGATACATCTATGTTTTGGTAAAATTATTTCTTTGAATGTAGAGTATTGCTTTTCTCCTAGTTTCTTGCATATGGGAAGTCCTATATCAATATGTGTTAAATTAATAAATTTCAAGAAATTAAGGATGATTCAATTATTGGGTTTTATAATATCCTTTTTCTGTCCCAGGATCCCAATCAGGCTACCACATTATATCTCATAGTCATGTCTCCTTAAGCTCCTCTTGGCTGTAATAGTTTTTCAGATTTCCCTCATTTTTAGTGACCTTAACATTTTGAATAGTACTGGTCATGTATTTTGTGGAATGCCTTTTCATTTAGATTTTTCTGATGTTTCCCCTGTGATTAGATAGGGCTTGTGTGCCTTTGGGAGGAAAACCCTACAGAGGTAAAATGCTATTTCCATTTCATAATATCAAGTGTACATACTATCAACATGACTTATTGTTGAGATTGATCTTGATAGCCTGGCTGAGATCATCTGTCAGGTTTCTCCACTATAACATTATTCTTTTTAAAATTTTTATTAGTTTTTGATGGACCTTTATTTATTTTTTTTGTTTCTATGTGGTGCTGAGAATCAAACCCAGTGCCTCACACATGCCAGGCAAGTGCACTACCGCTGAACCACAACCCCAACATTATTTTTATTCCCCCTTTCCATACTGTAACCTTTCAAAGAAAGTCACTATGTACAGCCCTTATTGAAGGAGTGGTATTATGCTTTATTTCCTTAAGAGTGGAGTATTCAGCATTAATTTTAATAGAGATGATTTCCATTCAACAAATATTAGAACAATAAGTATTCATTCAAATAAATAGTTAAACACTAAAATCATTTGAGTCAATCAGGAACTAGATAGGGATTCTTGTTTAGTATTACTATTTATTATTTAATTTGTTTAGCAAATGCAATAAGACAAAAAAATAACAATGAAGGAAGAGATATCTCTTTATATATGCAGTTGTATACTAATCCCCCCAAAGATTCTAGTAAAAAAAACTACTAAGAAAATTTGATATGGTGACTAGATACAAGGTATATGTACAAATTTTAATTGCTTTTTATTATTTCAGTATATAAGCCTTAGAAAAGGAAAGGAAGGGACTGGAATTTTGGCTCAGTGGTAGAGTGCTTGCCTAGCCCATGTGAGGCACTGGATTCCATTCTCAGCACCACATATAAGTAAATAAAATAAAGGTATTGTGTCCACCCACAGCTAAAAATATTAAAAGAAAAGGAAAGGAGGAAAGCATTTCATTCATAGCAGCAACAGAAGTTAAAACTACTTCACAATAAATTTAGTATGAAATGCTCTTAATAAGAAGGCTCTTATAAGAAGAAAACTAAAATCTTATTGAAGGTCATAAAATAAGGTCATAAAATCTTATTGAGCATTACAAAATAAGACCTGAAGAGATTAAAGGATGCCTAAGTAGTTTCGAGTTGGGAGATTTAATATCATAAAGATATCAGTTTTCTAAAGTATGTTTAATACATTTCCACATAGAATCTCAACAGGACTCTTTTTGGTACCAAGGATTGAATGCAGAGGTGCAGAGGGGCACTTAACCATTGAGCCACATTTCTAGCCCCTTTTTGTATTTTATTTTGAGACAGGGTCTCACTAAGTTGCTGAGGGCCTTGCTAAGTTGCTGGGGCTGGCTTTGAACTCATGATATTTGTGCCTCAGCCTCCTAAGCTGGTGAGATTACAGGTGTGTGCCACTGTGCCCAGCTTGGCAACAGAATTTTTTTGGGGGGATGGGCACTTAATAAAATTGTATTATTTTATAGAAGATAAATAAATAAATATATGAGAAATTAAGAGAAATTTGGGGAGAAAAGGAAGTATATGCCTTACTTATTATTAGAATATACTATTGTGGCAGACAGTAAATAAGTTGGCCTCTATGAGCTCCATGAACTGGTATTTATGCCTTTGTGTACCCCCTTTATTTAGGTGAGTGTGGGACCTATAACTTGCTTCTAATTAATAGAATACAACAAAGGTTATCAAATGTATGTGAATATATGTGCAAGATTGTATTACATAAGATTGTAAAGTCTGTCTTCCTGAGATACTCTGTCTCTCTTACTGGCTTTGAAGAGTCAAGCCACCAGGTTGTGAGAACGGCCTTATGGAGAGGGCCATATGGCAAAGAACTAAGGGCATTCGCTGGCTTGACAGTGAGCAAGAAACTGAGGCCCACAATTTGATAATCTGCAAACAACTGAATGCTGCCAACAATGAAGTGATCTCAGAATCAGACTCTTCTTCATTTGGGCATCCAGTGAGAACACAGCCCTACCTGACACTTGATTGAAGCTTTGCAAGACCCTGAAATGGAAGACCTGCTAAGCTGTGCCTGACTTCATAAAAACTGGGATAATAAATGTTCTTGTTTTTAGTCTCTACATTTGTGGTACTATTGTTATGCAGTAATAAATAATTAACATAATTATAAAGTTATGAATTAATTCAATATGACGTTGGCTTAGAAATAGACCAATAGGCTGAGTGTGATGGCATACATCTGTAATCTTTGCATCTCAGGAGGCTGAGGCAGGAAGCTTGAGAGTTGATAGCCAGCATCAGCAACTTAGTGAGGCCCCAAGAAACTTAATGAGACCCTGCCTCAAAATCCAAAAGGGCTGGGATGTGGCTTAGTAGTAAAGCACCCCTGGGTTCATTTCCTGCTACCAAAAAAAAAGAAAGAAGAAGAAAAGAAATAGACAAATAGACCAATGAAACACTAAGGAGTGCAGAAATAATAAGTTCTAGTGTATATTACTTAATAAATGAAAAGCTGTATTACTTTCAGTGAGAGGAAACTACGTTTAAAATCTGGTACTACCAGATCTCCATATTGGAGAAAGTAAAATTGGAGCCTTTACTTAAATTTTATGAAAACTTCTAGTAATTTCAATGTTCAAATATAAAATAAAGCAAAGTCATGCTGGAAAATATAGAGACTGTACAATAAGGAATTAGAAAGCCTACTAAACTGGAGACTCAGAAGCAAATAAATACAATATCAAAGTATTATAAAATTATAATTATGATTATATAATTTTTAAAAATTAAAATGCAAATGGTATAATAAGGTCAATTAAACATTGTGGGGGGACAAGGAGCTTGTGCCAGACTATTAATTCATATACTGCCTCCTTCATTTAGACATTCATACAATATCTACTTCTGATGCAAGCTCATCAATACAGACTGATAAGTTTGCTGATCAGCACTGGTTTGCTAACCACACTTGGGAAATTACTGCTATAGGGAAGTTATTGGCTAACCTTTTCTTATTTTTTTTTTTGTACTGGGGAATGAATTTAGGGACATTCAGCCTCTGAGCCACAACCCCAGCCCTATTTTGTATTTTATTTAGAGACAGGGTCTCACTGAGTTGCTTAGCACCTCGCTGTTGCTGAGGCAGGCTTTGAACTCACGATCCTCCTGCCTCAGCCTCCTGAGCCACTTGGATTACAGGCGTGCACCACTGCCTCCTGCTTGGCTAACTTTTTCTATTAAGAGCCAGGCAGTAAATATTTCATATTTTGTGGGCCATTCATCTCTGCTGCAGCTGCTCAACTCTGCTATTTTAGTGTGAAAACAGCGTAACAGTTGTTTGACTTGGGAGAGATCTGACTTTTGGATATTTGCCTGTTGGCTGATCCAGTGGAGCTTGAGATGATCAGTGTTGTGCGATCTGAATGGAGCAGTTCTTTTTTTTTTTTTTTTTTTGTGGTGCTGGGGATTGAACCCAGGGCTTTGTGCATGCTAGGCAGACATCTATCAACTGAGCTAGATCCTCAGCCTGAGCAGTTATTTTTTAGCCTTTCTAACTTGGAATAGAAGAGAGGCAGGTACACTGGGACATGCCTATAATCCCAGTAACACGGAAGCCTGAGACAGGGAGATTACAAGTTTGAAGCCAGCCTGAGTGAGACCCTGTGTCAAAATAGAAAAACAAAAAGGGCTGGGGATATGGCTCAGTGGATAAGTGTCCCTGGGTTCAATCCCTAGTACCAAGAAAACCAAACCAAAACAAAACAAAATTAAAAAAAAAAAAAAACAAAAAACCCAAACTAGAAACAAAACCTGGTTGGTGTAGGTTCAGAATGAGAACCAGGGGGAAGTAGCAGACACAGTGAGTGCAGAATTGGTGAACTGGCAGGAACCAATGAACTGGTCAGTAACCTGTGTAGGTTACTTTCTGACCTTTTCCTTTCTGACCTGAAAGAGTGGCCTTTTCATGATTTTAGGGAGGCCTGGTCAAGTGGGTGTGATTCCTCACCTCCTTATTTTCTCCTCTTTTAAACTCCTTGCTGAACCAAGAGATATTTGAGGTGCTAAGCAAGGCAGAATTAGAGGAGGCCAAGTTGTGAAAAGCCAGTATGTGATCCTTTACAACCACATAATATGCCCAGAGTTCTAAATGCATTTAACACTAAGTTGCTAGCTGATAATAGGTGTTATAGGGTGTAGCAAAGCATTTGGTCAGCAGTGCTAATGGAAGCCTGTGTTTCCAGTAAGTCTTGTCTAAGGGATAAAGGTTCTCCTACAAGGTAGGAGCAAATGATTTGAGTGGGTTACTTATTAATCTCCTTAACAGCAGCTGCTCTATTTGGGAATTGAGGCTGGCAGTTGTTTTAGTTTATATTCTTCAGATATGTTTTGAGGACAAACAAATACCTGCTTTGTATGCTGTATTTTTCAAAAGATAAAGTCCTGGTATACAGAGGCAATAGTGAACCTGACAGTTTTATAAATGACTTAGAACAGGCAGCATTCTGGTACCTCAATGAGTGCTTTGGGAGCCTTTCATAACAGTCTAGAAGACAAACGAAGGGGAAATGCTCTTTTCCATATTGTTTGGGACTCAGATCAAAGTCTTTGAAACTAACATGTTGGAAGTGAACTCTGGGTAGATAGTATACCAATTATTTTGAGATAAAAAATACAGGAAAAGAGATGGGCATAAAGGAATGTTTTACTAAAAAAATACTGTTCAAATAAGATGTCTACAAATCAATATGTATATATAGTTTTCTAGTTTGAGAAAGATAAAATACATGTAACAAATAGAGATACCCATGTAAAAATGTTGACAATTATGTTTGGGTGGTAAAATAATTTATGGTTTACTCTTTTCCATGTGCTTTGCTTTATTTTCCAAGGGTTATCCCTCCCTTTACATATATAATGAATTACTTTTTAAAAAATTATTTTAGGGCTGGGATTGTGGCTCAGTGGTAGAGTGCTCGCCTAGCACAGGCAGGACCCTGGTTTGATCCTCAAGCACCACATAAAAATAAAGGTATTGTGTCGTGTCCATCTACACCTAAAAAATAAATGCTTAAAAATTATTTTATATGTTGATGGACCTTTATTTTATTTATTTATTTATATGTGTTGCTGAGAATTGAACCCAGTGCCTCATACATGCTAGGCAAGCGCTCTACCACTGAGCCACAACCCCAGCCCATAGAATGGCTTACTTTAAAAAAAAAAATGGTACCAGGGATTGAACCCAGGGGTGTTTAACCATGAGCCACATCTCCAGCACATTTTTACATTTTATTTATAGCCAGAGTCTCATTGAGTTGCATAGGGCCTTGCTAAGTTGCTGAGACTGGCTTTGAAGTCGTGATTCTCCTGCCTCAGCCTCCCGAGCTGCTGGGATTACAGGTGTGTGCCACTATGCCTGGCTAGCAATGAATTACTTCTATATACTTTGTAGTATATAGTTTTCTATTATTTCTCAGAGATGGACTATCTTTTTTTAACCATGTTATCTCATTTATAATGCAGCACTTCATTGACTCAGTCCATTTTAGTGATTGGATTAAATTAATGTAGAGCAAAACTACCTTTACATGATTTTTAATTCTTGTCCTTCAAAATAAAGGAAAATACCTATTCCTATTGGGTATTAAACATTTTTGTGATGTATTTTAAATGTGATACTAAGAGAATAATATGATAATTACCTGTGTATCTATTGGCAAGCTTTATCAGATCTTAGCATTATACCTTTTATGCCTCAAGTAATTAGTTTTTAAACAAATATGAAATAAATTGCAGTTGATGGCCCAAAATTTCCTTCTGTCATAAATTCAGAAGTTATCTGTGTTAGGTCTGTTTTCATACATTTACTCATATTTACACATCCAGAGTTACTATAAAATATTACTTTCATAGTTTTAAACTCTAAATGAAAGGCCATGCTATACATATCATTTTGAAGCTTGTAGTTTTGCTTAGAATTTTTCTGTGTTTCCATATGGAGAGACGTGGGGTTTAGGGGTTGGCAAATTATGGCCAGTGGGCTGAATCTAGCCAGCCATTTCTTTTTTGTAAATAAACTTTATATGTTATCTATGGCTGCTTTTACAACAAAACCCCAGGTGCAACAAATACCATTGTAGGAGAGGCTAAAGAACACCTCTATCCATTCTGTCCTAGGTCTGCAGCTGGGTCTAGGAATTAAATTGACACAAGACAAATTAACAGCAGAAAATATATACAAGTTTTTATTTATTTTACATGCACATAGGGACCTTCAAAAGAGAATGCAGGTCCGTAGAACTGGCCAAAGCAGAAAACTTTTATGTTTTTTAGACAAAGAATTATAAAATGTGTAAATAAATGACAGGACAAAGGGATCTGGACTAGGGGCAGTAAATTCTAGGGATGTCATTAGGAGATTTATGGGGGTATAAAGCTGGTAGAAGGTAAAGGTTGTTTCAGTAAGTTTATTTGTACTGCTCATGGCAGCAACAGTTCCCAGTCTCTGATGATTAAGGATTATTTCTCATCCTGATATGGGGAAGGCACCCCTCCCAAAGGAGTCTTTATGGTTTGATCTGTGTAGGAAAGGGCAGGTCAGATAGCCCTTTCTGCAACCTTAAGTTTTCAGCTTGAAATAATCAATATGAAAGTCAAATTTTGGATGACATGTCCCCAACTCCTTTATGGTATGTCCTGGAAAGCCTGAAATATTTACTGTCTGGCCCTTTATGGAAGTTTTCGAAATCCTAGTTCGTTCCTTGTGTGGTTATACTATTATTTATCTATTTTCGGTCCATAGATACTTGTTTATTTATAAGTGATACATTGGTGAGCATCAGTATGTATATATACTGTTGTATATCTCCTCAGTGTGTGAGTTATAGAGTTTCCAATATAGCGTAATTGAACATAAAACAATTCAACTTCTATTTTTTTTCATATTTAGCAAAAATGAAAAACCCAAGGTAGACATGGACCCTGTTAGCTGCTAGATATTTTCTTTGGTAGGTTTGGTTGAAGAGCATATTCTTATTCTTGATTTAGTTGTTTTTTTTTTTTCCCCTCAAAGCAGATTATTATTGCACAAAGAGAGAAAAGGATTATGTTGTCCATCTGGAGCAAAGTGAACTGCGGGTGTAGCTCAGTGATAGAGCACTTGCTTAGTATGTTTGAGGCCCTGGGTTCTATCCCCAGCACTAAAAAGAAAGAAAGAAAAAGAAAAAAAAAAAAAGAAATGAAAAGAAAGACACATCAACAAAGAGAGTTATGAATAATGGTATCAGCAACAAAGGACTACCCACTGTTTGCAGTTAACTGAATTAGGTTAAAGTGATGCTATTACTATTAGTAACTACTACTACAGTATGATTATTGAACCTTCAATAAAGGTCAAAGATAGTGTTAAGCACTTCATGTACACTATCTCGATTAATCTTCAAAACAACCTGTTGAGGTAGTAATTACAGCTCCTTTGTTTGAGAGGAGGCAGCTGAGGTCCAAAGTGTGACCCAAGGTCATGTCCAAACTGAGGTTTTAGTTTGGACCTCTTCACCCCTACTGGGCCCAGTGTTCTAGGTCAAGGAGCACATTTCTCTATGGAAAACTTTGCAGATGGGTTACAGGATACGTTGAGAATCCTTGCTGCTGTGAGGCACAAATCCTCATTGGCTCTTGAAGTGGCTTCTATAAGCTGACCAAAGCTTCATGCACAAGGGAGAAGCCTCAGTTTCTGTAAACTGTCAAAATTTACAACTGTAATGGGAATAATTATCCCACATGCTTCCTTTGCAGAAATCTGAGGCCAGGGCCATCTTGTCTTACCCTTTTCTGGCCTCCTAGCTCATAAATTAGGTTTCCCAGATGAGGATTATAATGCTTTATGGATAGTGGATGCTGAAGATGGTCCAAGGGACTATAATGTCCCTCTTGTGAACAACTGGGCAACTGCTCATTCATTTTGATGGTTCAGATCTATAAAATATCTTTTTTTCCTTTTCAGTTTATGGCTGGTGTGTGGAAAGACAATAAGAAATCCTGAAAACTTTCATGGGGATAGTATTTCCACTCTCTCATTTAAAACAAAATTATTTTGTGTCTAAAAGACTCCAAAATTGCAGCCCAAAGTACATGAATATTATTTATCCTGCTGTTGTGAAATACAGTAAGGTTGTGAACTTGACTCCTATGAGAATAAGCACTTGGCCACTTTGAACAATCTAGAAATCAAGGCATTAAAAGCTGCTGGAGATGCAGTTTTCCCCCCTCTTTATTTGCTCTAAAGAAACAAAGCTGAAAGCAGTGGGAATTATCAGGCATTTTCCTATGGAGCTGACACTAGCTAAACAGCTGTCTAATCCACACATGGACACAGATAAGGCTCATTGGCACAGTTGCTAAGTAAGGGTTTGTCAGTTGGGGTGATCTTGTTTCCTCTCCCTGAACTTGCTCTTAGGGAACAAATCTGACTAGTCGTTTATATCCCCTATGAATGGCAAGAAGAATTCTTACATATATCTATGTAATTAGCTATATTATCTCTGATGAGAAGAATTTAAGGCATTAGAGAACACTGGAGAAAGTCTAGTTCTAAAAAGGAGAAGTGTCCCAGGCTGCTAAGATCATATTTTAGCCAAAAAAAAAAAAAAAGGAAGGTCTGTACATGGACCCCTTTTCCCACTTGTAAGATGAACTATATAGAACAACAGCAGTGATAATAATTCATCATGCATTACAAATACAAAGCTCACTAATATGAATTATTCCATAAAGTATATTATTTAATGAATATGTGTTCTACTTGTATTATCATAAAAAACTGTGCCTACTCTCCTGCCCCAGATCTTTCTCAGGTGACAATAGGGAGTGTTTTGGACCCTTGGGCCTCTCAAATTGAGGCCTGGCTCAAATCAAGCATTCCTGTGTAATCATGGCAGTATTCTAGCCTTCTTTTTTTGGGGACCTCTGATTTCCCTCTGCATTAGGTCCCTATAAATATAAAGGTGTGACTAATGTGGATTTTGGAAGATTTATGTTTTAAAAAAATCTATTTGTAGCCAGGCACGGTTGTCAACGCCTGTAATCCCAGCAGTTCAGGAAGCTGAGGCAGGAGGATCATGAGTTCAAAGCCAGCCTCAGCAACTTAGCGAGGTGCTAAGCAGCTTGGTGAGACCCTGTCGCTAAACAAAATACAAAATAGGGCTGGGGATGTGGTTCAGTGGATAAGCAACCCTGGTTTCAGTCAGTCCCCCACACATACACATATAGACACACACACACATTTTTTTTTAAACTGGGAGCATTGGCCAGAGACAGAGAAAGCTGCATTCAGGTTAAGTCTCAATTGGACAGCGAATGCAAAGTTATCATCTTGTCTTTTGTACATAAAGTAGCTCCCAATGCCATCCAGCAATTAAAGAATTGGAGTTTGTCTTTTTTCCCTCACTCCTAGCTCCCCCAAATCATCCTCACATCTGTTGTATCCACTTGCCTACAATCTAAACCCTAGCTTTTGATTTGACTTCACCCTCTTTTATGTAGTATGAATCAGCAACCCTTGTTGAATATAATTGTTTTTTCTCCCCACATTTTCATTGGTACATTATAGTTGTACATACTGATGCGATATATTGTTACATATTTGTACATGCACACAATATAAAAGTATAATTTGGCCAATATCACTCCCTAGCACTTCCCCCCGATTCCCTTCTCCCACCCCTTGGTCTCTTTTCTCCACTGATCTCCATTTGATTTTTAGGAGATCCACCCCCCCTCTTTGTTTTCCTTTTTCCTCTCTAACTTCTGCATATGAGAAAAAACATATGACCCTTGACCTTCTGAGTTTGACTTATTTCATTTAACATGATGGTCTTTAGTTCTTCAGTAGCTCTTGCACCCTGTCTCTTCTTTTCATCTCACTGCCACCATCCTTCGTATATTGTTCTTTTATTATTACTTTAATTGTGCAAATTTATGGGGTAGTACACGATACATGTATATGATGAATAATGATCACACCAGTGCCAATGTCCTTTCTCTCTCACGCCATTACAGCTATTTCCTGTTTCCCCTACCTCTAGCTCCCTCATTTCGCCCCACCTATTCTGTTGAAGTAGTTATTCTAAACTGATTAAAAAACAGTAGTTGTTTTATGTTACTTACAAGACTACATTTAAATATTTTTTGTGTGTGCTGATAAAAGATTCTTTATGATCCTCATGGTACCTTCCCTCCCCTGTGTTTCACTTCCATCCTGGTCACTGGCTTCAGTTTCTCTGATTAGTGAATCTCACTTGTCTTAGAGATTTCCTTCAACTGGCACATTCTCTGGGAAGCTTTGTCTTTCGTGACAACCTCTCCCTGCCACTTTACAGTCAGTCTCTTTCTTTATGGCTTCTTTGAACTTTGCCCATCTATTATAGTACTTGTGTTGCATAGGAATCATTTGATTTGTCTTGCTGGCAGCCTTTCCCATATATTCATTACATTTATTCACGGAATATTCTAGGAATATTGAGTGCCTATTAAATGCCAAGTGCTGGGATTTAACTGTGAACAGAATGAACAAGATGATTTATTAGGAGGAAAACAGACAACAAAGAAGAAAATAAATAGGATGATTTCAAACAGTGGTGAGTGCTTCAGGGTAAGAGTTCATGAGTCATTGGCATAGAGGCCTACTTGATAGGGACATCACATAAGACCTCTCTGAGCAGGTGACATTTGAGCTGAGACCTAAAGGATGAGAAGGTTCATAGTCTAGAATCTAGGTGATTGATAATTCAGTGAGCTTTTTTTTCCTGTTTACTGGCCATTTTAAATCTGATTATTCCATATCTGTGGTGAAGCAGGTGATTTAGAAATCTATTAATGATTTGCACTGCTATCCCTTCTCCCGTTGACAGCAGCAATAGATTTGTCCTCCTACTTATTAATTGTTTTAGCATAAAAATATGGATCTAATTTTGGGGGTTTTTTTGGGGGGAAGTATATAAACAGTGGAGTAGAAATGGAAAAAGATTGTCTTGGATAATGGGCAATAAAGAAATGATTATGAATTAAAGCACTTAGTTTTTTCTGTTCTTCTTCTTCTTTTTTTTTTTTTTTTTTTTTTGGTATAGGGGATTGGACTCATGAGCACTTCAACCACTGAACCACATCCCCAGCCCTATTTTGTATTTTATTTAGAGACAGTGTCTCTCACTGAGTGGTTCAGGGCCTTGCTTTTGCTGAGGCTGGCTTTGAACTTGTGATCCTTCTGCCTCAGCCTCCCGAGCAGGTGTGCAGCACCACGCTTGGCCATCACTTTGTTGGTAAACATTAATTGTAATTAGGATGAACAAGATGAAATTAGAGCAGGCCATCCTGCCATTTCCTGAAACTTATCCTGATTCTTCCTTCTTTCTCATCTCCTTTACATCTAATCTTGGAAATTTCTCCTTTTTTTTCATCCATGTTGATCTGTCTTCATGGCCTATTCACACATAGAATCATTATCTTCAATTTTATGACATTTGCCACTAATTAAGACCCCACAGTACCCTGCTTTGTAATGATAAAGCATTTTTCTGAAATATAATTGTCAGTCAGAAATTTTCTGTGGCTAATAAATTTCAGTTGTAGATTCAGCCCACATTTAGCCTGTGTACACAATCTTAAGTCTCTCAAATCCACCCTGTGTGTTTGCTTTCTGAAAATATCTATTAAACATCAATCAGCAACTTGTGATTAATCTAAACCCATTGTCAGTTGGACTTCTTTTTGTATATTGATTTTTTTGACACCACGAACTCTACATTTAATCTGCTATGTGACATCAATCAAGTCGTTTTGAAATTATGAATCTAAACACCTCTACAGGAACAGCATCTGATGAACATGACTTTGTCACATCACTTCCAATTAACCTGTGGTCTTTTTCATCGTACTTTCCTATCTATGAAGTCTTTATGTTGTGGGAGAAACATAAAGAACTGTGAAAATATAGCTTAAAATAATTAAAAATCAAATACTAATGTAATTAACTTCCAAGGTTAAGAAATAGAAAATGGTCAGTCCCCCCTGAAGCTGCATAAGTTTCCTGCTGTGTGATGTCCTCCTCTTTCTGTTGTCTCATATCCCAGGAAACTTTATACAGACTTATTCCTCCCCCTTGATTTTCTTTACACCTGTACCTCCTATGAATGAACTCTTGAAATGGACTAGTTCCTGTCATCTTTTTTGTGGTTTATTTTTAATGTTATGTAAATTTAATAACACTCTTGTGTGTTTTGTGGCTTCTTTCACTTAAGTGTTTTTTATCCTTTTAGTTAATGTTATTTGACATCCATTTTTATAGCTGCTTGGGGCTATATTCATTCTTCTTCATTGCCATATATCATTTAATTGTATGATCATATCATGGGTTCTCCATTCTGTATTGGACATTTGGGTCAACCTTAGTTTGCTTTTAGGAATACTGCTGCTATGAACATTCTTTTATTTCCTATAGAACGTGTATGAATATATAGGTACATCTTTACAGATCTTGCTAAACTGGTTTTGAAAGTGGTTGTATATTGGTGGAAATTCTAGTTGCCCCATATCTTAACCATTTTCTCTAGTTAAAGTACTCAGTATTTTTCTAGTCATGTGGATGTGTATAGCATCATGGTGCTTGCTTTCAATTTGCAATCTCCTGGTTAATAATGAGAAAGTGTATATTTTCATTTATTTGTTATACATATTTCATTTTCCTGTAAGAGGCAACTTATTTTTTTGGCTGCTATAATTTAAAAGTTTTTTGATTAATAAGTTGTACTTTTTAAAAAAACAACAAAGTACATGTATAAAGGCATAAATTGGCATGAACATACTTTATACAGAGATATGAAAAAATGAGCCCTGTATGTATAATAAGAATTGTAATGCTTTCCACTGCTGTCATGTATTTAAAAAATAAAAAATTACAAAAATACTTAAATTTTTATTATGGTTTCTTTTTTGACTCATAAGTTTTTTTTAATGTTTATTTTATTTATTTATTTTATGTGGTGCTGAGGATTGAACCCAGTGCCTGGTGCGTGCTAGGCAAATGCTCTACGACTGAGCCACAGCCCCAGTCTCATAAGTTGTACTTTTAAGAAACAGTGTTTTTTATGAATAAAATTGTTTATATTTATATACAATATGTTTATAGACAGTACTTGCACAAATAATTTTACTATAAGACAAAAATATGTAACCCTTTATCGGGTCCTTCCTCCATCTGAAGGTGCTTATTTCTTTGTTTCTCTGAACCTTGTAACTTAGCACCACTACCTAAAGCTTTGGCCTAAGTTTTTCTTTTTAATTCCTGAAAATATCCAGTGGTCCTTCTCAACTACATTCAAGTCCCTTCACTGGTTGCGAGACCTGTTATGGCATGAGATGGATTGCTCAGGTTTCTTTCAGTCTTCATCTGTATCTGGTAAAACATGATGTATTTGTTGCTTTGCCCCACTTTGCAGAATTGAGAATAGTGAAATATTTGTAGCAGGGATGTTTTGAGTGGTTTGGATCTAATTTCTTTTGCGGGTTATATCCTTGAATATATTTCCAAATGTGAAATTATTAAACAGTTTATTTCTTTTAACCTTTTATATTATAAGTTAGATGACGAAAAGATCAAATTAGCTATTTACTTAGTATGTCCCACATAAGGCCTTATTTAATATGCATTTTTGTTATTTAATTAGTAGGCAGCAATCATATAGATTTTTCTTTTAATTCAGCTAAATGTTGAATTGAGGGACTTGAATTTATAAAGTCAGTTTCTTGAAAAACCATTTATTAAAAGTCTAATGCATATTTTCATTCCATCCTCAGAGTATATGATCAATTCTTTAATTACTCCATGTTCTACTGGAACAAATGAGCAGTTTATGAAGTTATTGAGAGGATTGGTCAATGGCAATGATTTATGGCTATGAAACTTAGTATGTGAATTTAATGATGACGCTTGGAAAAGTGTACTTGAGATGCATTTGCACATGCTCATTAGCTGGGGAGAAAGGTATTGACTATATTGATTTCCTATATTCAAAGGTGCCCCAAATGACCTATAAGCCACTAACATTCTTCATTTATGTCCTTTTCATTGGTATTGTTAACTTTCACCATAATCCTTAGCTCAATTTATATAATATATCTTGTTCTAGGTATCTATGCAGAGATTCTTAACTGGGGATGTTTTGTCCCCTACTCCATCCCAGAGGACATTTGACAATATCTGGAAAGACTTCGTTGTCACAACTGAAGGGGAAAGGTGTGACTGGCATCTAATTGGTAGAGACCAGGAATGCTGTTAACCATCCTCCAAAGACCCGGATGGCCCCCACAACAAAGCATATCTGGCCCAAAATGTCAGTAGTGCTGAGATTGAGAAAGCCCACTCTAGTGTAAAAAAGTTTTCCCCTTCTTTTTATTTGCTTCCCATTCACTGTTACTTGCATGTTTTATGAGTTAATTATCAGTTCATATTCATGTTCTAGGGGTCTCTAATTTGATTAATATGCATTAGATTTTTAATAAATGGTTTTTCAAGAAACTGACTTTATAAATTCAAGTCCCTCAATTCAGCATTTACCTGAATTAAAAGAAAAATCTATATGATTGCTGCCTACTAATTAATTAACAATTTAATTAATTGTTTAATCAGTGCTATTATGGAGTGTTTTTTTGTTGTTGTTGTTTATTTTTGGTACTGGGGATTGAACCCAGGGACATTCAACTATTGAGCCACATTCCCATCCCTTTTTAGTTTGAGACAGGGCCTTGCTAAGTTGTGGAGTATGGCTTTGAACTTATAATCCTCCTGCCTCAGCCTCCTGAGCCACTGGGATTACAGGCATGCGCTACTCTACCCAGTAGGATTTTTATACACACACACACAGGATTTTTACACATACACATGCTCACCTATGCAATAATGAATTTTGATAAATGTATACAGTTGCGGGATCACTATCATAAATACTTTTAATCTGTTTATATTTTAATTCTATAGTTTCAGATGCTCATTTATTAAATGACATTCCAGGATAGAAAGAGACTTAAAGTAATTTAGATACTGCTAGGTAACTTGGGACTAATAGATAGAATATATGCAATGATTAATGAAGGATAGCACCCTGGAGCTAAGTTCTGAATTTTACTGTTTTAATATTAATCTGATGCTTTTTTTATGTGGAAGGACACATTTATACCTCTCAACGATTAGCCAAGAGGATAATTTCCACATTGTAAAGGAGAAAATCCATATTAGCCTCTATCGTAAAGTTCCAAGTTTTATGTCCACAAATTTCTGGGTTCGCATGACATTTTTAGTGCATTTTTTGATCTTGTAGGTATAGAGCAAAAACACAATATATACTTCCCTCCTAAAGGATAATTTCCAGAACATTGGCTGTTTTGGTGGTTGAATTTAACCTCGGTAAGTAGTAGCAGTTGTCTGTGGTAAAGTGGATGGAAACCCATATTTCCATTGCTGAACCACCTTCTTAGAATGAGAGGTTTGCCTTGACCACTAATTGCTGTAATTGGAGCTTGGGAGATGGTTTGAGATGAGTCTTGAAATGATAAGTGAGTCTGACTGCTTGGCAGGTGTTTTCTCTCTTTCCTTTCCAGTCAAGGTGGAATATTCAGGGTTTCATAGGGAGTTTGCTAACATGTCTCCAGAATAAACAAGAAAAGTTACATGGAATGGCAGTCAGCAGTTATACTTGACTTATGTTCCTATCATTGTGTTATAATGAGAATATTCTAATTCTTGTGTAATGGCAGAAAATGAGGTACAGGCTAGAGCATTCAAACATTAGAGGTATTCATCTATATCTAGATACTATAGGCTATGGCTCAGAATAACCATAGGAATCTTACTGGTTTTATTTGTGGGTTTATTTTAGGCAAACTGTCAATAGTACTGAAATTATACTCTGGGAAAAGGAAAAATAAAAACAACATACTCCCAAGTTTAAAATGCTGCATTTGCTGATTTTTCTTCTTGGTCTTATCCACCAATCAAGAATTGCTGGAGAAAGAAATCCTGTTGGAATAATCCTGCCAAATCCACTATGTAATCTTGGGATTATTTGTGTCACCCCACTTGGTAACCTTAGTATTTCAGAACATTCATGAGGAATATAATCTCCAAGTTGAGAAAATCAGGGTTCTTTTGGAACAACATTTCAAATGCCAAGAAGACACTATTTGGGGAGGGGGGAATGTTTGTTCTCAGTACTTTTTTCCTCCTCATCTTAGCCCAAGGTGCCATTTTCATATACTGGCAATTAAGTTCCATGAGTGAATGTCTTGTCTGGAAGAAGTGATCTTTTGAAGTGGCCTTATGTCTTTTATTTTTTGAAAGAAAGCACTAATAGAATTGTCCCAGTTTATCATTAATAATGCACTAGATCATGGACAAAAAAAATCAGGTGTTTAAGTTCCTCATTTCTCCCTGCTTTTCTTCATTAACTACCTATTCTTTTCTACCACCTACTTTTAGTGTCTCTCCTGATGTGGAGGCTGTTTTGCTAATGGATTCGTGACTGTGGTACCCCCATGCTGAGGCTAGGTTAGCATTAGAAGGATGAATTGATTGAGTTCAGAATTTCTATTTTGTAGTGCTCAAGCCTTCATTTAGTTGGTTAGTCACTTGATTGGCAATAAGCCACTAAGAGGTTACAATTTGTGCTCAAAGAGCAGTACAGACCTTTCAAAATCTGAGGGAGTAAGACAGATTTGGAATCATGCTGTGTCCTGACATTTTTCATTCAATCAGAATTTTCCCATGTCTTTAATGATTCTTTTAAAAATATTAAATGGCCATGTATTTTTCCATCCATCGATTCATGTACTTAGCAATTTCCCTCTTCTTGCATATGTAGGCTTTTTTCTAGTTTTCCACTAATATAAGACTGTGATTAGTAGCTCTTAAATTTGTGCCTTCACATTTCCATTTTTTGCTCAAGCTAAGTTCTTCAAAGTTGAATTAAGTATGCTTTGAAATATTGAAAACTTTAGCTAGAAGAGCTTTTTAAAAGAATGTTTATAACTATTTCCCTGTTAATGGTATAAGAAAATTTCAGTCATAGCACACTCTTGGCATTGATAAAGATTTTTTTTATAAATTAATTATGATGTACACATATATCCTTTCTTGATTATAAGGTAAAACATAAACATCTATTTATATTTTATGAATTGTTTGTACTTGTACTCTGTTTATTTTTCTGTCAGTAATATTTAATTTTTTTAGAATGTTTATAAATTAAAACTACCAGATTTTGTTGCAGATAACTAAATTTGTCATTCCTCTTTTAATTTATGGCATAGGAGTTATGTAAATCATGAATTTGATAAAACAAGGTATAAATTCATGTACAGCTCTAAGGCTATACAGTAGGTTGCCCTTAATGTCCATTAAAGACCTAACCAGACTTCTCATAAGATGATATACAACCAATCAACAAATATATGAAAAAATGTTCAACATCTCTAGCAATTAGAGAAATACAAATCAAAACTACTCTTAAGATTTCATCTCACTCCAGTCAGAATGGCAGCTATTATGAAGACAAACAACAATAAGTGTTGGCGAGGATGTGAGGGAAAAGGCACACCCATACTCTGCTGGCGAGACTGCAAATTGTTGCAGCCAATATAGAAAGCAATATAGAGATTCTGTGGAAAACTGGGAATGGAACCACCTTTTGACCCAGCTATCCCACTCCTGGGTCTATACCCAAAGGACTTAAAAACAGCCTACTACAGAGACACAGCCACATCAATATTTATAGCAGCATAATTCACAATAGCTAAATTATGGAACCAACCTAGATGCCCTACAGTAGATGGATGGATAGGGAAACTTTGGCATATATACACAATGGAACATTACTCAGCATTAAAAGAGAATAAAATCATGGCATTTGCAGGTAAATGGATGGAGCTGGAGAATATAATGCTAAGTGATGCAAGCTAATCCCCCAAAACCAAAGGCTGAATGTTTTCTTTGATATGAGGATGCTGACTCATAATGGCCAAGATGGGGGGGGGTTCATGAAAGGAATGGAGGAACTTTAAATAGGGCAAAGGGGAAGGAGGGGAAGGGAGGGGGCAAGGGGGCAGGAATGAGTTAGATATCACTACCCTAAGTACATGAATGAAGACACAAATGTTGTGAAAATACTTTGTGTACAATCAGTGGCTTGAAAACTTGTGCTCTATATGTGTAATATGAAATGAATTGCATTCTGCTATCATGTATAACAAATTAGAATAAATAAATAATTTAATAAAAAACTGAGTTGGTGAGCATTCCTTTAGATTCTGTTTTCTGGAAGTGATTGTACAGAATTGATACTTAATTTTTCCTTCAATGTTTGGTAGATTTCAACAATGTAGCTGTCTTAGCCTGAAGTTTTCTTTGTGGAAGTGTTTTAAACTATAAATTCAACTTATTTGATAGATATTTATCACTTAAGATTATGTACTTTGTAATGATTTTATTAGTGCTTTATGGTTATACATAATAAAGTGGTTTATTTTGATATAATCATATATGAATTGAATATAATATCTCACTTCAGCCCCTAGTACTTTCTCTTTCCTTACCCTCACCCCACTCCTGTGCCCCTTACTCTATTCTACTGGTCTTCCTTCTATTTATAGATCTTTTTTAAAAAAATTAGTGCTTTATAAATATACATAAAGGTAAAATTCACTATAGTACATGTACATAGCATAATTAGGTCACTTTCATTCTTATATTAGTTGCGGTAATTTGTGTTTTTCAGGGAATTAGTTCATTTTGTCTTGATTATTAAATTTATTGACATAAGTTTTTGAATAACATTCTGTGATTATACTTGTCATATCTGTAGAATCTATAGTGATGTTGCCTTTCTCAAACTCATATTGGTAATCTGTGGCTTCTATTTTTTCTAGATCAGCGAGTTAGAGATTTACCAATTTCATTGATCTTTTTTTTAAAAAAAATATTTTTATTTGTTATTCATGGACCTTTATTTTATTTACTTATTTATATGTGGTGCTGAGAATTGAACCCAGTGCCTTGCACATGCTAGACAAGTGCTCTACCACTGAGCCACAAACCCAGCCCAATTTCATTGACCTTTTTAAAAGCAAGTTTTGGTATTGCTGATTTTTCTTTTTTTTTCTTTACCAATTATTTTGAACAATTTTATTATAACTTTGTATACTTTTCATGTTTTGCTTGTGATTTGTTGAGCTTCTTGAGTATGTGGGCTTATTGTTGGCACAAAATTTGGAAAATTCTGGACATTATTTCTGTAAATTCCTTTTTCTGTTCCCAAAATTTCTTGGCTTTTATGGCAAAGTGGTATTTGGAAACTAGGTCCTGGGTATTAGATGTATTCATTGGTACTGGAATGTCATTGCTTCTTGGCCCTACCAGCAGTTAGGAAAAGTATGTAAATATAATAACCATGCAAACACATGTCTGTGTCTATCTGACTATGGTTTATATGTTTGTTCCTGCTCAAACTCATGATGAAATTTGTCCTTGTAACAGTATTAAGAGGTGGGAACTTTTAAGAGGTGATTAGTCCATGCGGTAATTAGCCCTCATAAATTGATTGATGTCTTTATTGTGGGAGTATGATTGTTATTGCAGGAGTAGATTTCTTTTAAAAGGATGAGTTTGTTCCCCTTTTGGTCTCTCTTTCTGTCTCTCACCTTCTCTTTGCCCTTCTACCTTGGAATAAATAGCACAGGAAGAAGATCTTCGTCAGTTGCTGGCACATTGATCTTGGACTTCTCAGCCTCCAGAACTGTGAGAAATACATTTCTATTCTTTATAACTTTCCCAGCTTTGTGTATTCTGTTATAGCAGCACAAAACAGATTGAGTCCCCTTCCTTCCTTCCTCTCTTGCTTTTTTTCCTTCTAATCCATCCATCTTTCCATCTGTTAATCCATTCATCCAATTCCCACCCATTCATCCATCTATAAAAACCATGAGTTTCTGCCAATACCTTTCATTCTAATCTAAACCACATTGTGCATTCTAGCCTTCTTTCTCTGATACCACGAACCCTAACTCTCAATATGTATAATATGTAAATATATTTCTAAATATGTTAACTTTTAAAATCATAGTATACACAAACTAATTTAAGAACTGCTAACCCTTCAATCCCCAGCACCACAAAAAAAAGAACTGCTACCCCATTCTCTTATGAGAAATGCATTTGATAATTTAAGTATAGTTCTGCAAATAGTTTATTTAATCTTATAGCAGCCAGTGAAGATACTGTTTTACATAGTTAATAAAGTTACTTCTTTTTTTTCCTCATAATTTTCAGTGTGGTTATGTTATTCACTTCTGCTATAAGTAGGTTATTTTCTTAGTGTGTATATTCTATTTGGCCTCCTTCCCCCAAACAAATATATAATGATTGACTTTATTACTTACTTATATTTTTAGTATGTTAAACATTACTATGCTTCTCTGAATCAGGGCTAAATCGAAAGCTATACTCACAAGTGTCATTCCCTCATCCCTAGTATCCCTTACCATTTCAACTTTTTCTCTCCCTTCCTATCTACTATCTTAGAAATCTAAATGCTTTAGTTTCTGGTTTATTCTTACTATATTTCTTTTGCACAATGTGAAGATACATGAACACTTTCTTATGTCCCCTTCTTTCTTTACCCTATAAAGCATACTTTGGATATTTTTTACACTCTACTTTTAAAAAATGTTTTATTGAAAAATAAAAATTGTGTGTATAATATATATCATATATATTGCATATATATATATATATATATATATATATATTTAAAGCATACAATGTGATGACTTGATATATATGTACATTGTGTAATGAAGACCACAATAAATTTAATTAACTCATTCATCAGTACACAGTCACCATTTTTATTGTGTGTCAAACAAAAACACTTAAAATCTTCACTTTGCTTTTTTCATTTAGTTTGTCTTATAAATCATTTTACATAATTCATAGGTATTGTCTTTATTATTTTTTATAACAACACAACACTTTATTATTGTGGTTGTACCATAGAAGTCATTGTCATTTGTATGGGCATTTAAGTTATTTCTAGTATTTTGTAATTGCAAACAATTATTCAATGAAAAATCTTTTCCATTTATAAGGTATTTCCTTACTGCAGATTCCTAATGGTAGGATTCCTGGGACAAAGAGCCATTTTCATCCCTCTGTTTCCTTGAAGAATTTCTGATTTGTATTGCAAAATAGCAGTCTTTCTTTGCATTTCCTTCTTCCCATGATTTTAAGCAAAGCAAACAAATTTGTACAAATGTATAAATGAGGACTTTTTTTCTGATATATCAAGGTCAGTCCTCATAATATCTAATTCATATATATATATATATATATATATATATATATATATATATATGTAGTAGATAGACACAATACCTTTATTTTATTTTTTATGTGGTGCTAAGGATCAAACCCCATGCCTCACGCATGCTAGGTGAGTGCTCTACCATTGAGCCATAATCCCAGCCCAGTATCTTAAGTTTTATTCTTTGAATACTCTATTTCTATAATCATCCTTCCTCTTTCTTTTCTTTTAAATATATTTTCAGTTGTAGATGGATACAATACCTTTATTTTATTTGTTTATTTTTATGTGGTGCTGAGGATTGAACCCAGTGCCTCACGCATGCTAAGCAAGTGCTCTGCCACTGAGTCACAACCCTGGCCCCCCTCCTCTTTCTTTAATATTTCTTCATAAAACTCTCTTACTGTGTTATCAGCTTTTCATCATTGTGATCAAAAAACCTGACAAGAACAAGTTAGAAGAGGAACGATTTGTTTGGGCTAATGTTCAGAGATTCAGTCCATGGTTAGCTGACTCCGTAGCTCGGGAATGAGATGAGGCAGAACATCATGGTGGAAGGTCATGGTGGAGGAAAGTGCAGTTCATGGTAGCCAGAAAGCAGAGAGAATTTGAGTGCAAGGAGCCAGAGATAATATAATCCCCAAGGGCATGCCTCCAGTGACCTACTTCCTCCAGCCACATCCTACTGCATATAGTTACCACCTAGTAGTCCATTCAAATTATTAACCCATCAAATGGATTAATCTGCTGATTAGGTTACAACTGTCATAATGGAGTAATTTCACCTCCAAACATTCTTGCATCATCCCACATGTGAGCTTTTGAGGGACACATCCAAACCATAGCATTTACATTCTAAAGTGTTCTCTGGATAAAAAAAATGTGGCATTTATACACAATGGAGTATTACTCTGCATTAAAAAATGACAAAATCATAGAATTTACAGGGAAATGGATGGCATTAGAGCAGATTATGCTAAGTGAAGCTAGCCAATCCCTAAAAAACAAATGCCAAATGTCTTCTTTGATATAAGGAGAGTAACTAAGAACAGAGTAGGGTCGAAGAGCATGAGAAGAAGATTAACATTAAACAGGGATGAGAGGTGGGAGGGAAAGGGAGAGAGAAGGGAAAATGCATGGAAATGGAAGGAGACCCTCAGAGTTATACAAAAGTACATACAAGAGGAAGTGAGGGGAAGGGGAAAAATAATACAAGGGGGACAAACGAATGTCAGTAGAGGGGGCAGAGAGAGAAGAGGGGAGGGGAGGGGAGGGGAGGGGGGATAGTAGAGGATAGGAAAGACAGCAGAATACAACAGACACTAGTATGGCAATATGTAAATCAATGGATGTGTAACTGATGTGATTCTGCAATCTGTATATGGGGTAAAAATGGGAGCTCATAACCCACTTGAATCAAATTGTGAAATATGATATATCAAGAACTATGTAATGTTTTGAACAGCCAACAATAAAAAATTAAAAAAAAAAGTAAAAAAAAAAAAAAATAAAGTGTTCTCAATTCTGAGTTGAAGTTTGCCCATCAAATTAATCTACATTTTGTTTTTATCTTGTTGATTAAAAAATATGACGAATCCAGTGTTCCATTAGTGAGACTTAGTCAAATGCACACAGTTATTTTTTTCTTCTTAAGTACAACTGGTACCATGTGTGCTGGAAGAAACTTAGTGTAAGGAAAAAAAGACAGCTGTGGAGAGTTCTCAAGTAGCATGGAAAATCAGACTGGCTTAAGTGGTGGAGAAGCCCATGCTCAGTTTCAAATGGAACTTTGAATTTTTTAATTATTAAACATAAACTATCAAATTGGAACCATTGGTGTGAAAGGATGGGTGTTGAGTGTCCCAAAGACCTTTCTTCCCCTTTGTCTTCTTTGAATGTCTACTTCCCTGAAGTCCTCACGAACACACTCTTTTTTTCTTCTGCTTTGTGGTTTTTAAAAAAATAAAATTTAAAATTTTTATTTTTGTAGATCTGCAAATATTTGTGGGGGAATAATGCTCTTCTGAATTATACCTTAGAAATCAAATTTCCACTGGGGTGTTTGCATCCAAGTGACCTTCTCACAGGCTCTTAGGTGCCAGATTTCCATCCAAAATGACAGGTTGCCTGATCTGCACTTCTTCTGCCATTTATTTCAGAGTCGTCTTTGATTTATTGTGTGTATCTGGGAGTAAGAGTGCAGAGATGTGAGAAGCAAATACCTTTATCTGCCGTTAACAGCTTCCTAATAACCCCAGCCCTTATCTGCATGTTAAAATGAACAAGTGGTGCTTTGCTGGCTTGTGTCAGTTGCTTGAAAATGAAGCTTTTTGTACCTTTCACCTGGCTGTTCCTTTACTTCCTTAATGTAGTTAACAGTCTATTAGGAAAGGAGGAAAAGCCCTTCCAGATCTGAGGTTCTATTTGAAAAGCAATAATGATTTCCTAATGTGCTTTGTTTTATTTTCCTTATGAGACTGATAGATTTAGGCAGGCATATGAATATCATCATCTGTTCAAAATTATTTCACATGAGTATCTGTTGCTATTCTGGAAGATTAAATATTTTTAACTATTTGATGTGCAAACCTAAATTTAAGTGCTTTTTACTTTTTTAATTTAAGTAATTGTCATCTATTGGACATAGGTCTGTGTTGGGGCTGATGAATTTCTTGAGGGAACTTGTGATGTATACCATGGCTACTCAAAGCATGTGCAAAGATCAGCATTATTTAGGAGGTGGGTAGAAAGACAGGATCCTCAGGTTTCACCTCAGACATCCTGAGTCAGAAGTTGTACCGTTCACTATATCCAAGGGGATTCATAAGCATAGCAAAGTTTTAGAAATACTACCATAGAAGATGGAAAATTTGTTTGGAATCAGGGAGTCTAGAATTTATTTCTGATTCTTCTCTTTCTTTCTTTTGAAATAAAAGTATGCTTCTCACTTTTCAAAAGCTTTGATTTTTCTCATATTTAAAAACTTATTTCAAACTGAGTCTTTCCTGGTTCATGTGATATGAGCAAAAGGGTCATTTTGATACAAGGTCTAAAGAGACACTTTTGAGCTCATTCAAGGAGAAGAGATAACTAAAGATTTGATATTGTTGCTGACTTGTTCTGTCCTTTTGAAACCTTTGCTCTATTTGAAAAATAACTAATCTCTCCTTTTTTGTGTGTGTGGGGGGAATACCAGGGATTGAACTCAGGGGCACTCGACCACTGAGCCACATCCCCAGCCCTATTTTGTAGTTAGAGATTGGGTCTTACTGAGTTGCTTAGTGCCTCACTGTTGCTGAGGCTGGCTTTGAACTTGCTATCCTCATGCCTCAGCCTCCCAAGCTGCTGGGATTACAGGTCCATGCCACCATGCCTGCCTCTAATTTTCCCTTTTGAAAGGCTGAGTATGATCTCTTGGAAATACAGTTTATCTTCATTATTCATGGATTATATATTTGAGAACTTGCCTACTTGCTAGAGTGTATTTGTAACCCCCAAATCAATACTTGCAAATAGGCGAAACAATTTGAATCACCTGATGTGCATATTCCACACTAAAGTTGAACATGACAACACATTTCTGTTTCAGCAGTCATAACAAGTATCCTTTCACAGTCTCTTTAGTGCCATGTCTTACATTATTTTTGTTCTTTTTGTTGGGGATTTTGCTGTTTAAAGTGGCCTGCAAGCACAGTGCTGAATTGCTGTCTGATGTTCCTAAGCAGAAAGCCATGATGTGCCTTGAAGGGAAAATACATTTGTTAGATGAGTTTCCTTCTTACATAAGTAATAGTGAAGTTGGCCATGAGTTAATGTTAAGGAATTGACAATTGTGTGTATAAACAAAAACATACAACAAAGTCATGTATTGATCATTTAACAAAAATGTGGTGATCAGAAGCTCATAGAATCCTAATCCCAATTTTCCCTAGGAACAGAGGTCCAGTATTTGTTAATTCAGTGTTTGTGGTGACTTTAAAGAACCAAGTGTTGGAAATAATGAGAAAGATGTGCATGTTTAAAAAATGAGAGGACTAGCATTCCAACTGAACATCATTTTGTCTTTTGCAGATGATAGATTAACTTGTTGGACTGAAAGTCTAGTTACACTCTGTGAGCATGATTTCAAATAAAGATATCTTGTAAAGTTTACAAAAACATGCTTTGATATTTGGAGGCTTTCTGGGAATTGAAGCAATATTTCAGATAGCCTTTTTTCCTCCTGTAAGATAGTATTTTGTAGGCACTTGAGACAAATGTACTGCAGTTGCTTTTTTAAATTTTTTTTTCACAATACCTTTATTCTATTTACTTACTTTTATGTGGTGCTGAGGATTGAACCCAGGGCCTCACATGTGCTAGGCAAGTTCTCCACCACTGAGCCTCAGCCCCAACCCCTGCAGTTGCTTTTTGACCCCTGGTTTGTATGCTAAGCTCATTTTTGTTTGGTTGGGTCTGTGTGTTCTTTTTGCCACATGAATGTCTTGTGATTCATGTGGTGCTTCAGTCCAGGTTCACATCATGTATTGCCTGGGCCCTAGATTAGTGTTCCAACTGCTCTTTCCCACACTCCACCCTCCAGTGTCCTCCATTTTCTAGCATAGAACATCTCATCCTATCCCTCATCCATGTGCAATATAAGTGACTCAGATAAAGTTGCTTTGGGATAAAGTTCAGGACATCCTGAAATTTGACCTGAAACTACCTAGCTACAGTGCTTGGAGACCTCTGACTGCTTGATAATCTCTTCCACATCTGTACCTGTGTATGATCTTTTCTCGCCTGATATGCCCTTTTTTCTTCATCTACCAGGAAGTATCCTCCTGAGCTAAGACTCTGTAAATTATCTCTTGTAATGCTGGAAATGTATTATTATTATTATTATTATTATTATTAACAACCACTTTCCATTAGGCAGTGACAGCTTTGAGGGAAAGGAACGGTTTTGTTCATCCTGGTATCATGAGTGCCATGTATTTTATATAGGAGTATGTATCTGGCCATGAGGTCACTGGAAATGATGAGTAAATGACAAGGTAGGGGTGAGTCTAATTTGACTAGTGTTTTAATGGAATACTTTGTACCAGCAGCCTGGATCTGCACCAGTTGTGCTATCACTAATCTATAAGGAAAGTCAGTTTAAAGTATATAATCCTGGAAAATACAAAAAAATTGAGGGTGAAGAAATTGCTTAGGAAGTACAATTGAAACAGTAGCAAATCTGTTTCATGTCTGGTCGTTTTCAAACAAATAATGCTTAGTTAGCATTGTTTTTTTGAGAAGCAAAGAATGTGGAATGACTTAATGCAACAAAGTATTAATCTAGATTTTTAATTCCTGGTTTCACTGATTCATATGGTGAGTAATATACAGCAGTAGAAATGAATGAACCATTCAGTATACAACACTAAGGATGCATTGTATTAATATAATAAGTTAAAGAAGGTCCCTCAGGATTGCATGACAGGGTTATTTCAAAGATGGGCACATGATTCCTGATAGTGGTTATCTTGGTATGAGAGAGGTGGGGGAGGGAATGGGGACTACTACAGAGGGAGATGTAAGTTATTGTTCATGTTCTGGTCTACATGTAAGATAATGGGTTCATGTGTGTATGAATAAAATAAACACAAATAAATAAGAACATGATGAGTCCATGATGAATCAAGGATTTTAATTAATACAATTTATCCAATTCTCTGAGCTCTACACTTTAAAAATCCCTATTTAGAGGTGTTAGGACAGCTCCCATCCTTTCACCTTCTTTTGAAGATTAATTAAGCACATATGTAAAAACTTTATATTTTTATAAGGTAAAACGGGCAGCAAAATGACCAAACATAAAATGTAATATTAATAGTGAATTCAAGGACAGTAGGCATTATGAAAACGAGAAAGTAATGGGAACACTGCGCAGATAGCCAGTCTTTTGAGTCAATCAAGGACTGGGGATGTGGAGATGAATTGCAATCAGCTTTAATGGAGTCCCATTTTGTGGTGCTTGTATGAGCTTGTCCTACATTTTCTTGGCAGCAGGAAGGAAGCAAAGGGTGCTATTCAAAGAAAGGCAACTGTGCAAGGCTTGGGAGAAAAATATGCATCCTATTTTTTCTATGTTGCATGGCACAGAAAGAAAACCTTGCTTTCCAATTTTATGAGAAATACCCTTCCATCTGAAAATGATCTTCACATTTCTCCCAGCATCACTCTTCTTCTGCTCAACTTCTTGTCAATTCTCCATTCTCTTTTCTGCTAGAATCCTTGAAATCTCTTTCTAGTAGCAGTTGGTGCAAGACAATGTGCATTTATTTTGGCGGCAGTCTTTTCTAGGGTCCATGCCAGAATGTCTGCCTTCACAATGAGCTAGTTTTAAGGCACTTTAGATTTCAGCTGATTCCCAGTATCAGATGTGAACAGATACAATTCTCTCTGGGAAGAAAATCCAGAGAGAGGAATTGAGCATTGTTTGGTTTCCCAAGTCATTTAAAAAAACTATATCATGAGTGTCTTCCTGTCTCCTTGGTGATATGTGGTCATTTTCTTCTGGAAGAGCTATTCCATGTATTTTTAGTAACAGCAGGAGAGGATGGATATTTGGGTGAGCTGTGTACCCAGCTGGAAGGCCTAAGCATACAAAGGGTCTTAAGTTTCCCTTGATCTTGTTTTTCCCCCACCCCCTACTTTCTTTTCTTTTCTTTTCTTTTTTTTTTTTTTTTTGTAAAGCACAGAAATGGAAGGCCCACTTGTGTAAAGCATTTCACTTAGGCCTTACTGGCTGCCGTTCTGTACTTTGGCTCTTTGTTCTGTTTCTTCTATCAGCAAGAAGTACATAAGCTCTGCCAGCTGTTTGTCACTTCCAGAGACATTATGCTGTTTTGGTCACGTCTGTACAGCCAACAGTGAGATCTTACAATTTGATGACCTATAAATAGGAGAACCCAAAAAGTAGAATTTAACTTTGTTTTGATGTTTCCCAGGCCCCTTTTCTCTTGCCTAGTTAGCTTGCAAGTGTCCTAGACGTATAGTAGTTTTGAACTAAAGGTGATCTTTTCTTCTAAGTAGCAGGAATGTTGTTTTGCAATGGGCATTATGCCAGCACTTCTCTTTCTGGATCACACACCCAGGGCTTAGAATGGACTGTGACTTTAGGACAAAGTTGTTGTTTTTTGTTTTTTCTTTTTTTTTTTTTTTGAGATGGTGGTAGTGACGTTTTTCTTTGTGTCATCTTCCTGGTATAGATTAATTTGTCCATTTGGAACCAAACTTTGACCTCCTTAATACCATCATTGAAGGAGTCAGCCAGCTGCATACAAGCATTAGATTGAACTATTTGAATCTCCCTTCATGCTAGATTGGGATAAATCTTGTGAGTGGGCCTCTAGAAGGCCTCCTTAAGTGGCCTCCAGGAGGCCAGCTTAAGCTTCATCACAACATAGCAGAAGAGTTTCCAGAAGTAATGCACAGGCATTCTAAATGTCTCTGTTTACATAACATTTGCCAGTGTTCCTCTGGCCAACTGCAAGCCATATCACCAATTCCAGTGTCACTGTGCAGGGAGACTACACAAGGCCTTGGGTATGGGGAGGTGTGACTTACTGAAGGATGCTGATTATCTTACTTATTATCTTATCTTATCTTACTTACTGAGGATGTGATTATCTCCCACAGTGGAACATTAAGTTGCTGAACCTTTCGTTAAAATGGAAACACCACTCTAGTTGCTGGGATGAGGTATGAGAGCTAAGGACAGAGGAAAACCACTTCTGCATTGATGTGATGAATGTGCTCTGAATAAGAAATCATAGGACAGTCTGGGAAAGGAATTTTTACAAAAAGTGTCTTCAAGTATAAAACCTAATCACTTTTGTGTATTCTTGGGAAGAGAAAGCACCAAAGGTAGTGAATAAATGTAAAAATTAATAGATTAGTTTACATAGAAATGAGAAACCTTTATGTCAGACACCATGAATAAAAAAGGAAAACACAAAATGGGAAGGTTATTGAAAACAGACAAATGGATAATAGCCCTAAAAATTAACAATAAAGACAAATATGCCAGTAGAATGGTAAAGGATCTGAATAGATGTTTCTCTAAAGCAGATATGCAAAAGGCCAATAAGCACATGAAAAATATTTAATATTAACCCTTAACAAGACGGAAATGAAAATGCAATAAGATACTACTCAATGTTCACTAGAATGTCTATAATAAAAAAGACAGGAATGTTGTGAAGCATGTGGCAAAGTTACAACCCTCATACATTGCTGGTGGAAATATAAACCAAACTGGCATTTTCTTAAATGGTAAACATCCAGTTACCATGTGATCCAGCAATTCCATTCCTAGGTGTATACCCAAGAGAACTGAGAACATAATTCAAATATAAACTTGTATGTAAATGTTCACAACAGCATTATTTATAATAGCTCGAAACAACCCAAATGTTCATCAATTGATGACTGGATCAATAAAATATGTGTGTGTCCAAACAATGGAATATTACTTGGCAATTAAAATGACTGGAACACTGGCTCAGGCTATATCATGGATGACTCTGGAAAAATATTCTGAGTGAAAAGGCCGGTCACGTAAGACTCCATATTGTATGATTCCATTTATATAAAATTCTTGAATAGGTGACTCTATAGAGCCAGAAAGTAGATTAGCATTTGCCTAGGACTGGATAATGTGGAGGAATTTGGGAGCAATAAATAAGGAGTGGGAGTTTGATATAATGTAAAAGTATATCACTTTTATGCATAACTAATATTTTAAAAGAAATTCAAAATAGGATGGTTTCAGGAAATTCAGTGATAAATGGAGACTAAAATTAAAATGCATCAGGACCTAGCCCAACTGGAAGTGCCAGAGGGAGGAAGTTAAAAAATGTCTAAGACAAGGTGTTCATTGACTTTGATCCTTGGACCTAGAAGAGCCAGAGTTGCAACCTTTTCCAGTGGATTAGGTCATATTTTCTAGAATAGTAGCTGATGTGGTTAAGAGTAATCTCTTGCTCCTGGAATCCTGAATTGTAAGTCTATAATACCTGCACATGATTAATGCAACCAAAGACATCTGTCCCCATATTGCTGCCTCACCGGAAGCTATTGCTGTGACTCTCTTGCACCTCCATGACCATACCCAGCAGTGCCCCATTTGTGAAGGTACACCTAAATTGGAGCTTGGAAGCTTTTCCCCTAGTGGCAGCATTTTTAAATGATTATATATATTTATGATGTCAGTTTTATTGCAAATCTATTATGATTAGACATTTATGATAATTAATAACATGGTTTGTATGAGGAAATGTGTCCTGGTTTTAAACAAGTGATTTAGAAGTGATCTTTTAGAAACCCAGCATTTTTTTTATGAGACAGAACTGCCTACAAATCAGAGCGCCTCTCTGAATTTTGGTTTGCACGTAGACGAGGACAGCCTGAGAAAATAAGATAAGGGGCTCCAGTTCTTTTTTTAGATTAATACATCGTCAAATCCTAGCATATGCAGCTCCAATTTTCTGGGAGCTAATGTAGAAGTCTGCACTTTAGCTTGTTAGATATGATTTGCATGCAGTTGACATACCAGAACTCCCTTGTATGATGAATTTCATTAATCTAGTGACTTGTAAAAAGAGCTTGAATTAAACGCTTCTTCATGCTCCAGAGACTGCATTGGGCTGCTCTGTATTGGTTTCCAGAGTTTCTCCAAGTGTAGTGATGTAAAAACGAAAAGAGAGCTAGGAATGCAAGATAATCCAGAGGCCTGTGGGTATAACATTGCAGATCTTGAAACAGGGAAAAATAATGTGGCTTTATTTAGATGTCTCACTTAGTATAGTTCTTTTTTTTCTCTCTCTCTTCCTTCAATAAGACAATCATACCCTCAGTTTCTTTCTCTGTAATAGTAGTTCTTACTTAGGTGAGCTTCAGGCACCTGGAAATTGAGTAAACATGCAGAGACCTAGACCCTGCACTCAGAGTTTCAGATTCAGTAGGCCCATAGTGGGGACAGAGAATTTGCATTTTCAACAAACACCCAAGCAATCAATGCTGCTATTGCTAGACTAGCTCCCCTACTTTTAGTAGCATTCATCTAGAGCATTAGGAAAGCCACTTTCAACTTTAATGTTCCTTAATTCTGTGATTTCATGTTTGGATATCCGATATGCATGGGGACCAAAGGTGAGCACTGATCATTGAACTTGCTTAGCCATCTTTAGGACACATTTTCTTTCTGACCCTGCAGAAAGCAAAACATGGCCATACTTATTATGTGCAGAATCTGGTCTCTGGTCTAATTTTAGGCTTGAGAAACAACCATAACAAGGTGGGAAAGAGGAGAAGCCAATCTGAATTGGGATTAAGATAGCCAAGTGAATTTTTTTTTTGATACTGGGAGATTGAATTTATCACTGAGCCACATCCCCATCCCTTTTTATTTAGAGACAGAGTCTTGCTGAGTTGCTTAGGGCCTCACTAAGTATCTGAGGCTGGCTTTGAACTCGTGTTCCTCCTGCCTCAGGCTCGGAGTTACTGGGATTACAGGTGTGCATCACTGTGCCTGGCACCAAGTGAATTTTGAGTAGCTTCAAAGCTGTATGTTTTTGCTTTCTGGGCATCACCCAACTCTGGAATCCCCCAAATCTTTCCTGACTTAGCTTGGTCTCTCATGGGGAAAAATTCAAGTCTTTCAGAAATATGGGAGAATTGGATAAATAAAGCAAAGAGGAAGGAGATGAGGAGTGCTGAGAGTTGCCGTTGAGTAAAAAGGGCCACTGAGCTGTTAGTTCCTTTAAACATTTGTTTCCTTTAGGCAGTTTGCACTTCCTGTTGAGTTCTTAAGATGCCACTTAAAGGGAACAAAGTGAAGTGACTGAACTGTCAATTTTACCAAGGGTCCTGACAACCTAATGTTCCAAATAACTTGACTGCTGACCACCCTTATGGCAGAATCCAGGATAGGCATCCCTCACTTAAGAGGATGGCATATGGTTTTAAAATGCTCAGTGCCATTGCTTTTGTTTTCTGGCCATTTCTTAGTGGATAAGAGCTATGTGGGCACTTTCTCAGGTGCCATTTCTGAAGCTTGTTGGAGATGATTCTTGAGAAATGTGGGAAATGTTAAAGTCTGCTCCTCTTCTTTTTTTTTTAAGAGAGAGAGAGAATTTTTAAATATTTATTTATTTATTTATTTCAGTTTTCGATGTACACAACATCTTTATTTTATTTTTATGTGGTGCTGAGGATCCAACCCAGTGCCCCGCGCATGCCAGGCAAGCGCGTTACCGCTTGAGCCACATCCCCAGCCCCTTTTCTTTATTGTATATTTGATATGTCTTCATTACATTTAATTTTTTACTTCATATTCTCTTCATTCCCTTTTATTATGACATCCATACATAATTGAATAATTAGAAATTCCTGGCCAAAAGAAAGATTCTTCCAATCCCATTTATCAGAGATAACTTTCTTTAACATGTTTTGAATTTTCTTTCTTTCTTTCTCTCTTTCTCTGGGGATTGAACCTAGGGGCACTTAACCACTAAGCCACATCCCAGTATATATCTATATATCTATATCTCTCTCTCTCTCTCTCTCTCTCTCTCTCTCTCTCTCTCTCTCTATATATATATATATATATATATATATATATATATATATATATATAATTTAGAGACAGGGTCTTGCTGAGCTGCTTAGGTTCTTGCTAAGTTGCTGAGACTAACTTTGAACCCAAGCCTCCCAAGAAGCTGGCTTATTTTCTACAGAATTGGACTCCTGCTATCTGAACAGCTTAACCACCTTTTCCTGATAATAATATCGCAGTCACATTCCATTTCCCTCAGTACATTGCTATGCTTCAAGACTACATTGCATGAATACCCCTGCATGATATTCCTGTTCTTTGTTTTGCCATTAAGCCCTGTTGTGATGACCTATCCTGCCTGTGCATTTTTACAGGAGTTTCTAGTCACTTCTCAAGGAGAATTCCTTAGATGCTGAATCCTGGGCTCAAGGATAGATACACTGTAAATGCTTTTAACGCCCAGTGCCACATTGCCCTGGAGAAATGTGGGCCTGTTCACTTACTGTCTCACCAATGTCTGGTTAGCAATCTGTATGTTTGAAAACAAGTTGCTATTACTTTTAAAAAGCAAAAGCAACTGCATGGGCTGGGGTTATGGCTCAGTGGTAGAGCACTTGCCTAGCATGTGTGAGGCACTGGGTTTGATCCTCAGCACTGCATGAAGACAAATAAAGGTATTGTGTCCATCTACAACCAAAAATATTTTTTAAAAAGCAACTTCATGATGTTAGAAAATTTAAGTGTTATTTTTTGAATGAAAGCATTAGCAAGCTGAATGTGCTTGAAGTGTTGCTGGTGAATATTGTTTGGAGCTGTCTGTCTTCACACAACCCTCCTGCAACATTTTTGCACTGCCTAGATAATGAACCAGTTCTATTATTAGTGGAAGATAGTGGGAGAGACTACGGAATGTTTATCATCGGGTTTCTTCTGTGTTTAGAACTACATGTATAAAAATATTTTTCCTCAAATACTATTTTATATTTATCTGTGTAGTTGAAAAGCATATGCAGCCAAATATCTGTTCACACATCCATTTCAAGACTGCATTCAGTTTTGATCTCCAACTTTGATACCATTTAGAATTAATGGATTTCTGTGCATGGTTCTTGGCATGCAGTATCTCTTTAGGAAAAATTAAAGTAAAAATAAAATTCAGGGACCTCTGTTTCCTACAAGGGTGCAGAGAACCCTTTGGGGGAAAATGCCTTTATCTTCTCAGTGAGGCATTGATATATACCTTTGAAAATAAAATCTTAGAATTCTAAAGCTGTTCTTGACAATTCCTGTAAATACAGTGCTCATATTTCACACCAAGTTATTAATGGAGACATGGAAGTCTAAAATGATGAAGAAAAGGGTGGACACAGCAAAAAAGAATGTTGCTATGTTATGTTAAATTTCCCTGTTGGATCTCAAAAAATGTGCTTTTTGCTAAAGCTAAAGTTCCACTGTAAAAATAAGAAGTAGTATAAAATGTTTTAGGGATTCTTATCCCCAAAATGTGCTTTTGGCATCCCAAAGTTTTGTCTGATTCTTGTTTATTCTTTAGTTCATTCAGTGCCAGTGTGTTTTTTGTAGTTTCTCTTTAGGTCTTGACAGAAACTGATAGCTGATCATTTAGTAAACATTTCTTTTTTTCTTTTTTTGGTCTGGGGGATTGAACCCAGGGGCACTGAGCCACATCCCCAACCCTTTTTATATTTTATTTTGAGACAGGGTCTCACTAAGTTGCTTAGGGCCTTGCTAAGTTGCTGAGGCTGTCTTTGAACTTGGTGATCTTCCTGCCTCGGCCTCCCAAGATGCTGAGATTATAGGCATGCACTACCTCTCCCAGCTATTTAGTAAACATTTGTAAAGCATCTTACAAGAGTGCTTACAGGCATTCTATAAATTTCAGAATACCCACCATTCTGTGAGGTATCTTCACAGAAGCTTCACAGATGAGGAAGCAGAAGCATAGGGCAGCTGTAGAAATTGCCTGAGATCACTCAGCCAGTGAGTGACGAAGCTGGTAGTCAAGCTAAGGCATTCTGACTGGAGAAGATTCAGTGCCCTTAATCACTTTGCTGTGCTGTGTGGCATACACACATGGTGTTTTTTAGGAAATGTTAGTTTATATTTTTGACAAGAGGAAACTGCTTACCATTATCATTCCCCAATAAACCATAGGTCTCATGCTTGGCTGCACATGAGAATCATCTGAGAAGCTTTTAAAAACTCAACCTAGGCTGTACTCCAACCTGATAAATCATTCTGGGGAGGTGGGATCCAAGCCCCAGTAGTCCCTAAAGTTCCCCAGGCGATTCCAGTGACAGCCAAGGTTGAGAAGCTCTTGATTTGGGAACCTTTTCACAAAAGAACAGTCTTCAAGTAGAGGCAGTTTAGGTTTGGCAAAAATTATTCCTTCTCAAAGATTCTGGTTGTGATGATATTTTAGAAAAGTCAGGATGTGAATCCATTCATATTAAAATATATTAGCAAGCTGTTTCACTTTATTACTTGGGTGAGTGAAATCTGATGCTCATACTTAAATCAGTGCCTAGTTAGTTTTGATTCTTTGCAACCGAACTTGGAGATGAATCTGAAAAGAAGTAAGAGAACATCGTTGGTGGTGGGGCAGGCAGGCCACGTCTCAGCCAGATGGCCGAACAGCTTGAGGCTTGGGCTGCAGTATCTTCAGTCCTCTGTGGATTGTTCATTCCTTTTCCTTTGGCCACAAAAAGGAAGCATTCAACACATAAGAATTTGGAAAGATTTTTTTTTTCTGTTGGAGCAAGTTAGTGAAATGGAATAGCAAAGTGCCTTTCAAAAAAAGTGACTCTTGGGCTGGGGCTGGGGCTTAGTGGTAGAGCACTTGCCTGGCACACGTGAGGCACTGGGTTTAATCCTCAGCACCACATAAAAAAATAAGGGTATTGTTTCCACCTACAACTAAAAAAATACATATTTAAAAACAAAGTGACACTTAAATGTGACAGTATGAGCATAGCATTTGTAGCTTTTAAGGAAATGGACCAAACATGGATCAGTAGTTAATGGTAAACATTTTCATTGCTTCATCTGAATCATGCTGAGAAAGTGAATCTGTTGTTTGGGGAATTTATTTTGGAATTGCCAGTTTGTTCAAACAAGACTAAATCCTGTTGGGGAAATGGCAAGAGCAATGTTTTCTGACTAGAAACTGGTTTCTCTCTGAAGCCTGTCAGCTTGCAGGAATCCCACTGGTTGAGGGGCATGAGGGCATTTCTCATTATGGCCGTACATGAAAGCTAATTACAGAGGGGCCTGTTTCTGTTTGTTCCTGCCATAAAGTGTCTCCTAGAACTGCATTTCTGTCACTGCTATCTTGGGGCACATAAAAAGATTGTGATGATGGGAACAGACTTTGTCTACTGCTGTTTTGGGGGACAACAGAGACAAATGGTACAAATTGCTGTATCATGTGTAATATCATCTACATTCCAAATTATTTTTAAAATCGCAAAATGTATTCTAAACACAAAAGAATATTTAGTAGATATAGGCATTGCATAAAGAATAATAAAACATGGGCTGGGGTCGTGGCTCAGAGGTAGAGCACTCGCCTACCATGTGTGAGGCACTGGTTCGATCCTCAGCACCACATAAAAATAAAATAAAGATATGTGTCCACCTATAACTAAAAAGTAAATAAAAAAAGAATAATAAAACACATACCCACGAGCCCACCCCCAAGTTTTAAGAAATGGGGTGACTGCAATTCCTTAAAGATCCTCCCCTGTTTGATTGTGCATTTGCATTAAGATTCCCTGTTTCCACAGGTAACCAGTACGCTGACTTATGTTCCACGATTTCTTGGTTTTATTTAAGCATACCCCCGAACAATATTATCTGGTTTTGAAAACAAGAGAAGCTAGTACAAATATAGCTTGTACGGAAAGCAAGGGCTTACTTCTGTTGGGTGAAGGTCCCAAGAAAAGGTAAACTCAGTCAGGTCTCTGGTGGAGAAGTGTGACTTCAGCTTCCTTGAGCTTATTGTGGTGAAATTGGTGGTCAATACCATGAATGAAACAAGGAGAAAATGGGGTTCCCCTCAGTCAGAACATCTGACATGTATAGAGTGGGCCAGGTACTGGGTGTCCAGCAGGAATGCAGTCAGGGTCACAGTCTGCTCTGAATTTGCTGCTCCTCAGCTCATTGAAACCTTCCTCCAGCTCTTCAGAGTAGGTCAAATAACACAGCAGTGGAGTGAAATACATAAGAGTCCTCTGGTGGTCCAGACAGCAGAGAAGAGCAGAAACCTCATCAGTCTATGGCCAGAAAAGGCAGAACAGAAGAATCTAGACCAGTTCACCTGCTCAGATTTAGTAGCAGCTGTGCAGTGACTGTCATCTACATGTCCCTCTCTTGATTCTCCTTGCTCCAGTCTTGACTGCTTGCCCTACTCTTGGTGCATGGTGACCATTCCGAGACCATCCTTCACTCTCATCCAGAGCTTCTCCCGGCCTCCTGCCTCTGTTAGAGCTTCTTTTCCTTCTGTGTTACGTTTTCTTCTTCATTTGCTTATTTTGCTGGAGCTTATCCCCCAGGAACTTTGTGAAGAGGGACACATGAAGTACATTTTTTGAAGCTTCTGTACCTGAAAATGTCTATGCTATCATTACTTGATGAGAGTTTGGGAGTTGAATTCCAAGTTCTAAAGCAGAAATCTGGGGCCAGGTTATATAACTCAGTGATAGAGCATGCACTTAGCATGTACAAGGCTCTGGATTCAATCTCTAGCACCAAGTATAAATAAATAAAGTCGAAATCAAAGTTCTAAAGGAAAATTAATGCAGTGCTTTGCTGTCTTCTCTTTCTACTAATGCTGTAGAGAAGGGTAAAGCCATTCTGATTCTGGATAGGCTATTTATGACCTGATTTCATTTTTCTCTCTACAGGCATATAAAGTCTTTTTGTCCCCAAGGATCTGAAATGTCACACTAATGGGCCATGGCATGGGTTTGTTTTCATCTACTGTGCTAGATGTTCTCTGATATACTATACAGCATTTCATTCTGACATCTTAATTTTCTTGAATTTTTTCTTTTTATCTCCATTTTTCTCTTTTGATCCTACAACAAACATCCAGGAACTGGAATCTTTGCAGCAGTTGTATGGTTTCCTATTTTTTTTCCTATTTTAAATCTGTTTGTGTTTACTCTCATTTGGGGTGATATCTTTTAACACTTCTACTGCTTTTGATTTCTCAATATTTTTCAATTCCCCAAAGTTTGTTTTGACTTTTTAATTTTCTGTTTCTTTTTAAAGATCATTTTTCTTATTTCATGGATGTAGCATCTGATGTCTCTAAGAATATCATTGATATAATATTTGCTTATTTTTTTTCTCCTAGCTGTGGAGTCTCTGTTCCAAGTTGCTCTTTTGTTTGCTTGTTTTGATCTGTCTTCCTTGGCAGAGGCTTTTCTCAGATGTCTGGTAATCCTTGGTTGCTTGGGAACTAGAAAGCTGCTATGAAGCAGTAAGCAGGTGGGTGGAACTTATAATTTGCTCACTACAAGGTGATCTGGGTTGGGCATTTGTTGGAAAACTTCAACATTAGTTGCTTTAGATCTTTCACCCTTGGTGCCTTAGGTCCTCTAGAGAAGATTTCTACTTTCCTATTGGGAAGGGGAGGTTTGGTGTCTAGTCTGGGGGAAGAGGACTGGCGAGGTATCTCTGCATTCAGGGTTTGGCATGCATCTGGTTACTTAATGTTCCTGTCTTCAGTAGAGTACTCAAGGGCAAGATGTTTTTCCTGAGTGGGGAAGGGGCAGCCCCTCAGTGGAATGGAATGGGGATCTGGACGTAACCAGCTTCTCAAACAGCTTCCTTTTCCACTTTCATCTTCCCCTTTAGCCCAGTTCCCGAGGAGCCTGGGGCTCACTGTCAGCTGTCCTCCCTGCTCATTTGTGGTCATTTTCCTCCTTTACTGTTAAGTTGGCTGCCACTAACCTGTCTGCTTTACAGTTTCTCAAACTGAAATGTGTTGCCCCCTCCTGTTCTCTTAGGCTTGTCTTTTAAGAAACAATTCCTCTATATGGTCTTAGTGGAGTTTCAAGAGAGCAAAGTTGGATACCTGTGTTTTATCCATCCTGGAAGCTGGATTTTTTTTCTTTTTCTTTTTTACATGACTGAATTTCAGTACCTTTTTAAGTATTCAAAGTTCAAGGCTTCTGAGCATTCATATAACACCTTTGTGCCAGGTACTGTTCAGACCTATGCGTGGGTAGAGATGCCAGTAGGAATAGGTGTTATTCTTAGTTTACAAAAGACAAAATGGAAACTCAGATTAAGCTGTGTCCCCAAGGTCACTGCCAGAAAGTGGCAATGCTGGAATCTGAATGCAGTCCAAGATCTGGGTTTGGAAACCTATGAAAGTTTTTTTTTTTTTTAACAAGTCTAGCTTTCCTTGTACCAGGTGCTGATTTGAAATAATGCCAGTGAATCCTATCAGGATCTCTAAGAGTTAATTGGACTCTGAAGGAGAAAACTATCCTGACAAGTATTGAGCTGAACAACCTTGCTTGGGCTTTTAAAGAGCAAATGGGGCACCTGCAAAGCATAAGAAGCACCTGTTTTCCCCAAATGCTCAGACTGTCTCCTCCCTGCTAGTCTGCGTCTGAAGGTCATTCATGGTCACTGTTGTGCCGTCTGTCTAGAGAACAAAGAATGCATGGTTTTCTGGCCCACATAGTAGAATGTGTGTCCTATGAGTGAAACCATGCTATGATGAAGGGCTGATTCTCTGTGTGGCTATGAGGCTAGGTAACTCATTACATATTCAATGTCACGAGCATCAGCATCTTAATTCCCTATTGAGACTTTTGTTTTTTTTTCTACAACGGTATGAAGCCATTGATCTGCAAAATGAATATGATCATAAATGGGAGCTTCATAGGCTTTATAGATTTAATTATTTGTTATTATTTTTTGTAAATCTTTGTCAAACCATTTTTTCAGACCCAATTAGGTATCAAAAAATGTTTTGTTTCATTTCATCAAAATATTTCAGCGCTAAAGAGCTGCCTATAGGTTTGAATATGGGCTGGATAGATTTGAGTATTAGAGTATTAGAAATATTGATAAACAATGCATTTTCCCCCTGAGTACTGAGAGTGTTATTCTTAGACAGGTTTCAGCTTCAGTGAGCTTTCTATGCATGGCTGCTTAGTTGTTAAGAATAAGATTCTGTTTTTAATCCTTCTTATAACTCTAGCTAGCATTTGCCTAGAAGAATATAAAATAAAACACTAACAAATAGCTGGAAATAAGTTTTTATGCAAAGTATTATCAACCTGCCTCTGCTTATGAATCCTTGAATTGAGCTTGGGTTCCATTTTAATATAATGTTTTGAGCCAAATTATTTTTAGTCTCTATAGAGAGAAGCCTTTTCATTTAAAGGGATTAAGAGCACTGGACCAATTTCAACCACTTTAAAATGCACATTTGGGGCCTTTTTATATTCCCTCAAGTTCTAAAGAAAAGAGCACTATAAGGACACTTGGTAGACTGCTTTACTGTATTGACTTTCAAATTTAACTAGACTTTTTACCTAGGGGAGAAAAAGATGGAGAACATATGCCTTGAGTATTTTATTTGAGAGAAATCAAACACTTGACCTTGTATTTTAATTTGTTTTTAACATCTCTTCGTCGTGGGGATATCCTCTCTTCCATTCTTACCAAAGAAAATAAATTGAGGTTTCTCATATCAGAAAAATCTAATTTTGAATATCAGAGAAATTCAGAGGACCTTGTGAATGCAGACCTATAATGTTGAGGTCACCATTACTTCAGAACTTGTGTAAGGGTGTGTCTACTGGAATTTGGAGTTAGGTCCAGGTTTTAATTCTGCTTCCATCTTGTATTCTTAAGATAAAAATGGTTGACTTCTCTGGGCCTGTTTCTCTAGCAACAAATGAGGATCATTCAGTTTACATGGTTATTGTAAGGTTTAGAGAGAATGTGCAGTGGGCTTGATAGAGTAGCTGGTGTGTAACTGGAGGCTGTAATCATTATCATAGCACTAAGAGCCCTAAAGCCCCTGTTATTCTGTTCCAAGTGGTTTTTTTTTTTTTAAACTCACTTTCATTTTTGGTGGTACTGGGAATTGAACTCAGGGGCACTCTACCACTGAGCTACATCTCTGGTACCTTTTTTATTTTTAAAAATTTTAAAACAGGGTCTCATTAAGTTGCCAAGGCTGGCCTCTAACTTGCTATCCTCCTGCCTCAGCTTCCTGAGTAACTGGGACTATTGGGATGTGGCACAAAGCTTAGCTGTTCTATGGATTTTATGTGTGTTAACGTATTGAAGCTTCATAAATCTCTGTGGTAGATATAGGTACTATATCAATATCCTCCCTTTACAGATGAGGAAACTGAGTCACAGAGAGTTTAGTGTGCTCAGGGTTATACTGCCAGTAAGTGTTGGAGCTGAGCTTTTAATGCAGACAGTTTGACTCTAGACCCTATGTCTTAACTGTTGTGTTTTTACCACTACTTAGGGGTGGCTGAAAATGATGTGGTGGATTCTGGCCTTCTGTAGAGCAGAGTTCCTGTCCCATTCATCTGTGGGATACATATCGCCTACTGTAGGTGGTGACAGGTGTATACTGAATAAATATGTGAAGAAATTTCCGTAATTTATTTTAAGAAGCCACATGCTTCTTCAAATGTGTTTTCCTTAGAGCTTCTCCATTCAATTTCCCTGGGCCCCTATAAACCTCTCATCTCTGAGTGCTGGTGCCAGACCCTGTGTCAGTATTTCTACTGAGCTTTCCATAGTGTGGCTGACCCCATGGCCAACCTGGCCACAGTTGCCTTGCAGTGACTCTGAAAGATATGCTTGATAAATAAAGAGCTTTGAAAGCTATTCCTCCAGAACCAGAGTTCAGCACAATTATTTCATAAAAGACCAGATAGTAATATTTTAGGCTTTGCAAGACATAGGCTTTCTGTCACTATTCACAGTGTCTGTGTCTAGGTTCCAAGAAAACTTTATTTACAAAGAGCCTGTCTGGTTGCATGTAGCGTGAGAGCTGTCCTTTGCTAATCTTGATTTACAGTGCTGGTTTTCCCACTTTGAACTGTTGAAGAATCACTTTTTTAACATAGAGATGCCTGGTCCTGCCCCTATTAAAAGATAATATTCAGAAAAAAAGACAAAATCATTACTTTCATGTAGATAAAAATGAACACATGTTGAAGATTTTATTTTACTTGTATATGAGACCTGGCGGATGTTATAAGCAGTTCAAAGGGAACAAGTCAAAAGGCAATGATTTATGTTGAGCAAAGGAAGTAAATTGCAAAAGGAGTCAAAACTGATCCCCCCCCATGTAGGGGACAAGGAAGTCAAGCACAATGGGACAATGACAGTTTTTATGCCTATCAGTCACCTATAGCTTTTACAAGAGAGCTCAAAGATAAAGAGTGCTTTGGAACTTGATAACCTGGAAGGATGTGCTCTTTGTTGACAATGCAGTTTTCCTTGGGAGTATGAGCTCTAGATACTCCAGAGAGACTGCTTCTGTAGGGCTCATGCAAGTCTCAGAAATCTGTGTTTTGAATGGAACAGATTGCTAAAGCTTTGGTCATGCAGGAAGGCTTCATACCACACTTTGAGAAACACTGTGCAAAGTTCATTGTATGTTCTTCTTGTTCATTTCTGCTTTGCAAGTCTCTCCTCTGATTTAGGGAAACCAGCTCTCAGCTTATGAGATCCACCCTTTCATTTGACAAAATAGGTGACAAATAATTTTCGTCAGTGTGGAGACAGGGGGACAATAGATATTGGGAAAAACTCATTTTCATATTGTATTTTTAATATTTGCTTATTCATGTCAAAGAGAAGGGCCAAAGGGAAACAATCTGTATTGTCATAAAGATATATACCTATCTCTATATACTTATCTGTATAGGTCTATTTATCTATCTATATCTATTTATAAATATAGATAGATATCTACAGGTAGATATCTATCTAAATAGATATAGATATCTCTATATATCTCTATATAGAGATATATATGGATATATTGGTACTGAGGGTTAAACCCAGGGGTGCTCTACCACTGAGCTTCATCCCCAGTCCTTTTTATTTTGTAAAAGAGGCTGGCTTTGAACTTGTGATCCTCCTGCCTCAGCCTCCCAAATCACTGGGATTAAAGGCATGCACCACCACTCCTGGCCATAAAGATATTTGAGATGCAGTAAGGAAAGGGTGTTTGCAATGGAGGAAGAGTGAACTTTGGAAGCTCTTGGTGCAGTTGTAGGAAGGTAGAAATAGGTAGAATGGGAGAATCAGGCCATCAATGGGAAAGACTGTTGGGTGGCACAGATTGGGAGAGCAGGAAATGTGTATTGTAAAACATCAGGAGGACAGAGACCTTAATAAGCATGTTAGGGAAGTCAGAACTCATTAAGTTGACAATCCATTATACATTTACTGTCTTGTAAATATTTAGCTGCCAGTAGCTGTTCTGCTCCATCATCTGTTTTCCTCCCTGGAAAAAATAGCAAACCTGGTTTGTGTATTTCCGGAAGATGGGAAAGTTCAGAAAACCCCCAGACAGTCAGCAGGCTGACTTCCTTCTTGGTGCATTTTTTTCTCTGAGTGGAAATGCAAAGGGGCTGATGGACAGTTGGATGGCATTCCCTGATAAGGGTATTTGGAATTTGCAGTCATGTCAGGGTGTTAGAGGCAGAATTTCCCCCTCTGATTTTCTTTCCAATGGGAGCAGCCATTTGCGGCTGTGAGGGAGTAATGAGGGTTCAAGTCAGGTATAGTGGTGCATGCCTATAATCCCAATGGTTGGGAGGCAGAGGCAGGAGGATTGTGAGTTGGAGGCCAGCCTCAGCAACTTAACAAGGCCCTAAGCAACTTAGTGAGACACTGTCTCTAAATAAAAAATAAAAAGGGGTTGGGGATGAGGCTCAGTGGTTAAGTTCCCCTGGGTTCAATCCCCAGTACCAAAAACAAAAAACAAAACAAAAAAGAGTAGTGAGAGTTCAGTTTTTCACCAATCTTTCACTAAAACAGTCTTTTCTCCAATTATTCTCTCAATCACAGAATTGCCTTGAGAATAGTACCACTTCACACACTAGCTGGAGAATCTTTATGTTAAGTCCTTTGCTTAGTGAGTTCAACAGTTTATAGGGCAGACAGTTCTTAATGATGAAGTGCTAGGTTCAGGAGCATCAGCCAAAAAATAGGCACAGATTCTGGCCATTTGGGATTGGAGTCTGTGGTCAGAAGTCTTTGTGGAAAGTGACAGGTGGGGAGGCATGCTAGGGGCAAAGACTGGGACAAAGTAGCTGCATTCTATTGAAAGCTGGATGGCTTTTCTTCCTGGCAATGAAAGTGTGGCTTTGAGTACATTGTGCTCCTTTGGTCCCTCTGTCTGCAACAGACTCTATTCTCCTCTCGTCTTTGCCCTGAGATATAATCTCAGAACTTGCCAATTTATCTGGGAATGTCAAGTCCCCACTTGTTCTGAAATCTCAGATAGCTCAGAAATGCAGTTTTCTGCTAGTTCCAGAGCCTAAATATCCAGGTGGTGGCCATTTGTTGGACACTGGGACATCTTGGGCCTCCTGCTTGACTAAGAGGCAGAGGAGCCTTATCAGTTTGGCCCCCTTACTGGCCTCAGGAATGTAGCATTGGAATCTGCCCCGCTGGCATTTGGGATACCACTCCCTGCTGTGCTAAGTCTACCTTGAGTATCTGGTGCTTCCAGAAAGAGGAGAGCAAGGGTGCTACATTCCTGCCCCCCAATGATATTCTTCATGCTCTCACCTTGTTTAGACTCCAAAGGGCACCCGAGATGGGGTGGGTTATCAGTAATTAGCTAAGGCATGGTCTCAAGGTCAAGTCTTTCCCTGAGTACTGTAGGAAAGGCCTTCACATTGTCTCTGAAATGATCCTTTGCTGCTTATTTTCAGTGTTGGCCACAGAAATCTTAAGGAGACTGATAGCTTATATGAAAGGCAGGAACTTTTTTTTTTTTTGATATCAAGAATTGAACCTAGGGGTCCTTAACCCCTGAGCCACATTTATTTTATTTAGAGACAGGGTCGTGCTGAGGGTGGCTCTGAACTTGTGATCCTCCTGCCTCAGCCTTCTAAGCTGCTGGGATTATAGGTGTGCACCACCTACCCGGCAGAAGCCTGTTTTCAGGCAGGACACATTGTCATTTTTTATATTCATAACCCTTGTTTTCCTAATTAGGACTGCAAATCAGAGCAACTTTGTGACTTCCAGAATGTATGGACATTCTTGATTTTGTGTTCATAGTTGCCAACTCTGTGCATACTGAGACAAAACTGAAAAATATTTCTTTCCTTTTTATTTTTGTAAGTTTTATTTTTAATTGGCAAGTAATAATTGTATTTATAGGGTGCAATGTGATCCTCACTGCATGTAGATACTGTGCAATGATCAAATCAGGACAGTTAGAATATTCATTACCAAACCATTTATTATTTCTTTGTGGTGAGAACATTTTAAAATCTTCTCTTTCAGCTATTTTGAAGTATACGATGTGTTATCATTAACTGTAGACACTGGACTGTGCAATAGAACATCAGAACTTATTCCTCTTATCTAACAGCAACTCTGTACATGTTGACCAACACCTCTCCTTTTCCTGTCCACACTGAGCCTTGGTTAAACACCATTCTATTCCCCTACTTAAATGAGCCTGACTTTTTTACATTTAGCATGTAAGTGTGATTATGAACTATCTGTCTCTCCATGCCTGGCTTATTTCACTTAACAATGTCATCTAGATTTATCTGTGTTGTTACAGATGATGGAATTTTCTGGTTTTTTTAAATGCAGAATCATATTCCATTGTGGGTACATAACAGTTTTTAAATCTACTCATCCATTGATGGACACTTAGCTTGTTTCCATATCTTGACTACTGTGAATAATGCTACCATTAACATGAGAGTTAAATGCAAAATTTCATACAATTTGCAAATAGATTTTTAGCATTGGTGGGGGCTTTCCTGCATTGTACAAACCATCTTTTATTGGGGGGATTAGAGATAACAATAAATACAGGATTTTGAAAAGCTCACATTGGGAGATGATTTTTTTGTTTCAAAAATCACTAAAGTAGTAAGCTATCCAAACCAAAAATGAAGCTACTCAGATTTTCCTAATTTAAGGATAATACATTGTTTCATTCATTTCTCCAAGATACTTGTATCCTCTGCAGTAGAGAAATGTATTTGATAGCTTTATTATTGTGCAGGACTGTTGGAAGTTTCTGAGGGACATGACAGGACATGTATGGGGGGGGGGCGGGGAGACAGCCTTTTAAGAGAGAAATAATGGGACATGAGGAGAAGACTTCTGCAAGAACAGTCTTGATCTTCTCTCTGCTTTGCAGTTATAGCTCTAGCCCAGGGATGATGACAGATCATCAGGAAAATCCTCTTTGTTGGTCTCATGTACCCTGACCAAACCAAGTAATGAATTCTTTCCCTCATGGAAGCAGATGGCATGCCCCCACCTAGTTCTTGTCTCTTGTTGTCAAGTAAAGCCCTGCCTTGGTCTTTGAGTGCTTTCCTGGAAGATAGGCCCTAAACATGTGGCATTTGAAAATCTTTTTCTTAGTCTTTGGTTTAGAGATTTTTTGCCACTTCCATTTGAGATAGAGACCTAGGTTCTTCATTTTCTTAAAAATATTTTTGTCAATGGACCTTTTATTTTGTTTATTTATATATTTTATGTGGTGCTGAGGATCAAACCCAGGGCCTCACACATGCTAGGCAAGTGTTCCACCACTGAGCCCCAGCCACAGCCCATCTTCTTAATGAAGCACAGGTGTGTCATCATGAACCTACAATTTCTGTCTACAGAAAAGTAATGAAAGGGGTCAGAATCCCCCCTCCCCAGCTCTAGTAGTGGCCTGATCTGACCTCTAGTGACTTGGCCGTAAGGTGTGAGCAATCCTCTGTTGTCCACTCTCAGTTTTCAAGGGAGCAACCACAGCTCTGGAACCCATACCTCTTGGGGCAGTGAAGAAACCCACCATCAGGCAATGGCTATACAAAGGGTAGCTGGGGTTGAAAATGTCTTGGCACTACATTGTAAGGAACAAACAGTGTGGGAAAACTTGTGACTGGTCTCTGCCCATTGGTTTCCTGAAATTGCTGACTCATGAAGGGAGGGCATGTGGTTTTTCTTGCTTTGTTCCCAACATTTAGCAGGATGCTTGGCACTTGCAGAAGCCCAGTAAATAAGTACTTAGAGTCTGCCAGAATTAGGGATGCTTTCTCTTCTGAATAGGACCTATGGGGCCTGAAAGACAAGATATAAGCAAATAAATATCTATTGTACTGATTTTTTTAAAAGCAAGATTCACCTATCATATAGAATTTTATTTTTTACTTTTAAGGACAATCCTGTTTTGTTTTTCAACCTTCATTTGACACAGTGATGTAAGAAGTCCAGGGTGGGCTTCCTGGATTATTTTGTCATGTAGTGTTTTTAACTTTCAGGAGATTTATCCTAGGAAACCATAGCTGGGCCAGTGAATAAGATATTGTCTGCCCTTGTAGCTATATGAGAAGAGTGGTAAACCATGGCTTTTCATGGGTTTTTTGAATGCTCTATCTTAAGCCAACAGCACAACAAAAACTCTGCTAGGGAAAGGACAAAGTACAGTGATAAGATCTGAGGATACAAGGAAAAGAGTGGAAGGTCAGAGAAATTGTCATCAAAATATTTCAGACAGGCCCCCTTTACACAAACTATAATGGTGGTTGACTTAAGGGAGGAGAATAGAGAGGTTAGGGGCTCTGGGTAAAAGAGAGATTCTTTTAATATATCCCTTTGTATCTTCCAAATTTTGTATTACATTCATTTCTGATCTTCCAGAATTAAATTAATTAAAAACAAAAAACTGTAGCTTCCTCATCAGAAAGAGGGAATAATTGCTTTGTCACTTGCCTTTCAGAAAACAGCAGCCAGACTCTGATGGTGTTTGTGGTGACCCATCCCACTTGGTTTTGCTGATATAATTACTTTCTCTAGTGAGGCTGATTTTAGAAACAGATGCAGATGCAGAATTTTAATCCAGGGTATGCTGTTTCAATAAGGAACTTCTGCATTTATGATCTTCCATTTGGCTTTTTATAGCTAATGGTTCACAAACATCTCAATGAATTTATAAAGCCAAAAAGAACTGGTTTAGTGTAGTACACTGTCTCTGGAACCCTGAAGTGAGCCAGAAAATAATTTTCAGGTTTCCAAACTTTGGCTATGCTACTATATATTGATTATTGGCCTTGAAATTAATTCTTTATGAGAACTTGAAATTGTTCAGTGAGTTCTGAAATATAGAATTCTTTCATTTGTCTGGGTCTGAAAGGCTCAAATTAACCGAATTTCATGAGCCTAAATAAGCTAATGAATTTGATTATGACTGATACATAATTTCTTGGTTAGGATTGGGTGCTACTTGGAAAAGTGGAAGGAGTTACCATGTTGGGAACTCTCCTTCAGCAGAGTGTAAAGTAGAGCCATGGTGAGGCAAAGAAAAACAGTCCTAACTCTCATGCCTATGTTTAATTTCCATTTTCCTAAATTGTTCAGTTCAGACTTAGTTCTTTTCCACTCATTCTGTTATATGATCTGCAAATTGGCATGAAAATATTATTTTTAAAAATTTCTCCGTTTGTGATCACCCTGCCTACTGAGCATGAGAAGCTGATATTCTCCTCCTTTACACAGTTCATATGGTATGAGACACAGAACCAAAGATTTGAAGACGAAAGATCCAAGTTCTAGTCTGGCTTTTTTATAATATAGGTGGCTGGCCTTAAATCCTGAGTTGTAGAGTTTTAAGGTTGTTTATATTTGTCTTCACAGGTGAAACGAATCCTTCTCATTACACAGGGAAATTGTAGAGATTTAAGGAGGGACCTGTGAGGCAATACTTAGTACACAATGAAGTGTGATAATTGTCAGTTTTCTTTGCTCCCATTCTTAAGTGTTATTAGTAGGCCCTTTGGTTTCCGACACTTGGCTGCTTTCATTGGAACCATGAAACAAGCTACTGAAGCTAATGCTGCCATGTAGTAAGGTCAAAAGCCTTCCTTTAGCCCAAGGATTGAAATGAAACCTCAATCCCTGAACATTTTAAAGGTCACCATACATTCTGGAAGTTTCTCTCAATGGCTTCCAAAGACCCCATTCTCTTGGGTTTCTTCTTCTATCACTGATTGTTCTTTCTCAACTTTCTTTCTTTTCTTTTTTTAAAAATATTTTTAGTTGCTAATGGACTTTTTATTTTATTTATTTATTTTTATGTAATGCTGAGAATTGAACCCAGTGCCTCACACATGCTAGGCAAGTGCTCTGCCACTGAGCTACAACCCCAGCCCTTTCTCAGCTTTCTTTACTAGTCCTTCCGCTTTCCCCCAGTCTCTGAATATGGGGTGGGTCCCAGGTCTCAGGCCTTTGATGACCTCATCCCATCTCATGACTTAAAATATCACCTCAATCTAGAAAACTTCCCAACTTTTTCCTGAAGTCCAGGCTCACCACCTACAGCTTTTTCTACTTTCACATTTCAAACTCAATACAGCCCCAAACTGAATTGATCTGGCCTGGAAACAAAACAGAACAAAACAAAAACCTGTTCTACCAAAACTGTACTCTTCCATACCCTTTTCTTTATCTCTCAAATTATATTTTAAATACTTCTCCCTGTTCCCCAGTCCATCTGATAAGAGTCACAAAGAAGAGAAATAAGTATCTTAGTATTAGAAATGAAATGCAACCCAACGTCGTCCACTGGGCTTATTTTAAGGATGAGAAAACAGACCCAAGGTCATGTGGCCAGGTTTCATGGATTCTTGTTCTTTTGGCAAATAGCTCTGTGATCTTTTGGGGGGTTTTGTTTTTGTTTTCAGAGCTACCTAGTATAGTTACTTATAAAGACAGGATAGCCCAGACTGATTCCAGGCAGCAGATGCATCCAAATATTGTATTAGCCATACATTTCTGCTCAGTGTTTCTGTTTCTTAACTAGTAAGCTATCACTCTGCCCTCTCAAAGTTCTGTTGTTTAAAACTTTGAATCATGAAGTTATATCAAGCCTACTAGCAGGAGGATATGTTGCTACCAGATTGATTCTGGCCATGCACATCTCTTGAGACCCTTAAAACCAGATTCATGGGGAAAGGTGCTATGGAAGGGCATATTATTATATTTATTTTCAGATTATTAAATTATGTTAACAGTGGAAAGGCTTCTCTGCTTTTTTACCAGTAAATACTGACTTCTTTAGTAGGTTATTATTCATGCCCAGTAATCTCACAGATTGTTTAGAAATAGATTTCAGTTATTAATGTTCTCTAAACCAATAAACATTGCCTAGAAAGAGTTCCTAGAGCCTAAAGGATTAGGAAAAAACAAATAATTGACACAGAATTATCTTGCCTGGCTATATGTATTATAATTATTTTTTTCTGTACCTTGCCCACTTGAATTAAAAGGTAAAAATATGATATTGAATGTCCATTCCTCTAAGATGGTGGTTCTCAGTCTTGGCTGTCTCTCTGAATCACAGGCAGTGCTAATTTTAAAAGCTCCTCAGGTGATTCTAATGCACAACCAAGGTTTGAGAATTCCTACAGAAGGGCCTTGAAAATACTTTGCAGAGCTATGTTTTAATTTTTGCTTTCTGGAAGAGACTAGAACCTCCTTGGGATTTAAAAAAATCTTTTATTTTTGGAAGATAGAAAAATGACAAACAGTTCCCCTCACTTTTAAGCATTATATTTTCCCAGACTCTTGAGCACTAGCTATGTGTACGTAGCCAGTTACCAGGGCATGGGGCAGATGCATTTCCAACCCTGTAGGGCTTAGGAGATTTATATTAGTGTTTCCTTTAATCTGTCTAAACCCTGAGACCAGCTCACCATCACTCAGTCAGTAATTGCAGGCCTGAGATTTGAACCCTGGCTTTTCTTATTCCAAAACTCCTTTGTAGAGTCTAGTAGGATTCACCAAAACCTATTTTCTCTTATTTGGCACAAAGGTATACAGATAGCCTTCCCCAGCCTGCCTCCATATTAGCTAATGTAACTGGGCTCTAATTGATATAACAAAATTGGAAGTATTGTATGCCACTTCCAGACCTGGCCTCTGCATGTGATCACCATTTCCCCATCTATTGGTTACAAGCAAAGATACCTTTGGATGGCTGCCTGCCAAATACCCACAGTGTGATTCTGTGTGAACAGGGAAAATATATTCAGAGAGAGATTTGGAGGTTTGTGTGTTAGAACAGCTAGTCCTACCTGAAGATAACTACTGTGACCCAGTGGAAAGGGGAAATAATAAAATAGACAACCTGGGAGATGGGGATCCAGAACACAAGTGGAAACCTTAGTCTTGACCAGGTAAAAGGACACGTCTTTGATTTTGACAATTGGAAAGTAAGGAAGAAGTTGGTGTGGAAGCACACAAATTTGATGTATGTCAAGAAGTTGAGGCCATTTTTTTCCTGATAGCTTCAATTTTCTTTGTGAATTCTAAGACAGAAGTCATCTATGGTCATTTCATGGGGTAGGATAAGTAGATTGAGGAGATATTGTTTTGAAAAGAGCCCTTATAGAGATCGAAAAAGAAATACAAAGGAGACAGTAGTGGTCAGTGTCAAGAATCTACTGAAGGGGCTGGGGTTGTGGCTCAGTGGTAGGGTGCTTGCCTAGCATGTGTGAGTCACTGGGTTCAATTCTCAGCACCACATATAAATAAATAAGATAAAGGTCCATCAACAACTAAAAAATATTTTTTAAAAAATCTACTGAGGATGGAAATCACCTGAGTTTGTCCCATTAAAGACTGTGTTTCTCATTCACTTCTTTGGTGCTCAGCATGGGACCTGAGACAAGGCAGATTTTGAATGAATGATTTTATGATTAAAGAATAAATGTAGAGGCACTAAAGAGGCAAGAGCTGGAAAAATGGTGATATGGTCAGAAAATGGGATTTCAAATAGAACATTCTAGAGGTAGAGTGTTTCCAGGTATTGACAAATTTTATGTTGTGTCCATGGAAGTAGGTGACAGGTGACAGCCATGGGATAGAGAGGAAGATCATTACCATTAGAGGTACTTTGGGACTGAGATCCTAAAGGCAAGAGGTCACCCTGGGTGATAGGGCATGGGATAGAAACTACAGCAATCAACCATCTGTCAGTCTTTTAAAAATATAAAGGGATTGGTACTTGATGTTAATAGGAAAAAATAGACTGTGATATCTGGTATAGGCAGATGGTAGGAGCATTAGGGAGCAGGATAGCTATTCAAGAATGGAAGTGCAGTGGTCTGGAAGTTGCACTGGGGCATGAGAGAGATGCTGATTGTTCTCATGGCAATGAGTGTCTTGGGTGTAGGAAAAAGGGGCCACAGAAGATGGTATTCTCAGATAAGAGTTGCATAATAGAGAGGGCTAGGAGGTGAAAGGTACATTCAGAGGAGAGGAATTATTCCTCAACAAAGGTACTAAGTTACAGTAGGAAGACTTTGGAAGGGGTTTACAGAGTGTTCCAGTTATCCTTGACCACATTAATACTCTATAGCAATCAACCATAAGAACATGGGAGTATATAACAGTAAGTATTTATTGTATGTATTTCTGGAGTTAGATGGGAGTCCCCTTAGGTGGCTCTGATGAGCTTGGTTGGGTTTACTTACATGTCTGGTGGTTAGCTGTCAGTCAATCTATGCTGGCCTGGGCTTGGATACCTTGCCTCTGCTATGTGTGTACCTCATTCACCTCCTGGGACCTATGGACAAGCCTGGGCATGGTCTTATCAAAGTGAAGGCAGGGGCAAGGTTGAGAGCAAGTACAGTTGCTCAATTGCTTTTTAAGCCTTTGTTTGTTTCATGTTTGCTAACATTCCTGTTGATCTGACTAAGTCACATAGCTAAGCTCAGGGTAAATCCCAAAGTGATATGACAAAGAATATGGATATAGTGGGTGGAGAACTGGGGTCATTTTGCAAGGCACTACATGTTGAGAAAGACATGGAAAGAAACTGAAGACCGTGACTAGAAAGATTTACATCTAGGGATGAGCAAAAAACAGGTGTGATATTTGACCAGCAAAAGCATCAGTTTCTATAAGCATGGGCTGGATTGTGGGTAGGCACTCTGAGCCCTCTCAGAAGAAAGTATGATCCACTAACCATCTTGGCCTCAATTTACCCATATGTAAATGGAGATATTGACACTTTTTAGGTTGTTAGAGTATAGTGATGCAATGCTTTTGAAAGTGTTTTGTAAATGGTGAATTTAAGATCTGGGGTAAGTGTGCATTCATGAATATGTCATCCCTGCTTTCCAGCACAGATCAAACGATAGCTAGCAACTCCCAGGCATGTGAGTAAGCCTAGCCCATATCACCAGAGCCATCTTGAGAAATATTGCAGCTATGTAAAATCTGTATTACCGTGTAAAATCTCTAGAGTTGTCTTAAACCCCTACTAATGTTACAGTGATGCCAACCATAGGTCTCTTGAAAAAACTTATTCTCTATTTTTAGAAGACTATCAATTGAGTGGATTTTGCCCTTGCAGTAGATGGCATGGATGACTCTCTTAGACCTTTATAAAGTACTAAGTCTCAGGTATTTAAAAATAAAATACCTGAGACTTAGTACTTTATAAAGGAAAGAGGTTTATTTAGTTCACAGGTTTGAAGGCTAAAAGTCCAAGATCAGGGGGCCCCATCTGTTTGGCCTCTGGTGAGGGCTTTACGGCAATGTTACAACATGGTTGATGGCAGCACAGTGGGAGTGCACGTAGGAGAAACTAGTGGCATATGGGGAAGTGTTCACATAATGAGAGAAGAAGCAAGAGGTCAAGAAGGCACCAGGCTCACTCTTTCATCACAACCCATTCTCACAGGAACTAAATTGGTCCTGTAAGAACTACATTATCCATTCGAAGGGTGGTGGTCCTATGACCCAATCACCTCCTACCAGGTTCTACTTCTTACCACTCTACCATGTTTCAAAACCATTACACTGGAGCCAAGCTTCTAGCACAAATGAACCTTTGGGGGACATACTCAAATCACATCCAGACTAACATAAAGTGCCACAGAAGACCATAGATCCTAAACCAGTCAAGATGTATACTCTCTTTAGAGGGTAGTACTCTCTACCTAGCCTCTACTGAATCCTCTATTGGCCACAGAATTCTATAACTCTTTCTTTCAGAGAACCTGCTCAGAGTCTTCTTCTGGATTTTAATATGGGAAAAAATCCTGCCTAACTCAAAGAGTGGCTTGCACTGGGCTGGCTCTTTGACTTCCCATGGATGCAGACAAACTTCCCTGCTGTCTAGCACAGGCTTTCCAGATGCAGAGATCTTGATCCTATCACCTCTTCCTAGATGATGTCCTGAAATGGGTCCACTGGCATTAATACCAAGTACCCTTCCCATGCCTCCCCCATACATGGGGGCTGGGTTGGCAAATGGACACCCAGAAGTGTCCTCCAGGTCTCAAGCTAGGTGTATGGATGACTCTTGGAATGATTCTGATTACATCTATAAGTAAGGATCCACTTGTGACCATGAACACAGCTTCAGAGGAATTGTACCAAACATAAGCTTTTCATCTTGGGATCACTTGTGGTGTCAACTTTATACAAAAATGAAAACAAAACAAAAAAACCCAAAACAAAACCAAATCAAAACAAACAAACAAAAAAAAAAACCCAAAATAATCAACAACAACAACAATTCCAGTCTTCTTTTCCTGAATAGGGAAAGTCTTTGGTATGGATGGGTTATAGTACCCATTTGTAGAAGCTTGCAGATGAATGCGATGCATTTGACTTAATTAGTACAATAAAAATCTCTGCATGCAAGCTTGTACTATCTGCCTAATTCTACTGTTTCACCTCAGGTCAGTATTGGAGCTGAACGTCAAAGCTTCTTATTTTATATTCAGCTGTCAACTAACTGTTCTCATGTTTTTTAATACTTCTGCCCTCTTGACCATTCATTGGTGAATTGGGGAAGCTGAGTTATTTTAAGCATTTATATTTATCAATTTACTGACTTGGATCTTTCTCTTATTTACTGAGAATTTGGGGAGGGATTTGATGGCATCATCATTAAAAGGAACTGCATTCACTAGGGTGTATTTAGGTTTGTTTTGTAAAACTGACATATGGGGTAGATCTAAACACTGAGATCATAATGAGAAATTGCTGCCCATTTATTTTAGAAATCAGTCATGCAATTTAGTATTGGCCCAGAGTTGATAATGTGGATTCCTACTGTGAGATTTTAAATTTTGACCAGTGGCCAACTCAGTTACAAATATACTTAAGCACAAATATATTACAGAAACTTGGCAAACAATTTCAGAAACTTCAAAATAACTAGCCTATTCTCTGCTTTCGTGGTTAAGGAAATGCATCTGCCATTGAGCGTTGGATCCTGTAGCAGCATTTATCAGAATTAGGGTGGCAGTGTCACTTCAGCATCCCAAGGGATCAGTCCATGGCTCTTCTGGTTGGGGTTTTTATAACTCGTGGGACAGTCAGTCCTCAGCTTCTCTGTCCCTCAGCCACTATTCTCAGCTGAGATGGATGTCTCTGATGTAGTTTGACTTGGGCTCCGGGTTTCTTCTTCATCAATTTTGTACCCCTTTGCTGCTGCCCATCCTGTTTTTCTAGACCACAGGCTTAGGGATTTTCATGGAAGTGGGACTAGCAGAAAGGAGAGAGGAGTTATATTGTGAGAGATATCAAAAGTACCTCCTTTACTTTTCAAGTAAAAATGAGAACCTCTGACCTTGGGAGTATAGAACCTCTGACCTTGGGAGTATAGTGCAATGCAGGTGGCTTTGCATTTTTATAGCTGTTTTTCAGTGGCCAGTAAGTTTTAGGCCTTAGGTAGTCTTTGGGTTTGTGCTAAGTAGCCTACATATGCCAGGTATTTCCAGTGTTTTCCCCTTTGTTGTTCTGTTTCCTCTTTTTATTATTACCTTTTATTTTATTGGGTTTTTTTAGTTATACATGACAGTAGAGTCCATTTTGACATAATTATACAAGCACAGAATCTTATTTTATTAGGACCCCAGTACCTCTCCTTCTTCTCCTTCCCTTTCTACTCCCTCTGCTCCCTTCCATCTATTGGTCTTTCTGTCATTTACCTATAGTTTTTTTTTTTTAAGTTAATTTCTTGTGGATATACATGATGGTGAGATTCACTATGGTGTATTCATTTATGTATATAGGAAAATCATGTCAGATTCAGAAAATCAACAGAAATTCTGTTATAAAACTCATATGTTACATTTTTCTAGTACCCACTTAAAAAGTAAAAAGAAACAGGTCAGATGCTGAGATATTTTGTATTCTCTGTTTTTTGTATTCTTTGGAATCTGGCTTGTATGTCTCAGTTTGCTCTAGCCACATTTCAAGTGGTCAGTGACTACTGTGGCTAATGGTTATTATAGTAGATAGCACAGATATGTAGTATTGAGAAAGTATATGTGATACAGTATGGAGGATATTCTACCATAGTTCGTTCTTTCTTTATTTTTTGTGTTTTTTTTAATAAGCAAAATACTCCATTTTTTCTTTTCTTTTTTTTTTTTTGGTTTATTTTTTAATTGATTTTAGTATTTTTTTTAAATACACGACAACAGTGGAATGCATTACAATCCTTATTACACACATAGAGCACATTTTTTCGTATCTCTGTATAAAGTATGTTCACGTCAATTTATGTCATTATAGGTGTACGTTTTTTGCATTATAATTCTTAATACACTTACCATTACAATTCTTAATACACTTAATGACTTACCATGTCAGTCGCTTCTCTTATGAAAAAAGACAGGAGGTGTGATACTCAGGGCCAAAATATCTAAGAGCATTAGAGCTCATTCCAGCTTAATGTTCCTCTGACCTGAGAGCCTCCAATGCCCTGAAAGATGGCTAGCTTTGCATGTATATATAAGACTTTCAGGAATTTCGCCTTTTTCATGGGCTCCTCCAGCCAGACTTATTTTTGTATTAGGTCTCTGCTTGTATTCACTGATCTCTAATGATAAAGTGTCTTTAGAGTCTTGTCTATAAACTCTGGAAACCAGTTCCTTCTTATCTAAATGCCATTGACTTTTTTTTCTTTGGGATCTGGAATTGGCAATTGTATATTTACAGTCAGAATGAATTTGGCTTCCAGTTTACAATTTTTACTATGGAATGTTCAGGATTCTTGTGATCATTCTTGAAAAGAATGAAATGTTTTCAATATTTAGAATGTTCCTTGGGGGGAAAGAATAAAGAATGATGACTTTAATCTCGCCATTTTAATTTAACTATTTTTGTGACCAATTACAATCCAAATTATCTGATTTGGATAGGAAATGCTCGTGTCCTTCATGTAATACAAAAAGTGTTGCCATCATGGTTTGGACTTTTTTTGTAAGTCGTTGATGGAACTTTATTCTTATTTATGGTTTGGACTTACTGCCAAATTGTTATAAGAAGAAAATATGAAATGGATACCTCTCTGTTCTGTAGCCATCTTCATATTAATGTTTTTGGAAGTCAACAAGTCATAGGTTTAAAGCATAGGAAATACACAAGCCACTCCTAACAAATTTTAATCTGAAGGTTTCATTTTTTAGTTCATGTTTCTATTTCCCTTAGTAGGGTTGAAATGGTCTCTATCCAGACTCAAAAATTGGGCCTTTTGGCACTGACGGTGAGGGTTATGTCACATTGGCATGTCCAGGTAAAGACTGTTTATGGATAAATGTGACTTTAAATCCCAACATACAAATGAGGACCAAATATATGTAGTGTGGCAGTGTTTGAGTACATCTACTATTCTGATGTAATGATTCTGTATACCTTTATTTACTGTATACCTTTAGGCCATTTGGGGAACCAGAATGTTCTTTTTAATCCCATATATATATATATATATATATATATATATATATATATATATATATATATATATATATATGTATGTTTAGTTCTAGATGGACACACTACCTTTTTTTGTTTATTTAGTTTTATATGGTGCTGGGGATCAAACCCAGGGCCTCACACTTGCTAGACAAGCATTCTACCACTAAGCTACAACCCCAGCACCCCCTCTTATTTTTTTATCTCCATTCTTTAGAGTTTTCTTTTAATGTGGTCCAGGATAAATCAGATTATTTCTTTTTATTTCCGAGTCCCCTTGAGAAGACCCCTGCAATGTAGCACTATAATGGTGCAGAGATGCCCATCTGCAATGAACATAGCTTGTGTTCACCTCTTTATAGTGTGAGAGCAGAAATAAAGCACCAAGAACTAGATCAATCTTGAACACTAAACCTTTCACTTATGCTTTACATTTCTTTAGGGCAAGGGGGTGGTGGTGGATATTATTCCCTTTAAATTGATAACAGATGGTCAGTTAGTTAGAATTCTTCATTATCCACAGGTAGAATATATTTTTAGAAATATTCACTGCTTTTATTTTCTTATCTGACAAGCATTAAATTAAATATTTTCTATCTGAATCCTTAAATCAATTGGTTATGAATCTTTTAATTCTGATATCCTGATAGTGGTGGTCTCTCCATTTTATGGCAGGAAGTTTGGAGAAAAAATTAAAGAACAGGAAGCATTAGTGTGGGTGTGTTTTTGAATGCCACAGTCCCTTTTTGGAATTTCAGTTGAACCCCTGTTTGCATAGAGACCATTTGAATAAGCATTGCCTCAATCTTCATTTTTATGACTTTCCAGAATTCCATGTTTAAAAGAGTAATTGCTACAGTTTCAAGACATTTCATCTATTGCTCCCTTAATTTGAATTGGAGAAATAGAAGTTGCTTCTTGACTGTATGATCTGTTATCTTTACTGTAAAGTTGAATGTACTTATCTAACCTCTTAGCTTTCTTGTTGTGACAGTACCCCTCCAACAGTGTGAAACTTCCAAAGATTTTTTTTCCAGCTTTGGTATACCTTTTTTTTTTTTTTAATTTTGTAATTGTAGGTGGACAGAATGCCTTTGTTTGTTTATTTTTATGTGGTGCTACGGATTGAACCCAGTGCCTCATATGTGCTAGACAAGTGCTCTGCCACTGAGCTACAGCCTCAGCTCCTTTGGTACATCTTTGATAGATCCTTTGCAACTGTCTTTGTAGGTCTAAGGACTGTCTTAAACTATGGAGAAGATGCATCACTTAGAGGACATTCTCCTGTGGATTGGATCTAAAATTAGAATTGCCTTAATTGGTATAAACTGCTCATCTTCTAATTGTACTAATGCCATTAAGGTTTCAACAGCACTGCATTCTGAAGTTGCCTGAGACAGTGGATTTGCATTTTGTAACTGGACCAATGATGCTGCTAATTGGTAACATGCCCCCAGACAGGGTTGTAGGATTCCAAGCTAGCATATTATTTGTTCAGTTTGCATAAAACTCTTCTATAGGAGCTAGAGTTTTGGCTCAGCAGTAGAGCACTCACCTAGCACACGCAAGGCCCTGGGTTTCATCCTCAGCACCACATAAAAATAAAATAAAGGTATTGTGTCCAACTACATCTAAAAATAAATATTTAAAAAAAACTTCTATACCTAACTGCTCCAAAATCAATGCCTTTTAAACCCTTTTTAGAATATTTTATTTCCAACCAACCCTATTATAAGGTATTCTTAAAAAGAGCATCAATAAAAGTTTAGACTGGGGGCAAAGATAATTGGACTAACAAGAAGAACCAGAGTTAATTTCAACTACTAATTCTCTTGAGACACTCTACCTTCAGGAGTTCACTTGCATTTGTCTGCTGGCAGCCAAAAAGGAATTTTTAAAATGATTGGCCTTGTGACATTTAATTAATCTTGGAAAAGTTGAAGTCCAGTTCAATTTCAAGACTTTTGCCTTAATGTTCATTGACTATCAATTGCCACTGGGAATGCATCTTTACCAAGTGTTACATGAGGCACTATCTACCAAATTTCTGTTATCAGGGAGGTTATACTGTAAAACTTGAATATTCAACACTGTCATCATTATTAATGAAATTTTTTTTGTTCCAGTGCTCAAGAATACAAACCACACCATTAAATGACAACCAGGAAGAAAGACAATCTGTAGGGGGGTAAACTTAAGGAGCATGTGTGGTCATAAATTGATAGAAGGCCTGAGGTCATCTGGTCCAGATTGTTAACTGCAGAAGTCTCTTCTGCCATTTCTTAGCATTTATCTTCCAGAGTGGTTACCACTCTATCAAGTATTCTGAGGCACTGTGATTTAATAAAGTACTAGGAATTTTTTTAGGATGTTCTTTTGGTCTTGGTTCTGCTTTGAGGAAGATATCCTTGAGGATATTTAAAGATATACTTTGCTGATTCTAAAGACCATTCACATTATACTATTTGTTAGGGGGAAGATTTATTTTAGTTTTATCTGATAAGGAACTAATCCTCCTAATTGGTTCAACCATAGGTAGTTATTAATACTTTGATGAAGTATTAATAGTTAATTAATGCCTGAATTTGGCCTCATTGGAACTTTCCAATAATAGAATTTATATACAAAAATGGGGCCTGAGGATGTTGCTCAAGCGGTAGCGCGCTCGTCTGGCATGCGTGCGGCCCGGGTTCGATCCTCAGCACCACATACAAACAAAGATGTTGTGTCTGCCGAAAAAAGCTAAAAAATAAATATTAAAAAAATTCTCTCTCTCTCTCTCTCTCTCTCTCTCTCTCTCTCTCTCTCTCTCCACTCTCTCTTTAAAAAAACAAACAAACAAACAAAAATGATGGTTACAAGTGGACCACAAACTACTATTTTTATATATATGGCATTAAATTTAATTTTTAAGGACACCTCTAATCTTTTTAGCATTATGTTAATTATGCTAAATAATTATGTTAAAGCTTTGTGATAACTAATTAGTATATGTTTATAGTGCTGACTGAGGCATTGATATAGCTACTTTTCCAAGTAAATCTAACTGGTTAACTTAATCATAAGCATTTTCTTTAACATATACATTCATAAAGCGATTATATTTTGATATGTGTTCATGTCAACCTAAATTTATTATTGGGTGACATAATTAATTGGACATTTCTTATCTTGTGATTACTATCATTTTGTTTCTTAAATTTTATTTTCATGTTTCCAAGTGTCTTTTCAATTTGAATAAAGTAGAATATAGAAGGAATCCTATTTTAATAGCTGTAAATTATATTGTTCTTTTTTTTAAGCTACTTATTTTAATGACCTTTTGTTCTGTGTTCTTACATGATATCCATAAGTTTGCTAACTTGTTAACTAATTTCAAATTTTAATATATTTGAGATTATTGCTACATGCCTATGTCAGAACTAGTTCATTCATATCAGTAAAAGATTGATGTAAGATAATACTATTCTAAGTTATGGTGGTTGGTACTTGAAAGTATATAAATCAAATTTTTAGAATCAATCATTCTTACTCTTAATTCAAATTGGTTCACCTGTTAAATATGTATGCAAATATACATATGATGTTCTTAATGCAAAGAAGTACCTGACAGAAAGGTATTTGAAGTTGGGGACCTGGCAGAAAAGGCTACTGGGGTATCTGAAAATTTGGGGGAGAGGTAAAGGCAAATTTGACACACACCCTGGGAATCTAAAAGCTCTCACAGAACTGTGTAATGCTTTAGAAAATAAACACTGTTGAGCACTCCTCTATTATTCTACAGTTCATGTGTGTAGTACATAATTGCAAAATTTTGCAAAAGGTTTGTTTATATCATCTTAGAGATTTGTCATGTAGCTGATTTAAAACAGAACTGGTGTTCCTGGTTTCTGGGATTTGACTCTTTCCTTGTTCCGCTGTTAAGGTTGTAATTTCCCTGGTTATTGTTTCACTAGGCAGACCTCCATCCAATTATTTTGGTTGGTCCCTGGCTCTATTCCATCACTTCTCGAGACAGGGTGTTTTAGAAGTAAGCAGGAGAGAGCCGCCATAGTAGCAACCTTATCAATTCCTTTGTCTACTTAGGAACCTAATTCTCAGCCTCCAGATCTTGTTTTTCTTCATAAGGGACCTCACATTTATTGACATAGTTCTCTGCACCATCCAGAGGGTCCTCATAAAACTTCTTTCTAGCCCCCAGAGAACATGAGAAAGTTGAAACTCAGAGGTGCAAAAAACTAGCACTTGGAACTTCAACCAACTGATATTTCTAAACTGCTGCTGATAAGAAACCATGGTCAAGAGGAATCTGGGAAGTGAGCCCTTCCCCAAGCACAATGCGAGGACATTTATGTAGGACAGAGGACACAGGGAAGGCAGGATGTAACCCCTCAGAGGGTGGCCATTGGCCTGATTCTGACTTTGTGGTGAACTTCCAGGCAGTGAACTTGGGTATGTGCTGTCCGAATTCTGCATACTCCACTACTTCAAATTGTCCCTCCACTCCTTGTGTAGTTAGGGGCATTTCTGTGACTTAGAACTTTCTTCCACAAGAGTAAATTACACCTTTACCAGGATGTATGAAGGTTAAAAGAGAAAAGAGCTAATTAGTCCAGTCAATAAAAGCAAGGATCAGGGGTTTTCTAGAAGAGGGTAGATGCCTTTAAAGGAAGAAAAATGCTATGAAGTGTTTCTCATATTAAGTCTCAGCAAGACTTTTTTGGGGGCAGAGGTGGTGTCACCAAGGGGTCTTCCTTCTGTATTATTTCCATTTCCTGAGGAAGATGATGTAGGTCTCTGGTTACATTTCTAAAGAAATAGACACCATTTCCCATCTGTGTTGATAAGGATTAATGATATTTTGTTTTCAGAAACATCCTTGCCAGAAAGAGGAAAAATAAAGCAAACTCTGGGGTAATCTAAAATAATGATGTTAATACTTAATGTCTTTTGAACACTTACCATATGCCTCATACTGCCAGGAAATTCACCATGGAGTCAGAATCTCATGTAGTTCTTAGTATTACTTTGCCAAGAAAGGAAGTAATATTATCTTCATTTAACAGATGAGTAAATTGAGGCAGAGAATGAGTCACTTGCCCTACGTCCTACAACAGTGAATTGCAGAGTGGGACTCTACTACAGCTCTGTCTGATCCCAAAGCCCATTTTCTTTTTTTCTTTTTTTTTATTGTGTCCAACTACGATTTTCATTTTTTTTTAATTTTTATTGTTGGTTGTTCAAAACATTACATAGTTCTTGATATATCATATTTCACACTTTGATTTTCTAAAGTAATAATGCCGTGGTCTGCATGGCACTGCATTTTGAACTCCAGGGGGCGCTATGCAGGCCTCATTTTATGAATAGCACTCCTTGAAATTTATGTCAGGCTTTCAATTTTTGGCAAATTTATTCAGTTTTTCAGACAAAATGTTTGAAATGTTTAGTGACAGCCTCACTAAATTTGCATGTGCTTGCTAATTAGGGATTTAAAAAAATCTTAAATGGATCATACCCCTGCATCAGGCAGGTCCACATTTAGGCCAAATAGTGCAAAACCCTCTTGCTATTGATGATCAGAACAGCTAAATGTGCCTGCACTCCCCACTTGTCATTGTCCTTGCTTGCCAATAAAGACAGAAACCATTTCTTTTGTTGTTTTCTTTCTCTTTGCTCATATAAACTGTATCATAACCATTTAGCTGACTTTGGGTGAAGAAGTGTTATTCTTTGTCTCCTTGTAGAGCAATGTTTAAAATTGCAAATTGCTCTCTGTTCCTAACAGTTGTCCCTATTCACAAATTTCTTGTACTTAGAATCAATGAGGTTTCTAAGCAAATACGTGAGCCAAGTGTTGGATGAGAATTAGCTCAGAGTAAGTACAGCATCATGGAAAATGTTGCAACTTTAGATCCAAAGCCATCATGTGGACCCAACTGAATGATGACACCAACAGTGAAGGACACTGCTATGGCACTTGGTGGGATGAGTAGAACCCCAGGGCCATATGCTCCTTGTCACTAGCAGAGTAAGTGGGATGGGTGAGCAGGGATTTTTCCCTCCTGTAACTTTTCTAATTAAACGGTAGACCTATTGAAGAAACATCACAGGGAATATAGCCAAGTTGTTACAAAGCATGAGGCTTTAAGAAATGACCCCTTTGTCATCCAGGCTCATTCTGGCATTCTGACATTCTGGGATGTGTTTCCTTAGCTGGCCACACTGGAAGTTCCTGTGTCCTGGTAGAATTTCAGCTGACTGCTGGGTTTTTTGTTTTTTTTTTTTTTTATCTTGTACATTGGCCTTTGGATATTCTAATGGGTAGATTTCCTTCCTGTAAAATTCCAAAAATGTTGCTTAAAATTCATGTGACCTGTATGTTTTTATGAACACAGTTATTCTGATGTTGCTTTAACCTTGTGCACCCTGGCAAATATTTGCTTCCTCTAAGAGTCCTTCCTTGGTTCATTTCTGTTTTAAATGCTCAAGACTGGTCTACTCTAAGAGGCACATAATCTTGTGTCTTCAGTCTTAGACTTTGAAATGTCCTGACAGTCATTTGGTTCAGTGCTGAATCCTACGAGTGGCCCAGCTCAGAAGGGCTTGTTTTCCTTCATGTGCTGCTTTGCTGAAGTCAGTTTTTCCTTCCTGGTGCCTCTTGAAACATAGCCATCTTTCCTCACAGGAGAGCAAGCCCCTGCTGATAGGAAATCTTTCCATGTGCACATGAACACAACAATTTGCCAGCATGGGTGGCTGCCAACAGTTTTCTCCTAGTTGCAAGGAGTTTATTTTCCCTGGACAGCAGTGCTATACCACACAGGTGGCCTGCGACACAGTTGGCTCCCCATTGATAGAAGCTTCTTTGTGAGAATTGCCTCCAGTTGACTTGGGGTTCCCATGACATTTGTGACAGTTGAATTATGAAAAAAAAAAGTTTTCCCATTGCAGCAATTTTCTGCCTATTCTGTAGCAGAAGGATGTGTCAATATTAGGGTATGCTGTAGGCTCCTCAAGACGTAACAGATTGCCCCAGACCCAGGAGGGTGGGTTAGCTGTTAAATCAGGACTGGAACCACCAGAGAGCCCCCTGTCGCCTGCCATTCATGACTACCCTGTTGGAAGTGTTAAGTATTCCCCAGCATGCACTCCTACTATATAGGGCATGGCATGTATACCTGGGAAACTATTTTTTTATCTCTTTCATGCTATGTGACTTTTCCTGAAAACACAGGGTAGGTCCCCTATGGTACAAACAGAGTGCTACCTATAAGAAGGGTTTTTATACCATGGGTTACTAAGATCAATTTAGTGGATCATGACCAACATTTTAAAAAGTTAAATATAATACAACAGAAAATATCAGGATATATGTTCATAGTGAGGGGAAGTATGGACTTGAGAGAAACCATTGTTTAATTTGCATATGTGTGTACATATGGGTTTCAGTCTAAATGTTTTTTTCTTATGCGGATGGTCAGGTCTGAAAGTCCTGACTTGGAAGGCCCTATCTTCTATCTTAGTTTCAAACTGCTTCCCTCTCCCATCAGCTTGCTTTTGCAGTTGGCCCAGATCCTGCTCTGCAAAGCCTCAACTATGTGGAACCTTCCTTAATTATATGGTTGAGGGCATGGCTAGGTCTTAAGTCATCAAAGACAGATTAAATTATGGCCACACTGAATGTTCTAAGGCAAGGGATATACTCATGGATTTAAGACTTTTTGTGAGTTGAGACAAATTGGTTTTCTATTAATTCTTGGTTAATAAGAAAACTAAATGACCCCCAGCATGACTCACTGTAAACATTTTGGTCATTTACAGCTTTTCTCTAGAATGCAAGACAGCAATCAGGGATCTTGCTGGGGAAAGGCCTTGGTGTCTTATGGAAATTAAGTAACTTATCCAAGATTGCATTACTTGAATGGTGGAGAAGAGATTCTGCTGAGTCTAGCACATGGGCCTAGCAATTGCATGCCATGTTGGGTATCCCCTTGATGTTGTCTGATTTGGATATTGTTTTGTTTTTCCTTCTGCCTAGAATGTTCTCTCTTATCTATCCTGAGCCAACAGAATCCATTTTATCTAGCATGGCCTAGTCTCAATACTAACTTTCATGAAACCCTCTGATGAGAAGTGATTTCCTATTCTTTTACTCTTGTGGCATGTCGTGTTCTGCCACATATTAAGTTATTGCTGAATTTAAATATTAACCTGTTGGGGGTTGCAGATCTCATTGGATGATTTCTATGTTTTTTTTTTTTTTTTTTTTTTTTTGGTGCGAGAGTCTTTAGCAGTGGGATCTGCTTTGAAAAGTTTACATCCAGTCTTTCCCTCATCACTGAGCAGTGGTTCTTGACCTTGAGCAATGAGAACATTTTCCTTCATATTCATAGTGATCACCACATTTTATATGAGGATTGTTTATTTTCTGATTGTGATTCTATTTGCTGGAGTGTTTCTTTCAGAATCCTCCTTCATGGATGGGACAGGCCTTTTGAGAATATATGCACAAGCAAAAATTGACAGCTTTGTTCTACCATGGATTGGTTCTGTATTTTGCTACCTTCATGGGTTCTGAAAGGGGGTAGGGAGGAAGCCAAGAAGAGCAGAAAAAGTAAGTTTAAAATACTTTGGTATCAAGCTTGAGTTTTCCTTGCATTTTAAAAGCCTGAATGTACTCAAAAAATTTTTACCAGGAATGTTAGGGACATTTCTTGAGCCCCTGCTCTGTTCTGGGCTCTATATGAGACCTGTTTCAGCTCCTCCTGGCTTCTTCCCTACCTCCTTTCAAAATACATAAATAGCATTACAGCAAAATATGGGAACAAACAAATGGGCAATTACTAAGATTGGGTCTTACCACTGTTATAATGGACATGGAAACCAACTCAGTGAGGTTTTGCTCAGTTACACAGTACTCATCTGATAAAACCCCAGTTGGAGTCCAGGGCCATCTTATCCCAAAGCTCTTTGTTTATAGCATTGCTGCTCAAAGAGAATCCCAGGAATTTTCTATGTGTGATAAGAGGGAATCTTCTCAATGGGTGCCTCCCAAATAAGCCCTTTGCCCCTTTTGCCAAGGCTGAATTTAATCATGTGTACTTTGGGATGGAGTGCTATTTTACTGCCTCTTAAGAGTGTTTTTCTCTCCCCAAATGCTGATATTTGGCTACAAAAAAACATGCCTTTAAAAGTAAAATTTCAGGGACTCTGGCATCTATCTGGAAAGGAGAGATCAGAGCAAGACCCTACTTCATGGTTTTAAAATCACATTAAGTAGGAGCCATCTGCCTATAAGTAAAGGCTGATTCTGCTTTGGAGGTAAAATAAAAGTGGTTGGCAATATATCTACTGAGTACTTGTTTGTTTGAGTCCAAGTACTAAGCAGTTTAGCTATTTTTCATTTACTACTTGCTATACTTCCATGAGATGGGTTATTGGATTTGACACATGAGGTAAGGGAGGCTTTGCCCAAGGTCACATGCTAGGGATTTGTGGGAGCTGGGTTTTATGTCTGTCTGATGAAAAACTAAAGCCAATGCTCAGTCTTTCTGCTAGAGGATTTGTGTGTCAATTCTTGGCCTTGGAGACTGGGGCACAACCTCCCAGTGGGAGGTCTCAAGTTTGTTTGCAGCATGATTGATACTCAGGATGCAGCCCCTTCTCCAAGAATTTCTTTAGCCTGCAATTCTGAAGAGAGCCTTTGAATTTTCTCAAGTGAAGATTTTTCCTGTGCGGTATTTGTTCATATTTGAGAAATAAGAAAATTGTAGAATGCTTTTAATGCGGGTTCCCTTGTGAAGATATATATTTCATTCTTAATTTGCTGAACCCCAATTCCTGCTTATCTTTACCTTCAGGGTAATGTTGATAGAGTTAACTATGAGGAAAGGTGTTAGAAACCCTGAAGGAAGCAGCTATCTGCTGACCAGCTCTGCCAGATGGCAGGGCTCTCTCTGTGATACCCTTGCCTTGTATACCCTAAAACTGAAGTGTTTAGGAAGGGAGCCATAACTGTTCCTTCTCTCCATCTTCCTTTTGCTTTCCTCTCTTTCTGTCCTTGTTGTGGGATTGGCACACAGAGAGATGGAGCACTAGAACATTCAACTGAAAGCAGTATTTATTTTGTGCTCGCATAGACTTGGCGGACTGTCATCCGAAGGCTGACACCTGAATGCAGAGATGCTTTACCATATATAGCCCCTACTAGTCCCCCTCTCCCCTGGCCACCCATGACATATTATTCCCTTTGTCTCCCCTATATGAAAAAATACATTTCGTGTGGGTATTGTATGCTATAAAATCATAAAGAAGTTACAGACCTGCTCAGGTGCACCAATGGGGGTGGTTGGCAGGGTTGTGCATACTCCCTGAGTGTGTCATGTCTCCTTTCTTTTGTCTGGGAAATGCATATGTACATGGTTAGTGAAGGCACCATGTTTTCCAGAGAGTCATGCACACACAGATACTGCCCACATCATGTTGTTTGACCGAGTTGCGCATGCACTCACCGACACTGGCCTGGCTGTTCTGTCTTGTCTGTTTGGAGAGTGCTCCTAGCAAAACCTTGTGATCCTTTCTTTAAATTTCTCTCCCGTGTTCCTTCAAGCTCCTATAAACAATAAGATCTGAATTTTGTCTGGGGGGGTTAAGGTTCAGGGTGCTTTTGCATTTTGTCCCCACAGAGCAGATATCACTTCATTTTACCAGTGGTAGGTTGAGACTCAGAGATCTTAGCCAAGATGTAGCAAATAAGTGGCCTAGCTAGGATGAAAAAGGAGAGGGAGAGGGTAAAGAGGGACCAGAAACAAAAAACAACAAAAAAAAAGGAAGAAATGCTTTTTTTTCTGGGTCTCCTCCTTCTAGTCTTCTGGAAAGCTCTCTTATTTTCTCTTGGGATTTGTAAAGTGTGTCTCCACTAGCTGCTGCCTCATGCTGCTGCTGGCTCCTTGATTTTCATTACAAAGTGTGAAATAGTGATTTCTGTTAGGTACAAAGAGTCCTCCTCCTTTTACAGCAGGTATTTGTCACGTTCTCCTGGAAGCCATTAGCAGTTTCTTTTGTTCTGTTTCTGGCATGCTCTGGGGTGTGTATTTATGTTGCAATAGCAGATCCACAGCTTCTCTGCAACCCTGTCTGCAGTGATTCCCTGGGCTAAAGCAGCTTCTAGGTACATTGGGCAGATATGGCTAGGACATCTTAAGACTGGACTTAGGATTCAGGGAGACCATGACTAATTGGAAAAGTCAGCAAAATAATACTTAATGAGGGCAAGTGGACACTAACATCATAGGAATAATAAAGTCACCCAGTCTCCCAGGGGGGATCCATAGGACAGTTATGCTTTGCTTGTCACCGTACTGAGTACTGTGGTAGACCTAGAAAAGGGTGGGAGGTTTTCTATACCTTCCAGGAGTTTAAAATCTATTTGGAGAACTCAGAGCTGAAAACATGAATAAACAAGGAAAGAATACATGACTATGAGTGTAAACAATGGGTTTGGAGTCTAGGGTGCTCAGAGACATTGACTAAAAAGCAACAAACATCGAGAGGATAAAATATTCCACAAAATCCATCCTCTGTCCTACAAAAGCCTCCCTCCCTGCTAAAGTACATATGGAAATGGTGAATTCTGTGGTAGAAACAGGTACAACAGTAGGCAGTGGGAGGGCAGTGGTTAAAAGACAAATTGGAGCCATGCTGCTTTAGCTCAAATCCTGGCTCTGGCATTTACTGATCACATGGTACTTGGGCAACTTCTTTAACTGCATTATACCTCTATTTTTTCATCTGTAAAATGGGGAATAATAATAGTGCCTACGACATGGGAGGTAGGATTGTTTTAAAGATCGAATATGTTCACACACACACACACACACACACACACACACACACCTTGTGGCAATGGTGATGTTGAAGAACAGTCCAAAAAGGGGAGAGGATATCTGCTGGAAAAGAATAGGGAGGAGACAGGGAATGGTACACAGTGGTCCTTAGAAGGGATTTTAAAGTGTGCAGGCAGAAAACTAGAAGAGGCACCAAATGGCATGATGGGCTGGAGAGGATGCTTCAGCTGGCTAAACATCAAATTTAAGTACAGTGGATCTAAATCCTGGGGGGAAATATGACCCAAGTTGGGCTTCAAAGGATGGGTAGAATATTGATTGTTTCTGGTTGGGGAGAATTATGAGCAAAGGTATAGAGACAAGGCTATTTGTTCAGTTAAAAAAAAGCATACATCAATAGAGCAAAAAAAGGTCATGAGGGGAATGTGTTTCTACAAAGTGGTTGGTTGCTGAGATTCCTCAGAAAGTCCTTCAACAAGGAATGAAGTTTTAGCTTATAATAAAATAAAATTTTCCCTGTTTTACTAAGGAAAGCAAAATTATTGAGATGGAAGCTGGACATGGGAGGAAATACACCAGCCACAAGGAGACTAAGTCTAGGTTAAGGAATTTATTGCAAAATTAGAATTTATACCTATTTTACTTTGATGGCAATGAATGACAGATGATGGGAAGGAAAGGCAGGAAGGATGGTATCTCACTCTGACAGTATGAATGTTGCTCTTGGTATAGGACATATGGCTCCTGTGGGTGTGATAAAATTAGCAGAGCCCCAACTTGCCACCTTCTTAGACTCCGCTGACCTCAGTAAACTATGCACAGGAGAAAGGTTTTGATTCAGTAGGGTGATGCATAAGCTAAAATCATTCTGCACTGCCTGTTTGGGGGAACATTTTGCTGAGAAGTGCTGATGCTTCTGACCTTGAATTTAAGAAATAGTAGCATAGTTGTTCTGGTGGTGTTCTGTGATATTAAATCTTTATCTCAACCTTGTGTGATCGACCAGATGGTGATTAGAAATGGGGAGAAGTACACCATTGTGAAAATAAATCTGCATTCAGTATACCCTTGTCAGGTTCTTTAGTTATTTAATGTGTCCCTTTTGATTTATATCTTTTGCATTTCCTTAATGAATTTTGAATTTCAGAATAAGTTAAATTTTGTCATTATAAACAGTTGTGATAAATCTACCCATGATCCCCAGAAACTCTCTGTGATAGAGTTATTTAGAGGCCCACAAAGGCAGCATTCTGAAGGACTCTGTATGGATAAATAAAGGGCTTGGATTCTCCTTCTAGCTCTGTCTCTAAGCCACTGTGTAATCTTGGGTAAATGTTTGGCTTCTCTGGACCTCAGTGTTCTCATTTGTGAAACTGTGAAAGTTGATTCAGGTGATGATGTTGATTAAAACAGTAGCTGACATTGATTGAATGCTTCTGATGCACCAGGTATTATTCTAAGAGTTTTAACTCATTTAAATGCATTAATTTAATTCTCCTATTGACCCTGTGAAGTAAGTACTTGATCATCACTGTCCCCAAGATGCAGATGAAGTAATGCACACAGAGGTCATTGCCAAAAGTCTCCTAGCTGGTAAGGGTGTAGACAGGGTTATTCTGACCCAAGAGGTTGACTCCTGAGTCTGTTTTCTTGGGCTGTTAGCCTCCTGCCTCTCACCCTGATGATAGTGGAGAGGGGCAGCCTGGAGACCCTTGATGGTTTCCGGGTGTGTTTAGTTCTGCCCTGCAAACCTCTTACTGCCTGGCTTGGTCTGTCCCTCTTGACCAGAGATCTGACATCCATCCTACAGCCAACCTGTGGATGAAGGAGCTGATAAGCTTTGTGCCTTTTCCAAGAGCTCAATTTAAAGCCACTACCATCACTGGTTGCAAATTAATAACTGCAAGCTTTCTCTTGAGAAGTGAGCTAGAAATGGCTGTGCATAAAATAAGGAGGTCAGTATTCTCTAGTTGCAAAATATCATGGTTATTTTCCCTAAAAGCCAGAGCAGATCTCTGGATTCATAAGTCTAGATACTTAATAGAATAAAGACTTTGCTAAGAGGCAATTCAAAACATGAAAGGATTCTAGGCAGTATACATTTTTGGTAGTATATATTGCTGTGAAATATTTGGAAATACTAAATAATAACAATATTAATAATAATAAAATAACAGTGGGAAAACCACAGCATTTAGTATTTCCTGACTACCAGGCCTGAGTGCCTGCCAAGTCCATTAGTCATAATATCTATGTAAACCACTCATCTACCCTATGAAATAATAAAGTTAAACTAGTTTACACATGAGAAATCTGAAAGATTAGGGTGGGGGTTTTTTGTTTGTTTTTGGTGACTGCCTGATTTATGTTTGAGTTCGTGAACTTGTCATTTCTATGGCAATGAGTGGTTGATCTGGCAAATTCTTGACTTTTGTTGGTCGAGCAGATTTAAAACTCTGGTTTTAGCAAGTAATAGTTGGTGTGCTTTCTAATGAAATCTCTAAAGATGTTATTGGAGAAAGTTGTCTACAAAGTGTAGATGTAATAACAGAACTTTTGCTATAATATTTCATGTTCATTAGAGAAAAGGTTGCAGGATTTTGCGACAGAGAGGATATGGCTATGTTTTCAATTAGTAAATTTTGTTTGGAAGTTTGGCTTATATAAATCTTAATGTTTGTAGCTTTGGGATTTTGTAAAAGTAGTGTTTGTTTTTCCTCTCTTCCTGAGATGGCAGTGGAATCGCACAGAAAAACTTGTGGTGATGGATACACACAAAACTGGTTCTTCATAGGAGATGTCAGAAACCAAAGGAAGGAAGTGGATATAGTTGGAGAAAATGTGTTCACAATCCTATTGCTTGGAAGAGGTTTTGAACTTCCAGATAATTTTAAAGGAGGACATGAGCTGTAATATGCTTACCAAAAGGAATATCACTTTAAAAGTTAAGCTCTAATTACTTCCCAGTTCAAGTGTATAATGATGTGTTATTTATATACTGTAATTATATGCATTCATGTGGAGTGGAATGATTATAAATTTCAAAAATTGCTTGAAGGTGATGGGATTTGGGGATGTCATTTAATTTTTTAAAATTCTGCCTTTAAGACAGAAAGTACAGGTGCAATCAAGCAACTTCATTGCTTTTATCTTTACTTCTGGGATATTTGTGTCTTCACATTGCCAGAGATTGGTGGCCACAGGAGAGCAGTTTTTCTCAGTTCCTGGTCCCTCACTGAGGTCAGTGCTTAAATTCCCTAGTGGTCCACTTAGAACAGTGCTGATCTGTATCTGTAAGGTAATGCAACCTGAAAACCATGTGACCTGTGGTAAGAATTAGGGGTGCACTGGGGGAAAAATAGGCTTCACACTTTGGAAAGTACAGTTCTGCCTATAGACTTTCTTCTGATTACACTTAGCAGGAAATATATACATTTAAAAATTATGCTCATAATGACCAAATCATGCTATATGCATATATTAATATACCACGGTGAGTTTATCTTCATGTATATCTATAAGGCACCAATTTAAGAAACTGTAAATAAATAGATGAAAGACCAGTAGAGTAGAAGGAACGGGGGAGGGAGGAGGGAAGGGAAAAGGGGAAGTACTGAGGACTGAACTGGAGCAAATTATATTCCATGCATGTATGATTATGTCAAAATGAACCCCAATATTATGCATAATAATAGTGCACTAATAAAAAACATTTAAAAAATTAGGCTCACTATTCTAACAGAAGTTTCTACAGGTTGATTTTGCTTGCTTGAACTCTTTAATTAAGCTCTGTAAATTATTCTCCCATTTGGATTAAAGTGAGAGAGCATGTGCACTTAATACGTAAACCATCATGGTAATTTTGTCCTGAGTTTTACTGAGATACGTTTTAGTCTATCATACAGATTTTTGCATATAGAAATTTATTCTTAATACTACTACTTTCTAGAAGGTACCAAATATTTTGAAAAAAGCAGTGTATTGAGTGTGTCCTATGTGTAGGACACCATACTGGTGCTCCTGGAATTTGATGAATGAAAATACTTTTTATATTGTAAAGCACCTTACAGATTGTAAGAGGATATTTTAATTGGATTTTTTGCATAAAATCCAAGAGCCATTTTTGCCTTCTGCTGTTTCTAATGATTGTATATTAACATTTCTTCACTTTTTTCTACTAGTATCTTGAAGTTCTCCCTCACAACACACCCCAATTGAGATAAAGAACATTTTCTTCACCCTTCCTGCCCCTCCCATCACTCCACATCTCCATGGATAGTCACTCTTAGGACTTCTATCACCATAGGTTAGTTTAGGCATTTGCATTTTAGCATAACTGAATAATTAACAGAGGACAATTGTGTTATTCCTGTTAGGGAAGGGACAACCCTGCTGCATCCATGGATTCAACCAACTATGGATTGAGGATATTTCTTAAAAAGAATTGCATACGTTCTGAACGTATACAGATTTTTTCCCTTGTCATTATTCCCTAAACAATACAGTGTGACAACTATTTACATAACATTTACATTGTATTAGGTATTCTGAGTCATCTAGTGATTTAAAGTATACAGGAGAATGTGTGTGGGTTATATGCAAATACTGTTCCTTTTAATATAAAGGACTTGAACATCTGTGGATTTTGGCATCCACTGGGGATCTTGGAACCAATCTCCCATGGATACTGAGGGATGGCTATGTATCCTTGGTTCTTAGGCTCTTTCTACTTCTTCAATGAATATGTTAATGTATCATGGCAGTGAGACACTACATTGTTCACATCTCTCCTGACAACCAAGCCTTCATTCTTTTTTTAATAATTTTTTTAAAAATATTTTTAGTTGTCGATCGACCTTTATTTTATTTATAATGTGATGCTGAGAATTGAACCCAGTTCCCCACACATGCTAGACAAGTACTCTACCACTGAGCCACAACCCCAGCCCAGCCCTCATTCTTATTGGGAGAAATCTCTGCTCCTGTAGTGGAAGCCGAGCTCACAAGTCAGAAGGGGGCAATAATTATCCAGATGTAGTGGAAGCTCCAATGCAGGTCAGAGGATATCCAAAGAATCCCACCAATGCCATTGGATCATTTAAGATAGGCCTTCTTTAAATGGTCCATAGAGTATATAGTGAGTTGGGCAGCAAGCCATTACTTGAGTATAATGTCTTCATTTGCTTGAGGTCGCTTGGCATGGAATGTCAAGTGTGGTCAAGGACCTGAGCCAGAGGATTGCACTGGTAATGGGTCTGCCACCAGCATTCTCTGGGACCATAGAGACTGCAGAGTGTTTCAAGTCCAGCTGAACACCTATACTGCTTCACAGTCCCTGTCCTATATTACAGGAGAAAAGGGATAGCTAAGTGTTATGGTGACAGGCATGTTAATTAGTGGGTTGCTTTGCTGACAGCTCATTCTGAGCATCTGTTCTACCACTTGCTGATAAGATGAGGCATTGAGACATGACCCTGCCCCCATCACAGCTAATGCATCAGAGAGGTCACCTGACCTGAGACTGTCCCTTGGATTCTCTCTTCCATGAAGTTGAAATTACTGCCCAAGGCTGCTCATCAGTCTCTGTTGGATATTTGAATTGGGAGGTACTTTAATGTCAGACTTTTGCCATTGTACAGAGAAAGCCAGTCTGCATGGATAGAGAATATGGCAGATGTGCAAGATTGGTGAATCCCAGAGCCTTTTCTGTGGGGGAGGGAAAGAGTAGCTCCCCTGGCTTCTGTTCCTGGAGTAGCCAGTTGCTTTTGGTTCCTTATAAGATGCCTGTGGCCGTCAGGAAACTATCCCTAGGCTCAAGGTAATTTATCTGACTTCTCTTTCCTGTAGCTTCATGATCTGTGGTTAAGATGCTTTCTGATTGAGGGGCTGGAGTTGTGGCTCAGCGGTGTAGTGTTCGCCTCACACATGTGGGACCCTGGAATTTGATGAATTAAAATACTTTTTATATTGTAAAGCACCTTATCCTGAGCACCACGTAAAAATAACTAAGTGATATTGTGGACAACTACAACTAAAAAATAAATATTTAATAAAAAAGATGCTTTCTGATTTAACAATACAAAGCAAAATGAGCTGGGAGAATGGTTTAGCAAATGCTATCACACATTAAGCTCAGCATCAGAATATATATTTGTCAGAATATATCTGTTGGACCTGCTAGTTCACCCTGCCAGTAAGCCATTGCAGCCAGTCACAGTCACTCACAGTGTGTGCTACTGCTTCATAGGATACTTGACTTCATGTCCAAGCATTCAGTAAGATCCAGGGACTTCCCTGTACCCAGGAAAACACATCCTTGGTTATTAACTTATGCAGAGTACAGTAGGACTTGGCCCATTACATGCTTTTTTAGGGAATGGCCAATGGGCCAGTCACTTTCAGCTAATACTACCAGAAGGGAAGGACTTCTGCTTTATCCTGAACAGACTAGCACTCTAAAGTAAATTACCAGTGGTGACTTGGGAGAAGGAAGGAGGCTTTTTATCAATGGCCTCTGAGTTGGGGGCCTGATTCCCAAGTTGTACTTTTCTAAACTACTAATTTGCCTAAGACCACAGTAATTATTTCTTCCCCCTAAACACAACATTTAAGTCATGCAACAGCTTTTAATACTGGCGCCATACATGACTGTCATGTGTCTCTAGCCTTTTTATTTCTCGGGCTCTATGACCTTCCTCTCCCATCCCATGGTCTTTGAAAATCTCAGACTAATGTGGAAATGGATGTGTCCTAAATGATAGCTACCTATGATCAAAAGCACTCTTTCTGACTATGTTTCATTATCAAAAACAAGCACTAAATGCCACAGGATTGATGTGTGTGTGTGTGTGTGTGTGTGTGTGTGTGTGTTTGTGTGACACATAATAACATAGGGACTAGTCTGTCTTTGAGGAGCAGGTGACTGGAAATGCAGGCAAGATGGTCAAAGTCTCAGAATGCAGGGTGAATTGTCACTCAATAGATATTAGGGCCAGGCACAGTGGCACATGCCTGTTAATCCCAACTACTTGGGAGGCTGAGGCAGGAGGATCAGGAGTTCAAAGCAACTTAGCAAGGCCCTAAGCAACCCAGCCATGTTCTGTATCTAAATAAAATACAATAAAGGGCTGGGATGGTAAAACACACACACACACACACACACACACACACACGCACACACACACAAAAGATATGGAAAATCCTAAGCACATTCAGAGGAGGAACATGATTGTTATCTCTGAGCATCAGAAAAGACCTCTTGGTAGACAGGAGATTTGAATTGTGCTTCGAAGTGCAAGTAGGACCTGGCCAGGCAATGATAGGGCCAAGCAAGGAGAACCAGCACACACCTTGTAAGATCAAGCTCAGCAGCAGTATTAGGTAGGGGTAAAAACTGGAGTTGGATTTGCCCCATGACAATCTAAGGAGCTATGTCATGGTTTTATAGAAAGAGATCTCTGGTCAGTGGGCCAATCAGTTTCAGCTAACAGGGTGCAGTAGACCATTACTAATAGACACTTTCTCTATTTAGATCCAATCTGTATGTCAGGGTTTTGACAGAATCCTTGTCTTATGTGAAAAGTATGAAAGTCACTTCTGTAGTTTCTATACATTTAAATTTAACCAGCTTCAGCTTCACTGAGTCTCAAAAAGTCAAGCAGGATTTCTGACTCTAGCTGAGAAAGGAGAGAAAGTATATTTGCCTAGGGAAAATAGAGGTATTAAAATAACAGGGCAAATGCTCCTTCAAGTGTAGAATACAGCTCATTTCAGTTGCAACCTCATTACACTGCGCAGATATTTCTATTGCTCTTCATGTGACAAAATTATGTGCCCTATCATTTCCTTTTGGAGATCAAAGGAAATGAAACTCAGGGTCTGGGAAAATGGTTTCCCTGCTTCCTGTGTTGCTAAAGCTCCTATTCATTCATGTATGAAAATCCAGGGAGATAATTGGCTAGGAAAATCACAAGGCTTCCCAGACAATAGTTAGGATGAGAACAGCTTTTGAGAATTGGTGCAATTCAGTCTTTCCTGCTGACTTTCTCTCTATAGGACTTCTGTCCTTGTGTCCTGCCTCTGGAGCCTCTGTGGGGATAGGATACTCAGAAAGCTATTTACCTTCTGTTGTAACACCTCCCAAGGCAACTCACTCCATTTTGGGCAATGCCTATTATTAGCAAGTTCTTCCTCATATTGAGCCAAAAATCTGTTTCCCTATAACTTTCCCTAATAGTGGCTTAAATATAGACTTTTGAGGACTGGCCTAGAAACACAGCTACCATGTATAACACTATTTCCCAACGAAAATGCAATTTTAGTTCCAAACAAGTAATGTATAAATAATATTCTGGAACACAGCCTAGTTTATCAGTTGGAACATGCCCAGTGGGGGACGCAGGAAGCATGCCCCAGGAAAGGAGAAGGGATGAGGCCAGCACCCACAGGATCAGTGTATATGTATAGAGTCTGTCTGGCCACCCTGCCTTTTTTCATCTTTTCTGGGTGTTGACAATTTAAAATTGCCTAAGAGCTGGGTGTGGTGGTGCACACCTGTAATTCCAGTGGCTCCAGAGACTGAGACAGGAGGATCTCGAGTTCAAAGCCAGCCTTAGCTTAGGGAGGCCCTAAGTAACTTAGATCCTGCCTCTAAATAAAATACAAAAAGGGGCTGGGGATGTTGCTCAGTGGTTAAGCGCCCCTGGGTTCAATTCCCAGAACAGCAACAACAACAAATAACTGCCTAGAAAACTCACTGTGGATATTGGTTCAGAATGTTGGCTTCCTCATTACTTACTCTCAGTAAACCCTTAGGCATTGTAAAGTTGAGCCTTTCTTTATGACACTTACCTATCTAGAGGAGAGAGTGGGTGACTGGGTAATATTGGATAAGGAGGAACTCAGCCCTAGGTCCTTCCCACATTGGCATATAGTGCTGCAGGAGGTACTGTATCATAATGATCAGAAAAATTGCCTTCAAGTTGAACAGAAATGGATTTTACTCTGGGCTGTACCACTTATTAGTTCTGTGACTTTGACCAAGTTGTTGAATCTTTCAAAGCCTCGGGTTTGCATCTGTAAAACAGATCAAGAACAAATGTGTTGTGTCACAAATGTGACATATAAGGAGCCTAGTACTGCTCGATAAATGTCATATCTCTGTCAGATCTCTCTCTCTCTGTCAGATCTCTCTCTCTCTCTCTCTCTCTCTGCCAGATATCTCTCTCTCTCTCTCTCTCTCTCTCTCTCTCTCTCTCACACACACACACACACACACACACACACAATCTCACACACACGTGCACACAAATACAGAGTTAATTGTTTACAAACTTTTTTGCCCTTTGTTAGTGAACAGCCAATCATCTTCTGCCCAGGTTGTAGGGTGAGCAGATTTGATTGCCATTGCCTTAGCTGATGACTTGGCCCATTGCTTTGGGGCTACTTTGAAAGACAAATGATTCCACAGCTTCAAAGAGGGGTCTCATCAAACATATTTAAACTGTGACCTCTTGTTTTTCTTCTCAGGGTCCAAACTAGAATACTTTAGTTCCTTAAACTTTTTTGCCAGAGGTCTTGGTAGGAAAACAGTACTCAAGACACTATAGCTTTGGTTTGTATGTCAAGCTCTACCAATTCTTAAGATTGGTCCTTCCATAATTTTATGCTTGGTGCTTCTCCTACTTAACATTCCTGGCTCATCCCAATATATACATGAAGATATTTATTCCCCATTCTGGCTTTTAAAGTATTAATATGGTTTGGGGTAGAACATGTCTTCATTTCGATAGATTTACATGCTTGCAAGGGAGAAAATAACGGATAGCATTTTCAAAGAGATGAATTAATGACTGTAACTTTTATTTTTTTGATGGTGGCAATCAAATTCTCAGACACTGATTGGAACACTGTCCTTGATTTATCAGAGACAAATCAGTGCCAGGATAGATGACATTGGTTTCTGAGCTCTTATGGAAGTTTGGCATAGAGGGTTGGGAGAAGGACAGGTTGCAGACATGTTGAAGAGGACATTAAGGAAAGGCAGTAGTTGAAAGCCAGGGCTTTGAGTACCTGTTTTTCCACTTAGTGGTAATGGCCTAAGGCAAGTTTCATAGAATTACTGGGAGGATTGTAGCAGATAAAGCATTCAAGCACTTAGTGTAGGACCCAGCACAGAGTAAGCTCCCTGGTTGTACATTTTTTTAAAAGGGAGAGAAATCTTTCTGGCATAAGCACTATTCATTCTTTAGACTCCTAACCATCAATTACAGACCCCTTGGAGTTTTAGGATGTTAGAACTTCAAATTACTTTTCCATTAGTGGTGATGGATTAGAAGGAAGCATTCCCATGCTTTCTCATTTAGTCCCCCTTGTGGCCAAAAACAGACACTTATGAAGCAGTGTGCTGGATTAGAAAGTGAGTTGGCCAAGGAACAGGTTTTTATGTGAGTGCAACTGCATGGGTCTTCTGGGAATCATGTCCACTATTTGGACTCCTCACTCAGTGCAGTGCTAGTGAAGATAGAGTTTATGGCCTCTGAAGCTTATACTTGCTCACCCACCTCTTATATTCAATCATTTAATAAATATATACTAAGTACCTACTATGAACAGGCATTGCCTTGTGCCTAGGGATCTACCAATAAATGAGGCAATATCCTGCCCTCACAGAGCTTGCATGCCTTTTGGGACACAGACTATGCTAGTAAATCAATGGTTCAAAGGCAGAAAGGGCAGTAGAGAAAAATAAAGCAGGAGCCTCTAGTTTTTTAAATAGGGTCATCAGGGAAGGGCTCTTTGAAGAGTAGAAACTTGGAGAAATGAGAGATTTTGGAAATCCAGCAGAGGGAAGAACAAATGCAGAAGGCCAGGAATGTTTGAGGGTCAGCTAAGCGGCTTGTGACGCTGGAGCAAGAAAGCAAGGGGAGAGCCACTGGAGGTCACATCAAAGGAACCAGCCCAGGCTGCCCAGCAGGTTGGGCCTTGCAGCTCAGAGTAGGAACATTGGAACTTTCTCCAGGGGATGGAACATTGTGGAAGGGTTTTAAGCAAAGAGATGATATTATTGGGCTTAAGCTTCAACAGGATCACTCTCTTTGCTGTGTTGTGAATAGGGCATGGGTGCAAGGTTCAGGCACAGAAAGATGGGACAGATGGAGGCTTGGCACAGGGTGGTAGTGGTAGAGATGCTGAATGGTTAAGTAAATAGGCCAAGTGTGGTGATGCACACTTGTAATCCCAGAGATGCTTAATGGTAGTGGTTGATGTCCTTGATGCTTTTCTGAATTTTTGCAAAGAACAGATTACCTTAAAGTTATTTTTTCATAACACCCTGTCAATATTAGATATGTAAATTTTCTCTGTATAATTACATGTCACTGGGCAACATATCAAGGATATGTCCTGATAAATGCATTGTTAGGCAATTTTATCATTGTGTGAATGTCATAGAGTGTACTTACACAAACTAAGAAGGCTACAATGTCACTAGGTGACATAATCTTATGAGACCACTGTCATATATGTGGCACTGTTGTCAGAAAATTGTATAGTGCATGACTTTATATCTGACTTGGTGGCAGTATCACATGTATGTACAGTGTGGATATGTGAGTGTTGAGAGGAAATAAATCAGTAATAGAAGCATTCTACTGCTTTTCCTTAAATCTCTTCAAGATGAAATTAGGACCACCAAAATGGAGAGCCTCAGATCACTGTCAATATCTTGTTCTGGAATACTGCTTACATGTTTTCTGCACCTTGTTTTCCCTCATTTAATTTATCTGAAATTATGTCTCATCAGCTTGGATTTCACAAGAAAGAAGGCATGAATTTGCCAAACCACCCCACCACACATAGCATAGACAACATGGAAATTCAGTGACTTCCTCATTATCTGAGTTCTAGCAGCTTCTTGTTTACTTTATTTATTTAATTGGTACTAGGGTCGAACCCAGAGGTTCTCTTTTCCACTGAACCACATCCCCAGTTCTTTTTATTTTTAATTCTGGGACAGGGTCTTGCTAATTTGCTTAAGGCCTCTCTAAGTTGCTGAGGCTGGCTTTGAACTCGCGATCTCCTGCCTCAGCCTCCCAAGCTGCTGGGATTACAAGTGTGCATCACCACACTTGGCCTATTTACTTTACATATATACATATAATACACACACACACATACACACACATATATGTATATATACATATACACACATGTGTATATATGTATATATACACACATATAGGTATATATATGTATATGGACTGGTTTTGTTTTTGGCATTTGAAAGATGATAATCCTATAGAGAAACTGTGGAAAGAAAATTCTCCCTTTTGAAAATAATGGGACTCCTGGAGAGCCAAATCTGTTCAACAACACGTTTATGAGAGACACACGTGCTGCTCTGTCAGGGTTAGCATTTAATTTCACATTTACGGTATAATCATTAGGATTAGTTTATCCAGACTCATTCCCATCCAGTAACTCCTGAGGACCAGCCACTGTAAGGGAGCTGGGTCTGAAGAAGAGCTCATCACTAAGATTCATTCTGTATTCATCAAGCTCCCACTATGTGCTCCAGAGGGACATGTACTATAGGCAGAGTGATTGGTTTTCAAATTAAAAACTGGGACTCATAATCAGACAAGCAGTGATTCTGCTTACATGGATATTATGACAGAATATTTGAATGAAATGTTTTGGAAAATCACGCAGAGGATTTGGCTGAGGCTTTGGTGGGTACAAAGGAGGTAAAGAACTGTATTCTGTTCCACAGGACTCTCAAGATCTTGATGTGTACACAATTCACAGTACAGGACAGGATAAACATATGGTCAGCAGAAACCTTCAGTTTTCATGTAGTTTTAGTTCTTATTTATAAACTTATTCTGACATGATCTTTGTGAGAGTATCTGTTCTTTTTTTTAAAACAATACCTTTATTTTATTTATTTATTTTTATGTGGTGCTGAGGATTGAACCCAGTGCCTTGCACATGCTAGGCAAGCATTCTACTGGCAAGCCACAAACCCAGCCCAGAGTATCTGTTCTTAAAGTGGGATTTATCCCATATTTTTATAGTTCTGGTCACCTGAGAAAGGAAGCAAGGGAAGCAGTTTTCTCCTCAGCTCTTCCTTCAGTGGTGGTTGGCCATCTGCCAGTGGCACTAACACTGTTAGTACTCCTGGCACTCATGTGGCCTCTGTGTGTGTTAAAGTACACCAACAGATTTTTAATACAAGTGAGATCAGCTTGGGGGTTTCATGAAGGAGGTGTGGTAAAGAGGGAATTCCCCCAAACATTAAGCTTCTGTCACTTCAGCCACTACAGCTGGTCCTGATTTCTAAGTACATAAAATCTCCTGGTAAGTGGCTTTGCCGGCCCCAATTCCTAATAGGCATTCACCTCTGTGATGTCTATTTATATATCTGGGTCATTTTGAAAGTAGAGATGTGAGCTACATCTAGAAAAATTAAGCTCTGGTTTGCTCATTCTTTCTTCCTTTGATGTGCTCTTGAACATCTGAAGTTGGGGGAGGATACTCCCTATCGCTGCAGATCTGAAATCTAAGTCCTGTCTTAAACATTTTCAAGGAGAACTCATCAGTGCTTAAAAATAAAAATAATACCAAGGGGCTCAGAATAACCTGCCCTTACCATTCCTCCCTGATGCTTCCAACTACACTCCCCCAGGCTAAGTACAGATCCCAGTCTGTGCAGGCCCTTGACAAATATGTTTGGCATCGTAGTTAACAGTTGGCTTGATCTCAGCCCCTCTGAGGACCTTTGGGCATTTCGAAGAAACATAAAGAACTCTAGCAATAGAAGGGCCCTTGTAGATGTCACTGGGGCCTGATCTGTGAGTATAGATGACAAATTAAAGCACAGATATGCAACATGGCTGGTGCAAAGTGGTGGTTACAACTTCAGAGATAATTGGAAGAAGGAAACATTGTCTGCTGGACTTAGAGCATGCCTGGGTCCATTTCCCATGAAATGATCAGTTTCTTCACTACCTACATGAAGAACCTATGAGGGATGCACAGTTAGAGCTAGAATGTCTGACTTTTCATAGTGTCCATCAAAGCCCTTTATCTTCAAAAGCATCTGTGATCTGTTAGGCAATCTGCATGTTTAACCCTGGTTATATGGCCACTGATAAAATCCAAATGGAAGCTAGAATTTTTAATCAATTGCTTTAGGCTTATGACCTAGCTCCTGAAATTTGAAGTCTATGAATTGACTATAGGATGTAGTATATTTAAATACAGAATATAATCTTAGTGGGTCTTCCTTGATGTAAATAAAGAGTAAGTACCACGTCTGCTCACGAACACCCTTCTCTCCATGGTCAATAAACTATGCTGGTATTTGGTTTCCCATCGGTCTTTAATGGAGCAAAAGAAAGAAGAAAGTCCTTTTCTTCCATGTCTTCTTCCATTGATAAGATTTACCTACTCTATTCAGTGTCTCCACTGTTTTCATCTTCTAGCATTTTCCTCCATGTTCTAGTGATAAGTAGGCCTTAGCCCTTGACCTTCTCACTATCTTCTGCTTCTGTTTCCTGAGATACATTGTTCCCTCAGCCGTCATTTCTGCCCTAACCTCTCACTTGCCATTCTGACACTTTCCTGAACTCCATCCCCATACCTACAACTGCCTTTTGAACATGATATCTGTGTGGCTTTTGGTCACCTCAAGCCACATAGAAAACAAGGGCCTAGACCACATGCTCTCTGGATTTCCTGTGGGTTCTTAAATTCAGTTTAAATAAATCAGCATTTAGGATGATGTCACTCCTCTCTCTTTCCGGCATCTATCCCTTTGTAAAGATACCACTCATCTCTCAGCCATGCCACATTCATTCTCTTCCACACACATACGAGCAAATATGCAGACACACACACACACACACACATGACTGTGATGGAACAAAAAGGTTTAAGTGTCAAAAATACTTGCCTCCAAAGAAACAGCTCAAAGCACATGTCTTATTTCTATTAAGATGACAGTCATCTTCATATAAAAAGAGACACTTTGGTTAGGACAGTGAGCTTATGAATTTTTAGATGTCTATGTAAAATTTCTTGAACCCCTGGGCATTCTTCTTTTCCACTTTTACCTTAGAAACCTGGCAGAATAGTGAGTTTCCAGTCTTGAAATGAGCTGAACTCTCCTATTCCCACTCCTGGTGGTTTGGTGGTCACAAGGACAACCTTATAAACTTACTTTTATTTATTTTCCCAAAGGCACACTCACAAATTTATTTATTTGTTTGTTTGTTTTATTTTTCACATCTGCAAATTTATTGCAGAGTGAATAAGCATGTCACTTATCAGAATGTTAGAGCTGGGAGGAGGTACTAGAAATTAGATTTTTCCACCTCTTGATCTTACTGAAGAGGAAAATGAGGCACAGAAAGTTAGGTGATCTGTCCAATGTCACATGGCTAGTGACAGAACTGTAAATCCTGGTCTCCTAACCCCTAGCCCAGAGATCTAATATTCACCTACCTTTGAAATTTACTGAGTGACTTTCTGCTGCCCACCTGGAGTGAGTGCTTTCTCAAGCCCAGTGAAGAATCCCAGTAAACTCTGATTCTTAGTCCAATTGTAAAGCACTAAGTATATACAAAAAGAATTCACAATAAAAAGTTGTAACTTGTTAAACTTCTTGAAGTTTAAAGAGAGTATCCTGAGATTATGGAAGCTGCTGGTTTCTTTACCTTTCTGGTTTCTTTTTGCATCTCCACAAAATTTGGTTCCCAATACTGTGAAGACTCACTCCCCTCCACTGTCCACTGTCCCCTCAGCACACACACTCACATAAGAATTAGCTGTAAGAATAGTTTGCTGGTTACTTTTCTTCTTAATCTAATATCTGAGCTGGGTGCCTTGGCACATGCCTGTAATCCCCCCGATTTAGGAGGTTGAGTCAGGAGGATCATAAGTTTGAGACCAGCCTCAGCAACTTAGAAAGGCCTTGTCTCAAAAAGAAAAACATAAAGAGGGCTGGGGATGTAGTTCAGTGGTATAGGGCCCATGAATTTAATCTCCAGTACCAAAAAATAATCCTAATATCTAAGGTATCTATATTTTAACTATTGATGATATTTATGGAATTTTTATGTTGTGCATTTTTTCTGAGTTATATAATTATCTGGTATGAGGGAAGGATATTTGACAATACCAGGAATGAATTAACATATAAACCTATGGAATGATTGAATTGTGACTTTTACCCAGAATGCAAGCTAGCTGAAATTTTTCACCTTACTGCCTCTCCTATATATTTCTTCTGGTCAGATTTTAGATATCATGCTTTATATCCCATATGACTTCTTAGGAAGGGGTTTCTTCTAGGTATCTTATTATACCTCTATGATTTAATTTTCAACTTCTATTTAAATTTTTCTTTAATTGTATGATATGCTAAATATGAACACATGGCATCATTAGAATGACATGCATGTTCATTTAGAAGGTGAGATTCACAAACCAGGTATGGATTTAGAGAGAAGAAATGGAGGGCACCATATTGTCAGGGAAAAAAAAAACAATTCAACATTCTAATCTTGCACAGGTCAACCACTTTCAAAGGAACTCATTCTCCTCTGAATAATATGGGGACTAAGTTAGATATACCCCTTCCAGCACCTGTGTGCTAGAAATCTAAGAATAACCCGCAGAGGAAAGGCCTTCTCCAATGTTGCTATTATCATACCCATATGTATGTTATCATATGTAGCTAGTGGTACACTGTTACCCATAAATTTTGAGCTGGGGTGTAAGCACACAGGAAATGAAATGCTGAGAGTAAGCAAGCAATGGAGACCCTCATCCTGGTGACTGCTGATGGAGCATTGGGCCTGCCCTCCTGGCTTGGTGTTGATTTGGGAGCATGTGAAGTAGTGATGAGATCTCTGATCTATTATCTGACTCCTCCTCAGACCACAGCATTGGCTGCTTCCTAATTGCTTATAAAAGACAAAACTGTCCTGAGAAAGATTAACATGGGCTGATGATTAATTTAGAAATTTAAGGGCTCTGAGGAGCTCAGATACAAACTTGTTTTGAAAGAGAGAGATCAAAAGACTCTTTCCCTTGCTTTTCATTTTGACTTTCCAGATTTTGAGAAGTGGTTCCTCTGTGGGTACTTGCAAAGGTGTGTGTATGGGTGAATGTGTGTTGAAAGGAACCAGGAAAAACATAGAAATGATGACAACTTTGTCTTTGACTTGTCTTTATATATGTTCCATCTTCGGTAAGAAGTATTTTCTAGTAGGAAAATTTTGAGCATGTGCTAATTTATTTTGTTTCATGGCTCATTAGCCTTTGCTTGTGTTTTTTTTTCCTTCGACCTCCCAACAATTTCTTCTAACACCCACCCCAAATCCACCACCACTACCACTGCCAAATATGTCTTAATCTGTCTAAGGGCATACTATAGCCCATCCATTTTCTCCTTTGTATATTGAGTCTTTTCTTCTTTGTCTTTAGCATTATTATTTCTCCAGATTACTAGCCTGCTTGGTGCTTATAGGGCAGTAAGGGGGATAAGGATGAAAAGGTGGGCTGTAGTATGTGCAGAAAGCCTTATTTTTGTGGAATTTGGGCTTCCAAATACACCTTCTCCATCAGGGGTGTTTGGGTATGATAACAGCAACATTGGAGAAGGCCTTTCCTCTGAGGGTTATTCTTAGATTTCTAGCACACAGGTGCTGGAAGGGGTATATCTAACTTAGTCCCCATATTATTCAGAGGAGAATGAGTTCCTTTGAAAGTGGTTGACCTGTGCAAGATTAGAATGTTGAATTGTTTTTCTCCCTGACAATATGGTGCCCTCCATGTTGTGTTTCTTTGCACCCACTGGCGAAAATTAAGAGGCACACTGTAGTCCACAAAAGGAGACTTTTTCTAAAAATGGAATATTTGTATAATTTATGGTGTAGGTACATTTTAAAAAATTGGTATTTTGGGTTTATACTTTAAGTGAAGACTAGCTTCATATACTCTTCATAAACAGAACAATGATTGCATCAGGGTAAATTATATTTGAAAGAAAGGCATAAAATGGTCTTATGTAACCATTTGCCTTAAAATCAGGATTTGTATTAACTTTAACATACTGCATATAAAATTTGTTATGGTAGTAACTGAGCTTTGTGAAATCGCTGGTTAAAGAAATGTAAGATAATATCAGATAATGCATTTTTATTGAAGCAATCCTATCCTAATAACCTGTAGCAGTTGTAAATAATATACCCTGTATATATCTGAAGTGTTATTAAATCTTTGGGAGTCAAAAGTCTCCATATGAGACTTATATTCATCCTAAACAGTGACTAGCTTAACTGAAGTTTTTCAATGCATATACATTGTGATATTTACAGGTTTAGGCAGATAAGGCTAAAGTGGAAAGTATGGGGGAAGTTTCTCTTTGGTTCCACCGTAAATTCCCTAACAGTAATTACCTAATGTAGAAATTTTTTAAGTATTTAGAATTTAATAAATTTCTGTTTTATGCAATATAGGTTCTAAGACTCAAAGATAGAAAATGTATTTCCATTCATGAATAATAAACCATGTTCCTGGACGGTGCTAGGTATTGACTAATAAGAAATAACTGACCTTTTATACATAGGCATCATTGTATTTTTACCCCTAATGACTTGAGTTGATTCTTAAATTTTGATTCCAGTTGGTAAAAAGCATATTTACTTATCATTTTATTAGTGCATATTAATTATGCAGATTAGTGGGTTTCATTGTGGCATATTTATGCATGCATGTAACATAATCTAATCAATTTCAATTCCCAATTTATTTCCATCTGGAGGAGTATGGCACAAAAGGCTGTTCAAGAAAAGTACTTATTTTTTAGCAACCACCAGGTGTCAGCAGAGGATTTGGAATTCTTGGCAAAGTGATCTTGGTTTTCTTAACTCACCAACGCCACCCCATTGGCAGTCAACCCCCACTGGGCTACCATCTCCCAAGTATTAGTGTCAGTTACTCCTCAATACCACATTACAATTGTTCATCTTTTCCTAATAAAACTAGTACTCACTCTTCAATCTCTTTTCTCTGATTTGAAACTTTTAATGCTAGCTTTCACAGTGGTGGTTCTACAAAGTAGAGAGACTATTGGGGTGTGGGGGGGATCAGGGACTATCATCAAGCTTTTGTTGTTTTGCTGACCTTTCACCCCAAATAGATAGAGCTCACCCTTATCCGAAGTGGGGAAAGGTACTCAGTACATTCTTTTTTTTTTTTTTTCATAGAATCAAGTTGATATTAGAGATTGATAATTCCAAACTATAGATCGTGTTTTCAGAGTGTAAAGGGGAGAGGCACCTTCACTAGCCTGGTCATTTGGCACATAGTATAGAATATATTTGGTGCATTCATTTACAGATATTTACAGATATTTATTTACAGATACAGAAGAGCATATTGAGTGATAAAGGAAAACTTGGCAAGGTGTAGATTTGTTTCATGTGGGTTTTCTCATCTTGCCTCTTTGCTTTAGTGGGCTAGGCAAGTATCTGAGGCATTTGATAGGAGACATTGGACTGTAGGGTGGGGCAAAGCTGAGGAAGGGCTCCCTTGGACACTTGAGTTTCTTTCAGGCCTCACATGGTGTCAGAAGGGGTAGTAATTAAAAGACCATCCATTTGAATGTGTTGCCAAAATATTGGTAAATTGAAAAGGGAGATGGGTAGAGGCACAGAGCAACCCATGGCTTTATTAGCCCAGTTGGTGGGGCCTATGGCCTGCAGGGAATGGAGACTTAAGCAGAGTTTGAAGCCCTGAGTGTATATTCTATAGTAAGGGCCTAATAGATGCAAGTTTCTAGAGTTTAGACAGCTGCAGGGATTTCCTTTGGACTGATCAGTGAGATTAGAAAAATCGCTTTACAGCTAATTCCAGAAATTATTCAGATTCTTCTGTTGTTTTATGTTGAATGCAGTATTGTAAATAAGGCAGTACATCAATGAGGATTAAAAAATATTTGAAAAATTTTATTTTTATAGAGCTCTTTGTGATACTGGTCAAAGAGAATCTCCTTGTTCCTAAAACATCATGTAGGATGTCCTTAAAACATACAATATACACTTCACTTCAATAACCGCCCCCCCAAAAAAAACCATACGATATATACACATGCATTGAAGAGGGCAGCTGACATTCTTCCTAGAGTTGTACCTAGCTCAGAGTCAGGCAGCAGCTGGGGGAAAGCTCTTAGATCTTATGATATACTTTTTAAATAACTGTTAAATAAAAGTTCTTTATCATTGGCTTGAATTCCAATTAGCACAATAAGTGCATATGAGGCTGTGTGAGGGGCAGATCTAATTGTACAAAATCAAAGTGTCTTTACCCTGTGATGGTTTTACTTAATCATCTCTGACACTTTCTGCAGCTTACGGAATCCTAGAGCATGTACCATCTTGCTCATGGAAACTTGAGTCTTCAAACTTAGCCACCTTATTCTGTGCTGATTCTTAACTCTATGGGTAATGATTTCTTACTCTTCTTTCCCCCTTTTAGATCACTGGGGTGATCCTGTTGGCTGTTGGAGTCTGGGGAAAACTTACTCTGGGCACCTATATCTCCCTTATTGCCGAGAACTCCACAAATGCTCCCTATGTGCTCATCGGAACTGGCACCACTATTGTCGTCTTTGGCCTGTTTGGATGCTTTGCTACATGCCGTGGTAGCCCATGGATGCTGAAGCTGGTGAGTATGTTGCAGTAAAATACTGCCTTCTCAATTGTATTTTTTGTAAAAATATAAATCACATGATGTGTCCCCTTGTGAGGCCACAGAAAAGACTTTAATATTTTTTGATTCTTATTTTAATCAAAACTCTTACTTAATCCACCCTTTAATCCCCCAGTAGGAAAAACAACTGCAAACATAACCTGGCACAGTAAACTCAGTCTCTTGAGGTAGATGATGAGAAAGCAGAGGCCTGTGATTCCAATAGGCTATTGATGCCCTTCTGGCAAGATGTCCAGTTCCAGTTTTGAACTCTCTCAGAAATCTCCTCAAGCATATGATGTGCAGCTTTAGTGGGCAATGCATCATCCAGACATAAGCTGACTGTCAAGTCCAAGTTCCCATTAGAAAAATACTTCCTGACTCCTTGACTCTGGCCATGCATGGATGTGGGTGTATCCTCTTCTTTTATCATGCACTCCCTGGCTCAGTGCTGTTGAAGCTAAGCCAGAGGGCTGATGCAATGGCAAATGTGGTCTACCAGGACCCATACTTGGCTTCCTACACTCTAATGGGATAGATGAAGCAGTGGTGTATCCCAGAGGGTAAAGGAAGACTATTGAAAGGTGATTTTTAACTTTCTGGTAGACCAATTGTCTAATTTCCTATTCACTATGTGTTTCATTGATGTAGACTAGTGTTGAAGAATTTTATAAATAAAAGTTAGCAAGGACCTCTTCTCAGAAGAAAATTTTGTTTAAAATGAGCTATTTCAATCCAGATGCAGTGTCACACCCCTGTAATCCCAGCAACTCAGGAGGCTGAGGCAGGAGGATAGCCAGTTTGAGGCCAGCCTAGGCAACTTAACAAGGCTCTCAGCAACTTAGCAAGATCCTGTTTCAAAATAAAAAGGACTGGGGATACAACTTAGTGGTAAAGTGCCCCTGGGTTCAATCCCCACTAATTTCATGTTATAAAAGTGGGGAAGCAGAGGTTCCACTAGGGTCATGTTGCCTATCCTTGTTTATCTTTAAGGTTATGACAATATATTTAATTCTACCTAGTGACATTTGTGGGCATGAGGGTGGTTCACTTCAAAGGAATCACCTTCCCAACTGGCAACAAAGAATTAGTCATTTTGTTGGCAAACTCATGGAAGTAGTACATGACTTGATCATGGTCAGTCCTACATACCTCAGCTACCACTTCCTTAGTGGAAAAGCCATAAGGAAGCCATATGGGGACACATGTAGCTGTCACCTGACACTCTATCCTTGCTCCCCTGGTCTACCTTCTAGAACTTCTCATAAGCATTAGTTTCTTGTGGTCTAGTGCCATGGCCCTCAACTCTGGGTGCATGATTAAATCACCTGGGCAGCCTTTTGAAAACACCTTTGCCAGGGTTCCCTCTCTAGCCAGTTAAACTAGGACCTCTGGTGGTGAGGCTATAGCATCACATTTTCTATAAAGCTCCCCCAGTGATTCTACTCTAGAGTCAATGTTAAGAACCTTGGTGATGAATAGCAAAGGGAAAATTTAGAGGCATAGAAAAAAAAAGATACTAGAAAACTGTCTTCACAAACAAGAAGAGAGGAGATCTGGTGAATATAACCTTTCTAGGCCATTGTCCCCAATTATGAAAGAACATTATTGAAGTAAATCATCAAGGTTTCTTCCAGCCCAAATATTATGACTTAAGATTTACTCCTAGGAGGGCTTCTGATCAAAGAGACAAATGTACTTTCTCCCAGTTGCCTCCTTGTGAACTACTGCTCCATACTACTTTCTGGTGGATTCTAGGTCTGCTGAGAGATTCTCCCCAATTAGAAGCAATGCAGTGCTTCTAATTGCGTTTTGTATGAAGTTGAGAGAGAGAAGTTGTGTATATGGGGCATCATAAGTACATGTTTGATATTTTAGTGACTTGCCATGTTTACAGAGGATTTTGTTGATATTTAGAAAGAAATTGGCATTTTAAGCCAGTATTTCCTTTTTTGCTATATGTGTCAGTAGCTGAGAAAAATAACTAATGATTCTGTGCATATTTATTTTTTACACGACATGTACACTTTACAGATAAGTAATATGGCCACGTGAAGTCCATCCAAATTTCATGGCATCATTTCAGGCTATTGCAAACATTCAGAACTGTTGTATTTTATTTTGAGATGAGAAGAAGCAGATTGTAAGACATATGCCTTGTTGGTAAGAAGTCCGTTTTTCTTCCTTTTATCTGCTTTTCAAAGTCAAAAGATAGAAACCCTTAATATCTCTGAACTCAGGTACCCATACTTGCAAACACACACACAGGCACACCTCAAGAAGTGCAGGCAGCACGAGATGAAAATCACTAAGTGTTTTAAATGCCTGCAACATGGTTAGTAGGGCAACATATTTGCTTTTTAAAAGGCTATGCAGTGTTCTGAGCAGAGAAGTGAGCAGCCCCATAGAAAGGTGCTGAGAGTACTGTGCGCAGGGTGTCCAGCATACTGAAGAGGTGTATCCTCCTGTGCACATTCTGGTCTGTAGGCCCAGATGGGAGGGGTGTAGTTCCAAATGAAATGGTTTTGAGATGTGGCCAAGGAAAGTGAAGGAGTTTGCCCAAATGAAGAGAAGCAGCAGGTTTATGTCCTGGCTGTGCTCACACATATGAAGGGCTAATGGAAGTCAGAGAGGTTGGTTCCTGTATCTTCTAAAAGCAGAATCAACACCAGCAAGTGGAAGTTTGAAGGAGGGAGATTTGCAGCCAGGGGAAAGGAAGTCTTTCCAACAGTTGGAACAGATTCAAAACAGAACAGGCTGCAGAGGGTGGGCTCACAGGTGCTGGATCATCATCATGAGGAAGGTGCTAAGAAAGACTCACAGGCAGGGAAGAACTGTTTGTGACCCCCAGAGCAGATTTTTTTTTCTAGTTCAAAGATTTCAGTGTTAAAAATCGTGGATACCTTAGTTTTAATTGGTCCTTCTGAATTTCTCCTAGTTGAACTGAACTAACAGGCATGTTAGTCACTGATGAATTCTACTCATCCTAGGCACCCTAAATTGGACACATTCTTATGTTGAGGCTCATGTGGGTAAATCTGGAGAAGAGTTGTTTTTTTTTGGGGGGGGTACTAGGGATTGAACACAGGGGTTTACTAAGCTACATCCCTGGCCCAATCCACAGCCATTATATGTTTTATTCTGAGACTGGATTTCTAAGTTGCCCAGGCTGACTTTGAACTTGTGATCCTCCTGCCTCAGCCTCCTAAGTCACTGGGATTACAGATGTGTGCTACTGTTACAAGCTGGAGAGTTTCACATGTCTTCTAAATTTTGACTAGGGAGAATGAGGACTTGTCTACTTCCCACTGGCAGGAAGTAACCTACCCTGAGAAAGTCCTCTTCTCACTCCTGAGGTCTGACTTTGTCTTTGTCCACTTGATTTTCAGTATGCCATGTTCCTGTCCCTGGTGTTCCTAGCTGAGCTCGTTGCTGGCATTTCAGGATTTGTGTTTCGTCATGAGGTGAGTTCACATAAGGTAGAGAACTCAGTTAAGGGGCATTTGGAAGGGGGATTTTTGAGACGGCTTAAAATGTGTAAAGGGTGCATATAGGCTACCTGGTTTCTCTAGTGATACTGCTATTTTCCAAATGTCATGTAATATGGCTTAAAATTCTAGTGACGTTCTAAGTGCAGGTACTTTAACAGATTCAAAACCCTCATTGTTGATCCTATTTCACTATGTAGCTATTACACAATATGATTTTCCACTCTGTTTTAAAGTAGTGACCTTCAGTGCAGATTAAAATAAAATTACTCCTTTAAAAATAGATGCTTTATAGGACACACATGTGTATCTATGTAACAAGATTCCTGAGACTATAAAGGGAAGTCAAAGTACTTGTCCTGCTGCTTGGAAATCCATGATTGTACCCTATAAAGGCAGAAGGACATAGGCATGTACTAGAAAATGGAAAATATAACATGGTATAGGTTGAAATCCTACCAAGGTAGAGTGTTGCCATGACCCTTGAGTCTGATATCATCTAGTCCCAGGTCCCGCTTTTGGGCTTGGTCAAGATAAATTCCATGGGAGTCTGCCTTAGGTGCTTTCTCTTCCTTTCCCTGTTACCTTATTTTTTTTTTTTTTCTTTATTGGAGGCAGTATCCCAGATGCCAAAGCATTCACATGGGATTGCACACAGTGCTGCATCCAGAATTAGACCCGCTGTGTTAGTCAGCTCACTGTCACTATGACAAAATACCCAAGATAAACAGCTTAAAGTAGAAAGGTTTATTTTGGCTTATGGTTTCAGTCAGTGGTCACTGGGTGCTATTGCTTTGTGGTAGCACAGTATATCGTGGTGAGTGGGAGTGTCTGGCAGAAAAGGCTGTCACCTCATGGTGCCCAGGAAGCAAAAAACAGAGCAAGGAGCCAGGGTCCCAATATCCCCTTCAAGGGCACACCCCCAATGACCTGAGACTTCATATAAATAATCCCCAACTCTTAAAAGTCCCACAACCTCCCAATATCTCCATGAGCTGAAACCAAGCCTTTAATACATGGACCATTAGGGAACATTGAAGACCCAAACTATAGCAATCCTCATTCTTATTATCAATTGACGAAAATTGATGACATCATGGCCTCAATACCCCTCATAGATGCCCCAAGTACATGTGTGAATCTCAGGAGCAGCCTGACTCACTCCTCCCTGAGCCCTTGCCCACTTCCTCTGGGATACTGCCATGACTGTGTTCCACATAGGGGTTTTCTCTTAATGGGTTTCATTCCCTAAGATCTGGAGATCCTTATCTCCCTCACCTCTTTTCATTTGGAACACTCTGGGGTGTAGTAGGGAGGGTTGCAGTGCCACCAGTTCTGGTCTTGAGTCTGGCGTTAAACTCACATGGTGAAAATAGGCCACACTTAATGCCATTTATTCAGAAGGATGCCCAACTATCCTATAGGGCAACAGCAGGCCTGTTCCATCAGCATGAGTCCTCAGTATGGTGCAGGGTCTATTCTGTGCAGCTCACTTGTCCACGAGACAATTCAGGTACAGTAAAATGAGATAACACAATTGGGTATGGTCACCACCTTGGCTTAGATGCTTCATGTAACTAACCATTCTTTCCCTTCTTTAACTGTCCATTGGACATAGCTTCCAGTATTTCATCAAGGAATATACCAAGTTAGGAAAGTCAACATACTTAGCTTAAGCTTCCCACCAGGTAATAATAATATGGCCATTTGCTGTCCAGAGGCATTTCACTAATCAGGGGTCAGTTTTACTTAAGCCAGGTTACCTGGTAACATACCTAACACCCTACCTTCATCAAATTACCAGGAAGACAGAACTTGAAAATTTCCCTACAAATGTATTCATTCATGTTTTGTTAACTCCTTATTAACAGAAAAAGTTCTTGTCCTTTAGCTTATTTTACTTTGGCCTCAGTAAAGACAGGTAAAAGTTGATTTTTCCCCTCTCCTGTATGGTAAGATAGGATCTGTTTTTGGATGAAACATCAGTATTCCTATCACTCCAATGGCCTGTCCTTTATCCTTGTTTTTGCACAAGGTCAGAGAAAGTTACAGAAAGATGGGCATTAATCAATGCAAAGAAAATAACTAGAAAACTCATGCCTAACATTTTGGCAGCTCACAATCCCAACCCTTTCAGAAACTGACTAGCCACTTCACTGGGTCATTGAATCAGCCAGGCTTCCTCTGGTTTAGGGGTGAGGGCAACACTTTTTATTAGAAAAAAAATCCTGAGCTAATAAATCCCTTGGTGAACTTTCTGAGTGCTTTTGTCTCAGAAAACAGGGCATTCCCTCTCTGATCACCATGTATGCAGACACTCAGAAGAGGCTACCATGGGGTTGAAGTTGGTATGAATCTGAGTCAATTTGGGTTGCAGTGGCCTAGAACCATATTGCTCCTTGTCTTCCACAGATCAAGGACACCTTTTTGAGGACTTACACGGATGCTATGCAGAACTACAATGGCAATGATGAGAGGAGCCGGGCCGTGGACCACGTGCAGCGCAGTGTAAGTTCCAGGGAAGGAGACTGGCATGGGATCTGCCTGCAGGGTCTGGGCTGAGTCTTGTAGGCAGCCAGTAGGTTGGGCTAGCAGCATTTGCTGTGAATTTCCATTCTTTAGCTCTTGGTCAAGTTCCATTTTCAAGAGTTGACACTGGTATTTGTCTAGGCTCCATTTCTCCAGGTAATTAATGTCAAAGAGGGCCACTCCCTTGAGTAAGCTGTGTATCAGTAAGGATTGTGAGCATTCTGATGACAGCTTATTTGCCCTTACAATCTGAATCCTGGGAAAGGATTTAGGCAGAGTAGACGACAGCCTAGCTTTGAGTTGGTTTCCAAAGGCTGGCTCTCTGGAATCAGCGTCTTTAAGATAGAGAGCTTGGATGAGCTGCATCCACCATCTAGGGCAGTGTATGGAGAAACAGAGGAATCTGGCAGGTGTGGGAATGGCCTGGGCTGCCGGGAGGCTTTCAGGGTGACAGGTGCTAGAGTACAAGCCTGATTGCCCATCAGGATTACCTAGGAAGGTTTTTGGCTTTGAGTTTTCTTGTTCTAGTTTTTTTTTTAATATTACAGAAACAGTATTTAAAATTATTTTGATATTTTATTGGTGCATTTAAAATTATACAGAATGTTAGGGCTCATTGTGACATATTCGTACATGCACACAACATAATTTTATGCATTAGATTTTCCAGTACTTCCCTTCTTCCTCCCTCTGACCCCCTTCATCTACTCTACTTGTCTCCTTTCTATTGATTCATTTTTAATTGATGCACTATAATTATACATAAAATGATTCATTATGCTATGTCCGTACACACACATAGCATATTTTGGTCAATTTCGTTCCCTAGTACCTCTCCTTTTCTTCCCTTCTTCCCTCCCTCTTGATTCCCTTCCTATACTCTACTTTTCTTTTAATTTTGTGAGATCTCCTTTTTTTACAATTCATTTTCTTTCTCAACTTCCACATATGAGAGAAAACATTCAACCCCTGACTTTCTGAATCTGGCTTATTTCACTTAGTATGATGTATTCCAGTTCCATCCATTTATCAGAATTTCAAACTTCAAGTAAAATTTCAAGAAAAATTGAAAGAATATTACAATAAACTGTATACCCTTTGCCCAAACTCAACAACTAGATATATTTCTGTCCTATTTATTTTAATATTTTCTACATGAGGGATTGGAAGACCTTTTCTGTGAAGGTTTATTTTAGGCTATGAGGGCCTTATACTCTGTCACAACTACTCTGCTGCTGTAGCACAAAAGCAATCACAGAAATAGCTAACAAATAGGTGTGGTTGTGTTTCAATAAAACTTTATTCACAAAACAGGCAGCTGATGGGCTGTGGATTGCCAAAGCCAGCTCTCTCTCTCTTTCTTTATGTGCGTGCTACCCGCCCCCCCCCCCCACAAACCATTTATTTATTTCTTGGTATAGATCTAATGAAGTGCTCTGAAAAACCATTATTTGCCCCAGCTTCCCCATGAATAATTCTGCTGTAGCTGGTGTGTATGTCTCTGTCTTTAATGACACACTACTCTCACAAGTGATTGTGATACTTCGCCAGGGCAGAGAAGCACAGCTTTGCTTTGCGGAGTTGGTAAGAAAGCCAGTGGACATATAATCTAGACTTACTCCCTGCCTGAGTTCAAATGGGCACCAAAGTGAGGATGATTGTTAGTGGAACTTTAGTTCATTTTTTCTCACCAAAGCTGTGCACGTTGTTTTAGGAACTTGGCCCATATTTCTCTGACAAGATGCAGGCCAGTGAGTGAGGAGACCACAGTGTTTTTGATCTACCACTCTTTGATTCTTTTCCTTTCTCTGTTAATAGCTGAGCTGCTGTGGTGTGCAGAACTACACCAACTGGAGCACCAGCCCCTACTTCCTGGAGCATGGCATCCCCCCAAGTTGCTGCATGAACGAAACCGACTGTAACCCCCAGGATCTCCACAATCTGACTGTGGCCGCCACCAAAGTTAACCAGAAGGTACCTGCTTCCTCCCAACCCTGGCAGGACTGGTTATGAATGTTTTAATTTTTCACTTTTCAGGTGGAGGCTCACTAAGTTGCTAAAGCTACCCTCAAACCTGTGATCCTTCTGCCTCAGCCTCCTGAGTAGCTAGAATCATAGGCATGCACCACCATGCCTGGCAGTTGTGAATGTTTGGGAGGGCTTTGTTGTTTTTGTGAAATTCTGACAACCTAGTTTACAAAAGATAGTCCAGGAGGCTGTCAGGTGTCTTCCTTTGTGGTCCTTGATTGCCTGGGAAAAGCACTTGAGGCTGCTCCCTTCTAAAAGAGAAAAAACTGTGGCTCAGATCAGCTTTCCACTGCTCTCCACAGACAGCTTCTACCATGCACAGTTATGAAGGTTCAGCAAGTGGTTCCTGTTAACCCTGATGCTTGTGTCAGACAGAGAATGTTGACTTTCTTCTTTCTGGGTATCTTTCTTCTGCTAATATACCATCTAAACATGAAATTATTTGCAGCTGGGTGCCAGTCTTTGGCAGGAAGATGGGAGTGGAGTTGACAGACAGCATCTGCTTCTGCTAGGAGGGTGGCCCTTATTTTAGGGAGTTTGCCATTATAGGAAAAGAAATCAGCAACTCCAATTCAACTCACTGTCAACATCCTGAGTCTCAATTAAATCAGAGCGAAAAAAAGATGGCTAAAAGCAATTTGAAAGTCAGTACATAGTGCAAATGACGGAAATGAAGTTTCTGTAGTTAGGGAAAAGGGAAATCAATTCTGTATTCTGCTTTGCAGAGAATATGATGAAGACATGACAACTATATGTGAAAGCTGTCTATATTCTCAAAGATTTTGAGAAATGTCATATGCCAAATGTGATTTAATGAACCAAAGGGGAGAAAATAAGCCTACTATTGAGTTTACCTGTGGTTATTCAGCCATGGGGCATATTTTTCTACTAAGATAAAATTCCAAATTTTTTTTTTAGTGGGGGGTACTGGGGATTGAACCCAGGAGTGTTTTAACATTGAACTACATCCCTGGTCCTTTTTTTATTTGAGCATTATAATTATACATAGTATGGGTTCATTTTGACAAAATTATACATATAAGGAATTTTATTTCAGTCCTCATCCCTGCTCTTTCTTCCTATCCTTCTCCCTCCCCATCTTTTTCCTCTACTGATCTTCCTGTCACACATTTATTTATTTATTTTTGATTGGTACTTGATACATATACATAAAGGTGAAATTCCCTCTGGTACATTTATGTATGCATATAACATGATTTTGTTAAATACCACAACAGCAATTCAGCTGAAAAAGAAATTAAGAAAACTATCCCAGACTTTTTCAGTTTTTATTTCAAGATGGTCTTGCTAATTTACTGAGGGTGTCCTCAAACTTATTGTCCTCCTTCTTCAACCTCCTGATTGGCTGGGATGATAGGCTATTCTTCTGATGTCTTCAAAATTCTGTATGGTCTGGGCCAACTACTGAGATTACAGCCCTTCTCTCAACATTAGAATGTTAAGAGTGGTTACAGGGCTGGGGCTGGGGCTCAGTGGTAGAACGCTTGCCTGGCATGTGTGAGGCACTGGGTTTGATTCTCAGCACCACATAGAAATAAATAAATAAAGGTCTATGAACAAGTTTAAAAAGAGGTGGTTACTATATTTCACCCATTTCATGTTGGTATTTGTAACATGGACACTGCAATGCATCTTTGCCATCCTGGAAGCTTTTTTGTCATTCTGGGCTTATTACTTTGCTATTGGCATGATTCAGTAAGATGCAATACTAAAAGCTACCTGTCTTGGCTAAGAGAACATCTGTTCTCAAACTTTTGAGGCTTCCTTCACCTCTCATTAGTTAATAAGACTACTTTTGGCTTTTTTCATGAGTATCCTCACTGAACACCCATATGTGTCACTAGGGTGTCATTATATGGTGTGCCAAGCAGACCTGGCACATGGTGGACACTCCAATTTATGGAAAGCAAGAGTGATATATGGCAATGAGATATTTGGCTCATGAGGCTGGTTTATAAAAGCAGAACTTACCAACGTTAGGTAAAAAAAAATTTTTTTCACCCAAACTTGCTCTTCTTTTTTCAAAGTAAAGGATCCAGAAATCATGAGCACAGGGTCTGGAGTCAGACCTAGTTTAAATTCTGCTTCAGCCACTTGTAGGTTATGTGATCTTGATCAAGTTACTTGACCTTTCTCGATCTTTCTTTTTCCCATCTGTAAAGTGGGGATCATAATAGTTCCTGTCCCCTAGAGTTATTGGAAAGTATCTGGAGATTTGGTTTAAATTCATTAAAAATGGAGGAGATAAAGTATCTAAAGCATAGTGCCTGGTACAGACAAAGGGTACTGTAATTGTTAACTGTGATGAAAAATGTCAACTGTGATATAAATGTGATCCTGATGATGACGATGATGAAGTTTGTCTTCCTCTCTATTATACCATCTTTTGTTAGAAATGGTACATCAGGTCCTTATAGGGTGGATCTATTGTTAATATCTAAAAGAAAATTTGGGAGCATATCCTATAGTGCATCTATAATATTTACAGTAATTTCTAGAAAGAAATTTAATTGACAACCTACATATGGAACTTATTCCCCATCTTTCCATTGCAGGCCTATTTTGTATTTCTCTGGGCACCTTAAGTACTTGGAAGAGGTGCTTAACTTTTTTCTCACTGCCCTTGTATTCTCTAGCCTGGTTCCTCCAGAGAACAAAAAGTGGATGGACACTAAAATTTGTCTTTTGAGTTTCATTAGACATTCTCATTTAATGCCCACACAAATCTCTGAGACAAATTACTTCTCCTGTCTAGTTTTTATAGACCTCTCCAAAAGGGAATTGGTTATGGAGTAGAGAAAGTAACAGTAGGTGCTCATATATGCCAGCCCCCCTTCATTGACTTATTTTCCCTTAAGAACTTAACTACTGCCACATTCTAGCTGTATGGACTCCTGTGGTGTAGATAGATGGGTCATCGATATAGATCTTTGAGTGTTTTGAACCCTATACTCTGATAGCACAGAAAGATGATTCTTGGCTTTTTCCTGGCAGCCCAAGGAAACCTATGCTATCCAGATTACTTAGAGCAGGAGGGAGGAGATGTGAACAGTTAACACAGGATATTTATCGTTTATTTTGGGGGGCAGATTTTTTGTTTTTTTTGGTTTTGCTACCAGATTTGGTTGGCTATTAGCATTGGCTGAACCCTACTCCATAAGAGTGCCTTGCCAGTTTGTAAGAGCAAGAAGAAGAAAGAGTTCTGCTTGACAGCTACAAAGATACCTTTTCCCAAAACCTGTCTGGAACTAGCCTTCTCTTCCTTAGTTCAAGTCTGCCACTTGCAGATGTTTTCCATTGGTGACTGTGTTGATTTAGACATGCTGAGAGGGTAAGCAAATTAACTATTCTGTTTCTGGGTGTTTCCTAGGAGACTTAGCAACTCTCAGTAGATTTATCTCATGCCTGAAAACCAGGCTTTCATATTAGGAAATTGAGAGAGATTATTGTGGGTAGATAAAATCACACTTTAGTGCAGAACTTAAGGTTGAATGCAAACATGGCCTGTGGTTGTAATATCAAAGCAGTTCTCACAGTCTGCAGAGGTATAGTGAGATTTGCAAAATGGGCCCTGGGTCCATGTGGTGAATAACAGAAAAAAAAAACCCAGAGATGGAAAACATTTATTTTGACATCACTTTCATCTTCTCATCTTGATTAATCCTATTACTGATATGATGCATTAATTTGCTTTCTTATTTGGAATACAAAATAGGAAACTTTCCTTACAGTGGAGTGCTTCTCAAACTTCAGTGGGTATGTATGTGAATCACCTGGAAATCTAGTTAAAAGTCATTAAATTAATTCTAAATAACCTGGGATGTGGCCAGTGCTGGTTCAGCAGGTCTGGGGGTAGGGCCTCCAATCGGGCAGTTCTTAAAGCTCCCAGGTGATGTGATACTACTCATTTAAGAACCACATATTTGAGGAGCAGGGTTTACAGAAAACTATTTTGCCACCACTGTACCAATACCAGGTAGTTATTTCATTTTTCTGATTCTTTTCACTGGTTAGAGTGACCTTATTAAAAAAGAGGAATGGAGTAAAAAATCATAATTTTGTGGGGTACTGAGGATTGAATTCAGGGGCACTCAACCACTGAGCCACATCCCCAGCCCTAGTTTGTATTTTATTTAGAGACAGGGCCTCACTGAGTTGCTCAGCACATTGCCAAATTGCTGAGGGTTAAGCACCTCTTCCTAACCCTAACCTTTGAACTCATGATCCTCCTGCCTCAGCCTCCTGAGCCGCTGCGATTACAGGCACACACCACTGCATCCTGAAGAAATTGAAATTTTAAAATAACATATTCAGCTTAAGTGTAGAATTGAGACCAGTGATAGAGGGTGGAATCTGTGCTAACCCATTTTGCAGAGGAAGAAAACAACCCACATTACTTCTCTCTCAATGGTATTACCCCCTTGTGTTTCCATATTTTGAACTGACCTAACACTGGTGCTGGTCTGGAGTTCATTCCTTCACCTGACCATCACTGTGGGGAGAAGATATGGAAATGATGGCCAGCTCAACAAAATGCTATTTTAGCTGCTATACCATTTAGGACATTATTAGAATATCCACTTCTTTTCCTGCTTTGATTCTTTCCTAACCCAAACTCCTCTCCCTTCCACTACCTTTTAAAAAGTAGTACATCATTTCACTATTAAAAGTAAAAGCAGCAAGCTTTTGCTAGAGAGAGGCAAGTTCCACAAGTCCCCAGAAACAATAATGTGCTACCCTTCATATTTGTATCAGATAACCAATGAATACAGATTGTGACTCGCATGGAAGCCACGTGTCTACAACCACTGCTAAGTTAATGCACTTTTTGTCTGCAAACGGACTATGAATATAAAACATCATTTCAAAGATAGGGCGTTGGCAGAATTTTCACAAGCTATGACAAATGTTAAATTAAGATTTGAATTTTAAAATAGGAGATACAGTGGGGTGTTTGTTGTTCTTCAGATGTTGGCTACAACTTACTATGCCTTTCTCTATGAACAAGAACCACCTTTATCCGATTTATTGAATTTATGTCTTCATTTTTCACACACTGATACATTCAAGTTGAAGCCATTTATCAGAAAACTAGAAAAAGACCATGTCTTCCTAGCTGAATAAATCAATTCAGAGGCTCTAGGTTGATTTGGTTGGTTTCAATTAAATATATGTATGTGTATATATATATATATATATATATATATATATATATATATATATATCTCCCCACACTCATATTCACATTCATACACTCCTATTACTGCCAGTTGACTTTAAATTCGGTGTTTCCTGCCTGGATTAGGTTGGTAAAATGTAATCTGGAATAACAACAACAACAAACTTGTTTAGCACTGTGATTGAACTCCAACCAGATCTTAAATAAAGGTAATTCACTTTCTTAGCATTAAAATTACATTAGAATTTGTGAAAATTGTTGACTTTAAGCATGCCATATAAAGATATTATAATGTGTTAAAGGGAAATTTACTTAGTTCTAAGGATAAAGTTATTGACATTCAGAAAGGGGAAGTGACTTGTTCAAGGTTATATACTAAATTTTGGAAAATATTACTCTAGAACATAGATTTTTCTCTACAAAAAACAAAATCTTAGCAGTTCCCTTAGGAAGAACCATAAAACTCCAGAGAGTTGGCAGATATTCAAACACCTCCCTCTAACCAGATGATTTGTCTTTGTTTATCCAAGATTTTCTCATTCATTGTCAAAATGCTTGTGCCTATGTTTATGATACTTGGGTTTTCTGTTCAAGGATATAGAATGCCTTTTTATCTGTTTCCATTTACTTCTCTGCCTGTACAGTGTTTGCTTCATAGAGCTTACAGATTTCATGCTAAATTTAATCCTACTGAGACATTTGTAGATGAAATTATGTCTGGGATTTGTTTGAAAGTAACTCAGCCAGGGAATGGAAGTCAGGGATGTTTAAATGAAATAGGATTGACTATATATTAATTGTGATGTTAGGGGAAGTGTGGGGTGTGGGTTCATTGTACTACTCTCTGTACTTTTTGTACATTTGAATTTGTTTGTTTGAATGGAATTCCAGTACTTCCTAGGGTGAGTTGCAATTGTGTTTTCCAAATTCAAGTCAAAGTATATGAGAGAATGTTGTAAGTGTGTATAACCCAGCCTAGACTGGCCAATACACATCCCTGAGACCCCTTCTCTCTATTTCCAGGGTTGTTATGATCTGGTGACCAGTTTCATGGAGACAAACATGGGGATCATCGCTGGAGTTGCGTTTGGAATTGCATTCTCCCAGGTAGCTTACCTACATCATCGTGTGGGGCTCGATCTAGGTTCTCCCCTGCCTCCAGCTCTGGTTTCCCTCCCTGGCCTCCACATTTTCAGCCTGCCATCCTGTGCCTAGGGAAAGGCTGATAGATGGGGTCAGAGCTCCTTGCTCGTTAGTCTTCAGGTCATCTGTTTATTGATTTTCCTTTTTCAATTTAAATGAAGTTTTGCCATCAAGGGAATATCGGTTACAGTTCAACTAATGACTAGCTCCAGATAAACAACTTGCTTCTTCTGTAGGTCAAATGGAGGTTAACTGAACAAGGTGCTGGCTTAATTGGAGCATAAACAACTCAAAACATCAAATGGCTGATCCGGATTGGGGGGAGGTTTTTTGCTGGCTGACCTGTCCTTTTTTGTTCTTTCTTAGTTCCTGTGGATTATGCATGGCATTTTTCCTTTTAAAGAAAGCTCACATTTATCAAACTTCATCTTGTGATCATTATTTTAATCTCTAGCTTTGACTATTCTGTTTCTTCAAAGAAAATCCACCTTTTGGGTATTCAGTTTTATATCCCCTCATTTCTATCCACCCTCTAAAAAAACAATGGGAGAATAATTATGCAGATTAAGTGAGCCACACATATTAAAGAATGGAACAAGATTATACTAGATCTGAAATGTAGTCTACTGCCACCAGGCAGGGTATTGCTCCACATGCTTCTGATCTCCCAGCAAAATGTTACATTCTAGCTATAATATTGTGATGGGCAGAAGGATCAGCATGTATACCTAGCAACCAAATAACAACTTTGTTTAACTGAGGCCTTTTTCAGATCAACAGATTATTTTCCAAGCAAAGCTCATTTAATATTGTCTCAATAATTTTTCCAGTGTTCTACTTACTATAGAGGTCATCTGCCCATCTGTACCCCTGTCCCTCCTGCTTAGCAATGCAGAAGCACTTTAAATTTATTCAAGTTTGCTTCTAAAATTGTCTTCCCTGGATTGTATTTTTAAATATTTTTATTAGTGTATTATAGCTATACACAATAGAGTTGATTTTGACGTAATCATATAAGCAGTACCTAGTTCTTCCCCTGTCTGTCTCCTCCTCCCTCACTCTGTTCCCTTCTTCTTCTGTACTTGTCTTTCTTCTACATACTTATTTTTTGGTGTTTTATAGGAATACATGCAGGTGGAATTCAGTGTGGTTTACTGCATATGGAGAAAATTCTTGCCTGTTACTTCTCCACCAGGGGATTAATATCTAGAATATAGAAAGAACTTTAAAAAAAACTCACAACATCAAAATCCAAAGAAACCAATCAATAAATGGGTTCTTCAGAAGAACTGAAGAGACATTTCTGAAAAGAAGAAATAGAAATGGCTAAGAAATATATGAAAAAAAATGTTCAACATTCCTAGCAATCAGGGAAATACACATCAAAACTACATTGAGGCCAGTGGTACACACCTGTAATCCCAGCAACTCAGAGGCTGGGGCAGGTGGATTGCAAGTTCAAAGCCAGCCTCAGCAATTTAGCAAGGCCCTAAGCAATTTAGCAAGACCCTATCTCTAAATAAAATATTTAAGAAGGGGGCTGGGGATGTGGCTCAGTGGTTAAGTACCTCTGGGTTCAATCCCTGGTACCAAAAATCAAACAAACATGCAAAAACACTACATTGAGATTTCATCTCACTCCTAAAATGATTGTTGAAATATTGAATGTACAGAAACATGCGTGAATTGTAAGTTTACAGCTTAATAAATGATCACAAAATGAATAGACCTGTGTAGCCCTTGCATAGATCAAGGAAAAGAACCATAGCATGGTGGTTTGTTCTTGTGAGTTAGAGAGCTTAGCTGCAGAGAAGTAGAAATGTGTTTCTTCCTAAGCAGTTATTAAAAACCTGTGTGACATTTCATCTCACAAGAGCATGCAGACTTAGTCAATATAAGTACATTTCTTGCTGCAGTTTCAAAATTCTCTTTTAGCACACTTCATTGTTCTTGTAGCTCATGAAGTGAATTAAACCCTCAACATGCCAACACACAGACAAACCAGAGTGGGTCACAAACACCACAATGTACACAGCCTCCAAAGACATTTCAAAGGGATGACTGCCCTGAAGTTTCCTCTAGTTTGCTATAATGTTTCAATGACTGCAGGGGACATTTTAGTGTATTCAAAACCTTGTGACTGATTCAAATGTGCAGGATACATTTGAAAGTCTTGAACATACAGTTTCCTTAACACATTATATGTAGCATCAGGTTAACACCAGGAAGACAGACTTCTGTTTTGTTTTGGAAGAGGACTGTCCCCTTGGAGGGAAAAAAAAAATATCACTAAAGTCTCCTCTTGTGGCTTCCCTAGAAAAATAAAGGAACATGATGCAGTTATGAGATTCCAGATTCACTGAGGAGACAAACACCTCAGTGAATCTGGAATCTCATGGATAAAGCATCTTATTATGCAAGGATATCTCCACACATGTGGCCTTCCTTGAGTGTATACATGGTGGAGAGCAGGATCCAGTTTTCATTAGAGATGAAATCAAGTCATATAGGTCCTTCTCTAAGGCATGAAGAATCTGATGAAAAGCTATTCTCCACTCTTCTTTCACACATCCCTAAGAAGGAATTTAATGCATAGAGAAATGATTAGCTGGCCTGTTGCACATTAATCTCTGCTGCCTTCAAGAAATCCTTGACAAGGTTGAATATAATTGTGGCACGCTGGGAGGAGAAGAGCTTTGGACCTAAGAAACCCCAAACAGAAACACTGTGCAACAAGCTTAGGTGTCATCAAGGTACCACATAGTTGTTGGGATGAGAAAAGAAAATACAAAGCCCAGTGATGATATCACTCAGCCAGTACCACTTCCCCACAAGGTGAGGCTTGTCCAGCAGAACAGAGACTTTGAGATCTACCGTGCTCAACTTAGGACTTTCTCCAGCCAGATGCACTACCAACTGTAGCTGTTTATGGTACGAGCAGATTCGGGGTTCCTAGAAGCCAAAGTTGGTTTTCAGATCCCCTGAGATGATGGTAGTAGCCACTTACCATGTGCTTGTTTAGGAAGATCCAGCCCTATTGATCTGTGACCTAGAAGCAAAGCTTTAGCTACATTTGTTCATAAATTTTACAGCCAGAGTTATAGTAAATCTCACAAATGTTGACTGATGTTGATGAAACTATTGTGCCTTGGCCTTCCTGTAATAAAGGAAGATCTACTATGTAAAGGCCCAAGTGGGTAGGAAATAACAGAGCTCTCCCTTTCTTTTTCCCTCACCCCCACTTCACTGTCTCCTTCTCCTGGCCCTCTCTTGGGACCCGAGTGCTGTCACCTGTTGGAAGAAACTAGCCTCGCATATCTGTTGTCTCAGAGATTAAAGATGGTATCAAATACAAGGGAAACTAGGCCAAGTCTAGTCTTTCAATAGACTGCAAGAACTTTTTCCCCCTGTTAGCTATTTTGGCCAACTTAAAACTCTTGTTAGGACAGTGTGGTTTGGTCATTTAATGCTTCTCTCCCCAAGCTCCCATGGCCTTTGACCTATCAAGGAAAAGCCCATCTGTCAGGATTTGATGGACAGGTCCTATTGCTCTATAAATTATAGCAGGAGGTTGCACATCTTTGAATATGATACTTCTTCCCTATGTCTTTGGCAGCTACTCTTTCAAGAGGACTTGAGGCAGGAGAGATCATGCATGTTCACACCTTTCTCCCAGTACCTTACATAGTCTAGAAGTCAGGGGGTACTGAACCTGAACACTGGTATTATTCATTTTATAACATTATATGTGGACTACCTCTGTAGTTTGGGGGAAGATTCCTCAAGCTCCCCTAAATCTGTTTTCAATAGACTCTTTATTACAACCCTGTGCAATATTATAATCCCAACTTTCCAGATATGCCTGAACACATGTGATGTGCCCCCAATACTTACTTAGTTTTTAGCTGGAATCTAATTTTTTGACACTATCAATTAATTTTCTGGGTATGATGGTCCTGGAAAATGGCAGTTCTGATAAAAAGTGACAAGTTTTAAAGTTCAAAGTCCTTACACTTATGGGGGAATTTTAGTTTCTCATTTGACAAAATATTCTGAAGGATTCAGCCATGATATCTTTGGCCACTTGGCAGTACATTGGCAGTACATGATGTGTATGTGTGTGTGTGTATATATATATATATATATATATATATATATATATATATATATATTGTGCCATGGAATGTTCTTAGCCAGAGAGCCTTGGCAGGAGATTGTGTGGATCCAGTAACTTGATGAGTTTTCCTTACCTGGTAGAAATTATAGGTTGCATATTTTATAACACAATTATCATTTTTAGAGGTAAGGTAATTATTGGAGACTAGAACCTGCACTGTTAAGCTAAAAGCCAGGAAAATAGAGTTCAAGGGTCATGGTGACCTACAGACTAGTATGGCCACAGGAATTTTGTCTATAAGATGAGGGTAACTAGGTAGAATGGATGAGTGGTTCCTTCCTCTGGAGGGCTTACTAAAGCACCAGTTTCAGGGCCTCACCCCCAAATTTCCAATTCAACATGTCTGAGAATGTGTATTTCTTTTTTTTTTTAATTTTTTATTGTTGGTTGTTATTTCTAACAAGATCCATGCTGTTGATTCTGGGACCACATGTGGAATGACACTGTAACAGATTATGTCTAAAGGTCATTCCCCACCTCTGATCTAATAAAATGTGCCCAGTTGCTTAAATAGAAGGGACTATATTGGCCCAGCCAAAGCTGCCTCTGTGTTCAAGTGTACTATTGGGCTCCCATCCAAAGAATGCTGATCCTCCAGATTCATGAATGAGAATTTTGTTTCTAATGAGCGGAGAGCAAGATGTGCTTAAGGGTGCCTTGGCAGTATCACAGCCATTTTTTATCACATGCACCTGTGCCACAGGTTAGGCCAAGGCCAAAGACAGGTGGAATACTGGGGCCTTCTGAGAAGGTGGAAGTACTCTGTGACTGGTTGTTTTGGGGACCCAGAAAGACTAGGAGGCGTACCCTGTGTGTAGATGGTTCCATTTAGGCCTAAGATAGCTATATGGTCGAGAGACAAAGAGAATGTAAAGCCCCACTGTCCTCTTTCCCCTTCTACTTCTTACAAACCATGACTTTTTCTTATCTCACAAGCAAATGAACCTAGTCAAGAATAGTGTCTCTGTTGCTGTCACAAGGAAAGAACTATTATTCTGTCAGCTAAGTTTGACTAGAGTATCATATTATATTGAAAAATTTTCCAAATGCATGTGCTATGGCTTTGAATTAAATTTTGGCCTTTTAGTTAATATCTTACTAATTCAATATTGCTTGATTTTTTTTCATTATTCTCATAACATGAACAGATTTTAATACTACTTAGTATCAAAAGTTGTTCTTAACTGACCAGAGCAAGCTTCTTCTGGAACCCTGTGGCCAGTTCCAGAACTTCAGTTGACTGTGTAGCCTTCCTCCAGCTTAGTTCCCACAATTGAAATTTGGTTTCTTCTTTAGCATCCTTTCCCTGGTCACATAATGGAAACCTTCAGTCCCTCCATTGCTAAAAATTACATCTAGATATATCCATATATCAAAATATATCACATCCCATAAATATATTTAATCATTATGTATCAACTTAAAATGTTTAATTAAAAATTACATCTGATGTGACTTGAATGTCTCCTTTTTGTTTGTCTCCCTGGCAACAGTTGATTGGCATGTTGCTGGCCTGCTGTCTGTCCCGGTTCATCACGGCCAATCAGTATGAGATGGTGTAAGAAGGTGAGTGGCAATGGGGAGTGCTGGACTTGGTGGGTGTCCCTGGACTACTGCCATATACCCTTCAGCCAACTCTGCAAGAGGACTGTCTGGCCACTTAAATACCTGTTCTGGGTGGCACTTGTCCATAGGCAGAAATCTCATTTCCCAGGTGCTGGGAGGAGGCGCGCTGGGTGCTATTGCATAAAATATGGAAATGCTCTTTTCAGCATGTTACCTTTTTGTTCAAGTCCTTATTAATGGTGAATCACTTGTGTTTTAATTTCCCTCTCAGTCTTTCAAGAGCGATGGAATAAGAGACCTGTTTTAAAAAGGAACTGCAGCAATCTCTGAAAGACTTCCAAAGAATATTAGAGCACAGTACATAATACACCTGCCCTGCTCCTGCTACCCCCTTCCCCAAACCCTACCCACCCACCCCCTGCGTGCAACTGACACTCCTACCCAGTCTCTCTCATCTTTCCACCGGCATCATGTGTAGTGTCCATCTTGTGAAGCCCTGTTGTGCCACAGAGTATAGCCAGGCCCCCTGCGGCTAGTCCTAGTGATCCCTGCCCTGAGGCCCCGTGCGTGCCAGCTCCTTCACGTGTACTTGGTCCACCTGCAGCTCATCGTAGGTCACTGGTTATCACACCATCACTGGCCCCTTGGAGTCCTGCATGTATTATGGGAAACTCCTGTTAGCCCCTGACCGTGGTGGATAAATGCCACATACCTTTACGTAGATAAGCAGATGCTAGTTATCTGTTCTTTTGACTTAATCTCATTTGGTTTGGTTTTCCCTTTACTAAAATGCTTTCCTACCTTCTTTAAGCTGCCTAGGACAGGTAAAGAGACCCACTAGTAATTGTTCCTACAGAGAAGAAAGCATGTGTCACGCATGAGGAAATGGTCTTGGAGCGTTAGGTAGCCTCCTTGCTCGTTATTGTTCCATACCTGGGTATGAAGAGACAGTTTAGTGTGCCTATGCCTCTCAGTTGAAACCTGTATAATCCTGTTACAATGCTGTTGTTGCTTCCTGTGAAGGCAATGATATTACTTTTGTTTTTCCCCAATGAATTGCTGTTGTGTTATTTTACTACTTCTTCCTGTATTTTTCCTGTATTTTTTTTCTTGCATTGACATTACAGACTTTGAGGACCTCATCAGATCAATTGAAAAATGAGTGTGAAGGGGGAACAAAAGTCAAAATATTTTTAAAAGATCTTTAAAAATAATGCCTCTGTCTAGCATGCCAACACGAATGCATTGATATTGTGAACATTTGTGATATATGTATTAATAAATAGAGCAATTACAAATGGTTGTGTTGTGATTCTGTTCTTTAGTTGTTATGATTTTTTTTTTTTGGTACTAGGGACTGAACCCAGGGGTGCTTAACCAATGAGACACATCCCCAGCCCTTTTTTATATTTTATTTATGCATAAAATAAAAATAAATGGCTGGGACAAAGTCTCAGTGAGTTGCTTGAGCCTTACTAAGTTGCTGAGGCTGGCTTTGAACTCTCCATCCTCCTTCCTCAGCCTCTTGAGCCACTAGGATTACAGATGTGCACCACCATGCCTGGCTGTTATAACAGTTTTTGAACACATATTTCCATTCCATCCTGTTTCTCTGGGTATTAGAGGTGGCCCACCTTACATGCAGACCCAACCCCACCAAAATAGCATGGAGCAGCCAAAAAACTGATGGGTTAGTTTTTATTATTATTCTTATTATTATGGACATTTCAGAAACTTGAATCATTCATCACGGATGGGATAGATTGTTGGCTGCAAAAATAGAGCTTTTGTATTTTTTCAGGCCTCTACAATCCACGAAATAAATAAGATTTTAGCAGGGTTCTTTAAAGTCTGAATTTTATTTAAAAAGCCAATAAGCATCTATTCTTTCTTTCATCATTTCTAATGAGCATATATTCTTCCCTTCCTTCTTCCTTCTCTGGGTTGGATTGAATAAATGCAATCTGAACAACAATTCAGTTGTCCCAATGCCCTAATTTATACTCAAGTATAAAATGCTTACACTTGATTTAAAGAGCATTTTAACAATAGGTGCAGTATAATATGTTATCTGCAATCATTTTTTTTTCTTCTTGATGATTCATGAAAAAAAAAAAAAAAAAAACCCAGTAAAAGCATAAAGTGATCTGTTCCCAAATGAATAGATCTAAAAAGCTCCCTCTTGAGGAGGGACAGGAAAGGGAAGGAAATGCAGAATGAATTTGACAAAATGATGCTATGTGCACATATAAATATGCCACAGTGAGTTCCACCTTTATGTACATCGATAAAGCACTAATTAAAAATAAATAGTTGGGGGAAAGCCTCTCTCTTCTCTGTAGAATGAGCTTTATTTAAGGTGGAGATGGTTTTCTAACTTTATGCATTTATTCACCTGAACTCTGTGCTAAACCCTACAAGGCTTATAGAGAGCACTGCCCGAACCTTCAGAAGTTTCTTCTTCAATAGCCCAGCATTTTTGGAGAATCAAGGAGAGCTATTGTGTGCAAACTTACATAGCTCAGAATGTTTCAGTTTCATTTAAAAATTTCCATTCTATATTGAAATACGGCTTTTTTTGTAAAATCCTAAATAGAGCCCAACCTATGGCTAATCTTTTTGCAAACCATGCATTTATTGGTAAACTTGGGTAAGACAGCTATATATTTTCTAAATTAAATTCAGATCTCTATATTACATACTTTTACATTGTTAAATTTACTTCAAAACTGTAGTAATCATGTTTCAACTCTGAGTGTCTTGTGTGTAATGTATATCCCTCCTTCAATGAAATTTTAAAAATGTAAATTGGAATACTGAAATACCTTTTCCTCCTTTTTTTTGTACCAGGGATTGAACTCAGGGGCACTTAACCACTGAGCCACATCCCCACCTCTTTTTTATATTTTATTTAGAGACAGGGTCTCGCTGAGTTGCTTAGGGCCTCGCTAAGTTGCTGAGGCTGGCTTTGAACTCATGATCCTCCTGCCTCAGCCTCCTGAGCTGCTGGGATTATAGACATGCACCACTGCACCTAGCATCTTTTCCTCTTTTTGAAGTACAATATTGCATATGGTAAAGTGCACAAAATATTAAATATATAGCTTGGAGTTTTACATATATAGAAACCAGTATAACCAGACAAGATACAGAATATTTTTAGCACTTCTGAAGTTTCCCTTGTGCCCCTTTTAGTCAGCAACCCCTAGACACCTGCCTCCATCCAGTAGCAGCTGTTTCTGTGCATTGTATTACCATAGATTTATTTTATCTGTTCTCAGACTTCATATAAATAGAATCATAGGTACGGACTGGTTCTTTTGTCATCTTCTGTCTGAAAGAGTGACATGGTGAACATAAACAAGGTCTTATTTTCATTGCCATGTGGGATTCTGCTCTGAATATAGCATTATGCACCTATTATACTACTGCTAGACATTTACATTGTTTTCAGATTTGGATTACTATGGACAGAGCTGCAGCAGGCATTATGGGATATGCTTTCTGATGCACTTAAACACACACACACACTGAATTACTCAGAAATACACTATGTTTAGCTTTATGTTTAACATTTTTTCCCAAATGATTGCACTTATTTATACTCCCACCAGCAAGGTTATAAAAAAATCTGGTCATTTTACATTCTCGTCAACACTTGCTGTTCTGTTTTATTTAAGCCATTTAGTGGGTGGATAGTGGTATGTTTTTTTTTTTAATTTGCCCTCTTCTTATGACTAATGATATTGAACATTTTCAATTTTTATTGTCTATTTTGATATCCTTTTGTAAGATGTTCAAGTCTCGTGTGTTTTCTAAAATTCACCCATCTTCAATGATTTGTGGAAACTTGTTCTTTTTTATTATTTTTTAGTTGTAGGTGGACACGATATCTTTATTTCATTTTTATGTGGTGCTGAGGATCGAACCCAGTGCCTCACGTTTGCTAGGCTAGCACTCTACCACTGAGCCACAACCCCAGCCCCTGTAGAAACTCTTTATATATTCTGGATAAAAGTTCTTTCTTGCATGTGTGGATTGTAGCTCCTTCCTCCCCACCTCTGACTTATCTTTCCGAGTACAGTCAGTTCTTGAGTAATACTACTATCGTCTAATCTGGATTTTCTTCTAGATTTAGAATCCCCGGATTTTTATTTCTTGGAGGAGGCAAAGAGGTGGCCTTTGTTTCTTAATATAACCTAAATGTGTAAAAATAAGCTGATTAACACAAAAATGATCCAAGAACAGATAAATGAACTAGCTGTAGTAGCTCTCTGCAACAAATAGTATTCAGTATGTATGCATAGAAATTTTGACCTAGGGCTGGAGTTGTGGCTCAGTGGTAGAGCGCTTACTAGCATGTGAGGCACTGGGATCAATTCTCAGCACCACATAAAAATAAATAAATAAGGTCCATCAACAACTAAAAAAATATTGAAAAAAGGAGTTTTGACCTATTTTATGATGTTTCCAGGGAGTCATCATTGAACTCAAAACTGATTATTTGAAGACTTACTGGATTTAGACCATGGGACATGTGAAGAAGAGTAAAATATTCACTTTCAAACAATGTTGATTAATTTCCATATACTTAGCAAATTGTGGAAGCTAATTATCTTTCTACCAGAATAATTCAGGTTTGTACAGTTGATGGTGAAAAGGCTAATATAATATCTTCTATAAATGCAACTGCATTAGTTAGTTATTTATTGCTTTATAACAAGGTACTCCATCACTTAGCAGTTTAAAATAACAAACATTTATTATCACAATTTTTGTAGATCAGGAATCAAGGTATGGTTTAGCTGGATGCCTCTGGCTCTCAAGTTCTTTCATGAGTCAAGCCATTGTTTAGGACCATAATCTCCTGTGAAGACTCAACTGGGGTTAGAGGAATGAGTTCCTGGGCTCATCCACTTGGTTGGGGACAGCCCTTGGTTCCTTGCCATGTGGGCCTTTCCACAGGGCTACCCCAAGGCTTAACACTGATTCACCCCAGGATGAGCAATCAAAGAGAGAGTGTTCAAGACAGAAGCCACTGTTTTATAACCTAAACTGTAAAGTGACAGGCTATCAGTTTCTTAGTATTGTATATATTGGAAATCAGGGAAGAAGCAGCCCACGAATAGGGGGGAAGGATTATACAAGGCTCTGACTATCAGGAGGCTGTTATTATTGGGCATCTCCTAGGAGGCAGCGTACCACAACTATATTTGATTTGCTTTCCTTTGGAACTTATTCAAAGTCTCACATATTTAACTCACTAGAGAATGGCAAGCAACTAAGAGAGAGGGCCGTTTTACAAATAAGTTGACACTCCACTCTCATTGATCTTGGTGTTTTCCATTTCTTTTATGGCTAGCCAAGGCTTTTTTGGCATCACCTCAAATCTGTTTAAGAATTAGAAGTCGTGATAGCAAAATCAAATGCTGCAAGTTTTCATAAATATCAAAAATATTTTTCATTTTCTTGGAAGATTTCCTAGTTTCTGGATATCTACTTTCTCCTTTAAAAATCTAGTAATTATCTCAATTCTGTATTACCATATATCTCATGGTAAAGGAGCCCTGAAAAAATATCATTAAAAATATGGGGAGGTGTACATGGTGGTCCACTCCTGTATTCCAGCAACAGAATCACAAGTTTGAGGCCAGCCTGGGCAACTTAGCAAGATCCCATGTTAAAATAAAGAGACCTGGGGATGTAGCTCAGTGGTAAACCATCCCTGGGTTCAATCCCTAGTATCATAAAATAAATAAATAGATAAAAAATAGATATATAGATAGATACATAGAAGCATAGATACATTGGTATTGATTTTATTCTTCCATTACTTTAACTTCATTAGGATTGATGTGTTTAAGTGATGGTTGATACAGTAAAGTTAATGATGGGATTATTTTATTTGTGATTTCTTCAGAAGCAAAAAGATTATATTTTTAAGAGGATATTAATTAATAAACTGATAAATGAATATTTGCGAAGTACTCTCCCAAATAGTAAGGGTCTAGAAATCATGTTACAGTTGGAGGAATTTCTAATAGTTGGTGCATATGGCATGAGATATGCTGGGGAAATTGGGCAAAGCAGGAAATCATTTTCTTGTTTAAACACTGAGTTCATAAGAGCTCAAACCTTGGTCATCTTCTCTATGCTCTCCTCCTGGGCAATTTTATTCATCTCTGCTGCTTCAATTGCATATATGTGGCAGTGACTTCCATCTTCAAATACTCAGATTACACTTTTCTTTGGAGTAATAGATATGTACAATTCATCTGCCAACAACTACAAGGCTAAAAGAAGACTGAAAACCCAGAGTGGTGGTAATGGTGAGATTAACTGGGACTCACATCTAGGAAAGATTCCTATCAGTGTGGTTTGTATTGAAAAGAATGGGAATTTGGGGACTGGGGATATATCTCAGTGGGGGAGTACTTGTCTAGCATATGCAAGGCCCTGGGTTTGATTCCCAACACCACAAACAAAAACAAAACTAACACAAAGAAAAAACAGGAATTTTTGGTGTATTTTCTGTATGCAATTATTCTGTAACTTATTAAACGCTTACTGTGAGCCAAGCACTGTTCTCAAGTGTGGTGCTATGGTGGTCAACACAGAGCAGGGTTTACCTTTATGGGACTTATGTTTCCACAGAAGTTGGCAGAGAAGGTAAATGTCTGAATATATAAGATCACTGATAGGCTTTCAAAAATGAAAATGAGTGATGTTGGCAATTCTGCTTTAATAGTTGAACTTTGATAGTGTGTTTGAATTAGTTCATGAACATGGGCCATCAAGTTCTAACATGATCTCATCTGTTCACTTAAAGGTGGACTGAAGTCAGATTTGTGTAAGCCAAATGCTTTGGGCCGGGCAATGTGATCACAGGTGGCGTTTGTATATATAGAAACCAGCCGCTTATGGATATATAAATAAGGCTGCCAACTTTTCCAAATCAGGATCCTGAAGAAACTTTCAGAAATTCAATTATTTGCTAATTATAGATCCCACCTCACAAAGAAGAATTGACTTCAGACAGACGAGCCTAACAGTGTTTATGGTATGTACATTAGCAAGGAATGTACATGCTGTAATTATGATTGAATAGCATTGTGGACTAACTGGCCCTTCACCTTTGGAACCACCCCAGTGTTACCTGTTGTATATATGGGGTTTTGCTGTAAGATTGGATTTAAAGAACTGAATTCATAGCTTTAAGAAAAAATGTTTGAAAAATCACTGAGTTTGATTATGCTAATGAGGAATTCAGAGCTGAATAAAATATCTGTTCTCCTCAGTGTGGGCTCCACCTGGGAACTTATTCAAACTGCAGAATCTCAGGCCCCACCCAGAATCTGAATTAGAGTCTGCATTTTTACAAGACCTTAGAGGCTTCATATTCACAAAAAAAAATTTTTTAAGAAGTACTGATTTAGGATTTAGGCCACTGGTTTCCAAACTTAGCTGTACTTTTCAATGCCCTGAGAGTTGTGGGATAGACTATGCTTTAGGATTTTTAAAAGCTCCCCAAAGGATTCTGATGTGCGACCAAGTTTAAGAATGCTGATTTAGGCCACAGACTGAGTTCTGATATGATTGATGTCCCCAAAATATGGACTCTTTGGTCACCCAGAGAACCAAGTTTATAGTGTTAGTCCATCAGCTAAAGCCCTCTACCTCTGAGGAAAGGTGATAGCCCCTTGCCCAACCTCCTCCTTCCATGTGAAAGCTAGAACATAATGGAGAATGGCTATTCTGGTAAGTGGGTGGGACAAATGTCAAGGGCATTGAGAATTCCTTGCCAGCAGATGGTATCATTTATCAGCTGGTTTAGACAGCAGTGAGATCTCATTTATATGCAGCAATTTTCCCTCTTCACCAGGGATTAACTCAGTAGAAACACTCCGACTAGCCTGCCTGCTACTCACCTATTCAGTTTGAATTTATTTTATGTAATTGTATGCAATAATTTATCTGTGAAATTCCTCCAGGGAAAGCAGCCACATGGATAGCTCAAGCCACTAAAGATAGTAAATAGAATGGCCTTATGCATTAAGTCATAAAGCAAACAGCAGAGGATTGCTGGAAAAGGGGAGAAGGTGGATGCCTTTTTCAGAAGAGGTTGCCTTTGGGGGTGCACACCCCTCCTTCTCTCCCTCTCTGTCTCCTGGAAACATGGTTCGAAAAATTAAATCTGCAGTAGGCATTTTCAATTTTTTAAAAATCAAAACTAAATCATGGGATGGGAGAACATAGACACTTTAAAAATTCCACTCTATTCAATTCTCCATGGTCCCAAAGCCACTTTAACTAAGATATAGTTAAGGGGAGGTATGTGTGAAGTTCTATCTGCTTGTTCAAAAAGCAGGCTGCATTGAGCTTTTAGTTATGGGTTCATGTGTGCATAATTATAGTAACATGCTGGAAGTCAAAGCTGGTACCCTGAGAAGGTAGGTTTTTTTGTTTGTTTGTTTGTTTGTTTGTTTGTTAATTTCATGGACAATTGTACTGATGCTTCCAGGAGTCTTGATCTTCCAAACCTAGTGTTCAGGGCAGCTAATAATTCCAGAGTATGCTTACATGGCAGAACTGGATTTCCTATTCCATATATGAGTCCCATTTCATATAAGTTAACCATGGAAATACTCACTGCTTGTCTACCAGGGGCACATGTGGTCATTGGGTAAATGCAGAGTGACTGGTCCACTTGAAAATAAGTGATTCTATGTCAACTAGCTCCCTTTGAAATCACATCATTTCATTCCCAGAGATTCTGGTCCTTCTCTGTGGAAGTTTTGGGTCTTATAACGAGATAGGAAGTCTAAAACCTAGCTGTATGCCCCAGAGTAACCCTTACTCCATGAAAATGTTTTGAACTAAGAATTTTAATTTCCCCAGCAACTTTTATTCTTATTTAATTAGGAATTAATCTGAGCATATTTGGAGCATATATAATCTGAGCATGTTTGGACACCATTAGATCCTTATTAGATAGGGAATGGTGGACTAGTTTGAAGATTTTCCAATTTTTTGTCTTGCTGATTCTAGGGTCTTTATACTCGATTCTAGGATCACTATGAATGAAAATGGTGGCGGTGGAGCAGGGAGACGGTAACACTATTGCTTTTGTATCAATGAAAACAAAGTTTCAAATGATCAATAGGCTTTATCACAATACCATCCCTGAATAATTTTTAATTATAAAGTTCCTTGGGAGTAAATGTTAAGTATGTATCTTCCAAATATTTGCTTCTTGTCTGAATGCAAGAATTGGGAAGACTTTGGCAGAAGACAGGGTGAGAGGAGAGATGCTTTGGAGATAGGTACAAGGCTATGTTGGCTGTATCCTTGTTCACATTTTAAGTTTAAGAATAAATTTCAGGAAATTTTGGAACAGATTTTGCGGGGGAGTGGGTACCAGGGATTGAACTCAGGGACACTCGGCCACTGAGCCACATTTCCAGCCCTATTTGCTTAGGGCCTCACTGTTGCTAAGGCTGGCTTTGAACTCAAGATCCTCTTGCCTCAGCCTCACGAGCCACTGGGATTTTAGGCATGCGCCACCGCAACTGGCTTGAACAGAGGTTTTTTAATGTAATAATTTTCCTGAAATGGGTTGTGGTAATAAGGGTAGAAGGAAATAGAAAGCCAAAGTATTAGGTAACGTTACCAATGGAAAATCTACCCATATTGAAGTCATGATGTCTGAAATCATAGGTTAATGAGAAAATAGAATTTTAAAGAATTCCCTGTACATGGTGTCTTCTCAGATCCCGTGTTCCAGCCTCCAATAGATTTTTTTCTCATGAGCCTTAGATAAGTAAAAGTCCTACTAGCAGCTTTAAGAATATAGTTGTGCACTTGGGCCATGTTTTGAGAAATATTCCAGAGGCCAGTGTGTTTCTCTGAACTGATAATCAGCCATAACCTGGTTTCTAGACCACAATGAAACACAACGATAAAGTATGAGCTTTCCTCCCAAAAGCTGGTAGTAAGTTATTTCCACTCCAACATCAGCACTACCTTATCATACTGATCTTTGTAGTCTCCTAAAACTGAGGTTCTAAAGATAAGTATGCTTCTACCAGGAAAGTCCCAAGGTGGCCCAGGTTTCCTCCAAACCCATTCACAGACTACCCCCTACCTGCAAGCCAGCAGCACAGCAGAGAGTAACCCCCAAAGAGTATCAGGGGCAAAAGAGAAAGGATCACTAATAACTTCCCAGGTAAAGAGGATAAATGTGCCCTTTCACAAAAAGTCCCATGAGATTGTGGGGAGATAGTATTTAAAGTTCAAATAAAGGGCTGTAGATATAGCCCAGTGGTAGAGCACTTGCCTAGCATGTATGAGGCCCTGGGTTCCGTTCCCAGCAAGGCGCGCGCGCACACGCGCGCGCGCACACACACACACACACTTAAAAAAACTATAAAAATCAATCTAGACAGGAAGAAAGTGACTCAGTCAATCAGTTGCATCTGTTACCCTTTGGGTAAACAACTTGTGTCTTTTTCATAAAATGGTGAAAATTATTATAAGAATTATGGGCTACAGCAAGGGCAATACTCTAACTCAGTTGGTTTTCTGCCTTGTACTTGATGCATGAAGGTGGGACACACAGAGAAGTGGACCCCAGTTGTAAAACCAGCCATGGCTCTTGCATATCTTGAAACAGGAAGCAATCAAAACCAGGAGGCCAAAGGTTCTCAGGACCTGCTACCTACCTCATCAAGGGGCAAGGTGTTCTAGGTAGAGAATGCAATTGCCTTGACAGCCTCTTGCGTTTTGCCCAAGTTTCTGTTGCTTTATAATTGGTTCAGCTGAAGACAAACAAGTATTCCCATTTTCATTTTTTTCCCCTGAGGAAAACAAATATGCTTTGTCCCCTGGCATATTCTGAAGATCCCCTGTCAACATAAAGATAACAAGGGTTCCATTCAAAACCCTCCAAAGAATCTTGGGGACCTGTGCTAGGCCTTCCTGCTGCCAACTATCCTAATTCCTAATGGCCTAGCAGGACAAATGACTCATGTTGGAGAAGAAAAGGTAACCAGGAATGATATCTTCTGCTAGGTGGTAGCTAGGGTCATACCACGGTAATTAGAGGGACAATTGTGTATATAAAAGTAATTATCAGCAATGTTAAAATATAGATATTAAAAGCATGCTGATATGCTTCATAATATGGTTATTCTAAGTGTATACTTCAAAACACTGAAAGTGTATGTTCACCAAAAGACAAGAATGTCAATAGCAGCTTTAATCACAGCAGCTCCACATCAGAGTCAACCTGAGAATCCATCAGGGCCATGGATAAATAAACAGTGGTATAGTCATAGAACAAAACACTATGCAGCAATAATAGAAAACAAACTAATATTTTGCACAATAACATGGATGAATCTCTTAGGCAAAATGTTGACTGAAAGAGTATACAAGATAGTATATTATGAAATTCAATAGCAGATAAAACTAATCAATAGTCAGAAGTTATGGTAGTGGTTACTGTATTGACTGGAAAGGAACATGAGGAGACTTTATAGAATGATTTCTGGAATCTTCTTAATTTTGATCTGAGTGATAGTTACATGGGTATTAAAGAATATAAATTCATGAAAATTAAGATCTATGTGTTTTACTGTATGTTTTTTAAAACTCAAAATGTGGGTGTGAGGTTACTTTATAAAAATTTCACATGATAATAGTTGTCAAGGGTGTGGGAAAAGGTACCCTTATACACTGTTGGTGGGAATGTAAATGAGTATAGCTATTATGGAGAACTGTATGGAGGTTCCTTGACAAATTAAAAATAGAACTACAACATAACCCAGCAACCCAACTTCTGGGTATATATTCAGAGGAAATGAAATCTGTATCTCAGACAGATATCTACACTTTCATGTTCATTGCAGAATTATTCCTAATAGCCAAGCTATGGAAACAACCTAAGTGTCCATCAAGAGATGAATGGATAAAGAGAACGTGGTGTGTGCATATAATGGAACATTGTTTGGCCTTAATAAAAGGAAATCCTGACATTTGTGATAATGCACATAAACCCAGAGAACATTATGCCAGGCACCAAAAGACACCTTTGGATTACATGATCTCACTTTATATGTAGAATCTAAAGAAGGCAAACTCATGGAAACAAGAGTGGAGTGGTAGTGGCCAGAGACTGGGAATTTCAGTAAAAGGGTACTAACTTTCAGTTTTGAATAAGATGGTGATTATTGTTAATAATGTATACTTGATTTTGGTTGAGAGTAAATCTCACCACACATACACACACACATACACACACACACACACACACACATACACACACAAGTAACTATTTGAGATTATGAATATGGTAATTATCTTGATTGTGGTAATCATTTCACAGTGTTTGCATATATCAAAACAGCACATTGAACACTTTAAATGTATACAACTTTTATTGGTCCATTATACCGCCTTAAACTGGGGAGGGGGAGGAAGTATGAAAAGATAGTCTTTCTTTTTTCTTTTTATTTTTGGTACCAGGGATTGAACTCAGGGTGTTTAACCACTGAGCCCCATCCCCAGCCCTTTTTATATTTTATTTAGAGACAGGGTCTCACTGAGTTGCTTAGGGCCTCACTAAGTTGCTGAGGTTGGCTTTGAAATTGCCATCCTTCTGTCTCAGCTGCTGGAGCAGCTGGGATTACAGGCATGCACGACCGTGCCTGGCAAGACAATCTTTCTTGAGAACCTCTAGTTCCCAAATTAAATACCCCTGGAATGTTCCAAACTCATTTTCCACTAATGCTTAGTTTTCTAGACCACTCTGCAGCAGTATCAGGAAGTCTTTCATTCTTCCACTCTCAGGAAAGGACACTCCCATCACAGTCCTCAACGTTTAAATTGCTCACAAGCTAGAAGTGAGGTAATATTAAGAGTGTGAGTGGCCAGGTGTGGTGGCTCATACCTGTAATCTCAGCAGCTCAGGAGGCTGAGACAGGAGGATCATGAGTTCAAAGCCAGCCTCAGTAACAGTGAAGCCCTAAACAACCCAGTGAGACCCTGTCTCTAAATACAAAATAGGGCTGAGGGTGTGGCTCAGTGGTCAAGTGCCCCTGAGTTCAATCCCCAGTACCACCTCCCCCCCCAAAAAAAAAAAAGTGAGAGTGAAGTAAATGTAAATCAGCAATAATGGTGTCTCAGCAATGCCCTGAGAGTCTAATGTTACTGGTACACTAACATGGCCATATCTGGTGAACAGAAATGTGGTACCATTAGCTGAAGCATGTCAGGATGGGAATCCAGAGGGACCTAAGTCTCAGTTTAGGCTTCAGAATGTTCCAGGACTCATGTGTAATCTCTTAAAAGCTGTAACTTCATTTCCTCACCAGCAAAAATGACAAGGGTGGAACTGAATGTTTCTAAAGACTCCCCCAAACCACTTTGATATGGCTCAATGATTGGTCAATGACCACCAAAGTTCTTTGAGAATTCTTTGGACTCAAGACAAATGAGGACCAACTGAGACCTCCCCAAGTAGAGGCAATATCTAGCATTGTTGGCTTTAATGACTGGGAGTGTTCTGATGGGTTTATATTATCTCATTTAATCTTCACAAGAAGGGTACAAACTAGGGAGTGCATTCATTATTCCCATTTTGTAGATTTGGAAACCAACGAACAGGGAGGTTGAGCAATTTTCCAGGAGGACACACCAGTGGAGCTGGGATTATCATGGAATTAGTAGCAAGAACAGTGTGCTCTTAACCAATATGCTATAGCACCTCATCTTTATTTTCTAGAATGATGCTTTTTCAAAGCTGTATTATGAAATACCCCTATGTTTCCTATGAAGCATTGCTTATGTGTGCACTCATAAAATGTTCAGGTCACCCAATTACACTTTACTTTAATTAAAAATATGAAGATTACCTCTTGGAGTCCCAAATTTCTATCAATTTTGACTCATTTACAAACTGCAATATCATAAAGCATATTTATCAAGCACCCGACCTTCCAAAGCTCCTTTTCTTTTTCTAGACAAGCTTTTCAGATATGCTATATGTTGGAAAGAAGAAATCAAAATTAGCTTCATGTACTCAATTCTATAAAAAGTTATTAGCAATTAGTATAGACTTAGGGGGGAGGGGAGTAATTAGCCCTCTTGCCCTGAAAATTAATTGGTCCTTTTCATTATACCCCTAAGGGGTATTTTACCCAATAACATTCCATTTCAGATTAATGTAAAATGAAAACTACATTATTTGAGAATGCTGGCTACATAACGATTACAAACCACAAGTCTCACAAAGATTAACAGAGAAGGAAGATCAAGCGGAACAACGAACTATTAATAATTCTAGACAGGATGAAGGTAATAAAATCAATGTGTCAATCATTCTACTAGAATCAAGAAGCCACAATATTTTTGGAAAGCATGGCCAAGCTTGTATAAAGTTAAGAGCTGAAATAGTTCTTTATAGGTTATGCTAGGCTTTCAGGAGCAGGTAGTTACAAAATAAATTAAATATGCTCCATAAATTCCAATTTTAAAATGCAAGGGTCTATACACAAAGATACTCTTTTCTCCATTTCCAGGGAAAATCGACTTCCCTTTCCTGAACAAAAGAAAAAAAAAAAAAAAAGTGGTTCAGAAAAGCACAGGTTGAAAGTGTTAGCAACTCCAAATGAACCACTAGGGGGCAGAAGCGGACAGAAGTGGACTAATAGGATACCTGGAGAACCCATTCATACTCAGTGAGTTGAGAGAGACTGCTGATAATTGCTGCCAGGTTGAACTTGAATTTATCTTATTTCCTTATTATAAACCAGGAACCAAGATAAAATTGCCCAATTTTCTCTCTTGTCTCTGTTATGCCTAAGTAACCATTTGTAAAAAATACCAGCCCAGGAGCTAAGGTAACAACCACACAAAAGCATGCCTGACAATGTTGTTTTATCTTCCTTTCCTCTCTAATTCCTGTTTTACCTCCCTCTTCATCCTGAGGGTCACTTGGTTGCTTCTGGCTTACCCTTGTGTTCACCTCACCACTGGGCAACTTGTGCTCTGATTCCAGAAGGAATATCCACACCCATCTGACTTTATAGGGCATCCCATTGCCATACACATTTACCCTGTACCATGCCCATTTCATAACAGGTTCACTTCTCCCACTTGGAAACACTGTTGGAAGTTTAGTCAGGAAAAGTTACAAATGATTGAACTAAGTGTCAGATGTATATAATCAGTCATGGGGTTCGTGCCAATTTCTGAAAACTTTGTCCCACATAAATACACAAAAACAAAGCTGTATTATGAAATACCCCCTAGCAATCTTATCTATATCAACACAATTGTCTATGTGCTCAGGAACAAAAAATTGATGAATTTTCATTCAGCAAACTAAGCATTTAATGTGTGTCAGAGCAGGGGAAGGAAATAGGAGGGAATAAGGTATCAGAAAAATGCTTTGTTTCTTAGAGAAGAGGACCTCGAATTCAGTGCTAAAGGATGAATAGAGGTGGCCAGGTGAAGAGAAGGTGTAAGACCATTAGAGCAAAGGACAGACATTTGGAACAGGAGGCAAATCAAGTGTAGGACAGTTATGGGTGGTGGCAGTGGGGTAAGACAGGATTGTGTTCAGTGGAGGTTGTGAGAAACAAAGCAGGAGAAGGCATGGGCAGAACTCTGCAGGTTTTATATGCCGGGCTGAGGATTTGAGACTTCGTCCCTCAGGCAACAGAGCTGGAGAACTGTTTCTAGTGGGGGAAATTGGCCATTCTGAAAGGTTTTGAGGGGCATAAATGGCTACAACTGGGTGTGGTGGTGCACACTTGTAATCCCAGTGGCTTGGGAGGCTGGGACAGGAGGATCGCAAGTTCAAAGCCAACCTCAGCAACTTAGCAAGACCCTAAGCAACTCAGCAAGGGCCTATCTCAAAATAAAATATAAAAAGGACTTGGGGATGTGGCTCAGTGGTTAAGTGCCCCTGGGTTCAATCCCTGGTACCAAAAAAAAAAAAAAAGAAGAAGAGAAAGAAAGTGGGTTATAATTATCCTATGATGATGCCTTTATCCTAAGGCACTGAGAGTTGGGGTGAAAAGGGGTGATATTTAGGGGTTCAGATTGGTGGATTTGGTAATTGACTGCATATGAAGATGGGCTGAGCATGGTGGACAAATCAAGAATGACACTTGGATTTTTAGTTTGGATGGCTGGGAGGGTGTTGGGGCCTCAGTGGAGATGGGAAATGCAGGGACAGGAACAGGGTTGAGGGCAGCAATGAGTCCAGTTCTAGATAGGTTGAGAATCTGAGATGTCTCAGAGATGTCTAGCTATAGATGTCTGGCAGGCATGTTCCTATCAGCCAGATAAACCTAAGGATGACTCCAGAGATGTCTAGGCTGTACACTTAGGTCCCTGGTGACAGGAAATATGAGGTAGATGAGATTTTTCCAGAAGATGGATAGAGCAAAAGGGCAAGGACTGAATCCTCAGACGCTGCCTCCCAACATTGAAGGGATAGATGGGAGGTGTGAGATGAAAGGAAAACCTAAGGAAAAGCCAAATGGTGGGGGAGGGGAGGTCTAGAGGACTCTGGGAACAAGGAGGCCAAGAAGATTTCAAAGAGAAGCAGGAGCTGGCTGACCTTGAGGGCCAAATGGGTGATGGGTGAAGGATTCACCAGCAAAGGGGAACATGACACAAAGGCCAAGAGGAGGAGGATTTAGCATGTACTGTGGATGGAGCAGCCATTTCACATTAGAGAATACAGACAGATTCTACTAAAAAGGTAGCTCAAAGCCAGGTCTTAAGGGCATGGATACCCACCTGGAGACTTCAGATCTTATATAAGGGGAAATAGAAAGTTCAGTGCAGAAAAAGGATCATCCTCATCAACAAACAGTGACCAAGTGTGTATTCTTCAAAGAGGGGTAAGAAGAAATGCTCCTGACCTTCAGAGAGAAATCAAAGCACTATTTCAGAGAAATTAATACAATGGTGGTATACCTTTTATTTTCTACTTTTGAAATCGCCTGACATATTAAATTTTTATTTCATTTTCAGAAGGTACAATTTCTCTGATCTTTTTGTTGTCACGTTTCCTGGTTACTGTTATTTTCTGCCTATCCCTCAAACTTCAAAAAAAAAAAAAAAAAGAAGAAGAAGAAGAAGAATAAAATGCTTCCTCAGTGAGACCTAGCCTATGAGAACCTATAAAGTTTATATTTTTATAGGAGCTTTTCTCCTTCACAGAGCCTCTGAGAAACCAGTACCCGGATTCTCCAGAAATCTCTAAAATATGAGCACATTAGCCGAGTGAATGATAAACTGTAATATCAATATGATGCTATAAAGCAAAAGAACTTTCTAAAATGCAATTGTCTTCCAACCCTATTTAAAATCCTTAAGTCTTCCAATTCAATAAAAGATGGGCTAGCAAGTTAATGGAAAAATGGACAAAGGGCATGAAGAGGTATTTCAGAGAATAAGAATAGCATGTGGCTATAAGGACATGATAAATGCTGCTGTTCATACTTATCCCTCACTCACGTTCAAAGAAATGCATAGAAAACAGATGAATCACTGCTTTTTACATATGAAAATGTTTGCTTTCCTCCTCTGTTCGTGAAGGTGTAGGAACTCTTGTCTAATGTTAATGGGAGTGTAAATTGGTGCATCTTCTGGGAAGAACAATTCACCACTCACTTTCATATTGTAAACACACACATTCCTTGACCCCTACCAATTTCTCCTGCAGATATTCTTCTACAAACACTTCATTATGGATGTAAAAGGATATCTGTTGCTGTATTTTTATTGTAGACTTTCTCTTTTCCTTTTTTTAACCTTTGTTTTTTTATTTGTTCTAAATGACAGTAGAATGCACTTTGATACATTATACATAGACGGGGTATAACTTCTCATCCTTCTGGTTGTACATGATGTATAATCACACCAGTCATGTAATCATATATGTACATGGGATAATGTCCAATTCATTCTACTATCTTTCCTACTCCCTTCACTCCCCTCTGTCTAATACAAAGTACCTCTATTCTTCCCTAGTCCCCCCTCTGCTTATTGTGAGTTAGCATCCATATGTCAGAGAAAACATTCAGCCTTTTTAACATTTGTTTTATTTATTTATTTTTATGTGATGCTGGGAATCAAACCCAGTGCCTCATATGTGCTAGGCAGGTGCTTTACCACTGAACCACAACCTCAATCCCCACTTTTCCTTTTATAATAAGCAAAATCTATCTCATCCAGTAAGGAGGGGGCTCTTAAGAGCCACTGGGGTTGCTGTATACATTGGGATGCTGGAAAGTCATGAACAGTTTGGAGGAGTGTGGTGTAGATGTAGGTGGCCTTCCGTGATTCTCTACACCCCTCCCTTAAGGAGGCTAATATATTTCTTTTTTTTTAAAGAGAGAGAAAGAGAGAGAAAAAATTTTTTAATATTTATTTTTTGAGTTTTCGGCGGACACAACATCTTTGTTTGTATGTGGTGCTGAGGATGGAACACGGGCTGCACGCATGCCAGGTGAGCGCGCTACCGCTTGAGCCACATCCCCAGCTCAAGGACGCTGATATATTTCTGAAACCCTTGCCACTATGTGAAAAGCTGTTTCATGAAAAACTGCACACATTAATCTTACTGGGGAAGATTGGGTTGTGCTCTAACCCAACCTCAAATACCCACAAAATGTTTTGCAAAGATCAAAATAAATCATTTGAACTATAAAAGCAAATTTGTGTGAATAATAAATACCAATTTGCAAATGTGTGCATAAATGGGGTCCATTGTTTTGGTCCAAAGGAGCAGATACTTGATAGTGGCTAGTCGGTGGTGCAGTGGGGTACCAGGGAGTTATTCCACCGTGCATTCTGCTTTCTGAGCATTTTCTTACCCTTTATGTGGGTTCGTGGTTATCTTGCCTTGAAACTATTCTTAAAAATAAATGTACAACATAAAAAAACATTTGGGGGACAAAGCAAAGGCTAAAGATGGAGTTCTTTGATCATGTGGCAGTAACAACACTATACAGACTGAAGACAGGTGGAAGATGATAACAGTTCGTTGCTTCTGTTTGGTCTGCATAGCTTTTTGGGTTCATCCAAACATGGCGCCCAGTTCAAATTAGTTCTGTATCATAATATCTAAGTATAAACTGTTATTTGAATAAATTGGCAAATGCATCTTTGACCGAAACCACAAAGTCAAAATTCTCATTATGATAATATATTTATGTAGTGTGCTTTGTGAAAAAAAATTCACTATACTATTAAAAAAAAAAGCATTCATCCAGCCAGGCATGGTAGCACATGCCTATTGCAGGCTGAGGCAAGAGGATTCAAGTTCAAAGCCGGCCTCAGCAACTTAGTGAGGCCCTAAGAAATTAATAAGATCTATTTAAAAAAATATGACTCAGTGGTAAAGAGCCTCAAGGTTCTATCCAGTATGAAAAAAGAAAAGAAAGAAAAAGAAATATTCATTACAAAAACAAGCAAGAGTAGCCAGTGACATTCTGAAAGGAAAAAACAATATAAGGACACTAACTCTACCAGAATTAAAACATACAATGACATTTTAGAGATTGGAAAAGAGCTTGAATAAAGACGGACCAAGGGAAGAGAACAGAAACTCCAGAAATTGAACCACATACATGCTGTTACTTCATGATACAAATGGTAGCTACATGATGAAATGGCGTTTCTAATCAGAATGTTCAAGAGGACTTTTAGACCACTAGGTAGTGATCTGAGTTACAGCCATACCTCAAACTGTAAAGCTGTACACTAGAATAAACTCTAAATCAACTGGAGGTTTAAATGTAAACAGGAAAAAAAGAAGAAACCATAAAAGCTTTTCTTCAAAAAACATGGGTGTTATTGTTTGAATACGGTTTGAGTGTCCCACAAGTCCCCTTGTGTTGAACTTCAATTCTCATTGTGAGGTATTAAGAGAGGAAACTTATACTGACTATGGCGGTGAGGGGTGGGACCTTTGGAATGTGATTATGGTTAGACATGGTCATTAGGGTGAAGTCTCATGACTGAGTCCTGGTGGCTTTATAAGAGAGAGACTAGAAGAGGTGCATGCATGTATACGTGCTTCTTGTCTTTTACTGTGTGATACACTGTGTTCTGCCTTGGGACTCTGCCATCAAGAAGGCCATCACTATGAATTCTAGATAGGGCAGAGGGGGTGGGAGGGAAAGGAAGGGGGCAGGGGATTATCAAGGATAGTGGAATATGATAGACATCATTATTGAAAGTACATGTATGAAGACACGAATTGGTGTCAACATACTTTATATACAACCAGAGATATGAAAAACTGTGCTGTGTATGTGTAATAAGAATTGTAATACATTCCACTGTTATTTATTTTAAAAAATCAATAAAAAAGAAGGCCATCACTAGATGCAGCCCCTCACCCTTAGACCACAACTATAAGCCAAAATAAATGTCTTTTCTTTGTCACCAGTCTATGATATTGTTATTAGCAAATGAAAACAGATTAATATAATAGGAAATAATAGATTAATATAATAGAAAACAGATTAATATAAAGAACCTACATAAATGATTCACAGAAAAAAGGAACATAAACATCTCTAAGCATTATAAAAATATACCAATCTCAAAATTATAGACATGCAAATGAAAATTATGATAAGATACAATTTCTCACCTCTCAGATTGACAAAAATCTAAATGCATAACACTTTCTATTGTGAGGTTATGGACAGCAGGTATTCTTATACATTACAGGTGGAAATGCAAATGTTATGGATATTGACGCCAAATTGACACTATCAGAATTAAAAATGTGTTTACCTTTTGAATCTATCCTACAGATGCATTTGCAAATGTGAGAAATGATCCATGTTCATGATTATTCACTGTGGCACTGTTTGTAATGTCAAAAGACAAGACACAACCTGATTGTCCACTAATAGGGGACTGATTACATAAACTTTGCCATATCCACATAATGGAGTGTTATGCAGCTGCTAAAATAGAATGAAAATACTCTTCTCTAAGTACTGATATGGAAAAACAAAATGTAGGGTCTATTAAATGAAAAAAAGGGGTGGATCACCAAATATAATATGATTCCTTTGTGTAGGAAACTTAAAAGTAATTAATTGTATGTGCTTAAGGAAACGCTGGAATATAATAAACTGTATGGTTTTTACTTAATGGGGGCAGGAGTAAAAGAGGTGGATGGAGGAAGTGGTAGGATGGACATGTTTTCATATATGTCTTTCCCTATCACTTTAGTATTTTTTTTTTTTTTTGGTACCAGGGATTCACTGGGTACTCAACCACGGAGCCACATCCCCAACTCTTTTTTGTATTTTATTTAGAGACAGTGTCTCACAGAGTTGCTGAGGGCCTCACTAAGTTGCTGAGGCTGACTTTGAACTTGTGATCCTCCTGCCTCAGCCTCTCTAGCCTCTGGGATTATAGATGGGCACCATTGCGTCCAGCTCACTTTCACTGTTTTTTTTTTAAAGCATAGAATATATCTTGTTTTATTTTTTGTTTTTCTCTATTTATTTATTCTAACTTGGTATTTATGACAGCAGAATGAATTTTGACTCATTGTACACAAATGGAGTACAACTTTTCATTTCTCTGGTTGTATATGATGTAGAGTCACACAATATGTGCAGTGATACATGTACCTTTAACTGTTGGAAATACATTCCTTTTCCAAAAGAGTGTAAATAAAAAATAAAAATATATGCTATTGAAAACTTTCGTCAAAGATAAATAGCACAGAGGTGAAGGAAAGTTTACACTTTAGAAGAACTCTAAGTTGAGTGTGTTTCATTGTATTGTTAACAATGTCTCCTTATTAGGATCTACCATGATCCTTCATTTGGCATGATGATTGTATCACATGTCAAACAAGAAAGTCACTGTCAACAGAAAAATTCTGAGAATACTAATTATACCTTCTTAGATCCATAGATTCAAAAAAAAAAGCATAGATCATAGGCACAACATATATTTCCATTAATTAAATTATTCATTGAATGTCCATATGGTGGAGGATGTTTGGATACTTGATGAGAAAATAAAAATGTGATCCTTGGCTTCAAGAAAATGACATGATTAGACATATCAGCTCCAACTGGGGACTCACAGCCAAGATTTCCTCACTAAGATTAAGCCATTAAACACCATGATTGCAAGGGAAACATACACCGGATTCTTGTTCAGTTATGTGGGCCTGAGGCTGATTTCATCCTCCACCATACAAACCCAAGAAGGTTTTTCTGTGGTGTTCTGGCTCACAGGAGGGTTATAATTCAAGCTTTCCTCTTTGCAACTCTATTAACATGTTTTTCTTCATCTCCATCATTGGGCCTTGCCCTGTCCTCTTTTTGCCAGCATCTCTCTCTCTCTCTCTCTCTCTCTCTCTCTCTCTCTCTCTCTCTCCCTTTCTGATGCTGTTCAGTCACCTAGCAAGATGTGCAGTGGCATTCACAAGCAATGATTGGCATCAGATTTTCTTCATTATTCTGCCACAGAGTCAGCATTGAAATCAATGGGAAACCAAGTGCAATCACATGAAATTGATTGCCATTTGGGTCCTATTGATTATGCTGCCAAATCTATGACAAGAAAAATAGTTATTCTGGATGGCAAAAAGGCAGTGACTTCACATGCGTCAGTCGCCATTTAGGATTGGCTGAAGTGGCATCTGCCCATTGATCTAGATCAGAAAATATGAAGCAGATTCCCTTACAGAAAAGTAGGTTAGTGAAGGGAAACCACTCATTCTTGCCCACTGATGATGACCTCATAAACTTAGTTTCAGTTCAGATATTCACTAATTCTCTCTTTTCTTTAACCTAAAAAAAATGTTTGAGAAATAAGGAGCTCTGGGATTATAGTGGACTGGATTACTATAGATGATCTTCTCACTACAAATGCATGGGATAGTGGATGAAATACATCAACAAGAACTTTTTTTGTGTGGTTCTGGGAACTGAACCCAGGGCTAGGGTATGCTAGGCAAACACTCCATCACTGAGATATTTCCAACCCTTAGTGAATAAATTTAAATATATAAATTTATTAAATCCATACAAATACAAAACTAAAAAGGAATCAAAACCAAGTCCTCAGTTGGGTGAAGTGGTGCACGCCTGTAATCCCAGTGGCTTTGGAGGTTGAGGCAGGAGGATCACAAGTTCAAAGCCAGCCTCAGCAACTTATTGAGGCCCTCGGAAACTCAGTCAGACCCTGTCTCTAAATAAAAAATTAAAAGGACTGGGGATGTGGCTCAGGGATTAAGGGCCCCTGGGTTCAATCCCTGGTATCAACACCCCCACCAACAACAAAAACAAGTCCTCATGGGCATCCTAGTCATAGGGTACAGGATCAGACTTGGATGTACATTTTCATGGCCAGGTGTTGCAATTTAATGCCCATATAGGGGCAGAAGACATGGCCTTGTGTTTATGAAAGACAATGTGTTTGAATGTATTTCACTTTATAAAGCCAGGATTCTTGAAGTGCTGTCCCCTTAGTGAAAGTAAACTAGAAAAATTCTATTGATTGGTTCAGGATTTAGCAAAGGAAGCTTTCTTTGCCCATAATTAAAGAAAACAAAGTTCCTGTAAGAAAACAAAGTTCCCATGTTTGTCCTACAAGTGGGTATAAAGGGTGAATTTTCTTTACCCACATATAAAAAGTGATTTCAGACCAGAAAAACCTCTAAGCTAACTGGGCAAATGGAAAAACACCTGTAGGGATCCTTCTACAATCCAGGATACATGGAATGTCAGAAATGTGGTGGTCTAGAAGGCATTAGTCAAAATTACCAATATTCCTCTCAAAGATGGGTCTGTGTCCCTCAACTTAAATCCAAGCATGTTTTGACAGTTTTGATCAACAGAATATAGCAAAAATGATGCTGCATGATTTCTGAGGCTAAGGCTTTAAAAAATCTTGAACCTACCCCCTTGTTTACTGAAGTATTAGGCTAGAGCCCTAAACATCATGTAAAGAGGTATCACCACTCTGAGAGGCCACATTGGACAGTTGATATGTAGATGCTCCCACCTACAGTGTCAGCTGAGTGTCATCTCAGCCCTGTGAGTGAGCCACCATGAACATCTCACCTGGCAAATATCAAATGACCACAGGCTCAACCAGCATCTGATTGCAAGAGCATGAAAGAATCCAATCAAGAACTGCCTAGCCAAATCCTTCCCGAATTTCTGACCCACAAAATTGTAAGCAATATAAAATAGTCACTCTAAGCCACTACATTTTAGGAGAATTCATTTATAACAATAGGTAATCAGAAGAAGGAGGAAGAAAAAGAAAACTCTGCTAGTAGGGCTCACTAACATGAATCACAAACATGGGAAGAAATGATCTTCCATGAAGGAGAAGTCCACAGACGATATGTAGGAAGATGCTGAGAATTAAAGACAATGCAACAATCTGAAAGAGATTATTAGGAGATATGTTAAAAATGATTAAAGAAGTTTGACAGCATATTCTATTAGTGAGACTTTGGAGAATCAGAAGCACTTTTGTGCACTATTGGTGGGAATACAAAATGTGCCAACCCCTATGGAGAGCTATTGGGTTATATCACTCAAAATTACAAATGCACATATGCCTTGACCCAGAAATCCCACTTGATGACTGTCCTACAGACACACCTGAGCACACATAAAATGACACATGTATTGGTTATTTGCTGCAGTATTATCTGTAAAAGACTGGAAACAACCCAAATCTACCAGTTGGGTATTGGTTGACTTACTGTGGTGTATCCATACAATGCAATACTATGAAATCATGATCTTATTGTGAAAATGTAAGACATAATTCCATTTATATAATCTATGATTCTATCTTAAGGTGATAAAGGGAGAAAATCAGAATATACAGTAAAAAAAATCCTTATGTTTGCATTAAGAAATACTGGAAAAGTACATTGGAAACTAACATATGAATTTAACTATTTTGGGGTGGTAGGAATATGTTGTTTTGATTTTTAAAAATTTTTTATTTGTTTTAATTAGTTACACATGGGAGTAGAATGCATTTATGCACTTTGATATATCATAGATTTTTAAGTTATATAAGTGTAAGAGTTGAAAATGAGACATTTAAAAATGCTAAAAAATGAATCAAACTGTAACAAAAGGAAAATAAATTATGAAAGAAGAGAACTTTAAAAAGAAACCAAAAAATAGTCATTAGAATAAAACCTCAATAGCTAGGTTAGACACAGCTGACAATAAACTTGAGGAAATTGCTCATAATTCAGCAAAGATCAATTAAGAAAAAAATGGCAAAAAGATTAAGAGACATGGACATGAAAATGAGCAGGTCCAACAGACATCTAATAAGAATTCCAGAAGAATCCCAGGGGCTCCAGAGACTGAGGCAGGAGGATCACAAGTTCAAAACCAGACTCAGTAACTTAGTGAGGCCCTAAGCAACTCAGCAAGTCCCTGTCTCAAAATTTAAAAATAAATAAATAAAAAGGTCTGGGGATGTGGCTGTGGTTAAGTGCCCCTGGGTTCAATTCCTGATATCAAAATAAAAAATAATAAATAAATAGAATTCTTGAAGAAAATAATTAAGGAAATCTTTCAATAATTGAAGAGAGACATTCATTAATCATCAGTTCCAAAAATGGTAAATAAGAATAAATCCTAACATAGAAACAACAGAGTGAAACTACAAAAAAAAAAAAAAAAACTGTAAAGTGACCAGAGAAAAGACATCAAAGAACAAAAATTAAACTGAGAAGAGATTTTTAGCAGCAGCAACAACAACAATACCAGAAGACAGTTGAGTATTTTTAGCTGTCAATTTTAATTCTATTCTATGGTAAATTCTTGTTCAAAATTGAACCAAAACAAAGACTTTTTTAGAAAAACAAAGAATGACAAGCATTGACCACTCATAGATCTTTGCTAAAAACAAAAACAAAGCCAAACAAACAAAAACCCCAAGGATGTGCATCAATAAGGAGAAAACTAAATTTTAGAAGGAAGAAGTGGAATGCAAGAACTAATGAGCTAGGTCTTTGCTCAAAATAGAGATAAAATCTAAATAAACATTCACTATAAACAATAATAAATGTGGTGAATAACAAGAGGTTGAAAATAAGGGGCAACTAAATACTAGACAACAAAAACATGGGAGATGGGAAGATTGTGTTTCAAGTTTGTGTTTTAAGGTCTTATCTTCTTCAAGAGAAGGGCAAAGATAGGGACTTTTCATGTTAAGTACACATGTTAAGCATTTAAGAATGGACCACGAAGGAATAGAAATTGAAATTCAATGAAAACTTCGACACCAGAGATGAATAAAGAAGAAGCAATTAGCTGGATGCAGTAGCACACACCTATAATCCCAGCGGCTCTGGAGGCTGAGACAGGAGGATTGTGAGTTCAAAGCCAGCTCAGCAATTTAGTGAAACCCTAACCAACTCAGTGAGACCCTGTCTCTAAATAAAATATTAAAAAGGGGCTAGTGATGTTGTTCAGTGGTTAAGCACCCCTGGGCTTGATCCCCAGTACCAAAAAAAAAAAAAAAAAAAGGAAAGGAAGCCATTAAAAGTAAGACCAACTAAAGAGGAAAAAAAAGAAAGAAACCAAGAAACAGCATGATACAAAGACAAGGCAAATTAGATGTTAGAAATAAAGAAAAATCAATAGCCACAATAATATATATGAATTAATCCCAAAAATTATTTAGGTAATTCATAAAAGTTTTTAAAACATAGTGACACCAAAGTGTTAAAATTAAAGAGATGAAGAAGAATGATATATCAAGTAAAGAATAGCACAAAGAGATCAGATAAAACAGTATTTATGTTAAATGAAATATGTTTCAAGGCAAGAAAGTATTATTTGAGATGAAATAGTTAATTATATAGTAATAAAAAGAAAAATATTATTTATATGTATATATGTGAATATATGTGTACATATGTGTGTGTGTGTATATATATATATATATATATATATATATATATATATATATTCCAAACTGGTATGCATCTAACAATAGATCTTCAATATATATAAAGTGAAAAACAGCATTGCTTACAAAAACTAACAACTTCACAGTTTGTAGAAAAATTTAACACACCTCTTTAATAAATACATTAATCAAGAAGGGGAACTTTAATAAGATATAGATGATTCAAACAACATAATTCATAAGGTTTATCTAAAGGGCATGCATATACAGTCTTATGCCACGTTACATTTTGGTCAGCAATGTCTGCATGTGTGATAGTGGTCTCATAAGAGTAAATCACTTAGTGACATCATAGTCATCTCAGTTTGAATAAGTATACTCTCTCATGTTCACACAATAATGAATTTGGCTAACAAAATATTCAACATCTCTAGCAATTAGAGAAATGCAAATTCCACAGTGAGATTCTATCTCACTCTAGTCACAATGGCAATTATCAAGAATATAAGTAATAAATAAATATAAGTAACGAGGATGTGGGGGAAAAGGTTCACTCATATAATGCTAGTAGGACTGCAAATCAATGCAATCACTCTGGAAAGCAGCATACACATTCCTAAGAAAACTTGGATTGGAACCACCATTTGACCCAGTTATCCCACATCTCGGTTTATACCCCAAGGACTTAAAATCGGCATACTACATTGATGCAACCACATCAACGTCTATAGCAGCTCAATTCACAATAGCTAAACTATGGAACCAGCCTATGTGCCCTTCAGAAGATGAGTGGATAAAGAAAATGTGGCATATATACACAATGGAATATTACTCAGCCATAAAGAAGAGTAAAATTATAGCATTTGCTGGTAAATGGATGGAACTGGAGGATATCATGCTAAGTAAAATAAACCAGTTCCAAAAATCCAAAGGCTGAATGTTCTCTCTGATATGTGGATGCTAACTCACAATAAGTGGGTGTGTGGGGGAGATAGGGGAGAATAGAAGTTCACTGGATTACACAAGAGGAATGAAGGGAAGGGAGTGGGGGATAAGAATAGGAAAGACAGTAGAATGAACTGGACAGAACTTTCCTATGTTCATATATGAATATGTGATCAGTGAAACTCCACATCATGTTCAACCATAAGAATGGGAAGTTATACTCCACTTATGTATGATATGTCAAAATACACTCTACTGTCATGTATATGTAAAATGAACAAATTAAAAGTTTTCTTAAAATTTTAAGATAACACAATATTTCTCTGCATGTGCCCTCATTGTTAAGCAACACATGAATGTAATTGAGTCTGACAACTTGTGAATAGATATTTTTCTCAAGAACATCTAAGAATACAAACAGTTGACTGTATACTTAATTATAAAGATGTCTCCAAAATTTCAAATAGTCTCTCACTAATAAGCAAAATTACTATATAGAAATAATTGTGCTTCCTTAAATAACTTATCATTGGACTTACTCAGTGTTTGTTCATGTGTACAGTGTGCTCATACCACATGCACATATCTGGGGGACAGATGATGAGTGAGAGCTTTCTTAAAGTACATTTAATGTAATAAAGTATATTTTACCTAATCATTGGAGATACTGCCACCTACGATTTCATCATATATGTTGTATGCTGCTATTTTCATCATGTCATTGAGCTGTCAATCTGAAGGGTGGTTAATTGAGAACAGTATTTTTTCTTACATCTATGAATGATATGTCTCAGTTTGACATCTAGGTGAGGCTTTGGTGGTGAGGATGAAACGTAGGGTAGTAGTTTTTAAAAATATCTTTTTATTCTTTCTTGTCAACATAGTTATTCATTCTTATTAGCTTCATAGTCTTACAAGAAAATAATTGAAACAGAGAGACACTCATTGCTTTATTAAACATTCCTGTGATCTTATTCCTGTGAACTTGACAACATAAGAGAAACTATATTGCTGAATGATGACAAACAAATAATAAATTGAATCTGACCTCTTTCTCTATCACAGGCTGAGGTGTCCCACTGATTTGGTTGAAAGATGTTTTTGTTTTTGTTCCTTTTTACATCAAGCTCAGTACAAAATTCTATGGTTTTCAGCCCTGTGATTACTGCCTTGCATATATGACGAGTTTAAGAATTAGGCTTGTGTTTTTGAAAAGTTGCAGCTGTTACATTTTCCAAACAGTATTCTAACTGTAGATCACTGGGGACTTGGATGAAAGATCTTGTCTATATTACAGAAAGCTAAAGATTTATTCTCCAAATCTGTCTCATAACTTCAGAAACTTTGATGGCATGGACCCAATTTTAGAACATCAATGCAGAGCTTATAGTATCAATTGACTCCCAGTTGTTGAGATTTGTAAACCTATTATATTGGGCTGATTTGAGAGACTATTATAAAGAATGAAGGCCTATAATTGTACATAAAATACACATATAGAAAAGTTAGCCATTCTGGTATTTTTTTTTATTCTGGAAATACCTACTAATCCATTTATTTTGATAGGTAAACAGATCAGTAGGTAGGCAGGCAGGCAGATAGTTAGGCAAATAGAAGTAGAAAATTAATCATGATTAGTTATAATAGTGATTGTAAGATATAGTGAGTGAAATGTTTTAATTAATGTAATGCTGAGGAATTTCAAAATCTCAAAGTAGTCTCTGAATCATCAAAAAGCATGTGTTCAGTGTCCTTCAACATGGAATATTTTTATTTCATTCTCAGTCTTAGAAAAATTGCTGATTCTTTCATGGTATGAAAGGAGCTGAAAAAAAAAGGATAATGTTTAGTGGTTGCCTACTATATGCTGCCTCTGAGTTAATCCCTTTGCAGACATTATTGAATCCTGAGGATAGTCTAGTGTACTGAGTAGGTGCAGTTGTCCCCATTTGCCAGATGTTGAGACAGATTTGGCAACCTTCACTCATTGCCAGGGTCAATGTGACATTTTATCATTTGAGGCTAGGTGCTCCTTATGTTCTCCCCACCACATTATGTCACTCTATGTGCTACAAGCTGTATATTTTGAAATAATTGTTCAATTCACATGAAGGCACATTTTAAAATCAGCACCTTGCAAAAGAAAGCCAAAATAGTTGCATAATTTGAATCCCAGAAGCAGCTCCCTTCTCCCATATTTTGATGTGTAATCAGTCCTATCACATTTCATGTAACAAACCATCATAGAAAAACAAATCTCATGATGTAGTTTGCAGCAATTGAATTCTACAACTCATTTACTCACTCATTTGTTTTCTCTCTCTCTCTCTCTCTCTCTCTCTCTCTCTCTCTCTCTCTCTCTCTCTCGGGGTTGAACCCAGGAACACTCTACCACTGAGCTACATCCCCAGCCCTTTTTATTATTTTTATTTTGACATAGGGTCTTGCTAAGTTGTGGAGGCTGGCCATGAACTTGTGATCCTCCTGACTTGTTCTCCTCTCTAATAGGCATTTATTAAATATAGTGTCTATTATGCACCCAGTATCATAATGGATTTCAGAGAAGATAGAAAGCAACAGAGGATATGACATCTATCATGGAAGAGCTTAGAATCCAGATACAGAAAATCACATACAAATACACAATGAAAACAAAAACAATTGTAGAAAAATTCTAAAATAATATGCAGACAAATATGAAAGTGTGTTATGAACTTTGGAACTCAAAGAAAGGTAAATGTCAGTATAAAGTGGCATCAATGAGGAAAGTTGTAACTGAAGAGTCGTGAAGACTTCAGAAAGAATGTGATTTACTTCAGCTAGGATGGCAAATTGGCTTTAGAAAAGAGAAACAATAGGGGTATGGATGTAGTTCAGTGGTAGAGTGCTTGCCTGGCATGCATGAGGTCCTGGGTTCAATTCCTAATACCACCAAAAAAAAAAAAATAGGCATGCATGAGGTCCTGGGTTCAATTCCTAATACCACCAAAAAAAAAAAAAAATAGTAGAAATGAACTGGAATACAGTACTGTATCCTTTCTGACTTCTTAAACTGATTCAGGCTTCCCTCTTCTGGTCCCTATTTGAGCAGCCAACTTATGAGGCTGCCTACCTAGTTCTCAGTCAGCAGGGCCTCTGTCACTTCATTTAAACATCTGTGGCAAATAAGAGATTTCCCGTGTATCTGGGGAATGGATGAATGAATGACACGTGGCCTTTGGTGGAAAAGGGACTTTGCTGGAACATCATGGACTATGATTCTAAATATCCTTGATATCTGCCCTACTTAAACAGTCCTATTTTGCCAAAATAAATAATGCTGCATATACTGAGGGAAAATTTCATGTTATTGCCTCATTTTATTTACAGTAAATATGATTTCTTTTTTTCCAAAATGGTGTGTCTTTTGCTAATTGTTGATTGATTGGTCAACTCTCGTTTGCTTTAATTGTTCCAAATTAAAAAATTATTTTACTATTGAGGGCATAAATGAGACCACATGTGGCTTGCCAATCAGAATTACACTGCATCTCCTCCTACTTCATGTTTCAGTCTTTTGGATGATATGTGTCTGAGTATATTTGTAGAAAGCAGTCTGAAAATCTGGTGCATCATTCCGCGTTATTTACATGTTTCAAAACATCACATTGTACACCATAAGTATATACAATTATGATTGGTCAATTAAAAATAATATTAAAAAGCAAAAATTTAGTGTTGTATGTAAATAATGCTTAATGATTCTATAATCAATGCATCAAATCCAAAAATTCTTATGTACCTCGGAACAAGATTTTTAAGATCTCCAAGTCCTCCCCTACCAACCAGGATAGTAAAAGAACCATGTTCAACAAACCTAATTGACAAGTATGTCCATGAACCCCAGAATATTTCAACTGCATTAGGATCCTTTTGAATTTAATAGCTGTGTGAGGTTAGTGAAGGGAAAGTAAAGGGATATTATGATTATCTTGAAAGACCTAGGGCACAGAAATTGCCAATGAACACTGATTACTGAAAGAAGAGTATTTTGCTTTGAGTGGGATGCTCAGTGAGCTGACCTGCGAGACATCTTCAGAATTTCCATTTGCAGGTGAATCTAGATAGGACTCCGAGGAGCCACGAAGAGGCTGCAAGAAGGTCACAGGGCACTAAGATGAATTAAGCCTACAGGAACCACAAAAATACCCAATAATACACCCATGCAGAATAACTGAAACCTACCCTGTGAAGGCAAGAATCGTGTTGGGAATGGAATCCAAATTGAACAAGCCAAAAGAAGGGGGTGGGGGTGGGGGAGAGAGGGGGGAGGGAGGGAGGGAGACAGGGGGGAGGGAGGGAGGGGGAGGGGGGAGGGAGGGGGGAGGGAGGAGGGGGGAGGGAGGAGGGGGGAGGGAGGGGGAGGGGAGGGGGGAGGGAGCGGGGAGGGAAACATATTCACATACTGACTGATTGATACTGGCTGGGAGGGATCCAAAGGAGGCCAACTTCAGGGCTTATGCAGGCAGTTACATGGAAAAGCCAGTGTTTTTAATACTCCTCAGTGGGACCAGTTACATAATTTACAGAGCACAGTGCAAAATAAAAACCCAGAGCCCCTTGTTCAAAAATCTATTAAAAATTTCATGACCGCAATAGCAGAGCATGAAACCCAGAGCAGGAAGGACCCAGTGTGACTGCACAAGCCATATGCCCATGAGGCCAGCCCCACTTCTCCGTCAAAGCAGAGAGGGAGCCCTCAAGCAGGGGAGCTAGGAAAGGAGCTGTCTTAGTCCATTTGGGCTGATATAACATGTCCTGGTGGCCTATAAATCACAGAAATTTATTTTTCACAGTTTCAGAGGCTGGGAGTCTGAGATCGGGGTACCAGTGTGGCTGGGTTCTGGGGAACATCCCTTTTGGGTTGCACACTACTGACTCCTTTTATCCTATCTTTACATGGTAGAAATAGGATGAGAGGCTCTTTGGGGCTTATTTTCTAGGGACACTAACCCCATTCATGAGTGTCCCACCCTCATGATCTAATCACCTGTCAAAGACCCCACCTTCTAATACCATCACACTGGGGTTACGATTTCAATTTATTAATTTGGAGGAGCATTAACATCTGTCCACAACAACAGCTCTACTTTACTCACTCACTATTCAAGATCCTTATCCTAAAAATATAGGAAAACACACCTCATTTAAAGATAAACAACAGAAAAAGGTTATGCTCAAACCCCTTACAAAAGATATTATCAATAAAAAGAAGGAAGGAATAAAATAACACATCCACAGATAACAAAGGAACAGCAGAAAAATATGATAAAAACCCAGATGAAGCCAATTATATAACTATAGAAATGAAATTAAAAGAGATATAAGAAAGCTATGAAAACAGGAGCATAAATTGAAAAGGGCAAAGTTCTGAAATGCTAAGGCTAACCAAAGGGAGAATGTGAACACAGCTTTCAGGTCTTTGGAGAAAATTAGGAAATAAAGAAAAATCATTTCAGAAACAAAGATTTAAAGTAACACAAGTGCAAAGAGAATCCATGTCAAAGTACAGTAAGGGAAATAAAGGAGAGGAAAAGAAACGAAACATGCAGAAATAAAATCCTTCTGTGAAAAGTCAAATTTCATAATCTCTAGTCACTTGAATCTTACTTGACAACAAAACCTGCAACGTTTATTTTTCTACATTATTTGTTGAAGTTTGATTAATCTTACTCAAAGAGGTTATAGTTAATTAATTTTTTAAAAATCCAGTTTCAAATAGATGGTCCTGAAACCAATTTCACATCCATATTCTTCCCAATTCATTTGATAATTTGAATGCATTAACAGAAACATTTTTAATCTGCTTTTCAAAGGGAACATCTGTGCATTATTGTTCATGACAGTGGCTTTGTCATAGCAAATGAAACATCTGGAGAGACTTGATTACTTGTTGACAGAAACTCCAATGCAAAACATAGGTGAATGATAATGTATTCTCACTGGGCTCGAATGAAATCAGCCCAGCCAATAGGGTCAACTTAAGCTAATATGCTGGCGTACCGCAGTATTGAAGTTCTGTTTTCTGAGACATTCCTTGTGGTGAGTCTATATCTGTGGCCAATTTTGGTTCTTACCCAACTTAAAAGAACAAAAATTAAGACCTTTTAGTTTATGGTTTTTACTCTGAATACTAACTATACCCCATTTGGTCTTTTTCTTGGGTTAACTGTCTGCAGAAACAAATAAAATGAAAGTTCAATAACCAGATTGTTTGATTCTATGTTGAGAACATTTGTCAGTCTTTCCTTTTAATAATAAGTTTCAGCTTATTTGATTATTAGAGTTATAGTACTTTCCCCTTATCCACAATTTTTATTTTCAAGGATTCAGTCACCATGATCCAAAAGAGTAAATGGAAAATTCCATATTAAGAGAGAGAGAGAGAGAGAGAGAGAGAGAGAGAGAGAGAGAGAGAGAGTGTACAGTCACGGAACTTTTATTTCAGTATATTGTTATCATTATCCTGTTTTATCACTAATTACTGTTGTTAATCTCTCACTGTGCCAATTTATAAGTTAAACTTTGTCATAGGTACGTGTATAGAGGAGAAAACATAATATACATAGAGTTTGGTAGTTTCTGCAGTTTCCAGCATCCATGGGGGGGGCGGATCTTGGAACATATTACTCATGGATAAGGGAAGAAATTGTTATTGGATAGTATTATTTGTGAAAATGAATAGCTCTAGGGCTACAAAGATAAATAGATAAACAAGTGGCTTCTAAAACCCCTAAAGATAATTTAATGATCATTCTGGTTTCATTATAGATTATTTAGGTAAGTGTTACAATGCATGTGATGGTGCCTAAGAGAGTGCTAGACACGTGCTAAGTAGCAGACACTGTTGGTTATAAGGACACAAATTATTTCCTCCATTCTTGATAGCAGAGAACTACCCCAGACACTGAGAATACCAGCTTCTCATTTTCCAGCTCCCTTGCAGATAGGTAAGGCTATGACCCAATCTGGTCAGTGAGAAATTAAGAGGGGAGGCTCCTGGGAAAGTTTCTTTCCTAAAATAGACATTGTTATGTTTATATTCAATGTCTGGAACCATGTTAGCCGTTTTGCAGCAATATGGGGGAGGATCTAGGTACCTAGCAAATGCCCTGAGGAGGGCAGAGCAAGAAGATGGAGGGAGCTTGTGTGGTTGGTGCTAGTGTGGAACCTATGATCCAACCCTGAAACCACCAGCCTCTGGATTTCTGAGTATATTAAATGAGAAGTAGCCTTAGTGTTATGGCTATTCTAGTTGCATGTTTAGTTACATGCATCCAAAAGCATTAAAACTTATACATCAAAAGAGCACTCTCATTTTCAAGTATTTCAGTAGAACCCAAACCCAGTTTTCCCTTAATGATCCCCACAAAATATGTGACAATATTTTGCCACTGGGAGAAACAGGTCCTCACCAAACCAAATCTTCACATCCATTACTGCTTGTCCTCAAATTTTCTTCCATATCCACAAAATGGAGATGGTTCCTGTTTTTCAATTCGTTAAGTGTTTATGATGACTGCTAACCTAATTGATTTGTGGTCCCCAAATTAAAGACACTAGAAAACATTTTTTATGGGTGGTTTTCCATGTGAGTTCTGCCCAGGCTGTGCAGTAATTTATGGAAGTGCTAACAGACTAAAGGACAAAGTGATGTGTAATTCACCAGAAGAGCCCTGAGAGGCTGCGTAATGTACATTACTTCCCATTATCACACCTGTAATAACCATCAAACACACTGGTGGGCAATGAGTGACTCCCTTGCTTCTGAGCTGGTCCCCTGCTCAGACCAGAGCTCTGAGCCCAACTGTTTGTGATGAAGACACCCCAAAGAGATTGGGGGACCCAAACCTGAGAACAAATCAGTCCACTGCCTTCCAGAAGCCAGCCCAGATTTAAAAAGCAATGAACAATTACAAGATATCTGATTAATATTTAATGAAGATGTAAATGATGAGAGTCAATACTGAATAGCGTGGTGAAATCTATTCCAGCAAGAGAAAGCAGCAGTAGTCCGTAGAAGGAGGGGGAACTGCCTTTCTTATTAGCCATTGTTCTTTAACTTCTCCCCAGCTCTAGCTGAGGCCTGGGCCCAGATTCCCCAAACAGCTGACAGTTTCAGCAAGAGTGAAATCAATCTTATAATCCTCCTAGCCATTTTATTCCAAATTTCCCTCTTTGTATGCCCTTTCTCTCTGTTCCGACTGTGCACTCGGTAACAAACTCCACATAGGGTTTCTGACATCAGACTTGCCTATTGCCAACATTCTGTCTGTCCCTCTGTCAGCTGAATGTCTGCACTGATGAGAGAGGCACGATGGCTCCAAGGCAATTCATCACCTCTGCGACTCAGAGAGAGCTACGGAGCCCACTTGTGTCAGAAGAAGCTGCCAATTCCTCAGTCAGAGGTTGGGAGTGGGTCTGAAGGTGCTGGTCCATGAAATAACACTGGGGAAAGGGAGAAGCTGCCAGAAGCACTGGAGAAAGAACTGTGAGCAACAAGGTGTAAGTGAAGAATGATCACTGCTTGTGCAGGACACTCAGCTCCTTAGGGAGCCCAAGCTGCCAGGGGCAATCTCCATTGGTAGGTTTACTCTTGGGCCTCCACCCAACAATGTTGAAGACAAGAACCAAAAATAGAGTTTCCTTGGAAAACAATTATCCCAGCCAACAGCCTCTTCTCCCAACTAAGATAGTGATGGGAAGACAGGAATCAAACACCAAAGCTTATTTTCTATTTTCTTGGTCTAGGGAAGCACAGCCTCTTTGTCCCCGAGGGAGACAAGAATGTATTGCTTTTCCTGCTCCACTAGAGTATAATGAAGCCACCCAAACCCCAGAGGAGTTGGGCTTGGCCCCCTATGATCCTAATCATGTCCTCCCTTTTGCAGTCCTTTGGCCTCCCTCCTTCTGTTATAGCCTCTGAGACTCTGTAAAGGGAATCCCAAAGATGGCTGCTTCCATTTGAGAATACAAACTTGCTCACACACCTCTCCCTGCTCCAGAATGCTCTCTGCAGAGAGGGATGGTGAGAAGAGCTGCTCAGTCACTCTGTCATCACCTTTCAGAACTGTTGCTGCGCTATCTGCAAGCTCAGCGGGTGGCTTTCTGTCTTAGCCTATTTTATTTGTGAAGACTGATTTTAGGACCTACAGGACTCTTGGTCCCACACTAATTTTTTTCTTTCTCTAAACAGACTTGTGAAGGCTCAAGTGAGGCTACATGTCATAGAAGATAAAATGTTTTCCCCTGCAATGTTAGACACAGAAACCACATTAGGTATTTCAAACAGAGGGGGTTTAATACCAGAAGTTGGTTACATGAGTCAGAGAAGAATGAGAAGTTAAAGAGGAGCCAGTAAGGCAACACAAAGATTAGGCACAGGAGGCTGTTGCTACCATCCTTAGGATGGAGAGACATGGGAAGAGAGGGTGTTACCTGACGCCAGAAGCAGGACCATATGACAGGAGATAGAGACATGGCTACAAGATGGGTGCTGAGACCATAGAAAGAGGGGTTCCTATGTGGGGACTGTGTTTGACTATTGCTGTGTAAAAAAAAAAAAAAATTCCGAACCTTAGCTGGAAACACCATACTTATTATCTTACAGTTTTTGTAGGTCAATAATATGGGGGTAGTTTAGCTAGTGGGTTTGGCTCAGGGACTCTCATGAAGGTTTCAGCTGAGTCTGAAGTTATGTTAAGATTCAAATAGGGGAGGATATCCTTCCAGGCTCACTTGCTTGGAGACCAGCAAGCCTCACTTTGCTGGCTGTTAGTTGAACAGACCAGTTTTGTGCCAAGTGGAAGTCTCCATAGGGCTACTCACAATATGGCAACTTTCTTCCTCTAGAGCAAGGACTCTGAGAGGCACAGCATGCAAGAAAGGGGGAGGATGATGGAAGGCACAGTCTTTTTATAAAGAAGTCTTGGAAATGATATCACAACACTTTATCCACATACTTTTTGTTAGAAGGAAGCCACTAAGTCCAGTCCATACTCAAGGAGAGGGGCCAGATACCAGGAAACAGGGATCAGGGACAGGGAGACTCTTAGAGACTATTTGCCACAGGGCTGAAGACAGAGGCAGAGTCAGCTCTAGGTCTGAGAGGGCCTGAAGCTTACACTATCTGGAGAATGTTTTTTTAGGAAAAAGAAAGAAAAATTACATAGACATGTACATCGACATTACAAATGCAAAATCTGACATAGGCATGTTGACTGCCAAATGTGTAAACAAAATAGGGAAGACCCAGTCAATGAAACACTATTTGATAATAAAAAGGAATGGAGTATTTATATGTGCTCCAACATGGATGAATCTCAAAATATTCTGCTCAGTGAAGGAAACCAGTCACAAAAGACCACATACTAGGATTCCATTTATATGAAATGTCCAGAATAGGGGAATCCATACAGACAGAAAGTAGATTAGTGGTTACCATGGCCTGGGGTTGGGAGCCTAGACTGACTGAAAACAGACACAAGGGAATTTAAGGGGGAGTGGTGATGTAAATTTTCTAAAACTGGATTATTGTGATGGTTGCCCAACTCAATAAATTTACTAAAAACCATTGAACCGTATACTTACAATGGGTGAATTTTATAGTATGTAAATTACATGTATATGTATTTTGGGGGTACCACGGATTCAACTCAGGGACACTCAGACACTGAGCCACATCCCCAGCCCTATTTTGTATTTTATTTAGAGACAGAGTCTCACTGAGTTGCTTAGGCCCCACTAAGTTGCTGAGGCTGGCTTTGAACTTGTGATCCTCCTGTCCCAAGATTACAGGCATGCACCACTGTGCTTGGGTATAAATTACATTTCAATAAATCTGTTCAAAATTATACATGCAGGCCATTGGAAGAGGCCTGTGCAAAAGTGAGAGGCCTTAGTGCTTCAGCTTCATTAATTTTTCTTGAAACTTGTCTGTGGATGAGACACAGGTATTACGGAGACACTGCCTGAGGGAGTCACAGGGCTGAAAAATAGGTAGCCCTCTTTCTTTCCCCCTCCAGTCTTCTGTTGGCCTAACCTTCCCAGAATCCAGACAAATGGAGTGTTTTGTGATACAGAATGGAGGAGAAGAAGGGCTGGGAACAAATGACAGGCTCATAGGCCAACCCCTACTCTGGCACCACCACACTCAAGGACCAATGTCACTCAGAATGTCTATCTTTCTTTCAGTATTGAAAGATGTCTTGAGAGGAACTCCAGAGAAGGCCCATGTTTCCAAATGAAGCCATAAGGTGCTGATTATTTGTCTTCAAACAGTATAAGATGCCAGATTTGTCAGTTAGTTTGTCATTCATTGATCACCTGAAGACTGAAAACCATCTACCTGTGTGCTTGTATGCATGAGGGGATGGAGAGTAGGCTTTGGGTGGCTAAGAGAGAAATTAGGAGATAACTCATGAAAGAAGATGAAGTGTGTTAAAGATTTACTATAGAATATATTGCCCTGGCAAATTTTCTCATTTAATTCCTTCTTTTTTTGGTACTAGGAGACTGAAGGATTCAACCCAGAAGTGCTTAACCACTGAGCCACATCCCCAGTCCATTATTATTAATTATTATTATTATTATTATTATTTAGAGATAGGAGCTCACTGAGTTGCTTAGTGCTGCACTAAGTTTCTGAGGCTGACTTTGAACTTGCCATCCTCCTGCCTCAGCCTCCAGAGCTGATGGTGTTATAGGCATGCACCACTGTGCCCAGCATCTCATTGAACTCTTGGAAGCAATGGGTACTAATGGCAGGGCAGTGGGAGCAGTCTTTCTGTCCTCGGTGCAAGGAAGAAGAGGATGCATTGTTTGGAGACAAATTAAAAAACAATAATGAGGGCTGGGGTTGTGGCTCAGTGGTAGAGCACTTGCCTAGCATGCATGAGGCCCTGGGTTCAATCCTCCACATGGCATATAAATAAAATAAAGGTCCACTGACAACTAAAAAAATATTTGAAAAAACAATAATAAAATGAACCCTAAGTTGGTCTCTTTACTTAACAGCATGTACAAGCTTATTGAAACCATGTCAGTGATAAAATGCTATTCTCATTGTCCCCTAAATATCTTTTTGGATTAAGTTCTACAATTCCAGAAGTTACTGTTGAGTCTTAACACATTTGTAAGCTTCAAATTGGCACATCTTCATCACTTCCCTTTAATAACCAGTGTTTTCTGCATGGAAGATAATGCAAAGAGTCTCCTCTCCATTAGCCTCAGTGAGTTCGCTGACACACATCCTTAGCCACGCATATTCGATCCTAGAGTAGGTTCGAGTTGGTTCAGAATCATTTGAGCTCACTTCAGATGCAGTTTGCATCTCCAGTCCCTGCAGTACTACACATCCCTGCATTTATACGGTAGATTTGAAAACACAAGAGACTTGTCATTGAATATGCAAATCAGCCTTGGAACCTTGTGATGTTCACTCACTTGGACAATGTTTCCTCATGCAGGTCCTCCTTTCTTAAAATGATTAATATAAATAAAAATGTTAATCTCAACATTTTTCCTTTTTGTTCTACAATATTTAAAAATTTGTTTCCTATACTCTTCTACTGGTGTGAAAGTTCAACAAAAGAAAAAATGTTCGCTCTTGGTGTTTCTTGGGGACCATTATAATGGTAGGTTTCATTTCATGATTACTACTGAAAAGATTTTGTCATATAAAGAGAGGAAGTGTTCAAAACAATCTGCTTTGGGTGTCAACGCAGTGCTTTGAAGTATCCCCAGAAATAAGAGAGCTGAAACTCAAAGAGGTTAAGAAATTTGCTTAAAGACAAACAAATAATATGTCATAGAACAAGGGCTCAAATTAGGATTGTATAGCCAGGCATGGTGGTTCAGGCCTGTAGTCCCAGCTACTGGGAGGAGGGCTGAGATGGAAGGAGTGCTTGAGCCCAGGAGTTTGAGGGTAACAGGATAGTATTATTACCCCTATTTTACAGGTGAAGGAATTGACATGCAGAGAGATTAAATGACTTGCTGAGGACTTGCAGTTAGTAAATGGCCGAATAAGGATTTGAAGGCTAACTGCTCTAGTCACTGCTCATGTAACCCACACACTGGGTGTTCTCATCAACCCAGGTCTACTACTAAAGCCAGACTCAGTCTCATGTCAGCTGCAGTCTAGCAACTTAGATGCTCTTCCATTCCTGCTGTCAGCTGCCATCCTCCCCCATCTTGGGGGAAATCTCCCAGCAGATGCATGTGAGGAATTTCTAAGGGGCACAAATTACAACATGTTCTGAATTCAGCTCAGCTTGGCTGTTTACTGCAGACTTTGAAAGGAATGGGAAAGAAGTCTGACTTTTTGGAAATTGGATCTCTTGTGTGGTTTTCTAAGATACAGTGAACTCCCATACATGTCTTCGCAAGCTTTAATAAAAGTCTGGTCGCAATACTGACCTGCAACGCTAGATGGCAAAATGGTGCTATGGTACTTTGTTGTGACCTGAAAAAGCCTAGTTAAACCTTAAAAAAAAAAAAAAAAAAATTGAATCCACTTTTTTTTTCTTTTTAATTTTTAAATGTATTTTAGGAAAACAAAGTTCTATGTGAAGTAAATATCTTACTTTTAAAAATAATTGTTTAGAAATGCCCTATTTGGAATTGTCCCAGTTTTTCCAGCTCTATCAATTAGGTAAATACATGTCTCGCTGCCTAATGGCCAGCTGGTCAAAAGCTACCTCCTAATTGATCAGATAAAAATGGGAGGATAACAGAAGATAATGGAGATAGTATGAAATGCACTTTCAAAAGCTGCATGTTAACATAAATGTGACAAATGTGTACGGCACAGATGTCATCTGTCATGGCCTCTTCTGTTTAAATAAACTTAGGAGCAAATAACAAATTGGACACACTGCTGCTCCTCATTTTGTTCATTCAGAAATAAGCACCTCTTATGTACAAGACAGTTATAGGCGGCACAGTATGTGAAAAGAGTTCTGCTTTGGCATTTAAGCAATCTGTGTTCTAAAAGAGGACAAAAGACAAATGTACCAATACTGTCAACAGTCAGCCCCTGAATCATTCTTCTTCCAGAGACTCATGGGCAGAGCTGCTAACCCCCCTCCATTCCCCTTCACTGCAAGCCTCAAGACCACCCAGGGTCCTGGCTGGGGCAGACAGCACATCAACATATTAAGACTGAGGCCCAGGAAGCAGAGGCTCAGGGCTAGTTGCCTTGGCATATCAGATGTAAGCCTAGTGCCTATCTTATTAGAGGGGCCCCATAACTGGTAGCAGGAAGAAGACAGGAATCAGGATGTAAGGCCATTGAGGAGAATCAGTCTAGGAAGTGTTTTAGAACTTTGCCACAGACAATGATGACAGGGGTGGAATTACAGGCATGCAGTATCACCAACAAGACACGGGGGCAGAGAACTCTCTTGGCCAGGGCAGCCTGCTGTGGTTAGAATAGTGGTTCTTAAATTATGGTTGGCCCGGAAGCATCAGCATCTCTGAAAATTTGTTAGAAAGGAAAATTTCAGGTTCCACCTCAGACCTAGGGAATGAGAAACTTGGGGGTGGGGCCCAGCCATCTGTGTGTTAACAAGCTGTCCGTGTGTTTCTCAAGCTCAAGGTCAAGAATCAGTGAGTTAGAGTATGGCTCCTGCCAGAGAGGGTTGATAAACAAGGCGAGGTACAGGGGTTAGGTCTTGAAGTGCCTGGTGCTAAGGAGATTGTTTTTTCAGTTTTATCTTGCAGACAATATGAGAGCCACTGAGGATTGGTTTCTAAGCAGCAAAGTGACCAGAACAGATCTTTGATTCAAATCTATCACCTTTGCAATGGTGTGGAGCAGGATGTAGAAAGAGATGCCCTCCTTCAGGGCTGGTTTCCCTTCTGTCTTCACTATACAGCACTATCCCTACTTCTCTAATCTTCTTTTTTGGGGGGCAGGGAGTTACCAGGGGTTAAACTCAGGCGCACTCAACCACTGAGCCACATTCCCAGCCCTATTTTGTATTTTATATAGAGACAGGGTCTCACTGAGTTGCTTAGAACCTCGCCTTTGCTGAGGCTGATTTTGAACGCCTGATTCTCCTGTCTCAGCCTCCTGAGCTGCTGGGATTACAGGCAAGCGCCACTGCATCTGGCTCTAGACTTCCTTTTCTATAGCTTTGTCTCCTAGTGATCTCACCCACTCTTCTGGTGTCAGCCACCCACCCCTGGCAGGTGACTACCACAACCTACCTCTCTTTACCAGGAAGGCTGGCTCGATTTCCCAGATGTCAACTTCACACAAAGCACAGCCCAAACTGAACTCATCATCCACAAACCAGTTTCCTCTTCTAGCTTCTTGACTTATTGCTATAACCAGCTACATTGCTATTTGGGCTTGAACGCATTAGAGGTCATCCCAAAAGCTTCATCAACCTCAGACTCAAGTAAGCACTTCCTATTTATCTTTCCAGGAGTCCTTGGCACATGATTTCATTCCAACACATTGACAGGTGCATTGGTGCCCAAGGGTGAATGCCTTATGGGAAAACTGGATTTCATTTGTGTTTGTGCTGTACTGATACCCAGCAGAAATGGGGCAGACAATGGATATTTAGTGAATGAGGGAGTAAATTCTGCCCCTTTAAGTTGAGAAGAGAGAGAAAAACAGATCAGGGAGGAGTACAGAGATGCCTGCAGAGCCAATTGCTACAGAGGCTGCAAACCCCATAGATGGCCCTGGATAAACCCTTGAAGCATTTGCTTTCAGGTGCTATGAGGGAAAGATTTATTATCAGGAAATAGAATTAGATTACAAGAAATTAGCAGAGGGAATAAGAATTAAAGTGGGGGGTGGGGCAGGGATAGATGAAGCTTTCTGGAAGCCTGAGGAAGATGGAAAGAGAGATGTGAACTAGCAGTACATAGAAAGAAGGGAAAAAAGAAGGACATTATCTGTTTTTAAAGGTAAGGGAAATGTAAATATGCAATTTCAGAAAAGGCAAACAATCAAACAAACAAACAGCAGTAGTGTAGGAATACTTAGGATGAGTGGTGCAGATCATGCTCAAGAATCTCAAAAAGGGGGCTGGGGCTATGGCTCAGTGGTACAGCACTTGCCTAGCATGTGTGAAACACTGGGTTCAATTCTCAACACCACATATAAATAAAGTCCATTGAGAACTAAGACAATATTTTTAAAAAAGAATCTCAAAAAGGGAGAGGCAGGGGGGGTGCAGTGGCATACACTTTTTTATATCCCAGCAGCTTTGGAGGCTGAGGCAGGAGGATTGCGAGTTCAAAGCCAGTCTCAGCAATGGCAAGGCATGAAGCAACTCAGTGAGACCGTGTCTCTAAATAAAATATAAAATAGGGCTGGAGATGTGGCTCAGTAGTCGAGTGCCCCTGAGTTCAATCTCCGGTACCCTCCTGCCCCCCCAAAAGAGGAGAGGTAGTTGAGATCATAGAAGAAAGGGCTGGTCTAGGAGCAGAGGATCTGGCTGAAAGGGGTCAGCAGTGATGCTATATTTGTAGTTTCTGAGCATGTCATCTCTGAGGTCAGGTAGGGGAAAGGTGGATACAGATACAGGCTGTGAGGAAGAAAGATTAGTAAGTTCACATGGGTATCTGTGATATTGAAGAAAGGTAAACAGAGGCAGGAAGGGTTTGGAGGCCTTGAGGAGAGCAGAAAATGTTTAGAACAAACATATATGATTGCATAGACAGTTAGCAAGATGCCCCCATACAAGCTCCCCAACTTCGTCTATACTGGGCCTGCTGCCTGTACTGTGTTCCATCTCCTGGTCGAAAGCTACTTTCTCCCTGAAATCTTCTTTGACCAGGTTCCTCACCTCTCCCACCCCAAGGCAAGATGTTCTTTAAAAATCACATTTACATACTACTTTATAGCTTAAAAGAAATTGGATGTATCTTTTCCTCTCTATATTATGTTAACCAGCCACTCTCTCTTTTGTAACTACACAGCATTCTGCTCATTACAGGAATTTAATGTTCTTGTTCCAAAAACACTAGATTTCATTTTGTCTACCACTGGGTTTATTTTTTTTATTTTTAAATACTAGAAAAATTTATTATATGTATGATACACATATATTTTTATATTACATGCAGTCTACCTTATATGTTTTCTTAAACTTATTACTATACTATATTTAGTTTTTTTAATTAGTTAAAATTTAGTTTACAGAAAATGGGTCTTATTGTGGCATATTCATATATATAAATAATACACTTTGATCATTTCTCCTCTCCCCTCCCCCACCTCTTTAATAGCTTCTGTGCTACTCTCATGGCTTATTTTTTCCCCTGAGATCCCATACACGTGGGAAAACATGTGATACTTCAGGCAGTGAGTTTATTAAAAACCAGAGTCATATCCAACTTGCCTTTGTAATGCCCATGCCTAACACAGCACTTAGTCCATATTGGAAACTCAAAGGCATGAGTTGGATTAAATGAATGAATCTCTACTTAAAACATATGCTTACAATAAGCCCAGTTCTTCAAGATATGGTTGTATGACAATTTGTTCTTGTCCCTGTTAGTAGTCTTTTCTGCAGATTAAATAAACATAGTTCCATATATTTTTTCCAGAAAAATGTATATTCATTGTTTAGCCTTAAAAGTGATTTTATTCACACTGCTCAAAATTATACTGTTAAAGTTATGCCTTCAGAACTGGCCCCAGTGAATTCTGAACCCTCAGTGCTTCATTATTCCTGGTTTGGCACAGATTTGAAGCTGGTTTTGCCTGTTTTTCTTCCCATTACTAAAAAAAATGTGAATAGGCACAATGAAGTTCTTGCCCCTAAATTCAATTCACATTATGCTTCCTTGTTAAACTGTGATGGCTTCTCTTTTGAAAGGCATAGTAGAAGATTGCTTTTTTTTTTCTTGGAATCAACCAGAGTCAATTCTAAATATGCAGTTTAGTTTTAAAGTATATCCCAGTAATAATTTACTGGGATCTGCAGCCAACTCAGAATCCTTCATTTAACCCATAGCACCAATGTGGGAAATAAAATGAGCTCCTGAAGTCTACAGATATAAGGGAAAGTTGTCTGAATCCAAACTTCACCCACAATTTCCCAGAGTTTGTGGGATCCTCAGCAAGAAGAATGTGGTGGAAACCATGTTCTAACACTCCATCTTCACTGATGGCCACCATGTTCTGGAAGTCTGAAGATAACCATATGTATTAAAGGTATAAATTTCTTGGGTTTCACTCCCTTGAGATACTGATGGGGTTGACCTGAGGTTGGGCCAGAGAATATCTTTTTTAAAATATGTAAGGTTGAATTCTTTCAGAAGCAGACTCTGAGATAAGAATGCAAAAGCAATGAGTTCATTTGGGAGGTGAATGCTAAGAATCACACTGATGGGGGTGGGAGGAAAAGGAGAAAGCCAAAAAGGCATGTGTTATGGAGCAAGTTAATGCTGTGGGAAACCAGAGCGCAATCGCAATGGGAACTGTGGGGGTTGGTAAGGAGCACGTCTTTGAAATACTTCATCCTAGTTGCAAATATACTGAGGTGTCAACTTTTATCATTGACTTCTTGGCAGTGCCAACTGGATATCTAAGTGACCCAAGGGGGTTGTGGCAACCAGATGGATGTGTTCAGTTGAAGTCTCTCTGATTGGCTTGCATAGTGATGCTGATTATCTAGGGACTGTGGCTGGGACACACACATGTCTGCTGTTTGAGGTAGAGCCAAGGCTCAGAGTAGACTAGATTTGGGTAATCTCACCAGGATTTTATGCAAAATCCCAATAGTTTGAAAAATTTGCCATTTTTCGACCTTATACTCCCTGTCTTGGTAGCAATCATTACCAAAGACGCAGGTTTTTACATTGGAATAGACTTAAGTCCAATCTGCAACTTTAGCTACAGCATTTATTAACAAACAGTGAACAGTGCATAACTGACTAAAAAGAAATAGGACTAGAAGGAAAATAAAACACAGGGACTCCTCTATTGTGAAAGAGGAAGGAGGGAAGTGTCATAGTCTACATCGAGTTGTCTTAATTATCTCAGCTTCTATGAAGTCAAGGACATTGACATTTTCTGTGCGTCCAGACTGCTTGGAATGCCTTCCAGCTGCAGCATTGGGACCTTAATAAACGAGCCATATTATGTTTATACTTTACTGTTTAAGTAATGCTATTTCACTCTGTGTAAAGCCACTTAAAACACCAGTGGAAACACATGCATGGACCATGAAACAACTTTAAATGGATAATCAATTTTTATCACATATTGAGGGTTAGACTGGTATATCTGAGTGAATTATGAAAGTCTGCATGTACTCTGGTGAGGAGTGTTTGCATACCAAATCTTTGCCTTTGTTAGAAAACCAGTCTGTAGTGAGGGAGGTGGAAGTTTCCAAAATCTATCACCAAAAATCTTCTTTTGTTCTGGGAGAATTTTTCAGAACTTTAAAAATATGGGTGTATTTTATTTGGGCATAAATGTGAAGGGTTATATTAGAAACCTTAATTTCTTTGGACAACAGTTCTCCTCTAAAATGGAGGGGTTTTGTTCCACCCCTACCTAAGGCACCCAGAAGGTATGACCAGGGTGTATATGAGCTTACTGAGGAAAACGTAGAATGTATTATACCCTAAAACTTATGGGGAATGGTTTAAAACAAACATGAAGAAGTTGTTTATACAGTGACTAGAAGACACATGGAACTCATTTTACCCACGTAGCTGGGCAGAATGAGAAGGCGAATATGGTCAAGGTGAATTTGGATCAATTCATGGATAACAGAATCATAACAGTTCACTAAGGGGAAATTAGGCAGGTTCAAGTTACATCCCTAACCTCTGAGGATTTCGTGCATGCAAATTGCAACATTCTTATAAAACATTGGTATCACCTTTGGAGACAGCACAAGATGGGTGGACCACTGATATGACACAGTATGACATTTCTTATATTAAATAAAGGATATTGAAAATGTCAGATAATTTGAGTGCTCTGAACCACCAAGAAGCTATCAGCTCTTCCATCTTCCAACTTCCTTGAAGCACTTATCAATCCTTTTCCGGTCCCAAAAGTGAGCGGGGCGGAGAAGGTTCATCATCATTATTACCCTCCATATTCACTCCACCAATTACACACCAATTATAAACTACGATTTCCTAAAGTATCTTCAAAAAACAAATATTATCTCCTATTTGGAAATTAGGACCCAGAATTGTAGGGCAATAGACAAATCTGAATTTTGTAATAAAATGATATATGCTTCATTCAATTCACCTATTAATTCATTCATTCAGCATTTTTTATAGGATCAGTACTCCCTTTGATATATCCTAATCACCAGTTGGTTTCACTTTAAAAACCTAGCATTAAGTGAATTTTAACTAAGTGACAAGTCAAGTGAGAGTATTTCAATCGAATCCTCTCCTCCATTTGCTATTTGAACCCTTGTGATATTTGCACATAAGAACAACCACAGGGGCTACACATATTCCCTTATGGGAACCTTCACATTATGACATGTTTGTATCAAGAGTTTTGATGCTATAAAACATGACTTTTTGCATGCAATAATTGTAATCTCTACTAATTGATTTCGTTATTTGTAGACTTTTTAAAAACCATAGTCTGACCGGTGTTGAAATGGATAAGCCCCTGTATTAATGTGTTCTCACTCTTATATGAGGAAGAACATTCTGTTTGTTTCAGGTCTTCATTCACACAGATCTTTTCTAACTCATGTTATTTTTCAAAATGTTCATAAGCTCCTGAGAATGTATTTCTGTTACCTCTGCCCTCCCCCTTTTCATTTGTGGGAGAAGAGAAAGAAGAGAAAGAAAAAGAGGAGCAGAAGAAGAAGAGAATGAGGAGAAGAAGGAGGAGGAGAAGCAGGAAGAGAAGGAGGAAGAGGAAAACCACTAAGGAAAAGGAAGGAGAGAGGGAAGGTCAATAGAAACTGAAAGAGAATTAATTTATTATCAAAGAAGAATTGATTTGTGCATAACAGGTCAACAAATGTACACAACAAGTCAAACAAACCTTAGTTTTCAGTGATAAAAACATTAAGCTCATTTAAAAAGTAAATGACAATAGTATTAATTTTATATTAAATTCATCACAAATAATTTATAGATTTTTTTGCTTTAAGAGAAAAATAACTATTAAAAAGTTGCTATAAGATGATAGATTTTGGGATACAAGATAAGGATTCTGGTCCAATTAAGAAATATTTTGGGACTGGGGATGTGGCTCAAGCGGTAGTGCGCTCCCCTGGCATGCGTGCGGCCCAGGTTCGATCCTCAGCACCACATACAAACAAAGATGTTGTGTCCGCCGAGAGCTAAAAAAAAAATATTAAATATTCTCTCTCTCTCTCTCTCTCTGTCTCTCACTCTCTCTTTAAAAAAAAAAGAAAAAAGAAAGATTTTGAGGACAAAAAAATGCATGAGAAATATCTTAGAAATTAAAATTGAAGGCTGGGACTGTAGGTCAGTGGTAGAGCACTTGCCTGGCACATGGAAGGTACTGAATTTGATCCTCAGCACCACATAAAATTAAATAAATAAAGTGAAGGTGTTGTGTCCATATACAACTAAAAATATTTTTTTTAAATTGAAATTACTCTTTCTGCTTAGTAAAGGTCATAGAAAAGGAGAAAATTTGTATTTTCACTTACTTTCAGTAAAGCCTGGAACACCTAGCTTTGATGTAAAGTTGGCATAAAAAAATAGAACAAAGAATTGAAGAAAATATGAAAAATAAAAATGATTACTATAACTGAGTCCAGAAAACTATAGCATTCTAAAGTTTTTTATATTCCTGCATTAGTTCCTTAAACTCTCTGTCTAATCTACTAAAATAAGACAAGGGTAAATAATAGCAAAGAAATACATTCATTTGTTTGTTTAAAAGGACTTTAAAGTACCTAAATGTCTTATGTATTAAGTACTTTATGGGAATAGTTGAAGGAAGGTTACAAAGGAGTTACAAAACAGTTAAAGTTGTAATTAAATTGGGAAGCAAAACATATATTTACAAAATAGCGCACTTAATAAGAAACTAAAATAGCACAAACTATACACATAAATGCAGAAAGGACATTGATGGAAATGTCTATTTCAGGTAAGAAAAATAATTCACATACCATAACAATTTATCAAATAAAAATATATATTGCACAAACATATACACTACATACAAACAAATATGCAGACATACATATAATTAGACACTCCTGTTGCTTCCAGGTAATCATGTATTTTTGTGGTTAACGCTGTATCCACCATAATATTTATTTTTCAGTTCTCTAGTTGGAGTTTGGTAGTGAAATTCAGTAACATTCAACAAACTGTAAATTATGAGGAAATAGCAAAAAATCTTCTTAATGGAGAAATCCGCATATACCCCTGAAGTGAACTTTAGTTCTAGTCCGTATATAATTCCTCACATATTTGTTTCCAATTATTCCACATTAGGCAAAAATACGTAATATTGCAATGTTCTACCCTCATATTCTTCTTCCTCATGTATCTAAATCCTGACACATCTATAACATTCATTTGATGAATAATAACATTTCAGTGCACTAGGTAATACATATGTTTTTTATTTGCCACAAAGAACTGTATTTCCTCAGCTGATTTATGTTCCACCTGGACAAAATTATTTTTATTATGGTTGATTTCATTTTCTCCAACATCCACAACCGAAAAGTACCTGTAAACTGCCAAAGACACAATGACAGTGGTGAAAAAAAAAGAACAACCTTGAAATTCAAAATCAAAACTTCCCATTTCTTCAGAGAACCCCAATGAAAACACAGTAACAATGCTTTGAAACTAGCAAACTCAAGGGAAACACAAACAGAAGCCTATCTTTTGCTGCATTTCCTTATGAAGACTACAGAAACTTCACAGACAGTTCCAAAGTTTTCCAAAACAGAGATAACCATAAGGGACTTATAAAGAAACTATCTAAACCATAAAGGATATTCATGACATCATATTGAAGAATGTTAATGATATTTTCTAATCACATGACTTCATTTCCTGAATTATACTTCATCTAGGTCCTGAGAAAAAGCACAGGGAGCATTGTCCTCTTTCTAAGTATATATTACAATAGTATTCTTCCCATGCCATTCTATGCCACTTTGTTCTGAGGACTTCAATGGAATTTTCTCAATAATTCTTTGAGCAACAAAATTGCAACACGTTAAAGCCAGTAATTCACAGAGTGTTTGGGAAACATCTCAAATGTTTGAGGCCATTTGCTTAATGAATATAACATGGACTTGTTTCATTCTTCTTTTCCTGGAATTGCTTTGAATTTCAAACATTTGTTAGCCATTAACTGCACTTTGCATCTAATATTGTATAATGCATTTAGGGCCCACATATAAAACTAACTTATTTGCGATCCTTTAACTACACTAATTTTCCTGCACAATAACCACTTTTATCAACACCCCTATGGTGGAACAATTAGTTCCAGTCTCAGTTTAACAGATTAAAAGAACTTTTCATCTGAAGATTCTTTCTGTGTCTTTCAAAATCAACCAAGCACAGTTCTCAAGAATCTTCTCTAAAGAGCTCTTTTTTTCCTAATTAGCTTTAAGTCCTACCTAAGTCAACATTTGCTATAAGTCCTCCTTCAAAATATGGTGACCAGTTATTTTTGAATAATTCTATAAAGTCAATCAAAATATAGATGCTCATTTGTTAAAGAAAAGGTTCCCCAATATAGGCCATAACTTGTACACACAAACATATCCATACTCTCACAACATAGGTATGTCTTGACTCAGGAATGAACCACTTACGAACATCTTTATGCATACAAATAACTAACCGATGCCACCATCTAATGCCAGTGAATGCCTTAAGAGTCTTTACAGTCAGTAAACTCTACTTAGTAAGTTTAGTTATTTGTCAGTGTCCCCATAACAAACAGTGACCCCATTTCTGTGGGCAAGCTTCTGCAAAAGTAATTTAGGTCCCAAATAGCTGAATAGATAATTCACATTCCTCCATTAAAGAAAGAATTTATTCCATATTTACTGGGCTCAAAGTTGTGTTGCTTATGGACAAAAAGGACACAGCACAACAACTACAACAAGAAGGAGGGTGAGAATCTAGAGTCAGGAAACACTACCCTGGACCAAGGTGTTCAAAGATGACTTCATGGAGGAATTCTCTGGCTATGCCTTAAATAAATGGATGTGCATTCAATGGGTGGAGATGGCTTGGGAATAGGGATGGTCATTTGGACATGGAAATTGGAAAAGAGCAAAGTCACTGAAGAATAAAATATGATCAGAGCATAGTGTACACGGTGGAGAGAAGATGAAGCCAGACAAAATCAGTAGCTGGGAGCAGATATAGAAAACTCAAATTAATAGAGGAGGGAATGAGGGTGGGCAATGGAGACACATATGGCTTTCATTATTTGTTTTTAAATGATTTTCCTGTAACTTTTAAATATCAGGGAAGTGAATAAATCATAAGTGTTCAGCTAAGGGTATTGCCATAAAGTAAACACCAAGGTCAAGAAATAGAGCATTGGGCTGGGGTTGTGGCTCAGTGGTAGAGTGCTTGCCTCACATGTGTGAGGCACTGGGTTCAATTCTCAGCACCACATATAAATAAATGAATAAAATAAAGGTCCATCAAACTAAAAAATAAAAAAAAAGAAATAGAGCATTTCCAACCCATGACAGACCCCCAGCTCACATGTCCTCCTAGTCACTATATCAGGCCCTCAATGGTAACCACTAATCTGACCTTGATGATAGTGACTACTTCACTTTTCTCTATAGTTTTACCACCTAAGCATGACTTCCTTAAATAGTTTAAGTCTGCTGCTTTTTGAACTTTATATAAGTGAAATTATGTAGTATAAAATATTTTGGGGCTGGGGATGTGGCTCAAGCGGTAGCGCGCTCGCCTGGCATGAGTGCGGCCCGGGGTTCGATCCTCAGCACCACATACAAACAAAGATGTTGTGTCTGCCGAAAACTAAAAATATATATATATATTAAAAAATTCTCTCTCTCTCTCTCAAAAAAAATATTTTGCATATAGATTCTCACATTGTGTTGTTTTTGTGAGTGCCATCCGTATTGTTGTGGAAGCTGTGGTTCATTCATTTTCATTGTGGTGGAGTTTTGCTTTGTGTGAGTATTCAATATTGATCCATTCTTTCGTGGATGAATATTTGAACGGTTTCTAGTTAGGGACTATCATGAACAGCACTGCACATTTTTGCATCCGTCTTTTAATTTTCTTTTTGTTTTTTAGCATTTGCCTGGAGGAGCAAGGAACCGGCCCAGGATGGACTCTATCCCTAGTCCACTCATGGCCTACTTTAGTCAATTTTTCATTGTTTATTTGATCAGTTGGAATGATACAAGAAGCATCTGCAAAGCTGCAGCCCCAAACAAAAGCCAGGAACATGCTAATAATTACAGCTAACCATATGTTTCTCCCATCATTCCATCTTCTGGCTTCTTCCTACCTACAGTAAAGGTATTTTTGTACATTACGTAAAAACCCTCAAAAAGGACTATTGACCCCAAGTAAGTATCCATTTGTGCTAGGCAAGTAGAAAAGAATATTGATTTCATTCTCTTTATGTCCTATTACTTCCAGGGAGGCAGATAAATGATAAAACGATAAGTTGTGTGAATCATGTGAACACACATTCTTCTGGGACAAAGCAACTGCAAAGGTTTTGCAGTTTTTTTTGTTTTGTTTTTTGTATGTGACTACTCATTCCCTTTAGAAAGGTTTCCAGTAAAAACATAACTTGTGCAATAACAGACTTCAAGATGAGACAGGTGATTTGAGAAACTTATTCCTTGATCACAATATTGAACAATATCATGAAGTTTCAACTCCACGCCCACCCCCGTTTTGCCACCCAAATTGCTTGATTTGCCATTTAACCATAACACCTTTAGTCCTGAATACTGCCAGGACACAATGTAAAGGAATCTGAACATCGCGGACTTGAGAAAAGGAGGATAAATCCAGTATTGCAAAGTTACAGTAGATGGTGCTAGATGGGTACAAAAGATCCAACTGCCATCTGGGCCACCTTCAAGATTTCTCATGAGCTTAGCAGTTTAGAAAATGTGCAATTTAGATTTATCAATTCAGGAGAGGCCCTCAGATAAAACAGTTGAATTAGTGAGATCAATGAATGCAGAACCCTATAATTAGACAATGTTGAGGTTTTTATGGAAATTAACAATGAAGACAACTTTAAAGCCGAGGTCAAATCGTCTATCTTTCTGGCGTATGGTGCCAATGTTAAATTACTAAAAGAATGATTTCCCATTCATTTAAAATAATGTCATCTGTAAGTTAATTTTTAAACTAATTGCCTTTCAGTATTAGTTATTTATCATTTATAAAATGTTTGTACACTTTGTAGGTTGGCTTTGAGATTTAAATGTCCTATATAATGTATGTAAAGTGATTTACAAAGCACTATCTACAATAAAGTAGTCTACACATGTAAAGTATTACTATTTTTCTTAACTATTACCAAAAAAGGCTTTTAAAATATTTGTGTTCATTATTTTTTTATGGCCACTTTTCTTTAGGCATTCTTCTTCTTCTTCTTCTTCTTTCAGTTTTTTTTTATGTAAAATGACTGAGACATACGATAAAAAGTCAATGATCTTGAACATGTATGCTTCCCCCTTGAAGCCACAATACAAAATGGCAGTTGACTATCCCAAATCAACAAGCCAGAGATTAAGCAAGCTCCTGTCCTTGATGTCAGGGCTATCTAGGCTTAAGAAGAGAGACTCCCAACCATTTCCCTGGCACATCTCATCTCCGGAACAGATGCTTCCCTCCCATCATCTGCTGAGCGCTCAGTGGATACCTTGGTCCTTGGCTTCCCTTGAGAAAGGAGCCACATGACAGCGTTAACCACATTCAGGATGTGACTTATCTTGGAATCTGTCAGCAACTGCAGGAAAATTTTGGATCCAGTGTTAGGTCACCCGCACTACCTCCCCAGAGCCATGTTCAATTTAGGTTCATATGTTGGACAGGGCATGGAGGAAATTCTTTTTTTCTGAAAGGCAACCCACATCCCTCAGCATTCCATGATCTGTCCAGCCTAAAATACCATCTTAAATGCATATTAGCAAATCCTTGGAACTCCAAAAGCTTTTTTCAGAGGCTGGAAGGTCAGACTTTAAGTGAACTCTCTATATTTATGAATCATTATGGCTATTGACTGAGTTGTGAGATGTAGTTCTAATGCGTCTGTCTCCCTTATCTAAACAGAATGTCAAATGTCCCATTGACGGAGCTACTATCCATAATGATGACATTTTAGTGGTGCTTTGCTTTTTATACAACCCAGCACCTAAATGCTTAAGTAAATACAATTAATATTAGTACTAAATAATAATAGTAATATAAATATCTCTTTTATTTATTTTCCAATATGTATTTAGTGTATTGTCCCTGGAAGAATCTGCCTCGTCCTTGCTGTAATCAATAGTCACAGTAGTCACAGTGAAGCTTCTCCAATCACACTGACAGTATATCCACAAACGAATATGCAATAGGCCTGTCCAGTAAGTAGGAGGAGAAAAATCCATATTTTTAAATGTCATAGAAGCTATTCCTGCAGTTGCCCAGCAGCCGACTTTCAAATGTTAATAATTAGGCTGTGGGCCAGACCTATTGCTCAGCAGCTAATACACTGTGTGGTGCTACTACATGGGAGACCTGGAGCTCAGCTAAGGCTGGCTGGAAGCTCTCCTATCTTGCAGCTGGAGCAGAGAGCGCTGTGGAGGTGACACTGGGCACCTTAGAGGAGAGAGCTGCGTGATATATCACCACTCACCAGCCCTCACTGGAGACCTGTTTAAAGGAAGATTACAGTCTCAGCAGAGCCTCTCATTTCTCCTGGTCACGGGGTTATGGAGCACTTTACAACTCGTGCTACAGGAAAGCAGGGAGGGATTTAAATGAGAAACTGGAAGAGACCCCCCTTAAGCTTTATCCAAGAAGTTTCTGTTTCAGCTGAATTAGAGACAGCCAGACCACTATTTTTTTTTAATGTAAACTTTAAACAGGGATGCTCTATGCTTTGACCATATTTCATCTTCACAAATTTAACAACTTGGGAAGCTGCTGATATTCTAGCACTAAAACAATTCTTTTTCAGGATTCAGGTGTCTTTACTACTGATCTCTCTGGAGCACCTACTATTCATAGGAGAACAGCCCTTATAACATCAACAAAAATATTCTTGTTAATGTTCATTAACAAAACTACTTGGGGACTATTTAAAATTATTCCTGCCACAGTCTCTCCAATGGATGAATTCATTTCCTTCATTTTTAACCATTGCTGGGAATTCTGATTTCCAAATCTTTACCTATGTCCCTTACCTTTAATTGACAATTTCTAGGGGCAGCCTCAGTGGTTTTTGAAGGTTAATTTGTAAAAGAAGAGATAATATTGATTCCTTAAAACTGCTGTCAATATGAATATCAAAGGGCCCATCAACTTCCCAGATACACCATGATCACTTTGTTTTCTCTCTTCACCTTTGACTCCTGCAAACAATTTACCACAAAACCCAGCTGTTCATTTTTTTCCTTCCATGATATCTCTAAGGTCTATTTGTTAATCCAATAAATATTTACCAAAGGATAGGCCTGGGCTCTAGCTGCTATTTTTGGAATCACCATCCTGGACCAATACTGTGGTGAACTAAAGGTGACCACAGATTCTTTGGCAGTTATTCCATTGGGAAGTTTGATGTATTTAATGAGATTATAAGCCTTTTAACGTATAGACTTTATGTTCTATACATAAACCAAATACATGACTCATCACAATTAACATTTGCTAGCCCATATTTTTTTTCCATTAGAATTTGACAGAATCCCATTGGTATTGAAGTGACTTCTGGGGATGGTCCAAAAAAGTCCAGAAAGACTTTTATCTCTAGAACCAGAAACTTTGTATTGATTCTCTAAATTATGACAAAATTTACTTGAAAGAGTTCATTACAACTCTTTCTTATAATGATCACAAAACTTTTTTTTTTCTTATCACAGGAAGAAATAAGAATGGCCAAGGATTGTCTAGTAGATTCCCACAGATCATTATCCGTTAAAGAGACTCCATAAATAGTTTCAATCTGTCAGGTTACTTTCATTGGGCAGTAATAATTAATGTCCTGGGATTTTTTTTAGCTTTATCAAAGTATATTTGCTATCCAAAAACATGCACACATTTGAATATGTGTGTCTTGATGGGTTTGGTCATGGCTAAACATGGTTTTTCATATTTATTTTTTAGTTGTAGTTGGACACAATACCTTTATTTCATTTATTTATTTTTATGTGGTGCTGAGGATCTAACCCAGGGCCTCACAGGTGTGAGGCAAGCACTTTACCACTGAGCCACAACTCCAGCCCCATGGCTAAACATGTTTAAATGTTGATTTTAACTTATCAGTAAAACATCCAGACTTTCCAATGCTTGGCAGTCATTTTGGACAGAACCTAAATAACTTAATTTGAAACTCAGTGTAGATGGCAAAAAGCTATTGAGAGGAAGGTTGATATGTCAAAGCATGGAAATTTTAAAACTACATAAATATGCTGGAAAAACAAAATAACAACCTTCAATTGTTCAGAGAATTCTATTTCTCCAGGAATTGCTTTGGATCTTCACCCCAACACCAAATAGCATAAAACAAAGCAAGTAAAATGATGAGTGGCGTGAATTTGCTTTTTTAAAACCATAAGCACTGTTGGCCTTAGTTATTATGTGTGCTTTAGTTTTACAGACATTTAATAAAAACAAACAATAGAAGGAATATATTTATTGATCACTTAACCATGTAACAGCCCAGTACAGGAATTGTTTCTCCAAGAGCTACAGGGGTGGGGGTGGGTGAGAAATGCACACAAATAACCAGAAAATTATTTCATGATATAAGTTGCAAAAATAAATTCTAAAAATACTACTACAATGCTTTAGGAATACCAGAATGGAAATAATTAATTTGAATTAGAGGAAAGTGTGGATGGGGACAATAATCAGCAAAAGAGTCCTGGAGGAGATTGCTTTTTTCCTAGGAAATGACAAATAATTTCAGCCAATGTAGAGGGCAGAGTTAGAAGTGGGGAACGGAAGAGAGGACTCTTGTTGCAAGAACTGTGTGAGCAACCTACAGAGGAGATTTGGGATAGGGAGAAGATGAGATCCCCTGTGGATGCCACACTGGGTACAAGGTGGATGGGGATGGGTGGGAAGTGCAGAAAGGTAGACTTTGAGGGGCTTTTAAAACCCTCCTAAGGCAATTGGATTTTGCAAACAATGAAAAGCCATAAATATTTGTGAGCAGGGGAGTGACATTGTTATCAAATACATTTTTTTTTCATTAAATTAGGAATCAATGGAAGGATTTTTTTTTAAAAAAAAACATGTCTTATGGTTGAGATATTAGGTGTCTCCCAAAAGCTCATATGTGAGACAATGCTAGAAAGTTTAGAGGTGAAATGATTGGGTTATGAAAGCCTTAACTTAATCAGTGCATTAAATCCCTAATAGAGATTAACTGGGTGGTAACTGTGACTGGAGGAGGTGGGTCCCTGTGGGTATGCTTTGGGATATATAATTTTGTCCTTGTTTAGTAGAGCTCTCTCTCTGCTTCCTGATGTGATGCATTCAGAGACAGCACTGTGGTGGCAGCAGGAGAACTTGTGATGTCCTGAGAACTTTTCTCTGTCACACTCTTCCACCATCATGTTATGCCTTACCTCAGGCCCTGAGGAATGGTGTCAGCTATCTATGGACCAAGATCTCTGAAACTGTGAGCCCCAAATAAACTTTTACTCCTTAAAATTGTTCTTGTCAGGTCTTATGGTCACAGCGATGAAAAAGCTGACGAAAACACCATGAATTCAATACAGAAAAACTGTTCAGAACAATAAAATATCCCCATAGTGGAATATTAAGCCAACACAAAAAGGTTGAGAATGATTTCTACACATAAATGCATCTCTGGGATATGTCATTAAGCAGTGTATTTAGCATAGCATCCTCAGTGAGATAACAAGTTCTCCTGCTGCCACCACAGTGCTGTCTCTGAATGCATCATGATCCCTGGTTTGTCCACCCAGAGAGCTCAGCATGAGCTGTTCTCACCACAGGCACAGATACCTATTGGGCCCTCAATCACTGACCACTTTGATGTCACTACTCTCAAGGCTGTTTAAGTCACCTCCCTAAGCAAGCTTGGACCACTCCATGAGGTAACGTTGCTCTGATTTCCCCAGTCTCTCTCAGTGCAGAAGTTTCCTGAGGCTGGGGGAGGGCCAACCTGAGAAGCATCCACTAGCACTGTACTCTCAGCACCCAACTGATTTAGACTTCCTACAGAGGCAAAGGGCCTACCTACCATACACTAAGGGGTAAGAAAGTCTTTTTCTTCTTTCCATTGGGTAATTTTAACCTTAAGGCCCAGATGCTATTTAGTTCCAATTGTCACAACTTCTATGAAGGCCATTTTGCAGATCTGTCATAAGCAAGTGTTTGTGACTTAAACTGGACAAGGGATAATTTCTCTTTCATTGTATCATGACTTCTTATACCTCACAGACAGATTATAAGTCTTCTTTTGTATCAATTGAATAGTTTATCAATGTCATACAATGTTTTATTATTTCAGGATGGTTTTGTTGCTTTCTTTACCTGGGTTTGGGTCCCAGCTCCAGCACACTCCATCTGAGTTACTTTGGGTAAATTATTTAATCAATCTGTGCCTTAATTTCCTCATCTATGAAATGGGAATATCATAATATTTACCTCATAGGTGGTTGTGAGGATTAAATGAGAAAATTCACACAAAATTCCCAGCCCACTATTACTGGGCACACAGTGTTTATTAATGTTTACTATAATTTAAAATACAATGCTGAGGGGAAATGATAAGATGAGAAAAAACTCATGATTTGATAAACATACATTGTGTTGTGTTTACAAGAACCAAATTAACACATCCTTCAACATCCATAGTGCAAATTACATCCTCTGAATTTGTTCATATTATAACTTAAAGATTGTACTCCTTGACCAACATCTCCCCATTTTCCCCAATCCCTGTCTTGCCCCTGGTAACCATCATTCTAGTCTTTGCTTCTGAAATTTGGACCTTTTAGATTCCATAGGTAAGTAAGATCATACAGTATTTGCCTTTTTATATCTATCTTATTCCACTTAGCGTAATATCCTCCAGGTTCATCTATTTTGCCAATAACAGATTTCCTTTTTTAATGACTGAATAATCTTCAATTGCATATGTCATATTTTCTATATCCTTTTATCTATTGATGAACACTTAGGTTATTTCCCTTTCCTGGCTGTTGTAAATAATGATGCAACAAGCATGAGAATGCAGATATCTCTTTGAGATACTGATTCTATTTCCTTTGGATATATTACCAGAAGTGAAATTGTTGAATTGTATGGTATTTCTATTTTTCATCTTTTGAGTAATACCTATACTGTGTTCTGTAATGGCTATACCTATTTATATTCCCATCAACAGTGTGTAAGGGATCCCTTTTCTCCACCTCTTACAAAAAACTGTTTCTCTCTCTCTCTCTCTCTCTCTCTCTCTCTCTCTCTCTCTCTCTCTCTCTCTCTCTTTCAGTAATAGGCATCCTAACAAGTGTGGAATGATATCTCAGTGTGGTTTAGATGTGCATTTTCTTGATGACTAGTGATGTTAAGCACTTTTTCATATACTTGTTGGTCATTTTCATGCCTTCTTTGGAAAAAGAACTATTCAGATCCTTTGTCTATTTTTTTAATCAAGTTGATTACCTTTTTGTTATCGAGTTATCCTTTCAGGATAAAGGCCACATATCACAATGTCATAGCTAATATCATACTCAATGGTGAAAAGTTGAAAGTCTTTCCTCTAAGATCAAGAACAAGAAAAGGATTCCTACTGTCACTACTTTTATTCAAAATAGTAATGAAAGTCCTAGCTGACGCAATTAGGCAAGAAAAAAACATTCAAACTGGAAAGGAAGAAGTATAATTTTACATTTGCAGGTGTCATGATGTTATAGAGAGAGAACCTTAAAGACTCCACAAAAAAAAAAACTGATTGCAACTCATAAAGAAATTCAGTTAAGTTACAGATACAAATAAACAGTTCATGTTCATGGATTGGAAGACTCAATATTATTTAAATGCACTCTTTTGCTCCAAACCTACAGGTTTGAGTGAGGGAAAGAAAAGAAAAATCCATCCACAATGAAATTAAGAAATGGCTACTATAAGCCAAATAATGATGAATATTTGTTGCCAAATACAGTGAAACTTGGACAGAATTATGGAACAATGCTGGGACTTAACAAATAACTTTCCAGATCTCAAGAAGGATGTAAATATCTAGGCACATGAATGAGAGGCATTTGAAGTGTCCATAGGTAAGTGTTTAGATGTAATGTTGAGAGTTGAGACTATGGAATGAGTGAGCCATGGGGGAAGAGGGATTATCACTGTGTAGACTTTTTTCACACTAAAAAACTATAAGAGAAGCAGTGAGGCTAAAGAAATGCCAATATGGGTATGTCATTTTTGCTTTCCTCAGCTCAGATAAACTTCCTCTAGATGAATCAGGGGTGACACCAGCTTACCAGGAAGTGGCTGGTGGCAAGATTGGAAAGCAAAGAAAAAAAAAAAAGACAAAAACTAGTTAAGTCTGTGAAAGAAAAAGCTCAGAAAACTGACAAGTTGGACTAGGAGATCTCCCATGTGAGTGCTAGTCTCCCCTTAAGGATGTGTCAAGAACTCAAACAGAGGGGTTGCCTCCTGGAAAGAGATCTACATTTGGCCACAGTTTCCAAAACCAGCATACCTGATTTAAAGGCAAAAGTTAACCACAGCATCTCCCAATTATTTTCCTCACAGTTTCTTTTTTATTTAAAAGCAAAATTTTACCTACAATAAATGGCACAAATCTATATTGTACAATTCAATGAGTTCTGGCAAGTATATACATCTCTGTGATCACCATCTTGATCAAAACCAAAATACAACATTTCTATTACTCAAGAGAGTCCATGTGAACCTCCTTGTAGTCAATCCCTAACTCACCCTGCTTCTTTCCCCACCATAAGTAATCATCATTCTGATTTCCATCACCAACAATTAGTTTTTTAAATAATGTTAATGTACTTTTTACACCTTTATTTTATTTATTTATTTATATGTGGTGCTGGGGATTGAACCCAATGTGTCACACATGCTAAGCAAGTCTGTAGTACTGCGCTAGCTCCAGCCCCACCATCAATTTGTTTTGCCTCTCTTTGAACTTGATATCAATGTAATATAAGAGTATATACTCCTTTGTGTTTGGCTTCTTTTGCTCATTATGTCTTTAGGAGATTTCCCTGTTGTTCTTTTCTATTGCTGACTGGTGTTCCTTTGTATGAGTGTACTACATTAGTCGATTTCCACTTTTGGATTATTACGAATAAAGGTGCTATACATCCTTGTACAAACCTTTCTGTAGGCACAAGTTTTCATATGTCTTGAGAAAATTGGAGTGCAACTAATAGGCTAGTACAGATGTTTTGCTTCATGAGAAACCGACAGTTTTCCAAAGTAGTCATACCATTCCACACTCCCACGTTCATGTTGAGTTTCAGTTAATCCACATCCTCACCAATGCAAATGTAAAATTAAGCAACTAGAATCTTTAGAAGAAATTATGGGACTATGTGTATAATATAGCACAACCAGACTTTCATGTATAAGCTATTTTAGTGGGTATGAAGTAGTACAACATTATAGTTTTAATTTGTGTTTCTCTGATAATTGTAATGTTGAACATTTTCTCATGTACTTATTGGCCTTTGTCTATTGTCTTTTTCAAGTCTCTTATTCATTTACTGATTCATTTTGCTTCTTTTGAATTGACAGATAAAATTGTATGCATTCACTGCATACAACAAAATTGTTTTAAAATACAGATATATTGTAAATGACTAAATCTAGCTAAGTACCACATACATTAACTTTAGTAGGTATCATTTTTGTGGTGAGAACAATTTATATGCATTCTTTTAGCATTTTTCAAGAGTACAATATATTATTAACTATAGTCACCATATTGTACAATAAATATCTTAAACTTATTCCTTCCATCTAACTAAAATTTTACAACCTTTGACTAATATATCCCCAGCCCTTCCCATTCACTTAGCCTGTCCTAATCACCCTTTTTGTTCAATATTTTATGCAGTTTTAAATTGAACTGTTTGTCATTTTATTATTGAAAACATTCTTTATAAATTCGAGATGGAATTCTCTTGTGAGACTTGTAGTGTATGTGGTGAATATTTTCTCCCAAGGCTGGCTTGCCTTTTCATTGTCTTAATTGTCTTTGGATTGGCAAAAAAGTCTTTACTCTTTTTTAAATATATATATATATATATATATATATATATATATATATATATTAGATGTAAATGAATACAATACCTTTATTTTTATTTATTTGTTTTTATGTGGTGCTGAGGATCAAACCCAGACAAGTGGTCTATCACTGAGTTACAACTCCAGCCCGGTCTTTACTGTTTTTTTTTTTGGTGCTTGGGATTTGAACCCAGGGCCAGGCAAGCATTTTACCACTGAGGCACATCCCCAGTCCCAGTCTTTACTTTTAATAAAGCCCAATTTATATTTAATCAATAAAGATTAGTTTCTTAGATCTATGGTTCATCTGGAAGTAATTTTTACTTATGTTGTGAGATAAGTTTTTTAACATATAAATGACCAGTTGTTTTAGCAAAACATTTTGAAAAGACTTTCCTTTCTCCTATTGCATTGTCTTGGCTTCTTTGCCAAAAAAATCTATTGTGTGCACATCTATCTATCTACCTATCTAGCATTTATGTTCATTATATTTTGTTGGTTTAACTTGCTTGTCTTTCTCTACGCCTTGATTTCTGTTTTGGTTTTGGTAGCTTTCTAGTAATCCTTGAAGTTGGAGAGTAATTTGTTGTTGTTGTTGTTGCTGTTCTTATTTTTATCTTACACTGGATTAGGTATTCTAGGTCTTTTTCTGCTTACTTCCCTCCTCTCTAGTTACCCTGTGAGAAAATTCCAAGTGTTTCAGCTGCCCCAAACTTTGAGCTCTTCCACTAAGTGAGACTGGTTTACTCTTTCTGGTCTCTGTCTTCTGCACCATACTCCAAAAAGTACCCTAAGGCAAAAAGGTGATGTGAATGCCAGGCTCACCTTGTGTGAGTCTCTTGTCTCTCAAGGATCACACTTCTGTACTGCCTTATGCTTGAAAACACTTGTCTCATATTTTGTCCAATTTATGGTGAAAAGATAAATCTGTTTCCAGTTACTCTGTCATGGTTGGGAGCAGAAATTTTTCTTACAATAGTATTAAGATGTGGCCCTTTCCAGGATTTCCACCATTTAAAGATGAGCAAAATGAAGGAAGAGCCATGCATGGTCTATACGTAGATAATAGCAACATGAACACTCTCCAATCTGAAAAAAATAGAAAATAAAAATATAACACAAATTAAAGAAAGAACTTACATCAGAAAAATAATCCTTAGAAACAACAAAATGTCAGATAACCCAGACCAGTACCATCCAATAGAACTTTCGGCAATGGTGGAAATATTCAACCTCTATGCTCTTCAATATAGTGACCACCAGCCACAAGTGACTGTTGAGCACTTGAGATGTGAGTAGACTAACCAAGGAACTAAATTTTTAATTTTATTCCATTTTGATTAATTTTAATTTTAACTAATTTAAATGTATTAAATTTTAATTAATCCAATTTAGGCTAGTGGTAACCAAATGGATAATACACGGACTCACTGGGGGATAAAAAAATAGAAATTCAGAAAATCAAATCAGAGAAGGGAGACTGGCTTTAGCAAACATCAGAAAATACCAAAAAGCTATTTTTATCAAATCGATATGACATTGACATAAGAAGAGATGAAATTATCAATGGAAATGAATAGAGGATCAAGAACTATATATACTACAGCATATATGAGAAATTAATAAATTACAAAAGACATAGTTCAAACTACTTTTTAGGAAAAGTATGGATTCATTAAGATAAGTGATACATTAAAATTTCATATCCCTCTGGAAAAAAAATAAAAATAGACTCCATCTTTCATGAAAAAGAAAACTAATTTCAGAAGATTTAGCAATGCAAATGTAAAATTAAGCAACTAGAATCTTTAGAAGAAATTATGGGACTATGTGTATAATATAGAGTCAGAGGAAACACTTTGAACCAAGACTAACAGCAGAATGTACAAAAAAAAAAATGGCTGGCTGTGGTGGCTAACATCTGTAATCCCAGGGACTCCAGAAGCTGAAGCAGGAGAATTCAAAGTTTGAGGCCAGGCTTAGCCACTGAGTTAGACCATGTCTCAAAATTAAAAAAGGAAGGGCTGGGGTTGTAGCTCAGTGGTAGAGCACTTGCCTAACACATGTGAGGCACTGGATTCTATCCTCAGCATCACATAAAAATAAATAAATACAATAAAGGTATTGTGTCCATCTACAAATAAAAATATTTTTAAAATAAATAAATATAAAAGGACTAGGAATATAGCTTAGTGGTAGAATGCCTCTGAGCTTAATCACCAGTACTAAAGAAAAGAAAATAAATAAAAACAAAAGCTATATTTGGCTGTAAATACTCAAAAATGTAAGTAAGTGTCAAGGACAGCTGTTGATGGTAGAGGCTTACTGCATCACTCTGTCTGGGACAGGACCCCGAAGGAGACTTTGGATTGATGGGCTACTAGGTCTTATAACCATTTTCTCCCTTTTGGAATGGGAATGTCTATTCTATGCCCATCTCACCATTGCATTTTTGGAAGCTGATGACTTATTTTCTAGTTTCATAGATTCAGAGATAGAGAGGGATTTTGCTCCAGAATGGGCCATATCAAGCCTCATCCAAACCCCATTTAGTTGATTTAGATCTTGAGATTTGAAACTTTTTGACATTTTTAAATTTTAAGGTGATGATATTTTGGATTTAGGATTAATGTTAGAATGGGTCAAGATTTGGGGGAGTACAATTTGAATATAGAATGGCTATAACTTTTTTGAGGGGAATAGGCAGAAGGCAGATTATACATGCTTAAATAGTGTTCTTGAAAATTTCATGTTCATGTGAAACCATAGGATGTGAACTTATCTGGAAATAGAGTCTTTGAAAATGTAGTTAAGATAAAGTGATCATGTGTAGAGTGGGCCCTAAATTGAATGACTGGCATCCCAATAAGTAGGTCACATTGGGACACATAGGAAAGTAATATACTACTGTAGCTCAGCTCCTCCTTTAGTCTTGGTTAACCCAAGTGGGGTTTCTTCTGTTAGATTAGAATTGTTTGGGCCTCAGTCACATGTCCTTTACCTGTGACTTCTCAGTTCTCTTTCTCTTTTTTCAGTTTTATTAAGGCTTAATTAAAATATTCTACTTCATTTCTCATTTGCATGATCTAAGAATTTGGAGGAAGCTCCAGGCAAATGTCAAGAGATGACCTTTCTTCCTGCACTTGACCTCTTGATGATTACATCAATTTAGCCTCCATACCAATGTTTCTGGAATCATTTAATTAAATAAATATTAAATAGTAAAAACAGTCACAAACAAAATTTTTATATGACAAAGAATACCATAAACAAAGATCTGGAAAAGTATTGAAACACAGAAGACTAACAATGATTTAATATCTATCATATACAAAGAGCTCTTACAAATTGACAAGAAAATTAAAAACAACTCAATGAAAAACAGAGAGAGGTATAAACAAACTAATAATGAAAGTGAACATTCAAGTGGAAAATTATATAAGGAGATGCCCAGATTCATGAGTAATTAGGGAAATGAAAAGTGAAGAAGCAATGAACTATGATTTTATGCACAGTAATGTGTCAAATATTAACAAAGAACGATGCTACAGCCTCTTGAAAGTAATGTAGGAAAGAGTATTATAAATTGCTGGTATAAGTGAAGCATTGCAGCTTTATTTGAAAAGTAACCTGGTCATTTATGTTAAAATTAATGATAGACATATTTTTTGACACAGGAAATCTATTCCAGAAAATCTACCTCAAAGAGATAAGAATTCTTTTATATAAGTATATTCAAGGGTGATTTTTTCTCTACTGCTCAAAATAGAAACAAATAAAATGCTCATTGAGAAGGGAGAAAGATACTGAATAATTATACTAAATTCAGAATAGGGAATAACATACAGCCACTTAAAAACTGTATTAAGAGATAAATATGATGACTTAGAGGTATTTCTACTAGGTGTTGTTGAGAAAAGGGAGATTCAAACAAATTACATGATAAGACCATTTTTTGTAGTACTGGGTATTGAACCTGGGGTCCTTAACCATATAGTCACAACCCCAGTACTTTTTATTTTGAGTCAGGGCCTCACTGATTTGCTGAGGCTGGCCTTGAACTTGAGATTCTCCTGTCTCAGCCTCCTGAGGTATGGAGATTATAGGCATGTACCTTCCTGCTCAGCTAGTTAGGATAGTATTTTTGGAAAGCAAACTTTGCTCAAATGAAGTCATATGTGTTTGTTTTTATTTTCTATGTGATAGACTGTATTAATTAAAAGGGCCTAAGTTTTTCTGTATCTATGACCTTTTAATATAACTTCATAATTTCTTTCTTCACAAGGTGGAATATATTTCCCCACCCATTGATTATAAATTTAGACAGTGGGATGTGAGTTAATGTAACACAAGCAGACAGGTGTTTTTGTGGCTGACCTTGCTTTCTTGCACTTCCACTATCTCCGTTGAAAGGATATTCTTACACCCTGATCCCAGGAAGAGGATGAGAGACATATGAAGCAGAGCCTCTGTTGCCCCAGACAGACCCAACCTACAGCAGAGACTCCAACTAACTCTGAGCAACATGGTCAAGCCAGGCCAAGAGGGACCAATTCAAATCTTATGATTTATAAACTATAATAATAAGTAAGTTCCCTATTAAGTCACATGGTTTTAGGGTAGTTCATTAGGCAAAATAACTAATACTCTATTTGTGTGTTCAAAGTGTGTATGTATATTTTGTCTCTATCGGATTAGATGTCTGCAGATAAAAATGAAAGGGTACATAATATGTTAGCCTGGATTATGGGGATGATGATGGGAAGAGAATAAGAGAAGGGTACATGGGAAGAGAAGAAGAGAGAAGAGACAGGCAAAAAGTAAAACACAGATTAATAAAGATATAAATAATAAGACTACTCTAAAATAAAAATGATGCATCTAATTCCATTTATGTATGTTTAAAATTACATATAGTATAATGTGTTGAATAGCATCCCTGCTCTGAAAAGATATCTATCTAGAATCTCTGGATGTGATCTCATTTGGAATGAAGATCTTTGAAGATGTAAATAAAGTTAGGATCTTGAGATGAGATTTTCCTAGATTAGGTTGGACCCTAAATCCAATAACCAGTGTCCTTTAAGAAACAGAAAAGGACACAGCACAGAGGAAAAGGCCATATGAGACAGAGGCAGAGATTATAGTGACGCATATACAAGCCAAGGAAAATTGAAGATGGCCAGCAGCCAGGAGATAAACGTGGACTAGATTCTCAGAGTTTCTAGAAAATACCAATACTGATGAAACTTTGGATTTGAACCTTTGGCCTCAAGAATGTTGACAGAATAAATTTCTGTTGCCTTAAACCACCGAGTTTACAATATTTTGCTACAGCACCCCTAGGGAACGAATACATACTATATAGGCGGTGTTCATCAGTCAAGATGGTTTTCAGGTGTAGATATCAGAAAATTGACTATAGTAGCTTAAATAAATAAGGATTTATTTTTCCCATGTAACAAGAAGTATGGACATAGGCAGTTCATAGTTGGTATGGCTGCTCATAGATATTATTTATACTCTGTTTTCTTATAGATTCATGCCTTATTCTCAGTATATGTGGTACCCTTCCTTGTGATGATAAATGGATGTTGCACCTGAGGTACCCAGCTGCTTCTCTGACAGTAAGAAGAGACGAAGAGCAAGTAGAAAAAGGCAAAAGGCACATTCCAATGTTGTCTGTTCTATTTCATGAAGTTTTTCTAGAGAGCTAAAGAAAAATTTTTTCTTTCATATCATTGGCCACACCTGACCTCTCCTTGGCACATGGAGACATAAAATGTGATCATATTCTAGAGATAGTTTGAAACTTGAGCCAGTGTGATTTCTTGATGAGTGAGACGTGAAGTTATGGTAGTCAGAGCGAAGCCAAAAATGCACGAGGGGGAAATGCAGCTGCCCTCAATTAAGAAGAAATGTGCAATTATAAATAAATTACATAGAAAAATTGTAAAGAGGAACAGAAAAAGGGCTCAAGGAAGAGATAGTAAGAGATGGTAAGATGCTGAGAAAGAGCTGTAAGACTATGCTGGCAGAACAGGAAACATGGATAATAACAAAACAATTATAGAAATAAAAAGCACATCTGTAATATAAACTATGGATTTTTGGGTGATGATTGTAAATGTAGGTTCATTAATTTTAACAAATATACCATTTTGGTGCTGGATGTTGGTGGAGTGATACTGTGCATGTGTGGGGGAAGGGATATATGGGAACTCTGTGCTTTCCATTCAATTGAGCTATGAGCCTAAGACTATGCTAAATATAAAGTCTAATCACTTCTTGGCCTTTTGGAAAAAAATCAAGTGTAAAACTGTGCACAGTGGCTCATGTCTGTGATCCCAGTGTCTCAGGAGGCTGAGGCATGAGAATCATGAGTTCAAAGCCAGCCTCAGCAACTTAGTGAGGCCTTAACCAACTTAGTGAGACCTTGTCTCTAAATAAAATATATAAAAGGACTGGGGATGTGGCTCAGTGGTTGAATGTCCCTCGGTTTAATCCCCCATAACAACAACAGACAAAAAATCAAGCATAAAAAATAAACTCTAGGAATCCATGATGGTGGGCCAGAGGGAGGCAGCATTCTGTGTCGCTCTGTGACCCAGGTCTCAACTAGTGGGAATGCTACTTTGCTAAGAGTGATAGAGGACCCCTCCACAGCTGCTCCTGGGTAGGATTCACAGGCCATGTGGGGCCCCGGGCCTCAGCTTTAGAGCAGGACTCCTGAATCCTGACTCCTCTCCAACACAGGTCTCCCAGGTGACTTAGAGGGACCATCAGCATCAGTACCAGTGCAGAATCCCCGGATGCTGCTTCCAAGAAGGACACTCAGCTGCTACCCATGTGCAGAAACTCTGGCTGCCACTCCTGTGTGGACCCCCATCTACCAACATGGGGCTCCCCAGTCACCTCCATCTTGGGACTCAGCAGCTACTGCCACTGCCATAGTTCACTACTCACAGTAGCCTCCCTACACCTGGGGACATCACAGGCTCTGAATAAAGCTGACATCTGCAACACTGAACACCTCAAAGCTCATCTCTGAATGCATCCCACAATGCCATCATCTGGCTCCCCCCACCCGACCCAACACCCCATCACTGAAAGCAGGAGCCTCCATGTTGGGTCACCTCCATCACCATCTTTAGTTAGCGCAACTACCAGTTTGGAACACTGGATAGCCAGGTACCCATAGTTTTCTAATTCCCTCCAATCCCCAGCAGCCACTAACTCAGCAGAGTGCCCAATACAAAACAGCCCTCCATGACAGGTGTGCAGCCACCAGAGTGCACACACAAGACCCCTGGAGAGGAAGGTTGCTGATCCCTGGGGTTCATCCCAGGGATGCAAGGCTGGTTCAACATATGAAAATCAATAAATGTAATTCATCACATCAATAGACTTAAAGATAAGAATCATATGATCATCTCAATGGGTGTAGAAAAAACATTTGACAAAATACAGCACCCATACATGTTCAAAACATTAGAAAAGCTAGGTATAACAAGAACATATATCAACATCATAAAAGCTATCTATGGTAAGCCCCAGGCCAACATCATTCTAAATGGAGAAAAATCGAAAGGATTCCCTCTAAAAACTGAAACAAGACAGGAATGCCCTCTTTCATCACTTTTATTTAACATAGATCTTGAAATACTGGCCAGAGCATTTAGACAGACAAAAGAAATTAAAGGATATGGATAGGAAAAGAAGAACTCAAATTAGCACTATTTGCTGATGATATGATTCTATACCTAGAAGACCCAAAAAATTCCACCAGAAAACTTCTAGAACTAGTAAATGAGTTCAGCAAAGTAGCAGGATACAAAGTCAACACCCATAAATCAAAGGCATTTCTGTATATCAGTGACAAATCCTCTGAAAGGGAAATGAGGAAAACTACCCCATTTACAATAGCCTCAAAAAAATACTTGGAAATTAACCTAATTAAAGAGGTGAAAGAACTCTACAATGAAAACTACAGAATGCTAAAGAAAGAAATTAAAGAAGACCTTAGAAGATGGAAAGATCGCTCTTGTTCTTGGATAGGCAGAATTAATACGGTCAAAATGACCATACTACCAAAAGCACTATACAGGTTCAATACAATTCCAATCAAAATCCCAATGACATTCCTCATAGAAATAAAAAAAGCAGTCAAGAAATTCATCTGGAAAAATAAGAGACCCAGAATAGCTAAAGTAATCCTTAGCAAGAAGAGTGAAGCAGGTGGCATCACTATAATAGATCTTAAACTGTAGTATACAGCAATAGTAACAAAATCAGCATGGTATTGGCACCACAATATACTGGTAGACCAATAGTACAGAATAGAGGATACAGAGACTAGCCCACATAATTACAGTTATCTTATGGGGACAAAGGTGCCAAAAACATGCACTGGAGAAAAGATAGCCTCTTCAACAAATGGTGCTGGGGAAACTGGAAATCCCTATGCAACAAAATAAAATTAAATCCCTACATCTCACAATGCACAAAACTCAACTCAAAGTGGATCAAGGACCTAGGAATTAAACCAGAGACATTGTGCCTATTAGAAGAAAAAGTAGGCCCCAGTCTCCATCATGTCAGATTAAGCCCCAACTTCCTTAAGAAGACTCCTATAGCACAAGAATTAAAATCAAGAATCAATAAATTGGATGGACTCAAAACTAAAAACTTCTTTTCAGCAAAAGAAACAATCCGTGAGGTGAATAGAAGCCTACATCTTGGGAGCAAATTTTTACCACTCACACATCAGATAGAGCAGTAATCTCTAGGGTATATAAAGAACTCAAAAAGCTAAACACTAAAAAACCAAATAACCCAATCAATAAAAGGTGAACAGATACCTTTCATAAGATGATATACAATCAATCAACAAATATATGAAAAAATATTCACATCTCTAGTAATTAGAGAAATGCAAATCAAAACTACTCTAAGATTTCATCTCACTCCAGTCAGAATGGCAGCTATTAAGAATACAAACAAAAGATGTTGGTGAGGATGTGGGGAAAGAGGCACACTCATACATTGCTGGTGGGACTGCAAATTGGTGCAGCCAATATGGAAAGCAGTATGGAGATTCCTTGGAAAACTGGGAATGGAACCACCATTTGGCCCAGTTAGCCCACTCCTTGGTCTATACCCAAAGGACTTAAAAACAGCATACTACAGGGACACAGCCACATCAATATTTATAGCAGCACAATTCACAATAGCTAAACTGTGGAAACAACCTAGATGCCCCTCCGTAGATGAATGGATAAAGAAAATGTGGTATATATACACAATGAAATATTACTCAGCAATAAAAGAGAGTAAAACATTGCATTTGCAGGTAAATGGATGGAGTTGGAGAATATAATGCTAAGTGACGTTAGCCAATCCCAAAAAAACAAATGCTGAATGTTTTCTCTGTTATAAGGAGGCTGACTCATAGTGGGGTAGGGAGGGGGAGTATGGGAGGATTAGAATAACTCTAGATAGGGCAAAGGGGTGGGTGGGAAAGGGAGGGGGAAAGGGGGTAGAAAAGATGGTGGAATGAGATGGACATCATTACCCTAAGTACATGTATGAAGACATGAATGGTGTGACTCTACTTTGTGTACAACCAGAGATATGAAAATTTGTGCTCTATATGTGAAATATGAATTGTAGTGCATTCTGCTGTCATATATAACAAATTAGAATTAAAAAGATTTAAAAAATAATATACACAAAATATGTTAATAAAATTTTAAGTCTGTGATATTTTTAAAGAAAAAAATAATGTCTATAGAAAACTACAGAAAATAATAAGGCAATCTGTGTGCTTACAACATAATTTTATCAAATGTTATACATTCTCCACAAAAAAAGACAGTAATTCATGTTAAAAAAAGTGGCAGATTTGAAAGGCAAATCATACAATAGATATTAAAAACAAATAATATATAAACAGGCCTGAAAATTAACAATATGAATTGAAAAAGGGAAAATAAGTGAATGTATATGGGGGAAAATGACAGCTATGGAAGAGAGACAAAATAAAAGAATAAAGAAATCTAAAGGACAAAAACTATTCAGTGATAAAATTAAAGGAATCTTTATTGAAAGGAGGTAAGACACAAACCTATGGATTGAAAAAACATATTGGATTCAGAGAAAAGTTGATTTACCCTGGTAAATACACATATACTGCTGACGTTCCTGGACTTTTGTGAGTACATTGAATCTTATGGGCATCCATAAAACAAAGCTAGAACAAACCAGGTGAAATTCAGGCTTCTCCACAGTATCATTCAACTGGGAAAATTATAATGTATCCAGACCTCTGAGGGGAAAAAGTGACCTAATAATATTATAGTCTGTCTTGCTATTGTCCAGATATTTTATAACCAGAAAGATGTTTTAAAACATACAGAAAAACTCAGAGACTATTGTATCCACAAGTTCTTTTTGGGAAAAAAGTCACCTGATGACAAAAGCCAACCAAAAAAAAGGAATTCAAATACCCAGGGAATATGGGAGCTGACCAAATACAATTACAGCAAAAACAATTTGCTATACGGAGATTTAAATTAGAAAAATGGTCAAAAACATATAAGACAAGTTGAACCAAAGTGATAGAATAAATCATCAAAATAAATATCTGCTAAGGTTGAGTTAAAAAAACATCAAAATGGTGAAGAGAATGAATTTTTTATGATAAAAGGTACAACTCAAATATAGAACTAACATTTATTCATCAAATAATACATAATCAAAATACATTAATTAACAACCAAAAATGAACAGCTACAGTGAGAAATTGATAGGGTGCTGCAAAATGATGAACAGTTCCGTCTGCTCTAAGGCAGATCAAGTATACCACCAACTTCCTACCTATCACCATCATTGAAATCTAAGGATATTATAGAGGATTTGAATCACATAATTAAGATAATTGAATGAATAGACATATATTGAACTCTATTGCTATGAACTGAGTCTTTGTCTCCGCCAATTCATATGTTAAAATTCTAATCTCTAAAGTAATTGTATTTGGAGATGGGGCCTTGAGTTTAATTAAGTCATGAATGTATAGGTCTCATGATGGGATTAGTGCCCTTATAAGAATACACAAGAAAGCTTTCTCTCTCTGCACATGTGAGGTGCAGCAAGAGAGCCATTTGCAAACTACAAAGAACCCAATAGTATTGGCATCTTGATCTTAGACTTTCCAGCCTCCAGAACCATGAGAAATAGTTTGTTGTGTAAGTCATCCGGGTGGTGATAATTTGTTATAGCAACCTCAATTGACTAAGAAATCTATACTCTGAAAATAGGAAATACATCTTGTTTTTATGTATTCATAAAATAATAAAAATACTATGTCTTTAATTTCAAAACACGACAAAATACACAATAATCCAATAGGATTATGATACACAATAAAATAACACCTAATATCTATGCAGGATATGTTCCAAGACCCCAGTGGATGCCTGAAACCTCAGATAATACGAAACTCTACATACACTAAGTTTTTATTATATGTACATGTCTATAATAAAGTTTAATATATAAATTAGGCACAATAAGAAATAACAATAATAACTAATAAAAATGGAAAACTATAAGAATATATTATAATAAAATTGCCAACATTGTTACTATTGAATTTTGGGGCCATTATTAAGTAAAATAATCCTTACTTGAATACAAGCACTGCAATACTACAACAGCTGACCTGATAATCAAGATGACTACTAAGTGATCAACATGTGGGTTATGATAATATGGAAACATTGAACAAAGGGATGATTCACATCCTAGGTAGGATGGAGCAGGATAGTTCAAGATTTCATCAGGCTACTCATAACCAGCCTGCAATTTAAAGCTTGTGAATTGTTTATTTCTGGAATTTTCCATTTAATATTTTTGCATAACCGTTGACTGAGGGCAGTAAGCTGAAAATTTGGAAAACTCCATCAGGGATAAGGGAGGACTAATTTATAAAACTTTTAAAACTCTGGAACAACTCTTTTGGCCAAAGAAGATACAACAGCCACAAACAGAATATCTAGTGAAGAATGATTAAAAACAACTAAAGCAGTAATTGGAAGAAAGGTCATATCCTTAAACACTTTTGTGACTAAGTAGGAGAGATGAGAACAAATGAAGTAATAACCAACCTAAGATATTTAAAAAATAAAAGAACACCAAAAACAGCAGAGAAAGCAGAGGATAAATTCACAAAATAGATAAAAATACAGTAAGTTAGAAAAATGGCAGAAATCACAAATAAATTCAAGAGCAGTGTTTCTTCAGAAAAAAAAAAAAAACAACAGTCAAAAAGTAAGATAGCCTAAACAAGAAAAATATGAAGGATATAAAAACAAATGCAAGAATCTACATATAAGATTAGGATTATCATCTCAGGAATATGAACTTGAGTGAACAAGAAGAAAATATTTGGCACAATTCTGGACAAAATGGATATTTCCCCCAAAATATAAAAACTATGAAAATTGACTTATATTTTAAGAACCCAAGCTGTGTGCTGTGGCACACACCCATAATCCCAGCAGCTCAGTAGGCTGAAGCAGGAGGATTTCTGCCGCAGTCTGGCTGGGCACAATCAGGAGCCACTTGTCAAAAGAAACTAACTTTATTTTTAGAACCAAACACGCCAAACAAACAGCCTCTCAGGAAAAACCCCTCAGAGCCTCAACTGCCACCACCGGCTTTCCACAAGCCTGTCTCTCCCCCCACAAGCTTCTCTCCTCCTCCCACAATCCTCCTGCTCTTGAGGCCGATTGGCTGGGTCACGTGGGCAGAGCCAAAAAGTCCCCCAATGAGCAGCTCCGTGGTCTGAAAGGGCAGGGAAACAGTCCAATGAGCATCACCGCAGAGGAGCCAATCAGCTAGATGTTGCTGGGGCCAAGGAGCCAATCAGCTAGATGTTGCTGGGGCCGCTGTGAGCCAATCATCAGCCGGCAGCTGGATTGCTGGCAGCTGGAAGTTTGCTGGGGCCCCTTCGGCTGTGGCTCTCAACATCTCCCCCTCTCTGTTTAAACAACAAGCATGTGGCTTAGGGACCGTGCCTGTTAGGCAGTCCAATTCAACATATGGTCCTTACCCGTCATCGGATGAACTGACCTCTAGGCGTCAGCCTCCTGTCTTAGGTTGGTACCACTGCAATTGGATCATACCCGTCACTGACTACCGGTCCAGCATACAGCTATACTTGTGGATAGGCCTTTGCACCAGTGGGGGGGTGAGGTTCTTTGCCTCACCTCTGTTGGCCCCCAAATTTTAGACCATCACTAGTAGAGGAGGATGCAAAATGCCATGACATTAAGCCAATTGAGGGCTCCTTTGAAAAATTGTACCACCGGTGACATCATCAGCAAAAATACCCCAACACTACCACAAGTCGCTGCACCAACAGATAGTTCAAAATGCATACAGGTGAGCTCACAATGTGTCCAGGCAAGTTCTGCAAGCAGTTCAGTGATGGCTATTGTAGAAGGTGTAGATTGGTTTTATCTTTGACTTCACCAGCACTGGGATGAAGATAGGAATTCTGGCAATAATGGCTAAAGAAAAAATTATGTAACATTACAGAAGGCACTAAAAGAAAACAATTTTCTTAACAATTTACATTGTCTTCACCGGCACTGGGATGAAGATAGGAATTCTGGCAATAATGGCTAAAGAAAAAATTATGTAACATTACAGAAGGCACTAAAAGAAAACAATTTTCTTAACAATTTACATTATCTTTAAGAGAATTATTAAATATAATGAAAAGGAAAGGTGAAAGTAAACAAACAGATCTGTTAACCTTCTTTTTTGTTTACATATTAAAACAATCCTCAACAGTTGTTTACCCAATATAAATTAAACCATATAAATCATGTGAAAAAAAAAATTATTTGGATCCATTTTATCATGAGCGCTCATCATATATGATATATGGACATACGTACATTCAAACATATAACACAAAACACAAGTGTGCACACATAACATAATACATACAACACATAACATTATAGTAAAGGCCTTATAACTTTTTACAGGTGAAATCTCCATTGCAATGTTTAAAAACTCTATAGTCAAAAAATAGAACTGATCAGCAAAACATTAACCTAGGTCTGTATGAGCTCAAAAAACAAAATAGAACTTCATGATATGGCAAAGGGCAATAATAAAATAGATATTGAAAAAAGCATCCTGGTTCTGTTGCAGATGTAAGAATAGCCAAACTGGAGTTTTGGATATCAGTTGTTATGGATTTGAGCCAAATCATCTTCTTTTTGGTCTGTAGAAATCGCTTTAGTTAATCTTTCTGGAATCCAAATCGGCTGCTGTTCTCCCTGTGGAAACACATAAACAGACCCCCGACTCCAGACAATCACTGGGTCAGGACCTTGGTTAATCTCTCTGGAATCCAAATCGGCTGCTGTTCTCCCTGTGGAAACACACAAACAGACCCCCGACTCCAGACAATTACTGGGTCAGGACCTTTCCATTGTCCTGTTAGAATATCCTTCCAAAGTACCTTGGGCTTATGTACATTTTTTGGACACATATGCCTTTCCGCAGCACTAAGTCCTGATGAATCCAAATTTAAAAAGTTTAGAGTAAAAAGGGTTATTTTAAGTTTATCTTTGGGGAATATATACCCCTTCCCAATTCCTTCTTTTTGCTTTAATAAGTACATTTTAATAGTTTGATGAGCTCTTTCAACTATGCCTTGTCCCTGTGGATTGTATGGGATTCCTGTTATATGAGTAATGCCAAATGTTGAGCAAAATTGTTTAAAAGAGGTAGAAGTATAACCAGGGGCATTATCTGTTTTTAACTGTTTTGGAACACCCACAGTGGCAAAATTTTGTAAGCAATGAGCTATAACATCTTTAGTTTTTTCTCCGGCATGAAGGGAGCCCATCAAAAATCCAGAAGAAGTATCAACTGTAACATGCAAATATTTTAATTTTCCAAATTCTGGCAAGTGTGTGACGTCCATCTGCCAAATATGGTTAGGTATCAATCCTCTAGGATTGACTCCAAGATTAACTTGTGGTAAAAAGGTCACACAATTTTGACATTGTTTTATTATTTGTCTAGCTTGTTCCTTAGTTATTTTAAAATGCTTTTGTAAAGTATTAGCATTGACATGGAACTTTTTATGAAAATTTATAGCTTCTTCTAGTGTAGAGAAAATATGTATGTCATGTGTAGTTTTATCTGCTAAATCATTGCCCAAACTAAGGGCTCCAGGCAATCCTGTATGTGCCCTGATATGTCCTATAAAGAATGGATCTTTTCTGTCCCAGATTAGACTTTGTATAGTGGAAAGCAAAGAGAAAACAGAAGAAGAAGGGGAAATCCTACCAGCATCTTCAAGAGATACTATAGCATTAACTACATACTGACTATCAGAAAATAAATTAAATACAGAATCTTTAAACATCACAAAAGCTTGTAAAACTGCATTAAGCTCTACCTTTTGAGCTGATTGTTTGGGTACTAAAAATGTAAAAGTTTGATCAGGGGTAACTACTGCTGCTGTACCATTATTTGACCCATCAGTGAATATATTTGGAGCATTCATGATAGGTGTTTTTCTTGTCATTTTTGGAAAAATTACAGGATGCAATGACCAAAAAGACAATAAAGGATTAGATGGTAAGTGGTTATCAAATGAAACATTAGATTTGCACATGATTATTGCCCAAGTATTTAACTCATTAGCTAACTCATCAATTTGATTCATAGTATATGGAGTAATAATTTTATTGGGAGAAATTCCAAACACTCCCTTTGCTGCTTTTATTCCTTTGAGTATTAATTGTCCTACAGCCTCAGGATACCTAGTAAGAATAGTGTTAGGAGAATAAGATAAATGTATCCATAATAATGGACCTTCTTGCCAAAATACTCCTGTAGGAATATTTTTTGTTGGTAGCACAATAAATAATAAAGGCAAACTTATATCAATTCTATCCAAATGCATATTTTCCATATATGTTTCAATAATTTTTAATGCCTTTCTTGCTTCAGGCGTTAACATTCGGGGTGAATTTGGATCTGATGGACCTTTTAGGATATCAAATAAAGGTCCCAACTCTCCTGTTGGTATACCTAAATAAGGCCTTATCCAATTTATGTCTCCTAATAACTTTTGAAAGTCATTAAGTGATTTGAGTTGATCTACTCGTATTTGAATTTTTGGTGGACGGACCATGGTTGAGGATAATAGAACTCCTAAATAATTAATTGGAAAATTTAATTGTACTTTATCTATTGCTATCTCTAGATTATAATTTTTTAATAAGTTTGTAAGTGTGGCATAACATTCTAGCAATGTGTTTTTATCTTTGTGTGCTAATAATACATCATCCATATAGTGAAATATTTGTAGTTCAGAATTTTGATTTCTAAGTGGCTGGATTGCTTTGTTAACATAAATTTGACACATAGTTGGGCTGTTAGCCATCCCTTGAGGGAGTACTTTCCATTCATATCTCTGATCAGGACCTTCATGATTCAGTGCAGGGATAGTAAATGCAAAACGTGGACTATCCTCAGGATGAATTGGAATTGAAAAAAAACAATCTTTAATATCTATAACTAAAACATACCAGGTTTTTGGCAAAGCAGACAACTGAGGAATCCCTGATTGAGCAGGTCCCATAATAACCATCTCATTATTAATGGCTCTTAAATCTTGCAATAATCTCCATTTACCAGATTTCTTTTTGATGACAAAAATGGGAGTATTATGGGGAGATACAGAAGGTTGTATATGTCCTTCTGCTAATTGTTGTTTGACCAGGTCATGGGCTGCTTGTATCTTTTCTTTAGTCAGGGGCCACTGAGGAACCCATACTGGTCTTTCTGATTTCCAAGTAATTTTTATTGTCTCAGTGGCCCTTTCTGAAAATCCAACCCATGTCTGTCTGTTCCTTGATCTATTTGTATTGGTGCTGCTATACCTTGTTCTTGTTTTTCTAATCTTTTTCCTTTCCTAAAACCTTGTCTAGTCATAATAGTGGGTGCATTTTGGTTGATGTTATTTGTTAATGTCAAACCTAATTGATCTAGGACATCTCGTCCCCATAAATTTACGGGAAGATGATCCAATACATATGGCTGTATAGTTCCTTCACATCCTTCAGGATCCTTCCAATCTAATACCATTGCACTTCTATGGGGATTAGTCGCCACTCCTAGGCCTCGAAGCGTTTGAGTGGCTTGTTGTAATGGCCAATGTTTTGGCCATTCTTGACGAGAGATGATGCTAAGGTCTGCACCTGTATCCAGTAGCCCATTAAATTCATGTCCTTGAATATTTAGTTTTAGCATGGGGCGTGAATCTAAATTTAAAGAAAGCATAGCCCAATCTACACCTGTGGAACCTAATCCCTTGGAACCTCTTTCTACAGTACGACTGGAAAATTTATCATGTAGGCTGGGTATTATTAGTAACTGTGCTATTCTATCTCCTGGTGAAATTACTGATATACCCTTTGGAGAACTGGCTATAATTTTTATTTCACCTTCATAATCGGGATCAATTACCCCAGGACTTATCATAAGTCCTTTTAGAGTAGAAGAGCTGCGTCCCAATAATAAGCCTACTGTTCCTTTGGGAAGAGGTCCTTTCACCCCTGTGGGAATGATTTGAACTCCCATCTCTGGAGTTAGTACTGCTCTGGCGGAGGCGCAGATGTCCAACCCTGCGCTCCCTCTGGTTTGTCTGATGAGGGATCTGATGGACAATGTGTCCTGGGCACTACCCTGATGGGGTTGCTGGGTTCCTCCAGTGCTCCGTATATTTGTGGTTTTGGGCCCCGGAGCATTGGGCCCCCTTGTCCATTTTTTGGCAATGGAGCCTGATGCCTTTCTCCACGATATCGTGGATAAACACCTGGTCCTTGTTCGTTTTTTGATAATGGAGTACCCTCTATGGTGGTTTGAGAACGGCATTCATTAGCCCAATGTCTCCCTCTACGGCATCGTGGGCAAATACCTGGTATTCTACTCCTTGGATACCTAGTTTTGTTAAACCCTCCTCCAATGGGGCAATTCCTTTTAAAATGTCCTGTTTGTTCACAATTGTAGCATGTTCTTGGCCTGGCATCTAAAGCCTGTTTTACTGCAGCTGCCACAATTTGCCCTTGTTCATTAATGTCTCTGGCATCTAAAGCCTGTTTTACTGCAGCTGCCACGACTTGCTCTTGTTCATTAATGTCTCTACATAATTTAATATATGTGTTTAAATCTTCATGTTTCCATGGTCTAATGATATCTCTGCACCAACGATTCGCTTGCTCATAAGCCAGGTGTTTTAGTAATGGCATTGCTTGTTCTGTATTCCCAAAAACTCTGGTAGCTGTTTGAATAAGCCTATCTACAAATTCAGCATAAGGTTCATTAGCTCCTTGTATTACCTTAGATAATTGACCTTGTAAACCTCCATGTCCTTGTAAAGTCTTCCATGCCTTAATTGCATCTGCAGCAATTTGTGCGTATACGCCAGGATCATATGCAATTTGTTGCTGCTGATCCTCATAAGGTCCCTTTCCTAACAACATATCTAGATTTCTCTGAGGATAACCAGCTGCTGCATTTCGCCTAGCCGTCTCCTTGCAAAATTCCTCATTGGCAACCTTCCATAACAGGTATTGTCCTCCATTTAGCACAGCTTTACACATATTAGCCCAATCTGCTGGCGTCATGTTCAAGTTGTTAATGGATTCGACCAAGCTTACAGTGAAGGGTGCTTGAGGACCATAGGTTGTTACAGCCTCTTTTAGCTGCTTCACTGTTTTGAAATTTAAAACTTGGTAAAATTGCTGCCCTCCTGCCTCAAATACAGGGCATGTTAATATTTGAGATCTTGTCTCAGGATCCCAACTATCAACTGCGGGGGTTGGGGACCTCCCAGCATATGGAGGTGGCCTTGTTAGTTGGACACTTACGTCCTCTGGTGATAGAAAGGTGTTAGTAGCAGTCTCCTGTAGAGGTGGTGCTGTTGGTTGGACACTTACACCCTCTGGTGATAGAAAGGTGTTAGTAGCAATCTCCTGTTGTAACTTTCCCCCTGATGGCTTTTTCTGTTTTACACTTTCTTTCTCTGTCTGACTAACTTGAGAGGCCTTCTCTTTTACTTGAATCTTTTCCTCTGTCTGACTAACTTGAGAGACCTTCTTTTTTACTTGAATCTTTTCCTCTGTCTGACTAACTTGAGAGACCTTCTCTTTTACTTGAATCATTATGTCTTCTCCTTCCTCTACCATTGTCTGAACTGAAGGCTTTGGACTAAGCAAACAAGATACGAACGTCCACAATGGCAATGTGCCAACTGGCAGAGTCCCTGGGCTTTTCTTTTCTATTCTTTTTAAATCTTCACCATGATGGTTCCATTGTGATATATTTAACAACTCCTCCTTAAAAAGCCATGGGCTACATTTTTGTATTGTATCAACGTATGCCCTGACTGTTCTTGATTTTACTGAGATGCCTCCTTCCTCTAACAATTTACTTAACACTCTTTCAGTTTGTTTTTTACTAATTTCTGATCCCGTATTTCTACTATAATACAACCCAACAAGATGACACCAAACAAAACCGAGACAGAATGAAATAAAAAGGGAACAACAAAAAGTCATTATAGCCTTTCTATCCTCCTGACATGTGCATCCGTCCTTTCTCCCTATCTGTTCCTCAGACGTAAATAGTTTTTCCTCAGATATGAGCGGTTTTTCTTCCGTCTCACTCATCTCCAGGGACAGGCAACTTAAAACAAAAGTGAAACAAAATAACAAAAGAAGAATCTTAAAATGGCTACCCATCCTCTCGCCCTGCCCTCAGGGGCGAGCAGTTTCACTTACCCTCAGTCGCTCCCCGTGCGAGCCACCAAATGCCGCAGTCTGGCTGGGCACAATCAGGAGCCACTTGTCAAAAGAAACTAACTTTATTTTTAGAACCAAACACGCCAAACAAACAGCCTCTCAGGAGAAACCCCTCAGAGCCTCAACTGCCACCACCGGCTTTCCACAAGCCTGTCTCTCCCCCCACAAGCTTCTCTTCTCCTCCCACAATCCTCCTGCTCTTGAGGCCGATTGGCTGGGTCACGTGGGCAGAGCCAAAAAGTCCCCCAATGAGCAGCTCCGTGGTCTGAAAGGGCAGGGAAACAGTCCAATGAGCATCACCGCAGAGGAGCCAATCAGCTAGATGTTGCTGGGGCCGAGGAGCCAATCAGCTAGATGTTGCTGGGGCCGCTGTGAGCCAATCATCAGCCGGCAGCTGGATTGCTGGCAGCTGGAAGTTTGCTGGGGCCCCTTCGGCTGTGGCTCTCAACAGATTTCGAGTTCAAAGCCAGCTTTAGCAACTTAGTGAGGCCCTAAGCAACTCAGTGAGACCCTGTCTCTAAATAAAATTCAAAATAGGGCTAGGGATGTGGCTCAGTGGTCGAGTGTCCCTGAGTTCAATCCCAGTACCATAAAATAGAAACCCAAATGTGCTAATAACCAAGGTGGTGATGTCAGTAAGTATCCTTCTAAGAAAATGGAAACCACTTCAGTCTTGTAATAGAGATATTTTAATATGGTGAAATAATTATGCAGACACTGGAGGGATGAAAGAACTAAAAGGGAGAATTGAGATCATGTGAGCATAATAGCTATAAGAAGCTACCACCCTTAGGGTGGAGGAACAAGAAAGAAGAGGCTGGCATTACTCAAGTCTAAGATCTCAGAAGAGAGGCCTTGAGAAATTGATGCTCAGACTTTTGAAGAGGTTCCCTACCTACCTGCTGCTAGGTCCTTATGCTCAGAGCTGGTACTCTGAGCATAAGGACTTCTGAGGAAGGCTGTCATCTTGCTGTTAGAAGACAGCATGAGGATGGGACCAGAAGAAGCTGCAGGCTGGAAACACTTCTGCTTCTGGAGTGAACCATTGCTGCCAGGGCAATCCGACAGCAACAACAGAAAATGCAAAGAAAGTCCATCTTCCCTCAGCTTACATTCTAATTTCCCTCTAGTTCCTCCTATTACCAGACTTGACAGGTAGCTGGCTGGCAATGGTGTCCGGAAAATAGAGCTTGCAGACTTCCAGTGCCCCAACTTTTTCCTTTTTTTGGTACTGGGGGTTGAACCTAGGGGCACTTAACTACTGAGCCACATCCCCAGCCCTTTTTTGTATCATCTTTTTTTTTTAAAGAGAGAGAGAGAACTTTTTTAATATTTATTTTTTAGTATTTGGCGGACACAACATCTTTGTTTGTATGTGGTGCTGAGGATCGAACCCGGGCCGCACGCATGCCAGGCGAGCGCGCTACCGCTTGAGCCACATCCCCAGCCCTCATATTGGTTTTATAAATAGAATCCATCAACACACTGAAAGAATGAAACCCAACAACTGAATAATGTTTTGTGTAGAAATATAAGAATGGTCAAATACTAGGGAGTCTATTAATCAAATTTGCCATACTTACTGGTAAAAGGAGAAAACCCATGAAATCACCTCAGTAGTTACTATCAAGGCATTTGATCTAAATCATTCTTGATTTAAAAACCTGTTAGTAATTGGGTGCAATGGCACACACCTGTGACCTATCCCAGTAATTTTGGAGGCTGAGGCAGGAGGATTGCAAGTTTGAAGCCAGCCTCAGCAACTTAATGAGACCCTGTCTCAAAATGAAAAAATAAAAATGTATCTCAGTGGCAGAGCACTGCTGGGTTCAATCCCAGTACTGCAAACAAGAAAAAAAAAATTAAACAAACAAACAAAAAGAAAATATAAGACAAAAAAAAAAAAAAAAACCACCACCACCACCAACAACAACAACAAAAAAAACAAGAACCCAAACCCTGTCAGTATATTATAGGACATATGTGCTTATCAGAATCAAATTACACTTAACTGAGAAAAAACTTAACTCATTCATCTAGCCAATATTTAAGAAGGGCTTCATGTATCAGACCCTGCACTAGGTGTTGGGTATATAGCAATTAGCAAAACAGACAAGAAGCCTATCTTCTTATATTCTATTTGGGGAAAGCCAATAAGCAAATACACAAATTAATAAAGATAATTACTGACTGTGATTAATACTATGAGGGATATCAACAGGATAATGGGATCTGCAGTAACACTAATGGGGATTTATCTTAGAATGATTAGACACAAGAACAAGCTAGCCATACAGAAAACAAGAAGAGGACACCAGGCTAAGGCAAATAAGTCGAAGGTGCCAAATTTCAAATTGGCTTAGGACTTCATGACTAATTAGATGTGAAGAATGAAGGAGAGAGATGTGTCCAGGATGATTTCCAAATTTGGGGCTTGGTGGTGAAAGTATCACAAGAAAGTGATATTGAAAGGGAGCAGGTTTCTTGAAAGTATAGTTTGGGATGTGTTGAGTGTGTGCTATCTGGGAAGCATCAATATGGAGAAGTTGACAAGTAGCAGAATCCATAGACCAGAGGCTAAGGTGAAGGTGAGGGGTTTTGGCTAGTGACACAAATTTTTAAATTTGTTCTGGTTAGATATACGTGAGAGTAGAGTGTATTTTGACATATTACACATACTTGGAGTATAACTTCCCATTATTGTGGTTGAACATGATGTGGAGATACCCTAGCATGTATTCATATGTAAATATAGGAAAGTTATGTCTTATTTGTTCTACTATCTTTCCTATTCCCATCCCCCCTTCCCTTGCTTCATCTCTCCCCCCCAATCCAATAAACTTCTAGTCTCTCGACCCATCCCCCGACCTATTGTGAGTCAGCATCTACATATCAGAGAGAACATTGGCCTTTGGTTTTTAGAGATTGGCTTATTTCATTTAAAATGATTGTCTCTGGCTGCATCCATTTATGGGGCAAATGTCATCATTTCATTCTTCTTTATGACTGAGTAATATTCCATTGTGTATATAGACCACGTTTTCTTTATCCATTCATCTGTTGAAGGGCACCTACGTTGGTTCCATAGCTTAGCTATTGTGAATTGAGCTGCTATAAATATTGACGTGGCTGTGTCACTGACATATTTTTGAGTCAACCACACATAGATAATATTTGACACCATCAGTGGATGAGATTGCCCGAGGCAAAAGTAAAAGGTAAGAAGAGAACAGTGTGCAAGAGAGAGTCCTTAGGGTCTAGCAAAGGAGACTGAAGGGGAGAAAGGAGGAAAACTGGAAGGGAGTGGGGATACATAAAGTGAAGAAAAGAGCCCATTTCAATGTAGAGGTGATCAACCTTGTCAAATGCTGAAAGTGTCAAGCATTATGAGAACTCAAGAGTGGATTTGCAACAGGAACAGTGATTAATAACATCAGCAAGAGCAATTTCTGAGGAGCCCTGGCACTGGAATAAATGGGAGGTGCTGAGGGTGCAGGGAGGTTGATACCAGAGAGACGGAGGGGCTGGTAAAGAGATCAGGCATGTTCCTGGTTGCTGGTGTATTTTTATACTGAAATCCTTTTTAGGTCCATTACATTCTTTTGGGAACTAAAATTTGGGGCAACACTTTAAGAGAAATACTCTGATGCAGACTCCAATATTTCACCCTCACCTATTTTCTTTTTACTATTTTGGGGGGAGATGTTGGAGATTGAACCCAGGGGCTCTTAACCACTGAGCCCCATCCCCAGCCCTTTTTTTATATATTTTATTTAGAGTCAGGGTCTCACTGTGTTGCTTAGAGCCTTGCTAAGTTGCTGAGGCTGGCTTTGAACTCTTCTGCTTCAGCCTCCTGAAAAATCCCTTCTTGAGGTCTAACAGATATCTCAAAATTAACGTGTTAAAAATGAATTATTATGTCTCATTCATTCTTTTCTATTGCTATCCTCCCTCCCTTCCCTTCATCCTCCTTTGTCTAATGCAATGAACTGCTATTCTTCCTCTACCCCCACCTTATTGTGGGTTAGTATTTGCATATCAGAGAGAACATTCGACCATTGAATTTTGGGGGTTGGCTGTACATCCACAAGAGGGGTTGTAATTAGAATAAGTTCTATTCCATGCCTTTATAATTATATAAAATGGACTCCAAAACAATACAATACAATAATACAATAAAATAAAAGGGAGATCAGGAGAGGAAAGGGATCAAGAGGTGGAAGCAGGGAGGTGGGAAGTGCTGGGGAGTAATATTGGTCAAATTATATTGTTATATCATGTGCACATACGAATATGTAACATTAATTCCATCAATATGTACAAATATAATGCACCAAGAAAAAAATGTGAAAAAAAATATAAAGTGAATTCTTGATCCTTTTCAAACATGCTATATGCTATCAGTCCTTTGCATCTCAGGATTGCCTATCTTTTCCATTTTCAATTGTTTGGCTTTCTTGATTCTCTTCCTTTTCTCACCTCAACATAAAATGTCAGCAACTTTGATTTGCTCAACTTTCAAACTATACACAACAACAACCACTTGTCACTGCTGCCACTTTTGCCTAAACCACTTTCACTTCTCTCATGAATTATTGCCCATCCAATTTCTACCTTTACTTTTCTAAAGTCTGTTCTCAGCCCAGAGAACAACACAGGGCTTCTTTATAATGCAAATCAAATGTTATGCCTTAGCTCAAAATACTCCAATGAAATCTCTTTCCTCCGTAAAATTTGTCTTTAAAATAGTTTACACGTCTCTACATGATCTGACTTCATTGCTTCTATGACCTCATCTCCTAAGCACCCTTCTTCATTTTTTCTGCTCCAGACACATGAAACCTCTTTCCCAATCTCATCATGTTTGTGCTTCAGGGCCTTTGCACAGGCCACTTTCTCTGTTTGGCCTGCTCTTTCCTCAGATATCTTCATGTTGACTTCCTCTCCAATTTATGAGTTCTTTCTAAATGACTTGTTCTTCAAATATCATTTTTTTCAGCCTACATAGTTTCATAGATTCAAATGATAACTGGTACGAATATTTGCCTTATGCATAATTAGGAATTTGTGGATTGTTTATGAATATGTGCTGACATGAAAAGCACAGCAAGAGACTTGGCAAGAAAGAAGAAAAGGGGCTGGGGCTGGGGCTCAGTGGCAAAGCGCTTGCCTAGCACATGTGAGGCACTGGGTTTGATCCTCAGCACCACATAAAAATAAATAAATAAAAGTATGTGTCCATCTACAACTAAAAATATTTTAAAAAAGAAAGAAGAGAAGAATGACAATATATGACATAGCTCCAAAATTTTCAAGTTGGATAAAGTTTAAGATCCCAAGCAATGTTTCACACTAGGAAATACAGATGAACTACAAAAAAGTATTTATTTTCAATCACAATAAGGCACATACAAATACAATACACAGTGAAAAAGCCACACAACACATTCATATTTACTATCATGTGCCTGATATTCTCCAAGGTGTACACTTCATTTTTAATGCTTTCATAAATTCTGCAAGGTGAGGAAACTGAGATTTACAGAGAAGAGGTGGTTCCTCTGAGATCACAAAGCTTAAAAATGGCAGGGACAATATTTATAGGAGGTGGGGTGACCAAGGATAGTTCTGACTCCAGATTTTTTGCTTTTTTGTTACACTAGGTGGTTTGTCATCCTGACTCTCTCAAGGAAATAGAATACCCATTAGGGAAAATTGATTTCACCCTAATTTTGATATTATAACGAATTTACTCAGCTGCTTCTCTGGCCTTTATAAAGAATGTAGTAATAATTGTAGAATTGATCCTTGGCTTTACAATTTGTAGTGAAGTTTTCTTCTGTTTTGTTAATTTATTATATCACCTTATGTGGTGTCTTGTAGGTAAAATGTGCCCTCCTAGTACACCTTGCTTTTTTGAGTAAATGACAGAGCACTCCAGAATCACTGGGGCCTTGGGAATAGATTATATTCCCACCAGGCATTTTTCCCATTTCAATTTCTGACTCTCTAGAAGAGAGAAGAGGCGAGGAGAAGAGAAGATAGGAAAGAGAGATTGTTTCTGTCTGGAGGATACAACAGGGTGTGAGAAGAAAGACGAGTAAATGCCTTAGAGTTAACTAAAGACAAAAATAAAAATATGAATAAACATTACATTAGCTAGTAACAACACAAGCAGTCTATTTTCCCACCATGGAATAAGTCTCCAAATGGCAAGAAGAAATGTGATGTACTTGACTGAACCTATGGAAGGCCTGGTCCCTTCATGAGGTCAAGAACAACATTTATGAAAGCAGATGAACTGGCCATTTCATGGCTTCCAACTTGCTTCATCTTGGATATAACAAAGTCAGATGTTAGATGAAACAGAAGGAGATAGAATGGAATGAATGAACGCCAAGCCTGTACTCCAGATTTCTTAATATTTCATAGACTCCCAAGAATCTTCCATTTGAAATAGTCTGGATCCTACATCCAAAACCCAGTGATTTAGATAACTCTTTCTGGTGGACAAGGAGACTAAATGAGAAAGATGTGCTTTGATATCTGGTTATGCTGCTTTTTTTTTCTTTTACTTAACAGACTTTTTGATAAAGTAAATCAAGTTTTTTTTTTCCTAAAATCCAAGATCTAATTACTGTGTGAATAGCCTCACCACTTCCATTTACATTTGCTAATATTTTAAATCAGGACTGGAAAGATATTTGAATCCGGCCAGTAGAAAGCAAAGGGTCATTTCTATGGATACCATGCAGCTCCAAATAAATATTTACAACAAATATTACTGAACAAACTCCATGATGCAAACACTTTATACTTTCAGCCGAGGTAATCACCTACTTTGCACAAAATGAAATTAGACAAGACACTCTGTGTCTTAAAGATGGAAATACTTTTCCAGGAACAAAATGGTAATTTTATGAAAGATCAAGATGCCTATTAAAGGTGTACCCATAAATTTACTATCAAATTTTTACTAATTGTGATATCATTTAGGAAACAAGGAAATTGTTCTTGTGCTCCAGTTGGATTTTGGTCTGCCCAGGACTAATGTTGATCTGAAGTCAATATTTGCAATCCAAATTGGTAATCTTTGCACTGCAGCCTGGTTAAAAGAATATATACATAAATAATATGTCCCTGGCCAGGTTAAGTTTGTAGATCAGGGCACAGAGAGACTCAGAACTCCTCTTATATGATCTGTTCTATCTATAGGATTGGAAGTACAGATTTCACAAAAATGGTAGTAGACATCAGGTTTCCAGATATTTCAAATAGATCAGGCCAGGCAGGGTGGCACACACTTGTAATCCCAGTGGCTTGGGAGGCTGAAGCAGGAGGATTCCAAGTTTAAGGCCAGCCTCAGCAATTTAATGAAGCCCTAAGCAACTTAGATTCTGTCTCAAAAAATAAAAAGGGCTGAGGATGTGTCTCAGTGGTGAAGACCCTGTGGGTTCAATCCCCAGTACCAAAATAAATAAAATAAAATACATCAGCATAACAGAGGCGAATATCCATACATAAATGTACCGGACAATTGTTATGGAGTAGGGAAAGGGGACCTAATACTGTCCAGGGAAAGAAGTTAGGCTACATCACTTGGTGCTCCAGAAATATTGGGAGTCAAATTGGTATGAAAATAGGTTTTATTCAAAGCCAGCTTTGAAAGAAGATAGAAGAAAGTTATCTTTTCAAAAATGTCATCTTCAGAATCTCTGAGGGCAAGCAAAGCTTTTAAAAAGAGAAGAGGCAGCAAAGTGAGACAAAAGACAGGAAATACGAATGTGCCGATTTAGATAGCCTGTACTAGACAGGCTGGTCACGTGGTGATCTCCTGCTCTGTTTCCTTAGTACCCATGAGGGGGTGGAGTTAGAACCCTTCAGCCTTTACTGTCAGCATGAGGAAGTTGTTCTCAATTTTAGAGGGGCCCAAACTTGAATCTGTTTCACAGTGAACATTTAAAAACAATAGTAATCAGGGACTATAGAAAAATACCATTTTTATAGAATTACCTCCAGGAATATCATCTCTCCATGAGCAAGGCTTGGAAATCTCTAACAGTGACCTTCTTAAGTTGTACTTGACAGGGACAGAGAGCAAGAACCGTGGCTTTTGCCCTAAGGAGCCAAAATTTAGAGGACTTACTGATTTTTTACTACTACTTGAGTTCACAAATGTTTTTATCTGCCCCGAATACTAAGACCATTTAATTCCAAACCAGATAATCCTCCTGCCTCAGCCTCCTGAGCTGCTGGGATTACAGGCATGTGCCACCACACCTGGCTAATTTTGCATATTAACTGAAGTGTACTGAAAGAAATACAAAACTTTAGAAAAGAAATTCTTTGCTACAGAATACATCAGTTCTTCAAAGATCCGTCTAAGTCAAGAAAAAATATTTTGAAAAGTATTAAGGTGTTGTGTCTTCATTTTTTAAATTGCATAATTTGGTTTTAGACATCATTGATTCATCTGCTGTAATAAAAGCTGATTAGGTCTGCCACTATTTATTCCCCCATCTTCCAATTTTGTTGCTTACATTAATTTTTTATTGTCGGGGTTTTAAATATTTACATTCTGATCTGCAACCATAGTATCCACACTATTTAATCTTATTTCTCTATTTAAAGGGATTCAAGCCCACTATGAATCTCTTCATCAGAATTTCTTTTTTCCTCACTTTTTAAAATTTTTGGCTCATTTTTAAATTTTTTTTTGTGGTAAGATTTTTACCACTGAATAAATTTTTCAAGAAAAGCTTTGAGTTCATGTTTTAGAATGTTCTGGAATAACATTCTTTCTTACAGCTCCACTGTCTCCTATCAAGGAATGTTCTTGTAAAGCTGCCTTGATTCTCCCCTCCCCTGCACCATCTTTTTGGTGAAGTTGTTTCCTGCTTGGTATGTAAAGACTTCTTTCTTAAAGTTGAAAATAAAACTAGCTGGGTTTTCAACTGTTCTGAATAATTTTACCTGCTTATAAGTGCATTTACTACACTTGCATATAAACACAGTGTTTTGTGTGTGTGTGTGTGTGTGCGCGCGCGTATGGTGGGGGGGTACCGGGGATTGAACTCAGGGGCACTGGACCACTGAGCCACATCCCCATTTTGTATTTTATGTAGATACAGGGTCTCACTGAATTGCTTAGCACCTGACTTTTGCTGAGGCTGGCTTTGAACTCACAAACCTCCTCTCTCAGCCTTCTGAGCCACTTGGATTATAGCTGGGCGTGAATGGGCCCAGTGATAAACACATTTTGTCAAGGGAAATTTTCCATATAACATCTAAATATTTCTAACTGACTTGTTAAAATCTCTTCTTTAGTGACATGGATTATACTCAGATTGCATTGTCTTTGTCTTCTATATTCAACATTTCCTTTAATTCTTGTGTCTTTGTGTAATCTGAACCCTTCACTCTGCCTTAATTTAATTCTGGCATGCCTGTTTTGCTCCTTGGTGTTTCTAGTTCATTTATCAGCTTTCTAATGATGTTTTGGTTCAAAAAATTTGTTTCCTCTGCTCAGCAATTTCCCTTTTCAAAGCTTCCCAATGGTTTATTATCTTTGCTTATCAGTCTTCAAAATCTACAAGGGCTTGTGAGTTGTATTTGTTTCCAAATGTATCTTTCATGTGTTATCATTTTTTGGCTTTAGTTGGCCATACTATTCTGTTCTTGTTCATAATTATGAGATTAGCTTACATGCTCTGTAGAATCTTGTATAATATAGGTGAATTCTCATGGATTCCAAATGTATCTGGGACTTGTTTCTTTTATTATTAGGGTGAAACGAATAAATTATAAAAGACTTGGATATGGAAACTGTTCATTGGATAATATTTTATTTATGACATTGAAGCCACACCAAAATGCATATATGTGTGGGAGGGTAGGATTTGAACTTATGAAGGATCAATAATTATATCTTTTCTCCTTATGTTAACTCTGTTATATCTTATAAATGCTGAATTTAATTTCACAAGTTAAGCTAACTAAATTGACACATTTAAACAGGATAGAGTAAAGGAGGAACATTCTCATTATTCCTATGAAGGTGATGATACAAGAAGGTCCTGGCATTCTAATAAATCCAGGAACAACCAAATTAAAAAGTTCTTGGATGGTAAGAAAGCCTGAAATGAGGCATGCCCTTTCCTATCTGCCATCCTCAAATTGAATGTGTCATTAAGGAAGGTTAAACACACACACACACACACACACACACACACAATTGTGACAAAATGCCAACTCCAACATATTCAGACATTCCAGTATCTGAAGGTAGGAAGTTTTTGAAGCTGGTAGATTCACTACTGAATGTTCCTGGGTTTAAGCATCATCCTATTTATCTTCTCTCAACTATAAGGACAATAGCAATGAATTTCATCCCCCCACACACACACACAGAATATTGTGTTGCTATTTCTTCTTTTTTGGGGGTATCATGTGACAATGATTTCTCACACATGACAAAAACATCCTCCTTCTTGACTCCTTAAGAAGAAAACTGTCCATTAACTTGGGACTTTAGTAAGGTCGCTTATAATGTTCTGTGCTCAAGAAGAAAAATCCAGACTGGATGAGTGTACAATTATCATGATTCCTAGCTGGATGAAACAATATATGCCAGAAGGTGCTAATAAATGGACTGATATCAGGCTGAAGGAACTCTCTGATCTCCAGCTTTTGCCCTTTGCCCACTGGTGGTACCTATTATCAAAACTGGATGAATATGTAAAATACTTATCAAATGTATAGGTAATATCTAAGTGTCTTAAAGCTCAGAATCACAACCCAAAATATGAAAACAGGCTGCAGTAATAGGCCAGATATAATGAGATCAAATTTAAATGGATAATACAAAGTTCTGTATATTCGTCCAAAAAGATTTCTACTGCTGAAGAATAGGATGCACAAAATTTTGCTATGTGGATAACAACATACGATGTACCTGTTAAAACTGGTCAAATATTAGGCAGCAGTGTAAGAAATAGTTATTTGTTGGGTAGTGGAAAGAACATTGGATCTGGTATCAGAAAATTGGGTCAAGCTCCAATTCTACTTCTTTGATTCTTCAACATTTTGACCCTTACTGTCTTCTCAGGGTTGTTGTGAAGTTAAAATGACTTACCATGTCTAAGTACTTGTGCTCAATAAACACGACCTAGAAAAGTTACCATTCACTAATAAAACAGATGGCTTGGCCACTCCATTTTGTCCCAGAAAAGTTGGCACTTGGAATGAGTTCTAAATGTTATATTCACAAGCAAAGTGGAGCTACTTCCAAAGACAGGCACTGAGGCAGATGAACATCTCCAAGGAGAATGTGAAGAATTGTTACATGAACCCAGGGTAACTGACTTGAAGAATAGTGAATTCAAGGAAGGCCATACCTACGTTCAAACATCTGATTGAATGCTTCATGGCTTTCTGAAAAACTCCAAAGCAGTAGAACTAATATTGGAGGATGAAAAACAAAAGAATGCGGGTCAGGGCAGCCACTTGGTGGAGATGTTGTGAGCAATTTCAAGACAAGTGGATGGTTGGACTCTATGGTCTTTAACAGGATAGTCTGATTGTCATATTTCCAGGACACTTTTCATGAAGTGGTTCCTTCTGTATCAGAGTAATCCAAGGTCTCCAGTATCTTGGGTTGTGCTGATTTCTAGCCTTAAAATACCACCTTCTCTCCAGCTCTAAGCCAGACCTCTGATTTTTTTACTCTGCCTTCTCCCACCAATTTGTTCTTGTTTTTATTATTATTATTATTATTATTATTATTATTATTAGGGATTTCTGGTCACCTCTGCAATGCCGTCTTTTCTCAAACTATCCAAAAGACATAGCAGAAAGGTTGATTTGTGGGCTTTTTGGTAGATAAGCCAGTCAAACATGATTTCTTGGTTGCTGAAGTAAGAAGGTAGAGTAGGAATAAGAAGCAGGTTTTAAGAAGTCCTGAATTGGAGCTATGCACCAAGAAATGTTCTTGGTGTACAACCTCAGATCAAGTTTATGTATTTATTTTTTCTGCTGGGTATGGAGCCCAGAACCTCATGCATGCTAGGCAAATATTCAACCACTGAGCTACACCCCCAGCTCTAAGACCAGGCTTTTAGTGGAGATTTGAACAAAAGTAAGGGACCCAGGCCCTTTGCCTTGAGGCTTACTAAAAGCACACAAAAGTTATTTGTTCAAAGGATGACTTTCCCCTGTTTTCTGGAGGCAAGAAGAGTCCTGGGAAGATTGCTCAACACCTCCAGTACATCCAGATCGCAATAGGGAATGTATCTGGAGCAACCAGAGAGGATGTCCGCTTTCTGAAGGGCCTGGTCTATCCCGTTCGGCTCCCAGGTTACCCCAGGGAACCGTTTTTATTTTTTTACAGCCTCGCAGGCGGGGCGGGGGTGGGTGGCTGCCGGGCGGTTACCAGGGACGCGGCCGCCCGCGCGGCGGGGCTGGGGTGAAAGAGGACGCTGGCGGGGGAGGGGTCCGTGGCTTCTGACTGGCTGGGTTGCAAAGGTTCATTTGCATAACACTCTCTGACGTGTTCTGATTGGCCAAAGCCAGAGGGGTGGCGGTGGGGTGATTCCAAGGGCCGGGAGCTCTAGCCCAAGGACCTTTTCGTTCCGGAGTTACCCCGGTGGGTGTGAGTTGTTGCGTGGGCCCGAGGGAGCTGGGTGGCCCGGTTTGGGAAGTTTTTCAGGCAGGTGCATGAGCCATCTTTCTCTGATAGGGTTTAAGAAATGTGCAAGAACAGTGGCTGGGAGTCAAGAAACTGGGAGATCCAGATCAGACAGAAGGAAGGAAGCGGATCAAGGAAAGGGTGGAGGGCAAAAGGAAGGAGTTAGGGGGTTTCTCTCAAGCTGGACTTTTTTCTCGGGATGGGATCCTTTTGCTAGAGCACTTGGTTTTCCGTTTTCATCAGTTACTAATCACACTGTATTGGAACTGGGTAGAAGAGAAAACGAGGGCAGGATCACAGCATTTAATAAATCTGAGTGCTGAGTTTTCAAGCGGACGCATTCCTAACTTAAAATATCAAGAGGGTTTGGGATGAGGAATAAAAGACGTTTTAATTTATGAGATCAACTACTGAAATTGGATATTTGTTTTTCTCAAGTTTTCCTCTTATAACGCATGATCTTTCTGTCTCTGGGCATAAGGTTTTAAAACCATCCTGAGCTATTTTATACTTTAGTGCTGCCTAAGCACTGGGGGGCGGGAGGGGGAGGGGTAGAGGATCTGTGGCTCTTCATGGCCCATTTCCACATTTTGTAAGGAATAAACAGCGTTATGTTATGAGGTCCTATACTAAATACAATTAATCTTTGTAAAGTACTTTTCAATTTACATAATGATTTTTACATCCATTCTACTTAACCAAAATCCTTGGTACAGTCCGGGGAGAAACTCCAGTTTTATTGACAAGGAAACGGGCTGAAAAGTTTCTGAGTCCCCATGTATGCAAAAAGGAAGGGTGAGATTATTTTAATATTTTTTAAATTTTATATAACGCTTCTTTCCATCGATCTCAAAATAGGTCGACAAGCAAGTAACGTCTCAGTTTTACAGATTAGAATGATCTAGGTTGAGAAGGGGCTGGTCTCCCAGACTGGATTCCAGACTTTCATTCTGTTTGCACCAAGTCATCTTTTATTCAGAATACAATTAGGAAAATGGTTTGTCATGGAAAATACTTATGTATAAGTCATTTAAGTATAGGTCTTTAAAGTGAAAGAAAGAGGAAGATAAAGAAATCCTTCTATTACATACTTGTTTTTGACACTTTGGGTCCTGTTGGAAAATACTGTACTAAGGACCCCTCCCTCCAAGATTTTAGGGGCAAGGGATTTAAAATTAGAAGCTTCAGTCATGATTATCTGTAGGACTGTAAAAGACTGGTGGGTGAGGGACTTGGCAAGGGTGTAGGATGGGAAAACAAAAATGGGTTATGGTTTGGAAGTCCCCAAAGTGAAACTTAAGGTGCAAGGCTCTTAAAAGTGACCCTGTGCTTAAGAACTATCTTTTGAAAGACCTATGTTACACACACGCTCTCAAAAAATTATTGGTCACATCTCCACTTTTCGGTTAAATCAGAGACATCCAACACCAGGCCTAACTAGCTTTGGGCAGCCAAAAGGTTACATGGGCCCCGATGGTCTTTCCAACATCATTTCTCTCCATTGCCATGTTCTACTCTCGAAAAAAGTAGACTGCTCTTCATTCCTGGCAGCAGTTGTTGTAGGAAAGATTGGGAAAGATCCTGCCAGGAGAGGCAAAAGCCTCTGACCTCCCCTCCCCCAGCAGCTGACCATGGCGGGAGCACTGCTCGTCCACGTGCACCCGGCATGTCCAGCCACCCTTCTTACATAAGAGTCCCAGGATGTAGTTGGGGCAGCTGCGGGTCCCACTTCCCCGGTGGCTAATAATAAACTGAGGCATCAGTTTCCAGGCTGCCGTCACTCCAGATTTGGGGTTGAGGGCTCACTTTGCAACCCGGACACGTGCATTCCGGTCATCCCACCCGGCAAGCGCGCGCCAGGCCCGCCCAGCACCAGCGCACCAGCCCGGCCTCCCGACGGTCGTGACACGGGCGCTTTCGGTGCTGAGCCTGGCCCTCCCCCAGCCGGCTTGCCCTGGGCTTGGTGTTGGCGGGGCGCCGCTGCTCCATCCCCCTTGGCCCTGCCTTGCCTTGCCCTGCCCTGCCCGGGCGCCCTCCCTCAGCTGGGGTATCAGGCGAGAGGCGGAGCTGGCCAGGCGCGCCCCGCCCCCACTGTAGAAAGGGCCGGGCGAGTGTTACTCGCGGTCATCCCGGCTGGGGCCTTTTATCTGGGCGCTGCTGGGGGAGGCAAGAGGAGGAGACACCGGGGGTGGCACAGGACGACGCCGACACCTTTCCTGGACTATAAATTGGGCACCTGGGATGGGTAGGGGGCTGACGCATCTGCCACTGACCGAAGCAGCGCCCTTGGCCAGCAGCTGCCCGCAGAAAAAACACTGAGCTGCTAAGGAGCGGGGGATCTCGAGGCACAAGAGAAGGTGGGTGGGTGCCCTCACCCCATCGCTGCCCCGGCCGGCGTGGATGCTTGAGCTCAGGTTTTTCGGAGGGAGAAGCTGGGGAGAGGGGTAGATCCTTTCTCTCCGTGACCCTCAACTAGCAGGTGAAGAGGTGGGACCATCTGGTCGCAGGGAGCCACCCTGGCGCCGTCCCGGGCTAGCAGTTGCCAGAGAGGGAGGAGCGCGCAGGCAGGGGCTCTGAGCGCGCTAACAGGGTGAATAATCTTCCTGTTCTTTCGTCCCTGTCTCCCAATCAGGCAAGGCTCGACCCATCGACCACCCACCGCCATCGAGAGCTTCCGGACGCCAAAGCTAGGAGAAAACGCGCATCAAGCAGGGCCGGGCTGCGAGAAAGACGAGAGTTGGAGAGGGCGGAGGAGGAGGTGGGAATCCCGCCTCGCTAGCTATAGCTGTTCTCCCTGCGAGGGCCTCAGAGAGTGCTTGAAGGCGGGCGCCCCCCTTGCCCGGGCCGGCCATCCCTGTACCCTTGCATTTCGACTCCCGCGCGGCCACCATGATGCAAATCTGCGACACCTATAACCAGAAGCACTCGCTCTTCAACGCCATGAACCGCTTCATCGGTGCCGTGAACAACATGGACCAGACGGTGATGGTGCCCAGCCTGCTGCGCGACGTGCCCCTGGCGGAGTCCGGGCTAGACAACGACGTCGGCGTGGAGGTAGGCGGCAGTGGCAGCTGCCTGGAGGAGCGCACGACCCCGACCCCCAGCCCGGGCAGCGCCAACGGCAGCTTTTTCGCGCCCTCCCGGGACATGTACAGCCACTATGTGCTGCTCAAGTCCATCCGCAACGACATCGAGTGGGGAGTCCTGCACCAGCCGCCGCCCTCACAGTCAGGGAGCGAGGAGAGCACCGCCTGGAAGTCCAAGGACATCCTGGTGGACCTGAGCCACTTGGAGAGCGCGGACGCCGGTGAGGAAGACCTGGAGCAGCAGTTCCACTACCACCTGCGCGGTCTGCACACTGTTCTTTCCAAACTCACCCGCAAAGCCAACATCCTCACCAACAGATATAAGCAGGAGATCGGCTTCGGCAATTGGGGCCACTGAGGCGGGGCGCCCGCAGCTGCCCAGCACCTACTCGGTCCCCATCTCTCACCCTCTCTCTTTCCTTAAAAGCTGTTTTCTTCCTGGTTGTGGGGCACGAAGGGCAGACGGCAAAGTTGGGCTGTGTATGTGCAGGGGGTTGGTGGGGCTGTGTGAGGTGAAGGCCCCCTTGGGGAGCAGAGAGGAAATTGGTGGCTGGAGAGGGGCTCAAGGACCCCCCAGGAGGGGGCCTGCCTTCTACGTTGGTGGGAATGGGACTGGGCTGACGCCCCACATTCAGCCTGTGCCTTTCCTGGGGTTTCTTTTCTGTTCTTTCCGGTGGAAAAGGGCCTGAGAAGGAGCCATGCCAGGGCGCGGTGCTGGGTTGCCACACTTGGGAATGCAACCCGGAGCTGGGTGCCGGGGAAGGCGGGGCGCGCAAACTCCCTCCTGCCCTGCCGTTGAGCCGGTGGAGGCCCTGGCGTTGCTAGGATTGCATCAGTTTTCCTGTTTGCACTATTTCTTTTTGTAACAGTGGCCCTGTCTTAAGTATTTCAAATCCCCTCCTTGCTCTGAAACTTCAGCGATTCCATTGTGATAAGCGCACAAACTGCACTGTTGGTAACCGGTACTACTTTATTAATGATTTTCTGTTACACTGTACAGTAGTCCTGTGGCACCCCACCCCATCCCTTTCACGACACCCCGCCCCCACCCCAGTGTGTGTAAACTGGCAGTGCACAAGCTTGTATGAAGCTTGCCTCTCAGCCAGTGAAATTAATAACATGAGAAAGTGGATGTATCCAAAATGGAACCAACTGACATTCTATCCGTGTTGTACATAGAATGATGACGGGTTCCATAGTTGTTATATGTTTTAAGTTTATTTAAAACTTTTTTTTTAATCCAGATGTAGTCTATATTCTAAAAAATAAAAAAAAAAAAGCAAATGTGTTAACTAAACTGGACGAGTGTGTGTTGATTTTTCTTCTACCAGTGAGTGGCTTAGTTGTTAAATAAAAATATTTTTTATAGCAAAAAGTAAATTTTATTTTCTCTGGTATTTCAGAGTGGTGGATACTCATCTCTGCAAGTATTTAGTTCTGTTTGGAAAGTAGCAACTGACAAGATTTACTTCCAAGCTATATCACCAATTCAGTACCCAAATAGGATCATACATCTCAACAAAAAGTCAAATATTCAAAGTGTTTGGGAAGGTACATGTATCTTTCAACCAACTTGGCCAGCTTATTGGAGTGCTTAATCACCATTTTGAATTTTTAAGATTCTCAGCACCAGCTGGAGTGGTTTAAAAACTTAACTCTAAAGTCTGAAATTTTACTATGGACAAAAGAAAATTTACAAAGAAACACCAACTGATCCTAGTGTGCACCCCTAGCAGGTTTTTATTTTACAAGTGTTTTATGTTGACCTTAGGAGATAGTTATGTGTATTAAAACATAAGCAATGCCCCTTTTCAGTAGTTCCCAACAGTGCTAAGCTTTGTTGATCAGTGTGCCTAGCTCTGCTTCTAGTTTTTTAGTGACCCCAAGTCTGCAACCAAAGGTAGCATATCTGTTCAAGCCTGCTGTAGGGCCCTTAGGAATATTTTTAAGATGCCCTATGGGAATGGTGGGACAGGTGAAGCAGCACTCTGCATTTTGTTTATTTCATTATTTGTGTTGAGGGGATAAATGTCAGGTCAACTTCAGTTTTCAATCTTGGAAGTCATGAGGCATTCTTGAAACAAATAGGGCTTGAATTTAAAATGCATATAATTGTACAGTTTAGGAAAAAGCATATTGTTTGCATTGAAGGCAGGCACAGCTCAAGTCTATTATCAGCTTTTAGCAGCAGTGAAAAAAAAAAACGGGGAGGTCTCAAGACAGGGGTGCCTGCCAGTTGCCAGAGAAAGTTAATGGTTAATATATGAAGATAATCTGGGTTAACACCCTAAGTAAGGTGTATAGCCTCTTGTGTTCCCTTGAAAGTACAAGCAAAAAATTCAAAGAAGAAACTACAAGGCCACATGGTAGAAAGAAACAAAGACTTTGGAGCCAGAAAATTGTGTGTATAAATCCTCCTGTTACTACTTATTAGTTTTGTGTATTCAACTTTCATAACCTGTTGCTACATTTGAAGTCAGACATAATAATTTAAATGCCTACTTTTTGGAGTTGCAGTGAGAATTAAATGAAATGGTATATGTATAGAGATAGTTTCATACTTAAGTTTCCTCAGGCATTGCTGAAATACCTTACAGGTTTATTTCTTCATATATTGGTTCATATGTCCATTTCCTCCCCTGAAAATACGAGGTTTTGGACAGGATGTGTATTTTAAAAAGTAAAATTTCAATTACATGCATGAAACTATGATTAAACTATTTTCTCCAAGACATGAGAGGGAGTCCCAATTAAAACTGAACAGTCACAGCGAAGGCAAGAACTTTATGTGCTATTTGTTAGAAGCAATTTGTTTTTAGAAAGTTCTGATGGTATACAGAATACAGAAAAGTAGATATAGCTAGCAAAATTAAATAATGGTGTATCAATTATGAACTTTATTTTTGAAAACACTGCTGCATGTAAGTGTGTTTTTATACATAAATAGTGATTCTGACTGAGGACTAATGATGTTTACTGCTAAATAGCATTGGATTTTTTATGAACCAATAAGGTTTCCCAGGCCCATTAAGTACTATTCCACTGAGCATTTTATTGAAGCTCAGTTTATGAAATAAAAACAGGACACATCCTCAATAAGACTCACCTGGTAAAACTTCTCCAGCTATTTGCAAGTTTGCTCAATTTCTGAGGTAAAGTCATAAGTGACTTTCATCTCTTCAGAAGGTCTTTGAATATTTGCTTACATTATGAAGCACCCTCCTCATAGAGCCCTGGGAGAGAAAAGCTATCCCACAGTGCCCCTGTCCATGTGCATTTATGACTGAAGGGAAGACATGGATAGATGAACTGGACAGAAAGGGACAGCTCACATTGGAGTTGATTACCCTCCAAACATTGTTAACATTTAAGAAGAATTTTCTACATCAAAACCTCAACACTGCAGCCTTTGAGAAAACCTGGATTTGTGTCTGAAAAACAGCTTTCTGCTTTGCTGGCTTCAGGATTTTCACCTTTTATGCTAGTACAACATTACTTAGTGGTTTGGGCTAACTTAGCTTCTCTGAACCTGAACCCAATTTGTTGGAGAGTATGGCATGGGATTCTTATTCTTTGGACTAGTCTGAAAACTAACTTACTATTTCTGATTTTAAAAAAAAGAAAAAATGAATGATACTGTCATTTATGTGTTCCTCAGTATTTTCCCCTTATTTTTAGTTGCTGAAAAAAAAATCATTTGGGAAATATTGTCTCTTTCTGTCTCTCTGTCCTTCTCTTTCTTCCTTTTTACTCTGTTTCTCCTTTGTTTTACATTACCAGTGGTTCTCAGATGTTTGCACATTGGACATAGTTCCAGTAGACTTAGAGTTCAAACCTTACACCATATATCTTAAAAAAAAAAAAGCAAGGCACTTGCTGGGTGCAAATTCCTGTACACACCTGTAATCCCAGCTATAAGGAGGTTGAATCAGGAGGATCGCAAGTTACAGGCCAGCTTGGGCAATTTAGGGAGACCCTGACTCAAAAAAGATAAAGGGCTGAGGATGTAGTTCAGTGATAGAACCCCTGGATTCAATCCCTCCCAAACCAACAAAAAACCCTAACAAAGCATTTATCATTTTTATGGGGCATCTAGCACATTTTTACCAATCATTTTGTTCTCTTGTTATTTATTTAAAGAGTTTTGGATAAAGTAATGCCAGAAGGAGTGCTTTCTTTAAAATTTTGGAGGTTATTTTTTGTCCCCAACTAATAAAAAAGGTTGTTTGGAAAGTTTTGGAGACTTTAAACATGTTGGATATTGGATTGTTCTTTTAAAATTAAATACTAGTCCTTTTAAAGTTTAAAAAACTTCTAACCAAGGATAAATTGCTTTAATTAGCAAGATAATTTAAGCAGAAAAATATTATTTTTTTTTCTTTTAAGGTGATGTCCATCTTTTTAAATAACTCAAGGGAATTTAAAGTTTGTTCTTTAGTTACTCAAAACACTTGACTTGGCCTCTAGTTCATTTAGAGCTGTGTAGAGCTTTCTGATAGGTACAATAGATGTGGTAGTCTACTACCAATAATAGTTTCTGTATCTGGAAGCCAGTACCATCCTTTGACTCAACATCCGTGGCTCTTGCCTTACAGGTCCCACTGTAGAAGTCCCTCACTCTGTCCTTCCTACTCAGACTCCATTTTGCACTGCAGAGGGCCTTTGCATGCAAACTTATGGAAAGCCTGGTGTCCATATCTAAGCCAAGCTTCAGGTAGAGGGATGCACACCCCACTAGCTCATCAACCATTGGAAAAACAAACCTATGAAGGTCTTGGCGACTGGCTTGGGTTTGTTTCTTCCAATGGCCATTTAGACAGGGAACTCTGGGAGTTCACATACCCAGAGTATGGTCTAGAAGTAGGGACATAAGCTGTCAGCTCTGAGGACCCATTATTCCATGGAAAGTGGCAAGGCCTTAGGAGTAGGAAGGTAAGGAGGCAGAATGGACAGTAGGAGTCCCATTGTATTTAATTAATGAAATGTCCGGTAAAGAAAACGAAAACCACATCTGTACACAGAACTTTCCCCACTGCTTATTATTTAGCACTCCAATGGGGGCAAATAGAGCAAAGGCAGCTACTCTAGATCCAAACAGATACTTCTTCCACGAAGCAGTGAAGATTTCACCTTGCCAAAAATGTCTCCATCCTGTTTTAATTTAGTTAGCTGTTTTCTTTTTTAATGTCAACGTTCTTAGTCAATTTAAAACAGAAAACATATAGTTGTGCATCTGTCTAAATGAGGCCGAGTAAAACCACAACCATCTCGTCAGTCCTTCCTGTTTTGGCATTCTCTGTTTTTAAGAGGAACATTTGTTTTTGTACCTTCCCAAGCTTTTTCTTATATTCTGCTACCTCTTTCTATTCTTTCAGAACCCTCTGCCTAGCAGTTTTTAAAATATTATCTGCCAGTGTGCCCAACTGAAGCTAGTAAGGGTTTGGATTGTACAATGTCCTTATTGCTAGTTATGAACAGGGTTATAGATGGTAAGTTTCTGATCTTGAATTGTCTAGAGAAAGTGGTTTCTAACACAGTAGATAAGAATAGTAGAAAAAACTAGCAAAACAGCCTAGTTCTTTATTTTTAACTAGCACAATAAACAATGTTGGGGGTGGGGCATTTTCTGGAATCTATTTTACTTTTCAATATCAATCTTACTAGTGTTGATATGTGCACTTTTATCAACCAGCGTTCAGTTTGCAGGATGAAACTGGACATGATTCATTTGATGTTTTCAAAGGTAGAAACTAACTTTGTAGTTTTTTTCCCCCTTTTGAATACCATACTGCTGAGGTAAAGAATGTTGTAGCTTGTGGGTGAGCTCAATAGGGCCAATTAAAGCCTGACTACTCTTCCACCATGTTGAAATACCTGACAGAACTTGCTGTGTCCTTGGATAATGGCCTTTTTTTTCTTCATGGCAGACATCTAATTGAGGAAATTTCCTGTTTGGTAGTCAAGGAAAGATAAAAACGAAAGTACTGCATTGTTGGTTTTGACCAAGGTTTTCAACTTTTTCCAGTTGTTCACATGCAATATTAATTTTAAGCACTGCTTTTAAAAAATAATATATATATATAGTGAAAGAACATTTATACGTTCCAGAGTAGCCAAAGTATGTGCAGAATGCAAGGAGTGTAGTTAGTGTAGATTACTCATTCAAAAGAAGGTATAGTATTTTATGGTATCTAATTGACATTGCAGCTTGTAACTCATGGATGCTTTGGGAGTATAATTTGTTTCTGTTGTGCTAAGTACTTGTTGACAATTCCTTCATAGCTTAAGTGTTTGGAGGGAGAGTGCCAGAAATATAGATGGTGAACCCTGATGTTGAAGTCTGGGAGGAATCTCCAAAACCTAGTGGGTTTGGGAGCTAAAGAAAATGTCTGCTTCCTACAGCCATGTTGGCCCCATGTGGGAAAACAGAGGTGCCAAGCCAAGACTACCTAATTTAGGCTTTCCAAATTTACCACATGTCACCCTACCATCTCTGGGTTGGTATGAGTAAGGGAAGTAAGAAATCATTTTTCCCTGGGATCAGGCTGTGGTAACTTTTTCTCTGAGTGGAAAGGCAGCCAAAAATTTTAAATTGAAGCATATGAAATTGCCATTTTTGTAGGTCCCAAGTGGTTAAATAATACCTGATGTCAGCATTTAGGTGCCCCTCTTGTGGAGGTCCCATAGTTCTCTTCCATCACCTTATGATTACCAACTCAGGATTGTCCTAATCTGGAGATAGAAAGGGTAAGGGACAAAAAAAAAAAAAAAAGACCAAAGGGAGGGGACAATTATATAAAGGAGACAAATAGAGTGGAAGAAATGGGAAGAGACAAGAATGAAGAGAGAAAATGGAACAAGGGCAGAGAAACTGTGGCAAATCATATTTTCCAAACATGGCTGCCCTTATTTCTGGCCCTACATGCTCTTTCACAACTTTGCCAATTTCTATCAAGAGGTATAATCTGCATCTCCCCCCACCCCTTGAATTTAGATGGGTCATCTTGACTGTGACTGCTTGGACTGCATGAATTTGGCTGGTACTTTCAAGGCCAGGCCATGAAAGGAGATATATCTTCCTCTTATATGAAATACACAGCCATCTCTTGAGATGCTGGCCCTTGGAACCCAGTTGCCATACTGGGAGGAAGCCCAAGTTACATGGAGAGACTACATCTAGGTATTCCAGCTGACAGCACAACTGAGGTCCCAGCTAACAGCCACCATCAACTCCCAAACATGTGAGTGTGCCATCAAATGAATCCAGCTCCCAGCCTTTGAGCCACCCCAGCTGATGCCAAGTGGAGTAGAGACAAGCTGTCCCCGTTGAGCCCTGCCCAGATTTCAGATTTGTGTACAAAATATTTTCATTCTTTTAAACCACTAAGTGGTTTGTTACACAGTAATAGATAACTGAAACAGAGGCCTTTTTCCAAATTTCAGAGGATTGTCTGACTAAATGAAAACAATTCAAAGTAGAACAGAATTTATAGGAGGGGGTCTATTTTATCACATTTACCTGAATAGTCACTTATGATAAATATGGAGCCTTTGGAAATATTCATCTGATGACTGATTCCGAGTACAAAAGGATTAGAAATAGTAGATGGCTGAAGAGATGCTGTAAATAACATATAATAGTTGTGTTAAAATTTATCAGAGTAAGGAGACAAATGGTTCCCCCAAATATGCCCATGCCCAACTCACCGGAACCTCTGAATATATTAATTTGCATGGTAAGGGGTAATTAAAGGTGCAGATGGAAATAAAGTCATCTGGCTTTCAGATGGGGCAAATCATTCTGAATTATCTGGATGGGCCCAATGTAATCACAAGACTCTTTAAAAGATGGAAGTAGAGGCAGGAGAGTCAGAGTCCTGGAGATGCAGCATGAGGAAAGCAACTTGTCATTGTTGGCTATGAAGATGGGAACAGGAGCCAGGAGCCAAGAAATGTAGGCAGCTTCTCCTCTTGCAGCTGGAAAAGGTCAGGAAACAGAATCTTCTTCAAATCCTCCAGAAGGCATGCAGCCCACCAGCACCACCTTTTTAGCCGAGGGAGACCCATTTTGGACCTCTGACCTCCAGAACTGAAAGGTGATAATGCCATGCTGCTTTAAGTCCCTGACTTTGTGGGAATTTTGTACAGAAGCAATAGAAACTAAAATATATACTTTCTAGTGTATAGCCAGGAAATGAAAAGGTTACACACTCTTGGTACCTGATCTATCTGTTGCCTTTGGGCTGGTTAAAATAGAATTTCTAAGCACCACCTGAAAATACTATCAAAAGGTTCTTTTTGTCTTTTTTCTTGAAAGAAAGTTGATTTCCCTTTTAGGCTTTAATATTGGTGACTGTGGCCCTGCATAATAAGACACTATTTATGGAGCTGCTATTATATTATTAAATAAGCTTGCTTCAAATATAGTGACATCATTTGTTATTGTATTTGTGCTTAAATTCTTACATTCATCGTTTTTTCTTTTCTTTTCTTTTGATAGTACTGAGTATTGAACCCAGGGACACTCTACTACTAGGCTACATCCCCAGACCCTTTGTACTTTATTTTAAGCTCCTCGCTAAATTGCCCAGGTGTGATCCTCCTGCCTCAGCCTTCTGAGTAGCTGGGATTACAGGCATGTAATGCACCTGACCGTTCCTCTCCTTTTTGCTTCATCATCACTTCTTTCCCTTCCAAAGTATTTTGCATTTTTAATGTAGTGTTTCCTGTTTCATTATTATTTTTGCTTTGTATTTGCATATAATTACATGTACTAAAATACACAGATATTAAGTATACAGTTCATTAAATTTTGACAAGTGCATATAGCCATAATCAACATCTCAATCAAGATGCAGAACATAACCATCACCTTAGAAAGTTATTGCATCTTCATTTCTAATCTATGACCCTCTTTGACCCCTCCACTCCAAAGCAAACACTATTCTGATTTCTACCCCCATGTAATTTGTTTTGAACTTGGTTGAAAACTTGCCTGTTTTCGAACTTGGTTGAAAGAGAATTACATAGTATGTACACTTTTGTGTCTGGCTCCTTTCACTCAACATTGTATTTCTGAGATTCACCCATTTTCCTGATTGAGTAGTCATTCCTTATTAATACTAAACAGTATTTGTTTGTATACATTTCTATGATTCCTATTATATGCATTTCTATCCATTGCCTTTTTGATGGGCATTGAGGTTGTTTTCATTTTATTTATTTATTTTGGCTATTATGAATAAAAGAACATTCTAGTACAATCCTCTTAAAAGACATAAATAATAAATGCATAGGAATGAGATTGCTAGTTCATAGGATAGGTATATATTTAATTTTATCAGAAGCTACTGGAAGTGTTTTCCAAACTGACTGCAACATTTACCCTCTTGCCAACGAATGTAGGAGAGATCCAGTTGTCCCAGGGCCTTTTGATTGACAATGTCCTCACCATTGGTACCTAACACTCTTATCTCTCATTGAATGGTGATGATTTAGTGTGAGAATGCAGCATAAAAGATTTGCAATGGAGAGAAGTGTATTAGATGTCAACTCCATGAACACAAAGGTCATACATAATAAGACAGGTGGTTGTGGCAAGGTGAAGTAGAGGGAAAGGTGGCACACAGTAGTGGAAGAAAAACCATGACTTGGAATCAAAGAGTCTGGTTTTAGCCTCAGTTCTGTCAATTTGTTCTGTTTCCTCAGGGAGTTAATTAGCTTCCTGGATCCTTAGTTTTCTCTTTTGCAAAATGGAGATACTACCATAAAGATTTAATATAAATAGCAATAAACTATCCCTTAATGTGCACTTATGGGGTATACTTCCTTCCTGATAGGTTTCTTGCTAGGACTGGTGCAAATCTCATTTTTTTTTCCTCCAAAGGACTCGGTGTACTGATATCCTTATTTTAAAGATGAGTAAATTATGTCAAAGATTTTTGTTTATGCTGGGGATAGTGGCACATACCTGTAATCCCAGAGACTGGGGAGACTGAGACAGGAGGATCATGAGTTTGAGGCCAGCCTGGGGCAAATTAGCAAGGCCCTGACCAATTTATCAAGACTCTGCCTCAAAATTAAAAACAATAATAAAAATAAAAAGGGCTGGGGGTGTGGCTCAGTGGTAAATTGCCCCGGGTTAAATCCCTGGTACAAGAAAAAAGATTGTTGTTTACCAATACCTAGTCTTCCCTTCCTTCCCCAAGTCTTTCTTACCTTGATCTTGATCACACAAGATAAACAGATAATTCTTAGCATTCCTTGCAGCTAGGAGTAAGCTTGGGACAATTTTTTTTTTTTTTTTTTGTACCAAGGACTGAGCCCAGGGGCACTTAACCACTGAGCCACATCCCCCAGCCTTTTTTTTTTTTTTTTTTAATATTAAGGGTCTTGCTGAGTTGGTTAGGGCCTTGATAAATAGCTGAAGCTGGCTTTGAACTCATGATGATCCTGCCTCAGCCTCCCAAACCGCTGGGATTACCATGCCCCGCAGTGACAAGGTTTTAATCAAAGAGCTCAGGTAAAAGTGTGACTTATGACTTCTAGATATCTTTAAAGGGTGAGAGAATCCCTTTTACTCCTTTCCCTTTCTTACTGGATGGAATGACTTGGAATGGCTAGAGCTCCAGCAACCACTGGACAATGAGATGTATGTAGCAATATGTTGAGAATAGCAGAGAAACAAGAGAAGGAACTGGATTTCCAATTGTCATTATGAAGATTAAATTCTAACTTGCAAAATCTTAGAATAAGTATCTGCTAGTTGTTAATTAAATATGAGGGCCAAGGAAGGAAGAAGAAAAAGGAACTCTGTGAGAAAAGAGCTTTTTTTTTTTCTTTCACCTGACTTATTCTTTCAAGCTTTATAAAAACTCAGCAACCAAATTCTGATTTATTATTCAATCTGCGCATTTCCCAGGCCTCTTTCTTCTCTTTTTTCTTCTTTCATTCACTTCATTGCTTATTAATATATCTACCAATGAGAATTCACACTAGAAGTTTTAGATTCTTGTTGATAACTCTCTTAAAGACTTGTAAAGAGCTTAAGTTCAAATTCAAAGTATTCATTCCTGAATTTGGGCCTGTAGGGAGTGGAAAGGCCTCTAAAGGAAGAGACTGGTTCCCATCCCCCACTCCTCCCCACTGTGAAATTGGGAGGCAGAATAAACAGGAAGTGGGCTTTGAGGGGGAGGAGTGGCTGGAGAGACATTCCAAAACAGTCTGCACCTGCTTAACACAAACTTAGAAGGAATGAAGTTCTAAAACAAAGGCCCACTCCTCCTCTCCCTCCCCTCTTCCCTCTCTTTTTCCTTTCCAGGTCTGTGTTAAGGTGCTGTGATATCAACAAAAGAGCTTCCATGTGGTTCCAGGATTTTTCAGGCTCCTAACAAAGACCAAATGTGGACAATCTAGCAAAACTATGAGAGAGAATGGAGTTCTGAAGAAACTCTGTGAAGGCGCAGGAGAAAGCTTGCAGAAGTGAAGGAGGATTCATGGAAGTGATGCTTTACTCAGGAAAATGTTGGGGTACCTACCGTGTACCAGGCATTGGGCTATGCGCTGGTGATAATAGTGAACATTACATAGCCACTGCCCTCTGATGCTTATTATCCATACGAGGCTAAAAACAACTAAAAAGGCAATTACAATATAGCTTAAGAAGTGCTAGGTAACTGGGTGCATGGTGCTGTGCTAGCTCACAGGGAGGACCTTAAATCAGGCCTGGGCATTAAGGAAAAATTTTGTGGACAAGATAACCTTTATGAGATTTTAGAGAACACCACAGATTAACCAAGTGGCGATAGGGCTGGTATGGATCTCTGGGGCTATTTGAAAGCCTTGGATCTGCATGGGAAGAAAGTGAGAAATAACAAGAAACAACATCATGAAGAAAGTTTTTTAAAAAACATGCTAAGGCTCTGCCTTCTGATATGAAGTGAGAGAATGATACACCACTTCTCTGTTCTTCCTGTCAAACATGCACAACCTAAATTTAATCATAAGGAAACATCAGGCAGATCCAAATGGAAGGACATTCTACAAAATATCTGACCTATACTGTTTTTATCTTTATTTTTATTTGTTTATTTTTTTTAATGTGGTGCTGAGGATCGAACCCAGGCCTCACATATGAGAGGCAAGCACTCTACCACTGAGCTGCAATCCAGCCTCCTGACCTATCCTTTTAATAAGTGTCAGGTTATGAAAGGTAACAATGGAGGAAACTATTCTAGGATAAAAGACACTTAGAGACTGCAAGTGTAATACTGGATACAGTGTGTGATACTGGAGCTGAAAATTTAACATATATATGTATACGTATGTCTTTTGCCATAAAAGACACAATTTTCTTAATTGGACAAATCTGAATAAAATCAATATATTAAATAACTATATTGCACCAATGTTAATTTTATGATTATGATAATTCTAAGTTATTATTCTTATTCCTGGGAAGATATAACCTAAAGTACTTATGGGCAAAGGGTATTGTGTTTGCAATTTATATTCAAGTGATTCAGAAAGAGAGAAGTAAAATGGTGTATCTAGGCAAGGAGTATATAGAAAGATTTTTTTTTGATAGTTCCTGAAACTTCTCTGTAAATTATTATTATTTTTTTTAAAGAGAGAGGGAGAGAGAGAGAGAGAGAGAGAGAGAGAGAGAGAGAGAGAGAGAGAGAGAGAATTTTTTAATATTTATTTTTTAGTTTTCGGCGGACACAAGATCTTTGTTTGTATGTGGTGCTGACAATCAAACCCAGGCCACACGCATGCCAGGCGAGTGCGCCACCTTGAGCGACATCCCCAGCCCACTGTAAATTATTTTACAACAAAAAAGTTTCATTAAGTTGCTGAGAGTCTCACTAGGTTACTGAGGTTGGCCTTGAATTTGCAATCCTCCTGCTGAGCCTCTCAATTCACTGGGGTTACAGGCGTATGCCACTGTGCCTGGCTCAAAACAATAAGTTTTAACAAACCACCCTGCGCACTTTGGACTTTATCTAAGAACAATAGGCAATGGTGGACCGTGAGAGGCTGTTATGCATTTGAATAATTGCCCCATTTGGTGGTTATTTGAATAACTCCCTCATTTGGTGGTGCAGTGAATAGTTCAATCCAGGGAGGACTCATTGCCAATTTGGAGGCTCTTGTAATAATGCAGATGAGAAATGATGGTGGCCTTAAATAAAGTGGTGGCAGTAGAGAAGGAGAGAAGTGAATAGATAAATGAAATATTTAGAAAGTAGGAATCAGAGGACCTGATGAGATGTTATAGAGATTACAAAGTGAAGGAGTGAAGGAGTGAAGGGTGACCCTTGGTAGTCTTCCTTGTGTGTCTGAGTAGATCTAGGTCTGAAGTAGCACCAGAGGCAAAGGAACACGCTAAATTTAAAGAGAAAGATGATTTTGGTTTTACACAATACCTCCAAGTTAGCTTCAGCTAGTAAGTTGATAACAACTGCAACCTTCCAAGTTGTCCAGGCCCCAAATTTTGAAGATGCCCTTGATCCCTCTATTTTTCTTACCATCCATATATCAGGAAATCTCATTGGCTCTGCCTTTAGAAAATACCAAATATGTGACACTCTTTTCCACCCCCATTTATCCATGCTTGTTCAGGTCCCCATGATGTTGCCTTTGGATTACTGCAGTAGCTTCCTAACAAATGTGGCTGCATCTATGCTTTCCCTCTCCAGTGGTCTGATGGGTGTCACCAAAATGAAGGTCACCTGTCACTCATCTGATCTAAACCTGAAATGACTCCTCCTATTTCTTGGTGTAAAAGTCTTCTGAAGGCCATTCAAGATCCTGCATAGAATGACTTCCAGTACTTCTCTGATCTCATCTTGCATTCTTCTCCTTGGTCGCTCTGTAACAGTCACTTTGATGCTCCTTAAACTTTCCAGGTATGCCTTAGCTCTGGGGTTCTTTCTCTTGCTGCCCTCTCTTCTGGAACATTCTTTCTCCATATCTCAATGTAACAGAAAAATCAGAAACAAAAAAGACTTAAATGAAACAAAATCATTTCTCACTCTTGCATAAAAGGAAACATGAAGGTAAGGCATCCAGAAATACTGTCCTGTCCCTTCAGTGTCCATGAAGCACAAGGCTCAGATGTTTCTGCCCCATTGCCTGATTGTCCCTCCTTAAGAATACTTCATGATTCAAGGTGGATGCCAGAGCTCCAAATATTGAATATCTTGTTGGTTTCCAGCTTGCAGCAGGAAGGCAGGCAGAAAGAAGCAGAGGAGTACTAAGTGGTTGCTTTCAACTGAGTCATTTCCATTATAAGCAACAACGCCAGTCCTTCCACATATAATTCTGTGTATAGATCTTTGGTTGCAATTTACTCACAACTTACAACTTGAAGGCTTCAGAAACACTTTGGCTTTTACATTAGCAGACTATATTTAGTTGCTAAGAAGGCTGGAAAATGCAGTTGTTTCTTTCAGGTGGCAACAAGCCCAGCTAAAAATTAAAGTTTTGTTACTAAGGAGAAAAGAGAGAATAGAATGGCTATTGGCGTCAGTAGCTAACACTCTTTGCCGCAGACCTTTTCTTTCTGATGTTAATGATCTCACCGTTCCCCTTATCCTCTGCCAGCATGACCACAGTGCCTGGTGCCACACAGCAAGATGTGGGAGATGGGTGGTGGGGAGCCCAGGTTTTGAGCCACACTGATGAGACACTAGAAAGTAACGACAGGCTGGGAAAGAGAGTGTGGGAATCCTGGACATAGGAAAGGGGAGGAGAAATATATGCAGGAATCTGGGTTCTGGTCCTTGGTGAATCCAAAAGTAAACTGAAGCTCAGAGTCTTCCTGCTGGTGTTTATCCTTGTTCTCTTTCATTTGTAACCATAAACACTCAGGGTGGTCTCTGTGTGATCTGGCATGACAATTCCTAGTTGTTCTACTGAGTCTGGGTGTGAAATGTGACCTTGTTGAGTTTCTCATATTTCCATTCTTTGTTCATGTTCATTGCAGGGCAGGACAATTAGTAATGCCTTCTTTCCAAGCAAGTACAACTTGTAGGAAGGAGCCCAAATGTCAATTAGGCTTTGCTACAAAGAGGTAAAAAGAACTTTCAATTACAGTAAATTGCAATAATATATTTTCTGAGGTATTAACTTCTTAGGGGCATGAACGTGTATTAAAATCATCAAAATCATCTATTTTAATAAACGAGTAGAATTCAGGGGCTGCAGGAGTTAAAAAATTTAAACCTAGAATTTGACATGTTCACAGATATTTTTAACAAACAAGGCAGGCAAAATGTCCATATTACAATATGTTCCCTAGGAAAAAAATCTTTAGGGATATCTAATATTTTCCAATCACCAGGTCTCTGTGCCTGAGTAACAGGAGACGTTTTATTTTTATTATTATTTTTTAAATGATTGGTTTGTGTTTTTGTGTACATTTAAAAATGAACATGAAACACTGCCCTCAAATCCAAGGCAGGTCATATAGCCAAGGGATGACAAATATTGCTCAATGAGGAGGCTGCTGACATGTAAATGCTTTTGTGTGACACAAGTGGTACAGCCTGTGGCACTGTGGTGGTGGCATGTGTGTTGGAGGTGGGGGGGAACATTTGCTTACACCAATTCCTGAGTTACCAAGAAACTCTGTTCTAACTTGGCACAAATCAAAGTTCTTTGGAGGAGGTGTGGTGTGCTTGAATAATTTCCCATTCTGATGTAGGGATGATGACTAAGCAGGAGGCCCCTGTGTTTGCTTTGTTAAGAAAACAGGGCACAATAATCAGATCCTAGCCAACACAAATGACTTGTTCTGTTTGCCTGTCTTTCTTTCTTTCCTTCCTTTCTTCCTTCCTTCTCTCCTTCCTTTCTTCCTTTTTCTTCTCTCTCTCTCTTTGGTACTGAGGATTGAACCCAGGGGTGCTTTACCATTGAGCTACCTCTCCAGCCCTTTTTATTTTGAGACAGGGCCTTGCTAAGTTGCTGAGTTTGGCCTTGAACTTGAAATCTTCTTACCTTAGTTTCCCGAGTTTCTGGAATTACAGGAATGCTCCACTGTGCCTCGATATAAATGATTTGTTGTAACACATCCAACTCATATGGAGATTTACCATGCAAATGCCTATTTTGAGGAAGACTGGGGGAAGGATAGGGATCTTTTAGGTGTGAAACACAGTGAATTGAAGATTGTTCTAAAAGTTTAAGCCAACAATGATGTGGGCCCTTGGTAAAGCATTTAAATGTATGTTGAGTATTTAGCAAAAGGGAAAGGTAGAGGATGGGGTTTCAGATACTGAATCATGAAGAAATGGAGACTAAGATGAGATAGCATGATCCCATAGACAGCAACACTCATGATGGTAAAGAGACTGCTCAGATCCCAGGATAGCTAGGCAGGACAATCCTGCTGAGGAGGAGAGGGGCAGAGTCACAACACAAAGTTAGAGAACCAAGGTCTGTGAGACTGGAGGGGGGGAGCGAATCACTGTCACCAGCATTAATCTGAAAGATGCCTTTCACAAAGGAAGAAGTAAAGAGCTTCATATCTGTGTTTTTTTTTTTTTTTTTGGTAAGATCAAACACATTCCTATCTCAGCAAGCTAAATCTTTCCCCAAAGATGTGTTTGTAATTCTGCAGGAACAGCCTAATTCTATGATGTAACACCTGGTATGAATTCTAACCTTTTCTTGATAAAGGTCAATTTCTCACCAACAATTCTTTTCTTATTGAGACAGAGATCTGATGATCATTCCAAGATAAAATAACTGTCTACTCTTGTTGATTCAAAGAAAACATTTCTTCTTTCGATTGAGAAAATGATTTTATCTAAAAGTGTAAGTTCTTATTTGTAGTAAAAATTTCCCTTTCAAGATGAGCCCATGATGCTGCGTATTTGTGGATACCATGTCTTCATAGGTCATGGCAACATGAGCATGATTGTCATATAAGAAAGAAGCCCTTTGGTTAGATTTTATTCCTTGACTCAGGTAATTATGTAATTTTTACGTCTGTGGTGAGGCAATTTGTTTATTTTGTCCATTTTAACAACGTAATTATCTCTAATCATTCTGTACACCGTGCTTTTTGAAATATGGTTCATTCATGTTTGCAGCTATTCTATTTAGATTTTGCTCAATTCAAAAGGACAGTGTCTTCTGATTTTGAACATGAACGTTAAAAATGCAGAAAAATAATCCACTGTGCTATTTGACTCTGTTATTTTAATCACCTAAGTCAAAGAAGTCAAGGTTCCATTTTCATGACAAATATAATTTGCACATGACCTTATTGTTTATTTATATCTGCTCCTAGGGTGAATTAGGGTTTTTTAAAACCTTCAAACCTAAAGAGTTACTGAGGTTTATACTATTTGACTGACATCAGAAATTTTCCTCCCATAGTTTTTTTTTTTTTTCTTCCAGTTGAAAAGCAGATGGGTTTATGACCTTAAAATGATCACCTGAATAAGGGATGTATCTCACTGAGGGATATTGTGAGGGAAGAGATGTGTCAAATATTGAAAACCCAGATATAAAAGGAGTAATGTGATACATGAAATGGTAAAAAACGATAAATCTTGACTGTATGAAAAGGAATGACCCAAGAGGTGACCTTATTTAGCCTTTAGGATGAGAATCGATGTGGTCTGTTAGAAGCTTGCTCTGACAATAGTTATACCCCTTTTCAGCTTCTCATGATAATTTCAGATTAAAGTGGCATATATTTCCTTCACAGTTAACTCTGTTCATATATACTTCCTTCCCAAAGCAATATCTTCCCATTTAAATAATCCAGGCTGACTTTAAAAAATCTCCTATGAGGATTAACTTGCATATGCTACTTAACCACTTAGTAAACATTAAAGTGTCACATGAATGCTTAATCTTACAACAGTGGGACATAAATCTACCTGAAAATAAAGAGGTAACAGGTCATGCTACATCTTTGTCAGACTGTAACTAAAATACTGATGAAGACATTTTAGTATTATAATTCTAATAAGTTGAGCAATAATTCTATATAAAAATAATTTAACAAATGCTTCTAATTTAATGTTCTCCCTCCCCAGGATCACTTTGAAGTGAGTTAAAATAACTCTGATGAAAAAGTTGCATATATAAATGTATGTATATTATTTATGTGTATATTGAAAGCCAGACAATGGAATTCATAAAAATTTAGAGTGGAAATGAACCTTAGGGATCAACTAGTATATGTTCCATCAACTAATTGCGACAGAGGCAAGGCTACAATTTAGGTCTCTCAACTTCTAGATCTTCATTCCTTTCATTGCACCGAGTTCTTTGTTAGCCTTATTTAAATTGTTTGATTTGCTCAGAAAATTAATAATTTTACAAGTGCTTTTAAAAATAATTTTATCCCTAGAGATGAATTTGTAAAATTTTTGGGATATCACTTACTAACTTCTATGAAAAAGGATCATTTCATCATATATATTACAAATGATTTCTAAGGCTAAGAAATATTTTTCTCTATGTCAAACATCTGTTAGAAATGCTTATTAGCGGGGGTGGGGGGGTGGGACTGAGTTGTGGCTCAGTGGTAGAGCGCTTGCCTGGCATGTGTGAGGCACTGGGTTTGATTCTCAGCACCATGTAAAAATAAATAAAATAAAGGTCCATCAACAACTTTAAAATATTTTAAGAAAAAAAAAAGAAATGCTTACTAGCAGGACAGGTCTCTCCTTTTTACCTTGAGAAGATTTTGTTTTTCTTTTATGAGTTTTGTTAACTTTTACTTCCTTGATGGCCATTTTGAGCCCCTAGGTAATCCAAGATTAAATTCCCAAATTCCTTGTAGGAACATAATCGTTCAAAGTTTTGATAGTGCAACTTTAAGGAAAATCTAGAATCCTTTCTTTGTTGTTGTCTCATTCAGATCATAATAAATATTTCATTCCCAATCTAATGGATTTGGCTGGGAGGTACCTTACATAGCCATATTGTGATGTTAGGGTTTGGTTTGTTTTAAAAATTTATAGCAGTTCCTAGCAGAAGTTAGATCTGTTCTCACAACTGCCAATACCGCAGGCCATTTTCTATAAACATCTTCTCAAAGAAAATCAAACACACATTACCCAAAGAACCAGAGACACAGCTGTTTCTGGTTCTGATCTTAAGAGACATCAACTTTTGCTTGGCAAAGTGCAAGTGAGAGAGGAATTGATGAAGTCTGATCACCTCTTCCAAGGAGTTCTGCCTGGGGATGGAAAGAATGGAAGAGATGTCTCTGACATCACTTTCTTATTTAATTCGAAACTTATTTCCCAGCTGAGAAAGTAGAAGTAGTGAGAGAATCCATATAATCCAAAATCAGATAAAGCACCATTTATTTTGTCTTTCTTGCTTTAAAAATGTAAACCCTTTGAGTTAAATGTATACTTACCATATGACCCCACAATTCCATTTCTAGGTATTCATCCAAGAAAATTAAAAACACATGTCCACATAAAGTCTTTCTACATAGTTTTCATTTTTTCCCCTAAAATTCCCAAACTGGAATCATCCCAAATGTCGAATAATAAAGTATAATATAGCATGCAATTGAATAACAGTCAATAAAGAAAGGAACAAACTATGGATATGTAAAACAACACTGAAGAATCTCAACATTATGTGGAGAAAAAGAACTCAAAAGAAAAAGAAGGAATAAAATATTATTCTAATTTTATGAAGTTCAAGAATAGCCAAAACTACCCTATGGTAGAAAAACTTAAGAATAGTGGTTTTCAGAGACAGGTAGTGGGGAGCACAAGAGACTTTTGGGGTGCTACTATGTCTTGATTGGGAGGAGTGGGCACATCAGCACATCAGGATCTCTCAACAATGGAACTACTGACATTTTGGGCTGGATAATTCTTTTGTGTGGAGGGCTGTCCTATATATTATAGGATGGTTACCTGCTAGATGCCAGTAGTACCCATCTCCCTTCTCTCAGTTATGACAAGCAAAAATGTCTCCAGACATTGCTGAATCTCTGGGTGGTAAAATCACTCCTAGTTGAGAACCACGGATGTGCTTCATCAATCTTTATCAAAGTGTACACTTAAGATGGTACACTCTTTTTATTGTTTGTAAATTATATTTCAATTAAAGGAATACAACTCAACACTTTGCAGTAAAAAAGAAAAGGGGAAATTTACCCTGGAGAAATCCAACAAACTACCTCTACCTCAGTCAATGGTCAAGGTCAAGATCAACAATGGTCAGTCATAGGTACCTGTGATGTAATGCGAATGAGAATGACACTTCACCTCTTGGTCTTCCTCCCCAAAACATATAGACCTAGTCTAATCATTAGAAAAACAGACAAATTCCATAGAGGGGAATTCTATAAGATGTATGATTAGCACTCTTCAAAACTGTCAAGGTCATAAAAGAGAAGGGCAGTTTGAGAAACTGTCACAGCCAAGTGGAGCCTTAAGGAGACTTGATGACTAAATGTAATGAGGTGTCCTGGATGAGATCCTGGAGCAGAAAAAGAACATTTGGTAAAAACAAACAAACAAAAAAATTCTGAATAAAGACTGGACTTGAGTTACCAATATTGGTTCATAAGTTGTGACAAATGTACCACACTAACATAAGATGCTAATAATAGGAGAAGCTGCATGGAGTACATTTGGGAACACTCTGTACTATCGCTGCAATTTAGGTGTAAATCGAAAATTGTTCTTTATTTAGTGAATTGGATTAAATTTTACTCAGAGCAGATTTTAAGGTCATTTATCCTATCAAAATATTAGAGGTGGGATAGCAATAACAAATGCCTCTTTAATAAATGCCTTTGTTATGTTTGTGGTTAGCAGTATTAAAAACAAAGAAAAACAACAAAACAGACAACAGAAATCTGTTTACTTCTGAATTCTACATAAGTACAGTGTCAATTCTTAAAGCGTCCATAATAGAATTTAATTCAATTCAATAAAAATTTATTATTTACTGTATGTTAGTCACTGAACTTGTTAGGGACATGAAATGGAGTTCTCTGTTTTCTAGGATGTCAGAGTCTTGCACTAGGCCACTATCTGGTGTAACAGAAGAATTATTTATTACAGAAGCATCAAGGTGGTATATATTTTTTATAATGGGAGAGCACTTTCATCTTTTCATAAAACCCATTGCAGTGATTGTTATCAAGAGAAGGCCCAAGCCTGGATTAAGGTAGTAAAGAATCATTTCTCCCCTTTTGTAATTGGTGCCTATTAATTAATTATACGGAATGGTGGATTTCATTGTGATATATTGGTAGGTGCATATATCATTATTTGATCAATTCCACTCCCCAATAACCCCCCTCACCTTCTCCTCATCCCTCTCCCTGGTTCCCTTCCTCTACACCAGTGGTCTCTCTCTTCTACTTTCATGACATCCTTTAAATTTTTTTGTTTCTCACTAGTTTCCACGTAAGAGAGAAAACATGCAAGATTTATCTTTTGGGGTTTGACTTATTTTGCTTAACATGATGCTTTCCAGTTGCATCCATTTTCCTGTATATTACATAATTTTGTTCTTTACGGCTGAATAAAAGTCCACTATATACACATACCACATTTTCTTTATCCATTCATCTGTTGGCAGACACCTAGACTGATTTTATAACTTAACTATTGTGAATTGTGCTGCCATAAACATGGGTATGCATGTATCTTTGAAGTATGCTGATTAATTCTTTTGGGAATACACCAAGGACTGATAGAATTGGGTCATATGGTAGTTCTATTTTTAGTTTTGTAAGGAATTTCAATATTGATTTCCATAGTGGCTATACTAATTTACATTCCCATAAACAGTGTATAAGAGTTCCTTTTTTCCCTGTGTCCTCACCAGAATTTATTGTTATTTGTATTTTGATGGTTGAAATTTTGACTGGAATGAGATGGAATCTCAGTGTAGTTTTAATCTGAATTTCCCTGCCTGATGGCCTAATGATGTTGAACATTTTTTTTCTTATTGTTGGCCATTTGTGTTTCATCTTTTGAGAAGAGTCCATTCAGTTCTTTGGCCTATGTATTAATTGGGTTATTTGGGGTTCTTTGTATTGGTGTTGAGGTTTTTGAGTTCTTCACATACCCTGGATATTAATCCTCTGTTAGAAGAGTAGTTGGTGAAGAAGATTTTCTTCCACTCTTCAGGCTCTCTCTTCATGCTTGTTTTCTTTGCTGTGTGGAAGCTTTTTAATTTGATGCCATTCCATTTATTGATTCTTGCTACTATTTTCTAAGCTGTAGTAATCATGCTCAGGAAGCTGTTGCCTATATGTTGAAGTGTTTCATCTATATTTTCTTCTAACAGTTGGAATATTTCTGATCTTATTCTAAAGTCTATATTATACTTTATATTGACTTTGGTGCAGGTTGAGAGATGGGGATCTAGTTCAATTTTTCTACATGTAAATATTAAGTTTTCCCAGCACCATTTGTTAGAGAGGCTATCTTTTCTCCAATGTATGTTTTTGGCACATTTGTCCACAACCAGATGACTGTAGCTGTGTGGGTTTGGCTCTGTGTCTTCTGTTTTCTAATATTGGTCTATGTGTCTGTTTTTATGCCAGTACTATGCAGTTTGGGTTACTATAGCTCTGTGGTATAATTTAAAGTCAGTATTGTGATGCCTCTATTATTGCTTTTTGGCTTAAAATTGCTTTGACTATTCTGAGTCTTTTACTCTTCTGAATGCATTTTAGGAAGGCTTTTTTTTCTAGTTCTGTGAAGAAAGGCATTGGTATTCTGATGGGGATTGCATTGAATCTGTAGATTGCTTTTGGCAATATGGCCATTTTAACAACATTAATTCTGCATATGCATAAACATGAGACATCTTTCCATCTTTTAGTGTCTTCTTCAGTTTCTTTCTTCAGTGTTCTATAATTTTCATTGTAGAGGTCTCCTTTGTTAGGTTTATTCATAGCAATCTTTTTGTGTATGTGTGTGATGGTGAAGCTATTATTAATGATTGTTCTCCTGATTTTTTCCCCAGTGGATTAATTATTGATGTATAGAAAACTTGATTTTTCTATGTTGATTTTGTATTCTGCTTCTTTGCTGAATTTGTTTATTAGCTCTATAAGTCTTCTTGTGGAGCTTTTTGGATCTTCTAATTGTAGAATCATTTCGTCTGCAAAGAGATATAATTTGACTTCTTTCTTTCCTATTTGTACCCTTTTATTTCCAAATCTTGCCTAATTGCTTTGGTTAGAGTTTCAAGTACTATATTGAATAGGGGTGATGAGAGTGGGCATCTTTGTCTTATTCGTGATTGTAGAGGAAATGCTTCTAGTTTTTTCCATTCAATATGATGGCTTTGGGTTTGTCATATATAGCCTTTATTTTGTGGATGTAACTTTCTTCTATCCTTAGTTTCTCCAGGGTTTTTATCATGAAGGGATGATGAATTTTGTCAAAAATTTTTTTCTGCATCTTTTGAGATGATCATGTTATGATGGTACCTTTAAAGTTCCCTGTGACAGCCAACTTCACATGATACCCCAACAATTCCACATTTTGGTATTTATATCCTTGTGTAGGGTTTTCCCAAATGAATATGGCAGATCTAGTTATCTGATAGGATAGTGTGGTTTCTGAGGAGTGTGATTTATGAAGTTAAATCATAAAAGTCATTGTAGCTTCCATCTTGCTTATAGCTTCCATTGCAGAGCAACTTGCTCTGGGGAAAGAGAACTGCCATATTGTGAAAACAATCAAGCAGCCTTCTAGAGACATCCACGTGGTGAAGAACAAGGTTTCCTGTCAACAACCAGCACTGACATGCCAGTGATGTGAGGGAACCATTTTGGCAGTCTTAATCAGGTCTTCAGATGAATGAAGCCCTTGCTTTTGACATCTCAATTAAACTCTCGTAGAAACTATGAACCAGAAGTACCCAGCCAAGGTGCTTCCAGATTCATAAACCACAAAAAGTGAACAAGACAATAAATATTAATTTTAAAGTTTGAAAGTTTTAGAGTGATATGTTATATAGCAATACATAACTAGAATTGCCTTAATCTCCATCCACACTGTATTTGTTTTTGTTTATTTTCTATTTTGTTGCTATATTTGCTTGGGGAACATAGCCTATGTTTGGAACTCAGAGCTTTAATAACAAAATTGTTTTCTACCTCTGTGGTATGTTGGAAAACTAGATTCTGCTTTATTGATCTTCTGTAATTCCTTTAAGGGTAGATAGCCCCCAACCTTGCCATATGCCTTATGAAAGCCAAGTTCTTAGAGGTGGTGACACTCTTAAGCCAGCCCAAACTGGCCTAATGAATCCATGTTATTTGAAACACATTGCTAATATTCCTATCTTACCTGTAAGCAGCTGTATGTGTTTTTGTGTGTGTGTGTGTGTGTATTAACAAAAACATTTTTTTTTTGTATAGGGAAATCCATACTGAGTTCCAACTAGGTCATGTGTGCAGGATATGACATGCATGTGTATATATAGACCTATTAAGAAGAGGGATGATGGAGGAGTGAGAAAATGAGAGTCTCATCCTTAATGACTAGCTGTAGAAACTCCTAACATTGTGACTTGAGTTTTGATATCTTTCCCTTCTTCCCAGAGTTTTGGCAGTAATATCTGAAACTTCTCACCTAAACTTTCCTAGGAAAAGTTACTTTTCTAGATGAATGATTCTCCAAGTGTTTGGAATTTATCCAGAGCAGAAGCAGTTGTCTACCCATTAATGTGAACTTCCTCACTATATCTATCCATCTGGCTGTGCTTCCAAATTTGAGCATGGGCAGACTTTCTCTCTGGAGATGGCATGCATTCTCCCTTGAATGTATATTTCTTATTTTACTTCCCTAAAATGTTTATTTCCTGAAACAGCTCACATTCTTCCTTGAATGTGTATATCTGCTTTCATAAATAAATCTGCATCTCTAAAATAAAAAAGGAAAAACTGTGCACTGTTTTGTAATACATAAAGTGATCAAGAAGTGGTAGACAGGAGTCTTAAAAAGGTTCTGCTCCATAATTATGGGGAGACAACAAGGAACAGACTTTGTGGAGGCAGGGGATAGTTTCATCAAGCATAAGGACCATTCATAATCAAGAATACAGACAATAATAAATTCCAGTGAGTATGTGGAGGAAAAGGAACATGTTTATACTGTTGGTGGCATTGTAAATTAGTACAACTACTATGGAAATCAGTGTAGAGTCTCCTTAAAAAGTTAGGTATGGAACTACCATATGACCCCAGCTATACCACTCCTTGATATATATCCCAAAGAATTAAAATAAACATACTATAGTGATACAGCCACCTCAATGTCTATAATACCACAATTTACAATAACCAACGTATGGAACCAGCCTAGGTTTCCATTCATAAATGATTGTATAAAGGATACGTGACATATGTGACACTTATATCTCTATTCATCTACACACACACACACACACACACACACACACTCATCCACAAAGAAGAATGAAATTTGTCATTTGCTGGTAAATGGATGAAACTGGAGAACATTATGTTAAGTGAGATAAATCAAACTCAGAAGGTCAAGGGTCATGTTTTCTCTTATATGTGGAAGCTAAAGACAAAAAAAAAAAGAAAGGTGGGGGATCTCATGGAAATCGAAGGGAGATCAGTAGACTACAGGAAAGGGGTCAGAAGGAGGAAAGAGGAGATAGAAAAGGGATATACTGAGGAATGATATTTGGCAAATTGTATTGTTATACTATGTGCATTACAAATATGTAACAACAAATGTCACCATTATGTACAACTCTAATGTACCAATAAAAACTGTGGAAAAAAATCAAACAAAAAAAGTATTTGGACTGCTTGTCCAATGGGGCCAGAGAACCCAAGGATGGTTTTCTGAACAAAAAAGTATGTTCCCATTCCAAAAGAGATTTAAAAGGAAAATTTGCAAGGATCTCACCTGAATGGTTACATTTCTTGTCCATAAATAGGACACAACATCAGATCATAAGACTTCAACAATATTTTGTCTACCTCTAAGATTCCATGAAAAGTTTGCTTCTTCTATATGACATATTGCTTCTCATTTTTTTTTATGAGAATCAAAGAGCTTTAATAGCTTCTGTCTTTATTTTTGTTGTCTTGTGTGGCTGTGATTATAGAAATGTAAGATTCTTTCTCTTCCTGCAATTTTATAAAGCAGGTCTGTTCCCAATTTGAATATCTCATGAATATGTAGAAAAATAGTCGTTAACTATGTTTGCATCAAATAATTCAATAAGGCTGAGCAGGAGCAGTAATAGAGGTTAAAAGTAACTCCAATTCATGGACTAGGAACAGGATGAGAAGTGAGATAATTTATAGCCAACTGGCAGCTGGAAAGGTAGTGAATTGATAAGGCCACAGTCACAGACCTTTAATTGATGGCTTTACCATCTGTATAGAAACCATGTGTAAATAAGAACGAGTAGTTTGAGCACAGAGCTCAGCATGTGTGATCAAGTCACAGAAAAAGAGATGGTAAAAAAAATCAATTTAATCCCCAGAGTTTATGTTGCTCAGTCTCCAACTAGTTGAGAATGTTTTCTCTGCCATGGCTTAATGAATGCCTTATCTTTATGACTCAAGTAGAGAAACTTCTATAACAATGTGGTAACCACAGGACCACAAACCTCTACCTAACAATTATCCTTTGCTGGCATGTTCAGGTCAAGTTTCTGAAGCAACCAAGAAAACAGCAATCATAAAAATGATCTGTATGCATTTGTATGGACGTGGCTTTATCATGTGGCCATATTTCTTTAGCTCAGGCTGGATTCAGGATACAGATGTCAAAGTTCCCTGTATTTTCAGGTCTCTTCCATGTGACAGGCCTGTGGTGATTCAGACTAGGGATTATGATCTGCTTAATTTGGCCCTGTTGTTCAGGTCACCCTGTGGATCTCTGACAGGTGATGACTGCAGAAGGTTGCAGCTTCATCAGCACCAGAAGGTTTGTGACACCTGCTAGTTACAAAGAACAAAGAGGAGGCATCTGTTCTTTTCTTACAAGTCATGCAATAAAAAAGCAGGGTTACACATACCAAAAAAATCTACCTTCATCCATCCAGTCTTGCTGTGCTCATAGATGTAGATGGAGAAATGAAAACACAGAAACACACATTTCTTTAGGACCCAGAAAAGTAAACATGATGGTGCTCTCAGGGCCAGACTCCATGGCAAGCAAAGAATCTTTATTGTTGTGTAAGTTGATGTTCATCTCTGTGGGCCATAGATGGCTCTCAAAGGTCATAGTCACTCGTCCTTTTTTCTTTTTCATTTATGTCATATTAACTGCAAAACTTTGCTTTTTACTCAACAAGATTTCTGGTTTTCTCTTTATAAGAGCAGTATGTTAGCTTTAGTAAAAGTGAGGAAAATGCCTAAATTATAAAATAGAAAATAATAGTTACCCAGAGAATAACCCCTTAGAAATAACCACTGCTAATATTTGGTGCATTTTGTGAAAAACCCATTTTTCCAGTGTGTGTCTGTGTGTATTACAAAATTGAGATTATATGTACAATTTTCTATTCTGTCTTCATTCAGCAGGAAACTTTTACATTGTCATTGAAAGATAATTTTAATGCATAATATTCTATCATATAGAGGTGTATTGTGAGTTAGTGCCTTGGATTCAATCAGAACCCAGTTCTGGTCCTGATTCCTTAAGGTTCCAGTTCTTTGAATGGACAATGACCTCAGTTTCATCTTCTATGAAATGGATATACTATTAGTTACTTCATAAAGTTTGTGTAGGGATTGAATCAGATAACGTCTGCAAAACCCTTATGTAGTTCCTGTAGATGATACATGTGAAGTATTTGTTAGCCAATACTGAATCATTGCCCAATTGTTCAAAATGGAGTCTATTTTCAATAGTTTTGTTGTTTATAATGTTTCATGTTTGCCTAGATTTCAAATTATTTCCTTGGGATTCTTAACAGTCGAACAGAGGGCATAAACATCTTTAAGTCTTGATTGAAATGCCTTTCTAGACTGGTTTTATTTATTTATTTATTTTGGTACTGGGGATTGAACCCAGGGGCACTTAGCCACTGGGCCACATCCCCAACGCCCCACTTTTTTCATATTTTGTTTAGAGACAGGGTCTCACTGAGTTGCTAGGGCTTCACTAAGTTGCTGAGGCTGGCTTTGAACTTGGCAATCTTCCTGCCTCGGCCTCCTGAGTCACTGGGATTACAGGCATGTACCACCAGCCCAGCTTTAGATTGGTTTTAATATTTGTCACTCTCCTAGTAATGTTGCATAAATGCAATCATCTGGTTCCACCCTTGAAAGCAATATGTCTTACCTTTGGTAACTTTGTTAATGTATTAAGCAAATAATGATATCTCACTAAAATATCGATTTTGATGCTTTCCTACTGACATTAAGTATTATTTCATACATTTGCTTTCTTTTGGAAATTAACTACTTACCAATCGATATATATCATCAGTGCCACTTTTGTGCCACTCTACTAGATATATGACAGGAACACATTTGGGTCAAGGTAGAAGTGACCTAAGATGTGATAACACACCATTTTTACAGGGTGCTTCTCATGTAAAATACTGAGCTAAATGATTAAGTTGGTAATGTTAAATGTTTGGTGATTTCTGATAATAATAAGTCTTCTTTGGCTAATCTAAAACTTGTTTCTCAATTTGGCCAAACGTTCTTCAGAGTCAAGGATGCTATGTTATACATTCTGGATAAATAGACTGTTATAAAATGAACTTAAATTTAATATATATGCATGAAACTGAGGTAGGTGAATGGACTTACTACAAAGGATATAAAGTGACAAATTAATAACAAAGGCTACAAATAGTGCTAAATTAATAATATTTGAGTAACCAGAAATAGCTGAAGAATGTACAGCCATACTATACAATTTTAAAAAATATTTATTTTTTAGAAGTAGTTGGGCACAATACCTTTATTTTGTTTATTTATTTTTATGTGGTGCTGAGGATCAAATCCAGGGCCTCACACATGCCAGATGATCGCTCTACCGCTGAGCCACAATCCCAGCCCCTACAATTTTAACATGTATAAAACTGGTATGCTTCATCCAAACTAAGGTGGTGTTCTTAAAATTCTGATTGAAAAGCCTGTCCTATATTCGGCTACTTAATTGTAGGCAACTTGTGGTAGCCACCCACCCATCTGCATACCCATTGTCCAGTTACATTCCAGATTTAAAGGTCAACTTTAATTTGGCAACTGCACAGTGCTAGCTATATCATTTGTGTAGGTGAATTAGAACAGTCCAATGGCTGGTATACAGTTTCTTCTTACTTGAGCAGATTATGATTTACTTCCCTCCTCAAAGATGTCACACAGAGAAGAGGAGAGGCTAGTTCATGATCATTTCATGCTTTTATTAAAATCCACAGCATTCATCAGATTTTCATCCATATTAGCACAGTGATTCTGGTGGGTATTGAAAGCTGGCACCCCACACACACCAACACAATGGTTTGATGAGAAAAATCTAAGCTTCTTGCTTTGACAGTGTCTCAGAAAGGGAAAGTCAACAATTTATTGAGAATTGAAAGTTTAGATTAAGGTGGGTCTTGAGATGCAGGGAGACTTGATTAGGATTGGGTAAGAATCACCATACCACCGTCCAGGACTGGTGGAAAAAACACAAGAAGATTTTAGATGAGGAATTTTAGGGTGCAAACTATCTATTGATGTTTTCCATTGAAGAGTTGATAGGCCTTTCAGCAAAATCCTCAAATAAACTAGCAAACCATTAGCTTGGGTGTGACAGGCCCAGAAACATCAGGTTACAGAAATGAAGACAGTGGAATTGTGAAGACATGCTGGTGTAGCTGATAAGGTGTGGTTTGAATTCTTAGTGGCCAGGCTGAGCCTGAGGTAGATGACAGTTTTGGTTCACAGAGGAGATATGGTCATATTCTCATTTTACAGGTGAGGAAATTGAGGCTCAGGAAGATGAAGTTGCTTTCCAAGGTCGAACATATAATTAGTTTTGGAGTGAGAACTAGCCCTGAGCTGTTTTCTGTCTTGTCCACTAAGACTTTTTCTTTTATGTTCATCTTGCCCTTTGTCTCAAGTCCTTCTGGGCATTTATATGTTGCTAGAACAAGAGGAAGTTTCCAATTGGTTTTAAGGTATAAGCCACATAGTCTTACTTGGACTCATGATAAAATGCTTTGTTGAGAATGGGTTTTTCGAATGTGACTAAGGGCCCCCTCTATGTTTCAAAGATAACTTGTGGAGAAGAAAAGGGATTTGTGTCTGTATTACAAGTTTGATGTGACAAAGCTAATCATTCACATGGCCCTGGCTGCTGTATTGATCATATGCAGTTGATGGAAATATTTCACTGCATTTTTTTTTTTTTTTTTTTTTGTGTGTGTGTGATGCTGAGGATTGAACCCAGGGCCTTGTGCACACAAGGAAAGCACTCTACCAAGTGAGCTATATCCCCAGCCCTCACTACTTTTCTCTAAGTTTTTTCATAAGAGTGTCTTTAAATAGAAGTAAGAAAGAGCCATGGATGTCAGGCATGGTGGGGTACACCTGTAATCCCAGTGATTCTAGAGGCTGAGGCAGGCACATCACAAGTTTGAGGCCAGCCTCAGCAACTTAGCGAGACCCTAAGCAATTTGGCAAGACTCTGTCTCAACATAAAACATAAAAGGGCTGGGGACTCTTATTACAAGAAATTTTTTTTTTTTTTTTGGTGCTGGGGAATGAACCTAGGGCGAAGCAAGCAGTATACCAACTGATGTGAATATAGTATGTAAACAACCAGAGATGAAAAATTGTGCTCTACATATGTAGTAAGAATTGTAATACATTCTGCTGTTATATATAAATAAAAAAAATTTAAAAAGGGCTGAGGATGTGGCTCAGTGTAAGGGCCCCTGGATCCAATCCCTGCTACCAAAAAACATAAATCAATAAATGCACAAATAAGTAAATAAGAAAAGAAAGAAAGAAACAGGGAGGAAGGGACAGAGAGCAGGAAAAATCTGAGAGAATGATGGGTCTTTTTCTCCCTCTCATTTCTGCATTGTACATCTGCACTGTCTTTAGATCTCTTTCACCTACTGGGCTCCTCTATCTTCTCTAGCCACACCCTGTATCTGACCCCTACCTCATACATGCTGCTTCTGTGAGTGGGTATATCCCATGAAGGTAAAATAACCCCAAGGCAAAGGGACTATTAAGAGAAACGTGGTACTCTTTGTTAGTTGGAATTCAAGTCTTAGTGGCTTAAATGGGACACAGAATGTATTTTTATAAACCTAGAATGTAAGCTCAGGTGTTCAGAGGAAGGGTTGCTTTATCATTGAGTAAGGGAAATAGAAACTTGGAGAAGAAGCCCTATAGATTTCCCCCAAATCAAAGGAAGCTCAGTAGAGGAAAAGGACCAAGAGGTGGGTGGTGGGAAGGAAGAGGGAAGTGCTAGGGGGTGATATAGGACAAATTATGTTGTTGTATTGTGTGAATACGTAACAATAAATACCATTATTATGCACAACTATAATGCCCAAATTAAAAAATGTGGGGAAAAAATGAAGCCCAGATTTTCTCAAAAATAAATACTTTAGCAGAGACTAGAGGGACAAGCATGAAGAGATGGGGGTGACATTAAAACAGCAGAGCTATTATGTTTGGAAACTGCATGGATTCTTGACAGGTTAGCTAGTTCTAAATTTTTCTATGAAATATACTTTAATGTTGTTCTCATGAAATAACTTAAAATTAACCCCTGAAATCGCAAATCAGAGACTCAGGCATCAGGGCTCAGTTGTCTACACAGTGTAGCCAAAACTTCTTGTTTTAAAAATTTGCCTAAAGGTATGTGTAGAAATATCATAGATTTCATTAAAAGTCATTAACCTCTAAAGTGATTTAACAAGCATTGAAAATCTTTAACAGTAGGATATTATATATGTTGACATATAGATATCTCTTTCATTTACCTCCATGAATATGTTGTGCTAAAAACAATTGCACTTCATGTTGACTGCATGGAAGAACAATTTTCCAGTTGATTGTACTTCTGTTTATTTATCTGTTCAATAATTAGATCCTAGATCTAATTATTAATTTAAGGGCACATCACTCAGAATGTTAGTAAGTGAAAGTATCTGTTGAGTCTAGTTAATTTTAACAGTTACGGGGCACCAAATTAAATATGAAATGCAAATATATACAAAATGCAAATACATGAACAAAATGATAAAATTGCTAATTGCTTTGCCTTTTAAAAAAACTACTGAGTGGCAAGTGTATATGAGAAAATATTGCTACCGGTTATAAAATTTCTTTGTTCCAGGCTTGATGCAAACAGATTAGGAATATAATCAACCACATAGACACATGAAAAGGTAGATTTTTGGAAACAATAACTGCTGTGAGTATTTTTATTTACCTATCTCTCTTGTATTGTATTTATATAATTAAAAAATGAATTATTTTCATATTCTTTTTAAAAATACAGTCCCAAGATTGACAGAACAACAGAATGACCACTGGAATAGTATGATTTAAACCACAGACTGGTAGTCAATATGTCTTTGTGGGAAATAGAAAAGTAAAGTCCACAAATAATTCTGTTGGGAAGTTTCATGGCTACCTGCATATATTAGATCTGTGTCAATTTAGAATGAAGTGTTTTGTAGTGGTTTCAAGACCTTGAACCTTTATCTTCTCCTTTTTTCACTTTTATCAGCTATTTGAAAGAAGAACCCAAAGATACATGAATCAAACTAAAGCTGGGAGAGATGTTTCAGCTGGAGTGTTGGGTAATATGTTAGATGACAAAATGCAGATTCCAAGATAATGTCCTAGGTTGGAATTAGGAAACAAAAGCCACAAGACTGAAACTAACAGAGGTAAATGCAAATTTCTCCTTGAGGGTTCATAATTTAATTACATGAGTATGAGATGGAGGAGATCTCAGAAATTCTTATGAAAATGACCTGGGGGATTTAATTGGTCCCAAGTTTAATATAAACCAGGAAGTATACAAAGCTGTCCAAAAGCTATGATTCCTTTGGCTATATAAATTACTGAAGGAGGAATATCCTGTTTTCTTTCCTCAGTTCAGTCTGTGTCAGGGACAAGTATTGTTTTGGAGTCATTAGATTCTAGGACACGATTCTGCCACATTTCCTAGTGGGCACAGTCAGTGTGTATTAACAGGTCAGCAATTGGGTGTGGCTGTCTTGCTACTCTCCCAGAAACACTGCTGAAATGGAAAGGTTAAGGATCTGCTCCCTATGGGAGACTCTCTTCTCCTTTCTCGACCATCTAGATGGCATAAGTGATAAGCAGCTCAAGGCCTATTGTCTTGCAACATAGCCAACCAACTAACTTGATTTTCTTTTGTCTTTATGTGGGGCTGAAGTATGATAAGATCCCAAACTGGGAGATAGGTCAAACATTAGCAGGCCTCATTCACATCCTGCTTTGTCTCAAAGGCATTTAGGCTAAGAAAATGAGGAGAAAAGAGCGTGCCCCACACTGCATATCAGAATATGTTTTAGGGGCTTAAGATTTATACTTAGCCTGGCCAGGCGTGGTGGCACACACCTGTGTAATCCCAGTGACTTGGGAGGCTCAGGCAGGAGGATCATGAGTTCAAAGCCAGCCTCAGCAACCTAGTGAGGCTCTCAGCAACTTAGTGAGATCCTGTCTCTAAATAAAATATATAAAGGGCTGGGGAGGTGGCTCCATGATTAAGCACCCCTAGGTTCAATCTCCAGTACCAAAAAAAAAAAAAAAAAGATCTATACTCAGGAAGTGATAGGGATCTACTTTTTTCATTTCCCATTATTTTTGTGCACATTTGTATTTTTTTTCATGAATCTTTCAGTGGAGGATAGCTAGAGTGAGACATACATTTATTTTCTTGGATTCTCAGGCCATAACACCATTCAAGAGCACAGCACCCTAATCCCTCCACTGTCTCTAGTAGCTGGATTGATAGGGCAGTATAAGGGTTAATATCCCTCTATACTCTAGACACTTTTGTCTCTATTATGTATTTTTATTTGGGTGTCCCATAGATGACCCTAAAATTTATTTTCAAATTTAACTTATCCCTTTTTACCCTCTTCCCCTGGCTCTCCACCCCACCACTAATTTATAAATGCTGTGGTTCAAATATTCCCTGTTTATTGGAGACATCACCATCCACTTTGTTGCCTGGTTCCTTGAACTTCCATATTTCGTTGGTCATCAAATGCTATCATTTAAAAGGTCTTTAGAACATGCCTATTTTTGTTCTCATCTAGTTTGCCATTACTTTATATCACCTGCATTGTTTTCGGTCATGATCTACGTTTTCATTTCTGTTCTAATGCTTGGCACCACAGCTATTGACTGACTATGGGAAATAGGACTTTTATGTTTACCTTCAATTTTTTTTTGGTACCAAGGATTGAACCCAGGGGAGCTTAACAACTGAGCCACATCCCCAGCCCCCTTTTTAATATTTTATTAGAGCAGGGTCTCGCTAAGTTGCTTACCACCTCACTAAGTTGCTGAGGCTGGTTTTGAATTCACCATCTTCCTATCTAAGCCTCCTAAATTACTGGGATTACAGATGTGCACCACCACAATCAATTTATCTTCATACTTTAATGGAATGTGTTTGAGAGACAATAAATTTATTTTTGTTCACTTCATATATAAAGGAGGAAATTTGTTATTAATATAAGATAGAATATAAAACAGATTGACTCTAACTATGGAGCAAACCATTTCATGAATCTTTGAGCTCGTCATCACTGAAAGTATTCAAGAAGAGTGCTGTCAAAAGTATTCTGACTTTTTTAAAATGTCAGACAATGTAATTTCTAGGGTCCCTTTAAAGTATAGGATTTGATGATTTATATATTAATTTAAGAGGTTTATGCAAAATCCAAACATTAAAAACATTTTTTTCTGACTGATATGGTCATGGATAAATTTATTTTTCAACTTATGGTGCTCCTGTATTTTAAAAATTTTCCAAAATAAAAGTGTATTACTCTCAAAATAAAAAAAAATTCATTGTGAAATAAGCACAAAGGTGGTTTACCTCTATTTGATATAATTAATATGAACCGGTAAAAAAAAATAAAAGGCAAAAAGAACATTTTGATCTCCTTTGAATATGGACACAAGCTTTTTTTTTTTAAAGAGAGAGTGAGAGAGAGAGATCTTTTTTTTAATATTTATTTTTTATTTATTTATTTATTTTTTTTCCGGCGGACACAACATCTTTGTTTGTATGTGGTGCTGAGGATCGAACCCGGGCCGCACGCATGCCAGGCGAGCGCGCTACCGCTTGAGCCACATCCCCAGCCCAACAAGCTTTTATTATATATATTAAAGAAACATTTATGTTATCAGGTATAGGTCAACTATTAGTCTGCTCTATGTCTGACTGCATGTAACAGTGGCTTAAAAAAGCAAGAAGTCTTCCTTTATGTTAAGGAAATTTGGATGGAGACAACCAAAGGTGTTATGATGGCTTTACAATATCTTGTTCAGCTATGTGTGGCTTTAATTCCTGAGGTCATTTATGATCCAAAATGCCCACTGAATACCAGCATTACATATATGTTTCTAACATCAGGAAAGAGGAAGGAGAATAGGGGCATGCCTTTTTCATTTTAAAGATCTTTCCAAAATACAAAACAACACTACTATATAAACTTCACTGCTGAGAATTTAGCCATAAAGTCATACAAAGTTGCAAGGAATTCTCTCAGGGCAGTGGGGAGGAATCACAGTTTTGTTTCTAATGAAGAAGAAGGGAATGGATATTGGAAGGCTAATAGCTGTCCCTGTTATACCTATTGACCAACGGTAAGCATAATACAGAATCATTAAGGAAATGTCACTGGCCACAGCTTCTTTGCTAATAGTTTTAGGAACTTTCTATTGGACTCCATTTATTTAGATCAGTCAACAATTATTTACTACAAACTGGCTACTTGCATTCTTTTTTCTTTCATAAAATGAATCTGTATCTTCTCTGTGGAATTGTAGTAAGTATCAAATGAGATAATACATGCAAAACACTTTGAAAAACATCTGCGATGTATTCCATGCTTAATAAACCTTAGTTGTTACTCTGATTATATTACTACTTGTGAAACGATGAAAGTGAAATCGAAGGCATAGTTTATGCCTTAAGTCTTTCCTTTTCTGGTAAAGAAGATACATAGACATGAAATAACTTTAGAAAAAGTGTGCAAATTGAGAGTCAGATGTTCTGGAACAGAGTGTAAATTTCATAAGAGATTAACTAAAAAAAAAAAAAGCTGGGGCTGGGGTTGTGGCTCAGTGGTAGAGCGCTCGTCTTGCATGTGCAAGGCCCTGGGTTCGATCCTCAACACCACATATAAATAAATAAAATAAAGTTAGGAAAAAAAAGCTATTTTAAAAACAACAATAACAAAAGATTGAAAAAGTCCGTGTGTGTGTGTGTGTGTGTGTGTGTGGAGAGAGAGAGAGAGAGAGAGAGAGAGAGAGAGAGAGAGGTCCTAAATACCTGAGGATTTAGGTTTCTTGATGACACCTTAATTTCCTCCTTTGAGTGGTCACATAATTTGATATCTCCCAGAGAGGCTGATCACCAGTCTGTACCATCTCAGGTTGGTTAGGGTCTTTCTGATTCTTAAAATTTACAGTGGAGGGGCACAGACTTCCCAATTTTCTTTATTGCACATTTGTGAAATTATCAGTATTAGCTTTTTTAGGATAAAAGCTGTGAATTAAAGTAAATTTTTTTCCTAGTTTAAGAATATGGTACCTATTTAAAATTGCATCAATTGAGTGAACAACAACACAGGTAAGGGTGAAAATGGATAACCTATTAGAACAGATATTGCCTGCTATTTTTTTTTCTAGAAGGAAGTCTTTCCTAGCATTGCATTCTATTTTATGCAATACATTTGCTAAGAGAATTCAAAAGAAGAGATCGGGCCCATTGTCCTTCATTCCAGCAGTATTGAAGGCCCAATTTCATCTTTTGAGGCTCTTAAGGAGCATACTACATAAAAAGGAATGGACTGCTTGCTATTCAACCATAGCTGGAATAGCAATACCAATCATTATACTGTTATCTATTTGAGAAATGTGGATTTTACTTGGAGATGGTATTTATTGAAGCCTGCAAGAAATCCGTTTTCTCTCTACCTGGCAAGTGCAATTTGAAATGGAAAATTCAAGCTCAGAAATCCAGTTGAAATTTGACCTTCTCTATATTGCCATGGATTTTGGTATGATGATATATGCAGGGGTGGGGGTGGGGGTGTCCATTGGCTTCCAATCCTGTGCTGTGTTTGTCTCCTGCTGCACAATAGGGCAATCTAAGGGAAACCTTCTCCAGCTTTATTAAAACAGGGAGGGCGTGGGATAGTGAGGCTGATGCACTTAAAATGCGCTTTGAAGCATCATGGAAATTTAGCAAAAGACTTTTTATGTAGCAACAATTCTATTGATAGAGTCAATGAGAGTTTTGTCTGTGCAAGAACTGCAGGATGGGACCCTAAGTCACATGCATTCAAAATTATTCTCCCTTTGTTGGATATCACAAAGGATATTTTCCCATGAAAACAAGATCTTTTGTTTCTTATGAATTCATTCTAATTGTGAAGCTGGCTGATAGGGTTACTGCATGTTCTTCTCTTGAGCTGGCAGGTGGCCTGGGGGAGCTGGTGAAATGGGCTCAATCATCTATTAAGGCTTTTCCTGGTCTTAATGTCATTCACTTCTCATCTAAAACCATAGTCCTTGATGTTCATTTCCAAAGGAGATAACAGTAAGGTCACAGATACTGATTTGCTCCTGTTTGGTTTGAAAAGAGCAGGCGAGATATCCCTGTCTTTTTGGTTTCCCTACCTTTTTGCAAATGTGTCTGACTAATGAAAAACACAGAGAAAATATAGATAGGAAGTGAAAATTGAGACAGGTGAGAGCATCCGTTTTCAAAAGAACATATTAAATACCCCATTGCATGTGCTGGGTTCTATGCAGAAAATGAAACAGAGACAGTTCCCTCTCTTTGAGGACTCACACTTAAGCCAGTCACGGGGCTGCATGAAGTCTTTCAAGAGCAATCTGGCAAACATTTGTGCAAATGGTATGTGCTGAATACTGAGGATTCAAGACAGGTAAGGCCTAGGCTCTGCCCTTGAGAAACTCATGCAGAAAATGCTATGTAATGATGTGGCACAGCTCCAGCAAAAAGATGAATTTCAAAGTGCAATAGGAACTGAGATGAAATGAAATTCAGCATATAAACACGAAAGACTGCAGTCAAAAAAGTCCACGATATATTAAGCTTGGACAGAATATATACATATATACATATATATATATATATATAATACATATATATGTATGTATGTTAATTATATATTAAATTATAATTAAATATATATACACACATACATATATGGGAAGCTTTTGCACTGACATGTTTAGCAGCAAGCCCAATGTGTTATATGCATGTATGGATAGGTCACAATGAAACCTACTATTTTGTATAATATAATTAAAAAAAAAGGGCTGGGGATGTGGCTGAAGCGGTAGCGCGCCCGCCTGGCATGCGTGTGGCCTGGGTTCGATCCTCAGTGCCACATACAAACAAAGATGTTGTGTCCGCCGAAAACTAAAAAATAAATATTAAAAAAATTCTCTCTCTCTCTCTCTCTCTCTTAAAAAAAAGAAGTGCAAGGGTGCAGGCTGAATTACCAGATAGGGACCCAAGATGTGGACTTCTCTTTCTAGTAACAGTGATCTGTGCACTGTGCCTGTCTATGCACATACGTATGACCATATGATTGCCAAACTTCTAGAGAACAGTTATGTGGAGTTTCAGAGGGTGAGAGGAGGGGGCCTCATCTGCTTATTTTGTATCTTTGATCTCAGGGACATTTTTTGTACCTTTTGTTTGTTGGATCCCCAACCAGCATGACTTATTTCATCCATCTTGGAAACTGAACTGGTCTTTGAGGTCCACTATAGCTCATCTATGCTGGCTTTTAGGGAACAGGAGGAGCAAGATATAGTTGCAGGTAGAGATCACTGGAGAATATTACACATGGATAATAATACATGGTGTCATCTTTGCATCTGGAAAAGAGGACTTTGGGGGGAAGTGGGATGTGAATCGTTTACTTGGTTGGAGAAGAGTTTTTCCCCCTTTCTGGAGGAGAAAACAAAGGAAACCCTGGTTAAAAAGAATGAGAAATGAAAGGAGTGGTCTTGGCCCAAGCACAGGGGTTAGGTAGAACCTAGGGTTAAAGGACAACAGGAACATTTGAGCATCATTACCCATGTCATTCAAGGACAGGGATCCACTATTTTGAGGCAGGCAGAGAGTTCTGCTGTGAGACCTGACACAGTGGCATGATGGCTATGATGTTGCATTGGAAACAAAGTCATGTGATATGATGAGAGAGTGTATCCAAAGAGGAATAGAAAGAGACAGTCAGCGTAGATAGGGCATCTGACTTTAGTAATGATGGTGGTGAAATAACCAGATAGGTTGTATTCAGACTAGGACTTCTAGTAATGTCTGGTTTGCAGAGAGAGAAAACTGCTTTATGTCTATTCAGCAGCATTGACATTGAGACGGTCAAGGCCTTTGGATTGCATTAGCTATTTGTTATACTGCTTCATCAGACTTCAGAAAGCCCTGGTTGTACACTAACCTATAAATACACAAAAGCCAAATTTTGTGATTGGTGTGGTGAAAAGAAGGTTTTCTGTTTAATGTGCTGTTTGGAAGAGAGCGTAACAAACTCAAGTGAGTCTTCATGCAGCCCTTAAATAGAAAAGGACTCACACCTGAAGAAGGATCTTCAGTATTTTCCTTCCCTATTCCTATTCCCTTTTCCCCCACTCCCCATCTCTAAACATCTTTAAGAAAGGCACCTAAAAATATAACATAAAAGCAGCCAGGAGGAAAAGTCATTCTTGAATGTTCTTTGTCAAAGCTGTCGGCATTAAGTGAACCAAGGCCTCTTGGAAAGAGCTTTTGCTTGCTCAAGTGTCTGAGGATTTTTCTCTGAAAATTTCCTCAACATAGTTGTGGTGAACCTTCTTTCTCTTACCTGACTACAACTCTACCTGAATCTTATTTTGTTGCAGGAACTAGCAGATCCATTTTCCAAATTCTAGAAGTTTGGATTAGTATGTGCATAAATGGACTAATATGAATTTCATAAAAGAACTCACAGACGTAATCAAGGCCTAAAATTTCAGAAGGCCTAGTCTTATCACAATTTCTTATGAAACTCCCACTTATACAAAGCATGGTTCTCAATTGCATAGTCATCAGCTAGAGAAGGAAAAAAGAATCTTTTGGAAATGCAAATATAGTAGTGGGTGACACAATGTTGGTCCTCAATGTTTGACCATTATCAAAGAGTTTTTAGACTTAAAATCTTGCAAACTAAAAGGTACACTCATACATTGCTGGTGAAACTGCAAATTGGTGCAACCACTCTGGAAAGCAGTATGGAGATTCCTCAGAAAACTTGGAATGGAACCACCATTTGGCTAAGTTATCCAACTTCTCCGTATATACCCAAAGGACTTAAAATCAGCATATATCAGTGATGTGGCCACATCAATGTTTATAGCAGCTCAATTCAAAATAGCTAAGCTATGGAACCAACCAAGATGTCCTTCATCAGATGAATGGACAAAGAAAATGTAGTACATATACACAATGGGATATTAGTCAGCCACAAAGAAGAATGAGATTATAGCATTTGCCAGTAAATAGATGGAACTGGAGACTATCATGCTAAGTGAAATAAGCCAATCCCAAAAAACCGAAGGTCAAATGTTCTCTCTGATATGCCGATGCTAACTCACAATTAGTGGGGGAGGGGGGTTGGGGAAGAATAGAAGAAGTTCATTGGATTAGACAAAAGGGAATCAAGGGAAGGGAGGGGGAATGGGAATATGAAAGATAGAATGAATCAGACCTAACTTTCCTGTGACCAGTGAAACTTCACATCATGTACAACTTTGAGAATGGGAATTTATACTTCATGTATGTATGATATGTCAAAATACACTCTACTGTCATGTATAACTAAAAAGAACAAATTAAAAATTAAAAATAAATAAATCTGCCATAAAAATTCTGCAAACTGCCTTGTTATTATTGTTGTTATAATAGAAGGCAACACAATGAAGGATTTCACTGATTTGTGGATAGACTACTACTTGTTTGTGCTTTCAGCCTTGTACTGCAGCTGGCTCACACTGGTTCTTAAGGGCCATTTGTTAAATTTTTGAGAGAAGCCTGAAATTGGCAGTGATGGGAGTATTTACATTATAAAAATTATCAAATGACATAAATCAGGTCTTATTTTTTTCCTTCAGAGAGCTGGTGGTTAAACATTTACAACACCACTGGCTTGACTTCATTCATGGAAATTACTGACTAATGAAAGGCTACAGAAACAACGTGGATGAATCTCACAGACATTATTCTGAGAGAGGGCAGGAGCAAAATATCCCATACTGTATGATCCCTTTCATATGGAGTTCTAAAACTGCTGAAAGAAATTGGAGAAAATAAAATCAAGATAGGGTTACCTCTAGAGGGGGAATTTACTACGAAGGGGCAGGAAGAATTTGGGGGGGGGGTGTTGGAAATATTTTTATATCTTAATATGAGCATGGGTTAAATTGGTATATGTATTTGTTAAAATGCACCTAATTGTGCATTATTTTTTTTATTTTATTACTATTTTATTCATTTATTTTTAAGTGGTGCTGAGGATCAAACCCAGTGCCTCACATGTGCTAGGCAAGTGCTCTACCACTGAGCCACAACCCCAGCCCCTTAAAACTCACCTAATTGAGTGTTAAAGGTCATTCCAGTTTATTGTGTATAAATTTTATCCAAAAAAGAAAAAAAAATACTGCAAACAAGTATTGGAGCTACTTAGTAGGTTTGTTTCGAGTAACTGTAAAGGTTAGCAATTGAAATTGTGCACTCTAGGTTTGAGAAAATTATTAAAATATTAAAATTAATATGAGCTAGGCTGCTCACTATTGGAGAAAAAATTCTGCAAGTAGGGAACCCAGAATAGAACCAACATTGTAGTGAAATAATTTGATTGTATTACAAATGTATGAACAAACCTTATGGCGGGGGAGAGGTAGGTTACATAAGTAACTGAGGAAATTATTGGATTCCATAAGGACAAAAGGCAAAAAGAACTGCACATAGGCATTATATCTGCAGGGGTCCAGATGAACAATTTTGATTCTGGTGCATATGTATATTGGAATCACACAATTTAGTAAATGGATGGTAGAAACCAGATTTCTCCCTGTTGGAGTGGAACTCTATAGGAAAACTAAGGGAGGAACCTAGAATGATCCATGATCCATGTAGTAATGCATTAGAGTTGGTAACACCAATATGAACACATGATTAGCTTCATATATATATATATATATATATATATATATATATATATATATATATATAATGATTATATATATGTAGATGATTACATATTGAAATATTTATAGATGTGTATATACACATGTTAATCCATTAATTTTTTTCCTCTGTCAGCTGAGAGGGGTTTAAAGCAATGGCACACAGTAGCCAAATCCCACCTAATATCAAGATCTTGATTTCTAATAGAATCCTTAAAAAAAAAAAAAAAAGGAGCAAACTGTTCACTCTACGACTGGAGCAGGAAAATATACAAGATGAGCCTGTCACTTGTGGTGCCAAAATGGTAAATGAAATGCTTAAAAGTACATTGAGTAAGGGGCAGTAGCACATGCCTGTAATCTCAGCTACTTGGGAGACTGAGGCAAGAGAATTCGAAGTTTGAGGCCAGCCTGGGTAACCTAGTGAGACCTTGTCTCAAAAATAAACCTTAAGCCAGGCATGGTGGTACACACCTGTAATCCCAGCAGCTTGGGAGGCTGAAGCAGGAGGATCACAAGTTCAAAGCCAGCCTCAGCAACTTAGTGAGTCCCTAAGCAACTTAGTAACACCCTGTGTAAAAATAAAGTAAAAAATGGCTGGGGATGTGGTTCAATCCCTGGTACCAAAATAATGATGATGATGATGGTGATGATGATGATGATGATGATGATAATAATAATAATAATAATAATAATAATAATAATAATAAACACATAATTAATAAAATAAAACTTAAAGAAGGTCTGGGGGGTAGAATGGTCAGTGGTAGAATACCCCTGGGTTTACTCCCAAGTACTGAAATAAAATAAAATAAAATGCATTGATGGTAGTGTGTCAGAGAGATAAGAGGCCAACTGTAGGAGATCCCAGTGGACGAAGCTGGAAAAATTTAAGCATCAAAAAAGTAATATTGATTAGAATCAAAACTATGAAATAAATATCCAAGAATCTATAGTGATATAAATAAGTAATTGGATAAATAAATAAATGGGAGAGAAGAGACAAATCAGTGGAGATGAATCCACAATAATTGATGTGGGTACTCTGCCCTCAAGGAAATAGAACATAATTCCCCCCTTCTTAAGTGTGGGCTGCATGTAATGACTTTCTCCTGAACAGCACATGATGGAAAAGGGGGGAAAGAGTAACTTTACAGTGAAGAAACCTGATAAATATTACCTTGGTGATCAAGGTCAACATCAACAGTGATCAATCATGTTAGTATGTACCCCTAAAGTAATATGATGACAATGGCACTTCACCTCTGAGTTCTTCCTCCCTAAAACACATAGCTCCAGTCTAATCATGAGAAAACAATCAGACTAATTCTAGTAGAGGGACATTTTACAAATATGTAGCCAGTACTTTTCAAAACTGTCAAGGTCAAGAAAGACAAGGCAAATATGAGAAATTGTCACAACCAAGAGAAACCTAAGGAGACATGATGACTAATTGTAATGAAGGGTCCTGGAACAGAAAAAGGAAGTATGAAGAAAGTATTGACTCCAATTAATAATAATGTGTCAACATTGATTCATTAATTGTAACCACATAAATGTACCACACTAATGGAAGCTGTTAACAATAGAGGAAACTGGGTGTGGGATGTATTGTTGCTGACTCAATAGCTATGATTTTTCTGTAAATCAAAAAGAGTTGCAAAAATAAAGTCTATTAAAAAACACCAAATCTCCCAGATACAGGTTGCTGGTTGTCAGCAGCTCTGGGAAGGTAGAGGGGAGTGCAGCTGGATGTGGGCATTGTACCACCTGATATTTTAAGGTATGAATGACCAGGACAATCCTAAGTATCCTTTGGGGGGATTTTGAAAGATCTCTGTTGCAATGGTCTTCTCTTGGAGAATCTGTACTACATACCTCAAAGGTGCCAACATTGAGGGGGCTCAACCCGCATGGAGGCCTAGGTGGTTTGAAGTCCCATCAGACCACCAAAGCCATCCAAGGTAGAGTCTGTGCCAAGTTCTGACAACCCAGTGGGCAGAGCATCTTCCACATATATATGGGCTTATCCTTGTTCCTAGGAAATGTATGCATGCTGTCCCTCTCTCTGGGCCATTTTTTGAGGGGCCTTTGCAAGAAGTTAGATGGGATGAGGTAAAAGGATATGCTTTGTGGGTTTCATCATATCTCCTCATATGCCATGATCTCGCAATTTCAGCTGATAAAACCCTCAAACTACAAAATTGACAAAACTTCTCAGCTCTGTAGACCTTCACCAGTCTGTGGTTGCTATTTGTTAAATTTGAATATCTAAGCAAAAGATGATGGTGCCGATGACTTAGTTTCTAGGAAAATCAGGATTGAAAAAGTGCCTGTATTCGAACTCTTCAGGTAGCCAAAAGCAAAACCTCTCTGCTCATGACTGTCTGGTGTGTTCTGATCAATATGACTGAGTGGTTATCCATCCATGATTCCTGAGAAGCAAGCTGACTGACCTCAGCCTGGTCAGTATGCCTCAAAGTAACCATATTAAGTATAAGGTCTACTGTATGCTCCATAGTACTGGTCACATATGCTCACCAGTCAGTATATTTGAGAACGGTGTGTATGTCCAGAGTTTTTAAATTTCCCTTTTGAATTTTAAAATGGGAGCCTGTTGTAACATGGGCAGAAGGTGAAGTGTTGGATGGCAGTTAATATAGGCCAAGGATTGATTCTTTTTCCACCTTAGTTTTGGAAAAGTACTATCGAATTGTGCACTGGGCCTGAATATGACCAGCATAAAACTAGAGTAATTATGATAGAAACAAAGCATTAACAAAGAACATTAGTGCCTTCTCTCTGGCCCCACAGGGAGTCCCGTCAAAATAGAGCTGGCCAAAGAGGCCTAAGGGAAAATTTTTTCTTTCTGAATCTTCCTTCTAGTTCATCATGGTAAGCAGATATCATCAATAAAACTTCATCCTTAACCGACTTTGCTCCAGGCTTTTGTATACATACAAGTAAGCCCAGAAGAGGAGTTGATAAGGGATGCCAGTCTGTACCTATTGATCTAAGATTGGGATTTACTGCTGCCTGGAAAGTTCTACCCAATTTCAGCTTCTGTGGTGTATCCAGCAGAGGGAATGATAAATACCACTGACACATTGGGCCTGTCACTTTAGAGAGTGGCATGAATGATGATAAAAGACAAACACAAATTCCAGAAAAAACTTGGATTGGCTTTCCTGTCAGTGCTACTGAAATGGGAGATGGGAAACTATTGATAGAAAGCACTGAATGTCCCTGATGTGATGTTATATAACAATGACTATGCTGTGCAAAGGTACCTTTCACTGTCTCTGGAGAAACAGGAATAAGTCTTCCTGCAGAGCTTGCTTTTAGAAAAGATTCTTATATTTTCCTTCCAAGAGAAATCAAAGAAGGAAGAGAATGGAATGTGAAAAGTTTCGGAGAAAGTTTAGAACACCATCAAAGACTATAAAATTATGCGTGAGAAATTCTCAGCTTTCTCCTCACTACTAGAAAGCGATGACTTCACATGGGCTTTGAGAAAGTGACCAGGGCTCTTTTGACCCATCTCATGGATTACTTGATTACTTGCTTTCCCTGTTGCCTAAAGTAGTCAGCAATACTAAATTACCTTCAGGACAGCTATGGGTCATATAATAAAGTCAAAGGTAGTTGAAAGCATGAATTAAGCCTGGGACATAGTAAGTGCTCCATAAATGATAGCTAACACAGTAGATGTTGTAATGTCTTGCCCCACATCCCTTGGACTAGCTCTGAGTTCCTGTGCATATCAACATGTTCCTTTTTTTTTTTTTTTTTTTTGGTACCAGGGATTGAACCCAGGGATGCTTCACCACTGAGCCACATCCCCAGCCCTTTTTATTTTTTATTTAGAGAGAGGTTCTTGGTAAGTTCTTTACGACTTCACTAAGTTGCCGAGGCTGCCTTTGAGCTTATGATCCTTCTGCCTCAGCCTCCCGAGTCACTGGGACTACCTGTGTGTACCACCATGCTTGGCAACACATTTTGAGTACTTGGCTTCCTTGATTTCTCTTCCCAAAGGTCTCCTCCAGTACTGTGGAGCTGGTATACTTCTTGGCAGGAGAGCCTAGAAATGCTGGGGATGGAGGGCCCTGGGAGTAATCTTCAGCTAACAGGCATGGGAGTTGATAGACAAGAACCCCAGCTTCTATGTTCTTGCATGGATCAGTTATGAGACCTGTTCTGTAATTTACCACACAGGATCCCCAGTGGAATTGAGCTCCAGTTGCCCATAGGGTCAGCCAGCTCACTAAAGCACCCTTTTCTTATCTTATCCTTTTTTTCTCTTTCTTATCTCATTTTCTACATTCTCTCAATTGTGCTTCCTGGGTTTACCTCCCTATATAAATTGCCTGAACCTAAGTCCTTTTTCTGGGTCTTTTTTTTTTTTGTACCAGGGATTAAAGGCAGTGGTACTTAACCACCAAACCAAATCCCTAGCTTTTAAAATTTTTATTTAGAGATAGGGTCTCCATAAGTTGTTTAGGGCCTTGCTAGCTTACCCAGGCTGGCCTTGAATTTACAATCCTCCTGCCTCAGCCTCTCAAGCAGCTGGGATTACAGACATGCACCACTGCATCTGTTTTAGGGTCCATTTTTTGGGCAACCAGTATTGTTGACATTAATTGCTACTGAGAATAGGCCTGTGAGCCACAAAAAGTTGTGGCACAAAAGTTTATTATTTATCATGATTTATCATGTGAAGATAAATAGAGACATGCCGGTTTTTGGAATTATAGAAAGTGACCACAAATTACTGATGTGATAAGAAAAAAGATTTCAGGATAGTGATAGTATAGCTTGAAAGAAACAAAAAAAATTGTATATACTCACGCATAGGAAGAAACAGTGACTATAAGGTAACATGCACAGCAACTTCTGGGCCATAAACTTTCTCATGTTGCAATATGAACAGCAAAGCATGTACAGTGTGCATGCACAGCGGCCTGCACAACTGCATGGAGAAAAGAGCTGTTCAAGGCTTTTAGTTCAGTGTAAATTCATTCCACTAAAGGAAAATGCCATCCTAAACATTTTTTACTTGCAAAACAATCTTCAAGCTATACAGCAATTTATTTCACATGACATTTACAGAAAATCAACAGAAGTAGCTTTTATAACGTGTGAATCCACAAATCACGTTTCCTCGCTATGGTTATGCATTGAAATCTCTTGAGGTCTCTTCTGGTGCTGCCCCTGGGAGAGAGCCTTTAGAGATGATTGTTTCTGTTCAAATAAGTATCCTTTTCTCAATGGAAAATTTATATTATTCCCTACTGGGGCACCACTGCTTTCTTCATTCTCAGGCCTACAAAGACAGTCTTTGACAAGCACTGCTACATCCTGCCTTAAGGCTCCCATTGTCTCCAACATTTCACAGGGTGCTTTCCTTGAAACAAACAACAGAATTGAAAATTAAAATTAGAAAAAGCAGAACTGAAGGGGATTCAAGTCGTATTAATAGATTGTAATTGAACTGATACAAAAATAATTGAAATATTGAAATATGGGTGAGTTCAATGACTATGAGGGTAATAGAATCCATTGAAATTCAGCGATGGCATTGGCACCCAACCTTAGCACATCATTATTCCAAATGACCTTTTCCCCTTTCCACTCATCCCCTTCACTGTGCGAAGGGCAGAGGGGTTCATAATGTCAGCTGAGTTCAGGGTAGTGTGGGCTCCCACTTGGAGATGTGTAATCATAGCATCGACTCTCCTGCTGGAGCTATTACAATTTACTGTTTCATGCAGCCAACAGAAGACAAATGGTAAGCAATCACTTTTTATTGGTTTATTCAGAAATAATCATTATATTTAATATTTTAAATTAGTAAACTTTTTTTCTAATCTTGGATATGGGGGTCTTACAGATTTTGAACAAGGATATAATCTTTGCCAAAATGAGGAAAAATTAAAACATAATACAGGGGTAAGCTTTCAGAAGAATAAGGTGATATTAAAAGGGCAGAGAATGTGATGTCAATGAAATCTAAGGGAACACAGAGTTTAGTTGTAACCAGCAGTTTGTCTACAGAAAGCAAGGCATTTGGATAATGTTCAATAGGAAAGAAATCCCCAAAGACATGTTTTTATTCAAAGTTCACTAACTCAAAGAAAGCCAGGATCTTGCCAGATCTTCACCCACCAGCTAAACTTTCTGGTGTTATTAACAGTTTTTAACACACAAAGCCATCCTATATAAGTGAACTGAGATAGCTTGAGGTTCCTTTTGAAAAACTTGGTGGTAAAAATTATGCAGAAACCTTCAAACTGGAACTGTAGAGGGAAAAAGTTTCAAGGTAACCACAGGGCCTTCTAAAGAGGGTGGGTCTCATTAAATCAGGATTTTTTTTTCTATTGTGGTAAATTCACATAAAGAATTTATCATGTCAAACCAGGGCTTCTCTTTTTTAAAATGGTGCATTATAATTATTTGAAATAATGGAATTTTTTGTGATATATTCATTCATGCACAGCACATAATTTGGTTAATTTCATTTCCCAGTACCTCCCCTGTCCATTTTCTCCTCCCTCCTCACACCCCCATCCTCTATTGGTCTCTCTTCTGTTTTCATGAAGCCATTTTTATTCCTTATTTTTCTCTCTAGTTTTCACATATGAGAGAAAAATATTAATTGACCCTTGATTTTCTGTGTCTGACTTATTTCACTTAGCATGATGTTCTCCAGTTCCATCCATTTACCAGTAAATATAATAATTTCATTCTTCTTTAAGGCTGAGGAAAATTCCATTGTGTATATATAACCACATTTTCTTTATCCAATCATCTGTTGATGGGCTCCTTGGCTGGTTCCATATCTTGGCTATCGTGAATTATGCTGTTGTAAAATTGGTATGCATGCATCACTATAGTATTCTGATTTTAGTTTAGTTTGGTTTTTTTCTTTTTGCATAAATATTGAGGGAGAACTAAATCACATCATCTCAATCTTTGTTGTCATTGATCCCTTTGGCATTCTAGTAAAATCTATGAACCTTTTCTCAGCATCATATTTTCAGTTGCATGAAATAAAATGCATAGATTCTCAAAAGAAGCCAATTACTTTGAAACATTGTTATCAAAATTTTAAGAATCCACTATGTGAAACAGTGATATATATTCTTCTTAATGAATGCATTAACAGCTAAATCTGGCAGGCGAGACTAATAGCTAGCGTAATTTTAAAGTGGTGATGAACAAAGAAGATATTTTGGTTTTGCAGCAACAATTGTTGTGACTTCTCTTGGTGCCAAGGGTCTCATATATTGGTTACAGTGATGTGGATTGTTGCCTTGATTCATAATAGAAAAAAATACTAAATTTTAGTTACAGGTTAGTAACTTGGCTTTTTCTATCCAAGTTATGGATCCCCTGCTCTCTTAGCTCCAGATTAAGAATCCCTTCATAAAATACAAGCCTCTGTTTTTTTCTAGTTAGGTATGGAAATAGATTCTTCTGCTTAACAGAGGAAAAGTAAAGCAGTTGGAGATGAAGCAGAAGGGTGAAACTCAGAAAGTTGTTTGTAGCATAGATGTCAACAAGTTCTCTGTCTTCCCCTCAACTTTTCGTAAAATCCACTTTGTTCTAGAATATATTCTAGGAGTGAACTTCCTATGGCCCCAAAGGAAGGATCTGATTCACATACTCAAGAGGTGAAATCTGCTGATCAGCCTGGCAGCAGCACTATCCTTGAGAAACTTGGGCCCCTGAGGAATCACCAAATTCCTGGGGAAGTCTTTGAACTTCTGTTGCATGTTGGGCTGGGAACTTGGGTTGACCTAGACCCCAAAGAAAGAGAGGGTCTTGGTTTTATGCAGTTACACTTGTCTTTTCTGGAGCACATAGAATAATAGGAGGTGTGAGACAGATCGAGTGAGACTCTGAGACTCAGTGCCCTCCCTCCTTCTTAAACGAACATTTGAAGTCTGGAGGGAGCTGTTCTGTAACGTAGTTGAGGGATAGAAACTAGGACTCTAGCTGAGGAGCATCATCTTGCCTTCTTTGATACATAAGTTGCTCTTGTTTGAATATTGTTCCCTGTCACCATGTCACAGACATGTTTGGGTATAAGAAAAATGATGACACCACAAACAGAGTACTGCCATGACTAAGTGGTAAGGAGTAATAGTCCCAAAGCTTACACTATGGAGTCTGATCTGAGTTTGAACCCTGGTTTTGTTACTTACTTTGGCCATGTTTCTTCACCTCTGCAAGTAATAATTCTATTCTGTGTTAAAAGCGGGCCGTAGTGGTGGGGACAATTCAGGGCTTTGTGTAGATTAAATCAAATGATGTGTGTGTAAAGTCTTTAGTGTGGTTTGTTGTGCATAGTAGGGATTCAATAATGTAGCCATTATCATTATTGTTGGTATTGCAGTAAACTTTCCCTCAAAGGAGAGGTTGGTCCTAGTTTTTTGTTTAATCTTAGTAAAAGCTCAGAAAATTCTCACATATAAAGATTTTAAATGTTTGTAATAATGCCTTCTCTCTACTTCTTTTTTTAAAAAAATGTTTTGATTTAGTTTTAGTTGGACACAGTACCTTTATTTTATTTTTATGTGGTGCTGAGGATAGAACCCAGCACCCCGCACGTGCTAGTTAGTGCTCTATTGCTGAGCCTCAACCCCAGCCCCTTCTCTCTACTTCTTTATTCATATATATCACTACTGTTTCACTTCCTCATCTCATTTCTCCTCTTCACTGTTCTTTGGAATGACAAACCTGAAAATTTTTTGGTTTTTAATTTTTGTCACTGGGAATTAAACCCAGAGGCCTTAACCACTGAGTGACTGGCTCAGGCCTTGTTATATTTTATTTTGAGACAGAGTCTCACTATGTTGCTGAGGATGGCTTTGAACTCACCATCCTTCTGCCTCAACCTCCTGAGCTGCTGGGATCACAAGCATGCGCCACTGCACCTGGCTGATAAAGGTTAAATTTTTTCAGAAGAATATAAGGTTTCTTGATAAAGACACAAGTGTCTTTATACTTTGCCCCCCATCATACTACTGTAAAAACATGCACACATGTGTATATGCATATACAAATAGACATATGACACACACATACTCATGCATACACCACACAGCACACACATGTGTGCACGTATATTCATGTGTGCCTGTATGCACATGTGTGTGCATGTGTTGGCACGCACACACATACTATTCTCTCTCTTCCTGCAGTAAAAGAATCAAATCCAGGCCTCCTGCCTGGAACTGCAGAACATTACCGTCAGGCTGGTCCATTAAATATCATTTGAAAGTCAATTTTATCCCAGAGTGGTAAGTAGTATGCGTGCTTATGTCTTCATCTACCTTAATTAGGAAAAGCAATTTGCTGAACATTTCTTTAAAAAAGAGGGGGAAAAAGCTGATCAAATTTGAGCTCCTGATAGATTGAAATGCAGCCTATGTTGTGGTGGTGGTACAAAGATTGAAACCACTTCCCTCATCGAAATTATGGCTTGGTCTAAAAACAGTCCAGCCTTATGACTCGCATGTTTTCTAAGTAACTTGTGCAATTACCCATAATTATGGAAATAGGGGCCATCTCCTGAAAGCTAGCCCCTCCTCATTTTGTTTCTCAAACCCAGAATAGAAAACTCCATTTTGAGTCTATCATTGGAGATGTTTCGTCCCCCATCATATTTTCTGTGATTCTATATCATTAACAATATCAAGACCATTTTCCCCATCTCCTTTTGCCAAAATGGTTGGAGTGGCTGAGAAGCTACAGCTCCATTGAATGCAGGCCTCTGCTTTTCTTATTCGTTTCTCTTAACTAGGCCAGACCAATTTGAACTCACATGGTGCCTCTGACTTGAGTCCTACTGATGTGCTAGCAGGGTACCCATGGCAACTTACCTGGCTCTCTGATGGCCTTGGAGTGTCTGGAGGGATGCAGGAACAAACCAGAAGGGTGTTTGTGCTTGAGGAACTATGAAGCCTCCTATGGAGGCATAAGGGCCATGAGAAGGCTAAGCCAAAGACAGGAAGCAGCCAGGCCTAAGGAATATGACCTGATAAGAGCGATTTGGACCTTAGAAGGGAGAAGTGATAATAAGTATATGCCCCATGGTCATTGGCACTTTAAATTGACCCCTGTGCAGTATCTGAACTCATGCTGGGTTCTGATGAGAGATGACTTCTCATTTTTACCTACCCTCTATATTTAATTTTCCATGCAGCAGCCAAATAGCTGTTTTCAAATCATAAATCAAATCACACCTCTGCTTAACAACCTCTATGGCTTTCCACTTCTCTTAGAAGTAAATAAAACTCTCCTTCTGAGAGCCTGCTTCTCTAAGCTCATCTTATATTTTTCCCTTTGCTCTAGGATTTCAACCACAGGATCTGCCTTTGTTTAGTTTCCCTTTCAGAAGAGCCTGAGACAAGGGTTTGGTGTGGGTTCTGCATATTGGAATATAGAACTATTCTAAGTCTTACTGAAATAAGGGGCTTTGATATAAGAATCAGAGCTTATGTAAATATAGGTGGACATAAGGGAGTAGAGGTCAAAGAGATGGAAACTGGAAGGTTAGGTAAATAGCCACTGATGACCTCCATCTGGCTTGGAACAAAGCATTGAATGGTGGGTTCTCAAAACTTCTCTAGGAAATTGTGTGACACCTGGTTTTGATATTCCTCAGAATAATGGCCTCCTTTGCTTAGGTTCTTCTCTCTGTCAAATTCCAATCTGTAACCATACAGGTAAAATGGGATACTGCCTTTGATGGTTATTTTTAGATGTCAACTTGACTGGGTTTAGGAATACCTAGAAACATTGTAAAGCATTATTTGGGGTGTGTCTGTGAGAATGTTTCCAGAAGAGAATAGTGAATGAGTCTGAGTGGACTAATACACTAGGTGGAGAAATCCTGCCTTCATTGTGGGGAGGTACCATTGTATTAGCCAGGGTCCCAGACAGAACAATAGCAGAGAAAAGGAAAATATGTCTATCCCCTAAGCTGGGATATACTCTTCCTTTTTTGTCTTTGGACATCAGAATTCCAGGCTGCCTGGTCTTTGGACTTCAATACTTACAGTGATCTCTTGGTTTCTAAGGCTTTGGCCTTGAACTGAGAGTTACACCATTGGTTATCCCAATTCTGAGGCTTTTGGACTTGAACTCAGCCATGCTACCACATGCCAGGACTTCCAGTTTGCAGATGACCTATTGTGAGAATCCTCAACCTGTATAATCACATGAGCCAATTCCCCTAATAAATCTCCTCTTTTCTCTCTGTCTCTGCCCCACCCCTTCTTTCCTATTGGCTCTCTCTGTTGAGAATCCTGATGAACACCCTGCCCAGATTTTCATTTCTCTGACGCAAACACTGGAATAGTGCCTGGCATACCATAGATGCACAATAAGTGTTTGCTGAAGGGCTGAGTCACAAAAGGGCTATAAGTAAAACTAACAGAGTTATATCATTCAATTAGGGAACCCACAAACATACAAAGCATATTGCTATGGGACCCCCTCAGATAGAGGGTGTCTCAAATCTGAGAGGGCTTCTTTCTGTTGCTCCACAATGCTGAGCTCCACCAGCTCCTCAAGTTTCCAGGCTTTAATGGTGTTGCTCAGTGGAAAATAATAGAACAAAATATGGCTCCCAGTGAGGGGTGATGGATAGATACAGAGATATCGGAGAAAACTTGTTCAAGAGCATGTGTGAGACACCACTGGGGTCTCCTAGAACTACTATAGATAGAGGCAGGGGTGAGTGAAACATCTGCTCTTATTTGTGATACCAGTCCATCAGGACTACTGGTTTGGGCAGAGAAAACTCATGTAATAACTATCTGTGAGAAAATGTGGGGTGAACATAGCACCCAGGGATAGGGCACATTGCTTAAAAGTTCATAAACTCCTTGAATAGGTTGACTACCTATGGGATTCTATTAATTAGTGAGAAATTGTACTGGCTAGAAGGAAGAAGGAGGGCATGTGTTTATTTTAACAGTGTTGTTCCTGCATCTACTGATAATGTGGCCATGGAAGACAGCATGAGTCCAGAGGCCTAGGGCCTGAAAGAAATCAAGTGGTGGAAAGATGAATTAGAATTTAAATCAAACAAGCAAACCAAAGCACGAGTGGCGTACAGGGCAGAGCATTAAAAATCCCTATACCTCTGTGCAGTAAGTATGAGCCTGCTGAGGTCTGGGGATTAGTTGATGAGACAGATAAGTGTTGTTCCATGAATTCCATAATGGAAATAGATGCTGTCCCAGAAGTTATTTTGATAAGATGTTTATAAACATCTATGTAGTATATAGGTAGTTTAATTCTCAGCTTTTATTTGAGTCCTCTTGGGCATGAAGATAGCTCTGTATAACACTGAACATGTTATTACTATGTTTATTTACTCAACAAATATTTATTGAGACCTTATTATGTGCCAGGTAATGAGCTAATATATATTTATCCCAAAGAAATGAAAGCATCATTGCACACAAGGACTTGTATATACCTGCTCACAGCAGCTTTACTCATCAGAGACACAAACAACCCAAATGTCCATCAACTGGAGAATGGATCAACTATTTGTGATATATCCTTATAATGGAACACTACTTAGAAACAAAAAGGAACAAATTATTGATAAATGTAATCACATAGATGAATCTTAAAAAGTATTATGCTAAATGAAAAAAAGGCAGACAATATACATATTGTATGATTTCATTTATGGGACATCATCCTGGTAAAGGCAATATTACAATGACAGAAAGCAGATCAGTGGCTGCAAGGGATTGGCAGCAAATGGGCACAGAGTAACTTTTGGGGTGCCAGAAATGTTTTATATTTTGATTTATTATGACTATATGAGTGAATATACTTCTCAAAGTTATTGAACACTATGCTTTAAAGGACTGAGTATAACTATATGTACCTTAAGAACCTAACTTTAAAAACCTGAACAGTTTATATTGTAGTAGAAGAACAAATTTTAGTGACTCTATTTATCAGGTGAAGCAGACTCATTTGTGCCCCACAACACTTCCTATAAGGCATTTATAACTTTACCTGCTGCTCCAGGGGACAATGGCCTCTAAACTTATGCTCACTTCATGTTCAAGACCCCTCTCTTCAAGTGTGCACTTTATACTTTTTCACATTCTGCTCTGGGACTTCTCCAAAACCTTGGGACTGTTCAGCTTACAGATAAGTGAATGTTTTAACTATCAGGGACTTTGGGTCAAAAATTCTAGGAAACATTCTGTATATTTTACAGGAAGTCTCAGTGAAACTGAGTGCATGTGGCCCAAAAGTCAACTTTTATTAAATCATGCTTACACTATCTTTAATTCCTTTTTTGTCCCTCTCCCCATTTCCTCACTTGTGTTACATGGATTACCTCCCTAAATAAACAACCTGCACTGTATCCCTTGTCTTAGGTTATATTTCCAGGGAACCCAAACTGAGTTATAATGTAATTGCAGATGACAGGGAAAAATAAATGAAGAGGTTAGAGAGATATGAGTGCTGCCACAGAAAAGGTCAGGGAAGATTTTGATGAAATGGGCACCTCTGAGTAGAAACCTGAGTTCAACAAATGGATGGGCCATGTGGCTATTTAGGGTAAGAGTATTTGGGGCTGAGGAAACAGTAAGCCTAAATATGGAACATTCTAGAAATGGCAAGGAGCTCACTATAGCTGGAGCTCAGTGAGCAAATAATTAGACCTAGAGATAGTAGGGCAAGGTCATGTAGGATCTCATTAGCAATAGAAAGGACATTGGACTTCTTTTTGAATGAGCTTCAAATCAATGAGGGTTTTGAACAGAAATAAAATGATGTGCCTTAGGTTTTTGAAAGGATATCTGTGGCTCTTGTGTTGAGATGAGACTGTATCAGTGGTGGAAGTAGGGAAGTAGGGAGAATAGCCAGAGTCTGTTGCAATAGTGTTGGTTAAAAAAAAAAGATGTTGGGAAAGAGGGTGGGTTGAGTCCTGGTGGTAGTGGTAATTTTTTTCTGAGAAATGGTTAGATGTTGACTATACTTTGCAGTTATAACTGTCAGAATTTGCTGATGAGTTGAATGTAAAAGTTAAGAATAAGGAGATGATTCAGGATTGACACCAAAAATTTTGGACAGAGCTATTTGGAGAATGGTATTATTTATTGCAGTGGGAAGATCCCAGGAGGAACAGGCTGGGGCAAGGGAATAAAGATTCAGGTTTAAGACAAGTTAAGTTTGAGAAGCCTAATCTATATCCCCGTAGAGATGTTGAATCAACTGTATATACAGCTTGGAGGTCAGGAGAGTTGTCAAGGCGAGAGAGAGAGATTTGGGAGCTGTGGCCCATGGGTGATATTGAAGGTTGGGAGATCCAAGATGAGATCACCTAGGAAGTAAGTATAGACAGAGAAAGAAGAAGTCTACAGACCAAATTGCTACTTGACTCCAACATTTAGAGGTCAGGAAGATGAGGGGTAACTAGCAAAGACTGAGAAGAAACATCAACATGGGTAGGAGGATGTTATGGTTTGGATCCAGATTGTCTCTTAAGGGTTGTGTGTTGAAGAGTTGGTCCCCAAGGCAGCTATACTCAGAGGTAGGGCTTTGGGGGAAGTGATTGGATCATGAAAATCCTAACCTCATCAGTGGATTAATCCACTAAGTGAATAATTAAGTGAACTATTGGGAAATGGTGAGAACTGTAGGAGGAAGTATGTCACTAGAGCCTATTTAGAGGAAGCAGGCTTTTGGAGGTGTTCCCTGACAGGGTATATCTTGTCCTCAGCCCCTTCCTTGCTGTCTCCCTCTCTCTTCTTTCCCTTTCTGTTTCCTGGCTGCCACAAGGTAAGCAGCTTTCCTCCACTATGACCTTCTACCATGTTGTTTTTTGACCCATAACAGGTATAAAAACAATGGAGCCAGCTGACCATGGACTGAAACCTCCAAAATCATGAGCCAAAATACATTTTCCTCCCTTAAGTTATTTTTCTTAATCATTTTGTCACTGACACAAAAAGCTGCCTACTACAGAGGAGATACCAAAAGGGGTGGTATCTGCAAGTTCTGGAGAAGGAAACATTTCCACAATGAGTGATCGTGCCAATGGGTCAAGTTAGGGTGAGGTATGAAAATTAGTCTTGGGCTTAATTGTAGTGGTCATTGGTGATGTAGAAAAGCAGTTTCAGTGGGATGGTGAGGATGAAAGCCTTATTAAGATATTCAAGAAAGCGAAGAAAAAAAACAGAGAGAGAAGAGAGAATTAACTCTTGATATTTGCTCTCATGGGGAGTGGATAAACAAGACATTACATGGAGATATATGTGATCAAGAGCTTTTTGTTTAGATGCATGATATTAGAAGATGGTGGGGGATGATCTAGTGGGTAGGTTAACTTAATGAAGCAGGAGGGGGAAGGAGGGAAGTCTTGAGTTATGTGAGAGGATAGGATCCAGAGAACATTCAGCTTTGGCTTATAAAAGAGCATGGACAGTTCATTTAATGTGACAGGAGAACATGGAATATATGATCACAGAGTCAGAAAGGCTGGGCCATTTGGTGGAAGATTATGGACATTCTTTTCTGATTGCTTCTGTTTTCTAGTGAAAAAAGCATGATCATCAGCCAAGAGGGAAGATAAGGGAGTGTTGGCAATTTGAAGAAGAAAGCAAATGGGAGAAAGAGTTGTTTTGGACATCGAGAGCACAGACTGATTTAAATAAGTACAGTAGGTCTCTAGGCAGTATTAAAGACCTATATGAAGTTCATGGTCATGAGTGAGACCAGTCCACCAGAGAGCTGCCTCAACTCCTTGAATGCAAGTGCCAAAGAAGTGGAGGGGTGGATTTAAACAGCATAGGAGTATCAAGTGAAGGGAAGAGGTGAAGGTGTTTTGGTGGTTGGAGTGATGGGAATAAGAGCAGGTATTATGATGAGATCCAAACTGGGTAAGGAAAGAAGAAAGACTACCATGGAGATTAAGATCAGTAAAAATCTGGTAGGATTCATGAATAAGAACTCCCCCAAAGATCCAAGAATCATTGGAGTTGGGAAAAGAGAAAGTGATGTGAAACTATAGGAGGTGGTAGTTGGAAAATGAAACACTTAAACTTGAGATTATGTTGGAGCTGCAGTCAATGGTAATGACAAGATCTAGGGTGTGACTGTTAGAATGAATGACTGAGGTAGGGCAGAGACCTACCAATCATTGGAGGAGAAAAGGTCAACATCTGAGAAGCTAGAGAGTTGGAAGGACCAACTATGTTAGACATCAAAATTACTAAGAATTCTAACAATGGTGGAGGTAGAGGTTAGGCAGGTGCTTAAATCTTTAAGAAATGAGAAGTGGGGCTGGGGATGTGGCTCAATCGGTAGCGCGCTCGCCTGGCATGCGTGCGGCCCGGGTTCGATCCTCAGCACCACATACAAACAAAGATGTTGTGTCCGCTGAAAACTAAAAAATAAATATTAAAAAATTCTCTCTCTCTCTCTCTTTAAAAAAAAAAAAAGAAATGAGAAGTGGGTGAATGGGAATGTGTAACTGAAAGCAATGAAGTATTTTGTGTACTCTACCTATGCTGTTCACTCTTTTGATGACTACATATTGTTTCTGTTCAACTCATTCCCACCCTGTTCCCAACTATGTTATGCACTCATGGAAGGAAGAGACTATACTTTCTCTTTCTGTAGCTAAGTAAGTGCTTAACCCAGAAGTGTTGGTTACTTGATTGACAGAGAGAGCAGGACCTTCTTTCCTCAGTTCTTTTCCTAGAATTTCTAAAATGCCAAACAATATGGAGTTTCCTCAAACTGTTAACAATAGAACTAGCATATCATTCTGCAATCCCACTATTGGGTATATACCCAAAATAAATGAAATCAGTATGTCAAAGAGACATGTGAATTCCCATGTTTATTGCAGCAGCATTCACATGAGCCAAGAAATAGAAATAACCCAAGTGTCCATCAACCAATGAATGGATAAAGAAAATGTGGTGCATATACACAGTGGAATACAATTCAGCCATAAAAAGAAGGAAATTCTACCATCTGTGACAACGAGGATGAACCTGGAAGACATTATGTTAATTGAAATAAGCCAGGCACAGAAAGACAAGTACCACATGATCTCACTCATGTCTGAAATCTAGGAAAGTTAATCTCATAAGAAGCTGAGAGTAGGATGGTGGTTACTAGAGACTGAGGTAGTTAGGGGAGATATAGGGTTGGGTAGACAACAGTCAAAAAATGAATACATAATTACTGTCAGGTTGAAGGAATACACTTCAAGACTTATTGTTCAGCAAGGTGACTCTAGTTAATGACAACATGTTATATTCTTGAAAAATGTAAAAAGGAAACATTGTATGCTCTCACCACAAAAAAAAAATGATAGTTATATGAGGGGATGCATTCATTAATTAGCTAGATTTAACCATTCCACAGTGTATGTGTACTTTAAAAGAACATGTACAATAAAAACATACAATGCTATCTGTTAATTTAAAAAGAAATTAAAAAGAATGTCAACTGGGCTGGAGTTGTGGCTCAGAGGTAGAGTGCTTGCCTAGCATGGGTGAGACACTGGGTTTGATCCTCAGCACCACATAAATATAAAATAAAGGTATCATGTCCACCTACAACTAAAAAAAATAAATGTTTTTTAAAAAAGAATGCCAGCTGTCTGTTCAGATACACTTCAGCCCCTGTAGCAATCACACTTCTAAAGATAGCACAACCAAGTCAATTGCATGTTACCAGTTATTTTCAGTGCTCAATCAATGCAGGTCTCCAAGTCGAGGGATACTTTCTACAAGTTTAGATGGTTATGAGCCAAAGGTTAGGCTTTAATAAACTGTGAAGCAGTTATTGTTTTGGATGTCTTTTAATCACACTCATATATAGATTATAGCACCCAGTTCCCTACTCCTAGGATCTGGCCACTGCAATACCTTGTTTCATTTCTGCTAAAGCAGAGCTTTTCAAAAGTAAGACAATTAGAATGATCTGAGGAGCTGTGAAAACTGGTAATTCTTGGTCTTCACCTTGATTAACTTAAACTAGAATCACTGAGGGCAAATCCTAGGAGTCGGAACTTTTTCAGTTCTTGTCAGGCATTTCAGAGGACCAAGTTTGAGAAGCAAGGTTGGACCTATCCCAGGTGTCTTCATATTTTTACAATGTTATGGTTTGGATTTCGAATGTCCCCAGAAGGTTCATGTGTTGAAGTCTTGGGCAGCCATTTTCAGAGGTGGACTTTTGGAAAGTGATTGAATCATGAGGGCTCTGATCTCATCATTGGATTAATCCATTGATTACTGAATGGACTATTGGGAGGCAGCAGAAACTATAAGCAAGTGGAGTGTGGCAGAGGAAGTAGGTCACTGGGGATGTACTTGGGAATAATATCTTGTCCCTGGTTCCTTCTTCTCTCTCCCTCTTTCTTCTTTCCTGATGCCATAAGCTGACCAGCTTACTTCTACCATCCCTTCTATCATGATGTTCTTCTGCCTCATCTCAGGTGCAAAGCAACAGAGGAGTTAGTCCACCATAGATTGAAACCTCTGAAACCACAAGCCAAAATAAATCTTGACTTATTTTAAGTTGTTTATGTTAGCTATATTTGTCACAGTAATGAAAAGCTGACTGATACTCAGTGACCTCTTTCAGAGGAGAGCACTCTGAAGTCCAAAGGAACAGATCTTTAATGGTGGAGTTGGGGAATCTGTCAGGATACTATTAAGAAGCAGAGAGCTCTGGTCTGCAAACAGTAACATTTTCAAGTCAAGAGTAAGGTGGAAAAGGCAATGTACCAGATGTAGTCAGATTTTAATGGCATCATAGTTCTCAGCACATGATCCTTTGGAGCAGAAACTGCAGCAACTTCACCTGGGAAGTCATTAACAAATGCACATTCTTGGGCCTATTGAATATAAAACTCAGTGGGGCCCAGCACTCTATTTTCCCAAATTGGGATTCTGAGGCCTGTTTGAGTTTCAGAACTGCTGTTCTTCAAAAGTGCAAGCCTCAGCCATGGGGTGTTCTTTTCCACATGACTGATCTCAATGTAGATTGATCTCAATTTACTCTGAGGATCCAGTGGTTCCCAATGCTTGCTACTCTGATAGTGTTCTGAGAATGGCAGGGTCCTTGTTCTGATTACTATACTAGACCATATGGCAGTAATGAGGTCTATGTCTTCTCTGACACCACTCAGATAGGTAATGGGCCAAAGATGTTTGTATAGGGGATAGCTCTTCCTCTTCCTCCCAAACCCTGAGGTCATTTCTATGGATGGTCACCTATGTGTAGTCCCAAAGCAGAACTAGGGTAACACATTTTGATATGTGTCTTGGCAAAATAGGGTCACCTTCTGATGAGCTTCATGAACATTTAACTGTTGGCTTGGATGTCATTGCAAAAAGCTATAGGCTAATTCCTCCCAGGTATTGCCAAGGCTATTCTACCATGGCTGTCCTTTTCTTAAAGATTGGCACTTATTTAAACAGACACTTAAATATCAAAGTAGGAATGTCCATCTTATGCAAAGTCACATACAAATGATTTGGAATTACCTCCTTCACTACCTTCTTTATTAGTCCAGAAAATAAGGGTCCAATTGAATTATACAGGAGTCTTACATTGGCTGTTGATTATTTTTAAACTCATTCTATTATTTAAAAGTAATAGAGATTGCACAGTTTTATATGATCTGATTTTTATTCAGATTTGAAAGTCATTCACATCAAATTAAAATTCCTTTGGGCCCTTTAAAATGCCTTGAATTAAAGTTTATGATTTAATAACTAAAGGGTACAGAGGGAATGCAAACTGACTTTTTGAATCTTCAGTGATATGGAAATTTCCAGAAGATTCACAGCCTCTCCAAATTAATGTTTCTTCTATTTAGCAGACAGTATGGTGATGGGGGCGGATCCAGACTGTCAGCCAAGATACCTGGGATTCTGCCTAGGCTTTACTGAAGGTGAGATAGTGCAAAGAAAAGAACTAGAATACTTGGCCATTGTCCTGACAGGGCTTAGAAAACCAGAGGACAAACATAGAGGAGAAAGGAGAAACAGTGTGTAAAATGCTGGTAGTGCCAAGCAAGCCACAGTGAACACAAACTAAGGTACCAACACAAACAATGTCTAGATGTAAAGATCTTCTTTCCCTCCCTTTCGCCTCACTTGTTTCCTTTTCCTTTTCTCCTCATTCCTTCCTCCCTTTATCCCCCTTTCCTCCTTTTTAACTATTTCTCATTCCTTTGTTCCCCATCCTTTTATAAACCATTCATACAACTGAACAAGAGTTCATTAAATTTTGGTTTCAGAGGTGTGAGAAGTACTCTCTCTCGTTAGACCACAGTTGAAAAGATCTCTGCTCTGGCTCCTGGGGCTTCTGACACATTGCTACTCATAGTGTGGTCCACGGACCAACAGCAGCAGCATCACCTGGGAGTATGTACAGAATCTTGAGTGCCCCTACAGATTTAAGAAATCAGAATCTGCATTTTAATACGATTCCAAGGCGATTAATGTGCACCTTAAGGTTTGAAAAGTTCTGTTTTAGGAGTCCTCTCCTCTGGCCACATCACTTTGCATCAAGCAAAGATTAGGAAGGATCAAGGAGACGTGCCCACTCAGAACTTGCCCATCTCCTAGAACACCTTGTGGGTTCCTGGATCCCACCCAGAAGTCCTGAGCCTGCTTATAGAGCATACACCCAGCTGACTGTACAGCTAGTACTCAGTGCTCTAGGCCTAAAAGGAGTCAGGTGTGGCTATTTGGAGGGCAGAAGCAGAGAGATTTACAGAAGAAGCTTGGTCATGTGGCTGAAAGATCCATATACATGGGCCCTGGGGGTTCCTCTGTGTAGGCGGGACCTGTGGGGGTTGGGGAGAAAGAAATGGCAGAATGCCAGAATGCCAGCTCTCTTTGCTCCTCCAAATTCCAGCATGGGACTCTAAGGAGCCCACAGACTCTAAATTCACACCTGGCCTTCCACGTTGTTATGACAGTTTGTTTGTCAAGATAGAAGGAAAGGACCTTTTTTTATTTAAACATTTGTTAGCTTGATATATAACTTTTAAACATTCAGACATATGGTATGTGGGCCTCTGTTTGTACTCTTGGCTCAGTCCTGCAGATGTTCAGGGGGAGCCTGCTTGTGATGAGATGCAAAGACATCTGAAGTTTTCCAGCACAGCATGTCCCCCTTTGTCTACAGGAGACCCAAAGTTGGAGTGGCAGGGCTGCTAAGCTCTCTCTCTGAAAATGCATTCCTTTGTGTTCTGGAAACTCTTCCTAAACATAGTGGCTATTTACATGATTTTCTTATAGGAGCTATTTGTCTATCCTTTAATCAAACTTTCCTCTGGCTTCTCTCAATTTTTTCATATTGCTCTTTTTGGGTCCAAGTTCATAATAGAGGTAGCATTCTATCCTAAGCACCTTCCCAATGCAGGATACTGAGCCTAGGTCCTCCAACTTAGCATCTGAAATCCTGGGCCCTATTTCTGAAATTCTGATTTGCTAAAGGGATCTGCTCTTTAAATATGTACCATGGTGATTCTGATGCTGATGGTTGGTGGGACACACTTGGAGAAATCTTAATCTGAAGAGAAGGTAGCCTCATAGGAGAGAAGGTAGCCTCATAGGCCCTATGTGGCCAAGTTCCAGTGATAGCCCAAGTCATGACTGCCAATTAGTTGTGCAGACAGTGGTGGCTCACAAGTGCCTTGGAGTTCATGAAATCCTCTGCACTCAACTAGTACTTATTAGACATCTACTCTTTTTTTTTTAATTTTTTAATATTTATTTTTCAAGTATCGGCAGACACAACATCTTTGTTTGTATGTGGTGCTGAGGATCGAACCCGGGCCGCACGCATGCTAGGCAAGCGCGCTACCACTTGAGCCACATCCCCAGCCCCTAGACATCTACTCTTAATGAAGGAATATAATAGCCACTGAAACCAACCAAAGTATAAGACACTACTCCAGTCATGAGGAACTTGGACTCCTTTTCTCCCTATTTATATTAAATTAGAACTGTCATTAATATAATGTAGGAATAACAATTTGGTTTTGTTGGAAAAGTGCTGTGTTACAGGCAAAGGACAAAATACAGACGTATGACATAGTATCCACAAGTTAAGGACAATGTATTGAAAGAACCTATAGTTATAAAATAAAATTCTAATAACTCTAATTGCAATGATATTACATCTGTCTTAGTAAAAAACGATCAATTTAAAGACTTGTTTTAAAAAAAATAAAGCCACTAAAAATGGAACTTTTGAGTTCATGTGAAAGAATTTTTAAAAGACCCTCAAGGAGCAATTATTAAGTCTGTATAGTCACAGTGATAATGAGAAAAGTATCTATTTGGGTTGTATTATCTGAATAAAAGAGAAAACCCTTTTTGTTTCTGTTTAGCCTGGAAGTACTCAACTTGATTATCTACGTTGTTCCCCAAATTCAGACTAATCTCTTGGCCTTAGCTTTCTTTGATATAGTTTGGGTGTGGAATTAGAGATATAAGCAGTATTCTTTTTTCTAAATTCTGTGCATTGCTTCTGGGGCTGACATCCCTGGACAGAGCATGTAAAACCCCTTGGACTCTGTTGTCAAGGTTTCTTTCACGTTGTTCACTGAGGCAGTTAGGAGCCTGAGAGGAAGAATTTGTTAACTAAATGCCTTTTAGTCAGAAGGCTTATTGATACCTCTCTAAAATATATTTGGGGAATGAATGGAATATCTATTTTCTTGAAACACTTTCAACTGCTACACAAACATCCTGACTTACATATCCGAAAAAAAAAACAAAGTTGCCTTTGTGATTTAATATCAAACTGGAGCTAATGATTAAAAACCCCTTGTAGGCTAAGTCTGGGAGGGAGGAATCCTGCCCATATGCACTAAAAGGGGAAGAATAAAATTTGTGCTTACAGAAATCCCCTGAACTGTGAAAGATCTTCTACCTTACTTTTCTCATCCCTACTCAACATTTGGGAAAGTCTGAAGCAGACTTAAATTACAATTCTGAGCCCCCAAAGCAGATTTCAGAAATAGATATCATCATGCTTTGGGGATTGTGAAATAAAACCACACTGGACCCCGATGCACAGGGCCTGTCTTTTAAACTCTCTTTGCAAGGCCCTAAATCAAATTGTCCAGGATTTCAAGTGTGAGGACTAAAAGCCATCCCAAGCCTGGTATTTTTAATAGGAAATAAGGGTTGTACCAGAGATTTCTAGCCAGGGCAACCCATTCTCAGGCCACCTGGCTTGTTGTGTGAGTTCTGGCACATCTGGAGACTGACTCAGGATGCAGTGGGGCTGGTTTGCACACCACACCATACCACACCACACCACACCACACCACAAGCAGCCTTTTCCAGTCCATACCTGCCAAGAAAGCAGCCAGGAGTGTGGTTTAGGCAGTAGAGGAAAGGTGAAAAGGCATCAGGGTGAGCCAGTTTTCCCAGCTCACCTCTTTTTCCTGTCTGTGATGACTTGCATCTTTTCCCAGACAGCCACTATTCTATTCTATCAGTCACTTGCAGGGATCAAAGTACCTGGCTTTGGGAAGAGGTAACTTCTTTGCATGTCAGAAATGAAGGGTGAAACAGAATGAACTTGATCTTCTCCCCACCTTCCTCCTGCCAGTTAAGAGCAAGTTCTTCACGCTGAAGGACTGCAACCCTGCCCCAACCTGAACCCAGGAAGACGGAAATAGAGATCTCCACCCCCCCAGACCTTTCTAGCACACTTAATCTGCATATGTATATTTCCTGCCTTTGGCCCCATTTTGCTGCTTCTTCAGACCAACGGTATCTACATATGTATGCCACATGGCTTTGGTTTCTGTAAGTTGTAACTGCCTCTGTGAGACTGGAGAAGCAATCTAACTGCTTCCCCTGTTTGATCAAATTGCGTAAAGTTCACTTTTCTTTTTCCCATCTTTTGCCTATTATGCAGGCGGGTGGCTGAATTCAGACAGCAGGGATCCAGGAAGTCTTCCTGGGCTGGGCTGTGGGTAACAAAGGGAAGAAAAAGGATGCCGGGAGGAAATGCAGTCCGCCCAAGAAGTAACCCAACCACATGGCCAGTGGGTGGGGGGAAGGGTGGGAATTAGGGGAGGGGGAGGGGAAAGACCCAATCTAAAATCAACACAAATCCAGTTTTTCCTCCCCAAACTTTATATGCTCTCTTGTGCTTTCCCAGGCTCTGTACTTCTCTCTCTCTCTCTCTCTCTCTCTCTCTCTCTCTCTCTCTCTCTCTCTCACACACACACACACACACACACTTTCTAATACAGGATTCTCTCCACATCGGCCCTTGTTGATGTTCATCTAGCCCCTCCTTAAATGCATCCAATAATGAGACTCTTCTTCTCTTTCATGGGTTACCCATGGAAGTCCACTATGGAAATATCCTATGTAACCAGTTGAATACCTTGAATTCAGCCAAATTAGTCTTAAGGATCACCAGCTTGGACCAAAACCGCTTTGGCCTTTAAGATGAAATCAGGAATTCTGTCATCTTCGGTGGGTCTACCACTGTCCGACCTTGAAAAATTGTTAATTCACAAGAAACCTGATGACAGGACCTTTGCATACATAATGTAAACAACTCCATTGTGGGGTTTTTGGTTTTGTTTCTTTTGTGGGCAAGGGTTCCAATCCTTGACCTGGCACATACTAGGCAAGCGTTTTACCACTGAGCTGCACTCCCAGCTCTTCCCTTGTGTTTTTGAATTCTGTTATAGCCGTTTTTGCTTCTTGTCTTTGCTGAATGTGGTCTTCTGGCACTTTCGGTGGGTCCAACTACAGTAGGTGGGACATCTTTAAGTAACTGAATAAGGAGATGAACTTCAATTGAAATGAAAGCAAATAGAAGCTGAAGCCACACAAAGGACATTCAAGTTGAATTTTTCCAGAGATACTTAATTGGTGGCTCTTAATTCCCACATTATATACTAGAATATCTGTCATGGTTCATGTTGAACTTTTCTTGGGCATTTGTTTTGCTTCCTTCACCTATATTCTATCTCAGCTCTTTTTACTAATGGACGTTTCTGTAGCAAGAAATTATCAGCTAGGACTCTTACCAAGTGTTCAAAAAAATGAAATTCTACTGTCTTAAGGGAAGATTAGCAAAAGTGTTGCTTTAATGGAATATTACTCAGGCATAAAGAATAATGAAATTATGGCACTTGCTGGTAAATGGATGGAACCAGAGAACAAAATGCTAAGTGAAATAAACCAATCTCAAATATGCAAGGGCTGAATGTTCTCTCTGATATGTAGATGCTAACCCACAGCAAGGGAGGGTAGGGAGGGGGAAGACTAGAAGTTCCCTGGATTAGACAAAGGGGAATGAAGAGAAGGGAGTGGATGGGAATAGGAAAGACAGTAGAATGAACTGGACAGAACCTTCCTATGTTCATATATGAATACATGGCCAGTGAAACTCCACATCATGCACAACCACAAGAATGGAAGGTAATACTCCGTGTATGTATAATATATCAAAATACACTCTACTATCATGTATACTTAAAAAGAACAAATTAAAAAAAAGAAAAGGAAAAAGTGCTGCTTTGCATAACTGAGAAGAAGACTGGAGGGAGGCTGGCTTTAAGTAAGGCTCGATTCACATGCTGTAGTGCTGTCACCAAGACCCAGCTACCTCCATGTGAAAGCACAGCTGCATATTCCTCTTTCCACTGGCTTTATTCTCAGACTTCACAAGGTGATAGGACACTGGCAGTGGCTTCTCTTTATTTTCTCACTTCCAAAACTTGTTAATCGAATCAGAGGGAAGCTTTGACAGGAGCTCTGAGAAATTGATTCCCCCTCTCTTTCTCTTTTTCAACATCCTGGTGTGAGAGGTGGAGCTCCAGTTAGACCATTTGAACTTAAGCTTGAGGGAGGGATGTATGCCCTAGAAGAAATGTGGGCTGTTGCTGGAACAGAGGGTAACAGGTACTAGGAGGCAAATAGAATGTCCATGAGGCAGACAGCTGTCAAGTTTCTTCTTGGATGCTTCTACTCCCTCAGAGGGGCTCTCACACACATATACACTGGAAACAGCTAATACTGGCAGCTACAGAGTCAAACACGAGAGATAAATTAGGAGATTTCTTGGAGTAGAACAGCAAGAAGAATTTTGAAGTCAGTGACAAAATTAGGAGTGTGATGGAGGAAATTTCAATCTGGGTGGCAGGAACTGAGGGAAATGAGGAAAATCACAGGATACAATGTCAAAAGTGATATAATAATGATGATGATGATGATGATGATGATGATGATAATAATAATATTGCTTTGTGATAATGTATGTGGATCATAAATCTAGATGTTATTTTGGCTTTTTACATGATTCAATATATTTAATCCTCACAATAATTTTAAGATGTCAAAATAATTATTATTACCATCATTCTCATTATTCAGACGAGAAATCAAGGGCCAGAGAGGTTGAACAACTTTTCTAAGATCACATAGCTAATTAAGTGATAGAACTGGGCTTTAAACCTTGGTGGCTCGTAATTCCCACATTATAGTATTTCCAGTGTATGAAATGAAGCCACAGAAATGACAATATTTCAATGGCCCTAGAGAAAGGAAAATGGCTGAGGGAGTGGCTAAGGCATTTTTTAGAACTGGCATCCTCAAGGATCTAGAAGGACAGAGGAACAAGAGAAAGAAACCTCAGTTCTTCACTGCAAAGGTGATAGGGTATAATTACAGTAAAAGGTTGCAGTAAAATAGGTGAAGTGTAGGGTGTGGATTAACAATGTGAGGTCCTATTTTTGCCAGGCTAACTACTAACTTGCAGTGTGACAGTGTGACTGTGTACAAGTCACTTAACCTCTCTGAGCCTCAGTTTCTTCTGCTAATAAGGATGACTGCTATTTTATCTCTCTTTTTGTACCATTATGGAGATTAGACAGGATTATGTGAGATGAAACACTTTGTATAGAGAACTGCTGGTCATAATTGTGATTGCTATAAGCACTTAAATGCTTATTTGCTGTAATTTATGATGTCACCATTGAGACACTTTTATTAAAGGAAAGCCTGTTTTACTAAAGAGTATTAAACAATTACATATTCAATGTAGACAATTTTAAAAACAAAGATACAGAGAAGTAAACAAAGAAATCACGTTTAAAAGTGTAATCAACATTTCAGTTAGTTTTTTTTTCAGTTGGTTTTTAATGTCTTTTTATACCTTTTTTAATAGTGTTTTTTGTTAATAGTGTTTCAATATAGTATTTTACCTTACATAGACTTGCCTTTATTATTTTGCAATCCACTTTTCCCCATTTAATACCTTATGAATATATTTCATTGCCTTATTTTTTACAAGAGTGATTTCCAAAGTTTCTGACCATGATGTACAGTAAAAAATTATTTATATTGCAACCCAGTAAACACACACACACACAATTCACCCAATACTTGTCCTTATAATGTATGGTGTACTTTGCTCTTTTCTATTTTTTTGTAGTAAAATAATTTATAATAGAATGTGCCATTTCATGATTTGCTAATAAATGAGAAGAGCTACATATACATCATAATTTGTGCTTTGAAAATCATTAATCAATTTTATTGGTTAGATGGGAGTCCACTGTAGAGATTTAACATAATTATTTAACAAATCTTGAGTTGTTGGACTTTTGTGATTTTTCCTAATATTTTCCCATTGTTTGGAATGCCTGGTACATGCTAGGCACTGTTCTAGATGTTAGGAATCTAGAGGTGAACTAAAGAGATGTGGTCCCCAGTGTTAATGAAATTGCATATTCTATGGCACCCTTGTGGCAATACAGACATCTAGAGACCAGGAAATTCCAGGATACTGTGATAAGAATTGTTGGGGTGAGACTACTTTAGCTGATGATCAAGAAAGCCCTCTTTGGGGACCGACACTTAAGCTGGTACTTAGTAACAAGAAGATATTGGTGAATAAGTTCTTGAGAAAATCTAGAGAAAGAAAATCTAGGCCGGGACAGCAGATAGCAGCAAGGTCCTATGATCATCCAGATCCTGGTATGTTTGAGAATCAGAAGATGGTCAGTGTGACCTGAAGTGGGAGGGAGGTCATAAGGTGATCTTAAGTGATGAGATCTGGTCAGATCATCCAGGGAATAAGATAGAATAGATAGTAAAATTGTCAGGCAATCAGGGTATTGTGCCTAATTAAGGTATTTTTCCAAATGTACAGACCACTCCATGAAAATAATCTGTAGAGACATTCCAGCAAATGTTTTGTCCTTTGTCCTTTGGGGGTGGGGGCATGAAAGTGGGAGTCGACCCAAATGGAGGTTTCAGGAAAGTTCAAACTCAAGAGCTAAAAGGGCACAGCCAATTAGAAGGTAATGGGCTGAGCCAGTAGCCTTGGTACTTTTCCAATACCTATTTAGCATGGATTTTGACCAATAACTTTGGAATTTTTCCAGTACCTGTTTTACATGGATTTTGATCAATGCCCCTATCCAGAAGCCATATAAGTTCCTAGACTAGTACATTTAAGTGGAAACCTGCAATCAGGTCCCCTCACAGCTATCCAGAGCTCTACTTCTTTTTTTTTTTTACCTAAAATAAATCCTGCTCCTATCACTCTTTCCTCCAGTTGTTGTCTGCGGATTTCATTCTTTGAATTTGCCAGTCAAGAACCCAGAAAGAAATTTGCAGTAAGCTGCTAGGATCTGCCATTAAGAGCTGCAACATGCCACTTGATAGTAGTGGAGAAAAGTCTGGCTTTGCCAGCTGTGACCCTTGGAACTGACATTAGCAAGCATCTCTTGCTGTGATTAACTGTTGACACCAAAATGGGCATTCTCAGCTGCAGAGCCCTGCAGATTACACAGACTCCACCTGCCAGCAGAAGTAGAGACTCTAGTTTCATGTCAAACTCTGGTTTCACCAGGACCTTCTATGACAAACACACACCATCTTTGGTTACAGGCATTGTTACATCATGAGGACAAACTTTGAGCAGGGAGTCCGGAGCAGCAGCTGCTGTGGGTGGAGAAGTGTTGGTGATAGTGAGACTGAGAAGCTGCCATGTTTTTCTGAGTGAGGGTCTCTGCATTAAGGAGGATCCAAGCTTTGTTGGAGAACCATGGTCCTGGCACCTCACTTTGTCCTGCTCCAAATATGTCCTTCCTGAATGATTTAAACTTCTGGTGAATAAGGTTCTTTGATTGGCTGTCTTTTCATCAGCACCTGATGCTTGACACATAGTAGGTGTTCAAGAAATATTTGGAGAGCAAACATAGTAGGAATTTAAGAAAGATTTATGAAGCAGCCAAATGAATACATAGATATGCCCAGGCTTGTAAGTAAGGGACATAGGTAATTTCTGAAAAATCATTACTGTGTATTCACATTTTCTCCAACATAATTCTCTATCCTCACATTAACAGAGGAGAAAGGTCTTTCATGGGGCGAAGGGGAAAATATTTCTTTCAGCTCCTCTTTGGTGAAGTCACAAATAATCTCTCAGAAGCCATTATGTATTTTACTTGGTCTTTTTTTAAAAAATGAAATGGCATGACGACTCACCAGCCGCTTTTCTGCAGTGAAAGAAGAGAACACATTGCTATTGCCAGAAACAGATGTTGAAGAGGCCCAGAAATCTGATTTTTCCACATCAGGGACCCTGTTGTGTATTGAAATAAATTGACGGGGTTACTGGAAGCTAGATTGCTGGTTTCTTTGAGGTTGCTCATTGCCTTGAAGGAGGGAGCATGGGGAATGCAGTCAGAATGGATGGGCCCTGGAGGAGCCTCCAAAGGAAGGCCTTGCCTGTCAGGGCCTCCCTGCGGCTTTGCTATGGGCTTTCAGAACACACAGCCTTTCCCTGCTCTGCTCGCTCATCCTCATCATAAACCCGTGCCCTGGGTAAACACCGACAGGGCGGGACAGAGACATTTTATTCTGGTAGTTAATGAATGCCTCTCTTCACTATTTTCCAGTTTCTGAGTAAATGGCTTAGGCCTGGTGCTTTGGGATACAGCAAACATTTCAGTGATCAGTGTAGGGCAGAGGATGAGGAACAAAGTGAGGTCTCTGAGCCATCAGCTCAATATCTCCCTTAGGAATTTGAACTCCCAAGTATAGTCAGTCATGGGGTAAGAAAACTAGTTTGGCCTTCATTGAAATAATTTTTCTTGCACGTGGGAGGGGAAGATAGCTTATGTATGTGGGGACACAAGACAAAATGAACACAATTGCCCTCTGTGCTTTCTTGAGATTTTTACTGAAGTATAATGTCCACACAGGAAGTGCAAAAATCATAAGTATACTTTCAGTAAATTTGCATAAAATCAAAACAACTATGAGGCTGCCATGCAGATGATGAAACAGAACATAACCAACAGTATGAACACCCCTCGTGTTCCCTTCTTTGCCTCCCCCACAATAGACTAGTTTTGTCTGTTTTGATACATTTTTTTTATTCATTTTTTATTGGTGTGTTACAATTATACATTGTAATGTATAGTTATTCATAATAGTGGGACTCATTATGCCATATTCATACATGCACATGACATAATTTGATTAATTTCATTCCCCTTTCCCTTCCCTGCTCCCTTCCCCTGATCTGCTTGCTGTACTCAACCGATATTCTTTCTTTTATTATTATTTTAATTAATGCATTATAATTATATATATAAAAGCAGGATTCATCGTGGTATAATCATATCTGGACACAGCACAATGGGGCAGATTTTGTTTCCCAGTACTGTTTTTGAACTTCATAAAAATGAAACCATGTACAATAGGCTCAGTTGCGTCTGGCTTCTTTCATTCAAAATCATGTTTGTGAAATTCTCCCACATTTTGATTATGGTAGCCATTTAGTTACTCTCATTGCCACAGAGTCATCATTGTGCATAAATATACTACCATTCACTTATCCTTTCTACTTTTGATGAGCATTTGGGGAGTTTCTAGCTTTTTCCTGATACAGCTGATGCTACTTAGCATTTCTTTTGGTGAACCTATGCCTGCATTTCTGTTGGGTACAGTCCTAGGAGTGGAATTGCCAGATTATAGATTTGTGCATGTCCCACTTTAGTTGCTGCAGTTTTCCAATGTGATTGTACCAATTGCCACTCCTATTAGCAGTGCATATAACTCTGATCTCTTATCACTTCGCTGCCGTCTCATCCTTCCCTAATCCCCTACCTTGGCTAACTCTTGGCAGCCACCACTATGAATATCTGTGTGTGCCTTGACAGGGCTTCCGTTGACAAAGGCTGTACTCTGAAGCCATCTTTCCTCCTTTCTCTTAAGTAGAATGCTTTCTGTAGCCACAGCAGTGCAGATTGTTCAGCATCTGCTCAAGTATGAAATTAATCTTTACATAATGCTGCCTGGGATTGGGGGAGGTGCACCTAGAAAAAAACATTCTGGTATTGAGATATTGTTGTTCAGGACCAGAGTTTCCAAATACCCTTGGTTCCCTGGATAGTAAAAGCTGGCAGAAGGCATGAATAAGGGTTAAACTTGCTTTCTGAAAAGGAACATAAGCAGGTGTTAAAAAGTTATGAGAATCAGTAAGAATTGTAGTTAAGGGTTGAGCTTCTTAACAACCCTTAATTATAGTTAAGGGTTGAACGGCTTGGGTTCACACTGTGGTTCCGTCACTTACTGGGTGACATGGAACAAATTATTTGACATCTCTGTGCTTCAGTTGTATCAGCTTGCCAAGCAGAGATAAATATGAGTATCTACCTTCTATGGGTTGATTTCTGAGGACGCAATGAGTTGATTTAATCACTTGGAGAGCTCCTGGCACATGCTAACTTCTATGTGAGTGTTAGATTCTTGTTCAAGTTCAATTGAAAGAGTACTATCTGGAGGGAGAGGGCAGGAAGCAGGACAGGACAGGGGAAGGATTTAAGCAAGAATGAGCTTTAGCCAGAGTCTAGTTTATGCTGGATCCTACTGGTGGCTGTAGGAGCATGAATGGTAACAGAGCTGTCCTGCCTTGAAGTAGGGGCATTGGCATTTGATGCCCACACGTCAGTCATTGGCTGTGGGTTGCTGGGGGCAGGACACACTTGGACTGGGTACAATCCTCTAGAGAAGGCTGCAGCTGTGAGCTCTTAACAGCCAGCAGTGCACAGCAGCTGAGAGCCAGGTGCACCTGTCAAAAAGGGGATCTGGGCAGGGCACCAACACCATCTACTTTTCCTAGCCAGGCTTTTATTTGTACTCAACTTAGAAGGGCTGCAAGACCAATGATAAAGAAAGTCTTTGTCAGAAACAAGAATATGCAAGTGCATCTGTGAGCTCGAGAAGTTTGTAGCTGCAGTTGCCTTGGTGTAGGCTGAAAACATCACCAATCACCCTGTAATGATGTCCTTTCCGCTCAATCTGACTCTTAGCCCTGCTTCTTGGGATATTTACTATTCTAGTCCACCACCTTTAATCTAATTTCCTTTCTGCCTTATGACCATCTCTGTGCTCTTGGGACAAATGGAAAGAAATGTACAGGAGGTGTCATCTATTTAAGACTCCCTAGATCCTCACTCTATTTGCTTGACAGTGAAAGGTTGCCACACCAAGAGCTCATGATCAAATCAGCATTTAGATAATCTGCTCCTCTTTTTGGGAGATGGAAGCAAGTGAGTTCTGCCAAGTGTGTGTGTGATTTCTAGGTGGCCTTGCTTACTGGCTATTCTGTCACCAGTACAGATCTCCACCAGGACAGAGCAAGGCAAGATTAAAGCAAGGTGAGTCACCATGTGGACAAATAGGAAGCTGCTTACCTTCTTGTCTCTGTTCCTGGGGAATGCTGGGGGAGACTGTGGGAGAGGTACACCTCAGCTTGCCTGGGAGGACAAATCTGGGAAAGGAAATTAGAATATATAGCAGCACTAAGCTAAAATCTGTAGCATGTACCCTGTCTAAGCATTGGTTTCTTAGATTGTATGCAGTTCACTTGCTCATTCATTCATTCACTCATCCACTTGATATTCAGTTAATACTCTCTATGTGCCAATTTTGGCACTCCATGCTCGACTGGTGAAGGAAATCAGCCACAAGATTAAAACCCATCATTGGAATGAGTGTCACAAAAGTCCCCATCGAGCAAGAATTGAGAGCTCTAGCACATTCCATACTATTACCGGGAGCAGAGTAGGGAAGGTTTCCTAGCATGGAGAAGACAGCTTGTGACACACAGGAAATCTTGTGGACCTGACAGAAGGCCAAAGCCTGAAAGATTAAAAAATTACATTTTGTGTCTTAGTGCTGTGGATGCAATGAATGAATGACTACACAAAAGCCTATGGATTCATTTACACGCTCATTTGACAAACATCTGATCACAAACATCAGGACACACCACCTGGACTCAGTTTTGATTCTCTGAGTAGTTACATCTTTGTATTCTTTTTTTCTTTTTTTTTTTTTTAAATTTAAACTGCTCTGTTCAGATATACCTATCGACCAGCTAGGTAGATGAACAGTTCAAAGGAAAACCTGATAGAAGAATGAAATGATTCCATCAAGAAAAATTGCTAATTGTGGTTCCTACACCCCACCTCCATCCCGAGAAGGTTTGGAAGCAGGTGGTACATTTTCATGTCTGATTTAGTTCATGTTTTTACCCTTGATGAACAACAGGAGAGCTGGCCAATGTGCATGTGATCATTGGTCACAACGTGACTCAATGATCAACAAAACCCATGGGATCTGACTCCTGAGACTAGTACTTCACCATCCACTGTAACTTCCTCATTTCCTTTTATGGCTGGTGGATTTGGCTTTTTAGAGTAGCATTTCATGAAGCTAGTGCAGTTCAGTGGCAGACCTAAATGAAGGCAGTATGCCAGACAGGCAATGTAATATAGCAACCAATAGCAGCAGGAATAATAGTAACATTAGGAATAGGAACAGTAACTATTTATTGTCAAGTACTGTACTCAGCACTTGTCTGCATTATTTCATTTAATTCTCTCAACAGTCCTAGGATGTATGTATTAGCATTAGCTTCCAATAGAGGTCAGCTCACTTTACCAGGGTCAGGGTGGTTTACATGACAGACCCAGAACTGGAATCAAGGTTTCTCTTCCTGAAAACTCCATTCTCTTAATTATTTCGCTTGTTCATCTTTTAAAAATGTGAGCTTTGGCAGAAAAGAAAATTAAGCTGCTAGTGAGAGTTCTTTGACCCTACTGAGACTATTTTAAAACCTGGTCCTTTGGTTTTTCATCTCTGAGGAATGAAAATAGCTCAGAGGGGTTATAAAAATTAAGTAGGTTAATTAAAAATCTGACACATAGTAGGCACTCAATAAATGATAGTTACCTTCCTCTCTGAGAATGTCACTTGGATTCCTTTGCAAGATGGAAATCAAGAAATCATTAGTTCAAATTGAAGTTTTCCAGAAGTTTCCAAATTGAAACTCACATTGACTGCATTTTTCCAGCTCAGGAAGGAGGCTAGCAAAATATTCCAGCCTCAGCCAAGTACTCTCTTCTCAAGTTAAATCCTGATGAGAAAAACTGATAGATTACTTCTGTTAAATGGGGTAACCGATGTGGAAACACAAGCCATTACCTTATCATCCAAAGATTTAGTCCAGAACCATGTGATATTGTAGTAACTTTGAAAGAAGAGAATCATCTAAAGTGTAGGCCAGTAAAACTTTTTACTGAGTTCCTGGTAGTTTGAGATATCATGGATGATTGATGGTTGGAGCCTCCAGAAAGTAAGCTCAGTGACTCCTTATCTCTTGTGGAATATCTTGACGCTGAGTCACACTCCCAGCCCCATCCTTGGCTGTATGACACCCCAACTGGCTTTCCTACAGCCTTTTCAAACCAGGGAAGAGTCATACCTCTTGAAAACCTGCTTAGGGCTTCCTGTGACAATGGAAGAGTTGGTCAACGTGTGTTTAAGTCATGGTTTCACCTCAAGCTAGGTGAAACTCACACCAGTCTTGCCCATTTTCTTAAACTTTTTGAAGAACTAACTTTGGACTTTGTCGAGTTTCTGTATTGTACTTTTATGTTCTTTTGCCTGTCTTTATTATTTCCTTTCTTTTACTTTGACTTTAATTTCGGGTAATTTTCCCTTGCTTCTTGGATTAAACAATGAGATCAATGACTTTTAGCTTTATGTTCTAATTTATGAATCTGAGGCTATAAATTTCCCTGTAAATATGGCTTTAGCTGCATCCCATAAGTTTTGCTGTGCTATATGGCTATGTGTCACTTAACAATGAGTACACATTCTAAGAAAAAAATGCATCATTAGGCAACATTATCATTGTGTGAACATCATAGGGGATACTTACACAAATCTAGATAATATTGGTCAATCACTTGATGAGGCCTCTTGATGGAATTGGTAAACATGAGATGTGTGACTATGCTGCCAGTGTAACACAATACTATTTTATGGTAAATATTTTTATAAGTAGGAGTACACTCTAAAACAATGCTAAATAATGTAGTAAATAAACACAGTTGTTTATTATCATTATCAAATAGCAGTACATAATTGTATGTACTACACTTTTATTCGACACCGGTAGCACAGTAGGTTTGTTTTTTATCAGCAGCACCCAAGCATGTGAGTAATGTATTGTCCTATGATGTTATGACAGCTTGATATCATTAGGCGATAATCTTATGGGACTACCATTAGTAATATACAGTCCGTCAATGAATGGAACATCAGTATGCAGGACTGTGTTTTAATTATTACTCAGTTTAAAGTATTTTCTAATTTCTATTGGATTTTTTTTACCTTGGGATTACTTGAAAGTATAATATTAAATTCACAAATATTTAAGAATTTTCTAGCTATATATACTTTAAAATTGGTTTTTAGCTTAATTCATACACTCTGAATGATTTCAATTGTTTAAAAGTTGTTCCTATGTGCTTTATGGCCCAATTATATGTTTAATTTTGCTAAGCATTTCATGTACACTTGAAATGTACAAGTGTGTGTGTGTGTGTGTGTGTGTGTACATATACATATATATGCCAACTAAGTCAAGTTTGTTATTTGAAGTATTCAGATTTTCTATATTTCTGATATTTTGCCTATTTTTCTCTGTTAGTTGGGAGGGAAATAATAACAAGGCAGAAATTATGACAAGTATGATTCAGATCTCAGAATGAAGTACATGTACATCCATTTTCCATTCCTTGGAGGAACTGCCTTTATATAAATTATTATTTTCTAGAAAGATGTAAATAGGGGACAGAGTGATCCAAAGTCTTGCTGGTGTCTTGAATTTTCAAAAATTGGGGAAATATATCAAAACTCTCCACCATGGTAGTGGATTTATCTATTTCCTCTTTCTTTTAATCAATTTTTGCTTTATATTTTGAGACTGTATTATTTTATACATATAGGATTGTTCTACCTACCTGGCAGACTGTGACCTCTTTTTTTTTTTATCAAATATCATTCTTTACCTTTTATAATGTTTCTTACTTTAAAATCTACTTTGTTTGCTATTATTATATCCACACCAGCTTTCTTTTGATTAACATTCATATGACATAACTTATTTTATCCTTTTTCTTTCAACCTTGCTGTGTCTTTATACAGAAGGAAAAGGACTTTGTGTCAAATGCCTCAAAGAATGTTGGACTCACTTCAATGTTTTCCTTTCTCTCTGAGATCTTGATCTCTGTAGTTTCTGGCCTCAACAATTCTAAACTCCAAGTGTTGTCTCACCATGTTGTGTGACTTCCAAAAGCTCTATTTGGCTTTCTGATATCTGAAAAGTCACTTTCTACTTGACTTCTTAGACTCTTGACTCTAGACCTTTTATGAATCAGCACATTCCTTAAGGATAAGTTTGGGTGCTGGATGCCAGATTCTCCTCAGTGCATTGCCCTTCCCTCTAGGGCCCTGGCCTTTCAAGTTCCTGCTGCACTGGAAGTTCCTTGAGGCCTTCAACCATGTGCTTTGTACTTTGGTCTCACTCCTCTACTTGTTCTCTGTGGAAAGACTAGTCTGAAAAAAAAAATGGCTCCAAGCAGATCAGAAGTTGATATGTAAGTGAATATTTTGGATGATCACTTAACCTGGGTAAGTCTTAGTTTCCTCACTAATAAAATGGGGACATATGAGACATACTTTATGGGGTTGTTTTGAGGCTTAAATATATGTTAAATGGACTTTATAAGCCAAAAAGGTTTTTGAATATAAGCTGCTATGAAGCATTTACATGATTGAGGCTACTGAGGAAAAATTGGTGAGTGTCCATTCAGGGTTCATGTGGGTAGCCTACCTAGAAATAAGACTGGAAGTTGCTTCTGCTGGGAACTTTGTTATTCCTGTTGAATTTAGCACTTGCTAGTGCAATATCTTATCTTATTGTCGTGGTAGGAAGTTTCAGAACACTGTACCAGACGCTTTGAGAGCTTACTTTTGAAACCCCAAGGCCATCAACAAGACTTGGGACCATTCTTTCCTAAATACATATCTTTCTGGCAAGCAGGGGTTTATCTAAAGAGTTGGAAAGAATGGAAAATGTACATGTGCTTCATTCTGATATCTGGGCCACTGTGGTCATATCTGCCTTGCTAGTTACAATCTTAGAAGTTAACTTCTGACTTCTACCATGATCAAATCCTGCTCAGCTCAATTGATATAAAAGTTGTACAACTTGTTGGCCTTTTCTGATTAAATATTTGTTTCAGCTTCAGTTCTTTTTCTTACTGTCCTGACATTGCTACATTTGCCCACAAGTTGTAGCACTCTCTGGCTTTTTCTCCTGGTACAAGGTCAGCAGCATCCTTGTAACAAAAAGCTGATTCTTCCATCACTAGAGTGGTCTTTTTGAGACCACTTTGCTTTTCCCCTGTCAAGTAGTGGATGATAAGTCCTGCTTCTAGTTCATTGTGCCAGGTATTTGAAGTATCAACTTTTACACCCGTTATCATGCCCATTGTTCTAGGAGTCTTGGAATCCTGATGTCATTTTAACCATAGGGAACCCACCATGATTCAAATCTGCCATTAAGATCTGAACAATAACCACTGGTCAGGCTCCAAAAACTCTTGACCTAAAGATGTTAGCTTATCACTGTAATTCAGGATCACCCATTTATCCGAGTTCCAACCAGCCTTTTGAATTGGCCAAACCAAGCTCCTTGCTTGCCCTGATGGAATACCAGACATTATAAGGGAGAATGAGAAAGAAAGTTCTAAATCTTAAAATCATGGTTCTCATTTGGTGGTTGTGCAAGTGGGAAAAACACTCTCAAAATGCAAATTCCAGGATATACCTTAGAATTACTGAATCAGAACCCAGAGTGGAGGCAAATCTTTATCTCTCTCTTTCCTTTTGCTTTCCAAAGAAAAGCCATGTGCCAAAGCATGGGGAAGGGTATGTGCCAGGGTCATCAAGAGAACACTGGCAACTGTGTGTGGTACATTTGCCACCATTTTGTGTCAGGGCTCAACAGACAGTCAAGAATTAAATTATTGGCCAATAAAATTCCTAGTTTCAGGAGACCTGGTTCTGATCTAATATGTATCTGCTCTGCATCTGGAAGTAATTGACCTGATCTCTTCAACAACCTTTTCTTAAATAGAAAATTGGCTAATGAGGGAAAAGTTTGGTAAATTTTAGTATTTGACAAGTTGGTCTTTGTTTTTGATGGTATCAATGAAAAGATGAAGAACTGGATGCTATTACTCACAGTTCCTTTTGAATTTCCAGATGAATATTGTCTAGTTTCAAGGATACTTGAAAACACATCCTCATTATGTTAACCTGACATCTCATGGCCAAGTTGGTTTCCCCTATCCCTAATCTCAAAACCTTAGGAATACACGTTCACAATTTTTAAAACTCTCTGCAATATGTGTTAAGAGGCTTTAAATGTTCCTTTGAAGGACCAAGAAAATTTTTATATGGATATTCTAAAATAACAGACAAACTCAAAATGTTTTGGTGTCTACACTAGAATATTATTTGTCAACACTAAACATTAGTTGGATGAGGTCAGAGGTCTTCTTTGTTCACCATTAAATTCTCAGGACCTAGTATAATGACTGACACATAGAAGGTACTCAATATATATTTGTTAAATGAATGAATAGATAATTAACTGCTACCTACTAGCTGTAGTGGATACTGTGATTGACCACCTGGATCCCCTTTAAAGAGTGGAACCTTCATTCATTGCATGCAGAGAGCTACCTAGCTCTCTTGGGGTATTCTATACCCAGTGACTGCCTGGCACACTACATAAAGGTTCAGCTTCCTTTCCCCAACTGGGCACGGCACTGATGAGTCATTCTGGCATTGCAGCCCAATTCCTCCTTCTGCTTATTCCTGTTCCTCTTTCCCAGATGTTGATACCCAGAGCATGCCCTCATAAATTTCCAGTCAGCTTGCAGAGATAGTTGAACACAAGATATGCTAAATAAAATATTTGGTCTGGCATTCAGAGAAAGGCAAATGTCCCTAGGAATACATGGCTATTTCTCTCAGGCCAAGAAATGAGCTCTAACAGCCCTAATAGAAGTGTTTTCTGTTAAATTCCTGTGGATAAAGGTCAGAGAAGAAGTTGCAGGGGGTGCCCACAGACTTAGATGTGTTCCAATCAGTAAAGCATCATAATTAAATGAATGAATCAGACAGCCTTAAGTTCACATGCCAACTCTGCCATTTACCAGTTATATGACCTTTGACAAGTTCTCTCTCTTGGCTTGGATTTCTTCATCTACAAAACAAGATTTATAAGAGTAGCTACTTTTAGACAGGTGCAGTGGCACGTACCCATAATCTCAGCAGCTTGGGAGGCTGAGGCAGGAGGATTGCAAGTTCAGAGCCAGCCTCAGCAAAAGTGAGGTGCTAAGCAACTCAGTGAGACCCTGTGTCTAAATAAAATACAAAATAGGGCCGGGGATGTGGCTCAGTGGTCAAGGGCCCCCGAGTTCAATCCCTGGTACCCCCCCAAAAAGAAAAGAATAACTACCTTTTAGGATTGTTATGAGAATTAAATGAGATAAAAATAGATCTAGTTCATAGCATTGGACTAATTAGTGCTTAAGAAAAGGAGTCTTTAGTGTGCTGTGGTCACTGGAGATTTAGAACTTGATCTGGGCTGGGAAATCACTGTAGAGACACAGAAATGCGGGCTGTGATCAAGTTGGTGATAGTATTTCTGGGGGAAAAACAGAGTTGCATGGTCTATATCCCCCTCCAAGGACACACTACATGTGTTCTGTCAGATTTTGCCTCAGCTGTGGGCCAGATCAGCCCAAGAGTGCATGCAGGCTTGCCTTTGCAAATACTGATGAAAGGGTGGGGAGGTGGATAAAAGGCCTATCATTTCAGCCTAATCCAGGAGGACTCCAGAAGCCCCAGGAGATGGGGGTGGGCTAGTGGAGACTATGTCCAGCTTGCATTGCTGCTCAATTTCTCCCCCTGTCCATTGCTACTTCGGCATCCTCCTGCCTTCCATAGATGTTGATCCCTCATAAACAGACTTTACTGGAAATCCCATCTCAGGGGCTGCTCCAGAGAATCCAGCCTGTAACAAAATCTGCAAGCACAATTAAAGGGGAACTCTTCAGATCCCACCCCCTACAACCCCCACCTCCTTTGTTCATCCTTTTATCTTCCCATCTTATCCCTTTGTGTTTTGTACTCTGCATATTCAGAGCATTGAGTTTTAATGGCCTGTTGTACACAGCTTGTCCACGAGCTGTCAGGTCAAGGCAGAAGCCTATTTAGACAAGTTGTCAGGTTGAACGAGAGAAGAAAAAAAAAATCCTAAATCAATGTGTTTTTTCATGCAATCACACGTGGGCTAATTTATCTGCAGCCACGTTCTACCCTGCCAGTTTGGCATAAGGGTCCTCAGACAAGGGGGCTGCAAGTTGGCTGATTAACAGAGCGATTTTTATTGGTAGAAGGACAACACAATTGTTTTATGGTAATTATCACCATTTGAACCTGCGCACATGCTCATGGGGAAGATTAAAGAAAAGGCTCTGTACGGATGATGAAGCAGCTCGAAACCTGTGCAGGCCAGAGGGCTACAACTATTTAGAATATTAACGTTCTCTGCCTTGTATAAAGCCTCTGGGAGGTGACAGATTGGCTAACTTTTCAAATAGCCTTTGCACTTTATCTGTGGAACTGAAGCAAGTGTGTTTAGCTTTTAGAGTTGGGAAAACGGCAGGGTAGATTACAAGGGTGACTTGCTCAAAGATAGCAGCCAAGTCCATTTCAAGGCTACAAACAGAGCCAGTCATGCTGGAGGTTCTAAACTAGGCCATGAAACATCTTCCCTTACATTTCACAAAAACAAAACCAACAAAAAGCACACAAAGACAAAACACTAGAAATCATCACCCCCCCCCACCCCCACCAAACACATGCATGTGTGCACGTTTGAGTATTGCACACTCACGAATAGGTATGTTGTAGAGAGTTTTGTGGCTCTGGTTAGTTCTAAACCTAAAAGCCCACAAACTACGAAACACATCCTGGGTGAATTGAAAACTTCATCTTGGGAAAACACAGACTTTGGTATTTTCTTCTTTGATATTTGATAATTCTCTTTGCATCTTTGTCCATTCCAAACCATCACATCTGAGTTTAGGACAAGGAGAGAGCAAGATAAGTCTGTCACCGCAAGGCAAAACAGACAAGTGGGAAGCTGTTAAAAAATGGTTTGCAGACTGGAAATGGCTGTTTTAAAGGTTTGGGGTATATGATTAACTTAAAAGAATCTTGCTTAAATTGTGAAGAAGTATTCCTTTGGGTCTGCAGCTGTATCTGTGGCTAGAATTAGAAACATACGGCAATGGGGCTATGACTTTTGGAGATCTTCCCACTTCTACTACTCTATCTGCTTTTCATTTTTATTCCCTTTACAAGTAAGGATCATTAAATGATACCTCTATCCTCATGGCTGGAGCACAAGAGTGGAAGGGCACAGAGAAGGGGCATTTCTGACAATCATTTTGTTAAGAAAACCCAGACTTGGGAATCAAAACAGCTCTCTTTTCCCCAAACTGAGAAGATGGATAAAAGTCTAGGCATTTTGGAACTCCCACCCAATTGAGTGATGCTTGGCCCAGAATGGAGCATTAGAAAGTTGAGCTGCTGGGTGCATTTAAAACAGTTCCTGTAGCCAGGATTCCACTCTGCTGCTATTTCTAGAATGTCTTAGAAAGACAGATTTTATAATTGAAAATCAAAACATTTGACATGTGAATGTAAGGGTTTATTTTCCCCCTCGTAAGACCACTGAAAGTTTTTGTTGAGGGAGGGAAAATCAATTCTCCATTAAAAGGAGATGCTCAAATTAAACACAGCATTATCATTGGTTTCCTAGAGATGGACTTGCAAGAAGGAACCTGGCATTGGGTATGGAACTAGACATCTATCAGCTATAATTTCACATGTGGACTGTTTTTGTTGTTGTTTGTTTTGGGGTTTTGGACCATCAGCTGGTTTCTCTCAGTTTGCTAGAATTTGCTAGAAAACAAGTTTGGTCTATACTTTTAGTCAGATTTTTTTTTTCCACTGCTATGACTAGAAGACCCAAACAGAATAATTGTAGAGGAGGAAAAGTTTATTTGAGGGCTCATGATTTCAGAGGTCTCAGTCCACAGGCAGCAGGCTCCATTCCTCAGTGCTCAAGGTGAGGCTGAACATCATGGCGGGAGAGGGTGGCAAAGGGAAGCAACTCGTATGATGATCATGAAACAGAGAGGTCTCTACTCTCCAGATACAAATATACACCCCCAAAGCCACACCCCCAATACCCACCTCCTCCAGCCACACCCCGCCTGTCTCCAGTTACCACCCCAATTAATCCAATCAGGGGATTAATTCACTGATTGGGTTAAGGATCTCTAAACCCCATCATTTCTCCTTGGAACCTTCTTGCTTTGCCTCACACATGGGCCCTTGGGGGACACCTCAAATCCAAGCCATAACAGTCTACATTTGTTTCTTTCAGAATCACAGAATATAATTTATTTACCAATTTATATGGTGTGGTCAGTAAGCATCAGACACTGAACTAAAATGCACGACCTTTGCTCTAAAATTGCACACAGTCTAATGGAGGAATGGACAAAATGATTTAGATTAGAGATGGTGGGAATAATGAGAGCCCATTTAGAGTGTACTTTCTTTTAGGCATTAAGCTGAGTGCTTACATGTATCAAGTCGTAAAATTTTCTCAACAACCCTATCAGGTAGGTTGGTAAAGGCACAGACATGTTATATGCCAAAGGTCACAGAGCTAGCTAGTCATTGGAAGAGTCAGAATTCAAACATAAGCCACGTAGTGCAAAATGTGTGTTCTTCACCTTGACAATGGAGATGAAGCAGCCAACTGGGGTTAGGAGGGATTGAGTTGGGGTTAAGATGGGGAAGAGTCAAGAAAAGCTTTTTAGATGAGATGACACAATAGCTTTGAAAATAACTCCCTTGGCCATGGGAGAATATGCCTGCATGGAAACCTAATCAGTGTGTGAATCAGAAAGGTAGAATAAGGGGAGAGATCTTCCAGAACCTAGCTCCACGGAAGAAAGGTCCACTCTACTCTAAGATGGTGTTGCTGTTGGGAAGTTGGAATGCTACTGCTCCTTGACACCAGAATAGGAAGTCTGCAAAACAGGGTTCCAGGGTGAAGTAAATTTAGAATGCACTGGGGTTCAACAAAGATAATAGGTTTCTTTACCTCTGAATTTGCAAAGGCCTTTAATATGCTGGTGCACACTGTGAAGTTCCAAGAAAAGAACAGAATTTGCCCACAGATTCTCTAGTAACAGAAAGCCCTCTGAAGATCTCAAAGAAAGAGTCCCAGGGAATACAATCTGGGAAATTCTGTCTTCCAGGCATGGAAGGGGTAAGTCTGTCTTGAACTTTGAGGCTCTTCTGCCCTTTGTTTAGATGGTCAGACAAAGTTTGCAGAGGGTGGCAGGCAGTGGAGGGTAGGCAGTGAGTTGGATGCTTAGTGTCTTTGTATCTATTGGTGTCCTTGCTCTTGCCCAATTAGTTAGGCACTTTCCTTGGACCCCTTTGGTCCCCATTTTCCTCCTAAGGGTTATAGACTCTGGCTTTAGTTCTCTTGCCATACCCTGTGAGGCCAGCCTGTTACTCCAGTACTAGCCCCCGACTTTGCCAGATTGGGAATTTGTGGAGGAGGAAGCTGTTAGCCTGGTCCTTCAAGTTGACTTAGCTTCTGCTGATTTCTCCTGACTATACTTGCCCTGTCCATTCTGTTCTTTCCCTTTCTCTTTTCCATTCATACTTCCCTTGCCTGAGATTCACAACATAGATGTTAATTTATACTGAATGACCTTTGTGTTGTCATCATGTGTTCTTAAATTAACACATACTATAAAGTCTATCGTGGCTTTGGTGTCCATGTAGTCTTGGATACTAATAGGGGGTTCTCGATGCCTTCCAAACCTCAGTCTTCAAAATCAGCCAGACTTGGATTCAAATTGAGCTTTTGTCATAGATTAACTGCGTGACTTGGGGCAAGTTACTCAACTTTAAAAAACCTTAATTTCCTTGCTTGAAAATGAGAATCGATATACCTGCCTCATGGATTTCTGTGGTGATTAAATGAAACAATGAATGTAAATCATCTAACAAATTTAATGGTTGTCCAATAAATGATTATTAATGTTGTCATTATGAAAAAATAGAAACAAGGTGAAGAGAGAGGATGAGGGTAGCACCATGACATAAGCTAGGAGTTGGTCAGAGATCATAGGGGCTGGAGATATCAAGGGGGATTAAAAACACACCTACCACTGCAATCTCCTTATCTGTGGCTCTTCTGAGGTTTAGCATAAACCCCCAACTGAATGAATGATCCACATTCTGCCCAGTGTGCTGACCAGTAAGTGCTACAAGACACTTCCTATATTTTGGTGACTCCATGCCTGAGTCTCTTTCCTGTATTCCTGAGTGGAGTTTGGTGGGAGACAAGGAGATTTGTGGTACCGTTGTTTAGCTATGAACATTCCAGTGGTAATAGTAATGTTCAGAGATCATATTTGGAGGTGGCAGTGCCTGGACTATTCTAATCAGGCTGATCTTGCAGCATGACCTCCTCTATGTTGGTGGCTTTTAGCTCCTTTTGCTCATTTCATCTTCTTGTTTGCCAAGCCTGTGAGCTATCCAAGGACCTACGAACAAATTTGTCTTCAGCTCACATTATTCAGGATGAACTTCTATTATTTGTGAACAAGACAGCTGCTGCACCTCTTCTGTAGACCAATCTCATCTGGCTTGTCTTAGATGTGTAGGCTGTAGCTCTGATAGCTAATACTAGACATTTTGTGCACAACCTCATCCACATGGCAGAGAACTTGTGGTGATATTCTTTCCTGGTACTACAGTCTGTCAGCCAGAGTGGTTGGTGGTGCCAAAAAAAAAAAAAAGAAAAAAACATCATACCACATTTCTTCTCTGCCCCTCCACATCTGACTGTTTTGGCTGTCAGACTAGTGGCAGTTGTACCCCACCTTCAACTGCAAGGTTGCCTGGGACAACATACTGCCAGGTCCTGACTATTTATCCTACTGCTGAATTATCTTTGCATGGCTACTTCAATCCAGCAAAGATAAAAGCAGCTTAAACCCACGCATGAGATGGGGAATCAGGCTGACTTTGTCTCCTCTGCCCTCTCTACCCCCTCAAGGATAAGCCCTCGAGGATCTACACTTGCTGTCTGTGATCTGTGGATGTCCTGGCCCCAGCTCCCACCGTTTTTTGTTGTGAAAAAGAACAAGGTAAGGGTGAGTACTGCTCAAAACTCCCAGGCTCTCTGAAAATGCTCTACAGATCCCAGACGCGTACAAAGCATTCTCGTTTTGTTTTCAAATTTCAGATGTTAATTATAAGGAAGAGAATTAGGCATATAAAACAAATTACATTGGCAGCATTTGCTTCACTTGTGCACCACAGGGCCCAGGCTCCCCTAATGAGATGTGACTACAGATCATTGTGCTTCCTGCAAACAGCCAATTGCTTCTAATGTGGCAGAGTCTTCCTTGAGTTGCCCGAGAATTAACCACAGGTGTAGCGTTGACTTTGGCGGGCATCACCACCCCAGGGAAGTGTGGTTAGGTCAAAGTCAGGAAGAGGAAGTGGGAGGGAGAGGGTTTTAGAGCTTCCCTATAATTTCCATTAGCTGCTCCTCCTCTGACCACCACAGTCACTCCAAACAAATGCTTAATCCAAGGGGAAAAAACAAGGTATCTATATCTTTTCCATAGAAAGTAATTCTGCAGCTGTCACAGGATGCAGGCAATGAATGCTGTCTTTTATCAGTGTTTAATAATATTAATGTCTCCAGGAAAGAGCAAACATGCACTCTACCGTGGGTCGAAAACTGTTTGTGGGCTAATTGGAAAACATTACTTAATGTTTTTCTTAATTAGAATTAATTACAAGACCCTAGTGAAGAAATAAGTCCATATGTGAGATTCTAAGACTTCACACTGGGATGTTAAATTTCCCTAAGAGAGCTGGCCCCTATTCTATCATACCCTCTAAACCGAAAGGGCTTGCCTCATCAGAAGTACTTTTGGCAACCTTACAAAATCAGTGGAACTAATGTCTCTGTGTTCTTTTTGAGCATGAATCCACCAACAGTGCTGAGGTCAGCACAAATGAATTGGCTTATTGGTTAACAAAAGGGAAAACATGATACTGGGTGTGAAGGGTATAGAGGAAGGGTCTGATTTCTCAGGCTGCCCAGCCATTACATGGCTACGGGATCTTGAACTTCAGTTCTCCTATCTGTAAGTCAGAAGGGTGGGACTAGAGGTTTCTCAAGTTCTTTGAACTCAAATACTCTGGATTTACTAATTTTCCCCATCCTGGAGTTCTTCTTGAAACTGCTAACTGTAAGCCACCTGTTTTTGTCAGCTTTTTCATTGCTGTGACTAAAGGACCCAACCTGAACAACTGTAGAGGAGGAAAGGTCTATTTGAGGGCTCACGGTTTCAGAGGTCTTAGTCCATAGAAGGCTGGCTCCATTCCTTGGCGCTTGAGGTGAGGCTGAACATCATGGCGAGGCGTGTGGCAGAAGGAAGCAGCTCACATGAGATCAGGAAGCAGAGAGACTCTGCTCTCCAGATACAAATATATACCCAAAGCCACGCCCCCAGTGCCCACCTCCTCCAGCCACACCCTACCCACATCAGTTACCACTTCACTGATTGGGTTAAGACTTTTACAACCCAATTATTTCTCCTCAAACCTTCTTGCACTGTCTCACATGTGAGCTTTTGGGGGACACCTCGTATTCAAACCATAACACCACCAGAAATGAATTAAAAGGCAAGCTTTTTGAAATCAAGAATGGGCAGCGCCAGAGAAATTGTCTTGATTGGATCTTTAACTTTGTTTAATCACAGTAAATGAATGAATTACAGAAACTGATTTCATTGAAGGAGCAACAAAGGAACTATTGAGCTAAATCAAAAGTGCAATTATTTAAAAAAAATAGCCAGGTAGCAACTCATGTCTATTAGTTTAGTTGAACCACACTATATTCTGAAAAAACATGTTTGTTTGCATGTAGATATAACCATCACTTAATGGCAACAAGTTCCCCAAACCCTGTTCTGATAAATACAAGTATTTTCTGATCTATAAGTATGGGTGCAGTGGGCAAGAGGGAAGGTCTACTGTTAAACAAGCTTTGGAAATGCTGACTCAAATAAAGTTATATAAGATTTCTTCACAATAGGATCCTCAGAGCATTTATCGTACTGAGAGGCTTTGTGACTTTCCAGGGACTTGCAGTTTGCAATGTCTGATCTTATTTCACCTTAGAACCCTTACTATCACGTCAATAATTCTTGAAAGACCTCTGTTCTATAGAACCTGTTGAGAAATAATATGCTGCTAGGATCTGACCATTTTTGTCCTTCCCAAAATTCATGTGTTGAAACTTAATCACCAAAATGATATTAAAAGGTGGAGTCTTTAGGACATGATCAGGTCATGAGGGTTCCCACTTCATGAACAGGATCCTTGCATAGGAGGCCCCAGAGAGCCCCTTTTGCCCTTCCTCCATTTGAGGACATATAGAAGGTGATACTTCTGAGGCCCTTACCAGACATCAAATCTACTGGTACCTCGATTTTGGACTCCCCAGCTTCTAGAACTGTAAGCAATGAATTTCTGTTGCTTATAAATTACCCAGTGTTAGGTATTTTTATAGCAGTATTGGAAAACTTAAGGAATATGCTATACTACTAGAACAATTTACTTCACTATTTCAGCTGAAAGTCCAAGTAAAACAAATTAGATGAAATAATAAACTAGAAAAATATTGAATAATGGTGGACTTTCATAAATTTCCTTTGTGATAGATTTCAAATAAGTAAATGAGTTTGCCTTTAAGAATCATAATAATTAAGTTAAATTGGATACAATTGAATGATTTTTTTGTAAGTGCCAAGTGCAAGACTAGTTATATTAAGTAAATTTGATTTCTTGAAAGGAGTGTATAATTTTACTTTGTTCTTAGACTAAGATTTTCATGTAGTGTGATTTAGAAGGTGATAGAAGAGATAGAAGATGGTGATCCTGATTTTATTTTTCTGCTTTAATAGTTATTAAATCAAACTCTATTAATTTACACAAGAAATCCTATTTTCTTTGCACTAAGAAAACAATAGCAGGTAAATTTTTAAGTGTCACAGGGGATTGTGGATGTAAAATTCTTGTTATTACTAATATGTACTATATGTGAGATAGCCAAAGAAAATCTGCTTTATAAACGGCCATCAAATAACATTTCCTCTAGAGAATAAAGATGACCCCTGGAATGTACTTAGCAACACACACACAAAAAAGGTGCAATATCTGGAGTTCTAAGAATGAGGATATTTTGTATGTGGGTGGTATATTACTTTTCTCTAAAGTCATGCGATATGTCCATCAATAGGACAGACACCTTAGGGAGGTGTCTTAAGGTGAGTAAGATTTCATTCTGAGCATAAAGAGTTTTTGTGCTTATTTATTAGAAGTGCCATACAAAACTCAATTTATTATTTTTGATTTTGGTTAACAATAATGTCTTTGTTCCTCTTGCTTCTCCCCCTTCCCATGTTGCTTAGCACCCATTATCAGTGATGTCCATGTCGAAAGATGGCAGGAGGGAGAAAAAAGATTTTTAAAACACCACGAAATAATTTATCAGGAGTCCTTCTTGAATGCACCGTAATTTTGTTCTCAAATAGGAATTTTAAACCTTCACTGAGTGAATCTTTGTCTCTCGGGAAAAGGAGATTTCCCTTTCTGGGTCGGTCAGAGCTCCCGTCTGCCTCACACCATGACCATTCCTCATCATAAATGTGACTGTTATGCTTCTAGTTGAAAAGACACTGGATTTATGCCATGCAGCATGCGCAAATGGGACACTGGACTGTAAAGTTTGATTGATCGGATTCACAGGAGGCCATCGGAATGCCACATGAGGCGTGAGGCTGGTGTCCCCTAGTCCCTGAAGCAAGCTGCAGTGCTGGGAATGGGCTTTGCCACGTCAGGCAGGCTACACTTTTCAATCTCACTCAGTTCAGCTGCAGTGACATAGGCCAGGGGCATCTCAAGCTGTTTGGGGCTGTGCACTAACCACGTGTGACAGACACCTTTGCCACAGGCTTCTGCTTCCCAGCAGTCGAATCTTAACTAGAAATAGTGGGAAAAACCACTCTTCTACTTGAGAGGAGACTGCAGAGGTGAGGCCTGACTTGTATTTCATATTATAATGAAAGGATGGTTACACGCCAGCAGGATATTAAAACCATAAATATTACAAAAGATGAGTTCGCAAACATTGTTCCCTCAGAGAAATCTTTTCTTATGCCTCAGACTTAGGTGAAGGACCTCTGTTATATAATGTCCTGAATTCTTTTTATGTGGCACTCACTGTCATTGTCAGGAATCAATCCATTATTTGAGAAATCATTTGTTTCTTATTGGTTGTCCAATATTTAATGTTAATTCCATAAATATAAAGACCTTTCTGTCTTCTTCATAGCACCAGGAAAATATGGGATTATAGCCCTTCCCTTCTGTTCCTTTTATCCCTTTCCCTTCTCTTCGTGAATAATTTAGTCCTAAAGCCATTAGGTGAGGCAGAATGACCTAAGTGCCCATAGAGGAAAGGGGAAGGAGTACGGAGGTCCAGACCTGGATGTCAGAGCTTCAGCAGGGTGAAGAGGGACATCTATACTTTCATATAACCCAAGGAGAGGCTTATTTAACTTGTGTTCCATGGCAGGAATTCTTGACCTAGACAGCCATTTTAGGAGGTGGGCATCAAATTATGAATACAATTAGAAATAAACACATTTGTTAGATTGATTTTTTTCATTGTTCCTACCAGTTCTTGTGGCATTGTAGGGACTAACACTGATTAATTTATTATGATGGTCAGTAGTATCGGTGGTTATTGAATTTTTGACTGGATGTTTGAGAGTCATAAAAAGATGCGTGTGTGTGTGTGTGTGTGTGTGTGTGATATGTAGCAGAATGACCATAGTCTTTGAAATCAGACAGATTCTGCCTCAAGCCTCAGTTTCCTCATTCATAAAATGGGGTTGGTAATAAATTTGCTGCTGGGATTTTAGTGGTTATATGAAATAAACTGTCTATGTTCATTCATTATGGACTCTTGACATAGATGCTCATAGACAGAGACACATCCTATTGGGTGTATATGTGCATGTGCTTGCATGCGCGCACTATGGGAGTCTGGTGAGGCCAGTGGATTCTGTCTCAAAATAGTGTTTCAAAAAATAAACCAAAATACATAGGACTAAAAAGGAACCAATTGTATTGAAATACAGTCAACAAAATATAAGTAAACATATTTGTGCTCTAGTCATTTGTATTTTATTGATATCTTCAACAAGAATCAGCGACAGATCTAATAACTGCCATAATTTTGAAGCCAAGATGAGTGTAAATGATATATTGAGCCATTATGAACAACTGTACTGTGATGTGAACAAACCTGTGACATCTTTTGGTGGCAAAAACACAGGTTCTACTAATAAAACTGTGGTCAGTTTCCTACCTTCACAAACAAAGAACACTGCAAAATGTTAACAAGAAGTTAAAACAAAAATGTCAACCTTTTCCCATTTAAGTTCACAGACCTCTGAATCCCTTCCTTCAAATCTCTGAACGGAACCCAGGTTAAAAGTCCCCTAAGATAACATCTCCTCAGAAAAATCTTTCTGTCTTCCTAAAAGTAATGAAATGTAGTCTCTGAGGATGGCTGTGGAACTTTCTGCACTGTAGCTGCCATAATGGGCTTGTTCTCAGATTGGAATTCTGGGGTCAGTGCATACGGTTACCTGTGTCACCCTCTGCCATGTATTTGGTGTCTACTGGCATGAAATAGAGGAGCCTGCTCGTGCTTGCTCGTGGAGAGACTTTTGAAATGTCCAAAATGCATTTCCTCTGTTGGCATACAGAGGATACATGAGTGTGCCCAGAATCCCTTCGAGTTTGTCATTTCCATCTCTGACCACGCTGGGCAGGCTTGCTTGTGGAAACCTGGATATAGCCACAGCCACTTGTGTTAAAAAATGATCTCCCTTGCCTCCAGCAAGCTATTTGTCCTCTGAACTTTATTTATAAACACCCCCACAGTTAAGGCATCTGTTTCTTCATGTTAATTTCTCTGTCTCAGGTCTTCCTAGCCTGGAAGGAGAGTTTCAACCTGCAGGTAGGCCAAGAGAGGGAAGCAGGTAGTATGAGAGCTAGCCTGAAAAAGAAAGGCTTCCCACAGGCCCCATGGAACAGGCAGATGGAAATGCAGGGGGAGGCGCCATTTCATTTCTGACCTCCCCTGGAGGTTTGGGGGACAGCAAAGCTGGGAAGCTCTGAAATGAGAACAGGCGTGATTGTGCCTCTCTGCTCCGGCTGCAGAAACCAAGGAGGTCAACAAATGAAGGATCCAGGAAGAAAATAAAAGCCTTTATGATGTGTGTGTGGGGGAATAATCTGCAAAAGGTGGAAGAAAATGTCTTCTTGCTTTTCTAATTGAAAAGGGTAAAGAGTATGTGTGTTTTTTTTCTGCTGAGAAGATGGTCTCTACTGTCAGCTCAGAAGGAATCATTAAGAAACAACAGGAAACGGGGCACTTTTGGTTACTGTTGCTGGTCTGGCTATGTCTATCCACTTGCTGGTCTCTTTACAAAGTCTCTGATGTCTCTTTTGGGGGTGAAGTGTGGAGGAAACTAGGTCGCTTGGAGGCGAAAACAAAGAAAGGACAGAATAGAAGGAGTTTTGTGCAGGCTTTTGAGGCAAGCTCGAAATTACCAATGAGGTGACTGAGCAAGGACTCCCTGAGGTGGCTCCTTGATGTATCACATTCAGGCTGGAAATTGTCCACTGAGAGAGCAGAGATGACTGTTTGTGGGTAGAAGAGGAAAAGAAGACAGTGTGCTAGGTTGCTACCATATCTGAGGAAAGGATTTCCCCTCTAAGGCACCAAGAACTAGTTGCAGAAGGAGCAGAAAGATAATTAAAAACCCAGGTTGTCCCTGAAAAAGTCCGATGAATAATAACAAAACCTATCAGCCTCCTTGGCAGAAAAGGAATCACATTAAATACTCAGAACCCAAATTAAGGACCCTTTCAGACTAGTTTTCTTCCTAAAGTCTTGTACTCATACTTGAACTTGGCTAAAATCTTACACCTGATTTGTGCTGTACAGTACATGCAAGTCTCAGGCCTTTGCAAATGGCAATGAGTTTATCTGTGAAATATATCTTCCCTAACAATTGGTTATAGCTTCACTTGTTCAAGGACACATTATATAGCAAAAGTGTGGGCCTTCTGTGAGAGAAGAATGGAGGGAGAGATTCTGTACCCCTGCTACTTGGAGTTTGCCTTGACTTCTGTTTCTTTAAGTAATGTTGTCCTTCTCTGTAGATAAAGTCCTATATCTTCACTGTGGAATCTTAAGTATATAAAGAAAAGAAGAGAGGAGAAAAATTAGCTTATGATTTTAGCAGCCAGAGCCACCCTGTGGTTAACAGCTTATCTTCTTTATTTCTTCTTTCTTGGTTTCCATTTCATCTGTAAAATTCTATATCAGACTAGATTCATTTAATAGCCAATTGTTATAAGGGAGGGAAGCTGATGGAGGCCAACCAGTGAGTCTCAATTGCTCACTATTCAATGTGTCACTCCATATTGTCAGCTGGTAACTTACCAGCCTGCCCTCCCTTATTGAACTCATTGCTCGAGAAGTTAGACCTTCCTCTTTGGTGCCTGCTCACCTTCTTACAGGGCTCCCCTCTTTTTTTTAACATATTTTATTTGTTCTTCTTAGTTATACATGGCATTGGAGTATATTTTGACATATTTATACAAACATGAAGTACATCTTATTCTAATTAGGATCCCAGTCTTATGGATGTACATGATGGTGAGATTTACTGTGGCATATTCATATATGTATATAGGAAAGTTATGTTACATTTATTCTACTGTCTTTCCTGTTTCTGCTCTCCCCTTTGTCTAATCTAGTAAACTTCTATTCTTCTCCCTACCTTGTTGGGTATTGGCATCTACATATCAGAGAAAACATTCCACCTTTGGTTTTTTGGGATTGGCTTATTTCACTTAGCATGATAGTCTTCAGATCCAATGAATATAATAAAGTCATTCTTCTTTATGGCTGAGTAATAATCCATTATATGTATGTATGTATGTGTGTGTGTGTGTGTGTGTGTGTGTGTATATATATATATATATATATATATATATATATATATATATATATAAAATCACATTTTCTTTATCCATTCATCTGTTAAAAGGCACCTAATTTGGTTCCATAACTTAGCTATTGTTAATTGAGCTGTATACAACCCTCTCTTAACCACCCTATGAGTGCTATAAGTTGAGCATTTGGTGTTATTTTTTTCCCAATGATTATTCTCTTAACAGTTTTGAATACCTACTTTGTGTCAGGTGCACTTCCAGATATTTTAGTGTCTAACACACCATTTACTAGGTCTGGGTTAATACCTGGAATGAAAAATTGGGGTAGGAAGATATTTTGGAAGGAAGGTGAAAACTGGAGCTTGAGTGGATTTGGATCCTAGCCCTTCTATGCAGCTGCATGACCTTGGGACAGGGATTTAACCTCTCTAAATAATGCCCTCATTTGTAAAATGGGTATAATAAAATGTGCTGCAGTCTGGCTGGGCACAAAATCACGAGCCACTCAAGCAGGAACAAAGTTTATTTTTTGAAACTGCCGCCAATGTCCGGTACCGCCCGGGAAGATTTTTTCCACCCACGCGGCCTCCTCTCGGACCCGCAGAGAGAGCTTCTCCCCCGGAACTCCCTCCTACTGTACTTCCCCAACCAATGGGAACTCTCCAGGAGTCCCGTAGCCGGCCTAGGTGAACAGCAGGAGTCCAATATCCATATGAATGTAAATCTTAACATAATCATATCATCTCAATGGCTAGCTGGCGTCACCTTTCGACCAAAAATGCCATGCATCATATACTTGGCTCTTAGCAAAAATGTCCATAGAAACTTGTAAAATATATGAAATTGTGATATATACCATGTGTTCCAAATGAATGAAATGAATGAAAAATGAATGACTAGAGTCAATTCAAGGGCTGCTGTAGGCGTTCCAGTGGGAAAGGAGGATGAGGATTAACCGTGACTCAACATTCTGGCTCCTGGGTCTTCATTCTCACCCTTTAAACCTGAACTCAGAAGTCCTAACATGACAGTGCATGTCACAGGTAAGTTTAAGTTGACATGCTCCCTCCCTGAGAAACATTTGCATTTTGAAGTCAATTTTCTAAAGGTGTGATTTAAACTATATTTTGTATAATCCCAGAGGGTTCACAGTTACCCCTGAAGCCCATCTGTGAACACTCTGTAACCCATTAGGGATGCTTTATGACTTCATAAATATTGATTGAGAGGTCACAAAGATAATGATAAGAGACTTGTGGGTTGGATGCATTTTAATTGGAAGCAAGTCAGGATACGATTTTAGTAATTGAGACTTAAAGTAACAATTGCCTGAACTCTAGTGGCACCAGTATGAATGGAGAGGAAAAACAGATTCCAGAGATTTTAAATGGTGAGGACTGAACATTATGTGTCCAGCCTGATGTGGGGAATAGGAAAATAAAGAACAATTCAGAAAGGCTCCAAGTTTTGAGTGAGAAGCCCAGGTAATGACACTTCCCTTGGGAACCATGAGGCAACATAGAGGGAGCTAGATCTCTGGGGAACAGAGGACACACTTGATTTTAATCACAGTAAATTTGGGGTGGTTGGGAAGCAGCCAGGGTTGGGGGATATCTTCCAGGCAGTTAGAGATACAAACTTCTGGAGAAAAACTATTCTTTGCAGAACCAACCTCATGATTTTATGATGATTAGGGAAATAAATTGGGGCCAGAACTTTGATTCGGGGTCTTCAACTTGGATGTAAGTTTGGGGGAGTCAGGAAGGTAGATAAATTGCTTGAGGTGAAAAATGTAGAGAAAAATGGTAGAGGACCAAGTACTGGATCTTGAAATGAGCCCAGCAAAGGAGCTACAAAAGAGTGGCTGGAATGAGAGAGGGAAGAGAGAGAAAGAGAGAGAGAAGAAAAGAGAGAGAAAGAAAACAATGTCACCCAGGGGGATATCTCAGCAGAGAATGGAAAGCCCAGCCAGCCAGAGAATGAGGACACAAGCACATCTCTAAAGACTCAGACAGATGGAGACCAAGAGGGAGGCACCTCTTCCTACTGATAGCCAGACAGCATCGGGTAAGACACAAGATGAGCTCTAGCCCAGGAGGAGAAGGGGCAGCTTAGGGAATTCAGAGTTTGTTTGAGCTTCAATCTGGATGACTGAGAAAATCACTGAAGTGTCTGACAGCCTATTAGAGATCAGACTATGTTTTCTGCATCAGACAGATGGGAGTTCCAGATAGAATTTACGTCTAATTTCTAAGAAAATTTTTAAAATTAAAATTTTGTATACTCAAGTTTGTGACTATAAAATTCTTCCTATCTGAACCAGAATAGCTTAAGGCATTTATCAGCTTCTCTCTAAAGAGGTATATTAATAAAGTGCTGTGAAGTCTTATTTAATTCTCCTCGAGGGAGGTAACACAGGCACTGTAGTTCCCATTTCACAGACAAAGAACTGAGGCTTGGGGAAATAAAGAAATTCTTCCAAAGTGTTTGTAAAAGGTCATGCAAGAACTCCAACCTAGGATTTTGGACTCCTGATTCAGTGCTTCTATAGCAAAACTTAGTTCTGAGGACAGACTTAGAAGTTCCCATCATCCCCTTGGGAGTTTGTTTTGGTTTTTATCTTCCACATAACCCAAGTTATGGAATCTAATCAATCCTTTGGGTTAATGTGTTGCTAGTTCTACTTATTGATTATAGTGAAATAGGAGTGTGTGTTGACATGCTGCATGCACCTGTGTATATTCACTAGGGAAGGAACCATTCAAAGATCATTTTGAAGAATAGTGCTTTCAGAAACTCTCACAATGCAGGATGGCATACTGGCCAAAAGCGCTGGCTCACTGTATGCTTTTGGACAAGTTTGCTTCCTTTCTATTGCCTTAATTTCTTACCTGTAAAGTGAGGGTGATGATATCTATTTTGGAGGGAGGCTAAGAAGATTAAATGGGGGGTCATCTTTGTAAAGCATCTGATTTTCTGATCTTTTGGGTTAAGTGTACAACAAATGGACACACTCACCAACACAAGTAGTACCTACCCTGTGGAGGTGGCCCAAAATGGCTGCTCCACTTCCATGTTCCAGATAATGTCAGGGATACTAGAACTATTCAAGTAAGATCAGCTGTGTCCTGGGACTTGGCTTTTCACCCCTTATGCAGCCTTAAGGAAGAGCCAATCAGGGCAAAATAGGGAGCAATGGGCACAAAGCAGGGCTTGGGAAAATTATGTGGGCATGATGTAATGGTGGGACTTCCCTCGAAAAGATTGTTGTTGAACATTTGTTTACCATCTCTGAATAAAGAAAGTAATCATGGCTGGGAGCTCCAGCTCATTAGACCGACCCTTTACAAGTAGTGGTCATAATTCTCATTCACTGTACTTGTAAGGACAGAGAGCACAGGGAGACCTCTGAGGAGCTAAAAAAAGGACCCAGATGCTAACATCCAGGTCAACGGGCAGAGCTGCTCCAGCCCTGGAAAGGTTGACCAGACTGTGGAGTGCCCTTCAAAGAAGCCAGAAGGGAGACTTGTGGGAGGAGGGATCAGGTGCAGGACTATCAGAGGCTGGGAGAAGTGATAGCATTTCCATCTACTTCAGATAAAATACAACAGATTTTTCTGCATGGCCCTAAATCTGGTCTAGGAGGCAGTCTTTAAAAGATGAACTTAGAAAATAATTTGAGTAAAGTGAAGGATATTTACCAAAGAGATACACAAGGAATAGGTTAGTTCCTAAACTTCTGTCAAGTTGTCATCCTGGTTATATTTAGGTTTTATCATGGCAGGAGCTCAATAAATAATTGTTCATTGAACCGCTGAATTATATACACACCTTACACTGGCCCTCAGCAGACACAACTTTTCTTTGGTTCACAGGTGGAATACTGACTGGGCCAATCCTGATAATTCTGCTTGAGCTAAATGAAACTAGTTCCCAAGAAAAAAGTGACTTAGAAAAATATAAACCATTACTATGACATTCATGTTGCAACTCTTGAGTGAATTACCTCTCCCAGCAACCATGGTCTCCATTAGGGGCAGGAGCTAGGAGAGCCAACTCCTCTGGATGCTAAATATTTTTTAGGCTTTTGGTGGGGTGAAGCTAACAGCATGATAGTGCTCTGTTTTTATCAAAGTTCCCTTTGCCGAAGGACTAAGCTTTTCTAATCACATGTGTTATTGTCAATTTATATCTATGCTTCCTCTGGAAGTGCGTATATATATTTCAATATGTTTTGTGTTCTGTACTAAAGGGATTTCTGACTTCAGGTTCTCAGCTTCTGGGGCACCATATTCCTCATAGCTACTTCTTTTCTCTCTTATTTAGTGAGTCTCCGAAGTACACCAATGATCCTCAAACCTGGGTGTACAACAGACTTGCCAAGAAATGTATAAAATATAGATAATAATAGTTCATACTTATTATATACTGGATAGTGTTCTAAGGAGTTTGTGCATATAAACTCATCACAACAACCTTATGAGCTAGGAGTATAATTATTATCCCCACTTTAAAGATTAGAAAACAGGTTCACAGTGGCACTGCCCATCATAGCCATACAGCTATGGCAGGGTAAAGACTCAAACTGAGAGTATGGCTCCAGAATCCATACTCCCAACCATGACAATAAACTCTTAAGAGTCTATTTCAAAGTTCCAACTGGGACAACAAGGATCTCCTTGGGGGTAGATCCTTTAAAAAAAAAAGCTTTGAGATGTTTCTGTGAATCAAAATATAAATATCATCACAAATTAGATAAATTAGAATTATTTATACACTTGGTCAGGGAAAAATATGAGGAATTTTTCAAGGAAATGATAATGTTCTTACCCTTATCTTTTTCTTTTGTAAGACAGATAATATAAGAACCCTTGGTTCATTTGTTCATTATTCTACTCAACAGTGTTTATAGAAGCCTACTGTGTGTCAGGTGGTGTTCTAGATGCTGGGGAACATGGAATTTATATTCTATATATGGGAGACAGTCAATAAACAAGTAAGTATATAATATGCCAAGTAGTGATAAGTGCCATTAAAAAAATAATCCAGTGCCGCAGCCCGGCTGGCTGGGCAAAATAGCTGGGGGGTGAAGAACAACTTGTGTACGTTGATACAGCAGGAGTAGGAGCCGTTTATTGCAGGACAGGAGTAGTATTTATACATTCCACACAGCTTATCTAATTAGCATAAACTAGATACAGCAGTCAACCAATCAGGAATCTCCACACTTAATGGCTCGCTTTTGTTACTTCTCAAACCACTCCCTCTGGCATTTTGCCAGGCACCATCCAGACTTGTTTACCAACTCTAACATTCCCCTGGCAAAATGCCAGGTGTTATTTTGACTTGTTTACAGACTCCAACAATCCAGGACTCATGATGGGGTTGGCTGGACTGAGGATGAATTCGTGATCTTAGATAGGGAGGTTTGGGAAGCTTTGCCTGGTAAGGTGAACAGAGAAGTAAATCAAGTAAGGAAGGAGGAAATTTAGGTATCAGGGGAAGAGTCTTCTAGGCAGGGAAAATGGCACCTGCAAAGACCCTGAGGTGGGAGTAGCTTGGCAGGTTGAAAGGCCGTCAAGGAAGCCTGAGCAGCTGGAGCCCAATCACGATAGGGAGGTTGGTAGGAGAGAAGTCCCGGAGAAAGCCAGAGAAGTGTCATGCTGGGATTTACAGGTCTAGGTACAGAGTGTATTTCATTGTTTGTGAGGTGGGACAATTTGCTGAGATTATCAGTAGAGAAACAATGTGATGTCACTTGCTTTTTAAAAGGAGCTATTTAAAAGAGAAAAGACCAGTAGGACATGGATGGAAGATACTGAAATAATCCTGGTGAGAGATGATAGGGACTTAGGCCAGGATGTTAACATAGAGATAGCAAGAAGTGGTTGAATTTTGAATTTTTAAAAATGTCCTGGTGGATAATATTTAAAGCTGTGCGATCAGATGAGTTCACCTAGGCAAGATGTATAACTAGGATGGATGAGAGTTTTTTTTTTTTTTTTTAACAGAGAGAGAGAGAGAGAGAGAGAGAGAGAGAGAGAGAGAGAGAATGAGAATGAATGAATGAGAATCTTTTAATATTTATTTTTCAGTTTTCGGCGGACACAACATCTTTGTTTGTATGTGGTGCTGAGGATCGAACCCGGGCTGCACGCATGCCAGGCAAGCACGCTACCGCTTGAGCCACATCCCCAGCCCTGGATGAGAGTTTTAAGGAGAGTTCTAGAGTATTCCAAAATTTAGAGTAGGGAGAAAGGGGGTGTATTCGGGGAGGAAACAGAGAAGGAACAGTTAATAATGTGAGAAGTAAGTCAGATGCTGCTGAGGAACTGGGGTAGATAAGATGAAACACAGGCCATTGTGTTTGGCAACATGGAAGTTGCTGGTAATCTCTGGAGGAGTATAATTTCAGTGGAGTGGAATGAGCTGGAAGCCTGATTGGAAAGGGATTCCAGAAAGATTAGGAGAAAAGAAAGTAGAGACAACAAACTTAGATATATTTCATTTTGGTTTAACTATAAAATGGAGCAGGGAAGTGGAGTGATAGATGGAGGCAGAGATGAGGTTAAGAGAGATTGTTCAAGGTGGGCAACAGTGCAGGATGTTTCTGCGCAGATGGCACTCTCCATGTGGGAGGGGAAGCTGACAAAGGCAGGAGGGAACATCATTGAGGTGGTGAGAGATGATGGGATTCTGGGCATAAGGGAAAGCACTGACTTAGAGGCATTGCGGGGGCATCTTGCACAAGGGACTGCAGAGTAGAAGGTGGAGGTGCAGGGAGGTAAGGAGAGTTAGTGATGGGCTCCTATGGGGATTCAGTTCTGATGACTTCCATTTTCTCAGTAAATGAGAAGCAAAGCTGTGAACCGAGGGAGGAGGGGAGTCTTCCACCTTATTCTACTTCATTGAACAGCAAAGAAGTTTAATTTAAAAATTGTCCTTGCCGGTTTTTCTTTTGAAAATACCAGTTATCACTATAACATATGTATATGACTTTTCAAGAACAATTTTCCTGGGGGGGGGGTGCTCAGGAATTTCAGGTATGCCTGATCTTTTAGGATGTTCTCTTTATAATTGAAACACCGTGCATTGGTCTTAACTGACTGCGAACAGTTGTTTGGCTGAAAATTGACCCCTCACATCCAATAGGGTCTTGTTAACATTATGCTAATTTAAAAATGTACTTTTGTTTTCCTCTGGCCTAACACCATTTCCCCCCCCCCTTTTTTTTAGGTATTGATGGTTTTCACTTATTTTACTTTATTTTTTTTTAGCTGTAGATGGACACAACATATTTATTTATTTATTTATATGCGGTGCTGAGGATCGAACCCAGGGCCTCACACATGCCAGGTTAGCGCTCTACTATTGAGCCACAACCCCAGCCAGAATGGTATTCACTTCATTATTTTTTTGTTTTGTTTTTATGCTTGTTAGTGCATTATAGATATACATAATAGTGGGGTTCATTGTGACATATTCATACACGCATCTAACATAATTTGCTCCACTTCATTCCCCAGTACTTCCCCTTTAATTTCATTTCAGACATACTAATATGAGAAGTGACTACGAATCCCAATATTTCTCTCCCATTCCCTTACGTGTTGAAAAAAGTTTCTCTTTCAAGTGACTCTTTGAATATCTTTGCCTTGTTTTTCCTAATGCAGTGATCATCGAACTGGCATATGCAACAGAATCCCCCAAAGAATTGTTAAGTCCCAGCCAGAGTGCTCAACTCCACTCCAGAGCATCTGATTCCATAGGTGTGGTATGGAGCCTGAAAAATTGCATTGCCTCAAGGTGATGCTCCTGCTGCTGCATTGGGACCCAGACTTTGAGAAACACTGCCCTACTAGGTTCTATAATCTACTGATTTCTGGTAGTTTTGGAGGGAGGACCAGGCAGCAGCAAGGCCTCTCTCTCTGGCCCTGCAGGAGTGATGGGGAGGATGATATAGAGGAAAATGGCTTGCCAGCTCGCTCCACCCCTCTCTCTTGCCCATAGAAGCTCCTGAGCTACCCCTGACAGAGGAGACCCTGGGCTGGGTGGACCTTTGGTCTTCTCTGCACAGCATTTCTGATCATTCTTGTGTCTGTCCTTGTCCGAAAACAGTCGTGACTGCAGCATCCCCAGGGTGCTTTCACGTTTCAAGTCTTGATCCCTTGTGCCCCTTCCCACCCTCCTCTCACCCAAATCGCCTTTCCCTGCTCAGATCCCTGATCTCTGGCTTTCCCCTGTCTGCTGCCAGTTGTTCCCAGCGAGCTCTTGGTACAGGATGGATGGGCCTTCATAATAACCCTGGCAGGCTGCTGTGGGCCAGGGCCTCCCCTTTGAGTGTGCTGTGTCTTTGATTTTTAGACAGATTAGCAGCACACAGAAGCAAAGCCCGTGTAAAAGGCTGGAGTGAAAGGACCAGCTCTCCACATGACACATGCCTGTAGTACACCGTGACTGGCAGGTAAGGGGAAAATCTATTTGCAGCGCCCAGCAAGCTAGACGCTCCTTCTGAAGAGCCTGCTTAGCCTAAAAATACCACAAAGGGTGAGAACAAGAGAAAGGAAACTTTAGCATGGAATATTTTCAAAAAATTAAAAATAGAAAGGCCTTCAGTAAATGAGAGTCACCAGTTGCTGTCCCGCTCACCACCTATGGGGCTTTTAGGATTCTCAGCAGCCAGCCAGCAGCCAGTGTGACAGGAACAGTGACATTATTTCCGGGAACGGAGTCAGGCCACCAATAGATGGATAGCAGAAGCAAGTGTGGAGAGACGAATGTGCCACGTGGTGGGCTGAATTGATTGGGATTGACAATAAGCTGGTCTGGGAATTAATGAGATCCAATAGATGTGGGGTTCGCCTCCTATCTGATGAACCACTTTGTCAGGTTTGCTTAATCTCAGTCTCAAATCAGTGAGACTGTGCAGTTTGCCACAGGACACTGATTCTCCTCCTCTTTTTGTTAGGTTTCTTAGAGGTTGCTTCTACTACCTTCTCCTGCCTCTCCCGTCCTCCTCTTCATCCATTCTAAACTCTAGCAGGTAAATGGTTTAGTTTGGTTCTATTCTTACTGACACTGTTAGAAATGCCTGGATTAATGCAATACACAAATACCTTTCCCATGGATGAGTGGCCTCAATCAAAGGCCTCATAAGTAAATCAGTGTGGCCCAACACTGGCAAGATCTTGGGGCAAGGGAAGCTGTGTCATGTTAGCAGAGTCCTGAAGGTTTACCTTGACGCTTTGCCAGTTCTGGAAGAAAAACTTAACCCAAGAAAAGACCAGGATTACATACAGGAAGAAACTCAATTTCTGTTCTCTAAGGGGTTCAATTATTCAATCTATCAGGGTATGCCCAGTTGGGAGGGGTTTAGAATGGACACACACATTCTCAAAAAGACAGGAGAACAGAGGGCAGAAATGTAGTCTGCAGGCTCTGGGGGTGATCTGATCACTTTCTAGTTCCTTTATAACCACTGAAACACAGAGGCTGCTCTGTAAATGCTTGCTGATTGAATAAATGGGTGATAGACTGGAGTGGCATTCATGCCAAACTATGGCATTTACTATCAAGAATGTTGCATTTGGCTGGAGATTTTTCAGTGAGGGGTGCAATGAACTGTTTTAGGGTACTCTGAGGACTGGCTGGTCATCGCCTTAACTGTGTTGCACATTCCTAGCTGTCAAGTTACCAACAGCATGCCAGGGGTCGGGGCCAGCTCTACTCAGAGAGACAGTTGGCAGGGCCACTGTGTTAACAGTGTCAGGTACCCAAGCTGACCTTAAGCTGCCCCCATAGTCTGCTTCTGTCCTGCTCAGCCTGTGAGTACATTACTAGGCCTGTGCATGTTTGAAAATGTCTCCTCTCACAGAAAAACTATGTCAATAAATATTCAAGGTTGCTGAATTTCCATGGTATTCTCAATTTCAGAAGACTCCATATCATAGATATTCTTTTTTGGTATGAGGGATTGAGTCCAGGGCCGCTTAACCACTGAGCCAGTTCCCCAGTCCTTGTTATATATTTTATTTAGAGACAGGGTCTTGCTGATTTGCTCAGTGCCCCACTAAGTTGCTGAGTCTGGCTTTGAACTTGCCATCCTCCTGCCTCAGCCTCCCAAGCTGCTGGAATTTCAGGTGTGCACCACTGTGCCTGACTTGTGAATCATATGCAAGGAAGAAAAAGTTGCTAGAGTATATGGAGTTACTTAGATAAACAGCTAAGTAGACAAAAACTGCCTCTGATGGAATTGACTTTGGATATGAAAGACTGGGGGACTTATTTATTTATGTACTGAGGATTGAACCCAGGGGCACTTAACCACTCAGCCACACTCTGATTTTTTTTTATTTTTTATTTTGAGATAGAATCTCACTAAGTTGCTTATAACCTCACTAAGATGCTTAAGACCTCGCTAAGTTGCCGAGGCTGGCTTTGAACTTGCTATCCTCTTGCCTCAGCCTCCCAAACTATTGGGATTACAGGTGTGTACCACCATGCCTAGCTGACTGGGGGACTTTCTGGAATTCTTTGAGAAGCTATGTTAATGAAGATTCAGAAGGAATCTTTGTATTTTGGGTATAGTTTTTTTTTTTTTCAAGTACATGTAAGATTAGGAAGCATCTAACTCAATATATAAGGTTCAGAGAACTTAAGTGAGTATCTCAAGGGTCATTTTTAATTTAGGGCCTTACAATGTTAACATCAGTAACCTAGGTTTAGAATGGAAGACAGTCTCATAGGTCATTCCATGGAACCATATTGCAGTTCCTCTTCATGTCTGGATATCCATGATTTCAAGAACCACAATGGTTAGGAATGTTAGGTAAGATTATGTCATTGAGCATCTTTTGTGGGCATTGCATGCTGCCCTGCACTTTACTTCATATGTGTGAACACAACTCATCCTTAAAATATTCCTTTTAAGTGGCTATTAAAAGCTAGGTTTTGCATTTAAGGAAAACAAAGTTCAAAGAAGTGGCTAGACCAGCCCACTGATTTTGGACATGCGAATTTGATTGTAAAAGCTGTGTTTGGTATACATAACTGCACACCAGACTGCCAATCAGATTAGCTCAGAGAGCTCAGTAGATAGGCCAGACCTTGCTCTTATCAACTGCCAGAGTACAAGGGCACCAAATTAGAAGAAGGGAGATGTCAGAAGTAGCCTTGATACATAATAGAAAGCTACACATTCCTTCTTTGATGATCCGTGAAGCCATAACAAAATTACTATAGCAAAGTTCTAGTAAGGAATCACAAATTATAAAACCCAAGACATGAAACAATGCTTGCCTTCCCCTAAATTTCTAGCTTCTGTTTTAATTCTTTCAAAATTCATCTTTTAAATGAGGACAACTTTCTACAGTACTGAAAGGGCTTCTATAATGTTTGCAGAATGGCTGAATTAAAAGAAAAACCAAAGTTATTTTTAGGTGGCCTGATGGATTAATAGATGGAAATTAAAAGAAGGCAGCTTCAAGCTAGAAGGAAAGAAGAACATTCTAGCAAGGGCATCACTATGACTGTGGGATAGGTTGCTGCAGGATGAATGAAGTTCACTTCCCTGGGTACACTTAAACAGAAACTTAGAAATACTTTGAGGTTTGGACATATTTTGTATTGGATGATCTCCAAGGGCCTCAAAGGATCTGTACATTCTTGGTATGTAGTACCAACAGTGAGATGATCGATAGTTAACTGGATTCCTCTAACTTTTCTAACCAGTCATCATGTAACACCTTTGCTTAGTTTGCACATCATCTCCATCAATATTGAAGGAAGCTGCAATTGGCCTTAATCCATGTTCAGATGGAAACAGATTAAGCTCTTATCTGAGCCAATATAGCCTATTATTCCATGCCAGAAGAAGGATTTGAGGGTGAGACATAGCCAAATAAGTATATATAGTCCTACTTGAGGCATGAGAGATGTAAAGGGAGGAGTGGGTGGAAGCCACAAAGAGGTAGAACTGTCAAGTCCTCTGTAGTTAGTGGCTACTGTTTGCTGAAGGTGGCCCAGCTCATGTCAGTTATGAATGGAGCTATGAAGGCCGTGTGGGAGGTCAGATCATTGCATCTTTAAGGCCCCTTCCAATCAAAAACGATGTTTTTTGTTTGTTCTTTTTAGTTATACATGACAGTAAAATGTATTTTGGTTTTTAAAAATTTGTTCTAATTAGTTACACATGAATGCATTTTGACCTATCATACGTACATGGAGTATCACTTCCCATTCTTGTGGTTGTACATGATGTGGAGTTACACTGCTCATGTATTCATATATGAATGTAGGAAGACTATGGTTTTTAATGAGGAACCATTTAGTAATCAGAGCTCAGCTCTCTGTCATTCTTTTCAGGTGAGGGACACCATTAACACTTTCTCCCAAGTAATGCATCTATTACAATGAAAATTGCCAGTCCTATGACCTAGTGATCCACTTCTGGGTATGGACCCAATAGAAATGGGAGTTTTATATCCTCCAAAAGACATGTTTAAGAATATTCATGGTAGTTTTATTCACAATAGCTCCAAATTGGAAAGAATCTATAATGTCCATCAACAGTAGAATGATACACAAATCATGATGTATTCATATAATGGAACACTATAGAATAATGAAAAAGCAGTGGCTACTTAATGAAGCAACATTGATGGGGCTCATTTTCTGAGTACTGAATTAAAGAAGTTTGACACCTTAAAAATAGATACTATATAATCCCACTTACATGTCATACTATAGTTGACATGTATGTCAACAATCCCCAAATAGCAAAATAATCTATGGTGAGAGAAATATGAGTAGTGATTATATTTTAGGGGGAGAATGTTGACTGTGATGGGGTATCAAGATGATTTTGGGATTGCTGGAAATGTTCTGTATCTTGAGTTGATGGTGAGTAGATTCAAAAATTCATGGAGTTGTGATTGTTTTTCATTTTACTATATGTAAGTTTTAATCTCAATTTGAAAAAAAAAACTAAAGAGGAGAAAAAAGAGATGTTAGTTTCCTTCCAATGGATACTGCATTATATTTTGGATTCTGCCAGCATTCCATATTAAGAAAAATAACCTATCCTGTTGCCTTGATAAACTGGTTCTTAAACAAAAGAAATTATTGTACTGATACTAGCCTAACCATTAATTATGGAAGATACTTAACAAAACATATTATTATATGGATTTCAAAATGCCCTGAATCAAAATTTGGCTCCCAAATCTGATTTCTGCTTCCAGCTTCATTCACTAATTAGTTGCTTTTATCTTTTGTAGCCTCAATTTTCTCATTCATTCACTCATTCAACAGATTATTTATTGAGTGCCTACTGTGTGCAAGGCAGAATTAGGCATGTGTGGGCAACAGATAAATCAGTGTCTCACTGAATTGAGAGTTTTGACTAAGTTCATACATGTTAAATGACAGAATGATTGCAGAAACCCAAGAATTTGTTATTGGGACATGATAATTATAGTCAGTGCCACATTCAGCACAAGGTAATTCTTTGCCCCAGAAAATTAATATTTTTGCCAAAATATTATTTCCAGTCTTCTGTGTGTCTAAATATTTGCATCTAATTGGAAAATTGACTCTGTTCTGAGATTTTCAATTTCAAAAGTCTCTTTAGTTGTTAACGTGTTATAGGCTGAGAAAGACTTGACATATAGTTTAGTAAGTTGGACATAATACAGTTGTTCAGTACTTGGAAACCAAATGTGTTTTGTACTTGGTTACTTTTTCATGTACTAGACAACTACAAAATGACTCAATAACTAACAAATGCAAAAGACAACTATAGTATGACATAATTTTTATAGGATTTTAAAACATGCAAATGAATAATCTCATTGTTTTGGAGTATATGCAAGCACGTGTGAACAAAGTGATAAAAGTATCAAACCATGCGTGCCTGTAAGCAGTGTGTCTTTGGGTGTCCCCATGGTAGAACCTGAAACCAGGACTTTGGTGCAAGTGAGATTGGGGTACTATTCAGGGATCAGGGAAAAGGAGACAAGAAAAGGGGAAAACATCAAGAAAGAATGTTTTGCTGAGGTCACTGTTGTAGACAAAAGGACTCAATTCCCCTGGGAACTCTGAGAATTGTTTGTCTTAAGGCCCTTTATAGAGACAGTTGGCCTTCTGTGTATGAGGGTTCTGCATGCATGTATTCAACCAAGTTCAGAGAGAAAATACTAAAAAAAAAAAATTTCCAGAAAGTTCCAAAGAGCAATGCTTGAATTTGCTGTGTGCCAAGCACTATGCTGAATCCACGCAAATGAAGTGATCTGTAGGCACACTCTGCTGTAATCTCCAGCCAATTCACAGACCCCAAGTCTCTCTCCAGCACTTATTAGAGCATTATTTGCCTCCAGTCTTATTCATGTACTATGCATTTAGTATTTATTTACTATAATGTTTGCTTCTGTACTGAACATATACAGACATTTTTTTTCTTGTCAGTATCCCCTAAACAATACTGTATGACAACTATTTACATAACATTTACATTGTGTTAGATTTTTATAAGTCATCTAGAGATGATCACAAGTAAACAGAAAGATGTGCATAGGTTATATGCTAATACTACACAGTTTTATATGAAATGAGAACATTGTGGATTGTGGTAACTGTGTATGGGGGTTCTAGAATCAATGAGAGATAACTGCACACTGGCTCTTTCCCCACAGGATGAGATGTCAATTTCCCTATGCTTCCTTGATATGTTTGTGAGAGTTCAAGGTATCCTTGAGTTTTGTGGGAAGTCTTTGCAATGTCTTGACTTGGGCCCTGGCGGTGGGCTACTGTCAGTATGGCTGAAAACCGAGGGGGACTGAGAGCATGTGACCTGAGATGGTAATCATGTCTGTTCTAAGTTCTTACTCCTGGAAAAACAGGTAAAGAAATGGATGAGAAAGTGCTATAAAGGGAGCTTCACGTGAATCTTGAATGTTTTATTTCTCAAGAAAATGTGTGAAGAAAATTTGGTGAATGTGAATGTACAACAAAGCTGGATGGCAGGTGTACGGTTGTTCATTATATTATTCTTGATAACTTTTCTGTATTCTTGAACTATTTCAAATTAAAAAAAATTAGGTTGCATCAGCATTAATTTGTTTCGGGGGAGCTCTGATTGAATAATTATGCAGAGCAGTTATGTGTCAAATAGTAATATAATTTGCCAGTAGTTCTTAAATTAAGTTAATGTACCTAAGTATAATTTCGATGGAATTTGACTAACAAAATATTGAGTTTTATTCAAAATGTCATGGTTTAATTTTTATTCTAGTTGAGAGATCTCACTTGATAAACTTTTGATTATATTTCCAGTTGTCTTACCAGAGCACTTTGTAAACAGGGGTGATTTATCCATTTTCTGGTTGGGAAAACTGTAACTCTGAGGAATTTATTAATTCATTTGAGATCACTCAGCAGTAGAAAAGCAGGAGAACAGCACGGAGCTCTGCCCTCTTATTTTAATCTGTAATCTCCTTCCTGTTTTACCCAAATCTTCAAAAAAAAAAATGGTCAGCAGAAAAATGTAGGGTATAATCTGAGGTACACATGCCTGCATTTGAGTCAATCAGGGGCATGGGGTAGGATGGCATAGGGATTGTAATCTCGAACCTCAAAGGTTTCATAATCTAGTCAAGATGTGAATAAACATCTCAGCCATCTCAGCCCATCCAGCTCCCCCAAGTCTGAGGAAATGGCCACAGCGGGTTTTGTCTACAGAATATCAGCTTCAGCAGCTGCAACCACACTCCTGTTTACCAAGTGTCCACAGTGTGCAGGGGCTGCTGTTTGCATTGCTCATTTCCACACTACGCCAAGGTTACCAAGTTCCTCTTAACCTTTCCTTAGATGTGTGTGCACTGTGTTTTGTCCCCTGAGGTCGACAGCTCCTTGTCCAAGGGCAATGTGTTTGTGGCAGGAGGTGTTTTGAAGAGCAGGCAACTTGAACCTGACTACCACAGTAACAACCACGAAAACCAATACAGCCCAACCTTGAGGAAACCCTTCTTTTGTAAGGTCACTGTTGCGACTTCATGGCTCCACTCAAGTCCAACATTTCAAGTGATTAAACTTGCAACTTGGATGCAGAAACTTGTTTTCCGGAAGGAACTTGATCAGCTGATTAAATGGTCAATGGGTGAATACAGCAGAATAACAGCTGCAGACCTCTGGGCTTTTGACACTTATGACGATGGAAAATACCATTTGCACCCCCTGATTTACATGTAAAAAGCCCAGTGCCAAATTACAGCTGAAAGCTTTGTTTTTCTTTCTGCCTTTTCTAGCTGAATGGCATTTTAATTGAGGTGTTCTCGTGGCACAGGCAAGTGGCCTGGCCTCCTCTATATACTTTCCAGACCCATCACTGAACCCATGAATGATTAAATATCCCCTTCCATCCTGGCTCTCCGAGAGCTGCACCCTAATTGCCCAAACTGCTCTTCAACAGTTGGCAACACCAATGGTTTTCATTTGCTCTTGGAATTGTCAGAGTAGTCAGTATCAGAACTAGAGAGCTCTGAATTTCTACAGGAGAAGCAAGTTCACGGACAGCAGTCAGTTCCTCAGTGGCTCTAGTGGGGACATCTGTGTGTCTGGACCACTTACCACACTTGCCAGGCTTTTGATTGTTTTCTCTTACAACTCATCACTGTCCAACTTCTCTCTCTGCTCATCTTGCTTCCTTCCCTTCTATTCAATAAGGATCAGTCCTGAGGGCACTCCCCAATGAGCTTCTGGCATATCAGTCTTCCCAATCAGAGCCTGTTTCTTGGGAACTGGATCTGTGACATTTTGGGAAATCGTATCTTCCCCTTCTCTTTCCTTATCTGCCCCTAAAGAATGAATCACTCAGCCAAAACAAATTTGAGTCTTGGTGGTTGTGACTTTGTAACATTTCTTGAATTCATCCATTGTTTTGCACTTTGCCCTTATTATCTCTTTTCAATTATGATCGACATATCGATGACAGCCTCCTAGCTACTCCTTGACCACTAGTTTGCTCCTCTCAAACATATTCTGTCCTTTGCAAAAAGAATTATCTTTCTGACATAACTTTCCTATGTACATATATAAACACAACAAGGTGAATCTTACCATCATGTACATCCTTGAGACTGGGATTCTAATTATAATAAGATATACTCAATCTTTGCATAAAAATGACAAAATACTCTCTATTATCATGTATAACTAAAAAGTACAATGATGACAACAAAAAGAACAATCTTTCTAAGTAGCAAATCTGGTCTTTTCACCAATAGCTCACTGTTATCCTAAAGATAAAGTTCTTAATGAGACTGTGACCTTCAGGACCTTTATACCCTAGGACCCGTTGGCACATCTCCTTGTGTTCTGCCATTTGCATGCTGTGCTTCAGCTAAAATGAACTACTTGTTGTTCCCCTAATTGACCACAGCTTGGCACACACTAGCATTGCTTTTTCTTGGGTTTCTCTGCCCCCAGTGCCTCTCCCTGTACGTCCTCAGCCCCATTTGGTGTTTCATAGTTGGAGCATATGTTAGATTGGATTTCCCAGAAGAAGACCCTGAAATGAAGATTCCTAGGAAAGCAGTTCACTAGGGAATATTCCCAGGAATAACCAATAGGGGAGTAGGGAGATAAAAGGCAGAAGGGGAAGAAGCTGAGCCAGGATGTGTTATTAAACCAAGTCTGCCAGAGGGTAGGTAACTTTGACTTAGTCCCAGAGAGAAGCTCTGGAGACAGACAGTGAAGGCTACACCTCAGCTTTGCCCCACACAGGGAGCAAGGAAGATGGAGCATTTCTACTTGATACATATGGAATATTATTTATGCACCCATCAACCATTCTTTTTTTTTATTGGTTGTTCAAAACATTACAAAGCTCATGATATATCATCTTTCATACATTTGACTCAATTGGGTTATGAACTCCCATTTTTACCCCATCAACCATTCTTAAGGGAAGGAGACGGGCTGGGGATGTGGCTCGGTGGTAGAGTGCTTGCTTAGCATGCACAAGGCCTTCGGTTTGATCCCCAACACCACAATAAAATTTAAAAAAATAGGATAAAATAAAATAAAAGTGTATTAAGGGGAGTAGAAAGCCCTCTGTCAAAGAGACTGGGGTGATCTCTGTGTTGGTGAAAGTGTCTTGTGAATAGGCTCATAGGAAACTAGGAAAGAGGTCCCAGGGAGTGTGGGTGGGGACTGGTCCTTATCACTGCAGGCTGTACTGACCTGGTAACTGCTGGAAGCCTCCTGCCCCACAAGGCAGTGGGCTCCAGGCCAGCAGGACATGTGTGTTTACCATGGGAAACCTAGCATGGAACAGGTGCTCAGAGATGTTTATAATGTTTTTCAAATGAATGAATGAATGAATGAACGAATGAATGAATGAATGAATGAAAAGTGGCTGAATAACATCCACATTCTAACAGTAGCTTTTGAAATTGGGAACCTTCATAGTCAGCACCAACAGACAAGTACACTTTTCCTATGGCTGAAAACAGGTTGTCCTTCTTGCCAAAGAGATTGCACCCTTACCTGGGAAAGAGGATCCTCTTTTTCAAGCACTGAGGACCCGTAGGGTTCATCCTTCATATCAACCACATAATTAGCAGAGGTCTAGATTTCCCAGCATAAGGGTTCTGATGGCAAGAGGAACATCAGGCTTCATGATGACAAAGCAATGGGTAGCTCTGGATGTCATCAAGTCTGTGGGCAGCCAGGAGCTATGATCTGTTAACCCTAGAAGGGACTGTTGGAAATAAATCCACTGCCCTCACTGTTGCATTTAACATTCAGGTTAAAGGGGGTTAAATTCCTTGCCTAAAGCCTCACAGGATGGCTGAAAATCTGAGAGTGACAAATGGCAGAGCAAGGATCACCCAGGGCTGGAAGCTCTTGCCATTTTTTTCCTTCCTTTACCCCGCCTCCATCACTTACTGTACCTATCTGCCAAATTTTCTTACTTGTATCCTCAATTCCTGACTTTTCTCTCAATACTTTTTTGAGAACCAACTTTACTATATATTTATGTATAACAGGCATGAAGTAAAATGTGTCAGTTTTAAACCTTCAGTTCAAAGGGTTTTATCAAATTTGCTTACTTACACGTGCTGTGTATTACCACTGCAATCAACACACACAACATTCCTATTACCAACCTAATTTCCCTCGTGCCCATTTGCAGCCAACCTTAATCCAACCTCTAGCCCCAGACACCCATTGATCTGCTTTCTGTCACGATAGATTTATTTGCATTAAAATATTATGTAAATGGAATTCTAAACTGAGTACTCCATTGCCTGGATTCCTTCATTCAGTATAATTATTTTGAGATTCATCCATGGTGTTACAGGCCTCAGTACTTTGTTCTTTTTTGTCACCACATGGTATTTCATTGTATGAAGGTATCAACATTTACTCATCCATTCTCCTGTTAATGGATATTTAGTTGTTGCTAGTCTTTGGCTACTATAAATAAGGCTAGGACAGATGTTCTTCTACAGACCTTTGTATGGGTGTGTATTTTCATTTCTTTTGAGCAAATGCCTGGAAGTAGCACCACTCAGTCATTTGGTGGGTGTATATTTTATTGTAGAAGAAACTGTCAAAGTGGTTTCTAAATTGGCTGTACCATTTCAGTCTTACCAGCAGCAAATTCTACTTGCTCTGTGTCCTTGTCAACACTTGATATTGTCATACTTTTCAATTTTAGCCTTTCTAGAATGTATGTGTAGTCACTACTTGTGACTTTAATTTGCATTTCATTCAGTGATGTTGAACAATTTCTCATGTGCTTATTGGCCATTTGTTGTTGTTTTTCTTTGAGGATGTTTTATAAATATTTTGTCAATTTTAAAATGGATTTACTCATATTATTATTGAGTTGTAAGAATTCTATATTCTGGATACAAATTCTTTATTGAATATACACATTACAAATATTTTTCTTGGTTTGTGGCTTCCATTTTTCATTTTTCTAAAGTTGGCTTTTAAAGAGCTGAAGATTTACATTTAAATGCATACTGGTCTATTTTTTACTTTGTTGTTGCAGCCCAGGAATCAGGGCTTACCCCAATATCACAAAGATGGTATCTTTCCTTCTAACATGTTTTATTATTTTAGCTTTTATATTTGAGTCTATGCTCCATTCTCAAAGCCCTTGAGCCTCCCAAAATTCAGAGAGGCATTCCATGCTGATGGCTGATGTAAGCTGATTCCATAGAGTGAAGGTTGTGGGAGCAATGACTTGCCAATAGGGTTTATCTCCTTTTAGGTCTTCAGTGCACCTGGTTCAACCTCTAGTAACACAAATCTCATGGCCCTGGAAATGTAGAAGTACAGAGAGGCATTTAACTAAGTGCTTTCAGAAGCCATGGGGATCATTGGCTATGTGATTTCAGGGTCACCTTTGATTTTTCTGGGGCTGTTTCTCTTTTTATCTGTAAAATGGGGATAATAAAATCTCCCCTATAGGATTGTTGCCAGAATGAAATGAGAGGGTGTATGTAAGAAATCATGTAGCAGATTCTCACCCACTGGAGGCCCTCCTAAGCAGATGTCTTTGTTAGTGCTGCTGCCATGTCGCCTTAGCATTATTTGGATGCCATGCAGATGGCCTGACCTGCTTTTTTATAAAACTAGATGGTATGAGTTGCTGGCCCTCTGCAAGCTCACTTGAATGTTTTTAAAAATAGGACTCCTGTTATATTTGGTAGGTCACCGCTCTGGCACGAAGGGACTTTTAGAGCCATGCTGGTGAAGCATGGCTCAGGGGTGGCCACCCGTCAGTGATGAGTCAGGACATCTTTGGCATGCTTCTTGCAAGTGTTTTAAAGCTGAGTCCATGTGGGAACTTTCTGTTTATTCTCAGGAGCAGGAACAGATGGGAATTATGGGAAGGCCTACTTTTTGCTATGACACCTTATGTACTCATAATGTCCTCCCAAGCCTTCCACGAAGTTAGAGACTGTGCCCCTAAATGAAATTCAATGGAGAACATGGGACAGAAGTGTATATGGATATATTTTAAGGCTTTTAGTTTTGTGCTTTGGGCTCACTTTCCTATTAAACTTTACCTGTGAGCTGAATACATTTTCTTTCCAAAACTGCTTCTGGCAGGTGATGTTTTAATACTAGGAATTCTGATTAGGTGCCTGTTCATTTGGTCCTATGAATACAGTGGTGACCCATTTGTCAGGTTATGCTACTCTCTGTATCTCAGTTTTTTCTCATCCATAAAATGGGAATAGTATCTCCTACATTTGCTATCAAGGTTAAAGTGGTCACTACAAATGAGTTTTGAAGAGTGCCAGTTACAGAGTAATAAACACTAAGTACTATCTATTATTATTACTGTCTCATTCTGCTTGAAGTTCCCTTTTTCCTGTGAGTGTGTGTGCACACATGTTGGGTACATTGCTACATAGAGTGGCTGGTAAGTGTTTGGGAAGGTCTTATCTGCTCTTAACATTTTTCCTTTGATCTACTGAGTGTTTATTCTGGAAGTCCTGAAGTAGTAGGCGATTAGTAATTAACTACAAACAGAAGTCCTCCTAACTTTAATGTACTGAAATTCTTCTTGCTTCAAGGATATTTTATGACTTCTACTCTCCCCTCTGCCCCTGACCTCCAGGCAATTTCTTCAGAGATTCAGGAAGTTTTTGTTTGAGCTTCTCAGAAGAGCATGAATTCCTGGTTCTTTCACAGAGGAGAAAAGCACCACTCCAGCACTCTCAGCGTGGGTTGTTCCCCCACTGTGTGTTTCCCTCCCTCCCTTGCTCCATACCCTAGATCTGGTCACCCCAGTATACTCTCCTTTTCATTCGCAATCCATTCAAAGTGATAATGGTTTTGGAAATGAGGATCGGGTCCTCTTTCCCCACAGTGTTGAAGATTAAACAGCCAAGAAACATTGAGGCAAGCATAGAAAACAAGTTTTATTTAAGAGAGGTACGGTGATAGCAGACTTCAGAGACTTCAGAGAGAAGGCGACCCAGAGCTGGTACCCGTGGGAGTGGTAGTGTTTTTTCCTATCTTGCCTAGTGACCAAAAGGCAGGAAAGGAGCCATCCACAGGGGGACTCATTTGCAACTCCTTGTGTTGGGGAGGAGTGATTCCCCGGGGGTGTTGGCAATCTTGGTAATGGGTTGAGTGGGTGTGCTCTGGAGGTGTTAGCATTTTATTTCCTTTCCTTTGAATTAGCTCCCATCTTTCCAACCCAATCATTTATCATCTACACTATCTGTCCTTTGCCCATCTCAAAAGCAGTTGGAGCAGGGACTCCACTTTCTGGGTTATTGGTTTTTGTTCCTCCTGCCCCAGTACAGTGCCCAGCTGCTCAAAAACCATTGTAGCTCAGTCACTATCACTGCATGTGCACGGATGGTAGAAAACAGAGAGGCTTCTTCAACAGCTCACATGAGTCAGTGCCTTGCAGAACTCCCCAGCAGAGCTGGAGGATGGGGAAAGTGCATTCAGGGGAACTAATTGGGTTGGAGCAGGCCTGTATTCTAATATTTAATATAAGGTGAGGTTGCCATCTTATTTGAAGTCACAAGCTAACAAAGGCCTGTGACATACATTATAATTTATGTTTTACTTATATCTCAACTTGTGTGGGGATGTAAGAAGAAAATAATTCATTCTTCCTCACATTGCCTTATCAAACATGATTCCTCAGATAACTCTTTTTCACTCCTGGATGAAATCTCAGGCAGTTCCCATAGGTTTTCAATCCCCTTTAGTCTCAAGTGCAATCTAATTTCAGTAAATAAAATGTCCCATCCAGTCTAACCTGAAAATTTCAATCTTTTATTCAATTTCTAGCACCTTCCCATCCCCCACTCCAGCCTGCCTCTGACTGGGATGTGTGCAGGGGGAGAGAAAGGCACAGTTGATGTCTTCTGTCTTCTTTTCTTTACCCCTTTCACTGCCTTTCATACTCTCTAGCTGCCATTTTTAGGCCTTCCATTGTTGGCACAATGGATGGAAGAGAGGGCAGAACAGAGAACCTCTCCTCTCACTAGAGCAGTGCATTTGTTGCTGGACAGGGAACTTGCCAGTGCAGAGAATGATCAAAAATGTCTCTCATTTGGATACTTCTCATGGTCCCTCAGGGATGTGGATGAGCATTCTCTGCCTGGCTTTTCCCTCCTACGCTGGCTTTCAGGAAGTCTGTCCCTTAATGGAGCCTATGCCCCTAAGTGAAATCCAATGCTATGTAAGTGGCTTTCTTAGGCACAGCCCAGATGGGGACACTCAGTTCTGATCACTTCCAGGGTCCACATGTGTCTTGGGGGAAATGTGCCTATATTATGAACCTTTCAACACTGGAAGTGCTGGTGGTTTCCAGGGTTGTCATCTCTTCTCACACTTCTTCCAGAGCAGCTGCTCAGCTGTAGACTTGTGCCTTTGTACTTCCCCAGGAGGGAGTCTGAGGGCTGCAATTAGGTTCCTTCAGCTCTGGGGAGAATAGAGCAGCCTCCAGTGGTCCCATTAAAGCCCTAATCACCTAATTTAAGCGAAGAAGTGCCCTATTCACCTCAGTCTTGGTGGAGGGGTTGCTAGCATGCTCATCACACTCTATCTTCAACTTTGAATGAATTACTTGACTTTCTTTTATGACTTATAGCTGGGTAATAGATATAATGTGGCCTTATAATTTATCTGTGCATTTTCACTTTTGTATGAATATCTTTATTGAAGTGTATCCTTCATACAACAAAGTGGATGAATCCTGAGTTTCACAAAGTGAGTATGTCTACATCACTGAAACTTAGATAAAAAACCAGAACATTCTTAGCACTCCAGATAACTCCTCAGATTCCTATTACTTCCTGTCCCTCAAGAGGAAACACTGTACTGACTTCTACAACAACAGATGTATTTTTCAAACCAGGAATATTTTGAGGGTCAAAGGGGCCACATGGTACCTGTCCCACAAAATGGTCTTTTTCTTTTCATTCTGCAAACACAGCTATGTTTCCATAATTAGAGGTTGTAGCCATTTGTACACCCCATTCAGTCTAAGCTAATATCTGACTACTTTGGCCAATAGAATATTGTAGGTATGATCCTTTGCCAGTTATGGTACAATCTTGACCCTGAGCCTGCATGTAGAAACTCTAGGCTGCTCTGCCAGAGAAAGTGGCTATGTAGGAGGAATACTGAGGTTCCACACCTATGAATGAAGAAATCAATCTTGATGAAGCCTTCAGATGACTTCTCTTCCAGATGCCATGTGACTACAAATGCTGTGGAGATTCTTACCATTAAGCAGAAAGTTTCTTTGGTCTTCAGCTCCTATAACCCATCCAAATTTAGGCCATGTTACCACCTACAGCAGAATTACTAACCTTTTGTCCTTTTCTCTAGATATTTTCTTCCTCTTCAAATATGTTTTGACTCATTTGACCTCCAGACCCTTGGCATGAAGACCATTCTATTTCTCCTGTGCAGCAAAAAGGTAAGACATGATGATTAATGGCATTTAACTGTAATGAGGATGCCTCAGTCATTACATAGATATTGAACATAAGATATCATCTGTTTAGAAGCAATTCCATACAAATGACAGACTGGAATGAAACTCAGAGATGCCAGGCTCTGTACAGAGACCCAGGGGTAGCTCTTATGAGGTTAGGTATAATGTCATGCCTGCTGACTCTGCCCTGGCACCTTCCTGCTTCCCTTCCACCTTACTAAGGCAAATAGCTGATGGGCTGCCAGAAAATTGCCCATCCAGAAAGCTCAAGGACAGAGGAAACTAAAAAAGGCTTAGCCAAAGCTGGATGGGAACCAAAGGTAGAATCATTTCTGCTCATATCTTGGAGAAAAGCCATTTCTCCTTTTTGCAAACTAAGAGAGTATCTTTTGCTCATAGGCCTTGACATGAGGCAGCAATGTCTTTAGGTCTGACTGTAAGTTATTCTCTCAGTATTGAGCCTTCTCCTTGTAAATATATTTTTCCAAAAATAATGTAAAAATTCAGGTTAATTGTATGAGAAATAGTCAAACTAGAGATAGGATATCAGAAATTATTGGGATTTATCTTTCCATACTGTCAGGGATAAGATGCTATATCAATTCCTATTCGCTTTTATTATTGACATTCTGAATCTGTAATCATACTGCTTGGAACTTTTCTTTTATTTGAACTACACAATTATCATTTATCAATATTAAAATGCTTGCAGTATGTGGCTGTAACAGGTCATATCCTAAAAAGGGAGTAATCCACACCCAAAGTTCATTTGTTATTTTATCATTGGTTACACTTTCTAGAAGGGAAACAAATACTTTGCTCATACTACATTGGTGATTTGAATTATTGGTCCCCAAGGTGACACTATTGGGAGGAGGTAGAACATTTATGAGGTAGGATCTAGTGGAAGGTCTTTAGACCACTGGGGTCTACCTGATTGAGGGCTAGAACCTCTAAAACTATGACCCACAACAAACCTTTGTTGGTGCGAAGAGGAAAATATAAGTAAATGTTGAGGAAAATTAAACAATAACAGCATAGAAATTGAAAAAAATCAAAAACATAATAGGATAATTCTTCAAATATTTATTAATTCAGGTGTATGTCCCCAACATTTACCACATTGTCTGGCCAAAAAAAGGTTCTTAACATTTGTTAAATGAATGTTTCTGTGGTAGAGGATGGCTAACTATTAACCAGACTGATTCTTCTTCTTCTTCTTCCTGGTCACATAGACTGTTTTCTAGCCTTCCTTGTGGTTAGGAGTAGCCTGTGAGTTGTAACTGATGAGAATTAAATTGAAGTACCATTTTCATGCTGATTCATAGAATCCTCTCATGTGTTATTCTTTCTCTACTCTCCTCCTTCTGAATTCATGGAATGGAGACAACCTCCAAGATGAGCTTGGAGGCCACTTTGAAAATGATTGAACAACAACTTAGAAGAAGCCTGGGTCCCTGTATTATCATTTTGATAAGACTCACCTGATCAGGAGCACTCATACTGCATGTTTATGTTAATAATAAATAACCTTGTTTGCATGGAACCAGTGAAATTTGGGAATTTATTTGTTGTAGCAGCTAGTGTTATCTGAATCAACACATCTGTGTTTGTCAACCCTTCCATAGTCTCAAGGACTACAGAAAAGTTCATATTTCTTAGAACTGATGGTAAGCTCTAGTTGATACAGGGGGAAGTACTTTTGGAACCATATTGTGGTAGGCAGACTTTTGAGTGGCTCTCAATGATTCTTATCCTATCTCTTGGAATTCACATCTCTGTAGAATCCCCTCCCAAGAGTGTGGGCTGGACCTAATGACTTGTTGTTAGCCAATAGAATATAGCAAAGATGATGGCAGGTCACTTCCATGATTAAACTTCAGAAGATTGTCTTTCCTTTGTTATTAGACTTTCTTGGTGGCTTTTGATGAAAAAGATGTTATGTTGGAGAGTTTTATGTGGCAAGGAATTGAGGATAGCCTCAGAACAGCAGCCAGTAGGGAACAAAGATCCTCAGTCCAGTGTCTCTCAAGGAACTGGAGCCTGCCAACAACTACATAAATTAGTTTGGAAATGGACCTTTCCCCAGTTGAACCTTGATAAGACTGAAGTATTAGCCAATACCTTGATTGCAGGTGGTGAGAGAGCCTAAAAAAGAGTATTCAACTAAGTTGTGCTCAGATTCCTGACCCAAGGAAACTGTGAGATAATAAATGTATTGTTTATAGATTCTCAAAATTGGAATAATTGGTAACACAGCAATGGACAACTAATATATCCTCCAAACCTGTCTTTTAATCTGGGGTTTACCTACAATGTATTAACACTGGCAACCACCTAGTTTCAAGAAGATAATATCAGAGATAAATACATGGCGAAATATTTCTGGCACTCAAATAAATTTTTAAACCAGAAATTTCTTGAAAAAAACTTCCCTATCACAACCTCCTGGTTACTTAATCCATTATTTACTGTGATGAAACCACTACTTCATTGTTTAAAGTCTGTCTGGTGATGTTTGAAATTATTGCAGAGAAAAAGTGCAAGAAAAGAAACAGGGAGAGGCAGACAGAACTAAAATAGGAGTGTTGTGCTCCAGAGTCCTAGACTGGAAAAATCTGGAAATTTCTCCATCCATCAGTAAAATAGAAAAACAGATTCTCAGAGTAACAAAGAAGCTCTAGAAAAGTTGTTTATCCCTTCATCGTGATCAATAACCCAGGATCAGGAGAGGAATTAGGATGAGTGAAAAGAGCATGAAGCAGCCTCTTGATGAAAGAAAGGAAAAGAGAATTAAACCCATTGGGAAGGTATGGCAGCAATGGCTCCCAGTCCTTCATACCAACTACTGACCGAAGCTGGGGAGCTAAATTCTCTGGCTACAGCATGTCCAGTTAGTTGTCCAAATAGCTTCCTACTGACCCCTAACAACAAAGCCATACTCCAGTCATCATCTCTTATCCTTCTTATGAGATTTTTTTTTCCTTAGAGTTAGAAATATTCATTCTATGTCATTATTGGGAGTGGTGTGTGTGTATATGTGTGTGCGTGTGTGCATCTACAAATGCATGTAGAAGGGGAGCTAGAGAACAAGGGCCACACGGTTTCAAGGAAATTGAAAGGGGGACATATTTCATATAATAAGTGAAAAAATAGGTGTTTAAAAAGAAAATTCTAGGCCTTCTGTGCCCAGTGATTTTAACTACCTGGTCCTGGAAAGCATTTAAGCATTTGACTGGGAAACTCTGAATTAACCTCTCTGCACTTAATGTATTCATCTAAACATAGAGATTAGGCTAGTTGAACTCTAAGGTCTATGATGCCCTAAAGTTTTGTGACTCAATGGTTCTTATGGTGAAAATTTCAAGTCTGATGGAAAATTCTTTAGAAAGTTTCATTTAAAAGGAGAAGGATAGCCTATTGGTGAAAAAAATATAATTAACTTGACTGATGATACTGTAGGGCAAGTTAAAATTATTCTAGATAATGATTTACTTTAACTATGCTTTTAATATAACCCTGATATCATTCTTGCTTGGCTAAGCCAAAGGGAATTTTCCCTGTTCTGACAGCTGAACCTAGTCCTAAGAAAAGATAAATGGAATCAGCCTCTTCCCCAGTGATTTGGCATTTCTCAAGTGCTGAGTCACTTGGAAGACACCAAGGGTGCTGAAAATATCTAGTGCACTAGGCTTTGAAATATCAAAAGTACTTTCTTAATTTGACACTCATCTATGAGCAGATCTCAACATGAGCTGTCTTTCCAAAGGGATTTTGTTCAAGTGACTGTTGGACCTCTATTTATTGTAACATTACCAATACTCCTTTAAATAAATGAATATTCACACTATTTTGTTTTCTCAACTTTGGTCTTTACCTTTCCAAATAGCTGATATTCACTGGATATTCAGATATATGAACATCCTTCAGTGTCTATATTCAGTTGGTCAACAAGTTTCAAAATTGTGATGTTCCTCAAGGACTCATTCCAATTTCTCTTCTCTTTCATTCAGCATACTTTTTAGGACTGGTTTTATTTCATGGTTTTATTTACAAAATAGACACAAATATTTTCTAATTGGATCCCTCCTGTGTCATATGTTAAACTACACTACCACTTTAATCAACTCCAGACCTATCAAACTCAAAGTGCCCCAAGTGGAATTCATCATATTCCCATTTAAGCTCCTTATGATGATTTGCATCTTAAATATCCCCCAAAAGCCATGTGTTGAAGGCTTGCTCACCAAGTTGTGGTGCTGTTGGGAGAATGGTGAATCTTTACAAGGTGGAGCCTAGTGGAAGGAAGTTAGGTAATTGGAGGTGTGGCCTTGAAAGGGATATTGGGACCAGTAACCCTTCACATTTCTCTCTATCTGCTAATGGCCATGAGGTGAGCAGCTTTGCTCTACCTCATGATTCCTACTGTGATATACTGCCTCACTACAGGCCCAAAGCAATGGTTCCAAGTGACCATGGACAGACACTTCTGAAACTGTGAGCCAAAATGCATCTTTCATCCTTTAAGTTGTTTTTCTCAGGTATTTTGTCATAATGACAGAAAACTAACACACTTCTTTTCCTGACTTCTCACTTTTGGTTAATGACACCATCATTGACTAGAATGTCACCTGAGAGTCTTGATTTTTTTCCTTAGTATCTACACCTAGTTTATATACACTGGCAATTTTTCTTTTAACATTTCTTGGATTGGTTATCTTTTCTACTCTTTCTTTGTTCCAACCCTTGTAATCTCTGATCTATATTATTTCATTGGACCCATAGACTTTACCAGGCTACATATCCCAGGATGAGAGTAAAAATCAGGACCACAATATCTGTCACAAAACTACCTTTCCTTTGTTCTGCCCCCAACCATCTGTTAGGATTTCAGATTCCCTAAAATGGGTTCCACATGGTTTTTGTATTCTCCAGAGGGTGTTTCACATGTGATTGGGGACCTTCCTAGTTTCTTTTTGGCTTCTATACAAAAGTTGTCATTTCCCTATTCTTCTATTTTGACTTTCTTCAGTGATACACATTGTCATTGTTGTCAAAAACAGTAGATATCTCACTGCCTCTGTATCCCAATGCCCAAAGCCTAGCCCACTGAGCCCAATGAGGTAAAGTCATCACTACTGCTGCCAGAACCAAAGGCATTACTCTCCATCCTTGTGGAGATTATGGATACCAGTGCTTCCAAAGGTCAAGTTTATTCTGCCATATAGGTATTTTAACAACCTAGATTTTTAAAAAGATTTTTATTTGTTCCTTAGTGTAGCCCTCTCTCTCCCTTTAGGATTTGGGTGTGAATTCATGAAGTCTGGGTCAGAAGGCAATCTGAGTAATAGATATTTTCTTAGAATCATTACCCTCTCTTTTTCTCTTGGATGAACTTGGCACATCTAATTCTTTTTTTTTTCCTTTAAGATTATTATCTCCTAGGATGCACTTTAGTCCCTCAGAAGTACCCTAGGTTGAGCAGTCCCAGCCTCTTCTAAAGCCTTTCAAGAAATCAGGCCTGATGCACGGGAAGAACATGGCATATGCTCAGCCTGGGAGGTTTTGGAATGCCAGACCACTCTCCACAGTCCTGACAGAGTCAGTGTTCTAAAGAACAAAGTGGCCTATGTTTAAAACTTCCCAGATTAAAAGCCTTCCCAAAGTTTTAAGTCTTCAGCAAAACAAAGTGGATAAAAACTCTGCAGAACCCAGTCTTAGCCTTTTTCTCCAACATTCCCATGAAACCAGAAATTGTTCCCTAAACATTACAAATTCCTAATGATTGTGTGTTTGTCTGTGAACCACCTGCAGCATCTCAAAGAGCTTAAGAGCATGAGCTATAGGTTCAGACATGTCAACATTCAACATTAAGAAAGTTCCATAACCTCTCTGAACCTTAATTTACAAATCTGAAAAATGAGGATAACAATAATAGCCTATATGGTGGGGTTGAGGTCAGGAATAAATACAATTTTAGAAATCATATATAAGGTTAGTACCTGATACACAAAACTACAACAACATAATAAAAAATGAATAGCATAATTCCCTGGAATACTATACCATTTTCATCTTCTTCAACTGCTAAGCAATTATTCATTATCCAAGATCCAGGTGATCAGTTTTATCCACAATAATTAGCATGTAAAAACAACCCAAGTGTTCATCAATAAGTAAAAAAAATATGGCCGATCCATAATTGGAGTAATACTCACTCATAAAAAGGAATAAAGTACTGATATATGCTACAACATGGAGGAACTTTGAAAACATTATGCTCAGTGAAAGAAGCCAGACCCAAAAGTTACATATTTTAGGATTCAATTTATATGAAATGCCCAGGAAAGGTTAATCCTAAAGTAGATTAATGGTTACCAGGGCTTACAAGAAGAGAAGAATGGAAAGTGACTGCTAGTGGGTGTAGGTTTCTTTATGGGATAATGGAAATGTTCTGGAACTAGATAGAGGTGATGATTGCGCTATTTGGTGCTTTAAAACCACTGAATTGAATATTTTAAAAGGATTTATATAGAATGTGTATTTTATCTCAGTTAAAAAAAACAAAAAACAAAAAAATACAGTCAATTGAAATGCCATTTTCTGTTTGAAGCCTTTCCCAGGCATAGTCACTTATTATTCTGTGTCCCCAAGGAGCTTGGTACTTACCTTTCCTCACAGTGTCCTTTACTTGATTTGCATGGATTTGCCTTCATTAAATTGAAACTCCCTAAGGGCAGAGGTGCTGCAAATCTGGAATTTTTTGGTCTGCTCAGTATACTACTTTCTTTTGGGAACTGTTCTTTCCCCACCTGATGGTCTGCTAGCTTACTTGAATTCTCTAAACCACTGACCATAGTAACTGACTTAGGAATGAACATGTGACTCAAACCAGGCCAATTAGAGTGGTCTATGGTAATTGAATTAGGATTGTAAACCATATAGAACCATGTAAATCTACTACTGTGCAAGTGCCTATTTTTGCCTTTTTGTTGATACAGCTATATAGGAATGAATCCAGTATGGAGGAAGGCAGGGATGAGCCTCTGGGACTAGTTTTCTACCCCTAGATTTTTAGCCATCAAAGACAATTATTTCCAATTTTTAAATTGAAATAGTGTGAGTTGGGATTTAGTTACTGGAAACTGAAGGTATTTGGACAATATAACTGACATTGTACCTTCGTGTTCAGCAAAGCTATCTTGTTGCCTATGAGTAGGCTCTCAAATGATATTTTTGGATGAGTACAGGATATTATTCTCAAGTCCCCTTTGCCTCTTACTATAAGAATGATGAGGAAGTGGTTAGTAGCAATGATGTTTTCTGACTTTTATTTTCTTTTGTTCACTCACAACACTCCCTGACATGGGGAAAGCAGAGAATAGAATAGAATATTTCTCAAACATCTAGCATCATTTAGTGGTTTCCAATGACAGAAGCCAGAGAAGCACACTTGTCTTTCTCTCCTCACTGCCATTTGCTCTCCCTGTTCAGCCTCTTCTGCCCAAACCCAGCTGTTGTTGGAGAGATAGGAAATTTGCTTCTATTATAGGAGGCGAGCAAAGGAAATGTTGTCCAAAGTCTGGAATTTACCATTTTCACAATTTCTTAACACTCTGCCCTCTTTTTATTGCATTCTATAGTGGATAACCATTCAGGTGTCCTCCACATTCTAATAGCATCTACTCAGGACAGCTTGGGAATGACCTCTCAAAAGTGGGCCCACAAATCCCCAGGATTCCAACCACTAAACAGACTTTTTCTAAGAGTGAAAGCTCATCTACTCTCTCTATATAAGGCATACTCTCCAAGACTCCTAATTTCTTCTGTATCACAAATAAAAGAAATGATATTTATAACTATTTTTAATTTCTCTCTCCTATGTCCACCTGGGAGGGAAGACTCCATTGCTTACTTGACTCCTAGGGTCTCTGCCATCTACTTACAGTTAGAAGGGACAGAAAGGAGAATGGCAGCCGTATTTGTGCAAACGAAGGAGGGAGGAAGAATGAGGCAAACCAGCATGGGATTGGATGCTAGAATGGAATTGGGGAGGAAAATATGAAATGACAGATTTTCCAAGGAATAGTGAGTGAATTAGATTTTAATTAGCCTTCCTGTATGTTTCATGATAGAATTCCCCCATCACCATCATCTCAAGAGATCATTGGTGCTTGCTTCTAAAGACTCTTGGTAATTAGATTTTGGGTTCTTTTGGATATATCACAGTGCTGAGACAGAGACTGGCCTCAAGGCAACCCAATTTTATTTGGGTTACACTTAAAACAATCAGGTTACCAAGGCCTACGGGGTAAATGACCAGTTTTTCTCCAGAGAAAACAAATTGTAATTGAGATGACCATAATTCATATAATTTTCTCTTTCAACAATTTCAGAAGTTACCTTTATCTTTTAATTTAAGAGTCCAGAAAAATAAAAGAATTCAGGATTAAAGCTGGGGCACCTGTGTTTACATCCTTAGTCTTCCAATTAGTGACACTGAAAGGTTGAGCAAAGTTTTCAAACTCTGTGTCTCAAGTTTTTCATCTGTAAAATGAAAAAAAAAAATACAGCCCATACATGATATTGGAATAAAATGAGTTCTTATGTGTAAAGAACCTAGGAGATTTCTTGACACTTAGTAAGCACTTCATAAATGTTTGCTGTTTTCCAAAATATCTAACTCAGTTCAGAGCATAAAAAGACATTTAAAAATCACATATTTATACTTATGTGTATAAATATGATTATATACACATCACTATGTATATTCATATATGCACTTGTACATATATGGAGAGAGAGAGAGAGATATTTGCTTTAGTAATTACCCCAAGAAGTATTGCCAACATTTATTTATTCATTCATTCAATAGATATTTGTAGCACAACTACCATGATCCCATCTAAAATGGAAATACTAACCACATGCACACCAAGTGTCACAGTTGGTGAAGTCAGCACCATCTCAGAGCTTAGAAAACATTTCATGATGTTAACAGAAACACAAAAAATGATCTGGGGAGAGGATGAGGTAAATTTTCCCCAGAATCCCTGTTCTACCAGCACAATTTTGAATCCAGCAGGTCAATCCACTAGTCCTTTATTCTGTCTGCTTTTCTACCTGTGCAATGGAAATCATCACAGCAGCTTCATAAAAGGATTGTGGGGTTTGTGAATTAAAAATGAACTCTTGATGGCTCAAGGATCATCCTCTACATTCCTTAAAATAACCTTGATTTAAAGGCACAGGGATAATGGCAGAGGGCACATTTTCTACGTGCTTTGCATAGGTGTTATAGTTATGTCCCGTTTTCTATTAGCACTCGTTCTGGAGTGCCCTTGGAATTGCCCTGGCTTGCTCTGTGGTCAAGGTGGGCTCTGTCAGTGGGGTACAAAGCTACAGTGAAAACTAAAGGGTGAAGATAAGAAAACAGGGGCAAACATTCTGCAAACTCTTGATGTGTTGAAGGCCAGCCACTTTAAAAATATGTATGTGAAGGGAAAGGAGGTGGATGGGAATAGGAAAGACAGCAGAATGAATCGGATATAACTTTCCCAGTGAATCTCCACATTCATGTACAACCACAAGAATAGGAAGTTATATGCCATGAATGTATGTCAAAATACACTCTACTCTCATGTATAACTAAAAAAAGCAAATAAAAAAATATATATTTATATAAAAATAAATAAATAAATAAATATCTCCAAATCAGTTATTTGTTTATCAGCATCCTATCTCTTGGTGTGTTAGTCTGGGCATAGAGTTACTCTCTATGCCCAGAGACTAACTCACTTTCAATACATCTCTCAAATGATGACTTCTCTGCCTCTCTTTGTGAGAGCCTCATATACTCAGAAGTCACTTCTGCATGGATAGATCTAGGGTAACTCCTGGCTCTGATTCATCAGAATCAGGCTCAATTTTATGATAGAGAAGATAGAGGGGAAAAATAAGAACTATCTTTATAAAGTCTTGACTGTGGCATCCTCCTGAAAAAGATTGCATGCAGGAAAGCACAACCAATACTGCTTTTGCAATTTCACACCTGTAATGGGCATGTTGGATGGGAAAGGATGGCAGGGGCATTGTTTGCTTTCAGCCAATATTGACAGTGAAACAAACTCAGGGTATCTCCCTGCTTTCAATCAATCCCCCCGCTGTTGCCACTTGTCTTCCTAAAATGAAAATCTCATCTGTGTCATTGCCTTGTGTATGAACTTTTGAAGGTTCCCTTTTGCTTTTGAATTAGAATAGCTTCATATCGTTTAGCATGGTGTACCCTTCCAATGTCACCTCCTGCCATGCATCTTCTCACACCCTGTGATCCACCCAGCCAGGACAACTTGGGAATTCATGGAGACAGTCCTCATGGTGGCTCAGATTGTAGGTTTTGGAACCAGATACTCTTGGTTTGAATCTAAGATCTCACTAGTTGTGAGCTTCAGATGAGTTATTTTCTGTGATTCAGGTTCTTTATCTATAGAGTGGTGAAAATGATACTATTATAAGGCTAATATGAGGAGTAAATAAATTAATGCATATAAAGGGTTTAGAATAGTGCCTGACACATAGAAAGTATCTTAGAAGATTAAATAGCATTGATATTATTTATAATTACACATTTGCACCTTTGCACATGTAGTTTCCAAAGCCTATAACTCACTCTCCCTCTTCTATGCCCAGAGACTAACTCACTTTCAACACATCTCTCAAATGATGACTTCTGTGACTCTCTTTGCATATCCTTTCATTTGGCACTTATCACAGCAGATTCTCACAGTTTTTCAAAAACATGTCTTTCTCTAAAAGATTGTGACTTTCTTGAGAGCAATAATTATCTTCATTTGGTGTCTGTAGGTCCCAGAAATTTTGGTGTGAAACAGGTCTCAAAAGTTGAGCCATGCAAAAATTTGTACACAAATGGTTATAGCAGCATTATTATAATAGCACAAATGTGTAAACAATCCAAATGTCCACCAACAATGCCGGACACAGTGGCGCATGCCTGTAATCCCAGCTACTCGGTTGACTGAGGAAGGAGGATTGCAAGTTCAAGGCCAGCCTCAACAATTTAGCAAGGCCCTTTCTAAAAATGTAAAAAGGGCTAGGGATGGATTTCAGTGGTAGAGCACCTCTGGGTTCAATTCTTGGTATAAACGACAAAACACAATAAAAACAAACAAGTGTCCACCAACAGATGAATGGATCAATAAAATGTAATGTATTCACACAAGAGGATATTATTTGCTTAGTAATATGATTGAAATACAGACACGTGCTACAACACAGATGTACCTTGAAGACTTCATGCTTACTGAAAGAGGTCATTTGCAAAAGGCCACAAAGTATAAGATTCCATTCTTACATTATATGAAATGTTCAGAACAGGCAAATCTAGACAGACAGAAAGTGGATTTGTGGTTGCTTAGAGCTGGGAGAGGAAATGGGAGAGAAGAGTACAAAGCTTCTTTTGACCGTGGTGATGATTGCCATATTCTGAATTCATGACAAACCATTGAGTTGTATACTTTTAGTGGATTAATTATGTAGTATGTGAATTATATCTTAATAAAATTACCAAAAAGAAGAAGATAATGATTGATCAAATAGGCACATGAGCAACCATGGTTCTGTGTTTTTGTTGAGTGTGAACATGTCTACAAGCCAAATCTCCAGCTGCTGCCTGCCCAAGGAGGGCCCAAGGCTGGCTTTTTTTCTTTTTGTATTGCTATTTCCCTTTTGTCAAGGACTTAATTCTCTGCTTTCTTGGCCCCTTGTTCCCTTTCAGTCTCTCCTCTTCTTTCCTACTTAGATTTTATTTTCCTTCTTCATGTACAATCAACCCCTCAGGACAGTTTGTGTGAGAACATGAAGAGGATGAGAACTTCTTTGGGAAAGTGAAACATGAGAGTCCAAAGGGACCTTGGAAACACCCTTTCCCAAGAACACTTTGTTTTACATTTAAATAAATAGAGGCTCAGAAGGATAGAGGGTTTTTATTTTCCATAAGAGGGATGGAACCCAGGGGTGCTTAAACACTGAGTTACATCCCCAGCCTATTTATTTATTTATTAATTATAGATCTCACTAAATTGCTGAGGTTGACCTGAAATTTGGGACCCTCCTGCTTCAGCCTCCTGAATATCTGGGATTACAGGTGTGCATGCCTGGCTCCAAGAAGGTTTTGAAATCTCACACATTGAATGTATGCCAGAACTGAAGTTAATCCGAGTCTTTTATCCAGGTGGTACAATTCCTACCACACTGCCTGCCTTCCTTACCTCCCGTGTATCAACCTCCATCCAGCCTGGAATGATCCAAAGGTCAAAACAAATGGAACTATGGGGATCCCAAGTCATATTATAAATGACCCAATACATATCATGTAATTTCTGTTCATTCTCTTCAAAGAAAATTCCAGATAAGATAACATCTCGTCATGCTGAATTCCAAGATGTTCTTAAAATTTGATTTTTTTTACACTTTAGTTTTGTTAATGTAGAATATACAATATAGTAGAAAGAACACAGGACTGGGAATCTGGGGATGTGGATTCAAGTCCACTTAGTCACTAACCAGCTGTGTGACTTGTACAAGGCATTTAACCAAACTGAGTCTCGTTTCTTCACTGTAAAGTTAGAGGTTGAATTAGATTACTTCATTGTTTCCTTCCACCTCTTTCTATGGCTCCATAATTTGATTACTATAAATTGAAATAAAGAGATTATCAGCTAAGATTTAGGGATCTTTTCAACGTAGAAATTTTCTTCCAGGGATAGTTGTGGTAATTGATCCCTACTAGTATGAACAGTTTTCAGAAGCATGTGCACACAGTAATAATTCAAGAAACATTTTTTTTTTGTTCAATATGACTATCATTAAGCTATTTTAGGACATGACTGTAAGGTAATAAGGGAATTAGAACCAAGACACACTAAAGGAAAGCAAGAGATCTATGCCAGGCACCTTTATTTCTCATTTTAACTCTAACAGCCTTGGAAGGAAAATAATATTCACCCACTGCACAGACATGAAAAGTGAGGATTAGAAGCTAACCTAACTTGCGTCAAATCACATTGAATTTTATGGCATTAGGCCTGACTGTCTCCCTTAAGTTGCATTATTTTCTGCCTATTGGCCTTCCAGAACAGCAAGTTTGTAAATAATGGGTCGTGGATGGAAAAGGCCTCTGTCTTTGGAGTTCAGATCCCTGCCATGTTCACAGCTTCTAATGCTTCAGTGGTCTGATAAGATGCTTCATGTATTAGGTATGTTCTTGGTCCCAGTTAATTTCTAATTTGAGATAACCTCTGTGTGGCATTGATTGACCTAGTTTGGCTAGGCAGAGTTTGTGGTTTAAATAGGAATTGGAAGAAACCAACCAGATCTCATCAAGAATTAGTGTCTGGAATCCTTGGAGCCACTTGAGCTATTGGACTGGCTGCAATTGTAGACCTAATATGAGAACTGTTCGTGAGAGCTCATCTTATTAAGAAAAGACCCTTTTCTAGGGGATTTTCTAAAATTTGATTTTTTTCTAAAAGTGCCAACTAATCACCACCCACATATTTTGAATAGTTTTTGTCATCTTGTAGCTTAATCCCAGACCCATCAAGAGGCATCAGATGACTTGTAAGGCTCTTGAAATAGTATACACTATTTTGTACATATGAATTTATTTTGGGTGACGGGGGAGAGGATCCATGGCTTTTTTTTTTTAACTTTTTTATTATTTATTTACAGACAAGATTACTCTGCCAAATTGCTGTAAATGGTTTTTTAAGAGCTTGCTCTCAGTTTCTTTCTTTATTTACTGCTTTATAGATCGATAGCAGTTTTATGACTGGCACAGTGTGGTTTGGGGACCATACTTGGGGTAATTCTGTTCCAGATAATCTCTAAATTTCTTTATGCTCTTAGGAATCAAGAATGTTTTATTTTAGGATGGTGACCTTTTAAAGTCTGTATTATATCATTTGTATTTGATATATATCAAATTGTTGATATATAGTTAAATACACAGTTATATTGTTATATAAATCCATATGCAACAAAATGAAACTGAATCCCTTTCTCTCGCCATGCACAAAAGTGAATTCAAAATGGATCAAGGAGCTTGATATCAAATCAGAGACACGCCGTCTGATAGAAGAAAAAGTTGGCTACGATCTACAGTCGGTGGGGTCGGGCTCCAAATTCCTCAATAGGACACCCATAGCACAAAAGTTAATAACTAGAATCAACAAATGGGACTTACTCAAACTAAAAAGTTTTTTCTCATCAAAAGAAACAATAAGAGAGGTAAATAGGGAGCCTACACCCTGGGAACAAATCTTTACTCCTCACACTTCAGATAGAGCCCTAATATCCAGAGTATACAAAGAACTCAAAAAATTAGACAATAAGAGAATCCATGGCTTTCATTAGAGTTTTAGAGGGTTCAATCAAGAAAAGCTAAAGCTTCCTGGCTGGTGTTACAAAACCTTCCAGGCCCCTATCTCTTAGGGCTATTCTTTTTGCAGAGTATGTGACTTCTTTCCCCTCAGGAGAGGAAGACCCAGGCTTCATCAGCCATAGTCCTTCTAGAAGCAGTCTGGTGGGGAATAAGTTTGAAGTCAGACTAATGTTTACTCCAGCCCCCATTGAACCACTTCCTGTGTGTCTCTGGACAAGTTGCTTAGCTCAGAGTTCATGGTCAGCACATAAACGTGGGTCCATTCTCCCTGATTGTTGAAACGTTAAAATTCTTGGGCTCTGATTGTACATTGTTGCTTCCCCATCTTCATGGAGTACTTTAGCTCTGCCCAAGATTCAGTCACTAAGAGAATTTTGTGATTCAAGTCAGATACTAAGCATGGCTCAAGAACATTACTGGTGAGCTAGACAAAATGGATGTCTTCATAAAATCAAACCTAATATTTAGCTGTTTTCTCATTGACACAAGTATTTAACTATGCACTTTGTAGCACATACTGTTGGTGGCTTGCCTGTGTCTCCTTAACACATGGCATCTTACTGCATATGCCAGAGCTGCACTACCCAAACACTTTCTCTCAGGCCCTGCTCCTGGGGCAGATTGGAAACGCTGGGGAGTTAACATTCCTGAGAATATTCAGGAATATTCTAGTACTCTAGCTTCTCTCCTCCTGGGTAGAACAATATTCCATACCATCTCTATTAGGCCAAGCCCTGGTTTCCTACTGTGGTAATAGATGAACCCTGTATTGGCCTCTTTCCCCTCCCTGTTTCACTCCTCCACTTAGCAACCACTGGATCATTGCTTCTTGGGATCACCTTCCAAATAAACTACCTGCACCCAAATCCTTATCTCAGGGTCAGCTTCTGGGGGAACCCAGCCTAAGACACATTGAAAAACAAATATTTACACATATGTTAATGCATACATAATATTTTATAAATGTTGAGAGAAGAAAATTTTTCATATACAACCTCCTCCCCAACATCAATAAAAAGGCAAATTGAGAAATGTGAGATTTAATATTCCACAGTGGGCTGTCAGCAATTTCAAAGCCAAAAGATGTCTGATAAAACATGTAATTTATTCAACCTCATTTCCTATGATCCTCCAATATTTGCTTAACTGTATTAATACTGCAGGACTCATCTGCCTTAGTTGGAAACCCTCTCCTTAAATTCTTTTTTAAAATTAACTAACAAAAACTTCTAACAAAAATCACTGCCTCTGACATGTATATCATCCTATATTGTTCCATGCTCTGCAAAGAACACGTGGAAGTAGAGTCCCATATTCCTTATAATATGTAGTAGATTTTCCTTAACACTGTTCTTACCATCCTGTCTGCCCTTCTGCCCTTTAGGAAACCCCCAAGCTTTTCCTTGGTATTTATCTACTTAACAAAAGAGAATTCTGACTTAACTATTTTTTTTTGTCTGTGGCTTCAGTTGTAAATTACCCATGGTTGCAGGATACTTTTCAAAATTTGGAAACTGTCCCCTGAACCAGATCACTTCCCCTGGGAAATCCAGCCCTAGCTTTTTATGGTTCATGAGGTTGGTATAGGTACATTAGAGTTAGCCCCATGCATGTACTTTTCCAAAGGAGCCAATGATTTTAATACAGAGAAAGAAAGACAGCTGTGGCTTAGATGAGCTTTGGTTTTCCATTTCTCATTCTTTTATCTCTGGCAGTATCCACAAGAGGTTAATGCATGGGCCCCAACACAATCTAAACAAAAGTTTTCTTGATAGGATTGGAGACGTTGAGAATTCCTATAACTCTTTGTAGTATGTGCTTATGTACTCAGTTGTTTTAGTCAGCTTTATGCATCACTGTGACCAGTACACTTTACAAGAACAACAGTGAGGAGGAAAAGTTTGTTTTGGCTCGAGATTTCAGAGACTTAGTCCATGGTTGACCAACTCCATAGCTCTGGGCCCCAGGTGAGGCAGAACATGGTAGAAAAACATACCAGTGAAAGCAGTTTAGGACGTGACAATGAGGAAGTACAGAGAGCTCTTCTCACCAGGGACAAATACAAACCCTGAAGGCATGCCTCCAGTTACCTATTTCCTTCAGTCCCACTCTCCCTGCGACATTATCTCCCAGTTAATCATAATTATCTATTTTATTATGAGGTTAAAGCTCATAATCTAATTATTTCACCTTTGAATTTTTTGCATTGTCTCACACATGAGTTTTAGGGGAATGCCTCACATCTAAACCATAGCATAAGTCAGGAAGTGTTGGGGAGAGAAGGCTGGCAGAAAAGAGTCACAATAAAGCTGTGTTCCTCTTTCTCCCTGTTGCATCCAACATGACCCCTCTCAGGCAGTTATAGCCACAAGTCTGCATAACAAATCACCCTCAAATTCAGTGGTTTAAAATAATCATTTATTTCTGTCAAGATAGTGTATGTAGGTTGGCTAGACATTAGCTGATCCAGGCTAGGTTCATCTGGGTTTGGTTGCAGGATGTGGATTGGATCTGGGTCTGCTCCTCCCACTTCTTATGCTTCTTGAACCTGCAAACTATATGTGTTATCTTCTTTTCATGGCAATGGTCAGCACAAGAGGCCAAGCTCATCTCAAGTCTCTGCTTATGTGATATTTGTTAATCTCATTGGCTCAAGCTGCTCACACAGCTAAATCCAAATCCAGGGTCAGGGAAGTACTCTACCCACAATTAGGCTATGCCACGGTTGCGTATGTAGCTGTATAATGACAGAGAACTGAAAAAATGGGGCCCCAAATTCCATCTACCAAATCTCATTATCCAGGCATCCCAGCATTTGGGGTAAGTCTTCTAATGTTACTATCACAGTACCTTAGCATTTTGTGCTCTCTTCTTTGAATCAGCTACTAGGTGGAAAGGCCAAGGCTGAGATTTCTTCATCTTTGATCTCCAAGACATAATAAAGTACACAGCATAAAGGACCAAAGCAATCCAGTGTGAGCACATGAATGCTCACTAAATGGGGTCTTCTGAAGAGAATAGACTGGAATTCAGATACCCAAGGAAAGCCTTATAAAATGTGTCTTTAATCTACCCATTAGATGTTTCCCCTTAATACAGTATGTATAAAGTACCTACAAGTTTCATTTGAATCTTCTTACATTCACAGTAAGATGTGATTTTAAATCATCTATCAATTAATCTTTCTTTTAAACATGAGATATTTGAATGGTAACATAGAATCATTGTTAATGTTGACTTTCCCAGTCTAATCTCATTGTTCAATTTGGACCCAAACTCTCTTTTTATTCCCATTTGGTAAGAACTATCATCCTTTACTCTTAAATGCCAAAATTATGTAGTTTAGCCTTTTTTCTTTTATTTTTTTGCAACTCTTTGATCATTTCAAATTTGTTTCTAAACCATACATTATATATATCCCAGACAGCTTTGGTACCTAGTTCAATGATAACATATGATTCACCCACTCCCATATTGTTTTGCATAATCTATATACCCTTAATAGTCTAATGGTTGCATTTAGAAGAACTGATTACATACCAGGCACTCAGCTCTGTCATATGTATTATCCCAATATCTGATGAGAAGGCTGAGGATGGCATGTTCTGGGGACTTCCTCTAGCCAGAGTGATGCTTTCAGACCCGTGACTATCTTATTCCAAGCCCACACACTTAACAACTCCATTATTGGCACAGTCTGGCTGGGCACAAATGCCGCAGTCTGGCTGGGCACACAATCACGAGCCACCACACAGCTTGTAGATTCAAACAGCAACTCTTTATTCCCGAACTCACACCAGCCGTCTACAAACACGTTCTGGGGAAATCCACGTTCTCTGCCCAAATTCACCTCCACTGGGCTTCTATCTCTCAAATATACTGTCTGAATCCCGTGAGAACTCAAGGGGAACTCAGGCAGCAGGATACGCCCTATTCCCAGCAGGAATAATCTTAAACCTTAAACCTGGAACCTAAACTGGGAACGCCCTAAACACGATTATCTTAAAACCGGGAACACCCTAATCTGCCTTGGTCCTTGAGCAAGGTCACCTACATTCAATGTCACTGCAACATGTCAGCAACATGGGGTACGCTGGCAAGGAAATTGTCATACCTACTTGGCTAATGGCTCCCAGCACACATTATATTGCCATTTGATTTCTACAGTGTTGGCAAGGGCATGGACCATGAGACAGGAGACCTCAATTCATGTTCTTCTCCCTTTGTGATTCACTTTGTGACCACAGGTAAAGCACTGGACCTTTGTGAGCCTCAGTTTTTCCCTTTGTAAGTAGAGGCTTATTTACCATGCAAGTGAGTTGTATGTAGAAACATGTTAGAAATGCAGCATCTCCCTTAAATCCTAAGGATTCTTTATTATATTATCTTCTCGTGTCCCTAAACTCCTGTACTGCTCATCCTTCCATCAGCAGTGAACCTCATTCTTTGTTTCCTCTCTACATTGACTGACAAGGCACATTTGGTCTTCTGTCCTGAGAAATTTCATTTCCCTTGAGCCTTCCTATTTGTTTGTTGAACAAACCACACATCACTAGCGATGTCATATTCCCAGGCTTTCTCGATATTTCTTGATTAATTTCCCCCTTGTCCTTGTGGCTTCACTGTTTTCCCAGGCTCTCCCTTCAGAAAAGCTGCAGACTGTGTCTGATTGTATCTACACTTGCTGAAAGCCAAATGGGAATTCAAGAGTTTCAGATTTTTTAAAAGTTGGTATTTTATCTAATTGGCACCAAATATTTGATTATTTTAAAAAGATAGCAGTCTCATTAAAAAAAAATCAGCCCAAGTTTCAGCCTTTTGATTTCTCTTTCCATTTCTCACTTCCTGGGAATACAATGGTGAGACCAAATAAATACACTTCCTGCCCTCTATTTTATAGTTTCACTGTGTGTGTGTGTGTGTGTGTGTGTGTGTGTGTGTGTCTGAATTGGTGCTAAGTCTTTTTACTTAACTTGTCTTGGCCTAATAAGAAAATTACAAAGGCAGACATTATATGTAAATGAAGTATTTGTGCTGAATGCACATTGCTGGAGCTAAGGTTTCCTAGTAATTTGAAAATAATTTGCAAAGAACTGGGAAAATAAAGCCATTGTTTGACCTATGGCTGTGCAGGCATAATGTCCCCTCTTCATACTCGTAGTGCCAGTTGCAGTTTAGTTTCAGCAAAACAATATCATCCATTATTTTAAATGAATGTTGTTCATTAGTATTATACTAGTGTACAGTTCTATTTATGTTAATTTGTAGATGTTTAAGGGCTTCAAAGATGAAGACAGTCAAGCTATAATATAAGGAATTTGTGACCTTGTGTTTGCATGTAATAAACAATATTTTCATTAAGTATTTTTTATTTAAGTGTTAACATTGAAGAAATGTTTTTTTCTTGGAAAAGGTCTGTACATTATTCAAACACAAAAGCTTTGTATTTTTCTCTGAGCCATCACCTCTAGAGAATAACAGCAATGGTATCTCCCTGTTCCTGTCTGCTGTCACCTCGGTGGGTCTAGAGAAATGATCTGAATTTCTCAGAATTTAAAGTATCTTTGAAATCTCTGACTATATCTCAAAAGTTGTTTTTGGCCAGGTGTGGTGGTGCACATATATAATCCCAGTGACACAGGAGGCTGAGGCAGGAGGATCACAAGCTTGACTTCAGCCTCAGCAACTTAGTAAGGCCCTCAGCAATTTAGCAAGATCCTGTCTTAGAGAGAGAGAGAGAGAGAGAGAGAGAGAGAGAGAGAGAGAGAGGGAGGGCTGGAGATATTGTTCAGTGGTGAAATCCAAAAAACAAAAACAAAACAAAGAAAAATATAGTTCTTGAAAAGTTCTATATCTTCATATATGATGGATTCACATTATACATTCATTTAAATTAATTTAAATTATCCGAGCTTAACTATGTATATTAGGCATCCCTACCTGGAAAAGTAAAGGAGGGGACAGACACACACATACCCAGGTAGGTACACAGAGAGAGAGATTACCATTTGAGAATACCATTAATTAAAGAACACCTCCTGTGCATTATTTCAAATTCTTCTCTGGCCCCACATCTTGCTCTTCTCCCGCTGCAACAACCAGTTCTATGCTGGTTTTGACTGACTTTAAGCAGATGCACTGAGACAGTGCCTCTGTCTTCCTGGGATCCTGAAGTGCACCTGTCTCAGGCTTCCTCTGATGCTGTGGTGTGGGACACTTTCGAGGACCCACTCATGCATGCACTGTGAAGAAACGCAGTGGAGCAAATGCCCTTAGATTACCCTTGATCAGAGAGGGTGGAGCCCAAAAGATGAATGTTTCCTTCTTTGTCTCATGGGCAGGCAGTTCTGAGGTATATATGTCATAAGGCTCTAAAGAAAGTCCAGTATTTGTTACCTGTCATGGTTGCCAACTCTTTAATGTATCCTTATTAAGGCTCACCCTCCTTCCCTGTTTTATTCCATTTTTTCTCTACTTCTGCTTCCAATAAACTAACTGCATGCAAACCTTTGTCTCAGACTCTGATTCCTAAGGCTAAGACAGTTGCTAAAAACAAGTCAGCCACTTAATCTGGTGCTCAACTACAGAAAATATTTTTAAATATAATAGGTTCTTTCTCTTTAAAAATTTTGATTGGTGCTTTTTAGTTACACATGACAGTGAAGTCCATTTATTCTTTTATTATATGTTCTTTATTTTTACTATATACACTTATATTGTATATAATACAGTTACCTATTACTATAAATAATATACAAATACTCATGCACATTGTTGAATGTACAATACATGTGCGCACTCATCCATTACAAAGTTGCGAACTCAAAAACATGTGTATGGTATTTTAGGGGATCTCTTAAGAGATTTTTCATAGGAAATTGAATATTGATTGCATACTGGATTTAGACCCCCCCCAAACTTGTTATGGCTCAACTCCATTTGCATTTAATATAAACTTGGCTAGTGGGACTGTAAAGTGGTAGAACCACTTTGACCATTTCTTATAAAATGAAACCTAGATTTACCACAATACCTAGCAATCCCTCTCCTAGAAATTTACCCAAGAGAAATGAAAATGTGTCCACATGGGGACTTGTATAAAAAAATGCTCTATAGTCGGATGTGGTGGCTGTAATCTCAGTGGCTTGGGAGGCTGAGGCAGGAGGATCATGAGTTCAAAGCCAGCTTCAGCAATTTAGTGAGGCCATAAGCAACTCAACGAGACCCTGTTTCTAAATGAAATATATTTAAAAAGGGCTGGGGATGGGGCTCAGTGGTTAAGTGGCCCTGGGTTCAGTCCCTGGTACAAACAAAACAAAACAAAAAACAAACATCAACAAAAACCTAGAGGCTTAATAATAGCCAAAACTTGAAGCAACCTAAAAGTTCACCAATGGAGAATGGTTTAAAAATTTGTACCATAGAATGCTAGGCAACAAGAAAAAAGAAAAAAAAAAACTGATGCAAAAAACAACATAGATGAATATCAAAGCCATTATGGCTAAAGAAGCCAGGAACAAAAGAGCACATACTGCATGATTCTATTTCAACAAACCTTTAAAAAGAAAGACAATGTACCTTGCAGTGACAATAAGCAGCTCAGTGACCACTTGGGGCTGCAAGAGGTATTAACTGTGAAGGGGCAGAAGTAAAATCTGGAGGATGATGAAAATATTCGTTTTTGTGTGATTTAAAAAAAAAATTTGTTTGTTCTTTTTAGATATACGTGACGGTAGAATGCATTTTGATGTGTTATACATACATGGAGTATAACTTTTTCTATTTAGTATTCAATTCTTGCAGTAATATCCTTTATCTTGATTGTGTAATCTTTGTACACATTCATACATTTGCTAAAATTCATGCACACCAGAGTTTTGTTTTATATTTCACAAAGTTGATTTTTAAAATGGAAACGTTTCCAAATTATTAAGGGGCAACATTTAAAGTACTTGTTACAAAGAGCAATATTTTGGCAGGATGTGTGGTGTTTATCCATCCATTCTACTGCCTTCCCTTGTTTCAGAAACAGGCCTACTGCTTACCTACATCTTCCCAAGTGACAAAACTAGTGGCCAAGGTCATGGGTCCTCTACTCCTTTGATGCCAATTTACTTCCTGGATTTCTCATTACCATCTTTGGAACTGATGTAACAGAACACAGATCTTTAACTGGTTGCTTTGGGGACTAAAGTTGAAAACTTCATTTCAATCCAGAGCTGGCATAGGTAGGGTGTACATTTAAATTTGTACCAGAAATTGAACCCAGCGGTGCTTGACCACCAAGCCACATCTCCATCCCTTTTTTTATATTTTATTTAGAGACAGGATCTTGCTGAGTTGCTCAGGGCCTCACTAAATTGCTGAGGCTGGCTTTGAACTTGTGATCCTTCTGCCTTAGTCTCCCAAGTATACCTGTATTTTAAAACCCAAACTTTATGATTAATCAGTATTAATCTTAATCAGTTTCCTAAAATTGTCATTCTAGACCAGCTGTATTTCGTGGGAGTCCTCAAACCCAGAATACCTTATTCCCGTGCTCTTTGCTGTTGTGTGTATTTGCAAAGACTGCTGACAGCTAGCGGCTGCCTCATTAGAATTCACTGGGTGAGCTGATTCTCCATTTAACTGATGAGGGAATTCTTGTACTGAGGGGCCTAGGGAGAGCTTCATTCTGTCAGAAAGCTGCTTTCTCGTTTTTTTTTTTTTGCTATTGGGTGGAGGGATGGCTGGTGCCCAATACAAAATGGCCTGTATAGGAAGCACCAGGAAACCCCAAATCACTCCCCCCACTAAGAAACAGGAAAAATAATTTCCAAGATCCACTTATTTTGGCATATCACACACACACACCAAATCTTCCTTTTGAAAAATGACAACTATACTTTATTCCTCTAAGAAAACAAAGCCTTATGTCAAGTTTGCACTCTTTTCCTCCTAAAAGCTCCTTACACATAGGAATTTTGGTACTTCACTAAAGGGGATGGAGGAAAGAGAGAATGTTCCTTTAGGTCACATTGAAGCTTTAACATTCCCCTGTGTTCACACCATAGAAAATTGCTTCCTACTGTTGATTTGCCAGATATTTACAAGCAAGACCTGGGCTTCTCTTGTAACTTCATGCATTAAACTTCACAAATCCAAGAGGTCTTCAAGACCGTCAAGTAAAAGTCCTTTGTTTTATGGAGCCAGAAGCCAACAGCTGATATGACAAGTCCCTCAGTTGGAGAACAGAAGATTCCTTGAGCTCCATTCTGATCCAAGATCTTGAAGACCACATTCCTACTCAGGAAGGTTGAACTTTCCCAATAATTCCTGGTTCTAGACTCTAAAGTAATTGCTACCCTTTGCTTATTTGTGTTTAGCAAGGTTTGAGTCAAATTAGTTTATGAATGATGGCACGGCATATTGTACATGGGACGTGTGCAGAATGATTTATCAGCCTCTAAGGAGATTGAGCTGTGGTCTCAGAATCCCTGAAAGGCTTTCCCCTGTACTTGCAGCTGTTTAGGACAGGATCTATTTTCCGTGAAATGACAGGAGGAATCACATGATGGTTTTCTTCAGAAGAAGAAGCTGAGTAGTCTATTGCAATCTAAGTGAAGTAAAGAGTGAGGGAAGGTTGGTGGAGAGGCTAGGGATATGAAGAGTGCAGGTGATGCCCGCTCTGTTTCTAAGAAGGCTTTCATCTTCTCTAAGTTCCTCTTTCATTGTTTTCTTTTTGTTTCCAAATGAAAAGAGACATATGTTGGTTATAAAAAAATCAGACAATAAAAATGCTAGTTTTTTTTTTTACTAGTTATATATCACTATGTAAAAATCCACCCCGAATTTAACAACTCAAGAAAAAATGCATTTTGCTTTTGAATCTGCAATTCAGGTATGGCTTGGAAGGGACAATATGCCTCTTCTTGAGATACCCTGGAATGACCAAAGGTCTGCGAGCTGGTTGAACACTTCTTTCTTATTTTCCATGTGATTTCATGGTCTTTCCATGTACTCATTTTTAGTCTTCTTTCCTGTGGCATCATAGCCTGTGGGTAGTCAGATTCCTTACATGATACCTGGCTTCCACCACAGCAAGCATCCTAAGAGACCTGAGCAGAAGCTTCAAAGTGTTTCATGACATAGCCTTGGAAATTCCAGAACATTGCTTCCACTGCATGCTATGGGTCAATCCAGTCACTAAGGTGAGCCCCAATGCAACAAATAGGGCATTAGACTTCACATGTTGGAGAAGTAGCAAAGAATTTTTGATCATCTTCAATGTTCCCTAAGGTCATACCCACAAATGCTTAATCACATTTGTTAAGAGGTGAACTCTTTTAACATTATGGGGTGTTTTTGAGCATTTGTACCCTCTGAAAGTGGAACTACCATTATTCCACATACAGGAATCTCTGCATTTGGATCTGGCTTATATTTCATTTTTGTTTTGTTGGGCTGTGATAAGAATTAGAGAGAGACACATACTGGCAATTCTGAAATTTTGCTACAGAATTTGTAGTCTCCATCCCTAAAGATATGCTCCAGTGGTGTGCTTCCCATTATTGGTAGCTATGTACTACAAAATCCACAATGAGTGTTCATAGTGCTCATGGTCATTATATTTTGACTAACCCGGACAGCAATAATCACATACATTATCTCATTTTGTATTCTCAGTTGCCCCATAATATCAGTACAGTAGAATTGCACTGTACCTGCTAAGGCAAATTCAATTGAAAGTACTTTGATTCTTATTATTCAGATAAGTTCAGAGAGGTTAGGCAACTTACCAAGGTCATTTTGTTAGTGGCTGAAAAGCCCAGCTTCAAATTCTAGTCAATCTTGTACCCCAAAACTCATGCCCTGCACCCCTTCCAGTCATTGTAATTTTATAAAAGATGAAAACTAAAGGTCAGAAAGTCATCTATCATGTATCATTTCCCAGAGTAGTTGCGACAGGCAAAGAAACATGACCATGCAGTTCCCATATTCTGGAGTGTTACCCTCTCATGAAGTGTTTGTGTTGCCTATAGCAACTAAGTTTACTTCTGTTCCACTTACGGGAACTACTTCCACAGACTTAGCATCTTGAGTAATATAATAGCAGTGAGTGGAGAGGGCTGGGAAAAAATCCAGTGGATTTTCTAGTGCCCAAAAAGATAAACTGAGAACAACTGGATCCTAAATTTGAAACATGATTTCAAGCCACCATGACTGGGTAGATTTTTGTATTAATTGCAACACCCTTCCCATTAAAATTATGAAGAAGCTACAGATACATCATTGGAGTGATTCTGGAACAGGTTCCCTTTATCTCTTGTCATCTGTTTCTGCATTTGGCTTTGGCTCTACTTAACATTCACATATTACCAGTCCCATCCAGACAGAAGCTGGACTGGTCACAGACCACTGACAAGTTGAACCATTGAGATCAGGCACTTCCTGGCCCTTAATTAGTAACTGTGAGATGCCCAGAGCACAGACACTCTGCTTTATTCTGCATGGAATTTTCCAACTGTGTTTCTATTGTCCTAGATCTTTCTGTTCCCCTGGACTCTTGCTTAAATCCATGCAGGGCTGGAGTGTAGCCCTCAGTGCAGCCACAATCTACAAAGGCAATGAACTCCGCTGGAGCCTGTTGAAAAATGCTTTCTAGAAAAATGTCTGCTGCCTCTTGATGTTTATAAATGGCCTTGACCCATGAATCAGTGCTAAGATGGAATGAGTTTTGGTAGATATCTTGGGCTTTAAGAAAAGAAAACTTCAGTCCAGAATGCTGTCTTGGAGGGCTTTCTCCATTAGTCATTAATCCTTTAACTTATACCTTCTTCTTTTGTTTTTTCATTCATTCAATAAGCATTTCTTTTGAGGTCTTCTATTCTAGGAACTGACTAGATATGCTAGGATATTCAAGACCAAATAGAAATTGGTCCTGGATCTACTTCCTGGGAGCTGAGCTTTTAGGTAATTCATTGTCCTTTTCTCCTTTTCTATCCTAGTCTCTTCTCGCTGCACATTTTTACAGAAGTTGATTTACTTAGGTTTTGTTGTTAAAATATTAAAATCACTCTAAATTTCAATGATCGGTCTTTCAAGTTATAAGTTTATTCTTATTTCAAATTAGCTTGTTATTTATTCATATTATCTTTACTTTAGATATTTTTAGTTGTAGATGGACACACTATTTTATTTCTGTATTTTTTTTTAATGTAGTGCTAAGGATCGAACTCAGTGCCTCATGCATGCTAAGCACTCTGTGGCTGAGCTACAGCACAGCCCCTATTCATATTCTCTTTTAAGTTCATTATATTGTCTATTTATTCTTTCTCCTCTTCAATCATCTTCAGGATCTTTATTTCATATTTTTCTTCCAAGATTTCTATTTTTTCCTGTGGTCAGCTTGTATTCTTCCTCTGTCCTGCATTTGTTGCTAACTATCACTTATGGTATTGCATTTCCTTGTGTATCTAGTAATTTATTTTATTGCAAGATTATCTTTGGCTTTTGTTTTATTCTGTGGGAGTCCTCAGATTTCACATTGGTTTTGCCGAGACCCTAGGGTTTCCAAGGTTCTGGTCCAGTTTTTAGAATAATATCTCCATTGGAATTTTCTATACCCATGGGAAGTGTTAATTGAGACTTCACATCTACGAGAAATAGAGTTTTTAAAAAAGTTATTTATAGGTCTTAAAAAATTTTATCTGCTTAAGTCTCCACAGAAAATATCATTATTGCTTCACTGAGCCAGTGGAATGAGTAATTCTGTACCCTTTTTGTGAGCAGGATGTTTCTGAGTCTCCAAACTCATGCAGGTGACTTCATTAGCTCTCACTTTGTGTGGGCCTGAGGCTACTGCTTCTGTGTGTGGAGGGGTGTCGAAACCCTTGTCTCATTCTCTGGAGCCTGTATCTGGGCTGAAGTCTTTGAGGGACACCATGATACCTGCATGTATTTACTGTTTTGCTTTTCGTTTTCTTCTCATCCAGAACTTCTGACATTTCTCTTTATTTTATGGCAAACATTGTGCTTTTGTTTTTAAATTTGATGGTGGGGGGGAGGAGAAATACTGTATTTTATCTAGATCTTCCATGTGTTGTAGCAGGAAACTTTTATTTAGTTCTTGATATTTTTGGGACATATTTTGAGTACCTATGTCATTTCAGGCACTGTGGCATCTCTTGAAGCCTATGTCCTTTTTCAACATGTTTCATTAGAAACAAATTAGAAGGCACAGTGGCTAGTACTGCTGGAGACAGATACAATGACACCAATAAACAGTGGTAAGAGCCAATAATTGGAAAGAGGTAGAAAAAAATCTGTTAATGACAGAGACACTCAAAAAACATCATGTTCTGGGGCAAAAGAGTGTGAATAAATGTACTGGCACACCTATATTGCACGGTAACCTCACTGTATTACATCACAGAATAATAGCTAATGTGCACATATTAAGAAATCTTCCCCTAGTGGAAACTGGAGCTGCTGTTGACATTATCTGTTTACAGCTTTTTGATATTATATATCAGGCACTTAGGAGTATGAGAGTACATATGACTAGGTATGTTGGGGAAGGGGATTGTGCATGGAGTCAGTGGTGGGGAAATGTTAATGAGTCACCAGGGAGATCATGGGTGGGAATGATCTGTTGATCATTCACCGAGCTTGGGTAGTGTTAGTCATATCTGTCCTGAAAATGAACTGAGAACTAGCTGTTTACCATTGCCTGGAAACTGGAATTGAGTGGGATGTCCAATATGAACACCAGTTTTAAAATGGGAAGAGATGTAATTGGAGGTTGGCAATTACATCTGTTGTAAAAAGAGCTGAAGGTAGTCTCATGGATTCTACAGAACATGGCAAAGCTACCATTAAAAGACCCAAGCTGTAGATGGGTGTGGTGGTGTGCACCTGTAATCCCAGTGACTTGGCAGGCTGAAGCAGGAGGATTGCAAGTTCCAGGCCAGCCTCAGCAACTTGGTGAGGCTCTAAGCAACTTAATGAGACCCCATCTCAATATTAAAAAAAAATAATTTAAAGGGCTAGGGATGTGGCTTTGTGGTAAAATGCCTCTGGGTTCAACACCCAGTACCAAACAAAAACAAAACAAACAAACAAAAACCAGGCTACCAACAAGCCTGGGATTTTAGCTAATAAAAATAGGCAAGATGTCTAGCTTCACCCGAGGCCTGAAATAGCCTTGTCATTTACAAGCAAGTGTTTTGGGGCAACTAGAACAACACAGGCAGAAGGGGTCAATAGGCAAGACTTCCAGAGGCCAAAGAATCATCAGCTTTTATGGGAGCAAAGATGATACCTGCTGAGGCATTGGCAGTCGGCGTAACAGTGCCTTTTTTGGCTGGGGCAAGGATAGAGGAAAATACCCCTGGTTTTAGCTGCTACAGAAGACATGAATGGTGCTCTTCTGAGACTGAGAGGAAGCTGAGGAGGGTGCCAAACTCTCATGGAGAGAGAAGGAGAAAGAAAGCTACATTGGGACTTGAGCTGGTGATCAGGCTGGGTTAGCTCTAAGTGAACTTTTAAAGTGGAAGAAGATTGTTTCCAGCAACTTCCTTTCTTGCACCTCCTTTCATCCCTTAGGGCCTCCTCTTCCTATCCTTAGCTCAATTCCTTCAGTTTTTCTCTGGCTATATTAAACTACTCTCAAGCTCCATCACTTCAGTGTTTCAGAAGTAGATGTCAAATCCAGGGAAAATGTTGCAGCATCCATTTTATTTAACATTGTGTCGAAATTGGCAGTGGGCCTGCAGTGAGTGGAGAGGAGAATGGGAGGTGAGAATGTGGAGATGATAAAGATATTTCATGTAATATTCGAGAGGACTGTTGCTTCTACCAGCAATTGGAGAGCTGGGACACTAAGGCCCTGAGTTCAGCTTGATTTTAAGTGGGGCTGCTTCCTTCCCTAAAAACCTGTCCTAGTGGACAACTCAGAAATATAGTAGCATATAATTAACTTTTCCTCTTGACGAAGACATGACCCAGAGACCACAAAGATGTCTATCTCCTCCTTTTGGGTACTAGGTCTCATTAGATGCTAATTATTTACCCCTTATGTAAATTAATTCTATTTTTTATGTTTATGAAGCAATATATGTATATGTATATATATATATATATATATATATATAGTGGGTCAGATTAGATTGTAGATTGTTTTTTATTTCAATTTTGCCACTTAAAATAAGCCAATTGAGAGGGTTTACCACATAATGAAAAAATACAATTTATGACTTGACAGGTATATTTTGCTTATACCTATCAACTCATATATTTACATCAATCTAAAATTACTCATGATAGTCCAAAAGGAATCAACAACAACTGGAAACAGCTGAAATATCCATTATTAGATAACTAGTTAAACAAAGTATGGTGTTTCATACAATGGAAAACTATTCAACAATAAGAACGAATGAGCTACTGTTGATATATACAATGGTTAACTCAAAGGATTAGGGACAGTGATTTCCAGGGAAGGAACATGATGGAACTTTCTGGGTGATGTTCTTCATCTTGATAGTGACTTAGGTTGATTAGTTTTATGTCTTTGTGTGTTTCATCAAATGGCATACTTAAAATGTATGTGTGCATATGATATATGTGTGTGTGTGTGTATATATATATATATATATATATATATATATATATATATATATATAATTAACTTGTTAATGAAATGCATGTAGATGTATTTGGGGAGAAGTGAATTGATGTCTGTAACTCACTTTGGGAGGCATTCAAAATAAGATGGAGTGGTGAATGGAGAGATAAAGGGATGCATACAGAAGAAAGCAAATGTAGCAAAATGTTCATTGTAGAATTCTGATGGTTGGGTATGTGAGTGTTCACTATAAACTTCTCCAACTTTCTGTACACTTGAAAAATTTTCATATTTAAGGGAGAAAAGTTAACCCAATTCAAAATGAGCCTCACTCACGGAGAATTTGTGTCTGGAATCTGAACCCGTCCATGAGTGAGTGGGCCATCATTGCTAGGCCTCAGTGATTGCCACCTCCTCTTCCTGGCTGTCATCCTTAGAGTCCAGGTTATTCTTTTCAACCACCTGGGAAGCCTCTTTAAGCCAGTTTTTAACATCAGGCCAGCCTGGGGTCATCTTTCATGCCTACTCTTTGTCTGGTAGAGCTATAGATAACTTACAAATATACACTGTTGAATGGAAATTATGGGAAGCTACTTATGATTACAAATATTTCCTTGGAAGCTAACTGTGATTACTCTTGATTGCATAACTAGAGATAGACAGGGACTTTGAGCTTGACAAACATCCCTCCTTCCCTAACCTCTCTCCTGAACTTTCCTGAATTTGTCGAGACACAATCTCTTACCCAAATTGTAATGTAAAACCAGAAAGCATACATTTTCTGACGTTGACATTCCCATTTCACAACTCCATTTGGCCAGAGGCTCAGCTGCCATTTTCCTGCAGGTTCACACCCCTCTATGTGGGCTGGGCTGACACCACATGACCTCTCCACCATTGCAATCTCTTGCACATGTACATTACACAGAATGCCAACTATAGGTCAAAAGAGGCTGCCAAGAAAACATTTTTAAAAAAATCTTCCTTCTTCTCCAATGCTTGTTAGCTTGAAAGCAGAATGCTGCACTTGATAGTTTCTCATTGCTTTCTTAAAACTTTTGTGCAGTGCAAGGAGACATAAATAAATGAACACATGAGTTAACCCTTTGTTTTGGAGCAGGGAATTGTGTAAGCTAACACCTGCCATAATAAATAAAGTTGTTTCTACCAAACAGTCTTGTTGAGATGGAGGAAACTAATTTATTTGATCTCATCTGGGCCAAAGTCACTTGGAGAGAAAGCTGATGGACCATATCTCACCTTCTAAGGTAATTAGAAAATATTTGTGGTGACAGTTAAGATGTGACCTGGGGTGCCTCTTTTTTCTGAGTATCAGCCTAGGTCTTGGAAGGAAAGCTCTGTCTTACCAAGGAGGGCTAAATACATTTGCATTAACACCTAAGAATACACATGAAGCCCTGTTTGATGACTGGGTATCTCTGTATTCATTTATGTGACATATATTTATCGAGCACCTACTATATGCTGGGCATAGTTCTTGGGCTCTCAGATCCTGGTGTGTGGTCCTTTATGTGGCTCTACTATTTTCATGTAGTTCAGCTCTTTTGTCTGGCTTTTGCACTTTGGGTTAGGCTTTGTTTTATTTACCCCAACAGCTTTTTCACCTGTTTGTTTCTCTGGGTGAGTTAGCATGCTTACCATGGTTGATTAAATGAAGACATTCTGTGACTATGAGTAAAGCAAAGAAATGACCCTATGATAGACCCTCGGAAGATGGCAGAAACTTCAGCAGTGGCCTTGTGTTCCTGCTATGTGGCAGTTGCTAATTCTCTCTTGCAAAGTCAAATGGGACCTGGTGCCAATGCAAGAGGTGCCAAGCTCTGGGAAGTAATGAACTTTCTTTGCTATAACTTTGGATTTTGAGGAGCTACCTATAGTTGGCCAGTCATCTGGCATGCCATGAACACATATTGCTGGTTTATTTAGATGGTGTTTAGTATCCTTTATGTCTTCTATATATGTCTTCCTTGATGAAGTGCCTTAAGTTGATTTTCTGAAAGCAGTTGGCTAAGGTTGTGAGAATGTGGCCTTGTATTCAAGCCTGGGATCTGAGAATGACCAGACTCCCCAAACTTTTAAGCCTTCTTATTATTTTATCATCTTCTTTCTTTGTTTACCTACTCCACACTTTCCCAGAAAAGCCAATCAACAGTGATGCAAAGGACGATCATTAGCTGGCTGCAAACTAAAATCAGAGAAATGCTTGAAATCTTCTCTCGAGAACCTAGCTCCCTTCAATCCAACTTCATGTGCTCAAAAAATGTTTGATAAAATTCAGTGTCTTTCATTAGCTCTGAGCTTACTTAACTCAAAGCATTCATAACTTCTGTGTACACTGGTGTATGTTCTAGTGTGTGCATGAAGAATGATTTTAAACTTATAAATGAAAAATAAGAGTAATTCAACATAAAGTAATGGTAACCATGAAATATCAAAGGCACTGATGTGGAATGTTATTGTTTGTATCAGTTAGCTTTTGGTGTGTAACAAATCAATCCAGAATTAAGTGACTTAAAGCAACAACCAGTTATTTGCCTAAGATTCTGCAGCTTCTGCTGTGAGCTAACTTAGCTGGTACTGGATAATTTAGGATAGATAACCTCACTCAAATGTCTGGAGCCTTGCTGAGGTTGGCTGGACTATTAGGATTGCCAGAGCCTCTCTTTCCACATAATATCGCATTCTCCAGTAGTCCCTTCTGGGCTTCTTCATGTGATAGTGGAAAACTTTACAGCAGGAAGAAAGGGTTAGACCAATGTGCAAGTATTTCTCAAGTCTGTGTTTACATTATATTTGCTTATGTCCCATTGGCCAAAGCAAGTCAAGTGGCCAGGCTTGAGATTTGGTGGGTAAAGAAAAGGCTCAATCTGTTTGCTGGGGGAGCGGCAAAGGATTTGTGGTTATTTATTTACAATCCACTACACTGTGAATGACAACATAGGGAGTAAGCCCAAGTTTTAGGGATGGAAGGCACAATCAGACAACAGTGCATCTGTTTAACAGAAAAATGACCTTAGGCAATCATCTACCTATTCTGAATCTCAGTTTTCTCTTCTGAATATAGAGTAGTGATTATCATGAGCTTATCCTCATAAAAATACCATGGTGGACATTATTTATGAAAGTATTTAGAAAACTGTAAATAATGGCACAAATTATCAATACTTTGTATTATATCTTACTTTATTCTTTTTTTTTCCTTTGTTATATTTACTCTGCCACCATGCCTAGTTTGCCTTAGGTTAAACTCTGTGTGACCATAAGGGCCCATGTTTCCCTAGCAGACAGTAGCTCCATGTCACAGGACTGTGGAATGAGTGTACTGACCCCACAATGATTTTAGGAGATGATTCATCCATTATCATTGTGTGTGGAAGGTGAACACTTTGTTAAGCCCACCCAGGAAAATAACCATAAAACACTGAAAATTGAGGAGACAACAGAGATAATGTAGTCCAATTTATTCAGATTCCAGAACAATCTGTTCCCAGTATATGTAAACTGGTCCTGAGTGCCATGAGACTGAAGAAAAAAGGCATATAGATCCAAGATTGCACAGGATGCAATTTATTGGGGACTCAATGAGAGAAGTGTGTTTCTGGGTAGTAGCAAGACCAGGTGGATCCTTGTAATTTGGTACAGAAGATGGGGCTTACAATGTGTTCAGTAGAAAAGGAGTTCATTCAAGCCTGAATGTACCTGATTCATCTCAATCTAATATCAGAGTTAGGAATCTTCCTGACACCGGGGTCTGATTGCAAACTCTACGTGCCACTCTAATGGTTTTGTGCTAGGAAACTATGTGAAAAAACCTGACCAAGGTTACTCCAGGGCAATCATAGTGATTATGATTCAAGATGGCTGCAGTTATGTGAAACTGAATCCATAAAATTCATTTTATAGGTGAGGAAACTTAGGCCTATAGATAGATACAAGGTCACACAACTAGTTTTTGCTGATACAAGATTCCTAATAATAGTGATCTCAGTGGTTTTACATTTGTGTGTGCCTTTCTTGTACACTTCTAGTTTCTGTTTTTTCCCCCCAATTTTTCTTTCTCACTACTAGGCATTTAATAGAAGAGGATAATGAATGGAATCTGTTCTCATGCTTTATAATAGCAAATGCTGGCCACTTTAAACTAGCATCATGTCTTTGTAAATGGCAAATATCACTTTTAGAACACATAAAAGGGAATTTTGCTCAGCAGATACCTAACTCAGCACAGATAGACAATGGTCTCTTGTAAGAGGTGACTGATGATAGGTGCTAAGCAAGAGATTGCCCCCCACAACCCTGTTCAGCATTTCTCAGATTCTTTTATACTCACAAATTCCCTGGAGGCCTTGTTAAAATGCCAACTCTGAATCCATGGATCTGAGTGAGGCCTGGGATTCTGCATTTCTATCAAACTCCCAGGTGATGCTGGTGTAGCTACTCAGTGCACCACGCTTTCAGTAGCAAAGCATTAGTCAACCTCCACAGCTTCTGTTAACCTTATCTATGCCTCACTTTCCTCCTTTGTAAAGTGAAGTTAGTAATATCTCCCTTAAAGGACTGCAGTATATTAAAATCAGTAAAGTACTTAAAACAGAGATTTCCATATTGTAAGCTTACATATTACTATTAGTTTCATTTTATGCCCTCAGCTTTTCTCATTTTGAATTTTATACATTTTCCTCCTATAATCCTTTTATTAATTGTAGTTTTAATTTATTTTCTTTCCTTTTTCTTCTTCTTTTCTTTTTTGTTTGTTTTGAGTTACATTCCTAGCTCTGTTTAATTATTATTTTTTTTTTATTTTGAGACAGGGTCTTGCTAAGTCGGCCAGGCTGGCATTGAACTTGCCATCCTCCTGCTTCAGTCTCCCAAGTAGTTTGGATAACAGACAAGTGCCATCACACCTAGCATCTGATGATATATTACTTATGCAGCAAGCCTTGCCAGGTTGCATGTAATCCCTATCTTCCTCACCTCTCTGTAACTCCCACATGTTCATGGGCTCATAGAATCTTAGTGTTAGGTTGGGTTTGGGTGGACTACAGTTAATCTCACTTAGTAGGTAGGGGCTCATGCTATATCTGCCACCTTAATCAAGGACCAGTGCATAGGAAGGGAGGGAAAGAACAGAGTCTGTGTTAATCAGATTTCCATCAATCCAAGATCAGCAGGCTCCATTGCTTTGGGCCTGAGGTGAGACAGAGCATCTTGGTGGGGAGTAGCAGAGCAAAATGGCTCATCTCATGGTGGGGGGGGGGGAAGAGAGAGAGAGAGAGAGAGAGAGAGAGAGAGAGAGAGAGAGAGAGACTGACTCTCCAAGGACAAGATGCAGTCACCAAAGATATATCCCCAGGGACCTACTCCTTCCAAATAGATACTAATTCCTACAGCTTCTACCACTTCTCTGTAGCCTATTCAGCTACCAATGGATTACCCATTGGTAAGATAAGATGCCTCATGATCTAATAACTTCCCCAACACCCCCTTCCAAACATTGCTGCACTGGGGTTCAAACCTTTAACACATGAGGTTTTGTTGTACTATAAGCCTTCAACAAGTGAGACTTTGGGCTCCAGATCCAAACCATAACAAAGTCCTTCACCAACAAAGACTGGGAATGACTTAAAGAAATTCCTCCTCTCTTGTCTCTGCCCATTTCTTCTCACTGCATCAAGACAGCAGGTAAACCACTGTGCCAAAGGTAATTTTGCTGCCAACAAAGAAGCATGCACAAATCAAAACTTTGGAGAAGTGGTCTCCAGAGTGGAGTGGAGCATAAAATGGGCAGGGGGCAATGAAATTGTGTACTGGGGGTAGAAGCAGGAAATAATAAACCTTATCTTTATGTTTATTTCTTTACTAAAATATGAAGAATTCAAACACAACTAACTAATACCTATACTGGCACACATATGATTTCTATATAAATCTACATATACTGGTATATGAGCCTAAAATCATTTTTATTAGTTGTGAATAAAGAAAAATGCTTATTGATCATGTCTAGACGCTACAAATTTCACCCCTTCGTGTACAAGGAGATAAAGCTCCTCTGTGACAGAAACAATTTTGGTGTCTATGTCCTTTTCATTTTCTTCCTAGGAACTCAGAAAATGTCTTTTCCAGCACTTTTGCACTGACATAGGGTCATAAAACTAGTTTTGGCTACTGAAATGTGGGAGCACATGCTTCACTTGACTCCCAGACTTCACCTTCAAATAACTTGTGAGATCCTCTACTTGTACAAAGTCTTCTCCAGTCAGCTGAAGGAGAGATGCAGATAGTCTCTCAGATCATGTGAAGGTGGAATCATCAGAGGAAGTTTCCTGAGCCTGATCTAGGTGGGAAGAGTGCTTTCCTGAAAAAGCAGACCATCCAGGAAGACCTGCGATGGATTTTGTGGATCAGACAATAAGCATTCATTGTTTTAAGGGTGTTTTGCTTTGTATATGCTTTGAATGCATCCCTCAAAGGTTGATGTGCTGGAAGCTTGGTCCCAGTGTGGCGATACAGAAAGGTGGTGCAACATTTAAGGTATAATGATTGATGTGTAGGTTATCAGGGTTCTGGTCATCATAAAGGATTCATGATAGCTCTCATAGCATCTCTAGTTCCTGTGAGAGTGAGTTCTTACAAAAAGACCAATTGACTGCTTCCACATGCACTCTGTCCATTGTGATGCTATTTGCCATCAATTTGCAAGAGACCAAACAGATGGGTCCACCCAATCTTGGACTTTCAACCACCAAAATAAAGCCTTTTTTTAAAAAAAAGTACCCAGATTTATGCATTTTGTTATAGCATCAGAAAACGGACTAATGAAAAAGCATTGAGATTTCAGGATTTTTTGTTACTGCCCTATATCCTAACCTATCCTAACTAATACAGTTTCTTCCATAGCTCACCTCTTCCCCTAACTTCATTGCTTGGGTGTCTCATCAACCACAGCAAAAGACCTCCTGAATCCTAGATATTTAACCTCTTAAGGTACTTAGTACCAGGGAACTACAGCAGAGGATACAAGATTGCAAACTCTGAAGTCAGACTACTGGACTCAAATCTCAGCTCCAACATTTATTAATGGTGCAATGTTTTGAGAAGCCATTTATTCTCTTTCTCATTTTATTTCCTTGACCAAACTAAAAGATGATATTACTGATTTTATGAGGTTGTTAGAAGAATTAAATGAGAAAATACTTTCAAGTCAAGTTAAAACTGTGGTTGACATATAGTAAATGCTTAATAACTTTACTTTTAGTATTGATATCATTGCAACTGCAATGTTACCTTCTTTCTCCAGCTATATAGACTTCTTCACTTTATGAAGAGTATTTTTCTGCCTGTGTCACCCTCCTATTACTGCTGCCCCTCAAACTCCAGACTTCAGGAATGTGGAAAGATGGAACTAGTCAATAGGAACACCCCCAACCCAAACCATCTTTAGTCACTTATCTCACACACCAGAAATAAATGGGGAATTCATGAAGGGCTTTTGCTTCTCTGTCTCTTGACTGGATTGACAGTACAATAATCAAAGCATTAAATCCCAACAGAGACCTGATGAGAGGTTACTTTGCCTCATGTGGAACCTGCAGGACTGCAAAGAACTCAGTGGGGCAGCTTCTGTGCTAGGGTTGTGTCTGCATGATTGTGTCTCCCCTATATTCATATTCTGAAATTCTAACACTCATAGTGACAATGTTTGGAGGTGAGTCTTTGGAAGGTGATTAGGTCATAAGAGTGGAGTGTTCATGAATGAGATTAGTGTCCTTATGAAAGAGACTCCAGAGAGCTCCATTACCTTTTCCCACCATGTACAGACACAGTAATTAAGTTGCCACCTGTGAACCAGAAAGTGCAGAATCATTAGGCATCAAACATGCCAGCACCTTAATTTTGGACTTCTTAGTCTCCTAAACTGTGAGAAAGAAATTTCTGCCATTTATATACTGGTCAATCTATGGGTTGTTTTTTTTTTTAGCAGCCTGAATGTACTAACACACTCAGCGGTTATTGTGGTAGGCACACAAAGGACTTTTTTGTACACTAGATGGAAAACTATCCCTTATAAGAAAGAGTTACTATTAGTCTAAGGCTGTCAAACTGGATTGGGGAGCCTGTTCACCCAGAGTTCTGGGTCTAACCTCAGAGTTTCTGCCTTGGTAGGTCTGGGGTGGAACATGAGTTCTTAGTGATGTGGGTGCAGCTGGTCCATGGACCACAATTTTAGTAGGTCTGTGTTAGTCCATTTGATCACGTTTTGGTTATTTAAAGACAGTGAGTGGGTCCCACACTGCTTGCCCAGTCACCTTTTCTGCACGTTAAATATGTTAGGGTCTTCCCTTTGTCTTATCCTGAGTCAGGTTCGTTCTCTCTCTCTCTCTCTCTCTCTCTCTCTCTCTCTCTCTCTCTCTCTCTCTCTCATATCTAAAGATGAAAAACATTTAGATTCTGTCCTCATTAAGATTACAATTCTCTGGAGGAAAAAAAGAATATACTACAATGTGACTACAATAAATGTTTAGTTTTTTTCAAGTGTGTGTTGTGACCATCCCTAGAGGCTGGTGAATCAACAGTGAGCAAGATAGCATAGCTCTTGCCTCATGAAGCCCTCAGACAAGTGGGGAGATTGACCAGTGAACAGGAAATAGCATTCCAGTGTGATAAGGGTGTGGAAAGGAAAAGCCAGAGAGCTCTGAGATCACAGAATAAGAACCTCAAACCCCAACATCATGGCTAGAAAGTTGGGGCATTCTTCCTGGAGAAAGTGATGGCTAAGATGGGACAAGGAAGATAAATAGGCATTAAGCAGGTGAGGGATGAGGTGGGAGATTTAGGAAGATAAAAGGGATATATAGGAGCTGGATGAAACTTGGGATTGATGGGAAATGCTATATGGCTGAAATGAGCTGTAGATAGGGGTCCTGTGAGTTGGGGTAGGTCAAAGGACCTATGTACATGACATGTAAAATGGTCTTTCTCTTAACTCAGAATAGGCTTACCATTAGTGACTGGTGAGAAATGAGGGGAGAGTGGAGGGGATTGCCACTTTCTACTCAGACGTAATTGAGCCCTGCCTTTCCTGAAAGCAGCTAATTCTTCCCTGAAGTTATAGACTCAGACCCTATGTCAGTTCCTTCTTCATCTGAGGGATAGAGGATCCTTTTGCCCCCATGTTATTTGGACACCTGGAGGCATGACATGAGATAGGCAGAGCTTGGTTTTGATTAAACATTGTCCAGAGTCCACAGCAAGACAGGTCTCATCTGGAGACCTCCTCCCTGTATTAGGATCAACTGTACTGCAGTGGGTCCTTGGTAGTGCTATGGTGTGTTAGCAGGAAGAGTGGTGGGGAAGTTAGGAAGAGCTCAAAGGGAATTTGATGGGCAAAAGCTACAGGGGAGTAGCAAAGATGAAGTAAATACAGAATTCAAGATATCCCATGGATGATCTAGATAATTGAGGCAGCCTGAGTGCTTTGGGGGAAGTGTAGAATATGGAGGGTCAGGGAGAGGGAGGAAGACAGAAAGGAGAGGGGAGGGGAGAAGTGGGGTGAGGAAGGGAGATAAAATGGAAGGGGAAGGGGAGAAGAGGAGATGGAAGGAGAGGAAGGGGAAGGGGTGGGAGAAGGGAAGGGAATGGAGTAGATGGGAGAGGAGAGAAGCAGTCTTCTCAGAGGAAGAGCTAAAGGTCTGACTCTATTGGTTAGGTGAAGGAACCAGGGTTTTGACTGAAATATTTTTAAAGGAAGTGATCTTGAAGATTAGGAGAACCTGTTAGAGAGAAAGCCTCCAAATGCAAACTGACCTGGTCTTGAGACCCATTTCTGGCATAGAAATTTAAGCATAGAATTTAAGCAAGTTGCTTAAATTGTCTCTACTTTGGAATCCTCACTTATCCAGGAGAGGAGATGATAAAAGCCAATTCCCAATGCTGTTTGAGAGACTTAAAATGGTTCATATATGCAGCTCCTGGCACTTAGCTGGAACTTAGGAGATGTATGTCCCTGCACCATGTTCTTCCATATAAGCCAGGGAGAACCCAGTCATGACCCCTGTGAAGCTGGGAGGGCCAACTTGATAAACTGCAATTCCAAGGTTGCAAGAGTATGGATGGCAGGAACTCTCTCATCCTTTAAATGTCTGCCAAGCTCAGTGTGTAAATGTTCCAGGGCTCCATGAACTGACTGTGTACCAGTGAGAGAAGAATAGCTGGCACTCAGAAACTAACTTGGTTGGAGAAAGAACAAAGGTGAGATTCACTTATAGGAATATAGGTCTCTAGGCCTTGTACTCAACTGAAAAATTAAAGTGTTTCTATTGTTATCTGTTTGTAGACTACACTGGAAAGGTGAGTGTGTTACAGCACAACATAGACTTTGGATAATACTTATCACATCATTTTATAGTTTGAAACAACTTTTTGACATCATTTCTTTGGTCATTCAACATTTATTGAGTGCCTAGGTTATGTCAGACAGTCATTGTATCAGATATTCTCCAATAGAACTTTACAATCAATTCTCCTTGCCTTCTATTGATAGGAATAACTATGCGTGATCCTACTTTCTTCTCTACTTCAGGCAGGTCTGAGGAAACTTCCATTTGCATTCCTTCCCTTCAGTAATGCCTGAGTAGTTAACTAACAGTGGATAGTCAATCCTGTTAGTTAATGAACTGAACAAAAGGTTAGGTCACAGTTTTGATCCCCAGGGGCTGATTTCCTCTCTACTTGTATATACTGTCCTTTCTCTACCTCCAATGTGTATGCTTCCTTCCACCTCAAGGACTTTGTACAATTTCATTCTGCCCAGACTCATCTTACTTTAGTCTCTCGTTATTGAAATTTAATGTCATTTCCTTAACCAAGTCTTCTTTCTACACCTCCCAGACCTGGTCAAATGCCTCAGTTTACATCTCCATGAAGCCCTGGACTTCTCTAGATTGACATTTTTTAGTATTTATAATTATACACTTATTTTTATTATTATTTGATTAATGAAAGTCTCCTTGTGTCAGAGTAGGGTTGAGCTGCAAATTGGATGATTGTAGTTTATATGCATGGGATTTATTTATTTCCTATAACAATATAGACAAACAAGCATATCTAGCAGCTCACTGATGCCACACAGGGCTTAGATTATTTTTTTCTCTTCTTTCTTTGCTGATTATAAAAAGTATATTTAACTCTCATGTTTACAAGATGGTTGCTGCTATTCCAGGCATAGCATCTGTATTCCAGTCAGGAAAAAGAGGAAAAGTGAGCATCAGTTGACTATTGCTTATGGTTCATTGGCCAGAACTTGTTCGTGTAATCACTCCCAATGGCAAAATAGTTCAAAATATTAAGTTGCTTTTGTTAATGTTTTCTTTTTATTCAGTTTTACAATATATGGAGTTGGAGTAAGCCAAAAAGAAATAGTAAAATAACTGAAGTGGACCAACCTAGAGTGCCCCTGATCAAACTTCCATATCTAAGATGGAAGGAACCATGTTCCTTTGGTTCACCATCAAAGGTCCATCTCACACAATGTCTGGTTCCTTGTAGGTTCCCAGTACGCATATTGCTGAATGGAAATGAATGAATAAATGAATTCCTATGAAAAGCATCTCCCAGTTTAGATCTTGAGAGGCAGTAGAAGAGGATAGATTGATCAGTGTTGTCTTGGCACCACAGGTAGGAAAAATTTAAGATAGACACCATCAAAGTCCTCTCTATCATTTACATTGTCTTTATATGAATTAGGAAAAGGCACCCACCTCTTCCTTAAGTCATGTTACTGCCATCTACTGGAAAATTATCTTAATAAAATTAAAAATCAATTGCATCTATGATGTGAATGGTGCCTATCAGATAAAGTGAGGTCATGAGCCAAAAAAACCTGTGCAGCCCCATGTGGCTACCTTGTATAGTGGATGTGAGCAATGAAGGAGCCATTAGATCTGTCTTCTGAAGTTGAGGAGGCGTGTGGAGTGATCCTGAACATTTTAACAGGGCCTGTAGATCAAGGTTTATTTTGAGGCACCAGGAATGGGGTGAGTAGAAAAACCAAAAAGTGTTTTTCACTCTTTCTTCCTCCATAATACTGTGAGAATCACTTACTTTTTCTAAATTTCAGTTTCCTCATCTCTTAATTGAGGACAAGAACTCCTCTCCAAATATGTGTTGAATATCCAATAAGATAATGTACATGAAAGGATTAGGAATGTGCTTGCTTTAGTGAACTTTTTCACTGCTGTGATCAAAAAAGACCTCAGAAGAACAATTTTAAGGAGGAAAAGTTTATTTGGGGCTCACAGTTCTAGAGGTCTCAGTCTATAGACTGCTAGTTTCATTCCTCAGGACCTGAGATGAGGCAGAACACCATGGCAGAAGTGTGTGGTAGTGTAAAGCAGCTGGAAGCATAGTACTGGGAAGCAGAAAGTGACTCCCCTCACCACAGAAAAAATATATACCCCAAAGGCATGTCCCCAATGCCCACCTCCTCCAGCCACACCCCTTCTGCATATGGTTACCACTCAGTTAATCCCACCAGAAAATTCTTTCACTTATTGGGTTAAGGATCTCATAACTCAATCTTTTCTCCTCTAAACTTTCATGCATTGTCTCACACATGAGTTTTCGGGGGACACTACATATCTACACCATAACATTGTGAAACATTAGAAAAATGTAAGCTATCCTTAGCATTGAAGACTAACAGAAAATATTAACTGTGTGTTCAAATCTTATCTCTATCACTCTTCAGCTACATGACCTTGGATGTGCTACTCAATTGCTCTGGGTCTCAGTCTTCTCCTCTGGAAAACAGGTATGATGATATTAGAACCATTGTCAGAAAAGTTCTGAGGATTAAAATAGTAAGTATTCAATAAATGTTAATCACTAACTTTAAGGCAGGTGTGATTGCATTGCACTCTGCATCACATACCCAGTATGTTGAAATACTTTTAAATCACCCTTGACTTTGTGAAAAGAAAAAAAAAACAGTGAAGTGAAGCAGAGGGTTGCTAGACCTTTTTGTGAAGAGAGCTGACCGTGTGGATCTGTTGTGATATCTTAGAGGAGTCCCTTCTCCTCTTCTCCCCATCTCCTGCCACTCCCAAACACTCATGGCTGAATTGAGATGCTGGTCTTACTGAGTTGTAGCTGGGATGGTTCACAAAATGGCTGATGACATTTATTTCATGGAGGAGTCACATGATTTACAGAGAAAAAAGGAACTCAAAGAATGAAAAGACCAGGCAGGCAGGCAGGCAGATTGGGGCAGATTGGTTAAACAGAATCTTGGTTCCCACGGACCGTAGCTTCCCCCTCCATTCTCCTCCTGACTGCAGCCCCTCTGGGTTTGGGGCCCTGAAAACAATGTCTTCAGATTCTGGAGCAGTAAAACCAGTGGGCAGAGGGGTTTGAAGAAGCAAGCAAGTGACATTAGTTTATTCAATTGCAAACAGCCCACCTTCTGTCCAGTCTGCCAGAGCCTGATTGGCCTAATGGCCTAGTAACAAGATTTTGTCCTGTCTTCTTTTCCATTTGTCTATTTGTCACCGCTGCCACGTCCCTCCTCTGTATCTCTTCAGGGTATAGTTATGCAGGAAACAAGAAGTTTTTCCTTCATTTCTCACATCACATTCCACTGGAGTAAACAGCACTTTATTTTCCTTCCTTCTGCCCCACCAAAGCCATTTTAGGGAAACTGTGCTGAATGCCCCAAATTCCTCGGCTTGGCTGCTGTGTGGCCTGAAGCTGACATCTTTTGTGTATGTCATGGTTTATGGTAGAGTGGTTAAAAATCAGCTCCCATTCTGGTGACTAAATTTTATTGACTTTTCCAGGGCCTGTGGTGGGACTGACATGTCCCCTATTTAATTACTTCCTCCTTCTTGACAGCAGATTGAGTTAACCAGAGGACACGCAGGTGGCTCCAGGGCCAGAGAACTTGGAGTGGCCTTGGCTCTGCAGCTGAGAGGGGCCGAAGCGAGCACAGGCCTGGGGATGTAACAACCCTGCTGGCAGTTGTGAGCTGTGGTTTTATGGCTGCACTGGGGGCAATAACTGAACAGTGGGGCCTTTGGACTAATTTGAAGAATGCTTTGCATAAATCCCAGCTGTTCGCCATATGTCCGACCCTTGTAGAGGGGAGGGTGTGTTTCCCTCAGCTCTTGTTTCCTTCCCTGGAAGTCAAGACTAACCAAACCTTTAAATGCCCAGCTGGGGGTCTTTTGGGGAGGAGGATGGGTCACAAAAGCTTGAGTGGATTTAATCATAACCTAAATTTACATTACGTTGTATCAGATTTTCTCTTCTAATGGCATTGTGTCATTTGGTCCTCACAAAACCCCATAACACAGGCCAAGTAGGAATTCTCCATTTACAGATGAGAAGACTGACACCCAGAGAGACCCTGACCAATAATAAAAACAGAGATTTGGGAGATTACTCTGTGTCAGGCACTCTTCTAAAGATTTGAAAGACATTAATTCCCATTTCATAGTTGCATCAGTCCTACAAGGCAGGCAGCATTACTGTCCCTACTTCACTGATGAAGGAGATGACCTCAGAGAGGTTATTTAACTTGCTTGAGGTCACACAGTTAGTTAGCAGTGGCACTTGGTTTCAAACCCAAGCAGCCTGGCTTAGGAGTCTGTATATATAATCACTATGCATGCTATTAGCCAGTTTGACATTGATGGAACTGGGATTCACACATAGGTACTCACACTCTAAGTTCGGGTTTTCCCCTATGCCATACCACTCATCTGAAATTTGCTCCTTAAAGATCCCCTATTCCTGGAAGCATTAGCCACAGCCATTTAGATTTGGACTCTTTTCATCTGGTATTGCAAAGTCTTTCACTTAAATTCATTTAATTACTCCCTTTCTACCTACTTACTGTGAAGTCAGAGGCTTAGCCATCCAAAGGAGCTATAAAGTGTTAGGAAATCGCTCCCAGACCAAGGCTTTGGAAAAATACAGGTATCTAGGTGTCAGGAGTTGCTAAAGCTTGGCAGCCTAATGCCTGGAACAGGTATTTTCCCTGCCCATTTCCTGGGAAGAATGGGCGTTGTTCTCACTGGCTGGCTGATTTTATGAGCATGCGCCCTCCAAAGTTTCACCCAGCCAGAGAGGTGGTCTCTCCAACTCCTTTGACAATTATGGACTTCGTAGCTAAGTTGGCCTTTTAGCCTGTGGTAAGTGTAAACAATCAGGTGCAAGCCAGGGAGCTGTTTGAATGTGCAAGCACCTTCAGCTGCTCAGGCTGACTTTCTCACAAGAGAAAACCACTAAAAACTTCCCTCCACATTCACTGATGTCCCAAGGAAAAACCTCTGGGTGTGTCCAGATTTTTGTATTTCATAGCTGAAGTCAAATGTAGGACTAATCCAAATTAGAATTTGTGATTATGGCCAAAAAGTAGAAATGGGACTCCCATTTTCAGTTCTGAGTAGCCATTTTCTTTCCTCATTTGCATATTAATATTGAAGTTAGGCATTAGGTAACATGAAGCACAACTTTGGCTGAGAAACCACAAAAAAGCATATTAGAAGGGGAAGAACAGGATGGTCTGGGTTGTAGGAATCATGCTGTTGGCAACTGTTTCTCTAGGTTGGTTTTATGATGTGGTTATGTAGGGTCCTCCAAAGGGTCATGTGTTGAAGGCTTGGTCCCCAGTGTAGCAATGTTCAAAGACTGGATCATCAGGGCTCCAACCTCATCAGTGGACTAATCCGTTGATGTCTGCATAGACTAATGGGAAGTGAGACCTAGTTGGAGGAAATAGATCATTGCCCTAGAAGTTATTTCTTGTCCCCAGTCCTTCTCCTCTCTCTCTGCTTTCTGGCTGCCATGAGCTGACTGCTTTTCTTCTCCACACCCTTCCTCCATGATGTTTTTGCCTCTCCTCAGGCCCAGAGGAATGGAGCCAGCCAACTGTGGACCGAAAACTCTGAACCCATGATGACCAAAATAAATCTTGCCTCCTTTAAGTTGTTTATGTCAGGTCACAGCAAATGTGTTAGTTGACTAACACATTTGGAATCCCCCAGAAATGGACCCTGTAGCAAGGATTTGGCTATAAGTAGCTCATTTGAGAGAGCTCATTAGGGTGGGCTGGGGATGTAACTCAGTAGTAGATCACTCGCCAAGCATGTGCAAGGCCCTGGGTTTCATCAGTACTGAAAACAAATAAGGCATCATTATGGAGTGGAGAAGTAATTCTAGAAAAGAAAAGAAAATCAATTCAGTGTCAAAACAGGTTACCATCTGCATATCAGAGAGAATATTTGGTCTTTGATTTTTTGGGATTGGCTTATTTCACTTAGCATAATAGTCTCCAGATCCACCTGTTTACCCACAAAAGTCATAAAACATTCTTTTTTATGGCTGAGTAATATTCCATTGTGTCAAAATACACTCTACTGTTATGTATATCTAAAAAGAACAACAAAAAACAGGTTACCATTGTGGGTGGAAACTGAAATTCTGCTGGGGACTTCAGGTAGATAGTATGGAATATACTTGAAGTCTTATTTGAGGGATGGGAAAGCTGTACTATTTATTCACCATGTCCTGTAATTGATTTAGAGTTACCTCTACATATGTTAACTCACTAAAATTCTGGCCTCTCCCACCTGTGGCCTGAGAATATCTCATTTGTTTACAGTAAGAATGTGTTAGGCCACATAGGGATAGTGAGTATCAAGGGGATATGGACAGGACACTCACATCATCCACTGCTCTCTGCTTAAAAGCCAAACCAGTTTATGAAGGAGGAAGATATGAGGAAAGATGATATATGATAATTAGAATTCTTTTAGTTGCCAATGATAAAAATCCCAATTCAAGTAATGTAAGGGGAGCTTTATCTGATGGTATCATCTATGGACATCGAATTTCAGATTCTTCAGCATTTGAATGTGGATTTGAACCATTGGCTCTACAGGGGCCTTTTATCTAATTTTTATTTATTCTTTTTAGATATACATGACAGTAGAGTGTACTTTGATATATTAAACATACATGGAGTATAGCTTATTCTAATTAGGACCCCATTCTTGTGGTTGTGCATGCTGTGGAGTTTCACGGGTCATGTATTCATATATGAACTTAGGAAAGTTATCATTCCACAGTGTATATGTATTTAAAACATGTTGTACACGATAAATACGTATGATTTTTATTTATCAGTTAAGTTTTTTAAAGTATGAAATTAAAAAAACTTGTTAGGGAAGGCTTTGATTGTCTTCTTGTGGGTCATAAGCCTATCCCTGTTCCAACTAGTGTGGCTGAGAGAATAAAGCACTAGAATTGTTGGATTACAGAGGATGCTGTTATCCTACCCAAACATCCCACCAAAGAAGCAGAATTACTGGGCTGGAAAGAGGGATGATTCTAGTATAGTTGTTCCCCATTATCACCTGGGAATACATTTCAAGATTCCTAGAGGATGCCTAAAACCATGGATAGTACTAAAACTGAACTATGTTTTTCCCTATACATACACATTATGACAAAGTTTAATTTATAAATTAGGTAAGTAAGAGATTAAAAACCATGATTAAACATAAAATAGAGTGATTATAACAATATATAGTGATAAAAGTTATGTGAATATTCTCTCTTTGTCTCAACAAATCATATAGTACTTTTAACTTTCTGCTTCAAAGAAGCACTTTGCAGGTTCTATTTGACATTTCCAAATTGCCAGCTTCATTCCCCTTGTACTTTGAGGTCACTATTAATTAAAAAAAGGTTATTTGAATACAAGCACTGTGATACTGTGATAGTCAGTCTGATAACTGAGACAGCTACTAAATGACTAGCAGAAACAGTGTGTACAGCATGGATACACATTGGACAAAAGGGTGATTCATATCCTGGATGGAACAGAGGTTTCATCATGCTACTTATAATTGTGTGCAAAGTAAAACTTGTGAATTGTTTATTTCTGGAATTTTCCACTTAATAGTTTCAGTCTGTGGTTGAATGTGGGTAAGTGAAATCATGGAAAGGGAAACTCTGGATCATGAAAAACTATAGTAATGGGCTGAGAAATGGACTTTTAAACAACTTTTGTTGTTGTTGTTGCTGATTTCTATGGTTTAGATATTTCCACCATGGCTCATTTCAAGCTACCAGCATGATGTCACTAAACGTGAACTCTGTGTGCACATCAGCCCTTGTGCACCAATCTGAGCTAGCCTCAGAACACCACTGAGTGATTTCCCATGAAGAGGAACCCTGGCACATGATGTGGGCACTGTAGCTGTATGAGAAGGACAAGGTCTATCCTGGGAAGACTTGGTAGCCATGAAGGCTTGGATTAGGAACTGACAGGACAGCTTGCTTTGTTTGGCATGTGTGATGTTTGTGATGGAGTGTTGTGTTGAAACAAGCGATCTGCCTTTCCCACACTTCTCATCTTGCAAGCACCTCCCCAGGAAATATTCAACTGACACTTGGATGAGTTCAAAATAATGTTCAATAACATTTATTCTACTGCTGTGTAAGCTCCATGAGGGCAGGGATTTTGCTTGATTTGTTCAGTGCCATAACTCCAGAGGCTAGGAGAGAGCTCTGGACAATACATGGACACTTGATAATTGTAGCATGAATATAAGAATGACTGTAAGTCTACGGAGTTAAATGCATTCCCTAGCAATCACAAACGTGCATACTTTGTGAGTAACTCACCACACACATGACATTCAAAGCATGCAGACCTCACTTTGAATCTCACAGCTGTTATCACAGGTCTTTCCAACTTTCTGATTGTAAGCCTAGGATGGACCCCCGTTGGTGACTGACATTCTAAATCCATAGGCCACATTGATAACTGGTGTAAGACAAATGCAACTTTGGCCCTTTGTCCTGCAATGACCACTCTGCTCTCTTTGCTCCTCAGTTCGTCTAACCTGATGGTGTTTGTTGTGTTTGCAGAAGTGACTCTCCCTTCCTACATTGGGGCTCAGCTATTACCATGCAGGGACAGACCAAGATGGCATTTCCTCATTAAGTCACCAGAGCCTGCCAGGGCTTGTCTGATTAGAGTCTCCTTACACATCAGGGACAGAGAACTTTCTGCCTTTGCAGTTCTTTTGTTTCAGAATAAAAAAAGCAGAGCCAGGGAGCTGCAAGGTTGGAAAGTTGTTAAACACACACATACACACACACACACACACTCACACACACACTCACACCAAACCAGATTTGCTGATAACAGGAGAATGGGAAGGCCTGAAGCTGAGGGAGCGTTTCAAGGTCACAGGCAAGCAGGGGCCTGCGGTGGTGGTGATGGAAAAGATGAATAGACAACAGTTGAATGCATTATTTAGTGTGTTCCACATCGCAAAGCCAAGAATGGTTCCTTCGCACCAGAAGATTTGATGTATCTGGCTGGCTGTCTCCTCAGAGGACACCCCCCCACCCTCCCACCCTCCCACCCCCAGTCTCCTCTTGAGTTCATGGAGACATGGTTGTCTAGGTGACAACTGTCAGGCAAGAAGCTGCAAGCTGAAGAATAAAATCGCCTTAGCTAATAGACCGGCGTGCTATTATGTACCTGAAGGTTTAACTGCTATATTACCCTGAAAGAATCATTTGGAGGGGAGGAAGGAGCTCGCTTTTCCCTGGGCTACATCAGTGAATTCAATTTCTATTGAAGAGAGACTAGCATTTTAAAAACCACTGTGTGTGGAGCTTCGAGTCCTTTTCTTCTTTTGGTGAGAAATGATTTAATAATGAACTTACAACTGCAGGGCCTCCAGTCAGCCCCCTGGAGCCCTGGAAGAGGGAAGAGGCGGTGTGCAGGGGCCAGGGGCTGGCAGGCTCCATCCTGTTCTGTCCCTGCTCGGCCCGGGCTCTGTGACTGAGGTTACCCCAGAGCAACTTGGTTCAGATGCGTGTAGAGTCGGAGCGATAATTTTCCTCCCTCACAAGATTGCCGGGTGCCTCTAATTAACGGTTGTGAATTCCTTAGATGGGGTTGTTATCAGATGGAAAGGGGCTAATTGTACCGGTCACAATAGTTAACCTCTTCCAGAAGGAAGGGTGTGTGTGTGTGTGTGTGTGTGTGTGTGTGTGTGTGTGTGTATGCATGCACTCCTTGGTTCTTTCTGCAAATGAGGCAGAAAAGCTTGAGAATTATCGAAATTCTTTGGCATTGAGACACCAGAAAATGAAAGGCTGTATTCACTGAGACTTTTCCACCAAGCCACATTTACTGGGCTCTTTCTAGTGCTAAGCACTAAGCAATTTACTAGTTGGATCACATTTAACTCTCCACATTTCTGACTCTTCAATATGATGATTTTTATCATGATCTATAAATGGGGAAACTAAGGCTTAGGAGGTTAAAGAGACTTGTCTAAGGCCTCAATCTTTTAAGTGAGGGGTTTTAAAATTCAGAAGATTCTACCACAGACTGAGAAGTGAGCAGGAAAACAGGCACTCACTGCATTAAAAGGCAAGTAGAAGCCCTTATGCAATGATCTGGGCAACATTGCCAGGGCTGTCCCACCCTCTGGGCACCAGGGTAACCTCCTGCCTTACCTTTTGCCCCAATTTGTGGCTCTGCCCTGCATTTTCTTTGGCTTCCTTCTTGGATTACAAATAGTATCTTTGTTCTATTTCCCTGTGACTCAAGTCTTGCCTTCAAATTGCCTACACCTCTTCAAAGGCAACCCTCAAAAGACACACCTATGTTAGTCTCCCACTATGTTCTGGGTGGTGTTAGGTAATTGAAGAGACATAGATAAATGGCATCAAGACCCTGCTTTGGGCCAGGTGTGGTGGCACATGCCTGTAACCCCAGCAGCTCCAGAGGCTGAGGTGGAAGAATTACAAGTTCAAAGCGAGCCTCAGTAACTTAGCAAGACCCTAAGCAACTCAGCAAGACCCTGTCTCAAAATGTAAAAAATAAAAAGAACTTGGAATGTGGCTCAATGGCTAAGTGCCCCTGGTTCAATCCCAGTACCAACAAACGAGACAAAACAAAACAAAACCTGCTTTGAAGATAGTCAGCTTAGAGAAGGAATGAGATGAAAATACACAGTCAACATGACAGGATTGGTACAGTGATAATAAGGATAACAACAACAACTATTTTCTGAGTGCTTCCTATGTGCCAGGTCTTCTGCTGAGCACTGGAAACAAGCCCATGAGAAAGGTGATATATTGTTATTTCTATTCTAGAAATGAGAAAACCAAGGTATAAGGAGGTTAGACACTTTCCCAAGATCGTACAGGTAGTAAGTTGCAGAGCCGGAATTAGAACTAAGATACTATGACTCCGACTCCAGAGTGGATTCTATTAAACACTATTCTATATTACACATATATAGATCAGTATAGAAGCATGCATATATTACATAGAAAACCCAGATGACAGGTCATAAATTCCTTCCTAAGTAGAATGGTTCACAGAAAGAGACAGAGAAAACGTATGGGGGTGGGTGGTAAGGTTGCAAATTGAGAATTTTATTAATTTATTTATTTTTTAGTGATTGATGTTTATTTGCTTAAGTATTTGCTAGGAGAGACAGAGGAGTTCTGTACCAAAGTTCAAACACATCACGTATGAAAGTACATGGAATCAATAACCCAGAAGACACAGTGGACACACTGGGATCCTGCTTTTGCCTTATGGCATGTATCTAACATTGCATAGCAAATTATTCCAAAGATTTGTGGCTTACAATAAATATGATAATTATCAATTATCTTTCATGCTTTCTGTGGGTTTGGGTTTCAGGAGTGACCCACATGGGTGTTTTTGGACTTGGAGTCTCATGTGAGGTTGCACTTATATTTCACCTGCGTTGTAGGCATTCAATATGGCTCGCTCACATGGCTGCTAAGTTGGTGCTAGCTATTAGCCAGGGACCCAAGTTCTCAGTGTGGGCATCATTCCACAGTGCTGTTTGAATGTCCTCATGATGTAGCAGCTGGCTTCCCCAGTGTAAGGAATCCAACAGATTGAGGTAGAGGATGTAATACCTTTATAACTTAAATGGAGTCATACAATATCTCTGATTCAATATGGGAGAAGACTACAAAGGGACACAAATACCTGGAGACAGAGATCGCTAAGGACTATCTTGTAATCCACCAACCTCAGCTTAATGTTTCTATACATACAATGCAAAAATCCACACAGCCTTCCCCCATTTGCTTTAGGTTTGCTGATCTACGTGATAGGCCTTTAGGATCAGGGAGACCAGTATTTTATGAGGAGATGGGGTGTTTGATATCTCAGAAGTTCTGTGGTTCTGAACAAAATGGCAGTTTTGATGAGGAAGGAGGAGGTGAACTCAAATTGATAGGGAGGCTGGGAAGAGAGGCTAAAACTTGGGACACCTTTAGGTATGTTGGTAACTAAGCCAAAGTGCTAAATACTAATCTACTATCATTTAGATATTCCACCAGGCCCACGTCCTGTGGGAACATAATATATTCAACCAGAATTTCCAACTAGGAAATCAGCTTGTTGATCACATGCAGTCAGTAGAAACACTTGGATCCTGCTTTTTTCCTTATCCTTCCATGCTTTGCATATACCTGAGATATGTGCATATAAGAGTATCAAAATTATTGATGAATAAATTGCTTTTTAATGGAAAGTTATATTGGAAATAAATATAGATTTAATAGATTCAATGTTTTATGACATCCTAATTTGTGCTGAGCTATATGCCATGATAGATACTGGGGGAAAGTTGTAAGCAAAGAAGACATGATTCCTGTTCCTACGGTGCTTAGAAGAAACAAGTATTGATTAGATAAAAATAAAAATAAACATGTACTTACGAACAGAGATAAGCACCATAAAGGAAAAGATGTGGCATCAGGAGATTAAAGACAGGAAACACAAAGGAAGTAAAGTTTGAGCTAAGATCTGAAAGATGAACAGGTAAAACAAACAGGGAAAAACAATCCAAGTAAAGGGAATAGCATGTGCAAAAATGAGTTTTTGCAACTGAAAGGATCCTAGTGTTTCTGAGACATAGGATGTGTGTGTCGGGGGTGGGGAGTCAATTGTAAGAGTAGGGTAGAAAGGACCAGATCATGCAAGACCTTATAGCTATATTTTTAAAATTTTTAAATTTTTTTTTAGTTGTTGATGATTTACCTTTATTATTTTTATTTATTTTTATGTGGTGCTGAGGATCGAACCCAGTGCCTCATACATGCCAGGCAAGTGCTCTGCCACTGAGCTACAGCCCTAGCCCCAAGACCTTATAGCTTTATTAAGGATGTTGTCTAATAATGAGAAGGCACTTAAAGGTTTTATAGTAATACAACTGCGTGATCAGATTGGTACTTTGAGAATATCCATGTCTGACGTATGGAGACTGGACGAGAGGGGAAAACTGGAGGCAGGGAGATCAGTTAGGGAGCTCCACAATAGAGATGTTGGTTTAGACCATGATGTGGGTAGTAGAGAGAGTGAGAAAACAGTGGAATTGAAATGTATTTGGGATGTAGAGCTGACAAGTTATTCTGAGCTGGAAGGTAAAAAACAAGCACCAAATGTCAAGGGCCAGGTAAGGATATGAAGGGAAAATGGGAAGTCAGAATGGACTTTTACCTCTAAAAGGTAAAAGGAATAGTGTCATGTATGAAGCACAGATTGGCTAGAGAAAGCTAGCACCTTAGTTTAAGGAGAAGGGTTGCGTAGTGCTCTGGGTGTTTGAGCAGAGGTCTTTGTTGCTGAATCATTGGCTATTCCTATGAATGGTTCTGGTGTGTAACAACCTGTAGAGGTATAAATAATAATGCTATAATGATCACTATTGCTGTTCTTTCAGACAGAAGACATGTCATGTCACCAAGTGCTCCCTGGCATCTTTCGCTGAGTAGAGCAATTCTACTTTTGGGGGGTATAGTTTGTAAAACAATATACTTGTGTCAAAGATACGTTTCCAAACACAGGGAGATTTAAAAGTAGTCAGTTCTTGCTGGGTGTAGTGGCGCACACCTGTAATGCCAGCGGCTCAGGAGGCTGAGGCAGGAGGATCACGAGTTCAAAGCCACCCTCAGCAACTTAGTGAGGCCCTAAGCAATTCAGTGAGACCCTGTCTTTAAATAAAATATAAAAAGGGCAGGGGATGTGGCTCAGTGGTTAAGGGCCCCTGGGTTCAATTCCTGGCATACACACACACACAAAAAGGTCAGATCTCAAGAGCAACTTCATACTGCTCATCTGAAATGATAATTTTATTTAAAAATATTGGTAGGTATCTTAGTCAGCTTGGGCTGCTATAACAAAATGCTATAGATTGGATTGCTTAGTCAATATAAATTTGTTTTTCACAGTTCCGGAAGCTAAAAAGTCCAAGTCCAGGTTGCTGATATGCTCAGTTCTGGAGAGGGCCCTCTTCCTGGCTTGTAGACTCCTGTCTTTGGCTGTGTATTAGCACTTTCTCTTCTTCGTGTTCTCAGTGAGAGAGAAAGCTCTGGTCCCACTTCTATTTCTTATTAAGACACTAATCCTGTTGTGGGAACTCTACCCTCATGACCTCATTTAAACCTAATTGATCTCCCAAAGGCTCTACTTCCTGTTGCCCCATCACATGAGGATTAGGATTTCAATATATGAATTTGGAAGGGACACACTCAGTACAAAATAGTAGGCATTTAAATAGGGAGACCCAAGACCAATGGAATGTATTACAAAGATGGAGCCAAATAAATATAGGAATATGATTATAAAGGTGGTATCTCAAACTAGTATGGAAAATGATGGATTGATTGACAACTGATGTTAGGACAACTAGCTAGTAATTAGGATAAAATAAAAATGAACTGACTACTCATATCATATAATAGGAGAAATTTCATTTTTTGGGGGGGGGGTGTACTGGGGCACTCGACCACTGAGCCACATCCCCAGCCCTATTTTGTATTTTATTTAGAGACAGGGTCTCACTGAGTTGCTTAGCACCTCTCTGTTGCTGAGGCTGGCTTTGAACTCATGATCCTCCTGCCTCAGCCTCTGGAGCTGCTGGGATTACAGGCATGTGCCACTGTGCTTGCCAGAAATTTCAAATTTGATCCAAGATTCAAACAGAAAAAGATGAAATCTTCAAAAGTTTTAGATGAAAACATAGTATAACTTTGGAGTAAGCAAGACCTTTCCAAGTATGACTTAACAGCCAAAACCTATGAAAGTTAAATAAATTTAGCTACATAAAAATCAGACTAGACTTTCTGCATGAAAATGGTACAAAATACAATAAACAAAGCTAAACAATAATAAGAAGATGCAAGTAAGTCATCAACTAGAAGAAAGGTTACCATTTATGTCACAAGGTACAAATATTGCTAGAAAAGCCTATAGGAAAAACAATAAACAATTTGAAAATGGATGAAAAATGTAAACAGTTTACTTAAATGAAATATAAATGATTGTAAAAGTTATGAAAAGATGCTCAATTACACTCATGAGAAATATGCAATAAAACTACTGATATACCATTTATTTATTTTTTTTAAAGAAAGAGAGAGAGAGAGAATATGAATCTTTTTTTTTTTTTTTGTATATGGACACAACACAATGCCTTTATTTTTATGTGGTGCTGAGAATCTAACCCAGGTCCCGCCTGTCCTAGGCGAGTGCTCTACCACTGAACCACAATTCTAGCGCATATACCATTTATTTTTACCTATCAGGTTTAAAAAGCAACACAACAGCAACAAAGGTCCTACTGCCTATTGCAAAAGTACCAGGAACAGCAACACCCATACATTCATTGTGGGAGAGGGACTTAATATGAGCCCCTCGTGGCAGAATATTTGTCAGTGTTCTTCCAAATTACAAACACCTATTCTATTTCGCCCAACTATTTAATTTTAGGATTTTATCCCACAGAAATACGTGCTGTCTTGTGCACCGTTGTACATACAAGGCTATTCATATAGTAATATTTGAAATAGCACAAGATTGGGAACAATGAGAATGGTTCACAATAGAAGACTGGTTAAGTAAATTATATCTTTCTGATCACTGTAAAAATAAGTGAGGGAGATCTACTACTGATATGGTAAGGTCTCCAAGATATACCTTAAGTGAAAAAAGCAACAAGCAAACCACTATATTCTTGTTGCTACTTTAAGCAGGCGTAATTGATATCTGTACTGATATTTGCTTGTGTATATGAAAAGAAATTAGGGAATAATTATATGATATGCATTTTTCACATCTTAACAAAAATGAAATAGGAATGTCTTTCATTATATGGCACTTTAGAATTATAATTAGCCATATTATTTTCTTTCTTGGTGGTACATAAAATAATGGTGCATCTTACAATTGATGGCATCTTAGATTTGATGGAATACAGTAATAACAGTGGTTACCTATTGTGAAGAGACTGGGGAAGGGATGAGGAAGAGTCTCTTAGTTTATGTGCTTTGTAACGGTTTTCATTTGTGCCATGTGAATTTATTGCTTACCCCCAAATGGAATAAATGATAATATTAATAAAAATGAAATAATAGAAGCTAATATATATGGTGGGCAATAGATTAGTTCCTAGGGTATATATACTCCTAGAGTGATGTTCCAACTAATAGAGTCAGTTCTAATGAGATTTAAAATGGGACACAAACTGACCTACACTTGGCACATGCTAGTTGATATGACATAACAGTGTGCTATGAAGATCTGTGTCCTCCTGGGAGGCTGTTGGCTTCTCAGCATCAGGCTCAGTTTGGCCAGTTGACAGGACATGTGATTTTTCTGGATTAGGCTAATGAATCTTTAGTTTGAGAAGCAGAAAGACACTCCCTCGTCATAAAGCTTTAGGAAAAGTGGAGACCCACTGTACAGGCATCTACTATAACCTAGTAGAAATTTTTAGAGCTCTTAGACAAAAGTCAATGCTTGGGTAAACACAGGACTGAACCAAGACTTTACTGTTACCATTTTTTTCTCTTCCATAGACTAGATGAGCTCTGAATTAGATAGTTTTTTTTTTCTTTGTGACATTTATTTTAGTGTTGAGAATAATTGCTTCTCTTCCCTTCCTCCCCACTCCCATAAATCTTTATCAGCCTCATCTGGCTTGAATCTAGTTGCTAGGGGTTTTAGTTTGGAGCTAAGTGTTCCTCAGAAGCCCATGTGTTAAAGGTTGGGTCCCCAGAGTGGTGCTTTTGGGAGATGGTGGAAACTACAAGAGGTGGGAACTAGTGAGAGGTTTTTGGTCACTGGAGGTTTTAGCCTGGAAGGGAACTGAGGCACTCTGGTCTCTTCTCTTTATCTTTTTCAATTCCTGGCCACCATGAGATGAGCAGCTTTGTTCCACCACACACACTTGCCATGACTTACTGCCTTACCATAGGCCCCAAACAACAGGTCAATCAATTATAGTTTGGAATCTTCAACTCTGTAAACCAAAATAAATCTATTCTATTTATAAGTTGATTTATCTCAGCTATCTTTTATAGTAACAAACCTAACACATTAGATAAGATGTTGATAAGAAACAGGGGAACAATTATCATGGGAAGGGCTAGATATAGTATTCTGAGTTGTGTTCCAAATGCTTTTAATGAAACGTAGAAACTGGGAGAAATCATAGCAAGTCTTTATTTTTCTGGGTGGAAACCTTTGTAACTTTATGAAACACCTAGTTTAGGTTCAAGAAATCAGGATTTTAGTTCCTCAGTTAACAGCTGGATGATTTCTGAATAGTCTTTTAGTGGCTCTTCCCCTTCGTTTTATGGATGTGATAATACCTTTTCTTCTTTCCTTAAAAGACTGTAGTGAGAATAAATGACAGTGTTTGTGAAGACATTCAAACACAAGACTATCAAGATGCTACAGGTAGAAGTTCTAATTTTTCTATCATTTAAAGGCAAAACAGAATTTGTGTTGAGTGGTCACTTGACAGAGACTGGTCATACTTCAGCTAGAATGTCTTCTTTCCCAATTGTACCACGTGGCAGTTAGGAAACATCTCTGAACAATGACAATTAGGAATAAGGAGGGGCTAGTCCTGTCACCACTTGATGAAGGAAAAACACTAATAACCAAATATCCTTCACAAAGTACTTTCACACACTTTATGCCACATCATCCTCCCAACATCTTTTGAGGTAGGTATTAACATACTATTGCTGTATTACAGAGAGAGAATCTGATATAGGGAGCTGAGCTAAAATTTGGATGTGGGTTTCTCTGGCTCCAAAATTTGCTCTTCACAATACTGACTTTCCCTTCTCTTATACTCCCTGAATTGATCTCAGTAATGTGTTGCAGATATAAAAGAAATCTGGGGCTTGAGCTGCCAAGGGGACCAGAGATTAAGAATGGGGGGCATGGAAACTTTTTTTTTTAACTTCTAACAGAATCTATTATCACATGTATACTAGGACATATGGAGACCATCTGGAACTAAAGCCACTTAGGTCATTGTTGAAATTCAGTGTAAGAACAATATATTTGAGTTAGGTAGAATTATAACACCCTAGTCTCCTAAAAGTTTGCCTTCAGGAAGAATGCCCTTGGCAAATGGTAAATAAGAGTAGCAGTAATCTGTTGACTTACAAAATAAAATGTCAGTTGATATATGGAGTCATGGTACTAGTTGACCTTAAATGTCTTCAGGCAGGTTGTATTCTAATCTTACCATAGATGTCACCGTTAATGATCTGGCCATGCAAGATTACACAAACAAAAGGGGCACCTACAAAGGGATCTAAGTCAGTTCCATTAATCAAGTGTCATTAATGAAGAGCCAGATAAACAGTTCCAGGTGGTAGCAGGTAGGGCCAGACTAGGGAAAGACAAAATGTAGTCCTTGGGCAAAATCTGGCCCCAGTCTGTTTTTTGTAAATAAAGTTTTATTTGAACAGGACCATGCTTATTTATTCATGTATTGCTTGCTTTTTTGCTACAGTGGCACAATTGCTGTATGCCACAGTCTGGCTGGGCACAAATCACGAGCCACTCAAGCAGGAACAAACTTTATTTCCGAACTCCACCAGCACACTCCCCAGGAACTCTCCCGAACACCACCCACGCGGCTCCTCCAGGAACACACCACACACCAACCGGAACTCCCTCCCCCGGGCTGCGTGCGCTCGCGCACTCACTCTCGGAACCCTGTGAGAACTCAACGGGAACTCCAAAGTAGCCGGCGCCCGAGGCAGCAAGAGCCATCCTATTACGGGACAGTAAAGGTCTAATATACAATTGAATACACAACCTGTTTCAATCCACCATCATCTTAATGGCTTGCCTCTCAACCATATTTCTGGTAAAATGCCAGGGGCCATTCCGACTCGGCTGTGGCTCTCAGCAGCTGTATGGTCTGCAGTGCTGAAAATATTTATTATCTAGTCCTTTGTGGAAAAATTTTGCTGACCTCTGTTCTAGTCAATGGATATGTAGGTGAGCTTAGACTTGTGAACACTGCCAAAAGCCCTGGGGAATGTCTTTTATTGATGAGATGTAAGAAGAAAAGAACAACAAGAATCTCTGTGTCAATAACTATGTCCAGAGAGATGCTTCCAGGGGCCTGTTTCCACCTGAAAGAGGGCAGTGATCCTATGGAGTCAAACACCAAGGAGCCCTAAATTACATGTATATAATATATCTGTTTGTGGTCTGAAGAGTCTCAGAGATCTGGACATCCACTCCATTGGCTGCCTTCTCTAAGAACCTCCTTGATGGTTGATCAAATCTGAGACAGAGAGAGCCCTTGTTAGAAAACTACTGTGAGTGATGTCCCTTGGATATGTGAGTCTTCTCTTGGAAAATTAAGTGACTTGACAGGCAATTTTCAAGGGCTAGTAGAGAATGCAGTGACAGCAGCCAATCAGGTTCTCATAGATGGTTTTTGAGCTAGGAATCTAAACTAGTAGATTGTGAGGGAACCTCAGTGACAATCTAAGCAAAAAAAAAAAAAATGGAATGGCTTGTTCAGGAACTCACTATGAAGCAAACAGTAAAGTCTTCTACATCCCATTTAAGTGTTTCTCACCATGCCTTGAAACTTAACATCAATACATAGAACATTGTCTTAAGTATTCAATGAACCAGCAGAGTGTTTAGAGGTTCAATTATGGCCTGCCCTTTATTATCTGGACCTGCTAAGCACAGATCACTATTTGAAGGAAGCCATAAACCTATGGCCATCCCCGAAGCTCAGTTTCTTCCAGGGTTAAGAGGTTGGGAAGGGGGTTATGAGAAAACTTTTTTGAGTTCATGGGAGATGAAAGAAGGAGGTATCTGAAATCGTTGATATAGGACTTATTCATAAATGACTGGAGCAGTAACCTGGGTCAGAGTCTATGGCACAGGAGGTAGGACAAGTAGACAAAATAAAGGGAAAGAAAGGAAGCACATCCCAAGAATATTGCTAGGGTCTATACCCTTGTGTATGAAATCTTCTAGACTGAATCAACATCCAAAGGCATGATAATTAAGGAGAAATAAAGACAATGCAAGCCAGGGAAGGAATTCCATATTATATGCTGGAGTTGTATAGACAGACTGAAGTCATAACAATAGTGTGAGACATACTGGATCAGATTCCATGTGCTGATAATATACCAAACTCTCATATAATAGCAATTTCAGTGTAGGCTCATAGGGTTCCATAAAGCCATTGTTATTTTGTAGGTGACTCTGTAAAAACCTGGAATAAATGTCGATAAACTTGGTTTACATGAGGACCATTATTGCTCTAAATATGAAGCATATAAGCAACTATAAACAGAGTGCCCAGTGGAAGGGTTGCACAGTAACAAAATAACTGGTAGGTTGAGATGGTTGCATAATCGAGTATCACATTCTGTTTAGAGAGATCTGAGGCATCCATAAACAAGCATAAGGCCAGACCAGTGGAACACTTCAGCAGCATGGTAAAACAAAAACTTAAAAAGTAGAGTAAGGAAGACCTTGAAGACTAGTGTTTGGAGGTGTCCATTGAGCATGGAGTTCTAAATACTGCTTTCCACACCATAAGTTAGTTTGAAAATCTGGCCACCCCTTTAGATCATGGGCCTTTGAGTAAAAGAGAGAGAATGTGTGTGTTTGGAAATGAAATCCTGAATAAAGTGTTATGTTGATAATCAGTTGGATTTGTTTTTGACATTTGTTCCAAGACAGTTGAAAAATTTGTTGCATAGCTGTGAGCATTAGAATGTGTAAAAAGTACTAGGGACCTGAATCTACACAGCCACATCTATCTAGTGCCTTCTTGCTTAATAGGGGAAATTAACACATAAACAGATAATTTGGAGATAATATATTAAGATCCAGATAGTTAAGGGAGAACAGAGGAGAATCTCATTGCTCAGTAGAAGATGTTTTGGAAGCTTCTGGGGCCACTAATGGCATAGTCAGTGAAGCATAAAGAAAATCAGGGGAACTAGAAACAAGAAGAATGGAGAGATTCAAGAAGTAATGAAAAGGCAGCAGTGTCAAGTACAGAAAATAGGGACCAAGAAAAATTTCTGTTGGATTTGGAAATGAGGAGGTCAATGCTGATTTTAATATGGATGATTTCATATGGTGGTAGAGGAGCCAAGTGCTAGTATTGAGGACTGAATGGAAACAGTAGCATAGGCTACCCTCTGAAAGGTTGGGAGAACAATGGACAGTGATTGGTGGAGGTTAAAGGAAGGTGTGTGTGTGTGTGTGTGTGTGTGTGTGTGTGTGTTGCATGTTTAGTTTAATTTTCAGCTTGCAAGGATATTTATCATGTCTATAGACTGAGAAGTGAGTAGAAAGGATGCAATGGCAGAGAAAAGAAGTGGAACCAACAATGGAACTGTGAGGGAGACACTGGCCTTGAACAAGAACCCCATTCTTTGAGATTATGGGAAGGTCTGAGGAGTGGGTGCCATACAGTTAAGTCAGTAGATGGGAAAGGGTAGTGGTGATGGATGCTTCCATGGCTTTAATATTCTTAGATTATAGAGGCTCTAGTATAATCAGAGAGTCCAGGATGTGGAGGCTGGGCTGGAAACCAGAGGAAAGCAGCACAGGCCTGGAATGTTCCTAAGAGCACTGGGCAAAGCACTGAGCAGGGACCAGATATGTGAATATGTGAAGTTCAAAACTTACTGGAGTCCCAACCACTGTAGTATAGAAGTTTCAATGCTTCACATTATTTCCTTCTCTGTCAAGTTCATCCCATCTCTCTCTCTCTCTCTCTCTCTCTCTCTCTCTCTCTCTCACACACACACACACACACACACACACATATATATATATATATATTTCCTGCTGTGGTGGTCATGGATTTGAATTTGCAATAATTAGTTCCATGGTTTTTTTTTTGTGGAAGAAGAACGTTTCTAAATCCTTGGTAAAATAGGGAGGCAGGCCAGTAGGGCAGAAGATGGAATTTGAGGAGATGTTCTGACACCCCACCCGATTGGTCCTGTCATTCCTCAAAATAGCTCTGCTCTTCCTTTAGTGGATTTATTCCAGACCATGCAGCAAGTCAGAGCAGGAGTCCTACATGGAGTGCCTCTTCAGCAGCCTCTCTGTCTCTCTCTCTCTCTCTCTCTCTCTCTCTCTCTCTCTCTCTCTCTCTGTCTCTCTCTCTCACACACACACACACTCCTTTAACCTCCACCAATCACTATCCATTGTTCTCCCAACCCTTCAGAGGGTAGCCTATGCTGCTGTTTCCATTCAGTTCTCAATACCATAGCTCAGTTACACCCATCCCTCCCACTTTAACAACTGACAGGAACCAGCGGCCATCTTCACTGTCCACCCCTGAACACTGTGAAACTGCCCACACATGGTTGAGCCTCACCTACCCATGACCTCAGGCTCACAGATCTCTTGACTCTCCCACTCCCTAGCTCCATTCCTGTTCCAATGAATTTCATTGGAATGCATGCTATTATGGTCATCCTTGTTTTTAACCACTCTCTTGGCATTTATTATCTACTGCTTTGTTATTGCTAGTTTTCCATGTAAGTTTATCTTATCCTCTTCCTGACCCAATGAGTCAATGACCTTCTTGAAGACAGGATGGAACCTCGTACATTTGGTTGTGATGGTTCTCAGCACCAACCCTCAATTGCTGCTAAGAAAATACTGGTTTACTTGTCTAAATGGATGAAAAAATCAGGCTAAGATACATTCTGCCTTGGACAAGGTGGTTCTTTTCTGACCCCTGGAATCCATCCATTTGAGAGCAGACTCCCTCTCTGGGTAAAGCCAGGGAGAAAGTTACCAATAAATATGACTTTCTTATTGAAAAGTGTGTGAAAGATGATTAATAGCTGACAGTATTTGATGATTGTCTGGAACATGCTACAGGAGGGCATTTGGAAAAGCTTGTGGTGAAACTTGCGCCCTCTGTGGCCCTCGGGTATCCTGCAACACAAAGCTACCTCTCCTCCCTCATTCTGACCTTGTTCCCAGACATTCATTCCTGTGGGTTAGGCCTACCAGTCACATAAGTGGCTCCATAAAGCAGAGGGTATAGTCCCAGAAGTGTTGCTTGCACTTAATTTGTTTGCTTCAAACGTGAAATAAGACTTTCTTTTATTTCATCTGATTTATGGAGCAAGAGTGAAAAAAAAGATTGTGTAAGTAAGAAGCACAGAGATAACTACTATTTCTTCTTGGGCTTCATGAACTTCAGCTTTGCCTACTAAATCAGTTGCTTCTGGTTATAGGGTTGAACCATGGAGTTGGGAGGCTGAATTCTTTAAGTGTTGTTCTAAAGAAAACCCTGTCTGGGATTTTCAGTGGTGGAATATTCCTGGATGAGTAATGATCTTGAGCATGCTTATTAGATAAGATGTTTGGATTTGATCTTAAAAATGGAACAAATCAAAGGCTATTTCATTGCTTCTTGTGGCTAGATATGAATTAAAATCATAGATTTTCTAATTCACTCAAGGCCAGACTATCTTTCATTTTAAGCCCTGATGTTTTTGAATTTATCTTCATTTCTTGTTTTTTTTCTCACACCATAAAGGACAACATAACACTTGAGCACTGCAAAAAAGGTTTCAAGGCATTTCATTATAAAACTTAAAATTCCCTTTGTTTGTCCTAGCTCCATTCTCGGCCACACGCCAGGTATCCTTTATATTATTCCTGGAACAAGCCTCTCTGCCATGCTTTCCAAATCCACCAAATGCTAACAGCAGAGAGCATAGGGTTATGTATTTAAAATAATGAAGGAACACCTAAAGGTTAGGAATGACTATATACTCATCTTAACCACCTGCTGTGATTTGAATGCATCCCTCAAAGTTCATGTGTCAGACACAATCCCCAATGCAACAGTGTTAACTGGTGGGACCTTCAAGAGCTGAAGGCTCTGCTATCATGAATATAGTAAGGCAGTTGTTGCAAGAGTAGATCACTTATTAAAAGAGTGGGTTCCTGATCAAAAGGATGGTTTTGGTCCCTTCTCACTGTCTCTTTATGTGATCTCTCACCATGTGATGCTTTCTGCCATGTGATGACCCATTAAGAAGGCCCTCGCTAGATGTAGACCCTTGATCTTGGACTTCCCAGTCTTCCTAACTTTAACAAATAAATCTCTGTTCTTTACAAGTTATCCAGCCTCACGTATTTTGTTATTGTAGCCTCAAACAGACTAAGACACCACCCTAATTGCTTGATATCCTAACATTGAACTTGGTGAATTCCAAAGTATTGATTCAGTCCTGTGATGTCTGATTCCAAGAATTAAATTTGCTTCTCTACCCTCTCAGAATTTGATGGGTTCTCTTTACTTTAGACTAAAGCCAACCTGGTTCACTATGGAATCTCTTGTGTGGCAATTTCTGATCTTTCTATAACCACAGAAACCTATTTTGCAGATGATACAATCTTCATGCCACAGATCCTGTTCTATTGTCTCCATAAATATGCTCATACTTGTCAGGTCATGTGTCCCTTATTTGAATTGCAATGTCTGGCCATCAATAGCCTTAGACAGAAACAATGCCACATTTTTTTAGTCAGCTGTAATACGCAGCAGTGATTCTCAAATTTGAATGCATCTTCAAACCACCTAGGGCTCTCGTTAAAAATGAGGATTCTGATTCAGTAGATCTCGGGAAGTGCCTGAGACTTTGCATTTTTAACAAGCACCCAAGGGATGTCACACATTGATTCAATCTCCTGTAAGGTAAGTACATGTTAAAGACTAAATATATATTTTAAATTTGGCAGAGTAAAACTACCTGAAAGCATTTGGATTTTTTATCTAGTCTTATAGATGCTTCTCTTTAACTCTCGGTTCATCTGCTTCTGACCAGCAAGGACTTGAATTATTTGACTTCTAATTGGAAGAGACAGGAATCTTTGGGGTCTGCTTATGATTACTGCTTGACAAATACTGTTTGCTGTTAAAGAAACTGATTATGAGTGTGCTTTGAATGTTAGTTCTGAATCAGTCTTGCAAACATAGTAGCACCTAACTTATCTTGGTTCTTGGTCTTACTTCCATTCTATGGGACAACCCCCACCCCCAGGCCTTTTGTCAGGCTACACTATTTCCTTAGCTTTGGATATAGCTAGTATCTGTATATGCTGAAACCTCATTCTGTAACTTACCTGCTTCTCTAATGCAGACAGGCTTTTCTTACTTAATCCACAGTGGAGTCATAGGAAGTCAAAGGCAAAAGGCACTTTTGGAGGCCAGGGCCTGCACAGAACAATTGTAGACCACTCTTGAACTTTCTTCAGAGTTCTTCAGGTGACTCAGTGTGTCTCTTCTTCAAGAAGCAGCTTGTTTCATTGTTGTGATGCTCTGATTGAGAATTCTTGAGTGTCTTCAGCCACATGTTTCCTCTCTAGTAGTATGGCTGGTTGGATATGGTTGAAAATATGTGGATGTGTATTAATAAGGACATGCCTGTATAACCAGTATGTACATAAGTGTAGCCTTGCATATAAACAAAACAAGACTGGGTTGCTTGACTTTCTTCAAGGAGGGCACTCTTTCCCCAAACCTGACATCAAACTGATCAGATCTCATTTCTATTCATTGGTAGGTGTTAGTTTGTTGTGGTTACTTCAAATCAAAACTGAATAATTAGAATGTCCCATTTATCATATGTAAAGTCAAAACTCCAAGCTTGTTTTAATTACTCCTTGACCAGCTCAGGTGTCTTTTAGACTCAAAGCCTGCAGTGGGAAGGTTAGGTAAAATGAGAGGAACCTTCTCCTTTCTCTTCGCTCAACTCCTCCTCCATTTGTTAACTATCATTTGGCTACAGCCATTTTTGAAGTTGAAGTTGAAAAAAGAGGTTAGGAGGCAGACAGTTCCAACTTGATAGAATGATGTTGCTCTTTCTGGACTGGATTTTCAGATGACTAAAACTGGACCCCAGTTGGCAATCCTGGATGGCCAAGGGAGATGAATACAGTAAACTCTTTTCTCCAGAGCTGTTCTTCTGGCCCGACTAGAGACTCTCATGGCAGGAGAACTCTCTCCTACTGTTTTTTTGACTTCTGTCTGATATATCTCTATAAAGGGTGGTGGCTCAAAGCTGCTCCTTAGCCAGATATCTGGCAGAACGGCTCCATCTTCTTTCTGCTGAGATTCCATTGCACTGCTGCTTATGGCCCAAGCTGATTCCACTGCAGCTCTTTCTCCTCCACAGCCACTTATGTCCTATAGACGATGGTTAAGCATCCTTTGTCCCAACACACACTTGGAGTCCAGGGTCAAAAAGGCATCAGCCTTTGCTGGCTTGGCCATCACAGTAATTAATGACTGTTTCCTCTCCCCTAGTTACATCAAGGATGGAGGCAAATCTAAGCCCACAGCCTGCTATAGGTTTCCTGGCATGAGTGAGGTCCCCTGTGGCTTTCAACCACAGATGCATTGTAAAGCATCTGGAAGGCCACTAACTGGGCTTGGAGTTCAAGAGTATCACTCGAACGTCTGCCCCTTTTTTGTTCTCAAAATGGTAGATGGGATTCAAGAATTCTTGAAGGCAGTGATTTTAAGAAAGAAGTTTGGTGTTACCACCTAAAAGTTGATAATTCACACACCTAGGTGTATACCTAACAGAAACTGGTAAATCCAGTAGGAGCCATATACAGGATGTTCATAGAAGCTCTGCTCCCAACCTAGGATTGTCAGACAAAATACAGGATGCACAATTAAAATTGAATTTCATACAAAGAAAGGGCAAGATATTATAGTATAAGTATGTCCTAAAGAATGCATGAGATAAAATAATGGTCATCGTCTATCTGAAATCCAAATTTGGGCACCATTTTTTATTTGCTAAGCCAGACCATTCTAATCAAAACAAATGCCCAATGAAAGATGATTGAAAAAATAGATTGTGGTGTTTACACACACTGGAAATTATGCAGTAGTCTAAATAAATGAAAAACACACAGAAAAAAATATGGATGAATCTTAGCAATATAAAATCAGGAAAAGGATACCAAATTTTACATTCAGTATGATATACTTTTTGCTAAAGCTAGAAAAAACTGAGATAAAAATATTTGTATATTTTAAAAGAAATGTGTCTAGTTATAATATAATTACATAAAAAGGAAAGGGAAAGATGAATATATGATTTAAGATGATAACTTTGACACAGGTTGACAAGGTGATGAGATTTAGGTGATTATCAAAGATCTATATTTTGTTTGGGGTAGTGGCTTTACTAGCACTTATAGAGCAGGCTTGGAGCAATGATGAGAATATATCATTAGCCAACCCAACAGGTCCTCCTAGGCCACGGTTTGACTTTCCACTGTCTCAGTTACCTGCAGTCAACTGTGGCACATCACAATACCTAGGTCATTTACCTTGCTTCATCCCATGATGCAGGCATTCTGTCATCTCAAATCACCACAAAAAGGGTGAATACAGTACAATAAGGTATTTTGAGAGAGATCACATTCACATGTCTTTTATTACAGCGTATTGTCATAATTGTTCTATTTTAATATTATTAGTGTCATTAATCTCTTACTATGCCTAATTTATCAATTCACTTTATCATAGGTATCTGTGTATGGGTAAAAACACAGTATTTATAGAGTTTGGGTCTCAGGTACCACTGAAGATCATGGAACTTATCCCTTGCAGATATGGGAGAATAACTATACTTATGAATAATCCAGTAATCTGCATCTCATATCCCAAACTAAACTAAGCTAAAATTTAAAAGGAAGGAAAAAGAAAATCAGAGGTAAGGAGAATCCCACTATAGATGCATATACATTTTTCCAGGTTGAGGTGGGGAAGAGTACTAGCAGAGAAGATTCCTCTGAGGGTTCAACAGCTGAAACGGACCTTGAAAGATGATTAGAAGTTCTCTAGATGAAGGAGGATGGGAAAGCATTCCAAAAACACAGCCTGGCCTGTCGAGAGAACAGGAGTGAAACTCAGGGTGATCACAACCAGAGTTGGGTGACAATAGTGAAAACAGAAGCTAGAAAAGTAAGAAGAAGGCCAGGGTGTGGAAGACCCTATGTCTCCTGTCAATAGGTATGGAACTTACCCTAGGGCCTCTCAGGATGGAAAGCAGCAAGTGAGTTATGCAGAAGGCTGTTATTGTGGACCCCTAGAAAATTTTTGTACTAAAATAAAGAGTCTCTTGATAGCTAAGCTTATTGTACATGGGAGAGGGTAGAAAGAGCTGGCAAGGCCAGTGCTAAAATGATAGCCTCATGGGCTTTGTGAATGCTGAGTAAAAAATAGGCAAAGGATGAACAATAATTATGGTTCAACATCATAGATACAGGATGACTGACAGCTCTGAGATTAGAGATGGTTATTGATCCGATGGAAAAGGGGAGGGGTAACAGGAAGGGTTAGCTAATTCTCCAAAGGCAATTCCAAGAAAAATAAAAACCATTAATAAAGAAGTATTAGTAGATTCCCTTGATTGTGCTTCTGGATTTCTTGTCTTGCCTGCATTAACCTCTCCTCCCTCCCAAATCCATAGAATTTTCTCTCTCAACTCATTCTACTGCAGTTAGCAAAGTCTACTGTGTACCTACTACTCATGTCAGGTAGTATTCTGGGTGTTAGAAATACCTAGATGAACAAATTATAGCTCATGACCTTATTGAGGTTATAGCAGAGCAGAAACACAAACTATCAGCAAATATCTGTGCTGTTTGGAAAGTACTAGAATAGGTATAAGTTACTATAGGAAGAGAGAAGAGGGAGCAGTTGGAGAGTCTGACATGGGTGGCATTTAAGTTGGGTAGTAAAGATTGAGCAGAAATTGGACATGCAGATGGGGAGGAAGGCATGAAGGGCAGAGAGAATAGCAAGAGGAAATCCCTGAAGGTCAGGCATCCAAGGGTCGGCTGGAGCCAGGTCACCAATAGGCCTTGTAAATCTTTCTGAGGTTTTTGAACTTTGTTCTACATGCCATGGCTCTTAAGTAAGGTGGAGTCAGAAGCAGATCTGGGTCTTTGGACCAAAGCTGCTGGACACGTGGAGAGGATGGAATGAAGAAGGCCAAGACTGAGGTCACAGAGACTTGCCACAATCAGCTATAGGACTTCCTGTGATTCACTATGAGCCTATGGGGCGGTATGGTAATGGAGAGCCAATGAGGCCAGGACCAGAAAAGGCTTCCATGAGATAAGTAACTCCCCTCTCTGCCAGCCACATGGGTGGACCGCATGTCAGGGACATTGGCCTTCGAGGAGGCCAAGGGAGGGAGTGGATTTGGGAAGGGCTGCAGGGACAGGAAGGGTGTTTCCACTGTACACCTGCCAAAAGAAACCTGTGACTCAGTGGATGGCATGTCTGATTGCCCAGAAGATTTTACAGTCCCAAGTTATCCTGGCCCCTATCTACTTCCGTAATTCCACACTGCTTCAGAAGCAGGATGGCAGCCAAGGGGTGGGGTCTTCAGTGCCTTTTGTTTTCAAATGTAAATAATGTCTACACCAGCCATAGCCTATTGCAGGGGAATGCCTTGGTAGGAGGCACATACCATGGGAAGACTGATAAAGAGCAGGAAAAACACCTTTTTTGAAACCTGGCAAATCTCGCCCCCATTAGAGTGACCTTGTTTGTATAAGAATTTAGTTATGTCAATCCTAGGTGAGAGTAAAGCAACTTTTGTTGAGAGAGTGCCCACTATGTGCTGGGAGCTGGGCTGGACACTCTTTCTCATTATTTGATTTATTCTCCAGTAAAACCACCACACAAGATGAATATTTCTAGCTCCATTGTACAGGTGAATGAGTAAGGCTAAGAGTCCTAATGGGTTGGACATCAGATGGACAGTCGAAATATCCTCCCAATTGAAATTGGTGATGGGATTGCTTGCAATCTGACTAGTATATCATTTTCTTTGTTAATGACCAAAATGCTGGTGGCAGGCACACAAGATGAAAAACCTCTCCTTCCCATGCTACAAAGTACTTCTCTACAGCACAATCATTTCGAGAGAGAGCCATGTTTAGTTGCAAAGTCTTTAAAAAAACCAGCCACCATGGGAATTGTGTTAGTGAAAGAGTAGGGCTGCGATGGCATTCAACAATGCCTGATATTCTGTTTGCTTCAGCTGATACTTAACAGTCCAGCGGTTAGAAGATAGAAAATAATCATTCAGTCTAGCTGGGAGATTGGGTGATAAAAGGGAACTTTAGGCTGCTGATTAAATTGTTTATTTAAGCACAAGCTCAGATATGTCTTCAGCATAATGTGCTGTAGGAAGAAGATAGGGATCTGTCCTTACAGAGAGACACCGGCAGGGGCGGCAAAAATCCCCACCTTTACTCACTCCCACAGTGGCTTCTCTGTAGCATGCCTTGTCTTTGTTTCCTGCTTGGCTCTGGATTCTAAGACTTTTTGAGCTAGGCAGAATGACAGAATGGCTGTGCTCTTTGTCCGAGCTCTGCATTTTGCAGAAAAGGAAGCTAGGTCAAGGAGATGTTGTGACAGTGTTGGCAGAGAATGTTCTAGATTCTGGGTCCCTTGATTTCTAGTCCCTTGGTCTCTACATTGTCTCGTGTTTATCCAAGTGTGTGCAACCTTTGCAACATATCTTTTGCTTTTTACCCCTTCTGGACTTTTCCTGCATTCTTATTACCCACGTTTATGAAAGAAAAATTAGCTTTCTTCACTGATTTCCTTTATTTTCTTCTTCCTTCTCTGTGTTAGGACAGTATAGTTTGTGAATGCTTAGTTTACCCATTTTTTGTGTGTATGGTGCTGGGGATTGAACCCAGGACCTTGTGCATGTGAGGCAAGCACTGTACCAACTGAACTACATCCCCAGCCCCTTATCCATATTTTGAGCATATGCAAGCCCAACTTTCTAGGAAGTACTCAATACTGAGTCAGCAAACTACAGCCCACAGACTATATCCAGTCTGCACCTGTTTTGGCAAATAAAGTTTTATTGGAACATGGTCACCTGCACTCGTTTACATATTACCTATGGCTGCTTTCATACTACAATGGTAGAGATGACTATTTGCAACAAAGACTGGCCCCCAAAGCCTAATATATTTAGCATCTTTACAGAAAAAGTTTGCCAACCCCTACACTAGACAAAGATATTAATTCAATTCTAATTTGGGCCATTTCTGCACCCAGCAAGCTGAGGCCTAACTTTTGTGCCTGCAGAATAAGGGAAGACCTGCTTGCACTGAACCATCACGAGCGTGAGAATTCAGCAAGAATGTCATGAGTCACTAAGTTAGCACTGAGTTTCTAAATTTTAATTTTGGATATTTCAGACGCCAAGGAAACTCAAATTCAGTTTCTTTCCCCATGTTTAAGTCTTTGATGCCTCCTTTTCCAAGCTCCATGGCCCAGATTCTCCCAGCTGTGCCAGACTCTTCACCTGACTATGCAACTGGGGGACTGATGGCTCAGGTCTGAGCCATCTTGCTCCATTCAACACATGAATTTGCTCCAGCCATACATCTCACAGGGAAGAAATCCAGAGGGTGAAATTTCAGGGCTATAGTTCTATTCAGAGCTGGATCAGCTCCACCCGATAATGAACAGAATTTTTTGTTTTTCCCTAAGAAATGCTCTGAATCAAGGCATTCCTTCTGGCACTTTCTTTACATCTTACATATACTGATATGGTATCCTCTCTACCTTGACTTAGACTCTGTTGATGTTCTCATAAACTCATGGAATTTCAGCAGAGATCAGTAAGCCCAGCCTTCCTTCCACCATGGCAAAGCCAAGGCCCAAGGTCAGGTACTTTTTGATAAGGCATCTCTTTTCACTCTTCATTTCTCTGGTCATAAATGAGAGTTATTCTTTTCTTTCTAAACAATTTATTTTTCCTATTTCTTTTCTATACACACATCCCTTAGTTGTATATGGTCTTATCTTTTCTTTCCCCTTCAGGGCACCTAAGAGCAGAGTCTGAACAGAGCATATTTTGCAGAAAGCTCTCCACAGATTATAATGATCACATTTATTTGCTCAGAAAGATTTTCCTTAGGTTATATTAGTGTTTTCTGGAATCACCTGGAAGATGAACTCCTAGTGAAAATGTTTGGGTCCAGATTGGTAACTGAACAGTGAGTGGGCAGTCTCCAGATATTTCTACAAGCTCTTGGAACTTCCCAGCCTGATTGCTAAAGATGAACATGGACTTTTGCCATTCTGCTACCACCTCATCAGGTGACCAGTACTAGTCTAATAGCATGATGGATCTAAGGCTCACCACTTGGGAAGATAGATGATAGCATCTCTCTTCTACTGACCCAGATAGGGACAATGTGTGCATCCTCAGGACACAGAGTTTCTCAAAGCTAAGATGGAGTCATTCCATGTAGTGGAGACTCCCAATGCTGTAACAGCATCTGAGCTCTTGTGGTATGTTGTCACACAAGACAAGTTGACCTGCAGCAATGTATTGTCTTTGCTGGCTTCCTAACAAGGGAGGGAAAAACTGTTCTTATAAAATAGTTGCTTCCAACAATTTCCTTTAAGCAGCCCCTAGATGTTGCAGGAAACTGAGGCCTGAGGTCAAAGTCACTGTGGTGGCTTTGCATTGTAATAGCTAAGCTGGAACTACATTTCCAAAATTCCTTTCTTTTTCTTCTCTCCCTGGGGCTGGCCAGAAAAGAAATTAACATATGTTTTGAAGGTGGAAGTGAAGGAGCAGTCATTTCTCTGCTGTGACAGCCAGGAGGACATCTGGTGGGAATTGTTACTGATCTGTGGGCTCATTTTGTTGGCATGAGCAGCAACTGGGCCTCTCCAGTTCCCACCAGGCCTATTCCCTAGGCTTCCTGAAGTCCTGGGTTTGGTGTGTGTGTAGCCAAGTAGTACAGGACTCTGGTTTAGCCTGCAGTTCACTTGTATGACTGAAACTAGAGATGATGAGAAACTGATTGCAGTTCCTGTCTGTCCATGTGGACACTAGTCTGTCCTTATTCTCCCCCAATTGCTATCCATCTTTCCTTGCCAATTGCCATCCTTACTGTCTTCAGGATCAATCCCAGATGCCAATCAACAATACAGATGACATAATCATCATCCATAACTATGGAAGGCTCAATATAAAGCCCTTAGTCTAGAATCTTGTAGTGATTTCTGCTTCTCTGATCAAACCCTGACTGATATAGTCACACATATAGCAGTACCCAGGTCCCCAGGCTTCCAGGACTTCCCACTGCCAGTATCACCACTGCTTAGAGGTTCTGCTTGTGTGGTACATAGTGCTAGTGTTAGTAAATATGGAAAAGCAAATGGTACCTAGCCAAGAACTCATAATCAAAATGCTCAGGTCACCCTCTAGTACCATTTCATTTTGTGCTGGGCTTCTATTACTGTGTGTGTGTGTGTGTGTGTGTGTGTGTGTGTGTGTGTGGTGCTGGGGATGGAACCCAGGACCTTGTGCATGCTAGGCAAGTATACCAGTGTGCTATGCCCCCAGCCCTTGCATTGCTCTCTGAGCCAGGGCATTTGAGTATTTAAAGATAACAGACACTGAATCAATACTAGGTGCTTGGGCAAGAGAGTTTGAGCAAAATCTGATGAGTCCAGGGAGCAGTTCATTGTGTCCAGAAGCTTCTCCACTTTCTGTGTTGGAAAAGGTAGTAGGCGAGAGGCAAACTTTTATTCGATCACTCTGTGTGTGGTGAAATAGAAGAGAGACAGTGTCACCTCTACAGTGAGACTGCAGAAGTTAATGACAGATATCTACCATCACCTTCCATTTTCCCACACAATTTCATCCCCATGATGCCTATAGCCGCAAGATGCACCATTGGGAAAGTTGCTAAGATGACAGTGGCAGGGGTTTGGTAGAAGACCCTGTGGTCTTAGGTCCCTAGCACTCAGAACAAGGAGAATTCAGCAGCTCCTGGTCCTCTTAAGGCATTACCATCGGTGTCTGTATGAGATCCAAAGCCTGCCTAATCTTTTGAGTCACCCTCATTGAAATATATGTGATCCAGAGAGCCAGAGGGGTGGGGCATCACCCCTAGTTCATTATCAATCAAACAGGACCATATCACAGACTAGGTGTTAGTTAATGGAGACCCAGTACCATGTGGCTCTAAGAGGTGACTATTGAGATCCCAGCCCAGCAGAGCAGGTCAATGGGGCAATGAGGAAGAAGAATGGCTGTAATATTCTGTCATTCTCCAGTGCACTCAGAACCTGAGGAGTCACCCTCAATTTCTCCACTCCAGCTCCACTGGCTCCCATGGTATATGTTGGCTCTACCTACCATGGTACATGTTGGCAACAGTCCTACCTCAGGACATTTGCATATCTCCTCCACTTGAATCTCCTGGCAAAGTCCACTCTCACCTATTCCTGTGTTTGCTCAAGTCACACCAAAGCAATGATGCCTTCCCCAACCACCTTACTATAGATTAATATCCTCCTCACCTTGATCTGTCCCCCTCTAGTGCATTCTTACTATAGTAACATCACCTTCTAATATGCTATGTAAGTGAATAATGAGAATGGAGTTTCACTGAGGCTCAGATTTGCTGTCTGTACTCTGGTGTATCCAACTGGTGGCACATAGCAAGTCCTTGTGGAGACCTTGGTCTTGCTTCACAGCCCAGGGCACCATCAGCTACATATTCCTTGCTGTGTGATACCTTGGAACACAACTCTGCAGACTTTGATGCGAATAGCACACCCTGGAGTTATGCAACTTGGAGGGGCAGAGCCCAATATTTGTGGAAAGGAGGCTAAGGGCCATATTCTCTCTGCCTTCCTCTTGATCTGCTGACCTCTCTAAAATCCTTTCCAAGACTTCTAATTCTAAACCTTCCCATATTTCTAAACCTTCCCTGTGTTAGAATGGGGAAGCTGGCATGAAGCGCTGGGCTGATTTTGTTTGTTTGTAGTTTCTGTTCAAACTTGGACATCTTATTTCCAAGAGATGTGAGAAATGCACTGGATAAGCTGTCCACAGCAGTTTCTCCTAAGGGTTCCTGCCAAAAACTGCATGGGATTTCAGGGTCTGGTTTGCTTCGCCTCCTTCAGGTAAGCTTGTTTATAAAAAGGAAACATTTGTGCCGCTCAGCAGATTTGAGAGACCCAGTGGGAATGGCTGTTTATTTGTCTTTTGATCACAAAGCCTGGGGTTTGGCTCCAAGGCTGAAGGTCTTGAGGCCTCTTTATCTCCTCCCCCTGAGACTTTAATCTCTCTTCTGACATTCCTTTGGCTCACAGGGTGCCTTGGGAGTTGGGGAAAGAGGAGGTTGCAGGTGGACAAAGATTTCTGGGCCTCATCAGAGTTTCTGTCCTTAGTGTGACCTCCCACCAGGGACTATGGTTCCTTTTGAGATCAGTTCCAGAGCCTAACCTCTCCCTCCTCTTTGTCCTACAAACAACCAAAAGGAAGAGAAAACAAAGCCACCCACCCTCCCCAAACCCCAGGAAACGTTTATTTTGAGGAGTGAATCTCTTGTGTTTGAAGCCACATCTTATCACTCGCCTTTTATGGAATCTGAGAGATGAAGTGAGGTGAAGGGTCACGGCGTGCAATTCACTCATTTTATAGATGAGGACACAGCAATCCTGCAATCCACAGGGGTGCTGGTGTCTGTCCGAAACACACAGCTTCTCTGTAAAGGTTGCTGGACGGGTCCCCTGTTGTGTGACCCCCTCAGGCGATTTTCAGGGCACCCCATGACTGTGTGCAATGTGAGCTGTCTATGGCCAGCCCTAAACCTCAGCGAGCAGAGACTATTTTCTTTGAATCAGCATGCACCACACCACGCCGTGCTCCCCACAGGGGCACATATTGAGAAAATGAAATTCAAATCACCCCTCTGGTACGCTTTGTGCTCCCTTTCCTGATTACACACACAGAGAAGCCGATTCTGCAGGTGACCAGGTGGGCGTGTATAGGGCCAGGCAGCGAAGCCTGCAAGAAGGACACCCGGGTTCTTTCCTGTCTCCAGCTGCTTCTGACAGGAACCCCAGAGCCCAGCCTGGGGCTGAGAACAAGTTGGGCCTCCATGAGGGACTTTGATCCTTGACTGGTCTCTTGCTTCCCTAAGAAGTTGAACAACCTTTTAGGGTATATGGCTGCACCCATGTTCCACCCCCTCCCTTGGCCCTAGGCCAAATGAACACCTGGGTGTTGGGTGACCTCAAGAGATTGTGAATCCACTTTGAGCCTTATTCCTCGAGTCATTCCGCTTCCCAGCAGATTGTGTGAAGTCTCTCTTTAAAAAAATAAATAAAAAGTCTGAGCTCAGTGAAGTGATTTTACTCATGCAGAAAACTATAAAGGTAAAAGATGAAACTCTGAGAGCAAACCTTTGTGCTCTCCGGGTCTCCTGGAAAAAGAGGGCAGGCAGGGCTTGTACACACGAGGCAGGAGCTGCTTGTGCAGAAATGGAAATGCTCCCCCGTCTTTCCTTCCACACTAAGTTGCTTCATTATATTTTCAGGCGAGCGAGTCATGGGGTCCTGGTGTGCGGTGCTGTCTTTTTCAATTAATGCTTTTCACAGAAGTTCAGGTTTTAAACATCTCCCCCTCTCTTCCCAGGTCTGTTACATTTCCCAGAATGGTTCCCAGCGCTGGAGATAATTCCTTTTCGGAGAACCTACATTTCTCACCTGCTGATTGCAATTAGCCACTGCCAGCTGGGGCCTGGTGCGCAGCTGAAAAGCTAACAAGAAGTGGAGACCACGCGGAACCCAGACAGGGCATAGGAGGTGCATGAATAAGGAATGGTGCCCATGTTTATGAGATGCTCCTGTGAATTTGAGGCTTCCCAACCCTTTGCAAAGCCCTCCCTCTTCCAGCCCTATGCCACCCCCACCTCCCCTATTTTTTTTTTTTTTTTTTTTGGTCTCTGGGTTTGTAGCCTACACTTAACATCACAGTCACGAATTTACCACTAAGTACATTTTGTTAGGCAATAAACAGCCTTGGAAGAAAAATGAAATGCAACTAGGACTTCTGTTCCAATAATATTTGGGAGCTGTGGTGGATTCAAGCAGGTCTCACATGTGAGTCTTAGAACTAACATTCACCATGAGGGCTGACAGGGTTTCCAGAAGCCTTGGGAACCCTTAATCTGACTCCCTCCTTTTGCGGATGAAGACAATGAATCCTAGAAGGGGAACATGGCTCATCCAAAGTCTTAGAGGAAGTTGTAGGACTCGGTGATGTCCATGTCACCTGACGTCCAGCTCTGGGCTCTAACTACTGAACAGGCTTGCTTTTGACCATCCTGGCCTGTGAGGGAAGCATCAAGAAGATTGCCCAGAATTAGAAGCCAGTGTCTTGGACAATGTGGCCTCCAACCCAAGGCAACCTTGTTTCTTTCCCCATGGGTCAATCCTGGCCCCTGGGACCAATGAGAATACCCCCGGGCACTTTTGTCCAGGGTTGATACCCAGTTTCCATGGCTCATAGCTGCTGACTCCAATCCTGTGACTGCCCCCTATGGAGGGTATTCTCCCACTTTGGGGCTATCTTGGAATTGGCAACAGAGGGGACTGATGCCCAGCCAAAGGGCAATTAGCAGCTGTCCCTGGTCACTTTGCAATGTAAATGGAGGAATATCAACATGGTGAGGTCTGGGCTTAGGGTGTGAACATATTCGTTTGGTGGGTTTGAGCTTAAACTTTCCAGCCCTTTCTACTCAGAGGGTAGGACATTCTCTTCCCTACTCACCTTCCACTAGGAGATCCTGATTATAAGATTTCTGTTCAGGGAGTTGGATAGGCTTCTAGGCAGTCATGACAAAACCTGGATTTTGAACTCCAACCTCAGCTCCATTTTGTGGTTGGCATATCTCTCAGCCTGTTTTCTCATCCCTAACACACTCATGATACATATTAGTCCATTCCTATTACTATAACAAAATACCAGAGACTTGGTACTTTATAAAGAAAAGAGCTTTATTTAGCTCAGAGTTCTGGAGCTTCAAGAGCATAGTGCTGGATTCTCCTCAACTCTGGCGAAAGCCTCATGGTGGATGGAATCAAAATGGTGGGAACATGTGTGGAATGGGTCTCATGGCAAGGCAAGAGCAGAGAGGGGCAAGGTTTGATCTTTCATAACAACTTGCTCTTGTGGGACCAGGGTCTCTTGACAACTACATTAATCACTTCTGAGGGGAGTATCCCAATGATCTAATCATCTTCCACTTGGCCCCACCTCTTCAAGGTTCCACCACTTCCACACCACTACACTGGTGACCAAGCCCTGAGAACATGAAATTTTGGGGGAAAATACACATCTAAACCATAGCTTAATGTGTGGCTTATTGGGCTTTTTGAAAGGGTAAGGGAAAGAGACATAGTTAAACGTGGGTTTTCTATAAGTGTTCACTTTCCTTCCTCTAGTACTAACTTTCCATTTTACTGATAAAGAAAACCAAGGTCTAGAGAAATAAAGATACCCTCCTAAAGCTACTTACTCATTCATTACTTTCACTCACCTACTTTGCCTCCTATGAGGCACTCAGGGAGGAAACCAGAATGAACTTTACTAATACAAAGTTCATTCTGCAAACACAAGTTTGGTAAATGTTTAACAATTAGCTCAGAGGTCAGGAGAGGGAAGGTGAGGAGAAAGTTCGGATTTGTAGTGTTGCTGGTTGTTATTTTAAGGTAATCTATATGTGTAATCATAAAAAATTATACAGGGTGATCCCCTCTCTCCTTGATCCAGTTTCCTCCAATGCAAAATTGCAGAACAATGTCACAGCCAATATACTGACATGATATAATACATCGATATTTATATTTGCCCAGTTTTATTTGTACTTGTGTGTGTGTTTGGTTCTAAGTAATTTTATCACAATATATAGGTTCCCATGGTCAACACCAGTCAAGGGACAGAACAGTTGATTACCACAAGCACCACTCTTTTGCCATCTTCACCTTCCTCCTTGTGTACCTTGCCTTTGATCTTTATACCTGACAACCTTTAATCTGCCATTTATGTCTAAAATTTTGTCATTTCAAAATCTCATAGTATGTATAATTCATACAGTGTGTAATCTTTGGAGATGGGATTTTTTTCCACTCAACATGATTTTATCAAATTTCATCCAAGTTATGTATCAATTGTTCATTATTTTTTTTATTGTTGAGTAATATTCCATGGTGTGGCTATACTGCAATTTTTTCTACTATTCACCTGTTGAAGGAAAATGGTTTGTTTATACATTTAGGCTGTTATGTATAATGCTCCTGTGACAATTCATATATAAGATTTTCTGGTGAAAAAGCATCTGCTTTTGGGCTGGGGTTGTGGCTCAGTGGTTGAGTGCTTGCCTAGCATGTGTGAGGCACTGGGTTCGACCCTCAGCACCACATAAAAATAAATAAATGCATTGTGTTCATATACAACTAAAAAAAAAATTTAAAAAGTGTCTGCTCTTCCCCTAAGATTGGGAACAAAATTTATTCTTACCACAAAAATCACCAGCGTAAGTTCTAATCAGTGCTTTATTCAAGAAAGAGAAATGAAAGTTTAAGTATTAGAAAATAAGAAAGAAAAATTTCCCTATTGCAGAGGATGTGATTGTGTATGGAGAAAATCTTATTCCCATCTCTTTGGAAATTGTGCACTCTGTCCAAGAAGGCAATGGCTGCATCCTATGGTAGATATAGCTTAGTTTTATAAGAAAAAAAATGCCAAATTGTTTTCCAGAGTGACTGTACCATTTGACATTCTCATCATCAGTGTATGAGACATCTGGTTTCTCTGCATCTTCATCAGCATTTAGTGTTTGTCACTATTCTTTATTTTAGCAATTCTGGTAGAATCACTTCATAGGTGATGTATCATTGTGGTTTTAGTTTGCATTTTTCTAATAGCTAATGAAGCCAAACATCTTTTCGTGTGCTTATTTGTCATATGTAGAACCATTTTGGTGAAGTGTCTCTTTATGACTTTTGTCCATTTTTTAACTGAACTCTTTGTTTTTTACTGTTCAGTTTTGAGAGTTCTTTATATTCTAAATACTAGTCTTTTGTGTCAAATACGTGGTTTGCAGATATTTTCTTCCAGTCCATACATTACTTTTCAGCCTCATTATAGGGTGTTTCACAAAGCAAAAGTTGTTTTGATGAAGTCTAATTCATTAGTTTTTCACTTGTGTTTTGAGTGTCAAGTCGAATTTTTTTTGCCTGTTTGTATATCACAAATATTTTCTCCTATTTTCAAATGTTTATATTATGGTTTAATATTTTACATTTAATTAACTTTCTGATCTTTCTTTCTTTCTTTCTTTCGTGTGTGGTGCTGGGGATTGAACCCAGAGTCTTACTCATGCTAGGCAAGTTATATACCACTGAGCTACTTGCCCAGTCCTTCATTTTTTATTTTGAATTAATTTTTCTAGAAAGTGTGACATTTAGATCAAGGTTCATCCTTTCTTTCCCTACCTTTCCCATCCCTCCCCTCCCCTTCCCCTCCCTTCCATTATGTCCCATTTCCTTCCTTTTGTTCTTCTCTCTTCTCTTTGCCCTATGGGTGTCCAATTGTTTCAGAATTATTTGTGGAAAATGCTATTTTTTTTTTCTCATGAAATTATTTTTGCACCTCAGTTAAAACTTGGGCATATCTTTCTGGGTTCTCTTTTCCATTGATCTGTCTCCATTTCTCTATCAATCTGACGTTCTTTTCTCATCATAGAGCATATAACAAAACAAGTCTTGTAAGGGAGGCAATTAAAGAGGAAATAATTAAAAACTAGGGAAAACAGAGGTATGTCAGAAAATTAATTAATATATATATTAATTATTTTAAAAAATATTTGTTATGTTAATAGTGTTTTAAGTCTCTTAAATGTAATAATTCATTGTGATTTCTTTAACACCCTAAATTAGTGTTAGTTTTAGTACTTATAATAATAAGTCTTAATGTTGGGTAGATTAATTCCTCCCATTTTATTCATCTTAAGATTGAATTGGCTGTTCTAGGGTTTGTGTTTTTCCATATAAATTTTAAAATAATTTTATCTATGTCTACCAAAAATCTTCGTGGGATTTTGTTTGGAATTGTATTAAACCTATATATCAACTTGAGGAAAATTGAGATTCTTACTATGTCAAGACTTCTAATCAGCTTATTGAATTGCCTCTCAACTTACCAAGTCTTTTTAAATTTCTTTTATCAGTATTTTGTACTTTGCATATATAGCATACCATAAATGTTTGATTAAGCATATACTTATGTATTTCTTACAGTACACAGATACTACAAATATCTTGTTCCCTGCATACTTAAAATTGTATTTACAATCACCTGATGGTAAATGGCATTATGTTTTTAATTTTGGCTTCCACATGTTCACTGTTAGTATGTAAAATGTGTTGACCTTATATCCTGAAAGACTGCCAAACTCATTTGTTGGTTCTAGGATTTTTGTTTTGTAGATTCATTGGGATTTCTGCAAAAAAAAAAAATCACATTTTCTGCAAATGGGAAATATTTCTTTCTTTTTGATATTGATGTCTTTCTTTTTCTTTTTCTTTTCTTTTGCATGGACTAGAACTTTCCATACTCTGAAATGTGCAGTGAGAATGAACTATGTTTCCAACCTTAGGGGGAGAGCAGACTGTCTTTCATCAGTAAGTTTGATGACAGCTGTGGATTTCTTTTATATGTTATTTATTGCTGTAGTTCTATTTATAACCTACTGAGAGCTTTTTATTTTTTTACCATAAAGAGTACTTAATTTTTAAATGTTTGTTTTTTTTAATTCCACAGATACAATCATATGATTTTTCTTTTTTGATTTGTTGATATGACTGTTAACATTGATTGATTTTTGAATGTTGTCTTTGCACACCTAGAATAAATCCCACTTGATGATAGCATATCATTATTTGTACACATTGGTGCATTAGGTATGGTAATATTTATTGAGGATGTTTGTTTCTAAACTTGAGTTCATATTGGGCTATATTTTTATATTGGCATCTTCTACTTTTAGAATCAATATAATTTTGGCCTTGCCAAATGAGTTTAAAAGTATGGCCCCCTCTCCTATTTTCTGGAGGAGATTGGGTGAAATTGGTATTAACTATGACTGGTAAAATTTCCATCTATCTGGCAATTTCTTTTTGGATAGTTTTAAATTACAAATTCAATTTCTTTAATGGTTATGGTAGTATTGTAATTGTCTATTTCATCTTGATTGTGGTTTGCTAGTTCATGCATTTGGACAAATTGGTCCATTTCTTTCAAATTGTCAAATTTCTGAACATAAAGTTGTTCATTGTATTTCTTTATTATCATTTTTAATGGTTGCAGGAGGTATAATGATGCTTATGTGTCACTTTTGTTGGGGTTTTATCAATTTTTTTCCATGTACCACCTTTTGTTTCATTGATTGGGGGGGCATGTTTTCCTGTTTTCAACTTCACTTATTTCTGCTCTTATATATTATTATTTCATATCATTTATCTGTTTTGGCTTTACTTCACTGTTATTTTTCTTGTTTTTTGAAGAATGAATGTAGATTATTGATTTGAGACCTTTTCTCCTTTCTAATAAAAACATTTTGTGCTATAAATTTCCCTTTCATCAATGTTTAGCTGCTTCCTACAAGTTTTGATGTTTTATTTTCATTTTAACTAAGTCATATGCATTTAAAATTTTTTGAAACTTCATTTTTTTCATGGATTGCTTAGAAGTGCATTGTTTCATTTCCAATTGTTGAAGATTTTCTTATTGTATTTCTGTTATTGATTTCTACTTTGATTTCATTATCATTGAGGAATATAGTCTGTATTACTTCAATGCTTTGAAATATTTGGGGATTAGTTTTATAATCAATCTTGAAGAATGTCTCATTGGTAGTTTAAAAGAATGTGCATTATGCTGTTGATAAGTCTTTAAGAAATGTCAGTTTGATCCAGTTGGTTGATGGCACTGTTCAGTTCTCTGTCTCTTGGCTCATTTTTTGTCTAGTGGTTCTATAAATTACTGAGTAAGGGATTGAATTGTCCAACCATAATTGTGGATCTGTCTATTTTTTTCTTTGATCTCTATCAGTTTTTGTGTCATGCATTTTGAAGCTCTGTTGATTGGTATATATGCATTTAGAATCATTATATCTTCCTGGGAGAATCAATCTTCTTGTAATAATGTGATGAACATCTTTTACCTAGTAAAATTATTTGTTCTGAAGTATACTTTATCTAATATTAATATAATTTGATGTATTTGTAAAAAATAATGTTTGCATGATATCATTTTTTAATTCTTGTACTTTCAGCATACCTATGTCATTGTGTTTGCATTGAATTTATTTTAGAAAATATAGTTGTGTCATTACATTTTATCTACTTTGTCAATTATATTTTTAGTTGGCATATTTTGACCACTTCCATTTAAAATAATTATTAATCTGATAGCCTTAAGTCTGCCATTTGATTGCTTGCTTTTTTCTGTTTTCTGTTTCTTTGTTTCTCTTTTCTTGCCTTCCTGTGGGTTATTTGAATATATTTTAGGATTCCATCTGAATTTAGTTATATTATTTTTAGTATATATCTTGAATAGTTTCCTTACTGGTTGTTCTAGGTGGCACAATATGTATACATAACTTATTAGGGCCTACTGGAATCAGTGTTTTACTGGTTTGAATGAAGAATTGAAATTTTATTTCTTTTTATGTCCCTTTACCTTCCCCAATTTAAAAATATAATTGTTTCAAATATTTTCTCTACATTCATTAAGAACTACACAAATGTTACAAAAGTTTCGCTTTGACCATCAAATGTGATTGAAAAAACTTGTGGAAAGGACCAAACTCTCTTATACTTGCTCTTATTTTTACCTATGGCATTATTTCTTCTTCTTTCTGAAGTTTTAATCCTTCTGTTATAGTTTCCTTTCTGTTCAGAGAGCTTCCTTTAACTATTCTTTAAGTATAAGTTTCCTAGGAATATGTTCTCTTACTTTTCCTTTTTATGAGAATGTCTTAATTTCTTCTTCATTCCTAGAGGATGACTTCACAATGTATAGAATTCACACTTCACAGTTCTTTTTAAAAAATGGTGTGCCACTTCCTCTGGCCTCCATGGTGTTTGTAGAGAAATCAGCTGTCATTTGGATTGCTGTTCCCTCTAGATAATGCATTGTTTCTCTTTGGTTGCTTTTTAGATATTTTTGTCTTTAGTTTTCAAAAGTTTAATTATTGTCTCATTAATGAATTTCTTTGAGTTTATCTATGTGAGCTCTACTCCTTGACTCTGTATGTTTAGGTGCTTTGCCAAATTTAGGAATTTTTCAGCCATTATTTGTTCAAAGTGAAGAAGCCTACATTCTTTTCAGGCCAACATTCTTTCCTATCTATTTTTGAAATGCTAATGATATTAATTTAGATTTTTATTATTATTCAAAGGTCCGTTAGGTTTTCTTTTTTCAGTCTATTTTCTCTATTATTCAGACTCAGTAAATTTTGTTACTTTTTAAAAATCAAATCCAGTGATTCTCTCTTTTGTCATCTCCACTCTGCTATGAGTCCATCTTGTTAGTTTAAAAAAAAATGAGTTCTTGCGGCTGGGGTTGTGGCTCAGTGGTAGAGCACTTGTCTAGCATGTGTGAGGCACCAGGTTTGATCCTGAACACCACATATAAATAAATAAATAAATAAAAGTATAAAAAATACAATAACTTTTTTTAAAATTCAGTTCTTATATTTTTCAAATCTATAATTTTCATTTGGTCCTTTTTTGGTATAACTTTGTTTTTCTTTGCTGTGTTCTTTTTATTTCAAAGAAATTCATGATTCTTCATTGAAGCAAGTTTATGGTGGCTGCTTTGAAATCTATGTCAGATGCTTTAAAATCTGATTCATCTGGTTATTGACATCAGTTGACTACCTTTCTGGTTTATACTATGATTTTTTTTGTTCTTATATAATGAGTATTTTTAATTCTATCTTGAACTTTTTAATATTATTTAGGTGACTCATTATTTAAATCTTTTATCTTAGGAGGCATTTCCCTGTTTACATTTAGTTTGTAGGTTTTATACTACATTTTGGGGTTATAGTTTCAGTAACTTAAGTTTTCTGAAACTATGTGATAATAATCTGGTCTGCTTTATTCATCTGGTTCTGTTTGAGCTTTTGTGAGATTCTAGCTGGTGCCACTTGCAGGTACTTCCATGGATCTCTCAATGTTGTTAGATGAGGAGTGAGGGTACCAGATATACAAGAAGTAGAGAATTTCATGTTCAATCTCACCTGTTGATGTTTGGCTTTCCACTCTATTTCCACAGATGCCTCTGGAAAGTAAAGAGCCTACCTGAGTGCCTTATGCCACAGAGTGGAGAACCAGGACCCATAAGGAATGGGTGACTGGCTTTAGATCTAGATTCTGAAAACTCAAGCCCTGTGTCAACTTCTACATCTGGGTCAATGGATAACAAATATGGAACTTGCTATTTCTACTGACACTTGCATAAAGACCCACCTATTACTGGCTGATCTGGGGTGTGGGTGGACTATTTAACTCAGGACCTACCTACTCTTACCTACTGCTGTTTTTGATTGTGGGTCAAGGGATGGATTTCCTTCCTGAGTTCTTCTGATACCAAGATTGGTAGATCGTCCTACCACTGCCACTGGGTGTTGGTGTCCCTGCTAAGTCCCTGCTGGCTTTCCTTGTTCCTGGTAAATAATGAAAGATAAAAAAGAAATCCTATGGAAGTCACTGTTCATCATGGTGTTGCTCTTAAACTCTTGAGATCTGTAGTGAGTTTTCTTCTATCCAACATTCAGACTTTTTACCATTTTCTGTTGAATTATTTCCAAGGTATTTCATTATATTTAAAGTGAAAGAACAGGGAAAATTGATTCTATTCTATTTTGTCTCTCAATTGGAAGCCATTATTTTAAATTAAAATTATTGCTCAGAATAGGAGTATTTTCTGGGTGATAGATATATGAGTATTCATTTTATGTTATTCTCTACAGTCCTATAGGTTCGATACATCAAAAATGTCTAATGTAAGGTTATGCCACATATAAGATACTCTCCCATTACAAGTGCAGTCTCTCCTACTTTGGTTTATTCTATTTTATATCTATTCTATCATATTTTGGTCAACAAAATATGTGCACGGTCAAGACTCATTAGCCAGAAACGATTTCAATCAATGATAGTTTGGGATGATCATCTGAGAGAATGAATTAAAAACAAGGCAAAGAAATCTAATGCAAATTTAGTCATTATGCCTGGGGACGTGGCCTCACAGTTGCAAGAGTTAGATGTCCATATAAGCTTGTCTTTTAAAGGTCACTTTAAAAAGCAATGCAATAAATGATTCTTATGATATTTTAAAAATTGTTTTAATATGAGAATGGAAACTTGAAACTTCAGATATTTCTACTGACATTATCCTACATAGATTAAGGTGTTCTATATCTCAACTTTGAGGGAAATGAAGATGATGTGACTTGGAGAACTGCAATAGATGACTCAAGCATGTGTCTATGAAACATGTCCGTAAGAAGGTCACTGATGTCAAACATTAATGATTAGTTTAAGGACAATTGTTTCATAAGAAAAATAATAATATTTCCAAATCAATATTTTGATTTATGTAAAACATGGTTTTAAGTATATATATGTAACTTTATTAGAAAATTAAATATTATATAGACCTTTTAGTATTCTATGTCTTTGAAAGCTTATATATTTGAGGTGACCAAAAAATCTTTTTAAAAGATCTTCTAATCTAGAAATTTGGAGGTTATATTTGCTATATATTTATATGTAATTATTTTGATATTTCAAATACCAAAAAATTACAGCTGTGAATCTATCACCTGTGTTATAATTTGAATCTAAAATGTACCCCAAAGGCTCATGTGTTGAAGGCCTGGATCCCAATGCAGCAACATTCAAAAGTGGGACTCTTGGGGAAAAAAAAGTTGGATCATGACGGCTCTAATCTCATCAATGGGTCAATTCACTAATGAGTTCATAATTGAATGGACTACTGGGAGAAGATAGAAACTGTAGGAGGTGCAGTCTAGATGGAGGAAGAGGTCTCTAAGAGAATGTCCTGAAATGGTATATCTTTTTTTTTTCTTTTTTTCTTTTTTATTGGTTGTTCAAAACATTACAAAGCTCATGGCATATCATCTTTCATACATTTGACTCAATTGGGTTATGAACTCTCATTTTTACCCCAAATACAAATTGCAGAATCACATCGATTACACATTCACATTTTTACATACTGCCATATTAGTGACTGTTGTATTCTGCTACCTTTCCTATCCTCTACTATCCCCCCTCCCCTCCCCTCCCATCTTCCCTCTCTACCTCATCTGCTGTTGTTCAATTCTTTCCCTTGTTCCCCCCCCCCTTTTCCCCTCACAAAGACTTCTTTGTACACAGCTTTCATGCTTTTCTATCCTTCCTTCCCCTGGATATTCACCATTTTCATGTATGTCTAATGAGATCAACACATAGTTATATATTTGAAAAGAAAACATGTGTCTGTTTTGAGTTTCAAAATATTATGTAAATTTTAATATCCTGCATATATCATTCTGCATTACTGATATGTGTTTTCTGCTTCCTGTGCTTTTGTTCTTTCCAGGCTTCTGATGGATTAAAAATATTTCCTTTCCTCTACTGCTAGTTTAAAGCTATATATAATATTTCTACATTGTTTTACTAGTCATCTCTTTATTTTCAATATGTATATTTAATTATAAATGATTTCTACCGTCTAAAGCTATTTGATATACCTATCATCCTCCCAATGTTTAGCTACATTTTTATAAATTTTTTTTACTTATTATTTTGTCTAAAATTTTAATTTTGCCTTTTTAACCACATAATTTATATGTCTTGTGTCTTAAATAGTCAATAGTTAATTAAATTTAATATTCTATATTGTATATATATATATATATATATATATATATATATATATATATATATATAAACGATGAGCCAAGATACGTTTTTTCTGGTAGCTCACTCCTTCTCCTTGGGTTCACTTTTTCTAATTGAGTTGATTTACTGAATATCTGTGGATTTTCTTTTAATTTTTCAAATATCTTTATTAGTTCTTACTGTTAAATGATGTTTCAACTGAAAAATTAAAATCTAGTTTGACAATTGTTTCCCCTTAGCAGTTTGAAGATTCTACTACCTCTGGAATTTATTGTAGATGAAAAATATGTTGTAAGTTTAATGCTTTTTATTTTGAGGATAATTTGCTTTTTCATTCCAGTAGATTTAAAATTTTGCTCTCTTTATCCTTGATATTCGGAAGTTTCAATACAATATGACTAATTTGGGACTCATTTTTATTCATTCTGTTTAGAATTTGCAGTGATTTTTATTTAATTGCTTCCTGAATATCTCTAATTGCCATAAATCTGGAAATTCACTTTTGAACTCAAATTAGAGGTATGTTGTAGCCTTCTCTGAGTCTCACCTTAACTATTTTTTCATTGCATATTTTTATCTATTTGTACTGTTTTATAAGATCCAACAAACTATCTTTCAAGTCATTAATTTTCTCTTTGACCAAGTTCAACATAATACTGACCTTATTCATTTGTTTGTTTGTTTTCAAAATTTTTTATTTATAAGATTGCAAAATGGTTCTTTTTTTTTCATTTCCACTTGTTTTTATTTCACCTGACCCACTAAGGCCCCAGGTCATACATGGCTTGTTAAAAGTTTCTATCTATCTTATGATGATATTAGGATGTAACTAACCCAGTCTCAGAGCTATGAGTAGCTTCAACCAGCTCTCACTTACAGGGGAGTCTTACTCTAAACTGTAATTGCTGAACCTTGCTCTTTCCCTCAACTTAAACCTGATTCCTCATTCTGTTTTTTAGCCAAAGAGTCCCATAGTGTTTGTATAATTATTGCTTTGAGTTTCTGCTATATATCTGTTCTCTGAGGACAATTTTATTTTTTTTTCACCTTAGCTGGGTTTTAAAATTTTATCTTAAAATATTTGACTTATCCTGATAATCTACTGGAAAAGAAAAAGGTATCATTTTGATTTAATTTATTTACCTTAATTTTCCATTGGCTTGATTTTCACATTTATTTAGATTAACTTACTATCTCAAAAGTATTTGTAAAAGTGATTCTCAAGTTTATTCTCAAGTTTATCTCTGGTTTATTCAAGAGTATAAATGAATAAACATAGAAAGATAAATAAATAATAAATAATAAATAAATAATACAATCACATTTCTTCTACAAATTATTGCATTTATTAGGGCAGCAAATCCTCACTTTAGCTCTATGTTTACTTGCTGGGATCAGATCTTCAGATAACCATGAAAAAGTGGTTCTGGCTTCATTACTTTCTAGATCTAGTCCTAGGATTTTCTGTTGACTGTAGAGTCCCAGATTATCCTTTCATTCCCAAGATACACATACAACCATTATGGTTTTTGATATTACTATTTTGACTATATGAAAGGAAAAAAATGGTTATTCTTTCAACAAATATTTGTTGGGTGATTTGTTAGTGTCAGGTACTGTGGTAGGCCTTGTACTTTTACAGATGAATAAAATAAATTTCTGCCTTTGTTGAGTGCCACATCTAGTCAGGGAGAGAGGCAAGTTAATAAGCAATTTCATATGGTGTCTTAAGTTTTATAACAAACCTATGATGTTCTCTAAGCGTTGAGGAATGGCTATCTGGAATTTAAAAAGGATAGTCTTAGGTAAAAGCTATTCAAACCGAGACTTGCAGGCCAAGTAATTTTTTTACCTAGGTGGAAGTGTATGTGTAACAAAGAGAAAAATTGTACAAAGTATAATAGGAACTACTGTGTCTGTTAGTCGCTGAAGAGGAGGCATGAGGAAATCTAAAAGGAGGAGTGAGAGATGAGATTACAGGGATGGACAGAGATTTGATCATGAATGGCCTTGTGCATTCTATTCTTGCCTGTGATTTTTTCACCTGAAAGTAGTACGGAGTCATTTCAAATTTTTTTTTTAATTTTTTATTGTTGGCTGTTCAAAACATTACATAGTTCTTGATATATCATATTTCACAATTTGATTCAAGTGGGTTATGAGCTCCCATTTTTACCCCATATACAGATTGCAGAATCACATCAGTTACACATCCATTGATTTACATATTGCCATACTAGTGTCTGTTGTATTCTGCTGTCTTTCCTATCCTCTACTATCCCCCCTCCCCTCCCCTCCCCTCCCCTCTTCTCTCTCTGCCCCCTCTACTGACATTCGTTTGTCCCCCTTGTATTATTTTTCCCCTTCCTCTCACTTCCTCTTGTATGTACTTTTGTATAACTCTGAGGGTCTCCTTCCATTTCCATGCCTTTTCCCTTCTCTCTCCCTTTCCCTCCCACCTCTCATCCCTGTTTAATGTTAATCTTCTTCTCATGCTCTTCGACCCTACTCTGTTCTTAGTTACTCTCCTTATATCAAAGAAGACATTTGGCATTTGTTTTTTAGGGATTGGCTAGCTTCACTTAGCATAATCTGCTCTAATGCCATCCATTTCCCTGTAAATTCTATGATTTTGTCATTTTTTAATGCAGAGTAATACTCCATTGTGTATAAATGCCACATTTTTTTATCCATTCATCCATTGAAGGGCATCTAGGTTGGTTCCACAGTCTAGCTATTGTGAATTGTGCTGCTATGAACATCAATGTAGCAGTGTCCCTGTAGCATGCTCTTTTTAGGTCTTTAGGGAATAGACCGAGAAGGGGAATAACTGGGTCAAATGGTGGCTCCATTCCCAGCTTTCCAAGAAATCTCCATACTGCTTTCCAAATTGGCTGCACCAATTTGCAGTCCCACCAGCAATGTACAAGTGTACCCTTTTCCCCACATCCTCGCCAGCACTTGTTGTTGTTTGACTTCATAATGGCTGCCAATCTAACTGGAGTGAGATGGTATCTTAGGGTGGTTTTGATTTGCATTTCTCTGACTGCTAGAGATGGTGAGCATTTTTTCATGTACTTGTTGATTGATTGTATGTCCTCCTCTGAGAAGTGTCTGTTCAGGTCCTTGGCCCATTTGTTGATTGGGTTGTTTGTTCTCTTATTGTCTAATTTTTTGAGTTCTTTGTATACTCTGGATATTAGGGCTCTATCTGAAGTGTGAGGAGTAAAGATTTGTTCCCAGGGTGTAGGCTCTCTATTTACCTCTCTTATTGTATCTTTTGCTGAGAAAAAACTTTTTAGTTTGAGTAAGTCCCATTTGTTGATTCTAGTTATTAACTTTTGTGCTATGGGTGTCCTATTGAGGAATTTGGAGCCCGACCCCACAGTATGTAGATCGTAGCCAACTTTTTCTTCTATCAGACGGCGTGTCTCTGATTTGATATCAAGCTCCTTGATCCATTTTGAATTAACTTTTGTGCATGGCGAGAGAAAGGGATTCAGTTTCATTTTGTTGCATATGGATTTCCAGTTTTCCCAGCACCATTTGTTGAAGATGCTATCCTTCCTCCATTGCATGCTTTTAGTCCATTTATCAAATATAAGGTAGTTGTAGTTTTGTGGATTGGTTTCTGTGTCCTCTATTCTGTACCATTGGTCCACCCGCCTGTTTTGGTACCAGTACCATGCTGTTTTTGTTACTATTGCTCTGTAGTATAGTTTGAAGTCTGGTATCGCTATACCGCCTGATTCACACTTCCTGCTTAGCATTGTTTTTGCTATTCTGGGTCTTTTATTTTTCCATATGAATTTCATGATTGCTTTCTCTATTTCTACAAGAAATGCCGTTGGGATTTTGATTGGCATTGCATTAAACCTATAGAGAACTTTTGGTAATATCGCCATTTTGATGATGTTAGTTCTGCCTATCCATGAACAGGGTATATTTTTCCATCTTCTAAGATCTTCTTCTATTTCTCTCTTTAGGGTTCTGTAGTTTTCATTGTATAAGTCTTTCAACTCTTTTGTTAGGTTGATTCCCAAGTATTTTATTTTTTTTGGAGATATTGTGAAAGGAGTGGTTGTCCTCATTTCCATTTCAGAGGATTTGTCGCTGATATACAGGAATGCCTTTGATTTATGCGTGTTAATTTTATATCCTGCCACTTTGCTGAATTCATTTATTAGCTCTAATAGTTTCTTTGTAGACCCTTTTGGGTCTGCTAGGTATAGAATCATGTCATCTGCAAATAGTGATCATTTAAGTTCTTCTTTTCCTATTTTGATGCCTTTAATTTCTTTCGTCTGTCTAATTGCTCTGGCCAGTGTTTTGAGAACTATGTTGAACAGAAGTGGTGAGAGAGGGCATCCCTGTCTTGTTCCAGATTTTAGAGGGAATGCCTTCGATTTTTCTCCATTCAGAATGATGCTAGCCTGAGGCTTAGCATAGATTGCTTTTACAATATTGAGGTATGTTCCTGTTATCCCTAGTTTTTCTAGAGTTTTGAACATAAAGGGATGCTGTACTTTGTCGAATGCTTTTTCCGCATCTATCGAGATGATCATATGGTTCTTATTTTTAAGTCTATTGATGTGGTGAATAACATTTATTGATTTCCGTATATTGAACCAGCCTTGCATCCCAGGGATGAATCCTACTTGATCATGGTGCACAATTTTTTTGATATGTTTTTGTATCCGAGTGGCCGGAATTTTATTGAGGATTTTTGCATCTAGGTTCATTAGAGATATTGGTCTGTAGTTTTCTTTCTTTGAAGTGTCTTTGTCTGGTTTAGGTATCAGGGTGATGTTGGCCTCGTAGAATGAATTTGGAAGTTCTCCCTCTTTTTCTATTTCCCGAAGTAGCTTGAAAAGTATTGGTATTAGTTCCTCTTTAAAGGTTTTGTAAAACTCTGCTGTATACCCATCCGGTCCTGGGCTTATCTTAGTTGGTAGTCTTTTGATGGTTTCTTCTATTTCCTCAATTGATATTGGTCTGTTTAGGTTGTCTATATCCTCCTGACTCAATCTGGGCAGATCATATGACTTAAGAAATTTATCTATGCCTTCACTATCTTCTAATTTATTGGAGTATAAGGATTCAAAATAATTTTTGATTATCTTCTGTATTTCTGAAGTGTCTGTTGTGATATTGCCTCTTTCATCCCGTATGTTAGTAATTTGAGTTCTCTCTCTTCTTCTCTTCGCTAGCATGGCTAAGGGTCTGTCGATTTTGTTTATTTTTTCAAAGAACCAACTTTTAGTTTTGTCAATTTTTTCAATTGTTTCTTTTGTTTCGATTTCATTAATTTCAGCTCTGATTTTAATTATTTCTTGCCTTCTACTTCTTTTGCTGTTGTTTTGCTCTTCTTTTTCTAGGATTTTGAGATGAAGTATGAGATCATTTATTTGTTGGTTTTTTCTTTTTTTAAGGAATGAACTCCAAGCAATGAATTTTCCTCTTAGAACTGCTTTCAATGTGTCCCATAGATTCCGATATGTTGTGTCTGTGTTTTCATTTATCTCTAAGAATTTTTTAATTTCCTCCTTGATGTCTTCTATGACCCATTGATCATTCAGTAACCTATTGTTCATTCTCCAAGTGATGTATTCTTTTTCCTTCCTTCTTTTATCGTTGATTTTCAGTTCCATTCCATTATGATCAGATAGGATGCATGGTATTATCTCTACTCCTTTATATTGTCTAAGAGTTTCCCTGTGACATAATATATGATCTATTTTTGAGAAGGATCCATGTGCTGCTGAGAAAAAAGTGTAACTGCTTGATGTTGGGTGGTATATTCTATATATGTCAATTAAGTCTAGGTTATTAATTGTGTTATTGAGTTCTATAGTTTCCTTATTCAACTTTTGTTTGGAAGATCTGTCCAGTGGTGATAGAGGTGTGTTGAAGTCTCCCATGATTATTGTATGGTGGTCTATTAGACTCTTGAACTTGAGAAGAGTTTGTTTGATGAACATAGCTGCACCATTGTTTGGGGCATATATATTTATGATTGTTATGTCTTGTTGGTGTATGGTTCCCTTGAGCAGTATGTAGTGTCCCTCTTTATCCCTTTTGATTAACTTTGGCTTGAAATCTATTTTATTTGATATGAGTATGGATACTCCTGCTTGTTTCCGAAGTCCATATGAGTGATATGATTTTTCCCAACCTTTCACCTTCAGCCTATGTATGTCTTTTCCTATCAAATGTGTCTCCTGTAGGCAGCATATTATTGGGTCTTGTTTTGTGATCCATTCTACTAGCCTGTGTCTCTTGATTGGTGAGTTTAAGCCATTAACATTTAGGGTTATTATTGAGATATGGGTTGTTTTTCCAGCCATGTTTGTTTATTTATGTTACTAAACATGGTTTGTTTTCCTCTTTGATTATTTTCCCCCCTTTAGTGTCCTACCTCCCACTGTTGGTTTTCATTGTTATTTTCCATTTCCTCTTCCTGTAATGTTTTGCCAAGGATGTTTTGAAGAGATGGTTTTCTAGCTGCAAATTCTTTTAACTTTTGTTTATCGTGGAAGGTTTTAATTTCATCTTCCATCCTGAAGCTTAATTTCGCTGGAAACACAATTCTTGGTTGGAACCCATTTTCTTTCAGTGTTTGAAATATGTTATTCCAGGATCTTCTAGCTTTCAGAGTCTGTGTTGAAAGATCAGCTGTTATCCTGATTGGCTTACCCCTAAATGTGATCTGCTTCCTTTCTCTTGTAGCTTTTAAAATTCTCTCCTTATTCTGTATGTTGGGCATCTTCATTATAATGTGTCTAAGTGTGGGTCTCTTATGATTTTGCACATTCGGCGTCCTGTAGGCTTCTAGGATTTGGGGTTCTGTCTCATTCTTCAAGTCTGGGAAGTTTTCTCGTATTATTTCATTGAATAGATTGCTCATTCCTTTGGTTTGAAACTCTGTCCCTTCCTGTATCCCAATGACTCTTAAATTTGGTCTCTTGATGTTATCCCATATTTCTTGGATGTTCTGCTCATGGTTTCTTAACAGTCTTGCTGAGCTGTCTATGTTCTTTTCAAGTTGAAATACTTTATCTTCATTGTCTGATGTTCTGTCTTCTAAGTGTTCTACTCTGCTGGTAGTATTCTCAATTGAGTTTTTAAGTTGGCTTATTGCTTCCTGCATTTCTAGGATTTCTGTTTGTTTTTTATAACTTCTATTTCCCTGTATATTTGATCTTTTGCTTCTTGGATTTGTTTATGTAATTCATTGTTGAAGTGATCTTTCATTGTCTGATTTTGCTGTCTGATGTCTTCCTTGAGACTCCAGATCATCTGAAGCATGTGTATCCTGAATTCTTTATCTGACATTCCATCTGCTGCAGCTATTACCTCTTCTAACGTTGAGTTGACCTGCAATGCTTGTGGTCCTTTCTTTCCTTGTCTCTTCATACTGTTCACGTTCCTTTCTACTTGGTGAAACTGTTGTGCTATTGAATTTTCCCCCTATATATTTATATTGGTCTTGTATAGTTGCAAAGTCTCCCTCGCAGGCACGGGCGGCGGCTCTGCCCCTCCTCCAATTGGGGCAATGTGCCTACCACGCCGGCAGGCCGCTGGGCCTGCTCTGCCGGTCGGTAGCAGGTCCGCCGACCTTGCAGGCGCTGGCGGCGGCTCTGTCCCTCTGCGGGCCGCTAGGCTTGTTCTGTCGGTGGTCGCAGTTCTGCCTACTTTGCAGGCGCAGGCAGCGTCACTGCCCCTCTGCAGGCCTCTGGGGCTGTACTGCCAGTGGGTCACAGGTCCGCCTACCTTGCAGGCGCGGGGGGGGGGGGCGGCTCTACCCTTCCTCAGGCCACTGGGCCTGTTCTGTCTCTCGGTTGCAGGTCTGGCCTGTTCTGATGGTGGTCACAGTTCCGTCTACCTTGCAGGCACGGGGGGGAGGGGGCGGCTCTGCCTCTCAGCAGGCCGCTGCTCCTCTTCTGCCGGTGGGTCGCAGGCCCGCCTACCTTGCAAGAGTGATTGGAAGCTCTGCCCCTCCGCGGTCCACTGGGCCTTTTCTGTCGGTGGTCACAGTTCCGCCTACCTGGCAGGCGCGGGGGGTGGGGGGCGGCTCTGCCCCTCAGCAGGCCGCTGGGCCTGCTCTGTGCGTGGTCACAGTTCCCTCTACCTTGCCGGTGCAGGGGGAGGGGGCGGCTCTGCCTCTCAGCAGGCCGTTGCTCCTCTTCTGCCGGTGGGTCGCAGGCCCGCCTACCTTGCAGGAGTGATTGGAAGCTCTGTCCCGCCGTGGGCCACTGGGCCTTTTCTGTCGGTGGTCACAGTTCCACCTACCTGGCAGGCGCGGGGGGTGGGGGGCGGCTCTGCCCCTCTGCAGGCCGCTGGGCCTGCTCTGTGCGTGGTCACAGTTCCCTCTACTTTGCCGGCGCAGGGGGAGGGGGCGGCTCAGCCTCTCAGCAGGCCGCTGCTCCTCTTCTGCCGGTGGGTCGCAGGCCCGCCTACCTTGCAGGAGTGATTGGAAGCTCTGTCCCGCCGCGGGCCACTGGGCCTTTTCTGTCGGTGGTCACAGTTCCACCTACCTGGCAGGCGCGGGGGGTGGGGGGCAGCTCTGCCCCTCAGCAGGCCGCTGGGCCTGATCTGTGCATGGTCACAGTTCCCTCTACCTTGCCGGTGCAGGGGGAGGGGGCGGCTCTGCCTCTCAGCAGGCCGCTGCTCCTCTTCTGCCGGTGGGTCGCAGGCCCGCCTACCTTGCAGGAGTGATTGGAAGCTCTCCATTTCAAAATTTTAAACAGAGAAATTACATACTTAGTGTTGTATTTTAAGAATATTACCCTGAATTTAAGAATGAATACATCCTTCAGGAACTTGGAGCTACATAAGGAAGTGATAAGAATATTGTTTCTGGAAGCAACTAGAGGGCTTTGAGAAGATGGTATCAGTGGGAGAGGTGCTTAGGAGGCCACTGTAACTGAACTTGGTAATAGAAAGGCTGTGGGGTCTGAAGTAAGGTAGAAGTCAAGGATGACTCAAAGGTCTGTGGTTTTATAATTAGGAGATGATATGGGAGTGATAATGAATTATAGTTGGACATGTTAAATTTGAGGAGTTTTGGATCTTTCAGATGGAGATGTGCATTAATAGGCAGGTGCACATGAAGATCTGAACCTCATAAGAATGCTGTTTAGAGGAATGGTTTGAAAGTGATCATTAGCACTAATGGCCAAAACCCTAAGTGTGGATTGGTTCTCTATGGAAGAACATAAAAAAATGGACATTAGAAGAAGGCTTTTATAATATCGGTCTTTTGAATATACACGAGTTGTTAGAATCATCTCAGTGATAGACATGATTTGGCTGTTTTCCATGTATCATCCTTTTTACAAATAAAGGTCCTGAATTCCCAAAAATGACAATTAAAGAAGTTGAAAGGACCTGGAATCATTGTTCCAAGGAAGACTTGGGATAGTCTTCCCATCACTCATGGAATGCAGTGAGATTCCACTGCTATGCAGTCCCTACTTGTTGATTGTATCAGGCTCCTCCTCATGTAAACTACCACATGGATCAAAATGCTTGACATTAGTCAAGTTGACATGCAACACAGGGGTCTAACCTATTCCCCAAAACATATTCCATGGCATGGGAAAACATAGATAACAGTAACCACTGTATTCCATTTTTTCTAAACAAACAAATACATACACTTGGATTAAAGAAAGAGAGTCTGGTAAGACACAAAAAGAATTTTCCATGAGGATCTTGGAGTAAGAGTGTTTTACTCAATCTTCCTCAAATGGTTTTAAGAATATAACAAACATTCATTTCATTGGAAAATTTTAAAGAAGTTCAGTAAAAGCATAAATTTTTTAGTAACTCTTCCATTGACCTCATGATGAAATACAAAATGTCAACAGGGCTTATACAGCCCATCACGATTGCTTCATTGTTGCCCTCTCACCTTCTACTTCCTTCTTTCTCCAAATCCATTGAATTTTCATTCCCTATGAAGATCCATGCTCTCTTCCCTGAGTCTTTTCTCTATCTGGGAGCCTCTCCCTCCTGCATTATATATCTCTGTCACCTCTGATACATCCTTCAAGTGTCACTTTAGATGCTACTTCCTTTAAGAATTTTCTATTAATCTTCTAAATCAGAGTTCTTTCTCCTAGGTGCACATATTAAATTATTTAAGAAACATTTCAAGGGCCTACTGTGTGTCAGGAATCATGTTAAATTTTGACAAAATACATATATTCCAATAGGATCTATTGGGTAAAAGAGACAGTCAACCAAGGGTATTAATTAGCAGAAAGTGAACTGTTATACTAAAATATACATCAATAAAGTAGCATAAAGAAATAAGCAGTTTATTTCTATTTCATGAAAATGGAGGTAAGTGTTCCAGTCAGGAGGTATCTAGACTTGATGCAGCTATGCACGAGACCAGGCCAACAGTGACTCTGCCATCTTCAAAAACATGGCCTCCGAAGTCACTCTAGTTCAATACCATCCAGTAGAACGTTCTATAATGATGGAAATGGTCTATCCATGTCTTTATTTTCCAACATAATAACCACAAGACACATTTGACTCTTGAACAACGGAATTGTGACTAGTACAACTAAGAACCTGAATTTTACATTTTAATTAATAGAAATTTAAAGTTAAATAATTGTGTGTGGCTAGTGAGTGGCCATGCCAGTTAGTGTATTGGAACAAAAAATAATTCTGAGGTCTGGGATCTCCTCTCAAGTGAATGAAACCAGCATTGCTATCATGGCTTCTGCTGACATTTTATTGGAACTACTATGGTTCATTGCATATAATTTGACATCAATTGTAAGGTGGACTATGACTTTGCATGTCACAAAAAAAAAAAAGACAGAAATGATACAGACTTAACTACTGTAATTCTTTTGAAAAATCATGTAACCTTTTAATTTTATACATATTGAAAAGGCTTTTTTGTTATCTTAACTACATATACATGAAAAGGAAACTATAAGTAAGATAAATTCCCAAAACTTTGTGTGGAGTTTAACTCTTCTAAAATATTTTGTTTTCAATTCATAATTGTCAGTGTCTGTGTTTTTCCACAGAAGATCTTTCTCTATGCTCCCAAGTGTATCAGTGATGGGAATTTCTTATTTCATGCTTTTATTTATTTTTTATTTTTATTTATATATGACAGCAGAATATATTACAATTCTTATTACACATATAGAGCACAATTTTTCATATCTCTGGTTGTATTCATAGCATATTCACACCAATTTGTGTCTTCATATCTGTACTTTGGATAATAATGATCATCACATTACACCATCACTAAGAACCCCATGCCCCCTCCCTTCCCCTTCAACCCCTCTGCCCTATCTAGAGTTCATCTATTCCTCCCATGCTCCCGCTCCCTATCCCACTATGTATGAATCAGCCTCCTTATATCAAAGAAAACATTTGGCATTTGTTTTTTCTTGGGGGGGAGGGGAGATTGTCTAACTTCACTTAGAATTATCTTTTCCAACTCCATCCATTTACCTGAAAAAGCAATGATTTTATTCTCTTTTATTGCTGAGTAATATTCCATATTGTATATATACCACATTTTCTTTTTCCATTCATCTACTGAAGGGCATCTGGGTTGGTTCCACAGTTTAGCTATTGTGAATTGTACTGCTATAAATATTGATGTGGCTGTGTCCCTGTAGTATGCTGTTTTTAAGTCCTTTGGGTATAGACCGAGGAACAGCTTGGTCAAAAGGTGGTTCCATTCCCAATTTCCCAAGAAATCTGCATACTGCTTTCCATATTGGCTGCACCAATTTGCAGTCCCACCAGCAATGTATGAGTGTACCTTTTCCCCCACATCTCTTGTTTTATTTGACTATTATAGTTATATGTAATAGCGGGATTCATTTTGACATAACCATACATGCATGCAATATAATTTGTTCTAGTTTAGTCCCCAGTGCTTCTTCTTTCCCTTCCCTTTCCTGCTCCTCCACATGTTCTTCTTCCTCTATTCTATTGATCTTCCTTGTATTTACTTTTCTTTTTAAAAATTTGTACTTCATAGGTATAAAAATAAAATTGACTGTGGAATATATATATATATATATATATATATATTGCATAATTTGGTCAATTTCATTCTGCAGTTCTTTCCCTTTCCTATCCCCCTTCCTTCCCCCTCGATCCCTTTCCCCTCTCTTCTATTTTCATGCCCCCTTTTCCCCTTAAATAACTTTAGTTTCTACATAGGAAAGAAAACATTAGACCCTTGACTTTCTGAGTGACTTATTTCACTCAGTATGATGTTCTCCATTTTCATCCATTTACCAGCAAATGCCATAACTTCATTTTTCTTTATGGCTGAGTAAAACTCCAGTGTGTGTGTGTATATGTATATATGTATATGTGTATATATATATATATATATATATATATATATATATATATATATATATATATATATCACACCTTCTTGATCCATTCATCTGTTGATGGGCACCTGGGCTTGTTCTGTAACTTGGCTATTGTGAATTGTGCTGCTATAAACATTGATGTGCCTATAAGTGATGTGGAATTTCTTGAAAGTGCTCTACAAATGTTTTCAGGTTCTTCCAAGGTGCTCACACTCCTTTGGTAAGTTTAGATTCTTATTCTGTGCCATTTCACCAAATTAATTGTATTATTTTCTCCTCCAATTAAACAAATGTTGCTAGAAGTTGAGCAGTCTATGATAAACAGATGTTCACTGTATTAACAATGATCCTGCTTGATACAGAAATTGGTCACATCAGCTTCTGTGGCTTCGAAATTTTCTTTGTTCTGAGGGATTTGGCAATTTCTCTGCTTTCAATTGCATTGTTCGACATAAGATAAGGCAATCCTTTTGCTCGTATGTCAGAAGCAAAATATAACATGGCTTCATCTACTTGTAGATGTCTTCCTTTCTTAGTTCTTGTAAAGTGCTTTGTTGTTGCTTAGGAAGAAAATATGAAATTGCTGCCATTCCTCCAATGATGAATATTTGCTTTGCTAATATCAAATTTATGCCCCATTGCTCTGTTTACATGCCTCTGTGTACATGATACCTTTTCATTTCAATGCTAAATCATAGTATAATCTTTCTGAAGACATTTTAAACAACAATTCAATTTAGCATGTGTGGCGCCAGCAATGCACAGATCTCAATTGAAGTGATGACAACGGGAATAGCTATGACCAACTTTGCATATACAAGGGCAACAGCAACTATTTCATGACTGCCATCTAGCCTACAGCAGTGGTAAGAAGCCGTTGATTAGGGGGCAGGAGTCAGTGTCAGGACAAACCAAGTTAGAGCTGAGCTAAAGAGGATTCTGACTATGGGAAAATAAGAAAAGAGAAGAAGAAATTCACATCTGGGCAGACAGAAGCAAAAGTAAGAGCCCATAACAGCATTGGGAGGGAGGAAGAAGGAAGGGAAGGAGAGAGGGAAGACAGGAAGAATAGTTTTTTTTTTTTTTTTTTTTTCCTGAAGACTTCTCAGCTTCAGGTCAGTGATAACTACATGAGTATATAGTATACACATATACATGCACGCTTGTGTTTTAATCAGCCAGTTTTTAGTTCCGCTGGGTTCCTGTGCTTGCAAAGAAACAAAGACTCCAATACATCTTTTAAGATCTGTTTCAGTTCAAGGGCTGACCTTGAGAAAAAGTCCAAAGAAGCTCATCTGAACCACAAAGGCAGCTGCACTGGTTGGGTCAGTTTGAGGGATTCCGACTAAAGAAGAAACATGAATTTCATGCAGCTTAATACGAAGTGACACTCAAGCATATACCCTCTATAGGATTTCACCCATGACTAACAAGCCTTTTAATCATGGCAAGAAGACACGGAGATTTCGCAAACATGCTTTTGCAGCACCCGCATTTGGTGTTCCTGACCCTGTTTTCTTGCCAGATTGTGAGAAGCACCTGCTCCTTTTCAAGCAGTTGTCAGATCAATATTTAATCAATTGCCTTTTGATATTTGGTAGCGCTGAATAAATGGGATGCCAATATTCCTGCTCAGAGCCGTTCCTCTGGTGTACCTCATTCCACTTCTGTGAAAGCCTTCCGGAACCTCTGAACACTAAGCGGCATGTCCTCCGAGTTCTATGGCATCCCTCCCCCCTCTGCTGCACGGGGGCTCTGTGGCTCGAGGAAATGCAGGATGCTGGTGCCTGTGCCACTCTTATTAAAGCGACGTCCAAACCAAGTCATGAAAGCAGGAGAGCAGAGCCGCATTCGGGACACTGGGGGGCTTTGCCAGGTGAGGGCTATTTAATAGACCAGCCACATTAAAGAAAGGCAATGATGTAGTGAAAGGAGCCTAATGAGCAGAAGTGAGGCTACCGTATCTAAAGAGAAAAAATAATGAGCTGCGAAATATCCCCCAAGGCGAGATTGCCAGCCTTCTGCAAGGAGGTCTCAGCCTATAGGTAGAAAAGGCTCATGTGGTCCCTTATTCTTGCATGGTAAACACAAGTTCTGTGGGCAATTAAGGGCTGAGCTGAATGTGGGATTTGAAAACTGAAAATTATGTCACCAGCTCTTTGGAGATTTCCATGCCCAAGACCCCAGCTTTAATTCCCAAAGGAAACAGGGAACATACTCAACCTATGAATAGAAACTAGGAACATCATATCATCAAAAGCAACACTCTCAGTGTCTGTGCAGCAGATGGACATCTGGATGTTAGTTCCAGAAATCTCAGGGACTGGCACTACAGAATCTTTATAAAGCTGTCCTTCCAGGGCATGCCATGGGGCTTCCTCGAGGGCAAATCCACCTTCTAATGAGACCCTCTTGGTCTTTCAGTAATGACCCCTCCTAGAAGGATCCAAGCTGGCCATGCCCTACCCATTATCCTATTTCTTTTATGGTTGGTGTGGGAATGGTAGGCCAGATTTGGGTACATCTGGGTAGGGAAAAAATTGATTAAATACAAAGTTTCACTGGATTACTAACGTAAAGAAAATTAAAAAAAAAAGAAAAGATTTTATTTCTGTCCTCAAGAAGGGTACAAACCTCTACCACGTAGACAATGAATCATTTACAGAGACACTTTTCAAGTTCTCATAGTAGGAATGAGGATGGCACCTGTGTTTCCCAGGTGACAAAGGAGACAGGACAATGAAATACATATAATGAAACTGTAAAAATAATGCAGCTTTTTGATATAGACCCTTGTCACTTATAAAGTGCTTTCCTTTTCATTTTCTGAATGGGTGCTTACAGCAACAACAAGCAGGTTGATATTAGTTTTTCATCTTACAGGAGAGAAACTGAAGCTCAGAGGGCTTGAGTCAGAGATTCGTAATCTTTTAGTCATGGGTGGAAGGGGCATAAGGACCAGTAGAATTTATACACAGATGCTCTTTCATGACTGTATCTAAATATAGAAGAAATAAAAGTTTATAGGGTAAACAAATATTACTACAATTAGTTTTTGGGGGTGAGAAAAGGCTATGCATTGAATCCATGAAAACTTTACAAATATGTGAATAATGAAGGCAGCCATTGAAGAAATAGCAGAATATTTTTAGGAAAAAAGCATTTATAAAGATGGTCAATCGGGGTTCATATGATCACTATAGTATTTTTAATCAATCCAGCAAAACACAGAGCCCTTCATAGGCAAGTAATGATAGTGTATGTTTCACTAAAATTGCTTTATAAAAATTTACACCAAAATTCAATTTGATAAATCAATTTATTTTATTAATTGTACATGTGAATGAAGTTCAGTGTGATACTTTAATACATGCATACAGTGTGCATTGATTAAATCCAGACTCCCTTTACTTACCTTCCTCCCCATTTTTCCAAACACCAGTAATCACTATTCTACATTCAGGTCAACTTTTTAAAAACTTTTACTTACGAGAAAGAGCATGTGATACTTGTCTTTGTGATCTTGGCTTATTTCACTTAACATGCTACCTTCCAGTTCATTCTTCTTTATGGATGAATAATATGCCATCGTGTATATATACCACATTTTCTTTATCTATTCATCCATTAATGGAAACCCAGGCTGATTTCACATCTTAGCTACTGTGATTGGTGTTCTAATAAACATGGATGTGCAAGTATCTCTTTGGAATGCTGAGTTCATTTCCTTTGGATCTATACCCAGAAGTGGGATGACTGGATCACGTAATAGTTCTCCCTTTTAGTTTAGTTTTTTAGGGACCTTCATACTTTTCTCCATAATGGTTGTACTAATTTACATTCCCACCAAAAGTGTATAAAATTTCCTTTTTCTTTACATCCTTGCCAGCATTTGTTAATTTTTTTTGTTTTTTGAGAATGGCCATTCTAACCATTGTTTTGATTTGCTTTTCCTTGATGGTTAATGAAATTAAACATTTTTCATATATTTTTTGATCATTTGTATGCATTCTTTTGAGAAATATCTATATACATCATTTGCCCATTTTAAGTTAGTTCACTTTTATTTTAAGTTTTTTGAGTTTGTTATATATTCTAGATATTAATTTTTTTAAAATATATTTTTAGTTGTAGTTGGACAGAATACCTTTATTTTATTTATTTATTTTTATGTGGTGCTGAGGATTGAACCCAGCACCTCGTGCATGCTAGGCAAGAGCTTTACCGCTGAGCCATAATCCCAGCCCCCTAGATATTAATCTTTCCAGGTGAATCACAGACAAAATTTTCTCCCATTCTGTAGGTTGTCTCTTCTGTCTGTTAATTTTTTCCTTTGTTGTGTAGAATAGTTTGATATAATACCATTTGTCTATTTTTCTGTTTTTTTATTTCATTTATTCTGCTTTGGGGGGGTCACATCCAAAAAGTCATTACATATACCAGTGTCTAAAAGTGTTTCCCCTATGTTTTCTTCCAGTGGTTTTGCAGTTTCAGGTCTTACATTTAAGTCTATGATTCTTTTTGAATTGATTGTGTGCAGGGTGAGAGGGGTCAAGTTTAAACCTTCTGCATATGGATATCCAGTCTCCTCAGCACCATTTATTGAAGAGGTTGTCTCTTCTGCAATGTATGTTTTTGGAGTCTTTGTTGAAAATCAACTGACTATAGATGTATGGGATTATTTCTGGGACCTATCTTCCATTCCATTGATATATGTGTCTCTTTTGATGACAGTAACATGCTGTTTTGGCTACCATGGCTTTGTAATATGACTTGAAATAAGATATTGTAATGCCTTCTGTTTTGATATTTTTGTACATTGCTTTGACTATTTGGAATCTTTCGTGCTTTTATATGAGTTTATTGTCTTTCACTGTGTCTGGGGGTCAATCTGTGATTCTGGCTTCAGATTGTTCATGAAGTTGCAATCAGATAGTGGTCAGAGCAGGAATATCTGAAGTCCTTCTATCATATGACCTCAGAGCTTCTCCATGTTGTCTTGGTGCATGGGCTAGCTGGGTTTTCTTAGAGCATAGCACTTAAGGGTACCTGCCTGAGTATGCCAGGAGCAATGCAGAAGTTGCATCACCTTTACTGACCTGATCACATTGGCCATAATTGAGTCACAGTCCCACCCAATTTCAAGGGGAGGAGACAGAGATTCCATCTTTCTAGTGTTGATCTGCATGTGAGAAGGAAATATTATTGCAGCCACCTTTAGAATATAAAGTCCACCGGAGCATATCTTGAACTAAGGATTATAATCAGTTGAATTTTGTGCCTCTGAGGTCTAATACAAAATGAAAATATATAGTCAATCAAATTTTCTTTAATGGAACTTATTTTTGGATAAGTGAGTCTTGAAGTTTCCTGAACTTCCACTCTATAGGTAAATTTAATAGGGCAGTAAGCATGGAAATTGAAGGAAAAATATAAATAAATCTTATTTTATTGTTACTATAACAAAAAATAGAATTTATAGAGTATTAACATCTTATTATAAACCTGAAGAGCATTTTACAATTTCATTTGCTTTATCACTTTGCCTTTTTATTTGGAAGTTAACTGTTGTATCAAAGACAGAAATGTGCCTGAAACCATTTTCGCTCATGTGCAATATAGAAGCACCACTTTTCTTAGTCTTTTCTTTCCTTGCAGTTTTGTTATTAAAAATGTATTATTGTGTGAAATTTAAAGGGAAATGGAAGCAATTGTAGAATCACAATTCATGGACACTCTAAAAGTCTATACACATAATAACTAATACTGATGGATTGGTAACCAACTGTCTGGTTTGGCTGAGCACAGTTTAAGAGTTTCACAAGCTTTTCCATTTCAGGACCTGTGTCAGTCAAGGAGAAAAGTCATGGAACCCAGTATCTTTGGAGACATTACTCCAAGCAGCCAGTTGCTCCAAGTCTATCTTGAAAAGTTATACACATTTTACTTTCTCTTCCAAAAGGTATTAGTTTTATTATTTTAACATAAAAAGAACATTTTAGACATCACCCCGTAACATTAAATGTCATATCTATCACATGACTTTAAGTTCCCCAGCAATCCTCTTTTATCTGTTCAAGCAAGAGTCAATGGATGGATCATGCTTAGTCATGATGCTGGATATAATTTCTATAATAGGCTCTGTCTTCTTTGAGAAAACACATTGTAATTCAGGAAAATAATAATGCTATAATTATTAGCATTAGTTAGAATTTATCCCAATTTATGTATTTTAAATTGCTTTCAAACTTCAGTACTTGACTATTATCATTAACTATTTACTTTGGGCACCCCTCACAGTGATTGTGACACCCTAGAATATTCTGGACACCTGTGCTAAGAATTCCTGGGATTAGTGAGTAACTCAAGGTCATGTGGTTAATTAATAACAGTGCTTGTGTTCAAACTCTATCTCTGGACTCCTTATCTTGTGTTTTCTCTCTCTGTTTTAGAGTCATAAAAACTGCTAACAGAAATCTACATTCTCACTACGGCTGGGGACCCAGGGTGGGTGTAAAATAACATTTTGCAACAAAAGTAATTTTAGTAACTTAGGCTGTTATTTCTGCATTCAATTACTTATTTATTCCTGAAATGATGAAAGGAGGAACATATGGTGCTAAAGAGTCTCTGTTCTTTATACCAAGCCCAAGCCAGACTTTGTGATCTCTACCCTACCTGTGGTTTGGCAGCAGAGTCATTCTTTCACCCGTACTCTATGCCAAGGGCTGTGCTGATACTAGTGATGAAGGAACTCCACCAATTCTTAAAACAATGAAACAGAAATGCTAGATCATTGGTCTTGAAGAATTAGGTGTGTAACAATCAGTTGGAGTGCAGTTCTATGACAAGGTTGCTTGAGATAAAAAGTATTATATTTGGTGTTATAGTTGCTTCAGTTTTCAATGTGGGGAGGCACTTCCTTGGGAGGGGCTCAGGATTTTACCCCCATTTGCCACCATGTTGTACCTAGAAGCCACCCTTTACCTCAGAGTCTTAGGCCCTACTGTTGAGTGGGCATCGCTTCTTTCCTTATGGGGAATTTCTTCTTAGGCACGTTGTTTTCCTCCATGAGATGTTGCTTCAACGAGAGACCTTTGAGTTGAATATCATAGATATTTAAGTGTCTAAGGCACGTATATGTGTTTGCATGTGTATGTGTATTTTCCCCCAGGAAACTCTTAGTGAACTCATCATAAGCATCTAAGTCTCACCTTTGTATTCTCTAATACAACTTGTTGCACTGGAGAATACAAAGCTTTAAGAAGGTCCTTGACCAAAGCAGGGGGGGGGGGAGGAGGGAGAGAGAGAGAGATTGAGTGATTCTAGGTCAGAATTGATAAACTAGGTCATTGTATGCACTTGAATTCACCAAAGATACTAATCAAAAAATGTGGAATATCTGCTACCTGGATGTTATTGTGGCTATTATTGTTTGCTATCATTCTTTTTTTCCTTTATAATTGTTTTATAAGACTTGAGTTATTTTAAAAATCCTGGAAGGTCCAGGCCTGAGTCATCATTCTCCTTAATTGACTTGTCTAATCCCTTTGGATTCTTGAGCCTTGATTTCTCATGTTTCCTGAAGAATGAGACTAGATGGTCTCTTATTGATTCCCCAGTTGTGGTTCCATGAACCTGTGAATTCTTCAAAGTTATCCTAATTGTGATATTCCAGCACACTTGTCCCCGGAAAAGTTCCCTGTTAACTCCACAGGAGTGGGAGTTGGCAAATTGGGAAGTTGACTCATGTGTAAAGTACACTAGGCCCTGAGTCTTTCATGCAGCTCGTGCTAAATCCTAGAACTTGGACCTTTGGTTTCATGACTTTTCGTAAGGACTGATAGATAAAACCAGAAAGAAATAGCTGGGCTTCTGCTACCTTCAAAAAAATCTGTAAAGAAAAGAAAATGTAGGCATTTAAGGAGGTAAGAGCTTATGTTCCAGAAACAATAGTCCCTGAAAATAAGTTTAAGGAAGACAACAGTTGTTTTAAACCTTTGCATACTCAATAGGCTGAGTCAAATGCCTTCTTGGCACAAGTTCTATTGAAATTGTCAACAGGGTAAGTAACAATGCAGTGACAGACCTGCTCACCTTGCTCCTAGGACCAGGCCTTTAGGACTTAACTCCAGCTCATTACTAGAACTCTTGAAGGTGAGGGTCAGCCGGTATAAGAAGGGGAAAGGACTCACTCTAGTCTTGAGTGATCCAACTCTGGGTTTACAGGGCTTAAGGAGGACTTAATGGCCACAATGTGGAGATCAGCCCTTCCTTTAGGAATTTAGGGCTTTTATTTCAGGAAAGGGCTTTCCAATGTCAATAGAGAGAAAATTCCAATCCCTAACTAGTATCAACCCATCTAAGTCTTCCAGGTCTGACATAAGAAAGCTTTTATTTCTGAGCCACTCATTCTTCTGCTTGATCACTTTGCATTTATTCCCAGGTCAATGTCACATTTCCCTAGAGTTTCCAGATTACCCAGATATGAAGAGGAATTCTCTTATATACTCTCCAATAAGGACACTGGATTCTTATCATAACTCACCCTGTTGTTATAGAACACATCCTGTGATATTGTAAATAGTTCCTTCTATTTTCATCTCAGTATCTTTTTATTTCAAGTGTCCAAAAACAAAACATGGCTTAAACCAAAATGAAAACTTAATGGTTTATGTCACTGGGAATTCCACCTTCAGTTGCAGTTTGACCAGAATATCTCCACCATCTATCTAGGTGAGCTCCATTTTCAAGTTTCTTGTGTTTTCTTGCTTTGGATGTTGTTCCTTAGGAGCTTCAAGCTCAAATTATCGCAGAATTCCTGCCAAGAAGACAAAGAAACTTTTTTTCCTGAACTAGAACCACACACAAGTCTTGTTGATCTCATTGACCTGACTTGCATTATGCACTCATCTCTAACCAATCCCTGTGGTCTGGAGGACAGAGGTCTTTTGAAAGAGGTCATGTGCCTCACTCATGGAGTCCAGAAGTGGAAATGAATTGCCTAAGCCTTGAGAGCTGAGAGACCCAAAGTGGTAGTTATTATTACAGATAAAGTGGATGTTGGAACTGTAACAAAAGAAGTATCCATCCCAGCATTATGAGCTCCTCAAACATAGCCTTGTTTCTGGTACATGGTAGGCACTTAATAAATGATGATAGAATTTGTGAATGAAGATGAGAATAAATTCAGCCTGGCCAATCCCCTTCTCTCATCCCCACTTTTATCCATTACTCAGCTCTGGCCACTGGAAACCATCATCCTTCAAGGGACTGGAGCTTAAACAATTGACATCCTTCTATACTTTTCTGCCTCCTACAATTCTAGCCAACATGACTTTGATAGGTCATGATTGAATTACTTTTATTCAGAAGCCACAGAAGTGATTTCTTGCTAATATTCTTGAAAGAATTTCCACAGTGTGATTAGATTATTGCTAATCTAATAAGACACCATATTAATGATGATATTAATAAAATTATGTGATTTTTTCCAGCAATCACGTTGCTCACTAAAGGAAAATTTTTGAAATGCTTCTTCTTAGAAAGTTTTAGATGACCAAGATACAGCTATAATTAGCTGTATTACTCCACAGCCACTTTATAGCACATTCATAAAAACTAGAAAACAAGTAAGTACTGATTTTATTTTCCTATAAGAGTAAGGAATAATGTGTTTTACTTTTTTATTTATGCTCACCTGTACTTTTCACTTTCTTTATAATGAGCATTAATCAATTCATACTTTGGATACTTTCTTTGAGAAGGAGGGAGAACTTCATAGGAGATTTTATTCTCATCTACTTAATTATGGCAGTCTCCTTCCAGACTGAGGTGGATTACATTCAGAACTTGGTGTGTCCCCAGGCTCATGCTGGCCCCTGACACTTGAGTCTATGTGTCCAAGATTTGTCATTATACTTTTGGAAACAGCCACTCTCTGGCTGGCCATCAGCTGTGTGGTTCACTTTCAGAAACCTGAACAAGCCCTAGGTACTTTCTCTTACCCCTCTGAACACCTCACTTCGTAAGGAAAGGTTTAGACAGAGGAAAGCTGGAGAGGGATCCTCTGAAATATATGGCTCAGAGCAAGGGTATCTCTTGTCTGGGACCAACAGAGGAACTGTCCATAACTGAGTATGTTGGGTCATACTTAAGATAGAGTAATCGCTGTCATGACTGTTGTTCCAGGGACATCCCTTTTCAATACACACACACACACAAACACACACACATTCACACACTGTAGTTTTGGTCTTAGAAATGGCCTCTGTGGTAAAATAAACCTGTCCTCAGATGGGGCTATGGTTGGATGTTTAAGCTGCTTTCCAGAAAATCATAATGATATGGACACTCTCTAGTCTTAGATCCCTGGGTCCTTAGGGCCCCTACTAAGGGGCCAGCTCACAGTGACCAGAACAAGCATCAACTGAGCCTTCAAAGTTGTTTTAATAGATATTGTTGTTACCCTTCCCATACTCCTTCAGCACTCACCATTTTAGTCTTAGCCATCAACATCATTTTGTGAGCACCCTAAACTTCATTGAAAGATTCTCTGCTGGATCATGAGCAGGCCAGAAGTGTCAAGGGGTTAATACCTCTAAGCACAGCACTCCCTTCAGTGATGGATGGTGCTGGAGGATGAACCCCCCAGCTTCCTCTTCTCATAAGTGGGATCATCCTGAGGTCTGAGTTCTATACCTCCTCCACAGGTATGCAGTGGGACTGAGTCTCAGTTTCCTACATTGATCCATGCACCCTATCTAGGCTTTCTTCTCTTCCCTGCAATACAACTCCACTCCTTTGTCTATCTTTCCAGAGTTAGCTAATTTAGATGTTTGTTTCATTAACTCCATGCAACCAAATTATTTATTCAGCATCTGATTCTGAGGTACATATTTTAAGACATTTGTCTACTTCTAGTTCAATGAACTTTTTGGATGGGGTACCAGGGATTGAACCCAGGAGCACTTAACCACTGAGACACATCCCCAGCCCTTTTCTATATTTTATTTAGAAACAGGGTCTCCCTGAGTTGCTTAAGGCCTCACTAATTTGCTAAGGCTGAGTCTGAACTCACGATCCTCCTGCCTCAGGCTTCTGAGCTGCTGGGATTACAGGTGTGTACCACCACACCTGGCTTAATCTCAAGGATTTTGATTGTTTACAGTATGTCAAGCATTGTTCTCTGTACTTTATTATTAGCAGCTCAGTTTTGCAGGCTTAGAAAAACTGAATATCCTTCCTGAGCTTTCACAACTAGAAAGCAAAAGAAACAGGATTTGAGCCAAGTGGTCAGATTTCCAAACCCAAATGATTAATCATTGATCTCTAATTGCATTATGTCACCATAATTCCCATACCTATCTTGGGCTTAAATTCAAACAGAGAAGCAATTCAGGGTATTTGAAATCAGTTTGAGAGCCCAATATACCATTTCCTAGTTTTCTGACCCTCCATTTTCCTCTTTGTATATGGGTGATAATAATAATAGCTACCTCTCAAAGTTGTTGGGGAAATCAAATGATGTGACACATTTCCACTGCCCCACACCTTGCCAGGCATGTAGGGTGTATGCTGTCCCCAAGTTTGCTGGCTTCCTTCTTCCCCTCCTCCTTTTCATCAGGGTACTTCCCTGGATTGACAGGAAGGTGGATAATGGCATAGGAGAATGCAGCCTCAAATGCTTGTTGTTTCCAGAAAGTATCTGGCTAATTTATTTCAAAAGGTTTTGCTTCTATGAAGTTTAATAGAGTTGATGAGTATTAAAGGAATCATTTAATCTTCATTTGAATGTGAGCAGTAAATGTGTTTTGGAGATTATATTCATTCCCCAGTGACTCTAAGTACTTTCCTATTCCAAAGCTGATTTTCATCCATCAGAGCAAAAGGTTTTCAGCTCTGTGGAGCTGTCTGAATGAAATGCAGTGTCACAAGCAAGGTGACAGAGTTTCCCCCTGGGTATAAGGACACACTCAGGGCCACATTGCAGACATTTGGTTCCTTCCTGATCCATCTATTGCTGCTCTAAGCTGTTCCTGAACATGTACGGGGGTTCATGTTTCTGTAAAACAGATTTTGGAAAGCACAGAGCTTGGCTACTTGGCCTCCCTCTCCTCTTGCAACTTTCTGGCTTTTCTACTTTGTTGCCCCTAATGGAAGGGCAGCCCCTTCACTAAAAATGGAGCTGCTAAGAACTGTCAGGGGAGAGATTTTACCAAATGAATTTTAATAGCTTGGAATCAAGTTCAACTCATGAAGAAGGAAAGACAGGAAGACTTACTTGGTATCAAATGTGCAATACTAAATTTTTACATCCTGTAAGCACTTGGGATGTGTATGTTGTTTCAAGGGTATGAAGGATTCCTATTCTCCTGCCAGGAGTAATTCAGTCTTTTGCTAGAGCCAGCATTATCTGAGCAAGAACTTGAAGGTTAGGGTTTCTTCTCTGTACTAGCAAAACATTCTCAAATTGATGGTGTGGAGTGAAGGGCTGTTGACTAAGAAAGATGGCAGCCAGGGGTTCCAATGGGAGTTGTGCCTTCTTACATTGGGCCTCATCCTCACGAGCACCTTCTATAGCATGCTCCTAGGCACACATTGAGAATTTTGTCAAATGGGAGTACATTGCCAGACAGGTGGAAGAAAACAAATTCGAATCTAAGTTGGCTTGAAACCAAAACTTCTCTGCGGTCAAAGTCTGTGTTCTTTTTTTCTGACATCGTACCACCTGTTGGTCAACCTTAAGTGTAGGTCAGGCCCGGCACTCATGTGGCCTTGACCAAGTGACTTTGTTGAACAACCAGTTTTATCTGATAAATGGAAATACATGATAGAATTGTCATGAGGAGCAAACGAGATAATACATGTTTAAGTGCTTTAAAAGAAGTTAAGTGCTGTTCAAAAAATAACGCATTGCCATTTGTTAACGATGGTACTGATGACAGCAATGGTGGTAATCATTGTATGACCAGAGACATCTCCTAGAAGAACACTTCTAGTAGGGACCCTCAGGAGCCTAATGGTCTTTATGGAAAAGGCCCTGGGCGTCGTATTTGGGAAGTTGCTGCTGAGCAAGTAGAAAGATGAAGCCAGATGCCAGCAATCAGACATTTGGTTCCTTCCTGATCCATCTATTGCTGTTCTAATTATGGACTAGGAGGAAAGCTATGCATGTTGGAGTATTCTGAACTCCAACCAAGAAGAAATAGGGCAGTAGCTAGAGGATCAGCAGGGTGAGAGGCCAGCAAGGCAGCAAAGGACAGGTCAAGGGAGAATTTGGATCAGACTGCAACCAAAAGCAGCAGTAAGATCTGAATGTTTGTGTTAGCTATCAGTTTTAGGACATACTTTTAAACAGCAAGCAAGCGGCTTCATGCCAAAATTATCTGAGCCTGCTCTGGGACAGGCCTCCAGCTGCAATAGTACATGGAGATGGAGTCTTACAATATTTATTGACTTCAGATGCATGGACTCTGGAGCTTCAGGGGGCAAAAGAATATTCTGGATGCATAAAGGCTGAGAATCCATATGTGATACACCACAGGAGACCCTGGTTAAGACATCCCAGTTGAGGCTGGGTTGCTGTAGATGGAGGCAAGGAGTCTAGAAGCCTCAGGGCAAGCAGTTTACAGGGTGAGCAAGCTTGGAGGTGACTCCTCATGTCAATTTTTATACAAATCACACAGAGATGTCCTGACTCCAGGGGTTTATTTAAGGTGGCCATGTTGGCGTTCTCTTGTGGCGGTAGGAATATAACTGTCTAGTGACTCTTTCCTCTTTTTAAAAGTTGAACTCCTGCTGGTGAGAGAAATAGGTCACCCTTGTTCTCAAAGGTGCTAGGACTCATTCTAGCAGTTCGTTGGTTTTGGTCACCCGAGAGGCATCTTATTCCAAGTGACTGGGGTGGCAGCAAGACAATGGTCTCAAGTCTTCAGGCAGAGGGAGTTTACAAAGGAGGTACTGTAAGAAAGTATAAAAGGCCAGTCAGTAGAAGGCAAAGTAAAGGAGGGGGACTTTTGTCCTTTCTGAACCACCTGGGGCTTCTCAGGTGTGACTTTCATCTGCCTTGCCTGACTCTTGATAAGGCATCCCTTCTCTGTACACATTATCTCTCCCCCTTCCACACCAACACTTCGCAGCTGGAACAGTAGCAGGGATGATGAAAGTAGGGCCCTGGGGTGGTCAGTTCACTGACAGCGAGGTTTCTCCTCAGGTCAGAAAGGGGATAGCACCCCAGGCAGCCCTTCTCAGTGAGGAGAAAGGGGAAGGTGGATTCTTGAAAGTGCCTATAAACTTAAGCTATTTGAAGCTCTGGGGACAGTACCCCTATGCAAAGGGAGGGCAGAGGCCCCAAAGAAACAAATAATATTTTGAAATCTCAACCCTCAAAATATTTTCCTGCAATCATAGAAAATATTTGCAACAAGGTGATCTCAGTGGGATCATAAGAGATATTGAGTTTAATGTGTTTGGCCAACTTGGAGAATGAAGAGCAGAGACCCTGGTTCTCAGTGTCTGGAACCCAGGCCATATTTCCAATGCTCCTGTGTGTCTGCTCCATTTTGTAGGGTTCTTTTGAGCATACATGTAGAAAACGACACAACATCCATGATTTTAGTGTATAATTATCTTATTTGTTGTATTCATACAATGACAGTGACTTTAAGAAACTCTTGACAATGTTCTGCTGCTCCAGTTCACAGTCTGTGTACGTTTCTACCTCCCAGGTTTTGGAAGCTCTCCTCCTACAGTATGTAATATGGATTATCCTTCTAGTGAATTTCTTTCCATGCCAGAGTTGATTTTTGGTGCTTCTCATGGAAGAATCCTAACTGATATTCCCATTTGTGTTACATTCATTCATTCGTTCAATCATCATTTATTTAGCACCACCATCTACCAGGCTCAGATATCATTGAAAAAAAAAAAAAAACATAGCCCCTACCTCCAAGGGCCTCAGAATCTAATGGGGGAAAAAGATGCAATCAAGATGAAGAGTTACAATGGCATTATTAGATGGACTAGGGAAATAGAGGAGGTCCAAGAAGCTTAGGCTTGGTGTAATCAGGGAAGGTTTCCATAGGAGAGGACAATTTAAGCTAAGTTTTGATGGATGGATAGAGGCAGTCCAAATCGAGAGAAGGGAAAGTACGCATTCCCTTTAAGCAGGAAAACATTGTGCAAATGCCCAAAGGTGTACAGAACCAGGACATTTTTTGGCATTGCTATGGGATCAGCTGGGACATTGAACAGACCTGGGAATGTAGCAGTAGGAGTAGCTTAAAGAGGTTGTCAGGAAGACAGACCTAGATATGTATAGCAGTCTACCCTACACCTTCTACATGGTTTTGTTTATCACAGTTTCATTTATCCACAGTCAACCATGGTCCAAAAATATCAAATAGAAAATTCCAGAAATAAAAAAATTATGTTTTAATTATGCACTGTTCTGACTAAGAATGATGCAATCTTGCATAGCCCTTCTGGGATGTGAATCATCCCTTTACCTAATGTATCCACCCTGTATATGTTACCTATCCGTTAGTCACTTTAGTTATCAGATTGACTGTCTCAGTATCATAGTGCTTGTGTATTAAGTAAAATAAAAATTACTTAATATGTTGATTTTTTAATTTCATGGTTAATCATTATTTATCACTTACTGTGCCTAACTTAGAGTTAAATTTTATCATAAGCATGTATGTATAGGAAAAAACATAGTATATTAGGATTCAGAAGTATCTGCAATTTTAGTCCTCCTCTGGGGAGGGTCTTAGAATGTATTACCCATGAATAAAGGGGAACAGGTGATTACCTAAAGAATATTTACCTAGAGGAATCACTGAAATATTTAAACAGTAACGCTTTTTTCATTTGCATTTTGAAAGGTCACTCTGGCCTGAACTAAAGAGTGATTTGGGAACACTGTGGTAGAAAAGGGGGACTAGTCATCCAGATACAAGGATTGGGCTGTGAACCAAGTCACTTGTCATGGGGATAAAAGAACTAAGTGTCAGATAAAGGAGAGGGATATTTAGAAGGGAGATATATTTAGAATATGGATATCTAGATATGGAGATGAGAACAAAGAAGAATCCAGAAGATGGAGTCACACTGTGATCTTCTCTTTAACCTCCTCCATCTAATCTGATCACATCATTTTTCTGTTTAAAATCTTTCCATGACATAGCTTTCAGGAAAAAGTTCAAGTTTGTAAGTTAATCAAATAAAACTTGTTCTATTCTGGTCCCTGATAACTTTTGTGTTATCAGGAGCAGGGTCAAAGTTTGTTTGCTTGTTTCCCCATATTTTCCTTTGAAAATGTTTAAACCTGAAGAAAAATCAAAAGAATAGTACAATGTATAACTCTATGTGATTCTCCTGGGTTCTTCCAGTTGTTACTCTTTGTGCTACTGGATTAATTTCTGTCTTTCCCTCTCAGTCTTTCTCATTCTTATTTTCAGTGTACAAACATTCACAAATATACATTTTTAACTGGACCATATGTAAGTTGCTGATATCATAACATCTCATCTCTAGATATATCAATGTGTATTTCCTAAGAGTAAGGACGTTCTCCTCCAAAACTCAATACCCAGGACATTTAACATTGATCAATAATATCATTAAATACATAGTCTGCAATTAAATTTCCCTGATTGTGTACTAAAGGGCTTTTTTTAAAAAAGATTGAAGCCAAGGATCATGAATTGTGTGTGGTTGTCCTATATCTTTAGTTTTCTTTAATTTAAATAGCCCCTTCTGCTTTTTTCTTTTATGAAATGACTTTTTTTAAAGAGTTCAGGCCAGTTGTCTTATAGAATGAGCCACAGTCTGAGGATGGCTGATTAGATTCAGGTTGCACATTTTGAGTGAGAATTCTGCATAAGTGCTGATGTGTCACATCAAGAGACATATAATAGTTGTTTGTTCTATTATTACCCTATTATTAATGATGCTGTTTGATCTCTCCACTATAAAGGCAACTTCCCCCTTTGTAATTAATCAGTAACTGGGGGTGATACTGTGTCACTGGGTAAAATATCTTGTTCTGAAAAGCATTTCGCCCAGCACCATCTATTAGTGAGTCTTGCCTGAATCAATTATCCTACTGTAGGTTGTAAAATATTGATTTTGTAAATCTGTCATTTCTAATATATTTATTAGCTGGCATATATCTGTAAAGAAGAAATTTCCCCTGTGCTTCCCACCCACTTCACCATTTTTTAAAAAAAGTATAACTGTAGACTCCTGGGGTGTTTTTTTCCACATATACACACAATATGTTATAATGAGCTATAGTCATTATTTTATTTTATTTTTTGTTACCAGGGATTGAACCCAGGGGCCCTTAACTATTGAGCCACATCCCCAGCACTTTTTATATTTTATTTAGAGACAGGGTCTCACTGAGTTGCTTAGGACCTCACTAAGTTGCTGAGGCTGGCTTTGAACTTGTGATCCTCCTGCCTCGGCCTCCTGTGTCACTGAGATTACAGGCATGCCCTGCTGCACCCGGATTTCATCATTTTATTGATGTTCTAATTGTCTCAACTTTGGCCAATGGGGTCCCCTTTGAGCAGAGTACTGTGTCCTCTTGGCACATGCACAGTTGCCTTTGAGCACTTTCTTGCTTTCTGACATAATATTATTTCCCAGCATTATTTGTTACTTTCCTGAAGGGCATTATTTGGGGGGAGATACAATGAATTCCATTTTTTTTTTTTTTTTAGGAGAAAATCTCTTGGTGACTTTTTTTTTTTTTTTTTTAATTTTTTATTGTGGGTTGTTCAAAACATTACAAATTTCTTGACATATCATATTCCACACTTTGATTCAAGTGGGTTATGAACTCCCACCTTCACCCCATACACAGATTGCAGAATCACATCAGTTACACATCCATTGATTTACAAATTGCCATACTAGTGTCTGTTGTGCTCCACTGCCTTTCCCATCCTCCACCCTCCCCCCTCCCCACCTCTCCCCTCCCCTCCCCTCCTCTCTCTCTACCTCCTCCACTGTATAACCCTGAGGGTCTCCTTCCATTACCATGCAATTTCCCTTCTCTCTCCCTTTCCCTCCCACCTCTCATCCCTGTTAAATGTTAATCTTCTTCTCCTGTTCTTCGTCCCTACACTGTTCTTAGTTACTCTCCTTATATCAAAGAAGACATTTGGCATTTGTTTTTTAGGGATTGGCTAGCTTCACTTAGCATAATCTGCTCTAATGCCATCCATTTCCCTGTAAATTCTATGATTTTGTCATTTTTTAATGCAGAGTAATACTCCATTGTGTATAAATGCCACATTTTTTTTATCCATTCGTCTATTGAAGGGCATCTAGGTTGGTTCCACAGTCTTGCTATTGTGAACTGTGCTGCTATGAACATCGATGTAGCAGTGTCCCTGTAGCATGCTCTTTTTAGGTCTTTAGGGAATAGACCAAGAAGGGGAATAGCTGGGTCAAATGGTGGCTCCATTCCCAGCTTTCCAAGAAATCTCCATACTGCTTTCCAAATTGGCTGCACCAATCTGCAGTCCCACCAGCAATGTACAAGTGTACCCTTTTCCCCACATCCTCGCCAGCACTTGTTGTTGTTTAACTTCCTAATGGCTGACAATCTTACTGGAGTGAGATGGTATCTTAGGGTGGTTTTGATTTGCATTTCTCTGACAGCTAGAGATGTTGAGCATTTTTTCATGTACTTGTTGATTGACTGTATGTCCTCCTCTGAGAAGTGTCTGTTCAGGTCCTTGGCCCATTTGTTGATTGGGTTGTTTGTTTTCTTATTGTCTAATTTTTTGAGTTCTTTGTATACTCTGGATATTAGGGCTCTATCTGAAGTGTGAGGAGTAAAGATTTGTTCCCAGGGTGTAGGCTCCCTATTTACCTCTCTTATTGTTTCTTTTGCTGAGAAAAAACTTTTTAGTTTGAGTAAGTCCCATTTGTTGATTCTAGTTATTAACTTTTGTGCTATGCGTGTCCTATTGAGGAATTTGGAGCCCGACCCCCCCGACTGTAGATCGTAGCCAACTTTTTCTTCTATCAGACGGCGCGTCTCTGATTTGATATCAAGCTCCTTGATCCATTTTGAATTCACTTTTGTGCATGGCGAGAGAAAGGGATTCAGTTTCATTTTGTTGCATATGGATTTCCAGTTTTCCCAGCACCATTTGTTGAAGATGCTATCCTTCCTCCATTGCATGCTTTTAGCCCCTTTATCAAATATAAGATAGTTGTAGTTTTGTGGATTGGTTTCTGTGTCCTCTATTCTGTACCATTGGTCCACCCGCCTGTTTTGGTACCAGTACCATGCTGTTTTTGTTACTATTGCTCTGTAGTATAGTTTGAAGTCTGGTATCGCTATACCGCCTGATTCACACTTCCTGCTTAGCATTGTTTTTGCTATTCTGGGTCTTTTATTTTTCCATATGAATTTCATGATTGCTTTCTCTATTTCTACAAGAAATGCCGATGGGATTTTGATTGGCATTGCATTAAACCTATAGAGAACTTTTGGTAATATCGCCATTTTGATGATGTTAGTTCTGCCTATCCATGAACAGGGTATATTTTTCCATCTTCTAAGATCTTCTTCTATTTCTCTCTTTAGGGTTCTGTAGTTTTCATTGTATAAGTCTTTCACCTCTTTTGTTAGGTTGATTCCCAAGTATTTTATTTTTTTTGAAGATATTTTGAATGGAGTGGTTGTCCTCATTTCCAATTCAGAGGATTTGTCGCTGATATACAGGAATGCCTTTGATTTATGTGTGTTGATTTTATATCCTGCCACTTTGCTGAATTCATTTATTAGCTCTAATAGTTTCTTTGTAGAGCCTTTTGGGTCTGCTAGGTATAGAATCATATCATCTGCAAATAGTGATAATTTAAGTTCTTCTTTTCCTATTTTTATGCCTTTAATTTCTTTCGTCTGTCTAATTGCTCTGGCCAGTGTTTCGAGAACTATGTTGAACAGAAGTGGAGAGAGAGGGCATCCCTGTCTAGTTCCAGATTTTAGAGGGAATGCCTTCAGTTTTTCTCCATTCAGAATGATGCTAGCCTGAGGCTTAGCATAGATTGCTTTTACAATATTGAGGTATGTTCCTGTTATCCCTAGTTTTTCTAGAGTTTTGAACATAAAGGGATGCTGTACTTTGTCAAATGCTTTTTCCGCATCTATCGAGATGATCATATGGTTCTTATTTTTAAGTCTATTGATGTGGTGAATAACATTTATTGATTTCCGTATATTGAACCAGCCTTGCATCCCAGGGATGAATCCTACTTGATCATGGTGTACAATTTTTTTGATATGTTTTTGTATCCGATTCGCCAGAATTTTATTGAGGATTTTTGCATCTAGGTTCATTAGAGATATTGGTCTGTAGTTTTCTTTCTTTGAAGTGTCTTTGTCTGGTTTAGGTATCAGGGTGATGTTGGCCTCATAGAATGAATTTGGAAGTTCTCCCTCCTTTTCTATTTCCTGAAGTAGCTTGAAAAGTATTGGTATTAGTTCTTCTTTAAAGGTTTTGTAAAATTCTGCTGTATACCCATCTGGACCTGGGCTTTTCTTAGTTGGTAGTCTTTTTATGGTTTCTTCTATTTCCTCAATTGATATTGGTCTGTTTAGATTTTCTATATCCTCCTGACTCAATCTGGGCAGATCATATGACTTAAGAAATTTATCTATGCCTTCACTATCTTCTAATTTATTGGAGTATAAGGATTCAAAATAGTTTTTGATTATCTTCTGTATTTCTGAAGTGTCTGTTGTGATATTGCCTTTTTCATCCCGTATGCTAGTAATTTGAGTTCTCTCTCTTCTTCTCTTCACTAGCATCGCTAAGGGTCTGTCGATTTTGTTTATTTTTTCAAAGAACCAACTTTTAGTTTTGTCAATTTTTTCAATTGTTTCTTTTGTTTCGATTTCATTAATTTCAGCTCTGATTTTAATTATTTCTTGCCTTCTACTTCTTTTGCTGTTGTTTTGCTCTTCATTTTCCAGGATTTTGAGATGAAGTATGAGATCATTTATTTGTTGGTTTTTTCTTTTTTTAAGGAATGAACTCCAAGCAATGAATTTTCCTCTTAGAACTGCTTTCAATGTGTCCCATAGATTCCGATATGTTGTGTCTGTGTTTTCATTTATCTCTAAGAATTTTTTGATTCCCTTCTTGATGTCTTCTATAACCCATTGATCGTTCAGTAACCTATTGTTCATTCTCCAAGTGATGTATGCTTTTTCCTTCCTTCTTTTATCGTTGATTTTCAGTTTCATTCCATTATGATCAGATAAGATGCATGGTATTATCTCTACTCCTTTATATTGTCTAAGAGTTGCCCTGTGACATAATATATGATCTATTTTTGAGAAGGATCCATGTGCTGCTGAGAAAAAAGTGTAACTGCTTGATGTTGGGTGGTATATTCTATATATGTCAATTAGGTCTAGGTTATTAATAGTGTTATTGAGTTCTATAGTTTCCTTATTCAACTTTTGTTTGGAAGATCTGTCCAGTGGCGAGAGAGGTGTGTTGAAGTCTCCCATGATTATGGTATGGTGATCTATTAGACTCTTGAACTTGAGAAGAGTTTGTTTGACGAACATAGCTGCACCATTGTTTGGGGCATAAATATTTATGATTGTTATGTCTTGTTGGTGTATGGTTCCCTTAAGCAGTATGTAGTGTCCCTCTTTATCTCTTTTGATTAACTTTGGCTTGAAATCTATTTTATTTGATATGAGTATGGACACTCCTGCTTGTTTCCGAAGTCCATATGAGTGATATGATTTTTCCCAACCTTTCACCTTCAGCCTATGTATGTCCTTTCCTATCAAATGCGTCTCCTGTAGGCAGCATATTGTTGGGTCTTGTTTTGTGATCCATTCTACTAGCCTGTGTCTCTTAATTGGTGAGTTTAAGCCATTAACATTTAGGGTTATTATTGAGATATGGGTTGTTCTTCCAGCCATATTTGTTTATTTCTGTTACTAAACATGGTTTGTTTTCCTCTTTGATTATCCCCCCCCCCTTTACTGTCCTACCTCCCACTGTTGGTTTTCATTGTTATTTTCCATTTCCTCTTCCTGTAATGCTTTGGCGAGGATGTTTTGAAGAGATGGTTTTCTAGCTGCGAATTCTTTAAACTTTTGTTTATCGTGGAAGGTTTTAATTTCATCTTCCATCCTGAAGCTTAATTTCGCTGGATACACAATTCTTGGTTGGAACCCATTTTCTTTCAGTGTTTGAAATATGTTATTCCAGGATCTTCTAGCTTTCAGAGTCTGTGTTGACAGATCAGCTGTTATCCTGATTGGCTTACCCCTAAATGTAATCTGCTTCCTTTCTCTTGTAGCTTTTAAAATTCTCTCCTTATTCTGTATGTTGGGCATCTTCATTATGATGTGTCTAGGTGTGGATCTCTTATGATTTTGCACATTCGGCGTCCTGTAGGCTTCTAGGATTTGGGGTTCTGTCTCATTCTTCAAGTCTGGGAAGTTTTCTTGTATTATTTCATTGAATAGACTTCTCATTCCTTTGGTTTGGAGCTCTGTACCTTCCTGTATCCCAATGACTCTTAAGTTTGGTCTCTTAATGTTATCCCATATTTCTTGGATGTTCTGCTCATGGTTTCTTAACAGTCTTGCTGAGCTGTCTATGTTCTTTTCCAGTTGAAATACTTTGTCTTCATTGTCTGATGTTCTATCTTCTAAGTGTTCTACTCTGCTGGTAGTATTCTCCATTGAGTTTTTAAGTTGGTTTATTGCTTCCTGCATTTCTAGGATTTCTGTTTGTTTGTTTTTTATAACCTCTATCTCCCTGTATAGTTGATCCTTTGCTTCCTGGATTTGTTTGCGTAATTCGTTGTCGAAGTGATCTTTCATTGTCTGATTTTGCTGTTTAATGTCTTCCTTGATACTCCAGATCATCTGAAGCATGTATATCCTGAATTCTTTATCTGACATTCCATCTGCTGCAGCTGTTACCTCTTCTAAAGTTGCGTTGACCTGCATTGCTTGTGGTCCTTTCTTTCCTTGTCTTTTCATACTGCTTGCGTATCTTTCCTGCAGGTGCGGGCGGCGGCTCTGCTCTCTTCTTATTCCAATTGGGGTGTCGTGGCTACCACGCCGGCAGGTCACTGGGCCTGTTCTGGGAGCTGGCGGCGGCTCTGTTCTGCCCCTACTCCAATTGGGGTGACGAGTGTACCACGCCGGCAGGCCACTGGGCCTGATCCGCCGGTCGGTTGCAGGTTTGCCTACCCTGCAGGCGCGGGCGGCGGCTCTACTCTGCCCCTACTGCAAATGGGGTGACGTGTCTGTCGTACCGGCAGGCCACTGGGCCTGTCCCGCTGGTCGGTCGCAGATCTGCCCACCTTTCGGGCACGGGTGGAGGCTCTGCTCTGCCCCTACTCCAATTGGGGTGTCGTGACTACCCCGCCTGCAGGACACTGGGCCTGTTCCTGGCACGGGCGGCGACTCTGCTCTGCCACTACTCCAATTAGGGTGGTGTTTGTACCACGCCGGCAGGCTCCTGGGCCTGATCCGCAGGTCTGTTGTAGGTCTGCCTACCTTGGAGGCGCGGGCGGCGGATCTGCCCTGCCCCTCCTACCACGCCTGCGGACCCCTGGGCCTGATCTACAGGTTGATCACTGGTCTGCTCACCCTGCGGGCACGGGTGGCGGTTCTGCTCCGCCCCCGATTGGGGTCACGTGACCACCACACCGGCAGGGCCTGATCCGGGCGTGGGAGAAGGATCTGCTCTGCCCCTACTCCAGTTGGGGTGACGTGTGTACCACACTGGCAGGCCACTGGGCCTGACCCGCCAGGCTGTCACAGGTCTGTTTACCTTGCACGCTCATTCGTCACAGCGCGAACCGCGGCTCTGCCCTGCCCCTCCTACCACGCCCATGTACCACTGGGTCGCGGGTCTGCCCACCTTGCGGTTGCGGGTGGCGGCTCCGCTCCGCCCCCTCTCCAATTGGGGTCACGCGGTCACCACGCTGGCAAGCCGCTGGGCCTGCTCCGGGCGCTGGCGGCGGCCCGGCTCCTTCCCTCTGGCTCGACGACAAATTGAGGAGACTCGGGTGACTGTGCCTCACCCCCCCTACCAGGAGACCAACTGCTTATGTCACCACTGGTATTGATGAAGTTCCCTCCTCCGCCGCTTTCTGCAGACATCAGATCTCTGCCATGTTGGTATCCTATGCGAATGGCAGCATTTCGTTCCCCTTGCCGGGCAACCAAAGCACCGGGTGAGTCCTGACCGGCCCTCAGCAGGACCCGGACCGAGAAGCAGTTTCCGCGGGCTCCTAGCCCCGGGCCAGGGAAGTTCCGGGAGCCGGAACTCGGCCACTCCGTGCTCGGTGTAAGCTCCTATAAATGTAAGCTCCAAGAAGCAGTCCCCGCGGGCTCAGTTCCGGGAGCCGTAATTCGGCTGCTTAGTGCTTGTTGTATGCTCTGGTAGGCGCAGGGTCCAAGAAGCAGCCTCCGCGGGCTCAGCAGCCGCTCCGCGCTGGGTATTCACTCCGGTAAGATCAGGTTCTAAGAAGCACCCAGGCGCTGAGCCCTAGCAATCTGTCTGCAAGCCGCAGGCGAATTGCAGCCTGAAATTACCTGTTCTATGGCTGAATGAGCTGTGGTCAGTCGAAAACAGCGGTGGTGACGTCAGTTTACCAACATGGTGGCTGCTGGCCTCCTCTGTGGTCTGACCGGTGTGGAGAACCGAGATGGACCGCTTCCTTCCCCCGTCTCGAACCCAGAATTCAGCCCTGAGTACGGTGCTTGCGCGGCTGGCAGAAACTGCAGCGCTGTAACCCTGCGTCTCTATCCCAGCGCACGCTGCAGATTCTAGCCTCGGGCCGATTTGCTGAATAAGCAGTGCGACAAACCTCTCGCGTTTGAGTCCCCGTAGCTGATCCTCGTGCGATGGAAATCCTTCCTCCAGGTTCCGGAGCACCCCACTATTGCTGGAAATTCCTAACAAGATATCCTTTAGCCGTCCTGACTTGTCATACTCCCACACAGTGAAGCAGCACACGGGGGCAATGCACTCCCCTCGCCGCCATCTTTCCTGGATCTCTTGGTCATGAATTCCATTTTGGACATGCTGTATTTGACTTTGGTATATCTCTCTGACATCTAGTGTCTAGTAGGCAGAGTAATCAGTTTGCTTATTAGTAGTCTTCCAGAAGAATGCGAGCAAGATGACCCTTTGGGAAGGAAAGGAAATGATTAGGGCTTTCATTTAGACTCATTTTAGCTATTTTCCACATGTGTATTATATAGAGGTTTTATAATATATAGAGTGATTAGTAATGCATGTATGCCACATGTAAATTAATAAGGAAGGGTCTATGCAAAAATTTTTAAATATAACAGACAAAAATATTTGCAGAATCCTGGTATAATTGTGGTTGAAGCCATGGATTTAAAGGAATCATTTGGGAAGTCTTTCTAGAATAAGAAGAGCAAAGGATCTAGAATAGAAGCATGGAAAAGCACTGATCTGGACTTCTTCTGGAGTAGAAGAAAGGAAAGTAGGGGAAAGCTAGCAAAGAAGGAGAAAAACCTGAGAGAGTGATATCACCAAACCATGCACACTAATGGAAGTGCCAGCAGTTTTGTACATCAGAAAGAGGCTAAGGGGCTGGGAGTGTACCTCAGTGATAGAGCACTTGCCTTGCAGGTGTGAGCCCCTGGGTTTGATCCTCAATAAAATTAAATAAATAAAATTAAATAAGTAAATAAAGATATTGTGTCATCTACAACTAAAAATAATATTTAAAAAAAGAGAGAGAAAGAGGCTAAGGAAAAGAGGCCAGAAGTGTGTCCACTGAATATGGCAATTCAGAGGCTGTCATAATGCTGCCTGATTACAGTGGTCTGAGAAACAGATGTTAGGAGGTATGTAGCAAGTGAGGACAACTCAAGAACTGTGGCTGCAAAGGGAAGGAGAGAGATCCAACAGATCCTGGAAGAGTGTGTGGAATCAGCTACCTTGATAGTCACTTTAGCTGTTGTAGCAAATACAACTCAGCTGTGAAGCAGAGGTAATGACAGTATATAGTGTGGGCTTTTGAGAGGCCTGTGAAGGAGTCTAAATCTTAGACACAGAGGAACTGCAGATGTCTGCCTTGACGTACCTACAGGTGAGGGCAGCCAAAGTATATTTGGGGAAATGTATTTCGACAGCACAGAGCCAGCAATGGAGTATGTGCTCAATCTGTATTTGCGAAATAGCAATGACCTTCAACTCTCCACAGTGGCTGTGCCCAGCCCAAGGTGCTCTGGTGTTAACCCTTACATGACCTAATCATAAACTGGCCTGGAGCAAAACTAGGACAGCCTCTATTCTGTCTTAGCACAGCCTGTCTTCCATTTGGGGTCCTTTTCTGTCCTATTGAAGTGTCACCTTGCTGTGGGGCCCACAGTCTTATTTCATGTCCCTCCTAGTCCAGTCCATGACTCCTCTTCTGAACAGGGCTGCCATTTTGGATTCTCCTTGTACTTGGACTCCAGCAGCATTGGTTGCTTTTGGGAGTCTTGTGCCCTGCTAGATGTTACTAGGAAAGTAACCTGTGATGAAAGGCGACCTTGAAATGTGCTTATGGGAAATGCACTTTAGCTCTGCCTCGGGTGAGAAGACACAGAAAGGGCCCAGGTGTACAGGTAAGGGAGGCTTGCATTCTCCTCTGCTTCCACTTCCTACAATGGGGGGCCTTGGGCAAGAACTCAAGCCCGTCAGGCCCAGTTTCCTCACCCTTAAAATGGGGAAATTGATGATAATATCTAATCTGAAGATCATTATGAGAATTAAATGAAGTAATCCTGAAAAAGTTCTTAGTATGTTATGGTAAATTTGTTAGTAAATTCATTCATTCATTAAACATGTGTTAAATATATACTTTGAGCCAGACATGGTCTAGGCACTGAGGAAATGGCAGAGAGATGATAAAAAAAGAATAAATTCTTGCTCTCATGAAGTTTGCATTCCACTGAAGGGAGAGGAAAAGCAACCAAATAAATGTATAATACAGTGTCAGATAATAATAAGTTCTAAGAAGAAAGCTAAATAGGGGTAGAGCTGAGGGAATGAATGGGAGGGTGAATTGAGCTAGGTGATGGGAAGAGCTCCCTAACGAAGTGACCACAATTAGAGACCTAAATGAAGTGGGAGGCCCTAAGGTGCATGATGTTGGGAGCTTGAGCATCCCAGGTGGGGGGAACAGCAAATATGAGAGACCTCAGACAGGAGCATGCTGGGAGGACACCATGAATGTGCATGTGTATTTGGGGTGGGAAGCAAAAGGAGGTGAGATCAGAGAGGTAGGCAGAATGCAGATCAATTTGAGTCTTGCTGGCCACTGGAAGAATTTTTGGTTTGATTTTATTCTAAAGATGTTAGAAACCATTGAAGAGTGAAAACACAGAGAGATGATATGACTTATTTTGAAAATGATCCCTCCAGTTGCTGTGTTGGGGATGGATTGTAGTGTGGGCAAGAATGGAGCAGGAAGACCAATTAGGGGTCTCCCCCAGGTATCCAGGTAGGAGATGCTGGTTATTTAGACTAGGGAAGAAATGGTGGACATTCGAGAAGTGGTCAAATTCAGGATATATTTATTCAAGTTAGAAGTTGACTATATTGCTGATCCATTGTGAGAGGAAAGGGAAAGAATGAATGGAGGATAAGTCCTGGGCTTTATTAGGTCTGAGTAGCTAGGCAAATGGTATTTGATATGGTTTGTATCTGTTTCTCAAAGTTCACGTGTTGGAAAGCATCCCCAAGGCAACAGTGTTAAGAGGTGGGGCCTTATGAGAGCTGATTCAGTCATGAGGTCTCTGCCCTCATAACTGGATTGTCATGGGAGAGAGTTAGTCATCACAAGAGAGGGCTCCTGATAAAAGGTATAGTTCAGATTCCTTCCTTACCTGACATCTTGCCTTCTCCCATGAGATGACAACAAGAAGGCCCTGCCAGATATGAGCTTCATGACCTTGGACTTCCCAGCCTCCAGAATCATAAGCCAATAGATTCCTTTCCTTTGTAAATTACCCAACTTGCAGTATTCTGCTATAGCAGTGCAAAAAAAATTAAGACAGTAGTTATTATTTTTTTAGATTGGGTATATTAAACATAATCAGCTAAGAAAACATCTTGGCATTCAACCTTATTTAATGACTATGTGCAGTACTCCTGAGAAGATACGGGTTCCAAAACCACTATCAGGCTTAGTGGAAAAGCAGAAGTTGACAGGTTAGCTCTCTCCACCATGGGCACAAGGCAGGGCTACGTGGCTTACATTCTAAATAGTCATCAACCTGGGCCTAGACTAGTGGTTCTCAAAGTGCAATCCACAATCCCTGGAACACAGTATCAGTATCATCTGGGAACTTGTTAGAAATGCAGGTTCTCAGGCCTTACCCAAGACCTGCTGAATCAGAAACTCAGAAAGTGGGCCCAGCACTTTGTTTTAATGAATCTTCCAGGTGATTAAGATGTACACTCAATTTCAAGAACACTAGCCTAGGTGTTTGTGTGCTGATGGGCACATGGAGAAGGCTGCATGTTCCCCAGGGATGGATTATCATGTTTGTATGTCTCCAGGAAGGGTTTGTGTGACAAGAGATCGTTTCTTGGAAGGAAAAAGCCCTAACTCTGGTACAATTAGAACCCTTTATTTGATTAACATGGCTTGATTAATACATCTGCAGAGAGAGGGTATTCCTATTCCTTTGCTCCTAGAATTTCAGATTTTATTTTTAAAATTTGTAACTTTCACAGCAATTTGCATGGTTAAAATGAAAGACGACCTTATATCTAATCTAGGGTCACAGTTTTAAAGGAAGGATCCCCCAAAAGTGGCTGCTGAAGTCATTTATGGTGTCTGTGGGAGCCATTGGACAGGAGAGGAAGAAAGGAACTTAAGGTGGGGATGTCTCCCTACCCCCCAAAAGTACCCTAAAGATGTTCCTTCTATTAAGTTGTCTACCCTTTAATCTTGAGGGCATTGAGGCTTTGTTTTTATAAAGGGGCCTTTTCTCCTCCTTTTAAACAAAAAAGATTACTCTTGAAAAGAAGTCCCTGAAGATGGGACAGGCCATATTTCTGGTGCAGCCTGTTTCTCTTCACTCCAACTGGCAGTTGTCAGGAGCACCTTCTGATGACTGGGGGTAAGTCGGACTATCTGATCCTTAGCTTCCTTCAGTGGTCAGCTGATACATTGGTTCCTGTTCCTTATAGTAATCACTGAATGCTTGCTTACAGGGGGGACACAGGTGCCAAGGAACAACTGGAGAAGCATAAGGTCTACATTCTCTCAAATGGCAGTATTGTCAGAGAAAACTGCCCTCCCATCCAAAACTTCCAAGGTGTGTTGTTATAGGATGGGTTACCCTCTATGCTCTGTTTAGGGTCTCTTCAACCGACTTGATGACCCCAAAATGTCCTTACCCATATTTAGGGCTGTCTTCCTTTTCTACCCTTGTAGTGTGCCACAGGCCATTGGCACTGCTCACATCATAGACAATTTCCATTTCTCAGCCCACCTGACTTCCCAGCAACATTTGGCACCAATGGCCAACCGCCATCTTGAAACTGAATTTTCTCTTGGCATCTATATCTCCAATCTACTTTTTTGCTCACTGGTTGCTAGCAGGTGCCTGTTACTATGGCCATTTCCTGAAGTTTGTTCCTCAGGGGGAGTCTAGTCTTGGCCATTTTCTTTCTCCTCCATTCCTGGGATTTTGACGCCAATCTGCCTATATTCTGATATGTCACCATCTCTACCTTCCAGCCTAGATTCGTCCTTTCAGTATCTCTACATTTCCCTGGAGTCTCAAGGCCTTCTCAAATACAGCATGTTAATAATGTGCTTATCCTCTGCATCTGGAAATCTGCTCCTGGCCTTTGCCCTTGATAACAGGGAACTGCTTTACCATCCTTCCAGTCTCTCAAGCCCAACCCTTGTGCACTGTCTTCACCTGACCTTGTGTACTTCCTCCTCCTCCTCCCCCTTATCAATCACTCACCCAGTTTATTGGGTCTACCTACAAAATATTGCCTAGATCCTTGTACCTCCCTCCAACTGCTTCTGCCCATTCTCACATTTCATTCCTTTCTCACACTCTTAGCCCCAGCTATACTGAGGTTCTCTTTTGCCTCCAGGTCTAAAACCAATTCACGGAGCTGCTCTCTCCCTGTAACACTTGGATCTTTGTCTCAACACCATTTTCCCTCTTTGCTGGCTAACTCCTCTTATTTCAAATCTCAGCTTCCATGGTAACTCCTCCGGGAAGCCACCTCTGATCTCCCTGCTTACAGCCCAAGACTGGAGTGAGTACCCTGTTCTGGGCTCTCACTGTACCATTAGTACCTCTTTATTTATTTATTTATTTTGCAGGGTCGGGGGATGGCCTGGTATCCACTCCAACCATATGTGTTCAGTCTTATTCACTACAACAGTCCCTGCACTCAGGAGAGTGTTGGCACATAGGGACCAAAAAAATTTAAAAAATGCACAAGCCGAAGCAGCTATTGTGCAGCCCACCTTTAAACCATGCCTAGGACTCATCTGGGGCCTGGAGCAAGGCAGGTTGAGAGGGCGAACCTTGGGATAGGGCCAGCAGCAGTTCCCTCTGTGGGCTTTCTCTGCATATTTCCTCTGGCCTCAACACAGGTAAAGCAAAAGACCCAAGTAAGAACTGAAGGCACCTATAAGCTCCCTTCATCTGAACAGATGACCCTAGCAGCCTGGTGGGCAATGACCACCCTCCCCAGTTACCAAGCAGATTGTAAATATACATACACTGATGCAAAAATGGCCCTATTTGGCTCTGTAATCTTTGCCCCATGGGTGAAGGAGGAAAATGGCACCTGTTTCCAAACCCTTTTCTAGGGAGACTAGAACCTCCTTTTTCTTATTCCCTAAGCCAGCAGGTCACATACTATGGCATTTGTCATGCTGGTTTGCAGTTGTTTCTTTAGGGGAGCTCTTCAAAGGTCAGGACCAGATTTACCCAATTTTACTCATCTCTTGGGTCTCAGCTAGTGGCAGGAGCCTGGCACAGACTAGGGGACCACAAGAATTTGCTGCATGAATATCCCAGGTATATTTTGTTTTTCCATTGGCTGTAAGCCAGGAGTGGTAGAATAGAGCACTGCCAAGGACCCTTTCTGATTCCAGACACCCTGCCTGTATCTCTCCATGTCGTGCATAGGAGAGATGTCATGGGCTGCTTTCAGGGTGGGCTGGTGCCACTAAATATGTAATAAGAGTTCATGATGCAATATATTCCTGGGTCAAAGTGTGATGCAAGGGCAACGCTGCAACACCTAGCAACCAGGAAGCAATGCCAGAGGAGACAGGGAGGGTGCCCCTGGACCAGGGCCAGAGCTTAAGAGTTCATGCTTCAGGGAGTGTATCTGGGTGTTGTTGCCTCTGAATTTTGCAAACCTGTGTGAACTATCTGGAGAGGAACTCAAAACCTGGGACCCCCACCCTCTATAGCATGGGGGCAGATGTAAAACAGGGCCCAAGGGATTGTCCTTTTGCTTTGCCAGAAGGTCAGTGGATAAACAATGTGATTTCAGGAAGGAAACTGCCCTCAGACATGCCCCCGCCCACGGAGCCACAATTCCTTTGCCTATGGATGCAGCCCAAAGAAATGAGGCATCTTAGGTTGGGTTTCCTGGGAAGCACAATTTGAGTCAGAGATTGGCATGCAAGAAGTTTATTAGAAGTGCCCATGGGAGCGACCCTTATTAGGGAGGAAGGGCGGCAGGATGGGACAGAGATCAGCTAAACTGCAATGCAGTTACAACAGACACCCCAGCTGATTCCTCGGGTGACTCCAGAGCTGGGATGGCCTTGTGTCCTGAACAAATGGGCTGGACCTTGGTACTGCCCTCCACCCCCAGGAAAAGAGTGTGACCTTGGGTAAAAAAGCTCCTGTCAGCTGAGCGCAGATCTCAGAGAAGGACCCTGCAGCTGACAGTCCTGGTAGCTGGCAGAAGGAGCACCTGGGAGAAGACAACTGGACTTTGAAGCATCTGCAATAGGAGGCTAAAAATGCAGATATACCCGTGAAAGGCAACGAGCTGATTTCAGTTAGGAGTAAATGAGTGATACCAGGGCCATTTTGGAGAAGGCTTGGATAAGGGTCATGGAAGTGGATTTGATGTTGAGATGGACAGAAGCAAGGTCAGAGAAGTAAAGAGGATGTGTGGAGAGATGAATCTGGGAAATCTGGGGTTAGCCTCTGTAGTGGCATTTTGTGACCCTAAGTCAACCCCCAAGTGGCATCTTGACTTCTGAGAGGCCTTGGGTAGAAGGCTATTTTAGTCTCACCCATGGCAAAGGAGAATTAGTGATGACAACTTCATCTGAGGGCTTTGGTTTTCAGGAAGAAAAAGGCCAATCCACAAGGAACACAGATAAAAATGAGCTCTTTTTTTCATTTGACATAAGTTTTAAATCATTATCAGAATCTCAGAGGCTTGGAAAGGGTAAGTTCAACCCATTTATTTTACATAAAAGGAAACTGACTCAGGGAGAGGAAGTGACTTGCCCAAGGTCACTCAGATCATTAGTGTGAAAGTCGAAAATAGGCCCAAAGTCCTTGATTCCTGGTTCTGGGCTCATTCATAACACTGAGCTGCTAAAATCAACCCTCAGCTGCTCAAACTCAGGCAGACTTCAGATTTGCTAAACAGTTTTGTCTAAGGTGTCTCTGTCTGTAGGAAGCTCCTATCCTTCATGAAGCTCTGGCTGCTGCTAGCCAGGGCTAGCAGCAGCAGAAGGCCAGCCAGCCAGAGAGACCTTGGAGACATTTGCATTTGGTTGAAAGGGGCTGATGGTCTTGGACTCACAGCTGAAGGTTTTCTGGGGTGGAAATTAAAGTGGCAGCAGGAAGCAGAATGCGACCTAATTAGCAGTTTGGTCTCTGAGGCTGACCTCCTTTCGGGAAAGCTGGCACTCATAAGAGCGTAAAGCAGCTGTCGCCTCTTGCCTGCCTGGCCAGGTGGGCTCAGAGCAGTGCCAGCCCAGCCGTCACCCCAGCCAGATGCCCTCCTGGGAAGAAGTCTCCCTGCTTCTCCCCCCCCCCCCCCCCCCGCCCCGCCCCCCCGCCGGCTCCTCTGAGCTCCCTCCATCTATGGCTCCAAGCAGGGTTGTGAAAACAAGCAGTACTCTCAGCATGAAACCCCTTAAAAAGGAGGGAAGAGAGAAGACAAAAGCCTTTCATATCTCTGGGGGGGAAGGGGGAGGCTTGATGACTTGAATGGAGCTCAGGAGGTGGGGGGAGGGGAGAGCTGAGGGTGGCGCTGTGGGCAGTTGATACGTTCACCAACGTCTGGCACCTGTTGTTGTCTGCTGTGACCACACGTGCAGGCGACCCTGGGAGCTCCAGCTAAACAGGCAGGAGTGTAATTAATCCATTGTTTAGCATTATTGGAGCTCACTGCTGCGCGGATTCTTCCTGGCAGTTCTCCCAGCCGAATGAGGGAGGTTCGGCAGCCTGATGGTGGCGGTGGAGGCAGCAGCTCCCACTAGGAAATAATGTCTATCTGTTTGGCTCCTGCTAAGAAAGCCCGTGTTCTGTTTTGGTCCTCCTTGGTCTGCCTTGGTCCTCAGAGGCTGGCTGAGCTGTGAACCTGTTCTTATTCCAGTAGAGGCTGCTAAGATCCCTGCCTACGTTGATGCTGGGTCACTTATGTGGAGTGTGGGGTGGAAGCCACAGGCCACATAGCAGATGAGAGGCCAGGCAACCAGGAAGCAGCGTAGTCTAATGCAGAGACCAGCCCCTGGCCTCTGGGCAAACCATCCACACCCTGCTCATAGCTCAGCCAGCCCCTGAGGACCAAGGCAGACTGAGGCAGACCAAAGCAGAATATGGGCTTTCTTACTAACTACCATGCACCTTTCTAAACACCTGACATATTTGCCCATTAATGACAACCCTATTCTCATAGATGCTATCATTATCCCTATTTTATAGATGGGGTAAAGAGACACAGAGAGGTGAAGTAACTTACTCAAAGCAGCACAGCTAATAACAGGAGGTCAAGGTGGAATGCCATCATGGTTGTACTATATAACCTCTTCCTGGGGTGGTGGTCATCATGAAACAAGGACTTTTTTTTACATCACAATCTCTACAACCACTTTCCCAGGGGACTTTCTATCTCTGCTATACAGATTCAGATTATTCAGTGGAGGGGTGCTGGGGTTTGGATATGGTTTGGCCCCTTCAAAATTGATTTGGAAATGTGGTCTCCAAAGTAATGGTAATGTAAGGTAGTGAAACGTTTGAAAGGTGTTTGGGTCCTGGGGGCTCCCATCTTGTGATGGGATTAATGGAGTTCTTGAGGGACTGGGTTACTTCTCAAGAGAGGGAACAGATTGTTATAAAAGTAAATTTAGCTTCCTGGTCTTTCTCCTGCTGCCTCTCTTGCCATGTGACCCCTTCTGTGTTTCCATCATGAAATGAAGCATCCCTCCATCCTCCCTAGGTGACAGGCCCATACTCTTGAACTTCCCAGCTCCTGAACTGTGACTGAAAATAAATATCAGTTACCAGTCTGTGGCTTTGTTACAGCAACATAAGTTGAACAAGGGGACTTGCTGGCTCTTTTTGGTAACTGGCACTTAGCATACCTTTTGTGGTCATCTGTGTTTGAGAATCCTGGAGATAGGGGTTTACTTCAGTTCAATGATTCTCAAACTTAGTTGTAAAGAGCAGATGCCATCGGAAATACTAGCATTTCCAATTCCTCAACCTCTTGGGACCCTCTGATTTCTGCTGTTAGGCCATAATGATTTGCATATGGTATCCCCCAAAGCTCTGTGTTAATGCAGGAATATTAAGAAGGGAGATAATTGGACTGTGAGAACTGTAGCCTCATCAGTCTGTCCTAGTTGGAATGGACCCACTGGGTGGTAACTCTAGGCGGGTGGGGCGTGGCTGGAGGAGGTGGGTCCCTGGGGATGTGCCCTGGAAGGCTGCATCTTCTCTGCGGCCCCTCCCCTCCCCTCTGCTTCCTGACCCCACCCTGAGCTGAGCGGCTTTCCTACGAGGGCCCTTCTGCCATAATGCTGCCTCATCTTGGGCCCAGAGCAATGGGGTCAGCTGTCCATGGATTGAGAAATCAGAACTCAGGATCTCCAAATAAACTTTTTCTCCTCTAGGTTGTTCTTGTTGGGTATTTTGGTCATGTCAAGGCAAAAGCTGACTAAAACAGGCCCATCATTGGGGTTTTATCACTGCCCTCCTCTAGTGGGGACAGGAGGACTCAGTTAGCTGCCTCTTCACTCTGAGCCAGTGCCTGTAGCCAGGAAGACTAGAGAAGCCTACTTTTTTTTTTTTTTGGTACCAGGGGCTGAGCCAGAGGTGCTTCAACACTGAGCCACATCCCCAGCCCTTTTTAATTTTTTATTTTCAGACAAGATCTCGCTAAGTTGCTGAGGCTGGCCTTGAACTTGTGATCTCCTGCCTCAGCCTCCTGAGCCACTGGGATTACAAGAGTGTTCATCTTGATTGCACAGCACTGCTCTGAGGCAGCCTCACAGGGCTCCCTGATTCTCAGAGCAGACAAAGGCAACCTGAAGGGCTGGCTGAGGCTCACGAAGCAGCCTCTGTGGTGGCTGTTCCTTAATTGGATGTTTATTGGATTGCCAGGGCTGGGACTTGCTGGCTCTCTGTTTAAAAGCACACAGAAGCCCTCCTTGAGACAGTGGGGGGAGGTTTTTTTGCTTCACTGGACCCTCGAGGACAGTGGATAGTGTTTTCCTGTCTCTTCTGATTCCTGGGAACACATTCCTGATACTTGACATTGTCAAAGAATAAAACAAGGACCACCCAAGCCCATTTGTGTGTGTGTGTGTGTGTGTGTGTGTGTGTGTGTGTTTGGAAGATGAGGGAGCACAGGCTGGTGAGTGGTTATCTGAAGAGGCTGGTCAAGAGTTTTGAAGTGCTGGATGCCTTTAGTGGCTCTACTAATTTACGATCAAAACCTAGTTTTCTGGATTGGATGGGAAAGAGCAAGGCTCTGTACACAGATGATTGAAACAAATGTAATTATTCATTGGTTGGTTAGAAAAGTTTCTTCATAAGATCAGAGGAGTAGACAAAGGGGAATGAAAGGAAGGGGGGAGGGATGAGACAGAGAAAGACAGTGGAACGACTTTGACTTAACTTTTCTGTGTACATTTGTGAATATACCACAGTGAATCTCACCATCATGTACATTCACAAGACACTAATTTAAAAAAAATTACAAATAAAAACCAGAGAGATCAGTAGAGTAGAGCAAAAGGAACAAGGGGAGGGAGGAGGGGAGGGGAAGAGTAAGTGCTGAGGACTGAATTAGAAAAATATATATTTTGTGCTTTTATAATTGTGTCAAAATGATTCCTATCATCATGGATAACTAAAAAGAATCAATAGCTGGGCACAGTGGCACACACCTGTAATCCCAGTGGCTCACACGTGTAATCCCAGTGGTTTGGGAGGCTGAGGCAGGAGGATCACAAGTTCAAAGCCAGCCTCAGCAATTTAGCGAGGGGCTAAGCAACTCAGTGAGACCCTGTCTCTAAATAAAATACAAAATAGGGGTGAGGATGGGGCTCAGTGGTCGAGTGTCCCTGAGTTCAATTCCCAGTACCTCCCCCCCAAAATAATATATAAATAAATTTTAAAAATAAAAATAACCAAAAAAATGGTCTTCAATTAGGTCCAGCGAGGGGCTGGCATCTTGGGTTCTCTGACCACACAGTATCCTCTTCAATACCTCCCAAGTAAGTGCCACTGTAAGTGGAAAATTGTCCTTTTATAACTTTCCTGGATTATGGATGTTACAGGCCCCGAAACACATGCAAATCTTTTCCCTGAGGTCACTTTGAATCCTGTCTGGGCTGGGTCAGCTGCCAGCAGCCCATCAGAAAGGACAGCTGCTCCTGATCCTTAAGCCCTAGGGTGCTGATCCTTTCTTAGAAGGTCATAGCATAGCCAGTAAGGTGCCCCAAAGAGGGCAAAATTTAAGGAGACATGCATTTTGAGGGTCATGCAAGTTCAGAGTCAGTCCTGACGAGTAAGCATTCCCTTAAATACTGATCTGGTCTTGGCCTAGTCACCATTTCTCAAGCAGTAAAGGCAAGTGTTTGCAGATTATCAGCATTACTATTGAACATTCTCTTTGCATGAACTGTGATGGTATTCTTTCCAGATATAAGATATTTTCAGTTGCTCTTGTTTGTTCCATGTTAGAAATGGATAGGGTATGTTTCCTGGATCAGAGAGGAAGAGTATGAGGAAGGAATCTCAGGATATGTCAACTCTTGACAAGTATCTCCCTAGTCACAAGGCTTTTTACTTATGTGGCCAGATTGCAGTGGTACAAGCAGTCTGTCCCATAACAGAGCTGCACTTGGGGTACTCTCACTGTTCCCGGCCACAGGCATTTTCTTTACACAAATATTTATTTGAAGTTTCAGACCATATGCAAATAACTCATGTCAGACAGGATTCTTTTTACCTGATCATTCTAAAACAGCATCAACAGGACCAGTGCAGGAGAATGGTACCCTGATTCCAGTTTACTCAGTGTGGCTGCTACTATGGTTTTCTACAAAAGCATTTGAGTTCAATATCAGATATACTGATTTACAAATAACTATGGCCCTATGGGGGAACTCCACAGCAACCAAATCATCCATGCCCTGGCTCCAGGCCTCAGCCATTCAGGACAGATAAAACTTCTATTTTTTTAAATATTTTTTTTGTTGTAGATGGACATAATATCTTTATTTATTTATTTTAAAGTATTTTTATTTCATTGGATCTTTAATTTATTTGTTTATTTTTATGTGGTGCTGAGGATTGAACCCAGTGCCTCACACATGCTAGGCAAGCACTCTGCCCCTGAGCCACAACCCCAACTTCTTATTTATTTATTTTTATGTGGTGTTGAGGATCAAACCCAGGACCTCAAGCATGCAAGGCAAGCACTCTACCACTGAGCTACAATCCCAACCCTAAAACTTCTATTTTTAATAGCTTCACATGAAGGCAGTTATAGGTAGGGCAGTTCTGATGGCAAGGCATACCCCCTGGCCCAACATGTTGCAGACCAAGGATGTGTCATGAGAGCATTCTCATCTCTGGGAGAATCAGTCCTTTCTGTATAAATTCAATTGTCCCTGTTTGTTTACCTCATGTTGTCACTATTTTCAATTGTTTCCTCTTGTTCTGTCCTTCAAAAACACAGGGATGAGGGCTGGGGCTGGGGCTCAGTGGGAGAGCGCTTGACTAGCATGTGTGAGGCACTGGGTTTGATCCTCAGTACCACATATAAATAAATAAAAATAATAAAGGTCCGTCAACAACTAAAAAAATTAAAAAACAAAACACGGGGTGAGCCAGCCACCAACTGCTCAGTAACAACCCTTCATGTGTGGGATCTGAGAGACACACGGGAGAGTGCAGGGTTAATGTGAGAGTCACATTGCAATTTATTCATGTAGGAACCTCAGGAAGTTTTGTTGTCGCCTGTTTTTTTTTTTTTTCCTGAACATCAACTAAGCATAATGAAGTCAGTCCAGGATGGGCTTCAAGCCCAAATCCACTTGCTCTGGGATTCGTCACTCAGGCTCCTATATTAAATTCACCTTGGGGTCTATGGTAAATTTTATGAAATGTTACTTTCCTCTTTACAGCTAGCATAAACATTTATTATACATCCTGTGATATATGTTTCCAGGAAGTAAGGAAATGCTGTTGTGGAAAGATATGATTCCCAACTGATTTGAAATATAGACGAATAGCATGTTTTAGAAAGGGGCCAGGACTTTAATGGAAAAAAAGTAGTTATCAGATTTTTTTTCTTGTCTTTCTTTGCCTTCTCTTCTGGCACCAGTTAAAGGAACATTTCTCATCCTTCTCCCCATGCACACAAAAGATGATACCTGATATGAAATGCTGTCAAATCCTGCTTCATTAAAGCCCACAAAAGCTAATGCACAGCTTCCCTCACACTGCCCTAAAATGGGAACAAAGAAGCAGAATAATGTCAAAATAGAACACAAAGGAAAAGAGTTTGTCCTCTGGGCCTGGCAGATGAAAGCTATCAGGAATCATCTGTGAATGTTGGGCCGGGCCAGTGTTTCTAGGACTCATTTCATGGATGATGGGGGATTGCCAGACTGGGTGACTTGTGTAAACACAGCAAGAGTACAGCTAAGGGCCTTCTACAAGGGCCTAAGCCATTCTCCTCTCATCCATGTAGTGATAAGCAACAAGAGGGACTCTATCTCAGGACAGGGACAGCTAAAGAATCAGGGAATACAGATTTCTCAGTTACTTTCCATGTGACAGAATGCTCTTTGAAGGGGAAAGTGTTCAAATTCTTATGGTTTGGATGTGAGGTATCCCCCAAAAAACTCACGTGCGAGACAATGCAAGAAGGTTCAGAGGAGAAATTATAGGGATTAACCGAGTGTTAACTGAAGGCAGGTGACTGTGGCTGGAGGAGGTGGGCATTGGAGGTGTGGCTTTGGATACATATTTGTATCTGGCCAGTGCAGTCTCTCTCTGCTTCCTGATCATCATGTGAGCCACTTCCCTCTGCCACACTCTTCTGTCATGATGTTCTACCTCATCTTGAGTCCCGAGGAAGGGAGCCTACTGTCTATGGACTGAGACCTCTGAAACGGTGATAAAATAAACTTTTCCTTCCCTAAAATTGTTCTCGTCAGATTTTTCAGTCACAGTAGCAACAAAGCTAACTAAAACAACAGCTGTAAGAAAAAGGAAGTCCCAGAAAATGTCTGATCACTATTGGTGGCATAAATAATGATGAGGACCAAATTACTTTGCTTTGTGGCATATTAATAGGGCTTAATAAAAGTCACAGATGGGGCAAATGTATTTCATCAGGTCAGAATGTGATCCTTGGCCAACTGTGGGCTGAGAGTCGCTTAAGTGACACCATCAGGAAATGGCAGAGTTAGGATTTGAAATCCAGCATTAGAGAATGTGATGATGTGACACTATTACTACCTCACAGTGCCTGTTCACTTAACTTCCTGGCATGTCTGTCACCCTCTTTCATTGTTCTGCCATCCATAGATAAAGTCACTTGCTGGGATGTTGTCACTGGGATCTGGGAGGAGAGAGACAGTAAGGGATGGACAGCCACTGTGATCAACTCTCTTTGGTTGGCAAGTCAGGTGCATCTTATTTGGCCTTACCCAAAAGCAGAGCCTGAGACAAGTATTTGAGAACAGATGTTTTGTTCAGGAGAGGATTCCAAAGAGCAGAAGTGAGAGAGGAGTGAGTGAGAGACAGGGATGGAGAGAAAAAACATATAAGGGCTCATTATCAGGATCCAGTTGGAACTGGACCTTTTAAGAAACATAAGGAATGCCAACAGTCACCGGAAGCTGAAAGAGGCAAAGAATAATTCTCCCTTGGAGCTTCCAGAGGGAGTCCAACTCTGCTATCACCTTAATTTCAGACTTCTGGCCTCTAGAAATGCAAGAGGATAAATTTCTGTTGTTTTAAGACACCCAGTTTGTGGTAATTTGTTATGGCAGCTGTAGGGAACTTATATACTAGATGTTTGCTAGTCCTTCAAATTTGAAAAGAGAGAACCATTGCCTTGGAGAGAGTGGCATAAAATATTACTTAAATAATTAAAATAATTATTATGTAGTAATAGCCTTAGTGGAAGTGTGTGAAAAGCTATGTGGGAGTGAAGAATGGCTTATACAATGAGATCACATAATAGTACAGAACCATACAATGATTAAAAGAGCTGCCTGGGTTCAATTCCTGGCCCACTACTTACTCCACCATAAATAGCTGTATATCCTGATTAAGTTGGTTAACCTATCTGGGCTTCAGTTTCCCAACTGTAATGCAGGGATGGCAATAATGGTACTTTTTTCATATGGGGTTTTATTGAGAGTTGAATGAGATAATACATTTAAAATCCTTAGAAAAAAAATAATTCCTGGTAGGCACTCAGTAGATACTATTCAGGAAGAACTTTCATGCAATAAGGTATTCTTTGTCATAGTGTCCCTGATAGTGTGCTACAGGTGGATTCTGATCAAGTCTGCTGGAAAACTGGAAAGGAGAAACAAATTTTGTTGTTATCATGGAGAAGAAGAATCTTATGGAAAAACCTTCATGAAGTTGTTTATGAATCTCTGGCATTTTCCCAGACCTGTGTGTTAATGCATGCAATCTCAAACTTCATATTAAAAACGTTTGAGAAATTAATGAAGACATTGACCAATGTACAAGCACAACACTGGCTATTGGGTTGTGCACCCATGAGCTAGGGCTCACTTGTGTGGCAAAAGTATTGCAAACAGAACCAGAAATGAAATCACAACCTATACAGGGATGGTCAGAACTTGCAGACTGAACACAACTAGGTCAATTCCTGACAAGACAAACAAAGGAAAAGAAAAGAAAAGACAAATACAAATGTGCTTCATAGGATATAAACAAGACCCAGAATTCAATAACATAATATTCAATACATCTAGAATATAATGCCAAATTGCACAGCATACAAAAAAGAAAGATATAATGCTGAGAAAAAAGAAGCTAAAATTGTCAGACTAAGATTTTAAAATAGCTTTCTTCTTTCTTTCTTTCTTTCTTTCTTTCTTTCTTTCTTTCTTTCTTTCTTTCTTTCTTTCTTTCTTTCTTTCTTTCTTTCTTTCTTTCTTTCTTTCTTTCTTTCTTTCTTTCTTTCTTTCTTTCTTTCTTTCTTTCTTTCTTTCTTTCTTTCTTTCTTTCTTTCTTTCTTTCTTTCTTTCTGTTTTGGGGATTGAACCCAGAGTCTTGCACATGCTAGGCAAGCATTCTATTACTGGGCTATAACCCCAGCCTCTTAAAACAGATATAAAATTCTCAAAGAAATAGAGGTGACCACTGTTGAGACAGATGGAAATTTTGGAAGTTTCAACAACAACAACAACACACACACACACACACACACACACACACACACACATATATATATATACATAGACAGATTCATATATGGATATAGAAGATATGAGGTGTCTGCATATAGAGCTCCTGTGTGAATACCCAAATGGTTAGAAGTGAAATGATTAGATTATGAGAGTTATAAATCAACCAGTAGATTAGCCCATTTGATGGATTAATAATTTTAAAGAGCTACTATAATGGGTGGTAAACCATGATCCCCAAATAAACTTTTCTTCTCCAAGTGGTTCTTATCAGGTTATTTTGGTCATGGTAGTGGAAAGATACAATATAATATATCTATAATATATACATATATCTCAGTAGAAAATTTAAAATTAAAAACATAAGAAAACCTCATTGGATGAGCTTAATAACACAATGTAGACAGTGGAAGACAGGAACAACAGAAATTAACCAATCTGAATAAAAGAGAAAAATATGGAGAATATGAACAAACTCTCATGAACCTATGGGACAATATCAAAAAGTCTAACAATTATGATATCAAAAAAAAAAAAAAAGAAGAGGAGGGGCTATGGTTGTGGCTCAGCAGTTTGATCCTCAGCACCACATAAAAACAAATAAATAGGAGACCCCCTTCATTATACAGAATACAGGTATGATGATGTGAGGAAAAAAAGAAGTGGATCACATTAGATTGGGTAGAGAGAAGTGATGGGAGGGGAGGGGAGGGGAAGGGGGGAAAGGAAGGACGTAGAATAAAATAGACATTATTATTGCTGTGGGTATATACGTGACTGCATGACCAATGTGATTCTGCAACCTGTATACTCAGAAAAATGAGAAATTATATCCCATCTGATTCAAATGTATGATATGTCAAGATCATTGTACTGTCATGTGTAACTAATTAAAACAAACAAACAAACAAACAAACCCAAATAAATAAAATAAAGGTATTGTGTTCAACTAAAACTAAAACTAAATATAATAAAAGAAGAGGTGAAAGAATTCTATGTTGAAAAATATTTGAAGAAAGCTTGCCCCTAAACTATTCTAGTTTGGAAAAATACATAAATTATAAATTCAAGAAAATGAGCAAACCTCAATAAAATAAAACTAAAGAAATCCATAGCATAATAATCAGACTGAGAAAAACTAAACAGAAGAAAACACAAAAATCACCTCTCAAAGTTGAAAAATAATGCATTGCTTATAGGGTAACAATGATCTGAATGACTGTGGATTTATTCTCAAGAACTCTGGAGGCCAGAAGGAAGGGATACAATATTTTTCAAGTACTGGAAAAAAGAATGGTTAACCTGAATTCTATATTTAGTAAAACTACTTTTCAGGGCTAAAAGTAAAATAAAGATATCCTCAGATGAAGAAAACTTTTATTGCCAGAAGAACTGTTCTAAAATAATCTCTAAAGAAATTTCTTGAAAAGGAAGGGAGATATTACCAAAAGGAAGCATGGAATATTAGGAATGAAGTAAGAAAATCAGGAATGCTAAGTGTCAAATGCTTATTTACTACTATTAAAAAATCTTTGCTGAGTAAAAGTTGTGTGTGGTGGTATACCAGCTACTCCAGAGACTGAGGCAGCAGGATCATTTGAGCTGAGGAGTTTGAGATCAGCTTGAGAAACATAGCAAGACCCTGTCTCAGAAAAAAAAAAAAAATCACTGAATAAATAAAATTAAACATTTCTCTTTACTTGAATTTTTATAAAGTTTGAAAATTAATGACAAAATTATAACATTTTATGATAGTACCTGCTATGTTATTAGATATGAAATATAAGATAATTATAATATAAATGTGAAAGGATAAAGGAGTATGCCGCAGTCTGGCTGGGCACAATTCACGAGCCACTGAAGCAGGAACAAACTTTATTTCTGAACTCCATCAGCACACTCCACACACGCTCCCCAGGAACTCTCCGGAACACCCACACACGTGGCCTTCTCCTGGGACACACCACACACCAACCGGAAATCCCTCCTCCGGCACTTCCCCAACCAATGGGAAGTCTCCGGGAATCCCCGTGAGAACTCCAAAGTAGCCTGCCGAGGCGGACAGTAATGGCTCGCCTCTCAACCAATACTGTTGGCAAAATGCCAGGGGCCATTCCGACTCGGCTGTGGCTCTCAGCAGGATTACTAGTAAATTTCTACATTCCACTTAAAGTGGTCAAATATCATCTCTAATTAGGGTGGGAAAAGTTAAGTATGTATATCCTAATACCTAGAGAATTCAGTCAAAAGTTTGTACAAAGAGATAGTCAATGGAATAGAGTACCTAAAATATAACCAAAAATATTAAAATAACCAAAAGAAGACAGGCTAAAAGAAATAGGAATTAAAAAAAACAAACAAAAAACAACAAAATGGTATATATCATATTGACAATTACATTAAATAAAAGTGACCCAAACACACCAATTAAAAGACAGAGATTGTCATAATGGATTTTCTAAAATGACCAAACTCTATATTGTTAACAAGAAACTCATCTCAAATATAATGCAGAGCAAGGTTAAAAATGATAGAAAAATATATACACTAATCACTACAAAGGGGAAGTGGATATACTAATATCAGAGACTTGAGAGCAAAGTAAGTTACAGAGGGGAGACATTACATAATGATGAACCAATTGTTGAGAAAACAAAAGACTGAATGTTGTCTCTGATATGCAGATGCTAACACACAATAAGCAGGGTGTTTGGGGCAGGGAAAAATAGAAGTTTACTGGATTAGACAAAGGGGAATAAAGGGAAGGGAGGAGAATGGGAATGGGAAAGAAAGCAGAATGAATTGAACATTACTTTCCTATGTTCACATATGAATACACAACCAGTGAAAGTCCACAACATGTACAATCACAAGAATGGGTACTTACACTCCATGTGTGTGTGATAGGTCAAAACACACTCTACTGTTACGTATATCTAAAACAAAACAAAAAAGAACCAATTGTTGGGAAGACATAACACTAAAAGCATATGCAAATAATAATATAACAATAAATGATATAAAGCAAAAACTAACTCACCTGAAAGAAAATATAGACAAATCCACAATTATAATCACAGTCTCTAGTACTCCTTCTCTACAGTCAGGAGACTAGACACAGAAAATAAGCAAGAATATAGAATAAGTGAAGTACCCCATCAAATAACTGGATCTAATTGTCAGTTTTAGAAAATTTCACCTAAAATCAGCAAAATACATATCATTTTCAAGTAAACACGGAAGAAAATAAACATGTAAACATGAATTTTAACAGATTTAAAGGATCTGAGATCATACAAAGTATGTTCTTTGCTCATAATGAGTTATACTTTAATTCTCTGAAATTAAACTATCACTCATTAACAGAAAGCTAAGAGGAAAATTCTCAAAAACAGTTGAAAGGTAAGCACACACTCCTAAACAATGTCTCAGACAAAAATCAAGTGCCAAGGAAAATTACAAATTATTTTAAACAAAACATAAATGAAAATACAACATTTAAAACCTGTGGGATATAGCTAATGCAATGCTTCAAGACGAATTTATACCATTAAAAAGAAGGAAGGTCTAAATTAATAATCTAAACTTACATCTTAAGAACCTACAAAAAGAATGAAATAAAGGTAACACAATCAGAAGAAACTAATAGAGACAAAACTCAACAAAAGTGAGAGTATAAAAACAATAGAAAAAAATTAATAAAACTAAATCTGTCCTTTGAAAGGTTTACAAAGTTAATAAACCTATACCAAAATTGACAAAGAAGTAGAAAAATAATTCAAATTACAAATATTAGAAATTAATGAAGGGATATTACTACAAATCCAATTGGCATTAAAAAGTAACAAGGGAATACCAGGAAGAACACTACCTACATGGATTTGAAAACTTAGATGATATAGCCCAATTCCTTGCAAACCACAAATTATCAAAATTTACCTAAGATGAAACAAATAATTTGTGCAACTTATAAACTATCAAATAAATTAAATTCATAGCTAAAAACCTCCCCCAAGAGAAAGCCTAAATGGTTTCACTAGAGGATTCTACCATACACAGGACATAAAACTAACTTAATACAATATCTTCTAGACTGTAGACAAATATGGAACACACCTAAGTTCATTTTGTGAGGCTAACATTACTTTGATACCAAAACCAGAGAAGGCAATACAAGAATAGAAAACTATTGCTATGATTTATATATGTCTTATCCCTCAAATATTCATGTGTGGGAAGCTAGGTCCCATTTTTGAGACTAGGTAGAATCTTTAAGAGGTGGACTTAGTGGGAAGTAATTAGGTCATGGGGGCATCACACTTAGGAGGGACTGATGCTCGTTTCATGAGAGTAGTTAGGTCTCATGGAACTGGATTAGTTACTGTGAGAGGAGGTTGTTATAAAGCAAAGCCATTCCAAGTGTTTAACCAGTCCCCATTTTCTTCTCGCTACATTTTCAATACTCTCACCAAGTGATGATGCCATCTACTATATTATAAAGTGGCATAAGGCCTTCACCAGAGATGGCTGCTGGAGCATGGACTTTTCATCCTTCAAAACTGTGAGCCAAAATGAACTTTTTTCTTTATAAATTTGCCAGCCTCCGGTAAATTGTTACAGCAGTTAGAAAATGGACTAAGAGTGCTACATGAGGAAAAGGCATAAATATCCTCAAAAAAGTATTACATAAACAAATTCAGTAATAATAATAATATAAATGAATGCACTGCAACTAAGAGGGCTTAAACCTGAAAATGAAAACCTTGTTCAGTATTCAAAAAACAAATATTCCAATAATAAACCATATGATCATATCATTTAATGCATAAAAGACATTTGACAATATTTAAAAATCCATTCGTGGTAAAATAGCTCTCCACACACACTAGAAATTAAAGGAAACTTCCTTAGCCTGATAAAGGGCATTGACAGAAAACCTATATATAATACCCTTAATGGAGAAAGACTGAATGCTTTTCTGTATGATTAGCAAATAAGCAAGGATGTCCACTCTTACTGCTCCTACTCATCAACAAGGTGATAATCAGCAAGTTCAATAAAGCAAGACATACAAATGAAGAAGAAAGAAATAAAACTGCCCCTCTTTGCAGATAATATTATGCTTCATTTAAAAAACCTGAAAAAATCAAAACTCCTAAAGAAATACATGAGTTTAGGAGAGTTGAGGGGTACATGGTTGAAACAAAAATCCAATCATATTTCTATGTATTTGCAATGAATATTTGGAAATTGAAATGTAAATAATACCATTTCTAGAGGTTCTACAGAAAATGAAACACTTAAGTGTGAATCATAAAATATCATACACTACTGTTTAAAAACACTCTACCATAATGAACCAAACGTGGAAACTACCTAAATGTCCTTCAAAAGGTGAATGGATAAATAAATTTTGTCATTTCCAAGCAATGGAATATTATTCAGTGACAAAAGGAATTTGTTAATGAGAAACAAAATAATTTGTACAACTCTCAAAGGCTGAGTGAACAAATCAAGTCTTTTGGTAACATACCATGTGATTCCACTTTATATGATATTCTCTAAAAGAAAAAAACTGTAGTGATAGGAAACAGATCAATGGTTGCCAGGAGAGAGAGGAGAGGGCAAGAAGTGACTGCAAAGGGATTTCATGAAAGAGAGTTTTGGAGTCATGATAATGTTCTGCATTTGGATATTGGTGATGGTTACATGAATCAAAACATCTGTTAAAAGTCATAGAAATGAGTGTCACACAAAATTTTACATCTTCTATATGTTAATCTAAAAAATAAAATTAAAATAGAAAACTAAGGAAAAGGATACTGGAAAGATGACAGAATAGGAAACACCCAGGAATTTTTCTTGCCCACTAGACAACGAGTGCTCTGGCACAATCTGTCTGATGTAACAATTTGGAACTCTGAAATCTATTAAAACCCTCATCTTCCAGAGAAAGGCTTAGACAGTGAATTGTGACTAATTTCAGGTCTTAGCACAATAGCAGCCACCCATCCCCCACTGGAAATGTTTCCCTGGTACAGCCTGCACACATCTTACAGGACCCAGGGTGGACAAAATGGACCCTTTACTCCAAATATAGGAAATTTGTGCTCTGTTCGCTGATGGCAGATTCAAATCATAGAAATGCAGAAAAAAAGGGGTAGGCATTGTCATACTGCCTCACATTGTTGCAAGCCCCAAGCCCTACCCCCTTGCTAAAGTGATTTCCAAGAGATTTAAAGTGCAGACACCATCCTTTGCTCCCTTCAATTTTTTCTTTTTTTTTTTCCTTTTGAAAACCAGCCATTATGATTCAAAAAAACTACTATACATTCAGAAGAGATTAGGAAAATGACTACACATGCCCAGGGGAAAGTACAGACTCAGAAAAGACCTGAGAAGACCTGAAGTTTATACTTCAGGTTGATTCTTGGCACAGAGACAGCCTACAATAATAACCAAATCAAAAAGAATTTTTTTTTAAAGAGAGAGTGTGTGTGAGAGAGAGAGAGTGAGAGAGAGAGAATTTTTTAATATTCATTTTTTAGTTTTTGGCGGACACAACATCTTTGTTTGTATGTGGTGCTGAGGATCGAACCCGGGGCGCATGCATGCCAGGCGAGCGCACTACCGCTTGAGCCACATCCCCAGCCCTCAAAAAGAATTTTAAAAAAACAATAATAAGGAACAGCAAAACATGGAGATGGGGAGGATGTGACTTGCAGAGTTATCACATAATGGGATCCAAATGTCTAGTTTTCAATGAAGAAACTCAAAATACACAATGAAATTGTAAAGTAAGTATGGACCATTCAGAAAAAAAGTAAATCAACAAAAATGCTACCTGAAAAAGAACAAATGGCACATCACTAGACAAAGCCTCTACAACGACTATTATAAAGATGCTCAAAGAACAAAAGGGAGATGTGGAGAAAGTCAAGAAAATGAGGTATGAACAAAATGGAAATATCAATAGAGAGAAAAACCTAAAAAAGAAATTCTCACATTGAAAAGCGTAATAGCAAAAGTCAATTTTTCACTAGAGGGATTCAAAAGTAGATTTCAGCAAGCAGAAGAAAGATTCATTGGAGTTGAAGATAGGACAATGAAAATTATTGAGGCTGTAGAATAGAAATGAGATTGAAGAAAAGTGTCTAGACCCTAAGGGACCTGTGAGATAACATCAAGTGGACTGACATACATACTGTAAGATTCCCAATAGGAGAAGAGAGAGAGACATAGAATGAATATTTGAGGGAATAATGAATGGGTGAAACTTCCCAAATTTGATGAAAGACAAGAACATAAGCATGCAAGAAAGTTAATGAACTCCAGACACCCACACCAAGACACATTATAATCAAACTTTTGAAATAAAAAGAATCTTGCAAGCAGCAAGACAAAAGTGATTTGTTGCATATAAGTTGTTCATCAATTTGGAGGCCAGTAGGTTGTGGGTCAATAGAGTCAAAAGTACACAAACCCACCTGTCAACCAAGAATACTATATCTGGCAAAACTGTCCTTTAAAAGTTAAGGCGAAAAGTGGGGGCCACCTTGAAAATGGGAGGGATATCAGTGGAGTGGAGGAGGGAATTGAAGGCCAAGGGAAAGGGACAGGAAAGGGGAGGAAACCTTGGAATGAGTTTGACCAAATTATGCATGTGTGAATGGATCATGGTGAATTCCACCTTTATGTATACATATAAAGTACCAATTTATAATTGCAATAAATAGGTGGGTAAAGGCCAGTAGAGGAGGAGATGGTGAGGGAGAAGGGGAGGGAGGGAGGAGGTACTAGGAACTGAAATGGAGCCAATTATATTCCAGACATGTAGGATTACATCAGACTGATCCCCACTATTATGTGTAACTAATAAGTGCATTTTTTAAAATAAAAATTAGTGTGATATGACCATGTCTACAACTGCTAAAGCATATTGTCCTTAAAAAATAACCTCAGCCTTGCTAACAAGGGTCAAGCAAAGACCTAAAATAGACATTATTTTTTTTCATTTTGAATTGATTTATCTCACACATTTGTCACAGCAATGAAAGTCTGACTAACACATAAAATTGATATTAAGAAAAAAAAGTAAAGGTGAAATTAAGGCAGTCCTAAATAATCAAAATTTGAGGGAGTTCATTATCACTAGATCTTCCCAAAAAGAGACTCCTGCAGGGAAAAAAAATGAAAGGACACCAGATAGCAACTGAATACGCTAGGAAGAAATAAAGATCACAATAAAAGTAAATATCTGCTCGGTTATAGAATTAATATTACTCTACTAATAGCTTGTAATTCTACTTTTTGATTCTCTGGGGTTTAAGAGATCAGTGCCTTCTAAAAATTATTACTCTCAAAACTAATATTATTCTAACTTAAGTTTACAAGTTCAAATTTTGTTTTCTACTTAATTTAAGAAACTAATCTTTTAAATAAATTTAAATTATGGTTTTGGGCACATAATTTATAAAGATGTAATTCTGTAGCATCACAATCAACAGGTGTGGGGACAGGGCTATTAAAAGATCAGAGTTTTGGTATGCTATTCAAGATAAGCAATTCAAATTAAAATGTTATAATTTTGGATGTAAAATTTGACCCTAATGGTAATAACCACAAAGAAATAGCCACAGAATATATACAAAATGAATATAAATGTTTCACTACAAAATTTAATGAAACACAAAAGAATATATTAATGCAGGGAATGAGAGGCAAAAAAGTGATAATATATATCAAAAACAAATAGCAAAATGACAGAAATAAGTCTCTATCAATCAGTGATCACTTTAGATGTAAATAGACTAAAATTTCCAGTGAAGAGACAGGATATATTATCAGAATGGATTTTTAAATGATCCAGTTATAGACTGTTTACAAAATATTTACTGTAAATCCAAAAACACAAATAAATTGAAAGCAAGAAGATGGAAGAAAAATATTCCATGCAAAGAAATACTAAAAAGGGAGCAAAAGTGGCTATACTGGTGTCACACAAGATAGACTTCTAATCAAATAAGCTTACAAAAAACAAATAAAGTCATATATTAATAAAAGTTTCAATACAGCAAGAATTTATAACAATTGTAAACATTTATGCACTTAATAAAAGACCACAGAATTGAAGAGAGAGATGGACAGCATTGTAATAATAGTCAGATACTTCAGTATTTCCTTCTCAATAATGGATAAAACAACCACATACAAAATAAGTCAGGAAATTCAGAACTTAGCCTGATGTGGTAGTGCACTCCTGTAATCCCGGTGGCTCGGGAGGCTGAGGCAGGAGGATCTGGAGTTCAAAGCCAGCTTCAGCAACAGCAAGGCCCTAAGCAATTCAGTGAGACCCTGTCTTTAAATAAAATACAAAAAAACCAGCTGGGGATGTGGCTCAGTGGTTGAACATCCCTGGGTTCAATTCCTGTTACAAAAATAAAGGAAATATGGAATTTAAGTGATACAATAAACCAAATAGATGTAATAGACATTACAGAACACTGCTCAACGACAACTTCATAACTATTCTTAAATGCACATGGGACATTTTCCAGTATAGACCATATGTTAAGCTACAAATTAAGCCTCAATAGACAAAGCAGCTTCTCTGACTACAATGGATTGAAGTTAGAAATCAATAGCAAAAGTAAAAATGGAATATTCACAAATTTGTGGAAATATAACAATGGAAGTTATAGCCAGAGCAAATAGGTAAGAAAAAGAAATGAAAGTTATACAAAGTGGAAAGGAAGAAGTAAAATTATCTCTGTTTACAGATAAAATAATCTTATATGTAAAAACTTCTTAAAATAGTAGAAGGCTACAAAATCAACACACAAGAATTAGTTGCATTTCTACACACTAATAATTACCAATCTGAAGAGGAAATCATACAACACTGTTGGTGGGAGTGGAAATAGTAGAACCACTGTAGAAAACAGTATGGCAGCTCCTCAGTAAGTTAAAAATTGAATCACGATCTAATCCAGCAATTCCACTTTTGTGTATATACTTAAAAGAACAGAAAGCCAGACTTCAGAGATATCTTTATACACCCATGTTCATAGCAGCATTATTCACAATAACTAAAACATGGAAGCAGACCCAAGTATCTATTGATAGATGAATGGTTAACTCAAATGTGACATGTTCATACAATGGAATATTATTTGGCTTTAAAAAGGAAGGAAATACTGCAATATATTTTAACATGACCGAATCTTAAGGACATTATGCAAAGTGAAATAAGACATTCACAGAAAGACAAACAATGTATTATTTCCCTTGTATGAGTGAAATCATGGGCATGGGAAGTTGAATGGTAGTTTATAGGAGCTGGAGTGAAGAGGGAGTGGGGGGTTATTGTTTAAAGGGGATAGAGTTTCAATTTTGCAATATGAAAACAGATATGGAGATGGACGGTGGTAATGGCTGCACAAAATCATAATCATGTCTGAATACTTATGAACTGTACATTTCAAAATGCCTAAGATGGCAAATTTAATGTATATTTTACCACAATAAAAGAAACTGAAAAAAAGAGAACATACTAATCATATCTGTGATACTGGCACCACTTGGATAGCATTCACTCTATGCTAGGCAATGTTCTATGTTCTCTCCATGTTATTAACTCACATGTAGAAAATAAGATCCAGTGATTTGCCCAATTTGGTATTTCTCAAACTTCACCTGGGGATCTTGTTAAAATGCACATTCAAATACAGTAGGTATTGGAGGGGTCCTGAAATTCTCCATGGGATGCTGAGGCTGCTGGTTCATGTACCACACTTCGAGAAGCCAGGGCCTAATGTTCCACACTTAGTAAGTCAGGACCAAGATTCACAATCTAATCATTAGAGATGGAAGTCAGTGTTCTTTCTATTGCACAGGTGCTATCTCCAGAGATTTTTTTCCTCTCCTGCTGTAGTTTGATAGAAGGCAGTTAATTACAGTCTGCCAGTTTCAGAGTGCGGGGCTGGGCAGTAGCAAACAGAAAGCACCCCTTTCTCCCAGTCAGCTCTCTACTCCACTAGCAACCCTGGCTATGAGTAGTTGTCTAACCCCCGGTAGATTTGACCATACACACATAAACTTCAGGATTGAACTTTTAAAAAATATATGTGTTGAGACTGATAAGCCAGTGGTAGGCATCAGTATAGACCCACAGAAGAGGAGAGGGGAAGAAAGAAGTGAATAAGCACAGGAAAAAGAGTAAATGGACAACAGAAAAGGGTGGAGGTTGGAGTGGGGAAAGGTCCAAATTCCTTCTGTAGCCTGCTTGGGATGATTATAGTAATAAGAAATCACCAGTGTGCTGTTAATGCTCCCAAATTGGGAGTAAACCATAGCCGTCAGGTGGACACCTGAGTAGTGTTTGTCTGTCGAAGGAGCCTGCTGATTATTTATTTGCATCGCAGATTCCTCATTTTGCAATCCTGGCTGTGTCAGCCAGTATATTGACTGGCTGTCTAGACATGGGGCCATCTTTGATGATGATGGATTTCTAAGTTATCTCTATTCTCTTCCTCTGTAGAATGCTCCTAAATCAGTGTGCTGTAGGACTATTCGGGACTTTCCTGCTCCCAGAATAACCAAAGGCTAGTGAGAGGCTCCTGTCAGAAGGGTATGGCAAGTTGAAGATAGGTCTAGGTACAGGGATCCTTTATCCTTTATTCTTGATAAGCTTTAGTTTAATAGGATATGGTGGATTACACTGACAGACTTTTTCTTTTTCTTTTTTCATTTACCTTTAAAAAGGAGCTATAACTTGCATCATACAATAAAATAAATCTAAAGTGTACAGTTTGAATTGTTACATATGTATGTATGTATACATACTCATGTGTTTATATATATAGTATATCTGTGTATCATATACCTTATTTTATACATATATGTGTGTGTGTATATATATACACACACACATACACACACACACACAACCTACTATAGGCTTTTAAAGCCATTAAACAATCACTTCTTATAGACATAACATGTCCAATGTTCACAGCATAGTTGATACTAATGGGAATCACCTTTGAGGCAATTAATCAAATGTCATTCATTTTTGTTCTTGTCTCATCACTGTTAAAGGGCTCCTCTAAGATTGCTCCTTCAAGAGATGCTCTTTATGTGCCTAAAATTTGTCAGCTTTCCATTACTGTAATAAGTTACCCAAGGTAATCAATTTATAAACAGGAAAGGTTTATTTTGGCTCACAGTTTTTGAGGATTCAGTCTATGTATGGTTGGCTCCATTGCTTTGGGTGTATGGTGAAATACTGTGTCATGGTAAGAAGTGTATGGCAAAGCTAAGTCTTTACCTCATGACTGAGATATGAAAGAGGCAGAGAGGGAAAAAAAGGGTCCCACATTCTCCTTTGAGTGCACACCCCCAGTGGCCTAAAAACCTTCCATTAGGCCCAACCTCCTGAAAGCTCCACCACCTCCCAATATATTGTGTCAAGGGTTGGAGATCAAACCTTCAATACATGGGCCTTTGAGGGACATTTGAGATTTTAATTATAGCCCTCTCTCTTGCCTCAACTTAATCTATTTCTATATTATTAGTGTATAACAAATTTACTCAAAATTATCCATGACATTCAACAGTAATATTTATTTTTTTTTCATGTAACTGGAGGGTTGCATAAGCATTGGTTGATATAGACTGGACATGGAAGAGTAATTTTGGTAACTTGACAGGGATTCTTATACTTTTTGAGCTAGGGATTCTAAAAATCTAAGCTGCGTTTAGCAAGAGTTGTGACTCAACTTTGTTTAATGTATTTCTCATCTTAGTGAAATCAGTGGCTAGTCTAGCCATGTCTTTCTCATGCAATGGCAGAGAGTGCAGATGTAAGGAAGGAACAAACACTGTGGTAGTTAGTACCATGTACCACTCTTGCTAAGACACACTGCTTTCCTCTCATCAGGCACCAGAATCTTCCACCAGATGCCCCAGCTACTCCACACCATGGCCGGATCCATTATGGAGGTACCATCCTATGGCAAGGCTCAAGCTGTGGGGAAGGAAGAGCAATTATTGGTTTCCCCTCACTTTTTTTAATAATCTGAGAGCTAGATGTTTGTGACTTTCAGTCTTTTAAAAACCCTAAAAAATGATTTTTACATTTGGTCCTTCTTTCCCTAGGAGGCCTTAGCTGGCATGGGAATGTATTTAACTGATATTTAGTAGACATTCTCAGAATCAGTTTTCTCCAAGAATGTAGTCAAACTGTAGCCTTCTTCTTTTCTTCCCAAGAAATCTTCAGGAAATCTCAGAGAAGTTGAACCAAATTTCTGTGCTCCATTAACAGATCCTCAATAATTTCAGCATGACTCAAGTCTTGAATTATTTCTGATAATTATCACTCAGTTAATGACTTTTTGTTATAATAGCTTTTTAGAAAGTTATATCACTTTTAGAACAAATTATTATTATTATTTTACATAATTTTATTTTGATATAATATTTTTCTCACATCCAAACACACTAAATCCATTCTAAGAAGTGATATTTTGACATTATAGTTACAAGCAAAGACCCATTCACCAAATTAGTTGACATATCAGTTTTTAGTCAGAGTATATCTTAGGGCACATATTTGTATTACATGCCATGTTTGGATGAACTAAAAATATTTTGCCTTGTGCATGGAACCTTAGAAAAAAGGATAAATAAGTAATATCTCTCTCTACAACTTTTCTGTTATCCTCAGGTGCTACTTCTATGTTTCCAAAGTACTCTTTTGCTTAGTCTTTCTTTTGCCCTAAAAGTGTTTTTCTATGCTATAACTTTGTTTTTATTTTTTTTATTTTTTCAGCAACAGAATCTCTCTCTATTTTATTTGACAGCTTCATTTGTATCAGGCTATTTATTTTGACCTCTTTTCTCTTCTTTCCAGTAAGCATAAAGCTTTGAATAAAATTAAGCAATTTATTTATTTATTTTTATATTATTTTTTTATTTGTTTTAATTAGTTACACATGACAGTACAATGATCTTGACATATCATACATTTGAATCAGATAGGATATAATTTCTCATTTTTCTGAGTGTACAGGTTGCAGAATTACATTGGTCATGTAGTCACGTATACACCCACAGCAACAATAATATCTATTTTATTATATGTCCTTCCATTCCCCCCTTCCCCTCCCCTCCCCTCCCATCACTTCTCTCTACCTAATCTAATGTGACACACTCCTTTCCCCCCCCCTCACATCTTCATACATGTATTCTGCATAACGATGAGGGTCTCCTTCCATCTTCCATGCAATTCCCCTTCTTACTCCCTTTCCCTCCCACATCTCTTCCTTATTTAGTGGTAATCTTCTTCTCATGCTCTTCCTCCCTACCCCATTTTGAGTCACCCCCCTTATATCAGAGAAGACATTCAGCATTTGATTTTTTAGGGATTGGCTAACTTCACTTAGCATAATCTGCTCTAATGCCATCCATTTCTCTGCAAATGCCATGATCTTGTTATTTTTTAGTGCTGAGTAATATTCCATTGTGTATGTATGCCACATTTTTTTATCCATTCATCCTAGGAATCAAACCAGAGACTCTGCATCTAATAGAAGAAAAAGTTGGCCCTAATCTCCATCACGTGGGGTCAGGCCCCAAATTCCTTAATAAGACACCTATAGCATAAGAGTTAAACCAAGAATTAACAAATGGGACGAATTCAAACTAAAAAGTTTTTTCTCAGCAAGAGAAATAATACGTGAGGTGAATAGGGAGCCTACATCCTGGGAACAATTTTTTACCCCTCACACATCAGATAGAGCTCTAATCTCTAGGGTATACAAAAAACTCAAAAAGTTAAATAACAAAAAACAAATAACACAATCAACAAATGGGCCAAGGACCTGAACAGTCATTTCTCAGAAGACGATATACAATTAATCAACAAATACACGAAAAAATGTTCATCATCTCTAGCAATCAGAGAAATGCAAATCAAAACCACCCTAAGATACCATCTTACTCCAGTAAGAATGGCAGCCATTATGAAATCAAACAACAACAAGTGCTGGCGAGGATGCGGGAAAAAAGGTACACTCATACACTGCTGGTGGGACTGCTAACTGATGCAGCCAACTTGGAAAGCAGTATGGAGGTTCCTTGGAAAACTGGGAATGGAACCACCATTTGACCCAGCTATTCCTTTTCTCAGACTATACCCAAAGGACCTAAAAACAGCATACTACAGGGATACAGCCACATCAATGTTTATAGCAGTACAATTCACTATAATTTTGCTTTTAATCTTCTTTGAACGCAATATAATCATGAGTCCCTATAGGTTGAAAAGTTTGGTGGAAAAAAAATGATAAAGAATGTAGCTTCCAAATATTGACTCCCCCACAAGTCTCTTTCATCACTTGTCACTTCTATCAAATTTTATTTTTCCTTTTTCAAGAAAACTAAATATTCATGACATGATATGATACTTTGTGTATAAATCATATTTATTTACTTTCACTTATTTAATATTGATATAAACATGTTTTTATCTGATTAAATATGTATTATCTCTCTGTGGATATTGCTTCTGTGTCTTGGGTTGAGATAGAATATATAATTTTGCTCGGTAAAATAAAGGGAACTTTTGGTTTCAGACAAAATCAAGTAAATATGTTTCACCTTTTTAAAAAAACCTCTGGAAAGAATATATGAAGCAAATATCTGAAGACACTGGAAATTAGACAAAAAAAGAGTGTTCTGCTTAAGATCCTTTGAATCCGAGGAATGAACTTTTTGCCCTTCACAAATCTTGTTATGGGTGCCATAGTAGCTCATGAGCCAGAGTATCAGACACAGAAAAATCACGCCAAAACAAAACAATAAAACAAGATAAACAATTTCTATCCATACATAGGACTAGGAAAATGAAAAATCTCACAGGACAAAATGCTATTGGCAACACAGGTCCAGCTCCACATGAACACCTCCCAAAATTGTGTCCTCCCAAAACACCTGTGCATGGCAGTTAACATTGGCACTGTGTGAGGAGATTTGTGAGTATTACCCCAGTTTTGCAGTGGCAAGGCAGTCCCTCTGCCTCCTGACACAAGGGCATCAACAGAATCTGCAGGTGAGGAGACTGCTGACTACCAGTACAGCTCTCAGTCCAGTGGTAATAAGGTAGATCCCCCTCTCTGCAATAGAGTACCTGCAGAGGGTGTGCGTTAGTAAAATACTTAATTCCATCCTGCTCCAGTAATTATGAGACAGTGTGTCTTCTTCCTCTGACCAGTGTGCATCTACAGAAACCAGATATATGAACAGATCCTTGTCTAGCATCATGGATTGGAAGTAATGAATAACAAGATGTAAATAAGAACCAGAAATAGATTATGCATATTGTCCAGGATAAAATTGAAAATCGCCTCTCAAAAATTATGAAAAATTTCAATTAGAATGATAAAAGAGAATGAACAGATGCCAACACCAAGATGACACAGATGTTGAAATTATCTGACAGCAATTTTAATACAACCATTATGAAATGCTATGATGAATAATTACAAATATTTTGAAACAAATGAAAAAATAAAACATCTCAGCAGAGAAATAGAACACACAAAGGAAAAATTAATAGAAATTCTAGAGCTGAACAAATAATTGAAAAAAAAACCATAAAGGTTCACTGGAGGGGGTCAATGACAGAATGGAGATTACGGAAGAATGAATTAGTGAACTTTAAACTAGAACGATAGAAAATTCACAATCTGCACAATAGAGAAAATTGATTGAAAAAATAAACAGATGCTTAGGGACTTGCAGCACAATAATAAAAAGATCTAATAGTCATCATTAGCACCTCAGAAGCAGATAAGAAAAAGTGTAATATTGAAAAAATATTCAAAGAAATCATGATTGAAAATACCTTGATTGTGGCAGAAGATATAACTAAAGACAAAGAAATAATCTCAAAAGCAACTAGAGGAGAATGACTGAATATCTACAGGTGAAAAACTATTCAAGTGACAGCATATTTCTCATCAGAAATCATGGAGATAATAACAAAGTGATACAATATTGTTCATGTACTGAAGATATTCTATGCTCACAATTCTATATCTAGAGAAAGTAGATTTAGGAATGAAAATTAAATAAAGGCATTCTCATACAGAGGAAAATTAAGAAAATTTGTTGCCAGCAGAATTTCTGCCTTAAAAAAAACTGAAAAAAAATCAAATGGAAAGAAGTAGTAACAAAGGAAAGTTGGAACATCAAGAATTAAGAAGAATGATAGAATGGGTAAATGTACTGTACTATCCTTTTCTGCCTGAGTTCTTGACATTATTGGAAGGTTGAAAGCAAAATTCCAAGATTGTGCTATATTGCCTCAATATATATGGAGGAAATATTTAAGAAAACGGAATTATAAAAGAGGAAAAATAAAGGGAATAAAATAGATAAGCTTCCTACATTTAATTTGAAATGTCAGGTCAAAACATTGATATTAATAAACTGTGATATGTTACATAGGTACACAGTATTCCCTTAAGTAATCATAAAAAATGCTGTAAAGATATATACTCAAACCCTATAAACAAAAAAAAAATACATTAGTAAAATGTATTAAAGTAATATAGAAGAAGGTAGGAAAAGAGAAACACAAAACAACTAGAAAATACATATAAGGGTATTAGACTTAAATCTTAACATATCAATAATTGTTTTAAATGTAAATGGTATAAGTAATCCATGTTTATAAAAATCCAACTGATTTTTGTATGTTGACTTCATATCTTACAACTTTGATGAATTCATTCATTTGTTCTAACAGTTTGTAGGGGGAGACTTTAGGGTTTTCTACATATAAGATCATGCCATCTACAGACAAGACAGTTCTGTTTCTTCCCTACTGACTTAGATGCCTTTTATTTATATTTCTTGCCTAATTGCTCTGGCTAGGACTTCCATTACTATGTTGAATAGAATTGGCTACAATAAGCACCCTTGCCTTGTTCCAGATCTTGGAGAAAAATTATTCCTCTTTTTGTCCTTGAGTATAATGCTAGCTGTGGGCTTGCAATATACAGCCTACATTATATTAAGTAATATTCCTTCTACATCTCATTTCTTGAGGTTTTTTTGTATTGTTTTGTTTTGGGAGGGAGGTACCAGAGATTGAACTCAGTGGCACTTGATCACTGAGCCACAACCCCAGCCCTATTTTGTATTTTATTTGGAGGCAGGGTCTCACTGAATTGCTTAGCACTTCACTTTTGGGGAGGCTGGCTTTGAACTCTTAATCCTCCTGTCTCAGCCTCCCTAGCTGCTGGGATTATAGGTATGCACCATTGTGCCCAACTTCATTTCTTGGGTTTTAATCATAAATATATATTAAATTTGGACAAATTTACTGCACCTATTGAGATGATCATGTGATTCTTATCCTTTATCTTGTTAATGTAGCACATTATATGTATAGATTTGCATAAGTTGAACCACCCTTACAACATGGGGGTAAGTACCACTGGATAATGCTATATTATTCTTTTAATATGTTTTGAATTCAATTTGCTAGTTTTTTGTTGAGGATTTTTGAATCTATGTTCATCAGGCATATTGGTTTGTAATTTTCTTTTCTGGTAGACTGGCTTAAGTATCACTCTACATCTTTTGATTGGACAGTTTAATCCATTTACACTTGAAGTAATTATTGATCAGAAAGCACTTAATATCACTATGTTGTCAATTCTTTTGGTGTTTATTTTTATTTTATTTTTTTAAATACACAACAGTGGAATGTATTACAATTCTTATTACACATACAGAGCACAATTTTTCATATCTTTGCATAAAGTATGTTCACGCCAATTCATGTCTTTATACATATTCTTGTTTGGGTTTTTGGTTTTGCATTACAATTCTTTTAACACATATATACCACAATTTTTCATGTCTCTGTTTGTATATAAAGTGGTTTAACACCCAATTCATATCTATTCCTCCCATGTTCCCCCTACCTACCCCACTATGAGTCAGCCTGCTTATATCAGAGAAAATATTCGGCATTTGTTTTTTTGGGGATTGGCTAACTTCACTTGGCATTATCTTCTCCAATGCCATCCATTTACCTGAAAATGCCATGATTTTATTCTCTTTTATTGCTGAGTAATATTCCATTGTGTATATATTCCACATATATACAGGTTGAAATATTCTATGTATGTCAGTTAACTCTAAGTTATTGATTATGTTATTGAGTTCTATAGTGTCTTTATTCAACTTTTGCTTGGAAGATCTATCCTGTTGTGAGAGAGGTGTGTTAACGTCACCCAAGATTATTGTGTTGTGGTCAGTTTGAGTCTTGAACTTGAGAAGAGTTTGTTTGATGTACATAGCTGCACCATTGTTTGGGGCATATATATTTATTATTGTTATGTCTTGTTGGTGTAAGTTTCCCTTGAGCAGTGTGTAATGTCCATATTTATCCCTTCTGATTAACCTTGGCTTGAAGTCTACTTTTTTTGATATGAGTATGGAAACCCCTGCTTGCTTCCGCAGTCCATGTGAGTGTTATGATTTTTCCCAACCTTTCACCTTCAGCCTGTATATGTCTTTTCCTATCAGATGAGTCTCCTGGAGGTAACATATTGTTGGGTCTTTTTAAAATCCAATTTGCTACCCCATGTCTTTTGATTGGTGAGTTTAAGCCATTAACATTTAGGGTTACTATTGAGACAGAGTTTGTATTCCCAGCCATATTTGTTTATTTTTGTTATTTTACTTGAATTGGTTTTCCTCTTTGATTAGTTTTTCCCTTAGTGTACTATCTCCCTCTGCTGATTTTCATTGCTGTTTTTCATTTTCTCTTCATGAAATATTTTTCCAAGGATGTTTTGTAGTGCCGGTTTTCTTGCTATAAATTCTTTTAACTTTTGTTTATCATGGAAAGTTTTTATTTCATCTTCAAATCTAAAGCTTAATTTTGCTAGATATAAGATTCTTGGTTGGCATCGATTATCTTTCAGAGCTTGGTATATGTTGTTCTAGGATCTTCTAGCTTTCAGGGTCTGTGTTGAAAAATTTGCCATTATCCTAATTGTTTTTCCCTTATATTTAATATGATTTCTTTCTCTTGTGGCTTTTGAAATTCTCTCCTTATTCTGTATATTGGGCATTTTCATTATAATGTGTCTTGGTGTGGATCTGTTGTGATTTTGTACATTCGGTGTCCTGTAGGCTTATTGAATTTGGATTTCCAATTCATTCTTCATGTTTGGAAAGTTTTCTGATATTATTTCATTGAATAGATTGCTCATTCCTTTGGTTTGGACCTCTATGTCTTCCTCTATACCAATGACTCTTAAGTTTGGTCTTTTTATGCTATTCCATATTTCTTGAATGTTCTGCTCATGGTTTCTTAACATTTTTCCTGTGTGATTTATGTTGTTTTCAAGATGATTTATTTGATCTTCACTGTCTGATGTCCCATCTTCTAAGTCGTCTACTCTGTTGGTGATGTTTTCATTTGAGTTTTTAATTTGGTTTATTATTTCTTTCATTTCAAGTATTTCTGTTTGTTTGTTTGTTTGGTATAACCTTTATCTCCCTATTGAGGTGATCTTTTGCTTCTTGGATTTGTTTATGTAGCTCATTGTTGAAGTGATCTTTCACTGCCTGTATTTGTTCTCTTATATCTCCCTTGAGTTCACAGAACATTTTAACCATGTATATCCTGAACTCTTTCTCTGTCATTTTTGTGCTGTGGTTGCCAATGATTCTAATGACGTGGTGTCTTGATTTGTTTGTGGTACTTTCTTCCCTTATTTTTCATGTTACTCTTGTGTCTTCCTATCCAGCTCTGTGGATCCAGTGTGTTACTGTTTTTACCCTATAGATTTGTAGTGCTCTTGTAGGGTTCTAAGATCACTCCTTTGTGGGGAAGGACAATGTTAATAGATCCCAATATCAACAATATATCACCCATGAACAAATTGTTGTTATTAAGACTTTTACAGTTTAGTCTCAATGTCCAGAAATGTTGGATTCAATTATTATTTAAAATATAATCAGTAGTTTCATAAAAAGGTTTATACTTTCTGGCAGTGGATAATAAACTGGAGGTCAGGTGTAGGACGATATGTTGAGGGGATAAAATGGAGGGGATAGAGTTATTATATCTTAGGAAATGTGAAAGAGAAATCTAGTGAAGTGGGTTAGTAGCAGGAGAATAGACAGGAGGTATTTGGGGGTAGAGAATTACATGGGAAGACAGTAGAGTTCATAAAACAAACACACATATGTTTTTAGAAAAATACAGGATGTTAAAATATTATAATTTGGAGGGTGAAGGAAGATGAAAGAGAAAAAAGGGAAAGAAAGAAAAAATGAAAGAAGAAAAAGAAAGAAAGAAAGGAAAAAGAAAAAAGGCTTATGTAATTCCTCTATATTATATTATTCAGGTGACTCAGTCCTCAAAGTCCTATTTCATGCAAGGTTCTTGGTTTTACATATGTTGGGGATGTGAGGGCCAGAGGATAGAAGGGTAGAAGAGAAAGAAAAGAAGAAAAAAAAACTCTTTAGAGATCTGTTTCTTTGTCTTCTCATCCAGTAGGTGTCTCTGCCCTCAGGATGGTGTAGGTAACCAGGGTGTGAAGACTGGACTTGGTGTGGAGTGTCTGGAAGCAGGGCGTACAGCCCACAAGTTCCAGAAGGGAAATAGTGCCTCATGGGTCTTTCTTTACTACCGCTCATCTGACTTGTGCCCCTGGTATCATCTCCCTCTCTTGCCTGGAGGTTTCCCAGATTCTGGTCTCTCTGTTATGCTCCAGACTTTAGTCCTCTCCCCTCTCTTACTTATCAGGTCCCAACTGCGGGACCTCTCACCCCTAGGCTCACTCCATGTGGGCAGCGCCCTGTTCACACTGCACTCCTGTCCAACTGAGAGCTATTTTTGTGTTGGGTGGCCACTGTGCTGAGTTAATGCCTTGGGGAGGGGGGAGGAATTGGAAATCAGGTACCTGTTCAAATGGCGATCCGAACTGATCTCCACGCCCACCACAAAATGGCGAGGAAAGTTTTCCAAGATGGAGTCGGTCTGCTTCCAGAGCCTGGGTGTCTGGTGATGTGGGGGGTGCTGGGCCATGGCCTTGTGCTGTGGATAGGCAGCATCTGGGTGACCTGCATGGGAGCGACACGCAGTCTGGAGTTCTGCAGAGGTGCTGATATCTATCAGGTTTCTGCTAAGCCGTTTGTGAGCCATGTGTGAGCTAGAACTGCAGGCTTTGGGGCAGGAGTCCAGTCCAGAGACCTACTCAAGCCCAGAGGCTCTGATTTCTGCATGGGTGGTCGCAGCACTGGTGATTTCTGCGAAAATCCACTGGCCCTTGGAGATTCAATCTGGGAACTGCCCCCACCTAATGGCAAGACTGTTGAGCCAAGATGGTGGCGGTCTGCTTTCAGCACAAGGGTGTCTGGTGGGGTGGGCGGAGCCTAGCGATGGCGTTGTGCTGTGGGTAGGTAGCAGCTGAGTGACTTGTGTGAGAGCAGAGCGAAGTCTTGGCGATCTGCAGATGTGTTGATAGGTGATTCTGCTAAGGCGCTCACCGAGTCTTGGTGGGCTGGAACTTTGGGCTTTGGGTCCTGCTTGAACACTGAGGCCCAGAGCCCTATGCCAGGTCACAGCGCTGGTGATTTCTGTAGAGCAGCTGTATAGGGGTCCTAACACTCTTAGAGATGCAGTATTCCAACTGGGTGAGATCTGGATCACAGAGCAACCCAGAATGCTGCCTCCCTCTGGTCTGATATCTTGAAACTCCTCTTTTGGTGTTTCTTGTAGCTATTTTGGCCCTCTTTTCCTTTCTTGATATTTTTCCTTCTAGTTAGTTGATTTTTGTTGGGACATGATTGATTCCTTTATTAATTTTTTTGTGCATCTTCTATTGGTGTTTTCTGTGGTTACCATGGTGATTACATAAAATACTATATAGTTACACTGATATACTAATCTATTTTAAACTGATAACAATTTAACTTCAACCACATACAAAAATTCTACTTCTTTACATATCCTCTCCCCTACTTTGTGTTATCAATGTTATAAATGTGATCACAGTTATAATTATTTACTTATGTTTTTATCTTTTCAATTACCTGAATTAAGGAGTTCAATACCTGAATTAAGCAATCTATGCAACAAAATTACAATATTAAAGATTCTGTTGGTCCCTGAAACCTTTTATGGGAATGAATGTTATTTTCTGTATTTTTATATTTACCTTTATTAGAGAGATGTATTATTTATGCTTTTCTGCTTCTGTCTAGTGTCCTTGCATTCCAACTTGAAGGACTTCCCTTTGGAAATTTGTAAGTTAGATCCATTGATGATGAGCTGTCTTTTTTTTTTTTTTTTTTTTTTTTTTGGTCTGGAAACTTCTGTGTTTCCATTTTATTTTTGAAGGAGGATGGAGGATTGTGTTGAAAATAATATTGGTTGGTATTTTTTCTTTCAGCACTATATATCATCTCATTCCCTTCAGGCCTATACTGTTTCTTCTGAGAAACCCACTATTAATCTCCTGAGTGCTCCTTTGTACATGAAGAGGTGATTTTCTCCTGCTACTTTCAAGATTCTTTGTCTTTGATTTCTGCAAGTTTGAGTATTATGTACCTTAGATGCATTATATTGGAGTCCTTTGAAGTTTACTAAATGTAGACACACATTTCTTTCCTCAGATTTAGGCAAGTTTTGGCTTTTCTATTTTCAAATAAGTTCTTTGCTTATTTCTCTCGTTCTTTCTCCTTCTGGGACTCCCATAATGTGTATATTGGTCTACTCAAGGATGGCCTATTAGTCTGTTATGATGTCTTACTTTTTAAAGTCCTTTTCTTTTTGCTTCTTTGACTTGATAATTTTTAATGATCTGTCTTCAAGTTTGCTCTTCTGCTTGACCAAGTATGCAATTCCCTAATAGTGAATTTCTTAATTGTTGTATTCTTTAGTTATAGAATTTCTGTTTGGTTTTTAAAATATAGTTTCTGTCTCTTTGTTGATGCTCTAATTTTATTCATGTATTGTTTTCCTGATTCTATTTGGCTGTCTACATTTTCTTATAGTGTTTTCAGTTTCTTTAAGCAGATTCTTTTGAAATCTCTGAAAAATAATTCATATATCACTCCTTTACTGATTCAGTGTATTTCTATAAGTTTATATTGTTCCTTTTATTGGGCTGTATTTTCCACTGCTTTATGTGCTTCATTATTTTCTGTTGTAACTTGTGCATGTAGGAAAAAAAATGTACATCTCCTAGACTTTATATACTAAGTGTCTATAGGGGAAGACCTTCACCCATCAGCCCAACTAGAGACTCTGTTGGTCCCTGAAACCTTTTATGGGAATGTATGTTATTTTCCACTTACAGAAATTTGTCAATTTCTTCTACAGAAGCTTGTAATCTCTTGTTCTTTTTTCTGTCTGTTCGTGATACTGCAGGTTCTCTGGTGCTAAAACAAGCTGCTGAGTTTCTTTTATTCTCTGTGGCTATCTAGTTTCCCATCAGCAGTCTGTATCAGGCAAGACAGCTTAGTCCCCTGAGCAACCCCATGAAAATCTGGAATGTTGGCCATACATTCCATTTATCTTTCTGTCTATAGGGAGAAGCCATGAGTTGGGTGCTTTCTGCTGATCACAGGAAGCTATACCATCTTGGTGAGGTTACAAAGTCTCTGGTGCTGCAACAAGCCATTGAAATCTCTTTTGTTCTCAGCAGTCCCCAGGCATCCAAAGTATGTCAGTTCCCTGTCAATACATGGAAGTAGAGGAGATAGAAACAACTTCCTTGAACAGACCCCCCCAAATGCTAGAACATATGACATATGTTCCCATCTTCCCTTCTCCTCTCAAATGAGAAGCCATGGGTTGGACTTTTTCTCCAAATGGTGTTGAGATGTGCTAGCTTAGGGAGGAGCTAATTAATGAAATGAAACACTTTTTTCTTATTATTTCAGTGCAATCATTCTTGGCTTTGGCTTATCAGGGATACTGCCATTTCTGATTTCTATAGTCTCACAAAGGATTTTTGGATCATGCATTACTATTAAGTCAGTTGACTCTGATGTAATGAAATCTGGGGCTTTGTATTGTGTCATATTGCAAACATCATACTGAAAGTAAAATCTATATCTTCTTTTTATGAGGGGTACTGGGGATTGAACTCAGGAGCACTTGACCACTGAGTCACATCCCCAGCCCTATTTTGTATTTTATTTAGAGACAGGGTCTCACTGAGTTGCTTAGGGCCTCACTTTTGCTGAGGCTGGCTTTGGACTTGTGATCCTCCTGCCTCAGCCTCTCAAGCCACTGGGATTACAGGTATGCACCATTGTGCCTGGATATACTATATTCTTCTTAAAGTCAACTATTTCATATAAGTTCTAAGATCTAATTATACAAGTGATATCTTACCTTATTATAGTCCACAGGATTAAGGCAGGACTCTTAAGATCTGTATTATAGTTCTCCCCCTAAAACTTAATGTCTTAAGAAAAACAACCATTTTATTTGCTCATTATTTTGTGGGTCAGCTGGTCAGTTTTCTATCTGAGCTGAATTGGTTGGAGATGATAGTTCAGGATGACCTCATTGATATGTTTGGACCCTCAGCTGAAATGTCTGAGATGCATAGATGACTAGGTCACATTATCTTTCATTCTCCAACAGACTACCTCATTCTACTTCACATGTTGGCAAAAGAGTTCACAGCAGCTAGATAAGGAAGCCCCAGTGCACAACACTTTTCAAGTTTCTAATAGAGTCATGTTTATTAATGTCCCATTGACCAAAGCAATTCACATGGCCAAGACCAAATTCCAGGGGTGGAGAAATGGGCTCCATCTTTTGATGGGAGGAGTTGTAAATATTTCATGACCATTTTTTGCAAGCTACTGAAAAACCCTAACTAATGGCATATTTATGATCAGCCATATTTCATTCAGTGAAATCTTCACACACCAAATTTTGGGTAGTCCCTTGAACTTTGTTTAAACACGATTTGATTGCTATTAATCACTCCCACATAAATTATCTGGCAGCAGAGTTTCTGAATTGAGATACCAAGATAATCACCTTGCTTTTCAAATTGTTTTTGACTGGGGAAGACTTGGTTGGCCTCATGATTCATTGAAAATTATCAATAGCATTTGTATGTGTAAAGGTTTGTCATTCGATTTTATCACACTGATATTTCTTGCCATCTTCTTGACATTAAGACAAACACTTCAAACCACAACAACCAAGAGAGGATAGTAGTAAGAAACTCTGTTTAGAAGAGATGAAATAGTTTCACATCATTGCACTGGCGGTGACAAACAACTTTAAAAAAGTAACTATTAAGAAGATGATGTAGTGCCAGCCATGACAAGGAAATCACAAAAAGCATTGAAAACTCTTGGAGCAAAATGTTTCTCTACTCTCAGATGGTAAGAATGGGTTTATGGGAAGGTCTTTTGAGGCCAAAAACTATCTTAGAGGTACTAAGAACCTATAAACAATACTAACTGACTCACCTGCATCCTGAACTGTGACTGAGGCCCTTATGTTCAGTGAATAAAGCATCATGAGACTGTGTGTACTTGGATATATATTTGTGTAGATATATAATAATAGTTAACATTTGTTAAATAATTATGATTTTCTAGGCAGTGATCTAAGTGCTTTACGAAAATGAACTCATTTAATATTTTTAATACTCTATGAGATAAAGTACTGCTATTATAAGATAAAGAAACTGAGGCACAGAGAAGTTAATTATTTGCCAGAATTTATCCAGGTAAAAAAATAGCAGAGCAGGCATTTGAACACAGGAAGTCTGGCTTGAAATTCTATTCTTGTAACCATTATGTCTTTAGATGTGTGTGTTTATAAATCTGGATAAACACATGCAAAAAGTCAGAAATCATTATTTCTCTGTGGTGATATTACATATGATTTTATCTTTGTTTCTTTATTTAGTTTTATTTCCTAATTTCCCATAGTGTGTAGTTCTACTGGTTGAATATCATGAAAGAATTTTAAAAATCAGTTAACTGCCTCATCCCATACTCCGCCTTACCTCAAAGAAAAAAAATCTTTGAGATCTTAGGGTGTGGAGTGATGTCATCAATAACCCACACTTTTGTCTTCCTTCTGCTCTGCCAAGCTCTGTGTGTTGGCATTTTGCCATCATGTTTGTAGAACCGGAGCTGGAAGATGCTTGCCACAGCTCCAAGCATCACAACTTTATTCCGGGACAAGAAGGAAGCAGTGTTGGGGACCAAACATACCAAATGTCTGTTACATCCAGTGACTTCCTTTTTTTATCAGAGAACACCTCTAAGAGACTTTTCATTTATATTGTCAGTTCAAAGTAGATCACATGTATATTCCAGATATAAATGGAAGATTGAGTGGGTGGTTTCCAGTTCCTATAGTGGAACAGCAAGGAAGAAGGGCTCAGGAATGATTTGGGTCAGCCAACATCAGGGAGTCTGCCACATCCATGAGTTGTAGGAAATATATTCCCTTTCCTGAAGTGACTCAATAAATGGCTCATAAAGAAAAGACAGCCAACACCCTTGTAAAGGATTCAAGAGATCTAGATTCTAGTTCTATCTATCTCTGAGACTAATTTGCTTTGAGACTGGAGAAATCACATACTTTCTCTCTGTGGGTCTCAGTTTATTAGACTATAAAATGAGGGAACGGTACTAGTTGATCATAAAGGTACCTCACCTTGTAATGCCTGATAATACTAGAAATCAATAGACTTTGTGAATATTTATATTGGGCAGCAAGGCTGTAATAAATCATACTCACCAAAAAGCTTCTGATCGCCCGCATGGAGAGGAAAGGAAGAAGGCATATACATGCCCCAGAAAGAGCTGGCCCCACGGACACAAACCCTCTGTCCCAAAGCAACAAGCAGGCACATTATTTGAGTCACAAGTGAACCTTAAGTTTCAAGAAACTAATGTCAGTGCCAAGCTTCTGAATTTTTGGAGGTGACAATCCTGCTTAAGAACAACATGCCTGTTATAAGAGGGCAAATAGTCTTTCCTTTTGCAAGCCACATTCCCTTTAAAGATATCATTTCTAATATGGTGTTTCTCTCTAATTGAGCACATGGTCTCTCTCTTCCTCCCCCACTGCCCCTCTCTTTCTCTCTCCCTCCTTGTGTTTGTGTGTGACTTGCCTTTTGTAGTGGATCCTAGGTTTAGGTTGCTGGGCTCTTATTCCACAAAAACATGCATTGGAGAAAAGATACCTTTTCAACAAATGGTGCTGGGAAAACTGGAAATCCATATGCAACAAAATAGAATTAAACCCCTATCTCTCACCATGCACAAAACTCAAAGTAGATCAAGGACCTAGGAATTAAACCAGAGACTCTGTGTCCAATAGAAGAAAAAGTAGGCCCTAATCTTCATCATGTGGGATTAGGCCCCAACTTCCTTAATAAGACTCCACCCTCAGCTTCATTTTTATAGCATGCAGGCTAGAAAACTAACTGCATTTCCCATATTCCTTGGAAACTTGGATTCTGAATGTGACTTTGAGGTTCTGCTAATTAGATATACTCCTATGAATTCTGGAAAACAGGAGCTAGGCAGAGGTCATGGTCCTGCCTTTGGGATATTTTTCTGCTGGCAAGAGCATTTGTACAAATGTGAGATTCCCATGTCTATGATCCATGTTTCTAGGGTTTTTTTAGGTGGGGGGTATCCTGAGGATTGAACTCAGGGGCACTCAACCACTGAGTCACATCCCCAGCCCTATTTGGTATTTTACTTAGACACAGGGTCTCACTGCATTGCTTAGCACTTTGCTGTTGTTGAGGCTGGCTTTGTGATCCTCCTGCCTCAGCTTTCTGAGCCATTGGGATTACAGGCATGTGCCACTGCGCCTGGTACATTTAGGTTTTGAGTAGCATTGGCAGCAATGGGTTCAGAGATAGTGGCACCTTCTTGATTCTGTTCTCCTGGTCCATGGATCAGAGCTACTTTGCTTTGATTTTGAACTCAATATTCTGGTGGTGGGCTCAAAGGTAGTGCAATGACTCCTGTTACTTCTTCTAAAGTAACTCTCAGTAAAGCATACAAGCTTATGCCAAAATAAACAAGGCTCTCTTGGATGTCAACAGTAACCAGAATTTTCCTTCTCTACCTGCCTTTGCTCTGCCATTCGTTTTTCCCCTCCCATCTTTCTAGTGATGATGCAACACCAGGATACACCTTGACATAATCACAAAGGCATGGAATCCAAACTGCTATAATTCAGTCCCCAGCACTCCCCTCCCATATCCACCCCCTCCCCTCCCTCCCTCCACTCCACCAACTCTACCATCCTTACTGCATCTTTAGCCAAACAGACCCTGAAGCAAACTGGAAGGCCTACAGGGAGAAGCAAGGAATCTCTATGGGGATCATTTATTTTGAGTCTCCAAAAAAGGGGGGACAGTTTAAAAGGAAGATTTTGCTGAGGAGGAATTTTATGGGTTAGAATTTGTTGCCAATTTAGGAAATCAGGACTCTTATCTTCTTGCATTGTTAATTTCTTTTGCACAGGTTTTACTGACTGCTGGTTAGACAGGGTTTCTCTGGAGCTCAAGAGGTACAGTGGGCATGAGCCAATAATTTGATTTGGAGATATTTTGTGACTCCTGAATTCTAGTGCAAAAAGCCAAATATTCACATTTGATTTCCATCTGTGAACTTTTTTTCCCTGTCAGTCTACATATCTCAGTAAATAAATGCAATTCAGTATATACGTCTAAGATGGAGATTCCATCAAGGCAAGTGGTGTATTTCTATATGCCACAGAAATATGTATGGCACAAGGACCCATAGTAGTACAGGTAGGCTGGGAAGCTTTTCAATGAATGGCAGAGGTTCTTCCTAGCTATGAGGACACACAGGGGTGAGATAACTTAGGAGGACGTCCTTTTAATATTTGAAACCAAAATGCCTCTGGGTAAGTTATTTCCATCAGACCTCTCCCTTCAAAGATATTCCACTTTGTGATAAATGGTTTCTAGAGAGGATTTTGTGAATTAATGAAAGAGCTAAAATATCTCATTAGGCTGGAGCTGTAAAAAATGTTGCTCTTGTCTACTATGTTTTTAAAGATCTATAAAGTAAAAATTAAAAAAATAAAGATCTATAAAGAAAGGAAGATTATATGAACTATTTGTGGGATTCTAGAAATAGTTATCAGAGATTTTGTTTTAAAGAAGACCTTGATAGTGCGAGGTAATGGATATACTTATATACTGTTGGTGAAAGTGTAAATTGGGACAAGATTTCTGGAGGGCAATCTGACAATATGTATCACAATTTTAAATGGGCATTTTTTGATTCAGAAATTCAAGTTGTAGACATTTACCCTAAGGAAAGACTCAGGCAACTAGGAGAGGACATATGTCCAAGGATGTTCACTGAAGGAATCTATTATATAATATAAAAAGCGGAAAAAAACAAAAGATCTGTTAGTAGAGGATTAGTTTAATAAAATATGATGGAACTTTCAATGCAATATTATGCTAGGCTTGGGAGATTTATGTGTTTAACATAGAAAGATACCTATAGCAAACTGGGTATTAATAAAAGCTAATTAGGAGGGTTTTGCATATTTTTGAACAATTTGTATATTGTGCTACCATTTATATGTGGCTCTTGACAGATGCTTAGTTATATTTAGTGAATTCATTTATGTAAAATTATTTTTTTTATATTTACATATTCATTATACATTCAGAAAGGATACATGCCTATCTGTTAACAATGGTTATTTTTTATCCTTGAGTGGGGTTGAAGCCTGAGGCCATAGTGGAGATTATAAAAACAACTTTTACTTTCTAATTGTTCTTCTGCATCATTTGAATTTTAAAAGAAATGTGTTATGTCATTTAAAATATATTTCTATTTTGAAACAATACAGAGCTTTCAAATTTTGTATCAGAAAAGGCATCCAGAATGAGCTAGAGTTCCCACAAACCAAATAGAAAAAGGAAAACAATCCAACAGGAGAATGGGCAAACAGTATGAACAGGCTCTTTACAGAAATACTCTGAAAAGGGCAAGAAACACATTCGAAAATGTGAAAGTGAAATAATGAGGTACCATTTCTTAGCCACCAGACTGGCAAAACTTTAAGTGTGACAATACCCTGGGTTTTAAAAAATGTAATAAAATGGATACTCAGTCACTGTGAATAAGTACAAGCACTTTGGAGAACACCTGGTGTTATGAAATCTGTGCCAACAATTGCACTAAGTTTCCACCTTAGACTGTCACTCCTCTGCAAAAAAGAGATATGCATTAAGTGTCATATGAGGCTGCTTTGATTTATTATTCTCACAGAGCATTACTGTGATTTTAATGGAGGAAGCTCTCCCCCTTGAAGCCAGAAAAGGAACTGGGGAAGCACCCTAGAGAGATGGAAGAAGCCAAGTAAGGACGGATTTCAGGCCAAGGCCAGGTAGCCCCAAGTGATACAAAAGTGGAATTCTGCATTCCTTTTCTTGCACCAGTCCTTAGATAAAGACCCCATTGGGAAGGTATAAATGATATAAAGCATTTCTTTCTGTGATTGCTGACACCACCATGTCTGCACTCCAGCAACCCATGAACAATCTCCAGAGTGTTCATTGTAAGCCATTGGACACAAAAACCCATAAGGTGGATAAGAGCACATGGAACTGGTTGGTGAGTTCCTAGGGGATCTGGATGAAGTATCAATAGCACACACTATAGGTGCCAAAATGCACTGAAAGGATATTGAATAGATTCATTGAGAGGTAGGAAATGGAACAGAACCTCCTCATACTAAAACAATTTATTTTATTTTTTAAAAGATGAAGACAATATGAATATAATAAATATGAATAATAGCTAATTCCAAGTTGTAAAAACATTGATGAAAACAGGATCCTTATATATATATCTACACTAGGCATCAAACATACCCTAGTTTGGCTGGTGCAGAAGCAAAGGGAAATTTCTTGACTTGGTTAGCAATGGAAACCAGGGCATTTTCTGACCATGAACTCCATACGGGCCTTGAGTCTCCAGCACCAGCACAAAATCCAGCATATAGCAGGTGCATAATAAATAGTGACTGAAGAAAGGAGCTTTGGGACCCCTTCAAAGATTGTTACAGGCCTCCTCCCGACATTATGCTTTGCTGAAGACCATGTCTTAGGTTTGGCAATGAAACTTGGCAAAGATTTCAGAGTGGGAAAGGAGTGGGCACGTTCAAACACACCTGGAGAACACCCTTTGAAATACCCGGAGCATGGGGAACAGCAGTTTAGGAGGGTAGTTTGTTAGTGGCTGGCACACCTCACAGGCAGGAATGGGTTAATAGTGAGCTTTTTTTGGAGAATAATGGAAGATTCTCTAACATTGGATTGTGGTTGTTGGTTGTGCAAGTATAAATATTGCTAAAGTTTATAGACTTGCTCACTGAAAACAGATGAATTTTATGCTATGTAGGTGATACCTCAATCAAGCTATTTATTAAAATTTAAATAATTTGTTCTTAAGAAGACCTTAGTAAGTAGCAGGACTAGATTCAGGGGGAACCTGTGGCTTCTGAGAAGAGCCATCTGTGCTTTTGTCTTGTAATGCACTATGACTTTCTATGGACCAAATTCTGAATAGTTGTTAATACATTGTTAAAACAACTGGCATGCCCCGTCAGTTACAGATATGCTGGGACAACACTGATCCTTACAGCTCTTAGGGCGGCTGCCTGGGGCCTGGGACACAGAGATCCTCTCTCAATTGCCTCTGGCCAAAAGCCTCTTCCTCTATTTACCCCGAAGTGTCAAAGGAATATTACAAATTTACTTTGGGCCTTGTGATGTGAAAAGGACTAGAAAGCCCTGCTGTAGAGAATCGCCATATCTGTCGACCTTTTCTGTACAAGTATTTCTTAATGAGAACCTGGGTCTTGCCCAGGCATGAATGGTACATGACTTCTGCTCTTGGCAGATTTGGGGCTTTATTAAACCAAAGGAAGTAGGGCTGAGCAGCTAGGAGAGGGCGCCCTGGGTAAATGTGAGGGCAGCCAGAACCAACCATGGGAATTGACTTGGATGCTTCCTTTACCCCTGCAGAGAACTATGTTTATTCACCTGGAAAGCAGAAACTGTTGCTAACTGGAGCAGAAAAGTAATTTCCATTTGGATGTGGCAAAAGAAGACCAGAGATCAAGAAGAGGAACCCTCATATAAAAGAGACAGGGTCACTTTTGCCTTCATTTTCAAAGATAGAAATGACAGTCCAGGAGCAACTCCAAAGGTTCTGGAAGCTACCTTGGAGGTACTGGAGATGTAATGGAGATTCAGAATATTTTAGACCCATTTCAATCAGATTTTAAGAGCCCCTTACTAGGTTCTGTAAACTTGCCTTACTTCTGTGACTTTCCTGTCTTTGGGGAACTTTGGAAAAATGCTTCCCTCTTAGATGGTTGCAATTATTATAGATGGAGAATGTTTCTAGAGATAGACTAAAATTCATCACCACGAGTCCTTTCTAGTGTCTTAATTTGGGTACTCTAGAAGCTACTTTGAGACAATGACTTGAGGGAAAGTAATTTATCTGGATGGTGAAGGAAACCTAGGAAGGGGTACAAATAGGCAAGGCCAGGATGTTATCAAGTGAGTCACCACTTTGTGTGGCAGGAGCCAACCCTGCTGGGTATACCTAGAGAAAGTGCAGAGTACACATCTCAAAACTATGCCAGCTAAGAGGCAAGGAGTCTCCTCCTAATTTCCCAGTAGTGGAGAGCTCCTCCCGGAGGGCATTAATTCCTCAATATTCTGGACCCATTATACAGGTGGGCAAAGTAGGGCCTGGGGGACAGAAAAAGTGTCAAGGGAAAGTAGGGGCAAGTTGGGCCTGTGTGTGCTGATACAGTAAGGGAGGAGATATAGGTGGATGCAAACAGCCTCTGTTATACATGCCTAAGATCTACTTGTGTCCAGGGCACTTGCTGTCTCCTCTCTAAAAAGTCATAGAAGTGTGTTTCCAACAACCACTTCTTTTCAGAGCAGGGACCTAGGTACCATGTATTTTTGGACCAGCCCAGGGTGAAACTTAAAGCTCCAGAGGCTGCTATTAGTATGCTATTAGCTGTTCTGAGAACTTCATTTGCGATTTATTCAGAGAAAGACTGAGGAGGGAGGATTACTCCACTAGCCTGTTGGAGACTTAGTCATCCACATCCATGTGCTGTCTGAGGTCACCTGTGTTTCTGACAACAGAAGTCAGAGCCTCCAGTCACAGCCATCAGATTTGACTTCTAGCCCCTTCTGTCTCTAAGATGGAGGGGACTTGAGGGCCAAAGAAAGTGAGTTACTTTGAGCTTTTAGACAATGTTTCTCAGTTGTCATGATAGTGGGAATTTTAGTCCTTGCCATCCCATCCCCACATACACACTTCAACAAGGTATTACAGCATTGTGGGTAAGAATGGGTGAGTGTATGCACTCTGGGTTAAACTGCCAGATTCAAACACCACTAGGCTTCCTACCTAGGTAAATCTCCTTTGTGACTTGGTTTCTCTCTCACAGTGTCAACTCAGAGGACTAGTATAAGGATGGAATTATAGAAAACATCCAGAAGGCTCTAAGAGCAAGTAGCAAACTCCTAACAAATATTAACTTTAAAAAAATTCTGCTTATGAAGGAATGAAAACACTGGAATGGGGAGATGCACCCAAGGTCACTTTCTTAGTCCATTTTCTGTTGCTGTAACTGAGTACCTGAGATTGGGTAATTTATAAAGAATAGAGATTTATTTGGCTCACTGTTCTAAGACTGAGAAGACCAAGAATATGGTGTTAGCATCTGGTGAGGGACTTCTAGCTGCATCACAACATGGTGGAGGCATCATGTGGTAAGAGAGAGCATGCGTGGTAGCTCCAATCTCTCTTCCTCTTCTTATAAAGCCATACTGTCTTGTGGCACTACACTCTCCTGACCTCATCTAATCCTAATTACTTTGCAAATATCTATCTCAAAACACCATCAACAAGGCCAGGCATAGTGGCACATGCCTGTAATCCCAGCAATTTGGGAGGATAAGTTAGGAGGATTGTGAATTCAAAGCCTGTCTCAGCAATTTAGTGAGGCCCTAAGCAGCTTAGTGAGACCCTGTATCAAAATAAAACATAAAAAGGGCTGAGGATGTGGCTCAGTGTTAAGTGCCCCTGGGTTCAATCCCCAGTACCTCCGCCCAAAATTACCATTAACATATGAATTTCGGGATTAAGGTTCCATCACATGAAATTTTTGGGGACACATTCAAACCGTAGTAATCACAAAGTGAATTGGATTTACATCAGAAAAAATTGTGCCTGGCAGGCCCTGCCCAACCTCTAAACCAGCCATTTCTCCACACATTTGGAGTCAATTGACATTTGGATTCTCATGGCTAACCCCAATCCTTGTAACAGCTCCAGTTATAGAGGCTGGGATTTCAGTTTCAACTTCCCTGCTTCTCAGTCCTGGTTCTCAGTCTGACTCTCTCAGACTCACCTCCACATGCTCCAATTCCTATGCCTCAGCTTTTCCCATGGTGTCCATTCCATTCCTTTTGTGCATTCAGCCATTGCCTGCCACCAGCTAGGTACTTGGGTAGGGTGCATTGTCTTCAGTAGTCTGCCTAGCAAGTGAGTATGAAGATCAATGTCATTATCTCTTCCAAACTAACGTCCCGACAATGGCTGCTCCTCACTGCCAGGCCCTTGGTGTATATCCTGTTTGCTTGGTCTTCCATGCCCAACCCATGCCCTGTCTCAGTATCTTATCCTAATTATTGGGATTTGTTTAAAGAAAAGAAGTGGCTATAACATCTGATGCCAGACTTGGCCTCTAGAGCAAAGTTTCTCTAGCAGCACCTGCAACTGGGCCTGTGCACCCAGAATCCACTTCAGTCTCAAGGGTGGGTCTGCACCAGTCCCTCCTCATCTCACCATTCTGGTAGGTGATAGGGCTCTTAGCCCAGGAGATTCCCCAGCCCACAGTGGCTGCAACATACTCACTTATTTTCCACCTATGATAAACAAAATACATCTGCCTTTGAAGCCCAATCTTAGATTCAGAAACCATTTCATCCAGTCAGACATTTCTGATCCTGAAGCCACAAAATGTGCAGATTAAGTTCAAACTAGCACAATTCTTGAAATTCTGTGACATGTCTGTTCATATTCACCATTAATTTTTTTTCATCACAAATTCTAGGTAGCAGAGCTACCAAAATTAATAAGTCACATCAGTTATCTCCTGATGGAGAAAGCAGATGTGTAAGCAAATACCTATTATATGAGGTTATAAATGCTAAGATAAAAGTATCATTAAAATGCTATGGGAATGTCAATAAAGGAGGAATTAATCCTATGGGAAAAGGTCAAAGAAAGCCTCAAAATAGATGATGTCTGAACTAAATTTGAAAGGTGAGTGGAACATGTCAGATGGAGAAGGGGAGAAAGGGCATTTTATTTTCATTTCTCCTTCCTTTTCAACCTAAGGTCTGGAGAGTTCTGTTAGTTTTATCTCTCCATTGCAGATATTGCCTTCATCATCCCATCACTGCTACTTCTTTTGCTTTTTTCCCTTTTTTCTTTCAATGCAGAATTCCCCAGATACATTCCCTGGCTCCAAAGGCACCCTCCTGAAGAAGTATAAGCAGTATCTTCTAATACAGTTCTCAATATCCTCAGGAATTTGGTGCCAGGAACCCTGAGGCTACTAAACTCTGTGGCTACCCAAGTCATTTAAATAAAATGGTGTAGTATTTGCATATAACCCACGCAATCTTCCCACATACTTTAAATCATTCCTAGACTGCTTACAATACCTAAATCAATACAAATGCCATATGGTTATTGCACTGTAGTTTTGAGAAATGACCAAAACAATTGGTACATATTTAGTGTGGATGCAATTCTTTCGGAATGTTTCCAATTCACCATTGTTGGAATTCATGGATGGAGAACACACATATACCAAGGGCCAACTCTATTCCCTGTATTCATATAATGCATTGTGTTATTTTATGCATATGTGTTTTTCATTTACATAAATGGTATTATGCTAAATGTCCTTCTTCATCTTACATTGTTCACTCAAGACTGCTTTGAAAGATCCAAGCATGGTGGTGTACGCACACTTTGGCTTTTTCTTCTAACTGCAGCATAGTGCTCTATGGTGTCCATGCACTTCATTTTTCTCATCATTTCTGCTAATAATAGATTCCTAGGTTGCTTCTAACTCTCTCCTCTCATAAAGAATATCTTCATATGTCCCTTTGTAGACATGCACATGGATTTTTCTCAGCTGTAATCCCAGGGGTAAGATTGCTACGTCATGGGGCATCGCATACTTAATTCCATAAGATATTGCCAAAATGCTTTCAAAATACATGCCTTCAGCCAAGATTTATTGAACACCAACCACATTCCAAGCACTATTCTAGTCATAGGAGATTTAGCAGTGAACAAAGTCCCTGCTCTCAATGAACTTACAGTTGACTGCCATGACTAATAAATTCATGATGAAATATCATGGAGTGAAAAGTGCCATGAAGAAAAATAAAGCAGGGTAGGGGCTCAGAAAGTGACAAAAAGTGCTATTTTAGGTAAAGTCATCAGAGGAAACCTCTCTGAGAGATGATGTTTGATGAGAGGCCTGAGTGAAGTGAGAGAGGAAGCCATATATTGGGCCAGGGGAGAAAAACACTGCAGAGAGAAGAGCAAGGCCTGGAGGTGGGAGCAGGAGGGGTGGGTGTTAGGGGTTTGGAAGCCATGGATTTCAATGAGATGCGAGTGATGGGGAAATGCTGAGCAGAATGCCAGGCACCATGTTGGATTTCAATTCTGACAGATTATTACTACCCTTGGAGCACTGTGATTAGATTGGAGGTTTAGAAAGGTCTTTTTTATTGCAGAGGGAAGGGTGGATGGGGGCAGTAGAGGGGCCTGGATTAGGGTAGTAAGGTTTTAGCTGTCATTTAGACAGCCCTAGAAGTGTGTGTGTGTGTGTGTGTGTGTGTGTGTGTGTTTTCTGAACAACCCTGTGACGTGGTTTTGGAACTAGCAATCAAGCTGATGTTTCTCATCCATCTTGATCACCAAAGGTAGTGCACCAAGAGTATGGTCCTTACAGCAAAGGAATTCCCCTCAAGGGCTGAGGAGGTACTCAGAAAATAAGCTGGCCCAAAGCGCATCCTTTGCTCTTTGGGAGTTTAGAGTGAATAGCATCTTGGCAGGATGTTCTAACTAAATGCCCAAATGATCAGCTAATTACTTGGGTCTGAACACAGCTGAACAAATCCACCTTCCCAAGTCACTGCCAGAGGTTTGAGCCACTTCATTCTGGCTGGATTTCAGCACCACACACCAAGGATCAGATGACTGAGCCAGGAGGGACATTTTTCACTTTCCTGCTTCCTTGTAATACTACAGTACAATCAGTTTTCTAACCTACAGATTTGATGGGGGTTGTAGAAAATATGAAGAGATATTCAGCCTCACTAGGAAGCAGTACGATGCAATTATAAACAGAAATGAGAAGCCATTTTTCATGTACCAGGTTGGCAAACATCAAAGGGATTGATAATGTCCAGTGTTGGGGAGAGTGAGAGGGAAATGGGCAGTGTTGTACACCATAGTGGGAGTTTTAATTGGCAAAGACATTTTGGAGGGCAATTTGGCAGCTTCTAGAAACATTTAAAATGGTCAGAGCCTTTGGCCCAGTAAGCCCTCTTTCAAGCCAGACTCTAGAAATTCTATCCCATAGATGCACTTATGCATGCATCCATGGTATGTGTGTGTATGTATGTATATATATATATATATATATATATATATATATATATATATATAGAGAGAGAGAGAGAGAGAGAGAGAGAGAGATGTAGATATGTATATATATATATATATATATATATATGTATATATATATGGAAAATGCAATTGATATAAATATCCATCTGTAGAGGAATGGTTAAATAAATTAGGATGTGTGGACAATTTAGTCTTTGGTGTGTGCTGACAGGGAAAGACATAATAAAATGGATGTAATAATTTGAATAATATATAGGATAGAATCCCATCAATGTATCTTAAAAAGGAAATCTACATATGTTCATTTAGGTGTGTAAATACTTTTCAAGAAGGTCTGAAAGAACACAATTCAACTGTTAACTCCAACTCTTCCCTGGGGAGGGAAGTAGAAAAGGGCAAGAGTGATTTGAAAGGTTTTCTCTACCAATTTCTAATCTAGCGCTCACGTATTATATGAGCATTTAAAGGTGCTTTTATAATACAAACAGAAACGAAAGGACTGTATGGCATTTGTATTTAATGCACTTCATCTTCATCCTCACCACCACCATTATCATGATCATCCGTTCAAACCCTTGAGCCTTTTCTCCTCCTTGGCACGTGAAAATCCCTGAATCCTAAGCACGCTCTTACTGTGGCTGATAGCTCTGTCAGCTGTTAATTATTCATGCTAATGGAAGAGGCTGGAGGCACACATAATGCAAAATCAAGAAGAGTAAATCTTTCAGAATCCGCTCTCCTCTCCTCTTGGATCCCCTGGGAACCCCTTGCCTACTGTAGGTATTTACTCAGCAATAAATATTGATTGGTATGGATTGATATTTGTCTCTCTAATTTCAAGTCACTCACATCCTCAGACTCAAAATCATATCCCTGGCTAGTGACTTCCTCAAATCTATACTGACCTGGTCTTGCTCATGGGGGTGTCTGGGCTTGCCATGAGGACTGTCAGGTCCTGGTCACTATCCATCAATGGACTATTTCTTCTGTGGATAAAATAGAGATGATGGGAATCCTTGCTGTGATTTGTTTTTACATAAACAGAACTGGTGGCTTTGCCTCTCTAGTGGATTTTCAGCCAACTTATGCTCAGATGGCACAAACAAATTAAAACAAGAATTTCACATCCATTGGAAGGGCTAGAACAAAAAAAAAAGACTGACAACTGCAGATATTGATGACGATATGGAGCAATCAGAACACGTCTATTGCTAGTTGGAGTGTGAAATGTACAAACACTTTGGAAAACAGGCAATTTCTTATTATCATGCATCTAATCCTATTACCCAGCAATTCCATTCCCAGAAATTCCATTTACTCAAGAAAAATGAAAATATAGCTTCATAATGAGACTTACACATGAACATTGAGAGCAGCTTTATTTGTGATAACCACAAACAAATGTCCATCCATATGCAAATGAATTAATAAATTGCAGCATATAAGCATACTGGTATATGTACAACAATTTAAAAGAATAAATTGACAATTCATGTAACAACATGGATGCACACCAAAAAATGTTTCATTGAGCAAAAAAAGTCAGATACAAAAATATGTACTACACAATTTCACTTTTATGAAGTTCTGGACCAGAAAAACTATTCTATGGTGATAGAAGTCAGAAAATGGTTGCTTATGGAGCTTGGAGGGCATTGACTAGACTATAAAGGATCATGTAAAATCTTTCTCACAGGTATGGGAGCTAGAAGTCCAAGATCAAGGTCTTGACAGAGTTGAATTCCACTGAGGCCTCTATCCTTGGCTTGCAGATGGCCATCATCTCACTGTGCCCTCATATTGTCATCCCTTTCTGTGTCCTAATCTCTTTTTATAAGGACACCTGTCATATTGGAGTGCACCCAAGGTAATGTTCTCTTTTTAACTTCATTACTTCTTTAAAGGCTCTATCTTCAAGTACAGTTACATTCTAAGGTACTGGGCTAACATAGAAATTTGTTGTTGTTGGGGGTGGGGGAGGAATCCATCCCATAACAATAACTGTGCATCTTGTTATACATAAATTATTTCTCCGTAAAAATAAATAGTAACAGGGAAGTAATTCCCCCATATTTTTGCATGTAGAGGGAAGCTGGACATTGGAAACAGTGGGGAGATCTGTCATTAGATGTTAATGTAACAGTGAGATGGTTAAAATATCATAACAGGCAGCATTTAGTGAGTGGAGTACTTTTCATGGAATAACTGATTTAGTCTGAAAAGATTCTATGAAGTATAGGTACCATTACTATGCCCATTTTTAGATGAGGAAACTAGGCTGCAAAGGAGCTAAGTAGTTGACTTAAGGTCACACAACTCTAAAGTGGTCAAGCCACAGGCTGAGTCCAAGCAGGCTGTGCCCAGAGCCTACACAATCACATCTCCATTCAGCCCCACTGGTTAGAGAATATTTCACTGATAGTTGGTTACTAGGAAGGCAGATGTGTGCAGAAATCATGAGCTACTCTTTAAAAAATTTTTGTAGTTGTAGACAGACACAATACCTTCATTTTATTTATTTTTATGTGGTGCTGAGGATGGAACCCTGTGCCTCACACATGCTAAGCAAGTGCTCTACCATTGAGCCACAACCACAGCCCTCATGAGCTACTCTTAAATGAAAACAAAGGAACTCCAGGTTAGAGATCAAAGGTGAAGTTGGCTGATCACTGTGTTGTTTGGCACATAGTAGGTTATCGATATTATTTGTTAGTGCACTTGACAGGTGTCTCTGTATGTGCAGGTCTCCTTCTAAGAGAATCTGTCCCAACCATAATCCAGAAGTCCCTAAACATCCGTGTGTTAACTTTCCATTAAATATAACATACATAAATAAATGTTCACAAACACCCCATGCCTCTTTCTTGATACCATTCATACTACCAAGGGTAACTATATCCTTACTTTTAGAAGCACAGATTTTTTTTTTCTCTCTGTGTTAGTTTTCTAGACCAGCTATAGCAAACAAGGTGGGTGTTTAAATCACCACAAATTGGGTAGCTTAAGATAATAGAAATTTATTATAGTTCTAGAGGTTAGAAGTCCCAAAGTCAAGGATATGATTCTACTGAACCCTTTAGGAGAGAATCATTTACTGCCTCTTTCTAGCTTCTGGTGGTTTTCCAGAAATTCTTGGTGTTCCTTAGCTTTGAGCTTCAGCTCTTCAATCTTTGCTTTTATGATCATTTTATGCCATTCTCCCCGTGTGTCTGTACCTCTGTGGCTCTTTTCTTATTAGAACACTAATCATATTGGATTAAGGTTCTACCCTACTTCAGTATGACTTCACTGTAAGTAGTTATATCTGCAACCCCCCTATTTCCAATGAAGTTCACTTTCTCAGGTACTGAGGGCTAGAACTTCAACATGTCTTTTTTGGGGGGAATAACATTCAACCCATAACACCATCCAAATGATAAAAAAATGAAAGCATACACTATGACAATTTCTGTAGCTGAGCCTCTTTCACTCAATGTAAGGTTTATCAAATTCCTTCACATTGTGCTACCTAGCTGTGTTGCTTTTAAATCACTTTGGATAATATTCCATTTTGGGAAGATACCATCATTTTTCTATTGCATTATTGAACATTTGGGTAATTTCCTGTTTGATGCCAATATAAATATTACTGTTATGAATGTCCAAGAATATGCATTTTGGTGAAGTTCTGTGTGCATTTCTGTTGTATATATGTGGGAGTGGACTCATACCCCAAAGGCATCAGCCTAAGTAGATACAAATAGCATTCCAAAGGGGTTTTGCCAATTTACCCTCCCATCCGCTGTATATGAGAGTCCTAGTTCCTCCCCCTCTAGCACTTGGTATTTCCTTCCTTCCTCCCTCCCTCCCTCCCTCCCTCCCTTCCTTCCTTCCTTCCTTCCTTTTCCTACTTTAGCTATCCTGGTGTGAATGTGTTGACATCACATCATGCTGTGTTTAAATGTGCTTCTTTTTGTTTTACATTGAAGCTTCCCATCTCTCTCTGCTGATCTTAGACACTTCCTGGTCTCTTCATCATTCATTACCACAATTAGCATCTCTAAATCCATTCCTTACACTTGGATGCTCTGATCTATAAGGAAACCAATGTCTTTCTCCATTTATCATCCTCTTACAGAAAAATTTCTCTTGCAGCAACTTTGAACTGCCTCTAAACTCACTCATGCTGCAGAAGGATCCATGCTTGTTTGTTGATTATTTTGTTTTTCATGCCTTAAGAGCACAACTGGAACAAATATGAAGTTGGAGAGTAAGATGCTTGCCATAACAAATCTATAGGGTCTGTAGTGCATGCAAATCTACTATAACAAACACTCCCACTTGCTCAATGGGTGTTTTATTTACTGTATGATTGGTAAAATGCATTTCACAGTGAAGTTATGTTGGAGAGTCAGTTCAAATAGAGATAAAGCAACTCTTGAACATAGTGGATGCAACTGAGGAGGCAGTCATTCCTTGCCAAAAGTCACTTAAGGGAAGAATTAGGTCTTACATGCTGGAAGCTAGGACCAGCCCCTAGTCTTCCTCCCACCTGCATTCTCTGTTCAGGAGGTAGCAAGCTTCAGTCCATTCTGATTTTACAAGGAGGCAAGATGGTATCCTGGAAAGACATGAGATTGTGGGGAAAGGAGGATTCAGTTCAACCCCTATGCTGCCACTCATTGGCTCTGTGAGATTGGGGCAGGGAACTGGGCAGATGGCATTCTGGAGGAAGCAGGTGTCTCAGTGAGAGACCAGAAGCTTGTCCTATGTGGGTCATGGCAGGTTGTCTCCTGATACACTCTGGACTTGGTCTTTTTGCCTCCTCAAATGTTTTGTAAAGACTCTTTGAAGAAACCAGTCTGTCTGTTATACTGTGTACTGGGTTGGAGATTTCAAGGGGTGCCACCCCTTTGTTGCCATCAAGATGCTACATCTCAGCCCAGTTCTTCCCCCATCTTCAAGTGTCCACTCTCAGAACTGATAGAGAAGAAAGGGCAATTGCCTTCCAACCCCCAGATTGAAATCTGTAATGGTTCCAAACTGGCTTTGAAAGAATTAGACTCTTAATATTCAGCATTTATTAAAAGTCCTAGTGCATTGGTATGATACAGATTATAAATATATCATAACCTGGCCATATAATGACCTTTTATTGAACATTTATCAAGAACCATAAAGGGAATTCAGAAGCCATCCACACTCATCATCATCACAGGATTGACAAATGAGGACTTCCAAGCTTTAAGTAAGTGGATTAGAGACTTTATTCAACAGTCCCAAGATATCAATGTTGGACCATGACTGTAACATATAGTTACAATATTCAAGCCATTTTCTTTTTGTATGGCTTTGTTGTCTGGAAACAGGGGGTTTCTGTGACTTATGTTGGCAGAATTTCCACCAAGAATTGTGTTCTTATATTTACCTTCCAAAGGGCAGAATAACTTCATCCAGCAGAAAAGTTTCTTGTGAATCTGGGTAGTCATGGCTTCTTCAGGGAGGAGAGCATAAGCACATTTCATGATTTTTGTCTGAGATGTGAAGCCCAGATGGGTTAGTGAAGGGGTAGACTAAGGAAAGAAGAAACTACTAGAACAAATTTCATACAGCATTAGAGGACACTTAGGCTTACCTGTGGTTACTTTCAAATCTATACACATTTGGTAGTCACCTAGGGGCCTTCCTCAAAGGAAGGGAATTATTGAGGACTGTTGTTATATTGTGGTCAATACGATAAGGTGAAGGATCGACAAATGGACGATGTTTCAGCCTACAGACTGAGCACAGCCTACCTAAGATTCAAGACAAGCTTACCACCTGATATCAGCAGAAAAAGGGCCAGCTACTGCACAGGTGGTACTTCTCAAATTGTCAAGATCTCAACATTCTAGTTGCTAGAAATCTGTGCCACTTTTCTTATTGAAATTTTTCTGTAATTTGCTCAATGATTAGGACATAAACTAAGTTGTAAGAATATACATTTTCCCCCATGGGAATAACTAGAGCTATTTTCATTTGAATAAATGCTATCAAGAAGCATTACTGGGCTGAGGATGTAGCTCAGCTGTAGAGTGCTTGCCTAGCATATATGAAGCCCTTGGTTCCATCCCCAGAACCACAAAAAAAGGTATTTCTTCTTTCTTAAAACCTCAAGTGACAAGAGTTTGGTCATTACTCTTCTACACAACTACCAGCCTCTTTGGGACTCCAATAGGATTCCATAGCAATCCAGAACAATCCCTCCATTTTCTGAGCTTTCCATTGTTCTAAGAACTTTTGGAGGATGACATTGTTCCCAATTATTCACCTTCTCCTTGTATCTACATCTTTTCCATATGACCTTGCACTGTCTCCTCTCTCTATTGACATTCAGTTTGTCCAGGTAACTTGCTATAGCCAATAGGATATTTATGGAGGTGATGCAATCAAAGGCATGAAGTGGGCTTATGCTATTGGATTTTCCCTCTCATATTGTCCCATTGCCATGGGAAAAGTTCCCACTCCCCACACCAAACATGTGGTAACTGCTGCCCATTTATCCTGACCCCATAATGAAATCATGTGCAGAGATCTAAATGTCCCCTTATAGCTTGGGGCCATGCCCTGCCAGACATGCACCTTGAAGATGAGCTGAGTTCAGCTGATCCATAGACACCCAGAGACCCACAAACACTCGATTCAATTGTTATTTTGTTTGCCATTGTATTTGTGATAATAGCTGACTATTTTTATAACTCTTCAAGCATATTTCATTTAGCTCAATAATGCTGCAAGTGGATACCACTATTATTTCCACTTTAAAGCTTTGGAAACTGATTAATTGAGAAATTAATTAATTTACTTAGGTTCATAGATGTAGGAAATGTCAGAATAGTAATTCAAACACAGGTGAGTGGGATTCTAAAGCTTGTGCTATAAGCAGCCATGTTTTCCTCTTGGAGTGCAAACCTTTAGGATGTAGGGCAAGAAGAAACCATCTACTTTTTCCAGTTCCTTCACAACTTAAATGCCAGCCTACTGGCATTCCTGATTCTGCATCACTAGACATTTTGATTTTGATATCTTTTTTCTTGTTGTTGTTGTTGGTGGTGGTGTTCTTGTTGTTGTTTGTTTCTTTTCTTTTTGTGTGTGTATGATGGTGGTTCTGAGGATTGAACCCAGGGCCTTGTGCATGCTAAGCAAGCACTCTACTAACTAAGCTAGATCCTCAGCCCCCAATTTGATATCTTTATAATTTGAACTTATTTCTATTCTCATGAGCAGCAGATGACAGCAACTTAAAGTGTCTTTTTTCCCCAAATTTTTCAGAAAATTTCTGGGTGATATATTTGCTTATAGAACATGAGCCGGGTACTTCCTGAGAGGTGCAGGAGCTGAGAAATCTACACTGTCTGGCATTCAAGGGTCAATCTCGAGGGAGGACAAAGAACTTCTGTGGTTTTAATTCAAATCAGTAGAGAACTAAAATTTTATAATGTTCCCATTTCACATTTATTTTCCAGGAAGACTGGTAGATATGAAGCTATTTGGCTTTACTTATACTGGCTTAGATGTGGGTTTTAGAAACAAGTGACTAAGTCCAATAACTAAGTGGCCTTGAGCAAGTTACTTAAACATTTTGTGCCTTGTTTTTTTTTGCCTCAAAAAGGAGATACTAATACTATCTAATCTGGGGTTTTATGGGGCTAAAATGAGATAATGCCTATGAAGAACTTACTTAACACAATATCTGACTTTTATATGCTTTTATCTACAAGTGACAGAGATCCTGAGTCAAAATGGTTTCAACAACTAGGAAGACTATTATCTGACATATTCCAGCAAGAGAAGAGAGCTCAAGGTATGACCCAGTTGGGACTCTGACCAGGGTCTATCTGCCATTCCTTTGACTTGACCTTCATTGGGCTGGCTTCCATGGAAGCAAGATGGCTGCTGGCAGCAACTAGGGCAGGAGATTGCTTTTCTATAGCCAGTAAAACAGAAGACAATCCACTCCCAAATATGGAAATAAGTTTCTTTCCTTCAATTTCTTTGGGCTAACCTGGGTTATTGCCTTCCCCTTGAATCAATAACTGTTACCAGGGCTGTGGTTGTGGCTCAGAGGTAGAGCACTTACCTACTGTGTAAGGGACTAGGTTCGATCCTCAGCACCACATTAAAAAAATAAAGATATTGTGTCTACCTATAACTAAAAAATACTAATGTCTGGCCTTTAGCCACCCAAAAAGACAAATTTGGGAACTCAGGGATGACAGATCATTTGCATTGAAAGCTACCCTTTCTTCTTCTTTTACTGGAAATTAATCTACCTGAAAAACAAATTCCAAAGACCAATGAAGACTTGGAAGGTCTAAGTTCAATTCTTCATGTCATTGTCACCTTGAAAAGATAAAGTGGACAATGCACAGCAACTATCCCTCTCCTTTGGCCAAGGAATATTTTGCTTACTTCAACAATTTCTGTGTAAAATCCTGGCACTCTGTGGTTGATAGCTATTGTTTTTCACCTTTCTCTCTTTTCCACCTAACAGAAACTCTTTTGCCAGTGGCAAACCTGTTCTGTGGGATTTGGATGAGGCTGGCCTCATACATATGTACATGAGCATGCATACAAGCCAGGTTGACCAACCAGAATACAGCATCCCTTCCTTTAGAGAAAGTAATTAGTTTCAGGATGGGCACATGACTCAAACCCAGTCAATCATCTGTTCTTCTTGAATATTTGAACCTTGAGCTGAATGAACAAGTATCAAAGGAGCCACAGCTGGAATCTTTATATAGCCAGTGCCTAGCAAATATACTTTCTGCATTCCTATTATTTATGCCCAGAGCTGGCTTGGCTTCTGTTGGTTCCACATTCTGATCGCCTTGATTATTCAGTTCTCTGAGTATTCCAAGATTATCTAATAACTGGTATGGACTGAATTGTCTCCCCGCTCCCACAGTCTAATATGTTAAAGCCCCAATGCCCAATGTGACTATATTTAGAGATAGCCCTTTAAGGGGTTAATTAATGCTAATAAGGTCATAAGGGTGGGGTTCCGATCTGATAGGACTAGTGGCTTTATAAAAGAAAGAACAGAGACAGAGCTCCATCCATATGCACAAACCAAGAAAAGCCATGTGAGGACAGAGCAAGATAAGAAGGCAGCCATCTGCAAGCCAGGAAGAGAGCACTCACCACAACCTGACCATACTAGCGTCCTGATTTCAGAAGAACAGCTTCCAGAATTGTTAGAAAATTAAATTATGTTGCTTAATTTACCCAGTCTTTGTTGTTGTTGTTGTTGTAACAGCCTGAACAGACTAAGAACAATGCTATTTTCCCTCTTAAGATAGCCAGTGTCAATGTCTATTACTTCCAAGTAAGTTCTCAGTTTGAGGTAGCAAAGCAGCTGGTGAAGATGTTGGAGGGGTGGGCGGGGGGGGGGCTCCTTCTTGTAGCTTTCCTCATGATCCTATAAGAAAGTTTGTTTCATAGAGAAGCAAAAAAGGAAAGACTCTTCCTAATGTGACCAACAAACTCAAATGTCTGAAACAATCAGAGGCTTATTGGGACTGAAAAGTCCCCATGTTACACCCCAAGCTAAATTTAGAGCCCACTAAGGCAGGGAGAAAGGAAGCACCTGGGAAATAAAATCAGTCCCAGAAAGAGATCCATGGAAAAGCACAAATTCTTGGCTCCTTCCAAATATCTCCAGGTGAGTTCTCTTTGCCTGACAAAGATAATAATCGTTCTCATTGTATTAAGCCATTCACCTAAATTGAATGGTAGCTTTGAACTTGGAAGCAAGAGGCAGATTAACCAGGCTTCACAACTAGCCTGTTGTTTTTTATTACCCAAATGCAGAGGCCAAAATGGAAGCTGTTAGACTAAGAATGAAGGGTTACCTGATGCACATTGAGACCAATTATGAAAAAAAAGGAAGCCATAAGGCTGGGTTCCAAGTTCAAGCACTATAACTCAATAAGACCTGCAGGTTTGATTAGAGTCACCCCTAAGTCATGTGGAGACCATGTGCAAGCATTCTATTTTGGAGGGCAGCAGGGGCTATGTATATAAACAATTCAATTTTTTAAGCATGCTACAAAATTTGTGGGTTTATGTAAGCTATTGTGACTTATCAGTGAAGATTCAGAATGACGGGTATCAAAGAAATACTTAAATATTTGTTTACTACCCAATCAGTGCTCATGATGATTCTTCATAGTATCCTGGCACTATGTCTTCTTGTTCAGGTCCAGGAGCATCTCTCTGTATTCTTTATTGCCAAATGTGTCATTACTGGATAATTTCTTATCCCTCTTTGGAAGAAAAAGGAAGTAATGCTATTATTACTCATGATACCATGGCTCTTTGGAATCTATTTATATTGAAACGTTATACATCTTCTTGCTTGTTCGTTCCCACATACCACTTATTTCGTTTATTCAGAGATGGTTACTCTCCCATGATGATGAATCATCCAGAGTGTCACCCATGAACACTGGCTTCCAATGACTGTCTCAAAGGTTATTACTGTGTTTCATTGATAATGGTCACAAATACAAATCTTACTGAATATGTGAGAAAATGCAAACAATAATACATTTTGTGGTTATGTCACCTTTACTGTTTAGGATGTTATAGCTTAAATATAGAACAATACATCTTCCACTTATGTCTCCCCTGGACCTCTGTAGGCTGTCATCACTGCATTTCTAGAATTTGACCTCTTATGATGTTGACCTTCCCCTGCTTTTCCACACAACATTGTCAGTTTGGGAGACAGGATGGGGCTCATGGGTAGTTAGAGAAGAGAAGTCTCATCTGGGAAAGGAATGTCCAACTCTTGTCCGGCATGGCTTAAGAGCAGCCCATCATGTTTATAGAACATGGTGTTATATAAATGGGAGGAAAGAGGAGGATATCAACCAGAGAGGTCCATTGTCGTTGTGCAGTCCTTCCAGGCAACAGGCACACTTACCTCAGGAGAACAAGTGATATGGAAACAGTGAAAGAGGTAGGGTGACTGCTCTGGGTGCCAACTGTAGGAAGCACATGGCACAAATGTAGCACAGCAGTCAGGACAAGGGTAAGTGATAGTTTGCCAAACTGCCTTCTGGAACCCAGGCTCAGGACAATCCTATAGGAAAGAGCCTTATGGTTCTTTAAAGATCTGATCAATCCCTCAGGGATTTCTAATCCCTGAGCCAGGTGTGGGCATAGGTCCTTATATCCCAGTCACATCTGCATCAGGGTTTCTTAAATTTTCTGTACTATGTACTCTCTAACAGACTAGTGATGCCTATGAATGAACTCCCTCTCAGAATCATTTTATGCAAATAAAATACACTTGAAATGCACATAGCAAACATTATAAAATAATTCATGATATAGAAATCTATGCACTTCTTTATTAATGCTGGGTTTGGGGTATAGGTATCCAAAGAGTGAATCAAAGGGGATAAACAGAGACCAGGGTCCATGAAGGTCCTGGTCTGTGCACAGGAAGTCCCATCCATGAGGATGGTGCTGCTAGCTCTGGCAGTTCCAAGACACTTGAAGGGGACATAGAAAATGCTGAGGTAAGTGTATCTAGAGGCCAGGACCCATATGGGACCAGGTTGAGGGGAAAGAAAGCCATGCCCAGATGGTGCTACGAGATCAATTTGGGCATCAAAGGGGTATTGAGAAAATTTCTAGGAAGATTCCAAAGCACAGGACCCCTTGGGACATGAAGATCAGAGCAAGGGACTTGTTTGCCAAGTCTAATGCCCACATTGGTGTTGATTACTAGCCAGTTGTTTTTTTGAAAAATCCAGTGGCTGGCAACTCATGGATACTGTTAATGACACAGCATTGCTCAAGTGTCCCCAAAGGTTGGAAGGCAGAAGTCTGTGATTGTTCACTTTCTAGGCAATGTACAGGCCCCAGCCACTGTCCTGGAAGGCAGAGGCCTGCTAAATGAATGCATCTTCTAGAAGAAAATTGTATCTTATGCCTTGTTTAGGGAAGAACTTTGAGGACAATGGTCAAAAGAAGTTCTCCCAAGAACTTGGGTTGAGCCAATGTTCTCAGTCTGTAGTCTTATGTCTATTTCCAAAAAGATGTATAATGTGGGCCAGTGTCCAGGGCTCTTTGAAATTTTTTTCACTCTCTCCTTTTCCTAAAAGGAAGGAGATCTGTTGTAGTCTTGTTTTCCTTTACCATTGCCTATGGGGAACATTGTAGGTTATTCAATTTACCATTGATATCTGAGGTCATCTTTATTTTCACTAATATCTAATTAAAATATAGTGTTTCCTTCACATGTCATTGCAGGCAAAAGGCTGGAGTGGTATCAGCAATATTGGTCACTGATGAATCACAGATATTTGTTATCACATGAGATTTGTGGTAAATATATCAAAATGCCATTCATAGTCATCGCTTTTGAAACTGCCTCAGTATATGCACTTACCACTAGATTTTGTTATTCCACACATTTATTAAAAGGACATAGATTTCTATATCAATAATTGTTTTATATTTTGGTATATACATTTCAAGTGTTTTGTTGTTGTTGTTGTTTAAAAATATGATTTTGACAAAGAGTCCATCCAGAGGCATGCCTAGACTGCTAGAGAGGCCACAGTACAGAAAGTTTAAGAAACCCTGAGGCAATGTGACTGGGGTATAAGGAGCTATACCCACACGTGGTTCAGGAATCAGAAATCCAGGACTTGGAGTTGAACTTAATACCTGAAAAAAGACTTGGGTTTCTTTTCTTTTGTCTCCTCTTCTCTCCCTTCCCTGCCTTCCTCCTTGGCTCCCTCCCTTCACCCCTCCCTCTTTCTTTCCTCCCTTCCTCCCTTCTTCTATCTCAAACTGTGTAGTTATTTATTTTTTCATTATGTTATTTATTTATTCACTTATTTATTTATTGGTACTGGGGATTGAACCCAGAGGCACTTAACCACTGAGCCACATCCCCAGACCTTTTTTATTTTTTATTTAGAGACAGGGTCTCACTGAGTTGCTTAGGGCCTTGCTAAGTTGCTGAGGCTGGCATTGAACTCGCAATCCTCCTGCCTCAGCCTCCCGAGCCACAGGGGTTATAGGAATGCACCACTGTGCCTAGCTTATTTTCTTCATTATGTTTTATCAGCTATCCCTTTGCAGAAGGAGTACTGTCCTTGTTAGCTCACTCCACCAAGTTATTGAAATGTCACATATCTTTCCATCCCAACCTTCTATCTCATTCTTGTAGACTAACCAGACTATCTTAATTCTGTCTTTAAGGAAACTTGAAGAGTGGGAATTATAGATTTGATATCAGAAGCGAGTTTGGGGAAGGGAGTTTCTATGACAGCTTGGGACTGCCAAGGACAGATTCTGGCCCTGAGATGGTCCATTTGGTTTTGTTCATATCCTGAAAAGCATTGTGTGTATCAGCTAAATCTTTTCTGTTATGAGAAGCCCTAATTAATGCATGCTCTGATTTGTTCTTCCCTGCTGAGGACTTCAGATTAATGATTACTGGGTGCCACACATGTTATCTCTTATGTATCTTTAATAAAAATAACAATGGCTACAATTTACAATGGCCTTACTGTGTTCAGGAGCCCTGTGCTCAGCCCTTAATATTCATGATTTTATTTAACCCTCCTGCCACTCTCTGAGGTAACTCTTGAGCATCATTTGCTTCACTGTATAGAGGGAGGAACTAAGGCTCAAAGAATTTCAGTAAATTTCTCAAGGTCACACCACAAGGAAGAGGTACGGTGAGTTTCACACCAAGACTTGTTTGATTTCATAGCACTTAGCCACTTGCCATTGTGCTGTTATGTTTCAATGGCAAAAGGAAGTGAGAAATGGAATAATAGAATTTGGGCAAGTTAGCAAGAAAAATGAGGTAGCACTGTTGCATCATCTTCTGACAGCCCATCTTTCAATCCCCTTGCCTTGACACTCTCAAGGTGCTTGGAATACTGATTGTGCTGGATGAGCAAAATAGGGTATGGCCAAGGAGGTGGTGGACTCCTGTCTCCAAGATTGGACCCGACAAGTGGGAGGTGCCATTCCTGCCTCAATATCTGGCAGCTGCCTACCAGAGAGCTCTAGGGTATGCCATAGAGGGTAGGAGGAAAGGGAATTGAGTGGGATGGATCTGGAACCTTGGTTAGTCTGGTGGGATAGACTCCAATCAGCTCTGTGACCTTGGGAATGTTCTTTAATCTTTTGGCTTTTACTTTGTGCCACAGGGAGGTTAGGCTACATTTGTAGAAATTTTAGGCAGTCTATGATGCCATGAATTTTTTAAAACTTTGTGAGTTGTTGATGGACACAATACCTTTTTCTTTTTAATGGATTTTTTAATATATGACAGCAGAATGCATTATAATTCATATTACATGTATAGAACACATTTTCATATCTCTGGTTGTATATAAAGTATATTCACACCAATTCATGCCTTCATACATGTACTTTGGATAATGATGTCCATCACATTCCACCATCATTTCTAACCCATGCCCCCTCCCTTCCCCTCCTACTGCTCTGCCCTATCTAAAATTCGTCTATTCCTCCCATGCTCCCATTCCTATCCCACTATGAATCAGCCCCTTTATATCAGAGAAAATATTCGGCATTTGATTTTTTGGGATTGACTAACTTCACTTAGCATTACTTTTTCCAGTGCCATCCATTTATGTACAAATGCCATGATTTTATTCTCTTTTACTGCTGAGTAATATTCCATTGTGCATCAATGCCACATTTTTTTTTACCTTTTTCTACTTAGTTGTTTTTTTGTGGTGCTGAGCATCATACCTAGTGCCTCACATGTGCTAGGCAAGCGCTCCATCATGGAGTCACAACCCCAGCCTGATGTTCTGATTTTTAAGGACAGAGAATGCTGTCATGAGAGACATAGTTTCTGGAGTGTTCTGAGTCTGCTAGCTCCCATGGGTGCTCATCCCCTGACATGGTGTCATTTCTCCTCCAGTTTTCTGACACTGTTTTGTGTCATTTTATAAGATTCCTCTTCCATGTTAGTTACCAGCTGTCATATACCCCTAGAGTTTAGCTCCAACAGAGGAGCTCTTGCTTGGGATCAAGCTTTGAGGGCTCATGTTCCCACTCAGTTACCTCCTGTGCCTTAGTTTCATCATTTGTAACAAGGGAGCAATAATGGTGCTTTTCTCATGGGGTCATCTGAGTACTAAAGGATGCATTCACATACTGAGCTCTGCTGCTTCACATACCAGGTACATGGATCTACTCCTTCAATGTCTGTAATTATTAGCAGCAATTGAACTCTTAGTCAGTTTTGTCATTGCTATAACTAAAAGATCTAACCAGAACAACAACAACCAGAGGGAGTTTATTTGGGGGTTCACAGTTTCAGAGACCTCAGTCCATAGACAGCCATCTCCATTCCTCAGGCCTCAAGGTGAGGCTGAACATCATGGCAGAAGAGTGTGGTGGAGAGAAGCAGCTCATATGATGATCAGAAAGCAGAGAGAGACTCCACTATCCAGACACAAAATACATACCCCACAGCCACACCCCCAATGAACCGTTTCCTCCAGCCACACCCCACCTGCCTCCAGTTACCACTCAGTTAATCCCTACCAAGGGGATTCACTAATTCGGTTAAGACTTTCACAACCTAATCATTTCTCCTCTGAAACTTCTTGCATTGCTTCACATGGCTTTTGGGGGACACCTCACATCCAAACCATAACAAACTACAATTAATAAACATTTTCAGAGTGCCTCCTCAGAGCAGAGCCCACAGGGGACATACAGAAGCACCATCAAGTCCCCTTAGCCTACAGCTGCGTGTTGCACTTCCCAGATACAGATGCTGACACAGAGCGTGGGGTATGAGACACCAGTTGGGAATCAATGTCTGTGAAAATAAGTGGGAGAAAGCAAGACTGTACAGAGAAGGACATGGAATGGTGTATGACAGTCCTAACAAAGCCTTGGCCAATGTGGCAGAAAATTCTGGAACAAGCCATCCCCTCAGACTGTCCCATGTGGAACCAACATTTCCAGGCCTCCATGTCCTGATCTTGTTCACTCACTGGATGTAGGCCATCTTGAGAAGAACATGACCTTGGCAGTGTTCTCAATAGCTTGGGCAGACCCCAAAAGGGCTGATAACTGGAGGTCACCTGTAGGGCTTGACAGCAAGCTGTTCCTTGAAAGGAGATTTAGGCAGCACAGCGAGTGGAATGCCCACCACTCAAAGAGTTTATAAATGACCAAGGGCATGCAGAGAGGACTGCAACCAATGGCAGATTTTCCCTGGAGAAGTTCCCAGAGCCTGGCTGAGCTGAGAGGTAATTAACCCAAAGCCACCAAATACAAACTTACTATAGTGAGAAATCAGGTCCACTAGAGAATGGATGGGAAAGTCTGAGATCTGTGCTCCATGCCACACTGGAGTGGACAAGGTGAAGTTAATTAAGCCCAAGGTCAGAAACCTAGGTGAGGGGTGCTGGGAGAAGAAAAGAAAAGGGCAAGCATTCTACAGTGGATTTTATCAGTGCAGGTTCATCACATGACTTGTGGTGGCCAGAGTGAAAACTCAGGATGTGAGCACCTGTTCTGACCAATATGAAGGCTATGTCAGAACAGGGCATGCTGGGAAGCCTGGTATCTTATAAATGGAAGCTCTGTGAGTTCAACAGGCATTCTGAAGGAGAATCCAAAAATCTTCTGTGACCCTTGTAACAGACTTGTAAGTGAAAGTAAAGCCAAATTCTGGGTGTAGAGAGGAAGACCATTTTATGGCCCCAGACCTTCTCTGTTTCCCTACTCAATGTAAGTCATCCACACTCCTTCATCTATTGCTTTCATATCATGGTCTTGACCACCGTGATAATCTCTACCTATTAAAATGGCCCATTTTGTAGCAAGACTGTGGAACCAACCTAGATGCCCTTCAATAGACGAATGGATAAAAAAAAATGTGGCAGTTATACACAATGGAATATTACTCTGCATTAAAAAATGACAAAATCATAGAATTTGCAGGGAAATGGATGGCATTAGAACAGATTATGCTAAGTGAAGCTAGCCAATCCCTAAAAAACAAATGCCAAATGTCTTCTTTGATATAAGGAGAGTAAGAACAGAGTTGGGAGGAAGAGCATGAGAAGAAGATTAACATTAAACAGGGGTGAGAGGTGGGAGGGAAAAGGAAAGAGAAGGGAAATTGCATGGAAATGGAAGGAGACCCTCAGGGTTATACAAAATTTCATACAAGAGGAAGTGAGGGGAAAATAATACAAGGGGGAGAAATGAATGACAGTAGAGGGGGTAGAGAGAGAAGAGGGGAGGGGAGGGGAGGGGAGGGGGGATAGTAGAGGATAGGAAAGGCAGCAGAATACAACAGACACTAGTATGGCAATATGTAAATCAATGGATGTGTAACCAATATGATGCTGAAATCTGTATACGGGGTAAAAATGGGAGTTCATAACCCACTTGAATCAAAGTGTGAAATATGATTTGTCAAGAACTATGTAATGTTTTGAACAACCAACAATAAAAATTAAAGAAAAATAAATAAATAAAATGGCCCATTTGGGGAGAAAGTGTTTAGTAGGGGTTAGGAGAGTAGCTTCCCATCTTGGCCCTCTTACAACTTCGGAGACACAACCTGGAGACATATTGTGGAGGGTCTGGGAATGCCCACACCAGGAGGGTATATTTACTTTGGCAAGAATTTGGGAATCATTGAAAACTTAGTGATCTTGGCGGGATGGAGAAGTTAGACCTGGGCTTTAGCCAAATCTGTTTGCCAACAATGTTCCGGATGTTCCAGAACAGTGGGAACTGGACATCTAATGCTAAAGTCCTATTGTCTTAGCCTCTGTGCTGAAGGAAGGGGGACTGAGATGGGGTAGCAGTAAGGGAGAAGGACAGAATAGGACAGATGACACAAGCTACTCCAACCTCTGAACTTGATGTCAACAACAATGGCAAGTCCCTCTAACAACAATAAAGGGGTCTAGAGGAGGAGGTGGTTTGGGGGAAAGGGTAGTTGGAGAGGGTGCATTTCTTTTGGTCGTGAGATATTAATGGGGGAAAAGAGAAAAAAGAAATCAAGAAAGAGGTCATTTGTGCAGGTGCCAGCCTCAGCCTGTTCTGCACTAGGACCCTGGAGAGTAAGCTGTGCTTTTTCAGGTAAGGCAGCTGAGGGTTTCAGATTTCGGTGCCCATTACCCAGTGACTATGGGCCACCATGGGGATAGGGAAAAATCCCAGGTCCTTCCAGTTCCCTACATACCTGTGCCGAGTAGCTTTCTTCTCTTCCTCTGAACGCTGTTCTCCTGAAGCAAATCATAGGTGCTGGATGTTTGGAAGAAAATCACAGTGAGAAGAGCAGGGTGTATAACCAGAGGGTCAAAAGGGAGCCAGAGGATCTGGGTGGAGTGCCAACACTGTCAGCTGTCACAGTGAGCACTGTCTTGAAAAAGAAGAGTGGCTTGCCAGCAAAGGTTCTGGCCTGGCTGGTCCTCATCCTCCTGCAGCCATCTGCTGCTTCCAGGAACAGGGTTTGAAATCCTGGGCCACTGTCTGTTGCAGCCTTCACCTTGCATTCCCCCTTTGCCATGGAAAAAAAGGGAAGCCAGAAAACATTTATCCAATGGGCTGGGTTGTGCCCTGGCTGTTGGCATATCCGTGATGCTCTGGTTTGGGGGTTGAGGCAGAGTGAGAATGCTCAGGCCTGCAAAGGGTTCCTGGTTCCAGCTCATTATCAATTTCAATGTTGTGGCATCCAAGATGAGGCAGCCATTAGTGCTTTGGCTCTCTGGTAGCTTCTCTAAGATGGCCACTTGTCAGCAGTCAGGACACTGGCCCTCACCCACTGGCTGATGCTCTCAGGCCATTAGTCTTGCTGGAAGACTCAGGAAGCAGAGGACTTAAGCAATGCTGTAATCACATGTGAATTGCTTTGGCGTAGAGGATTCTGGGTCTGAACCACAAAGCAGGGAGGGGTGGGGACAATGCCTCTTCCTTCCTTGAAAATACATAAATAAAGAAAGAATAATGAGAGCAACGGGAATACAGACACTATAAAGCTTCCCTCTCAGACCTACTGAGTCACTTTCCTACCCTTCAGGCCTGGGCCTATGCTGTAAGTGTTGGGTGAAGCTCCAGTCCAGGATCTCGGATGAACCAGTAACTGAAAGGTTCATTTTTGGCATGAAAGGAATATTCAGTATCCCCATCCAGCCTCTGGCTGCCTTCTGCTCTGATGGGTCCATGGATGTTAAAGTACTTTGCACGTCATTCCTGCTAAAATCCACTTCTTACTATAGTCTCTCCTCCCCTCCCCTTTCCTTTTCTCTCCTCTCCTCTCTTCTCAGCGGGTTCCTACCTACTGCACTCCCAGGAAGGCAGGGAAGCAGACCTGGCTTTACCTTCTCTTTTCAAGCAGCAAAACAGAAACACAGTAGACAGCTGGGAGTCAGCTGCAAAACCTGGATACCATCTCTCTGTTTCTCTTCCTGCTAGAGTACAGTGTACTGCATGCTCAGGGGCTGCCATCTGTGGGCTACCTCACTCCCACCGGGGCTGGTATGGAGCAAGCTTGTCAAGAAGACCCCTTCTTCCAGTGTGGACCATGCCAACATCCCTCTGCCAACCCCTTATGCCTTCCCACTCTCTGGTTTTTCTCAGGTTTGGCATCCTTCCAATCCCACAGGAATTGAGCTGATAAATGAATTCATACTCAAAGGTTATTGACTTAATTTGTCACCTCCATCCAGGAGCTGTTTGCACTGAAAAGAGATCCACCAGGGAGAGGGCAATGTTTAACTGCAAAGAATGCCTTTCTAAAGGTGGGGTTTCGGGCACAGGGGCCGTTGGGCAGCCTCTGTTAGATCACCACAGGGGTGACCTTTCTTTCTGCAAAGTCCCGCTGCAAAGGAATTCCCAACTTCAGTATGCACAGGAGTACCCAGGGGTGCTTGGGAAACACTGCAGATTCTTTGACCCTAGAGATTTGATTTAGTAGGTCTGGATGGGGCATGGGAATCTGCATTTTAATCTATTTCCTGATAAAGTGGTTCATGAGCCATGTTTTGAAAAAAGTACTTTGGTATTGCATTCATTTGGTAGGGCTGCCATGTAAAATATCAGATGGGTGGGAGGGGGTCCTTAAAATACAGACATTATTTTTCCCACAGTCTCAGAGGTTACAGTCTAAAATTGAGCCATTGGCAGGGTTGGTTTCTTCTGAGGTAAGTGGCAGCTGTCTCCCCCTGTCCTCATATACTCTTTCCCCTGTATACATACCTCTGATGTCTCTCTGTGTAAATTTCCTCCCCTTATAAGGACACCAGCCATATAGGATTAAGCCTGTCCTATGCCCTCATAATAATTATCTCAACAAATACAGTCACATTCTGAAGTTCCAGGATTAGGGCTCTGTCATATGAAGTTGAAAGGTAGTGGCACAATTCTACCAAAGATAGGCAGGCAGAAGCAAATACTAATGAAGCCAGACATGGTGGCACATGCCTGTAATCCCAGCAACTTGGGAGGCTGAGGCAGGAGGACTGTGAGTTCAAAGCCAGCCTCCTCAACTTAGTGAGACCCTAAGCAACTCAGTGAGACTCTGTCTCAAAATGAAAAATAAGAAGGGCCAGGGATATGACTGAATGGTTAAGTACCCCCGGGTTCAGTTCCTGGGAGAGAGAGAGAGAGAGAGAGAGAGAGAGAGAGAGAGAGAGAGAGAGAGAGAGAGAGACATTTATGTAGGCACAACAGAAAACACCAAGTTCTCCCCTCTTTTCAGAAACTGCGAGAGAGAAAACACAGCCAGGTTGGAAAAGATGGTAGAGAAATCCCTGGGATCTGCCCATGAACGGGAGGCACAGCGCCCCCTGTTGGCGCCGCTGGTCTCCTTTCAGGACACCACCTTGCCTCACCCTTTCAACTGCCTTCCCTAGTGTTCTTAGTCCCTAGGGTAGAAATAGTCTTTCTTCTTTCAGCTTCATGCGATGAGAGAACAGTCTTTGGTGCTGGCACCAGTGTGGCCGCCCAGGCAGCCCTTGCCTCCGCCTTGGAGGATGTTTCTTTCCCCAGGAAAAAAAAAAAGAAAAAGAAAAAGAAAAAAAGCGAAGACCCTTCACCCTCCCCATTCATCATCACCACGGGCAATCTAATTACAGCCTTGTCTTAAAAGAGGAACTCATTTACAATTGAGACTTCTTCCTTATGAAAATGTAACATCTTGAACTATGTTTTTATGGCCCCCTTTTACAAAAATAAAAAAGGAAATTAATTAATTTCCTTGTACACAGGAAAGGCTCACGAGGTCTTGCTGGTTGTACGCAGAAAGGATGCTTGCTCTTTCTCTCTCTCTCTCTCTCTCTCTCTCTCTCTCTCTCTCTCTCTCTCTCTCGGCCTCCCGCTGTGTGACAGTGAAATGCTAAAATGATTTTGGCAGGAGAATATTCTCAAAGGCTGTTTTTATTTCAGCAGCAGAAGAGTATCTCAGAACGCAGGCTGCACCTCTGCCCTGTGGGGCTGTTTCTAATTGTAGGAGGTGAGCTGCGGAAATCCTTCCCCCAGCCGGGTGGGGAGAAAGCGGTGAGAAACCTAAGGAAGATAATCGTGTCCGCCACACTCAGTGCTCACCACTTAAAGGAATTAACTTGTTGGAATAAAATATTTCTATGGGTGCAGAAAACTATGCATTAGAATAATGAGGCTGACCCCTTCCCTACGCATTGCAATCACTGGGGTTTGTTTCTTTCCTTTCTAATCACAACATGTTATCTTCGTCCTTGCTCACACCTCTGTAGGCAAGACTGGCTGAGAATACTTTAGATTATCACCTTCTCATTTCAGTGTGAAATAATTGCCCAAGGATGGAAACTGACAAACAGGAATGTGGATTTCGGAAAGCAGGCCTCTTGTTATTTAGGATACCCCAAATGTGGATTATTTGGGTCGATCACTTCTCCCGTCCTCACTCTTACCCCTTTAGAAAAAGACCTGTGTTTTCGCAGACCTGGATTGATTTGAAATTTTACAGACAGCTGGGATACTGATATGTTTAATTAAAAACTATACTACACAGCAGCATTAAGGGTATGAGGTCCTGGGGAGCTTTGTGGGTTTAACTCTTGGTGCCACCCACTTACCAGCTGTGTGACCTTGGGGAAATTGCTTAACTTCTCTGTGCCTTCATCTTTTACCCAAATAAAATGAGTCAGTAATAATAATTCCTTATGGGGTGGTGAGATCTGAATGTGTTAGTGCATGTAAAGTGCTTGGAAAAATGGCTGACAGGCACAGAGTAAACACTCACAAAATATCAGCCGGTCTTATTTATGCCCTTGGAGACGGAAGAGGAGCTGCTTTCCTGGTCTCCTCTAATAATCATTATTAAGCATTGTCCCAGATGGAAAGAGAAGTAACCAAAGACCCTGCCCTCAGGAAACTTCAGTTTAGCACCTGTGCTGGTCATTTAAATGGTTCATTATAATACAGATTGAAATAGATGCTCAGAGGGGATCACAGTGACATGGCGTGGAGGTCATAAGCAGAAACACTTAACAGGAGAAGATGCAAGATGGCAATGTGAAGGTCTCCAGAGGAAGGAAACAAAAGAAAGGGGTTCCAGGCTGTGGAGAATCAGGAGCGCAGGGAGAGGAAGAAGCCAGCCTGCACAGGACACTTTAGATAAGGGTAGGGACATCTGCCCTGCAACACGGACAGAAACTAATGGTAATTGGGGGCCTCCTCTGTCCTGCAACAACCCAGCACCCCAATTTGCATTTCCACGTAAAAGATCAGCAAATGATGTTGGAACAATTAAGTACTATCTATATTTTTCCCCTGGAAGAGTTTTAATTTTTTCTTTCTTTTTTTTAGTGATGAGCAAAGTCCTATAGTGACCAACTACGATTTAACAGAAAGACTTCCCCAATTTTGTCCATACGGGCCATTTATTACACCCAGAGAACTCTTTGTAGTCACCACAAACGCGCAGCTACCTCTGGGGTACGATGCGACCGCTATTTAACTGTCACGTAACATGACAATCGAGTGTCCTATTAGAGCTAAAATTTAATTGTGAAGACGGGTACCATATTTAACTGCAATCCTGGGGGGAATTTAGGTTGACAGGCTGTAATTACCCAAACTGGAACCTGGCCAGGACACACCTACTCTTTGCCAAAAGAGCTATGGGGGTTTTAACCACCGCAGGCATGGGAAGCCGGCGGGTCTTCCCGACAGTGGGGAAGTGGCACTTGCAGCCCCACAGCGCCCCCTAACCAAGCTCCAGGCAAGTGCAGGCTGTCCTGGCCGCAGGCCTTTTTCTGACCCGTTGCACTTGGAGGTTTCCAGCAAAGCCCCTGTCTGCCGGCACCTGGCTCCAATCCATCACGGGTTATCAGAAACTTGCCATTTAAGGTTGTGCAGCTGTGAGTCTTGCAGTCAGGTTCTTACTGGCGCTTATCTGTGTCTGTCTGTCTGTCCCCCCAGGTCCTGCTACTTCTCTCTTATCACGACAGAAGTGCCTGTCCTGCTAAAATAATTACCCAGCAGAGCACAGTGTTTCTCATCAGCAGCTGCTGTTTCGACATAGAGATCAATTAGAGGCATATTTTGACTGGGGAAGTGGGCTGGTCAGGCCGGTTTACGAAAAATCCCATTAGAATTCTTCCTACAAAATGTAGTTGGGTCTTGGAATGCAATTGTTACCAAAAAAAAAAAAAAAAAAAAAAAAGAAAAGAAAAGAAATAAAAATAAAAACTGGGTCAAGAGGAGGTGGAAATGTGGCTTGCCGATGTCACTGAAGGGTTAAAATGGAGAAAGTTCTCGGCTGCAAGCAGCAGTGTGAATAAATGTGGTCTTAATTTAAGGTTATGGATTTTTAAAAAGCCTAGCTTTTTGTCTTCAGAAGTCTTTGCATTCATATCAGTTAAAAAATAATTTAGACAGAAAATAAATGTTGGAGCAAACTCAAATTATTATGTGCATTTTAAATAAACCTGTGTTTTCTGCTACAGACATAGCATATGAATAATAACATTAATAATGATCATGATGATTTGTCAACTGATGATATTTTCCATCAGACCTTCCAGGCTGCTGGTTCCTGGCTCTGCTATTTAACTTAGCCGACCTGTCCTTCATGATAGCAGCCTTCACTCCGTCTGCAGAGTGAGAACATCTCTAAGCTCAGGATCTAGTCCCAGCTCTGCATTAATTAGCTGTGTGACCTTGGGCAGGTTGCTTAACATCTCTGGCCTGCTGTCAAAGAATGGAATGGCCTACAGGGGAATTGGCAGAGCTGTAATAAGGAAAATCAAAAGATTTACAGTCATATCACCTGGGATTATTTTCCTTTTTTAAAGAATAAAAGTTCTGAAAAAAAGAAGTAGACTCCAAAAGCAACTTCAGCCAAGCAATTATTGGTCAGGGCACAGAAGGAAGTTAGATTAAGACTAATTTTTAAATACATGTGGACAGGTTTTCCTCTCAGTTTCTAAGGACACACACATATACATGCACACATAGATATACATTGGTCAGAGGGGAATCCACTTAAAATGCTCACTTTTCTACTTTCCTGAAGAGACACATGTTTACTGTTCTTAAAGGGCAACAACAACATTATCAGATTATGACTCTCTATTTAATACTTTTAATAGTATAATGCTGTCCAGACACTACCAGTATAACAAAAATATACAAGGGGAAAGAATATGAAATTGCCATTTTGAGAGGTCAGAATGAATTGAATGCCAGAAAGTTTCTACAGTTTGAACTATTATTTAATGTACAATAATTTGGATCTGGAATGTCTTCAAAGGCTCATATGCTAAAGGTTCTTCAAAGGCTCATATGCTGGGAGGTGGTGAAACCTTTCAGAGGTGTGGCCTAGTGGAAGAAAGCTAGGTCATTGGGGGCGTGTCCTTGAAGGGGCTATTGGAAATCCATCACCTTCCTGTGTCTCTCTCTTTGCTTCCTGCCCTCCATAAGCTGAGCAGGTTTGTATCACCACAGGCTCCCACCATGCTATTCTGCCTCACCACAGGCTCCCAAACAATGGGGCCAACTGACCGTAGAGTGGAACCTCTGAAACCCTGATCCAAAATAAACCTTTCCTCCTTCTAAATTGTTTATCGCAGGCATTTGTCACAGGGATGGAAAACCTAGTAGCACTTAATGTATGCTACTAGTACATGTACATGCTTTTTGATAATATTAGCAATCTAGTCTAGATAACTGAGCTTGTTTTGTATTCTTATTTCTTTAGCGGAGCTTATGGGATGATCAGTAAACCCTTCATATTCCTATCCTAACACTTAGAATACTATAACACAAGACTGAAGAGAAGCTGGCTGCGGTGGTGCACACCTGTAATCCCAGAAGCTCCAGAGGCGGAGGCAGGAGGATCATGAGTTCAAAGCCAGCCTCAGCGAGGTGGTAAGCAACTCAGTGAGACCCGGTCTGTAAATAAAATACAAAATAGGACTGGGGATGGGGCTCAGTGGTCATGTGCCCCTGAGTTCAATCCCTGGGTCCAAAAAAATAAAAATAAAATAATAAGACCAAACAGAAAACACTAGAGTCCCAGGTCACATTCCTAATCATAGACCAGCCCCTGATTTGGTCCTATAAGAATATGAGCAGAAGCTGCTATGTGGGAGGATTGGTGAGAGCTGTTGATGGGGCTGTTAGCTTTTATGCAAGGGGAAGGGTACTGTGCACTTGTCAAGGATGATCACAATGGAGATGGTCTCTATGAGACCTCTGCACAGTTTCACTTGAAGAATTGAAATTTTAATGTATGTCCCTGGGGAGAAATTCTTCTTCACTAAGAATTTATGAGTTAATTGGCCATTATTTTTATTACCAATTTTTTAAAAACTACGAATACAAATAATATACCCAATAATGATTTTAGGGGCAGCTAATGTGATAGAATGGTCTCAAACATTTTCAAAAGAAAAAAGATGAGGTTCTTAGGGAAAGGGACTCTTTCATGAATAAAGTGAGTGGATTCCACAATGAATAAAGAATTAATGATTCCAGATAGGAACTATCAAATTTATCAGTGATTAGATTTTCCACTTCCTGTATTTTATTTCTGTATTTTTTGTTGCTTCTTCCACATCTGTAAAATGGCCAAAATAACCATACCAGGTGGTTCCTAAAACATGTTTTTGAATGATAACTAGACATTTTCAGTGCAAAATAATCAATAAATTGTGAACAAGTGTTTAAAAAGAAAATAGCAGGGTGTCATGGTGCATGCCTGTGATTTCAGCAGCTTGGGAGGCTGAGACAGGAGAATCACCAGTTCAAGGCCAGCCTCGGCAACTTAGTGAGGTCATAAGCAACTTAGGGAGACCCTGTCTCAAAATAAAATATAAAGAGGGCTGGGGATGTGGCTCAGTGGTTGAGTGTCCTGGGTTCAATTCCCAGTACCAAAAAAAAAAAAAAAAAAACACAAAAAAACCCACCTGTAATCTCCTCATTCCAAAGCTATTACAGAACAGTTTTACCCAGATGTTTTTACACACACACACACACACACACACACATTTTTAAAATGCTCAAAAATGAGATAGTTTCCAACCTTTATGTGTGTGGGGTAGGGGGTAGCAAATCATGGACACTTTTTCATATCAATAAAAATTAAGCTATTGTTTTAAAGTGAGTACATAATATTCCACTTTATGCTAAACCAATCAGCTACAAATGCATGTTGAAATTGCTCCCACTTTTCCTACTGTAAACCTCACTGAGATAATCTATCTTGTTGTACTTTTCTTTGTATATTTGTTGATTATTCCTTAGGATTTGTTCCTGTAGGTAGAATGCATGAATCCAACCACAAGACTTTTGTTATGAATTGCTAAATTAATTGTTCACCAGAAAGACTGTACCTATTTACAGTGTCCTTAATAGAAAGTGAAAAGGCTCATTTCCCCTCCCTTTGCCATCAATGTGTTTAATGTTTGACAATCTGATCAATGAAAGAAAGTCTAGGGTGCTACTTGATTTGGTGTCTCTATGATTACCGGTGAGATGGAATTTCTTCAATCTTCATAGATAGTTGATTTGTATTTCTTCTTTTGTGGATGGTGTACTAATCCCACTTGCCCATTTTTCTATTTGGATGTTCCTCACTTTCTTATTGACCATAAGAGAACTTTACATATTAAGGATGCTCTTCTTTCAATTGCTTTATGTGTGAAAACAAATATTTTCCCCACTTTTCCCTTGTCCTTCAATTATTTTTGGATTTTTTTTTCAATGACAAACTGGACATTTTTATCTATAGCAGTGATTAACTTTTTCCTTAGCATTTCAGTCTTCAGGCTCACTGGGAAAAGGCAACATATTCATATATGTTTTATTTTTCCAGTCATATTGAGGTCCACTGCAATTGAAACTCTCTTTTCCCTCAAATCATGTTTCTTGTTACTTTTTAGAGGTTCTGGAGTGAAGTCATAGGGGACTTTGGAAACTCTAGCATTAATAGTAACACTTGACATTTTTATTTCCAGTTTGCTATACAATCACTAATTAGTGGCCCTCCTTAGCTTAGCCCTAGGGGTCAGTCTGCCTGCTATTTATTCACTCCATAGGACACTAAGGCACAGAAGTGGGAAGAATATGGCATTCCATTTGGTGGGTGTCACCCTCACTGCCCAGAAACTCAGGCTCCTGTTTTCATGTGTGCTTAAACCAAGATGAGACAATTCCTCTAGGTAGACTGGCAGATTCCAGGATGCAATGAGACCATCAGAATGAGTTCTCCGGGTAAAATGTCAATACTCTCCCTTCCGCGTCCCCAGTAAACTCATATACCATATTGAATAGATTACAACCTGGGTCCTTCCAATGTGGACTTGGACAACAGAAGAGATGATAGCACTTCTCTATTCATTGTTAATTGTCGGCAATCAGAATAAGAGACCTACTGCAAGATTTGGGAAACACAAGAAAAAAGGAGGAAAAGAGTGGAAGGAAAATGCCCCTGAACTTGGTGAATGGAGTCTTTCAGAGGCTGAGCCCACAGCCACCTCGAATGACACCCATTTACATCACAAAGTTTTGAATCAGAACAGGTACAATCCTAGAGTAGTTCTTACGCTATGTAAGGCACACTGGGGTCCCTCCAGCCCCCACCATGTGTCATGGATCAATACTTATGAACAAATGCAATAAAAAAGAATTCAAAATTTGAAAATATGCTTCAAATATCAGTCCCATTGTTATTATGAGATTCAAAAGAGAACAATTACTCTGTAAAAAATGCTACAAAAGTCTCTATTCTTCTCAGTTTGTATGATCATCTCTTTGCAGATCAGCAACAGCTCACCTGTTCGTACAGGCACAGCTGGTACCAGTCCACAACCCACGCTTTTTGAGCAACCCTGAGCTAGAGCATTCAGGGAAGGAGTTGGGATTGGCAGCGTGAAATACCTCCAAGGTGTTAAGTAATGAGGTGTGGTAAGGGTCTTTTGAATGTAGCAACAAATAGATATTTGCAAAGAGTGTCTTCAATGGTGTGGTTGAGACAGAAGCCAGACTAAATCAGTGGAGTTGTTTCTTGGTGTTCGTGGAGACTAAAAAAAATGTAGAAGTGAAGGTAAACTAAATCGTGAAGCACTTCATATTTTATACTGGTAAACATCATCTTTGTTTATACAAAACAGTTAACACAAATGTCAGGCTAAGTTCAGAGGCCTGGACAATTGGGTGGAGTCAGGCAAAGATAAGCCCTGTGACTTCACTCAAGTCCTTCATCCCCTCTGATCTCCCATTTATTTGCCCACGATCTCTTCTCTGTGTTTGTTTCCAACTTTTGTATTCTATGCTTTGAAGTTTAAATAATCACTGCAAATATTGGTGCTCCTGGAAATGAACCAACTTCTTTGGAGTCATGGAGTGCTATTGAATCTGGCTGTACATCTTCAGGCAGACAGCTGCCAGCAAAATCCTCAGTTCGTTATGACTAGTAAGATCAACCTGTCCCTCCCCGCAAAGCATTTAAGAACCCCAAAGCTTATGGTTCAAACCATACACTCAACCTCAAACAGGGATGAAACCCAACTGGATCTCAGAGGCATTAGAAATGCTGAGAATTTAGCTTCAGAGTCATGTGTGGTGGCCTGTGATCTGCTCAAGGTTCTAACACTTGATTAGATTATTCCTGCTGCCATAAAAGAAAAAGCCTAGAAATCATGGATCTCATGACCTTCTGGTGAAAGGATCTGGCAGCCAGGTGATCTACAAGAAGCTACCTCTGGGATTGGAGAAGGTCAAGTTCAAAGCCAAATCTTACCTTAAAAAATTGTGGATCCAGATTCTTTGTGCTAAGATTCTAGTGTTCATGGCAATGGTGTAGAATCTACAACATGGCCCAGCTGGGAAGGAGAGGAAACAATCTAATGCATCCTTGAGTTTCTCTGGCTTTGAGAAGGCCAAGAGAAAAGGCGGTGTGGAGTGTAGGCGGGCAGTAACCATGTGCTCATGGAGACAGCTGGAGGGGGCCAGGCAGTCTGCCATGGGGTAGTTTTTCCTTTTCTTCCCAAATCCCTCAGAAATGTCAGGGATGCCGGCTGGATTCTTGGTCCTCATCCTTTTCCTTTCTACAGCTAAGAAATTGACCTGTCAACCTGTCTGTATAGTATCTGATATCACAGCATCCCAATTCACCATATCATGAAAGGTCACTGCTGGCCTTTCTCATATTCATTATGTATTATCTTTGAACATTACTCCTAGCTTTAGAGACCTTACTTTGACCGTCCCCTGTGTTTCTTTTGGGGCAGACTTAGCAGAACTACTGGTGGTGCGCGCGCATGCGCACATACATACATGCATACATAGGCATGCACACCTGCTTTATTCAGACAGAGCAGAAGAAAGCCACTCGGTGGGTTCAGGTAAACAATGAATTGCCACGTGGTCCCTGCAGAACAGCTCCCTGATAATCGGCAGGGCTGAAAGCAGGAGCTGTTTTCTGTGGGTTCCCTTGTAGCTTCACATTGCCCTCTGCCTATTAGTGAAACTGGAACAAGCCATTTGGGTGGTTGTGTCCAGATCTGGCTGAAGAAGTGCCCAGCTGTTGCTCTTTCCTCTCTCCAGTTTTCAGTCCCCATGATGTGGACTCATTATGGCTGTGATCGTTGCTGATGACATTAATGCACTGTGCTGCTTCTCCACCGCACGTGCCATCTGCTCCCATCAGCCCTGTGGGGTAAGTGGTAGGTAATTGTTTCCCATCGGTAGTCCATTTTCTCAGATAAAGGATGCGAGATTCAAAAATAAACATCCACTCTGAGTCATTGCGACAAGGCTAGTGTGGATCTGGGGGCAGCCACCCCATCTACTGTTAGTAGTGGGCGAGGCTGCTTTCCCCGTAATTCAAGTCGAAGGGCAATTTGATTCATTAACAGTTGTGAAATCATATAAAAAAAAAAAAAAAAAAAAAAAAAAAAAAAAAAACAGTGACTCTGGGGGAGGAGGAGGTTCAGGGAGAGAGCAGAGACAAAAAAAAAAAAAAATAAAATCCTGAGAGTTCTTCTAAACCAGCAGGGTCAATGCAAAAGAGAAGGGGAGAGATGGGGAGAGAAATTGGTGATTCATCAGCAAAGGTTTTGCTTGTGGATGGGAATGAAAGATAAGCGTCTGTGCGGTTGCAGCGGTGGGGAGTGAGCGTGCACTCCCGGAGCCCAGCTTTCTCACTAGCTGTGGCCACGGCTGACTCACCAAGGACTACAGATTCCAGACCAGAATTGAAAATTCAGCACAAGGGCCAACATGCCAGGGCTCACTCCAAGGGTGAGCAAGCAGGGAACTCAGGACAGTGTGCTGCCAAAGAAGAACTGAAAGCCCAGCTCACAGAATTTATCATGGGGGAGAAACATCCTGATTCAGTTACATCTTCCCAGACTCCCAGGGATGACCGATGGAGCTTTTGTTATTGTTGTTAAGGAAATTGCATCCTGTGGTTCACTTTTAACCTGCTTTCCCTTAAGCATTGCCATCCGTCCTCAGTTTGACCTTCACCTCCCCTCAAAGCTCATCCCCACACACATCAGTCATTTATTAAGTAAATATTTATTGCGGTCCTGCCAGATGCGAGGCGCCATGCTCACTGGGAGGTGGCTATAGGCCCCTGGAGCTGGGCAGGAATCCATTTGCCATTCACTAGCGTTGTCCCGTGCCAAACTAGAATAGCTCTGAAGTTATGTTTCTTCACCTCTATTGGGATAATTGTGCCAGTTTCCTAAAAGCATCAGGAGAATCAAATGACAGAATGTGTGCTGAACTCAGGCTGGAAGCATAAGGGCCTTCCATAAACACAGGGCTGGGATAATGAGCTTCCCTCTGGTGACACGCTGGGAACACCTCCCCACGTCTCCTTTCATCTCTGAGGTTCCCTCATGTCTCCTTGACCAGTTCTGACCTGCTGCCCACATCTGCTGACTCAGGCCCCAACGTCATGCCTCTTGTGACCCACTGAGGACTGCCCGGTCCATCCCTCCTTGGATAGGGTGGAGCGGGACTTTCCTCCCAGAGCCCTCTTGGAAGCTAAGCTACACTGTCGGGTGCCTCCCAGCTGCCTTCTTGCCAGTGCTATGCTCTTGCAGTCAGGGAAGAAGACTCCCTAACACCAGATTTGCTCCAATCACAGTCAGGCCCGCTAATTGATTCATGTTATTTTATTTTCTGTACTGGTAGTTAGGGCCTCAAGCAATTTTATGCAAATTTATGAACCTTATGCAAATGAGGGCATCCCTAGACTAATTGCACACAAAATGGAAGCTCTGTAGGCACCTCCCCCATTCAACTGTGCCCTGACTCCTTCTCATTCCTTAAATGACTTCCAATCTCCCTTATGTCCACGTGCTCCCAAGATCAGCAACCTCTTCTCCCCGCATCCCTATCCACAGGCTTCTCACTGGCCATTTTGGAACATTTGAGGGACAGTGTCAGCCCCATTTGCAAGGGCTGGCAGCTGCCTCATATCCTAGGAAACTGAAAGTAGCCATGAGGAACATCTGATTTTTATTTTAAGTTATTTGAACCCCAGCCAGCTTCCTCCTCTAATCTTCCCAGGAGAGGCAAGACCAGCCCAGAGCAGTCTGGCACCTGCCCTGGGCTCATGGATCTGGCCTCCAAGGTTCTTTTTGTTGCAGGCAGAGATGTTTATGGTCCTCCTACCTGCAAGGGACATAATCTCCAACCTTGGGCCCATTCTTGGTCCCAGCTCATTGATGACTAATTCTCCAGAAGCTTCTGTCTTAGCCAGGAACATGGGCCCATGCCTGTAATCCCAGCAGCTCTGGAGGCTGAGGCAGGAGGATCTGGAGTTCAAAGCCAGCCTCAGCAACTTAGTGAGGCCCTAAGCAACTCAGTGAGACCCTGTCTCTAAATAAAATACAAATAGGGCTGGGGATGTGGCTCAGTGGTTAAGCACTCTTGGGTTCAATCCCCAGTACCCCCCCCCCCAAAAAAAAGAATGTTCTGTCTTAGGTGTTTCCTTAAAATAAAAGGCAAGGTAGAAATTAAGAAGATAGTTCAGGAGTATGCAGGTGAATTTTGATACCTACCACACCCCATTTAGAAAATTTGGTCTCCAGTAGCTCCAGGGAGCAGAGGCAGTAATCTTCCAAGCATCTTGTGGCATTTTGTGGCAAAGGGGATCCCATTCTGGGGAGCCACAGGCCCACACTCGGCAGCTGGGAGATGAGTATGCCACCCACATGGGGCACCAGCCACACGTCCTACAGGCATACTTCTTTGTTTATTGAACTTCTCTTTAGCCTGTCTATACGGCAGGGATTTACATTATCCCCATTTTATCAATGTGGGACTTCATGTTCAGGGCAGGCTGCTTGCTACCTGCTGTCACAAGCGTGCCTGGAGAATCTCCTAAGTAGAGCAGCTGGAGTGGGTTCTGAACCTGAACTTGCTCAGTCTCCCACTGGCCAGTCCAGACTGGCAGTGGGCCAAGACTTTTGCCTCCACCCACTCCCATGTCCAAGGGCAGGATGCATGGCTTGGGAGCCCTCTTGTACACATAGCTTTTCTCTATAGTCCTCTTTCCCTTATTCTCCCTGTTGTATGGCTTCCTACAAAACTCCTCAGAAAGAATGTGTGTGTGTGTGTGTGTGTGTGTGTGTGTGGAGTCACAGGAGACAAGCGAACTCAAAGCCTTCCCACCCTGCTGCCCTCTTCCTCTCTGTCCCCATCTGTCCTGTCTCCTCTGACCCACTTCCCTCCCCTGCTCCAATTTCCCCTCAGCTCTTCTCTTCTTCATCTTCTTACTCCCTTCCTTTTCCCCAACCCCTTCATCTCCTCACCCTCCTCCACCCCTGCCTCTTAGAAGACTGCCACCTTCGCCCCAGCCTCTGGCCCCAGATGAGCCAAGGTCCATCCTCAGCAGCCCAGAGCAGAGCTAGGTACTGTTGGGAGAGGCGGCCTCTCACTTCAGGGTGTGGGATTTTGGAACAGTGCTTCTTGCCCTTTTCTGCCACTGAGGGGATGGAGGCAAGATGTAAGAAGGGAGGCCCAGTTGCTGGGTTGTCAGAGGCCAGGCTGAGCAGCACACTGTACTGGATCTGACTATGAATGGCAGGCAGAGCAAAAATAAGAAGCCAGGTGGAAGGAGACTGGGGTTCGAGATCCATAGGAACAGCCTGTGGCCAGGTAGCTCAACTCACTGAATGGCTAAAGGATGAAGGCTTTGGGGACCCACAGCTCTGCCAGAATGGAAAATAAACCATATTGTGTGAGGCAGGAGTCCCCCCGCCCAGAGCAGGCTTGCAGTCCTTTGAACCAGCAGCAAGGCCCCTGGGTCTTGATGCTCTTTAGGTGTCCTTTTCCACAGGAAATCTCTGGTCCAGTGCCCTTCCCAGCTTCCCCTCTGCCCAGCCCTCCAAAACTCCTTCATTGCTGAGCTTCAACTTTCTTTTCTGATTCCCTCCTTCCTTTTGAGAACCCTTTTTATGAGTTTTATTTCCTGGTTCCATGGTTGAAACCCGTCTACTCAGAGTCCAGTATTATCTCTAATAACAGGTTACATTCCTGGAGCATTCACCATTTAATTGCTTTCATGTGAATTTACTCTAGTACATGATAGCTCAGAACAGCCATGTAAGGATATTCAGGGTGTGCACTGCACAAGAGCTGTACATTTAAAGGAAGAATGATTCAAATGGGAAAGATGTGCTAACATATGAGGGTGCTAAAGCACATATGGAGATGATAAACCTCCAGGCCAGATCTAGAAACAGTGAAGGAGATGCCCATTCTCTCCCTACTGAAACCCAGAGGACTGTCACATGCTCGTAAAAACATGCATTTAACACAAGTAGAGACTTGAAAAGCACATGCTCAGGGTTGGTTTCTTCCATGTTTATATTTCTTCACTCTTGCCCTTGTGTCTTTGCCATGAAAGTCTAACATGGCAAGACAGCCTGCTGGAGAAGGAGGTAAAAGTGAAGCAGAATTGAGTAGCCCGGTTGTTCCAGGTGGGTATCAAGACATTTGAGAATCACCAAAATCACTAAAGCCTCTTAACTGCTCTACACCTCACCACTACACAGGAGCAAGCAATCCCAATGCTTTGGGATGTTTGTTACACAGTCTATCTGACTGATGCGTGGAAGAATGATAAGCTTTTTCTAGAAGTGGCAAAAACGTGAGATGTCTCAATTCAAACAATAACTCAATAGTGTAGGGATAGTGAAGATGTTCAGGTTGTGCACTGCACAAGAGCTCTGCATTTTAAGGGAGAGCTATAAATATGTGAGCTATGTGCATGCCTTGCTTGAAGCTTTCCAGTTTGTGGATCACCTTCATAAACATTCTCATTTTTTATAAAACATACCTGAGAAATTGGGTAGGCAGCTGTTTATCCCCATTTGTCAGATGAGAAAACTGAGTCTAGCAAGGAATGAAGCAAGACTGCATCTGGAGTGTTTGTTTCTGGCCCCATAGTTTTGGCACTGCTCTGTGCTGCAAACAGCATTTGTAGAAACAGGGGTTGAAGGGACAGGTTCAGCTACTTGGGGACAGGGCTGTGGAATAGAGGGTCAGATGGGAAAACTCCTAAATGAGCATACCTGGGATGGAGAGGAAGAGCAGGGTAAACCCAAAATGAGGATTTGCATCTCCTGGGGAAACAGAAAGAGGAGAGCATTAAACAAATGAAGCCAAATGCAAACGGCATTTGATTGCATGATTGGTTGATTATTGTTGATGAACACTGGCCAAAAAGTATAAACTAGTCCTTCCTTTGAGCCTCATCATTGTGATAACATCATGTGTCTGGCATTGTGTTAAGTTTCCCCATTTTACAGATGAAGAAACTGAGGCACATTGAAAATAAGTCACACAGCAGGCAAGTTGTAGAGCCCTTAACCACCACACTGGCAATGACCTCTCTGTGCTTAGTATCCATGGACGCAGCCCCATTTCCCTGGGGATGCGTCAAAGCTGTCAGTTTCTGTTTCCCTTTTCCTGTATCTCTGGTCCTGCTTGATGGTTCTGGCCGCACCTCAAACAATTAGAAGCTTATTTTCCCAGGACCAGGGAGAAGAACTTGTGTTCCTTTTCTCCTTGGTGCTTGTCCTGGGAGCTTCCCCTCCCACCACTGTATTGACCTCACACATGGCCCTCCCAGCTCTTTTATCCCTGAGGATGATGGCACAGCCTACAATCACTGTCCCTCTTTGCACCATCACCTCTATGATGGGACAACTGGAAAGAGTCCTGAGAGGTATGGATTTTCTATAAAGGAAAGTCGTGTCCTTGGTAATTCCTCAAGAGTATGGCCAAGAACAGACACCTTCCAGGATCCCATCTGATTTAGGCATCAGTGACAATCACAGCCATTTGCTGAGGCTGACCTCCATTCCGGACTCTTGAAGGACATTTTTGCTCATCTCTATGGTACTTGTAAAGGAAGAGTATCATAATTTTCACTTTAGGGATAGGTAAACTGAGACTTAGAGATGGTAAGTGACCTCCTGGCCTAAGGTTCCACAGAGGTCCACTTGGACCCTTGGGTCTCTATTTTCCCCACCTCATGTCCTTCTGATGTGGATCCAAGGAAAATATGGTGTCTTCTTCTTTGTCACCTCCCACTGCACTGACCCGACCCTGGACAGAGGCTCCCTATGCCCCCACAGCCCTCCACACTGCTGTTCCTCTCCATCTCCTGCCTGCTTCCTTCCTTGCTTGCATTTCAAAACCTCCATCTCCACTTCCTGCTGCCACAGACTCAGCTGAAGCCTGAAGGGGGAGCAGTTGGGATAGCAGAGGAAGTGGTCCCCTTCCCCAGCCCCCACCTTCCTCCCAGTCCTGATTCAATTAGCATTGCCACAGCCGCAACAGAAGCAAAATGTAAGAGCTGAAGACACACGGTCAGAACATGTGTGTGGGTGAGTGTGTGTGTGTGTGTGTGTGGTATGCATGTGTATATTGCCTGTGGAAGGTGCACGTGTGAGTTCCAATGAGTGTGTCCATGCAAGTGTGAGTGCATGAGTGTATCCTGTGTGAGGGTCTGTGCATAAGGGTGAGTGTGCATAAGGGTGAATGTGCATACTCCTACCTCTATTAGGAGCCAGAAGAGCTCTTAGAGTCAGAGAGCTGGATGGCTGAGGGGTGCGCCCACCCCAGCCTCAAAGGGGTTTTTCTAGTCACCGTCAGGACTGAGCCATATAGTTCTGGGTCCCCTTCAGAATGGAGGTATATTTTGTCTTCTTGGAGTATCGAGAAGAGGTCAGAATAACAAGACAGGTAGGGGACACTTGCTGAAGGCAGAACCTCACGAGGGGTTCTGGGTAGCTGGAGGGAGAAAGACCATTTTGACCCAGGAGTCGTGAGATATTGGCAAACTTTCCCACCCACATCCCAGGGTGAACCTCATCACCTTTGATTTCTGGGACCTCAGAGAAAGAAAAATGGCACTGGGGAGGAGAATTGCTAAGAGGACATCAAGTTGCAATCTAAGCATTTTTTTCTTTTGTACCACAGATTGAACCCAAGGGTGCTTAACCCCTGAGCCAAATCTCCATCCCCTTTTTATATTTTATTTTGAGACAGGGCCCCATTAAGTTGCTGAGGCTGGTTTTGAACTCGCAACCCTCCTGCCTCAGCCTCCTGAGCTGCTGGGATTATAGGTGCGCACCACTGCTCCAGGTAGCAGTTTAAACTCTTAATGAAGACTTTGGGTCTGACCTCCCAGCTAGTTGGGTCAGCATGAAACTCAGAAAAGGTGTGGGAAAGACCAATCATCATGTCCTAAGATGACCCAAATGGTATAAGCACTGGTTCCCAAAGGCCCTGGAGGGAGCTCTCTGTGTAGTCCAACACCCCTCCCCAATGCCATTTCCTGTTCCTGTTGAACAGGCTATGTTCTCATGAGGGCTGCCCTTTGTAAAGCAGGGGTGAGGCTCCTTTTGCTGCTGAAGTGCTGAGAAATGAGGTTCAAGGCATATCAATCTCACAGAATCACATAGAATAAGGCAGGCAGACATCTCCCCTGCGCTCTCTCTCTCCCTCCCTCCCTCTTTCTGTCTCTCTTTCAGTGTGCTCCTGCTCTCTCTTTTCAGTACTGGGGACAGACCCCAGGGCCTTGAACATGCTAGGCAAGTGCTCTGCCACAGCATTATACCTCCATTTTTTGTTTGTTTGTTTTCAAGACAGGCTCTTGCTAAGTTGCTGAGACTGGCCTCAAACTTGCGGTCCTCCTGCTTCAGCCTCCCATGTGTCTGGGATTGTAGGTGTTCTCCGATGTGTCTGACTTCCAGCTCTTCATCTTCATTCAGCCTCAGCACAAACACTGCAGTTATTAGATGAGGTATAATAAGATGACACAATAACCTCCACAGGTCCCTTGTCAAAAGAGAGGAAAGCCAAAAACATCTATGTTTGAGATTGCCAGTCACTCCCTGGGAGTTGGGGCATGGTGTTTCTTTAAGCCAGGACTGCTTCCTGGGCTTTCCCACCCACTTCTGACCTGTGTGGACATGCTTTGCTAGAAGGGAAACTTCCTTTCTGGGAGCGCCTCCTCAGTCCCCATTCACAGGATGGATGATGAATGGAGTCCCCAGTGAGAATGCTGTCTGCACTCTGTCCTCTCAACCTTCAGGGAACTGCCCCTCCAAGAAGACAGCCTCAGACTCCCCCAGGCCTGCCTCCTTCAGGCCCCTTCAGGCCTAACACAGGCCTCAGCTTCTGAAGGCTTTGGAAGGAAATTCCAATGAGACTGAGGTAATTTGGGTTGAATTCATGCTACTCCTGGTCCCTCCTTTTCCCCCAGGGGCTTTAGAACCCCAACAGAACACATATGTGAGTGTGTGTGTGTGTGTGTGTGTGTGCGCGCGCACACACACACACACACACCCTTCAGGTCTTCAGGAAGCTTCTGGAATGGGCTTTCCTGTGCTCTGGGAAGGGGGAAGAGTCTCTCCATCCTTGGTTCTCTGACTCAGGATGCTGTTTTCATTCTGCCCAGAATCCCCAGAACCTCACTGGCCATGACTGCATCCTTGTGCCTTGTGACCTGTGGTGGCCCAGCTTCCTGCGTGCCAGGCCAAGCAGGGCGGTCAGCAGGCACTGACCTGCCTGCAGAACTCTGGCCTCAGTCTGTGGGATTCCAGCAAGGCACCATTTCCATATTCTCTGGCAACAACTAATTAGCGATTATAAAGCTCTTTGAAATATGAAGTGCTGCATGATAATATCTGTAATGAGCCTGATTCTTTCCTTCTGCAAGAGGGAGGGGGAGGAAGGTTTTATACCCATTAAGGGGAGTTGACCTACCTCAGAGTCCTGGTCTGATCAAGTGCCCCTAGGGAAGGGGCTTGAGCCCTGGCCACTGTCCTGGGAAAGAAGGCCCCTGGCCAAACAGCACTTCCATCAGCACCTGATTTGCCCTCCTCGGGGTGGGAAAGGGGGTGAGGATGATGGATGAAAAGGGGAGAAGAGGAAGGTGGAGTTGGGGTGAGGAGAACGCGTTGACTCGTGGTATGGTATTCTTAATGTGATTTAGAATTTCATATTAATATATCACCTCGGAAAAAAATTAATGAGAAACGTGAAGAAAATAGGATAATGAATATGATAATATATGGGGAGTGCTTTGGGCTTCTTGGAACAAAGGTGCAAGGAATTATTGCTGTGATTTTCTCACGGTGCATATATATTTTTATTAAACTCTAAAAAAAAAAAAAATGCCAGTCGATTCACTTCTTTGCAAGGTATTAACGCCCCGCAGAGGAGTCGTTCTTCAATTAGTTCTCTGAGCCTCAGCCCACCTCTTGGCTGTTTTCTCGTGGTTCTTCTGGAGACTTCCAGCTTAAGGGACACAGAGAGTAGATTAGAACAGTCAGTGGCTTTAGCCCAGAGTATCTGTCACACACGTGCCTCAGGAAATTACTTCCTCAGAAAGTGGGGCTCAGGAGGGTGGCAGGGCTGGGAGAGGGAATTGACTGCACAGCAGAAAGAGAAGTCAGAACCCCGGATGCTTGCAAACTTCGGGTAGCCTGAAGGAAAGAGCAGTTTTGTGTGTGTGTTCCATCTACTGGCTTCTTTCCCCTACCCAAGAGTCCACTCAAGTCAGACATCTTTTTGATGATTTAAATATAATTAAATGTAAGTTCCCAGGTGGAAGGGAACTTTGTGAGGCACCTTGCCAAGGGACCACAGAGACTAGAACTGAGAAGACAATGACATCCTCAGTCGATTTGTCACTTTCCTGTACAGATGCTCCCCAGCTTACCATGGGGTTATGTCCCATTAAACCCATTGTTATAAGCTGAAAAGGTTCTAAAATGCATTTCGTCCACCTAACCTGTCACACATACGGGCTTAGTAACACAGCACACTGTTGTGTCGCTTGTTTCCCCTCCTGATTTCAGGGCTGACTGGGAGCTGTGGTTACTGTCACTGCTCAGCATCACCAGAGAGATCATATCACATAATAGTAGCCCAGGTAAAGGTCAAAATTCAGAATTCAAAGTATGGTTTCTACTGAATGTATATTGCTTTTATACCCTGGTTCAGTAGCAAAATTATAAGTGGAACCTTTATCAGTCAGGAGTGCTCTATACTATGTGGTCCTTGGCCAGCAGCATCAGCATCACCGGGAGCATGTTAGGCATGCCTAACCTCCAGCCCCATACCAGCCCCACTGAACCAGGAGCTGTGAGTGTGCAGACAGGCAAGCTTTTTGAAAGTTCTCCAACACCCTCATGCTGGAGGGCACCTGTGCTGGAATGAGCATTGCACAGGAAGTTACAGATTGTGTTATTCCAGGAGAAAATAAAGAAAATTGCTGCCCTTAGTCAAAATGCATGAACTAGGGCTGGGCGTTTGGCTCGGTGGGACAACCCTTGCCTAGCATAGGAAAGACTCTGGGTTCCAACCCAGTAATATACAATAAGATCAGGAATTATATGCCAAAGTTACGTGGCTGGGGGTCTGGAATACTGAATATCACAGGTTGGGTTTCCCAGCAAGTGTGCTTTGAGATGGAGTTTAGCCTGTGGAATGCTTACTGAGGTATCCTTACGATGAATGACTGGGAAAGAGAAGGCAAGGAAGGAGAAGTGGAAAGTGAGCAGAGGAGCTGTGGCATAGGCCTAGGGCCAACTATGGCTGACCAAAGTGAGAGCCCTGGAGTTTTTTGGTCCATCAGAGTTGCAGTGAGTTGGGCCAGGCTGGCCATTCCTTTGTACCTGGGTGTGGGATAGTCTGGCTGGGCACAATCAGGAGCCACTTGTCAAAAGAAACTAACTTTATTTTTAGAACCACACACGCCAAACCACACAGCTCCTCAGGAAAAACCCTCAGAGCCCAACTGCCACCACCGGCTTTCCACAAGCCTCTCTCTCCCACACAAGCTTCTCTCCACCTCCCACAATCCTCCTGCTCTTGAGGCCGATTGGCTGGGTCACGTGGGCGGAGCCAAAAAAGTCCCCCAATGAGCAGCTCCGTGGTCTGAAAGGGCAGGGAAACAGCCCAATGAGCATCACCGCAGAGGAGCCAATCAGCTAGATGTTGCTGGGGCCGCTGTGAGCCAATCATCAGCCGGCAGCTGGAAGTTTGCTGGGGCCCCTTTGGCTGTGGCTCTCAACATCGATAGCCTTGGAGGGCTGTGGACTTGAGCATGGCTCTTTCAGAAGCTGAGACTTACCCTGCATGGGCTGAGAGCTGAAGGCTGATTAAGGACAGCTGAGCAGTGAGTCCTTTGAAAGAGGATCTAGGTGGCACATTTCAGTGCTTACTACCTTGGCCTATTCAATTTTTGTTACTATAGGTAAGCAGGAAGCCAGAGAGAACCCCCATCCTCACTCCCAGCCTCCATGATGATCAAGGTTTCTCACTTTTGACCTAGCTACCTTAATTGCAAAGAATGATGCCTTGTATCCTGTCAGAATCCCACTGAGAAGCTGCTAAGGACCATGAAGGCTTGGGGAGCAAAGGGTCATGGGCCTCCCTCTTGGCCCAGTTATCAGCTGAGTGACTTGGCCAAATTTTTCTGTCTCTCTTGGTTTCTCAGTAGATTGTTTACAAAGGACCTAGGAAATGATAACTGCTTTAATTCATTCAGTGAATATTTATTGAGGATATTTATAATATGTAAGGCAAGGGATGCTTTCCTTGCCACCCAAGAGTTGAAAGTTGAATGGGAGAAGTATACATTCAGTAAAAAAAATATTTAACTACATATTGTGGTGTGAAGAAGGAATAGAAAAGTATGACAAAGATACAAAGGGACCTAATTTAGGTGGAGGCAGTGGTGAGGAGATGCCTCTCTCTAGATCTGATATTAAGCTGAAATTCTCAGGATGTTGAGTCTTCTGGGAGGTTTTCGGGGGTAGAGGACACATTTTGAACAGAGAGAACAGCAAATGCAAAGGGTCTGAGGCAGGAAGGGGATTGGCTGCTATGGAATGAGGGTAGGGATAAGAAAGATGAGGTAAAGGGTTTGGGTTTTAGGCATAGTGCTGTGAGAAAGTTTTAAGTAGAGGGATGACAACAAGTTATCTGGTTCCTGTGTGGAAAGTAAATGCAGGTTCAAGAATGAGAGCAGGCTGGGTGCAATAGCGCACGCCTGTAATCCCAGTGGCTGGGAGGCTGAAGCAGGAGGATCTCGAGTTCAAAGCCAGCCTCAGCAACTTAGCAAGACTCTAAGCAGCTCAGTAAGACCCTGTCTCTAAATAAAACATAAATAGGGCTGGAGATGTGGCTCAGTGGATAAGCACCCTTGAGTTCAATCCCTGGTACAAAAAAAAAAAAGTGCAAGCACTGAGGGACCATGGCTTCATTGTGGCAAGAGATGTGGACCAAATTATCTCATGGAGATAGAGAGGTATGGGCAGGTGCCAGATAGATTCTGGAGGGAGAATGGACAGGACTTAGTGCTTATTTGGAAGTGAGGATGAGGGACAGGAAGATATCAGCTTCGGTTCCAGTGGAAGCACCTCAATAGAGGGAGGTACCATTCCAAAAAGTGCCCAGATGCCAGGGGAAAGAAGAGGAAGGAGTGGTGCTCAGTAAGGCTTACCTCTCCCATTCCTTGGCCAAATGAAATACTGAGCTGAATTAGGGAGGTGCTGAGGCATCTTAGGGCCTGTGAAACTCACGCAGCAGAGAACTGGGATGATTGTCTGAAGGACCCCACTCATACACAGTGAGAAGAAAAAGGGAGGAGGAGAATGAAGGGAAGCAGATGATGTAGCAAATCAACAACAGCTAATATTCATTGAGTACTTACCATGAACCATATGCTATTCTAAGCACTTTATACACATTATTTCATTTATTCCTGATAGCTAACTCTATGAAGCATATAAAGATATTATCCTCGGTCTGAAGATACAGCTCAGTGGCAGAGTACATGCTTAGTATGCATGACACACTGGTTAGATTCACAGTATGGCCAGAAATTATGTGTATGCATATGTATTTTTTTTACATACAAAGAAATGGAGAGCCAGACAGGTTATGTCACTTCCCCAAAGTCACATAGCCAGGAAGCGATGGAGCCAGGCTTTGAACCAGGCAGTGCTGTTCCAGAACCTGAACTTGAACGCACACTCCTTGCTGTCCCTTGTAAGACTAGCTGATGCTAAACGGGCATCATCTACATGGATCTTGGGAGCAGTTTCCCACGCATCGTGTGCACTATTCCCATGCCTCTTGTTCCATTAATGGGGTACCTCAGGCTCAGAGGCTCAATAACTCACTCAAGATAACTCAACTAGAAAAGGGATGAACCAGCATTCAAACCCAAATCTGTCTGACTCTGTGGCCCCGCTCTCACCAGCACCCTGTACCTTTTCCTGCAAGCATTCAGACTATCTTTAAGAGTAAGGATACAAAGTGTATTTCTAATGTTTCATTGCAGCTCTTTCACTTGTGACAGCAACAGGGACACACCAGATATGAATTCTCCCCCTGGCTCCATATTCCTTGATCCTCTTTCAAAATCTTGAGATTCAAGTCTCATCCCTCACTCATGTATCCATCTTTCAAAGCATGCTTTCAACTAATCCTCATTTCCTGAGAACCAGCCACGTGCTTTGTCCTGCCCTGGGTTCCATGGCACATCCCATGTGAATATAACCCAGCACACCAGCCTTGGAAATCTTACAATCTAGTTGGAGAATTATAAGTCGCATTTATATAGTTCTTTGGGGTACTCCTGATGCCTTCACACATTTTTACCATTGATTTTTTTAATATTTATTTTTTAGTTGTAGTTGGACACAATACCTTTATTTATTTATTTTTATGTGGTGCTGAGGTTTGAACCCAGGGCCTCACATGTACTAGGTGAATTCTCTACCTGTGAGCCACAACCCCAGCCCCTTACCATTGATCTTAACCATAGTTTCCCAGATGTGGAGACTGAATAACAAGAGGGTCAGGAAGAGGATCCTGAGCCCCAGAAAAAAACAGTCTGATTGACATCTAGACCTTGAACAGAGGACACAGTTAAGCCACGCACAAATTTCTGATATATGGAAATAGCAAAAATGTTTGTCACGGTAAGCCACTAAGGCTGTGGTCCTTTGTAAATCAGCATAGGAAACTAATTCTGATGGCCACAGCAATGTATCCCCTTACCATGTGTTCTTGAAACTCCTCCCATTGAGGGCCAGTGTCTAATAGTCCAGGTGGACTTGCGTCTCCTTGACAATAGAGGACAATAGAAGTGACACTGATTTCTAAGACTGAGTCAGAAAAGAGACTGAGTCAGAAAAGGCCACGTGGTTTCCACGTGTATTACTTGCATTTGGAGCCCTGAATTGCCATTTAAGAAGTCAGCTTCCTCTGAGACTGCCATGTTGTGAGGAAGTATACACTCAATGGAGAGGCACTATGTAGGCAGTATGGTTCACTGTCCTTTTCACCAGATTAGCCCAGGCTTTAGACATGTGAGAGAACAAACCTTCAGATGATCCCAGCCCCACCATTGAGTCTTTCTCAGCTTTCTAGTTTTTCCAGTTGAGATTCTAGATATCCTTGAGCAGAGAGAAGCCATCTGTACTGTGGCCTGGTCCAATTCCTGAACCAGAAAAACCATGAACATGAAAAAAAAAAATGGTGTTTGTTCTACATGACTAAGTTTCAAGACAGTTGCTTATACAACAACTGTAAGTAGAAAACATGGCCAAATGCCAAATCTATCAGGTGACAAAGTAAATGTTGTCTAAGGTGGGAAACTTCAAATTCACATGACAAAAGGCATATGTATGTAATTCTAATATAGGGAGTATCTGAAGGATTAGGAGCAATAGCATAAGCTCCCATAGAGCCTTCTAATCATTTATGTGGAGAATTCCACTGAAGCCCAGAGAAGTTTCCTGTTTTGTCCCTGGTCACACAGCACCTTGATAGGCTTCATAATCAAGCCTAAAGAACATCCAGGACTGTCTACCCTTATGGATTTGCTGAATCCTAAACTGGGACTGGTTGAATGAACTTGACCTGAGAATGACCTTCTCAGTGAAAGAGGAACCCAGTGAATGCAGACATGAACGATTTCTTTAGCTTTTAAAAGCCCCGGGCTGGTACCTGCTATAAATGGTTTCACAGTATCTGTATTTATTGGACTTCAGCATCCTATGAGTCTGTTTTGTGGCTGCACACCCATGATAGGTCACCATTTTTTTAAAGATTATAAATGTAACATGCAAAAATCATATTTGTTACATTTATACATATTTATATCATACATTTGCAGTATATAGAGGCACTCAGAATATATATTATTTATAAGCATTGCTGCGGCTCAGGTTTGTTAGAAAGGCTCAGAGTGAGAGTATGTTTGTAAAGTGCTCCAGGGTCCTCTGGGATGAGGGCAGCTATGTAAGTGTAAGTCATTATCATTAAACTAAACTGCCTTCCTCCGATTACTGACAGCACCGAAGAGGTTCTCCCGCCTCCCCGGCCCTGCACACGGCCTGGTAATGCTGGGATAATATAAAGATAATATTACTGTAATAAGTGCTTTGCAGCATTTATGCCTTTATTAGCAGCAGCCATATTGTAAGAAAAGGAGAGGCCCCCCAGAAGTGCTGAGGGCAGAACACTCAGAAAGGTGGGCAGAATTCTAGGTCCAAGCTCAGTATGTGGTGGTGCAGCATGCCCTAAAATTCTCACTCCTTATTCCTTCTCACAATATTTATTTTCAATTTCAATTGACCCCCAGATTTGCTATTGAGTCCAACTGGGTCTGAGGTTGAGTGGGATGTGATTGATACAGGGAAGTTTCTGGAATTCTAGCTCCAGGGCCAACCCACTGCTTTTCAGGTGGCCTTCAAACCTCCAGGAGGCCCCAAATTGATTGCAGAGGTCCTCACTTGATTGGGGTTTAACTGAGAGGGCCACAAAGCCTTGGGCTACCTACCATGAAATGAACCTCCATGATTGATCGGTATCATCGTTTGCTCCCTAGAACTGTGAGAGATCATAACAACAAGAAGGTGCTTCTGAATAGTTCTTATCATTTACAAACAGCCACTCACCTTTTCCAGTTGCACGTGTCTATTCAGGTGTTCACATGGTGTTCACTTGTTCTTTCTACATATCTTTCTACCATATACTTGTGATGGGAGCCCCTCAAAAGAAATGTGTTGATGATATTTCCTGTATTTCAGGGAACTGAGATATTGAAGACAAATATATATCCACCATTTCATTTGACCCTTCTAATTTCTTTGCCAAGCTAATCTTATTCTCTCATCCTCATTGCATAAATAAGGAAACTGAAGTTCAGAAGGTTTGAGTGAGTAAACTATGACCATGTACCAGGAGAATCTGACCTGGAATCCAGGCCTTTTGACCCAAGGTAAATGGCCAAGCAAGGATTTGTACAGCAGAAAAGTACTGGGAACTGACTTAGAACAAATTATATTTCATGTTTTTATAATTTTGATAAAATGAATCTAATGTTATGTATAACTAAAAATCACCAAAAAAAGAAAAAAAAAGACAAGGGTCTAACTTCTACAATTTTGCTTTAAAGGAGGAAAAAAAATAGAATGGAGAAGGCCATTGTACTGGTTATCTGACTGTACAACAAATTCCCCAAAACATAATGGGGTAAAGTGGTGATCATCATTTGTCATGAACTCTCATTGTTCTGGGGTGCAAGGCAGCTCTTATTTGGGGTTTCTCATGCAGTTGCAGTTAGATGGCTGGAGGTGGGGATATCGCTAAGCCTTCTTCTCTGTCTGTGCTTGGGCTGGGAAGACTCCAACAGCTGGGGCTGCCACAGCTGGGCTCCTGGTCTCTCTGTGTGGTCTCTCTACACAATCCCTCCAGCAGGGCAGCTTCGGGACAGCTGGATTTCTTACATGGCAGCTCAAGGCTCCCAAGGTGAGTGTCCCATGAGAGGGAGCCAGGTGGAAGCTGTATTGCCTTTTATGATCTAGCCTGGGAAATCACACAGTGTCACTTTTTGTTACTTTTGTGACTGTTTATTAGAAGTGAGTCATGAAAGCCAGCTCATATTGAAAGGGGGAGGAATTAGGCACTGCTTTTTCTTGGGGGGAGCTGTCAAAGAAACTGGAGACATGTTTAAAAACAATCACAACTAGGTTCAGACCACTCCTCAGTGAGATTCCTTTTGAGGATCCCAAATGGGACTCCAGCAGAGTTAACCCTCTCATCTACCTTCTGTCACTGGCCACACTACTGGCAGGATCTGTGAGGTAACTCAGACACTGGTTGATGGCACCACACTTGAGTACTATGATGCCAAAAGGCCAAGCAAGGATCACGAGGGACCTGTCTCCTGTTGAAATTGTCACAGCGACTCTTAACCAAAAGCCCTGGAAAGAATACTCAGTGGGAACTGCTCTCTGAGGTGGCAGGTAGTAGCCCCCCGCGATAGTCCCAGGGCCAGAGCTGCTGAGAAGGTGTGTTTGGCTTTGGGCTGAGACACATTAAAGCCCCAGCGTCTCAGTTTCATTTTGAACCTGACAGATAAAAGGCCGACTTTGACGGAGAATATTAACTTTCTGGCTCCCACCCAAGAAAGCAGAACAGATGAGGAAATAATATAAAATAAAAGGCGTCTGCAAACACTGATTGTCGGCTGCTTTCCATAAAATACGCCCACTGTTATGTGTAACACTCTCTGAGTCTTTCATTTCTCAGCTCCCTCCCTCTTTTTTGCTCCTGGTGCTGAAGGAACTGCCTTCTCTTATTTAGGAAAGAAGACAGACAGAAAGGGAGGAAAGGGTGCATGTGCTAAAAACAGCCCCCAGCTCCTCTCCAGGAGGCACCAAGCAGGTGCACCCACAGGCTAAAACTTCTTCTGACTCCTTGAGAAGAGCAGAGGAGGCTCCCAGCGCCAGCCCCAGGACAACTGTGTCTGCAACCCCTCCCCTCTCCTGGTACCAAAATGGCTGCCTTCAGGCACAGGGGAGCAATGACTGTTATGAAGGTACTTCTAGTTGTGAGCCCTCCTGCAGGCAGTTCAAAGAGGCCCTCGCAGCCACTCACAGACTGCCCACGGCTAACTCTTGTATTAGTCAGTTTGGGCTGCCATAATAAAGTCTCATGGACTAGGGGCTCAAACAACAGACATTTATTTGTTACATTCTGGAGGCTGGAAGTTCAAGATCAGAGTGCCAGCAGAATTGGTTCCTTCTAAAGGTCATGGAGAAGAATCTGTTCCAGGACTTGACATATAATAGGTAGCTGTCTTCCCCCTGGGTCTTCATATCGTGCTTCCTCTGTGAGGATGTGTCTGAACTTCTTCTTATGTGACAGGTGTCCTCAGTGCAACTTGATCACCTCTGTAAAGACCTTATCTTCAAATACAGTCACATTTCAAGGTACTGGAGGTAAGAAATTCAACATAAAAATTTGGAGGAGGACACAATGGAGCCCATAGCAACTCGACAGCCCCCAAATAGAAATAATAACAGATGCATGTGCCCTTAGCTGTGTTCGGAGTAGCAGCCTAGTCCCAGAACCTGCCCAATGAACACCTTACATTGTTAGGCACCCTGCCTTGGCCTGCCATTATGCCTCATGACCTCTGCTGTTTGTTCTCCTTTATTGCCTGCCTCTGTGGAAGCCCAAGCTTGCAACCAGAGATGCAGGCAGGCAGGCAAGGGGTTCCTTGAAAAACAGAATTTTGGAGGGCATCCACTGTCTGCACTATACCCTAGTCACTGCACAGCTGACCCGGTTCATAAGGAAAGGCTTCTGCACCTTCTAGAAGCAAGAAATGGAAGCCGGCCAACTGTCCCAGACACTTCCTTTGTGTAATCAGGGCAATGAATAGAAACTAAAACTCTGCCACCAACTAGATCGGGATACAGAGTACTTAGCCATAGTTCAGCACATCTAATTTTCTGAACTATAGAATGAAGAAAAGGCCATCTATCCAAGTGTGATTCAAAACCCCATTGAACTGGTCCACTCTACCAAAGTTTGGCCCACTCTGTTGGTTGAACCTATGAGAGCAGACTATCTAGTAAGCCTACCGAAGGGGGCAACTTCTTCCACAGACTTCAGAGTAAAAGATCACAAGTTGCCATGAAGCCAAAGAGTGCCAAATGGAGCCAGTGCCCATTCCTTGCAACTTCATATAAAATCAGTTTATTTCTGGATGCTTTCCTCTGTTCCATCGATGGATGTGTATGCCCCTTTGATAACGCCATGCTGTCTCAGTTACTGTAGCATAAGCCTTAAAATCAAGTAGTGTGACTTGTTTATTTTTTATTATTTTTCAAATGTGTTTTAGTTCTTCTAACTTCTTTGCCTTTCCATGTAAATTTTAGAATCAGCTTGTTTATATATGTTTAAAAAGATTCTGCTGGGATCTTAATAGGTATTGCATTAAATCTGTGTAAATCAATTTTGCAAGAATTTACTATGTTGAAATTTATCAATGCATGACCATGGTATATGGCTATTCCACGATATGCCACCTTTTCTCCACTTTTTAAAGTCCTCTTTGATTCTTTCATCACTGTTTTGTAGTGCTCATCATATTGATCCTGTATCTACTTTGTTACATTTATGCCAGAGTATTTCATTCTTTTAGAGCTATTATAAATTGTGTTGCTCTTTTTAAATTTTGCTTTAGTTTTGTATGTTGAACTTATATCTTCATACTTGCTGAACTCACTAGTTCTAGGAGGTTTTGTTTCTGTTTTGTAAGTCCCTTTGTATTTACTATGTAGACAATCATGTGGCATGCAGAGTCACAATTTGATTTCATATATATGTATATATTTATGCCCTTTGTTTCTTTTTCTTGACTTATTGCACTGCCTAATTCACTAGTGTTGAATTGTGGGATGGTGGGGTGATTGTGGTCATCCTTGCCTTGTTTATGATCATAGGAAGAAAACATTCCATTTTTTTTGCCATTAAGTATGATGTTAACTGTAGGATTTTTTTAGATACACCTTTATTGTGCTGAATAAAAGCCCTTCTGTGTTTAATTTGCTGACAGTCCTAGTCTGTCATCATGAATGAATATTGAATTTTATCAAGTGCTTTTTCTTCATCAACTGATACAATCTAGTGATTTTTTTTCTTCCTTTACACTATCAACAGTGTGCATTATATCTATTCAGTTTTGAGAATTGCATTCCTGGAATAGACCCACTTGGTTGAGTTATTGGTTTAGAAATTGGTGTATTCAATTTTCAAATTTTTTCAGTGAGAATTTTTATGTATGTTCATGAGAGATATTAGCATGTAGTTTTCTATGCTTGCAATCCCTTTATCTTGCTTTGTATCCAGGTACTGCTGGCCTCATAAAATGAGGTGGAAAGTGTTCCATCCTCTGCTGTTTTCCAGAAGAGATTTATGTGAAACTAATGTTATTTCTCTTTTAAATGTTTGGTAGAGTTTTCCATCTAGACCTAGAGATTTCTTTTCTGGAAGATTTTAAACTATAAATTTAGGGTTTTTTTTAAATAGTTAAAGGAGTGTTCATTTATTTATTTCATCTTGGGAAAGTTTTTCTAATTTGTGATTTATAAGGATTTGGACCATTTAATCTAGCTTGTCACATTCATGTTCACAGAGTCATTCATATTGTTCCCTTATTTTCCTTTCAATATTTGCAAAATCTGTAGTGATATTCTCTCTTTCCTTCCTGAGATTAGCAATTTGTGTTCTCTCTCATCACTCTCACTAGAGATTTATCAATTCTATAGATGTTTTCAAAGTGCCTGTTTTTAGTTTGATTGATTTTATCTATTGTTGATTTTTCCAGTTCATTGATCTTTGCTTTTTATTACTTCCTCCTTCTGCTTGATTTGAGTTTACTTAGTTCTTTTTCTAATTTCTTATGATAGAAGCTGTTTGTTATTTGATACCTTTTGCTACTGTAAGCATGCAATGCTATAAATTTCCCTTTGAGTTCTGTTGTAGACATATCAAGCAAATTTTGATGTTACATTTTAATTTTTGTCCAATTCAAAAATTTTAAAGTATTCCCTTATATTTCTTTTTTGATTCATGAATTATTTAAAAATGTGCTGTTCACCTTCCCACCATTAGGAACTTCTGCTATCTTTCTTTCTTTATTTCTAGTTTAATTTCATATGATCTGAGAGCAAGTGTTGTATAATTACAATTCTTTGAAATTTGTTAAGATTTGTTGTACAATGTCTATTGTGGTGAATGTTTCATGTTCGCTTGAAAAAAATGAGTATGCATTCTGCTGTTGTGGGGTGGAATGTTCTATAAATGTCAATTAGATTCAGTTGGTTGACATTATTGTTCAGTTCTTTTATATACTTGCTGATTTTCTGCCTACCAGTTCTATTACTGAGAAAGGAGTGTTGAAAAGTTTCTAATCATAATTGTGGATTTGTCTATTTCTCTTTTCAATTCTGTCAATTTTTGATTCATGTAGTATAAATTCTTTTGTTAGGTGCATGCACACGTAAAACTGTTATGTCTTCTTGGTGAATTGATCTTTTCATTGTTATGTAATATCCCGTTTGATCCCTGGTGATTTCCTCTGCTCTGAAGTCTTCTTTGTCTGCTATCAATAGAACCACTTCAGCTTTCTTTTGATTAGTGTTTCTATGGTACATCATTTTCCTTCTTTCAATTTTAATCTACCCATATCATTATATTTGAAATGAGTTTCTTCTGAACAGCTTATAGTTGGGTCATGTTTTCTTTTATTAATTATTTATAACCATTGTCCTTTTAATTAATATGTTTAGACCATTTAGAGTCATGTAATTATTGATATATTTGGGTTAATTTTACCATTTCATTATTTGGCTTGTTTGTTCCCTCTATTTTTTGTTCTTCTATTTCTGCTTTCTGGACTATGTTTTGTTCATTTTAACTTTTTTTAGATAAATTTTTTGGAAATATTTTAGATGGACAAAAAAGTGGTATTGATAACACAGAGAGTTATTATGTACTCCTCAGACAGTTTTACCCGATGTTAACATCTTATATTACTATGATATATACTTGTCAACATTAAGAAAATAATTTGGCACATTATTATTTATTAAACCCAAGACTTTATTTTAAGTTTGCCAATTTTTCTACTCATCTAATTTTTCTATTCTTAGATTCAGTCCAGCATACTGCATTGTTCAGTGATAGTGTCATTTTGGAAAGGGGAAGAATTGGGAACTGAATTGAAGCATTTGAACATTTTTAGTATTCAATTTTATCTATTATGATTTTTATTATATCTGGCATAGTTATTTTAGTCACTGTTCTAGGGATTACAAAACACATACTAAACTTTTCACCATCAGTTTAGAATCAATATTTTGCCACTCCAATTGAAAGGTAGAAAATATAGCACCATTTAGAGTAATTTGCCCTCCTCCTTTGGGCTGTGTTTGTCTATATATTATTTTTACGTCTACCTACATTAAAACCCCAGAAAGTAATGTTGTAATTCTTACTTTCAATGGTCAAACATAAATTAAATATCTCAAAATAGGAGAAGAATCTTGTATATTTACCCAGATCCAGACTATTTCCATCGCTCTTCCTTTATTTCTGGTATTCCAAGTTTCCTGTGATATCATTTTCCTTTTGTTTGAAGAATTTCCTTTAGCAATTCTTTTTAGTGATGTTTTTCTTTATTGTGTTCTTCATGATTCGAAATCTAAAGATTTTTTCCATGTATCAATTCTTTTTTTTTCAAATGAGAGAATTTCTCAAAAGAAACATGGGCCAAACAAAATGTAAACTATTGAAATCAGAATTTTAAGATTCATCTATTATTTATACCCTTATCAAATGAATATGCCCTCAAAACTCTTCTCCAGTAATTTTTTTTCATTTGTCCTTTATTAAATGTTTTTAGTGTATTGTAGTCGCATATAGTAGTGGAGTTCATTTTGACATTCAAACATGCATAGAATATAATTTGCTCCATTTCAACTCCTCGCACTTCCATTTTTTCTTTCCTCCTCCCTCTCTGTATTCCCTTTCCTCTACTCTACTGGTCTTCCTTCTATTTATTTATAGTTTTTTTAATGGTGCATTATAAACATACATCAATGTGGAATTAACTGTGGTATATTCATATATCTACATAGCATCATTTGGTCAATTTCATTCCAAGTTCTTCCCTTTCTCCATCCATTAACATACAGCCACCTTTACCAATTCTTTTAGAGCAAATCTATTGGTTACAAATTCTTTCAGTTTTCTAGCATCTAAGAATATCCTTATTTCACCTTCATTCATTCCTAAAGTATATTATTGCTCAATTTAGGATTGTGATTACAGTTTTTTTTTTTCCTTTCTGCACTTTAAAAATATTGTGCCACTTTTTACTGGCCTTCATGAAGTCTGATGAGCTATCCACAGTCATTCAAATTGCTGTCTCCCTGCAGATAATGTGTTGTTTTTCTTGGGAAGCTTTCAAGAGATTTTTTTTTCCATCTTTACTTTCCACCAGTTTATAATGTGTGTAGGCATGGATTTCTTTGGATTTGTTCAATTTGGCATTCACTTGGCTTCTTGAATATTTAGGTTTATATCCTTTGCCAAACTTGGAAAGGGCTATGGTTTGGAACATCCTTCCAGAGCCCATTTATTAGTGGTGTGGTCTGCAGTTTGGCACAATTGGAAGGTGGTGGAAACTTAAAGAGGTGGAACATAGTGGAAGGAAGTTAGGTCATTGGAGGTGTGCCCTTGAAGAGGATATTGGGACATTGGCCTCTTCATCTCTCTCCTCTCTCTTTGCTTTCTGGCTGCCATGACGTAAGCAGTTTCCTCTGCCACGTGCCTTTGCCACAGGCTCAAGGCTGAAACCTCTGAAACCATGAACCAAAATAAACATTTTCTCATTTTAAGTTTATTATCTCAGTGACAAAAAAGCTGACGAAGGGCTGGGGTTGTGGCTCAGTGGTAGAGCATTTGCCTTGCAAGTGTGAGGCACTGGGTTTGATTCTCAGCACCGTATATAAATAAATGAATAAAATAAAGGAGCATCAACATCTAAAAAAATGATATTAAAAAACTGATGAAAACAAGAAGTTTTCAGACAATATTGTTTCAAATGATTTTTTAGCATCTTACTTTCTCCTCTCCTATGCGTCTCTGATGACATGAATGTTAAACCTCAAAGAACCCTGATGTGCTATTCTTTTTTTTCAGTCTTTTATGTCTTTTATTTAGATTGGATACTTTCTATAGATGTGTCTTCACATTTGCAGACTCTTCCCTTGGTATTGGGTCCATTCATTAAGTTTTTTGATTTCACTTATTTTATTTTTCAGTTTTAAAACTTTCAGCACAGTACGCCCACTATGAAAAGCAGCATAAAAATTCCTCAAAAAAAAAAATAGAACTGCCATATGACCCAGTTATATACCACTCCTTGATATTTATCCAAAAGAATTAAAGTCAGCATCCTTTAGAGACACATGCATGCCCATGTTTATAGCCACTTGTCAAGTTATGGAAGCAGCCTAAGTGTCCAGCAACAGATGATTGGATTAAAACAATCTGGTATATATACACAATGGAGTTTTATTTAACCATAAAGAAGAATGACATTGTCATCTGCAAAAAATGGATGAAAATGGAGATTATCATGTTGAGTGAAATAAGCCAGACTCAGGAAGACAAGAATCAAATGTTTACTTTCCTATGTGAAAGCTATAGGGAAAAAACAAAAAAAAAAAGAAAAGAAAGAAAAAGATGTCATGGGAACAGAGGGGAGATTATTAGGGTAGAGGAAGGGGGTCATGGGAGGGAGGGTGAAAAAGGCATTGAGAAGTGAAATTGATCACATTATGTTATATGCATTTGTACCAATAAGCCACAATGAAACCCACTATTCTATGCAATTATTATGCACTGATGAAAAAGCATTCATTGACCCTTCTTCATATTTTCTGTTCCTTTAATGAAACTTTCTGTTTTAAAAATTGGTCCAAGAGTGTTTGTAGTGACTTGTTTGAACAATGTTTTAAACAGGTGCTTTAAAATATTTGTCGTATAGTCTTAACAAGTGTTATCATTTTGTCATCGGCACCTGTTGATTGTCTTTTCCCACGTGAGTGGCAATTTTCATGGTTCTTTGTATGTTCGGAGTTGCATTCTGGACATTTTTGCACATTACTCTATGAGACTCTGGGTCTTATTTTAATTTTATGGAAAAATATCCGCATGTTTACTTTAGCAGGCTTTTTGTTTAATTAGGTTTAAGCTGCAAGTTACCATACACATTCTTGGGCTATGGTTTTTCTGTCAGTTTTCAAAGTTTTCAAAGGCTTTGTAGTGCACTTCAGATATGCCCTGGGTATGATCATCCAGTATCCTGTCTAGGACCTAAGCAGTGGTCTATTTTTTTAGTTCAGTTCTTAAACTCTTTGGTATGATAATTAAGAACAGAATCATGCTTGTGTGACTCGAGGGTACCTGGAAATAAAATTATGAGAAGTTTTTGGTGGGTGGTGGCACAATAAAGTAGGAAACAGGTATGCCAGCATCACTAGATAAAACAAAGCTAGCCCAGGGTGTTAGGAGTACCAGAGATAGGGACTATTTTACTCCCATCACAGGCCCTACTGTACTGGCCCTGAGCAGTGATACCAATGGAGGTCTTTGATAGGTAAATGGGAAAAGAATTAATTATCATATTAATACAATAAGCCCATAAATGTTTCCATCCCTAGATACCAGGTTAGAATTCTTTTCTTTTTAAAGAGAGAGAGAGAGAGAGAGAGAGAGAGAGAATTTTTTAATATTTATTTTTCAGTTTTCGATGGACACAACATCTTTATTTTATTTTTATGTGGTGCTGAGGATCGAACCCAGCGCCCCGCGCATGCCAGGCGAGCATGTTACTGCTTGAGCCACATCCCCAGCCCCCAGGTTAGAATTCTTAAACATCTCTCAGGCTACCATTCCATGATTTCTTTATTTTCTGCAGAATAGATAAACTTGAAAATAGAAATAAACTTGATCCCAGTGTCAGTTATCACTATGATTCTGCTTGATTTAGCATGTTTCAATCTGTCCGTTTTTTGTTGTTGTTTTTTTTTTGCAAGTAAGAAAAAAATGCACACTGGTGGGGATTTCTTTCTTTATTTTTCTCCTTCCCCTTCTCCTTCTCCTCCTTCTTCTTCGTCTTGCCTGGGATTGAACCCAGGGGTATTGAACCACGGAGCCATATCCCCAGTTCTTTTTTATTTTTTTTATTTTGAAACAGGGTCTTGCTAATTTGCTTAAGGCTTTACTAAGTTGTCCAGGCTGGCTTAGAACTTGGGATCCTCTTGCCTCAACCTTCCAAGCTGCTGAGATTATAGGTGTGCACCATTGCACCTGGCTTAGGGGATTTTCTGAATAAGCTATCTTAACTATTTAATGTTGGAAGGACCAAAGTCTGAGTTCTTGATCCTCCAGTTTCTATCTTTAATTATAACGTTAGTGATTCAATCTACTCTCATGATCCTCTTTAACATTTATATGACACTATCTCCCAAATTTTTATCTCTGGCTCAGACCTCACCCTTCAACTTCAGAACTACACATTCAAATCCCTACTCAACATTTCACCTGGATATCTACTGAGTACCAAAGATTGAACCCAAGGGTGCTGACCCACTGACCCACATCTCCAGCCCTTTTTAATTATTTTTATTTAGAGATGGGGTCTTGCTAAGTTGCTTAGAGCCTCGCTAAATTGCTGAGGCTGGCTTTGAACTGGTGATCCCTCTGCCTCAGCCTCCTGAGATGCTGTGATTATAGGTGTGCACCACCATGCCTGGCTTTACTAGGTCTAGGAAAATAAAAATATTCCAAATTGTAGTCACTCTGCTTCAGACCTTGCAGTACAGACTCTTCTTAGCACAGCAGCCAGAGTGTCTTTTTAAAACCTAATTTAGAGCCCTCCATCTTGTTCAGAGTCAAAGCTCAAATCTTATGACACCTATAGAGACCTTAACAATCTCCCCTGGCTAGTTTCACCTCTTAGTGGTAGTCCCTCCTGCTCAAGTGATGCTGGCATATTGACCTCTTTGCTGTTCTAATGCTCCAGAATGTTCCTGCTGCATAGTTTCGGTACTGACTGGACTTGCTTCCTGGGTCTGTCTTCCCAGACACTATAGAACCAGCTCCCTCACCTCTAAAAGTATTTACTCACTGTTTTATTTGTTTGTTTGTTTTGTACCAAGCATTGAACTCAGGGGCACTCTACCACTGAGCCCCATCCCCAGCCCTATTTTGTATTTTATTTAGAGACAGGGTCTCACTGAGTTGCTTAGGGCCTCACTAAGTTGCTGAGGCTGGCTTTGAACTTGCAATACCCCTGCCTCAGCTGGCTTTGAACTCACAATACCCCTGCCTGAGCCGCTGGGTTTACAAGCAGGCTCCACCACGCCCAGCTACTCACTGTTTTCTTTATAGTGATCCTTTCCCTGAACATCTTATCTAAAATTGCAGCTCATTTTGCCTTTCTCTTCATTGCTTTTATCCCATTGTCTGATCTAGCATATTAAACTCTTTATTTATTCATTAATCTATTAAAATAGGAGCTCCTTGAAGGCATAGGAGTTTCTGTCCTGTTTCCTGCTATATACCAGGATTTCACACAGAGTAGGTGCTTGATAAATTAGGTTGAAGGAATGAATAAAATCATCTCTTAGGTCTGATCTAACCATAGCCAGCTGAAGACAGAAGTTTGAGATTTTTATTGAGTGTTTCTTAGTGTGGACACGAAAAAGTTCCCCAGTATTTGCAAGAGCAGACTGGAAGTCATTGAAGGCATGGGATCTTCTCAAAGAAATCAATGATTTAGACACCTGCTGTTACTGCATCCTCCTAAAACCAAGTATCAGAAATGCCAAGAGCGTGAGGTTCTGCACAGATTGACTCTTTGCAAGGTGTTGGAAACAGGTACGGAATTAGAAACTGAGAGCTTTGTACTTGGATTGATTCGCAGGTTTCAGCATTTCAACTTCCCAAGTGCTGCTGCTGCTGCTAGTTTCTGAAATATCTCACAAACCGCCACCCCAGCGCAGGCGGCTGTGTGCACGTGCACACGCAGGCATACTCACGTGCTTCCCTGCACCAGGTGCTGCTCAACACAACCCATTCCCCATCCCAGCATACATCTGGAGGGCTGAGATGATTACTCAAGGATACTTTTGCCAAGACAGGATTTTCCAAGCTCTCCGTTTCCCAAGGGAATGAGGTGTGTCTGATGGCGTCCACAGTTCCCTCCTGCATCTGTCAGCACAGTAATATACGGCAGATAATAGGATTTCATTGCATTGTGGTGGTTTAAACAGGCGTGACAAGATTGTGATTTCAAACCTGCATAAGTCTTAGACACCTGAGTGATCCTGGATTCTCTGCCATCTTTCTGGAAGACCAGGTTAAATAGCCTGGTGATTCTTCAATCTTAGAACTCATCCTCGGCCCTTCATCTCCATGCACAGTGCAAACTGACCAAAATTCCCTTTTGGAATCTTCCCTTTTCCACCCTGATTCTGCATCCCCAGAAATCAACCCTCAAGGGCTTCAGATTTCTGGTAAGGAAGCTCTCTCTGAGATTTGTAACACAGAACAGTTATATGAGATGTTTTGCTTCTTCTGTGTCTGAGTTAAGTGAATTGTGGAGACTCTTGTAAAAGCAGAATCCAAGCAAAGTTAGAGCCCCTTTCTGGTAAAATACACATAAACACACAATGGTGCATATAGTCTTATGGATTCCAGACACTCTCAGAACTCCAGATTAAGAATAACACATCTATTATGTCAGTGATCTATTTAAAACAATTTTTATAGATGTATAAATAATATACAACAAAATGCAGCCATTTTAAGTGTACACTTTGATGATTTTTGACAAATGTATACACCCATATAATCATTATACCATGAATATACAGAAGATCTCCATCTCTCAAACACAGCCTTTCAACAAATGGTACTGGGACAACTGGTTATCCATATGTAGAAAAATGAAACTAGACCCTTATCTCTCCCCCTGCACATAAATCAACTCAAAATGAATCAGAGATCTGAGAATCACACCTCAGAAACCATGCAACTTCTAGAAGAAAATGTAGGGTCAGCACTCCAGTTTTAGGCACAGGCAATGACTTTCTCATTAGGATCCCTAAATAGGGATAAGCCAAGAGTTAATAAATGGGACAGCATCAAATTACAAAGAGTCTGCACAGCAAAAGAAACAATTAGGGATGTGAAGAGAGAAATAGAGAATGGGAGAAACTCTGCTAGCTATTCTTCTGACAGAGGATTAATATCTAGAATGTAAAGAGCTCAAAAAAATTTACACCCCCTAAAAAATAACCCAATTAATAAATGGGCAAATAAATTCAACAGACACTTCTCAAAAGGAGAAATTCAAATGACCAACATATACATAAAAAATGCTCAACATCATTAGCAATTAGGGAAATGCAAATCGAAACTACAGTGAAATTTCATCTCACACCAGTCAGAATGGCAGTCATCAAGAATACAAATAGTAATAAATGCTGGAGAAGATGTGTAAAAAAAGAAACATTGTTGGTGAGATTATAAATTAGTACAACCACTATGGAAATTAGTATGGAGGTTCCTCCAAAGACTACGCATGGAACCACCATATGACCTAGCTATACCATTTCTCAGTATTTATCCTGAAGAATTAAAGTCATCTTACTATAGTGATACATGCATACCCATGCTGATGGCCAAACTATGGAACCAGCCTAGGTGGATGAATGGATAAAGAAAATGTGGTGTATATATGCAATGGAGTTTTATTCAGCCATAAAGAAAAATGAAATTATGGCATTTGCAGGGAAATGGATGGAACTAGAGATCATCATGTTAAGCAAAATAAGTCAAACTCAGAAGGTTAAGGGTCCTATGACTTTTTCATATGTGGAAGCTAGAGAGGAAAAAGGAAAAGAAAGTGGGGGCAGATCTCATAAAAATCAAAGGGAGACCAGTAGAGGAAAGGGACCAAGGGGAGGGAGGGGGAAATGCTGGGGAGTGATATTGGCCAAATCATATTGTTATATTGTGTGCACGTACAAATATGTAACAACAAATCCCATCAATATCTACAACTATAATGCACCAAAAAATGTGGAAAGACAAAAAAAATAAAATTTCCATTTTTTCTAGAAATGTTCCTGTTCCACTTTCCAGTGAAAACCTCCCTCCCAAGATTACCAAAGCAGCCAGTATTCTGAGCTCTATTACCATAGAATAGCTTTGCCTATTCTAGAACTTCATATAAGTGAAATCACAATAATCAACCAATCATGCAATCAAATGCCGTTTGCATTTGGCTTTGTTTGTTTAATGTATTTTTTTACATTCATCATATTGATACTTTTTTATTCACAAAAATATAGATATATCACAATTAGTTTATCTATTTATTTGTTGATGAACACTGGAATTATTTCCAGGTTTGGAGTATTGATACATAAGTCTGTGGACATATAATTTCTTTTCTCTTGGGTAAATACCTAAGAGTAGAATGATTGGCATGCTTAACATTTTAAGGGACTGCCCAAATTTCCCAAAACATTTATTTAACCATTTTACATTCATGTTAGTAGTGTACAAGAGTTCCACTTGCTTTTTGCATGTCAAAGAGGACTTCTAGGGAAGGCAATGATTAGCTCTCAGAGCTGACTATGGTGGTAGAATTTTAGGTGTTAGTGTAGTGGGGGAAAGTTTTGAATTCGGGGAATATTCTAGAACTCCACAAATCACACTACAGGAGTCATCTTCCAATTTATGTCACTGCCTCCTCCAAGAAAGAACTTCCTTACATATATGTTCATAGCAACAAGGGAGCCAAGCAAAGTCTGTGATTGTGAGGAGATCAAGTGGGATATGGCAGGGTGAAAAGAGTCCTGAATTTGTTATCAAAGACCCAGCTCTTCATGGATCTAGCTGATGATCATGATCCCTAGTCTAGATCTCAGTGTTCTTTTCTGTGAAATAAGGATCATCAGGCCCATTCTACCTGAATCACAGGGTTACAGTAAAGGATAACCCTGACAGAGAAGTCATCTGCGTGAGTCTTTACCAAGGTAGGGAATGTAATAGTGGTCACAGGGCTAGCATGAGTCCCCAGATTCTCAGAGTTCTGGAGCCTTGGAGCTCATACAGAGAGGCAGAGGGAAGGTGTGGATGGCCCCACTTCCTAGGCAGGGGCAAGTCTTACTCTATGTAACCTCCCTGAGCTTAATTTTCCTCTCTGTTAAAGGAGGATAATACCTTCCTTCCCATCATAGCAACTTAATTCAAGGGCAAGACCTTAAGGTCCAGAAATTAAAAAAAAAAACTGTGAGATAGAAGCATCTTTGCAAATTGCTGCACCATCCATCCATGTGAATGCATTGGACTTTGGAAGGATGGCTGGGGCTAAGGCTGGGGCTGGGGCTAGGGCTGAGGCTGGAGCTGTCAAGTGAGTCCAAGAGATCCAGTTCTGCTGAACCTCCCATACCCTTGCTGAGCTTATCAAACCTCTGACTTTCTTTATGTAAAATGGAGATAGTGCTACCTCTTGGGATGGAGGATTCAATGAGTCAAAGAATGTGGATACAGTGTCAGGCCTAGGGTTGCCAGAGAAGCTGCCCTGTAAAACAAGGTAGTGTAGTGAAGTTAAGAAGGTTAAAATGACCTCTACTGTCCATTAGCTGTGGGCCTTGACAAGTTTTGTAGTTTTTTCTCCTACCTTAGATGGGATCTCAGGGAAACACTCTTGACAGAGATGGAGATGGAGATGGAGATGGAGATGGAGATGGAGATGGAGATGGGGATGGGGATGGGTATAGGGATGGGAATGGGGATTGGAATGGGGATGGGGATGAGAATGTGGATGTGGATGGGGATGGAGATGAGGATGGGGATGAAGATGGGAATGGAGTTGAGGATGGGGATGGGGATTGGGATGGGGATGGAGGTGGAGATGGGGATGGGGATGAGATGGAGCTGGGGATGAAGATGAGGATGGAGATGGGGATATGGATGGAGATGGAGATGGAGTTGGTAATGGGGATGGGGATGGGGATGGAGATGGAGATGGGGATGGGGATGGGGATAGAGAAGGGGATGGGGATAGAGATGGAGATGTGAGTGCAAGAGATTTACTGAGGAATATCCTTAGGATCAACAGTAAGTGGGGAAATGAGGCCAGGCTGGGCTGAGGGAGGAGTTGAATTGCTATGATGGAGTCACAAACTGGCCCCCTGGGATCTCTGGAGCTGGGGTGACCCTGATGAGCTGTCCTGAATTGAGATAAGACAGCGAGCCTTTACCACCTCGTGTGACTCTGTCATTGAATGTGGGGGCAAGGTCTTAGGTCAGTTTCTGGAGGGGCATTAATGTAAATTGTCCCCTTGCCAACATTCCAAGCAACTGAAAGAATGTGTGCCTCAGTCCTGGAGGGACATCTGGCAGCACACTACAATATCCACTGTACCTCTCTGAGCCTCACATCCTCTGTTTATAAAATAGGAACTATAATAATGCCTACTTCATTGGTTTAAATCAGGATTAAAAGAGTTAATATAAGTCCTTAAGACGGTGGCTTCATGTGTGTTATTTGTAAGGCTAGTATTTTAGAAAACATTCAATAAATCCTCTTTAAATGAATGAATAAATGAATGTGCTCTTTCAACCCTGTCCAAAATGAAAGACAAATGTCACGTTTGCCCATTTGGGAGGAAAAAGCCCACTAGCCAGGTGACAAAGCATTTGGCTGGAAAGCGGAGAATTTGATGTGTTTTAGACCATGGGACTCTCATGCACACAGGAAATTTAAATCTCTTTTTCAAAACATTTGCTGCACCTGAGGGTCCGGTATTCCCCATGTGCTCCTTGCCAGAGCCCTTTATCCTCAGTGTGTTGAGCTGCAGTATGGGGATTTGACAGCTGAAGACAGCTCGGCAGGGTGCAGGAAAGTAGACATTTAATGTGCTTTGACAATACAAAGGGTTATATAAACGACCCAGTTTCTGTAATTTTGCTGTAACTGTCATGGGAATTGGTATAGACAGATATGGAGAAGGCCCTGTTTATGCACTTAAACTTTAAAAGGTTTAACCACTAAACACACAGTCTCTTTCTCTTCCCCTCCCCTCCTCGCAATCCTGCATTTAAATTTCATTGAGGTGAGGGGCATGGGGCTAGGGGATGGCAGTTGGAATAATGGGTTGCCTTTATTTGCCTGCCTTCTGGACCAGATCCCCACTTTCTGACTCCCAGTGAGCGCCTGCCCCTGGCCAGCCTCTTCTGGAAGATTTCCCCACCTGCTCACAACCCCAAGATGCAGAGAAGGGGAGGGAAGGCAGGAAGGGAAATTCACTGGCTCTGAGCTCACGGCTTTTGCCCAATTTAAATCTGGTTCCCGTCCCAGTGTTCAAAGCACGTTGCTGTTTGATTCTTGCCATCTCATCTTAGAAGACTTTTCCCAAGGTGGGGGTGGGGAGAGTTCTAAAGCCAGACAGGCAGGAGGCGGGAGGGTTTATACAGGCAGATACCACAGGCTTCCAAGCTAAGTGCCTTAGCGGGGAAAGCTCCCGGCTGCTGCTGACATTTCTCAGACAGGAGATCAATAAGTGGGCAGAGCTTGAAAAGCAAATCATGCTTCGACCTGCCCTGGGGAATCCTCAGCAACTGTCACGGCAGAAGAGACGTCCCAGAGGAGGCCTAGAAAGACAGGGGGACACAGATAGCCTTGATACAGCCGAGATGGGGGGCAGGGAAATCGAGACTGCCCACAGAGATGAAAGGAGTAAATGCTGCCATCTCCCCCACCCCCACCCTCCCTTCACAGTTCTTGCTGAGTGCCTTAAGACCCCTGGCTTCTGCCTCCCAGGTAAAAGCAGACACTTGGAGGTGGATTTGCAGCTCATGTGGCATTTCGGGTCCAAAGGAGCCTGGCGTGAGCAAGGAAAGCTACTCCAGATGGGAGACCTTGAATCAGTGATTGGGCACTTCTGACAGACAGAAGGCTTATTCTCCATCCCACTAGCACCTAAGAAGGGTCCAAAGGTTTCTCCATGCTTCATTCAGATGTGCAAAGGAATTTTCTAAGCAGATATGTGTGCACACACACAAAAGTGCACACTAAACTTGGTTCTGATTTAAACAATCTCTTTGGGAAATTGTGTTTCTTTCACTTTCAGTAGTTGCTTGCTTCCTGCTGCTCTCCTTCTCTCTTGATCCTTTCATGATGTCATATGGGTATGGTGTGGGAGCATGCTACTTCCCATGGTCTTGGTAGAAAGAGATCTATGTGACATTACTGTTCCCCTTTCTGGGTCCTGCATGTCTCCACTGCAATCAATGTTCACAATGCTGACAACTGCTAAGTCTGCAAACTTGAAGTTAGTGAACTTATGGCATCCTGTCCCTGTCCTTGTGGTCCTCCAAGCTGTGTCAGTTCCTGCTGAGCTGTCCTGAATTGAGGTAAGACAGCAGGCCTTTACTACCTCATGTGACTCCGTCATTGAATACAGGGGCTACTGAAAACCTTCTGAGGTATGGCCATGATTCCATGATTCTATTCAGGTAACGCAGTCAGTTCACTTGGCTCTAGGATTGTTTTTGTTCCGCAGTGATAAATCCTTCTGGCAAGTTCTCTAGCCAGTGTCTTGCCAACATCTATATTCTTCTGGAGATCTTTAGACATTTCTGTGATCTTTAGCAAATGGAACCCAAGATATCTCAGGAATGCTACTCCAACTTATTCTATGCCTCACTAGTAGCTATGTTAGTTTATCATGGCTTGCTATGATGATGGGCTCCTCTGGATCCCTGCAGGGAGGATGGAAGATTAGCTTCTGCCCTTGACTTTTCCCTTTGCTCCCATCAGATAATTACCCATTCAAACTTTGGTCCAGACAGGGCCAGAAGAATCAGGCTTTTCTGGTCTGGTTGGAATTTTGGTCATCATATACCCTATCTTCCTGAACCATGTTTCCTCACAGTTTAGCCTTACTGACTGAAATTGTATAGAGAAAGAAATTATTTCTTGTCTTATTTTGAGTTCTGTTGAAAGCAAAGCATGACACAAGGTCATGGACAAAAGTATTTTGAGAGATGAACCCAGTAAAGGAGTGAATGAAGGAAAAAAGAGAGTGAGACAGGGTTGGAAGAAACCTCAGTAAAATGAAAGGCAACAGGGGCCGATTTCTCAAGAAAGTATAGAGAATGCCTTATAGCATCGTTAACTGGAGGGACCAGAAGCTGGGGCATTAGTCTGCCTGCTGCCATCTGACCTTGGTGGAGGATTTTTCTTTGGAAATATTAATTCCCTCCCTCTTCTGAACTGCACAAACACAGAGATCAGGCAAACTCCCATGTGGATGGAGAAGACCCAGGGCATAAAGAAGACAGATATGCTCAGCTTGAGAAGAGTACCCACCATAGTTGTGGCTGCAATTAGAGGTGGGTCAAGGGGGAAAAAGGGTTATCAGAAATGCCTGGTATACTACCCACAAAGGGAATTTAAACAAGGAGAAATTCTTTATAACATATTCATTAGAGCAGCCTTAAAGTTCTGATCTAACCTTCTTTTTTAAAGTAGGTAAACTGAGGCCCTAAGGAATTCCATTTTGCCCAAGGTCAAAATGATGAAACTCTGAGTCAAGAACTTGAAACTAGGTGCCAGAGAGTCATGCTAGAACTCTTTTGCTGTACTATTACAGAGTCATTCAGTCAACAATTATATCTTTGTTGACTTGCTATGGGCACTCATTGAAAAGTAAAAGTACCTGCTTTCAAGGAATTTTCTGTCTAGATGATTAGAGAAGTTTGGTTCTCAGTCATCACCATATGCATTTTCCAGGGAAGGAGGTAGCTTTAAATACCCTCTATTCAACCAGACAGTGTTCCAGACACATAAGAAAGAGGCCAAAGGGCCCAGAAAATACAGAGTACCTATTATAAATATGCATTTAGCCAACTTTAATTGAATACTAACCTGAGCTAAGAAGGTTTGGAAAGCAGCCTTTAAGAGTACCTTCCATGTTCCCTGCCTCCTGGTATTCATGCCCTTGTGAAATAATTTCCCCCTTGAGCGGAAGCTGAACCTAGAGACTCACTTCTAATAGATAGGATATGGCAGAAGTAATAGAATGTCACTTTTTTTGTGGTACCAGGGATTGAACCCACAGGTGCTTAACTACTGAACCACATCCCTGGCGCTATTTTATGTTTTTATTTTGAGACAAGGCCTCTTTAAATTGAGGAGGCAGGCTTTGAACTTGCGATCCTCCTTCCTCAGCCTCAGCCTCCTGAGCCACTGGGATTGCAGGTATGCACCATGACACCTGACTAGAATGTCACTTTTAAGATTATGTTTATACAAAGACCATAGCTTCTTCTCTGAATGCTTTCTCTTATACTCTCTGTGTTACTTGCTTCTGCCATAATAAGCTGTTATGTCATGAGACAACCCTATAGAGAGTCCCATATGAGTGAGTTTGGAAGTGGACCTCTGAGGCCCGCCAGAATTCATGTGAATGAACTCAGAAGCACATCCTCCTCAAGATGAGTCTTGAGATGAGACCCAAGTGATAGCTTAATTGTAGCTTAGTGATTCATACTGACCCAGAGGATTCAGTTAGATCATATCCAGGGTCCTGACCATTACAGATTGTGAGATGATTTTTTGTTGTTGTTGTTGTTGTTGTTGCTACATTTTGGAATAATTTGTTACATGACAGTAGATAACCAATATAGAATGCACTGAAAAGTGCAAGTAACATCTGGACTTCTATCATAATAGAAATCTATTCAAATTATTTTAAACAGAAAGGAGCATATATTGCACGAATTTGTAGTTGTCTTCCTGAACTCAAGGGCAAGAAAGACAGTAAAAAATGAAGACCAGAACCAGAACTTAAAAGGCATGAAGAACCAGGTAGTGGGTCACTTTTTTCCTCACTTCTTCTGTCTAGGAAGCCATTCAATGTTTTGTGATGGCCTACTTTTGTATTTTCAATTTTTCCTTGTACATGGAAAAAAAAAAACAGTCGTCTTAGGGAGCCTTACATATTGTGATGGCTCATTTTATATGTCAACTTGACTGGGCAAAGAGAGGCCCAGATAACTGGTAAAACATTTTTGGATGTGTCTGTGAGGGAGATGTTGGAAGAGACTAGCGTTTGAATTGGTAGACTAAGTAAAGAAGGGTTGCCCTTGTCAATGTGGGTCGGCCTCATCTAACCCATTAAGGGCCTGAATAGAACAAAATGGAGAGAGAAGGGTTAATTTACTCACTCTGCTTGAGCTGGGACATCCATCTTTACCCTGCTCAGACACTAGTGCTCCAGGATCTTAGTCTTTCAGACTCCAACCAGGACATATACCATTGGCTCCTCTGTTTCTCATGCTTTGACTAGAACTACACTATTGGCTCTCTTGGGTATCCAGCTCACAGACCATAGATGAGAGGACTTCTTAGCCTCCATAATCATGTATACAAATGACTTATAGCAAATATATATATATATATATATATATATAATATCTGTGATATCTGTGTCATATATGATAAATATATCATATCTCTCCCTCTTTCTCTCTCTCTTTCTCCATATATATATATCCATTGGTTCTTCTCCTCTGAAGAATCCTGATACATGTGTCTTCTCCATTTGGCTACAACAGATACTTGAGTTGTGTGACTGAATTCCCAATTCCTGGAAGAGAACATCGATTGGCAACATCTTAGTTCAGCTGTCCATTTTTGTTCTCCCAACAGAAGAAGCAGATGGGATTATAGGGCTGTCTTCCCTCTCGGGAAGGTGTTTGAGAAGACGGTGTAGAAAATGTGGGCAAAGTAACCCATAAGTTGCTTGAGCTTCCTGTCAAAAAAACTTGCAATTTATTTGATTGGCATAAAAAAAAAGGATATTTAGACTGTGCCGCATTTTACTGGAACATCCTTAACTGGAGGACTTAGGTATATACTTAAAGAGACTCTCAAACACTGAGCTTTTGGTTGGCCATTTCTTGAGAACCACTACTTTTTGCTGGGCTTCAGTTACCGATAAGAGGAGTAAGTTAATTCCATGTGATCTCTACTAGCCCCCTAGTTTTAAAATCCTATGACTCTAAGGGAAGGAGAAAACAGAGAAGGCATCCCCAGACAGCCTTATGGAATTGTGGTGCTTAGCATTGTACAGCTGGATGACTGAGTTCTCCAGTATATGAGGCACCTGGCCACGACTGATATTGACCTTGAGAGCAATCAAACCACAGTGCCCCATATTTTAGAAGAAAGGCATGCATCTGAAAAGATGTAAATACACAGAACTTTGGAAGTTCCTGGTGGCCTTGAGCCTTATATAATCAAAGTCTACCCGGAGAATTCATAATGCAGAATATTTTAAAGATAAAAAACAATTTTATCCTCAAGGCTGTGCTGTCTTCTTGCAAAAAAGGTTATTAGGATGACCAGAGTTACTTTTGAAATGATGGGTTGGGATACACCCACTCACCTCCCCTCCCTTGCACATGTGCTCATGTGCACACACAATATCTCTGAGTCTTGATCTCAATAATTCCTTTCTGAGCTTTTTCTGAGCCACTCTGAGTTCAGCCTGCTGCAGACATCATCATATCTGGAGAACAACACCAATCAGCCTGTTCCCTTGTGTCATTTGTATGTCACCACCTTATTCCAGTGTTGGTGGATATTTTGGTTTATGTTTTATTAATCTTGGTGTCAAAACGCCCTCCTACATTTCACATTTCCATTAGCTGGAAGGAGAAATGGGTGGAAATAATTACCTCTGTTCAGTTCAGCCTGAAATAGAAGAAGGTGTGACTCGGGTCTGGAATCTGATAAGAAGGTGTGTTTCTAGGACATAGCACTTACACAAGGAATACCAATTTAATGTAGGAGACACATTTTTGCTTTGCTTTCCTTCTCCTTTCATTTTTACCCCCTTTCACAAAGAGAAGTGCTGTGTGTGCTAAGGGGCTGGGAACCCGACTACATCTTTGTGATAGCGGGAAGCCACCTCCCTCACCGGGGAGGATGGATTAGTTAATGCCTGTTAAATGCTTTGAAATGAAATGTCTTCTGTACCCAAATACTCAATCTGATTATAGCCCTAGGTTTGATATCACAGGAGGGAAATGTAGTTCCTGGCTGACATCACAGCTGTTGAAATGGGCTTTTCTTTGTAGAAGCTACAATTGCTTTTTCCCTCCTGATCAAAGGGCAAAACCTGGGAGAGGGGAAATGGCACTAGGGTCCTGCCCAATGGCTATGTGGGAAGGGAGGAGGACATACAGAGAGAAAACGACATGGAGCAAGGAGTATTGGAGGGGGAGAGAGAGGGAGACACACACACACACACACACACACACACACACACACAGAGAGAGAGAGAGAGAGAGAGAGAGAGAGAATATTCCAATTATTATCAGGATCAGAGCATTGTAGCCTACCCTTATATTTCTGTGAAACCTGCTCAAAGCAAATGTAGTCTTGGAAAAGATAAAGTTTATCCTAATCCCCCCCAAAAAAGCAAATTTTCTAAGTTATCAGGGATTATTTTATCTGTTTGCTTATTTGGTTAGTGGATTGCTTGTTTGGCTGCATCTTTTTTTACTTTAAAATCCAACCAAATATCACTTTTTTTTTAATTTGGCCAAGATAGCTTTTGCTTTTTGCCTTAAAATATGGCCTGATCACCTCCACCAGTTGTGGGAAGATGTGGGCCTTCCTCCTGGTAAATGACAGGTCCAGACTGCTTGAACTCTCTTGGATTCTTTCCTGTCTTCATCCACCTCGGAGAAACCTGTGCTCAGCAGTCACTACACCTGCCCTGGGGAATGCAGGCAGAAGAAGCTTGCTTTTACCCAATGGTCATGCTGAGCCTGCTAAGTTGGATTCACTTCTCTATCTGTGGGGAAGAGGACACAAGGCAACTCAGAGATAGAAAAGATAATGAGCAATGACAAGAGAGGGCTCCTGTCAGGGAAAATTTGACAAAGAGAAGGTGTGAGTACTGCTGAGTCTGTGAGTTATCCACCCAGGAGGCTGTCAGTGCCCGAGCCAGCAGATGCTCACCCAGAATGAGACGCACGGTCACTCATTCTTTCATTCATCATTTTTTCCTTCTCTTTTTCCCTTCCTTCCTTCCTTCCTTCCTTCCTTTCTCCTTCCTTCCTTTCTTCTTCCTTTTTTCCCATTTCTTTTAGTTTATGTTCATTCATTCACTATGTATTCATTAATTATAATATTTATACATTTGTCATTATATATGCATATGTATTTTTTTTCAATAAAAGTGTATTGAGTATTCCATGGGCCAAGTACTCTTCTAGGTCTCAGCCTAGAAATAATAAATAAGACAAGGATTTTGACTTAAAAGAATCAAATATACACCCCAAATCACCCTTTATAAATGAATCATAATACTTGTCTTAATGGAGTACCAGCAAAGTTTTCTGGTTTCTCAGAGGAGAAGGCTTCCATCCAGCTTGAGGGATCTCAGAAATTTTTATAGAAGAGGTAGCATTTGAGTTGAGCTGGGAGAGCTGGAAGGAACTTTCCTCCATGGCCTTGGGGATTGGCAAAAAATACAACTGGCAGTAGGCCCAGCTGAGGGAAGGTCATGGAGGCCAAATGTTGGATAAATGTCAGGAACAGTAAGGCACTCCAGATAACCCAGGTACAAAGTCAAATAAATTTAGGCAGGAGAAGGAACTGAAGGCTGCAGAGACCTGGGATGTACCACTTTCCTCTTCAAAATGAACACCACACCAAATGTTGATGGCCTCTTTCTGGAGCTGTAGAAGGATCTCCAAAGACCATAACTTAAACATGATCACTTGAGAAAAGCTGCCTGGATAGTGGGTGGGTGTCCTGGATTCTTTTCTCATCAACAATTCAACCTAGATCAGTCAACCACATTTGGTCATTTTCATCTAAGTATTATGCATCATAGTCCAAACTTATATAGAAAATGATTAACAGCAGCAGGTTTGGATTTGGGGTTTCACGGTCTCATATGATTTTTGAAAATCAAGGGAAGGGCCATAATGATGTCAACTTTTAGTTTGGTCAAGAAAGAACATACTTAAACTTTGCCAATTTACTATCACCATCTGTGTCAAAGACTGCTAGTTGCCTATCTAATATCCATTTTCCTTTTCTTCCTGACAGACAAAATACTACTTTGTTTTAGATGGCAATATGGCCAAAAGGAAACCATGTTTTCCAGTCTCATAGGTCACTGGATGGAGGGCCTAGGAAAACTCTTAAAGAGGGCTTTCCATGCTCTGGTTGGCATGACTCGTTCTCTCTCTCTCTCTCTCTCTCTCTCTCTCTCTCTCTCTCTCTCTCGTTTAAAATTACCACTTTTATAGGGCTGTGGTACACTAGGATCATGACTGTTAGGCTCACTCTGAGGTACTTGCAGCTTTTCCTACGAAGCTACAAGCAACATATCTGCCCTGTGCTTAGAATTCGCCAAAGTTTTCTTAGCGTTTTTAGTACACTGCAGCTGCTCCATATTTGACCCTTGTGGGTGTGTGAGGAGAGTGAGTATAGTGGGTTGGAGTCTGACCTCTGTCCCTTCTCTCTTTCTGAGACTACTTCTATCACTGCAAGAACTTTCCTTTGCTCCTGGTATCTGGTAATAACTACCTTTGTATCATGACTTTCTCATTTCATAGATGGCACTGTGCATTTTGCATTAGTCATGTTTAACTAGGACAGCATAAAGTACTTATGGACTTGGTTACAAATGTGTTGGATGTGTGAGGGGGAGGGCTGTGTGGTGCACACCATGGTGCTCCACCAAGAACCCCCTTTGAGAAAGGACAGTTGACCTAGCTGCTGAGAGTATTGGAGGCAAACAGCCTCCAGTTATCAACCATCGTCAGAGTCTGCCTTAGCAGAAGACAACCTAACCCACAGTCATACCCTCTTGGATCCCTATGTTGGCCCACTGCCAGATAACAGATAAGTCCTATATACTCCCAATCTCCCTGTGGGGTTGGCTAAGCCTCCTTCAGACCTGCGTCACAGTCTGACTCACCCTCTGCTCAACCCTGCTTCCTCCTGCTGTCTCTCACAAATGTTCATCTTTAATAAATATCTAGCCTGCCACACTCCAGCTCAGTGTCAGCTTCCAGAGAACCCAACCTGTGACATGAGACAACCAAGAGATTAGTAACTAATTGCAGGAAGCTGCAAACACCCCTAGGCTGGAGAAACAGAGGACAGGAGGCAGGTCACAAGAGCCCAGGGTCTGCTCACGACTGACGTGCATGGAATATTTGACATGATTGGAACAGAGCCACTGCTGAGACTCCGAAGGCCACTCTGAATCACTCAAGTTGCTGGAGCCTGGAGCTGCCCACCACAGATTAGGATGCAACCAAAAATAGAAGAAAAGAAAAATGTCTTCCTGCTCCCTCTCACATTCCTAGTGTCCATCACTTCTTCCCATCAGAAGAAACCACCTAGAAGCCCCCTTGCAAGAGTCTAGGAAGTTGTTTCTGTAGTATTCAGATCCTCAGTGATACAGAGCAGAAGTTCAGATGTAGGACTTAGAGAAAAGAGGCAGGTGACTAGCTACAAATCCCAGCTTCAAGACCTCACCTTATTGCAAAAGGACTGCAGAGGAAGGAGCATGCATGAGTGCTCAGATAAGACCTGAGACAACTTGACTGCAGCCTCATGAAAGACTGAAGCAGAGGGCTCAGCTAAAGCTGCACTCGGGTTCCTGATTCACAGACATGGTGACAGGATAAATGTTATTTTACTTGAAACCACTAAGTTTGTGGTAGTTTGTTATGCGGCCATAGATGGCTAATACAGCCAGTAGTTAACAATGTGGGATGGGGGAAGCCCAGGAAAGTAGTTTAGAGAAGGTTTGGAATAAATGATAAGGTTTCAATAGGTAGCAAAGAGAACAAGAATATTGCATGTAGAGAGAACAACAAATTCAAGTTCCTGGGAGGGTGTGAAAACGCATAGCATGGTCCTGGGTTTACAGATTAATGTTGCTAGATTGCAGAATGTGTGTGGGGGGTACCTGGTAAAAGATTAAACCATAAAGTCAGACAAGTAAGACCAGTGGCTCTCAAACTTGGCTGTGCATTAAAATCAATCATGGAGCTTTAAAAATACTGATGTCTGGTTCCTATCTCTAGAGATTCTGTTGAAATGAGTGTGTAATGATGTGTTGACACAGGGATTTTTTAAAAAACTCTTTAGGAGGCAGTGGAGGGACTAGAATACTGTACTTGTCTCAGGTACAAAATTTAAGGGGACATTGAAAAGCTTAGCAATCAAGATAAACAATCTTTGAATGCAGTATTAAAAAAAAAAAAAAAAACAAATGAATGCCAAAACTCCATGATGAACAAGAGAGGGCTTTTAAATAAAGACACCTCTGAGGTGGTTCTAAGGTACAATCAGGAGCTGGGGATATAGCTCAGTGGTAGAGCAGTTACCGAGCATGTGTGAGTCTCTGGGTTCAATCCCCATCACCACAAAATAGAGTGCAACCAGCATTGAGAATCACCACTGTACACGTTGAAGGAACTTTGTACCTTCCTATAAATCTTGAGATTTATACTGGGCAAAGGAACCAGGTTTGGGCATCAAGTAGTGAGAAGACACGGTCAGATGTCTATTTCTGGAAAGTTCCTTTGTCTGCTGAGTGGTAAGTAGGTGGGTAATGGGAGGTAGGAATGGCAGGATTCCAAGACCAGAGAGATAACAGACTAGCTGGAAAGATACTACATAAATCCTATTGGAAAGTGATTCAGTGTGAACTAAAATCAATCATAGCAAGGAGTTAGAGGAGAGAAGGGCTGAGCCAATGGTGTGCTGGAGTTGGCTGAACCAGCTTGCAATTATATTGTATGCCGTTCTTTTCCAACTCCACGTTCAATGACATCATAGGGTTAGCTAGAAATCAGCTATGTTATTTATACCATGGAAATTAGCAAACATCACAAATCAGAGGAGACTTTTTTGGTAGAATAAGTCATTTAATATTTCCCAGTGCATCCATGGCTGAGAAGCATGTCTATGAATACTAGAGAGGATTCAACCATGAGCTAGGCATTGTTATGGTTTTATCTTTCTGTCTTCCCTAAAGCTCATGTGTTAAGCAATGCAGCAATGTTCAGAGGTGAAAAGATTGGATTATGAAAGGTATAACATCATCAATGGACTGATGAGCTTGATCCATCTATTTGATGGATTTGTAATCCAAATGGAGTAATGGGTGGTAGGCTGGTGAAATATAGCAAAACAAAGCAGGTCACTGTAGGCATGCCCTTAGGATTATATTTTGTCCCTGGCTCCTTGTGTGCTCTTTCTGTCTCTGCTTCCTGGCTGCCATGAGCAGAGGAACTTCTCTCTGCCATGCTCTTCTGCCATGATATTCTGCCTCACCTAAGGCCCAGAGCAATGGAGTTGGCCAATCATGGAGTGGAAATTCTGAAACTGTGAGCCCAAAATAAACTTTTCCTCCTCTAAGTTGTTCTTATCAGGTATTTTGTTCACAGCCATGAAAAGCTAACACAGACATGGAGGGAGAGAAGAACTGAAATACACAGATGACTATCTAATGCCAGTAACTAAATTATGAACTCTAAGAAGAGGGAATTGGCTCCATGTTAATTGATGGTTGCAAAACGCAGTGTGCAGGGAAGCATCTGAGTTCACCCTTAGTCTTGAAAGCTCAGTAGCTAGAAGGAATATTTTAAGGGTGCCTTTTGTCAGAGTTCAAAGCAGCTCTGAAGAGTCACAGTCCTTAAAATATTTAGGGTATGCCTAGAGGACATTGAGAGGCAAACTGACCAGGAAGGAATTCAAGCCTCCACTTTCTCATGCCTTGGTCTGTGATCTTTAGGAGTCTGTGTCTTGGAAGTGACTATGAGCATCACAAGCATGGTGATAGTACTCGATCGGGCATCACAAAAGCAATCACTGAATTAATTTTATCTGGTCACCTGGAAATTAGGCTGAGAGTGATGATTCTAGGGTTCAGTCTGCCAATAATTTGTTGGCTATCCTAGAACAATTCATGACATCTCTTAGTGCCTCATTTCCTTTATCTATAAGATAGTCTTACTTCCCATCTTCAGATATGAATATGAAGATAAAATGAGATAATGGCTATTAAGTTTCCTTGAAAAATTTAAGGAACTCTTTGAATGCAATATAAGATCACATAATTGTGAAAATCATCATTATACTAACAGCATTATGCCGATAATCAAATAATTTTCAAAGATCTGAATGAATCACTCTAAAGTCACTATTGCCAAGGCATTTCCCTCTAGAGGGATTTGGAATGCTTGTTAAGTTTAAATTGTATGGATGGCAAAGAACTCAAATTTTGTCTTATTTTTCATTTCTAACTTCATTCCTTTGGAACTTAAGAAATCACTGCTCTGTCTCAAAGTGAGAAAATTTATTTGGTTTTATGATAAAAAGTTTCAGCTTACTCGCCTACTTATGTTTGAGTTCAAAGTTTCTCTGGGTATATTATCACTTAAACTAGAGGGAAACAATCTTCCTTAACTAGAGCACAGGGCCATGACCTTGCCTACATGATGGGCAGCTAATCCACTTAGAACCAGTGATTTGCTTTGTATAATTTATAAGACCCCATGAAAAGACAGGCCTCCATAGATTAATATTTCAGCTGTCTTCCCTTCCATTTCATCCTCTAGATGTGGCAGCAACAATCACATGAATCATTCCTGAACCGAGTCGATATCAAACATCCGGAGCTTCATCTGCATTCGATGAAGGTCCAACTCATTCAAGGGAAGTACCTATAGGATTTCAAATACATGGGTGATTTGCTTTGACACCTCTTACCCCAACCTGGCTGTACTGGTTTTAAAAGTAAAATACCTTTCAATTCTTTGACAAGTTTAAATTCTTATTTAGGGGTGAAGATCTGGTTCCCTTCCTCTTGAATCTGGGCAGGCTTGTGACTGCTTTTACCAAGAATGTGGTAGAAGTATATTATATAAGTGACTTCTGAGGCTAGGTCATAAAATGCCATGCAGAATTCTCTATACCTCTTAAAATGCTTATTCTCTGAATACTGTCTCACGATTCTGCCTTTCAGAAGCAAGCTGTTATGCTAAGAGAAGCCCCAGCCACCAGGAGAGACCGTATGTGGGCATTCTGGTCAACCACCCCAGGGAAACCCTGCCTTTGAACCATTTCAACCCAGGCACCAGGCATATTAGTAAAGAAACCTCCAGATGATTCCAGTCCCTAGTCACTGACTAATCTAGCCACTTAGGTCTTACTCCCTGAGACACATTGTGAAAGAGGGACATTGTAAAGAAAGGACAAGGCATCCCCACTGTCCCAGTCTGAAATTCTAACCCACAGAATTCAAGAACATAACAAAATGGAGGTTTATGTCAGTGATTTTAGGGTGGTTTGTTATGTGGCAATAGATAATTAGAACACTGAATGACTAGCTTAAAGTTTCTTTTGAACATAAGAAATTACTAGCTTAGTCCAAGAAGAGAAATTTCTTCAAAACAGTCTGTTCTGGATCTCTGGCTAAGCCTAAACAAGCCTCTCGGTGGGAGCTCTAGATTGTCCTTTCCCGTGTTCTGACTTCTTGGTAGAAAGACCAGTTCTTGGTGTTGGATTTCCTTTCTCTGCCCTGGCATTATAAGTTTTTGATAAATCATCCACCATTTCATTTATTTATCAAATAATTATTTATCAAGCAATTATTTATCAAGCTCCTAGCATGCAGTGGGCATACTTCCAGATGCTAAAAATATGATAGCAAATAAAACACATAGGATCTCTGTCTTTCTGGAGATGGTGACCAGTGCAGGGGTCATAAACTTTTTTGTACCACAGAGCCTTTTGACATATGGTGAGATCCCTGGACCCTTTCCCAGAACCATGTTATTAAATCCATAAAACATAAAATACCTAAGCTCATGAAGGAAACTAATTCTATTGCAGCAGTTACCAAAATATTTTATAAACATCAGGGATATAGTAATAAACGTGATGTCTGTTGGTAACAAAGTCACAGATACAGTCAAGGCCACTGTGACTTGTTATCTATATATCCAATAGAAAGAATAGTAAGACTTAGTGAAAAAAAATACATACATATATATATATATATATATATATATATATATATATATATATATATATATATTGTGATCCAAGTTAATGAATCTTTTTAAATTCTGTGGTTGATGTGTCTCAGTTTAAGAACCCTTGATCTGGGGGGTACAGACAGATATCCACCAATTATTAACACTAATATATAATAAACAGTGAAGCCTGCTGTGTGCATGTGTTGGTTTTCCTGAAACTGTTGTAACAAATTACCCCAAACTTGATGGCTTAAAACAACATGAATTTGTTCTTTTTCAGTTCTGGACTCCAGAAGTACAAAAGTAGTATGACTGGACTGTGCTTCCTTTGGAGACTCGAGGGGAAACAAGTTCTTTCCTTGTTTCTTCTGGCTTTGGGTGGTTTCTGGCCTTCCTTGGCTTGTGGCTACATCACTCCCATCTTCAGGGACAGAAACTTAAATCTCTATGGTCTGTCTTCCCCTGGTCTTCTCAGATCTTTCTGGTTCTCTCTTATAAAGATTCATGAGGTTACATACAGAGCCCATCTGAATAATCCAGGATAATCTTCCCATCTCAGGATCCTTCATTTAATCTCATCTGCAAAATCTTTGCCAAAGAAAGTAACATCTACAGGCTTCAGGGATTACTATATCTTTTTGAGGGATCATTTTTTCATCCTATCACAGTCACCCAGGGTCCTGATTCAGCTGAGGGTGATGTTGTACCAAAGATGGTTTTCCTGAGAAACAGGCTTTGGGCTTATAACCAAAGAAAGAATGAGAATCACTAGATGAAAAGTGCAGACAAGGCAAGTCAGATTGCTTTAGGTGAGGGGTTGGGGTGGCTCATGCAAAATCCCAGAAGTTGGGAAGTCCATATCACATTCTGAGCATAAAAACTGGTATGTGCTATCGTTTTAAAGTCCCCTCTAAAACTCATGTTGGAATTTAATTGCCACTGTAACAGTATTGGGATGTGAAACATTTAAGATGTCATTAGGTTATGGGGTTCTGCCCTCCTGCATGGATTAATGTCATGGAGTGGAAATGGGTTAGTTACTTCAGTAGTGGGTTGGATGTAAAAGGAAATTTGCCCCACCCACAAGTTTTCTTGTACTGTCTTGCCCTTCTACCTTCTGCCATGGAATGATGCAGCACAAAGGCCCTCACCAGATGCCAGCACCTTTGATATTGGACTTCCCAGTCTCCAGAACTATGAGAGATAAATTTCTTTTCTTTATAATTTCTTTGTCTGTGGTATTGTGTCATAGCAATAGAAAACAGACTAAGCCTGAAGACAGACAGTGTGTCTGCAGCCCAGAGGAGGCCCAGGTAGAGTACACATATATGTTCAGGAGATGTAAGGGGGGCCATTTCCTGAAGTGTCTTTTAGGATTTGATTCTGCCCCTTATAGCAATGTGAAGACAATGGAGGATGTTTTATGCTCAGAGCTGGGTTTTTGAAAGATCATTCTGGTTTAAGTGAGGAAAACAAATTATGAGGATGAGATTTGCAAGAAAGAATAGTGAGGGGAACCAGTTAGAAGGTATATCAGGGTCCAAATCAGAGATGACAGACACTGGTGCAGGGTGGAGTTGATAGAGGTTGGGGAGTATTTGAGAGCAGGTTCAATCAATGAACATTTTAGAAAATCTACCAACTCAGGACACAGTATAGATTTGATTAACTGAGAAAAAAATGGACAAAATAAAATTGTCACTGTGGTTATAAGTTTTAATTTCCAAACCTGGGTGCAAGAAGTGAACTGTGCTTTTATTTTACTATACTTAACTTAATCCGCTCTGAGCTGGTGGAAAATTCAATCTCAGTTACTACTGAGAATTCTTCATGCCCCTTTCCCAAGGCTGTGTGAAAGGTTTGAACACTGTGTATGGTCCACACATTTGAAGGAGGACCCTGGGGATGTGTTCAGTGATCACTACTGATATACATATATATTCCTTGTTGAGGCCCACATGGGCTTTTGAAGGCTGTTATGGCTTTTAGGGACAAGCTGATCCAGGGTCTTTTGCCCAGGATCTGAAAGCCATGGCTCTTGATGTTTAGTAACCCACCCCCTGCAACTGCAAAGTATTCTATGCCAATGTACACAGTTCTGAAGTTCTTTTGACAGAATGATTATAGCCATCAGAAACTTTGAGCTAGCTACTCTTCCTACAACCTGCCATCAGAATGAAAGTCTTAGGACAAATTCTATCACTTCATGGACACTTATAAATTTTTCAAGGAAAGCTCATAAATCATCGGTACAACCTGTAGACATGTGAAGCCCCAGTCTTTCTTCTTTCGAAGTTCACCATCACCACCTTGCTCTAAAGGTTCACCTGAAGTCAATCTCAAAATTTCAGAGACAATATTCTCGAATCATGCAGTAGAATCTCCCCTGTGCGAGGCTGGATACAAGATCATTTAGAACGTTAACCCAGAGCTGCCTGTGGGTGTGGGCTCCAAGCCTTGCTAGGTCCTTAGGATCTATTCATGTCTCCATTTGGGTTCTTGCATAAGCCAGGGTTTACCTGCAGATCATTCAATTAGGAGGTGAAGGAACCACCAGTAGGAGAGAAAAAAAATGAACCACAGGGAAAAGGGAGTGTTGCCAAGTTAGTTACCACCATAGGCAACTAGAGCTTAAATCTGTAGGGAAAACGCTGAAAGCCAGTGTAGAACACACACCTCCCATTATCCATTCTGAGGGACAAGGTAGTTGAAGCATTTGGGTAACAACTCTGATTAATTAATTATTTATTTAGAACTCAACAAAAGGAGTCCACCATGTCCTAGCATTTTTGGCTGCCCACCCAAACAACAAAGTGACAAGAGAAAGCCTGCGAAGTTTAGGCAATGCATCTAGTGGCACTTGGCAGTGAGCTGGTGTACCCAAAGTCTAAGGGCAGTATGCCTACAGCACCTCCTAGAGGTGGAGAGAGCCCATGGCTGGCCTTCCTTCTGCCATCTAACAAGTCACCAATTTCATCAACAAAAAACCATTCTGATATTCACTACTGAGGAATTATAGTGAAAGTCCCAGGTGTTGAATGAAACACCGTCAACAGCATGCTCAGAGCAGCCACATCACTAAAATTGGCAGAGTGCTTTCTAGAATGGGAAGTCTCAAATAAGTAACTGATGGCTGCTAGGCTTGAAACTTAAACCATCACATGCATAGAATCACATGGTCTATGCTGAAATCATCTAGAGTGGATAGCAGACATCAACATACCTGCCATCTCAGAGTTTCTTGGTCAGAGGATCTGACCATGCGCAGTCACCAGACATGGGAAGAGGGATCAGGTACCTTACCACTGATGGACCCATAGAATCAGTTCCCCTTCCTCATAGAGTCTCAGACAATCTCTACCTCTCCTCCACCTCTCCCTCTTAAAATCCTTTAACTCTAAATATTTATCTCCATTTCCTCACTCCCAACCCAAGACACACACACACACACACACACACACACACACACACACACATTTGTCAGGACAATTCCTTTCAGTGGCTTTAGGTATCTGTAAAAGCATAAACTGGAGTTGTATCTCCTATCCCATAACTGTAGTTTTCTCACACAAAGCATTGGAGGCCCAGAAGCAGCCAGCTTATTTTACTATGAGAGGATGAGGAGAAGAAAAAAATACCCACAGTGGCCAGATGGAACTGTAAATTAATTTTTAATACATTATTCTGCCACAATTTTATAAAATTTGTGATTTATGCTTTAATTTTTTAAAACAAGGCAATTTTTAAAACCATAGCATAGATTGATACTACCTTAGCATATTAACCATCTACTGAATGTTCCCAGGTTTCAGGATATATGACAAGATCAACATATAATATATATATTAATCATATATAATATATGTGTATATTGTATAGATATATGTATTATATATGATTCTAAAGTATCGTATATGAGGTGTGATTATCCCCCTTTTACAGATAAGGAAACTGATTTTCACTGGTATTCTTTAAAAAAAATTTCATAATTGCAAAAATAGTTCTTCAGCAAGAAAAAGAAAAAGCCCAAAGAGAAAAAAAAATAAATAAATAGAAATTTATTTTTTGTAAATTTTTAGAAATTCTTATAATCCTTCTCCCACATATTACAATTTATAATATTTTTATTATATCATTCCCATATTTTTGACGTCTATTTGCACATTTATTTTGAAAAAAACAAAATTGGGTTCTTTCAATAGCAATCTTTTAAATTTATCCTCTGAGAATGCTGAAGGACGGTTTTTTTTGACATGGATTTTCTTGAGCTGGAAACTCAATCTTCACCAGGGCAATCCCAAAGCATGCAGGCCTCAAATCATTCATGGTGTGCTGAAAAGGCAGGGGAGCAGCTCAATTGTGCAATTTTTGTGGGTTCTTTGTAAAACTCTTGGCCTGCAGCTTACAAAACCTTTGCCTGGTTTGCTAAATAGCCCTTCTCACTTGGCCTGGGATCTTCCATCTGATTGAACATCCCCAATTTGGACTGTGTTACTTTCAAATTTGAGACCATTCTCATTGCTCATCTGGGACCATAACGAAAATCCACACATTTTATTCTTCCTCTTTTCTACTTTCTCAAATATGGGCTAGTTTGAGAACTCTAATTAGGTAGAAAACATTTTTAGAGTGGCTCTCAAAAGCTAAAAGGAAAGAAAGGAGAAAATCTTCTTGAGTCTTCTCACCAAGCTCCCCACAAGCCCTTGTCTCAGTTTTGAGTCCTAGCTGAGTGAGCACATTCCCTGACTGGGGCAGAGCTGGGGCTTGGCTTCTTCCCAGCCCTCCTCATTGTGATGGGAGTCTGAGGCTAGCCACTGTGGAGGTGGGAGGAATGGGGAAGACTCAGAGCCCCATGCAGTGGGGAGCGGTGGCCTCACCTTAGCAATCAGGGTCTCTGTGGCTGCAGCTCCTTTCAAGGGCACTTACAAGTGTCCTTCCCTGCTTGCTCCCTTGCTGTAGACTGTGCAGTTCCAGATCCTGAGGCCTTTTAGGGCATGGACTATATCTGACCTGTTTGTAAGTCCCCTGCCCCTAGCAGTGCTGACCGTATGCTAAGTAAATGAATGAATGATTATCTAATATCTTCTTTTATCTTTTTGTTTTGTAGCAGGGATTGAACCCAGGGGCACTTGGCCACTGAGTTCCATCCCTAGACCTTTTTATATTTTATTTAGAGACAGGGTCTCACTGAGTTGCTTAAGACCTCGCTAAATTGCTGAAGCTGGCTTTAAACTTGCAAGCCTCCTGCCTCAGCCTCCCGAGCCACTGGGATTAGAGATAAGGCCCCACGCCTAGCCTGATTATCTAATTTATGTTACACCAAGATACTTCCCAGAAAAGGGACTGTTCAATCTAGGATGAGCCAAGGATATCCTGATATCCACCCCAGTGATAGATGAAATGAACTCTGTCCTGCAAAGCCAGACCTAACTAACCAGGACTAAAACGCTCTGTGAGGCTTGACTTCCTTTGGTCTTTCATTCCTTATATCTGGTCTGGCACAGCAACTTTGGAAGAGAAGCTCATATCTGGCCTTTGCTTACTTTTAGCCTCACTATCAACTTTAGCCAAGACCCTATGCCAGTTCTCCTATCACTGTGGCATCTAATCAATCTTAAAACAAAACACTTCCATCAAATGAAGTGTTGCACAAAAGCTCAAGATGCAACACTGGCGGTAATTGTTCTTCTGGATAAAGGTGAAGGTCCTCTCCAATACCTCCCACCTTATACCTACTGCCACATGGAATCTTGGGCTGTGGGGACATACACTGAACCCAGCAGACCATAACTTTTACAAGAACCCTATATCTACTGTCCCTGCCTCAGTTTGCTAACATGAACATCTAACCATGCCATTTCCCTGAATTAAAATTTGTAGCACTTCCTGTCATGGATAGGAAAACATCATAAATCCTTAGCTTGAATACAAAGTCCTAACCTAGCCCCAGCTTTCATTTTTACATTTGTCTCTTGTGTAAATGCTTAATGTGCTCTGCTCCCACATTGTTAAACTTCTCACTCTTCTTTGAACTCCCCAAGACTTTTTACAACCACATACCTTTGCATATGACATTGCCTCACTGAGGATGTTCTTCAATTCCATTTTCATGGTTCAAATTTGACAGATTCTTCAGAGTCTTCCTCAATTACCATTTTCTCCATTCATCTCTGAAGATCATTTGTGTTTCTTTTCTTTTCTATTCGATTGTGGGTTTCTTGTGGGCATGGACTGTGTCATTCAGCTCTGCCTTCTAAAGTGTCTAGCACAGTGCTTTGTTCAAGAATAAATAATCAATAAATTTTGCTTGAATGGATCAACAAATAAAAGAATGGATCATTGTTGGCTAATGCCATCAAAGATGGATTCCCAGATGAGACTCAAGGTAAATTCTAAAACATAGGAAGGATTGGAATAAATAGAAACTAGTTGAAGGATTTTAACTCACTGCTGACTGGCTGAAGGAACCAGGGGTTATTACCTTGCTGGTCCTTATCAATGATACATTGACAGGAGTCTTCAAGGCATTCATTCACTTGGGAAAAGCATGGCTTGAAATTTCCAGAATGAATCTCATCCCTACCTAAGCCATAGTCACTGTGCTAGTCATTCTCCATGTTTCTACCACTGAATTCAGCATACATATATTTTCCACTTTTCTCACCGCCTGGAGGCTGCATCTCCTAGCTCCCTTGCCAGTTGATTTCTGATTATATTGTAACCATAACAAGTGCTGGCATAATATCTGAAAGGTCTTTCCCTGATTCCTTGTCTTTGGCAGGAAATTTGTCACTCAATTACAGCTCTATAGTAGGCAGAATGATGGTACTCCCCTCCATAAGAGAAACAAGAACCTGTGAACATGTTAACTTACCTGCAAAAGGGACTTTGCAGATGTTATTGGGGGTAAGTATTTTGAGCTGGGAGATTGCCCTGGATCATCTGGGTGGGTTCAGTGCAATCACTTAAGAAGGAAGCAGGGGGATCTGAGTCAGGAGTGGATCTGGAAGGGGCCATGAGCCAGGGAATAGAGGTGGCCTCTTAGAAACTGGAAAAGGCAAAGAAATGAACTCTTCCCACAGCCTCCACATGGGACACAACACTGCTGTCACTTTGATGCTGGCTGTGCAAGGTGCATTTTGGATTCAAAACTCAAAGAGAGTTTGTAGTGCTTTAAGTTACTTCATTTATCGCAACTTGTTACAGCAGCATTCGGAAACAAGTATAACTTCCAATTCGCTCCTTTTCTGTGATTCTTTCCTCGTTGCTTCAGCTTCTCTTGAGCTCAAGTAACTGATCCCCCTCCTTTTCCTTGGTTCCTGCTTCCAACTTCCTGCTATTGCTAGTCTGTGTATATCAACATTTCTAGTTGGTTCCTATAACCCTTCCCAAGCCTCTGTGAGTTTTCTTTTTATTCAATTCTCTTGATCAATCTGATCTGAATTTTATTTCTGTGCCTAACTTGCCACCTCTGAGAAACATAGCAAAATGTTTTTTTTTTTCCCCTGTCCCAAACAGAGTCCTCTCTCTGAGTGGAAGGGGCCATACTGGAGTGAGAACATCTTCTTGGTGGCATAGGATTTTTCCAGAGGCCAAATGCCTGCCACCCTGTACAAAAAAGTCAGACCAAATTTGAAGGCATTAAGATAGCCACCCCCAACAGCAAAACTTGAAGCTAAATCCCATTCTTCTTTGAGAGTAAGGATTTTGAATCTTGGTGGTCCCTGAATGGGCTTAGGGGTGAGCTCTCTGAAATGCCTGAAATTGTGAATTTTGTGTGCAACTCTGTGCATATGTACATTCTCTAGGGAGTTCTGTCAGCCATTTTCCTCTCTGATGCAGAGGTAGCTGGACAGGTAGGGTAGGTACTGTCTATGCCCCTTGCCTCATCTCCTTGGCCCACCTCTAATGCCAGTGAAGCTCTGGATGCCAGTTCCTGTGGAGGAAAAATGCACTCTCCCTCTCACTCTATGTGTCTATTCATGTTTCTACCTCAGAATTTTCTCTGAAGCTGTGGAACCCATCATGTAGGAATAGCCCAAAGTACAGGGGATGACTCCTGAGGGTAAGCCTTAGCCTGGGAGGGCAGAAGTCAGTGGACAAATGCCCCAGTCACCAGGGTCCCTGCTGGACTTTTCTGGAGAGCTTTCCTTTGGTCTCACAGACTCCTGACCACACAGACTCCTAGTTACTACACTCTTGTATTGGCTTGATCTTCTTCTTTGTTTCGCCCTCCTTGTCCTTCACTCCTACTTCCTGGAATCACCTCTAAAAGAAACTGACTGCACCCAGCTCTTTTTTTGGTCCCTGTTTTCCAGAAAAACAATTTGACAGAAACTCAAGTTTGGGCTTCACATGATGAGCCCCACATCACCCCCACCATGATGCACAGACTCTCGGGCCCACTGGTACTTAATAAAAAGTTCCTTGTTCTACCTCAGATTCCCCAAAGTCCACAGCTCACAGTCACTCCTTTTGAAACAGCAAAACATTTTTTTCTCTCTTCACCTTCTGGGGCCCAGAACAGCCAGCCCCTTCTCTCTTTTGTGATATTTGTCTCCCAACACCCCTCTCCAACATCCAAACCTACACTTACAAGCAGAAACTGAAGGAATGGAAAAGTCCACTTTCGTCCTAGAGGAAAGAAATTCCGCTGGGGCCTTATTAGGCTTTAACTGCCTGCTGGTCATGCTTTCATCCAAACATCCCAGCATCTGCTGTTATTATTACCAGAACACCTCAACCAGATCGAGAACATTTCATGGGTGGGAATGATATGACAGGGAGAAGATAGGAAAGGCTGAATCCATTTTTTTTTTAAGTCCAGCTGAAGGAAGTCAGGCGCACTACCATATTAGTTATCTATTGATGAATAACAAACTACCCCAAACCTAGAGACTTCAAATTGTTATTTATTATCTCACAGTGTCCAGGGATCAAGGATATGGTATACCTCGGCTAAGTCCTCTTCTCAGGATCTCACAAGATTGCAATGGAAGTTTTGGCTAGGGCTGGGAGCCCCATCTGGGACTCAGAGTTTTCTTCCAAGAGCATGTCCTTTGCAGCTGAAGGGCTTATAGTGACCTGCTTCCTCAAGGCCAGTAGCAATATCTCTCTGACTTCTATTTCTGACTTCTAGACCTAATTCAGCCAGGTCCAAGGGAAAGGAAATATACAAGGCTGTGAATCACCGGGGGTCATCTTAGAATTCTGCCTATGTTAGTCAGCTTTCCATTGCTGTGACAACATACCTGAGAAAAACCACTTAAAGGAGGAAAGATTTCTTTTGGCTCATGGTTTCAGGGGTTTTAGTTCATGGTCAGCTGGTTTCATTGCTCTGGGATTCAGATAAGACAGAACATCATGGTGGAGAGGGTACAGCAGAGAAAAGCTACTCACCTCATGGAAGCCAGGAGAGGGAGGGGAGGGGGAGAGGGGGAGGGGGTGGGAGAGAGAGAGAGAGAGAGAGAGAGAGAGAGAGAGAGAGAGACAAAGACAGGGGCTAGGAAAAAATATACCCTGCCAGGGCCTGCCTCCAATGACATACTTCCTCCAACTATGGGCCCCACCTTCTATAGTTCCCACCAACCCTCAATAATACCCTCAGCTATGAACTCATCAATGGATTAATCCATTCATGAAGTCAGAGCCCTGATGATCCAGTATTTTGTCAAAAGATACCTTTGACCATTGAGGCACTGAGAACCAAGCCTTTAATACTTGAGCTTTTGGGGGACATTGCAGAACCAAACCATAATGCTACCTCATAGCCACCCTGACTAGCATCCTTTAAGAAATACAAAATAGGGGTGAGGAATACAGAGACAGCAAGAAAGAGACCCTAGTCATTTTCTCTACTTGTCCTTCTTTATGAGTAATGCTTTCTCTAGTGAGAAAACATTTTTCATTTTGAAAATTAGCCATCAAATGAGAAAGGAAAGAGCAAAGATTGTTGAGAATGCAATTGACTTATTTAGTGAAATTAGGCAGAAAAAATACACTTGGCCTTCCATATCTTTGCTATCATCATATCCTCAAGTCATAATCGGGTCACCCTATACACCTCCATCTTCTTCTGCAGTATTAATCATCAAGATCCACCCACCTTACCTTTTAAATGTCTCAGGAATCCATAGAGAGCCCTCTGTACTTCATTCCACCCATAGCAGCCTGAGCTAGAAGATTACACTCTTGGCCAAGGGCAGGGTGATAAGCTGTGATCATCCTCCCAGTCCATCCTGGGAGGTTCTGGGGTTAAGTTACTTCAGTGTATCTTTTGAGTGGGAAGTGGAGGGAACACAATTCAAACCAGAGCAATCACGCCATCTCTAAATCTCTGAAAAAAAATTGTTTATATGAGCTTTCTCTAAAATTGCATTCCCATGGAAGCCAAGTGACTTCCTTCACACTAGCTTCCAAGTAGGTATGATTTAAATATGAGCTTCAGAAAAAGGGCAAGGCAATATTATGGACCTTTGGGGTTGCTTATGAGGAAACAGAGATCCTTATGTTAGTAGCTAAGATTCACCGTGGGTGGTGCCAAATAGGAAAACATGGTACCCCACTCCTTAGGGTATGGTTCTTAAGCCAGCAACTCTGGGAGCTAGTTAGAGAATCAGATTCTTGAGTCCTGTCCTTTCTATGTAATCAAAACAAGAGTTTCATAGTAACAAGAGCTCTATAGTAAACAAGAGCCCCAGGTGATCCACAAGCACAGTTGACTTGGAGAAGTGTTGCCATAGAGTAGAGGTGGCCTGTCCATGTGACTTGGGATACTTACAGCATGACAGAGAGAGAGAGAGAGAGAGAGAGAGAGAGAGGTTTGTCAAGGCAATAGCTGCAAGACTTCTGACCTAGCCTCAAATGTCACATGGTGTCACTCCCACTACATTCTCTTGGTTATAAGTGAGTCACAAAAATCAGCCCAGATTTAAAAGGATGGGAATCAGACTTCCCTTCTCAATGGGAAGTGCCAAAGACATGTGACCACCTTTGATCTGTCATAGACCTCTTCTCTCCATGAATCAGAAATTGGTGTCTGCTGAGGTACTTAAAAGCACACATGGAGAAGCCTGGGGTGGGAGGAAAAGGCAGTGGACAGAATTATAGAATTCTTCCTAATGTTTAGTGGATTTTTTTTTCTTGTACTGGGGATCGAACCCAGGGGTACTTCACCATTTAGCTACATTGAATTTAGCTTTGGTGGGATCTTAAGGACATCCTTTGGTCTGTCCAAATCTGTATCTTCATCTCTCAGACAGGCTAATACTGTCAGGAGTTGCTGGGAGTATTTATTTTATTTTTTATTTTTTGCAGTGTGGGGAATTAAGCCCAGAGTCTTGTGCATGCTACCTAAGTATTCTACCTAGCCATACCCCTAGTCCATTTTTTTAAATTAAAAACATTTCCTTATGCACTGATGGTGATGGAACCCAGGTCCTTGTACATGCTAGGCAAGCACTCTACCACTAAGCTATATCCTCGATTTCTTGCTTGGAATATTTCAAATAGGAAAGATCCAGGTAAATCAAGAGTAGTTTATAAAAGTTGGTTACTGCTGTTATTAATAGTAATAATTATGACAACATTGAGCTAGGCTGTTACATATTTGCCTGCTACCCGAGGGTTTCTAAAGATGCTGTCTTAACCCTGATGAGTGGATTGCATGATGAGAATTTCAGGAGGTGTGGAGACAGAGAGTAAAACATTTTCTGGGGATAGAGATTCAGGTCTTGACCAACACCTGAATTCGTGGAGGCTTTGACATGTTCTGCAATTTTGTATTTCTTGAGAGTAAGAATAGCATTGCAGTCACAGCCATAAAAAGCAGAGGATCTCTGGCTCCACTCCCACTCACTCTGCAGGGATTAGGAGCCCCTCGGATTCTTCCCAAATGGTTCTGAGCTTTCCTGCTGTGTTCAGCAGGCAAGGGCTCTTGGAAGCCTGTGGCGTCATGTCACCTCCCCCTCCCCTGCAGCTGCTGTGGCAGAGTTTCTCATCCTTGCCTAAGCCAAAATGGCCCTTTACCCCAATGCCTGCCAAAGGCACTGACACTGCTACCCAACTCTGCCAACAATGCCCTGGCTGCCACAGACAGTCACCAATGTCTGCTTGGAGTGCTGAAACCCCACACTAGACAGCTGGTGTCAGGGCAGGGGAGCCACCTCCCGTGGGCCACCAACGGACTGGTATCAACATTGCTTGGCTCTCCCAACACATCCAGTGCCCTACCAAAGCTAGAGAATTCCTTTGCCCTTTTACTACATATCTGCCCTCCCTCTTGTCCCAGTTTAGAGGCAAGGATTATTTCAGTGAACTTTGGTGGTGCTGGCCAGTTCTGTTCCATTGTTCTAGAACCAAGGCAGTGTGGTGACAGGTCAGGAATGCAGAATTAATCTGCTGGGAATGTGGTTTGAAAGGTTTGGCTCTACCCTGTCATGAGCTGTGTGACTTTGGTCAGTAACTTAACTTCTCAGAATCCCAGTATTCTCACCTGTAAAATGAAGATGTCGATAGTACTTCATAGGTCTGTTGTGAGGATTAAATGAAATAACCCGTATGATATTCCTGAGAGAGTGCCTGGCACAGAACAAGTACTCAATAAATGCAAACTATTCATTTCCTAACACCATTCTTAGGGTGAGTTCTTTCCCAGGAGTTTATTTGATCTCAAAGGCTAATAGATTACTATTTCCACCTGCCCCCAAGTCCTTAAAAATATGATTGGGCATATTTGAATCCTACCAGGCTTAACCCAGGACAAAATCATTGTTCAGCATAGTTTGTGTTTCTTTCACATGGCATGGATATGTAAGAAGTTTTTAGGTTATTTAATTTTCATAACAACTCTGTGGTAGTGCTCACTTCCATTTAACAGATGGTATTGTGGTCCATGAAGCTACCATAACAAAATGCCATAGGTTAGATGGCTTAAACAATAAAAATTCATTTCTCACAGTTCTGGAGATCATGATGGCAGCATGGTCAGGTTCTGGTGAGGCTCCCTTCTTAGCTTGCAGATGGCTGCCTTCTCACACTGTCCTCACATGGTAGAGGGGGGGGGGAGTCTGGTGTCTTTTCTTATGAGGGCACAAATCCCACCATGTGGGTTACAACATTATGAGCTCATCTAAATCTAATTACCTATCAAAGGCCTCATCACCAAACACCATCACATTGGCGGCAGGACTTCCACGTATGAATTTGGAGGAGCACAGTTCAGTTCATAGCATTCCGCCCCTGCTCTCTTACAAATTCATATCCTTCTCACATACAAACATATTCATTCCACCCAACAGTGCCCCCCATCTTAACTCATTCCAGTAGCAACTCTAAAGTCCAAAGTATCATCTAAATAACATCTAAATCAGATATGGGTCAGAATTGAGGTACAATTCATCCTAAGGTAAAATTCTTCTCCACCTGAACCCTGCAAAACTAGACAAGTTAGGTCTTTCCAAAATACAATGGTAGGACAGAGATAAGATAGACATTTTCATTTAAAAAGAGAGAATTAGGAAAAAAGGAAGGGACAACAGGTCATAGGCAAGTCCAAAACTTAGCAAGCCAACTTTCATTAGCTCTTAAGATTTGAGGATAATCTTTCTTGGTTCACTGGTTTGCCCAGCAAGTGCACTATTGGGCAGTGTCACCTTGACAGTTCAGCAGGGTGGTGGGCCCATGGGGCTCTCAACCCAGAACCTTCCTCTACAGCTCTGCTGGACAGTGGCCCTACCCTTTGAAACTGAGATGGAGATAGCTTTGACTGACTGATCTATACTCTCTGGATTTATGATAAGAACATCAGTTCTGATGATCTCTGAATCATCTTCAGGGACATCATTCCCCTGTCTTGAATGCTAGCATGCATTGGTAGTCAAAAAACTTTGTTCTGTCCTTTAAAAACAAAAAAAGCTTAATAGCCTAACTTCATTTTGTCCCACTATCTTTGCCCCTTATAGTACAGACTGGCAGTGTATCTGCTGGTATAATTTCTCCTATATTCCTGATTTATTTTCAGATGGCTGGTTAAGTTCATGAGTAAAACCCATAATTTCTTTATCAACTGGTTGTTCAGCCACACCCTTAATGTTCTCTACAGCATAACTTCTCCCATTTTTTAATTTTTTTGCAACTTGGATAGGCTGAGAATTTTTCAAATCATCAAGTTCTGGTTCCTCTTTATCTAACAATCCCTTTTTCGATTCATTTCACAATCTTCATATTTTACCGTCATCAATCACATAACAGCGTTTCAACCAATGATAGACGTCATATATGATGGTAGTCCCATAGGATTCTAATGAAGCTGAATAATTTCTACCACCTAGTGATATTGTAGACATTGAAATGACATAGTGCAATACATGACTCACGTGTGCGTGGATGCTAGTGCAAACAAACCTACTGTGCTGCCAGTCCAATAAAAGTATAGCAGATGCATTTATGCACAGTATATAATAAATAATAATAACAAGTGAGTATGTTATTTGTCTGTATGTTTACTATACTACATCTTTAATCATTATTTTAGAGTATTCTCTTATTCCTTATAAAAAGTATTTCCCATAAAAACACTATGCTGTGTTTATGCCAACAGTAGCCTGTACATCTCGTTTACTGTGTCTCTTGATTACATTCAGAAGCCATGCCAAATGACAAACTATACCATCAAGGTTTGCGGAAGCACCCTCCATGATGTTTGAAAATGACAAATTCCAAAGGTCTCACCTCTACACACGATAGTCAGATTAACTTTCTGTCCTCATAAAACCATCACCATATGACTTTGGGGACTGAACTTCAACACATGAAGACTTGAGGGACACTCAAACCACACCCAAACCACAGCATGTGTTAACTGAAGCACAGAGAAATGAATTTCCCAAGGGTACACTGCTACTAAGTGAAGGAACCAGGACTAAAACCCAACTGTCTGCACCCACGTACCAATTCTCTTCCTATACACAAAACTTGTATTCCTTCATTAGTAGGTAGATAAAGTTTGGATACTAAAACCCATCAAGTACCTCCTTTTTTTCTGTGTAACAGCCACCCCAGTGGCTGAGTGGCTTCAACAAAAACTCATTATGTCCCCTGATTCTGTGTGTTGGCAGCTGATTCTTCTGTTAGTCTTGCCTAGGTTCTCTCACATGGCTGCATTCAGCTGGAGAGTTGGCTGGGGAATTCAGCCTTGGAGGGAATAGCTGGGACAGCTGAGAATCTTTACCATGTGGTCTTTCATCCCACATGGTTGATGGCCTCAGAGTATGATGGTCTCAGGTTTCTGAGAATGGGAAGAAGCCTCCATGGTTCCTTGAGGCTCAGCTCTAGGTGGTGTTATACATCATTTCTACCATGTTCTATTTACCAAATGAAGTCATAGGTCAGCTCAGAATCAAGGGAAGGGGGAAATAGGCTCGATCTCTTGAAAAGATGTAAATCCACATCTTAAAGGAGTGTGTACATAGTGGGAAAGGAGGAATTTGTAGCCATTAAACCATATGCCCAGAACAGATCAAACCTAGACACCAGATAGTATCTAATGTATCCCTGTTAGGGAGGACTCTCGTTTTCACATGAAAGAACTCCAACTCCAACTGGCTTATCAAGAAATAGGAAGAGAAAATTTATTGGGTCACTTTCCTTTTAAATCCAGTAAGTTCTGGCTTAGTTCCCAGCACTTGATCTCCTATTCTTTTTGTCTCAGTTGAGACCACCTTCATATAGTGGTAAGTGGAACACTAACATCTTTATCTTTACAATCCCACTATACAGAAATTTTTCTTCCAGATTTTTGCAGAAGACATCCCAAGATTTCTATCTCAATGGTTTGGCTCTGGACACATATCCATCTCTGAATGAATCACTAAATCCAGGAAATTAGAATAGTCTGATCAGTCTTTAGTCACTTGTCCATGGATGTGCTGGTAAGTGTTTAACAACTAGCTCTAGGGTGGGAGAAAGGATATGTTCTCTTGCATTGTTTTCCAAATTCAGTGGTATACACTCTCACTGTGACTGATTGCAAGTTACTGGCCTGATGCTACTAAACATGAACTTGAGATGGCATAATCCCAGGTGGTAGAAAGGGTCTCCAGCACACACATTAACCCATTCAAACCAGGAGACTAAGTGTGGGGAAAGGATGGTACCCCAGAGAGAAATCAGAAAATGGAAACTACATAGATAAAACTACATTTCTGATCTATTTTCTTTACTTTTCTTTCCCCAAAAATGGACAATATTTGAGGGACTGGTACTTTGTGTATTATTCTGCTTTTTAAAAAACTCAAAGTCAGAAGGAGGTTTGGAGATAGTAGATGTTCAACATGATAAAATGTTGAAATGAACCATTTGCTCAGCACATTTGTCTGACCTTGTTTTTTTCCCAAACCGAATGAAGATTGATAGTTGGATTTTAAAATCCCATTTCAAATAAAGAACCTTTTTGAGTACCTACACTCTGCCAAATGCTTTGCCTAGATTTTCTCATTAGTACTCAAATCAACCTTATGTGATAGTTCTCATCCTTATCCCCGTTTTATAGATGCAGAAACTGAGGCTCAGAGAGGAGAGGTAACTTGCCAAAGGTCACACAGCTAGACAGTGGCAATGCTAGGAGTGATCCTAAGGCTTTTTATTTATATGACCTCAGCTTCTACCTTCTGTCTTCTCACTGTCTGGGATGGGGTGTTTCATAATCCAAAGGAACTCATTAGGAAATATGTCACAAAACTTAGGATCCATTTAAAATTTGTCTGTGACATCAAGTCCCATATTTGAACATGGGTTTCCATAGAAGAAAGAAAGATAAGCCTTTTGAGAGAACAGTTTCTCTGGGAGGACAAATGTCATCCAGGAACATGCATAGTTCAGGACTCAGGCACCATTTACTCACAGTAGGGATCTCTGGTCTGAAGCTGGTGAATGTGACAGGGCTTCTGGCTTCAGCATCAGGAATTAAGACCTGCCCTCAGCTCCTATACAACAGACCCCAGAAGCTTCTGTGGTATCACATGATTCCAGGTAAGACCCAGGGCTCTCTTGAAACCTCCTAAGCCATTTATTTGACCACTCCTCATGGAACAATCTAAGGAGCATGGAAATGAAAGGGTCCTCTAGGTGGCATGGACAGGGCTGCTTCAATGACTAATGCGTGTCCAGAAAGACCTTGGCAGTGTAGGGTGTCTCCTTTGGACTAGAAATGATGATTTGTATGTCTGGGAGTTTGGATTTTGTGACCCGAACCTTTAGCCTTTCTGGGGCCTGGGAGAGAGGCCCAAAAGGAGAGGTCACCAGAGGCAGTTAACTTTTGGCCTTGGCTTGATTTGTTCCAGTTGTTTTGCAGCTGCCCCTCAGTGGGTTGTCATCTATCCTGGAAGGACCCTGGAGACCTCTTATCCCAGCTGGAGACAGGGTTGGAGGTAGGAGAAGGCAAGAAAGCAAAGGAGGCTAAGGAGCCTGTCTTCAGAAGACAGGGAGGAAGTCCTAAAGAATTTGACAGGGACTAAGAGAGCAGGGACCTGTACACAGTCAGGCTGCCTGGGGAAGTCCTGATGCTCAGGGAAAGGAGAGAGGGAAAACTCATTGGAGGAAGGGGCTTCCTGCCTCTACTCCCAGGGCAGACATAATCACCCTTGGCAAAGGCAAAGCATTCACACTAGAGGAATGTTCTATGGGGAGGTAGAAGTAAAAAGTTCTGGGTCTGAGAAGGAAGTAGGAAGCAGAGGACAGAATTGAGGGTAAATAAATGAGGTGCAGTGGGGAACTGGGGCAGAAACTACTGGAAGCTAAAGATAGGCACTGCTCCAAGCCTGGGAAAATAGGAAATAAGGAGGTTGAAATAAATGAGAATAGAATCCCTGTTTCTCCAGACCTTGTAAATAAGTCTGACCCCCCCCTTTTTTGAGGAATATCCAGGAAATTTAGAAAAACCCTTCAGACAGAGGCAATATCCAGGTCTCTGCTGGACAGTAAAGGACATAAGTTGCACATTAGGATGCTTTCCCTCCACCCAGACAATGTTTCTCTTTTTCTACAACAAGAAGCCTACAGCTGGGGGAGAGGAGTGATTTAAAAAAAAAAAAAAAACATTCTGAGAGATAAATCTTGTAATACAAACCATAGAACAGCTGGCCCTTTAAAGCATAGAACAGCCATTTAGCCATTAATCCGTCCCTTTAAAATGCAGAACCATCCCATCCTGCCCTATCCCCCCACACACATATACGCACGCACACACATACACGTGTGCACACACACACACACTCACATGCATACACACATGATGTACACATACATGCACAAAGGGTAGTTCAGTTTCATTCTACTTTTCCTATTTATAAATACAGCCCTGACTGCAGGTTTAACGTGTTAACACCAGCACTGGGAAGTAGGGGAGGGGAAAGAAAAAGCAGCAACCTATTCTAGCTGCCTTTGCACTAAATTCCTCTCTAGTTCCCCCTCTGAGCCCGGGTCCAGATGCAGCAGCACCAGCGCCCTTCCAGGATGACCAGCCTGCCACAGCCTTCTGGCTGTCCTGGAAACTGTGTGCAAGGGCAGTTGTGGGGCTCCAAGCCCTGCAGCCCACCAGACACAGTGGACACTCCCCAGATCCCCCTCCCAGGCCCCACTTGCTGTTTCTCCATCTTATTCACAATGGTCATCTTGAGTGATGTGCACCACATGTGGTCCTGATTGTGCCTAGTTGCCATAAGACTTTGATGAAGCCATTCGGCTTGCCCCTCCCTGTTTGCCATCTGAGTAGCCTCTTTGCAGCTGCAATTTGTGACCTTCCCGAGAGGCAAGAAATAAAATAAAGCCCCATCACATACACACATACACACACATGGCTGTGACAGACAGGTTTGGAAAAGAGCAGAATGTGTGCATGTGCGCGCGTGCACAGGCGCGTGAGGGAGACAAGGAGAGGGAATCAGATGAGTAACTGTTTGGGGTGGGATGAATTGGTTAGCTGTCAGGTATAAGAAAATTAAGGCCATTAGCTATTTTTGATTTTTTTTTCTGTCACGTCAACAAGATTAGCAAGCCAAATGCTCAAGGAGCACGTTTGGGGGAGTTTTGAGTACTCCATGAAACCTGCAAACCTCTGCTGTGGGAGATTGCCTGGAATTGTCTCCCGCCTGCCCTTTCAGTGGATAATAATAACGGGAGAATTAGTGAGCAGACAGATGCCGCGCGCACTGGTGCACAGCGCTCAGCGTTGTATAATAATGAATGTATTTGCAACGGCTGTTTCAATGGCTGTTTCTTAAAATGATAAAGTTAATTTTGCCGGGCCCTCCTTTCTCTTTGAAACCTGAACATCACAAAGGATGGAAGCTGAAATCATATCTTATTCTTTTATTCACAATGGTTTCAATATGACATTTAGAAAAACAAACAAAAAATTGTGTCCTTCAGGATATTCAGAAGTCCACAGAACTGGTACATTCTCCTAGCATCTGATTTCCGGTAATTGTTACTTTGTTTTGATCTTAGCCAGTGGTTAGACAAAGTCGTCAGGCAGTGGGGATGTTATTATTGTTATTTATTCAAATTGTGAGTAGGGCTTTCCTATTTTCTTGTGTTATCTCAATAATAATAGTTGTAGCTGCTGTAGTGGTACATTGGACACCTACTATGTGCCAGTCAGTACACTAGGTGTTTTTCATACATGATTTTAAATCCTCATATAAAGTCTGCAAGATCTTAGGTTGAACCACATGAAATTGCCATTTCTGTAGATCAGAAAGTCAAATATATGCAATTTCATAAAGTTCAGATTCATATTCTTTCTCCGTTTGGTAATAAAAAGTCTAGAGATGTTAGGTAATAGACACATAGTCACCCAGCAAGTAAAGGGCAAAGCTGAGGTTTAACCCCAAGCTCAAGGCAGCTAGGTTCAACGGGTATTATTACAATCTCTGATTACATCTAAAGACACCAAGGTTTAGAAAAATAAAAAGGACTTGCTCTAGGCTGTACACTCAGGAAGAGGCGATGAAAGGCTCAAGCTCCACGTCATAGAGGAGCCCATTAATCTTTCCCAGTTTGCAAAGAAAACCCAAGAATAGGACAAGTTCCTTGCAGAATCCCAATGACAGATGAATTGGCACCTTTCCATTTGGCAATCAGAGACTTGTGTTGCACCCTGTTCCCAGATCCTCAGCATGCCCTCATCCCATCCCATTCCATGCCCAGGGGCTTATTCTGAGTTCCTCTTCTACAGTTTGCTCAGAAAGTCCATTCATTCCTGAACACCTGAACCCTTGCCACCCTGGAATGGTGGCATTTTAATGGAGGAAGTTTGAGAACCCTATCTTTATTTGGATTCTCCCAGAACTAGATCCTCTGACAAAGTCTGGAGGGTAAATAATTTATTCGAGAAAGTTGATTCTATGAATCACTAAGAATGGGGCGGTAAAGTGAGGCAGGGACCAAAAGGACACCCATACAACGTATATTATCAAACAAGTGACTACTGAAGACAACGGGAGCTCAGTCCTGCTGGAGACCTCTCAGAGACAGTATAGAATATGACCCCTATGTATCACAGCCAAGGATGCAGAGGGGGTATTCATCTTCCAACCCCTTTGGTTGAGGGCTATTCTGCTAATAGAAAGTCTCCAGAACCAGAACGCGCTCGGCTCATCTTGTTTGAGTCCTCAACACGCTCCCAGGGCCAGAATAAAAGCCCTCAGGCAGAACTTAGCAGGTGTTCATTGTAAGTGCCTGCAGGATATAGGAACAAATGCCAAGGGGATGGGGGAGGGGAGCAGCAGCATCTGCTACAGGCACCTGAGCATCATCTGAACTTGGAGGAGTGAGCCTATGCCAGTAAACTCACAGACACCTCCAAACTCCAAGACAGGCACTGGGTTAGGACTTCGTGAGACGTGAGACCCTAGTGCAGCTGGCCTAGCACCCCCCAAAGTGAGCTCTAACCAAACTCTGACTCTCAAAATTCCTTTCCCCCCTTCCACAGAGCCCCTTGCCCACAAATATGAACCTTCTCTGTAAATGATCTTTTTCTTGCTCTGGGAGCCATGATTTTTCAGCTTAGGGTCCCCTTGAGGTCACCTTCACCTGAGTGAAATAGAAGATTCCTTGGGGAGACTGAAAGAAGGCATCTTGCAAATTTTAGGACTTGATTGGTAGTACAATTTTTTCTCCTTTTCCCCATCTTTAATGTGACTCTAATTCTGACTTCATTGCAGAGCCGTGAAATCAAATTAGGAAATGGGAGGAGACGAGCAACCCCTTCAAGCACAATCAACTTCTGATGGTTTCCCCAAAGCTCTAATGAATCTGCGTAGCTGTCCACTAATACAAGGTTGTATTTTTTTTTTTTTTTTTTTTGGCAGCACTTTGCTCTTTGCTTTTGCTTTTTACTTGTTTTTTTCCCCCGTTGTTCTAAGGGGAAAACAAGCTAGAGCATAGATCTTCAGGTAGCCTATGCAACAAGGTGTTAGAAATCCCTGGCAAGGAGGCTGATTAAAAAGACAGAAATTATGAGCAGCACCGAGCCCTGATGGTGGGTTTGCTATGTAGAAGCCAATGTGCTAGGCATTGTGTGGGAACAAAGAGGTGGAAATGAAGTCCCTACCCTTGCATGGATAACAGACTGATTGTTCAGAGTGTGACTACTTGGAGTGTGAAAAAACAGCATCCTCAGTTGGTAAAATGCAGAATCTCAGGCCCCTTGCTCAATACTTACTGAATGGTAATCTGCATTTTAGCAATATCCCCCAGGGGGATTCCACAGTTCAATTTTGTTTTGGGATGTTTGTTTGTTTGTTTGTTTGTTTTGTACCAGGGATTGCACCCAGGGTTGCTTAACCACTGAGCCATATCCCCAGCCCTTCTTATATTTTATTTAGTGACAGGGTCTCACTAAGTTGCTGAGGCTGGCCTCCAACTTGCAATCCTCCTGCCTCAGCTTCCCTAGTCTCTGGGTTTACTGGCGTGCACCACTGTGCTTGGCTTGCAATTATGTTTTACATGCATTGGCTCAGAAGAGTTGGGATCTGATCCTTCTACCTACAATCTCAGAACTCTGGCTCCATTTCCTCCTACTAGTCCATCTTCAGTTCTCACTGCTCCCTACTGTCTGTGGGGATTCTATATTTTGTCTTATGATCACGTCATGCCCTTCCATCCATCCTCATGCTATTTCCTCCTGTGACAATATCCCAACCATCCTCTCTGCCAATCAAAATCCTGCTTGTCTTCATACCTGGGTATATCTCTTCTGTGAAGCCTGACCCAGTCCCCCAACTGGAATGGGTTACTACTATTCATTTGCCACTGACTGACTTGATTACAGTGAGAAGTTTCCATCTAGGGTAATGGTTAGAGGGATGGCTATAGAGTCTGATCACCCAGAGTTTGAATCCCAGTTCTAATCGTTTGAAACCACAAGAACAGATGACATCAGCATTTCCAGTTTTCCACACCCTCTCTGATTGGAATCACACACCCTTCGGCCTTCTCTGTGTGATTTTGTGGTTTTTCCCACTTGATTGGGCATAAAATATTTCCGTTGATGTTGGTCTTGCCCATGTGACTTGAGATTGCTAATAGAATGTGGGTGATAGCTACATTGTGCGAGTTCTGAGCTTAGACTTTAAAAGTGCTTCACTGCAAAATAAGCCAGACACAGAAAGACAAGCATTGCATGTTTCCTGTCATATGTAAAAACTAAAAAAAAATTGTACCTTAAAGATAAACAGTGATTATTAGGGACCAGAAAGGGTCCCATGGACCAGGGGACAATGGTAGAAGAAGAGAGGATGGATATGATCAAAGAACCCTGTATGCATATATAGAAATAGCACAGTGAATCTCATTAATATGTAGAATTAATATACATTAATAAAAATAGATATTAAAAAAGGCCTTCACAGGCATCAGTTGTCTCTAGTTGTCCCTCTGAGCTACCAACAGTATGAACAGAAGATGCCTCAGGTTCGCTCTGGGTCCAAAGAAGATGAGATACACATGGAACAGACTTGAACTCAACCTGCAGCGGTGCCAAGGTGACCCATGTCTTAAAGCAGAACTTCCCCAGCAGACCCACATACCATCCAAATTCTAAACCTATTAGGTTATTTCCCAATCACCATGCACCATTTATATACCCGTCTAAACCACTCAGTAAAAAATAAGGCTTTTGGTAATACGTCACTGACTTTTGTTGTGGTTAGTTGCACAGTATTCCGTGTAGCACTGTGTAATTGACACAGTATGGCACTTGAAGCCTCAATTTCCTCATCTGCATCATGGGTCAATAAATATACATCTAATATATTTATAATTGTGTTGATTAAAATGTTGAGTTCACTCTAGGGCTTGATGATGTAGGTCACTCATATTATAATACTATTATTATGTCTTTCTACTAAAGTAGAACTTTTTAATGGGTGGTGTCATTGTTTCCTCTATTTTGTTTTTATTGTCTCCAGTACCTACTGGGCTCCTAGCAGGTACTAATATAGAAAGTTGCCTTTCTGTTCCGATAGTTCTTGCCCTGTAGAGCCCTACTCAGCCTGTGATGATGAGCTTAAATGTATCATGGCACAATTGAAAATTCTGGGATCAAGGGTCTTTTGTTCAAAATAATGGTTATAGTAGGCCTTGGGGCTATTTTGTTGAGTTTTGGGAGTAGTTAAAGAATCTAATGGTATGTTGATTTGTTCCTCAATTAAAAATGCTGCATTTGGAATTTCATGGAAAAGAAGCATTTCATCTTTGAAGGAAGTTGTGAGGAATATGGAAACACCTGACCCTTCTGCCTTCCAACTCCAAGTGCAAACCTTGAGTGAATTCTTCATCCAGTCTAGAGTTTAACCTCTGAAAAGCTAGCTATGAAGGTGGGAGGGAGTGATGGCTGGGGTGGGACCTGGTGGCATCTGTCTCTTTAAGAAATAGAAATGAAACCTAATTAGCATAGACTGGCTGCAATTAACATATAAGTCCCAGTTCTGGGAGTTGGAGGAAGGGAAAAGGATAGAGCTAAAACTTAATGGGGTTTTGTTAGACAAAATTAGCTTCCACAGAACAGCCATAAAAATATCTAAATTATGAGAGCCTCTTGCCATTTGCCATTAACACGAGGGGACATGCTAATATTTAGTGGCGCCATGTCCTGGAAATTAACTGCAGTGAAAGAAGCCCCAGAGGCATCCCTGTGAGCAATAAGGGCTTGTCCACTGTCTCTACTGTTACCAAACGGCTTGGCTAAATGTTTCACAGTAACTTAGAGCCTACAAATCACACATGTGTCAGCCAGTCTTTTGGCTGTGGTTCCAAAACTGTATGATGGAACCTTCATGGGTGATATATGGAAAGCTGAAGTTTCTTTGTACAGCCTTAGAATTTGGAGAACTATTTTCCTCCAAAGAAGACATTCCCAAGGCTGATTTGTGGGCACTTGAAGATGTCTCCAATTTTTACTGTCTCCAGCCTTACACCCTTCTGGAAATCAGTCCATTTCCACTTTGCACCAAACCAACTGGTGTGAGTTTCCTTGAAACTCATCCCATGATTCTACTTCTTGACTCCCCTTGGAGAAAGGGTTTAACCAATGTTCCTCTATTTTCTGCTCCTAAAAGTCACCAATGATCATCTAAACATATGAAGGTTTTTTTTCATGGTCCTCAGTGTCCTTGACCTGGTCCATTTCATTAGCCATAGTTGGCCATGCCTCCCTTCTTTGGTTTTCATACCACTTTTCTCTGAGGTTTGTTTTCTCTGTCCTTTCTCTTTTAATAGGGTTGTTTCTTTTTTCACATCCACAGGCATTGCCCACGGCTTCAGGCCTCTGCCTTAGGGTCTTCTCTTGCTATTCTCTTTGCAGACAATTACTCATTATTTGCTGGAGTCTACCCTCACTCATCTGTAGATGTCATTCATATGGGAAACTTTAGGCCCAACCATTAATCCTGTGTTTCCAACCCCCAGCAGGACTCTACACAGGAGTGCCTATGTTCACTTGCATTTCTACCTACTTAAACCTTGGTTTAGCATCTTTTCCTATTGAGGTGCTCATTTCTTTCTTCCTTACCTCTTGTCTGCTCTTATAGCTCTGAAGAATTTGCCCTGTAGGCTTATCATTCTCCTCTTTCCCCACCCTGATTGAATCAAGGTTCATGAATGCCCGATCCATACACTCATCCTTTGGGGGGCCTGCAAACACCCAAGAACTGCAACTGAATAGAGAAGAAGAGCATCTTGGAATGACCACATGGAGTATAAGTCCACAAAACCTTGATGCTGAGGTCTCCAAGCTTAGCTACTTTCTTGCCCTATCTAAGGCTGGGTTGGTCTGCTTCCTTTACATGCTACAGGTTACCCGGATTTAATGATTTTTGCAGCCTTGAGGTTACTGACTGAATCATGCTCTATTTGCCTGTCCTTCCCAACTTCCCTTTTGATACATTTGACACTACTGTTTTCCCAGGTCCAAAAGGATCAACCTCAAGGCATCTTTGAGACCATGTTTTCCTACTTTATAGCTCATTTGTCTTATATCTTACTATTTTCTTCCTCAAAATGCCTCTGAAGTTTTGGATCGTGTCTTATTCAAGTCCTTATTACCACTTACCTGGGCTTCTCCACTTTAAGATCCACCCTGACGATCTATCATTTATTTCTTCTTTTGGTTTTGCCAAAGAAATTTGAGGGTCATTGATTGTCTTTTTCTCCTCTTCATGTTCAAGACGTCTACTTATCTTGACCACCTGATTTATTTTCATCTTTTCAGATGAATTTATTTTATATACAAACTTAGCTATTCCCCAATGTCTCAGTTAGCTGTAGTTGCATAACAAACACTTAGTGACTCAAAGCAGCATCCATTTTATTTATACTCTTCTCCCGTGGATTGGTTAGGCATGACTTCTGGTTGGAAATGGCCTAACTAGTCTCTGCTGGGCTTACTCATCCATCTGCAGTCAGCTTATAAGTAGATTAGAGGCTGGATCACCAAGAATTGTCTCCCTCTTCCTCAGAAAACTTGGACTGGAACCACTATTTGAGCCAGTTATCCCACTCCTTGGTATATACCCAAAGGACTTAAAGTGAGCATACTACAGTGATGCAGCCACATCAATGTTTATAGCAACTCAATTCACAATAGTTAAACTATGGAACCAACCTAGATGCCCTTCAACAGATAAACAGATAAAAGAAAATGTTGTACATATATACAATGGAATATTACTCAGCCATAAAGAAGAGTGAAATTATGGCATTCACCGGTAAATGAATGGGACTGTAGACTGTCATGCTAAGTGAAATAAGCCAATCCCCCAAAAAACAAAGGCTGCATGTTCTGATATGCAGATGCTAACACACAATAATGGTGTGGGGTGGCAGAGAAGAATACAAGTTTGTTGGATTAGACAAGGGGGAATGAAGGGAAGGGATGGGGTATGGGAATGGGAAAGACAGTAGAATGAATCAGACATGTTCCTATATTCATATATGCCTATATTCATATATAAGTACACGACCAGTGAAACTTCACATCATGTACAACCACAAGAATGGAAAGTTATACTCCATGTATGTGTGATATGTCAAAATACACTCTAGTATCACATATATCTAAGATGAACAGATAAAAAATACATGAAATTAAGAATAGAGATCCCAATTCTTTATATATATATATATATATATATATATATATATATATATATATATATATATTTTTTTTTTTTTTTTTTTTTTTTAAAGAATTGTTTCCCTCTGTAGGTCTGTTGATTGGCAGGCTGTTGGCTAGTTCTCCTCCACATAGCTTCTTCAAGAGGTTCATTCAAACACATTTACATGGTGATCTCATGGTTCCAAATGCAGCAAGAGAACAAGCTCCAGTGTGTAATAGAAGTCCTTTCAAGTCTCTGCATATGTTTCATCTGGTAATGTCCCACTGGCTGAAGTAGGTCACATAGACAACTCATATTTAAGGGATAGAGAAATAGACCTTGTCTCTTAATGGGAGAATCTACAATGTCACATTTGCAAGCAAAAGGATGTAGAATGGGGAACAATTGGTAAGCATTTTTATAATCTACTATACTCAGCATAAACTGTGAGCTGTCCTCATTAGTATTCTCTGCTTGTCCATTATGTCATGGGAATATCATCCCTCCTTGCTCTTTTCCTTTAATTCAAATTCTTCTTCCCAAATGTTAGAAATAACTTTTTGAACTCTGCTCTAAGGAACCTCTAACCACCACCTCTGCTATTTCATCTGTCTGCACCCTCCCTTCTTTTCTGCCATGGTCTGATCATTTCTTGAACTCACGTCTGTCTTCTGAATTGAAATACAAATTCCTCAAGGAACAGTTTTCTTATCTTTATTTATAAAATATATTTATAGTTTTTGTATATCTCCACATCCATGTCTAGAGGACTATTCAGCATGCAGGAGGTGCAAAATAATACTTGTTGGTAACTTACTATGGAGAAATAGCTCTGAATTCTCCTAAAAGCCATTTTTTCTCTTAAATTCACTTGAGTTAAAAATATATATATATGCTTTCAGTACTTTTAAGAATGTGGTAGGAAAACCTCAAGTGGCTAAATGAGTTTAGCTTTCTGTCTAGGTGAGAATCACACCTCCAACTGGCATGTTCCTCCTGACCTTGACCTCACTGATTCTCTGACCTTGACCTCAGTGAAACCTTATGGGCCTCCTTGGACAATTCTCTTTGACTCTCAGGCCACATGCTCACTCTGAAGGGTCCTTAGCTTCCCCTTTACATTCCCTGGTTGGCACTCAGTATCTTTCTCAGTCATGGCATGGCTCTTTGAGAAAATTCCATAAAAATGGCAATCTTCTAAACCTTAATAATGGCATTCCAATGACCACAATGTGCAAATACCCTTTTCCTACTGGCTCTAATTTTCCCTGGTCTCTCACTCAGACAGTTGGGGCTTTCTCCTCTGTGCTGTTAGGGACCTCCTCAGACAGGTAGTGAGGTAGAACTTGCCTTCCGAAGGCCTCTGATCCCACCAGCACTTCTCTTGCCTGGGCTTCTTGGCCTTCTCAGACTTGCTTGTCCAGGGCTTGAGGTATCTACCCATTGCATTTGACACTGGAGATGTTTGTCTCCTGGAGTGCATGTCAGATTTCAGAATGTACGTCTGAGAGTAGGCCTCTCATTTCCGTTTCTGGGAGTTTGAAAAGAAGCCCAAGAATTCTGGGTCATATTTAGCTACAGATTTGTTTATACCACTCTCAAAAATAAAAATGTTCACCAAACACCAAAACATGGCTTAACTTCTGGACTGGTGAGGTGATAGGATTTAGAGCCAAAGAGCAAAGATGCTCTGCTGTTTGTGATCATGACATTGAGATTTTACACTGAGGACTCTTTTTGGAGGATACAAGAAATTACGTGCCTCTGGAAAGATAGAGAAGGGTGGGCAAGGAGAGTGGAATATGAGTGTGTGTGTGTGTGTGTGTGTGTGTATAAAGAATAGCAGATTTTCCAGTCTATGAAATTTTTCGGCTCTGGGACAAGATTTGCATGCCCTTCTGTGTCTCAGAGACTTGGTATGTGTGCAGCACATCATTGGGGTGCCTGCGTCTCAAATCACTGGCTCTATGCAGCCTTGATGAGGCACCCAATTTACATATTCTCAATTTAATCTAAAGTAGGTACTAATTGATTACTGCTGAATGTCTGCACGCTCTGATTATCTGTTCAGATCCTGAGGGGGGGGTGGGGAATAGCAAGAGATCTTTCTTCTATGAGTGGGATTTTGTTTTCTCTGATCCAAGGAACATTTATTTGCTAGGCCTGGGAGGCCCCCCACCCTCTCCCCATCTTCAACCCCAGTTGCTGAAAATAAATACCACTGCTCCAGTACTGATTCATTTTATGTTGTAGAAGGAACTATTCCTTATTCAGGTATTCAGCATTTATCCAACCGATATTTCAGAAACATCTTTGAAGTGTAAGTTATTTTCAGCTACCTATAGGCAGGATTCCATAGGACTTGGAAGTACACACTATGCAGCCAGTTTTCTGGATGTAATCCAGTCTGTGCCACTTACTAGCTGTGTGACTTTGGACAAGTTGCTTAGCCTCTCTGTACCTTAGTTTAACTATCTATAAAATGGGACAGTCACTACCTCACAGGGTCATTGTAAAGATTAAATGAGTCAGGACATGTAAAGTACCCAGTTTGGCATTGAGTCACTACATGATGCTATTTCTTCAGGGTTCTGAGGAAGATTGCTAGGGAAGACAGACAAAGATTTTGATGAAAGTTCCCTCTGGAAATTTAGGGTCTTCACTGGTTCTTACTTTACCAGTCCTGCATCATCTCAGGTATCTATAATGATAGTGAGCAAGTAAAAAGAAGTGTAAATATTATTAGAGTAGGTGGTATTCTCAACCTAGAAACTTCTAGAAATCTTTTTCTATATTTTCATGGTAAGGAGCTAAAACAAGGAAAGAGAGTCTCAACTTGGTGGGTCAGTGAACATTCACTGGATACCATTTGTATGCCAGGCTCTCTGTTGGTACTTGTGACACAAATATGAAGTAGCTCACTGTCGAGCTGTCGAGTGGCACCACTCCAAGTGCTATAATTCTTCATGTTTCCTCTGTCACTCCTCAGGCATTTATTTTAGGTTTCATCCCCATGGCTGAATTGCTGGTCTGTTTTTTTTTTCTTTTTATTGATGTGACATAGATGTGGAGAAAGTCCACAAATCTTAAGTACACAGCTCAATGAGTTGTCAGACTGAACACACCCTGTAGGCAGCACCTAGCCCAAGAAACAGAACATGGCTGGTCCCCAGAAGCACCTCTCCCACTTCCAGTCACTACCCTCTCCCAACAGCAAACTACCTTCTCATCTCAAGACTGCAAGGGACCTGGCTGAGAGATGGGATAAAATGAGACATGATGGAAAGTGTCAGGACCATTACAATTCTGATGAAGCCCATGGTGCCATCTCTATGTGGATCTACTTAAGACTGCTTTGACATTTTCCATGGGAATACCATTCTTTGCTGCTGTATAGCAGAGCCAGCATCAGGCAGAGCAGCTTTCCTGCTGTTTTGAGCAGATTCTCATCTAGAAACGAGCCCACAGCTTTTCCAGTGGGGGGCCAGGTACTTCCCCCCTTGGAAAATCTGGCTTCTGGAACCTTTTATGAAGACTGACATATTAGCAGAAGGCCATCTGATACCTCCTAGGGCTAAAGATTAGCCAGGAAATAGTTTAGTAGGGATGATTATACTTAATACTTTCCACATTTGTGTCTCAGGAGTTCAAGGTCTTGGGAGAATAGGAAACAAAATGAGTAGGTTTGTCCAGGACTATCCAGGACATCACATTAGGGAATTCTGGCCAGTCAGGATAAAGTTCCCTTGAAGTCACTAAGGGAAAGCAGCAGAGTGATTGTTGAAGTCATCTGTTGCTATATAATAGACCTCTCCAAATTAAGTGATATAAAAGTTTATAGGCTCATGGAGTCTGTGGGTCAGAAATGCACATGGGCAGGGACAAGCCACTCCTACTTTGCTCCTTGATAATTGGAGTCTCAGCTGGAGACTTGAATGGCAGGAAGCTAGGATCATCCAGAAGCTTCTTGACTACATAACAGGCACCTAGGCTAGGACGATGTGAAGGCTGGGCTCAGGGAGGACTACAGACAGATGACCCACATGCAGTTTCTCCATATAACTTGGGTTTTTGTTGTTGATGTTGGTTCCAGGGATTGAACCCAGGAGTACTTAACCACTGAACAATACTCACAACCCATTTTATTTTTTATTTTGAGACAGGGTCTCGCTAAGTTGCTTAGTGCCTTCCTAAGCTGCTGAAGCTGGCTTTGAGCTTGCAATCCTCCTGCCTCAGCCTTAGCTTTGGATTTTCATAGCACTGAGACTGGGTTTTAAAAAAGAAATATTCTAAGAGAGTCCTGAGACCAGGTATCCCAAGAGACCCAGGTGGAAGCTGCATGACCCTTCCTGACCCTAGCTCAAAAGTCACATGGCATAATTTCCACTATATTCTATTGCTTCCAAGGGAATCACTAAGGCCAGCCCACCTTCAAGGGAAGGGGAATTAGACTCCACCTCTGGTTAGGAGAATGACAGATCCCATTGTAGAATAACCTGTGAAATAGGAGCTTTGGTATTTTCCTTGTGGCCATCTTTGGAAAATATCTTCTGTCCCAGTAATTGATAGCTAAGACTTGAGTAAGACCTACCTCGTTTCATTTCCTGGGTCTGAAACATATGCGACTGATATGTTACCTAAGTGGCAACCACTCTGTGTCTCACTTTCTACATAATAGAAAATGGCACAGTAATAATTCTATCTTCCAAGTATGTTTGAGAATTTAATATGAACTCTGTATAGTGTTAGTACAATACCTGGTATATTGTAAATACTCATAAATGTTACCTTTAACTCTGATCCAAGGGGATAATTGGTCAACACCTGTGACACCTTTCTTTAGAAGTACCCTAGGTGAAAAGTTGAGACACACAATTCCCATATCAGGGTGTATAACAGCCTGGGACTCACCAGAAGTTAACTGGGACTATGAAGTCTAAACACTAGGTTATAGCACTTCACAGTTTACAAAGCACTTCATACCCACCCTTCATTTAATCCTCAAAAAAAAAAAAAAAAAAACCCTCTGGGGCACACAGGGTCCCATTTTACAGATGATGCTTATCAAAGTGTGACTTACCTAAGGTCACACAGCTTGTAGATTTGCCTTCTAAAGCCCCTTTTTCTTATCTTCTCTCATGATCTCAAGGGCATTGTGAAGTTATCAAAGGAAACATGCCATTTAATTAGAATTTAATTAATTAGAAAAGGATCCTGCAATCCTACTGGAAGTAGGGAGAAAAGAAGAAGTTCAGATTTCCAATAGCCATGGAATGTCATAGAAGAGAAAGGTGAGCAGCAAGCACACCAAGGGACCTACAGTTATCGCTTTCCTCCAAAGAACTGAAAGGCACCCTTCAAAATGCCTAATAATACTTTTCAAATGGCACCACTAATCATTCAGCTGAACAGCACCTTTTTCCTCGGAGAATTCCAAATTTTCTAATTATCCCTCACTCCTTAAAAGCAAGAAATGAGCAGTGTCCTCTTCCTTCTGTGTCTTCCTTCAGATTTCAGTCCACTGCGTCAACATAAAAATGCACAAATGCTGGGAAAGCACTGTAAATCCTGCTTTTCTGGTGTTTTCCATTTATGTGACAGGAGGAAGGATGGTGCTTTCATCCATTTTTGGAAACAAACCAAAACACCCATAAATATTCAAGCTTATAATATTGACTTAAAGCTCAGTTAGAGCCCAGGCTGCAGTCAGCTCCTGATTATCCATGTGTAACTTATCCACAGCTAATTTTAAAACTCAAAATTACTTCCTTCTAACTTGGGGCACACCCTAGGCCCCCTCTGCGGGTGTCAGCTCAGAGCGCAGGGAGATGAGACGAAACTGTACCAAGCCACAGCTCTGAAGACCCCACTTTTGCTCTTGATACAATTCCTGATTAGCTGGGCGACCTTGAGTACATGTCTTTACCTGGGGGATGGGAGGAAGGGGGCCTCATAAGTTTTTCAACTGTAAAATGAGGAAGCTCAGCTTTATGCTTTTTACGATCCCTTCTTGTTCTAAAATTCCATGAGGGAATAAAGGAGTCAAAAGAAATGGGAACATCAGACTCCTGCCAAGATCCTGCATTGAAATCAGTAGTCCAAACTCCCATCTCCCTGGTGAGAGGTTGTGTGGTCTCAGAACTGCTGAGTGGCAGATCTCAGCCTAGCACCCAAGACACCTAGGGTTATTTTCTGAAGTCCAAGGCCATACATATAAGATCTTTGTATTTTCCAAATTATGATTCTCTTCCATGAGATCAGAGTCCACTTTGTCTGAACACGGGAAAGGTGCTATCAGTATGTTTTTAGAATCTTGGCCTCTCCATGTGATAGACCCTGGATGGAGATGCAGAGCTGCGTGCCTTCCAAGAAGGCCCAAGCAGGGAATCTCCTGGAAAGCCATGAGGTTCTCTGCCTTCCCTCTCCCTCTCAGCCCTCACTATTCCCACAAACTAGAAAAGAATCCCCCTGACTTACAAAGTAAACCCCTTTAGAGTCTTCTTACTCTCTGCTCCAGACCCAGACTTTTCTTATAGGAAGAAGGAGGAGAAGAAAAAACAGGGTTCCTTTAAAGTAGGGATGAAAAATAGATGTGGCAACATCCCACCGCCATGGCCTAGGACCCAAATATCTTTAAGTATAAGTTCTGTGCCTGGTGCCAGGGTAATAAAGAACAGTCATGCATTCTGCTCCCAAGAAGGTCTTAGGAAGAATAAGAAGAGACATATGTCAACACAGTCTTCCTCAAGTATTGTAGATGCCAGGAAGGAAAGACACAAACACGGAGGATGTGAAGAAGGAGAGGGAGGGATATAGAAGAGGAAGGGCTCAGCTTCATGCAAGGCAGGGGTTATTAAGAAACACTGTCTTGGAGGAATTAATGCTTGGCCCTTGAGCTGAAGTAGATTCTGTCACAAGAAGCAATATTCCAAATGGTGGTTCACACCTCAAGAATTATTAGCCAGTGGTATACACATGTAATCCCAGCAGCTCAGGAGGCTGAGGCTGGAAGATCACAAGTTCAAGGCCACCCTCATCAACTTAGCAAGGTGCTAAGCAACTCAGTGAGATCCTGTCTCTAAATAAAATACAAAATAGGGCTGGGGATATGGCTCAGTGGTCGAGGGCCCCTGAGTTCAATCCCTGGTACCAAAAAGAAAAAGAGATATAGCAGTGTTGGTTGTGTGAGTCAGTTTGATCAAGGGTTAAGTAGCATTGAGGGGCTGGGCTGCAAATCCAAAGGCTCTTTGTAGCATTATTTCTGTGAGACAAGGTGTTCTGTGTTCTATACAACTTGTAAACAATCTTTGGAATATAGCACGTTCTTTGGTTACATACTGCCTGTGGTGTGTAAAAAGTGACCATCACCTACCTGAACAATACCTGGTGTGAAATTACAAAACCATGATACAGTTGACATCGGATGCTTCCAGGTCTGAACAAGTGCTCCCCTATTTGAGGCCCAGACTTGACTCCACTTAGGTACAGTTTGCCTAGATTGAACTAGAGATGAAAGAACATACTGCATGGTAATCCTGTCGCTCAGGAGAAATGTGAGAAGGGAGGCCACCCCTAACCTATTTGGGGACTTGTTTATACTCCCTCTGGTGGCTGATTCAGACCTGCATGTTCTGTCCCTTTGACCTGAGAAGCAAACACACTCTACCTGATTCCAAAGACCAGAGCACTGGGATCTTGGCCACATTCACACACGCAAAGGTATAAAGTTTCAGCATGCATTTGGGTTGTTTTTTAAATGGCTCTTGTTTGGGTGTTTGGAAACTCATGATTTTAATGAACATAGCTCATTCTTTTTGTGCCCAGGACATACTTTATACTATATAACCTTGTTGAACTTAACAGAATCTTAGACTTCAAGTTCTTATACTAGTTAGCCTCTTCGTGGTTTCAAGAAACAACAACTGAAGAAGGTTACCACCAGAGTGTCTCAATGGGATAAGAATATTCGTGCCCAGGAAATGTTGGATGGCTAAACCTTGGAAAGTAGAGAGAGTTAACAGAAGATTTTAAAGCTAAGAGGATTGGGGGAGTTCAATAGATTCCCATCTTGATTCCATTTCCCTCTCTCCAAGTTCCTCCTTGTCATATACTACTCCCTAACTTCTACCTTCTGCTTGCCTATTTTTCCTACTCCTTCATGAGGATGATGTGCACATGCCCATCTTGCCCTATGTGACTTCTCTCTACATAACAACCCTCTATTAAATATAAACTTGGGGAACCCCAAAACAATGGATCCAAAATAATCAGCTTAGCTTCTGTCTTAGAGTCAGGCCATGTCAGATCATAAATTGGCTGTCCTAGGTCAGAGGCCTACATCTAACTGTGAGAGAGCTGGTTTTTGAATCAGCCAAAGGCATAGCAACCATTGTAGTCAGTATATGCACAGATTATAGAAAACATTGAACTGCCCTACTTTATCATATGGAGAAATTGGTATCCTCAAGAGCTGATGAGACTTACCTACACATACAACAAAGAAGCAGTGGTGGTAGGATGAGACCCTAGTTCTTTTCAGGTCCACCGAGGCTATCTTTGCACTAAACTGTACCATTTCTTATATTAGGTCATGTGGGAAGAGTGTTCCTAGACAAAAGCATTCCTTTTGCCTAATGTGCTTAAAACCTAAGGAGAAATGGTCTTCTCTTTTCTGTTTCCTTCTCCCTACCCCCTGATCAGGCTTTTTTTTCCCAGTTAGAATGTGTTCCTACTTGAATTTGTGGCTAGTTTATGTGCCAATGATATCCATGACACTAAATTCAAACCAAGATTGACAGTGAAGTGTTTTACCAAGTAAGCTTTTATTCAGAAAACAGGAATTATGCTGCAAACTTTAAAGGAGAAAACTTGATAAATGAAAAAAGTTCTGAGATGGTTAGGCCAACCAGAATGTAGGTAAGTTGACAACTGAGATATTTCACCCTTTATTTCTCTTTTGCTGGAAATATTAGAACACCACTTTTGGGTCATACAAATTTAGGACATCAAGCATATGCTTTTAATGGACAAGGCTTGAATTTGGATTTTTAAAATCTACACTACTTATGGTTTTACTTAGACTTGCTTGCTAGAAAATAAATGATGGAAATCCTGATATAACAATTGTTTTGATGAATTAATTCATACTGCTAATGCTGCATTTAATACAATGAGATTTTTAAACAGATAAAAAAAGTCACAATTATATTTGCCCTTGGATTTACCAGGCTAACATGATTCAATAAACCATTTGTTCATTCATTAAATATATGTTGAAAGATAAACTCTCTGCTGGAGATATAAAAATGAAGGAATGCATTAGTCAGCATTCTGCTGCTGTGACAAAATACCTGAGACAATCACCTTAATAAAGAAAGAGGTTTATTTTGGGTTACACTTTCAAACATTTCAGTCCATGGTCTCTTGGTCCAGTTGCCTTTGGCCTGTGGCAGCACAGTATATCATGGTGGGTACATGTAGCAAAGAAGGCCTATTCAACTCCTGACAGCCATGAATCAAAAAAAAAGAGAAAAAAGGGCCAGGGCCCCAATACCCTCTTCAAGAACATGTCCCTAGTGACATAACTTCCTTCCATTAAGCCCTACCTCTTAAAGATTCTGCCACCTCCAAATAGTATGAAGCTGAGGACCAACCTTTTAACAACCTTTTTGCCCTTTGGGGAAAATTCTAGACCCAAACTATAGCAAGGATATACTATTGAACAAAAGAAACTTATAATTCATGGATTTGGACAAATAAAGAGAGAATTATTATACCAGATCTAAGGAGCCTGGACATATCAGTCACAAAGGAGGCCATGCTAAGTTGTCTGGCTGTCCTGTTACAGGTCTAACTTGGCTATGTCACGTCTTATCAACCCTCTGATAACACTGTCCAGACATCATGACCTCATAAGCAGATGACCCTCATGCTGTATGTCAGTTTCCTTAAATGAATGTTCATGTTTCAGTAATTATGTTGTATTCTGTTATGTCTTCTCTTATGATCTGTGGAGTGAGGCACACCCAGAGGCAAGGGGGATAGTCTTTTCTGAAACCTGATGTTGTTTCCAGAAAGATGAGTCCTTAGACAGGGACTCAAAACTGAAGGAAAAGCCTCAGGCAGGTAAGAGAAATCTTAGCTTCTCCTTTGCCTTAAACCTTGGAAGCATCTGGACATCTGAAGCGTGAGGTTAGGAGGTGGATCTTAGAGGTCAGGAAGAAAAGCAAGAAATTCAGAAGAGGGATCCAAGAAAGATTTCTTCCTGGGTTCCACGAAATAGGAAAAGATAAGTGAGCTTCACCTGTTTTATAGGTGAGATTAACTTCATGGTATTCCCTGCTTACTATCCTTCACAAACCTCCAGCCAGTGCTCATCAAAGGAGGGATAGCAAAATATGGTACATCCTGCATCAGACTCCTCCAAGGTACTGGGCAAATATGCAGATTCCAGAACTCTACCTGAGATCCACACCTGTGAGTCAGAATGGAGAGGGAATTAGAATGTGTATTTTACTAGTTCTCTTAAATTTGAGATCCCTGGGTCTTGTCATCAGTGAGGTCTTTTGTGAAGGTGTAATGTGGTCCAGCTGCTCCTGATCACCAAGAAATGTGCCTTCCAGTATAACACTTGGAAATCCTAGATTATATTATCACCTGCATTTGTATTCTATTCTACTACCTGGACTCTGACATCTCTGTCATCATAAAGTCCTTGTATATTTCAACTAGTCTAAGCCAGGGGTTAGCAAACATTTTATAAAGATCCAGAGAGTAAACATTTTCTACTTTCTGAGCTATGTAGTCTTTGTCTTAAGACTTCTGTCTTCACTTTGCTATTATTGCAGTATGAGGCTATCCATAGAGTATATTTAAACCAATGGGCATGGTTTTGTTGCAATAAAACTTTGTTCATAAAAACGGGGAATTGGTAGGATTTGATCCATAGACCATAGTTTACAGACCCCAAGTCTAACTCATAAGGCAGTTAAATATGTACTACCTTATAGCATCCCCTTATATTGAAATGCTTAGCCTTGTATTAGTGGATTAGTTGCAAGAAATGGAAACCCGCTTCAGTTACCTCAGTGGTTCTCAAACTTGAATGTATATAAGAATTCTCTGGAGGATTTGTTAAAAGGATTGCTGCATCCACTCCCAGAACTTCTGACTTGGTAGATCTGAAAGAATATCTCAAGAATTTGCATTTCTAGCAAGTTCCCTGATGATAATGATGATGCTGGTCCAGTGGACCACACTTTGAGAACCACTGACTTGACTAAAGAGGAAGGGATTTGTATGGGAAATAGGAGTTTCAGCTATGAGGCTAAGAATATAGAATTGGCTTCACAGAGGTTCTCCCAGACACTAGAAGGATTCTTACCACTAAAAGAATTGGGTAACCTTGTCATTATGTGGTTTTCTGTCCTCCAAGTTTCTGTTCTTTTAGAGTGGTTATCTAAAAACTCAAATCTCATAAAGTTACTCCCCTATCTAGAAGAACATTTTTATATGTTTTTAAATTCCAAATTTCTTAACTTGACTCAGACCTTTATGACTTTCCTACCTCTTCTATCTCTCTATCCTTATTCCTACCATCATCTATCAGTCCACAATAGGGACTCTGCCTTTGCACTCTACCACACTCTCCACACTATAATGTCTCCTTTGTGCAAAGGGCCATCTGCCCTATTGACTGTGAGCTTTATGAGGACTGGGACTGTTTCTCTTGATTTACTTCCAGTGCCTGTCATAGTCAATGCTCAGTAAATATGAATAAATAAATGTTTGCTTCCTCAGATTTGCTACCAGATACAATGTGAGAGGTCAATTCAGCAGCTCAGGGATGGTGAAAGCCTTTAGGAGAATGATGGACCAGAAATATTCATGGTAACAACACTTAAAGTGGCAGGGGACTATGATGAGAAACCATGTCACATCCACTAATATAGTGCTGAGTCCGGCTGCAGCAAAATACCCAGGGGGTGACGAACAACTTGTGTAGATTGATACAGCAGGAGTGGAAGCCCTTTATTGTAGGACAACAGAGGTATTTATACATTCCATATAGCTTATCTTAATTAACATAAACTAGATATAGCAGTCAACCAATAAGAAATCTCCACACTTAATGGCTCGCTGGTGTTACTTCACAAACCACTCCCTCTGGCATTTTGCCAGGCGCCATCCAGACTTGTTTACAGACTTTAACATTAACCACTCCCTCTGGCAAAATGCCAGGCGCCATCCTGACTTGTTTACAGACCCTAACACACTAATATAGTGCTGATCAAAAAGACAGATAATAACAAGTGGTGGTAAGGACAGAGAGAAAATAGAAGACTCATAGGGTGCTACTGGAAATCTAAAATGGTGTATTCAGTTTGGAAAATACTTTGAAAATTCTTCAAAATGTTCAATGTGAAGTTACTATATGACACATCCATTCTACTCCTGTGTATCTACCCAAGAAACATGAAAATACACATTGAGGATGAGAAAGAGGAAGAAATGCAGACTGAATTTAACAAAATCATATCATGTGCATATATAAATAAACCACAGAGATTTCATCTTTATATATAAGTAGAAATAACCAATCAAAAATAAATGAGTGAAAGGAAGATCAGTATAGTAGGAAGAAAAATGAGGGAGGGAAGAAGGGAAGAAGAGGGTGGGGAACAGGGACTGAAATGAAATCCATCCCATGCATGTATGATTTTGTCAAGATGAACCCAGGTACTATGTATAAATATAATGCTCTAATAAAAAAGAAAGAAAAACAAAATACAAACTCACACAAAATCTTGTACACACATGTTCATAGAGCCATCATTCATAATAGCCAAAAAAGTGAAAACACAAATCTTCATCAACTGATGAATGGATAAACAAAATGTGGTACATCCACATAATGGAATATTATTCAACCATAAAGAAGTATGAAGTACTGATACTTGCTACAACATGTATAAACCTTGAAAACAAATGCCAAGTGAAAAAGCCAAACACAAAGGCTACATGTTATATGACCTCATTAATATGAAATACCCAGAATAGAAAAATCTACAGAGACAGAATGCACATTAGTGGTTGCCAAGGACTAAAGGGAACACTAGCAAGGGGTGGCTGATAATGGGATACAGGACTTCTGGGGTGATGAAATTTTTCTAAAATTACATAGTGATGGTAGTTATACAACTGTGAATACACAACAGTATGTAAATTTTATCTCAATAATGCTGTGTTTTTAAAAAAAATGGAAACTTTTGCTTGGATCTACTCCTAGGAGGAAAAAAAGTTGGTTTCTCATTCAGAACACCTACCTATATCTTCAGCATTACCCTTTGACAACAAAGTGCAGCTTTGGAACAACTTGGGTGACAAGTTGAGGTCATACTATGTTTATGTCCCCAAAGAGGGACATACTGTGTTTATAACTAGAGGTCATAGTGTGTTTATGTCCCCAAATAGCTTAGAACACAAGTTGAGTCACAATTATTATTTTTTTGATTTATGGATCTCTAAGGGAATTATTATTATTTTCCAACGAAAATAGTCGATATTGTGAGTATCCAGCACAATTTCATGCAGCCCATAACTTAGTCTATTTTTACCGATGAAAATGATGAATTTCCCTAACATTCTAAAATTGCTTTTGTTGAAAAGTAAAACAAAATAAAAACTAAATTCATTTAGGACATTTATAGAAAGACTTGAATTATTTATAGATCTGCATCTACTTTGTAAACAAAGAGCTTTTATATGAAGGCCAGTTGTTTTCTTTCTTTATCATGGAACCTTTCCTGAATTCATGGCTCCGAGAAAATGCAGTTTAGTGATTAAATGTAGACCAAGCTCCCTTTATTTTTGTTGATGTTGTATGATGCTAAAATTCCCATTAATGTTTTCCCCCATCACTGATATCCACAGACTAATTCTTATCATTTCTCAAAGCAAATAAGGAATGGCTTGTGATCAAAACAATTTTGCAGAATAACAACCAGTTCAGAAAAAAAAAAGAACATTATTGCCATATAAGGGTGTAAGCATGAAAATAGTCATATAGGGGGAAGATTAAAGGTTTAATAGAATGGAAAAGAAAGGATACAGCAATGTCAATCTGATATCTGATTCTGAGTCTGAAAAGTGACACTGTGATAGAAGAGTTAGAAATTGCTCAGTTGCTTCTTATTGCATGTGGTCTAACAGCCTACATACAGCTGAACAGTGGTTTCTGGATCTCTTGGTCATTTTCTAACTCGGTCTCCAGCCCCAGGAAACAGGGGCTGTTCTTTCTGAGAAGCCATCCCTCTCCCAATCAAAATGACCTTTTCTGGAATTCTACCATTAAAAGCTCATACTTTTAAGTCTTTAAGAGTTTTCCTATTTACCAGAATCCCCCATTAACTTGTAAATTGCCCTGACAGACTTAGTTTCTTCCTTCTCTCAATCAAAATGATGTTTGAGAAAGATAGTAGAATAAATCTAAAATATTTTCCTATGTACACCCATGAAAATACCTAAATGAATGTGACCATCATGCTCACCCACAAGAATGGGATCTTAATTAGAATAAGTTATATCTGTGCTTGTATAATTTTATCAAAATGGATTCCACTGTCATGTATAACTAAGAAGAACCAATAAAAAAGCCAGCCTCAGCAACTTAGCAAGGCCCTAAGCAATTTATCAAGACCCTGTGTTTAAATAAAATATGAAAAGTGCTGGGGATGTGACTCAGTGGTTAACCACCAACGGGTTCAATCCCCAGTACCAAAAGGAAAAAAAAAAGAATCTAACTCTCTGCTCAGATACCTGCAGCTTAAAGTTCACCATTGAAGCCAAGAAAACAAGTGTAGCATCTCTGTAAGTTTAAAGCAATTTATTAAGCAATGTCTGTCATTTCCAAAGACTATGTAAAAGGTGATTTAAAACCATATATTCAGGTCTTCCATAAACTTCTCCAGTTCATGCCAAAGGAACAACAACTGAAACAGAAGTAGTTTTTAAGCCTAAACATTTTCTGAACTTTTCTTCTCTAGACTCTTTTCCTATATTTTCCTCATTCTGCTTCAATCTATCCCCTCTCCACCTTTTTCTGTTTCTTTTCTTTTTTCTGGATGCTCCATTGATTATAACTCTTTTCTTACTTTCTTGCCAGTTTTTCTTCTAGTTGCTATCCCTCTCTGCTTCTTCTTTCTTTGGTTTGCTTGCTCTACTTTAAATAATATAATATGAAACAAATATATTCAGAAACCATTGTTTAATGAAGTTTGGAGTTTTTTTAAAATTAACTTTTATGTTAGATATTGATTATTTCAGTTCAGGCAATTTTGGAATTCTTTTTAATAGTTGATATGCTAAGAGCATCTCTTTTCATTTATCAGAAGTGTATTTTCTTTTAAGTCCTTGAACACCATTATAATAGCTATTTTAATCCTTGTTTGATAATTTCAAGATGTGGACCATCTTAGGTTGAATTTTCATTGATTTTCTTTTCTCTTGAGAATGGTTCACATTTTCCTGGTTCTTTATATTTGAGTAATTTTAGATTGTATCCTGCACTGGGAATATGATGGGGACTGTAAATTCTTACATTCTTCCAAAAAGCATTTCTCTTTTTAAGCAGGCAAATACATTGGTTGGTCTCAAACTGCAACTTCTTTCTCTTAGATAGTGGTTCAAATCTTAGTATAGTTCCTTCGTCTTCAACTGAGACACTGTGAGTCTTCCCTTTGCTTGAGGTTTGGGTGTCAAATGGGGATTTGGGCAAAGTATGTACCGAGAATTTAGAGTTGTCCATTCCTTTTAAGGATTTTTACCTCGTTTTTGAGTTAATGGCTGTGGTCCAGGTTGTCTCAAACTCCTCAAGTTGAAAGACTGGATTTTCTGTAGAAGTTTCAGCAGTCCCTTGCAGCATCAACTATAGTCTAACCTCAGACTAAAAGCTATAAAAATCAGACGCCCATTCCATTTTTCCCTCTGCTTCCCAAGGCTGACTGCACTGTAGAATCTGCTTATTTTTGCTTACTCTCCAGAGCCTTCGGGAAGTTGTTTTTTGTACTTTGTTCAGAGTTTATAGCTGTTGTCTGTGGCAGAGTTAGTCTAGCAGGACCTCACTCAGCCATAGTTTCTTGATTTTTTAAAATGATGTGAATTCAACCTTACCTGCGGCTTTCTCTAAAAGAATGCTAATTTACAATTGCAGGTCAGAGTCTTTGATTGATTTTTCAGAGTGGGCCAATGACCTTCAATAGAGAGACAGTTCTGTAGGCCAGTCATAGGGAAGGATGGCACATAAAACTTCATTTCAATTTATTCAACAAAATCTACTCTCTACCCACTGTGAGAAAACACTGGGTTGCCTATTATGGTTGTCTAGAGGGCATCCTTGCACTTTGTGGGAAGGGAGTAAAATTGACTGTCAAAAAGATTATGTGAGGGCCAGGCATTGGGGCCCACACCTGTAATCCCAGCGGCTTGGGAAGCTGAGGCAGGAGGGTCATGAGTTCAAACCCAGCCACAGCAACTTAGTAAGGCCCTAAGCAACTCAGCGAGACCCTGTCTCTAAGTAAAATACAAAAAAAAGTGCCGGTGGGGGGGAGGAAAGATTATGTGCTCAAGACAAAAGGGAAAAAAAGATTTTAGCTTTAAGAAACATTGATTCTGTAACAGTTGATCATTTTGTAAATGCTCTCTTCTTTAACCCTCACAATTCTGCCAGGTAGATATTACTGTTCACTTGTTAGAGATGAGAAAAGTGAAACCCAAAGACTACATAGCTGGTGATTTTTATAAGTTTTTCATTAAAAAAGGAGTTATTGCTAAAAAAATTAGGTTGGCATTTTACCATCTTCTCAATATTAATAATAATAATAATAATAATAATAATAATATCCAAGTGGCACTTTTCCTCTTAGCAAAGTGGGATTGTGACTCAGTATAGCTCCTGACTTTTGACTGACAAGGTTCTATAAATGCTAAGTATAGTTTTCTATTAAGATTGAAATCTATGAGAAAAAAGCCGTGGGCTGACCCATCTTCAAAGTGTCCATTTAAGATTATTTTCTGTCAGCTAGGTGGCTAATGGGCTGTGTTAGACAATGGATAGATATTGTATTCTGTCTGAAACCATAGAGTTGGAGAAAAAAGAGCAATTCCACATTTATTTGGCTTGTCTACTGCCCGGGAGCCCAAGCTGCAGAGAACATTTATTTCATTTTAACAAATGGATGGCACCTCCCTGTTTTAGGTTGGAAGAAAACCTCTGCTTTGGCCTCAGTGTGAACAGGGGCATTGGTGATGGAATATCCAGTGTGAGTCATTGTCCCCACACTGGGCAAAAATAGTGGAAGCATTCTGGGGAGATTCTAAAGGAAAATGTTCAGTTAATGGTAGGCTTATCTAATGCTGGATTTAAAAAAAAAATTATTGACTGCTTCATGTTTTACAGAGAGAACTTACAGACAATGGAAAGTAAGCCCCCTACTGAATTGAATAATGACTCTGGTAAGACATAAGAACACAAGAAGAGATGTTTAAAGCACAGTTGGAAGAAGAAAGTAATAAGGCCAAGCAAGGCAACAGACAACAGCCTCAGCCTGTGGAAGTACCATGGCCAGGAGGCCTGCATTTCTCCCCCAGGCTTTGTACTGATTTTGTGATTAGTCATTGGACCTTGGGAAAGTCATTTCATCTCCACTGGGCCTCCACTTTCCTGTATTGCAAGGCAATTGTCTTGGGTTTCCTTCTAGATTCCTCTAGCTTTAACTTTTAAACACCTAAGAATCTTTCCACTTTCCCAACCAGGTCTTTTCCCACTCTATCCAAAAGTCAAGAATTGTATGGATGAAAAGTAAAATAGCATCAGAGCATATGAGTTGCTTGAAACTTTCAAATTTGAATGGAAGCAAATTGAAATGAAAGTGAGACAAATACTATCTTTCTCACCTGAACTAGAAAGTATATGGCAGGTGACAAACGAATAGACTTTGGACTACTCTCTGACTGTAAACTTTCCTGCACTTTCATGTGAAACTAACAGTTCACTTTAAATATCTACAATGAGTTCTGACAGAGAAGAGCAGGCAGCTCAAATAATGAAGGTCAGTGACTAATGCCCAAATCCCACTGCTTTAGAATGTGCTCAAAGACAGCCTCAGATGCATGAAGAGGAACAAACACATTTGTCCCACCCATGACCCTGCCAGTAGCAGGCTGGGCCAGTGGTGGACATGACTGGAATCCAAAGGTCAAACAGACCCAGAGGAAAGGACACATGGTTTTGGGAGGTCTCAGTGTGACCTTGATGGAATAAACAGTTCAAGCTTAAAAGCCTAAAGTGCTGAGATCATGAATTGCTTTTGAACCATTATAGCTTTGAGATGCTTTGGGGGGTAAAGGAACTGTAAGTACCATAGAAAGGAGGTAAGGTTGTTTGTTTCATTGTTTCCTGAGGAAGTGGCTTTTTTCTTTTCAAAACATTTCTAGAAGCTCAACCTTTCCTATCTCTAATTTCTGGTTTTCTAAGGAATAGATGAATCCTCTCCTGTAAAAATACTAATGGCTGGGTCTTAAGTTATTGATGAAAGCGTTCCTTATAATGCACATGTCTTGAGATTAGGATGCTCAAGTAAGGGAGTGGGGAAAGTGAGACAGGAAAAGAGACCAGTAAAAGTTATGGTGGTTAATAAGTATGATATATCTGTGAACAACTGGAGCTTGAACCCCTAGAAGCCCTCTGGGAATCTGTGTAGGAAAACTTGTATGAGTTTTCTATGGCTGCTATAACAAATAACCCCAAACTCTATGGGTTAAAACAAACGAGGTGTATTCTCTCCCAATTCTTGAGGCTGGAAGTCTGAAATCAAGGTGTTAACAGGTTTGGTACCTTCTGGAAGCTCTGGGAAAGAATCCATTCCAAGACTCCCTTCTGGCTTCTGGTGGTTGCCAGTAAGCCCTGGTGTTCCTTGGCTGTTCATTAGTCTCTGCATTGTCTTCTCCTGTCTCTGCATTGTCTGGAATTCATATAAGAGAAGTGTCCTTCTCTTATAAGGACACTTGTTATTGGATTTAAGGCCTACCCTAATCCATGATAAGCTCATCTCAAGATCCACAACTTAATTACTACTCCAAAGACCCTTTTTCCAAATAGGTCATATCCATGGTTTCCAAGTAGATCTATCTCTTAGAGGGTCATCATTAGATCTACCATAGTACCCTTTAAAATTATCCCACTGAGGAAGTTGATATTTATAGTTTCTGATCCTCCATTGGTTAAAGACTGCCCATGAGGATATAAATCTCCAGGCCTTGGGGCTGTCCTTGGTTGAGACTAAGCAGGTTCATTGGTACTAGTGAAATCCCTGAAACAGAGAATCAAAGAGATCCAGGTGCTTGAGGTGAGTAACAATCAGAGTCATAGTAGATGTGCATAAGAACTGACTGACAATCCCTGCTGCAGGGGACTTGGTCTGGAGGGGCACGTGAGTAAGGACACCAGTAATGACTATTAAAAGGCATAACTATATGAGGTATGGGTGCATGTGAGAAACCTAGGGCAAGACTAAAGAAAGCAGGAAGAGACGAAGACACTAACACCCTGATGTGACTTGTACACACAGGAATTGGTGAAACATATACTTAAGTGACCAGCTATTCTGGAAAAGCCATCCAAAGGGCCCAGGCAGTATCCACTGGGCAATGAAACCTTGTTCTACTTTCAGAACTTGACAGGGGTATCTCAGCAGTGATTTCTGAAGTTGACTAAATCCTTAAGGGTTGGAAGGATGAGTCTTAAACACCAACCATCAGTGAAGACCCCAGCCATTGTCCTGGGTGCACAGAGAGAGCTCTAGAAAACGAAAAGGAATAGCAAATGGCAAAGGACATCAAGGTCCCAAGCAGATAACTTTGGGATTAAGATAGGGCTGGGGTCTCAGTGAGGGGAGGGGAAATAAGAAAACAACTAAGCAAAAATAACGGTGGAGGTCTGGGCAGGATTCCAATTCTGTTGGCTGATTTAAGTGTCTGGAAGATGAAGGAAGAATCAGTACGGTGACCTAGAATCTTCAAGGGCTAATCTGGGCACTAGGTCTGGTCAGCATCTAAAGCAGGTTGAGAATGAGATGGCAGGGCCTCCAGGATGACAGAATGCCAAGACCCACTAAATTGAAGGACATATTTTCTGCCTCTGTCAGGGCCTTTGTAGACCCAACTGACCTTTCTCTGCTGATGGATCTGGCAGTTAGGGGAAGCTAGAGAAGGAGGAGGAGGGTAGTATATGAGGTAGCCCTGCACCCACAGTGTCTAGACTAAATGGGTTTCCTTAATTTAACTGCTATTATTTCGACTTAAATTTTCCTCTGTAGTGTGTACAGAGAGTCACTATCTAATAGTTTCTTTTCATTTTCAGTTCCAATATAAGTATCCTAAAACTGCATTGTTTGTATCAGATACAATCAGTTTATTAATGGAGGTAAAGCCAACAGCTATAAGAAAGAAACTTCAACATGCCTGGTAGCAAATTATTTCTAGTTCACTTAATGTCCATAACAGGTATCTCTGATGAATACTAGATTTCTTTGTAAGTGAATTCAGAAAATCCTTGCTCCTTCTCTCTTGTGACTCTGACCATTTTCAACTCATAACTTCCAAAGTCATTCATGTATATCAAGCTAGGATTTGGGGAAACCACTTAGAGAGTTGCTGTGGGAGGACTTTAGGAACCAGGCTTGGAAGTGGCAAGTATCACTTCTCTCCTGGTCCATCAGTTAGAAATTAGTCTCATGGCCTTTCCTAACCGCAATAAAACCTTGGAAATACAGTTGCATGGTGGAGAAAAAGAGAAAGTGAGATCTATGAAAAGCTTTGCAGTTTCCATCCCTCCTCAATAGTGAGCTTTGGGCCTCTATACTAGTGCCCAGGCAGAAGAGAGAAGGGAAACTGATTGAGTTTACCTGCAGATAGTTGAGCAGAATGGCTCATCTCTGCTCCATGTGGGATTGGCTAGGCTCACTCACAGGGCTAGTGGGAGGCTGGAAAGTCCCAGGCAGCCTCACTTTCATGTCTAAAGCCCTGTGGACATGAACATCTAGCTGTGGACATGAACATCTCAGACTTCCCCCTCAAGGCCTCCCATTTGGGGGTAACTTTTCTCTCTAATTGGCTAATCTGGATTTATTTACATGGTAAGTCAAGGTAGCAAAAGCTTCCAGGCTTCTTAAAACCTTGGCTTGGAGCTGGCACAGTGTCTCTTTCTTCCTGAGTTCTGGTGGGAAAAGCAAGCCACAGGCCAGTCCAGATTCAAGGGGAGGAGAGATAGATTCTCTCTCCTAATGAGAAGAATGTCATTGTCTTAGTACATTTAGGAAACTATAACAAAAATAATGTAGCTTATCAGGAACATATATTTGTCACACTTCTGGAATCTGGGAAGTCCAGGATCAATGCATAGGCAGATTTGGCATCTTGTGAGGGCCAGTTCCTCATAGATGGTGTCTTCTTGCTGTGCCCTTACATGGTAGAAAGGGAGAATGAGCTCGTATTAGTCCATTTTTGCATTGCTATAAAAAAATCCATACCTGAGGCTGAATATAAAGAAAGGAGATTAATTTAGATCACAGTTTGGGAGGCTAAAAGTTCAACATTGGGTAGCCCCTTTGGCTTGGCATTTAGCGAGGTCCTCATAATGAATTGAAAAGTGGTGAGAACACATGTAAGAGGGAGGATCATGTGGTGAGACAGGAAGCCAGAAAGTGAGGAGGGGTCAGTCTTGCTCTTTTATAACTATCCCTCTCATGGGAACTAACTAGAATTCCATCAGAACTATGTTAATTCATCCCAAGGGCAGTGCCCTCAATGACCCTATCACTTCCCACTAATCTCCAGCTCCTAAAAGTTGCACCATTTCTTACATTGCCACACCGAGGACCAAGCTTCCAATTCATAAATCCATGGAAGAAACCTCACATCCAAACCATAGAAGAGCTCCCTTGGGCCTCTTTTATAAGGGCATTAATCCCATTCAACCTAATGACCTCCCAAAGGCCTCACATCTTAATATTATTGCACTGGGGACCAGATTTCAACATATGAACTTGAGGAAGACAAAGGCATTCAGCTGATAGCAGCAGTCATGCATGTACAGGATGGAGTGTTGGCAGCCATATTTCAGTCAGAAGCAGCAAGCAATGAGATAGCATCCAGGCCCAATGGACAGCAGGCAGATGTCTTCACATATGGAAGAAGTGAGAGGGAAGACTGGCAGCAGGTGGCAGTGGTACAGCCGTAAAGACTGGCATTACAGATATTACTTCAATCCCTAAGATGTCTGGTGGGGGAGGAGTCAGATCAGAGTCCCCATACATGTATCAATCCATGATTCCTAAGAGAATGGTTATAATAGCTTTGTGTTAGTGAGCTTTCTCTACTGTGACAAAATACCTGAGACAAACAACTTATAAGAAGGAAAAAAACTATTTTGGCTCACTGTTTCAGAGGTTTTAGTCCATAATTGGTTGGTTCCATTATTTGAGGGCAAGTGCTGCAGCAGAACATCATGGTGGGGAGAACATGGTGGAACAAAGCTTCATGGTGGTCAAGAGGCAAAAGAAAGATGGAGGGGCCAGAGTCCTAATATTTCCTTCAAGGGCATTTCCCCAGTGGCCTAACTTCCTGTCACATGGCTGCAACTCTTAAAAGTTCAACCTCTTTCCAATAGCATCACAGGCTGGTCACTTTTACACAAGTGCCTTTGGGGAGACATTTAATATCTAAACCATAACAAGTTTAGTTTGTTATCATAACTTGTGTATATTTCTGTGTCAGTCACTGCACTGTAAGGTCTATAAAGGTCAGGATAGTGTCTTAATCACCGATGTCTCCCTAGTGCTTAGCATAGGGCCTGTCACATAGTAGACATGTGACAAATGCTCATTGAACACACCATATGGGCAAGCCCACAGAGCTCAGCATGTTCTTAGTCATGCTGCCCCTTCAATGGCCTTGGCAAGGCCTAGAACAGGCCTAAAAAAGGACTTCACAGAGCTCTGTGGGCTCATGGCATTCTTACCACTTTCTCTTATATCACACATAGGCACCAAGAAGAGGGCCACAATTCCAACTGACCAAAAGACCATGAGGATTTTTCCCATCATACACCACATCCCTACTTATCTTGGCCACCACCAGTTGTCTGTCTCTCTAGGTTTCTCATCCTTAAGACCCTCTTCCCAAATGGCTCTGAATGTTCCCCTGATTGGCTCAGGCCCCAACCACCTGGACCCCTCAGTTTTGCCCTTTGGAATATGGGATCTCATCTCTATAATTACTTATATCCTCAAACTTCTCTCTAACTTAAAGGGAAAAAAATATGAAAATTAAAGGCTGGGCTCTTCCTGGAAAACTTTTATTGCTAAATAAGTAAGTGGATCTGCACAGAGTCTAGGCTCTGAGATATACAAAAAGAGAAATAGGGTAGATCTTTTAAAGCTCAGAGAATGAAAATGTTTCTGTCCCATATGAGAAAAGCAAAATCTCTTAGCATCACTGACTGTGGTGATAGCTGGGCTCATTGGACAGACACACTCCCAGAAGGATGGGCGTGATTTGTTGTATATAAGGTGACTTCCTGGGTATTATGCTGTCTAACTGCCCCTGTTCTGTATGCCACGTGCCTGAGCTTGGATTACAGCACCCTGCCAAAACAGTATTTTTGTCATAGGGGTAGGTGGCCAGGTCAGTTATTCACCTTTTGCCTGCATGAATTCTGTCCAAATCATAAGTACACTAGGTCTCCCCTTCAGCCCTCCCAAGCAGTGGTCTTTACCCACCACTCTTCAATTTCCAAACCTCACGAATCCCTGAACCAGGATGGGATAGATCTTTTCCTTACCCCTCATTTCTCCTTGCAGATTTTGTCTCTCCTTCCTCCCTAAAGCACTGTGTTAGCTCATATTTTCTTCACTGTGACCAAGATACCTGAGAAGAATAACTTTGAGGAGGAAAAGTTTATTTTGGCTCACATTTTCAGAGATTTGATCCATGATTGGATGATTCCATTGCTCTGAGCCTAAGGTAAGTTAGCACACCATGGCAGAGGACATGGTGGACAGAAGCTGCTCCCCTCATGCAGCCAGGAAGCAGAGAGAGAAATGGAGAAAGGGGCCACAGGGAAGATTCAGCCTTCCAGGGCAGGACCCCAGTGACCACCTCCTCTAGCCATGCCCCACCTGCTTACAGTTACTACCCAGTCAGTCCGTTCAAACTAGGATGGACAGAGTAGGTTGAAGATTTTATAATCCACTTTACCTCTGACCATTCCTGCATTAACACAGGAGCTTTTGGGGAACGCCTCATATTCAAACCATAATACACCCAGATCCTCAGATTCTCATAGACCATATTTCGTCTTTCCTCTTTTTGCTGGTTCAAGTCATCTGAGAAGCTGACACCAAGACACATTTAGACATTCAAGATATTTATTGAGGAACCCACCTGGGTGGGGGTGGGAGGAAGACTAGAGAGGGAACTAGAGAGGGTAGAGAGCATGAAAGCACCATGCAGGTCTAACTATTGTAGAACACCATGAGGGTTGAACAGGAAGTGTTACACACTAGTCCACATCTAAGAAAAGTTTTGGCAAAGCTGATGGGGAGTCCCCGAGTCAAAGCTATAGGTCAGGAGACTCCCACAATTCCCACTGAAGCAAGTGCTTTAGTGTTCCTGCTATGCTCACTCCCTGGATTGATTAACAGGTGGGGGTATAGCTTAAACTGGATCATAGATTTTCAAGCACAGGAGCTGGATCTGTTGGTCCATTATGTTCCCAGCAGTCACAGGTCCAAGATGGGCATTCTCATGGCTGTCATAGTCTCCTTGTTGCAATTATGTTTTACCTTCTGATTAGACCCCTCTCCACCACCAGCACTACCTTTCACTGAAGATTTTATTTCTAGGGTCCTTGTCTTTCTTCCTGCACATTTCTTAGCTCTTGTTCATTTCAACATACACGTAGACATCCCTTCCAACATTCTGCCTCTCATTTTCATCACGAAGTGAGACTTCCTGTGGTCTGTATCACCCCATCTCAACCACCCATTGCCAAGGTCGCATTACCCAAAACTGCTCTATTTCCAAATCTTAGTTTCCAGCTACCCATATTATCACTTCTTATCATCCTAGTTTGCTCTATCTAGTGTTCCAACTCCAATGACTCTTGAGCCCCATTTGGTCCTCTGGTTCTGTTCCTGTACCAACTCTTCATTGCCCTTTACCTCCTTCACTTCCTCCCTTCCCTTTTCTAACTCAGCATCCACAGTCCATCCCCATACCCACTGCCTGTCCACTGTCAACTCCTCATGTGTTCTCTCCACTCCATTATTTTGCTTGCCCTTGATAAGCAAGCTCAGCCTTGCCTACTTCCAACCTGCCACCTCTTCCATTTCACCTCCTAGGCAGCTAAAGGTGACCAGTGAAAAACACTCAACCATTGCTGACTGGTCTCACTTGAAATTTACGACAACAGACCTCAAGTGGGACCTCGGTGCAGTCAGGCAATCCCTTCCCATTTGCCAGCTCAATTTGTCCTCCTCTTTCTCTGAGATGACAATTTCATAGTTTTTCCACTTTTCTCAAGCCTCAAGCAATTCCTCCCTTTCCTCCTTCTCAGCTGATGAACTTTTTTTTTCTTATTTCCCAGAGACAGAAGCAATCAGAAGAGAACTTTCTTCCTTTCTACCATGTCATTTACTTACCTGCCCACATCTATGGCTGCCAATTTTACCTTTGCTCCTAATAAAAATGAATATAGACTTTTTGATCTCTTAGTCAAGTCCGGCCTCTCTGAGTGTGAGGTGGATCCCACCCCTGGTTGCTCATTGGAGGTTTTTCTCCTGCAATGATCTCCCCTGTCTTCTGTTTCTTCCATATTTCTCACTCCACTGGATCATTTCTTTCATTAAGAGAACAATCTGCCATTAAAAGAACACATAAAAATCTCCCTGGTGAACACATCTCTCCAACCACCACACGTCACTTTCCTCCCTTTATGGGAAAACGTCTTTTGTCTAGACCTATGATTACCTGACCCCTGAACCCCCTCCAATCCAGTGTTAGGAAACAAGGACCATTTTTCTAGCCCCTACTGTTGATTTGCAATATATATTTCCCAATGCTGGGGAACTTTCCTGCCTCCAGTGTTCTGAGTAGGTCATCCTGACCCCAGGGTTCTCTTTCTGACTTTCTGGGGAGGAAATCCCTAGACTCAAACATATGTTTGCTTTTGCATTGACCTAGGTAGGCCCTTTGTGTACCTGACATATGTATTTGATGGAGCTTAGGCTTACTTGGAGAAGTCATTCTGAGTTCTCATCATATCCTGAACATTCCTGTAATCCAGTATCTGAAGCCTTACCTTCCATTCCATTGATACAAAGAACCATGTCTTATTGAAGTTTCTCTCCTCTGAGGTCCCCTCTTCATTCACAGTCCCAGGACATGGTTATTACCCCACCCAAAGATGAACGCTGATGACACTGGTACCTGGGACAAGCATTGATGCAGGCCACTTTGACTTCTCTGTTAAAAGTCAGGAGGGCTCTCTTTTGAGAGTTGTCTTGCCAACTGTGGAAACTGGAAAAATAAATACATAAAGCCAGGTGCGGTGGTACATGCCTGTAATCCCAGCAGCTGGGGAGGCTAAAACAGGAGAAGGAAGTTCAAAACCAGCCTCAGCAACTCAGCAAGGCCCTAAGCCACTTAGTGAGACCTGTCTCAAAATAAAATTAAAATGGGCTGGTGATGTGGCTCAGTGGTTAAGCACCCCTGGGTTCAATCCCAAATACCAAAAAAAAAAAAACAAACCATAAGAAATAGCAAATCAATTAATAAATATTTGTTAACCACCTGCTCTGTGTTAGGTGTATGTTTAGAGCAGTAAGCAAAAGAAGCAAAATTATGTCCATATGGATCTTACACTCTGCCATGTAGCTTATTTACTATCTATAGAAACCTATATTATGATTTTCTAAAAAAAAAAAAAAAAGAGAGAAAGAAAGCAACTCAAATTAAGTGACAGAAAACATGTCCTATGATCAGGTCCCCTCCCCTCAGAGTTTAGAACAGCCTTCACATTTGTGTATCTATTATTGCCCCTCAAAAGGTAAGACCCATTTATTAATCGGCAAGTGTGGGTCATGACTGTCAGATCTATTCAATCTTACACTTGATATTCAACAGCTAATTTTTGAGACATAGAGCCATTATCATTAGCTCCACATCACCACTAAGGAATTTCTGGTTCAGAGACATTAAGCAAGTTTTCTAAGGTCAATCAGCTATCAGGTGGATGAGTTGGATCTTGAGGTTCAGATTTCTACACTCAGATTGGATGGTGTTATATGGTATATAGTCCATAAAGATTATTGTTTATCAGATACCCAGTAAAAAGAACATGAGCAGCTAAAGCTTCTTTCTGTAGCTGTATGTCTTATACAGAGGTACTTTTTGGCCTCGTGGTGACCACATGGAGTAGTACAGTCCATATCTGCCCATATTTGCTCTCTTAAACTCAAAGATGGCCACACCCAGTTACCTGTACCCCCAAGTAGTAGGAGATAAGATACATAGTATTGTTCTTTAAATTTGAACTAAATAGTCATCCATATTTACTTTATTTTCAATTTCTAATCATGTATAGTTTTGTTATTCAATGTCCATCATCTCTAGCAATTAGAGAAATGCAAATCAAAACTACTCTAAGATTTCATCTCACTCCAGTCAGAATGGCAGCTATTATGCATACAAACAACAATAAGTGTTGGCAAGGATGTGGGGGAAAAGGTACACTCATACGTTGCTGGTGGGACTGCAAATCGGTGCAGCCAATATGGAAAGCAGTATGGAGATTCCTTGGAAATCTGGGAATGGAACCACCATTTGACCCAGATATCCCTCTCCTCAGCCTATACCCAGAGGACTTAAAAACTGCATACTACAGGGACACAGCCACATCAATGTTTATAGCAGCACAATTCACAATAGCTAAAGTGTGGAACCAACCTAGATGCCCTTCAGTAGATGAATGGATAAAGAAAATGTACACAATGGAATATTACTCAGCAATAAAAGAGAATAAAATCATGGCATTTGCAGGTAAATGGATGGAGTTAGAGAAGATAATGCTAAGTGAAGTTAGCCAATCCCCCAAAAAAACAAATGCCAAATGTTTTCTCTGATATAAGGAGGCCGATTCATAGTGGGGTAGGGAGAGGGAGAATGGGAGGAATAGATTAATTCTAGATAGGGAACAGGGGTAGGAGGGGAAGGGAGGGGGCAGGGGGTTAGCAAGGATGGTGGAATGAGATGGACATGTATTAAGAAGTACATGTATGAAGATATGAATTGGTATGAACATACTTTATATACAACCAGAGATATGAAAAATTGTGCTGTATATGTGTAATAAGAATTGTAATGCATTTAGCTGTCATTTATTTTTTAAAAATCAATTAAAAATTTAAAAAACGAAAAAAAAAAACAACCCAAAGAGTCGAAAGCAGGGTCTTAAAGACATGTTTGAATACCCTGATTTCATAGTAGCATTAGTTGAAAGGGGAAATAACCCAAGTGTCCATCTACAGAGGAATGGTTAAGCAAAATATGGTACATACAAACAATAAAGTGCTTTTTGCCTTGAAAAAAAAAAGAGTGAGGCTCTGGTAGTATTTGCTAAGAGACTCTTGGCAGTTGCTATTTCTAGGCATTTCAAAGATAATACGGTACATACTTCATTTTTAACCGTGCTAGGCTCAGATGTGCAATTCTAAGATGAATATAATATATATTACCAATATGTAGCCTCTACATAACTATTCCAGCAAGAGGTAAATATCCTTACTCTTCAGGACCTCCCAATACCCAATGCAGAAATAGTAACCTCTAGGGGGAGCTAAAGACTTCTCTCTTCTCCGTCTGGGGTAGACAAGAACTGGAGATGAGTCAAGGGCAAAGACATTATTGGGCCCAGGTGTGGGCAGGTGGCTTTTGATTGTGCCTAACTTGGAAGTTAGAGGGTTCTGTGTGTGCATAATGGGGATCTGTTTGACCTTTTAGAATACAATCATTTGAGAATTCTTCTCCCATATTGCTCATGTCATAGCAGGGGCCCTTCCCACACCTTAGGAACCCTGGAAAGAGCTGAGTGGGCAGATGAATCATGGATGTACGTTACTCTGGTCCTTAGGCCAGGGCAGTAAGAAATCCTGTGGCTTTCCACCTGCCAGACCTGCTCTCCAGATTCAGTGATTCCACACAGGAGTGTATAAGGGTTGGGGTCAAATCCATATAGAATTAAGCAGAGACTTTGCCTAAAAGTCTCTCTGCTGGGCTCTTGGAGGAGCCTAGTAGGGCTGTCTGTGGCCATAGTGGGCTAATTTTATAGACTTAGGGATCAGGATGCCTGATTTGCCCTTCACTAGTAACACAACACAAACTCACTAGTAACACAACACAAACTAACACAGCAATCCAATTTATAGCATAGAAATGTGTCCTGAGAAAATATGTATGATAGAAACGGCAATACAATACAGATGCTGAGATGAGGATTTGGGTACAGATTAGTTATTTGTGAGGTGATTTCAAGAAGCACAGATGAGGGAATGGGGCGGGTGATGTAGGGAAGCTCAATGCACGATAATGAGCACATTGCCTTTGAGGACCACTGGGATTTGATCCTGTGCTCGGCCCAGTGAAACGACATGTAGGTCACACCTGAGAATCAGCCCCCTGGAGGACGGAAAGGCTGGGGTATTTATGTACCAATTGCCCTTTTCTACTCATGCAGGGCTACCCCTCACCTTGGGAATCAGTTTACCTGAATTTCTGGATTGCACTCATGGCTGTGAAGAGTCACCTCAGGAGATAAGGGCAAGCTCTAGAGGTGGGAAGCCATCAGTGTGCCAAAGTTCATTCAAGACTTCAAGTGACTCAGAAATGCTGAGCATAAGCCTCAGTCCCTTGAGCTATAGGGCAGGGCTGGCAACATGAAGGAACACGTGAGAAGGCATCGATAGCATCCTCATATCAAAATTGAGACTACTGTAGATGACCTTCAAGGCTGCTCCCAGGTTTCATGTTCAATGGTTCTCTGATGTATGGAGTGGCTTGCACCATGAGTTTTCTATTCTTGGTGGTAGTGAGTTGCCCATCTGCGGAAGTAACTAGTATAGTTTATTCAACAAAATGAAGTAACTAAGCAGATGCTTGCTACCCCCTTGGAAAGAATGTTGTAGCAGCAGATATGTGATTGGAATGAGAGACTTTTAACATACTGTGTTAGGTGGAGTTCCTTGGAAACAGACACTGAAGCAAGAATTCTGATGAAAGTGCTTTATTGAGGAAATGCTTCCTGGGGAGGGCAGTGAGGGAGGAGGAGAAAGAGGACTTAGAAGAGAAGGAAGCCAAGGAAGGATTCCATGTTACTCCAAGGCCCAGCTTCAACCTGATCCCACAAGGGAGCTCTGGAGTGTAAGTGACACCTCAGATTCTATGAGGACTCCAAGAAAGTAAGCAGGTTTTTATATTCCCCCATCCTCAGTCATTGACTAAGGCTCACCCCAGGGAAACGTAAAATTCCAGGCATTTCCCACTCTGCACAAATATGGACAGAGTGGTTCCAATTGCCTGAGAACAGTAAAAGGGATCCAAGGGAACACAGCCAGTGTCTGCTACCGTTACTAGGAGGATGGCAGTCACGGTTGTGTGGGTGTTTTCTCTGTTCGGATACAGATTTACAAGGATGAGCCCCCAAAAGTCCTGTCCTTGGCCCATTCTAATGCAGTTAACACACAGGAGAATTAGCACAATAGAGCTTGAACTCCCAGAACCCCATGTTGCTGAAGAGAACAACACAGGGAGTTTTTTATGGGATGGAAATTTCAGTTTGGATGGTATAGCAAGAATGACCACAGAGCCTCATGCAAACTCTGGAATCGTTTCAAACTGAAGTAGATCTAGGACTAAAGACAGTAAAAATATTTCTGAAATGAAGGGCTAAATCTAGCTATGCAGAGGCACAGCACAATGCCATCATAAAAAATCCACTTTTGTCCATGCCACAGCCCTGAACCTCCCGTGCACTAGATCAGAGACCCTGATAAATCTGGGCTGCTAGAAATGCCAACCAGCTCATATGTTTTCAGTGAGCAATGACAGGGAGCCAAATTGCTTTATTCCGATTAGGGAAGGGCCTCTGACTGTAAAATATACTGTGTGAAAAAAAATATTGAGTTTTAGTTCGCTGACACATCAATTTAAGAGAGTTATGGCTCTCACATAGAGGCCAAGCAGGTACCTCCCCACATGTATGTGCAATAAAAATTAATTGTGGCCTTTTATACAGGGCACTGTTCTCACTTGTGGGATCAGAGAGTGACCTGAGTGTCACCTCTAGTGGCAAGTCACAACATAGAAAGTGTTGGCTCTTTTCTTGGAAACCACAGAGGGAAACCAACACCCAAATCCACGAATAAGCTTCATGTATAACTTTCTGAATTTGGAAAAAAAGAGATATGCAGCCATGTTATCTTCATATTTTTTCCTAAAGAAGTTTTTACCCATGTTTTCTGGGAACAATGTATGTGTACAATCAGGGTCCAGACAGGAAAACAGAAACTTCTCCAAGTCTTTCAAATGAATGCAGGAAATTGGTTCCACAGGAAATGGAAGAGAGAAAAAGCCAAACAAAGAATGATGAGGCCATCTGGAGATTAGCGACAGCCAGAAGCTGCTCCCACCTTGAAGGCTCAAGGGACATAAGAAAGGAGTGGCTCTATGGAGCTCAGAGGCTGGAGCCATGCATTGGGAGCTTGAACCATGATGGGATTTTCCCAGATGGAGCTGTGGCCACAGAAGGAAGGACTGTTTCTGCTGGAGCATCTCTGCTGGCAGAGATGCTACAGGAAGCACAGAGTGAGGGGATCAATATACCCTGGATTCTCCCTTCCTCCAGCCCTCCAATTTTCCACCAAAGCTTCTCATTGGCCAAGCTGAGTAGGAGGACAAAGGGCAAGGGAGTCTGGGAAATGTAGTTTTCTGTGATATAAGGCACATCTGTGAAAGGGTGGAGAATGCATCTAAAAGCAGAAGGACAGGCAGTTGGCAGTCATGGTGGGGGTGTAAATCCCCTTTGTTAGGTTGCATCCAAATTTGGCAAGTCTATAAGACTACTAACTATATGATTTGGAGAGAGAGGTGTTGGCCTTCAGGTAGATTGTAGACACATTACAAGGAGAACATTTTAATAGAACTCAGAATAGCAGTGAGCCCACTTCTTGAACTTATACCCTCTTGGTTGCTGATGCCAAGATAGTAGGCTTATGTCTTTAGGGGAAAATGAGCTCCATCAGAACAAAGAATTCCAACTCTTCTTCCAAAAGTTTATGGCAGGGTAGAGAAATGAGTCATAAAAAAAAAAAAAACAGACAAAGCAGTGACATGCCAGGGCTGGTTTCCCAGTGGGCAGGGGAGAGCAAAGACCCTGACTGTATTGGTGTAAGGGAACCAAAATCAGAGGCTTTTAGTATCCTTCCTTTTAGGTCTCTGAGATGAGCCCATTTCACTGGGGGCCCAGCACCATTATAGAGGTGTCAAAGCAGGAGATAATGGGGGGACATCACATGGTTAGGCAGAGAGACATAGGAATGATTCAGATGTTTCTGATTCCCCTGATGTGGCACAAGAGGTAGGTGGATTGAGGGAAATAGCCAGATGTTGGGCCTCCACGGAGGACAAAGCAACTCCAGAGCAGTAGCTCAGGTGAGGAGGAGGAAAGGGTTACAGCAAAACAGATGCAGATGGAGTGTGGAATTGAGGACTGAGAGGGTCTCTAGTTCCAGTGAGAAGGAGTGTGGTATGAGACAAATGTTTTTGTTCCTTATGGAAGTAAAACCAGAAATATCTGTTGCCCTTTCTACCATGTGAGGACATACCAAAGACAGTCATGTAGGAAGCTGGCCCTTATCAGATGTTGAATTTGCTGGTAACTTGACCTTGAACTTTCCAGCCTCCAGAACCATGAAAAATACACTTCTGTTGTTTCTAAGCCAAAACATCTAAGTATTATATTACAGCAACCTGAAAGGACTAAGATAGGAGGCAAGGTTAGGAAAGCCAAAGCAGGGCCCCCCATGCCCTGTCCACACAAGGACATCAGAGATTAGTTTTACCTGCCACAGGCTTTAGCTGCAAATGTCAGGACAAGATAATAGATGTCCCCACACTGGTCAACAATTCTGTGGAGCAGAAATCTTTCCTAGGAAGCATATAAGCTATCCGGGAGTTGGGTTCTTGACCCAGTGTGCTGAAAGAAGACCATAGACATAAAAAATATACCATGATGCCACCCGAAAAGGGGATATCATAATGTCCCAACCTGGATTCCAGTTCTCAAATCCTGGCTAGCAGGGGAATGCTAGTGAGTGGAGAAAGCACATGTTTTGGCATCATGTAGAATTGGCTTGGTTTTTGGCTCTACCAGTGTCTGGCTGTGGAATCTTGTGCAAGTTCCTAACTTCTCAGCACAGATTGACTTTCTACACAAGTAGATAACTGCCCCTACTTACCAGTTGTTGAGAAAAGTAGAGCTAATGTATAGTCATCGCAACCTAGTGTTGGGCACTCAGTGAGGTCACTATGATAGGTGATTATTATTATTATTATTATTATTATTAATAGTAGTAACAAATACAGTCTGTGTGGTAGAGCTTGGTTGGCTGTTCTCCAGATTGCTTCACTTTCCTTCCAATTTGGAGTGATCATGAGACTGAATTGGGGCCAATGAGACTTGAGTGAAAGTAAAGAACTCTGACTAGGCCTTGCTCAGCAACACCTGCACTCTCACTGTTTGGTTATTTGTTGGTCACTTGTGAAGGGTAAAGTGGAAGGTTCTGAGACCCTAAGGAATGCTAGAAACATAAGATGGAGGGACCCTGGATTCCTGAGCCACTATTTATGGGACAGCTTCCTGACTGTCACATTGGACTGCTTCATGGGTGAGAAATACATTTTACTGTATTAAGGTACTGAAATTTAGTGATTGTTTTTAAGGCAGCAAACCTGCTACCTAAGACTGGCTATCTCTTCACTCAACCTCGCCACCCTCCATCTGCCTTAGAGTTATTATGACAATAAGCAGGGAAATGCTTGAGAGGGTGCTTTAAAATCTTAAAAGCAGTCTAAAAATGTAAAGTATTGTTAAAGATGAAATAAGCTTCTTCCAGCCTGCAAAGCATACTGCTAAGGACTAAATGTCTGTGTCTTCCCAAAATTCACATCTCAAAATCTAATCTCCAATGATTTTTTTGTTTGTTTGTTTTTGGTACCGGAATTGAGCTGAAGGGGTCCTGAGCCACATCCCACATCCGACAGCCCTTTTTGTTTATTTATTTATTTATGTGTTTGTTTTAGTTTTGAGGCAGGATCACTAGGTTGCTTAGGACCTCCTGGCTAAGTTGCTGAGGCTGGTTTTAAACTTGAGATCCTCTTGCCTCAGCCTCCTGAGTTGTTGGGGTGACAGGCGTGCACCACTGCACTTTCCAATGTTTGGAAGGGGCCATTTAATGGGTAATTAGATCACAAGGGTGGAACTCTTAGGAATGGGATTAGTGCCCTCATGAGAAAAGTGCTCAAGAGCTCTCTTGTTCTCTTACCATCAAGTGAGAATGCAAGGATGAGATGATTGTCTGCACCCTGGAAGTGAACCTGTCCCAGAATGTGAACATATTGACATCTTAATCTCAGACTTCGCAGCTTCCAGAATTGTGAGAAATAGATTTCTGTTGTTTATAAGCCACCTGGTCTATGGCTCGTTGTTATAACAGCCCAAACTAACACACATACCCATTGCCTTACTCTTCCTATTGGTAGTGCAACTACATTATTCTGAGTTCTGTGTGCCCTCATATTTATGTCCTTGAATTTGCTTCCCCCTTGGGAGGAGAGAGTTGAGGATGGGAAAGAGGGTTAACAGATCCCTCTACTACAGTCTTGAAGGTATGTCAGAGTCTCTATGCCCTGTTCTCCTCACCCAAATTCAGCCACTGGCATCCCCTCAACCTCTGGTCCTGGAAATGTCTGCCAGTTGAAGCATTTCAGGGGATCCAGGCTCTATCAGGGACATAAGCAGCTCTTGGGACCTTCAGTTCCTGTAAGAGGAAGTGGCCACACTACCCTATCACCATTACTCCAACCCTGTCTCTCACACAATGAATAGTATAGATGACAGCTTACAGTGGGCATAGCCAGTGGCCTAGGTGGTAATTTAAGGCACCTGGAAGGGCCTCCCAATATTCTCTAGAAGCATTTCCCTTGCCTATTTTGTTAAGGCCTGTTATATGAATATGAAAACACCTTTGTGGTGGGTGACAGAGGTGAAGCATTAGGCTGGCATTAGGTGCTAACACTGTAGAATGAATCTCTGTGGCTCAGACCTCTTCCCTCTGTGCCAAGGGGCTGGGAGCAAGAAGTTTAGAAGGAGCAGAGGCACAGGAGTCCATTTGGAGCAAATGTCACGGGCCTGGAAGGCAGGGCCAGGAGGGAGACTACAATAAGGACACAGAAAATGAGAAAGAAAGTTTCCATGGAACGAGACAGAATAAAGGAGAAGGTGGGAGGGAAGGAAGCCAAATGAGGCCTGCTTTCCCCAGGAGCAGCCTTAACTACCACGACCTACAGCAGACTGCATCTTTAATAAAAAGAACAAACATCTAGTGCTCTCTGTGTGCCAGGCATTGATCTAAGTGCTTTGTGTCCGCAAAATGATCTTGGGGTGGGGGAGAGTAAGTGCTATTATTATCCCCTCGAAATGTGTTGAACAATATCACTTGCCCAAGGTCATATAGCTAATAGTGGCAGAGCTGGGATTTGAACCCAGGAAGACTCACTCTGGAGGCTGTTCTCTTAACCACTAAATTATATTTCTTCTCAAGTTAATAGAATTGAATCTAACAAACACTTTGAGGGGAACTTTGTATGAAGTACTGCAGAAATGAGAAAGATAGATGAGAGATACCATTTTTACTCTTCCTCAAGGAATTTCTACTATAATGAAGACCAGGCAGGCAGGTAGCATCCATGAAATTGGTTCTCAGAAAGAGTGACTGCAGGCATCTGGCTCAGATTGGGGATTGGACTCCTGTCCTGGATGAGCAAGCACAAGGAGGACACAAGGCCTTGTGGGGATGAGGGTGAGAACCTGGGGATAGGATGAGTTATTGACACTGGAATTCAGAGCAAGAAAAAAACAACTGGAAAGCATTGTATCGTTCCAGAAAGATTTTTTAGCTGCATCTAAGAGAAAACCTAACATTGACTTGATTTTCTTTAATTTACCCACCCTGTATCCCTGAATCCCTCTAGCCAAGCCATCAAGCCTTTGCCTACACATTCCAGAATCATCTATTGAGGACAGAAGTTTTCAATCACCCTTGGCTTCTGTTTGCCAGTCTAACATGTCTTGATCTAGAGCCAATGCCCAACATTCTTTAGCCTGATCAGAAAATAGAAGAGTGGGGGGTTGGGGTCTCCTGACACTGACCTGTAGGCTTCAGGGTTGGACATCTGGTGGTAGCTACCCCACAGCTCTTGTTCCTGAATTCCCACACCCAGGCCCTGCTTTGAATGGGGCACTCTTTGTTATCTGCCCAATGCCCATCCCCCCTTTCTCCTCACTAACAGAAATTCAATTTTGTTTAGGAACAATACGTCATCCCCAGGAATTGGATCATGATTTGTCTAAGCCAATTATGACAATTTTCTTCTCCATTTCCCCAGCCTCCTGGGAAGCTGGGAATGTCACATGACCTACAATTCATTTTGGCCAATAAGAGGTAAGGGGAGACTGTGGAGGAGGTTGGGGGGGTGGGGTGGGTATGGTCTGGGAAAGTTCTTCTTTCTAAGTTTAGGCAAAGCTGGTATGGCTGTCCCTCCACCTTCTCATGGTTTAAATATTAACTTCAGTTGTCCCCCCTCCGTCGTTTAGAGCTTCAGATCCAGGTATTTAACAAAAATCATTTTTCCTCCCAAACTGTCCTTTCCAAAGGTTGATAATCCCATGATCTTACCTATATATATCAGTCACCCTGGCAAAGCTGAGGGCCATTCCCCACTGCCCCACCTCCCATCAATCACCAAGTCTCATGCATTTGACCTCTTGACAGTCTCTTGAATCAGATCCCTTTCCATCACCAGTGCTACTGCCTTAGTTCAGACATTCCTCCCACCTCACCTTGATTGCTGCAACAGTCTACTGACTGCTATCTGCCCCTCTGAACTCTCCAATCAGTCCTCCAAAAGTGAGCTGGAGCTTCATTTCTAAAATGCAAATCTGAACAGGTCATTTCTCTGCATAAAATCCTTCAGTTGCTCCCCAGGCTTTAGCTTAGGTCCCGTCACATCTGACTTCTAGCAGCCCCTTTGGATCATGGTTCGTACATACTTACGTCTACCATCCCCTATCATCCAAGTACAATGGTACATTTGGAATTGTCTCAGCTGTTTCATGCTATTCCCTCTGCCTCGATTTGTACTTCCCTCCGATTCCTCTTGGATAAATCCTATTTGACCTTTAAAATGCAGATCCATTTGTCACTGCTTTTCCCAAGAAGCTTTCCTCAGCTCCTCTCTTCCTCTGACTGCTGTAGATGTCCTCTTTTCTGTGTCTTCATCTACATTATCACCTTACTTTTGGACCTGTACCTTCCAGCTGTTTTTTTCTGGCTAGTGTTCATTTGAATGTACTCACGCGTTTACTGAAGTTCATCATTCACCATTGCTTTTCGCCTCCTACAATTTCCTTCTGGGTTTCCTTTCTGAAGTAAATCCTCTAGGAATACTATCAGTTAGGATCATAAGTGTAAAATTCTCTCTGACTTTGCTTAAAAGTGTCTATATTTATTTTACCCTCACTTTCTTTTTACTTTCTGTTATGAAAATCCAAGTAGAAAGAATAGCAAGAAAAATAATATAGCAAACATGCATATTCTCCATCTGGATTTAAAAATCGGTAATGTATGCCATATTTGCTTCATCTATTTTTTTCTAATGTATTTTAAAATAGATTAAGGCATCCTTACATTTGATCCTGTGCAGAATATTTTTCTTTTGCCCCATCCCTTCTTCTATTCCACTCTTTTTTTGAGAAACTGACATCTCTGGTCTCCAACTCCACAATCCCCTGCCACTTGGCTTTCTGATGGGTTGGGCCAATAAAAGGATCCAATAGAAGATCAAGAGGTGGACTATGGGGTTGACAATGGTTGGGTTTTTCCACTGAAATCCACAACTTTTGTTAGGAGACATTCTATAGCTGTAGACACTGCTCTTTTTCCAGATCCTAGTAACTGCGTCTTCCTCTGTCCCTTAAGTCCCATGATTGGGAACCCCTATAGCATTGAGGGGCTTCAATATATTTTATTGGTTTTTCTACATCCTGTCTATGCTCTGTAAATAGTCCTTTTATTAAATCTTCCTATATTATCTCACTTGATCCTCACCGATACACATTCCCAAGTACAGTCACACACTGCATAACAACATTGTGGTCAACAACAAGCCACCTACACAATGATCCCATAAGATTATAATGGAGCTGAAAATCTTCTATCACCTAGTGACATCTTAGTCATCATAATGTCATCATGCTATGCATTACTCACGTGTTTGTGGTGATGCTGGTATAAACAAACTTACTGTGCTGTCAAAGAAAAGGGCGGCACGTTACAATTGTATTCAGTACATCATACTTGATGACAAAGTATAATTATGTTACTGGCATATTTATTTACTATATTATTCTTTTTATCATTCGGGTATATTCCTTCTCCTTATAAAAAGTTTGTTGCTAGGCACAGTGATGCACATCTGCAATCCCAATGGCTAGGGAGGCTGAGGCAGGAGGATCGTGAGTTCAAAGCCTGCCTCAGCAACTTAGAGAGGCATTAAGCAATTCAGGGAGACCCTGTCTCTAAAAAAAATATAAATAGGGCTAAGGATTTGCTCAGTGGTTAAGCATCCCTGGATTTAATCCCTGGTACTAAAATAAAATAAAAAAATAATAAGTTTGCTGTAAACATGCTGTATGTCATGTTACCCTGGCAGCAACCTCATATGTCTTATGGTTACTGAGTGTCTTAACTGCATCACAAGGCCACATACCTGGGCTGAGGCTGTAGCTCACTGGCAGAGCATTTGCTTAGCATATGTGAGGCACTGGGTTCAATCGTTAGTACTATATACAAATAAAATAAAGGCATTCTGTCCATCTACAACTACAAAAATATTTTTAAAAGGCCACATACCCCAAGTGATTGACCTCTATCATCCAGGTTTGTGCAAGTACACTCTCTGATGACAAAATCACCTAACTATGTATTTTTCAGAGAATGTAGCCCCATCATGAAGTTACACATGACTGTACTTCAATATACATCTCTTTAAAAAAAGACTTTTAAATATGGACACAAAGTCATTATCACATAAGATAAAGAAAATTAAGAGTAATTTCTTAATATCACCTAGCATCAATTCCATATTCAATTTTCTCCAATGGCTCCAAAAATATCTTTTACAGCTCAGTTGTTCAAATCAGAACTCAACCAAGGACCACATACTGCTTTGGATTGCTATGTCTTTTAAATCACTCATAATTCAAAACAGCCACCCCCCTTTCCTTTCTTTTCAGGTTAAACATATTTTACAAGAATACTTCATAGGTGATGCTGTCTATTTTATATTACATTCAGGCTTTTATGGTTTGGGGGATTCCTGTGCCATACATACAGTGTAAATTCAGATTCCACAAGGCTTTGAATTCTTATAGAGGCTTTTTAATTACACCTAGAGCTATGGGAAAGGAGAAGAGGATACATCCCACTATGTTGGGCTGATGGCTAATTTGTTCACCATCTTTTGCTATCCTTGTGAAGTGTGTTTGTCTTCCATTACTGTAATGAATGCCTGAGATAATCAACTTATAATGAGGAAAGGTTTGTTTTGGCTCAGTTTTAGAGGTTTCTGTCTATGATTGTTTGGCCCGGTAGCTTTTAGGCCTGTGGTCAGGCAGCACATCATACTGGGGGACACGTGGTAGAACACAGCTGCTCATCTCATGACCAGGATGCAAAAAAGAAGGAAGAAAAAACTGAGGTTCCACAATCCTCTTTAAGGGCACACTCCCAATGACTTAAAAACTCTGACTAGAAGTTTCTACTACCTTCTAGTAGGGCCAAGCGGGAACCAAGCTTTCAACGCATGGGCTCTTGGGGGACACTAAGATCCAAATTGTAGCATGAGATACCACAAAGATCTCAGTTTGAGTTCTTCCATTTTGTGAGTGCCAGGACCATATTTTCTGACTCCATATGTATGTTCAGACTCTAACCTCTACCTCCCAAGGCACATATTCATTCCAATGGACTCTCTGGATGCTACAGCATCAATTTATGAGTTTATTATTTGGATTTAATTTTTTTATTTGATCCTGACACCTCAGGAGTTTCATTTCTTCCATATTCAGCTTGTACTAATTTTCATAATATTATAATATTGTATTGCTACATTTTCCCCAACTTTCTAGGTATTATTGTTATTGTCTGCTTAATTTATTCTCTCCATGTCTAGGCCTTAAGCATGTTGAGGGCATCATCTATGACAGATTCAATTCCACATTCCCTAAATCTAACAAAGTTCCTGGAAGATAATGGGCACTCAGTAAATATTTTTAAATGTTTGAATGAATAAATTCAATTATAATTATGAAGTTTAATGTTTTCCCAGGCATGAATTTACAGTTAGTATTTCCTTGTGTGAAATTTTGCATTAATCCCCTTTGACCCATTGTATTGTGAAGTCTCGCTGTTGACTTTATATGTTTGCATCTATTCTCTCTATATTTTAGAAGAAAACATCCTATCCACATACTTATTATGCACATTCCATTGTCTTCTTCTTCAGTATGTTTCCTTATTATTTGTTAGTGTACCACAATACAACAGTTCATTCTATTTAGTCTAAGAAATAATGAAAGATGTTGTCTGTAAGGAAAAGAAACCACTCCAGCTGGCTCCAGTAAAAAGGAGGTTCAGTCCACACACAAAGAAAATCTTAAGAGCAGGAAATGTAGAAAAAGGAACGAAAATTCAGGAACTTCCAGGTGTGGTTGCACATACCTGGAAACCCAGCAGCTTGGGAGACTGTGACAGGACAACTTAGCAAGGTCCTAAGCAACTTAGTAAGACCTTGTCTCAAAATAAAATATAAAAAGGGCTGGTGATGTGACTCAGTGGTTAAGCACACTTTGGTTCAATCCCTGGTTAAAAAAAAAAAGAAAGAAAAAGAGAAAGGAAAGAAAGAAAGTGAAAGAGAAAAAATTCAGGAACCGAAGGGTTCGTTCTCTCTCTCAAGGTTCACCTGGCACATTTCACCCCACTTTCTCTATGATTGCCTTTTGGCTCAGTTTTAGAGGTTTCTGTCTATGATTGTTTGGCCCCGTAGCTTTTAGGGTCCCTCTACTATGCACAGGATTCCTTCACTCCTTCCCTCTGCATAGCTTATCAGAGCCACTGGGCTCCAAATCTGCATGCCTTGGTAAATTTCTATATGGAACAAAACTGTTCCTTTGCTTCAAATTTCCTAGAGAAGCAATCTGATGGGTTCAGCACAGTTTATGGAGGACCTACAAGCCTGCCCCACCACCTTAAGTTAGACACTCACCTTAGGTCTAGTTAACTCTAGGCTGGGGAGTGGGAAGAGTTCCCTGGCTTACTGCCTACTTGGAAGGATAAAGGTTCAGGAGAACCTTATCTAGTGGGCCTGTCCAGATCATTTATGCTGCCTAACATAAGCTGGAGTATGCACATAGGAACGGGAGGGGTTCAGCATGGGCCTGCAGAACGAATGTACAATTGAATGAATGAAGGTGTGTATGACAGAAACCAGAAAGAGTCAGAACGATTCAGCAGGAAACTCTAAAGAAGAACCAGTCCAGTTCCCACAATATTGACAAAGCATGATTTCATCTGACATAAGACATCAACCTGACCTTATGCATTTTTGGGACCCTTAGTACCTCCACTCCAAAACTTCCAAGCACCTGTTCCTATAAAAGCTGGAATGAGACATAAGCCATAGAATCAGAGACTATTTAACAGAAAACTGTACCCTGGAGGCTATTATAGGGCTTATTTCATTTTGCTTCATATTTTTTGTTATGTGTGTAAATGTCTGTCTCCCTCAATAAATGTTAGAATTCTTGAATGCCAGAAATGTGTCTCATATGGCATCTATGTCTCCAAAGCACCAAACACCTTGTCTTGCTCATATTTTTGCCTAGCTTCAAATCCGAGTCTAGCATGTTGCCAGTCATATACCTTAAACCAAGTCACTTAGCCACTCTGTACCTCAGTTCCCTCATCTGTAGACAGGGAGTAATAATAGTACCTACCTCATCTGGTTGTCATGAGGATTAGCTAGCTAAAACACAGCAAATCATTTTAAACAGTTCCTGGCATGCAGTAAGCTCTTAAGAAATGTCAGCCATTATTAATAGGTGTTGTTTTCAGACTGAGTTGACTTTTGAAAGGCTCCTGAGATATCTATTGACTGATCTCTGCTTCTGCTTTGTTGTTTATCTCCCCCATCTGGGACAGCTGTGAGTGCGTAAGCTCATGGGCGCTGCTGGTATCTAGAGGTCACTATTGAGGACAGAAGCTATATCCAGGCAAAATTGAGTCCCAGACAAAATAATCACCACTGAGTCTCAACCCCAGCACCTCCCTGGAGTCCAGGCCCTTGCTACCTAAAGGTGAACTTCTATGTTGCCTGGAAGCTGAGCAGATCCCTCTGCAGGCGCGTGCACACAACCTGGGGCTTGCTGCCTGCCCTTGTTCCTGTCACTCCTGCTGAGTCCTGGTTCCCCAGGGCCTCTTTTGCCCTGTTCCCAGCCACCACTCCACCCCCCATCAATAATCTTACATCTCCTGGCTCTCCTCTCTCTCTGCCTTCCCAGGTGACAAATAACTCCCCTGGTGGAACTTCCATGTGAATAAGAAAGAGGAGAGGACTTTTCCTCCCCCACCAAGTTATATGTATGCATTTTTTACAAGAGCTATTGGGAGATGCTCTAACTTTATCTCACTCAACAGAACAAATTCAGCCATGTGCATCTATCCTAGTTTGGTTCTTTTGGAAGTGAAACTTCAGACCAAGACTTGGGCACAGGCATTCATTTGACAAGTGATCTCTGGAACTCAGAGGGAGAGAGCAGGGAGAGGAAATAAAAAAGGGGAAAGCCAACTGGATGCATGTGGTGGCAGTGGCACATGCCTGTAATCCCAACAGCTTAGGGGGCTGAGACAGAAGGATCATGAGTTCAAAGTCAGCCTCATCAACAGCGAAGCACGGGCTGGGGATGTGGCTCAAGTGATAGCGCGCTCGCCTGGCATGCTCTCCTGGCATGCGTGCATCCTGGGTTCGATCCTCAGCACCACATACAAACAAAGATGTTGTGTCCGCCAAAAACTAAAAAATAAATATGAAAATTCTCTCTCTCTCTCTCTCTCTCTCTTTAAAAAAAAACAACAGCGAAGCACGTTAAGCAGCTCAGTGAGATGCTGAGATGCTGTCTCTAAATAAAATATAAAATAACTCAGTGGTTAAGTGCCCCTGAGTTCAATCCCCAGAACCATCTCCCCCACCCCACCCCCCCAAAAAAAGAAAGGGGGAAGCCACGGTAAGTTTGTGATAAGGTCGCTCTCCCAGGCAACTCAAGTTTGTCTTGCTAGGATGTCCTGAGAAGTATGTGAAATGTTTCTGGACTTGTCTACCTGAAAGTGAGGTGGCAGGAGTATTTAATCTTGATTCCTGTCCCACACTGTTGAATTTTGCCCCTGTAGGGTTAGACTGGCCTAGAGGGCTACTGCAGCACCAGAGACACCCAGGTGGAAAGTGGAACAATATAATCTGACTTCACAGGAAACTGAGTACCACTCCCAAGTTTCCCTAAAAGATGTGACTCTGAGTACCAGAGTGTCTACTAGCATATGGCAGGCCAGGGGCAGGGATGGGGGTTGAGCACCATCACAGAGCATCATAGAGGCATTAGGTGAGGCCCATCCTGTCTGTGTAAGAGAAGCCCAGCTGAGAAGAGTCAAGAGGGAAAATTGTCCCCTTCCCCCACCATGTCCTCTTTCTCAAAGGACAACGGAGGCTCCAGCCTGTATCAGATAGCTCTAACTTGCCTGAGAGTCCTCAAGCCTGGCTGCAGCATAACAGCCCTAAAGCCTGACAGTCATCCAGCTGAGTCGCGGGGTTTGGCTGGATTCCGAGATGATGCTGTATCCCAGCTTCCAGGGCTGGCTGAACTTTTATGTCCATTCTCTTCCAAACCTATTCAGAGCCAGGTTGGAGGAATTGCAGTAGGGGTCTGGCAGGGGGTGTCCCTCTGAACTGGCCCTCTTTCTCCTTCCTTGGGGGAGCTGAGAAACTTCAGGCCAGCTCACAAGACTCCAACAGGAGCCCCTGATTTCTGGGTACGATGGCAGGTCCTATTTTATCAGTCTGAGCGACCTCAAGCTGGGTGACTGGAAACTGACATGCCTTCTATTTATTTATGAAATTTGTAACTGTGGAAATTAGCCTTAGAAGTTGTAGACCCATTACTATTAGCTTTATCGTCCTCCTAAGACATACCCTGAGGCATCCTCCAGATTGAATCCTATTGTGCTTTGCAATAAACCCATAATTGATAATGCCACGGAGCTTTAATATGGATGGAGAAATGAAATCTAGAAAGTAAATACATTCAGAATTTTGCTAGCAGGCTGAATTTAAAACTGATTTTCTGAACCTACCAGGATTATTCCTCCTCAATAATGATTTAATTTGAGTGAGCCACCCTGAGAGCTCTTGGGAGGGAGGACAAGTGTCGCCGGCTTTCTCACAGGGGCCCCTTAAAGAACTTTATCCTGCATTTTGCACCTGTAAGTTTCTGAAGATAAAATTAAACTCTGAAATTATACATGATGGACCAGTAAATAACACAGGGACCCGGGCCTTGGCTGCTGCTCCGGTGTCCTGATGCAATCACCTGTCACTAACGCTGTCAGCAGAGGGATGCCGATTCTGTTCGCTTCTACCAGGCAAGCAATTATGCTGTGTTCCTACATGAGCTGGGCAGCAGCAGGGAGGGACAGATCTGGAGAAGGGGAACTGTCTTCCTGTCTCTTGGCTTAAAAAGAGCCACTTGGGCTGCAGGTGTTAGGAGAGCCTCCATTAGGTGGTCCCTCCTGCAGCCTCTCAGGAAAGCAGAACTGTGGTGGACCCCTGAGGAAATCCATGTCACTCAATTCCTAATAGATTTGCTGGGAGGAAGGAGGGGAGAGTCCAGATCACCCCCTTCTCTAGGTCGCATTCAATCAAAGAATGAGTGGACGCTTAATGAACCACTGGCCAGGATTTTGTGGTTCAAAATGTAGATTCTGGAGCCAGATCGCCACAGCTCAAGTTCCAGCTCTGTCACTTGCTCATAGTGTGTCCTTGGAATACTGGGTCATCTCTCTGGACATCAGTTTCTTTATTTCAAAAGCAGGGTGTGGAAGGTTCACTTGCTCAGGAAGCCAGCTCTGAGATGGAGATCAGACAGCAGGAAAGTGATCAGGGATAAACACTTGTGGAAGGGACAGGAAGGGAGTCAGGTGGGCCAAAGGACAAGCTGGCATGTGACGGAATCTCAACAAAGACTTCAGCAGACCTCCGTGTCCCAGAGAGCTGTGATGGAGGGAATGGTCCAGGGCTGGAGTGAGGGTGTCAGCCCTGCATTTATCAGTCATTGCTTGAGATTTACTGACTATCTTGAATGGAGGCATTCTTGAAGAGACTGAGAGTTTAGGGCCACCTGCAGGCTACCCTTCCAGCAGTGGGGTAGGGAAGAGGAAGAGAAATACTTCATTCCCAGAACAAGGGAGGCATTACAGTTTCCCCTGCAGATAATAAATGAAAGAGCCTACTTCACAAGCTTAGGTGGCTTAATATGCAGTGCTACAACAAAGTAGGTGCTCTGGAAACGTTAGCTATTTTTATTGTAAAGCACTTTGACCTCTCCTTGTTTAAAGGACCCATGCAATTGGCAATAACAGCATAGGCAATTTTATGGGGAGTGTGCGTAAGAGTATGAGAGGAAATATTGAGGAGTGGGAGGCTTTTGCTCCAGCTTCAGCCAGCCTATATTTATTCTCAACACTCATGGTGAGCAGAAGCAGGCTCTATGAATGGAGGAGGGGACGCACTGAACACAGATGGCACGCTTCCTTCCTGCACTAAAACAGCTCATTTTCTGGAGCTGCTATAACAAAGTACCACTGATTGAAGGGCTTAAACAACAGAAATCGATTTTCTCCTGGTTGTGGAGGCTGGAAGTCCAAGATCAAGATGTCAGCAGGGTTGGTTTCTCCTGAGGCCTCTCTCATAGGTTGCAAATGGCTACCTTTTCTCTGGGTTTTCGCATGATCCTTCCTCGCTCGGCATGTGCACTCCTGGTGCCTCTTTGTGCATCTGAACTTCCTCTTGTTATATAGATACCAACCCTGTTGGGATTAGGCATCCACCTTAAAGTCTTCATTTTAATTGAATCATATCTTTAAAGAGCCTATCTCCAAACAAGGTCACATTCTGAGGTGCTAGGGTTAAGGCTTCCACATCTGATTCTGGAGAGGCATAGTTATCACCTATTTCCTCTATGGGGCCTGTTCATACACCCTAAGCTGCACTTCCTTACCTCATTCCATCCTCTTCCACTCCAAGCCAAATGCGCATTCAGCTACGCTTTGACCTGCCAACCCTTTTGCCCTGCCTGTCAAAACTTCCCTCTTTGTCATCTCGTTTCCTCAGAGCTCTCTATGCTGGGTGCCTGCTTCATTTATAGTTGAAACCCAAATTAGGCCAAAGTATAAAGTAAGCTACTCGGAGTTTTTTGTTGTGTTTTATTTTGTTTGTTCTTTTATTTTGTATTTCTATGATGGAGAGACTTTTTGAGGTGGCAATTTCATGGAACACGGGTAAATTTTGTCAGCAGGGGATGGTAAGACGTTTTGGAGCTGGTGAGGGTTTTGACTTATTAACTAAATTGCACTGTTTTTTGTCAGCTAGCCCAAGACTTCACAGGTTTTACAATGCATGTGAATCCTCTAGGGATCTTGTTAAAATGCAGATTCCAATTCAGGAGTCTGGGCGGAGCCTGACATTCTGCACTTCTAAGCAACTCCCGGCCCGTGCTGATGCTACTGGTCCAGGGAAACACTTTGAGGAGCAAGGGCATACACATGTTTTTAATTTGGGATATTCCCTGTGGCTCAGCCCGAAGTGGCTACAAGAGCTCTGCCTTTTGGTCATGAGTGTCCCTCTCAGGAGGCTTCAAAGAGCTTCCAGGGAGAAGGGACCTCAGAGGTCACCCATTCTGTGGATCACAGTCCAGATCCCTCTTCTTCAGGGCAGGCTGGAGGAGGGAGGGAGGGAGGGTGAACCTGGGTAGGGAAGAGCAAAGGCAGAGGAAAAAGAAGAGATTCTGTCAGCTAAGGAGGCTGTGGAAAATATGTAATGAGAGATTAACCAATCTTCAAAAGGGAGGAGACCGTAGAGACTTTCAAAAACCATGCAGGCCCAAAGCAGGTGTAGTCACTGGGGATCCATGAATCTGAAAGCTAATGGCAGATCTAGAATTGGGAGCAGAGAGAGAGTGGGGGGAAGGCAGACAAGCCATGATCTGAAATAGCTGGGTGGTCTGGCCAATATGGGTGGGCCAGCTGAACTTAAGGATCATGAGGAGATAGACATTCTCCCTAAGAGCATCATATTCAGAAAGATTTTATATCAGAACTACAAGTATTACATAATGATTCATTCACATTCCCATTTTTCAACAAAATGCTGTAAAATCATAAAAATGGCTTCTAATTGGCACAATCTGAAGTTTGTCCCAGTTTTTGCCAGAAAAGATACAATTATAACCCAGAGTAAAGGTATTTGACTTGTTGGTTGCCTACCAGATTCCTTAAAAATAAACATGGGGTTCCTGTCTGGATTGTGCAAATGCTGATAACAGTTGGCATAGTCCCAGTCATTATCTCTTTAGTCTTTTGAGTTAAGACTTGTTGAGCCAACCATAACTGACTTAGTCTGATGGACATCATTTATGGATGACAAAGGTTACACCTAAGGAAGGTAAAGGAAGATACTTGGTGCTTATTGAGAAAGGGAAGGGAAGGCATAACCAAGGGCAAACCATATTCATGCCCTAAACCAAAAAGGGGTATCTATTTCAACCTCATGTTTCTAGATGCTAGAAGAAGGATATTGATTAAGGCTCTGCTTTGAGGGAAGCAAGAACTGTGGACTCCCAAAGATAGACATGGTCAGCACAGGTCCATGACTCTAAGACCACCAAGTGTAGGAGTTAGGTTGGCAAGGTGGAGCTTGAGTTGACTTGGAGCCCATTTCCAACCACATGACCTCAGGAACCAAAACTCTTTGGTGAGAATTTCTACTTTCTTCTAAGATTTTTCTTGATATCAACCCCAAATTTTATTCCCCACCCATGCAGTCACCCACCCACCACTCTCCTATCATCCACCTATAGTCTTACAACTACTCCCATATCTACTCTACCTACTCACCACTCTCCTGCTTATTCATCCACCCATCTGCCATTAACCTGTCCTCTCACTCATTTGTTTTCCATCCCTTTTTCATATCCACACATCTACTAGCCATTCATTCACCTGCCCACTTGCAACCATTGGCCAACACCTATTTATCACTGCGTCTATCCACCATTTTCCTAGACATTCATTCACCAACCCACTTATCTCCCACTTCCCTATATAGCCTGATGTAGATATTAGGTGTCCCCCAAAAGCTCATGTGTGAGATAATACAAGAATGTTCAGAGGTGAAATAATTGGGTTCTGAGAACCTTAACCTAATCAGTGTGGATGGATAACTGGGTGGTAACTGAAGGCAGGTAGACTGTGGCTGGAGGAGGTGGGTCATTGGGGAATGCCTTTGGGGTATATGTTTTGTTTGTGGTGAAGGGCTCTCTCACCCCTCACCCTCTGTCCTTCCTGGCTTGATGTTCTGAGCTGCTTTCTTCTGCTATGCCCTTCCACCGTGAGGGTTTTCCTTACCTCTGGCCCAGAGCAGTAGAGTTGGCCATCTATGGACTGAGACCTCTGAAACTGTGAACCCTAAATAAAATTTCCTTCTCTAAAATTGTTTTCAGGTCTTTTGGTCACAGTGACAAAAAAGCTGACTAAAACTTATCCTATCCACCAACTATCCACTAGCCTATCCTTCTACCCACATATAACCTTTCTAACACCTATGCAATCTATTTCTTTTTGGTGGGGAGGTACCAGGGATTGAACTCAGGGGCACTCAACCACTGAGCCATATCCCCAGCCCTGTTTTGTATTTAGAGACAGTTGCTTAGCATCTCGCTTTTACTGCGGCTGGCTTTGAATTTGTGATCCTCCTGCCTCAGCCTCCTGAGCCACTGGGATTACAGGCATGTGCCACCACATCTGGCCCATACAACCTATTTACATATCTCATAAATTATTTATTTATTCAACATTTGTTGAGATGTATAACAGTGAGGAAGCTGCAATCTATAGCTTCTAGACATTCACAATTTAGCATATGAAAATAATAGTATATTTGATAAACAGTTTACTAGAGCAGGAATAATTAATGATTCATTTAATCATTAATTAATCTGACTGGATAGCATCAGAGGAGGGCATTTGAGCTGGGTCTGAAAGACATCTTATGTTTCACCAATTATTCCTGACCGAGGAAACAGCTTAAGCTTGCTGGTATGAAGGAGCCCTCTTAAATTTGGTGAGAGGTTGTGAACAGTTATCATTTAAGATGGTGAGAATGGAGAAAAGGTTAGTAGGAGATGAGGTTGGGTACCTGGTACCAGTTTTGAGAAAGACCATGCATCCCATGTTATGGAGATTGAACTTCATTCCAAAAAGCCAGAGTCATCAAAGTGCCATCACCATGATTTGTGCTTCAGAATAATCTCAGGTGGCAGTCATTAAGCCGAGACAGAGGAAGGAGACCAGAGGCAGAAAAACCAGTTAGAAGGCAATTGCATTATTCTAGATAAAGATGACAGGGATCTGGCTGTGGGAGTAGGGAGGAGATGACAAAATTTGAAAATGATTTAGGTGGTTGAGTCATTTGCCATTAATGGAACTGAGGATTCTACCAGGGGCTACTGAGACAATGGTGAGGTCACTTGCAGAGATGGGACCTGAGCGGGAGGAACCAGATGGTACAGCCAGAGTGGAGGAGGAGAGAGGCAATCAGATGGGTCTTGCCTGAGCGACACCCAAACGGATCCAAAATCCTGGAGGCAGATGGGTATTCAGACCAGAGCTCAAATGAGGTATGCTTTGGATTGTGGAATAAGAGGGTACAGAGAGAACAAAGGAAACAGTATACTTATCAAAGTAAGAATATTAGTGTTGGCACAATACTATTAACTAAGCTAATAAAGTCAACTAAAAACTTCATGAATGTTTACCAGTTTTTCTACTGTTGTCATTTTTTTCTGTCCCAGGATCCAATCCTTGTGAGTTGCCTTTAGTTGTCTTTTCTTTGTCTCTTCTAATCATTGATGAGAAGAATTGAGGACAAATGAATGGCCCAAGTCAAATGCTGAAGATAAGTCTGGTGAGATGTGTACCTTGAAGTTACTATTAGCTTTTGGAAATTGTTGGCATCTTTTCCAGTTACTATTGCTGCATGACAAATTAACCCAAAATTTAGTGCCTAAAAAACCAAAAGTCATTTCATTGTCTCTCACTGTTTCAAATAGGGCATAACCAAGATAGTTCATCTCTGCTCCATGATGTCAGAACCCCACCAGAAAGATTCAAAGTCTGGGAATTGGAATCACCTGGAAGCATCTTCACTTATCTGTCTGGCAGTTGATATTGTCTGTTGGCTGAGACCTTTGTTGAACTATCAGACAGAGTACCTACATAAGGCCTCTCCATGTGGCTGCTGAGCTTCCTCACAGCATGGCGACTGAATTCTAAAAGTGAACATTTCAAAAATTGGAAGCTGCATCACCTTTTGCTACCAAGAATCAGAAGTCACATGCTGTTATTTCTGCTATTGTTGCAGGCTTACTAAGATTCAAGGGGGAAAGAAAATAAATCCCAGGTCTTGATGAAAGAAGTATCAATGTCATATTACAAGAAGAGCATGTAGGATGGAGATCATATTATGACCATCTTGGAAAATATAATCTACCACAAGGTCTTCAGGTTTCAGGGGTGGTGTGGGGAGAGAAGTCAGACCAAGAGGGGCATGCAGTAAATAGCAATCAGAAAGTAGACAGAGCATGGTGCATATTTTTATGTCATTTGATATTGTAAGGATACAGGGCACCTTGTGAAGGAAGTAGAGGGAGCAAGTATGTATTTTAGGAAGAATTATCACTCGAGTGTGTAGGGAGGAATAGATTGAAGAACTTAAAGAAATGAAATAATTGATAGAACAAGGAAACCAAAAGGAACAGCCGTCATGCAATTGCTAAGAGATGGTCTGGGTTCAAGTCTCAAGTCTGCCCATCTCCAGTAGGTGGCCTCAAGAAAGTTCTTTCTCTTTGTATCTCAGTTTACCCACTTTTAAAAATGAAATAAATAATTGAACAAATTTGTGAGAGTTGTTTTCAGTACTAAGGAAGATAAAATATCAGAACTATGGCTGGTACAGAGTAAATTGCTGATTGCATATTCTTAACTTTGCTACATATAGCTAAGAATCAGGAGGACAAGGGAAGTGCTATTCTGGAAGAGGAAAATTAGTTATTCTTGGCAAGGAAAGGGGATGCTTGTCTTCAGAGAAGGATGGAAAACAGGAAAAGGTGAAGTTCAGAGGGGAGGTGGAATCTGGAGAATTGGTACCTCAGCTGGTCTCTATTTTATCTTTGAGTTAAGAACTTAAGGCACCTAACAGGACTGAGTGAGCTGTGGGTGGGTTGAAAGCTTGGGGAGGAAAGAAAAGTTTAGGAGCAGCAGAGTGGTGGGAGGGGGGCATGTGGTGTAGGGTCAGAGGGAATTCTAGGCTGGCTTAGAGGTGGCCACCCTTTGTCAATAACAGTTTGACACCCTTTGTCAATAACAGGCAGAACAATATCAGTTTATAATCTGCTTCTTGGACAAAGTTATGAGATCTTCCAACAGGGTGGTTGATATCAGGGAGGGAAAATGGAGGTTTGGTGCTGTGGTGGGATAACCCAGTGGGAAGTATAATGAGGGTGCTCAAAAGGCCATGAAGATAATGACAGGTGGTGGGGTACAAGCCTGTCTGAGTAGGGAGAGAAGAGAGTGTTTATTGAGGACTACGAAAAGAAAGAAATCTGGGGTGTGCACAGATCTTGAGCAGAGAAGGAGTAGCCCTTGACTACCCACTACTGGGGTTCTGCCTTTATTTACTTCTAAGCTGACCTTTCTCATGGAACCCCACATCCACCCAACACACACACACACACACACACACACACACACATACACACACACACACTGGACTTACACAGGTCCTCTGATCTCTGTGTTGCCAGGGTGACTGCTTAGGACATCCCACAGAATCCTCCGTGGCTGCTGATGCTCAGCAGAAGGAGAAAGAAAGGCTAAAGAATGTGAAAGACAATAAAAGAATCACCCAGGGTCGGGGTACCAAAAAATGCTGGGCATATTGAGTGACTTGGTCTGTTGGTGCCCCTGGGATCTGGCAACTCAGTGTGTGAAATGGGGAGAGTTATTTCCATGTGAAATCTCCCACAGTCTTGTCACCTGGCACATCCGGCCCGGGTGGTGTTGATATAAAAACAACTCGAAAGAAAAACAAACCAGAAAAATGAGGAAGTTCACATTCATTAAGCAAAGCAAACATTTTCCCCCCTAAAATTAACTCTGACAATCTTTCTTGATGGTTGACTGTGAAGAAGAGAGAGCAGGAAATAAAAGCAGTATTGTTTGGATTCAGGGCATACTTCCTCATCTGAGGGGTTCAGTGAGTGTCTAAAATTAGAAAATTCTTTGCATTATCTAATAACTACAATAATAAGACCTTTCATTAATTGATAGCTTACTATGTTCTGAGCACAATGACATCCAGTCTTCCTGCATTCTCCCATTTTATCCTCATAAAATCCCCTGAGATAGATACTATAATTCTCCATTTACAGAGGAAGAAACTTCAAGCTTAGATTAAGTAATTCACCCAAGATAACAGAGTAAGCGATCAAACCAGAATTTGAACCCAAGATTATTAGATTCCCCCAAATCCATGTTTATAATCACTATGCTGTGTGGAAAAATCTGGAAAAGAAGAAAAAATCACCCCCAAAGCAGCACTGTGACACAATGTTTGGGAGTATTTTCTTCTTGCCTCTTGTCATGTTTTAATTTGTGTGTGTTTGTGAGTATGAATCTATGTAATTATCACATACTGCTTTGAGCAAATTTTCCTCCCCTTTCCAGTTAACATTATACAACATCCCTTTTCCCATGGTGTTCTCAAGTCTTCCTAGCCATCATTTTTAATAGATTCATAATGTTTCATCTGGTAAATGCACCACAATTTATCCTATCAGTCCCTTGTAGCTGAAATTTTAGATTTTGGTATTTGCAATGCTTCTGCTATAGCATTCCCATGCATACAATGTTTTTCAGATTTATGATCATGTCCTTAGACTAAATTTCTTTGGATAGAAGTGAAATTGCTGAGTCTAGCCATATGAACATTTTTATGGATCTTAATTTGTATTTACCAAATGCCTTCCTGACATAGTAGTATTAATTGACATCATTGTAAGCGATAATTTCACCACACCCTCAGTGGCACTAGGTAAGTTTTTAGGTAATTTTATTGGGGAAAATGGCACCTCATTATTTTAATTTGCAATTATTTTCTTACTAATGAGGCATGACATTCTTCTAAACGTTTGTGAACTGGTGGTTTTTTTCCCTCTCTTTGGTGAATTATCTGCTCCTGTTCTTTGCCTATTGAAATATTAGCAACTGAGTGCTTTTGTTTTTTCCTCATTTTCTGACCTCTGTAGAAAGAGATCTGCTGTGTGAATTTTATAAATATTGTGTGCATATAAAGTATATATATATATATATATATATATATATATATATATATATATATATATTAAACTATGAATAACTATGAAGTTAACCTGGTTGGTCTTTTTCTTTTCTGGTGTCTTCTGTCATTTCAGCAAGTAGAAAGTTATTCTTCCCCCAAGAGGCTTGCTAAATATACACTTCTATTTCCTTCTGGGTTTTCTCCTATATTTTTAAAAACGTCTTTCTTTAACCCATATAATATTTCTTTTGTGTATGTAGTGACATGGAACAGCTTGGTAGAAAGAAGACCACCAACCCTAACATCAAAATGCAATTCATAGACAACCCAACAACAACAAACAAACAAAAACCAACTAATCATTTCAAATTATTCCTCTGCTAAATCTTTTCAAAGAATTGATAGATTATGTCATAAAATTGACCGGGGAAAGTTTATTTCCCTTGTCCAGCCTTTGGTTGAAGGGCTGATAAACTGTGAAACGACTCAAAGGAGAGCAGACAAAGGACCTGGGTAGCCCATAAACTGGTCAATAAACCCTCCTCCCCCAACAACTGGCAAATACATATGGAGCTCCAAGTACCAAGTCAGGAACTCGCTGAGATAGTAGGATGGCACAGAGAACAGTTTCTCATCTTCACTTTGCTAGATTTCCCTGCATCATTCTGCATCTTTGACACTGTTGGCCAACTCACAGAACCTCTCAACTCCCTTGACATTCCTTATAACATCCCCTGCGCTCCTCTGAACTTTTTTCTTTTTTTCCTCAGAACCCTTTGACTATTTCTCAATATCCTTACTTTATTCCACTCCTCTAGTGTTTATCTTTCTTAGATTTTTTTCATTAACCTTTGGTTTTCCCTCGTCTCGCTTTCCCTGGATGAACTCATCTGCTCACATGGCTTCAGTTATTATATGCATACTAATGACCCCAAGTCCATGTCTCCTCTAAGAACAGTCATTTGACTGGCCACAGGACATCTTCATATGGAAGTCTTCACCTGTACTTTTAATCCATCAGTCGAAATCTCAGCCCATCTGATCACCACTACCATCAAACTAGCCTATTTCGTTTCTCTCCATTGGATACGATGACTCATGGAAGGGTCTCATTTTCCATCTGGTTCCCATATCAATATTTCCATTCTGCTGCCTTCAAACCTCTTAAATCCATGTCTGCTGATGCAATCCATATGCCAACTCTTTGGTTTTTATCATCCGTGTGGACTATGACAGTAGTCCTGAAACACTTCCTGGCTCTACCTTTGGGAATCCCTCGTGGACATTGCACAGCAAGATGCACAAGACCTTTTGTGATCCAATCCCTGTTTACTTCTCCATTCTTATTTCTTTTGCATTTAGCCTACAAACTCCACACACAGTAGGTAGGTGAATTGTTGTTCCTTCAGCTACACCATGACTTTGCCCTTGCTATTCTTACTACTTGTAATACTATCCATGGCACCTGTAGTTCTCAGGCCCAAGTCTTTGGTTGTCTTAGTGAGTTTCTTTTGGCTACTCTGAATTATGTCTAGACTTCCTGTGAACCCTGTGAAGGTAGAGAGGAGAACCAGACCTCCCCCCAGCCTGCCCCTTGAGGCTCATCTCCAAGAATAGATCCATACTATTCTGTGAGGTGCACTCTAATGAGGGTGATGGCTGGTCTAAATCCAGGTCAGAAAGCTAGATGAAGTCTTTTTAGGGCTTATTTGCAGGCTGCCGACTTGTGAGAAAGCCAAGATGAAAGTACAATTTGATTTCCATTTTTCAAAAAAGAAAACTCACGTGTGTTTCATTCTTCACACTCGGATGCTCTTTAGTATTCTTTGTAAGATTCTTTCTCCAGGGTGGCTTAGCTGAGTTGTGTGGTTCTCCAATAAGCTTGGGGGCCAGACCTGCATTTGCATACATAATCACAACTGCCTGTCTGCACTAGTCTCCCAGGAGGTAGCTCACTTGTGAGAAGGCTCAGACTGTCCCCTTAATGTGGGAGGCATCTTTCTGGCTTGTGGGGCATCTGAATGTTCAAAACAACATAGCTCCTGATAACAGAAAGATCCTCCTGTGGTCAGATTGGGCCAGCAGGTTTTGTGTCCTTGGTCACTCTTTCCTGTTTAATTTATTAGGCACTTACTATGTGCCCGGCACTGTGCAGAGGTTGATGGTGCTGTCTCAGTTTGTGTAACCCCCAAGCTGGTCCTGAGACAAGGTCTATGATCCAGAGGGTTTACTAAGGAGAATACCTAGGAGGCGCAAGTGAAGAAATGTGAAACAGGGAAGGAAGAAAAGCCATTGACGGGTGCTTTAATGAGCAAGTTACTGCTATGGGCAACGGGGGCACAATCTCCCTGAGGATACTCTGAGGCACCATGTAGAACATGCTGGAAATCCTCTCAACAGAGGACAGAAAGCTCAGGGCATCAATCCACTGACTCTCATCCCTAAGGGTATTAACTCCTTTGGCTCCAGAGCTATTCATTTCCCTACACTTCGGGAGTTTTGCCTGTTTGCAATAAGGCGAGTTCCTAAGGTGCTGTGGAAACCCTGAGGCAGTTTCTTGAGGTGGGAGTTTGTCAGTGTGCTTCATACCATCTCTGTGACTGCAGGTAACTCAGGTGGGTTAAGGTGGTGCAGGCTAAGGTGATGTGGGAGAGCACCAAAGGCATCTTCTACAGATGGAGAGGTAAATCAGGCTAGGTATCTCTGCCCTTGAGGAACCAATTCACCTCATAGGAAACTCACACAGGCCAATCACCTAGCCCTCAGATTGTGGGATGTGTCCTGGCTAAGATACATACAGTCTGCCTGGGGACAAGTAATTCAGACTGCGCTGGGAGAGGTGGAAGATCAGTGACATCTTCCAGGAGGACATGATATTTGGGCTGAAGAAGAAGGAGTAATATGAACTTTTGGTGAGCTTAAAGTGTGAAAGGCACATGCAGAGAAGTGCAGGCTGCCTATTGTGGCCAAAGCATTAGCTCCTTCATAGGGAACAGTAGATTGGCCAGAATGTAAACTGTGGCCAGATTGTGAGGGAACTTGATCCTACCCCAAGAAGGTATTTACATTTCAGTCCCCAGGAGGCAATCAGGGCCCATCAGTTTCAATAGTGACATGTTCTGAGCTTTAGAAAGCTCACTCAGGGAGCAGCTTGGAGGGTGGGTTGGATGGTGACAGGTGAAATTGGAGCCCAAGGATCATGATTAGGAGGTGTGCCAGTCAGTCTCTGGGCAGGAAACAGATGGCACTCTCCAAAGGAGTGGAAGAGTTCCCAGACATCGGAGAGTCCCATGGCTAGAGGAAAGGATCCCTCAACAGAGGCTGGGGCCTTAGGTGGAGAAAAGCAGCCAGAACTGACCTCAACCTGGCAGGGAGCAGAGGGGAACTAGAGGGACAAACGTTCCAACCTTCCTTCCTGCCCGCTCTCCCAGCCTCTGCCAGAAATCCCACTGGTCAAATCCACCTAGAAGCCAGATGGCAGGACTGTCCACTTGATGTCCACAAAGGCCAGCCTTTCTGGAGCTCAGAACAGGATGGAAAAGCACAAAGGTTGGGTCTAGAGGGGCAAACAAGGTCTCCTTTCCAGGAGGGCCCTGCAATTACAAGGTCAGAGGTGAAAGTCGGTGAAGTTGGGGTTGACATCATGGAACTTGATGAGCCCAAGGCACTGTCTAGTAAAGGTCGTGAGTGATTGGAGGAGATTAGGCTGAAACTTCTGCCACTAAAGGATGATTTCCTGGGTGCTGAGCTTCTTCTAATGAGCACATCCTTCTGAGATGGATGTCTTAGTCTGTTTTCTGTTGCTCTATCAGAATACCTAAGACTTGGTAATATACGAAGGAAATATATTTAGCTTATAACTAAGGCTGAATGCCCAAGATCCCATGGCTGCATCTGGCAAGGATGTCACACCAAGTCATGAGATGGTGGAAAGGTGGAAGGGATATCAGATGTGGCGGAAGACACCAAACTTGAGCCACTCTCTTTCTAACAACCTGCTCTTGTGGTAACTAATCCAGCCCAGCCAGAAAGGTTTAAGGACCCAATCCCTTCCTAATGGCCTCATCACCCAACACTTTTGTTATGCTGGGAATCAAATTTCGACATGAGTTTCAGAGAAGAACCATGTTCAAATCATAGCAAGGGGAAAAGCTTTGTCTATCATCTACCTTTAATGTCAGAGTTAAATACAGCATTCATGGAAAGTAAGGGCAGAGCCCAAAATGAATTTTTGAGGCAAAAGGCCTTGTGGAGAGGTGGTTCCCATGGACCTCCATGAAGCCATGTTGAAACCTTGGTAGATACAGAGCCACAGGATGGAAAGGGGACTACACAACTCTAGGGACAGAAGGCTAAGAAGACAGAGTATTAGAGGACAGTGAAAAAAAGACTTACCTGGGTTGTCAGTGCCAAAGCTGATATTATCCACAATTCTTTAGAATTCCATAGGGGAAAAAAAAAAAAGCTCATTTCATGGAAACCTGCTGTCACACGCAAGCATTCCATAAAGACAACTCCCCTGTATTAGTCTGGTAAGTCTGATGTAGCAAAGTGCCACAAACTGAGTGTTCTGAACAACAGACAATTGTTGTCTCACAGTTATGAAGGCTAGAAGTCCAAAATCAAAGTGTTGGCAGGGCCTGCTCCCTCTGACGACCCCAGGGAAGGATCTGTTTCAGGTCCCTTCCCAGCTTCTGACAGTTCCATGGTTTGTGGCAGAATAACTGCAATATTCACATGGCATTCCCCCAGGTGCATCTCTGTGACTTATTCTCCCCCTTTCATAAGGTCACTAGTCATATCAGATTTGGGCCCACACTAACGACCTCATCTTAACTTGATCATCTGCAAAGACCCTGTTGAAAGATTAGGGATTAGGATATATTGGGAAAGGGACAGTATTCAATCTACAGTATTCCCCAACCTGGCATGGCATTCAGATAACCTGTTCCTCCTTAAGTCATTTTTTGTTTGCATCCAAGGGGTATTGGGGGAATGACAGCCCCACAGTTTGGGAACATTAGCTCAGCAATCCTCCCTATGGCTGAAGAGTATAGGGTAGGCATGTGCTCATAGAGAGAGGAATCCTTCTTAAAAGAACTCAAGAGAAGTTTTTTTTTTTTTTTTTGGGGGGGGGGGTCATGTTCAGAGATTGAACCCAGGAGCACTTAACTACTAAGCCACATCCCCAGCCTTATTTTGTATTTTATTTAGAGACAGGGTCTCACAGAGTTGCCTAGGGTCTCACTTTTGCTGAGGCTGGCTTTGAACTCGTGATCCTCCTGTCTCAGACTCCCAAGCTGCTGAGATTACAACAAGAGAAGTTTTTAAATACACACACACAATATGTAGGCCTAGAGATTTATAACTTAACTTCAGATATTCAGAAGCTGTGACAGCAATACAGTCTACTTATTAAGAGCTTGAGTCATGCCAGTGTCTAGGAAGCAGATCCCAAGATGAGGATTTGGAGGCCATCATTTGTTCAGGGGATGATCCAGGAGGCACTGTGCAGTGTGGGGGGGGGGGCAGTGAGAGAGGGATGGAGGAGAGCCAGTAGAGGGGGAGTGAATTCATGTGTTACCACAGCTGGTAACTAGGACTCACACTCAAGCGAGGCCTCTCAGAGACCGCATGGGGTATGGAGGAGGCCTAGGAGGAGAAGCTGTGCCTTATTCTCCCCCAACTCCTGCCTCTTGTTGAGGAAAGGTGCCTCCAGGACTGGAAAATAGATTTCAGCAGAAAGACCCAGAAACTGCCCACTGCAGTGAACTCCCAGGGTGGGCACAGGGGTGTGAGCAGGGCAGAACTCTGCTGGCCCCAGGTGTGGCACTTGAACCTCACAATAAAAGTATGGAAGAAGTATTAATATCCTCACTTTTGGACAAGGAAACTAAGGCCTCTGTGGGTGGAGGTTAAGAAACACTGTAAAATTCATAAATTAGCAAATGGCCCTTGTTTTGAACACAATGATTTTTTTTGTATTGTATTTTCTATTTTTTTTTTTTGTATTTGCAGTAAATAGCTTACCAGGATCTGAGCCTATTATCACATAAATTTTAAGCCAGTATTCCTTAACCACAAAGCTTGACAACTGCCCATCTTTGTTTTGCATTATCTTACTTGAAAAAGATGGGATTTTCTTTTTCTGAATTGGACCCCAACTGACATTGACACAAAGTAGACATACACAGTGACCCCAAAGCAGTCTTGTGAATAGAGGCTCAGATTTCTTGGACTTTCTCAGCATGGTGTCCTGAGATTTGTTTCTGAGGAGTTGTGGATGGCAGGGAGAGGCCCCCGCCTGGAACCTCTACTGTAGCTTGTCATGGGAGAGTGGTTAAGAGTCGGGACAGCACCCTGTGCAGCCACACCCAAGTTCCATTTGGCACCCACGTGGTCCCCGGCTTTTGTGGGCTCCCCCTTTTCCAGACTTGCTGCTGCCTATCCCTTCCCAGCTGTTCACAAGGCCTGGGGCGACGGGGAGACCCTGCAGAGGGGCTGCTTAAGTCTTCCTGTCACCTACCGCTGAGATGAGATTCTCCCCCGGTTGGCTTGGAGTGACAGTGATAGATTAAACGCACCAATTAAATTAGATCCTATTTTAAAGAGCTTGAGCTGGATTTACTTTTAATTATAGTGCTGTGCTTGCTGATGAGGTATTGTGAGGACTTAACAATTGGTTGATTGTGCATTGGAGTGTTCAGAGAGCAGTTTCTGGAAGAGACTGGGAGGGCTTTCTTCCTAAGGAGCTCCCTGGGATAAGACAGAGGAGGGAGCAAACAGGGGGGAGGGGGAGAGATGTCCTATCTCCACTGAGAACCCATCTCTCTTCTCCTTGTTTTCTACTTTATGAGTCCCATGTTACTTGGAGATTTAATGAGCCCAGCACAAAATAATGGGCCAGAGGCCGTGGAATAGAGCTGGCTCGGGGCTCCGTCCTGGCTCTGCCCCACTTAGCTCAATGTGCTCCCTGGGCCCAGGTAACTAACCTGTCCTATGTGTTCCTTTCAGTGATTCACTAATTCATTAATTAATTCATTCAACAAGTATTCATTGAGCTTCTAGAATGCATCCACGCTGTTCTAGGTGCTGTGAACAGAGTGGTGGATGAAACAGGAAAACAATGCCCTCTCCTCATGAAGAGCATGTACTAGTGGTGGGAGGGAAAGGGAGAATGAACAAAGGTGTTCTACAACAGCAGTGATAAATGTTAAGAGGGGAAATAAAATGGGGTAAAGGCATTGTGGGGAAAGAAGTCCTATTTTAGACAAGGGTCAGAGAAGGCTAGAGAATGACATTTAGAAAATTCTGGAAGCAAGTAAGAAGCTCAGCCATGTGGCTGTCAGGAGGAACAGCCATCCTAGGCGAAGAGAAGAGTAAACACAATGGCCCTTCCTCTGATCTGGAGAAATCCCTGCTCTGCCCCTTAGACCTGCCATGTTATCAGCCAAGCCCAATCTATGTGACCCTTTCTCTCTGCCTTGAAGGGAGACAGGTCCTTGGAATTTTGTTATAGCCCTTTAGGGATCCCATCACTGGAAATGCTGGCCTACCTATGTATCTGGCCCAGGGAAGAGTACAGTAGCCAGGCACTGATTAAGTGATATATCCTGTTCGGGTACTTGTTGTTGAAAGACAAAGAAGAAAAGTTCAGAACAAACCCTATAAGCCAAGTTTACACATACATAGTTATACTTGAAAAGTAGCTTGGACCATAAACCAGACACAGGTTTTGGTCCCTGCTTTGCCCATCATTTGTAAATGCAGTGAATTTGGGTCAATCTCTGAGCCTCAGTTTTATGTTCTGTACATCATAAAATGAGACCATTGTCCTAGACTTCTTTGGTAACCTGAGCTAAGAATGGAGTTGAAAATCATGGAAAACATGATAAAGAGATAAAACAAAGTCTAGGAAGAGTTCAGAGAAGCTCCTAGTCTTAACCTCTGAGCATAAACGATTTTCCCAAAATCTTTATCTTAAGTTTAGAAATGACTGCCCTATTTTTGACTGTGGTGGTAGAGAAGTTCTTCTCTGACTCACTTTGGATCCCCAGAAGCATAACTGAGATAAAGTTTCAAGTACAAATAGTTTATTTGGAAGTCAATCCAAGAAAACACTAGAAGATAGAGTGGGGAAATGACACAAGACATTACCAATCAGTTGAATCCTGCTAGGGACTACCCAAGGGCCAGGGAACCTATCTGTCAATGACTCCAGGTTGCTCTGTGGGATTGGGAACAGTATTAACCTTTTGTACTCCTGGTCCTCAGCAACAACGGGTAAAATACATATCTTTTCCCAAGTAAGTCCTGAGGCAAAGGAATGACCGGACTAGAAGCTGGAAGTTGGGGGTGTATTAGCTTCATGTTACTACAACAGAATACCCGACACAGGCTGCTTGTGAAGTAAAGAGATCTATTTTGGCTTGTGGTTCCAGATGTTGAAGTCTAACGCCAGGTGACCCCATTTATTTGGGCCTCTGGCCAGAGTGACCCATTACAACAGGAATACCTGTCAGAGCAGCAAGTGCTCACATTTTGAGCCAGGAATGAGGGGTGGGGAGGGAAACTGAGCAGCCAGGATACCCTTTGAGGGCATACCCCCAATGACCTATGGACCTCCCATTAGGCCCCACCTCTTAAAGGTCTACAGCATCTCCTAATATCACCAACCTGGGGACCAAGTTTTACCTATGGATCTTTTAAGAGACAATCATCCAAACTATAGCAAGTGGTGTGCACTAAAATAGAAGGGCAAGGGGATATGGTAGACTCGGACAGCATCTTCTGTAGCCCCCATAACAGGTAGCCCTGCCCCAGTTCAGCTTTGCAGGCAGGAGCCCCAAAACTTGGGCTTCAGATTCATACCAAAGAGGGTCACCCCTCAGTAGCAGGTGGCAGGTCTGCTCTCTGGTCCTGGGTCCACACCTGTGTAGTCAGGTCCCTGGCCTTTTGGAAGTAGCAGGGACAGGAATTTGGAAAAAGAAGCCCTGCCAAGAGAGGTAGAGCTGAGAGCCCCCATGAGGTTTCATTTGCAGGGGAAGCACCATGTGCTCAGCCCCTCAGCAAGGGAGTCTGGCAGATGGGGACTTGTCTGTGTGATGCCCCCTGCAGAGGATGCTGTTCCCTGACTGTCAAGAGAGTGGCTGGCAGTATTACCATGGCAACCAACAAGAGCCCACCCAAGGACCCCTCTAGTGACAGACGAGATAGAGCAAAGACCAGGACTCCAAGGAGTCTACCTCTACAGCAGGTGTACAGGGCCAAAGACAGTTGATTTTTCCTTGCTCTGGACTTGGTGATAGGGACCCCTGTTGTGTACAGGCAGAGGCACACACACACACCCCACCCTAAGCAAGTTGGGCCTGGGAAAACACCTGTCACAATGTTGTGCCGACTTGCTGGGTAAGCAGGAACAAGTGGGTGTCTCTGTTTTCCCCTTCATAAAATGATTCAGATGGTACCAGTTCCTTGGCCTCTACCGTGGGAGGCAGCAGGAGCTGATGCAATCGTGTCTGGGAGGCATTTGGAGCATCTTCAAAGAAAGAGATTGTCAAGAATTCCTGTTAGGGAATCTGAAAGTTTGGCTTTTCTCTTAATTTTCAGCCTTCGGAGTTTTCCAGTTGTATTTAAGGTATTTCAAACCAGCAGCTGTTCTGAGACCACAAGCTATCCAGAGCCGCTGACCACAAAGTGAAGGTAAAAATAAAATCCAAATGAAAAAGATGGGCTCCTGACTCGTGGCCAGATTCCAGTTTGGATCTTAAAAGCTTCCTCTCTGGCCAGCTTCCTGCTCTGACCCCCAGACTCACTTAGCTCTGAACGGCTGTGTATTCCTTGCCATTAGATATTGAAAACAGGAAATTAAGGGGCCTGTCGGGGGGATGGTAAAGCTTGAAACAACTTCAGAGAACAAGCTGATGAAGTCATAGATCTTATCTTTCTGCCTTTTCCATGTCGGGTTTCTTTAAAGATAAGGTAGTGAATCAGAATGTGCTGCCTTTTTTTTTTTTTCCAAGATGGAAGCAGAGGAGGATTTCTTTAATATCCCCTTCCCTCCCAGTGTTTCCAAAGATAACCAGATGAGAGAAATGCCTCCGTCGTGTGCACGTGCATGTAAAATGCGATTACAGGACAATTTCCCCATCTTCGTCCCTGAGGGCTGGGGGAGGAGAGGGAGGAGGGAGGACTGAGATGCTCCAGCTAGAGGGGATGCCGTGGCCTAAGGCCAGTGTGGGCTGTGGACCTAAAGGGAGACCATGGTCCGGGACTGGAGGAAAGGGGATATGGGCATATTCCTCAGTAGTGGCTGCCCAAGCTTCTCTGGGTCAGGCAGCAGCACGAGAGTACTTGTCTTCCCTCCCTGATCCTATTTCATGTTGGTACATCAGAGAGGGAAGACAAGTGTCCCAGCTGGTCATTCAGGTCTGATGAGTGGGACAAAAGCAATGTAATATGCCATAATGCTGGGGTGGGGGGCGGATCTGCTGGGTTAAAGGGAATATGGGAAGGTAGATCCTAAGCTTATTTATGAAACAGCTTCTATGGCCTTTGGGTGAACCTAGAGAACAATTTACATCTGGCAAGGCAAAACTGAGATGAGCAAGAGATTTGGGGCTCTTTGGGGCAGCTCACTGGGAAAGGAGGCCCCTTGGCTCTCTTGAGCAACAGACACCTGGCTTTGGCCCTGCCCCACCCTGCCAAGGGTGATGGATGTGGGTCAGGCCCTACAGAGGTCAGGTTTCTTCTCTCTTGAGGCAGTTAAGGAAGAGGATCTTGCAGAAAATGAATTAAGAAGGGATCTATGGGGTGAGAGAGACTAGAGAGGATGGCAGTAAAAACATGGCAGGGATTAGGAGCAGGAGGGGGTTGCACAGTGCACAACCTGCATAGCCGTACAGAGAAACCCAGGAATGGGATTGTGAGAAGAAAAAGAGAATAAATAAGAGAAGAGAAAGATGACAGGGAGGGCAGCAGAAAGGAGCAGGTTTGATTTCCAGGTTTGATTTCATGTATAGCCTAAAAGAACCGAAGGGCTATTGCCTTTGGAATTTTCTCTTCTGCTGAAAAGTCCATCACAAATGAAAGAGCACAGTCCACAGACTGTCTTCTTGTCCTGAAAGAATGAAAGGGATAATGAATTAGAATTGGTGGGGGAGAGACTACGAAAATGGGCTTGCTGTCCTCTCCTCTCCACCTCCCACCCTGTGTCTCTCCTGCGGCACCAGTTTGGGAAGAATTCCCCCCCACCCCAAATATGCTCCCATCTCTGGTTCTACACTCCATACATGTCTCCCACCCCGCCTCAGGCTGTCCCACTCTCCAAAAAGTTTCTAGGGATCTTGCTTTTGATCTAGGCAGAGTTCCTTAGGTCATCACAAGTGGGTATTGGCCTTTAAAGTCCCCTTCAAGGTGAGAAGAAGCTTCCAGGTGAAGCAATTTAAGGAATTTTTTTCCAGGTAAACTGGCCAGGGTCTTCTAGGAAGGGGGAGTAACTGGGAGCCTTTAAACCCAGTTTACAAATTCTGGATGCTTCTACCACCCATGCCCAGGAAGATCCCTGGGCTCCATCCTCTTGGTCAGTGATTCTCAACACTGACTGCCTACTAGAATCACCAGAGGAGTTTAAATCAAAAGAATTAAAATCCCTCAGTGTGGTAATTCTAACAAGCAAAGTCCATAAATTACTATTGAAAGAACTTAAACAACTCCATGTAGTAGCTTATATTCCCTCTCTGGGCCTCAGCTGACCCACCAGATAAACAAGGGAGTTAGACTTGGTAATCTATCTACCCTGTTAGTTTTAATATTCTGTTCCTCTGACTAAGGAGCCGGTAAGGCTCACACATGAACATACTCACACATATTTACTCATGAATATGTGGGCATGCACCCCTCCCACACCCCTGTCCTGCTCTACAGGACAACTGTCATATCGCCTATCTCAATGCACAGAAATACTTTATCTCAACCTCTTCTCCCACTCCATGCTTGCTTCCCAAAAGGGACTGTCAAAAGTTCCAGATGCACATGCTAAGTGAAATAAGCCAATCCCCCCCAAAACACAGGCCAAATGTTCTCTCTAATATGAGAATGCTAACACACAACTAGGTGGGGAAGGAGGGAAGAATAGAAGTTTACTGGATTAGACAAAGGGGGATGAAGGGAAGGAAGAGGGAGTGGGAATAGGAAAGACAGTGGAATGAATCAGACAGAACGTTCCTATGTTCATATATGAATACATGATCAGTGAAACTCCACATCATGCACAACCACAAGAATGGGAAGTTACACTCCATGTATGTATGATATGCCAAAATACACTCTACTGCCATGTGTATCTAAAAACAACAAATAAAAAGCTGTAAATAAAAAAGAAAATTCCAGATGCATTTTACATGGAAGATCAAAAGTCAAATGTCCTAGAAAAATAAGCCAAAAAGTGAGTTTTCTAAGAGAATGGAAGGACAGTCATATGTCCTCAACCTGGAAGTGCCCTGAATGTCCCCTCTAATCCCTGCTATTGTTGCCAAAATAACAAGATTCCAGAAAGTGAAGTCAGTTGTCCAAGTGCACTCTGTAATTCGTGGTGGGGCCAGGGCAAGTTTAGGATGCAAGTATGATCTAAGGACCTTCTGTATCAGAATGACCCAGGGAATCACTTAACATGTATATTCAGGGGCTCCACCTGAGATTCAATGAGCCAGGCTCTCCCTGTGCATGTGTGGAGCCCTAAAGTCTGATTTTAAACCTGCACTCCTGCTAAGCCCAGAACTATTCTGTACCTCATCATCCTGATAGCATAGAATCAGATCTGGTGGGCTGGGGACCAAGCACCTCAGGTATTCTCCACATCTGCCCTTTTCTTCCAACCCTGATACCTGTGACAGGTGTTGGATTCCTAAGGTTTGGAAACTGGAAATGCTCACCTCACATGATTCTTTTCAGGAAAGCTGGATGGCTTGATGGCAAAGGGTAGTGATGGGAGAAGACTAACCCAACTGTGACCCAAACCTGGTAACTTCTTGGATGGGGTGAGACCACATGACCATGCCCCAGCCCCTCCCTCAACAAGACCCCACTAGAAGAGAGGCCTACTCTTAAGAAAACCTCAGTTGATAGCCCATCCCATTAGTCCAAAGCTGAGTTCAAAGTTCAAGGCTGAGAGGGAAGGACAGATTGTGGTCCAAGTCAGATTGGATGCCATTAACTCTCTCTTGGTTTATCTGGTGTTAGGTCTGCTGTCTTTTGACCTTGCTTTCCACTGTAATCAGTCAGTGAACCTTCAAGGTCAAGGCCCTGCTCTGCATGTTTCCTGCCAGCTACTTCCATTCACAGAGAGGTGGTAAAATCATAATACATACAACAACTTGAGTGCTATTGTGTGCCAAGCTTTATGCTAAAAATCCTTATAGATATCTCCTTGCTTGATTCACTTAAGTGTGGTGGATGGAACAACATCCCCCCAAATGTCTAAATCTTTGTTTGTTCATTTGTTTTGTGGTGCTATGGATTGAACTCAGGGCCTTGTGCATGCAAAGCAAGCACTCTACCAACTGAGCTATATCCCCAGCCCCAAAGTGCCTAAATCTTAACCTTTGGGACCTGTGAATTGTCATCATACATGGAAAAAGGAACTTTAGAAATGCAATTAAGTCAAGCACTTGAGATGGGGAGATTGTCCCGGATTATCTTAGTGGACCCAGTGTAACCACAAAGGTCTTTATTAGAGAGAAGCAGGAAGGCCAGAGTCAGAGAGGGAGAAGGTGTGAGCCTGAAAAGCAGAAGCCAGAGAGGACATCAAATGCTATCCTGCTGGCTTTGAAGATGGAGTAAGGGACCATAAGCCAAGAAACCCACACAGCCTCTAGAAGCTGGAAAAGGCAAGAAAACAGATTTCCCCTGAAGCCTCCAGAAAGAATACAGTCCTGCCGACAACTTGACTTTAGCTCAGTGAGGCCCATTTTAGAGTTCTGGCTTTCAGAACTGTTAAAGAATAAATTTGTCTTGTTTGAAGCTACTGTTGGTGGCTATTTGTTAGAGTAACAATGGGAAATTCATCCAATAATGACTCCCACTTTTACAAACGAGAAAATGGAATCTCTGAGAATCTCACTCCATTTCATTGGCCATGTTTGAGTTTCCAGGGCATTGCTAGAGTCCCATGGGTAGGGATGGGAGTGAGAATAGAATGTTCATATTTCTTGTTCTGCAGCTACTGGAAGAGATTTTAGATTTTCTCTTCCACTGGAGGCTGAAGAATGAAAGTTGGGTCACCTATAGTCACTAGGGAAGGGTCTGTCAATGGTCCAAAGAATGTGGGGTGGGCTAATTTCCTCTGAATTTTATTGAACTATGTTAGTTTGAAGACAGGGTCCCCAGAGTGGAGCAAAGACATGGCTGGGAAGCCTAGCAGGAGGGATTAATGCATAAGAACTCATTGCATCATGGGAAAGATAATCGCAGCCCAGAACCAGAGTTTCTTAGGTTTTCAGGCAGACGTTCTGGTGGAGATGCCAATCATGGACCTAAGCGTCTGTCAATAAGTATTTTCTAAATGAATGAATGAATGAGTGGTGGAGGATAGCAGAAGGCAGCTAGGAGCACAGCACAGAGAGTGAGTCACCTGTGATAACTGATAAGGGAGTGACCTCTGAAGGAAGAAGCAAGGCACTAACTCTGGGGAGAGAGGAACTGAGCTGAAAGAAGCAAGTTATGTCACAATGGATGAGTGAATGGACAATAGCCATTTCTGAACAGAAACCATGAAGGTGGGACCAGGGCAAGCTCATCCAAGGCAAAGTTCCAGAAATTTCATCAAAATGACCGGAGCCAATGACTACTCTTTATGCTATTAATGGAGGGCTTTTTTGTCCACACTCATGATGCAGAGGTAGAAAATGGATTATTTAACAAACTCATTTACCCACCTTCCTCAGCCTGAAGTATGTCTATTTTAATGTTCGACTTACTTTGATTTTAACCCTCCATCTTGCAATGCCTTTTCTCTAGCACATGCTGCTACCCTTACCACCCTTTCTGCATCCCATAATAAGTCCCAACAGAGTCTGAGCTCACTTGCCCAAATAATCAGAAACACCAAGAAAAATTTTTTTCATACATAGGCCCATTCCCATCACTCAACAATGCTCATGTGCATCAAGAGTCATGTTCCAGAATATTCACAATGGCTTGGTTTAGAACAGCCAAATTGGAAGCAGTCTGATGTTCACCAAAAAGAGAGTAGATAGAAGAATCAGGGTGTATTCATATGATGGAGTACTACACAGCAAGGTAAGGCAGCAGTAACATGTAGCAACAGGGATGAATCTGATATATACAATGTTGATCAAAAGAAAACGCAGATTTAAAAAAAGAGCCCACGTGAATCTATTTATACATGTATTTCAGAAGCAAGCAGAAGAAAAATATGATGTCAGAAAATAGGACAGATAAAGTGGGAGGAAGGGCCATGAGTGCAAGAGGGCATGAAGGAAACTTCTCAGGTTCTAGAAAATCTCAATGTCTTGACCTGAGTAGTTTGTTCTGTGGTAATTTCCTAAACTGAACACTCATGGGCTGTGTCCTTTTCTGTCTGTGTGTTTTACTTCATAAAAATACAGAAGTTTAGAGTTCCTAATGCCATCACTCAGGAAAGGGAAAAATGTTGGTGTTTTCCAATCTCAGATGCATTTGCTGCCTTAGGCTGTGGGAACCAAGTGAACGACTCAAGGGTTACACTTGGCTATTGTGGTCCTGGACCACAATAGGCCTGACCTCCTGGGCTCACTTTATAAAACTAGTTTTACTGTATGCCCACATAGATGGGAAATTTTCCAAGGTCATCCCTGAGGTGTCAGATGACTGGGTCAGGAGAAGGTTCTAATCCAGATAAGCTGTGGATTTCTTGCTGGACAACTGACTCCTATCATGCCCTTGGACTATCAGGGATGTTCTAAAACTCCTGAATCTCCAAAGATAAGGGATCAAGGTTATTATACAGTTACCCACACTTCCCCAGAGCACATTGAGTTCCTCTCTGAACTTTGGGGATAGACAGCCTTTGTCAACCTTCTCCATAACATGAGACCCTATCTTCCTTAGAGATGCAAAACTAGAAGGTCCAGATTCAGTGATGAGTTCTTCATGAGCAAAAACATCTGCATCCTGGGAACATTAGGTTCCCTCCGGTAGACAGGAAGAAGATGCTAACTCTTAAAGATGTGCGTCTCTGCCTCTGGTTCCTGACTGCACAATTTCTTATCTCTGCCCTTCACAAAGCTGTGTTTCTACAGCAAATATCATGACATTTGACTCTGTATGTCCGCTTGTAACACAGTGCCGGACCTTGGTGAGCCCAGTAAGCAAATCCACAATCACCCTCCTTAGTCTGGCTTCCCAGAATTTCTAAAGGTGTGACTAGAGTAGAAAGCCACGTTTTGCTGAAGAACTTGGACAGAAAGGGGAAGGAGTAGGAGAAGAGAAAACACAGAGGGTGAAAAAGAAGAGTTAGAGAAAGGGACATTGGGGGAAGGAAAGAGGAGCCAAAGTTCAAGGGAGGTGAAGGGAAAGACGAGAAGAGGATGCAAGAGAGGGGAAGGGGAAACTAGGGGAAAGAGCAGGGGGCAGATGGAGGCCCAAAGGATGAGACTGGAGAAAATGGCAGAAAGATCAATAGGGGGAAGGGAGCAGGATCTGGGGAAGGGAAAGGGAAGGAGAGGTACTAGGGACTGAATTAGAACAAGATACATTCCATGTTTTTAAATTATGTCAAAATGGATTCCACTGTCATGATTGACTAAAAAGAACCAATAAATTTTTTTAAAGAAAAGAAGAGGAAGACAAGTAGAATAAGAAAAAGAGAAGGAGGCTATTGTTAAGAGTCAGGAAAGGTTATTATCTAAGCAAAGAGCATGCAGTTCATGAGCTTTCCTAGTGGTTATCCTTAAGTGGTTAACCAACAATAATACAAGACCCTTGTAGCAAACCAAATTCTGTTACGTAAGGAGACATGTCTCCACATGGAGAAACATGGCTTCACATGGCCAAGGGGATTTTCTCATCCAGCTGAAAGATGTTGCAATCTGGGTGACATTTCCAAAATTAAGAGGATCCCAAATTTAGTCTGCGCTTCATGTGTATCAACTCCACAAACACTCATACTTGCTCTCTCATACCATTAAAAGACAGGACCTTTTATGGCTTGTGATGGATTCAGCTTCCCTTCTCCATCTTTCTATTTCTCACCACAGCACCATTTTCCTTTCATGGTCCCAGCTTCCCAAGTGTTTCCTAGATGTCCAGGTGGAAGGCCTATGCCCCTCCCCTCATGTGAACCTCTTAAATCACTTCCTACCAACAGACTTCTTTTATCCAGGAATTGGTTAGATGTGACTGGCCAATTCCATTGGCAGAGGTGCAGTTGTCCAGTGTATGAGTTAAAGTTAGCACTAGCTGGACACAATGCAAGTTTAGTTCTTTTTCAGGTAAAGCCAGTTTGTAGCAGAAGCAGAGATTGTGCTTCACAAAGTCATTGAGAGACCCAAACCAATGGAGAGCTCTGCCTCTCTGACAGCAGAGATCCTAATTTCATTGGTTCAGGGTGGGACTCAGACCCAGAATTTTGTTTTAAGCTCCCCTGGTGTTGCTCATGGGCAGCCAGGGCTGAGAATGTTCTGTTTTCCAACATCTCCCTAAGCATTAACATCCAACCACCAGATACGGGCAATGGAAGAATCATATGAAAGGGTCATGTGGGAAGTATTTAGGGGCCAAGTCTGGTAGTAATATACATCACATCTGTCTACATCTAATTGTCCAGAAGTTAGTCACATGGTCACACTCCACCGCAAGTGCAGCTGGGAAATGTAGTCCAGATGAGTGCGCAGGAATAAAGTAAAATGTGTTTGATGGACATCTAGCTAGTTTACATATCCAAGACTATTTCTGTCTCTGAAATCTGATCTTAAACTTAGAGAAAACATCTCACTTTTTATTATTTATTTTTAATTGACTAATAATTGTGTGTATTTATGGAATACAATGTGATGTTTTGATCTGTGTATGCATTATTGATTCAATCAAGCTAATGAGCATATCGTTCACTTCACCAATTCATTCTATTTTGTGGTGAGAGAGTCGAAAATCTCTTTTAACTATTTTGAAATATGAAATCTGTTTTTTATTACCTATAGTCACCATGCATTGCTAAAACCTATTCCTTCAGTTTAACTGAAATTTTGTACCCTTTGATCAACATCTTCTCTTTCCTGATTTCTTCCCGTTCCCTCAGCTTGTGGTAACCATCTTTCTCCTCTCAGTTTCTGTGATTAAGATCATATATATATATATATATATATATATATATATATATATATATATGAAATTGTCTGTCTTGTATGACCAAAAGGAAATGGAGCTTGAGGGAGGTAGAAGTTCTAGAAGTTCCCGAGGGAGTAAATAGCATAGCCCTCTACTTAGGTTGTCTGACTTGGAGGTTGTGAATGGTACAATGCTTACCTTAAGCTGAGCCAGAGAGGTCCCTATAAAACTAATAAGTATTAGAGGACTGAGGACAGGAAAGTTCTCAAGAACATGATGTGAGAGGCAACATGGTGCAAAGCAGAGCTTTGATAAAATAAGTGAGATCCAGCTTCTGCCTTTGGGAGTTCATAGGCTCTAGGGAGAAAATTTAAATGTGAGGTCCCTTATAAAATGTATGAAACTAGTATGAATGAGAGAGAGAGAATATAGGCTTCTTTAAGAAGAAGGAAGAGAACAGAATGTTTCCCTGCCAGTGCCTTCTGCTGGAGTGGAATGTGTAAACCATTGCTAAGTTCGTAGAGGACTCAAATCAGCAAGATGTTCATCCTTTAAAACTGAGTCAAAATCATGAGCAGTTTTATTGGAACTAGACAAGATCCAAGGAATAACATCTAGAAATCTCTATAAGAAGCTTAAAAGGTAAAACATCCTTATTTGGGCAAGTGTCTGGGTCAGTTTGGATTGCTCTAACAAATGACCACAGGGTGGAATGTTAAACAATAAAAATTTATTTCTCAAGGTTCTAGAGGCTAGAATTTCAAGATCAAGGTGCCACTGCAGGTCAGGTTCTTGGTGAGCCCTTTCCCTGGTTTATAGATGGTATCCTTCTTGCTCTATCCTCATATTGGAGAGACAGCAAAAATGAGAGCGAGAGTGAGGGGCGGGGCTTTGATTTCTCCTTCTCTTCTTATAAGGGCACTAATCTCATCATAGGGGCTCCTCCCTTATGATTTTATCCAAATCAACTTACCTCCTCAAAGCCCCATTTCCAAATACCACCACTTTGGCACTTTGGAGATTAGGGCCTCAGAAAATGAATTTGAAGGAGACACCAGCATTTAGTCCATACAATAAATGAAAGAAAGTAATGACCATCTCTAAATCCAAAAGGACTGTATGTAGCATTCACCAACTCCAGACTGGGAGAGATGGGGCAGCACCACCAGAACCTTCTAACAATTCTAGGACACAAAGAAAGATGCACACGTGAGTAGGACACTGAGGCTCCTTCTTCTACCCAAGTGGCAGTACAGGTCTCAAACATGAATACAGCCAAGAATTCTGGAGTAAAAAATGGGGCTGGTGTACAGGGACACTGCTACATCGATGTTCATAGCAGCACAATTCACAATAGCTAGACTGTGGAACCAACCTAGATGCCCTTCAATGGATGAATGGATAAAAAAAAATGTGGCATTTATACACAATGGAGTATTACTCTGCATTAAAAAATGACAAAATCATAGAATTTACAGGGAAATGGATGGCATTAGAGCAGATTATGCTAAGTGAAGCTAGCCAATCCCTAAAAAACAAATGCCAAATGTCTTCTTTGATATAAGGAGAGTAACTAAGAACAGAGTAGGGTCGAAGAGCATGAGAAGAAGATTAACATTAAACAGGGATGAGAGGTGGGAGGGAAAGGGAGAGAGAAGGGAAAATGCATGGAAATGGAAGGAGACCCTCAGAGTTATACAAAAGTACATACAAGAGGAAGTGAGGGGAAGGGGAAAAATAATACAAGGGGGACAAACGAATGTCAGTAGAGGGGGCAGAGAGAGAAGAGGGGAGGGGAGGGGGGATAGTAGAGGATAGGAAAGGCAGCAGAACACAACAGACACTAGTATGGCAATATGTAAATCAATGGATGTGTAACTGATGTGATTCTGCAATCTGTATATGGGGTAAAAATGGGAGCTCATAACCCACTTGAATCAAATTGTGAAATATGATATATCAAGAACTATGTAATGTTTTGAACAGCCAACAATAAAAAATTTAAAAAAAAAATGGGGCTGGTGAGGTTGACAGGTGGTGTGTGAGTCAAGGGTATGTGGCCATGTTATCGTCTCTTCTTGCCAGATTGAGATTGACATGCCCAAAGGTGCACAAAGCACAGATGTACAGCTTCGTGAAATTTTACAAACTCAACACATCTGTGCCACCAGCATCTAGACCAAGAAATAAACCTGACCCTAGAAGTTCCCCTGGATTCTCTTTTACAGCTTATTTCCAAAAGTGGCCAATATACTGACTTCTAACAGTATAGATTAATTTTACCTACTTTTGAACTCTATATAAATGGAATCATATAGTAGGTATACTTTTATGTAACTTCCTTCGCTTGATATCATTTGGGAGATTCATCCTTATTGCATCCACTTGTAGTTTGTTCATTCCCATTGCATGAAAATGACATGCTTTATTCAGCCCTTCTTCTGCAGACAGACATTTGAATTGAGTTCAGATTTTTACTATTATGATTATTTTATATGTGTTCTTTTAGCCAACATATTTATGCATTTCTGTTGGGTAGAGAGCTAGAAGTGGAACTGCTGGATCAAGGGGTATGTGTACCCTCAAGTTTAGTAGAAAATTGCAAACAGTTCTTCAGAGTTATTGAGAATGGATGGAGTTGCTAACCAGCTAAGATACCTGAGCAATTGAAGTAGACTGGGACTGTCCCAAGACAAGCTGGATCAAATAATCAGCCCATTCATGGCCTGTCAATCTATATACCCTGAGCATTTGCAGGAGGGCCCACCCCCTGGAAAGGTGGGTCTGAATTGAGGCTTTGGGGCAGAGGGCATTCTTACAAACATATGTGTTCCATAAAGCTGAGAAGTTGCAGATGTCTTTGCCATAAAGATCCTTAAACTAACACCTTTGCCCCAGCAGATAAGGGGTTCTACACACCTTCTTTGGCTGCTTCTTTTGCTTCCAAAGCAGCAAACACATATACATAGGGAGGTGCTCAGTCCTCGACCTCTGCTTAAGCTCTTCTTTTATCATTTATGAGGATTCTCCCAAATATCCCCTTCTCTAGCCTTCTTCACAGAAGTCAGTTGAGTTGAAACTCTTGGCAGGTCCCTGAACTGCACGGGTAAAAAATTACATGCCGCACACATCTGCAGCAAGGCTTTCTAGGAGAGATTTATTGCCTCCCTTCCCTCCTCCTTTTGGAAGGTTTCTGGATGCTGTTCCTTGTGTAGAGCATGTGCCTCCGGCTTATCACTACGGTAAGTATAAAAGCAATTAATTTTTCCCCCTTTTGGAAAGCGGAAGTTTTAACCGCACTTGAATACCATTTGCATTTCTGATTTCTATCAAGTTCACACTTCCAGCGAAGAGTCCTGCTGATATAATTTGTTTTTTTTTTTTAATTGCATAGTCTCTGGCAGGAAGCTGCTTCTTTTGCCTCCAAAGCAGAAAACATGTACACACAGGGAGGTGCTGAGCACTCGACCTCTGCTACAGGTGAACTTGCTGGTTGGCATTAGGGAGGCCAGGACAGGTATGGGAATTTGAAGTGGGGTTCTCCTGCATTTTTATATAGATGTTCACATAGGCTGAGCTTGTGAAAATGAGTTGCCTGATTTCGGTAAGGTGGGCAGATTTCAAGAACCATGTTTTTGTCCTTGGTTGTGATTTGCTCTTATGTTCAGAGAAATTGTATTAAGACAGACCAGATTGATTTCTTGCTTGATTTCACTTGTTGACATCTTTTACACTGCTCTGTTTCTACATCATTATTTATACTTACAGAATATTTAGGCTGCAAGGAACCCAAAAAGCCATGTGATCTAGTGATTTCCTTGTGTTATAAGTGAGGAAAATATGGTGGATTGAATTAAAATTTCTGATACTTCAGCCCACCCTGTGGCCACACCCTGGTCATGGGGTATCATGGGTGGAGCACACTTCCCTGTCTCTTGATTTAGGGTGTGGCCAAGTGACTCACTCTGGCCAATAGAGTGGAACATCAACTAGTTCTAAGCCTAGGACTTAAGAGATCTCATATATTTCCACTTCCTCCTAATGCCTCTGCTACTGCATGAGACATGACTGTTATCTTAATCTGTTCATGATACTATAACACAATGCCTGGGGCTAGGTAATTTATGAAGAACAGAGATCTATTTCTCTCATAGCTCTGGAGGCTGGGAAGTCCAAGATCAAGGCTCCAACTTCCAATGTGGGTCTTCTCACATGGCAGAAGGTGGAAGAGCAAAAGAGACAAACTGTATTGTCATATGGCAGAAAAGCAGAAGACAGCAAACCCACTCCTGTATTCATTTATCCATGAGAAGGGAGGCCTCATGACCTAAACATTTCCCAATATGCCCCACTTCCCAACACTGTTGCACTGGGGATTAAGTTCCTGGCACATACATTTAAGAAGGGACCAAAAACATTAAGCCATAACACCTGCCTAGCCTGCTGGTCTGAGGAGGAGGAGAGACAGGTGGAGCAGAGTTGGCCCAGCCAAACTTTGGTCCTCTGATACGAAGCCAAGCCGCTACAGCCTGAAGCATCATAGCTAAGCTGCACCCAGGCTAGATCAGCCAAATCCCAGCCAACCCTCAGATCTGCGGTACTAGTTGTTATTGTTGTATGCTAGTGAGACTCTGGGTACTTTTATACATGATAGTTAACTAATACAAATATCAAGGCCCAGAGGGGAAAAATGACTTCCCCATTGTCACACAGCTGGCTTGTGTCAAAGGCAAGAAAACCCATACCCGCTGTTCTCGGCCCTGCAGGAGTTACCCCAAGATTTTCACACACATGTGAAAGATACTGTTTGGTTGTAGGTCTCGCAGCTTTTGGAAAATGTAGCTTGTAAAAAATCATTGAGAGAAAACAGATGAAACTTTACATGGCTCCAGGGATTAATAATGTAACAGGGATTGTTCCACTTCTGGTTTGAAGTGAATCTGAACTGGCTGTTCCACCCCCTCTCCTCCTCCTCTCTGACAGCTGTGGAGTTCCCCAGGAGGAAGAGTTTAATGGCTTGGGAGCTGCTCCAAATAGCATCTGCAAGAACCAGAGCCCGAGTAGCCCTGGAGACCAACAATGACTAGAGCTGGGATTTGGCCCTTTTCGAGACAAGCAGGAAGCCCAAGCCCCAACCATGGTAAGATAAGCTACCCCACAACCCACCTCTCTCCCTCCAAATATTAAAATCCCATGTTTAGAACTCCACCCACTTATGCTCATTAGCCCTGAGATGCCAGTGTGTGATGGCATGGACTTGGAGAAGGAGTGGAATTGTGCTTAAGCTAGTTAGCCATTTATACCTCCCAGGAAAGAATGCACCCATCACCCTTTCCAAGAGTTAGCACTTACTGACTGCCTCCCTTTGGCTTTCAGCAAAGGAGTGCTGCACATAATTAGAATGACTGACAGAATTTCTGGGTATTATCTTTTCTTACCAATAACCACATGGTTGCCTGCATTCTGGCATAACTCTGGAGCTTTGATTATACTGAAGGACTCTCTCTCTCTCTCTCTCTCTCTCTCTCTCTCTCTCTCTCTCTCTCTCTCTCCTCTACCTTTAAAACACTCTGTCTTGAGGTAGGCTTGGACTCCAGATAGAGTGGGTATGAGAAATGGAAGAAAGAAAGCCCCATGCTGCCATATGATTACATGTGTTCAATATTTGATCAAGATCTGCCTCCATCCCATATTATAAATTCAAAGAAGAGGGTGATCAGATCTCTCTTGTCCCCTGTCAGATGCCTAGTTCATACCACAAAGCTAGGCACATAAGGAGCATCAGTGAATATTGTATGAGTGAGTGAATGAATGAATTCATGAACAAATGAACACAGCTGTTCTGGGAGATAACCCACAGATGGCATCTGTGCACAACTGGCCTGCCATAGTTTAGCATGTCAGACCTGGGCCTGTGGACCCTTTGGCATCTGGTTGAGGCCCCTCTGCTGCTCCCCATGGCACCATGCCACACTAAACTTGTCTCAACAAGCAGTCACTGCTGAGTTGACATCTCTATCACCCTGGCCTCCCTTGTGACTAGAGGATGCAGGAAAGACTGGGAAATGTGGCAGCCAGAGCAAGTGATCGAACTCTCCCTCCTGGTCCCCACCCTCGATTTGCTGGCAGGAGTTGGTAAGTTGGCAGCATCTGCTGCTGTCTGGGACCAAGGCTGCTCATCTAGCACCTGGTGCCAGCTGAGCAGCAGAGCAGTCACTGAAGCATAGGAGAGTCCAGACTGGCAGGTGCCACCAACTGCCTATGACAGAGCGGAGTCTGACAGGACATGTCTGATAAAGGGATCACGTGGCCTTTATTCTTGCTCACTGCCAGGAGAGGTTATCTGAGGCCAGTTCAGAGAAGGCAAAAGAGGAAAAGTAAATTTCTCCCCTGAGTGCTTTTGGCTTCCCCTAGAACAAGTGCACTCACTGCCTTGGTGTGTAAACACAAGGAAACAGACCCCAAGACTAGGCCTGGACATGGGTAGTTTATTTGGGGAACAATTCTACAAGGGTGAAGGAGCTGGTAGACTGAGCCAAGGAAGGGAGGAAGGTCAATTTACTGTGTGATGATGAGGTGTAGATATTTACTGGCGATCAGGAATCCATCCTGTTGGGGATCCTCTGAGAAACCACGTGAAGTGCACTTAAGGAAATGAGAGGCTGCAACATTTGCCCTCATCTCCTATCCCCTATTGCTTGAAGAGTATCCCCTGGGCCATCAACTCTCTCACATTTCCTTGTTGTGCCTTTGTTGAGATAAGCAAGCTCCTTAGGTGCTAGAACAAGCTCTTAAGCAAAGAAGTTGAGAGATGAAGGCTCTTGGAGGGGAGGAGATGGAGTCTGCTACAGAGCTGTCCACTTGCTTGCCCTGAACTTAGGTGGGTCTAGAGACTTCAACAGGGTCTGCATGTCTTGCTTACAAATGTCCTAGAGCTAGAGGATATGAGTCTCAGGCCTCTTTCAATTAACAGTGGGGTCTTAGTCAACCTTGACTTCCCTACCCAGGAAAAAAAAATAGATTCTGTGTATCCAATTTAGAGGGATTATTGTGGGAACCAAATTATAGCAGAGAATCAAATATAAATCATTTTTATATTAATATGAAATCCTGTTCCTCTAACTTGTCCAAAAAACTATATTGCTTACCTGTCAGTAGGTTACATATGGAGGGTTTCCAAAGATACAAGTTGTCACAGACAGTTTAAGAGACCGAAGGTAAAATCCAGTTTTAGATGGGAATGTGTCAATGAGTCAACCTGTAGTGGGTTCCAGATGTTCCTCTATATAAATTTGGCCTCATGGAAAAGAAAATTGTCATTACTTCATTCAAAGAATTCTTCCCAAGCTTGGCTGGCCTACCCCAGCTTGAATTATTATTCTCCCCTTTGCTCAACAACATTCCCCACAAATGCCCCAATTCCTCAAGGTGATGCTAACAACTTCTCTGCCTGCTGGGTTCCCCAGATATTAGTAAAGGTGATTCTGGCTGCTGTAATTTATAAATTTCCACAGATCACTGGTTTATCACAATAAAAATTGTTTTGTGTTTGCATAGAAAGCTGGCATGGAAGAACCTAATTAAGTTGAATACCTCCATTCAAGGGTCCAAGAGCCTTGGCACCTTTCATCCTTCTACTTTGCTACCATATTCAATGTAAGACTCCAAAAGTGCCTTGATGGCTTTTATTTCCAACTAATTAGAGAGGAGGAAAGAACATGGAAGATCAATTGTCAGGTTTTCAACAGTTCAGGTCTGGAAGTACTGCACATTACCATTTCTACCCATGTTCCATTGACTGGAGCTCAGTAAACATGGCCATATTTAACTGCAAGACAAGCTGGGCTTGACAGTACCTAGGAAGAAGAGAAAATGACTAGGATGATCAGATAGGAATCACTGACATAACCTTCATATTCATATGATCAGGGGCTATAATTTGGATCTTCAATGTCTTGCAAAGGCTCATATGCTAAAGGCTTCATTATCAGCCTTTGGTGCTATTGGGAGGTAGTGGAACATATAAGAGGTGGGGCCTAGTGGAAGGAAGTTAGGTCACTGGGGGAGTGTCCTTGAAGGGGCTATTGGGACACTGGCTCCATCCTATCTTTTTGCTTCCCAGCCACCACGAGGTGAGTAGATTTTCCCTACCACATACTCCCCCGACTCCATGATGCTCTCACTCCAGGTCCAAAGTGATGAGACCAAGAGACCATAGGCTGAAACTTTTGAGACAATGGGCCAAAATAAACCTTTCTTCCTTCTACATTGATGACCTCAAGTGTTTTGTCACAGAAATGTAAAGCTGACTAACACATGTTTAGGAACCTTCCTTTCTGATGCTTTTCTCCACTCCCATGGAATCCTAAACATGTATCTCTTTCATTATTTCTCACCCTAGATTTTATCACTGTTTTAGTCAGCTTTTTTAACACATTGAGGAAGAGCTGGATCAGATGGGAGTTCAACAGACCAGGAGACGTTTGTTATGGTTTCAATGTTAAATGTCTCCCAAAAGATCCTGTGTGAGGCATTGTAAATAAGAGTCTCAATCAGTGCATTAATCCCATGATAGGGTGGTAACTGTAGGCAGGTAAGGTGTGGCTAGAAGAGGTGGATTGTTGGGGGCATGCCTTTGGGGTATATATTTTATCCTTGCTAAGTTGGGGTATCTCTCTCTCTCTCTCTCTCTCTCTCTCTCTCTCTCTCTCTCTCTCTCTATCTCTTTCTCTCTCTCTCTCCTTTCTGGTGATATATCCTGACCTGCTTTCTTCCACCATACTCTTCCACCTGAGGAATGGAGTTGATCATCTATGGACTGAGACCTCTGAAACTATGAGCCCCCAAAGAAACTTTTCCTCCTCTATTGTTCTTGTCAGGTCTTTTGGTCACAGAGGTGAAAAAGCTGACCAAAGCAGCATTTTCAGGGAGCAAGTCGAGTCCAGGGGAGTCTGATAAATCAAGATAAGGACCATGCATAGACCATGGTTGAGGAAGCCAGCATTTTATCTCACTTACTGTTGCCTACATACCTTCCCACACACAACCCTGAAGTCCTTAACTTTCCCCACAAAGCCACACACTTTCATGACTTCATGTTTTGGCATATATGCCTGGAGTTTTTCCCAACTTCATTTATCTGATCAATCAAATGTCTACCTCAATGAATGTGTTACACCTTCTAATATTTGTGACCTTACAAATCCTCTCCCCTTAAATCTGGGTTTGGTCCTTTAACCAATAAATTACAATGGCAGTGACACTTGAGCAGCTCTAGGACTAACACTTATGAAAACTTGGCAGCTTCTGCATTTGTATTCTTGGGGGCCTGACTCACCGTTTCAGAAGTCTGGCAGCCATGTGTGAGAGAACACGTGAAACAACCATGAGAAGAGAGAGAGGCTCCAAGAATACTTGGAGAGAAAAGGTCAGCTGAATCCAGTCTCCAGTAAATCTGCCAGCTGAATTCAGCCACAAGAGTGATCACCAGCAAGGCCAGCAGAAGAACCACCCACCTGATCCCAGCCTCCATTTCAGAGTCATGGACTATTAATGTGTTGTTTAAAACCACTGAATTTTGGGGTGATTTGGTAGGCAGCAGTAGAAACCTGAAACAATGCCTGTCAAGTTTCATACCAGCCTCTGCCTCTCCTTAGGCATACCCTCCTTAGCATGGTTAGGAACCTTCCTTTCTGATGCTTTTCTCCACTCCCATGGAATCCTAAACATGTATCTCTTTCATCATTTCTCACCCTAGATTTTTATCACTGTTTTAGTCAGCTTTTTCACTGCTGTGACTAAAAGAACCTGCTAGAACAATTGTAAAGGAGGAAAAATTTATTTGGGACTCACAGTTTCAGAGGTCTCAGTCCATAGACAGCAGAATCCATTCCTCAGGGCTGGAGGTGAGGCAGGACATCATGGAGGAAGAGTGTAGTGGAGGGAAGCAGCTCACATGGTGATCAGACAGCAGAGAGAGACTCCACTCTCCAGGTACAAAATATAGACCCCAAAGGCATGTCCCCAGTGCCCACCTGATCCAGCCACACTCCATCTGCCTTCAGTTACCACTCAGTAAATCCCATTAGGGGATTAATTCACTGATTAGGTTAAGGCTTTCATAACCCAATCACTTCTCCAAACTTTCTTGCATTGTATCACACATGAGCTTTTGGGGGACACCTTACATCCAAACCATAGCAATCCCTTAAATTCTTGTTCCTCTGCCTTTAAGGGTTGTACACTTTGCAAATTTGGACAGAATCTTATTTCTTTCTGTGTTTTCTGAGCTGAATACCATGTCTGACACATAGTAGGCACTCAAAAATATTTCTTCAGTAATCAATCATCGTTTTTTTTTTTTTTCAACTGGTTCACAAACTGGAATGTGGGATGTATCCAAGCGAGTAAGCCTAAGGGAAAAGAGCAGGACTATGTGAGAGAATTGTGCTGGATACTTGGATTCACTTTTCTCAAACTCCAGTTGAACTTCCTTCTATACAGAGATGTTGGAAAGCTAAAAAACTGCATTTTAAAGACTCCATTAGAACAAGGGTTCTGCCAATTCCATACAGTAATGACAGATTAGAAGGTAGAAGAGAGTCAGAGGCTATCCTTCTAAGTCAGTTCAGGTGGTCAAGTAGGTCAAGATCTTGGATTCCTGGAAGATACCATTGGCCTTGACCCAGTGATTGCTGAAAGACCTAGTGGTCAAGGGCAACAGAAGGCTCCAACTAGAGAAAACATGATTGAGAGTTATGATTACTTCATGTAACAAGGAGGTCTGTTCAGAAGATATATCTGGGGGCATCCTGAGAACAGGGACCAAGTCCCTGACACCCCAAGGTTTCAAGTCAATATACGATTTAGAGGATCTGGGAGTCATGAATGTAAGACCAGAGAGCTTGGGCAGGGAGAGTCTGCCTAGTAAGAGTGACTGAGAATAATCCAGGTTAAAATTCAAAAGATGGGGAATTGCATGTACTTACAGAGCAACTACCCAGTCAACCACTTTTACAACATGGTGTTGATAAGGCTGTAAGTGAGGCAATATTGGTTTGATAATGATGTATATTTTCTAGAGACCATACAGTAGAATGGAATTTACTCTATTTCATGACAATAAAAGCCCCTGAGCCTTGTCTGCAAGGAACTCCTCTGTGTAAATGTTGAAAACAATGCAGTATAATAGTTTAGAGCGAAGACTTTGGCATCCAAAAGATCTGGGTTCAAGTCTCAACTCTACCACTTCCTGGTGTTTTAATTTAAAGTAAATTAGTTAATCTTACTGAGCCTCTATTTATTGAGAATGGAGATGCTAATATTATCTCCCTCATTAGGTTGCTGTAATGGTCGAATGCAATATTGACTTTTAAAACACATAGCCTAGCAAAAAGTAAGTGCTTGAAAATGATGGCCACTAACCCAGGGAATTGTGGGATATGATCAAGTCAGTCCCGAGCAATTCACTCATGTGAAATCTATTGTCAGCATTTGAAAATTTTTTGAATGATTAAAAAGAGATACTTTTAAAAATCAAGATTTTTTATAAACATATTTATATCCATAGTGCTATGTATAAAAAGGTGATATTTCCATGGCTGACAATGATAAAATATTTATTTTAATATTTATTTATTATGGTTTTCAATGTGCCAGATTCTCTCTAAAGCACTTTATATGCATTAAATTATTTAATCTTCTCAACAATCCTGTAAGGTAGATACTATTATTACCCTCATCTTACAGACAAAGAAGCTCAGGACTCAGAATGACTAAACAAGTTACCCAAGGTCACAGAGCTAGTTGGGTGCTGAGTTCCTTTTGAGCCCAGCTGTTTTGGCTAACTAGCAATTAACCATTACCATAAAATGCCTCTCATTTGTAGAATATTCTAGGAGAATTGCAAGATCAGAACTTATTTGTAAGCAGGAATTGTTCTGTTATTAAAGAACTTACAAGGGAGACTAGGAAAAGAAATATATTGCTCGTGCGAGTAAATATTTACATACACCAAAATATTTATGTTCATATATGTGAGTACTGCTTTCCACAGGGGGAGAGGGGAATGTGTAAATATTTACTCACTGGAAATAGCTGACAAGTAGTTAGGAAATACGAATATTTATACTGTACATTGCTTTTGTGCTGTCCAATTGTTTCATCTGGAGTCTATGCACTAATTCCCAAATTGGACAAGCAACACAAGAATCCTAAAATTGTAAATTCAGGGCTCCTTTTGGAGATACCTAACATGGACATGAGACCAGTTTACAAACAAAGCTAATCCCAATTTTCCTGAATCCTATTTTCTAAAATGGTATACTGCCTTTTAAGATGTCCTGATCTTTTCTTGGAGAAGTAATCCTTATGCCAAAAATGGAAAACCTTTATGCACTGAATCCCATGCTGTGGGTTCTTTGTTTTGAGGACTACTTCTGAACAAAGAGTTGGAAGTTGTTGGGAAGCACGTCAAATACTGAATTGGCTCAACAATGACCTAGATTGGTGACCCCCAGACACAGACAAAGATACAAATTTTTCAAAAGCAAAATGGTTTTTTTTTTTTGCATGCATACTGGGAATTTTGAAGGAAATTGTAGCAAATGGCATTCAAATAAAAATATAGACAGACCCAGTGTATTGGCTTTGAGTTGGCTATTTCATATGTCATTGTATTTAATCCCTAATGTGGCAGATAACCTTTGCATTAATTGGATTGTCTTTAGCTGCAAATAACTGAAAACCTCCATGTGATTTATGCGAACAAGAAAGGATTTATTTTTTCATGTAATAAGGAGATCTGGGGTGGGGATGTTCTGGGGTTGGCTAATTCAGTGGTTCACCTCCTCATCTAGGTCTCATGTTTCTTCCAATTTTCTCTGTGCATTCCTGGCAGATTGTCTTGTTCTTGACAAGATTGCCTTATGGTGGCGAGATGGCTGCTAGAGTTCTGAAATTCATTTGTAGGAAACACAGGTCTAACAGAAGAAGTGAGACTTTTATCCTAATACATCTCTCTTTATCATCTAAATCTTTCCCAGAGCTTTCCAAAGACTTCTCCTCTCATAGCATTAGAGAGAATTCAATCATATGCCCACATCTAACCAATCACTACCAAAAGGAATGGAACCACCATACTTACCTAAGAGGAATTATTAGTCCTCTACCTTGTGAGCCCAGGACTGGAGTCTGCTTCCTTAGAAGCATGTGGTCTCACTGAGCAAGGGAATTTCCTGAATGGCATTGGGATTTTGTAGGAAAGAATCCAGAGGATAAATAGTTACTGAGTAGGCAGACAACAGGGTCCACTCCATGCCATTTGAAAGATGGGGAAAACAAAGCTAAGAGAAGTTTTGACCATGTGTTTAATAAATGCCACAGCTGTAATTCAAACCCAGAGCCTTTTCTATTATACCTCCAACTGCTGCTGCTTTTATATTATTGGAGCAGCTGGGTGCATGGGCACAATTGATGTTTTCCACTGAGCTGCCTTCTCAATTTCCTGTCTAGACAATTGTGAAAAGGCTCTTTATAGAAATTAATACAGTCATAGGCATTACCCACCTGCCACTGGCTACAGGCCTTCTTCCTTCCTCTCTCTTCAAAATTCCTGTCAGAGGCCACATTTACCTTAGTTTGGAGACCTACACAGAAGAGTACCTCTGGGCTTGGACCTAGGCAGTGAGAGTAAAGAGCCAGGGAAGGAACTGTGGCTCCTTGGCCTGCATTGTTTTGGCTGCAGGTACCTGGCCCTACCCCACACTCTGTCTCTCCTGTGCTTAGATTCTGTCTGCCCAGTGTTCACATTCTCCAGCGACAGTTGATTATTGCCTGTTGTTCATGTACCTGTCCTTCTGGTACCTGGAAAACATTTACTCTTCTCTCCTGAAGATGATATCTCCAGTATCTTTTGGTTTCTGGAACCTTCCCTGACTCTTGACATAGACCAGGGTACTCAATCTTTCTCTCCACTTTGTTTCTAGAACATTACTCCCTTGTCACTCAGGACATTGTCTTATATCAAATTACCTTATATTAGTCTGTTTCCTTATTATTATTGTGAGTTTTCTGAGGGAAGAGTCTATATCTCTTCATCTTGGCTCAGCTGGTCCCAGCAAAGATAGAAATATCTTTAGCAAGCATGCAATGGAGGAAGGATAGCATCTTCAACAAATGGTGCTGGGAAAACTGGAAATCCATATGCAACAAAATGAAACTGAATCCCTTTCTCTTGCCATGCACAAAAGTTAATTCAAAATGGATCAAGGAGCTTGATATCAAATCAGAGACACGCCGTCTGATAGAAGAAAAAGTTGGCTACGATCTACATACTGTGGGGTCCGGCTCCAAATTCCTCAATAGGACACCCATAGCACAAAAGTTAATAACTAGAATCAACAAATGGGACTTACTCAAACTAAAAAGTTTTTTCTCAGCAAAAGAAACAATAAGAGAGGTAAATAGAGAGCTTACATCCTGGGAACAAATCTTTACTCCTCACACTTCAGATAGAGCCCTAATATCTAGAGTATACAAAGAACTCAAAAAATTAGACAATAAGAGAACAAACAACCCAATCAACAAATGGGCCAAGGACCTGAACAGACACTTCTCAGAGGAGGACATACAATCAATCAACAAGTACATGAAAAAATGCTCACCATCTCTAGCAGTCAGAGAAATGCAAATCAAAACCACCCTAAGATACCATCTCACTCCAGTTAGATTGGCAGCCATTATGAAGTCAAACAACAACAAGTGCTGGCGAGGATGTGGGGAAAAGGGTACACTTGTACATTGCTGGTGGGACTGCAAATTGGTGCAGCCAATTTGGAAAGCAGTATGGAGATTTCTTGGAAAGCTGGGAATGGAGCCACCATTTGACCCAGCTATTCCCCTTCTCGGTCTATTCCCTAAAGACCTAAAAAGAGCATGCTACAGGGACACTGCTACATCGATGTTCATAGCAGCACAATTCACAATAGCAAGACTGTGGAACCAACCTAGATGCCCTTCAATAGATGAATGGATAAAAAAAATGTGGCATTTATACACAATGGAGTATTACTCTGCATTAAAAAATGACAAAATCATAGAATTTGCAGGGAAATGGATGGCATTAGAGCAGATTATGCTAAGTGAAGCTAGCCAATCCTTAAAAAACAAATGCCAAATGTCTTCTTTGATATAAGGAGAGTAACTAAGAACAGAGTAGGGTCGAAGAGCATGAGAAGAAGATTAACATTAAACAGGGATGAGAGGTGGGAGGGAAAGGGAGAGAGAAGGGAAATTGCATGGAAATGGAAGGAGACCCTCAGAGTTATACAAAAGTACATCCAAGAAGAAGTGAGGGGAAGGGGAAAAATAATACAAGGGGGACAAACGAATGTCAGTAGAGGGGGCAGAGAGAGAAGAGGGGAGGGGAGGGGAGGGGAGGGGGGATAGTAGAGGATAGGAAAGGCAGCAGAACACAACAGACACTAGTATGGCAATATGTAAATCAATGGATGTGTAACTGATGTGATTCTGCAATCTGTATATGGGGTAAAAATGGGAGCTCATAACCCACTTGAATCAAATTGTGAAATATGATATATCAAGAACTATGTAATGTTTTGAACAGCCAACAATAAAAAATTAAAAAAAATATCTTTAGCATGGCAGCAGCCATCTTCATTGCAAGATCTATATGCATGTATTTTTATGTACTTCTGTAATGAGATTTATTCTAAGCTTTTGTTTATTAGCTAATGAAGGGAGAAGGACATTTGTTCATGTTTGTTTGTCTTGTTTATGCATTGCTTTGTTTACTTGTTTACTTAAATGTACTTTATTTTAATGCTAAAGCACTGGAAGGGTAGAGAGAAGAGAGACAAGGGGATGAGGAAGAGGCACCATGCCAGAGGCTGCTGGTGGCCTAGCTAAATACCCTAGAGTCTCCCCTTCTTTTTTATTAACATAAACTTCATTGTGTTCAGGATAACAACATGCCCAGCTAAAATCTCCATTTCCCAGCTAACTTGCAGCTAAAGATAGCCACAGTTCTGATGTTTGAGATGTAAATAGAAGTTACTATGTGGGGGCTTCCAGAAGAGTTTGTGTAGTTGACTCTGGGGTGCACCACCAGATCTTTTTCGGGAATGAAGAAATTGTCACTTCAGCCATTGGGAACACTGCTAATGTCTAATCCCTTGGCTGTTAGCACCCACATGGGTGGCCTCAGTTGAAGAAATCACCTTCTTTTTGGCTTTCAACTGCTTAACAGCATGAGAGATAAATAGCTGGCCTCTTCATCCTGGTTTGGGTAACTGTGGGTAATTTTGTAGAGTAACTGTGGAGGGGTCATTTAGAAAGGCACATGAGAAAGAGTGGAGGCTTGAAATAAGATGCTAACTGGAGATGGAGAAGGGTAAATGGATTTGAGGTTTTGGATTTTGAGATTTAGCATCTGGAAGAAAGTAAGGACATTTACCAAGATGACAAAAACTTAAGAGAAACACCCATGTGGTGAAGACAATCAAGATTTCTATTTTTATTTTATGTTAAGTTTGAGATGTCTAGTAGAAATCCAGAAGAGTCGGGTGCAAGTGGTGCATGTCTGTAATCCCAGTGACTCAAGAAGCTGAGGCAGGAGGACTGCAAGTTTGAGATGAACCTCAGCAATTTAGCAAGACCGTGTCTCAAAATAAAATATACAAATAGCTGAAGATGTGGCTCAGTAGTACAGCACCCTTGGGTTCAATCCTCAGTAGAAAAAAAAGTTCAAGAGGCATTAACTAATACTGTGGCCATGACAACATGTTACTTAGATCTTTCTCTGCAGGAAGAAAAACTGATTTATGAAACCAGCTTCTGCCCTTTACACAGAGGTCACATTCCCCACAGGCTGCTCCCAGTCCCTGACTGAGGACAATAGAAGTACTGAGGCAGGGTCACTCCTATAAGAAGTAGAGACTTCTCTGTCAGACAAATGGCTCAAGGACCCCCTAGCAGCCTGGCTGAATGTTTTCTGGAAATGTACTGCAGTCTGAGACCCTTCCTGCCCAAGTCTCCTTCCTTCCCCCTCTCCTATGACATCAGCCCTACACTGCTGTCTGGAGACTCGTCTTACCTACTCCAGCTTCTTACCTCTTTTACTTTATGGGTATTTCTCTCTAGAAGTCTCTGGCATGCCTAATCCAGTCTGCTTCTCAGAGGACCCAAATAAACACCACCAGACAGGTAGATATATGAACCTGGGGCTCAGGAGAAAGGTTTAGTCTGGAGATAGAATAGAGATGGTTTAGGCTTTAGGGTGATGAGACTTAATGAGATCACTTAAGGGGAGTTGGTACAAACAAAGAAGAAAAGACGATGTGGATTTAAACCTTGGAATCTTCATGGATATTGAGCAGAGGACAAAGAACAAAATTTTGGCCATGGAAACTGAGAAATGGAAATATTTTAACAAGCAAAGGGGCCAGGGTTAAATGTTTCTGAGAGAACCAGCAAAATGAGCATAGTGAGAATCCACTGGATTTGGTAACTTGGTAACATGGAAATCCAAGCAGGTGCCTTTATTAGTCTACTATTAAAAATATGGAGATCTTGTGTTATTATTTTCACTTTCTCAACAAAGAGTGAGATGAGTAACGAGTGGAGGAAATGCAGGTTTGATGAAAGAGAAAAAAATGTTAAATAGTTTTGTCAGGCAACAAATAGCAAGTTTCCTAGAAGAGACTGCCATGTGTTTATTGCCTTTTTGAGGTTTGTGGTCATAGGCTTTAAGTGAGATCATTCAGTTCATTTGGGTAAAGATAGACATTTAAAAAGTTGATTTCCTAATAAGAGTATGTGAGGCAGAAAAAAGTTGAACTGTCCAGACCCCAAGGGATAAAGAGCCACCCAAATTTCTTTTCCCATCTCTCTTTATCAAACATCTCAACAGGGCTTTGGTACCCTAGGAGCTCAAGATTGGTTCTGCCAAGAAAGAACTGTTATGTGGTGGGAATTTTGGGTATGACCAGGCCCTCAGGGGAACTATGTCCTTTTGGATGTCCCTGGAGCAGGTTCATGATGAAGCACCCCCCCAACTTCCCTAAGTGGTTTGCCAATGGGTGGACTTCCATCAAGATGCCAAAGTCACAAAACTTATGTGAACTTGTTTCCATATAGTCAAGGCTTTTTCTGGACAATTCCAGAAACATCTGGAGGAAACTTTGTGATCTGTAGCCTTGTTAGTAAAAATTGTGCGTTGTTGTATATGCCAACTTGACTGGATCATGGTACCCAGATATTTTGCCAAACATTATTCTGGCTGTTTTTGGATGAGATTTTCATTTGAATTGGTGGGCTCAGTAAAGCAGACGGCCCTCATCCAATCAGTGAAAGGCCTGAATGAAGAAAACACTCACCTCCACCAAGCAAAAGAAAATTTTGCCAGAACATCATCTCTTCCATGGGTCTTCAGCCTGCCAACCTATTGATTCTGGTCCTCTGGGGAAGCCTAAGTAATTTAGGTATAAATTCTAGTGAGACCTCATTTGCCTGGGGATGCCTAAGTACTAAAGCTACACTTTTTATCTCTAGAAACCAAAAGATTGTCACATAAAAGGAACATAATGAGTGTTTATTAGATAGATGAATGGATAGATGGATGAGAGAACACAATAGAAGGGAGGAAGGAAATAAGGGAGGGAGGGAGAGAGGAAGGAAGGAAGGAAGGAAGGAAGGAAGGAAGGAAGGAAGGAAGGAAGGAAGGAAGGAAGGAACAAACGAATGAACAGACTAAAGAATGAAGAAAGGGGGCTGGGGTTGTGGCTCAGTGGTAGAGTGCTCACCTAGCATGTACAAAGCCCTGGGTTCCATCCTCAGTGCCACATAAAACATAAATACATAAAATAAAAGTATTGTGTCCAACTACAGCCTTTCCCTTTAAAAAAAAAAAAGAGTGAATCAAGGAAAGAAGGGTGGGTGGACAGGTGGATGGATGGATGAATAAGTGAATAAATAATTGGATGATACTGTGGTAGAGCTTGAATTCAGGAATTCAGAATGTGTTCCATTCTTAATTCTGCCACTTATTAGTTTTATGACTTTGACTATTTCTTTACAGTTGGAATGCGAGTCATAATCAATAACAATATTTGACCTACCAACTTCATAGGAATCTTGTGGCAATCAGGTTCTTCAGAATGAGATGTTCCCAAAATCTAATGCCATATTAAATTGCCTTCACAAGTGTACTGTACTCAGATCAAAGATCTGAAAGTACCCCAACGCTCTGCAGCACTGAGACCTTGTTTGTAGTACATGTTGTATGCTCTTGAGAGCCAATGGTGCTTTAGAACTATGAAGCGCTCTGTATCTCCAAACCACTTTTATTATCATCATCATTTTTCTCAATCTCCAAGCCCAGGCTTTGGTTTTTTTTTTTTTTTTTTTTTTTTAGGAAAAGTTCGGGACTTACCTTGCTGCCTGTCTTCCTGATAAAGAAACTATATATATATCTTCTTTTTTTTACCACATATGCAGTCCATTTGACTTCACTTTCTCTGAGAAGGAGAATCTATTGGCTTATAGATCTCATACATACAAGGTTTTGCCTGTTCGTAGGAGTTCAAATTTAGAACCTGTCACATTTTTCCCATCTTACTTTGCTTTCCTTGACATTAGCTTCTTTCTTTATCAGGCAGTCTTTCACCACATGGAAGGGTGGTGTGCTGGCCTTCTATGGCTGAAAGAGGTGAGTCTAATTCTATTTCTGATTCAGCATCCTTTTCTTCTGAAGACATTCCTCCTCACTGTAACAGACAAGTTTGTATTCAGCCATCCCTGTATTCTTGCTCCATTTCCTGATAGAGACCGAGACCAGTTGCTAGTCTGTTTTGTGTTGGCTATAACAACATATCCGACAGTGAGTAATGTATAAAGAACAGAAGTTTGTTTGTCTCATGATTCTGATGGCTGGAAAGTCCAAACAACATGGCATTGATATTTGGTGAGGGTCTCTCTTGGCTCTGTCACAGCGTGGCAAAGAAGTAAAAAGGAAAATGGCTGCATGCAGAAGGGGCACATGTGAGCAAGCAACCAATAGATCAAGAAAGGGCTGGCTTTATTCTTTTATAACAATTCAATTTTGAGGGAATTAACCCAGTCTTTTGAGAACTACATTGATTCCTTCCAGTGGTGAAGCTCTATGCCTAATTATCCCTTAAAGAACCCATAACCTTAGTACTGTCACACAGGGAACCCAGCTTCTAGAACAAGAACCTTTGAGAGACACACTCATACAAGCATAGAGCAGAACTGATAGAATATCTTTCACCAAACTGCTCTAGGATGAGGAATATAACGAACTTGCTAGGACCTCAGATTGGTTGGTTGGAGAGGCTCTATGATGAAAATTCATGATGGTGGAATTCTTGGCTTTTGGGTGCGGGGAGGAAATAGATACTCCTAGGATGTCATAGCAATACACTGAGGATATTGGGCTCCATTTTCAGAATTCAGCTGTGGTTATGTGTCAAGAAAATTCAGTCTGAGAGGCTCTCTGAGGCCACCCTGAAAGGGAGAAGACCTAAACAGTCATTGAGATGGGCTAATCATGTCTGATTTAATCAAAATGGAAAGCAGCCCCACTCCAAAGGAAAATAATTATGTCTGGATATTTACGTAACTGTCAACTGCTTTTCTTTTGTCCAGAAAAAAATGGGATTTGGCTTCTTGTAATATCAATTTCTCTAGACTATGAGTATGCAGACATCTTAGAAAAGGCGGGTCATGTCTTCACACAACATTGAGCCAGTAGCAAAGCTTAATAAATAGTGTCCTTCATCATTTGACAATGTGACTCTCAGTCATTGATCTTGTTCTAGTAAAACAAGAAGTATGAGGGCATCAGAAATGGCTCTCCGCAGGCCAGGATCTCACAGGCTTCCCAAATTGGAGCTTTCTGCTTTGCTTCAGTGGAACATTGTGTTCAGATTTTCACTCAGGGTCAAGAGTGAGGTATGGCATTGGCAAATAACTCCCTGACCCAGAAAGTCGGTGTGGACTTGAACAACAAGCAGGAAGCCGGGATGCCATCCCAGTTCCTGTTCTGAGTGCTTCTGTCCTGGCCCCCCAAAACTAGAACACCATCAGCTGAGACCGCCATTTTGGCTCTCTGTATTGGCAAAGAACTCCAACACATTTTTCTACTTAGAATAAGAATGTTAGTGCTGGAAGAAATCTTAAAGAGCCATCTAGTTCAATGTTTTCCAACACAAACTCAACTAAGGCAGGAAAAGCTCCCTAAATTCTTCACCATGGATCAATTAAAATTATATAGATATAATATATACTTATTGAATTCTTCAATAAACAGTGGAAACCCATTTAAACTTTCTTATTCATTTCTTTTATCACTAAAATAAAACATTAGTTCACATTGAGGATATCTTATTTAAAGATGAATTTTATAGATTTTAAGAAGTGAAGGCTTTCAGTGGTTTCAAAAAAAAATGTATTCTGAATATGTGTCCTGGATCAATGCCCAAATTAATAACAGAAGACCCTGATTCTATTTTAATCCTTTTTGTTTCCTATATGAAGAGAGGGAACTGAGGACTCAGACAACAGAGTTGAAACCAAAACTTGGCTCTCTGCACACTAGTTCAGTGACCTTTCTACTATCCTGGACTAGTTCACAATGAAAGTCAATGCATAATCAATCAATATACAAATAGATTTGGTGTCAGTAAGGCTCAGTGCTCCACCTAAGCAGAGAACGATTTGTATTTCCCACCTGGCAGAATTCACAGTACACATTTCAGTTTATTAACTACTCTGGTGTTCAATTTCTATTACCAGTATAGAATACTAGTTAGGATATATTTCAGTACAACAGAAAAATCTGCCTAATGTTGACTTATTCCATGAATATGCCAATTGTTTACTTAACAAGTGGTAGTTTAACAGAGCCATCAAGACCCTCCAATTGCACAATTCTCAGCCTTATGCCTTTATCCTCAGATTTACTGTATCATGGTCTCAAGATGGCTCCTACAGCCACAGATGTCATCAACACATATCAGCACCAAAGCAGAAAGCAAGGAAGGGGTTAAAGGCCTTGTTTTTCTGTGAGCCTGTTTTATCCTGGAGCTAATAATTCCCAGTATCCCTCCATCACTATCTGCTTATATCTCATTGCTCAGAACTGGGTCACAAGGTACCAATCAATTGTGAAAGAAAACAGAATTATTCTAGTTGCCTTGGTCTAATCATGATTTATCCCTGGAGCCTGGACACGTTGACACTGAACAAACTAAGGTTCTGTTAGCAAGGAATAAAGGGGAGCAGCCTTTGTCTAAATGACCCTCTCCACCCCACACCCTGACACGTGAAAATGAGGATGCTTTTCACTGGAAGAAATAGCCTTGGGCTGGTGCCCTCTTTCCTTTCAACTCTGTGAAGCTGTGAATAATTTGTGTTGAAAAATATAGAGAGACCCAGTCACCTAGCACATCCTGAGCCCATAGCAGTCCATCCAATGAGTCACTATAAGCCCCTCTTCCAGGTCTGTCAACCCAAACTCAGTGCTGCTCAAGGTCAGGGGCAGCCCTCTCTCACTTCTGGAACCTTCCCTGTGCTCTTCTCTCACGGCTCTGCACCTTTAGGAAAAAGGTCCAAGGGATGGCTAACCCTCTAACCTGTTTCTCTGCTGGTTCCTCCCCAACCCCCAGGAATTCCCTGAACTGCAAGCTAGGTGCTGAAAGAATCCAGGTATCAAGGGTGCTAATGTGAGCAAGAGTCTGGTATAAATGCTCACTTCAATGTATGAAAGAGACTCTTTTAAAAACCAAAAGAACTATTTCTCTTAAATTGACATTTTAGATAATGTAATATGGAGAAGAGACTGTTTAGTGAGTGTCCTGTAGCCTCCAGATCACTCCATCAGAGTGTATGCTTGTCCTGCCCAAGTGGACAACCACTGACCCCAGATAATCTCTGCACCCACCTCTCTCTCCCAGGCTGCTTTTATCTGGCAGCCCTAGGCTCCAGTTATCTCCCGGGCAATGCCAGTCTGCTCCAAAGCTGCTGCACCTAGCAGCCCACTCCAGACAAATGTGCAGCTCTTTGTGAATGTTGAAAAGTCTCAACCCACAACCTCGAACAAGTTCATCCAGTCTCCAGTCCTCCAGGGTGGGGAGCCTTGTCTTTCACAGATGCCTCTCAGTGTGCACCGATGTGTCAAAGGCTCTGTCTTCTACAAGCACACACCTTAGGCGACTCTGAGGGTTGTCACCAAGTTTCCTGTTCTTTGGAGTTTATGTCTCTGAGGTTGTGCGGTTGTGCAACCCATGAGCATATCGATGCCATTCTGAGACTCTGCTATGAAGCTGCTTTCTCTGAAGATGCTTCTGTTTCCCCCTCCAGACTGAAGCCCCAGAGCCCAGGGCCAGCAGTTTATTTGTGCCTGGCCCACCACCTGCCATTCAGAAGGCCCTCAGGACCTGCTCCATCAATGCCAAATGAACACAGAGACCAAGGAGAATAAAGCTCTCCCCTGGTCAAAGGCAGGGCTGAAACAGACGGGCAGGCAGTGACAGCCTCTGCTTTGTGGCAGAAAACCCACCACGATGTCCTGTGGTCATGAGTTATACCACGCTCTCAGGCGCACACTCTGAGTCCCGCGGCTGCCTTCGTATTGATGGTGTCCTTGTGGCCAGGGCCATTTCCTGTGTTCGATTGAGATCTATCAATAGAACACACTCTGAGAGTTTCACTTTGTGCTTCCTTCTGCCTCTGTTCCAATGACATGAGTGTTCTTATTACAGCCACACACTCAGGCCCCTGTCTCCTGCTGTCTCTGTCAGATTCACTCAGGGCTACAGGAACCCACTAGGACTGAGGGTCTTTGCCAAAAAGCAGAGATGATAATTGTCTCCTCTCTTTCCCTGCCCTGGCTTCAGATCAGGGGAGTTGGATTCTCCTCCCCCACTTTTGGTCTCTCCACTTCTGTATCTTTTTTTTTTTTTTCCTTATTCTTCTGTCAGGCTTTCTCTCTCATTGAAACCCACTTATCCCCTATGACACGCTTTGAGGAACCAAGGACAGGAAAATGCTGTCAACTATAATCAGGAATAAGCTGGCTGTGTGTCCCCCAGGTCTCTAGAAGATGCTGTGGGATGTTGGTGTTTGTCTGTGTGTTGGGAGAGGTGCCATCTGTGTGTGGGGGAGAGAGCATGAACAGGGACCCTGCCAAATTCAATGCACGGAGGGGAGGGTGTGCAGCATGCCATCCAGAACCTAATGGCTCCTATTTCCAGGCTGCCCGATGAGCCCAGAGCTCCGGAACAGTGGCTGCTAGGGCTGGCTGTGTGCATTCATGGTAAAGCATTAGCTTTTTTCCCCTTGAGTGCCTGCCATTTGAAACCACCATGGTGCAGAGGGCACACACATGTGGGCATTTCTAGTATGCAGGAGCCTGTAGCATAGAAGCTTCCAAAACCAACCTGTGCTGGCTCACACCAGGTTGAGCCTGGGGAGCTGTGAAGGAGCCAAGGGTACAGTCAAAGGAGGCAACTGATAGCCAACACAAGCTTCCTCATGCCTCAGTTTCCCCAGCTCTCAAAAAGGAACCATAACTTCTATTCACCTTATGTGTGTTCTGTAAGGATATTGTGAGCTAGTTAATCATTGAGTGCTTGACACTATTTCAAATGCTTTATTTTTATTAGTTTATTCAATAGTCACAGACAACCCACAAGGTATACACCATTGTTGTTCCTGTTTTCCACATAAGAAACAGAGGTACAAAGACATTAAAGAACTTGCCCGAGGCCACACAGCTGGTGAATAGCAGAGGTGGGATCTGAACTCAGTGCTCATAACAATCAAACTGCACCGTTTTGGATGTGTAAATACAAGTGTTTGAAAGTCAAAAGTATCATACAAATGTACTCTTACAAAAGAGGTCAGATGGATACACTGCTCTACAGAGATTGTGGGCTCACTGCCAGTCTCCTGGGCAATTTAGGTGGGCAGAGGTAACAACCTTCAGCATATGGCAGACAGAAAATTGATGCCTGTTTTGCTTTGAGTATGTCATGTCCTCACAAAAACTCATGTTGATGCTTGGTCCCCAGTGTAGCACTGGTGGGTGGTGGGACCTTCAGGAGGGATGGATATCTTTCTCATAAAATTTGGGTTACTTCTCACAAAAGCAGGTTGTTATAAAGTCAGTCAGCTCCTTCGTCCCCTCTTTCTCTTACATGTGTGCTCCTTCCACACATGTCCACTCCCCCTTTCTGCTTCTCTACCATGATGACAGAGCACAAGGTGCTCACTAGAAGCCAAGCACATGCTGGTGCCATGCAGCCTCCCAGAAATGTGAGCCATAAAAAAACTCTTTCTTTTATAAATTATCCAGCTTCAGGCATTTTGTTATAGTAACAGAAAAGACTAAAACAGGGCATGAAGAGTCCAACTTGCAACACTCTTGTATGTTCTACAGCATCTCTCACAGGGTCCAGTGGGACTGAGCCCCAATTCCCTACAGCAGTAATCTGCTCACTGAACATTCTTTAGCAGGCATTGGGTGAGATATCTGCATTTGAGAGCCAGAAGGGAACTCAGAGATCATGCAGCTATTTACTCCATGACAAAATGGAAACCCACTGCATTCAAGAGATTTGTGAAAGTTGCACCAATCGGTTAAGGCAGACTTGGATTAGATCTCAGGGTTCCTGAACTCAGTTCCTTTTTTGCTGCCCCTGTCTGTTGGATGATAAATAGACTAGAACCAAGTCTTCAAGAAAGGAATAAGATCATCATGCTTCTGCTAGAATTCTGAGATGCACATCTAGGGATGGATCCCATTTCATCCTATGGCACCAGTCATGGAACCCAGGAGTCTTATCTCCCCTTGAGCAGTATGGACTCTGGACATGATCAAACCCAGGGTTGACTCTTGGGCCAGCATTCATTTGCTATGTAACCTCGAATAAATTTTCAACCTGCTGAATTTCCATAGGAGAGGATAATAGAGCCATCTACATGAGATGGCTATGGGAATCAAATGAGCCATTAAAAAGAAAATCCATGGTAGAGGCTCAATAAATAGCAGGATGGCTGTTTTGTCTTGTGATGTCATGAGAGTAAGGGTTCTATTGCCTTTGAGCAATCATACGACCAAAAGAGAAGACTAAGAAAGAGAATGAACGGGAAAATTGTCACATGCTGTAAATAACCCACCTGATGGGTTCAATTAAAGTAAGAATTATGTGGCGCATCATGGCACAAACACAGGTGCCATCTCTCATGCTGAGGGGGACTCCTTTCTCAGGGCAGGAAATGGAGCCACAGGGTATGCAAATGGTTTTCACAAGGTCACAAAGTCACAAGGCCCGGCGACTGGTTAGTGATGAAGTTAAGACACAAAACTGAGCCTTTCCCATCTAAATCTGTGTCCCTTCCACCATGCTGATGAAGGAGATGCAAAGTAGGAAACTGCTAAAGATCTAATACAATCTTAGGGACAATTATAGGGTCTAAAGCAGGTGTCTAAAGCCTGTGGAAGCAAGAGACATAGGTGAGATGAGTTACCTGGGGACAAGGACTTCAGTGCATCACAAAGGGCAGATCCAAGGAGATAGGTGGGTTACCAAATCAGAGAGAGAAGAAAGTTAGGTAGAGAGTATGTGTGTGGAAAGAAAGAGAGAGAATATAAATCTGTTTCACTAGCTGAATTTCACAGGGAAGAAACTTTGAGAGTGATCTCAGTGTGCAGGATGTTAATTAAGAAAAACTCTGGGATCAACATCTGAGGAAAGGAGGGGAAGGACGCAGGAATGGGCAGGCAGAATTGACTGGCTATTGGACTTTAAAGAAGGCTTTAATGGACTTGGCCAACCCCACAGGAACTGTGGAGCTAGAATGGTCTTTCAGAGATGGGTAGAAATGGTCAAGCATTCATAATCCTGTAGAAATCACTCCCTGAATATGGGCAGCCCCAGGAAGGAGCAAAACACTCTCTTCTAAGACCAGTATGATACTTCCTGCAACTGTGCAGCAGGTACTTTCTTGATGGCAGATCTGAGTGGTTTACCAGTGAGTCTATCCAAACACATGTGTTAGCATGTTTTTATGTGAGTGTGAGTTTGCAGTGTGCATGTGTGAGATCTCTGCCCTTCTGACTGGAATTGGGCTCCTGAACCGGATGCCCATGCAAGCCATTGGCTCACCAACTTTACTGCCTTTGCCACTGTGGGAAGGTTTTGTACAGCAAAACAGCTGTGAGCACCAATTTCTGCCCCTGAGGAATCTCCAAGTGAAGGCCCAGAGCCAACTACAGGCATCTGGCAGGGCAGCACCTGAGTTGCATACTGAGAGCAAATTGTACACAGAGGTCAATGTAGATGCAGGGGCATGGGAAGAGAGTGGCTCAGGGACCATGAAGTTAGGAGAGAGGAGACAGCAAGAGGCACAGATAAACATGTACACACACACACACACACACACACACACACAGAGAGAGAGAGAGAGAGAGAGAGAGAGAGAGAGAGAGAGAAACATGGAAAGGGACAGATTCATGCAGAAAGAGGAAGCAAAACCGCATGTTTGTGACAGGATCAAAAAGAAACAAAGGAGTAATATTCCATTGTGTATAGTTGCCACATTTTTTTATCCATTCATCCACTGAAGGACATCTAGGTTGGCTCCACAGTTTAGCTTGCAGGGAAATGGATGGCATTAGAGCAGATTATGCTAAGTGAAGTTAGCCAATCCCAAAAAAACAAATGCCAAATGTCTTCTCTGATATAAGTGGGGTGACTCAAAATGGGATAGGGAGGAAGAGCAAGGGAGGAAGATTACCTCTAGATAGGGAATAGGGATGGGAGGGAAAGGGAGGGAGAAGGGGAATAGCAAGGATGGTGAAAGGAGACCTTCACCATTATACAAAATACCTGTATGAAGATGTGAATTTGATGTCAACATACCTTATATACAAACAGAGATATGATAAATTATTGTATAATGGTGTATTAAGAATTGTAATGCAAAATTAATTAATTAACTAATTAATTTTTAAAAAGAAACAAAGGAGCCAGGTGCAGTGGTGCATGCCTATAATCCCAGTGACTTGGGAGGCTGAAACAGGAGGATAGCAAGTTCAAAGCCAGCCTCAGCAACTTAGTGAGGCCTTAAGTAACTCAGTGAGACCCTGTCTCTAGATAAAACATAAGAAGGGCTGGGGATGTGGCTCAGTGGTTAAGAGACCCTGGGTTCAATACCCAGTACAAAAAAAAAGGGGGGGGGGACGCATGTGCAGAACAAATACTGACACACATAGAGATGGATAATCAAGGACACAAAAAGAGACAAAAACAGGCAGAGAGAGACAGAAGCAGAAAAAGATAGAGTGATACACATGAAGAACAAACAGAGAAACACGGAGTGAGCAAACACAGAGACCTGAGAGAGAGAGAAAGATCTTGAAGAAGACAAAAGACAAGAAAAGAGATTAAAGGGAGAGACCAGGCTTGGAAGAGACGACAGTCGGGGAGTTCAGTGATGCTGAAGAAGATATGAGGATCCTTCACAAGCTCTTGTTCAAGTCCAAACATTTCCCACAGATCCTTTCCTATGCACAGTCTCATGGTCAGCCTCTCCAGCCCTGAGCCTTCCCAGGATGCTCACATGTCATGGAAACCACTCACATAACAGCTGACTGAGCTGCAGGGAGTCTCAAAGTCAATGAGACCTGGAGTTAGCCTGACAAGTGCAGGGGCAGAGTTGAACTGGGGAGCCCTCCGTCCCAGTGGTTCCTGGTCAGGAAAGGCAACCATTGCTCCAGTCAAGTAACTAGCAGGGGGAATGGCCACAGAACTGGGAAAAGAGGCAGAGAAAGAACATCAGAAGGCCAAAACCAGACAAGAGCCATGGAGAGATGCTAAGAACCCAGATCAGGAGAAGCTCAAGAAGAGGCCATGGAGGGAGGTGAGCAGAAAACTCACACTTAGAAAATCGCCACCTATAAATGTAGGTGTTATGCTGACATTCTGGGGGGATTGCCTGAAGCCCTTAAAGAAGCAAAAGAGAAAATTCTGGTGTTCTGTGCAACCAGGCTGAACTGGACCAAGACAGGCCCAGTGATTGGAAATGAATCCAGGGGCACAAGATCCCCAGGATATCCTTGCCTTCTTCCTGGGAGATGCTTCCTGGGAGTGAGGGGCTCTGTGTAGCCTCAGCCCACCTGAGAGAGGAGTTAAAGATGGCAACCTGCTGCTTTGTATTAGGGGGCCAACAGTGCCCTGGGGATTGTCAGGAGCAAAGCAGGAGAGGGGAGGTTCCTCAATCCACAAGGACTGAAGTCAGATCCATCTACAGGCACACTCAGACCCTGTTTCCATAGTATATATTTAATTATTTCTCTCTCTTTTGCCAGGATATTTCTTCTTTGTCCAATTTAATGCTCCTATTTCATCATTGATGAACACCTCTGCTCAGATATGAATGTAAATGCAAGATGCACTCCTGAGATGCTACACATAACATTGTATTTTGAATGCCACAAGGACAATCAATACTTAACAGAACTGAGTGGTGAATTCCTTAAAGCACAGAACTCCCTTCGAATTTATCTTTTGTTTTAAGCTGGATTTTGAAATGCTACTTTGTTTACTAAAATGGAGACATACCCATATGTCTTCAAAACCAGTGGTTCTCAAATGTTAATGTGCATATAATTCATTTAGGAATCTTGTTAAAACACAGGTGCTCATTTGGGAGTTCTGGAATAGGCCTGGGATTTTGGATTCCTAACTAGTTCCTGAATGATGCTAATCATACTAGTCCACAGACCACACTTTAAGTAGCAAAGGCCTAACCTACTACAGTTAATTGTGACATGTGGCCTGAGAGTACCAGGGTTCATTCCCAAATACCTCTCTTCTTATCTTGTTTACAAATACAGGGATCCTCCAAGGGATAGAGTGTACAGTGTCATAGAAGAACATGATTGATTGGTATTTGTTTCAAGGAGGCAGTATGGTATACAGGGCAGAAAAAAGACTTGATCTCTAATTCCTCCTCTACTATGTACAAACTACTTGGCTTTGTTTAAACTTGCTTAACTTTCTGCCTCCCAGATGTCTCATTCACAAAGTGGGGGTATTAGATATTGCTAAGTTGTGGAGAGAATTCAAGGTAAAGAAAGACAAAGCAGGGTCTCTGGCTTAGTCCAGGAGCCTTTCTTGACCCCTCCCATTCTCAGTTTCTTCTAAATACCTGGTTCTTTTGATCTGAATCACTTCTTTGACAATTAATTCCATTCTGAGTGCCATGTGGTACATTTAAAAGACTCTGGTATCCATGTAAATTTTTATTTCTCCTGGAATTCTCCTCATCTATATTATGCTTGTCTTCAAGTTATTAAATATATCATTTTGAATTTAAGTGTCACTAAGTTCAATTGACAAATGGATGGATGAATGGATGGATGGATGGATGGATGGATGGATGAATAATAGTTGTATGGACAGATGAAGCAAGACATGCAACTATGCTAATATTTGCTCCTTCTACTCTGTGAGGCATGCAGCTTGCTGGGTGAGGTACCCTCTCCCTCAACCTTGCCGAAGCCATCAGTCCTCCCCAAATTGAAGAGAAAGACATGGGAAAGCTGCTAATAAGCAGCCAATTGGTGAGGCAGTGTATGGTTGTAGAGTTCTCAACCAAGGGTGAGCATTCTATTCAGTTATTTTACAATATCATACACCAAAATCCAGTTCTTTCATCTTGATGGAAATAAGATGATCCCAGTTTTCCCCATTTCCTATGTGAAACAAGAACTGGGGTTGTTCAGACCACCTCATGGCAAGTTCAAATTGTGGGGCTGCCATTGCCCAGAAGAGGCTGGGATCAACATTGCCTGTTTGAAAAGGAGAGCTACTAGCTAAACTTATTATTAACTGCTGAGAAAAAGACCCATCAGGAGAATCATGAGATTGCTCTTTAACCCTATGACCATGTCTTTCATGGAGTGATTACTACTAATAAGGACATGTATTTTGTTGGTAAAGGTTAGGAGCCAAGCTCACCATGAAATCTGTCCTTATCAGGGACACCTATCAACTCCTTCTGGCAGCAAAGAGATGCCATTCATATCTTGGTTCAATGAGTAGCTAACTGCACCCACCAAGGAGAACTAATTGATTTCAAGATCCTTAGATGCATGATTCTCTTATTTACTCAAAATACAAATGTGTCCTTGGAATGAGGATTCAGAATACTTACTAACTTGCCAACTTCACCTTCTACTTGTAGCTTTTGCTTTCACTACTCTTTATCACATTGCATTTACTCTCTTCAATTTTGTGAAATTTTCCTGACTTTAGTGGAGTCCAGACAAAAGACCCAGGAGAATAGTTGGTCCCTGGGGGTCCCATCCCATCCCTGTGACTTCATCTTTAGCTAATTTAAGCTAGTTCCTTTCCTACTTCTCCCCAAGGAGGAATCTTCAACTTCCCCATCTCTCAGATGAGAGAGTGGGGTAGACCAGATGATAGCTTGGCTTCCTTCCAGTTTTCTGAGTCCATCCATCAAGAAGCTTCTGTTTTTAATTCAAACACCCAGCAAGTTTAATCTCCTCCATATCTTAGGCTTACAGCATGAGAAAGACATCCATGGGTAGGAGCTGATGGGAAATTTGAGAGAGAAGGATGAAGCCACTGGGTTAAGGAGTCGTGGCACATATAAATCAAAATGGCTGATCTCCAGGGCCACCAGACTCCTTAGTGCTATAAATAAGGAAAACAGAAACAACTAATGTGACCCTACCTTTTTTTTCCTTATGTAGAAGAAATGACTGGACAACAGTTGCTAAATAAATAAAATAAACATTTAAACTACAAGATGTGTAGTTGCTGTGTTTAAAGAAAGCCTGAGTTAGCGTTTCATTCTCAGTTACCATCTGTGGTAGACTGTAATGTATGGCCCATCCCCTGAGGAAGCATACCTCATGGTATTTACTTCATTATGGAGTCCCCTCTCGCATTGACTTTAGGATCAGTCCTGTGGCTGGCTTTAACCAGTGGGACACTAGCAACAAAGCAAGAAGAAGCTTCAGGATTGTTTGCACATTGGTGTTTGTCCTCTTGTAAGTGCACTCTGGCAGCACCTCCCTCTCAGAAAATAGGTGCCATACTGGGAGAAGCCCAAGCCACATGGAGGAACACTGAAGCTCTCCACCACAGCCTATGCTGAACTCCAGCTAAAAGTCAGAGCCAACTTGCCAGCATGTGAATCAGCCATCTTGGAAAGAGATCCTTCACCCCACATCCCACCCCCATGGAGCCACCTCAGAGAATGCACATGGAGCACAGACAAGCCTTCTGTATCAACCTCTGCTGAAATTGCAGAAACATAAGCAAAAATGTGATTGCTGTTGTTTTAAGCCACAAATGTTTAGGGTGGTTGGTTATGCAGCAGTAGACAACTAAGACACCTCATTCACACTCAGAGGAATCTGGTCCTACTCCCTGGCTTTAACAATATTCCTAATGGTGCTTCTTCTGGGGGTTCACTTGAGTGACTTCAGTCCTACTGTGGTAGGAAAGAACCAATAACCAGCTTTTAAATTCCACTTTTGTGGTAACAATGGCCGGTTTGGTTCTCTGTGCATCTTTGTGAATATAAGTTTATTTTCTTCCCTAAGACAAATCTTTTTGCATAGACAAATAAGAACTGGTGAGCTAGAAAGAGCTGATTTAAGGAAAGGTTCCATAGTTTGCTTGCTTATCAGGTGCATATGGGGTTTGAATGCATCAAGGTCCCAAACCTAAAGGTTAATGTTTTGACACTGAAAATCCATCAGTCAGAGGGTGAGGACGAGGGGACAGTTTGCATTAATTATTAGTCTGACTCTTAATTTGAATCAATGAAAATGCCAGAATGACGGAGATGTTTGGACTGAATAATAATTAGCAAGACTGACATGGGCCTGAACAAAGAGGCATCGAGAGGAGGAAGACAGTGTCTATTAGCAGGAAACAGGCTGAAGAGGCAGGGCTGGGGCTCCATAGGAAGAAAAGGCAAGAATTTGGGCCAGAGAATCTTCACCTGGACTGGAGTCATTAGGGCCAACTGAGAGGAGAAGGGGAGCCCCTGGGCCAAGCAGGGCAGAGCTGAGCTGCCACTCTGCAGTTTGGGCCTTGGAAGGGGGGCAATTTCTGGAGTATCCTAACACTACTGAACTTATGAATTTGACAACAGTTGTTCTTTGAGAAATGGACCAAGTCGTGGAGATTTTTAAGGATCAAGACACGGTTTCAGGGCTGGGGTTGTAGCTCAGTGATAAAAGCTTGCCTAGCAAGTGTGAGGCCCTGGGTTCAATTCTCAACACCTTATTTGAAAATTCCATAACATAAAGGTCCATCAACAACTAAAATAAAAAAAAAATTTTAAAAAGACAGGGTCTCATTTTGAGACCAAGGATGCCCCCTGGATCTTACTTATATATATCAGCTGTCTCAATGAGCCAGCCTGGTTTTCAGATGGATGAAGTGAAGCTCAGAGACTGGAAGGAACTTGGACAAAGTCACACAGCTGGTAAGGGACAAAGATAGAAAGATGCCCAGGTCCTCTAACTCTGCTTACTCCAGTTGTCCTTCTCCCAGGCCCCAGTATTTGGAAGTTTCTTGTAGGTTAATTAGCCTGGTTTATTTCCACACTTTTATGAGAGGTACAGCACCAAGAAGTTAGGTGCATCCCTGGTGGGGAAGAGGATAGGATAATTTAAGAGCCGAATGTTAGTCACATGGGTAAGACAGGAATTAGCAATAGCTGGAAGGGGGAGCTGGCTAATTGCTCAGATTTGCAAGAACCAAGGTTCTTTTGCTCCAAAAGCTTACTTAAAATTCCACTAGAAAGTCATTTCTTTGGATTAAACATTTCTACCTTTCTGTGGCCCTTTAAAAAAAAATCTAAATGCCCCTGAAAGAGGTAGTATGAAAGTAATTCATTTGCATCTTAATGTGAATAAACATAATCAACTCATCTACTCATTTAGCAGACACGTATCAAGTACCTCCTTTACACCAGAACTTGGGCTCCCAAACTGGAGTCCGTGTGTCTAGAAGCTCACCATCTCTTAGGGTAGACTGACAGATGATGACAATATGATAATTTCCCTTTGTTGAACATCTGCTCTGTTTCAAGCACTGGATAAAAAAAAAATCAACCAGATTCCTCTCTTCATTCTCTCCAGAGAAATGCAGTACTTTCCCAAAGCCCTGTAGCTAGTGAATAGTGAAGCTAGAATTTGGACCCGGATCTGTGGGATTCCCATGCTTGAGTGTTTTCCAGAACCTCATACAATGGCCCAATGCCTCTCTACGATAGGAACCAGGTGTGATTAGAGGAGAGTAGAAGCAATAGGTCCAGTTTCTTGGACTTAAGGATACTGGATAGATAAAGGTGAGGGGATATAGAGAGGGCACCAGCATTGTTGGAGTGGGTGGCATTTATAGCCCAAGGAAGAGCCTGGGAAAAGGCATAGAAATATGAAAGGATAATCTGTTTTCCAGAAGTTGTAAGTGGTTCATCAGGACTAAATCCAAGGACTTGAGGAGAATCTAGGCAGGCCAGCTCTCCCAGTGGGAAGCAGAAGAGCTTTTGAAAATATATAGCTTTGAAGTCCAGATCTCCTAGAACTTAATGCTTGGGAACACGGGTCCTGGTGTCAGATCTGGATTTCATCTTATTTCACAGAAGTAATCATTTAATTGTTCTTTAATTGTTCTGTTTCCCACTGGAATCTGAACTCTCTCAGCCAGCAACCATGTCTTGCTGATCGTTGCTTGAAGTATGAAAGTCTCTGGCATATAGTAAGATTTGTGGAAGACCAAACCCATTCTGCCTTTCCTGTTGGACACATGTCCACCCAGGTAGAGATGACATTTCCAGCCTCTGTTGAAGCTAGATGTGGCTATGTAATTAAGTTTTCCCCAATGGACCCAAGGAAGAAGATGAGTATGTAACTCTGCCTTACTTGCTCTGGAAACGACTTGCCCTGAAATCCCTTGCCTCTTTCACCTTACCACCAGCTAAACACAAATTTGTTCCCAGCCTGGCTTTGATCTTATGGATGAGAGCAACAGCATAGCAGATGACAGAGCTGAAAAGTGAAGGATTCTGGATTCTTGAAGAACCACATGGCGACTTCCCTATAAGGCTTAACTACTGACCTTGGGACTGCTACATGGGAGACAAATGAAGTCTTCTCTTTGGTAAGTCACTGAACTAGGGGGCTAGTTTGTTATAGTAGCTGAGCCTTTACTCGGATTAATGAAATGCTCAATAAGTTTGTGTTGGCTGTGTGTGGTGGTGCACACCTTTAATCACAGAGACTGGGGAGGGTGAGGCAGGAGGATCACAAGGTTGTGGTTAACCTCAGCAACTTAGCAAGGCCCTAAGCAACTTAGCAAGATGCTGTCTCCAAATAAAAAATAAAAAAGGTTGGGGATGTGACTCAGTGGTTAAGCATCCCTGGATTCAATCCCTCGTACCAAAAAATTATACACGTGCACACACACACACACACACACACACACATAATGTGTGTGTGTGTGTGTATTTGTTGGATGAAGGAATGAAGTATATCCTGAAAATGTTGGAATCTTGTTTCACTTCTTCAACATGATCATACGTTGGGTGCAGGGACCCTATCTCTGTTTACTGTCCCCAACGTACCTAAATGGGTGCCAGACTCTTGTTGAATTGAATTAAATAGAATAAATTGAATTCTGACTAGATGAGTCTCCCTGGACCAGCTCTTTTAGTAGTTTTGCTTTGCTAGAAGGGGAGAAGGATCATTAAAGAGTTTAGGAAGTGTTTGAGGCTCTTTGGATGAGAAGGCGTTACTAAGCCCGAAAAACGTCAAGGTGGCACCGCTCAGGTAAAAACCTCTTGGGTGACACTAGAAAATTTACAGAATTACAGCTGGAGCTTTGTACAGTGGTTGAAAAGTCACAGGGGAGATGGGGAAGCCCTCTCTGTGGAGAGCAGCATTCTGGCAGCGGAAGCGCATCCAATTTAACAGCATTGCCATACACACCCCAAAACCCTGTGTTGCTGAGAACTCGTTAGTTACATCGGATGTGACATATGGGTGGGTAATATAGTCTGGAGCCTAGATTTCTTTAATTAACCAATAGCAATCAGGAGTGAGGGCAATTCCAGGGGATTGGTAATTGTCTGGAAGTTCTGGATGCCTGCAGGCTGAGCCGCAGGCCAGAAACCCAGCCAGCACTGTCCCTGGGAAGCACGCTGAGCCAAGGTCACCACTGCCATTTTAAACAGGGTCTTTTTTCAAAAAGGTTTAGATCACAGCTGATTGTTGTGGGTGAGGATTTCCTCTGTGATGTATACAACTTTGGGAGAGTGAGCTTGCTGTTTGGGGCATCCCATAGTACCACACGAGTGCACGGACAACCTGCTGGGACTCCAGGGACCAAATCGAACAACCACTGGGTGACCTATGACTGCAGGAGGTGAGGCCAGTTCAGAGTTCTTTCATTTGACAAGAACTTACTTTATAACTAGTGTATATAGGGCTGGAGGCAAGGGCTCGATATTGAGGACTATTTTTAAATGTTTGAAAAAATGCAAAAAAAAAAGATTTAAAAATATATATGGTTATAACATCCACCATGATTGTAAACTCCTCATTTTCATTTCAATATATCCAGTGGGACTTACCCTATGCTCTACAGGGAATTGGAGCTCAGTCAATGTCAAATTGAATGTAAGTTCAAGGAGTGATGCCAACTAGCCCACCAATGGGTTGCTTTAAACAGTATTTTGATATCAGTTTTAATAAACTGATTAGAATGTCATATGATTTTGGGCCTGTAAACTGGTGTTTCTAAAGTGATACAAAAGGTTTTATGCCCCACACTTTAAAGTTGTCAAAATAACTCCCATTACATTCTTTATTTGCTTGGCAAGCTCTTTCTCCCTGAGAATGCAAAAGTAAACAAACACCTGTTGGGCCCCTCTCTGGATCATCACAAATTCCAAATAGAAACAGTATGAATTAATGAGGGCTTTTGTTTACTATTCTAAGTGGAGTTGAAAGATAAACAGGCCTCATTTGTCTGGGCCACAGGACAGTGAACTCAGAACATTCCAGGCTTCAGTTAGGCTACTTAACACCTTTGAGGAGTTCAACTCCCAGAAAGGAAAAACAAAAGGTGGTTCTGGGTCCCTGAACTTCCAAGAGAGCCTCAAGCTATTAACTTGAACATGAAAGGAGGTCAAATTTTTATTGTTGTCCCAAGATTGTGTCTTGGAAAGGAAGAGGTGGAGATTGCATTGCAAGATGGTTCTTAGAGATCTTCACCTATGGAAGGGAGAGCAGGAAGCAGGAGTGGACAGAGGTTGGAGAAGGCTGGGATTAGCAGGGGTTGGGAGGTTCAAGCTGATGCGCATGCCCAAGACTTGGCCAACCCAGCAGGGTGCTCTGGATAGGATTGCCTGCAGAAAGCCTCTGGTTGTGCAGAAATGGCTGGGCCTTTACACCAGCCCCACCACACACACTGTTCAGTTGCAGGATGCAGACCACCCCAGAGGAAGGCATGACCAGCGGCCAGACAGCTCTCAGCAGCCGAGGTGCTTCCCCAAAGGAGCTGACAGCTGGAAGCTGTCTGCAGGCCTCGCTCCTCACAGCTGGGCAGAGCGGCCTTCCTTGAAGAAGGATCTGGGCAGTGCGTCTCTGTCTATCACACTTCCAGAGGCAGAATTGGTTCTAAGTGCTGCCCAGGGCTTTCCAGCTGCTCAGAGCCCCTAGGCTGGCCCCCGCTCTGCCTGGACTGTCAGGCATCCCATGAGCTCCAGGCAGAACTAAGCAAAAGCCCACTTGTCTTTCCCTGTGTGGTCCCTGCCTCCTCCCATTCTGTGTCAGCCCCTTGTTACTTTCTCCTTCTCCCTTAAGTCATAATATTTATTTAAAAAACAGGATCAAACATCAATTCACTGCTGTAGGTCCCGAGACTGAACAGGGATAAACAGAGCCTGGTGCCTGTTCTCAAAGAGCTTACATTCTAGAGGAGAAAGTGCTACTAAGCTCTCAGGGGGGAAAATTGTTTTATTAAGGTTTGGTAAGTATATGAAAGAAATGGTGTTAAAGGAGTCAATAGCAATCACCACTTATGAGATGTTTGCTATGGCCAAGCACTCTTCTTAGACTGTCTATACTATTATCTATGGGAGCTCAGGAGTGAGCTTCTAGTACCATCCTTATGTTCAGGCTTAAGACGTTGAAGAACTTGCATACTATCCCTAATAAGTGGTGGAGGAGGTTTTCGACCCATATAATCCAACTTCAGGATGTGTTACTTTAACCTTTCTGCTGCACTCTCTCTTCTATTTGATACAGATAACAACCTATTGGACTCACTTAGGATGAGATGGAAGAGGAAACATTGGTGGGCACAAAACCAGTGGAGAAGACCCTAGCAAGAAGAAGGGCTTAGAAACCAGCAGGTGGAAATGAGATAAAAAGGGATGCTTTAAACAGGAGAACATCATCAACAGAGCTTGGAAGAAATATTAGTAAGATGCATATCTTTGTTTAGACGTAAGAACTCAAATGCAAGTGGTTTATTTGGGAGATCATTCTAGAAAACACTAGTAGAGGAGTTGGGGGGGAGGTAGGAGAAACACACAGGGCATGACAGACAGCAGATCAAGGGTGTGTTATCCAGCCAGTTACCGCTTTGAGAGCGATCCCTCTGGAAAACTCTAGGGGGTAGTATAGGACATGCCTCAGTTATCACAGCTCAGGGACAAGACAGCTGGGGTATTTATCCACCAGATCCCACTGGGCATTGGTCAAATCCTCCTCCCAAGTTTGGGAGGGGTAGGGTATGGGGACATTGATTACCTGACATCTCCTTCCTGTTATGTGATGAGGTAGAGCAAATTCCAGAAGCCAAGCCCTCAGGCAGAGAGGCAGGTGCTGACATTGGGAAGTCCAACCTGCATGGGCAAAAATACTAGGTATTGTGGGAGTATGGTCATAATACTGACAGACTGAGCTAGGGCACATTCTGGGTATGGCGTAGAGTAGCTCTGTTGAGAAGAGGAGAATAGGTCTTACGATACACTGCAGAATACCTCCCAGATATCCACATATAATGCCTAGACCTGTGACTATATTACTTTACATGGCAAGGGGGCTTTGAAGATGTGATCAAGTTGGGGATTTTTGAGCTGGAGAGAACATCTTAGATTACTCAAGGGGAGCCCAATGGAATCACTAGGGTGCTTAGAAGGAAGACAGAAGATCAGAGTCTTTTATAGGAGATGTGATGATGGAAATAGAGTTTGGAGCCACGTGAAGAAGGGGCCAGAAGCCAAGGAACATAGGTGACCTCTAGAAACTAGTAAAGGCAAGGCTATGAACTCAGCCTTTGGAGCCTTCAAAAGACACCAACCTTCCTGTCACCTTAAGCTAAGTAACACTGATTTGGGGCATCTAGCCTTCAGAAGTATAAGAGAATAAATGGGTGTCATTTTAAGTCACCACATTTGCAATGATTTCTTATAGCAACAACAGGAAACTAATACAGACCTCTTATATCCAGCCAGTGTGCTCTCTAGCATAATTTTTTTTTCTTATCTGTCAGCATCCTGTATTTATACAGCACTTAATTGAAAGAATTTTCCCTGTGGCACTCCACAATGACTCCTTGGTGTAGGTAATAAAGGTCTTGCCTCCTTTTTCTGAGAAAATGGAGGCTCAGAGAAGCCAAAGTATTTTTCCTGGTATGCTTAGCACGTTGGCAAAGGGAGAAACTTTTTCACCTGCAGTCCTACTGTGTTCCTGGATCTGCATGGCTTGCATGCTGTGGACCCTTGAACTCAGAAGCAGAGTTTTTGCTTCCAGAAACTACTGCTCCAGCTGCAGTTCTGCCTGTGGTTGGGAAGATCCTCAGGATGTTATCACTGGAGACTGTACCCTTTGAGGTCTTAGCCCAGGAAGGAAGGCAGCCATGATAGAACACCCCTGGGGGTTCATCTTAGACTAAACAATTTCCTAAGCCCACCTGCCCTTGATCTCCATTTTCTGATCTTCTTCATCCATCAGTCTATTAAAGAACCTTTTCAAGAATTCACAGTATATAGGAGGGGCCTCTCAAAATATCAATCTCCTTTATTTCACCTTAGGGTAGTGACAGAAGAGGTAGAGATATTCTGAACTCTGCTAGTAGTCAACTAAATGACCTTGGGCAAGTTATATTAACTCTCAGGCTTAATTTCCTGGCAAGACAATGATTTCTGGTTTCCCTTACAAGAAAAGAGATAGTTAAAAGTCACCTCTGTAGGATCACTTAGTAAGAAGTTCACCTCAGATTATTTTACCCACAAATTTTTAGGGAATCTAAATTTCTACCATTAGATATGGATGTCTTTGGGGAAATAATCTTCTATTTTCAAGAGTCCCCTATTAAAATGAAAACACCCTGAGCAGCAGCTATATCTTGGGTTATAATGAACTACAACTTTAACCCAGGATGGCCATATTCTCTCTAGTCTTGTTCCAAGCCCGAATTTAGAACAACAGAAGAATGAAGCCTCTTTAGTAGGAAGATGGAGAGATTTTCCCTACAAAGAGAGGTAAGGAGATACCAATAAAATTTTATGCTGTCTTATGATTTCATTCAAGGTCTGAACTTAATCTCATCGACTCACATCATCAGCCAGTGATCTATTCTTGGTAATTATTGCTTCCTAATGCAGACTCAAGGAAACACATTCATAAACCCAAATGCCATTTTACAAAAGTTTCTATGCATTGGACGTGAAGGAGTGGATGTATAATAAAAAATTTCTGATAAATCTGGTGCGCTGTTATAGTTTGAATGTGAGTGTTCCCCCAAAGGCCCCTGTGTTGAAGGCTTGGTTTCCAATGCAGCAATATTCAAAGATGAGGCTTTGGGGAAGTAATTGGATCATGAGGGTTCTGATCTTATGAGTGGATCAATCCATTGGTGAGTTCATGATTGAATATACTATTGGGAGATGGTGGAAACTACAGAAGATTGGCCTAATTAAAGGGAGTAAGTCACTGGATGCAGGTCCTAGAAGGGTATACCTTGTCCCTCGCCCCTCTCTCACTCTCTATGCTTTGGATCACCATGAGGTAAGCAACTTTTTCTGTGCTACATTCCCTACCATGTTGCTCTGCCTCACCTCAGGCCCTGAAACAATGGACCTGAGTGATCATGGACTTCTGAAACCACGATCCAAAATAAATCTTTCCTTATTTAAGTTGTTTTTCTCAGGTATTTTGTCATGGTAATGGAAAGCTGATTAACACAATTTTCCTGCATTTATTTACTGGAAAAGTCAAAGTACAGAAGTAAAGTTTGATTGATGCCATCGCTGGGGACTCCAAGAAAACAGGGACTGAGGCCAACATACTTGCTGGTACTTAATGAAGGAGGTAATCTCAGGTCAGTGGGAGTGAGGGGGGGAAAGGAAGAAAGGAAAATAAACATAAGGCAGTAGATTCCAGGAGATGCACAGTTTGTAACTTAGGAATGGTGGGTGTCTTCAAGGACCCTGTTAGAGAACCACTGCATTTGGAACCATCTTAGGGAGCTGGGGGCCCCAATGCTAATCCTTTCCTATCACTTATCTGTCTTTTGTCACAGCTCACTGGGGCAGGTGTGATACCTCCCCCACAAAACCAGGCTGTGATCTTTATTCTCTACAGAGTTTTGTAGGGAATGAAGCCCAGAGACACTACTGTGATATCACTTCATAGCTGCAGGAACTGGAACACTCACTGAGGCCACTGTGGCAAGGAGGCACAAGTAGCCAAGGACTGAGGGTCAGGGGAGATGGAAAACTGGAATGATGCTTAAACTTGGTCTGGAAAATTAAAAAAAAAAAAAGAATAGTCATTAAGATTTATCTCATCTGATTCTCATACAGGGTCAAAGCCTAAAGAGCCAACTGTCCTCCTGTATTGACTTCATATACTATCAAATGATACTGGAAAGTTCCAGAGTTTAGCATTCAAACCACCTGTGCACACTGGCTAACACATATGGGAGTAAGTCAGCAATTTGCTGAACCATATTACCACCAATTTGGATATGAAGAAAATAGTTCCTCAGCCCAAGCACAATGGATGTTCCAAATTATCAAGGCACACTCTGTAGATGGCTGTCTTCCTTCCTGGAAAGTTAGCAGAATAAAATAAACAAATCTTGAATAAGGGCTTCTGTATTTCAGTTTGTTCTCTCATTTCAAATCTATTGTCCTGAGAATATGCCTGAGCCCATAAAGCTAGACTATGAAAGATGTAAAGAGCAGAGTCTAGTCATCCCAATCACACCAAGAAAAGCCATTCTAAATCAGCTGATAACAAGAAGACCCTCACACATATGAATGAACCTAGCCAAGGTCAACAGAGCCAGCCAGCTGCCCCACAGCTGACTGAACATGGGTGGGCAAACCTGACTGAGACAAGCTGGGTTCCCCCAGAGCCACTGAAACTTACATCTGGGGTGAAAGAAATGTTTATTGTTCTATGCCACTGACATTTTTGTGGCTTTTTTTGTTACACAGCATTACTGTGGTGATAGCAGACAGCTGTAACTCCATCAACTCCAAGTTGAACTCTACCTCTGTGAATTCCCATTGTTTCTCTCTGTACCAGTTTCTTATTTTCGTAGTTCTTTCATATGCACAAGTGTCACCTTCCAGATCTGACTGCAGACTCTTGAGAGTTTGGGTTTACATTTCTCTGCTTCCTTACAGAGTACTTAGAGGCACACTGAGCAAAATATTGATGTGGTTTCTGAGCCCCCATGGGTTTCCAATGCCACTGGTATTTGCTTTTCAGAATTTTAGATCATGAGAACTAGAAGAGAACCTACATAGCTTTAGACCAACTCCCTCCTTTTATAGATGAGGCTAAGAGAAATTAAATTGCATTTTTGTGGCCACATGACTCAATAGAAGCAGAGCTAGACATACAGGCCAGTTTTCCTGGCTGTGATTCTAGTACTCTTTCCCCCAGTAGCAAAACCAGTTCCACAACTGATTGGCAAGTGCTGCCCAATATCAGTGTGATGAGATGATTCTGAGGCTCAGTCAGAGCATGGTAGGACAAAGTCCATGACCAATTAGCCATCTCTTCCAAGAATAAAGAAGTAGGGTAACATCTCCACCACCTGTGATTGATTATTGGTTCATCTGTTGACTCATTTATTACAAAGCTGCCATTTTGTATATTTTACCTTCCACTACTTTCTGTTTTGAGTAGACTTTGAAAATTCCAGAGGCCCTATCTACACACTTCTGTGTATGCCCAAGATCAGGAATCCCTTTTTCTACTTGCAAGCAGCATCTTTTTCTTGTCTTGACCATATTTTATTACAAATGTGATTTACATACTATTTGTTTAACCCAAACAACAGTTATATATAAAGATTAATTGGAAGGTATGCCTACTTACCAACCAACCACCAACTCCTTTCTAAGAGGTATTCACTGCTGAAATATTGGAGAGTAAAATCCCTGCTTAAAATAGAAGAATCTTCTTTATTGGTTCTTTTTAGTTATATATCGTAGTATAATTCTGATATAATTATATGAACATGGAATGGGACTCACTATGGTGTACTTGTATTGATTCGGTTATTTGTGGGTTTTTGTTTTTTGTTTTGTTTGTTTGTGGTTTTTTTTGGTGTTAAGTTTTTGAGTTCTTTTGTATATCCTGAAAATTAATGCTATCTCTGAGGTGCAGTTGGCAAAGACTTTCTCCCATTCTGTAGGCTCTCTCTTCACATTCTTGATTGTTTCCTTTGCTGTGAAGAAACTTTTTAGTTTGATGGTAAGGCAGCATTTTTGAAAAATCTTATTCTGGTGATACTTTTCAAGATGATGAGCACACAGAAATGGAGTCCCAAACTAAAGGAAGACTGAAGATTTGAAAAATCAATGTCAGAATGTGTCACAGAGCTCACAGCAGCCATGGTGATATCATAAGCAGAAAGAACAGGCTGTTGTCTTTTATGCCTGCCCCCCTCCAAAAAAAAACTGGGTTCTCCTTGCTCTGGTCAATGTCATCAATACCCAAGTTAGGAGGCAGGGATATCACTGAATGCAATATGGTTGACCTTGAACTGCATTAGGAAGCTAATGATCAGGTCTGATGAGAACCCATGGACAGAGAAATTGAATGGGAGTAGAATGAAATGGGGACTTTATTTTCTTTCCTTCTTCCTGAAGAAGATTGAAGTGTCCTTTTCCATTGTCCTCTCCTTGCGTGGGTCTCAACTTGATGTTGCTTTCTGAAGAAAGTGCTCTCTGATACTCTTGATGTAGGGTTAAGAGCCCAATTATATGTCCTCATGTCTCTTATATTTTTTTCTTTGTAACAGGGACATTTTGTTGAATCTGAAATCCATCAATTATAAGATGTACCAACATTTTATGTACCAATCATAAAAAAGGGCCACTATTTAATGATAACACAATGCTTTCATACCTCTTAAAATTTTTTGCTGTATAGTTATTAAAAGAGCACTTTTAAATATATTTAGACAGATTTGTATGATATAGCACTCTTGTGCAAAGGAAAATACACTTGAAATTAACTGGTTGAGGTAATTATCCTTAACTTTCTTCACATGCAGAATTCTCCTTGGCAGGCAGGGGATGGGGGAAGGAGGAGAGATTGGTTAATGGGTACAAAGTCACAGCCAGATAGGAGGAATGTATTCTGATGTCTTATTACACAGAAGGGTGATGGTAGACAATAATATTGCATTGTATAATTCAAAACAGCTAGAAGAGAGCATTTTAAATGTTCTCACCACAAAGAAATGATAAATGCTTGAGATGATGGGTAGCATAAGTATACCAAGTTGATCATTATCCAATTTGTAAATGTAGAAAAGCATCACATTGTACCCCATAAAGATGTACAAGTATTCAATGTCGATTTAAAACATAAGTAAATAAATAAAAAATTTAAAAGAGTTTGAATATTTGAAATCAATTTATGATTTGGAGTCATCAAGGTCTACTTTCTGCCACCCAGGCTTGGCATCCTCACCATGGCCACCACACCATCCCTCACTTCTTTCTCTACCCAAGCCTCCCATCAACATCACCAGTACTGAAGCTTCTGGGCTCACTATTAGCCAAAGGCCTCCACTGACTCTTTAACTCACACCGTCCCCATAAAAGTTTCTTTGGGTGAAAAGGCCTAGAATTGTTTAGATCCTCAACTTTTAAATGTGGATTTGGAAGCTCAACACCATGAAGTTGTTTGGTTGAATTTTTTGATGTTATAGTTGTTCTTTTTGGATATACATGACAATGGAGTGTATTTTGACATATCATGGAGTATCACTTTCCATTCTTGTGGTTGTACATGAGTCGGAATTTCACTGACCATGTATTCATATATGAACATAGGAAAGTTCTGTCCAATTCATTCTACTGTCTTTCCTATTCCCATCCCTCTCCCTTCTGTTCATTCCCCTTTGTCTAATCCAATGAACTTCTATTCCCACCCCCTTATTCTGTGTTAGCATACATATATCAGAGAAAATATTAAGCCTTTGGTTTGGGGGGCTGGCATATTTCAATTAGCATGATAATTTCCAGTTCTATCCATTTAGCTTGGTTGAGTTTTTATGGCAAAGTCACTCACAGAGCTGGTACAAGAGCCCAGGTAGTCTGACTTCTGTTGAAATGTCCCCTCTGCAAACCTTGCACACATTCATTACTTCTACAGATTAAAATCCATGACCCTCAGAAGAAGGTGGTTCTCAAAGCTTGAGCCTTGCAGGGTAATGCACCAAAGTGGTAACTGCAACCCTGTGACTTCCTGAACAGTGGGATGTCAGGCTAGTTGCTCCACTTCACTAGGCCTCAATTTCCTCAAGGAAAAAAATGATGCTATCAGACTCCTTCCTTCTCAGGGCTTTTGTGAAAAATCAATAAGCTAATGCTGGAAATGAGGATAACAGTACCTAGCACATAATGAGGGTACACTTACTTTTAACTACAATTTTCATTACATTACATGCACAAGAGTGTAAGGTTGGTGCTGCACAGAAATGAGAATTGTCTTATGGAAGCGACAGTCCCCATGCCTAAATAAATCCAATGCAAGAGCATGTCTAATGGATGCTATTACACAAGGACAGACTGTTCTGGATGCAAAGAGAAGTGAAATTTTCATTTGATTCAAGACATGCATGCAGTCTTGAGGGCAAGACCTGGCATTTGAAGGATGGGAAAAAGTGACAAAGGTTGGAGTGGGGTAGTGACATTCTGTGAGGGCAGGGAGGGCATTTGACAGGAAGGGCAACAGCCTAAGCCAAAGGCAGAGATCTGTAAGCATAAGGTGTATTCTCACAATTGTTACTTGTTTACTTTAGCTGAAAATTAAATAAATATGGTGCAATAAAAAAGCAATGAGTTTTATTCTGTGGGAAAATGAGAGTCATTGAAGGACTTCAGGTAAGAGAATGTCTTGCTCAGTGATGCCCTTTAGAAGGATAACATTGGCAGTATATAGAATGACTCAGTGGGGGACAAGAGGGGCGGCAAGAAGACTGCTAAGAGGCTATTCAATAGCCCTGGAAAGAAGTATGGAGGGACAGATCTAGGGCAGGGCTGATAAGAACCTACAGAGACCAATTTGAGTCACTTCACAGAGGGAAAATCAAGTGATTATTCATGGGATGGCAGGGGCAGGCAAAAGGACAGGAAGAGGGAGCAGTTGAACAAGTCCCTCCATCTGTTTGAGTCCAAGTGGCTGAAGCCATGAGGAGATAAACAACAGTCCCCTGAAAGGTGGTTAGGCTTGGATGGAGGGGCTGAACATGGCACTAGAGGAAATGGCCCAGGGAGAGGGGTAGCATCCAAGAGATCAGGACTCGGGATGTGACAAAAGCAGGGATACTCCTTGTGTAGGAATCAGATTTTTTTAAATCTATTTATATATGACAGTGGAATGCATTACAATTCTTATTACACATATACAGCACAATTTTTCATACCTCTGGTTGCATACATAGTATATTCACACCAATTGGTGTCTTCGTACATGTATTTTGGAAATGATGTCCACCATCATTTCTAACCCCCTTCCCCCTCCCTTCCCCTCCCACCCCTCTGCGCTATCTAGAGTTTGTCTATTCCTCCCATGTTCCCACTCCCTATCCCACTATGAATCAGCCTCCTTATATCAAAGAAAACATCCAGCATTTGTTTTTTTGGGATTGGCTAACTTCACTTGGCATTATGTTCTCTAACTCCATCCATTTACCTGCAAATGCCATGATTTTTTTTTCTCTTTTATTGCTGAGTAATATTCCATTGTGTATATATACCACATTTTTTTTAAATCATCCATTCATCTATTGAAGGGCAGGAATCAGATTCTTAAGACAGAGCAGCACCCATTGTCCAAGTAAGCTTGTCACAGTTAAATTCCCTGCAGCATGAGAATAGATGACTCTTTCTTCCACGGCCCATCAGATAAAGTAGTTGGATTTCACTGGGTGGGCATAGTATGTGCAAAAATGTCAATTTTAACATTAGAATCATATTCAGTGGAAGTAGACTGTCCTATTAGGAGAGAAAAATACAGGAACCTGAGGTGACCTGGGGACCTGCCCTATCCCAGGCAGTTAGTGTGGAGTCACCTACCCTGCCCAAATTGTTCTCCCCGTATCTCTTACTTCCTTGCATGTAATCATGTCTAATTTGCTTTAGTAAAATGTGTATTCCAGAAATCTACTGTATTTATACAAAGCTCTTTATCATGTGTGGAAGGTCGTAGAAAATAGAGAATATAGGCCCTGCCTGGCAGAAACTCTCCATTTAAGTGAGATCAAGCTAAAAACCCTAACTGGTAACAACTTCAGGCTTACCTAGTGGCAAAGACAAGATTTTATTTTTCTTCAGATATACAAAGGCTTTTGGAGAACTTTAGAGAATGAAAATGGACCTTTGGAAAGAAGATGTTAAAAAGAGATGAGTACTGATTTGGTTCATGAAAGGAAAAAAAAAAGGCAGTTGGAAGCAATAGGAAGGAATGCAGATGATGCTTCCAGTGAATGGAACAACACAGGCAAAGACAGAGATTTTAAACGATCGTAGCATATTGGAACACAATTAATGTATCAATTAGGATACCATTAAGTTGTAAGTAACAGAATACTCAAGGGGCATTATAGATAAATAAGTAGCACTTAGTTTATATAACAAGAAACCTAAAAGTTGACAGTTGCAGTGTGGATTCAGTCATTCAAAGATGCCAGAGATGGCATTTCTGCCATTTTTATAGCTTTTCTCTCATGTTGGTCACAATAGGGCTGCTTAGCTCCAGTCATCACATCTGTGCCTACATTCAACATAGATTAAAGGGAGGAGGTAATGCCAACTATTTTAGTTTGGATCTTTCTAAAAGTAGAGCTCAAAATAAAGAATTGGGGGCATATACTTTATTTGGTAACTGATTCCTGGAAGCAAAAGAGGAAGCAAGAAGAGTAAGACAGGAAAGAAGAAAAAGCCAAAATGAGGGTTTTTTAAAAGGCTGCTGGCCACATGTGGTGGCGTACACCTGTAATCCCAGCAGCTCAGGAGGCTGAGGCAGGAGGATCGCGAGTTCAAAGTCAGCCTCAGCAACTTAGTGAGGCGCTAAGCAACTCAGTGAGACCCTGTCTCCAAATAAAACAGAAAAAAAGAGCTGGGGATGTGGCTCAGTGGTGAAGTGCCCCTGAGTTCAATCCCTGGTACAAAAAAGTGGGGGAGTTACTGCCTTGAGCAACAGGAGCTCAATCATAGCTAGAATTTCTGAGAAGTTTACACAATGCTCCCCAGACTTGTACCCCTGAAGGACCAGTGGTTCAAATGTCTGTCCACTAAGCTCTTCTTCCCATTGATTAAAGGTCAAGAACAAGGTCATGAATTCCACACTTACAGGCTTTGCTATGTGTGCCGGCCCAGTGAGCTTCCACAGTGTTGGTGAAGGCCCACTAGCAGAGAAAGAGAGATGCACAGCATACATGGAGTTTGCGGGACGGAAATCAGAACAACACACATCTGTCCACCACAGGTGCAACTGAAATCAGAGGTGGGCAGAGGGCACAGGGCATCACAGCCATCTGCCGCACCAGCAGACCTCCCAACATCTTATTGGCCACTGTCCGCTGAAAGAAGGCTGGCAGGTGAGTAACTCAGCTCACAAGCCTCTGGAACAGAAAAAGGGAGGGGGAGAAATGATTGGAAAGGGTCAGGGACAAAAAAAATATGTAAGATTTCAGATTCAGAAAGGATGTGTAGCTTAGATCATCAACTCTGATCATCTGCTCTTTGTAAATTTATAAATGAGTTTCTTGCCTGGCCCAGTCCTGCAGTTGGGATAGAGCTGGGTTTCAAACCAGCCTTCCAGTTTGAGATCTTTCCACTTTCTCCATAATAACCCTCTTAGGCTGCAGAAGAATGTCTTGGCTGGAGAGCTGTTTAAAAAAGAAAGAAGGAAACGAAAAGAAAAAGAAAAGGCCCCTGCATATCCAAGGTGGGCTCTGTTGTCACAAGACCTGGAACAATAAGCCCAGGCATTTGGACTTGGTCTCAGGGACAATGGGGAGCGATTGTAGAATCTTAAACAGGAGCATGGCAATTTGAGTTGCTTGTAGGTAGATATTATATAAATATAAGGGGTTATTTCTCTGTTGATTATGGCTGCTGATCCAGCCAAGGGGAAATGGAGTGCTGGACAGGCTCGTACCTCCAGCGGCGACTGCAGGTGCTGTCAAAGGGAGGTGCAGGCTGCTGTCTGACATTCTCAAAAGGCCCCTGCTCTCCCGAGAATGGCTTGATGCTTATTGCTAATAACAAGGCTGGCAGCCGGCTGAAGCTTTCACTCAAAATTCTCCGGCTTTCAGTAATCAAAGCCAGGCCTGGGTTGTTCCTTGGCCCTCGACTGCAAAAGGAATTTCCTTTATTTTTGAACATGGAGAGAATAAAAAGAAGTACAAGTTGTTTTATAAGACAAGTGGGGCAGCAATTTGAAATAGGCATTTAGGCATCTCTTAGGGATTAACATCGGGACTCATTTAAGGGCTTGGAGTGTTAATAAGGATGAGATGTATTTATTTTTCCCTGGGTTCTTTTTTAGGAATCCCTGGGCAGCGTTCTGGATTGATCTATATTGGTTTGAATTTCTCACATCCCCCCATCTTCTATGCCAATTTTCCCACCCCTCCTTTTGACTGAGTCGCATCTCCTGTTAACTTAGAGAAAATACCCTCGCCAGGACCAACAGCTGGGCATAAACAGTACCTACAAATACTGTTCATTGGGTTGAGGCAGCTCAGCAAACAAAATGGTCTTCTTTTACCCAGGGAATCTGGTTTGAAAATTGGACATTAAGTTACACTTCTAATTGAAATGAATTTGATAGTTTGAGAACAGTCCCCAGTGATCCCAGCCCACATCATAAAAACCACCATAGGCAAATTGGCACCATTCAGCCTTGGCTCAAACAGGCTAGGGAGTAAAAGAAGATGTAAACTGAATTTGTGGTTGTTTTTATCCTCAGATAGACAGGCTGGAGGGAGCTTCCAGAGGAGAACTCTTGGGTTGGATTACATCATTTTCCTGACAGTCTGAGAGGCAGTGTGGTATAGAAGAAAAGTGGTAGACAGTAGTTGGTATTTGTTCTTTGGTGAGTTATTACATTATTGCATGCCTCAGTTGTCTTGTCTGCAAAACGAGGATAATGCTATTAATATGGCTTATGAGTAGCATTGGGCTCCAGCAATGACAGCCAAATTATTGGTTCAATGGATTGAGGCAAACTTCAGAACCAGAGGTCCTCACTGCTAGGCTGGTGTCCACCTCACCAGCAGGCTTCCAAAAGTCAAAATGTGTGTCCTCTCATGAAACTTGGCTGCCAGGGTAGATGAGCTCAAAGCAAAGGACAAAATAGAGGATACTCAAAGGTTTACAGTAAATTGTCATCAGGGTGCCTTGAACTGACTCCTTATTCAGCTCAGGTGCATCTACTTAAGCGAAATCATGTATGTATTTTACATCTCCTCTGAAAGATGCCAGCTCAGGAATGTTCTCCTGCCAGGCACCATACTAGGGTTCTACACTTTCCTCTCTGCAACTATGCCAGGTAGATTTTAATATTCCCATTTTGCAGATTTGAAAAACGAGACATGGGAAGGTCACACAGTTTAGCTAAGGTCAAACAGCTAGTACATTACTGAGTGGAAATGGCACATATCATTTAATAGTCAAAATACAAAATCTTAACTATTTTTCCTCTGAACCTTCTTGCATTGCCACATGCATGAGCCTTTGGGGGATATCTCACACACAAACCATAACAAGGTTCCTCTGATGAATACCCTTTGCTTAGTGCTCCCACTACCCTGGAATGACTTTTTATATCTGCATTGCAATCCTCTTGGAGAACCCAACTTTGATAGGCCTCAAGGCAGAGAGAGCTCACCATATGCATTTAGTGGAACTGAAGGAAGACTGGTGTGTCTGGAGCAGATAGAGTGAAGGGACAGTGGCTGGCAAAGAGACATGGGCTAGAATATGATATGTGATTTGGAAGCAGCTGGAATTTTATACTAAGTGTATTGAGAAGATGTTGAAAGGATTTTTAAAAATTCACCCTAACTGCTGTGTGAATTGGAAGGGCTAGAACACAAGTTTTGAGAAACTTTAGTCAGTGAAGTGGAGAATGTGAGGGAGGACTATTCTAGAAAACCAGCAGTGCTCAGTGAAGGATTAGATCATCAAGGGAGGCAGCTCATGGAAAGGGAAGCAATTGGCAGAGGGAACTGCCATTTTCTAAGATGGTAAAGTATTGGTGGATCAATAACAGATTTGGGAGAGAAAGTCAAGCATCCAATTGTAGCCGTGTGGAGTTTGTGATTATTGTATACAGAAGGGCAACACTGAAGATTGGACTGACCAGGAAGTAAGCCCTTGGAGGCCATGAACATACCAAAGGGATTGGAAGCTCTGAGAGCTGACAAAGAAGCTTGAGGAAGCTTATGTCCCTTTCCCTTCAGCCCATCTGCTAATGTCTTATTCCTGTGCTTCCAAAACCTTCTAAAACCTTACTTCCTTTCAGGAAATGTTCTTGGGTGGAAAGGTCTCAACTTTTCCGAGCCCCCTCAGAAGGGGATAAGGGTCTGCCCAGGCCTGTTCTTTCTGCCTTTGGAACATAAAAGTCCTTACTGTTCCTCAGGCTATTCTTAGCTTTTCCCTTTGTATCAGTCAGCTTTCTGTTACTGTAGCAAATACCCAAGAGAACCAACTGATAAAAAGAAAAAAATATTGTCATTGAGTTTGGGAGGTTTCAGTCCATGGTCTGTTGGCCTCATTGCTTTGGACCTGTGAGGAAGCAGCACATTGTGGCAGGAAGTATGGGGTACGGCAAAGATGCTCACCTCATGGTGGCTAGGAAGAGAGGAAGAGACCGGATCTCATGATCCCCTTTGAAGGCATGCCCTCAATGACTGTACATCCTCCGACTGGGCCATATCTCTTAAAGCATCTCTCATTAGTAGCCACAGGCTTGGAGACAAAGCCTTCAACACAGGTGTGTTTGGGGAATACTCTAGGCCTAACTATAATGCCTTTCAACCTAAATACCAGTGTCTGAGGAGTCTTTCTTGCAATTTCTATACCCCACCATCCTTACAGACAAGATTCCCTCAGGGCTGGGGAATCAACTGCTTCAGAGGAGAAAGGAGCGCCTGGCCCAGGGCAGTCTGGGGACTTGGGAAGGTGCCCCTTCTACCTGCCTAGCTCTAAAACGCTCCACATAAAACACTCTGCTAATATCTAGAATGTGCACCATAGATATGCAGGACAAGTGTATTGAATGCATGGGGTCATTTTATCATTTGGTCACGGGATCAGCATGTCTGTCATAGAGCCCATCTCTTTGATATTACCTTTCAGAATAAATGAAAACAATCTGGCCATTATTTCCCAGGCAAGCACATGTCAAATAAAAGTTCCTCATAGAGATGTAGCTTGCTGCAGAGCAAAATGCAAGGGAAGAGAGTCTCTCCCCCTTTCTCACTGATATAAAATGGGATGACAATCCCAAATCCCAGCTTTATAACCTAGGTGGTCTGAGGACCTTCGGCCTTTACAGAGAGATGGTGGTCTTCTGCCATTAGCCTTTCGCCCCCACTCCAACACCAAGTCTTCTTTGTTGAATGGAACAATCCCAGTTTCCCCTCATTTCTTCAGATGTGACATTTTGCAGGAAAACATTTGATGACTGCAGCCTCGGGAATCGGCAGAGATTCACAGTCAATAAGCAGTATTCTGGACATTCGTCAAATGGTGGCCCTGCTCACTCCTTCCTTCCCCTTCTAGAAGCCTACCGATTGCTCTGGTAGGGAATTTCCCATCTGCCATTGTGTTACCTGGGTAGGTGCAGGAAATACCGAGAAGCCTGCCCAGGGTCCATGGAACCTTCTCCTTTACTATCCTGATCCAATAAAGGGCAGTCATACCATCTGATCTTTGGGGAAGATCCTGAATCTTGAGCAGAGGGACATGCAGCCAAAAGCTGGCTTGGAGGACATTCATTGCCCAGGAGTGCTCTCGTGTTCCAACTTCTATAGTGCCTGCTGCTTAGTGAGGTGCCTGCCCATCATTTATTGAAGCTCCAATTCCCATAACATCCCCCTTTGCCCAAGGTGGCCAAGAGTCAGTTTCTGTCACTTAACCCCCCCCCCCCCCAAATTTCAAACTGATGTAGGCAATTTCTGAAAGGGACACTATATCATCATTACTATCCAGCAACACTGAAGAGGAGGATTAATTAGCACCAACCCTCTTCCTTCACCTATCAATGGGGCGGTCCACAGAGGATTTATCCCTGAGCCACTAATGAATTTTGCAACTGTCACAAAACCATGCAAATAAGTAAGATCCACATCTGCTGAGCACCATCATGAGGTCAAACTGTGGGTAAATAAATGCTTGCTTCAAGGAGAGGGTAAATCCTAAGGTGAGGAGTGACAGGGCTTTGTTTGCATAAACCCAGCAAGGTATTATGGGTAGGATATTAATTAAATCATGCTCCTGGGCCTCACGAAGCCCCAGCTCAATGGCTTCAGCTTGTTGACAAACTGAACGCAGGGCCCCCGGAGAGAGCACTAACATTTTGATGAACACAGTTGGTTGGGGTGATGTTTCCTAACTAGCATTTTAATATAATTTTTGATGCTTTATCTGAGCAACCTGTAAAAAAAAAAAATGTTCGGATAAAAGAGAAGGGCAAACATCAAATGTCCAAGAGATAAAACTTCCATTGAATCTTAGTCCACTGGAATTGCTTCCTGGGAAGATTCCTCTGCTACCCTTGCTCAGCCCCAGGCCTTCCTTTCTCGCTCCTTCTCAGCCCCTCCCCAGTGCACGCATGCCTGAGAGAACATCTCTGAATAATGTTGAAGCTGCCTCGGGTTTAAATGAAGTTTTAATGAGTCTGAGAGTCTGTCTGAGACCCCTTCAATCTTTCCTTTTTGTTCTTCTTTCCTTTTTGAAGAAATTAACCTGATGGCAGGTACTGTCTTCGTGGAAAGGGCTTTTATTTTCAGGTTGAAATGAAAGACCCCATCCCAGCTGGAGTAGAAGGTTGGTCATTAAAAGACCCTCGGTGGCCACCAGACGTGTCCGCTCTCTGAGAGACACTGACCGGGTATGTTCAAGTTCCTCGTAATTGACTAATGACCCTGGTCCACCCAACCCCACCATTCCCATCTTCATTTGCACTACATGGCCTCTTTCAGCTCAAAATTTCATGCTTCGCTGGAGGATTATAAAGCCTCTTTTATCTGAGAATATGCAGACAAATATGAACTAATTAATGCTCCCACTAGCCCCCTGGGAGTGTGCAATTGTCCTATGGCCCACCAGCTTCCCAGGCATTCCCCGATGAGGTGCTGGTGCCCTGCTTCACCCCTCCCCTCCCTCACCACCCCCAGCAACTCCCAACCCTATTTCTTCCAAAAGATGCTTAGAATCCCCCTACCTCATGCCGTCTCTGCTTCTCCAAGGTGGTTACTTGCCTTGATTAGGAAAGCAGAGCTTCCCTCCTCTCTCTCTCTCTCTCTCTCTCTCTCTCTCTCTCTCTCTCTCTCTCCTCTCTCTCTCTTCCTCCCACTCCCCTTTCTCTCTCTCTCCCAGGGATTGAACTCAGGGGCACTCAACCACTGAGCCACATCCCCAGCCCTTTTTCTATTTTATTTAGAGACAGGGTCTCCCTGAGTTGCTTAGGGCCTTGCTAAGTTGCTGAAGCTGGCTTTGAACTCATGATCCTCCTGTCTCAGCCTCCTGAGCTGCTGGGATGACAGGCATGTGCCACCATGCCAGGCCAACATGGATTTTCTTTGGGTCTCTTAAACACCAAGCTCTCTCCTGCTTCAAAGTCTTTGCACTTGTTATTACCTCTTCTAATATTTGGACCAAGAAGTGTCAAACTGTGACTGATCTGACTCATGAGCTGAAGTGTAAAGGATTGTTGTTCTAAGACTGAGTTTGAGGATGGTTTTTTTCCAATGCTCTTGTAGCATCAGCTAACTGTAAGAGCATCTGTTCTTTCTTCCAACAAGTGCACATGGATTTTACTGCAGAGATCCCTTCTCCACTCTCCATCCCCATGATTCTGGTGGGGGTGACCCCATCCCCAGCTCCACACCTAGCCAGTCAGAGCTTCTATCCCTCTGGTCAGAGGACTGGTTCAGATCCAGTATGTAACTGCCAAGTTCTGTCAATGAGATTTGTTATCCCAGAAATTTCTCTGGAAACAATGATTTTGAAAAAAGAAAAAAGGTCTTTCTTACAGTTTCTGAACTCCGAGGTAGAGAAAACTACAGCTGCTACCAGGAAAAAGAGCCAGGCTAAACCCCAGAGGGAACTCAAATTGAATGGAAAGGCACAGAATTCTGACAACACCAGTTGAGTGCCTGAATCCAACCATTCCTGATGACCTGCCCTTGCATTCTCCAATTTCATAAAACATAGTCTCTTTTTTCTCTTTTCTAAATTTTGTTGTAGTTGTAGATGGATAGAATGCCTTTATTTTATCTTTTCATTTTTATGTGGTGCTGAGGATTAAGCCCAGTGCCTCACACATGCCAGGCAAATGCTCTGCCACTGAGCCACAACCCCAGCCCCCATTCTCTTTTTTCTGAAGTTACTTTGACTTGGTTTTCAAATCACTCATGGCATCAAAACTAACTCAGACAAGTTCCTACTTGGGTCTAGTTTGGTCCTAACATTGTGTCCCTGTCTTCAACCATGTACACCCTGACCAGGTCCTTACCTTAATTTTCTGCCTATTTCTCTGGTCCTCCTGAGTCTGTGGTCTTACGTTTGGAGCCAGCCCTTACCCCTTCATTCTTTCTAAAAGTGGAATAGGAGGCAACAGCTCCTTTCAGAAATAAAAGTGCTATCCCAAGATTCTAACTACTTCATATTTCTCCCCTGAGTAACCTAGAATACTGAGGCAAGGAGAAGACTGGCAAATGGCATGATCTGAACATGGCAGAAAAAATGAGACAGATGCTCGTTCCACTGCTTTGAAAATCTGTTGGTCACAGGATCTGGAGAAGGAACTCAAATTCTCACAAAAAAAAAAAAAACACTGGACAAAATGTGCAATGTATGCAGTTTCCAAATGTTTGATCTGTTTGTGTCATGTGTGGTTGCCTTTAGGTAAGTTTGGTGCAAAATTTCAAATAATGATTGTTTTCTAACATGTCCCAGAATTCATACTGTTAATCAAGCAATGTTTGCCTATTTTTATCAAATAAAAGCTGTGATAGGAAAGAAATGATCCTGCATTTTAAACAAAATGAAAGCATGGATGGGTGGGTAGGTGGATGGACAGATGGATAGATGGATGGATTTTTAGAGTAAGTGAGTCAAAAAAGAAAGCATTCAAATGACTGTTTTTCTTTCAGAGAATTCGTCGATGGAAGGTCAGTACTTATTGATACGATACTGCTGTTATTCTCAGTATCTCTAGAATTCCTACTTTGAAAGACAATCTTCTTAGGTTGTTCAAACTCTAGTTTGGTGGCTTATTAAGACACCCCTCCCCCTTCTAGTGTTGGAGGACTGTTGAGGGCTGACCTTAGTCACAGATTAATTCATCTTGGTAGGCGTCACCCAAGCCCCCATAGATTGATTTGTACCTTCCAGACAGAATTTGGGGTTAGCATATTCTGACCTTCTGCTGGATATCGCCTACATTCTCAAATCTTAATGATGTAAAATTATTCTATGTTTTTAATGATCAGTTTCTCAAGTCACAGTCTGACCTGTTATGAAAAGCTGTTCCCTGCAAACCAGTAGCCATGCAAGAGGTGTGTAGGAATCTGGTGTCCTTGCCATCCCATGCTATTTCAACAGCTTCTCTGCCAAAAAGCGGTTGCTAAACCATAAAGTGTTCTTGGGAGTTAGGTTTCTAAAATATTATAGAGAAATAGTTGATTCTGGGGTAGATAGTTAGGAAAAGACAAGATGAACTTCTTTTTGAAGCATAAACATACTAAAAAAATTGGTGGGGACATGTCCAAAGGACATGGAAGCCAGCCAGATGGGGTTTCTTCTGGACATACTTGAGACAACTTAAACATCAAAATAAATAATGATGGTAATGGCTTATGGATTAACTTGAATTAAAATTGAATTTAAAGTCCATGACTCCAGGAAAGAGATCTGCGGGAGGAGAGAGGGGAGGGAAAGAGAAAGAACTAGGGATTGAAATGAGCAAACTATGCTATATCCGTTTATGAATATGTCAAGATGAACCCCACTATTATGTATAACTATAATGCACTGATAATTTTTTTTTAAATCCATGAGTTCATATTAATATAAACAAAGCTAAATCAATAGTGAAAAGAAAGTCCTTCCGTACATATAATACCAGTCAATAAACATAGAATAAATGATAGACTTAGGAAAAATCATCATTTTGCAACCATCAGAGGAATGATTAATTCAGGTGAGAATCCTCAGTGGATAATAAAAACAATTGGGTGAAAGTTTGCTGGGGAACCTGATATTCACACAGTCTCAAAATGCCTCCTATGATTACCAATTAATTATGAATGTGAAAATGATGGCATTACAGTGGAGAAATCTGGCAGGCACCTCCTTAACAAGCAGTCAAGATGAACATCAATATTGGGATGAAGTGACATAATGTGCCCCCTGATAAGATGCACTGAGAAGAACTGAATGCTATTTCTGGGCTGTCTCTGCCAAATATCCACAACCTGAACTTGAATGTGAGAAATACTCTACAAACCTACATTGAGGGACATTCTACAAAATGTCTTTCCTGAGCTCTATGAAACTGTCATGAAAGACAAAGAAAGGCTGAGGAACTAGTCTAAAGCAAATGACACTAGAGTCAGGATTATTAAGTAGATCAGATTCAGCATCAGAAACAACAAAAAAATGCTAAAAAGGACAGCAGGAAAAATGGCAAATTTTACATATGGATTATAGGTTATATAAGATTGTATTGAGCTGGGCACAGTGGTACACACCTGTAATCCCAGCAGGTCAGGAGGCTGAGGCAGGAGGATCACAAGTTCAAAGCCAGCTTTAGCAAAGTAGAGGTGCTAAGCAACTCAGTGAAACCCTGTCTCTAAATAAAATACAAAATAGGGCTGGATATGTGGCTCAGTGGTACAGTGCTCCTAAGTTCAATCCCCAGTATTCAGAAAAAAAGAAAAAAGATTGTATTGAGTTTATAGTTTCTGAATTTGATCATTATACCATGACTTTAGAAGAAAATATTCTTGTTCCTAGGAGATACATACTGAAATATTTAGGATAAATGGTCCTGATCTGCAATTTGTTCTTATCAAAACAATAAAAATAGTCCATATATGTATATGCAATGTGTATATGTATATGTGTATATGTCTAGATAGAATGATTAAGGAAATGTGGCAAAATTTTTGGCCATTAGGGAATCCAAGTGAAGAAGATGTGGAAGTTCACTCTACTATTTTTAACAATTTTCTGTTAAGTTTTATTTTTTCTAAAAATGAAAACATATGCACGCATGTGTGCATACACACACACACACACACACTTAAAAGGTCCCCAGCAGACAAATGCAGTGACCTGCTAAAGACCTATGTACCTATGTTGTCCTGACCAATATGGAACCACTAGCCCCATTCATGACTATCTAAATTTAAACCTAAGTAAAATAAAATTGGATGCAAACTAAAATTCACTTCCTTCTTCAGACTGGCCACATTTCAAGTGTTCAATGGTTGCATGTGATGAGTGGTTACTAGACTGGACAGACCAGACATAGAATGCTTCCATCATCACAGAAAGTTCTGGTGGACCAGTGTTGAGAGGCAAAGAGCACAATCTGCCTTTGCAATTTATTAAATGACCTTGGATAATTCCCTTCACCTCTCTGAGCTTCCTCTTCCTTATCTGTGTGATTAGAAAAATCACAGTTCCTTTGGTGATTTTGTGTGAGAGAGAGTTGGGAGCCAATGTTGTTTATGGGAATGCAGGGGACACATCAGTGCTCTGCTCTTCTTGTGAAGTCAGTTCCTGGGTTCCCCAAAAGGAAGCTGACATCTCAGTCAGTGTTTAACCTGGAGGTTAGGGATCCAGCTTAGCATGACTACAGCCATCTTGGTCATAACCGCCATCTTGCTCACCAAGTGAACTTGGCATGCATCCCAAGCCGTAGAAGAAAAAATGATTGAGATATTCAGTCAAGCACATATGCCAGCCACTGATGCCCACACTACTTCTTAACTGATGTTGGACATTTTAATAGTTTTGGAGAAAGACCAGGTTCAGTGCCCACTTTTGTCTAGCTTAACACATAAACTCCTTTCTCCTGCCTTGGGGTGCAGGGATCCACCTGTCTTGCTGTCACCCAAGACCTGCTTCTGTCAATAAGGTCCCAGTAAATTTCATTTTGTGCAATCCTTGTTGGTCTGCTGTTGTTTTTTGGTCTCATGTCACCTGCCTTTGATGGTATGTTCTCATCCATTGGGAACAGGTTTTTCTGAAACACTGGAGAACTGGTCCAACTTGCTTTCCCACCAGAATCCCTTCACTGCTTCTCATACGCCTGTCGCCATCACTCTTGTTCCTGTGTTGTTCTCACCTGTCTTGCTCAGGACTGATTCCCTAGTCCTGCCTATGTTTGGCATTTAGCTTGGGAACTCTATGAGCAGAACCCCACCCTAGTCCTCACCTTCCTGGTGTTGCTATCCCATCTCTCTAATGTCAAAGTCCACTCCAACTCAGTACTGATGGCATTCCCCAGCTCCCTGGAAATCCAGTCACTCCTCAGCCCAACCCATGGATAACTGTGTTTGGCTATGGTTCTTAAGGATGCTGCAGATACTTTAATGTGTGGCCATGACATACATTTAACCCCTGGATCAGGTAGCAGTAATATTTCTTGATTTGTTTCCCAGACTAACTCCAAGTTGTCCGCTGCAGTTCCATTAAAGCCTGTGGAACTTATGGTCACCTTATACAACACTAGGGAGTTGAGAATAGCTCTACACACTAGTTCAATCTCTCTCTCTCTCTCTCTCTCTCTCTCTCTCTCTCTGACAGATCATATTTTTCAAAAACAACTGTAACAATGTATTCTACCCAATATGTACTTATTACAATATGAAATTCAAACTAAGCCTTCAAGAAATGGGGCCCAGGCTCTTTCCCCTTGAGTCTTAGCAGGCCTGTGATCATGATAGAAGTGATACCCTGTGACTTTTGAGGTCATGAAAAGACAATATCGCCTCTGCTTGGTCCTGTTGGAATGTTCACTTTTGGAACCCAGCCACCATGTTATGAGGAAACCCAGGCCACGTGGGAAAACCACATGTAGGGGGTGACAGTTCCCACTGAGCCCCAGCCAACAGCCAGCATCAACTGCCAGACATGTGAGTGAATGAACCTTCAAATGATACCAGCCCCCAGTTTTCGAGCTGCCCCAACTGATGTTTTGTAGTACAGAGAAAAGCTCTCCCCACTGAGCCCTGCCCAGATGGCAGATTTGAGAGCAAAATTAATATTGTCATTACTTAAAGCTGCTATATTTGGAGGTGTTTTCTGTTACTCAGAAGTGGATAATCAGAACACTGCCTGATCAGACTGCTCTGCTGTCTGCTAGATATAAGGCTACAGCCATGCCATGGGGCCATCTTGCCTGGCAATCTCCTTGCCTGGACTCCAAATGCAGACCACAAAAATCCCACTGTCACTGATTGTTTTCCTTGAAGTCTAACCATGTGCTTCCCTATGGGACAGATGTTTCTTTTCCTGTCTGGAAGGAATTTTCTCTATATTAAACCTCTTCCTTCCCAAGAAAGCACATGCCTTTCTCCCCTCCTCAGGGCCATAGGAGCAAATGAAATACTAGGAGAGACACTAACATGCACACAAACGAAGGTCCTGAGATATTTAACTTGCCACACAAGAATCCCAGTAAGTTGAGGAATTTGTTCCAGAACCCTCATCATCAAAGGGGGAAAGACACACCATAGAGGGCAGAGGAGAAAGGCCATGCCTGCTTGACTTTTCATGAGAGGCATTCTAGATATTCTTGATACATTATGTAATAGACAGATAACAGACATAGAAGCCCAGACCCACAAAATGCCTTCATCTTCTTGCCTGGCCAAGATCTATTTATAATATTTTCTCCACATGTGGAAGGAATACTTTCTTCACCTTCCATTCCATTTCCATATGCTCACTCTCCTCACCTGCAGGACTCCCAGAGCTGTGGCAGCTCCTCCCTCGAAAGAAACCTGCAATAATTTTATCATTTCTGGCAACAAATCCATCCTCACAGTGAGTCGTCCTCTGACATTTATAAGGATGTGGATTTATCCAAACCAACCCTATTTGCATAGTCTCATTCATATTCTCTGTCATTATAATTGCTAATAATGCTGTGCTTGAAAATTGCAGAAAGCTTTGGATCATTGTAGCAGACACTTATTGGTGTGTCCATCCAGTCCTTGTCCCCTAAATGCTGCCCATCTCACACACGGGTTTGCTGCCAATGCACACAACACTTATGTCTTTTCCACATGACTCCACATGTCTGATCATAAGTGACTTTCCCAGGGACCAACACATGATAGAAATTGAGTGAGATTCTTTCTTCAAAATATGAATGGAAACATCCAGAAATGGAACATTAGTAGTTGAGTTGTATTAATGGCAGTATTATGAGTGGGAAGTTTTATGGTAGCATAGACAGTGAGTTCTGATGTCCTGGCCATTGCCAGGGAACCAAGATGTGGCCCTCAATAGCGACCCAAAGTGTTGGTATGGACTCTCTTCTCTCATGAAATATACTGATAATAAATAGAACCGTCAAGCCCATGGGGTAGCAAAATGTCCTGTCTGAGTTAGTTTGAGTTCCCCCAGAAGCAGATCCTGAGACAAATTTTAGTGAAAATGGTTTATTTCAGAAAGATCAATAAGGAAATTATGGAAAGATGAAAATGGAGATGGAGATGGAGCTGGAGATGGAGATGGGGAGATAGATCTGTTTTAAGGAAGTAGTTCACACAAACATGGGGCCTTTCAAATACAAAATCTTTGGGATTAAAGACTCAGACAAGAGTTGATGTTGCAGACTCAAGTCCAAAGGCATTTTGGAGAATTCCTCCTTTCTCCTGGGATCTCAGCCTTTTTCTCTTAAGGCCTTCAATGGCTTGGATGAAGCTTACCCATATTATGAAGGGTAGGCTGCTTTACTCTAAGACCTCATCCAAAAACTGTCATCACAGAAACATCTAGAAAAGTAGTTGATCAAAAACCTGGTAGTATGTAGTAGCCAAAATGACATAAAAAATTAACCATCAGTGGAAACAAGACAGAAGAGGAAAGGCAGCCAATAAAGGGTCCATCATTCAGTGAATTATCACTCTGACCAACCATGACATAATCTCGCTAGGGAATTGTGGGAGATAGTGTGGAAAAATACATCTTAGACTTATTCTGCCTGGAGGGCCAGGGGACTGGAGAAATCTGGGAGCAAGCTATCTCCTTTTTTGTAAAAGGAGAAGAACATCTACCTCACAGACCTGTTGTGAAGATTAGGAACAGTAGATATGACTTAGACTGGGCTCCCCGAAGAGCAGAGGGATTGGGTTATGGGTAGTTGTTTGTTTGTTTGTTTGTTTGTTTGTTTGTGGGAGGCTGAGTTCAGGGAGCAGGAGACAGAGAAACAGGGGATGGAAGAGAAACCATGAAAACAATAGACTACTGAGGTCTCTGTTCTAGGGAATGGGGAGTGGATTCCATCAGAATTTTTAAGATGCAAAGAATGCCTCCTAGGATAGTTTGCCCCAAGCACAAGAGGCTTGGGGGGTGGTTATTCCCCATTAGTTGAATTGAGTGTCCCCCTAGTAGGATAACCCCTTCCCTGGTTCTGGGTTTTGCTTCAAGGCTTAGCAGATTCTCACAGCTTGATGAGGGCCATGACATAGAAACAAATGGAAATACACCCTGGAAGCATGAGATCAAACACTATTTTAGTGTGACTCTGAACTCACAGCTGAGTCCATTTCTGCTGGGGCAGACATCAGAGGTACTTCAGGGGATGCACCCAAGTCATTTGTTCCAGTGTCTGAAGTGCTCGACCCTTTACAAATGTCAAAAGGGACACAATTGAAAAGGTAAGTGGACCAAGTTGGGAATGTGGAGAGAGAGGAGCGCTGTGCACTGTGGGTAAACCGGTGCAGCTTTTCTGAAAAGCAGTTGGGTTTGGCTTGGTAAAATTTTGTTGGCATGTGCCCCATGATCTAGTGACCACCCTCCATCCCAGATGGAGAGCCTAGAGGATTTGACCCGTGCACGAGTACACAGGTGAATCTTTATAAGAATATACACTACTGACACTACTGACAACATGGAGGAGAGTTGGCCACAATGTGGGTGTTCCTCCTTAGGGGAATGAGTTGGAAAAACAGAATGGCTGCACTATGTGACACCATGCAGCTGTAAGAAATGACACACAAAATCCATGTGCAGCAAGAACTCAATAGCTCTTTGTGACACTGCATTGAGTGGGGAAAAAAAGTAAGAAAATGAATGAGATCTACAATGTGGCATGATTATGGAAAATAAGATCCCACTCACAGAAAGGCATTGCCTATTTTACAAGGATGAGTGTATGCATGGGGGAGGGGAAAATGAAAGGGAGGATTGGGGTTGATGAGGGTGAGGCATGTGGGTCATGGAAATAAAATGCAAGCTGGGTCCTGTATGGACCCAGGTTCATTGTGTGCTGTGAACTGAGGAATAAATTAGCCACCTCCATGTACCCAAAGGCCTACATAGATAGATATTTTTTAAGTAAATAAAATGCCTAGAACATGGTAGGTATTCAATAAATGGTTGCTAAAAATGTGGCTGTAGGGACATTTGAGCAATTTTCCACAAAGATGCAAGCTACCCATGTCCCCTTTAAACCAGAAAGCAGCAAAAGTATGACTTTCTCCACTTCATGCATCAAATCTAGGGAGATGGGTATTGGCTGGGTGGATTCACCAATTTGGATGGGGAAAATTAAGATGATGTGTTTATTTTTTCCTCACTCGCCAACTGCAACTCAGCATGTCCATGGTTGTATTAGTGATATCAGTGAGTTTATCACCAAAAGATGTCAGAGATATTTTTACATCACATTATAGTTGTTACAGGTATCATGAAATATGCTTTGCACTACTTGGAAATTATGGTAGTTATTAGATCTGCCACTAGATCATATTTAATGCATTAATAAATGGGCATTTATCATACATCTGGTTTCTTATATTTTTATAACTGTATTTTAATATCATTGGCTTCCTTTGTGATCCTCTGTATTTTATTTCATGTATTTAAAACAATTATTCTGAGAAAATGTCCATAAGTTTTACCAGAGAGCAACGGGTCATCCAGCTGGTGCCAGTGTCAGAGAGACTGGTCCCTCCCAGTCCTGTGGGGACAGGGAAGGAGAGGACTAAAGAAAAGGAGGGAGGTGGGAGGGAAAACGTAAAAGAAATGGGAAGATAATTTTCCCAGCTTTTTTACGTCACTGAACTGAACTTTACTTTTAATAAAAGTATTATTAATGGAAATGGCATGCTCATTATTTTGCATTTCGGGGATATTCAGAGACATGGTCCCAGTAATTATTTGATCTGGGCCAGGCTGGCATGTTCTCTTATTCTGAATATGGTTGAATCAGCATCTCCTGCTCCAGGGGAAGGTGCAGACAATCCCCACTCTCTTCTTTCCCTTGCTTCCCTGGCACCCAGGAGGCACTGCCCATGAAGCCCAGAGCTCATACACTGAGCCAAGGTGACCTGACTCTGGTATGGAAAAATGTTCTGCTCCCATAATTGCAGTGTTTACATCCAAAGGCCTCCCAGAGATAGGGGCTTTCTCCTCTATCCACATTTATCCAAACCTGGGTTTAGATCCGGTTCTTCTAGAGGCAGACCCTGATGCTGAACATGAATTGTAATCACCTTATTTGGAAAATACAGGAGCTACCAATAAGAAGGTGGACCAGGGAGACAGGGGGGGCAGCCAGTGGCAGGTGTGTTATCAATTGAGCTGCTGCAGCTGGTGACTCGGTCTCAATCTCTTGGGGAAGCTCTGGGTAAGAAAACAGAGTGCATGCCTCCGAGTTATCTTGCCCAGGGGGTGAGGGAACCAGGACATTTATACACCAATCCCCAGAGTCACCGGTTGCATGGGAGCTTCTCCCAGGAGATGTTATTTCTTGGGTGCTTCTGACTTGCACAGGCGAAGTGGACATTTAGAGTTTTGGGGAAAAAAAAAAACACCTTGGACTCAGACTGCAGACAGTTGCTGCTGGTGGGGAAGAGAGAACAGGGGAGCAGCCAAGAGATGGTGAGTTCCTGTTAGAATCTGCTACAGACCTAATGCTTGCGAGCCATCTGCGACCTCTCCATCTAAGAGTGTCCACCTCCCTCTGATTCAGTTGCCCCATCTCTGCAAGAGGCCACTGCTTTCCAAAGGCTGCAAATAGGAAGCCTGTGACGGAGTTCTCGAGTATAGTTTGTCTCGCCCAAATAGCTTTTTAAAAAATTTTATAATTGAACCAACTTTTCAAATATCACAAGGTTTCATATGAAAACATGACCTTTTACAGCCTGTGGGCACACTCGCATCCTCTTGGTTGAAAGGTTTTTTTTGTGTTGGTTTGGGGGGTGGGGTTGGGATGTTTCTTTTTCTTTTCTTTCATTTTATTTTATTTTTATTTTTGTAGAGGACAGTTCCTTTTTTTTTTTTTTTTTTTGCCATTTCACATATTTGAGAAGTGCAGGATTTGGTTTTAAAATTTCCACGTAGCCTCAGCCTGCCCTGCCAGAGTTTTTGAGTGGGCTGCTTGCAGGAAAGACCGGGCCATCTGTTCCCAGCGACAGCAAGGGAGCATCTTCCTTCCTCCACACCTGCTCCCAAACTCAGGCCCAGGGACATTTTGCAACCCAAGAACAGCTTGCGTCTGTCCCAAATATGGGACCCCAAATTCCTCCACTCTTTGCCACATTCGCCATCAGTTCCTTGCAGGTTTCACCCAGCATGAGATGAATCAGCTGGCTAACTCCAGCTCCAAGAATCTTTCTGACTGCTGGGTTCCAGCCAACCCCCAGAGGCCACTGACTGTGCCTATCAACAGAAGTGGGACTCAAGGGCTCTCAGCCCATCGCTGAGCTGCCCTGGGAGTCGGCAGCTGATGACACAGGCTGCCCCTGATTGCCAATCTAGATAGCGCCTTGAAACATCCCGTCCCCGGTGATGCCCTCAAACACAGCTGTGATTAGTCTAGTCTCCCAGGCCCTCGAGAAAAACCTCAGTGACTTTGAATTGTAATGGGAAAGCCAGTCGAAAAGGGTGGAAAGTCTGAATCCGGGCTCCTTTTAAGCAAAATGAAGTTTGACTCATTTCCCATGCATAAAATAAAGACTAACAGGACAGTCAAAGAGCCATTCAGACTTAATGAATGGATAACAATCGTTGATTGGGCCACATTTTTAAAGAACAGAAATGGGTACTGTCAAAATGATTTTCAAGTCCTTAGAAGCAATTTCAATTCTTGACTGAGCTGGGAGTTGCCTTTCCAAATGTGCTTGAGAACGTGGCTGTGGCATCAGATTGCTGGGTATCTGAATCCAGGCTTTCCCATTCGCTAGCTGTGTGACCTTGGGCACACCTTGACCTCTCTGTGCCTCCAAATCATCACCTACAAAATGGAGAGAATAATAAGACCGTCTTCATGGGGTTGCTTTGAAGATTAAATGAGACACCCACCTAGGGTGTTCCAGACAGTATTTTGTTGAGAGTCGAAACTGAGTAAACATTATATATTATTGTTGTATCATTATGAATGATTTTTTTCAAGGATAGTGCCAAGATTAACATCAGTTCTGGTTCTTTGTGACAAAAATAAATAAATCTGAATTTCTGAATAGTGGGGGCTGAATAGATGAGCTCTTACCAGCCAGCGTCTTGCTTTTCTCCAGTCCCTTGTCACAGTAAATCTGATAAGAAATTCCGGGGCTCTGCTCTCAGCAGACAAAGCCGCTGTGGGCTGCTCAGCACTAACTGTGGCCAGAGGTTGAGAGGAGCGCAAGAGGCGTCTGGTTGGGGTAGGGGGGCCTCTTCGGGGCAGTGCCCACAGGGCCCGGGGAATTTGTGCAATCCACAGCCTGCCAGCATCTCCCTGCTCATTCACAGGTGGAGGTGAAACAGCAGAATCCGATTTTTTTGTCACCTTGCGAAATTATGAGACTCCATTCCAGTTGCGTTTGTATCATCAGAGCACAACGGACACGTGGGGTAATTGCTGTTGCTGGGTTACTCCTTGTAAGTTCAAACAGTTTCACATGCTGCATGACAATATATTTGCCGTGACCTGGGTAAATTAAAGCAATGCTTCCTGCCTAGGTAGACTTTGACGTGATTCAGTCCATCTGCTTCTGATGAAAGTCAAGCAGGAAATCAAAACGCACACCGCTTTGCTGACGTTGGGCTCCCCTCCCTCCTCCTTTCTATCTCTTACCTCATTTCTTCTTTTCTATGTTTTTTTAATCTTTTTTTCCCTGTCTTTTTTTTTTTTTTTTTTCACTAACAGGAGAAACACCAGCTCTGGGCTCCGTGTTGCTGGCACCAGACCCTTTCTCCATGTGTACACAAATCGGAGTCCTGTGTCCAAACATAGGACAGAAATGTGATCAGGGCTGGGTCGAGGAGGGGATTGGACCGTCTTCGGCATCCCAAATCTCCAAGATGCAAAGGTAAAGTCAGACTCTTTCCTTAAAGGTTAAATTTCACATTTTAATTGCCTCATGTGCAGACTGCTGGGAGCTGGGACTCCGCGGTCGCCTTGGCAGCCCTCCCAGCTTGCAGGGGCTTCCCGTCTCCCGCCGATGCCTCCCTCCTCCCTCCGGCTCCATGAAAATCAAGCGCCAATCAACAAACACCAAGGAGTTGGGCAAAAAGTGAATCTTGCAGTGCTAGGAAGGTCGGATCCCTTGGAGCCCTTTGTGCTCGTACTGAGCAGAGCAGGCACTTGTTCTAGTTATTGTCACTGCATAACAAACCACCCTAGACCTGCTGGCTGAAAACAGTTACTGGGAATTGACTGGACTCTGTTGTACAGTTCTCACATGGGGTCTCTCAAGCCATCACAGCCAGATAGAGGTTGGGATTGGAGCCCTCTGGAACCTCAGTTGGGCTGAATGTCCATGATGGCACCTACACAGTGCTAGTGGTCACAGATTATCAGTCAGAAGCCACATAATGTCACTTTCTCCAAAATCAGTTGGTCAAAACAATCAGAAGTCTACTCAGCTTCAAGGGGAAAGGGCATACATGTCACTTCTCAATGGGAAGAGTGTCAAAGAATTGGGGGGACATGTTTTTAAACTGCTATACTGTTGTTAAAAAAAAACCACTTAGTTCATTTTATTTAGCTTCAAAGTCCTGATTCTGCTAAAGTCTAAAATGCCAGCTGGTCTCTGCTACCTACGTCAGCATCTGGAGGGGAAAGTGGAAGATCTGAGGGGAGAAATAAATGCCACCTTTCATTTCCTATCTTTCCATCATCCTTTTAGGACTCGAGCAACAAACTAGAAGCACCTGATATGAATGTAGCCTGAAATGAGTTTCTAAAAAATGGATCTAATATTTTACAAGTTGGAGATTTCCCATAAAACTGAATTTTCACATCTCTCAAAGAATCAGATCTAGTAAGACAGCCTCAGTATTCCCCAAGGCAACAACAGCCTGCTGCCAAAAGCCTCTTCAGAGAGGACTCTTAAGCACCAACTTGCCACAGTCCCCACCCATCCATATTGCCCTTAGCACTGAGATTGGGTAGCAGTAGCTGTTTATCAACATGACTGCAGTGGGGTTTGTTTTTCTAATTTTTATTTTTATTTTAGACAGAACATATTTCTCTGGATGCCATGTTTCTATCAAAATTGGGAAAATACAATACTGAACCACATATTTGACACAAATAGAAAAAAGGCATTTTTATCAGCACAAAAAAAGAAAACTTCCTATGTTGCTTTTAAATACACACCAAAAAGGATCTGCGTGAACTATTTTCCCTCCCTTCTCCTTTCTCTTTCCTCCCTTCTCCCCTCTCCTCTCTTCCTCCCTCCCTTCCCCCACTCCCCACCCTCTCCTCATCCTCTGTCTTTCTTTTTCTCTTCCAATAGTTAGCAGGAGAGCTGATCAATTCTTGTTAATAACACTGAATTGATTTCATGTTCAGTCTTATGCTATTACTTGGGTTAAATCAGTTTTTCTCTCTCCCGCTGTTTGTCTTTTACATGACAGCCAACAAAATAATGAAAGATTTGGGACCTCAACACACTGTCTCTGGTATAAAAGACACATCAAACACCTGCAGGACCAGCCTAGAGTGATCTCCCAAATGGTGCAAGGTGGTTGCTCTTCCAAAGGAGAGGTCCCTTCCCATCCCATCCTGGGCATGGCCATGTTTATTGTCCCAGGTCAGAACAGCTCACTACTCCACAATAATCACTCCACTGAGTCAAAGTGCAGCAAACTCCAACACGGAAGACCATCAGTCTTTTGTCTCACAACTCAATCCTGGTCACATTTGGTGACTGATATTTGGCTACAAAGTCCAGGCCCTTGGCCTTAGAGGGGCCTGTCTCCTGCTCATTCTTGGTGTGAGATTATTCTGTTCCATCCATCCACCACTACCAGGCTACCCTTTGATGGATTCCAGAATTCTCTTCTCTCTTCTCCCCCCCTCCTCCTTCTCCTCCTCCATGTCCTCTCTGTCTCTATCTCTATCTCTGTCTCTGTATCCCCTCCCTTCCCTGGAAACTGTACAGTTCCCCTGATAGTCATTTACCCTTGGTTCATCTATTACAGTGACCCTTTACCAATACCTATATCCTTTAGCAGAAACAGCAGTCTTAGAGCATCTCTCCTGAATTCATTTGAGGAGGAGGAGTCTCTAGGAGGGAGCCTCAGCACATCCAAGTTCACAGTAGTCCTAAGACAAGAGAGGGTGTGAGCTAGAAGAGGGATCTAATAACTATGTGGATTCTTCTCGAGAATACTCAGGCTTTTTCAGTGACACAGCCACCAATGCTGGTTCATGATGAGCCCCTGTGAGACTCTCTGAACAGAAGGGCACCATCCTCCTAGGGTCTGGAATCATGCAACTATAGCCATTGGGTTCTGTGAGGAGGAGGAGCCAAGGTAGTAGTGTGAGGGCAAGTGGAGCTGCTTTGCTTTCTCCTTGTCAAGAAAATGGACAGGAAATTTCCCTTCAAGAATGTTCCAATTTTTTTGCCAGTATGGTGATGTACACACACACCTGTAATTCCAGGGACTTGGGAGGCTGAGACAGGAGGATCGTAAGTTTGAGGCCACCCTCTGAAACTAAGTGAGGCCTTAAGCAATTTAGCAAGACCCTGTCTCTAAATAAAAAATAGAAAGGGCTGAGGATGTTGCTAAGTGGTTAAGCACCCCTGACTTCAATCCTCAGTACCAAAAAAAAAAAAAAAAATCTGATTTTTTTCTTTTTTTGAAGGAAACATTTTTCTGAATTGTTTCCTCGGGGCAACTACTCAGCTAAGGAAGAAGGATGCTTTTCCTCGGAGCTCAGCATACTACTTTGACTCCTAGAGCAAGTGTGCCCATGAAGCAATGAAGCCGATTTCTGGACTTCTGTGAAAATCATCTTGCATATGTATGTTTGCATGTGCGTAGATGTATGTTCCTGGGTGTGAGCAGGCACACACATACAGGGTCTTACTCTGGTCACGTGCATACGTTTGTGCCCATGTGTATGCACATGAGCACGTATGTTCATGTATCCATGATTGTGCATGCATGGGTGTTGGCACTTGTATGCCTGTGTGTACGGGGGTTGTGCATGCTCAGACATCACAACAGGTCACAGAGAGTCCAAAGGGAAACACGAGGTGACCTCCCTACTCTGCTCCTCCTATAGCTGAAGGCACACTGGTATGGATCACCATGAAAACCAGAGGCAAAATCATTCCATATGTCCACACACCCAGCACTGGATGAGGCTAAGTCATAAGGGAAGAAAATAAGACTGTCCTCCAACTTTTCTGCCCCCTGCCGTAGAGGGTCCCCAAGGCCAGGTGTGTGTCCCTGTGCCCCTCCTCCCTCTGCTCAGAACCTTCTTAGACTTTGTGATGACACCATAAGTCTTCATGTTTTCCACTGATGACATAAAGAATCTAAACATTGTGAACTTGACCAAGAAAGAAATAATTCAAATTGAAGATCTGAGACAAGTATTTTAAATTCTCTGAGCTTCAGGGTCCTCATATGTGAAAGGAGGACAATAATATCCCCTTCCCCAAAGGAGAAAGTGTCCACATTGCTGACTAGCACATGTGTTTAGAACTAGTCTGTTCCATGCGCTGACGCTGGTGGGGATTATTATGGTTTGGATGTGAGTGTCCCCCTAAAGTTCACGTGAGACAATGCAAGGAGGTTCAGAGGGGAAATGATTGGGTTATAGCCTTAGCCCAATCAGTGAATTGATCCCTGGTGGGATTAACTGAGTGGTAACTAGTGGCAGGTGGGGTGTGGCTGGAGCAGGTGGGCACTGGGGGCGTGGCTATGGGGTATGTATTTTCTATCTGGAGGGTGGAGTCTCTCTCTGCTTTCTGATCACCATGTGAGCTGCTTCCCTCTGCCACCATCATGTTCTGACTCACCTCAAGCCCCGAGGAATGGAGCTGGCTGTTTATGGACTGAGACCTCTGAAACTGTGAGCCTCAAATAAACTTTTCCTCCTCTGAAAATTGTTTTGCCAGGACTTTTAGTCACAGCACTGAAAAAGCTCACTAAAACGGGGCTAGCGATAGGAAGCAGAGACTTCCTCTAAGAGATGCCCTCCCACCTGTGGCCATCAGCTACCCCTCCTCTATCCCCCGACACCTTTCTTAGCTCCTGTACCTTCTGGGAGACTTTGGGGATTCGATTGCCAAGACTGACCCTTCAGCCAAGCTTGGGGCTTGAGGATCAGCAGTGCAATGGGGCAGACCATCTGTCCTTCCACTTCTCCATGTGCCATCCTTTCAGCCCCTTCCCTGGGCCTGCATCTGCATTCCTTCCCTGATATCATAGTGTGGGAGCAGGACATAACGGGGCCTTCCCTATGAGACTGTCACAAGGGTTAAATGAGGGGCTATAGAGTAACAAGGCACCTCCCCCGACACCCCTGCCCACTGAAGTTCAGGAGAGGGGCTAAGAGGACAGACCATCTGCCCCATTGCCAGTGCTGGTCACCCTGCGGCCTCTCTAGCAGTCAGGGTTTGTGGGCAGTGTCTTTCAAACCAGGTTACCTTCTACAGGACTCATTTCTCCCCCCAGAAGCTCCTTCACCCTTGTCCCCTCCAAATCTTGGGAGCCTGATCTTGTCCCTCTTTCCGTCCTCTCTCCATCTCTTGCTATCACAGTCCTGATTCCCGCTGTCCTTCCTCCTTCCCAGTGCTCTGGACAGGTGGTGCTGCTACTCCTAGCCTGGGTGGGGGGAACAGGGCAGGCTCCCAAGAATTGCAGTGCACTGGGGTGGGCGGGGCCTCAAGTCTCTGCAGGGCAGGCTCCCATAGCACTGATAGGAGCATTGCTCTGGAATCCCCTGGTCATGGGCTGGTGGCAGGTGCAGGGGAAAGGCCCTCCATACTTGCACATCTGCATGGCTCTCTGCAGGCAACCTGCTTCCTTTGGTTGACAGCACTGGGCGACAGATATTTGTGGTGCAATTTCTCACTTGCACCCCTCTTTCAAGAGCCAGTGTGTTGAGAAAAGTTAAGTCTAGTGGTTGAAACTGCAGGCTGAAGGACAGAGTATCTATTCAGGTCTGAGCCCTGCCACTGCTCAGCTGTGTGCCCTGGAGCAAGCTACTACACCTCTCTGTGCCTGTGTCTCCACAATTGTAAGTGAGAATGTTGCAGGACCTTCTCTATGGGATTGCTGTGAGGATTCAATGAGTTACTATAGGAGTAGGGCATCATAGAACCCAGTACATCTTAGGTGCTCAATACATGACAACTATTGTGTGATTCTTTCCATGCAGTTGGTACTGGGGATTTAACCCAGGAATTCTCTACCACTGAGCTACATTCCAAGTCTTTTTTATTTTAAGACAAGGTTTCAGTAAGTTACTGAGGCTGGCCTTGCACTTAATGATCCTCTTCCGTCAGCCTCCCAGCCTCCCGAGTAGGTGGGATTACAGGTGTGCGCCACCATGCATGGCTTGTCATTCACCTATTAACCATTCACTTACTCCCCTTATTTTGGGACTAGAGTCACATGGGCCCTGGACCACTGTATAACATTTAGTTCTCCCCAACTTTCCATGCTCACACTGTGTCTTTCTTTCCCCCTTTACTGAGGTTGACAAATTGACAAATAAAAATTTTATATATTTATGGTACACAAAGAGACATTTTGATGTATGTGTACTTTGTGAAATGATTACCACAATCAAGGTAATTACCATATCCATCATCTCACATACTTACCTTCTTGTGTGTGAGACAACAATTAAGGATCTACTCTTAGCACATCTCAAATATTCAGTTCATTACTGTTAACTGAAGCCCTAATGCTATACCTTAAGTCTTCAGAATTTATGAATCCTGCACATCTGAAGCTGCATATTTCTCACAAATGACAAGATATTTTGTTTTTAATACCAAATAATATTCCATTGCTAGATCTGTATGTATGGGGCCTTTACAAAAATCAACCCGGAATCAATTAAAGACTTAAATATAAGACCAGAAGCCATAAGTGGCCTATGTTCTTTTTCAGAATGGCAGCTTGCAGGGGTTGGAGTGGAAGGGTTGGGGAGATATTTATCAAATGATGCAAAGTTTCAAATAGGCAGAATTAATAAACTCTGCAGAGTTAAAAAGTTCACTCTTATCCATTGACTGACACTTAACTTGACTGCATATCTTGGCTGTTGGGAACAGGGCTGCAATGAACAGGGACATACAGGTGTCTCTTTGTTATGCTGATTTCACCTACTTTGGATCTATACCCAGCAGTGGGATTGCTGAACCCAAGGGTAGTTCTGTTTTTTATGTTTTGAAGAACCTCCTCACTGTTCTCTATAATGATGCACCAATTGAGAGTCTCACCAACAGTTATTTAAGAGGTTCCTTTATGCCACATCCTCACCAGCCCTTGTTAGCTTTTGAATTTCTGATAATAGCCATCATAGCAGATATGAAGTGATGGCTCATTGTAGTTTTGATTAATGATACTGAGCACTTTCCATACACCTGTTGGCCATTCATCTGCCTTCTTTTGAGAAGTGTCTGTTCGCAGCCTTTGCCTTTGTTTTGATTGGATTCTTTGTTTTCTTTTTCCTATCCAGTTGTTTGAGTTGTTTCTATATTTTGGATGCATCTGTTACATAATTTGCAAATATTTTCCTCTGGTTCTGTAGGTTACCTCTAAGCTCTGTTGATTGTGTCCTTTGCTGTACAGGAGCCTTTTAGTTTGATGGCCTTCCCATTTGTCTATCTCTGCTTTTGATGCCTGGGCTACTAGGATTATATGAAAAAATCACGGCCCAGATCAGTGTTGTATATGGTGTGAGGTAAGGGTGCAATTTCATTCTTCTGCATAAGGCTCTCCAGCCTTCCCAGCAATGTTTATTGAAGATACTGCTCTTTCCTCACCCTGTGTTCCTCGCCCAACTCATTCTTGCCATCAAGCATTTGCCAATGTTGTCCACCCTTTTGGACAACACTTTCTTCATCAAGGTAAACGTCATCTAATGCGGCAGCCATGGTAGGACACTATCCAGACCTCCTATCAGTGGAGAATAGTCTAGAAGTGTTACTGGCTGACAGCCTCTCCTGCTGGATTCCATAGCAGCATGCTTGCCTTGGCCACACTCTTCCCAAGCTTCCCCCACTCAATGACAGAGCACAGCAAAGGGAGTAGAGCTGGGTCACTTCTGCCTAACTGAAGACTTCTCTGATGGGCAATCTTTGCTCTAGGCTCCCCATCCACCTGGTTGAGACTTTCTCAAAGCTGCACAGCCTGGATAATGCTCTTCCCACCCACCCTTGCTTCCTTACTCTCTCTTTCCACAGGGGTCAGACCTGCATCCCCATCTGAAGGCTCCCTGGCCACCTTTTCAACTCCATTTTTCTTTCATAGGTGTCTCACTCCATCTTGGTGTCCGCTTCCTAGAGGACCTGAAGTGGCACGCTTAGCCAGGATGTCTTAGCTCAAGCTTCTTATCTGGTAGGTATTTCCTGATCACCTCCCTCAAGCCCTTTTGAGCTGAGCAAGGGGCACACCCTTCCCCCATGCCCCATGCCCTTCTCTGAGCTCCCAGACCACCTTGTAGCCACTCTTTATGTTTAATTAATTAATTTATTTTTATGTGGTGCTGAGGATGCAACCCAGGGCCTAGCCCATGCTAGGAGAGTGCTCCACCCGTTGAGCCACAACCCCAGCCCTAAACCAGAGCAGTTTTATTCTGCAATGTTCATAATTTCCTGTCTGCCTACTAAGCTCCCTGAAGGTAAGAAAAACTCCTGTGAAATCTCTGAATCCACAGCACATAGTGAAATACCAGGTGCTTGCTAGACATTTCCCTACCAAATTGTGAATGAATGAACAGGTAGGAAGTCAAGCTATAGAATCTGAGTGCGGAGCTAAGAGATGATAAGCATTGGAGAAATTCTTCAGAACTTAAAAAGAAAAAGGTAAAAAGAAAAAAAGATTTAAAGGGAATTTCCATATTGTTCTTGGATTTCCAAAGCCCCAAATCTGTAACCTGATCATCATTTTAAAATATCATGAACCCAAATACAAGCAACTCAGTGTATTGAAAACTCCTTTTCAGCTTTTAATGAAAACATCTCTTCTTTTAGAATGAAAGTTGATGAGAAAGTAGAATCTGCTTTAGAGAAATTTGGTCCCCAACTCTCCTAGAATTCAGAGAACCCCCTTTCTTAGAGATTTGTGATTTCAAAACACCAAAGCTCCCCTGGAGCTAAAACTAAAGTAAAAGTTTTCAGGTAAGGAAATATCTATAGCTCAGAGGCAGGCCCCAAAGGCTCTCTGTACAAGCAGGCCTCAGAAAATTTGCAGCCAAGAGCAGAGAAGCTAAGAACTGGCATCAAAGCCCCCTGATCTACCCTGCCTGGGCTCCTGTCTATTCTGGCTAGCACATGCTCCTTCTACAGAACTGGCCACCCATCACTTCCTGGAATAAGTGTCCAACTGAGGAGATACCAATTCAACTCCATGTGTCCTGTTAGCAAAATATGGGAAAGAAGACTAGTTTGGTCTCCAGGATCTCAGCTACAGCCCACGGGTGTGGTCTCAGAACCACTGGGGCAACAGGAGGGGGCTGATGTGGAAGGCGACTGTCCCCCAGCCCTGCCTTGCAGCCATGGAGCAGCTGTGTAATCAGACCCAGCACTGAAAGCCCTGGCGCAGAGGCTCACTCTGCCTCTGAGCTGCTGTGAGGACTAGAAAGCCCCTTAATTTCTCTGCAGCTCGTGTTCCTCACGTCTGAGATGTGGCAAGTGGAAAGTGCCAGGTGTGAACTTTTTTTTTCTTCCGCAGCCTGCAGGATCCCATCACTCCACTCTGCCCTCTCCCCAGGCTCTTCAAAGCAATACTCGGCTGCACTTTCTCCCTCCCGTTCCGCAAAGCCAGGCGCTCTTAAAAGAAAAAAGAAAAAGGAAAGGAAAAAAAAACACACACATTTTAAGGCAAATTCCTCTTTAATTTCCTAATAATAACAAAAGTCATTCGAAGCCACTTAACTGTGAGAAAATAAATATCTATGCATATATTCAGATCATTTGAACCCAAATGCTTTTTTAACAACATTTCTCAATTAAATATTCGGCAAAGATAATATGAAGTCTGAAGCATTTCATCCAGTATATATATATATATATTTTTTTCAAAATCCAAAATGTGGAATATCAGAAATTAGAATGAAAGTACCACCGCATGAGATGCTCATCCAAAAGGGCAGAACCACAGGTCAAAGCCACATCTCTCTGGATTTGCTGGCATTTAACTAGATGCAAAATGTCAGCATAGGAAATGGCTTGTTCAATGCAAATATTAACAAGAGAGGAGTGTGTCAGTGTGTAAATGGAGCTTCAGCCGATGAGGCCCTTTCTGACACCCTCCCCAGTCACCTGGAAGCAACAAGGGAACTTTCTTCTTGTTTATTTTCACCCTCTTTGCTGGGGGCCAAGTTGAAGAGCATTTGTTTCATGGAAGAAAGGAAACGCTGCAAAGCAAGATGGTATTGGCCTGGATCAGGAGTTCAGGCTTTTTATATTCTATTCTATTCTATTCTATTCTATCCTATCCTATCCTATCCTATCCTATCCTATCCTATCCTATCCCATCCCATCCGATCCCATCCCATCCCATCCCATCCCATCCCATCCCATCCTGTCTGTTCCTATCCTATCCTTATTCTAGTCTATTCTATTTGAATGTTTCTTGTGTCCCTATTCAGAGAACCTGGCACTTAACAATGCTAATTTTATCAAGACCAAAAAGAAGGCAGAGAAGTAAGAAAATCTTTTTCTTACTTTTTTTTCCTTCTTCACACTCAGGAGAATTTAGTGGTAGCTCAAAGGTGCACATTTAACTTTCTGTCCTTACTCTGCTCTGGGAAGTGTGTTCTCAGAAGGAGTTTTCTACTGGTCCCTTCCCATGCTCTCTGCACTTGCATGCCTGCTTTGGATGCTCTGGGCACCCTGAGAATGGATTGGCTCACTTAGCCAGCTCAACAGAGACTTAACTCCACCAACCGGGATGACTAATCAGACTAATGCGAAGCGATGCCAGACATTCCCGCTGGCCTGAAGATCGCATTCTCTGCCTATGAGCAAATGATACAGGCAGCCACGTTCCCTGATGTAGCTTGGGCTTTAGAATCAAGTCTCGTATGATTGGCGCTTTCAAGGAATTGTTGCGATGCTGGTAATGCACCAAGTTACCAGCCTGCAAAACTGACTTGGCAAGCAGGTGTGGTAAGATTACAGCCAGGGAGACAGAGCCCACCCCAGCCAGTGGGAGCACCACGGGAAATGCCAATGGATGACAAACCCTCCACTCCCTTGTTCACTGGTGTCTGCTGGAAACCGGATGTTTCAGCCACTATGGCTACCATCACAGTTTAGTTTCCACTGTCCCTACCCCTCCTCCCCATTCAAATCTATATCTAATGGGCTGAGCCTAAGTCACACACACGTGGCCCAATGATCAAGGCACATTGGGAAGACAAGGGTCCTAGTTTATGTCTCCGTTGAAGAAAAAGTCTGAGGTAAGGATTTGAGTGACCGTAGTTTACTTGGGAAGTAATTCTGGGAAATATCAGCAGGAAGTAGAATATTAGGCCAGGAAAATGGAGAAGCAGTAAAGAAAGAGTCCTGGAGCTGTGGGTATGTTATCACTGTGGGCAACTAGGGCTCTTTCTTGGTGGGGATCTGTGGTAGGCAGAATAGGTCCTCTTGGAGTTCCTACCTGAAGGATGAGGAAATTGGATTTCTTTTTAGGTTGGAGGAGGATACCAGGGATTGAACCCAGGAGCACTTAACTACTAAGCCACATCCCCAGCCCCTATTTTGTATTTTATTTAGAGACAGGGTCTCACTGAGTTGCTTAGGGCCTCACTAAGTTGCTGAGGCTGGCTTTGAACTTGTGATCCACCTGCCTCAGCCTCCCAAACCACTGGGATTATAGGAGTGTGCCACCATACCTGGCCTCAGGAAACTAGACTTTTGATGGATTCCCTTCTGTCCTTGTTTGAGAGTGGCCTTAACTTCTGAGGGAAGTCAATGTCCCTGCCCATCCTACTAAGATGCAGGGATTTCTTGCTTCTTTGGCAATTTTGAAGAATGAGATCCATGGACACAAAGGATGAGAGCAAAGTAACAGGATTTTTCAAATAGAAAGAAAGTAAAGCAGAGCTCCCACAGGGAAAGGGGTCCCAAACCAGGGTTGCCTTCAGGCGTTAAATGTCTAGGGCTATATATGATAATGTTAGAGGGCAGTTAGGTGGCCTTGAAGACCATAGGTGAGAGATTTTAAAGATATCAGTGTTGGAGTTCAGTCACACCAGGACACCTGGTGTTGCCGCTGTCCGGATGTTCATCACACACCACTTCACCTCAGGGACAGGCTGGGGGTTGTGGCACATATATTCAGGCTCCAATGGAGATGGTCACAAGTTGTGTACTCCATGTAAATTTCTGAGGTGGGGTCCTTAGCCCTGTCTGCCTAGCACATTTTTAAAAATATTTTTAGTTGTAGATGGACACAAAACTTTTATTTTATTTATTTATTTATTTTTATGCAGTGCTGGGGCTTGAACCCAGGGCCTCACACATGCTAGGCAAGTGCTTGACCACTGAGCCCCAGCCCCAGTCCCTGCCTAACCTATTTCTATCTCCTGTTCTCACTACCTTTACCTTACAAGTGGTCACACATGCTTACAATGGCATGAGCAAGGACAAAAGCATCAGGTACTTATCAGTCCCCTCTTCCTCTGTGAACTGCCCAAACCTGCTGTTCTCAGGGAGTGGTCACTGGGCTTTGATAATTGCTGCAGGGTGGCACCTGACCTGGGACTGACCAATCAGAACTCTCCCCTGGAATATGCAAAGGTTGAAATGAGTCAGTTTTCTCAAGTGACCTGGGATTTGACATGCAGCATTGAGAAACTTTGCATAGGAGCATATCCCACTCACTGTGTGGAGGAGGCAGGCGCGAACCAGAGGGAACAGCATGCATGAGAGAGTCACAGGGCAGAGAAAAGGAAGCCAGTGTACCAGTACACTTCCCACCCCTCCACTTTCCTGAGAGTCTGCAATCCAACACACGATTTTTTCCCTTACGTTTACAATCCAAAGAATCCCAGGTTAAAATGATGAGCACAGAAATAGACGCAGTGATTATCACAGGCTGCCTCCACCCCAGTGAGCAGAGCCATCAAGATGAATTAGCAGGTAACATGGAGAAGTTTGTGGAGGAGAGCTCTGCTATTCTGGTTTGGATGTGAGGTGTCCCCCAAAAGCTCACGTGTGAGGCAATCCAAGAAGGTTCAGAGGAGAAATGATTGGGTTGTGAGAGCCTTAACCCAGTCAGAGAATTAATTCTGGATGAGACTAACTGAGTGGTCACTGGAGGCATGGGGGCTGTTGCTGGAGGAGGGGGGCATTGGGGGCGTGGCTTTGGGGTATAGTTTTGTATCTGGAGAGTGGAGTCTCTGCTTCCTGATCATCAACATGAGCTGCTTCCCTCTGCCACGCTCCATGATGTCCTGCCTCACCTCCAGCCCCGAGGAATGGAGCCTGCTGTCTATGGACTGAGACCTCTGAAACCGTGAGCCTCCAAATAAACTTTTCCTCCTCTACAGCTGTGCTGGTTGGGTCCTTTAGTTACAGCAGAAAAAAAAATCTGACAAAAACATGTGGGAGGAGGCCTTCAGGGAAGCCAGGGCAGAAGAGCCAAGAAGGAGGGACAAAACAGAATATGGGCCACAATGTACCATCCTTGAAGGGCCTCAACTAATACCCTGGGGGCATCAGAAGTAAGGTGGCCCTTCAGAGTTGTTCCAAGTCAGAGCAAGGGCCTGGGCCTTTGTACCCATAGGTGACTAGACATTGGCTATGGGCTGCCCCAGGAAGGGAGCAGACTTGGATGAGGCAGCTCTTTTCACTGGGTGGTATGCACAGCATCCAATATAATGACCTTAGCAGACATGGCCTAGATAAGCCTAAACTTCTATATCTCTGACAGTAAGTCCCTCTTTAAAGCTGCATGTCCCAGTTGCCTTGCTTACACTCCCCAAGTCCCACAGTCCTCCTCTTTACTATGGGACCAAGGATGTCCAAGCATCCTGAGATAAGGCACTCTGTCCTCCTGGGTATTTTTTCCATGGGCCCCACCAACCTCTGCTTCCAGGTCTCACTTTTCTGGAAGTTTCCATGGCTCACCAGGCTCTTTGATTTCACTCTTTCCCCAAACACAGCACAACACAAGGAATTTGACTTACTGATTTAGCCTTTGCTAATTCCTAGTCATATTCTAGGTCTGCCTCCCAGGGCAGTCAACTATTCAGCTTAGGTTGGCATTTGGGGTCTCATTTACTCTTTTGGGGGGAGGATACTGGGAATTGAACTCAGGGGCACTCGCCCATGGAGCCACATCCCAGCACTATTTTGTATTTTATTTAGAGACAGGGACTCACTGAGTTGCTTAGGGCCTTGGCATTGCTTAGGCTGGCTTTGAACTAACAAACTGATCCAAAAATTCATATGGAAATGCAAGGAACACAGAGTAATTCAAACCATCTTTTTTTTTTTTTTTTTTTTTTTGTACCAGGGATTGAACTCAGGGGCACTCGACCACTGAGCCACATCCCCAGCCCTATTTTGTATTTTATTTAAAGACATAGTCTCACTGAGTTGCTTAGGGCCTCACTAAGTTGCTGAGGCTGGCCTCCCAAGCCACTGGGATTACAGACATGTACCACATGTGCCCACCTCATTTACTCTTCAATAGACCAATCCCATTCACTGGGTGGAGCTTTCACCCATGGGTAAATGATGGAGTCCATTTTGTATACACTGTACCAGCGTCACTATGAAGGCAGGCCCCTAACCACTAGGATTCACCATTGCCTCCATATGTGGACAAACCCTAAGAGTTATCTTTGTGCCTATTAAGAACTCTGGGACTGTACCTATTCCCCCAGCACCCTGCAATGAGATTCTCCCTGTCTTGCTCCACTCCTCTTAAGTAGGAGAGGACCCACTCCCTACACAAGGTGGCATGTCCCAGCCCCTCCATAGCCTGGGATGCATGAGACAGATTTCTTGAATGAAGATTAACCAACCCTCTGTAGAGCTTAGCTCAGGTGAATCCACCATCCAGCTGCAGTGAACATCCTGCCAGGCCTCCATCTGTTTTTGAAACACAGAAGGTCATTCCTATTCTTGGGGGAGAAACTTTAAGGATTTAATGAAATGCTTCTGCAGTTGAGGCTACGGATGATCTGTTGACATGGTCAAAAAGGTTGTAGGTTGTTTAATGTCGTTCTGTCCCATCAATTCTGCATATTGTACCAACTCAGCAAATTGGTATGAATTTAGGCTACTGACAAGGACCTTGAAAAAGAACGTAGCTTCTGCAGATTTAAGAAGACAAAAGAATTGGAAAGTAGTCCTAATGGAACCTGGGATCCTAACCTGTGCCATCCAGTGTCTCTGAGGACTTTGTCTGGGAGGGACTACAGTAGTGAGTATGTGAGCCTCCAGCACACCTGCCCCAGGGCTCCAAACCTGTCTCTGAGTGCCAGTGTGGAGACTGGATGGGCCTCACCTGCTCCATCCTTTACCTTTCTTTTTTGCAATAAGAAATCCCCAAAGCATACTCTCTGGGGGTCCTAGATGCAGTTCTTGCTTATCTCTCTCATCTGAATGCAGTCTGACAAGTAAGCTTTGGAGTTCTGGAATTAGAAGTCTCAAATGCAGCTCTGGCTCGGAGGGTTGCATTTACTGACTGCAACTTGGCATCTACCAAAGAGGGTTTCATCAAGTGCTAATGATTCTGTAACATAGTAAGTAGGAATAGTGTGTTGGTTAGTTACAAGCAGCAGTAATGATGCTGTGTAACAAACAACCCCAAAACTCAGTGGCATACATTGATTTGCATTTATTCTTCATGCATGCACCTTCAGGTTGACTGGCATGGCTCTGCTTGTGTGTATAATTCCAGGGCCCAGGATGGAGAGGGCAACAAGCCCCTAGGCATGCCTTCTCTTTGAGGGTGGAAAAGCACAACAGAAGTAATGGAAACATGCAGTGTCTTTTACGTCTATGTTTGAAACTGTCACGTCATTACTTCCACCCTCATTTTATCAGCTAAAGCAAGTCACTTGATTAGACTTTCATGAATGGGACTGTGAAGTTTATTCTTCCCATGGAGATTTAGAGAGAGGGAGAGAATTTTTTTGTATGGTAATTTAATCTACTACAAATTGCAAAGGAGAAATGATCATATAATTTGTGGAAGTGCTGTACTTTTTAAAAAAAAAAAAGCACAAAAGGCTCAGGGTGTGGCTCAGTGGTAGAGTAATTGTTTAGCATATACAAGGTTCAATCCCCAATACTGCAAAAAAAATTTAATTAAAAAAAATGAAAGCATTAGTTGGGGTGTTGGAGGTTAGAGAGTCAATTTTTGTTTAAGTGAAACAAATCTTGGAGCCTTTAACTCATGCATCCATTCTGAATCTCCAAGATGGAAGTATGGTATGTGAGGTCTCATAACATTTTTTCAACTATGCCACTAGTGTTCCACAGAATCTACTTTAGGAAAGGTTGCTGTAGCTCATGGGTAAATGTCCTAACCTCTCTGGGCCTCCAGTGTCCAGGTTCTTTGAATAGGAACAATGATATCTACCTCAGAGAATGGTTTGTTGGACACAAAAGATGATGCAGACACCCATTCACTCATGAGTTCAACGAATAGAAAGAGCCCCAGCTAGTGAGAAAGAGGGCACCTTCAACACGGGACAGGCCAGATCCATGCAACTGGGGATTCACACACTGGAGTAGGCAGACCTGGGTAGGAAACCACTATAAAGATGAGAAAGTCGCTCAAAGTCTGAGAGTGGGGACATGTGCTAGAGGCCTCACCGATGGGGGAGCTTTAAGGGGTGACAGGGTTGGGAGACTGTAATCCTGTGCTAGAAGGCTTGGTGACACTCTAATCTAAATTGGTGTAGTTAGAGGTTGACAGTGGCATTTCAGGGAAGGCTCTGGTAGGACTTTAGCCTGGAATGACCCCTGACCTTAAAGAAATGCTAGACCTTCAGGTCAGTTGTGTTATAGCTCCAAGTTTGTTTTCAGACCAGAATCCTGCCTTTTTCCTGAACCTGCCAGAAGTTTGTGTCCTTTGGCTTCTGTCTCACCCAGACCAAAGCTGGTGGGAGACCTGTTCCTCTTTGCCTTTATCTTTCCAAAGCAGGGCCATTCCTGCCTGTGGTCCTCCACAAACAAACCTAACAGCACATCAGAATCATTAGCATAAGGATACAGAAGCACAAAAGAAGTTCACAGAAGATTCCAATTCTGCTCAGGTATGCATGAGTAGGAAATTCTCCATGGAATGGTCTGGTTCCCCTTAGTTACACATGTGTTTTTTATTTCTGGGGGAAGGAAAAAAAAAGACTCCAGGTGCTGATCTTCAAAATCTCACCCCCATCCACCTTGGCAGACTCCCAATTCCCCAGGTCTGTAGGAGTGCTGCGAATGAGACTAGCAGCTTCTAGCAGTTTCCACAGCTGTAGAAAGAAATACAAGGAACCTGTACGTTTACACGGCTTCTCTTCCATCAAAACACCCCAATAGCCATCCTCTGTGCTCTTCAGGGTGTCTCCTCCTTTCTTTATGGATTGAACAGGGGCTGGGGATGTGGTTCAAGTGGTAACGCACTTGCCTGGCATGCGCAGGGCGCTGGGTTCGATCCTCAGCACCACATACAAATAAAATAAAGATGCTGTGTCCACCGAAAACTGAAAAATAAATATTAAAAAATTCTCTCTCTCTCAAATAAATAAATAAATAAATTTATGGACTGAACATATTTGGGGACCCCAAAATACTAAAGGATCCTCAACCTAAAATCTCAGTGGCCTCAGCTGGGATCTTACCTCAGTCTGAATCCCAGCTCTCCTACTTACCAGCCCTGTGACCTTAAGCAGGCTACTTAATTTCTCTGGGCCTCAGTTCCCTCCTCCATCATCTGTAGATACTAATATGCCCTCATCACCGGGCCCTTTATGTGTTCCAAAAACAATACAAAAAAATACAATTCCAGCTGGATTTGCATTTCAATGGCAGATAAAATGTCAAGTCAAAGGAATGAATCTCTAATGACAGAATTTGCTGTTGCTGGTGAGGAGAATACATGGTGGAGCCGGGTTGGGTAGAAGAGGAAAGGAGGGGAGAATATCAACCTGAAATCCCTCCAAACAGGGCAGCTGCCTCTTGGACCTACCAGAAATGCCAGCCCCCTGCTATGTGCAAGAAAATCTGATTCCCCTGAGAAAACATACTCTGAATGGAAACCCCACACATGCCCTGGACCAGTTCTTCCAATTATGGAAAAGGCCCCCAACATCCCTTGATTGGCATACCACAAAAGCCGCATCCCCGCAATAATGATGATGATAATGGCATCAGTAATGGCCGCGATGCAGCTGTTACTCAGCCTCGTGCATCCTCCGAGTCTCCTGGGGATCGGCGGTGTGCTAATAATAGTCCTAGCACCAGTGTTCAAGAATAATCGGCTGACCAAAGTGAAGCCCGAGAGGCGGGGCCCTGCCTGCTGAATTGGCTGCCAGGTGTAAAGGGAGAGAGACGCAATGGCAGGCTCTCCTGTGTGGGCTGAGAATCCCCGAGGAGGCTCAACTGTGTGTTCTGGCTCGGAAACCCTAAAACAAGGAGCAAGGAGCGACTTTTCTAAACCAGGGCTCTCAAAGGAACCCCACTTTGAAATACCGCTTGCATCCTGGCTCCTAGGGGCTGCTCCTTCATGGACCACCCAGAGTAGAGCAAAGGAGTCAGCCACACCATGGGTGAACAGCTTGAAGAAGATATGCTGTCAAGACGGGATTAGCTAAAAGTGATGGAAAATGTCAAAGTAAACTGATTGAAGTTTCTTTTCATCTTCTATAAGTAAGGCTCAGAAGTGGACAGTTTCAGGGTTGGGGGGTGGTTATACAAAGTCACCAGGATCTGGGCTGTTATTGCCATTACTGTTAGCATTGCTATTGTGTAACTGGCATGTGGTGAAACATACAGATTGTGAGGCATTTGGACAAAAGTACATATTGTGTGATCAACAGCCCTGTCAAAGTATAGTACATTTCCATTTCCATCATCTCTGAAAGTTTCTTTGTGCCTCTTTCCAGGTGACAGTCCCCCCCTCCCCCTGCAAAGGCAAATCCCTGTTCTGCCCTCCCTCACCAAGGAGTGAGTCCTCCTGTTTTCAAATTCCATATAAATAGAGGCATGCAGCAGGTATTTCTTTGTTTGGGGCTTCTTTCAGCACATTTTGGGAATCCATAGATGCTGTGTATTAGTAGTTTGGTTTTTATTGCTGAGTAGTATTCCATTATATGCATCCACTTGATTTGTTTATTTTACCTGTTGATGGACAATCAGATTGTTTCCAGTTTGGGGCTATTATGAACAAAAGCCATTATGAGCATTTTTGTGCAAATCTTTGTGTGGATATAGACTTTCATTTCTCTTGGGTCAATACCTAGGAGTGAGATTGCTGGGTGTAGTGTAGGCATATGTTTAGTTTTGTAACACAGTGCCAGTTTTTCAAAATGATTGTATAATTTCAGCCTTTATTCATCTTGCTCTGCTACCATTGTCTATATGTGACTTCTACCTCATGATATTATTTGGCTGCTTGAATTCCAGCCATCATCTGCACATTCCAACCCACAAGAAGGAAGATGGAGGAAATGATAGGCTTCCTCATTTTAATAACCCTTCTCAGCAGCTTCACATAATACTGCTTCTACCCCATTAACTAGAGCTTAGTTACATGGTCATATCAAGCAGCAAAGTCCCAGTAATTTTTACTTTGGAAATCCACACGCCTTGCTAGAAATGGGAAGGAGGGATTCTTTGGGGAATGGTAGAATAATGGGGACAAGAAGCAGCCTCTACCAGAGCCAGGTGGCCAGAAATCAAGCAGGGAGCATGTCTGCCTTACTCAATAAGGTTTACTCCAGAACTATGTTGTACCTCAGCTTGTGGTAGGTGCCTGATAAATGTTCACGAAGGTGGAAGGAGGATGGGAAAAGCAGCCATGGTAGCCAGCTGTTCATTCGAGAACATCTTCTAGGGTCATTATGCTTGTCACCCAACAAGAAGGCTGTGCTTAAAGGACTATCACCATTCCTCAATTTCTGACAGTGTTTCAAAACATCTCTTAGATGCAATTAAATGGCATTGTGTGAATTGCCAAGAGAGCCCTTCATGGCCTGGTAGGTAAGGGCTTTTTTGACTTTGTTACCTGATAGAGATCACTTGGGCATGGTTTTTCATTGTGCGCGCGCATGCGCATGCGTACACAGGAAACCTGGGGCCTTTTTCCTGCTTAGAATCTCACAATTTCTGTAGTGATCAATGCATTCTCCTCAAAGGCTTGTACCTTGGACCAAAATGCTCAAGGGGAGAGGGAAGAAAAGAGAGACGAAGAGCAGAGTGGTTTGGGAGCACCTTTGCGGCCACAGCAGGCTGCAGGAACTTCTGCTAGAGACCTCGGTGTTCCCAGCAAACGCGGGGGTCATCGGGTTATGTTATTTTATGGTACAAAAGCAGATACGGTCCGCTGCCTCCGCTCTACCCTGATAATTTTGTTTTCCTGGCGAGTTTGCCATCAAGGATCTGACGTGCCATTAGGTTTTTATCTCGGTTGCCCAAGGAGGGGCGATGTAGAGCGGGGGTCTGCTTTTCATTAAAGTGGGGCTGGGTGCACGAGCCGCTTCTTTGAACAAAACAACCACGGTTCACGACAAGGTTAGGGGGAGGCGGGGCGGAGGGAAGGTTGTTAGTTATTACTTGTGCTTTCTTCCAGCGCTGGGGCTTCTCCCCGCCAGGGTTCCGCTGTCCCTGGGGGCTGGGAGCTCATTCCAAGCTCAGGCCATGATCCCCAGGCCCACCGAAGAAGCGGCGCCTTCTAATCATGCCGAATCATTGGGCTGATTCGGTGACATCCAGGAAGCCGGCTGACACCAAGAAATGCATTTCGCTTCCGATCTCGGCCCACACTGGACTTGCAGTCCCTGCTGATCCTGTGGGGACAAGGATCTCCTGCCAGCTCATAAGGATTTGTGCCAGTTCTCTCTCCCCAGGGGAAAGAGGTGTCTGGGGGGCCTGTGGGGAAGGGGTGGGCTGGGCGTCAGCCCAGACTGGCTCTGGCCTGCACGGAAGGACCCGGTGGATTGCAGGGCATTCATCCGAACTGTTTCTTCAAAGCAGAACAAAACAAGCAGAGACACGCACACAGTAGCGAGTCGGAGAGAACAAATGTTCGGCAAATATCTCCATTTTTTTCTTTTACGATGCAGTAGCTAACACTGGTGTCAGGAAGGGCCCCAGCTGTTTGTGATTCTTGCCCAAACAGCCTGAGGACTTCAGACGCCTCTCTGGTGACGGCTGTTTTTGCCAAACCAACTATTCCAGACCACCTTTTAGTGTCCTTCTCATCAGACAAATCATGCTGGCCTGATGCTCTGTGTGACATGCTGGCCTTCCATGAAATACCAGCATCCAGGGTCTCCAGTGGGACTCTGCTTGCTCATCTTCCTCCCCAGCCTCCCCTGCCCTGGAGCCCCCAGACTCCCCTATCCTCCCGCGCTCTCCACCCACCCACTGCTGGGTGCGATTTATAAGCAAGGAAATCCTCTTAATCCCTGAGATATGTGGGTTATTTCACCCAAGAATTCAGAGCGCCGCATCCTCTCACTCACAAACTGAATTATAACATAAGCATAGAACATTGATTCCAGGCGTGCGGAATTTTAATCCCCAACTTCCCACACAATGCTCTTGTCCACGGACAATTGACCCACCATTTCAGCATGTCGCAGCAGCTAGGACAGTTAAGCCCCTTCTCCCACCCCATCACTCACAGTCACTAGCTGGGGAGGCATCTAAGCACTCACCTCCCACTCATGTGACTTCATGTTGCAGGTAATTTGTGCCATTCCCCTGTGTGATTCTTTGGAGCCCAACATCACCTGGGCATTTTAAAATCCCTCTGCTACAGGCAAAGCCAAAGCCAGGCAGCCATCTTCAAAATGTCACCAGCCATTAACCGTGAGCAGGGATGAATTATGCTTGCCACCGTTGCAAGGTGCACTGGGAAGAGCAACTCTGGAGACAGCTGCCACGTATTGGGGAAAGTTCCAGCCCTACGTGCTGCCCACAGCTGTCTGAGGGCCACCAGCCTGTGTTTCCAGAGACCCAGTGGCTCTATATGCAATTAGGTTTGGTTTTAAGGGGCATTAATTCTGGTGATGATAAATGCCCTCATTTCCTCACTACAGGTGAGAATTGAGACACTCAGAGCTGTTGGGTAGGACACACAGCTCTTGAGTGGCAGGAACGCATCTGCTCCCAGGATCTGTCTACTTTTTATTACAGCATTGCACTCAAAGAAACTTCTGTCGATCTTATTCATACTCCTGACTGCCCACCCCAATAATATCACCAGGCCCAGGTGTCTGTGATTTAATGATGATGCAGCTGGAGCTCAGTGACATTAAATGACCCAGGCAAAGACACACAACAGTTGGAAGGAGAGTAGACTCCAAAACCTAGAATGCTACAACCTACCAGGTTTGTGCTCAGCTTTGGGGATACCCAGTTGAATAAGGTACAGTCACTGCCTTCAAAAGACTTGACAGTCCTCTGAGGCAGGCTGCAATATACTTGATGATATGTATTCAAATTGCAGGATATCTTATTTGTATGTGGCAATGTCTTAAAGGCCTGAAGATGGAGTGAGTCATTTGGAGGGGAGGCCCCGTTTGAATTTGTATTACTATAATGGAAGCACCTGACATAGGCTACACAGGAAGTAAATGAAGGGTTATTCTGTCTCATGGTTCTAGAGGTCTTGTCCAAGATTGGACAGTCCCATGGGTTTGGGCATCTAGTGAGGGTCGTATGTCATGGCAGGAGCATGAGAAGCAGTGACTGTTCACATCACAATTCAGAAAGCACAAGGAAATAAAGAGACTGGGGTCCAACCATCCCTTTTAATATCCACAATGACCTAAGGACCTCCAACTAGGTCCCATCTTTTAATGGTTCACAGCACTTCCCAATACCACTACCTGACATATTGGAAACACTACTCATATTCAAACCATAGCAGAATTGATCCACAAAGGATTCAGAGAAATATCAAAAAGCCTGTTGTAGTCTATAACTTAGTACAGCCCAATAGAACTTTCTGGAAACACTGTAGAGTTGCCCTGTTTCCTACCTCAGTTGCAGATCCCTGCCAAACACTTGAAATATGGTTTGTGAGACTGAGGGGACTGAATTTGCCATTCTATTTACTTTGAAGTCAAGTTTCAATGTCAAAAGCTACATATGGCTAGTGGCTCCCAAACAGAATGGCAGAACTCTGGCAGGTCACCTCCAGCAGAGGTAGGCATAATTTTGCCAGGAGCTGACAGACCAGCCTCTGTGAGGTGGTGGCTGGAGGGTCTGCAACTGCTCCAACACTCATTCAGTGACCCCCAGTATCCTGTGACCCGTGGGACCACAGACAAGTAACCATATTGTCACCTCCTCCAGGCTACATCATCCCCTATGAGGAGGCTAAGAAACGAGGTTCTGTAAGAGACAATCCCCATCTCAGCCTCTTTTCAGAGGAGGCCTTTCCCCTGCGATCATGTCACTGTGGGAACAGTCACTGGTGCTAGAGAGGAGCAAGAGGCTGCACATGGTGCCTGGAGGTCTGTCCTGGGGATAAGGCTCTCGTTTCTGCTCCAGGAGAGGAAGAGGGCTTCAGGTCCCCACTCTGATGTGCAGCACAGCTCTCTAGGTTCCCCAGGACCAGGATTCCAGGGCATCACTGTCTCTGTGTTCACAGTAGCGAGGAGACCTAGGGCCACCCCAGTTAATCAATGCATGTAGCTTCGATTTGTCTTCTTTCCAATGTATTCATTGGGGGAGATGTGGAAAGTCGAGAAACATGAATAAAGAAGGAAATAGATCCAGAAGCTGACCCCTTCTGGCCTCCTCCACTGCTCTGCCCTGGTCAAACTGTCATTGTGTCTGTTTGTACAATGGCCTCATCGATCTCCCTGTTCCTGCCCTTGCCTCTTTGAAGTCCATTCTTAACAGAGCAAGCAGCCAGAGGGATTCTGCAAACCCTAAGCCAGATCCAGGGACTCCCAGCCCATAACTCTCCAATGCTTCTCCTGTTGGCACAAAAGCCAAAGTCCTGCACAGCTCACAGTCAATCCCACCCTTCCTCCCTTCCCTGACTTTATTTTTACTCTCCCCTCACACGCCATAGGTCTGTCCCAACCACACTGACCTTCTTGTTGCTCCTGGAATATGCTTGGCACAACCTACCTCAGGCCCTTTGCACTGTCCATCTTCTCTGCCTGGAGCACACTTCACCTGGTCAGCATATGGCCCATTCATGATTTTCTTCATGCCTTTTTCCAAATGCCAACTTCCTGGTGACATCTTCCCTGCACACCTATTGAAATTTGCAGTATCACTGCTCTAATTCCCTATTCATTTCACCTGATCTCTTTTTCTTCTAGCCTTAATGCTGTCTGCCACACTACAGATCTTACTTATTCATTTGGTTTATTATTGATCTTTCCCACTTGAATATAACCTCTAGGAAGCCATTTTTTTCTGCTTTCTATTTCACTCTACTGACAGCATCTAAAAGTGTCTGCTGCTATGTAGTCCATCAATAAATATTTGAGAAATAGACCAATGAAAGAATAAATGAATGAAAATCACCTCGACTCACAACTACTGCTAAAGGTTGGCTCTATTTCCTTCAAGACTTCTATTGAGACTTTTTGTTTGTTTGTTTATTTGTTTTTGGTACCAGGGACTGAACTCAGGGGCCCTTGACCACTGAGCCACATCCCCAGCCCTTTTTTGTATTTTATTTAGAGACAGGGTCTCCCTGAGTTGCTTAGGGCCTCACCCTTGCTGAGGCTGGCTTTGAACTCTTGATCCTCCTGCCTCAGCCTCAAGCCTTCTTTTGATGAAGTTAATTAGGAGTTCTCTAGTCACCAAGAGGGTGTTGAGGAAAAGGGGAGGGGCACCTCTCTCAATTTCTGTCTCTTGATTATATTGATGGAGGCCAAGACCTCATCTTGGCTGGCCCAGAAATCAACACTTGGAATTGTCTCAGGGATGATCGATCTGTGAAAGAGGGACCCCCACTAACTAGACTCACAGGAACCTGATGAACAACACTGAAGCCCGCGTTACTAATCCCTACTCCATTCCAGGTATTCCTCCTTCAAGGAACACGGAGCACTCCACTGAATCAGGTGGAGTGGGTAGGCTTTGTCCATTGCCCATGAGGTTGAACTAAGATTCTGGGAATCTTGAAGCATGGAAAATATGTTCTGCACCATTCCATGTGTTATTGAGAATGAAAGTAATGCTTGACTATAAAAGAATGACCGTGCAAACATTGTGCCAATGTGGCCCATCATGATTATGTCAATGCTTTTAAACATAGATATTAAAAACTAAATTGATTCTTTTGAAAATCACCTTCTTTCCTCCTGTTTTGTTGGTGTCCTGGATTTCCTCTTATAACAAAAAAAATCTTGATTTTTCTCTTGGGGACCTCTTCCTCATTTTCAACCAGAATGATTTGTGGGAGATAACCTCCCCTCCACCTTCAGGGTTGAGATCAGTGAGATGTGAGAAGCAATTTTGTGAAAAGTCTGAGAATCCTTTTGGGCAGTGTGATGTGATAATATTTAAGACCTGGTGGTGCTAGCTAGGCAGTATTTTGGTACCCTATTGGGGGGGGCCTAGAGAAAGTGGAGGCTACCATGCAGAATTGGAGCCAACTTGGCATAATGCAGAGAAGATGAAGAGAAACCATGTCCTTGGTAGCATGACCTGTGCTACTGGATCAGACTTTACCTGAGGCCCATTGTTCTGCTCAATTTTTTTTCTGGTTTTATGTGAGCTAATACATTCTGTGGTGGTTTAATTTAGTTGGAGTTTTTTGTCGCTTAAAGTAAAGAAGATTCCTAATGGTTGCATCTTAGAAATATGAAACATAGCACGGAGAATTGAATAGATCTCTGCACTTTTCTAAATGTCTCAAACCTGACATAGTCTAACAACCTTTAATTTCAGACTCTGTTGCAGGTGTTCTCCATGCCAGAGCCCCTTTGACCTGAGCTGTGTTTTCTGCCACACAGCAGCTCTGTGATCTTAGAGAAGATGCTTCAATCTCTGTGCCTGAAGAGTAATAATATTTTCCTCCTGGTAGAAAGAAAGACTGCCTCCTTTTTATTGAGAGGCATATCGTGGTTGTTTTATAATTCAGCAGATCTGTTTGTAAACCTCATAAGGACCAAAATTTTGTGTGTTTTGTTCACTGCAGATTTCTCAGCATCTCCTCCTACCCAAAAAAAGAAAAGAAAAGAAGAAACATCAGTGGAGGAGACAAAGGAGAATGAAGGGAAGGGAGGAGAGATGGGACAGCGAAAGACAGAGGAATTAATCTGACCTCACTTTCCTATGTGCATATATGAATATACCACAGTGAACCTCGCCAAAATGCACATCCACAACACAATAATTTTAAAAGAAGTTTAAGTAAATAGCAGAAAGATCATAGAGTAGAGGGAAGGGAACAGGGGGAGGGAGAAGGGGAGGGGAAGGGGAGTACTGGGGACTGAATTAGAACAAAATATATTCTGTGCTTTTATACTTATGTTATCATGAATAACTAAAAAAAAAACAATAAAAAAGAATAAAATCTCAGGGCTGGACACAGGCCCATAATCCCAGCAGCCTGGGAGGCTGAGGCAGGAGGATAGGGAGTTCAAAGCCAACCTCAGCAAAAGTGAGATGCTAAGCAACTCAGTGAGACCCTGTCTCTAAATAAAATACAAAATAGGGCTGGGGATGGGGCTCAGTGGTTGAGTGCCCCTGAGTTCAATCCCTACTACCATAAATAAATAAATAAATAAAATCTTCAAAGCCAAAAAGAAAATGAGTGATCCTTAAATATCCCATAAACATTTAGTGGCCTGCCTGAATGAATGAATGAAAATGAAATATAGATAGAGTGACCTACCCGAAGTCACATAGCTAGTTACTGAGATAATAAGAGGGAGAGTGGGCGGGGGATGTGGCTCAAGCGGTAACGCGCTCGCCTGGCATGCATGTGGCACTGGGTTGGATCCTCAGCACCACATAAAAATAAAATAAAGATGTTGTGTCCGCTGAAAACTAAAAAAAAATAAATATTAAAAATCTTTCTTTCTCTCTCTGTCTCTCTCTCTAAAAAAAAAAAGAGGGAGAGTCCCCTGTATCACACCACAACATACTTGGAAACATTTTCAATTTATCAAGAAGAGGGAAAGAACCAACATGGATTGTGCTCATTGCCTGGGCCAGGCATGGTTTATGTATTTAGAGAAATGTCTTTCTTATAACATGTCACTCTCCTATCATAGACACACTCTGCCAAGAGGAAGGTGTCATTACTCTCCTTTCACAAGTGAGGAAACTGAGGTTCAGAGATCGAAGCATCTTCTCTAAGATCACAGAGCTGCTGTGTGGCAGAAAACACAGCTCAAGTCAAAGGGACTCTGGCATGCAGAATGCTTACCATAGGACTCGGAATGTCAGAAAAATTCTACAGATTGCTGTACCCATGCATACCAGGTGGGAATTTTTGCTTCTGTTTTTGTATTTGTTTTTATACTGGGGATTGAACTCAGGTGCGCTTAACCACCAGCTCACATCCCCAGCCCTCTTTTTTTTTTTTTTTAATTTAGAGATAGAGTCTCTCTGGGTTGCTTAGGGCCCTGCTAAGTTGCTGAGACTGGCCTCAAACTCCTGACTCACCCTACCAAGTCACTGGGATTATAGGCATGTGCCATCATGCCTGGCTCTCCATGTAGGTTTTTATCAGCTTTCACTTTACAGACTGACATTTTGTGACCTCGATCTGAAAAACTGGAAGTGGCAGTGTTTCCTGCACAATTACACTAGTGTAGGTTGGGGGAGAATAAATTGTGGTATGGTGGCCACAGTGTTATCACCCTTATGAGTTCATGAGGGACAGAGCAAGAGCATCACATACTGCAAGGCATGTATGCATGTGTGAGCGTGTGTGTACATGTGTGCGCACATGTTTTACATATATAGTCTCAGAATACAGGGCTATGATTTGTGGACCCTTTCCTTGTGCAATGTAGATGCATGACAATGAAGACAAGCAAAAGAATCTTTCAGTCACATCTGATTCCCCAGATGTGTTCCTAGGATGGCCACAATTTCAGCAGAGCATGCTACTACTTATCTGAACATAAATGGCAGCGGAGTCCAGGCACTGGTTTCTAAAGGAACTGACCATCCACCAGAATAGACATTTGACCCCACCTCTCTCTCTGAGTTGTATTACTGCACACACCCTGACAAAGTTGCCTTCCCTTACCTGCTATGTGCTCAGGGAGGCTTCATCTGCTAACAGTTGTGTGTCAGCCAGCTTTGCATGACTGTGACAAAATACCAGAGATAAATTTAAAAGGAAGAAAGGTTTATTTGGGCTCTCCCTTTCAGAGGTTTCGGTTCTCAGTCACTTGGCCCTGTTGCTTTGGGCCTGTGGCAGCCCAGCACATCATGGCAGGAATACATGGTGGAAGAGACTGCTCACTTCAGGGTATCTGGGAAGCAAACAGAGACACAGCAGGGGGCCAAAGTCCCAATATCTCCTTCAGGGTCATGTCCCTAATGACCTAACTTCCTCCCTCTAGGCCCTGCCTGTTAAAGAGTCCACTACCTCCCAGTAGTGCCACAGGCTGGCCATACTTTAACACATGGTCATTGGTGGACATTAGAGACCGAGGCTATAGCAACTTGAAAGGGCCTTGCAGGTGATACAGCACAGTTCTATTGGAAGAGCCCTGTAGGATCAGAAGGATCCATAGTGAAGTGTCGGTTTGGTGACCTCAGAAAAGCCTCTCCACTCTCTGGGCCTCACATTCTGAGTGTGGGCAGTGGATTAGGGAACGCTAAGCTCCCTCATTTCATGGCACTGAGGCAGAAACTTCTAGACACATAGATGAGGAAGTACTATGACTAAAGATCCTCAGACAGGGGGTGGGGAGCTCAGATCTAATTGGAATTGTCCACTGCAGGGCCCCCATACTTTTGAGGGCATCACCCCTGGCCTGTTCCACAGGCTGCTGATTTGGCATGCTGGGAAATGTTGGAAAGGAAAGCAGAAGGGTGGCGAGGGAGGGATGAACCTTCCAGGTTTCAAAAACACTGACTCCCTGGGCGCTGCCTGGTCCTCCCCACTTCGCAGGAAGAAACACCAACGTGCATTTTTTTTTCTTTTTAACTTGCTCAGGTCGCAGGGGTTGGGGGAGGGGAAAAAGTAAACATCTGAGAGAAAGAAAAGATTGCTCTCCTTTGTGTTTTCCCTTCTGCGGAGCCAGGAATGGATTGCAAAGGGCCGCTGGGGGATGCAGAGAGCTGTCCACACCCCCTCAGGCCTTTGAAGGCGCGGCCTCCCTGTGATCACTGCTCCAAAAATAATCAGAGCGTGGGGGTTCTAAATCAGGAACAAAGAAGAAACAAAGGGTTAATGAGAGGACACAAGTTTGATGTTTCTTTGCATAAACACAGAGCCAGGGATCGGCAAAGGCGCAGGGGCTGGCCTTTGCCAGGAGAGAGCCAGGACAGCTTTTAGCCCTCAAAATGCTGAATTTGCTATTTTTCCCCTCACATTTGCAAAGGCCATGTCACACCGAGCTGTCTGGGCCAGCCCCCTTCCAAAACATGTTGGTGAGAAGACAACCCTTTCATCTATCTTGGGACCCCTCCCCTGTGGCTTCAGCCCCTTCTTTTTTTTTTTTTTTTTTTTTTGGTAGTGGGGATTGAACCCAGGGGTGCTTAACCACTGAGCCACATCCCCAGCCCTATTTTGTATTTTATTTTAGACAGGGTCTTTCTAAGTGGGTTAGGGTCTCACTAAGTTGCTGAAGCTGGCCTCTAATATATGATCCTCCTGCCTCAGCCTCTCCAGCCACTGGGATTACAGGTGTTTGCCACTGCACCCAGATTTCACCCCCTTCTTGATCAAAGCCTTGCTGGAAGGTCTAACTTGTGAGTGGCTGAAGGGCCCTAGTAGTCGCAAAGGCAGCGGCTACTATTCATTTTGGGGTTTGCCCTCTCTGTGTGTCACGCTTGAGTTTGCTGCAATCTCATACCACTAAGTACTGTCACCACACCCACATTGCACAAAAGGAGACAGAGGATTACTTGAACCTTCCCACAATCCCAGATTCACAGTCCCAGGATTGCAAGTTGAGATCCTAAGTAATCAGAACTGGACCTTAAATTCTTAACTCTCCTACAGACCTACATTTCTGGCAAGACAATTAAGCAGTGAGAAATCATCTAGAAGCTTAGAGCCATAGTAAGGCAGCCATTCCTTTGACTTCAGAAGACAGCCCCCCAAAAGGAGACTGCTGCTGTTATATAGTGTTAATGAACTTGGAGAGGCATCTGATCAACACCACCCCAGCCCTACGCACTGTGCCAAGCTCTTTGAGGAGTTTGGTACATACATCCATCTAGCTGCAGTCCAGCAAATAAGATTCTGTCCCCAACCAAATGTCATGTCCTAGCAATCAAGCTGCACTTGTGAAGACGTGATGTTGATGGGCATGGTGGTGCACACCTGTAATCCCAGCTGCTGCTCAGGAGGCTGAGGCAGGAGGATCACAATTAGAGGTGAGTCTCAGCAACTTAGTGAGACCCTGCCTCCAAATAAAACATAAAAAGGGCTGGTGATGTTGCTCAGTGGTCAAGCACCCCTGAGTTCAATCTCTATTACCATCCCCCTGCTGCCAGAAATAGTGCTTTCTGAGGGCAGGGGCAATTGGGAAAGAAAAATTTGGAGACAAGAAAAGTCAAGTGACAAATCACCACTGCAGGTCTCAGTAGTATATCATAGTTCCTCACCTGGTGGAGACACTCAGAGAATGTTTCTTGAAGGAATGATCAAAGAAACAAATGAACTAACAAACCGACTCCCAGGTGATGCTGTTGCTCCCGGTCCGCGGACCACACTTTGAGTACCAAGGGTTGGGGCACCTAAATCTTACTCATGGCTGCTGTCACACTTCAAAATCCTAAAAGAAGAGGATCTGATCTGTTCCATGTAATTATTTGGGTTCAACTTCCCCAGCCATTTCATAGTATTTTTTTGTTTCCACTGTAAAGTTTTATTCCGACACACACAGTGCTGCTTGTTATTTCTTTTAAACTGTATTTTCTTTTATCTCTCACTTCTACTGGAGGTGGACTTTACATGAAGTTAATGAAGCTTAAAGCCCAGGTCCCTTCTCTTGCATAGGCCCCATCCCACATTCTCAACATAGATGGCAATGTATTTTCACACTTAATATGTTTTTGTGAATTTACAAAAAGCAAAGAGGATCCCCTAATTTGTATAAATTTCAACTCCCTGTGGAAACCTAGCTCCATCCTTGCATTTCTAAGAGAAGGTAAATATTTCTCTTATAGTCATGTCTCCAAAAATAGCAAGAAAATAAAAGCAAAGGAATCCACAAGATTTAAGAAAAATTTGGAGGGCTTGGAGTTGTAGTTGGTAGAGTGCTTGCTTGCCTGGCATATGTGAGGCACTGGGTTTGATCCTCAGCACAAGGAAGGAATGAAGGAAGGAAGAAAGAAAAAAACAAAGGAAGGTAAGTATCATGTATATCTACAACTAAATGAAAAGAAAAAAAAGGAAAAAATTGGAAGAGCATAATTCCTTGGGGAAGGGAAATATACACTTGGTTAAATCTGTAATCACCAGCTCTAATTTGTGATTTGTGCTGCCCACTTGACCCAGGTAGGCATCAGTGTTTGCAAGCACCCATCTGTCCTTTGCTAAAGAAGCATTATAAGCCTAGAGCAGTGGTGCACACCTGTAATCCCAGTGGCTCAGGAGGCTGAGGCAGGAGGATCACAAGTTCAAAGCCAGCCCCAGCAAAAGTGAGGCCCTAAGCAACTCAGTGAGACCCTGTCTCTAAATAAAATACAAAAAAGGGCTGGGGACGTGGCTCAGTGGTCGAGTGCCCCTGAGTTCAATCCCTGGTACCGAAAAAAAGGAGGGGGAGGAGAGGGGGAGGAGGAGGAGGAAGATTATAAATTGAAAACAAAAAAAAAAAAGCCCCACCTGTGTCAGCCCATTACCACAGAGAAGTTCACAGAACCCATGAGCCTTGTTCTCCAAGACAAAAGGGTTCACCATGATAGTGAAGTGTGCCTGCTCTGGTTAATTCATGGGTGACAATACCAGAAACCTCACAACAGTGGGCTCCATCAAAGTGTCTGCAGCCATGGGGCACCTTTGACTAGTCCTCCTCAACTTTGGCTACACCTTGGAATCACATGGGAAAACATTGTCATCTGGGTTATACCCCCAAAGATTGTCCTGATTTAATTGGTCTGGGATGTGGTCTGGCGGTAGCAGTTTTTATAGCTTCCTTGGTGATTGTAATAGTCAGCCATAAGATTCCAGAATCCTCTCCCAATTGAATGGTAGCCATAAACCATCCAGTTGGGGGAGGATGCTGGAACCTGGCTACTCAGACCAACAGCAGCAGCAGCATCTGCCCGAGTGGGAGAAACATCGAATCCCAAGCCATCCCCCAGACCTACTGAATCCCACTAAATTTTGAGGAGAACTGGTCAGTTTCTAGAAATGTGCTTTCTGAGGGCAGGGGCAATGGGGAAAGAAAAATTTGGAGACAAGAAAAGTCAAGTGACCAGCCTTCTCCAATTCCAGCTGCAGAAATTAGAAGCCAGTATGGTGAAATGATTTAGCCAAGGTCCCCCAGATGGGTGTCCGAGTCCCAGGTCTCCCATCTTACAGCTTCAACCAGACTTTCTCTCCCTCGGCTAGACTCTGTGTCATTCTAGAAGGGCCCCAAAAGTCAGAGACATAGCTCTCATTTCCAAGTTGCAGAAACCACACAAATGTCTGCAGAATTTCTGGCTTTATTTTTTTGCTAGGGAAAAAAAATACGTTTCAGTGTGATCCATTATGTATTCTGGGTATACACAATGAGTTTGTCTTGAGACATATTTATGCTCAAGAATATTATGTATTCTCTTTATATACCATGCAAGGTTAAATTTTTGGAAAATTTATATTTGCTTTTTATCACTCAGACATATAAGCGATTTATAGCTGGGCCTGATGGATTGGAATCAGATGGCAAAACCCAGATTAACCCTACGGATCCTGGTGGCCATTGGTCAGTCCTTGCTATTAATGGTATTTTCACCTGAGTGGATGCATTAAAGACTTTCGATATAAATATGCAAGTGGGTATCATTTTTGCAATGCAGGCACTTCCTCTTGATCCATAAGTTCATCCAACATTTTTCCAAGCCAGACATATTGAAAAATTCATGTGAAAAAAATTGTGGGGAGAGCTACATAGAGGTGACTCATGGTGTTATGAGATGGACACTTTCCATCTTACATACTCCACATTCACCACAAATGCAGTGGTTGAAGCAACCGAGGGACCCTTCACAAGGCTCCTAACCCCTCAGTCACTCAACCAACTCTGAATGATCCTGTTTCAGAAATAAAAGATGCTCAGTGTATGCAGCATATTTGAAGGCCATTGCGTAAACTGACCCCGCCCAGGGGACATCTGGCAACCTGTCAATGAAGCTTCCCACTCAACTCACAACTTGATCACACGTGCACATGAGCAGGCGTGATCTATCACCCAGAGTTTTCTGCCAAACCCAAAGAGGATCTTTATGTGCAAATCCCTGACCAAGGGTGGTCCTGCAGAAGCGCTCAGCATTCACCCAGGTGCGCGAGCCAGCCAGAGGATGAATCATTATTATTTTTTTAATCAAGTAACAGGCCCAGGTGTAGCAGCAGCCCAGCTTTCTAATATCACTGTGGCTTTGATAAATATGTCCCATTCCTTGATAACTTTTCCAAATCCTTTAATATCCTGCAGCTCAGTCCCTGATGTCTGGCTGTCGCAAAAATGTGTGAAGGGAGACCAAATGTCAATAAAAATCTCCCTGCCTGCCTCAACCCAGTACATAATCAGCTCCAAGGTAAATAAATGGTAAGTTAGTTATCTGCTGTGGGGAGGGGAGGCCCCGGTGCTTATCTGACTTTCATTTTGGCCTTCCTATGGTGCTGACCCAAATGTCTTCTTGTTCTAGTCTCTTCTGGGGGCGGGTATTTGGATTTTCCCCCTTTTTCCTTTTTTCCTTCCCCTTGGAGGGACAGCCTGCTCTGCTTCTCTGAAACCGTTGTCCGCCTCGGCTGCGTTCTCTTCAACTCTATTAAATCACCTTTCATCACATTAAATACAGGTCTTCGGGGTGGTCAGAGAGCTGCGCTCTGAGGGATGATGTTATAATGAGGGCGACGTGTATGAAAAATCATTTGGCAGCTCAATCCCAGGCAGGCCACAAGGAGAGGGGAGGCGCCAAGCGCATCTCACTTGAGACAGGAGCCAGGCTCCTAAGGAAAGAGAGGTTTCATTCATTCATTCGCTCATTCGTTCATTCATTCACTCATTCATTCACTCGTTCATTCATTCACTCATTCATTAATTCACTCACTCATTAATTCACTCATTCATTCATTTGCTCATTCATTCATTTGCTCATTCACTTGTTCATCCATACACTCATTCATTCATTCATTCATTCAGCAAACACCTATGCAATACTGCTATGTGTCCACCTCTTAGAAGAACAGAGATAGAAACATCCCTTCCTTCATGGAGCTTCCATAAGTAGACCTATTTGAAGGCCACTTGGGGAACACGATTAGTAAAGATGAAGAGGCGGCTCATTTGAAGACTTCCCAGTGTCCCTGCCCACAAAGGACTCCTGCTCCAGCACCAAAGCTGGTTTTCTTCCAGGAGATACTCTTTCTTTTGAGTGAAATTATCCTTTTTCCTATGAGCCATTCTTTTTTCCAAGAGCAATTGCCCTTGGAAGGGATTAGCTGTTATCACTTCCTAGCACCTGAGTGTGAATTTATTTATTGGCTCCTTTTCCTGCCTAGATAGGAGGGCCTCCAGGGCTGCTGAAAGACACAAAACTCCTGCAAAGGCAGCAGCAAGAGAGACTCAGGATGATTTGCATCAGAGTTGCTCCAGAGAGTCCCCTGAGGCCACCTATCCCCCATCTGGACCCTCTGAATAAGGATCTCCCTCCACAGCCTAAGAGCCCCTTCCCAGGGCTTTCCCACTAAACAACTCAGATAAGGTCTGGTTCCCTTTCCTCCTGGTGGTGACAGCTCCCCACTGCTTCTTACCCTTAGGTAATACTGTCCTTGGTTGGTGACTTTAAGTAGTCTCTTTATTAAAGGAATACCTTACTGAATGGACCATCTGTTTGCTACCCAGAGTCAGATCCATACAGGGGCAAAGAAGAAGCAGGGAGATCAGTTCTAGAACTAGAATCTGGATGTAGTGGGGGAAAAAAGGAATGCCCCCAGAGCCTGGTGTAAAGCAGTATTTTCACATTTAGTGGGGATGCCAATGTCTGCAAGATGCAGATTTCTCCCTCATATCCCCTTCTGACTCAGTGGGTCTGGACAGAGGTCTGAATTGTGAATTTTTAACAAATATCAAAAATGATGTTGAAGCAGACAGCCTATTGTATTAGTCCATTTTGTGTTGCTATAACAAAATACCTGAGGCTGGGTACTTTATAAAGAAAAGAGGTCTACTTAGCTCACAGGTTTGGAGGTTGGAAGTTCAAGATAAAGCAACCCCATCTGCTTAGTTCTCATGAGGGTCTCATGGCAGATGGCATCACAATGGCAGGGGCATGTGCAGAAGAGATCATAAGACAGGAAGCCAGAGGGATTCAAGGGCCAGGTTTGCCTTTTTTTTAATATTTATTTTTTAGTTTTTCGGCGGACACAACATCTTTGTTTGTATGTGGTGCTGAGGATCGAACCCGGGCCACACGCATGCCAGGCGAGCGCGCTACCGCTTGAGCCACATCCCCAGCCCAGGTTTGCCGTTTTTATAAAAGTCCATTCTTGCAAGAACTAACCAGGGTCCCGTAAGAGCCATGCTAATCCATCCTGAGGGCAGGCAGCATCTCCAATGACCTAATTACCTCCAGGAGGCCTCACTTCTCAGAGGTTGTGCCACCTCTCAACACTGCCACCCCAGGGGGTGAAATCTACAATGCATAAATCTTTGGGGGACACACTCAAACCAATTCCAAACCATGATATCTGTGTACCACAATTTAATGCATATTGACTTAATAAGGTCTAACTAAGCATATTGTACTCTTTTGCTACATTATCATTCTCTTTTCTGCTTTATCAAAAATCTCTACCATTGGAGTCACTAGTAATTTAAACAATACATGAATAGCAGTAAAGTACAGGGTGCTCAAGAAGAGCTAAAGAAAGAACTATTCAGTTTACAAGCAGAATTTAGAAAATGTGTTAAGGAGTCAGGACTTGCTGGATTCAAATATAAAACTGTTTTTCACCCCTGGTGTTTTCTGGCAAAAGTCTCAAAGTGACAAATGGCCTCCAGGCTGCCAGTAAAACATGACCTCAGAGACAGATCAGATCAGGGATGCAACCAAGAGACCCTTTGTTGAGATCTCAAGAGACTGAATGCAGTGCCATAAAATGCTTTGTAAGACTCTCAGGGTGCTATCCCACAGCCCTGGCTTGTAGCTTGTGTCCCCAATACTTTTTCTCAGCCCCAATATACTGTGTGACAAAAGTGGCTCAGAAAGCTTAAGTCATCTGCCTGTGGTCACCCTGCTGTCAGTGGCAGAGATGGACCTTGAACCCAGGAAGACTGATTTCTATGCCCTGACCCAAGATAAATTATTGACTCCCTGAGAGATGCAAGTGTTTCGAAGCATTTGTTTCACATGAATTTCATATTAGGTAATGCAATATTTTTTTCTTCGCAATTTTCACCATGAGAATGAATTGAACTGAGGCTATTGTTTTACAACTTGCTAGTGTTTTACAATTTTGTGAACTTGTGTGATTCACTTTCCACCATATTGGATGGTGAGATAAGGTTGGGTAAGGATGGAAAATAACAAGACACAGGCCCTACTATCCCCTTTCCTTGTTCTCCTTGCCCCCAGACATCTCACTGTGTCCTCTGCAGTAACTTTGATCATTTCAACCCTGTCATTTGAGCTTCCCTGTCACTGTCTGTAACAGTCAGTGTTGCTGTGTAACAAATTAATCCCCCTGATAATTAAGAGGTTAAAACAACAATTATTTTATGATGCTTAGAGATTCTGTGGGTTAAAAATTCAAAGGAGGCACAGCAAAGATGCTTTGTTTCTGCTCCAGGAAATGTGAAGACTCATCTGGGAAGACTCAAAGCTTGAGAGCAAGTTCCAGTGGACTCTGGAACCATTGGAAGGCTCCTTTGTTCACATGCCTGACACCTGGGCTGGGAGCACTTCAAGACACCCACGAGAGGAAGTCCTTGTAGTTTGCAGTAGCTCCAGAATAGTTGGGCTTCTCATAGAGCAGCTCCAGGCCTCTAGCAGCCCCTAGTGCAAATGATTCAGCAAATCGGATGGAGGCTCTACGACCTTTTTATGGCCCAGAAGTCACCCAGCACCACTTCCCCTGGATTCTGTTGACTGAAGCAGTCACAAGCCACCCAACCCATATTCAAGGAGGAAAGACACAGACCCTACCTCTCATTGGCAGGAAGGCCAAGGTCACATGGTAGAAGAGCCTGCAATATTGTTGCCTGCCATCTTCAAAAGTGCTCTGCCACTCTGACCTTTGGCCACAATTCATATCCTCCCACACATCTTTCCAGGCTTCATTTGAGTCCCCTCCTCCAGGAAGACTTCTCTGATTACTGCAGATACTTTAGCCCTATTTTTTCTCTACCAGTTCTACTTAATATCACAGGATGGCAGTACTGGTAGTGCAGGTTAAGTATCCCTTTCTGAAATGCTTGGGACCAGAAGTACTTAGAATTTTGGATTTGGGGGCATTGGGGAATATTTACATATGCAAGAGCTATGTTGTGGATGGAACCCCAGTCTAAAGGCAAAATTCATTTATTTTCATACACCTTGAACATGTAGTCTAAAGGTCATTTTATATAAGAATTTGCGTGCTCTTAAGTTTTGACCACAACCCATCACATGAGGGCAGGCATGGAATTTTCTCCTCATAGCATCATGTTCATGCTCAAAAGGTTTCAGATTTTGGAACATTTTGGATTTCATATTTAAAGATTGGGGCTCTAACCCTTCTTGCTGCTGCTATTGTTGTTATTATGATTATGATTGTAATTGTAATTATTATTGTCTATCTTGACTTTTTGAGAGTAAATTAAAGACATGAAGCATTTTGATCTTAAATACTCCCACATGAACCTCTTAGGAACATGTACATTCTCCTACAGGGCCACAATACAATGATCAACGTCACCAAATTTGCCATAAATACAAGGATTTTAATCGACTATACAGACCTTATTCAAAAGTTTTGCATTTTCAATTTCAGATTAGGGCTGCTGACACTCTAATGGTGCAGCTCATAACTTCATTTATATTAGCTTGGGAAATCTCCAGGACAGCCCCTAAGGTAGGTGCCATCATTATCACCCTTTTATAGTTGAGGAAGATGAAGCTCAGAGTCACCAAAGTCAAAGTCACCCGGTTAATCATTGGCAGACTCAGAACAGCTGGAACCCAGGCAATCATCTGGAGTCCTGGCCTCCATTCTTCCCTTCGGTAGCTCTTCCTTATTGAAGTTCATTTTCCCCTAGCCACCATAAAAGATCAGTTTTTTTTTTCTTTTTTGGTACCAGGGATTAAACCCAGGTGTGCTTAACCATTGAGCCACATCCCCAGCCCTTTCTTACTTTTTTTATTTAGAGACAGGGTCTCACTGAGCTGCTTATGGCCTAGCTAAGTTGCTGAGGCTGGCTTTGAACTCAGGATCCTCCTGCCTCAGCCTCCAGAGCCACTGGGATTACAAGCATGCGCCACTGCGCCCCACAAGATCCCCTTTCTTGATACCACCGTAGTCCCTGACACCCACTCTTGTATGAGTGATTTCTAAAGGGATGTGCATCTGTGCCAGCAGCCCCCTAAGCCCGTAACTGAACACTCTCCAAGCTTCAGTGTGCACATTTGTACAACTGACCCACTAAGCCCAGCCCGGGCCAAGGCAGAAGGATGCTATTTGCAGAATGAGTAAAAAACGCTTCAAGGAAATCATCCAAAACCAGCCAGAACCCCTTGAATAGGGCAGGCACAGAGGACCGGTGGCCAACCGGGATATCCAAGGTGCCTCATAAGCACCCCCAAAAGCCAAAAGAAAATACATCAATAGCTGGAGAAGGAAAAATTAGATTTCAAGATGGTTTTAATTCTGAGCTTTGAGAGTCTTGGGGACTGAGCTGAGTGAGTGAAAGAGAGAGCAAAATGATTTAGAACCACAGGCTTTTTATGGGCAGCGGGGCCTCTTTCAGCCTGAGCAGGCAGATTGAGAAATCCGTAAACAAGCAAAGAGCAAGCCCGGAGATGGAGCGCGTGGTCACCAGGCGGAGGGATAATAGCGCTCAAGTCAAGGGAGGCTCAGAGCCACATGGAAATGATTCAGGACATAAAAGACCGCGCCTGGGTGCTTTGTATCTGAACAAAAGCATTCCACGTGCACCCAAAAGTGGCTTCAGAGAAAGAACAGGTTTGCTTGACCGAGCCCTGTAGCTGTAAATGAAGCTTTGCACCGTTAGTTACCTTGAAGCTTGCACCGCTCCTAGGAAGAGCCGGTCTACCGGCACAGTGGGGGACGTTCAATATTAGCCAGAATATTGGCAATTCCTGGCTGAAAGTGCGTTTTCCATCAGCCCTAGCTGGTCTGCAGGACTCTGAAGAAGCAAAGGGCTCTGAGGGCAATGACCTCGTGACCTTAAGCCATGGAAGCAAGAAGAAACGCCGAGGTGGGCAGATAACTTTATCATCTTTAATGGGCTACTTAACTCCTTGTGGGAAAGTACAGGGGCCACTAGTGACATGCCCCAGGCAGCAGATGGCAGCGTGGGCAGGCTTATGCAAGGGAGGGTGTCTCCATTTGGGTTGTTCCAGAAGCCACTGGAAACAAAGAAATAAGTACAAACAGTTTATTTGGGACATGCAAGAAACATTGGTAGGTGAGGTGGGAAAGTGAGATAGGGACGGGAAGGCATCCAATCAGGGCACGGAGGCATCCAAGCCAGCTGGCACGGAGGGCAACTGGAGCTTATTCCCACTGAAGAAAGTGGGAACCAGTAAGAACAGTGCTTCTCAAGATATCTGGGTGAAGGACCAGGTTGTCACATGCTATTAGCAATCCAATGTAAATAGATGGTTTTGCAAAAATACAATTAAAATGTCACGGTGCTATCAAAGTTTATCAAAACTGTCTTTCCCTTGTGGACTTCTCTGGAAATGTACAATTAATAAGCATTTCACTGCTTGTTGCTTTTATGGGGACCACACTTTGAGTAGCACCTCCAAGTTATCTCGCCCATGGAGCTGGCCTGTTTATACCCCAGTTTGCATTAGTCATCGGTTGAGGGTGTGTACTTGCTCCCTATGCATAGACAGAGTGGTAGTCCAGAGTTTCTAGAAAGCCACCAAGCAGAGATGCATGTACTGGCAGTTGGAGTCAGCCTGAACATGCTGAGGAGGACAGGATAGGGTGCCCAAAGTATCTGCCACAGATGGGTCCACCCTGCCCTTTTCTTTACCCCTAGGCCCTTGCTCACCATTAGGCAAGAGCATGGCAGAGACCAGATGCAAGTCCCCAGAAATCAGGGAGCTCCAGGCTCCAAAGTCAGGACTTCTCTATGTCTGCTTGTAAATGAAGAGGCCACATTGGGTGGGCTGTTCCTTATCTGCCCAGCCTAGCATCTGAATTCAGCTCTCATCAAAACAGCTGAGGCACTGTTTAAGGAAAACCAACCCCCCACCCCCAAGTCCTGCTGTCAGCTCTGATGAGACACAAAATCCAGAGGGGCTGTCTTTCCTGACCATGGCTCATATTGCTATGTGGTTTCTTCCTGCCAAGACCTTGCAGTTCACATGCTTTGTCTTCTGCAGGCTCATTTTCCAGGGAAGGCGGCAGCTCTTTTTAACTGCAGTAAACCCAGGGCCTGCAAGATGGAGGCAGGGCATGATCCCATAGCAGTGGGATCAGAGTCCACCTGGGTTGTCCTGAGGGAGAAACCAGACCAGCCTGGCCCCTCCACAGTCAGCACCACTTCTGGGAGGCTTCCTTCCAGAACATGCAAGATGGGGATCATAGTAATGCTAAGAGCAAGACAACAGCCTGCACGTTCCAGCTGAGCAGTGACCTTGCGCTGAGTCCTCTGTATGCACCCTTTCATCAGCCCAAGAATGGTTTTGTTATTTGTTCTTTTGTTTGTTTTGCTGTGCCAAGAATGGAACCCAGGGCTCGAACATGCTAGGCAAGTCCTCTACCAGGGAGCCACACCCCCAGCCCCCAGAAACAGTTCCAAGGACTGTGTCACAGTCACTGAGAACAACTCCCTTGTCACACTGCCTGGGTCTGAATGTTGGACCTTCCACCTCTCAGCCAAGGTGTGTACTTGAGGGTGTGTACTTGCTCCCTATGCATAGACAGAGTGGTAGTCCAGAGTTTCTAGAAAGCCACCAAGCAGAGATGCATGTACTGGCAGTTGGAGTCAGTGTGCCTTAGTGTGCCTCAGTTTCCTCATCTGCAAAATGGGTTCTACTTACCTCATCGAGTCATTAGTGTCTTACACGCTTAAATCTGTGATGGGCTTAGAGCAGGATGAGGCGTAGAGTGAGCCCCCAGCAACCACACAGTCCTGGATCTGACCTGGTCAGGCTCCCAGCTCAGCATGGTGGCCACTGCCAGGCCTCAACCAGCAGAGCCCCAGCCCTCTGGAGAAATGACCAGTAGCATATCAGCTGGGCCCCCCTGAAGCACAATTTCACCCTTGTCATGCAGATGACAGCCAAAGAAAGAAGTGTGACTAAAACTTTCCATTTTCGGCTATTGGCTCTGTGATGACATGCAGGCACCAGACTGAGGGCTTTTGTCAACTGGGCTGCCGACGCCACTGCTGCTACTCCTACAATTGCCGCCTGGGAAATCTTATATGATCACTGACTGGAAGGCTAGTTGGGTTTTCATCTCAGGGGAAGGACCTTAGGATGAAGGTCACCCCCTTAACCTCTTCAGGCCATGTTTCTCCCCCACCGTCCTTGAACACAATCTGGCTGCATAGCAGGCCTGAGGGGATGATGGGATGCAGACCATTCACAGATTAGGTATGTTAAAGGTTAAAGGTTCCCAGATCTGTCTGATCCAGCCCAGAGTCGTACATAACCCAGGCCTCTGTAATCATTTCCAGTTTCCTAATTAGTTCACCCTATTTCCAATCATGGTTTAGGTTGTCAGATAATTGTGAGTTTCAGATAAACAATGGATTTGTTTTTAGTAAAAGCATGCCCCCGCTTTTGCACAGAACCTCTACTAAAAATGGACCCGTTGTTTATCTAAAATTCAAGTGTAATTGAGCATCCTGTATTTATATGTAAAATCTGACAAGGGACTTGTTCTCAGTTACCGTGACACTCATCCAAGGCCACAGAAGGGGTCTTGGTATCATCAAAGAAGCCTTGAATTCTGAATCAGTTTCTTAGGTGTCCCTAGAAGCCAACTTTGAGAAAAGACTTGGATACAAATGGTTTTGATCAGTTGATCCCAGGAAGCATGGGGGGGGGCAGGAAGTGACACGGAGAAGAGACGGAAGCCAATAAACAAGACATTAGGAGGAAACAGAAATATGTGGCAAGTGCCTTAGAATCATCCTGAGGACCAGTTGGGCATTCATCTACCATGTTAGCCTGTCAGGCTGCTATAATGGAATAATCTCAACTGAGTGGTTTGAACAACAGGCATTTATTTCTCACATTTCTGGAGACTGGAGGTCCAAGATCAAGGAACCCCCAGATTCAGTTCTTAGCAAGGGCTCTTTCCCTGATTTGCAGATGGCCACCATTTTGCTGTGCCTCTGCATGACAGTGACACAACTCTGTCCATCTCTTCTTCTTACAAAGACCCTAATGCCATCAAGAGGGCCCAACTCATATGACCTCATCTAAACCTAATCACCTCCCAGAGGTCCCACCTTCAAATACCATCACATTGGGGGTTAGAGTTCCAACAAAAATTTTGGAGAGATGCAAACACTGAATCCACACAATCCACCAACTCCCCCTTTCACATAGCTCCGGGCTGCCCTGGAGACATTACCTCTGGGTTGCACTTCTGGGCTGCACCTGTGCTTCCCTGAGCATGCCCAGGGCAGAGAAGCAGAGAGACGCACACACTAGAGGTGAAAAGCTGTCAGCAGACCGGAAACTGTCTACCACAGTGCAGGTGAGCAGCCCAGCACCTGAGCCCAGAGACCCCTTTGTGTGCCATCCAGAACACCTGCTTCATTTCCCTTTACCTCGGGCTGACCCCCTCAATCACAGGAGGATTGGAAGGACTTGCTCAGTTGGGCTCGGAGGATTGTGGCCAAGGTCAGATGAGATTATATGTGCGAAAGAGTGTTCCAACCTGCAAGGCATTATTTAGTCAAGAAAGAAAAGGAGGACAGGGGAGCAAAGATTGTGTGTGTGTGTGTGTGTGTGTGTGTGTGTGTGTGTGTGAAAGAGAGAGAGAGAGAGAGAGGGAGAGAGAGAGAGAAGAAGAAGGAGGAGGAGGAGGAGGAGGGGAGAAGAGCAAAGAAGAGAAGGGAAGGGAGGGAGGAAAGAAGAAAGGAAAGAAGAAGAGAGGAAGAGAAAGAAAAGTAATAATGTCATAGAATAAGATCCAAGGAGATAAATCAGTGTTATGTATTCAACAAGCTGTCATTGCCCCTCATTTTGCTCCAGCTGTCTTCTAGATAGAAAAGGATTCAATAGTGAACCAAATGCCCCAATTACTTGCCTTCATAGAGCCTGAGTTCTAGTGGGAAGTAAAATCCATAGCAAGTGCTATGAATGACCACAAACCAAGGAAGGGGTCCAGGCGGCTGTGGAGTATGACAGATTTGCAGATTTGCAGTTTTTAGTAGGTCAGGGAAGGTGTCACTGGAAGGTGATTTGGGGGGGTCAAGTCCTGAAGAAGAGAAAAGCCAGGGCAAGAGCCTGCAGATGGGTGTGTGCCTGGCCTGTTGGGGGGAGGGCACAGAAGCCATCTTGGCTGAGGTCCAGAGAGCCACAGGGAAATGAAGTTGCAGAGGCTGCGGGGGGGAGGGGAGATGGCATAGGGCCATGTGGACCATAGCGATAATTTTGGCTGTCTTTGCAGGGAGCTGGGTCTTTGGAAGGCAGTGGACGGTGGCGTCCACAGTCTGACTCGTGTTCTGAAAGGAGAGGTTTGGCAGCCAGCTAAGAACAAGCTCCAAGGGCAGCCACTTGGGAGACTGCTGCCGCAATCCCGGCCCGAGCGGATGGTGGCAAGGCCAGGGCCAGGCAGCAGGAAGGATGGGAAGAGGCCAGATCCTGGATCTGTCTTTTAAGGTATTGCCAACAGGATTCACTGCCAGAATGGATGAGAGGAAAAAGTAAAGGAGGAATCGAAGGTTTTGGACCTGAGCAACTGGAAGGATGGAGCTGCCAAAACTGAGATTGAGAGACTGTGGGAGGAATGGGCTCGGGTAAGGAGGTGATGGGGACTTGGCTGAGCCTGAGTTGCTGCTCGGTGTCCAGATGGAGAGGTCGAGGAGCAGCCGTGGAGGTGTGCTCTGCAGATCCGAATCAGGCAGGAATGGGGTGTAGCAAGAGAAGAGGGACCTGGTGAGTCCCCGGGGGCACCGTGAGGGTGAGAGGTCAGAGAGGCAGGAAGACACTAGCAGAGGAGGCTGAGAGGTAGCAAGAGGAAAGGAGAATTTCTGCAAGTCAGATACAGAACAGGGTGACCTTAGAATGAAGGCATTGTGGATCAGTGGGGTACCACCACCACCAGAGCTCCCCTACCCATTACAGCAAAAACCTTCCAGGGCACACATTCCTCACGGGTCTTTCTGCCTGGTGCAGTGCTTCTCTTGCCCTCCACCTTTGTAGGCAAAGCTACACCTGGGTCCCCATGCCTGCTCCCTGTTCCTTCCAACAGCCTTCTACTTGAGCATCTACCCATGTCGGGTCCTGGCTTCTGCCCTCCCCTCTTTCAATATATCTCCAGGTTCTCATCCAAGCACCCACAGAGCACCAAATGCAGGTCAATCTCAGCTCCTCTCTAGTCCCCCACTCAATTCTGGACCCACCACCCACCGGCCTCAAATTACCCATCAGAGTTTCCACAGCGCCCCCTCCCGGCACAGAGCTTGTTCTTGATCTGTGCTCTGTTGGCCAACAGGTTCCATTATCTAAAGCAAGCCCTATTCTTCTGGAAGTTTTCCAGCAAGCACACTTTCTTTCCTCCTAGTTGGCCAACCCCAAAGTAACCCAGCACTAGAAAGACCTGGTGTGGAGAGCACACTCGATGGGGAAGAAGCGCGCATGTGCGCACACCCCCTCCCCCACCGCCACCGCCATCCACCATCATCCTTTGCAAGCAAACCCATTGCTGAGCCACTCAGCTGTCAACAGCTATTGGGAATCATGACTGAAGAGGCCAAAATTGCGTGTGCACATCTCTTCTTACCACTCTGAGGCAGCAAGGGCCCTTAAAAACCGATTAGAACCTCCTCCGCTCCTACCGAGTAAATAAAGGCTGGGCTCAGGCACGAGCAGGGCAGGGAGACCAGGAGGGATTGGGTGGGCTTTTCCCCTCACCACAGCAACCTCTTCACTCATCGGAGGCTGGCTCAGAGGTTTTAGAGAGAGGCAGCGCCGTAACTCATGAGATTAAAACATGCCTGCTTCTCCTCAGACATGTATTCTATATGAAAATGTGGTTTATGGGCATCAGGTCCACAAATCTGAAGCCCAAGCAATTCTACCTATGACCATCAGTCATGGAAGTTACACTCACGGAGAATGAAAATTTACACGACCACTGTTAGCCCCTAGCCAGCGACAGAGCATCCCTCCCCCCCAGGAGCCAGGTCTCCCTGACAACAACTATCCTCCCCATTTTTACTGGCTGATACCCAGGCTAGTGGCAATGACTCTCAAATGTGAGTATTTATCATGAGCCACTTTCAAGGCCCATGTCTTCTGGTTTGCAGAGAGGGTACTAGATTAGAAATCAGCAAAAAAAAAGAGTTGATTTTCATTTTTGCCACTTACCTCCCACATAAACCTCAGCAACCCGTCCTCTTTATCTCAGTTTCCCCCTCTGGCTACCTGTCCTGAGAACCTCAGGTGCAACAGGTGCCACAAAAGTGACCTTAATTTTGCATAGCAGAGTGGGGAAATTCTTAGCCTCTAGGCAAGTTACTTAACCTCTCTGTGTTTTAATTCCTTGTCTGTAAAATTGAAATCATAAGAGTACCTGCCTCATAGAGGCATTATGGGAATGAAATGAATTAGTATTTGCACAGGGCATACAATAGTACCCAGCACCATGGGAACTGCTCAGTAAGTGTTACTTCAAATTCATTCAGCCAACAAGCATTTCTTGGGCACTGGGGCTGCTATAATAAAGTACCACAAGATAGGTGGCTTATAGCAGCAGAAATGTACCATCTCACTGTTCTGCAGGCTGGAAATCTGAGGCCAGGATGTCAGTAGAGTTGGTTCTTTCTGAAGGTTATGAGGGGAATCTGCTCCCTGACTCCCCCTGTCCCTTGCTGGTCATCTTTGATGTTTCTTGGCTCATGGACACATCGCCCCACCCTTGGCCTTTGCATTCACATGCTATTTGCTGTCTTGTGCTTGTCTCTGTGTCCAAATTTTCCATTTATATAAGGATACCAGTCACCTTGGATTAGAGCCTAGCCTAATGAACTCAACTCAACTTGATGGCATCTGCAAATGTCCTATTTCTAAATAAAGGCACATTCTGGGGTACTGAGAGGAATTTATATCTTTCTGGGGAGACACAATTCAACCCATGACAAGCACTTACTAAGGGCTTCTGAAGGAGCTGAGAATACAGACAATAATAATAATAATAATAATAATAATAATAATAATAATAATAATAAAGTTGGGGGCAGTGGAGCACACTTATAACCCCAGTGGCTCGGGAGGCTGAGGCAGAAAGATCGTGAGTTCAAAGCCAGCCTCAGCAACATAGCGAAGTCCTGAGCAACTCAGAGAGACCCTGTCTCTGAACAAAACATTAAAAATGGCTGGGGATATGGCTGAGTGATTAAGTGCCCCTGGATTTGATCCCTGGTACCTCCCCCCAAAATGGTCATGCCTCACAATGTAAGAAACAAACTCCTGTACATTAACTCAGTACATATTGTGCCAGGGAAATATGGTAAATACGAGGACAAAAGGAATGGGGAGGTAGTCACAGAAGGGGGGTTTCAAAAGCTTCATGTGTGTGCTACGCCAGACTGACATTCCCCAGAGGGCTAACATACCAGCTGAGCCACAGGAGTTTGGAAATACCTAACATTTTCTGGAAACTCAAGCCTTTAATGTGGCTGTAGTACATAGTAGGACTCAGGAAAAACGAATTTAGAAACATTGTTAGGACCAGATTTCAAAATATATTGACTTCCAGGTGAAAGGGTTTTCATTTCATCCTATAAAGTACTTGTCTGAGGTCAAGGTCCCCAGAAGCAGACAGAGATTCTTGTGAAAAGGAGCTATTAGGAAGGATTACCATGAAAAGATAGAAAAGGGTTAAGGAATGGCAAAAACCAAGCCTAGGAACATATTAAGCAAAGATCAATACACACGGGGCAACTTTTGCCCAATCATGTAGGAGACAGTCAAGTCACACCACGGTTGTCCAGATTGGAGGGAGGGAACCAGAGGACATGATTGGTCCCTGGTTCAGAGCTGCCCCAGGTACTTGGGACTGTCCACACTCTGAGGTGCAGGTGAGATGGAACTTGTTCCCACTGTCATCTTTGCAAAGAGAAGCTAGCCACCAGGAATGAAGACATACTTGGAGCTGATGTCCACACAAATGGCAAAAAGATCAGAGGGCGGGGTGCCAATCAGATCTGCTATGGTTACAGAGAGCCATTGAAATGTTTCCATTAAGAAATTAAGTAATATGATCTCTATGTCAGAAATCTCACTGAGGTTGCTATAAATGAATGGAATGGCAGGGAAACAGGTTAGCAGCAAAGAAAGGACCATGGCAATGGTCCAGGCAGGAACTACTGGGAACCCAAACGAGGGCAGGAGGAGGAGGCGGGGAAGTCAAAGAGGAGGGGAATCAGAGAATCATTATGGCTATGCTATAGTTTAGACCTTAAATGTCCCCCAAAGGTTCATCTGTTGGAGGCTTTGTCCTCAGGGAGGTTCTGTTGAGAGGTGATAACACCAGTAACAAGTAGAGACTAGTGAGAGGGCCTTGGATCACTAGGAATGTGCCTTTGGAGGGGATAATGGACCCCCAGTTGCTTCCTCTTCTCTTTTGCATCCTGCCCTGATGAGTAGCCTTACCATAGGCCCAAAGCAAAGAGGGTCACTTGATCATGGACTGGAATCTCCAAAAACATGATCCAAAATAATCATTTTCTCTTTGTAAATTAATTATCTTGAGTATTTGCTATAGTGACAGAGAGTAGACTGACACAGGCTAGGACCTGATCCTTGTTTGGCTTTGAGGCTGAAGTACATAGAAAAATGGTTCTGAACACATTGAATGTTTCTAGAATACATAGCTGGAGATGCCCAGTTGGCTAGTGGGAAGATGGGTCTGGACACCAGGGGAGAGGCTATAGCTGCAGCTATAAAAATGGAAGGCACTGGTGTAACAATGGTAGATGGTAATAAGAGTCAGAAAGAAAGGGTAGGGTGGGAAAAAAGATCAAAAAGAAAACACTAGGGGCTGGGGATGCGACTCAGTGGTAGAGAGTTTGCTGATTGTGCCCAAGGCCCTGGGTTTGATCCAAAGAAGAAGAGGAAGAGAAGGAGGAGGAGGAGGAAGAGGAGGAGAAGAAAACACTAGAGCATGTCAACCCTGGAGAAATGATCAAGGAAAAAGAGACGAAGAGCAATCAAATGTGTTCAGAGTTGAAAAAGGTAAAAGAGGAAGAATAGGCAAGAAGGAAAAGTTCAATGGCATTTATTGATGTGGAGATGACGAATGGAGGAGGGTAAGGAATGAGCACAAGTCATAAGTTTTGACTGTTCCCTTTGCAGGAAGCATCATGGAATGGGAAGCCACACTGTGATAGGTTGAAGAGGAAGTGAAAGAAGAAATGTGGGTAAGAATGTATACCAGTGCCACCAAAAGCATGGTCCATGGACTGGCAACATCAGCAGCACCTGCGGGCTGGTCAGAAACAGATTCTCAAACCTCTACTGAACTAGAAGTTCGGAAGCTGGAACCCAGGAATATGTTTGTAACTAGCCCTCCAGGTAATTGTAATATCTCCTAAAGTTTGAGAATTGGAATATACAGCTTTGAAGAAGTTTGTAAACAACAACAACAAAATGTGACAGCTAACTACCCAGGAGCTAGTGACAAGTTAGAGTGGAATATTGGATAGTGCTTCACAAACAGAAGGAGGTGTTGGGAGAACAGTAGCCAAGAATAAACAACCCATAGGGAACCCGCTGGTATAATTAGGACCAATATCCATGATGAGAGTTCAAAGATCAGCACCCCCTGGAAATGCAAGGCTGCTTCTTTTGGAGCACAAAATCATCATCTGGGTAGTAATTTTCACCTAGATCCCTCACAGCATTCTACAGAGTAGTGCCTGATTAAGGCCATGTGTACCCCAGTGTGAAAACCGCCGTCAAACAAGTCATGAGAAAGTAACAGCTTCCTACCTCTGCGTTTTTATAGGCAGATGAGTCGAGAGGCTAAAGTGAGTATTTTTGGAGAAAATCTTGCCATAGAACCCCAAACATCAAATTCCTAATGTCTAACTTCATTTCTAGTTTTCTATTTCTATGAAACCAGCCACCTGAAACCCAGTGGTGTAAATCAGAATAATCAGTTATTATTATCAGGGCTCAGCTAGGCGATTCTCTCTGTGGTTTCAGCTGGTGGCTGATGCTGGAATCATCCCCAAAGTTCCTTCATTTGCATGTCTGGCTGTTGATGGCTGTCAGCTGGGACCTCAGTGGAGCTACTGTCAGCATCTCTGTCTGGTCTGGGCTTCCTCACAGCATGGCGACTGGGCTCCAAGGACTACATCTTGGGAGACAGCTGGGCAGAAACTGTGCTGCCCTTTTTGACCTAACCTCATAGCATCACTTCTGCCTGTACTGCATTCCTAGAGGCGACCATAAGTCCTGTCTAGGTCCAAAGGGAGGGGACACAGACTCCCTCTATGCGTGGGATTGAGACAAGTTTCCAGAAGAGCGTGGAAGGCAAAAAGTATTGTTTCAGCCATTTATTTGTGCAAAATACAATCTGCCACAGGAAATAAATTCTCAATGGTCAACCCAGTTTTGACCTTGCTTACTCTGGCAGGTAAGCTCCAGCCTGTCTCTAATTACCCATGACCATGATGATTTGTCATTCTTGTGACCTTCCTTCCGAGGAGGGGCATGGACAGTGGAGGAGTAAAACCTTAGGAGGCCCCCAGGGCCACAAATACTGCTCTGCTTCCAGCCTGGACCTCTGGAAAACCCCCACTGAGAGTCCCTTCCTCCTCTAGGACTTAAGCCCGGGAAGGGTGTGGTGGCTGGAGGGACAAAAGGAATTGATCAACAGCCGGAATTACATCACCCCCTTTCTTTGTTCATTTTTCATTACTGTTGTTGTTCTTTTTCCTGTGTTTAATTTCTCTCCTTTCTTACTCTCCCCTAGGACCTCCCCCTTGGAGATGGGGTTGGGGGGTTTGATTGATTGGTGCTGAAAGCAGGGAGGTTGCAAGTAGAGAGAGATCACCTTACCCCGGAGATAGTTTCCATAGCAACAGGGACAGGTTGGTGGGAGGGGCGGGCAGATAAGGGCCCCACTTTGGGGTTCAGTGTGCGGTGGAGGTGAAGGCTGGAGTATTTACAGTGGAGAGAGAAAAAAAAATCCGCCTGTGCAGCTGGTTAGGAATGGGAACATTATTCGAGGCTGCTTTGAGGCTGGCCTCTGCCGACCTCTCACCCTCCTCTCTCCCCTAGTTCAAGATGCAATAACCGGAGCAGCAGCATCTGCTTGCCTGCCTGCCGCCCCTCATCCTGACTTGTAGCCTTTCTGGTCATTATTTGCTCCAGGAAAAGCTCTCTCCTCCTCCTTCTCCTCCTCCTTCCTCTCTCTGCTCCCACTTCTGGAGCTCCGGCTTGGCTTCTAACCTGAGAGGCTCTGCAAAAGCCAAATTCCCCTCCCACGAGGTGGGGGAGGGCTGCTGCCTTGCTCCCGGCTGCAGCCTGGGCGGGGGTGTCTGGGGCCCACCCTGCCCTCCTCTCCATAACAACCTTCATCTGGCAGTGCTACTCAGGAAGCTGCAGAAAGAATCGGGGAATCACAGAAAGCCAGTAATTAGCCCAAGATACACAGGAAGCCCCTGAATAGTGACCACCCAGGCATCCGAAGCCCTGTTGTATGTCGGCCTGTGCTGAGCACTTCCACGCCGGCCCATATGGGCCACTTCAACACGACCTGACCTGGCACTTTCGGGAGAAGGAGTTGCCCCACTGAGGGGTTCCTCCGGAAAGCAGAGGGGCTTTCACCACAACACACTTGGGGCTCTTTTGTCCCCCTTTGGTTTCCTTCATAAACAACAGACTCTGGGACTGCTTCATCCTGGGGGGGGGGGAAATGTTGCTCCTGTTCCCTAAAAGGAGGTTACGGGTGCAAGGAGCAAAATAGAGGCTCCCCATCCTGGGGTGGCACCCGAGAGGGCTGTGGGGCATTCCTGGGTCTCAAAAAGCAGGTCCACCACTCATTCCCTGGACTGGGGTCCCTCAAGATCAGGGTGCTGTGTTGTTTTTCTCTGGATCTTAAGGGTCTTTTCAGTTCTGAGACCTAAGGGCACTTAAAAACACATTTTGTTCCTCAACGAGTTAAACATAGGATCCCTCAGTTCCACTCCTGGATATATACCCCCCAAAGAATGGAAATCAGGGCCTCATATAGATATATGTACAGAAATGTTCATAGTCGTTCTATTCACAAAGCCAAAGGTGGAAACAACCCAAATGTCCATCAGCAGATAACCAGATAAACAAAATGTTGTCTAAACATACAGTGGAATATTATTCAACCATAAAAGGGATCGAAATTTTGATACATGCTACAACATAAATGAATCTCAAAAATGTTATGCTGAGGAACTGGCATAAATGACTCCATTTATGTAATATGTCCAGAAGAGGCAAAATATATAGAGAGATAAAGTCCATTCATTCGTGGTTGCTGTGGGCTGGGGGAGAGGATGGAATAGAGAATGACTGCTAAAGGGTATGGGGTTTCCCTTAGGGGTGATAAAGAAGTTTTGGAACTACATAGTGATGACAGTCGCAAAACATTGTGAATTGTACTTTTTCAATGGTAAATTTTTCTATGTCTTTTATTAAATCACAAATTTAAAATTTATGTTGTAATGCAACTGTAAGCCTTAGTACCCAGGGACCCAAAGCCATGGTATTCTCCGTACTGGGGGTGACTAACCATGCTATTCTTCCCAGAGCTGCCCTGACGTTCCACTGAAGGCCTCCTCCTGCCTCTGGGAGCTGAGGCAGAGTCTAACCTCTGTATCACTGTTCAGGGGCTGTGCTTCACATTCAGATGAGGTCCATAACACCACTAATCACAACCAACAGTTATGGAGCGCTCACTATGATCCAGGCACAATAACCAGTCAGTGCTTCCAACCAGCACATGAACCCCTTGAGAGTCTTGAACACATGTAGATTTGTACTCAGCAGGTCTGGAGTGGGGCCTGAGAATGCACTAGAAGGGAACGCTGGTGCAGCTGGTCCACAAACCACACCATGAGGACCAGAGTTCTATGCTGTTTACATATATGAATTCATTTAATCTCCCTAGAGCCCACTGACATAAGAAGTGCTACTATCCCCATTCTAAATATTGCCAGAGGCACAACTCTAGGGGCTCCCAACAAATCAGGTCCAGCCACTTGCCTCAAAAAAACAGAAGGCCAGGTGTGGTGGTGAACACCTGTAATCCCAGCAGCTTGGAAGGCTGAGGCAAGATGATTGTGAGTTCAAAGCCAGCCTCAGCAACTTAGAAAGGCCTAATCAACTCAGCAAGACCCTGACTCTAAATAAAAAATCAAAAAGGGCTGGGGATGTGGCTCAGTAGTTAAGTGCCCCTGAGTTCAATCCCTGGTACCAAAAAAGAAAGAGGGAAGGAGGGAAGGAAGGGAAGGAGGGAGGAAGACAAACCAGAAAAGTAAGGGTGAAAAGCAAGAAAGGAACTTTAATCATTATAGCTATGCCAGGAAGACAAGGGGACCAGTGTTTCCAGCTCTATCTTCAGTGGTACTCACATGGGATCCCAGATTACATAAATAAGGAGGACCAGAGCATACAGTCAAGCATTTCTAGTCCACCTGTAGTCTAATTGATCATTATCTCAGGATTGGTCAGGTGGGGACTTGGCTGAGAAAAGAGTGTTGCTGTTGCCTGCTGGGTAGTTTCAACTCCTTGCAAGATGTTCATCACTCAGACCTGTTATTCCTGGAATCCAAGGTGACTGACTTAGAGCGAAGGAGACAGATGCAAAGTGAAGGCAGAAATGCCAATCTTTTTACATTCGCAGGCCCAAGTGAAGACTGGATGTTTTTAGCAAAAGCAGCTTCTAAGTCCTGGTTACATCCAGACACAGCAGGAGGCACAAAGAGGTTCTGCAATTCTCCCAAGATCACATAGGTGAGAGATGAGGGGGTCGGGACTGGAATCCAGGACGGTCCAGACACCAAGGCCACAGTCATAACCAGTACCCTTTTCCGCTGCAGAGATAATATGGGTAAAGGATTTGGCACCAGGTCTGCCCCAGGGAACGTCCCCAAAATAAAAACCATTGTTGCCATGAGTTATATTAGAAGTTGTCTGGTCCTTGAGAAAATTCCTAATCATTGCAGATACCTCACTAGACCATATGGACTGAAATGTCCTTTCAGCTCTGGTCTAATACATAGTCTTCCTCCTCTTATCTTTTCTTTTTAGTAAATTGTTCAGAGCTCCCTAGGAGTTCTTTGTAGCTCTGAATCTCCTCAATTCCTCAAAGTGAGGAAGCTGTCTTCCATCCTCTTTTTGAACAATAACTCCCCTATAGGACCGGAAATGACCATATGCTCAGATCTATGGCTGGAAGGGTGATTAGCAAACGCAGGGGACCTATTATCTACCTCTGTTGCCTCTCAAGCCTCAGTTTCCCAATCTGTAAAACAGGCGAATACCTACCTACAGTCTTTGCTTCTGAAATCCCACAGTTGAGGAACAATCCTCCCATTGAACTATGATTAAACACCTACTGTGTGCCTAGGGTGCAGCCTGAGAGAGACATCTGGAACAGAAGCACTTCCCTGTCCCCCATCTGGCAGTTTTGTGATTCCTTGCAGCAGGTGGTCCTGTGGGAGTGGGAATGGGAATGGAGAGGCAGCCGAGAGCGAGTGCTTTTGGTGGCTGTGCCCAGGGTGTGGGCGGGAGCCTAGGACAGCTCTGTGAGAAAAAGGAAGACAGGCTCGATCTGGATCTTGATCAAAGTCCAAGAAAATATTTGGATCTACAGAATAGAGGAGGTTTTCCCAGCCAGGACAATAACAGCTGACAGCTGTCACCCTATCCCGTGAGCTCTTGTTCAAAGAGTCTCCTGGACTGGGTGCGGCTGGGCTGGAGCGTGAGGCAGGAAGCCGGGCAGAGAGGGGGCAGAGAGGAGGCAGGAGGTCAGACTTCCTAGTGGGATGGGTCTGGTCTGAATGGGCTCCGGCCACGGGACAGCCTTGGGGTGGTCCTTCCTCACAGCAGAACCTGAAGCCCTGGAGCCTCCTTGGCAGCCCCTCCCCCTGCCCAGGCTCTCCACAGAGACAGCTTCCAGAGGTCTCCCTGAATCCATATGTGGCTTTTGGCTCTTCCTGTTTTTGGCTCTGCTTGGCGGCGGGGGATTCGAGGGGTGGTAGTGTGATTTGTACAGCTGTCATTAGGGTAATTGCACGATATTTTCCCAAATTTCTCCTGCAGCTTCGGGCTCGCTTTCCAAACTTCCTGCCCGTTAACACGGGCTCTGGTGAGAGGGGCTGGCTCAGAGCCTTCCCAGCAGCTGCTAGTGACACCCAGGGGCAGCCCTCTCCAGTATTCCCATGGGATCAGGCGGCGGCGGAGGGGGGGGGGGGTGTTAGAAGAATGGCGAATAGGGCCCCTGGATTGGAGGTGTGGTGGCTTCCTGAAAGGCACATTGGCGGTCACTGTGGATTGTCCTCAGCGTCCCTACTCCCTCTCCAAATGGAAATATGCAAAATTAATCCGCGTGTCTTCTGAGAAGGCAGAACACCTTCTCCTGACAGTGAAGGAACTTTCCAAATCCTGGTGTCATGAGAAGATGGAGCACATTTAGCAAGCTGAATCAATGAATGGAAGGATGAATGAGCGCCAGGGAGCGCTTTGGATCTGACTGGTGAAGGATTACTTTCCTCCCTTCTCAAGTGGGTCTGCCCACCCGCTTCCCACCACTCTGACAGGCACTTAATACTATGGACTGGCTCCTCCAGCACACGCACGCATGCACACACACGCATGCACACACACGCATGCACGCACTCGCGCACGCACATACACACAGTGGTATGTGCGCATGCGTACACCATAAGAAAGAAAGTAGCCCCTATTTTTCGGCTTGTGTGGAAGCTAAGGATGAAAAGAGGGAAATCCAAGACTTGAAACCCTTTAAAAAGTGGGACAAGTGCTAGGTGCTGCAGCCCGGACTGCCCAGGGAAGAGTGCATGATGGAGCAGCCGAGGAGACCACAGGCTGATCTTGTACCTTCGGCCTCGAGGTCTGTGTTCCTTCTGACCCACTGGCTGCGGAGTGGGACGCACCGTGGAGAGTCTCGTCACTTAGCATCGCGTCTGCTCCAACATGATGCCTCCGAGTAATGTAATTTATATTTCATGCACAATTGAAGCAGCTAATGGTGTAATTCTCCAAGGGGGAAACAAGTTGTTATAGTGTTAATTACATTGCAGGCATGTTCCCTCTCCTTTGCCCCCCAAGTGCTCCAAGGAAAGTTACCAGGTGGCAATGGAGTGGGGTCCAAGAAGGTGGCTTTGGTGGGCTCCGTCGATGGTGGGAGAGCCAAGGATGTCTTCTTCCTTTCTGGGGAAGGGTGGCTTAAACTGCCCAGTGGCCTGGTCTTCCTTGTCCAGCCTGTTAGTGGGATCGTGTTGGGCTGCAGGGCCTCTTCTGTTTGGAAAAGGAGGCAAAACACAATCATACTAAACTCAATAGCCTAAGTGTCAGCGGCCCACACCATCGATTATATGGAGCAGGTGGCCTCTGAGGGCAGACCTCTGGAATGGGAATCCCAGCTTTGCCCCTTGTAAGCTGGGAAGTGCCCAGGGAGTTTACTTCACTCTTATACCTCGATATTCCCAACTGTGGAATGGGCATAATACAGTACCAGATTCACAGGGTTCCATTGTTGGGAATGCTAGCACATATCTCGGTAAATGTAAGTTCTGATAGGAGGGAGTAAGTGGAATCAAACTGTCATAAGGTTCTGGCATTTTCTATGAAGTGGTAGAAATACATATTTTTCTACATGCATGGAAGCTAAATTTACTGAAAGAGAATAAATGTCTTGCTTTCAAAAAAAGAGGAGAAATGTAGATTTTGAGGAATTATGGAACCATAAAGTTGAGAATGTTTTCCTAGGGAAAAAAAAAAAGCCCTTTAGATTGACTACTAAAGAAGTTTAAAAAAAAAAAAAAACTCTTAGCAAAAGGAAGAAAGAAGAGAGGTGGGGCAGAGGAAGAAAAGAAGGATCACTGAAGACCATCCTGGATTCACTATGTACGAGTCAGGCCAAACGTATTCTATCTTTTTTAATGATAACTCAGAATAAGTTCCCCAGTGGATTTGAGAAAAGTCATATACATAAGTATTCTTGATTTATGCAAGCATTTTATAAAATCTCACAGCTTATCCTTATGTAAAATATGGACAAAAGTGGGCTGGCTGGCAGCATAGTTTGCTAAATTGTAGCTGACTGAATAACTGTATGCTTGTGTGGTTTTGGATCCCACTTCCGGTACCCATTCTTCTATTAGTCAGGGTAGGCTAACTGCTTTAACAAATAATCCCCAAATCTGGTGCCTTCATCAATAAACTTGTTTGCTCACATCCTGGCACAGTATAATGAGCAAAAGTGGCTTTGCCCTCTCATAGTCATTTGGCCATATGGATTCCATCTTACGATGCTGCCATCTTTAATTTATGAACTGCCAAGGCTCCCGGAGAAAGGGTAGAGAGGAAAATTTTGTGGGGGAGATCTCTGCAAGCCAGGACTAGAAATGATGTGTAGAATCTCCATCCACATTCCACTGACCAGAATTCAGTCACATGGGAGTACATTGTGTGAGGGGGACCAGAAGAAGAAGAGAATGAGACTACCATAAGTGTTACTGTATAGACCATCTCTCTTCTCCCAGGAGTTCGCTGTCTCCACTTGATCGTGCCCTGGATTCAACACTACTCAACTGTTCTCCAAGAATCACTTTGCTCTGCACGTTCTATTTCCTCTCCTCTCACCAGGTGAACAATCCTCCAACTTGCTTCCCAGTGGAAACTCCTAAGTCGGGGAGGGAGTGCATCTGGCTCATCCAGGGGATCCCTGCTCAGGCAGAGCATGCATGAGCTTTTCCAGCCAGATCCCCTCGTATGCATTTGGGCACTGTAGGATTTGGCTGGCTTCAGATGGCAGAGAAGGTTTGTTTAGCAAGTTTCCAGGTAAGACGGAGCTGGGGGGAAAAAAGCTATTATGATGGATGAAAAACTAAGCCTTGAAAAGATTTTGCTGGACTAGCATGATGAACTGAAGTCAAGAAAATTAAATTATATCTGTCAGGGACCCAGCAAGAACCACTCACACTCTCAGAAAGTTTAATTGAAGAGAGTTGAAGGACAGCGCTGTTTACAAAGGCGGAGACAGTGTTGAGGAAGCTAACGAGCAATGGTTAAGCCCCCAGGGGCTGGTACCAGTGGGGAGGTCATTACCTCTCCTGGCCTGAAAGGGGAAGGGCAGCAAGTGGTTTTGCCACAATTCAGCCAGAGGGTCATGGAAGAGGAGCTCCCAGGCAGTAGCAGTGGCTATACATAGAGAAACAGAGAAATGCAGTCACCACCAATCCACTCCTCCCTCCCTTTACACCCTGTGGGTGCCTCCTTTGGGTCACAATCAGCAAGCAGCCAGGCAGCCATGGAGTCCAGTGACACTATCTACAGAGATCAGCCTCCCAAGCCCCAGAATATGCAAAGAGTGGAGGAGATGGATCTGGAGGGTGGGGAGAAAATAACCAGCACAAAGATTCACAGAAATCTGTGTAAAATGTGGCATTCGGCTTAGAAATTCAGTTGCATAAAAATAAGATGGAGGGGCTGGGGCTGGGGCTGAGCGGTAGCACACTTGCCTGGCATGCATGAGGAACTGGGTTGATTCTCAGTACCGCAAAAAAAGAAATAAAATAAAGGACTGTCAACAACTAAAAAAAAATAAATAAATAAGATGGACACATTGCAATGTGAAATGAAGACCCATCTCCTGTGCAAAAGCTTCAGGAGTTTGCACTAACTCTAGATGCTGTGTGGATGTATTAATAGGAGTAAGGGGTCTCCTTCAGGGAAGGTTATGGTCCATGCCATGATCAGACCATACCTGGGGTTTTAAGCTAGACTGGGTCCCATATTTTATTTTATTTTATTTTATGGTACCCAGGGATGCTTAACCATTGAGCCACATCCCTACATCATATTTTAGAAGGGACATTTATAACCAAGTATTCAGAGAAGCAATTGATAGGTTGAATAGTCAAGAATCAAGTCTAGGGGGCATGGGACAAATGGAAAAACTTTGGGCAAAGAGAAGGGATGGGAGGAGAGGGTGCATGGGGGCAGGAAAGATGGTGGAATGAGATGGACATCATTCCCCTAGGTACATGTATGACTGCACATATGGTTTGATCCTACATCGTGTACAACCATAGAAAAGAAAAGTTGTGCTGCAATTGTGTACAATGAATCAAAATGTATTCTGCTGCCATATACACCTAATTAGAATAAATAAATAAGAAAAAAATCAAGATTTAAATGAGGAAAGGCTGAAGAGGACTGGGAAGAAAAGATGTCTTACGGAAACCACTAGAACTTTCTCAAAAGTATTTCAAGTGTAGACAGAAGGGCTCCCCTTTTGGATGCCCTTCCAACCCTTCAATTTCCCCAGACTGACTGTATGGCACCAGTCCTGGGAATTCCTAGAGCAAGCTGTGATTTTTCACAGCCTTTTACCACGCTGTTAAAATTGTCCATTTGCTTGTTCATCTCTTCTACAAACTGAGGGAAGGTACTCCTCACCACTGCCCCTGGGAGGTGCTCAGAGAGTGAATGGCGCATTGCCAGCACCCTGGACAACCCGCAGCAAGCGGGAAACACCTGTGCAAGTGGAGATGGGCGGGTACGGGTCCCACCCAGCTCTAAGGCCCGCCACTTGAGGTGTGTGAATCTGGACACTCCTCTGCTCTCTCTAAACCTGTTTCCTCACTGTCTCTGGGGTGCTTGGAAGAATCAAGGGTCTAGTTTATTTGTAAAGAGCTGTGGTGGGGGGCGTGAAGAATAGAAGTTCATTGGATTAGACAAAGGGGAGTGGAGGGAAGGGAGGGGATGGGAATAGGAAAGACAGGGGAATGAATTGGACAGAACTTTCCTATGTTCATATATAAATATGCGACCAGTGAAACTCCACATCATGCACAACCACAAGAAAGGGAAGTGATATTCCATGTGTGTGTGATAGGTCAGAATACACTCTACTGTCATGTAAATCTAAAAAGAACCAATTTAAAAAGAGCTCTGACCATGGCAGATATTCAGAACACGGCCATTATTAACCAGGTATGGTGGCACATGCCTTTAATCTCAGTGACTTGGGGGCTGAAGCAGGAGGATCTCAAGTTTGAGGTCAGCCTCAGCAACTTAGCTAGACTCTGTCTCAAAATAAAAAAGGGCTGGGAATGTGGCTCAGTAGTTAAGCATCCCTGGGTTCAATCCCTGGTACAAAAAAAAAAAAAAAAAAAAAAACCAGAGAATGAAAATGACCATTGTTGCCACTACTGCTTGAATGGGTGAAACTGTCTTAGATCAGGTTCCTCAGGGTGGAGACTGTGAGATAAAGATTCCCATCCACGAGGCTTCTGGTAAATGTTCTTCATAAAACCCAAGCATAGCCCCAAGGTGGGTAACTTTAGGGACAAGAGAAGGTCACACCTGAGTGTCGGTCTCCATTGGGAGCACTGAAGCCAGAGAATATATCACCCCATCCCCCCACCTACCCCCCATCCCCCCCTACCCCCCATCCCCCCCATCCTCCCCCCCACACACACACAATCAGCAGCTACTGGTCAAGCAAGCGCTGGCCCAGGGGAATTGAAGTTCCCAGGAACTACTGCTTCATGCACCCACAGGAGAAGTGTCCCCAGTCCCCTGAGAGCAGTCCTTCTATAAAAGTCACAGGTGCTGGGGCAGCAGGGGAAGCCCTCCAGGAGCTGGTATGCTCCTGGGAATGTGGAAAAGATGATCTATTCCACTAGTACACAAAGCCAAAGTTGCCAGGGAAACCTGGCTCCCCACCCTCCAGGCGGAGGAGGCCTTACCTCAGGCAGTGGTCCCCACAGCTCGACTGCTGCAGAGATGTGTTAGATCCCTGTCCCTAAGAAGACACAGCCTCTCCTCACCCTTGTTCCTCTTAAAGTCTTTGGGGGTATGCTTGGCCTTTGAGATCATCCCAGGCTGTTATCAAACTGGACTTATCATTTTTTTCTTTTTTTTTTTTTGGTCCTGGGGATTGAACCTAGGGGTGCTTTACCACTGAGCCACATCCCCAGCCCTTTTTGTATTTTATTTAGAGACAGGGTCTCACTGAGTTGCTTAGCACCTCACCATTGCTGAGGCTGGCTTTGAACATGCGATCCTCCTGCCTCAGCCTCCTGAGTCACTGGGATTATAGGCCTGCGCCCCTGCAACCGGCTGGACTTCTCTATTGTGACAGGATCCCGAGCTCATTACTACAGCCATTCTTTCTTCTTTGCCCCATCCTTTAAGTTCACAGAGATTCAATTCCTCTGATCCAGTCCCATCAGTCATGCATCTGGTCCTGCGGCCCCCCTCAGGGACAATAATGGAGGATGTCCTCAGGACATGATCCTTTCTTTTTATGGCTTGGCTAAAGTTCTTTTGGAATGGATTCTGGCTTTAGAAAGTTTGACTGCTTTGGTTCTGGAGAGATGGGAGGGAGAAATGAATTTCGGTAGATGGGGTAGAGAGAGAAGAGGGGAGGGGAGGGGAGGGGAGGGGAGGGGGGATAGTAGAGGATAGGAAAGGCAGCAGAATACAACAGACACTAGTATGGCAATATGTAAATCAATGGATGTGTAACTGATGTGATTCTGCAATCTGTATATGGGGTAAAAATGGGAGTTCATAACCCACTTGAATCAAAGTGTGAAATATGATATATCAAGAACTATGTAATGTTTTGAACAACCAACAATAAAAAATTTTTTTAAAATCCTAATAAAAATCAACAGAAAACATAGAAAATTATCTTAATGAAATATATAAAAAAAAAAGAAAGTTTGACTGCTTTGGTTCTGGAGAGATGGGAGGGAGAGAAAGACTCATCTTCCTGCAGTCCAGGTGACCTATGTCCCAGGAATCACTGGGGCACACTCTTGAGATATTCAAAGCACAGTCCCAGGAGCCTTGATGGTTGTGTTATGGACTGAATGTCTGAGCCCCCTCCTCAGATTCATATGTTGAAGACCAAACCCCCAGTGCAGTGTTATTAGGACGTGGGCTCTTTGGACAGCAAATAAGTTTAGATGATGTCATAAGAGGGGGGCCCCTATACCAGGATTAGTGTCTTTCTAAGAAAAGGAAGAGATGTATCTCTTCTCCCTGCCATCCCACCCCCATGTGAGGACACAGTGAGGAGGTAGCCATCTGCCAGCCAGGAAGAGAGCCTTCACCAAGAACTGAGTCCGCGGGCACCTTGACCTTGGACTTTCGGCCTCCAGAACTATGAGCAATAAATGTCTAATTTCATCCCCTCTGTTACAGTAGCCCAAGCCAGCTAAGAAAGTATGAAAGTGGGAGCCATTGCCTCCTGCTTCCAGCAGCTTGTGATTTTTAAGGTGCTGTCAATAGAGATCTGTTGACAACCCCTGCTAAGCACTTCGGGCAAGGCCTGGCCCATAGTGAACTCAATTATGCCCCAAGGTAATGTTGCTGCTGCAACTGGTGACAAACCCCACCACAGGATACCGGAGAGGCTCTGCTTGAGTATTGGCAGCCTTGTGTGATAGACAAGGAGACTGAGACTCAGGAGAGTCAGCAATGGAGCTTGGTTTTCATCATGTCCTCTGTATGCCAAACATCCTACAGAGTTCTAGGAATCCGCATTTTGAGCAAAACAAACATGTTTCCTGCCTCCAGGAGCTTATGATCCAGACAGGGATACGGGCTGTACCCAAACAATTTCACAACTGCAAACGAAAACAAGCCCTCTGCCAGAAAGGACCCCGAGTGAACACTGGGAGTGCAATTTGACTGGGAGTCTCCCTGACAGTGTGAAGAGCAGTGTGAGGTGACAAGAAGCAGACTAGGCTGGGAATCCCTCAACTCCATGCATCAGAAACCCTTGCAGACTGGTTAGGCCCAGAGGGCTGGGCTCCCTACTCAGGAGGTCAGGATTCCAGAAGTGTGAGGCCGGGCTGCGAATTTGCATTTCTGAAGAATTCCCTGGGGGAGGGATGCCCGCCTGCTGCTCCCTGGCCCACACTGAACTCCCAGGGGGAGAAAGCAGGAGAAAAAAGCCTGTGCAAAGACTCTGGGGGCAGGCAGGAGCCAGTGAGGCTCTGTGAGGTCAGATGTTGAGGCCCAACAGGCAAAGGAGATCCCCACAGGTGGACGATGAGGCTGAGGAAGTCAGGAGGGGCCAGACAGAGCAACAGCAGCCTCAACTTTAGCTCCTACCCCGAGTAACAGGAGGTTTAAAGCAGTCCAGTGCTGTGGTCTTATTTCTATGACTCTGGGTGATTGCTGAACCCGGGTGAGAGTGGAGACCAGGAGGGCAGCTAGGTGGACCCAGGCACCTCACTGAGCATCTGGAAAGATGATCTGATGAGGTTTGTTTGCCCCCACAGTTCCGTTGCTGCCATTAAGCCAATCACCTGTGGCCCCTGTCTCCAACCTTTGCCCATCCAGGCAAAAGCTTCGGTCACCCTTGTTGTGGAGGTGAAGGCTGTTCTCAGAGGCTGGCCTCACAGACAGAGCAGAGCCTCAGTCCTTTAGGGATTGTTTTCTGTGCAGTGCCATTTGGCATTTGTCCTCCAAAGTAGCAAATTTAAGACCAGAGGCTGTGTGAAATGTGGTCTTTTTGAAAACATCAAAAGCATTGTAAGAATTAGTACAAGTGAACAGAGAGTTGGTTTCTAAAAATGGAGTGTTTGGAGAGGAAGGGGGTCAGTGTTTTTAATGCTCGGGACTGGAATCAATTCCATGTGTTCCAGACCACATGTTAACAGGAGCGTGGGCACAGCATTATGGCTAAGAATGTGAACGCTGGAGTCTGTCTCCCTGGGTTCAAACACTGCCTCTGACACTGGCTCAGAATCGCGCCTGGACAGACTTAGCCTCTCTTTGCCTCAGTTTTCCCCATCTGTAAAATGGGGGCAATAATAGTAACCATTTCATAGGATTTGTTATGGGGTTTGATGAGTTAATAAGCATATGTAGATTCATGCCTGGTATATATGTAAATGTTCAACAAATGAGTTATCATCATCATTATATGAGTTTATAGGAATTTGGGTTGGATCATTAGGCTTACCATGGATTAGGTGGACAGATGGTTCTACATGTTGTGAAAGTTAGCAGCATCAAAATGGAGTCACAAATGTCAACCCCTAACAAAATGGAACCAGGTGGAACCAGGTGGCCAGAAAGGACAGGCCCTTGTACATGTATGCCTATGACGAAACAATGGAAGGATTTCCTCAAAACCACTGTATTACAGATAAGTCGCTGTCAGAAGGACTCATATCCTACAATGGTTGTCTCCACCAATGAGCTCCCACAACAAGCCTTGATAACCAATGATCTCTGTTTCAAAATACCTTGCGAGGACATCTCCTTTTTGCCTTCTGAAGCTTCCCCTTAGTCAGATGTGGTGGTGCACACCTGTAATCTCAGCACTCAGGAAGCTGAGGCAGGAGGATCTCAAGTTCAAAGCCAGCAACTTAGTGAGGCCCTAGATAATTCAGTCAGACCCTGTCTCAAAAATAAATAAAAAAATAAAAAGGGCTGGGGATGTGGTTTAGTGGTTAAGTACTCCTAGAATCAATCCATGATACCAAAAAAAAAAAAAAATTAGAACTAAGAAAATAAATAACAGTTTCCCTTTGCCCCAATCCCCTGGGATGCACCTTTGGCCCACCATATTATGCATATCTTGGGTCGCAATTTCCTGCTATTCCCAAAGAAACTCTTTGTTTTTGGAGACTCGACTCTCTTTGTTGCTCATTTTAAGCAGATGATATCATGCCTGGTTTTGCTTTGCTTTTGATTTACCTTTTAAGAACACCACGAGTGAAATGGAAAGCTGGAAGCTGCAAGGAGAAGAAGGAGACAGGAGAAGCTGTCCTGGTGACTCAAGGAGGCAATGTGGTGCTTTGTCCAGAGCCACTGAGATGCACCCACAGCCTGTCTTCCTAGGACAGCCAGCCCTTGGCCTGTCGGACCCTCTTTTCCCAGATGTGTGGGGGACTGAACCTGTCTGGAACTTTACATCCCCTCCTAGACTGCCCCCAACCACCAGAGCTGGTCACAAGAGACTGGCCCTTGGTCCCTTCCCTGCAGTGCAACAACTCCTAAGCGGGACCAGGCCAGGGTTATCCTCCAAGGTCCTTGTCTGAGATCACACCCTGCCTGGCTTCCTCTCCCCCTGTCCAACTTCCTCCCCTTCCTTATCGTTTTCCGGGAGCCACACTTCCTTTGGAAATTCCTTATATGTGAACCTTCATATTCAGATTTGCTTTGGGATAGGGAAGGGGAAATCTCACCAAATATGTTTTGTTTTTTTTTTTTAAGAAGGGAGGGCAGGCCTACAAGAGTTTTGCACCATCCACATATGGAGGGTGGTGATCATGTTGGCATCATATAGTTAGATACTCAGATGCCTCCTGGTCAGAAAATTAAAGGGGACAAGAGGAAATGACACTGTCCACACAGCAAGTAAATGGCCAGGGCAGAGCCAGGAGGCTTTGCTTCTGGACTGTGTACATATGTGCCCATGTCTCCAACCTGCTCTGAGAACTGAGCCCTGAGCCAGCAGGTCTGGAGTGGAAGTGGAGGTAAAAATACACCACGTGGCTGAAAGACGAAACTGGCCTGACTGCACTGCATCCGTCACTGACTTCCTGGCTGGGAGGACTGGCTGGGCAGGGGAGGTGGGGAGGGGATGATGCTGGGCCAGGAAAAGTAAAAGTACAAACACAATACTGGGTGGGCTGGCTTGCCCGCTGGGGAAGCACGCTCAGGTTGTGTACTGACACAGGATCTGAAAGAGAAAAGAAAATTTGACATAGCAAGAGAGAGATTGAAAGATATGAAGAGGCCAAGAGATTTGTGGACACATATGAAAGCTAAGATACACAAAGACAAACTAAGACAAGAAGAGACAAGGAGAGAGACCCAGAGAAAATTGCCAAGGGATAATCTTGGGGACTCAGAGGGGTGCAGGCAGCACCCAGAGCTAAAGATGGTTCAGCCTCAGCCCTTCCAACCAGTGAACAAAACTGCAGATCTCTAGTCCACCCTGAATCAAAGTGGAGGGTCCCAATATCTGAGAGAGTATTCAGGCCAGGTGCAGAGCAGTGCACGCCTGTCATCCCAGCAGCTCGGGAGGCTGAAGCAGGAAGATTGCAAGTTTGAGGCCAGCCTCAGAAACTTAGTGAGGCCGTAAGCAACTCAGCGAGGCCCTGTCTCAAAATAAAATATAAAAAAGGGCTGGAGATGTGATTCGTGGTTAAGTACTCCTGGATTCAATCCCTGGCACCAAAAAATGAAGAAGAAGGAGGAAGAGGAGAAGGAGGAGGAGGAGGAGAAGGAGAAAAGAAAAAAGAAAGTCTTCAGGGCCCTAAGGGACCACCCCACCTCTGTGATGAGAAGCACCCTGGGCCCAGCCTGGCCCTCCCTAGCCCATCACTCCATGCCTCTACCTTCCAGCCCCGACTCAGGGCCTTAAAGCCATCCCATGTCAGCCCCTACTCATGAGGGAAAAGCCCACGAGCACCCCATCTGCACAGCACAAAAGCCCTCCTTAGCAGCAGGGTTCCCATCAGAGGGGCCAGCGGGACACGTATTGTCAGGAAGCTTGTTTTCCCAAGAGCCGACGCTGTTCAGATGTGCCATGAGCAATTGCTACTCCGCTCGCCTTCCCCTGGCAAATTATTCTGCTGGAGTCTCTTCCAGCGTTTGGAGCTGCGCTGCTGTAAATGCCAGAAATCATGTACATTAAGCCTGGAGTGACGGCAGGCTTATGGATGGATTTACCTTCAAACAGAGGCCGCTGAGGCGCCCGGCGTGGGGGGCAGCACTTTATGGATGCCGCTCTCTGCAAGCGGAGGCTTTAAGCGGTCGACTTGGCCACGTAATCAATTTCTCATGCAGGCCTGGCTCTGGGCCACCCGCTCCCAGGCAGGGCTTTGGGATGCAGGCCCTTTTCCCACATCCCCCCTGTCCTTGCCCCTTCCTAGGGGACTGTTCCCATCTGTCTGGAGGGCCAGTAGCAGGGGTTGGGCAGGGGCCACACCAGGCCAACTCAGGCAAATCCAGAAGCCCAGGGCCTGCCCTCCTGTAGAAGCCCTTTGCCTAAGGCTTCTTGAGTGGGGAGCGGCCTTGGCAATGTGATCTCACTGCTCTGGGCTGAGCCTCCCAAGCTGTGTGTGAAGTCCCCCCCAGGCTCACACTGGCCTCCCACCTTCCCACCCCCATCCTCTGAACTCCTACTCTTCCTCCCCCTCTGAAACAGGAGGCCTGCTCACTGACTTGGCTCTCTCTCCTAAGTGGCAGCCCCTGGAACTTTCCCTTGGTCACCTCCCATCCCTAGGCAGCCCATCCCTCACTGCCTTCCTCTGCCTCAACTTCCTAGGGTACAGGAGGTGGAACTGTCAGAGGCACAGTGTGGGCCGAGGGACCCCTGCAGGGCTCTTCCACTCCTGGCCAGCCCCTCCCCCGCCCCATCTGTGGCAGGCTGTATTCCCCCCCCCCCCAGATGCTCCAGAAGCGCCTGTGTTAATGTCCAGAGGTAAAATTAGATTAGGAGAGCTGTAACCTAATCAATGGATTAATACATTTCACACATTAACAATTTGCAAGGATTACTTTACTGGTGGTAACCGGAAGCAGGTAGGGTGTGGCTGAAGGAATCCGGTCTCTGGGGGCATGCCCTTGGGGTTATATCCTGCTCCCCTGGCTCCTCAGGTTCTTGCTCTGCTTTCTGGCTGCCAGGAGCTCACAGCTTTCCTCTGCCATGCCCTTCTACCATGAAGTTCCGCTTCACCTTGGGCTCAGACTAATGGAATCCGCCAAACCATGGACTGAGCCTCTGAAACCATGATCCCCCAATAAACTTTTCCTCCTCTAATTTGTTATTGTCAGGTATTTTTAGTTTCATCAACCACGAAAAAAAAAAAAAAAAACTAATGCAAGAAATGATGTTTATATTCCTTTCACTGATGTCTAACTCTGGCAGAAGTGACCCTGTATGAGTGCTGAGACTAGGTTATGCAAGACAATGCCATCTCCTCCCAGATCCGTGGAGCACCAGGACTTGCAGCTCTGATGCACTATGTCTCACCACTTGAGGCTGCCATGCTGGAAGGAAGCCCAAACTACCGCAGGCTAAAAGACCACCCAAAAGGGCCCTACCAGCACTGCCCCTGTCTTCCACTCCAGCCCCCTTATGACTGCAACTGCATCAGAGACCCACAGAAGCAGAACCCGATGAGCCCTGCTGGGCCCCACTGAACCGCTCCCAAATTTCTGACACATAGTAACCATGGGAGATAATTTAAGACAGCCCTAAGCGGCTGGGTGAGTTGTTACACAACAACAGGTTAATGAGTCTTAATGCAGTAAAAATATAACAACAACAAAACGAGGCTCAACAATCCAATCTTTCTTTGATCATCAGAAGGCATTTGCAGCGTTGCACAGCCTAGCATATTGAATATCAGTTCTCAATGCACAGCATCCGGGTATCAGAGGAGGTGTCTAAACCTTGACAACTCCCAGACACCGCCTGGCTGCGTTCACAATCCAGAAATCAGGAAAATATACATGACCACAATTGTTTGGCCACTTAATTCCCAGGAAATAATGAGAAGTAAATAACAAAGACAGGAATTATTCCCCAAAGCAATTCCTGTGCTTCATTCCAACATTTACAGACCTCTTGGGGGCTAAGAACTATAAGTCCTCTACCAACTAAGGGGTTTTTGGGTAACTGATAATCTGGAACTAGGGAGTCCCCCCTTTTTTTCTTTTAAACATGAAGAATGGATTTCTCCAGAGCCTGAGCACTGTCTTGGGAGGTTTACAAAAGTCCACTTATGCTTGGGGAAGAAATTTTCTTTTTTTTTTCTTCTCTTTAAGCCAAAGGACACCCTACAGGACAGAAAGGTGCTTTCAGACTTTGTGGTAGACAGGTTTAGAGTTTTAGCTACTCAGCCTCTCTGGGCTACGGCTTCCTCATCTGTAAAATGGGAATGATAGTAGAACTTTCTTCTTTGGGTAATGTCAGGGTTAAATGAATTAATATATGTAAAAAGCTTAGAGTGAGATGTGTTCATTGCAAGTGCTATGTAAGCACTCCCTATTTTTATTATTGTTGTTATTATTATTTTTGCTGTTGTTGTTTGGGGATTCTAGGCTACTGGCACTAACAGATTCTGTTAAAAATATTGTCAGTGGTATAACTGTGTGGTGGAAATTGACCTCTCCTTTTACAATCCCTCTTTAACATCAACTCCCCTCCCCAGTTCTGGTGGGCACACACGTGCACCCTCAGTAATCAGTCCTTGTGTGCCACAGGCCACACCACAGTAATGTATTAGCACAGGACAAATAAGAAGCTTTATCTTCCCCTCCAGGCAGGAGATGGACACAGAGAATCTGCCTGCATTGTCTGGGATGGCTCAGAAGCCTCTGGAGATGCACGGCAGAGCTGCCCCTGGGGTATTGGAGTCCTGGGAGGCCTTGGAGGCCGGTCCCGAGGGTCGTAGCTACATCTCTCCTGGTTGCAAGCCCAGTCTCCCAGTACCTGCCCATTTCGCAAACCCCTCCCTTGCCTGGCTGTTGTGTCTGCTGCAAGCTTGCTAATGTGGACACGGTCTCCAAGGGGACGAATGCGCTGCATGTCAGGCGGAGGGGCAGGGACAGGAGCAAGCCCTGGCAATGAAAGACACACACAGCCTTTCCCTCCAGCAGCAAAGCGAATCTCTACTCACATTCCTGTCTCGTGGCAAATCTGACCCCAAGGTGGCCCTGCTGGACCAAGGCTGTCCCTGAGTGAGCTAATCCAGCAGAGCCCTGTTGTCCACACACAGCAGGAAGGACCTCGAAAGCCCAGCAGGCCAGGCCACGGGGCCTCTCACCCTGCAAGACTCTCACAGCAGGCTACGCCAGGCCCTGGTGATACACTGCCAAAATAGATTAATGTCACAAAAGGGGAATCTTTAGGAAAGAGAGGAATCAATCTCATTTTAGGGGGTCCATTTAGCAAAATGAAAACAAATACTTCAGGGATGGATTAGCTTTCCAGGTTTTTGGTCATTTAACAAATATTTATGGAGTGATAACTACATGCTAGGCAGCGCAATTGGCTTGGGGCCTCTGTCCCAGAGAAGCTCAAGGTCTTTCCCCCTTCTGGCAGGCAGTTTACTGGAAAGTAATTGTGCTGGAAGTTGTGGCATCCACAAGAATGTGCCCCCCAGACCTCTGACTCCAGGGAACATAAGAGAGAGGGCGTGCAGGGCCCCAGCTGCTGAGCTCAGGAATCCAGCCCAGCATTTGGACCCAGGGTACAGTCAACGACTGCACGTGGCAGGCCATAAACGCAGGTCAGCCCTATGAGAAACTCGAGTCCTCTGGCAGCTGGCTTGGGCTCAAGGACCGCTTGCCATCCTTGTGGAGTCTTCCATAGACTGCAAGATGGTCTAGGATGCTCACCGCCCTCTGTCCTTCACTCAGGTGAGACACAACTTTCATCTCGCCTGACCGTCCCCAGGCCCCTCCTCATTTCCTCTCCTGGGTAATTTCCCTAATAAAACTCTTGTCTATTTAATCTTCCCTCGCATCTGTTTCTCAAAGGACCTGAACTAACCTAGAAGCACAGCCACGTCTTCCTGCTTTTCCTGTGCCCAGCCTCCCCAGATGGACACCCTGGGTCCTGCCAGCATCCACCCCTTGCGGACACCTGGATTGATGTACTCATTAGGAGCTTCTTGATACATTTGGCGTCTCCCTGGTAGATCCTAGTTCTTTAAGAACTTACAACATCCTTAAGGCTTCTTCTCACTCTGATGGTTCTCAGCAGGTGTTGCTGACCCATGGAGGAAGGCACTTGACATCAGACTCTTACATCATATTTCAAGAGGCCCCGATGACTTCCCAATATAATTAACAATAACCGTTGCATAATGAGCTCATACCGAGATGCTCAGCTTTTCACATGCATAACCTAATTTAATGCATAATCCTGGACACACACCCGGTCACCAAGCAAAACATTTTCCCCTCTACCCACTACCCAGGAGAGAATGGATATTCTCTCCTTGGAACAATGGCTCTATTGCTTGCTGTCCCTAGACAGCCCCTCCTCCTTTGTGAATCCAAATCAAGACATTTGCAGGCAGAACACAGAGATCTGATCTTAGAAAGTGTGAGCATTTCCCAAGAGACAGCCACTCCCCATGTCGAGAAATTCCAGGCACACGGTTTGGTAACAAAGTCCAGCCTGGCCCGGGCTAACACATGATAGATTCAACTCTTCTTTTTAATCCTATCCTGTTTTACGCCCCCCCAAGCCATTTCTTTCCTCTGCGCGTCTCGGCTTCTTGGTACTTGAAAAACAAGGCCTCTGGGCTCACATCCAGGACACATCCCAGGCATCCTCCGGCCCTCCGAGCTTGATCCGTCCTCCCGGCCCCCACATGCGGAAATGTTCTCGGGCTCTCTCGGCTTACTGGGAGACGCAGCTCTACATACTAAACAGCAAGCCGCGGCGGCTGGCCGGGGACCTCACACAAGTTACTTGGCATCTGTAAAACAGGGTCATCGGGAGGATTAAAGGGAAGAAGGAATTTGAAAATGACTGTAAATCCTTGCTATGCAAAGTGTGGTCCTTGGGCTTGCAGGGGCAGCAGAGCCTAGGAGCTCCTTAGAAAGACAGAAGCCCCTGCCCCCCCCCACCCCGCCTCGCCAGGGCAACCTTTTCCCCAGGTGATGCGGGTGCACCTTTAGGGTTAACCAGGCTTGCTGTCTGAGTTTGGGGAACGCTGAGCGCCTCTCTCCGCCTTCTTCTCTTGCTTCCTCTTGTTTGCTCTGTGACACTGTCAGCCCTCCCCAGACTCTCAGCAGAGAGGCGAAGGCAGAGGGTGAACTTGGCAATATATGTACACTCACAGGGGTTCAGCTTCACGGCCAAGGATCAGGCAATCTCCCACAGGCTGTGGAGAGAGGGCTGCAAATGAAAAGGGACCCCATCTGGGAAGGAGGCCTGACCAGTCGATGTCTCCATTCACCTCTGATTCCAGCCCCTGCTCAGTGGTGAATTGCCCCTATTTCACGTGCCTGATGTGTAACATATTTTGTGTAATTACGGTGATGCCGTCTGTGTATACGTTAAATGACTATAGCAGTTAATTATTTGTGAATTAAACAAGGGATGTTTCTGCCCCAGGAGAGATGGAGAGATGCCCGCCCAACCTGCTGAAAGAACCTCAGTCTCAAAAAGAAAGTGGGGAGGGGCTGTGGCTGGGGCTCAAAGGTAGTGCGCTCGCCTAGCATGTGTGAGGCACTGGGTTCGATCCTCAGCACCGCATAAAAATAAATAAAATAAAAGTATTGTGTCCATCTACAACTAAAACATTTTTAAAAACAAAGAAGGAGAAAGGAGGGAGTGGCCCATGCCTGTAATCCCAGCGGCTCAGGAGGCTGAGGCAGGAGGATTGAAAGTTCAATGCCAACCTCAGCAATTTAGAGAGGCCCTAAGCAACTCAGTGAGACCCTGTCTCTAAATAAAATTTAAAAAGGACTGGGAATGGGGCTCAGTGGTTAAACATCACTGGGCTCAATCTCCTGTTCAAAAAAGTAAAATAAAGTGGGGGGAGTAAGAGGAAGAAGCATTCTTCCCCCAAGAGTTTCTCAAGGAAGATGGAATATGGGGTGAAGTGTTGTAGCCTTAAAATGCCAGCCAGTCCCCATGCAGCCTATGCCATCCCTGGGAGGTCCCATTGCCAGGATGGCTCTCGGGGAAATGCATTCAGAGCCTGCTAGTTTTGCAAATATCTATCTTCCTCTTTTTGTTAGATATAGAGCCCCAATTTTTAGCTGGGTAAGAGTTCCTATCCCCAAGTGAAGACTACATCTCTTGGCTTGCAGCCAGGTGTAGCCACGTAACCAAGTCTGACCAATGGGACGTAAGCAGAAGCAACTGCTGGAATGTGTTCTAGAAAAGCGTGAGTGTTTGTCTCTTTGCCCTTTTCCCTTTCAAACCCCTAGAAAGGGGTTCTCATCTGTAAAATGGGTATATTACCGAACTTACATTTGTGGGAATGTGAGTACACGATGAAGCTCACAGGCAAACGTGGTAAGAGCCAGCCTGGGAAAGACTATAGAACATTGGCTACATCCTCTGTGGGCCCTCGTCTGTCTCTTAACTAATTGGCTTATCTAAGCATCAAGCAGGAGATTGTCACTTCTCCAGAACCTTCTCTAACAGAGTCACCTTGTCAAACTGGGAAAATTCACAATCTCCTCTGTACCCTTTCTTTAACACCATCATGACTCGTATCACATTGACTGTGGCTTCTTTTCCTGAGCCACCTCTAATTCTTGGGTTTCTAGTTTGGTGACTGGAAGGTAGAAAATGACCAATGAAGCAGGGCACAGTGGTGCACACCTGTAATTCCAGCTACTCTGGAGGCAGAGACAGGATGATCACAGGTTCAAGGTCAGCCCCCGTCAAATTAGCAAGATCCTTGTCTCAAAATAAAAAGGACTGGGGATGTAGTTCAGTGATAGAGCACTCCTGGGTCCAATCCCCAGTACCAAAAAAAAGAAAAAGAGAGAGAGAGAGAGAGAGAAGAGGAAGGGAGGGAGGGAGGGAGGGAGGGAGGAAGGAAGGAAGGAAGGAAGGAAGGAAGGAAGAAAGGAAGGAAGGAAGGAAGGAAGGGAAATAAAGTGAAACAAAATGAAGATGCCCAATGTGTGACCAATATATCAAGTTTCCTTAAAGTGGTCAAATTCCCATGGTGTTGACAGACTATCCAAAGTCAAGAAACATGACTTTCAGTCTCAAAGTCTCAACCTTACTCTCTCTCCTCTCTCTCTCTCTCTCTGTAGCAGGGATTGAATGCAGAGGCACTTAACCACTGAATCACATGCCCAGTCTGTTTATTTTTTTATTTAGAGACAGGGTCTCACTAAATTGCTGAGGCTGGCTTTGAACTTGCAATCCTCCTGCCTCAGCCTCCCCAATGCTGGGATCACAGATGTGCACTACTGTGCCCAGCTTCAACCTTACCATCTCTTTTTTTAATCTTTATTTTATTTATTTATTTTTATGTGGTGCTGAGGATTGAACCCAGGGCCTTACACAGGCTAGACAAGCACTCTACTGCAGAGCCATAACCCCAGCCCCTCAACCTTACCATCTCTTACTTGAAATCTCCTAAGCCTCGATTTTCTCATCCAAATAATGGGAATAATAATAAAAACCAGTGAGGCTATTGCAGTGACTGAATTCGCAATGACTGAATTCGATTTCGGTTTAAAAACTACAAGGCAAGAGGTGGATGGTATATCATTGGAGAAGGGAGAGGGACAGTTTTCATTAGATAAGTCTAAGTCTGGGCCTCTGCAGGCCTGTTTTCAGTGCAGAACATTCTGGATACGTAGTTCTATAATATTAGGCAATCACCAAAGTGTAGACCCAGGGACAACTTGCCACATCCTGAAGGTAGTCTTAGTGTCAGCCTCTCTATTCTGGAAATGCAAACTGTTTGGCCACATAGGCCACTAAGTAAAGGCCGTCAAAGGTGCCCAGGCCTGGAAGTTCAGATGCTAAGGCAGAGCACTTAGATATGGAATTGTGGCCACTTTGCTGTACGCCCTCGATGGTGAGGGTGCCTTGCCTACTACATACGGGACTCCAGGATAGGGATAGCCTCCTTTCCAGGACAACTAGGAGGGACAAGGAATAACCTGGGCTCTCTAGCACAGGTTATGGCACAGGTGAGGGGCCTGACGTAAATCTTGGGGGCAGCCATGATGCATTCATACCAATCTGGCAGGATGACAAATTCAGATCCTGTGTCAAAGTGTTGGGGACACAAGAGGAATTCAAAGCATCCTGACCTGGAAAATAAGTGAGTTATCAGCAACACATTTGAGAAGCGGCAGGTCAGACTGGTTAAGAGCACAGAATCTGGAGCAAGCCTGCCTGGAGTCAAATCTTGCCTCTGCAGCTATTTTAACAATTACCTTTGTCAGATACATACCCTTTCAGTGCCTCACTTTCCCATCTCTACATAGGGTCCGTAATAATTTTCACTTCATAGGTTGTCCTGAGGGCTGAGTTAGCCTAGCTATAAGGCCCTTAGCCTCTGTCATGTAGTGGCTATGCCAGGGGTTGGGGACTGGAAAAAGTGATGGGGAGCCATTTGCAATTCTAGGGTGCTGGCCCAGGAGACAAGAGCCCTACTCAGTATGGGCTTAATGCAATTGGAGATGTGGGTCTCCACATGGAAATCAAAATACACTACAAACCAGGCACAGTGGCACACACCTGGAATCCCAGCAGCTTGGGAGGCTGAGGCAGGAGGATCATAAGTTCAAAGTCAGCCTCAGCAACTTAGTGAGGCTGTAAGCAACTCAGTGAGACCCTGTCTCTAAATAAAATACAAAATAGGGCTGGGGATGGGGCTCAGTGGTTGAGTACCCCTGAGTTCAATCCCTAGTACACTCCCCCCAAAAGAGATAAAGAAATAGCAAAATAACACCACAAAGCTGAATACAGTCAGAAATCAGTGAGAGGGTATACAAGAAGCAAGGACCTTGAACTCCAAACGGGCAGAGAAATGCCACTTGAACTGACTCTATTTTTTAAAAAGAGGAATATATTTGCTCAGGAAATCAATAGATTAAAATGGCAGTTGACTTGAGGCCCAGCTGAATTCAGGCACTTATTCCAAGTGATGACAGATGACCATCAGTGGTTTCAGATTTACATTTCATTGATAAAGGAACTATAACAGAGGCAGTACTCTTTCCTAGAAGTTCCAGAAAAATCCCTATACCTGCCACTGTACCTTTGGCCACTCCAGGGCCCAGGGAACATGACTGACTTCACTTGAGCTAAACAGACTGAGGAGCTCATGGCTCCTCAAAGAAAAAGTGGGGAGAAGATGGAGAATGGGTACTAACTAGCTAGGCAAAATCACTAACAGATAACCTCTTCACTACAGAGGAGAGGATTAAGCTCACCCTATGTCCTCCTACTCTCATTTAAATAGCAACCAGCATTTGTTCAAAACGACAAATTGCAAATGGCTAGCACCTCCACCATTTAATCTCTCAACTCACTCAAATCACTTCCAGGCAAGGCGAAAACTGACAACGCACAGGCCCAGAGGTGGGGCGGGCCCACACCAGGCAAGATTAACTAGCAGCCCTGTGCTGGGGGCTCAGAGGTGGAGAGCCTGCTGTATTTGGGGCACACTGTTCTTCCCAGCCCTAGGGGAAGGGAGCCCATGCCTGACTCTTCCCAGCTCCTTACTAAAGTCCTGGAGTGCCACAGCAGGGAGAGAACAGGAGATAAATGCACATAGGAATAGGCTGAGGACGGGCTCAGGTTTGGAGGCAGCTGTGTTACTGAAGGACTTAACCATGATTCTCAAGAGCAGGGGGCGAGAAAAATGGCTGACAGAAAATGGGGTACTCTGTTAGGGGAAAGAGGGTAAAGTTGATTTTATTCGTTTGAAATGAAAATGCCCCAAGAAGCATTCAGATCAAAGTGACCACAGGCGGAGGCCAGAGCTGTCAATTCCAGGGTCCTAAAGTCACCTGTGTTTCCCGGTAAGTGACTTGGCCTAGCTGTTGGGGGGAGTGTGTGCAGAGAGAAAGAAAGGTCTCTGAGTCCTTGGAATAAGGTAGTGCCCTGCCTGAGAAGGGGTCCCTGGCTCTGGGAATGCTAATAAGTGCACTTCAGGTCAACAGAATTTAGACTCAGCGCAGAGAAAAAGAAGAGGAGAGATAGATGGAGGGAAATAGCTTTCTCCCTCCCTTCCTCTCCCTCCATGTCTCTCTCTGTCTACACACACACACACACACACACACACACACTCACACACACACACACACGCCTGTGAAGGAAGAGAAACTGTTTGTGTTGTCAGAGAATTCCTTGGAGAATCCCCCCCAGACGCCATCTTCTCCAGAAACATAAGGTTCTCACACACGGGTGCACGTGCACACACACACAGTCACACAGAGGCGCACGTGTCACCACAGGGACCGGGCTGTTGGGCTCATACTCCGCCGGTTGCAGAATGACACAGCAGTGGTGGAAGGAAGTGGGGAAGAGGGGACCGTGGCAGCTTCATCTGTGGCCACCCTTCGCTGGGAGCTGGCATCCCTCTGAGTGTGGCCAGGGAGGCTGGTCCTCCCTGTGGGCAGGCCTGGCAGGCACTGTCCCCGCATGTGAGCACTAATGCCTTGATAAACAGGGAATTTGCTGGAATGCGGCTGTTAATTGGGGCTAGAGCCACAGTCTGTCACCCCGGGAGCAACGGTTAATGACAGGCCACTGGGGGAACTGCAGACATTTGCCACTGTTGCGGGCCTGTCCTCCCTGCTTCTTAAATGGCAGTTTATCTCAAAATTGAAAACACTTTCCTGGGAATAATTATTTCTTGGAAGCTCTGAGACTGCGATCAGATTTCACAGACTGCTGTCAGGGCAACCTTCTATAGGCCGAGGGACTGGCTGTCCTTGCTGCTTTGGGGAGGGACAACTTAGCTTCTGCCTCCTCCTCCCACACACAGCTTCCAGCTCTTTCCTGGGCCCCTAGTGCGCAGCCACTGTGGGCATGTTTGAAGGGGCTTCTGCCTTATTTAAGGCCAAGGGGGTGATTTACCCACTAAAGGAAGACCAGGGAAGGAGGGCAGGAGAAAGTCTTCATACTTCAAAGGGAAGATGCTTCTAGAATCCCTGAGCCCTGGTGTCCTCTCTTCTGGCTGAGACTGAGTTGCAGGCCTCTGGTGGGGGAGTGTCAAAGCACAGAAGCTGCAGTGGCCAGTCTGGGCCCCATTTCTTCCTCTGAGACTGTCCGCAGAGTGGACAGCTCACAGCAGCAAGAGTCTGCCAGCTGCCACATGAAGATCCAGGCAGCCCTGGCAGAAAGGGACACCCGGGAGCCAGAGCTGGCCTTGCCTGGGCGGTGATGGAGAAGGGGGAATCCATGCCAAACGCTGACCTCACGCCTCCCCTCCCAGGGTCAGCCCTCGGACTAGACCAGCACGGGGCAGCCAGACTGCAAACATGGCCCCAGGCAACAGCCCCCTGGACGTGGAGGGCAGTGACACAGGCGGTTAAACTCAACGCCTTGGCCACAGGCCAGCCTTCCGGCTTGGCAATTACACACTGTCTACCTCCACGCTCCCTGCTGCCCCGTCACCTCCCTGTCAAGCAGCTTTCATGCTGCTCGCCTCTTCCTGTCAGCAAATGTTTCTGTGTGGCGTTGCTGGGCGACGGTGGCTTGCATTTTCCTGGCCCCCGGACCCTTGACAGAGATGTCCCTCTGAGGACTTAGCAAGGTTCCACGTGTGTCATTGCTGCGTGAGCCCCAGCACAGAGAGGGACAGGCCACACGGGGCTCCTGGAGAAGGGGTCACCAGGACTCGATCCACAGAGGAGAACTAGAAGGGGGAGTCAGACCTTTCTCATGCTCCCAGCTCCCTGGGGACCTCCCTCAGTCCCCTTCCCAGACACATCTGGGAAGACAGCAATTTATTCTACCAAATGTTTTATAAAGACAGGAACCACAATTCTATCCCCCCAAGTGAAGTCACCTGTGTCCCCTGCCCATGGGAAGCTAGACAGGGGGGTTCACCCCCAGGCATTCTGGAAACACAGTGAGTCTAAGGAGACACCCCAAGGTTTGCAGAGAAACTCAGATTCCAAGCCAGGTTCAGCCAACCACCAGCTGTGTGGCCTCAGGGCCGTACGTCAGCTCTCTGGGCCTCGGCTGTCTTCTCCATGATGTGAGGTGATAACAAGGACTCATGACTTTGTTCAAAATGGATGGGGCTTCTCTCTTACTGTGTATGCTGAGAGGCCACAATGGAGGTGTCAGAGTAGGAAAGAACCCTCCATCCTAATGGGGTAATGCAGAGAAATAAGTGGCATAGGGACCTAGAAAGGAACCAACAGGGGCAGGGGAAAAGTAAGGAGATAGGGTAAAATGCTTTTCTTTGGTGAAGGCTGGAAGGGATGGTTTGAGACAGTGGTACTTCACAGGAGAAGATGCTGAAGAGCTCAAGTAAGAGCTGGTGAGCCAGGCTAGAAGAGAGCAGGCCTGTGGGAAGAAAATCAGCCAAAAAAACAGGGGAGTCTTCAGATCACGCAGATCCAATCCAAGTTTTTGCTCTGACCTCTCTTAGCTGTGTGGCCCTGGGCAGTTTGCTTACCCTCTCTGAACCTTACCTATTCAATACACTCCCAGTGCTCACCTCATAGGGTTGTTTGAGTCTCACACACGGTCTGACCAGCAGTAGACACCCAGTGAGGTCAGCCCTCAGTCTGCTTGGAGAAAGGGGACTTATCTGTGGAAAAGGTCAAGTCAAGCCTTAGGGGAACAAGTGCATCAGGCTTCAGCAAGGGCAGCCAGGGAAGATGTGTTAGTTTGGATTCTTGTGGTTCCAAGTGACAGAAACAGACCATAAAGTGAAGTGAGCAGCAGAGGACATGTAATGCACAGTGGGCTGGGAACAGAAGTGCTGAAACAGGCACTAGCACCCCACCCACATGCACTCAGCTTGAACCTGACTAGCAAATACCAAGGCTTTTCTTCCGGCCCCGGGAGCATAGCAGCCATGGCTCATGTGTAGTAGAGTCAAAGCACCCAGAAGCAACCCTCCCCAGAACAGCCAGGGAGTCACTATCTCTTGGAGTTCACCAACTGAACGGAGGCTTAGTTGTCCAAAGGGATTTCGTTCCCTTTTCTGCCTCACTTCCCTCCTCCCCTCTCTGCACTTCCTGCCATGATTGTACAAATAAACTACCTGCAATCAAATCCTTGTTTGGGGGTCTGCTTGTGGGGACCCAAATGAAAGCAAATACTGAGGCTTCAGGTCTGGCTAGTTCTAGGTGCTTAAGCAATACTCTCAGGAATTTGTTGTTCTCCATCTGTCCACTCAGTTCTCTCTTTTACTTATCCCCATCCCAGATGGAGATAAGATATATTTGAAGTATTTTGACAGATAAAAGTTGTATTTTATCCCCAGGATAGAATGAATCCTCTAGAATGAAAGTTAGAATAGGATGATGGAAAACCACGATGGAGACAAACGAATGGATCAGGCAGAGGGACAGAATTCCTCCCCTTGACACCTGACTTGTGGAAATACACTGGGCTGTTGGGAGATACCAGGGAGGGAGTAGACATGTTTGGGCTTGGAAAGAAATATAGTCCCGTGCCACATACTCGAGTCTCAGTTGCTCTGCAAACACTATGGTGGTTCCGTGAGATTAGATCACCTAGTGACGTCATAACCATCTTAGTTTACGTAAGCACACTGTGTGATATTAGGACAAAGGCAACATTGCCTAGCACTGCTTTTCTCAGAAAATGTCCCCACCATTAAGCAACACATGGCTAGAATAATAAAAAGGCAATGTAATCACAGCCCCAGGGAGGATTGGGAAATGGCAGGCAGGCATGTGTATTTGGAGATGAAGGTGCCCCTCGAGCTGGGAGGGGAGACCCCGAGGCAGCTTGTGTGGAGTTCCTGCATGCCGAGCCTGGGGCAGAGAAATGGGAAGCAGGAGCTCTGGTCACTGAGAGCCTGGCTGAAGGAGCTGAGGTTCGGGTGCCTAGGTCTGTACCAGTTCAACCACTAGACGATCTGCCTCCTGGGACACCTCTTTGCCCTGGGCAGTTGCTAGCTGAGACGCTACAGTAGAAGTTGCTAGAATACAGATTCTGAGCAGAGGAGCAGAACAGAGCCTATCTAAGTGGAACAGATAGAAAGAATGACAGAATAGCCAATAGATTTTAAGCAAAATAAAACTTTACATTTTTTTCATTTTGTTTTTTGATTTTTTGGCTTTTTTAAAAAAAAAAAAAAAAGTACTGGGGATTGAATCCCGGAGTGCTTAACCACTAAGCCACATCCCCAGCCCTTTTTTATTTTTTATTTTGAGACAAGTCTCACTGAGTTGCTTAGGACCTTGCTAAGTTGGTGAGGCTGGCCTCAAACTTGCCATCCTCCTGCCTCAGACTCCAGAGCTGCAGCGATCACAGGCATGTGCCGCAATGCCTAGCTATGCATTTTGACCCTGAAATCCTACCTCTAGGAGTCTTTCAGAAATACTCATACTCACACCAAAAGTGTGTGTGTGTGTGTGTGTGTGTGTGTGTGTGTGTATGGGGGGGGGGGGAGAGAGAGAGAGAGAGAGAAAGAGAGAGAGAGGCTTTTCTTGTCTGCAATGCTGAAAACCTAGTGGCACTATAATAGAGGAACAGTTAGTGAGATCAGGGCATATCCACTGTGGCATACTTGACAGCTAATAAAACACAATAGTTATTTCTAGATCATCACAGTTTCTGTAGAAACAGACCGTGGGACCAAGATAAGAATGCAAAGAAATGGGAGGGGTGCAGGTGGGGCTGCAGGGGCACAGAGAAGGGAGACGGGACAGTAAAGGCAGCTGGTCACCACTGTGGGCAAGTAGACCTCTGTCCTCCTGGGAACCTCATGGAAATATCAACAGTTATCCCACCCAAGTTGCAAGAGAGCTGATGTGATTATGTACCGATTCCTGAGCCTCATCTGAGAGGGCTGCTTCCTGCACCGTGAATTCACTGAAACTCTGGCCGTCCTTGCTTTTGGCAGAGCCACGGAGAAAGACCTTAAGCCACAGGATGCAGACCTTGGCAGCTAGATGCAGACGCACACACTAAAGCAGCCGGCCTCCAAAATGCAAGCCAGGCACCCACAGTACCTGCCAAATACAACCACAGTCATGCCTCGCTTCCGGATGGGATATGTTTTGAGACATGTAGTGAGCATCATGGAGCCCGCTGACACAAACCTAGATGCTATCAGTAATACACATCTAGGCTATATGGTAGAGACTATTGCTCCTAGGGCCACGAAGAACAAAACAACACGGGAGTCAATCAAGCACAAAAGAATCGAGAGATGCAGAAGCTGGGTGCCATGGTGCTTGCCTTGTAATCCTAGCATCTTGGGAGGAGGATCGTGAGTTCAAAGCCAGCCTCAGGAACTTAGTGAGGCCCTAAGCAACTCAGTGAGACCCTGTCTCTATAAAATACAAAATAGGGGCTGGGGATGTGGCTCAGTGTTTGAGTACTTGTGAGTTCAATCCTCAGTACCAAAAAAAGAAAAAAGGAGGACCTCATATTGGTTTAAACCAGGTTTGACTGCCATATACATTTGTGCCAACTTTACCTAAAGCCTTTAGGTTTTCATTGTGGATCATCAGTGAGGCAAAGGGACTATCTAAAACCAAAACCAGCAGGTCAAGAAATCAGAGCAACTCAGGCCTCATAGAATGATACAGCCTTAGCATTTTACAGTAACCACACAGAAGCCACCTGGACCCAGTTGCTTCTGTCACTATACAGCAGCTCTTGGTGTCACAGTCTAAACATTATGGGCAGACACCCACCCCCAGGGATCTTGTGAAAATGAAGATTCCTATTCAGCAGGTCTGGGGTCATGGTATGGTTTGGATATGGTTTCAACGTATCCCCCTAAAGATTCGTATGTTGGAACTTGGTCCTTATTGAGCCAATGTTGAGAGTTAGGTAGGACCTGTAAGAGTTGGAGACTACTAAGAGGTCGTTGAGTGACTGAGGCACAATCCCTGGGGATCCTGGGTTCCTAGTAGTTTTCTGGCTTCTTGTTTGGGATATGATCGCTTCCTTACACGCATGCTCCTTCCATGAAGTGATGCAGCCTAGAGGGCCCTCAACAGAGCACAGCCAATGTCAGTGCCCTGAACCTCAGTGTCAGTGTCTCAAACCTCCAAAACTGTGAGCCAAATAAACTTACTTTCTTTATAAAGTCAGCCTGCCTCAGCTGTTTCATTATAGGAAAAAAAAAAGAACAAATACAAATAGGGCCTGAGAATCCGTATTTCTCACACCTTCCTGGGTGAGGCTGATACCTCTTACCAGGAGACGGAGCTTTGACTAGTGACACCGTAAAGTCATTCAATTGAACTGAAATGGGTCTCCATATAACTTCCACCTATCAGCCATGGCAGCCACAGAAAACATGTCAAATTGTCATATAAATCATCAGGTTCCTTCGATCAGGTGCCAGCAGGGAGAACATGACAGAGCAGGGCTATGGTGACAGAGGGGAACCCAAACAGAAAAACATATTTCTCTGGTCCTTGAGAAAGTGTAGATCAGGACCAGAGAGCAAATAAAGGTTGTGTGAGAGAAAAGGGGAGGAGCAGTTACCCAGATGTGACTGCCAAACACTATTTTATAACCTGGGTGTCAGGAGGTTCCAGGCAAAGAGCACAGGCCCCATTCAGAGGAATCTGGGCAGTAGCAGACTGGAAAGAGTCTACAAATGTATGGCAATAGAAGTCAAAGTCATGGTTACTTCCAGGGATGGGGCATTGATGCAGAAAAGACACAACAGGGAAGAGGCACAGGTTACAAACATCCTATAGGTTGATCTGGGCCATGGTTTCATGGGTTTTGAATATATAATAAGTCATCAAAACACATGCTTAAGATTAATGAAGTTAGCTGGCACGGTGGCACACGTCTGTATCCCAGCAGTTTGGGAGGCTGAGACAGGAGGATTGTTCAAAGCCAGCCTTCACGAAAGCAAGGCACTCAGCAACTCACTGAGACTCTGTCTCTAAATTTAAAAAAGAAAATTTAAACATGAATCTGACTATGTAGTTGTCATATCTCAATTGAAATTTGGGAGAGATTTTTCCATGAACCTCAACAGTGGAATTCGGTAGGTGAGCCAGTCCTTAAACCCTCCAGAGCATTGTCTAAGGTCTCAAGGAAATGACAAACTGCCTAAAGGGCTGCAGTCACACACTGTGCCTTCACCAAACTGAGCTAACTAGGGGATGTGACTGCACCCTGGGTGTGACAATTAAGCAGATGAGATTTGTACCAAGGTGTCTCATGATTTCAGTCACATGAGATGTCTGTGAAAGATGCCATTTGGCAAAGACCATCCCCTACCCCACAAAAATCTGTTCTGGTCGCCCTTCTTAATCACAGGTTATTTATTTGAAGCAGTAACGTGCTCGAGATTAGCACTAATTTTGACCTCTGAGATGTACGTAAGCGGAAGTGATTAAGACCACTGCAAGTTCTCCCTTAAAAGACAGCTATGCCCTTCTTCCTCCTCTCCTTCACATTGCTGCCTGCAGATACAATGGCTGGCACTCCAGCAGTCTTTTTAGATTATGAGGACAAGGAAAGTTGTTTGGGGGTGGAAGAAGACATAGTCCCTGATAATTTCATCAAGGCTCTTAGATGCTTATTGAACCTGAGAAAGAAAACTGTCTTTCTTATTGAAACACAATCATTTCAGATTCTTTTTTTTTCTGCCATTTATACACAAATCGAATCCAAAGAGGTTCCCTTTGTCTGTATGTAATGGACCCCAAATCTCTCAGGGGAGTTCACATTGGCCCATACTGGCTGTGTGCTCTGGACCTGGATAAGGAAGGGATCAAGGAAATCCATACCATGCTACAGCCTGGAAAAACTGGGGTTCAGGAATGCAGACCACACAATGATCACCAGCTATCCCAACATCCTCTCCAATATAGGTCCTTCCACCAAGATGAAATCTGTTTCTCTACCCTCTAATCTTGGTTGGCCCAATGACGTGCTTTGGTCAGTAAGGCAGCAAGAAAAGTGACTGGAACAGAGATTTGAACAGCTCTTGACATGGGGACTTGCTATTTTGTGACTCTCGGACCCGTAAGATGTCCATGTGAATGAGCTCCGGCTAACCACGGGGAGGATGTCAGAGCATGTGGGTTAGTAAGGGCTCTCTAGAGAGGAACAGAAACAGTAGCATGCAATATGTAATTACAAAAGGGGATTTATGAGGTTGGTGGACCCAATCAGAGGCTGGAGAGTCCAAGCATGGCCGTCCCCAAGCCATTCTGGGACTACCCAGAGAAGAGTACTGCTCTCCAGAGAAAACTGGTAGCTGCTCAGTTTACAACCGCAGGATCCTCAGATTGAGTGGGATGGGTGATGCAGCCCTGCTCTGAGGCTGAAGACCTGGAAGTTCCCAAGAGCAGCTGGTGCAAATGCAAGTGAAAGGCCAAAAGATCTAGAGTCTATGCCCATGGGTGATGGTGGCAGGAAACAAACACACACACACACACACACACACACACACACAAAATGTGCTCTCAAGAAGAACCAAGCTTGCACGCATATGCAAGCTGCTCTCTTCTCTTCATTTTTGATCCATTGAGGCTCCCACTGTATAGGACTGTGCCATCCAGGTGGCTGACCCACGTGTCAATCATCTCTAGAAACACTTTCACAGCACACTTAGAAGTGTGCTTTAAGGATTTCCTAGGCAACTCTCAATCGGGTCAAGTTGACAGCCAAGTCTGACCATCACAGCACAGGTAGAGAAGCCTCTTGTAGTCCAGACACCATAGCAGAAGAGCCACTTGGCTGAGCCACAGACTAGTGAGAAAAATGGTGGTTGCTTGAGACCAGTAAATCTTGGGTGGTTTGTTAGATAGTAACAAGCTGAATGATACAGGGTAGCTGGGGTTTGAAGGGCAAAGTTCTGTCTCCTCTGCCTCACCCTGGAGCCAAGGCAGTGAGGAAAGAACCAGAATTGATCCAGAAAATACAAGAGAGTCCAACGCTGTGTCATGCCCAAGAGTCTTCCCTGTGCCCCTGCCATTGGTCCCAGCCTGGCCCATCTCTCAACTAGATGCCTCCTTCAGGAGCAAGAGGAGGCTGTCCAGAGCCATCTCCGCATTCTTCCTCAGTGAGGAGTAAGGGGGTAGCAGGTGGCCACAGGATGATAGCCTGGGAAGCATAGTTTTCCCAGGGCAAAGGGAAGCCTCAGTTCCAGAAGCCAGGGAAAGGGATGGGGGTGGAGGAAGGTGTAGCCCTTGGGGCTAGTTTATGCTTTTAAAACATGCAGATGTACAGAGAGACAGAACGAGTCTTTTCTATTATAAAATATGTGCTTAGCATATTTATGTCATAGTTTCAATGCGTGCTCTGAATTGAGTTAGTGCATTAGGGAAGGAGATTTCCTTTGCAGCTTTTGATAGACTTCGGTCTATCTGCAGCCTGCTCATGGTCTTCGTGCATAAAAGGAACCATGGTGTCTGGCGGGGGAGTGACCTGCGGGGGATGGGGGACTGGCTCTCAAGGCATGCCAGGCTCTCAGCTTCACTCTAATGAGCCCAAGAAGTGCCTCTGTGAGGGCGTTTCTTGCAGGAAGTCCCACTCAGAGGGACAGGGGTCTTGCTGCTTATTGGAGCAGCCCCCAGAAAGATGGGGTGCAGGGAAACTTGGAATACTGCTGGCTCCCTAAGAGCTGGCCTGGTGTGGCAGCAGCGTGGGGCAGGGGAACAGTGAGCTCTAAGGTTCAGCTGACACAAAAGACTCACCTTGCTGTGGCATGTGGTCTTGGCCCTCCTCTTGTCCCCACAAAAGTCCCTTTCATTTGTTTTCTGGCTCTTTCTCTCCTTCTCTCGCTTTCTTTCTCTCCCTCTCCTTCAATCTCTTTCCTCCAACTTTTTCCATCTTAATTGGCCATAACACAGAGCCGAAATTCTTTTTACTATCAACTATATTTGTTGAATACAGTTTTATGTTTCTTGTTCTTAATTTTTAAAGTGGATGAGCTGAACACTTTATTGTTTTCTTTCAAAAAAAATAATAATGTTATCTCACAGCAATAGTCCCTAAGGCTCTTCACAAACAGTCCAGTTTCCTACTCAAGCATATGACTGGATTACATGTCCCCTTCAGTTTGGGTGTTACTCCTGGCCAAGTAACTTGTTTGGGCTAATTATCTGTCACCTGTTTGGGCCAACTGGATTCGAATATTCCTGGGTGGAGGCAAATAGCCACCAGGCTTCAGAGCTATGGGACACATTGTTTTCCTGCTGTTGCAGAGATGTGGGGGGCTTCTGGGAGTGGGGGTGAAAAGGAAGGTTTTCTCAGTCTGGATTCCAAATGATTGCAGTGCATATGTTCTCCCCACCAGCCCATGTCTGGCATGGATCATGAGTAAGGAATAAGCCTTATTACACTAAGCCACAGAGTTTGTTACTGCAGCGTGGTCTTACCTAGTCTGACTGATGTAATCATTTTTGCCACAAATCATTTTAGTTTGAGCATCTTCTCTAATAAGAAATCATTTCCTATGATTCCCAAATTATTATCTATGTTCGTGTTTAAAACAAATTGAGGCAGGTGGGGCGCTCAGGATCCCTTTGAAAATCTGATGAAACTTTGAGCTCCCTCTATCCAAACATAGATGCACAGGCAAAGTTTTGCACACAGTTGTAGGTATTCATGCTCTCTGGGGCATGAACGACTTGTCTGTTCTAGAAATTGATGAGTCACCATCACCATTCTGCTGGGCAATTTTCATCCAAAGGATGAGTGGGATGAAATCTTCTTTCCTATTCCACCTTGCATCTGCCTCAAGAACATGAAGCCATAACAGACAGGTCCAAAACTCTGACAGTTCTACTAGCATTCTAATGTAAAGAAGCCACGCATTGCCAGAGTCTTGGCAATCATTGGAATACAGATGATTGATTTCCACAAAAGTCCCCGCCCCGCCCCCCGGAGGGAATAAACATCAACAGGGATGTCATGGCAGCAGACAGGGGTTTGGGACACTTCTGGAACCACATCTCCAAAACCCCTTGACAGGGAAGAACTGAAAGTAAGGGGAAGCAAGGAGTTTAGACGGAATGCAGTGACAAAGCACTTGACCATGACCCCATAGGCTTGTCCTTGTGGATTTCTTTGTTGCTGCTAAGAGCATTTCCCTAGTCTGAGACATGATGCATCCTTCATTTGGAGGAAAAAAACTCTTTATTCAATATCACATATGTAAGATCTTTTTGCCTTTTTGAATGTCACTCTGATCATTTGTGCAGCCTAAGTTACTAACTGGAAAAATCCACCAGTGTCAGAACTGGGAACAAATGTCCCCCATGAAGAGGATGCTTAAAGTGTCAGTCCATCCATAGACGAATCACCAAAATCTCTTGGATACATCTGGGCCCTGGAAAACATCACAAGCCCAAGTGAAGGAATCCATCCAATGAGATGGGACAGGAAATTTGACTTTGGTTGTTCTCTTATCTATTTTCTGGCTCTCTTCTTTCTCCCACTGACCCTTCATTCAGGTCCTTGGTCCCCAAAGCACACTATTGCTAGAATTGCCCCTCTTTCTCACTCCAAATCTCACTTTCTCTGTGTAGCTGAATGCCAGAAGGGTGTTTCAAAGAAAGCAATTTTATGGGACTAATTCGCACTACAGTATGAGTGATTGGGAACTCCTTTATCCTTAATCACTGAAACAAAAGTACGTCTCAAACTAGCTCTTAACATCACCATGTTAGGGCTGTGTGTGTGTGTGTGTGTGTGTGTGTGAGAGAGAGAGAGAGCACATATGTGTAGCTTCCAGGCATTGTAGGCAGGAAAAACAGCAGCTCTCGGTAGCCATGGGTCACTAAATCCAGTGTCCCTGAAGCCAGAGGATGATCAAGAACAGAAGCAATGACACCAGAATCACACAGAAATCTCTTGTGATGAACGAGGGGCATTGTCTGCACAGCGGGCTGGCATCTTGGGAAAGGGAAACCCTTATTTGAGGGAGTGGGAGGTTGGGGATAAGAAGAATAGATTTTTCATTCCTTAAAAACCACTCGTGGAATATAAAATTAGTCACAGCCCCTTGATACTGGGTACAGAAATCAAATTCACATGGTGCCTAATTCTGCCTAAACACACAGCTCTCTGTGCCCTGGAGCTATGTCCAGAGGTCTGACAGACGAGACAGTCTTCACTTTCAATCCTTCCAACTGGGTGAGGATGCGCCTCCCTCCTTCCCCCACTCCCTCCATCCCTCCCTCCCGGAAAGAGGCCAGGTGCCAAAGGGGACGTTATCATCTCTCCCTTCATTCAGAAGCTTTGTCTGCAAGATTGGAAAACGGCTAGCTGGTATATTTCGAGGGATCAAATAATTAGTTCTCTTGGAATCTCGTTTTAGATTTTAATTCTTAGTCTTGAAGCCAAACTAGAGAGCAGAAATTTCTATCTGCGGCTGGAGGGATTCAGTTTCAGCACACTAAAAAAAGGCCTTGCTTCGGAGGCATTTTTCCATGCATGAATCAAATTATTCCAGCTGGGTTTTACCAACACGTAGGTAATCAAAACCTACTTTCACTTGCTATTTTATTCTTTATTTACTAGTTCTATAAATACTATGATGGGTGTGCTTTTATATTGGGGCAGGGAGGAGTCGGGGGAGCAGCAGCTGTTTGCAGCCATGCTGATGTAGTGTGTGTATGTGTGTATGCATGTGTGTGTGTGTGTGTATGTGTGTGTTTGGGGGGGGACAGGCCTGCCACCATCACCACATCTGCTCAGAACCCATCTCGGCCATTCCTGTCTTTGGGCTCCCGGATGTGGCCACCAGTGTCCCATTTATCATACCTGTATAGAGCATCTTGACCACCCTTTTTTTTCCTCTAGGCTGAGAAGGTCAACCTGATTTCTCAGAAAAGGGTACCCAGGGCTGGAAAGGAAATACAAATAAAATACTATTAAAATTCAGGGAGGCAGCAGACGAGTACAAACTGCAGATAATTCCAGCCCAGACTGGTACATCTAGAAGCGGCATCTGGAGCAAAAGAGGGAACTTAAGATGAGGGGTTGCCCTTGATGGCCCCCAGCTCTGATAGCTGATGATTTGATGAATTATACTTGTGCTCCGGGCCCCGACGGATAAACCAGGATTAAGGGGTGAAGTGCCAGGGAGGCAGATTCTGCCTCAGCATCAGGATGAATTTGATAAAGATTAGAGTTGTCTAAAAATGAGTTGGGCTGCCTTGGGGGTAGCAAGTGCCCTGTCTCAGAGATTTTTTTCCAAACATAGGATGACCCTGAGAAGCAGTCATAAGAGGGAACTCAAAGCTCTGAGGAAGGTTACATTGAGTGGCAGTTAATGCCCTCTCCAACTCCGGAAGCTCACAACCTCTGCTTCTGGGATGCTGAACTTCCAAAGGATGTTTTGCATTGTTCCTCGGGCTCTCTGCCACCTTCCCTAAATAGACACAGCTCCTTTTGCCTATGGAGATCAGAGACCTTCTGGTTGGGGCCAGCAGAGAAGCACATAAGCAAAGGAGAGTGCTATAGCTTGAATATGACATGTCTCTCAAAGGCCCATGTGTGAAAGCCTTGGCTGTCATCCTGTGGAACTACTGGGAGGTAGTGGAACCTTGAGGAGGTGGGGCCTAGTGAGAGGAAGTTAGGTGATTGGGGGCGTGCTCTTGAAGAGGACATTGGGACCCCAGTCCCTTCTTCTCTCTTTGTTTCCCACCTGCTCTTCCCACAAGGCTCTACCATGATGTGCTGCCCTGCCACAGACCTGAAGCAATGTGTCCAATTGACCATGGATTGAAATTTCTGAAGCCATAAGCCAAAATAAACCTTTTATGTTTTTAAGTTGATTACCTCGGATATTTGTTATAGTGACCGAACACTGACTAACAGAGGACACAACCCAGACTGTTTCCTCATCTCAAGTCATTATATTCTTGACAATTATTCTGAGTACTACAAGTGGGAGTGGGGTGAGGAGGGGACAGCTGAGTCAGTCAAGGACATCTAGGCACTGTTCTTCTGCAATAAGGTTTTTATAGATAAAATCAAATTCAGATAGTGTGAGCCCTCAATCCAATGACAATTTTCAGTAGAAGAAGAGATAAATTGGGCACAAACACAAAGAGAAGGACAAGGCCATGTGAAGATGAAGGCAGAGATTGGAGTGATGTGTCTATAAACCAAGAAGTGCCAAGGATTGCCAGTAACCACCTGAAGCTGGGAAAAGTGAGGAACGATACCCCTCTAGGGTATTCAGAGAGAACATGGCCCTGCCAGCATGTTGATCTCTCACTTCTAGCCTCCAAAACTGTGAAAGAACAAATTTCTATAGGTTTAAGCCATCCAGTTTGGGGCACTTTATTACAGCAACCAAGGGAAACTTATACAGCCAGGTTGACAGCTGGCTTTCCCAATAGCTGCAGTATGACCACCTCTGTCTGGCCGCTCTTGAATCCTTAAGTGATCCAGATTTCAGTGTATTAAATATCTTTGCTACAAGAGAAGGCAGCATCACCTCATGGGAGTAGCCTCAGAATAAGAAAATGACCCCAACCTGAAGTAGAGGCCTCTTTCACCTTCAGTTCTCAGAAGGCAGCCATAATGACCTTCAGGCCCATCCCAGGCCTGTAATCTGGACATACCTGTCTTAAAGGTATCACTGTTTGGGCAAGTTGACAATCTCACATTCACTAGAGTGAATAATCTTCACTATCCCCAGTGAAGATCTGGGAGCGGGGGGGCAGGTACAAATTGAAACAGCCTGCAGTCCACACACTGTAAAAAATTGCAAGTCACCAACCAATTGTCATAGTCTATTTTCTAGTGTTATATCTGAATATCTGAGACTGTGTGATGTATAAAAGAAGAAGAAAATTCATTTCTTAGAGTTGTGGAGGCTGAGGAGTTTAATAGCACAACACCGGCACCCGCTCAGCATCTGGTGAGGGCTTACTTGCTGCATCATAACATGGTGGAGGCATCACATGGTGAGACAGAGCAGCGCAGGTATCTCTTCTTCTTATAAAGCTACTAATGCCATCACAGAGACCTTATCCTCATGACAACCTCTAATCCTAAGTACTTCCCCAAAGTTCCACCTTCAAATACCATCATCATAGGAATTTTCTTGAGATTTGCCACTCTCTTTACTGTCACAATGGCAACCAAATTCCCTTACATGAATTTCAGGGTACATGTTCAAAGCATAGCACCAGTGTCTTCAAAACGGAAATATTTTATATTAAAATATGCTTTCTAATTCTTTCATCAATTAGAAACTCAGGCCTCACCTGCTATGGCAAAGAAGCAGTGGTCCTTTTTGGGTCTGGACCTACCCATCCAGCTTTCCACAACCCCAGTGTTTCCTATCACTTTCTGCCATTAAGGCCAGCCATCAATTGTCAAAAATCATTTTATTTTCATTGCATGGGTCTGATGTGTACTATTAAGAGGAGAGTGAGATATTTCATATACTCATGTCTCTATTAAAGGTATAAAAAAAGAAAGGGCTGTGTCTTTAAAGGCAAATAGGTGTGAACGTGTACCTTCATGGAAGTACAGACTCTTCTTACATAATTACTATGCAAAGTGTTTCTGCACAAAACACAACAAAGCCTAGGTTGCCATTATGGAAAGCGAAGGAAAAGAAAAGAAAAACCAGCCTGCTCAGTCACTGACACTCCTGCTCTGTCCTTTTAGGGGGTTGACTTTGTAATCCCTGTTGAAAAAAAACTAAAGGGTGTTCTCGAATCTTCTCTTCTCAGGTTTTCAACAAGAAGAGTCGGAACCAGGGTTCTCTCAAATCTTTCTCCAGTCTCCTCCATCTTCAACAGGATTTTTTTTTTCAGTGTAAACTTGATAAATTTGCAAGAGGCCACTTCCCCCTTTAAATGGCTTTTATGGTCACTGCCACCTACAAAATAGAGCAAAATGCTGTCAGTCACCAGCTGCCCCTTTCCTGGCACCTTCAGTTCTCCAGGCTTCTGGCTTGGCTCAGCCCAAATCATCTAACTGAGCCTGCTGTCCCAACACTCTGGATATGTTTACTGCTCCATGCCTTTGAGCTAGCTTCTCCTTGGATTCTGAATGCCTTTCTTCATTGAGGTCTTGAATTCACCCAACTCAGAGGCTTAGGGATGTCATGGCAGATTCCCAGAAATCAAATTGTCATCAGGTCTCTAGATCCCTTGCAAGATGACTTCAAGACCTCAGAGTATTTCACTGTACCATCCTGAAGGATTTACTGTGCCTCTTCCAAAAAAAGGGCACCACCAAATCTTGACCTAGCCTCTGGGAGCAAAAAGAGGACTCCCAGGAGGCAGGGCTCACTCCCACCCCTACAGGGACAGCAGCTGAAGACTGAGGGTCCTGGCAGATTGTGTGTTTGAGCCCAGCATTGGGGATATTGGCCCCAGTCCTCAGAAAACTCACTAAGTTACACTGTTTGGGAGTCTCTGAGTTTTGGAATCAATCCAAGATCAAACCACATAATTTCAGTGGTAATTATTTGAGGGGAGAAAACTCCTCGAACCTCAGAGGCAATAAAACCCCAGTGACCTGGAAACACAGACACAGCTGTGGGCAGCAGGGCAGTCTAGGGCAGCAGGCAGACTGCCAATTGGGCGGGTAGGGACAGGCATTGGTGAAGAGTGGACTGGAACAAAGATAAGAACTGTAGAAACTTTATGGAAAAGGAAGGAGTCTGTGTGCTCCTGGAATTGCCACCCAAACAATTGATACTTCCTTTCCCACGATGTAACCTCCATCTGCTAACAAACTCCTATTCACTGGTTATGCCCCAGTTGAAATGCCCTCTCTTTGGGGAAGGCTGCCCAAATTCACTTTCCTTTTCCTGTCTTCCAACTGGATGGCTTTCACAGTATTTTTGCTGCCTATAGTACATCGCAGTAGACAACCCATCAGACAGCCCTCCCCTCCAGAATCCCTTGCCTCCTCAAATTGGGCTTCACTTGCCCCATGACTCATTCACATTTCTTGGTTTTGTTTTTGTTTTGTGCTAGCCCTTTGATTAAAAAGCCAATTCTCCTTCTCAGTTGTTCTGTGCCTCAAACCACACACTTGGAACTTTCTAGAAGGAACTTGTCCCCCGAGCCCAGGCAGATTCAGTTCCTCTTTTCTCCATATTCTCCAGCTGTGGACCACTTCAGCTACTCCCACACACAGCCCTGGCTTCCAGAACTACAACCTAGGCCCAGCTTCATTGCACAGTGTAGGAGGGCAGGCACCCCAGCAACGAGGGCCATTCCCACCTTCATGCTTCTATGGCTCTTTGTTCTACATCTCATTTCTAGTACTTTCTTGAACCTTTGTTCCTGTGTCTTTCATAACTATCTATGTTTCTTAGAGGCTGAGAATCTGTTCTATCTTTCTGGGTCTCTTCAGAATTTCACATGGGGCCTGACAATGAACAAGTTGTGATAGATGGTATTATTTGTCCATCATTCTTTACTGTTTGTCACTGACACTGCTTACTGTGGTCAAAATATGTCTCCCCATCCTGACTTTAAGCTTGGCCATGGAAATTGCCTTGGTCAATGACAGAAGTTAAAGCTTTAAGTATCTGCCAGCCCTCTTGAAGATTCAGCCTTCTGTTATAAAAAGAGCATGTCCCAGGCAGCCATTATTATTTTAGCCTGGGCTGGTCTTGGATTGAATCCATGTGAGACAAACATGAACCCACACAGAAGCCTGGATTCAGATCTAGTACAGCTTGAATTGTAGCCAACCTGCAGGTCTGCAAGTATGCAATCAATGTTTGCAGTTATAAGTTTGCCAAAATTAGAGAATTGTTTGTCACACAGCATGATTATAGAAAAAAAAACTGACTAATACACAGAACCAGAGAGGCTGGAGAAGGGCCTGGAATCACTTAATTTAGTCATCCATTCTCCCATAATATCCTGAGTCCCTAAGTACCAGTTTTGAGGCATAAATCAATGGAGGATGAATGAGTGAAAGATTTGAGAGTTGTTTGTTACAAGGCATGATTACAGAAACAAAACGAATACATGGTCTTTAAGTAACACTTTTGAGGGATAAACCAATAGAGAATGAATGAATGTAACACTCTTCCTTCAGACAGCCAGCTCAGCTCCAAATATAGTTGACATTGCAGTGGTCCCCAGATATGTTCTAAGACATTCTGTGGATGCCTGAGACTGCAAGTAGTAACAAGCTCTATATTAACTATGCTTTTTCCTGTTCATACAGACTTATGATAAACTTAATTTACAAATTAGGCACAATAAGAGATTGACAACAAGAACCTATAATAAAACTGAACAATTATAATAATAATAAAAATATGTAGCCGGGTGTGGTGGTTCACACCTGTAATCCCAGGGGCTCAGGAAGCTGAGACAGGAGGATCTCGTGTTCAAAACCAGCCTCAGCAAAAAGTGAGGTGCTAAGCAACTCAGTGAGACTCTATCTCTAAATAAACTACAAAATAGGGCTGGGATGAGGCTCAGTGGCCAAGTACTCCTGAGTTCCATCCCTGATATATATATATATTTAAAATTCACAAATTGTTGAGGAATATTCCATTCAATATTTTTGGATCATAACAGAGACCATGGGAAGCAAAACTATAGATGAAACCTGTGGTAACCCAGTACTTTTCAAAGCGTGCACCCCAATCCAGCTGCTTCTACCTCACCTGGAGCTTGTTAGAAATGCAAATTATTCAGCTTTTCCCCAAACCTGCTAAATCAGAAACTTTGGGGCTGGTGGGGGCAACCACCTGTGTTTTCCCAAACACTGTGGGTGATCCTGATGCACACCTGAGTTTGAGAACCATTACAGAACTAGAGCAGCTTCCTTCAAGTGAGGAACCATTTCTTAAAATGAAAAAAAAAAACACACCCAGAATTTGAAATGATGGAGCCCAATTGACAGAATGTCTTGACCTTTTCCAACCCCCATATTATTGTAGGTGCACTGAGATTTTCCATCCAGGCCTAGAACCTTGTAGTCCAATGATTGTCAATTCTTAACTGCATAACAGAATTTCTTGCTGAGAGCCATTGCCAAGTAGGAATGACGCATCGCAATTTCTTTGTCAGCCTACTCCATGTTGCTTAGAGGAAGGACTCTCCATGTTGGACCCAGGTCATTTGCAGTGACTTTGCATGAAAGGTGACCTTGCTCAAGGACCAGGGCGGATCCGGGGTTTAGGGTGGATCAGGGTTTAGGGCGGATCGGGATTTAGGGCGTATTGGGATTTAGGGCGTTACGGGTTTAGGGTGGTTCCAGGTTTAAGGTGATTCCTGCTAGGAATAGGGCGTATCCTGCTGCCTCAAGCGCCCGCCCGCTCCTTGAGTTCTCACGGGATTCAGAGAGTATTTTGGGATGCAGAGCCCAGTGGAAGTGTGGATTTGCCCAGAACGTGTTTGTAGAGTGCCGGTGTGAGTTCGGGAATAAAGAATTGCTGTTTGAATCTACAAGGCTGTGAGTGGCTCCTGATTTTGTGCCCAGCCAGAATGCAGCAATTTCTTGAAAGGTTTTTTAAAAATCCCGATACCCAGACTGCACCCTGACTAACTACAACAGACCCTCTGAGGGTGAGAGCCAAACATCAGAATTGTTTAAAGCTCTCCAAAGTGATTCCAACGTGCAGCCAAAAGGGAGAAGGATATTTCCTTTTTTTAACGGATGGGCTACCTGCAGCTACCTGCACTCATCTGTTACCATGCAAGGCACTGTGTGTCCTCTGCCCCAGCTTGACAGAATTGAAAAGCTCCTTCGATGGCATACAGCTTGGTGCATTTGCAGCAAGTTAAAGAGACTGGATCCAACTGGGGAGGCTTTGGGGAAGCACAGAGCACGGGCTGCAGGGCAATGGAGTGATTCCATTTTGTCATCCATTCTCCCAACATATCCTGAGTGGCGTGCACTTGCCAGGCAGCGTGCTGAGTTCATGCACATCTCACCCGTGGCAAAAGTGAGGCGAACAGACAAGAGAGTGAGGGCCTGTGTCTGGCTGAGAGGCCCCCACGGGAGCGTGAGCACTGAAGCACCAGTTTTACGGTACTGGGTTCCCAGCCAGGATGCAAGAATCCAGGCCCCTCTCTGGAGGCCGCCTGGCTGGCTGACTTCTATCTGCAGCCAAGACGGGAGGGAGTCGGGTGGCTTCATTTCCCCACTTCCCTCTTTGGCATGAGCTAGGTACTGGGAGCAGGGGCTTTCTCCCTAGGAGGTCTCCCCTTTGCTGTTCCCTTGGCCCTCCAAAACTCTCTGTAAGCCTCCTCCTGGCCCCTGAAGAACCTTTGCTTGCTGAGCTCTCCTGGCTGTATCCCCAAAAGCCACCCTTGAGCTGTAGATTCCCGGGCAAGTGGTTTCTGCAGGAAGGCTCCTGGAGGAATCTGGTAAGGGATGGAAGGAGCAGAACTGGAGAGGGGATGAAGCCATTTGAGTGTGCAACGTCAGGCCCACTTTGTCATCCTGATCTTGCCAGAGCAAGGCGAGAGTGCCAGGCTTTCATATTCCTGTCCCCATCAGTTACTGGTGACCAGCTTAGAACCACCATGCAGCTGGGCTGAGGAAACAAACTCGCAGGGCCTCCAGCAACCCAACAGCAAGTCTGCAAAGGAAGACTCACAGGAAAAGCCACCCCAAAGCTGCATGGAAGGGCAGGCAAAAATGGCAAGGGCCACAAGGATCCAATGTGGGGTCGCCAGAGTTTGCAAACAAAAATCCCAGATGGCTAATAACTTCCAAATTTCAGAGAAACAACACATTGTTTTTTGGCATAAGTATACCGCCATGTGCTCTTTGGGACATACTTATACTTTCTTTGCTATTTTTTATTGGTTCTTCTTAGTTATACATGACAGTAGAATCCACTTTGATAAAATTATACTTTTAAAACTTATGTGTTTATTGAAAATTCAAATGTAACTGGCTGTCCTGGATTTTAGCTGGCATGGCAGCCTCGGGGCATCTGGTGGAGTACTGACCAGGTTTGCCTGCATAAGCAGCAGGGTAGCCATTTTGGTTGCTCAGATGCGCATGACAAAGGGGTAGCCATAAGTGCTTTTGCTTGGATTCTCCTCCTTTCCTAATTATGTTGCTGTGCTTTGTCCTCTGCAGTCACTAGCATTTCCCTAGGCGACCTTTCACAATATTGGGGATTCTTGGCCATTGCATCATAGCTAAGGACAAAGTTTGAGACTTCAAAGATAGTAGAGAAAGCGGCATCTCATTGGCCCCCTGGGTACTTCTGCATTAAACTAGGGCTATGAGACTAGCCCAGCACCACCTGATCCCAACTCCTGGGGCGAACAGAAGCCCAGATGCTCAGTCTGGCTACCTTGCCTCAGAAACCAAGGTGCTAATGCCTTTAAACCAGCATGAGCCTCAAGCCCTGAGCTGCCTTGTCATTTGGTCAGCCTGACCCTTTCATTAAATATTTTTGCCTCCTTTCATCAGTCTTTAAATAATGAAAAGAGGGCTCCAATAGTTCTGGAAGTTGTCCTGATAGTTGGCAGGTCCTGAAAATAGGTTGGGATTGATTGATTGTGGTTATAACCAGTAGGCCCCGCCGTGGGCGCCCCCGGCCCATGCATAATATAAAATATACAAACAGCAGACAGGGAACAAAGCCAAGACTATGGCTCTTTACTTTGATTTGCGATCGGCTCCCTTGAATTCCCATGTATTTTGAAGACTCTGAGACGGAATAGGATCCTGCTCCATAGCCCTGGTGTCTGTCCCCTAGAATCCCGAGACCTCTAGGGCCAAGGGGGTAAATGTGAGGCTTGCACAGAGTAAAGGGAGAAGAAGGCAGTGGTCAGTTTGATGTTTGTGTGAAATTAACACGCAGCTGGGTATGACATTCCAGGAGGTTTTATTCATAATTATTTTTAGATGAATTAAAACATGGGCAGAATAAATCAAGTGCCTCTTGAATTACTCTAAATGCTGTCAAAGTCTTGTGGTATTTTAGAAAAGTACTTCCAGGTAGAAGCTTTAGGCATTCCATTTCTAAAGTATATATTCTTAAAAAACACAGGATGTAACTGGTTTCTGGAATTCATTGGAAAAAATCATAAGTCATTGTTTGAGGCTAGGTTCCCCCAGAAGCAGATTTTGAGATGAGAATTTGAGTATTCAAAGTGTATTTAGGGCATATCCCAAGAAGCACTGGTAGAGGAGTGAAGGAGTAAAACAGGGAAACAAAGATAAGTCATTGTCTTAGTCCATTTTTCTGTTACTATAACAAAATACCTGAGACTAGATAATTTATAAAGAATACAAGTGTATTTGGCTCATGGTTCTGGAGGCTAGGGCATCCAAGAGCATGGTGCCAGTATCTGGTCAGCATCTGGTGAGGGCCTTCATGCTGCATCATAATATGGCAGAGGCACTACATGGCAAGACAAAACAAGCACAAGTGCTACAAAGGCCCTAAGCTAAGTGCTATCTTGGGTCTCTCTCTCTCTCTCTCTCTCTCTCTCTCTCTCTCTCTCTCTTCTTATAAAGCCATTAGAACCATCAGGGAGCCCCATGTTCATGACTTCACCTAATCTTTATTACCTCTAGAAGGCCTCACTCAAATACAATTAACTTAAGACTTTGGGGATTGTTTCCAACACATGAATTTTGAGAGGAAACATTGAAAACATATGCTCAATGAAGCATGCATTATTGAGCAAATGGTGGGTAACTGGAACTTAATCCCGTTGGGAAACAGTGAAGACTTAGGGTTGTTGTGTTTTTAATTTCCAAGCCATCTTGGACCACTAATACCTTTATCTCTATCTCTGGATACTTTGGAACATACAACAAAAATGAATTACTAGGAAAATGAAAGAACAAAACAAACAAAGTATAAGCTCCAATTTATGATGATAATGATGATGTTCAAGAGATACATCATTTTGATATGAACTTGCTATAGAAGTCCCCCAGATGCTTCCTCTCCGATTTCTGTACTTTCTGCAAACCAATAGCAAACAGTTCTCAGGCTGGCACCAGTCCAGAAACCACACTATGAACATGCATGTCACAGCCCACCAGGGGGGAGAGGAAGCTAGGGTATTTATGGACCATCGAGCACATGGGCTGAGGCTTGCTCCTAGGGAGGGGCATCTGGAGGGAGGGTTGGGTATACTTCTGTGCATCTGTGCGTGAATGTGCATGTTCATGCAGGACAGGTCCTGGCAGCTCAAAGTACATGTGTATGCTAAAGGGTTAAGAACCAAAAATCTCTAAGGGTGGAGGTGCAGCCACATCATTTTAGATTCATAGGGCAGGAAGGGACCAGGAAAGTCCTTGGGCCAGTCTCTTCTCCTACAAGAGATGGAGAAACTTGTCCCTGAGCTAGGGCTGAGACCAAAGAGGGGCTCTTCCCCAGTTGCTTCTGTCTTGCGACCTTCACTTCCTTCTAGACATCTGCTTTCCTAGTTGCTGGCACCAGACTGACAACTGCCAACTGGGAGACAGGTGGTGTCCTTAGAGACAGGGCCAAAGCCCAGTGGGCAGGAGGCCTGGCTAAGCCTTTGTCTGCCGTTGATCTGCTGGGGAGTGGAAGAAAGGTCCAGGGATTTAGTGCAAAGCCAGAGCGCTGACACAGACCTCTTGGCTCGAACCTGCTGCATGACCCTCTGGTGCTGTTTCCTCATCCATAAAATGGAGATGTTAACCTGTGCCCTGCTTCCCTCACAGGGCTGTTGTAAGGATCAAGTGAGATGAAAGCAGAGGGAAAGAAAAGTTTTTTGAAAAGTTGAAAGTCCTCTGTGGCTGTCAACTCGGAGAGGCACTAATTATCCAGAGGTGAATCTTCTGGCACCCTCAGTTCTCAGAATACAGAGCTCAACTCAATAGTGGCTTTAAAAGGCCTCTGATTAAATTCAATGCATGATCTTCATTTGGAGACTACATCAAAAACTTGATTGTCTAAAATATGTTATTGGGGCAAATGGTGATATTTGAATAAGATCTAAATAGTAGACAAGAGTATTGCGTCAATGTCAAATTTGGTCAATTTGGTCATTGTACTGTGGTTACATAGAAGAATGTGTATGTTCCTAAGAGGTACATGCAAAAGCACTTAGAACTAAAATGTTATGATGCCTGCAACCTACTCTCGTATGATTCAGCCAAAAAATAATTACAATATTAATAATAGCAAGAATACTGGTTGAGCATTCCTAATCCAAAAATACAAAATTCAAAATGCTCCAAAATCTCACTAACACAATAGCACAAATGGAGAAGCTCACATTTGACTTCATGTGATGGGTCACAGACAAAACAAAAGTGCACTAAAAATGTGTGAAATTACCTTCAGGCTACATGTACATGGTATATATAAAACATAAATGAATTTTATACTTAGACTTGGGTTCCATCCAAAAGATCTCTCTTTATGTATATGCAAATAGACAAAAATTTTAAAAAATCTAAAATCTGAAACATTTCTAGTCCCAAGCATTTTGGATAAGGGATACACAACCTATAATAACAATAACATGCATGTATGTGCATGTGTATACACACAGAGAGAAAGAGAAAAGAAAACATGGTAAATATTAAGAACAGTTTAACTTAGTGACTTGAATATATAGGAATATGTACACTGATTTGGTAACTTCTCTGTAAGCTTGATTTTTTTCCAAAACAAAATAACTCTTATAATATCAGTTAATTGCCAGGCACAGTGGTACATATCTGCAATCCCAGTAAATCAGGAGGCTAAGGCAGGAGAATCGCAAGTTCAAAGCCAGCCTCAACAACTTACCAAGGCCTTAAGCCACTTAGAGAGATCCTGTTTCAAATTTTTAAAAAAATAGAAAGGGCTGGGGATGTGGCTCTGTGGTTAAGCACTCCTGGATTCAATCCCCAGTATATAAGTCTCAGACTCTCTGAGCCACTATAAACACCATACTAATGCTATAGATACCATACTAGTGCTTTCTAGACCCTCATTCACAGCTCATTGGCTCATATTCAACAGATTTATTTTTTCCCCTTCAACAGAAATTTCTAACAGAGTTGGCGATCTGATCGATCAGCCCGGAACAGAATTAGAAATAAATAAGTAGAAGGAGGTAAAGACAAATGTACTAACAACAGAAGATGTGGTAGTTGGTATAAGAATATCAAGAGATGGAACAAATGAACCCTCAAAGCAGACACACAGCTGTCAAACTTTGATAGTGCAATGGATGCTATGATGCTAAAGGCTGGTTCTGGGAAGGTTTTCATTTGACAGACAGAGTGAGTGTGTGGCTTATCAGAGAATTCACAGCCAATGAGCAGTAGGGCACAAATTCATGTGTTGGTGGTTCTCTTTGCTCTGCTCTATGCTGAACACACACATGTAAAAAGGAGGTTGGTTCAATGTCTCTGTTCAACAGACAGGGAAACGCACCACCAAAATCTGTTGAAAACTTTTCATTTCTGATTGAAGAAGTAGCTATGGCAGACACTGTTGGTTGCCTGTACTGTGGCCCTTTTCTTCCACTTCTTTTCTTCCTGTCAGATTCCACTGACCCTCCAAAGACTAAAACTACCAGATATTCACTTTCCCAGTCTTGTGTCTAGACCCTGCACATATAACTTTGTGGGATATGAGGAAGAGGCTTCTGTGGAGCTTCTGGGGGAAAATCCTCTGATTGAAAAAGGTATGTAATTAGAAACTTTGCTTTATGCCCTACTTTGGACATGACTGGGTGAGGATACGATTCTTGGAACCATGCAAGTCATTTTCTGATCATGAGGAAACACAACAAAGATTAAAAAAACAATATTCTGAGAAAAAAGGAAAAGGATGGGAAGATCTTCTACTTTTAGTGGCCTGTCTAAAAGGTTGAATTAATCAACCATGCAACCAAATTTCTTGTTAGGTGTTCTCATTATTTGAATCAGAGTCTGTTTGCTATTCTGTTACTTGCAGCCCCAAACATTCTTACATCACCCTGGGAGAGTATCAGTTTTCTAGAAACAACTATTTCTGCAGAGCCCTCCATTCTCCACCTTACCATGGGGAGTAAATTTGGTAAGTCTTGAACAAAATGTCAAAAGTGAGGGCCTCTTAAAAATCTGCATGGAGGAGAAATAAATGCACTTGGAGATATCTTATAAGAAGGTCAGCCTAATAGGGATTGTGATACTATCAATATATTGTTTTATAGGTCCTCCATGCCACTACCTCCCCAAACCAACTGTATGTATCATGATAACAAAGGAGGTTTTTTTAAAAAAATAAAGGTACCAAGGTTTCTATGAAACTCACCAATCACTCCCACAAATAGAGTCCACTCCCTAAGAAGCATGTTAATGAATAAAAATGTATCCATCTTGCCACATTGGTGAAAATCAGCTGCAATTGTCAAATACAATTTCTAAGTCAAAAGTCTCTGAATTTTTCAGGAAATCACAGAAGAGCATACTTGCAGAAAATCCCTGAGGTGTCCAGGGAGTTATTCTTATTTTTCTCTTGTGGGTAAAATTTGGCCTGTGGTTTTACTGTGTTTTCCAAATCAGTGACTTAGTCTTCTCAGTCAACCATGTGAGGGAATTCATGTGCAGCCAACATGAATTGCTGGCCTGCTTCAGGGCATGGGGGAGAGTCAGACAGGGCTAAATGCCAAAGAGACCCATGGAAAATGGGCATCCAGCCTCCTCACTAGGGACAAGGACTTTGCTGTACCACTTCCCTACTGCTGACTATCCAGTTCCTTGTGAAAAAGGGATTGCAAGCCACAAACTACAATTCCCAAAATCCTCTATAATCAGGGTCAGGCACATGACCTTCATTCCACCAATCAGCCATACTCTGTTGGATCTGGATGCCCTGGAGAGCCATGAGAAGCATCAGACCTGTGCAAAGACATTAGAGGCAGAGGCATTTGCTTTGAGACAGCCAAGATTGAGCTTTGGGTGCCAGTGGCTGAGAATCAATGGTGCTGAGCTTTAGGCCAAGAGATCAGGGTTGTTTCAGGGAGAACATGCACTTGGTACAATGGAGTGTTTCCCACTGAGTTGTCTTGGATATGTTGTTCTGGCTCTGAAGCAACTAAGACCAAATCTTTGGCCCTCCCTGGAGTTCACTAGCTATTTAATTAATATTGTTTAATAAATCTCTTTCTGCCTAAGCTGTTTACAGTGGATGCTGTTTTTGCAAGTGAGAACCTTGAGCTTTTGGAGAGATCATTTACATACTCTCCCCAAATGGAAAAGAGATAAAAGTAATATCTTTTTTTTAAAGGTAAGAATGAAGAGATAGAGCATCACTAGCAGCTCAGAAAACTCCCTCACACCCAAACTCAATCAATTACCCTCTACAGGCAACCATTGTTTTGATTATTATCACTAGAGGTAAAGTTTACCTATTTTTTGAACTTCATATCAATGTCTACTCTCATGTCTGGCTTCCTTGCTCAATTTGTTTTTCTGTTACTGGGTATTAAACCCAGGGGCTTTAAACCACTGAGCCACATCCCCAGTCCTATTTTATTTTGAGACAGGGTCTCACCAAGTTGCTTAAGGCCTCACTAAGTTGCTGAGTCTGGCTTTGAACTCACAATCCTCCTGCCTCAGCCTCCCCAGTTGCAGGGATTACAGGTGTGTGCCACCGTGCCCGGCACTCAACCTTTTTCCTATGACAGTCATCCATGATTATTTCTTTTGGTTGCTGTGCCATATTCCAGTTTATTTCTCTATCCTCATATTGATGGATGTGGGGATTGCTTCCAGTTTGAGGCTATTATGACTGAAGCAGCCATCATGAACATCCTGTGACACATCTATAAGTGGAATTGTTGATTCCTAGGGTGAACTTAGTGTTAGCATTAGCAGATATCACTACACTGCCTTTCAAGTGAGTTGAATCAATTTAAGCTCCCAACAGTTGTATATAGGGGAAATGGCCCGAGCCAATGTCTGTCTAATTTTTAAATACCTACCAACATCAAGGAAGTACCCATAATGAAGACTTATCATCAGTGCACATGATAATGATTAAGAGAAATTCAAAGTGAAGGTCCTCAGTATTCAAATTCAGAGATTTGGACAGGACAGGTGCAGGTGGGAAAGCCTGCAATCTCCAGTATTCAGACTCCTGGGACAGGTGAGGTGCTACTGTGCAGAGAAAAGAGACTTACGATAAAGACTATAATCCTAACATGTCAAGTTCAAGGATGAGCCTGTCATGATAAAGTGCAAAGGGATTATTAATTATTTTTTTTTCCTATTTTAGCCCACCAATTCCAGGTTAAAGTTCCTGCTTCCTCAATCATAACCCCCTTCCCACCTTATAAAAGCAATCTCTTACTAAAGAAGAAAACTTCTGGAGGCATTTATTCAGGGGTGCAGATGCTTCCTCATCTGAAAAATGGGAACAAAACTGATCCCCATTTATGAGGTACTAATCACACAAAGCGATAGGTAGCACAGCACTGGATCCATAGTAAATAAAATCCAACTGTTATAATTCAAGCCAAATCAGATTGACTTTTGCTGCCAAAGCCATTGTTGGAAACTTTGGTGATCCTCTGCAAAAATTACTGAAACCCCTACCTGTGAGCCCACCTATCCCATCCAGTTCTAACTCACTCACTTGGTCACAAGATTATTTCTCTGTTCACTATTCCCTGGACAACTCAGTTTGAAGCTAAATAATAATTTTTACCTTGGCTAGCTTTGTTTATAATAGACATGGTTCAACTCATCTTTCTAACTCAGAATTTCACCAAGACACTCTCAAAGTCAAGTGCCTGGTCTGTTTGGGGCAACTGGTCTACCAGCCACAGGTAGAAACAGGTTAGAACTTGAAACATAGAAAAAATAGATAGAACTATATAATAAACTCCCTATTACTCATCACACAATTGCAACAACTGCCAATACATTATCAGTCTGTCATATTCTCACTTACTTCTTCTATCCCTGTATTATTTTAAAGCAAATCCCAGACATCTGATCATTTCATCCATACATATTCAATACACTTTGCTAAAGATAAGCACTCTCTGTTTATCATAACCATGACACCATTCTTACATCCCAAACTTACCAAAAATTCCTTGATGTCATCAAATACATAGTGTTCCAATTTCCACTCGTCTCCAATGCGTCCTAAAAATAATTACAACACACAGTGTGTTTGTTTTGAATCCAGATCCAAGTAAGCTTGGGATTTGTACTTCATCTTTACTATTATTCTTTTCCTGCTCTCATGGCCACCTCTCTGGGGATGATTACATCATCCCCAGATGATTAGTGCTGAAATTCTTGCCCCAAATGTGCGTGCCGCTCAGTTTGCTGAGACCACATCAATTCCATGAATGCATGATAGAGGAACAGGGAGGGGCTTAGCACACTCTCCTAATTGTAGCCCATCAGACTGCTATGTGCGAGGGCTCAAACTGTCAACACATCATAAATTCACAGAATTCTCAGCAGGGGGTGGGGGGCTGGGACCCTTTTGATTGCAACCTCTCAGGGAACATTGTGTTCCCGCATTCTCTCAGCTTTGCTAATTCAGCATCCATTCTGCCTTCACAGCGAGGGCTGGGGGACAGATTTGTTTCCAGAACGGACTCTCTCTGCCTTCCATGTGGTTTGCTGGCTCCATCACCTCCCACAAAGTTTCTGACCTCCCCAAGACCTTCAGCTCAAAGATGCCACTCATTGGTCATATGTCCATAAGAGGTCAGCCAAGGCCACCGAGGATGCTTCAAGGGCTCAGCCCCCCTTCTTGGATAGGAATGTGTCGAAAGAAAAGCCAAGCATGTCAGGAGTGGAGTGTCCCTGGTGCTCCAACATCCCAAGGAAATACTTCCACTGAACCAAGGACTCTCCCTCCCACCTGCATTCCCACACTCAAGCCTACTCACCAACCCTGAAGCCCTCCAGAAATAGATAAATTAGCCAAAGACTTGCTCCTCAAAGTGTGGTCCATGGACCAGCAGCACAGGCATGCTTGCTGAAAATGCAGAAGCTTAGGTCTCACCCCAGACCAACTAAATCAAAATCTGTCTGTAATAAACATCCCCAGGAGGGGCTGGGGTTGTGGATCAGTGGTAGAGTGCTCGCCTAGCACATGCGAGGCCCTGGGTTCGATCCTCAGCACCACCTAAAAATAAATAAATAAAGGTATAGTGTCCAACTACAATATATAAAAGAAACATCCCCAGGGGATTCCTACACATGTTAAAGTTTAAGAAGCATGGGAGTAAGGTGAAGTTTTTGAGGAAAAGTGCTAGGACTACTTCCTACTTGTCCACACGCTTCAAGAGCACTTCCATGGAGGGCTGATGTTTCTTAAAAATGTGAAGGCAAAGCCAGAGAGAACAGGCCACCTGGTAATCAAGACTAATGGGTCTCAAAATGGAAAATGAACCCGTTCTCTGCCTGTGCTCAAGGGTGCAGTGCCCAGCCCCCTCTCCCTGTCACCTACCAGCACCCTCCAGCACCCTCGGAGCTCCCTGTTCATGGAGACCTTGCTTTTAAATGAGAGTCAATGGACCAGGTCACAACTCTGTCAGACGCAGGAATTTCTGGTGCTTGTGACTGTTGTAATTAAAATCATCCGAGTTGACTAAATTGGCCGAAAAGGAACCAGGCCCACATGACTGCCGTTCAAAGGGGAGCAAAATAGTTCCTAATTTGTTAATTAAAAATATGAATGCACTCCACACGGAATGTCTGTGTGTTAAATTCTATGCAGATTCCATTAGAAAACAAGCTCTGGGCCCTGATTAGAGGGACCCAGTTCCCCCCAAATCTGTCGTGGGTCTTTTTTTCAGAGCACAAATTTAGAGCTTGCAAAGACCTTGCCAGGAAGTCAAATTCCTAGGGAGATTTCTCTGGTAAATCAATCTGGTAATTAGAACAACACGCCGATAGATTAGATCTGCTCTCTCCTTCTTCATCATACTCATGAGACTGGTTCAAAGAATATATATTTCCAGAAACATGGGTGAGGCATTTCCTGTCTACTTCAAAATTCATCCACTATGGAAGTGAAGGACTTGGCCCAGGTAGGAGGGATGGGGGGACGGGGAATACTGATTATGGGGAAAAGGGGAGAAAAGCCACACCTGTCTGGCCAGTCCCTCTCAGCCACCAGTTTTGAATCCCTGCTTGTTTTAGTCAGCTTATTCATCGCTGTGACCTAAATACCTCATAAGAACGACTTAAAGGAAAAAAAGGTTATTTAGGGTTCAGGGTTTCAGAGGTCTCACACCTCTTTTTTCTAGGCCTAAGTTAAGGCAGAGCATCATGGGAAAAAGACCCAGCAGAGAAAAGCTGCTCAGCTCCTGGCAAGGTCAGGAAAGAGAGAAAGTGACAGGGGAAATGGAGTCACAAGGAAGATGTACCCTTCCATGACATTCCCTCAGTGACCCCCCTCAGCCAGCCACACCCCACCTGCCTACAGCTGCCGCCCATTCAGACTAGGATGGACTGATTTATCACAGCTCTTGTAGTCATCACCTCAGAAGATTCCTGCATAATCAGGAACTTTTGCAGGACACCTCCTGTCCAAACCCTAACACAGCCCTGGCTACTAAGCAGCCGTGGGCGAGGTAGCTGAGTCTCAGTTTCCCTCTGGGAATAAAGGTTGGGTCACAGCTCTCCAGGGGCCCTGCCAGCCTGGAGATTCTACCACTCCTCAGACCCTCAGTATCCCTGAGGCTGCTTCTCTCAAGTTTTCTGCCACTGCTCAGCCCACTGGGGGCCTAGAGCTCTGAGGCAGGTTCCAATCGCTTATAGCCTGAGGCCAGATTGGAAAGACTCTCTCCAGAGGAGTGAGGTTAATCTCTGCCTCCAACGGGTTTGTGTTTTCCTGAAGCCTGCTTCCCCCCCCTCCCCCCAGCAAATGGCAGAGTCCTGCCTCCTGCCCTCTTTCTTCAATGGCTGTATCCTGCTCCCCATGCCATCCCCCTCTAAAGCCAACACAGTGTCCTGGGGCAGATGCTGGAGACCCGACTGGGGGCAGTGTGGCTGCTGGGATCGCACACTGGATGTGCCTAGCTGTATTTGCACTTTGGTTTGCTGCAAACCTCACCAGGCTCTCCAAAGTGAGCAACTGCACAGGGCCTCGAGAGGCCCAATATGCTTTCTCATGGGGGATCCGAAAAAGAGCTGTCTGTACATCTGCTCTTTCCACTAACAATGAAGCTGAAGAACCCAGAGGTCAAAGGCACCCCCAAAGGCACGCGCTTGGAGTCAAGCAGACTGGGTTCAAATTGCAGCTCTACCACTTAACCCTTGAGATGACCCCCAGCCAGTACAGTGTAGCAGATGCTACTAGAACCTGGCTTGTGGGACCGGGGCTCACTATTCTCATGCAAGGTGGAAGCTTTGTAGTAGAAGAAAGGGCAGAAAGTCTGAAGCCTTTCTCAGGCTGCAGGAGCAAATTTCCAGAGTGCTAACCAAGGTGCCGGAAAAACTAAGGCTCTGAGGAGAAATCGGAGGATAAATACCCCAACTCTCTCACCAGTGGGTGAGACCACTCTGGGAAACCTCAGAGAGAGTTCCACATGCTCTCCTGAGGTTTCCCCGTAATATTGAGTCCCAGTTGCTCATTCTTCCTTTCCCTCCCCGCTACCCACTGCTTTCTGAAATCAACACTTTTCATTTACCACTTACCCTCAAATCTTGGCTCAAGGTCCACTTCTAGGAAACCCAACCTGAGTCACTCCTTTTGTTTTGCTTTTGGTTTTTTGTGGTACCAGGGATTGAATCCAGCAGTGCTTAACCATTGAGCCACATCCCTGGCTTTTTTTTTTTTTTTTTTTTTGTATTTTATTTAGAAACAAGATCTCACTAAGTTGCTTAGGGCCTAAGTTGCTGAGGCTGGCCTTGAACTTGCCATCCTCCTGCCACAGCCTCCAGAGCTGCTGGGATTACAGATGTACGCCATTGCTTCTGGCTCTGACTTATTCTCAAATTGACTTACCTATCTATCAGGGGTGATCCCAGGACCTTGCTCATAAGAATCATAATGAGAATTGAATGAGATGAATCATGAAAAGCACTTAGCACAGTGTTTAGCACATGGTCAACACTCTTAGAAATTGATCTTATTAACAGATAAATGTAATAATCTAGAGATTTCTTTTCATTCTCGAAGGCCTCCCTTCACAGTCCTCATCAACTCAACTCATGGGGTCTTGTTCACTGATTCATTTATTCATCTCTCTCTCTCTCTCTCTCTCTCTCACACACACACACACACACACACACACACAAATAGATTTTAGATGGCTTTGAAAATGTCATGAGGCCCCATCCCTACTATTGGCTTGGCCTTTTGAGAGGTCATTGCTCTAGTACAAATAATGAGTTGAGAGGTTCCTTGAATGCCATGAGTTTTCCCTGTGGCTCCCTAAATAACCTCCAAGCTTGCACCTGAGTCTAGGTACATGAAGACCACTGCTGCTCACTTCTTCCCTGGAAAATCAGAGAACTTTTGTTACTGAAGCTCTCTGACACCACTAAGTCTTATCTTTTAATGCTTCTATGCCCTGTATCTCCCCAGAAGCCACCAGAATCCTGAGCAGCAGGGAAACACAAGTCCTAAAAGGTAGTTCTTTCATAGCAAGCAAAGCTGGTTGTCACTTAGCCTCATTCATACTCTTGCTAATACTCAATTTGGAGGGTATATCAGTCAGCTAATGCCATATAACAAACTATCCCAACTTAGTGGCCAAAAACAACCAGGATTGATTATTTCTCTCAGGAGACTGTGAATTGACTGGATAGATGTCCTGTTAGCTGGGATCAACTCATACAGTTTCAATCATCTGGAGGTCAATCGAGGTTAGAACATCTATGATGGCCTTGCTTGTGGTCATATTGGTTGTTGCTGACTGTTAATAGGATTGCTGTGGTTCTCCTCCATGTGACCTCCTCACATGGCTAGCTTGGGCTTCCTTACAGCATGGCTTCTGCATACTAAATAGAAGCATTTCAAGAGAAATGAGTCCATATGAAAAGCCTTCTAAGCTTTTGCTTGCATGATGCTTGCTAATGTTCCTTTGGACAAAACAAATTGCAGATAAACTCAAAATCAGTATGGCAGTGGATTATATAAGGACATAAGTTCTGAGAATTGTGGGTCATTGAAGGTCACAGGTTAGCATAGAGGGTACCAGCTTCTCAAGAACTCCTCACTCATTCACATGGCATCCACCTCCCAGGATATATGATCAAAGCAACCAGGGCTATTCTACTATTATGTCCCCAAGGACCTTTTCCCTGATGGGGCTGGCCCACTTGGCCTCTGAGTCATGGGATCAATTAGTATTCTTTGGTTGAAAGTCACAGAAACCCAATTTGAACTATTTTAAAAGAGAGAATTTATTGGTTCATGTAGCTAAAATGTCCAGAGATGGTTGGCTTCAGGCACAGATGGATCTAGGAGTTCACATGACATTATTAATATTCATTCCCTCTTTCTCTCTCCCCCCCTTTACTGGTTCTGCCTTCTTCTGTGTTTACTTCATCATCAGGAAAGCTTCTCAGAAGTGGTGGCAAAGATTTCTATTGGCAACTCTAGGCTTACATTCTATCACCTTAGAAATTATAGCAGAAAGAGAACATTTCTCTTCAAATAGCTTCAACCAGTGTCCCAGAATTAGGTTCCATTAGCCATTGCTATCTGTGAACAAATTGCTATGTGGTTAGTCTCTACCGATGATGCAAATCTGGGTCATGTGCTGTTCACCCCTAGAGCTAAGAGTAGAGTATCCACCCCAGGTAAACCCCCTGCACTGAAATGGGCAAGAGTTTGTTTCTCCAATGACAATCAAGATGCTATCACCAGGCTGGGTGTGGTAGCACACACCTGTAATCCCAGCAGCTCGGGAGGCTGAGGCAGGAGGATCACCAGTTCAAAGCCAGCCTCAGAAATTTAGCAAGGCCCTAAGCAACTTAGTGAGACCCTGCCTCTAGATAAAATATAAAAAAAGAGCTGGGGATGTGGCTCAGTGGTTGAGCGCCCCTAGGATCAATCCCCAGTACCAAAAAAACAAAAACAAAAAAAGATGCTATTAATAGATAAAGAGGAGGCCAAAAGTCAAGCATCCATTAGTTACAAATTCAATAATGGAGCTCAGCAAAACCCACTGCTGGGTCTTCTCTGCTCCCCATTAATGTATTCTTACCTGTGGCTGGTTTTTGACAACTTCAGTGCTCAGAGAGAATCTTCTTAACAGGGGAAGATATAAGAAGCAAAGCTCAGATCAGGAAAATTTCCTATTTGCTAATAACCCTGACTCCAAATTCTATAAAGAGGAAGGTAAACAACTATGTAAAATAAATAGAGCACAATTGTTTTGTTATGATCATTATTATTATCCTCATCATCTGGTAATTCTGAGTGTGTTATCTAGTCATTTCTGAGACCACCCATTATCAAGAATTAATTCTTCAGATTACACATGCTCTCTTTCGAATGATAGAAAACAGAATTTATCCATATGAAATGATGATTGCTAAGAAGTGGGAAATTTTTCTGCTGGTGATAAGAAACCTGTGGCCACAAGTTGTATGAGCCATTGTCTCAAATGTCAGGCAGGACTGAAGAGCATTGTAGCCCAGCTAGGAATCCCAGGAGGTCAAGGACATAGTGACTTTCTTCATCTGGCACTAGACCAACACCTCCTTGGAGCAGGATGACAGATAAGGAGTTACAAAAACATCAAAGGACAATGGGCTCAGGGCCCTATTAGCAAAACAGCAAGGACCTTAGTCCCCAGGGAGAATTCTGGAACTGGAATGGTCCTTCAGCTACTTCTTCCATTGGGCTGAAATCAACAGGCCCTCGACTGTCCCATTGATAAATCCCTGAACACAAGCTGCTGCAGGAAGGGGTGTGACTGGGGGGTCCCTATTCCTGAGACACTGACCCCTCAAAGCACAATACCACTCCCAGTCCTCCACTAAAGGGAACCTGAGAGGTACATCACAGTGCTACCCCAAGTGCCAATCATTTACACCAATCCCCAAAGAAAATACTAGCTGTCTAATGAAAACAGGTTTTGTGACTGTATTCTTAAATGTCACTAATGTCTCATCTAACACCTTGGCTTTCAGAAGAAGAAGTAGTAGGCGAATGTCCTGTCAGAGGACATTCAACGTGTATTTCCACGACTACTTCATTTAGAGAAGTACGAGGGAAACTCTCGGGTCCTCTTTGGAAGCATGAGTCACCACTGAGGCACGACATCCCAGCAGGCTGAATGAAATAGGCCTTCTGTGTTTAAGGATAAAGAGTGGAGAACTGCCAAGCCAATGTGGGCCTCCCTGATGTCAGTGTGAAAAGGGACTTTTGTGACTTAAAGGTCTGGGCCCAGTTGGAGATAATCAAGCTCTGTTGCCTGCAAAAGAGGGTAAGAGCAGCCCTTTGAGATTAGAGAACTCAAAGGAGGGGTATCTGGGCCCTGAGGAGCAATAGGGGGGAAAGAGAAATAGCTGGGGAGGGGGCCAGCTATGATAGTAGTTGTACTCCCCCAGAACATTCCAGAAAATCTTGACTCAGGTGGGCTACCACTACAGCAGGATCCCACCCCCAGTTCTGTGCATTAGAAACAAGTCTGATTTGGGAGTTATTTGGGGGAACTTGCCTGCTTAAGAAACCTCTTCTGTTCTTCTGCTCGGTTTTGCCCACAAATATTTTAATGGGAGATAAGTCTTTGACTACAACATAGAGATGAAGTTTGAATTGCCAATAATCCCAGGGGAGGCAACTTCTTTATCAAAATTCACACTAGGGTATAAAGGACAATGAGAGAAAAAGAGCGGCTAAAAGACAAAGGAAGGGGCAGTATCGGGAAGAGGGGGAGTGGAGTAAAAAGGCAGAGGAACACTGAAAAGACTAGCAGTGAAGACCCAAACCTAATTAATACAAATAGGTAGGCCTTGACCCGTGGTTCTCAACCCTGGCTGCATCTTATAATCCTCTGGGGAGCATAAAAAATACTGACATCTGGGCCCTACCTCAGACCCCAGTTAAATCAGAATCTCTTGGTGTTGTACCTGAGACTAGGAGTATGTTTAAACTTCCCATTCTTTCTAGAAGACAACTGGGGTTAATGTATTAGTCAGCTATCATTGTGATACTCCTGCATAACAAACAAGCCCCCAAAGCTCAGTCACTTATGACAGTGAACATTTGGCTTTCTCTTTCACACATCTGCAAATCAGCTGCCATTTAGTTGATTTTGGCCAGGCTCAGCTGGACTCAATGCCAAATTGTAAATTTGGTTCAGGTCTGGTATACCAGCATCATCTGGACAAACAGTTCAGTAGGGTAAAGGTTGCACAGAGAGATGACCGGAGCATAAGAGGCCAAGGCAAATCATCTAAGTACATGAGTCTCAAGGCCAAGTCTAACACCAGCGGAGTAGGAAAAATAGCTGAAGCTAGCAGGAAGAATCACAGAGTTGGGCTGGGGTTGTGGCTCAGTGGTAGAGCACTCACCTAGCATGTGCGAGGCCCTGGGTTCAATCCTCAGTACCACATAAAAAAATAAATAATTAAAATAAAGATATTGTGTCCAACTATAACTAAAAAAATTTAAAAAAAAAAGAATCACAAAGTTACACAGAAATGGCTATGTATATATCATTCCAAGGTAAGATACCACAATTTGGAGACATTAGCTTATGTTAATTAGCTTATAGGCTAAGGATAAATTCTTTTCCAAAGTGATATTTATAAAGGGATCCTGTTGTTTATGCATTTTGGGTTTCCCTCATATTAGATGCATATCACAAGTGAATCACTTAACCTCCCTTGTCCTCAGTTTTCTCATATGTGAAATGGGGATGTAGTCCCTAACCAGCCTCTCTTAAAGGGCTGGGGAAGGGGAAACCCGCATATGTGAGAGCACACTGCTTCCTCCCTGCCTAGCCTCATTGAGAAAGATCATTGTGGGGTATAAGAGTTGAATCAAAAGCCAGGGATGCAGTGAACCCTTTGGGTACATGCTCATGTATGTGACTGGGAGTTACTAAAGGTGCCGGGAGGTGACTCAGAAGCCTTGTCTCCCAGCCTGCCATGGCCTAAAAGACCAGTGTGGGTCCTCTCTGTCCTGCTGGAGACTTTGACTTAAAGCAGCAGATTCTGTGGTGCCGTCCCATGGTGGACTCTGTGAAGCACCCCTCAAATTTCCTCATCCCCGCTGAGGTGTCTGGTCCCCTAGCTGGCAGTGAAAGGCGCTGAGGATACTCAGCCAGGCCCCCTCTTGGAATTTGCAACAGAGCTGGTGTTACCCAAGGTCATATCCCCTCCCATGGCAACCAGCCACGAACATGGGTCTATGCTGGAGTATAAAGGCCACGCCACCTCACTTCAATCTCAGGATAACTAGGTGGGTTCTTCCAGTCCCCAGAGGTCCCCATGGAAACAGTTGACCCTGTGATGTGATCCCAACTCAGCGCAGCCTCCTGTGTTCTCTAACAGGGATGGACCCTGGTTCCCTAATGGATCTCCAACCGGGGTGTGCTTCCTGAGGACCCAGCCTAGGACAACAGGCCACCAGGACCAGCTATCAGGCTCTTTGGAAACCCTGAAGGCTGGCCAGCCAGCCCTTGGCCACAGACCACAGGCTTCTGGAATGTGTCACATCCCATACCAGACTTGGTCAGAAGACAAGAGTCCTGTTCAACAGTAGGACTCCAGCTGCGGCTGAGGTGGAGCCCCCAGGACAGCTGCCCCTCCCTGCTGTTTGTGCTGCGAGTGTGCGTGCACGAGTATATTTGTGTGGTTGGAGTGAATAAATGTTTAAATCAGTGTGTCAGTTATAATTAGAGCGGCTCTCCTTTTTTTTTTTTTTTTTTTTTATTCCTTCATGCTTAACGCCTGGCATGTCATTTTCCACTGTGAAATCCTTATTCTTCAAGGCCTGGTGCCAAAGTCGGCTTCTGATGCACTTCCCCCACCCACTCGCGCCTCCCATCCCCCAGCCAGAGCGGCTCCTCTCTCGCTGTGACCGGGCACTTACACCAGCCTTCGCATGTGCCCCTCATCTCTGTCTCCTGGCAGAGGGAGGTCCTGCCCTGTTCTTCCCCGCTGTGCCGGTTACACAAGGGGTGATTAATCCCAGAGGAACGAATTAAAAATTGAGGCTGCAAGGGAAGCAGTGAATTCTGGCCAGGCCACCCGAGAAAGCATCTTCAGGGGGCCTGCCCATGGAGTCATTCTGGAGCTGTAAGATCCCCAGCATTGAGAAAGGAAACCATTCTCCTGCATCTCCCCTGCCCCACCCCCGTGCCTCCTCCATACAGAAATCTGGCTTCCCTGGCACCCAGGAAAAGACCGGACACAGCCTTCCCCACCCTATTCCAGTGGGAAGGAGGGATGCCCCTGTCCCCTCACCCTTTCTGGTCTGGTTTCCTACACAATCGGGGGCAGCATGTTCAGGGTGCCCCCACTTTGGACTGAGAGACCACCGTGTTATTGCAATTGATCAACTTATCAACACACAAGTTGATGTGTGTTTGGGGTGGGTGTTCACCCAAGGGAGAAGCCACCGATTTTCACTTGAAATAAATCCAAGCTGAAAGGTGGGTGCTCACCTTACCTAGGGGACTTCCCTGTCCTTCTGCTGCCTCCTGTCCACTCTCAGAAGGCAGCCGCCTGGGTTTGGGGAGTCTTCTATTTTGTAACGCCCTCCCCAATTTTTTCTCACTTAGAGAATGAAAGACCCACCCACCCCTGGCCTGGGCTTCTGCATGCACTGTATTAGGGAAGTCTCCAGGGAAGGTGTGTTTCTGTGCCTGGCCACAGAAACCTTCGTCCTTCCTTCCTTCCTTCCCTCCCTCCTGCACAAAGCTCTGCAGCAGACCCCGGGTGGGGCTCGGGCCTCCATCCTTCTGGGGCCTGCATTCCCCAGGGGAGAAATAATTGGCCTGTCTATAGAGCATCAGGATTCAAATAAAGCTGAAAAACGCACGCAGCCCGGCAAATTCTATAAATGTGGAATTACAAACGATGGCCCGCCACCACATACACACACGTGCGCACGCAGCTCTGAAGGCCGCCTCTGCTTGTGGCTCTGACTGTTTCCACATCCACCTGACTCAAATAAGCCCACTCTCATTTGAACTGGAGACAATCAGGGTGGAAAATACCCTGTGCTATTGGTGCAGGTCCAAACTGTCACCATTTGGCATCCTGACACACACCGATGTCCCCATCAGCTGTTCAGCGTCAGCCAAAGGGGGCCTCCCCCAGCCAACAAATCAGAGATTTCATTAACCAGCAAAGCCTCCCGGAAGGATGAGCGACCTCACGTGGGCCTCCCCCACCCCGTCGCCCTCCCCTCCCCCTCCATGCCGCTCCACAAACAGGCTCAGAGCAACTAGATTGGATTCAGATCTTGTAGATGAAGAAATTCAGATACGACAGCGACAGCGGTGCGTCGCCAGACCCTGAGTGAGGGCCGAGCCCCGCACGGCAGCTGGGCTGCCTCGGTAATAACCACTCGTAATATGTGACAGAAAGAACCCACACTGGTCATATCCGATCGTGCCACATGAAAAGAAGCATTACACCGGCCTCTCCGGGACCAGGGCTAGGGAGAGCCTCGGCACAAATCACAAACATTTTCCACGAAGCTGCTATTCAAGGGCTGCAAAATCAACAGGGGCTGCTTTGCTCACATCCTGGGAGATGCTATTATTCTCCAGGCGACACAGCTCACAGAACGCGGCCAGGCCGGCTTAACCCGAATTCGCAGAGCGTTTGGCATTTCTGAGCTCAGAGGCCTTGGATGGGCAGAAACAAAAGCCCACGCTCTTGTGGAGTGAGCCATGGGGCTCCTCGGTGGGGACTTTCAAAATATTTAACAACGGGGACAGCCTGGGCCTCAGCCATTCAGAAGGAACCCTAGCCTCAGCCCTGGGGCAAGGAACTGGGAGCCTCAAGTTGTGGCAGGCAGCCTGGGCGGAGGGGAACTTGGGACAAGGATACAGAAGAATTTTGTACTACGGCAACTGGTAGGGCTGTTGGTCCCAACCCTGTTCCAGAAGCCCCTCCTGAGCTACACTCAGGGACCCCCTGACTGCTCATAGCACCTCATTCTGTGGTGTTCAGGACAGCCATAAACCACCCCCTGAGTCAGAAGCTTCCAGATGCAGGGCCACCCCTCATAGAGACAGGATTGGACAACTGGGTCTTCCAAGGTACCTGTCCACCTAAAGCAGAAACTTACAAATCCCAAGCTGCAGTCATGTTTCTCCACAACTGAATATTCTAGACTCCCCATTCCTCCCTCCAATTATTTCCCTTCACATCTTCTCATTGCCAAAAGCATGATCTTACCCAGGAAGGAAGAGCTAGATCCCCCAACTCTGTTTCTATCTTATAATCCCATGCTACCAGCTCTGGCCTCCTCCTGGCTCAGCTTCATACAACTATGAAGGCCCAGGGGCCATAGTCACTGAACGATTCTGGAATCCCAAATACTTGCCTTTTTTGGTATAAGGCAGCTATGCCATGTCAACAGAGTAAGGTCAACCTCAACCCAGTGGTCATCTTGATTGGAAGGTACCAAACGTTGAGTTTGTTAAGTAGCTGTATACAAACATACAGGTAGTGTATTCTGGAATCTCATGGACTGGGATAACAGAAATTAGGTATTATATATTCAAGGCATTTCTTGACTCTTGTTCAATTTTCCTGCCTGTAAAATCAGACCAACAAAGTTTCTCTGTGCCTCAGTTTACTCATCCAAGAAATGGAATAGTTATGCTTCCTGCCTCTATCACAGGACTCTTGTGAGGACCAAAGGATGCATATGATACTGAGCACTGCAAGTTGAAAAAGTGACACTCAAAAGGAACCCCTAACTAGCCCAAGCCCCTGCATGGCTAAAATGCCTGCCAAGCCTTCCCCAAGCCAGCCCACCAAACCTTTGGGAAACAGAGAGTGTCCGAGTTTCCTTGGGCAGCCTTGCTGGAGTGCAGTTTTCCAAGGACAAAACAGCCCCAGCCCTGGGGTCCCCCGCTGCAAGACAGCCTCGTCACCTCAGCATTTCTATAAAAAGATTGCTTGGGCTCTGGAGCCTGGCTGACGGGCAGAGCTAGGAGGGTGTGTGTGTGTGTGTGTGTGAGAGAGAGAGAGAGAGAGAAATGCTCTCATAACAGCTGGCCTTGGTCACAAATCCACATTTACCCTAAAGCCCCCAGCCCCACTGGCAGGAGAGGAATGAATTCAAGGAAGGGAAGAGACGGTGTGAGAGAGAGAGAGAGAGAGAGAGAGAGAGAGAGAGAGAGAGAGAGAGAGCCGTGGAATGGGGCTGAGCGGAGATGTCTGCAGCCAACACAATGGACCTCTGGGTGGGCTCCGAGAGTCCCCCCCAACCCCCGATCTCCTGCCCGTGACACAGATAAGGACCTGGAGGACTGCTCCTAGCTGCTGCGTGTGCCCTGGGCCAGCCGGCAGCGAGGCCAGCCTGGTGTGAGTGCCAGCAAAGATAAACGGGCGGCCGCGCGGGCATTGAATGCCCCGACACAAAAGGCCGCCTCTCCCCGAGTCCCTCTGAGGCCCAGATGGTCAGGGAAGCCCTTTCCCGCCTCACAAAGAGGATCGCTGCATGTCTTTTTTCTTTTAAAATGGAATAAAAAAAAAGCCATTGCTCACAAAGGACCTGGATGAAAAATAAACCCTTAAAAAAAAAAAAAAAATCGGCCTCTCGTCGTTCAGCAGCCCGGCATTTCTTCCGACTGTCAGACTTAGCAGATTGCTTTCTGGAAAAGATCCAATTGGCAAGACCCGCCACTGTGCAAATGAAATTTTAAAACCCCGCTCCTTGTTGCACTCAAAGAGCTTTTCTCTCTCTGCTTGTTCTACACGGCCTCGTAGAATTATTCTCTTGTCTCTTGTTGTATCGGAAACTAATATTCCCCCCCCCCCGCTTTCCCACCCCATGTGAGGGGTCCTCACCCCAGCTGGGGATTTGGGTAATCAGGGATGGCTAGAGCATCCCTCCAGACCCCCACGTTGATTCCCCACCTGGGCTGCAGAGAAGAAACACTTCCACGGTGCCTTCCTCCCTCCCGGGTTCCCCTGCACCCCTCCTCAGTAATAAGTGTTTGGGGGACCAGGGAGAAAGGATAATGGGGACGTTCTTTTGCGCACAAGGTTTGACACTCATCAAGCCCGTGACACCAGCTCTGTTTGGCTGGCGGATCCCTGGTGAAAAGTCAGCGGGGGAAAAAATAGCCACAGGACTTGTCTGGGTTTGACAAGCTGCCTGGGTGCGTGAGGAACTCATGGAGAGGAGGCGTGGGATGCATCGGAAGCACCCCAGGCCTGGGAGCCAGGAGAACTGACTTCCAATTCCAAATCTTCCCCTAATAATGCCACTGGGCTAGGCTCTGTCCATGTGTTCTGGCCTGCACCTCATGGGGTAGTGCTAACATTTGGACATAGTTCAAGAGTGGCTGCCAAAGTTTTGGTACTGGAAGCTTTGTCTCCAGTGGGAGCAATGGTACCTTTAAGAGGTGGGGCTTAATGGGAGATTCTTAGGTCACAGGGAGGGATGCCCTCCAAAGGAATTAAGATAGCTCTCTTGGGACCCTTGAACTCTCACAAGAATGAGTTCTTAGAAGCCCAACCCCTGAATCACTCTCTAGCTGCCTGTTTCAAGATGTGACTTCTTCCCCCTCAACATGCACTCCCACCACGACACCATGAGTTCCTCACCAGAGCAAAGCTGATGCCGGCACTATGCCCTTGAATCTCCATGAATGTGAGCTAAATCAACCTCTTTTCTTTATAATGTTGGCCTGTCTCAGGAACTTCATTCTAGTAACAGAAAACAGACTAATACAGACAGATTGCATCATTGGCCCCTATTATTCACCCCTTCCTCTTGCTATACCCTTTGCCATGAGACTTTGCAGTTCTTCTCACTAAGGGCCAAAGTCTATTTGCCCAACCCTTCATTTTGGGGTTCAACCCTGTATCTTACTTTAGCCAATCAAAAGAGGCAATAAAGGACAATGTGCCCACCCCAAACCTAGTCCTTAAGAGGCACAGCCAGTTTTGCCCATCCTCTTGTGTCCCTGTCATCCCACAAGAAGAGTTTATTTATTCATTCACCATTCACATATTTACTGAGTACCTACTGTGAGCTGGGAGATGGGCCAAAAAGAAATACAAATTTCCAAATAGTGCAATTGATCCCTCAATATTCAAGTGATTTCCTCAGGATGTCAGTGACTGAGTTAAAACAAGAAAAAAGAAAGAAAAGGACTCAAGCTGGGCAGGCAGGGAGACTGCCATATTAAAGGGTTATGTCAGGTGTAAATGGTGGCATCTTAATTTCAGAAATGGTAACAGGTGAAAAGAAAGCATGTCACAGGACCAAGACATCTATTATCTATTGTGTTCAAAGTCCAAGGCACTGTCTATGGGAATACAAAACTGTTTAACCCAAGTTTGGGGGTCAAAGTACAGACCATTGGAAAGAGCCCAGAAATCTTTGTTTTCAATGATTCATAAAGCTTTGCCAAAGTCTCCAAATGATGTGACATTCCCTATGTAGGCCACCAGCAGGTCCCTCAAGGTATTCCTTATATAAGAAGTTCCCACTGGCAGGGATCCTGTCAGTCATTCAGATCAGCGGGGCCAGTAATGGTGACTTATCAGGTAGGCTCATGCCCAAAGGCTAGGCCTGGACCCAGAGTTCCCTGAAATCCAAGGGTCCCTGGAGAAGGAAAGACAGGCTGAGGAAATCTCACACCCAGAGCAACAGCTCTCACCCCAGGAACTTCTGGTGAGTCACAATAAATAGGGTAGAGTTGGTGGCCAAGTGCCAGGCCAATTCTGAACAGGCATCAGTATTCCAAAGCATCCAGATGGGGCAGGATGAGGACATCCCGTGGCCAGAACTGAAGCCAGCTCACTCCACCCTGGGAAAAGGCAGGCAGAACTCAGATAAGGGCCCAGCCCATGCTCCAGAGATCCCAGACACTGGGTGTACCAAGAGCCCAGGGACTCAGGCAGAAAGGACCAGTGCATCTTGAGGCCAGAACAAGGAAGAGGCAGTGGGCCAAACTCACCAGGCTATCATGCCCAGGTGGAAACTCCAAGAGAACTTTCTACAAACACTGCTGGCTGACAAGTGAGAACTGACTATTTTGCCTTTGCTAACTCTATGGTGAGTCCAGGGCTGAACCTAGAAATAGAGCCCACCATTTATCACAGCCCTGAAGGGCTGACCCCATCCTCCCTAGCTACATACCCAGGTCTCTGTACCCAGCAAGCCTTTCCCAGGGCTGGCCCTTGGAAACAATACCAGTGAGGACATATTTCACCCTCTTGGTCATCCAGTACTCACAGGTGTGAATATTCTGGTTATTCAGATCTTGACATACCTGCAGTCTGATTAGCAACCATTTAGGGTCCTGAGCATCCCACCCCAAGTGCTTTCCACAGTTCTTCCCTCTCCACACCCTCCCTTAAGACTCATGCACTCATTATGGTTTGGATGTGAGGTGTTCCCAAAAGCTCACATGTAAGGCAATGCAAGAAGGATCAGAGGAGAAATTATTGGGTTGTGAGAGCCTTAACCCAATCAGTGATTTGATCCCCTGATAGGGATTAGCTGAAACTAATCCATTAGCTGAAACTGAAGTGGTAGGGTGTGGCTGGAGGAAGTGGGAATTGGGGGGCATGGCTTTGGGATATATACTCATATCTGCAAGTGGAGACCTCTGTCTCTCTGCTTTCTGATCACCATGTGAGCTGCTCCCCTCTGCCACACTCTTCCATTATGATGTTCTGCCTCACCTCAACCCCTGAGGAATGGAGCCTGCTGTCTGTGGATTGAGACCCCTGAAACCATGAGCCCCCAAATAAACTTTTCCTTCTAAAATTGTTCTTGTCAGATCTTTTAGTCACAGCAGCAAAAAACTGACTTAAACAGACTCCAAACAGAACAGCCAGTAACCAGTTGAGGCCCATAAAACAGGGGTCTGTGTCCATCCTGAGTAGTCAAGAAGTGTGCCCTACCAGTTGCTAACTGTTTTGAACATGCCACCTGGGAATATGGCAAATGCCAAGTCCTCTGAGTCATTGACTTGGCATTTCCAGCCTCCATACCCTTCTACAATCACCACTATGAGAACCATCTGGGTCCTTCTAATGGAATCTCCCCATTTCAATCCGTGATGACTGGAGACCCCCAGGTCACTTCCCTTCAAACTTTCCCATCCACCCTAGGATCTCAACCCCACCAGATCTTTCTCTAACCTTTCAAGGTTAGAGAAATTCCTGTAAGACTGTGACAAGCATCACAAAGTCTGCTTAGCTTTTCATACAGCCCCTGAGCTATTTCATGGGCCAAATGCTAAAAGTATTTGAGCACCATTTACCTGTATGTACTAGGATGCCTTGCCCGAGCTGAGAAACTCCAGTCAGCACACTTGTATCACCTGCCACAGCCCTGCCTGCTGCGCACCTCCCTCGGGGCTTATGGGAGAATCTGTTCCACTTTGTAGGAGGGAAGGATCCACTAGTGCATGTCAATTGGGGCACTTCCCCAAAGACATTGGTTTGATAGTGTTGTCCATTTGATGCATAGTACATTGTGAGGAAAATGTGTCCAGGGAAGGTCGCTCAGCCCAAGGCCAGCCCAACATCTGGGCCTTCTTGAGTGGATCATGACTGGGACAAGTCTACTGACAGGGGGCAGAGCTACTCAAGTTAGTCCCTCTTCCCCTCTTCAAAGACAGTTACCACTCTCACTCTCACCTGACTAGAGCTGGTATCCTCTTAGAGCAGAATGGCCGTGTATGGCTCTAGAGGCCGACATTCAGATACATTCCAGCCAGGACCCCCTTGGGGTAGAAGGGGGCGGGATCTTCAACCACTGAAAGGTCAGATACCTGGTAGACCACATTCTCTTCCTGATAGCATTAGTCAGAGTTCACTAGAGAAACAGAATCAGTAGGAGATAGATAGATGACAGAAAGGAAGGAAGGAAGGGAGGGAGGGAGGGAGAAAATACATAGTAAGATAGATAGGTATGCCGCAGTCTGGCTGGGCACAAAATCACGAGCCACTCAAACAGGAACAAACTTTATTTTTGAAACTCCCACCAATGCCCTGTATGCTCCCGGGAAATATGCCGACCCACACACGCGGCGTTCTCCCGGGCCACACTACCCCAACAGGAAATCCCTCCTCTGGAATTCCCTCCTACCGCACTTTCCCAACCAATGGGAACTCTTTGGGAGTCCCGCTAGAGCTCCAAAGTAGCAGGCTGGGGTGGACAGCAGGGGTCTAATATCCATTTGAATGCAGATCTTAACATAATCATATCATCTCAATGGCTTGCTGGCGTCACCTTTCAACCAAAAATGCCATGCATCATTACTATTTGGCTATGGCTCTTAGCATAGGTAGATAAAGTAAAGGGTATTGGCTCCTGAGATTACAGAGGTTGTAAAGCCCTATGATCTGCCATTTGTAAGCCAAATGTGCAGAAAAAAAAATCAGTGATGTAGTTCAAAGTCCTGATAGCTGGAAGGCCAATGGTGTAGATTCCAGTGTGGATCTGAAGCCCTGAGGACCAGGAGAACCAAAGGCAAAAAAATCAAATGTCCCATCTCATCAGTCAGGCAGAGGGAGCACCAGTCCAACCTTCCTCTGCCCTTTTATTCTCTTTGGTCCCTCAGTGGATTGGATGATGTCTACCTACACTGGGGAGGACCATCTGCCTTCTCGTTCCAGTAACCGGATGCTAGTCTCTTCCAGAAACATCCTCACAGACACACCCAGAAATAATGTTTTACCAGCTATCTGGGCATCCCATAGTCCAGGCAAGTTGACACATAAATAAGCCATCACACTGATGAAGTTAGCTACCAGGACAGTGAGGAGGGAGAAGTGGGAAGCATCATTAGTAGATTTGGCAAACCCAGGAATCACACCCTTAATGTCAGGGATTGAACACTGTGTCCATTTCTGGGCTCTTAAGCATCTCTCAAGGTTAAGAACAGATGATGATCCTACATCTGCTTCAGGGCTACAAAGGCCAGGAACACCCAACTAATTTAACTTGAAGAAATAAATTAAGATGTCATTCAGGTGAATGCCAACACTTCTCTCAAGAAGTCATTCGTGGTTGAAACAGAGTAAAGCTAAAGGGCCCAAGAGCTTTAAGATGGACTTGAACTGTTTGAAGAACATCTACAGAACAGTCTTCAGGTTTCAGGGAAAATACCATTCGATCTTTTTGATGATTTATTTATTAATATTGAGCACTAATTATAGACTGGGCACCATCTTTGATGGGGGATGCAGCCACAGTATAGGAGTCAGAGGTCAGCTGCAGAGAATGAATCCACTTTTGCTAATTTGAGCCAAAAAATATTAACAGCATAATCTTTGACAGTGCTACAGAAGCAACTTCTAGATAGATCTTTCAGAAACAGCTAACTCTCCAAATCACACTGTAGGATAGGGCTGCTGGTAGAGGCTCTGCCAGGATGAGGACTCCTCTATGGCCCCAAGGCCACTGCCTTGGCTGTTGGAGTACACTGCGTTTACCAGAGACCCAACCAAAAAAAAAAATGCCTAGTGCAATGCTTCCAGTCACAGACACATGAATCAGCACCTAAGCCCAAGGCTAGATGGGTCCTCCAACTGGTGAAACCAAAATCATCTCCAGAATCCCAACTGCTTGGCCCACAAGCGAAGTCACTGTGTTCATCACAAATGGTAAACAAGACAGACAAACTCTCTCTATCTCTCTCTCTGCTTCCTGGTTCCCATGAGTGGAGCAGTTTTCTTCCACCACACCCTTCCGCCATGTTGTTCTGCCTCACCTCAGGCCCAGAGAAATGGAGTTGGTCAACCATAGTCTGAACCTCTGAAACCATGAGCCCAAAGTAATATTTTCCTCCTCTAACTTATACTTGTCAGGTATTTTGATCACAGCAATGAAAAGTTAACCAACTCAGGTTATGTGACAGAACATGACACAGCATGGAAGGTCAAGAAGATTTGCCTGAAGAAATTGCTGAAGATGAAACAGGAGTCAGTTTGGTGAAGAAGGTAGGGGAGAACTTTCCAGAAAGAGGGAATGGTGGTGACATAAGCTCAAAGTCAGGAAAGAGTATGGCATGTGCAGCCTATGAAAGATGTATGGAAGATTCTTTATCATGTAAGAAAATTATTCTTGGCACATGTAAAAACATGGACACCACATGGCTGAACAACAGTGAGTCTAGCTGAGGAGAAATAGCCTGTCAAGGCACCTTGGAGAGGCACACAACCCCAGATATAAAGGAATAGCTGTCACCTTGCACCTACTAAGTGCCAGGCACTGGTTGAAGTATTTTTCATCTATTTTCCTTTCATCCTCACAACACTGCGCTCTTAGTATGTCCATTTTTGCATGAGAAAACTGTGACACAGAGAGATTAAGTAGGTAACTTGTCCACAGCCACACAGCTAAGAAGTGATAGATCCATGCTTCAAACAGAATGCTCACTGCAGGGTTTGGAATCTCAACTCCTGTGTCACAAAGGAAAGGTTTGGGCCACATGGCAGAGGGTTTTGAATGTCACCATGTGAAGCTTACGGAATGTTGTTAAAGCAGAATTAACAGGACAAGACAGAGGTCAGTGAATAGCAAATAAGGGGAACAGCAGAAATATGCTGAAAGGGTTTGTAGCACATGCTCCAACAGCCCCTCCTCCACCTCTGCGTTCCCTCCCTACTAGTGCACAGGATTCTACTGCTGACAGGACGTGCACCTCTTTTTCTCAGGGTTTCTCTGGCCCAAGCCAGCCTTGCCCATCCATTCAGCAAGCCTTATATGCCAAGGAACTACCAGCAGCAGAGGCGGAAGCCTCAACCAAGGACTGACAGGAGGTGAAGGAGGAACACTCCTCCCCACTGCCTTACCCTGTGAACGGGAGAACTGAGATGCATGTGTTCTACAGTAATCCTCAGAGTTTCCCCTTAGGAGTGAACCTCCATCATTCAAAGGGGTGACTTGCTTGATAACACACTCTGCCTCGCTGTCTTCCCTTCCCTGTCCCATGACCCCAACTCTTACCAGTACTTCTTAGCATCATAGCCCACATAAATTTGCATTCACATAAATTTGCATTCACTCAAATCCTTATCAGAAGAGGTGGGACTGGAGATAGGTACAATTCCATGTGGACACACGTGGTGGCAGGTATCATGAGATCTCTAACCTCGTCATTCCAGGTAAGAGGACCCACAAAAGCAGAGGATCTGGAATAGCCTCACCATCATTCATGCAGGCGATAGTGGATGTTCTTCCCCAGCCAGGGGCTTCTGTTCTGTCCAAGTAGTCCCCCTGCCTTGTCAGAATCCTCAACTTCTACTCCTAACCTCAACCAGACCTGAGGGTCAAGCACTCCCAGGTGACCAAGCTGTCATGCGAAGGTCACAGAGCTTCAAAGCTCTGTTTGAAGTTGGGACTGTACTATATCACCCCACAGCAAAGGTCACAGGGAAAATGCCACATAATATGGCCACTACCAGTTTCCTAATTCTCTCCTATCACTGCCTTCATAGCTGGGGCCTACAGGGTTCCATTTCATCGGTAAGAAAGAGAGCCTCTTTTGGAGGGGGGGTACTGGGGATTTTACATTCATTCTTTAATTTCTCATATAGTCTTATGAAATGGTTACTATTTTTTTTTTGTACTGGGGATTAAATTCAGGGTAACTCAGCTACTGAGCCACATCCACAGCCCTATTTTGTATTTTATTTAGAGACAGGGTCTCCCTGAGTTGCTTAGTGTCTCACGTTGCTGAGGCTGGCTTTGATCTCGCAATCCTCCTGTCTCAGCCTCCTGAGCTGCTGGGATTACAGGCGTGCACCACCACGCCAGGCAAGAGGTACTCTTTTATTAGGTAAATTTAGGGGTTTTGTCCTGGTCTGCTTGAAAGATGAGGAACTTATCTCTCTGCTCTCCTCTGAAAGAGTCCCTCATGGGCCATGGTAATACTCATAGTGTGTGCTATCAATTATTTATATTCCCTCAAAAATCGTATGTTGAAATCCTAACCCATAGTATAATTGCATCAGGAGGTGGGGCTTGTGGGAGATGATTCAGTCATAAGGACTCTGCCCTCATGGATGGGGTTAGTGTTCTTATAAGAAACCCTGGAACTCTCAAACACGATTAGTGGGAATGTAAGTTAGTACAATGATTAGGTTGAACAGCCTTGAGTTTCTTCACAAAAACTCAACGTAGATCTACCATATGATCAGCTAGCCCACTTGTGGGTATGTATTTTAAGGAAATGAAGTCAGCCTACCAAAGAGATACCTGCACACCCATGTTTACTGAGGCACTATTTTCAATAGCTAAGACATGGAATGATCCCAGGTGCCCATCAATGGATGAATAAAGAAAATGTGGTATACGTACACAATGGAATATTATTCACCCATAAAATAGAACCAAATCCTATCATTTTCAACAAAATGGATGAACCTGGAGGACACTGTGTTAAGTGAAATAAACCAGACAGAAAGACAAATACCGCATGTTCTGTCTCATTTGTGGAAGTTAAATAAAGGTAAACCTGATTATAGAAAGATGATTACCACAGATTGGGGAGTTGGGAGGGAGGATAAAGGGAGGCTGAATTTGATCAGTGCATGCTGTATGCATACATTGAAATATCACACTGAACCCCATTAATATGTATGATCAATTACATGTTCATCAAAAAAATAAAAGAGAGATGTTAGGGAGTTGCACACATCTTTCCACCATGTAAGGGTACAGTGAGAGAGCACCATCAGGGAACCAAGAAATAAGACCTCATCAGACACCAAGTCTCCTAGCACCTTCATCTTGGACTTCCTAACCTCCAGAACCGTGAGAAATAAAGTTCCGTGGTTTAAATGTTAATCTATGGCATTTTGTTATAGCAGCTCAAAAGGACTAAGATAGAAAATTGGTACCAAGAAGTGAAGATACTGCTATAGAAAACATGTAAAAAACATGGAAGCAGCTTTGCAATTGGGTAATGGTTAGAGACTGGAAGGGTTTTGAGGTCACACTAGAAAAAGCTAACATTACTGTGAATAGACTTTTAAAGGTGGTTTTGATGAGGGTTTAAAAAAGAAGAGAAGCCTCCATCTTCTTGAAGAATACCTAAGTAATCATGACCAGAATGTTGTGAAGTGATTCAGTGAATCACTTTGTGAAATCTGGATGGGATATGCCATTCTGATGAGGTCTGAGACAGAAAAGAAGGTCATGTCATCGGACAATGAAGAAAAGACGATCCTTGTTATAAAATGGCAATGAACTTGGCTGAATTGTGTTCATTTTCTGTGTTCTGGAAAGCAGACCATGTGAGTGATGGCGTTGTGGAGGTGATTTCTAAGCGAGGTATTGGAGGGTATGGCTTGGCTCCTCTTGACTGATTCTAGTAAGAGGTGAGAGGACAGCAATGACTTAAAGTCAGAATTATAAGGCTAAAAAAACCTAAACTTGACAATTTGGAAATTTCTCAGGTTGTTCCATATTGCAAAGCAATGGAAATGATGTTTAGAAGATAATACCACCGCATGGTGGCCAAGGAACCAAGGTCGGTATGGGTGTAAAGTACCCCTCCACTTAGACAGCTCAGCAGAAGCTGGGTGCTATTCTTTGAAATAAAGGAAGAGTGGATGCGGATATGGCTCAGTGGTAGAATGCTTGCCTAACATGCATGAGACCCTGGGTTCCATCCCCAGTAACACACACACACACACACACACACACAAAAAGAATGGAAGGAAGGAAGAATGATCTGGAAGGCAATTACTTGATCTCAGAAGAGGGAACCATCACCTTTGTTTCAACAGGCCAGATGGTATCCACCCAGAGCTAGAGGGCAGGGCCACCCAGATCCTTGGTGGAGGGGGGCCCAACCTCTACCCCAATGGGCCAGTAGGCAGAGCCTTGAGCCAAAGTTGGTTATTCTCAAGCCTTAAGCTCTCATGGAGTTTCCCCTACAGTTTGGACTTACTTGGGATCCATCACCCCTTCCTTCTTTCTTATTTCTCCATTTGGGAAAGCGAATGTCTGTCCCTATGCCTGTCGCACCATTGTGTTTTGGACACTGGGAACTTGTTTGGTTTCACAGGATCAGAGTTGCAGAGCCATTTGCTTCAGGATGAATCATGCCTTGGGTCTCACCTATATCAGATGATCCAGATGACGTTTAGTGAAGACTTCGGATTTTAGAGTTAGAGTTGATGCTGGAACTGATAAATACATTTAGGATATTAGGGTGTGATTAATATGCTTTGATGTGAGGAAGGCATAAATTTGGGGAATTTAGGAGTGGAATGCTATACACTGAATGCTTGTGCTCCCTCCAAATTTGTGCGCTGTGGTCTTAACACCTTTCCTAATACCACCCCGTGACTCATAGCTCTGGCTTTAGGAGGCCAGGCCTTTGTGAAGTGATTCAGTTGTGAGGTCAAAACCCACAGGAATGGGATTAGTGTTTGTTAGGGTCTGTAAACAAGTCAAGATGGTGCCTGGCATTTTGCAGAGGGAGTGGTTTGTGAAGTAACAAAAGCGAGCCATTAAGTGTGGAGATTCCTTATTGGTTGACTGCTGTATCTAGTTTATGCTAATTAAGATAAGCTGTGGGTAATGTATATATACCCCTCCTGTCCTACAATAAACGGCTCCCACTCCTGCTGTATAAGTCTACACAAGTTGTTCGTCACCCCCCCCCCCCCCCGGTTATTTTGCTGCAGCCGGACTGCAGCAAGTGTTCTCACAAAACAGAGCCCACGGAGTTCTTGCATTTCTTGCACCATGTAAGGACTCAGAAAGAAGACCAGAAGCCAGGAAGCAGGCCCTTAGCAGTCACAAATCCACTGTCACCTTGATCTTAGATCCCCAACCTTGAGAACTGTAAGAAATAAATTTCTGTTGTTCATAATCCTTCCAATTTATGGTATTCTGCTATTGCTGCCTGAACAGGGTATGACAGTGTGGCAGATGGTATTTTCCAAAGGTAGCTGCAAAAACATATGTATCCCATCCCCCCACATTCTTCTGACACTGTGACCAGTGCTCCTCCCACAGAAGAGCAGCCTTCCTGTTAAATCTGAGTCAGGCGGACGATTGGTCTGACCAATAGATTTTACTGAAGATGATGTGATATCTTCCAAGGTCATCAAAAGGGTCCAGCTTCCCTCTATTTCTCTTTCTTGGAAGCTCACTCAAAGAACCCAAGCACCATGCTGTCAAGAAACTCAATGGAGAGAGTCCACACACAGAGTCACAGGAAGACAGGAACCAAGGCCCCCAGCCAATAGCCACACCGCTGCCACATGAGTGCTCAAGCTTTCAGATGGTACCAGCTCTCAGCCTTCCAGAAAAGGCTCCCGAAATTATGGAGCACAGGCAAATTTTCCCCACATATCCTGTATGTAATTTTTTTTTTGGTTCCAGGGATTAAACCCAGGGGTGCTTTGCCGCAGTCTGGCTGGGCACAAATCACGAGCCACTGAAGCAGGAAGAAACTTTATTTTTAAACTGCAGGAAAACACTTCACACAGCTCCCGGGGAATCCTCCCGAACGCCACGAGGCTTGTCCAGGAACCCCGCAGCCGGAAATATCTCTCCCGGAAATCCCTCCTCCTGCACTTCCTCAACCAATGGGAACTCTCAGGGAATCCCCGGAAATCCCCACGAGAACTCCAAAATAGTGCGAGAACTCAAAAGTTGCGGCACAGGCGGATAGTAATGCCTCGCCTGTCAATCAATATTGTTGGCAAAATGCCAGGGGCCATACAGACTCGGCCGTGGCTCTCAGCAGTGCTTAACCACTGAGCCACATCCCCAGCCCTTTTTATATTTTATTCTGAGACAGGGTCTCACTAAGTTGCTTAGGGCCTCGCTAAATTGTTGAAGCTGGCTTCCAACTCATGATCATTCCTGCCTCAGCCTCCCAAGCTGCTGGGATTACAGGTGCATGCCACTGCCTCTGGCTCCTGTATGTATTTGTGACCCACAGAAACTATAAGAAATGATTGCACCAGGTGCAGTGGTGTATGCCTGTAATCCCCGTGTCTTGGGAGGCTGAGGCAGGAGGATCACAAGTTCAAAGCCAGCCTTAGCAACTTAGCAAAACCCTGTCTCTAAATAAAAAACAGAAAGGGCTAGGGATGTGGCTCATGGTTAAGTGTCCCTGAGTTCAATACCCAGCACCAAAAAGAAAAGAAAGAAAGAAATGCTATCACTTTATTCCACTAAGTTTGGGTGCTGTGTTACACAATCATAGAATCATAGTAACTAAAGCACCAAGTTCCCTAAATTCCCATTGTTGAGTTGGGTTAAGTTAGATTTGAGATTGATCCATCCCTATGAGGAAAATTCTAGGAAGGCAGCCTTTGGGTCAGGGTCATGACCCCCACACACCTTTCCTAATACCACCCTGCAACTCATAGTTCTGTAAGGAACATATCTGGTGTTTCTACAGTGATGTCCTTACAAAGAGGATAGGGATGGTGGTCCATCCGATAATCACAGGACAGACTGGGGTGACTTTACTAATTCAGTTCCCACCCTATTTCTTTCTTCATTCTTTCAATAAATTGAGGCCTGCTGGCCAGAGAGGCAGCCTCCCCTTCTCCCACTTGATCTGTGAAACCCCAGAGAGTGTTTGCCAAGTTCACAGAGAACTCCACATCTACAAAAGCAAAGCCAAATGACCAGGAGAGCAAGTAAGTGTCTGTAGAATTTATTATTTATTTAGTTGCTCACATCTGTAAGTCAGACTCCTCTACAGTCCACTCAGATTTTTTTTTTTTTTTTTGGTACCAGGGATTGAACCAAAGGGTGCTTAACCACTGAGCCACATCTCCAGTCCTTTTTAAATTTTATTTAAAGATAGAGTCTTGCTGAGTTATTTAGGGCCACGCTAAATTGCTAAGGCTGGCTTTGAACTCCCAATCCTCCTGCCTCAGCCTCCTGAGCCACTGGGATGACAGGCGCGGGTCACTGCACCAGCTAATGAGATAATTTTTGAAAGTCCTCATGATGTTCCAGAAACTGCACGGCACCTTTTACGTGTAGTAATAGTTCCTTGAGTCCGGAAGTCTGTGATAAACTCCTACCACTGGAAACCTTGTTGGGCTCCAAGACTACACATTATTTGATTATGGTCAACATTAACTATATTAAAAGGATTTGAAGCAGAGGAATAATCAATCAGGATAGAAAAATATCTTGAAAACAGATTTGTTTTCTTTGTAATACAAATTGCATGTGACATCAGGAAGAAAGTCAATCTTTCCTTTGGTTCTCAAAATGGCAGCATGAAAACACTGACTCAAAGTATGATGACCCTGGCCCTCCTTCTGACATTTGCCCCACAGCAGCCACAGAAGTGGGGTCCTGCAGTCGCTTTCTGTCAAATTGCAAAGTGCTTATCATGGCTGCAGATGCCTGCAGGAACACGCCCCAGCCAGGGCAGCGTCTCAGTGTCCGCCTTGCTCTTCTTCATTTCGCTCTGACCTTCCTGCCCTTTTTATTGTCCATGAACATGCCAACATGCCAAGCCTAGGGACTTTGCCCTCACCATCCATCGCCTCCATAGACATACTGTCCCCTCTGATACCCAAAGCTTATAATCTCACTTATTCAGGTCTCTACCCAAATGGCCTCCTCTATCATCATCTCCTTAATACACATTTTTTTCTTTAGGGTGCTTATCCTGATGTTATATCACATGCCTGTTTATTTAGCATTTCATCCCCAGCATCTGGAATAGTAACGGACACATAGTAGGTGTTCACTAAACACTTGTAGATGATCAAATGGCCTTTCTAAAATGTCATCCCAGGGCAGGGGGTGGAGCTCAGCAATAGAGCACTTGTCTAAGCATGTACAAGGTCCTCAGTTTGATCCCCAGCACCACACGCAAAAATGAACTAAAATATCTACCCAACACTTCCGTTCATTGAATGATTCACCCTATGGGCAAAGTCTTCCAAAGCCCTTCATGATCTAATCTCTACATAGCTCTGTTCACTTCCCCATCTGATCCATCCTCACTGCACACACTCACATTCACATGCACTATGCACACACACAGATACACAACACATACACACAGAAGCCTATTCATGAACACATCCCCAAGCACACCAGGATAAACACACAGATACACACACATAGACACAACGATGCATGTGCACAAACACACACCTTTCTAGCCTCCAAACATAATCCCCTCATGCTCACCTTCAGGATGTTACCATTTTTCACTTGCCTCTCCTGCTCAGCTGTTCTGGACAGCTCCCACTCATTCTTCAAGTGCCAACTCTATTGTTGTTCCTCCTAAGGAGTCAGGAAAATATGGGGTTACAAAGCACAGATGCTGGAGACAGATGATTCGACTTCAAACTTTGACTTTGCCACTTGCTAGCTGTGTGAGCTTAAACCAGTTACTTAACTTCTCTGTGCTTCCATTTCTTTCCCAATAAATTGGAATAGTGATAAGAGTACGTACATCACAGGATCATTTTGGGGAGTTAATGAGCTAATACATATAAAGTGCTCAGAACAGTGACCAGCTCATAATGAAGATTGCTTAGATATTATTCTTATATTCTGATCATTCGTCCAAATCCCTCCTGAGCATTCAACATGGCTACTGTGTGTTGAACGGATCCAACTGTGTTTCCAGTATGTGTTCCTTGTCTTTCTCCTCACCAGCACTGAGCAGCCGTGGATGGGTGTGCTGTGCCCCAAACCCAGGGCCTGCACACCAGGGTGCTCAAGAACTATTTGCAGAATGTCCAAATGCCCTTGGATGAGCCATTTGGCTGTATGGGGATGTGGCTTTCTCTTCTGTAAAGTAAGATCATTGGACAGGAAGTTTTCTAAGGTCCTTCCAGGTCAAACCGTCTCTGATTCTCCAATTCCATGCTTGACCCTTGATTTGAAGAAATGTTCCATCCTCATTATACCAGAAGGATAATCAGTATCTTTTTGAAAGCTCTTTTCAACTCTTCCAAATCTTTTTCAAAAGGAATTTGCAAAATGATGGGTGTCAAGGGCCCTTAGAAATGAATTCAATCCTGACCTTTCGCTGTGGAGGGGACAGAGACCCAGAGACTGGAGAAGCCTTGCTCAAGGTCACTCAGCCAGCTAATGGAAGAGTCAGAACCACAATTCAGAGGTCATGGCTTACGAGACTATTTTTTTCTGCACACACACAAAAAAACATGATTCAGATAGTTTTTCTGTTTTTCTTTTTAGCAAAGGCATAATAATGAAATCTAGCAACATTTGTATGGAAATATGAGAGACGGGATGAGTCATGTCTTTTTAAAGCATCACTGGGTGCTTTTGCCATAACAATACATAAAAATAACACTAGCTTACCGGCTTAGCGAATCTCACCAATAGCCAGGCCAGTACCAAGCCCCACCTGTCAGAGTGTTATTGACACATCCTGTCAAAACAAGTTCACACAGAAAAGTATAGGTGGAGCACCTCTGGGCTATAACTTCTCTTTCTTCCCCTTCTTTTTATGATGATTTGTTGTGTAGACAATGCGCATGTGCTGAAGACCTGTCAGAAAAGTGGTACGGAAGATACTGGTCATACAAGTTTGGTCCCCTGCTATTGCTGGGTAATTTCTTTCCCAATAAATTGGAATGGTGATAAGAGTACCTACCTCACAAGATCATGCTCAGCATGATCCTATGCTCAGCAGCATATGACAATAAGCATTTGTTGCTATGCCCACAGTTCTGAGCATCAGCTGTGTTCCTGTGAGTTAGCTGGTCTAAGCTAACTGTGTGAGCTTAAACCAGTTACTTATCCTCTCTGTGCTTCCATTTCTTTCCCAATAAATTGGAATGGTGATACGAGTACCTACCTCACAGGATCATTTGGGGGAGTTAATGAGCTAATATATATAAAGTGCTCAGAACAGTGCCCAGCTCATAATGAACTGGACTCCAAACTGTGGGTTCAGATTAAGCCTCTTTAGACATCTCTTCATTCTTCTGAGACCAACTGGCTCCCTGGGGGAAGGTTGTCAAGTGGAAATGCGAATACCATTTGAGGCTTACGCTTAGAACAAGAAGGTTGTCACTTCTGTCTATATTCCAGTGACCACAAGTCATATAGCCAACCCAGCATCAATGGAATGAGAAACACACCCATCTCTAATGGCAAGTATAGCAATGAGCATGGATAGAGGGAGGTATAAGAAGTTGGAAATAGTTATGCAACTGAGCACAGAGGCATTTAAAATTTTAGCAAGGAAGCTATGGAACCAACCTAGGTGCCCCTTAATAGATGAATGGATAAAGAAAATGAGATACATATACACAATGGAATATTATTCAGCTATAAAGAAGAAGGATTGTGGCATTTGCCAGTAAATGGATGGAACTGGAGAATATCATGCTAAGTGAAATAAGCCAATCTCCCAAAAACCAAAGGCTGAATGTTCTCTCTGATATGTGGATGCTAACACATGATAAGGGAGGGGGAGGGAAGAATAGAAGTTCAATGGATTAGACCTAGTTTCTCGACTCTGGCCAGGCATCCAGGGCTGGGACCTGAAACCAGGAGCTCTACTGAGCTCTTCCTGCCCCAGGTGGTCTTTCTCATAGCTTCCCATCTTCCTAAATAAATAAGCCTCTCCTCTCACCATGCTGCTTTCAGACTTCAGTTTCCCTACTTGGAATAGCAAGTGCAAAATGCTCCTCATGTCTTGCCCAAGCACTGTGGGCCCAGTGGGCTGTGGAGTGCTTCTAGGATGGTTATGAGGACATGGAGTCTGAAAAGTATAATGGCAGGGGAAGGGAGGTCTGGTGGCAGCCTTGGAGTCAAATAGGCAGGAACTTAATCCAGTCTCATCACTGTCCATCTTAGTGATCTCTCCCAGCCTCAGTGTTCTCATCAAGAAAATGGTCTCAAAATGGCACCTTCCTCACCAGAATGTTGTGTCTGATGAGGAAGAACCAGGCAGTGGCTAGAACAGAATTCTATTCTTAATTCACTGCAATTATTACCATATTCTTTTGGGTATACGATGCTCAGGTTGAACCTCATGTCAAACCTTTGCAGACACGTCCTGAGGGTGCAGAAGCCCTGAGTAGGCTAAGTCTGCAAAATGCTTAGAAGTAGCCCAGACACTGTGAGAACTGTGGACAAATGTAGAACACACTCATCACTCAAGTAGCTCCCAGTCTAGCTGGAAATCAATGTCCTCAAAACCAGCATGGTAATTCTAGCAAGTGACAGGGACACAAAGCTCCTGGGCCAACACCCAACCAAGGCAAGAAGCCCCAGTGCCCTATTTATCATGTAGGTGGCCAAGTATTCTCAGTTCCCTATGAGAAAAAAAAAAAGTCTCTGACTTGGAGCTGAAACTCAGGTTCCTGTGACATGTCCCCCTCTTGGACCATCCACAGACAACTGTCCCATGTCCCCTGAGCCAGATATTCAAGTTTCTAAATGGCCCCTCAGATGAGGCCTCATGATTCATCCAGGTGCCAACCCCTTCTCACAAACACCCTTTTGACGTAAGGTGACAATCTAGGAGAAGTCACAAGACACATTGGTGACAAATTGGCTAAACCTGTGCATTTGGGGGGGCGGGGAGTTATGGAATATTAGTCCCACAGAGCTTAAGTAAATGCAGGTTCCAGCAAAATAAGAGAATATTTGAGGTAAAATAAAATCGGAGAAATGTTATGGAAGGAAAACCAGCCAGGTTGTGTGACTGAAATGTATCATGAAGTCGTTAGGAGAATCACGTGCACAGTACCTCTCCAAAAGGTAAGCCACAATGAAGTCTCCCTGAACCTGTTGGTCTCAGGACTTGACTCTGCTCATGGAACATTCTCAGAGTTCTCAGAGAACTCTTTAGGGGAAGTATTTGTTTAAAAATGTCTGAGCTGTAGCTGGGCGCAGTGGCGCACACCTGCAATCCCAGTGGCTCAGGAGGCTGAGACAGGAGATCTTGAGTTCAAAGCCAGCCTCAGCAACAGCGAGGCACTAAGCAACTCAGTGAGACCCTGTCTCTAAATAAAATACAAAATAGGGCTGGAGATGGGGCTCAGTGGCTGAGGGCCCCTGGGTTCAATCCCTGGTACAATCACTGGTATCTGAGCTGAGTTACCAGGGCAGAGTCAAGAGAGCCCATCCTGAGTTGGATGGTATGGAGAAACCATCATGCCTACCAGGGGTCTCCTGCGATTTCCTTCCAGATAAACTCTTTGCATTTCAATCTCTGTCCTGCTTCTGGAGACATCCAAACCCCAGAAGATGGTCTGGAGAAGTCTCTCTGAGACTTGAGCTTGAGCATAAAGAAAGAGGTGGGAGATAGGGGACAGGGGACGTCACAGAGGCAGCCTAGCAAACCCTGCTTGAGCTGGCCTACTCCAGGTCTCAGCCCCACTGTCCCCATCTGCCTGGACAAATATGGCTCTCAAAGAAATGTCTGTCTCTCTTTACCCCCTCCTCTCCTTCTTGCCTCAATGTCCCCCAATTTCCCCACTGCTTGGGGACTCCCATCTGGCCAGGGTGGAAAAGGACTAGAAAGTACGAGCCATGGGAAAGGAGGCGAGGGACCTCTTGGGCACATAAATCACTCCACAGCCGGGAGACCTGGATCCCCAAGGCGGGAAGGTAATTCCCAGGGCAGAGAAGAATTTGGCAAGCAGCCCCCAAGTCAGAGCAGGACTCAGGGCCAAGCTCCTGGGTCGCTTTTCTCCATGGAACTGTGGGCGTAACCTTGATCCCTCTGCCGAGGTAAACAACAGGGTCTGAATTATTTGGTTTGGAAAGGGAAGAGGCCCCAGGGAGACCCAGCGCCGCAGTAATAAATGAAGAACAGAGACGACTGTGCCGAGCCTGCTGCTTCCCCTCCATTAGCGCAAACCCGGGGCATCTCTAAAAGCTAAAAGGCATCACTCTCCTCTCCCCATAGCAGAGACCGGAGTTGCAGAAGCCACAAATCACCAAGAAATGTGCAGAAGAATGTTCACCATTTCTTGGAATGGAAATAATAATAAATAATAATAATCTGTTCTGTGTATTTAGCCAAGACATGTTCTCCAAGGAGCTTTGTACTGAAATTTATCGTTAAGTCCCTGGGGTCTGGATATTTTTTAATTAAAACTTTTATTGGGGAAAACATCCAAATTAAAAAAAAAAAATCCTTCCTGAAGTGATTTATGTGGAGGGTCGCCGTTTTGCATTTCCTTAGCATTTGTCCTTTTTATTCTTTGTCCGTCCTGCTGTGTTAACTGTTTGCTGCATCAAAATGTAACTCAAAGCACCTGTGCTCGCTGCCCTGGAAGAGGGACAGGGAAGGCGTGAAAGCGCACCGTGCAGGTCCTTCAGACACGTGTTATGTTCCTAATTGTCACCGCAGCCCTGGGAGCCGCCATGGTGGTAATGACTACTTGCTTCCTAAGTGCTTTCCGGACACCACCTCATTAAATCTGCATGCAGCCCTCGTATGTGAGCTCGCTCAGTGTCCCTGTGTTTCAGATGAGGACATGGAGGCTTGGAGAGGTTCAGAAACAGGAGGAAAATCTCCCAGGTAGAAGCAGGGAGACCTGGTTTTAGGGGCACCCGTTCCCCCTTGAAGGCAGGAGGGAAGGGGAGATGAGGGGGGACAGGGGAGGTGGGTGGGGAAGAGATGTGGAAGGGGTGGGGACATGAGGGAAGGGAAGAGTTCCAGGTGAGGATTCTCCCAGGTGAGGGTTCAAGGACAGGTATGTAATTGAGGTATCACTCTTAGGAGACGCCAGTAGGGACGCTACTGAACAGGCAAGTGGAAGCCAAAGTACCACCTCAGCCTTATCCTGCAGGGGGCGCTCTGGAGAGAACAATATCCCAGTTCGTCCTCCTCCAGGCAATGGAGCTAGATTTTTTAGTTCGCACTCATCTCTGGCTATGGATACCCTGGGGTTGGGTGGGGTGGGTGAGAAGGAAGACAGAAAACTCCTAAGCACTTCCAGCCCTCAATACCTTTGGGGAGTTGCCAATGTCCAGGAATGCCAGTTGTTGGTAGGAGAACGGGCCCACAGATGTGGGGAAGGAACCCAGTAAGGTGTGTTACATGTGGCCACCTCACTAAGAAAGACCCATCCAGATGGCAGATGTGTATAGGATCCATAGTCATAGCTGTGACCCTCATCGCACCCCATATTGGCCACTGACTGCAAACTCCCCAGGACTGGGTCGTTCTGCTCTGAACACAATTGTCAGCATAGCTGATGTTTCAGTGAGCTTTTCTGCTGCTGTGACTAAAAGACCTGACCAGAACAACTGCAGAGAAGGAAGAGTTTATTTGGGGGTGCATGGTTTCAGAGGTTTCAATCCATAGACAGCTGACTCCATTCCTCGGGGCTTGAGGTGAGGCAGGACATCATGGTAGAAGAGTGTGGTGGAGGGAAGCAGCTCATGTTGATGATCAGAAAGCAGAGATACAAATATATACCCCAAAGCCACGCCCCCAATGACCCACCTAGTCCAGCCACACCCACCTGCCTCCAGTGACCACTCAGTTCATCCCATCAGGGATCAATTCACTGATTGGGTTAAGGCTCTCACAACCCAATCACTTCTCCTCTGAACCTTCTTGCCTTGTCTCGTACATGAGCTTTTGGGGGATACCTCATCTCCAAACCATAATAGCCTGTCTCTCCTCCATCAGATCCCAAGACACAGCACTGGCCAGGCTGAGGGGATGAGGTCTGGTAGTCCACTCAAGCCAGCTGGCCAGCAACCGCCATGGCAGAGCCTAAAGACAGAACCTGGGACCTCCTTGTGCCTCTTCTTAAGGCCACAGCCTGAGGGGAGTTGCTGGGTCCTGCTGACAGACAAATCTCCCTTTTAGTTCCAATTAGGTTGAGTGGGTATCTTTGCCTGGCCATCAGTGTCTAAGATGGGTGTCATTTCAGACTCTCAACACTGTCTGGGACACAGAACCCAGTTACAAGGGCTCCCATCCATACATGTGCACACACACCCCTTTCCCACTCCGCTTGCCAAGGCACCAAAAAACCCATATCACAGCACATACTCACGTTTTTGTACTTGTACATGTCGGTAGGTATCAATTCCTGCAGTCCTTGGAATAAACCTTCTATGGTGGGACATTTAGGATGCCATGGTGTTGCTATTGCAAACAAATAATGTTGAGTGAAAAAAGGCAAGTTACAAAAGGAAATGTACAGGACTTCCTTTACAAAAGGTAAAAGCATCCAAAGAGACAGTGCACATGTTCAAGGACACACATATATGTAGCACCAGCAAAAACAGTACACAGGATGCTACACCTGCTCTGCATGATACTGACCTTGGAAGGGGAGGGAGAGATGAGTTTTAGCTACATTTGGAAATCTGTATTTTTTTTCAATGTATGAAAGAAAGAAATGAAGAAATATGGCAAAATGTGATTTATCTGACTTCTGTGGCTCATGGGTATTTCCTACTACTTCCCATCATTTTCTGTATTTGGAATGTTTCTTTATCTTAAGTCATGTTTTAATGATTTTTCTAAAGTTCAACTAAAACTGAATCTCAGCACGCTGATGACCCAACTATTCTACTCCTAAGTATACATTCAATGGAATGTGTACAGATGTTTACCAAAAGACCATACAAAGAACGCTCACCCCAGTGCTATTTGTGATAGCCCCTGACTGACAAACAACCAACCCAGTGCCCATAAATGGTGCAATAAATAGAGGTGTGCTCATGCAAGGGAGCCTTATATGGCAATGAGAATAATCAAACACTATGGCGCTCAAAAGCAGCAATTGAGCTCACATATACTGTGCTGAGCACGGGCATCAGACATACTCTCTGGCTCCTATTTTAGCCAGCTTTTTATTGCTGTGACCAAAATACCTACCACAAACAACTTGGAGGAGGAAAGTTTATCTGGGCTCACGGTTTCAGAGGTCTCAGTCCACAATCAGCTGATTCCATTGCTCTGGGCCTAAGGTAAGGCAGAGAACATCATGGTGGAAGGGAGTGGTAGAAGAAAGCTGCTCAGTTCATGGCAGCCCAGAAGAAGAGAGAGAAAGGAAGGGGTCAAGGGACAAGACATCGTCCCCAAGGGCACACTGCCAGTAACCTACTTCCTCCAACTATGTCCTACCTGCCTATAGTTTCCACTACCTCCCATTAGTCCACTCCAATAATTAGCCCATTAAATGGATTAATCCACTGATAAGGTTAGAGCCCTCAGGATCCAATCATTTCCTAAAGTCCCACTTCTGAACATTGCTACGGTAGGGACCAAGCCTTCAACACACGAGACTTTAGAGGACATTCCAGATCCAAACCACAACATCTCATTTTATAGAAAGTTCTAGAACAGGAAAAACTTGGAACACTCTGATGTTACAAGTTAGGATAGTGCTCAATGCAAGGCACGTAGGGCCCAAGGGGTCTCTGGGGTACTGATTATGATTTGTTTCTTGATACAGGTGTGGGCTCGTGGGTGTGCTGAATTTGTAACAATTCATCAAGTGGGCACTTAGGATATGTGCACTTTTCACCAGCATGTTATATTTGAAGAAAATCTATACTTTTTCCAAAAGTAAAAATTGAGTCAATTCAACATTATATGGAGGCCATTGTCAGCCATGAATTCTCAGTTTGAATTAATCTATTGATCACCAGTGTTGTAACATAATCCATATTGGACATGAAATTATTGACCTGGAATAACCTCTAAGTTGCTGCAGTCATGGGGGGTGGCAGATGGAGGGCTCTGTTAATGGTATTTCACAGGAAGTAGCATTCCCCTAATGAAATGTCCATTTTTAGCCCAGATCCCATCAGAAAAGGACTGATCATCCCACCCCAAAGGAGTTCAGCTACACCTTCCTTCTCTTGGGCAGTTGGGAAGACCACCATTAGGATCCAAGTGCCCAGGTTAGACAGGAGTTTCTAGGGGAAAAAAAAATCCACATGCCAAGCCTTCAAAAGAGCAGACTTCCGTAGATACCACCCATCTGCCAAAATGTGGGTCTCACGGGGCTTCCAGCAGGTACTAAGTAAGGGAGAAACCAGGCAGACGCAGCCTTGAAAGATGACGACGGCCCATGCGCAGCTCACAAGTCCTCCATCTTTCGCCAAGCCCCTGGCAGGCATCACTGATCAATCAAGGCCCTTGGCTCTAAGAGACAGAATGACTCTCAGACTCTTCTCAATGCCTCTCTGGGTAACCTGGAAGAAGGAGGCTGGCAAAGAGACATTACCCTGGTTACATGGACTGAGCAGTGGATTTGGGGACATGGGATAAGGATTGATTGTGTTTTGAAGAAGAGTTGAAACCAAATACACAACACACTGTTGATCCTCTGGGTTTGATGCATACATTTCTTCTTCTATTAATTGAATAATAAACATAGATGCTTTTTATTTTAGAAGACAGACTGCCCTCTTTCCATAGTCCTAACATAAGTCTTCCCTTTGAACTATTGTCATATTAACGTAGGAGGTGGTGGGACTAACGGCGGCAACCAGGTACATTTCCCCCCCCCCCCCCCGTTGGGGAGAAGCCAGAGAGAAAGATGCTAGAAACTTCTGTTTCAAAATTGTGTACCGACTACACCAGAGCAGAACCCTAAGGCTACAGACTCTTTAAAAGTAAAAGTGTTGCCATTTTTTAGGTAGAAACCATTCCAGAAAGAACAGGTTCCCAGTGGACGGGATTGTCACGTTGCACGTGCAGATGCTATTCACATTGTATGTTTTGATATTGGCTTTCTCTGGACCCGTGTGCCATGGGACCCCGGCCATAAATGACTATGGCGATGGCTGCCCATGACCCGCTCCCTGGAAGGAGGCAGAGGAACCAGGGAAGGGCTATCAATCTTCAGGCTCGCCTCAAACTGTTCAACCATGAATAAAAAAGAGTTGTGTCTCCTGGTCAACTATTGTTCCTGTGGGGGACAATTCCCCAGGCAGGAGAAGATACAGACCCCCCCCCAATCCCTTTGTACAATTCCACTAGATTCTGCCTGGCTGTGGCAGAAAGGGGAGGTGCTGAGGAGACAGCCATCTATTATTACATCCCTACCCTGGGACAACTGACAGCCACACGCAGCCACTAGCTCACTGCTGTCTTACCCTGTGGCTCAGATCTGACCACTGAAATGTCTTTTTTTCCCCGTGGCTGAGATGGCAAGCAGAGCCCCTCTCCTAGGGAAAGGTGAAATGCTCACTCGATTGCTGTTAACCTGGCATTTAACCCAACTGGCTCCTGGCTCATGGAGCCCGCAGTTCCCTGATGTATCTGCATTATACCAGCTCATCCGCCCCTGCCCAGCCCTCCATGCACCCAGGGCTCCTTAGAAACCTACCTCTCCTCATTCCCCCCCAGCCTTGCCCCTTGTCACAGCCCAGAACTGGACCTGAAAAAGAAGTCTCAAAGAATTTTGCAAATTCCCATTCCATTTCATTCTCTGGTTTTATCCCCAGCTCCTGCAGACATTTGTCCTGGGATTATAAAATGAATTCCAAGTTTAGGACACTCTGTCTGGGCTGTGTCCCAAAAGTGACCAGGTTGCTGACAGGAAAACAGATAGAGGGGTACTTCTCTCCCCAACCCATCAAGGGGGCCAGGCATTTTCTGCCCTTGAAGCAGGATCAAACTTCTCAGAACTGAAAATCCTTCAGAATGTTCTGTTGGGGAGGAACATGAGGTTATAGGTGGGGTCATGCCAGACCTGTGCAATGGGGCCACACCTGGAGCTGAATGGAGGGCCATTAGGGTCAGGCCAGTATGTTTGGTCTTTGATTATATTTCATTGGAAACCATGGAAAGTTCTTGAAGAAGGGAGTATATAACAGAGTGCTATTTGGGGAAGTAATACCTGAGGATAGGGGACTGGCTTGGGGTTCTGCAATGCCCAAGATAGAGGAAAGGAGGACCTGACCCACAGAAAAACTCTAGAAAGTTCCAAGATGTTAGGGCAAATGTAAACCTGGGCAAGTAAAGAAGCCAAAGCAACAATTTCTCATGAAGCCCACACGAATGAAACTGTCCCTATGTTAAAAAGGACACAGTGTTAGGGGGGCATCTACCCCAGTCACTTCTTCTCATAGGTGAAAAAACTGAAATTACAAGTCCAGACAAGTAACTTTCCTGAGTTCCAGGTCAGGGGCAGTACTCTGCTAAGTACTTTCCCACCTTTCCTCTAATAACCCATTGAACCATTTTTTTTCTGGGATAATGGAATGGCCTAGAGAGCCCCTAGGCCAGGGCTGGCAGCCCGTCTCCAAATTCAATCAGGGCTCTGAGCTCTTCTGTGCCCCCCATGCCACCTTTTCCAGAGAGAATGGCTTAATCCTTTAGAAAATGGCAACCGCTGGAGAGAAGTGGCCTTGGATTGAGACCAAAGAGGCACAAGACAGAGACAAGCCACCCTAGCACTACCAGGGCCATCGGGCAATGGCATGGGCCCCTGATGAGAAGAGCCATGTCACCATGAAAATCTATGCTAAGCCACCAGGAAACAGAAGACTGGGTTTATCTGTGAGCCCCTTTGGCAAAAAGAGGGCCTGTGGCCTGCAGCCAGGCACCCCCATGAGAGCTGAACCACATTCAGAGGAGAGAAATCAGGAAGAGCTCACACCAGGTATCTTGGCGGGTTCCCTAGCAGCTGAACTGACACAGTTGCCTGTATGCCACAGCTTGGGCCATGTGTTAAAGACCTGGTTCCTAGTGGGTGGCAATATTGGGAGGTGGTGGAACTCTGGAAATTAGAGCTTAGTAGAATAAACTTAGATCATTGGGGAAAAGCCCTTGACGGGGATATTGGGACCCCAGACCCTCTTTTTCCTCTTTCTTTTTTTTTTTTTAAATATTTTTTAGTTGTAGTTGGACACAATACCTTTATGTTTATTTATTTTTATGTGGTGCTGAGGATCGAACCCAGAGCCTCACAAGTGCTAGGTGAGCACTCTACCACTGAGCCACAACCCCACCCCCCTCTTTTTCCTCCTTCTTTGCTTTCTGGCTACTATGAGCTGAGCAGGTTTGGTCCACCACATGCTCCTACCATGATACTCTGCCTTACCACAGGCCCAAAAGTAACACAGCCATGTAGCCATCTGACCATGGACTAAAACCTCTCAAACTGTGAGCCAAAAGAAACCTTAGCCAAAATAAACCTTCTCTCTCTCTCTCTCTCTCTCTCTCTCTCTCTCTCGGGGTGCCAGCGATTGAATTCAGGACTACTCAACCACTGAGTCATATTCCCAGCCCTATTTTAAAATATTTTATTTAGAAACAGGGTCTCTCACTGAGTTGCTTCAGGCCTCACTAAATGACTGAGGCTGGCTCTGAACTTGCGATCCTCCTGTCTCAGCCTCCAGAGCTGCTGGGATGACAGGAGTGTATCACACTGCCCAGCACCTTTCCTCTTTTTAAGTTGATTTTCTCAGGTATTTTTTACAGCAATGGAAAACTGACCAAAGCACTGCATGAGGGATCTATGGAGGTAGAGGTCTCAGGAGAACCCATAGGGGAGTGGAGGACACCAGAGAGGGCAAGACAACCAGCTAAACAGTGACATAGAGTCCCCTGAAGTCAAGATTGACTGACTGACCGACTGTCCTGATATTCCCTAAAATGGACAGTCCCCAGAAAACTAGGACAAGTTGGTCACTATACCCCAACCTGACCCCACAGAGAGCTCTGATGCGTGAAAGTCCCCACAGCATTGACCCTTCCCTGTGAAGCAAGGTGTCCACGTTTTTGTGCTCCTGGTAGAAATCATCGGCCACTCCTCCCCTCCAGCCCCCCAGGCGGGGCGTGCACTCCTCTCTGAGTAAAATGGCACCTCAGGCAGTCCCCTGAGGAGGAGGCAGCTGTGTGTGGATACAAGCCAACACCTGGCCCTACAGACAGAGGGGCACATGGCCAGATAAAGGGGATTTGGGTGAGACACCAACAGTGCCTGCCACTTGAAGGGTTAAATGCCATTAACACCTGTGGGAAGCAACAGAATGAGCCAACTTGCCTGCAAACCGCCCCAGCAGAAGCCCCGACGCATGCGCCAGTCCTGTCAGTAAGGACTGGAGTCTCTCTGCTGCCCAGCAAGGGATGGGAGGAGGATGGCATTCACGGGCTCCTATTGGGGGGCAGTTTGCAGGTAAGTTAGCTGATTCTAGAGCCTCCCAGTGCTGAGGGCAGTGTTCAAGGCTTTCACTGAAGCCTCTTGGATGCTACTCAGCAAAAGGCTCTGGGTTAAATTTGGAGTTCTGCTAACTCTCAACAACGCAGAGCACGCTAACTCGTATTTATGCACTCCGAGCGCATCCGACATTTAACTGAGCTTCAATAAAAATGAGAACATGCTCACCCACCCATCACCACCAATCATCTGTCACTTTTTCCAAAATGCAAAGGCTCCCTAGGACTCCTTAGTGAGACATCAAGTTTGATGAAAGTTATTAGTTAACACCTTCGAAAGTAAAGTTATTGTGGAATGCATTGAGGTGTGAAATGCAACACATTGCTAAGGTTCATATTAGGTCTCTCTGGGAATTTGTTCAACAAGCATTTATTGAGCTCCTACTGTACACCAGCTGGCTCAGTGCTGGATACTGTGGGTAGAAGATCAATAGCATGAGGTTCCTCTGCTCAGAGAGTTCACAGTCCAGCAGGGGAACTGGATAGGGAAACAAACTCCAGTAAAAGTTCTGGGGAACTACTGGGTGCAGTGGTGCATGCCTGTAATCCCAGCAGCTGGGGAGGCTGAGGCGGGAGGATGCGAGTTCAAAGCCAGCCTCAGCAACTTAGTGAGGCACTAATCAACTCAGTGAGACCCTGTCTCTAAATAAAATACAAAATAGGGCTGGGGATGTGGCTCAGTAAGCACCCCTGGGTTCAATACCTGGTACAAAAAAAAAAAAAAACCCAGTTCTGGGGAACTACAGAATACAGTGAATCAGCTATACCCCAAGCAGAGTGTTGGGGGAAGGGAGCATCCCTGAGCATCAGATCTTCACACATGAATACCTTATCAGATTGAACAAAGACACTGCTAGTTGTTCCCCAGTATCTGTTCTTCTCTCCTTTCTCATTTTTGTTTCAATAAAAGGACATCTAAAATAAATCTACATTTCCCAGACTTCTTTGCAGCTAGATATGACAGTGTGACTAAGTTTGCTGACCAATGGGATTAAGGTGTACTCTGTGACTTTCAGAGAATGTCTCTAAATGAAAGAATTAAAAAATCTTTTACTTCATCCCTGCTTCATTCTTGCCAGAGGCTGGACTATGGAGGTAATGGCTGGTGCTTGAACAGCCATCCTGGACTGTGAGATAATTATACTGCTAAAGATACTGGAGCAACAAGATGGAAGAAGCCTGGCTCTCTGACAACTTTGTGAAACTGCTTGAACAGCTTTGGGCTGTGAGACTATAACTTCGTATTCTGAGAAAATAGACTTCTATTGCATTTAAGCCATTGTTATTTTGGATTTTCTGTCATTCGTTGCCAAACCTAATCCTAATGGGTGAAAAATTTACGGCAGAGCAATTTCATTCCAAACTCATAGGCTCTGGCTTTGGCTTGTGTGGGTAATTTTTCTTGTTGCTCCAATTTCCCATTGGGTCCTCAGCATTTTCTTGCTCAGAGCCCCCGTGGAGAATGCTAGGGTATGCTGACCAGAATCTATTGAATATCAGTCCCTAGGGTTGTCTCACCTAAGGTCATGCTTCTTCCTGATGCCCCAACCATCAATGGCTAACTCATGTGAGAGCCTTAGGGAGAGGCCTGGCCATCTCAGCCCAACTAATGACCACTTATAGAGTCACTCCTTAGTTCCTCCCCACCCCAGAGCTCAGTCCCAAGGACCTACCCTCATTTTATTGTCCTGCTATTTAAACTCTCATACTCTGCTTCCTATGCTTTCCTCCACCCGACCTGCAATGAGGCCTGATTCTTGGCTTGTGGACTCCATTCCTTCTTTCTTCATCTCTTAATAGCAACTTTAATCCAGAGGCCCCAACACCTAAGACATTTCCTGCAATTAGCACCCAATGCAATTAGTACTTAATGTGATCTTTCTGTAATGCTAATGGGAGCCTCTGGGCTGAATCCTGAGCTAGGGTTTCCCCTGGCCTTGTCTAAGTGGTCCACAGGGAAGTAACTGGGGTAAACTGAGCCCTGAGTGGACCCCAGGGACCCATCTTTGCTTCAGATATGCTACGTGACCTCAGGTCAGCAACTCAACTTCTCTGTGCTTCAAACACTTGAACTAAGAAGTTGAAATCACAATTCTTACTTTAGAGGACATTTTTGTGACTAAACCAGAGGTTGGCAAACTCTTGGCTCATGGGCTAAATGTGGCCCATGGCCTGTTTTTGTAAATCACATTTTATGGGAATGGAACCACACCCAGTGGTTGACACATTGACTCCAGAGGCTTTCATAATGCAATGGCAGGGTTGAGTAGTTGTGACAGAAACCTATGGCCTGCAAAGCCTAAAGTGTTCACTTTGCAGCCTTCTACAGAAAAAGTTTGCTGACCCCAGTTTTTAACAAAATAAGGATTTGTCCTATCTCTTGTCTCAAATGTTAGGACTGGAGTCTGTCCGTTCATTCAATATTTATTGAGCACCTACTAGGTGCAAGGCCCTGTTGTCAACACAGGAGCTGCAGTAACAGAATGAAGCGAACCTGTCCTCTCCCAGAGCCTGTGTTCTGGTGGAGGAAGCAGACAGGAAAGAAGCAAATAAAGTACAGATCAGGGGAAGAAGCTGAAAATGCTACAGAAAAACTAAATGCCAACGGGCAACTGTGGCCTTACATTCCAGGAACAGGGAGAGGAGGGGAGATCCACCTACTTTTGGCCTTTCCCCTGCTCTTCCTCAAATGGGGATAATGTGCCCTAATGTCACTTTCTGGATACCTGACACAGGAGGAATTACTGAACCTGGAAGCCCTCCCTGTCACAAATGATCATCATGACCTCACTGATGGTGGTGGCGGGAAGGACTCCTCTCCTAAAAGGGAGTGACCAGAAGTCCCCCTGGGCCTGCTCTCTACTTACCCAAGAGCTCCGGGGACTCCAGAGCCATTTCCAGGGCTCCTGAAATCTCCACCACACTCACATAATGCCTCGGATTGAGGTGGGATGCGCGTCCCTCCTTTTGCACCTGGGGTGACCTTACCTTAGTGACTCTCAGGTAACCCATAGGATGTAGAAGTGACACTCAGGGACATCTAAGGATAGGGCATGTGGCTTTCATCTGGGCCTCAGAACACTCACCCTGGGGGATGCCAGCATCAGGCAAGAAGCCCAGCGACCCCCAGACCACCATGCAGGAGGGTCCGCGTGTGGGCGTGCCCACCAACAGCCACCTGGGCTCCAGCTGCCCCATGCATGGGCTCTGGTGGACCCCCAGCCCAGTGAAATCGGCCCCGTGTGCCATCTGACTGCAGCTCAAACAGGAGCTGCTCAGCCCAGCCCTTCTCGAATTCCTGGTCCACAAAATCGTGAGCAAGGTAAAGCCTTGAAGTTTGAGGATAAGTTTTTGCATAGCAATATCCATCCAGCCACCATTGATTTCAGAGCACGGCTGCCAAGGCCCGTGGGCACACTAGAACGGGTGGCGCCATGCCCCCCTTCACCTACAAAAAGGCAATTGTCTCCAAAGCAGCCTGGTGCCACCGATCAGCCACCCAGGGTGTCCCAAGCCCTGAGGGACAGCAGATATGGCTGCATTTCTGATCTTTCTCTGAAGTCAGCCCCTCCATGGGGGAGATGGCATGGCAGGGTGGCTCCCGTACCCCATGGGCTGAGCAGCGTCTCATACAACACACAGAGTGGGGGCCACACAGTCCAACGAGGGAGAGATTTATGCTTCTTACTCTCCATCTGCAAAGCAAAACAAAAATAGCTGAAACGCCGGTTTTCTGCTTTATCGGCTCTGTGAATAAGCATATAAATTTCTGTGACATTTCTGGAGGCTTGCTGAAGGGGAAAAAGCCATCCCCCAGGACGCGGCCAGCAGCGGCGGCATATGGTTCGCTGAGAGCCGAAAAAGGTGACTTTGTGGGTAATTTCAGACTCCAGCCAACGCAGCCAATCAACCCTCGGCAGGAAAGCAGGACCACGGCTCCGGAGGAGGCACGGATCCCTCAGCCTCTGCCTGGGGTGAGACCAGGCTCTGAGCCTCTGGCGCTGATGGAGAGCCCCTGGGGGACACGCTCCCCCAAGACAAAGCAGACTGTGCGACCTGTGGAAAGACCTGAGTAACCACAGAGCCCCAAAGGAGGCTGATTTCTTTTCCTCTCCTTCGGGCTAGTCCTTCCTCCAGTGAGAACATGGACAGAAATCTGGAGAAGACATCTCCAGCCCTGCAGGGGGGGAGCAGCCTTAGCATAGAATCTGCATCAGCCTGGAGGGAGACAGCTGCCGCCCCCCCCTCCAGGACGCAGAAAAGATGCAACCTGTTTGCAGTTCAAGGAAGTAGAAAAGGCCAGGAAAGTACTGTGCTTAGTCCACTCCAAATTCCACAATTAGATGCATTCTTGTGGCTTAAAGCAAACAAGGACTTTGTCCCCTTTTAGGTTTGAATGATGCTTTTCCTTGGAGTACATTAATGTTTTGGTTTCCTATCAGTCACCTACACTTTAGTATAAATGAATGGATTAGAAACTACCCTGGAAGTTAATAGTAAAAGAGAGGGAAAGACATCAGCCGTCTCCCTCCAGGCTGATGCAGATTCTATGCTAGGGCTGCTCTCCCCCTGCAGGGCTGGAGATGTCTTCTCCAGATTTCTGTCCTGGATCGCCCTTCCCACCTCCGATACCTGTTAAACTCCTATCCGTCCTTCAAAACCCAGAGCAAATGAGGGACCTGGGCTGAAGGAAGAGAGGAATGGGAAAGGATAGCAGAGAGGTTCGAGCAAGGAATCAAGAAGGGAAATATGTCCTAAGACATATTTAGCCTTCTTCAGTTTCATCCAGGATCCTACCCTGCTATCTCAAACCGGGCCACTGAGGAGAGAACATGACTGAAAATACTCCAAAAAGCCATGGTGCTCACAGAAGCATTGCGTCAGGTGTGAAGAAGCAGGCTGTCCCCTTGCCCTCTCTCTAGAAGCACCAGCTGGCTGCAGGAGAGCAGGCTCCGTCCTGCTCCTGCCTGACACTCCACTGCAGGGTCTGCACTTGGGCCCCTGAGTATCCTCAAAACAAGCTAACAAGTTTGCAGAATAAAGTGGAAACGTCTTACCCTGGCAGGGAAAGCCTGTCACAATTTGTCTTCCACCTGCTTTCCCAGCCTCTTCTCCACCGAGGTCCTATCCCCGCCCCCCCCACCCCCGTGCTGTATTATGCACTTGCTTCCTGGTTCCCTCCCACCATCCCAAGCCCATCCTGCGTTCCCCCACCTCTCCCTCTGCTCACACGCTCTGCTCTTCCTGGATCGCCCTTCCCACCTCCGCTGCCTATTAAACTCCTATCCGTCCTTCAAAACCCAGAGCAAATTGACCTCATCCAAGAGGCTTTCTGAGATCATTCCATAGACTTCCTGCACACTGTTTGAAGGTGTATTGTCGTGCTTTGTCTATTGTCATGCTTCTTAGTTGGCGTCATAGTTTTGATTTCTCCCCAAGAGCATAGCCTGAGACAAGGGTCTGGGTGCCGGTTGTTTATTTGTGAGATCTTTGGAACCCCAGTGAGGGAATGGAGAGGGCGAGACTGAACAGGGAGGGAAGTCAATAAGAGGAGATTATCCATGTAGGCAGCTGGAGCTCAGACCCCCTGAAGGACCCCTGAGAAATCACAAGGCACAGGCCTCAGAATCAGCCCCTGCGGGGAAGGAGGCTGGAACATTTAGCTGACAATCCCATCCTTCCTTGGCCAAGGGCATTCCTGAGGCACTAGCTCCCTGTACCTTCTGGTCGCTCCTGCTTTGGCCCAGGCAAGCTCCCCTGGTGCTCCAAAAAGCCCTCAGGCAGTGGAACTGAGAGACATAGCCCTTGAAATGGGAGGCAGTTAATGTGCTGGAAATCATCCACCCCAGCTGCCCAGGAACTCTGGTGGGCTGCAGGGAAATGGGGCAGGAAACAAACAGCACCTGCTCCTCGTATTAGTGACATACGGTAGTCTCTCCCCTTACCTGCTGTTTCGCTTTCTGCAGTTTCAGTTACCCGAGGTCAGTGGTGGTATGAAAATCTTAAACAGAAAATGACAAAAGTAAATAATTCTTCAGTTTGAAATCATGTGCCATTCTGAGAATTATTTGAACAAGAGAGCTGGGACACTAAGTAGTCTAAGTAGCCAAGATGGCTACTAAGAGGCTAACGAGTGGGTAGTGTATACAGCGTGGATACACTGGAGAAAGGGATGAATCATATCTCAGGCAGAATAGCAGGATGGAAGGAAATTTCATCATGCTACTCAGGATGGCTTCCTGGGATCAGTAAAGAATGTCAATAATAGCCTAACACTGTCACAATGTCTACATTGTTTGCCTTATTTCTCATTCCCTCAGAATTGTATCATCTCACACCATCCCCAGAAGGGTGAATGCAGTACAATAAGATATTTCAGAGGGAGACTACATTCACATAACTTTATTACAATACATTGTTATTTTCTGTTTTCTTATGTTGTTAATCTCTTACTGTGCCTAATTGATAAAGTCATGTTTATCACAGGCATAGGAAGAAACTTAGTAAACACAGGGTTGGGTACTATCTGTGATTTCAGCCATCCACTGGGAATATTGGAAGGTATCTCCCATATTTTTCTCCTCCCCACAATATTCTAAGAGGCTATGGCCAGGGAATCTGTGTTTCCTCTTTGTATCCTTACTTAGCACAGATTTGAAGATGGGAAACACCTGATCATTAACAAATCAAATGGTGTCCTCACTGTCATTAGCAAAGGCCTCTACCCAGCACCTTGTGCCCTGAATAGATTTAAATATCCACAGCCCCAGCCTGGCCGCAGCTCCTGTCCCACAGAGGTAGGCCAGACACTTAGGACTATATTTGAATGGACTGGAAGGTCCCACCAGACCTTAGGTGAGTAGAGATGAGGGTTTGATCTACAGCCAAGAAGGCCTTACCTCCCATCAACTCACCTTGATCAATGCAGAAAGGAGCAAGGAAAACCAGAATAAAGTAACTGAAGTGGTGGAACCAGGCTGTTGGCAAATGGGGAGCAAGTAGTGTAGCAGGGACTTTATTTGGACATCTGGTCAGGGGCATGAGTTTCTCCTTTAGGGCTCTGTCTGGCTCATTCCTCTCTAGCAGTTCTGATGTCCCCACAAAAGCAATGTCCACATCTTAACTCCTGGGACCTATAGATAAGAGCTGATTTTGTAAAAGGGTCTTCACAAATGTAGTTAAATGATAGATCTCAAGACAAGATGGTGCTGGATTATCTGGGTGGGCTGTAAATCCAGCGGCAGGTGTCCCTGTGACAGACCCGCAGAGCAGAGGCTCGTGGAGAGAAGAAAAGGCCATGCCCAGATGGAAGCAGAGACCGGGACAATACAGCCACAAGCCAGGGACACCTGGAGCCACCAGAAGCCGGAAGAGGCCCAGAAGGATCCTCCATTAGAACTGCCACAGGGAGTGTGACCCTGAAGACACCTTGAATTCAGTCTGCTGGCCTCCAGGACTGAGTCTGTTGATTGTTAAGTCACCAGTTTCTGGTAAATTCTTAGAGCAGCCCCAGGAAATGAATATAAGTGGCTCCTTATTGTTCCTCTGACAAGGTACGCACATTCCCACCTGAGAGTGTCTGTACCTGCAAACCCTCCCCATGGAATGTTCTTCCTCTTTTTCTCCTTCCCTCAGGTCACTTTCTTAGCAAGGCCTCATTGACCTGCCCCATGGAAACACTGCAGTCTACACACTTTCTCTGTATTGTCATATCCCTTCTTTCTTCTCCTGAATGTGTCACTTTCTAACAGACTATAAAATGGGCTTATTTACTTCATTTATTGTCTTCAATCTTTATTAGAAATTAAGCTCCATGAAATTTTGTTTTGTTTTGTTTGACTCTGGTTAGGGTTGTTTCCAATAAATACTCAGTAAATAAAGGAATGATCTGAATGCAGGAAGAACCTTCAGGAAAATAAGACTTCTCATTCCACAGTACTATCTACATAGCTAACTGCTTGGACCAACAATACCTCTCTTGATCCTCAAAATACCTCGGGGAGGTGACATTATGACTTCATTTCCCAGGGGAGGAGGTTCAAAGAGACAAAATAATTTGCCCAAGGTCATGAAAAGGTGCAAGGAAAGATTCAAACCCAAGCCCTTCTGACTCCAAACCCCACCCTCTTTCCAATACACATACAAGTAAAGTGTTATTTCTAGAAAGTTGCCAAGAATAAACATTGTGTGCTGAGCAGAACAAATTAGAAATCATCTAATATGTGTTTAATGCATAATATTGCAAGATTGGCATCTGTATACGTATGTGTGTGAAATTAAAATTGAGAGGGCTTGTTCCTGCTGACTGTGATATTTGCCAAAATCATTATTATTCCCATGTTCTAAGGATCTGTAGTTTCGACATAGTGATTCAACAAACATTCATTCAACAAACATTGAATCACTTGTCATAGAACACACTGCCTTGTTCATTATCCCCTCAGCCCACTCCGGAGGTCACCTGCTCTTTGGTGGAGAGTTCTGGAAACTTTGATGGCTTCTTGTGTCCAGCACTTATCTCTCTGTCTTCAGGCTTTCTCTGGCTGCAGAAGTGCACTCAGCCCACACTGCACACAGGCCAGGAGTGCAGGGAGACAGCAGGGAAGGGACCACCCTCAGGCAAGAGTGGGGGCATGAATTAGGCCATGTACACCCACCCCAGCCTCATGGCCCTTCTAATGGAGGGCAACTCTGGGGTATGTTCTTCGTTGTTTTCCAGAAGGTTCTCAGCAGAATTGAGCCTCGCTTGCCCACCTGCTCCTTACCACACTGTTTACTGGCTTTCTTTCCTTCCCTGTCTCACTTCTGCCCCCTCTTACTGGGCTTCTGGGATCTCTTTCCAAATAAACGACTTGCACCCACATCCTTGAGAGAACGCAAACTAGGACACTTGCCATGTGTGCGTCGCTAGGCGTTGGAGATTCAGAGCAGGGTAAGCCGTGGCGAGGTTCCCAGAGTCCCAGAATGACGGCCCCAACAATCGAGGAATCTGGAAAGTTGGCTCCCTCGGAAATGCGTCACTCTCTCTGGCAGAACAGATCAGCTCTCCACGCTCTAGGGACGTGCCGGAGGGATGGCATGCCACTAAATGCTTTCTGAAACCACCTTTCAGAAATGTTGACAAGCCAAGCAGGAAAGTCTGGCTCGCCCTGTTGCTGTGATTCATCCTACCTCATTTCTGATCCTGAAAAGGGTTGGATCATTCTTTTATCCCACAAATATCTCCTGAGCTGGGTGTTGGGCACTGGGTCAAGAGTCAGACCCGGATTGCATGTGGGGGCCATCCTCTGACCTGGTCGCCGAAACATGGACCAAGGTCTGCTGCCACCTAAAAGCATATGGCACAGGCTCCAAAAAGCACATCCATGAGATGTGTCTCCAAAGCATTTTTGGAGTGACGGTAGCCACCTGGCAATTGATAAATCCCTCCCAAGGTGTCTCCCTCAGAGGACCACAGCCCCGAACCAGAAGCAGCTGTGGAATACTGGATTTTAATATGAGGTTTCATTATCATAAAATTATATCTTTTTTTTAAAAAAAAGTACTGATGTTAAACCAAACAGATAGAAGATGGAGAATAAATTGCCGTGTTCCCCAGAAGGCCTCAGAAAAAGCCAAGCCAATACGCAAGTTGGTAGACTCCCTTCACTCCATTCCCTAGGATGAAACCCTCAACAAGGGTGTGAGGTGGCTCTATGCTGATTATCCAGAAAACCAAAGTGAACTAGAGCCAGCCCTCAATCCAGTGACCTGACTCACCCCAGTCCCTACGAGGCTTAGTGGGACTCCTCTGTTGGGCATATAGGGATCCTGGTGCTGCCAACATGGGAAACTGGGACTTCTCTGGGCCCTTCAGTGTGGGTCCTTTGCTTTGGGATTTCATCTAACCTATCCTGAGCTAAAAGCAAGTACCACCAGATGAGTCCTATTACCCCTGAGGAAGACACAGGGCATTTTTGCTTCTCTGCAGGCAAATCCTCCAAAGAGTCTTGTGAGACTACAGGACAATGTGACCTTCCCATGCCTACTAGCCTGACACGGTCCGCAGGAAGAGGCCTAGCAGGGTAGACCAGAAGTCTGGCCTGTGCCCAGCAGCCTATCAGGTGTCCTCCCTACCCAGTTGGGTACATTGGATTTCTTCTTTCCAATCCTGAGTTTTTTCCCCCTTTTGTTTAATTCATCAGAAGCCAGTGGCTGGTGGAATGCACTACGAAGATCAAAGGAAGACAGACAGGGCTCCCCAGAAAGCACATCAAACCTCTCTGGGAAGGAGACATTTTCTCAGCCAGGAAATAAAATCTTGTACTTTAAACCGTGATTATCAAGAGGGGCTACTTATTTGGGTCCATGCTACCCAGTGCTAAAAGGAGCCAATTGCACTTTGTGGTTCAGCAGCCTGGGTGGAGGAACACGAGATTACACATCAAGGCTCTCAGAATGGGACAGCACGTGGCAAACGTGCTTTGATCATAGAAAGGCATTCTGTAGAAAACCAGGGTCATTTTCCAGCCCCTCTCCAGATTTTTTCAGTGCTTAACCACTGAGCCCCATCCCCAGCCCTTTTTATATTTTATTTAGAGTCAGGGTCTCACTGAGTTGCTGAGGGCCTCACTAAACTGCTGAGGCTGGCTTCAAACTCATGATCCTCCTGCCTCAGCCTCCCAAGATGCTAGAATTACAGGTGTGTGCCACTGCGCCCAGCTTCTGGGCATATCTATGACCCCTGATATCATAGATGTAGATGGTGGTCCTCAACACAAATGGTGAGCCAACAGGAAATGGGGAAAGCCATCCAGACACTGTCCCTCCTGATCAAGTACACAGCACCATCAACGAAGTAACCTCCCCACCCCCGTGCACCTGAATCTGAAGGAGCCTTTAGATCTAAGGACCTGATTTACAGGAATCACAGGTGTCAGAGGACAGTGTTATGAAATGACAAGCATGTGATCAGAAAAAAAAAACAGACTAAAAAGCTCTCTAAGACAAATATCCTGGCTTCCTTCCACAAATAAATGACAAGAGAGTAAAAAGGAGACAGAGCTATTGAATATGTGCAGCACTTATTAGGATCCCAATGCAAATAATCTATTTTTTCCAAAAATATTATGACTTTTATTATGCAATAAAAAACTCAATATCCACTGGATATTTGATACTATCAAGAAATTATTAAAGTTTTTAAACATTATAATGGTATCTCAGTTCTCTTTTTTTAAATGCCCTATTAGAGATAGACATCAAAATATTTTCAGGTAAAATGATGTAATACTGAAGTTTGCTGAAAAATCGTCTGGTGAGGGAAAGGGGAGTGGATAAGGGTCTAGATGAAACAGACTGACAATGAGTTGATTATTGTTGCAGTTCGGTGTTGGCTACATAATGATTCATTATACTACTGTTTTCTTCCTTTAGGATATGCTCTGCTATGGTTGGATAAGGTCTGAGGGTGTCCTTAAAGGTCACACTTTTGAAAGCTTTTTTCCCAAGGTGGTGATGTGAGAGATGAAGGAACTCTGTCTTCAGAAGTGATTTATGTAGTTCTCATGAGATCCCCATGAGCTCCCTTGAGAGTAAGTTGTGACTGAATTGGACATAACTCTCTCTCCTCTGTTCATACATGAATATGCGACCAGTGAAACTCCACATCATGTACGACCACAAGAAAGGGAAGTGATACTCCATGTATGTGTGATAGGTCAAAATACACTCTACTGTCATGTATATCTAAACAGAGCGAATAAAATTAAAAAATCATAGAGCCTGGCATGGTGATGTATGCCTATACAGGAAGCTGAAACAGGAGGATTGCGAACTCAAAGCCAGCCTCAGCAATTTAGCGAGGCGCTAAACAACTCAGTGAGACCCTATCTCTAAATAAAATATAAAAAGGGCTGGGGATGTGGCTCAGTGGTTTGGTGCCCCTGGGTTCAATCCCTGGTACAAAAAAAATTTAAAAATAAATAATCTTAGAATTCAAAAAAATAGTGAGTTGTTATAAAGGAGGATTATTTAGGCACAAAAAAGAATGAAATCACCTCATATTCAGGAAAATGGATAGAACTGGAGATCATCGTATTCACAAGGTAAGTCAGGCGAGTATCACGTGTTTTCCCTTGTGCATGGAATCTGGGGCAGGGGACAACATGAAAGTAACAGGGAAACTATTAGGAGAAGAAGAAAGGGATCAGGAGGATGGGAGGAAGGGGAAGAAAGGACCATGGAGGTGGAGGATGATCAAAGTATGTTATTTGCATTACAAATATGCCACAATGAAGTCCATGAGTCTATGCAATTGAAATGTACTAATTGAAAATACATATATGCATGATAAAATAGAGGGTAATAAAATAGATGAAGTCAGCCTTCTGGTGTATAAATCCTACTTTCCCAGCCCACTATCTGTGGGATCATGGACAAGGTGTTCAGTCTCTCTGTACTTCAGTGTCCTCATTTTCAAAAAGTGGAGACAAATAACTCTTGTTATTGTGATATTAAAAACAATAAAGCGGGCAAAGTGCTTAACCTAAAAAAGAGAAGGGTGATTGTTACAAAAGAGTAAGGCTGGCCCACACTCTGGCTTCCCGTCTTGCCATGTGATCTCTCCCTCCTGCACACACTCCCAACATGGCGGTGCCATTGCCATGAGGTCCAAGCCAAAGATGGTGCCATGCTCTTGAACTTCCAACACTGTGCACTAAATAAATCTTTATGCATTACCCATCTTTGGCTGTTTTGTTTTAGCAGCAGAATATGGAATAATACATGCTTGAAATTTCTATAATTAAAAGTTGTTTTAAAGGCATCTGGGAAGAGCTTGCAGCACACTCCAAAGCCCCCAGGCAGGAAGAAGTCTACATAGTCCAGATGCAGAAGGAGGGTGTGTGTAAGGGAATGAAGAGGAGGAGTGGGGCTAAATCATGGAGTCTAAATGTTATCCCATTGGAGGTCTTTGGCAAGGGGCTTCTTTGAGCCTCTGGGTGAACACTGTACAGGGAAACCAACTCTCCTTTTGCAAAGCAGAAAGGGTAAAAGGGAAACCATGATTGGCCAGTCACAGCCCATGTGACTTATACATTTCCTCTTGAATAGTTGATGAAGAGGATCCACTTGGAAGTTACCAGTCATAAAGCCAAATACAGCCTTGGACCAAGAAAGTAGCCTATTGCAAATGCTGACCACCAACTGGATAGCTTGCAACAATGGAAATTGATTCTCTCGGTTTGGGAGACTAGAAGTCCAAAGTCAAGGTGTTAGCAGGTGCATGCTCCCTCTGAAGGCTCTTGGGGAGAATCCTTTTTTGCCTATTCCTGGTTTCTGGGGGCTTCTGAAAGTCATTGGCATTCCTTGGCTTGTAGACACATCACCTCAATCTCTGCTTCCATCTTCACATGGCCTTTGTCCCTCTGTGTTTTTCCAAATCTCTGTTCATAATGACACCATCATTGCATTTATGTGTTACTTCTATTCCAGCGTGATCTCAACTTGATTCCACTTGCAAAAACCCTATTTCCAAATAAGGTCACATTCATGGGTACCAAGAATCAGGACTTTTCCTGGATAACTTTGGTGGGAGGGACACCTTTGACCTACAGCACCCTGCTCATCAGGTGGTCCCTGGAGCTGAGCATCCATTGGTCCATTGGGATCTACCACTGACTCCTCAGGGTCTCCACTCAAAGTCTCAGGGAGTCCTGGGACCCTGATTGAGTCATGTGATCCTCTGGAAGAAATTATGCTGGAACAGGGGAGACTGTCTGGGGATTGGCCAGACCTGGGTCACATGACCATCTCCCCCAAACCAGAGGATGGTGGAGAAGGGGTTCTGCCATTGGAAGACTAGTGCAGGGCTCCCAGGAATAGAAGACAGCCACTACAATCATGAGTGCCATTATGAGAAAGTGCCCAGGAAAGCTTTGCTGTGCTACATTGGGATGGGATGTTGTGGGATGTTGCCCATCGGGAACTCCCAAGAAATGTCCAGAACACTGAAGAAGTAATTCTTAGGAGTTAGCATCAAAGTCAAGTTTAATTTTATTATCTCTGTTATGAGTTAAAGTGTGCACACTCTCCTTCCCACCAAACGATATGTTAAAATCTGAATCTGCCTTCATTTGGAAATGGTGTCTTTGCACATATAATCAAATAAAGATGAAGTCATGCTGGATTGAGAGTACACTCAAATTCAATGGTGCATGTCCTTCAAAGAGAGAAATTTGGACACAGAGGCTCACGGAGAAAGGCCATGTGAAGAGAGAGACAGAGACTGGATGGATGTAGCCACACCCCAAGGAACACCAAGGACTGCTGTAACCACAAGAACCTGGGAGAAAGACAGGCCTGGACCAATCTCCCTCAGAATCTCCAAGAGGAACCAACTCAGCCAACACCCTGATTTCCAACTTCTAACCTCCAGAACCATGAAAGAATCCATTCCTATGGTTTTAAGTTTGGAATCATTTGTTACAGCAGCCCAGGAAACTAATACACTTTCCTGTGCCTTTCAAAATATTTCAACAGAAGATTTGCCTCAGCTCCCCTCCTCTTCTACAAGGTCACTGAAGCTTCACATGCATGCACACTCATGTATGTTACCAAGGCACACATGTGTGTGTGTGCATGCGTGCACACACACACACACACACACGCACATACACAGAACCTCCACTTGGTAAATGGAATAACAAACTCAGGTAATAAGCACACATGCGAGCACGGTTTGGCCTTGTATCTGTGCCCCTCTCGCAGCCACAGCATTGCTGTGGGCAAACACCGACCTAAGGGGGCTCAGAGTGGGATCTATTGCTTCTTTTTTGTTGGGATAAAGCCTGCTTCTATCTCCCCCAGTGTTGGAAGATGGGGAAGAGGGAAGGGAAGGGTGAACTGAGTCCCATCTAAGTAGGACTACCCTCAGGTGACATCCTGAGCTTGCCCAGTGCTCAAAGTCACTTGCTGTTTTATGGGAACTTTTGTAGGTTTTTTATGAACCCCTAGAGCATCCCTCATGATAGGATGTCCTGCCTCTCCTTGGGCAAACTCTCCCACTGACCAAAGTGGGACCTACCCACATGGACATTGGGTAACAGGTCCTTCCACCATCTTGCATAGCTCTTGCCTTACTTTGGGATCCCCCTGCAGATGGCAGGACAAGGATTCCAGTGTCTGTTATTTATTGGGAAGGGAACACTAGTAGGAGAGGGGAAGGGAGGCAAGGGAAGGGGGGCCAGTGAAGACAGGCTGTGCTCATGGGTAGGTCACTGCTGTGGGCAGTGGAGTTTATCCCACTGGGGACTTAGGAACTGTGGAGAACTCACGTCAGACATCCCATAGAGGGGGGGGGGAGATGGAGGGTTTTAGGGCTCCTCCCAAGAGGAATTAGCTCCCTGTGACTTTGGGACTGCCTAGTCAGGACCCAAGCACATCGCTAAATCAAGTGAGTGTCCACACAAAGAAAGCTCCAAAGGTAAGTCCTAAGGGGTTCTGTGGGGGGACCAAGAGCTTAGGCCACAGCCCTCTGGGAAAAATCTCTTATGGAGATAAATCTAGACCAGACCAATATTCCTACCATGGTTTAGAGACCAGTGCCTGGGATTCACACACCAATGACATAACAGCCAAAGGGAGGTTAGTCATATTCTCTGCAGAAGAACTAAAACTAACTCTCTCTCTCTCTCTCTCTCTCTCTCTCTCTCTCTCTCTCTCTCTCTCTCTCCCCCTCCCTCCTGCTTCTGCTTCAGACAAACAGCCCCAGCCTCTCAAAAAAGAAAAGCATGTGTCAGCTCCCAGTTCATGTCCACAGGTAACTGCTGTTGGGAGCCACAGCTGAGTCTGAATGGCCCCTGGCATTTTGCCAGAAGTAATGGTTGAGAGGCGAGCCATTAAGATGATGCTGGATTGATTCAATTGTACATTAGACCTTTACTGTCCGGTATGGGGCGGCTCTTGCTGCCTCGGAGCCCGCTACTTTGGAGTTCCGTTGAGTTCTCGCGCAGGGTTCCGAGAGTGAGTGAGCGGGCAGCCCGGGGGAGGGAGTTCCGGTTGGTGTGTGGTGTGTTCCTGGAGAAAGCCGAGTGGGTGGCGTTAGTGGGAGTTCAGAAATAAAGTTTGTTGCTGCTTGAGTGGCTCGTGATTTGTGCCCAGCCAGACTGCGGCAAACTGCAAAGGGTCAAATGTCACGGGGCTTTCCAAGTGGAGTGTTGACATCATTTCTTCTAAGCCTTCCGTGAGTGCCTTCCCCCATTCCCACATACACTTTCACCCACTTTTCTAGGTGGGACCCTGGGGGCTCCCAGCACGAGATCAGTTCTCTCCAAAGAAATCTGCTCACAGAAAAGCCAGTGTCTCCTCTCTTCAACCTTTTATATCCTGCTCCGGATTTAAAGTCCTTTAACTGATTCTTTGATATTTCTTTTGAAAAATGTGCATTTTGGTTTCATGTTAGAATCTCTGAGCTATTGTCATCAGCACCCCAGGTGAAATGTGCAATGTCAGGTCCCATCCTAGAGGCTCAGCTCTGGAGGCCAGAAAGCACTCTTACTGCCACACTAGCCTCTGTGACAGGGGAGGGGTTGTACCTGTCTCCTCACCTGCCGCAGTCTGGCTGGGCACAAATCACGAGCCACTGAAGCAGGAACAAACTTTATTTTTAAACTGCAGGAAAACACTTCACACAGCTCCCGGGGAATCCTCCCAAATGCCACGAGGCTTGTCCAGGAACCCCCAGCCGGAAATATCTCTCCCGGAAATCCCTCCTCCTGCACTTCCCCAACCAATGGGAACTCTCGGGGAATCCCCGGAAATCCCCACGAGAACTCCAAAATAGTGCGAGAACTCAAAAGTTGCAGCAGAGGCGGATAGTAATGGCTCGCCTGTCAATCAATACTGTTGGCAAAATGCCAGGGGCCATACAGACTCGGCCGTGGCTCTCAGCACTCACCCAAAACCCACTTCTGACCAGGCACCAAAGCAGCCCCTTGGTGTCCTGAGTGACAGAATGTACTCTTTCAAACTAGCCAACAAAGCCTTAGGCCATGTTCAAGGGATCTGGCCTGGGGCCAACATAAAATGCTAGAGTGGGTTGAATGGTGACCCCCCCACACCAAAAGATATGTTCACCTGGAACATGAGATGTGGCCTTATTTGGAAAAAGGGTCTTTGCAGATTTAGCTAAGGCAAGGATCTCAAGATGAGATCACCCTGAATTACAATAAGCCCTAAATCCAATGGCAAGTGTCCTTATAAGGGAGTAGGGGACCCAGAAAGGAGAAGATAATGTGGAAATGGAGGCAGAGACTTGGGAGACAGAGCCACAAGACAAGAAGCCAAGGATCATTGGCAGCCACCAGAAGCTAGGAAAGAGGCATAGAAAACAATCTCTTTCAGAGCCTCCAGGAGGAATTAACCCTGCCTACACCTTGAATGCAGACTTCCAGCCTCCAGAGCTGTGACACCATCAATTTCCATCGTTTTCAGTTACTCCATTGGTGATATGTGGGTGCAGCAGTCCTAGGAAACCAATAAAAGACCAAGCATGACTGGTCTTCCCTCTAACCCCAATTTTCCCTTTTCCCTTCCTCCTTCTGCTTTCCCCAACTCTGACCTTGACTCTCTTTTCCCCAGGCAGATCAACACAAGCTCCCACCTGTCAGTCACCCTGCCAGTTCCATGGCCAACTCCACTCCAACCAACCTGGTACAGACATAACTGCACTCAATGAACATGGCCCCATGTGAACTTGATTCTTGAGTTTCTTCAGGGCGCAGCCTCCCGCTCATCAATTTTCTTTTCTCACGCTCGGTCTCCTCTGACTCCAACCTCATAACCTCCCCATATACCCAAAGTTTGTGCAACTTTACTGAGTAGCCAGAGGTCCAGTGTCCATTCAAGCAATGGACAGTGTCATTGGGACCCTGCTGGATGCCAGGCACAGAGCCAGGCATGGGACATAATGGTGAACAATAAACGTCGTTATCTCTCCTCAGGCAGGTCTCAACAGACTGGCCTCCATCCTTCAGGCCCCAGGAGAACCCAGATTGAGGTTGGTAACCTGGTCTCCTTCCCTACCACAAGAAGCCATCAGCCCTGGATCTCCCCATGTCCCCATCAGCTCCTCAGATACACACGCCTCAACATGACAAGACCCAACATTACAAATAACAAAGTTTTTAGAGCCCCAAGAAAAGAAAATTCTAGAGCCCCAAGAAAAGAAAATCAGAGTCCCAGAAAATGCACAGAACTCCCAGTCTGTTACAAAGGGCCGTTCCTTGGTGCTGTTATGGTTGAATGGTGTCTTCCCAAAATTCATATGCTGAAATGGTGACCCTCTGGTACCTCCATATGTGACCATATTTGGAAACAGGGTTGTTGAAGATGAACAAGATGAAGTAGGCCCTAATCCAAATGATGTCCTTTTAAAAGAAGGGGACTTTTGAACACAGAGACAGAGATACATAGAGGAAGACGATGTGAAGACTAAGGAAGAAGACAGACATCTACAAGTCAAGGAGAAAGGCCTAGAACAGATCCTTCCTTCACAGACTGGAAGGAACCAACCCGGCCAACACCTTGATTTTGGACAGTGAGACAATATGTTTAAGCCACCCAATGTATGGTGCTTTGTTACTAGCAGACTAACACAGTTGTGAATGTCAGGTGTGACAGTTCTATGAGACAATGACATCAAGAGGACAGCATGGTTTTGAACCAGGTATGGTGGTGTACGCCTATGATCCCAGCAACTCAGGAGGCTAAGGCAGGTGAATTGCAAGTTTGAGACCAGCCTCAGCAACTTAGAGACACCCTGCCTCGAAATCAAAATCAAAAAGGTCTGGAGGTGTGGCTCAGTGGTGGAGCACCCTGGAGTTCCATCCTCAGTCCCCAGAAAACAAAAAGCAAAGAGGGCATTTAGCCCGAGGTGACCATCAAAAGGAAAAGTTGTCATGGCAGAAGACAGGGAGCCCTGATATGGAGCATCAGTCCCTCTTGTCACCTTTACCATAAGCAGGGCATGGCTTAAGGGTCAAGCAAAGCTCATTTCAAATGTGGGCTTCTTTGCTTTTCAGATATGGAAGTGAATCTGGATTCTGGGCTTCCTCCTGTGAAAAATGGCAATTGAATCCACTTCATAGTACTGACAGGATGAAATGGAGTTGGCCCGGGCCTGTCCACCTGAGACCCTCTCTGTGGGCCAGCTCCAGTTCTTTTCCCCCAGAAGCTGATCCTGAATTTGAATCTAAATGTAAGTGGTTTATTTGGGAAGGGATCTCAGGAATCTTCAGCAGGAAAGTACTCAAGTGACACGAGGCAGGAAAGAAGGCAAATAGGGATACGTAATTTAGCCAGCTATCATGGCAGTGACAAGAGTTGAATCCCATGGGAGACTCAGAAATGTTGTAAAACCATTGCCTCCAAGTTATCCTGCCTGAGGGATGAGGGAGCTAGGGTATTTACCCACCCACACCCGTCAAGCATCAGTTGAGGGCTGCTCTTGTTGATTCCTGAATGTATGAGATTCCTACTGCTGCTGTAACAAATTTCTACAAACACCATGGATTAAAGTCACACACTTTTATTATCTTTTAGAGGTCAGAAGTCCAAAATGGATTAGCAGGACTGCATTCCCTCTGAGAGCTCTAGGGAAGAATCTATTTCCCTGCCTTTTCTAGCTTCTAGAGTCTCCCACATTCCTTGGCTCATGGCCCATGTGTTAGTCAGCTTTCTATCACTGTAACGAAATAGCTGAGATAATTAACTGATAAAGAGAAAAAGTTTATTTTGGCTCACAGTTTTAGAGGTTCCTGTCCAAGAGCAGGCAAGTCCCTTACTTTGAGGCTCTAGTGGGTGTGCCAGATGGCAATGGCAGGGAGCATGTGGCAAAGCAAACTGTTCACCTCATGGCCAGAAAGCAGAAAGGAAAGAGGAAGAGACCTGGGTCCCACAACCCCCTTTGATGGGACACCTGTCATGACCTAAGGACCTTCCTCTAGCCCCCCCCCCCCAAGGTTCCCCTGTTCCTCGCAGTAGCACCACTCTGGGGACCAAGCCTTTAATAATGGACCTTTGGACAACACTTATCCAACCCACAGTACCCCATATCACTCTGATCTATAATGTTGTTGTCACATCTCTTTCTTTGCTTCCATTATCATATGACATTCTCCAACTCTGGCCCTCCTGCTTCCCTTTTGTATAAACCTACCCTGACAATTGCCCCGTCTCAAGATCCTTATTTTCACCCTATCTGCAAAGTCTATTTTACCATCAAATACAATGATCACAGGTCCTGGGAACTAAGACATGAACAACCTTGGGGACTATTATGCAGCCAGTACACTGAATCATTCTGGCCTGCCCCACACAAGCAGAGCTACCCTCTGGAGTGGGGGAAGCTCTTAGGTACACAGACAGAAATTCAGAAAAGGGTCTGGACTGGATAGGGGCGGGGGTCTAAGGCTGAGCAGCAGAACAGTTGTCAGCAAAGCAGAAAAGCAAAGATGGACAGAGAAAGTCACTGAATTGGCAGAGGCACAGCAGGTGGCCATAGTGGTCTCAGAATTCTCAGACCAAGGGCCTGGAAGAGGAATCCTGTCCTTAGAAAAATCAAAGGAGCCAAAGTAATACATTCACACATTGCATTCTCATGAGAACTATTTCATAACAGGGAAAGGCCATGCCATTGCTCCCATTTGATAGCTAAAGAAACTGAAGCTTGTGACTTGCTCCAGATTGCACAGTGGAGGAGCAAAGACTGGATCTTGCATCTCCTGACTTAATACCAAGTGCTGCTCTCACTGCCCCTCACCTAGCTGCAGCACAGCTTGGAACAGTCTGGAATGAGCCAGGCCTGTGGCCATACCTGAGAGGATGCCAGCCCCTCCGTCATATAATCTTCTACCTCTGAGCCTCTGAGTGCCTGGCTGAGCTGCTGGAATTGAGAGAGACCCAGCAGGACTGTTGATAAATTCGATTGCTTTACCAGAAGTTTAAAAATGTAGCCGCTCTGGTTGAGCATTGTTTATAATCTGTCTCTGGTAATTCGCCTCCTACGTGTGTACACGCAAGAGCAGTTGCCAAATCCTGTTGATGATCCCTCCCCGATCTCTCTCTCCCCCATCTGTCGCCTCTCCTTCCTTCTGACTTTCCTAGCTCAGAGCTCCATCGCCTCCCACCTGAACCATAGCAAAAGCCTCCTGGTGATGTCCCTGTCTCCCCTGCCCTAAGCCATCCGACGTCTTGCCTCCTAATGAACTCCAGCTACGATCAGTACAGGAGACATGGGTGGCACGTCTCTATTCCTCCAGACTTTTCTAGTTTGGTGTGCCCTGGCCGACTTTGATTGCCAGTGTCTGTATTTCTGTTCCTGAGGGTTTTTTCCCAGGACCACAAGTTGGAAGGGCCAAGGAAACAGTATCTCCAGAAAACAGCCCTCAAGCAATGATGGAAGGGGAGATGGGAGATAAATGCCCCAGCTCCCTGCTGTTCCGTTGGGATAACTCTGAGCTGTGTGGCCTACATTGTCTCCCAGAGTTCCCCATGGGATTGAGCTCCAGTTGCCCACAGTGTGGCTGACTTGATAACACCCTTTATATCTACCCTCCCTGACCCGTCTCACTTTTCTACTCCCCTGCCATTTCCCACCACCATCTTCCAAAGAACTCTTGTCCTTGAATCTTTCTCTCAGGGTCTGTTTTTGAGAAGCCCTAGCTCAGACTACGGGGTTACTCATCTATACAACAACTGGCCAGAGACTGTCTCGGTGCCCTCCTTGACCTGCTATCCAAGGCTCTCCTAGGCTGGCCCCAGTCTGTGCTTCCACTTGAACTTCCATCATGGAAGAGGTACAGAAGTCAAAGAGCATGGCTGAGCATGGCTGACTTACTTCCTGGTTGTGCATTCCCGTGCCTTCCACACAGTAGCCTAAGGGAAACATTCCAGATCCAAACTAAAACATGTTTCCCATACCCTATAAAATCAATTCCAAGTTACCAATAAGGCAAGAAGAGAAGGTGTTGATGATTTTTGAAGCTGGGGATAGTCCATGGAGGCTTATTTAGTTTATTTTGTATACACATGACAGTTTCCATAATAAAAAGCTGAGAAATAAAATCAGTTCATGTGTGTGATAGACATTGTTGGTGTCCTGCCCATTTGCCCTCATTCTTATGGCATCCACATACCACTCTGTCTGGGGGCATTCTCTAGTGTCAGAGCATGCTCAGTTCTTATGCAGAGCAGGTCAAGAGTGCCAGGGAACCAACACTCCCCACAGCAGCTTAGATGCATGGAGTATGTGGATGAACACTGTGGCTACCTCACCCTGGAGTGCAATAACTCTGAGGATGTTCCTCACCATCTCCCAGCAGCGCCCAGTTGGACCAAACCCCAGATGCTCTTTAGCAGACATGTACTGGCTTCCTCCTCTTCCCTCTCTGAGTCCCCCTCTCCCCTACTGGTATTGCAGTGATCCTCTCTCTAATAAAGTACTTATTACCAAATCCTGCTTGCCAAGTGTCTTTGTGGAGGAGCCAATGTAGGACAATATGTCACCACCACCACGAAAGTATTGCTTCTTCCCATGCTTGGAAATGAGGTCTTCCTCCTCTGTGTCTGTGGGGCACATTATGTGCACTCTGGAAGATTTAAGGGAGCTCCTTCTTAAAAATGTTTGGAAGGATGGCAAGATGGAGCATGGTAAAGAAGTTAACAGAGCAGAGTTTCAAGGCCTAGAGGCCAGGGTGAATGAAAATTAAGTGTGTCATTAATTCTGAATGACCCAAGCCTCCTATTTCCCTCCTAAGAGTCTTTTTACAGAAATAACCATGTTAGTACCTCATACTAATTGGATCAGGGTGGGCTCCTGCTTCTAGAAGCTTCCTTTTCACAGGGTCTGTAAGTGGAGAGCTTCAAAGGGTAGCAGGTGACATGGGAGACCAATTCCAAGCTCCCATATAGGCCCTAGTGAAGATGACACCTCTGTTGGGAGCATTTGGCTCCTAGGGCCTGAAACCTAAGCTCCATTACCTTGGGATCCTCATTAAAGATCTTGGGGGCCATGTGCATTTTGGAAGGGTGGGCAGTATGAGCAGTTTCTAGTCTACAGAAGTCTGAGGGACTCATGAGGCTCTTAAGACAGACAGGAGTCTCCAAGAAACCACTGGCCCAGGCAAGAGGGACCTCCAAGCCAGCACAATAAAATCATATGAAATTTCTTGCCTTCTGGAGTTATGGAAACAGACACTTTTGTGTCATTGGTGGGGTTGACTTCCAAACACAGGTTGAAAATGGCCATGCAGCTGTGTTATTTTCTCTTAGGACATTTGTTTTGGGAGCTGTGGGTCTCCATGTGGAACGTGCTGCTACCCAGTGAAGCTTTCATCTTTGATTTCATCAGGAAAACCCAAAAAGAAATACTTCGAGGAGTATAGGGAGTGTTGGCCAAAGGATGTGAAACTTCAGTTAGACAGGAGGAATAAGTTCAAGAGATGTATCGCACACTGTGGTGACTACAGTTAATGACAATATATTGTATATTCGGAATTGTTAAGAGAGCAGAGTTTAAGTGTGCTCACCACACACACAAAAATGATAAGTATGTGAGGTAATGTACATGCTAAATAGCTTGACTTTGTCATTCTACAAATGCTGTGGTTTAAATGAGTGCCTTAAAGTTGACATATTGGAAACTTGGCCCTCAATGTCACAGTGTTGAGAGGCAAGACCTTTAAGAGGTTATTAGGTCAGGAGGCCTGAGCATTTGTGAATGGATTACTGTTGTTATCATGGGAGTGAATTCATTAGAATGAAAGTAGATTAGTTACGAAGGCAAGTTCAACTCCCTCTTGGTCTCTCACATTGTCTTGCCCTTCTGCCTCCCACCATGAGATGATGCAGCAAGAAGGTCTTTTCCAGATACTGGTCCCTCAACTTCAGACTGCCCAGCTTCCAGAACTGTAAGAAATAAATATCTTTTCTTTATAAATAACTCAGTCTCAGGTATTCTGTTATAGCAACACAAAATTGACTAAGACAATAATGTATACATGTATCAAAACATATGCCATAAATGTAAATAATTTTCACTTGTCAATAATAATATAAATGCTTTTTAAAAAACAAAAAAAATGAAATATAGAGAGATGCTCAAGGATTCCCAGTTTTTCTAGCCTCCAGTTATCTGTGCCAATAGCCAGCAAGATCCACCAAAAACATGAATGAGTAGGCCTTCAGATAATTAAGTCCTTAGCCTTTGAGCTAACCCTACTGACACTGAGTGGAACAAAAAAGGTCTGTCTTCACCAAGCCATGCCCAAATTGTAGATTTTTGAACAAAATAAATGTTGTCTTAGCTACTAGATTCTGTGGTGACTTATAACATAGTAATAAGTAACCAGAACAACCATGCCACCCCTGCAAATTGTATGGTTGTTGAATTCTCAAAGCCCTCTCCAACCGTGGCACAGACAACACTATGTGCTCACCAATCTCTATTTTATTTATTCTTTGGGCACACAGGATGACTACATTTCCCAGCAGCCTTTGCAGTCAGCTGGGGCCAATAACTAGGTTCTAAACAGTAAAATGTGGCACACTGAGATCTGATCTCTAAACCTTTCTACCCAATCCTATATGCTCTCTCCTGTCCCTCAAATGTCCTAAGATGGAAAGGACCAGTGGAGAATTTCAAGATGGAAGAAGCAAAAGATGGAGTAGCATAGGCTCCTGAGTCACTTCCTAGAAAACAGGATGTCAATATCTGCAGTCATTGTTCTAGCAACTAACCTTCCCCGAGTAATGTATACTTATCTTATTTTCACCTCCAAAGAACCTTTCATGTTGTATCTTATGCCTATATTCATAATTATTAATGTTCCTGTCTTGGCTTCTATACTAGTCTATAAAACCCCTTGGGGCAAATTATACGCTTGAGTACCTGTGTATCCTCCACATACTTGACACGGTTCCCTGCCTGTTCTGCAGGCTCAGTCATTATCAATACCACTTGCTGACATTTATTGAATAAATACTATAAATTCCACATTTTGATATCTTTACTCTATGCCATAACACCACAAGATAGTTATTATTAGTACTGTCAACTTAAGAAATTGAGGATCAGGAAGGTTAAGCAATTTTCTCAAGGCTGTTCAGCTAGTGCTGTCTAGTTCCAATGCCTATGCATTTCCTCACCACCCTCTCTGCCTGAGCATGGCGCAGGTTGGCACACACCCTTTCCAATGTTCAGGACCTGTGAAGACAAAACTCAACCACTTGAAAGTGGTTACATGCCCCTTTTTAGAAGAGGGCTTTGTGCTCACCCAAACAGCAGCACCCCAGGCTTCACGGCTTTCATAGTGGCCAAGCTTGGGACACAGGTCTCTCTAGTCCCAGGAGCCCCAGTCATACTGAGGCGCAACAGGAAGCCTTCCCAGTATGTCTCATGTGGCAGGGTGGCTCCAGCTGCTTCCTGCACCCTTCGACCAGCCACCCAGGCACCTCGGGGCTGGTGAGAACATCCACCAAGGCACACGGTGTGGTCATTCATCCTGCCCACTTTTCCCAAGGCCAGCTCTGCATTCTGCTACGTTGATAATGTAAACCCACCAAGAGAGAAAGAAAACTTGAGATCGTGCATGCACGTGTGCATGCTCACGTGCACGTGTGCATGAAGGGACTTGCTTGGAAACGCCAACCCCTCACCAAAGATGTTCCCAGCCCTCATTTGTACACACAGTCTTCAAACATCAAAGTGTTTGTTAAGCGTAAATATTTTTATTCGCTCCCCTCCTTCGCCTCCCTCTCCTCTTCCATCCACGATCTGAGCTCAGTGGATGCCAGGAGACCCCTCTGACTCAGAGCCAGTAAGGATGGGTTTTGGAAAAGGGCACTTCCAGGTCCCAGCGGGCAGTCGGCAGCTGAGCCTGACAGCCGCCCGGGACTTGGCTCCCAGCAGCAGGCTCCTAGCTTGGCGCCTGTTTCCATAGAAACGGGCGGGCCAGGATTGGCAGCCGTGGGAGCGTTCCCCACGCTGGCTGCTATTGAAGTGTTCCTGGGTGTACCTCCCCTCCCCTGCCACGCCTTGCCCAGGCCTGTCCTGGAAAAGTGCCCAAATAGAGGGGAGCTGGAAGGCTTCCCTTGAATTCGGAGGCACCAAGACCCTGAGATGACACCTTGCTGAGAGCAGTTGTTGGCCTCCAGTCCCCTGCCATCCTTCATTGGGTACTCGATGCTGTGCCCAGTGTAGATATCCCACAGCACCCACCCTCCTGGCAGAGACCCAAGAGCCCATCCAGAGAGCCCAGGTGGGGTTATGCTCAGAAGAGGCACCAAGCCACAAGGGGCAGCCACTTGTTCTCATCCGGTAAAGCCCTGTTATTAAGTACCTCTCAGCTCCACGGTTTCCTGGACCCTGCAGGTCAAATTGTGCTCTGCCTCTTCATTTCCCGCCACCCCTGCACTGCGCATCTCTCATTAAACACAAGCCTGCAAACAGAGCCGCTTTCCGGGTCTCCAAAGCGGGCGCGATGCGGGCTCTGGCAGAAAAAATGAAGAATGAGCACACAGGTTGCTGCCTTGGAGAGGACGCCTCCAGGGAGACGCTGGTCCAGGTTCTGGCTGTCACCACAGTCTGAACCCGAGTCTCCCACTGTTGTTCTTCTGGACATTGTCGGGCTTGTTTGTAGCCTCTTTAGCCTTCCCTACAGAGGGGGCTTCATCCAAGCTCTGCAAAGTTCAAAGGATGCTCTGGGAGAAGCCAGGGGTTTGCTGGCGGGGCTGAGGAGGCTGGAACTCCTGCTCCTAGCTAGAGGTGACAAGCCACCAGCAGGAACGAAACAGCTCTTAAAGCGGAGGACACTCAGAACTATTGATCAAGGATGCACAGACTACATCTATAATTAGACCCAGAAAGATGCTGGCACATCAGAAAGAGAGAGAGAAAGACATGACCGTGGCTTTGTCAAGCCAGAAATGCATCAGGGTTTCAAAAACAAACAAAAACCCCCCACCCCTGCAAAGGTCCCATGCTGTTAATTCCTCTCTCTAAAAAGTCCCCTGTGAGTCACACACTTCAACCCTACATGGAGCAGCCAAATATTATAAAGACCCTGCTCAGAAGGCAACAACAGCTGACTATGGAGAGTGATCACAGCTAGACCTCCCAGCTCCGTGACGCCCATGACCTTCCAGAACCGAGCAGCTCAGCAACTGGTGCCCTGAAAACCCAGGCAGCAGTTACCTTTGGAAAGTTGTTTGCCTTTTGCATTATTAAAAGTGGCAGGAGAGGCTTGATTTCTGGGCGTTTTGTGGCATTCATTCTTTCTTTGGTATAATGAATCTGATTGGGGAACTGCTGTTCAAATTTGGAGGGGGAGAGTCCATTAGAAAGAAATACTGTTGGTTGGGGCCGTGGATTGCTTGTGGCGATCTGCCTTTCCTAAGTGCTGCTTTTTTTGAAAACTCATTCCTGCGGTAGGAAAATAAAGCAGATTTCAGACACTTAAGAGATCATTTTCAGAATGGTCTAGATGCACGCTGGTGTGCTGGTACATTTGCCTCTCATTGTTTTTTAATCACTATTTTGTCAAGTTTAATTGCTGCCACGCTAACAACCCAAACGGGAGTGAAACAAAATAGGAGATATCTATCATTGGTGAGAGCGTTTTGATAGAATCCATATCCATTTACATCTTCCCCACCGAATAACAAAAACGGAAAATAGAAAAAAAGCTTTCTCCATTGCTGGTAGAAAGATCCCCTGCATTGCTCTGGGTGGGGACATTGCCAGGGTACCAGGCAAACAGAGTGGCCTCTCACACATCAGCTTAGTCGCTTAAAAACTGGGACCTGGGGTTTTCTTGCCTAGATTTTTCCATTCAGGAATATCGTGAATTCTTGCAAGTTCTACAAACGTGGAAGTTTTGAAAGCATAGACATCTTGCATTCATTCTATACGTGATGCCAGGGTCTGCTCTCTATTCTCCTTTGGAGTCTGGTGACGGCCACAGAGAGACATCACTCAGAGCCCCTTCAGGAAAGAACTCGCTGCCAGCTGCTGTGGGCGTGGCTAGCTGACACCCTCCAGCTGTTGGCTTCAGCCGAGCTGGCCCCAGTTCTTGAGCTGAGGCCACTCATGTTCCTCTAGGGGTGGCCCACTGCCAATAGCCAAGCAAGGGCCAGCCATTTATGCCCAACATGGGGTTCCTCTGATCTGTGCGTTGGCTTAGAGCTCCCACTGGGTTGGTAGTGACTTTTCAGGTGCAATCCCACCTGATGTCCCCACTTCTGTCCCACCCCCTCCCCTTCTCCTTTCACAGGTGCTACTCCTGGGTTATTATTTTGTGCCCAATTTCATTCAGTCCTTTCTGAAAGCCACTGAAAGCCTAAATCATCTCTCACAATCATTAACTCCATCTCAGCCTCTGCTTCCTGGAGAACCAACCTGAGATTGATCTTTTTCCCACAAAATGGCTTTTTAGATCTTAACTTCTGGCTGCCTCTGAGGGCTACTAGATGAAAATATACTGGTGATCTGCTGAATACCGGGAACACTCAGGGATTTTCACAACCAAGAGAAAATGCCAGGCAGCTGTTGGGAATGATAGGGGTGTGACTCAGTGAGTTTTTGAAGACAGCTGGTTCAAAGTCGGGTTTCCAGAAAGGCCAGTATAGGACCCGCATCTGGCAACTTGAAGAAGTGCAAACAAAATATCTGCTGTCCTGTCACAGAAGCAAAAGCTCAGCTCTGGGACCAGGAACATGGAATTAGGACTTACGTTTCAACAGGACTGGGGCTTGTTGTCACTGAAAAGGTTACCGATCCCTTGGCTCTCCAAGTAGAATGGTCAACACCTCCTTAAAAGTAAAGACATGCAGCTGGGCACAGTGGCTCACACCTGTAATCCCAGTGGCTCAGGAGGCTGAGGTAGGAGGGTTGCTAGTTCAAAGCCAGCCTCAGCAAAAGCAAGGCACTGAGCAACTCAGCGAGACCCTGTCTCTAAATAAAATACAAAATAGGGCTGGGGATGTGGCTCTGTGGTTAAGGGCCCCTGAGTTCAATCCCTAATACCAAAAAAAAAAGGTCAAGATCGGGGCTGGGGTTGTGGCTCAGTGGTAGAGTGCTCACCTAGCACGTGCGAGGCCCTGGGTTCGATCCTCAGCACCACATAAAAAATAAATAAATAAAGGTATTGTGTCCAACCACAACTAAAAAATAAATATTAAAAAAAAAGTCAAGAGATGCATGTCTTGCTTACCCTTCCAGGGTCTAGATCTGTGCCTGGTACATGATTATCGTTCAATAAATTCTTGATGGATGAATGAATGAATTAATTTCATATACATCATTTCATTACTCTCATATTAACGCTCCCACATGGCCTTGAGAATGAAGTACAAACACCTTCGTGCGGTGGACAAGAACTGTCGCCACCTGGCTTCCATGGACCCTGCCCTCCAGCTAAAACTCATAGAATTAGCAAAGTGGCCTAGCCCGCAGTCTGGCTAACTCAGCAGTGTCTGTGTCCCCAGTAATTTTTGGCAGGTCAATGCCTACTCATGCTTAAAAGACTTCCTGTGACTTTGCTTTCTGTCCCTTGCCCTGACTCCCAAAGGTAATGAGGGGCCTATAAATCCCAGGTCCCCCAGACAAAAGACAGTATACACGATTCTTTCCTATGTCTCCTTCCAGGAAGGCTTTGGCTTAGGGACCCTCATTAGCACTGTGTCTTGTGCCATGTAGTAATAATACCTCTCATTTGAATTCAGAATTCACTCTGTTCTGGACACCGTCCTAAACCCTCAGTATATGTTAACTAATGGAGGCCTTATACCATTCCCATGAGGTAAGCATTATTTTTACTTTCACTTTGCAGGCAGAGAAGCTGAAGCACAGAGAGGTCAAGTAACTTGCCCAAGGTTACACAGCTAGTAAGTACTATACCTAAGCAATCTGATGACAAAGTGTATGCTGCTCCCCAGTTTATCATTCCCCTGCCTGTGTGACTGGTGACTGCATTGAGGCCTGATTGGTGGAAGGGACTCAGCCCAAGCCAAAGCAGGTGGAAGCCAGTGCTTACCACTGTGGCCTCTGGCAAGCCCAGCCTTAACCCCCTTCACCCCACTGGCTGCAGGCTGGTCATTTCCACCTGGCACCTATCTACCAAGAAACCTAAGCCACCTGGCTATTTATTAGGATGTACTCTTACCTCTAAGAGGCCAAAGATGAAAACCATGGACAGAGCTGAGGAAGATTGGCCAAGGAAATGATCTGCACGATCCTGGCCTCATGACCCTGTGCTTCTCCAATGCACAAGGAAGGACAGAGAGGCACACACCCGGTGTCAGGCAGAGGGCCAGGCAAGGCCTCGCCTCATGATGCCCCCGTGATGGAGAGGTGGGCATCTTCTTCCTCCTGCAGATTGCACTGGGTAAGTGGCAGGGCCAGGGGATGAGTCCAGGCAGTGTGACTCCAGGGCACAGGTGTCTAACCACCGTGTGGACAAGAGCAGCACCGATGGCCTCCCTGCTATCCAGGGTCCGGCCAAGGCTGACCGCTCCTCCCTCATCAGCTCCTGTCTCCCTTCACGTGGCTCCCCGCTTCCTTTCCTTTGCCTGGTCTTCCCAGCCCTTTCCCAGCCGCCTTCCCCAACACTCCCTTCCATGCATTTGAGTGTCCTCTGCTGACTTTGGGGTCCCACTTGGAGGCTACGCTGAGCAGCCCAGTTCCAAGCAGCTTCCCCTCCCCTAACTGACAGCCAACTAGTTCTGCCACCGATGCTGAGTATTGATTGTGGCGACAACCTGGCAGGCAGACACACACGGCGGCCCCTGCCTTGGGAAGTCTAACCTTTGCTCCCAGCAGGAAGAACAAATAACACGTATCAGCTCTTCTGCCTTTGCGGGAACAGACGGGGGACACGTTCCTCTCAAGCTTTCACGGTGATCTTTTTGGTTGATGTTTCCGATTTCATTCATTCTTCCAGAAAAGGTGACCAAGCCCCACTGGGTGTGGGCCAGGTGCCCTGGAGGCACTCAGAGAATTCAAGTCCTGATCCAATGTGCTGGTACAACCCAGCATCAGGGTGGCAGACACCAACGCCTAGGAGCGCAACAGGAAGACAACGCAAAGGTGTGTGAACAGCTACTTCAACAAGGGGAAGAGCCCTACTGACACCCCACCCCATGTCCCCTGGGAGCACCCCTAGTTTACTTGCAGCCACACGGTAGACAATCTGTGCGCTACTGGCTTCCCACCTCCACTGCCTGCCTGCTTCGGCTCTGCTGTCCCGAGGCTTCTTCTAGAATCAGGGGCAGGCCAGGCTTCATAATTGGTGGCGCTCAGTGTAAAACGCAAACTCAGGGCCTCTTGCTCCAAAAGCAGGGCACTTGCTCCCTCTGTCCCGCGCACTCTCTTGCCTACCTGTCCCGGGGATTTGTATTCGCTGGTTGTTATTCTCAGGACAAGTGCAGACCCTCCTTGGAGCCCTGCCCCACAGCTTGGCACCCACCCAAGTCTCTTGTGCCTCTGCCAGGTTCCTGCTAGGGGCGATCAGTGGTGGCGACAGGGTGGAGGCAATGGGCAAGTGGCCAAGAGCCCCTCCCAGGGAGGCTCCAAGCTCTGGGAGCTTGCTGTGATGTCCCATTAGGCTACACTTACCAAACACAATTTCAAAGATAAAATCATTATGAATTGCAAGATGGCAACCTACGGGCATTAAACTCCAGGCAGGGGTCTCCCTTCTGCAAAGACTATACACTCCGACTAGGGGAGTTTTCTCACTCACATGTGGGCTTTACCCTCAAAGTATGAGGCAATTCATGGTTCTGGGGACAACCCGCAACCCGTGGGGGCAGGAGTTAGTGGATAAATGCCAATCTGCCCTTCTAGGGCGTATTCTACATATGGTAACCAGAGGGGGTTGAGCCCGGCTGCCCATATCAGCAACCTGTTCATGAATACATGTTCTCTCCCTCCCTCCGCCCATTCACCATGGCCCTTGATACAAAGGCTTCTTTAAGAGGTAACTCAAACTAAGCCCCGCAACAGTTTGGAGGGTACATTGGTTTCCCAGGATTGCCAGAACAATGGACACAAACGGGGTGGCTTCAAAGCAGAGAAATGGATTCTCTCACGGTTCTGGAGGTCAGAAGTGCCAAATCACAGTGTTGGCAGGGCAGTGCTGCCTCCAAGGACTGCAAAGGAGGGTCCTTCCTAGCTCTTCCAGCTTCAGGCAGCTCCCAGCATTTCTTGGTCTATAGCCTTATCTTTCAGCCTCTACTTCCTTCATATGGCTATCTTCTCCCTGTGTCTATTTTACTCTTTTTTTCTTCTTTTGGTTCCAGGGATTGAACTCAGGGGCACTTAATCACTGAGCCACATCCCCAGCCTTTTTTATTTTTTATTTTGAGAAGGATCTCATAAGTTGTTTAGGGCCTTGCTAAGTTGCTGAGGCTGACTTCGAACTTGTGATCCTCCTGCCTCAGCCTCCTGAGCCACTGGAATTACAGACATGTGCCACCACACCCGGCTCTATTCTACTTTTATAGTCACCAGTCATATGGATTAAAGGCCCACCCTACTCCAGTATGACCTCCTCTTAACAACTTGTGCTGACAACTTCCCTATTTCCAAATAAGCTCACATTCTGAGATAGAGGGGCTAGGACTTCAACATATCTTTTGGAAGAACACGACTCAATGTCATAAAAGGAAGTTATCATGGGAGAAGAGAATTTGACCTATGTCTCAACAATTCCCCTCAAACTATTTTGGAGCTAAATACTTTGGGAATCATGTTCAAGTACAAATTCTGCTTTGGGGTGTCCAGGTGGACCCAGCCAGTCTACTTTTTTAACTTGCTCTCTCATGATGTGATGCCTGTTTAATAGAAAGGTCTAAGATAGAAAATGGCTAGAGACACATGTATTCATCTTCCATGACTCAGTCTTAATGAACCACAAACTCACATGGTGACATCTTCCCTACTGTGGAGAAAGAAAGTGTCACTTATGGCCCTGTTTGGTGGAGGTTTGGGGCAGGCCACCTCATAGGTACTAGCCAGTCTGTGACTTGGCTACCTTTGGGAAGCACCCAACCATCCTTGGTCCCATCAACACATGAATGGGTGGCAGATACCTGTTGCACTGGCCTGGCGATATCTCATTAGAATTTCTCAGGCCTCTATTTCAGCATGACAAGAATTCTAAGCTTTGGTCTTGAAAATAATATAAACAATTTATATCAAAAGGATTTGAAAACTGAAATATGCTGTTTAAATATTGAGATGCAGACATCTCAGTGACTTAAAGGGCATTAGGTAGTGGATAGTAAATCAAATCAGCCCAGATCTATTCAAGGTTCAAACCACCAATTCAAGAAAGGTTTTGCTCCAACTCCCAGGACTTTGCAGGCTAAGTAACTCACAGGACACTAGCAGACCTAGCCCTGCTCTGTTGCAAAAAGATTTCAGATGTACTCGATGTATTTGCATTCAGTTTTAAGAATTCTAGTTTACTAGGTATATTAGCCAGCTAATTCTATAGCGATGCCCAATAACAAACATCCCCAAACTCGATACAAATGGTCCCTGTTGTGACAACAGTTCAACCTAATGATGTTTTGACATTACAATGGTGTGAAAGTGATACACATTCACTAGAAACAGTGCTTCAAATTTTAAGTTTTGATCTTTCCTGGGCTGTTGAGATGCTGAAACACACAAAGAACAACAAATGGCCCTCTATAGTGTACAAGCATTTGGCAGGGGGTGGGGTGGTACTAGGGATTGAACTGAGGGGCACTCAACCACTGAGCCCCATCCCCAGGCCTATTTTGTATTTTATTTAGAGACAGGGTCTAGTGAGTTGCTCAGGGCCTCACTAAGTTGCTGAGGCTGGCTTTGAACTCGTGATCCTCCTGCCTCAGCCTCCCAAGATGCCAGGATTACAGGCATGCGCCACTGCGCCCAACAGACCTCTGTTTCTTTATCCGTAAAGTGGGAATAATAACACTGTACACATACACAGGTTGTTGTTCATATTTAATGCAACATGCTTTGCAAAGAGGTCAACCTTGCTCCTGACACTTGACCTTCACTCAATACATGGAAGTTAGTGTGCATCCACAGTCCCTTATCCAGACCACAGGGATGGCTAGGTTCCAGAGCTATGCATTTTCCAGATTTGAAGGCCATCATACAGTGCATTGACCACCCACTACAAGAAACCCTGACACAGTCCAGGGCAGCACCTCACAATCAACCTCGGTGACACGTGTGCAGCAAAAACACACCAACAGTCACCTTAACTGGGGTTACACACGGCCTCACGCAGCCTCCCATCAGTTCAAGCCAGGTTTTTGCCATCAGAGGAGCGTGGGGCCGAACCCTGGTTTGGGGGGACTGGGGAGTCTTCGTGCTGCAGGTGAGTGGCTTCATTAGCAGAGTGAGGGGCAGGATCAAGAGGGGAGGGGCAGGTGGTGGAGCAGAAGGCCTCGGAAGGGAGGTGAGCGGAAAACCAGCCAGCAGGCAGAGGCTGGTGGGAAAGCAGGCAGGCTGCTCCTGCATTTCTAGTAGTGTCATTTCGCTCCCCAGAGGCCTTGAAAATATTCCTTCCCAGACCCCCTCTATCAGTCACTGAATAGCTGAATAAATGGATGCAAGGCAATGAATAAATAAACAAACAGAGCGGGACAGCGGAGCAGCTGCGTTCTGCACCCAAAGAGAGACAGCCACCTCTTTCCACAGGGCATTCCAGAAGGTGCACAGGAGGACCCCCGGGCATGCAGGGGTAGGAGGCATTGGTCAAGGTGAACATTCACCTGGTCTCCAGCTGTGGGGCTGGAGGGGGGACACAGCTGGGGGGACCACTCACTACCAAGGCAGTTGACCTTGGCGGGGAGGGTGGGCGATCTAGCCTTTCAGCCTGGAGTTTTATAAGCCCCAGGAACCAAATAATTCTATTATCCTGGGTTTGTTCCCAGGTCCCTGAGAGCAGCCTCTGGTGGATCATTAGTAGGGACACGTGCGCGCGTGCACGCGCATGTTGCCCCTCATGTACCAGCAGAGACATGCAGAGAAAAGAAAGCAATTGTTTTCTGGGAACCCAAAGGGAGCTGAGCTGGGGGAGAGGGAGGAGCGTGTCCTCCTCCCCCATGTCTCTTCTTATTTTGCATTTCTCATTACATCCTCATGTCACGGGGCTGCTGGCTGATTTATAATTTATTGGTTTAGTGTCTCGCGGCAGGGAAAGGATGCTACGCTATATTTTTCAGGGACACTCAATTCAACTTTGGTGAAGCAGCCAGGGCCACAGCTGTGCGGGGCACAGAAGAAAGATGTGCACAAGGAGGAGGCCAGAGAGCCCCACACTGACGAGTGTGTCCCCACTAAATGCCAGGCTCCCGTCACAGACGCCGGCCTGCACGGGGGTTTTGTTTAAGTGGAGGGTTTCTAATTGGATTTTGGAAATCCAATCTCAATCAGCCATGTAAACATGCATCTCCAATTCCGGGCACTGGGCTCCGTGGACTTGGTAGAGTCGCGCTTTGGTGGTTTCCCATGGCAGACTCTGCGACTGGGAATCACACAAAAGTAATTTTATTAAGTTCTGCCAGGAAAAAGCGATAGAGCACTGTATTCATTTGCTGTGACAAAGTACCATGCACTGGAAGGTGGGGGAGGGGGGGCTGACACAGCAGAAATGGATTGTCTCATGGTCGTGGAGGTTGGAAGTCCAAGTTCAAAGGTGTCAGCAGGGTTGGTTCCATCTGAGGGCTGTGGCAGGAATCTGTCCCTGCCTCTCCCCCAGCTCTTGGTGGCTTACTGGCCATCTTCAGGGTGATCCAGCTCATAGAAGTATCACCCTGGTCTCTGCCTTCACACCCACATCACCTTCTCCCTGAACGCGTGTCTGAATTCAAATTCCCCTTAGGGGCCACCCAAATGGCATCATTTTAACTTGATTACTTCTTCGGAGACCCTGTTTGCAAAGGACACATTCAGGGGTACTACGGGTTAGAACCTCATCACTGAATTTAGGGTGTACACGATTCTGCTAATAACAGGTAGTAAGGAAGTGTACAAGGGATTCCTGAGATAGCAGACACAGGTCACCTTTAGAGATGTCCCAACTGGGGTAAAAGGAAGCTGAAGTATTGGTTAATGGAAGCCCCCAGACGGACATCAATTCTCAGACACTCCCAGCCCTCCCCTCCAGTAGGTAACAGGGGTGCTGGCTCTTGGGAATGGAGAAGGTTCTCAGGGGCGTGTGGGAAACACAGCATTTGCTATAAACCCCTAGTTCCTGTTTCTATTCAGAAGTGACTATGCCTCTGATAACTTATCTACCTACTGCAAGTGAGGGACACAGGTCCATTTCAGAGCCTGGAGGGCAGAATAAAACAGGACAGTAAAAGCACAGGTTTCCAGAAAAATCTAGGTGGATATTGACATTGAAAAGCCAGTTGTTATTTTTGCTAGGTTTTTGTTGTTGGTGGATTTTAAGCAGGACAGCGGGGGTGGGTGAGGATCATGTTGAGACACACGACAGAACTGTCGTTCTTGTGTAAAGCAGGGAAAGGGAAATACACTTTGGGGGAAGTGGTAATGATCGACTCTTGGGGTTAGAATCACAGTCTTTGATTGAATAACATGGCAGGGTTCTGATTCAATAGTAATCCGATTTGGGTGACACACCAATAATAAATTCTCCAGCAAACTGAAAAATTCTGTAGGGTAATGGAAAGCATTCGAACCCCATGGTTTTCATTGAATTAAATATGAAAATGTATCATACAATCGATATTGCAATATTTGATTCAATCAGCATTTCAGGATGGGAACCGTTTTCTTCCATTTGTTTTTATGCTGTCGCGAAATATTTCAATTTGCTTCAGAATTTATTATTGACAAATCACCCTAACAGCCATTGGGGGTTGGGGTAGGGAGCTGAGAGAGGCTGGGCCTAGAGAAATTGCCAGGTACTGGGGAAGACTGGGGTGGAAATCCATAAAGGGGTTGATTGTCCACAGCAAGGGGTGGAGTGAGGACATTTGTCACTGCTAGAGAGGAGCTGAGATGGGTCGTCCTGTCTTTCCCCCATAGAGGTTACTCTCAGAGGCGTGTTGGCAGTGATGCCTACTCTGATAAATGAGCAAAATGGGTATCTCCACCTCCTCTTCTCTCTGACCCAAGCCCCCACAAAGAAAGGGCTTTCATCTGGACTCCAAGAATGTTATCTCTGTAACCCTGAAATAAGTGTCCTGGAACCATGTACGAATACCAGCATGGAGTCTCAGAAGCGTGGGGCTGAATCTGGAGATTTCTACTAACTAGCTGTGTGGCCCTGGGAAAGTGACTTGAGTGCTCTGAGCATCTCTTTCCTTATTTGCAGAATAGTGATAAATTCTACCTACTTCACTGAGCTGTGTAATTAGTAAATGAATGCATATTAAATTAATGTGTGTGTCAGGCTCCATACATCATCAGTCACTAGTAAATGGAAATTATTATTACTACTATTATTATATCAATTATCTCTTGCTATGTAGTTAACTTACAGTCTTAATGACTATAAGCAATAATGATTCTTCCAGTTAGTTCCTCTGGTCCAAGCTGGGCTTCAAAGATCTTGGCTAGGATCACATAGGCATTTGTGACCAGTTAGAGGCTTACCTGGAGGCTAACTAGTCCTAAGTGGCCCTGATCACATGTCCAGAGGTTGGCTAGCTGTTGGCAATGGTGGTGACGGGGCCATGTGTTCAGCACCCAGCAAACAAGTACAAGATGTGACATGGCAGTAGCTTCCAGCAGGAGGGTCAACTCTGAAATTCAAGACTGGGCTTGTGTCACATTTGCTGATAATGTTTCTCACTGGCCAGAGCAAGACTTGAGAAGAGCTCAGATTCAAGGGGTACAGAAAAGTTTCACCTCCCCAGACACACATGCACGATGTGAGGACATAGATTCAAGGAGAAGAAGACAAATGGCAAAAATTATAATTATTATCAAAACCATTTCTCTGAAGGAGTTTCTTATCTCAGGAAAAGACACAAAACACCTTTCTCACCAGCCTGACGCTTCTTGAGGGCAGGAGATCTTTGCATCTTTTATACTCAGAAAGGTAGGAGGTAAAAATGCTTTCAGAATGAATTATACAAGTATAATTATATAACTTTGTAAAAGGGATTACTTTTAGAAATACATTCCTACTGGTGAGTGAAGTTATCAAAGTGCAGGTTTATGAGAGTATTTGCATTTCTAAGCTAATGGCAGGAGGGGAATTTGGCTTAACACAAATAGAAGTTCTGGGGGGAATTTGAGTAATCATCAGTGGGAAGCTATTTTCAACAAGAATCTCTCTCCCATGGTCCTCAAATTGCACCATTAGACAACTTTCAACTCCACTTATTATAAGTGCAGCTTCCTTGACTGTGTCTCCCTGGGGAAGGGGGTAGCTGATGACACTTGCTCCATTTTCCAGGTCATTATTAGTCACCCCTGGGATTCTGGACTTCACCACTTCACCAGCTTTAAGTGCACCTGGGAAGAAGGTAAAAAAGTTAGCACAAGTTCATTGGAATTCAGAAAGGAGATGAGACCAAGGTCAAAGTGGAGCTGATGTTTACTGAGAAACTACTATGTGTTGGGAACTGTTTGGGAGCTTCTATCCTAATAGCTGATTCAAAGAGATCAAAGCCAGAGAAAGCCAGAGGCAGGGGCTGACCCTAAGGAAAACTGCAAAGTGTTAAAAGTCCTAAGTGCCAGGTTAGGTGACGTGAGGTCTGTTCCATCTCAGCTCCTCACAATCCTCCAGCTCTTCCTGTAGGCATTGGGGACAGCTGAGAGGTGACAGACAGGACAACATAGGCATTGGTCTCCAGGGAAACAAACCCTGTTTATGCAAAGCAGACATGGGTCCCATGCCCAGGACTTCCTAAGCCTATGTACCAGTCAATGTTCTAAGCATGTGCACTCATAAGTTCATTTAATTCTTACGCCACCACTTTATCAGGGAATTTTTGCTGCATACCACATCATGGGGAAGGCTCAGTGGCATGAAACAATCAACATTCAGTTCTCAAATATCTGCAGGCTTTAGCTGATCTGGGCCAGCTGGGCTGAGCGGCTCTGCTGTACTTGCCTGGGCTTGTTCATGAATCTGGGTGTTGGCAGGGGCGCGTTGATCTAGGCTGATTGCAGCAGGAGTGACCCGATTCTGCTCCACGTGTCTCACAGTCCAGCAGGCATGTCCTCGTGGCTGTTGCAGAGCCACAAGAGAGCAAGCCCCGCTGCACAAGGCCACTTTGAGCCTTCTGAATTGTATCAAAACTGCCAGCATCCCATTGGCCAAAGTGAGTCACGTGGCTAAGCCTTGAATAAAGGGGTAGGGTAAAACACTGTCCATAATCACAGGATGACTCTTCAAAGTTATAAGGCAAAGGACATGAATTCAGGGAAGACTAAGGAACTGAGATCAATCGCGGAATCTACGACAAAGAAGTAGGTATTAGCAGAGAAAATTGAAGGTGTGCCGGGCACTGGAGTTCACACTTGTCATCCCAGTGGCTGGGGAGGCTGAAGCAGGAGGATCGCGAGTTCAAAGCCAGCCTCAGCAACTTAGGCACTTAGCAACTCAGTGAGACCCTGTCTCAAAATAAAACATAAAAAGGGCTGGGGATGTGGCTCAGTGGTTAAGTGCCTCTGGGTTCAATCCCTAGTACTGGAAAGAAAAGAAAGAAAGAAAAGTAAAAGAAAAAAAGAAAGTTGAAGGTGCTTGGCCAAGGTAGCACATCTAGTAATTGATGTATCCACAACTTGACCTCAGGCCATCTGCTCTCGCCCACTCCTCTTTACCATTTCACTTCTTAACTCTGGCTTAATCCAGAGATAAATCTAAGAGGATGGGATATATGGACTGTGTCACCTTCAGGAAATCCTCCATAAATATATTTTTTTTTTCTTCCAGCCTTGGCAGGCATTAAGCCACAGTGCATTCAAGGTTAGAGACCTAGTCAAATACTCAGAGTTCACGAATTAAGTGTTACCATTTGGATGTGGGGCCACATGCTTTAACAATTAGCCTCGCTGGGATTTGACATTTGGGGTAGCTCGAGAGCCTGGTGAGGACATGGGCTGAAGTGGGAGGGGGTGGGGCTGTAAGGTTACATCATCAGCCCAGCCAAAGCTGAATTCAGAAACTACTTTGGTTCTTTTTAAAGCAGAAGAGAAAAGACTACTCTAGAATTTCCTCCCACACAGTCTTGTATCTTAACCTTTTATCAGGGGGGCCACAGACCCTTTGAGAATTGATGAAAGTTAAAGATCAGCCCTTCAGAAAAATGTACACATGCCAGAATTCTCCATAAAATACATGTGTTGAGAAACACCTGTGTGGCCCCGTCCAGCATCTGTGATGAGATGGAGCAGGAATCATTTTCGGCTGGATGGTTTTGAAAGCAGATGTCCAGCTCTGGAGGTTTCAGTGAAGAGCTCTCGGGCTGTTTAACCTTGAACCACACAACTTCCCCTGGCAACTCAGGGTAAAGTAGGCCCCTGGCTAAATTCCACATCAAGAGGTGATACGCAAGAAGACACCTCTGCTTCCTATTCATGCTTCATCCGGGCTACTCCAATAGTATACCCAGAAGCTTCTAATTCCTGTCACTCCTGTCCCACGGCTAGCAAGAGCACATTAGCCACGACAGCATCAGTTTTCCCAGGAAGCTGCAGATGCAGAATTCTTCATCTCTGGCCTGAGCCTAGCAGGGAAAGTTTGGGGACTTTTCTGTAGAGAAAGGCAGTAGGGTGTAGTACAGGGCATGGGTTCTTAGAACATGAGCATAAAGACTATCAAATCAATCTTTTCCTCCTCCCCCTCCTCCTTCTCTTCCTCTTCTTCCCCCTTCCCTTCCCCATTCTTCTCCTTCCCCTCCTCCTCTCCCTCAACCCTTCCTTCATTCTCCCTCTCTGGGCTCTGTTTGTCCCTAAGTCTGCTTACAGGTTGGTCCCACCTTCCCCTGCCACACATAGTTCTTATCACAAGGGGAAAAAATGGCCACCAGCAGCCCAAGCCCTCAACCTTTCAACTATTAGAAAACAAGAGAAACCCACTCTCACTCTCCACAAGCACTTATTTTTCAAATCTCCTGAAGGCCTCCTGACTGGCCTGGCTAGGGTCATGTGATCCCCCTGAAACAGTTATGTTGGAATAGAGGATTGGCCAGGCCTGGTCACATGACCATCCCTTCCCAGACCAAAGAGGATGGTGGAGGAGGGGCTCTGCAATTGGAAGGCTGGTACAGAGCCCCAGGAACAGCAGACAGCCACTGTGATCATGAGTGCCATTATGAGAAAGTGCCCTCTAAAGCTTATTGCTGTGCTGCATTGAGACGGGACATTGTGGGGATATTGTTTATCACAGTGCAACATTTCTCAAACATTAACATGCTTCAGAATCATGGTGGGGGCTTCTTTAAACACAGATCACTGGGCCACACCCCCAGAGTACAAATACAAGAGTGTACATTTCTACCAAGTTCTCCGGTGATAATGGTGATGGTGAAATCACCTAGTGCCCCCTCTCGAGAAACTCCCATAGAGAAAGTTCTACCTGGTCTCACTACTGTACCATGTTGAATGTTGGTTCTGCCAATTTGTTTCTTTTTTTAAATTTTTTTTATTATTGTTTTTTGCATTACAATTCTTAATACACCTTTATACCACAATTTATCATATCTCTGTATACAAGATATGCTGTTTCTTTTGATTTGGAGCTTAGAAATCATGCCTCCCTCTATGGTTGACTGCTGGAAAGCCCAGAACTAACCACGTGACCCAGTTCTGCCTTGTCTACGGGGCCAACAGAGCCTCAAGTTCATTCATCCACTAACCTTAACTTCAGCTTCATTTTATATTTTCCTGCTTCAGTGTTGCCTTCTGTCTAAACACGATTTGGTTGAAAGTGACAGAAGTCAACTTGAACTAAATATATTAAGTGGGAAAGGTGGGGTGTTGATGAGAAGGGATGCTAGAGAATCCTATGAAAGAGGGATTATTTGGCCCATGAATAACTGGGGCAAGCGGCCACACCTCTCATTTTGGCTTCTCTTTCATGTCCTCTCTGTTGCCCTCTCTCACTAGAGCCCAGATTTTCCCACAGGATGGAGAACATGGTTGATGATCCTGATCTCTAAAAGCGTCTGTCACCTCAGCTGATGATGCTTGCTCCTATCCCAGTTTAAAACTCCCTAAGAATAGCTGTGATTGGGGAAGTGCCTTGGCCTCAAGCCAATTGGCTGTGGTAAGGGTGGGATCCCATTGTACAAGATGGATGCCCTGCAGTACGTATTGGTTAGGGTTTGGGGTGTTATAGTTTTCAGGGACACTCAAAGCTTCAGATGAAGTCCAAGGCAGTTCGTTGTAGAATTTCCTCTTGCCGTGGGGGGCCTTTCTGTTCTATTCAAGCCTTCAACTATTTGGATGAAGTCCACCCATTTTAGGGAGAGCAATCTGCTTTATCCAATCTGCCAATTTAAATATTAACCTCATCCAAAAACACCCTGATAGAAATATCTAGAATAATGTTTGACCAAATATCTGGGCACCCCAGGGTCTAGTCAAGTTGACACATAAAATTAACTATCACAGATATGTCTTTTAATTGGCATTAAATTTCGTTTTATCTCATGTCTGAATCCCTGGCACCTAGGTAAGAGCTCAGTAAATGTTGAGTAAATGAATGATCGATGATCTTTTCAATGCCCTGAGATGGCGGGCTTTGCCGTTTTAAGGAACTTGAGGTTAGGACTTCCATAATGGAAGATGGGGAATTAGACTCTAATTCTCTCAACTTGAAGATTCTGATTTTAATTTATTGGGTTTCCATAATGTCCTCAGTAGACAGTTTTGGTGGTTTAAAGTTTCTTTCTTTCTCAAATGACTGGAACTATGATGGAGACACATATTTTTGTTACAGACCCAAGAATTTAGTTCTATTGACCTCTGCTCCTCAGAATTCCTGGCTCATGGGGATCCTGTCCAGATGGTCTGAGAGGATTGCAGCTAATCTCCCACAAGAGGCAGACCACACCTTTCATGACTAGAGTTGCCATGTGACAGGTTGTCCATCTTGTAGAATGTCCCAGAAAATTTGTCAAACCAAAAGCAGGAACTTCCCACTCCCAGGCCTCCCCCCTGCATTTGGCCAGGGCAGAAGGGGTAGGGGTACCCATTTTTAGAAATGAGTTGCCAAATGATTCTTTCCAGTCGAAAGCCTCTTGCCACAAAAGTTCCTGGCTAGCCACATTTGAAGGTAGTCCCTATACCAGAACCATGATAGAAGACACTTGCAGAGATTTGTTGCTCAAATCCTAAACTGAGATGTTCAAATGTGTAGTGATTTTAAGCTGAAGTTGAAGAAGGCAACCAGGAAGTCAATAATTCTCTGGTTTACTGCACTGAGACTCAGTTGTCTCATCCATCAAATGGAAATGATGAGCACAATCTAGTGTTGCTGTGATTGTTCAATAATATCATTAATTTGCTTTCAACCAGCGTTTTCCCAGCACCCTCTGCATGCCAAACATTGCACACAGCCATGGCCCCTGTCTTCACAGACACTTAAAAATGAGCTGGGCATCACAGACTTATACTTGAAGTACTAGGTCAAGAGCAGTGGCCATTTGTGTGACATGAGAGGTAGCAAGGGCCCCCCAAAAGATGTAAGAATGATGGTCACAAACTGGAATTCAGAAGGATATTTTTAACCTCCATTGGATATAGTCTGCAGCCACCATGACATCACCTTGGGAAGATAGGGTGAGGTTTTTAGGAGACAGTACAGTAGATACAATGAATGGGTGACTCATCTAGATGACTTGATGACCCCAAACCCTGTATGTAGACTCATAGACTGACTGCCCAACAAGCACAGCAGATGCAACCAGATTAAAATTAATCAATCAAAAGAAATATAAAACCCTGAGATGGTTTATAAAGGAGATTTTAAGTTCCAGAAGAACTTAAAACTTGTCCTAGGTGTCCATGCAAACACCTCAACAACAGAACCGGGACATAGTTGTCACTCAGTAAGTATACATTTTCAGCTATTAATTTGAGGAGAAGCAAGATGCCACTAAATTAAAAATCTTGACTTCTGAATCCCAATTCCAGATTTGCAACTTACCAGCTCCATGGCATACCTTCATTGGCATGCCCAATAAGTATTTATTGAACACCTACTTGTGCCAGATAGCTTTCTAGGCCTAGGGATATGGCTGTGGGGGAAAAAAATTGACAAACATCCCTGATCTCCTGGAGTTACATTCCAGCCAGGAGAAACAGAAAATAAGCAGATAAAAGATATAATGTGTCAGAAACTAGAAAGTGCCATGAAGAAAAACAAAGCAGGGAAAAAGGGATAGGGGCTGGGGAGAAGGTTACTATTGGACATTGACTTAACCTTTGTAAGCCTCAACTTCCCCATCTGTGAAATGGGTTGTGACCTCCACCATATTGGATTCCCTTGATGATTACACTAGACAATGTAGATGAAGTGATTAATAGCACTTGGGCCCTAACAGGGACATGGTGAATATGGCCTCCCTGACCATCCCTTCACTACTAATGCCAAGAAAAACTACTGGCCAATATTCCATAGAAACATCTTCCTTGTGGCATTTCAGAATCTCCCTGGTCTTTTTCATCTACATCTACATTGCACACATAATCTTGACATTAGAAGAGTTTGGGTAATTGTTGTAGCCTATACACAGGCACCCAAGGCTGTAGGAAATGCAGAGACTTAGGAACCAAGTACAATTCAAATCCTGGCTCTGCCTCTAGCGGTTGTCAGACCTTGAGCCTTGGTTTCGCTGTTGTGCTAGGAGACTTCTGTTGCTGTGACAAAATACCTGAGAAAATCACCCTAAAGGAGCAAAGATTTGTTTTTGTTCATCGCTTCAGACGTTTCAGCTCAAGATTGTCTGGCTCCAATGTGATGCACCAGTGGTCAGGCAGAGCATCGGGGTGGAAGGGCCCAGCTGCTCAGCCCATGGTAGCTAAAAGCAGAGAGAAACAAAGAGAAAGGGGAGGGGACTAGGGACAAGATACACCTTTCAAAGGCACACCTCCAGGGACCCATGCTCTTCATGTAGGTCCTGGTACAGTTTCTACCTCCTCCCAATAGTCTATTCAGCTATGAATCCCCTGATGGCCTGATCCACTCACTGATGACGTCAGAGCCCTCATGATCCAATCACCCCTCAAAAACCCTACCTCTGAGCACTGCTGTTTTGGAGACCAAGCCTTCAACACACAAGCCTTCAGAAGAACATTCCAGATCCAAACCATATCTGTAGTTAGATTGGAAATGATGGTACCTATGCTGGAGGGTTGGGGACAGGGTGAATGAAATGGCATAGAACAAGCAGCACTGAGCACTCCCTGCATGTCATGGGTGCTGGGCCAATCACAATCCTCTTTTCCTATGGGCACCAGGAAAATGAATTGTCCTTTCCTGAAGGCCAGCTGGTGATAGCATCAGCATCTGCGTTAGCATGTGGCACCTGTTCATGCTCCACCTGGTATCAGCAGGCTTCACCCCAGGAGGTTTGCATAGACAGACTATGAGTTGGGACACTTGCAGAAGTGCCCACAGGTGAAAAGAACCATAAGGGAAGGTCGAGGCACCTAGAACCTGGGACTAGCCAGGAGCCATCACCACTTCTAGGAAGAAGGGGAGAGTAGTAGTTTATGGGATCCAAGGGAGACATGGGACCTTGGAAAGGGGCTCTCGCAGGAGCTGTGGCAAGGGAGGGGCATTGCCTTCCCCATAGCAGGAGAGGTGATCTGGGAGAGAACAACGAAGAAACATCAAGACCTCTCCCCCGCCTCCTACCACTCACGCCCAGTTGGCTGAATCCAATTGCAGGTTGACTCTCCTGTTAGCTGATCCAACTCAAAGTCGGCTCCCTGATTGGCCAAGCCCATCTGAAAGCTAACTACCAAGGGAGCCCAGAGAGCTTAGTCTCCAAGATACAGAGAAATGATGGAAAACAGTTGAAAGTGGGTTTGGGACAGCAAACACGCGTCTTGTTTTAATTGGCTTTCTCACCCTACAACCAAAGACCTCATAAGAAGGTCTGGGCTGTGGCTCAGTGGTCGAGCACTTGCCTAGCATGTGTGAAGCCCTGGGGTCCATCCTCAGCCCCACAAGAAGAAAAAAAATACACAAGAACACCAATTAAGGAAAAGTTCATTTTGGCTCATAGTGGAAGAAAACAGCTCAGAATAGGAAAGACAGTAGAATGAATCAGACAGAACTTTCGTATGGACATATATGAATATATAACCAGTGAAACGCCACATCGTGTACAACCACAAGAATGGATCCTAATTAGAATATGTTATCCTCCACCTATGTATAATATGTCAAAATACGCTCTACTGTCATGTATATCTTAAAAGAACAAGTAAAAAAAATGTTTTAAATAAAGAAAGCAGCTCAAGACATGCCACCAGGAAGCAGAGAGAGAGAGAGTTCTGCTTACCAGGGACAAAATATAATCCCTAAAGGCACGCCCCCAGTGACCCACCTCCTCCAGCCACACCCTCCCTGCCCACAGTTACCATGGAGTGGATTCATCTGCTGATTAGGTTACATCTCACAGTCTAATCATTTCACCTCGGAAAATCCTTGCATTGTCTCCCACATGAGCTTTTGGGGGACACCTCATATGTAAACCCTAACAACCTGTGCCATGATGTTTGCCCTGGGGATACTTCTGGAATTCGGCCGTTCTTGCTTTTCCAAACTCCTGGGCTTAAGTGATCCTCCTGCCTCAGCCTCCCAGGTAGCTGGGACCACAGGTGCATGCCCCTGTCCCCTGCTAGCTGCCCCTACTGCTCACACTTCAGCATGCCTCAGAAACCCCTGGAGGGCTTATTAAACACAGATGGCTGGCCAGTCCCCAAAGTGGCTGATTCCATAGGTCTAAGGCAGAGTCTGAAAATGGGCATTTCTAACAAGCTACCAGGTCATGCCAAGGCTGCGGTCTGGGGACCATGCGGTGAGAATCTCTATGGTATAACGTGGTATTTCTGGAGAGCAGATTCCCTTCCTCTTTATTCAGCATTTAACCATGTCCACTATGACCCAGGGGTAGCTCCACTGCCAGTAGCTCTCAGAGGACTCCAGGACAGCCACCAGCAGCTACCCTCCCCTGCCAGCCACACTGTCCCCACCTTGTCTTCATGCCCTGCCTTCCTGTGGCCCGTCCTTGCTCTCTGCAGCCTGCCCCTTGGCTGGATCCTTGTTAAGACACCAACACAAGGGCAGACGCACCACACACACACACACACACACACACACACACACACGGATGCACATGTACACACACGCGCATGCGCACTCCGATCGGCTGCACCTGGATGCCTGGCCCTTTTCCTAGGGGAAGATGAGTCAACCATTCCTTGGGGCCCTGTGACATCCTGTGCTCAGGCCAGGAGGTCACAATTCCTGGTCATGCGACATTGCCTCTCTGCAGGCAGCCCTGCCACTCGGTGGCTTTCTCTGACATCTTTGTTTTAGGGGAAATGAACACAGAACGCTGCTGGGTCCCTGCCAAACTCGGGCTAGTTGTGCCCCCTCCTTGGTCCCCTAATGGGCTGAGACCTATCAGAGAGCCGTTTCCCTCCTCTTCATCTGACCCATCCCTCTCCTCGGCCTCCTGCTTTGAGGATGTCATTCTGACAGCAGCGCCTGTCTTCCTCTCTTCTGTCTTCACTAAACAGCCGCTGGGATAATCTGTGAGAACTCCTGTAGTATTTCAGCCGTGGGAAAGACCTCCCATGAGCACATATTGTTTGGGGCCCTTCTTTTGAGCGCCCCCTCACCCACCCATCCATTTTCATGCAGTTTTACTCTGGCTCTCGCTCCCATCATCCTATTCCCACTCCCCAGCCCCAGCCACAAGACAGAAAAGGACTAAGTGCTGACCAATCAGCTCAGCCTGTTTCCCCGGGACACAAGGCTTGACCAGAGTTGGGTCTGAGTGCCAAGGAAGGGCAATCGGATTGATTTTCCAAATGGGTGTGCAGACGTGGGAACAGCAACCTGATGGAGCTCCCCTTCCAAATGTATGCAGCTCTTGGGTAACTTGAGGTTGACCATAAAAATATGCATGCCTTGGAGAAACTGGCAAATGCTGCAAATCATGAGAAAGAGAAGCCCCGTTTCCCAGAGGTTGCTAAACTGGGAGGTGGTGAGGCAACAATGTCTTGTGCTGCATGGAGAGAGTTGTGTGCAGCATCAGAGAATGAAGGCAGATGTAGGGAAATGAAGTCAACAGTAGTAGAAGAGAAAGAGAAAGGGCTATTCAGATGGTGTGCTTCCCTGGATCCAGCCATGCCTGAACTCCAAACCATCCCAGCAGCCAACCTGCTTGGTTTCTGCCTGCCCTGACCCAGAACTAGACATACATACATCCACATACACTACATATGCACCACACACGTACACACATACATTCCACATAAACACATACCTCAGGCACACTGTTCATAAATATGTATCACACACGCTACACACACGCCATGTAAACACACCTCACATGCACACCACGTACATAGACCACAGTGACTCCTGTACACACACATACACATGCATATACACATACATATATAAATACGCACAAGATCACATATGCATACGCTTACCCAAACACATATATATGGGCAAATCTGGACACGTATTTACACACTCATGCCCATATGTCTGCAGCTCCTGGTCAAACTCCCAGTTCATAAAGCAATCTCGAGGGCTTCCTCCATCACAGCCCTTCCTTCCTCGCTAGCCCACTGCCATCTCCCCTCTCCCCTTCACTGCCCCCAGCCACCAGGAGCTGGGCCACTCTCCCCACCCCTCCTCCCACCACAGGCTTGTTTTCTTTTCCTGAGTGATTTTAGGTTCCCATCTGTCATCTTAGGTAATTAATCCCGAGACAGAAGGCCAAATAAGCCTACCCCACGAAGCCAACCCATTAACTAATTGCAAAAGGTGCCTGCATCATATCATATTAATCCACCGAAGCGGCCCCATGGCCCACACCTCGCTTCCTGAGTTGTTCTGATAAAAACGACAAGCCACCTGCTACTGGCCTGAATGGCACTGCCGTGATGGATGATTCGTGTCCTGAGAGGGTGGGGGTGGGCCATGGAGACTCATGTGTCAGGCCGAGGAGAGGGTATGAGAAGTGGACAGCAACTGGGGTCATTTTCCCTTCCTGCTGAACAGGGTCTGAGACTTCCTGTGTCCCCAGACACTGTCGCCAAGCCTGGCCTCCCTACACGACTGCCCCAGGATGACAGGGCCTCTGAAAACCAGGACACCTTTCAGCTGCTGGTCACTGAGTCAGCAAGTTCAAGGAGACAGGCTTTCCACGGACCACCCACAGTCTGCAGGCAAAAGCCTTCCTGACAGGGGACCTTGGAAAGCAGGTGGTCTGCAGAGCTTCCCCTCCCCCACCCCACCAGGAGCTCAGAGGCCACACCAGCCCTGCGCAGGGACTGGCTGATGGCCTATTTCTCAGCGGGATTGCGGGCCAGCCTGTGTGCCGGCGCGCGTGCATCCTGCTTCTCCACTTCTCAGGGACCGGAATAAATTGCCTGATTGACAAACCTCCGCTGTAGTTCACGTGCGCTGGGCCTGTGGGTCGGCTGTGGCTACAGTTGCAGTCAGCTGACCTAATCCATTTATCATATTTATTCCGAACTCTAGTTTCCATATGTGGAGTTCGGGCCTCCTGGATCTGCTATGCAAATTAGATGTGAGGATTTGCAAATGAGCAGAGGCCTGGCACTTTTCTTATAAAATTGCCATTAAGAATGTGGCCACCCTGGCACCAGCTAGAAGGCGGGAAGCTAGAAGTGAAGAAATGGAATGTGATATGAAGTCCCTTCTCAGGCCTCTGTTCTCCCCGCCTTCCTAACCCACATGGACTCTTGTCCCTCTCTTGGTGGAGGGCAATGGGCACCAGAATTGGTGGGGAGACAAAGGTTGCTGAGAGACCCGCAGAGAGCTGAACAAGGCCAGAGAGTGGGGGTTCAGCCGCAGAGTTGGCAGTAGCTACACCCTGGTCCCCGGACTCTCGCAGCCCACTGCCTTGAGCAACAAGAAACAGAAGTTCTCTAATGGATTTTTATCTTTTGGGGAGTAGGGAAACCATGAATGCTGATTTCCAAGGCTGGGATGGAGAGGGGGTTCTTTAGAATAAGCAAGCACCTGTGGCCCAGTCCATAGAATAATCAAGAATCAAACAAGCTGAGAGTGGTGGTGCACACCTATAATCCCCGCAGCTTGGGAGGCTGAGGCAGGAGATTGCAAGTTCAAGGCCAGCCTCAGCAACTTAGCGAAGCTCTAAGCAACTAAGCAATACCCTCTCTCTAAATAAAAATAAAATAAAATTTAAAAGGGTAGGGAACCAAAAAAAAGAAAAAAAAATCAAACAGACCCAGAACAAGCCTTCTATGACCAGCTCTGAACCTAGGCTGAAAGAGTGAGCTCTACATTATAATCCACAACCACACAACCTTATTCCTCCCCTTCTCACCTCAAAAAATTGTTCAGGCAGATGAGTTTGTTCAGAATGACATCAACCTGGGTGTCACTTGGTCTTTAGCTGTGACTCATATCTCAGAAGTCCGCATGCGGATGAAGAGAAGCCAGAACATCAGAATTCCAATCTTCCTCAAGAACTCCCGGTGGGACATCTCCTGTGTGGTGCCAGGAACAGCCCCACAAGGCATCCCGGAGAGCCAGTTGCCTCTGGTAGGCGGATGGATGCCAGAGGAAGCCATCCAAGCTTCTGGAAGGCTGCTGTGTTGTTTTCTGGAGGGGTATTCTAGAAAGAAACCTCATTTCAGTTCAAAGTTCTGCAAATTAATTTGAAGCCAATGTCTTACTTTTTTTTAATACACTGGAGAAAAGAACATGTAATCCCAGCTTTTCCAAGGCAGAGAAGGAGACTTCAATAACAAAGTTGTATTTTACTTGGCGATCAGGGAAAGCTGCCCTTTTATTCCAAGTGTCCTTGTTTATTGTTCTGTTTCTAAGAATATGCAGAAGAGGCATCTCCAGGGCAGCAGCACTCTTTCGGCAGGAATTTCAAAAATGGCATTCAAAACATTTTGCCAATACTGGGACAAATGTGGGCCAGTCCCCAACACGCAAACCACGCTGCCTGACATCCGCCATGGTATGCTAAGTTGTCCCTGACGAATGAGACAATATTTGCAGAGGTTTTAATAAAACTAAATAGAAGACCCTAAAGAAGATCGTGCCAGATTTAACCCCACCGTGCCTGGCTCACATTAAGGACCCACACCGGCTCTCCACGCAAGCCCGAATCCCCTTTGAGTCTTGTCGTAATGTGATTCATTAAGGCAAGCTGCCGTTGGTGACCAGACAATGTTTTTAATTACTGTGTTCTGTTCTCTTCTGTATGGGCTCGTTGTTATCCTTCCAGCAGATACTTACAAATATGACTTCTTTGGGGGTTCCCTGTGATCTACACAAGGACTGCAACTATTAATGAGAGCCAGACAGACCCCCAGCCAAGGGGGCCGCTGATTACCAAGCCAAGAAACATCCAGACTCAGAGACTAATGAGCTGGCAGAGAGACCAAAACAGATTAAGAATGCAGAGTACAGCGCTAGAGAGAGAAGCCACCAGGACAACCTTAGGAGGGGGATGGAGAGGGGACAGAGGGTCTAATTCTATCAGAGCATTCACAGTTGCTAACAGAGAAGGCAGCTGTGGGTGTGGGAGCAGGGACACGATTTATATGGAGGTCTTAGAGATCTGGCCGCAGCCCATCAGGAGAAGAATGTGCTGACCATCAAATAGTAGATTCGTTCCCTAGAAGCTTTCTGTCCTTAGGAAGCCAAAGTTTGAAATCCGCTCTCTCTCCCACCATTACTCTCCCTGCTTGGGATGATACCATCCACCCACCTGCACACTGCAAATCGGACTCCCTACCATTCCAAGGCCAAGGTGAACCCCATCTCCTGCACTGAACTGCCATGACCAATAGTAGTTTTATATGTCAAACATCAATTCCCTTCCTTCCATGTCACATGCATTGGGCCACTGGGGAGATGATTCTATGGTGGTCACCTGCTGTCCTTAAAGAAGAGTTGTAGCTGGGTGCAGTGGCACACACCTGTAATCCCAGCAGCTTGGGAGCCTGAGACAGGAAGACCACAAGTTCAAAGCCAGCCTCAGAAGCTGAGCAAGACCCTAAGCAACTCAGGGAGACCCTGTCTTTAAATTTAAAAAAAAAATGCAAAATAGGGCTGAGGATGTGGCTCAATGGTTGAGTGCCCCTGAGTTCAGTTCCCAGTACCAAAGGAAGAAGAAAAGGAGGAGGAGGAGGAGGAAGAGGAGAAGGAGCTAGAGCCGGGCGCAGTGGCACACACCTGTAATCCCAGCAGCTCCAGAGGCTGAGGCAGGAGGATCTCGAGTTTAAAGCCAGCCTCAGCAACTTACCAAGGCCATAAGGAACTCAGTGAGACCCTGTCTCTAAATAAAATACAAGGAAGGGCTGGGGATGGGCCTCAGTGGTAAAGCACCCAGTACAAAAAAGAACTGGGAAGACCGACCCAGGAAGAAATGTTCTGAGGGGATGGCGACCTCAGTGGCTAATGCTACCTGCCCATGCAAGATCATCTTGATCTGAGCTTTTATTGAGAAATTGTTTTAGATATATGCCTTGGGGCAAACAGGGACAACCACTTGCCAGAACTGGTTCCTCTTTCTGGGCATGTAGTTAAACCTTCAGGTTTGGGGCTTTTGTTTTGTTTTGTTTTGGGTACCAGGCATGGAACCCAGGAGTGCTTAACCACTTTTTTGTATCTCATTTTGAGACAGGGCCTCACTAAATGGCTTAGGGCCTCGCTAAATTGCTGAGGCTGGCTTTGAACTGTCGATCCTCCTGCCTCAGCCTCTTGAGCTGCTGGGATTATAGGTGTGCACCACTGCACCCAGCCCCCTTTGGTGGTGATGTGAGACTCTTTCATCGACTACATGTGAGGAAAAGGGATGAGAGAGTTAAGAGTGAGGATGCCTTCTCTATTCATTCTCTCTCTCTCTCTCCCTCTCTCTCTCTCTCTCTCTCCTCTCTCTCTCTCTCCCTCTGCCTCTCTCCAGTTCTCTTTCTCTCTTCTGTTTCCTGTCTACTAGCTGGGTGATGCACCAGGGTGACGTTGATAGAATCAAAACATAATAGGATCCTAAGGTGCTAGATTACTGTCCCTAAAAGCAGAGCTTGGGGGATGGGAGTCTTAAGCAAGAGATTTGGTGACAGAATGTTCCCAGGAAAAACCTGCAGAAGAGAGAAACAGGATGAGTCAAGGGAAGGATGTCCGCAAGTGGGTCGTTGGAGTTGAAGTCCAGCCTCTGATCCCGCAGGGAGACCTGGTAGGACTCCGTGGATTAACTCCAGGAAGTTCTGTGTCACTGAGGCCAGTGAGCCAGGCATTTGCGCCCCTGTGCTGCCCAACCATTGATTGTGGAGTGTCCTTTCAGGCATTTCTGGGTGAAGTGGCTGTCTGTAGACTGAGGGGAAACATCTGGATAATGGTGCAGCTGTGAGCAATTAGCAGCCAACACAGAGCAGCTGCGGGATGGGCAGGCAAGCCTGATAAAGGGGAGCTGAGAAAGGAGGCAGCAGCATCCACAGTGGGCCCCGGAATCACTGTGTGGATCCGAGCCTCTGCTGAACTCGTCTGTGATATGAACAGGAAGGAATCCCTGATTGCGTTAAGCCACTGTGATTTTGGATTTGTTTGTTAGAGCAGCTAGTATCTAATTGTACACCTGATCTTTTAAACCAGAAGTTCCTGAACTTTTTCTGTAGAGGACCACATTGTAAATATTTTCAGCTTCCCCAGCCATATGGTCTCTGTCACCATAATTGGCCAGCTTTGCCTTGTGGACCATAATTTGCAATCCCTATCCTAAACTATACCCCACAGGAGCGCAGATGATATCTTAGACTTCTTTTTCTTTCATCTAAGACTTAGGACTACGCAACCCATTAAACCCCAGTTGATCGATTTGAAAATTTTAAAAAGTAGGGTTTGGGTTTTGGTCATTGCTTAATTTGATTTCCACTGAGGGCTGACTTTCTGGGTCTGGTGGAGACTGTTCTGGATTCCATGTGATCTCCTTATGAGATCTTCTTGGAGATGTCTGGCTGCAGTTTCCCATGCCTTGGGAGCTCCCTACAATGGACCTTCTATCTCCAATGGGTCTCACTACTGAGAATGGAGGTTGACCAGAGAGCTCAGCAAGGTGCAGCATGGATGGCGGAGAGCCTGACATGCAAAAGAATCAGGAGCATTGCACCCCAGGGTCTCAGGGCTGATTGAAGGGTTGATTGTGCTTACGTGCTCCCTGCTACAGCCCCATCTTGATGCTCCCACATGCAGCTTTAATGGCAAATGGATAAATATGGCAGCCATAGCCTGCAAAGGGCATGACCACCAGAGGCTCAGATCCATGTGCAAAGACAGCCAAGTTTTTATTGCTTCACCAAGAATACTAAATAAAATACAAGACCAGCAAAAGTGCTGACTTCAAAAGGGATCTAAAATGGTCATTCGGGACAGAGGAATGGTAAATATCAGTTATGGCCACACATTCAACTATCCCTTCTGTTCTGTTTCCTAGAAAATCCAGTTGTTCAGATCCCTGGAGGAGTTCTCAAATGGGGCCAACTTTCCTAAGAAGCTGGTGGATTACATCAAGAGCAGGGAAGATAGCCCCATGTCAAGGCCAACACACCCATCTCCCAGTGGCTGGAGTATCATCTCCGACCACTCACAGCTGCCCCCCTCACTGGGCACCGCCCTCACTGACACAAAATGGCCCTACCCAAGTTTATGATCCCTTCCCAGGTCACATTTCTCAGCCACTCCTAGCTAATACAGGGACACAAGGTCCTGACCCCCTCACCTCAATTTGAGGCAACTTTGAAGGGCCATGTTTTAGTCAGAGTTTTTTGCTGCCTTGACCAAAAGATCAGACAAGAACAATTTTAGGAGAAGAAAAGTTTATTTTGGGTCTCATGGTTCCAGAGGTCTCAGTCCATGAATCGCTGGCTCCATTCCTCGGGGCTCAGAGTGAGGCAGAACATCATGGTGGAAGAATGTGGCAGAGGAAAGTGTCTCATGTGATGATCAGGAAGCAGAGAGAGACTCCACTGACCAGGTACAAATATATACTTGAAAGCCACGCCCCCAATGCCCACCTCCTCTACCACACCCCACCCACCTTCAGTGACCACTCAGTTCATCCCTATCAGGGATCCATTCACTGATTGGGTTAAGGCTCTCACAACCCAATCATTTCTCCTCTGAACCTTCTTGCATTGTCTCACATGTGAACTTTTGGGGGACACCTTATATCTAAACCATAAAAGGCCATCTCAGCTTCAGAGCTCCCCATATCTGCTGAGGCCTAATTGTATCTACATTACGGGTGAGTTCCCAGCCTGCCACCCTCACCCCCTTGTAAGGACATCTCCAGAGCATCATTCTCTGCCAATAAACCTGCACACAGAAATTGACAAGCCAATCTTAATGTTGTATGAAGATATAAAGGAACCAGAATAGCCAAAACAACTTGGAAAGAACATTGTTGGAGGTCTCGTACTTCCTGGTTTAAAACTTACTACAAAGCTCAGTATTCAAAGTTGTAGACATATGGGTCAATGGAGTAGAACTGGAAGTCCAGAAAGAATCCCTTACATTTACGGTCAGTCATTTTTAAACAAAGGTGCCAAGGCTATGCAATGGGAAGGAGATGAGACTACTGGTTTGTCACATGAAAGAAGATGACTTTAGATCCTTACTTCTCACTACACACAAAAAATTAATGCAAGGGCTGGGGTTGTGGCTCGGTGGCAGAGCACTTGCCTAGCATGTGTGAGGCACTGGGTTTGATCCTTAGCACCACATTAAAAAAAATAAACATACACTGTCCATCTACAACTACAGGAAAAAAAATTTTAAATGTCCAATTAGCAGATGAAAAGATGTTCAACATCATTTAATTATCAGGGAACAAATCAAAACCACCAGATAGCACTTTGCAGCCAGTATGATGGCTAGAATCAAAAAGTGAGACAGTAACAAGGTTTGGTGAGGATGTGGAGAAAGTGGCAGCCTCATGCTTTACCCATGGGGTATATGAAATGGGGAGACCACTTGAGAAAACAATTTGGCAGTATTTTTAAAAGTTAAGCATAAATTCACCAGAAATTCCATTGCTAGGTATATTCCCAAGAGAAAGGATAACATATGTCCCCACAAAGACTCATACCTGAACGTCCTTAGAAGCATTATTCACAATAAGCCCTAAATCAAAACAACCCAAATATTCATCAGCAGATGAATGGAGGGGTAAAAAGTGATCTATCCATACATTAGAATGTTATTCAACAATTAAAAAAATCAGGAAGTACTGATACATGTCTATGATGTAGACAAAACTAAAAAAAAAAATGGTGCCTAGTGAGGAAGTCAAAGACCACATTCTGTATAATTCCATTTAAATAAAACACCCGGGAAAGGCAAATGTGCAGAGACAGAAGGTAGATTAAGGGCTGTCAGGGCTTGGGGGTGGCAGTGGGCAATGGTTGCTCAAGGGCAGCAGGGATCTTCCTGAAATGATGGAATGTTCTGAGGTTGGATTGTAGTGACGTTTGCGCAAATCAGTAAATTTACTAAAAGTCTTTCCAACTGTATGCTTAAAACAGATGAATTTGATAGGATGTAACTCATATTTCAATAAAGGTGCTTTAATAAAAAACCCTTCTGCATACATATCTCCATCTCAAATTCTATTTCCAGGGAACCCAATCGAAGACAACATATATTGCATTTTAACCAAAATTACTTTTTATTGTTAGCCAAATTAGAGAAAATCGCAGTCTCAGGATGAAGAGCCCAAATGTATGCCCAAGCATACAGAACTCCCCTGCACCTTCCAAGTTCTCTCCCTTTATGTCACAGCCACCATCGTTGTCACCCTTGTCTGACACCAATTTTAGGACCTAGTGTCACTATTCCTTTCCACCAAGAAAATAATTCAACTGCTTTGATTCAATCCTTTGACACCGACCAAAGTCTTACTCATCCATCATCCCAGGACCTAGTACAACACTTGTACCGTGGTCTTGGCTTTTTAGGTGTTTGTTGAATGAATGAGTGACCTCGTTGGTTTATGCAATGATCTTGCAGCCCAGGCAGTGGCTCAAAGAGGCAGCAGCAGAGGAGTTAAAAGGCAGGAAATGAACTAGGCTTTGGGATAAAGCCCCATTAATTACCATCTTACCAGTGGCTTTTGAATTCCACAAAGAAAATAATGTCCACATGAAGCAGAATAGCAGGGTCCCCTTCTACTATTTCTCATCATTTTTAATTATGATTTCCTCTTCTTAATAGATGTTTCTGTTCCATGCTATCTGTCATCATTCCTGGGGTCTGAAAAGTCCAGATTCCTTGAGGTGCGGACGGGGATGGTATAAATTACCTGCACTTGGTGGGAAGCAAGAGGCAATGGGTTGACAGGGAACGAGCCCCTGAGACGGACTAGGCAACAGAGAAGGAAAGGGGAAAAAAAGACGAGTTGATAAACAAGGACTCTGAGTTCATCCCCACAAGGCTCACTGCTCATTGCTCAACGTTGCGAGACGCTGACTTCTTAGAGGTTTGCAGTAACAGCTCGCTCGAGCTGGAAATTGCTGTGAATGTGCGTGCTACCCGAGGCTGAGCTGGTAAAAAGAGTCCTCTGGCATTCTTGCCTTGCTGACAAGTCTGGGACACCGTGCGTTCCTCTGGGGCAGCAGAGTCTGAGCCCCCAGCAACTCTGCCCCCAAGCTCTTGACCACTGGACCGATCATCGATGAGCTGCCCCATCTCAGTGCCTCTCTCCCCCATCTCTCACTCCCTTCATCCAGGTCCCAGCCACAATCCCAGACCCTGATCCTGCCGGCAGTACCAACGCCTTGCTCGCTCAATTCCCCATATGTTGAGCTGAGTTCTGATACCAATAAAATAAAAAATAAAAAAAGACACAAATAACACAGTCCCCCATCCCATCTCCTGAAGAAGCTCGCAGATACAAACATGAAGTCTTCTTTGGGCTGTGATGTGATGTTGCATAAACTATTGGGGACAAGTCCACCCAGAAGGAGAAGTCTCTTGGGAAACTTCCAAAGAAAAGGGGCGTGCTTACATGGACTCTCAAAAGAACAACTATTGCTTGAAAACCTTCCCAAAGGACAGAATGCAGCAATTTAGCCAAACCTCAAAGGAGTGCCACCCCCTAGAACTTTCTAACATGATGACAGTGCTCTGTACCCGCACATCCAACAGAGTAGGCGCTGTTAAATACTTGCAATGTGGTGGGTGCATTGAGAAATGGAATTTGAACTTGTCTTTCATTTTAACTCATTTTCATTTAAATTGCAATCTGCTCACGTGGTCAGCAACTCCTACAGGGGACAGCGCTGGCCCCAGAGATATGAAAGAGCAGGACCCCTTGCCATGAGGGGAAAGTAGTTGTAGGAGGCCAAAGCTGCTGCTAGAAACGGAAGAGGCCAGGTCACAATGGAGCTCAAGCATGTGTCTGTCTGGCTGTCTTGCCCTGCCTGCCACACAAAAAAAGTCAATTCTCCCATAGCCTCTCTGGGCATCCTGGGCACTGTGTCCCACTGGGCAGGGGGAGCCCCATGGAAAGGGACCAGCCATTTCTTGGCATCAGTTGTTTTATTGCTATCTTGAAATGCAGGCCCAGAATTGCCCAATCTTCAAATATTTCAAGAACAGCTAGAAACCACAACTTATTTTGTGAGATCTTTCCATATTTGAATGTCGGATGAATTTTTTTAATGCTGTGCAGGGCAAGGAAAGCCGGTCTTAGGGGTGGAATTTAGTCCTTGAACTATGAATATGTGGCCAATACTCCCCTCTTGATTCCCACCCCCTTTTTGGGAGGGATGCCAGGGATTGAACCCAGGGGCACTTAACCACTGAGCCACATCCCCAGACCTTTTTATGCTTTATTTCGAGACAGGGTCTCACTGAGTTGCTTAAGGCCCCTCTAAGTACCTGAGGCTGGCCTAAAACTTGTGATCCTCCTGTCTCTGCCTCCCAAGTCACTAGGATCACAGACATGCGCCACCATACCCAGCTTCTCTACCTCTTTGGTAGCAACTATCATTCTACATCACACACACCTGTGTTTATTATGCCCATCTCCCCGCAATAGGCTCCCCATGCCTCAAGGACACTCCTCAAAGTCTTACTCATCCATCATCCCAGGACCTAGTACAACACTTGTACTGTGGTCTTGGCTTTTTAGGTGTTTGTTGAGTGAATGACTTCACTGGTTTATGCAATGATCTTGCAGCCCAGGCAGTGGCTCAAAGAGGCAGCAGCAGAGGAGTTAAAAGGCAGGAAATGAACTAGGCTTTGGGATAAAGCCCCATTAATTACCATCTTACCAGAAATCCTCTTTCCTGCAAATCTGTGGGCTGTAAATGAAGATCTGAATTGTTGTTTTGAGCACAACTTTCCCCAGACCACAGATTTGCAAACACTTCTCTTCCCGGTAGTTTGAGGCCACACAACAGTCTCATGCTATGAAATCTTTCTGAAAAATGGGCTGAGACCACTTCGTCTCTTGTGAAAATTACCAGACTTGCAGACAGTTGGTGTGGGGCTTAGCACAATGCCTCTGCCCCTGTCACACACAGCCCTGTTGTGCCCAGCCATGAAGAGGAAGAGAATCTCTGATTTTGGGTGATCTCCCCTGAACTGCAGGGCAGGGGCAGGAGACTGGGCCCCAAGTCAGCAGGTGGCTTCTGCAAGTCGAAAATCCAAGTCCACGGTCCCCTTGTTCGTTCTGCTCCACATTTCTGTAACGGTTTAGGGAAAGTCATTTAAAGTCTGCGCTCCAGTTCTTCAAACATTGACTGCGAATAAATGTGCTACACGGCACAGCAGCTTCCTAAAGCCAGGTGGATCTTCGTGCAGCGATTTCACACTCGTGGCAGGAAGAGAGAGATCTGAGCCAAGAAAAGCCACAGTAGACCTTCTAAGGGGTGGGGGTGGGGTACACACAATAGGCGCAGAATCATGTACCCAGGCTAGCCATCCTGGTAGAAGCACAGGACCACGTTCCTGTAATTTTTCCTTGGGGACCATTTGGGAGAGATGTTGAGTGCCTGAAATTCATCCTCGTCCAAACAAGAGGCAAAGGCACAGAGAGGCCTCCACCACTGGCTGTACAGACAGAGGAGGAAACCAAGGCTCAGGATTCTTATGCACTTTGTCAAGGGCACTCCTGGACTCCTGAGCCCAGTCCAACACTCCGTCTTATCTCTCATCACCGGTCCCCTTGCTAATCCATATATCTAAGCGAACCACTGTGTCCTCTCTGAGTCACTGATGACAAAGGCCATTTTTCACCGAGGATATAATCTGCTAAAATCGCCTCCTGTATTCCACAGTACGGGCGCCCATATTTCACAGAGCTGGTTAATCACAAATATCAACTGAAAGAAGCAGGAACACAGACAGGGAAGGGAAGGCACCCTCCAACTTTCCACGTGGGACCCATTTTGCTTGCTCCGATCGTCCAACAATAAAAACATCCCAAAGGCTTCCAACGTCTAGCACAACTCTTTTAAATACCTGGATACAAACTAATATTCTTTTTAAATCCATAGACAATTTATTTAGGGAAGATAATTGATGAGTTATTTATATTAGTCCCCAGTGTCCAGTGCCACCATCATTGAGATGAAATGCTCGGGACAGAGTGAAATCCCTTAATTACTCTCGCATGTGTCGCATGTTGCAGGGAAAGAGAACATAATGCAAAGTGCTTATATATTTCAGCGGCATAATAGCTTGATGAAGATTTCCAAATTTTTCAAAATGTCATTTCTTTCCAAAAGATGGATTATTTCTGTTGGGGTTTAGTCTACCTAATTATTCCTGCCTTGATTACTTAACTACTCCAGATATTTCATCTCTCCATGCTCTTATGCTCTGCATGTTAGAAGAACTGGGATGGCTTATTAGTAACAAAGTAGACCATCCTGTTTCTAGGTAGAGAGGGTGGGAGCACTAGCAACCTCTCAAATGAAGTGACCGGTCTCCCTGTAGCCTCTGTCCCCTTGCAGTGGCCAGGACTTGCCCAAGGCACGTGCAGCCAGAAGGCAATTGATCGCATCTTCTAGACCAGTGCCCACCCCACCCCCATCCCAGGAATTTGAGCGTGTTCAATCCTCTTGGCTCTCCAGCTCCCTGCCCTGTATGTTACTAAAGACTGCCCAAGTCTGGTTCTGCATTTCCCCATAGGAGTGCTTCTCAAACTGCACCCTGGAGCGCTTGCCAAAACAGAGTGCCAGGGACCCACCCCCACGCCTGAGTCAAGAGGTCCACTGGGACCATAGACTGTCCATGTCTAAGTCATTGCCCGGGGGTACCCATGCTGCTGGTCCTTGGACCACCCTTGGAGGACACTCCTCTATGACTATTTCTTTTTTAATTTCTTTTTTAAATAATTTACAAATTTAGTGCTGTGGTAAGTTTCTGTTTTAGGCTGAAAATTGGGACCTCAGGCATTTATTTATTTAACTTTGTAAATGTCTGTCCAGGGTCCAGTTCTGGGTTCAATGAGCAAACTAACTATTTGGGTAAAAGGCAAGGACCTCACAGTGGGGAAGGAAGGAGAGGAGAGAGAAGGGGAGGGAGGAGGATGGGGTAGGAAGCAAAGAAAATAGATGTGCATGGTTGGAAAGGACAGATTCTAAAACGTCTCCATAAAGCTATGCTCTGTACAGCCTGGGAGTGGGGCATGTCCAATAGCTGAACTGAAAGAACTGAGGCTTTCCCCCCCCCACCCCGTTTCCTTATTGCCTGGGGATAGCAAGGGTCGGTTACCCTACCAACCTCGAGTCAGTCTTCACTAACTGGGGGGGGGGGGGCAATGGGCAAGGGCAAGCCGGGAGCCCAGCGCCTGCCCGGGGCGCACCTGTCATGCAAGGAAGGGAGGCCCGCGCCCTTTGGCTGATCCCACTGCCTGGAAAGCAGCCAGACTGCACTGCCTTTGAAAGCCTGTTCCTTGGAGCAATCCTGGCTCGCTAGGTTTAATTGTTTCGTGTCTCTCTCTCTCTCTCCCTCTCCCTCCTCTCCCTCTCTCAGCCGCTCAGGACTCAGGGAGAGCAGGTTCCGATTTCTCGATGATAAAGAAGCATTTGTTGGTAGCAGATGAATTGCGGAGGGGCTGGGGCTGGCAGGACACACACCTGTGATGCTGGGCTCCTGCCGGAGTCTGTTGAGGCATCCATCGTGACCACAGATTTTCCCTGGTGCTAAGGGAGACAGGGGGAGGGGGAGGGCATGCGGACAGGCGGCCCTCTGTCCCCTGCAAGTTTGAATACCTCTGCGATCTTGCTACTCTAAATGTGGTCCCCGGACCAGCTGCCTTACCTGGGAGCTTGGTAGAAATGCCAACCTCCGAGTCTACACTTTAATGACTCCTAGGGAAATTCCCTATTTAAGTGAAAGTTCAAAAACTAGGGCACCAGGGTCCCTGGCACAGAAAAGGTTAAGAGCGTGGATCTCAGAGGAGGAATTAACATGTGGAATGAGTTAGGGGGAAGGTATTTGGAACCGGGAGTCACACAAGCTGGGACACAGCTCAAGGGGAGGGATGGAAAGAGAAGAGCTGTGGTGAATAAAACGAAGGAAGAGAAAGATCTGTGGTCATAAAAAGAGCCCCCCGACATCCTGCGTGGTAACCAAGAGGACACTCCTGGCCAGGAGCCCCCAGGGGGACACAGTGGCTTGAATGGCAACAGGCCTCTCTCCAGGGCCCAGATCAGCATGTGTCAGTACCCACGAACCAGCGCTCTCTATTTTCTGCACTAATGGAGGGGATCGGAGGCACTGAGTGTGTTAAAGAGCAGGTAATCCACAAAAAAATGACTTGGATTTGGTGAGAGCGCTTTCCGAGACCTCCATGTGACCCCCTCTTGCCCTCACTTACTGTCCTCCCTGCCGGAACCAGGTGGCGAGGGAGGGAGTCTAGAGTTAAATCTCATAAAATCCAAAGCAGGTGATGGAAGATCCCCCCTCCCAGGGAATTTTTCTTTTAGACCCACCCTGGGCTCTTTCTTGAGACAGCCCCACACAACATTTCTATGTATAGAGCAGATGGACCAATGGAAGACACACACCTATTAAATTCCTGGTTGCCCCAAGCTGGTAGTGTTATTAAACGACTAGTTAATTAATCTACTTGGATTCCAATGTTGTGTGTCCCAATCTGGTAAAAGAGAATAAGTCTGCCAAAATAATGTGTATATAGGACGTCTGTAATCCCAGCAGCTCAGGAGGCTGAGACAGGAGGATCGTTAGTTCAAAGCCAGCCTCAGCAACTTGGTGAGGCGCTAAGCAACTCAGTGAGACCCTGTAGCAGACAGGGTATATTAAATATAAATAAAATATAAAATATAAAAAGGGCTGGGGATGGGGCTCAGTGGTTAATTGCCCCTGAGTTCAATCTCTGGTACTACTACCACCAATAATAATGTGTACATAATGTATGCATATGCTTCTGCATCTTCTTCCATAAAAGTTTTGAGGTGGTTTGCAGAAATCATAGTAAATTAAATTAAAATATTAAAATAAAAATGTGAAAGTCACCAGGTGCAGTGGCACGTGCCTGTAATCCCAGCTACTTTGGAGGCTGAGGCAAGAGGATCACGAGTCTGAGGCCAGCCTCAGTGAGATCCTGTCTCAAGATAAAAAATCAAAAGGGTTGGGGATGTAACTCAGTGGTTTAAAAAAAAAAAAAAAAAACACCCCTGGGTTCAATTCCCAGTACTGGGGAATAAAAAGCAAAAGTCATGTTCAGTTATAATATAAATTAAAATTAGCTATCAGAACTGGTAGAAATGGTAACATTTAATAGGAAAAAAAATCAAGATCTACCCTCAATCTAGAAAGCAGAAGGATGGGAGAAATGTGGATTAGCAATATCTAGCAGGAAAAGGAAATTATACTGGCCAGTGAACTCATGGGGAGTGGAGTGGGAGACAGTGGCTGGAGAAAGGGAGAAGACTCCTGCCCTAGGTGAGAGTCACACATGTAACACATTCAAAACACAGCAGCCCTGACAACGAATGATTCTGAAACTTAGAAGTGGATGATGTGCCCCTGTGCCAAGTACCAGAGGGACAAAGTCACAGAAGATGGGATCCTGGTCTTCAAAAACTTGCAAGTGAATCAGATTAAGAAAACCACAGGAAGAAAGAAACCTTCCACCGACTGTGAAATGTGGGAAGAAATTATGAAATGTTTTGGGCTGAGTAACACCCAGAATTCGACACTCAAGACAGCTGTGGAAATGAATACCTCTATCCTAATGGGGGACTCTAAGCAGTGTGTCACATGCTACATATATCTAAAAACCTAACTTCAGTGGCTTAAACAAATAAGATGCATTATGCTCACACAATAAGAAGTGAGGAGGTAGACAAATATCAGTCCAAGAACATTAGCACCTCCGTCTCTGTGATTCTCTTGGCCCTTCCCTCATGGTTACAAGATGGCTGCTACTGCTCTTGTCTTTATGTCTGCATTCCAGCTGGAAGAAGAGGGAGGAGTTGCATCTGTATCAGGAAAAGAAAATCTTTCCCAGGAACCTATAGCAAATGTGTGTTTGGTGTTGATTGACCAAAACTGTGGCTTGTCATCTCACAAAGTAATTATTTTAAGTTTTAGGTTGAGTGGATGGTGGTGCCATCCATGGAGACAAGAAATACAGAGGAGGAACACATATGGTAGATGCTGAGTTGAGTCTTGGACACATTGAGAAGACTGTAGAGATGTCACATGGATACATCAGATGTGAGGGTTTAGATTGCACCTGGGGGATCCCTGCCTGGAGTTACCAGCAAAAGAATGGGAATGGAATCCTGGGTGCAGGTGAGGTCCCTTCTGCCCTCCTCTGAGCTCACCTGCAGCCATGGGGCAGAGCCAGTGCAAGCAGATAACTTCTATCTTGAGTGCTTGGGTCTCTCTCTGCCATAGGGCTTTCTCTGGCCCCAAAGGGTATCTCTCTGTCAAGTGCAGGCAAAACTTAAAGCCATTAACCAGTCCCAAGAAGCATTCCAAGACCTGGGGATCAGGAGCCATTGGGTAAATGCTCCACGATTCCCCATCCTAAGCCAGAGCCCGCACAGCTTCTCCAAGGACTCCTAGTTGCCCACGTCTGTCCTGCACACTTCCTGGAAGCAGCCTCCTGTTTCCACTACCTGTACCCGAGTCCTTGCCTTGGAAAGTGCTTCAGGGGACCCTAAACTGAGACCAAAGTAGAACAGACTGATCATGGAGAGCCATGGCCAGGCCTGCCCCAGAAAGCCCTTCCAGAGACGTCATAAATTCTTGAGCCACAAAGCGACTTCCTGCAGCCCCAACAAGAACTGTGGACACTGAAGTCCAGGGCTGGGATGGTCTGACGCTTTGCAGTGCAGAATTGCCTCATGGGACAGGTTCAGCTGTTTTGGGGGTGCTGGTATGGCCATGAAGATAGAAGTCAGGAAACCCACCATAAGGTCCTGAACAGTGGACCAGGGAAACATAGGCCTCAGGGGTTCAAAAGGGTCACCTACCCTCTGGTGTCAACTTGACATTTCTGTCCATGTTTAGTTGCTGCTTTGGAAGTAAATCCGATCAAGAGCCACCTCCAATGGGGTCTCAGCCATCATTTTCACCCATCTTTAAATGTGGACCCCACTCTGTGGGCCAACCCAACACAGGTCAGAATGCCTAAGGACAGAAAGGCCATAGTCGGAAAAGAGAGTCGACATTGACCTTGACCAAGCAACAGGGTGGTGGCCGTGGCCTGGTCTCAGCAAGATGATAAGGAAATAGAAGAGAAGGCAGAGGTGACACGGTCAGGACTCTTGACAGTGCGCAGCAAGAGAGGGGCAGGTGTCATGTAGATTCCAGAGAGGTGGCTTTGTTTGTATTGTCCTGTTTTAAGATGGAAGCAAAATGACAGAAAAGCCTCAGACAGAAAACACGTGGGCTGGACCTGGGAGAGAACAGTCAGTCACATGCATCTCTGGGACACGGTGGCTTTGTAGAAGAAGGCCAGCACTTCACTCAGCCCTCAAGTAAAAAGAAAAGAACAGAAGGCAGAAGAAGGTGAGTCTAGAGACAGTGAGAGAGCAAGGGACAGTTTTGCCTGATGACCTTTTCTTTTCCCATTCAAATAGGGACTGAGAAGAGCAAATAGCTCATAGTCCAGCAAGACAGCTGTACAAGGATGCTGTGGCAGCTTTATCATGACAACCCAAACTGGAAACAACCCCAAAGTCCATCGACCAAAGTATGGAGGGACCAATTCTAGTATATTCTATACAACAGAATATCACACCACAAGGAAAAGGTTTACATGTGTAACTGTGTGTCAGGGAGTTCAGGGACGCCAAGATGGCAGGGGCAGGGTAGAAGAGGCCACTGGAGCACAACACAGAGACACGAGTCCTGTCCCTGTTTACTACAAGTCCCATTGCCACTACATGTCCCATTGCCACAACTCCCGCCACTGAGGACTTATCACCACGACAACTTCCGCCACAGGTTCAAAATTTTAAAATGACCAATGGGGTTAAAGTAGGCAATATTCTAAATAGGTTTTCCAAAGTAACGAATGAGGGGGAGGAATTGGAGAATATTCAAATCAAGGATCATCAGGTCACCAATGGTAGCAATGGGTAGGGTCTTCAATCAGGTCCATATAGGGAAGAGAACACTTCACAGCTCAGTTTATGACATTAATTTCCAAACATCAGAGGGCCTTGACCCAGGCTCTCTTGCTCCACCCACTCCACTCCACCTGAAGGAGTGCTACCTTGACCTTCACCAACAATAAACCTATACTTTGCCTGTTACTTCTGTATGTCTTGCTCAATTCTTTGTTTGGGGTACCAAGCACCCGGACCCCAACTGGATACCCCAAAGATAACATGTCTATAAAATATAGACATTACATAATTATATCAAGTTCAAAAACAAGCAAAACTAATCTATGGTGATAAATGCCACAGGCACAGTTAGCTGAGGAGGGAGGTTATTGACCTTGAGAGGTTCAAGGGAGGTGATGAGAATATTGTCTATCTTGATTTCGGTGGAGATTTACATAAATGTATACATGTGCACCTATTCCTCAGGTGATACTTAAGGATCTATGCAGGGTTCTGGGAGCAGTGGTACATGCCTATAATCCCAGCAACTCAGGAGGCTGAGGCAGAAGGATTCAAAGTTTAAGGCCAGTCTCAGCAACTTAGAGAAGGCCCTAAGCAACTTAGTGAGACCCTGACTCCAAATAAAAAATAAAAAGGGCTGGGGATGGGGCTCAGGGGTTAAGCACCCCTGGGTTCAATCCCTGGTACAAAAAGAGAAAAGAAAAAAAGATTGATGCAAGGTACAGTTTGTAGTTATATTTCAGCAAAAAAAGGGAACAAGAATGGGGTTAAGATTTGTAGTAAATAAAATGGAAGCCAGATGATAAGAGGAGAGGACAGAGGTCACCACTAGAAATAGCCAGAGGCAATTGGTCACATGATTATTAGTCAGAGACTTAGTCACAAGACTAAGGCATGAGGGGAGAATGTCAAGAAGTGTTTAAGGCCCAGCTAAGGATGGACACCACGAATCTGTCACGTTGTCAGGCCACTGCGGTGTGTTTTCTCCAGTCTCAACAGTGTGGGTCAAGACATAAAGATGCCCAGCCGTCAGATTGATCTGAGGTTGGAGTTTTTCAGGTGGAAACACCAGGTGGACAGAGTCAAGGATCCAATTCCAACTTCTGGAATGGAAAACTGAAGTCATCCAAAAGTGAGTCCTCAGCTGGTGGCAGTCACAGTCTAGGTGTTGGGGGCTATAGGAGAAGGAGTGGAGAAGACTAAAGATTTCAGACATGGAGCCAATGTGACCATCAATGGGGGTTGCTGGAGCCACATCATCCAAGGAAAGTTCTAGAGAACTAGAAACGTTTCAATTGCTGCAAAACACAGCCACCTGTTTTAACTAGTCATTTGCAGAAGAAATTACATTTGCCTATAGCATTTCCCTGGGGAAAACCAAGACTAACCATAGAACGGGGAGCTGGGAGGCAGATATAGCTCTTTTTTAATCATTATTTTTTTATTATTTTCTTTTAGATCTAGATAGATGCAATACCTTTAGTTTATTTATTTATTTTTCTGTGATGTTGAGGATCAAACTCAGGGCCTGGCATGTGCTAGACAAGTGACCTTCCCCTGAGCCATACCCCAGCCCAATATAAGCTTTTAATAAGTGAATCTTCCATACCTTGATCCAATACTTCAGGTGCAAAGTGACTAGTTGCATATAGAAACAGACGATCACCTCCTTTTTTCTACATCATAGACTTCTGTTAATGCTGCACAGCTGGATGATGCTTTGATGCACTGATTTACAGGATTGCCTTCTCTCTGAATTCTCTTTCTCCTCATTCGCGCATGCTCAGAGCTTCACTTAATTTTTCCGTGGACTCACTAGCCATGCAGTACTTGAAAGCTCTCCGGGCTTTTTCAAACACACCTTGTTCTCTTTCCATCCTGTTCTCCCAGCTACCACAGTTCCTGGGATGGAAAGTGACTACTCACCCCAGAACTGGAAATTAGGGAGATAAGTTTGCCCCTGAGTAGTAAACAAAGCCATCAACATTTAACATGTCCGAACAGAGTCCCCTTGAAGGGATGGAAGGCTCGGGCCAGTGAGACCTGGCAGTAGCCTGATTCCCTTATTAGGAAATCCTTCCCTGATTCCCTTGTTTGAAGTCATCCATCTGATGGATGCTATTTTCCACCTTGGTCCGGTAGATAACTTATCTTGTGTTTTTGGAATAGTTCACTTGTAGGAAAGCTCCAGAAGGTGATTAGAAGGAAGGAGGGACATAGCAGTCTACTGACATGATCCCCTGACACCCTACCCCAAGGCTGGTCACAATTCCTTTTTCTTTTTTCTTTCTTTTTTTTTTTTTTTTTTGGTACTGGGGATTGACCCAGGGGTGCTTTACCTCTGAGCCATATCCCCAGCCTTTTTTTTTAATTTAGAGACAGGGTCTTACTAAATTGCTTAGGGCCTCTCTAAATTGCTGAGTCTGGCCTCGAACTTGTGATCCTCCTGCCTCAGCCTCCTCAGTTGCTGAGGTTACAGGTGTACACCACTGTACGCAGCACACTCACTACTGCTCTTAAGGCATCCTCTTTTATGGCTGGGCTCTAGTGGTCACTAGGTCCCCTAGTTGCTTTGTGTCTAAGCTGGGATTTGTGGTTTCTCAAACTACACTGCACTTTAAATAGCCCCTTAATAATAAGACTTCCTTAAAATACCTTCACGTGAGTGTTTGAACTCAGTGCTTGCTGCTTGAACACTGAGGGGAAACTGAATCAGAGACAGAAGTTGGGAGTGCCCTCAGACAACTAGGTGGTCTTGTGACTCACCTGTATGACCAGCTCATGGGAGCATCCAGTCAACAAGTTTTCAATTGTAAATGATTGCATGAACCCTCCAGCTCTCTCGACTAGCGTCATGCTAACTTGACTCCACAGGTGGCTCATGCTGACTATCAAGAGGTTGACTTTCTGAGCACACAAAGCTGAGAGCCACACAAAGCTGTAGACAAACCACCAAGCTCAGTGACCCCTAAAGGAAGCTGTCTGAGGCCGGCCAGCCCTGCCCCATGTCTCAGTGCCACACCGCTGTGCCTCACATGCTATTTGATTTGGATGCAAATTTGACATTACATAGAATCACAGATTTCTAGAACTAGAAGGAGCCTTAGAGATGAGATGGCCTAATATAGGAAAAAATGTTCAACATCTCTAGTAATTAGAGAAATGCAAATCAAAACTCTAAGATTTCATCTCACTCTAGTCAGAATGGCAGTTATCAAGAATACAAACAACAATAAGTGTTGGCAAGGATGTGGGGAAAAAAAGGCACACTCATACATTGCTGGTGGAACTGCAAATTGGTGCAACCACTCTGGAAAGCAGTATGGAGATTCCTTAGAAAACTTGGAATGGAACCACCATTTGACCCAGTTATCCTACTCCTTGGTCTACACCCAAAGGACTTAAAAGCAGCATATAACAGTGATGCAGCCACACCAATGTTTATAGCACGTCAATTCACAATAGCTAAACTATGAAACCAACCTAGGTCCCTTCCACAGATGAAAGGATAAAGAAAATATAGTACATATAGACAATGGAATATTACTCAGCCATAGAGAAAAATGGAATTATGGCATTTGCCACTAAATGGATGGAACTGGAGACTATCATGCTTAGTGAAATAAGCCAGTCCCAAAAAACCAATAGCTGAATGTTTTCTCTGATATGTGGATGCTAATTCACAATAAGGTGGAGAGGTTAGGGAAAAATAGAAGAACTTTGGATTAGACAAAGGGAAATGAAGGGGACAGATGTGGATGGGAATGGGAAAGACAGTAGAGCAAATCGGACAGAACTTTCCTATGTGCATGTATGAATACTTGACCTGTGAAACTACACATCATGTTCAACCACAAGAATGGGAAGCTATACTCCATATATGTATAATATATCAAAATACATTCTACTGTCATGTATAAATAATAAGAACAAATTTTTTTTAAAAAAAGAGATGGCCTTATCTGTGCTCCTCATTTAAAAATAAGAGGGTCAGAAAGGCTGAATGACTTGCAGACAGCAAATAGGGTCATGATGAGTCTCTAAGGCAGCGTCCTTTCGACCACACCCCAGCACTGCCTGACCACACGAGTGCATCTTGATTTGGGACTCCTGGATCCCTCAGCCAGCAGGATTCAGAAACACAGAAAGTGAGTTTGATGGAGATAAGCTGGAGCACCAGACTCATTAAGATGGACAGAGCTGGGCCTGTGTGAACTTCTGGAAACTTCTTAACCTCTCTGAATGTTTTTCTCATCTGTAAAATTGCAGATAATAAAACCATATTGGGGATTAATTCTCAGAATAAATTTTGGAGAGACACAAGCATTCAAACTAGAGCATTCTGGCCCCACCCCCCACTTATGTCCTTCTCACGTACAAAAGACATTCACTGTGTCACAATAGCTCGCAAAAGTCTTAACTCATTCCAGAACCAACTCTAGAATCTAAAATCTAAAGTCTCATCTAAACATCATCTAAATCAGATATAGGTCAACCTCAAGGTATGATCCATCCTGAGGCAAAATTCCTCTCCAGTTGTTGCCTGTGACTCCAGACACGTTCCACATTCCAAACCACAACAGTAGAACAGGCCTAAAGGGGACATTTCCATCCCAAGGGAGAAATAGGAAAGAAGGAAGGGTGACAGATCTCAAGCAAGTCCAAAACCTAACAGGACCAACAACATTAAACTTGAAGCTTGAGAATAATGTTTATTTATAACTTCATGTTCTGCCTTCCAGACACAACAGGTCAGGGACTGTGGCACTGTGACTTTGTCAGGCACTGGTGTCAAGTGCTTGCAGGTCTCTCAATTCACTGCCTGGGCTCCCAGGTTCTACGAAGCATCCGTTGAAATCCAGGAGGAGGTCCTGTATGACTAGCACCTACAGAGTGAGTGTCATGTGAATACTACCAGATTTCCTGAGCCTGTTTGAACCATAGCTAGGGTGGCTGTGGACCACCATGCCAGAATTCAGGGAATGATAACTTGAGATATTCCTGGGCAGCAAGGCCGGAGACTCCATGGGCACTTGGTTCCCTGCTTAGAAATCACACTCTCACTAGCCATACTGATGTCCTTGTCCAAACCCTTGATGGTCTGTCCCAAACACACCTTTTCATTCTTTATGGGCAGGCTGAAGATGCTCCAGATCTTTAAGTTCTGCTTCCCTTGTGATGATGAATTCTATCTTTATCCCTTTCTTTCCTTTTGCATCTTCCTAGAAATTATCAAGAGAAGCCAAGCAACACCCTGAACACTTTGCTTAGAGTTTGATGTTCTGTCTGCAGTTCCCCTCTTCTTCTAAACCCTCACCAGAATTGTCCCTGATGTTCCTTTCATAGTAACAGATTTTTTTCCTAGCCTTATCCTCCAAATGCTTTTAGTCTCTACCCATTACTCAGGTTCAAAGCTACTTCCACAGTTCTACACAACAATAACAACACTTCACTTCTCAGCACCAATTTCTGTCTTAATCCATTTGTGCTGTTATAACAAAATACCTGAGACTGGGTAATTGACAAAAATATACAAGTGCATTTTTCAGAGTTCTGAAGTCTGGGAAGTCCAAACATCAAACAGCATCTTCAGTGTCCAGTGAGGACCTAATTCCTACTTCCAAGATGGTGCCTTCTTGCTACATCCTCTGGAGAAGACAACTGCTGTGTCTTCACATGGAAGAAAGGATGGAAAGGTAAAAGGGCTAAAGGGGATTAATGCTGTATCCTCATTTGGCAGAGGTGGAAGAGGGGAAAAGCCAAATACTGTGTGAAGTTCTTTACCTTAATTCCATAAACGAGGCAGGAAACTTCCTGACTTAATCACCCCAATGGCTCCACCTCCTAATATGATTATGTTGAATATTAAGTTTCAGCACAAGTTTTGCAGAGACACAAATCTTTAAATGATAGCAAGTATCTCCTATCACAGTATTATCATGAGGATAAAATATAATATTACATAGGAAGACTCTCAGCTCAGTATCTGGTATAAAGTAGAGACTAAGTAAATGTTACTCAAAATTAAATACTTGTCTTAGTGTCCACCAGATGCAAGCTGGGGCCCTCACCCTCCATGCTGGCCTTAATACCCTCCTCCAGGTTGACATGAACTCCCTTTAATGTCAAGGACATTATAACAGATGCTGGCAGCACCTCAGCCTACCTGGGAGTTCACACACCAGCTGCTTTTCCTCTCCTCCTGCCTGAGAGCTGTCTCTGACTGCAGAACCCTCAAAAAATGAGGGGTGGGGGGTAGAGAATTGCCCCAGGTCCCTTGTGCTCAGTGGGGCAGTTTTGAGTCATGTTACACACAGTCTCTAAGACTGTTCTCCTGAGGGACTGAGCCCCGGTGCCCGCCGTGAAAACCCATTCAATAAAACATCCTTTGTTGTGTCACTTCTCTGTCACTATGCTTCTTGAGCTCACCTCAAAATAAACTACTTGTACTGAAATCCTTATCTCAGGGTCTGCTTTTAAGGGAGCCCAAATTTAGACCAAGAATAACAGGTAGAAGGGAATCACAAACAGCTTGGCTGGGCCCACACTGGGGTTCCCCCTGCCTGAGCAGGCCCAGGGAGTTGGAGGGACTCAGTGCCAGGTGCCCGGTGCTTCCTGGAGAGAATCAGCCTTGGGGAACAGAGAATGGCAAGCAGCCACATGGCCCAGTGCCAGAGCTGCTTCTGAGGACAGAACAATCTGTCACTAAAATCGTCCTCCTCCTCAGCCTGTTGGAGTCCTGTCTATACTCACTGGCAAAAGGAAGTCGAAAAAGAGCAAGGAAAATCTAAACCATTGAGGCTATGAAGCACTCACCCCTGCAGTGTTGATGGCCATAGACAAAACAGGAACAGGCCTAGGGCTCTTGACCCTAAACGTCATCAGGCTGCTTTTAGTGACAGTGCCTGGCCACTAAAATGCAGCAGCATTTCAGAGACATGTGGGAATAGCTTCTAGGGCTTGTGCCTCCAAAAATGCCTCCACTTTACATTCATTACAATTACTATTATCAAAAGAGAAAGAGGAAAAAAATACAAGTACTGACGGGATATGGAGAAATTAGAACTGTATGCTATGCTAGTAGGAATGAAAAATTGCATAGCCACCATGAAAAACAGTACCACCATTCCTCAAAAACTTAAACACAGAATGATCTTACAATCCAGCAAGTCCATTTCTGCATAAATAACTATGTTAGTCAACTTCCCATTACTATTACAAAATACCTGAGATAATTATAATACTAAGAGAAAAGGTTTATTTGGACTCACAGTTTTGGAGGTTCTAGTCTAAGATCAGGCAGACCCATTGCTTTGGGGCTTGGTGGGCATGCCAGATGGCAATGGCAAGAAGTGCATGTTAGAAAAGAGAAAATGAGCAGGGTCCCACAATCCCCTCCAAGGGCTCACCCCCAAAGACCTAAGAGCCTCCCATTAGGCTCCACTACTGAAGGTTTCAACACCTCCCCAAAATGCCACCCTGGGGACCAAGCTTTTAATACATGGGCCTTTGAAGAGCACTGGACATCCAAACTACAGAAATACCCCAAAGAATTAAAAGCAGGTATTTGAACAAATATTTGTACATCAACATTCATAGCAGCATTATTCACAATAACTAAAAGGTAGAAACGATGCAAATGTCTATGGATGGATCAATGGATAGGTAAACCATGACCTGAGGGATGGAACCAGAAAGATGGTCTATGGAATGTTGTTCAGCCTTAGAAAAAGAAGGAGGAGCTGCTGATACACACCACAATGTGGATGAATGTTGAAGCTACTGTGCTTAGTGAAAGGAGCCAGACACAAAAGAACAAATACGGCGTGATTCCACTTATCTGAATAGTCATGCTTGTAGAGACAGTGAAATGGTCATTTCCAGTGGCTGAGGGAAGATAGGGGAGTTAGGACTTCATGGGTATAGAATTTCAATTTTGCAAGATGAAAAAGTTCTGGGAAGGGACGGTGGGAATGGTCACACGACAGTGTGAGTGCAATAAATGCTACTGAACTGTACACTTGAAAATTGGCTAAAATGGTCACTTTTATGTTATATCCAATTGACCACAATTTGGAAAATGAAATAAAGCCCTCTAGCCTGCATCCCATCCCCTCTTGCTCCTCCTGACTCTTTCTATCCTCCCTTCTCCTGATGTCTCCAAGACCGTGGCTCTGTGCTGTGATTCCTGCTTCTCCCCTTGCTCCCCTGAATTGGCTACTAGTTTGTAGTCCACACTTATCACCTGTCTTAGGCTGGATTCCCTTGAAGCAGAAGTCCAGACAGGAATGATTCTGCAAATGGAGGAATGAGAATGTGCTGTTGTGAGAAGCAAGGGATGCTGGAGAATAGAGGAGAAGACACTAAAAATAGAGCTGGGTTTGGTTGCAGCCTCACCCCAGCTTGCTCCTATGAGGAGCTCTGGGACATGAGGGTGCCACAGTCTTATCCACATCAAGGCAATGGCATGGTTTCCTCCGTCCATATCAGCCAGCCACTGGCCCTTGGCCACTGCAGGGTGAGGAGTAACTTTTCAGGCATTCCCTAGTGACTGGCTTCTATGCAACAGAGGATAGTTGTCAGGAAAAGGAAGCAGTTACTAATCATCTTCAGTTAACTAATCATCTTCATAGCAACTAGGGGGTGGGTCCACCAGCCTAGCAAAGGGAGGCTGGGGCATCAGTAACTTCTTCCATGACATCCTTCTGGAAAATGAGTTCTGGTCTGTGTCCTCTTTCACCAATTCTACACAGGTGGATAAAAGTCCCCTCTGGAAGAAGCAACCCTCAGGGCTGAGTCCTCGCTCTACAGCATACCATGTATATCTTGATTTTTCTCTCTCAGGTTCAGTTTACACATCTGTAAAATCAGAACATAAATAAGACGGCAGAATTCTTCTTTTGGATAGATGAATCAGGACTCTCCAAATATAACTCCCTTCTTTGAGTATCAGACTCCTCCTACCCCTTGCTCAGCCATGGGCCATGTAAGACAGGCCTAAAGTATCCTATTCATTTGACACACACACACACACACACACACACACACACACACACACACACTCGTCATAGGATTGTGACCCAGGTAGGCCAACCAGAGGCCTTTGCTGAAATTGTTCCAACTGGAACTAGCAAGAAAGTTCCATGACCTGAGGGATGGAGCTGGAAAGATGTGAAGCAGGCCACATTGTTGTGGCCACATTCCCCACCGTATGTAGGAAGTGTGTCTGCCAGAGGAAAAGAAGGCCTGAGAGAAGACAAATACAGCAAAATCTGGCCCATACCCTTTGCCACCCTGGACCCAATCCTGCCTATGACCAAATCCATGGCTCTGCTTCTCAGGTACAGGGGCCAACTAATTCTCTTTCTGTCCAAATTAATTTCAGTTGAAATTCTCCCACTTACAAATAAAAGACAGATGACTAATAGAAGGAATTCCTGCCTGGCAGGGTGGTTGTGAGGATTAAATATAGTAATATGTGCACAAGGTGACTTCTGATGATGGTCACTATGATTTCTAGGAGGCCAACCCGAAACAGGGGGACAGCTTCTTCCTCTTTCATCTGCTAACATCATCTCATTGGGCCACCCCAGCAGTGAGCAGACACCTTTCTTATTCATCTTCCAACTCAGAATTTAATTCAAAAGCTCTTCATGATGCCCTGACATTGGTTAAGGCCCAATTTGACCCTTTAGCCTTCCTGGCTACTCTTCAAGTTGTTTGCAACTGTTTTCTGTCCATCATGGGCTCTATGCCGGGTCTGTTGTATGATTTTTTTTTTTTAATTCTGCAGAATAGTCTTCCCTGTTTGGCAGTAGTTCTTCATGGGGTTCATTTTTTCCCTCCATCTTGGGCTCCTTTGTAGTGAGTAACTTGAAATTTCATTTTTGAGTCCCTCCAATCTTCCGGGAGCCCTTGCATTCCGAATTCCTGAGATTCCTGATCCCACCCTACCGACCCAGGGGCAGGGGATCTGAATGAGATCTTGGTGCTATTTAGGGACCACCAACCCAGTCTGAGAACCACTATTTCAAACCTTTCAAAGCCTCAGCAGCTCACTCCTGTGACCCTCATTCTCAGATGACCAACACTTACTCCCAAAGCTCCAACCTGCTTCTTCCCCCCAAATTGTTCCTTCTTGGTTTGAATTGATCCAAGAATAGTAATTCCCCTTGGCACTCCGCTACCTTCTGGGAGGTACAACTGTCAGCAAGCTTAGCCAAGGCTTTGTCTGGATGCTTGCAGCTGACAGAAACTGAACAAGCCATCCCGCGGATGGTACCCTGCCATCAGTAGTTTTCTGGCCTGTGGGCCAGTTGAGTAATTCCAGTTAGGAACCCATCATCAGTTTCCCCCATCTGGTCCTGCAGCCTGTAATATGCTACTACAACAATATGGCTTCTGTTGCCCTTGCCTTTGATCTCCGCCCACATGGTTTCCAACACAACCCCACCCACAGCGCTGGATTTCCATGTGGGTGTAAATCTTTTTATCATGTGAGGTTCTTCCTCTCCTTCTAATGGTTTCTGTTTAACAAGGTCAACCTTCCTATGTCTGTCCCACCCACAATCCCCTTCTGCCAGTGGCCCTTCTGTTCAAGTGACTTTGACCACAGCAGATTGGACTAATGTTTTAGTTGGTGTTTCCTTAAAAGCACACAAAAAAATTGAGGCCAAGATTCATATGCAAGTGGTTTATTTAAGAGGTGATTCCAAGCTGCACCCGTAACAGAATAGCAAAACAAGACAAGGAAGATGGCCAATGCAGGCTACATTGTCAAGCAAGTTGTCACTGGAGCTCAGTTTCACTGGAGAAAAATTTAGAAGACAAACCCCGAGAGCTGAGGAAGCAACATAGTAGTTCAGGGCTTACCCAGCATGTGTGAGGCCCTAGGTTTGACCCTCAGCACCCAAAAAAAATTATAATTAAAAAAGAAGACAAAAGAAAAGAAAGACAAATTTTGGAGTTATCCCACCAAAAGGGCAAAGGGATTGGGGTGTTTGTACTCTTCAACCAGTCACTGGACATTGCTACCTAGCCCTTCCAGCCAGCCACATCTGCTGAGGCATAGCAGAGGCCAAAAAAGCCCTGAGGCAAAGATATGTACAGGCTGACAGCTGGAAATGTGGCCTGCATGCATGGAAATGGAAATGCTCACTGGCTATGGGCAGGGACTATATGCCAGCATCTACTATCACTAGGCATGGGTCCCCTGGATGAGAGAAGCTCACACTTGTAACAGAGTCTCAAAGAATTTGAACCAAGTGTCTTAGCCTATTTGTACTGTCATAACAAAATACCTGAGACTGAGTGATTTATAAAAAACATAAATTTACTTGCTTATAGTTCTAGAGACCAGGAAATTCAAGCTCAAGATGCCAAAAGATTTGGTGTCTGTGAGAGCAGTTCTCTGGCGCCTAGCTGCTCAATGTGCTCACATGGCAGAAGGCTGAAAGGCAAAGGGGAAGAGAGCTGTATCCTCACATGGCAGGAGAAAGAGAAAGGAATGAAGCCAGTCCCTCAAGCCCTTTTATAAGGGCTCCAATTCCATTCCAGGAGGCACAGCCCCCATAACTTAATTAGCTCCTAAGGGACCCATCTGTTAATACTATCTTACTGGCCATTAAGTTTCATTATATGAATTTGGGGGCACACACTCATACCAGAGCATCAAGAGATGCATAAACCATAGTTCCACAGTATATTGTTTGAATGGAGAAGCTCCATAAAACTCAGATGGAGTAGCCTATTTCAGCTACATGAATGTCCACTGGTCAACAGGAAAGACTTCTGCAAAGACATGGAGGAATATCAGGGAGATCAGCAAGGAAAAGCAGGACTAAGGAAACATGTCACCCCAGGGTGGAAAAAGAGGGGCCAGCAGCTTGGAGCCTGGAGCCTGTTGGCAGTACCAGCCCCCAAACCACTGTTCCTCATCCCATGAGATGCACATAAATAAGTCTTTTTTAAATAAAGGTCTCTCTAATTGATCCAAAAAAAATAGGCTTATGTTCCTTCCAACCAAAAAACATTAAGACCACCTCTAAGATCTGTTGAAATCTCAAATTGACGTTGTTTGTGCTTACACCCAGGCATATGGAGTTCTAAGGTGATAACAGTGCTCCTAATGTCCTTTTCAATATTTTTCTCAAATTAATTCTACCAGGCATTTGTCTCCCACCCTCACCCTTTCCATTTTCCTTTGGCTCAAATCAACATGTCTTGATGCACGTGAGCTCTCCTCCTTCCTCATGAGAAGTCTGCCCAGTCCACAACAGGGTTCTCACCACATTGTGTACCTCGATGAGAATCCACTACTAACCATGGATTTTTCCATGGCCTGAGCAGAGGATCTATTTCCCACTGCCTCTTTGCAGCCAGCGTAGTGTTAATGGCCGTGAGCTTCAGATGACATATGATCGTAGGGCTAACTAGACCTAGGAGAACCCGAGTGGGCCAACTGAGCTCAGAGTCAGAGAGTTTCCCATGGGCTCTTTGCTATATTGGTTTGACAGGTCCTAGGACTCAATGAAAGCTGCAATTCTCTGCATTCCATGATCTGCCTTCTCAGGCCCTGGTAGCCACATATCTGAACAGCAGCTAAAAACCAACTATCCAGGGTCCAGATCATTTTATTCCAGCTATAGAGCCTCATCTCCCAGTTTACATATCCTGATCCTAATCTTGATTCAAACTCTGTTCAGTGGATCTGAGCCAGGAGCCCTCGATGAAGTCAGATTTTTGTGTTTTATATTTCCAATTTGCAAATGTAGTGCTATGGTAATACGAGTTCTTTTACTTGGCTAGAAATTCTGCCTTAGCAGCACTTAATTAATGCATTACCTTAGGAGTTTCAAATATTTCTTGGAAGTAGGTGGGAAATTAATATAAAACTAAATAAATAAGCATTTTCTTTATTTAAAGCCTGTATTTTTGACATGAAGCAAATGCTTACCAGAGTAAAATTTCATTTCACTGGTGCCTACGCAGATGAAAATCCTGAAGTAGTCGGGATGTATTTTGGACACTGAGCTTCTAAGGGGAAAAAAATACAAATGAAACAAACAGCACAGCTCCCTTCAAGTAGGCTGATGTTCTTGATCCACTTAGTAATGAGTTTATTTTTGAACCTTTAGTGTTTTTTAATTATAAAATCAACAGGCAATCATGATGAAGATTTCCAACTTGATATAAACAACAAACAAAAGTTTCTCTACCCCATCCCCCCATCCCATCACCAAAGATATTAACAGTTTCTTCAGTGGTTTCTAGAATGTTCCATGTATATACAAATATATTGCTAGAGTTTTGATTGTAAATGTCCCCCAGTGGTCCATCTGTTAAAAGCTTGGTCCCCAGAGTGGCACTATTGGGAGAGAGTGGACTCTGTAGGAGGTGGAGTCTTATGAGAGGTCTTTAGGTTATTGGGAGTATGTCCTTGATGGAGTAGAGAGACTCTGGCCCTTCTTTTTTTTTTTTTTTTTTTTTGTCTTCTTGTCCACCGTGATGTGCTGCCTTGCCCAAAGCAATGGGGCCAACCTCGCATGGACTAAACCTCTACAACTATGAGCCAAAATAGACCTTTAGAAGTAGATTATCTTAGATATTTGCTATAGTAACAGAAAGCTAAGACATATCTACACCATAAATTTGGTTAATCTAATCGCACCATTGTAACCTTTGAATTTTGAACACAATGTTATATTAACTCTTTTTTTAAAAAAAAAAAAAACTTAGGTATATCCTTGATACCATCTACATTCAGCCTCTTTCTTTTAAATTTATAGTCTGATATGGAAAGAATTGGTGTTCAGTCTATAACCCCAAGAATTACAAAATGCTAATTCATCAAACATTCCATTATGTTTAGTATCCTGGAGCAGTTAGCCTTTTCTGCATAGCAAACTACTCCATAACTCAGGAACTTAAAACAAAAACTATTTACTTAGCTCAAGAGTCAGTAGAATAGCAATTTGGGATGAGATTAGCTTGGCAGTTCTACTGATCTCAGGCAAATTTACTTTTTTTTTTGCGGGGGGGGTGGGGGTGGTGGTACTAGGGATTGAACCCAGGGGCACTTAACCACCAATCCACATTCCCCAGCCTTATTTATGTTTTGTTTTTGCCACAGGGCCTCACTAAGTTGCTTAGGGCCACACTAAGTCGCTGAGGCTGACCTTGAACTTGTCATCCTCCTTCCTCAGCCTCCTGAGTCCCTGGGATTTAAAGGCATGTACCACTGCACCTGACTAAGTTCACTTTTTTGTCTATAATCAACTACCAGGTCATCTGAGGTCACAGGGGTAACCAGGCCATAGATGTCCTATCATCCAGCCAGCTGCCCCAGGACTAATTTACATAGCAGTGACAGAGAAGCCCCCAAGAACATAAGAGGGTGAGTCCCCAGTGCACAAGAACTCTGAAAACTTCTACTTGTACCATGGTTGTCAAGGCCTCATTGTCCAAAGAAAATCTCATGGCTGAGGTCAAATTCAAGGGTAGAGAAGGTCTCTCTGCCTATTGATAGGAGAACTAGAATTTGTGAGCTTTGTGTCAATCTACTACATATATTTGGGACATGGGATGGGAAGGACCTCATTGAAACAGAAATAACAGAAATTCAAATTAACCAAATTCCTACCCTCACCCTAAGCATTTCAAATACTTCAAGATTTGTATGAGAAGTAGGAGAATTCCATCTGTCCTGCACAGATAATCCAGAGTGGCACAAATTTAGGCTCTGAGCTGTGCTCTGGCTTATGCAAACAGTCACGGATGGTATACTCATTAGAAACAGGAAAGGCCAAGGGGAATGAAGGGAAGGGAGGGGCACGGGGATAGGAAAGACAGTAGAAAGAATCGGACAGAACTTTCCTTTGTTCAAATATAAATACACAACCAGTGAAACTCCACATCATGCACAACCCCAAGAATGAGATCCTAATTAGAATAAGTTATCCTCCATGTATGTAGAATATGTCAAAATACGCTCGACTGTCATGTATATCTTTAAAAGGCAAATAATAAGTTTGAAATGTCTTCTAGCACATTCTTTCTAATGATGCTCACAAAGAAAGGAATGCAATCAACACACAGAAAGTACCTAGAAACAGCACCCCCAGCCACTTTCTTTTAAGGTTTGGTTCTTTGGATGATAGTTGGAAAAAGCATTATGATGATATAATATCTTGAAATAATAAGAGGATTTACCAGGATTTTCTTTCCTACATTTTTCCTCTTGCCTCTACAAGCCTTCGGTGCATGATGTCAGTGGCATCTGTGGTGTGCATGCGTGTGGTGTTCAGCTTAGGACAAAGAAGCCATTTGAGTTTCAACTCAGAGTTTTAGAAAACTGAGAGCAGAGGCCAAAGTTTGGAAGTCAGAGCTTTCAATGACAAGCCCTGAGCTCTTGAGAGAACAGAGGTGTGTGCATATCAAGAGAGTAAGAACAGAACAGTAAGAACAGCCACTTGGAACTGCACCCAACAGAGAGCCCCAAAGTAGAACAAGGTTAGGCCAGCTGTTGAGAGAATCAAAGGGAGGAGATTCTAGCTTAGAGACTGGTGGACTCACCACCAGCAGAGGCTTGTAGCTCATCTGCAACTCACTCTGGCTGATCCCTAGGAAGCAGGACAAGAAGGACACTGGGGAAGAGGAAGACGAGGCTGGGCCCAGAGCAGAGAAGCCTTTCAGAGATGCCAGAGGTCCAACCACAACAGTGCCCAAGGGAGACAGTACATGTTTGGGTAGGGAGTGTCTTGGGGCTAGAAATGAGAATGATCTCAGACAGCCAACCTCTCAGTACTCAGTTTGGCCTAGAGGGACAAGCCAAGAAGACCTGGTGAGGTTCCACAACCATTAAGGAACTCACCAGGCGACTGCCTTCACATTGTCCTTGGGGTGCAAAAAGGATCCAGAAGTTTGGGGGCACAGGCAAGGGGGCAGGTGCTGATTACCAGATGCCATGAAGCCCAAACCTTCACTAGCAACCAGGGAAGGTGGGACACAAACCAGCTCACCCCCGAGGTCTCACCCCCTGCCAAAACAATGGTTAGCCCACCAGAGGTTAGAATCGCTGGGAATTGGGGGTTTAGAACCCTAAACTGATAGAGTCTTTTATAGAATCTCTAAGTGACTCGGTTTATGTGGAGGGCTAGTTCAAGTTTTCTACAATTTCATTTTGTCTCCTCAGACTGGAGGTTCAGGGTAACTGTGATTCAACTTCATAGAAATTCAAAATGTTATGAACTTAACTCAGTGATTGTGTAATTTGTACTAAAATACCTTTGCTCATTAATCCCCTCATCTAATGTTAAACTTGGAAGAGGGGCCATTGGCTTATTCCTGAAGGATTAACAGATATTTACCAACTGTTACTGTGATCTAAGCAATGGAAATAAAAGTAATTCTGATTACTAACATGTTGGGCATATTTGGGCCTTGCTTCAAGAAGACAAGCTCATGTTGAATAGTATCCTTGTACTCCAGGAAGATTCTAGTACATGGTAACTTGAGGTAATGGCCCTCTCAGCAGACCAGGGAGATCAGGTGGCGAAGGCAAAGCAGTAATTCAAGAGAAGTGATCAGTGTCACAAAGCTTCATGTGTCCATAAGTACAGGGTAAGTGGTTTGTTGATGAAGACATACAATCATTCTCAGTCATTCATGTCAGAGTTGCCTTCCCAGCATGCACACGGTTATGAGTCGATGGGTCTCACACCACCATTGGCTTTCCTTTGCACATCATGGCCAGATTTGCCTGTAATTATTATCTGGGGCCATTGCCACATTGTGCCCTCCCCACTTCAGAAACCACCTATGGATCTCATGGCCCGCCACCATAGTCCTTGCTACTTAACAAAACCTAAGTAGATAAAACAGATAAATAAGGAAGCCATGAGTAGCTTCCAATGTTACTCAGGATCAAAGGTCTGCATCCAGTTGACTAGGAATGAAGTTTCTGAAGATCAATGCTCACTGGAAAAATTCTAAAATCTGTATCCTTGTGTCCAAGATGCCTCAGAGCATGAGCTCAACTTCCCTTTCTGGCCTCTGACCTCCCATGGCCCATCTTCCATGGTTATTGTGAGTCTTCTTGTTCCTATCTGAAGACTCGGGGCCCATCTATACAGCCATACTCATCCCCATCTTGAGATCTCTTTTGTTCTGTCCCATGAGGCTAGAATGGCACCATCTCCATGTCTTCTCAAAACCCCATCTTTGCTTTATGGAAGTGTAACAGGCATTCCACGAAGTCTCTTCACATCCCTGGGGACAAGATGGAAAAAGAAGCTGGATAATGATCCAATTCGTTGAATTTCTAATGTTTAATATGCCAAACCCAAGGAAAGCAGAATAATGGAGCCCTGACAACCCAGAGGACAATCTCTGACAGTGGGACATAAGGCTCTATTTATCTTCATTAAGTCAATTCAACATTTTTATCACTGACACCAATAAGAACCCTGGTGACATCATGATGAAAATTGTAGCTCATATGAGACATCAAAGAATAAAGGGTACAGATTCCATCATGCTTAAATATTTTGGGGTCCTGATTCCATCAAGACAGAATTGAATAGGAATAAATATCATGTCCAGCATTTGGCTCTAAGAGGTCAATGGCACAGGTCCAGGGATTGGCAAGCATATATTTTAAAAAATCTTTCTATTTCTACTTCACAGTAAGTTCACTGGAAGCCACAAGTCTTGCTACCTAAAAGGCTCATTAAACCTTAGTGGAATTAATAGAAGCATTGTGTCCAGAAAAACAGAGGGAACAGTCTAGCTCGCCTTTGATCTGATTAGATCAAATCTATGGCAGACTGTATTAGTGGCCCTGTTAATGCAGCCCTCCCTGGCCCGTGTCTTTTGCCATGACACTTTAAACATTCTCCCATGAGAGAGTCAGAGTTCCTTCCACCCGTGACTTTTGTTAGCAGGCTTGACATGATCAGAGGTTAGAAAAATACTTGGACAATAGGACTTGTTCTCTTCTGCATCTGCCATTTTCAGGAGAACATTCTGAGGCTAGCCTACTGGTCCCCACAGGAGATGAAAGACACATAATGCAGACTGAATAGCCCCAGGCCAGCCCAGCCTACATTGACTGACCCCAGAAATGTAAGGGAGTCTAGTCAAGATCAGCAGAATGGCCAGCCAAGCTCAGCCTGGATGAGCTGACTCCAGTTGACCCAGAGCCTCTTAAGAGAAAAAAAAATACCTTAGAGGACATCTCTACCACTGAGTGTCTTCCATGAACAAACCCACACAGGGAAGTTGGTCCTCTCGACTTGAAATATCTCTAGCAAAGAGCTCAGAACTTCTGAAAATTTATTCCAATGTCACACAGCTCTAAAGGTGAGATTCACCTTTGTGAATGCTCTCAGTAGGTTTTAGGACTCCAAGTGTTAGGAAGAGGAAGTGGGTCTTGGTCTGTTTGTGCTCCTGTAACAAAATACCAGAGACTGAATAATTTATAAGCAATAAAAATTTATTGCTTACAGGCTGGGAAGTCCAAGGTCAAGGCACCAGCATTTGCTCTCTGGCGAGGGCCTTCTTGCTACAGTCTTACATGGCAAAAGAACGGAATCAGACCAACTGATCCTGGGATTTTTATCATTGGTTGTTACGCAGCATGAGCTAACTGAAATAAGAACTCAGTACAGTTTTGAAAGTCACAGCTCTTAGGGACATCAAGAAACTGGAAATCACCCAAAGGAGGGATTGGAAACCATGAAGGGCCACAAGGCCACAGGATATAAGTAACAGTGGATGGCACTGTTCCCATTTATGCTGATAAATGGGAGAGACCCATAGTGAGCATGAACATGTTCCAGAAATGTACAAAACTGACATGTGAAAGAGGGTTAGCTTCTGCTATGGTCCAAATGTGTTCCCCCAGAATTCATGGGTTGAAACTCAATGACCAATGTGATAGTATTAAGAAGTGAAGCCCATCAAACTGTAAAGTGCTGGCAGTGACAGACGACTTTATTCTTTGCTTCTTGTGTTTTTCCATTTCCTATAATACACATGTTAACTTTTAAAAAATAAATTTTTTTTAAAAAGAGGTGAGGCCCTTAGAAGATTATTAAATCATAAACATGGAGCTCTCCTGGGTAGGGGCACAGCCCTTATGAAAGGGCATGAGGGAGTCAATTGGTTTGATTCTGTTCTTCTGCCATGTGAGAATGCAGCAAGAAAGCCTTCACCGGGCAACACATGCTGGTGCCTTGACCTTGGACTTCCCAGCCTCCAGAACTGTAAGTGATGAATTTCTATTGTGTATAAATCACTCCATCTCTGGTATTTTGTTACAGGACCACAAACGGACCAAGACCCACTTCCTCTTCCTAACACTTGGAGTCCTAAAACCTACTGAGAGCACTCTCAAAGGTGAATCTCACCTTTAGAGCTGAGATTGGAATGAATTTTCCCAGAAGTTGTGAGCTCTTTGCTAGAGATATTCAAGTCGAGAGGACCAACTCCCCTGTGTGGGTTTGTTTGTGGAGGACACTCAATGGTAGACATGTCCTCTATGGCTCCTTCTGACCTTAAAATACTTTGTGAGAGCCCCATTTGCCCCACAAAACACTTATGTCACTGCTGTCTTCCAAAAGGATTTCTTCCCCCTTCACTGTGCCTGCTGGTCCCTGACTTCTGTTTTTCTGTCAGTAATGAAGATAGAACCCAGGTCTCGTACTCACCAGGCAAGCGCTCTACCACAGAACCACATCCCCAGCCCTAAGAATGACTTTCTACTCAGGCGCGGTGGCACAGTCCTGTAATCCCAGAGGCTCAGGAGGCTGAGACAGGAGGATCATGAGTTCAAAGCCAGCTTCAGCAAGAGCAAGGCCCTAAGCAACTCAGTGAGACCCTGTCTCTAAATAAAATACTAAATAGGGCTGGGGATGGGACTCAGTGGTTGAGTTCAATCCCTGGTATCCCCCCCCCAAAAAAAGAATGACTTTCTAATATCAGGAATTTACAACTTAGCATGAATTGAAGTCTCAATCCTACCCCATCTGCCAGGGTGCTCACATTGGAAGCACTGTCTGTCACCCTGGAATGAAGCACTGTGACTCTCACATCTTGGGCAAGCAGTTGACAATAGCCTCTTGCTTTTCCTTTGGGAGCTAGGCTCACTTGGGTCTCTCCAGCTCCTGTCTTTCCTTTCACAAATAAGGATTTAAATAGAGTGGGACATTCTGGGTGTGACTTAGTGCCTCCGACACCAGCCCAGACAGCTGAAAACAGAAATATTAGTCAACAATCCGATATTTCCATGTAATCCTACCTATTTAGCAGGGGGGTGGAAATAGTCTTCAGCCTGGGTCTTTTAAAAGGTCATTTTTTAAAAAAATGCACTAACAGTGGGAAAAGTCAGGGGAGAGAGACAGACATTGTGCCCCAAATTAGCAGCACGGTTCCTGTCAAGCGTGTTGCTGGGAGAAGCAGAGCCCAGTGGTCACGACAAGCATGTGGCCCTGGCTTGTCAGAGCTATTGATTGACTGCTCACAATATTGCAGGTGATTTAAAGAGTTCCCCGCCACCTTGTTTGTTTAATGTCACCTCCATATGAGAATGTCAGCCTCTGACATGTTTGACTTCTCCACAGGACAAATGCCAAGGCACGTGCGGTTGTCCCACCAACACAGATTGTTCCTAACCCTCCATAACAACAATGAAGGGAACACTGTCTAAATGCTTAATTTCAAAGAAGCAGCTAATTTGTGCTACTCTCCCGATCGGTGGCCTACCATGACTCTGGCATGGGACCAAGAAAGCTCATCCTGTTCATTTTTCTTCTCCATCCTTATAAAATCCTGCAAATCCGTGCCACACATAGTGGAGCTGCTGCTTCCCCAGCAAGCCAGCCAGCCTGAGGTTGGAGGGGGCAGGGCTCGTGCTCCGAGAGGGAGCCGAGACTGTCTGGGGCCAGAGGCCAAACTTGGCCAGCTCAAGACAAACACAGACTGCAGATAAAAAGAGGAGACGAGGAAGCCCAGCCAGAGATGGCAGAAACAGCAGAGATGGAAAATAAACAGCACAGAGGACCAGGGCTGCAGAGTGCGCTCAGGGGGTGGGGAAGGGGTGGGGGAGGGGGGGAGCAGAGAAGCTGTGTTAGGAGAACCAGGGGACAGCAGGGCAGGGAAGAGTCTGGTAGACAAAAAAGGGCCAGAGGGAAGAAAAGAGGGGAAGAATATGAAGGAGAAAACAGAGCCAGGAAGAAGAAAAGAAAAGGACAGTGAGGTCAGGAGGGACACCTGATCAACAAAAAGGGACAGCACAGGCATTTGGTGCCTGCTGTGGTTTGAATGTCCCCTCCAATATTGACATTGGAATTCAACTGCTATAGTTTTAGTACCAAAAGATGAGACCTTTAAGAACTGAGCAAGCCCTGAGACCTCCTCCCTCATAAATGGATCCATGGTTTCATTGTGGGAGTGGGTTCGTGAACTTGAGGCTGAGCTCATTGTAAAAGAATGCATTTGGCCCAATTTCCTCGTTCTGTCTGGTGTGCTCACTTGCTGTTCCACCACATTATGTATGACATGGCACAAAAACCCTCACCAATGGTAGCACCATGCTTTAGGACTTCCCAGCCTCCAGAACAGTGAGCCACATAAACTTCTATTCTTTATAAATTACCCAGTCCAGCCAGAGCCAGTGGCACATGCCTGTAATCCCAGCATCTTGGGAGGATGAGGCGGGAAGATCATGAGTTCAAAGCCAGCCTCAGCAATTTAATGAGACCCTAAACAACTTAGCGAGATCCTGTCTCTAAACAAAATATAAAAAGGGCTGGGGATGTGGCTCAGTGGATAAGGGGCCCTGGGTTCAATCCCTGATACCAAAAAATTAAATTAAATAGATTACCTAGTCTGTGATGTTTTGTTATAGCAGCAGAAAAGTGACTAAGACAGTACCCAGCCATAGACATGACTGGGTTTTTTTGATGCACAGAAACAAAACCTCCAACATAGTCTGGTATGTTGTCAGAACATCATAAATTATTGGCCCTTCTAGAGTAGAGGTAAGAAGAATTTAGGTTCAGATTTAAATCAAGATATTTTCAGTCCCTGCTGTAAAACAAAACAAAAGAAGGTCTTCACATGTGGGTAGACCAGTGGTTCTCAAATTGGGGATAGGGAACAGATTTTGTTCCCCAGAGGACATTTGATAATATCTAGAGACATTTTTTGCTTGTAACTGGGGAGGAGAGTAGCTAGGAGGTAGAGGCCAGGATAGAATTAAATAATCTATGATGCATAGGTCAGAAAACCACAACCAACAATTATTTGACCCAAAATGGCAACAGTGAGTTGAGAATGGATAAGCTGCCAATAGTCACAACCCCTGGACCTAGTTAGAAAGGCAGATTCTTGGGCCCAGACGAGACCTGTATCAGAAACTCTGGGGTACAGCCCAGCATCTTATTTTAACCAAAGCTTGATCTAGACCTGCATGGTCCAGTACAGTAGCCATTAATATGCAGCTATTTAAACTGATTTTTTAAAATTATATTAAAAATTCAGTTCCACAGTCACACTAGGTGATTTTGAATACTCAGTAGCTACATAGGACCAGTAAAAATTATATGGGACAGCATACGAAGCATTTCTATCACCATAAAAAGTTCCAGAGTTTTGTTTACCAAGCCATTGCCATGAACAGAGAGAGCCAACAAACATATAGGCCAAAGAAGTAAGCTTCCTACCAGAACCACCCCAACCTGGAAGCATGCTGAGCTGAGCCGTGGAAAAAAATAGGACCACATGGTACATCTGAAAGGGTCCTGGTCTGAGATCAGGAGGACAACATTGGAATTTTGGCATCAGATTCATGAATGTGTGGCACAAACATGTAGCACTATCAGGTGATGATTTGGGACATGTTGCCAGGATTTCTATTCTTTTATACCATAGACTCCTCTGATCATCTGGTGAGGCCCAGCCTCTTAGTCTGCTTTCTGTTGCTATTACAGAATACCCGAGAATGGATGATTTATAAAGGAAAGAGGTCTATTTTGGTTCATGTTTCTGGAGGCTAGGAAGCCCAAAGTCAGCATCAGTGAAAGGGTCACAACAAGGTGGAAGCTGAATGAGCAAGTGATCCTGTGCAGAAGGGACAAAATACAAGGGGCATCCTCTCTTGGTAACAATTCACTCTCATAAGAAAGGCATTAATTCCTCTTAGCAAACTAAACACCTCACAAAGCCCCCCCGAACACCACCACAATGCCAATCAAATTTCTTTTTTTAAAAATTTTTCTATTGGTGCATTATAATTATACATATTAGCAGGTTTTGTTGTTACACATTCATACATTCACACAGACAATCAAATTTCAACCTCAATTTCGGAGGGAACAAACCATATTCAAACCCATGAGCTGCTTCTCAGAGGTTTATAAATGCACAAACAAAATAAAATTACCAGGAAAACCAATTACATTGAAATGTAGTTATTAAAGTAAAAAAAAAACATAGTTGTGATATTATAATATATATGTTTCCTTATTAACACAGTAATTAATAAGATAGAGTGGCAGGTCTAATAACCACTGTAATTTCAAAGAAGTGATAAGTGAAAATGATATTTTGAGATCTGCATAACCACAGTAATATGATAGGAAATAGCTGTGATTTCTATTGGAGCTGAGGTCTCCGGGACTGCAAACACTGCCTTAGTTTGTTGCCTACCATTCATAATTGAAGAAAATGCTAAATCTCATTAGAAAGTTAGTGGAACATAGTTCTTTTTTTTTTTTTTTAACCAGCCAAGTTCACAGCCAGATGCATTTGGAACCACTGGTGAAATGACTCCACCGATGACCAAGGGCCTCAAGTCCTTCAAGAGAGTCCAGGAAACATAATAGGGGCCCTTCTCCCTCCAGCAGAGAGCTCTAGAGGAAACACCAACTTGGGGACAAAGAATTTCAGGGCATTTTCAAGACCTGAGGTCCTAGCTTTTACACCAAAATCACAAGGACACCATTTCCACACCAGACCCCGCCATCTCGTCCCTTCCCCACCCCACCCCACCCCAGAAAATTCCCAGGAAAGTTCTGAGGCGGCAGGCCCAGCGTGGCCCACCTCCCTTGGTCATTCACACAGAGGTCTGGCAGGCCCCAGGAGGGAGGTGACAAAATCAAAAATAGTCTCTCCTCCAAGGAAAAAAACTTAAAAATAGATTCCAACCCACATGAAAATTTGGGTGGAAAGAAAGGAAAGGAAAACAAAATGAATCATCTTTATGTGTTTTGCTGAGCGGGAGCCCGTTGCCATGGCTACGGGGCCCTGTGTGCAGGCCTGGTCTTTTCCAGCAAGTTCAAGGCCCGCCAAGGAGCCAACGGGGGCGGTCCCATCTCCAATATGTTATAGCCATCGGATGGATCTGCGATCTCCCAACGCCGACGCTGCCACCGAGCAGGTCGTATTAATGACTGTCACAGTTAATTTAGTGTTTCTTTCCATTGTGATCTGTCTATCGCTGTAATTGAGCAAACGAGAGAACTTGTCTGTGTCTCCTGGGAGTTTAGGGAAATCTTGCCTGGTTTTGCAATTAGACAGTCGGGGAGGTTATGAGAACTTGTGGAGGAACCGGGTCTTAAATCACAGAGAAGGAAAGCAAGCCAGCTTCCAGCCAGCATCCACCAGCTGCCGACCGCCTTTCTGGTGGGCTTGCTGTACCCATGAAGGTCCCCTAAAAGGCAAAGAAAGATAAGAGCATCAGCAAGACCCCATGACCCTGGTGGCTGTGAAACAAGCCAGGGGCATGTCCAGATTCTGCTGGCAGGTGATTTGCTTGGAAGACAGACAGTCCCCCAGATGAGGAAGGACTGAGCTCATGGGTCCCCTTCTCAGAAGGAGTCTGGGCCTCTCCCTATACTGAAGAAGACAGAGCTCAGGGCTTCGGTGAAGCCTCCCGTCTCACTCACATAGACTTTTCTAAAACAAAAATGCACTGCCTTTTACAAAAAATCCAATGCACCGAAAATTCCAACTTACAAAATAAATATACTGGAAAGAAGGGGAGAAGAGACTCACATTCTAGAGAATTCTTCACTTTAAAATAATTGGCCTGGTAATAGTCCACATGGCAAAGTAAAGAAACAGTCACCAAAGGCAGTATCTGATCTTGAACTAGCTATCATACCATGGTGGATAAAATGCTACTGAAAATATCATTGGGGCATTGGACAAAATTGGAATATGAATGGGAGATCAAAATAAAACATTGAATTGATGATGAAAGTTTGCCAAAGTTGATAACTACTGTTGTTAACTGTACGCTGATTATATAAGATGATATTCTTAGGGAATACTGAAGTATTTAAGAATAAAGGGTCAGCAAAAAAAAACAAAGGCCAAATGTTTTCTCTGATAAGCGGATGCTGATCCTTAATGGGAGGGGAGAGGGACAGAGGAACTTTGGATTGGGCAGAGGGGAGTGAGGGGAGAGGAGGGGCCCAGGGGGTGGGAAAGATGGTGGAATGAGACGGACATTATTACCCTATGTACATGTATGATTGCACGAATGGTGTGACTCTGCATTATGTATAACCAGAGAAATGAAAAGTCATGCTCCATTTGTGTAAAAAATTAATAATAATAAATAAAAATCTTAAAAAGAATAAAGGGTCATGATATATACAACTGCTAAGATCTGAATGTGCCCCCCCCCCAAAATTAATATATTGAAATCCTACTTCTTGATGTGATGTTATGAGGGGGCAGGATATGATGAGGTCATGAAGGCCGACCTTTCATAAATGGGATTAGTGCCCTTACAAAGAGACTCCAGAGGGATAGCCTCGTCCTTGTGCCATGCAGGGACACAGCTGGAAGGTCTAACTGTAAACTAAAAGGCAGGTCCTCACCAGACACCAAATCTGTTTGGTGTTTGAGTCAGCTTTTTGGCTGCTGTGACTAAAAGGACCCAACCAGAACAACTGTAGAGGAGGAAAAGTTTATTTGGGGGCTCACAGTTTCAGAAGTGTCAATCCATAGACAGCAGGATCCATTCTTGGGGCTGGGGGTGAGGCAGGACATCATGGAGGAAGAGTGTGGCGGAGGGAAGCAGCTCACATGGTGATCAGACAGCAGAGAGAGACTCCACTCTCCAGGTACAAAATATAGACCCCAAAGCCACGCCCCCAGTGCCCACCTGCCTCCAGTTACCACTCAGTGAATCCCATCAGGGATTAATTCACTGATTGGGGTAAGGCTTTCACAACCCAATCATTTCCCTTCTGTACCCTCTTGCATGGCCTCACATGTGAGCTTTTGGGGAACACCTCACATCCCAACCATAACACTTATCTTGGACTTCCCAGCCTCTAGAGATGGAGAAATAAATTTCTCTTGTTTTTAGCCTCCCAATTAATGATATTTTGTTATAGCAGCCCAATAGAACTAAGATGGGAAGGTAACCTCAAACAGCATAGAAAAAAATGATAGACAGTTGTCCATTGGTATCTGGGGGGTTGGTTCCAAGACTCCTCTGAGACACCAAAATCTGAAAATGCTCAAGTCCTTTGTATAAAATGTCATAGGATTTGCATAGAGCCCATGCAGTGCCTCCCGTATACTACAAATCATCTCTAGATGAGTTGTAATACCTAATATAATGTAAATGCTATGTAAATAGTTGCTATACTGTTTTTGTTTAAGGAATAATGACAAGAAAAAGAGTCTGTACATGTTCAATTCAAATTTAACCATCCTAGGTCTAACTACATTTTCAAGCCACAGTTGGTTGAATCTTACATACAGAACCCATGGATAGGAAAGGCTGGAGATGTGTGTATTTACATATGTGTGTGTGTAGATAGATAGATAAAGAGAGTTGGCACATAAATGATAGAGCAAATGGAATATAATACAAAATGTTAAAAATACAGGAATATGGGTAAAGGGTAGTTGGCTGTTCTCTGTCTTGCAACATTTCTATAAGTTTGAAATTCTTTCCAAATAAAACTTTTCTGAAAATTGGCTTTGATTTTCTTTTAAATAGTCACTATCCCACTGCTTTGAAGCATCATTTAACTCTGCAAAATTCAATTTACGCTCAACTTTTCAGGGACAATTCTGGTACTTGAGATTCAAGTACATATAGAATTAGTCCTTGTATCTTACACATGTAGCAAATACATTGTAGACCAGCACTGTGTGATAGAAAAGTCAGGTCTCTGCACTGTCCAGTACAGGGCCAGTAGCCAGACGTGCTTGTTGAGCATTTGAAATGAGATTCATCCTAATGCAGAATTGCCGTGACTGAAAAATACACTCCAGATTCTAAGACTGAGTATTGTTTCGGTCAGCTTTTTTTCCCACTCTGACCACAAGACCTGACAAGAACAATTAGAGGAGAAGTTTATTTGAGGCTCATGATTTCAGAGGTCTCCGTCCATAGATGGCCGACTCCATTGATATGGGCCTGAGGTAGGGCAGGACATCATGAAGGGAAGGTGTGGTGCAAGAAAGCAGCCGGAATCAGGGAGCAGAGAAGAACTGAACTCAGCTCACAAAATATATACCGTAAAGGCATGACCCCAGGGACCTATCTCCTCAAGTCATCCTCTCCCTGCCTACAATCACCACACAGTTCATTCAAGTGGATTCATTCACTGATTATGTTAAGGCTCTGGTCACCAATCACTTCACCTCTCAACCTTCTTGCATTGTCTCATACATGAGCTTTTAGGGGACACCTCATATCTAAACGATCACAGGAATGAAAAAAGAATAGGAAATATCTGGAATATATTGGATTAAACATAGTAATAAATAAAATTAACTTCACCTGTTTCTTTTTACTTTTTTCAGGTGGCTCCAATAAATTTTTAAATTAGTTACATGACTCACATATGTGGATGACTTTATATTTCTATTGGATGGAAGTGATCTAGAAAGTCCTGGAAGATAGGCTCATTCTGACTTGGCCTCTCCTAGACTAGCACCTGTGGCATGGTGAGTCGTCTGGGAGAATAATGGCTGATGTGGGGTCTCCAGGGAGCTGACTCCTTCAGAGCCTGAGAATTGCACCTCTAGGGAAGAGAAAGATCATGTAGAGGAGTGTTCTAAATAGAGGCAGCATTTTATAGAGGAGATGTTTTATTCAAAGCTCACTGTACAGTGGAGTAGTATCAGGGTGATTGTTCAAGTTTCTCACCCTACTGGTGAGAATTGGTGACCAACAGCTCTCAACTGGGGCTGAATACAGGACATCACCAAGGACAGCCCCAGTGTGTGACCGACTGTCTTTAACAATGCCCACATCATTGGTCTCGTGTGTGTGTGTGTGTGTGTGTGTGTGTGTGTGTGTTAGAGACAGAGAATTTTTTAATATTTTTTTTTTAGTTTTTGGTGGGCCCAACATCTGTATTTTATTTTTATATGGTGCTGAGGATGGTATCTAGGTCCCATGACTGTTCAGCAGAAATGTCACTATGTGACTTCCAAGTCTGGGCCATCAAAAAGATACAGCTTCCACCTGACTCTCTCTGGGCACATGTACCGTGGGAACCCAGTCACCATGCCCTGAGGAAGCCCAGATTACATGAAGAGGCATAGCCAATGAAGTCTCAGCGGATGACCAGCTTCAACTGGCAGACACAAGAATGGCCAAGTTTCCTGATGGTTCCAGCCCCCAGCCTTTGAGTTTTCCAGCTGAGACCCCAGACATCCTGGAACAGAGACAAGCCATGTCTACTGTATTCCAACCGAAATCCTGACCCACAGAATCTATGAGCATTCAATAAATGGTTTCAGGCCACTAAGTTTGAAGGTAATTTGTTTTGCAGCTCTAATACCTGGAACACCCAGAGTGTGGCCACACACATCTGAGCTTTACTAAAAGAGGGCAGCAGCTGCAATGCATGCTGGGGCACGGGGTTGGGGCCCAAGCCACCCGTCTCTAGCACACCGTGGTACACATACCAGCTGGTATTCCACTGTGAGTTTAGCATTAGCAGCTGGTGGATAGTTCTCAATTGGGTTTTCTAGAATCATCAGTGGCTTAGACAATTTTGTAGAAGAAAGAATCAAATAAAATGCAGAGCAGATTTAAAACACTACCTTTGACATTAAATAGGTGTTAAACTATGTGTCATCTCTATTGGCTTTCAGCTCTAGAGAGCTTCAATCATGACAATCAGGAATATAATGGCTTGATTTATTGTTACTCTCCCTCACAATCATATTTATTTCATTGAATGCACCCTAGCAGGCTGGCTAAGGTAAAAGGTCGTGGAGAATGTTCTGCCAGGAAAAAAAAAAATAGGAAGGAAGGAAGGACGGACACAGGCCAACATAATCTATTCAACGAGTGCCATAAAGGAAAAGTGACTTGAGAAATAAGGTGGCTCTTGGCAACCTAGGAGGTGAGATCAGTTTTTAAAAACATAGAAGAAACCAAACACTGAATGACAGAAGCGGTCAGATAGTGTGCTCTAACGAACCGGTTGCTACAATCTCCTGACCCAGTTTGCATTGGCTAAAATGCCTAACAATGTCCCAAGTAAGTAAAATGCCTAACAATGTTCCAGTGTTGTCAGACTTGCCAGCATGGGTCATGTGACAGAGGAGTAACAGGAGCTTGCCCGTGTGCTGTCACCCACACACTCCAGTCCCTACCCTGCATGAGAAGAATGCACCCCCTTTGCCCAGACACAGTGCCCTGGCATCAGCCTACTGACGTGAGTCACAGGATTAAAGTGGGGACAGAAGGACTCCTCCTGGAGAAGGGCAAATCTAGAAAGATGGAGCAGAAAGCCTGAAGTGAACAACCTCTGGAGTTGGGGGATGGGGACATGCCAGGAACTCATGTGGATGTTCCCCTGACCCTGAGCATCATTTTCTTTAATCCTTTCGACAAGCATATGAAGGAGATCTTTGTAATCCCCAGATTACAGGGGAGAAAATGGAAGCTCTAGGTTTAATTTCCCTAGACCACAAAAATTAGAGTCACATTCAGATATCAATATCTAATTTTTTGAGCCCCTCCTTACCGTGATCCCAGGAGGTATTCCCACCAACTTAACTTGTATTACATGGATATTATTACACATGATGTACAGTTAAGAGTGAAGCTCAAAGACACACACCTGTCATCCCAGTGGCTCGGGAGGCTGAGGCAGGAGGATCGTGAGTTCCAAGCCAGCCTCGGCAACTTATTGAGGCCCTAAGCAACTCAGGGAGACCTTGTCTCTAAATAAAATATTAAAAAGGGCTGGGGATGTGGCTCAGTGGTTAAATGCCCCTGGGTTCAATCCCCAGTACCAAAAAAATAAAAATAAAAAGTGAAGCTAAGACAGATAACAGAGCCAAAGTCGTAAAGCCACCCCCGTACCCTCCCCCCAATGTTCCTGGGTTATTATTCAGCAATGCTGCAACCAGGCTGCTTGCTACCAGGGTAGCTGGTAGCTGGACGGAGCACTGCATAGGGCGAGGTACCTGGGTGGGGAGGGCGTCCTGATGGGTATAGTGCAGAGTGTCTCCTGAGACCCGCACACTGAGAAACCAAGCCAAAACTGCAAAGCAGCAGCGTCTGTGCGGATGGCGGGCCCAGGGATTCACAGCCTAATGAACTAGATCATGGAAGCTCATTTGCGTGTTTGATAGCTCCTGCCGTTCACTCAGGTTCACTTAGGGCGAAAGAGAAGGAAGCTAAGAGGGGATTCATTTTTCGAGCTTTCAAAACATAGGAAGATGGATGGGGAGAGAGATCCCAGGAGACCGCCCTGGGAGGCAGGCGTGGCCCAGTAAGGCCGAGGGAGTCCCGAGGCCTGGGTGGATGTCCTAAGCGAGCACTGGCTGGCAGAGCCACCTGCTAGAGGCAGACCTTTTTGTCAACCATCCTAAAATTAATTTAGTAAGGAAGTCGCTCTGCACAGCCTTGGTCTCCCAGCAGCCGAATGCTACAGGGACAGTGGCCACAGGACCCCACAGGACAGGGCTTCTCAAAGACTGGGGGCAAAGGACTAGCTGTTTCTTCTTTTTGTTGTTGTTGTTGTTTGTTTGTTTGTTTTCCCAATCTGTCATGGACAAATCTTTGGTAAAATACAAAAAAAAATGAATTGCCAGGGGAAAAAATTCAATTTTAAAAAGCTCAAAGTTTTAATAGTCTTTAGATTCAACAGACGTAAAATTACTCTGACATATTGTTATAGAAGTTTCTAAATGCTCATTTTCAGTTTCTGGACTATCTTGTCACTTATGGGTAACGAATTGTTGCTGAGCCAGGGCTGGTCTATGGAACACTCTGAGTAGTGCTGCCCCAGAGGACTCTGGGATGGTTGGATGGAGACTTCCAGCCCCAGCTAGTTATCCGGCTCAGGTGAGGACAGACACACTTGCTGAGCTAAAGATGAAGCTCAGCAGTAGAGTGCTTGCTGCTTAGCATGTGTGAGGCCCTGGGTGACATCCCCAGCACCATACCCACACACAGAAAAAGAGCCATCCTTGAAAAGATCTCTGGGCAAAGGGGTTGGCAGGACAAGAAAGTGTGGCATCCCTTTATTGAATGAGACATCCTTAAATATCGGTGCTAGTTGCACTGGTACATTTGGTCTCGGGGTAGGCATAAGACATCCATGTCATCCTTAGGGGCTCCTCTTCTCCATGACTGCTGGCAGCCTCCATGAGCACCCCTCAGATTCCCCCAATACTCTTACCTGCCCTCCTTCCTCCCCATTTTTCCATAAGGAATGGAGTCCCAGTCCCTCCCAAAGAAGAGAATTGCACAAGATGTCCAAGGTAGAGAAGCTCCTCTTGTAGCAACAGGAATCAAGAGATCCTGCTTAGATATTCCCTCCCACCCCCTAGCAAATCGTGCCTTCTAGAATTGAGAGGGCATTTGGAGCCATCAGAGTCTGGACCTCGCAGACAAGACTCCTGCATCCCGCCATGTCAGCCTGTTGTCCTCACCGTGATGGGAAGGGAAGGGCTTTGCAACTGTTTCCCAACCAGGCCAACCACAAGCCCGCGCCACCAAGACCAGTCTCCTGGCCCAGCAGCCGCCAGCAACAGAAAATTCTGCTATGATCAGCTCCATCTCTGCCAGCAGATGTCACTACAGCCTGACCTCAGGCTACTGAAAATGAGTCCCTAATTTTGGTTCTGAAGCTCTAGAACAGTGGACAAAAGGCACCCAGAGGTCACCCTCCTTGGATTCTTTTTCTTTTTTTTTTTTCTTATGTGGCAAGCTTGCTGATTGCTAGAAAGATAACTTTGTTTGCCTCTGTGTTACCATCTGTAAAATGGACACTTCCCCCACATTCCCTGCCTTCCCTGCAGGGATGCTGTGGAATTTCGAAATGGTTGCGACATTCCAGAACTCATTGGTTCCCCACCTCACAGGACCTTAGTCATTTCCTCAAACAGAGGGTAAAACTCAGCACCCCAATGATAACTGACTCAGTTTGCATTTGCCTTAACAGGTATCCAGAACCACCTCCACCTATTCCCGTTTCCATAGTAACAGAAGGGTCCAAAAAAAAAAAAAAAAAGAAGAAAAGCTCGAACAAAATAAGACACCTAAGAGGCATAAACAAAATATGTGATGGTGTGGGAGGCTGTAAAGTTTTTATCGCCACCTGTTTGGGAAGACCTGCATAATTCAATCGTGCTCCTGGCATTTGTGAGGGAAGCAATCACCCCAAAGTTGTGGCAATAAAGCCTTTATAGCCCCCCATGCTGGCCCGCCCGCTTTCTAGGTACAAAGCCCCAGTTTGATAAACTTCCGCTTCTCACATTTGCATAATGGAAATGGATGAGATTTGAAACCCAGGCTGTTGGGCTGCGTAACTCGCAGGTCCCCTGGGACTGAATCACAGCGCGCCTGGGCGGAGGTGGCTGCGAGAGGCACCAAACCCAGACATCAGGGCCGCAGGGCTGGGCAGGGGTGCAGGGAAAGCAGGGAAAGATTCTTCCTGTCCCCTCAGCCCTGGGGCCTGGCTGGGCCTGGTTCTAGTTGAAGGTCATATTACTTCAGGGGTCCAAGAACTTTAAGAATCTAACATCACAGTGTCCTGGTGGTGAGCACTCTGGAAGACACAGCTGTCCAGGGCAAGTTTGGTGCAGAAAGGGTGGTTGTGCCCCTAGACACATCTGATGTCCCTCTTTATAAGGACCCCACCCCCCACCCCATCACCCTTCCATTTCCTGGTACCTTCCCCCTCCATCTACCATACATCCCTCACCACTCCCACAATCTTTTCTAGAGGGTACCTACTGGGGCCAGGCAGGGTAGCAGTGGCTGTTCTTGGTGACTCACCTTCAGCAGATTACTGCAGCCCTGCCGGCGCTCAGTGGTAAAAGTTTGAACGTGTCTGCAGAGCTTAATCAAATGCTAATTCCGTGTGGTGAAAGAATTTGCTGGAATCTGCAAGGGAGCTCCTGGCAGCAAGAAAATGCGTTGATTCCCTCCCAAATCTGCTTTGCCCAAGCCGGGTGCGATTTAGACTGTAAAGCTGCATTAAATGACAAAGTGCTGTGTGGATCACACAGCCATCCTTTGTGTCGTTAATGAAGGGAAAAACAGGGCTTTATTCTGAAGCTTTGTGTATAATCAGATGCCATGTTGTAAAGCTCTGGAAAACACACCAGAAATCATAATTGGGAGGAAATAAAAGGGTTAGTCCAAAGCAGCATATGATTTAAATAAGAAGGAAAAAGAAACTGCCCCCAAGATTTGTGCGTTTCAAGAATCAACTTTTAATTCATTCGCAGGGAGATTACAGAAGGGGAGGAGCAGCCTTTAAAATAGTATGAAAAGCTAGTTTAGATGTAAATGAGAGATAATGGGCTTTCACCAGGAAATAAGCTAGGGAGCCAAGTTGGTGCCCAGGGCGGGGGAAGCCGAGTGGGACATCTAGGCCTGTAGGGCTCTGAAGGCCTCTGGATCTAAATACTGCAGAGAACTCGGGTCTGCAGCCTGGAGGAATGGAGAGCAGAGGTTCGAAGTACAAGGTCTGATAACCAGTAGCCAAGGAAGAAAGAAAGGCCCCGGTTGCCTGTGGTGGTCCTCAATAATCATGGGGCCTGGCTGGGTTGGGGTAGAGTGGGGAGCTTGATTGTCCCTTTTAACATGGAACTCTCCTCTGTGAGACATGCTGAAGTCACTAAGGAAAGGGCTTGGGGCCCTTCCGCCTGTCTTGCAGCTGGAGTTGAGAAGCCCTCCCCAGTTCTAATTCACTAATGATTTGCTTATTAGCTCGGATCAGGAAGCCAGCTTCTGGAGAGATGTGAATTGGCATTGATTTAATCCTCTTGCCAGCACGCGCTCCCAGTCCAGGGTGAGGCTGGGGGGGGGGGGGGGGCAGGTGCCAGCCTGTTGGAGAGTAAGTTGCTGCTTCTTCTGCCTGGCTTTGTCTGCTCCCCCAACCATCTGTTCCCAGGCAGAGAGCCGAGGTTGAAGGGTCCCTAAGAGCCCAAGCCCAGGGGTTCAGATCCAACGGACTGTGGGTGACCGATGCTAAGCTCAATGGTCTCCTGGGGAAATACGAGGTGCAGATGAGTTGCTGCAAAATGTGTCTCAGTTCTAGTGACTCTTATTTGATGGGGGGCAGGGGGCTCTGGAACATTTCAGCCTTTCAGGTACATGCCATCATGATCCACAGTTTCCAAGGGAGGAAGCTCAGCCCCAGAGGGGTTACGTAACCTGCCTAAGGTCACACAGGGCAAACACTGGAACCAAGCTGCGTAACTCCAGAGTCTTCAATAGCCGCCGCAATGCTTATGACATGTAATTGGGCTGCTTCGGCTGGCGCATGCCTTCTGCTCATGTGATTATCCCTTTCTAAACTGCCATCAAGAGCATTTTTCTCTGGGGGTGTTGCTCAGTGGTAGAACACTTGCCCAGCATGCACAGGGCCCTGGGTTCCATTCTCAGCACCAGAAAAAAGCATTTTTCTCTACTCTTCTAACTAGATTGAGAAGTAGGGGGGATGCCGTGGGTGGAACTGAGGACCTGATGCCTCCTAAGCAGGCTGTGTACCACTGAGCTACACCCCCACACCCCCATCTCCAACTAGATTATTTAGTGATAGTTAAGGACCTAGTGTTTAGAACATTCTCGTGGTTCATCTTAGTGACCGGTGCCCTTTTCTGAGCATGACAAGAAGCGTGACCCAATGTTTGTTCCAACCTAATTGGCCTAATGATAGACCAGCTCCATACCTTTGCTCAGCCAGTTCCTTATACTCCCCATCCTGCCCTTCTCCACCAAGCTAAAGCCTACCCATATCCCCAAGGCTTAATTTATTGGCAAGTTCATAGTCATCCTGTCCCCATCCTAACCTCCCTCATGAAAAGTTGTCCTTTCTGTACCACTATGAGGTACAGAAAGGTACTTTCTTTCTTTTTTTTTTTTTAATTTTTTTATCTGTGGATGGACACAAGATCTTTTATTTTATTTATCTATTTTTATGTGCTGCTGAGGATCCAACCCAGTGCCTCACATGTTCTAGGCAAGCGCTCCACCACTGAGCCACACAACCCAAGCCCCCTTCTCTACTACCCGACAATGTCTTGAACATAGTAGGCCCTTGAAAATACTTGCCAGTTGACCAATGAATAAAACATGAGACCTGACTGTGGTTTCTGTGGACATTTCTGGTGGCCATCTTTTCCATCCCCACAAGCCTGGCCACTCCCCAGGAGATATCCATTACAGGTTTCACTTCATTTCAGAATGCTAGGCAGGGTCCAAATAGAAAAGCCTGCTTCCTTCCAAGAAATCCCCGTGACCAGCTACTCCTAGAGTCAGTTCCAAAAGAATCCAACCAGCATTAATTAAACTCCTACTCTGCTCCCTGGGCACAGTGTGAGGCATAGAGAATATCGAAAGTGAATCAGATCTAGGGTCTGCCTTTCCATCTAGAATATTATAATCAGGACCACACAGACATTGTATGGGTCTCCCCCACTCAGTGGTAAACTTTATAAGAACCAGGGTCATGCCCAGTGTCGTTCACTGCTCTGTCTCCATGATGTAGCTCAGAAACAAGTTCAGAAATCATGTGTTGAATGTGAACGTGCAGAGAACTTTGCCATGTTACCTCATTTCGTCTTTACCCCTGTGCAATAAATTTAGTACAGTTCTTCCTTTTGGAGGGGCCAGGGGGTAACCAGGGATTGAACCCAGGGGTGCTTTACCACTAAGCCATATCCCTAACTATATATATATATATATATATATATATATATATATATATATATACACACACACACACAACTCAGGATTGAACTCAGGGACACTTGGCCACTGAGCCACATCCCCAGCCCCATTTTGTATTTTGTTTAGAGACAGGGTCTCACTGAGTTGCTTAGCGCCTCGCTGTTGCTGAGGCTGGCTTTGAACTCGTGATCCTCCTGCCTCAGCCTCCCCAGCCACTGGGATGACAGGCGTGCACCACTGCATCCGGCTTCAATTGTTCCATTCTAAAGATGAAAAGACAGGTTTCATGACTTATTTAAATTTCTGGAGATCCTCTGGAGGAAAGAGGGTGATCAGACCCATGTCCCTTAGCTTCTAACTCTTTTGCCACACCTCTCACCCAGGATTCTTAAGATGACCTGCTGTGTTGGACCGGAAAAGGATGAGCCAATCGTGACTAAGAGCAGGTTACCACGGCCCCGCAACAGCCAATTTACAGTCTAGCTTAAAAGGAATTGCACCGAATGAGCCCACCTAGCCCTTGGTTTCTAAATACCATTTCCCATCAAAAGGAACCAGCCTCCTTGGAGAAACAGATTAAAGGAGGCTAAAGAGACATGACAACTAAATGCAATATTGATCCTAGATTGGATTCTGGATCAGAAAAAGAACACGCTACAAAGTGCAGAAGAGGAGCTATTGACAAAATTGGAATAGGGACTGTATATGAGGTGGTGCTTTTCTATCAGTACAAATTTCTTAGATGTGCAAATGTTCTTGTGGTTATGCAGGAAAATGTCTTTGTTCTTAGGAAGCACAGGCTGAAATATAGAGAGGTGAAATGTCATGATGCTTAAAATAAATGACTTTCCGATTGGCTGGGGAAGAGACAGACAGACAGACAGATGAGTAAATACGGCAAAATAAGAATTCTTGAATTAAGATGTAAGCTATATAGATGCTAATGGTACTCTTCTATTTTTCTGAAATAAAAAAAATGAAAAAGGAGAGAATTACATAGAAATAGCCTTGCAAATGTTGCCCACTGCACCAGAAAGGTCCGGAAGAGAGGTCGGGGCCACAGAGGCAGACGCCCGAGTCCCAGTAAGTGGACAGCCACTGTGAAAATGGACGCATTAGCCAGAGTCCATTCTTGCAAGAAAATTCGCAAGAAGCTTCTGTGGAAACCGAGCGGTTTTATAGGTGTTTTCAAATGTGAAACCAAATTAACTACACATGCCATTAAATACAGAGCTACACACGTGAAAGCCCGGGAGTGGCAACCAGGGATAAGGTGGGAACAGAATTGTGGTATCCCGACTCCACTTTAGAGAGGGATCGTGTGGGCCACTTATTACCTCGGGTGACACCTAAATGTCAAAAGGCAAGGATGGAGCCAGAGAGCAAAGCTTGCCAGTGAATACAAATGGGAACAGGCTTTAAAAATAAAGCCGGGTTCAGCTTCCAATACTCCAAATGCCAATCAAAAGATTCATTTATTTTTTAAATATGTGGGTGAGTTGAGCATTATGTAGGAAAGATGACTATCCAAGAATCAGCACGAAATCATCCTGTACAGGCTGAATTTCTGTTTGTGTGCCCCAGCTTTGGTTGACTTTTTTGCTTTTAGTTTCAGTTTGGTTTGTTTTTTGAGAAGAAAGTAAAGAGGGGGCATTACAATTTGAAGTTGTTTTGTTGTTGTTGTTTTCTTGGTACTAGGGATTAAACCCAAGGGCACTTAACCACTGAGCCACATCCCCAGCCCTTTTTCTATTTTATTTAGAGACAGGGTCTTGCTGAGTTGCTTAGCACCTCACTTTTGCTGAGGCTGGCTTTGAACTCGCGATCCTCCTGCCTCAGCCTCCCAAGCCGCTGGGATTTCAGGCCTGCACCACTGTGCCTGGCTGAAATTTTTTTAAATGAGCATGTATTTGTGACATATTACTCAAAATAAAAATAGTGGTGAGAGGAAAAGAATTGCTCAGACCTGGCCCCCAATATATCTGTCCTAGGCAGGTCTAGGGAACAGCGATAGAATCTTGGTAACTAAGGAGAAGAGTGAGGTACATTCTGAGTCTGAAATTTTTCCCTAAGTGCAACAATAATTGATTAGTTCTTAAGAACTATTATTTCAACATTTTGAGAAAGGAGCAGAACCTAGTAGGGCTTTCTGAAGACAACCCCCTGTGATGCACACCTGTAATCCCAGCAGCTCTGGAGGCTGAGGCAGGAGGATCGTGAGTTCAAAGCCAGTCTCAGCAAAGCGAGTTCAAAATCAGAGTCAGCAAAAGTGAGGTGCTAAACAACTCAGTGAGACCCTGTCTCTAAATGAAATACAAAATAGGGCTGGGGATGGGGCTCAGTGATCGAGTGCCCCCCCAAAAAATTAAAAGTTGAGATGCATTGGCTTGGTACCTCCTAATTCCTCTTAGTAAGGTTCTGGTGATGCATTTAGTAGCCGGTGGCTGAATTTCCTCCTAAGACCCTGTAGTTAAGGGGCAGTCTCTGACGGGGACAGAACACAAACCTTCCCCTGCTCTGCCTTCTAAAAGCTTCTCACAGAGAAAACAGGTCAAACCATGAATGAAGTAGAGGCTTTGGAATTTACTCAGGTTGCCTTTGTGCTGTGTTACACTCTCTCTCTTAGTAAATGTGCTATGTGCATTTTTTTTTTTTTAAAAAAAGTGCAATTTGTTGAGGGCTGGGGATGTGGCTCAAGCGGTAGCGCGCTCGCCTGGCATGCGTGCAACCCGGGTTCGATCCTCAGCACCACATACCAACAAAGATGTTGTGTCCACCGAAAACTAAAAAAAAAAATATTAAAAAAAAAAGTGCAATTTGTTGAGTTCAGATTCTACTCATATCCATTAGTTAAAGCTTATTAATTCCTTGGTCCAAAATTGTAACCACTTGCTTTATTTATTTATTTATTTATTTATTTATTCATTGTCTTCTTTATTCATTAGTTTTCAGAGACAGAAATCACAGCATCTCTTGCTACACTTCTTGGTTTCTCTATTTTATTCTCTTATTTATCTGCCCAGTGTTGCTTTAAATACTTGAGGCTACATTGATAATTGTGTATAATGTAAATTCTAATGAAGATAAGTATTTCTGTCTGTTTAGGTTTCTGCTGTCTTCTTCAAGCCAAGAACAATGCCTAGAATGTTGCAAGCATTTTCCATATTTTGCTACATGAATAAATGTGTATTCATAATTATATATTCTAGAACTATTATTTCTTTTCCCAGTAGGTACCATCCTCCTTTGTCCTATACGGTGCTGTTGCCTTGAATTCTATTGTCTGATATTAGAGTTGCTACTGTAGCTTTGATTTATTTTTCCTGATACATCTTTTTTCCATTCATTTACATTTAGCTACAGTAGTCTCCCCTTATCCTCAGAGAATATGCTCTCAGTGGACCCCTGAAGGTGCAGACGGTACCTAACCCTATCTTTTCCTACATACGTGCCTAGTATAAAGTTGAATTGTGCCCTGAAACCAGAGGCACTTTACCACTGAGTCCCTTTTATTTTTTATTTTCAGGCAAGATTTCACTAAGTTGCCCAAGCTGGCCTCCAACTTGTGATTCTCTGGCCTCAGCCTCCCAAGTCACTAGGAGTGCACCATTGAGCACTATTTATAAAGTTTAATTTATAAATTAGGCACACATGCTGGATATGGTGGCACATACTTATAATCCCAGTGACTTGGGGGGGCTGAGGCAGGAGGATTGCAAGTTGCCTCAGCAACTAAGGGTGCTGGGAGCCATTAGCCAAGTAGGTATGACAATTTCCTTGCCAGCGTACCCCATGTTGCTTAGTGGAAGGACTCGTGGAAATAGGACATTTTGCAGTGACATTGCAGTTAGGTGACCTTGCTCAAGGACCAGGGCGGATCCGGGATTAGGGTGTTCCCGGTTTAGGTTCCAGGTTTAAGGTTTAAGATTATTCCTGCTGGGAATAGGGCGTATCCTGCTGCCTGAGTTCCCCTTGAGTTCTCACGGGATTCAGACAGTATTTTTTGGGAGAGAGAAGCCCAGTGGGGGTGGATTTGGGCAGAGAACGTGGATTTCCCCAGAACGTGATTGTAGACGTCTGGTGTGAGTTTGGGAATAAAGAGTTGCTGTTTGAATCTACAAGCTGTGTGGTGGCTCGTGATTGTGTGCCCAGCCAGACTGTGGCATTTGTGCCCAGCCAGACTGTGGCATAAGGGCAACCTTATCTCAAAATTTTTTTAAAAAAAGAAAAGACCTGGGGATGTAGCTCAGTGATAGAGCACTTGCCTAGCATAGGTGAGGCCCTGGATTCAATCCCCAGCACCACATGCGTATACACACAGAAAGAGACAATGTAACTTCTACCTTGTTTAAATAAGTTATGCTGAACCCCTTAACCACCATTTAAATACTCTAACTACCTGAGGCTGCTGTGCTCTAAACCCAAATAGCCCACACAGAAAGACCATGTGCTCATTGAGAGGCCTTGACACTGTGTCAAGACAGAAAGATGCCTGACAAACCCTAGCTGTCCCCATCCCATGCTGTTCTATCTCCAGCCACAATCCAAGTGTTAACTACAGGAGAGATTCCAAGACAAAACCACTCAGTTTAAAAAAAAATCTTCCCAGTCAGGTGCAGTGGTGCTTGACTGTAATCTCAGTAGCTTGGGAGGCTGAGGCAGGAGGATTTCAAGTTCAAAGCCAGCCTTAGGAATTTAGTGAGGCCCTAAGCAACTCAGCAAGACCCTGTCTCTAAATAAAGAGAAAAATAGAAATTTTTCTATTAGAAGACAGCAGAAACCAAAATAGACAGAAATAGTTATCCTCAAAAATACAAAGGGCTGGGGATGTGGCTCAGTGGTTAAGTGCCCCTGGGTTCAATCCCCAGTACCAAAAATTAAAAAAAAAAAAGCTTCCCAATATTTGACCTGTAGAAATCGGTGTCTTTGAGCACTTTAATTTCAATCGCCTTCCTTCATATTTCATGTTTTTATACTATTTTGTACTTCAAATTAGATAGCATTGTTGTTATTTTAAAAATCTGTGCTCACAAATTGATCTATTTAACATAGCTTACTACATCATACACACTTCCTGGGACTATTTACATTTTTTTTGTTGTTTGTTTTTTTGGAGTACATCCTTTACGAATCTTTTCAGAAATGAACTTTTAGAGGTAGATGGTTTTTGTCTATCTGAAAATGACTTTATTTCAACTTCATTCTTAGGTGCTAATTAGCTAAACATGCTAATCTTTCTTAGTTAATCATTTAGCAAGGTATAGAATTTTAGGTAGAGTGCTTTCACTCAGCATTTTGAAGACATCATTCCATGGCCTTCTGTCCTTTGTTGTTGCTGGTGACATTTGCTGCTAGTCTAAATGTTATTCCTCAGGAGGTAATTTTTTAAAGATGTTCTCTTTCCTTTTGGAATTTGCTATAAGTCGGTTAGATTTTACTTTTACTCATCTTGCTTAGGACTTTTTTATGTTTTTTTTTTTTTTTTTTTTGCGGGGGGGGTGCCTGGAATTGAACTCAGGGACATTCAGCCACTGAGCCACTCCCCAGACCCTATTGGTACAGGGTCTCCCTGAGTTGCTTAGCACCTCGCTTTTGCTGAGATTGGCTTTGAACTCCCAATTCTCCTGCCTCAGCCTCCCAGGCCTCTGGAATTCCAGGCGTGCACCACCACACCCATCCTGCTTAGGATTTCTGCATTCCAAAACAGTTCCATCAGTTCTGAAAATTCCTATGTATGATGTCATTGAATATTGCCTCTTCCACATTCTCTTTGTTCTTTCCCTCCAGAAACTCAAGCATCTATGAGAATTTTCTATTCTATTCTATTCAACAAATCTTTTCACCCCTTCCCTTTTCTTATTTCTGTTTCTTTGTGCTGCATCCTTGATCATTCTGAGCAACTGAACCATCACTCCAGGTCAGTAATTCTTATTTAACTCATACATTGACATTTATATATATATATATTATTTCTAGAAGTCCTATTTAGTTCTTTTTCCAAACATGCATCTTCTTCTTTGTGGTGTGTGTTTGTCACTGCCTATTGTCTATATGCATTTAGTTGTTTTAAACTTGCTGATTGTGGCTCAGTGGTAGAGCGCTTGCCTTGCACATGTGAGGCCCTGGGTTCTATCCTCAGCACCACATAAAAGTAAATAAATAAAATAAAGGTATTATGTCCAACTACAACTAAAAAATAAATATTTTTTTAAATGCTGATTTTATGATTTATAATACATTGGGTTTTTTTATCTAAAGTTCTTGGGTATCTGATCCTGCTGTCTCTTGCCCATAGTTGATTGTTTCTTCAACTGTTTTATAGTTTGAATTGTGAACTCATCGTAAGTGTGACTTTATGTGTAGCAATTCTATGAGACCCTAAATGATGGGATGTCCTTCTATGAAGTTTTGTTTTGTTTCTCACAAGATCTTCAAGGGATTTGTTATCACTTTTATGACAATTTCTTAGCTTGTGGCTTCCTAGACCACACAAATAAAATATATTCAATCCCAAACCCTCGTAAGATATAGGTCAAAATTTTCTCAAGAGATACTTTTTTTTCATACAGAGCCTAGGAGAAGACAGATAATCCCCTCTGGGTCAATGAGAGAATTTTCTTCTCATCTACCCTCACATGGAAGCTTCCAACTTTCTAGAATATGTCTCAGGCGGTCATATCCTCATTCACAAGCTCACCGCCCTAGTTTTCAGTACCCTTTTCATTCACAGCCCCTGTCAATTTCCTGTGCGCTCATCTATTCATTCAAATAAGTATTTGTTTATTTCTAGATAACTGTGGAAATGGGTTTTCAGGTTATCTTGATCACAGTATTACCACAACTAGAAGCCAAAATTTATTTATATAAGCAAATATGAAATCCACCAGTTGCCGAGATCCCTGACTGTGATACTGATATTTTTTTCCTTAAGTATCTCTGAGAGATAAATATACTGGTTTACATTTTTTGCACGTATTTTTAAATATTATAAGGGCTAGTCACTGCCCTAAGTTTCAGCATATTTTGTGTTCAGACTCCTGACAGAATATTTGACCTGCTAGATAGAATTGCTTCTTCTTAATCAGATTAGGACTCGGCCATAGTGCCTCTTCTCTTGGGCTTTACCTAAAAATTCTGTGGCCTTTATAGGTTAGTACTACTATTAAGTCATTAATCAGAGAGATAGTGCTGACTATGAAGGGGGAGAAAGCACAGACTCTGGAATCAGGAAGACATGGCTATTACTTTACAGCTGAGTATCTTTGGGCAAGTAGTTCTATCTGAGCCTTAATGTTTCCATCTGTAAACTGGGGTGATAATACCTAGTTTGAAGGTATATTTATTAGTCAGGATTCTCCAGAAAGAAAGAACCAATAGGAGAGAGGAGAGAGAGAGAGAGAGAGAGAGAGAGAGAGAGAGAGAGAGAATAGATAATAACTAAAAAGGTAATTGATAGATAGGTGACAGATTAGATGATGATGATTATCATCAATAGATAGACAGATAGAGTGAGTAAATTATGGTTTATATATGAGTTGTCCCCAAAAGTTTAGAGGTGAAATAACTTGGTTCTCAGAGCCTTAACCTAATCACTGAATTAATTCCCTGATGGTGATTAACTGAGTGCTAACTGAGACTGGTAGGGTGGGCTTAGAGGAGGTGGGTCCCTGGAGGCATGACTCTGGGGTATATGTTTTGTACCTGGAGAGCAGAACTCTCTGTCTCTGCTTCCCGGTTCCATGTCTTGAGCTGCTTTTCTCCTCCATGCCCTTCTGCCGTGATGTTCTGCCTCATCTTGGGCCGAGAGTAATGGAGTCAGCCATCTATGAACTGAGACCTCTGAAACCGTGAGCCCCAAAGAAACTTTTCCTCCTCTTTTTGTTCTTATCAAATCTTTTGGTCACAGCAGTGCAAAAGCTGACTAAACCAGATAGATAGATAGATAGATAGATAGAGGATTTAGTAGGGGAATTGGCTCATTTAGTTACTGAGGCTGAGAAGCCCCACGCTAGGCCATCTGAATACTGGAGAACCAGGGAGGCTGGTCACATGGCTCAGTTCAAATTCAATGCTCTCAAAAATCAAGAAAGCGGATGGTATGACTCTCAATCCAAGGCCTCAGATCTGAGTGGGAGGTCCCTAGTGCAAATCTGAGAGTCCAAAAATGGGGGAACATGGAGTCCTGATTTCCAAGAGCAGGAAAAGACAGGGGTCCCAGTTCCAGGAGAGAAAGAGAATGAATTTGCCTTTCCTTTGCCATTTTGTTCTATCCAGCCCCTTGCTGATTGGACGGCACATGCGCACATCGAGGATGGATCTTCCCCACTGCGGCCACCGACTCATGGGCCAGTCTCCTTCTAGCCACCCTCACAGACATACCCACAAATCATGTTGTATCAGCTTTGTAGGGAACCCCTTAATTCAGTCATGTTGACACCTAAAACTAACTTATCACAAAATGGTTGAGGTTAAAATTAGAGATGAGGTTTATAAAGCACCCAGCACAAAATAGCTTCTTGAGTTATTACTTAATCTACCTTTGAGGATTTTTCATTTAACCATAGTAGCATGGCCCCTTAGTATCTTCCACAATGGCTAAGGTGGTGTTCCTCCAATTTGAGTTCCTTTGTCTCTGTGGCCACCACCTATTTCATTTTCTTCACATTAACAAAATTTCCCCTTTTTATATGTTTCTGGTCATTTAGGGAACAGTCGTGTTAACTTGAACTGCCTTATCTAAACTTTTGCACCCAATAAATGTGCCCTATTTCAGCTCTAAAGTGAATCATGGCTTTATCTACATCTTTGTAAACAGAATGATATAAGTAGGAAAGAGAAGGTCATTTGTAAATTTCTAATTGGAACATACATGATACAGAGGATGTCAGAGCTGAAAGGGACCTTAGAAGTCCCTAAGATGAGGAGTCTAAGGGCCAGCAAAAAATAATGATAATAATGCTGACCTGCCCAAGTTCACCACCACTCAATGACAAAGCCAAGATCAAAAGCCAGGCTTTCTGTAGGGCACAGTGGCACATGCCTGTAATCTCAGCAACTTGGGAGGCTAAAGCAAGAGGATAGCAAGTTGGAGGCCAGCCTCAACAATTTAGTGAGGCTTTAAGCAACTTAGTGAGACCCTGTCTCAAAATAAAAAACATTTTTAAAGGCCTGGGGATGTGGCTGAGCCCCTTTGGGTTCAATCCTAGTACCCACCCACCCCCCCAAAAAGCTAGGCTTTCTGATACCAAGAGCAGGACTATAACTGGAATCATTTTCACGACTACACTACAGAAGTTGCAACGAACCTTCTGGTATAATCAATTTGTAATCTGGAAGCAAGCCAAATCATCATGGTTAATCATTTCCCTTCCACTTTGTTTCTGTGGCCCTGTAAACCTATCAATTGTAGCTTTCCAGGGAGCTTATGACTCAGCATACACAGCAGAGTTGAAAAACTGCTGGGTGAAATAACGAAGAGCCATCTTGCCATTATGTGACATTATGTGCCATGAATTCTAAGCCTGAACTGTACTCTTTTTCATTCTGGATTCCAATTAGAAGTGGCCCTACTTGTTCTCTAGGCCTTACTAGTTTTATGTGTTTTTAATATTTTCCCCACATGAGAAGCAAAAACATGTTTGCCCTTCATTCCTGAGTGGTTAATCCCTCTCAGACACAGAAAGCTGGCAACCAATGAGGAAAGATTGTCTCCAGACACTACTTAAGGTGGTGACCACCCAGTTGAGTGATGGATGTCATTTGTCAACAAGAAACTAGGCTAGTGCCAGGCACGGTGGCGCACACCTGTAATCTCAGCAGCTTGGGAGGCTGAGGCAGGAGGATCATGAGTTCAAACCTAGCCTCAGCAAAAGGGAGGCCCTAAGCAACTCAGGGAGACCCTGTCTCTAATAAAATACAAAATAGCCTGGGGATGTGGCTCAGTAGCTGAGTACCCTTAGTTCAATCCCTGGTACCACCTCAAAAAAAAAAAAAAAAGAAAGAAAGAAAGAATAAAGAAACTAGGCTAGGGTGGGGGCAGGGAAACATTCAGTTGAGACCCATTACCTCCATGAAAAAATTTAAGTGTTGTGTCTTACTAACAGTGGATTGGGAATGTGGTGGATGTGGGCACAAGTGTATAGTCCCCCAAAGCTTAGCCAGGTGAATGAAATCTGTGTTCCAGAGTGTGGAAAGAGCATCCCTGTTGTAGAACATGGTGGCAGGAAAGTGGGAGGCCAGAATCCCTGGAATTTGGGTGGGCAGGGGTCAGGGACCAACACTGACACACCTTTCAGGCCTGGCCGGTCAGTTTGGTTCGGTCATTGGTTTCAGGTTATGTCTGGAAATCAGGTGGACCTTCCTTTAAAATAAAGAAATGTTTGTCCTTGAAAACTGGGAGCTGAAGTATGGGACCCTACAGTATTGGGCTGGGTCTGGCAGTTCATGGTCAGTGTCCTATAGAAATAGTTGTCCAATGCAGGTCTCTGATACAGAATTGCTCTGCCCTTGAACATTGAGCTTTGCCATTAGTTTTTTGGGCCACAAGATTCAGTCGATTCATGACAGCCCTCACTTGGGAGGTCATTCAGAGACAGCTAGCCAGTCCATGAAATTTGCATCCCCTTGCATAGTATAGAGTTATCATTGATACACAGGTGTGCAGCCAGAGACTGCATTTCCCAGCTGAATAGCCATGTGACTTGCTGAGAGCCATAGCATTGGCATGGCATTTTTGCCAGAAGTAGTGGTTGAGAGGTGACGCCAGCGAGCCATTAAGATGATGACTTTTGAGTTCTCCCGGAGTTCCCGTTGAGTTCCGGTTGAGCTCTCGCGGGGATTCCTGGAGAGTTCCCATTGGTTGGTGAAGTTCCGGTGGTGGGAGTTCCGGTTGGTGTGTTGTTGAGAGCCACAGCCGAAGGGGCCCCAGCAAACTTCCAGCTGCCAGCAATCCAGCTGCCGGCTGATGGGGGCCAACAGAGGTGAGGCAAAGAACCTCACCCCCCCACTGGTGCAAAGGCCTATCCACAAGTATGGCTGTATGCTGGACCGGTAGTCAGTGACGGGTATGATCCAATTGCAGTGGTACCAACCTAAGACAGGAGGCTGACGCCTAGAGGTCAGTTCATCCGATGACGGGTAAGGACCATATGTTGAATTGGACTGCCTAACAGGCACGGTCCCTAAGCCACATGCTTGTTGTTTAAACAGAGAGGGGGAGATGTTGAGAGCCACAGCCGAAGGGGCCCCAGCAAACTTCCAGCTGCCAGCAATCCAGCTGCCGGCTGATGATTGGCTCACAGCGGCCCCAGCAACATCTAGCTGATTGGCTCCTCGGCCCCAGCAACATCTAGCTGATTGGCTCCTCTGCGGTGATGCTCATTGGACTGTTTCCCTGCCCTTTCAGACCACGGAGCTGCTCATTGGGGGACTTTTTGGCTCTGCCCACGTGACCCAGCCAATCGGCCTCAAGAGCAGGAGGATTGTGGGAGGTGGAGAGAAGCTTGTGGGGGGAGAGAGAGGCTTGTGGAAAGCCGATGGTGGCAGTTGGGCTCTGAGGGGTTTTTCCTGAGAGGCTGTTTGTTTGGCGTGTTTGGTTCTAAAAATAAAGTTAATTTCTTTTGACAAGTGGCTTCTGATTGTGCCCAGCCAGACTGCGGCATCTGGTGGCTCGCACGGGGAGCGACTGAGGGTAAGTGAACTGCTCGCCCCTGAGGGCAGGGCGAGAGGATGGGTAGCCATTTTAAGATTCTTCTTTTGTTATTTTGTTTCACTTTTGTTTTAAGTTGCCTGTCCCTGGAGATGAGTGAGACGGAAGAAAAACCGCTCACATCTGAGGAAAAACTATTTACGTCTGAGGAACAGATAGGGAGAAAGGACGGATGCACATGTCAGGAGGATAGAAAGGCTATAATGACTTTTTGTTGTTCCCTTTTTATTTCATTCTGTCTCGGTTTTGTTTGGCGTCATCTTGTTGGGTTGTATTATAGTAGAAATACGGGATCAGAAATTAGTAAAAAACAAACTGAAAGAGTGTTAAGTAAATTGTTAGAGGAAGGAGGCATCCCAGTAAAATCAGTAGCAGTCAGGGCATACGTTGATACAATACAAAAATGTAGCCCATGGCTTTTTAAGGAGGAGTTGTTAAATATATCACAATGGAACCATCATGGTGAAGATTTAAAAAGAATAGAAAAGAAAAGCCCAGGGACTCTGCCAGTTGGCACATTGCCATTGTGGACGTTCGTATCTTGTTTGCTTAGTCCAAAGCCTTCAGTTCAGACAATGGTAGAGGAAGGAGAAGACATAATGATTCAAGTAAAAGAGAAGGTCTCTCAAGTTAGTCAGACAGAGGAAAAGATTCAAGTAAAAAAGAAGGTCTCTCAAGTTAGTCAGACAGAGGAAAAGATTCAAGTAAAAGAGAAGGCCTCTCAAGTTAGTCAGACAGAGAAAGAAAGTGTAAAACAGAAAAAGCCATCAGGGGGAAAGTTACAACAGGAGATTGCTACTAACACCTTTCTATCACCAGAGGGTGTAAGTGTCCAACCAACAGCACCATCTCTACAGGAGACTGCTACTAACACCTTTCTATCACCAGAGGACGTAAGTGTCCAACTAACAAGGCCACCTCCATATGCTGGGAGGTCCCCAACCCCCGCAGTTGATAGTTGGGATCCTGAGACAAGATCTCAAATATTAACATGCCCTGTATTTGAGGCAGGAGGGCAGCGATTTTACCAAGTTTTAAATTTCAAAACAGTGAAGCAGCTAAAAGAGGCTGTAACAACCTATGGTCCTCAAGCACCCTTCACTGTAAGCTTGGTCGAATCCATTAACAACTTGAACATGACGCCAGCAGATTGGGCTAATATGTGTAAAGCTGTGCTAAATGGAGGCAATACCTGTTATGGAAGGTTGCCAATGAGGAATTTTGCAAGGAGACGGCTAGGCGAAATGCAGCAGCTGGTTATCCTCAGAGAAATCTAGATATGTTGTTAGGAAAGGGACCTTATGAGGATCAGCAGCAACAAATTGCATATGATCCTGGCGTATACGCACAAATTGCTGCAGATGCAATTAAGGCATGGAAGACTTTACAAGGACATGGAGGTTTACAAGGTCAATTATCTAAGGTAATACAAGGAGCTAATGAACCTTATGCTGAATTTGTAGATAGGCTTATTCAAACAGCTACCAGAGTTTTTGGGAATACAGAACAAGCAATGCCATTACTAAAACACCTGGCTTATGAGCAAGCGAATCGTTGGTGCAGAGATATCATTAGACCATGGAAACATGAAGATTTAAACACATATATTAAATTATGTAGAGACATTAATGAACAAGAGCAAGTCGTGGCAGCTGCAGTAAAACAGGCTTTAGATGCCAGAGACATTAATGAACAAGGGCAAATTGTGGCAGCTGCAGTAAAACAGGCTTTAGATGCCAGGCCAAGAACATGCTACAATTGTGAACAAACAGGACATTTTAAAAGGAATTGCCCCATTGGAGGAGGGTTTAACAAAACTAGGTATCCAAGGAGTAGAATACCAGGTATTTGCCCACGATGCCGTAGAGGGAGACATTGGGCTAATGAATGCCGTTCTCAAACCACCATAGAGGGTACTCCATTATCAAAAAACGAACAAGGACCAGGTGTTTATCCACGATATCGTGGAGAAAGGCATCAGGCTCCATTGCCAAAAAATGGACAAGGGGGCCCAATGCTCCGGGGCCCAAAACCACAAATATACGGAGCACTGGAGGAACCCAGCAACCCCATCAGGGTAGTGCCCAGGACACATTGTCCATCAGATCCCTCATCAGACAAACCAGAGGGAGCGCAGGGTTGGACATCTGCGCCTCCGCCAGAGCAGTACTAACTCCAGAGATGGGAGTTCAAATCATTCCCACAGGGGTGAAAGGACCTCTTCCCAAAGGAACAGTAGGCTTATTATTGGGACGCAGCTCTTCTACTCTAAAAGGACTTATGATAAGTCCTGGGGTAATTGATCCCGATTATGAAGGTGAAATAAAAATTATAGCCAGTTCTCCAAAGGGTATATCAGTAATTTCACCAGGAGATAGAATAGCACAGTTGTTAATAATACCCAGCCTACATGATAAATTTTCCAGTCGTACTGTAGAAAGAGGTTCCAAGGGATTAGGTTCCACAGGTGTAGATTGGGCTATGCTTTCTTTAAATTTAGATTCTCGCCCCATGCTAAAACTAAATATTCAAGGACATGAATTTAATGGGCTACTGGATACAGGTGCAGACCTTAGCATCATCTCTCGTCAAGAATGGCCAAAACATTGGCCATTACAACAAGCCACTCAAACGCTTCGAGGCCTAGGAGTGGCGACTAATCCCCGTACGGGCCACCAGATGCCGCAGTCTGGCTGGGCACAATCAGAAGCCACTTGTCAAAAGAAATTAACTTTATTTTTAGAACCAAACACGCCAAACAAACAGCCTCTCAGGAAAAACCCCTCAGAGCCCAACTGCCACCATCGGCTTTCCACAAGCCTCTCTCTCCCCCCACAAGCTTCTCTCCACCTCCCACAATCCTCCTGCTCTTGAGGCCGATTGGCTGGGTCACGTGGGCAGAGCCAAAAAGTCCCCCAATGAGCAGCTCCGTGGTCTGAAAGGGCAGGGAAACAGTCCAATGAGCATCACCGCAGAGGAGCCAATCAGCTAGATGTTGCTGGGGCCGAGGAGCCAATCAGCTAGATGTTGCTGGGGCCGCTGTGAGCCAATCATCAGCCGGCAGCTGGATTGCTGGCAGCTGGAAGTTTGCTGGGGCCCCTTCGGCTGTGGCTCTCAACATCGTGTGGTGTGTTCCTGGAGGAGCCGCGTGGGTGGCGTTCGGGAGAGTTCCCGGGAAGCGTGTGTGGAGTGTGCTGGTAGAGTTCAGAAATAAAGTTTGTTCCTGCTTCAGTGGCTCGTGATTTGTGCCCAGCCAGACTGCGGCAGTGACTAGTTCTCTCATCTATTGAATGAGAGACTGAGGCATAAGCATGCATGCCTGCCTTCACTGGGATCACTCTTTCCCTTTCTTTGTTTTTGTTGTTCTTTGTTTTTTGCTTTTTTTTTTTTTTTTTTGGTACCAGGGATTGAACTCAGGGGCACTCGACCACTGAGCCACATCCCCAGCCCTTTTTATGTTTTATTTGGAGACAGGGTCTCCCTGAGTTGCTTAGAGCCTTGCTAACTTGCTGAGGCTGCCTTTGAACTCAGGATTCTCCTGCCTCAGGCTCCTGAGTGCTGGGATTACAGGAATGTGCTACCATGCCCAGCTTCCCTTTCCTTCAAACTGAAAACTGAAGACACAGAGACCTAGAACAGTGGTTCCCCATGTGGGCCCTGGATCTGCAGTGTGTACAACATCTGGAAGCTCATTAGAAATGCACATCCTGAAGTCCACCCTGGGCTTACTAAATCAGACACATTGGAGATGGGGCCCTGAAATCTGTTTTAACAAGCCTTCCAGGGAATTCTCATGCTCCCCAAAGTTTGAGAATCACTATTGTTAGGCGATGGTAGGACCATAAGATGGAAGAACCCTGGGTTCCTGAATCACCACATGGAGGACAGCCACCTACCAGAAAGAGTTGCACAGAGTACTCTACGAACTGGAAAGAAATCATGGTTGGATTAAGGTTAATCCAACCTTAATTTTAATGGAGGGTTCATTTTTTATATCAGCTGGTGTTACACTAATATCTTGGAAGGACCAACTTTATACCAAACACAATCAAAATGAGGAGGGAAGACAGTGTAATATCACTAGATTCCTAACACTTTAAAGGGGATACATAAGTGTCTTCACACATCTACAGTTGTAGGTGTACCCTCCCCCACGTCATGATCCCATGTCAGCAATAGGAGTACAGATCAGGGTCTTTACCGATCAGGGTCTAGAAATCACAAGCAGCGATGGATCATCTACTCAAACCTGCAGGCCTCAAGGATGAGCAGGAAGAGCAAGAGCTGTGGCTGATGCCAAGGGACTGGGTGTCTTGTGCCAGTCTCATGCAGATGGCTTTCACAGGAAAGAAGACAGACACCATGGACTACCTGCCAATGAGCTGAGTATCTAACTATATAAGCACTGTTCCAGGACAAGGTTCAAGAATTTTCCAGTGTCTGTGAATCTACACATACCTGGGTGTGAGCAGCTACTATCCTGCTACTGACCTGGCTAGATTAGCTTTTATCGGATCTGCAAGGATGTGGGATCTGGTAGGAAGAATTCCAAGAAGACTCTCCGGCTCTCAGTGACTCTTGCTCTTGTGTGATCCTCTTTCCTTCAAGTGTGATCAGAAACTGTGAAATATGATTTTAAAAATCCACCCCCAACCCCATAATTATGGTACATGATTTGGCAAAAGGGAGATCATCCTGGGTGGACTTGACCAAATCCAGTGACTCCTTTAAAAGTCTAGAGTCTTCTCTGGCTGGTGACAGAAAAGAGACAGAGTGACATGCTCCGGGTGGCTTAGAAGAGAAAAAGTACCCATGTGGACTGTCTACTGGGGCTGTGACTCAGTGGTAGAGCCCTGCCTAGCATGTGCAAGGCCCTGAGTTCCAACCTCAGCACCACCAAAAGACAAAAGAAAAAACAGAGCTCCAGTCCCACAACCCCAAGCAACTAAATGCTGCCAACCCCCAGGAGCTTGGAAGAGGATCCCAAGCCACAGATGAGAACAAAGCCCCAGCCAATACCTTGATGCAAGCCCAGTGAGACCTGGAGCAGAAAACCCAGGCCCACAAATCCAGGACTACAAATCCACAGAACCGTGAGATACAGTCACACATCACTTCACAACGGGGACATCTTCTGAGAAATGCATCATTAGGCAATTTCATCATTGTGCGAACATCATAGAGTATCCTTCAACAAATTAAAGATGGCTACCATGTCACTAGGTGATATAATTTTATGGAACCACAGTCGAATATGCTATCATTGACCAAAATGTTGCTGCTAGGTAGCACATGACTGTAATAAATTTGAGGTATTTTAAGCTGCTAAGTTGGTGGCAGTTTGTTATGTAGCAATAGAAAACTAAAATGTGGGGGGGTCAAGAGTCTGTCTGTGTAGCAAACACTGTCCATGCTTGGCAAGAGCCCCCAGGCTCCCTCTGAGGGCTTCCATGTACCCTCCCCCATCTGCTGTATGCTTTTAGTTCAAACAGCCTACACCTGCGATTCTCTTTAGCCAGCTGGCCTGGGCTTCTAGAAGCTTATGCAGAGCTAGAGTTGCCTGGGAATTTATGCTCCCCTGAGGAGACACTTAGTCAAAGACCAACTGGTTTGAGAGTGTCAAACTCAGCCTCCCTACCTCAAGTTGGGATGGGCTCAGAAGTATAAGTCACACACCAGAGCTCCTCTGCAGGATCAGGCTGAGGCTGAGAGTTGTCCAGAGATGTCCTCGCCTGCTTCCCTCCCCTGTCCTTCCCTGTTTCCCCCACTTCCTCTCCGTTCTCCCCCTAGGAGCCCATCCTTAATCCTTCATGGCTGAAGCCTTACCAGGTTCTTCTCCAGTAGAACCTCATGTATGAGTCATTTTGTGTTGCCTTAACAAAATACTTGAAGCTGGCTACTTAGAAAGAAAAGAGGTTTGCCCAGCGTGGTGGCGCACACCTGAAATCCCAGCAGCTCGGGAGGCGGAGGCAGGAGGTTCGCAAGTTCAAAGCCAGCCTCAGCAACTTAGTGAGGCCCTCAACAACTCAGTAAGACCCTGTCTCTAATAAAATATAAAAAGGGAGTTGTGCTCCATTTGTGTACAATGTGTCAAAATGCATTCTACTGTCATGAATAACTAATTAGAACAATTTTTTTAATGGGCTAACGAACTAAAAAAAAAAATGCTGGGAATATGGCTCAGTGGTTAAATGCCCCTGGGTTCAATCCCTGGTTAAAAAAAAAAAGAAGAAGAGGAGGAGGAGGAGGAGGAGGAGGAGGAGGAAGAAGAGGTGGTTGTTTGTTTATTTAGCTCACAGTTGTGGAGGCTGAAAGCCAAATACTGGGTGACAGCATCTGTTTGACCTCTGGAAGGGTCTCTGACTGCATCACAGCATGTGTAGAGGGCTACACACATGAAGTGGCCTTGTTTGATAACAACCACTCTCATAGAAACTAACCAGGAGCCCACGAGAACTACAGTGTTTTCTTCCAAGAGTTCCATTCCCAATGACCTGATTACTTTTCTCTAAGAACCATGTCTTAAAGGTCCCATCACCTCTTAATGTTGTCACACTGGGGACCAGGCTTCCAACACATGAATTCTTGGGGGACAAATCACATCCAAACCACAGCAACTCCAAATGCTCCACGTTCTAATACCATCATCTTGAGGGATGGATTTGAACCCATGAACTTGAAGAGGAGAAACAAACATTCAGACCCTAGCATGTAAACAAGCTCCAAATGTTCAAAGTTCACACCCCCTCCCAACGTCCCCACCTCTTTCAATTTCAGGCGGAAGTGGGTGGGAACACCCACTGATCTCAATGCCAATGCCAAATTGCAAACCCATTTGGCACGCACATATCACACACAACACACACAGAATGCATAGGACACACATAAAGGCACCACACACAGATACAATACACAAATGCACACAATACAAATGTGCAATGTGCGTTAGTCAGCTTCTCGTCGCTGTGACCGAGAGGCCTCACAAAAACAACTCAGAGGAGGAAACTGGATTGGGGCTCACAGTTTCAGAAGCTCAGTTCCTGGTTGGTTGGCTGGCTCCATTGCTTTGAGCCTGAGGTGGAGGTCGAACATCATGGCACAAGGGTGTGACAGAAGAAAGCTACTCAGCTCATGGCAACCTGATAGCAGGAGCAGCCAGAGAAAAGACATAGAACCCCCATGGACCTACTTCCTCCAGCCACATTTGACCCCCTTACAGTTACCACCTAGGACAGTAGTTCTTTCAAATTACTAATCCATCAAGTAGATCCATCCACATAGCTCTCGTAATCCGATCATTTCGGCCCTAAACACTCCTGCATCAACACAGGAGTTTGGAGAAGTACCTCGTATCCAAACCTTAACAGAATATATACAATACACAAATCACATAAACACAGCACACAAAATATAGACAATACATGATACAGTACGGACGACACACATGACATACAACTTGAAACCCCCAAGTAACATATACCACACACACGACATATGCAACCCACAAAACAGACAAAATGCATACACACAACAACACACATACCACATACACACGTGCACACAGCCGCTTTTCCACCAGTCCCTTGCCCACCTGGGCAGGAGGCAAAGTCTAAAAAGAGTGAGGCCCTGGTTGTGACCTCATCAGGGCATCTGGGCTGCTTTGAGCACCGTTCTGAAGACAGGGTTATTCTAGTTCATTGCCGCTGGGCCTTCTAACAGACTTTCTCTTTTCTTTCTTGTGTCTTGGTATTAATTAGCCCTGGGATTTAAATCTGACGCATCAGGCCAAAACAATTCTAAATGCTTTTGGAAAAACAAATTCCAAATTAGCTGTAGCTGAATGTGCATCTATTTGAAAGGCAGGCAATGTGAAGACTGACCCTGTAGAAAACAGAAGTGCAGCTGGGCAGGGTGGTACAGTGGGGTGCAGTGGTGCATGCCTGTAATCCCAGCGGCTCAGGAGGCTGAGGCAGGAGGATCTTGAGTTCAAAGCCAGTCTCAGCAACAGAGAGGCCCTAAGCAACTCAGTGAGACCCTGTCTCTAAATAAAATACTAAATAGGGCTGGGGATGGGGCTCAGTGGTTGAGTGCCCCTGGGTTCAATCCCTGGTACCCCCAAAAAAAAGAAAATAGAAGGGAACGCCCCAAGAAAAGAAAGGCAGGATTGGAAAGATTTGGTGACTACCTGGTCCACAGCCCGGCCCTGGCAGGGTTGGGGGAGGAGGTTGTTGGGCTATAGGAGGGTGGGAAACAAAAGTTTGACATCTAGGTCACAGGTGAAGGGAGCGACAGTCCTTCTGTGTTCCTCTCCATGGCCTTGTAGTCTTTGAAACAGGCACTGTCAGGGAGTTCCCGGGATCCAGTCCTCCTAAAGCTACTGGATGCTAAATTCACCTTGAATGTCTCTCTGCTCCAACTGGTGACCTTCCTACACCCACCTTGGCCGTTTCTGAATGGTCCTGAAGGTGTAGGGCTGGGGTGGACCACGTGGGGACTGTGGAAAGCACTGAGGTGCCTAACACCTGGCACCAGTCTGACCATTTGGTGAAGTGCTGTTTCCCCCTCAGCAACATGCTATGTCCTTTAAATGCGGGGACTGGCTCCTTTGTGGTCAGAGACACTGGCTTGAAAATGTTTTCTGTGTGCACTTGCCTAAGTGGCTGTCTCAGCTGGAGTTTGGTCAGGGAAGCAGAGACACTCTCTACACTGAAAAGGAGGAGGAGTTGTCATGGAGCACTGGAGGGAGCCGCCTGGGCAGTCTAGGGAAGGCCACCATTCCTACGCCTGGTGGGGACTCTCAAGACATGGCCGGTGACCAGGGAGGAAAAAGATGAGCTGGAGAAAGAGGGACCCAAAACACAGTGAACCTATGAAAACACATTCAGGCATGCATCTGTGTCCCACCACCTCCAACCTCGAACACACAGGGAACCTTCAGATTAGACCCATGTCCTCCGCCATATGGGCACACACGATAGCCCTGGGATTCCACGAAGCCAAAAGAGGAGGCCTGATGGGCACTGGAGGGACCTGGTTACTGCCCTATCAAAGTGAGCACACAGATCAGTGATGACACATGCGAGATGCTGTCTGAGCAGAGAAATAGCTGCTTCTTCACTTCCACTTTCAACTCGCATATCAATTTCTCTTCTGGCCAACCCCAACCCAGAAACATACAGGGAAGAGAATTCTAGGAAATCTAATTGAGATCAGTTAGGTGGACACAGCACAAATGCACCAACTAGATCATCACATTTCTATCTACTCAGTGAACCACACTCACAGTTGTTCCCGACAGTAATTAAGTTGGGTCATAAGTGTATCGGTCAGCTATTGCTGTGTAACAATCTCAAGATCATCACAGCACCTGCCAATGCATTTGTGGATTGGCTCCACAAGTTTCTCATACTCCTCCTGGGACCAGTGCAAGCTGGGACACCTTCTTCTCATGGTGAGAGCAGAAACACAAGAGAACCTGCAGGAACTCATGAAGCATCTTAAGGTCTAGGCTGCGAATCAGAACACTGTCCCATCTACCCTGTTCCATTGGCCAAGAAAGTCACATGGCCAAGGCCACAGTCAAGGGATAGAAATGTACACCCCACCCATGATGAAACTACAGCAAGGATGTGAATGTAGGGAAAAATTGGGGTCAGTGACTCAGTCCACCACAAGGGGAAATTCTCTCCATCTGGATATAACTCCCCTGCCAGTCCATCACCAACCCAAGGGGGGCTCATTCCTCTTGTACCTCTCATTCTTTGACTCTGACTTTTCAGCTGATCATCTTGGGTTATTCCTGTCTCGCTTTTACCCATATCCTTCCATCTTCCTCTCTTTCAAATTGTGACTGGTAATCACAGGAGGAAAAATAGCCTTTTTTTTTTTTTTTTGGTCATTCCATATATGAGGCAAAACTATGTGATAACCACCTGAAATTCTGGAACAGATACAATTGAACTAAGGAAAGGAAAAGCTATTAGTTTTGAAGTGAAATTAGATAAAATAAAGAGTCAAAGTCATCAATGTCTAACAGCCCTTGAAATTGTCTAGAAATGTCATCCATAATCACTGCCGAGTCTCCATGTGCCTCCTCAGACTAGCTCATTTAATGTTACTATTTGGCAATTGTTTCTAAGGACTATAATTTCTTCTTATCAGTTTCTTTCTTGGGGTGTTTTTGAGGAGGACTGTTAAAGCACAGAAGGCACTTAGCAGAGCGACAGGCACCCAGCAAGTTCTCATCACTATTAGTCACTGTTAGTCACGGTCACAATCTTTGGTACAAAGGCATGGTGCTGTGCATAGGTAGCTACTGCTGTGTAACAAAAGACCCCAAAATATACTGGCAAAAAAAATCACCAGTCATTGTGTTAAGTTCATGGATTCTGTGGGTCAGGAATCCAGACAAGGTGTGGCAGGGGTGGCTTGTCTCTCCTCCATGATGTCCGAGGCTTTGGCTGGGAAGACTCAATGGTAAGGAATGACTTCAGTGACTATGAACTCACAGAGTGCCCCCAACCTCCTTCAATGTTCCCAGGGCCTCTCCCCATGGCCTCTTCAGCTTGGTGGCCTCTGGCTACCAGATGGCTCAGACCTCCAAGAATGAGTTCATTCCAACAAATAAGTTAAAAGCTGCATAGCCTTTTGAGGACAGTCTCTGAAGTCACATTATGTCCCTTCTGCCATCTTCTATGAGCCAAAGCAGTTACAAGCCCACTAGGACACAAAGGGAGGGGGACACAGAGCCTACCTCTCCATGAGAGAGATGTGAAAAAAATTTCTGCCACATCTTAAAGTCACCACTTAGCTATTTCTGGTACATTGACAGTTGAATAGGCTTTTGTGGTTTAATCAGGAACCTCAAGATTTTTCTTAGCAGGGTTTCTATGGGAACTATGTGTTGGGGTCCAGATAACACACTTTCCAGTTCACTTTGGAATACAAGTCGTTCATCAGGGGGGACTCTCAAATTCACATTCCAGACCCGCAAAATGTCTAACAGTGAACACGGCTACCAATATTACCTATTAATTAGCAAAGCACTTCCCACGACCCAGACCTAGGCTACTTACTCTGGGTGGATTTGATCCTCTTGACAACCTTATAGATACTATGGTCATTTCCATTTTGCTGATGGGGAAAGTAAGACTTGGCAAAGACAAATGATAAATCATCCAGGACTTTGACACAGATTTTTTTTGGGGGGGGGGGGCAGGGGGATGGTGTTGGGAATTGAACCCATGACCTTGTGCATGCGAAGCAAGCACTCTACCAACTGAGCTATTTCCCCAGCCCTTTGACACAGATTTTGAAACCCAGTTTCTCTAATCCCCAAACCCATGCTTAACTCACCACAGTGCGTAGACGCCATGAATACATTGAAGGGACTGCCCTCCTTGCTGGGTGGCACTGGCTGACACCACCCCTTCATGTGGCCACAGCTCATTTGCACCCTCTAGCATCCCAGCCTTCTGTGTCCCAGCAGCCCCATCCTTCCTAAACCACAGCAAACCAAGCCACACTCAGCTTTTTGTCCCCAGGCATGGATGGGGAATGAAGGGATGTTTTTGTCCCCAGCTATACAATGCCATTTGTTCGGGGGGCAGCTCTGGGGCGGTGCAGGGGGTAGGGGTGGGACAGCGAGGCAAACACAACCCCCATTCTCCGGGGCTGGTTAACTGCACACACAGCGGGAGGCCAAGCTCAGGCCCCAACGGCCCTCGGGCCCCTGGGCTGCTGGAGACGGAAAAAAGGTTGCTGCTCTGGTGGGCTTTCCCCAAGGTTTCACAGTCAAGTGTCTGTGTCACCCGCCCCGGCCACCCTACCCCGACCCACTGTTTCCCCAACATCCCTCCTCCACCCCCGTCCTGCAGTTTGGGATGAGAAAACCCCCTTGTTTCAGATCTTTGCAATAATGATGAAAGTCTTTCTTTCCCCCTTTTTAAGAATTCATCTGTGCATTCCAGAGGGGGCATTTATCACCCCGTGCCCAGGCTGCAGACGTCTCCCTCCTTCAGATCCTCCTGCCGAGAAAGGCGGCCTTGTCAGACACATGAAACCAGCCCCTCTGGACATCTGGACAAGGCACAGCCCTTTGGCTGAGCACGAGACTGTCCTGAATGCCGCAGACAGTCAAAGGAGAGCCCTTGTTCCCCGTCCAAATGGCCCAAATAAATGGACGCAGCTGGGCACAGAGGAGGCGGTAGGCGTAGGGGGAGAGGGGAGCCAGGCCTTCTTGGCTGGCGCCCCAGGTACCTCCACGGGACAATCTGAAAGGCAAATTTGCTTGCAGAAGAGGCATCTGGAGCTGCCTTGGTAACACCCTTCTGCTAATAGAGTTAGGAAGGCTCAACTGGTAACTGGTAACTAACAGGTAACTGTTGCTTTGGACTTGCTTTTGTCTGAGAAGCACCCCATCTTCTAGTGAAAGAACCTCTTTCTTGTGGGCAACCAATTCCACTGAAGGATCTGAGCACCACCACCATCCACAAGACTCTGACCCAGCCCTGGCTGGCCGGCCAATCAGCCTACTCCACTACTCGGGCACAATCATTGGGCACTTGATGCTAGATTGGCCAATCAGAGACCTCCTTGAAACTTTTCTCCCAGAGATAAGACCTCTCTTTTCCCACCAGGGTAGAATAAGCCCTGCAGCTGCCAGCCGCCATCTTGCTCACCATGTAGCCTGAGACTGTCTAAGAAATGAAGTAATCGAGCCCTAAAATTATCATTTGAACCCCTAGATCCACCTGAAGCTATATCTGAAGCTATTTGCTGGACATTTAAAGTCTCTGCAGCAATTCTACGTTTTGCTCTGGCTGATGTAAATTGAATTTCTGTTTTCTGTACAGACCCCAAAGACACTGACTCACAGTTTCTCCTTGAATAAATATAAAGTCGTCAACCTAGCATTTGAGGGGCTCCGTGAAGTAGCCACAGCATAGACATCCCAGGTCCCCATGGGCAGCCAGGCCAGCCTTGTCCCTGCTCCACAAGGGTCAAATTCAGCCCATCCCTCCAAAAGCAAGCACGCCCCCAACTAAATGGTTCTTGAAGGAAATGTAACTCCAGCTGTGGCCCAGAGACACCCTGGGAGGGACGCATCACCCTCATGCTTTGCCCTGTGACCTGGGGAAAACTCTGCACTGATGGGAGCCGGCCAGCTGCCATGTCTAGGCATGAAGCTTCCAGCAAATCCCCTCAAACCTGCCCACACCCACATTCCCAAGTACCCTCGATGAAGGTGGCAATCCATGGGGATGTCCTAGGACTGCCAGGGACCCTCAGGAACACCTTGGGGCCATCGCCTTTCAGAAAAGAGCTGCAGCTGACTTCTGGGTGCTGCTACCCAACTTCCCTGGCATGTTGCTCTGGACCTCCTTCCCCAGCCTCAAAACTCTCTGCCAACTCTCTAGCCCAGAGATCACGACTGTGTGTGTGTGTGCATGCATGTGTGTGTGTGTGTTGAGTGTGCAGTACGTGTGTACTTGAGTATGGGAAAAAAACAGGCACAAATTCAACTACAATGGATACATTTTACTAGCTCTCTCTCCCTTCTGTGATCTTCCCGAAATCCCTTTGTAACTCACACCCCTCATCTCTCAGCTTCCTTCCTTAATGTGCGCACTTGACAAGAACATTGTGGACTGTCTACTTTTTGATTTTGTACCCGGGATTGAACCCAGGAGCACTTAACCACTGAGCCACATCCCCAGCTCTTTCTTATATTTTATTTAGAGACACGGTCTCACTGAGTTGCTCAGCGCCTCACTAAGTTGCTGAAGCTGGCCTCAAATTTGAGATCCTCCTGCCTCAGCCTCCTGAGCCACTGGGATTACAGGTGTGCGCCACCGTGCCTGGTTTGAGTGTCTACTTGATGCTAGACTCTTGACCTGTAGTACTTCTTGGTAGGTTTCATCATCCCATTTTACAGATGAGGAAGCTGAGGCTCAGAAGGATTAATTACACTGTCCCAAAGCACATAGAAGAGTTGAGGTTTGAAACCAAATCAGAAGAGACACCAGCACTCACCACCTTCCCACTATACTCTACTGCCTCCAACGTAGCCCCACATAGAAAAAGCTGCTCCTGGTGCAGGTGACTGTTCAGAAGCCTCTGAAAGCCTTTCCTTTCCCACCTGAATTATAAATGCTCAGCACAGAGACTCAGTCCTTTCTCTGTCCTTTAGCCCTGTCTTCCTCCAGTACTGACATTTTTCAGGTCCTCAATCGATGTCGATTAACTTGAACATCATAAGATGCACAGAGCTAAGCCACCTGGCCAAGAGAACAGCAAACCTTTTAAAAAATGCCTAACTCAGGGACATAGTACTTATCACCCTTAGCATATAAAGGTGTTTTAGTCAGATTTTTGTTGCTGTGACTAAAAGACCTGACAAAAACAACTGTAGAGGAGGAAAAGTTTATTTGACGGCTCATGGTTTCAGAGGTCTCAGTCCATAGACAGACGGCTCCATTCCTTGGGGCTAGAGATGAGGCAGGACATCAGGCAGAAGAGTGTGGCAGAGGGAAGCAGCTCACATGGTCAGGAAGCAGAGAGAGACTCCATTAGCCAGATACAAGTATGTACCCCAAAGGTACGTCCCCAATGCCCACCTCCTCCAGCACACCCTACCTGGGATTAATTCTCTGATTGGGTAAGGCTCTCACAACCCAATCACTTCTCCTCTGAACCTTCTGGCATAGTGTCACACATGAGGTTTTGGGGGACACCTCACATCCACACCATAACAAAGGGGAATAATAATAGTATCTATTTCATAGTTTTCTTGTCAGTCACATGCAAAAATAATGTAAAGATCATGGCACAGTACTGGTCTACAGTAAGTGCTCAATAAATATTAGAGAATATCATTGTTTGTTATTAACCCCAGGCCAAGCTTAAGCTTTTTAAGTCCCTTTACTCCAAGACAGTTCTGTCAACTGCTGCATGCAGTGTGGGAACCAACTAAGACAGATGTACATAACCCAGTGACTGTCTCCCAGGCTCTCGTGGCAGGATTTGAGCTGTTCTTAAGGTCTCATAAATGCCCTGCTCTACTGAGACTCTCAGAGGACAGAGGGAGGGCAGCTGAGTGAGTCATTTTGTGTCTTATTTAGGAGCAGTCTTGCATGCTGGTGGAAAGGTCGCTGTAATGCAACCCACGTGACTGAGCCTGTGCCCAGTGAAAGTGTGAGCCCAGGCTCTGCCATTGAACCCGTTCTTGCTTCGTGCAGGTCACCAAGCACAGACCTGCCACGTGTCTGAATGCCAAAATCATTTAATGATTTAAAAAGATCGAGATCAATGGCTTCAGCAACTTCTGGGAAGCGGTAACTCAGCGAGCTGTGGAAGGTTCTCAATTTGCTGTCTCCAGCCTGGCCCTGGGGCAGGATTTATGCTGAATGGGCTCCAGGAGGCAAATATATCCTGGGATCGGCCCTGTCCAATCACCCCGCCCAGGAAGTGCTGGCACACTGACATCACCCTCACAGCTGCCAAGGCCCCCTTGCTCTGAGGGGCACTCTCTCATTTCACATTAATTAGAAGGCCATTTTCCAAGCATTTCCATCCCATAATGAAGGGCTTTCTGCAGTGGCTCAGTGAAATATTAAAACATCTGACTAGGAATCTTAAAAAAAAAAAAAAACATCCTGCCTGCTCTGTCTGTATATCGTATAACCCTTCACATTCCATGGGGGAGAATAAGTTAAGAAATAGGACATCTTGTCCCAGAGGCACGCAGAGGAGGCAGGGTGGCTAGGGGGAAATGACTACACCACTGCCATCAAACATTAACCACTGTGCTGTCCTCCTCTCTCCACAGCTACTTCTGATGGGGACATGGAGGAGTGGGAGAAATGAACAGATAAGAAAGAAGGGAACACGGGACAGAAGATATCTTCTGTAGTCCTCTCCCATGTTGACCCTGGCCTGATCATGTGACTTGCTTTGCCCAATGGAGCATTAGCAAGAGTGACACAGTCAGAGGCTGAATTTGCACATGCATCTTGTTCTCCTGGAACTCACTCTTGGAATCTGACCACCATGCAAAGTAGCCCCAGCTAGCCGTGTGGAGAGACCACGTGGAAGCCCGCAGCCTTCCAGCCATCCCCACCAATGAATGGGTCATATAGGTGAATGAGGTGTCTTGGACATTCCAGTCCCACCCACCATTGGCTTCAGCCACTCAAGATACCTCAAGCAGGACCAGCAGAAGATCCACCCAGCTGAGCCCTAATCAATGCCCAGAATCATAAAAAAAATTCTGTTATACCACAATGTCGAATCAAAGCCTTCCATTATTCTCTAGTGGACCCAAGATCAAGATCACATTTCCTGGTGCCCTTCATGAAAGTTCTCCATATCCAATAACTTCTGCTTTTCTCCTGCCATCCTCCTGAGCTAAGGTACGGTTTCTGCTAAACCATAGCACCTGAATTTCTCACACAGTAAATCATGACCCTGAAGGGCCTCACTCCCTCCTTGACATTTACGTGATAACGAACCAGGAGTCCTAGGTTAAAAGAATATAAAATAATTTTTTTTCATTCCACCTGTGTGACAAAGGGTGTATCTGTAGATAGCACAGTGTGGATACTGAGAAATGAGGTTCAAATTAATAAAGACCAAATTTAACATCTATGCATACAATACAGTGATTAGATATAGAATTTCTTGGCTCATGCTATATCACAAACTAAGCTAAGTATCGAAAGGCTGTTTTGCTATGCGGAAGTCCTTGCTATAATGAATTAATAAGAATGCTGTGCAATCAACATATTAATTGTATGTAAATGGTGTTTTTTAAATGCTTTAAAACAATTTATTCCCCTGAGCATTTTAAATAGGCCCCCTGGAAAGTTATTTATGTAGTCATTTGCTTGGTGAACTTCTCTCTCCTAGCAGCTTCCTTCCATCCACAAATGAGCAAGAAGAAATCTTGCTGCCTGCTTGTCTTCCTTCTTAAGACCCAGGAACAAGTGGCCTGAGGATCGAGGCCTGAGATCTGTCCCAGTGATTCTGAGATCTGATGACTTCCTCTTTTGTGTCCAAGGTCTCTGGTCCCATCTGTCAATCTCACATGGGGTCTGAGTTAGGTTAAAATATGGGTAATGCCGAGTACAGTGGTGCACACCTGTAATCCCAGCAACTCAGGAGGCTGAGGCGGGAGGATCCCGAGTTCAAAGCCAGCCTCAGCAACTTAGTGAGGCCCTAAGCATCTCAGCGAGACCCTGCCTCTAAAGAAAATTGTAAAAAAGACTGGAGATATGGGTCAGTGATTAAGCACCCCTGGGTTCAATCCCTGGTACCAAAACCAAACAGAAAACATGGGTAACTATCGGGGACCAAAGAGAATCAGTCAAAGCCACTAACAACTGCTCACTCAGCCCTGCCTTGTCCCCACCTATTTTAGTCAACTATTTCACTACTGTAGCCAAAAGACATAACAAGAACAATTAGAGGAAGAAAAGTTTCTTTGGAACTCACAGTTTCAGAGTTCTCAGTCCATAGATGGCTGACTCCATTGCTGTGGGCCCAAGATGAGGCAGAACATTATGGTAGAAGGGTGTGGAGGAGAAGAGCAGCTCAAGACATGGCACCAGGAAGCAGAGACAGAGAGGGAGTGCTCTATTCATGGAGGACAAAATATAAACCCCAAAGGCATGCCCCAGTGACCCACCTCCTCTAACCACACCCTATCTGCCTACAGTTACCACCCAGTTAATCTGTATAGTGGGCTAATCTACTGATTAGGGCACACCTCTCGTAATCTAATCATTTCTCCTCCAACCCTCTCACATGAGTTTTTGGGGGACACCTCACATTTAAACCATGACAGCACAATAGCATAGAAGAAGAAGATTGTTCAAGCCAGACATCCCATGCATTCCCAAGACAACCATCAACACTGAAATGCCCCAAGTCACTCTGGCCCTTCTCATCAAGCTAAAGAACCCAAGAATTGTCCAACACCTAAATAAGAGTTTTGACAAAGAAAACGCAAGCATTTCAGACATGAAAAGAGCCACTTTTTATAGTATGTTGTTTTGTTTCGTTTTGTTTTATTCTCATTTGGGCTCCAAACAAATTAACCCACTTTCCAAATTAACCCAACTTCCCAGGGATCTTTGCTAAGTGAAGTTTCTAACAAGTAAGGTCTGATCTAGGGCAGCCCATCTGGAATTCTCGTCTGTCCAGAATCTTCCCACAAGCCCTCACAGAAGTATAAAATCTTTTGTTTATTAAGATACAGATGGGCACAGTATAGAGGACACAGGGGGACAGGGCTCCAGGTGGGAAGCGTGTATAAAACCCAGCACCTCTTAGCCCAATGTTTCAAGGTTTGTCTGAGGTCTTCTCCCCACCACTCTGCTGATTTTCCTCATATTCCCAAGAAGCAGAAGCATGATTGAAGGAACCATTAATGAAGCTACTGAACACCAACCTGACGCACACAGCCCAACCACAACCAACTTGGTGGCAAAGGTGGCATTTGCAGTTCATGGGTCAGGAATAGCTAGGAAATGCAGTTTTTTTGTTTTGTTTGGGAGGGGGGTTGTTTGGGGGTTTTTGTTTTTTTGGTAGTGCTGGGGAATTGAACCCAGGGCTTTGTACATGCGAGGCAAGCACTCTCCCAGCTGAGCTAGATCCCCAGCCCAGAAATCCAGCATTCTTACAGGCTGGAGGCCATTCCCCAGAACTCCAGGATAAATATGAGACAGCTGTCATCTGTTGCTGGGGCTGAACTCAGCTTGATGAGATTGACAAAGGCCTCAGGTCACCCAGTTTGGGCCATGGTAGCAGGCCTCAGCAAGGCCTGGTCCTCAGAGCAGTCACATGGTGAGCAGGTGGTCTCCTCCTTCCCCATTCTTCTCCTGGCCTACCCTGGATTGTAAGGAGTCACAATTGCCTTGCCCTCAGGTTCCAGGGAGATTTAGCCCAAAGGAGGCACAGGCAGACTGGAGAACAGGAAGAAGCACTATGGTTTGGATATGAGGTGTCCCCCAAAAGCTCCTATTAATGCAGGACTATTTAGAGGTAAAAACGATTAGATGATAACAGCTATAACCTAGTCATCCCAACTTTGAGTGGTCAGACTGGGTGGTAACTCTAGGTAGGTGGGGTGTAGCTGGAGGAAGTTGGTCACTGGGGGCATGCTCTGGAAAGGGTGTTCTTCCTGTGGCGCCCCTCTTCCTTCCTCCCTTCCCTTCTTTCTCTTTTACTTTCTCCCTCTCCCTCTCTCCCTCTCCCGACCCCTCCATGAGCTGAGCAGCTTTCCTCCACTGGGCCCTTCCCTCCTGCTGTTCTGTCTCACCTCAGGCCCACAGCAATGGAGTCACCCTCCATGGATTGAGACCTCTGAAACCTTGAGCCCTAAATAAGCTTTTCCTCCTCTAAGTTGTTCTTGCTGAATGCTTTGGTCACCATGACAAAAAAAAGCTGACTAAAACACGGGCAGAGGCCTAGGTATTTCTTCCTCTCTTGCTGTTTCTTGTGACCTACCCAGCAACATCAGTGACTCTTTTGTGGCTCTAGCTCTTTCCAGATGGCCCCTCCCTGCATGGTCTACTCACATGCCAAATGGACCTGGCTGCCGGGTCCAATAACACACTCTTTTCCCTGCTAAGGTAACAACAGCTTCCTGCTACTGGGCATCTCTGTATTGCCTCACCTGGATGGTTTCTCAGTGCCTCAATACATCACCTGTGTGGTCAGTTCCCTATATTAAATCCCCTCAGTTGAAAGACCTAGGACTGTTTCTGTAGTAGCCACCACTGCCCTATCCCTTGACTAATCAAACCCAAACTATCTATGATTTCTTCCACAACCAAACTTATTTGTCTCTCTGGCTCCGAGGGGCTTTAAGAGGCAGCTTCCCCTTCAATCCAGTGCAGGGACAGTCCGGGAAGGGGTCAGGGAGACTCTTGCCTCAGGGCACGCCTGTGGGATGATTGAATTCAGAAGAACAGCGAGAATTTTAGAAAGAGAAAGGAAAAGAGGAAAGAAGGAAAAAACAAAGTAATAACTGATATTGAGCAATTAAGCAAATGTTAAATATATATGCATTACCTTATTTTATCTCAGAACACCATTAGGATGTTTGTACCTTTATTATTCTTATTACACAAAAGTCCAGCAATTGGCCCAAGGGCACAAAGCATGGAAGGATCCCAGGCAGCCACTAGGAGCTAAGCCCCCTTACCCATCAGATGCCGCGTGCCCACTAAGAAACCTAGGATGACAGGGATTCCTGAGCTGGCTTCTGAAAATGGTGCATTCCAGACCTGAAATGACCTGTGGCTTTGCCTGGCTCCAAAGGAAAATTCTCCTAAGGATCTGGGTGGGGCCAGTTTTATATTCTCCAGCTCAGGAAACCTTAAGCAGTGATAAGTTGAGGGTCCTTTTGTTCACCTTTCCCAGAATGTATATGCGGGAAGGTGACAGGAGCCAGGGATTGCTCTCAACAGGGTCATCCACAGATGCCCATGGCCAAAACCTGGACAGAGGTGTGGAAGCTTCCAGAGGTCCCAAGACACATTGTCCAAGGCTCTGAGATCCAGGTTGGCCCATTCTGCTCTTCTGTGAGACTCCAGCCTCAGGCCCCCAGACTGTCCTCAGACAAATGGCCACAACGACAGGCCAGTGTTGGGGAGCGGGAGGGCAGGTGGGCAAAGCATCCCTTGCATCTTTTGCATGCCCGTGCCCAGGGCACAAGATCTGCAAAAACTAAGATGCAAAAGACATTTGACAACAGGACCACAGGGGAGGCCAAAGCTCCGTCCAAAAACAATGAAATCGTGGCAGGGTTATTTGAAGCCTCCGTGGAAAGGATATTTGACAGTGAAGTCTCTCAAGTTCACCCATAGGTCACTGACTGGCCACTTAATGCTTTGGGAAGCTGTCCTCCCCACTGGCCAGTCAGATGAGAAGTAGGCTGGGACAGGGTCCTGAGGCACCTGTTATTAACCCTCTCATTGCTGGGGAATGGGAGTTTGATATTTTAACTGGGCTAATGCCTTGTTGGAGCAGGTAAGCTGAGTAGCACTCAGGACGGGCCTCCTGGTGGGAAGTCACAGGGACATGTGACTGCTCTGGAAGGCAGGTTCTTCCAGGTGCCCTGGGAAGGGCCCACATGAACGAAGGTCCCTTCCTGAGCAGACACTGCAGACAGAGACACGGTCTGGCTCAGGGAGATGTCTTTCCCGCAGGGAGGACAGAATGATTTGCACCGCGCCTCCTCCTGCTCCGCTGGCTCTGTCTCTGGCCCAGTGCCTGGTCTCTGAGGCACATTTGGCAGCAGGAGGAGGAGGCCAAGGCCCCCACTGGCTATTCTCTGTGCAAAGCTAAGTAGCCTGGGGGCTGGGAGGAAGACCTTGACCTCGGGAGCCCTAAACCGTGGCTGACAGCAGACAGCAAGGGGGGCCCTGGGGAATGGCACTTTATTGAGGGACATTTGTCTTCATTTGGGGCAGTCTACATCTCATCCCACAGGCGTGCCCTGAGGCAAGAGTCTCCCTGACCCCTTCCCGGACTGTCCCTGCACTGCACTGTCCCTGCACTGGATTGAAGGGGAAGCTGCCTCTTAAAGCCCCTCGAAGCCAGAGAGACAAATGTCAGCAAAGAATGACTGGAAATTCCCTGCGACAATCCACAAGGCTCCCAGCCCCCACCCCCACCCTGGGAAAAGAGACCTAGAGCAGAGGCTGGCACCTGGTAGGCTCAGCCCCCCAAACCTGGGTCCTCCTGGGCTAGTAGTGATTCTGGAAATCGAAAACTCAGATTCAGCACAAAAATCATAGATTTAGATAATGAAAAAATATCTACCTATGCTTTTCAGAATGCAAACTACAGAATAAACCTTCCTGAAATCCTTGTGGCTGTCGGAGAGGTCCCAGACTCCGTCTTTGCTCACTGCGAAAGAAAGGATGGTGCTTAAGGAGCTTTAGAATTTGCAAATATCAGAGTGCAAGATTTAGGTGGTTGGTTGGTGGGCGGGGAGGGGGGGGGGATCCTGAAAAAAAATCAGGATATTTAAAACATTAGAAGCCTGCGAACCAGGGCCTGGATGCCGCCACTAACCTGCGGAGTTGTGAATAAATCGTTTCACCTCTCCATGCCTCATTTTCCGTCTACATATATGATTGCCTGATCATCAAAGGAGATGATCGGCAGCAAGGGTGCCCAGGTGAGTGCGCGCTGCTGTCTACATCGCCCCCACTCACCCGGTTCCTAAACCGGCTCTGCCTGGGCAGGGCTGAGAGCCTGTCCAGCCCGGGAGGCAGCCTGGAAAGCTCTGGTTAGCCGCCCCGTGCTAAGAACAACCCTAGGGCCAGGTCTAGGGAGCTGCAGAGCCGGAGGCTCGAGGCACGTGGCGCGCCTTGCTCCGCACTTTCCAAACGCTCGGCAGCGCGGGAGGAGGGGTGGGTGGCGCCCGCGGTGGTGGTGGGGGGACTGGATGGCCCTACCCGGGGGCGGGAGGGGGGTGGCCGCGCTCACCCCGTGGGGCCGAGGGGGCGGGCCGCACGGGGATTCATTTCCATTTGGAGCGCGGCGCGCCGCAGCCGCCCTTATCTCGCCGCCGCCGCGGCTCTGCAGGCGCGGGCGCCCCGGGCTCCCTCCCTCCTCCTCCCCCTCCCACTCCTTCCCCCCTCCCCCCTCCTCCTCCCCCTCCCCCGCCCGCCGCCGCCCGCGCCTTTGTCTGGCCCGGCGGCGCGCTCGGAGCCAGCGGGGCGGGTAATTGGCGGCCGGAGGAGGCGAACGGGCCGGCCCGGCCTCCGCTAATGAGCGGGCGGAGCCGTGGGGAGGGCGCGGCGCGGAGCCGAGGAGGGGGCTGCGGTGGCCGCCCGGGGCCGAGCGGGGAGGGCGCTGCGGGGCCCGGCCGCCTCCTCCCCGGCTGTGATGGGGACCGGCGCCCCGAGGGACATCCCCTCCCCCATCCGGTCTCCCGCGCGCTCCAATTACCCTGCGGCCGTGCCAAGGCCTCGGGCTGCCCCCGGGCCGCCCCCGTGTCCCCGGAGAAGTGCCAAGGACTGAACGCTGGGGCGGGAGGGGAGAGCGAGGGGGATCCCTGGGGGGTTCGCGGCACCGTAGGGGACCCGGAGAGCCCTGGCACTCCTTCCCTCCGGGCACGGCCACAGGGGGGAGGGGACGCCCCAGGGTCCACGCCGGAGGAGACTCTCGTAGAAAGCCCGCAGGAGGCCGCGAAACCTGCTCTGGCGGAGATGGAGATAAAATCCACCCGGGTTTCTAAATTAATTATACTGAATCCGCCGCGCTCTGCCGGCTCGGGCTTGGAGCAGCCTGTTACGAAAGGGCGCAGGGGCCCCCAGCACTGGGATGGGGGGGTCTCCTGCTGTTGATTCGAGAAGCCCCCTCTCCAAGACAGTGTGCAGGAGTGACAGAGGCCCGCGGAGCCTTAAGAGGAGAGGTGGGAATAGGGGACAGAGGGAAGCTTTTCTCCAACTAGATGTCCCCCTCTTGGACACCGGGTCTGCTGTTACCACGGGCCTGAGGCCTCCTGCTCGGAAGCAGGCCCCTTCCTGGGGTCCTGTCCTCACTGTGAGGCATTCTGCAGCATCCTGGCCCTTGGGCCCCTGCTCAGCTTCCGCTGATGTCTGCGAAGCCCCGTTGGTCTGCACTCCTTGCCTGTGTGGTCTGGGTTCTTGAAGCCACCGAGGGCTTCTTGTTAACTGGATTCTCCATGGCTGCCCTTTCTGGACAGGGCTTTCTCAGACTTGGAAGCTGAGGATCTGCCTGAGGAAAGAAGCACCCAGATCTAAGGATTTGGAGGTCCACAGTGGAGCCCACACTGGCCCCGGTACAGCCTTAAGGAACCACAAGCAACTGAGAACAACCCAAGGAGAGAGTGCCTGGCTGGCCTCTAAGGGGGCTTGACTTAAGGGGGACTCTCAGCTCTCAAGGGAAGAGGGAACATTTTCTTCCTAAGATTCCCTGTCTAGAACCCTTTCCCTTCCTGCCCCCACCTCCACCCCCAACAGTGGCCACCTGGGAACAGCCCACTCACAGAGAGCCTTCCCCTTTTATGTATTTTTTAAATTGGTGTATAACTTCATAGGGGTGGAAAGCCGTGACCCCTTTCCTCACCCATCACAAGGGTCACAGCCACACTCCTGGAACAAAAGACAAATTAACAAGAGAAAAAGAATAAATGTATTTATTCAAATTTTTCCTTGGACACTGGAACCTTCAGGAATGAAGAAACCAAAGTCCCCCGGACAAACTGTTTTTAGGCTTAGGTTCCATAAAGAGTGGACAGCCATGGAGAAATGTGAATGTGACCTAATGGTCAGAGACTGAGGAGCAAACCCAGCAAAGCCCGTCTGTTCAGATTCTTCTGGGCCTGTCTGCAGCATTCCTTCCTCCTGGGTGTGGACAGGACCCTTCTGGAATGAGGAGCTTGGAGGGAAAAGGAGAGAGAGAGTGACCTTTCCAGGTCACTGACTGCTTAGGAGGAGAGAGGGCTTCTAGTTTCTATGACGCACCTTGCCCAAGAGGAATTCTCATTTCTGGGACTCCAAGGGAGAAAGGAACAGGAGATGGGAGGGCCAGAGATCAGAGAGATCCTGCCTTTGAGGCTTCCTCTGAGCCTTCCAATCTTCATTTACTTCGAAGTGCTCAGCATGCCCAAGACCCTTACTTTGGGGTGCTGTGCCCTGTGCCCAAAAACTTAAGTGCACCACTTGATTAATTTTTATATATGCATATACCTGCATGATCACCCTGAGGTCAAGATAGACATTGCCAACAGCCCTGAAGTTTCCCTCATGGCTTCTCACAGTCAACACCGCCCCCCCCCCCACTCTTCTGATCTCCAACACCATACATAGATCAGTTTTGCCTGATTTTATAAATGGACTGTGCGACATGTGCTCTTTGGTATGAGGCTCCTCCCACTGTCTGCCAGGTCCATCCATATTATTGCAGGATACTGTAGTTCATCTTTTTAAATTGGTGTTCCATTCTATAAATATGCCACAATTTGCTGGGTGTGGCGCACACCTGTAATCCCAGTGGCTCAGGGGGCTGAGGCAGGAGGATCGCGAGTTCCAAACCAGCGTCAGCAAAAGTGAGGCCCTAAGCAACTCAGGGTGACCCTGTCTCTTAAAAAAATACAAAATAGGGCTGGGGATGTGGCTCAGTGGCACCTGAGTTCAATCCCCAATACCCACCCCCCAAAAAATATGCCACAATTTACATACCTATTTGACTGTTGATGGACATTTGGATTATCTCCAGCGTGGTGGTTGTGTACATTGCCCTATATGTCTTTTGGTGGCTACAAGGACCCATTTTTGTTGAGTACACTCCCAGGAGTGGAATTGCTGAGTCATAAGGTAGGTATATGTTTAACTGTATTGCCAAACAGTTTTCCGAAGTTGTATCTGGTTAGCTTTTTAAAGATGAAATCGGGGTACAAATGTTACTCAGAGAATTAAATTGCAGCCACAGCATAATAATGACAGGGGACATATACTGAACACTTAGAATGTGCTAGGTACTATTCTAAGGGATTTGCATGTAATTAACATTTACTTCCATTCGTTTATATGCAAACATTCTCAGTGCCTGGTTTCATCTTAGAATGAGCCTAAGGTGCCCTCCCCAGCGGAGACCCAGATACAATAGTCTGCGTTCCTGGAATGAATCATCACCATTTTACAGAGGAGGAAGGTGACGCGCAGAGAGGCGTTGAGTTACTAAAGATTCCAAGGCTAGTGAGTGGCAGGGCCAAGTCTCCAACTCAGATCTCCAGGCTCTGCCATTGCTGCCATTCTTAAGAATGGAAGCCAGACTCCAATCAAAGCTTCTCAATTCCCTCCCTCCTTCACCCCTGATGGCCCCTCAGCAGTCCAGGGATCCAATCTTTTACAGCCCTTGTCTTTCATTTTCCAGCACTCCTCTTGTATAAAAAACCACCCTAAGATTGAGTGACTTAATTATCATTGGTTCTGTGAATTCTGTACAGTTCTCACTTGGGGTCTGTCAAGCAGCTACAGCTGCTATCATCTGCAGGCTGGACCAGGCTGGGCATCCAAGATGGCGTATGCACATGGCTGGCGGTTAATGCTGGCTCTTCACCGGAAGCTGAGCTGGAGCTGTCAACTGGAGCACTTCCATGTGGCTTGGGCTTCCACAACATAGCAGCTGGATCCTGAGATGGTATGTCCCTGACCCCAGAGCAAGAGTTTCAAGGGGCACAAGAGGAAGCCATCAGGCCAATTATTGGCTCTACCAAGAATAAGTACAGATTCACTTCCATCATATTCTATTTGGTCAAAGGATCACCAGGTTCCAAGGAGTGGAGAGACACACTCGACTGATGAGTGGTAGGTCACACTGTGGAAGACCACATAGGTGTTTTGTTGTTCTTGAAGACTTCTTTGTAAAGTATGTAAGTTCCTTGCCCACCTACCTTGCTCCCAGCTGTAGGTCCAGAAACACCAAAAATGTCCCTCTACCTTTTTGGTTCTTAAGGATCCAAGCTTCCCAGGATTCCTTCCATTCCAGCTCAAAGCTGCCACACTGATTCATCTCAACATCAGCATCTTGACATGCCCCAGCCATGCCCGCCCTGCACCATACCGTGAGCCAGCTCCTCATTCCTCTTGGGGTCCCTGCCCATGCACATCGGTTTCTCTCCAAACTTTGGGCACCCTCATCACACTGAGACATGCAGCCTGTACCTTATCATCCTGCCCCCCCCAACCCCCCAGCCCCAGATGCCACCTATTTGGGCCTTCCCTTCTTGACAGTCATCTCCTTCTCAGATAAGCAGTGGTGCACATCTGGAATCCCAGAGGACCCCTGAACAAACTGGGATTTTCCTACAGCAACCTAAGTTGTTCGGGAAGGCGTTCAGCCTCCTCCTTGCAGTACTTGAAAGAGCGCAGACTTTCACTCTATAGGTGGGAGACCTGGGGTTGACTCCTTGATCTGCTGCTAACTGGCTATGTGGTCTCTGGCAAGAGTTCAGGCCTCTGTGACTTGGTGTCCACATCTGCAGAATGAAATAATTACTGGAACTATGTCAGGAGGCTTGAAGGAGTGACAGAAATATCTGGTACAGTACAAGGGAAAGAACAGACCTGGAATTGTGTCTTCTTGCCCCAAGATTCCAAAGCTGCTTTTGGAAAGTAAACCTTCCCCACATGATTAGGTTTTTTTGTTTTGTTTTTTGGGTTTTTGATTTGTTTTGTTTTTATTTTGGGGGGGTACTGAAGATCGAACTCAGGGGCACTGACCACTGAGCTACATCCCCAGCCCCTTTTTGTATTTTCTTTAGAGACAGGGTCTCACTGAGTTGCTTAGGGCCTTGCTAAATTGCTGAGGCTGTCTTTAAACTTGCGATCCTCCTGCCTCAGCCTCCTGAACCACTGGGATTACAGGCATGTGCCACCTCCCCCAGCTGATTAGTTTTTATATTTGATAACTTTTCACAAATGGAACCATGTCACCATAACCCAGACCAAGAAACGATATTACCAGCACACTGGAAAGGCCCTGCCCCCTTTCAGTTCCTACCCACTCCCAAGACTATCCGGACTTCTAACACCCTAGATTCATATCTGACCATATTTGTGGCAGCCAACTCCCCAGTACAATTTGCAAACAAGATAGTCATCTATCTGATGTGATTTGAAAGAAGCTAGAAAATCCAGCTCCCACTATGCCCAGATTTCCTCCATTACCTCGGCATATCTTTGTGTTAAGCATTGCTCCCTGCCCACAGTTGTCTTTTAAAAATGCAAATCCATCTGTATTGGGATAACAGCAATTCCCTAGTCCCATAGAAGAAGGGAAAAGAAAACTCTGGTCAACCTTTTCTTGTGGGCTCCCAGGACAGTGGAACTTTGTTAGCCTGCAAAGAAATGCTGAACCAACATCAAAGGAAGAAGACGATCTTCACCTGCTTCACAGTTTTACCCAATACTGGTTCAAACTTGTAGCATAATTTTTAAATTTTATTTGTTTATTTGTTATTTATTTATGGTACCAAGGACTGAACCCAGGGGCTCTCAATCACTGAGCACTATCCCCAGCCCTTTTTTATATTGTATTGAGAGACGATCTTGCTGACTTGCTGAGGCTGGCCTCCAAGTTGTGATCCTCCTGCCTCAGCCTTCCCAGCTGCTGGGATTACAGGAGTGTGAGTCTATCAAGTCATCCGACACAGAAAAGAAGCAGTGGGTGATAAAAATGAGTCCTGTGGGTGGGCTGGGGTGTGGCCTCACCCCACACCCTCAACACACCTTGCCTAAGTTGGCCCGCAGGAGCTCTACCACTGTGACGTCATCAGATGTCAAGCTTTTGATAAATGAGTCCAGCCCGCAGCTGGAGCCTTTGATAAGCCATTTACAGGCGTCTGGGAGACATGCATGCTGGTCTTGGGAATGCATCCTGGTTCCATCTTAAATTCACATCTTTTCATGTTTTGTGTGTGTGTGTGTGTGTGTGTGTGTGTTAAAGCGTGCCATACATCTGTGGAGATTCATGGCTTAAGATATTTTTTCTTTTCTCTGACATTTCACCTTTTCTCCTTATTTTATTTTTTTAAAGGGAAAGAAAATATTCACTCCAAGGTTCATTTAGTTTCTGGGTAATAACTGTCACATATTAACAGATAGCCCCATACATCCAGCATAAAATAATAGAATTTGTTGAGTGCATTAGCCATCCAATGATGGGCCCAGCAGACAGCGTGTGGAGCTGAAGAGAGATTTCTCTTGGTGAAAGGGAGCGCGCGCTATGGAAAACAAGACAGAAAAGAACATTTGTCAAGATGTCTCCTTGCACCTTCTTCCATTTGCACACGAAAGTACCCCACCTGGAAAAATGTTTTCCAGGTACCTCCTCCCATCATGCAAAACTCCAGTTGTCTCATCTCTTCCCGGAAGCATGCCCTCCCTGCTTCTGGATTGTCACCTGTCACACCCTGTCCCCATAGCATCCTGGGCTTGCTTCTGATGTATTGCATTTGTGGTATTGCTTTGGAACTATCCTCCGCGCATGCGCTTGCTCTCTCTCTATCTGTATCTCTATCTCTGTCTCATTGGTGCCCACCTGCAGCCCAAGACCTTGCCTCTTCTGTGCAGATCTCTGCAGTTCAAACAGGCATATGTGGGCACCTTTGCCCGAGGGTTTTCTCTGGCTTCCAGAGCCCACTCGCTGTTGCTGCGGCAGGCTGGAAGGGGCGAGGGAATTCATACCCTTCCTCGAAGCCCTCTAACAATGCCCAAAGGAAGTTGGCATTAGCCCTGCCCCTCCCTGGTTGGGAAAGTGAGGTTTGTGGTTGACAATGACTTCAAAATTCTGTGGCATTGAACTTCACTTGCCCTCATTGGAAGTGACCTTGATAATACGCCTGCCTTGCTTTGCTCCAATGTCTCATTGCCCACTCTCCCCTATTTATGTTTCCTGGGATCACCTCCCAAATCAACTCCAGTCATGAATCACTTCGCCACAGGGATGTGTTCTGGGAGATGCATCATTAACCAATTATTGTGTGACTCTTAAAGAATGTATTTACCCAAACTAAGATGGCTATGACATCATTAAGTGATATAATCCAATGGGACCACTGTCACATATGTGGCCTGTACTTATATTCAAATCTTTGTCTAAGGTCAGCTTCTGGAGTAACTAACCTAAGAGACGAGCACAGAATAGATGCTCAGTAAGCGACTTTTTAAAATTTATTACTAGATGAATTATTATTATAAAGCTTATGCATGAGACAATGCAAGAAAGTTTAGAGGAGAAATGATTGGGTTATGAGAGCCTTAACCTAATCAGTGAGAGCCTAATCAGTGGATTAATCCCCAGATAGGGATGAACTGAGTGGTGACTGGAGGCAGGTGGGGTGTGGCTAGAAGAGGTGGGCATTGGGGGCAGGCCTCTGGGGTCTATATTTTGTATCTGGAGAGTGGAGTCCCTCTCTGCTTTCTGATCATCATGTGAGCCGCTTCCCTCCATCACACTATTCTACCATGATGTCCTGCCTCACATGGAGCCCCAAGGAACAGAGCCGACTGTCCATGGACTAAGACCTCTGAAACCATGAACCCCTAAATAAACTTTTCCTCCTCTAAAATCGTTCTTGTCAGTTCTTTTGGTCACAGCAGTGAAAAAGCTGACTAAAACATGAATAGTGGAATTTCTGTAACACAAATGCCAAAACAAACTCTCTAGTGCCAGGTTTTCCGTAGGGTCTGCATTATCCATTTTAAGTGACCATATTTTGAGTCAAAATCAAAGTCTACTTGAAAAGTACCGCTTTGCCTTAAACAAAGCAGACAGGCCGTGTGCCAAGGAACTGGGACAATGGCACACTGTGTGGCACTGCAGTCGATGTTTGTTTCAGTTACCTTTTTCATAGCTGTAACCAAAACACCCCACGAAAACAACTTAGAAGAGGAGAAGTTTCTTTGGGGCTCAAGGTTTTAGAGGTCTCAGTTCATAGACAGCCGACTCCATTGCTCCAGGCCCAAGGGAGGCAGAAGAGTATGGCAGAAGAGCCCAGCAGAAGAAAGCCGCTCAACTCGTGGTGAGGTCTGGAAGCAGAGAGAGGAAGGGAGGGGCACCAGGAAGATGCACCCCTCCATGCACTCCCCTAGTGACCCACCTGTCCACCCAAACCCCACTTGCCTGCAGTTACCACCCAGTTAGTCCATTCATACAAGATGGACTAAGTTACAGCTCTCATAATCTGATCATTTTATCTCTGAATGTTCTTCCTGCATTAGGAATTAAAGTCCCAGCACATGAACCTTGGAGAGACACATTCAAACCATCGATCAACTGAAATATCAAAGCAGAGGAAGCCTTGCCAGTGTGATTCAGATATGGGGCTGCTGACCACGCTGGGTTCTGTTTAAGGAAGAAGCTGGCAGTCTGTCTGTCTGTCTGTCTGTCTGTCTCTCTCTCTCTCTCTCTCTCTCTCTGTGTGTGTGTGTGTGTGTGTGTGTTGTCCTTTACCCCAGGAAACATCCTCCTGCTGTTTCTCAGTCCCTTTAAGCCAACACAGGGGACTGGGAAACAACATGATTTTGTTGACTGCCTTTTGTCTCAGTAATCATCTGTCCTTTAGACTCTAGGTAGATTCTAAGAGACCCTTTCCTGCCGTCGCTGACTTCTGCCACTTACCTGGTTCAGGGAGCTCTTTCTCAAAGTACTGGAGCTTATTGGAGACAAAGCTGACCACCGACATTCTTTCTACTTTATAAACTCTTTGAAATTCTTAGAATGTTCACATTTGTAATAAAGTAAACTTTCTTTGCCATTCTCTTCATCGTCGTCTTCTTTTTTTTTAATTTATTGTGGTCTCAGGGATTGAACTCAGGGACTCTTAATCCCTCAGCTACATCCCTAGTTTATTTTTATATTTTAGAGACAGATTCTCCCTAAGTTGCTTAGGGCCTCATTAATTTACTGAGGCTGGCTTCAAACTTGCGATCCTCCTGCTTCAGCCTCCTGATCCACCACACCCAGCTCTGCCATTCTCTTCTGATGTGTTTCCTGATGGGACTTCGGATTGCAGATTTTCTTTTTTAGTCCTTTTTGTAGGCAAAAGAGCTGGAATATCCACTTGGCCCACAAGTAGAACTAAAAAATAAAAACTAACATTTACGGAGTCCTGTAATGTAGAAAGATCTGTATGAATATGATCTCCTTTAACTCACAGAGAGCCCATGGGGCAATATGATTATTTCCATCCAACAGATGAGAAAAGTGAAGACCGGAGACATTTCAGAATGGACCCAGTGTCATGCAGACCGGAAATGGCAGCCCAGGGCACAAGGCACGAGCTTATGTTCTTCATGACATTTCTTGAGCGCCGGTTATTGCTAGGGTTAGTAATGGAAACGTAACATGCTTTCCTTGCTTCATCGTCTATTCATAATGTTTTATTCAGTAGTGTTTGTCTTCATTTGGGTTTCCCCAAAAGGAGACCATGAGACAAGTACGTGAGTGCAAGTCACTTATTTGGCAGAAGACTCCAGAAGTCACTGGGAGGGGAGTGGGAAGTGAGGCTGGGAAGGGTAAGTCATCGAGCCAGTTCCTCTGGGGACCTTGGTGAGATTTTTAGAATATGCACCTCGATTGCCCAAATAGACTTGCGCAGGCTATTAATTGAGGGCTGCCCCCCTAGTTTGCCACATGCAGGCAGAGTGGGCTCTGATGCTGGAGGAAGCCAAGAGACACAGATGGCAGCAGTTGGAAGACAGACCTATGTGCATTGAAGGACAAGGGAGTAGCGAATGTGGGCAAGGTACCAATCGTGCCTGTGACAGTATTCGTATCCCCACCGTATGGGTGAGGAGAAGGAAGCTTCATAATATACGAACGATAGATGGAGGCTATCGGAGGCAGAAACCTCAAGACAGGGAGGACAGACAGCACCTAAACGAGATCAGGGTCACCCTGTACCGTAGAATTACACTGGTGGGGGCCTACTGGGTCTCCTTGGGATGCCCCAAGAAAGACAGAGGTAGCAGACAGCCCTAACAGACGACAGAGGAATAACTAAATCGAAAAGAGAGTTTCCGTATGCTTGCAAAGCCCTAAATGGAAGAAAATTCCAGACCACGAGGGCAACATTTTAAAATTCTTTTGAATTGGTGACAACAGTAACAAGTACATGTTCCCTGTTTCAAGAGCTATCTCTAGGTTTGAGAAAGAAAAAAAAAATATGTCATCAAATGAACTTCCATCACAGAATTCCCTGCTTTCATATCATTTCCAGGGGGGCCACAAACCACCTTTGATCAACCCCAGAAAAGAGGAATGTCTGAACGAGAACCTTCCTGAAATTGGTTTGTTCCCCAAAGCAATGGTGCTCTCAGCAGAAATGCTCCAGGGACACTTATTTATCCCAAGGGGACAGGAGTCAATTCAACTAAGGAATGGCTCTTGAACCATAAAAGTTCTAGACATTCTTTTATGACCGTTAGTGGTGCTGCGTGTGGTGGACTAAAGGACATCCACATCCTAATCAGCGGAACCTGGACATACATTACCTTATGTGACAAAGGGACTGTGCAGATGTGATTAGGCTAAGGATCTTGAGACACGGAGGTCATACTAAATCATCAGGGTGGCTTCAATGTAATCACAAGGATCCTTAAGAGTAAAGGGGGAAAGCAGGAGAGGAAGCCACAGTGCTACCACATGAGAAGGAGTCTACCAGCCATTGCTGGCTTTGAAGGTGGGGCAAAGTCGCCATTAGCCTAAGAATACAGGCAGCCTCTACAAGATGGAAGAGGCAGGGAGGCAGAGTCTTCTGTAGAGTTTCCAAAAAGCAGCCCTTCTGGCTCCTCAAATTGAACCCAGTGAAATCCATGCTGAGATAACGTTTTGTTGTTGTTGTTTCAAATCTAAGGTTGTGAAAATTCGTTATAGCAGCAAAACAAAACCAAAACACAAAAATGCCCAAGGAGTCCCCAAGATGGCAAACTTCACAGGTCTTCCCTGAGCACCACATGGGAAGAGCAACCCCGTGATTATCCCCTTGAGATGTCCTAGAGAAAATTGCAGAGGGTCCCCACTTCTTGGGGGAAAGACAACAGTGGTCCTTAGGAAATGTCAGAGCCTAAGAGAATTCCGCATCCTACATCCACCTGGAAGCCACAGGAACTGGTGAACGGTTCCCCTCACGGGGATTGATTGAATTAACCAGAAGCTCTACCCCAGCTGTTCCTCATCATCTTCAGATGGTTTTAATTGCATGTAGAATCATAATCCAGTGGTTCCCAAACCTGATTAGGCCTCAGAATTACCTGGGGACACTTGCTGAGGAAGCCCAAGCTGAGATGTTTTACCCTAAGCTGCTTACATCAGAATCTCTGAGGCTGTGGTCCTGGGATCGATGCTTTTGACAGGTGTCTCCAGGGGATTGTGGTACCTGTCTGTGAACCAGGACTTGGGGAGCACTCTCTAAACTTCTCAGTTTCCGAGCTCATAAGAGCTTCAACTAGCTCAGATGGTTAGATTTCAGAACCTTAATAGGAGCTGTGTTCATGAAGGAATTTTACCATGAGAATGAAAATTTGCCACCTGAGTGGCTTTTGCCTGGACAGTATATAGTTGAAAGTTGGTCCCAGAACTGAAAGTCCACCATATCAGCAAAGGCATCTGTATCCAGACGGATAGACCATATTTTCAACCCTGGTATCCCACTGCAGCAACACCTCCACTGACTTCTAATCTCCCAAGTCCCTTCTGTGATGGAAGATGAACTTGGGCAATATCCAAGATGGCAGACACTGTTGGTTGATGACTCAATAGTTTCTCTTCTCTTCTTCCTTGTTAACAGAAGCCTGGTTTGGAGACTTCTGAAGGTAAGGAAGCAAGTGGGGGGGGGAAGGTGAGTCTCCCCTACAACCTCAAAGAGCCATTACTCCAATGCAGCCATGGGAATCCCAATCCTCTTTGCCAGTAATTGGGAAATAAAAGATCCCATGACCCAATTTTGAACCATGGGAAGTCTGCTGGGCATTTCAGAAAGTGAGTTTTTCCTCCTGATATAACAGAAAATGCCAGGCAGGAGGCTGAAGCAGGAGAATCATGAGTTCAAAGCCAGCCTCAGCAACTTAGTGAAGCCCTCAGCCACTCAGCCGGACCCTGTCTTTAACAAAATATAAAAAAGGGCTAGAGATGCACCTCAGTGGTTAAGTGCCCCTGGATTCAATCCCTGGTACCAAAAAGAAGGAGGAGGAGGAGTGGGGGAGGAAAAAGAAGAGGAGGAGGAAGAGGGGAAAGAGATAGCATTGCAGGAAAGTTTCTTTTTTCTTCTTGCCTGCTTGGGACCTCATTATGTGGGGACAAAAAGATTAACACTGTAACTGCCTTATGAACATAAGGTGACATATTTAAGGGTAGACAGAACATGCTTAAGACTGCAGAAGACAGAGATGAAGAAGAGTAGCCCTTGCTAAAAATCACTAGAGACCTCAACCAACCTTGTCAACATCTAGCTTCAGACTTCTTAGTATGAGAGATTAAATAAAAGTCTGTATTGCTCAAGGTCTGCATGTTTGTTTGTTTGTTTGTTTTCTGTAAAGGACTAGACTATTACATAGTTATTGATTGTGCATGGCACTTTAAAAGCATGATCCCCACCACCAACACATGAGTGGATAAAGAAAAGAAAGTATACCGGGCATACTTGGAATCCCAGCGGCTTGGGAGGCTGAGGCAGGAGGATCACGAGTTGAAAGCCAGCCTCAGCAAAAGTGAGCCTCTAAGCAACTTAGTGAGACCCTGTCTCTAAATAAAATACAACATAGGGCTGGAGATGGGGCTCAGTGGTCAAGTGTCCCTGAGCTCAATCCCCAGTACCAAAAAAAGAAAGAAAAAGGAGATGTATATAAACACAATGGAATACTATTCAGCCTTTACAAAAAGGGGAAATCTGTCATTTGTGATGAATGGATGGATGAAGGAACCTGAAAGACATTATGCTAAGTGAAATAAGCCAGGCACTGGAAGACAAATACTGCATGACCTCACTTACATATGGAATCTAATAAAGTTGAGCTCATCAAAATTGAGAGTAGAATGATAGTTACCAGGGACTGGGAAGGTGGGGCAGCAGGAAAAAGGAGCTGTTGATCAAAGGGGGTGAAGTCTCAGATAGACAGGTGGGGCAGGCTGGAAGGTCTACTGCACAGTAGGTGACTACAGCCCATGGTATAATATATACTTCAAAGTCAGAATACAATAATGTACTATAAATTTCAAATGTCTCACCACAAAAAAATGAAAGTTGACCAAAGTGATGGATGTGTTAGCTTGATTTAATCACTCCACATCGAACATATATATCAAAACATCTCGTTGCCCCATAAATATATACCATTATGATTTATCAATCAGAAAAAATATTAATAATCATTTTTATTTAAAAAATGTGACTTCTCTCCAATTTTTTTTTACCTCCCCTTCATTAAGAGGTTGGGTCTGTCTCCTCTCTTTGAATTTGGGCTTTGTGGCTATTGGATTGATGCAATCTAGTGGATGTCTGTTGTAGTTTCTGGAACCAGGCCCCTAGAAACATGCCATCTTCTCCTCCCGGTCTCTTGGGAGGCTTGCCCTTAGACCCAGAGTCATAGTAAGGTTGTGAGGAAGTGGAGCAGCCTTGGGAGAGGCCGCATGGTGAGGAACTGGGGTCCCTAATCTTCTTCAGCCTGGCTGAGCTCCCAGCAGCCAGTACTACCTTACTTGCCAAGGATGGAACTCAGGGGAACTTAACCATTGAGCCACATCACCAGCCCTTTTTTATGTTTTACTTTAAGACAGGATTTTGCTAAGTTGATTAGGACCTGGCTAAGTTGCTGAGGCTGGCCTCAAATTTGGGATCCTCCTGCCTCAGCCTCCCAAGCCACTGGGATTCCAGATGTGCACCACTGCAGCAGATAGAGTGAAGCATCTTGAAAGTGGGTTCTGCCCCAAGCTGAGCAGTTCCAGCTGATGCCATGGGGAGCAGAGACAAGTCTTCCCCTGCAAGTTCTGCTCGCATTGCAGATTCATGGGGGATAAAATGATTATTGTTGTTTTAAGCCATTAGCTTTTAGGGTATTTTATTATTCATTGACAGGTTACAGGAACACTCTATCCCTTGCAAATGAACTATGTTCAAATAGGTGCAGAGGCATTCCATAGGCCAGAGGTCTGCATGTTTGTTTGTTTGTTTATTTCCTGTAAAGGACTAGACTATAAATACTTTCAATCTTGCAAGCCATGTGGTTACCTTTGCAACTATTCAGTTCTCCATTGAAGCAGGAAAGCAGTCATACACACCAAGTGAAAGAATGGGGGTGTTCATTTGATATGCCTATAAACTATTATAGCCAGGCACAGTGGTGCACATCTGTGATCCCAGCAGCTCACGAGGCTGAGGCAGGAGGATCTCAAGTTGGAGGCCAGCCTCTGCAACTTAGTGAGGCCCTGAGCAACTCAGTGAGACCCTGTCTCTAGATAAAATATAAAAAAGGCTGGGAACGTGGCTCCATAGTTAAGTTCCCCTGGGTTCAATCCCTGGTACCAAAAAAAATAATAATAATAAAATAAAAATTAGTTATAAAACTAGGCGGTGGGCAGGATTTGATCCTTTACCCATAGTTTGTCAACCCCTGCTGTAGATCTCAGCTGCCCATCCTGCTTCCTCCCAAATCCAAGTCCTTCTGTCATCCCAGAACAGACCACCAGACCTGTCATCTTCATTCATCACAATATTTTACCCAGGCCATGAGGAAGTTGAGACATTCAGCCCTCCACTGTGCATCGAACCTGAGGCCCGACCCAAAAAGCCTTCCCGAAGCCTGCGGTTCCTCCCAGGGAGCCCAGATACGGAAACCATAAACACTCTTCCCCAGGCTAATTGTTACCCCCACTTGACACTCTGTTTAATGGAAAGCCTTTCCAGAAATCAGTATATTAAAATAAGCTTTGCATTTTTTACATTAACTGAAATTTGATGCAAATTGATAATAAATTACCTTCCCCCCTACTCATTCATTTGGGAATCACATAAACTAGTTTACAGTTATGTATTATTACATTTCACATTAATATAGCCATAGGAAGCTCAGCTTTGGAGAAATTGACTTCCCAGCACACCAGCAGAAATTGAGGAGGTAAAAGTGGGATTTGGTGGGATCTCCGACTCCCCTAATGTGTCAGCCATGAGTGTCGTGAGAAATAAAGCATTGCTCCACCCCCGGAGGCCCAACCCAGTCGTCCAATCATCACTGTTTGTCTTATTTATCTGACATCATTTTCCCACCTCAAGATCTTACATCCTTCTTTTCTTCCTTTCTCCCTCCTTCCCTCCTTCTGTCTCTCCTCCCTTCCTCTCTCCCTTCCCTCCTTCTAGTAATTCTACATGAGTACTTTTGGGACCACTGTCACTACCTCTGGATACAAAAACTAAATTGGAGGACTGGGGTGTAGCTTAGCAGTTGAGCGCCTGCCTAGCACCGGTGAGGCCCCAGGTTCCATCTCCATTGGACTTATGGTATTCAAGGCAGAATTTCTAAGTATACTTTGCACCTTAAATAAAAGTTCAGGGGAAACCTCTATTTAAAGACGGTGAATGGTACATAAACACTTTTAGCTCAGTTTCCTTTTTTTGGCGGGGGAAGGATGTACCAGGGATTGAACTCAGGGGCACTTGACCAAGGAGCCACATCCACAGTCCTATTTTGTATTTTATTTAGAGACAGGGTCTCACTGCGTTGCTTAGGGCCTTGCTAAGTTGCTGAGGCTGGCTTTGAACTTGAGATCCTCCTGCCTCAGCCTCTGGAGCTGCTAGGATTACAGGCGTGCACCACCGTGCCCCACTAAGCTCAGTTTCCTCTTGAAGCAATGCACAAATGACAGAAAATGAGTTTATAAAGTCAAATCCACAAAGGCTAGGAAAATAGATGGGTATTTTTAGAATGTAGGAAACTGCTGAATGAATAGTAATTAATTTTGCAACTTGAGAAACTCCTGGAATGGGAAAGAGTTTAGAACCTCATAAGCACCATAGAACTGCCCAAATGTCCAGACCTGGGTGACACTAGAGGCCTCAAGAAGTAGAAGGCAATGGAGATTTGAAGATGAAAGAACTGGTTAAAAGTCTGTCTAGAAGGGCACTCTAAGTTGCCTACTCAACTTTATCCAGTCTACTGTCCCCTCCCATGGATGCATGGACCCAAGAAACTATAAAAACGAAGATCTCTGGGTGAGGGTTACCAGGTAGAGTGGAAGGTGTGGGTACCATCTAAGAAAGGACTTATATGCAGTTGACATTGTGATTATCAGGAATATCTGTTGTCTTCCTCACTCCCTCCACCCTGCCCCCATAGGAAACCAGAGCATCATACTCAAAGGATTCTGGCCAGCCCAAGAAGAGAGGTCTGAAAATACCCAGAACCAGTCTTCAATATGAACACATGGACAAGGATCAGAAGCACCTGAATGATGTCTCTAACTTGAAATCAAAAGAGATACTGCAGGTCTGGGAATGTGACTCAGTGGTAGAGGGCTTGCCTAGCATGTGTGAGGCCCTGGATTCCATCCCCGGGACTGCAAAAGGAAAGAGAGAGAGCCCTGAGCATTGTAATCCCAGAGACTCTGGAGGCTGAGGTAGGAGGATGGCAAATTCGAGGCCAGCTCAGGCAACATAGTGCAATCCTGTCTCGAAATAAAGAAATTTTTAAAAAAAGTTTGGGGATATAGCTAACTGGTAGAGCACCCCAGATTTGATTCCCAGTAACACACACTCGTGCGCGCACACACACGAGAGAGAGAGAGAGAGAGAGAGAGAGAGGAGACCAAAATCAGTCAACAAAAGGGGACATTTTGGCAGAGACAAATATTATTCGGGCAAAAGAAACCTGAAAAAAGAAAAAAATGTCGTTAATACTATCAGAGAAATAAAATGGTGATAATACCTAAAGTTTTAGTGTTTATTATATAGTTCCTTTTCTAAGTGCTTTATGATAATTAATTTATTTAATCCTCTCACTAATCCTAATAGGCAGGTAGAATTATTATCCCCATTTTAAAGATGAAGAAGCTGAGGCTCAAAGAGATTAAAGAAGTTATCGAAGTTGATGCGATTACAGGAGTAGGTTGGATCTAAACCCAAAAGATCTGGCTTCAGTCTGTACTCCCAACTACCAAATAATTTTGCAGCCTGATGCAAGAACAGAATGTATTTAAAAGGAACATTTGGGGAAAACAACCTCCTAAAGAAGAAATTAAAATTTCAATAAGAATGTTGGAAGGCAAACTTGAGGAAAGTTTCCAGAAACTAGAGCAAACAAGACAAAAAGATGGGAATTAGAAATGACTTTTACGAAAATAAACAGATCCGTCCAAGAAGTCCATCCTCTAAATAATAGTCTTTCTAGAAAAAGAAGGGATCAAATGAAGGGAGTGATATCTTCAAAGAAAATTCAGGAAAAACTTCTTATAAATGTGAATTTCCATATTGAAAGGGCCTCCCAAGTATCCAACTGAATGGAATCGGTTGGATGAAGGCACACCATTGTGAAAGTTTATAATGCAGGACAAAGAGAAGGCCCTAGAGGCTTCCAAAGAGCAAAAAGCATGGACTGTTTTAATGAGTTGAAGAATCGGAATTGTGTCGGAGCTCAGAGGTCTCAACAGTAACTGGAAACTAAAAGATGATGGAGAGATACTGTTAGACAAGTTTCTGTTGCTTTGACAAAATCCCTAAGATAAACTAACTTAAATAGATAAAATGTTTATTTGGGCTCACAGTTTCAGAGATTTCAATCCATGCTTGGTTGCCTCAGTTGGCTTTCAAATGTGGTGAGGTAGAGCATCAGAGTGGGGAGGTGACTATGCTCACCTCATGGAAGCTGGGAAGCATGAGAGAAAGGAGGGGGGAGGAAAGAAGGAAGGAAGGATGGAAGGAAGGAAAGGAGGGAGGAAAAAAAGAAGGGAGGAAGGAAGGGAGGGAGGGAGGGAGGGAGGGAAGAAGAGAGGCCCAAGTTCCAATATACTGTCCAACAGCAAGCTCCCCAATGATCTAACCTCCTCTCACTAGGCCCCACCCCTTAAAGGGCCCACCATCTCCCAATAGCACCACAGACTGGGGACCAAGCCTTTATTGGGAGACTTTTAAGTCCAAGCCAAAATAAATGCCTTTTAAATGATAAGAGCAAATTATCTCAAACTTGGCATCCTATACTTAGGAGAGGTATAAATAAATAAATACATATATATATATTTTTTTCTTCAACTGATGATGAAATTGACCCCCAGTAAAGCCATCATAAGTTGAAAATGTCAGAAGTAAAAAATGCATTTAAGGGGCTGGGGTTGTGCCTCAGTGGTAGAGTACTTGCCTAGCATGTGTGAGGCACTGGGTTCGATTCTCAGCACCACATAAAAATAAATAAATAAAATAAAGATCCATTGATAACTAATCAATATTTTTTAAAAATGCATTTAATCCACCTATCCTGTCATGCAGCACAGTTCAGCAGCACAGTGTACGGTAGAACATTGGTCGTTTAGCCTCACAGTTGCAGGGCTGACTGGGAGCTGCAGCTGCCCATCACCTTGAGGGAGAATCATACTGCCTATTGCTAGCCTGGGAAAAAAGCCAAATTCAAAATTTGAAAGATGGTTTCTACTGAGTGAATATTGGGTTTGCACTATTGTAAAGTAAAAAAATCTTAAGTTGAACCAGTATCAGTTGGGGCACCATCTTATATTAATGAGAAAATACAAAGATACAATTAACCATGTAAATCCTTAAAAGCTTACACTCTATTGCAACCTTGCTGAGAAAGCTAACCAAGGATATGCTCCACAAAAAACAAGGAAGTAAACCAAGAAAGAAGGCATGAACTCTAGGAAACGTGAAATCTAATACAGAGGGGAAATGAGGGTTATCTCAGGAGATGTGAAGAAAGATTCAGGAGGACACTTGTACAACAGGAGTAGGGGGGAGAATAAGCCAGAAGATGCTAGAAGCAATGTCTCCAAGATGGTGGAATTAATAGAATGTTGTATCTGCTTGATTATATGAAGAGGAGATTGAGATAGTAAATGGAGACTTAGGGTTTTGTTAGCAATAAGTATACAGAGAAATGTTCCAGTTATCTATTGTTTTGTAACAAACCACTCAAACACTTTAGTGACTTAAAACAAACACCACTTTATTTGGTCACAATTCTGTGGATCAACAACTTGGGCTGGGCTCATCTGAGTTCTTACCTACAGTCATTTATGGGGCTCCAGTTCTCTGGAGGTTCAACTGAGGCCAGATCATGTGAGACAGCCTCACTCACATGTCTGATGGTTGTCAGGCTACTGGCTGGGAAGTCTTAATTTTCCTCCATTGGATAACTCAGAATCAGCTGCATCATGGTCTCAGGTTTCAAAGTGCACTACATTCACTAATGTCTGTCATGGCCGTGTAATGGATCCCCCCAAAATGTCTAGGTTCCTCAGAACCTGTAAATGTGACCTGATATGAAAAAGAGAGATTTGGCAGGTGTGATTAAAGAAACATCTTCAGATAGAGAGGTTGTCCTGGATTATACAGGGTGGGGCCGATACAATCACAGGAGTCCTTAAAAGGAGGCAGAAGCCCAACATGCCTGTGCACACCTGTGATCCAAGCTACTCAGAGGCTGAAGCAGGAGGACTGCAAATTTAAGGCTAGCCTCAGCAACTTAGTGAGACTGTGTCTCAAAATATAATTTAAAAAGGGCTAGACATATAGCTCTGCAGTAGACCACTTGCCTTACACATTATTGGTGGGAATGTAAATTAGTACAGCCACTATGGAAATCGCCCTGGAGGTTCCTCAAAAGACCAGGAATGGAACCACCCAAGGATCTGGATAATTCACCCCTGGGTCTCTATCCAGAGGCAATGGAGTGAGCATACAGAAGACACTCCTGCACACACATGTTTCTTATAGCACCATGCACAGTAGCCAAGACCCAGAAGTAGCCAGCCCAGGGGCTCATCAACAGATGAATCACTAAAGAAAATATAGTATGTGTCCACAATAGAGTACTATTCCACCATGGAGAAGAAGGAAGCTGACATCTGCGGGAAAATCAAAGGAACTGGAGGCCCCATGTTAAGGCAAAGTAAGGCAGACACAGAAAGACGCGTAGAGGATGTCTTCTCTCACACGTGGAAACTGAAAGCAAAAAAAAAAAAAAAATGACCTGAAAGTAGAAGAGGGACTTTAAGGGCAAAGGAAAGGGACTGGCAGGACAGGGGCAAGGTGGGATTGCAGGGGAGAGAGGAGAGGAGAAGGTGAACAAGACCAACGCACAATATATGCATGTATGTCAATGTTGCAGTGAAACCCACTAATTCATAAATTTATATATTAATAGTTATAGTAATAATAAACAAAAAGATGGTAGCTCAAAAAAAGAATGTCATTATAAAATTATCAGAGTTCTACATTGTAATACAGGTGTTGTTAGACGTAGTTTTATAGCTGATAAGAATTTCTCATAAGCCTGTTTGCAGCATTCTGAAAAAAAAATAAATGGTTTGCATAATTTTTGTTTATTTGTCTTCAGAGATGTCTCAAGATACTTCTCTTTGCTTCATAAAACTGATGACAGAGCCAGGAGTGGTGGTGTATACCTATAATCCCAACAACTCAGGAGGCTGAGGGAGGAGAATCTCGAGTTCGAGGCCAACCTCAGCAACTTAACAAGGTTCTAAGCAATTTAGGAGATCCTGTCTCTAAATAAAGAATAAAAAGTGCTGGGACGTCAGTTAGTGGTAAAGCGCCCCTCGGTTTAATCGAAAGTACCAAAAATAAAATAAAATCAATCACACACACAAAAAGGGGAGCAGAGGGGGAAGAAGAGCCAAAGGTGAGAGGAGAAGGCTATGTGATGAGTTTAAGCAGAGATTGAAGTAATGCACTTTAAAGATGGAGGAAAGGCCACAAGTCAAGGGCCACCGGCAGCACTAGACGCTGAAAAAGGCAAGGAAACAGAGTCTCTCCTCTGAGGCTTCAAAAGGACCCAAAGGATCCTACCAAGGCTTTGACTTTAGCCCCATAAAACCGATTTGAAACTACTGACCTCCAGAGCTGAAGAGAATGACACTAGGTTGTTTCACATCGTTAAGTGGGTGACCATTTGTTATAGCAGCAGCAGGAAACAAACACAATGTCCCTCTGGCCAAAGCAGTTCACAGGGATGAGCTCAGACTCAAGAAGTGGAAAAACCAACCAAGGGGTGAAGGAACAGAGAAGTCACATGGCAAAGAAAAGGGTGCACATTCAGGGCAGGAATTATGAGCATCTTTGCAAATCATCAACCACCGGTAGAAGTGGAAAAAATCCCACAAGTACTACATGGCTCAGCTAGGTTGGCATAGCCATAGTCTAGTCAGCCCCCCCATCCCAGGTCCACCATCCACAGATTCAACCAGCCACGAATGGAAAACATTTGGGGGAAAATAATTACATCTCTACTGAACACATACAGACTGTGTTTCTTGTCACCATTCCCTGAACAGTACAGTAAAACTATTTACATAACATTTATGTTGTATTAAGTATTATAAATAATCTAGAAAGCTAGATGCGGTGGCGCATGCCTATAATCCCAGTGGCTCGGGAGGCTGGGGCAGGAGGATCGAGAGTTCAAAGCCAGCCTCAGCAAAAGAGAGGCCCTAAGCAACTCAGTGAGACCCTGTCTCTAAATAAAATATTAAAAAGGGCTGGGGATGGGGCTCAGTAGTTAAGCAGCCCTGGGTTCAATCCCCGGTGCCTAAATAACTAATCTAGAGATGGTTTACAATATACAGGAAGATGTGTGGACATTCTCCACAAAGACTATGGCACTTTCTATAAGGGACTTGAGCATCCAGAGATTTGGGTATCTTGGTGGGGGAGGAGAATCTTCCCCAGGGATATTGAGGGAGGATTGTAAATTGAATGCTAAATATTGACCTAACCTAAATTATAAGGGGATTATCTTGAGAGCAAGTGAGACAGGGAACAATGGGCACAGCCAGGATTATAAAAAGAGAAACGATTGCTCATAGTCTGGCCCAGGAAGTCAATAAGAATCCAAAGACTAAAACTGAAGCAGCCTAAAGTAGCAATATGTTCTTCCGGGTCAGAGGTTAGATGCATTTGCCTGATAGTTAGAAAGATAATTTATACCCAAAGCAGATGAAAGAGGAAGGGGGCCTGATTTGCCAAGACTTCTGTGCTTTCACCAAAAACCTTCTAGAACTATTTCACCATTTAAATCATATGCATGTAGAGTATGACAAAAATAGAAGCCAGTATTTTGAAAGGAAGGTGTGCTACCTCTCTTGTTGTAACGATTTCTCCTTTAGAATCTCCTCTCTTCTATAACCATGCAATCTCTCCTTGAGGACCCAAAACCGATGCTGAAAGCTATGATTTTTCCCTCACTAATAAACAAGGCAGATACATTTTCATATATTTATTTTTTTAAATTTTAGGTGGATGGGGCTGGGGATGTGGCTCAAGTGGTAGCGCGCTCGCCTGGCATGCGTGCGGCCCAGGTTCGATCCTCAGCACCACATACAAACAAAGATGTCGTGTCCGCCAATAATTAAAAGAAATAAATATTTTAAAAAAATGTTAGGTGGACACAATATCTTTATTTTGCATTTATGTGCTGCTGAGGATCAAACCCAGTGCCTCATGCATGCCAGGCGAGCGCTCTACCACGGAGCCACAACCCCAGCCCCACGGCAGATACATCTTAAAGGCAACATTTTGCACAACTGCATGTAGATAAAAACCAAAAGGTCTCCAATGCAAGTGAAGACTCCACGGCCCAGAGGCTGATGAAAAGCCACCAGCACGTTAGCAGGCATTTGCCTGATAGTTAGAAAGGTGATTTATACCCAGAACCATGTCCACCCAGGTTGAGAGAATGACTCTCCATTTTACTACATGTTGTATTAATGTCAATCAATATCTGTTTGAGGGCTTTATACATTATGGATAATAATGTTGGAGCTTTGCAAACCATTCCTCTTGGGGGAGCTACTCCACATTCTGCAGGAGAGCCAGCAGGCAAGCCCTTCTTGGGTTCCCAGGATGCTCCCCGGTTGGGCTATGCAAATAAGGCCAGAGCAGGAGGACTGTCAGACTGAAAGCAGAAAATGCCACTGGGGGGTGAGACCTTCTGAAAAAGGAAAGTAGCATCTGAATGTCTCCAGGAAGGAGGCTGCGGGGACAGGGACTCACTCCTGGATCACAACACAGAAGAAAGAGAGCCATGAGGATGGGCCAAGGGACTTTGGCCAAGTCATTTAGTTATTTTATGTGTCTGTGGTTGTTTTTGAGGATTGGGTACACTGATCACCTACACTTGGAGTTGTAAGGATCAGAAAATCTATACAGGTGCTCCTTAAGGTAAGACCATGTTGCCTCTGAATCAACCCATTGCAAGTTGAAAATATCATACGCGGAAAATGCATTTAGTGCACCGACTGTGACCCCCAAAATAGCCACAGAGCACACCATAGCACATCAGCGTTTCTCCTGGTGATTGTGGGGCTGACGGAGAGCCCCTGTCGCTGCTGCTACCCAGCATCACATGAGGATGAGACCACATATGGCTAACCTGGGAGGTGATCCAAATTCAAAACTCAGAGTGCATCTACTGAAAGTGTGTTGCTTTTGTGCCATATTCAAGGCGAAAAATCATTAGTCAAGCCATTGTAAATCCAGGACCACCTTTACACTATATATTCTCTTTGTTTTTTGGTACCAGGGATTGAACCCGGGGCACTTAACCACTGAGTCACATCCATCGCCCTTTTTATTTTTTTAAGACAGGGTCTCACTAGGTTGCTGAGGCTGGCCTCCAACTTGCAATCCTCCTGCCTCAACCTCCCTAGTTTCTGGGATTACAGGCATGCACCACCAGGCCTGGCTTGTATATTCATTTTTGAATTTTCTATTTCCCCTGGTGGTTCATTAAATTTCTAGACCTGGTTCTGCCTTTCCCTGAATCCACACCCTTTATCATACACCTGGATGGGTAGTCCATTCTATTTCCTCTAACTTGACTTTGAGCTTGGTCACAAGACTCGCTTTGGTTAATGGAATGTAGCTAGAAGCAAGTGCTTCATTTCTGAGTTTAGACCTAAGGAAACCCTGCTTGTTTCCACTTGCCTTCCTGGGCCTCTGCCATCGTCATCAGAGACAAGCCTAGCTGAGCCACCCCAACCAAGCCAGGTAGGACAGAGAAGTGAATGCTTATGATTATGCCACTGAGAACTTGTGGTTGCTATTTACACAGCAATAGCTGGCTGATACACACGGCCAAGCCAAGAGGTGGTAAGGACAAGGAGACCAGAGGCTGAAAGGGAAGGAATCCAGGTAGCCCACCTTTGGGCAGCGGCCACCCAGAAAGCACCTAGAGTGTTAAGATCTTAGATCAACAAATTCTGTGCACTCAGAAGCTCAGAGTATCTCACTAGAATTCTTGGACTGGGGAATTCTTACTCCATAAACAGATAATCTCATGCATTTTTAAATATTTACATTTTAGGATTTCCTCTTATCCTTAGCTTTCTTGGTGGCCTGCCCATTTTGCCAAAGGGGAAAGCGAAAGATCTGTGCCCACACAAGGCCCGAAGAGAAAGAGGAAAAGTAAACTCCTGGAATCCAGGCACAGTCACGAAATGAGCACGAGAACATGACTAGGAGAAGGGCGGAAATGCAGGGGGATAACAGCCGAGCACGCAGGTGGCTCTTTGTCTGGAGGTGTTTTTCCTTTAAGGTCTTCTTTGCTCATCCCCTGGAGTTCTCAGCACGTGTTAGGTTTAAGCATGTGATTTTTTTTTTTTGTACCAGGGATTGAACTCAGGGGCACTCGACCGCTGAGTCCCATCCCCAGCCCCATTTTGGATTTTATTTAGAGATAGGATCTCACTGAGTTGCTAAGGGCCTCATTGTTGCTGAGGCTGGCTTTGAACTCGCGATCCTCCTGCCTCAGCCTCCCGAGCAGCTGGGATTACAGGCATACGCCACTGCGCCCGGCTAAGCATGTAATTTTGTATGCAACCCAGATTTACTTGTTTTTGAGTTGAAGGCATAATTCAAGTTCCAACTTGAACTCCTTGGATGCAAGAATGTCTTAGTCCTACATGTATCTTCTGTGTCTAATACAGTGCCTGGACTCTCACATGCATGGATGGATGGATGGATGGATGGATGGATGGTCAAGCAATAGATGGATGGATGAAGATATGGATGCATGGTTGAATAATGAATGGATGGATGAATGGTTGGATAGTCACATGATGGATGGATGACTGGATGGTTGGATGGTTGGATGATGGATGGACGGAAGTATGAATGAAAGAATAGATGGACACAGGACTGCATGGATAGGTGGATGGATGGGTGAATGTGTGCATCTTCACTTCTTAGAATTTGTTGGAGTGTAAACCTGTAGAAAAAAAATAGAGGCGTTTTTGCTTGGAGAATAATCCTTTTGAGTAAAGACTTCATCTTAAGCTCTTAAATTATTGTATATATTGTAAGTGCTCAATTATCTATAACATCATTGCTATCCCTTCATAATATTTTGGAGCTCCCTCCACTAGCTACTAACTAACAGAGCTCATTTAAACACAAGTGCTCTGACATCTAGGACCTTCCTGTGTCATGGAATATTAATGCAGTCTTTAAATTGCAACAGTATTCATACCTTTGATTATATGTCATTTCTCGATCTCATTAACTTTTTTTTTCCAGCCTAAATGTTAAGGTGTCGATTGGTGCAAGCATGTGACAACTGTAGGCCACGTGAATCAGGTGATTTCAGAAAACAGCTCCTCTGACCCACGATGACTGCAGCCCTGGCCAGCCTGCAGATTGGAGCCATGGGTTATGAAGAGGAGGGGTGGGTGGAAAGCTCACATGGTTAGCACATCCAGACGACAGTGACTGCCTGTGGCCATGCAGATAGGGGCAGAGTACGCTTTCCCAGCCACCAGTTGCCTCTGATTGTCTTCTTGTCTCTCTGATGTCCATGACTTTGCTCAGTGCCACGTGCATCCTGGCTCCAGGCTCAGCCCTCTCACCTGTCCTTCTCTGCCACCTTCCGCTCCACCCCGCCTTAGTCCTTAACCTCAGCTCCTTGTCCACCCCAGGAGGGCACCTTCCCAGGCCCTAGACCTCCCGTTGGCAGCAGCGAGAGACTCCGAGTGGCCTTTCCAGGGGCTTCCTAAGGCTGGGTTGCTAAAGCGACTGTGAAGAGTACCTGCCTGTGTGCAGCCATTGATTCCACTGTGTCATTTTCCGGGTTCCCCTTGCCAGGCCCGCATGGCAGGGTGTGACCCGGAGCTCCACAGAAGCGACTTCAATATGTGGGCCAGCGCCTAGCAAATGGGAAAACATTTTGAAGCCGCAGGCTTCTCCTGAATTAAATATTTACTCATTTCATGCCTCTCCCTCTGTCCACGGAGAATCCAGCTCAAACTAAATAACAAAGGAGGTCAGGCTTGTGATCTGCACAAAAATACTTACCCTGCAATTATAGGAATATTGGGCCTTACAATTAATGCCAGGCCTGCGGAACTTGGACAGGGTCCAAACAACAGCAGCAGAAATGATGAAGGGGCAGAAAGATAAAGCTGGTAAGAAAAGCCCGAGAGGTAGGGCTTGTTTTGAATGGAAAGGACCTCGGGGGGGACTTAATTACAGTCTTCAACACATTCCGGGGCTGGAAAACAGCAACATGGGGGTCTCCAGTTCCACTAAGGACAGGCTTAACCTTTACCAGGTTTGGCTTCCTTTTGTGTCCAAAGTTTGGGTTTTGATTCCTTTTTTTCCCCATCATGATGGAGATGGAACCCAGGGCCTCATGCACAGTAGGAAAGTGCTCTGCCACGGAGCTACACCCTCAGTCCTATCCTAAATTCATTCATTCTTTCTTTCTTTCTTTTATTTTTTCGTATTGGGATTTGAACTCAAGGGTGCTTAACCACTGAGCGCCATCCCCAGCCCTATTTTGTATTTTATTTAGAGACACGGTCTCACTGAGTTGCTTAGGGCCTCGCTTTTGCTGAGGCTGGCTTTGAACTCACGATTCTCCTGCCTCAGCCTCCTGAGTCACTGAGATTACAGGGCTGCACCATGGCTTCTGGCCGTATCCTAAATTTTGATCTCACTTCTCTATGAGTAAAAACATATTGGACCCTCATCGCATGTTTATTTAGTTTTAACTTATAGAAATGTGTCTTTGGACTAATATTATCTTCGTGATGAAACATGCACAAAAATAGACAATGTTTAAGGGTGAAATAAACATAACTTTTAGTAGACACCAGAATGTTCTTCCCACATCTCGATGGGTCACCTTGCTATCACGTGCCACCTTGGAGTTCACTGTCTGAACTGGAAATGTTCCCAGCCACAAGGCGTTCGTGAGGGCAGGGACCTTGTTACACTCTTCTTGTCCAGCGCTATGTCCCCAGAACCTAGGACAGCAACTGACTTGGAGATTCCTATGCAAGCGATTCAGAGAGCCACTCACGGAGGATGCGGGAAAGACAGGAGAAGGAAGAGTGCAGAGAAAGTTGGGACTTCAGGCAAAATCCCCACAGAAGGTACCTTCAGTGTGATTCTGAGGGAAGCTCAGAAGTGTGAGTTACTCTTCAGCAAAGGAGCTGGGGCTTCGGACACCCCCGCCACAGGCCCCTGGTTAACATGGTCTTGGGGGTGAGGATTGAGGGGTGATGGACACCAGCAGGGACCTCAAGCTCTCTGAGCAACCTAGGTGTCTCCAGTGTTCCCAAGGGCAGTCCTCCATGAAGGTCCCCAGTGCTGGCTAGAGAAAACACCCTGAGCCAGCACGGTGGTGCACACCTGTAATCCCAGCCACTCAGGAGGCTAAGACAGGAGGATCACAATTTGGAGGCCAGCCTTAGCAAGTGAGACCCTGTCTCTAAATGAAATATTAAAAAAGGACTGGGGATGTGGCTCAATGGTTAAGTGCCCCTGGGTTCAATCCCTGGTACCAGGAAGGAAGGAAGGAAATACCCTGGAAGGCAGAGGAGGCTGGCCAAAATGGTAACAGTGTAACCAAGGAGAACCACCACACTGACGTGTGCTACAGTAACTACTTCATTGCGCATGTCCTTTTCATGTTTGTTGACTGACTCACCAAACTGCGCAATGCCGGCTTCTGGAGCAAGCCCCTGTGCTCCTTATGGGGGTTCTGGAAACTGTCTTTTTCATGAAGGTGATAGGGTGATGTGACTACATTCCTTGCCCGGACCCAGATTACAGAGGAAGCATTCCAATCCAGGAGACAGCTCTTTAAAACCTGCATGGGGGGCGGCCCTCATGAGATGAAGGCCTTTATAAAACACCGACAGAGACCAAGTCCCAACACCGAGGTAGAGATCTGGCAGGCTGGAACGAGCCTGGACTTTGAGAAGGCGTTTCTGCAGGCTTGACTGAGCAGCAGAGACCTGCCGCCCCAGGAAATGTGGGCCAAGGACCGAATGCCCTGTTTGCCAGCTCGTGCTGCAGCTGGGTGACCTTGGACAGAGTTGGGCTTCTGTCTGCAGGGACTTCTCGGCATGCATTCAAAGGCACAGGGCCCGGCCTACCATGCCTGCTTCCTGTCTGGTGGCTATAGAAATACTCTGCCTCTGAAATACTCAGAAACCCTTAGAAGAGGAAAATGACAAGGACCTAGAGCCACTGGTTTGTGATTTGTAGCGTGGACGGACAAGCAGCCGTGTAATAGTGGCGTAACTTGTTAAATATTCTGGATTGTTCTCTGAGGGCCCAGAACTTGTCCCATGGCCATCTTGCCCTAAACTAGAACCCGTGGTTCCCTCTCCAAGGACATCACCCTATGACCTCTGGGTCCCATCTCTATCATTTTAATGAAGATCTCAATTCTATCCTCCAAGACACTGTGGGGTTAAAAGTGTGCAGATGTGGATTCTAAGGCCGCTGGATTTCTGAGTCACCAGACCATGATCAAATTTATATTTTTCTGCGCCATCCGCCTTTTAGATGGTGTTTGTGTTTCATGTTAAATGTAATTCTCTTTGGATTCCCTGGCTGCCTGGGACCTCGTCCTGCTCTGTCCTAGAGCCCCTCCCCCCAGGCGCTGCCTCTCCATGTGGCCTCTGGGGTCGATCCATTTTTCTCCCAGTGCCTTAATGAGTGATGATTTCTCGAGACAATCAGATCGGCTGTGCGGGAGATTCAGCTCCATCATTACGACAGCCGGATACATCACAGCCACCATTTTCCAAACCCATGTTTTTCATCACACAGATATGACTTGATTAAACCTTTGTGATATTACATTGGGATATTTGAAAATAGCCTTTAGTGACCATCACGTGCATCTTGTTTCTGATAAATCTATTACTTTTACATACAGGGTTTGAGAATAGAGACTCCGAACGTACCAGAGTGCCCAAGTCCACATCCCAGCTCTGCCACCCACTGCTGTGTAACTTTGGTCAAGTTGCTCACCCTCCCTGGGCCTCAGTTCCCTAGTCCATTAACCAGAGCTTTTCATAATCTGAATTGAATGTCCATGCTAGCTACCACTTGACCTCTTTCTGCCTTCAAGGTCAGCCTTTATGTGAAGGTTAATAAAAATGTTTTAAGGGAAGAGGTTGGCACAAAGATAAGTTGGCCATGTCCCCAACCCTACCTCTACCCTCTTCAACAAGCAAAAGGAACAACTGAAGGCCAGGTGCATTGGCACATGCCTATAATTCCATCAACTCGCGAAGCTGAGTCAGGAGTATCACAAGTTCAAGGCCAGCCTGGGCAACTTAGTAAGGCTCCACCTCAAAATAAAAAATATAAAGGGCTGGGGATGTGACTCAGTGGTAGAGTTCTTGACTAGCATGAACAAGGGCCGGGGTTCCATCCCCAGCATGGGGAAGTAGGGGGAGGAAAAGCTGAAACATATGCTCAAGTTAGTGAGCCACTGACCCAGCCTGAATTAGGCACCCGCTATATTCTGGACCCTTGGAATCTCACAGGTATCTAGAGAGCTGGACAGAGGTACAACTAATCCATACACATACACTCATGCCAAAAAAAAAAAAACCTGTGCCAAGTCCTAGGGGAAATTAAAGATCTAATGAGAGGGGAGAAGCAGGGAATCTGGTTATTATTGCTGACTACCCTGGCTTATACCTGTATTGGTCAGTTTTTTTTCCCCATACTGCTGTGTAACAAATAACCCTCAAGTCTCAATGGCTTACAATAACAAGCATTTCTTCTTCTCCAGTTGAACTTGGCTCTGGGCTATAGGCTAGATTTAGGTTGCTCCATACATCTCTGTCTTCCAGGATGAGCCACTATGAGGCCAGCAAGAAGCCAACACAAACTGCACAGACATAGCTAAAGTCACTGATCATGTCACTTCTGCTGATTTCCTATGGGCCAAAACACATCACACAGTCAAGCAACATTAATGACATGCAGAAGTATGCTCTGTCTACTCTATTAAGAGTAGACAAAAGCACATTGGGATGGTTGTATAATTTTATTATCCAGATGGAGTTAAAGAATTGGGAGCAAAACTGTAATCTATCCTGAGTGTTGTGGGCAAGGCCAAAGAAGAAAAGAAGGCAGGTTTATCCAAGAGCAAAGAGCTGCTCCAGGAGACAGGGTGTGGCTACTTTATTTATTGGGTGAGAAACAGATGCTCAATTCCATTTCCTTCCACTTAAATCAAAGAAGAATGCATTTGCTACGTGACGGGGCAGTCTGTGGGGTTATCGGATTCTAGTTTGACTATTTCTGAAAGCTCAAATGCTGTCTCCAGGGTTCGGTTGCTCTTGTTGCATCTTTCGGTCCCAATTTTCTGTATAGTTGGAAGTTGAACTTGGCCTGAAAATGTTGTAGCCTTTACAACTTGAGATACTAAAGCGGGAGGGGGAGGGGGAGCTTCTTCTGCATCATTGGCACGACAAATCACATTGCACACTGGGCCAGCTTGTCCCATCTGGATGTCCCTGAATGGATGACTTCCACCCTGCAGGAGAATGCACTAGGTGACTGGCTAGAATGGTGGTGACAATGAATGTCTGCCCCAACAAGACCAATCTGAGCAGAGGAGACTTCACCAAAGAAAATCAAGGTATCCAGCAGCCGTCGTCCTTATACCTTGAGCTTAATAAAACACCCAACCCCTCAGTAGCTTCACACAGCAACTTATTATTTCTCATGATTCTTCTGCTGATCTTGCAGGGGCTCACTCCTGTACCTGCTGTCACATGATAGGTCTCCTGGGACTGGAGAGTCTCAAATGACCTCATTTGTGTGTCTGGAATTGGGTGCTGGCTGGCTGACTGAAGTGCCTGGGTTCTCCTCCACACGAGCTCTTACCCTTTGGTGCACTGGACGGGGCTTCCTCGGAGCCTGGTAGGCTCAGGGGTCCAAGCTGTCTGGTCTCGTAAGGCCTAGACTCAGAGGTCACTTCCACTGTATTTATTTAGTCAGCTTTTGCACTGCATTCACCAAAAGACCTAACAAGAACAAATAGAGGAGGAAAAGTTTATTTGGGGCTCATGATTTCAGAGGTCTCAGTCCACAGCCGGCTGACTCCATTGCTTTGGGCCTGAGGTCGGATAAAACATCATGGCGGAAGGGTGTGGTGGAGGAAGGCAGCTCAGGACATGGAACCAGGAAGCAGAGAGCTCTACTCTCAAGGTACAAAATATAAGCCCCAAAGACACTCCCCTAGGGACTCACCTCCTTCAGCCACACCCTCCCTGCCCGCAGTTACCACCCAGCTAATCCCTACCAGGGGATTCACCCACTGATCAAGACTCTCACAACCCAATTACCTCACCTGTAAACTTTCTTATATTTTCTCACACATGAACTTTTGGGGGATACCTCATATCTAAACCATAATATTCTATTAGTCAAATCAAGTCACAAGCTAGTCCAGTTGCAAGGGGAAGGGAAATAGATTCCACTTGTGATGGAAGGACAGGTGAAGTCACCTGGCAATAAGGCCTGGGAGAATTTGTGACAGTCACCTTATTTTTTTTAATATTTTCTTAGTTGTCAATGGATCCTTTATTTTGTTTGTTTGTTTGTTTGTTCATTTGTTTATATGCGGGACTGAGGATCAAATCCAGGGCCTCACATATGCCAGGCAAGCGCTCTACCACAGCCCCCTGTGGCAGCCATGTTTGCAAACAATCTACTCCAGTGGACTTAGGCTCACTGTAGGGGTGGGTCCAGGATTCTTGGTCGTCAACAAGGATGCTCAGGGCACACTTTGAAAGTGCATTAGGATCCTCCACTCTACAGTACTCCCCTGTCAGATTGTTCCTCTCACCTCTTCCCTTCAAGGCAAATCCCAGCCACACACCTCCTACAGGAAGCCTTCCGTGACCCCTCTGCTCTCCCCCAGTGGACAACTGCAGCCAGCTGTCTTAAGGGTTCTGAAACTGATTCTCTTGTGTCTTTTGGGGGCAGGGATGCTGGGAACTGAACTCAGGGGTGCTCTACCACTGAGCTACATCTTCAGTCCTTTTACATTTTATTTAGAGACAGGGTCTTGCTAAGTTGCTGAGGCTGGCCTCGAACTTTGAATCCTCCTGCCTCAGCCTCTCGAGTAGCTGGGACTACAGGCATGCACCTTGTTTTTGTTTGTATGGTTTTTGGTTTTGTGTTTTCTCACAGAGAGCCCTCCCCTCCTAGATTACCAGATCTTGGAGGACAGAAAGGATATCTTAGATGACACCTGCCCCTGCCTCATGACATGGAGGGCAGGGATGACCTCACCAGCACTTAGCAACTGATGGATGGATAGAGCCTCCACTCCCTGTAGCACCTTGCCCTTCCTTCAAACCTCCCTAAGACATGAACCCTGTCCCTGTGCTTAAATGATGCTGTGCTTTGGACATGGTTCATCCTCCACGGATTCATGTGTTGGAGACTTGGTCCCCAGTGTAGTGAGGGTGGGAGGAGGTAGAAGTTTTTAAGAGGTGACACCTACAAGGAAGTAGTTAGGTCATTAGGGGTCTTGCCTTCAAAAGGGATGAACAGAGTTGCCATAAGTCCCTAGTTAGTTCCTAGGAGATGAGTTGTTTAAAAGGAGCAAGGCTGATCCCTCCCTGCTCTCTGGCTGTCTCATGTGATGTCTCCCTCTCATAAGCTGTCCCACCATTGTGCCCTCTAGCAGGGTTGAACAAATACAGTATCAATCTTGGATTTTTAGCCTCTAGAACTGTGAGCTAAATAAACCTCTCTTCTTTATACATTATCCAGCCTCAGGTATTTTGTTATAGCATCAGAAAACTGGCTGACACAGGTAGTTTTCTAGCTCTTTGTACAAAAAAAAAAATTCAAAAGTTAGGGGAGCACAGGGTGAAGAGATGAGCTATAAAACATTCCTGGATCCAACATAAAGGAGTAAAACCTGATACAGTTTTAATTCAAAAGAAAAGAGAATAGCACTGTCATTGCCACAAGCTACAGGTTCACTTACCTTTTGCTACCTTCTCCTGGGATAAAGTTATCCAAATTCAGCCATTTGTGTGCTTCTGCAGCTTGGCTTCATTCCATGGGGTGATGAGAATCAAATCCCAAGCACACTTCTTAACTTTCTCATTCATTCAGTTCTTAAAAAACAAGAAAGACCACTATATTATGAGGATCTCTAACATTAAGTATCTTAGCCATTATCTAACACTGATTAATCAGGCCAGTCTGATATTTTTGCTATGTTATTGGACCCATGTAAGGAAAGAATTTGGTTCAGGATCCAACAGGGGCTACCACTGTGAACTCTATGGAGTCCTCTCTCTCCTGCCCATCTCCACACTTTCTAGAATCTTCCATAATGAAATATAATCCCATAAATTGGAAAGAAATACAAAGTTCTCCCACTATCCCATTCAACAAACACCAGGGAAGTGTCCTGTACTTTTCTGGGACTTTTGTCTTTGACAAAGTTTCCACAAAGCCTTGAGACACTCCCAACAGGCATCCATGGCATCTTACCAAAAGCATAAAACGACCTTATTTCCCTTGGCAGAAGGGTCTGTGACATAACTCCAGAACCAATGCTCTCCTGGAATGCAGGCCGCCTTCCAAACACATGCCACGCATCTCACAGGGTCGGCACTCGCCTCTGCAAAGATCATTTGATTTGCGAGGTTTGAAACGCATCCACATTAAACATGGGCTACAGCATTTTCTTTCCCGCAGATTTCATGTCAAGAGACAATCCAGCCCTTTGTCCTTAGCTAAAAGTCTGGAGCTGTGACATGCCATATCATGAGAAATATCCCCAAGAAGTCAAGAGAGGTGGCTGACAGCAGGTCACCAGTGTGATGTGTGCTGAGATGGCTAATGTGGTAGGATCCCTTTGTTCATCCACTCAGCAAATGTTCACTAACTAGGAACTAATGCATGAGCCCAGGGATAGCATAATCCCATTCCAAGGAACAGAGCCTGTCCTCACACAGCTCACATGGTTACGTGCAGAAAAACTTATGAATTAAATTGGGCATGGGCTGCGGATGTAGCTCAGTTAGTAGAGTGCTTCCCTCACATGCACAAGGCCCTGGGTTCAATCCTCAGCACCACAAAAGAAAAACAAAACTGGACATGGTGGTGCACGCCTATAATCCCAGCAACTGGGGAGGCTGAGGCAGGAGGATCACAAGTTCAAGGCCAGCCTCAACAACTTAGCAAGGCCCTAGAGAATTTGTGGCTCAGTTGTTAAGCACCATCCTTGGTATAAAAAAAAAAAAAAAAAAAAAAAAAACTTAGAAATTGAAAGTATCAGAAGTGGACAAAGAATTTAACATACCTAACTTACCACACAAGCCACCTCAGCAGCACGGCCACTGTAGGGCATTAGTTGTCTTGTCCTCATGATCACGGGGCTGACTAGGAGCTGGGCTTCCTGCCACCGCCCAGCATCACCAGAAGATCATACGGCTTATCACTAGCCTGGGAGAAGATCCAAATTCCACATCCCAACTACAGTTCCTACTGAATGGGAATCACATTCGCACCATCATAAAGTAGAAAAATCATAAATTGAACCTTCTTAATTTGAGCCTGTCTGTATTTCATGTTGTCTTTTTCTACGTTTCTATCTCTTCTTCATTTCTCCTCCTCCTCTTTCTGTCTGTCTTACTCCTTCTCTGATTACTATCATCTCTTTCCCCTTTTGGATTCTTTAATTTTCTTTAATGAGGTATTAAACCCAGGGGTGCTTAACCACTGAGCCACATCCCCAGCCCTTTTAAATATCTTATTTAGGGACAGGGTCTCACTGAGTTGCTCAAGGCCTGGCTAAGTTGCTGAGGCTGGCTTTGAACTCGTGATCCTCCTGCCTCAGCCTCCCAAGCTGCGGGGATTACAGGCGTGCACCACCATGCAAAGCTGGATTCTTTAGGATTCATCTTTCCATTCCTGTTTAACCTCTACAACATTTTGCACTTCAGCCTCTTTTTCCTCTGCCCCGTCTTTGAAAAAGCTAGTCAAGACAAGGAACTGAATGTGCTTTGGGGGAGGGATCTTGTTTCTCATTTGCAAAATTATCTTGCTTATTTTTTGGGGGGGGGTGTTGTTTTTGATTGTTTGGTTTTGGTGTTTTGTTTAAGTTATTTTGTAGTCGTAAATGGACAGCATGCCTTTATTTTATTTGTTTATTTTTATGTGGTGCTGAGGATCAAACCCAGTGCCTCACACATGCTAGGCAAGCGCTCTGCTACTGACCTACAGCCCATGCCCCGATGGGGTTTTGGTGTTTTGTTTGTTTGTTTTTTGTATTTTGAAAAGAAAGAAGTGAACCAGACTTTGAGGAGGAAAAAATAAACAAGTAATCAAATTATGGATTTGTCCTAAGTTGGTATGATGTGTGTTCTTCATTAGGTACTGTCTGTGGTCCCTTGTCCACTGTTCTCAAAATGGATAAAGAACTCAAAGATTTATTTTTAACCCCAGAGGAAAGCTCACATCTGTAGTCCCAGCTACTCCAGAGGCTGAGGCAGGAGGATCACAAGTTCAAAGCCAGCCTAGGCAACTTACTGAGATCCTCTCCAAAAAATAAAATAAAAAGGGCTGGGGATGTAGCTCAGTGGTAGAAGTCTTGCCTAGCATGCACAAGGCACTGGGTTCAATTCCCAGCACCAGGCCAAAAAAAATCCATGGGGAAAAAAGGTCAAATCATATGGGCAACCTGGTACAGTGACTCAGGTCTGTAACTCCTACAACTCAGGAGGCTGAGGCAGGAGGATTTCAAATTTGAGGCCAGCCTCAGAACTTAGAAAGGTTCTGTTTCAAAATAAAAAGGACTAGCAATGTAGCTCAGTGGTAGAGCACCCCTGGGTTCAATCCCCAGTTCCACCAAAAAAAAAAATAGCAATTTACAGAAAGGAGACCCCTAATGACTAACCAGAAGATGAAGAGATCATCAACTTCAATAACTTATTTCTCTGATATATGCAAATTCAGACAGCATCATTGCAAATTGAAGGCATTGACAAAACTTCTGGAGTTGAATAAAACTGAGTGATATTGTCATGCTGGAGGATTATCTGGTGGTGCTTAGGAATGAAGCCTGAGCAAATCCTCTGACCCAGAAAGCCCCCAGGTCTTTACTTCAGAGATGCTTGTGATGGTGGCAAAACCACATGCTGGAATTTCCTGTAGCAGTCAGAAGCAATCGACCAGATTTACACACAGCACATGGGCAGATCTTTAAGACAGCATGATGAGTGCAAAGGAAGAAGATTTATAGCTTTATATTAAATTACTATTCTTATAAATTAAAAGCATATGTATACCAAAAAAACTCTATGTATCTTTTTTTCTTTTTGTACAAGGGATTAAACTTGGGCACTCAACCACTGAGTCACATCCCCAGCTCTTCTTTATGTTTTATTTAGTAACAGAGTCTCACTGAATGGCTTAGGGTCTCGCTAAGTTGTTGAGGCTGGCCTCAAACTTACGATCCTCCTGCCTCAGCCTCCCAAGCTGCTGAGATTACAGGTGTGTGCCACCACTCCCAGCTCCATGGATGTTTCAAAAGATATATATTAGATTGAGTGTTGGACCTTGGGGGGAAGATGGGGAGAAGAATGGAGCAGAGATGGAGGTAGAGAGGAAAAATAAGAAAGCAAAATGAGTAAGGCCTGTGCCTGGATCAATGAGGGTGACAATGGATCATCATCTGAGGTGTATGATTAACTTGACTCGCTGCATCTGAAGGCCAGAGGGTGGAAAGAACAGAAGAAAATGAGAAAGGACTGGAGGGAGGAAGAGAAGGGGAAAATAAGGCAAACCTGGCTGTTGCTGTCAGGGAGTCCACAGCAGACATGATAGATACTCTTTTTAAGAGGAGAAAAATGAAGTTCAAGATGAAGCCATCAAAAGAGTTACCCAGGGTCATGTAACAAAGAGAAGCTCAGGCCCACACCCTCCCGTTTCTGGTCCAAGTTCTCTCCATAGCCTCTTTCTAGAAATGCAGGAAAGAATTCCCAATGGCCCCAAATCCAGCATTGCGCCAGATTATCAAAATGGTGGGTTAAAGGATGTAGGGAGAAGGAAGGTGGTCAAGTGGGCCCCGTCAATGGACCAAGGACTCGGGTCCTTTGGAGCAGGACTCTGCTCTGCCCAGACCAGACAGCTCGGCAGTGGCTCAGAGGAACTGGCAGTGGCCCACAGGGACCAGCAGCCACTGCTAAACAAAACAGCAGGGAGATTCAAGGCTCACGTACTCAAGGACAAGGCGGGACTTGCAGAGCAACTCTTTGGGGGCCTTGTCTGCCTCTCCTTTTACTGCCCTGGGTTGCTCTGGAGAGTTCCTTTCATCCTAACTCAGCTTTGTGTAAATATGTACACAGAATTTCTTCAATTGTAAAGAAGAGAAACAGCTCAAACAGCCCGTAGGGAAAAAACACCGGGAGTGTTCCTTATCTGTTTGTGTAACTTATCACTCACTGAAATACAGTCCACTTCAGGCATGGCTGGATCCAGAGCATTCAGCAATAGCAGAGGTCACAGCCCGTGTCTCTGTCTGTCTCTGTCTCTCTCTTCCTCCTCCTTCTCTTCCATCCCTGTCTTTTCTTCAGTATTGACTTCATTCCAAGGCAAGATCTCCCCATCTTCCCAATATAGACAGGTGCTGGCCAATCCGGGTTGACATTCCGCTCTCTCAGCAGTACCAAACAGCACAGGGTATCTCTTTTCCAATAACCAAACAGAAGTTGCAGGAAGGGCTGTGATTGGTCTGCCTTATGTCACATGCTCAAGTCAGAACCAATCATTGCAACCAGGGGTATCCTGAGCTCTGATTGGTAGACCTCCTGTAACTACCCTCAGAGTGCCTGTGTATGTATGGTAGAGGCAGGAGGAGGGTTAAGGTCAGTACCAAATGGGGGCAGCAGTTACCCCCAAAGGAAATCAGGTTGCTGTGTAAGCACAAATAATAGATGTCCATTATTATGTTTACTTATGTGTATGCATGCATGTGATTGTATATGTATATATTTATGTGTGCCTTTGTAGATGGTACTTTTATGTATGTATGTATGTATTTATTTTTGGTACTGGAGATTGAACCCAGGGGTGCTTAACCACTGAGCCACATCCCCAGCCCTTTTTAGTATTTTATAGAGACAGGCTCTCATTGAGTCACTTGGGGCCTCACTGAGTTGCTGAGGCTGGCTTTGAACTCGCGATCCTCCTGCCTCAGCCTCCCAAGCCACTGGAATGACAGGCGTACGCCACCGCGCCCTGCTGTATTTATTTTTATTCAGTTATTTCTACTTAGCTAATATGACCACATGGCTCAAAATTCAAAAGATACAAAAGAGTGGACAACACAGTTGCCTTCCGACTCTCATCCCAGGCACCCAGCCAGTGACCTTTTCAGAGGTGGCCAATATTACTGAGTTCTTATGTTTCTTTACAGAGATATTGTGTGCATATGCCAATCTGCAACCAGTTCTCCGCCCCGCTTCCACATCCCCTTTGATCTAAATAGATGCTTTCTGTACTTGGGTTTGCAACTATAGGCTTGCATTTTATAATGAAGGAGAAGCAGCCTAATGCTGTCAGAGATTCCTCTTGGCAACCCCACCCCAAAGTCAGGCTAGGCTGGGCTGCAGGGAGGCTGGCCTAGGGACGGGTAGTGTCACACAGTGAGGCCTGCAGAGCTCCCTGCCAGCTATTGGCCCTGGGAAGAGCCTTTCACTTCCATGAGCATTTATAAGAGAAACCCAGCCAGCATGGTGGCCTGCCTGCGGCCCGGGACCTCTAGCACAGGATCTTGGCCTGCCTCTGCCCGGGCACCTGTTTTCAGGCCAGGTCAGCAGACCTGCTACAGGCCTGGGCAGTGGCCCCATCCCTCAGCCATTCTACCTCCTCAGGGCCAGAGGAATTGACCAAGTTTCATTCTGCTTGCAGGAGCCAGTGCAGGGTGAATTTTTTTAAATATTTATTTTTTAGTTGTAGTTGGACACAATACCGTTTATTTTATTTGTTTTTATGTGGTGCTGAGGATCGAACCCAGGGCCTCACGCGTGCTAGGCGAGCGCTCTACCACTGAGCCACAACCCCCGCCTGACAGGGTGAATTTAACAACAACAACAAAAAAAAAACCACGAGTAAGCCGGGTGTGGTGGCGCGCACCTATAATCCCAGCAGCTCAGGAGGCTGAGACAGGAGGATCGCAAGTTCAAAGCCAGCCTCAGCATCTTAGCAAGGCGCTAAGCAACTCAGTGAGACTCTGTCTCTAAATAAATACAAAATAGGGCTAGGGATGGGGCTCAGTGGCTAGGCACCCCTGGGTTCAGTCTCCAGTACCAAAGAAAAGGAGGTGGGTGAGATTACCAAAGATGGTCTCTACTCAGATTAGCTATGGGGGTGGGGGCTGAGTAGAGATCCATGCAGCAGCCGTAACCTTGGCCTTTCAGGTAAATGAGGTCTCATCCTGCCATAAGCTACTTCCATCCCTGCCTCAGAAAAGGGAGGACTGAATGGTGGCCTTGCTCATCAGGAGGCCCTCTGGCAACATAGACAGAGCAGTGGTTTGGCTTCGCTGCTGGTTACGTGCTCTGCCTGCATAGGTGTTTTTAAAATATGATCCCATTTAACCCTTACAACCACCCAGTGAGGCAGGAAGTAGTATGATCCCCTTTAACAGACAGGGACACTGAGGCAGAGCCCTGAGTGACTCGGCCCTGCCCGTGCCCATCTCCTGCCAGTGCTTGGCAAACTTCCATCAGGAGCACAAAATGAGAAGCCCGAAAGTGACCAATCATGGGTCGTGGCAAGGGTGCTCGCCCGGCACCTGACGTCATCCATTCACCTGTTGATGCTGAAACCCAGGAGAGGGTTTCCCACCTTCCCAGAGCAGCCCAGGGCCGAGCGAGGGGGCTGGGTCCCGTGCCCTTCCTCCCTCTCACCTCCGTGGAAGCCGCACTTCTAATGGCCAATGGCATGGAGAGGCTGGGAGCAGCGCAGAGCAGTACGGGTCACAGCGGTTAAGTGTTGTCATAATTCTCTCCCCGGAGCAATGAACTCCATCTCCCTCCAGCCTGTGTGGGAGGAATGTAATCCAGTTCTCCTTGGAACTCAGAGCACAGAGTGACTCCTTTCTCTTTTTTGTGGTCAGGAAATGAGTTTCGCTCTGTTTTTCACTTGAGGGCTTATTATGCAATTGCTTAAAATATGCAACGGGATGCAGATATTTATATGAGGATGTTGAAATGATGGCTTTTTAATGGAAGCAATCTAATTATGCCATATCTGCACCCTTTCCATTTTTTAAAAATTATTCTTACGGTGTTTTAAAGAAAGAAGAGATCGTGTGTATGTGTGTGTGTGTGTGTGTGTGTGTGTGTGTGTGTCTGGGTTGTTTTTGTTTTTGTTTAGGGTATGTGGTTTTATTTAATCTCCCAGACTGTTTAAATGGATTGCAAAGGAAAAAAAAATCCAAAAAGTATATGGCTGCGACTTAACAAGATAATTAGCAGCTGCACTTTATAACAAAATCTAAGGCAATTATCACTTCAGGAGGACCCGGAGGACTCCCAGCTGCCAACATCCTGCTTCGCTGCCAGAGGGAATGACATCATAACTGCTCCAGACAAAGGGGAGGTGGTTTCTGGTCACTGTGATGTCACTTGCTCCAGTAGACAGTCCCAGACAGCTGGGAGACAGGTGGCTGCTTCCTAGGATGGTAAAGAGGAAGATAGGCACCGAAGGACATCAGGGCGTTGCAGCCGAACCCTGCGCCCCCAGGCTGCTCCCGATGGGCCACCAAAATGAAACGTGGGGGTTCAGACTTTTCCTCAGGTCCTCGCAGGACCTTCTTTAGAGGTTGAATTTTTCCTCTCCTCCTCTCTGAAGCCTTATTTCTAAATCTTTATCTCAACTAGTTAAATATTAGTGACTTCTTGGAGCTTGCTCTTGGTCAAGTTCACCACTTAGCCAACCTGTGTCCCCTCACAGATGAGCACTGCTAAAGTGCAGTGGTTAGCAAGTCAAAGCAGGCTGAAGGACACGATTTGTATTTTCACCTCAAGGTTGCTTTCTTTCGCCCTATGGCCGACTATTTGACAATCTCGGCTCCAGAGTGCTTCTTTGATCAAAAACAGAGCTCTCTAGCACAAAATGGTCAAATTCTAGCTAACAAACTGGAATTTGCCATTGATTGAATTTTATGTGTCAAATGGAGCCAAGATTATAAATGCCAGCAAATGTTTAAGGGCATTGTGGGAGAGCCCACAATTGAATGCATGGTCAATCTTGCAATGGTTCCGAAGGATGGGGAAAAGCCATCTGGCTTCCTTGTAAACTGTAGAAGTTACAGACCAACAGACTGATTCTGGTCACAGACAGCCAAATGTGCCTCCACCCACACCCTTCATAAAACTATAAAGCACCAGCCAAAGGCCTTGTGTGTCACATTACCAGATGACATTCTTGATGCCGGGGTGGAAGTCTGTCCTCTTAAAGCCACCCCCCATAGGCCTCAATTATAAACTAGAAGAGAATAAAAAAAAGGTCAGGACATCTTTCATTCCTTCTCCCCACCTTGGCTAAAGGCTGGACCTTATAGGAAAGGAAATGGGGCTTAGCAACCCAAGAAAGCCACCGATTCCTGAGACTCACTCAATACACTGAGACTAACGCCTGAAGCAAGAAAGACAGGCCTGCCCAGAATCCAGCCTCCCTCTGGACCAAGGCAGAGTTTTGCAGCCAGGGGCTCAGTGAGCAACCAGCACAGCAGATTCTTTGGCCCAATGCCATCCTCAGACTTCTAGAAAACTTCCTGCTTCCTTTATGGAAAACAGGTGTCCATGTCTTCATGCATTAGGCCAGATGCCAGGCAGGACCCTGGGCTAAGGGACTGTTCCTGTTATCTGTTGCTGCTTAACAAACTACCCCAACTTTCATGGTATAAACAGTAACCATTTTAGTATGCTCCCGATTCTATGGGTCAGGAACTCAAACAGAGCACAACAGGCCTATCTCTGCTCTATACTGTCTGGGGCCTTAGCTGGAAAACAGGAATGGCTGGAGGTGACAAAATGACTGGAGGCTAAAGGCTGACAGCTCCTTCACTCACATGTCCAGTGCTTGGGCTAAAATGACTTACACATGACCTCCTTGTATGGATTGAGCTTCCTCACAGCATGGCAGCCAGTAGTAGTTAGCCATCTTCCCTGAATGCTCTGAGCTCCAAGTGTGAGTGTTACAGTAAACAAAGCAGACGTTATGTGGCCTTTTATGAGCCAGTTTTGGAAGCCACATAGTCTTGTAGTAATATTTGGGTTGAAGCAGTCACAAGTCCACCCAGTTTCAAGGGTAGGGGCCATAGAATCCATCTCTTGACAGAAAGAGTATCAAGAATTTGCTGCCATGGTTCCAAACCACCAGGACTGACTCTCTACAGTGCCCACTCTCACTTTCAGCAAGTTTTGAGCACTAAGGCAATATATTTCCATCAGTAGCACTGACATGGTGACACGAGGGATGGGGAGGAGAGAGAATGCAGGCCAAGAGTAAAACTTCCGTTTGTGCTTTTGCAATGTCTAATTCTGCTCTGTCACTTCTGAGAGTCTTATAAAGGTTGCTCTTTTCTGACCCTCGAAGCCTGAATGAAGGCTAGCTTAAGCCCTCTACTCCAGCCTGGGCCTTTTGCCCTGAGAAGGGAAGTGATTGAATAGAAAGCTACTGGCATCTGAGATTATGGACAGGGTTGAAGACAGGACAGTGTTCTGGGGTGTTTGTTTTCCACTCCAGTCCTCAAAATGCACCAGGTCACCTGCCTCCCAGCATTCGTCCAGGCCTTCACAGGTGCTGACATAAGCAGCCCAAGAGAGATCCCCAGGGGGAACTGCAAGGGGAATTCTAACCCAGGGAATCCATCCTCCAGGGCTCCTCCCATGTGTCCCCACCTTCTGTCCTTCTTACTGCTTAGAGAACCAAGGCTCAGACAGCTGTGACTTGTCCAGGGTCACCAACGTGTCAGCAGCTGAGTTGGAACTATGTGTCACCCTGCCCTCTGCCTTAGGGCATCCTCACAACTGGCTGATGGCCAAGAGTTAGACCTGAAGGAAAGCCACTAATCGCCTCAGCTTCTGACCGGCTCAGCTAGCCACCCTGGGCCTCTGGGCAGCTCTGGGCCTGTCAGGAGGGTCCTGTCCACCCCCCAGCAACCCACAGAGGCCCCCCAGGCTTCCAGAGCCACGTCACCACAGCCTGCGGTCTGCCTGGCTAATGGCAGAGACTGCGGGGAAGCGAAGCCGAGGTAATTACAGCATCAAGGAATCACAAATGGATCTGCAAGATGACATTAGGAGCATTAGACCTGGCACGGCCGCCTCCGGAGAGGTGGCTGGGAGGAGGCTGGGGCCAGAACTAGGGACACAGACAGTCAGCCTCTGTCTCACCCCACCCCCTTGGTCCCCAGCCGGGACTGCAGGGCCACAGTGGCAGGACTCACAAGCCCCTTGCAGAAACCACGCTGGCTGCCAGTGTCGCGTGTGTCTTTCACAGTGAACTAGTTGCTTGAAACACAACTGGACTGCCCCCCCAGGAGGTTGCCTCAGATGAAGGGAGCCTGGCTTTGGGGAGGCAGAGGGTGACCTGGTAGACAATCCCCTCCCCAGTTCCCATGATCCTTTGCCATCCTAATGAGGCCAGGCAGGCCAAAGTTCTGTGGACCCATAATTACTATGTCTGTGGTGCAACTTGCCCCTCCCACAAGCCTAGTTGGGGGCAATGGCCATGGGGCGGAGCTTCCTGCATGGAATTTGTCCCTGGAAGAATTCCCCAGAGGGTGGAGGGGACTTGGGGAGGAGGAATTAGGAACAGCCTTGATCAGTCACTCTGGTCCATCTGAAGCCCGGGAAATGGGTCTGAAGCTCCAAGTCTGCCTTTGGCCAAAATTGACACCAGTAGGGTGTCACTGTAAGGAAGGAGGGGCCCCCCTGGGGCTGTCCGCTGGTAAAAATAGAGCTTGCCTATGTTCCTCCTGCCAAGTCGCCAAGCCTGGTGATTTATAAGGCTGAGAGCAGACATGTGTGTAAATGTTTTTGCGTGTGAGATGTGTAGCCAACCGCGGCCTGGCTTTTTGAAACTCACAAGGAGAGTGGGAGGGAGGGAGAGAGGGAGGGAGAGAGGGAGGGAGGGAGGGAAGGGAGAGAGAAGGCAGCCAGGGTGGGAAGCACACGGGCCACTTTTATGTAACACTCCTCTGATACACACCGCAGTGGGGATTGATGCTCTCTTTGAAGTAAATTGCATCCCGGTTCACCATAGCATGAAAGTTAAGATTTACCATGGCTGGGACCTCCGAGACCCTGCTGGAAGCTAGAATAATTAGCACAGCATTTGGCTGCCTCTCCTCCCGCTCTGCAGGCGGTGACAGGAGTGTCACTAATAGATCTTCCAGGCCTGGGCCCCGGGTGTTTGTCATGGGGTCCGTGGTGGCGGTAAGGAAAGAGGACCCCAGTCATCAGGAGAACAGGAGGCAGGAGGCAGGGTGGGGCTGGACTGATCTCATTGCCCTGGGCAGTGGGATCTGCTCTTCTTGGGGCTAGATGGCAAACCAGCCTCATCCCCCAGCTCAGCCCAGCCCAGCCGTCAGGTGCTTCGCTGTCAAATGAAGGGGCAGCAGGGTCATTACCAGCTCTCAGGAGCCCAGAGAGCTCATCTAGGGAACAGATGCCTCCTGTGCTACAGGTGGTCATCTTGGGGTGCCTGGCCAGTTTGGGGTATCCCCAGCTCCAATACTTAATAATTATCAAAAGGTAGTGCCTGCATCCCTGCAGATGTGTCTTCCTCCCCTCCCCCTCCTGCGCCACCCCTTCCCCCCAGGGATCCCCTCCTTCTTTCCCAGGGACCTGCTTTTTCCTACGAGCAAAACTGAGAAGTGAATTGATCAAGGCGTCCTAAGTCCCAAGGGGAGAGTCTTAACAGCTTCCTGGTCACCCCAGCTCTGCTGCTAAGCAGCTGTGTGACCTTAGATAAGTTCTAACTCCTCTCTGGGCCTCAGCTTCCGCTTGGATTTCAGGATGGGGTGGGATTTTAACCAGATCGTTTTGAAAGGCTTCTGCTAATATTCTATGATATATTGATTTGCTGCATACCCCCCACAGCTGCCCCCGACAAGCTCATGGAACGCTAAGGTGTCAAAGTATAGGACTAATGTCCCGTTATGGGATTCCAAGTATTGTACAGGATGCCAGTAGCAGGGGGGAAAGCCACCAGCCACATTGCTGGCCATGATGATTAAAAATGCCTCCCTAGCCGGGCTGGCTTCCCTGAGGTGGCAATACGGTGAGCTGATCCGTCACTTCTTCCTCAAAGAGAGCACATTCCCTGGCCCCGCTTTGTCATCATCAGAAGGCACCAGGCAGCATCTTCCATAAGCCTTCATTGGACACTCACATTTCTTTAAAGTTGCTAATAAAATCGTCCCCGTTTCACATCTGAGGAGACTGAGACTGGCCCAAGTGAGTCAGAAGAGCATGGTGGTACAAATATGGAATCAAATGCAAAGGAATGCAAAGCTCAACTCTGCCCCACTAGCCAGGTGAATTGGAGCAAATGGAAAACTCTCATGTCTTGGTTTCCTCATCTGGAAAATGAGCATTAAGCTAACCTACATGAGGTCTCACGGGGACACACAGTAAGGGGCCCACAGGGCAGTCTCAGTATGGGAGGCTGGTGCCTGGTACCAGTAGGGCCCAGTAAATATTTACTGAGCCGCTTTACCCCCATGCCCCCGCACAGGCCTCACTGACAGGCAGATAAAGCTATGAGGATCGAGGAAGATTCCTGAAGGGAATCAGGAGCCAGTAGTGTAGAACAAGGTTACACAAGGGGAAGAGTCAAGTTTAAACCGCTCATGCTTCAAGGTCTAGAGGGCTGTGGAGGTTGGGACCAGACTCAAGGGAACAGAAGTCCTGGGGTAGATTCCAAAGGATGAATTTTCAAAATGTTCTCTCAATCTTTGCAGTCAGCCATCCAGGCCTGGCAGTTTGGGAATATCCCATCAATGAAGTGGAACCAGAAGCACAAATGCCAAAGGAGATTCCAGAACATTCTGTCTTCCCGATTTTCTCCCACCTCCCACTGTCTCTCCCCACCCCGCACCCTAAATTCCCACCTGCCACATAGACAAGGGTGTGAGAGAGAGATAAAGTAGGAGCTTCTGCTGGTGTCAATCCTGGGCCCAGAAGGATAAAGTGGGGATCTCAAGGTCACTTTAGCAATCACTAACCCCTCTCCCAGCTCCAGGTTCTCTGGCTTCAAGTATACTCCAGAAAGTGACTGCACAACTCCACCGTGAGTGCTTTGTAAGACTTGCCTTCTGGCACGGAGAGGTCAGGGGTCAGTGAGAGCACCTCCCCCATGGATTGGGCCTGAGGCTTTCCTGCATAATCAGCCAGCTCCCGGAGGCATCTCCCCTCCTTGAGGTCTCTTTTGGAACAGGTGACAAGACTGACTGACCAAGCAGATGAAGCAGCAGAATACCACCGGGCTCTTAGTCTCTTCTCTAAAGGATGGATGGATAGACAGATGAGAGACAAGGAGGTGAATGAGTGGATGGATGGATGGATGGATGGATGGATGAGTGGATGGATGGATGGGTGGGTGGGTGGGTGGATGGATGAGTGGATGGATGGATGAGTAGATGGATGGATGGATGAGTGGGTGGATGGATGAGTGGATGGATGGATGGATGAGTGGATGGATGGATGAATGAATGAATGAATGAATGGGAGATGGGCAGGTAGATGGGTGGATGGATGGATGGGTGGGTGGATGGATGAGAGGATGGATGGATGGATGGATGGTGGATGGATAGATGGATGGATGAGTGGATGGATGGATGAGTGGATAGATGGATGAGTGAATGGATGGATGGGTGGGTGGATGGATGAGAGGATGGATGGATGGATGATGGATGGATAGATGGATGGATGAGTAGATGGATGGATGGATGAGTGGGTGGATGGATGAGTGGATGGATGGATGAGTGGATGGATGGATGGATGAGTGGATGGATGGATGGATGAATGAATGAATGAATGAATGAATGAATGAATGGGAGATGAGCAGGTAGATGGGTGGATGGATGGATGGGTGGGTGGGTGGATGGATGAATGAATGAATGAATGAATGGGAGATGGGCAGGTAGATGGGTGGATGGATGGATGGGTGGGTGGATGGATGAGAGGATGGATGGATGGATGGATGGTGGATGGATAGATGGATGGATGAGTGGATGGATGGATGAGTGGATAGATGGATGAGTGAATGGATGGATGGGTGGGTGGATGGATGAGAGGATGGATGGATGGATGATGGATGGATAGATGGATGGATGAGTAGATGGATGGATGCATGAGTGGGTGGATGGATGAGTGGATGGATGGATGGATGAGTGGATGGATGGATGAATGAATGAATGAATGAATGAATGGGAGATGGGCAGGTAGATGGGTGGATGGATGGATGGGTGGGTGGATGGATGAGAGGATGGATGGATGGATGGATGGTGGATGGATAGATGGATGGATGAGTGGATGGATGGATGAGTGGATAGATGGATGAGTGAATGGATGGATGGGTGGGTGGATGGATGAGAGGATGGATGGATGGATGGATGGATGGATGACTGTGTGAATGGATGGATGGATGGATGGATGGATGAGTGGATGGATGGATGGGTGGGTGGGTGGGTGGATGGATGAGTGGATGGATGGATGAGTAGATGGATGGATGGATGAGTGGGTGGATGGATGAGTGGATGGATGGATGGATGAGTGGATGGATGGATGAATGAATGAATGAATGAATGAATGGGAGATGGGCAGGTAGATGGGTGGATGGATGGATGGGTGGGTGGATGGATGAGAGGATGGATGGATGGATGGATGGTGGATGGATAGATGGATGGATGAGTGGATGGATGGATGAGTGGATAGATGGATGAGTGAATGGATGGATGGGTGGGTGGATGGATGAGAGGATGGATGGATGGATGGATGGATGGATGACTGTGTGAATGGATGGATGGATGGATGGATGGATGAGTGGATGGATGGATGGGTGGGTGGGTGGGTGGATGGATGAGTGGATGGATGGATGAGTAGATGGATGGATGGATGAGTGGGTGGATGGATGAGTGGATGGATGGATGGATGAGTGGATGGATGGATGAATGAATGAATGAATGAATGGGAGATGGGCAGGTAGATGGGTGGTTGGATGGATGGGTGGGTGGATGGATGAGAGGATGGATGGATGGATGGATGGTGGATGGATAGATGGATGGATGAGTGGATGGATGGATGAGTGGATAGATGGATGAGTGAATGGATGGATGGGTGGGTGGATGGATGAGAGGATGGATGGATGGATGATGGATGGATAGATGGATGGATGAGTAGATGGATGGATGGATGAGTGGGTGGATGGATGAGTGGATGGATGGATGAGTGGATGGATGGATGGATGAGTGGATGGATGGATGGATGAATGAATGAATGAATGAATGGATGGGAGATGAGCAGGTAGATGGGTGGATGGATGGATGGGTGGGTGGGTGGATGGATGGGCAGATGGGCAGGTAGATAGGTGGATGGGTGGATGGATGGATGAGTAAATGGGTGGATGAATGGATGGATGGGTGGATGGATAGATGGGTAGATGGGTGGATGCATGAAGAGACAAATAGTGATGGATCGATGAATGAACAAATGGACTAGGTCCCCCCTCCCCCGCTGCCTTCTTGCTCTAGAGTTTTTTTCTACCTGTCTCACCTACTTTCTCTCAATGTGGCTTTAAAACCTGTTTTGGCTGCTCCTTGAGAGATAACAAACAGCTAGTTTCGCTGTCTATAAGAAATTGTCCTATTTAGTTAACTGCTATTCCACACACATGATATCATGGAAAGAGGGAAGAGCTTGGAGAAAGACAGACCCAAGTTTGAAAAACAGGCCTAACCCCACTGAGCTGTGACTTTGAACAATGTACAGAACCTTTCTGAACCTGGTTCAGTATCTGTAGAATAAAGGTTGTATTGTAACCACTCAGGGGTGTTTCGAGGAAAGGAACACTTCTCAAGATGTGACTGGCACACAGTAGATATTTCCTTTATAAGGAAGTAACCAAGAGGTGGCAGAAAACCGCTGGGGCTTTGGCTTCTAAACAGGTTGGACTAGAATGTGCTTGATCGTTTACAATGTGGCCTTGAGCCACAGTGGTCCATTCTGAGCCTCAGTCTTCTTCTCTATTAAAGGACCTAATAGTATGTTCCTGTCATGGTTGCTATAGGAGTAGATATAGTCTATATAAAACTCCCAGCACATGGAAGATGCTTAAAAAATGTCAGCCATTATTTCTTATGAAAGGACATAGGGATACTGAGGTAAAAATGAAACTCTCAGGCCAAGCATGGTGGTACACGCCTGTAATCCCAGTGGCTCAGGAAGCTGAGGCAGGAGGATCATGAGTTCAAAGCCAGCCTCAGCAACTATGAGGCCCTAAGCAACTCAGTGAGACCCTGTCTCTAAAGAAAATACAGAATAGAGCTGGAGATGTGGCTCAGTGGTCGAGTGCCCTTGAGTTCAATCCCCAGTACTCTCCCCAAAAAATGAACCTCTCAGATGGCAAAAGAGTGATTAGATATAGGGTCTCCTCAGTGTGGTCTGGGAGCCAGAATAAGGCACCATTGGTGGTGACATTAACCAAGCCACGTCCCCTCCCAGCAGCCCTACAGAAACCCTCAGGCTCCCCTCTGATTAGGATCCAATTGTAGCTCACATGGAGGTGGGAATCCCCTAGATTCCCAATCCAGTATTCTTGCCACCCTAGCCAGATGACAAGGAGCAGCGGGGCCATGCCACCATGGCTGCCAATCTTGGTGCCACCTCTTGGGACTGTATGCCTGTCGGTCATGGGTCGGCCCCTCTGTGCCATCATGAAAATGACAGACAGTGCCTACCTTAAAGAGTTATCACAACAGTGAGACAGTGCCTGGCACATCCAAAGTCCCCAATCAATGTTAGCTACGATTATTATTTGCTCTTTGCCACATAGAGCTTTGATCTCTCAAAGACCCATTAATCGCTCAGACCCTTCTTCAAGGGATTAAAAAAAAAACCAGCAAATGAAATTCTACATGAAATCATCGCCGTAATGTTTCTGCTGCCAGGACAAATCATTAGGAGCGGGGAAACAACCTGGCAGTGAGACCACTGGTAATTCAGAAGGAAGGGCGCTGGACCTACAAGGGCAGGAAGGGCTGGCTCACCCAGGAGCCTCCCCAGAGAAGCCTGGGGACGCAGGGACCCAGCCCTACAGTCCTGTCCCTCACAAGTGCCCCTGCAGCGTGGCAGTGTCCAGGCAATCTCTGGCTCTGATGCCTCCTCTTTCAAAATAGGAGTGACTTCTCAGGCCCAAGGAACCTGAACTTGCCTCTGTTCTCCTCAGAGAATGGCCCGAGAAGCTTCCTTATCCACAAGGGTGGCCCCAAAAGACAGGAGACCCAGAGCAGCGCTAACTCTACCTCAGTCTGACCTCTCCCAAACTTGGCAAGTTTGTGGTTTTGGAAGGTCTGTTAGGGGCCCGTGGGTGAGGAGAGGTCTGGTGTGGACCAAGGTTGGATTGAGCCTCCACCCGCCTCTTCCAGAGCCAATCACCCTCAGCCATGACTCAAGGACGAGGGTTCCAGATAAGCATGATTTACTAGAGTGAAAGGGTTCCACTATGTCACACTCAGTAATGCAAGGAGCCCCTGAGTACAGGTCTCCAGTCATCCCTCCCCTGCCAAATGTCTCTTGTCTTAGGAGGCACCAAGGGGCAGAGGGAGCTGGCTCTGGATCCAGGGGCCTCTCTGATTCTCCTTCCTGAGCAGCCACTGGCCCCCTCCAGCAAGGGCTGGCTGGACACAGCGCCTTGGCCACAGGCCTATTTCAGAAGCCAAACGCAGCAGTCCCCTCGGCAGCACACTCCTTGGCAGCCAAGGAGACTGGCAGAAGGTGTCTCGCTGGTTCCCAAGGACCAGCTGGGAGTCCCGTTCTGCCTCGGGCCTGGGCTGCCAATGGACATGTCTACCTGGGGTGAGCGGAGGCAGGGGGTGAGGAGCAGAGCCCCACCCAAGCCCACCCCTGCGGCCTTCAGGAAGTGGTGTGAGCAACCACACCCCCTCCCTCTGAGCCCCAGTTCTAAATTCCATCTTGAGGTTCCTGAGCACAAAGCAAGAGTATGTCGCAGGGTTTTCTAACAGCAGAGCCTGTCGTGGGTGTGGGAGAGCATTAGCATATCAGGCACCCAAAACTGGCAGTGGGGGTGAGGGTCTACTTGAGAGAGAAAGAATGCCCAGAAAGAATAGCCAGGGGCCCATAACCTAGTTGACAGTTTTGCTGGGGTGTCAAGCTGAGCTTCTTGGTAGAGTAGTCAGGGCCACTCCTGCTGCGCTTCCACCCCAGCATGCAGCCATTCCCAGCCACAAGGCTCACTTTCCCACCCTCTGGACTTGGCAGTTGAGGAACATTCTGGTCACTCAGTGCCTCTGTGACTTTGCACTTGCTATTTCCTGAAGGGATCAACCATCTCCCTCCCCCTCCCCCACCCACCCTCAGCCTTATCTCCCCAGCCTGCTTCTGTGTACCCTTCAAAACCCACCTTCCCTTCCTCTACAAGTTCTCTGATTCCCTCCAGAGATAGCTCCCCACCAACTCCGTCGTTGTTGTCATCCTCCTCTTTCTTCTCTATTTTTTTTTTTGTTTGTTTGTACCAGGGATTGAACCCAGGGGCGCTTAACCCCTGAGCCCCACCCCCAGCCCTTTTTATATTTTATTCTGAGACAGACTCTCACTAAGTTGCTTAGGGCCTCGCTAAGTTGCTGAGACTGGCCTTGAATTTGCGATCCTCCTGCCTCAGCCTCTGGAGCTGCTGGTGTGTGCACCATGGGCTCCCATCTTGGCAATTATTATATTTATGAGAACACCCTGTTTCGAACTGCATTACTGGACTGTGAACTCTTTGATATGAACTATTAACTTTTTATCGGCACAGGTACTTGCATGAGTGTATGCATTTTTGTCCCACCTGCTTACAAAAATGATCTGAGATCACATCAGGAATAAGGGACGCCAGACTTTATCAGCCACCCAAGGTGGGTTTGGCTCCCAGGCATTCCCTGCAGCCCCCTGCGTGCAGGTCCTATGACTGCGCTTCACGAAGGGGGAAAGTAAAGCTTCAGAAGACTGGGTATCCCGCCCGAGGTGACATGACCAAGAAAGCTAAGCCAGGACACTGTCATCGTTCTTAGATTCCAGAGCCCAAGGCTTCTGCTGCTTTCTTGCCACACTGTACTGTAAGGTCTTCCCCATTTCTGTCCTCAGTGCTTGCCGGTAGATGACACATCCCTGCTTATACAGCAGGTGGGCTAGGTTAGGGTGGCAAGATGACCAGGAACACTCTGACAATGACTTCCAATGAGTGGTCCTTGCTACTTGAAGTATGGTCCTTGGGCACCCTGGAAGTTTATGCTGATCTCAAGTTCCAGCCAGACCTATTGAAACAGAATCAGCATTTTTAACAAGATATGAGGGTGCACTTTTGCTAAGGTTTAAAAACTCAGGTTGAGGATAGGTCCTCAAGGTGGCAGGGTTGGGAGGACGGGCTTAGTGGGAGGAATTTAGGTCATGGGGGCGGAGCCCTCAGGAAAGGGTTAATCCCTTTCTCTCAGGACTGGGTTCGCTGTCCCTGGAGTTCAGCCTCCTCTTGTATCTTCTACAGTCACTCACTTGTCCTGCTTTCTGCCATGAGTTGAAGCAATATGAGGCCCTTATCAGCAGCCAAGCACATGCTAGTGACATGCTCTTGGGCTTCCACAACTGTGAGCTCAAACAAACCTCTTTCCGTTGCAAATCACCCAGCCTCAGGTTTTCTGTTACAGCAATGAAAAATTCACTAGGACAATGTTAAATCTGTATTTTAGGCCCTGTTTCCAGAAGGATGAATCATAAACTTATGATAGAAGGAACTGGCAGAGTAGATAGAACAAGTCTCTTTTTTTTTTTTTTTGTTCATGTTCATTTTTATTTATTTATTTATTTATTTCATCTCAGCCAACTACCCTTTATTTTATTTTTTTTTAATTTTTTATTGTTGGTTGTTCAAAACATTACAAATTTCTTGACATATCATATTCCACACTTTGATTCAAGTGGGTTATGAACTCCCACCTTCACCCCATACACAGATTGCAGAATCACATCAATTACACATCCATTGATTTACATATTGCCATACTAGTGTCTGTTGTGCTCCGCTGCCTTTCCCATCCTCCACCATCCCCCCTCCCCACCTCTCCCCTCCCCTCCCCTCCTCTCTCTCTACCCCCTCCAATGTATAACCCTGAGGGTCTCCTTCCATTTCCATGCAATTTCCCTTCTCTCTCCCTTTCCCTCCCACCTCTCATCCCTGTTAAATGTTAATCTTCTTCTCCTGCTCTTCGTCCCTACTCTGATCTTAGTTACTCTCCTTATATCAAAGAAGACATTTGGCATTTGTTTTTTAGGGATTGGCTAGCTTCACTTAGCATAATCTGCTCTAATGCCATCCATTTCCCTGCAAATTCTATGATTTTGTCATTTTTTAATGCAGAGTAATACTCCATTGTGTATAAATGCCACATTTTTTTTATCCATTCGTCTATTGAAGGGCATCTAGGTTGGTTCCACAGTCTTGCTATTGTGAATTGTGCTGCTATGAACATCGATGTAGCAGTGTCCCTGTAGCATGCTCTTTTTAGGTCTTTATCGCTTCTCGGCCTTTTGGCTAAGATCAAGTGTAGAACAAGTCTCTTTTAAAAAACACTTCCAAAGCTTTTCACCACACAGGTTAAAGTTGGAAATTATCTTTCTTGATCCACTTTTATCATTGCTAATTTCGTAGAATGTAAAAAACAAACATTGTGTTTAACTATATTTTTCCTTTTCTTTGCTAGGTTGAGCCTCAGGAATGAAAAAGTGATGCTCTGCCAGGCATGATGGTGCACGCCTGTGATCCAAGCAGCTCAGGAGTCTGAGGCAGGAGGATCATGAGTTCAAAGCCAGCCTCAGCAATTTAGCAAGGCCCTAAGCAACTCAGCAAGACCCTGTCTGTAATTAAAAATTTTAAAAGGCTGGGGATGTGGTTTAGTGGTTAAGTGCCCCTGAGTACAACCCCCACTACCAAAAACAGAAAAAGAAAAGCTGATGCTGTGGAAAACAATTTGCCCTTATCCGGCAAAGGCGAACATACATCTTCCCTTTGCTTCACCCCTAGGTACACCCCCAAAGAAAAGTTACATGCATCCCTCAAAAGGCATGTTCTAGAATGTTCTTAGCAAAGCTAACGGACCCAAAAGCTCATGGATCATCAACAAATGGATAAACAAATGGTGGACTTGTCACACATGGAAAACTACACATCAATGAGAATAAATGATCTATACCTATGTTCAACAAAATGGGCACACTCACCATCCTAATATTGAGCAAAGGAGGCCAGAGCCAAAAGTGGAGGATTGTATTATCCCATTTATGTATGTTTCAAAGATAGACAAAGCTACTCTCCGTCTAAGTTGGGGACCCCTGCCTTGCGGGAAGCAGTGACTGGGAGAGGGCATGAGGGGGACTCTTTAGGGACTGCTGATATTCTGTGCCCCCTCCTGGGTCTCCTATGCACAGAGCATCCACCTTGCAAAAATATAAGAAGCTGTACACAGGATGTGTGCACTTCTCTGAATGTAGGTTATACTTCAATAAAAAGTTAAAAAAAAAAAAAAAGCTAATGTCGCCTAATGGCCTAAATTCTATGAATATGCAATAAACTTGCAGCATAAGAATTTTGTTCTGCAATTTGCCGCTGACTCGGAGTTCGGGAGGTGTCAGGGTAACAAAGCACCCCAGGGTGAGCATTTGACAGGAAGCATTAGCTGCCCCCCAGGAGCCTCAAATACCTGATGGTTTTTCTCCTGCTTAAAATTAAAAACCTGCCTCCAAAGATGCCGAGGAAGGGAGAACGGAGCCCAGACCCTCATTTTGCAATGTTATGAACTGTGGGAGTTGGACGCAGTGGGTAGTGGACTCGTCTAGGACTGCTGGCTGGACACCAGGTTCCTGTTCCTGGGGGGCCAGGCCCGCGGCTTCTTTATCTTTCCCCGCCCCCTCCCCCCCCCAGCCTTAGCCACAAAGGCAGAGAGAGGCTGTTGCTTAATAAACGGTTTCCTAGGGGCCGCAGCACTTTGGCACTGCAGAGAGCAGTATCACATTTTAACTTTTACACGTGCTGTTCGCCTGGCCGTAGGAAGCAGTTTATATACATGATCTCATCCACTGCATAAAACCCACTGCTCTGTCCCCGCTTCCTAGTGACAGAAGAGCCACTGTTATTCCCATTGGGCAGATGAGGCTGGGCTTGATCATTTTAATACTGAGCACGAGAGGCCAGATCCAAAAGCGAATGGACCCTATGATACCAGGTATATCAGTTTCAAAGATAGCTCCCCCAAGGTCCTGCTGTGACCGGTGGCAAAGCTGGGGTCACATCCAGACAAGGCGTTTGACTCAGAGCCTGCATTGTCATAAGACTTTATGACATTTACATTCCCACCTACACACTATTTGGTAAAACCCAACTCTTTTTTTTTTTTGGTATCAGGGATTGAACCCAGAGGGGGCTTAACCACTGAGCCACATCCCCAGCCCTTTTTATTTTATTTTTTAGACACACAGTCTCACTAAGTTGCTTAGGGCCTCACTAAGTTGCTGAGGCTGGCCTTGAACTTGGGATCCTCCTGCCTCAGCCTCCTGAGCCACTGGGATTATACATGTGCACCACCACACCCAGCTAAAACTCCACTTTAACTGGGTGATCTATATTTTACCTAACACCCCCGCTGCTGGAATCAGCCTTCCTTAACTGAGTGTTCCACATCTATGGATTCAACCAACCATGAATTGAAAATATTCAAAAACAATTTGCATCTGTACTGAACATGTACGGACTTTTTTCTTGTCATTATTCCCCAAACAATACAGTATAACAACTATTTACATAGCATTGACATTGTATTACGTATTATAAGTAATCTGAGATGACTTGAAGTGCAAAAAAGGATTTCATAGGTTATATGCAAATGTGACACCATTCTATATAAAGGACCAGAGCATCTAAGAATTTGGGTGTCTATGGGGGTCCTGGAACCAATCCCCCATGGATACTGAAGGATGATTATGACATATAAATTGACACTGGGGGTTTGTCATAGAGGTCTGGGTCCAGGATCCCAAACTTCTCTTTCCACCCTGTCTCCATCCACCTCCGCCCCTCCCATGATTTCCTCATACTCTACATATTCCCAACCAAGCCCGTCGCTGTCCCCAAACTGGCAGTTTCCCCAGCTTTTGTTGGCTGCCAGTGTCATCTCATCACATGACCAACAGCCATCACATCTCTCTCTTAAGTTCTGTGGCCCTTTGTGTTCACCTGCATCTCATCTACAGTACATAGTGTCTGGGGACATTGCCTAAACTTGGAATTTGCAAGTCTTATTATCCCAACGACATTACAAACTCCTTTAGGATAGAGAATGTGTGTCATATTTCTTGTGCCCTAGTAAGTCAGACTTGTTGTGCTGAGGTCCCCCAAAGTCACAGTTTTAGACCAGCCCTAGGCTGGAGGAGCATAGAACTTTCCTAAGGTGAAATCCAGGGACTCCTGAGTTCAAAATGGAGTGACTCAGCCTGGCCACAGCTTCCTCTTCCACCTGGAATTCTGGTCCCAATTAGTAGGTGTTGCAGTCATTGCTGGGTGCACAATAAGCTACCCCTAAACGTAGAGGCTTAAAATAATAACAATCATTAATCTTGCTCATGAATCTGCCTTAGAGCAGGTGGAGGCAGGGAAGATTTGTCTCTTACCAAGTAGCGTCATCTGGGGCAGTTCAACTGGGGACTGAAGGATTCACCTCCTATAGAGCTCAGACACAGCTAGCAAATTGGGACTGATAGGCAGCTGGAAACTCTGCCAAAGCTGAGAGCCAGGGGCCTTGATTCCTTGGCCTTTGATCATCTGCAAGTAGCCTGGGCTTCCTCACAACATGGCGGCTGGTTCCCAGGTATGAACATCCTCAGAGATAGCCTGGTGGGTATTGAATTGCTTTTAATGGCCCAGCCTCATGAGTTCACATAGCATCACTTTTGCCATACTGCCTTGGTCAAGGCAGTCACAAAGATCCACTGAAGTTCAATGTGGGAGCCGGGGGGACACAACTCTGAGTTGGGGAGTATTGAAGTTCTGGAAGAGTATGTAGGACTGGAAATATTACTGTGGCCATATGGGGCTTGTTATTTGAGAACACAATCACACCTTCCAATCAAGGCCAAAGTAAGACCTTTAGAGACCCTTAGCATTAAAAGTTTTATGGCACAACTTTCCCAGATGTTGACTTGGAGCTCAAGAAACTCTTTGTTAACAAATCAAATCCAGGGTAGAGGATGCATCTCAGTGGTAGAGTATGATCCTAACATGCATGAGACCCTGGGTTTAATCCCTAGCAAAGAAAGAAAGAAAGAAAGAAAGAAAGAAAGAAAGAAAGAAAGAAAGAAAGAAAGAAAGGAAGGAAGGAAGGAAGGAAGAAAGACATTGAATCCAAGGCAGCTACAATATAATACATCCTATATGATCTCATTCATATTAAAACATATTCACTGGGACTGGGGTTGTGGCTCAGTGGTTGGTGCTTGCCTAGCACTGGGTTTGATCTTCAGCATCACATATAAATAAATTAAATAAAGGTATAGAAAATACGACAACATTATAAAAAGAAACATATTCAAAAAATTCTGTGTTTCTGTGTATATGTGTGTGTTTGGAGAGCATTTCTCTTAAATCTTAGGAAAGAAGCATCCGAGAAATTAACAATGGTCATTTCTGGAAAAGGGACTTGGATTTGGGGACAGTGGGAATAACATCAGGAACTCACTCATGTAGCTTGACTAATTTATAGTGCAGATGTGCTCTAGTGTTAGTTGGATAATTAAAACTAGAAGGAAAAAACTACAAAAGAAAGGAAAGGAAGGAAAAATAATACAAAGGTTTTCATATGATATTAGAATGAAAATCAAAATCCTTAACATGGCCCATGTGATGTTAGATTATTGTGCCCAACTTTTCACAGCCCACACCATTTGCCATCTGATTGCACACCTTCTACCAGACTAGGTAGAGGGTATGTCCTTGATCCATGCATCACTAACTTGGGGGTTGGCATTATGACTTACTTTGGCCATTGGAACATGGGCAAAGAGGCATTTTTCCAATTGCCTTCTTGAGTTGACCCTCAGCCACAAGAAGAGCTTGGCCCAGGTAGCTGTTTCTCCTTTAAGCTTGGTCCCAGAATGAGAGAAACGTGGCGTTGTCCTGAGCCAAATCCAAAGTCAGGCACCTACCCTTGGCCTCTAGAGCTACAGCTGAAGCCCACTGAACTACAGGCAATTGAAAGGGCTAAAAGTGGGAAATAAATGCTTGCTGTTCAAACCACTGGGAGCTATTTGTTAAGCGGCATTATCACAGCAGAAACCTGACTAGTGCACTCTCTAAAATCCTGAGTAATCTGGCCTTTGATGACCATTCCAACCCCATCTCTCTTTATATTGTCCTTTTGTTCACCAAATTCTAGCCACACTGGCCTTTGTTGGTGTTTCAAAGGCTTATATTCTTCCCATGATAGACTCTTGCTGGACTGTTTTTTATCCTTACCCTGGCTAACTCCTACTCATGACTCATGTCTCAGAAGGACCTCATCCAAATGTACACTACCTCCCATCTAAGTTTCCTCTTGTTTGCCTCTCTGATAACATCCTGTCTGTCCTTCATGGAGTTAATATTCCTGACACCGTTTATAATTCAACACCTCTACCATGTTTGAATTTCGGTATAAACAGTCTTCCGCTTATGATGATTCAACTTAGACTTTTTTGATACAAAAGTGATAACATTCAGTAGAAGTCATACTTCAAATTTTGAATTTGGATCTTTGCCCAGGCTAGTGATAGACAGTAGGACACTCTCTCCGGGTACTGGACAGCCGTAACCAGCTGCAACGTCCAGTCAGCCACGCGATCACAAGGGGAGGCGGCTCAGCTGCTCTCGTGTGCTGGATTCAATAAATGACAGGAGACGCTCAGTACTTCATTATAAATTAGGTCCCCTGTCAGATGATTTTGCTCAACTGTAGACTATAATAAGTATTCAATGCACATTTAAGGCAGGCTGGGCTGAGCTACCAAGTTCATAGGTTAGGTTTTTAAATGCATTTTCAACGTATGATATTTTCAACTTGCAATGGCTTTTTTGGGATGTTAACCCCATCATAAGCTGAGGAGTGCCTGTACTGTGAGCTGCATGAGGGCAGGGACCATGCTTATTTTTTTCATCCAATAATAACCAGGTGCCAGGCAGAGTGGTGTATGCCTGTAATCCCAGCAGCTCTGGAGGCTGAGGAAGGAGGATCGGGAGTTCAAAGCCAGCCTCAGAAACAGCGAGGCCCTAAGCAACTCAGTGAGACCCTGTCTCTAAATAAAATAAAAAATAGGGCTGGGGATGTGACTCAGTGATTGAATACCCCTGAGTTCAATCCCCAGTACCAAATAAATAAATAAATAAATAACCATGGAATTGTGTCCAGGACATAGTGCTTTATTAAATAGATGAAGGTGACTAAATGCTTGCAGTCAGGCCTCAGGAATCACAGGAGGGCTTCTTTCTCAGCAAAACCTGGGATGCAATGAAGGAAGCAGCATTGAATCTGAACCTGAGAGTCTGGGCAGCATTTAACGCAGGCAGAGACATGGCCTTGGGGTGCTCCAATGAGTCTAGGGAGCAGAGAGGGCTGGGGCCATTAGGCTAGGCCAGGCCATTAGTACTGAGACAGGGGAGGTACGGGGGCCTTCTCTACCCAGCTGTGGAGCTCCAACATCTTCCCACAGCTAGCTGGGAGTCATGGATGGGCTTTGAGCAAAGACAGGAAGTAAGAAGGGTCAGAAGGGCCAGGGCTGTGGCTCAGAGGTAGAGCAGTCACCTAGCAGGCGTGAGGCACTGGGTTCCATCCTCAACACCACATAAAATAAAATAAAGATATTGTGTCCACCTAAAACTCAAGAATAAATATTTAAAAAATAATAATAATAATAAAAATAAAGGGTCAGAAGAAGTCTGTTCTCGAAGGCCAGTAGCCTGGGCATGGGGCAAAGAGGGCAAGGAATGAAAGCTATCCGGTCATGGCTGGGGACAACACAGAACAGCCCTCCCACTGAAGGAGCTTGGTAAATATTTGTTGGCAAGAATGAGTGGATATGGTGGGGAAAAAATATTTTTTTTGTACAAGGGAGTGAACCTAGGGGCACTCGATCAGTGAGCCACATCCCCAGTCCTTTTTATTTTTCATTTTGAGACAGGATCTTGCTAAGTTTCTTAGAACCTTGCTAAGGCTAGCTTGGAACTTGCAATCCTCCTGCCTCAGCCTCCTGAGCCACAAGGATTTCAGGTGGAATAATGTCTGGTTTTGCCTTCAATGACTAGAGGGAATGGAAATGCTGACTCAGTGAAGACAGAAGAGTGGGCTGGTTTGATGGGGAAGAGAGTAAGTGTACTTTCATGCTTGTTAAATTTAAGCCAGGGCTGGGGTTGTGGCTCAGTGGTAGAGCGCTTGCCTGGCATGTGTGAGGCACTGGGTTCAATCCTCAGCACCACATAGAAATAAATAAATAGGTCCTCACTAACTTAAAAAATTTAAAAAAACAATTGAGCCAGGTGCAGTGGCCCACACCTGTCATCCAATAATAACCCGGTCTAGAGGCTCAGGAAGCTGAAGCAGGAAGATCACAAGTTCAAAGCCAGCCTCAGCAACTTATCAAGGCCCTGCCTCAAAATAAAAATAAATCAATAAAAGGGACTAGAGATGCGGCTCAGTGGTTAAGTGCCCCTAGGTTCAGTGCTTGGGGATTGAATTCTGTGTAAGCACCGATCACCCAGAAGGCAATTTGGAGAGGAATCTCAGGGCGTAGGGGAACAGCTAGAGACATGGCCTAGTGTGGCTTTCCCCAAAAGCAGACCCTAAGACAAGGATTTGTGTGCTAGTGGTTTGTGGCGAGGCAATCTCCAGAAACACTAAGAGGCAGGTGGGGAGGTGAGACAGGGAAGGGACAGGAGCCACTAAAGGAGTCAATTGCAAGCAAATGAGCTCTGGGGGCCACTGGAGCTTAATCGTGCTGGGAGTTCTGGAAGACAGTGAGCACAGGCGTGCCCTGGCCACACACGTGGACTCCCTCAGTACTGGCTTGTGGGCTCCTCCTGGGGACTACTTATTTCTTGGCATTTCCACATTGCCATGCACACAGGAAGAGAGGGCCCTGGTGGCCAAAGAAAGCCCTCAAGCAAGGAAATGCAGGTTGTGGCCTCTGGAAATGAGTAGCCACAGACAGAAATGTTAAGTTCTTAACCCTTTATGTGCCAGGCATGCCCCTGGATACTTGCAAGTATTTCCATGTTCTATGTTCACAAGAACCATTTCAAAGATGGGGAAACAGGGTCCAGGGATGTAGCTCAATGGCAGAGTGCATGGTTGGTATACATGAAGTCCTGGGTTCCATCCCCAGCACCAAAAAATAATGAAGGAGGAGGAGGAAGAGGAGGAGGGGAAGGGGAAGGGGAGAGGAAGAGGAAGAGGAGGAAGAGGAAGAAGAAGAAGAGGAGGAGGAGGAAGAGCAAAAATCACCCTTAGAGCGATATGTGGCAGGTCACTGGAAACCACTCTGCCACAGGGACTAGCCAGGAAGACATGAGGTCATGTGTCTACAGGACATTGGTGCGACTCAGAAACTCCCATCCCCAAGGGCCCACTGTTGCAAGGGGAAATGAATAGAGAAAACTCAGAAGAACCATAATGATGATGGCCATGCTAATAACTTGTCACAAAAGACCAAGTTTGAAGAGGAGGTGGAAACCCTCTGTTGCCAGTGGGCAGGACCCATAGTAACTGGAAGATTCTGCAGGAAATGAAACATTTCAATGGCACTGCTGCATGGACATGGGAGAGCTCCTCCACAGCACCTGTGCCTGAGGACCAGGACCAGAACATTCCCCGGGGAGTTGACTCTGGGGGGGGGGTGTCTTCCATGGGGCTGCCCTCACTGAGCGCCAGCCTGCACAGTGGATCTCACTCCTGCACAGACGAGAGAAATACCCAAAGGCCACAGATGAAACCCCGAGCTTTCTCAGCCACATCAAGGACAAGTATAAAGGAAATTAATTTATCGATGCTATGTGGAGGCAGAGCTGGTTTTGAAGAATTGTAGCAAACGGCTGGGAAAACATGGACCAGAAAAAATTGGAAAGCTCAGTTAATGTTAAACAAATTATTAATCATTAACAAGAGTTGGAAAACAGGCCTGTGACGGCGGAGGAAACGAAGTGGGGGCAGGAAGACCGCAGAAGGGAGGTGCTTACCTGTCCTCAAGTGCGTGAGAGATCATTCTCGTCCTCCTGTTGTCATTCGGTGATTATGCTGGGGGGGGGGGGTTAAAGGGAAGGGTCCTTATATCAGAGTTACCCAAAGAGCTTTTATGCTTTTGTAGTTGTTGTTGTTGGAGTAGTTGTAGTTGGCTATACATCCCCAGCCGTTTTTCTTTTTTATTTTAAGACAGAGTGTCAGTAAATTGCTGAAGCTGGCTTTGAACTTGTGATCCTCCTGCCTCAGCCTCCTGAGCCACCAAGACAGCTTTTTCAAAATACAGGCGACTCACGCTAGCTTTAGCAAATCCTTCAGGACGCCTGTCTCATGCTCACTTTGGCATCTGACATCTGATATCCTAGTTCTTGTCAAAACTGCTATTTCGTGTCCCAAGTGTTGGCCTCACCGCGTCTCGCCCTTCTACTGGGAAGCAAAGAGCTGTCAGGGAGTGTCTCCTCCCATGTGCCCTCTCTCACAATACCCAGGCGAGACCACTGAGCCCCTGAGAAAGGGACCTGGATGGCTCCATCTGTCCTTGTCCTCTTCCCGGCCTCCCCACCGTGCCCAGTACATAGCACACTCCTGGATGTTGGACGGGGATGCAGGCATACTCTCACTTCCAACTGGGACAACCATTTCCAGGCATTTCCTCAAAACCAGGCAGATCACCGAAGGGACTTGTGGCCTCTCCCCAGGTGAAAATAGTAAAAAGAAAAATACCCACTTGGCGACAGTAGAAAATGAGGCCAATGGCCTCTTGGGGACATTGTTAGTTCCCTCAGCCAGAAGAAGCCACAGCAATGGGCTGGGCTCGATCTATGCTGTCACAGGGCTTCCCCTGCGGCTGAGGTCCCATGGGGACCACGACTGTCATAGCTGCAGTGGCTTTCCGCACTGCCGTGGCTGTCGTGGCAAGCCTGAGCTCCCTCAGGAAGGGCTGCTCAGCAGATCCCCACCAGACGGCCCTTGTCCCAGGCCCCGGGTGATTTATGGCCACATCCGCACACACACAGTCACTCATCCCGTCCGCAGACTGAATCTGGGCTAAGGCCCATAAAATAGGCAACAGCTATTGGCAAATTCATTAATTAGGATTCTGTTTGTACTTTTATTGTGAAGGAAAATCATTTGTCAGCTTAAAGTCAGACCCAGCGCCTGATGAGAACTGTTATTCTAAGAAGGTATCGACTGACGGCTCTGCGGCAGCCTCTCTCTCTCCCCATCCCAGCCTCCACACTCACCCCTGCTCAGCCAGAGAAAGCCCCCTGTCCCTCTGCTCCAATCGGGGCCTGTGTGACCATTTGGTAAATCACCTTCCCTATAGAACATCCCCACTTCCCTGCCCACCTAACCTGGCTTTTCTTCAGGGAAGACACTGGGCGACAGCCCTCTGCCAATTCCAGACACTGAAGCTTCCTGACTCAAAGCCAGTCATGACAATTCCATTTCCTGCCCCAGTGATACAATTGTGACCAAGGAGGTTGAGCAGAAGTTGGCTAGGGCTCTTGGAAATGGGCTGGTGGGAGAAGCATTCTCTCATCAAGCCTTTGAACTTGTGCTGGAAGATGATTCATGTTCCAATGAAGAGCAAGATGGAGGACCAACACTGACATGTGGAGGGCAGTAGAACAAAATGGCGGAAGGACCTGGGGCTTCCATGACATCAATGAGCCCCAAATCACCAGCCAGGAATTGTCCTGCTTCTGGATCTCTTGGTTACAGAGAAAAAATATCTTCCTAAGAAAGCCTCGAATATAACTGCAAACATCCTGCGTGCACACGTGCTCAGAAACACACACACACACACACACACACACACCATGTAATTGCCCTATATGCAGATGTCTCTGATAAAGGTTGAGCTGTGTTCCCCTCAAAATTCATCTTAACTTTGTAATTCCTGATACCTCAGATGGTGACCTTATTTGGAAAAAGGGTCATTGCAGGTATAACTAACTAAAATGAGGGTTGGGGGTGTACCTTAGTGACAGAGCCCTTACCTAGTATGCACAAGGCCCTAGATTCCATTCCCAGAGCCTCAAAAAGAAAAAAAAAAGGAGAAAGAGAAATTTTAAATGAGGTTATATGGTGGAGTAGGCCCCTCATCTTATGTGACTACTACCCTTATAAAAAGGGGAAGTTAATGGGATGCAGAGGTGCCAGGCCTATTGTCCTAGTATCGGGATGCTGAGGCAGGAGGATCGCAAGTTTGAGGCCAGCCTGGGCAACTTAGAGAGATCCTGTCTGATAATAAAAATGGATGGGGATGTAACTCAGTGGTTAGATGCCCTGGGTTCAATTCCTAGTGCCAAGAAAGGGGGATGGGTAATTTGAGTACAGATTTGGGGGGCAGGTAATTTGGGCACATAAGGACTGAAGTCATTTGACCACAAGCCAAGGAACTACCAGAAACTAGGAAAGAAGTCTGGGCCATATCCTTCTCCAGCATCTTCAGAGAGGACATGGCCCTGCCAGACAACTTAATGTTGAACTATGAGACAGTACATTTCTGTTATTCAAGCCACACAGTCTGTGGTACTTTGTCACAATAGCCCTAGCAAATGAATTTCAGTCTCTTACATAAAATTCAGGGCCATTGTAGTATATGGAAATGTGCTTCACCTATCAAGGACCCTAAGGCCAAGGTCATATGTTTTTGATAGAGATCAGGTCTTCTCTAAGTTGTGAAGTCCCTGCAAGCATCTCAGATGCAGAACTAGCTGGGCGGGCCAACTGGGAAGCCGCCCAGGGCACCAGTCTATTAGAGGGTCCAAAATACCACTGGAATAAATAGAAATATCCATGCCAGTTGACGCAAGTTTCCACAAGCTCCTACCAAAGTCAACAGCAGCCTTATATGGAAATTTAAAAAACACCCCAAGCTGGCACTGACCCCTCTCTTTGGGTATTTTTGTCGTAGACACATATAGCTGCCATCAGCTCAAGTTCTCAAACCAAATATAGCATGGCGTAGCTGTCTTATTTACCACAAACAAGGCTTCATTTTATTGTATAATTTGCAAACCCTTCAATATGCTCCCCCTACAAATTGTCTGCCTTGAGAAATTGCCAAAGACAACTGATGTGAGGAAAAGTTCTACCAAAAGGCTAAGACATTTGGCCATTTTTTCAGACCATTAATTTTTCTCTAGCCAGGGGAGGTAGACCAGTAAGTAAATCTGTCTGCACATGAGGTTTTTAAATTAATAAGTTTGGCAGAGCCCTCTCCTCCACTTAGAGTATCCTTTCTCTCCTTTTTCCACGCTAAGAAAATCAGCAACTTGAGCTTGACACAAGGCCACCCAGAATGAAGACTACATTTCCCAGCCTTCCCCAGGCGGCAGTGGCCACATGGAGAAATTCTGGCCAATGAGATGGAATCAGAAGTATCACGTGATAGTCCTGGGTACTTTCCTTGCCAAATAGTTGTGGACACCTTCGGCTGCTGCTTCTTGGTCCTTTCTTCCTTTCTCCTGGCCACACTATGGACATGCTGACTGGTCTCCAGGTCACCTCATAGTCAAAGATGTCAGAGCTGTGGGATTCAAGGAGCCTGGGTCCCAACAGACTCCATAAAGCAGAGCTTCCATGTCAGCCATACACTACCCAGCTGGAACAGACATGCAAAAGAAGAGGACACCTCTGCCTTTTCAGGTCTCTGTGCCACATATGGTCAAATGCTGTTCTGATAGGAAATCTGCCCATATGAAGAGGCACCAAATTATTGCCCTTCATAAAGTGCTGGTGTGTCTTGGTTTGACCTGATTCAAGCAAAACTGGCTTTCTCTCTTGGGCTGGATTCCGCAAAGTCACTTCTGAGTGGTAGGTGACAGGATGGCGACCCAATGAACAGAGAGATCAGGCATTGGAAGAACAAGGTCCCAACTCTCAAGTCCCATGTGAACAGAAAGCAAGCTATGAGCCACCAGGGTATGTCTGAATCATAGCTATAAATTCTTTGATATTTCTCCTATGAAGAGATGAAATGTTGAGCTGGGGCGGTGTGGATCAATGGTAGAGCACTCACCTAGCATGTGTGAGATCCTGAGTTCCATCCCCAGTACTGGAAAAAAAAAAAAAAGATGAAATGTAAACCTAGTGCCGTAGCACACACCTGTAATCCCAGCAGCTCAGGAGGCTGGGGCAGGAGGATCAGGAATTCAAAGCCAGCCTCAGCAAAAGCGAGGCTCTAAGCAACTCAGTGAGACCCTGTCTCTAAATAAAATACAAAAAAAGGCTGGAGATGTGGCTCAGTGGTCAAGTGTCCCTGAGTTCAATCCCCGGTACCCGGGAAAAAAAAATGAAATGAAACTTCCTTCCACTTGAATGTAAGCCAGCCTCAGTGACTGGCTTCTAACATACAGAAATATGGCAGGAATGATGCCGAGTGACTTCTGGGCTGCTCCAGAGAAGATATCATGGCTTCTATCTGGTTTTCTCTTAGGATAATCAGTCTAGGGGTCCATCTGCCATGTTTTGAATAAGTTAAGCAGCCACTTGGAGAGGACATGTATGGGAGTCTGATGGACCCATCTAGCTAACGTCCCAGCCAACAGCTGGCACCAACCAGGAGACAGCACAATCCCCAGCTCCCAGCTGACAGTGAATGAAACCGAGAAGACCTGTCCTGCTGAGCCCAGCCCAAATTGTATATTTGTAAGCAATATTAACATTATCATCATTTCAGATTTTAGAATGGTTGTTATACAGCAAGAGATCATTGCAACAGCTGCCTGTTCTGCCCACATCCTGCTAGCCAGCCTACGTGGGCCTTCAGTTGCCACAGAGGCTTCTGGAAAGTTCCAACCTCATTTCAGTGGGTTCCTGAGAAGACAGGAGTTCCGGGCCACACCTGGGCTGGTGGGCTAAAGAGGGCAGAGGCTGGTGGAATGAAGTGTCCAAAGAGGGAGAGGTTAGGGTGGAGAGAACCAGCTGCCCTCCCCCTGCCTGGCAGTTCTAACCAGAAAGCACGTGTATGCTCGTGTGCATGTGCACGCGCGCACACACACACACATACACACACACACACATACACGTGAACACAAAGATGAACTTCAGGCCACAATCCCAACCAGGAGTCCACATGCCACACTATACACTCCCCATCTTGTCACCTAAAGATTCACCTGGTAGGGGCCACCTGACAGGCCCTCACTCTATGCCATGAAAGTCAGTGGCATTACCTACACGGGTCCTGACATTTCCAGGACTTGCTTTTTTTTGTACCAGGGATTGAACCCAGGGGTGCTTAACCACTGAGCCCCATTCCCTGCCCTTTTTCTATTTTATTTAGAGACGGGGTCTCACTGAGTTGCTTAGGGTCTCCCTAAGTTGCTGAGACTGGCCTCAAACTTTCAATCCTCCTGCCTGAGCCACTGGGATTACAGGTGTGCACCACCAAAGCTGGCTTCCAGAAGGGTTTCTTGAAATAAAACCTGAGGCCCAGCAGCAGTAAGAGAAGGATGAAACAATCTCCCAAGACACCTAACTTGTAGGAGCATCGCTGAGGCTCTGTACCAAGAGCCAAAGGTCTCTCCCTGCTTTGCGCTTTGAACTTGAGTATATTTATGTTTGACTTCCCCCTCCTCTATCCTCCCCCCACTCATTTAAAGAAGAAAAGACAAAAGAAGGGGAGAAAGGGAGGAAGGAAGGAAGAAGAAGAAGAAGATGGTAGGAGGATCTGTACTTCCGGCTCAAAGACACTGTCGCCTCCTGGCTGTTTCCTCTCTCACCCTTAAGGGGGCCATTCGGAAAGCCCTTAGGTACTCTGCTGCCATCTGCCCTATTTGAACACAAGCCCAGTAGAACTGGGTTGCAGGCGACATCAACAATCTGGCAGGACTCCAAGACTTCCAGGTTAGGACCCCAGCTTGCCCCACGGAGCAAGGCTTTGTCGTGCAGTCATTCAGCAAACTCAAGATGGATATTCACCACACAGCTGTGAGCCAGGCCCTGCGCACAGGCGCCACACCACACAAGGCACATGGGTCCCTGCTTTCTTCTGGGCAAGATGGACAACAAGCAAACAAATGAGCATATGACAGATGGTAGCAAGTTCCAAGGCAAGTGCAAGTGGGGAACTCTCTCAGGTGACCCACAAGCTGAGGTCTACAGGGCACAAAGAAGCCAGGCATGTGAGCATTGGATGGAAAAGCATTCCAGCTAGTACAGAGGCTCTGAGGCATGAATGAGTGTGGTATGCTCTAGAAAGAACAAGAAGGTGCTGGGCACCGTGGTGCACGCCTGTAATCCCAACACCTTGGGAGACTGAGGCAGGGGGATCACAAGTTCAAAGCCAGCCTCAGCAATGGTGAGGCGCTAAGCAACTCAGTGAGACCCTGTCTCTAAATAAAATACAAAATAGGGCTGGGGATGTGGCATCTGAGTTCAATCCCTGGTACCACCCCCCAAAAAAGAACAAGAAGCTCAGTGTGACTAGCTCGGGTTTCCCGAGACAGTGATAGGAGAAAATATCATGGGGCTGGGCATGCCACGATAAGAAGCAGGGATTTCAACTGGGCTCAGGAAGAGAAGGTGATCTAATCAGAGTTCTCCTTTTTAATATTTTTTGTTTTGTTTATTTATTGTTTTGTTTTGGTTTTGGTTATTTTTTTAGTACCAGGGATTAAACCCAGAGGCACTTAACCACCGAGTCACATCCCCAGACCTTTTAATGTTTTATTTTGAGACAGGATCTCACAAAGTTGCTTAAGGCCTTGCTAAGTTGCAGAGGCTGGCCTGGAACCTGCAATTCTCCCGCCTCAGCCTCCAGAGCCACTGGGATCACAGGTGTGCGCCACCGCGCCAGCCAGAGTTCTCATTTTTAAAAGAGTGCTCTGCTCAGAAGATAATAAGGGGAAAACAGTAATGCAGTGAAGAGAGCTGGGAGACATGACCTTACCCGACTGGTCAAAGTAAACATCGCCAGGACCCGGACAAGCGGACATCACGTGCCTCCTGATAAGCATGCACCAAGGGCAACCATCAGTTGAGCAGCATTTCTATCTTACATGCAGAACCTGAATCTAGTCACCAGAAATGTCAGACAAAGCCAAACTCTGAGGCAGTCTGTACTCTTCAGAAGTATTCATGCAGTGAAAGGCAAGGACAGACTAAGGAACTGTGCCAGATTAAAGGACATTGGAGGGACACAATTGAATACAATGTACAATTCGGGATTGGATCCTGGACCAGAAAAAAATTTTTTTTTGTTATGAAGGACATTTGTGGGGCAACTGATGAGATTGCAATAAGATCTATAGATGAGGTCATAGTATTGTATCAGTGTTACTATCCTGATTTTGATAAATAGTTCTGTGTTTATTGAAGAGAATGTCCTTGTTATTGTTATTGTCATGTTGTTGTTGTTGTTAGGAAATATATTCTGAAATATTTAAGGGTAAAGGGTAAAGGAATATCGTATCTACAGCTTCAAAAATTTCAGGGAAGACATAAATGTATGTGTGTAAGAATGTGTGTGGAGAGAGAGACAGAGCGGGACATAGTGGCACACACCTGTAATCCCAGCAACTCCAGAGGCTGAGGCAGGAGGATTGTGAGTTCAAAGCCAACCTCAGCAAGGTAGCAAGGCCCTAAGCAACTCAGCAAGACTCTGTCTCAAAAAAGAAAAAGGGCTGGGGACGTGGCTCAGTGACTAAGCACCCCTGGGTGCCATCCCCGGCACCAAAACAAAGACCAAACAGGCAGAGAGATCATGCCTGCCAACTGGTAAGAATATCAGCACTGGGGAAATGTGGATAAAAGGGATACGGGAATTCATGACTCTAGTTTTGCAACCTTTCAAGTCTGAAATTATTTCAAAAGCAGAACTTCATGAAATAGAAATGAAAGAGGTCCCTCTGGCCACTGGGTGGGGTATAAATATTGGGGGAAGGGGCAGCGGCTGGAAGAAGCGGGGGCAGGGGACAGCCTAGGATTCCCTGCCTGGAGAAGACATGGCCGCAGCTTTCAGACCTCAGAGAAATCAAGATCCAACAGGTTTCCTGTCTCAAGAAAGCCACTCAGTCCCCTGCTGTTGTGCTAACAAGGGCCCCAGCCGGTGCCCACGGAAAGCTGCCTTCCACCTTCCTTTGCAGCCCCGCAGAAAAGCAATCAAAGGATGGATCCCAGGGAGGGAGGCCGGGCCATGGGACCGGCTCTCCGCTGCTGGAGGGCGATCAGGGGCTACGGAACCTGCTGATGGCCTCTCCGAGTGTCCCCCACCCCCAGTCACCCTCTAGGCCAGCCGCGGTCCCTCAGGAAATAAGGCTCTCCAGGCCCCAGCAGACCTTGGCCGAGACCCTTTGGTCGGGAGCGGGGGCAGCCAGGCTCGGTTCGGAAAGAATAAAGGAACAGGCTCTCTCCGGGGGCCGCCCCTCCTCGGCCGGGTGCGGGGACGCGTGGCGCAGGCAGCAAGGCTGTCTAAACAAGCAGGGGCTGAGCCGCACACCAGGCGCCACACTCATTAAACAGGGGGCCCGCCGCAGGGCTAATCTGACAGGCCGCCTCCAGACGCCCGGGGGCTGCAGGTGGACGGGGCGCCTCGGGCGTGCGCGCGTCTCGGAGAGACCGGGTGGTCCGAGGATCCCGGAGCCATGCAGTGGCGACATGGTATGGAAAAAGCCTCCCTTTCCCGCCCTCCTCCACCGTGCTCTGAAACCAGCCGCGCTGTGGGGAAGGCCAGAGGGAGGTTTCCACACCCCGCAAGGGCGCCTTGGGGAAAGGGACTTCCATGGAACTTCTTTCCCGGCTCAGCGGGTCCCCATCGGACTCCCGCAGCCTGCTCTGCTGGATTAGAGGCATCAGGAAAAGGAGGCCAAAATGTAGACGTGCTGATAGATGGCTATCAGCAGGCCCCTAGGAGTCCCGGCTCCCTTAGCCTCTGCCACTCTTTCCTGGAGACGCCCGCTGAAGGCGCGGTGACTCAGACGCGCCAGAATTCAGAGCAGCCAGGGCCGTGGGTCTGGGTAGGGATGTCGGCCTGTGTGTCAGGCCCCGCCTGGCGCCCGGCCAGCTGGGAGGTTGGGAGGCTGGGAGGCTGGAGGTTTGCAGGCTCATAAAAAGAAATTGCTTGTTCCTCTGCCAGACGAGAATGCGCCAGGTTGGGCGGGGAGAGAAGAAAGGCCAGGCGCTGCTGGGGCCGGCACATTCACGCCCAAGATAGTGTCCTCCTGCCGTTCGGGAGGCTGGCAAAGATCTGCCGCAGCTGCGCTGGGAAGGACTGTGCCTCTGACCCAGTTGCAGGTGACCCAGTTCCAGGTGAAGAAACTGGAGCCCCCTCACCCCAGAGATGGAATGCCTTGGCCTCAGGCTCCCACCAATACCTGCCCACGCCCCTCCACACACACTTCTCTGTGACAGAGCAGCATCTAGGAAATTTGGGGACATAAATAAAGGGCGATCTCCCCCCTTGCAAGTTAGCCCAGCCCCTCCCGTTTTCACTGCCCAGGCTGGGGCAAGCCTGGATGTTTTCCAGTGTTTTCGACTCTCTTTCCTCCTGTCTTGAAATGGCCCCCTCATCCAGCAGTATTTTCAAACTAGGTTCACATGTAGGAACATTCGTGTGTGTGGGTGTGGGTATGTGTGTGCGCATGTGCATGCCTGTGTGCATACGCACAGGTGTATGTGTGTTAATTAATTCCAATCCATCACACACAGATACTTTGGCAAAGTACAATAAAAATGATTTGCTAGAAAAATGAAATGAACAGGAAGTACAAGGCCTGGATTGTAAGGCCAAACTTTTATCGGTAGATTGAAGAGAAGTAGACATACTCTGTCATCTTGCTGTCAAAGCTTCCAAACACTTGATCCTAATTTCTGAGTTTAGTTCTTAGAGAACACGTGCCAAACAGTTTGTGGACTGGCACTAGCCCTCAGAGCACACTTTGTGTTGCAGCAATGAAAAGTCAAGGTCAAGTTCTGGGGCTGGGGATGGAGCTCAGTGGCAGAGCATTTGCCTAGCATGCATGTGGCCATGGGTTCCATCCCCAGCAAGCACTGAAAAGAAAAAGAGAGAGAGGGAGAAAGCAGTAGGGTTCTAATGTCACCTCTAGTGCTTAACTGACTGTGTGGCGTCCCTCTGTGAGCTACACTGTCTTCACTTGTGCACAACAGACCCACAGTCCCCTCACTCTACAGTGAAACATGCCAAGGACAGTGCCAGTTCTCCACCCCATCTCCAGCTGGTCCGGTCTTTCTCAAGCAGTCCTGGACCTGACGGTGAGGAAACTTCAGTTGTATCCAGTACACTAAGTGCAAAGCCATTGCTTAAATGATCCCTTTAGACAAATCCTCGGGCTTGCTCAGATCCCCGCCCTCTGCCCCTCTCTTCTACTCAGTGGTGTTGGGCGCATGGGAAGGATAACAGCTTGCGCCAGTACTTCTCAAACTTGAACGTGCACACAGGTCCCTGGAAGCTTGTTAAAGTGCAGATGCTGACTCGGCGGGGTTGGTCCCTGAGATTCTGCATTCCTGTCAAGCTCCCAGGAGATGCCCAGGCTGCTGGTCTTCAGACCACATTTTGAACTGCAAGGGTTTATGGGGCATCATGCAGGGAGAGGAATCAGGTCTTTGGAGAGCCTTTCCATCCCCCACCACCGCCATCACAAGACACCCTGGAAACTTCCAGGTCTCCGCAGTGGAAGTGGGAAGTGACTGGTTGCTGGGGTGTGGACTGCCCTCTCTGACTGGAGTCTGAGGTTCAAGAACTCAGGGCTCAGGAGGCTTGAACCCCATCACCCCAGCCACTCAGGCCTCCCCTCAGTTCTCACTGGTGCCTTGGAATCCTTGAGGAGTCTGTGATGTCCCCCATCAGGACCCTGGTCCCACCCAGCAGCTGTCACTATGGTCATTCTCTACCATCCCCATGCAAGGACACCAAGGACCTGCCAGGCAGCATGGCCAGCCTCAAGGAACCAAGGGCAGCTCTGCTCACCAAGCAATGTCACCTACCAAGGTTTTCTTTTGTAATGTGGAGCCGGACCAGATGAGTGTCTGATGCCTCCTCAAACCACATCCTCCCAGACCTCCCAGTATAGCCAGGGACTGACACCACTGACCCAGGTACACACACCCCCTTCCCTGTCACTTCTGGAACATTCTTCCCTCTGGCCAGATCCCAGAGTGGGAGATCAGATTGCTTTCTGCAGCCCAAGGTCATCTTCCCACAGTCCTTCCAAATCAGCAGGAACAGCGTCTCCCATCCCTTTTTTATTTTTTATTTTTTATGTTTTTATTGTTTATTTTTGGTACTAGGGATTGAACCCAGGGGCGCTTAACCACTGAGCCCCATCCCCAGCCCTTTTTTTACATTTTATTTAGGGACAGGGTCTTGCTGAGTTGCTTGGGGCCTCACTAAGTTGCTGAGGCTGGCTTTAAACTCGTGATCCTCCTGCCTCAGCCTCCCAAACCACTGGGATTACATTCGTGTGCCACTGTGCCTGGCTCTTCCCATCCCTTTTGATCCATTCAGTAGGGACCAAAGAAATGTAGGAAACCTTTTGTCCCTGGACAATGCTTGACTTGCAACCCTAGGGACTCAAGTGGTCTAATTTGACCAAAGCTGAGCAGCGACTTCCTTGGTGGACACTGATAGCTGCTCTTTCTCCGTGTTCTGGAATCCTTCAGGGATCCCTGTGAAATTAACAGCCCCAAATGATCCCTGCTTCATTGGAAATGAAGGAACCTTTCTAGCCCCAAGAATCTATGAAAGGCCATCCTCTTGGTGACTTGGAAATGCAGCATACTTTCTAGGGAGACCAGCGACTGAGGCTTCAGATGGCTCCATCATGCCACAGATCATTCGTGAGCACCTACTGGGTATCAGGCACCAGTGGGGGACCAAGGGGACAGGGGAGCAGGCAGCCATGTTCCTGTGTTCAAAGTGCTTACAATTTCGGGTAATAACAGTATCAGGCCTCACCCCTGTAGCCCAGCCCCCAGCTCTCAGGCTCTTCTTCAGCCACTGAGAGCCACCTGGCAGGAATCATGTCCTCTGCGAGCTGCCCACCCTTGGTGACTGATGGCTGCAGAAGTATCACTTGGGGAAACTCAGTCTCCAAAGCTGGGTGTCCCCCGTCCTCTGCTTTTCACACAGCATGGCACTGTCATTGCTCCTTCTACAGGGAAGATGCCAGCTGATCACGGAGGGGAGAGCAGCCGGCACCTGACAACCTGGGCTATATCAAGGCTGACAGCCCTGTGCTGAATCAACCCAGGCCTGCGGCTCCACGCCAGAAGGGGAGAGGAGAGAATATTCCAGTGGGCTGTGGGCTTCTGCTAGTGTCTGGCTCTCAGTTTCCTCACCTCTGAGGGGTCTTTCCCAGCTCCAGTGCACAAATGGCTCACCTGTCCCTGAGGTAGTCAGAGACATAATAAGCTGTCCACACGGCCCACAGCCCTACTGCGGCCTACTCTGCCTCCTGCGAAGAGGCTCCACCCCCACCCCAGGCCCCCCAAAGTGTCTCACCCCTTCTGAGGGGGTCCTGAGAGCCAACAGGGCTCAGGAGGAAAGAGGGGCCCTTCTCTAAATATTTTCTCTCGAGGTTTGGTTGAAGGGAGTCACAACCAGTCCCTGCTGAGCCAACCAGGCCTGCCAAGAGCCACGTGAGGCTGGCCTTGGGGAAGAAACCCCAGGGTGCAGGGCTGGCCCAGCCCCAGGCAGCAAAGGGACAAGGCGAACCCTCCCCTTCTAGTTTGAGCCAGGGCACCTACTGTGGCTTGGAGCCCAGCACACCCCAGAAAGCAGCCTGCACCCTTCAGTCAGCTGCCGGGTGTTTGTTTCCACAGCTGCTGCTGCAGCCTGGCCGGTCCAGGGAGCAAAGGAATCTGTTTGTCTGAGGAAAAGAATGTGGTGGAGAGGCAGGAGGCGGGCCTAGGCAGCACAGCCTCGGCAACTCCAGAGCTCACCCAAACCAGCCAGCCTCACAGAGGAGTCACCCAGGGCCTCGGTGCCAAGGTCACAGGCTCAGAGACACTCTCCACACCTCTCCCCACACCCTCTAGGAGGCTCGGCTCCTCCATGGGCCAGGGCTTTGCCCAGAGTCTTCAGGACAGGTGCCAGGCTGGCATCAAATAGGCCTACCCGCCTGCCTGAGGTATTTTATTTACCTCTTTGTTTTACAGACAACCCCTCCCCCTCCTCCACACACACACACACACACACACACACACACACACAAAGAAGGAAATCAGTCAGTTGTGTGTGAGGAAAGAGCACGCAGGACCAAAAGCAAACAACTCCACAGCCAGGCCTGCAATGAGCCCTGAGACAAGGAAGCAGGGAAATGTCGCAGAGCCCTTACCCTCAGCCCCAAGGCCATTCTAGTGGCAACTCAGCCAACGGAGGCAGAGTTGGCTCAGAGAGGACAAAGGCTATGTGCCAAATGGGAGGTCCAGCCACAGGGCCCAGGCCTGTTATCCTTGTTCTAGAGAGTTCTGGGAAACCCATCAATAGCCCTGACAGGGCCAGTCCAAAGGTTACCCTTGCTTGGGTGGTTCTGGCCATGGGAACGCCCAAAAGAAGTGATCTGACTCTTTAGGCACTCTTGACCATACCCCTTCACCAACTCCTCAGACTGACCAAAAACTAGCCCTGTGACTCAGGACAGGGATGGAAAGGAGATGTAGCTTCCAGCACATTTTTCTAGTTTACATCAAGCTTCTATCTCTACATGATTTGGAAAATCCTCCACTGGTCTGGCCATGGTTGGGAATGCCTGTAATCACAGTGGCTTGGGAGGCTGAGGCAGGAGGATCACGAGTTCAAAGCCAGCCTCGGCAACTTAGTGAAGCCCTAAGCAACTCAGTGAGACTCTGTCTGTAAATAAAATATAAAAAGGGCTGGGGATGTGGCTCAGTGGTTAAGCGGCCCTGGGTTCAATGCCAAAAAAAAAAAAAAATCCTACTGCTAGTGTGATCTGGCTTCTGTTAATAGGACTGGAATATATAAAAAACAAATCCTTCCCTTCAGTTTTTCTTAGATAAATAACCTAGACATCACTGAGCACCTCCCTGGGTCAGCCTCTTGACATACAATACCTCTGAAAGGTTCTAGGAGGCAAAAGGACTTCCCAAGTTCATATAACAACAGTGACCAACGGAAGGTTAGGTCTTAGGCTGGGCTCTCCCTGAAGCAGCCCCTGAAACACGGATTTGGGGGCCAAGCAATTTGAGACTTGTACAGTGAGGCAGAGAGGAAAGCAAACAGCAAAGGAGATATCATCAAGCAAGTCACCAGACTGAGACACTGGGGTCCCAGCCCAGTGGGCTTCTCAGAGAGACCCCTTGGAAGACACCTCAGCATCAGACCACTTGGGGTGTGGGGAAGCTGAGTTATTTCTCCTCCGGTTCCCACCCACTCTTACCCAGGAGATGCTTCCTGGTGCATTGCCTCCAAGCCCTCCAGTAGGGTACTCACGTCCTTAGAGAATGTTCTGGATTGGAAAGTACCAAAAGAATCAGGGTTGAGCGTCAAGAATAATTGCTGCAGAAATTGACCACAATTCTATATGAACCCAAACTCTACTGGCCTCAGTGGGCTGCCCTTTACCTGGTCCCTAAGACTAGAATCTTCAGGACCCTCCAGCTAGTGTCTGATGAGGTCAGTCTGTCTATAGCAATGGTGGGAAGGGGAGGGAGAGATAGGGGCACACCAGTCTGTGCCACTTGAATGAGGTTGGGCTTTTGTGTTGGCCTCCAAATAAAGGATTGTGTTGCAGCCTGTAAGCTACACCAGGTAGGCTGCTCAGAGGGCTCTACACCCCCAGAGTGAAGACCAGGATCTGATCCCAGATTTACCACTGTGTCACCTTGGTCGGGAGGCAGAGCTGGGCCCAGATAAAATGAAAGCCATCTGCCCAACAAGGTCCAGCCACAGCCTCCAAGCCTGTTGTCCTTGTTCTAGAGCATTCTGGACAGCCCAGCAGTAGCCCAGGCAGGGCCAGTCCAAAGGTTACTGGCCTTTGGGTGGTTTTGGCCATGGGGGACCCCTGGCATCCCAAATGATCCCAGCACCTCTGTCCTTAACACTGAACCAGCCTCAGTCCCTCTAAGGCTTGTTCTAATAGTCAGAAGTGACAGGGTAGTCTTCCCACCACAGCACCTGGTTTAGAGCAGGAGCAGTTAGCCATTTTTTTTTTTTTAAGTAAAATTTATGTCACGTAAAATTCATTATTATCAGCATTTTAATGCTATACAACCACCACTACCATCTAATTTCAGAACATTTTGTGACCTAAAAAGGATCCCTGTACACATTAAGCAGCCATTCCCTCCCCTCCCCTCCCCCAAGCCCCTAGCACCCACTCATCTGTTTCCTGTCTCTACAGATGTGCCTATCATGAACATTTCACATAAATGGAATTATATAATATGAGGCCTTCTTTGCTCCCCCAGTCCTGGAGATTAAACCCAGAGGTGCTCTATAACTGAACTGTATCCCCAGCCCTTTTTATTACCCATTGATAGACATTTGGGTGTTTTCAGTTTGGGCTATTGTGAGTAGTGCTGCTGTGGACATTTGTGTAAGTTTTGTGTGGCTGTGTGTCTTCAACCCTCTTAGAGATACATCTCTATCTACAGATACATACAACTAGGAACAGAATTACTTCTGAAATGATACATGGAATCACATGGTGATTTTATGCTCAACATTTGGAGAAACTGCCAAATTGTTTGACCATAGTGGCTACCCCATTCTATTCTTCTACCAGGATGCAGGAGGATTCTAATTTCACCACATGTTCACCAACACTTGTGATTGTGATTTTCTTTTCCTTTTGTTTTTCTTTTCACAGCCATCCCAGGAACATGAGGTATCTCATTGTGGTTTAGGATTTGCACTTCCCTGATGACTAATGACATTAAGCATCTTTTCATGTGTTTATTGACCCATATACTTTTTTTTAAGATGTAAGTCATTCCAGCAGTAATTATCATGGGATTAAACAAATACTGAAGACTGTGGACTGAGGTCAATGAGGAGGGGGGACTCCAGAATACCAGGTCTCTCTTCCCTTGGTCCAGATGTCAGAACCACTACTTAGTTTCAAGAACTTGGGGTGTGGGGCCGGCTCAGAGTTAGGAGCAGCCCATAGACAGAAAAGGAGGAACATGTCACATCAATTGATATATCTACTGGTTTTCTTCTTTAGGTTAACTTTCCAAGATTAGCATCAGCAGGACAGGGGCTGGGGATGTGGCTCAGTGGTAGCGCGCTCGCCTGACATTCGTGGGGCACTGGGTTCCATCCTCAGCACCACATAAAATAAAATAAAGATATTGTGTCCACCTACAACTAAAAAAATAAATATTTAAAAAAAAGATCAACAGGACAAAGAAAAAAGGCAAAATTGTTGCACTTTAAAAAAATTTTTTTTAATCATAGATGGACAAAATACCTTTATTTATTTATTTATTTTCATGTGATGCTGAGAGTCAAACCCAGTGCCTCACACTTCGAGGCAAGCGCTCTACCACTGAGTCACAACCCTAGCCTATTGTACTTTTTTAAAACCACCTCAAGCTAAATGTTTTACTATGAGTTCCCAAGTCCTGGGTATCATTATAGTATTTTGCAATTTTTTAGCAACTACACATAAATTGTTTTATATTTTAATTTAATATTTGCATAATGTAAATATATAACCCACATTTAGGTACATTTTCTTTTTTTGTGACTTATCTGCGTGTTTATCATTTATTAGTATTTTCCTAACAGTTTGGATGAGTTCTTCCATAAAATAACTGTTATTAACCGTACTTTTTGTTTTCAGCCTTTTCTCTATTTATAATTTGGTTGCAATGTGATTTGGATGTTTTTTCCTTTGTGTTAGGCATTTTTTTATACATCTCTGTACAGTCAACCTTTATTTTTTATTTTCTGGTTGCTTCCATCACATCAAAACTTTAAAAATCCTTCCCCAGGGTAGAGCATGGATTTAACATATAATTCTCAGAGGAAAATATTTCCACCCCCAAGAAATCTCCCTGATGGATCATATGACATTGTTTTCTTCCTGTCCCCAAAGCCATCAAAGGAACACAGAGCAAGGGGAGTTCATTTATAGTCACTCTAAAGCACAGACTCTGGAGCCAAACTGCTAGGTTTAAACTCCAGCTCTGTAGTATGGGCAATTGGCTTAATTCTCTGTGCCTCAATTTCACCATCTGTAAAATGGGAATTATGTTAGTCCCTGACTGGTAGGCTTATTGAGAAGATTAATTGGTACTCTAAGTTTATCTAAGTTAGGCTGTGGTGAAGTGAGAGGGTTATGTGAGCACTTTTGTTTATTTATTTATTTATTTGTTGGTGCTGGGGATTGAACCCAGGGGTGCTTAATCACTAAGCTACATCCCCAGCCCTTTTTATTTTTTATATTTCTGGCAGGGTCTCGCTGAATTGCTTAGGGCCTTGCTAAATTGCCAAACGAGGTTGGCCTCAAACTTGTGATCCTCCTGCCTTGGCCTCCAGAGTCACTGGGATTACAGGTGTGTGCCACGGGCAAAGTGGGCACAAAGAGGACTAGAGACAGGACCAGCCAGCTGGGCTCCTGGACTTTGCCTGGCTTTTCCGCTTGCTGTGAGCTCAGGTTGTCAGACCTCCTGGCCCGCTAAACTGAGAAGGCATGGAATGTGCCTGCCTACCTGCCAGGGGCCTCCGAACCATTGTGATCTTTGTTTCTACGCACCCAGGGGGGGCAGTTAGGGATGGAAACAGCCCTGCTTGTTTTGTCAATTGGCCTTCACTACCAGAGCCTCTACCCTGTTATCCCCTCCCCCACTCCTCCCCACACCCCCACCACCACTCAACCCTACGCCTGAGATCCAGGAATTTTAATTGAGCTGGAATTAGAAATTTTGTTAACACTAGTCACTGGAGGAAGGGTTGGAGGGGGGCAGTATTCAGACACCTATTGCCTGTGACTTTTTTTTTTTTTTTGTAGGAGGAATTAAGCCCAGGGGTGCTTAACAGCTGAGCCACATCCCCAGCCCTTTTTATTTCCTATTTTGAGACAGGATCTTGCTAAGTTTCTGAGACTCATGCTAAATTACTGAGGCTGGCCTCGAACTTGTGATTTTCTTGCTTCAGCCTCCAGAGTCACTGGGATTTCAGTTGTGTGCCACCACATCCCCCTAAATGCCTGTGACTTTCAGGTGGGAGAGTCAAATCCGCAGAAAGCCAGTCAGTGGGGATAGAGAGGGGGGCAACCCTCAGCCGGAGAAGCCCTGCAGGGAGACACAGCCAAGACTGAGCCAGAATCTTCATGCTGTGGAAAACTATGTCCAAACAGGACCAAGTTCAAGTCCCGTATCTTAAAATGCACTCTCCCCTTCTTTCCTAACTGTCCCCCACCAGCTACAAACATCCTGCAATTGCAATGCAATGGCTGGCCTTGCCAACTGTTCCCACGCTTACTGATCCAGTCAATGCTATGGTGAAGCCATGGTGGTGGGCATTAATTACAGTTCCCATTTTGTGGAGGAAGTAGTTGAGGCCCCCAAAATGGTGAACACCTAGGTACAGGTGTGATCGAGTGGGATCTCAAGCCAAAGGTTCTGTGTCTTAGCCTGAAGCAGCGATTGTGAATCTTTTTTTTTTTTTTTTTTTGGTACCGGGGATTGAACTCAGGGGCACTCGACCACTGAGCCACATCCCCAGCCCTATTTTGTATTTTATTTAGAGACAGGGTCTCACTAAGTTGCTGAGGCTGGCTCTGACCTCAGGATCCTCCTGCTTCAGCCTCCTAAACCACTGGGATTACAGGCAGGCTCCACTGTGCACAGTTGGTGTTGTGGATCTTTAGCGCATCAAAATTCCCTGGAGGGTTTATTAAAACCTTGGAGTAAAGCTGAGTGCACTTGCGCACGCCTGTAATCCCACTGGCTCAGGAGGATGAGGCAGGAGGATCACGGGTCCAAAGCCAGCCTCAGAAATTTAGCAAGGCTGTAAGCAACCTAGTGAGACCCTGTCTCTGAATACAAAGTAAAAAGGGCTGGGGATGCGGCTCAGAGATTAAACAGTCCTGGGTTCAATCCCTGGTACCAAAAAGTTTAAAAAACAAAACAGCAAACCTGGAATAAGAACTGAGGGGAGGGGCGTGGCTCAGAGACAAAGTGCTTGCCTAGCATGCACAAGACCTCAGGTTCAATCCCGAGCAACACACACACACACACACACACACATACACACACACACGGACAGACTCCCCACACTGCACAGGTTCTGATTCACTGGGGCCACAAAGGAGCTTCTCTAACAAGGGATCCAGGTGATGCTGATGCTAAGGGACAGGGGTCTGCATGCTGAGAACCTCTGGCCCCAAATTTGCCCCTCCATCATCCCTCCTCGTTGTGTTAATGAAGTAATACTTCCAGCTATGGATGACAGATTTGGGTCTTTGCCAAAGAATCTGTCAGTGGCCAGATATCTAAAACTTATGGCAGGCATCGTGGGCACTTCGCATACCAGGAAAGGGGCTTGGGCAGGAGGGACTGGGATGGGCTGGATTTGGGGCTTGAGCACATGGGGCTAATTGGGACTCCCTTCTGGGAAGTCCCCATGCCTGGGAAGGAGGACGGTGGAATGATGGCCTCTATCCAGAACCACTGGGGTCTTGACTGTGTTAAAGCCAATTGTTGCTTCCAGGTACTAACGCGATTTACGTAACAGCTTCTTCTTATGCTGAGCAGTGCGTGCGTCTTGGCCACCGCTCCAGAGAAATGGCGAACCGTCGTCGGCTATTGAACGAGTGATAATGGAATCCAGGAGGTGGAAATTACAAGTCGAAAAGTAAAATCGATGCCCTTGACTGTGACATGTCTGCCTGCCTGGCGACGAACTGTGCGCGCTCGGCCCCCTCCCTCCCCACCGACCCTAAGATGCTCACCCGTTCAGAAGTTCCTTGAGGGCAGGAAGCATATTTCCATGGTGGGTAATCATATCATGTCAGGGAGGAAAAGGGCCTGAGACAGCTTCCAGCCCCAGAATGGCAAATGGGTTTCATTTTGGTGCCAGCTCCAATCGGTGAGTGATAGCTGCCAGAAGCGCTGGGCTGGGCAGTTTTCTGTATGTCTCTGGGCTCTGGCCACAATCAATTAACCACGCTTACCCAGGGCACGAGGTGGCCTGGAGAGAGCGCTTTGCTCTGATTAGCCAACCTCCACTTGTCCCACCTGACAGATGAGGCAAGAACTGCTCCCCTTCTCTGTCCCCAGCCATACCCCACCATATCCCTGCCCCCTAGCAGCCATCCCCTACCAGGCCAAGGGGTCTTAAGTAGTATTCAAGGGTCTATGAACTTGGATGAGAGCGGGGTTACATCTTCAGTGTCACCAACCTCTAAATGAAGATAAGCACTTCCTTCCATTACACACCACAGTAACATCAGTGCCACCTCTGTCACCAGTAGAAACTATAGCTATCTTCAAAGCCCATGACAGCTCTTGCCACTATCTTCCAAAGATTGCTTCCACCCCTTCACTAGTACGAAATGATGGTAGTTATTAGATCTGCCACTAAATCTTGTTATTTAACGCATTAATAAAGAAGCACATATATTACTGCCACACAAAGTTGTTTTTTAATATTTGGATAACTGCATTTGGATATAATTGGTTTCCTCTGTAATCCTATTTTATGCATGTAAATACATTAGTCTGAGAAGGGGTCCTGGGCTTCACCAGATGCCAAAGGGGTACATGGCCCATGAATGCTTAAAAGCCCCTGCCAAGGTTTGCTTCTAGCAAGTTCTGAGTGCCAGGACTCTGCCTGGCCTCGGCTTCAGGCAGAAAAGCCCGTGTGGGTAGCGCGGGTGGCCTTTGGTACCTTGTCTTCTTTGCTGTGATTTGGCGGCAGCTGGCAGTTGAGACAGTGAGAATTGGCCGCCCTCCACTCTGGGGAGACAGCTGACCTCGGGGGCTCCCTGGGCTCAGATGCCCAGACGGTGACAGCTCTGGCCCCGTGCCAGGCCTCCCGGGTTTGGCCTTCCGCAGCGATGGTCAGTCTGGGTCACAGTGCCATGTTTCGCTGCAGCCTTCTTCTTTCTCCTATGGCAACGCTGTCCCTTCCACCCGGTGGCTGTTCCCCAGGAACCTGAAAGGCAGGCTTGGCGAGAGCCTCCGGCTGCAGTCTGATGGCTGTTCTCAGCTCCAGGGCAGAGGACAAAGACGACCTGGAGATTTCAACCGGCAGCAGAGGCTACATCCCCTGAGCCTCTCTGTTTCCATTTCATTTTCAAAACACACAGACCCTCCTTCGGCGAGGTGTGCAGGTACTGGCGACAGGCCGTTAGCCCAGGATCGCAGGGACGCAGCTCAAAAAGAATCATCTCTTCCACGCACACCCCCATCCCCAAGTTCATTTCACAAACCAGGAAACTGGCTGAGAGGGGGAACATGACCTTCCCACATGGCACAGATCTGGGACTAGGATCCAGGGCTGCGAACCACTGGACCAGTCCTTACCCTGACATTGCACAGCCTCATAAATAATGTAAGAATCTGGCACCATCACCATCTGGGTCACGCCAAGAACCAGTGAAAAATAAAACTGCAAGTTCTTCCCTATTTAAATCACCATTTGAGCTGGCAGCAGTGGCACACGCCTGCAATTCCAGTGGCTCAGGAGGCTGAGGCAGGAGGACCGCGAGTTCAAAGCCAGCCTCTGCAAAAGCGAGGCACTAAGCAACTCAGTGAGACTCTATCTCTAAATAAAATACTAAATAGGGCTGGGGATGTGATTCAGTGGTCGAGTGACCCTGAGTTCAATCCCTGGTACCCCCTCCCCCCAAATCACCATTTGATGTGGAGTGGGGGAATCAGAGCACCCACAGCTGCCCATTTCCAGGGGCCCATGTTCACACTGAATTCTCTGTAACTGGCTCAGCCGAAGCCCGTGGCAAAATGTTTGCTTGTTTTTATTTCCAAAGGCTCCTTGAGAAATCCTAGAAGTGGTATGGGGTGATGAGTGGAGGGTTCTATTTTCCATCAGCATCACCAACAATTCCTCAAAGATGCTTCAGGGACGGAGGCTGCTCTGTGGCCCAGGGAATCTTCCCCACTGCTTTTCTTGTCAACAAGCCTGCCTGGTATCACGAGGTCCTTCAGGTAGTCAGGACAGACAAGGAGCTGTGAAGAACGTTGCCCAGATCTCCATGACTTCGTGGAATGTGCAAAAAGGCTTATTTCTTGCTCACTTCACAATCCAGTTGTTAGGCATCCCTGGGACAGTGATCCACAGGGTGATTTAGGGATCCAGGCTTCTTCCATCTTATATTGGTCTGGGGCCCACCCAACTGCCATTCTGCCTCTTTCTCCATATTATCAATTTCAGTAGGTGGCTTTCAAGGTCAGAGATGAACAGGAAGAGTAAATGGAGGAACCGGAACCAGAGTGGGAGAATTTTTTGATTCGGGCACATCACTCTACCACTTTCCATAGGCTAGAACTCAGTCACATGGCCCGAACCTAACTTCAAGGAAGAGTTGGGAAATGTAATCTAGCTAGAAACCCAGGAAGACAAGGAAATGGCTGTGGTGGGAACAGACTTCAATGTCATACCATTGTCTGAGTAAAAGTTGTTTAGGTTGCATGTGACAAACTAGCTTGTGTCACAGGGGTGGGAAAATGGATAGAGATGACCCAAAGGTTGCTGAGTACCTCACAGAATCCAAAGGCAAGTTGACTGGGCAAGTTCATCCACAGCTTCTCATTCTACGAGACCCCATGGGATTTGACCGTTTTTCTTGGTTCATTTCATTCATTCACCAATATTATTGAGCACCTACTAGATGCCAGGCCTGGCTTCACATCTGTGATCCCAACAGAGCAAATCTCAGCCTTCACGGAGCTGCCATTATGTCCCATTTTTTCTGCAAACCATTTTCTCTCTTCTTTGTACCCATGTTCCCAAAGACTGCTGTGGCCTTCGAACGGGATGGAATGGTGTTGTGCCTCTGGTGGGGCTGTGTTGTCCTGGGGTTCTCGCAACTGCCATTTCTGCTTCTTTCTCTAACTCGTGCTCCATCTTCTAGCTACAAGATGTCCTGAGAACTGGTGCATGAAGTCACTTGGACAAGAAAGGCTTCCTGCTCCTCAGTCGGAGCAAGGGCCTTCATTTGGGTTTCCCAAAATGCAGACCCAGACATGGGTTTGGGTGTCATTTGGGAGGTGATCCCAGGAAGTACCAGTTGAGAAAGGAGGAAATGAGGTACAGAAAGGAGAACAGCCAGCCACAGTGAGTGTGTGCACTGGTCACCACTGTGGGCAGCTAGAGCGCAACCTCGCTGGGACTTCCTAAATGGAACTTCCTAAATGGAACTAGAGCCAACGAAGTGCGGTATTTTCCCATCAACTCTCTGATGGCCATTGGTCCAGGGGAGTTAACGCCCCCACTGCAGGCAGCCAATCACAGAAGGCCCTTGAGCAGAGAGATTGGCAAGCTTGGGAAAGAGGGGGGCGGTGTGAGGGACTGAAGGGAATCAAGCTCAGAGGCCGACTCCTCCAGCGTGATCCAGGATATCCCTTTCGTTCAGCTGTCACCAGTGCAACTTCTTCCAACTCCACGGACCTTCTAAGTCCTGGTATCCAAGGAGGAACTGAGATAGGCACACTCTCTCGGTGAGTGATGACCATCAAAGACTGTGACTCAAGAAAAACGTCTCACTGTGGCCCACAAGACACCCCCACACCTGGCCACGCCTACTAACCAGACCCCATATCGGCTTCCCTCCATCTGGGACCAGTCCCAATGCTCCTGCACTGGCTTTTCCTTCCACCTCCCATTTGGTCCTTAGCGAGGCCCTAAGCAACTCAGCAACACTCTCTCTAAATAAAATATTTTAAAAGGGTCAGGGATGTTGCTTAGTGGTTAAGTGCCTCTAGGTTCAATCCCCAGTACCAAAAAGAATAAAAGACCAATTGGTCTTAAAACACATTCTCGCAGGGTGCGGTGGCACACACCTGTAATCCCAGCAGCTTGGGAGGCTGAGACAGGAGGATCGCGAGTTCAAAGTCAGCCTCAGCAATTTCGAGGTGCTAAGTCAGTGAGACCAGTGGTCCGAGTACCCCTGAGTTCAATCCCCAGTACCAAAAACAAAACACACACATTCTCCTTGCCTGATTTAACCTCTCCATGGTAATGACATGAGACATTCATTCATTCTCTCAGTTCTTGCCAGATCTTACCACTAGAGTGGAAGCATCCTGAAAACAGGGGCTTTCTCTGCCTTCTTCACCACTCAATCCCCATGCCCAGAGCTGACTCTAGAGTATAGTAGGTGCTTGGGAAATACTGTTAAGAATGAATGGACATGGGCATCCACCAGCTTCATGAGTTAATTTTAGGAGAAGTCACCTCCTTATGCAAAGCAAGGAAACTGGGACTGAGTGTGTATGAGGGTGGGGAGGGTGTCTTCCAAGACAGCAGGCTCAGCTGCAGGCATGCACCATGGGAAACCCATATATTAGAATGAGTCCATTTTAACCCCAGCTTAGTGTTTAGTTGTTTAAGAGATTAAGAAGCTTATTAAATTCACAAACACTAAGTATATTCCTCAGACATAGTAAGTACTCAATAAATGCTAATTTAGGACTCTTTCTTATGACCAGGGTGTCTGTGGCTCAGTGCCTGGCACACAGGAGACCCCGGCCATGAGAAAGTGGTTTGAACCTATCCCCTGTTAGCTTTTGAAGAACCCACAGTGAAGAGGTACTTACCACTAAGATGAGCACATGAAGGAGCTGGAGAGGCAGAACCCCTAGAAATTGGGGCTAATTTGCCAGGTGCAGTGGCGCACGACTATAATCCCAGAGGCTTGGGAACCTGAGGCAGGAGGATCACGAGTTCAAAACCAGCCTCGGCAATTTAGCCAGGCCTTAAGCAACTCAGCAAGACCTTGTCTCTAAATAAAATATATTTTTAAAAGGGCTGGGGATGTGGCTCAGTGGTTAAGTGCCCCTGGGTTCAATCCCTGGTATAAAAAAAAGAAAAGAAATTGGAGCTAACTTCACTGGTCGGGCCTTTGGAAAGATGAATGAGAATCAGCTGAAGCACTCATCTGTCATGTTCACCCTGCAGCTCCCAAGGAGAGGGCTCCGAAAAGCTCTTACACAATGGCTGTCACCTAGAGCAGGTCTCCTACATGGTCATCACCAAGACCCCACTTAGGAACTCTACGAAAAGGGAAGAAAATTCTCAAACCCTCCGGCACCCTTGCTACCTTGTCCTTCCATTTATGAACATTGCTTTTTTAGCCCGAGACCCCTTAACTCGACACTGGGTGCCAAGACACGGCCCAACTGGCTCCTGTTTCTATTGCTCCTTTTCTAGAACCTTTCTGGTGGTCGGCTGAGGATAGCAAGATCTCACAGGGGCCAGATGATGAGATTTCAGTTGCTTCTTGCGTTTCAACCTCCTCTCGGATGTGGGAGGGGGAAAGAAACCCAACCCACGTGGGCAACTCAGAGAACAAGCCCAGATCAGAGCTTATTGACAAGCCTAGCGAACAGGGCCCTCGTTCACAGCGCTTCAAAGACAAACACTTTCCGTTTGTCGATTTGTTTTAGGCCTTGCCGAATCTGCAACTCTGTGGCCTTGACTCTAAAAATAAATCTCCTGCAATAATGACGAGGCTGTTGCAAAGAGGAAAGTGTGCCGAGAGAGGAAGGCAGAGGGAGGAGAAGCAGGGCGGGAGGGAGAGAAACCGAATACCCAAACAGGAAGGAGGGATGTGGGGAAATAGCTTTAGCAACAGCACGGCCACAGCCTGTGGTTTATTAGAACCCAGCCCTGGAGGTGGTGGGGGGGACAGTCCCAGCTAGCCATTAGGCCACCGATCAGCCCGCAGGTCACTGGGGTCCACCGATCACCAGTACTAGCGGGTCACCAGCACCAGCCAGCACCAGCCGCACCTGGGGGCTGGTTAGTAATGCAAATTCCCCGGCCCCACCCAGCCCCCCAGAATCCACATCTGCATTTTAATGAGATCCCTGGGTGACTCATTCATGCATTCAAGTTTGAGAAACCAGGCAGGGTCCCTGGTGTGTCCCAAAAGCTCTTCATTCTTTTCCCACCAGACCAATGAGAAGTGAGCCCCTCCCCCACCCAGGGACTTGCTCCCAGAAATTTCCTTGGGATCCAGGAAACTAGCAGCCCCGGGTAGGGTGTGTTGGCCGCAGTCCATTTGGTTAAGCAGTTCCCACACCCCACCCCAGGGTCCCCAGTGTTCCCTTTGACCCGCCCTAGGATCAACATTCACCACCGCAAGATGAAAACTCCAATTATGCAACTTCTTCCAAGGGCTGTCGCTGCGGATGGCCTTCGAGTCCCTTCCTTCCTACCCTCCTGGCCGGTTCTCCTTCCCTGGCTTCTAGCCTGACATGTTCCCATCTTCTCCTCTTTATGAAACTCTATCTCACGGCCTCAGTGCCGAGATTTTGATACATGCCGACACCCCCTGTCCCCCCACCCCAACTGGTGCCTGGCTGCCATATTTCAACCTCTTCTTACTGTTCTTGTCAGTTCTCCAGACACGGCCTCCTTTCCTCCTTTCTGCCTCTGCGGTCATAAACCCGGTTATTTAGTGTGACTCCCGGTTCCCCTCGCTCCTGCCGAGGCCGAGGCCTGGCAGGTGAACAGCCAGCCCATTGTTTAGATGCTGAGCAGGTGACAAACAGTTATGGTTGCTCTTTGCTGGAATTCTAAATAGTGGCTGTCACTCTTCATTGACTATAAAATGTACAAATGTGAATGATAAGAAAGAACATAACTGTGGCCCATCTTATCAAATTTATTTTAGCTGTGCTTTAAAATCAATTTAATTTGTAAATTATTCATGGCCTGTAGCAACTATTGTGGACTCGCACTACCAAAAACCTAGGCTTGAAAGATTCTGCGAACTTTTTCCCAGACATTTTGTGAATGCTTTCATTTTTTTTTATTACAAAAGTAATGCATATCTGTTTTAGGAAATGTGGATACTACAGATAAGCAAAAATAATTATTTCATTATTATCACCTTTAATCCTATGACCAGGAAATAATCACTGTTGACATTTAGTGTATCTCTTTTCAGTCTTTTGTTATTCTATACACACACATAAGGACAGCTCTCCTGCACACTCTGTTCCCCACCCCCCCCCTGCTTTCTTTTAGGGTCATTGTATGTATGCTAGCTGGTCTCCAAAGATGGACACCATCAATTCCTTCCCTTTGTACTGGACTCCCCTCCTACGCCACCCCCAACGTGTTTTGGAGCCAGCTTCTATCAGCTAGCTCTCCCATACCAATCGCACGCCTCTCTTCACACCTGTGTTCAGTGACATCCTGGTGAAGCTTGAGATCAGCCATGGTGGCAAATATTACCCATCAGGGTTTTGTTTTGTTTGGCTTTTTTTTTTTTTCTAGATATCCCACTCTTAAGCACACACCAGAGGAGGCTCAGGCAGGAGGATAACAAGATTGAGGCCAGCCTCAGCAACTTATCAACAAGGCCTTAAGCAATGCAGCAAGACCCTGTCTCTAAATAAAATATTAAAAAGGGCTGGGGATGTGGCTCAGTGGCCCAGTGGGACCAAGCCCCAGTACCAAAGAAAGAACATTAAGCACACACCAGCAAACCCCTGTCTTGTGTATACAGATGCCCAGGGCCAGCTTCATGGGCACAAAACCTAAGGAGTCACATAACCAGAATGGCCTTGTGGTTGGTTTAATGCTCTTCTGTCTCCATCTTGAAATTCCTAATAATTTGATATTTGAAGCCATGCTGTGTAAGTGAAGTGCGAAGGACCAACAGAGCATGCACGTGAGTAGAGGCTATATGTACAATATGTGCGTGAGCCGTTCGTACAGCTCCATTAGCGTGTGCTGTTCACGATGCCCCTGAGCACAGAATTCCGGTGAACCCACAATGTGTGGGAGCTCAGCGAGACTCAAAGCAAGTACCAGGTAAGCGTGTCACATCCCCCGCGTGGCAGCGGACAATTGACAGCCCTGAGAAGTCACGCTTTCCATTTGAAATGGTTGCTGCAGATACAGAAAGAAGGCAATGACATTCGGAAAAACACAAATGACCAAGAACCCTCTCATATATTCTTCCTTCCTCCCTCTCTTTCGCTTTTGCAATACTAAGAATGGAACCCAGGGTCTTGGGCATAGTATGCAAGCGCTCTACCACTGAGTAGTTACACATCAGCCCCTCTTATTCTTTCCTGTCTTACTTTTTTTTTTTTTTTAATCAGGGATTGAACTCAGGGATGCTTAACCACTGAGCAACATCCTCAATCCTTTATTTTATTGCTAAGTTGCTTAGGGCCTTGCTAAATTGCTGAGGCTGGCCTTCAACTTGTGATCCTCCTGCCTCAGCCTCCTGACCCACTGAGATTATAGGGATGCGCCACCACACCCAACTGTTCTTACCTTCATGTATTAACCAGACACTTAAAAATAATGACAGGGAAAGATGAGGCAATGCATAGCTTCCTTTCCTTCCAGTCCTTATTTATCAGTAAGCTGAAGGCAGAGTATTGGTGGAACGTGCACATATCAATTGTCAAATAAAACAGTTGAGTTACTTTTGTGCAGCTTTTCCACCATTGCGGTAAGAACAAAATACATATGCATGTACAAGCAATGAAACACAAATTGTGTAATTCCAGTGATTCTGCATACTAGTTAAATGCTCTTATATTTGCATTTAAAACTGACACCGCACAATATATAGACGAATGGTACATTCGTGTTAATAATTTAAATTTTTAATTTTTCTTTACTTGGAAACACATTAAATAGCAAATAAACACCATAACTCAAGAGAGAGAGCATGGAAGAAAGGAAAAAGCTTCTATTTCAGTGTCTGCTAGGGTTTCAATGTTTGTGTCTCCTCCAAAATTCAAGTTGAAACTTAATCCTCAGAGCAAGACCTGAGGAGGAAGTGGGGGTTTGGGCAGGTGATGGGTGTAGCGCCCTTAAAAAAGGAGCTTGATGGTGGGAGGGGTGGCCCTTTTTGACCCTTTGTTCCCTTCTGCCAGGTGAGGGCTCAGAGTTCCTCCCCTCCAGATGTTATCATTGGGGTGTCCAATTGGGGTCAAGGTCCTTGGTGTCCCAAATTGACCAAGACATGCAGAAGTAACAGATAAAGTATAGATTTATTGAAGGTGAAGGGGAAAGTAGCACTCTGCAGGGCGGAACAGACTGGGCCGAGCAAGAGAGGGAAGTTCAAGGCCCGGATGTTGGGAAATGAGTGTCTTATATACTGAGCTGTGACGTGTTCTCTTCCCTATACGGACCTGATTGAAGACCCTACCCCCATTTGTTCCCATTGGTTATTTTAAAATACCAAACCTGTGGCAGGAGTCATTGGGATGACAAGTGGCAGGACTTTTCATGGGAATGGGACACCAGAAACAGGGACCCAATGACTCATCTCCCAGTCTTGTTCTCCAGGAGCATTTTTCTTGTATCCTGCCTCAGCCATCTTAGTGTCCCTGAACTCCTACCTAATGCTGAGGACACAGCACCAAGGTAGCATCTTGGATGCTGAGATAGGACCCTCTCCAGACTGTTAGAGTCTGTAAACAAGTCAGGATGGCTCCTGGCATTTTGCCAGAGGGAGTGGTTTGTGAAGTAACACCAGCGAGCCATTAAGTGTGGAGATTCCTGATTGGTTGACTGATGTATCTAGTTTATGCTAATTAGATAAGCTGTGTGGAATGTATAAATACTGCTCCTGTCCTGCAATAAACGGCTTCCACTCCTGCTGTATCAATCTACACAAGTTGTTCGTCACCCCCCGGTTATTTTGCTGCAGCCGGACTGCGGCACCAGACACAGAACCTGCTGCCACCTCTGTCTATCTTGCACTCCCAGCCTCCAGAATTGAAGGAAATAAATTTCTGTTCCATATAGATGCCCTGTCTCAGGTATTTTCTTATAGCAGCACCAAAAAAAAGACAAAATCAGAACCTTTAATGATACTTTTGTCCAGGTTTTTAAAACAAGGGAACCTGTGCTTTCTTTTTGTGAAATTGTGAAGCCAGCTCTGTTCTTTCCACTCCTTGAACAGAGGGCTGGGGCCTCTTCTTCTACCTCCTGAATCTAGTCTGGTCTGTGACTGCTTTAACCACCCGAATTTCACAGAAGAGACCTTGGTGGGTTGTGTGTTTCACCTTTAAAAGGACTGGAAGTTCCCGCTTCTTACCTCTTGGAGCCCTGAGCCCCCATGAAAAAAACTCCACACTACTCTGGGGTAGACACCATCTTGGATATTCAGGCCAATGGGGCCTTCAGAGGACTCCATCCTCAGCTACTTTCTGAGTCATGTGAGAGACCCCAAACGAAAACCACCCAGCTGAGCTCTACACTGACCCCACCGAATGACAAGAGGCAATAATAAACTGTTGTTTAATGCCAACAAGATTTAGGATGGTTTGTTGTAAATAGATAATTGGAATGAACACCATTACAGTTTCATAACCAGTGTCTTTAGTTGTTTTTGGGGGGGAGGGGAAGGGTACTGGGGATTGAACTCAGGGGCACTCAGCCACTGAGCCCCATCCCCAGCCCTATTTTGTATTTTATTTAGAGACAGGGTCTCACTGAGTTGCTTAGGGCCTTGCTTTTGCTGAAGCTGGCTTTGAACTCAGTATCCTCCTGCCTCAGCCTCCCAGACCGCTGGGATCACAGGTGTGCGCCACTGCACCTGGCTAACTTGTATTTTTAGATTGCAAAGAGAAAATTAAGGGTAAATCTCAAAGCTGATGTTGCCTGAATTTACTGGGGTTGGAAACAGTGGAGTTATATTCAAACTGCAATTTCTCATCCCAACTCCCCAGATTTGGATGCAGTCAGTGTGGCGGTGGCCAGGGGGTCTACACTTACAGTCCCCTACATGATTCTGAGGCATGCTTTTGGTGGATCACAGTTAGTGGGAGCCTGCTTCAGAGGGTATTAATGCATGGTGGCAGTGGCATATTGATTTCAGGGTCACAAGATTCCCAAAGCTGCCCCAGCTCTGAATCACAGAATTTGATGGTAGCATTAGAGGGTTAACTGAAATAAAGGTGAGCCTGCCCATCATAGAATTTTTCTTGTCATATATTTGAAAGACAACAGAGAAAGCAAAGGGCAGTGTATTGCCCTTCCATGTTAAGCAGAATTTTCAGGAAAGGCATTCAACTCTTATTGATTCACTGAAATTAAGTTTACTCCTAGGACTGTACATGGGGGTTAAGAGAGAGAAACCGCCCATCTTCCATCTGCACTAAGATCCTCCATATATCAAAAATTATTATTACTTGCTAAATGGATTACTTTTAGTTACCAATCTATTTCAAGCATCAAACAAAGCTACAGTCTCGGTGTCATCCGCATACTGTTGGATATAATTAGCATTCAATGGACCTCATCTGATCCTTGTGGGAAATGTCCTAAAAGAGAGAGACGATGTGCACATCTTGGTGAAATTAATTTACTCAAAGCCTCCTGGAAATGTCTGAATCCCTAGGAAGCAGGAAGAGACAAGTTCAATGATGACAGAGGGGGAACGCTGAAAAACGTTCCCTGGTTCTTGGAGCATGGCCACAGAGAATGAGTGTGACCACAGACCCTGGACCAAAGAACATGTGGGCATCTAAGTGGCACCAAGAAAGGAGAACTGAGAACCTTCCAGGTGATAATAATGATTTCTGTGGAATAGTGAGATTGGTACACACCTTGAGGTTTTCATGAGAATTCAAATGTGTAGCGCATACGAAGCATGTCACACAGTGCTTGGCACATACCAGTTCCTCGATAAAATGTTATTTCCATTCTTTTCTCCAAACTCTGACTGCCTTAGATGATTTTCTCATGCTTCGGGTCTCCCTGAAGACACAGTACTGTTTGTTATTAGGGAAACTTGGGAGAGGTAGTGTAGCAGTGAGCTTCTGCTGCATAACAAAACTACCTCAAACCTCGTAGCTTCAAATAACACTCATTAATCTTTTTTTTTCTTTTTTGTACTAGGGATGGAACCCTCAGGTGCACTTAACAACTGAGCCACATCCCCAGGCCCTTTTAAAAATTTTTCATTTAGAGGGGCTGGGGTTGTGGCTCAGCGGTACAGCGCTCACCTAGTACATCCAAGGCCCTGGGTTCCATTCTCAGCACCACATAAAAATAAATAAATAAAATAAAGATAATTTGTCCAACTACAACTAAAAAAATAAATACATAAATATTTTTTAAAAAATTTAGAGACAGCATCTCACTAAGTTGTTTAGGGCCTTGCTAAATTGCTGAGACTGGCTTTGAACTTGCAATCCTCCTGCCTCAGCTGTCCCAGCTGCTGGGATTACAGGCATGTGCCACCACACCCGGCTCATTAATCCTTGTTTTCGCATCTCTAAACCAGCTAATCTCAGTTGGGTTCAACTGGGCCACTGTGCTTCTGGCTGCTGTTAGCTAGGCTTGGCTCCTCATTGCAAATTGGGGTTAGGGCTGACTTTGGGTTCCAAGGGGAGGAGCCCTGCCATGAACAGAATGTTTGTGCCACTCTTCTAATACCTATAGGAAACCCTAAGTTGCTGCTATTAGGAGGTGGAAGCCTTTGAGTTGTAATTAGATCACAAGGGTAGATCCTTCTGGAATGGGATTAATACTCTTAGAAAAGGGACCTCAGAGTGGCTGTGGCTGTGGCTCAGCAGTAACGCACTTGCCTGGCATATATGAGGCACTGGGTTCGATTCTCAGCATTGTATATAAATAAATAAAATAAAGGTCTATCAAATATATATATATATATATAAAGGGACCCCAGAGAATTGTCTTGCCCCTTCCACCATATGAGGACACCGTGAGAAGACAACATCTATGAAGCAGGAAGCAGGCGCTCCCCAGACACCAAATCTCATAGCACCTTGATCTTGAACTTCCCAGTCTCCTGAACCCTGAGCTATAAATGTTGTTTATAAACTCCCCAGCCTGTGGTAGCTCATTAGAGCAACCCAAATGTACTAAGACAGACAGCATGTATGGAAGTCAAGACAGAAAAACCACCTGTCTCCCATCTGCATCACAGTCTTCCTCTGTCATCATTCCCAAAAGAGACATTAGTGGCACCATAATGCCACTCTATTTCCGTTCTTCAGAGAGAAGTGCTTGTCTGGCCCAATCATGTGAGCACAGTTCAAGCTAGAAGGACAAAAGGAAGAAAAGATGGAAGTATAACCCAGAAGCTGGGCCACCTGACAAAGGCTGGGGCCACAGAGGAGCCACAGTTACTACAGGGATGTCACCCAACACAGAGAATGGGGAAGAAGCACACTGGTTCTTCCCTCTTCCTGAGCATGACTTCCATTCCTGTCTCCCATTGGCCAACAAAACCGGAAGTCAGAAAATGAGTGAGCCAGGGCAATGTAGCTCCCTTTGAGATAGGGCAGGGTCAAAAGGGACAGGGATGGATCTAGGAGTAAACAGGTGAATGTGACAATATTTGCTTGGTCCAGACTCGTATGCACACCCAGGCGAGGCACCGGCCAAGTGCTTTGGCTCTTACTGGCAGCACCCTACCCACATGGCCTTGGCTTGGACCCACCCCAGCCAGAAGAAGCCCTTGACTAGAGACACCTGCGTTCTGCCTGAGGGCGTTCCCTGGTCACAGCGCATGCTCAGGCTGCAGGCTGGGCAGCTCGAAGAACTGGGGAGGCCTCATTCCTGGGAGCAACCCTCAAGCAAAAGGAACAGGAGTTGGTGACTACATTCCCCCGCTTCCTTGTCCCTTGAGTTTGCTCTCCATTGTCCCTTAGAAGTCCTCCGTGGGATTGGGCCCAAGGGACCCACAGTGCTGTCTGCTTCTTGCCACATTCTGGTTGACCTTCTTTTCTTTCCCTTCCATACCCAGATAAAGTGTTCATCGGGGAATCCTTGTCTACCCAGATGTTATGGTGTGGATGTGAGGTGTCCCCCAAAAGCTCACCTGTGAGATGGTGCAAGAAGGTTCAGAGGAGAAGTGATTGGGTTGTGAGAGCCTTAACCCAATCAGTGAATTGATCCCTGATGGGATGAACTGAGTGGTCACTGGAGGCAGGTGGGTGTGGCTGGAGGAGGGGGGTATTGGGGGCGTGGCTGTGGGGTCTGTATTTTGTACCTGGAGAGTGGAGTCTCTCTCTGCTGTCTGATCATCAACATGAGCCGCTTCCCTCTGCCACACTCTTCTGCCATGATGTCCTGCCTCACCTCCAGCCCCGAGGAATGGAGCCTGCTGTCTATGGACTGAGACCTCTGAAACCATGAGCCCCAAATAAACTTTTCCTCCTCCACAATTGTTCTTGTGAGGTCTTTTAGTCACAGCAGCGAAAAAGCTGACTGAAACACCAGGCGACCCCTGGGAGAGGCCCACCTAAGACAAACATCACAACCCAACTCAGCCACCAGCCGGTCTTCTCACCTTCCCGGAATAAGGATGACTCCAGAGAAGACCGTCCCCTCCCACCACCAAAGGAGACAGGCCCAGGACTGGGCCTCCCAGTTTCCTTCTCTGCGCTTGACAGGTGGCCCCTCCCACCTGTCAAGTGGCCCCTCCCACCCATCACAGCACAGCCTTCCTTCCCTTCCTGCCCAGGAGGAAAGAAGAGCAGGGCCGGAGAGACTCAGGGACCCAGTCCAGTAGAAGTCAGGAGCAGACCTGGGCATAGGACATTCTCCCAGAGTCTCTACGCCATTCCCAGTGACACGCCCTGTCATCTGCTCCCCAGCGGCGTCCCACGGGAGGCCACCCCTCGTCAGAAGGGAGCGAGTTAAGTGCGGCGTTACCAAGGAACTGCCACACTAGCCACAAAGTGACTGCTCGTTATTTGAACACTTTCTTCTATTTGACTGAATACAGGAAAAATGTCACAAATAGAATATTCATCATCACCCTGGCGCGCCTTTTCTTCCTGCTTATCTCCCCGCTGTCATGTCGGAAGCCCGGCTTCAGGTTCATTTGGTATGTTGAGTGCGTGCCCGGGGACACGGTGCCGCTGAAAGGTTGGCCCACATGCGACAGCCCTCCCTCCCCGCTGGTGACACCCCACCACCCAAACGCCACTCACACTGACCCCTCGAGGCTAGGACACCGTCTGCCTAAGCGGAGGGGCCTTCTGCTCCACGCGGAGGGAACATAAAGGACCCGAGGAGCCTTCACAGCCATTTAGTGATTCTCGGCATGTCACTTTTACAGACACCTCAGCTTCCAGAGCTTTTATCCTCAGGTGCTTCTTAGAAGACGCAGGATGGCATCCCCACCCCACTTCAAACGCCGTCTGTTTCCAGATCCTCAGAGGGGCTCACGCCGCCTGCCAATTTCTCAGCTAGAGTCGTCGGCGCGGCGCCTCGCTGCCTCCTTCCATCAGTGCCAGAGACGCTCCCAGCCCGCTCCTCCTCCAGCCTGGCCCCATCCTGCAGATTGCTGTGTCAGACTGCAGGGGACACGTTTCGAGGACTAGGAAATCAAAGTATTTTATTGCCCTGACAATTAGAGATTATGTTCAACTGCAGGAACACAAGCCTGAACACTGGTGGCTTCAATAAGAGAGGGGCCTGTTTTTCTCTCCTGTCATAGCAGTCCAGAGGTAGGCCAGCCAGGGGTGCTATGGCCACTCCATGAGGCCACCAAAGACCCAGCTGGCTTCTTCTTCCTTCTACAGGATGTGACCGTGATCCCATGCACTTGTGATGGCTGCCGGAACTCCAGCCATCACATCAGAATTTCAGGCAGCATAGAAAGCAAGGGCAGAAGGGGACTCCCAAGCTGAATTAGCCTCTTTGTAGGGAGGATTTCCAGAAATCCCACCCAAGAACTTCAGCTACGATTTATTGGGTAGTCTGTGTCCTGTGGCCATCCCTACCTACAGGCAAGGCTAGAAAATGTAAGCTTTTAGCTGGGCGCATTGCTACTATATAAAATTGGCGTTCCAGCCAGGTATGATGGCACACACATGTAATCCCAGTGTTGGGAAGGCTGAGGTAGGAGGATCACAAGATGGAGGCCAGCCTCAGCAACTTAGCGAGGCTCTAAGCAACACAGTGAGACCCTTTCTCTAAATAAAAAGCAAAAAGGGGCTGGGGGTTTGAGGCACTAGTTGAGTGCCCCTGGGTCACTACTACAAAAAAAAATGAGGAGTTCTGTTGGTGCTATAGGTGAATCATGTCCTCTCAAAATTCATATATTGAAGCCATCTAACCCCCACTAACCCATTCAGAATGTGAATGAATTAAAAACAAGAATTTTAAAGATGTGATTAGTTTAAAATGAGGTCTTTTTAGGTGGGCCCTAATCCAATCTCACAGGTGTCCTTATAAGAAAGAGATCAGAATACAGATATGCACAGAGGAAAGACCACAGGAGGACACAGAGAGAAGAGAGCCATGCATAGGCCAAGGAAAGAGGCCTCAGAGATAACCAAGCCTGCCAACACCCCGACCTCAGACTTCCAGCCTTCAGAACTGGAGGACTATAAACATCTGTTTCAGGGGCTGGGGATGTGGCTCAAGCAGTAGCGCGCTCGCCTGGCATGCGTGCGGCCCGGGTTCAATCCTCAGCACCACATACAAACAAAGATATTGTGTCCACCCAAAACTAAAAAATAAATATTAAAAAAATTCTCTCTCTCTCTCTCTGAAAAAAAAAAAAATCTGTTTCAGCCACTCAGTCTGAGGTATTTTGTAATGGCAGCCTGAGCAAACCAATGCAATTAGCAAGAAATAAGAGAAGAATGGAGGGGGTGCATGCCTGTAATCCCAGTAACTCAGGAGGCTGAGGCAGGAGGATCATAAATTGGAGGCTGGTCTCAGCTGCTTAGCAAGACCCTCAGTAACGTACAGAGACCCTGCCTCAAATAAGCAATAAAAAGAGTTGGGGGGGCTGGAGTTGTGGCTCAGTGGTAGAGCGCTCGTCTAGCACGTGCGAGGCCCTGGGTTCGATCCTCAGCACCACATAAAAATAAAATAAAGATATAAAAAAATGGCAAGGTCCCTTATTTAAAAAGAGAGAGAGAGAGACAGAGTTGGGGAATGCAGCTCAGTGGTAAAGCACCCCACCCCCCAAACAAAGGGAAGACTGGACATGGGGTCAGCAGTTTCCAGTAGCTCGCACATTTGGCATGATGCAGGACAGTGCTTTCTTTCTCTCCCTCCCTTCTTTTCTTCCTTCCTTCTTTCTTTTCTTCCCTTTCCTTCCTTCTCTCAACCCTCCCCCATCTATCTTTCTTAATTTCAGTGCTAGGGATGGAACCCAGGGCCTTGCACATGCTAGGCCCCCACTGCCCCCACACTTCCAGTTCCAAGACTGTGTCTTTATTACCTGGACTTTAAAAATCCTCTGAAAGGGAAAAGAGGAAAACTACCCCATTTACAGTAGCCTCAAAAAATAAAATAAAATACTTGGGAATCAACCTAATGAAAGAGGTGAAAGACCTCTACATCGAAAACTACAGAATGCTAAAGAAAGAAATTAAAGAAGACCTTAGAAGATGGAAAGATCTCCCTTGTTCTTGGATAGGCAGAATTACTATTGTCAAAATGACCATACTACCAAAAACACTATATAGAATTTTTAAAAAAATTTTTTTTAGTTGTAGATGAACACAATACCTTTACTTTAGTTGTTTTATTTTTATGTATGTGGTGCTGGGGATCAAACTCAGTGCCTCATGCATGCTAGGCAAGCACTCTACCACTGAGCCACAACCCCAGCCCCACTATACAGATTTAATGCAATTCAAATAAAAATCACAGTGACATTCCTCATAGAAATAGAGAAAGCAGTCATGAAATTCATCTGGAAAAAATAAGAGACTCAGAATAGCTAAAGCAATCCTTAGCAAGAAGAGTGAAGCAGGTAGGATCACTATACCAGACCTTAAACTATAGCACAGAGCAATAGTAACAAAAACAGCATGGTATTGGCACAAAAATAGACTATAGATCAATGGTACAGAATAAAGGACACAGAATGTAATCCACATAACTACAGTTATCTCATATTAGGCAAAGGAACCAAAAACATACATTGGAGAAAAGATAGCCTCTTCAACAAATGGTGCTGGGAAAACTGGAAAAAATCCATATGCAGCAAGATAAAATTAAACCTCCATCTCTCACCATACACAAAACTCAACTGAAAATGGCTCAAAGACTTAGGAATTAAACCAGAGACACTGCCAGTGCCTATTAGAAGAAAAACTAGGTCCAAATCTCCATCATGTTGGATTAGGCCCCAACTTCCTTAATAAGATGCCTATAGCACAAGAATTAAAACCAAGAATCAATAAATGGGGTGGATTCAAACTAAAAAGCTTCTTCTCAGCAGAAGAAACATTCAGTGAGGTGAATAGAGAGCCTACATCTTGGGAGCAAATTTTTACCCCTCACACATCAGATAGAGCACTAATCTCTAGGGTATATAAAGAACTCAACATGCTAAGCACCAAAAAACAAATAACCCAGTCAATAAATGGGTCAAGGACCTGAACAGACACTTCTCAGAAGAGGATATACAATCAATCAACAAATACATGAGAAAAATGTTCATCATCTCTAGCAATTAGAGAAATGCAAATCAAAACTACTCTAAGATTTCATCTCACTCCAGTCAGAATGGCAGCTATTATGAAGACAAACAACAATAAGTGTTGGAGAGGATGTGGGGAAAAGGTACACACATACATTGCTGGTGGGACTGCAAATTGGTGCAGCCAATCTGGAAAGCAGTATGGAGATTCCTTGGAAAACTGGGAATGGAATCACCATTTGACCCAGCTATCCCTCTCCTCAGTCTATACCCAAAGGATTTAAAAACAGCATACTTCAGGGACACAGCCACATCAATGTTTATAGCAGCACAATTTATAATAGCTAAACTGTGGAGCCAACCTAGATGCCCTTCAGTAGATGAATGGATAAAAAAAATGTGGCCTATATACACAATGAAGTATTACTCGGCAATAAAAGAGAATAAAATCATGGCATTTGCAGGTAAATGGATGGCGCTGGAGATGATGCTAAATGAAGTTAGCCAATCCCCAAAACCAAATGTCGAATATTTTCTCTGATATAAGGAGGCTGATTCATAGTGGGGTAGAGAGGGGGAGTATGGGAGGATTAGATGAATTCTAGATAGGGCAGAGGGGTGGGAGGGGAAAGGAGGGGGCATGGGGGTAGAAAAGATGGTGGAATGAGATGGACATCATTACCCTAGGTACATGTACGAAGACAAAAAGAGAGGGGAGCATATTTAAATAAAATATGCAATTTAGTTTCAAAAAATATTTTTCAAACATTTTATACTTTTATAAAAGATTTTTTTTTTGAACTAGGGAACAAATGCAGGGGCACTTTACCACTGAATAACATCCCTAGCCATTTTTAGTTTTTTTATTTTGAGGCAGGGTCTCCCTACATTGTTGAGGGCCTCGCTAAATTGCCAAGGCTCGACTTGAACATAGGATCCTCCTGCCTCAGCCTCCCAAATCTCTTGGATTACAGGCACGTGCCACTGCGCCCAGCTCTGCTTCTTTTTAAGGTCGTGTTCATCATGTGGAGTCCCGAGGGCCATGCCATCGCCACCCTTCCAGGCCAGCTCGGCAGCCTCTATTTCTCCCTTGTCTTTGCATGATTCTCCTCCCTAGAAATGCTTGTATAAAACTAAGGCCTCTCTGGAAGGATCTGAGAAGTACTGAAATAGCCCTTCCTCCTTTCCCCTGGCCATAAATAGCCTGAAAGTCTAAAGTTGGTGCTTGGTTCATTTGGTTCATGCACTGTCCTGGTGAAATTACAAATTAACTAGCAAATGATCTAGACTGGTAGACCCTGAGCAGGTTTTGATGGGGTGAGAGCACAGGGCAGGGCCAGGGGTTACCAAAGAACCAGAGGCCAGAACAAGGCCACAGAAGGCCCAGGTGGGGCTGCTACCAACAAAAGGAGCCCTCAAACCCTGAGGGCCTGTCCTGCTTTGCTAACAGGATGTGTGAGAGGATGCTGGGGTCAAGATCAATTGTTTTTTCCAGGAGTTGAGGAAAAAAATGTGTTAGCCTAGCACGTGTGGAGGCCTGGATTCCACCCCCCAGTGCTGCAAAGAAGAAAAAAAAAGTAGGAAAAAAAATTCTCAGAGAAGACCCCGTACCCCTGTCCCATCCCATCCTCTGCTAAAAATATATTTAGAAACCACATTGCGGCATTCACTGTCCCGCCTTCTCTCACCTCCTGCTATGGTTTAATGTGCCCCCCTGAAGTTTCATGTACTGGAGACTTCATCCCCAAAGTCATATGTCCATGGTATTTGGAGGGAGGACCTTTGGGAGGTCATTGGGATTAGATGAGATCTTGAGGGTGGGGCCCCATGATGGCATTAGTGGCCTTTTGACTGTGTGTTCACAAAATCTGACTGTTCTTTCCCTTTCTTCAATTTGTTCACTTTTTGTCTTAAGAGAGAACACTTCAAAGAGTTCTTTGGGAAAATGTTAAACTTTCCCAAAGCCTTTCCATGTCCAAAACCATTTTGAATTTGCTATCACACTTAATTATGTTTTTATTTATTCTCTTTCTGTTTTTCATTATCATTTAGTAGTGCTGGAACCCAAGGCCTCATGCTTGCTAGGAAAGTAGCCTACCACTGAGCCACTTTCCCAGCCCCACAGTTGACTATCTATTAGCTACTGTGCTACTGTTTACTTGCTGTCTCTCAGTACTATATTTAGCCCTTGAAACTCAATGCCATGGGGCTGGAGCTGACAGTCAGCAAACTACATTTCCCAGAAACCTTTTCATTAGGTTCCACCAATAGGAGGGCCTGGGAGGAGATGATTGGGTAGGAAGCTTCCAACAGGCTCTAACTAAGTACAGTTGCTTCTTTCTTTGCAGATTGGACCCTGACTGATAGAGCTGAGTATAGAATTTGGATCTCAAATGATCTTTCTCAGAAGTTGGATGACATTGCTCCATTTTCTTCTAGCTTCCAGCTGAGGGCTTTAACACTAGCTTGCTATTTTTTACCTTCCTGGAGGATTTGGACTTTTTTTTTTTTTCATTACCCTTGGAATTCAGAAATTTCAGTACCTTTAGAGATGCATCTTATAATTCTTGTTGGGTATTCCGTCTGCTCTTTCGTTCTGAAGATTGAAGTTTTTCTTGAGCCCAGAGAAAGTGTTTATTCTATTATGACTTTATTTCCTCTCCTATCGGCTGTCTGTTTTTGGCTTCTGAGAATTCTCCTTAGATACTTGAATTTCAGGTCCTACCGTGTGTCTCTTAATTTTTCTTTTATACTTTAAAAAAACTCCTTGTCTGTTTTGTTCTTTTTGAGAGAACCTCACAGCCCTGTCATCAATTCAATCTTCAGCCATGATCAGATGGCTACTGGGTCCCTGCAATGAGTATATCACATAAGCAGTTGCACTTTTTCAAATTCAGAGAACACTGACATATTCTTTTTTTTTTTTTTTTTTTTTTTGTACCTGGGATTTAACCAGGGACATTCAGCCACTGAGCCACATCCGCAGCCCTTATTATTACTATTTTTTTTATTTTGAGTGAGAGTCTTGCTAAGTTGCTTAGGTCCTCGCTAACTGCTGAGGCTGGCCTCAAACTTGCAATCCTCCTGCCTCAGCCTCCTCCACTGCTGGGATTACAGCTGAATACAATTGCCCAGAGTAGTCAACTTCATAGAGACAAAGAAGAATGGTTGCCAGGGGTTGGGGAAGGGGAAATGGGGCTAGAGTTTCAGTTGTGTAAAGATAAAAAAAAACTTCTGCAGATTGCATGTACAACAATATGAATATGTTTAACATTACTAAACTAGATACTTTGAAATGATTTAGATGGTAACTTTTATGTTACATGTATTTTCCAGGAATTAAAGATAAAAATAAATACATTATAATGAATCTCCCCCATGGACCCATCAACCAGAACCCAGAGATGCTTTGCTACTGAGTTACACCCCCAGGCCCCTTTTTAAATTTTTTATTTTGAGACAGGGTCTTGCTAAGTTGCTGAGGCTTGCCTCAAACTTAAGATCCTCCTGCCTCAGCCTCCTGAGTTGCTTACAGGCATGTGCTACTGCACCCAGCCATCAACCACTTTGAACAAATATCAGTTGTTTCCTCTGTAGTTACACCTTCTCTCCTCCCCTCATACCCCTCCACACACATTTACTTATTTATGTAAAAATTTTCTATCATATTGGTGGAGTTTGAAAGGGGAAGACGAATGACAAGTCAGCCATCTTGAAGTACAAACTGGTTTCTTCATGTTTGAGGAGATTCTTGAAGCTGGGTAATGGACACATGAGTGTTCTTTACATCCTCCTCTCTCCTTGTGTGTATGTTTGAAAATCTCCTTAATTAGGAGTTTTTTTAAGTTAAAAAAAATCAGTATTTGAGGAATGAATGCCAGGCAATGAAATATTTTCTCCAAGATCTTTCTAGGCCAGGGATTCTCAAACTACAGGGGCTGTTGCGGGGGGGGGGGGGGGGGCACGATCTTCCTCCCACTTGAGAGAATCATTCAAAATGATGGTGTATCCTGAGAAGAGTGCTCCGTCCCGAGGAGCTGGGGTCACCCCACCCACTCAGGCCACTGTCCTTGTCAGATAGAAAGTTGACCTGCAAGATCAACTGAACTCCACAGAAATCCACTGATGGCTAGGCATTTTCAGGTTCCCCTCTTAAACTGTATTGTCTCTAAGGCCATTGGATTTTTTTTTTTCAATTTTTTGGTGCTGGGGATGGAACCCAGAGTGCCCCTCATCTTAAGCACATGATCTGTGATTGAGCTACACCTCCAGCCCCATCATTGGAAATCTGAACCTTGATTCAGTATTTAATTGTATTAAAGAGTAAATTACCAGTCTTGGTGGCTCACACCTATAAACCCAGTGACTCGGGAGGCTGAGGCAGGAGGATCTCGAGTTTAAAGCCAGCCTCAGCAACTGTGAGGCCCTAATCAAGTCGGTGAGATCCTGTCTCTAAATAAAATACAAAATAGGGCTGGGGATGTGGCTCAGTGGAAGAGTACCCCTGAGTTCAATCCCCAGTACACCCCCCAAAAAAAGAGTGAATTAGAGCAGGGTGCAGTGGCACATGCCTGTAATCTCAGGTATTCAGGAGGGTGAGTCAGGAGAATGGCAAGTTTGAGGCCAGCCTGGGTCACTTAGCAAGACCCTGTCTGAAAATAAAATTAAAAGGGCTGAGGATATATTTGAGTGGGAGAACACCCCTGCGTTCAATCCACAACACCCGCTCCCCTCACACAATAGCTATTAATTTAAAAAATTTTATATCACCTAAATGTCATTGTGGCTATGTCCTCTTGCAGAAATACCTACTAAAACAATTGTAAATGAAATAATGTGGTGTCTGAGATTTGCTTCAAAAAAACAAAGGAAGGTGGGTGGATATACCCGTATGCATTCACCAAAGACACACTAGAATATTCACAGCAGCTATTTAGAATGGCCCCAAACTGGCACTCCCCAAATTCCAAGTGAGAAGAAATTGGATAAACTTCAGCATATCCGTACAACAGAGAGCCACTTCACAATCAAGTGTGAAGAAGTACTCACCCACACGCCACCAGGATGAATCTCACCAACATGATGGTACCCATAAGAGGTCAGACTCGGGAACCCAACTGTGCCTATGAGGCACAATTCCTTTTATGTAAAGGTCCAAAATGGGCAAAATTTATCTATGACATTAGAAGTCAGGGCAGCAGGGGGCGGGGAGTGGGGGAGGGGGGATAATAACTAGAAGAGGGCCTGAAGGAAGATTCTGGGCCCGGGTCATATTTCATTTTCTTATGTCAGGTTCTAGTTCCATGGGTATGCCCCATGTGCTGTGTCTATTTATTGTATGTGCACTTTGCTGTAGAGTGTGTGTGTGTGTGTGTGTGAGTGTGTACAATATTTTTTAGTTATAAATGGATCTTTTATTTATTTATTTATATGCGGTGCTGAGGATCGAACCCAGAGCCTCACACTTGCCAGGCAAGTGCTCTACCACTGAGCCACAACTCCAGTTCTATGTAGACTATGTTATACTTTGATTTAAAAAATTGCAAATCATAAATATGCAAGAGGGGCATATGGACAGAGCAGGATGGGCCATGGATTCATGGTTATTGGGTTCCAGTGAGGGGTACATTGGGGCTCATTATAATGTTTAATCTGCTTTTGCCTGTGTTCAAAATTCTCCACAATAAAGTAGCTTTTTTATGTGACCTTATTAATATACATCTTTTCTCCAGGGAGGGTGGAGGATGGGGTGATTATTGTTTTAAATTGGAAGAAGGGGGACGGCAATGTCGTGTGCTTCTTTCCATAGCAATAAGGGTAGATTTCCTACCCAGAGCCATTGATGTTCCTCTCATCTCCCTCCTCAACTCTCCTCCGTGACCTCAGGATCCCAGCCTGTATGTTCAGGGACAATTGTCTTTGCAAGAAGAAGCTGTCCAGAGCTTCCATTAGCCACTATGCATTTTTATTGATTTCTATCTGCCTTGTTCCAAAGATGTATTTAAGTTTTACAAAGATGCATACAATAGAACAGCATAAAACAAATCACAAGTAAATAAGAACAAATGAGGTAAAGGAAAAACGAGAATAAGAAGGTAAGTTGGCGATAAAAGGGAGGTGACTCAAAATACCTGCCACAAAACCTTCTGCGCTCTCTGGAGACCAAATGGAAGTTTGAATCTGAGTTCCCCAGCAGCCTGGGTGAAAAAGTCATAACTGTAATTTGCAGAATCAGTGATATAAAATCAAGCAGGAAAAGCTCAACTTCTCCCAACATGGAGACCAGGGAGGCGAGTTTTGACCACAGACTACCATAAAATGATATCCTGAATGTATGAGTCAGATTTTCATTGCTGCGACCAAAATACCTTCTAAGAATAATTTATAGGAAGAAAAATTTATTTTGAGACTTAACTGGTTTCAGAAATTCAGACCATGGTTGGCCAACTCCATTAGTCTGGGCCCAAGATGGCAGAACAGCATGGTGGAAGGGCATGGTGAAGGAGCATTGCTCCACTCACAGTGGCCAGGAAGCAGAAAGAGGGAGGGGAAGGGGACAGGAGGAAGATGTACCTTTCCACGACACGCCCCCAGTGATCCACCTCCTCCAGCCACTGCCTACAGTAACCACCCAGTCAGGCCACTCAACCTAGGATAGACTGATGAGGTTGCAGCTCTCAGGATGTGATCATTTCATCTCCAAACACTCCTGCATTAACACAGGAGCTTTTGAGGGACACCTCATATCCAAACTGTAACAGTGAACAACCTCCTAAAATCACACACAGCAAGAAAATGCACCAAAACATCTTACCAGCATGTCACCATATTCCTATATGGCAACAAGAACAATGATACTGTTTGGGGGTGTTTTAGTCAGCTTTTCACCGCTGTGATGACAGGACAGACAAGAATAATATTAGAGGAGGAATGGTTTATTTGGGGCTCACAGTTTCAGAGGTCTTAGTCCATGGACAGCCAGCTCCATTCCTCGGGGTTCTAGGTGAGGCAGGACATCATGGAGGAAGAGTATGGTGGAGGGAAGCAGCTCACATGGTGATCAGGAAGCAGAGAGACTCCACTCTCCAGATATAAAATATAGATCCCAAAGGAACACCCCAATGCCCACCTCCTCCAGCCACACCCCACCTGCCTCCAGTCACCCACTCAGTTAATCCCATCAGGGGATCAATTCACTGATTGGGTAAAGGCTCTTATAACCCAATCATTTCTCCTCTGAACCTTCTTGCATTGTCTCGCATGTGAGCTTTTTGGGGACACCTCACATCCAAACCATAACTAGGAGAAAGCATCTTGGGGGAAGGGTAAGGGGCTTCACACTGGGTGGCTTCACCTGCACCATATTTGGAGTATCTAAAGCAAAGATTCAGAGCTTGGAAGCCATGTATCAGGACTCAGGAGGTCAAGAGTCCTCAGTGCCAAAGGTGAAACTGTGCACAGACGTGTTTTCTCCAGGGAGTAGGTCCCAACTTTTACTAGATTCTCAAAGTGTCATCAAATCTAAGAAAAATAAAGAACTCCCCATGTGGAAGAAGAACAGCACATACTTCCAAACATCTTCATAAATGCTGCTTCCCTTTGGCTCCTGGCACATCATTTCTCACGGTCGTCAGTGAGGGGTAGAAACGCAGAGTTAACATTTAATGGAGCTGGAGTCGGGACTCATATTCTCTCATGAAACTGAGCTGAATCAGAACCAGTGTCCCCATTGGAATTCCCCATCACCCGGCTCTGATTGCTGCCAGCGGGTCCCCTAGGGGCCAGGTAACTTTGAGACAACTGAGTGATCAAGGTGCTAGTGTGGTTCCAGGTCATCAATCAGAACCCAAATAATCTCTACCATAAGAATTTTTTTTTTTCTAATTGAAGACAATAATAACTAAACACTCACCTAAATGGTTTTTTAAAAGTCATTAGTCTTTGGTCATGAGACTTCCTAATGAATCCTCCAGGCTTGACTAGTGCAAAATGTGCTCCAAGGTGACCCAGGTGATTAGTTGCTGGGGTTGGAAGCCAAGTACCAGGTGCAATCTGGGGAATCCCTGTCACCAACAATGGTTTGGATCCAGAACAATTAGACTATAGTTCTTCTTTCTGCCAATGAGATAGAAGCTGTTTATCAAAGTCATTCTTGAGTGTCATTACTACTAATAATAAGAGCTACCATGTATTAAACATTTGTTTCATGCCAGACACTGTATTTTCTAATGAATTTTTAATTTTTTTTTCTTCTTCGGTACCAGAGATTGAACCCAGGGGCATTTAACCACTGAGTCACATCCCCAGACCTTTTATATATATATATATATATATATATATATATATATTGGCTGTGGGGGGGAATGAATCCAGGGCCCTCAACCACTGAGCCACATCCCCAGCCGTACTTTGTATTTTATTTAGAGACAGGGTCTTGCTGAGTTGCTAAGCACCTCACTATTGCTGAGGCTGGCTTTGAACTCGCGATCCTCCTGCCTCAGCCTCCCAAGCCTCTGGGATTACAGGCATACACCACCTTGCCAGGCTTCTAATGGGATTCTTACAACAATGCTGTAATTGACTAGCCCATCATTCCCATTTTACAGATGGGTCTATGTGATGCTGATGACATAAGCACATAAAATACTATATACACACGAATACTTTGATCCAACAGCACCTGAATGAGGAAGGCATTTTTTCTCTTTATTCCTTTGACAGATGAGGAAATAGAGTTTTAAGAAGTGAATTAACGGGGCTGGGGATGTGGCTCAAGCGGTAGCGCGCTCCCCTGGCATGGGTGCGGCCCGGGTTCGATCCTCAGCACCACATACAAACAAAGATGTTGTGTCCGCCGAAAACTAAAATGTAAATAAAATATTTAAAAAAAAATAAGTGAATTAACTGGCCCCAGGACTCAAAGCAAGCAGGTTGGGGGGTGGGGAGAGGCAAGAGTTACCATGAAGGTCACATGACTCCAAGAGTGCACCCTAGTGCCTGATCCTGGCTAGGTGAGTGAAGAGTGGCTGGGACTAGCCAGGCATGGTGGCGCACACCTGTGATCCCAGCGCCTCAGGAGGCTGAGGCAGGAAGATTGCAAGTTAAAGCCAGCCTCAGCAATGGAGAGGCATAAAGCAACTCAGTGAGACCCTGTCTCTAAATAAAGTGCCCCTGAGTTCAATCTCCAGTACCAAAGAAATTTTTTTAAAGTGGCTGGGGCAGGTACAATGAGTCTAATTTTAATTCTTCCAATAACCCTGAAAAGTAGCTATTATTAACATTAGCCCTATATTACAGATGAGGAAACTGCTTACAGGGTACCTTCTAAATCATAAAATGAGTACAGAGTTGGAGTTTGAGCCCAGGGCTGACACTTTTTCTGCTAGACAATGCTAGACAGAGGAGAGGGGATCAGAGAAGAGATAGGCAGGAATTCAAGTTCAGAGCTCAATAATAATACTCCAGTATCATTCACACACCCATTAGCCAATCCATCCATTAATTCAGCTATTTATTGACCCTCTCTGGTGTATTACACTATGAAAAGGCTCCTCCCACTGGTCTTAGCCCTTAAGAAATGTAATTCTATCTAGCTATCTAAGATAGATAGCCATATATGTGTGTGTATAATAGATAGATATATATATATGTGCATATTCTATACCTCAAACAAAAATTTTTTTGTCCTCAAAAGGAACACCCTAGCAAAATCCAGGTGCCGGGGAATGGCAGACTTCACTGCAGGGAACAGACCCTGCTTTGGGTATTTTAACAGAAAAGGACTTAACCCAGGGAAATGAATGTTGCTAGCATCATCTCTGGGCCCTGGGTGAGGCAGAACGTCATGGCAGAAGGGTGTGGTGAGGGAAAGCTGTCAGCTCATGGCAGCCAGGGAAAAGAGGGAGAGAGCAAGGAGTGGGGACAAAATATAATCCCCAAGGACATGTCCCCAAGGACCTTCTTCCTCCAGCCACACCCCACCTGCCTATAGTTACCACCCAGTAATCCTCTCAAATTATCTACCAAATGGTTACAGCTCTTAAACCTAATTAGTTCACTTCAGAACATTCCTGCATTGCCTAACACATGGCTTTTTTAAGGGACAACTCATATCCAAACCATAACAGTCACAATCAGAAAAGTGGAGATAAGAAGTCTCCATTGGGATTAATGAATTCAAGAACATAGCCAGAACTGTGATATAAAGGTCAAAAAGCTGCTGATATCCAGTTCAGACAATCAAAACATGGAGACTGGCTACTGCCAATTCTCACCACCCACAAAGCCAGACACTGGCTATCAGAATGCTGCTACAGAAAATTCCATGTCTCTACAAACTTGCTTACATATTGAGGCCTACCAAAGATTCAGAAATATGATCTCCAGTTTTCGTCCGTCTTCCAAATCCTAAGCAATTGGGGCAAACACATCTACTGGGTGGAAACTCTTTGGCAATCTTGAACCCTAGTTGCAAGGGAGTCTGGCAAAGGTGGTCATTTAGCTTTCTAGCCTCTTCCCTAGGAGAAGGCACACAGATGGGGGTGGAAGCTGAGCATCAATAGACTGTTGAGCTGCTCAACTGCTCCTACCTCTCAAAAGAGAAAAAGCAAAAAGCCCCAATTTGTAGCAGTTGCCAATTCTCATGGTGTAAATATTCTCGTAGGGACTGGTTTCAACATACTGAGGGGATGTCACTGGAGTCAGAGTTGGGAGAAGATGGGTATAGTTGACTCACGAGTTGGAACACACTAGTCCAGCACATGTCTGCTAATGAATGACATCCAATTTATGTCAGAGGTGGTGGGGAGAGGACATGGCCGTGATGGAAGGACTCATGACATGTAATTTCTTTCCAATTTAAGTAAAGCAGGTTCCCTGCTTGTAACTGAAGCAGGCCTGTCGTGCCCACTGTGAAGTATACCCATCCCTAAAAGGATGAGTTTTGCAAAAGAAGATTTATTCACAAAGCTCCAATCTCATGGAGATTCCAGAACGAGTCTCAAATTCACCTCCCTGGGCACAGGCTTTATGGGCTAATGAAGCATGTGGTCCGAAGCATGGGGAAAGGCGATTAGGAGTAAATAAATCAGGGGTCTGGGAACACATACCCCAAATTCATGGCTCTTCAGAGGACGTGGGTTCAGAAAATGGCACTGTTAAGATGACCCGTGGGTGGAGTTTTGGTCCTTTGACGTCAAAAATTCACCCATCAGACACCTACAAAGGCCGAAGTGCAGGGGTCAGCGGTTTCGACCAGTTGGAACTAATAAAGGCTACCTCCCAGTTCCTGAAAAACAACTTCAATAATCATTGCCATAGTGACCATACATCAGCAGTGTTATCTATATAGCAAAGCTAGTAGGGGCCTATTTACTTGATCATTTAGCTAAGCAACTTCTAAAAGCAATGATGAAAGCCAGTAATAGAAGCAAGTGAAGCTAAAGAGTTTGTGTGCGTCATCCTCCACTCCACCCTGCCCCCCATCATGGCTTCCTTACTCCCTCGCCTTGGGCTCTCCTGCTTATTTCTCAGTGCTACAAATCCCATCTGTTTGGGGTACAGCTCTACACAATGGAAGGAACCCAGCCAGGGAAATCAGAGCTTCCCCACAGATGGGTCTCACTGAGTTGCTTAGCACCTCGCTGTTGCTGAGTCTGGCTTTGAACTCGAGATCCTCCTGCCTCAGCCTCCTGAGCTGCTGGGATTACAGGCATGCGCCACTGCGCCTGGCCATCATTCTCCATTTTTCTTCCAAGGGCTCACAAGATACTAACACCAGAGAAGTATAGGACACCAAGCAACCGAGCCAATAAGACTGCTGACCAGTTTGAAAATTTGGGGCCAGAAGGGGAGAACCTTCTGAGCTCTTATTTTTTTGGCAGAGAGGAGGGATTCGTTTCATATGAGGTTGGAGAAAAACCCCAAAGTTCAACTCCTGTGAATTAGTGAACCGAAGATAAACTTCAACAGGAAAAAAAATTATAATAAAAAATAAGATCTTAATTTAAAAGGATACTGGAAATATAGGAAAAACAAAGAAGTACTTTTATATTTTAACTAACGAAACCAACCAATTTGTGGTTGGGAGCAATAATGAATTCAAGACAAAGAAGGGATATTTCCTGGTGCCTCCCAACAGAGTCCCAGCTAGGAAATCGGGCCTGGCCTCTTTGCCAAGTTCTAATTGGCTTAGGCCAACAGTAGTGTGGAAACCCGAAGCTGGGGGTGGGGGTGGGGGGGGGTAGGGTGCCATATATAAAATGTTACAGGACAGTTCATCTACCTCAAGTGTCTTACAGAGCGCACCTCTTGAATTTTAACGACCGGAGTTACGACTGGGCAATTAACCCCAGGTGCAGCGGCCCTCCACCCAAGACAGCTCAAGACAAAAGGCAGAGATGGTAACAGCTTCTCTGGGGTCAGTTGAGTTAGGTTAACACCCTCCTCCTGGGTAGAAGTAAATGGCTTTTCTTTTCACACCCGGGTCTCCAAAAGAGAAAGTGCGCATGTGAAGGAACTATTATATAACTGTATAATTTTTTTTTTAACCTGGTCTTGTTTCATTCAAACGCACTATAATTTTACATGTTTACAGGACCAGTGGTAAAAGTTCCTTTAAAACTCTGAAAGACCTGAAGCTAGTTTTAAGCTGTTAAGAATACTGGCTACTTAACCAGTAGCTGTTTGATACAATAAAAAGGGGGCGTGTTTTCTTTTTCTTTTTTTTTTTTTTTTAAACCCAGCAGAACAGTGGGAGAATGAGTTACAGTTCCCAAGGAAATCTTTTGCTCAGGGGAAGGTGGCAGTCGGAGAGGGGTTTGTGCAACATTTTGGAAATGAGGAGCATTTTGCTATCTATCCCCATTCTCTTCTGACCAAAGCAGGGGGAAGAAAAAAAGAGGGGTCAGGGGAATGGGGACAGTCTGCAGCTGAGAAAGCCCCCCTAGCTGCAGGGGGCAGCCATTGCTCTTTGCAAAATCAGGGTGATGGGGATAATGAGGATGGAATGAATAGAAGATGTCCTCATTTCCAATATAGTGGCTTCCGATCCCCGAGCTGCCTCGAAAGCAGTTGCAGAGACAGAAGGGATAGGATCGTGTGTAATCCCAAAGCTCTGGAGAAAAAAAAATAGATTTATTAAGTTAAGTCATGACCCCCCCCCCCAAGCCCCTCAAGTCATGTGAAGGTACAGGCTCTCGTTCTCTTTCAAGGGCTTGCGTGATCCTGTCTCTCCTGGTTATATACTACCATAGACTGCTATGTGAGGTTTAGTTAAATAATTTATGTGATTGTTTTAATAGAAAGTTCACTCTTTATAGGAAAATCAATAATGGCTACATCGTGTCCTACTTTCGTGCAGGCGTGAGTTGAATGTATTCCCCAGGACCCCGCCGCCCAGGATGGGTGTCTGGCTAGCAGAGCCGGCTCTGAGCCGGAGAACAAGGACTGCAAAAGGAACAGCAAGCCCCCTAGGAGCAGGTCCTGAGCAGCGAAACCTTTTGAGCTTGAACCATAGGACGACACAGGGCCAGCTCTGTTAGACATGTCAATAGGGCAGCCACACATGGCCCATGCTCAGAAGCGTCCTGTGCTGGGGGTGGAATGCCCCATGGTGGGTAGCCAGCCCTCTGTACCCCTGGGCTGCGCACCTGGGGATTCAACCAACTGCAAATGGAAAATATTCGGGAAAACGTAGCATTTGGACTGAATACATACAGACTTTTTTCTTTTTCCTGTCATTCCCTAAACAATACAGTATAGCAACTATTTACATAGCATTTCCATTACATTGAGTATTAGAAGTAATCTCGAGATGATTTAAAGTATACAGGAAGGTGTACGTGGGTTCTATGCAAATTTTCTGGCACCTTATATAAGACACTTGAGCATCCGGGGATTTTGGTATACTGGTTTTAGAGGGTAGGGATCCTCGAACCAATCCCCTGCAGACACCGAAGGAGATTATATCTTTGGTTTTTTGTCAGTAAAGTCCAATGGGACAAAGAAGCATGAGTTGTGGGCACAGTCCCATCTCCTGCCCCCTCCCAGCCTCCTTGGTGCAGTCCCTTAGCTGTTTGTTGGTCACCCACAGATGCCCTGGTCCCACCCAGCCTCCTCTTTCACCTCCTCCCACCCAGCCAGCAACAACTGAGGCTCTCTATTCGTGGAGGAGGACAGAAGTGGAGACAGGCTTCCAGGACAGCTTTCATCAGGTCCCTGGCCAAAGGGAGCCCGTGACCCCCCCCCATCCTAGATTGCAATCTCTCAGGGCTCACTCTCCCACCACCCTTCCATCCCAAGTGGAGACAGCACCTCTAGAGAAGAGGAGACTCTGTCCCCTACCTTCTGCCTTATAGGTCTGGCTGGAAAAAGAGGGATCCTGGTAGCCGGTGGGCTGACGATACAGAATCAATGGTGAGGCAAGACCAGAGGCACCTGTGGGGGGCTGTACTTGTCCCAGGAGGATCACCCACCCAAGAGAAACATGACATTAAGCAGCAAACACAAAACACCATGAACAGTTGACAGAGCAGAAGAAAGGGTTCCTTTTTTTTTTTTTTTTTTTTTTTTTGGTACCAGGGGTTGAACCCAGAGGTACTCAACCCCTGAACCATATCCCCAACCCTTTTTTCTATTTTATTTAGAGACAGGGTCTCGCTAAGTTGCTTAGGGCTTCGCTAAGTTGCTGAGGCTGGCTTTGAACTTGCGATCCTCCTGCCTCAGCCTCCTGAGTCACTGGGATTACAGGTGTGAGCCACCACACTCAATTTGGATCTTCATTTTGTACTGGCTTCCCCAAATTTTATGAATAGCCCTGTCACCATGTTTTACCTCTATTTTGCTCCCAAGGGCTACCATGCATTCTAGATTGTTCCTCATCATTTGTATCATTTGTCCTCCTCCCATTTGTATTGGGCCCTCTGGCTAGCAGAGTGAACCTTGCTTAACCTAAGCCCTTTCCTATCCAGACCCATGGCTGGGTGCCCCCAACAGGAGACCTTCCCGAAGCAAGCCAGCAAGGAAGACGCAGGGCTGGGGGCGTGGCTGAGTGGTAGAGTGCTGTCCTAGCATACATGAGGCCCTGGCTTCCACCCCAGCAGCACAAGACAGGTAGGGTGGGAAAGCAATGAGGGCTAATAGCCCTGATTGACCATATTCCTGCCATAGCCAATTTCAAGCTGCTGTGATGCAATATCACTGAACCCAGAACTGAGAAGAGATGCAGTGTCCTCTGGCATGTAGGTAGAAGCTGGTTCCATCCTACGACACTGGCTCTGCATCCCCCAGGCCTTAAATCCAGACCACAGGAAGCAGAGGGAGCATCTCCCGATATCTGGAGGCCCTGGTGTAGAAATCATAGAACAAAAGCGCTGTCTCCCAGGTTTCCCATCTTGATGGCACATTGGAATTGATTGGTGACCTTTAAAAATCTATATACCCAGGTGCTGTGATCTGAACGTGTCCCCCAAAAGTTTCTACCTTGGAAACAATCTCTAAAGTCATATGTTGATGGCACTTGACTGTGGAGCCTTTGGGAGGTAATGAGGTTTCCATGTGATCATGAGGGTGGAGTCCCCATGGTGGCATTAGTGGCTTTATGAGAAGAGGAAGAGGCCAGACTTGGTGGCACACGCCTATAGTCCCAGCTACTGGGGAAGCTGAGATGGGAGGATCGAAAGATTGCGTAAGTTTAAGACCTACCTGGGCAAATAAACCAGATCCTGTCTTTAAAATGAAATGAAAGAAAGAAAGGAAGGAAGGAAGGGGAGAAGAGAAGAGAAGGAAAGAAAAGAAAAAAGTGGAAGACACATTGGCACACCTGCTCTACCTCACCATGTAATGCCTCCGCCATGTTATGATGAAGCATGAAGACCCTCACCAGATGCCAAGCCCAGGCCAGCACATACTCTTGGAATTCCCAGCCTCCAGAACCATAAGCCAAGTAAATTTCTGTTCTTTGCACATTACCCAGTTTCAGGTATTTTGTTATAGTAACAGAGAACAAATAGATACAGGCCACATCCCAGATTAATGACATCAGCATCTCTGGGGGTAAACCGGGTACCAATATATTTTTTTTGAATCCCCAGGTGATCTGAAAGTGAGGGCACGATGTAAGCCAGGGTAGATCCAGTATCACATTTGAGTATACAGCAGACTCCCCCTGGAGGGCTCGTTGGAACCCCCATTCTTGGGCCCCAAGTTTCTGATTCTGTGGCCTGGGGTGAGACCCAGGAAAGGTTGCTTCTAATAATCTCCCATGTAATGCTGACGCTGCTGGTCACACTTTGAGAATCACAGTTCTAGAAAAATCCTGCCTGGCACCAAACATCCTAATTAAGAAGGAGCTAAGTATAAAGCCTAGTGTGTTTAATTAAAGGCCCCAGACTTAGGGTTCACCAAAAACCTCACTCCTGTGAAGAAGCTTTTTGGTAAGAGTGAGAGGCAGGACCCTGGTAGTAAAAGTAACACATGTCATAGCTCCGTCACAGTGGCCAGGTTGATCATCCCTAGGTAGTCAGCTTGAAGAGACTTACTGCCTAGCAGGAATGGGGGTGGGGGCAAAGAGGAGGCGGGGTGGGGGGAGAGCTGGCCTCTGTCTCTAGGGATTGCTGACCAACTTGGCCTGGTCAGAGATATCTCAGTAGCCCACACCAGCTCCTTGGTACACTCATTGCTGTGTTCCTCTTTCTTCTAGTTCACTCCCAGCCCATTTCTCCATCCAAACTAGGAAGCCATGATCGGCAAACAAAATCTAGTCGTTAATAACAATAATGAAATCAATTTTTTTAAGTTTAACATTGGAATTTCTTACTACCTGGGAAGGCTAGTTTGAGGAAACCATTGTTCAAGACACAACTATCCCACCTGCTACATTCTCTAAGCCTCGTTCTTTATAGATGACATCTTACAAAATGGAATTGAAACTCAAACTGAACACATGCAAATATTCTAACCCAAGAATCCCAGTCCTACGAACATTCAAGAGAAATGAGTTCATTTCCCCATGTAAGAACTTGGGAATAACAACTTTATTCCTAAGATAAAAGGGGGAAAAATGGAAACCACCCAAATGTTCATCAGTAGGAGAATGGATATGTAAATTTGTGGTTACAATTTAGCAATGAAAAAGAGCTACTGATATATGCAAAAAAAAAAAAATAGATGGACCCAGTGTGGTTGTTCACACCTGTAATCCCAGCAGCTTGGGAGGCTGAAACAGAAGGATCATAGTTCAAAGCCAGCCTCAGCAAAAGCGAGGCCCTGAGCAACTCAGTGAGACCCTGTCTCTAAATAAAATACAAAATAGGGCTGGGGATGTGGCTCATTGGTCGAGTGCCCCTGAGTTCAATCCCTGGTACCAAAAAAAAAAAACCATAGATGGACCTCACAGGTTTTATATGGAGTGAGAAAAAGCTTGAGTGCTTATATTCTGATTCAATTTATGTAAACTTCCAGAACAGGCCAAATTTATCAATGGTAATAGAACTCAAGATAGTGGTTAAGAGGCTGGGATGCAGCTCAGTTGTTAGAGTGCTTGCCTTGCATGCACAAGGCACTGGGTTCAATCCCCAGAACCAAAAAAAAATAGTGGTTAAGGAGGGCAGTAACATTGACTGAGATGGGGCAAAAGAGAACCTTCTAGAATGCTGGAAGTGTTCTATATCTTGATCTGGAAGATGATTACATGAATCCAGACATATGTAAAATTTACTGAATTGTATACTTAAGATTAGTACACTTTATGATAGAAGTTATACTTTGATTTTTAAAAAAATGTTTTCATGTAATTGAAAACATCATTTTAGGCCATCTGGTCTCAGACAATATTTTTCAATATCTGGGAAGTGAGGTTTGCAAAAGTTTGACAAATTAGCAAAGATTTTTTTTTCTTTTGAGTTGGCCAAGATAAAGAAAGGATTCTTGCCAACTCGTTCCCCAACACATCCATGTGTGACGGCCGCCACCGGTATGCAGGAAACTGTACCCTTGTCCAAGCCCTGGGCCAAACAATGTAAGTTCCTGCTCATCCTCACAATATCCTTGAAAGGTGGGGGCTGCTATCGCCTCTATTTGATGGGCAAGGAGGCTGAAGTTCCAAGAGATTGAATGACAGCTAAGAAGGAAACACTGATCTGTTGTCACCAAGCCGAACTCTTAATCACCATGAAACTGAGTCGACTACAGAGGACTTCCTGTGTGTTTATGAGACCTGTGCTTACAAAGGAGTCATAATTTTGTTTGTGCCCTGGCCTCTTCATAGGTTGGTGAATCCCACTGATATCCCTTTTTAGAACAACACATACAATAAAATACCAAGGTATGGAGAGTTGGGCCGGTAGCTCAGTGGTGGAGCATTTGCCTAGCATGCATGAGGTGCTGGGCTCCATCCCCAGCACCAAAAAAACAAAAAACCCACCAAACCCCAATAACAATGAAAACGCCATAGAATTGCAATCAAATCATTAATATTGCAACATTAGTGATATCAAAATATTGAGTGACAAAAGCCAGTAATTTCAGCTACTCGGGAGGCTGTGGCAAGAGGATTATAAGTTAGAGGCCAGCCTCAGGAACTTTGCAAGAGCCTGTCTCAAAATAAAAAATAAAAAGGCTGGGATGTAGCTCAGTAGAATGCCCCTTGGTTCAATCCCTAGTACCATACAAACACAAACACACACACAAAAATGATGATATAGTAGTCATTTATGTGTTTTTATTTAATGCATTAAAAATGAAGCAAAATAACTGCTGTAATTTCAAAACAGTGATGAGTGAGTGCAAACGGTATTGAGATTCCCACAATAACTAATGTAGTATAAAATATTTGTGATTCCTGGTGGTGACTACTATGATTTGAATATGATTAGTCCCCCAAACTCATGCTGAAATTTAATTCCATTGTGAGTTTATAAGAGGGTAGAAACTTAATCTGAGGTTGGGCCTTTGGGAAATGATTAGGATCTGGATTTGACAAGGTCATTAGGGTGAAGCCCCCACCCTAGTAGCTTTAAAAGAAGAGGAAGAGAGACCAGAAGAGAATCAATCTCTCTCTCTCTCTCTCTCCATGTGATGCTCTGCACTACCTTGGAACTCTGCCAGCAAGAAAGCCATTGCCAGATGTGACCCCTAGAACTCGTACCTCCGAACCATGAGCCAAAATAAACCTCTTTTCTTTATAAAGTAGGCTGCCTCAGGAATTTTATTATAGTAAGAAAAATGGACTAACGCAGTAACAAAATCACAACTACTGCCAATATCAGTGCAGTTTGTTTCCTACATCCATTAAAGGAAATGCTCAATTTTGGTTAAAGGTTAGTAAAAATAAAGATGTAATTTTTCTTTTCCCATCCAAGTTCATGAACCTCCTGATGTCTATCAATTTAATAATCATGGGAGGCAGCCAGGCTGGGTTTCAGGTCCGGCTGTAACAAGAGCTCACTGGGTGGCCTTCCAGAGATCACTTCGTTTCTCTGTGGCTGGGGTCCTCTGCTTTGTAGGAGGGCCAACTTAGGTACCCTTCATTGTCCTTGTCTGGGTGCTTGTCCCCAGAAGTTCCTGGGCTAGCCCCAGGGCTGTCCTCAGCCAATTGACAAGTGTTTAATGGGGCACATCTTATGCTAGAAGTTGGGGGGGGATCCCTAAGAGGGGGGAATCCCCTGAGCTTCCCAAAATGCAGCGGGGCCTTCCTTCCAAACCTAGATGCAAAACCCCCAAATGAATGATTTCCTTCCCAGCCAGCTCTGATCGTGGCCTGCCTACATTCTACACATCCCCTCAGGAGTCAGGGAAGACCAGGAATATCTGCCTTCGTTCTTGAGTTAGGGCCTTTGCATTTTGAAATTCTTTGTCTCATTGATTCTGTACCCAAAGGAAAGAACTGGGTTAAGTGAGAAGAGGGAGTGTATAGATCCAGGTTGGAGCTGAAGCTGTAAACACTGGAGAAGATGAATAACAAGGGGAGGGTCAGATAATAGACCTGGGAAGGAGTGATTAATTACCAAACCTCGGCTTCCACAAGCAAGCCCAACCGCAAGAAGGAAAGGTCCTTGGAGCCAAGCCCTGTGTCCTGAAGGCTTTTTCCAGGCATGGGCCTTGGAAGCTGGCAAGGCCAGAACCAATCGGCCAAGGGGAGGATACTCTGTGCCAAAGTTCAGTCGGTTAACAGCAGAATCATCTGTGGGCTGTGTGTGTGTGTGAGTGTGTGTGTGTTTGTGTGTGTTACTGGGGATTGAGCTCAGAAGCCCTCTACCACTGAGTCACATCCCCAGCCCTTTCTTTAATTTTATTTGGAGACAGAGTCTCACCAAATTGCTGAGGCTGGCCTCAAACTTGTGATCCTCCTGCCTCAGCCTCCCTGGAAGCTGAGATTACAGGCATGCACCACCACGCTCAGTCTCACTTGGGACTTTTTCAAATCAGTGATGCTCCAGTCTCCAGTTCAGAGTTCAGAGATTTGGATTTAATTTGAATGAGGTGGGGCCCAGGCAAGGAGAATTTTTTAAAAGCCCCCCCCCCCCCCCCCGCCCAGGGAATTCTAAAGCTGAGCCAACAAGACCCTGGGCTGAGGTGGCAGTAGTGAAGGCTCTGCAATGACCCGCTGGGAAAAGCTCTCTCCTTTTCCCCTCTGAGGGCCACAGGAAGGTCACTAGCAGAAGCCTGCAGGAAAGACCCTTGGGAGAAAAGGGAGGGTGATGGGAGACACAATGCAGATTGGTGGGCTCTCAAGTAAGACTGACTGTGAACAACTGCTGCTCCGTCTTTTCCCTTTTATGCAACAAAAAACATATATACAAAACATCTGGGCAGACCAGAGCATCTGGTTGAGGGGCTGCCTCCTCCAGCCTTACCTGCCCCTGTGCCTAAGCAGTCACCTTAGCAGCCACAGCAAAATACTGCCAAGGGCTAAGTGCCAACCAGGTGTCAAGTCTGACAGAAAGAGGAATCAGTCAGAGGGCATCTCAAGGGCATGGGCCTTTGGAGGGGGGGTAGTTGTCCACTGAGATAGGGGAGAGGGACTGCAGATGGAAAAAGAGGTGTCCGCAAGGAGATGGCAAGCCACATTTGAAGAAGCTTCAGACACTGAATGCTGTCCCCCATCCTGCATGCAGGTGACCCACATCCTTCTATCTTCTGTAGTCTTTCCTGTCTCCCTCCACCAGAGAAAAGTCACCACCCCAGGCCCATTCACCAGCTGCTGGAAATACTTGTAACTGTTGTCACCTGATGTCAGCCATCATGGGGAAACACTTAAAATAGAGACCAAAGTTTCCAAGAAAATAGTGGGGGAAATTGTAACTGGGACTTGATCTTGAAAATGACACTTGAATTAAAAATGAGGTTTTTTTAATCTTACTTTTATATGGAATGAAAAAAAAACTGAGAGAAAATAGGATGATACTGGGTGCAGGAGGACGGCAAATTCAAGACCAGCCTCAGCAACTGAGTGAGGCCTTGTCTCAAAATAAAAAAATTAAAAGTGCCAGGAAGGTAGCTTAGTGGTAGAGTACTGCTGGGTTCATCCCCCAGTACCAAAAAAAGGAAAGAAAGAAACGATACAATGGTGGTAGGATGTGGTTACCAGGCTTGGAGGAGGGGAGGGTCAAAGGGTCCAAATTTTCCATTATGTAGGATGAGTATGTTTTGCATGTATAACAGAAAACATGGAGCCTCTGGTTAATAATAATGTGATGAAAGTTGCTAGGAGAATAGATCTCAAGTGTTCTCACAAAATAGAGCCATGTGAGGTTGATGAATATGTTAATTAGCTCAATTGTGGTAGTCATTGCACAATGTGCATGCGTATTTAAATATTGTACACTTAAATACATACAGTTTTTTGTCAACCACAACTCAATAAAGCTGGGGAAAAAAATGGGTTATTTTATCTTTGTCAACGTGCAGTTTCTAAGTGCAATTGCGCATTTGTTAGCAACAACAAAGGGCAAACAAGTTTGGTTGGAAGTTCAAAGTTTTTCTTTACCCCACCCCCCACCCCCCTACCAAATCATCTAGCAGCTCAACAGCCTCTGATTTACCCTTGACTTTCATACACCATCATAAAGAGGGTTACTTTGGCCAAAAGGTTCAAGGCTATCCCAAAGGTCTCTCTTAGTTCTTTCTTCTTCAAAGTATCCCCTTCTGGAACCTCGTATCATGCCTCTTGCTATGGATCTTCTCTTATGAGACCGCGTAGACTGAAGATGTAGCTCAGTTGGTAGAGAGTGTGCTGAGCATGTGCAAGGCCCTGGGTTCCATCCGCAGCAGCCCCCACCTCCCTGCAAAAAGATCCCAATTAATGACACCTTGCAATACTCCAGCACCATACTCAATGACTTCAGGCAATACAGCAGCTCAGGACTTCACCTGTCACAGTGTTGGGGATGAAACCCAGGGCCTCATGCTTGCTAGGCGAGCACTCTACTGCTAAGCTACACCCCCAGCCCTTTCTTAATCTTATTCTGTTTCGAAACAGCTCTTGCTAAGTTGCTGAGGCTGGCCTCGAGCTTGCCATCCTCCTGCCTCAGCCTCCTGAGTTGCTGAGATTCCAGGCATGCACCACCGTGCCTGACTCTGAGCTCACTTTACAATGACACTGCCTCTTGTCGGGCTGTAATCCTGGAGGTTCAAGGGTAGGGTGGATGCAGTTAGTAAAGAGGGAGGGACATTTGGGTGGGGACAAATTTCATGTGGTCAGTTCATTACTGAATACTTCTGTAATAGGACTACTAACCACGTAACTACAGCCACCCAGAGAGCAAATGTTTAAAGAATAATAAGAAAGCCCAGCACCTAGACAGCCCAGGGCATTCTAAAATACCCCAATGTGTACACCCCAGTTCCAGCTGCATCTCAGAGAAAGAGAAGACCAGAAGTTTCCCGAGCAGCAGCTACAGTTCCACGACCCTGAAGTCTTTCTAAATCGCAGGTGGCATTGTGTCCTTTGTTCTGCTATTTTTCTTTGCGGGCCTGACTCCAGAGGTGGAGCATTACCAGTGCTGAGTCCTACACCCACAAAGCCACGTTTATGTAATCATTCCAAAACTCACAACTCTTGAAAACTTTGAGCAATGTTATTAGGCCCTGTAGGCCAGAAGGGCCGTTTCCAGGGTAACAGCAATCCACACTAAGGAAGCCAGGCCTTCCCCTCCCCACCATTCCTCTAGGAGTCCCAAGCCTGGGGGACATTTCTTGTGGCCCTTCCCCAACAAGCCCAGTGCCAACGGTGTGGACACACCACTGGCCCCTGTCACTGGAGGGCCACACCTCCAGCCTCAAGTACCCCCTTGCTGATGGCCTGCCATAAATCCACCCAGGCCTACCCGTCAGCAAGTCCCAATCTGTGGTCTGGAAAAGTCGGCAGAGATGTGAGAGGCGTTTGTTTTTCCATGGGGTAGCCTGGGGCCTACTGGCTGGCTTTTGTTTTGAAAGAGGTGGAAATGGAAACTGTCTCTAAAGGACAGAATGCTCTTTCCAGGTGCTGGGGGAGCGGGTGACTGCAGGCCCAGAGAACCCCCCTGTGGCCCCTTCGCCTGGGCTCCCATGCTTCTCGCCCCGTTTGATAAGTAGACTTGGAACTGAGGCGGGAGGCCGGCAGGGGAACCGTCTGGAAGAGCTGTCCACTCGAGCCTTTCTCATGTAAGTGCTTTGACCTGTGTTGGTCCAGCCTGGCTTTGGCAAGACCACAGAAGGGGAGCCTGGGTGACGGTCCCTCTATGGCACTCAAGACATTTCATCGAAATCCAAGAATGGGGCTAAAAAGCTTCTGGGGTCAAAGCAGGTGGTGGCCATGAGGTCTTTCTACCTGTTCCCCCATCTCAGGGTGCCCCCTCACCCCTACTCCTATGGACACAAAAGCCTGACGTCTATTTGCAAGTTGTATAAGCCATGGCTGGGAAAAAAAGAGAAAGAAAAAGAAAAACGCTGCTTCTCCCAATGACATTGGCCTTCCCTGGTTTATACGGAGTCAGACCTTCGGATTCCCCTCGGGTATGGAAAAAGTGACTAACAGGAAGCCCTTGGGATTTGGGGATTTACCCTTGAGAATGGGAGAGTCCAGTGGAGAGAGAAAATGAACCATGTATCACTATTGAAGTTCATTCAGGATTTGGAGAGGTAAGCTCTCCTCTCAGGTGGGCTGACTTGGGGTGGAGGTGGGGGCTGGGCTAAATCTTTTGGGGGGTCCCAGAGATGGAGCCCAGGGGCACTCAACCACTGAGCCCCATCCCCAGCCCTATTTTGTATATTATTTAGAGACAGGGTCTCTCTGAGTTGCTTAGGGCCTCACTAAGTTCCTGAGGCTGGCTTTGAACTCATGATCCTCCTGCCTTGGCCTCCTGAGTCACTGGGATTAAGGTGTGCGCCACAGTGCGGTGCCGTCTATAGGGCTAGATCTTGAAGGAAGTCGATTTCCTGGCCTCAGAGCCAAAGCACAGAGGAGGAGACATTCGAGCAGAGAGAACAATCCACGGAAAACAGGTTTGCTCAGTTCATTTAGAAGATCTTCTAAGACAGATTTGAGTTGTTTACCATCTCCAGGTCACCGACCTTGGGGTCACTGCTATGGGCCAGGCACCATGTTGGAACCTACAGAGGATCCGAGGCTGGTTCAGCCGGACAAAGGACCAGAACAGAGTGACCTGTGGGTGTAAGTTTAGGCCCCACCAGAAGCAGACCCTGAGATAAGAGTCTGAGTGTCAATATTGATCTGGGAGGAGGCAGGACAGGAAACGCAGCTTGTGAGCAGGTGACTGCCATGGGTAACGGGGCTCAGTCCCACTGGGGACCTCTGAGAGTTGACACAGAACAATCACTCCAGAGTATTCCATCCACAGGGCGAGAGATCTGGGGTATTCTCCACCAGCTCCTCATCAATCCTTGCTTGAAGCTGCTCCCAGGGAGCACGAATCCTCGGCAGGGTCTGCCTGCTCATGAGGGCAGAGAGGGCTCAAGCCATCCAGGGGGAGCCCCCAGGCACAGAGACACAGGTGCTGGCAGCTGTGGGCCCAGAAATGCTAAACACACGGGGACCCAGATGAGGGAGGCATCCGTGGCATGTACTCCACCTGTGGCTATATGGGGGCAAAGAGGATGTGGATTTGTGGCCTCAGGGAAGACACCAGGACAAGTTGAGCTCCCAAACAGTCCTTGGGAAGGCCTACAGGCCTTAAAAGAGCTAGGGACGGGACGGGATGCAACACAGCGTTTCAAGTTGAACTGAGAACTTGAACCAAGAGCAAAGGTCTGGGGGAAGTGGAAAGGTGTGACAGAACTGGGGGACAGTGGCTAGGAAGGTCTGGGCCATATAGTGGAAACCTCAAATACCAGGCAACAGGCAATAGGGAGCCACTGCGGTTGTGTGAGCAGGGCGAGTAGTATTCTGGAAACGTCTGCTGGCCAAAAAGCAAGGGTGTCACTTGAAGGTCAAAGAGCCAGGTGAACATTTGTTAGCCGCGGTGGAGATTATTCTGCAGGCAGGAAGACCAAGGGAGCTCCCGTAGCTCTGGCCCCAAGAGAAAGGCCCCTGAAAGGAACAGCGTGGGAGCGGCTAAAAGGGGGACCAGCCCCTCAGCTGCCTGGCCCGATTGTTCCTTCCGGCAAAGATGTGGGCCCACTCATTTCTCTCCTATTTTCTTTCTTCCAAAACTGCTTTTGGCCTCTGGTTTCCGAAAGCTTTGCTCAGTGAGTTTAAACAGCATCTCACAGCATGGCCGGGCAATAACAAATGGCGCCTGGTGGCTCTCCTGCTGGTGGCTTAAAAAACAATTGATGACTTTTAATCAGCTGAATGAGCATGGGACAAATGACAGCATGGCCTGAATGCAGCTCAGACGTCATCGGCTGACATCAGCGGGGAGGAGGGAGGTGCCCTTCTGGAAAGCCTGGGAACAAACCGGAGCAGTTCCTGGCTGCTCTGGGCTCCAGGAGGCAGCTCTGGCCACACCCCAAAACCGCTGCCTTCTTCATACCGTCTGGGGAGGCTGGGAACACTGGCTGCAGAATCAGCAAGGCTAAATCCCCGGGAAGTTCAGAAACCGGCACATGTTGTTGTGAGATCTGCTAGAGCAAGGCTGGGGCACCACAAAACCAGGGTTCAGGGTCTCCAGTTGTCGCTTGGTAAATGTGGACAAGTCAGTTCCCCTTCTGACCTCAGTGTCTCCATCTGGGAAATGGACACTCTGAACAGTAAGCTGGCTTCTTCTGTTAGGCTGCTGCCTGTGAAATTAACTTTAGGACAGGGCTGAAGCTCTAGAGGACCCAGTCCACCTCTTTCTATGCACTAGCCCATCATCCCCCAGGGTTAAGGAATTCGCTCATCATTGTAGCCGTGGTGTCAGCCAAGGGAACCTGGCCTCCAAGTGCTTATTTTTTCTCACTTCCAGCTCAAAACAGACCACAGCAACAACGTGAGGAAATAAGAGGCCTGGGGGAAATGCAGGCCCATTTGCTGAGAAATAGCAATTAAATTAAGAAACGCCAGACCAGGCAGCTGAAAGTAATGCTTCCGGGCCACGTTCCTGTCCTAACTGTAGGAATGCAAGACCTTTGTGTGAGGAATCTTCCCTGAGCACAAAAAGAAGGGATGAAGGATCTGCTTCCCAGAATTCTCTTGGTTTGCATCCTGGGCCAGGCCTCCAAGAAGAGATGCTCCCTCCTGGCCTGCTTGTCTACCTTCCATGTCCATCTTCAGGCTGTTTGTCTCCCAGGAGAAGAACTGTCCCTCCCACCCCACCCCCGCTTCTGTCATGTTGCCTGGGAGATGGCTTCTGAGATGGAGACCAGTGCTTGATCCGGGCACTCTCAGGAATAACAACTGTGTGGGAGGCAGGCGACAGGATGGGACAGAGGGAGAAGCAGAACTACCGGGCAGTTGCAACAGAGGGCTCAGCTGACCCCACAGAAAGTTCCAGAATTGGATGGTCCTTCAGAGATGTCTGACTTGAGTGGGGGAGGGGAATGACTCCTTGTATGCCTCCCCACCCCCACCATAGAACAGTCACTGAGTATGAGTTGCCAGCCAGAAAGTGGAGGGGTAGGGCACTACTTTGGGCAAGGCGGCTCAGCCCCCATCAGCCAAGGGCAATTCCACCCTGAAGAAGGGATCCGAGGTGGTACACTGCCACATCCTCCTCCCTGCAAACGAAACTCCTCCTCCTCCTGTCATGGGCAACTCAAGCCTGACCTACCCTTTTGGGACTCCTAGCCACTCCCCTGGGCGCCTCAAGTTCACCGCTGTCTCCATCTGTAGTGACAGCCTTGCTTTGGAAATGTGCCGTAACTCTTTACCCCCATCTCTAGAGAGCAGTGGTCAGGCACCTTCACCGCCCGAGCCCAGAACCTGTTCCAGACCCACAGAAGTCTCTCCTGCAGTGCTGAGTAGATGGATGTTGCCCGAGAGGCACCGGCGGGCCCATGGGAACGTCCCAGCTTCCACGATTTCCTCCCTGTCAGTGCCTCCAAGTGTCTACGTGGCTCATGCCGACGACACGCAAGCACAGAGAAAACTTGCAGCTACAGCCAACCTGGCAACGTCTCCTGGGTTCAGGCCAAGAAAGTCCTGTCCTTGTTCCCTTCCCTGTCCAGCGTTGTGCTGCAAGTTCATTTCCTAGCTAAGAGGGCCAAGTGCATTTAGAGACCTCCGTGCCAGGGAAAGCCCAATGTCATTGCCAACCACACTACATCGCCGTTCTTCTGAAGGAAATTACTATTGATCCCACGGCTCTCCTCCCCATGCTGTTTGCTGGGGACAGCCAAGGATCCCCGTGCCAGCTGGGCTCCCACACGGCTCGACTGTTCCTGCACCAGATGGCCAGACCAACACCCTCTGGCTGCCTCACGCTCCCTGGGAGACAAGGCTCTGACGTCTATCAGCCTGGCTTTTTATGCACAAAGATGAGGACAGCAGGGTCAGGGATTCCAGGGCCATCACGGTACACTCAAAACCTCTGCAGAACGAAAAGATGTCCAAATCCCAGGGGCGAGCCGAGGAACAAACAAGGCCGGAAACTTGTCGTGTAGCCTTAACTTTCACTGCTCATTTGACAAGTATCCCTGCAGGCCTCCTTGGCCTAAGGGACGCCACAGTAAATAAGCGAGTGTCTTGCCCTCAAGCAGGTTACACTCTACCAGCAGGTAGACTGGGTGAGTCTATCACTTATTGATCACACCAGGACACTTTTGAGACATTAAAAAAAGATGCCCTTCAGAGTTAAGCCAGGACACTGAGCACAAACAAAGTCTCTTTCCAAGCAAACCTGGATGTTTGGTCACCCCGATAGTTACCCCTTGACCAAAGTGGGGGACTTAGGATGGCAGGGGGTGTGGTGCTGTTAGGTAGTGCCACAAGGTGGCGCAATTGAAAGCTTTTCTTTGTTTTTGTTTTCAATCTTTGACAAAAATTCATTTTTCTTTCTATCGCCACCCAGCCAACAGAACTCTAAGGCCGTGGCAGAACTCTAGAGCTGAAGAGCCCTGGTTTGTGAGAACTTCTCAGGAATTTTGTGTTAACTTTTCAGGAATTTTTCAAGCTGGTTGTTACACCCAACTGTTACCAAACAGTGAAATAAATTAGATTAAAATAATTGAAATTTAAAATGGGATAAACTATATTTAAAAACAAACGCAATGGATACTCCCAATCCATGCCTTCCCAATTAATTGGCACAGTCTGCCATTACCTCTGTCTCTGAGGTCATCCGGTCTCTCCTGTCTGTGAGGTGGAAATTCAAGGCCACCATGATGGGCATGTCTCTTCCCAGCTCCAAGTGTGGAGCCTGTGACTGGCTGTGGTGGGAATATTTCCATCATGGAAATCAGCAGAGGCTAAAAAGGAGGGCTGGGGGGGCGGAGCAGAGAGCCGGTTGATAAGCATTGACCAGCCCAGCACTGAAACCATCGTTTCAGTTTCGTAATTTATGAGACTAACTTCATGTACTTTGTTGGGTAGTTTCTATCACATTCCCCCAAATGTCAGAGTCCTCCCTCCCTCCCCATCAAAAATCAAAACAAAAACAAAAAAACAACAACAAACTGCAGGAGGCAGAGGTTACATTGCTCCCATTACCTCATGTGGACACTCCGAAAAGGGGAGTCCACACGGATAAGCCAGTTAGGGTTAATGGCTTGGCAGGGGTGAGTCAAGGAGTCCAACCAGGCTCTAGACTGGGGTGGGGAGCTTACCTCAAGTGATGGACACCTTGCATTTGCATATTCAAATTGGCCAATGGGGGAATTCAAGATATCTTGTCTGTGATTGGTGGGATGACTTTGGACCTAACCAAGGGCATCACTCCTATTGTCTGCATGAGTAGGGTCCTAGTGGGAATGGTGGCACACTCATCAGTTGAAGAGTATGGCGAAGGAACTGGAGGATGATGCTAGAAATCAAGAGAAATAGGGAAGTACCCCAAAACTAGCAAGATGAGAAGCTGCTACTACCCCTGGGGCCAGGTGGGGAAATAAATACTCCACCTGTGGGCCTCCTGCCACCTGCCTGATGGCCTGTCAATGCCTCCCTTGGCCAAGCCCACCTGGAAGCCAGAGGCCAAGGCAGCCCATGTGAACTGGTCCACAGGATCAAGGATCAGCGTCCTGGACACAGAAAACAGATGGGGTAAAAAATGATCTGCCCAACCAATATGGCGCTGCCCTGACTGGTCTGGAGGCTACAAGGGGACATGCCTGTGACCACTCACCTACTCACTCGCATCAGCCCTGGCTTGGCCTAGCAGAACAAACCACACTTTGACTGTGAACCCAGAGGCAAGCAGGCCATGGCCAGGAAGTGTTTTATACTGAAGAGTCCAAGGAGAGGAGTCCAAGACTCTGCACTTGACCCACACATGGATGTGTACAGCTGCACACGTGCCTATACTGAAGCCTCTGCACAGATAGAGATTTTACCTTGGTGTAATAAAGCTCAAAGTTCAAGGCTTGCATAGAATGCTTCTAAGGCCCCTGGTAGGGCACTAGAAGTAGTAATTTGTATCTCTGAACTACTTTTATTTTGGTACTGGGAATTGAACTCAGGAGCACTCCACCACTGAGCCCCATCACCAGCCCTATTTTGTATTTTATTTAGAGACAGGGTCTCCCTGGGTTGCTTAGCACCTCATCATTGCTGAGGCTGGCTTTGAACTCATAATCCTCCTGCCTCAGCCTCCCAAGCCACTGGGATTACAGGTATGCACCACCGCACTCAGCCTGAACTATTTTTCTTAAAAGCCCCAAACCCTGTGTGAGTTTTAGGCCCCCAAACTTGGATCTGACCCTGCAACTCTGACAAGACTGGGCTAGTTCTCTGGATTCTTCTCCCAGGAGAGAAGTCAGGCCACAGGACAGGGACTCTGTCTCCACTAAGAGGGGTTTCCATTCCCTTCTGCTTGCTTGGAGAAACATTCTCCAAGCCTCCACCTCTGTTGGGAGAAAGGGTTAATAGATAAAGATGTAGGCGGAGGGCTTTTGTGGCCAAACACTTCTGGAAAGATGGGCACACCCCCTGGAAGATACACTGTGTACATTAGCATAGTAAAGGCCCCAGATAAAGGAAACGTTGGGCTTTGTTTACCGTGGGGGTTGCCCATACTTCCTGGAGCTTAGGCTGAAAGGGAAAGGATGCGTAGGAGTTAGATAAGAGAATGCTTTAAGCTTGGGGCACAGTCCAAGCAAAGGTCCCCCCAAAGCCCTGAAACCTAGGAGAAGCTGCTTACAGCTGGCAGGAAGAGGTAGGGGAGGTGGAGCAGAGAGCAATAGCTAGAGGAGGCCCAAGGGCACCAGGTGACAACACACCAGAGCTCACCCACCTGCCCACCTGCCTGCCTGCCCAGAATCAGAGAGCCTGGCTCTCCTCCTCCTTCTCTGAGGGGCGGGGAGGACAGCCTGCCCATTGCAGGGTGAGCAGATCCTCCAAGAGCTTCTCCCCCATAGTCTCTGGCTCTCCTCACCCCCGAGATGGCAGAGCCGTGCTGTCCAGGAGCATCCTGAACAGCAGATAACCCAACTGGCCCTTCAGAGGAAGCCTCAAGCTGGTCCTAGGAGCTGAAAAGAGCTTGTAGATCCCCAAGATCCCCCAGGACCAAAGATGCCACCCCCCACACTCCTGTCCAGGGAGCCCGCAAGTGAAGTTTGACTCTGGGGGGAAAAAATAGCCTAAGGAAGGGCCACCGTGGGCTCTGGCCTCAGTCCCATGAGCCTTCAGAGCTGCCAGTGGGTAGTGAGACTTCACAGATGCCTCCGCTCTGGAAAAGGTAAGGGGATGGACTATGCATCAGACCTCCCTGCCACTCACTCACCCCCTAGCCAAGGGCCTGTCCTTTGTCCCCAGGGAATAGTATCTGTGATTCCATCTCCCAGGCCAAGGAGCAAGGCGACCAGGCTACCAGGCCTTGATTTCCAGCATCAAATAACTGCCCTCATGATGTCAAAGATGACACATTGCCTTAGCTAATGACCTTTGCCCCCACCTTAAAAAAAAAAAAAACAGCCCTCTGTTTCATCGTCCAGACGGGGGCTCTAGCTGGGCCTTTTGCATTTTCTCTTGTCGCCCCCTCACACACACCCCCTCACCCCCCGCTCCGCTTTCTATCCAATTTGGTGATTTGGCAGCGCTGTGAATGACATAGGGAGCTGGGTTCCCAGCCTCCTCGCCCACCCCACCTCCTGCGTCTTTGGAAGCCAGTCTGGGGAGGCTTGGATTCAACGTCCAGATGAGCAGGGCTGGCTCTGGGCTCTCAGATTCCTGCTCCGAGTGTCTGCATAGAAAGAGTCCCACAATGAGGTCTGGCCTCTGCGCTGATTGTCCAGAGCAACAGGGCAAGCTGGCGAGTGGCACCAGCCTTTTGGACAACAGGGTCCCAGGGCAGAGATAAGCCCTACTCTACCCAGAAGCAACTTGAAGAATAAAAACAAATCACATACAACATGCCACCCAGCCCCACAGGGCTTAGAGCATCTAGAGCCTGGAACCTTCTGGAATGGTGCAAAGGAGTGGCAGAAAGTAGCACCACTCTGCTCTCTGAGGGCTCCTGAGCACACAAAGGTTCTACTGCAAATGGAGGAAGCCATGCCAAGTATTGGTTCCTGTCAAAGTCTAGGTCCTCCAGTTAGAGGACAACACGATGGAATTGGAAGTATAAGAGATGTACTGGGGAAGGTGCCTGTAAAGAATAAAGAGGAGGAGTAGACGCAGTACAGACCTGTAATCCCGGCAACTCAGGAGACTGAGGCAGGAGGATCATGAGTTCGAGGCCAGCCTTAGCAACTTAGACAACCTGTCTCAAAAGAAACGATAAAAAAGGACTAGGGATGTAGCTCTGTGCTAAAGCCTCCTGGGTTCAATTGCCAGCACCCAAATAAAGAGGGAGGAAGCAGGAGATGGGGGGGGGAGGTGATACCAAGGAGCAGGTCTGACCCCTGTGGAAGGGGAGGGGGAAAGAAGGAGGGGTGGGAGACAAAAGTCCCCCATATGGCAGCACAGCTCTGAGAAAGGATGGGGCACCCAGAGGTCCCATCAGAGAGGTCCTGAGTCAGGCAAGAGGGGCCCAGTTCTAGTCGCCTACACTGTGCCCAACTCAGTGAGAACAATCTGGAGCGAAAGTGGCCTCAGCAGGAACGCTACAGAGGATCCCAGAATAGTCTCCTCTGAAGCAAGCTCTGGGTAGCTCCGTCCCATGGAGACCACAGTTCTTTAGCAATGACGTGAAGGGGTACACCAGGGAGGGGCACTGGCTCTAATCCTGGCCCCAAGACCTCAGCCAAGTTTTCCAGCTTCGTTTCTTAGTGTTCGGATGGAGAGAATGAGCTGTCACCTCTCCAGGGGACCTTACCACCCTGGATTCTGGTTATTTGGGGATAATAATAATCTTTGAGTTCCTGGAATATAGATGTCCATCAGAAAAGATGAGGACTAAGGCTGGGAAAGTTCTGGAATCCTTTTCTATCTTCAAGTAGAGAAGAGATAGGGAGCTAGATGGCCACTGCTCAGCCACCTAGTCATTGATTTGATGATTGGACAAAGATGTGCTACGCACCTACTCTGTGCAGATGACTACTACGTTCACAAGCAAGGCTGGAGAAGAGCCTGTTGCCCACTCCCTCGCCCACCCACCCACCCAAGCTTCTCACCTCTCAAAGAGAAGGGATAACATCCCAGATCAATCCCACTTGGTGCAGAGGTAGAGAAATGAGGAGGTTCAAGACAGAGGCACCCCAAGAAAGGAGAATATAATCCTAACGATCCTCGCACCTACTTCCCCTGCACCCCCCACTCACAAATACATGCTCGTTCACACACAGTCATTTTGGGCATCATTAATAATTCATCTCTGTAGACGCCCGTGTGGTTTGCAAATATTAAAGCATTATCTCATTGTTTTCATGAGAGCAACTGCTTTGGGATATTCTTATTCTTACCGATAATGAAGCTAGGCCCAGCAATCAGACCTGCACAAGGTCAAAGAGCTGGTAGGGGGTTCTTAGCCTTTGGGGCTGTCTCATATCCTTTTAAGAATCTCCACTTCAGAAAAAAAAATGCAGAGCTACTCAGAAATGTACCCACATTTTCTGGGGCTTTCCGTTCCGTCTCCAAGCCCTGGTAGGGCTCCTCCATCACCCTCTGCCCTTGGCCTGGGATAGTTGGCCAGACTAAAGTTTAGGCATCAGGGTGCTGAGGTGGACGGGGCAGCCCTAAGATGCAATCCAGAGAGGATTCTGGGGGATAGGACAGCACTCTTAAGAATAAATCTCGCAGAGCAGGATGGGCACAGAATGGGTTAAAGGGTGTTGGGTTTTCTTTTTCACCACTGAGGACTGTTATGGGTCATTAAGAATACACAAGGCCCAGGGAGCATTCCATTCGCTGGGCCTGCCTCCAGCTTCCCCTCTGCTTCCCCACAAGATAAGTCCTGCGCAGGAAGGCAATCTCGCTGCCCAGAGAGGCAGATGGGAAACCGCCCCAGATAAGGCAGTTGCCTGGAGGGTCCGTGTCACACAGGGCCTTCCTGCTGCAAGAACCGCACCACCAAGAGAGGCTGCGTTTCTTGCCTGCTAAGGAGGGAAAGCTTTTGGAGAAGTCCCATAACCCCTTGCTGTTGAGGCAGCTCTGGAAGGAGAGATACCTCCCCCCACCCACCGTGCAGGGCCAAGCCGGCTTCCTCCAGGTGGTGGAGAGACCTCTGTGTTCGCGTGGTTTGGGGACAGGCCCCAGGGATGCCTCGGCCACCTCCTGCTAGGCCCTCATAGAGTGCATTACAGACACACCTCATCGGGGCCATCGGGCACCCCCTGCTTTCATGCACCACCCAGGTGGTACCTGTGCCCGCGCAGGTGAGGAAAAAGGCCTCTGGAAAACACCATTACTGATAAGTAACAGCTCCTTTCAGGTTTAATGACACGTTGCATCCATCCTAAAGCTCTCAAAAAAAAAAAAAAAAAAAAAAAGATGAAGGGGAAAAAAAAAAAGCCCTCTCAAGGGACGGCGCCTCGCGCCTGTAAATAGGAACGACAGGCCGGGGCGCGCGGGGGAGGGCGCGCGGCGCAGCGCGGGTGTGTAAATTAACTGGGGGCAGCAGAGTAAATACATTACACACGGTATTTATTATGCGTCCGGACCTCGGAGGGCTTCTCCGGCTCCCAGACGTGGCAAATCTTGGTCCCGAGCGCCGCAGGCCGCGCTGCCCAGGCCGATCGCGAGGGGGGTCGGGGGCGGAGGGCTTCTGGTCCAGTGACAGGAGCCCCCACCCCACCCCAGGCAGCCTCCGTCCAGAGCTGGAGAGGGGCAGGGCGAGGGCGAGGGCGAGGGCGAGGGGAGCCGTGGCCCCCGGGCGCCGCTCGGGCGAGGGGCCGGCCCGGGAGGGTGGCAGGGTAGCGGGTGGGGACGGGCGGCGCGCCCGGCCCCTTAGCATTCCGCCGGCGCGCCCGCCATCGCCGCGTGCGCCCCCGCGCCCCGCTGTAATTACCCCGATTACCAAATGAATCTCGCGCTTTTGTGCTCGCCGGGCGGTGGGTGCGGGGAGGCAGTTCTAATAGTTGTCATTAGGGCCGGGGGAGGCGGGGCGCCGGGGGCTGGGGGTGGGGAGCGGGGGCGGGGAGCCCGCGTTCCCCGGCTGGCTCGCTCGCTCGCAGGCGGTCCCGGGCGGCGCGCAGGCCGCTGCTGGCTGCTGAGTAATGATTTTTTTTCTAATTGGAGGCGAACAGCGGCCCTAATGGATGGAGCTGCTCTCGGCGCGCTCACTGCGCCCGCCCCTCGATCAATACGGCTTGCTAAGCCCGCCGGGCCGCGCTCCCCGGCCTTTTGTGGTCAGAGATGCTTCAGGGACCCCAATCTCCGCCGCCCCCACCACCGCGCTCGGAGAGACCCCTTTCCCAGACACCCCCCTCCGGCCCTCCCTGCAAATTCCACCCCCGCACCCCTTCGGGGACCCCTAAATCCGCGCTCCCCTCTCTTGACACCATTCGGTCCCTCCCGCGTCCCCCACTTTCCTGGGCCCGGCATCCGCTCCTGTCTTCACACTACTCCCCGCAGCCTGGACCCCGCGGCTTTCCAGCCAGTGCGGGTTAGCAGGGAGGTGGAGGGAGAGGACGGCCCTGGATGGCCACCTCACCCTCCCTCCGTAACCGCTCTGCTGCCGAGTGCCCTAGACGCGGAGGAGAGCCTGGCACCCGCGGCCGCCTCCGCCTCCGAGGGTTGCGCAGGCTGGTCCTGGAAGGGTTGGCTGAGTCCAGTTATATCCCCCACGTACTTTCCTTCCCTGTCCCTTTGCAGCTTAGACCCGTTCCAACACGGACCCTTCAGCTTTCAGAAGGAACAGAACCCTGCGTGCGCACACCCGGGGGCACCTTCTCCTATAAGCCCCCCGCAGTGTTTTGCTAGGAGACTGGATAGGCTGGAGGAGTCCTTGGGCGTGAAGGCTACAACGTGGCCCCTTGTTTTGCAGGCCCTGTTTCTGCATTGCTGCTAACTAGCTGGTGACCTTGGGCAAGGACTCAGAGCCTGAGTCCCTCCCCCACACACCCTGCAGAAGTTTATCCAGCCGCAGGAGCTAGGCGTCTAGGACACACTCAAGGGAATGGCTAAACCTTCCCACTCCTTATGGTTCCTTCCCACCAAGAAACTCCTGGATCCTGGAAGGCACTGGCTGTTCCACTCTCTACCATCCTTCCTTCATCTGATCATTTTCTGTGCCGTCATTTATACATAGCATTTAGTGTTACCTGATATTTTATTATTTATTGTCAATCTTCTCTCACTGCCACATCATCTACATAAGAACTGGGGTTTTTGTCCATCTTTTATCCCCCCCTGCACCTAAAACAACCTGGAACATAGTAAGTGTTCAATAAATATTAGTTGCATCAACAAATTGAAGGAATTTGAACTTGGTCCAACTTCTTTCCTCTCCTGGAAGGGAAGACCTTGGCTTCTCACTCCTTGGGCTCTGTGGTACATTGTGTTGTCCAAAAATGGTCACACATCCTCTTCCAGAACCATGCCACTATCCTCCTTCTAGAAGAGGGATCTAGGGCTGGGGTTGTGGCTCAGTGGTAGAGCGCTTGCCTAGCATGTGTGAGACACTGGGTTCAATTCTCAGCAACTCATAATAAATAATTGAATAAAGGTCCATCAACATCTTTAAAAAATTAAAAGAAAAAGAAGAAGAAGAATCATCTATTTCCCTTCTACCTGAACTTGGGGTGGCCAGGGTTAGGGGTGAAAAACAAAGGACTAGTTCTGGGGATCCACTGGGTAGGGCATTCATATAGCAGGGGTTGTCAGCGGTCACCCCACAGTACTGGACTCTATTGTGTCAGAAGGGAATTCTATAAATATGTGTAAGTTTAGAAGGGACCATGACGGCCTTGGAGACACATTGCTCAGATAGCCCTTCCAGAGAGAACTTCCCATGAGAAGTGCAATTAGTTGTCAGGTGTGGTGGCACCCGCCTGTAATCCCAGCAGCTTGGGAGGCTGAGGCAGGAGGATCACAAGTTCAAAGCCAGCCTCAGCAATTTAACAAGGCTGTATGCAACTTAGTAGATCTTGTCTCTAAATAAAAACTAAAAAGGACTGAGGGTGTGGCTCAGTGGTTAAGCACCCCTGGGTTCAATCCCCAGTACGAAAAAAAAAATGCAATTAGTTGACACCCTTCAGTTGTGGGTGCCTTTGGGCTCTGCCTCAGCTCTCAGGTCAAGGTTGTGCACCTCCAGGGAGTGAGCATGGCTATTTCTGGCTGGCACAGGACTTTGCTCTGGGTCATCTTTCCACTGGCACTCCCATCTGCATGGCTGAGGTTTTCCACAGAGCTATAGGGCCATCTGGGACTCTCCCTACCCACCCTTCCTTCCTTTTGCTCCCCTGGTCTGCAGACTTCCCTATCTCCTCCTTCCCACCCACTTCAACTTCCGCAAGCATGGCTCCAATAAACCCCTTGCACCTCCAGTTCCATCTGGACATTTGCCTCCTGGAGGAGGCAGCTGACATGGGAGAAGAACTGGCACTAGTGCTTTCCTTTTCGTGAGCCCCATGGTCAGGTTCCCCGCCCCCCGGTCTCATTTGTCCTCCCAGCATCTCAGAAGGTGGGTACGATGATGGTATCTTTACTTGACAGATGAGGATAGGGGCTCAGAGAGCTCAAACGATGTGCACAAAGTCGCACAGCTAGGGCTTGATAGAATCCCAAATTAGGCCTGGGTGTGTCTGACTCTCGGTGACTATATACTGGTGACTCGTTATGAACTGATTAAGATGAAGGTGTCCTAGATAGTGGCCAAGTAGATGAAGGAAACTGGACCAGGCTGTGCCCAGGTCTCACTTTTCTCATCTTTGGGGAACCTGTACGCAGGAGAGAGCGTGCATGCACGCGCGCACACACACACACACACACACACACAGCCAAGATCTACCTGTTCCAGGGAACCTACCTGTCATACTGAGGTCACATATACATTAGGACATTAGACATTAGGGGCAAAGAGATTATGATGCCAGTTTGAGGGTTTTGGTCACCAGCTGAATGACCTTAGGCAAATGACTTGGTTTCCCCAGGAACCTTAAGTTTCCACAACTGTGACCACCTGATTCTTTTGATGATCTTTGTTGTGTCTCTCTGCTAAAGCCTGACTTCCTGTCCATGGAATGTCTATTCCAGGTGCCCAAGGCAGGTTTTGTCCCTCTGTCTTTCAAGGTGACCTGTGCTCTTGGTTCAAGAGTGCCGCAGTCTGGCTGGGCACAAATCACCGAGCCGCCACACAGCACTTGTATGTTCAAACAGGAAACTTTATTGCCCGAACTCCACCAGCACTCCACGCACACACCCCAGGAACTCTCTCAGCTCTCCCCCGGGCTCCACACCTACCCCACTCGGACCCCACGAGAACTCAACGGGAACTCCAAAGTAGCCGGCGCCCAAGGCAGCAGGAACCACCCTATTCCCGGAGCTGCCCTATTCCCTAGCCGCCCTATTGCGGGACAGCAGGGGTCCATATACAACAGCTTAACATAACCATCATCATCTCAATGGCTCGCTGGCATCACCTCTCAACCACTCCCTTCTGGCAGAATGCCATGGGTCATTCCTACTCGGCTGTGGCCCTCAACACAAGAGACTGAAAGATATGTTTGTAGCCAGAGGTTGGAATACCTGAGGACAGCTGAAGTAAACAGTCCTATCAGGCTGTTTCTGGATGACAAGCTAAGGGCAGTAAGGGGCCCATCCGAGTCCTACTAGAGTCTGTACTTAGCCCTGCAACACGTACACAACAAAGACACACCCGGACCCCTTGGGGAAAGGGTGTAGTTGCTGGCGATGCCCCTCTCAGCTGCCTGCCGTGGGTTTTAACCAATGGTGTGCTGGTACATGTTAAACAACCGTCTCTCTGGGGGGAAAATCCTAATTTCTAGCATTTGCCAATTTGCATAGGGCAAATCTTTTTTTTTTTTTTTTTTGGCAAATCTTCTTACAATAGCCAATTCCAAGTTACAGTCTTGTGGTGGCTGAACACAGAGGTGGGAGCAGATGTGCACAGCTGGTTCGGCTCTCGTGAGCAAGCAGAAGACAGTTCCAACACACCCTTCACTGGGACTAGCCCCGTGGCTGGATGAGGAGCAGCTTCCCATGGATGGCGGGACACTCTTGAGTACAGAGAACCGAGTTGGAGAGCAGAAGAATTCAAAGGAAGGGCCAGGGGTGAGGGTCTTGAACAGGCTGGGCTGAAGGTCTAGGAGGGTCATGTCACTGTGGATGCCAGATCACAGCCCAGGGTGTCACTGCACCGGCTGGCCCAGCATTTGCTCCTGTCGTTGCTGTGTCTCCTTCTGATGACACTCTAGAACTCAGGCCTTAGATCCGGCAGATGCTCACCATATTTCCAGAGGAGAAGCATGTGTGTGCTCAGATCCAGGCCTGAGACAATAGGGACACCCTGCCCGGGGAAGCTGTTTATAAAGACCTGGAGAAGGGCCAAGGCTGCAGGGTCAGACCAGGAGGAGGGGGGCTCAGAGAAAACAAGGGCCCTACTGGGTTGGGATGAGAGGTTCAGAAACCCAAGGTGGTCACAGGGGCTGTGTCTCTCTGGGCCCCGGAAGATGAAGGCCAATCCCCAGCTGCCTGCCCTCAGATGACCTTCCCACACCCACCCCTTTCCCTGACTGATCCACGATCCTTTTACTTTCTTTTTTTTTTTTTTTGTACAAAAGGGTGCCCCCCCCTCCTGCTCAAACCTGCTACTCTCCAGGAATTTGCTAAAAATGAGACTGAAGGACGCCAGGAACGCAGCCCAGGCAGGGCTGGCTCCCAAAGCTGCACATGGGCACCTCCAACCACCACCTCTGTGGCCTTTCCTCATGGCCACAGCTCATTGGGGTTTCTGGGGCCAGGCCCTTCCGACTGCACGAGAGAGAGCGAGCTAGCGAGGGGGCGAGTCACGCTGAGCTAGAGCCGTGCCTGACAAGTGACACTTTGACAGAGACGCGATGACGAGTCCCTGGGGAGGCTGTGGAGTCTGGTTCCTGCAGACAGTGTCTCCCCTGAGGCAGTCTCCATGCTTGAGTGCTGAATCTGTGCGTGCGTGTGCGTGTGTGTGTGTGTGTGTGTGTGTGCACGCACATCTTGCTGCTTCCATGGAAGATTCTCTGAGCTCCGCAGCAAGCTTGACAGAGGATCCCAGAACGCTCGCTCGCTCGTGGGACCCACAAACATCAAGAAGCCGCATGACAACCAGCCACTGGTTACAGAGTGGGAACTGCAGCTCCCGAGATGGCCAGGGAGGGAAGACTGGCCCCCGGGTGTGTCACTTGGCCTGATTCATCCAAACCCTTGCATCACGCCTGACCATCCGCCCTGTGCTAGGCCCTGGCCCAGACAGAAATCCACAAAGCAGGGTTCTTCTTTTCAGAGAGCTTATGATCCAGGCACTAGAGATTATGGTAAGCATCATATGTTCCAAAGAGGCCAAGGTCACGTGAAAAACTTTCTGAAGGGGAATGTGAAGGCCTGTGGATGTGGAAAATATCCACAAAAGTCCACTGAGGTGGAATAGGAAGGAAGAACGCTTCTGTCTTCCTGTAGAGGCTTGTGGTCGGTGTTGAGAACTGCCTTTGGAAGAACTGGGAGCGGTCGTGCCCACCTGTAATCCCAGCAGCTCAGGAGGCTGAGGCAGGAGGACTACAAGTTCAAGGCCAGCCTCAGCAATTTACTAAGGACCTAAGCAACTTAGCAAGATGCTGTCTCAAATTTAAAAAAAGGGGGGGGCTGGGGATGTGGCTCAGTGGTTAGGCACCCCTGGGTTTGATCCCGGGTACCAACAAACAAACAAACAAAAACCAAGAGTTGCCTTTGGGGGAAGTGCATGGAAGGAATGTAGACAGGAAGAAGGAATTAAAGCAGAGTGCGGGAGTGTGGTCAGCCATGTGGTCCCCCAGCTCCCCTTCTGGAAACCAACGAGTAGCCTCCATCTTTTCCTTCACACTCTGAAATGATGGCACCAAGGTTACATGTGGGACTCTTCTTCTCCTTCTCCTTCTCCATCTCCTTCTCCTTCTCCTTCTTCTTCATTTTTTTGGTACTAGGGGTTGAACTCAGGAGCACTGACTATGGTGCTGCTATTCTGGTCCACTCCGTCTCTCTTTCTCCATTGGTACAGCCTGGGCTTTCTGTATGGCAGTTCTATTCAAGAGAACAAAAGTCTAGTAGGCTGAGGGTGTTGCTCAGTGATAGAGCACTTGCTAAGCATGCATGAATCCCTGGGTTCCATTGCCAGCACAGTTAAAAAAATAAATAAAAAGAGAGACAGAGGGCCGCCGGGAGGCTGAAGCAGGAGGATCGTGAGTTGAAGTCCAGCCTCAGCAACTTAGTGAGGCCCTAAGCAACTCAGTGAGACCCTGTCTCTAAATAAAATACAAAATAGGGCTCAAGATGTGGCTCAGTGGTTGAATGCCCCTGGGTTCTAATCCCCTCCCCCCCAAAAAAAGTCTAACTAGGCTAGGGGTGCAGCTCAGTGGTACAGCACTTGCCTAGTAGGCATGAGGCCCTGGATTCCGTTCCCAGTACTGTAAAGAAAAGAGGCCAAAAGTCTCTTAAGACCTAGAAGTCACATGGTAACACTTCCACTGCATGCTGTTGACCAAACCAAGTCACAGGGCCAGCCAGATTCAAAGGCAGGGGAAAGAGACTGTGGTTTCCCTGTGATGGGTGGAAGCCTAGGCATGCATAGGTCTGCCACGAAGTCCTGGCAGCCAGTTTTACAGATGGTCTGCCGGAAACAGTGACAGTCACACTCCTCTATGGGAATTCTCCAGGCTTACAGAGTCCGCATCCCCCCAGAAGCTCCCAACAGGTCGGAGAACTTTCTCGAAAATCATCCCTTAGGGATCTCTTAGGGCTGCTGCAAAGCCTCTTCGGGTGCCCCATGGGAAATAGCACGACATGGAATATTGCGAGCTTTCAAGGAAAATTGGGAAGGTGGGCTGAGGCCAGAGCAGGCTGTGCGCTCTAAGGCTGCCGCCCAAATGTCTGGGACACAGGAGGGGCGAGGGAGAGGGGCCTCCTGATCCAGGCTACTCAGAGCCCCCCTTGTCCAAAAAGCCCTTAGGAGAGAGCTTCCTGATTGTGAAGACTAGAAACCCTGCCACAGCACGGAACCTGGTATTCTTTAAAAATCCCTAGGCTCTCCATGCCCCAGCCAGTCACTTGGGGCAAGCTCTGTGACGTCCCTCATATTGTCCCCAGTTGTTATTTATCTTTGGCTGTGTTTAGGCTGCCAGGCGCTGGATAGAGCCCTGAGGACTGGCCCAGATCTACCTTCTTGGTGGCTAGAGTCTCTCTCCTCACAGTCTCTCTCTCTTTCTCAACTTTAATTTGTTCTTTATATTCTCCTGTATTTTATTTTATTTTTGGTAAAGTGAGTATATTTTACTTTCACAACAAGAAAAAAAATGTTAGAAACAAATTAACAGAGCACCCTATAAAGATGTTCCTTGCAGTATTATTTACATTCACAAACACCTGAGAACAGCATCAATGTCCACAATAAGAATAAGTTATGATGAATCCAAGGGATCCCAAACTCTGAAGCCATTTTGAAGAAGGTTCTGTAAGAGTTTTTAATGATACAAGAAAATGCTCATGGGAAAATACTCACTGGGTAAGAAAAGAAACTGAATTCAAATTTTTTAAGGAGTCTGGTCTAAATGGGGATATATGGAAATACCTGAATAGCTAGTGTTCATTGAGCATTTACTATGTGCTGGCACTTACTTACAGAAATAATCTCTCATTCAATTCTTGTACTATCCCCATAAAGCACATGTCATTCATATCCCCATTCTACAGATGAGAAACTTGAGGCACAGAGAGGTTAAATAACTTTTCTAAAATGACACAGCTAGGAGTTGGGGAGCTAGCTCAGCAGTGCTTGCCTAGCATATGCAAGACCCTGGGTTGGATCTCTGGACTACAAAGGGAAAAAAACAACATAAAATGACATAACTAATGTTACAGGGCACAGATTTTAACCCAGAATGCCAGATCCTAGTCCTACGCTTTTAACTTCTATGCTATGTATGGTTTTATTACAGGATAGAAAGAAATGTGTCAAAATGTTCAGGGCAGTGTCTCTAATAAGGGATTATAGGCAGTTTCCAGTGTCTTTGTTACACTTTTCTGTCTAGTCCAACTTTTGCATAATAGGGCATGATCTGCTTTGATTACTGGGAAGAAATAATAGTTATTTTTCAAGAAGTATAAAAACAAATGGGACCCTGCCTGGCACAGTGGCACATGCCTGTTATACACAGTGGCTGGGGAGGCTGAGGCAGGAGGATTGGGAGTTCAAAGCCAGTCTCAGCAACAGCGAGGCGCTAAGCAACTCAGTGACAGCGTGTCTCTAAATAAAATACAAAATAGGGCTGGGGATGGGCTCAGTGATGAGTGCCCCTGAGTTCCATCCGTGATACCCCACCCACCCCCCACAAATGGGATCCCTGACCAGCAAACCTTCTTCCACTGAACTTAAGGTATGAAGAATTTGCTACTCAAACGGGCCTCAACCGGGCTGCCTCTGGACCTCTTGGCTCTTCTCAAGAAGCAGAGGGAGCACCCTTATTGGCAACTTGTCATCATATTTGACCAAACTAGGCTGTACTGCCTCCCCGTGCACAGCGCCCCGCCCTCGCTCCCAACCAGGAACCGCCCTGGCTTGGCTGCCCGGCATCTGGCATCCACGTGTGTCTTATCCCCAATGAAATCATGCACTGCTCTTGGCGCAAACTGTGACTTGCATACATCCTGCCAGCACCCACGTCACCCACAGAGCCCGTTGTCTCCACACAAACAACAGCGTCTGAGAGCACATCTACCGTGGGCTGCTCCACACGTGGGAGCCCAGACACAGCGCGACAGCTCCCGGCTCGGTGGGGGGAGTCCCATGCCAGACCCGGGTGTCCCACCGGGGGTGGGTGAGCGGAGGGAGGGGGTACAGCGAGTTTCAGACCAGAACCAGCAGAGCAGCCAGTTCAAAGCTCTTTAAAAAGAAGCAAAATGGGGCTGGGGTGGTGGCTCAGTGGTAGAGCCCTTGCCTAGCATGTGTGAGGCCCTGGGTTCGATTCTCGGCTCTGCATGTAAAATAAATAAAGGTCTCGTTGACAACTAAAAAACTGTTCAAAATTAAAGCTAACGGAGCACCAGGACTCAGTTCAAGTGGTAGAAAGTGGCTCGGTGACATTTAGCCTAAGACCCAAGGAATGTCCATATTTATCAGTCAATTAACATATTTACTGAGCCCAGGGCAGCAAATGACAAGGAACCTGGGTTAGGACAGGGGTTCGTGGTAGAGACTGGGGAGGGACAGTGAGCCCCTCGTCTGTCTTCCCTGAGCCCCTTGTCTTTCCCACTCACTCTGCGATCACATGCATAGGCGCATGCGCACACACATTTTAGAATTTACGGGCTTAAGAGATTTTTTTCTTTTGGGCGGGATACCAGGAATTGAACTCAGGGGCACCTAATCACTCAGTCACGTCCCCAGCCCTATTTTGTACGTAATTTAAAGACAGGGTTTCACTGAGTTGCTTGTAGCCTCACTAACTTGCTGACACTGGCTTTGAACTTGAGATCCTCTTGCTTCAGCCATCCCAGCTGCTGGGATTACAGGCGTGTGCCACTGTACTGGGCAGAAGATTTATTCTCATGGACTTAGTAGAGTGTATTGTTTTGTTTTGTTCTTTTGGAAGTGCTGGGGATTAAACCCAGGGCCTTGAGCACGCTAAGCAAGTGCTCTACCACTGAGCTACCCCAAGCCCTAGAATAGTCTTTTATTTTTTCTTCTAGTAGCTCTTAATGGCTTGCAAGCTATTGGACAGAGTGGGATATAGATCATGGGTCTCCAATTCCCCACCCCCACCTCCTTGGAATTATTCACCCATATCCCTTTATATGTGACCTTGCAGTTTCACTCACTAGAACTAGAGTACATCCCTCCACCCCTGGACTTTGGCCTTGATCCTGTGCCAGCAGGTGGGTAGCAAGCAGAGCATCACAAGGTGCTTGTGAGATTAGGCTAACCCTCATGGGAAGAATGGGGCCCACCATTCTTCAGCTCACCAGCAGGTACAAGTTCAAAGCTCTTTAAAAAGAAGCAAAACAGGGCTGGGATGGTGCCTCAGACATCTCTCCATGGACCGTCTCTTACCTCTATCTGGATTCCTGCTTGTAACATGGAAGGTACCAGACTGAGCACTCTAATGTCCACCATCTCACCCAACCCACTCAACAGCTCTGCAGGATCCATTCCACTTGACCAGGGTCACAGAGCCAGTGAACACCAAGTGACGATATGACCTCAGCTGTCTGGCTCCAGAATCTTCAATGTGATGAGCCACCTTGGCAATTTTTTTTGGGGGGGGTGGGGGGTGCTGAGGATTGAGCCCAGGGGAGCTTAACCACTGAGCCTCATCCCCACCCCTTTTTATATTTTAAATTGAGACAGGGTCTCGCTGAGCTGCTTAGGACCTCCCTAAATTGCTGAGGCTGGCTTTGAACTTGTGATCCTCCTGCCTCAATCTTCTGAGCTGCTGGGATTACAGGTATGCTCCGACACTCCCAGCTACAAATAGTTTTTTTTAGCACTCTCTCTTGACTCCTGAAAACCTCACCAACCAGTAGGGTCTGGGCTCCAGGCCAAGGGGAACGTTCCTCATTTGCGGCAACCCGATAACCGTGTCTCATCTCAACCCCTGGCTGGCAAAGATTCTAGACTGTTCCTGCCCACTATCACTATCAGCACCACACTCACCTGCCTCAGGAGCTGCCATGAAATCCCCAGGGAGGTACCTGGGGTCAACCTCCTCATTCTCCCATGCTAGAATTTGAAACATGGGGTAAAGAATAAGATGCAAATTTTCCCGGTCTCCTGCCAGGGCCGTGGGCCATTACAGAGCAGGCCCTGGGCCTCTAGCTACAAATCTCCAGGTTCATGGCAGGATTCTCAGAATAAGGTTCCCACAGCACAAAACCACCCCAAACCCTGAGCGTGAATAAGAGAGGTCCCTCTTTGATCTATTGCCCCTGACATGTCCCTACATTTTGGGGGCACATGGTGGCTTGTGCAAATATGTACACAGATGTCACGTTAATTTAGGCCTTAAGGTCTTCAGGGGCAGGGCAAGAATTGTCCATTACTATCATAAAAGAAGATTTTGTTTGTGTGCGTGCGATGTTGGGGATGAATCTCCATGGGCCTTATGCATGCTAAGTACGTGCTCTACCTCCCGCCCTTGGTTCATTTTTTATTTACAATAATTTCAGCTTCCAATGGGTTTATCAGGAGATAACCTCATCATAAGCCAAAGAGCATCTGTACTTAAAAAAGGTTAAAATGATAATTTTTATATTATTTGTATTTTACCACAATTTTAAAAAAACAAACAGTGGCTTCAAACAGCAACCATTTATCAACCCATGATTTTGGGGGTTTGCAATTTGGACTGCACTGTGGGGGCAGTTCTGTGCACCCAGTGGACTCGCTCATGTCACTATGGCCAGCTGGCAGGTCATCTGGGGACCGATGGGGCTAGGATAGCCTCACGCATGTCTGGTGGTTGGTGCTGGGTGGCAGCTGAGTGGCAGCAGTGACTGAGCCATTTGCCTCCACCTGCTTCTACTAGGCACATTTACTTGTTGGTAGGGTTCCAAGAACAGCATGTTCTATGGTTTGAATGTGTCCCCCAAGAGTTGGAAACTTAATCCCCAAAGTCATATGTCGATGGTATTCCCAGGTGAGGCCTTTGAGAGGTAATTAGGATTAGATGAGGTCATGAGGGTGGGGCCCCCATGATGGCATCAGTGGCTTCAGAAGAAGCCAGCACACTTGCTGTGTCTTGCCATGTGATGCCTCTGCCATGTCATGACGCATCAGGGAGACCCTTGCCAGAGGCTGAGCATATGCTTCTGGACTTCCCAGCCTCTACAACCATGAGCGACAGAAACTTCTATTCTTCATAAATTACCCAGTCTCAAGTATTTTGTTATAGCAACAGAAAATGGACCAAAGCAAAATGAGAAGGCAAGTCCCAATGCACAAGGACTATTTTCTTAAATTTTTTTTTAATTTATTTTCTTAATTTTTAAATTTTTTTAAGTTTGTTTATTCTAATTATGTAGATATGACAGCAGAATGCATGTTCATTCATTGCACACAATTGCAGTGAAACTTTTCTTTTCTCTGGTTGTATACGAAGTAGGGTTACACCATATGTGCAGTCATATGTGTACCCTGGGTAATGATGTCCATCTCATTCCACCATCTTTCCTGCCCCCATGCCCCTCCCCTCTCCTCCTTCTCCTTTGCCCAATTAAAGTTCCTCCATTTTTCTCATGCCCCCCCCCCCCATTATGGATCAGCATCCACTTATCAGAGAGAACATTCGGCTTTGGGTTTTGGGGACTGGCTAACCTCACTTAGCATGATATTCTCCAACTCCATCCATTTACCTGCAAATGCCATCATTTTCTTCTCTTTTAATGCTGAGTAATATTCCATGCACAAGGACTTTTTAAACCTGTACTAATCATGTTTGATAGTGTCCTATGGCCAAAACAAGTCGCCCAGCCAAACCCAGGGACAGTGTGGGAGGGAACTACCCCAGTGAGTGAATATCAGGAAGTGTGAACAAGTGGAGGGCAACTATTACCACACTGCTTGTCCACAAATTACTGTTGCAGCTACAAAGGACATGTGTAGCACGTGGCATTAATTTTCAAAACAGGAAAGCAAGCTGGTTGTTCAAACCAGCAGGTGCTGTTGCCACTGAAGGCACAGGATGCTCCAGGTAGGAGTGTGGTTTTCAAAAATGAAGACCAGGCCAGGCATTGTGGCACATGCCTGTAACCCAGCAGCTAGGGAGGCTGAAGCAGGAGGATCACGAGTTTGAGGCCAGCCTCAGCGACTTAGCAAGACCCTGTCTCAAAATAAAAAAAAACAAAACAAAAAGGGCTGGGGATGTGGCTCAGTGATAGAGCACCCCTGGGTTTAATCCCTGGTACAAAAACAACAACAGCAGCAACAAAATTGAAGACCAAAAGGACGGAACATTTCCGGCATGAAGTCCTCCTATGGAGACCCAGAACAGAGCCCATATTTCCAGCTCCTGGGGAGTTTTGCAAAGTCTAGTCACCCCTGTGTGACCTTGAGCAGGTTACTGAACATCACCCAGCCATTTCCACATAGAGATAGATGTGCCCTTCCTGGAAGGACTCCCGAGGCTCCTATGTCCTGACTGTTCAGAGCACACAGAAGATGCTAACAGTCATGGCTTGTCTTTCAAAGTGGCTGTCCTTCCCAAGCCACAAGGAAAGAAGACATCTATGATCTACACCAGAGTGACAGGGCACTGACACCACTTTCAGTCCTATGTCTTGGCAGCAAAACCTGCCCTGCCTTCATTTGGAGGGTCTGATCATGACAACATACCCCCAACCTCCTGGGCCTGCCTCTGCTCTCCCAGAAGCCACCCAAAGTCTCTGCCTATCATTGTGCTGACCCTACTTCACTGGCCAGACACGGAGGAGTTATCACCTCGGGTGGGAGCAAAAGGTCACACGTCTCTTTCAGGGTACCTCCCTGCAGGCTGCAGGAAGCAGGCCAAGCCTTGGCCCCAGCCACTACCTCCCAGCATGTGGGAGTCGTACTATTGAAAAATTTTTGATATTTTTCTTTCCTGGATCTCTATCTCACCTGACCCTTCAAATACTGGTCAGGGGGAAGGATTCCAGGAACAAGGATTCCCTCTTTTTTTTTTCCCCCTTTGGCACTGAGGATTGAACCCAGGGGCACTTCTGAGCCACATCCCGAGGCCTTTTTGATTTTGAGACAGGGTCTCCCTAAATTCCCTGGGCTGGCCTCCAACTTTCGATCCTCCTGCCTCAGTCTCCTGAGTGGCTGGGATTACAAGCGTGCTCCACCTTGCCTGGCTATGAAGGATTCTTAATGACTTCATGTGCTAGCCACAGTCCCCCAGGGGGATCCTTAGGAAAACAACTACACCTCTTTCAACCCTAGTCTATGACACAAACTCCCTAAAACATCACCACCTGATTTCACAGCCCCTTGGGTATGCCAGATTTTACCACTCAGCAAGCTCAGGTGTCCCCAGCTGACCTGCAGCACCCACCTGATTAGCAGGTGCCAGTGCCCAGATTCATTTTATGCTGACCCAGTGAGCGCTGTCCCTACCGGGTTCTGCTGCTTTAATGCAAGTTCATTGGTCTCCCCTCCCCCATTCCATCAATCCGTTCTTTCTTTCTATATGTCACCTCAGTTATGTTTTCCCCTGGGTTCATGATATAACAAAACATCCCTGACTCCTGAATCTTACTTACATGGGGCTGGAGAAACAGAGACCATAGTGAGAACCTAGAAGTCTGCATGTCACCTGGCACCTGGGGACACTTGGAGGCTCCCTTCCTTGGGTTCTGCCACAGAGGCTGCAAAGCACGCCAAGCTACCTCTTCTCTGTCCAGCTGGGAAGGCTGCCGGCCTCCTGCTGCTCCCCGTGGGCTCCCTGCCTCCCCAGGACCAGGAGAATATTGCCTTTGGTAAATTGGGGGAGGGGCACCCAGGCACAGGGCCAGGAGCTGGGAAAGGACATTGCAAAATTCATCGTGGCTTTGAAGCTCCAAATGGGAGCCTGCCCTCCTGACCTCCTTTCCTGACCTGGGCAAACAGCTGCCCCTCCCAGGGCCGGGCCAGGGCCCAGATCTGGCTGGAGGGAGGTAAGAGCTGGCTGCAGGGAGGGGCGCGGTGACGCCGCCACTTCTGCCGCAGCCCCCTGAGTATAAAACTCCCTTTGTATGCAGGTCGCCGGCTGCTCCCCAATGCCAGGTGCAGCTGCCAGGATTCTCAATGCGGTTTGAACACAATTTGCCAGTGTTGGTTCAGCCCCGCTGGCTTCCAGTTGGGGGGCCATATGCTGCTTTTAATCTGCCTCTGCGATTCTCACCCATGTCAATAGGCGCGGGTGGGCGGGTGGCTCAAATGGCCTGAGAGCCGAGGCTGGGCTGGTGCCCTCACCGCTGCCAGGCGGTCCGGCTCTCCGCGCCACCAAGGGCCACCTCGCGGGGGGGCTGCGGCCCCGGGCAGCAGGGGCAGGCAGGGCCCAGCGGCTGGCAGCGACCCTCTGTTTGGCGATGGCGCAGGAGAGCCTCGGGTTGGGCCCTGCCCCTGGCCATCGCTGGGCCTTCCCGTGGGCAGAGAGCCCTGCCAAGGAGTCGCCCGGGAGGTGCCAGCGCTCAGGCCAGAGTTTGCATTTCTCTCATTGTTTCTTTAATTGGATTTTTGGTCCTGCTGGGCCAAATAAGCTCTCCACTGGCAAAGCGCGCCTGCCTCCCCCGAGCACAGGGTGGTGCCCAGCGGCTCTGGGCAGAAGGTCGCCTCCCTCGCCCACCAAAGCATTCATTCCCTTTCTCCAGGGACGCCAGACACACGTGTGGACAAGCGCACACCACGCACATGCTTGATCTTGAGGACTCTGACAACAGTCCCTGTCACTTCCCACGGCAAGATCCCTCTTGGAATGGCCCCAGTGTGCACTGTGGTCTGAGCTGGGGCTGCAGGGACCAGGCTCTGGCCCGCTGTCAGCTGTACCCTCCTGGGCTAGGTCACTCCACCCTGTAGGGACAGCCTCCTTCCCTGAGGTCCAAAAGGCCTAGTTTGGTCACTTAGCCACCGACTAGAGGACCAGGAAGCCCTCTCTGGCCCTTCCTAGACAGCCGGGCAAGCAAGCTGAGGCCTGCCCGTGTGTGTGTGTGTGTGTTCTGGGGGTGGGGGATGTTGAGGGGGTGCTGGAGGAGAAAGCAGCAAGCAAGCTGGAGACTGACAGAGAATGTCATTCAGAGAAGTGGCATTTTACTAGCACCACTCAACATAAGATATTGGAACACTCTTAAATCCTGGACTGAGCATTAGGGAAGAAAGAGAAGGGGGAAGGGAGAGAAAGGGAAGAGGGGGAGGGAAGGGAGGGGGAGAAGAGGGAGGGAAGAAAATGGGAGGGGGAGGGAGGGGAGGAAGAGGAGGAGGAAAGGGGGAGGGGAGAGGAAGGTAGAGGGGAGGGGGAGGGGAGGAATCTGAAAGGAGCAGAGGAAAGAGAAGGAGAGGGGAGGGGGTGGCAGAGGAGGGTCACAGAAAGAGGGGAGAAGAGGGGAAGGAAAAAGGAAGAACAGAAAGAGGAGGATGTAGAGGCCTGGCCCCGCCCCCCGCCTGGAGGACTCTTCATTCCCCTGAGCCATCAGGCCCTGGCTGGGGGAGCCCAGCAGGCCCGTGTCCTCGGCTCAGGGCTCCTGAGGCCCTTCCCACGCAGGAGTGCCTGGGGTTCTGGACTCAGGACCACCAGGAGCAGCCCCAGCCCCGGGTTGTTAAGGTGCCTATTAAACTACACCCGCTCGGCCCCACCAGCAGGCCGGAAAGCTGCTGATGGTCACATACATCACAATATTTCCGAGTCCCTGTTAACAAGCACCCGTTAAAATGTGACAACCAGGTAGGAGCGCAGAAAGCGCTGGTTTTGAAAAAACTCAAGGGCTTCCTGCTGCTTCAGCAAGACAAGGCTGTGTCCCCTGTCCCTTGCATGTTGAGCCGGGAGCACGAGGCCTTCACATCTGGGTGCTGCCTGGTTAAATGGAATGCTGGGTGTTTATTTGCCAGGCCACATCTGAACCCGGCTTGTTAATGTCACTCAGCCTTTTTTTAATCAAAAGATAAAACGGTCGGTTATCAAGGATTAATGACTCTTCCCGCATCCATATGAGGCTCATATTTATCTTTTAAAAGAAAATGGAAGGAAGAAAAATGATCAGATTTTGTTTCGGTAAGCAGTTTAAATCTGCCCTGGTAAGTTGAATTCATTCATTCATTAATTCAGTCCTGTGTGGGAGAAGCCAGCAGGAGCCCCTTCCATCATAAGAACTTCTGACTGTGAAATAAACCCCTAGTAACCAGATTAACTATGAAGTATGTCTCCGGCGGGTTTTAGGCATCCGTTCAAGGGTAGTTTCTGTGCGTTCCGCCTTATTGTAGCAAGTCGCCAATTTCTGGGTTCCCAGGCAAGACCATCTCTGTGTCCCCTCTCCGGCTTCCAAACAGAGCTCTGTGTGTGCAATGTCATTATTGCAGAGTGTTGATTTAACTGAGAATATCAATATTTTAAATAGATTCCCATATGATTCATATAGTTTTGCATAGCACAGAGTGTGTAAATATCTCTCCACCTCTGAACACACAGAGGCCTGTGGGCACGCAGGGGCAGGCACACACACGGAGGTGGACACACACAGAGAAGTCCCCCATCATGTACGCACACAGAGCGGGCAGCAATCCTCATAGTCATTTGTAATTGTTTGGGGGTTCTATTTACAGCAGATAGCATTACACAAGGATCTGTTATTCAACAATGCCACATAGAGTCGGGCCATTAACACGCACGCATGCACACAATTGGCCTCACTCTCACCCAAATTGGGCCCTGCCTGTTTTTTTTTTTTCCCCCTGAGTGTCTATATGCTCGGGGAATGAGAGCCAGTACTATTACATGAGGACACTTGAAATCACAACCAGAAATGTCAAGGTGCTCCTTTCCACATCAGCAACAATGGCACACACTCAGGTGACAATGCCAGCCATCTTGGAAATGAAGTGATGTTTACAACACTGCAGGAGCGCAGCCTTCTATGGCTTCAAAGAAAGGGAGATACTGATTCTGGAGGGGGATGGGAAGACCACAAACAAATGCAGAATGCCTCCGTGTGGCTTAATATCTTCCTCCTCAACTATAACATGGTGACATTAACACCTGATGGGGGGGACAAGGAAGAGGGGACAACAGGAGTTACAGGAAAAACCCCACAGGGGCGGGACAGGGGTGGGGGGGCACGTTTCCAGTTCAGCTCCCATAGGGAGGGTGTCACCTGGGGCATCAGAACGCCTACTGTGGTGCCAATATTGATGTCCTGACCTTTGATTAGGAAGAGAGGCTTTGGGAGTGGGAGTATGGAGGAGTCCTGGCAAAACATTCCAGAAGCCCCTTTCCTAGAAGAGCTTCAGGTGAATTTCATAGAGAGGGAGTTGGAAATGCACGCAAGGTTCCTTCTGCCTGCTCGTGCCAGCCATTTCTTGTAGAAACCGAAGCCCTCAAAACACTGAAGAGCTTTGCCCACGTCAGAACTCTGAATCACAAAACAAAGAGCCGCCCCGTTACATTGAAGAAAGCTAGCATACATCACCTTTACCCCCTGATGAAGTCAACAAAATGCTGTCACTTACTGCCTAAGATGCACTAAGGGGTCAGAGCATCACTTTTACAGTATTCTTTCCAAGCACGCCCAACTTGACCCAAAACACGAGGAAAGGTGGAGCAAATGAGAGCTGAGAGACATTTTGCAAAATAAAAAACTTGTGTGCTTTAAAAATATCAAAGTAAACCTGGTGCGGTGGCGCACACCTGTAGTCCCAGCAACTTGGGAGGCTGAGACAGGAGGATTGCAAATTTGAGGCCAGCCTCAGCAACTTAGCAAGGCACTAAGCAACTTAGTGAGACCCTGCCTCAAAATAAAAAATAAAGCTGGGTGCAGTGGTGCAGGCCTGTAATCCCAGCGATTGGGGAGGCTGAGGCACGAGGATCACAAGTTCAAAGCCAGCCTCAGAAATGGCGAAACACTTAGCAACTCAGTGAGACACTGTCTCTAAACAAAATACAAAATAGGGCTGGGGAAGTGACTCAGTGGTCAAGTGCCCTTGAGTTCAATCCCTGGTACCAAAACAAACAAACAAGACATCAAAGTAGCCAGGACAGGTGGGACACACCTACACTCCCACCACTCCAGGAGGCTTGCTTGAGCCCAGGAATTCAAGGTCAGCCTGGGCGACACAAGGAGACCCTGTGTCATAAAAAAGGAAGGGAGGGAGGGAGGGAGGGAGGAAGGAAGGAAGGAAGGAAGGAAGGAAGGAAGGAAGGAAGGAAGGAAGGAAGGAAGGATCAACAACACAAAAACCCACAAAGACCAATTTGTTAACAACCACATTTCAGGGGCTGAAAGTGTAGCTCGGTGGTAGAACATTTGCTTAGCATGAGCAAGGCCCTGAGTTCCATCCCCAGCAACACACACACACACACACACACACACACACACATAATCATGAAACTCCACTCAAAACTAAGAAACTGTTTCAGATTAAAGGTAACTAAAGAGACACAAATATAAAATACAATATCTGATCCTGTTTGGATCTTGGGCCGGAAAATCTTTTTCTTTCTTCTTCTGCTATATAAGGATAATAGTGGGGGCAGTTGAAGAAATGTGGATGTCTGTGGATTAGGTAATGGCATTATAGTACTGTTAATTTCCTGACCTGGACCTTTGACTGTAGCTGTGTTAAGAGAATGGCCTTGTTCCTTAAGAGACCCATGTCAGATGTTAAGGGTTAGCATCTCTGCAACTTACTCCTAAGGAATTCATATATAAATATATATATATATACACACACACACACACACACACACACACATACACACACATACACATGCAGACATGTGGGTGTGCGGCCCACATGCATGCAGCCACACAGGGAGAAGAAAGGAAATTGGCAAAAATAGTAACATTTGGAGAATCTGGGTGGAGAGTGTATCAGAATTAGTCACACTGTTTTTGCAACTTTCCTGTGAGTCTTAAATTTGTTTGAGGGGGGGGTGCTGATTACTGGGGATTGAACGCGGGGGTGATTTATCACTGAGCCACATCCCCAGCCCTTTTTATTTTTTGAGACAGGGTCTCGCTAAATTGCTTAAAGCCTCGCTAAGTTGCTGGGGCTGGCCTCAAACTTGTGATCCTCCTGTGTCAGCCTCCTGCAACGCTGGGATTATAGGCATCAAGTTCTTTTTTTAAGCTGGAGATGAACGAGTATACAAAGAACTTTGAATTTCTTTTTGGAGTGGCAAGGAACGACGGCACACTGCAGTTGACATGGAAAGAATGAGAATTCCCAGGGGTCATTAGATGGGGGGGGTGGCCATGACCCAGTGGAGAGGAGACAGGACAGGGCCCAGCAGCAGTGCTGTTTTCAGCCATCGGTAGGTGGTCAGCACATCTTCTGGCTGAGGGAGGGAGGAGGGAGGGAGGGAGGGAAAGAACACACGCCCCTCCCCCACCACCCAGGTCTGAGCCGGGCTCCCCGGGAGGTTCGCGCCTTCTTGCCGGCCCCAGCTGGGGAGAAGCCTGGAGCGGCTCCCTGCCTTCATCTGAATGCTTATGCGAGATTCATTATTTCAGCCGCCGCCGCAGCCCCCAAATAAACACGTGCCTGCAGCCTGCAGCAGGAGCGCGATTAAACACACAGCAGCCCAGGGCTCGGCCGCGCCGCTGCGTGCAATTTCCAGGCAGCTCACTATTCTTTTGTTACCGCCTTTTTTATTGGTTTTCTCAAAGTGGTTACAATGCTGTTATTGTAAAACCCTCACACCAGAAGAGCGAGAGAGGCCCCGCGACGGGATGAAGCAATTTCTGCCAAGAGAGCCTGCAGACCCGGTGGGGGGACTACCTGGCACGAGTGGGGGGGAGACTTTTCTTTGGCCCAGGTCATCTGGACCAGGTAGCTCATGCCCGGGCAGCCAGGGCGGCTTTGAATTCCCTGGAGGGCAAGTGGCATTGGGGACTTTTGCCCCTTTGAAGTCCCCTTCGAAGATTCTAGAAGCCCCCCCCCCCACCCCTGCCTGCCAGCTTCTTCTCAGTCTCTCAGGGGCTTTGGAGGCAGAGCCGAGGCCTGGCCTGCCTTGGAGGACAGAAACCATGCCCTTGGGGGACAGAAGCCACTTCTCAACCTGTAGAAAGGACTCTTTTTCTCATTCCACCGGGTTATATGTATTGAGGTCTGTAATTTATGTGCAGCGAAAGATGCAAATTTCAGGTGTAGCCTCAATGACCTTTTTATAAGGCCCAGCCCAAGAAATAGAGCCCCCCTTGTCCCATACAACTCTGCAAAGCTGGAAATGGAACCGCTCTCTATGTGTCATATGTGGCTATTGAGCACTTGAAATGTGGCTAGTGCGGCTAAGAAGCTAAATTTTTAATTATGTTTCATTTTAATTTAAATAGCCATGTGTGGCTAACGGCAGCTATATTAGGCATTGCAAATATAGAACATTTCCATCATTCCAGAAAGTTCCCTTGTGCCCCTTCCAGTCAGCACTCCTTAAGAGATAACCTCTTTTCTGACTCCTGTCCCCACAGACCAGGGTTCTCTGCCTTGCTGCTATTCAGCTTTGGGGTGGGACCTTTTTTTTTGTTGTGGGGGACCGTCCTGTGCACTGTAGGATATTTCATAGCCTTAACCCAGTAGATGCCAGCAGCACCCGCTCACCCGGCTTTGGTAACTAAAAATGGCTCCACACATTGCCAAAGCTGCCCTAATGGAAGGGGGGTTGAACCCAGATTGAGATCCCATGCCCCTAAATGAGTGGCCTTCTTGTAAGTTTCATATGACTGGAATCACACAGGGCGTTCTTTAGCTTCTTTTGCTCAACAGAATGTGGTTCATCCATGTTGTTATGAGTATCTGTAACTAATTCCTTTTTACTGCTGTGTACTATTCCATAGCCTGAGGTACCTCTGTTTGTTTATTCATTTGTTTCTCATCATAAGCACCTGAGATGCCCAACAGCAGCATTGCTGGGTCACAGGTGGCCATGTCTTCACCAGAAACTCTTTCCCAGACGGGACATACCATTTTCCACTCCACCGACAAAAGGTAGTTCCCCCTACCTTTGCCTGGGTCTTTAATTTTAGCCATTCTAGTGGTTGGAAGGAGAGACAAAGACCCCAAGGCCTGCCACAGGAGCCAGACAAAAAGTGGAGCCATAATAAAGAAAGAGTAATAACTGGAAGAGACCTGGAGACCACGCCTTTGTGAGCCCTGAGTTCAGGGAACTGCGCATTCCTTAGGGTCCTTACTGCTTGCTTCCTGCCAATACACTATCTGCTCTAGAGCTTGCAGGAGGGGGAGGTCATGGGGTGAGCCACCAGGAAAGGGGAGCCATGGGCAGAGAGAGACAAGGTTTGCATCACAAACAAGAATAGCAGGAAAAGCCAGGTGTGGTGGCACACGCTTGTAATCCCAGCAGCTTGGGAGACTGAGGCAGGAGGATCGCAAGTTCAAAGCCAGCCTCAGCAAGGGTGAGGGGGATGGAATCCAGGGGTGCTTCTCTACTGAGCTGTATCTCTAGTCCTTTTTTTAATGTTTTTATTTTGAAACATGGTCTAAGTTGCCCAGGCTGGCCTCAAACTTGCAATCCTCCTGCCTCAGCATCTGGAGTCTTTGGAATTGCAGGTGAAAGATGTGCTCATAGGAGACCCTCAACCCCTTCTCCTCCTGTGCGCCTACCCTGCTTCCAACACACAGACACACACACACACACACACACACACACACAAACTCCTCCATGAGAAACACAGGACAAGGATTCTTTTGCAAGGGGCGGGGTGATATTGATTAAGAAGGGGACAGGGACAAGAAGGGTTACTCTGCTGCCACTTGGGGAATTCAAAATGCTTTGGATACGGACTTGCCAACTTTTGGAAGGCTCGTCCTGCACGAGTTGTAAATGACATTCCAGAAGATGGGAAATCGGGCAAAGAAATAAATCCCAACCCCCACCTCCATGGAGCTTCTGGTCTAATTTTCAATGGCAAATAAATAATGCAATTCTGAAGTTAGAGATCATATAATACCACCAGGACCTGGACACTGAGAGCTGTCTGCATCGAGACTGACAGAGTGTGACAGGCTAATCCACAGGGGCTTACCGGAGGAAGACGGGAATCCGAAGGCAGGAAGCACCCGGAATTAAGCCCGAGCAGACGAAGCGCCCCACCATTCTAATGAGAATAAGTGACTTAACATGTTCTTTTGTTTAGTCCCTATCAACTGCATGTTCTCCAAACTTTTGATCTTAGGAAAATGTTACCCCCAACCCATACAAAAATCCGTCTATTTTTAGATTCAGAAGAAACTCCTGGTCTGGAAGCAATCTACCTTTGCTACCACAAGTGAAGGTGTCTTGTGGTCACCCCAGGAAGGAAGGTGTCCAACACTACCATGTACAGGTGGGGGGAGTGGGCAGAGGTAGGGGATAGGGTGTCCCCTGAAGTCAACATTATCTGTTCTGTTAATCACTTTGAAAAGAAATGGCTGATACTGAGAAGTGGCCCCTCTAACGTTCAAAAGGTGAGCCTTAGTCCACCTAGAGAGGAAATCCGAACCTAGTTCTCCTGGGCATAGATTTCTTGGGACTGGAACATTCCTTTGGTTTCTATTGTTGTTGTAGTTGGTATGTGTGGCTGGGGATGGCGGCCAGGGCCTCATGCGTGCTAGGCAAGTGCTCTACCACTGAGCTGCACCCCCAGCCCTTGAGACATTTTTGTGTTTGTGTGTTTGGTACCAGGGATTGAACCCAGGGGTGCTTAACCACTGAGCCACATCCCCAGCCCTTTTTATTTTTTTTATTTTGGGACAGAGTCTCGCTAAGTTGCTTAGGGCCTTGCTAAGTTGCTGAGTCTGGCCTCCAACTTATAATCCTCCTGCCTTAGCCTCCTGAGCCTCTGGGATTACAGGCATGCGCCACCACGCCTGGCCCTGGGAACATTCTTAAGAACACCACCAGTAGTAGTAGGCCTCAGAGGAGGCACCTGCTCGAGGAGAAGCGATGTCAGGCAGCCAGGAGCTCATAGCAGAAGGGACATCAAGCTGAAGATGAGTCAACTCTGAATTGTAAGCCAAATGCTCCAGGTTCCTGCTTCGTGTGTCTTGCTCACAGCTGTATCCACAGCTAGCAATGTGCCTGCCACATGACTTACTAAATATTTGTGGAACGGATGGATAGCAAAGACCTAATTGAATACTCAGGCTTGACTTAGCTGAGCTACTGAATTTCTGTAGAGGACTACAGAGCAGAGAGGGCCTGGCCAGGGTGTGGCAGACTAACACAAAGCACCCTCCAGGCCAGTGTGACTCTCACAGGGTGACCAAAGGGAGAGGGGACTTCTCTTAAGTTTCAAGTGTCAGCTGTGTCTCAGCCCCTCTGTGCTGGGCCTATCTCCACTGCCACTCTCTACTAGACGGAAGCCCAGTTTTAAAAAGTGTCCTAACATGGCCTTGACTCCTCATCTGAAAGTTCGAACCTTCTAGGAGGCAACAAAACCAGGTTTCTAGGCCACTTCCCAGTACCAGCCATTTATTTTCAAAGTGATTAACAGAACAGATGATGGTGACTTCAGGGGACAACCTGTCCCCTACGTCCTTACCGCCTCGACCTGTACAGGGTAGTGTCAGACACCTTCCCTGGGCAAGCACAAAAGACCTTCACTTGTAGTAGCAAAGGTAGACTGCTTCCAGAGAAGCTTCCAGAACAGCTCAACACCCTGCCACACACACACACACACACACACACACACACACACACACACACACACACACCAACTTCCCTTCTGGAGCCTGCCGGAGTCATTTTCTTGTTCTTCTGTCTCAGAGATGGTACCTCCAAGCTCCCCCAGTCTCTCTCCCAGAGTGTGAGGGTGCAGCCAGTCTGTGGATGATGCAGGGGACGTGGTTGACAGCCAGCAAATAATAGAGCTCTCTGGGTCCATGTTATCTAATCTACCTACCTCTGGAGCCTCCCCTGGTAACTCATCAGGAAGCGCCCCTCCCCCCACGCCATCTGGAAGTGGTTTTGAAAAACCTACTCATTATTGTTAAAAAGCAACACACAGGTTTTCACAAGATACAGTTACCACGGCAGCCCCTAGACTGCAAGTTCCCAGGAGGTAGGGATCTTGATGCCACTGGCCACGCTGCATAACCGTCACCAGGTACATAGTAGGGACCTGCTAAATGACTACCGAATGAACACAGAATGAATAAATTCACAGTAAGAGTGTTCCCATTATTTCTGCATTTAAAAAATTACTCTGAAATTTAGCAGCTTAACAATCGTTTCATTAAGCTCACAGTTTGTGCGGGTCAGGAATTTGGAGAGGAACAACAGTGACACCATGTCTCTCTCTCTGCTCCATAACTCAGTCTCCACTGAGAAGACCAGAAAGCGTCAGGGGATGGAACTTTCTGAAGGCTCCTTCATTTACATGCCTGCATTTGGGCTGCCATGACTCACTTGGGCTCAGCTGGGATTGATCTGAGCACCTCTGTGTGGCCTCTTCATGTGGATTGGGCTTCCTCCATGCATGGCCGACTCAGGGTAGTCAGAGTTCTTATATGACAGCTGCCCAAGGCTCAAAGGGAGAAGCTGCATAACCTTTTATGACCCAGCTCAGGCCTGTTCTTGATTGAAGCAGAAACCAGCACATTCAGATACAAGAGAAGGAGAAACAGACCCCACTTCTCATTGGAAGGTGTGTCACAAAACTTTCGAATTGTGTTTTTTTTAATTTAGTTTTGGTCCTGGGGGTGGAACCTAGGACCTTGTATATGCACTACCACTGAGCTATGTCCCCAGCCCAGAGGGTCATGTTTTAAAATCACCCAGAAGGGCAAAAGATTAGAAAGCCCTAAAGATTGTGCATTCATTCATTCCTTCAACTGAATTTCTATTGGGCATGCAGCACTGGTTAAGGTCTAGGCTGAGTAATGTATAGGGATTTACCAGTGGACAAAATGGGCATTGTCTCTGCCCTCATGCAGCCTAAATTCTACTAGAGAAGACAAACATTAAACCAAGAACCATACATGCAATCGCACAACTGCAGATCCTGGCTACCTGGTGGGGAATGTCCTGAGAAAGAACAGAGACTTAATTTTTTTTGATACCAGGGATTGAACCCAGTAGCACTTAACCACTGAGCCATATCCCCAGCCCTTTTTTATATTTTATTAGAGACCAGGTCTTGCTGAGTTGCTGAGGCTGGGTTTTGAATTCACGATCCTCCTGCCTCAGCCTCCTGAGCTACTGGAATTCCAGCTGTGTGCCTGGCTGTTTTGTTTTTTTGAGACTTAGATTGAAAGTATTCTTCTACCCTACAGGCAAAGTCTGATGCAAAGGTTTTTTGGTTTTTTGTTTGGTTTTTTTGTTTGTTTTGTTTTCCATACTGGGGAATTGAACCTAGGAACACTTTACCACTGAGCTATATCCCCAGTTCCTTTTATTTTTTTTATTTTGAGACACGGTCTTGCTAAGTTGCCCAGGCTGACCTTGAACTTGTGATCCTCCTCCTTTAGGCTTCCAAATACTGAGATAACAGGTGTATAGCACCTTGCTCAGCTTGATGCAAGGTTTTGATTTATTTTTCCCCTGACACCCAGGATTGAACCCAGAGCCTCTATCAGCGAACCACACCCTCCAGCCCTTTTTATTTTATTTGGAGATAGGGTCTCACTAAGTTGCTGAGGTTGGCCTCAAACTCGTGATCCACCTGCCTCCGCCTCCCCAAGTAGTGCCACCATGCATGGCTTGATGTAAAGTTTTTAGTGTAGGTTGTTTCTTGGGGAGGTGAGTTCTGAAATCATGGGTAGGGCAAGGGGGACCTGAGAGAGAGCACAGAATAAGAGATGATAGGCAGGCTACTGGTGTAGGCAAATGGACCTCAGACCCACAGGATATCTGTGGTTCACAGTGTGGAACATATTTCAGATTGTCCCACCTGGAGGATGAGGAGACGGGGGCATTTGCCACCAAATCCTAATCTAGCCAACTTGGGGGCATTAAGGAGGGCTGTCCTTCCTGGGGGGCCCAACCCCCTCACGTAGCCAAAAATAGCCTGAGCAAAAGATCCAAAAGGGTGCCAGGTACAGAGGCACATGCCTGTGATCCCAGCAACTCAGAGGCTAGGGCGGGAGGACTGCAAGTTGAAGGTCAGACTGGGCAACTTAGCCAGACCCTGTCTCAAAAAGGGCTGGGATGTAGCTCAGTGATAGAATGATCCTAGGTTCCATCCCCAGTACCAAAAAAAAAGTAGATGTAGAGGGGCACAAGACACTCACCCAGGGGTCAGGGAAGCCCTCACAAATAAGTGACCCTCTCAAAGTTCAAGGATGAAGAACAGTGGATTTGTAGATGCTGTGCCTGTTTTTCTGTGTTGTGTGGATTTTCACCAAACATCACTCCATGCCGGCTCTTGACACACTGCCTCAGACAGTGGTAAGGTTTTGGTTTTCTTACCCCTGTGGGTTTGCAATGGCTGTCCCCAGGGACCACCCTTCCCCACCTGCCCCTTCTCCTTTGTGACTCATGGAAAACTTTGGTGAATTGGCCCACAGAGAAGCCGGCGAGGTGGGGCTGTTTGTGCCCAAGAGAGAATTTTTCCGGTGTGTGAAGTGAACTGCCTGGATTTGTGGGCTCCAAAGTCACTCTGTGACTCAAACCTCAGCCAAGCGGAGAGTGACAGTGGCTCCCCAACTTGTCACTGAACAACTAGGGAATCTTTCAGGCAGCGTCAGCTTCTCTCAGGAGTTCCCCTGGCCAGACAGTTGGTGAGCAGCATCCTTGGGAAGGGATCACATAAGGCAAGATGGGCCTCTCCACATGGGTTGAATCCAGGGTCAAGGCCGGCTGACGATTCTCGGGTCCTGGCAACCTGAGATTTCAAGACTTCCTGGCTTTTCCATCCCAGTGGATTTCAAATGCTCATTTGCAGTTCCTTCGCCAAAGTCCCACAATGCTAGACGGCAGAGGATGGCAGGTCACAGACTCACTGGCAAATGGGGTGATTCTACAAAGACACCAATAAGTCAGGGCAACGGGAAGAAAAAGTATTGTTACCAAGGCAATGTGACTTTTTTTTTTCAAATAACTAAATGGAATTACTGTAAAATTTTCAATGTTGGTCTTAATGAGCCTCTTAAAGCATCTTTCTTCAATTCCACTGTTATGTTTCGTTTCTGTTCTTGGTGTTTTTGGTATGGGGGATTGAACCCAGAGGCACTTAACCACTGAGCCACTTCCCCAGCCCTTTTTAATTTTTTATTTTGAGACAGAGTCTTGCTAAGTTGCCAAGAGCCTTGCTAAGTGGCTGAGGTTAGCCTTGAACTTCTGATCCTCCTGTTTCAGCCTCCTGGGTTATTGGGGTTACATGTGTGTGCCACCATTTCTGGGTACAATCTTTTAAGTGATAAATAGTAATAATGAAGCCAGTACAGGTGGAACACGCCTGTAATCCCAGCAGCTCATATCAGTCAGACTGAAGCTACTCTGTTGTTATAGACAGAATGTTTGTGCTCTCCCCAAACTCACCTATTGACACCCTGGGCTGGGGCTGCAGCGCAGTGGTAGAGGGCCCGCCTCGCACGTGTGAGGCCCTGGGACCCATCCCCAATACTGCAAAAACAAGTACCAAAGTTATACACGGATATCCCAATCCTCAAGGAGCCTTTGGCAGGTGATGAGGTCACAGGGTAGAGGCTTCACAAATGGGATCACTGCCCTTTCCAAAGAGACCACAAAGAGCCCATGCCATTTTTCCACCATCTTTCCACCATATGAAGTCCACAACCTAGAAAAAGGCCCTCCCCAGAGTATAACCATGCTCACACCCTGGTCTCAGACTCCCGGCTTCCACAAATGTGATGAATAAAAAATTCCTGTGGTTTATAAGCCACCCAATCCAGGCTACTCTGTTACAGCAGGTCAAGCTAAGACACTCTACAGAGGAAGTTAGTGTGCAGTTGGCTTCCTGTCCCTCCTGGTCCCACTTTCCCCAGGCCGTTCATAATAACTCACCTCCCCACAAATCCTTATCTTAGGGTTGGCTTCAGGGAAGCGGAAGTGACATGGCCCATGGGCCGGGCAAGAGTAACAGTTATTACAGACGGCACCTCATCTAACCCGCTCAGCTAACCAGCTGCACAGGGATTGAACACACCGCACCGAGGAGGAAACGGAAGCTCAGAAACCAGAAGGGACTTGCCCAGGACGGCGTAGCTGGTGAGTAGAAGTGCCTGGGCTAAAGCAGCTCTTGTCAGGCTCAAAGCCAGCTTTTAGTCCCCTAGGGCCCACTGTGTCTGAAAGGAGCTCACATCTCCTGGGCCCTACTGCCAGGGGAGACCTCAGTCCCCAAAGCCCTGCTGGATTGACCAAGTCCCCACAGGCAGCTAAGGGCTCACTGATGGATGACTCAAACCTCTAATGGCCACTTTTTCCCTCCAGTACTGGGGATGGGACCCGGGGTGCTTCACCACTGAGCCGCATCCCCAGCCCTTTTGATTTTTTATTTTGCGACAGAGTCTTGCTACATTGCCAAGGCTAATCTCGAACTTGGGATCCTTGGGCCTCGGCCTCCTAAGTCACCTGGCATTACAAGCTTGTGCCACTGCACCCTGCTTCCATGAGGTTCGTCGAGACAACCCCCTCAAGGCCAGAGTTACTAGGAGGAGTTCAGAAACGGCCCGAGTACCCTATGAATAAATGTTCAGGGTTCCATCCGGAGACACCCGTGGTGACTGATGAGTCATCTGATGGCCAGCTGTCACCACAGAGCACTATATATAGAAAGGAAAGGCCAGAGGAGTGCCTGGGACCTAATGCAGAGAGGAGGAGGTTGTACCGAGGAGGTGAGGCCCCAGCTGGGGGACAGGCCTACAGGACCTGGAAACTGCACCCACAGGTCTGCCCCAAATGGACTCCGGGTGAGCCACTCCCCAGCACAGAACACTCCATGGACTAGAAGCCACAAGGCTACAGCCAGGCTCTGCCAGCCCATTAATGAGGATTACCACTAATGATGGTGGGGGAGGGGGAATAATGGCTCGGCCAATTCTCCACGTGTCACTGCGTAGGTTTTCCCTCATACATGCACTTGAAGGCCACGTTCATATTGCTGTCATTTAGGTGGCCAAAACGGAGGCTCGGGACCCCAGGCTGGGTTAGGCTAGGCCTACACTCTTGGTAGCCACTGGCCACATGTGGCTATTAAGCATTTCCCATGTGGCCAGTCCCAACTGAGATCTACCCTACGTGTGAAGTACCCACTGGCTTTCTAAGACTTAGCTCCAAGAAAACAAAATCAAATATCTCATTCGTCATTTTTTTTTCCCTCAGTCACAGATTGAAATGGTCATATTTTGGAGAAAGGGGTGAGATAAAATATATTATTCACAGGAATTTCACCTGCTCCTTCTTAATGTGGCCCCTGAAGCATTTAAAATTATGGATGTGGCTCACATCTGCGGCCTGCATTCTATTTCTACTGGACAGTGCCGGGTTACAGGCTAGAGGCCAGGACCTTCAGGAAATCCTGGCCATGCCTTCTCCTGACGAATAAAGCCTGCTTCCTACTTCAAGGCTGAGAGAGGCCAAAGCTGCTTTCCAGACAATGCCAGTGGCCAGCTGCAGTTCCACGTGGATCAGTCACAGAAGACTCAGGTGACACAGAAACCCCTGAGTGTCCAAACCCCAAACTTGCTCCTTATGTCTTTGGAAAATGAATAGCCTTGCAGGAGAAGAATGGTGAATCCTCCTTGGATCCCTTTTCTCCCTTCCCCTTAACTCCCAAGACCACTGAGTAAGGTGGTGCATGTCTGTATTCCCAGAGCCTGAGGAGGCTGAGGCAGGAGGATCGCAAGTTGGAAGCCAACCTCAGCAACTTAGCGAGGCCTTAAGCAACTCAGTGAGACCCTGTCTCAAAACAAACAAAGTTAAAAAGGGCTGAGGATGTGGCTCAGTAGTTAAGCACCTCTGGTTCAATCTGTAATACCAAAAAAAAAAAAAAAAAGAATTTTCAAGAGAATTGTCTGCAATGTGATAACAACAAAGAGATGGGAAAATAAGGCTCCTTCCCAGCCCCTTCTGTCACATAAGCAGTGACTGCAGAGAATTGAGGGAAAGAAAGGAAATGAGAAACAGAATGGGAAATGCAGACGAGACAGACGATTCACACTAAGAAGGAGAAACCCTATCTCAGAGACAGGCACGCAAATGTCACTCGCTCTGCCCACTGAGACCTGGGGAGGGGGAGGGCGCTGGAGAGTGTGTGCGAGCGTGCCTGTGCGGACGTGTCACTTTAAATTATTCACATCAGGACAATGGAAAGAATATAACAAAATAAAAAATGTGGTGGCAACGGGGCAGGGAGAAAGGACTGCAGCTTGGGTGCCCGGAGTGGCCCAGGCTCTGGGCTGCCGGTGGCTACGTTGGGATGTGCTTCTCCACCAGCTCAGACCCTGCACCACCTCCCGAATCGTGGCAGAGCCGGGGCCCAAGTGAGCACCTTCAGGGTTCAGGCCTGCGCATTGAGGGGGCTGCTCCAATCAGAACACCCACAGGCCACAAGCCCTCTGGAGCCAGGCTGGTGAAGAGGGGGTGCCCCTTGCTGCCTCCTACCTCCACCTGTCCCCAGGCTGAACGATCCAGTCCAAGATCAAGGGTGGGTTCCTTCTGAGGGCTCTCTCTCTCCTGGGCTTGTAGAGGGCCACCTCTCTCCTGTGTCCTCACGTCATCTGGCCTCTGTGCAAGTGTCTCTGGTGTTTCTCTGTGACCAAGTTACCTCCTCTTTCAAGGACACCGGTCATGTTAAACTAAGCCCACCCTCATGGCTTCATGTTAACTTAATTGCTTCTTTAAAGGCCTCATCCCTAAATGCAGTTCCACTCTGAGGACAGAGCACTTCAACATGTGAATGAGGGGGACGGGAATCAGAATTCAGGTCCAAGCCAAGGATAAACAATGAAAGCCCAGGCCCGGCCCACGTAAGAATAGAGGAGGGCAGTTCTGGAGTATGGCTCCCCTGGAGACAGTATAAAACTAAGCAAGACTTGCCTCTGCTTAGAGCTTTTTCCATCTATATTTATAAAAACCAAAGGCAGCAGGGCACGGTGGTACACGCCTATAATCCCAGCAGCTTGGGAGGCTGAGGCAGAAAGATCTCAAGTTGGAGGCCAGCCTCAGCAACTTAGCAAGGCCCTAATGAGACCCTAAGCAATTCAGCCATACCCTGTCTCTAATAAAATATGAAAAATGGGCTGGGGCTGGGGCTTAGTGGTTAAGCCCCCCTGGGTTCAATTGCTGGTACAAAAAAAAAAAATCACAAAGACAACACCTTCTCAGGGCAGAGAGTTTGGCTAATAGCTGGTGTCCTCCCTGGAAGCAGGGATTTTGTGTCCCCAGCTCCCAGCTCAGTGCCTGGCCTCGCAGGGAAACTGATGTGGATAGAACAGAGGCTACTAACCAAGGCTCTGGGTCCTTACTCATTTAGCATCTTGGCACCAAGGAAACGGACTCCAGATGAATTTGAGCTTAATTCACAGACAGTTGAGACCCTTTCAAGATGAAAAACTCTAAGGAAGAATGCCGTAGCAGATTCCATTTTCCAAGATGGCTGCAAGACCTGTACCACATGCCTTTCTTACAATCTGATATTACTCTTCCCAAGAGCTGGGGAACATAGTCCCTCCCCTTGAATGGGGACAGACTTGTAACAAGAATAGAAGTGTCTCTGTGTGACTCCCTTACTCTTAGAAATCAGTCACCATGTGGCGGGGAAGCCCAGCCTACCCGGAAAAGCCACATGGAGATGCTCCCACTGAGGTTCCAGCCAACAGCCAGCCTCAGTGGCCAGTGGCTTGAAGGAAGAAGAGAAGATTTTAGAACAATCCAGCCCCAGACGTTGTCTGGGATAGAAGGCGAGAGACAGGGAGAGACAGGAGAGAGAACCTTCTACCTCAGGGCAGTTGACCCTCCAGAACAGCAAGAGATACTAATAACACGGTAGTTGTTTTCCTAGGTATGCAGCTGTGGGTCATCAGAGCCCAGGCCAAAAAAACGACGCTGTGGACATGCAGCCTCCTCCCCTAGCACATGAAAGCCTCTCTTCCCCGGACCTGTTTGAAGACTCCTAACAGCAGGCTTGGGGGCTGGGGGCTGGCTCCATAGGGGCTGGGGGCCAGGTTGCCAGGACTCACAGCCCTGTTCATCACCTAAGTGTCCGACCTCGGGTGAGTAAATGATCCCTCTGTCTCAGTTTCCTCATCTGTCAACTGGGAAGCGTAAGTAAAGCCCTTTGCATGAGGCCGCGGGTCGATTCGCCGCGCTGGCCTAGATGGAGGGCTCAGAAGCGCGGGCCCACGGTCAATGTTTGGCAACTGTTCACAAGGGTGACATTACTCAATATCTCCCTTTCCTCTTCCTAACAGGTGGGCCGAGAGACAGGCCATTTCTGGCAGCCACACCGTTGACAGGCTTTTTCCATCACACTGAGGTCACCGGCTCAGCCCTACATTTGCTTTGTAAAAATGTCAGCAGCTGGGCCCCGTCCCTCCCCCCAGTGCTTGTGGGAAGCCAGCTCCCCCACCCCCTGCAGAGCTTGAGTTCTGTCCCTGCGCTGTCATCTCACACGCCTTTGCCTTGCAAACCACAGATTAGCACAAGACAAAGGGCCTCTGGGCTAGGAGCTGACCTCAATACCTGCTTTTGAAAGTCCCTTGGTTTGGTCCGGAGCTGGGGGACACAGGATGAGTGGGCAGTCCACAAGGACAGTTGGCTGGGCTTGCAGGACCCTCCCGTCTGCGTGTGGTGGGGTGCCTGATGGGAGCAGCCCTGGGAGCACCCCGGTTTATGCTACATGATCTGAGAGCAGGAGGGACTCAGTTCCCAGAGGGGACTCCATGCCAGAGCCGGTGTCTGGCATGTGGACCAGAGGCCAGGATCCCTCTGAAATGAAGAAATAGAGGGCGGGACACAACAGAACTGGCCACAGCGGCCCTTTTTGTCTGTCCCAGATCTGCCTGGAAAGGGTCCCCTCCGCCTTTTTCTCAGGGACATCTCAAGTCCCTGTCTTGGGCCCTCCGTCTTCCTTCCAGCTGCCCCACTCTGGGGGACTCAGCACCATAGTGATGAGCCCATTTTCCCCTCAGGCCCTTGTCACTTTCCATTTGCAGCAACCAGTTCCCCTACCCAGTAGCACCCCTCCCCCACAGGGCCTTGGCTCCTCCTGACCTCCAGGGGGTCCATGGGCCTCGGCTCCCCCAGCCTCTTGGGGCTGCCAGCTGCCCAGGCTGTCCACGAATTCTGTCCCTACTCCAATCCCCTGGGTCACCTTGAAAAATGATCCTTAGTCTTTAATGAACCAATCGGTTCTTTAGAAAGGACACCTGGAACTTTCTTTGCAGCTAGTAGCCCTGTCAACAGGAGCACTATTGGAATTGGGGCCTGGACAAATCCCCATTGTATGGGACAGTCCCTTCCCCATTGTAGGATGTTGAGTGTCCCTGGACCCCTGGCCACTGAGTCTGGTAGCACCCCCTTAGTCATTGTGGCAACCAAACAACAGAACACATCCCCCCACTTCCCAATGTCCCCAGGGAGGGCCATGGTTCTTGACTAAGGAAGCGCCATTCATCTCAGGATCAAATTCTTTTTACTCCACAAACAATCACCAAGCAGCATCTCCCCGCAGTACCAGTTATGTGTGCCTGATCAGGGCCACCTCCCGCGTGTCATTCAATCTAGAGTGAACAGCACGGCAGCCGCCTCCTCAGGTCCCTACCCTCCACCTGGGGACCACACAGAAGAGCGCAGCGCCTGAGTGGGCGCCTTTCCATGAAGGAGTAGGGGTGGGTCGTCCCTGGAAGATAATTCTCAGCAAAGCATTTCCTGGGAAATCATTGGCATCATTCCCCACCCCCTCCCTCCTCTTGCTGGTGTCCCCTTTAAAAAAAAATTTGATCAATCAAAATAAAAGAACAAGCATGGTTGGGAGACTCGCACTGGAGATGCTCCCTGGTCCCACGCCCAGGTTAACCCTGGATGCGGCTCCCCTGCCTCAAATGCTAGTGTGGTATTTGTTCATGAAAAAGGAAGGGGAAGTTTAGCCTTTGGGGACATGACGACAGCTCTCCCCCTGGGTGCTGCTGCCTTCTGCCTTGAGCTGTTTGGACCAAACCCCGCGGCCAGCCTGGCAGGAGGCGCGTACACCTGGATCCGCAGGAGGGGACAGCAGCCATCCCCACAGAGTCACAGAACCGAGCCGCCAGCCCTGCATGTCTGTGGGTCTAGCTGTGACAGATCCCGACACCTTGGGCTGTTTTCCTTTTTTTGGATAATAGATCTCAACATCAGTAGCTTGTTTCTGATGCTACAGAAAAATCTCACCTCACAGGAATGAGCGAGGCTTGGGAGATCTTCATCTCCTGGGGTCCATTCGTGTGGATCTGAAGAAACTGTGACCTCTCTTCCCAGAACAAGATGCGCCTATACACGCACAGGATGTGCCCTCGTGGGGGCACCCGTTCTCCCAGGATTATGCAGATGATCATAAAGTAGCCCCCCAACCCCGCAAGCTAGGTCACAGGTTGTGGATTTGGAACTCACCCCCTTGGTTTACTCCAAGAAGAAATCTAATGTCAAAGCAGCTTTGATGAGTGGGCTGTGGCAGGTGGCTCAGTGGTAGAGCGCTTGCCCAGCATGTGCGAGGCCCTGGGTTCCAACCCCAGCACCGCCAAAAAAAAGCTTTGGTGGCACATACAGATACAGGTACAGATACGATTCAGTTGCAGAGTAAGGAGTCCAACTCTCTCACAGGTCTTCCTGAAATGAGCCAAGGGCCTCATCAAGGTGAAGGTCCCCACTGATTCAAAAATATAAAAGGAGATGGCGAGAGAAAGCTTTTGGAGACCACTGTTGTTCTTGAACACACCAAATTTAGGTAGACCTGATAAAGAGAGAGGCCATCAAGCAACATGACCTTGAAAAACGCAAAACTCATTGCCCCAAAGTGAAACAACTCGGACCAATGGCAGTTTCTGGAAATAACTGTCCCACATTGCATTATGGGTACCCAGCGCTGCTCTATGCCATGGATGTCCTAAGCACTCTGTGAAGGCCAGGCCAGCATGATTGTTCCCACATAGAGGTTGCAACTATACAGGAAGGTCCAAAGAGACAAAGTAATGCCCAAAGGGATGCGATGGCTAGGAGGAGAAGTTGGGGGTCAGCTGCTTGCCAGCCCAATGTTCATAGGAACTGCAGGGGGCTCAGACACCATCATGGGGTAATCAACTAGCAAGTCATGGAAAAGCTGCGCTCGAGTTTCGTAACCCGGATGGATGTCTAAAGGTCTACCCACAATGCTTTGGCAGCCCTGGTGTTGAATTCTCTCTTCCAAAATAAGTGCTTGACACCCTCGCCTTGAAAGATATGCTACTGTCCCCAAGATCCTCTCCTCCTCCCCCCACCGACTAGTCAGTGGTTGCTAGAGTTAGAAGGGACACCAGAAAAAGACGACAAAGAAAGCCAGAAAAGACGAGGGAATGTTGTATAAAAGAGAAGATCCATCCTAATGCAGGTAAGAAAGTCACTGGACTCCCGGAGCAGAAGACTGGGGGGCAGGACCCCCTAACGCCACCAAGGCCCAGTCCTTCCAGCTGCCTGGCCATCTAGCACCCAACCCTAAGCCAACATCACACATTTCAGGGTCGTGGTTACAGCCGAATCCCACTTCTGGTACCCATGTTTGGGTAGGCCAGGTTATCCTGAGGTAGCAAGCAACTTCCCAAATCCAACTCTCCAATCGCCAAAATCTGGATCATTCTGTGGGGTCTTGTCATGTGAAGGAGAGCTAGACCAGACTTTGTCCCATGTGGGGGCAGTAAGCAGCTGAGTCTGCTTCTGTTACTATTACAAACTGCCTTAGACTTTGTAATTTATAAACGACAGAAAGTTATAGCTCATCGTTCTGGAGGCTGGGAAGTCCAAGGTCAAGGTACTAGCAGACTTGGTGTCTGGTGAGGACCACTCTCTGCTTCATAGATGCCCTGTTGCTGTGTCTCTGCATCACAGAAGGGGCAAACAGCCTCTTTTGGGCCCCTCTGGTAAGGACGCCAACCCCATCCATGAGGGTAGAGCCCATGTGACTTCTTAAGGCCCAATCTCTTAACACTGTCGCCTTGGAGAGTAGGTTCTACCCTGTGGATTTTGGAGGGGCACAAACATTCAGACTATAGCTTATCAAATAGTGCTTGTTGATGTCCCATTGGTCAAAGGAAGTCACATGACTAAACTTATAGTCAGGGCTAGAGGGCCCTGCCCAAGCACGTGGCTATTGGCAACCATGTACCTTACACATAAACAAAAGTATCTCCCCACCCATGTAAGGCCTGAAACTGCCATCATTTCTCTTTGAGGCCTCTGAACTAAGAATTGCCTTCTGTTGGCTTGCTCCTGGAAAAATCAGGCATGACTTCATTGCATATCCTATGACTCATGATTTTATTTCAAGGGATATAGCCAAGAGAAAAGAGTGCTTATGTCTACGAAAAGTCACACACAAATGCACATGGCAACTCAAACGCCTATCAAGAACAGATAAACGAATCATGATATATTCACACCAAGGAATAATATACAGCATTGAAAAAAAAAAACAAAAGACTGCTACATGCAACAACAGGATAAAGAAGCCACATATATGCAAGAACACATATCATACCATCTATTTTCAAACACAGACAAATTGCCAGGCATGGTGGCACACCTCTATAATCCCAGTGACTCTGGAGGCTGAGGCAGGAGGATCACAAGTTGGAGGCCAGCCTCAGTGATTTAGTGAGACCCTGTCTCAAACAATAAAAAAATGGGGGGTTGGGGATGTGGCTCAGTGGTAAAGCACCCCTGAGCTCAATTCCTGGTACCAAATAAGTGAATAAATACATACCAGACAAATTAAGTCTATGCCATTAGAAGTCAGTTTAATGAAGCCAGACATGGGGGGCACCTTAGTCCCAGCTATTCAGAAAGTTGAGTCGGGAGAACTGCTTGAGCCCAGGAGCTTGGAGCAGCCTTGGAAACACAGCAAGGCTCCTCACAGAAGAAGAGGAAGAGGAGGGGAGGGGGGAAATCAGAATAGCAGTTGCCTTTGGAGGCAGAGCAGCTGGGAGAGGGCTCAAAGGGGCTTCTGGGACAGGTGCTGGGAATGGCGTGTGTCTTGCCCTAGGTGACTGTGGGTCTGTCTATGTAGAGGCATAAGATCAGGGTATCATTTCTTGTTTTCCTCTATGCAGGTTCAATCTTCAGTGTTTTTCAAGTAGAGTATTAAAAAGAAGACTGGGGTTCTGTGCAGCTGTGGGGGGGCTCCACCTTCTGCATCCGGGAGGGCAGCAGGGGTATCCTGAAGGGCACCCCTCTACAGCCCTGGGGGGTGGGGGTTCTTGGACTGGGTCTCCACCAGGAGAAATGCTTTGAAAGCCTCTGTTCCCCAGAGTTGATCAAGGCAATGAGCTGCTAATGAACAGCAGAAATAACAATAATTAATAATGGGCAGAATAAAAAATGGATTTCAAATCCTGCCTAATTTGCCAGGAGACTTACTCCTGAGGCTGCCTCGGCTCACCCCTCTCTCCCCTTGTCAGACTGCAGGCTTCAACAAGGAAGTGGCGACACCACCCAGAGAGCTCAGGGGGGAGGGGGAGGGGAGGAGAGGAGAAGGAAGGGGGGTGGTGAGCGGGGGTGAGCAGGCTGGGGGGGAGGGGGCAGCAGGCAGGAGGGTGGTCCCCACAGGGCCTGAAGGGGCTCTTTGGAGGTGTTCACAGCAGCAGAGGTACAAGTGACCCTGGGGAGAGGGGAGTAGGCAGAGCTCAGTCATGGTCTCTGTCCCTGCTAGGAAGAGGAGGAGACCCCAGATCTCAAGGATGCCCCTCAGAGGCCCTGCAGCTCCCCGCAGCCGGATGTTGGCTCCAAAGCCCAGGGGTCCTCCCGCAGGTTGCCCGGCTCCTGTCTTGAAGCCTTGGTGCACACCCCCAATGGCCCCTCCCCTCCGGGAGCCTGGTTGGAGGGGGAGGGGAGACCACAACAATGGAAGGAAACCCCTTGTCAGGAAAGGAAGATTCTAATTGGAGCCCTGAATGTTCCTGAAAGATTATCTCTCTAGTTCCCATGCAAAGAGAGCAACAGACAATGGCAGGGCCCCTGAGCCCCCGCCACCCTTTCCTCCCGCCCCACCCTACGCAGGCTGCTCCCTACAGCTGGCGTCTTGTGGTTAAGGCAGGACACCCAGAGATCCTTCCAGCTCCTTCTAGGATAGGGTGAGAGGCAGTCAGGGCCTCCTGCACTGGTTTTTCATGTGGGAGATGTCAGTATGCAGCCAGGTCTGAGATCTTCTGAGGTGAGACTCAGGGCTTGTAATATGAAGGTCAAGTTCATGAACACCCGCCCACAGCAAGGGTCTAGACTGTGGCTAGGGAGAAACGTGCTTCTCTTCCCACCGTGTCTTTCCTGATGTCCCTCGCCTTTTAGGGTTCCTCCTTTGGCCCTCTCATAGGGTCCAAGCCCTAAACTCAGTCACCAACACCATCTCCCCTCCCCAGCCCCATACCCCACTGTTACAGTTTGGATGGGAGGTGTCCCTCAAAAGCTCATGAGTAAGACCATGCAAGAAGATTCAGAGGAGAAGTGATTGGGTTGTGAGAGCCTTAACCCAGTCAGTGAATTGATCCCTGATGGGATGAACTGAGTGGTCACTGGAGGCAGGTGGGTGTGGCTGGAGGAGGGGGGACATTGGGGACATGCCTTTGGGGTCTATATTTTGTACCTGGAGAGTGGAGTCTCTGCTTCCTGATCACCATGTGAGCCGCTTCCCTCTGCCACACTCTTCCTCCATGATGTCCTGCCTCACCTCCAGCCCTGAGGAATGGAGCCAGCCTTCTATGGACTGAGACCTCTGAAACTGTGAGCCCCAAATAAACTTTTCCTCCTCTACAGCTGTGCTGCTCCGGTCTTTTAGTCTCAGCAGCGAAAAAGCTGACTCAAACACCCACTTTGTTCTTCTCCATCGTCGCCAGGTGTGGAGGACGTCAAAGCACATGCACATCCTTGTCTTTGACCATGAATCTGTCAGAGGCTCCATGCCTTGGACAAGCCTGGGGACCTCTTCAAGTCCCAATACTTGAGTGGCTGCTCACATGGACCGAATGGCTCTCTCTTTTCCACTTCAGCAGAGCGGCTTCTTCTTGCCAAGGGCCAAGTTCTCTCTGAGTTGCAAGTTTGAGAAAATGAGGCCATTGTGCGGCTATTTCTGAAGGAATGGAGGCCTGCGGTGCCAGCCCCGGCCCTGTCCACCTCCCACAAGAACCAGGCACCATTATTTTTACACTGGGGAAAATTCCATCTCCTGTTTCAACAAAAACAGCTGAATTTGGCTGTGTCTTCCACCTTCTCCCCTACACTGTGGGGACAAGGTGTGGGCGTCATTGTTAGAAACGGTGCAGAGCAAGTGACCAGGGGAACTTTGAGATTAAGATGATTTTGCTGCTGAGGGCAAGGAAATTGCAAAACCAGTCCCCGCCCACCCCCACCAGAAAGGGACAAGGAAAGTTGGGGTTCCTAGACATTTTGTTTCCCCAGTATCAGGAGTTAAAACCAGGGGAGCTTAACCACTGAGCCATATCTCTATTTCTTTTTTATTTTTTTATTTTGAAACAGAGTCTCAATAGGTGACCTAGGGCCTTGCTAAGTTGCTGAGGCTGGCCTCCAACTTGTGATCCTCCTGCCTCAGCCTCCTGAGCCACTGGGATTACAGGCATGTGCCATGATGCTCAACCCTGGCAGCTTTGGAAATCAGTTATATTTGTTTGCTTGGGTTGCAAAAACAAAGGAGCACAGACTGAGGGACTTAACAGAATTTTTTTTTCTCATGGTTCTGGAGGCTGAAAGTCTAGGATCAGTTATCAGCAGGGCTGGTTCCTTCTGAGACCACTCTCCGTGGCTTGTAGATGGCCACCTTCTCCTTAGGTCCTGACAGTCTTCCCTGTGTGGGAGTCTGTGTGCTAACCTTGTCATCTTAGGAGGACACCTGTCATGGTGGATTAGGGCCCACCACCGTGACCCCATTTTCACTTATCTCCAAATACTGTTCCATTCTGGGATCCCAAGGGCTAGCACGTGAACTTGGGAAGGGACACAGTTCATGTGGCTTCTCTTGCTTCTGCAATGACAACCTATTCACGCTGCAGTCTATGGGGTTCCAAGGCCAAGAGAAGCTGCAGGGTTGTCGATCACACATGAAGGTGTCCAAGGGCGCCCTGCCTCGGGACTCCCTTCCAAGTAAATTCTCAAGTTCAAGTCCCTCCTTTGGCCAGTTCCACAGGGAGGGTCATTAGAGCAAGCCCTCTGCATCCTGAGCATAAATTTGCATCATGAGTAAGATCTTTGTTCTTTTAGTTGCTGCTCTTGTTGTTTGGAGTTCTTTGTTTTCTGGGATGCTTAGCCACTGAGCCACATCCCCAGCTTTTTAAAAACATTTTATTTAGAGACAGGGTCTCACTGAGTGGCTTAGGGCCTTGCTAAGCTGCTGAGGCTGGCTTTCAACTCACAGTCCTCCTGCCTCAGCCTCCCAAGCTGCTGGGATTTCAGGCGTGCACTGCGGCACCTGCCCTGAGTAAGATCTTTGAAGACAGACAACCACCCGCCACCCACACAGTGCCTATATCCGTTTGCAACTCTCCCAGCCTGGTGGTTTAGAGAGCGAGACTCCCCCCCCCCCACACACACACCCTGCTCCAGGGATCCACCTGGTTGTCCTCATCCCTGGTCCCATTGGTCTGATTGGACCAGTTGACTGAACTGGTCCAATCAGAGTGAATTTCAGGACTCTCTATGGAAATGCTGGGACTGTCTCCTCGGTTGGGTTTGGTCGTAGGAGCCAGCGAGGCTTAGAGAGCAACAGCTGCAACTGAGTGACAGGGCTGGGTGCCCAGGGCACTGGAAGTTCCGGGGATTTGGTGGCTTTGGAGCCGTGGGGCAGGGAATCATCGCCATGTGCAACCATCAAGTCCTCCCAAGGAAACAGACCAGATGATGGATGTTGGTGGCACCACCTGAATCCTTGATCAAGCCATACCTGAAGTAGGTTACCTCTGAACCATTCAGTAAACAGATAAATGTCCCCTTTGGCTAACATTGGTTTGGGCTGGGTTCCTAGTGGAACAATCAATACTGATAGAATCTTTCAGGTCCTCCAAGAAGCCTGGCCCCAGGGTAACACGAGGAATAAATTCTACAGAACCACAAAGTATCAACCTGTGAGGATTTTGTAGAGCAGAGAACTGTGACCAGAGTAAAGGGATTTGCCCAGTGTCATGGCTAGTTCGCATCAGAGCCTGGTCCCTGGTACAGTGCATTCTCACGGCACCCCAAGAGAGGACCCCACTGTTCCTCTGCCCCTGCCCCCCCATCTTGTCCCAGGGCAAGAGGGAGGGGCCAGAGAAAGCCGGTGTGAAGCCACAGCACCCTCAGCCCCCCAAATAGGAAGAGTCGGTTGCGAGCCAGGGGGGCGGAGGAGAGAGGAGGCAGGAGATCTAGTGGATCCTTGTCAATCGCATGTTCCGAGTCACCTGGGGCTATGAGCAAGCAGCTCGTGCAGAGAAGGAGAGCAGCTGGCAGCCCAGACAGCGAGCATGTCAGTGTCCCAGGGACTTACAGGGCCCAGTTGCAAGGAGCGCTCTGCCCTCAGAAAGTCTGTCCCCAAGTGGGGCAGTGCGCTTGGCAGGTTCCGAAAGCAGCAGAAATACTATGTGCGGACTTGCATGACTCCTGCCTGGGCTGGGGACACTCAAATATGGGATGGGGGACAGTCTGCAAATTAGCTGGGATACCTTGAGCATCTCTCTGTCTCTAGCACAGAGCCTTCAGGGGCCACATTTCTTAAATGGCAGCTCAGAGCTTCAAAGACCTGGGATGGAGGAAGCAGAGAGAGAGAAGGAAAAAGAAAGTGAGGAAGCCATATCACCTTTTAAAACCCAGCTTTGAGCCAGGTGTGGTGGTGCACGCCTGTAATCCCAGGTACTCAGGAGGCTGAGACAGGAGGATCGAAAGTTGGAGGCCAGCCTCAGCAATTTAGCAAGGCCCTAAGCAATGCAGTGAAACCCTGTCTCAAAATAAAAACTAAAAAGGGCTGGGGGTGTGGCTCAGTGGTAAAGTATCCCTGGGTTCAGTCTCCAGAACAACAACAACAAAAAAATCCCATAACATAAGCTCTGACTCATTCAATTTGTTGGAAAATAGCCTGGCCCCATATTTAAGGAGAAGGAATTTGACCAGTGGGTTGGGAAGACCCTCAAAGAACATTCAGACGTGATTTCAAACTATCATAGAGGGCTGGGGCCGGGGAGCACAGTGGTAGAGCCCTTGCCTAGCATGTATGAGGCCCCAGGTTCCTTTTCCAGCACCCAAACCAGGTCAGTGCAGAGGGGCCACATGTAGATGGCTGCCCAATAGCCCCAGCTGGGGGTTTCAAGGACACCCAGAACCAACTGCCACCCAGTGAGCGTGAGAGGCCTCCCTTCCGGCTGCGTGGCTTGCACAAACCCCCTCCTCTGCAGCAGCACCAGCCCAGAAATCCCCACAGAGACGAAGGCACAGATGTGTCCTGAGTGCAGGTGGGATGCTGTCAGAATGAGCCGAGCCAAAGCCCCATGGAACCGCCTGCCGCTGGCTGCCACAGCTGGAAGCAAAGGAACGAGTGACCCACCCAGCAAGACTTCCACAAATCTATCATGGACCGACCGCTCTTGAGAGCCACGACTTCCAGAGATGAGCACCAGGTAGGCTGGAAACAAACAGGGTGTCTTGGAATTCTGAACTGGACTTTTCTGATTTCTTGGACCAGAAACATGGATTTTATATTGTAATACAGAGCATGGGGGGGGGGGCGCGAGAGCAGTTCTCCTGCCACAGGGAGAGGGAATAAAGGTCCCGTCAGGTTGAGGGCTTGGCTGACTAGTCAAAGGATCATGTGCTGACTGGGTTCCTAGAACAGGCTTGAGGCTCTTATGGTGCTGGGATAGGAGAGCTGTGGTATCTTAGTCCATTTTCTGATGCTATAATAGAGCACCTGAGGCTGGATAACGTATAAAGAAGAGAGGTTTGGGACTGGGGATGAGGCACAATGGTAGAGTACTTGCCTAGCATAAGGCCCTGGATTGCATTGCAAGCATCATAAAAGAGGAGGAGGAGGAGGAGGAGAATAAAAAGGGAACTACTATTCATTCCTTTGGGGACCAAGCTTCAGGCTCCACGAATGTTGTAGGGACACAAACATATTCAAAGCATAGCACATAGAGATCCCAGACAGAGTTCCAGGAATGCAGAAGAGCAGGGTCCAAGGGTCACTCCACAGCAATGAGCAGAAGCCTCGTGCCCTCCAGGCAGGGCCCACCATTAGCATGGAGCTACAGACTAAGGAGGCGGGGGCTACACAAAAGGCCTTGACAGCAGACACAAGGGTGGCCCAGGGCCTGCACACCCAAGCTCAGTGACAAGGACAGCCAGGAGCATCAAGCTCCCATGGCACAGGGAAGGGCTGACCTGAGGCGCCCACTGGGCTCATGCATAGAAGCAGCATGGGAGGCCTCTAGACTGGAGGCCGTGGCCACATGGGACATCAGGATCCATGTTCAAGTTCAAGCCATCAAGCCCAGAAGATGAGGCCAGGAAACAGAAGACAGCATGTAGACACATGTCCCCTGCTCAATCCCGGGACAGTGTAGGAACAGCAGTCCTCCACCCCGGATCCCTGTCCCAGGGCCGCAGCTCACACGTGCCCATAAAGAATGAACAAGACAGACTCTAAGGCAGCATTTGCCTCCAAGGGACCATGACTTAAACCAGGAGTGACTGTTACCTTAGAAGCTGGAGTGTCCACCATCAACAGAGCCCGGCAAAGGGCACATGTCAGCACACTTGGGGGCGAGGAGAGTCGCATCCAAACCGCACTGCACTAGAGTCTGTTGCAGACTGGGAATCAGAGGCTGGAATGAGGACAGAGTGGAGTTTATGCATAAATCATCCCGTTGACCAGCTGAGCCGCGCCTCAGGGCCCGCATCCCTACAGGAAGCGCACACAGGGAGAGGCAGGCGGCCAGGGAGGAGGGAGGTCAGGAGTGTGTCCAAAGGAAGACTGAACTGTGTGACTCTCGGTTTTGGATCCTGCTGCCTCTCTCCACAACTCTTAATTACCAGCAATCAGCTCTTAATTACCTACAACAAGAGAGACCCGGGAAAACACAGATAAATGAAATCCACAGATAATCCCCAAACCCCAATTTGGTCGATAACATCATCCAGCAGCTTCCCCAAGTAACCTCTTGCCAGGACTCCTGCGCTCCTGACCAGCTCCAGAGCAGAATGGTCCCCCATTTCTGGTCACTCTTTGCCCCTGCCCTTGCCTGTTAGCCAGTGGTGTGGGGGGAGAAGCAGGGAGGCCCTCAATGATTCCCAATGGAAGACTCCCTCCTCCCGTCCCTGGCATGTGACTGCCAGGGCCCCTGGCCAGGTGCCAGGCTCCAAGCCTCCTGCCATTGCATTATTTTCTCTGTTTGCCCAACAAACAGGAGCTCTGGCTGGGAATTGAAGCCACCTTGGAAAACAGAAATGAAGACAACAGGTTCCAGCGCAAGGGTGTCTGGGATCATGACCGCCCAGGACTGCTCTGGGTTCCAAGTATCCTGCAGGCCTGGGGCCTCTTTGTCCACACCTCAGTCAAGATGGCTGCCCAGAGCTGGGGACAGAACCAAAGCAAGTTCAAACCCAGAGTGAGAGGAAAAGGAGGGGAAAGACGCACAGGGATCCCTTAGCGCTCCTTCCTCTTGAGTGGGCAGGCCTAGCAGAACTGGGACAGCGGCCTGCTTTGCTTTAAAACGAATATCATGGGCTCATCAGTTGGGAGAAATGCCCAAGAGTGACCCAGGGGCATAGTAAATGGCTCAGTTTTAATTCATTACAAAGAACAAAATAGCTGGGCGCACTGTTGCACACCTGTCATCCCAGCGGCTCAGGAGGCTGAGGCAGGAGGATTGCAAGTTTCAAATCAGCCTCAGCAACTTAGCAAGGCCTTAAGCAACTCAGTGAGACCCTGTCTCCAAATAAAACAAAGGGCTGGGGCTCCGTGGTTGAGGCCCCTGGGTTCCATCCCTGGCACCAGGCAGTACATACAAGCAACGCTCCCCCCACCCCGCCCAGGACAGCTGTGGGCGGGGGTCCTGCGGAGTTCAGAGGAGCAGCGACAGGAACACTGCTCTCCCTTTCCTGATGTCCCTTCCTCCTCCCATCCAGCTAACATGTCGTCCTTAATGAAGCCGCAGGAGCCCAGGTGCCCCCTGATTGCTGGAAGCCTGCAAGCAGCACGCGCCCCACCAATGAGCCCCCTCCCCCCATGTCCCCACACCCCCTACCCCGGGGCTGGCTAAGGGACACAGATGCCTGCCCCCTCCCCCCATGCACCTTACCCACCCTCCTCCCAGGAAAGAGGGGTTGCCTCCTGCAAATGGGGACCAGAGGGGATCGGGGCAGCACACCAGGGAGGGAGCACGGCCCGGATGAAGGAGGAAGCAGAGGAAGGCCAAGGGCGGTGGGCCCTGCAGCCATGGCCTTGCACCTCGCACACCCTCCCCAACGGCCCCCAGCCTTGGCCTGGTCACAGCCCTTCCACGGCCTAAATGGGCATTAATGCAGCCAGCAGCGGCTCAATTTCATCACAGGAGACAGGAATAATTGGTCTCCAGTCCTTTGCTTGTCCTCCGACGGGCCGTGGGTTCTGCCTGTTGAGGTTAGATTTGGGGCCTGTGGGGCTTTTCTTCCCCGTTAGATAACTACTTGAGCAAAGGACAGGAGGGAGGGAGGAAGCACCGCAGCTCCAGGGACAAAGCACTTTCTAGAATCCAAAGCCACCGTGTTTCAGGGGCAGGAGGGTTATTGTACATCTCTCCTGTCACCTGGTAACCCCAGGATGCCAGAGGGCCCCATAGCACAGTGGGCAAGATGTGCCCAAAGCCCTAGTCATCAAATTGACGTGATTGATTTCTCCCAAGCCAAACCCCAGGCACCCTAGAACTGTTGGCTTTAGCGGTGCTGCGGATCCAACCCAGGCCCTCGCGGGTGCTCGGTAGGTGCTCTACCAGGGCCCTCACCCATTACCCCTGTTTTCAGATTATTTTGGAGGGGGGTACCAGGGATTGAACTCAGGGGCACTCGACCACTGAGCCCCATCCCAGCCCTTTTTGTATTTTATTTAGAGACAGGGTCTCACTGAGTTGCTTAGCGCCTTGCTAAGTTGCTGAGGCTGGCCTTGAACTCGCCATCCTCCTGTCTCAGCCTCCAGGGCTGAGACAGGTGTGCACCACTGTGCCTGGCTCTGATGATTTCAATCAGCCTAATAACGTGGCAGGTGGAGGTGGCTGCCTTGCAGCTCAGAGACTGGCTTTTCTTCTTCCTCCTGCAGAATCATACATTTTGCTCACTGAAGTTCACGTACAGCTAAGGGAGAAAGGGTGGCAATCGATCTTCTAAGCCCAAAATATAACCCTCCCAGAGGTGGTTGTGGGGCCGGCAGTCTCTCTGCAGTGACTGGCTGCAGGAGGCCCCGTCGCTGTGTTGAGCTCAGCGTTCCACCGTCTCAGTCTCAGTCACTTGGCTCGCTTTCCTCACCGATAATAGGAACTGGGGAAACTGGGCTTCCGTTCCTTCCCTTCTGCCATCTGCAGGCCTCTGAGCCCCACGGGGTGTGCGGTCTGGCTGCCTGGAGCCTGGCTAGGAGCACTCCCCTGGAGTCTTGTTTCTTCACGCCAGAGTGATGCAGAGGGGTCACAATGCCACAAACCCCTCAGGAGCACAGAGAGAACAGGTCCAAGGCTGTCATTGTGTGCCACAGCCCATTCTCAAAGGATCGTGCTCAACTCAAGATGGCTGTCAAAGTAGCCAAGGCCAGAAACAAGGCTTGTATCTGGCACATGCAAAATAGCCAAAAGTCACCAGAGAAGGTTAATCAACATATTAAATAGGAGTCACGTTTATTTGAATACTAATGATGGCATTCTGCCGCTTGCTAGGACTAGAAGCTAGGTGCCTCTGTGTGTGTCACTCTGTTTGATGCTCACAAGCAAGGCAGATGTTACCACGCCATCTGACATTCCAGAAATCTGGACAACTTGCCTGTGAGTTCATCTTTTCTGTGAATGCAAATGTTCCCTTCTCTGGACCTATGTGTGCAGAGAGTGGGGAGTTTGGGCAAAGAGCAGACTTCTAAGGTCTCCTTACAGCTCACTCAACCCTCCTGTCCATTGTTTAGAGGAGCCCTCTCTTTTTTTTCTTTCTCTGTATCTCTCTCTCTCTTTTTGGCCAATCTGTCCCAGATTGGAAATTTATTTCTTTCTGATACTAGTATGCACATACATACCTTGGTTAATATCTTATGCGTCAATCAGTTTGGGATCACTATAACAAAATGCCTGAGATAATCAACTTACAAAGAAGAAAGGTTTACTCTGGCTCACAGTTTTGGAGGTTTCAGTCTCTGATCACATAGACCCGTTGTTTTTAGGCTTTGGGTGGGGAGACAGGAGGGGATGGCAGACTTCCCAGATAGGAGGCTATTTCCTGGTGGCCAGGAAGTGCAGAGAGAGAGAAAGGAGACTGGGATCCCACAATCCTCTTTCAAAACCATACCCTGGATGACCCAAAGACCTCCCCAAGAGGCCCCACCCCTTAAAGGGCCCATCACCTCCCATTAGCACCAAGCTGAGACCATATTTTCAACACATGGTCTTCGGGAGGACTGTCTAGATCCAAACTATAGCATCTCCCTTCTTGATTGTAAAAGACAATCACCAGGCTAACTGTCCCAAAAATTTCCTGATGCTCATCATCCTCCAGGTTTTCTGAAATTGGGGAGGAGTTTGATCCTGATGCTTGAGGAGCCTGCCCACTGTAGGGGACAGGACATCAGTCAAACTGTTCATCGAACATTTTTATACTGTGCTACCCAAGGCCTCAAAACCCACTGTTATGGTTTGCATGTGAGGTGTCCCCAAAAACTCATGTGGGAGGCAATGCAAGAATACTCAAAAGAGAGATGGTTGGGTTATGAAAGCCTTAACCCAATCAGTGACTTAATCCTCTAATAGAGATGAACTGAGTGGTCACTGGAGGCAGGTGGGTGTGGCTGGAGGAGGGGGGTATTGGGGGCGTGGCTGTGGGGTCTGTATTTTGTACCTGGAGAGTGGAGTCTCTCTCTGCTGTCTGATCACCATGTGAGCTGCTTCCCTCTGCCACACTCTTCTTCCATGATGTCCTGCCTCACCTCCAGCCCTGAGGAATGGAGTCTACTGTCTGTGGACTGAGACCTCTGAAACCCTGAGTCTCCAAATAAACGTTTCTTTCCTCTCTGCAATTGTTCTTGTGAGGTCTTTTAGTCACAGCAGTGAAAAAGCTGACTCAAACACCCGCCACTAAGCCAGGTGACAGGGCAAGGTTAAAGAGTAGGGAGATGACCAGTCCTCTCAGCAATACCATACAAAACGTACACCCGAGGAGGTCCTCCTCACCACGGACAGCTTACAAAGTCACACATTTATTTTGGTGATGTAAGCATGACTCAAAACTCCATGAAACTCCACCCAGAAAGGTGACTGAGAGACAGCATGGAAAAAGGGGTTTCACTGAATTAAGCTTTGTCTCATGTTTGTCTCCTTCTCTAAAGTATTATTCCCTGAGTACCAGTAATCTGTTTGGAGACGATCTCAGGAAATACAATTGAGAGTTGAGAAAGTTAGATCAGAAAAGGGGAAAAACGTAAAAAAAAAAAATAGTATGTTAATGAACGGATTATTGCTGTGGGCAAACTGTTGTATTAACCTAGGCTGCTGGTGATGAGCGCATGGTCCATGATTACCAGAGACAGGAGGAGGGAATTGTGGGGCAGTTTAAGGAAAACAAAAAGCATGCCATAGCCAGGCACGGTGGTGCACGCCCTGTAATCCCAGCAGTTTCAGAGGCTGACGCAGGAGGATAGCAAGTTCAAAGCCAGCCTCAGCAACTCAGTGAGGCCCTAAGCAACTCAGTGAGACCCTGTCTCTAAATAAAACACAAAATAGGGCTGGGGATGGGGCTCAGTGGTTGAGTGCCCCTGAGTTCAATCTCTGATACTCCCCAAAAAAGAAGCATGCTGTATTGGGAACCTGGGCTTTGACAGACAGGAATGCAAATCCCCCCTGTCCCAGCAACTTGGGAGACTAAGGCAGGAGGATTGAAAGTTTGAGGTCAGCCTCAGCAACATAACAAGACCCAGCCTCAAAATAAAATCTTATAGAAAGGGTTGAGGGTGTAGGTCAGAGGTAGAGCACCTGCTTAGCATGTACAAGGACCTGGGTTCCATCCCCAATATTGCAAAAACAACACACACACACACACACACCTTACTTTTGATACCTACTAGCTTTCTGCTCACAGGTGAAATGCATAATCTCTCCAAGCCTCATTATTCTTTCCTGGAAAATGAGGATAACATTAGTTACCTTAAACAGCTCTTGTGAAGGTGGGGAGAGTAAAGATTCTGTTTGCAAGCACACAGTGGAAGTGGTGATGATGGTGGTGATAGTGGTGATGGTGGTGATGGTGACAGTAGTGGTGGCAGGGGACATAGTGGCGAGGATGCTGTGGATGCCATAGGGCAGCGTGAAAGTACTGAGGTTAAGATTTTGGGGAATAAAATACCAAGAATTACGAGGCAAGATGAAGAAGAAGCTCCCAATATATCAAATAGAAGATACCCGGGTGTGGTGGTGCATACCTGTAATCCCAGCTGCTTAGGAGGCTGAAGCAGGAGGATGGAAAGTTTGAGGCCAGCCTCAGCAATTCTAGTGAGGTGCTAAGCAACTCAGTGAGACCCTGTCTCTAAATAAAATATAAAAAGGGCTGGGGATGAGGCTCAGTGGGTGAGTGCCCCTGGGTACAATTCCTTGGAAGAAGAAGAAAAAGGAGGAGAGGAAGAAGGAGAAAGAGAGAGAGAAAGAAAGAAAGAAAACTATGAAATCCAGGATTCTAGAATCCAAAGGAAGAAAGAGTTTCAGCTAGGTAGCTGGAGCTCAAAGCAGACAAGGAACAGATGAACAGCAGCCATTACATTTTATAAAAATAAAGTGACTATGACCTGGTGAAGGGGCAAGTTGGTGGCAGATGATTATGAGACTTCCCTAGGTAGAAATCTGGCAACAAAAGGACAGAAGATCAAAGAACCCGTATCTGTCAGAAATGCCTTTGGCTGCAAGTAACAGGATGTTTTTATTTTTGTTTTCTTGAAAGATGTAGGAAACAGAGTGGAGAAATACTTGTTAAAATGCCTTGCATTCAGAGTTAAAACGATCATCCATAAAGAGGTAAAATATCCATAGCAAAACATTTAAAATAACACTGTATTTAATTTAGAGCTTTTTTCTTTACCTAAAGGATTTTTTTTTCTTTTGGTGCCAGGAATTGAACCCAGGAGTGCTTAACAAATGAGCTACATCCCCAGCCCTTTTTATTTTTTGAGACAGGGTCTCACTGAGTTGCAGAGGCTGGCCTTGAACATGGAATCTTCCTGCCTCAGCCTCCTGAGTCCCTGGGATTACAGGCATGCAACCTCTCACTAGGAACCCTAAAAACCTCTCATTAGGAACTACCTAAGACATGTTTTCAGAGCATTTACCTTAAAGAACCCCAATATTTGGGGGCAAGATTGAACCTATTTTTCCTAGTCTTAGCTAGCTACGCATGCACGTAGCAGAGGAGAAAGGCTAATTTCCCAGCTAGGTATGGTCCACTGGACAAAAGTAGAAGTCCGTGTGTAAGTTTCCAAAAACCTTCCTTAAAAAACATGCAGTCTTGGATGGTGTAGCTCAGTGGGCTGTAGCTCAGTGGTAGAGCACTTGCCTAGCATGTACAAGGCCCTGGATTCCATCCCCAGCACCTCTAGAATAAAATATAAAATAAAACAAAAAAAAACTTGTTTAAAAGACTCTCTTTAGAAGTTCCTTAGAATAGTAAAAAATAAAAAATGAAAAAAAAAATTGGGTGGGGGGACAGCTGGTCTGTGCCTCACCATTCCTTTCTTCCTGTATTCTGGTGCCGTAAACCAGGGTATCATGGGGTGCCATCTTGCACCACGGGGCTCAAGTCTTCATTCTTTGAAAGGAAGAGCCTTCAGCTTAGAGGATCCCGACCCTCCAGCTCCAGAATGTAATCAAAGCTCATCCTCCCAGGTAATGGTCCCCAGGGAGGGAACCTCTGGCCTGGATGCCCACTAGGGTAGGGTCTGAGAGAGTTCCCCAGAGACACCCGTCCTCTGTGTCTGTGTGACAAAGAGCCATCCCCCATCCTCCTAGGCACCACTTTGTGAAAGGGGAGAGCGACCTCCACATGGGCCTTGGCCTCCTCTGGCTGGAATAATCCTAAAAGGAAGGTTCTAGAACAGCCCTTCAGAGCAGCCTGTGAGATGCCCAGCCTTAGCGCTGGCTCGCTGGCAGGAGGACAGGCTCTGATGTCAGTCGTGCATAGTTAACAAGCAGTGACTTCACACTGGCGAGGCGAGATAATTTGAGTGCTTTCAAGGACAAAGTGTGGCCTGATATCTGGAGGTGAAAATCAGAAGCAAGTAGAGCTGCCTTGTTATTTCTAGAAGCAAGGGAACCGCTTTCAGGCTGGTTCCCTCCCTGCTCTGAGGAGGGCCGGTCTCCAGCCACAGCAGTCCCCCACTGCCACCCCCTGAGAGCTTCCACATAACTTCCCTTAGGGACTCATTCAGCAAGTGCCACCTACTGCCTGGTTATTTAGTGATTTTAGGGATGGGAGTCTTATCCCCCAAACCCCTCCTGTGTCCCTGTTGTGAACACCAGGGAAACAGGGACCCTGACTTCTTGACCTTTCTTTTTTTGGGGGGTGGTTACCAGGGATTGAACTCAGGGGCACTTAATCACTGAGCCCTCCCCAGCCCTATTTTGCATTTTATTTAGAGACAGGGTCTCACTGAGTTGCGTAGGGCCTCGCTTTTGCGGAGGCTGAACTCATGATCCTCCTGCCTCGGCCTCCCGGAGCCACAGGGATTACAGGTGTGCGCCACCACGCCCGGCTTCTTGTCCTTTCTGATGAATCACTGCTGTGTATAACTTGCTTGTGAATAAGAGGAAGTCACTATGTCGATCCCCAATGGCAGGCCAGCCAGGCAAAGCTGTCTCGTCCACTGCGAGAACCTCTCACTAGGAACCCCAAGTCGTACCCACCCTCCTCAGGAGAAGGTAGTGATATAAGTCTCCAGTGACGAGCTTAAAGTTCTCCTGTCGCAGTTTATAACCACTCCATCTGCTCTTAACGTCAGTGTGACAGGCCAGCTGCTCCCTGCCACCTACAACCTGGGCTGACATTCAGCCGAAATGCACCACTACGACAGCTGTACTGGTTGTTAAAATACTGAAATGCTTCTGTCACCTCACAGTAAATAGCCAGTGCCCCGGGTCCCCTGAGTGTCCCCACCTGCCACCCTAGCCACTCTTGGCCACTTCCCTGAGACCCTCAGGCTCCCTTCCAATTCAGGACATAGGGGCCCCTCCAGACCCCAGATCATCTTAGAGGCTGCTCTAAGTGGTTGGTCCCACATGTGCATCTCGCCCTCGCCTGTCCCTTCCCCATCATGCAGCCTGTGACTCCAGCCACTTGTCCCCTACCCTCAGGCATCCATGGCCTCTGGCAAATGTGTAGCTCCTGTGCCAGACCCATATCTGGGGTGGGTGTGACAAGCTGTTTACACTGAGAGGGGAGGTAAAGCCACTCACCAGGGTGAGTTGGGGATCCGTTGCCCAGAGAGGTGACAGGAGCCTAAAGCCTTGTCTGTGAAGCCACCAAGAGCCAAGATGGGGGCTGGGCTGAATTCAGCTGGAGCCAGACCTGAGCAGATGCCCAGGAGAGACAGAGTCCCAGGACAGGTGTGAGTTCAAAGCCAGGCAACAGGCAGGCTCTCCCAGACTACCAGGCCTCTGTCCTGACCCTGGAAATGCCAAGAAGTGAGGGGACAACCCCTATTCCAGAAGCCAGCCAAAGACCCACAGGAAGCCCCAGGAGAGACGGAAGGCTGTCTTGAAGTGGCATCTAGAGGGAGGGTGGGTGGCTGAGACCAGAATTGCATCTCCCTGTGCGCCTGGGGCTCAAGACCGTCATTCCCTGCCTCTTGGTGGCAGAAATCAGTGGCAAGAGCCCTCGTTGCTAGTGCCAGGCACCATCGGGCAACAGAAAGTCTCTGGGCATAGCAGCATCTCCCAGGCACCCCCCTCCCCACCAGGCCCCAGGGCTGAGGGGCCAGGACCTGGCAAGACCGTCTCTGCAGCAGAGTGTTGAAAGGAAACACCCCAGCCATCCAAGCTGCCTGGCCCAGTGGCAGCAAACTGGAGTGACAGACGCTTGTGATCCCAGGGACTCTCCTTATACTCCCTAGGCCTGGCTTAGGCCCCTCCCCTCCCAGGGCGCAGGATGAGGCAGCTGACCCCTCTCAATCTCCAGACTAGGCCTACTTCTACAACTCTGGGACAAATACTTCCGGTGTCATCAGCCCCTTTCTCTCTAAGCAACCCCTCAGGGGCAACACCATTTCCTGATTTGTGACCTTGCCCCTTTACTGAAGTTGATTGGTCCAGAACAGGATACCTGAGGAAACAGAGTCAATGAGACCCTTCCCTATCATTTGGGGGCCAGACATGGAGGAAGGTGAGTGAATCTTTGACCGGATGGCTGAAGCTGTGAGCTCTAATGCCCTGGAGCACCAGCCATGATATTGTCAGTCACATGAAAAAAGTCGTCTGCAGGAGAGAGATAGCAAGAAGAAACAGGAGATGTGGAGAGAAGAGGTTCCTGGGTTCCTAGTGTCCCCGAGCCAGCTACATTGCTGCCTTGAGTTCTATGAGATGCCCATTTATCTAGAAACAATGGGGAAATCTTAATGCCATTTTCCTTTAAGCAAGTTTGAGTGTGGTTCTTTCCAACGCATGAGCATTGCTAATAAACAAACGTCAGATTTTCTTGGAAAAGCCAGGCATGATGCTTGGTGCATGGTGAGTGCTCAGCTTGCCTGTGGGAAATATCATTCTGGAAGTTTCCAGAATCTTCTGTACATTCAAGAACCAACAGCTCCCCTGTCCCATCTGGAGCCTTGGGTGGAGACTCTGGGATTCATTTCAGTTGGTCACTTCAGGAGCCCAAAGGGGGCCTCAGATTGCTTTAATGCCACTCCTGAGAATCTTTGAGCCTGATGCAGGGACACTGCTGAGTTATTGCCCTGCCAGGGACCTGGCTAACCCCTACCCCAGGTCCAGGAGTGGATCTTGCTGTTATTCAGGGGCTCTTTCATTTCCAGAGCTTGATATGGGGACTTATGTCACAGAAACCCATTCCCACGTGGCCCCAGACACTTCCAGAGAAATGGGATCCTACTTCAGCACACCAGCCCAGTGACATTTGAAGAGCCCAGGATTACATCCCAGCTCGAAGCAACTCACAAATGTGTCTGGAAAATGTATGTGACATCCTTTAGAAACGGCAGCCCCTGGTCAAGAGCTCAACACACAGCAGGTTAGGTGCCAAAGTTCAAATTAGGCATAATTACTGGACCTCACAGTTTGGGGGCTCTCCCACCCCCATTTTTGTTGCAGTGCTGGCAATCTAACCCACATTTCCAGTCCCCCCTTTTTCACATCTACAGAAATTTCTAGAAGCCATACAAATCTGTTGGTTGTTTATTTTCCTCTCCGTTTTTATTTTATTGTTGCCCATGTGAGAATATTTTGTCTTAATTTTCTGAATATGTATTATTATATCTTCGTGGAACTTATTTCTATTTATACAATGAAAAATGCAGCCCCTTTGTCTCGGCTTCCTATCTCCCCAGTCCCCCCACCCCCACGCATCTACTCCCAACAGTTTCTTTTTTCTGTTTCTAAGGTTAATTTATGCAAATATAAGTAAATACAAATGCACATATTCTTATTTCTTTCCCCTTTTTACATAAAAGGTAGCATATTACATGCACACTGTCCCACACCTGTTTTTTTTTTTTAACTTAACAATATACCTTCGGGATTTTTCCAATGGAACATAGGATTCTTCTTCCTTTTTTCAGCTACAGATTATTCCAGAGCGTAGGTAGCATAGTTGATGTGCCCATCCCCTCCGGCCAGCCCTTTCAATTGTTTCCATTGCTGGCGACGCTGCAGTAAGTAACCATGTACAAACACCGTGTCGCCCATGTGGCCCCAAGTCCCATGGATGGCCCCAAGTCTTTCTCTCTCCCTTGACCTTTGACCCTTGACTGTGAGAGAATGCATTTCCTTCCCCCCTTCACCATATGATTTGCTTAGCAGATGGAGCATGTGGGGAGCAGAGCCACGCTGCCTAGCAGAGTCTGTCCCGGGCGAACGGACCTCTACCCAATCCGCCTGCTGATCACTGATACACAAGTGAACTTCGACAGTATGAACCTTGACTTGCTCGAATCAGCAGAACCACTCAACCAACCAACTCATGAGAAGGGATAATAGTTGTGGTTTTAAGGCACCAAAATTTGGGATGGCTGGTTATGTAGTACTAGCTAAGTGAAACAGGATATAATACATATGCATGTAAGAGAAATTCCCAAAAGAGAATTTGCTGGAGCAAAGAGTAAGTGCATTTGAAATTTTAATGGATACTGCTAATTTTTCTGCATAAAGGTGGGACTAATTTATATTCTTGCAAACAATGTGTGAGAGCACCTGTCGGTAGGTAGCCTCACCGTGATGTTATCAGTTTTTCAGATTTTTTTTGCCAATCTGCTAGGTGAAAAATATCTCAGTAGAATTTTAATTTGCATTTTCTTATCTCAAGTGAAAATTAGCAATATTTCATATGATTATAAGCCATTTGCCACTCCTTTTGACTGAATGATGTGTCCATATATGTTACGTAGTTTTCCTACTGGATCACTGGTACTTTTCTCATTGATTCCTAGGAACTCTTTGTATATTGATGAGATTAGCCTTTCGCCTGTGGTAACCCTTCCTTGAAATCATCCACTCCCAGATGAGAAGCCTAATAGCAAGCAGTGCAGAATAAATACAGAAAGTAGAGTTTGGGTAGAAACAATCAACAAAATCACACACTGCATAAGAAAATTTCAGTCAACAATGGATAATGGTCCCATAAGATTATAATGGAACTGAAACATTCCTATGGCCTAGTGACATTGCAGCCATCATAACATCAGAGCACAGTAGGTTTGTTTATACCAGCCTCACAAATGCGCTGTGTGCCATGCTAAATATACAACAGCTTCTCTGGATCGCATTGAGGGACCACAAGGAGTGCTTGATGTTTGCACAGTGACGTAATCACCCAACGGCACGTTTCTTAGAATATGTCCCCATCATGAAGCATTTTCAGAAAGAAAAAAAATGACCCAGTACTCAAAGAATGTTCTAGAGATGATTGTTGTTAAATTCTCACATATTATCTACCCAGGGTACCTGCTAACCTGGATGAAACCAATTACGTTGTCTTCTGAGATTTTGAACCCAGAAACACAAATTCAGAGACTGATAGGCCCTAGAGCTATCAAACCATTTTGCAGAGTTGGTGCCACCATTTTGGGGCAACCAAATGGAGCTATGAACGGTCAGACAAATGAGCTGAGGAAGAGCCCCAGCGACTGAAGATAAAACACGGCAGTCACCCAGAGAATTGCAGGGGGCAGCCACCATGGGCCCCAGACCAAGGGAGGGACACAGAGACCTCAGCCACGCTTCTAGCTGTCCAGGCCTCCCTCCTACCCCCATGGTCCCCACAGGTTATCCTGCTGTTGGGTTTTATAAGGGACCTTCCTGCCTGGCCCCTCAGCCTCCTGTTTCCTTGAGCTAATTTCAGTAGTGTTCTGTGCCTTGGAATCAAGAGTGTCCTTAGACAAAGTATTTTCAGATCAACCGAAAAAGATAATACAGCATTTTCATCCTATGTGATGTATTTCTGCTTTCAAGAATTTTGTGGTCGGGCTGGGGATGTGGCTGAGTGGCAGAGCCGTTGCCCAGCATGCGCCAGGCCCTGGGTTCCATCCCCAGGACTAAAAAGAAAGAAAGAAAAGAAACGAAATTGTGGTTGCCATCACCCCTGGTTTTATAGCTAAAGAAAGTAAGACGGAAGAGTTTGTGGGGGTTGGCCAAGGTCACCCTTACCATAGAGGGCAGAGTTTGGCTGCCATGTGGGCTCCCCCCACCCCACCTCTCTCTCTCTGCAGGCCAAGGTGTTATGTAAGAAGGTGCTAAATCACCAGCCAGAGATCCAAGTGCTGACCAGCTCCCCGGAGACGGTGATCAATACCTGCTAGTGTAGCCAGGGATGTTGGCCAGCGGGCACGCGTAGCCCCGAATGACCTCTCTGGCTGCCACCAGTGCCCCCCCTCCCCACATTCAGAGATGCCCCCCGGCCACTCGTGCCTATTTCTGTGTTATGGAGGCCTTCCTTGAAAGAAGGCTTGGTGCCCAAGTCCCTCAAAGAGACACGCTTGGTCTGCATGGTCCCTGATGTGGCCCCTACAGAGGCCTGGCCACCTCTTGGGAGAGTCAGGCTTGGAGGTGGGAGGGGAGAGGCCAGGGCAGGCCGGGGCTGCTTCCAACTGCGAGGGTCTCCATGCTGGGGGTGAACACTCAGCCCTCCCCTGGACGGGCAAATGGGTCCCCTTGAAGGAATCTGCTCTGACCAGAGGGTCCACAGCCATGACAAAAGAATGAGTTCCCCCATTGCTTCCTAAATGCCCATGATGTGCAAGACACCCTGCAGAGCCCTGGAGTGGTTTCTAGAAGCTTCCAGGTGCATAGTCTACAGGGCTAGAGGCTGGGGGGAGGGGAGCCGGAACTGAAGCTGCCAAGCCCCACAGGAACTGCGGGTCCCCCCTCCCCCTGCCCCCCCTGGCCTCCCGCAGGCTCACTTTTTCTCTCTCCAATTACAGTTTTAAGCATTTAGGGTGTTGCTGTTTTAGTTTTAAAATTTGTTAGGCTCAATTTATGCCACTTAGTAAAACCTCTATTCCAAATGAAGCCAAATTAGAACTAAAACAGTACAGGCAATGAAATGTGGGGATTTCACTGGGGCTGGGTGGCTTTTGGATTGTTTGTGTAAATGGAGCCGAGAGGACAATTCTGGACCCTGATTGAGGCAGGACCTGGTGACAGGAGCCATTCCCTCCATCACGTCACCACCACATGGTCTCCCAACAGCAGGGTGACCATGGCCTCCTCTGTGTGGCCTTGCTCCGGCTGGTGCAGTCACCCACGGCCACTGCACAGTGTACAATAAATATGTTGAAGTCAACAGGCTGCACGTGGGGACACGGTCTGGAAGCTTGGTCACGCTCTTGCCAAGCAGCGCCTGAAAATATGCTCCTAACTCCAGGGACAGCCCCACCCTGCCCTGACTCAGGGTGCGCACAAGGGTAAAGGTGGGGCCCCAGGAGGAGAAGGAGGAGGAGGAGCGGGAGGAGATCCTGAGCAACTAATTAGGCATCTGGTGTTAGGGACGCGGCTGCCAAGCAGGGCAGAGAAGGTCCTGGCTGATGAGCCAGCATCGAAGCCATGAACTGGGCCTCCACCAGGCCCAAGGGAGGTGACATTTGGGGTTCCCAGGCTGGCCTGTCTGTGCCAGGGGAAGAGGGCAGAGAATAATACTGTGAGGACCAGGAGGCCGAAAAGGGACACTAAGGCAGCAGCAGTAGCCACAGTGATGAGACAGTGACGAAGGGCCAGCGAGCAGCTTGCCAAATGATTTGGCTTGTCCTCACGCCAACAGTAAAGGCCCAGTGTCTGGCAGGAGACCGGAATTCTGTGTGCAGAGGGACACCTTAGGACCGACCCTGGCAGAGAGCCACAGTCATCACAAGCAAGAGAAGAAAACAGACATAAGGTGGGCAGAGGACAGTGTCCTTTAGAGGCTCAGGGACTGAACCTTCAGAGGTTCAGGGTGGGGGTGGGGCAGGAAGAAGTAGAGTAGAATAAAATTTCTATGGAGGACAGGGTTGGGGGCCGGGATGGCCCTAATGAAGGAGTCTATTATGTTCGTAATAATTTCCCAAAGCAAGTGGAATAAAGTACAATCAGTGGTGGAAACTTCTGGAACAATTTAAGGGAAACTGGACAAAACCCCTGGAGATTATAATCAAATGGCATCTGGAGTCCGGCTGGTCCCTGGGATAGAATCCATGACCCAAAGGCATAAGTTACCCTCTGTGGCAGGCTAGGGTCTCTGGAAGCAGACACTTAGATGGAGATTGGGGGTTAAAGGGACTTGTGACGTCTCAGTCCCTCTGAAAAGAAGGAGTGGGGGAAAGCAGGACCCTGCAGAGTGAGCAGTTGAGCTGGAGCTGAGACGCAGACCCTCCAGAGTCTGCAACTATCCTGCAGGAGAAAGTTCTGGAATGTTCCAGAACATCCAGTACAGTGTGCTGCCTGGAGCCAAAATGGTGGAACCTTTGTAACAGTTCCCCCCCACCCCTCAGCCACAGGATGCGGGCCATCCCAAGAGAGTGTGGCCTCAGGCGAAGCCCTGTCAGCAGCTAGAGGCTGTCTGCGGAAGGCAAGGCCACAGCCGGGCAGCCAGGCCTTCCTCGAAGGGGAATCTGGGCACCGTGCCTCCCCTGTCGGCCACATCCTCTCCCCTCCCTGAATCCCCAGGCTCTTGGCACATCTGGATGGATAAATCAATCTCTCTCCCCCCCCCAGCCCCCCACGGGCCTGGTTGCCCCCTCACAGTTCCTCCAGAGGCTGATAGGTCTGGAGCCCGGTGTGACCCCTGCCCAGCCTAGTGTTTTTGAATTACTGAATTATCCCAAGCCCCTGGATCAGAACTCTGCTCTGACTCCCACATCGTGCTTTTGTCTACACTCTCTCGCGCTGCGATCCAGTAACCAGCGGCCATCACAGCTTGCGATGGCACGGGCCTAATGCTCATGGCTTGTTTGGAGGTGGGTGTTGGTTCTGCTTTCCTGGTCATTAGCCTTTACTGTGTCCCCCACCAGGACACTGGCCAGTCCAGGACCTGTCTGGGATAAGCCCAGCCACCGTTCAACAGGACAAACTGATCAGAAGCACAAAACGTCCACTGACTGGCCCATCGGCTGTGGCAGCCGAGGTCCTTACTGGTCTCTGGCTCAGGCTCAACCCCCCTCCCTCCCAGCCTTGGAGTTCACCCCTGAAGAATCCAGAGCTCAGCTCCACTTTCGAGCCTCGTTGTTGGCATGAGGGGCACATTCTGCAGATACCTGCATCTCCCTGGTTTGCCAAGGCTGATCAGAGGCCCCACCTCTCTCTCTAGACTCATTTTAAAGGGTCTTGAGGAGGAACTGAACAGGTCTGGGGCAACATGGGAGCTGAGCTAAACATTCTGGGCAAAGCCCAGCCCTTCTTTCCCCTCTAATGCCTGTCCCAACCTCCCTGTTTCCAAGCCCTCAAAACCCACTCAGAGCGGCTACTTCCCCTGCCACAAGTAGTGCAGCAAAGCTAGCAGGAGCTCTGGCTTTTGTGGTGGTGGAAAGGAAAGCCTAGTGCAGAACACACAACGAGAGTGCACAAAATAAAAGCTGTCAAAACTGGGTGCAGTGGTGCACCTCTGTAATCCCAGTGGCTTGGGAGGCTGAGGCAGGAGGATTGCAAGTCCGAGGCCAGCCTCAGCAACTTAGGTCCTAAGCAACTCAGTGAGACCCTGTCTCTAAACAAAAAATAAAAAGGGCTGGGGATGTAGCACCCCTGAGTTCAATCCCCAGCACCCTCCCCCAAAAAATAGCAGTCAACTCTGGCTCACACCAAAGAGTGGTCTGGATTTGAGCTTCCCAGACCACTCTTGCTTGTAACTTGGGTCAGCAAGGAGCTGTGGGCTTCTGGGGGTGGGATCCTCGAGGAGGCCTCCGACAGGCCTACTTAACCCCCATTACATCCGTTCCCTAATATACTTTTCACCTTCAGTAAATAGTGCAAATTTGAATTTTGACTCACTGATCAAATATTTACCCTGTGAGCTGCCGGTCTGGCTGCGCCTGACTTCTACAATTCTCCACGTTTGTATTAGATGAATTAGCATTTTATTGTTGGCCCTCTGGGTAAGGATTGCACGGTGAGAGAAGACCAGAGGGAGCAGCCCAAGAGATTCTTCAGGGGTTCAGTCTTGGGTCTCAGTATAGGTGACAAGTCTCCCAAGCAACCCATCAGATGTTTTAAGACATGGCTTTGGAAGGTATGGAAGATAATTTCTTCAAAAGAAAAACAACAACTTTTGTCCTCATCTTCACACTTTCAGAATCTTTCATCTGGGAAAGTGGGTTCAAGGCTCGTATCATGTGTTTTTGCCATATGAATTTGAGGAAATCAGAGCACCTCTCTGAACCTCAGTTTCTTCTTTCAGCATAATGGATACAATAATGGCTATCTTACCCCTCTCAGAAAGTTGTTGCAAGGGTCAAAAAGTAAATCTGAAGCTGGGTGTGGTGGCACATGCCTGTCATTTCAGCGAGTCAGGAGGCTGAGGCAGGAGGATCGCAAGTTCAAAGCCAGCCTCAGCAACTTAGCAAGACCCTGTCTCAAAATAAAAAATTATTTAAAAGGGCCGGGAATGTGGCTCAGTGTTTAAGTGCCCCTGGGTTCAATCCCTGGGAAAGGAAGGGAGGGAGGGAGGGAGGGAGGGAAGGACGAATGGATGGATGAAGGAAAGAATATTCAAGGTGACAACAGTGTAACATGTGAGGCACTGAATGAAGAGTTGTCTAAAACTAGAAAGTGGAGCTGATTTAAAACATGGCCCCCAGATTCTTCAATATTCCTCCATCAGGAACTGGGGTCTTTGTCCCCTTGAATCTGAGTGGGGTCATGATTGCTTCACCCCACCCAATGCAGCCCCAGGAGACTGTAGCTGCCAAAGCTGGTGAGACAAGGCCATGCAAGTTTCAGCTGGTTCTCTTGGGACAGTTGCCATGGGGGTAGCTCCAGGTGACAGCCCATCTTTGCTGAGGCACTAGACATATGGGTGAAGCCATCTTGGACCTTCCAGAAATGGCCTACGTGCCCCTGGAGATGCCATCAGAGCAAGAGAACTGTCCAGCTGAGCCCTTCCTGAATTCCTGACCCACAAATCCTTTTGCACAAGAAGCTGGTTAGGGGTTTATGTCCCTAAGTTTGAGATGCTTTGTTATGCAGCAACAGTGACTGGAACAAAAACTAATGATTTGAGTACTTGTATTGGTGAGCTTTCCGTCACTGTGACTAAATACCTGAGAAAAACAGATTTAAGCAGGAAAGAGGTTTCAGTCCAGAGCTGGCTGGCTCCATGGCTTTGGGCCTGAGGTCAGACAAAACATCATGGCGGAAGGACATGGTGGAAGAAAGCTTCTTAGCTCATAGCAGCCAGGAAGCAGAAGGAGAGAGAGAGAAGGGAAGGGGCCAGAGAAAAGACACACCCTTCAAAGCCAAGTCACCAGAGATCCACCTCTTCCAACTAGGCTCCCCCCAAGGATTCCACCGCCTCCTGATAATGCACCAGCTGGAGCCAAACCTTCAGCTCCTGAGACTTTAGGGAACATGCCCATCCCTACTGTCCCCATTCTCCATTGAATATGCATGATTTTTATGTTTCATGTATCAGTTTAAAAATTAATTTTTTAAGCTGTGGTGGCACATGCCTGTGATCCCAGCAGCTCGGGAGGCTGAGGCAGGAGGATCATGAGTTCAAAGCCAGCCTCAGCAATAATGAGACCCTAAGCAACTCAGAGGGATCCTGTCTCTAAATAAAATACCAAATAGGGCTGGGGATGGGGCTCAGTGGCTGAGTGCCCCTCAGTTCAATCTCTGGTACCAAAAAAAAAAAAAAAAATCGAACTTCCCAGAGCCTACACTGCCTGGAAGGAATTTGGCAGGGCCCCCAGGGGCGTGACAAGCATCCTGGTGGTGGCCTGCCAGGGATCTTCAAAATCCAGAAAAGTGAGCAACCTGCACCTGGTGAAGGCTGCCGGCTGCGCGGGGCTGCTCCCAGCCCGGATCCCGTCTGCACTTGCCGGAGCACAGCCTTCTAATTCCAGGCGCTCACGAGAAGGCACGTAGGTCCCCCTGACGTCAAGCCGCCCTTTCAACTGAGCACAATTTCTTTCAATGATGGGCTTGGAGGGGTTTCAGCGACCGTGGGGTTTTTGTGTTGTTTTTTTTTTTTTTTAATGAATCCTAAACACGCAGATCAGATTTAGCACGAGGACAGCCGTGGCAGAGCGTCGCTGTTGTTTCTTGCTCAGCGCTGACAGCAGGATGAACCCCCAAAGAGCCGGGCAAAGACACCCTCCCAGCCCTGGGGCTTAGAGAGGCATAATTACAGGCGGGGTTCAGTAGTCATTAGCTTCCCCAGGCAGGGCACCCCCTATGCAAAGAGCCCCCCCCCCAGCGCCTGCCAGCCTCAGTTCCCTTGCCCAGGGAGGAACGGCCCCTGTCCTTGCAGCAGTGGGCTTCCTGGGGGTGATCGGGGAGGGCAGGGCTGGGTGGAGGCCACGCCACATTTTGCTAAATGGCAGCTGAACAATCCCCGCGGCTGAGGATCCCTGGGTGTCTGTCATCAAAGGCAGGCCGGGGAGTGGGGGCTGGAGGTCAGAGTGCTGGGCCAGTACTGGTCACTGTGGAAGCCCCAGGATTGCCCAAGAGGGCCACCCGAGCCACCACTTGGCTGTTTTCGTGGCAATCAATAAGGGCCTCGTAAAACTGTGTCTGGTCTGTGCAGCACCTTTCCAACCAGAGGCGGAAGGCAAAGCCAACTCCGGGGTCTGCCAAGGCTGCTGCGCCCTCCTGCCCCTTTCCAGTCAGTCGGGCGTAATGAGCCTCAGCCCCACGCAGGTCTTTGAGGTGGAGTTAAGAAGGGCATGCAGGATAGAGAGCAGGCAGCCTTGAACCCTGAGGGTGCCAAGGTGACTTCAGATCTTTCAGCTCAGTGTTTTCTAGGGGAGAAATACCTGTACCCACCCGTTGTTACCCAGCATTCCCAAGTGCCTGCTTGACATTCTGCACTTCACAAAGTCTCCATCCTCCTGATAACACTGAGAGGCCAGGATCACCACCACCACCCCTGACAGGTGAGGAAACAGGCTGTGGATTCAAGCTTCATATCATTGAGTTTTTGCCATACAAATCAGAGTACCTCTCTGAACTTCAGTTTCCTTTTCAGCAAGAAGGCTACAATCATGACTACCCCCTCAGAAGGTTGTAGCAAGGGTCAAAGGAAACAGTCGAGGTGACAATACTGTCAAATGGAAGATGCGGAATGAGCTGTCAAAGACCGGGAACTGGGATTGTTGTAAATCACGGCCCCCAGATTCTTTGATACTCTTTGATCCCAAGAACTGGGGTCTGTTTCTCCTCCCCTTGAATCTGGGTGGGTACGTGATTCCTTCAGCCCTGCACAGAATGGCCCCGTGAGAACATATGACCTGCCAAAGCTAGCTGAGAAGAAGCCATGCTTGCCTGACCGATGAGGAAACTGAGGCCCAGCCTCAGCGAGTCGGTCACAGGCACTGTGTCCTTTCTGACCTGGAAGCCAGCAGCTTTCCCTGAGCCTCACTCTGGGCTGCACAAGCAAATCTCCTGCGACCTTTTAGAACTCCCACACCCAGGCCCCACCCCAGGCCAAAGAAGTCAGAAATTTCTGACACACTGCAGTTCAGGGACTCAGCCAGAGCTTTTGAGTGCTCTTGTCAACTCAATTACCCCCATGACACACTCTCCCCAAGGACACGCCCCCAGGAAGGAGACCTCAGTACACTTTAAAAACCCCAGGGTGGTTCCAATGCAAGGTCCAGGTTGAGAATCTCCGTGTTGAATCACTGCAGTAATCTATCTTCAGATACCAGTGTTGAGAATCAGGTTGAGACCCCTTCCCCCAGTGTTGAAGATTGAACACCCCCAAAATGCCAAGGCAAGCGCAAAAAGTTTTATTTATTTAAAGGATAGAACAGACAGAGAGCCAGACAGAGGCTCCTCCGCAGAAGAGGGGGTCCAAGCTGGTGCCTGAGAGAGTGGGAGGTGTCCTGCCCCTTTGTGTCCCCTCCTCCCTCCTCCCCTTATCTTGCTCCGTGATCAAAAGGTGGAAAAGGAGCCTTCCGGGGTGCCTGTCCAAAAGGGCAGGGCAGGAAGGGAGCCCCTCAGGAGGTACTCATTAACAGCTCCTTGTTAGGAGGAACAGTTCCCTGGAGGCAGGTAACCTTGGCAACAGGTGAAGAGGAGGGGGAAGTGTCCTAAAGGTATTAGCACTTTATTTCTTTTTGAATCAGCCACCCCTTTCCTGACTCAATCATTCATTACCTACACTGACTGTCCTTTTAACTGCTCTCCCTCCACACACCTCTCTCTCTCTCTCTCTCTCTCTCTCTCTCTCTCTCATACTGGGGATTGAACCCAGAGGTACTTTACCACTGAGCTACACCCCCAGCCATTTTATTTTGAGACAGGGTCTTATTTAGCTGCCGAGGCTGGCCTCAAACTTGCAATCCTCCTGTCTCAGCCTCCTCAGTAGCTGGGATTACAGACATGAGCCACCCTGAGTGTCTGTTAGATAGCAGCCCATAAATGTTCAATGAACCAACTTTCTTTCCTCTACCATAGTGTTCTCAGGAGTGTCAACTGTGAGAGGAATATCCTCCCTGGCCCATGACCCAGGCTGACAAAGGATGACAGTGTCAGGAGTGTATTTTTGAGAGGGGTCATAGTGAAGGCAGAAATCAGGGTGCAGTCTAAGGAGCTGAAGGTTCCCAGATAAGCAACCTTCCAGCTCTGCTTGGAGACACTGTCCAACAGGAAAAAGATCCACATCAACCAAGACCCAAGCTTAGCCCCAGGCCTACAAGGTCACCCACAACCAAGCCAAGAGCGCTGGGGCAACTCCTACCACACCCAGCAAGCCACGGGTGTGGGCTCAGCCAGACCAAAGGAGTCCACATCTCCATCATCAGGAACAGAAAGACAGTGGGAGCTCCTCACTCTCAATTCTAGAACCTTCCCTCTCTCCTGGGAGCCAGGGGACAGCGCTGCAAATCTGTTGTTTTCCAACTAAAGGATGTTTTAATGTGCGTGCTTCTTGGTACCACGTTGAAAGGAATGCGAGGCTTTCTGCGTCAAGTGAGATAGAGTGAATTTTCTCGAGCAGCCAGATAAAGTATTTTATCTTGAAGACATAACATGTAGGGAAATCGCTAACCCTTCATTTAACGAGCCTCGGGAAGAATGGGTTCTTTCAAAGAAATGAAATGGCAGGAGAAGTCAAGCTCAGCCCCTGTAAAACAAAACTGAGCCGCAAAAGTGCACCTATTTTTAAATAAACCCAATCTAAACCGTGATCCATATTTCCCTGCTTCCTTAGACGGCGCTGACCAAGTTGATGTCATCTTGGTGGCCCACTCACTCACAACACCAACAACTGTGTCTTGCCACGCCCCTCCACTATGCAGCCCAGCCTCCTATCCTCTTTGAGCTCTGATTTCTGGGTTGTTCCAGGCTCTTCGTCTGCCCTGATGCTAAGAGTAACCCCTTCCTGCTGCTTCAGTATCCCAGGGGCCTCTGGATCTCTGTCTGGACGAGAACTCCTTACCTTTACCTGGAACTTGCTTCTCTTCCTCTCCATTTCTGATTCTAGTTAGAAAGATCAAAAGGAAATGAAAATGAAAAGCAGAGATTGGAGGCATTTTAGAATCTTCTAGTATGTTAGGACAGTGGGTGAAATAAAGAGTAAAGAAGTTCTGATGGAAAAGAATCTGAGCACTTCTATGTGAAGAGCATCAAGGAACTTAACAGCAGGAAATTCCTGACATATTTTAGCTGGTGGAGCCCATCTCACTTGACAGGGACAGGGCTCGCATTCCTTTCAACGTGGTACCAAGAAGCACGCACATTAAAACATCCTTTAGTTGGAAAACAATGGATTTGCAATGCTGTCCCCTGGTTCCCAGGAGAGATGGAAGGTTCTAGAATTGGAAGCTTCTGACCTGTCTCTTCATCTCGATTCCCTGAAGACACAATCCTCCAAGTTGGAAACAACACCGCCCAACCAGGACCAATGTTTAATGAGGCCTAAGCTTCTTCCTTGATAGGGACCCCCACCCTGCCCCAGCCATGACCCCCCCACCTGCCTCCTAAACCAGTTAAAAACCGGGGCGGGGGCAGGGCTGAGCTGGAACTAGCAACAACCTTGGAAATAAGGTTTGTTCATGTTACAAGAGGGAATCCAGCAGACAGCTAGTGGGAGGGAGCCATCCTGAGCTGACTCAGAAATAGGGTGTCCTCAGCTCACTGGGTGCACACCACGGTCTGCCAGTCTGACATTGAATTTGAGTCACCCAACTCCAAAGATCAATGTATAACTCGATGCCAACACAGCCATTCATGCTTTCCCAGGGCAGGAAAACCGGGCCCACCTCTGGGCCAACCTCTTTGAGATCCTGGGAGACTAACTCAGAGATCAGAGTGGTGCACGTTTGCATGCAAAAAAGAACCAGAGACTGCAGCCAGCATCTCGACCCTAGATAGCACTGGATAAAACCCGGCCGGTGCCCAGAGCAGACTTCTAGACTCTCTGCCCACCACTCCTATCTATGACAGGATCTAGCAAACTGTCACAATACAACAGGCTAGGCTTCCTGGCTGTCCTGGGACTGTACCCCTGACATCCTGGGTGGACCAGACTGTCTCAGCTCTCCCCAGGCCCACCCTTAGATGAAAGGAAGGGGAAATGGTTTGGGACATCAGATAAGATGGACTTCTGAAATTTCCAGAAGTTCCAGTCATCTCAAACCATTTTGGGGGGAAAATGAGAGAGTCCTCATTTTCCCAAGCTCTGAGCCCTGTCATTTCTCATAGAAGGCCCCTATAAACTGACTCCAAGCGCCACTCGTAAAATAAACCCCTCTGGCCTTCCCCACCAGCTTCTAGGTACCCAAAGGCTAATTGCAAAACTGGCAGAAGTTTCTGGATTCTTGGAGAAAGCCTGAAAGGAGACTGAGGTGGGTGTCTTATCCTACTTCCCATGAACACCACGTCGGACAGGATCGCTTAGCGCCACCCAGGGAGCTCGGTGTGCTGCCCTGATCTGTCACTCACCACAGGAGCCCTCCTTGACCTCCCGGGAGCCACTGGGAAGCCAACTTGGCAGAGCAGCTGACCCACAGCCACCGCCTTCTCGCTGACCCCCGGGGCAGCTAGTGGGAGCCTTGTCTTTGGCTAACGCAGGAGCTTTGGAATGAGGCAGTGAGAGAGAGACACGAGCAGTGGGGGTAGGGGACCTTTCTCTGAGCTTATTAAAAATCTTTTGTGTGCCATAGAATAAGCCCAGTCTTGTCCGTCTTGCTTCCCCGGCACTTAACTTCTTCAGTCCTGATAAGCTTAAATGCTTCAGTTTGTCCATGAAACCAAAGACCCTCCTTGCCTTTGGCTGGCTGGGTGTCCTTTATGTGGTCATCATAATTAGACAAGTGGCCCGAACCCACGGCCCAAGGTGCTGTGCTCCGGCTCTCCACAGCCCTGTCCTGTCTCCGGGGACTCACACGTCGTGCCAGGCTGAAAGAACAGTCTGGAAGGACAACCCATTGTCCAACAAATCATCATTGTGGCCACGGGGACCCTCCAGGGGCTGCTGACACTCAGGCCGGCAGCATCAGAGACTCACACCTCCCGTGTGTGGTGCTGAAGCCCCCCAGTTTGGAGACAGAAAGCTGGCTTGTGGCCAGCGGCAGCAGGGGACACTTGATCTAAACAAAGGGAAGGGGAAGGGGTGGGGTGCGCGCTGGGTGGGTGGCTTCGGGCTGTGATTTTTCTTTTCCCTTTTGTGGTTATTTTTTTTTTCTTTTTCTTTTCTTATCTTTTTTTTTGTATCTGTTCAGTTTCTTGTACTTGGAAAATGTGGCAGCGACATCCACACGGCCTTTCCAGTCCAAAAGGCTCCTGTCCACTTTTACAACCGTGCGCTACAACTGCACGCGCATCTCATTGCCAGCGCCCCGTTATTCATTTGTGAGGCCTATGTGGCCCCCTATTTTTCCCACGTGGTGTGACTCCCTGTAGCTGCTCCGACTTCCCCCAGCCCTTAAAATGCCGATTTCGAGCTCGGAGGTGGTGAGCATCTCATCTTTTCTGGCTGCTGCGCTGGTGAATGGCATTTTCCTCTCTTGCGCTCAGCTCTCCTGCGCTGGAAACCATTGTTACTAATAATAACCTCACCAGGCGCACCATCAAAGAGCCCGGATGGCCCCTGCCCACTGGGGTGGGGTGCACACACAACTCAGAGGGACATGGCTGGCCTGGGTCAGCGGGTGAGGGCCACAGCCTCAGCCACTCCATGTCTTGGAACTGGGCCTTTCATTCTTCTTTAATCCTTTACACAAACAGTGTGTGTGTGTGTGTGTGTGAGCATGCATGCATGTGTGTGTTGTGCGTGTCTGCGTGTGTGGCTTTGAAATCGTCCCCCCCAAAAAAGGGGTTTCATGGTTGAGCTTCACCGGGTGCAATGCAGAATACATTATTTCTTCCGAGCGTGGCTAGCAGACCTGCACGTGCAGCCCAGATCAAACACGGCGCCCAGAAACAATGGTAGGAAGCATAGCCAGAGTGAATCGATTCCTTGATCCTGCTCTACCAAAAAATTAAAGGCGAGCACTCCTGCGGTTCTTAACCCAGATAAGACTTCAGCCACGGCCGTGTTCCTCGTGTTCCTGCATTTCTCGTTCCGGCTCCCTTTTCCTGTGCACAAAATGCAGAATATAGAATTGTGGGCAGAATCAAGTTGTGCCAGTCCATGTGGCTTTGAAACACATTACGTGACTCCATTCCTTTGACCTCAGCACATGTGTGTTCGCACACACGCGCACACACGCTATAGGCTTGTTGCACTTATTCCCCAGAAACAAGCCACACACACTCTGCCATTTCTCTCAACAGCACAAGGAGGAGAAGGCAGAAAGGGCCCTTCTGATTGCTATTAGCTCCTAAAAGGGAAAATTCTTCCCGTAAATAAAGTTCCAGCCCCAAGCCTGAGACTCGCCCTGTTTCTCCGTCCCCAGGGGTTGACATAGCCCGTTCACTCCCCAAGATCTTTTTAAATATGTAGGTGGTCTCTCTCAAGTCAGCTGGGTTTTATGTCGGCATTGACCCTGGGCTGACCCCAGTCCTGAGGATCCCAGATTGCCCTACAAGGGAGGCCAGCCCGCCCCCGGCCTGCCGATGGGCCACGAAGGCCACCCTGTTGGGCTGGTCAGCTGCAGCCCGTGTCCTCTCCTGACCTCTGCTCTAACCCGACCATGCCCTTTACTTAGACACCACCGTCCAGCCTGATCCTCAAGCCCCAGATTCACTAACTGGAAACAAACCATGGATGGCCCTTGGCTGGTTCCAGAAGGCTCCCCAAAAGAGGCCACCAAGGCTTCCGCAGGCAGGCCTGGCTCAGACAAGGCTCAGGCTGAACGGGAACAGAGATGGCAGGTTGGAATTTCCAAGGCCCAAGTTGGAATTCCAGCTCTCTCCCTGGCTCTGACCTTGATCTTGGTGCCTGCGTCAAGGGCAACTGGCTGTGTGAAGACAGAGCCCAGAGCTTGCAGATACTGGCCTTGAAATGTGTGGTGATGCAGTCACAAGCCAAGAAAGGCCAGCGGCCACCACAAGCTGGAAGATGCAACAGTGGAAGTCTCCCCTAGATTCTCCAGAGGAATTACGGTCCTGCTGACACCTTGGTTTCAGTCCAAACTGCAGGGGTCTGGCTTCCAGAACTGGAAGAGAATGCATTCCTATTGTCTTAAGCCATGGGCTTTGTGGTCATTTGGTATGGCAGCCATAGGAGACGAGCACAGACTGTACCAAGGGCTGCTGGGAGAAACAGTGAGGTGGCCCTAAGTATTGAGATGGGGCTTGGATTATTATTTTATTTTATTTATTTATTTGGGAGAGGTACTGGGGCACTCAACCGCTGAGCCACGTCCCCAGCCCTATTTTGTATTTTATTTAGAAACAGGGTCTCACGGAATTGCTTAGAACCTCGCCATTACTGAGGCTGGCTTTGAACTTGATCCTCCTGTCTCAGCCTCCAGAGCTGCTGGGATTACAGGCGTGGGCCACTGCGCCCAGTAGGCTTGGGTTATCTTAATGGGTGTCACAACAAGCTAGTAAAGTAGTGGATAAGGTAGGCCTTATCTGTGTTTCACTGATTAGGAAAATGGAGGCCCTGAGAAATGTAATGTTTTGTTCAAGGTCATGTGCAGTTTGGTGGCAGAGTCCGGACTAGAACAGAGGTCACCCAAAACCAGCCACCAGGTTTTCCCCACTGAATAACTGCAAGCAGCCGAAAAGGAGGACTGGGTCCCCTTGGGAGCTTAGCCAGGTTTCTCAAGGACCAAAAAAACAAAGGAAACCTCTCCTGTTCTTTCCTGAGACACAGGCCACAGCGGAAGAAAGATGTCCTGCCCGAAGCTGCATCTCTCCTCCCAGAGGAAAGAGGATCTGGGGACATAATTCTGTCTTGGTGACTCACCTCTGAGCCCTGTCAGGTCTCCCCAGGCCTCGGATTCCTCTGCAGTGACATGGAAGTACGCACAAGGCCACCCAGTCCTTTGAGGAGCTGTGGGGCTGGAACACAAGCCTGTGCAGAAATATGCGTATTGAGTGGTGACCGTGCCCTGCTCTCCCCTCCAGGGAGGCCCAGAGCCATCTCTCACCCTGTGGGCCACCATGACTCTTGACCCTGCCCAGAGAGCCTGGGACAGCCGGGCCCTGGGGACCACACTGTAAGTTCCAGTTGCATTCACTGAAGCGCATGCTCACTTTTTGCCCCACCCCCAACTTTCTCGTGTTTTCTCCATCACTGGGACACTCTCTCAGACCATTGCACACCCTTCTATTTTCTCTTCCTCCCAGGGCCCCATCCCACGCATCCCCCCCCACACACACACACACACACAGAGAACAGGCTGAGGCCACACTCTACCCCTGCTTAGCTTCTTTCCCCGTCTCTCTGGCTTCCCTCATTCCCTCACTCCCTCACTGGCTTCTCCTGAGAGCCTGTGCTCCATAAATCACTGGCATGTGAGTCCCCATTTGAGGCCGTGCTTCTAGAACATTCTTAGCTACAATATCACACTAGGTCCTAGGGAAGCCAAATCAGGAAAGATGGAGCCTTGTTCTCCAAGAGCTCTGGTCTGGTGGGGGAAGCAGCCTGGTCAGGAATAAAAAAGCACTAGCTAATGTTTTAGGTACCACGATGGAGGTCTGCTGGGCCTAGCATGGAGCACAGGATGCTGGGTGATCTGTTGAGTGTGTGGAGGAAGTGGGGGAGGGGAGGGAGAGGGAAAGACAGCAAAGAAGAGCTGAAAAGGCCACAGTCTAGCTGCTGGCACAAGGTGAGGCTAGAAAAGCAGAAGGCCCGGTCACGGCAGGTCTCGGGGGACTCAGCTAAAGGGTTCAGACTTTCTCCTGAGGCAATGGGGAGCCATGGAAGGTTTTAGAGGGATCCGGGTTTGTTTACCTGGGCTGCAAAATAGGAGGATTTGAGTGAGGCAGGGATTTGGACAAGCTGACTTCTAAAGGTTCTTTCAACCTGGAAGCTCTAGAAGTTTCCAGCAAAGACAGAGCTGTGGAGTACATAGGAGAAAGCAGAGCAAGGGGTGGCCGGTTGAACCCCCTGGACAGCACCTGACAGGAGACATGATTAAGGCTCTGGCAGAGAGCGTCCCTGGGTGTGGAGTTAGCCAGACTCCTCTAGCCCCAACTGGGGGCCATTCCCACTGTGCCCATCATGTGACCAGAGCCCTGAGGGTCCTGAAGATGCACAGGAAGAGCAGACAGGACAGGAGGACCCACCAGGACTTGGGAACAGCCTCGTCGCGCTCTGGGATGGAGCTAGGCGAGCACAGATCCCTTTATTCCTCTACGCGACACGTGCCCTTGGGACCCCTGCCCTAGCTCAGCCCTGTGTTCCCCCAGCGGCCACACACAGGGCCAGGCAAGATGAGGAGCAGAATGAAGGGTGGCCTGAGAGGCCCTGGCAGGTCTCAGACAGCACCCTCGAAGGAAGCCTGGTATGTGACCACACCGAATCCTTCCTCCCAGTCTCTTAAAATACAGCACAATTCCCTGGTGACTGGGTCACCGTTGCCAGGGGCTGTACGCAGAATGGCTGGGATCAAGGTAGGACAGGACACCCAGGACCAGGAGTCCGCAGAAGACAAGAACCCAGAGGAGGCCACAGAGCCCAGGGCTGGCCCGAGCTGCCTGTGGGGGTGGGGCCAGGAGCCCTGGCTCCTGTAGTGGGGATACTGGGGACTAAGGTGACAGCACCCAGACCTTGGCAGCCCCCTTGCTGTCCTTTCTGCCTAATCCATTTGCTTTCCAAGACCTAGTGGCAGAAGGTGACAGCTTGCTCACTCTTTCGGTCCCCCAATCCCCACCCCCACTCTTTGCAGTGCTGGGGATCCAACCCAGGGCTTTGAGGCTTCGAGCGTGCTAGGCAAGCGCTCCACCACTGAGCTACCCACCCCCAGCCCCTAGGCACCAGCTTTAACTTCTTTCCACGTCAATCCACAAATTCAGAAGACTCCAAGTAAATGAGGAGGATCTGGGAGAATGGGGGCGAGGCAGGAATGAGGGGTCTCGAAGATACGAATTTTTCTGGCTCCAATCCTTCATGAGTTCACGGTCCAATGGGGTAAAACAGAGATCAGAGCCACAACCACCCACAATGCAATCAGATATGGCAGCTAAGTGTCCTCTATGTTTAGTAACAGGGCAGAAGCGATTTGGGGGAAAGTCATCCCATGCACTGTACCGAGCACCTATGTCACCCATGCACCGGGCCGAGGGGTTTGCAAGCCTTAACATTTTCCATCTCAGCCCAGTTTCCTAGCAACAGCTCATTTTACAGATGAGGAGACAAAGGCACAGAGAGATTGAGTAACTTCACCTAGGTCACACAGGTGGAATGGAGATTTGTGCTTCAGAGTCTATTTCCTTGAATGACATCTCCTTAGCGGCCCTGGTGAGCAGTGGAGAGCACAGAGCCCTGGACGTAGGAGGCTGCAGTGCTCACCTGTACTCTTTCTAAGCCTCAGTTTCCTCGCCGGTAAAATGGGGAGAACAGCAGTACCCGGGCTTCACCTGGGGGCTGCTGGGGGAAGTCAATGAGCTGGGAGCAGATGCCCGATGATGACAATTGTGAGCTGCTCTGTTTACTTGGGGCTTTAAGAACCGCAAGACCCTTTTGTGTTCATTCATCTGACTTAGCAGCCAAGGAGCCTGGGGGGGGGGGGGACTGGTGCCAGGTGGGGGGGGGGGGCGGGGGGGGCTGTGCTTATCTCTTCCCAGTAGAAGAGCCAGGTCCCCCAAGAGTCTCCTTAAGCTCCCACCTGGGCTTCATCTCACCCCAGACTTCTGTGTGGTCACACAAGGCGCCGGCCACCAAGCCCCTCCCATCTCAGGGATCTTTCCAGGCTCAGCAGCCCTCAGTGTTCAAGGACCAGGGGCTCCACCCCAGCTGACATCCAGATGAAGGACCTGGATCTCGGGCCAAGGGACGGAGGACAGGGGTGTGGAATGGAGGAGCCGCAGAGCTGCCTAGAGTTAGCTCTCCCAGGAGCTCCCTGCACAGATGGTTCCCCGATGTCATCTAGGGCCCTCCCTGGCTGGCTTCCACCGTCTCAGATGCAATTAGGGGGACATAATGCATAAGCTCGAGCTAGAGCCGGTGCTGCTGGAGGCAGGCAGAAGCCGGCTCTGTCTTGGGTTTCAGCCCTGGGCTGCTCCCCACCACCGTGACCTTGAACTTCTGGAACTTTGCACCTCTATGACTCTGCACTGGCTCTTTCCTCGCCAAGCATCCTGCCCCCCACAATTTTATCTGCTAGAAAGAGCCGCTTCCAGCCCCCATCTCTTCGATGACATGTTGACAAAACCCCAGTCCCGACCCACACGCATGCGCACACATGCACAGACTCAAGGGCATACCCAGGTTAAAATTGACCTTCCTCTCCTTTTGTCCATTTTGTGGCAGGTTTAAACATTTTTATCTAAGAAAATACCACATGATGTTCTATGTTTTATTTATTTTATGGGCCTATCCTGCAGTTCCACCTTCATAACAGATCACCCCAAACTTCATGTTTTAAAATGACAACTTTGGCCAGGTGTGGTGGCGCAGGCCTGTAATCCCAGCAACTCGGGAGGCTGAGGCAGGAGGATCACAAGTTCTAAACTAGCCTCAGCCACTTAGTGAGGCCCTAAGCAACTCAGTGAGACCCTGTCCTTCAAATAAACTTTGATTTTGTTCACCAATGTGCAATTTCAGCAGGGCAAGGTAGAAACAGCTCCTTCCTGCCCTAAGCGGTGTCACCTGGGCCAGTGGGAGGCTGGGCCTGGAGGTTCGCGCTGGCTGGTGGTCAGGATCTTAGCTGCAGCTGGAGCCAGGGACTTATATATGGCCTCTGCTTGTGGCTTTGAGCTCGCTCCCAGCACAGCTGACAGGTCCCAAGAGGGAGCATCCCAAGGTCAGACAGGAACTCCAGATACCTTTACGACCTCACCTGGGATGTCACAGAGCATCGCTTCTGCTGTACTCCCGGGGCCACCAATTTCCAAGGGGAGCAAAGACTGCACATCTCCACAGAGGAGTGTCAACATCCATTGGGAAGAAGACGACATGAGAGGGGACATATTAATGCAGCCATGTTTTCAAAATACACTCTGCCATGTTCCCTACGACCCATGAGGACAGGTGGCTTTAGTTGGTGCTAAAAATAAATCCTTGCAGAAGGCAGGAAAGGAGGAAGGGGGGACTCAAGAGGAAGAGAGGGACCATATGAGAAAAATTCAAAGGTGGTCACAGCCTCTTTAGAGCTAGACATTGCTGACAGCATCATCCTGTCTAACTCTCCCATTCTGCAGATGAGATGACTGAGGTTCCGAGATACACACACTCTATCCAAGGCCTCAGAATCATTCCGGTAATATCCAATCTCTGAGTCCTCTTTCTCTCCACCGTGGAAGAGGGTGGGGTCACCTAGCACTTTCCCAGGGTCTTGGGCCTATCCCCATCCCCGGAACCAATGCCTCCCAGCATTCAAGGGGTGTCAGACTCCCCGTGGACTATCAAGATTATCAAGATGCGTTTCTCAGGCTTGATCCTCACCACATCCACAACCCAGGCCCTGCCCGCCTCTCTCTGCCTGGGCCTGCCTGGGGCCAGTGGCCAGGGCCACCTCCACCAGTCCTGGGCTGCCCTGCCCTCCTCCTCCTGGCAGCTTTCTTGGACAGAGTGGGGTCAAGGAGAGGCTGCTGGCCAGGGAGGATGACAGGTCTCAGTTCAAACACAGGCTCAGGTTGATGTGGCCCATGGCTTGGGGCCTCCTGGCAGGCAAGCGGAAAGGTTGAAAGAGACGCTCATGGTAAGGGACTTAGCAGGTCATTAGAGGTGCCCGAAATGGAAGTTCCTCTTCCCCACGGCTTCCGGAGACTCTGCGGCCTCAGGAAAGGCAGCAGCGCCTGGCTCAGAGCATTCTGGATTCCAGAAGATAGACAGAGCTTGGGGGAGGGGGAGAGGGCAACTGCTGTCCCTGTAGAGGGGACGCTACTCACCAGCCTCCTCCCCCAGCCAATTCCAAATTGTCAGGTTAACTTTGCTGCAGAACAAATAACCCCCAAACCCAGTGGCTTTAAAAAACAATCACTTTATTATCTTTCATGAGATTGGGGATCAGGATTTGGGGGCAGGGCTCAGTTGGACAATTCTTTGGCAGCACACAGCACAGATGAGGGTCACTTGGTAGCTTGGGTCTCGTAAGCTCCCCTGGTCTGGAGAATCCACGATGGCTCCACTCCTGGCCTTGGGCCTGGGCAGGGGAGGCTGGGAGATTGGCTTGGTCTGGCCTCTCCCCCTTTCTGTGTGGCACCAGGACCTCTCCATGGGGGTCTCTCAAACAATGTGGTCCAACTTCTGACATGGTAACTTAGGGTTCCAAGAGACCAAGGTTAAAGCTGCCTGGCTAAGTTGACTCAGAGCTTCGCGTACAGCACTCTAAATCCATCCAAGCAGCCAGAGCTGAACCCCAACTCAGGGAAAGGATAGCAGCCCCCACCTCTCACTGGCAGGCACATCAGCGATCCGGAATTCTGTTCAATCTGCCAGAGCTAAGCAACCTTCAGACCCAGGTCTGTCTGTCCCCTAGACTGTTTTGTGCCCACGGTCAATCTCATTACTCATTCCAGATGGCTTGTTATGGGCTGAATTGTGTCCCCCAAAATTTGCAAAAGTCCTAACCCCAGGGCCTCAGGATGTGACCATATTTGGAAATAGGGTCTTTTTTTTTTTTTTTTGGTACCAGGGATTGAACCCAGGGGCACTTAACCACTGAGCCACATCCCCAGCCCCTTTTATATTTTATTTAGAGGCAGGGTGTTGCTAAGTCACTTGGAGGCTCGCTAAGATACTGAGGCTGGCCTCCAACTTGTGATCCTCCTGTCTCTAGCAGACAGCTCCCAACCCTCAAGCCAACAGCCGGGCCTTGTTCTTCCCTAACGGTGGCCTGGGATCCCAGGCCAGGGGAAATGGAGCCTTTCAGGGACAGGATTCCCCAGGGCTATCTCCTTGTGGCTGGGGGAGAGCGAGCTGAGCAGGTGAGGATTTTGTTCGCAGCCTTGAGAAACCTGATGCGCCCGCAGTAAGCGGAAATAGACAAAGATCAACTGAACAAGGCCCACAGAGGCCCATGGTCCCCAAGCTTGGGAGCTCAGCCCTGCTCAGGGCTCTAGGGCACAATCCAATTTCCTCCTTGCAATGGCTCCAGGGGAGAAGGCTTTGTTTGAGCTTGGTTGTATAAGGTCAAACTGAGGCTCAGAGAGGCAAGGTGATAGACTCAAGATCACACAGCTGGGAAGAGGTAGAGTCCAGGTTCAAAGGCAGGCCTGTCCAGCACAATTTCTGCGCACTTAGATTCTACTCCAGCTGTGCCTCCAGGAGAAGAAGGCACCAGCAACTGGAGAGCGATGGGGTGGGGCGGGGGTGGAGAGCAACAGAAATAGATTTCAGCACAACACAAGGAAGGATTTACATGACATTTCGGTGCTTTAAAAGTTCATCAGCCGTGGGCACAAGTGGCGCATGCCTGTAATCTCAGCAGCTCAAGAGGCTGAGGCATGAGGATCATGAGTTCAAAGCCAGCCTCAGCAATTTAACAAGGACCTAAGCCACTTGGTTTGATTGGGGCCAAAAATATGCTTCAAAGCTCACCCATGTGACAGTTAGCAGGAAGCTTCAGTTGCTTCCTATATGAGCTTCTCCAGGGGCAGGAGGGGTAGATCAGTGGTGGAATACTTGCTCACACGAGGTCCTGGGTTCCCTCCCCAGCATCACAAAAAATACTAAAACAAAAAAGAAAAACTTACATGGGTCTAATGAGAAAGGAACTGAAATGCGTAGGTATCACGGGCTTTGTCAAGGGACATCCACTGGTGGTTTCAAGAACTGGCAAATACCTGTAATCCCAGCAGCTGAGGAGGCTGAGGCAGGAGGATCTCGAGTTCCAAGCTAGCCTCAGAAACTTAGCGAGGCCCTAATCAACTCAGTGAGACCCTGTCTCTAAATAAAATACAGAATAGGGCTGGGGATGGGGCTTGTTGGCTGAGTGCCTCTGGGTTCAATCTCCAGTACCTTCCCCCCAAAAAAAGAATCGGTAAATGGTGTTGGTAAGAACTCCAAATTAGCTTTTCTCTGGATATTTCAAATGGCAGGTTACAAGCACACCCACAAGGAGCCATTGCACACCTATTCAAACTCAGCATACTCCTCCTGGAACTGAAAAATGGCCCAAGGTTAAAACCACAGTGAGATACCACTTCAAATCCACAAGAATGGCCAAAAGAAAAGAACGGCAATATCACAGGGTCACACAAAGTGAGAAGCAAGCGGGACAATCACACATGGCTCGTGGGTATGTAAAATGGCACAGGCAGTTTGGAAAACCGTGTGACAGTTTCTTTTTTATAAAGTTATGCAAGCACTTACCATAAGTCCTGGCTATCCCACTCCTGGGGACTTTGTAAGTGAATTGAAAGCACTTGTCCATTAAAATATCTGAACGTGCCAGGCATGGTGGCCCACATCTGTAATTCCAGCAACTTCCAAGGCTGAGGCGGGAGGATCCACGAGTTCAAGGGCAGCCTCAGTAACTTAGGCAGACCCTATCTCAAAATAAAAAGGGCTGGAGGGGCCAGAGTTGTAGCTCAGCAGTACAGCGCTCACCTAGCACGAGCGAGGCCCTGGGTTCGATCCTCAGCACCACATAAAAATAAAATAAAGATTTTGTGTCCATCTATAACTAAAAAATATTTTTTTTAATAAAAAGGGCTGGGGATGTGGCTCAGTGGTTAAGCACCCCTGGGTTCAACCCCTGGCACTAACAACTAAAAACATTACTAGGAGCAAACTATTAATAGGCCCAACAACTTGGATGAATCTCAAATACAACAGGCTGTGTGAAAGAAGATACACTGTGTGCTTCCGTTTATATGAAGTTCAAGAACAGGCAAGATGAAGCTACGGTGATAGGAATCAGAAATGGGAAAGAGCATGAGGGAATGAGATGGTGGAAATGAGCTGGATCTCTGCACAAGATACATAGGAAGAGGCATTTCACCAGGCACGGTGGCGCGCACCTGTAATCCCAGCAGCTCAGGAGGCTGAGGCAGGAGGATCGCAAATTAGAGGCCAGCCCCAGCAACTTAGCAAGGCCCTAAGCAACTTAGGGAGATCCTGCCTCAAAATAAAAAATAAAGCTGGGTGCAGTGGCACACGTCTGTAATCCCAGCTGCCTGGGAGGCTTGAGGTAGGAGGATCACAAGTTCAAAGCCAGCCTCGCAACTTAGCGAGGCCCTAAGCAACTCAGCTAGACCCTGTCTCTAAATCAAATATTAAAAAGGGCTGGGGATGTGGCTCAGGGGTAAAGCCCTCCTGGGTTTAATCCCCAATACCTAAAAAAAAAAAAAAAAAAGTACTAAAGTGAACGAGAAGAGTCTGTTGTTGCCTTCATTTTCTTTTAAAAACGTGTGCACACACAAAGAATCATTTCCCAGCATTAACCGGTTTCCCTCAGGTGGATTATAGTTCTTTCAGCTACAAGGTTACAAAAATAAAGAAGTTCCGGGCTGGGGGCATGGCTCAGGGGCAGAGCACTTGCCTAGCATGCACGTGGCTCTGGGTTCCATCCCCAGCACCGGAAAAATAATCACACACTAAAACAATAAAGAAGTCCAAAAATTGCAGTGGCTTTGCCTCATCCCACAAATTAACAGCAGCTGGTGCTTCCACACGCCCCAGAGGCCAGAGGGAAGGCAAATTTCAAACTGGCAGCAAGAGGGAGTGGGGCTTGCCGGGCCGGTCCACACCCTCTGCCACCTGTGAGACAGAAGATCAAATGCAGCTGGTGCCCAGGGAGCCTCGGAAACCCCCGCCCCTCCCCAAGGTGCAGAAGCTCTTTGGCTAATGCTGAGATGCACCAAAGGACCAAGGGACCAAAGGAGAAGGGCCTTGGCCCCAGACTGGATGGCAATATGATATATGCATGTGCAGGTGTTTGAGTCAGCTTTTTCGATGCTGAGACTAAAAGACCCTAGCTGCACAGCTGTAGAGGAGGAAAAGCTTATTTGGGGGCTCACAGTTTCAGAGGTCTCAGTCCACAGACAGCAGGCTCCATTCCTTGGTGACGCAGGACATCTTGGAGGAAGAGTGTGGTGAAGGGAAGCAGCTCACACGGTCATCAGGAAGCAGAAAGGGACTCCACTCTCCAGGTACAAATATAGACCCCAAAGCCACGCCCCCAGTGCCACCTCCTCCACCACACCCACCTGCCTCCAGTCACCACTCAGTGAATCCCATCAGGGATCAATTCACTGATTGGGTTAAGTCTCTCACAATCCAATCATCTCCCCTCCAAACCCTCTCACATTGTCTCACACTTGAACTCCTGGGGGACACCTCACAATCAAACCATAACACCAGGTATCTTAGGACTCCCCCCCCGCCTTGTTTTTCTGCACTTGGTCTCCCTCCCACACACAAAGAATCCCTGTCACTCACGACTTATTGGCCTCTCTGCTACTAAAACTAGAGCCTCTGCAATTCATTGAGGACCCCCATGAACCCGGTGCTGTATCACTTCTACAAAGCTCTTTGATTGCGAATAACTGAAACTGCTTCTGAGCAACTTGGGCAAAAAGGAATTCACTGGAAGACAGCCGGAGATTGGCAGAATGGATGGGAAGAAAGCTTGGTATCTGCAGGAGTCAGGATGGACCTAGGGACAAACAAACAATTCTTGGCATTCTGGTGTCCCTGTCTTGGAGCTCGAGATTCAAACACAAGGCAGGAGTATACAATGGCATGGCCACTTTGGGGAAAAATCTGGAAGTTTCTCCCAAAGTTAAATATATGGCCAACCTACAACCCAACAATCCTGCTCCTGGGTTCTCACCCAAGAGCATATGTCCGTAAAAACGTTTGTACATAAATGTTCATAGCACCGTATTCGTTAACAGCTCCAAATGGAGTCCACTCAAATCTCCATCCATGGGGGAAACGAAGAAGCAAATTGTAGTCTAGCCAAACAACGGAATATTACTCAGCGATACAAAGGAATGTGCTGGCCAGATTGCAACAGCTTGAATGAGTCTCACAGGTATTTTTCAAGAGAAAGAAGCCAAACACAAGAGAGCACATTCTGTATAATCCATTTGTAGAAAATTCAAGAACAGATGAAACCAACGATGGTGATAAAAATCAGAACGGAGGCTGCCTGGAGTGACCAGAGAAGATTAACCGGGAAGGCAACAAGGGAATTTGGGGGTCAGGTGGGAACATTCTAGATCTTGATGGCAGGGGTAGTTACCCAGATGCATGTATTTGCCGAAACTCATCAGAAGGCACACCTTCTGTGCATTTCAATGTATGGAAATTATGTTTTAATTAAAAATTAAATTAAAAAGAATCACAGGCAGGGTTTGCGCCAGGAGCAAGAGATACAGTAGCAAGCAGGCAGCGAGCCCTGTCCAGAGGGAGCTCCCATCTGGCCCCAGAGCTAATAAATGACAGAGCTGGGGACGAGCTGAGATTATCCTACCTCCCAAGCCAGTCTCAGCTTTGCATAGCACAGCCCAGAGCACTACGGGATCTGCAGGGAGGTGACTGGGATCAGCACCAGAGGCCACAGGCCCTTGCTCCAAAAGGGCTGGCGCCTGCGCAGTACCATCTGGAGTGCGCGGTGAGGAGACAGGCTGGGGGCCTGCAGCTCCTGCCCCCCCCCACTGCCTGGCCTCCCTGCCCTGCCCTCCCCTCCCCCATCCTCTCCTGACTGCTGGCACACAGGACCCCATGGGAAAGGGAAACTATTTCTTGATTTCTTCACAGAGGAAATATAAAATATTCAGAACCAGAAACGAGAACATCATTCGGAACATATCAAACTAATAAAGGCTTTTCTCGAATATTCTAACTGGTTAAGAGGTAGGAGGGGTCACCTGCGGAGACTGAGGAGTTGAGGACCTTACTAAATTGCTGAGGCCCTGGCCTCGAATTTGTAATCCTCCTGCCTTGGCCTCCCCAGCTGCTGGGATGACAGGCATTCGCCACCACACTTGGCTATCAATGTTTATTTTAAACTGCTAAGTTTGGAGGTAATTTGTTAAACAACGAAAGACAACTAATACAGCTGGTAGTCATAACTAGCACTCCCCTCACCTCCAAGTGGTCTCAGACCAGAGCACATGATCCTGACTCCCCTGTCCCTCCCCATACTCCCACTCCCCCCCCCCATAGTTTTGCATGATTTAGCTCTGCTTCCTTCTCCCATGTTCCTCTCTTTCCTTCCTGTGCTAAAAAGCATGTCAAAGTTGCTCCTCCTCCACAGAGAATATTCCAAACTGCAGTTGGGTCAGCCTCAGGGGAAAGCGAATCCCGAGGTCCCCAGCAACTGTTCCACTCACCTCCACTGCCTGGAATTCATTCCTGGTGCCTTTCGCGTGACTGCCGCTGTTTTTCTGCACACCCTAAATTGCCTCTATGCCAAATGCTGAATGTGACCAGCAATGACACAAGATGAATAATGTGGCATATAATTATCACCACATTTCAGAGGAGGGCAATATGCATTTTTCTCGGAGCCGAAGGGATGCAATTTTATTTTGTAACACAAAATGCTCCATTTGGGGGTCAGTTTGCGAGCGGCCCTTCATTCTGAAGCAATTTCACGTGAATAAAAGCATTTGTATCTTTGTGCTGCGCAACACACATTATCCCAGCCTCGACTCCTGGCGTGCACCCCTCCACAGATTCCAGCTCCATCAATGAGCCAGCCCCAAATAGCCATATGGCAAGGTGAGCATAATGATGGTTTTATTGAGGGGGAGTGCCAGGGATTGAACTCAGGGGCACTCGACCACTGAGCCCCATCCCCAGCCCTATTTTGTATTTTATTTAGAGACAGCATCTCACTGAGTTGCTTAGCACCTTGCTTTTGCTGAGGCTGGCTTTGAACTCATCATCCTCCTGCCTCAGCCTCCCGAGCTTCTGGGATTGTAGGCACGGGCCACCACACCCAGCCCACAGTGGTTTTTGACTTATTCCATATCTTGGAATCTTTGTTTCCTTTCCTGCCAAGCAAGAATGAGATGGTTTCTCTACAAATTGCTTTTAGACTCAGTCCACGAGGACTAGATCTTTCACATCCCAGACTTTAGGGTGGCAATGACCTTTCACTCCCGACTTTTTATTTTGTTTTGTTTTTGTGGAACTGGGAGATGAACCCCAGGGGCACTTTATCACGAAGCCACATCCCCAGACCTTTTCATTTTGATTTTGAGACAGGGTTTCACTAAATTGTCCAGGTTGGCCTTGAACTTGCAATCCTCCTGCCTCAGCCTCCTGAGTCACTAGGGTGACAGGTGTGCACCACCTCACCCAGCTAGTCCCTGAGGTTTTATGTCTTAATTTTCTTTCCCCTCAGAAGCAGACTCTAAGCCAAGGATTTGGGACTGGGTGGTTTATTTGGGAAGAATACTAGTCTTCTCGGGCTGGGGGCCTGAGCAACAGAAATTTATTTTCTCACAGTTCTGGAGGCTGGATGTGTAGGATCCAGGTGTCGGCAGGGTTGGATTCCTCTGAGGGCTCTCGCCTTGGTTTGCACATTGCCTTCTGCCTGTGTCCTCACATAATTATTTCTCTGTGCACATGACCCTGGTCTCTCTTTTTGTGTTCAAATCTCCTCTTCTCATAAGGACACCAGTCAGGTTAGATTAAGACCACGGGCCGGGTGCGGTGGTGCACACCTGTCATCCAGCAGCTGAGGAGGCTGAGGCAGGAGGATACTGAGTTCAAAGCCAGCCTCAGCAACTTAGCAAGGCCCTAAGCAACTCAGTGAGATCCTGCCTCTAAAGAAAAAATAAAAAGGGCTGCAGATGTGGCTTAGTAGTTAAGCACCCCTGGGTTTAAGACCAAAAAAAAGAAAAAAAAAAAGATTAAAGCCACAGTAATGGCCTCATTTTAGCTTAACCATTTCGTTAAAGGTCTATCTCCAAATAAGTCACATTCTGAGGTCCTAGGCGGAGGACTCCCACATATGAATTTTGGAAGGACTCAACTCAGCCCGAAGCGGCACAGTGAGGCACTGATAACTTGTGACCAGGAGGGAGGGTGCGGATAAGGGACCCATTGGTGATCGGGGTTCTGTTGAGGGCAACTGGGACCCAGTCCCTCAGGGAACCTCAGGGAGCAGGTGGGGAACACACTACAGTCCTCCTGAGAGTGAGGAATACTGGGAGGCTTGCGCACGGGTACATTCCACTAGAATTCACTCTAGAAGGCATTTCCTCACGGGTGCTTCCCAGGCTGAACCCACTCACAAGCAGGAGCAGAAAACCCCCTTAAGCAAAGACACCAGAATCCTTAGGGATATACAAAGGAAGTGTCCCCAGAGTTCAAAATGATGGGTACCACTTTGAAAAGAGAGCACAGTGTCTGGACACAGTGGTGCACCCCTATAATCCCAGCTACTCGGGAGGCTGAGGCAGGAGGATTGCAAGTTCAAAGGCCAGCCTCAGCCACTGAGTGAGACCTTGTCTGAAAAAATCAAAAGGGCTGGGGATGTGGCTCAGTGGTAGAGTGCCCCTGAGTTCAATCCCCAGAAGAAAAGAAAAAGAGAGAGAGAGAGAGAATGGAAGGATGGGAGGAAAGAGGGAGGGGCAGGGCAGAGGAGAGGAGATTTAATTTCCAGGTTCAAAATGGTTATCACTTAAAAGTCACAGAATAGCGGCTGGATGGGGACAGTGGCTCAGTGGTAGAGCGCATGCTTAGCAGGCTCCAGGCCCTGGGTGCCAACCTCAGCACCAAAACCAAAATAACCAAACAAAGAAAAAAAAAGTCACAGAATAAGATCACACGATATGAAAACTGGATCATCTACACTGAGCTCCTTTCTTTACAGACAGGCAGCCTGTGGCCCAGCCAGGTCACCTGCTGAGCCCCAAGTTGACAAAGCAGAGGACAGAAATCAGAACTAGATCCTAATCTCGGGCTGGCAGGCCTATGTTCCCCCACATCAGCTCCGCTTCCTCTCATTACCTCTTTTCTCAGGAAGCAAGAGCAGACATGGATTTGAGAGTCCCTTGGCTGGTTAATAAATGCAAGTGCACAACACCAAAAAAAACCTCAGAAAGGTCAGGGGTCATTTCTTTGTCAAACATATACCACTTCAGAAGCAGCCAGTCAGCGACCTGGGAGCCCATCAGTGAAGAGAAGCCAGGCTCTGGTCTAGGAAGGCTGGAGGTACAGCTGAGCCTAAGCCCCGGATGTGTCAACCAGCTGGGGGGGGTCTCGTCAGAAAGGCACCAAGTTCTTGGTCCACACAAAGATTTCCCCATCTTCCAGAGAAGCAGGCTGTCCCTGGGACTCTGCACTAATAGTAATAAAACAAGACATTTGTATAGGTGACGCAGTTTATGTTGTTTATTTAGTCTTTATCAAGGACCTCTTAGGGTCACTATTACTAGCCCCATTTTATGGATGTGCAAACTGCTCACCCTTGCTCAGTGAATGTCATTTAGGAGCAGGTAAATGAAGCACTTCACCTTGACATTGAAACGGTCATCCCATTGGGGTAAAAGTGTCCTCCAAGGCAGCCTGCAAGGGCTGATCAGAAAGTGACACCTCTTGGTTTTCATCTCTACAGGGTGCCAAGGGCTGCTGGCACCAACATTGCACTGGGCCATGAAGCTTCTAGAATGTTCCAAGAGCAGCAGCCCCAGCCGTAAGTCGTGCCAACTGCTGCTGGTTGTGAGCAACAGCAAAGCAAGGAGAAGCCTCAAGAAAAGGAAGAGAGTGAAAAGTCACCCTACTGTCCCCATTAGGAGTATCTTAAGTCAGCGGAAAAAGAAAAAATTGAATTCCAGGAGTCTGTTCAGTCCCAAGGCCCAGGAGTGGTAAGCAATGCTCCTGCCAGAGGCCAGCCAACATTTTAGGGGTGGGGTACTAGAATTCAGTTCTCAGTTGGGTGGTGGGAGAAGGTGTCACAAATCATGAGACAGGAGAGTGGGGAGACAACCCTGAGGGTGACTGGGAGCAAAGTCTCACAGGCACAGGATTGAATTAGATGTCCAGGCCCAGGCTGGAATTAGACATTTGGGGATTCATCAGCATCTAGAGGCAGTCAGATGGGAAGAGAGCACAAAGGGCCCAATAAACACAAGAGAAGAGATTGAGGACACAAGGGACGCCCACTCAAGTAGCTGGTGACAGGCCTTGAGAAAGTCCCACGTTGATACCTCCTGGATTCACCAAGAATGCATAGCCAAGTGACAGCTTTCCACAGAGTAGATAAACCCTAAGATCTAGGAGAGCAAGCTTAAAGAGAAGAGCACAGAGACAACGGCCTCTGCTCAAGACCAAGGGCAACCTCGAATGCTTCTAGGGATCATGGCGTAGTCCTTCCTTTGGGACACCTTATTCCTGGCAGGCAACAAAGATCACTGGTGTGCAAAGGCAGAAAAGCGCAGGACAGGGAGGGATGGGCGAGGTTCCAACACAAAGGACCCCTTTCTGGTTCAGCCACTGGCTGGGTATATCGAGGCCTGCCGCAGAGCTGGAATCTCCTGTTGCTTATAACTCTGATTGATTAAACAACAGTCCAGTGAATGAACTTGTGACCACCAATGTATAGACAGACTCAGGAGGTGACACCCAACCTGTCTCCTGACTCTAAGGAGTGAGTCAGGAGGGTCCAGAGAACATTCTAGAAAGATGGAAAGCAAAGTGGAAGAGGCTGCAGCACCATACCTGAGGGATGTCCAAGTCCCTGGTGTTGCTGAGACACAAATTTTGAGGCAAAGTTCCAGGAGAATTGAGCCTGAAGAAATTGCACACAGAGGGGTGATAAACCACCGCCAGGAACTTGGCCTCCAGACACTGGGAACACCACAAAGGGTTTTCAGGAGGGAATCACCGAGTCCGATGTGCATTTTAAAGAGCCCATTCAGGCGGCTGTGCAGAGAGCAGGGTTGAAAAGCATCGGGCAGGCAGCCGAGGGGCCAAGGGTGGGGGCGGGGGTGGGGGACCCTCCTCCAGGGGCTTCTCCATCCCCCTCCCCCACACACACCGTGGAACGCAGGGGGTCAGGACTCTCTGACCTTCCCCACATAGCCACTGTCGATCCGCTAGCCCTGGAAGAGACATCATAAAAGGGGCCCACGGGGAAGGGAGGGTGGGGACCCTCTGCCAGGGAAGTCTCATCTGTCAGCTCTCCCGCAGTCGCTGACAGCCAGCCCCTTGGGAATGCCAGCGATAAGGCATCCTCAGGCCAGGCAGCAGGCTGAGCGCAAAGGCAGGAAAGTGTCCTCATCCCAAGTTCCGCCCCTGGCCAGCCAGAGAGCCATCACCACAGCTGGGGAAGAAGGGATGCACCCTGATTCCAGATGGAAGCTTTGGTCCCCCAAAGGAGAGAAGACCTGTTCTTCAGATGCACACGGCTCAAAGGGAGGGTTGGGCTGCCCAGAGGCCCTGGGTGTGCTCCCCTCGCCCCACTCTGCCTACTGAGTAAAGGAAAGCAAACCAGGTAAACTGAGGCCCTGGCACCGCAGCTGAACTCCCATGCTGAGAATGGACACCCCAAGCCTGGCCCCCAGCAGGGCCTCCCCCTCCTGCCGAGCGCATCCTTGCTCACTGTTATTCTTCCTTTTCCACAAAGATTCCTCGTGCCTAGTTCTGCTAATACCCAGTGCTGGGGTTCACTCTGGCCTACATCGCAGGCCTGGGAGATTAAACAACTCCCCCCAAATCCCCCAGCCAATCAGAGAAGCGCTGGGGTAGCCAAGATTCCCAAGCAGAGAGCAGAGCAAATCCCATGCAGACGCCAGGGACCCTCTCCCCGTCTCCAAGGCCTCTGAAAGCCACCGGCTGGCCAGCCAGAGACTTCATTAAAACCGCTCGGTGGCCTGTGGCCTTCATTTGCTGCAAACCCATTAAACAGCTGACATAATCCACTCATACATAAAAATAAGGGAAGGGGAAGACCGTCCCACAGGATGTGTGTCTGAGAGAAACAGTTTCCATAAAAATCCAAACAGAAACCAAGTTCACGGGGAGGTTTTGGCTGCAGTTGGTTTTGGCTTCTGGAAATTCTAGCCAGGAAAAGATTCCCTCCGTGGCCCATTTGGAAGGACTCTGACGAGGATTCACAGAAACGAGGGAGGGGAGAAGGGCTGCCTGCTCCCTTCACCGACCACCCTGCAGCTAAGCGATTGTTCTAGAAACCCGGGGTGCTTGTTCAAGGGAGCCAGCCAGGATTCCAAGTGGCAGGGCTCAGGAGGGAGAACAAAGCCGGAGGTAACAAGGACCTACCTCGGCCACCCCTAAGCCAGGCTCCTAGGCTGGGTGTCCACATTAGCTGTGGCCATGGAGACACTCACAGAGCTCTGGAAAGGAGAGGCACACTGCAGGATTTAAATAACTCAGGCAGCAGGATTCCTGTCCCTTCCCATGGGAAACTATTTCACAGGCCAAGAAATGCCACCATAGGGACCCCTCTCTACAGCCCTCACTGAGGCAGGGACCCAAGAAGGACAGACGTCTTGCAGAAGAGCTGTTGCATTATTTTTTTCTTAATAAGCCTTTGAGCTAGTATTTTTATTCTCTGACATCTTCAAAAACACACACACAAGACAGAAGAATGTAGCTAGTTTCTTAAATTAGAGATCTGTTGTGTAATTAGTCCATTTTATCTTCTGCGAATTGTTGCTGTTTTCCTTCTGTGGTATCCAGAAATGTCATTGGCTACGCTTAAAAGTAGGGTTTTTTTTTTCCCCTTCCAGAGAAAAATTCTATAAATATTTTCTCCCTTTTAGCATGTTTTAAATTTGAACGACATATTGTAAAGATAGCAAGAGTTATGAAAGTCTCTCTTGGCCGCCAATGAAATGCAGTGGGAAAACAGAGAGCGTCGCTCGGCCCTCCCTGGAGGGGTTCAGGAACCAGGGGACCCCAGCTGCTGCTGCTCACTGGCCCTTGGGCTTGGGAGCTTGAGAGAGGGGAAGGTCACTTCCAAAGCAGGCGGTCAGGCCACACTTGGACAAATGGTCAGAATTCTATCCCTAACAAATCATCTCTATGGATGGCATCTGAGGCCTGGATTCGAGATAGGTATGCATTCATGGGTTTTCAGGTTCAAGTGCAAAACCTTTTCTCCAGCCAGGATAGACAGACAGACCATATGTGAGTCAGAACCTATGTCAAGGACCTGGGGTTGGGGCAGCTCAATGGTACAGTATGTGCTTACATCCCAAAAGGCCCTGGGTTCCATCCCCAGCACCACCCCCCAAAATAGAGCTATATGCATTAGTTCAGAATATTCTGTGAAAATGTTGTGTCAAGTGAAAAAACAGAAAGCAAGGAATATTATGGTATGTTTGCAGCCCACCATTATTTGTCTCTTTTAAAAGGATGTTTATGAAATTCAAGGCCAGACTCAACAACTTAGTGAGGTCCTAAGCAACTTAGTGAGACCTGGTCACAAAATAAAAAGAGAGCTGGGGATGTGGCTCAGGAATTAAGTGCCCCTGGGTTCAATCCCCGGTATCAAAAAATAGAAAAGGATATATATGAGCTGGGTACAGGGAAGCACACCTGTGTAATCCCAGGGACTCAGGAGCTCAGTCAAGAGGAGAGTAGGTTCAAGGCCAGCCTCAACAATTTAGTAAGGCCCTAAGCAACTCAGGGAGACCCTGTCTCTAAATAAAATATAAAAAGGGCTGAGGATGTGGCTCAGTGGTCAAGTGCCCCTGAGTTCAATCCCCAGTACCCTCCCCTCAAAAAGGATACACATGAAGCAGTACATGGTGACCCATCCCTATAATCCAGAAGCTGAGGAGGCTAAAGCAGGCGGATCACAAGTTCAAAGCCAGCCTCAGCAACTTAGTGAGAACCTGTCTCAAAAGGGTTGGAGATGTAGTTCAGTAGTAAAACACCCTTGGGTTCCAGCTCCAGTACCAAAAAAAAAGCATTAAAAGTTGTCATCAGGGGTGGCCTTCAAGAAGGAAAATAGTCAGGAGGGTGACGGGCTCTTTAGTACATATGTTGTAATCGTGTCGTACCATTTGTTTATAATGTGCTACATTTGCATATTTTAAAAGAATACACTTATATCTAACCATATACATAAGTCCTTGTATACACCACAACTATCTGGGGAAGTATATATAAGTACATAGAAGAAGTTGGGGACAACATGGGGGGTATCTTCTAATTCCATTGTATGTCCTTGAAGAGATGTGACACTTTTTTTTTTTTTTTTTGGTAGCAGGGATTGAACTTAGGGGCACTTGACCACTGAGCCCCATCCCCAGCCCTATTTGTATTTTATTTAGAGACAGGGTCTCAGTGAGTTGCTTGGGGCCTCGCTAAGTTGCTGAGGCTGGCTTTGAACTCGAGATCCTCCTGCCTCAGCCTCTCAAGTTCCTGGGATTGCAGGCATGTGCCATCACACTTGGCTTACTCTGACATTTTGAAAAGACTGTTCTTCCAGGCTGGGGGAGGCTGATCCTGGGTGGAGGAGCTGGGCCCTGAGAAGGTGGAACAACATGCTTCATGTTTGTCCTGGGTGGCTTTGGCCTTGGATCCACATAAGGAAGCCTTAACATTGGCAGGTGCTCCCAAACCAGCATTCCCAAAGGCCCCCAGCTGTGCCCTACTCTGTGTCAGACAATGCCCATTGTTATTGCCTCATGTTAGTGGTCTGGTATCTCTGCCTGTCTCCACCCCTGGACAGGGGACTTCTTGTAGGCAGGCTCAGGGCTTGCTTCTGTTTGCAGCCCGCAAACGTTACATGGTGAGTATGCCTTCAAATAAGGCACTAGAGTCAGTCAGATCTGGGGCATCGCTCTGGAGCCCCAGAGCCTCGGTTTCCTCACCTGTGAAATGGACTAATACTAACACCTTCTCCATCATGCTGGTACAAAGATGAAGTTAGATCACCAATATGCCTGGCACCTGGTGGGTGCCCAGTGACAAGAATCACTTAGCAGAAGATGGCATCTCAGGAAATGTTTATTGAATGAATGAATTCATCCATGAGGCCCAGATGGGTTAAGATGCAAATAATCCTGATGCTAGCACTTTCAAGATTCTATGGTCAGATGCCTGGTGTGGGCCCCTTTGGCCACCTGTGAACACTTAGTGACCAAAGAGGGCGGGCACACAAGGAAAACCAAAGAACACGTGCTTGCCCAGGACCCAGGGCACAAAGCACCCCAAAATAATCACCACAGACATCCTTGGCACCTCACTGGCCGGCATTGCGCTCTGATTTCAAAAGTGTCATCCAATGGAATTTTCACAAGAACCCCAGAAAGAGTTCTTATTGTCCCCAATTCAGAGACCAGAGACCAGGGGTCAGAGAAGGAAAATAACTGGCTCACGTGCCCCTAGTGGAGCGGGCATTTGTGTTCAGTTCTATGTGACCCCAAAACTCATGCTGTCAATCAGCCTTGCCTGCCTGCCCACGGAGGGGTGGGGGGGCCTCCTGGTGGCCCCGGACACACCAATAGTGGCTTTGTGTATTCCAGTTGTCTCGGTCTGTCACACCCCAGAATGTCACTTCACCAAATGCCAGGGAAGACTTCCTGCCAAAGGGGCCTACAAACTTTTCAGTCACAGATGAAAAACAAATCTCTGTCACGTTTGTCAGTGGTCAGGCCCTGGGGACCTCTCCTCCTGTGACACATCACCCGGAAGGCAGGTGGCCTCTTCTCCGCCTCTCCGCCTTCTGTGTGGCTGTCTGGAAGCTGCTGTTTGGAAATCACTAAGCTGTCCAGGGACAGAGGAACCAGACTAAACCCCCGTCCAGCCCTCCCAGGACGGGCCCCCGCCACCCCCAGGTCACATGAGGTCGCACATTTTGCCCCCGTGTGATCCCAGGGTACGGAGAGCAGGGAATGAGTGGGGGAAAGGGGACCTCACTGGGACCAGGGGAGCTTCGCAGAGGAGGCTCTGTGGCCAGGGAACAGCCCAAGTCCCTGCCAGAGGCGCCTCCAGCCTACCAGGAGGCCGCGGCCTAGCACCAATCAGCCCACGGGGGAAGGCTCGTGCCCCACAAATAACACAAAAGGAAGCAAAGGGTGAGGGGTTGGTTTTGTGGAGTCAGCTGGGGGCAGGATGACAGGGACGGGCAGAATGGCTACCCACGGCCAAGATGGCCATCTGCTTGGTCACTCTTAGCCCAACAGATGGCCAAATATGATGAGCTTCTGAGTGACCCCAACAGCTGAAGGCAGCCAAGGCCGAAGCCCATGGTGGAAAGACACTCTCTTTTTTTCTTTTTCTTTTTTTTTTTTGGTACCAGGGATTGAGGCAGGGGTGCTCTACCACTGAGCCACACCCTCAGTCCTTTTTATTGTTTTATTTTGGAACAGGATCTTGCTGAGTTGCTGAGCCTGGCCTTGAACTTGTGAGCCTCCTGTCTCAGCCTCCCAAGTCACTGGGATTATAGGCATGCGCCACCATGCCTGGTTGGAAAGCCAAAAGTTTGCCACCCACTAGTTTATAGATCAATATCTATCTATCTATCTATCTATCTATCTATCTATCTATCTATCTATCTCCAGTCAAGAATAGCACTGGAGGCCAATAGGCAGATGGAGTTAGTTCTTTCCTTCCAAGAAAAAAAAAAAAATTATCAGTTCTCCAAGATTTATCCACTAGCAAAAGATCCAGAGACCCTAGTGGACCCCAAACTGCACAAGCTTAAGAAATAGTCTACTGTTTAGAGAAGGATCTAGGTTCATTTTAGTGGATTTTGGGGGGCCTTGTTCTTATCCTCTTTGAGTCCCCTCCAGCCTGCCCTTCAGTAACTCAATCCTTAAGTATTCAAGGGTGCAAAGTCTCCTTGGTTCTTAAGATAACTTGAGATCTAAACAGATTTGCTATTTAAAAAACAAAGGCTCAGGATTGGGACAATAAGATTTGAATCCCAGTTCTGTCTCCTCCAGTTGTGGTCTTTGAGCTCTCTGAATCCATTTTCCTCATCTTCAAAATGAATAAGGATAATAGTTATGGTAGGGTGACCGTGTAAAGTTTAAAGGACATAAATGCAATGTTCACAGTTGTGGCTAGTGCAGGCACACTAAAGAAATGTTACTAAGCCGGGCGCAGTGGCACATGCTGTAATCCCAACTACTCGGGAGTCTGAAGCAAGAGGATCACAAGTTCAAAGCCAACCCTGAGCAACTTAGAGAAACTCTGTCTCAAAATAAAGTAAAAAAAGCATTGACCTGTATCTCAGTGGCAGAGCACCTGCCTAGCGTGGACAAAGCCCTGGGTTCCCTCCCTGGCCTGTAAAAACAAACAAGAAAGAAATGGTACTACTTTGGGCTCCCCAGAATACCAGCCCAGGACACCCTGGCATGGGTTTGATATAGCTCAACGCTGGGAAACAGCTGCCTGAGTGAATTCTAGAAGGCCCTGCAAGGCCGGGCGCACTGGCACACACCTGTAATCCCAGTGGCTCTGGAGGCTGAGGCAGGAGGATTGCAAGTCCGAGGCCTGCCTCAGCAACTGAGCCAGGCCCAAAGCAACTCAGTGAGACCCTATGTATAAATAAAATATAATAAAAAAACTGGGGTTGTGGCTCAGTGGTTAAGGCCCCTGGGTTCAATCCCTGGTACCAAAAAAAAAAAAAAAAATACTGAGTTCCTGCATCCTGGGATCCAGTTCCCAAAAGAAGCCAGATCCCTTTGCTCGCCAGCTCATTCCCACCCTTTGCATGCCACGGAAGCCCGCACATCTTCTCTCTGCCCTTCAGACCAAGTGGGGAACTTTTCCTGAACCCCCAGTGTGGAAAGGCACCGATAGGCCAGCAGAACGCAGAGACCCTGGGCCCCGGAGCCAGTTAGGCTGAGGTTGAGGCTGCGGCCCCAGCACACACCAGGTTCTCAGGGGCCGCCCTCAGATGCACCAACTGTTGGCAGAATGCTCCACCTCCTCGCTCCCCTTCCAGTCACATCCCTGCAGCCCCCTGTGCCACCCTGCAGGACTCCCCCATTCGCCCTCAGGGCCAGAGCCAACCACTCACTGACAAGCAAGATGGGTTCACCAGAGTCTCTTTGTTCTTCATTCTTAAACTCTGAGCCGCCTTGGTTCCTGAACAACGCATGTGCAGCTATGGAAGGGTGACAGGCTGTGGGCCAGGGTGACAACAGGGCTTAGAGGACAGAGGTCAGGCCCAGAGAGTTTGGATGCTTTGTGAACCTGGAACAGCCCTGAACCCTGGCTCGCAGCCAGCCCTACCTCAAGGCTCAGATGACTTCCTGGCTTCTGGATCCAAAATATTTTCTCTAGGATACAGTTCACAGGTCTTCTTTTTTCTTTTTTTTTTTTTTTTTTTATGCTTTCACTGTGCAACAGCCTAACTGGAGGCAGGTTCCGTTCCTAAAGGCATCTGGAAACTGGAGTGCAGCCCCTGGCCACATGGCCCAATGAGCCCTGTTTATATGCCACGTGCAGAGCAAGTGTCACCTCCGGAGATCCCTTCCCACCAAGGACGCCGGCCCACCCCCACCCCCACCCCCACCCCTGGTCAAAAGCCTTCTCTTTTATTCCAAGGGCTGGTTTCATGACCTGGGCAAAACAGATGTTCCAGATGTGTCCTGAACCCCCCTACACACACACCCCCAAAAAAGGTACCCAAAAAAGGCCCCATCGGAACTAAATGAGGTGCGGTGGTACACACCTGTCATCCCAGCAGCTAGGGAGGCTGAGGCAGGAGGATCACAAGTTCAAAGCCAGCCTCAGCAAAAGGGAGGCGCTAAGCAACTCAGTGAGACCCTGTCTCTAAATAAACTACAAAATAGGGCTGGGGATGGGGCTCAGTGGTCGAGTGCCCCTGGGTTCAATCCCTGGTACCAAACATATAAATAAATAAAAAGAAACGAAAACTAAAGAAAGGACAAGGAAAGAGATATGAAAGGATATTATGAGGGCACCAGATTTTGTATCATATCTGCCATCAAAAGTCCTCCCCCGGCTGCACATAGACAGACTCACGACATAGACGGCAAATAATAAGACCTAACAGTGGCCATCTCTAGGTAAGTGGGGATCGGCTTTGCCTCTGTACCCTGGCTCTCCTGTCACTAGCTGTTTTCTCATCTATCAAATGGGAGGGGCTGGGGCGTAGCTCAGTGGTAGAGTGTTCATCTGGCATGTGTGAAGCCTGGGTTCCATCCCCAGCACTGCAAAAACACAAAAGAATGGCATCAGAATAGTGTACATCCCACTGTGTTGTTGTGAAGATTAAATGAGATAATACATGTCAACATCAAGAGCAGAGCCAAGCATATATACTAACAGAAGTAGCAAACATAGCAATCAGAATTATTTCTGTTTCCTTAGCCTTCTAAAAAGGCATGCATCACTTTTTTGTTGTTTGTTTGTTTTAGTTTTTGGTACTGGGGTTTGAACCCAGGGGTGCTTAACCCTTGAACCACATCCTCACACTTTTTTAAACTTTTTATTCTGACAAAGGGACTCTTTAAATTGCTGAGGCTGGCTTTGAACTCTCAAACTTCCTACCTCAGCTTCCCAAGCCACTGGGATTACAGGTATGTGCCACCAATGCCAGCAATTTTTTTAAAAAATATTGTCTTGTTTTAATTCAGAAAGCAAAATGAGATTATAAAAAGATAAACAATTTCCAGGAAAAAAGAAAGATGAAACTTCCTCCTCTCTCCTCCCACATTCTGCTCTCGTGCCTCTGGGGAGCCCAACCCTGCCTGACCAGAGTTCAAGTCCTTTATCTCTGCATTTATAAACACATGCAGGGATTGTTGTGCACAAATGAACTTGATACACATGTGGATTTGCAATTGGCTTTTCCCACTTTGTTTCTAGGAAAATATTCCAAGTCAGTCCATGTTATTCTTTTTAACCATTATGTGGTATTTCAAGACATAAATGCTTTTTTTTTTTTAACATCCCCTTCTGTTGGACATACTGATTATTTCTAATTTTTTTTTTTTTTGCTATAAAATGATGATTCCATAAAAATCTCTGGATATATGCCCATGTGCTTATAGGATTGCAGGAACAAGAACTAACTAGGAATTCTGGGCTAAAGGTTATAACCATATTTGAATGTGCATATATATATCCCAACTGTTCTCCAAGGAGAGTGTCCCAGTTAGATCCCTAGCAGTGGCATGAGTGTGCCTGTTTCTTTTGTTGTTTGTTTGTTTTTTGTGGTGCTGGGGATGGAGCCCAGTTACTCTACTCTAGCTAAATCCCTAGCCCTTTTTATTTTTCATTTAGTGACAGGGTCTCACTGAGTTGCTTAGGGCCTCATTAAGTTGCTAAAGCCAGCCTCGAATTTGCAATCCTCCTACCTCAGCCTCCCAAACCAGTGGCATTACAGGCATGTGCCTGGTTTCTTCCCAAATTTTTGCCAGGGTTATGCATAAAAGCTATCATCCTCTTGTTGCTCTGATTTGCATTCCTCTGCCTATAAGTGAGGTGGGCATCGTCTCTGGATGCTGTTGGTCTTTTGCGCTGGGGAGCCCTTCCTGCCCGCGTGATTATTAAATAGTTCATTCTGAAATTTTATCTTGGGTTTTGATCATTTTTTCTAATGTTTTTTCATTTTTCATCCATTTGGTGTTCATTTTTGTGTAGGGTGTGAGATTGGACCTAAATTTTATGCTAGCATTGCTTACAAATAATTTTTTGACAAAATATTTTTTAAAAAATACACACAAGCCAAGAGGCCAGTGTCCCCATAGTCAGAATTGCACCCATGTAGTTTGTGCAGGCCGGGGCAGTCCCCTCCCCCAGCCAAAAACAGGTCTCAAGTGGAAAAGGGAGACACTGGCCACTAATTGCTCCTGGGTTCAATCCCCAGCACAAGAAGGAGAAGAATGGGTATGTTTGCATGGATGGTGTGACTACATCAAGTCCAACCAGGAAATGAAAAGTTCTGCTCCATTTGTGTAGTAAACAAATAAAACTAGGAGCTGGGGCTGTGGCTCAGTGGAGAGCGCTTGCCTAGCATGTGTGAGGCCCTGGGTTCAATCCTCAGCACCACATACAAATAAATTAAGTTAAATATCCATTGGCAACTACAAAATATCAAAAAATTAAATTAAATTAATTAATTTTAAAAAGGAGAAGGAAGGGGAGGAGGGGAAGGGGTGGGGGAGGAGGGGAAGGGGAAGGAGAAGAAAGGATGTCTTCTTCATCCCACTCAGACTGGAAGTGTTTACCCCTGCATAATTATGTTAAGCTTCTATGATGGGGACCTGGGTGCATTGCCACAGCCTTTTGCAGGGGTGGACTCTGCCTCCTCAGTGTCTGGGTCTACCTGCTTTCTCAATCTGTGGCCTGGAAGGCGGGGTGTGGAGACAGGTCCCCTTGCCAGGCCCAGGTCTAGCTGTGGGGCTCCCTTAGCCTGGTAGGTTGCTGGGGGTAGTGAGTATTTTTATATTTTATTTCAAGACAGGGTCTCACTAAGTTGTTTAGGGCCTTGCTAAGTTGCTGAGGCTGGTCTCCAACTTAAGATCCTCGTGCCTCAGCCTCCCAAGCTACTGAGATTATATGCATGTGCCAATTCCCCCCAGTGAGAGGACATTCTAATATGGCCAAGGTCCCACTGAGACAAGAGAGAAGTAGCTGCCAAACCAAAGGAACCACTTGGCTTCCAGATACTTTACCCCCTACCTGGCCCACCCAAAGCCTGCAGGGTGTCTAGGGCTGATTTCCAGAACAAAGGTCTTGGCCCCACAATAGGGTAGGGGCTTTGGCCAGTCTGAGCACTGCTCTCATCCACCATTGGTGGGACCACCATGGGGCCTGACCTTGTCTTCAAGAAGCCCCCAGACCTGTGAACATGTGCATGAAGATTTAGAGAAGGAAACAGCAGTGTCACTGACTACAGCCTTGGGAGGTTCAGGAAAGTTCTGGAATTTACAAGTGCATGGAATGAGAAGAGTGTCCCTTAGCTGGAGATCCACTAGGTGCAGAGGCTGAAATAACTGAGTCTAAAGTCAATGTGCTTGAGGCTGGATCTGGGAAGTGACGGCGGTAGGCAGAATAGGCAGCTCTGGGCATGGGTTGGCATCACCAACCCCTCACCCTGCCTCAGGAAAGAAACCAGAAATGAAACGGAACTGCCTATTTTGTGGCCATCTCCTTCTCAGCTGGCCCTCCCCACATCCCACCTTCAACTCCTGAGACACAGCCAGGGTTAACCATCCCGCATCACTGTTAATAGCCTGTGGAACAGCTGTTCTGCAAAACTGGCCTGAAGATTCTAGATTTTAAAGGTTTCTTCTCTGTATGCCAGTCCTCTAGCTCAGCTCTGGAGATACCACAGAAAACCAAACAGCCCTGGTACCTGAGTCCAACTAAAATAGCAAAACCACCGGTAATTGTAACGTGTGAAAAGTACTAAGGAAGAATGCGAGCAGAATCTACGAAAGAATACAAAAATGCTTGGGCTGGGCGCGGTGGCACATGCCTGTAATCCAGAGCTCTCGGGAGGCTGAGGCAGGAGGATCTCGAGTTTAAAGCCAGCCTCATCAACTCAGCAAGGGCCTAAGCAACTCAGTGAGACTTCATCTCAAAATAAAAATGAAAAGGGCTGGGGATGTGGCTCAGTGGTTAAACAACCCTGGGTTCAAAAAAAAAGAAACAAAGGAGAGAGCAGCCTCCACATGGAGGCTGAAAGAGAATCGGACCTTCAAGGAGCTGACAAAAAAGACCAGTGTGGCAGGGCCCAGAGAATAAGGGGGAAGGGATATGAGGCAGAGCATTTTCCAAAGCATAGACTTTTACAAAGGGACCTCAGCACTCTTCCCATGGAGAGGTGGGGTCCATGTCTCTTCCAAATCTGAATCACTGCCTCCCCACCTGGTGTGTGGCAGGAATACCAGTGTGTGACTTTGGAGGTTAGGTCAGAAAGGGGAATCAGCTGGGACCTTCTTCACACAACACTGGTGATAGGTTCTTGGGCCCCTGGAGTCCCGCCTAAGGAATATAACTGCCCGGAAGAAGCCATAATGTAAGGAAGCCCAAGACACTTAGGAAGGGGCCAGTGTTTGTGCTCTGATCGGGGGACCTATTGTCCAGGTCTCTCCATCACAAGTGCCTGTCCCCATGGCGCACAAATCAAGTGATGGTGCGTCTGGGGCCTTCTGCTCTGAGCAACGGAGCCTGGAATGAGGCGCTGGCGAGAGGCAGGAAGGACCCAGGTATTGTGGGCCAGGGAAGAGGCCAGACTGCTACACCCAGGCGCTCGGGAGTCACTGAGGGATCCTGAGTGGATTGGAGGGAGAAATGGAGGAAACCAGGTGAAAGACTATGGCAGGGTCCCCAGAGACAGAGCAGGGTGTGGCGATCATGGCAACAAGTGGCTAGACCTGGGAGACATGCTGAAGAATTGGATGTGGAAGAGGCTGAGGTATCTAGAATGGCCACCAGGCTTCTAGAAGGATCCATCAACTAAAGTGGGAAAGGCTGGCAGAGAAGCAGATTCGAGTTGGGGGTGGGGAGCCAGGCGTTCCCCTTTGGACGTGGTGGGTTTGTGGTGACGGTGGAACTGCCACACGGGGTGGCTGCAGGCGAGGGGCTGTGGAGGTCTGGAATCCTGAGGCGACCTGGTGTCTGGTTATCAGGACGTGGACAGCATTTTAAAAGCCAGAGAGGAAATGAGGTCATCCAGGAGAAAGGCCAAGAAAGAGGAGCAGAGGCCCTGGAGCAAGCCCTGAAAGGGGCCGGGAGGAGGCCCAGGGGGCCCTGAGGGAAAGCCAGATGTGCTGGTGTCCTGGAAGCCAAGCCAAGGGACAGTTTTGAAATGGAGAGCAGAGTGACAGAAAATGGGACCTTTCACATAAAAATCCAGAACGTCAATGAACTTCACATGGAATCATCTTGGCCCGGGGGCTGCTGTTCGAGATGGGAAGCCAACAGCTACAACAGGGGCCCTTTCCCACACACAGGCTCCATGACACCTTTTCTTGGGGTCTAGGAGCCCATCCTCCAAAAGCTTGTGGTCTGGCTAAATGCACAGGTCCCCGAATAGGGCAGTGCCATGAATGACAATAGCCATCTGGGTCAGGGAGTAGTAGCCAGCCCCCTAGGTTTGCCCCCACCTTTCTCAGTAAGTGAGCCCTCAAGTTTTACCTGTACCCCTGACTACCCTGAACGAAGACTACATTTCCCAGCATCCATTGCAGATAAGTATAGCCACATATCTAGACTCCTGCCAAGAAAGTTGCAAGAGGAGGGAGGGAGTGTGTACAGTGACCAGGAAACCAGAAGCACAAGAACTGAGGGCTTCTGAGCCCAGATTCAGTAACTTCCTAGATGTGTGATGTTGCACGAGTTACTTAACCTCTCTGTGCGTTCCCTTCCTTGTTGGCAAAAGAGGGCTAATAATGGCAACCACTTGGTAGGGTTATATGAAAATGACATGTATTGGGCACAGTGGTTCGCACACAGGTGGTCATGCATAGACTTGCTATTACTATTATCCTCCTTATCACTAACCCTAAAGAAAAGCAGGATATCCTTCTGTTTCCTTTTCCTCTTTCTTCCTAGGTGGAATATAGTCACGATGGCTGGGGCTGGAGCAGGCATCTTGGTACATGAAACAACCTTGGGAACCAAGGCTACACATGGCCGGCTGAGCTGGTCAGGACCTCTTGGGGAGTCGGGATAGACAGGAGTATCTACTCAAACCACTAAGCCCAAAGGAACACGACAACTAGACCACCAAGCTGTCGCAATCCCAGCTCAGAGTCCCTGCTGCTCAAAAAGGGAGCAAGCATCTACCCAGAGGTTATGACACAATAGAAAAGGGAGCCAGTCATTTCAGTCGGTAGAGTTTCTTTCTGCTTTTGTTTTTGTTTTTGTTTATTTTGGTACTGGGGATTGAACCCGGGAACACTTCACTACTGAGCTCAGGAGGATTGTGAGTTCAAAGCCAGCCTCAGCAGCTTAGCAAGGCGCTAAGCAACTCAGTGAGACCCTGTCTCTAAATAAAACAGAAAAAGGGCTGGGGATGGGGCTCAGTGGTCAAGTGCTCCTGGGTTCAATCCCTGTTACCAAAAAAAAAAAAAAGAATATCAACAGCACTAACAAAAGCTGGCAATGCATTTACAGTATGGAGGCCCGAATAGTGGTTGTCCCTGCAGGTGGAAGTATGAACTGAGAGGGGCACTAAAGAATCTTCTGGAACACAGGGAAGCCCTTTTCATGGACACACCTAGGTGATGGTTCAGTCCTTCTGGGGACCCTTAGAGAAACCATGGAGAGCATGCTACTAGACTGCCCCCTCAAGGGGCAAGGGAGCCGAGATAGGTAACCACCCACCACCCCTAGCCTTCCCTCAAACAGCCATGAATTCCCTAGCATTTTAGAAGTGCCCGCTCCAGACGGGTGCAGTTGTGCACACACCTGTAATCCTAGCAACTTGGGAGGCTGAGGCAGGAGGATCGCGAGTTCAAAGCCAGCCTCAGCAAAAGGGAGGCCCTAAGCAACTCAGTGAGACCCTGTCTCTAAATAAAATACAAAATAGGGCTGGGGGTGGGGCTCAGTGGTTGAGTGCCCCTGAATTCAATTCCCAATATCCCCCCCCAAAAAAAAAGTGCCTACTCCACCCGTCTCCCACCACCCACAGGCCTGTCACGGTCCTGAAACCAGAGAATCCCTCAGGCAGAGATGCAGGAAGCCACTGGCCTGTAAAGGAACGATCTGCCATGGCCTCCAGCACAGGCCAACAGGGCACCAACCGCACCTGCTACATTTTGTCACAGAGGAGGAGATACACTCTACTGCTCCAAGATGCTCAAAGCAACTCCCAAGTTTGTCTACTGCACTGCAAACAACACAAACCCAAGTCAAATTAGCTGAGACAAGAAAGACAAACAAAGAAATTTACCAACTCTTTTAACTGGGGACTCCAGGAAAAAAAAAAAAAAAAGAAAATGGCTTCAGGTATAGCTGGATCCAGGGACTGAAGTGGAGCCAGAACTTTGCCTTACTCCAGGACTTGGCTGGACTTGATGCTGTGAACAGGCCTGTCAACCCCGGTAGCTGCACATTCACAGGCTGCCCGGGGAGCAAGCCCAGCAGAAGGAAAGAGCCGTTGCCTCATGGGCTCTAGCACAGACGCCTGAGGGAAGATCTAGATTTACCTGGCTAGGATCACACACCCATCCCTTAACCAATTGCTGTGCTCAGAGGAATAGGACACTCTGGCCAGGCCAGAAACACAGGGTCCATTTCTGTGGCCACAGGACGGTGGGACACCAGGATTGACAGCCTCTTGGGCTACAGGGCATGGGGAAAGCACCCCACCCTCCAAGACTAGTGCCTAAGCGGAAGCAGCCCATTCTAAATTAAGAAACAGGCATAGCAACCCAACTACCAAGAGTCCAATTTAGTTGGGTTGTTTTGTTTCTTTGAGGTGCTGGGGTTTGAACCTAGGGCCTTGCACATACTAGGCCAGTACTCTACTACTGACCTACACCCCTAGCCCTTTTTATTTTGAGACAGGATCTCAGTAAATTGTTAAGGGTCTCACTACATTGCCCAGGCCGGCCTCGAACTTGCAATCCTCCTGACTCAGCCTCCTGAGTCACTGGGATTTAGCTGGGTGCTTTGAGCAACAGTGTTAACCTCTCTGACCCTCAGTGTCCTCTTCTATAAAATAAGACTAATGACACTTTCCCATGGGCTGGTTCAGTAATAAACTGACACAAGCAATGAAAAATGCTTGGCATGCACACCCACAGTGTCACTGACCTCCTCCAAAATCACACAGCTTCTTTTCCCATCTAGTATCTCCATAAGCCGAAAAGAAAGGAAAGGCAGGGCTGGCGGGGTACAGCTCAGTGGTACAACACTTGCTTGGTGTGTGCGAGGCCCTGGGTTCCATACCCAGCACCACATACACACACAGAGAAAATGAAAAAGAATCCCAGCGGCTCAGGAGGCTGAGGCAGGAGGATCGCGAGTTCAATGCCAGCCTCAGCAACTTAGTGAGACCCTAAGCAACTCAGTGAGACCCTGTTTCTAAATAAAATGCAAAATAGGGCTGGGGATGTGGCTCAGTGGTCAAGTGTCTCTGAGTTCAATCCTGGAACCAAAAAAAAAAAAAAGATAAAAAAGCATCTGGGGAGTCTGGGAATCTTTGAAATGGTATCTTAAAGGACCGACAGAAGGTTGTCTGGTGCCACATGATCCATTACCTGGGGGATCTGCTTCAGATGGCTCCCTCGCGTGGCTGAGGGCGGGGGGGGGGGCGGGCAGAGGCCACCCGAGTGTCCCACCACGTGGCAGCTGGCTTCCCTCCTGAGGGGAAGAGTATCAGGGAACACAGGGACGCATCCTTCAGAGCCCTGGTGTCCCATTGAGGGCAGAGAGCTCGAGTGGTGGCCTCCTTCCATCCTGCAGCGCAGCAGGACTCCCTGACCCCAGACTTACCTGGTGTGAGTCACGTGCTCCGGGGAAACAAGTTTCAGAAGGAAAACCTGGCTTGTCTCAGAAGTGGCCATACAGGTCACACAGAAGAAATGGGAAGGGCAGGGTGGCTGCCCGCCATGGGTGGGGGCCCCCAAGGCGTCGCCACTGCCATACCTGAGCACTCCAATAACCCAGGACACGTGGGGACCGTGTGTTCTGCACCACACATTTGGGTGTCTCCCCTGTTTTTAAGCCACCGCGGCTGGAATCTCACAGGACAAAGGCAATTAAATAGCCTGGCAGCCACCACAGAGGGCCCTGCCAGGGGCTGGGCTCACGAAGAGCAGGTCCCGTGCTAGGGCAGCCTCCACAAGGAGGTCAGAGTGGAGGCTCAGGATCCCAGGATTCCCAAGGGCAGACGCCTGACCACGACACTGGGCACCTGGGCCCCACCATCCTCTCTCCCTGACTTTCTGGAAAGCCATGAGCACATCAGTCTGTGGCCCCACAGCCGGTTTCAGATTCACCCACAGTATTCACCCACCTGAGCAGAGAGAGGCCGAGACAGGGTAAGTCATCGCCACATTTCTTACAATTTAACCCAAAGAATCACGAGCTCTCAGCCAGCCAGCCCTGGGCCTCTTCTTGTCCCAGCCTCACAAACACTCACTAAGGAGCTGCTATCAGCCCCATTTTCCTGAGCAGGAAACTGAGGCTCAGAGAGGTAAAGTGAGTGGCCCAAAATCACACAGCCAGGCTCTCAACCTCAGCCATGCCCCTTGCACTAAACCATCTGTATATTATGGTGTGTATACTATATTATATAGGAAATGACTACATTTTTTTACATTTTTTTTTGTACTGTGGATTGAACTCAGGTGTGCTTAACCTCTGAGCCACAACCCCAGCCCTTCTTATATTTTATTTTGAGACAGACTCTTTAAGTTGCTGAGACTGGCTTTGATCTTGTGATTCTCGCAAATTGGAGAATAGCCTCAGCAATGGCAAGGCCCTAAGCAACTCAGCAAGACCCTGACTCTAAGTAAAATTTTAAAAAGAGCGGGGATGTGGCTCAGGGGTCGAGTGCCAAAGAGAGGTAGGTGCCCCTCCTGCCGCCACAGCCTGAGTCTAGCTCATGGCTGGCATGCTTCCTTGTTTTCTGTCACCCTGTGCCTGGGGGATCCCCAGCAGCTCTAAAGTGAGGCAGAAAAGGGAAGACAAGGGACGATGTGCAGGGCCACCTCTCCCACCTTGAGCCTCCTCCTCCCCACCCCCACCCCAGATTGGTCCAGAACAGAACTCTGCACGTTCTGGAATGGAGTGGTGGCCGCTGTCACAGCTAACCCCAAAGTGAAGGGGTTAAAACAATCTTTCATCTCTCGGCAGCGCTTTATATAGTCCGAGTGTGAGTCTGAATGGTGGTGGCTTTATATAGAGCGTGCTCTGTGCAGAAAGAGGGGACAACAGAGTCCAGGGAACAAAGCGGTGCTGCTCTAATGACCGGCTCTTATTTTGTGGGGACATCACCTCCAAAGGGTGGCCTTTGGGTGACACCTGCCATGTTGAATTCCACCCGTGAACCCGGCAGATGCAGACGGAGAGGGCTAGGAAGGCTGCTCGCCCTGTTTATTGTTTCTGGGAAACATGAGAAGTCACACGTCGTCTCCCTCTGAGTGTTTGCACGCGTAACCAAACCTTAGAATGTCAACGTCTGCAAGGTGTTTGACCTAAAAATAGTATAATTTCGGTGTCATTTGAAAAGGCTGTTTCAAATGACATACTTTAAGCCTGGTTTTTCCAATATACATCTCGAGTGACAAACCAAAGTCACATTATTTAGAGACAGAAACGACTAGAGACCTTCATTTTGACGCAAATGCGCCTCTCCCTGTGGTTTCTCGTAGGGGAAACCTGCTTGGATTTTTTTCTTGCCGACGAGTCTCTTCTTTGTCTCTTGGTGACTAAAAAGAAACAAGAAAAAAAATGAAAGAAAGAAAGCAAAGAACCTGGGGAGGTGAACAGAGGCGGCAGCAGTGTCCGGGGGCATTGGAGATGGTAAGCAGCCCCCCTAGCTTTGGGGCACTAAAGGATTTCCAGCCAAGATGACCTCGCGGGCCAGAGCATGTCACCGCACCCTGGCAGGCTGGCAGGCAGGCAGGCTGCCAGAAGCTGGCGGTTTGTTTAGACAGCATAGGTCACTCCTGTCCACACCCCAAGCTGACGCAGCTTTAGAGACCCAGAGCACGGAATGCAGTGCGTGAAGTGGCTCTGGTCACACATCCGTGCTACAGAAGGGCAGGGCGCTGCGGGCAGGTCCAGGTGAGAACTTAGGGGAAGCACATTTCTCCACCTGCTTAGAGGACCCTCGGCTTCTGACAGAGTGGACCAAGCAGGGGCTGGCTGGTCTCCTCTTGGGACCACATCCAAACCCTGGGAGTGCCAGACTAGGAGGCCAGAGACAAGAATTCGAATGTCACCACTGCTGGGGCCTTGGAGCATATCACTGATCTTTGCAAACTTGTACGTTCCAAATATAGGGGCCCTCGAGCACGGAGCCCCATCCCCAGCCCTATTTTGTATTTATTTAGAGACAGGGTCTCACTGAGTTGCTTAGCGCCTTGCTAAGTTGCTGTGGCTGACTTTGAACTTGCGATCCTCCTGCCTCAGCCTCCTGAGCTGAGCCAACAGGCCTGCACCACCTCGCCCAGCTGAATTCTCAGGTCTTAAATGTACACATGCACAAGTGAATGAAGGAAGGAACAACCTGAAGTAGGAGCCCAAGGCCAAGCCCCCTCTGCCTTCAGCCATCCACAGCCACCTCCCTGTCACTCTCTGAGGGTGTTTCATCGCGAAAAAGGCAAAGCATCTTTTGCAGTCCTTCCTACAAATGGACATCCACAGACATGTCTTCAATGCTCCCGGGCACCTGGAGCATTTACCTAAGGAGGTAGCCGCCACCGTGTCCAACTCTGTCACCCACGCCTGCCACTGCTTCCTGCATGGGTGCCCCAGGGAGCCCCAGCCCGCAAGTTGCCACCGTCAACCCCAGGAAGAAACCCGAGGCTTCTGGGAAAGCCCGTGGGTGGATTTCAATGAGAACAACATGAAAACATGGGCGGATTCTTTCTGTCTAAAAGAAAAACCCAGGGACAATAAGCTGAAGTCATAACAGGCAGAATGTGGACATCTGCTCCTGCCCCAGAGGACTCCCCATCTTGCTCCTCAGCGGGACTTGTCACATACCCCCAGGGCATGGATTGCCAAAGCCAAAATTCATTCACCTACAAAGACTGGGCATGGCGACCTGCTGATGTGTTGCTGGCGACTTCCTTGTTCATTCATTAAACTGAGATGCGGCGGGTCCTTCTGAGGAGCAAGGCGCCGCACAGGCTTCATTTGAACCAGCCTTTTAGGAAGCCTGCGGGATAATGGGGGACGCGGTGACAAGCCATTAATAACTGCGAGGCAGGGAGGAAGGAGGCCAGGCATCAATGCAGGAAGTGCCAGGAAAGAAAAAGAAAAAGGAAAATGCAGGTTGTTTGTGTGCGTTTGGGTGTGGAGGTGAAGTCCAGGAAGGCTTCGTGGAGGTGGTGGCATTAAGGTCGGTCATCACACAAGAGTGATCAGAAGTAAAAACACTCTGGATAGAGGAGCCTGAGTGACAAAGGGTACTGAGGTGGGTGAAAGCCAGGAACAGAGGTCCCAGCGTCATCCCTATTGGGCACAGTGACAGTGGCGGATATGCCAGGCATAGTGTCCAGGAGCAAGACGCACAGCGCGCAGCAAGGCAGCAGCAAGCTGGGAGCTGAAGGTGGGGAGAAGGGACCTGCCAAAGGCCACCTTGCCAGGGGGTGTGGATCGCTCATTTGTCTTCTCTAAAATCCATTCCTCGCCCTGCTCCGGGTAACAGGCAAAGACTACATTTCCCAGGCTCCTTTGCAAGTGACCTCTGTTCATGGTTCACCTAAGGGGAGACAATGCAGGTGGCCCGAGAGAGAGCAGGCGCGTCCCCCTCCTCTCTTTGCCTTGGGCAGCATCTCCAGCATCCATTGCTTTTCCCGCATCTTCTCGGGGCTTCTAGTCCTGTTGATGACTCCAGCTCCCCTGTCCCCTGAATGCCCCCTGTTCCTGGCTGTCCCTGTAGCCCTAAGAACGTTTGCCTTCCGGCTGTTCCAGCATGGGGGCCAGTCTGAGATGCACTTCCCCGGGTTTAAGCAGCTCCTCTTTGCCTGGCTAGATCTCTCCTAATGCAGGGCAATTGGGTCCAGTTGTTCAGAAGGCTCACATGGCTGCGGAGGGCCTGCAGGGACAGCTCCTGCCACCTCCCCCAAGGGAAAGGCGAGGCCGGCCTGGATCAGGGCAATAGCTTAGGAACAGGCGGGATGGGGTGAAGGGAAGGGGCGCGCATGCGCAGGGGAACAGCCCGTCAACAGAGGGGGAACAGCAGGGGACAAGCCGCCCTGGACAGCAGCTAATGAGCTGGACTTTCCTTGATTCTTCTTCCCCCTTTTTTATTGCTTTTCTCCTTCTTTAATCCATGCACTCAGCTGTCGGGCTTTTCCTTATTGATTTGGGATTATGGATATTGGAGGTGGAAACCTCGAAAGGGCGAGAGCGCCAGGAGACAGACCGGGCAGAGCACTGCTCAGAACGGAGTAGGAGCCCAGTCACAGGCAGGGCCTGGAGGGAGAAGGGGAGGTGGCACACGGGACGTGGAGAAAAGCCACAGGGCTTCAGGGCCTGAGCACTGGGTAGAAGCCAAGGAGACAGGTGAGGAGACTGGACCTGGGGCATCAGCCGCGGTTGGTGGGCAGCAGTGGAACCAGGAGCTCACCTGGAGGAAGGGGGTCCTGGGGCAGGTGCAGCCAGCCCAGAGAGGTCTTTGACCAGAGTTTGGAAGGCAGCAGAAGGCCCGCCCAGAGACAAGGGAGATTTGGGTCAGTGGGAAGAGGCCCCCCAAAAGATCAAGTGCCCAAAGGTGTAAGGTCAAGTTCGTTCTTTTGTTTATGCATTCAACAAGTATTTACTCAGTGTCTTTCTGCAGTGAAAGAGGTGACAGTCCCTGCCAGCTTCGCTTCTATTTGAAATGGTAATGGCAGAAGACGGGGTGCAGAAAACAAGAATGGGAAAAGAGGACGCCATTTAAATCGGGTGGCTGCCAGCTGGGCACAGCGATATGCACACCTGTGGTCCCAGTTGCAACGGACATTGAGGAGGAAGGATCCTTTCGGCCCAAGAGCTTGAAGCCAACCTGAGCAATGCAGGAAGACGCTCCCTCAAAAAAAGAAAAAAAAAGATTAGTAAGAGGCTGGGGATGTGGCTCAAGTGGTAGCACACTCACCTAGCACGTGTGAGTCACTGGGTTCGATTCTCAGCACCACATAAAAATAAAATAAAGACATTGTGTCCACCTAAAAAAAAAAAAAAGAAAGAAATTAACAAGGTGTTTGGGGAAGGCCTCGTTGGTAAGGAAGAAGGCTGTGAGGATATCTAGAGGAGGAGCATATCAAACAGAGGGAATAGCCAGTGCAAAGGCCCTGGGGTAGACAGAAGTGAGGCCACTGTGGCTGGTGTGGGGTGAGTTGGGAGGGATGGACATGAGGTCAGAGAGGGGAGGGACAGGATAGGGAGGGCCTTGTCCATCCAAGCGAGGGTGTGGCTGTTATTTGAAGGGAATGGGAGGTCACAGGAGGGTTTTGAGCAGGAGAGGGATATAATTAGATTCAGAGTAGTGAGTAAGGAAAGGAGTGGGAGCTAAGTGGGAACCACTGCCTCGGAGGCCCAACTGGGGCAGGTAGGTGGGGACAGGGTCCAGAAGCATCTCAGGCCTGAGTCACTCCTAAGGCTAAAGTATGCAAGCCCACGGGGATTTGCCGGCACATTGTCAAAATTTCCCACCCCATGAAGGGACCCCAAGTGTCACACACACACTTCTATGGTACAAAATGTTTCTGAACCTTGGGAAGACCTCTCCCTCCCCTCCAAACCATGAGCCAGGGTTTTCCTGTTCAGCCCCTGGAGCCCACTTGACAAGGTAGCAACTATGAGCCCTTTGGACTCCTCTGCTCCCAGAAGCCCCTGCACTGAGGCCTCCCCTCACACCCACCCCTGAGGATCTCCAGGCTTCCAGCTGCTCTGTCCAAGAGGCTACCTGCAATGGGGACAACCACCCATGGCAGGCCCTACCCCTGCGGCCCTTTCCCCTACACCCACCCACCAGCGTGGACCTCAGCTCTCCTGCTGCGCCCCTCATTCCTGAGATAGCCCACCTCTGCGAAGGCCCTGGCTATGGCTTCCACAGTCCTCCAACCAGTAATGGAACCAGAAAGCCACACAACCATGGCAGAGCTGCACTCTGACCTCCCGCCCGTCTTCCAGAGCATCCACGAGAGCACCTACCTGGTCGCACACAGGCTGACCGGACCCCTCCTTTAGAAAAGTGGCCCCTCACAACCTGCAACCGCCATTTTCCCTCAGAACTCTGAGAAGAGCACACGACAGGCCTAACTGGCAGCCATGTTGGGACTGGTGGCCATCTTAGAACTAGAACAATGACAGCACTGGTGGCCCCTTTTGGAAAGGGTCTATCCCAAAACAGGCATTGAGATGTCATCACTGAGGACATGATGCTCTTTGTAGAAATGCTACTGCCACCCTCCCCACAGCCCTGAGCTCTCTTTCTTGGGGACCCCATGTATATACAGTGGGGTGCAAAGGATTGTGGGTTCTGTCTTTGGCTTTTAAGTCTGTTCCTAAATCCTTGGGGACAATAAAGTTGAGCCTCTGCGCTTGCCTTAGGAAAGTCGACACTTTGGTACTCTACATAAAGTTGAATGTTCAAAATAATAGCTTTTGTGTTGGAGTAGACGCTTTCAATATTCATTTTCTACGCTTCAGGATAAAATATATGACCATTAAGTCACCACAATAAGTTGAAAAACAAGATTACTGCTTTCACATCTTGTGTGAGTTGCTAATAATCTTGCTGTTATCCTAACATTATGGTCAAAAGATATTGCTTTTAAAGTTATTGGGATGCAGCACACCTCACAGGAATGGTTGTTTTTAAAACCCACAGCAGTGAGAGTCAGATGGGGCGGACACTGGAGTTTTATGGGGTGGGGTGGCTTTAAATTTTTTTTTATTATGGACAATTTCCGACATATGCAAAAGTCCAGAGTGTTGTATAAAGAACACTGTGACCTTATCACCAGCTTCAGCAACTTCAACCCAGGGCCAATCCCACACCACCCTCGTGCCACCTCCCATGAGGTTTTGAAGCAGGCCCCAGATACCACAGTTGCTCCTCCTTTAGGTTCTTAACGTAGAGTTTTGTTGTCAAGTGGGAAGACCTCTTCCTGTCCAGGAAACTGGGAGATGAACTCTATCAGGGCCATTCCCCAGGAGGAGGACATACTAGTTTCCAGACATGGGCTCCAGTCTGGACACCCAACAGAATGAGCGTCTGCAACTTAATGAGGGCCTCGAGGGAGTCAACTCGGAGGCTGTGTGCAAAGCTTTGCCACCAGTGCCGCCCTGGGTCCCTGCCACCTGGGGAAAAGACACTCTACCTGCAAGAAATGACCTTCTGGAAAAAGTTCATCTGATCCTATCAGTTGATTTATTTATGGGGTGGCACATGCCTGTAATCCCACTGACAAAGGAGGCTGAGGCAGGAGGATCCCAAGTTCGAGGCCAGCGTCAGCAACTTAGGGAGACCCTAGTCTCAAAATGAAAAATATAAAAGGGCTGGGGATGTGATTCAGTTAAGCACCCCTGCGTTCAAACCCTGGTAACAAAAAATTAAATTAAATTAAAAAAGGGTTCAGATGTAGCTCAGTGCTTGTCCAGTATGAGCAAGGCTCTGGGTTCTGTCCCTCCTACTTCCCCCCCCTCCAAAAAAAAGATCCTGGATGCTACAACAGACATTGCAAAACTCCATTCCAGAGCTCAGGGACGGCATCCAAAATCTGCAATTGCCAGCCAAGAGCCAGGGACGTTCAGAGGTGCTGGATTGTGCTAGAAGGGGCCCTGGTCACAAAAAGCCAGCTGGTCTCTGCAAAGACCTTCCCAGACCACAGCTGTGCGCTAACCTGACAGAAACAGCTGTCTGCAGATGGAAGCAGGGGGCTTTCAGAACAGGGCTCCCCAACCATCCCACACACAAGGGCCACTCTTAGAAGGTCCACAGTTCCCGTCCTTGCGGTGTTTCCGGGGTCCACAAAACAATACTGAACAGAGCTGGGGGCGTGGCACAGTGGCGGAGTTCTCCTGGCCTTGGGGTGGGGGTGGGGGCGGGGGGGCGGATAGTAAAGAGCATTAAGCAAGTAGAAATTCTCCAAGGCTTGGTAATGACATATTTGACTCACCACGTCAGCATTACAAACATGGAAAATGGCCCTCTTTCTACTTGTGACACATAATAGTTATTCAGCCTAGATGTGTACAGACCGCCTGACCCAGAGATGGATCTGAGGACCCCTTTGCTGGAACCAGACAGGGGAGGCACTGCAGCCACCCACCAGTGGCCAGGGAATCCCAGGAAGCGCAGGAGGGAGAAGGCAGCTCCTAAGACAGGCTGGCAATGTGTGCGAAGAAATCAGGTTGGAGAAAATGGCTTCCCAAAGTCCTGTTGGGAGAGGCAGGAGATGGCACTTCATATGTTGATAAAGGTCAGAGACTAAGTGGTGAGTCTGGGCCACCCTGCATGTGGGGCTATTTGGTGAATGAAATCCCCTTCTCAAAAATGTTGTGCCCACACCCGGTGCCTTGTCCTGTTCTGGACTGGCAGGGTGGCCTGGGGAAAGTCAACGCTAAACTATGCGGTTTGAGGAAGCAACTGTGGGAAAGCCAGCCGTTCTGCCACTGCTACCTGGCCTCCTTTGCTGCCCTCCCAGCTAGGTTGTGTCATCTCCTGGGCCTGCAGCCTCAGGGCCTGTCTATCCAGCCTCAGGACCTTTGCACTGCCTTCTCCAGCCTTGGAAAGCCCTCCCCCACTGCGCTCATCTAGTTAACTCCTTCTTATCTGCCCAGCTTCAATTTAATGTGGCTTCTGCAGAACAGACTTCTCAGACTGCCAAGTTGGCCTAAGTCAGGACCTTTATGCTCTCTCAGACTCCTGATGTCATGGTTCCATGACAGACACAGGTGGCAGTTGTGTCCCTTTCTCAGGTGTCAGCTCTGCAAGGACAAGCATGGGGTCTCTTTGCTTCATTCCAGTGGCCCTAGTGCCCATCGGTGCCTCCCATGTGAGCCATGCTCGATGTATGCTTGTTGAGGAAATAAAGGTTAAAAAAATGTTCATTTTTAATTATCTTTTCCTAATTTCAAAAAGCAGTATGTTCCTTCCGTAAATGTGAAAAAAAAAAAAAAAGAGTAGGGTGATGCGCGTCTGTAATCCCTGTGGCTCGGAAGGCTGAGGCAGGAGGAGTTCAAAGCCAGCCTCAGCAACTTAGTGAGGCGCTAAGCAACTCAGTGAGACCCTGTCTCTAAATAAAATACAAAATAGAGCTGGGGGTGTGGCTCAGTGGTCAGTGCCCCTGAGTTCAATCCCTGGTACCAAAATAAAGTAATAATAAATAATAAGTATATATCTTTGAGAAAGAAAATTAACCACATTTACAAAGATAAGAATTTTGTATGCCTTCCCTTTCGAGATCCTTCCCTAGAAACTTTTTGTTTTCTAAAACCGAGACTCTATTGCATACACAGTAGAGAGCATTATGGATAACAATTATTTCTCAAAAACGTGACTGTACATTCCCTTTATTCTTTTTTCTGTCTTCCCCTCCCCCCCCTTAACCTTAGCATGTGGCCACTGTAGAAAATTTGGGGAATTACCAAAAAAAGCTGCAAAAAAGAAATGTCAATGACCTATAATTGCCTGCTAAGGAATTTCTAAGGGTAACCTGGCCCCGTGTTTCCTTTTAGTGTTTTTTTCTATGCATAAATTTTGTCGCGTTTATTTCTGATACAATCACACACATAAAATAAATACCCAGGCGATCCCCAACCAGAAAGAGACAAAAAGTGTTTCCGGTGGGGTTTTCACCTGGGCACCGGCTTCTCCAAGCTGCTCAAGTTGGAAGGTGTCCTCTGGGGTGGGCGGGCCGCTGGGGACCTCTGGCCTCCATCCCCACCCCGCCCCCACCCGCCGCTGGCCCCGGGTCTTTTGTTGGCCCCGGGCCTCCCGCGAAGCCATCGGGCCTGGCCTGCTTCTGTAACCCGATCCCCTTCAACCCCCGCCATTCTTGCAGATTTTCTTAACAAGGCCAAATTTATGTGTCCCACCGGGAACCCGAGCTGCCGGCCTCCCCCTCCGGCCTCCCCCGCCGGAGCCCACCCACCGCCACCCCCAGAGCCCCGGGGCATTTCCAAGGGGGTCCGCGGGCTTTGATGACAGCGAAGGCCCTGGATGGCAGGTCGGAAACCCCACCTCTCCCCGCTCTGGGTTCTCAAGACCAGAGTCATCAACAGGAAGCGGCCACCGCGCCTGGGGGGCGGCGGGCGGGGCTGCGCGGCCCGGAGTCGGAGAAAGCCAGAGGCGAGACAAGGGTCCCCAGGGCCACCTCGTCCCGGCTCTCCTCCTGCAGGGGTGCCGGCTGTCATTTACACATGGACTTGGCAGCCAGGCTCTAAGTGATTCAGAGCTCAGGTGACAGACAGAGGGCAGGGCGTGGGGGAGGGGCGGGGGACAGTCCCCCACTAAAGGCCCTGGAGGTGGGGCGCAGCGCCCCGTCCCGATCTGCTGGGAATGAGGGTCACCTCAACCCTCAAAGCCCTGCTGGAGGCTCCCATGGCAGGAATCTGGCCCCCAGCCTAGAGCTGGGGCACACGTCCCTGCCAAAGAAAGCTGTCCCCAAGTGAAGTCGCCAGAAAACGCCTTCCTGGAGGAGCGAGCACCGGAAAAATGAGCTTCCCGGTGCAGCTGGACAGTTCCTCGGCCTCCGCTGCTCCGGAAGCATCACTTCCGGAGGCTTCTGCTCGCACCAACAATGGTGGGGCCAGTACCCGGCAGGTCGGGGCAAAGACGGGCCTCCTGGGTGGGGTGCCGTGGAGCAAGGCACACCAGGGCCGCACCCCGGGTCCATTTCGCTCAAAGGCGTCATAGGCCTTGGCTTCCAGTTCCTTCCTGAAGCCCGTAGAGCGCTGAAGAAGATGTATTGTGAGGCCCGAAGGTATTCCTTGGTCAGGTGACTTTGGGAAACAGGGTGGGGTAGCCTTGATGGCCCCAACCCTTTACCCCTCCCGGGATCCATGCCTTTTTTTAATATTTTCTTTATAACTAGGAATCGAACTCAGGGGCCCTTAACCATTGAGCCACATTCCCAGACCTATTTTGTATTTTATTTAGAGACAGGGTCTCACTGAGTTGCTTAAGAGTGTTGCTAAATTGCTGAGGCTGGCTTTGAACTCGAGATCCTCCTGCCTCAGCCTCCCAAGCGGCTGCAATGACAGGCATGCACTACAAGCACCCACTGAATCCAGGCACTTTGCCTGAATTTTGCAGGGTGCTCCTGTTGTGGGGAAGGTTCCCTGCTCAGCCTCCGGACTCGGCCATGTGATTAGGCCAGTGCCATGCCAGCAGGCATGAAGAAAGCTAGCACTTGACCACTGGCTCTCTTGGGCCCACCCGGGGCCTGATTGCAGGGCAACAGGAGGGACACAGCAGACCGGCCCTAGTCATCCCAGGAGGACCAGATCAGACACACCTCCAGCCACCAGGGCCAAGCACCGCAGAGATGCCCAGCCAAACCCCAGGCATATGGTGGGAGGTCCCTGAGGTGTGTGTTTCGCAGCATTGTTGAAGCAGATGACAACTGAGAGTACCCTGCACACCACGACCCTCCAGGAGAAGGGTGAAAAGCACATTAGCATAGTAAAGGTGCCCAGAGTCCAGGAGAAACCGGCTTAGCCTCACTGAACTCTGCTGATCCCAAACTATTTGCTCATGAACTTTTTTTTTTTCCCCTAGTAACACCTTAAGGAAACACTAATGAGGGCTCCCTCCTCATTTTAAGTTTCTTTCTCTCTTTCTTTTTTAATTTCGTACTTGGGATTGACCCAGGGGCACTTTACCCCGGAGCCACATCCCCAGCCCTTTTTTAGTTTTATTTTGAGTCAAGGTCTTGCTAAGTTGCTTAGGGCCTCCTTAAGCAGCTGAGGCTGGTCTCAAACTTGTGATCCTCCTGTCTCTGCCTCCAGAGTGGCTGGGATTATAGGCCCACTATGCCTGGCCCACCCCTTGTTTTATAAATGATGAAACCAGACCCAGAAAGGGAGTTCTCCCGGCTTCTGGGCAACAGTTTTTTCTCCTCAGTGACACTGCCATTTGCTGTCGGCAAGGTTGCTATCTCCCTGGACCGAATCAAGGTCTGAGCCACACAACCTCCTATTTGACTCTTTGCTCTATGTTTTTTTTCTAATTCGATAAGAAAGTTTGAATGAGTACCAACTGTGTTCAAGGAACAATGCTAGGCACCCGGGACAGAGAAAAGTCACCATCCTGACCATCAAGCAGCTGACAAACTAGTGGCAGAGGAAGGCAAAGGGAACAAGGGTGACAATCTATTGGGAGAAGTACTGTGATGGGAAAAGCATTGGGTGCTATGGGGTGGGAGGGTGACATAGCAGGGAAAGCTGCACGGAAGAGGTGACATCTGATCTGGGTGTGGAAGAAATAGTGAGTAGGAGCCAGGCTCGGTGGTGCATACCTGTAATCCCAGGGGTGCAGGAGGCTGAGGCAGGAGGATCACAAGTTGGAGGCCAGCCTCAGCAACTTACTGAGGCCCTAAACAACTCAGTGAGACTCTCTGTCTCTAAATAAAATATATATTAAAAAGGGGGGTTGCTGGGGATGTGGCTCAGTGGTCGAATGTCCCTGGGTTCAATCCCTGATACAAAAAAAAAAAAGTAAGAATTACCTATATAAGAAGGACGAGCTCAGATGGACCAGGGCAGGGTGGAGGCAAGGGGGAGGGCTCAGAGGCCCTGGGAGTGAGAGCTGTCAGGGGTCAGGGGTCACTTGAAGAGAATAGATCCACTCCAGCCAGTCGAAACAGAAAAGGATTCCTTGCGGGGTATTAAGAGGCTAACTGGATTATTTGGAGAGCTGAAGAAGGCCACTTGATGCTGACGAAAGTTTCCCAAAGCCACACCACAGAACTGAGCCACCACCCTCAGGAAGCCATTCCACAGTTGAAGCCATGTGGCCTGAGCCATGATCCATAGGGACAAAATGCCTTCCTCTCTCTCTTGGATGGAGATCCAAACTCAAGTCTCCCACAAGAACATCTCCCGGGCGGAACCTCCTCACGCCTGCAACCCTAGCTGCAAGGGAGTCTGGGAAATGGACTGTTTTGCTGCCTAAAGGAAGCTGACATGATGTCAAGCCACCAGACCTCTCCAAAGTTCCCCTGAAGGGAAACAAGCCCAGGGCTTATTGTGGTGGAAAAAGCCTCAACTCTTAGGGGTTCTTTATGGGGTGTCCCTCATGGTCACCCTCCGGCCCCCCCACTTCTAGGCATACCAGAGGCGCTCATTAAGACCTCCAGAACGCCCCAGCATATCTCAATCGGCCTCCTCGCCACTCGATCTCTGGGGTGGGCGGGTATCAAGATGAATAAACGCAAACTCTTTTTCGTTTTCTTTTCCTTTTTTTTTTTTTTTTCGGTTTTGCCTGGAATAAATTGCTACTTTCTCGAACACACAGAAGGTGTATTATTATGAAGGTGTTCTGTATTATTACTGAGAACAATTATTCAGAAGCCTAGAGCTGACTAGGTTATATTCTCGGAGGAGAAATTCCAGAAAGCATTCCTCATTCACTTTTTTTACTTGCAAAAATCACCTTTCCGTTCCCTCTAGTGGCTTTCCACTCCAAGAAGGGACTCCATACTCCACGCTCCTGCTCCCACCGCCACAGGAGGGAACGGCTGACTGGGGAGGCAGGGATCTCCATTCTGATCCCCAAGCCAGTGAGCAGTCCCTGGACAGGGCCTAGATGGAGCCCTCCACAGGAAAGGCCTTGGCAATGAAGATTCAGCTTGGGAAAGAAAACAAGAGTGTTTTCAGAGAAGTCCCAGGCCTGCTGCTCATGATGGAATCCCCACCTGCCCAGGCCTCCCTGGAAGTGACAGGTCAGGTGGCAGGGTGCTCTCCTCCACTGTCCAACCGAAGCACGCTCGCTCTGCCCTAGCATCAGGAAGGCACTGCCCCTGGATCAGACATCTGTCCAAACCCCACAGGAGGCGCGGGAGGCCTAATTAATTAATGTCTGTGGGGCACCTGTATGGCCTCAAATGAGAGGCGGAAGGCGACCACAAGCCCCATTAATTACCACTGCTGACGGAGCTCCGGCCCACCTCCCCTTTCATTTCAGCCGGTTGCCCAATCTCTGGGCAAAGTCAGGCAGGAACCAACTGACTGGGACGCTGACAGGGAAGAAAAGCCCGCTGAGCCCAGAGGTCCTGGCCAGAGCCTCAGCTCCCTGCAAACGCTCAGAATCACTGGAGGGTTTCTGTGCATGACCAGTTTCCTCAGAAAAAAATGACTCTATTCCTCAGAGTATACAAATGTCTTCTCCAAACGTTTTTCTCTCCTCAGAACAAGGTACTAGAGTTAAGTTGAGACATTCACCTAAAACTCTAGCCCCTGCCCTGTGTGGTGGCGCACACCTGTGATCTCAGCATTTGGGGAGGCTAAGGAAGGAGGAACAGAAGTTAGAGGCCAGCCTCAGCAATTTAGAAAGGCTGTAAGCAACTCAGTGAGACCCTGTGTCTAAATAAAATATAAAAAGGGTCTGAGGATGTTGCTCAGTGGTTAAGCACCCCAGGTTCAATCTCTGGTACAAAATAAATAAGTGAGTAAATAAATAAATAAATAGAACAAACTCTGGTCCTTGCTTTAAAGGGGACTGGATCCCTCGTGACTGTCTGCAAACTTCGAGGACCATGTTTATTTATTTGATAGTGGAGTTGGAACCCAGGGCCACTTTGCCAATGAGCTACATCCCCAGTCCTTTTCTTATATTTTATTTTGCCACAGGGTCTCTCTCGCTGCTGGCCTCCAACTTTCGATCCTCTTGCCTCAGCCCCCTCACCCCCAGTCTCTGGGATTACAGGCGTGGGCCATTGTGCCTGGCTCCAAGGACCATATTTAAATGCGCCAAGGTCAAATTCAGATTCCAACGCCCATCTCCTTCTTGACTTCTCTGTTTTTCTTCCCCATTCTTTACCATCACCCCTGGGGAGAGGGAAGGAAAGCGGGAACAGGTTGATGAGTGAGAACCTGGTTTTCCATAAGTCAGTGAAGGCACGACCATCCCTAAATGGAGTGGGGAACAGGAAGGGCTGTTTCCCACAGGGCTCCTTGTGTATTTTATTTCATAAGAGGTTACATTGAGTGTTTAATGTTCAAGCTCCAAGGACACCCTCTGGCCAGCTCATCACCCTGGATGGAAGTTCAAGGTTGCCCCAGCCTTCCTTGTGCACAGGCCGCCAGAGCCAAAGGGCTCTGGGAACTAGCAATGTGGACACACTAGAGCATGCAGGGAAGCTGGAGGTGGCCACTCAAGGTCAGAGAGAACAGGATGTGTAGGACCTGGGCCTGCTTGACCAAAGTCTGTAAAGTCGGCAGCCTGTGCCCCAGGCTTGTGTGGACAAAATCTGTGTGGCTATTGCCACCTTCTTCCCTGGCCGAAAGTCTCCTGACCCAGAAGAGGGAGGTGCAGAGCAAGCCAGAAAGGTAGCAGGAATGGCGTCCCCGCTGGGGAGGTGCGAGGAGGTTATGTGAGCACTCCCAGGAGGACCCTGGCACCCCTTCTCAGAGCCTGGGCCCCGCCCTCCTTCTCCAGCCACCTCCTGCTTTTCTCTCCAACCCCCACCGCTTTCCGGTGGGGGGAGGGGGGACACAATGAGCTAGGAGTTGTGAGTGCAATGGCCCAAGCCACCAATCTTGCCTCTCTGGGTGACAGCACAGGCTTGTTTTCTTTACCTTTCCTGACCTCCCAGGCTCCAGCCACATGGCTCAGGCAGAGAAAAGCCCCGAGGCCTGGCAGCCTTCAGAACCGGGGAGAGACCTGGAAACACCACAAGAAGAACCGGCAGCCTTCATTATTAATACCAGGGTTAATATTTAATGTCACAAAACTGCAACTCTCTTCTTCGCGCGTCATTACACCTAACCCGGTCAAACTGACCAGGACTCTCCCAACCCAGCACCCCCTAAAGCTCCATGCCAAGACCAAAACAGTAGTTTAGATTTCCTTGAAATTTTAGATGCAAAATGAATTCTCAAAAATGTAAATTCGCCAGGTGCGGTGGCACATGCCTATAATCCCAGTGGCTTGGGGAGGCTGAGGCAGGAGGATCAAAACTTGGAGGCCGGTCTCAGCAACAGTGGGGTGCTAAGCAACTCAGCAAGACCTTGTCTCTAAATAAAATATAAAAAGGACTGAGCATGTGGCTCAGTGGTTAAGTGCCCTTGAGTTCAATCCCTGGTAACAACAACAAATTCAAATGAAATAAGGCTGATTTTTTTTCTTGCTTTTGAAATTAAATCTATTCTCTAAACATTGCCGATATTCTGGGTTCAAGTGCCAGAACATTTGATACACGGGGCAAGGAATAAGTACAACCCTTGATATAGCAAAGGTTTATTCCTCTTGAGTATTTTGCGTGGGGTTAATATTCTGGCAGTATTTTTTTTTTTTTTTTTTTTTTTTTTTTTAGTTGTAGACGGACACAATACCTTTATCTTATTTATGTATGTGTATGCGGTGCTGAGGATCGAACCCAGGGCCTCACACGTGCAAGACAAGTGTCCCCCCACCGAGCTGCAGCCCATGCCCTGGGAGTCTTTCTCAGCCACTAGCTCTGTGGCGTGAATGCCCTCAGCTAAATCCCGGGGATCTGATGGACATCCTGAGATAAAGTCAAGATATCGAAAGAGCAGGAACATCTACCACTTAAGCAATCGGCTAATTCTTAACTATCAAAACCAACCTGTTTCTCAACCTGGGGCACTACTAGCATTTGGGAAGGGACACTCCTCTATTACACAGGACTGGCCTGCTCACTAACCCCAGAATGGTCCCTTGACATTGTGACCACACAAAACACCAAGGACCCATTTCCAAACGCTGCCAGATGGCAGGGGGTACAGCCCCCGAGTGAGAACCCTTGATCTGGGGGCACCGGGCTGCAGTTGCCTGGGTCAACTCTTTGGCCACCACAGAGGTGTCAAAGCAAATTCAGATTTTTCCAAGGCCAGCAGATGGGAGGGAGCCATCCTCAGATCAAGGTGGTGAAGGTGGCAAGGTCTGAGGTTTGGCGACCTAAGGAGAGCCAAAACAGTATCCTACCCGCACCCCACTCCACCTACAGCCCACCCTGACCCCACGGGACCCCAGAGCGGCAGTCCCCTCCCCTCCCTGCAAACAGCAGGCTGCCACCTCCATTGGGGATAGGAGTGGCCAGGACTTGCAAAGCTTTCATCTTTAAGACTTCAAAGAACAGCCTAGAAAAAATGCCCCAGGCACAATTTTCCAGGATCCAGGAAACTGAATGATTCACCTGCGCTGGCACCAGCCTAGGTCCCGCCTCGCCTCCTTAGACTTGAACCACACCTATCAGACCTCACCTTAGCACTGGCTCAAGGCAGACATTCTTAAAAGGACCCGTTCCCTACCAAGCTGGGTGCAGTGACACAAGCCTGCAATCCCAGCAACTGGGAGGGCTGAGGTAGGAGGATGGGAAGTTCAAGGTCAGCTTCAGTAATTTAGGGAGACCCTATTACAAAATAAAATAAAAAAGATGCCAGGTGTGGTGGCGCATGCCTGTAACCCCAGCAGTTCAGGAGGCTGAGACAGGAGGATCATGAGTTCAAAGCCAGCCTCAGCAAAAAGTGAGGCCCTAAGCAACTCAGTGAGACCCTCTCTCTACATAAAATACAAAATAGGGCTGAGGATGTGGCTCTGTGGTTAAGCATCCCTGAGTGTAATCCTGGATACCAAAAAAGAAAAGAAGAAAGAAGTTTGATAGTTTGTGAATTTTTTTTTATCAAGCTAAACATTGACCCCACGACCTAGCCATTCTACTCCTAGGTATTCACCCAAGAGAAACGCAATCATACACACACAAATGTGTTACATGAACATTCCTAGCAGCTTTCTTTATTATAGCCTCAAACCGGAATGGATAAATAAATGGCGATGTATTCCTACATTGGGATTCTTCTTACTGATGATAGGGAACGGACTACCAGAATATGCCAGATGATTCCATTTATATTAAAATTCTAGAAAATGCGAACTATTTTAAGTGATGGAAAGCAGATCAGTGGTTGCTTGGGGGCGAGGCATTGGGAGAAGAGGCTGGAGGGATTCTGAGGAGACACAAGGAAATTTGGGGAGGCAATGGATTTGTTCACTGTTTTGATTGTGGTGATTTCATGGGTGTGTGCACATATTGAAGCTTATCAAATTCCATACTTTAAATATTGCTGGGTGTGGTGGTGCATGCCTGTAATCCCAGTGGCTTGGGAGGTTGAGGCAGGAGGATCGCAAGTTTGAGGCCAGCCTCAGCAACTTTGTGAGGCCCTAAGCAACTCAGCAAGATCCTGTCTCTAAATAAAAAATAAAAACAGGCTGGAGATGTGGCTCAGTGGTTGACCACCCTTGGGTTCAATCCCTGATACCAAAAAATAAATAAATATGGTTTATTGTGTATCAATTAAATCTCAATAAAGCTGATTTTTTAAAAGATGAGTATTTTACTACATGAAAAATATGCCTCCTTTTTTTTTTGGAAGTGGGGAGTACCAGGGATAGAACTCAGGGGCACTCGACCACTGAGCCCCATCCCCATCCCTATTTTGTATTTCATTTAGAGACAGGGTCTCACTGAGTTGCTTAGGGCCTCACTAAGTTGCTGAGGCTGGCTTTGAACACTTGATCCTCCTGTCTCAGCCTCCGGAGCCGCTGGGATTACAGAGGTGTGCCACCATGCCCAGCTATCTCCATTTTTTAAATGCTAGAATCATCCATCATCCTTCTTTCCAAACACACACACGCAAACATAGGGGTCCCAGAATTCCACATATCATCCAAGCCATGGGATGAAGCAAGAAAAATCCTACTTTAAGCCCAAGGCAGCAACATAAATGTGGATGGCACACTGCAGAAGTGCCTGGCAGGCAAGTGTATGTGGCAGAGCCAGACCTGCTTTCCCCCATGTGGCCCCGGCTCTCACTTATATCACAGACTAAAGGGCTGACATAAAAAACAGGCAATTATCCCCAGGGTAACTAGGGTGGTGCACGGATTTCCCCCCATCTCCACCTTCCTTCTGTCTGCTTCTCTGTGTTCCTCTTCCTTCTCAGGGGTGACTATTCTCGGCAGGAACTCCAAACCAGCTACCAAAATACTGCACCGTGACAACTTCATCTCTTAATTACAGTAAACATTTACATAATGCTCAGGCCTTGCCAGTGCAGAAAGATTCGTTAATGCAGAAACGCGCCCTTCAACCATCCCGTTTTATTACACAAACCCCCCCGGGGACCCGAGCAGCCCAAGATTTGCAAAAGATGATGGAGAAATTGGCGGAGATATTAAGCCCCTTTCCAGGTGCAATTAAAAGTGGGACCGAGAGCCTCCTGCTCCCAAAGACGCATGTTTCTTTCGTTTGGAATTGGCACAGAAAGCATCCCCCGTACCTGATCGTCCATTGATGGCTAACATTTGCTGGAGATGGGGTTTTCTTTTCATTCTCATTTTCGTCTTTCCATTTCTGAATTGACAACCCCGCAGGTTTGGCTGTGCGGTCTAATATTTCCACCGTCGCCCAAGCGCGGGGCCTTGGAAATAAGCCTGAGCAACAAAGATCCCCATAAACATTATGAACATTCTCCTTGCTTCGAGCCTTCAATTCTTCAATACAGGCCCTCTCTGCAGGGACCAACTTTAATCACATCGCCTCGAGCAACAGCCAGCTCGCCTGAGGAGGGGCAGCCCAGGCCAGGCGAGAGAAGGCGGGGATGCCAGGGCAGGCTCCCCACTTTCAGGAGGATCCAGAATAGCATGCAAGGAAGGTCACCTAAGGAGGGAGAGGAATGCATCAAACCTGGGCTTTTGCAGGGAGCGGTGGTGCACACCTCTAATCCCAGCGGCTCAGGAGGCTGAGGCAGGAGGATCGTGAGTTCAAAGCCAGCCTCAGCAACATCAAGGCCGTAAGCTAAGCCACTCAGTGAGACCCTGTCTCTAAATAAAATACAAAATAGGGCTGGGGATGGGGCTCAGTGGTTGAGTGCCCCTGAGTTCAATCCTTGATACCCAAAATAAATAAATAGAGAGAGAGAGAAATAAATATTAAAAAGGGCTGGGGATGTGGCTCAGTGATTAAGCGCCCCTGAGTTCAATCCCTGGTACACACACACACAAAAAAAAAAAAAACTGGGTTTTTTTCCCAGACTCCTCCTCTCCCTCCAGCTCTCAGCCTCTTCCTGGATGTCATCGTGGGAAAAGTGGCACCTCCTTCCTGTGCCTCAGTAGCCCTGTCTGTTAAGCTATGCTAACGGGGCCCACTTTGCCGGGATGTTATGTGACTGTCATGAGGTACCCCCGTACAGAGCCCTCAGCCAGGGCTGGCAGATCAGTCCTGCACCGTGCTTGGTGGCTACTCAGAGGTACCATTATTATTTTCTCACAATCACTGGTATTATTGCCATACCTCTCAGACCTTAGGAGGCAAAAAGGATCGCTCATGTCACCTTGCTAGCAATGAAATGACACTCAAGTGCCCTTGCATCCTCCTTGAGCAACACATGTGACCTGAAAGAGGAGCCTACACCAAATCGGCTTATGAAGTACACCTCTGGGGTCCCTCTCAGATTGGCAAGAAAGGACCCTGGGCTGACCGGGGTAAAGGGGCAGCTCTGAGCAGAGGGCTGGCTTGGCTGCCTGGTGGGAGAGAGGTGAGTTGGGGAGGGTGTGGGATGGAGGCAATGCGGAGGACCAGGCCAATCATGAGCCTGGAGAGAAGTTTCAGCATCTACAAAGAGCCGCGTACAGTGGTGCCTGCCTGTAATTCCAGTAGCTTGGGAGGCTGAGGCAGGAGGATCGAGAGTTCAAAGCCAGCCTCAGCAACAGCGAGGCCCTAAGCAACTCAGGGAGACCCTGTCTCTAAATAAAATACAAAATAGGGCTGAGGATGAGGCTCAGTGGTCGAGTGCCCCTGAGTTCAATCCCCAGTATCAAAAAAAGGGAGGAGGGACTACAGATGTAGCTCTGTAGTTAAGGCCCTGGGTTCAATCCCTGGTTCCCCCCCCCCAAAAAATAGAACTCTTTGACCTTGAGTCATAGTATGAAACTTTGCACACACACAGCCACCTCACTAGACAAAAGGTTTGCAAAGCACTACTCCTTGTGACGCACTCTGCAATCCTCCATTCTCTTCTTCCCTATTCTAGCTCAATCATCTCACTGGTGGCTGTGACCCACATAATTGATTTTTATGGCCCACTAATGTGTTCTGACCCACAACTAGAAAAATACTAGCTTATGCACTAAGAAAACTGATGATATCAGTAACAAGGAGTGCAGAGTCGTGGGGAAGCTAGCTCCAGGTAACAATAACAAACTTTCAGCAGCTCTGCGTCCCCAAGGACCTGGGTGTCCCCATTTGCCTGCAACATTGGCTTCAGATCAACCTCTGGCTAAGACTGGTTGGTGTCTTTGGAGGTCATGAGGTGTTCAGGGGCATCCTTGGTGATACATCTGAGCAGACACGAGTTCAGAGGAAGAAAAGGCAGGTTAGACTTAGAGCACCTTTTGTAGGAGCCAGCCAGTATTTCCCAGAAGCCCCCAGAAGATCTATCTTCTCATTGTTCCGAACTGAGCCACAAGTCCACCTCCGACCCAATCCCCAGCAGGAGAAATAGATTCACCACCTAGGGAGATGATAGGTGTCAAAGATTCAGCCATGTGATCCTCTCCACAAGCCCACAGGGGCATGCCCTCATCATGGATGCCAGCCAAGAAATGCAGCCCTGGGGTTTTCAGCAGAGGTGACGAGGTTAAACAGACAGGTGTCCTCAGTGGCCTCCCAGGGCTAATGCTGGACTGTGCCGTGGGAGGTATGCTGGATACGGACCAACATGGACAATGTGTGGGAACTAGCTACCCTGACCATGATGTGGAGGCTGGCCCTTGGAGGGTGGCATGGAAGACTGAGGACAGGGTGCCTGTTAGCACCCAGTCCCAGTCCCACCTCTAGAAAAGACCCACATGGGACACTGAGTGAGGCAAGGCAGCCACAAGTCAGGATGTAGGTAACGGAGGGCAGGAAAGTTTTTCAGAGGGGCCAGGCCTGGAAAAGTGGGGTGGCATAGAACCAGGATGAGTTGGAAGCGGGGTTCAATCTACAAGAAGGAACATGGAAGCTATCTTAGTACATTTTGTGCTGCTACAACAGAATGCCACACACTGGGTAACTACAAAGAACACAAGTTTATTGCTCCCTGCCTGAAGACTGGGAAGGCCAAGATCAAGGTGCCAGCATCTGATGAGGCTTTCTGGTTGCATCATCACATGGCAGAAGGAAGAAGAACAAGAGAGGGACAACTCTGTTCTCAGATGATAGAAGAGCAAAACCATTCCTTGAGCTGGGTTTGTTTTGTTTTGCTTTGTTGATACTGGGGATTGAACCTGAGGGTTCTTAACCACTGAGCCACATCCCCAGTCCTTTTTGTTTTTTATTTAGAGACAGGGTCTCCATAAGTTGCTTAGGGCCTCACTAAGTTGCTAAGGCTGATCTTGAACTTGGGATCCTCCTGCATCAGCCTTCTAAACTGCTGGGATTATAGACATGTGCACCAGGCCTTGCCCCCCACTTGAGTCTCCCCTGCACCCTTGAGCCTTTTTGATAGGGCACTAATCCATTCATGAGGATGGAGCCCACATGACCTAAACTCTTTCCATTAGGCCTTACCTCCCTATAATGTTGCACTGGGGATTCAGATTCAATATGACTTTTTCTTTTTCTTTTTTTTTTTTTTTTTTTTTGGTTCCGGGGATTGAACCCAGGAGCATTCAATCCCTGGTATAAAAAAAAAAAAAAAAAGATTCTAGTGCAAGAAGTTCACATATGCTTCAATTATCTATGGCTGGGCAAGGGAGCACCCCAATACTTGGCGGATTAACATAAACATTTATTTGCTCATAATTTTATAATTTGGGCATCAGCTGGGGCAGCTTGACTGGAGCTTGAAGACCTATTTCGTGAGGAGCCAGCAATTCAGTGCAGGCCGTTGCCTGGCAGCTCGACTGAGGCCCAATGCTCCCCTGCAGGGGCCTCCCCATGCGATGTGGTGGCTTGGACTCCCCCCGAGCACAGCGACTGGGTTCCAAGACAGAGCAGAAGCTGCCAGGCCTCTTAAGGTCTAGGCCAGACCTGGCATAGCACCCTGGCACCATCTGCTACTGGTCAAAGGAGTTCCAGGCCCAGCCCAGATTCTAAGGGGTGGAGGACACCTTGCTCCTTTCCTAGGGCTGCCATAACAGATTGCCACAGCCTAGGTGACTTTGAACGATAGAAATTCATGCTCTCACAGTTCTGGTGACCAGATGTCCAAATTCAAGGTGCCGGCAGGGTTGGTTTCTTTGTGGTGGCTCATTCTGGCCTCTGGTGATCTCCGGCCGTCCTTGCCATTCCTTGGTGTCTGCTATATCACCCAGGCCTCCACCTCTACAGGGTGGTCACATGGCACATCTATGTGTCTGTCTCTGCATCTTCACATGGCCCTCACCTGAGTGTCTCTGTGTGCAGATCTGTTCATAGGAAGATACCCAGTCACAGCTGGGTGCAGTGGTGACTTCCTGTAATCCCAAGAGCTCCAGAGGCTGAGGCAGGAGGATCACAAGTTCAAGGCCAGCCTCAGCAACTTAGCAAGGCACTTAGTGACTCAACAAGATCCTGTCTGTAAATAAAAAAATACAGAAAGGGCTGTGGATGTAGCTCAGTGATTAAGGGCCCCTGGGTTCAATCCTTGGTACCAAAAAAAGAAAAAAAGAAGGGAGATACCAGTCATTGCATTTGAGGGACCCTATTTCCAAACAAGGTCACACTTACAGGTACCACGGGTGGGGACCTCAACATATCTTTTGGGAGTACATAGTTCAATCAATAACAACAACCTAAAATAATAATAATAACAACAACAACCTGCCTCTTAGACATACAAAGAATCTGCTGCCGTCATTTTGTGCCACAGTCGGAGAACAACGCCAGGAAGGGAAGCCATAGGGAAGGAACGAGAAGGGAGGGGACCTGTTAAAGCTTAAGCAATCAAGGCAGCTGTTAGTGTGGGCCCTGGAGCCCAGTCCTACTGGGGACCTCCGGGAGACAGTGGGGAACTCAGTTTTCCCCAACCAAAAGACAAGGCATCTGCCACCGATGGTTTTCATTCTGGCAGCCTGCCCTTTGTGCAAGAAGACTAAGCCACAGAAAACGCCCTGTGGCAGCCACGGGTGTTTACAGAAGTGGTCTCCCGAGCACTGAGGCCAGGCTCAGGCAGGCAGGTGGGGCACCCAGAGTGTCTGCTACAAGGGGCAGGTCAGGGCAAGCCACGCGCAGGGGCAGAGGTACCTCATGGCAACGCTCTAATCCCTCAGATTGAACCACTAGTAGAGGTCTGGGGGTGGGGGGCATGGGAAGACAGAAATGAACCCCAGGGGCTACTCCACAACCCTTTGAATCCAAGGCTGGAAAGCAAGGGGGGCAGAACATGGCTTTTTCATGGGTGGGCCGCTGGGAGCCCCGTTGGGGGCAGGATGAAGGCCTGTCACTAGGCCCAGGCTGTGGCTCTCAGCCAGGATCTTGGGCAGGCCCAGGACTCAGGGCTCAGCCTCAGGAGAGTGGTTTCCTGGCCTGGAAAGTTTGGGGTGGGGGTGGACCTAACCACATTGGTTCTTAGGGGGGGGCTAAAGTCTAGCCTGCGTCAGATCTAAACGAGGCTGGATCACCCAAGTGGTTCCACATGGCAGCTGCTGAGACCCAGGCCTTAGGAAAACATGGCCCATCAAGGGGAGGTGAGCAGCAGAGAGGGGAAACGGTTCTGTCAGCTTCTCCCTGCTGTTCACCTTCCCTTGATGGCCCCCCAAACCCTCCCAGGCTCTCGTGGCCAGCAAGGCTGCCTGCAGAACGCACAGCCGTGACTTTCTCATGAATGATTTTAAATGATTCGTGCTCTGTCCGTGGGGGGAAATCAAGTATTGAAAATCCACCAGAAGCTGCAGCCCACGGAGGGCTGTCCTGACAGCATTGCCACTGGCGTTCAAACCGCAAGGGGTCCTGGGAGAGAAACAAGCTCCCCAGGCCAAGCCAGGCATGAGCCTGAGGCCATCCCCTCTGAAAATCAGGCCACGGTGCCCCCACTCCGGGCCTCTCGCAGGCATGGGCTCGTTTAATCCTTGCAGCCCGGCTGCAGCTCAGCCGTTCATTATGCAATGAATAATCACAAAGCACTTGCTATATGTCACTTGCTGTTCTAGGCCCTAGGAAACTGTAGTGAGCAAAACAGATTTTTTTTTAAAATCCCCAGAGCCACGGAGCTTACATCCATGTGGGGGAGAAAAGTAGCACACAAATAAATAGGCCAGACCTATAGAGGGTATCATGGTGGCCGGTGGGAAGGGGACATGGAACAGGGAGGCAAATAGTGAATGCTGGCACTGGAAGCTTGGGGAAGGGGACAGGATTCAGAAAAGTGACAGGGACTTACTGAGAAGTTGACACTTCAACAAAGACCTTACAGAGGTACAAGAGGGATCCCTGGGGATCAATAGACAGAGAAGGAGAGGGAACAGCATAATAGCAGGAGGAACAGCAAAATCCCCGAGGGAGCCAGGCACCGTGGCGCATGCCTGTAATCCTGGCAGCTTGGGAGGCTGAGGCAGGAGGATCAAAAGTTCAAGGCCAGCCTCAGCAACTTAGCGAGACCCTGTCTCTAAATAAAAATATTTTTTAAAAGGGCTAGGAATGTGGCTTAGTGGTTAAGTGGCCCCTAGGCTCTCTCAGATAATGTAGAAATGTTCTGGAACATTCTTCACAGACAGGATGTGACTTGGGTTTTAGGGGATCCTTCTGGAAGCTGTAATCAGAACAGACTGTGGAGGAGACAGGAGAGAGGGCAAACGGAGGTCACCAGTGAAGAGACTAGAGGACCAGTAATTCTCTCCACGCAGATACTGAGAAGCACGCAGCTGTAGTTGGAAATGTTATTTTAGGCCAGCATGGTGGTGTGGGCCTGTAATCTCAGCAACTCCAGAGGCTGAGACAGAAGGACGGCAGGTTCAAGCTCAGCCTGGGCAACTTATTGAGACCCTATCTCCAAATAAAAAATCAAAAGGGCTGGTGATGTGGCTCAGTGGTAGAGCGACCCTGGGTTCCATCCCCAGCACCAAAAGCAAAATTCACACTCACTTCCCACGTGACCATGTGCGTAGCTCCTTGGTTTTCTATTACTGTGTAACAAATGACACGAACCAGCAGCTTGAAATTCCACCCATTTATTACCCCCCAGTCCTAGAGGTCAAGAAGTCCAGGTGAACTTGATTGTCTGTGCTGGATCTTACAAGACCAAAGTCAAGGTGTCAGTCAGGAGAGGTTTTCATCTCGAGGGTTTGGGAAGAACTCACTTCCAAGTTTGTTCACGTTATTGCCAAAATTCACATTCCAACCAGGGAAGGCACTTTTCATTCTATTGCTTCCAGTCTCTCTGACCTCCTGCCTTCCTCTTCTGCCAACAGCCAGAGAAAATTCTATTTTTATTTATTTATATTTTTTGGTAGTAGGAATTAAACCCAGGGGCACTTTACCGCTGAGCTACGTCCCCAGATCCAAGTTATATTTTTGGTTTTCTTTTTAGCCCAGTTCTTTTTTATTTTGAGATAGGATCTCAGTAAATTGGCCAAGTTGGCCTCAAATTTGCCATCCTCTTGCTTCAGCCTCCCTAGTCACTGGGATTACAGGCATGTGCCACCGCACTCAGCAATTCTCTTCTATTAAAAATCTCCTGAAGTTGGGCTGTGGCTCAGTGGCAGAGCACTTGCCTCGAACATGTGAGGCACCAGGTTGGATCCTCAGCACCACATCAAAATAAAGAAATAAAGATATTGTGTCCACCTACAACTAAAAAAATATTTTAAAAAATAAAAAGAGCTGGAGATGTAGCTAAGTGTTAGAGAGTCCCTAAATTCAAACCCCAGCACCACAAAACAAGTTTTAAAATAATAATAAAAAATAAAAGGTGGGTCAGTGGCACATGCCTGTAATCCCAGCAACTTGGGAGGCTGAGGCAAGAGGATCACGAGTTTAGCAAGAAAAGGAAAAATAAAAAGGGCGGGGCTGTGGCTTAGTAGTTAAGCGCCCCTTGGTTCAAACCCCGCTACCATAAATAAATAGATAAAATAAAGGGCTCCTGTAGTTTCCTCAGAAAACTAAAAATATAAGTACCATATGATCCAGCTATTTTCACTCCTGGATATAAATCCAAAGGAAATGAAATCAGTATATCAAGGAGACACCAAGTTTCCTGCAACACTAATCACAATAGCTAAGATATGAAGTCAATCTTGGAGCCCATCAAACAGATGAGTGAATAAAAATATGTGGTCTGTAAACACAATGGAATATTATTCTGCCATAAAGAAGAATGAAATCCTGTCTTTTGCAGCAAACTGGATAGAACTGGAGGACATTATCTTAAGCAAATAAACCAGACACAGAAAGACAAATACTGCCTGTTCTCTCTCAAATGTAAAAACTAAAAATAAAGTCGACATGGCCAAGTGCGGTGGTGCATGCCTGTAATTCCAGCATCTTGGGAGGCTGAGGCAGGAGGACCTCTAGTTCCAAGCCAGCCTCAGCAATTTAGTGAGGCCCTAAGCAACTCAGTGAGACCCTGTCTCAAAATAAAAAATAAAAGGGGCTGAGGATGTGTCTCAGTGCTTAAGTGCCCCTGGGTTCTATCTCTGGTACCAAAAAATAAAATAAATAAATTAAAAAGTCGACCTGAAGGTAAAATAGTGATTGCTAGAGGTTGGGAAAGTCACGTGGGGAGGGTGGGGGGGGGGCTGGATTTGATCCATGCATTTTATATGCATGTGTGGAAATGTCACACATGAGCCCATTCATGTGTACAATTCATATGTGTTCATAAAAATTAAAAACTTCAGATGTTAAGCTCAATGCTAGAGTGCCTGTCTCTCAAGAATATGGGTTCGATCCCCAGCACTGCAAAAAAGAAAAAAAAAAAAGGAATGTATTTTGGGGAGTACTGAGAATCGAACTCAGGGGTGCTCTACCACTGAGCTACGTCCCAGCCCTTTTTGTTTCTTATTTTGAGACAGGGCCTCACTCAGTTGCCCAGGCTGGACTCAAACTTGGGATACTACTGTTTCTGCCTCCTGAGTCACTGGGATTACAGGCCTGTGTCACTGTGCCTGGCAAGAAAAAAAAAAAAAAAAAATTTAAAAATAAAAATAAATACAGGACTCCTGTGATAAGATGAGGCCTACCAGGATAATTTCCCTACTTTAAGGTCAACTGTCCCAATCAACAAAACACCATCCCAGGGCTGAAATGGTATCACATTCGAAGGTGACTTGGGTATGGAATTTTGATGGCCCAGCATGGAAGGCAGCCCTGCAGACAAATAGCCCAGCTCCCTGGCTCTTTGGGTGGGTCAGCTCTCCACCGACTCCCAGAGGTCCCCTCCTGGATCAGCCCCACTCGGTTAATAATTCCCTTTTGGGGGGAGGAGGAGGTACCAGGATTTGAATTCGGGGGCACTCGACCACTGAGCCCCATCCCCAGCCGTATTTTGTATTTTATTTAGAGACAGGGTCTCCCTGAGTTGCTTAGCACTTCACTGTTGCTGAGGCTGGCTTTGAACTCAGGATCCTTCTGACTCAGCCTCCCAAGCCACTGGGATGACAGGCATGTGCCACCATGCCAGCCTTCTCCAGCTCACTCCTGCACCTCGGTCCTGGTGCCTCCTCCCAAATAAAACAACTTGCCCCTCCTGATGTCAACACCTGCCTCTGGGTCCCGAGCTAAGATCGAAGGACACAAGGGATTGGAATGGGTATGAGATTGTTTCAATGTTTTATGGTTGTTTTTTTTTTAAACACGGAATGTATTCATGTATTATTAATGCAATTAAAATCCATTTTAAATAATAAATGTTTGAAGAGGAGAAACTCCGGCTAAGGGACAGTGAAGTCGCTGAAAGACACCACACCCTGCATGCCGCATTCCCTCTCCTCTTGCTCTGAGACCTCGCTGTCCCACTGACCTCCACATCTCCCCCCACACCCCCAAGACACGACAATAGGGCGTGAGTATTTCGAGCATTTGAACGGGAGCTGACATTTGTGGAGCAGACCCTGCGCACAGAGTCGCCCTGTTATCTATTTAACAGACCTGGGCGCAGCCCACTGGCCGCCCCTCTTGCCCAGGTCCCTTTCATAGGATCCTGAAGGAACAAAAAAAGGTATAAACCCACATTAAGGAAGGGGGGGGTGTCAGCAGATGAGAGATTTCAACACATTGCTGGGAGACAGAGAGCAGAAAGAAAGGTGGTGACAGGTGACACAGAGCAGACAGAGCCCCAGCTGGGTCCTCCCAGGCCAGGAGACAGAAGAGAGAGGCTCGGGCTGACACGGCAGGGGTACCCAGAGGGCATGTGGCTGGAAACTGAGCAGACTGAGGGGGCTCTAGATGGCTTTAGTGGCCACCCCACTACCATCCCCACCTGTGGGTGCAGGGGGGGGGGGTGGAAGAGCCACGAGCAAGTGTCTTAGTATCTTTTTTATTTTTGAAACTGGGGATTGAGCCCAGGGATGCTCTACCCACTGAGCCACATCCCCAGCACCTCCCCCGTTTTTCTTTAAATTTTATTGTTTGTTTTGAGACGGTACCGAGGCTGGTTTTGAACATGCAATCCTCCTGTTTCAACCTCCCCAGCAGCTGGGATGAAGGGCAGGAGCCTCAGCCCTGACAAGCTTCCTAACAGTGAAAAATCTGGAAGACCCTTTTTAAAAGAATAGGAACAGTTGGGCATGGTGGCACATGCCTGTAATACCAGCAACTTGGGAGGCTGAGTCAGGAGGACGGCAAGTTCAAGGCTAGCCTCAGCAACTTAGAGAGGCCCTAAGCAATTTAGTGAGACTTTGTCTCAAAATAAAAAATAAAAAGGGCTGGGGATGTAGCTTGGTGGTTAAGTGTCCCTGGGTTCAATCCCTGGTACCAAGAACTAGAACATATTTTCTCCTTTTCTTTTCCTTTCTTTATTTTTTTCTTTATTTTATTTTTATTTTTATTTTGTGTGTGTGTGTGTATGTGTGTATGTGGTACTAAGGATTAACCTAGGAGAAATCTACCACTGAGCCCCATCCCCAGCCCTTTTTCTATTTTATTTAGAGACAGGGTCTCACTGAGTTGCTTAGGGCCTTGCTAAGTTGCTGAGGCTGGCTTTGAACTCGTGATCCTCCTGCCTCAGCCTCCTGAGCTGCTGGGATTACAGGCATGTGCCATCACGCCCGGTTTTTATATATTCCTCCACTCATTCCGTGAATGAAACATCCTATAGAGCCAAAAGCAATCTATTACTGAGCTACACGGTCAGCCTTTTTTATATTTAATTTCAAGGGAGGATCTCACTAAATGTCCCCAGCTGGATTTGAACTTTCAACCCTCCTGCCTCACTCAGCTTCCTGAGTCCTCCCAAATACCTGAGATTATAGGTGTGCACCACTGTGCCCGGCCTAAGGGGAACACAATTTCTGAGGACAACTGCCGCAGTCTGTGTGTACAGTAGTGCTTTAGAAGAGGGTCTCCCAGAATCTATCATTTGGGAGACCATTGCTCACAACCCTCCCCAGGCACACATCTTATAATCCGCCTCCAGGTGCCTCTCGCTCTGTGGGAAGGTGCGACCACCATGCTTGGTCATCTCAAGAAAGCCTGCAACATAAAAGGCAAAACCAAAGAGAGTCAACAGAAAAATTGATCCTCGAGGAAACAGAAATAATTTCAGGAACAGAGAAAAACTTTAAAAAGAAGAAGAAGCCGGACACAGTGGTGCATGCCTGTAATCCCAGTGGCTCGGGAGGCTGAGGCAGGAGGATCTTGCATTCAAAGCCAGCCTTAGCAACTGTGAGGCAATAAGCAACTCAGTGAGACCCTGTCTCTAAATAAAATATAAAAAGGGCTGGAGATGGGGCTCAGTGGTTAAGTGTCCCTGAGTTCAATCCCTGGTACCAAAAACTAAAAAAAAAAAAAAAAGAAAGAAAGAAAGAAAAGAAAAAGAAGAGGAAAGCTTTCCACAGTCCTCTCAGAGAGATTTGTGAAGCTATTGCATCCATAGGCAATTAAAGAGAAAAGAAGCGCCTGTGGAAATTAAAACTATGGGGACACAGTGAACAAAATGAATTGAAAGCCAGAAAGAAAGAAATCAAGAGAATCTTCCAGAACATACAGCCTAATGAAAGAGACAGAAAACATAAGAGAAAAGATGAGAGACATAGAGAATCTTTCTGGGAGGTCCAATATGTGACTAATAATAGGATTTTTAGAAAGAAAGAATAGGGAAGGCAGAGGGTCGAGCAAGCCTGCCAATAGTCCTGAGCCTCGTGGCTTATGACAATGCTGGAAGGGACAGGCTCGGGGAGGCTGGGGGTGACCCCTGCACTTTGTGAGCCCGGCTGCTTTCATGGTTTTTGTGTTCTGTGTCAATTTCCCGTTTAGTGCTGTCGGCTGAGCCAAAAAGAGCCAATGGGGGAAGAGTGTGTCTATGCAGGGGACCCAAGTGTGAAATGGAGAGGGGGCGACATCGGAGACTAGTGTGGTGGAATCAGAGGACCTCAAAATGAGGTCCCTAGGGGAAAGGGACTCTAGGGGCACAAGGTCAGAGCTGCTCACTTCTCAACCCTCTGAGAGAGTGTGTTTCCAGAGCTGGATTCCCGCAGGCCCTGGGCTTGATTTGAAAAAGGAAAACCTGGTTTTTTCCCCCCACTCGTAGGCTGCCTGGCAGGTGGGGAAGTCAGCTTCTCCTAGATGTCCTGTACTTAGAGGGCACTAGGGTCAATAGAAGGGCTTCGTAGGAGGCAACAGGAGCAGAAGTTATTGAAGACCACTTGCCGGGCTCAGTGGTGCACACCTGTAATCCCAGCAACTCAGGAGGCTGAAGCAGGAGGATCACAAGTTCAAAGCCAGCCTCAGAAACTTATGGAGGCCCCAAGCAACTCAGTGACAGCCTGTCTCAAAATTTAAAATTTATAGGAGTTGGTGGTTTAGCTCAGTGGTTAGCACCCCTGGGTTCAATCCCCACTACAAAAAAAAAAAAAAAGACTTCTTAGCCAAAAGCTTCTTTTTTTTTTTGGTACCACAGATTGAACTCAGGGGCACTTAACTACTGAGTCACATCCTTGGCCCTTTTTATATTTTATTTTCAGACAGGGTCTCAGTAAGTTGTTTAGGGCCTTGTTCAATTGCTGAGGCTGGCTTTGAACTTTCGGTTCTTCTGCCTCAGCCTCCCAAGCCACTGGGATAACAGGCGTGTGCCACCGTGCTGGGCTCCACAAGCTTTCTGATACCAGAATGAGATGTCTGGCAAAGGAGTGAGCCTTCTGTCACTGGAGGTATTGAAGCAGAACTCAGATAAACATCTGTCAGCAAAATTGTAAAAGGAATTGGAACTCTAGATTAGGCAAATTTATAGAGACATAAAGTATACTACAGCAGAGCTTGGTGGTGCACACCTGTAATCCCAGTGATTGGGGAGGCTGAGGCAGGAGGATCGAAGTTTGAAATCAGCCTCAGCGATTTAGCAAGGCGCTAAGCAACTTAGCAAGACTCTGTCTCAAAAAAGAAAAAAAAAAAGAGCTGGGGATATGGCTCAGTGGTTAAGAGCCCCTGGGTTCAATCCCCAGTGCCTAATAATAATAATAATGTAATAAAAAGGAATTGGAACCCCCATCCATTGCCGGTGTGGATGTAAAATGACCCAGTTGCTGTGGAAAAGTCTGGGAAATCGCCATGTGACCCAACAATTTGACTCCTAGTTATGGACCCCAGGGAATTGAAAATATGCATGCACAGAAAACTTCTATGCAAATGTCCCTGCAATACTATTCACCATCATCAAAGAGTAGAAACAACAAAAATGTCCACCAACAGGTGAACGGACGAACCAAATGTGGTACATCCATGCAATGGAATATTATTTGGCTATGAAGTGTCGACATGGACTCCAACACAGATGAGCCTTGGAAACTGTATGCTGGGTGAAAGAAGCCGGACACGAACATTGTACACTGTATGATTCCACTTATGAAATGCACAAATAAGCAAACCTACAGAAATCAAAAGTATATTACTGGTTGCCCAGGTTTGGGATCAGGGAAAATGAGGAGTGACTGGTAATGGGTATCTTTTTGGGTAATAAAAAGTGATGATGGAAAGCCTAGCATGGTGGGGCGCACCTGCAATCCTAGCTGCTGGGGAGGCTGAGACAGGAGGATTGCAAATTGAAAGCCAGTCTCAGACACTTAACAGGATCATGTCTCAAAAATTTTTTAAAAATTTTTTAAAGGACTGGGGATGTGATTCAGTGGTAGAGCACTTTCCTAGCATGTGTAAGGCCCTGGGTTCCATCCCTAGCACCACACACACACAAAAAAAAAAAAAGTGTATTTTTTTATTATTTTGTACCAGGGATTGAACTCAGGGGCACTGAACCCCTGAACCAGGGCCCCACCCCCCTTTATTTTCTATTTTGAGACAGGGTCTTTCTAAAGTTGCTTGGAGCCTCACTAAGTTGCTGAGGCTGGCCTCGAACCTGTGATCCTCCTACCTCAGCCTCTCAAGCCACTGGGATTACAGACATGAACCACCACACCTGGCTTTATCTTATATTTTAAAGAATGGTGATGGATTCATAACTTTGAATGTACTGAAAATCGCGGTCTGTGAATTATATCTCAATAAATCTGGATTTGTTGTTGTTTTTAAAAAGGAATAGGCGTTTCCCACGGAGAAACTGGAGCTGGGGCCAGATCACCTCTTTCCATTCCAGACGGGGCTGGGGGTGGGGGTGGGGGGTTGTCAGTAGCTGCCAGATGCGCTCCCCTGCCACGGTGCCTGCTAGTGGCAATCCAAAGCTTTGGGCAGCCCCAAGAAGACACCCCCGCATCCAACTGTCAGCCTGGCCCTCGGGGTTGGTTTGTTTTTCCAAGGCATAAACGTATTTTATGGAGAAATAAATGCACGATAATAAAGAGGGGGAGGGGAGAGTTTCCACAGGCCCACATTTTATCCAAAGGGGCCATGATTTGGCATCCCTGGCTGGAATATGAAATTATTACACAAGAATTGACTCTCGGTGTCTCCGATGCTCCCTGGGATGATTGCTTCTATAACTTATGGAGACAGCTGAGCGTTTGTATTCAAGTGATCACATAAATTAATATCCATATGTGGAAATGGTGTGCTGGGAGCCGGCCTGGTTGCAGAATGCATTCCTTGTAATGATCCTCACACCTGAAGAAAAATGCCCGGCCAGGGCTCTGCGTGCAGGTCTCTTGGAGGATCAGGAGGCTTGCGAGGCAAATCAGACCCGCCAAACATCACCCCCTTCAAGTGGTGGAGAAGTGCGTGCTACCTTCAGCCATGACGTCATCAGAGGGAGAAAATAATTAGGGTTTTTTCTTTCTTTCTTCTTCTTCTTCTTCTTCTTCTTCTTTTTTTTTTCTTTTGCAGTACTAGGGATGGAACCCAGAGCCTTCTGTGCGCCGGGCAAGTGCTCTACCATAGAGCTACACACCCCCAGCCCTCATTTTTTTTTTTTTTTTTTGCAGGGGGTACCAGGGATTGAACCCAGAGGCATTTGACCACTGAGCCACATCCCCATCCCTATTTTGTATTTTATTTAGAGACAGGGTCTCACTGAGTTGCTTAGGGCCTCACTTTGGCTGAGGCTGGCTTTGAGGTTTTCTACCTCAGATCAGGTAGGTGAGGCCACAGGGCACAGCCAGGCAAAGCTGCTGGGACCCAGAGAGTCCCAAGGACAGGAACCAAAAAATATTTGCTGAATGAAAACACAAAAGGATCTAGAGTCATATGAAGCAATTTCCACCTCCCTCCTTCCCCAACTCCCTCTGTCACTTAGTAGACACTTTTGTGCTCTCTGTGTGTGTCAACAATGTCCTAGAGAAACCTGGCCAGGCTTGGTGGTGCATGCCTGTAAGCCCCAGCAACTGTCTGGAGACTGAGACAGGAGGATCTCGAGTTTGAGGTAGAGTGCATGCTGGTAGAGTATTTGCTAGCACGTGTGTGGCCCTGCGGTTGATATACAGGACCAAAAACTTCTAGCTTCACATGAAGGGGAGTCAGCTAGCAGAGCCCTCTCACCAGTCGCATGCAATTCATTCTCGGGTTTTTCTTTCTTTCTTTCTTTCTTTCTTTCTTTCTTTCTTTCTTTCTTTCTTTCTTTTTTGGGGGGAGGGGTACCAGGGATTGAACACAGGGGCACTTAACCACTGACCCACATCCCCAGCTCTTTTTATATTTTATTTAGAGACAGGGTGTTGCTAAGTTGCTTAGGGCCCTGCTAAGTTGCTGAGGCTGGCTTTCAACTCTCAATCCTCCTGCCTCGGTGGTTTCCTGAACCAGTGGGATTATAGGCATGCACCACCTTGCCCAGCATTTAGGACACTAAACTCTGCGGAAGCTTACCAAAGTCTCTTCCAAAGTTTCAATGGTATGAACTACACTGTTTAACAAGCGACTCTGGGGGGGGGGGAATGGGGGGGGACAAGAACAAAAGCCTGTTTGTAGTGTTGGCCAATTTCTATGTGTAAACACTCTTGCTGACCAGGCTGGAATCCCAGCAGCTCGGGAGGCTGAGGCAGGAGGATCGTGAGTTCAAAGCCAGCCTCAGCAACAGTGGGGCCCTAAGCAACTCAGTGAGACCCTGTCTCTAAATAAAATACAAAATAGGGCTGAGGATGAGTGCCCCTGAGTTCAATCCCCAGTACAAAAAAAAAAAAAAAAACTTCTGCTAGGCTGGATTTCAAGCTACCAGCTTCATGACACCAGTACCAACTGCATATTTGGGAGGAGATGGGTGGAATCAGTTGTCCTTGGTTCACAGGCACCAGGAGCCCAGGCAGCCACTTTCAGAAATCAGCCTGTAACCAATACCTTGGGAAGTACAAAGGGCATCATGGGAACGCTACATGGGCTGTCACAGGTTGAGTGCCTCTTTGCCTGGGACCATGCTGGCTCTGAGAGGTAGTCACATGCCCGCTGCCTTGATCGTCCCTAGAATCTGTTCCAATGAGAAGGAGAGACGGAACCCTTCAAACTTCCAGCAAAGTCTCCCATTTCCCCCAATTTCGAGAACATTCCTGGCTTCTCTCTCCTTGCTTTCAAAGGACCCAAACAGTAGCCACCAGGGAGAATAGACTCCACACTCTAGAAACTTAATTGTGATTTCGTTGAAAAGCCCAGACCTTCACAGTCCAATATTTCTTAATAAGAAAGTGGGAATCAAAATTCTTCCCGCTAAGAATGAACAGTGGAATGAGAGACGGAGAAATCACTGAGGTGGAAAAATTGATTTGCAATATCCACAGCAATGTCCTTAACAGCACCTGGATGAGCCCTGTGCTTCTGCCAGAGACTGGATGTTTCTAGAACAGCATGCACTTTTACTCTGAGCAGTTTGCATGCAAGCCATGAAAGCTACGTGGCAGCTTGTGATACCCCCCAGCTCCTTCTCACTGAGGACCTGGTGACACCATTACTGGGCCCTTCTTCCCTCTGGATGGCATTCTGTGTCACAAGCAGATGGGTCTTGGTGGCTGAACCCTTAATTCATTTTTTCTTTTTTGGTACTGGGGATTGAACCATATCCTCAGATCTTTTAGTTTTTAAGTTTTACTTACTGATTTGATACCAGGGGATTGAACCCGGAGGTGCTTAACCATTGAGCCACACCCCCATCCTCTTTTATTTTTTATTTTGAGACAGGGTCTCACTAAATTGCTTAGGGCCTTACTAAATTGCTGAGGCTGGCCTTGAACTTGTGATCCTCTGACCTCAACCTCCTGATCTGGGATTACAGGTGTGCACCACCTCACCCAGCTTTATTTTTTATTTTAAGACACGGTCTTGTTAGGTTGTTGAGAGTCTCACTAAGTTGCTGAGGCTGGCCTTAAACTTGCGGTCCTCCTGCCTCAGCTCCCCTAGTGGCCAGGATTAAGCCACACCAAGGTTGCACCATTGATCTTTGCTTACACACTGCATGCCGTGTGGTAGACACATGGTTTTTCCCAGCAAATATTCACTCCACCTCCCCACTCCAGCCCCTCCACGGAAGGAGTACACTTCCCAGCACCATGGATGTAGGGTTTAGACTTCTAATGCTTTGATCAGTGGAACAGAAATCATGTGCTACATAATGATGTCACAGCCAGTGTGGACAGCATATATGACAGTGGTCTCATGAGAGTAGAATGGAGAGGAAAACTTCCAACTGCCTAGCAACATGGTGCTGTCATGGTGCAATACACTACTTGTGTTTGTGGTGATGCTGGTGAAAACGAACCTACTACACTGCCAATCATAAGACTGTAGCACAAGATGGGTGCAGTGGCACATGCCTGTAATCTGCCGCAGTCTGGCTGGGCACAAATCAGGAGCCACTCAAGCAGGAACAAACTTTATTTCCGAACTCCCCCGAACACCACCCACACGGCCCTTCCAGGGACACCACACACCAACCGGAACTCCCTCCACGGGAACTTCACCAACCAACGAGAACTCTCCAGGAATCCCCGTGGGAACTCTCCAGGAATCCCCGTGAGAACTCCAAAGTAGCGGGCGCCTGAGGCAGCAGGAGCCGCCCCACTGCCTGACAGCAGGGGCCTATATACAATTGAATACACAGCCTGCTTCAATCCAGCATCATCCAGTCACAGCAATTATACACAGTTTAACTTAATTATCATCATCTTAATGGCTCACCTCTCAACCATTACTTCTGGCAAAATACCAGGGGCCATTCTGACTCGGCTGCGGCTCTCAACAGTAATCCATGGGCTTGGGAGGCTGAGGCAGGAGGATCTCGAGTTTCAAGCCAGCCTCAGCAAAACCGAGACTCTAAGCAACTCAGCAAGACCCTGTCTCCAAATAAAATATTAAAAAGGACTGGGGATGCGGCTCAGTAGTTAAGCGCCCCTGGGTTCAATCCCTGGTACCAAAAAAGCCACATCAAGTGACTGACCTCTACCATCTAAGTTGGCTTAAGTACTCTCTGTAATGCTTACATAATGAAGGACTCGCTAAGAATGCAGGTCTCAGAATGTGTTCCCATATTAGGGTCACACATGACTGCAAGCCTAAAAGTCATCTGGGGAGAGGTTTTGGATGCATGAGCCTGCTTCATCTGTCCTGGCCTCCTACCCTGCCGCCATCCATCAGGAGGAGAACATGGCCCAGGTAGCTGTGGGACCCTGGAATGAGAGATGGGTGGAGCTAACCTGAATCCAGCCACAGCCTGAAGTAGGGGCGCTCCCAGCATCCCTGGTGAGGACTTGGGGGTGGTTTGTTCTGCTGCGCGGTAGCCATAGTTATTACACACACTCACCTTATGCTTCTACAGAATACTTGGCTTCTCACCAATATAGTATCAGAGACCTTCATGTAAATCAACTCCCAAGTAACTACACTAGTACTTGAAGCATGGATTCGTACCATTGGCCACCCATTGCACACACACATGCTTACCTGAATTAGCAATGACATTTGGTCTATTCTTTGTCTGTAAAAAGAAATCAGTGGCTAAGGACCTACTATATACTAGACCCCATGACTAAGAAGGCCACAGTTACACATGAGCACAGAAGTACATAAATAGATTAACATTTAAAAACTCAAGTGAGTCAGGCATGGTGACACACACTTGTAATCCCCTGCAACTCTGGAGGCTGAGGAGGGAGGATTGCAAGTTGGAGGCTAGCCTCAGCCATTTATTGAGGTCCTAGGCAATTTTGCAAGACCCTATCTTAAAAAATAATAATAAAGTAAAATAAAAAGGGCTGGGGATGTGGCTCAGTGATTGAACACCCCTGGGTTCAATCCCAGACAAAAGAAGAAGAAGAGAAAGAAAGAAAGAAAAAGAAAGGCCAAGTGAAAGATACAGATAAAGAGTGCTGGGAATTCAAGAGGGAAAGAAAAATATCAGTTTCGGATAGGAGGGAGGAGCAGAGGAAATCGAGAACATTTCATAGGAAAGGAAGAAATTGAGATGACCTTTAAAGAGAGAATGACTGTGAGATTCAACATTCTGGTCAATGAGTCCAGGTGTGATCACGGAAGGTTTAAGGGGCAAGGTGCAGAGAAGACCCATTAGGGGGACAGTAAACTGAGCCGGCTCACAGGGGCTTTCAACATCAAAAGACTCTTGATTCTATTCTGGGGACAGAAGCACCATGAACGATCCAGGGTAAGGTGCAAAATCTTAAAGGTGGAACAGACTTGGAAGTTAGACCACATGGCAGTCTGAAATGATAAACCTCAACACAAGGTTAGAGACGACAGAAAAATACAGGAAGCTACCACTTTAAAAATCAAAATAGTTATTTTTTTAAAAAATCTCCTAAACTGGGTGTGGTGATACACACCTGTAATTCTAGTGGCAGGGGAGGCTGAGGAAGGAGGATCACAAGTTCGAGGCCAGCCTCAGCAACTTAGTAATTAAAAGGGTTGGGGATGTAGCTGTCATAAAGCACTTGCCTAGCATGTGTGAGGCCCTGGGTTCAATACCCAGTATTGGGGTGGGGAGGAATGTGGTAAGTAACAGAAATCCTGATAAATAATGTCTTGGACAAGTCAGAGGTTCTTTTTGTCATGTAATGACAAGTCCAGAGGAACCTATAGAATCCAGTACTTGTACATCTGCTCAAGTTATCAAGCACCCCGTCTCCTATCTTCCCCCTGTATCATTCACAGCATGTGATTTTCCTTCTTATGGTCCCAAGATGGCTGCTGCATCTCCAGGCATAGCACCCTTATTCCAAGCAGGAAGAAGGATTCAGGGTTTTGCCTTATTTGGGAAGGGAAACTCTTCCCAAAGATTTCTGCTTACCTCTCATTGAGCAGCATTGAGTCACATGGCCACCACTATCTCTAAAGGAACTTGGGAACTTGAGAATTTCACTATCTATTCTCTAAGATAAAGACAGAGAAGTCAGACGGGAATTTGAATAGGTTTGAGTGAGACTAACTAGAGTATTTGCTTGATCCCAGTGTCTCTTATCTCCTGATCCAGGGCTCTCAGTAGTTTACGTGTGACAAGGCTGGCTGCAGGCAGGGAGAGAGGAGAAGGGACCACACATTTACCTAGGACAGAGCCAGAGAAAATGGCCACCTCTTTCTTAGATTTTTTTTTTCTGGTACCAAGAATTGAACCCAGGGGCACTTAACCACTGAGCCACATCCCCAGCCCTTTTTTGTATATTTTATTTAGAGACAGGGTCTCTGGCTAAGTTACTTAGCACCTCACTGTTGCTGAGACTGGCCTTGAACCCATGATCCTCCTGCCTCAGCCTCCCAAGTCCCTGGGATTATACACATACTCTACAGCGCCTGGCTCTTTCTTAGATATTGATAAAACATCAGGAAAGACTTGAGGCATAACAAACTCCTCAAAAGAAGGAAGACAAAGAGTTAAAAATACAGGGTAGACAAGAGGGAAGGAAGTAGTGTCATTCATGCCCCAACAGACTACAGTGACCAGCACTTGCTTGCTACTGTGTGCTAAGCACCGTCTTGAGCCCCGGCCCCAGGAAGTATCTATGAAGCAGAATAGAAAAGATCACATTAAGGCAAGGTTTCCATCCTGGTTCCGAACCTCCTGGATTTAACTTCTGCAAATTTCTCTGGGCATGATGACCTCTATATTTCCCTGAGGAGGCAAATAAAACATGACTCTGTCACCTGCAAGGGACAGAAAACCCAGGCCAAAGTGATATAAGCAAAGAAACGAAATGTATTGGCACATATCCAGGGACAGGGCTGGCTTCAGGTTCAACAGGATCCAGGAACTAAAGCAACTGTCACCTGGCTCTGCTCTGTCTTTGTTGGTTTCATTCTCAGGCTGCCAATCATCCCAGAAATAAAGCCTATCTTTTTAGCAATCCCAGTAGAAAGGGTGATTCTCTTTTCCACTAGAAAAAGCAAGTTCGGAAATTTTTCTGGGACTTCTGAACATCGCCAGTGTCACGTGAAGGAGCAGGTGCAGGATAGTCCATTCATCCCACTTTGGCATCCAGAAGAGGAAATCTGTCCCTGCTTCTCAATGCACAGGGACTGAAGGTCAGAGAGCAGTGGTTCCAAAGGGCCGGGTCTGCATGTAGAACAGGGATCAAATGTTGGACAGGCAAAGCCAGAAGTGTCTGTCACAGTGTTTCTAAGGAGCTGCCAAAAGAGCCAGAAATACCCAACCCCCCCCCCCATCCATCAAAAGCTGCCTTTTGCAAGCACCCAGCTACACCCAGTCTTGGAGATTCGAACCCTAGCTCCTGCCAGCCCTTGTCAAAGACAAGATCAGAATGTCTGAGCTGAAGGCCCTTGCAAATCGTCCCCTCTTCAACTCAGCAAGGCGCAGGGAGGGAGGAGGCCTGTCTGAGTATTCAGGGCTCACTCAGAGCAGACCCAGGACACCAGGCAGGAGCCCGCTGTCCCTTCCACCTGCAGCCTCCCTGGGAATGGTTTACAAAGGACTAAATAGAGCCCTGGACAATGTCACCAGGAATGCAAAGAGGGTCCGGCCAGCCTACTATGAGAGCTCAGTGATGAATTTCTTCAGGGGTGAGGGGTGGGGGAATAATTCCTCTTGGACTGAAGCTGAACTAAGGGCTGGAATGGCCAGGACACCTCCAGCCTGGATCAGGGACAGTGGGGTTTAGGGATGAAGCATTTTTCCATGAGAGACAGATTTGGATTGAGGATGGCAGGTCCAGGGCCGAAGGATCCCCTCAGGGACATCACGAAACATATACCAAAGAGAAAAATTGGACCAGGGGGCTCAGAGACACCACAGCTTCTTCTGGATACCAATAGCCCTGGCATCTTCTCAGCCTGCCACCGGGACCTCACCCCACAAAGAGCGCCGCTTCTAGCTGGCTCCCCAAGGAGGCCAAGGTGTGCCCTTCATGTTGTCACCACAAGGGAAAATACAGTCCCTCCCCTGGCTTCTCTTTGATCTTTCCCTTGCTGACTACCAGCCAGCAGTACCATTTCTCAGAAACTTGGGGACACACTTAGGAAGTTGATCTGAGCAACGTTTCCCAAGTCAGAGAGGCAACTTGGGGGGAGATGGGTTGTAGAGCTCTCCATTAGAGAGGCCTTTCTGTTTGTCTCTCTTTTGTGTTTTTCTTTTCCTTGTCTTGTTTTCCACAGGTCTCCAGCAGGAACACCAAAATGCCTCAGACCCTAAGGAATTTGAAAGGATTATCGTGATGGCTTAAGCAGGAGTTCCGAGTGGGAAGCTAGGAAAAGCCAAGGAAGCTTCTAAAGTTATAACCCTTCCAAGATTGGCCAGATAAGTGTGGGGCCCGAACAAACAGACGAACCAGGGCTTCGGCATTGCTCTCCTTAACTCTTTCAAAGCCTGGAAAACACACACCGAAGGCCTGCGAATGTCCCTTTGGACCCCGGGTCTATAATTTACCAAGACAAGCCTTCATGCCTTAAATAAAAGTTCATGAACCCGTTCTTTTCTTCATTTGCTTTTAGTTCTCCTCCTGGGTCCTCCAAGGAGATATAGCTTGCTCCTTGGCTAGCGATCTCCTTCAATCAGGCACAAAGCAGTCCCCAAGGGAGGAAAGTTGGGGTTCTCCCAGGATTAGGGGGGCTTTCAGAGCATCCAAGCCAGCAGCCAGTGCTGGGGATTAGAACCCTAGCTCCTCCCAGCCCTTGTCAAACACAAGGCCGGACTGTCTGAGCTGAAGGCCCTTGCCCAGGGTAGCCCAGCCTTGCCTGGTCCCTTCTCTGCTGCTTCAGGGCCAGTCAGAGGCTATCCAAAAAGCCTCATATCTGGTGGCCACAAGAAGCATCCAACCCCCTGGCAGCAGAACCAGATGGAAGGCTTAGGCTGGTGGCCATTCTGGTCTGATCACCCAGGAGGGCATCCCATGATGCCCCCAGGGTCTGAGGAAGCCTCGAGGCATTTACATCGCCAGGGGCTTCCGCTGGACAAAAAGCTGCAGGATTCAGGCCACGCCCTCTCTCCAGATATCACCGCCAGCCAGGACTGGGGGGTGGGGTGGCTGCTGGCTGGTGCCCAAGGGTGCTAAACAGGGCGGGGAGCCCCCCCCTCAGGCCATAAGGGCAGGGAATCTCTGCTTTCAATTTCCCCCTCGAGTTTGCAAAAGAAAAAGAGATTCTACAGAGTGCTGGCCTGGGTCTGGAGGACCCTGGCTGTATCAGGGGACAGGTTTTATTTATGTCACTGAAGGCAGACCCAACACTACAGCTTTGTGCAAATGAAGGGAAATGGGGAAGAAGTGACATTTGGTTGTTTTTTTTTTAAAGATAGGTGCCTTTGAATTCTACAATGCAGGAGGGCACCAGGACAGGAATCGGTAGTGAATTTTCCAGGAACTGACAACCCCTGTGGGCCTTGCCAATCCTGGACCCAATCCTGATGCCAGGAAAGGACAAGGGGGGAGGGGGGTATTCATCTGTCCCTCCCTGAGATTCAAAGCCAGCCCTCCTCGGCCGCAGACCGCACTCACCCCAGGCCTCCTTCCTACCGGCAAGGGCTGCGAGGGGCCTCTGCCTGGAACCCCCACAGCCCACCCCGCCCCCACGCCATTTCCAGTCCTCTGGGCGAGGGGGGGTCAATGTCGTTCAAGTAATTTCTCTGCGAACACAAGATGGCAGCCTTAAATAAATGCAACCCTGCGCAGCTTTTAATCTTACACATCATTAAATTCCTAATTTACACATTATGTTTTCGTGGGCCAACCCATAACTCATTAGTGTTGAACTCACGAGGTAGAAAGACCAACGCACGACGGGCGCCGGGCGCCGTCACCTGCCTGGGTTAGCAGTGCCCGCCGCGGGGGCAGGAAGGCCGGCGGAGAGGGGCGCCGGGGCGCCAGACTGGCAGAAGCCGGGGCGCAGGCGAGCCCCAGGTGCCAGGCCCGGTGTCGCACGAGGCGCCTGCAGCGCTTGTGCGGGGAAAGTGCCCAGGCCGGTTCGCGCCTCCGCTCCCGGGCCTCGCGGGCGCGCGCGCGCGCACACACACACACTCCCCGCACACGCACACCCGGGTGGCCGCGCGGGGCTCGGAGTCGCGCAGGCCTCCTTGGCAGACATCTTCCTGTGGGAGGATTTCAAACGAGCCGTGAAAGCCAGAAACTACACGGGTTACAAACTCCGGAATCCCTGGCCGGTCCCGGGCCTCCCCCCACCTCGGCCTGGTCCCCTCCACTCGGCCCGGGGCTAGGAGCCCACCAAGGGCAAAGCGCACACGCCCAGGCCGCTAGGCGATCTAGGGCGCAGACACTGCTCCCCAAGTCTGGTCTCCCTTATAGCCCCAGGACCTGCGCAACCGAGCCATAGGGGTCCAGGGTCAACCCAAGCGCGCAGGCTTGGGGGCCCTTCCAGGCCGGAGGTGGAGCGGAAGGTCAGGATGGCCATCAGACCCTTCAGGCTGGCCGTCGAGGCCCCCCAACGCCCCTCTTCAGGGAAGGGGGAGGAGGGATCACCTGGGCGCAGCTGACAGCCTCAGGCCCCAGCCTAGGTGCACCCTAAAGAAGAAGGAGGTGCACGCCTGTAATCCCAGTGGCTTAGGAGGCTGAGGCAGGAGGATCGCAAGTTCAATGCCAGCCTCAGCAACTTAGCGAGGCCCTAAGCAACTCAGTGAGACCCTGTCTCTAAATCAAATATAAAGGGGGGTGGCTGGGGATGGGGCTCAGTGGTTAACTGCCCCTGGGTTCAATCCCGGGTACCTAAAAAAGAAATAAAGAAAAAAAGATGTGGGAAGCTGCAGCCTTAATGGCCCTGGGGCTAAGGGAACTGGCCCGCGCGCAGGAGAAAGGAACCAGAGGGGAGCGCCAAGGACAGCTGTCCAGGCGGCGAGGGCCACGGCTGGCCTCGCCTTGCGCCGCGCCTGGTGGCTGAGCCCACGAGGTGCACGGCGCCTTCTCCGCCAAAAGCCAGCTCCGCGCCGCCGGCGGAGTGGGAGGGAGGAGGCTGGGCGAGCGCCCCGCCCTCGCCGCCCGCGGTCACAGGGGCAATTACACTCCTCGCTGCAGACGGTTACCAGCTCGCCCGCGCATCCCTCTCCAGCTCCCCTCCCCTCCTCCGCCGAACTGCTAGCTCCATCTTAGCGAGGGCGCGGGGAAGCGCAGCCGAGGCCAACTGCCTCTAGGGACCTCCCGAGGCACGAGGCTCCTCGCTTGGTGCGCAGCCCCCGGAATCGCCGGGGCCGGCCCACCGCCCCCTGAAGCACATCCCACGAGCACCACGGTCTTGGAAGTGACTTTCCAAGTCGCGAAAGGGCGGCAGAACCCTTCTCCGCGCGCTGCAAGACCCCAGCAGCCACGCTTCGCCCTGCAACCCTGCCCCCAGCCAACGCAGCCGCCCTCGCAGCCCCAGCCCCAGAAGAGCTGTTTTCTGGGTCTCTCCCGCGACCCCCTGGCGTGCTTTCCTGTTCCCAACTGGACGCCTAGACCTCTTTCCTGAAACCTTTACTCTGCCAGGCGACTTCTGCTGCTAGTAAACAGTCCCCCTCCCTCCCCCTATGGTTTATACTATTCCGGAAGGTGTCTTAGAAACTGTGAATGAAAACTCGGGCTTTGGATTAAGGGCTTCAATTTCGACTAGTTGCATGATTTGTAGCAAGTTTCTTAACCTCAGTTTCTTTATCTGCAAAATGGGAGAAATTATGCCCACCGAAGTGTGGCTGCTCGGTTTAAGGAGACGTATGTATGAATATGTGGCATGCTTGGCACAATGTCCTCATGGTTGGCAGCATTATTACCACGTGGCCAGAACTGTGGTGACATTAAAAAGAGAGATTTTCTTTTTCACCCTACCAGGAGTAAGCCCTGCAGAGTTCTGGGACCTATCTCACAAAACCAGGTGATCTCAAGCAACAGGACAGGCCTGAAGGGAGGACAGAAAAGTCGAGGGACAGCCAGCCCAGCCAATCATGCAGCCTCCTGCTTTTGCAAATGAATAGGGCTCTGTCTAGGCTTCCGGCCATTCCAAGGCCAGCTCTGGAACTCCTAAGGTTTAAACCGGGTGTGGTGTAAAGGTAAAAGTAGCCTGAAAGCAGCCCCTCTTAATGGGTGAGGACCTCTCCTTGGAGGAAGGAAAGGGAACAGGGTTAGGAAATGGAGTTGCAGGGCTCAGTGGTCGAATGCTTGCCTAGCATGCCCAAGGCCCTGGGTTCCATCATCAGTGCAGAAAGAAAGGATTTTCTCTAGGAAGAGGGATCCCGGATAGGAAACATTCAGGGCCTCTGGCAGACCACTGACAAAAAGTAATTGGACTCAAAAGAAGCCTCCCCAGAAATTGGGCCACCGTGGGAGCTGTGCGAGACAGACTTCCCATCTGGGAAGGGCTGCCTACGGGTAATTGGGTTTGCTCGAGTTGCCTCTATAATTAATAAGTGATTTGACTTGGAGATTGGAAATAGTCATTGAAAGAAAGCCGGCGGGCGTAGGGGTATGAAGCCTGGGAGCCCCCCTTCCAAATTCAATGACCAGGAGGAGGACAGTTTAAAGAACACGAGGAAAGTGATAATATTGGCATCTAACCTTCCAGTGTTTGAGTAATTCGTTGCTTAGCTACTTTGGATAGGCCATTATTTTGCAAACTGGAAACATTTGCAAGCGGTGATATTTTGCTCCTGCCTGACGCAGGGGCTGCAAACCTACCCCAGCTCTGCTGAACTCTTCGAAATATATATGCATAAATTGTTCCTAATGAGACCATCTGTTTTTTATGGCCCCTCTGGAAGCAGGAGGAACCCGAAGACTGCTCTGTCTTGCAGAAATCTGCGGCCAGGCAGGCCTGGGAAATAAATAGGGGAGATTAGAACAGTGTGCGGTGATTTAACAATACGCGGGCAGCGGTTTGGTGGTGGAGATGTGTGCTGCTTGGCTTCCCAGGGGTCCGGGTCATTTAGGGTGATTCCGGGCTACTTGGGGCATGGTGTCTGCCGTGGATGGGCCTCCTAAGAGGCCCTAGGGCTGTGCTGGGGTTTCAAAGCACACACGAACCTCGGTATTTCCATATTTGGAGCATCACCAGAACCACGCAAAACCCTAAGCTTGCCTCCTGCCCCAGGGGCCCTGGACATGTCCCCAGCTGTGGGTGGCCTCAGGCATCTCCCACTAGCCAGAGACCCCCCCAGCTATGGAGGTGAAAGGAGCCGGCCTGAGTCTCAGAGGCTAACACCGGGCCTCATTCCACTCCACGACCGGATCAGAGCCCAGCGTTCACCCGGGCCTGGTCCCAAAGGCTGAGCTTTCAATGCTTCGCGCGTCTGGCAGGCCCAGGAGCCGGGCCTGAGCCCGCACCGAGGGTGGCAGGACAAACACTTTTTACATTACCGGGGGGCTGTTAATTGGGGCAGTGCAAAAGATGCCGCGCCTGCCCCTCATCGGCGGGGGAGGGGGCGTCAGGAGTGGCCAGTGGGGTCTGCTTAATAATAGAGGGGCTGCCCTGGGGAGCCTCGGATATCGGTAACCCCCATGATTAATTCATAACTCTCCACTGCGCCTGGCACCGTCTCAGGTCTTTAATCGGTTCTGAATGTCAGCGAGGCTTCCCCGACAGCCTGAGCGCTGCCTTTTGAATGTGTTGAAAGTCGCTGCGCGCACACCAGGAGACAAAGTTGCCATCTGCTCCGGGGACCACGGCAACTGGGCGCTGGGAGGGGCCTTCCTCCTGCGGCTCCTGCTGCCCAGAGCGGCCTCCTCTTCCAGGCCTGCCCTAAAGCCAACACTGTCCCCCGCAACACCCCGCCACCTCCCGTCCCGGACTCGGGGGCATGCATGGTAGAAACTCCAGCTTGCTGCGAAGTAGAGCGTGGTGGCGGGGCGCGCAGGGACTCTGCGGTCACCCAGACCGAGGCCTATGCTAATGAGATTATAAGCTCGGGTTGTTTGTGTGCGCGGACGCGGGGGTGGGGGGAGCAGATAAAGTGCGGGGACGGGAATGACTTCGAGGGGGGAGGGGGAAGCCCCGGGAGAACAAAGCTCCTGGCCTTCGGCCTCCGAAGAGTCGCAGAAGTGACCGCCACTGCCAGTACACAGGAGGAAGCGGGGTGATGGACCGGGGGTGGGGGTGGGGGGGCTTTAGAGAAAGCCGAGGGGGCACGGGAGTGGGAAAGGCTCAACCTGCAGCTAAACATTTGGCCTTCGGGATGTTTTTTTTTCTTTTTTTTTTTAAGGAGCTGGATCCCAGGAAGGTGGGGCGGGAGACATTGCGCCCAGTAATGGCAGGCAGGTTCTACTCTGCTTCCCGGAGGAGCCCCGTCCTTTCTCCCCTCCCCCGTCCCGGCCTGCAGAACCGGCGTTAGGCGGCCTCTCCGATCGTGACCCGGAGGAGGACGGAGCGGCAGGGGGCGGCCGGGGGTCTCCCAGCCTCCGGCCTGCGCTTCCGCACTCCCGGGCTCGGAGCGTCGCCTCCCTCGGCAGCGCTTCGCCACCGGACTGTAATTCCACACTCCCGCGAGCGCTGGGGTTGCGGGAGGGAGTTGGAACTGCATCCGATGAGCACGCCGGGAGGTGAGATCGGGTAGGAAATAGCCCAAACTTTTGAGTTTTGTGCTGGCCCACCCCCACCCCCCCACCCCCCTCACACTCCCACACCCTCCACACCCCCCCCACACACGTAATTTACCCTCCCCCTTCCCAGCCGCCACCTCCCCCACCCTCTCGATTCCGCAGGGTTTGCAGCCAGTCCTGTCATATGGTTTTGTTTCTGAGCTGCTGCTTTTTTTCAGACACGAAAATTGGACACGTGGAGAATTAGCCCGGCTGGAGAAGCGCGGGATACCGACTGAACAATGGTTTCCAGCACCGAAGCTGGAGGGGGCACCTTCCCCACCCGAGCTCCGAAGGGCGGCTGCCTCGGTACACTGTGGGCATACCCCCCACTCGCCCCCTCCCTGAGCCCGGGAAGGGAGAAGCGCGGGTCGTGCTTTGGGGAGTCCTTTCCCCAGAAACAAACCCCGGGTGGGCCTGGGCTCTGAGGTCACTGTGCCTTGGGTCTCCGGGGACTTCCAAGTAAAGAGCTTGCAATTTTTCCTGGAGAAGGTTCTGTCTCAAAGACGCCACCCCAAATGTTAATGTTTGAAAACCCAGCCAAGCACCCCGTCCTTCAGCAATTGTACCCTTCTTAGGCTGTACTTTCTCAAGCTGCTTGGAGGCCCCCCCTCATCTGATGAGGGTCCCTAGGTGGCAGCTCCTCTTCCGAGTAGCTTCCTTTAGCCACAATCTTCTTGCACTGAAACCCCAACCTTCCCCCACCAGGACGCGCTCAGCCCCCTCCTCCCCCCCAGCAGGCACCGGCAGCAGCCCTGGTTCCCCCAGGCAGTTTCTCTTGCTCAGAAAGGCCTGTGCCTCTCGCTGGGGCGCACACACACACACACAGCCACAGAAGCTCCCTTGCCTCTCGGAGCCAGTTTCCTTTTACAGGCTCCCTTGGAGCCGCTGGGGCTGTGGCAAAGCCTGCAGCTCCCTGTGCAGCTGTGGGTCTCCCTGCAGTGCTGTGGGCTGTGAATCTGCCTTCCCTTCCCTTCCTGCAAAGGTCAGGCTGCCTCCTCTCCAGTGGCCACACTTCAGTTCCGGCCTGCAGAGCTTGCACACTGCAGCCTGAATGTGGGAATGGAGTGAGCGTGCATGCAAGGGGGAGTCACCCCCTAGCCCCAGGGGCAGGGACCAAGGAGTGTGGGATTTAGGGAGGAAACACTGCAAACCCCAAGACAGTTCAGTATTTGCAGCCAAAGACTCAAGAGGAGACAAAACCAGGAAATGCTGTTGGACCTTGAGTGCAAAAGCAGAGGCCTTTCTCCCTCAGGGGTCTACCCTAGGAGCAGGCCAAGAATTAGCCCGGCTGGACCTTTGTGGCATTGTGTCCCATGCAGTTTCTGGAGCCCTTGCAACTTGGGTAAGGCTGCAGTTCATTTCAAGCAGGGGTCAGAAGCAAGCTAACAACTCAGGCGTGGAATTCATCAGCCACTTGATATCAAGTCAGCTGCAGCCCCATCAAAGAGGGACCCCCAGAGAGATCTTTGTGCCACCCCAGCCCCAGAGACTACCGGGCAGAAAGTTGTGGAGAGAAATGGGAGGAAACGCCATTAAACTTGCTTCCTCTAAAGAGCCGCTACCCCCAGTCTTCTCTGAACTGTACCTAAAAAGTCAGGAGAGAGAACTCGTTAACTTTTGTTTGGTTTAACATTGCCAGCTTCAAGTCAACCGTAGGCCCCCCGAAGGTTTTGTAAAATATTTAATCTAGCTGAGACAATTTCCTGCAGTCCCTAACCGGACCACCCCACTTACTGAGCCGCTGCCAAAAAGCCAGCTTGACTGCAGGCTGGTAACCAGAGGCCTTCCAGCCGCCTGGCTGCCCTGTGACCTCCACCGGAGGAGCCACAAGACTTTGCACAGAACCCAGAGAGATCCAGACCTGGGGAAGCCTGGAGGTGCAAAGGAGTGGGGAAGCAGCCCAGGAAGTGGAATTAAGACCCTTTTCACACTAAACTGACTGTTGTCCCTGTGACCTTCTGGGGCCCTCACCCTCTTGGATGGTGTCTCACCTCCCTCCGGGTGTGGAAGAATGGGCCCTATGAGAGGGTTGGCCCTCTGTGTGTCCCCCAGCGCCCTCCTGTTCGGTCCCATTCAATGTTTTCCTGGACTTAATCTTACTAGAGAATACGGGCGGGGTGGAATCCTTCGACTCCGCTGAGCCTCAACCCTTTCCAAACGTGAGGCTCACGGGGAGAACGCTCTGCCCAGTTTCCATTCCCGCCTCCAGAAGAACGAGCCGAAAACATGTGTACTGTAAATAAAGCCTGTCTAAATACAGCACTCGGGTAAAGGCTGCCGAGAAAACACTCGGCATCGCTCTGCTCAGAGAGTGAGTCAGCTTCCCAGCCCCAGCCCCCGGGGAACAATGGGGACCTTCTGTCGACCCCGGACGAACCCCAGGCCCATTTAGGTGGCAGGGGCGCGGGCACCCTGGGACCTTCGGCCCCGAGGTTTGGGGGGGAGGGGCAGAAATAGGGGTCCAGCCCCAGGATCTGCAGGCCCGGGATCCCTCTGCCCGCAGCTGCAGCCCAGGGGTGGAGGGTTAAACAAACACCGGGCAGAGAAGCCAGCCTGCGGGGCTGCGGCCGGGGTTGCGCGGAGAAGGGAGGGGACCCGGTGCGTGCCTCGGAGCCTCCCGACGGGAAGACGCCCCCTCCCTACTCCAGGCTCCCACTCTCGCCCACCCGCTGGGACGCCTCTCCTCCGCGGCCTCTAAAGTCTCAGCGGAAAGGAGCGTAGCAGCTGCCAGAGTCGCCTTACTCCTTCGACTGTCCCCAAAGGCCCAGCCACGTGAACTAGCTCTCCACACCCACACACGCAAGTGTGCTGGAGACTTCAGGAAGCCTGGCCTCCAGCTGGCAGTGTGGGCACCCATACTGAGCGACCCGGCGCCTCTCTGGCAGAGGGCACAGAGGTGGGACTTGTGGTGGCCTCCAACACTACGTCTTCTGTCGTGACCTCTGGGTTTCCCTGGGGAAACTGCACTCCCCGGCGAGTGGGGCCATGTGGAGACCTGAGGTTCAGCGCCGACTGGTGTGATGGCCTCTGCTCTGGTGTGGGCCGGCGGTTTCCCCGTGCCATGACCTTGAGGGTCAGGGATCCACCCGACAGGCCCGCGGTTTCCGGAGCCGCGCAGCCAGCCCTTCCTCTCAGCCTCGCCCGCTCAGGCCTCCCCCAGCTGCCGAGCCTCGCCGCGCTAGCCCAGCTGGCTCCCCGCCCGGAAAGGGGGCGCAGGGGGCGCAAGCACCCAGGGCTTCACCCACGCCCTGAGCACATGCGCCCGGCCAAGAGCCGGGGCCGCCACAGGCAGCCTGAAATTGCCAAATCGTCGCAGGGCAGGGTTGGGGGTGAGGCCTTGGGAACCGGGTTTGAGCAGAAGAGGAGGAAAACAAGTGAAACGGGAGGGGCGGGCTGGGTGACGGCTCGTAAATCACCCGGCCCCACCCTCGGGCCTCAGCGCAGAGGCGCCCAGGCCCCGCGGGGGAGAGGAGGGTCACTCGGCCACTCCTGGCCGACCTCTGAGCTCCTCCGAAGCCGCCGCCCCACCCTGGGCTCACGCCGCGCTCGGACCAGCTCCGGGCCCAGATCGTAAACCGCCCGCCGGATTCGGCGGGAAGCCGCCCTTGGACGCAGAGCGCATCCGCCCAAGGGGAAGTTTATTTATAGCTTGTAAACGTAAAGGAAACCAGACCGCGCTAGCTCGCCGAGCCCGAGCCCCGAGCTCCCCACCTGCCCACCAGGAGGGTGCAGCAGGGCGGGGGGACTGGCTGTGCTCCCCCAGTCGCTGGGCACCCAGGGGAGACCAGGGTGCGGAGATGTTGGCAAGCCTTCATTTCCTCCCGATGTGCCCGTGCGGTGCCATGAACGGCAGAGAGGGTGGAGGCCAGGGCTCGGGCACCGCGTGGTTAAGGTGGGGGCGACCGAGTTGGCCCACTTGGCACGCACCCGCGGGCAGGCCAGGCGGCGTGGCGCGGGATTCCGCACATCCCGCTCCACGCCGGGGTAAGTCCTGGAGTGCCAGAGAGCTGGGGAGGGGGCGCTCCGGGAGCCTCTCTTTGGAAAGCGGGATGCTTTCCCCGTTTCTCCTGCGCACGTGTCCTCCTCAGAGCAGGCAAGGGCTGCGTGCCTGGGCTGCGATCCGCGGGTGACAACGGCTGAGATCGCGCCCTTTCCACTCCCCACCCCCGCCGTCGCCGCCTCTCCCAGGGAGCTCCAGGCTCCGGGGTGCGCTCGGGGCAGGCCCGAGGAGCCAGAGAAACGGAAAAGTGCCAGGGAGGAGATGAGGAAGAGAAGACCTTCAAAAAACGCAGCCCCGAATAGACAGCAGCCGAGCTGGAAAGAGACGCCGGCACCAAACCCCCCGCCCCCCCTCCCCCGCAACCCTCGGCACGGGCGGCCCCTCCCAGTCCCAGCGGAGCGCACCCACCCCGGCCTGGGTCGGGGCGAATTCCTGTGTGTGTGGTGTGTGTGTGCGCGCGCGCGCGCGCACCCGGCCGCCGGGAGGGCAGTTGCGAAACGGGCTGTTGGCTGCAGCGCGGCATAATGGAGGTGGCTGGAACAATGCGCGCTTTGTGCGCGCGGGGAGTTGTTTTCCACCCGCCTCGCCCCCCTCGCTTGGGCCGTATGGCACTTTAATCCCCGCCACGGCTCGGCACAAATGCACTTGTGTCCTGCGGGTCACCGGGGGCCGCGCGACCGGAGCCGCCCCTAGCCCTCCCCCGCGGACCCCACCGCCGGCCGCTCCATCTTCCTTCCTGCGCACCCCCCACCACCACCTCTATTCCCGGCGTGGGCCGGTGAGCCGGCTTGGAAGCTTCCGGACCCGCCGGCCACTTTTATTTTCCGTGAAGGCGGCCCCTCCCCCTCCGCGCGCGCGCGCGCGCGCACACACACACACACACACACACAGCGGACCGCAGGCCCCACACTCGCAGCCCGCCCTCGCCTCGCCTTGGTCCGCCCGCCCCCGCCCCGCGCTCCGGACTCCTGCGAACAATAGTAAATGTCAACAGATTCCGCGCGGCGAGTGTCTGACTCGGCCGAGATAAGGGTGCGCGGTTGGCCCTGCGCTCCGCGACGCCGCGGGGGGAGCCCACCCTGACCCCAGCTGGAAAGAACCGGCTGTGATGAAACCCAGGCCGGGGAGTGGAGGGCAGGAGGGGAGAGCCCCAGCCCGTGCCCGGGGGGAGCCTCGTGAGGACACCAGGCCTTGCCCCGCCCCCACCCCGCTTAACCCGGTGCTGATGGGGGGCCGGTGGGCACCGGGAAAGCGACCGGGTAGACGTGGCGCTTGGGCCTGCTTTCAGCTCACGTCTCCTCCGATCACCAGCGGAGGCCGGAAAAATGCTGATCCGGGGGAGGGCTCCAGCAGTTTTCGACCTACTGGGAGCCGGCACCCGAAAGACGCGAAGGACTCGAGGGCTCGTCTCTGGAAACTCATTAAAATATTTTTTGAAGCGCGCACACGCTCGCGGGTCCTTCCCCTCGGTTGTCCGCAACCCACCACCCAACCGAATTAAAATTCGCAAATTGATTCTCACGCGTTCGTATTAATGGGTTGTTCCTCTTAAATTGTTACCAACTTTGCTAATGGATTATTATTTAAATGATTTCTTTTTCATAAAGTACGTGTTGTTTTATAGATGCGTATTTACTTAAAGAAATCAACTGCATCTATTAACATATTAAAGAGAGAATAAAGCATCGAGGCCCGTGTAATGCACTGTTCAGCCTTACTTTGGGTGCTGCGAAGATAGGAAAATCTTATTTGTTTAATAATAAGTCACTCATGAATATGCAAATGACATCGGTGCAGTACCTCACTTCTGTCACTATTAATGAGTTGCAAATTAATGTGACAACAAAAGGAAAATCTATTTAGTGGAGGAACTCCGGTTCCTACCTGGGGAGATCACAAGCAGAGCTGGAACTTGGGTCTCCGGAAAGGAGAAGGCTGCGGCTGGACACCTCTCCATCCAGCCTTTTCCCGGAGCCACCACTATTGTCTGGACTCCAGGCCTTGCTTTGTCAGAAGCCCCTTAAAATTCCTGCTCCAGGCCAGAGGAAGAAAGGCTGCTCCCGGGTAATTAGGGCCAAGTGTGATTAATGGAAATCAGCCCACAGTTTGAAGTAAAGCAATTGGTGAAGCACATTTTTGGGGGGTCTCCTCCCTCCCCTGGTTTAAAGATTCCCCAAAGCCTTTTTGGCCTCTGTTGCTCTGGACAAGGTTTAGGACTGGAAATAGCGAGTTAGGCCTCACAGGCCTGATCACAGGAATTAAGACAGCACCCTATGCACTCGCGTTTTACGAGGTGACTTTGCTGATGGGAGATTTAAGAGCAGATCAGCTCATTTTCCTGCCAACCTGCTTCCCAGAGGTTACGGACTGAAGTCTGGTTGTCTTCCATGTGAGCATTCTCTCTTTTCTGGCCCACACAGCTGAGCCTCTTTTTATTTCTTTGGTGGATGCTGAAGAGAGTGTTTTTAATTCAGTTAAGTTTGGAAACATCACTGAGAAAAAATAAATAAGCTGCCCAGGGCCACGGGACTCATAATCCAGGAGCCTGGGTAGGATTTCAAGAAGCTGTTTGACCAGGGAATCTTCAGGGAAGATGCAAATCTTCTGTATCTCACCTGGTTAATGGTTACATGGTTTTATACATATGTGAAAGTTCATCAGGTGTACTCTACTATGGCTAAGGCATACCTTGTTTGGGTTAGCTGTAACTGCATAAAGCTACCCCAAAACTTAGTAGCGTAAAACAACAAGGAGAATTTATTTTGCTGAAGAACCTATACAGTCTGGGGCAGGGCTGGGGAGGGGCAACTCACCTGGGTTCCGTGCTGTGTCACAAACAGGGTTGGCAAGTCAGTACTGTTTTCCCTCCATGTGGGCCTCTCCACAGGGTGGCTTGGGCTTCCTCCTAGCATGTTGGCTGCAAGCCAAGTGGTAGCATCCCGAGAGAGGAAACGGAAACTACCAGTTACTTAAGGCCTAAGCCTGGAAGCAGATTTTTGTGGGTCTCCTCTTTCCAGCTTAAAGTTTCCCCCAAACCTTTCGGCCTCTCTCTCTCACTTTGGACAGCGTTTAGGTCTATAAATATCAAGTTAGGCCTCATGGGCCTGATCCCCTATATGAAGATAGTACCTTCTATACCTTACCACGTTGGCACTTCTGCCATAACCTATTGGTCAAGCAGTCCCAGAGGCTAGATTCAAGGAAGAGAGGACATAGATCTCTCCTTTGCACTTCTCAGATGGGAACTGTGTCACAGATCTGGGAGCTCTTGTTTGAAAACTTCTATACAGGTAATTTTAGAAGAAAATAGAATGTGTGACTTCATTTCTTGCCTCATGTCCTACCCGTACCCTTTTCTTTTTTCAGGGTGCTGGGAATTGAGCCCTGGAAGAGACACATGCCAAAGAAGCACTCTACCACTGAGCTATGCCCCAGTCTGCAAGTCAAATTTTAATTCCTTTTACCTTAAAATTGCAAGTCGAAACTGGACGTGGTGGAGTTCCCCTATAATCCCAGTGGCTGGGGAGGCTGAGGCAGAGGTTCATGAGTTCAAGGCCAGCCTCAGCAATTTAGTGAGGCCCTAAGCAACTCAATGAGACCCTGTCTATATATATATAAAATAGAAAGGGCTGGGGATGTAGCTCAGTGGTTAAGCACCCCTGGGTTCAATCCCTGGTACCAAAAAAAAAATTTTAACTCGCAAGTCTGAAGTCTATTACATGATCTTAAGTTGGAATCAGAAGAGTAATTTATCAGATTCTTTAATGCCCTCAAGTTTTCATATATGCTAGGAATTAAATCACAGATTGTTCCTGAACTTAACACCATAATACCACTCCAGTATATTTAATTCATTTCATCTTCACCATCTTCAATTCTCAACCTTCCCAAGGTTAAAAGGACATTCTCTGAAGAACACATTTTGCCACGTCAAGGGAGTTGAAGTTACTTGATGTTAGGAAAAATGTAAGGCTTTGGAATAAACAAAAAAATGGGAACACCTATATACTTACAAATCTGTGAATACTTCGTATCTCTAGACTAGCAAATAACTTCTATCTGAAAGAGGGACAACCCCACCACCCCAAAGCCAATTTTGCATCCATTTGCAAATTATTTCAACATTCTTGATGTCTGTTCTTGGGATTCTTCTCCTTTTTGGGGGAGTGGGGGAGGGAGCAAGGATTGAACCCAGGGATGCTTAACCATGAGCCATATCCTCAGACCTTTTTATATTTTACTTAGAGACAGGGTCTCACTGAGTTGCTTAGGGCCTCGCTAAGTTGCTGAGGCTGGCTTTGAACTCCTGATCCTTCTGCCTCAGCCTCTGGAGCTGCTGGGATTATAGGCGAGCGCCACTGTTGCCAGCTGGGATTCTCCTTTGAATCAGTTGTAATATCTTCCCCATCCCCTCATTTAATTATATTATACTGTATTGTATTATATATTATATTAATATATAATATTATGTTATAAATATATATAAATTAATATATATTATGTTATATCAATATATATTAATATATTATGTTAATATATTATTAATATATATTATGTTATAAATATATATTATTAATATATATATTATGTTATAAATATATATATTATGTTAGAATAACATAATAACATTAATATATATATTATGTTATAAACTATATTCATTGCATGCACTGAAACTTTTTTTTTCTTCTTGCGGTCCTGGGGATTGAACCCAGAGCCTCACACATACTAGCCACTCTACCACTGAGCTCCATCCCCAGCCCCTTTATTTTATATTTGTATGAGAGTACCAATTTCGCCTTCTCTTAAAAAAATGAGTCTTTACCATTGGTCAACAGCTCATCCTTCCATATGGATCATATTTGTGACCAGCTAGCAATTAAAAACCAGGAAGCAGGATACAGGAATCTAGAAGGAATTCACTTACGCCCCCAACCAACCAGCACAGTCTTTTAATCCTGTTTATTCTTTGTCTACTTTGTTTTTGTTTTTGTGTTTTTAGGGTCACCGGGATTGAATCACCCAGGGCCTCCTGCATTCAAAGCACGCACTCTACCACTGAGCCACCCCCACCATCCTGATCCTATTTATAATTGCTATGACAACGGAAGATCCAAGGCCATACCCTTCAGGTGGAATTTTTTTCTCAATCTTAAGTTCCCAGTTCAAGGTAAATCCTTACCTGATTCCTTTTGAACCTCCCCTGTTTCAGCTCTGTCATCCATGGGAGGAAAGGAAAATATGTAGCTACCATTCATGTCGCTGAAACACTTGATTGGATTCAATTAACCTATTTACCGCCTGTGGTGGTTTTAAAATATGTCCACAAATTCTTTGATTCCCCTCCCTTCAAAAGGTGGAGCTTAATTTTCCTCCCTTGAGTTGTGGACTGTAATTAGTGACTTGCTTCTAATGAATAGAATGTGACAGAAGTGACTGTACGCGACATCCAATATTAGGATGTAACAGGCACTGTGGCTTTCTCTTTGCTCTCTGGGGGAATCCAGCAGCCAGGTCATAAGGACGTTTACGCAGCCCCGTGGAATAACCCATGTGTGGAAGAACTGAGGCCTCCTGCCCACAGCCATGTGAGGGAGCCATCTTGGAAGCAGCTCTTGGAGCGCCAGTCGAGCCTTCAAATGATGGCAGCCCCAGCCCACATCTTTTTTTTCTTTTGTAGCAGGGATTGAACTCAGAGGCACTTGACCACTGAGCCACATCCCCAGCCCTATTTTGTATTTTATTTAGGGAGAGTTTCTCAGTGAGTTGTTTAGCACCTCACTTTTTGCTGAGGCTAGCTTTGAACTCACAATCCACCTGCCTCAGCCTCCCGAGCCCCTGGGATTACAGGTGTGTGGCACTGTGCCCTGCCCCAGCCCACATCTTGATGGCAACCTCATAAGAGATGCTGAACCAGAGGTGTTCAGCTTAACTGTCCCCAAATCCCTGACCCATAGGAACTCTGAGATAATAAATATTTGCTGTTTCAAGCCATTGAATTGTGGGGAGATTTGTTACGCAACAGTACACGACTAACACACAGGTCAGTCTTGCATTCGGACACAGCCCTACACCATTCTAACACTAAACATAGTTCTGCTTTGCTCCAGGTGGTAGATGTCCCTCTTTCAACCTCCAAGGCAAGACATTCACCTATTTATTCCCATCCTTGAAAACTATTTTTTAAGAGTCACAGGGAATAACCTAAATCACATTGCCGAGAGTGAGAGAAAAGAGGGAACATATATAGCAAAATAAAGTTTCCGGCATAAAAAGTGATAATAAACTAACAGAAGCAGTAAAACAGTTTTAAATAGTTCTTTTGATCACTTTGCAGTTGAAAGTCGGATCTTTGTAAGAATTCATTAGCATTTTAACTTACAGAGAGGAACCATTCTTGAGGGTAGAGTCAAAACGAAACAAAACAGACATTCATACCCTATAAGAAGCCACCAAAGTGTGAAAAGCAAACCCAGGGTGATTAAGTTGTGGAGGAGTGAATCTCCTATAGGTATGCCCCAGTGTACTGACACATCAAACGACTTCCTCCCTATCGGCACTGGTATTTTTTGAACAACTGAAATGATAAAACATTTGGAGAGTGACCTAAATGACTCAGGTTGCTTCCTGTTCCAAAGGCAGGGGCATTGTAGTATAGTTAGCACTCTCCTTCACAAAAGGAGTAGAGGTTCATCCCATATTCAAATGATTTAGTCCTACTCCTCTGTAGGTGCTTAGATGGGACAAAGGAAGATGTGTGTGATTTCAGTAAATTTAAAATTAAGATGCAGTAAACTGATGAAAAAGCATAAGTAATAAAAAGCCAAGCCCAGGTGCAGTGGCACACGCCTGTAATCCCAGTGGCTCAGGAGGCTGAGGCAGGAGGATCGCGAGTTCAAAGACAGCCTCAACAACTTAGCAAGGCCCTAAGCAACCTAGTGAGACCCTGTCTCAAAATAAAAATAAGAAGGGCTGGGGCTGAGGCTCAGTGGTAGAGCACTCGCCTAGCAAGTGTGAGGCACTGAGTTGGATCCTCAGCACCACATAAAAATAAATAAATAAAGGTATTGTGTTCATGTTCAACTAAAAAAAATAAAATAAACTAGAAAACAATGATCCAAAAACATGGTAGACGTAACCTTTGTTAAAGATACTCATAGTGTGGTAGAGGGGAAAGGAGGGCCTAAATAACAGTGACATACAATAGAGTGTCATAACAGCTTCAACAAAAGTCTTTTTAGGTTATTAGGTAACTAGGCAACCGAAATTGTATAGACATGTTCACCAAAAAAGCATGGTTGACAACAGTGCTGGTGATAATGATCTCTGCTGGGCATGGTGGTGAACACCTGTAATCCCAGTAGCTTGGGAGGCTGAGGAAGGAGGATTGCAAGTTTAGAGGCCAACCTCAGCAACTGAGGCTCTGAGCACCTTCTGAGGCCTTGTCTCAAAATAAAAAATGAAAAGGGCTGCGATGTGCCTCAGTGCTTCAACATCCTTTGGTTTGATCCCTAAAAAAAAAAAAAAGTCAAATGCTCATCAACAGGAGAATGGACAAAGGAACACTCTTTTTTTTTTTTTGTACCAGTGATCAAACCCAGGGTCCCTTAACCACTGAGGTCACATCCCAAGCCCCTTTTTATGTTTTACTTTGACACAAGATCTTGCTAAGTTGCTTAGGGCCTTGATAAATTGTGGAGGCTGTTCTCCAACTTGCAATCCTCCAGCCTTAGCTTCCTGAGCTGCTAGGATTACAGGTGTGTGCCACTGTGCCCAACTGACTATGGAATCTCCACACGATGGAATAGTATACACCAGTGAGAATACACAATCTATAATCACACATTACAATATGGAGGGGGCTCACCAACATATTATGGAAAGAAGAAGCCAGACAAGAAAGGTGTAGACTGGGGGATTCCAAGAAGATAAAGTTTAAAGCCCGGCCAACTGGGTGAGGTGGCACATGACTCCGACCGAGAAGTTGAGGAAAGAGGATCGTGAGTTCAAGGCCAGCCTTAGCGATTTAGAGAGGCCCTAAGCAATTTAGCAAGACCCTGTCTCAAAATAAAAAAATACAAAATAGGGCTGGGGAGTGGCTCAGTGGCTAAGCGCCCCTGGGTTCAATCCCAGAGACCAAATAAATCAATAAAACAAAACCAGGCCAAACTGACTCATGCAGTTAGAAGTTAAGAGAATAATTACCCTTCTAGGGGGAGGGGCGTAATGATGGGAGGTGGCCCCAAGGGCATCTCCAGGAGACTAGGAATGTTCTGGGCCTTAATCTGGGTGCAGCTTACGTACAAAGGCATCAAGTCTGTTCCGTTTATGAGAAGTCATTGAGCCAAGCAACTTACACTTTCTGTATGTGTGCAGTACATCAATAAAATGTGTTAAACACACACACACACACACACACAAAGTCCTCCCTCGGGTGTGGTGGGTGGCCAGTGAAGAGGGAGAGGTCAGGGCAGGGAATTCCAGGAGATTCCTGGAGAGGGGATGTGGGTCTGGTCCTCACAGGGAGCTCCATTGTAGCCTTGGGGACAATAAGGGAAGATGTTGGGGAAAGGGAAGCGGTCCAGCAGAGCAGAGCCCAGTGGCTGGAAACGGCCCAAGCCCTGGGGACCTGGAGGCGACAGTGGCAAGCAGTCAGCGGCCAGGACAGCTGGCACAGTTTGATCAGAGAAGCTGCCTTGCTCCTTGCTCACCAGTGTCACTTGGGAGTGGGAACTGGAGAGGGCAGGATGACATTTTTGTTCTCGGAAGCTCTCTCAGCGACAAGCAGGGCCGAAAGCCGAGGGAACTTTCCAAAATATGATCCAGGCCAGGGGCAGGGTGCGCTGTGGGGGTGGGGACAGAGGATTCTAAGGGACAGGAAGAGGAGCTACAGAAACATGAGAAAGAAGCTCAGAGCAAGGAGGAGAATGAAAGGAGAAGTATTTTTAAAGCTTCCGGTTACACATATAAAAATACAGTCTGTTCAGCTTTCTATAAAGACGGTTTCCCTGAATTCTTAAGAAGGACAGAATTGGTCATCAAAGGGATGCCCCGGTTTCTCTCTAAAATAGGGCTTCTTAACTTGGCATCCAGAGATAGAATTCAGGGGACTTGGGAACTTGGTTGGGGGGGCGTTTTTCTTTTTCTTTTCATTCACCTTGAATTGGCTGAGCGCAGTGGTGCACGCCTGTCATCCCAGCAGCTAGGGAGGCTGAGGCAGGAGGATCGTGAGTTCAAAGCCAGCCTTGGCAACTTAGTGAGGCACTAAGCAACTCAGCGAGACCCTCTGTCTAAATAAAAGGCAAAATAGGGCTGGGGATGTGGCTCAGTGGTCAAGTGCCCCTGAGATTAATCCCTGGTACCCCCCCCAAAAAAAAAGACAATTTAATGGTTAAAACAGCAATAATCAAACAGCAATAATCATAACAATCTTTTTTTTTTTGAACCAGTGATTGAACTCAGGGGCACTGAACCACTGAGCCCCATCCCCAGCCCTATTTTGTATTTTATTTAGAGACAGGGTCTCACTGAGTTGCTTAGCGCCTCGCTCTTGCTGAAGCTGGCTGTGAACTTGCAACCCTCCTGCATCAGCCTCCCAAGCAGCTGGGATTACAGGTGTGTGCCACTGCGCCCAGCATACAATCAATTTAGTGTGTGTGTGTGTGTCGGGGGGTACTGGGGATTTATTTAACCCAGGCACAATCTACCACTAAGCCACGTCCCCAGCCCTTTTTATTTTTTTGAGACAGGGTCTCGCTAAGTTGCTTAGCACCTCGCTCTTGCTGAGGCTAGCTTTGAACATGAAATCCTCCTGCCTCAGCCTCCCAAACTGCTGGGATTACAGGTGTGGATCACCACATGGGGCATTTGTTTTGGTCTTGAATCTGCAATTTGACCAGAGCTTGGCAGAACATTTTATCTCTTTCTGCTCCAGGGAAAGTCAGAGTTCTCTGATGGGATGACCCAAATCACTGGTAGCTTTTGGGGCATCCCTGCCTGTCTGTCCCTCTTCAAGTCTTCTGACCTCTCCATGTCCCCTACCCTACTCTCTCTCTCTCTCTCTCTCTCTCTCTCTCTCTCTCTCTCTCTCTGTGTGTGTTAGGGATTGAACGCAGGACCTCATACATGCTAGGCAGGTATTCTACCACTCGGCTACACCCCCAGTATCTTTTATTTTTTATTTTATTTTGAGATGGGTTCTCACTGGGTAGCTGAGGCTGGCCTCGAACTTGCCATTCTCCTGCCTCAGCCTCCTTATTCATGAGGATCATAAGCATGCACCCCATGTACCTGGCTATAGCTGAGCTTCTTACAGGATAGCTCACAATCCCCAAGAGTGTCACAGTGTGCAAGGTAGAAGCTGCCAGGCTTCCTCTGAATTAGCTTTAGAAATTCCAGAATGCTGCCCCTGCCATGTTCTATTGGTCAAACAAATCTCTTACTAAGATCAACCCTACACATAAGAGGAAGGACCATAAACCCCACCTCTCAGCTGGGGAAGTATCAAAAGAATTTGTGGTCACTGAGCATGGTGGTGCACGCCTGTAATCCCAGAGACTGGGAAGAGGCCAAGGCAGGAGGACCACAAGTTCGAGGCCAGCCTCAGCAACTTAGCAAGACCCTCTCTCAATTTGCTTGTTTACTTTTAAGGTACTAGGGATGGAACTCAGGGTGTCACACATGCTAAGAAAGTGCTCTATCACTGAGCTACACCTCCAGCCCACTGGATACTCTCTCAAAATAAAAAATTTTAAAAAGGACTGAGGCTGTAGCTTTGTGACAGAGTGCTTGCCTAGCACGTGTGAGACCCTGGGATCTATCCCTAGGATGGCAAAAAAAAAAAAAAAAAAAATTCCCACAATGACTATATCACAAATGTATGTTTTTTTTTTTTAATTATTTTTCAATTGTAGTTGGACACAATACCTGTATTTTATTTGTTTATTTTTAAATTGTTTTTAGTTGTAGATAGACACAATATCTCTGTTTTATTTATTTACTTATATTATGTGGTGCTAAGGATCGAACCCAGTGCCTGACGAATGCAAGGCAAGCGCTCAACCACTGAGCCCCAGCCCAGCCCCCTTATTTGTTTATTTTTATGTGATGAGGATTGAACCCAGTCAGTGTCTGACACATGCTAGGTGAGAGCTCCACCACTGAGCCACATCCCCAGCCCCGCCCCACCTCCTGTTTAAGAAATTTTGAGACAACCTGTCACCAAATTGCTTAGGGCCTTGCTAAATTGCTAAGGCTAGCCTTGAACTTGCGATCCTCCTGCCTGGACCTCCAGAGCTGCTGGGATTACAGGCCTGCTTCACTCTGCCCGGCACATTCTATGCATTTTTTTTTAAATATTTATTTTTTAGTTTTCGGCGGACACAACATCTTTGTTTGTATGTGGTGCTGAGGATCGAACCCGGGCCGCACGCATGCCAGGTGAGCGCACTACTGCTTGAGCCACATCCCCAGCCCCTTCTATGCATTTTTAAATATAATTATGAGAAGGTGCTGATAAGCTTTATCGGTCAGGCCAAAGAGTCAATGATGAAGAATCTCTGCTTCAGAATGTTGCTGTCATTATAAACATTCTCTTGTCCACTCCCCATGGCCCAGATTCCGTCATTCTTTTTTTTTTTTTTTTAATTTGGGGGGGGTTACCAGGGATTGAACCCAGGGCACTTCACCATTGAGCCACATCCCCAGCCCATTTAAAAAAAAAAGATTATTTTTTTATTTTTTTAATTGTAGATGGACAAGATACTTTTATTTATTTGTATGTGGTGCTGAGGATCGAAGCCAGTGCTTCACACATGTGAGGCGGGTGCCCTACCACTGAGCCACGACCTCAGCCCCGCCAGCCCTTTCTATATTTTATTTTGAGACAGTGTCTTGCTAAATTGCTGAGGCTGGCCTGGAATTTGTGATCCTCGAGTCTCAGCCTCCCAAATTGCTGGGATTACAGTTATCCATCAGTACACTGGGCTCTCATTTGTTCTTCCATTCACTCAGTGAATGAAACATCGTATATAGCCATAAGTAAAATGATCCATTGCTTGGGCTGGGTGTAGCTCACTGGTAGAACACTTGGTTAGCACAGACAGGGTTTGATTAAAAAAAAAAAAAAGAAAGAAACATGCATTTCTTTCTTTTTTTTTTTTTAAAGATAGAGTGAGAGAGGGAGGGAGGGAGGGAGGGAGAGAGAGAGAATTTTTAATATTTATTTTTTAGTTTTTGGCGGACACAACATCTTTGTTTGTATGTGGTGCTGAGGATCGAACCCGGGCCGCACGCATGCCAGGCGAGCGTGCTACCGCTTGAGCCACATCCCCAGCCCCAAAACATGCATTTCTAATGAGGAGGATCCCAAAGGCTTTTTGTGGCTACCTTCTATGTTTAGACCTAGGATATCAGACATGGGCCGGGATTGCAGGCTGAATCCCACAGTCATTGGCAGATGTCATTGTCATGGGTCTCAGACCCCTGTCACCCCCATTGCTCCATGGGCTTCTCCCTAGGCAGATCCCCAAATGACTGTTGTCTTCCCCTAGACCTGGTGATCCAAGAGAGCAATATACAGACCAAGCAGAGGTCCACAGTGGGTTAGGACCTAATCATGTCCCCTTTACTCACTTCATTGGAAGTGAGTAAACAGTGAGTAAGGAATTCTAGCCCTCACCCAAGGGAAAAAAACTTGGTTTTACTTTTTTTTTGGGGGTACTAGGGATTGAACCCAGGGGCAGTTGACCACTGAGCCCCCATCCCCAGCCCTATTTTATATTTTATTTAGAGACAGGGTCTCCCTGAGTTTTGCTGAGGCTGGCTTTGAACTTACGTTCTTCCTGCCTCAGCTTTCTGAGCCACTAGGATTCTGGGTGTGCGCCACCACCCCCAGCTTAGTTCCACTTTTTGAAGAAAGCAGTGGCTAAAGAATTTGTAGACCACTGGGCAAGGTGGCACATGCCTGTAATACCAGGGCCTCTGGAGGCTGAGGCAAGAGGATTGCAAGTTAGAGGCCAGCCTCAGCAACTTAGTGAGGCCCTGTCTTACAATAAAAATAAAAATAAAAACAGACTGGGCAGGGGATGTTAGCTCAATGGTAAGGCACCTTTTGGTTCATCATCATTACCATTATGGACCACCACAATCACCTCCCTGTACGTACTTAAAAGCACATATCATTTAAATAGCTACTTGCTTAGGTTATTTGCCTTTTCTACCATCAAAGCCCAAGAAGTTGTATTCAGACTTCCCAGAAAGCTTTGAACTGAGAGATTTTTTGTCAGCACTAGTGTACTGGGTCGCCTGACACAGCTTTCCAAAACAAGCGACCTGCCTTTGCTGACTAAGTAGCTGGGGACCCGAGGGTTCCATATGAAAATGCACCTAAAGCTAAAAGAACTCATTGCTCAATCGTTGGGCTATTTCCTTGGTTCCTTCTTTTTGTGTCCATTTGTGGCCTTCAAACAGAACCACCAAGTGCATTCAGTGGTCTTTGTTTTTCATTTGGTACTGGCAGTTGAGCCCAGGACTCTACCACTGAGCTACCCTTTAGGTTATTTATTTATTTACTTATTTGGTATTGGAGATTGAACCCAGGGGTGCTTAACCACTGAGCCACATCCCCAGCCCTTTTTATTTTTTATTTTGAGACAGAGTTTCTTTAAATTGCTGAAGCTGACCTTGAACTTGCAATCCTCCTGCTTCCACCTCCTAAATTAATGGGATTACAGGTGAGTGCCACTACACTGGCTTAAATGCCTTTATTTGGGGTACCGGGGATTGAAGTCAAGGGCACTTCACTGAGCCCCATCCCCAGCCCTATTTTGTATTTTATTTAGAGACAGGGTCTCACTGAGTTGCTTAGGGCCTCCCTAAATTGCTGAGGCTGGCTTTGAACTCACAATCCTCCTGCCTCAGCCTCCAGGCAAATGCCTTATTTTTGAAAGCAGACATTAAAAGACTTATTCATGACAATATCCAAGTAGTGGTGTCCGGCAAAGATGGTTAAATCTTGGTCAAGTTTCTTTTCTTTCTTTGCCTTTGGTTTTGGTATGCTGATTCTGTCAGGTGACCTCTTTAAGCATAGCAAACTAGCATTGTAGGAGATCACTTCAGGCTACAAGGACTTCCCCAAGCACCCCATTGTTATTCAAAAATAAAGTAACTGAGGGTGTCCTGTAATGCAGCAATTTTGCTTGGCCTTATATATAAGACCACCACCCAGGCACACCTGTAATCCCCAGCAACTCAGGAGGCATATATGTATAGGCAACTGTGGAATATTTACAGAATGGTATGCCACACAGCAACGGCAAGGTACAACGACTATCCATATGGATGAATCTGCAAATTAAATGCTCAGCAAAAGAAGCCACACAGAGCCAGGCCCCCTGTCACATGCTTATAATCCCAGCAGCTCCTCTGGGGAGGCTGAGGCAGAAGGGTCACAAGTTAGAGGCCAATCTGCACAACTTAGCTAGACCCTGTCTCAAAATAAAAAATGAGAAGACCTGGGACTATGGCTGTATGGTAGAGCAGCCCTGGGTTCACTCCCCAATACCAATTAAAGAAAGAAAGAAAGACAGAAAAGATAAAAGAGAGAAATTTCATACTAATCTATCTGTTTCTTTTCACTTGCTCTCAAACCCAGTGTCTTCTGGAATCTGCCCAACTGTGGACAGTAAGCCCAAGAAGTTGACAACTGTGTGTTTGCCATTTGACCTCAGTTCCTGATATGTGACCTGACCTATAGTAAGTGTTCAATAAATAGTTTTTTTTTTTTTTTTTGTACCAGGCATTGAACCCAGGGGTGCTTAACACTGAGGCACCTTTTTATGTTTTATTTTGAGACAGGATCTCACAAAGTTGCTGAGGCTGGCCTTGAACACTTGATCCTTCTGCCTCAGCCTTCCAAGTTGCCAGGGTGACAGGTGTGCACACTGTCCAGCAATGAAGTTCTTGAATAAGGTGAATGTCAGGTTCGTTTTGTGACTTGTATTATGCCATTGCTGTGATCTCTTGCCTCCTACCTCTGTGTACTGGGCCCCCGTCCCAGGCCATGCTTTTGAAATCCTAGTGTCCTTCAAGAGCAGGTGTTTTGTCATCTCTTCAGGAATTCATCTGTTTTGAGTTGAATTATGTACCCCTAAAACTCATAGGTTGAATTCCTGCCCCTAGCATGTCTGAATGTGATCATATTTGCAAATAAGGTGCCTGAAGATGCAGTTGGTTCAGGTGAGGTCATAATGGAGTAGAGCAGCCCCTAATCCAATACAGCTGATGTCCTGGTTAGAAGAGGGGAAACCTGGTTGGGCATTTCTGGAGGCTGAGGCAGGAGGATTGTGAGTTCAAAGCCAGCCTCAGCAACTCAGTGAGACCCTGTCTCTAAATAAAATATAAAAGGGGCTAGGGATGTGGCTCAGGGGTAAAAGGCACCTGGGTTAAATCTCTAGTTCCAAGAAAAAAAAAGGAGGGGGAAGACAGACATTCCTGAGGGACAGCTAGAGGTCAGAATGATGCTTCTACAAGTCAAGTAAGGAGTGGGAACAGATTCTCTGTTCACTGTATGCAAAGGAGCCAAGCCCAGTAACACCTTGATGTCAGACTTCCAGGCTCCAGGAGAGACAATAGCAAAGTACTGTCATTGTGGCCCTTTGTTCTAGCAGTTCCCCAGGGGCCCTCCTTGCACTGTCTCAAGCAGGTGACAAAATTCAGAATTGGCTTTGCTGGGGGCGGGGGGCTGTCGCCTTAGTCCTGCATGTGAAGCCCTGAGGCAAAGGCCCCATGAGTCCTGCAGTACATAGTGATCTTTGCCTGATACACCATAATTCACAAACATTTGTGAGTTTGACAGGGTCACGGAATTTTCCAGAGCCCTGGAAGTTAGGCTATGTTTGAGGTAGTACTGTGACTTGGCCATATTTTCCTTTCTTCTAATAATGATTACTAAGGGGCAGGGGATATAGCTCAGTTGGTAGAGTGCTTGCCTCGCATGCACAAGGCTCTGGGTTCCATCCCCAGCACCGCAAACAAGCAAGCAAACAAATAATAATAATAATAACTAAAAAAATAGAATCTACACCCTCCAATGACAGAGAATTAGTGCATTTGTAGGATTTTTTATTCTTTTTTTCTTTCCCCTTTGGGACTGGGAATTGAACCACCCAAGGGTGCTTAACCACTGAGCCCCATCCCCAGCCCCTTTTATTTTTTTTTATTTAGAGACAGGGTCTCGCTGAGTTTATTTAGGGCCTCGGTAAGTTGCAGAGGCTGGCTTTGAACTCTCAGTCTTCCTGCCTCAACCTCCCATGTTGCTGGGGTCAGAGACACAGGTCCATCAGGCTCTGGATTGTTTTCAAACCAAGCAATACAATCTAAGAAAATCTTTTTTTCTTCTTGTTCTTCTTGGTAATGGTATTGCTGCTTTCAAGAAATGATCTGTCTGCTTTACAGATTGCCCAATTAAAATGATAGGAAACAGGAACAGGAAAAACCAGGGGGACATGGGGCTGGGCAGGAAAGGCTGTCAGCGTGAGAGAGAGTGGCCCAAAACACAGCTGTAGAAGGGAAATGGAACTTTCTAGGTGTTGATGAGCTGGTGACTGCAACGTACGCTTCTTAGGGGTTTTTTTTGTTTGTTTTCTTGGATTTTTTTTTTTTTAAAGAGAGAGTGAGAGAGAGAGAGAATTTTAAAATATTTATTTCTTAGTTTTTGGCAGACACAACATCTTTGTTTGTATGTGGTGCTGAGGATCGAACCCGGGCCGCACGCATGCCAGGTGAGCGCGCTACCACTTGAGCCACATCCCCAGCCCTTCTTGGATTTTTTTATTTTATTTATTTATTTTTTTTTGAGGCGCGGTTTCTGAGTTGGTGTGCCTCCCAACTCCTGGCTCAAGTGATCCTGCTATCTCCGGCTCGGAATAGCTGGCACAGCCCAAGGATTCTAAGGTCAAAATCCCTGCTGCCTGAATTCTGAAATTCTGCAGGGCTGCATGTTTCCCGAAAGATGCTGGAGAGTTTAATTAACTAGCAAACAAATAAACAAACAAAAGAAAACAACGTCATTTCTGCTTGGGGCTTCCAGGAGGGGACAGTGGCTTCCTGTCACTTCTCTTTGCTAACAGGGAAAGAGGTGCGATTCTGCACATTGAGACAGGGCCTTGTACAAGTGCTCAGAGAACACAAAGAAAACTCTCTTCAGCCTCCAAGATCTTGCAATTTAGTGACAGACAATACAAATTCCTCCAGGTAGGTTGCCCGGGATACAAATTGGCCAGTGTAGAGTGACCCAGCCTCAGAGATGGGATTGCTTCACTCCTTGAAACTGGTAATTAGGGAACCCAGGCCAAGTCTGCCTGCGTCCTTGATGGGGAGGCCATTGTGTGTGGAAGGCTGAGGAGACCTTGGTCCTTATCTTCACAGAATTTAGGACACCCAGGGCAGAATGTAGTGCGCCTGTCAGAGTTTCTGGGCGTGGAAAAGAAATGAGCTGAGACCCAAGAGCTTCTCTCTCTCTCTCTCTCTCTCTCTCTCTCTCTCTCTCTCTCTCTCCCTCTCCCTCTCCCTGTCTCCCTCTCCCTCTCTCCCTCCCTCTCTCCCTCTCTCCCTCCCTCTCTCTCTCCCTCTCCCCCACCTGGGATTGAACTCAAGGGCGCTTAACCACTGAGCAGTCACATCCCAGCCCTATTTTGTATTTTATTTAGAGACAGGGTCTCACTGAGTTGCTTAGGGCCTCACTTTTGCTGAGGCTGGCTTTCAACTCAAGATCCTCCTGCCTCAGCCTCCCCAAGTCACTGTCAACTTTACTTTTTTTTTTTTTTCAGTGCTAGAGATTAAACCTGGGCCTTGAATCTGTGCTACCACGGATCTCCAGCCCCAGCCCTTTATGTTAATTAATTAATTAATTACTCAATCATTCTGAAGATTGAACTCAGGGGCACTCAACCACTGAGCTACATCCCAGCCCTATTTTATTTTGAGATAGGGTCTTTCTGAGCTGCTGCAGCTGGCTTTGAACTCACAATTCTCCTGCCTCAGCCTCCGGAGCAGCTGAGATTACAGGTGTGCACCACTTCCTCGCTGTTTTTATTTATTTTTAGAACTGTGAAGGCAGGAGGGATTTCAAAAGGGCTAAAAGAGGCAGGTTTGGGGGTGGAGCCACCACTCTGGGTGGAGGGAAGATTTAGAAATATTCCCACAGAATTGGTGGTGGTGGTGGTGGTGGTGAGCTGGGATTGTGGCTCAGTGTCAGAGTGCTTGCCTAGCATGTGTGTGGCACTGGGTTTGATCCTCAGCACTATGTAAAAATACAGAAACCAAATAAGGGCATGCTGGCCATGTACAACTACAAAAAAAAAGAAAAAGAAAGAAAAAAGAAAAGAAAAAAAGAACCGTTGGTGGGGAGGAAAGGAAGGTAGTTCTGAGGACGATTGGGCCAAAAATACGACTTGTGAGCAGTGGAAGGACGCCCCACTGGGGACTTGAGGTAATAGGGTACCTTGTCATACAGCTGCTGTCAGGGAGAGGCTCAGAGTTGAAAGTAGCAGAAGGGGAGGAGACAAGGCCTAGTATGTAGAAAATGGCAATCTTCCAGAAAGTTCTGCTCAGAACAGAACATCTCTCCCCACCCACACCCACTCCCTCCTCAGGTAAGGCCGCGCCCACACGCTGCACCCTCTGGCCAGCCCCTTCCCCTGCCCTTGGACACAGCTTTTCTTGTCAAGGTGCCTCACAGTGTGACTTTATGTTGGGGACACACAGTGAGCCTGAATGACGCCCATCAGTAAAAACAGGCACTGTGAAGGTTAGTAGCAAAGTCAAGAGGTCAGACCACTTGGTGGAGGTTCTGCTGGAGACAGAGGGTTTGTACAGGGCAGGGACAAAGAAGGGAAGTGACTAGAAGGAAGGAATCCAAGGGAAAGCAGAAGTTCTACAAGTCCTACGTGACAGGAGCAGCCCCACCTATGCCTGAGGAGCCTAATGTGAGGCCACTTTTTAGTCAAGACAGTGAGAGTTTTGGAGGAGGCGTGAGACTTGGGGCCTAACCACTTGGGCCTGGTGCTCAGTGCTCCTGCCAAGTGCAGCAATGACCTTCCTGATGAGCCGCCTTGAAAGGTGTCAGGGTGGTGGTGGGGTCACTAGGGGGACAGGACCCAGGATTCAGAAGACTGACATTCTTTTTTTTTTTTTTTTTTTGGTACTAAGGATTGAACCAATGGCTTTTAATTGCTGAGCGTCATCCCCAGCCCTTTTATATTTTATTTAGAGACAGGGTCTCACTAGGTTGCTTAGGGCCTTGCTGAATTGCTGAGGCTGGCCTTGAACTTGCTAGCCTTCTACCTCAGCCTCTCAACTTGCTGGGATTACAGGGCGTGCGCCACTGCGCCCAGCATTGGATTCTAAAAATGCTTAACCCTGAGTTCTACACTGGATTCTCTTATGTATTTACCAGAAAATTAACCAAGACCTGAAGCTCGGCCTCTTGAAATGCTCTTCTTGCTCCTTCACAGGGTATGAATGATATGAATGATTATGGGAATTTTTAAAAAAAAAATTTTTTACTTGTAAAGGGACATAATACCTTTGTTTATATGTGGTGCTGAGGATTGAACCCAGTGCCTCATGAGTGCTAGGTAAGTGCTCTACCACTGAGCTACAGCCCCAGGCTGAAATTATTTTTTAAAAACTCTTATTATATATTTTTATGTTATTTATTGATTTTGGTGCCAGGGATTAAACTCAGGGATGCTTAACCAAATCCCCAGTCCTTTTTTTGTCTGATACCAAGGATTGAACTCAGGGGCACTCGACCACTGAGCCCCATCCCCAGCCCTATTTTGTGTTTTATTTAGAGACAGGGTCTCACTGAGTTGCTTAGGGCCTCACTAAGTTGCTGAGGCTGGCCTCGAACTTGCGATCCTCCTGTCTCAGCCAACTGAGCTGCTGGGATTACAGGGGTGTGCCACCACACCCTGGTAGAAATTCTTATTACATATTTTTGTGAGGGGAAAACTCTCCACCAGTTTCTGCCAGAGTTTTCAATCTGGTGGCCCTTGCTTTGAATCCAGTTTGGAGATGGTTCCACGTGGCCTACTCCATGTTCTACCAATGTCATGAAAGAATGAGAGTTCACATAAAAATCCAGATTACACAAAGAAATTTTTAAATAAGGCAGGTGTGGTGATACAAGCCTGTAATCCCAGCTACTCAGAAGGCTGAGGCAGGAAGATCGAAAGTTCAAGGCCAGCCTGGGCAACTTAAGGAGAACCTGTGTCAGAATAAACTTTTTAAAAAGAGCTGAGAATGTAATTTCATGATAAAGTGCTTGCTTAGTGTGAGGCTCTGGGTTCAATCTCCAGGGCTGGGAGAAAAAAAAATTTAATTAAAAAACTTAATAGAAAGAAAATTTAAAAATTTTATTTTTAGTTTTAGGTGGACACTATATCTGTATTTTATTTTATTTTTTAGTTGTGCTAAGGATCAAACCCAGTGCTTCACGCATGGTAGGTAGCCATAACCCCAGCCTGTGGCATTGCAAAATTTCCCTCTGTAAAGATTCTGAGTGCATGGGGTGGGGGTGGGGGTGGGGTAAGGTGTTAGAGTCTGTAAACAAGTCAAAATAACACCTGGCATTTAGCCAGGGGAATGTTAGAGTTCGTAAACAAGTCTGGATGGTGCCTGGCAAAATGCCAGAGGGAGTGGTTTGAAAAGTAACAAAAGCGAGCCATTAAGTGTGGAGATTTCTTATTGGTTCAGTGCTGTATCGAGTTTATGCTAATTAGATAAGCTGTGTGGAATGTATAAATACTGCTCCTGTCCTGCAATAAACGGCTCCCACTCCTGCTGTATCAACATACACAAGTTATTCGTCACCCCCCCCCCTGGTTATTTTGCTGCAGCCGGACTGCGGCAGTAAGGGAGAGGGCGAGGCTTTTGAAAAGCACCTGATGATTCTCCAACATGTCCCACAATAAGTAGGGTCTAATCATGGCTTCTTGAATATAGGCTGGTCTTAGTTACTGGCTTCTAACAGAAGAAAATGACATGTTGTCACACATGCATCTGCTAGGTCAGAAAATGAAACAGAGCTTCTGAGTGGCCCCCATACCCTCTGGGGATGCTCACCCTTGTAACCTAAGTGCCAAGGAAGAGACCTGGGCCTCCTGCAGAGTGAAGGTTCCAGCCAACAAACTGCTCCTACTGGGGTCCCAGCCCACAACAACCACCTTCTATCACTAGCCAGAGGAGTGAAGGAGCTTCCAGAAGATTCCAGCCCCAGTCCTTAGGGTCCACCAGCTGACTCCCAGTGGAACATAGGTGAGCTCTCCCAAGGAAGACCTGCTCAAAAGGCAGATTCATAAGCAAACCAAATGTTCTTGCTTTGAGACATGAAGTTCCTTTTAAAAATCTTTATGGAGATATAATTTTCATGCCATAAAATTCACTCATTTAAAATGTACAATTAAATGGTGTTAGTATATTCACAGAGTTGTGCAACCACCACCACAATCAATTTGAGAATATTTTCATCACCCCCCCCCCAAAAAAAAAGGTCCCAGGATTCCTGTTCCTGGTCCCCTCTCCTCTTCCTAGTCTCTGGAAATCATTATTCAACTTACTGTCTGTCTGGACTTGCTTATTTGGGGTATTTCTTTTTCTTTTCTTTTTTGGTACCAGGGATTGACCCAGGAGTGCTTCACCACTGAGCCACATCCCCAGCCCTCTTTTGTATTTTATTTAGAGACAGGCTCTCACTGAGTTGCTTAGGGCTTTGCTAAATTGCTGAGGCTGGCCTCAAACTTGCCATCCTCCTGCCTCAGCCTCCCAAATGGCTGGGATTATAGGCGTGCGCCAGTGTGTTTGGCTGCCTAAATTCTTATACTCTAGAAATGCCCAAGCCAAGTGCAGTGGCTCATTCCTATTATCTGAGGTGAGTGGAGGCAGGAGGACCACAAGTTTGAGGCTAGCCTCAGCAACCTAGTGAGGCTTTGTCTCTGAATCAAACAAAAAGGGCTGGGGATGTAGCTCAGTGGAAGAGCACCTCTGGGTTCAATCCTAAGCACCAAAAAAAAAAAAAAAAAAAGAAGAAGAAGAAGAAGAAACCTACATTGCACCTGCATAAGTCCCCATCTTTTGGCCACAGGGGATGGACCAGGACGGTTGCTCCTTTATGGACGAGTGAAATCAATTGGCAGAAGAAAACCAGGAGGCGAACTTGAAAGGTTTCAGGCTGGCCCTTCTGTGGCTCTCCTTTTCCAAGAAACCCAGCGCAGTTAGGCGTGGGGGGTGGTGGGGGCAGATGTTCCCACGGGGCTAATCAGACAGCGTCTCTGTTGTCTCCTAAATGTGGAAGCCATTCTCCCACCCCCTGGCAAGGGGAAGGAAGCAGTCACAGAAGGAATAATTGCCAACTGTTATCATTTTCCTTCTAGGATTGTGCACACAGGATGTGTTCGGAGACCAGAGCCACCGCTCTCTCCTGTTATTTTAAGCAGCACACAAGCAAGCGTCAGCCAAAGGGACTTCTGCTTCCAAAGTTCAGACCCTTGGCATTTTCTGCCTTGTCTTCCTTTGTCTTTCTTTTCCCTCTCTCTTTCCCCCCTCCTGCCCTCCCTCCCAGTCCTTCCCTCCTTCTTTCCCTCCCTCCCTCCCTCCCTCCTTTCTTCCTCCACCCCCCCCTCAGGTCATTTCCTTTGGCTGCTTCAGTTAACTCTTTCCTTGCTCCTGGCTGGCCCACCCACAGGTAGCTACTATTCTGGATTTGGTAGCATCACTCCTTGTGATATTTGTCAACTAGTTAGACACTCATCACTTATAACATGGTATTTTGCCTATTTTTAAACTTGATGTAAGTGTGTCCTATTATACATATTCTTCTGCCGTATGCCTTGTATTTTGGGTGGATCCTATGTTTGTGGCATTTATCTGTGTTTCATGGACAGGTAGGGAATACATGCCATTGTTGCTCTACAAGTCAGTTTATTGACATCTTCTGTGTTCTGTTGAAAAATCACCTCCCCAGCATAACCTTTCCTGATCTGACCACCTAGCTCAAACATCTTTTTCTTTTTCTCTCATCTTCTTCCTCTTTCTTTCTTCTTTCCTTTTCCTTGAAACAGGGTCTTGCTGTGTTGTCCAGGCTGCTTTTGAACTCCTGGGCTCAAGTCCTTCTCCTGCCTCACATTCCAGAACAAATGCCTGGCACCCTGTGCCGCAGTCTGGCTGGGCACAAATCACGAGCCACTGAAGCAGGAACAAACTTTATTTCTGAACTCCACCAGCACACTCCACACACGCTCCCCGGGAACTCTCCCGAACGCCACCCACGCGGCTCCTCCAGGAACACACCACACACCAACCGGAACTCCCACCACCGGAACTTCACCAACCAACGGGAACTCTCCAGGAATCCCCACGAGAGCTCAACCGGAACTCCGCGAGAACTCGCTAGCGTCACCCCTCAACCACTACTTCTGGCAAAAATACCATGCATCATCCCGACTCGGCTGTGGCCCTCAACAACCCTGCGTGGCTCCTCCTCTTGTTTCCTTTTTTATTTCACTTTATTTTTTCAGTACTGGGGGTTGAAGGCAGGGGTGCTCTATCCTGGAGGAGCCACGTCCCCAGCCCTATTTTGTATTTTATTTAGAGACAGGGTCTCCCTGAGTTGCTTAGCGCCTTGCTTTTTGCTGAGGCTGGTTTTGAACTCAGGATCCTCCTGCCTCAGCCTCCTGAGCCACTGGGATTACAGGTGTGTGCCACCACACCTGGCTCGATTTATTATTTTGAAAAATCCCAAATGTATAGAAAATTTGCAAGAACAGTTTAAGATATACTTTGCCTAGACCCCTCAATTATTGATATTTTGCCATGGCTTGTTATCTGTGTGTATACTTCTTTTGCTAAAGCATTTGGAAGTCAATTACAGATACCATGGTAATTCAGCCCTGAACACCCTAGCATACACGCCCCAAGGGTAAGAACATTCTCTCACATAGCCACAATGCCATTATCTGTCCTAAGAAAATTAACATTTATTCAATAACATCCTCTAACTTACAGTCTTTATTTGAGCGTCCTCATTGTTCACGAAAAGTGTTAGGAGGGACCCCTGGGCTGTGAGGGAAGTTTCTCTTTTTGCAGTTCTGGAAATGGAACCCTGGCTTTGCACAGGATAGGCAAGTGCCCTACCACTAAGTCACATCACAGCCCTTTATATTTTGAGACAGGGTCCCAGTTAGTTACTCAGGCTGGCCTCAAACTTTCCTCCTGTCCTAGCCTCCCTAGTAGCTGAGATTGCAAGCATGCACCACAGCATGTGGCTTGTGAGGGAAGTTTTCTTTTTTGTGTGAGGGAACTTTTCTTTTTTTTTTTTTTTTTAATATTTATTTATTTAGTTCTCGGGGGACACAACATCTTTGTTTGTATGTGGTGCTGAGGATCGAACCCGGGCCGCATGCATGACAGGCGACTGCGCTACCGCTTGAGCCACATCCCCAGCCCCGTGAGGGAACTTTTCTAATGGAAATATTAGATTCTTTATTCGGAGTGGTGTTTCCATGAGTGTAGAATTACCAAAACTGAGAATTAGACACAGGGTGTCTTTCATTTTATATGTATAAAATATTTCAATAATATTGATTTTATTAAAGACTCTTTTTTAATATTTATTTTTTAGTTGTAGTTGGACACAATATCTTTATTCTATTTATTTTTATGTAGTTCTGGGGATTGAACCCAGGGCCTTGTGCATGCAAGGTAAACACTCTACCAACTGAGCTATATTCCCAGCCCTCTATTTTAAAAATTTTGACACAAGGTCTTATTAAATTGCCTGGGATCTTCCTAAATTACTAAAGCTGGCCTCAAACTTGAGATCCTCCTGCCTCAGCCTCCCAACTCACTGAGATTACAGGCATGCACCACCATATCCGGAATGACATTAAGTTTTTTTAAAAAAATATTTTTAGTTGTAGTTGGACACCATACCTTTATTTTATTTACTTATTTTTATGTGGTGCTGAGGATTCAACCCGGTGCCTCACACACGGTAGGCAAGTGCTCTGCCACTGAGCCACAGCCTCAGCCCCCATGACACTGATTTTTGAAAAAGGGGAAAAAGTCAAGCTAGCTCTTCCCGAATGTCCCATATTCTGCGTTTATCTGCTCTCTCATGACTGGATTTGGGCCACATGTGTTTTACAAGAATGCTGCAGAGGTACTGGGGGTCCTTCTTTGTCACCTTAGGAGTCAAATGGAGCCCGTCTGTCCCACTACTGGCCAGGTGTGCCTTCTATGATCCTTGCTACAGACTCTGGGCTGGCGGTTCAAGTCGTCCATCATTCTTGTCGGTGGGGAACGGCATTTAGAAACCCAAAATTTGGTGCTACATGTGCTCATTGCTACTGGGCTGACAATGGTTCTTAAGGTCTTTTACTGAAATAACTTGGAAATCCACATTTTATTTGCTTAAACCTTGATTTGACAATTCCTATCCAACATCATGTTACCTTCTCCCCTCCCTACATTCCATATTGATATGTCCCTTCACACAATTTGTTCCCATTAGATTTAGCATTTGTTCTACCTTACAAGGTATATAAAAGACTTTCAGAATCATAATACAAGAAACCAGGCATGGAAAAGCATGCCTATAATCCCAATGACATGGGAGGCTGAGGCAGGAGGATTGCAAATTCAATGCCAGCCTCAGCAACTTAGGGAGACCATATCTCTTAAAAAAAAAGTTTAAAAAAAGAATAGGAAATTATAATACAAATACTACTACAAGAAATCTGTTGAGTGAAGTTCAAGATACTTGTGCACTTGTTTTGTCTTGAGAATTGATTCCATGGAGGATTTATACTGGAGTACTATGCTCAAAGTTAGACTAATTCTTTATGTGGAAATGTTATCAATGTGTATTTATTTTTGGGAGAGGGAACCAGGGATCGAACTCAGGGGCACTCAACCATGGAGCCACATCCCCAGCCCTTTTTTGAGTTTTTAAATTTAGAGACAGGGTCTCACTGAGTTGCTTATTGGTTGCTGAGGCTGGCTTTGAACTGGAGATCCTCCTGCCTCAGCCTCCCGAGCTGCTGGGATTACAGGCGGGTGTCACTGCATCCAGCTCTTCATCTATTTTTAATGTTTTAAAAAATGTTTATTTACATGGTTCAAAAGTAAAAACTATTTGAATAAGCATACATAGAGAAATCTGCAGGCTGGGATGAGGCTCAGTGGCAGAGTGTTTGCCTCAAATGGCCAATACCCTGGGTCCCAGGCTGGGGATGTGGCTCAAGCGGTAGCGTGCTCGCCTGGCATGCGTGCGGCCTGGGTTCGATCCTCAGCACCACATACCAACAAAGATGTTGTGTTCGCCGAGAACTAAAAAATAAATATTATAAAATTCTCTTTCTCTCTCTCTCTCTCTCTCTTTAAAAAAAAATATCCTGGGTCCCATCTCCAGCACAGTAATAAACCAAAACAAACAAAAAACACCCCCAAACCACAACTCTGGTTTTTAGACATTTGCAAATTGCCTGAGAAAGGGCCTCATTGTATTGCCCAGGTTGGTCCCAAACTTCTGGGCTTAAGTAATCCTCCTGCCTCAGCCTCCCCAATAGCTAGTACGACAGGTGTAGCACTGGGTGAGGCTCTGGTTTGTTCATTTGTTGGACCTCGAAATGGATCCCTGGGTGTCCCATATGCTAGACAAGTGCCCTACCACTGAACTACACCCCGTTTTCACTTTTTTTTTTCTGATACCAGGGATTGAAGCCAGGGGTGCTTATTTTATTTAGAGACAGGGTCTCCCTGAGTTGCCTAGGGTTTCTTGAGTTGCTGAGGCTAGCCTCAAACTCGCGATTCTCCTGCCTCAGCCTCCCGAGCCACTGGGATTACAGATGTGTGCCACCATGCCCAGCACCATTTCACTTTCTAAAATGAGGCTACTAGAAAATTTTTAACTCCATGTGCGGCTGACATTGTATTTCCATAGCTTGGTCAATTTCAAGGTCAAGTTTTTGGTCATTCCATCATTTCTTCTGGACTGGAATACATTTATTTTCCTATAAGGAAGGAAGGACAAATGCAATCTTGCCTGCATGCCAGGTTTCACATGGTGACATGCTCCTCCCCCATATTCTCTGAAGGGGCTCAAGGAGTTTGCTATCTTGCATACCATTGTGACCTCATGGAATTAAGCATACATAATGTTTATATTTGTCTCTATTATCCACATCAATGTGCCCACGGGACTATATTGATCCAGTGGGGTTTTTTCAAAATTGGCTACTGAGATTTTTAGATATGACCGACCCCTGGCTTATTGTATATAGTGACACTTTCCTCCAGTTCTCCTGTGCCAAAGTGGAATCAACCATTTCTCAGAGACCTGCAGTTTTTAGTGGGAAAGGGTATTTAGAAACCACAGTCTGGGGACGAGTGGTGCTCATTTCTATCAGTCACTGTTTTTAGGATTTTTCAGTGCAAACAAACTTTTCTAAGAAAAAGGATATCACAGCCAGGTGCACCCCTGTAATCCCAGCAGCTCGGGAGGCTGAGGCAGGAGGATCTCGAGTTCAAAGCCAGCCTCAGCAACAGCAAGGTGCTAAGTAACTCAGGGAGACCCTGTCACTAAATAAAATACAAAATAGGGCTGGGGATGGGGCTCAGGGATTAAATGCCCCTGGGTTCAATTCCTGGTCCCCCCGCCAAAAAAAAAAAACCCAGTATATCACAAATTCAGTGATATTCTCTTTGGAGCTTTTGTGGTTCTAGGGACGGAAGCCCAGACCTCACACATGCTAGGAAGTGCTCAACCACTGAGCCCCACCCTCCGTTCTCATAATGCTATTTCTAATTTCAACTATGACATAATTTTTGATCTCATCCCATCAATCGTGTATTTCCATCTCCTTTCTTCCACGTTGAAAATCCCAGTGGTCAATACCAACATTTCTTTTTTCTTTATCTCACAACAGGACAGACTCAGAATAACAATATTGACACCATCACCAAGGATAGGATTACTGAAAACACTTTAAAATGTTTTACACTTCTTTCTGTCCTTAGGGTAAATCCACAAGAGATTATACAATCGATTTATTTTTGTCTTAAAGTCACTCAAAATAGTTCTCTGTGTGATTGTGCTACCAACTGGATGCATGGGTTTATTCTTGTTTTGCTTTATTTTTTAATTATTTTTTTTGTACCAAGGACACTTAACCACTGAGCCATATCTCCAGCCTCCTTTTATGTTTTGAGACATAAGTTTAGAGACACTGAGTTTCTTAGGGCCTTGCTAAGTTGCTAAGGCTGACTTGGAACTTGCGATCCTCCTGCCTCAGCCTCCCCGGCCCTTCTTCTTATTTGTGTGTGGGACTGAGGATGGAACCCACAGTCTCACTCGTGCTAGGCAGGTGCTCTACCACTGGGCTACACTCCTAGCCCCTCATTTTGCTTCTTGACTTACAGGAATTGCTTCTGATTTATAATTCTATAAATACTAAAGTCAAATCTATACTCTGGGAACACTTGAAGAAGCAGAGCTTTGGTCCCAGTTCTTTCCCGGAGGTGACCTTTTTTTTTAAATTATTTTTTAATATTTACTTTTTAGTTTTTGGCAGACACAACATCTTTGTTTGTATGTGGTGCTGAGGATTGAACCCGGGTCGCATGCATGCCAGGCGAACGCACTACCGCTTGAGCCACATCCCCAGCCCCGGGGTGACCATTTAAGTCTTTGTGAACACTTTAATTTTTAAAAATAAAGCCAAGTTGGGCGTGGTGGGGCATGCCTGTAATCCCAGCAGCTCAGGAGGCTGAGGCAGGAGGATCACGAGTTCAAAGCCAGCCTCAGCAAAAGCAAGGTCCTAAGCAACTCAGTGAGACCCTGTCTCGCTCCTGAGTTCAATCCCTAGTATCCTCCCCCCAAATAATTTAAAAAAATAAAGCAGATAGGTGTATATGCTTTAAACTGAGTATTTTCCTTCATTTTTTAATGATAATATGCTGGATTTCACCAGTGCCCGACTACTGGAGATGTGGGTGTTCTCCCTCTTGCTATTACAACTATTAGACCAATTTTGACAAAACAGGAAAACACGGCTGAGAGGGTAAGCAGTTTGTCCAAGTTCACCCAGATGGGAAGCATATTAATGAGATTTGATTTGGCTAAAGGAGGAGAAAACATCAAAAGAACAGTAGTTTTAATATAATAGTTTATTTCTCTTAACAGCATAGGCCAGGTGGGTGGCACAGTGGCTCTGGCTCAGGGACCTGGGATTCTTCACATTTCTTGTTCTGGAGCACTTGATGTCATAACCTCCTGCCCCAAGGTGGCTGCTTTAGCTGTAGCTGTCACAACAGCACCCTACCCAGAAGGAAAAAGAACAAGACAAAGGGCATAACCTTGACCTTTGGTGACTCCTACAGAAATTGAAAGGGTTACTTTTGTTGTCTATCCCTAGGGAGGACAGACCCAAAGTAGGGTCCTCTCCAGAGGGCATGCTCTGTACCTGTTCTGTTTGGGGTTCTACCGTGTTAGTCATCACACCTTACCCAAGGCGCGTCCCCTCCAACCCGGGTGAAGTGCATGCCCTTGGGTCACCTTCTTGGACTGGGGTCACTGTTTCAGTATAGGGAGCACCACGACCACTCCACCCTAGTGATGAGTGCCACCCCAAGAAGACCCACCCGGTCCGTGTCTGTGACCCTTCCACTGCTATGAATTGCGCTTCCTTCTACCCCAGATCTTGCTCCGCCCCGATGACTTCATCTGTGGGGTCCAAGGAGTCTTCGGCACTTGTGCTTCTGATGGCCAGTGTTGGTTCTAACTGTCCGCTCTTCCATCTGGTAAAGCACAAGTTTGGAGGTCTCCTACGCCAAGAGGTTATTATGTCCCCCATGGCCCTGAAGCCCGGGGTGCTCAACCCTTCTCTTGGCTTCATGAACCCAATGGCGTCCACCCAAGATGGAAACCCCAGTTGGCCTGGGGATTCTCCCTTTGCCTTAAGCCCAAAGGCAAAAAGATAAATGCCACCGAGTGGTCACTATTTTAAACACTTGAAGCCCCCAGGGAGCCCCTGGTGGCCTACAGGTGGCTGCGGATCACCGAGTCCACTTTTGTTGAAATCTTCTCTGCAGGTCCATGTCGCTGGGCTGAGTGTCTGCCTTTGGAGGTGGTTTCCTAGGAAATAAAAATCCAGCCAACTATCAGCAAGAGAGGGCAAGGGGGCTGGCAGAGGGGGGAGGAGAACCTCATTTCTAGAACGCTCGGATCTTTATAATCAGAAAAACGAGGAGAGCCAAACAGTCTTATTTGCTACCCTTTTGTGTTGTGTTTGGGGTCCATTCCAAATTTTGTTTGGTACCATGACTTCCAAAAGAAGTGTGTGTGTGTATGTGTGTGTGTGTGTGTGTGTGTGTGTGTGTGTGTGGGTGAGTGAGAGAGCGAGTGACAGAGAGCGAGAGAGCGCTGTCTGCCATTCCCCATGGAGCTCTTTGACCACACCATATTGGCTGTCCCCTCACCAGCCTTCCCTATCTCCCATGCACTTCAGGATTCCACTCACAGTGTGCCCATGGTCTCTCCAGTGACCCATCTGTCCTTTTGTGCCTCAGAGGTCTCTGGGATCTGAGCAGGATGGGAAGGCATTTAGGACATTCGGGACATCAATATGATGCAACAAGTCAGATGTTTATCAGGTTTTTGGAAGGGCTAAAGGAACCAGTCAAGGAAAACTCTGGAATTCTAGCACTGGATGGGGCCTGCATCTCACTGAATGCATGGCCCAGCAGCCGCTGAACCAAGAAGGGCCTCCACCCCATGCAGCCCGCCCAAGGGAAGACGCTGGAGAACCTAGCTGCAAGGGAAGCAAGTAGTTCCAGACTTCTAGACTCTGCGATGAAGGACAGGTGTTGAAGAGATGTGGGATGAAATCAAGGGCCAAATGACAGTTCCCAGAGCAGATTCTTCAGGACTTCACTTGAGGCCAGGCAAGCTAAGGGCCACACAACCAAAGGAAGCCGGAAGGGAGAGTGACCAGCAAATATGGGAGTTTAGGAGAAACCCAGCTCCCCTGAAGATCAAGGGCTGGCCATTGTTTTGGTCAGAAAAGACCTGATGAGAATAATTTCAAAAAGAGAGTTTATTTGGGGGCTCACAGTTTCAGAGGTCTCAGTCCATAGACAGCAGGCTCCATTCCTCAGGGCTGGAGGTGACGCAGGACATCATGGAGGAAGAGTGTGGCAGAGGGAAGCGGCTCACATGGTGATCAGGAAGCAGGGAGACTCCACTCTCCAGGTACAAAATATAGACCCCACAGCCACGCCCCCAGTGCCACCTCCTTCAGCCATACCCCACCTGCCGCCAGTGAACACTCAGTTAATCCCATCAGGGGATTTATTCTCCTGTAAACCTTCTTGCATTGTCTCAAACACAAACTTTTGGGGGATACAACAGCCATGATGTGGGACTGCTGCAGGTCAAGGTCAAATGCAACGCAAGAGCCTGCCAAGGCATCAAAGGAGATGAACGGGGAAGAGAAGAACCAAGGACAAAGATTGATATCTAAGAACTGCGCTCCTGGAATAGGACTCCGAATCCTACTCTGAAGGCGATTCCTCTGAAATCTTGTAGTCAAATTTTCTTTTTCTTTGGTGCTAGAGATTGATCCCAGTGGTGTTCAACCACTGAGCCACATCCCCAGCCCTTTTTGTTTTGAGAACAGGGTCTCGCTAAATTGCTTATGGCCTCAGTAAATTGTTGAGGCTGGTCTCAAACTTGAGATCTTCCTGCCTCAGCCTCCTGAGTCACTGGGATTACAGGCATATAGCTTCCACTTTGGTGTATGGAGACTATAAGTGGTTCAAAAATTATCCATAGAGAAAAGATCAACCTCATTTAAAAAAAATTACCGACAACAACCACCACCCTTTAGGAATACATAGGATGCAAGATACTGCCGTTTTCTCCTTTCCTCAACAGTTTTATTGCCTTTTAAGAAAATTTTTGTAAAATATAAATACAAAGGCAGAGAATTTACTTACAAAGTTAAAACACAGATTTCAAACATAAACACACAATCCAGAAAATTTTAGTTTTATGTACATCTTCAAGCAACCTCAACATATTATGTTAGTTTTCAATATTTTACAGAGTACAGAAAAAAATAGCTCAAAGTCTTCTTTAAATAAGAGCATAAAATGTTTAAACATATAAACAATCCGGTTTGATGCGTGAAAACTAATTTCACAGCTTTTAAATTAGGATATAAAAGTTTCATACAATTAGTTGTCGTGTGTGGATATGGTTTGGGTTTATATTACACACTACTGGATCACATCCAGTAGCATTTACCTGGCCCGAGCAGGTGCTCTGTAAACAAAACATAAAAGGTACAACTCCACCAAGTGCCTTCACCCAATGCGCCCCTGCAAACCAACCACACGGTCCTGACCACACGTGACACGGTTACCCACCGCGTCACCAGAGCTTTGTATGAAATGAAATCAAAGTGTGCAGCTCCTTGACAGCTTTTTTTTTCTCCTTAAAAAAGAACAGAAAACAAACAAATGTTCCAAGTAAAAACATACATATCTCAAAGCACTGGAAAGTAAAGAAACGTTATAACAACTTTGTAAAAACCGACTTAAAAGATTAAAAAGAAAAGAACAGGTTTCTAAGTCCTTCTGACTGGAGTAATTTCTCTTATATAAAGAAGAGATATTTTCATATGTAATAGTGTCCTTTCTTTACAGAAATAGTCGTATTATGACACATATGCACAAGGGTTGACACTATGACACACTGTACACGGGGCGCCTGCGCGCTCACCAGTAGTCCTGGGGTGCTGTGTCGCTGGGGTGCAGCCACTCCACGGACGAGCCCAGCAGCGTCTGCAGCTCGCTGGTGAACTCCACCAGATCCAGCAGCTCCTTGCTTTCGGGGTTGAAGGCTTCCAGGTCTTTGGAGCAAGAGAACAAGAGGCTCGCAGAAACCTGCCGGAAGAACTCTGCCTCAGCGATCGTGACGATTTCCACGTTGGGAAAATTGCAGCGGAATATGCGGGAGGACATTTTCAACTTCTTGAGAACATCAGAAAGCAGCAGCCAGTTCCGTGGCCTGCAAAAGAGCAAGACGAGTGGGTGAGTTTCTTGGGAGGCTGAGGCAGGAGGATGGCAAGTTGGAGGCCAGACTCTGTGATTTAGTGAGGCCCTAAGCAACTCAGCGAGACCCTGTCTCTAAAGAAATATCCACTTAAGAAAGCTCAGGGCTTCCACTGCTGATGGAAATTAACTGGCTGAGTCCCACTCATCCAGCTGATCGCCACTCTGTCCATGTTACTGGGGGAAGCAAGTCCGCATCCCAACCTCTTTGACCTCTTCACAGACTCTCACCAACAGAGCATGATAAACGCAGAAGGCCTGCATCTCACCCTCTATCCCTCAATCTTTTTGGAGTGACATTTTAAGAAGGTGTTACATTCCTTATATACACCCTGCCACACTTTCCAATTTCCGTCACTATTTGTGATGGCATACATGTTCACAGCTTCAGTGCCTGAGAACCACCTTACTCATGAAGCACCTTTGGTAGCACGAAGGCACAGCAGCCTGACTTGGACACCCCAAGACACTAACTACCCAGATCATAGGGGCCAGACTGGACCTAATCAAATCTGAGGATCAAGATTCCCCAGTGTCACATATCCTTAGGTGAGAAGGTAGTATGTCACTGAAGGCCATCAGACCTCAAATGACTGGGAGGGCCCTATGGTGACCTATTGGAGTCTGAAGAAGGTGGTGCCTACCAGGAACCCCTTTTCCAAAGTGTTCAGTGACTTAAGTATCCAAAATGCCGACTCTTCTGTGAAATTCTAGCTACTGACTTCAATGCCCCTTGGTCTCGTGAGGGTGACTCGAACCTTCAACTGAGAGCTATCTGTATTCTGCTGCACCGCCCTGGTCAGCTTAGTCAATCTGACGTGTGCCCTTTGTGGAAGAGGCTGATGGCAGTATCTGAGGTCCATGGACATTTGAGAACTCACCCACCCACCCGTCTGCTTACAAGGGGCCTCTCCCTCCTGCCACCCATGTGTGGCCCCACCCGAGAGCCATGCTCACCCCTGAGCAACGGACACTTGGATGTTGTAGCACGGCAAGAGGGGGCTTTCTGAAAACTCAAATTCAAACACGTCGCTGTAGGAGTCGTCGTCGTCATCCTGGTCTTCAGGACCTGGGGGGTTTGCTAAAACATCATATCCGCTTTCATCATCGGGTTCTAATATGGGGCAAGAGAGAGAGGGGGAGTTGGTTAAACTAGAACGAGGGGGGTCCTAAATAGCAAGATTCTCTCCCACTGGGCCCTGCTTCTGCTGCCCACCGCCCCCCGCCCTCGCCCACAGACTAGACCCGGCCAACCCATCCCCTCCCCCAGAGACCCCAGGAAAACAAAGCTGCTCACCACACACGGAGCTGCCGTAGAACTCCCAAGTGCCACTAGAGTCATCATCACTGCGACCCTGGAGGTCATTTAAATAATCTGCAGAGAACAGGAAGAAAAACAAGACAAAAACCTCCAGGTGAGAACAAAATGATGTGCACATGGGGGGGGGGCACCCCTGCGCAGGTATTTTGTCCTCTCAATTCACAACAGGCTGGCGTGTCCCTTCCTGTCTTCCCATTTTGATCACCAACGTGGTATCCGCAGCCCTGTTCTCTGTGGTGTCTGACAAGATCTGTTCACCTCTTTTCCCAAGGCACAGATCACCCTGGCCCCCAAAACCAGAGCTAGACCGGGGAGTGATGGGGTCTTCCAGCCTCACACGCCAAAACAAAGTAGCATCTTCTGCATGGACCCTTTCTTTGATGCGCTGAGCAACACAAGGTAAACAAGGCTGGGCAGAAGAGTCTGGTAAGGAACTGAGCTGCAGTGTCTGGGGGCTGAGAAGACGGGTCAGCCCAAGACCATGCACCGCAAAGTGACCCAAAGAATCTCGCTCAGGGGACGTTTGAGTCATTTCACCCAGACTCATGATGTAAACCCTAAGAGCCATACTCTAGTGAAAAATGCATTAAGAAAATGCAAATAGCTTTAGGAAACATTTTAGAATCTTCAAGCAAAGAGATCAATTGGCCTTGCTAGCGTAGGGTTACCTCATACCAAAGGCCCAACGCCCGGCTGCTGTCGCTCAGAGCTTTAAAAAAACCCAGCCTTTTTGGTTTCTGCCCCGTCACATCCCAATCTAAAAGTAGCTCCTACCATCTGACTTGTGGCGTTCCTTGGCAGGAAGAGTCTGGTAAGGAACTGACTTAGTGCTAGGGATGGAACCCAGGGCCTCGTCCGTGTCAGGCAAGAGCTGTACCGCTCAGCCACACCGGCCGGTGGCCCCCAATCTAACTTTTGGATGAGAACATTGCTTGGGCTCTGTCATACCTGTGAGAAACTTCTCCATCAGTTCGCTGTGGGTCATTTTCATGATGGTTCTACCTGAGTATGTAGCCAAAGTGGGGTCAGCACCATAAGAAAGAAGCAAGCGGACAATTTCCAAGTGGTCGTTCTCCACGGCATCATGCAGAGGCCTGGGGACAGAGGTGCGACAACATTCAGACTGGGCCCGTGCCACTTCCTCCCAAGTAGTCTCATTTAGTAACAGGCACACAGGGCACACAGGGCACACAGGGCACACGGGTGCCACAGGCTGCTGGGCCTCCTGGGTGTAGTATCTCACCCGGGAGGGGAGTAAGGTGAGCAAGGTCATTGCTTTTGCAGAAGGGGAGGCTGAGGCACAGGGACGGGCCCAAGGCCCTGCAAGTAATTACTGTCATTTTGACACTTGACCTCAATCCCAGGCCTAAGGAGGTTGTCAAGCCTAAAATAAGTCTTTTCAATGAACTGCAATAGCGATTCACCAGGTAAAGGAAACTGAATGGGATTAAGAGAAAACAACCCAATCATCACAGAGGCCAAGGCACAAGCCATTACTATAGCATCCAATGGGGGCGGGGCAGGAATCCACCACGCCCAGTGTCCAGTGCACAGACACTGTTCTGAAAGCCTGGCTCGGGCCACACACTGACCAATGATGCACAGGGCTAGGTGAGGTGTGTCCTCGGGAGGGTACAGAGCCCTCCCACTGCCCCCAGCTGCGCCCCATTCTGAGGGAATGCCAACTACCAAGTGCAGAAGACCCGAAGCTTCTGTGTGGCTCCTTCAACGAGTATCCGGGAACCCCAGGCGGGGCCCTAAGGTGCTGGAGCCAGGAAGACGCTTGAGCTGACTCAGACCTGGGCTCTGACCAATAAACTGAGGTCAAGGACAGGGCGAGGGCCAGGGCCTGGGATGTGGGTGGTGAGGCAGGTCCTGTGGAACCGGTGGAGGGAGGGCAGTTGGTCTCTGTGACTTGGGACTTCCAGCTCACAGATATTTTTTAAGTAGTGATTTCAGAGAGGGTGATAAGCAGCCCAGGGTCTTAAAGGCCACACCCCTGACCATTCACACAGACCTTGATGTTTTCGGGGCTCTGGCCCATGGGAGCGCTGCAGCCCTGGCCAGGAGTGGGACATTTACATTCAAATAGGCCAGAAAGGTCTGTTTGATTCAATTCAAGAATTCAATTCCCTCTGTGGTTCTTCCCAAGGTTTCCTCGTACCCTGAGACCCACTGTCTGGGCCCTGCTGGGCCAGGCCAAGGGAAGACACACTACTGACCTGGTTCCATCCTGGGCACTGCAGTTGACATCAGCGCCATATTCAAGGAGGTGTCGCACGATGTTGAGCCATCCTCGAGCACAAGCTTCATGCAGGGCACAGTAACCTGCGTTGTCACGGTGATTCACATCACAAATCTTGTTCTCCAGGCAGTACAAGACCACTTCCTGTGGGGCGGAGATGGGAGACACCACTGGATCACCACAGTGACCTCATCAGGGGAGACTGCTTTGCAGTATTCAAAGACTCACACCCCAGGGCCCCAGAACCCACGGTGGCTTGGCCAGTTCAGGGATGGTGTCATCCAGGGCTCTGTAGCCACTGACTTTGAGACCTGGCTCGGAGCCAACGATGCTTCAACTTTTTCAGTCTCCATTTCCTCCTCTGAAGGAGCCCACACCCAGGGCAGTGAGAGGGTGTAAGCCGACTCACAAAAATTCTTAGCCTAAGCAAGGCCTGGGTTTCTACTGCACTACACAGTTCTTTCTTTTCTTTTCTTTTTTTTTGGTACCGGGAATTGAATCCGGGGACGCTTGACCACTGAGCCACATCTCCAAGCCTTTTTTTTTTTTTTTTTAATTGAGAGACAGGGTCTTACTGAGTTGCTTATGGCCTTGCTAAGTTGCTGAGGCTGGCTTTGAACTCATAATTCTCCTGCCTCAGCCTCTTGAGCCCCTGGAATTACACACACACAAAATCCTTAACCCAGTTTCCAGCATGAGGTCAGAGGGATTCAGCTGCTACCATTTCAAACAAAGCATTAGCAGGAACAAGGGCATTCTCATTTCTCAGGCCACTTAACAGGCAGGAGTGGGGGGCACAAGTCTAAATGAAAAGTGGGGTGAGACGGGCACAATGGGGCACGTCTGAACTCCCAGCGGTTTCGGAGGCTGAGGCAGGAGGATCACGAGTTCAAAGCCAGCCTCAGCAACCAACAAGTTACTCAGTGAGACGCTGTCTCTAAATTTAAAAACTCAAAATAGGGCTGGGATGTGGCTTAGTGGTTGAGTGCCCCTGAGTTCAATCCCTGGCACACACACACACACAACAACAACAAAAACTCCCCAAACCAGGATGACCAAGGCAGAATATCCCCCCAACACAGGAGGTTAACCAGGACAGAGAGGTGCGTTTATAGGTTCAACAGATGGCAGAGGGTGTGTCTAGCTTGCTCAAGGCCTGGGTTCCATCCCCAGAACCTTGCGGGGAGGGGGGATGACATAAAGTCTTCACACAGCCCCACCCCCCACCTTCCTCCACTGTCCCCCGCCCCTCGGGGCTGGATCAATACAATATTTTCTTATTTACTTAAGCTAATGACAGGAATCTGGTAGACCATGGACGGCAACCTACACATTTCCAAAATGAAACAAAACGAGCCTCCCCTCCCCCCCTTGCAGAACGCACTCTGTGTCAACAGTTTGCATGAGAATCACTGGTATTAATCTTCCTTCTTTGGCGTGTTAAAATATTAATATGAACCGCTCCCAGTAAGCGGAGCAGTAATTTATGCAATGCTTTATTACCTTGATTAAGAAAGTTTTAAAACACACTGAACACTATCTGCTACCAGAAATCAGGTTTCACTATTTCCTGATGCGCCATGCCCAGCGGAGAGCTGTCAGGGTCTGAGAATGGGGAGGCGTCAGAGCGTGTGGGGGGCCTGACACCCGGCCACTGGGGAAGGGGGAGCCCCGCGGTCTCTCTTAAACTCTTAGGTCACTCATCTGTAAGGCCACCCAAGGATGTGAGGTGGGTTCTGGAAAACCTTTTATGCCCTTTTCTAAGACAAGAAAGGCGAGGGCTTGCTTGGGTGCTAACTAGAATGTTCCAGACCCCCCTCCCATATGAAGCGAAGGCTGCACACACACTGGCCAACCTGGCCACCCGTGCCCTGTTGCTTCAGGTCACTGTGACAGCTCCCTTCCCAAGCAAGAGGAGGAGGAGCCGAGGCGTGCCCACGGAAGCATCTTCCTTGGCGTCCTAACCTGCCAGATAGCCCACAGTCCTCTGAGCTCCCCGGCCACCTGCCCCGAGCGCTGGTATCCAGGATACCGCATGAAGCCGCTGCTCTTTTAGCAGGCCCTCCCGAGCCGGCCTCGAGTGGATGGCTGCAAGCTAATGAGTTGTGCGCCTCAGCCAGGGAGAGGCCCCGGCAGGTGACCCGGGAGCAGTTCTGAGCGCGCCGACCGCTGTGCACAGATCAATTTCCGTGGGTCCCGGCGGCCTGCCTGGTGTCCTCCCAACCCTGAGGGTTATTTGTTCTGACAATTATGGCCTTCACCTGGAAACCTTCACGGCCACTAGGGCTGATGGGAGGGAACCTCCAAGCGAAGGGCCCCGGAGCCGAAGGGAAGGCACCTGTTCCTGGAGGAAGCAGGAGCCATCCCCAGGCGGTTCCGCTGGGAAGCACTACTGGGCACAGTACTGCCCCTCTGCCCCGGGTGGCCCACAGCAACCTCAGCGATCAGGAAGAGGAAGGGGAAGGGCTCCTGCTACACTCGGAGACTGAGTTAACCCCAAGTTCAATGAGCATGAAGCCCTGGGCCTGGCACTCAGGCTTTCCGCTACCTGGTCTGCTGGGGAGATTCCAAAGGCCCAGCCAAGGGCCCGGGATAGAGGGCTGGGGTCCAGCTGTGACCACCATCCCTCCGACCCTGTCTATTGGGGTCAAGAGGGCTAAAGGTGCATTCCTAGCTGGCTTCAAAGATGGCGCGACCGCTGTTACCAACACAGAGAGTGGCGAAGACGCGTTTCTGGCTCCTTTTCTATGCTGGAAATGGGAACAAGGAAGGCAGCCCTCCTGTTCCCAAACAAAATCAAACTGTTTTTGTTGGACAATTTTGTTAAGCAGCTATAAGCCGAATGCCATTAACCGCAAAATGTAACCATAAAGGCCATAAACCCGACATTGTTAATTAATTAAATGCCTCATTAACTTTTTTAAAAACATGATTTATTCAATTCATAGAAAATTTAACCACCACCACTAAATGCACAAGCAAGTGGTTAAACACTGGCATTTGAGCCCCAGAACCAGGCCTCCCCAGCAGGAGGGAGAGGTTCCAGGGGGTCTGGTCTTTCCGGAGGTCTAGTTAAGACAGAAAGGGAGAGGGTGTTTCTAGGGAGCCAGAGGAACAGGGAGGAAAGCTCCATTACCTTTTGGATTCCTGGGGGTAGCTTTTATGCAAAGTGGGAAACAATAAGACCCCTGGGAAACCACTCCCAAAGCTAGGGTTCCAAAGGCACCTTACCCAGGAAAGGGGTATGTAAATGGCTGCGTGGGCATAGCCCACCAGCCAACATTGCCAATGCTGCCTCACAAATCAGGAGAGAAGCTTTATCTAGTAGTTAAAACAATTGGCAAGAAGAAGGGTGACCTGTGACATTTACATACTGCAATTTACATTTGAAGCAGGTGGGGAGTTGTCCTTATGCAAACATTCCCAAGGCCATTAAAGGCTCAGTAGCCTAAAAAGTGTAGTTCAAGTTCTCCTTGGTCTAGGCCCTCAAACCCACCCACTGGAAGTAGGAAACTGTACCTCAGAGGACACAGAAGGGGTGAGACTGGAGCAAAAGAAGCCAAGATCAAAGGTCAGGCCAGAAACACCCCCACCCCACCCCACCCCAGGGACACAGGCTCTGGCTGCCCTCCCTCCCTCCCTCGCCCTCAGTGCTTGTGGGAAGCATAAGTCACAGTCAGTGGTGGGTGGCCTTGCTCCTCGGAAGGCAAGGCCTGGCACCTGCCCTGTTCTCCTAGCTCAGCTTGTGGGGGATGGATTGGTTGCCACTCAAATTTAATCCACAAGTAACTGAACTAATTACCAAGTCCTTCCAGAGAGTTCTTGCCAAGATCATCCAGACAGTCCCAAAGAGACAGGAGGTACAAACAATGGCACATACAACCCAAAACACCCTGCTGGCACTTCAAAGGACTGTCCTGGAGGTGAGAAGCAACTTCCAAGTTGCTACCCTTTCGGCCATGCCTCTGGGGTGGGCTCTAGGTCAAGGGGTGACCTGTGGCTTTGGTGAGCCCCAAGAAAGTTCCAGGAGCCAGGTGAGGTGGCGCATGCCTGTAATCCCAGTGGCTCCGGAGGCTGAGGCAGGAGGATCGGAGGATCGTGAGTTCAAAGCCAGCCTCAGCAACTTAGATAGACGCATCTCAAAATAAAATATAAAAGGTCTAGGGATGTGGCTAGGTTCAATCCCTAGTACCCCCTCCCCCCAAGAAAAAGAAAAAGAAAAAAAAAGGGTCAAGGCACAGTAGACAGCAGCAGAGTCAAGATATGGGAGCCAGGCTCCTGCGAACGCCTGGGCCTCAGCGCAGCCCGCCAGCAGCCTCCACCTGGGCACCCCTGCACCCCCCTGCTTGGCTCCCCGAGCTGCAGTTTATATTCCCCATCCAACTCCCAGAGGACTGATGCCAGCATCAAAACCACCTTGGCCCTGTGGGCCTTTACACTACAACTTCAACTGACAAGTGTGTGGTGGGGAGGCGCGCAGGGGCCGCTCCAACCAGAGCTAGTCTGGGGGGCTGGGGTTCAGAGCCCTGCTGATTATTATCTCTCCAAGTTGCTGAAGCCTTTGGGGGCTCAGTTTCCTCATCTGATACGAGGGATAGGGGGATAATACCAGTAGCTATGACACAAAGGTGAGTGCCTTGTGATCATGTGGGCTTAGGAAAAGCTTGCAGTCCCTATGAGCTATGGTGGCCAAGGTCAGCCCAGCCAAGCCAAGCCAAACCTGCGGGACAGGTGGTGGGAAGGAACAGTGAACCTGGGGCAAAGCCCAGAGGCTACTCATTAAGACACCACTCAGGTGGGCCTTGCCTTCCCCCACCTCAGAGGGCCAGTGCCCCAACCCTGCACAACCACTTTGTGCTTGTCACGGAAGGCCATCCCCTCCACCAGCAACAGCACAAGCAACTCCAAAACCAGTCTCTTCCCCTCTGTCTGGTCTCTCCCCTCGCACATCTGAATCCAAAGGGCGCATTCAAACTTCCCCCAGCTGCGAGGCCTGGGTTATGTCAGACTTTCTATCAGAGGCGAGGGAGTGAGTGGGGAGGCCAGCAGCCTACCTGCCGGCACACACCTGAACATCAGAGGGGCCTTTCTTTTCCTACTGCCACTGAACAAGCCAAAGACACAGCAAACCAGCTGACACCAACATCCTGCTGCCATGTGGCCCAGCCCCCTGATGCGGGGGTGGGGTTTGGGCTGGTCTCCAAATCCCCCAGCCCCAGCCAGCGCCCCCAACCTGAAGCTGCCACCGCCTCTGCTGGGCGCAGTGGAACCCAGAATGCCCGCATGGACACTCACCTCATAGCCAAGACGGGCTGCCCGCTGCAGAAGGGTCTCCCCGGCGTTCTTGTTGACAATAAGCCTCCGTGCCTCTGGTGGCATCGGGCGAGACTGGGTGGTCTCCTGTGGGGAACTGGCGCGAGGCAGCTGCGTGGACTGGGGGGCTGGTAGCAACTGCTGCAAGCGGTCCAAGGGCTTTGGCTCCTGCTTGGCCGGTGACAGATCGTAGTCCGAAGTGGGCTCAGGTCGCTTTCGGACTCTCCGGACAGTCACCTGTTAGGAAATCAGGTGGAGCACACTTGAGTCGGTGTCCCTTCAACACCCCCAGGCCACTTGCCCTCCTGCCCCCAGAGTGTAAGACCTGTTTTTTTCTCCTGGTCTTTTTTTGGGGGGGAGACAGCTGGGGTGGGGGGAGCCTATCAGAGGAGGGCTGGGGCAGGGGTTTCATTCTTACTAGTTTAAAACTGTGCTGCCACCCCAAGACATGCCTCCCCCCCAGGACAGGAGGGACCTGGGGGCGGGGTGGAGGCAGGAGTCTGAGGACAAGGCGGCCCTGGCCCAGAGGTGCTACCTTGCCGTCCGAGTTGTCCACGTAGTAGTCCCCGGTCAGCGCCGAGCTCCGCCTGGGCTCCTGTGGGATCAAGTGCTTAGTTTTGCACAGTCTCTTGCCGGACGGCTTCTCGCTGTTCTCGGGGTCCTTGTGCAGCAAGGCGGCCGCCTGGCCGTCGGCCTCGTCGGCGCTCGGCACATCTGTCTTCTGGCTGTCTTTAATTTTCTGCTGTTTGGCAGGAGGCCTCGAGGCCGGCGTGCAGCTTGGCTGAGTCTGCTTTCTGCCGCTCGCGTTGCTGGATGAAAGGCTCTTCATGGGCGGGGAGCCGGAGAACACAGGCAGGCCTGCAGACGGGGGCGGGCGCAGGGACAGGACAGGGACAGAGAGGCAGGCGTTACACAGCTGTAGCCGGTGCAGGGAGAAAAGCCCATTGTGAGCACTGATCACTGGAGCGGCTTCAGTTTTTGGAGATATACCAATTATGTTTTCAAAGCATTAATATTTTAATTATCCCACATTCAAATGGCAAATAGGTTAACCCACAAGATGCCAAGTGGCAAGTTTCTTCAAAGGGCCAGGACAAGAGGACCGAAGCCAGCTCTCCAGGCTCGGCCACCCCATCCACAGGGAACCTGGGGACTGGTAACTGGAGACAGCCCGAGGTTGGCAAGGCCCCGGGGCCACCCACACTTCCCTTCCTGCCGGGCCGTGGGGTAGTCAGGAAGGAAGTGGGGAGGGCACAGGGAACGGGCTGGGGCATGGTGACAACTGTGCCCGCCACCTCCTAGTCACATTCAACTTCTGGGGCCTTGGTCCCACTAAGAAGCCCCTCCCACAGCAAGTGACCTGCCCTCTAGAGCAGGGCCAGTGGTCGAGGTGGCCCCCGCCTACCTTGCTCGTTGTCGCTGGACTTGAGGGACTCTTCCGTCCAGCCTCTGTTGCCCTTGGCCTCTGCCCTTTTCCTGGCGGGTTTCTCTTCGGTGGTGTTATTCCCCTGGGCTGTGACCTCAGGCTGAGTGGCCTGGGTCACTTCCTTCCTGCTTTGGCGGCCAGGTTTGCTCTCTGCTGCGGACACCTGCTGCTCCCAGCGTTCCCTAAGGTGCAGCAGGTGGCGTTGCTTTTTAGGATGGAGCCCTGTTAATTCAATGCACACCTTCAGGTTGGTCAGCTCACTATAATGTGGGTCTTCTAAGTGGTTAGAGGAACTGTTTGTCATTTCCCTCTCAGGCCAGTCATCTAATGGAGAAATAACTACAAATTAATCAAAAAGCCCCCTGGGGGGAGAACAAACCGTCTTACACATCACTAATGGGGTGGGGGAGGGGAGGGATGCGGTCAATGTCAGCTGGAGCAGGTCACCTATTTTGTCTTTGGCCATCTCTGGGCTGGGGCTGGCATGTGCCATGGGGGGTGGGGAGGGAAGGGGGCAGCGGCTTCCCAGGGCTCCAGGGTGGGGGCTTGTGGAGGTGGTGTGGGAATGGCCATGCTCACTGCTGTGCCCCGTGGCCCCCCTCTCAGATGCTGTCTATGGGGCCAGCGCGCCACACACGTCCGCATCTCCTGGCCATCCGCCGAGGCCACATGCACAGGCCTCCCAAGCAGGCAGCCGAAGCCGGCCGAGCTCACCTTTGGGGACCCGCCTTCGCTTGGCTTTCAGCAGAGGGTCCTCCGTCAGCTCTTCCGCAGTGGTCTCAGTGTGGCTGCTGTCACCTGAGACTTTGCGCTTCCTGTCCAGCCGGAGGGTGGGACTACCGGGCACCTCGGCAGCCCCCTGCTCAGAGGAGGGTGGCTCGCTCACAGGCGGCCTGTCCACCAGGTACTTCTCCACGGGGAGGTCTTTGTCCTCTGGGGCTTCAAAGGGATCATGTTTGTTCCCAGCAGTAAACTCGCCTATAGGGATGGGGGACGAGAAGATGGGAATGCAGGGTTGAGACCGAGGTCTGCACAAGATGGCGGGGCTGGAAGAGCAGGCAAGACCACCACGCCCAGGGTAACCTGCTACCCTTCTTGGGGGATCAGGGTCCTCCTGCATTAGCACAGAGTAGAAGGACACTTGGCAAGCAGATCAGCAACTACAGCAGCAAGCAAGGCCTGGGCGCCGACCCACACTCTACCTTTTTGCAAAGGGGGCATGAGGGGCGTGAGGAGGCAGGTGAGGTGCAGCCACTTTGAAAGCGCTTGAGGCCTCTCAGCAAGACCCAACCAAGCTGGCCAGGCTGCAAACATGTCTATGGAAACCTTTGTTGAGGTCACTGTTTTGAAACACACTAAATACCCCCCCCCAATGTCACCTATGGGACACATACCACCCATGTTCTCTTGGGTCAACAGGAGAGACGGTGAAGAAAGAGGACCGGGAGGTGGGATGTTGAGGACCGGGAGGCGGCCCAGGGCTGCAGAGACGGGCCAGCCCAGCCAGGCGAGGACTCTCAGCACACACCCAAGTTCAGAGACAGCTCCAAAGGGCGCAATCTGACAGCTAACACAGAATGCCTAGCGCTAATGCTAGGGGCTGTTCCAGTTTCCGGTCTGATATAGGGGAGCCCCCAAGGGGACTCTGGTCATGTCTACAGACAAGACACCCCATCCCCTTCAGGGCTGGCCGTGTCTGGATGGCCTGGTCAGGCCAGTTGCTTGCAAAACTGCTCACTCAGCCTCCTGTGGGGCCACTTCTGCTTCTTAAACTTGGCCTATCGGTGCCGGGGTGTGGGAGGTGGGTGCTTCTTTCGATCAGCCCAACATCAACATCCCCTCCTGCTTTCTAGTCCAAGAAATAACCATTGACTGCTCTGGTGTCCCCTTTCAACCCCAATTTACAATGAAACACAAATAACCATACAGCCACCACAGTATGGTTAGGGTGTTCACCCTTGGCCCATGAAAAGGATCTCCACATTCCCAATGGTGGGAGTCCACTGTCTTGGGAGCACTGAGCTGATCCACAAAGTCAATTTCAGGTGAACCGCTAAGGGTGAGCCTCCCAAGGTGATCTCGGCTCTCCTTTCCTCAGCCCGTTTCAAATACCACTCCTCCTCGAGATCAGCCCTGCTTCTGGCCACCTCGGTTTCTCCGGGGCATTGCCAGTGTCTAGTGGTGGTTGGCTGCACAGAAAATTTCCAACTTCACCTTGGCCTTGACTTGCCCGCACTGCTGCTGCTCCCTTTTGTTCTTTTTGGTACTGGGAATTGAACTTTCGCTCTACTATGAAGCCACATCCCCAGCCCTCTTCTATGTGTTTTCTTTTATTTTGAGACAAGGTCTTGCTAAATTGCTGAGGCTGGCCTTGAACTTGTGATCCCCCTGCCTCCGCAGGTGCTGGGATTACAGGCGCCTGGCTAGCCTGTGTTTTCAATGGCAGAAAGGCCCCCGCAGGCCCGTGCCTGCTCTCACTGACGAATGGCTGCACCTCCCCAAATGCTCTCCATGATGATGATGCATCATGTGCACCAGGAGAGTGGAGCCTGGGACTCAGCAGCCAGGCTCCCTGCAGGGAATAGCTTGGTGGGCCTCTGGAGGTGCATACCAGCCCAGGATATGGCCAAGGCTGGCCTGTCATCATGGTGGAGTTGAGACAGAGATAGGCAGCAGCCAGAAAAGACACTTGGGGGCCTAACCCTCCAGTCTAAGCTCACATGGGTGCCACACTGAGCTTGGCAGGGCACATGGCGAGGGCTGGCTGGGGTCTCACTTGTAGTGCTCTGTGACTCTCTTAAGCACTCTGGCAGTAACAGGGCCACTTTACAACTCGGCCCCCTTTGGCTGCAAAGTGGCTGCTTAGGCAGGATGGTAAGATCCTGCAGGGCGCTTCAGCGCACGCTTGTGATCGCAGCAGCTCCAGAGGCTGAGGCAGGAGGATTGCGAGTTCAAAGCCAGCCTCAGCAACTCAGGAAGGCCCTAAGCAACCCAGTGAGGCCTGTTTCTAAATAAAATACAAAGAAGGGCTGGGGTTGTGGCTCAGAGGCCAAGGGCCCCTGAGTTCAACCCCTGGTACCCAAAACAAACAGCCTGACATTAGCCCCAATATTTTAAACTTCTAAGTGTACTCCCTCCCCTCTAGTCTTTCATAGAGAAGATGATCCAAACCGGGTAGCTGGCAAGGAGACTGGGTAGTATCACAATGCCTCCAAGGTCAGTGTCAAACAGCAGCTTAGCCAGTGTGGGGTCCTCCCGCAGAACACACCCTCCCCCAATCAGTAAGGATCTTACAGTCCCGAGTGTGTCCCTTCCTGCGTTCTCGTGTCACACTATTCCCATCGCAGGCCTGGGGTAGCTCCCTGTGTTTCTAACAGTCTGGCCCTGGTCGAAAGGGTCTCTCTCTGAGGGGTTTTCAACTTAAATTTTCAGCCTCACTGTCAACTTCCTTAACAGTGGGATGAATAGATCACACCCACTCGACCTTTTAGGAAAACTGCCAGTATCTTCCACCCACAGGAAACCACCTGGAAGACTTGAGATCACCTACTTCACGGCGCAGGTGGTGACCTAAAGGACCTGTCTCCCTGCTTGCTGAACAGGAGCACCCCATGAGATGAGAGGCCTTGTTGCCTGTCTCTGCTGGGGTCCTCCATCTGGGAAAAACTGCCCACTGTGGGGGCAGGTGAGGAGGGGTGCACTGTGCACTCGCCTCCCCACTGTTTCCCATTCATCTCAGGCTGCTGCTCCTGTGCCCTGCAGGCCAGGGCTCACCATGTGGCCAGTCCCCTCCTGCCTTGTCCTGAGGGGCCAATACCTGAGGTTCCCCATCCCAAACTATTGCCAGTCGCCGAGACTGCGTCCTGCCATAGCGCGGCCGCTTTCTCCTCATCTCTTCCCAAACTGGGTCTATCCTCCCCCTCCCCCTATGTCTCTGGGGACAAAGATTCCAACTCCCTTGAGTGAGGCTGCAGATGAAGCTCCTTGGGAGAGCTCTTGCCTAGCATATGGGAGGCCCTGGGTTCCCTTCAGTGAAGCCCCCCAAGACCTTATGTTAGGGTCACCTTCCATGAGCCAATAATAATCCCAAAGAATATCCACCCTGACGGCCCAAGGTGCACCTGGCCACCAGCTATGGGGAAAGCTCCATGTCACATTCCTGCACACCTTGAGTTGGACCTCCTCAAAGGGCGCTTCTCCAGTCACTCGGTACAGGGTCACCTCGGGGGCAAAGGGGTGGGTGCACAGGGGGAAGGCAGACGGGGCGTGGGGTCTGGACCCGTGGGCTCCCTCACTACGATGCCATGCTCTTGGCCCTTCTCAATGTGGGCAGCCATGTCCCCTTGGTCACATGATGTAGGCAGATGTAGCCATGACTGTCGTTCATGGTTTAGCACTTGCTCCCTGCAGCACTGTCATATGACTTGCAGCACATACATCCCATAATCTATCATGGTTGTGCCATAGCAGTACCTCTCAGAAGCATCGCCATGGCAACATTTACAAGTCACCGTGGCAACAAAGCGACTTCACCACTGTGGCAGCCATGCCCAGCGAGCCCTACACAACACGCGAGAGCTGGAGGCTTTGGGGGGGTCGCCCAAGAGGTCACTTCAGTCTGCGGACAGCCCCACCACTGGCAGCGGAGGCTGACCTTGCTGCAACTGGCGCCCACCACAGCCAGGGCATTGGTGTCTCTGCTCCAAACTCAACGTGGGTCACAGACTCGCTGGTAGTCTCCTGACAGGGAGAAGTGTCACAAGCCAGGAAGTCCCGCGCAGCCCTCCTTGACTCAGGGACACAGAGAGTCACCCCTGTTCAGCAAAAAAGGGGTCAAACGGCCCCTTGTCCCTTCTCCTGTCTTCAAAATGCCATTGGCGCTTCCTACCAACGAATGTGAGTGTGGGGAGGCCTCCTTGCTCATTTGTTCAACCTCTAAAATAAAAACTGGGCCCAGCACCCCTGCTACCATAACGAAGAAATGAAAGGGACAGTCTGGGGGAGGTGTCCTATACCCTACTGGTGCACCCCGCCTTCCGTAGGCATACAGTTTGGCTCCTGCCTGCGGTGACACGCGGGAGAAGACCGTGGAAGAGACCCAGGCAGGCAGGAGGGCCACCCGAGGCGTGCTGTTCATTTGCACCTGGATGGCTCCAGCAAGTGCGGTCCCTGAATGAGGCGGTGGCAGCAGCACTAAGGGAAACGACTCCTGGTCAACCACAAATCCCACGTCCCTAGAGGGTCTGGAGATGACGACCCACCTCCTTCTTCAAATGAGCCCTGCACCTTCCCAGCCCTCCTCCTGCCCTCTCTGCCACTGAGAAGCACCGGGTGGACTCCTGGCTCCCCAGCCCACGGGGCCTTGTGCTGCGGGCCCAGGAACAGAGCAGCTGTGTGCAGCTGGGACGGGCTTAGGGGACAGGGAGGAATCATTCAACACTCGCTCCCTGCCAGCACCCCGTTTCAGGCCTCCAGGTTCAGCAGGAGAAGGGAGGGACGAGAACCTCTGGGAAGCAGGCAGGGGCGGAGGGCTGTACTCAGGTTTGCCTTTGAGGGCAGCAGTCACCCTGGTTTGGCAAGTCCCCACCCCTTCCTCTGGAGTCATTTGCCATCCACTCACAACACAGAGGGGCTTCTCCTCTGGGGACAGACGGCCCTTCCACAAACACCTTGCCTTCGAGTCCATCTCAAGCCCATGTCGCCCACGGCTCGGGTCTGAGAAACCTTCTCAAGAGCCAGTGTTTCCCAGCAACTTAGAACGAAGGACAGCAGGAAGGCAGTCTCTGTCACTATGCCTAAGAGTGACCTGGACCCTCCAGTGCCCCATATATCCACCCTGTGAGGTGGTGTGTAAGGCAAGTTCAGGTCCATCAAGAGATCCTGCCGCCTGCGGAAGGCCACCACTCGCTAGCAACAAAACTAACTTCTTCAGGACTAACTCCCAACAGAGGGGTCCCGGTGTAGCCCAACTTGGAGCCTGGCCAGTGGCCTCCATTGCACCGAAGGCAAGAAGGGCGTGCTCTGGCACCCCCATCCCCGAACACAGATCTCCCCGCAACTCCATCAGGCACGGCCAAGTGTGCCAGGAGCACCAAACCCACGGTGACTAATGGAACGAAGCTCTCAGAGGCACCCAGTATGTGTGACCAACCTGTCTATGGAGGGTTTTGTACCCACCCTCTTCCATATTCACCCAGACACCAGACTTCACCTTGGTGAGAAAAACATCTGAGGTCTGTCGTTCACATGCGTGTTCAAGAATGAAGACAAAACCTTCTCCAATAGACGCCAAAACCTTCTCCAATAGACGCCAAAACCTCTCTTGTCCTGGGAAGTCTCAGGAGTGACTGCCTAAGTCAACCCTCAGTGCCTGTTGCGACTGCAGAGTGTCCTGAGGACACTTTCAGCCCCCGTTTCACCTCTAGGACATAAACCACCTGTCTGGTGGACAGAGCCACCTCATGCATATGCCACGTTCTCTTGGATTCTGTTGCCTACTCCCCCAAATGGCAAATGCAGCTAACGGCTGAGCTCACTATGGTGTGTTTCATCGCCCTCATCCGGGTTCCGACAAAATCTACACCTCTGGAAGGAGAAAACGGGTGCTCTCCATTCCGGAGCAGACTGGTCCCCGTGGGTGCCAGCAGTGCCATTCCACCGCTACTGACCCCTACCACGAGTGGCCTGTGGCCTGCAGTGTCCTGGAGTGTCGCTAACTACAGGACCAGGTATTTCTCTGAAAAGATGGGTCCCAGGAAGAGTCTTTTGCAGTCACCCCATTCCTATCTACCTGCTATGACATTTGAAAAGACTATTAGCCCTTCCTTGCTTCCAAAGGTGGCAAAACAGCCCACGTCTCCAAGTCACCACCAACTGGACCTCGGGCCACCATCCACAAGGGGCTTCCTCTCGCCTCCCCAGGTGCCAGGAGCAGGGTGGTCCCGTTCTTTCTCACCCACAGGGTACCACAAGCCAGCCGCTCGGTTTAACTTACATCGCTCGCTGTCGTTCTGGTCGGCAATGGCCTCCTCCAGGGTGACCGACTTTGGCTTTTTGTCCTGATTTCCTTTCAACCTTTCCCAGTCGGCTGGGCTGAACTTGCACACCTCGGAATCTTTGGTTGCTGGGTGGCCACCTTCTCTCTCTTTCATCTCCAACTCTGAGAAGCGCATCATTGCACGCTAGAAAGAGAACGGAGACGGGAGAAAAAAAAAGAGAACACACACCTTACCATGAGAGCGAGTTCACGCGCCTTACACTAAAGGAAAGTAATTTCAAAGAAAAGTTTGCCCAAAACCAACCACAATTTACGAGATACAACTCAGATATTTTAAAGTTTAACAGATAAAATTTAAGAGTATCTATATGAAAGTAGCCACACATTCTTTATCCATAAAGTCGTGTGTGTGTGTGTGTATAGATACAGATGTGGTGTGTATGCATATCCACACATACACTGTTGCAGAGACAGACATTCTCTTTGGAAGGTAAATAAAACAAAACAAAAACACAACGCAAAGAAAACAAAAGAAAAAAAAAACACAACAGAAAGGAAACAAAAATGCACAATGAATAAAGACGACCATGGCCCACAAACTTCCCTTTGTATATTTGGAAATGAAATTTAACTCAAAAAGGTTTATGGAAGATTCTAGTAATAAAAATTTGAAGAACTGACCTCACAGTAAGCAGCAGGTAGACATAAAATACTGTCCTCTTGTAATCCTTCCATCTATGTAATTAAAATGGGCACTCAATGGATCATTTAGATAACTTCATCCATTTTTATAAGCATAAACCAATTTTTTTCTTAACATTGCAAAACAATTTGGCTTTATTCATCTTTTAATTAAAAGTAAAATATCTTAAGGAAATTCCTACACAACATCTATCATAATTCACTAGCAAATTAAATACATACTCTATCCCTTTAAGCGAGCTTTCTTTTTCTCTTTCTTTTTGGTGAAAAAAAACTGCAAGATTCCCATAGACATGCGGCTGCTACACATCTCCAGCAAGTATCAAGTAAGGCATTCTAAGGCAGCGCTTCTATCTATTTGTTATCTTACAGGCAGAGAAATCAAAGCAATTGATAGGTAAACGTCATGCAGTCTTTAGACAGCCTTCATAATAATTAAAACTTATCAGCATTCCAGTGGAGTTCTCTCATAATCTACAGAATAATCTTAAAAGTATCCAGACACACGAAGCTCGGCTCTGAAGAGCTGAGCTACCACTCGCTCTGAGCACCCTTGCACACATTCAAATCACCATAAGCTCCATTAACCCAATCTGCCTGCAGCCCTGCCCTACCCGACTGCCCCGCCCCCAATCCTCTGTGCACATTACAAAACTGACAACCAATAAAGGTACTGAGATGCGGGTGGGGGGCTCACCTGCAGTGCCCGCTGCTCCCGGCTGAGCTGGCTGGAATCTGCATACAGTTCGGTCGTGACACACTTGAATCGGTCCCCCACGTAACCGGCCGAGTTGGCGATTCTCTTGGCCAGCTTAGATGGCTTTGGTTTCAGAACTTTGCCATCGTTGGATTCGGCCTCGTCAGCTCCATCTTTGGTATAGGTGGGGGTGACGTCCACACTCGGAGGGGCGCCACCCATGCAAAATGGTTTGGGATCCTCTTGGCTTTTACCAAAAGTCACGGTGGGGCCGTCGCTCCCCAGAGTTGGCTCCAGGAACGGAGCTGCGACCGGCATCCCCAGGCTCTCCTTGTTGGCTCCTGCGGGAGCGCTGTCCTTGCCCACGCTGAACACGGGCTGGCCTGAGGCCTGTTTGAAGGCGTAGGCCTCGTGGAAGTCGCCGATGCGCCCCAGCTCCTCTCTCAGGGCCATGAAATCCCGGTGCTGCTGCAGGCCCGGCTCGGCCGGGGGCTTGGCGGGCTCTGCGCTCTGGCCAACGCTCTCGGCCGCAAAGCTGGGTTTGGACACATTGGCCTCCGTCTTGGCATCCGATTCTTCTCGGAGGAGGTCGACGTAGACAAGCTTGTCGCTTTTGACGACCGTCTTCCCTTGACTCCAGCTAGGGTTCGGCTTTGGGGTCTTGTCGGCGGGAACCTCAGGGTGCAGCTTGCTGCTGTTGGCTTCCAAGATCTCTGAGAAGCGGCTGCGGAGGGTGGGGTCCTCGTAGCGGGCTCTCTCATGGGACCGGGACCGCCTCTCTGGTTTCTCCTCTTTAGTGATCTCGATGGGGGTGTGCGGGATCAACATGGGATGTACCATGCCCAACCCCAGGGCGTCTTGGTAGGTCACAAACTCTGGCCGGCCCGTGGGCAGCCCGTAGGGCAGGCCAGGCTTTGGGGCAAGGTGCCCGGGAAACAGACTGCCGTTGGGTAACAAAACAGGGTGAGGGTACACGGGTCCTTTGCCGTGTAAGGACAGCGGACTGATTGCGATGCCCTCAGGGGCCGGGTAAGGGAGGTAACTTCTGGGGTAGGGGATCGGTGGGGACCTGAATGCCTCGTTTGGAGACAGAAAGATGGAGCTTGGCGGGAGCCCGTTCTCGCTTGCTTTGAAAGTCGGTTCTGGGTTGCTGGCTTTGGCACCCTTGCTGCTGGTGCTGCCACCATGCTTGGCGGGCGTGGTCGGGGGCTGGCCCACGTGCTGAATGACGGACGGCGTGGTGTCCACGGAGCTCCTGCTGGTCTTGGTGCCATCTGCATTGGCATTGGGCGCTGGCGATGCCGAGGCTGGGCGGCCCGCGCTCGACACTGCCCCTGACACATTAGTGATCACGGCGTCTGTGCCACCCATGCGGGGACACGAGGAGCTCCGCTGCTGTGGTATGGCCCAGTCCAACGCCTTGTTTTTCAGCGACATGCTTTTGCCATTGGTCTCCTCGTTGGGACTTGGCCCCGGCACCACCCAGGATGAGGGCGCAGTGCTAATGATCTCAGATCTATAGATAGCACAGCCATTTCCTGGAGGAGATAATGTTTCTTTTGGAATCTCACTTCCGGACAGCACGAGGCCGCTTGCAGCCCTGCTGTGAACCAGCACGGTGGGGGCCATCTTCTTCATGTGGTCAGCTTTGGAAGCATCCACATCTACGACTTTAGAAGACAAGTCCAGCGGCTTATCTGTGACGTCTTTGGTAACGGTCTGCTTCTCCAACAGAGGCGGCGAGCCCCCGTCCTTTCTGTCTTGAACCGTTGTCTTCCGGGTGTGCCCGGGCACCGGCTGGGCACCCTCTCCGCCCTCTGACGCTTTGGAATACTTGCCGTTGGAGAGCCGGCTCATGGGGAACTCGCTGCTGACCGTCATGTATGGCTTCGACAGGGTGACCGAGGGGGAGGTGGACAGCCTGGCGTAGTGCTTATGGAACTCGGAGTAGGTGTCTGCGGCAGGCTGGCTGGGAAGGTGGACACGGGGCGAGGGCCGCGGCGACGGAGGCAGCAGGAGAGCGGAGTCCCCTGGCAAGCCGCTGGTGACCGCCTTCGCAGAGGGCACCCTGGGCTGTTTGCTGTTCTGGATGTGGGGATAGGCGTGGGAATCGACGGGGTTCCCGGGACTGACGCCCATCTTCCACGGGAGGCTTTTGTCTGGGCAGTGGACGAGAGGCGGGATGGCCGGGGAGGCCGAGGGTGTAGAGAGCCTCATGGGAGAGGCCAAGGATGAAGGGATGTGGGGACTGACGTAGTGGGGCGGCGGCAGGTAGAGAAAGCGCTCCCCGTTGGTGCACACGGGGGAGTACAGCGGCTGGGCCAGGCTGTAGGACTGCTGAGGTAGCAAGGCCTTGTACATGTTCAGGGAATACTTATTTGGCGAGTCGAGGAAAGGGTAGATGGCTGGCGTGGCGCCCTCCATGTAAGGGTTGACCCAGGGCAGCCGCAGGTAACTAGCACCATTGATGTTGAGAGGGCTCTGTTTGTCGCTGGTGGGCCTGTCCAAGCCCAGGGTTTCTGCTGTGGCCACAGCACTTTTTTGTATTCCAGGCGGAGTTTTGTACATAGCACTGAAGCCATTGGGGGCCTTTCCGGAGACGGAGGGCGGCTCCACGGTCTCGGGCGTATTGGGCTTGAACTGCATCTCTGGATTCCTTTCCGAAGAAAACCCGAGGCCTCCGAGAGTGCTTGCAGCGGCCTCCCGGCCCTTCTCGGAGCCCAGTCCACACAAGCTGGAGTACACAATGTTTCCGGGGACCCGGAGGCCTTCCCGGATGAGGCTGCTGCGGTCCATGCTCAGCGCAGCCAGGCCATCGATCCGATGGGCCGTGCTCGCATCCACCTTTGCAGAGAAATGGACACGCCGATTACTTGGGACAGTCATTACAAAAAGCAGTAGCACTACCCTGAAGAGACACCCCCAGCCGGGTCCCAGGACATCAGCCTTAACATCCCCACCGGAAAAGGTTGAGGGCAGGAATCCTGAGGCTCACGGCCCCTCCCCGCTCCCCCAGCCCTTTGCAGCCCGCCCCTCAACCTGGCTCACTCCAGTACCGTGAAAACACAAAGCCTCCTCCCTCTGGACTAGAGGCCCACCCGTTCATTCAGCCATCTATGAACTCTGGACAATTCACCCTTTCAGCAAAAATTCTTGACTGTAACCCAGAGAAGACACCAATCACAGTCTTCTCTGCACCCTCTCATGGGGCCCAGGGCTCTCTGGTCCCTCCAGGGCCCGGGAAGGTTTAAGGGGAGGGAGGAACGGTCACTTTGTTTTTCCCAGTCATAGGAAGGCATCACTGAACACGACAAGAAAACAATCTGCAGTGGGACACAGCAATGGACGGCTTTAGCTGTCTGATTTCTAAATCAATAAAGAGGCCAGGGGTCAAACTGTGGCTGCGTCTTTTGACTTCCTCTCCCTGGTGCCCAGAGACACAGTCGTGTTTTACATCTTACTGGAAAGGTAAACCCTAAGGGGATACTGGGAGGCTGGAAACTTACCCAGCTGGGTGCACCCGGGTGGCACACACCTCACCAGGACCTGAACCATGGGGGGGCCTCAGGGGGTGAAGCATGTCAAAAAGGGTACACTGGGTGGAGATGGGGCTCAGTGGTGGAGCGCCTGCCTAGCATGCATGAAGCCCTGGGTTCATCCCCAGTACTGGGGGAGAAAAGCAAAACCCCCAAAATGGGTGCATCGCCCAGAGGGCAAGGCAGCAGGGCTTTCTATATGGCTTAGCCTGGAAGCCCTCCCTCGCCAAGCCCCTTAATGTCATGCAAATTAATGCACGATTGATTACAGATCACTGATATTCAGATATCACATCAACAGATGCCATTAATCTCTTACCACGTTGTGGTTCAAGGGGTTCTCTTCTCTCAGTTCCAGTCTGGCTTTTGAAGCGTCACCATCATTTACAGGAATTTTCCTATTTAAAAGGACACAAACTTCATGAAAACATTCCTTACTGAATCCTTCTTTCCCAGATCTCCCCAGACCAGACCAGTTCCCACTAATCCCAGACTTTTGACTGTCCTTAACCCCCAGATGACCCACTTTGAAAGTTGCCTCCAAAACAGCGAGGAAAAACAGGAAAGGCCCGATAGTGGGGGACACCAATGGAACATGTCCCCGAGGAGGGCAAGTCAGAAATTGAAGCACATCTGTTTCTCCCAGGAGATGTTTTTCTCTCTAGAGAGGCCGCGTTGGCTTGGCCAATCCTCACTAGCCGTCCTGGAGGGCAAGTGTAACAGCTGGAGACCAAGCCGGGTGGAAGCCGGGAGCCTGCCGCCGGCCCCGCCACCAGCCACTTCTGTGTTAAGCACAAGGGCAGGCTTTCAAAACTTTTCCCAAAACAAAGTTAGGGACCATGTCCTAGGAAAATGGGTTTCCATGGCGACGATGAAGTCATATTCGACTGCCTTTATCAAAAGGATTGGGGGGGGAGATACACACCACTATCACACAAATGTCAGCTGCTCCAGGCTGAAGAGGAAGCTACACATCTGTGCCAGGCTGCTGCGGCTGCCCTGGGACTTGTTATCAGAGCGCATCGATAAAGAAAGTGCTCCATGCCAACTTCCAAATCCCCAGGACAGAATCGCTGACAAGCAGCAGAGGAAAAGTTTCATCATTACCCCAAAGAGCCGCTCGGGCCGTCTACTGTTCAGCAGGTCGCCTCTCCCCCATTCCCAAATTATTGATCAGGAAGCATAACAGAGCCGTCGGGCATCCGAAAGCAGGGGCCAATGGCCTCACCAAACGGGCAGCACAGGGCAAACCCACAGCCCGGGCTCCACCGCAGGAAAGGGTGGCCATCTCCCCGTTTATTACTGAGCAAACTATTTGTTTTAAAAGCGCATGGAATGCCGATGCACCTGGGCCCACACTCCTGACATTTAGAGTTAAAGCAGCATCTAGACTGGGATTAATTCTCCTTCATAAATATGAAATAATAAATTAAGGACGAAAGTGCACGGAAAGGCCGCTTTAGGGGCTAATCTTTTAAAGGGCGGCAATGCTTCGCTGAGCCAGGTTGCCTGTTCCAACTGTAAATCAAGGGCCGCCAGCCAGGCAGGAGATGGCTCTCCCCCAGCCCTGCCGGGGCCCCTGCGGCTGTGAGGTGCTCTGCTCAGGAGTGCAGGGGAGCAGGGGAGCTCTCCCTCCCCAGGACCGGCCGGGCATGCGCCTTCACCTGTCTTCGCTAGTCCCACACATGCGGACCCGCTCGCTGTTCATCCAGCTGTGAACGTTCCCATACAGGGGGGTTGCTGAGAGCATGTCGTCCTCTTGGATGGCAGCTTGCCTTCAAGCGTCTAGTCTGTTTCAAAAAGAGAAAAAGGAAAAAAAAATTCGCAGGAGGTTGAGGAAAGCGAAGTAGAGAAGGCCTCTCTCAAGGCAACCCGTACAGGCTGTGCTGCATGGTATACAGATGGCTGCAGGAGGACCCACCTGACCCCCATATTCAGCCAGGGGGACGAGGCTTCCCTGGCAGGGGGCAGTGGGGGAGGGCTGCAGATTAAAGAGAAACAGCCCACGTCACTGCGCCAGCTCTCCCCTTTCCCAGCCTTTCAAAGTGTACGGTGGTCAAGAAAGAAGCATTCATTCTTGCCACTTGCTACAGAAAGAAGTGTTTATCCAAGGGGGGGGGGGGCGCTGTGGCAAGAGCCACAGGGACCAGTGCTGTGGGTGCCAGATCACTGGCAAGCATGCACTGACCCTCCCTGGGGCTGTCGTCAAAGGCACAAGAGCGAGGTACTGGCGGCAGGTCCAGGGCTCAAACTCTGCTGGGTTCCCAGGGCTGCATTTCCAAGGTTGCTGCGTGTGCAACTTCCAGGTGGAGGGTGAAACCGGGGCGGGGGGCTGCCGGGCTGCCCCACCAGAGCCCTAGATTAGATTAAGCACCTAACCCGGGTGGTTTTGCCTGGGTGGTTCTGCCTTGGAGCTGCAGAGGGAGGAGGCTGAGTAATTCAATGACGCCTGCTCGCTGGGGACAAGAAATCATTAGCGAGCGCAGAAGTCTTTGCAGCCCAGGCTGATGGGCTGGGAGCCGCTGGCACATGGGAGAGCTGGCCAAAGCCACCCATTGCCCACCTCCAGGGAGGGGAGGGCTGCCGAGGCGGAGGAGCCCAGGCCACGGCCCCGCCCCCTTACCTTCTCTGCCCACCGCCCCCACCCACATCACATTCTAGTTTGCTGCATGAGTGAAGGGTCAGGACAAGCTGCATTTTATTAACAGGATTATCACGGCGCGTGATTTATCCTCGTGCAGGATTTTAATTGCTCTTTGGAGGTTGAGCCGTTTCTTTTGACTGCGCTTCAGCCCATATCCTGCTGTTAAATGCTGGGTTAATAAGTAGGGGAGCCTTTAATGCCTGGGACCGATGGCCCTTGGCAATTCCCTGCTCACAAACACATCTCAGTTTCCCTTGTCCGGGGCCAGCCACGGCCTTTTTCCACGGGACTAAAACCTGAGTGTGAAATAATTGGTGTGCAGATCATCAGGGGAACTTTTCTCTCTCCTCCCTCACACACCCACCCACACAGTTTCCGAAAGCCCAAATGTTCCCTAAGTCGACACATTTCCTTTGTTAGCAGGAGAAAATATGCAAATGCTTGCTTTTACACTTTAGCACACGGAGGAGCAGACTGCCAGGTCGGTTGGTTGGAGGAACCAGGTCCAGGGACTCTTCTGCCACAGTGACGGGGAGCTGGGGGTTGGGGGAGCACCCAGGAGGGCAGAATCCCAAAGCCAGGCTATCCTTCTTCATTTCTTTGTCCTAACTAGGTCTTTTGTCCACCAGCATCCCCCACCAGCCCCCATCCACAGAACAACGTCTGTTAATCACAATCCACTCGCACCGACACACCACACAGAGTTACAGCTCAACAATGAATCGGGAAGGGAAGGAAGGAAGGAAGGGCCGAGGGACAGGCAGCAATCTGCAGAGGTGCCAGGCAGGGTGGGCTTCTGAGAAGCTATTTCCCTAGAAAGGGTCTTTTCTTCAGACAGACTGGAGCATTTCTGAGGGGTTAGCCACAGCACCCCAAAACGACTGACTCAGGTGTCAGGGAAGGTGGAGGGGGACCTCATGGGCTCTTCTCCCATCTTCTAAATAAACAAAGCAAACGGGAAGGCCTGCAGCACAGTGCGTGGCAGACCACAGGGCACATCCCACCGAGGGTCCCCTTCCTAATCTCCGCTGCCCCTTTTAACAAAAGGACAGACCTTCTGGGTGGTCTAATAAGAAAGCAGACTATCATTCCTTGGTGTGTCCTGGTGGTTGGGCAGTGGCAGTGCCCATATTATGCCATCCCCTTCCTATGCATGGATGAAATGCAGGAATTCCATCAGGAGCAAAAGGATTACTCCATCAAGTCCCCAAGAAAAGGAGACAGAAGAAGCAGATGCCTAAGAAAAAAATTCATCTTGTGGTATCCCGGTTTTTAAAAACTGGCCTTCCCTTTAAATGAGCTGCCTCGCTCTACACCTCCCAAAGTAGACACCTTGGTAAAAGGGTGATCTCAAGGCACCTTAGAGAGGATCAGAGTAGTCCCACTAAGTGTTTGACACCCCCCCCCGCCCCCGTTCCCACAAAAGGCTAGTAGCCTGTTTATCCAAAGAGGGCTTCATTCAGAGAAGGCCACCAAGAACCCCTGGGTGCTCATGAAACTTCCCTGGTCCTTTGGGGTTTTCAAGAACAATGCTGCACAGACAAATGACACCCACTATCAGAATGAAGTGTTTACACCAGGCGGGGAGGCGCATGCTTGGAATCCAGGTTACTTAGGAGGGCGAGACAGGAGAATTCCAAGTTCAAGGCCAGCCTCAGCAACTTAGCAAGACCCTCCTCTCTCTGAAGAGAAAGTTAAAACAGAAAGGGCTGGGGATGTAGCTCAGTGGGGCAGCACTAACTTTGCATGAGCAAAACACTCGCACGCCTGCCACTGAAACTGCACTCCTGGCCTCAACCTTCCACCTGATCCTGTGCGGGTCAAAACATGTTTCTCTTCTTCTTCTTTTCTTTTTTTTTGGTGGTGGTACTGGGGGAGGAACCCAGGGCCTTGGTCATGCAAAGTTGGGGGGGGGCTGGGGGTGAACATAAAGAAGCAGAAGTGGGATGGCATTGTTGGATCCTGCTGTGGACTACACACACACACACACACACAATCTTTAGCTGCCCCATGAACTTTTTGTGAACTGTTTAAAAGTGGAGGTCTGTTGAACAAACAGCGGCGCCACTGCCAGCCATAATTTCATTGCAACAAGCTAAAGACTTTTAACTCTTTGGGTGCCTGGCCAAAGATGGGGCAGAGTAGAAAGGGCCAAGGGACCGTGGCCCCACCTGACAGGAGGCCCTTTTCCAGGGTGACAAAGAAAGAGCAGCCCAAGCCTCCAGCAGGAGTAACAGGTGTGGCAAAGGCCATCCTGCTTTGGCAGAGTCAATGTCAAAGAGAATTCCCATGGCCCACAGCCCACAGCCCACAGCCCACAGGCACACAGTAGGCTTCCCTGGGATGCAGAACACTGGGGTAAAAACAAAAAGATAGAGAGGGAGAGGCACGGTGACAGTCACCTCAACCCAATTCTAGAAGCTGCTGTTGAAACAGATGCTCCCTCCCACACCTCTAAGGCAAAAGGCTTCAAAAGCGACCATGCTGACCCTTGGCTGTGGGATATGGCGGGAGAGGGCAAAAGATCTGATCTCGATGACAAACAGAGCCCCTCAAGGCACTTTCCTGCTGTATTTAAGGGCTGGTTTGCCCTTACTTCTCAAGGCCTCCCCCCATGCAGACTATGCTTCTAGAAGTGCCGAGACGTGTTAAGTCACTCAGGAAAAGCACTTTACAAGCACCAACCTGTTCGCAGTGGGAGCTGCTAAGCTGTACCTTGGCTCTGGGTTTTAACCCTTTTTTCCAGCAGTAGAGAGAAAGGGACAAGGAGGGGGGAGGGGAACGAGGAGGGAAGATGGCTGAGACAAGAGACCAGACAGGAAAGGGTGCCTGGTTCCTAAAGAGCAGACTGTGACTGCAGGAGCCAGCGGCTGGAACACCCAGTTCCAGGGAGACCCGCTTGCAGATCAGGCACGCACAGCACGGCTCCCAGCTCTTGGGGCAGGGGCAGCTGCAAGCCTGGGTCACCGGGACACACTAGGAGCAGTCATTTGCTCCATGGCCAGGGCTGTGTTAGGGCACCTGCACACATGGCCTGGACAACCAAGAGGAGGGCCTGGCTGGCAGAAGGGGGGATCAGAGGGGCTGGATTTTAGAAGACACCCCAACCTTGGCATCCCTGAGAAGGGGCACTGTGCCCTCCATGAACAGAAGTGAGGGGAACCACAGGCTCCGCAGAGCACCCACTGCTCATATTTTGCTGAGTCCTGCCAAAAAGACACCATTGTGGACCGAGGCAAGGGACAGCACGCTCCTCTGTAGAGAGCTGGAGGGCAAGAAGACAGCGCCAGGCCCCTCCTGCCCCACCCCCGCACCTGGGCCAAGCCAGGCCACTTTCCACTATTCCGCCCTTGAGGTGGCCGTCAGTTCCCTGGGTTCAACCTGCAGTTGTGCTTGTCAAAGGGCACAGACAACACAAAAGGCATGGCCGCAGCACTGTACCAGGGCCCAGAAATCAAGTCGCACCTCCCTGCCCGCCACACAGACATTGGCGGCACCCCTTCTCTAAGTTTCCTCACTAGGCTCCTCCGGTCCCCCAGGGCCATTCGTCAGCCAGTGACCAAAAAGACTTAGACAGGCCTGAGGGGTCTCTGGCTCAGGTGGCTGAACAGTGTTCCCAGCCAGCACCCGGGATCCTGTTCAGGTAAGGGGCCTCACCCAGTGCACAGCTGGTCCTGTGTGTGGAACGTTCAGGAAGAACATGGTCCGGGCAGCCTCCCAGCTCCCACCCTCACCTACAGCATGTCTCTGGGCAGGTGGCTGAACCTCTCCAACCTTGGTCCCCTCTGTAAATATTTGGCACTGTGTTTTCCAGAGGATTAACCTGCACTATGGACTTGAGTTTTGCCTGGCAATAGCTGGTACCGGCCACGTTTAACCCCAGGGAACAGCACCTGACTGTGACCTGCACAAGGTCTAGCGAGCCCTGGGTGGCTGCAGAGCCCTGGTGGCTGCTCGCGCCCTTTGTGGCAGTACCATCCTACTCACTCGCAGGGGGAGGCGGAGGCAGGGAGGGGTGGCCTTCAGCTGAGTTGTGTGGATTTCACCGAAGCCCAAAGCTAGCGCCAGCGCTTCCTGGGGCTGCTCCAAACCCAGACTGAGTCACAGCAGCAGCAGGCTCCTGGTGTCAAGGGAAGGAGGGGTGAAGAAGTTCCTATTTTCGGATGTTGGGGGGAGGGCCTGTGTGGGGGTGGGAGATGAGAAGAAAAGGCTTGTCGGGCTGCATGTGGGGAGGGTCCTCCCCGCTGCTCTCCCTGGCATTCTGTAGCTCTGGAGTAGGGGGCGCGCCAGCCGTTCCCAGGTCCCAGGGCTTCCAGGGTTGTGATGGAGGGAGGGCACTGGCCAGGCATCCTCTCAGCCTGGTGGGGCTAGGGGGCTGATAAAGCCCACAGGGTGCTGTTTCTTGGCACTTTCCAAGGACTGGCCATGGCCTAACCTCCCCCAGTGCCCCACCCACACCCCCAAGTTTTGTGTCAGTGACAGATTCAGCCAGGGAGCAGGAGGGGAGGAATGGGGGAGGGAGGGGGTTTGCCAGGCCCTGACCTTTTCGCACTCAGAACCTTCCCAGCCTCCTCCCAGAGCGCAGGGGTTAGAGCAGAGAGCCACCTGGGTGGAGAGTGAACTTGGCCCTGGTGGCGACAGCGAGGGAGAGAGGGGGAGGGGCGCCCCCTCTCCGCGCCTCCGCGAGCGCGATCGGTCTGCAACAAAGGGATTTCTCTCCCACCACACACACCCGTGCTGCTCAGGGCTCCCGCCCCTCCTCCACCAAGGTCCCGGGGCGATGGCGCACACTCAGGCCCTCGGGACGCGACCCCGCTGGGCCCGGCCTTCCAAGAACTCCCAACAGTGTCTCCCAGAGGCGGCCGACCTCCCCGGTCCCCAACCCCAGTTAACCCCTCGGACCCTGCCGCCCGGCGCCTCCAGCCCAGCTTCCCGAGCGAGCCTCCGCCGCACCTCCTGGCCCCGCTGTTGAATCTGACAGAAAGAAACTTTGGGTGGGCTGGGGGGGGGGGAGAAGCCCAGACCTCACGGGAAATGCCGCCAAGCCCATCAGGGAATCGGCACTGAGACCCCTCCCACCATCGTTCCGGGCTCCCTTCCGATCAGACGGAGGGATGGCTCCTCTGGACGCCTCCTCTAAAGAGGCAAGCCAAGGGTAGCCAACTGCAAAGGGGGAGGGGAGGCACCAGCAGGGATCGACCCTGAAGAGTCGCTGCCAAATCCGGGTGGCTGGCCACGCAGCCTCCGCCCCCAGGCAGAGCCAAGGCCGAGATCAGGTACTTGGGCTCTCCCAGCTCAGGGACCAGGAACAGAGACACTTCCCCCTTCCCGGGGATGGCCTGTCCTGGCCCAACACTGGCTTTTTGTTCCTTTCACTTTCCTTCACGGTCACGGCAGACCAGAAGCCAGGGAACTCTGTGTGTATTCAAGAGGGCAGGAGGGAGTGAACTTGGAAACAGGTGTCCCTCAACAGGAGGCCACACAGCACCAGAAACCTAAGACAAAAGCCAGGAATCCTCCTAGCGACACCTCTCTCGCCCCAACACACACACACACACACACAGCACCTTTGGTCTGCGTCCTCTCTGGAGAGTGTACACAGCCAGGGCAAATCCCCAACAAATGCTCCTCGCCAAGCCACCCAAGGCCACGTCTATGCACTTTGTCTCCTTCAGGGCTTTGTAGGGATAAAATGCATTTGGTGCCACCCGCCCCCAGCAGAAAGGAACAAGCTATACTATACTGCAAGGCTAATAACAGCTATCACCCGTATACACAGGAAGCACAAAGGAACTTTTAACATACTTAAAACCCGGGGATCCTGCCATGTGCATGGAGGTTCCTTGCCGACTGCACAGCCTGGGCATCCTGGGAAGGCCGAGCGGGAGGGTCAGGAGGAGAGGGACACCCACTTTCTTTACAAGGAACAATAGGAACCCCATGTCTGCTATTCGCTCTCAGAACTCCAAGCACCCCAAAACAAAGCCGTGGAACTACACTATAGGTGGGGGTCCAAGAATTTTTGTAGCTGTTCAGAGTTTAATTACTCCTCCTTGATCCGTAGGACTAGACGACACGACACTGCCAAGGTTAAAATGCCCCGAACAGCGCCGAGCAGATGTGAGCGAGCTGGCAGACGCGCAAATGAGGCCTGCCTCGGAGCACGATAACAAGTGACTAATACATTGCATATCGTTGAAAGAAAATTATTTTTCTCTAATTTGCATTTGCTTGGGGGGAAAAAAAAAGCCAAGCCAGAGTCCCTCCTCACAAGCAGGAGTCTAATCCTGGAAATACAGCCCGGCTGCTTTAAGAGAGCTGGAAGGAGGGAAAGACTGCCAGTGTTTTGGCGTTGCAGGCTTGTTTATCTTTCCGCCTTTCCTCCAAGGCGAAACTCGTTTTGCAAGCAACATTCCTACAGAAAATGGCACACGTCATAAAAAGAGACCAATTTATAGAACTGGCACCGAAGTTCATGTATCACTCCAGAAGCATCTCCCAGCTCCCCATAAGGGAACCCAAGTAGACGTAGAAGTCAGTCCACATTAAAACTCAAATGGTAGACCTGGGGGAGGGCAGGGGACGACAGACTAGATCTGCAGATATTCAGCAGGCTGCCCATCCAGGGACAAGCCACACAGAGGGGCAGGATATAGAATGAAATCAGCCCTAACTGATCCTCCAAACCTCGGGGACAGCCAGGGGCCCAGGCCTGGAAAGCTTCAGCGTAGGAATTCCTGGGGGGTTGGAGTGACGCTTTATAGTCCGAGTGTCCCAGGCCAGCCCAGAGGCAGGCCCACGTTCCTGGCCATTCATGCTATCTCCAAGACTGGCCTTAGGTGATGACTGCCACCAATTGCTCTCCCTCCCACCTGGCTGCTCCCTGCAGGGCCTGGCAGGGGACCAGGAACTCAGAAGCCTGTGGCTGTGGCTATCAAGTTGGTGCCCACAGAGTGGGTGGCGCTGTGGCCAGGCCTCAGGACTGCCCCTTTGCCTCCTGCAGCCGGAGGCAAATGCATCCCGGAAAATGGCAAGGTGAAGGGATGCGAGTCATCAAGAGCTAACCTGCACCCTTCCCTGAATTACAATCCATCTGTGGTCGTGAACCTACACACACGCATTTCCCCCTGGGAAACAGCGTCCAGAGCCCAGAATGCAGGGCCCGCCTGTCTTCAACTTGTCTGAACACAGGGCCACTGCAGAGGGGACCCCAGCCTCCAGAGCCTCTGTGACCTCCAGGAAGCCTTCAGTTAATACATTCTTCCCAACAAGCTTATTTAGGACTGCGAGGTAATTTCCCCCAAATCTTACAAACTCTGTCCCAAGCAGCTGAGGACCCCGTGCCTGGATCCTGGCCAAAACCCCCCAGACAGAGACACTCCTGACCCAGCAGGCCTTCCCCTGCCACCTCGGCCTGAAGAGCTCCCTAAACCACAACATCAGAACCACCTGGCCTCCCGCCCCTCCCCTGGGAAGTCATAAAGGTGTGTGCCGGCTGTGGGGGCAGGGGCGTGTCTCTGAGCTCCCTCTTGTCGGGAGGACACGCTGGCCAGAAAGTGGCGGCCACCTCTGCGGCTCCTCCGCGGGCCTGCATAGTGCGCGCTTTGTGCAAGTGCTGAGGAGGCGCAGCGCTGCTCGCGAGCCAACAGCTGTCACATTATTTGCACTCGCTGTAAACAGCCTTCACATTCCCCCCTTACCACATAGTTAAAGCCAGACTAACAATCCACAGTTAGAGATCAAACCAACAACAGCAGCATTGTGTCTGCCTTCGCCTTCGCACCAAGCCCAGCAGCTGGCAGGTTTCTCCGGAACAAGGGACCCCCGCCCCCCCACCCCTGGGGCTCCAGCCAAGGCCAGCCAAGGAAGCATGCGTTTGTCAGTGCTGTTTGTTAAAGCCAAAGAGCACCGCCATTTCGCAGAGATTTCTCGGTGGTTTATCAACCCTCTCCCAGAGTTGGTGCCTTCTGGGGGCCTGGAGAAGCAGGGTGGGAAGCGAGGTTGCTGGGACTCCCGGGACACTTGGCCCAGTGGGGGCTGGCCCGAGCGGGCCAGGCTGGGGTCGGGGCAGGGAGGCCCTGGGGCAGAGGCCAGGCCCGTCTGGGTTGGTGCAGCCCCGCCGAGGACCGCCTCTGGTCCTTCAGAAATTGCCCAACTCACGGAAGACTTACTGGCCGCCCTACTGATCAAAATGTCTCCTTTATGATTTTTGGTTAAGTTGAACATTTCCATAATCGTCATTATTAGTGCAAATTACACGCCTAATCGGTCCTTAAATAGATTTTAATTAAATAATCATACAAGGCTCATTTTATGACTTAAGAAAGGCATTACTTTTCGTTATAAACTTTCCACCAGGATACGGAATGACGACAGCAGACAAATACTTATTCTTTGAAAATGACCAATAACCAATGGGCAGAGTAGCCGGAAACGGACCCGGTTTCATTCGCTCTCCAGGAGGGAAGGGAGACCGGACGCACAGCACAGCACAGCACAGCACAGCGACACAACTTTCCTCCTGGGGTGGGAGAGGGCATCTCTTCCTCCCAGGCAAGACTTCTGTCTTCTCTTTGGCCGGGAGAAACAAACCCCCTTAACCCGACGGGAGAGATTCCTCCAGCTAGTGGCTTCTAGAGACCACTGCTCCCCACCCCCACCCATTTTTCCACCCCAGTCTGCTCAAAGTCTTGCGTGAAGCAAGCAGGCCGGGCTTGTTAAATGCTGTGTAAAATGCTGTTAATAAAATAATAAATACAAAGGATGGAGGCTGCGGGGTCCACGGGTGTTTTGACTGGAAATGCCTTGGCACTTGCCACGTGTTTATGGAGAGCAGACAACTCCAGGATTTACATACTTTGGACATTTCTGTACTTCATTTATTCTTTCCTAAATGACGTAGGCCTCGAGCTATTTCAAGTTTGCATTTGTACAGAACTGTGAAATGCCTAGGAGTTTCTCCAATTAAACCAAGTTGGAAATCAGACCCAAAGCTCCAACAGACTCCCTAGCTAGCAGCGACTCCACCCTCAGCCTCTCTGGCTGGAGAAAACAAACAGACCCTCCAGAACAATCCTCAGCCCTCGAGCTCCCCACCTTCCCCCCCTTCCTGGAGGGCCCCCAGGGCAAAGGTTAAGGCGTCTTCAGATTCCAGGCCCAGCCTGCCTACACGCTGTGGCAATCCCAGCAGCTCCCCAGCAGCTCGGCGCATCCTGGCTGTCCGCTACCTCTAAAATAGGGAGCTCAAATGGGGGCAAAACTGCTGGCCTGGTAAAAGCCACTGCTCACACAACAATGTCAGCAAAGGCTGGAAGGCATTCTTTAGAGGGACCAGGGATTCGTGCCTACTGAAGCTCTTTCAGCACAAAGGCTTTTAGGGGAAGAAGGGAAAAAGAGGGAGGGGGAGAGGAGAGAGAAAGGGAGGGAGGGCTCCTGTTTCAGAGCAGGCATCCCCTGAGAGTCAAGAACCAAGTGTAGCTTCAATCAAACGCTGACTTCCCCTCTGGGAGTCGAGTAGGAAACCTGATCACAGTAGCTTACTACCGGCCTGGATCCATACAGGTCTGGTTTTCTTCTCATGCTAGTAATTTTTTTAAATACATATCGATATAAAAGAAGCAATCCCTGGCAGACTTTATTGAAAACCACACTGAGCCCTCATAACATCCGGACTTAATCCCTATCAAACAAACCACAGCACCTCAGGCCTCAGCAGCGGGCCACCCCCCTCTCACCTCTTCCAACCAGGTCTCTCCCCTCCAGACGCCCCCGTCCCCTCCCCCAAAATAAAGACAGGAAGACTTGCCCAAAGCACCTAGATAGTGGTTCTGGAATCAATTCCTAACCATATAATGATCCCACTGGGGGGGGGGGGGGCAAGTCTTTTCATATGGAATCCTTTAAAAGGCAGCATGCAAAGACCTGGAACAAAGGCAAAGAGGAGCCCACAGAGGCAGACCCAGAAGAGTACCCAGGAAGGGGCCCTTAACCCGCATCCTTGGTCCCTCTCTGGACACTGGCCTAACAGGTCTCCCAGAGCACGGGGTAGCAGGGAATGGAGGAGCAAGCTATAGGAACATGACCAGTTATTCAAAGCAATTATTAATCCTCGGGGCCTACTATGTGCCAAGTATACCTCTTTGATCCTAAAGGTGGATAATTATTCCCAGTCTTACAAATGAAGAAACTTAGTGAGGCTCAGAGGCCATAAATAACTTGCCCCCAAGGTCACACAGCTAGTAAAAATGGGCCACGGTCAAACTCAGTCCTGGAGTTTCGGAGAGGAGCCAATTATGGGTCTAATTGTACCATTCAGAATCCCTATTTTCCCATACTGTCTCCTCAAAGAAGTTGGGAAGGCTTCTTGGGCCTTGTGCGCCCATGTGCAGAGCAAAAATAAATAAATAAATTAGATAGATTGTACTTAACGCCTAAGTAACTGGGTCCACTACGAGCCCCAAGCCCAATTTCTCTTACACCCGATCATCTCTGGGTCCACTCAAAGTCTTTCACAATCTCCCCCTACATCCTACAAGTTTCCCTACACGGAAATATCCTGGTGTGAGGCCAAGGAACCCAACAAGGCGCCACTTTCCCTTCCTAGCAGCCCACAAGAGGCAGGGTAGGTGAGTTTGCCACTCCTAGGCCTCCAGAAAAGTGCTGACTACCATCACTGGGAACTTGGGGCTTGCCACCCTAAGTTTTGCCACATAAAGCAATAAATCAAATTATCTAGATGGAGCAAAAGCCCTTTGGAAGGAGCTCCTACCTCTTCTAGGGTTGAAACGAAAACCCCCAGGGACCAAAGTGGGTGGGAGAGGGAATTACCAGACAAGTGGCTTGCAAGACGCAGGCCCTGGTGGACCCGAGCGTTCCCACAGAAGGCGAAAGCCCTAGGCGAGCTGGGGAGCGGGATGCCCTTCCTTTCTCCCAATCTTTCCTCCGAAAACTCTTGGGCGCCAAAGCTCAGGGCCCGACTTTCCCCACCTACCCTATCCCCAATTTCGAGGTCTGCCCCAGGCTTTCAGATGTTCCAGGGAAACTACCTACATCCGAAGCCGCAGGCTCCACTGCAGAGGGCCAGCTCCAGCTCGGGTCAGCGGGGACCAACCGGGGCACCGGACTGACGCCCCTGCGAGCTTCCTGGCCCGGACCGCTCCCTCCCAACAACGTCCAAGCTCCGGATGTGCGAAATGGCCCCGCGGCGCGGCTCGGCGGGCAAGGGCCTCGGTGGCGAGCGGGGTCGAGGGGCACCGGGCACTCACCCGCTCGTGGGCGGAGCACGCCTCGCGGCCCGGCGGCCCCTGGCTCCAGGCCAGCCCTCCGCAAGTGGCTTTCTTTCTCTTTTTTAAACTTTCCAGCCTCGGCGAGCGGGCCGAGTTTCCAGCCCGCCCTTCTACCCAGCACAAGCAGGGCCTCCCGACCCCTACCGGGAGGCGACCTCCCGCCCCGGGCACCGCTAGCCGGCGGCCCGGACAGACGCCTTCCCCCGCCCACCGCACCCCACCTCACCCCCGCCTACTTGGGCCACCTGGAACCGGAGGCTTCCCGGAGCGATCGCCGTCCAGTCAAGCCCGCGGCCACGGCGTCTAAAGAGAAACTCTCCTGCATCTCCAAGGCGCGGGCCTGCCCGCGGCGCGCGTGAAGTGCGCCCCACACATTGGCGCTCTCTCGGAATGGCCTAACGCTTAGGAAGGGGGAGGGGGGAAAGCGAGGCGGGAAGGGGGAAGGGCTGCCTTTTTTTTTTTTTTAACTCTTCCGAGGCAAGAGTTTTTGGTGTCCCTAGCACGATTGCAAATGTCCCGGCAGAACAATAGAAATGGGGGGTGGGGAGTGCCGGAAATGGTGCTGCTGGAAGACCACTATAACCTTATAAACCTCCTCTTCCCTTGCAGTCACTTGGCATGGAGAGACCCCAGTGCCTGCCCCGCAATAGTGCCTTTTTAATAACTTTTTCCTAAACACGTCCCCCTCCCCACTTTATGAAATCACAAGGGCTAAGATCGCTCCCAAAGTTGTGACCTCCTGAAGCTCCAGCCTCTCACCTGCTCCGCCCCGGGCACCCCGACCTGGCTCACCCCCTCCCCCAACAGTTCCCGGGGTTTGCACCTAGACAATAAATTTAGTTTAATTTAGCTTCCGGTCTTTAATTTTAGCAGGTCTTCTTTTTGCATGCAAATCAATATGGCAATTACCATCTAAAAGCTCGCCCAGCCCCGGGTCAATGTAAATTGATCATTGTCCGCCTTCCACAAAATAACACCGGGAGTCTGTGGTGCATAATGAGATTATACTGGAAACTGTCTTTTAGATCACAAATTATATTTTATGCTGTCAGGATCTTCTCCGAGTGGACTTTCCCGCTTGTCTAATCACGGGGAGCCCACTGGCTGGGGAGACACGACTCTGCAAGAAAACCAAGTGAGGATCCGCGTTTGTGAGACCCTCGACAGACAGCACACGGAAAGTGAGCCTGCGCCCCGAAAGGGGCCTTCAGAAAAAAGAAGCAGAGCACCGTTAATGAACTCCCACCCAGCAAAAAGTCAGATGGCCCTTCCTGGGGAACACCAGAGAAAGCCGTCGGGGTAGCGTAGGAGATCAGCGCACGCCCCGGGCCAAGTGTCGGAAAGCGACAGAGTCGCCACCCGGGAGGACCAAGGAGGCCCCAACCGTCCTGCAGGGCGGATTCTCCGGGCTTCACCACCTAGGCCTCAGCGGCACGGCTGACTGTGCAAACGGAATCCCGTCGGCCATAAACACTGGCAAAGACACGGGGCGGGCCGTGGTCTCCCTCCTCTAGTCTGGGCGAGTCCCCCACCAGGCCCGATCTGGCGACACTGGCCGCGGGGGATCCCAGGCAAGGAAAAGGACCTCCCTCACCCAGAGCACTGCTCTCCCGCCCTTCAGCGGCCCCCGGGGCACGGGTGTGACCCCGAGGCCTAACAAAGGGCCTTCAGAGCTCCTTTCGGCCTCAGGCCGGCGGGGGAGGGGTGGGGCGCGGCGGACGAGGCGGACCCACGCGGTCCCCTGCCCGCCGAGTCGACTGGGCCTCTGGGCCTGGCGCCCTCGAGGAAATCAGCAGGGTGGCATTGTCAGGGGCTGGCGGTCGTGCCTGAGGACCATCCCGGGTTTGGGGCGGCACTTTGGCCACAAGAAACTGCAAGCCTCCCGCCAGCCCGAGGCCCAGCCCTGCCCCGCCCGGCCGGGGCTCCACCCAAGTGCGGTCTTCCCAATAAAAGCTGGAATTCCCGGCTGGGCTCAGACAAAGAGGGACCGCGGCAAATCGACGCCGCAGGCAAACTAAACCCTAGCTGGAGTTTACATGCGCGTCTGGGGTCACCCAGGCGCCTGCTAATCCACCCTACACTGGCCGGCCAGCACGGTCTCCCCCAGCAAAAACAAACAAACAAACAAACAAACACTACAGACCCAAATAAAAGCATGCCTGCCTTCCCTTTAATTCCTCCCAGGAGCCACACGTTTTTCCATTGGTCTTTCCAGTCTGCCAGGCTCTGCCTCACCTTAGCCAACAGGCCCCAGCAGTGCCACATCCATTCCTGGAGGCCACAGAGTGGCAAGCTATCCCCTTTTCCTCCACCATCCCGCCATTCAAGGTGAACTTCAAATCTCTTCGGAATCCCTCCTACCTGCTCGGCACACACCCTCACCCCCTCTTGTATTATACAAGAGACTCCATCCTTTGGGAGCTGCTCTGCCCCTGGTTCCTTCCAGCCAGAAACACTATTCCCTTGTGAATGTGCGTGTGAATGTGGTTGTGTGGCCTGCACTTTTGTGTCCACATTGGTCTCACTGGGCAGGAAAGTCTCAGGCATTGAGGGGGTTTGGTCATTCAGCCTGTGCATCTAAGCATGGGTGTATGCATATGAATGCTTTTTGTGTTTCCAAGTGACCCTCCTCACACCTTGAAATGGACTTTTGTTTCTGGAACCCACTTACTGAAATTCTGCCCCAGTTTCCAGCTCAACAAAGTTGGACTTTTCTTAGAACATCGCCATACATCTTTGCATTTGCACACCCATGTTTACATTTCTTTATCTCTTATGGATCTCTTGTTCCATTTGGACATTGGAGTCCCAAGTGTCTTGATTTGTCTCAGCACCTGTCATTCAGGCACACATCTTAATCTGAGCATTCCTGTCCAACATACGTCTCCTTATACTACTTATGTTTTTCTTGCTTTGCCTATATGTGGCTCATGCCCAGGACGGGCCAGTATGGGTTTACCATTTAAAAGTAAATAGAGGATCCCTAGACCACAAACCCTTAAAAGAAAGGTAGGGGAGAAGAGCACACGTAGAATTAGTAGCAAGTTATTGATGTATAGGGTCACACAACTACCAATTAATTTCAGACTCTGGAAAGAACTAATGTGTGCAAAGTTGGATTAAATTTTCAGACCAATTCACTATTAGCACCATATGTGTATACAAATGATGGATCTCCTAACAACACATCAGTGTCCAGACCAACTTGTATTCGCAGTCTGACTCTCTTGCATACAAGTTCACGGTTAAAAGTGTTTATTTATAGGGACAACTCAAAGACACCCCCCCCTCAGGGCATACCTGTACATTCTGGCCTGGCATTTCAGGCTCAGGTTCTTAGTCTGCAGCACTCAGTCAGAGGCCCCACCAGACTAGAGCTCTGTGCAGACCATCCCTCACTTGAATGCCAGCAAAAATTCTCTCTTGGGAACATTGAGGTGTACACATCTGCATCTCCCAAACTCAGTTCCTTAAGCGAGGGTGCCCATTGTGTGTGTTCACAGCTCCCCCACTGACAAGTATCCGGTCAAGCTAGATCATTTAGCAGCTGCATTTGGTTTGTATTAAGAATAGAGAGGATGCACCAGGATGTGTCCATGCACACACAGAAGAGAAAGGAAAACCCTAGGCCTAGATTCCTGACTCCTTTCCCCTGGGGGGCTACTTGGCCTCCAAGAATTTCTCCTGGACTCTTTGCTTTGCACCCTTTCCCCGACTCTTTGCTTTGCACCCCTTCCCCATTACACTATCTCTACCCACCTTAAAGGGTTAAGACAAGCGCCCCCCCCCCAGCCTTCCTTCCACCCAGCTCTCTGGGCCCGCAGGCTAGCTCGCTCACTCGCTGCTAGCGGGAGTCTGCTGCCGTCTCCGCGTCCCCCCCCCCCCCGCGTCCTTCAGCCGGGAGGGAGCCTGCATGCCTGTCTAGACCGATCTATCACCGGCACACCAACAACACCCGCGAGAGCGCGGAGACCCTGCCCAGATCCCCCGGCCCGCACGGTTCACGGCGGACAGACTCCGGGGAGCGTGACGGAGCCTGCGGGGTGGGGGTGGGGGACTACAGGCACTGGCCGCCCAGAGCGCCCGGCGGGTGCTCCCCAGCTCCTGCCCCCCGCGCTCCCACCAGCCCGGCTGCCGGGGCACAGTCACAGCTCTGCGCGCTGGGCAGTCCTATTTTTATCTTGTCTAATCCCAAACTGGGCGGGGAGCACAGGCGTCGTGCTTAGAGAACAAGAGATAGGCGAGGGAGGCGGGGAGGAGCAGCCAGGCAGCGACGCGAGCGGGAGCGAGTTAAAGACACAGAGGAGGCGACCGTGAGCAGGAAGAAAGAGCGGGCTGCGCGGGCCTCGCGGCGCCGCACGCAACGCGCCGCCCGGCGAAGTTACACTCGCCTCCCTGCGGTCCCTAGCTGCCCGCCCCTCCCCACTTCCCAGCGGCGCTCTCCGCAGCCAGGACCGCGGGGCCCCGGCCTGTGTGGGAGGCGGAGGCCAGGCCGGCCCTGCAAAGGGCTGGAGAGAATCGCTAATGAGCTGTGCGGCCCATTGATCCAGAGAACACTTCCTAATTAACTCTCAGTCACCTACTGGTGACAGCGCCTCAAAGGACAGCGTTGGGGCCGGCCAAGCCCCAGCCCCGACCTGGCGGCGGAGCGCCCAGCGCCCGAAACCCGCACGCTCCCCTAACCACCCTGGGCAATTTGCGTGCGTGGCGGTGTATACTCGCACGCCGAAGGCCAGCCTCGGATTAGACCTGGACGGCATATTAATCATAGCTTACCCCCCACTTCCTCTACGCGGTGAAATCGTGCCCAAAATAAACACTAGAACCTACACTGCAAAGCCCAGACCAGACCAGATAACAGGTCGGGGGCGGAGTGGGAAGGGTCGAAAAAGGGAGCATATCCTCCAAGTGTCCATGCACAGGAGCCTGAGGATGACAATTAAAATGCCTTCCACACAAGCAATTCTGTTGGCAAAACCGAATCCAACACCTCTTAAGGGTAGATTTCGGTCCGCGGTGTCCGTTTCCAGTGCCACAGGAAGTGTCAGATGGCTAGAAATACCCAAGTCTGTCTGCGCTCACCACCCACCACCTTCTGGGGTGGGCCATTTCCTCCTCATTTTTACTCCCAGGCCTTTTAAAGGGTTTTTCTCCAAGGGGTTACCCCTAGAACCAAACACCAGTACCCCTTTCTTCTCCCCTAGTCCCCTCTCCAGAAGGGGAGGAAAAACAGCCACAATGCTAAACCAGGAGCTGTCTAGTCTAGACGCAGTGAGGCTGTGCGAATACCTATTTGAAGCGCGTTGGTTTCTTTTTAAGGTTTGTTTTTAAATACACATAACCCTCCTTCCTCAGTCGCTGTTCCATTCCCCCAACCCCCACACTCTAGACGCCGGCGGCGCGCGTCCCCGTGCGCGGGCACTCACAGTCTCTAGCTGGAGATCGCGGACTTTCTGGAAAAGATTCATTAACAGCAAATTAAGCCTCACCCGGCCTCGGCCTACACGCGGCCAGGCACGGCAGTCTTCGGGACCCGGGTACGTGCCCCTCGAGCGTTCGGGCGGCGGGAAGCCCGCCGGGACCACGCGTGCCTCCAGCCGACCTAGTCCGCACACGGCGCCCCAAGGCTCCTTTCGTAAACAGCAGGCGCTCGCCGCCGCCGCCCCGAGCCCCCGAGTTGGCCGAGGCTCTGCGGCGCAGCCTCCCGCCCGCTCCAAGCGCGGGCCCCGCGGCGCCTCGCCCTCCCCGCCTCAACCGAGGATCGCACCCGGTGCGCAAGTTCCTCTTCGCGCTGAGCCTCCGCGCCGCACGCCCTCCGAGTGGGACCAACTTCCTCCGGCAGCAGACTTTCACACGCCCATCAGCGCTTCCCACCAGACTCCCCACTGCCCAGCGGAGGGCCAGGTCTCCCCGCCCCCCCCTCCCTTCCCGCCGCCGCCCGCACACAAGCACATTCTACACCACCCACCCCTGGGGGCTCATAACTTCAACCTAGCCCACGACGCCTCGGGGAGGGTGGAGACGGCAGGGGGTCGCGGATTACAATTTTAAAAGAACATTTACAAAACAAAGCGTCTGACCTGGCGGGCCGACCGGCCGAGTGGGAACCCCTGGCTCTGCACAATTTCCTAGTAGTTTTTTTTTTTTTTTAAATCCACGTGATCCGAGCTTTGGGGCAAGCCAAGAAAAAAAAAAAAAAAAAACAACCCGGGACTCCCCTCCCGAGTTGCGCGGCGGCGACAGGTCGAGCTCGACTCGGCCGGAGGCGCCCGCCACACACCCTTGCGCACGCACACGCCGTCGTTCCACTTGGAAGAACGATCGGCCCCCGGAGAGGCGAGACCAGGCGGCGGAGGCTGGGGGTTTTTACAGTTCTTTCCCGAGTCGAAAAAGAAAGCAGACGGGAACCCGCCGCCCTCCCCTTCCTGCTCTCGAGCTAACGCCGAGCCGAGCTTCCCAGCTTCCAGCCCAGCTCCCCCCCTTCACCCGACAAGCGGCGCTCAGCGGCGACCGCGCTCCCGCGCAGACACACACAGGCTGCAAACTTCCACTCTGCGAACTCCCTGCTCTCCTCCCAGCCCCCCGGGAGGCGGCAGGCCCCCAGCTGCGCCCTCCCTCCCCGTTGCCTACGCGGGGCCGCTTAGGTTGGCTGCATTTCTAATAACTTACAGCTATGAAATAAAAACGAAAGCGAGCAATGAAGCTAAGGGAAAGCGCGAGGCAAAAGGTTCGCGGGGTACGCGAGAGTCGGAGGAGAAACCCGCGACCGGCGGGGGCCCCAGGGGAGGGGGCCGACTGCAGCCAGCGGCGCGCCAGCCCGCCCGCGGCCTCCCAGGGGAAAGGTGTTCCGGGCACTGACCTGAAATCCCCAGTCGGGGAGTAGGCAGGGAGCCTGCGATCCGCCGGCGCTTTGAAGTTTTCCCCGGAGCAGAGTCGAGGCGGCAAGGAGGAGCGGGGGTCGGCTGGGTGGCTGGGAAGTGGTATGCGGGGCTGGGGGTTGGCGACGCTAGGGAGCGGAGAAGGAGCCGGGCCGGGGAAGCGCAGCGAGCAGCAAAGTTTGCCGTCCCCGGCTGCCCGCAGCCCGCTCAGGCGCCGCGCTCCCTCGCCGTCTGCTGCCAGCCGGCTGCCCTCGGGGTCGGCCCCGCCGAGGGGTGGGCTCTCAGCCGCGTGGGGGTGGGGCGGGGCGGGGCGGGCTCCGAGCCTCAGGGCAGGTGGCGACAGCCCCGCGCGAACCTCCGGGCTCCCGCAGCTGGACTGGACTCCGCCTGGCTCAGCAGCTCCCGCGCCGCCGCTGCCGCCCGCGCTCGGGCAAGAGCCCCAGCGCCATGTTGACGGTTCGCCGCGAGCGCCCGCTCGGGCTGTGTGTGTGTGTGTGTGTGTGTGTGAGAGAGTGAGAGAGAGAGAAAAGGAGAGAGAGAGAGAGAGAGAGAGAGAGAGAGAGAGAGAGAGTGTGTGAGAGAGTGTGTTGGCCAAGTCGTCCCTGCGCGGCGACAGCGCGGCTTGGGCTCTCCGCCCGGCGGCTCTCGGGCTCCCCCTCCGCCGCCGCCCGCCTAGCTCCCGCTCTCGGTCGCGGTCTGGGCTCCGGCGCGTCTCCCCCGCAGCCGCCGAGCTCCGCCCGCGTTCAGCGAGGAGCGCAGCTCTGCCTCACCTTGCCGCTGGGAGCCCGGGCTCCGTCTGCAGCCGCACGCCGCGATCCCAACGCGTCCCCCCTCCCTGGTTCCCTCCTCTTCCTCCTCCCCCTCCCTCCGCCCGCCCTCCCTCCCTCCCTCCCAGCAGCCGCCTCCCCTCCCCCCGCAGGCGCAGCGCTCGGGCGACAGCCGCCGCCTCCAGCTCTCGCAAGTTTGAGCTCCCCCAGTCTCTGCTCTCCCTCCGTTGCGGCGCCTCCGCGGTGGGGTTTCGGGAGGGGTGATTCCCCAGGAAAGGTTTGCCCGAGTTTCCCCGGCCGTCATCGATTCCCAGGCCTGTGCGTCGGGGCCTCTCCACGTCCGTACCCCGGACCACCTGGGTGGCACCCCCGTAGTCCCCTGCCGTCCCCTCCCCAGCTCGGGCCGACTTGGCTGCACACACCCGGCCAGGACGCACGTCCTGGGCGAGCCGGAGACCGACTTGGGCGGCGGCGGAGGCGGCGGCGAGGGCGGCCCGCAGAGCCCGAGCCGAGGGGATGGGGGCTGCGGGGGCAGCTCTCCCAGGCGCGCGCCGAGACTCCCCTTGCTACCCAGAAGGCCAGTGGAGGACCGCAATTACCATAAAGCGCCTCGCACTCCGCTCAGCCAAAGCTGTCAAACCCCAGCGGCAGCCGCCACTGCCGCCTCTCGCCACCAGTGCAGCGCTCTCTCGGCCTCGCGTCCCCTCCGAAACCCAGCAGAGCCTAGCAGTGCGCGTCTGCGCCCACCCCCACCCCAGATCGCTCCTTCTTCCCGAAGGAGCTCCTTCCCATTTTGGTGTCCTGAGCTACCTGAAAACACCACCCGGGGCAACAGTGGCTGTTCCGCCCTAACTCCGCGGCCGAGTTCCCCGGACGTTTCAATTGTGTGGGAATTGTTTAGAGGGGGGGGGGGGCAGGGGAGGCGCAGGGAGCAGCTCTTGGGGACACCAGGAGGCGGAGGAGGAATAGGGGAGCGGAGATCCGACAGAATTTTTCCCGTTTTTTCGGCATTTCACGGTCTGCACCTCAGATGGTTGGAGGGTCTGCCCTGGTCCCTCACCCTGGCTCCGAGAGATTATCTCCCGCGTTTTATTTTCCTTGGCAGGGAGCAACTTTTGGCTTACAGCGTTCGCCCCATAAATTTCCACTCGGTAACGTCGTGCTGATCGGTGCTCGGTGGCGGCGTACAGCCTGCACCCGCAGCAGTTCAATTCAATTGACACGTATTGAGCTTCTCCAGCGCACCCAGCGCGGCGCTGAGCGCGGGTGGGGTGGGGAGGTGGGGGCAGGCGGGCGTGGGGGGAAAAGAGGAGAAGCAAGGTTCCCGCCTACCCGGAGCGCAGAACCTCAAGGGCGAGCGGGAGCCCCAGTTCACAAAGCTGGCGGGAAGGGGTGAGAGTGGGGGAGGGGTGTTCCGGCCTAACTGTTCCCAGACTGGGGGCGCGGACGTCGAGGCCAAAGGTGACCCCCGTTGGGCTGCTCACAAGGGTCTTTTATGCTGGGAAGGGGGTGGGGTGTCTGTTCTGCCTAAGGACAAGATGGTGCAGGCTTGATGAGAACATAAATCCGAAATGGAGGTGGTTTGTAAATCCACACGGAAAGTTTTTAAATATCCTGGAGTGTCCCCATGCCAAAAATAATCAAAAGCATCTCAAGTTGATTACTAAGTCAAGGTCAAGGCCAAAATCAGCTCTAGCTAGCAGATATTTTCCCTTTTAAAAATGAGACTATTGACTGGGACTGATATTGGGTGCGATTTTATTCATTCTGTTTTAGTTCTCATCACATAGTTATAAAAAACAGCCATTCTCAAAGCAGAAGTGAAACATCTCTACCGTTTGAAACCCGAAACTTGGGCAGAATTAAATCTTCATGCTCCAGAGCTGCTTGTAACAACTGATGCAAAAGGCAGGCGGGGAAGGGCCCCTGCGAGCAGTGCCCAGTTGAGCTGGGCCGCGAGCGAGCGCTTCCAGGACCCGCGCCTGCAGAATGGAATGCATGTCTTTTTCTTCCTGGTCTTTCTGGGGTGGACATCTCTGAAAGCTAACCCACACATTTTTTTAATCTCCAGTAACAAGCAGAAAGACACCTGGACTATTATGCTGTAAAGCTATTTTTTATAAAGACATTTTAGGGCCAGACATTAAAAGTTATTAGACTGAACGCATGCGAGTTAGAGACACAGCTGGAGAAAAGGCCGCTAGTTGTGTGTTGTAGCAACATTTCTTTTTGAAGCGACTCCTTTTATTCAAAACAAGTCTAAAATAACTGGGAAGGCTGGCATTGGGGATTTGTGGGGGAACTCTGTGTATGCGGTTCCAGGCGAAAAGGCCGCTGGGCTGCTGTGGGCTGGGCGGGAGAGCTAGCCTAGGCGAGTGCGGAGCGGTGCCAGGCCCTTCCGGCTGGGTTAGGCCGCACCACAGAGGCCCTGGCCCAGTGCCTGGCCACCTTCTCTCCCCTCCCCTCATCTCCCCAACTCTCCCCCCAGGCACAGGCTTTTCCCGGAGTTTCTAGTGGCATATAACAGTCCAGAACTTTTGGAAAATCCAGGAGCTGACCACGGAGCTTGCTGCTTCTCGGACTCCTGTGGCCTCCCGGGGCTGCTGACAAAGGGGCCTGTTTGTCTAACTTTAAGTCCTAGAGTTAAAATGAATGGAGGGGGGTGCTGTAAATGCAAAGGGGCCCGTGGTGAGGGCTGACTGCAGAAGAAATTTGATGCTGTAGACAAACAGGCCAGTAAATTTGCCTTTGACTTAATTTGCAGCATTCACCCCTCACGCCCTCCTTTTGCAAGGACTCTCCCCTCCATGGTATATTGCAGGATGGGCTGGTGGGATTGAAGGGCTTCTTCTCCATCTCTTAGGGATACATTTTCCAACTCCATGGGATTTTAAAAATATCGTATTAAAGGAGTCCTAAGAGGCATGAGAGGGGGGATTGACTCACTGGGAATTAAAACGTGGGATTTTTCTGAGGCGCCCTAAGGTGAAGGAAAAGGGGGGGGCAGGATTACACCTATTGGCCTGGTTAGTTGGAATTATTCTGGGAAATAGAGGCAGCAAGAAAGATCTTATGGCCCCTCTCAGGAAGAGGTTGCAGGAGCTGGAGACTCGGCCTGCAGTGTGTGCGGGCGTCTGGCCCTTTCCCTGCTCCCTCCTCCTCTGCCCTCCCACGAGCCCCTCGGGAGCTGACCTGGGGGTCAGGCCGCTATACCAGGCACTCAGAGAGGGGAGGATTTCAATAAAAGCAGAGGAGGAGGCAGAGAGGGAGTGCAAGGGAGGGGAGGCCGTGTAGCCAGTGGAGAAATAAAGAAATAAGCACAGAAATGAGAGGTGCTGAGGGGGGGGGGGCTGCCCCTCCTCAACCAGCCCCATCCCCATGAAAGGGTCCTGTGGTTATAACATATGGCTGGACCTCAGGCCCCGGCCGCTCTGCTACTCCAGGTTCTGCAACTGGGCAAGCAACTTGGAGCTTCTGGCCACAGGCCTTGCTGCCCTTTGCAGGTCGGGTGACTGTGCAAGATGTGCCAGGGCCTCTTTCACACCTTCAGCCATGCCCAGGCTTGGGGGAAAGGCCAGGAATCCTGTGTTGAGGTCCCAGCCAGTGTTTGGGGGGGGGGCACCCTGGGCTCCCAACATTGTTGAGGGGCATATTTGTAACAAAGTAGAATAGACATCCTAAAAGCTCTCTAGGCCTCTGACTGCCCTCCTCTGAGGCTGTTCTCTGGCCTACGACACTCCATATTGGAGTAATGGGAACTTTTGGCATTTGAATGGGTATAATTTGTTTTTTACTTTACAAACTGTGAGGTAGCCTGTTACTGTTTAAAAACACCCAAAACACTCACACCTACAGTCATCTGGTCATTTTGTAAAAGAACTCTGGGCTTATCCAATGGTACTTTAAAGATACACTGGCTCACCCTTCCAAGCACAGAGCATATATCCTGCTTCCCATCCTTGTCCCAGGGATTTAACTAATCACGAATCATCTGAAGGTGGCTGCTTCCAGGGCAGAGCACTGCTGAACTTGGGGTTCACCATGTTAAAGATGGCTGCTCTTTCTTCTGCCTGGCCCTTGGAGGGTCCTTGAGTGTTTGGGGGAAGAAGGGCCAAAGAGTTCCTGGTTCACAGGAACTGTCTGGATTGGATTTGTGTCATGACCTGAGCTCCTGGGACTCAGGCATGTCTACACAGTGGGGCCTGCAGGGTGGTTGGGTGCCACCTGAATGGGCAGAAAAACAGGAGGCTTCTGGGAGGCCCTGTCTCCTGCATGGCCTGTCCTAAGTTTAAGAGCCTTCGAAGCCGCCTTGCAGGCCGGATGCTCCTGCAGATAAACCCGGAGCCACGACCCGTCCTGCGCGGGTGCTTATTTAGCAAGGCGCCTCCTGCGCATATTTTACGCGGCTGGGGGCAGTGAGTGGGAACCGCAGGGAGAGGGGGTGGGGAACCCGTCAACTACTCGCCCTGGGACTCAGCTAGCCGGCCTCCAGCCCCAGCCATTTTGTATCCAGCTTCCCTCCTCCACTTCCTCGGGGTCCCTGCGGAGGCTCACCACCCCGGGCCCTTCTTGGGCACTACCCGGGGACTGGGGTGTATGTGGGGGGGAGAGGTTTGGAAGGCTCAGTCTGCCCCTCGCCCACTGCAGGGGGGGAAGGGAGGGCCAGCAGATGGAAACCCGGTGCTGATCTGTCTCTAAACACCTCGGAGCTCACCCGCCTCCCTCCAAAGCCGGGCACAGAGGTGAGTGGCACAGGGTGGTTGCCTTGGGAAGGTCGCAGCCAGGAGCAGACCTCTGGGCTCGTGCAGAGCTGGGGATTCCAAAGAACTTAATCTGCAGCACACTCTACCCCCTCCCATTCCACCTCCCGGGCCACTCAGTTCTGCCTCCGCCCCCCAGCCTCCCCATCCCTGCTTCTCCAGCGCCTTAGCAGCGGTGGGGCTGCAGGGTGGTTTCTGTTGCGAGGCCTGACAGAACCTTCTGTGTGCGGCGGAGGGAGGAGGCTAATGCATAATGCACAGCGCCTGGAAGCCCGGCCATTAGCGGCCTGTCGGTGACACAGACAAACGACTGAGAGGGAGGAGATCCAGCTCGCTCTGGAGTTTAAATATACCAGCGTGGAGGGGAAACGCCATGATTTAAAAGTGTGTGTTTGCAGACACTCGCATATATTTTAATGATTTCCAGCAGGCTATGCGCCCCAGCCTTGCATCCCCCCTCCCCAAAAGGGGAAAGTGTATAGAGGAGGAGGGGTGGAGGCAGGAAGACCTCAACCCGAGACCCTCCGCCGGCTTTTGAGAGGTTGGTAAAGGCAGTGCTGAGAAAGCGAGGCCTGGAGAAGCCGCTGGAACCAAGGCCATCCTGTGTTGTTTTTTTCCCTAAAAAAAAAAAAAAAAAAACTCTGGCCATGGGGCCTTCCAGCCTCGACTGGACCCTCTGTGCTGTTCTAGAAAGCCCCGGGGGAAAGAATAAACCTTGCCATCCTCCCTTCCCCCCAGGAGCCCCCATTTTTGAATCTTCCTTTTCTACTGACAATCCAGAGACCTCCTTCCTGCCCGTTTAACACACCAGTGTTTTTTAGCAATTAAGGCGAGAAGGGGGTGGGGATAAAGATAAGCCAATTTTTTTTCCGCCATGCAAGTGTGAAAGATAAGATAAGGCTAAGCTGGGGCAAAGCGGCTGCTTACAACCTCCCCTCAGCGATTTTGATCGGTCACTTCTTATCTCGCCAAAATGCTCCTTTTCGAAAACTGCATCAAAAAAAGAAAAAGGCTGAAGGAAAGCATTTTCATTTGGAAGTGACATTTAAAACCCACCTCCCCTCCATCAGCTACCCCCGCCCCACTGGCGAGGCTCCCCAGGAAAAGTCGCACCTCTACTGCAGGGTTTCAGGCTTTCTCGTGGGGGGCAGGATTACTAGTGTAATTAGGCTGAATAAAACCAGGGATGCGTGATGAGGATTTATCCTGCATCCAACCCAAGCTCGAAGCCGCGCTTTCCTTCTCTTAGTTACTGGTCCATGTTTGTTTCGCCATCGCGCTTCTGTGTTGAAACTGAGTAGGTAGTTATATTTGGGAGGGTCATATAACTATGTCAACATGAGGTGGTTGTTAATGTGAAATAATAAGAAACTCTGCTGATTTTTACAGGCCCCTGTAAAGGGAGGAAAAGGCATCACACGCCCCAGAATCCGACAACTCTAGCCGAACTGGACTCTCCGCGGGAGTTTTAAGAAATCCTCACCCCCCCCTCCCCGCACAGGAATCTCACGAAGGGGTTTCCGGAAGACTCTGTATTCGTTGAGGAAGGTTTCAGTACCGAACTCCAGGCCCGCAGGGCGGCCTGCGAATTCCCCCCAGCTCAGCTGCTGGCCCCAGATTGCAGACATCAAGAAGGGCCTGCCCCCAAACCAAGCTGACCCAGCCTCTCTGCCCACCTTCGGCTCAGAGTCTTGAGGCTCCAACCCGCCCCCTCGGTCCCCATCTCGGGTGCCATCCTTGGAGCCGGGCGTGCAGCGAGTCTGCTCCCTCCGGCCAGGCTGCAAGACCCAGAGTCCGGGGCCAGCCACAGACGGACCGTCCCCGGGGAGCCGAAACCGCCGAGCGGGGAAACCCCTCCTCTAGCCCTTCCCCGAAAAGCCTGGCCGCGGCGTAAGCGCCGAGCGAGCGGGCATCCGCTGACAGCCGGGCCTCACGTAAGGCCCACACGCGTCCCATTAGTCAGCCCGAGTTCCCCTCGGGCAAGCCGTCTGGCGCGGCCCCAAGGCCAGGCGCGGGCGGGGTGGGGGTGCGTGGCCGCGTCAAGCAGGGGGCAGGGGCGCGGGGCCGGGCCAGGCTCGGTTCCGCGTTCCTGGACCCGCGGGTAAGCTGAGCCGGCGGGGCAGGCCGCTCCCTGGCTGGCGCCGGAGCGCCGAGCTGCGCTTCACGTGCCCGCCATATCAGCGGCGGCGGCGGTGGCGAGGAGGGGGGTTGGGAGGCGCGCGGCCGCTCCCGCGGGGTCCCTGGCCCCCGCCTCCCCGCTGGGGGCTGGGCCGGGACCACCCCGCGGCCACCATCCCCGCGCAAGCCGACAGCCGCGTAGCCAGACACCCAGAGGCTCCCAGGACGCCGCTCCGAGAGCTGTGCGGCGGCAGCAGCCAGTGGAGGGTGCTCCTCGCGGCCGCCCCGGGAACTTCCCGGCCGCCCCGCCGCCGCCGTCACGGGGGCCGGAAGCCCTCGCGCCGCCCTGAGAGGCCTCCGCGGGCCCCCAGGGCTGTTGCAGACGAGGGCTGGCCGCACGTCACCCCTGCTCCCTCCTCGCCACAGGCAGACAGTCCGCGCCCTGGGGTATCCCCCATTTAAGCCAGAGGACCCTCCTCGCGGTCCGGCGAGACGTCCCTCAGCCACCGCCAGAAGCACGCCCCCGCCCTCCCTCTCCAGCCCCGCAGCTGGGACCGGAGGGGCGCGGAGCCGCCACTCCGGCGGGGCAAGAACACCTGCTCCCGGGCCCTGCAGCTGGGCGCGTGGTGCCGGGAGAGGCTGCCTTACTGTTGTGTGCAAAGATCGCGGAGAAGAAAATGGGGCTCCGAAGCTCGGGGCCAGGAGCAGCGGGGTCCTCGGCCACCCCCATCTCCCACCCTCTCTGGGCGATCAAGCCCAAAGCCAGAAGGCCTGCCGACGACCCGGGTCTCCTTTCGAGGGTCGAAGGGCCACCACCCTGGGATCCGGCTTCTGGCCTTAAGAGGTCGTCTGCAAGACAGATGGGGGAAAACCTGTTTGGGGAGCCTTCCCAGTGTCAGTCCCCGCTCCCCCAACCAGACACTCATCTGCCCTTCGGCCCCCCTCGAGCCACGGGCGGGGAACGGGAGTAGGTCAAGGCGGCACCAGCACCCCCCCCCCCCGTCCCCATAGGGACATAGAGTCTGGTACTGGGCTTCGACTTTGCCACTGAGCGTGGGGGAGGACAGATGGACCCCCCATCCCCTCCGTGCCCTGACGAGCCCGGGCGGTCCAGCTAACCTGCGCGGCTGGCCCTGGCCCCCCCCCCCGCGTCCCGCCCTCCCCGACTCTCCTGGCCCAGGGCCCGGCCGGGGAAGGCGTTGTTTTGCCAGCGGGAGTCGAGCGAGTGCGCAGAGAAAAGCCTCCCTGCTCTAATGAGAGTGCACACAGCGCTGCAGCGAGGAGGATGATTACCCGGCGGGCGGGGGGCGCGGGCCCGGGCCGCGGGCGGCGTGTGCGGTGGCCCCGCGGGCCCGGAGTCCCCGCCTGTCTGGCTGCTAATCGCACGCTTTCTGCTGTTACGGAGGCAGGCGGGAGCCGGCGGCCGAGCCCAGCGCCGGCGACTCGGCGGGTGACACGGAAACATGGCGCAGCGCCCCTCCCCCGCCCGCCCTCCCCGCTCTCCCGCCTCCCGCCTCGCACTTCCTCCCGCCTGCGCGGCTTTTGCAGTTCTAATGCTCTGCTTTCGGCCTGGCACCATTACGCTAGCAGCCGCTTCTCTGCGGCCCCGCGCGTCTCTTTCCCCTTTGTTTTCGGGGTCTATAGAAAACGTTTGCTTTTGTCCTGAGCTCTCGTTAAACCAAACTTGTGGTGGCAACGGAAGGCGGTGAGGGCGGGGAGGGGCCCGGGGATTTTGGCAGCAGTGGACCAGAGCGTGGTGGAAACTTCTCTTGCTGGGTTCCCCACCACCCCGCCTTCCTCCCCTCCCCCACACACAGATCGGCCGCCCGGCGACGCTTCTCCCCGAGAGGCTCCAGCACTCCAGGAAGGAGGTCTGGGACACAAGGACTGTGACCGTGGGTGACGGGGCCCAGGATGCGTGTCTGTAAGCCCCGAGTTTGGGGCACTCGGTGACCTCGCTCCTTGCAGCCTGGACTTGCCTGCTTCTCCTTCCCTTTGGTCCTTTGTATCTCAGTCAGTGGAGAAGAGGAGGGAAGAGAAAGTGTTTCTTGTGTGTGGTTTTTATTTTAAGGTTTTATTGGAATCTCTCACCCCCAACTGCACAGCCTCCTCCTTTATAGGATCTAGGACGAGAAGGGGGAACGTGGACTGTACCCGGGAAAGGATCGAAAACCTAGCCCTGGAGGCTGGATCGTACTCTGCTGGCCAGCTCGGCCACACTCAATCGGGTGGGGCGACCCTGCAGAGTGGGGGAGGCGAGGGTCAGGTCCCTAGATTCAGAGACGCCAAACCTCCCTCCCTCGGGGCAAGAGAGCAGGATCCCCACCACCACCCCCTCCACACGCGCGGCGCGCTCCCTAGACCGTCGCGCACGCCGTGGCTCTCCGCACCAGAGCTGCTCAGGCGGCAATTTTTTAAGCCTGCAATTAAGCGAGGCGTCGCCGTGTCCTCTGCTAGTGTCGATCCTGTCAGTCGCACATGGCCTTGGTGCTCCGGTCCGAGGCCCCGCGATTAGTCACAGGCTCGCTTCGCTCCTTCCCTAATCCGCCTCTGCAGGCAGCCTGGGGACGCGGCCGACTTGGCGGCGCTGGCAGGGAGCCACCGCACGCGGGGCGGGCCGCCTGGCCAGTGCCAGCCCCACTGTGCCCTAGCCGGCGCGGGCCCCAAGGTGCGGGCTTGGCGCCCCCTCCTCCCTTACCGCCCCCTGGATGGGGCGGCAGCGCCCCTCCTCCTCCCGCCCCTCTCCCGGGCCTGCGAGATCTATTTGTGTGGTGTCATTTGCATAAAAATAGGACAAGTGTTTCAGTGCGTTCGAACGCGGGAGGCGAAATCCTTATTGATGTGTCTGTGTGGAGCCTTCGGTTGTCGGAGCGGTTTGATTTAGGGTGTTTGTGTTGCCTTCTACGAGAAATGAGAGGAAATCCTGCGCAACGCCTACGGCGACCAGGGCCCCCTGGAGCACCCCCCCTCTGCGCGGCTGGGAACGGTGCACCGCTTGGGCCCTGGCGCGCCGGGTCCACAAGGAGCAGGTTGAGGGCCAGGCGGGCGGCCCATTATGACTCATAAAACCGGGCGGCCTAATCACCAGCTGCCAACCCATTTACATGCGGTGCTTCCCAATGCTTCCTTCGCCCAGGCCCGGCCTCCCGCGGGTTCGCCCCGGACACGACTAGAGCCGCCCAGTGGGAGCTAATCAAGTGGCCGCTCCTACCCGTCGGCAGCCCGGCCTCCCATCCTGGGAGACCCCCGCTCTCTCTTGGCCTCTGCGCTATTCGCTAGCAACTCCTCAGCTGGGACAAATAGCTGGGAGGGCGCCGGCCTCGCGGAGCCAGTAAATCAATCATTAACTCCTTGGCGAGGCCAGGCCAAGGGAGGGAGCGGTGGCCAGAGCCGAGTCTGCAGGGCGAGCGCAAGGGGCTGGAAGGCATCCACGTGCTTGCCAGCCAACAGGGTGCGTGAAGGCAGGTCCCGCCAGAACCTCCCGGTCCCTTCCAGAAGCCTCCGCCCTCAGGGCCTTTCAGGCCCGCACCTGGCCTTGCCGGGCAGGTCGGGTTACTGCGCGGCCCTTGGGCGGGCTTGAACATTAACGAGCCGCCTCGGGGCCTCGCGGCCTGTTCTCCCCAGGAGAGTGTGCTGCGCTTGGGCAAGCTCCTCGGATCCGACCGGGCTCCTCCAGGCTCCAGCTTGCCAAAGCAAACTGATCGCGCCCGGTGTCGACCAGTGTCCCTGCGGCACCCTCTCCGCCACGGTGGGGCCGGCATTGAAGGGGTTAAAAGCCCCAGTTCGCCCTGGCTCCTCGGCGGCGTGGAGGAAACGCTGACCAAAGTGCCTACGGGGAAGGAAACACATGCACAGTGGCACCCGGGTCGGAGCAGGCCGACTGGAGACCGCTCTGGAGCCGCTCGCCTCGACCCGCTTCCCACACTCCCGGGAACACGGTCGCAGCAGCGGCTCTGGCCCGCGCGATTCACCCGGCGGAGCTCTGCGCGCCGGGGCCGAGGAGGAGGAGGGACCAGGGGGCGGGAGGCGAGCCCGGGCTGCGCGCCAAGAGGCCCGGAGCCGCAGATTAGTCACCGCTCGGCTCGGCGCTCACGGGTGCGCCCGGGAACCGGGAGGGCAGGCGTCGGCCCCGCTCAGCCGGGCTCCTGGGGCCTCGGCGCCGGTGCCCCCGCCCCCACCCCCGCGCGCGCCTGGCGCGGCTGGCTTGACTCTCAGGAACTCGCGCAGCCGAGATCCACTTGTCAGTTCAAGGGCAGGACAGAAACTCTGCAAGCTGAGTCTTGCGAACAGGAAATTTCTCATTGGCAAGGTGCTGCCCATCCCCCACGCAGGCTTCAAAACAAAACAAAACCCCGGCGCGAGCGGCCAGCGCGCCCAGCCTCTGCCCGCCGCCTCGGCGACCCCCGCTCCTCAGCCCCCGGCGGGGGATCGGAGAGCTCGCCGAGCCCCGGGCCCCGAGAGCAGGCAGCGCCGGCGGCGGCGAACACACAGGCCCAGCGGACGGGCTCGGCTCGGGCCCCGCGGAGGGTGATCGGCTGCCACCCTCGGGGCCGAGGCAGGGTCGGGCGGGGGCGCGGAGCCCCGGAGGCCCCGCGCCTGCTCGGGCGGTGAACCCCGCTGAGCGGTTTGGCGGAGCTGCCGGGGGCCGCCGGGTCAGCGGCTCCCCGGAGGGGGTGGGGGCGGGGAGGCTGCGCGGCGCCGCCGACTCGGCGAATCCCGCTGCGGGAACCCGGGAGGGCTGCGAGCTCGGCCTGGCAAAGTTCCTGTGGAAACTCCATGTTTTGAAACTCCAGCGGCGTCGCGGAAGGAGGGGGAGAGGGGAGCGCGCGGGGGCGGCCTGCACCCGCGGGTCGCGCCCCGCTAGGGGGCTCCGCCCCCCCTTCCAGTCTCCCGGGAAGTCGGGAGGGCGGGGACGACCGGCTCCCCGAGCCCGATCTTTTGTGTTCCCTTTTTTCCTCCTCACTCTCAGGGAAATGTATAAACCCGTTTTATTTATTAAATTCAGCCAGGAGAGGAAGGCTGCCTTTTTAGGGACCCCGATGTTCAGGGTAATTTCGTATTTGACACATGTAAATACTTAGTACTCTCAGGTAAGGTCAAATTATTTATCATCTTAATTTATATTTCAATAGGCCTACAATTTAGAGGCGCGAAATGCCTCCTTATGAATCATTATGGTCTATTAGGGGAAGTAATGTATAAACAGCACTGTTTGGGAGGGAATCACTTATGTTGACATTTAAATGGCTCCTCAATAGTTAAAAAAAAAAAAAGACATTCGAGTGCCTTTGATTAAATGTACAGTTTACAAGACCATCAGCAAAGCCATCAGGAATATAAATTCTTCTTGGGATTTTTATTTATTTCCAATTTTTAAAAAGCCTTCCAGGACGTGTAATTTTAATCCCTATGAAAAAAATGTACAAATTTCAGGCGAAAATATCATTCTCCTCTCCCCCAGCTAATGTCTTCTCAGGGAACCTCTAGGACTCAGCAAACTCCACCAGCAGGTCTCCCCACCCCGGGGGGGGGGGGATTGTAGGTGGCTGTACATCAGCGACAGAATCAACCACTTTTTAACAATATTCCAGAAACGGCATAGTTTGCCTGCTGGTTTCCAACCTTTCTGAAGGCCTGTGTTCAGCCAGCTATCCTGGTATCCTCACAGCACCCAGGCCAGGACTTCCCACAGTTTGTGGTTTTTTTTTTTTTTTTTTTTTTTTTGGACTGGGGATTGAGCTCAGGGATACTCAGCCACTGAGCCACATCCCCAGCCCTATTTTGTATTTAGAGACAAGAGTCTCACTGGGTTGCTTAGCACCTTGCCTTTTCTGAGGCTGCCTTTGAACTGGAGATCCTCCTGCCTCAGCCTCCTGAGCCACTGGGATTACAGGCGTGCACCTCCAAGCCAGGCTCCCACAGTCTGAAGTCATCCTACATCTGCCACATAATCCTCAGAGACTCTTCCTGACTGTTTCCACCCACAGCCCCTGTCCTTTCTTGTGGAGAGAGGGCTATGTTAACCCAGGGCTTCTACAGGCATGCACCACCCTTGCCTGGTCTATGAACTACTCATTGAGTGGACCCCCCTCACCCCCATTGCATTCATTTGCTTGAAGCTTCTCCCATCTTCAAAATATCCTTCTTTAACCCCACATCTCCTGCCCTGGCTCCCTATTTATCTGTTTCCCTGTACAGCTGTACTTTGAATTTTTTACCTTATCTGTCAGTCAATCCATGGATCATACCAGGGATTGAACCCAGGGGCGCTGTATTACTGAGCTGCAGCCCCAGCCCCTTTATATTTTATTTTGAGACAGGGTCTAATAATGTGACCCAGGCTGGCCTTGAACTTGCAACCCTCCTGTCTCAGACTCCCCAGTGGCTGGGATTGCAGGCTTGTGCCAGCCACCAAGTCTGGCGGCAGCTGCACTTTTCAAAAAAATGTGTCTCGATCCATGTGGCATTTCTACTTCCATACTGGTATTCACTCTAAAAAAATCAGCTAATTTCGAAGTTATTCTAAGATATTGGCTAAATACAGCTTTGTTTACAAGAGCACAAGTTTAGGAACCACCTAAATGTCCAGTGATGATATTGATACAAAGCACACAATGGAATCTTCTATAGCTATTCAAAAAGTGAAGATCTTCTCTGTGTACTGGTATAGAAAGACCCTCCAGGGTGGATGACTAAGGAAAACACATAGTTATGTTACCATTTGTATAAAAACAAACACGGGGAACACTAGATCCTGTTTGTGTGTACATTAAAGATGTCCAACACTGCAGGCCAACACCCCCCGACTGTTCTTTGCATACAACACACTGCACAAGCTGTTCTGAACTTCACCTGTGAAACTTATTGCTACATCTTGCTGTTGGAGTTGCCTGTGTTTGTTTTGAGACAGGGTCTTGATCTGTTGCCCAGGCTGGCCGGGAATTCCTGGGCTCCAGCAATCCTGCTGCCTGGGCCTCCTACTCGGCCTCCCAGGGATTACAGGTGTGGGCAGCCTGCGATCTTTTTCTATCCCGCAGGAGATGGACCTTGTCTGCAAAGCTTGTGGAAATTCATTGCATAGATACATTATTTACCAAGCTCTCTAACCCATACCCCCTGATCATTCTGCAGAAAGTGCTCAGGGTCACTAGTCACTTCCTCGTTGCTACGAGTAGGAAGGCCTCCTTCTTTCCTGCCTTGGCCTCTCAGAGGTACTAAGTGCCCGGCTACTCCCGACTTGAACTGGTCCCTCTTCGTGGCTCCCGGATGCCCAACATATATGCTTTTCATCCAAGCTGCGAGCCTCTCAGTTTCCTCTGGCTTGTTCTCTGTGCTCTACCAGTTGCTTGGGGTCTGAATGCTCCCCTCCTCCCCAGCAAACTCACCCAGGCTTACAGCTTAAAATACCACTCACTTGTTGATGACTCTTAAATCTGCCCCACCCCCGCCCCCCGCCCCAGGTCCAGGCCACCCATATCAAACTGCAGGCCCCATATCTCGACTTGGCATCCACATCCAGCTTGGTAAAAATAGCTAACATTTACATAGCGCTTGTTAGGTGAGCACTTTATATAAACTGACTATGAATTCTTACAACTCTCATACAAGATAGGTGGAGTCACTATCCACATTTTACAGATGAGGAAATGGAGACACAGAGGTTTTAGAACATTCCTGGAAAATGGTGGCTCTAGGATTCAAATCCAGGCAGGACTCTCTCCAGAGTCAATGTTCTCACCCCAATCACTCGTAATGGGGGTTGAGCCCTGGGGGGGCTCTACCACTGAGCTACATCCCAGACCTTTTTAATGTAATTTTGACACAGGCTCTTGCCGAGTTACCCAAGATGGCCTTGAACATGTGATCCTCCCGCTTCAGTCTCCAGAGTACCTGGGATGACAGGCATTTGCCACTGTGCCCAGCTCAAAGTCCATGTTCTTAACCATTCCACAGAATCCTCATCAAGAACGACCTCTCCTTGCCAGGTGTGGTGACAGATACCTGTAATCCCAGCAGCTCCAGAGGCTGAGGCAGGAGGATCACAAGTGGGAGGCCGGCCTCAGCAATTCAGTGAGGGTCCGAGCAACTCAGTGAGACCCTGTCTCTAAATAAAATATAAAAAGGGCTGAGGATGTGGCTCAGGGGTTAAGCACCCCTGAGTTCAATCCCTGGTATCAACAAAAAAAAAAAGAATGAGCTCTCCTTCATCTCCCACCTACCCTCTTTCCACTCCGCTGGCAGAGTTAACTGTACTTCCAAGTGTTCACCAGTAGACACACTTCTTCCCCTTAGATCCACCTTAGGCCAGGCCCACCTTCTCTTTGATGTGTTATTATCCAGGGTTATTATTCCAGCTGGTCTGTATGTCGCCATCATTGCTCTCCTGCAATCTACCTTCTGAATGGCAGCTAGAAAGTTCTTTCAAAAATATCACAAGTCTGCCAGGTGTGGTGGTACACTCCTGTAATCCCAGCGGCTCAGGAGGCTGAGGCAGGAGGATCGTGACTTCAAGGCCAGCCCCAATAACTTAGTGAGGCCCTCAGCAACTCAGTGAGACCCTGTCTCTAAATAAAACACAAAATAGGGCTGGGGATGGGGCTCAGTGGTCGAGGGCCCCTGAGTTCAATCCCAGGTACCCAAAAGAAAAAATATGCCACATGTCACTACCTCACTAGTTCTCATTGCACTTGGAACGAAACCCAAACTCCTTCACAAGGCCACTCGTTTCCCTGCCGCTTTGTTCTTGCCAATGTGTACCTTACTCTCTGAGAGGCTGATACGCAGGACTGCTGTCAATTCCCAAATAGATTATTTTTTTCTTTCTTTCTTTTTTTTTTTTTTGTACCAGGGATTGAATTCAAGGGTGCTTACCCACTAAGCCACACCCCCAGCCCTTTTTATTTAGAGACAGGGTCTCACTGAGTAGCTTAGGGCCTTCCTAAATTGCTGAGGCAGGCTTCCAACTTGCAATCCTCCTGCCTCAGCCTCTGGAACCAATGGGATTACAGCTGTGCACCACTGTGCCTGGCTCCAAAGAGGTTCTTGAGTTCTTCCCTGGTCAGTCATGTCCCCAACAAGACTCTATGTTCCATATGGGCAGGGCATGTCATCACCACGTCCTAAGCTTGCATCCATTACCAGCAATAAGTACATATACATATAATGTTCCCAGAATACTGTTTCTGGATATATCTGGATCCCGGCAATAGAGATGCAAAAAGAAGACTTGATAAACAATCAACTCTCAAGTGCTCAATACATTCATATTCTGTATAATGGGACAGAGAAGAAACCAACTTCAAAAGACCAAGATGGTTGTAAAAGGCAGGGGAGGACCCAGATGTTCAGCAGGTGGACCTGTGATTCTGCCAAGTGACAGAAATTGGGAAAGTAAAATATGAAGCTAGGGTAGCCATGACCTGCCGGGCCTGTGGGGGAGACACATACCCATGTCCTTCTCTGTCAGAGGAGCCAAGTGACTTGATCGGGTAGGCCCAGGGGGTGGATGGGTGGTAGTCAGATCCTAGGTGATGCAGAGTATCATTCCCAGGAGATCAAAGAGGGCCACCCTTATCAAAGAGAAGACGAATCGAATCCCCCGTATTGCCAAAGTCCTTGCCTATTGATATGGTCCTTTCTTGATGGCAAAAGATTGAGACTGCTTTTCTCCTTGAGACCTTCAGGAACCCAAGGTGTGGGCTCTGGTCACAGTTGACCTTGGGCAATCGAGTTATCCCAATTCCTTGTTGTTTGATCTCATAACAGTAACTGTGTCACCGGGGCTGGGGACATAGCTCAGTTGAGTGCTTGCCTCACATTCACAAGGCTCTGGGTTCAATTCCCAGCACCACACACACACACACACACACACACACACACACACGGGGAAAAAAAAAAGCCCAGTAACTGTGTCACTACACCTTATTTCATAGTGAAGCAAACCTTTTTCAACAATGAATATTTCTTACAGGGTAAAAATACCCACCCCCATCCGCTACCAGGTATTGAACCCAGGGGTGCTTAACCACTGAGTCACATCTGCAGCCTTTCTTATTTTGAGACAGGTTCTCACTAAGTTGCTTAGGGCCCTTGCTAAAGTGCTAAGGCTGGCCTCAAACTTGCGATCCTCCTACGTCAGCCTCCTGAGTTGTTGGGATTACAGTCATGCACCATCACGCCCGGCAAAATAGCTACTGCTTATTGAGGACCTTTTCTTCCATGACTTTATTCAGTACATTTCCAAGTCATCTCACTTTTACCCCCAAATAACCCTATGGAGTAGGTATTACTATTCACATTTTATGGTGGAGGACACTGAAACTCTGAGAATTAACCTCCCCACACCAAAATATAGGGCCAATCTAGCAGAAAGTGGCGACAAGGATTCCATCCGACTCCAAACCTCGGCTCTTTCCTGTCAAGTACATGGTTTGCCTCCCATGCACGTGAAGTGTTCCCCTAAATGTTGAAAGTACTTCTGGGACGAGATCCTACACAGCGAGATTCTCCAACAGTGTTCTTTTGGGGTCATCCTGGCCACTTGCCAACTGCGGTAAATATCATATAAAGGAATTTCTTTCTTCCTGGGATCAGCAGGTCTCAGCTGATCAGTCTTGTTCGCCATGGGAACCTAAGAATTTATCATCTGAATAACCACTCACCCTCCTCCCTCCCTCCGGGGAAGCCTTGCCAAAGTGTGGGGTGGGCAGATTCAGCCAGGACTTCCTTCCCAGTATAAGCAGAATCTGTAGCTATGTTTGGAAAGTGTCCGCACCTCCGCCAATACCAAAGTGTGGCTCAGTGATGGGAAAAGGAGACTTAAGCTCTTGTCACCGGGAGGACACGCGCAAGAACAGGTGCCACAAGAAAGGACACCCACCTCCAGCTCTCCTGAAGCTGGAGAACTCTTGAGATTGAGGGGGAGCGGGCCACTAGTTTTCTTCAGCTCTTACAAGAACAATAGCCAGAACTGATCAAGGCTTCTGATGTGCCAAGCACAGTTCTAAACACTTCACGAACCTGATCATGTCATTTCACATCGAAAACAACTATCACACAGGTAGGATTAATATCCCCACTTCACAGATGAGGAAACTGAGGCTGAGACGTGCCCGCTTGCCTGGAAACTCATTGCCTTATTCCCAAAGCCCCAGTTGTTATCCAAGTTGTCAGTGTCCCTGCCATCAGGGTGCGACACTGGCAACTAAATTCCAGAGGCACCTTCATTATTCGGCCAATTCTAAGGGATCCTCGCCACTGGGTGCTTTAATAGGATCTGAGGACAATGGCCAGGCTGCATTCTGGCATGTAAATGAAGTCCCCTGAAGACATCATTGTCCTGCAGTGAATTGATCCTGCGGGTCCCCCTGAGAGGCCTTTGGACCAGGGGAGAGGTTCTGGGCTGACCCACAGGCGGGATGGCAATCCGGGCCCTGCGCGCTGTGGCCAAGCCCGCTGAGCAGCCGCCGGTGGATGCCCTTGTGAGTTCAATGCCAGAGGCTGCGCCAGGACCTTCCTGGCCCCGCTCGCTGGCACAGGGAGCTCGGAGGAGAGAAGATCAATCTTGAAGATAATTTCGGTTCTGTCTTTCCTCAGACAAGCTATTGTCCTCTGCTCTAAGGTCTGCGGCTATGATTAATGCGCCGCCGCCTCTGCAGCTCCTTCCTTGCTTTTGGGGTTGGTTTTCCAGCTGTTGCCAGAGTCACTCCTCAGAAGAGAGGAAACACTCCCAGGCTGCAGCTCTGACACTGTCCTGGGTGGCCACTGTACCCGGCCGCTCCTGCAGTAGGTGATGTTACTGTTTATAGAGTTCAAAGCGCACCCGCCACCTCCACCCATGGAGGCCTAATCCTTTAATTATTCTCAAAAGACCAAAAATAAAGATTGCAATTAATAGGATCATGCAGTCTATTCCTCATTTATAATTATATATTATTATTTTTCTCCCTACTTTGTTCCAATAATGATTTAAGGCTGCTTCCAAAGATACACAAAACCCCAGCAAAGATAAATAGAAGAAGTAGGACATGAATTATAATGTCACGCCTGCTCACGACATCTTTGCCCCATTCCACATAATAGAACTGAATTCATAACGCCTTGCAAAAATGAGGTAATTCAGCTCTTTGGGTGGCAACACTAGGCTCTTTGTAAAGTGAGAGGGTGGTACATAGTAATGGAAAGAACCGTGAAGGGGACAAAAGACCCAGTTTCTAAGGCTGACTCCCTCAGTGCATGACCTTGGGAAAGTCACTCAGTCTTGGTTCATTTTGTGTTGCTATACCAAAGTAGCTGAGGTTGAGTGTTGGATAAAGTAAAGAGGTTCATCTGGCTCACAATTCTGGTAGCTAGAAGGTCCAAACAGCCTGGTACTGGTGTTCTGAGGGCTGCCTGACTGTGTCACACCATGGCAGACAAGCAGGAAGGGAAACAGCCTCATGCAGAGGAGGCCAAGAGAGGAAGGTGGTGGCTTTGCTTTTTTGGCAGGGAGGGTACCAGGAATTGAACTCAGGGGCACTCAACCACTGAGCCCCATCCCGAGCCCTATTTTGTATTTTATTTAGAGACAGGGTCTCACTGAGTTGCTTAGGGCCTCGCTAAGTTGCTGAGGCTGGCTTTGAACTTGCAATCCTCCTGCCTCAGCCTCCTGGCCACTAGGACTACAGGCATCTGCCACTGCACCCAGCTAAGGTGGTGGCTTTCCTTTAAGGAGCTCATTCTCATCCACTGCTGTGAGACCTACATTAATCCCTTCCCAAGTGCTGTCAGGACCCCATCACCTGGCCACCTGTCCCTGGGCCCCACCACCTCAACACCATCATACTGGGGACCAAGCTTCCAGCCTCTGAATCACTAAGGGACACACAACTTCCAAACCACAGCACTCACCCTCTCTGGACTCAGCGTTCTACAATTGTCAAAGGTCTCTGCCAATCCATAGGCCCCCTACCCTCTACCCTCTGTGATGTGCAAGGGCAGTATCGTGGAGGCGGAGGCCAGTGTGGTTCACCCTGCAAGAGGCCCCCAGAAATCACTATCAGAGATATGGGTTGCTAACTCCCTCCTCCTCCCTCCTTCTCTCTCTCTCCCTCTCATGCACACGCACACACGCACACCACCTTCCTGCATGACTTGCAACAATAGAACTTGTATTCTCTTCCTCCAAGGCAATCTCCCCCCTTCTAATCCTTAAAGAGAGCTTTCCAGAAGATAGGCTTGGGTAGCAGAGAGCATCCTTTGGCGAGGCAGGGAGTGACCTTGCCAACCTTCCCACCACGTTCTCCCTCTTTCAGCTATGAGCTACTCTCTTCCCTCTCCTTACGGTTTAAGACACTTATAAGCCAGGTATGGCGCACAACTGCAATCCCAGGGGCTCAGGAGGCTGAGGCAGGAGGATTCCGAGTTCAAAGCCAGCCTCAGCAAAAGTGAAGCACCAAGCAGCTCAGGGAGACCCTGTCTCTAATAAAATATATAAAAGGAGGGGCTGGGGTTGTGACTCAGCAGTAGAGTGCTCATCTAGCATGTGTGAGGCACTGGGTTTGATCCTCAGCACCGCATATAAATAAAATAAGTAAAGGTATCATGTGTGTCTACAACTAAAAAAATATTTTAAAAAGGAGGGGGCGGGGATGTAGCTCAGTGGTTGAGTGTCCCTGAGTTCAATTCCCAATGACCCCTCCCCAAAAGACACAACCTGACTGACTCTTATCTCCCTTAACCACATCTTCCACTTCTGTATCTCCCGCTGCACCTCACACAATGTTATCACTGACTTAAAACACCCATATGACCCTCTGGGCCACATAGAGTGACTAGTAGCCCCGGCTGGCTCTATGAGGACTCCTCTTTCCTTGAAGTATTCCACAGACCACAGGGAATTGCTTGGGCTCAGCCTGGATCATTTGCCTTATTTGGGAGGCTGCTTGTTTTGAGAACTGAAAGCACACACCCCAACATAGATTCCCCCCGGGAGGGAAGAGTCACACCAAGGAAGTCAGCTTCAACAACTGCACAGGACAGCTGCTTGGGAGGCTGAGGCAGGAGGATTGTGAGTTTTTTTTTTTTTTAATATTTTTTAGTTATAGGTGGACACAATACCTTTATTTTATTTATTTATTTTTATGTGGTCTGAGGATCGAACCCAGGGCCTCATACATGTGAGGCAAGTGCTCTGCCACTGAGCCCCAGCCCCAGCCCTAGGATTGTAAATTTGAGGCCAGCTTCATCAAGTTTGAGGCCCTAAGCAACTTGGTGGATCCCATCCCAAAATAAAGTAAAAAGGGCTGGGGGTGCAGCTCAGTGGTAGAGGGCCTCTGAGTTCAACACCCAGTACCCCCTCCCCACCCCCCAAAATGGCAGGAGGATTCCATTTGCATCATGTTTAAAAATGGGTAAAGACATATTAATCTAAGGTGTTAGAAGTCGGACCAAGAGTTACCCTTGGAGTGGGGAGCACAATGGGGGGTTGCAGGGGGCTGGGAGTATTCTGCGTGTTGTTCCTAGATGCTGGCCTTGGGAACGTGCTCAAGTTGTTGAAATTCATCAGACAGGATTTATACACTTTTCTGTGTGCTATACTTCAATAAAATGGTAACAAATTAAAAATACAATAAATTATTCAAAGTAAACAAATGGCAGAGAATAAAGCTTAAAATTGCATGCCTGCTCTGGGTACAAGATGTCACAGCAGGAGCATGTAGCCCGGGCGCGGTGGCATACGCCTGTAATCCCAGCAGCTTGGGAGGCTGAGGCAGGAGGATCACAAGTTCAAAGCCAGCCTCAGCAACTGCAAAGCACTAAGCAACTCAGTGAGACCCTGTCTCTAAATAAAATACAAAATAGGGCCAGGGATGGGGCTCAGTGGTCGAGTGCCCCTGAGTTCAATCCCCAGTACACCTTCCCCCAAAAAACATGTCATAGCATGAGTGTGTGTATCCTCTGAATGGGAGTGCGGGTGTGAGGAGGGGAGAGTGCACTTGTCCTAGAGGCAGTGAGGAAGCAAATTTTAACATCACATGAGCCATGCCAGGCATGGTGGCACATTGCCTGTTATTCCAGTGACTCAGGAGGCTGAGGCAGAAGGACCGTAAATTTGAGGCCAGCCTCAGCAAATTTCGAGGCCCTAAGCAATTTAGTAAGACCCTGTCTCAAAATAAAAAAAATAAAAAGGTGTGGCTCAGTGGTTACCCACCCCTGGGTACCAAACAAACCAACCCACACATGAACAAAAAAGCCAAGTATGTTTCTTTTGGTCGTGGTGCTGGGGTGAAACGCAGGGCCTCACGCTCGGGGAGTGCTCTAACACTGAGCCACATCCCTAGCCCCACAGCAAACTTTCTATCCCACTATACAGCTGAGTCATTGCGAGGGGCACTGGGTAGAGGCAGATGTGCCACGTGGGCCTCCCTGCAGCCTCGCCCGCAGCCCAGCACTGCAGGCCGGTCCTGCCCTTCCTCTCCCCGCCTGCCTTCCCTGCAGAAACAGCCTCCAGCGCACACGAGGCCACACTTTTTCCTTTTTGTTTCTGGGTCTTGCTAAGTTGCTGAGGCTGGCCTTCAACTTGCCATCCTCCTGCCTCAGCCTCTTGAGTAGCTGGGATTTCCGATGTGGGCCTGCATTTGGCTTTTAGTAGCTTTTTAAGATGAGGAACAGAGACCTGAGCGAGTGGGCCTGTTTCGTCTCAGCATGTGGTGCCTCCGCCATGTCAAATGCAGCACAAAGGCCCTCACCAGATAACCAGTAGCCTGCTCTGGCACTTCCCAGCCTCCAGAATCCTGAGCCAAGTAAACTTGTAATCGTTTCCTTCTTTCCCTCCCAACCCCACTTTTTTTTTTTTTTTTCAACCCAAGGCCTAAGCTACACCACAGCCCCTAAATTTCTATTCTTTATAAACTACCTGATCTTGGAGCACAGCTATCATCCCAGCAACTTGGGAGGCTGAGGCAGGAGGGTGGCAAGTTGGAGGCCAGCCTCAGCAACTTAGGGAGACCCTGTCTCAAAATGAAAGAAAAGGGATAGGAGAGTAGATCAGCAGTAGAACAGCCCCAGGTTCAATCCCCAGGACCAAAAAGGAAATTTAAAAAAAAAAAAAACTATCTCATCTCAGGAATGTCATGTAACGGAAACTGGCCTAAGCCACTGGAGTCTCACTGTCCTGGTACACACACATCCTTTCTGCTCTGTGCCCACGTATGCTTCCCACCAGAAGCACCCCTAAAACTGTTGCTTCTCCCTGGTCCCCGCCAATCAGCTGGTTATACAATCCAGTAACCCTTGACCTTGATAGGCCTCCCCCTCAGCCCCTACCTGACCCCTCACCAAATCCTGGTTTCCTTCCTCTCTGCGGCTGTAGGAGTCCCCCATTGCCTTGGCATCCAGGGCTCTGCCTGCCTAGCACAGCCTCTTGTCTAGGACATGGCAGTGACCTCCGAACTGGTCCCCTCTATCTGCTCCAGCCCCTCTGCAGTTCCAACAGCAGCCTACAACCATACTTGTAAATATGCTGTGCTTCTAGGGGCTAGAGGCGGATCCAACACCGTAACACACCCTAGGACTGAACCAGGTGTAGGCCCCTGAGGCACATATATTCCAGCAACACAGACATGGAAAGGATCAAGGTAACCGGTCAAGAAAAGTGCCCGCCTGTAATCCCAGCAGCCGGGGAGGCTGAGGCACAAGGATCTCGAGTTCAAATCCAGCCTCAGCAATGGTGAGGCCCTAAGCAACTCAGCGAGACCCTGTCTCTAAATAAAATACAAAATAGATCTGAAGATGGGGCTCAGTGGTTAAGCGCCCTTGGGTTCAATCCCCGGCACCAAGAAAGAGAAATGATTTGGAGCCAAGAAGGTACCAGCTGGATGAGTCTGAGGGAAAGAGAGTCCCAGAAAGGCAGCTAGGACAGGAGTCCAGCACGCACCTCTGTGTGCCCTTCTGAGTTTGCTGAATGCAGGTGTACAGACGCCTCTCTGTCTCTTTCTTTCTGTTTCCCCCCTGGGGACGGAACGCAGGGCCTCACACGTGCTCAACACGCTGCACCACGGACCCACCTCCCCAGCCCCCGAAAGGGGGAGATTTCCGCCCTGCCCACCCTTCAGTCTTCCTTCCTCCATGAACTCTTCCTGTCCCCTGCAGCCCCCAGGAACGCTCCTTCCCTGCAAGCCAAACTGCAGTCCTTTCACTTGAGCTCCCTTTTGTTGGCACTGGAGATTAAATCCAGGGGTGCTTTACCACAGGGTCTCACAAAGTTGCTGAGGCTGGCCTCAGATTTGAGACCTTCCTGCTTCAGCCTCTGAGTCACTGGGATTACAGGCATATGCCACCATGCCCAGCTCACTTGAGGTCCTTGGAGGGTCTACTTGCCGCCAGCAACCCCTTGAAATGGTGTCAACGTGAAGGTCCTAGAGGGCACAGGCTTGAGAGGCCACAGATGTTGGTGAAGTGGTTGAGTGCCCCTGAGTTCAATCCCCATTTTGCAGATGAAGAAACTGAGGCCTGTAGGTGAGAACCTGTTCTTGGTGTAGCTAGCTTCCCTGTCAGGCTCTCAGCTGCTAGGCCACAAGATCCACCCCATCTGGGTATAAGAAGCCAGGGCAGGATCTCTTGCTTGGTATTAGTTGTCCCCAGCCTCTGGTCCCTTTACAGTACCCTGTGGTGGGTCAAGGTCTTCTCAGATTATATATTCCTTGAAGGCAGGGTCGGGTGGCTGTTTTTGTTTTTGTCCTGGGGATTGAACCCAGGGGCGCTTAACTACTGAGCTACATTCCCAGCCCTTTTAATTTTTTATTCTGAGGCAGGCTGAGGCTGGCCTTGAACTTTCAATCCTCCTACCTCAGCCTCCCAGCCGTTGAGATTACAGGAGTGCACCACAATGGCTGGAGTAGCTATTTTTCAATGTTCCTTTTTTCTTTCCGTCCATGTCTATCTGCTTCCAGCTGAGGGACTGCTCGGCTCTGGCTGCCCAGCGAGTCCCTTCCTCCCATGCCGGAAGGCCCACGGAAGCCGTCATGTGGGGTGTTAACTGGCTTGTGGTCAGGCCTGTGGCTGGATATTCTTAGCAGCCTTCAGTCACTCGTCCCGAGAATTCAAACTCCCCTGTCACCAGGGCTTAGATCTCTCACCACCGGGGCAGAGAGGTTTTCTATTTCCAGGCAGGCAAGTCACAGCACAGAGGGACAGGAGCGCTTGCTTAAAAGGCCCCAGTTTGGGGGCACAGCCCAGAGAGACACTCAGCCTGTTGCTACCCACCACTGCCCAGGGCCTGGCTGAGCGGCCAGGCTGTTTGGAAAACATGTTCTGGTTTAGCAGCGCTGCTTGGTATGGCACGAGCTTTGGCCAGAGCACAGCAGTCACCACGTCTGACCTCATTCCTAGGGCCTGAGGCAACCCGAGTGTCCCGACACTTGCTAGCTTTTTTTTTTTTTTTTGGTACCAGGGATTGAACCCAGGAGCGCTTAACCACTGAGCCACATCCTCAGCCCTATTTGGTATTTTATTTAGAGACAAGGTCTTACTGAGTTGCTTAGGGCCTCACTTTGACTGAGGCTGGCTTTGAACTCGAGATCCTCCTGCCTCAGCCTCCTGAGCTGCTGGGATTACAGGCATGCGCACTCAATCTTCCCTTAAAGATACCCCTGGAGTCCAGCAGCAAATTTCAACCAGGGCCGTGGGGATTAGTAATTCACATCTCAATCCTTTCCTCCCATTCCTGGGTGAATTCCTCTTTGGGATAAAATTGCATCCCCCATTTTCAAGGGGATATCAACCTGTGGGAGGGGTCTTAGGGAGTGGGGACAGTGGTTGAGAAAGTGTCCAGGGGACCTTCCAAAGAACCTTGGGGGAGGCTGGGTCTACACTCAGCTAAGCACGTGCTGTGAGGAAGGGTTCTGCACGGTTGCCCTCAGCGCCTGGCAGTGACCACAGGGACAGAGTCAGGCTTCCCTGCGGGACCCTAGCTAACGTGGCAGGTGCTGGCTTTTCTGTTACACTGCCACCTCTTTTTCTGTTACACTGCCACCAGCTCTGCTTGCTGTGCCCTGAGCACATCAGAGCTGTGAACAATGTGACCTCTGGTGACTCGATGCCATTTCGTTTTCTCGTTTTCTTCCACACTTTCTCATTTCTCTCGGGGGATGGTGATTTCTGCAGCTCTGTCTTTCTGCTATTTACCTGGCTCTGGAAGTGCTGGGGACACAGCCCCAGGGGACATGCAGGACGGTGAGCCAAAACCTTTCCAGGTATGTGTTGGGGGGTGGTGAGGGCGGAGGGTTAGGGGAAGCAGAATTGCTAACACTCTCCCAGTACCATCCTTCCACCAATCCACAGCCTGCAGGTCAAGTTCAATGTCAAAAACCCTGCTTCTAACAGGGTGTCATGTGGCGAGAGGAAGGGCAGCTGTGAAATGGATTCAGAGGAAGGGATGGGGGCCTTGGAGGGGAGGAAAAGCCCCAGAGAAGCTGTGATAGCAAAATCTTCAGAATCTCTGTGAGCCTCTTTGTAACTTCAGAATTTTTTGTGGGGGGGGTTGGTGAGCTGGGAGCTGAAGGGTGCCCTAAAGATTGTTTAAACAGTCCCTATATAGTCAGCTGTGGTGGTGCACACCTGGAATCCCAGCAACACAGGAGGCTGAGGCAGGAGGATGGCAAGTTGAAGGCCAGCCTCAACAACTTAGCAAGACCCTGTCTCAAAATAAAAATTAAAAAGGGCTGAGAGTGTAGCTCAGCAGCAGAGTACCTGAGTTTGATCCCCAGCACCTCAAAAACAAGAAAACTTTAAAAAGCCCTAGTATAAATCAAGTGCTCTGGGAACTAGTAAGACATCGTGTCGAGGGAAGCTGCTCTGGGAGATTCACGCCAGGCATCTTCGGGAAAACGTCAGATGGAAGACACAGGGTTATGCATGGGGTGGCATAGGCGGGTGTGGCCAGCCTGGCTTGTCCTGTTCTGGGACACCGCCCACACAGTCCACTCCAGCGCAACTGAAGGAATGGGAAGGGAGGTGGTAAAGGTAGGTGAGGAGGTCCCCAGAGCCTGTGCGGGCCTGGGAAAGGGGCCTGACTGTGGGGGAAACCAAGTCAGCACGACACAAGGACCTGTCGCTACAGCTTCTTCTCATTAACCTTGAAATGGGCGGATAATAGAAGAGCAGAGACAGTAAAATTAGCAGCTGACATGTCTGAGCACGGGCCACGACAGGGCACTGGGGAATCTCACAAGTCCAGGAAACGTGGCCACAAGGGCTGGGCTGGGGCTCAGTGGCAGAGTGCTCACCTAGCATGCGTGAGGCCCTGGGTTCAATCCTCAGCACCACATAAAAAGAAATAAATAAAATAAAGGTCCATCAATATCTAAAAAAAAGTATCTAAAAAACATGGCCACAAATTCTTTTTTTTTTTTTTTTTGGTACCAGGGATTAAACCCAGGGGCCCTCTACCACTGAGCCCCATCCCAGCCCTTTCTATTTTTTATTTTGAGACAGGGTCTCACCAAGTTGCTTAGGGCCTTGCTGAATTGCTGAGGGAGGCGTTAAACTTTTCGATCCTCCTGCCTCAGCCTCCCAGAGTGTCTGGATGACAGGTGTGGCCAGCTGCTCACAAACTCTTGACAGCACTTCCCACCAAGGGGTGTGTGTTATGGCGGAAGTCTTGACCCCCAGGATCTCAGAATGTGACCTTATCTGGAAATATGGCCCTTAAAGGGTAATTAAGTACAAATGAGGTCATGAGGGGACTCTAATGCACTATGACAGGCGTCCTCATAAGAGGAGGTGAGGATACGCATGGAGGGAAGGGGAGAAGGCGACCATTTACAAGCCAACGAGAGTGGCCTCAGGAGGAAGCAGCCCTGCTGACACCCTGGTCTCACACCTCCAACCCCCAGAACCGTGAGAAAATGCGTCTCCATTAGTTAGACCACCCAGGCCAAGGGACTTTGCTGTGACAGCCCCCGTAGACCAAATACAGGGTGAAACCCTTGTCCCCTTCCCTGGAAGGTGGGCTGGCCTAGTGACTTGCTCTGACCAAGAGAAAGAACCAAGTGTGCTACTTCGGGGCTTCTGACATGAAGCCTTGACAGGCCTGGCAGCTTCTGGCTTGCTCCTCTGAGGCAGTTGGTCCCCTGTGACTGCCACGTCAGGAAGCCAGTCTCACATACTGGAGCACTGGAGCCCACAGGAAGGGGAGCTGCAGTTCATCCCAGCTGACAGCTGGCACCAACTTCCAAACTGTTGGTGAAGCCATCTTGGCCCTCCCCACAGCTGTCCCCTTCCTGATTCCAGCTGCAAGCATTAGTTCAGTTGAGTCCAGTTCAGGGACCGCCCAGCCAGCTACCCAACTGCAAGGGAAGGAAATTGTTGTTGCTTTTAGCCACTGTGGTTTAGGATGTGTCTTAGTCTGTTTTCTGTTGCTATACCAAGACTCCTGACAACAGGTAATTTATAAAGAATAGAAGTATATTTGGCTCACGGTTCTGGAGGCCAGGAAGTCCAAGAGCCTGGCGCCCACAATGGCTTGGCATCTGGTGGGGCCTTCTTGCTGCATTACATGGCTGAGGCATCACATGGAGACACAGAGTGAGCACACTAGAGCTAGCTGGTATTCCTTCCTTCCTTCTTTCTTTATTTGTTTTGTACCAGGGATTAAATTCAGAGGTACTTTACTGCTGAACTACATCCTTAGTTCTTTTTATTTTTATTTTGAGACAGGATCCTCCTTAAGTGGCTGAGGCTGGCCTCGAACTTGCAATCCTCCTGTCTCAGCCTCCAGAGTCACTGGGATCACAAGCATGCACCACAGCACCCACCTTCTTGCTCTCATAGTCACCACTCCCATTATGGGAATCCCACCTTGAAGACCTTATTTATCCTAATGACCTCCACAGGCCCCACTCTGGTCAACATATGAATTTTGGAATTAAGTTTCCAACACATGGGCTGAGGACTGGGGTAGAGCTCAGTTGGTGGTGTGCTTGCCTGACATGCAGAAGGCCCTGGGTTCGATTCACAGCACCACACACACACACAAAATAAGGGCTGTGATTGTGGCTTAGAGGTAGAGTGGTCGCCTGGCATACATGAGGTGCTGGGTTCGATCCTCAGCACCACATAAATATAAAATCAAGATATTGTATCCACCTATCATCACTAAAAAATAAATATTTAAAAAAAATTTCCAAAACATGAAACATGGATGCCATATTCAGACCATAACAGGGTGGTTTGTTCCACAGCAATAGCCAATGGATGCATCTCATGGAAACATACTGTTGAGAAGTTTCCATGCCGGAGTTTTGGATGCAAGCATGTTTGTGTAAATATTGAGGAAACTGTCAATGAACTGAGAAGAACTTTTATCTAAACCATTTCTTTCCTATGGGAGTCCCTGCCACCCCCCCACACCCACTGCATCTGTTCCCACTGTTTTCAATTCTAGGGCGCAGCAGAGAAGTTATTCTCAGGAGATAAAGGGAAGTGGGGAATGCCTCCCTGAATCATCAGGGGAAAGAGGGGGGCCCTCCATTTCCCTATCTACCTCTAATGATAAGCATCCCGCGGTGCAGGTCAAATCCCTGGTGTCTCTTCATCAAAAGGCCTCTCTGGGGCTGGAGGTGTAACCAGTGCAGCGCTCGCCTAGCATGCATGAGGCCCTGGGTTCCATCCCCAGCACCACGAACGACAACAACAATAAAGACACCTGGTTACAGAGCTAGAGAATCACTATGGAAATCGCCACCACTTATTAAGCACCTACAAAGTAGTAGGTGCACACTTAATGCATTCCCTTATTTAATCCTTACAGAAGTAATGTCAAAATACAGCATTAGTCACAAGTGTGAGCCTATTTTATAGATGATAAAATTGAGACTCAGGGATGTTAAGTAACTCTCCTAAGGTCACAGAGCTAACCAGTCTTTCCTCTCTCCCAAGGTGTGATGCTTTAGGAGGTGACTTAAGGAGGAGAGGGATTTGTGTTTTAGTGAGCAGAAGTGAAGAGGAGAAACAGGTCATATAATGGGGACCAGGCTTCAGTGGTGGGGCTAGGTCCAAGCCAGAGATAGAAGAAGGAAAAATGTGGATGAGCTGCCAGGGAAATGTGTTAGGGAGAGGGGGGGAAGCCTAAAGGAAAGGAGAGAGCCGAGCACCATGGCGCATACCTGTAATCCCCACGCTCAGGAGGCTGAGGCAGGAGGATCTCGAGTTCAAAGCCAGCCTCAGCAATTTATTTTTTATTTTTTTTTTTAATATTTATTTTTTTAGTTTTCGGCGGTCACAACATCTTTGTTTGTATGTGGTGCTGAGGATTGAACCCGGGCCGCACGCATGCCAGGCGAGCGCGCTACCGCTTGAGCCACATCCCCAGCCCAGCCTCAGCAATTTAGTGAGGCCCTAAGCAACTCAGTGAGACCCTGTCTCTAAATAAAATACAAAATAGGGCTGGGGATGGGGCTCAGTGGTCGAGTGCCCCTGAGTTCAGTCCCTAGCAGGCAGGTAAGAGTAGAGAAAACACAAGGAAGGGAGGGAGAAAGGAACTGGGAGACCTTGGATACATCTCAAAAACTAAATAAATAGATAAATAATAAAAAAGAGGCCAGTGACTCAGGAGGCTGAGGCATGAGGATCACAAGTTTGAGGCCAGCTTCAGCAATTTAATGAGGCCCTAAGCAACTTAGTGAGACTCATCCCAATGCCTAACAGGTGACCAAAGAGACTGAAGACACACCCTTCACTTCCTCCACATGGTCACACTATGAAACGGGAACCTTGCTACCATTTTACAGATGAAAAAACTGAGATATGAAGGACCAGAGGATGGACAGACTGCAGTGTGGCCCAGTCTAGTCACTCTATTGTCTGGCCTATCCTGCCCTTGGAGACCTGCCTTGCCATGGATCCCTGGGGAACTTTTTGCTGCTTTTTTTGGAAGGAGAGACTGAGTGAGCCAGCTACAGTGTCCCACGCCTGTCATTCCAGTGACTCGGGAGGCTGAGGCAGGAGGATCACAAATTGGAGGCCAGCCTCAGCAACTTCTCAAGGCCCTAACCAACTTAGTGAGACCTTGTGTCAACATAAAAAGTAAAAAGGACTGGGGTATGACCAATGTGATTCTGCAACCTGTATACTCAGAAAAATGATAAATTATACCCCATTTGATTCAAATATATGATATGTCAAGATCATTGTACTGTCATGGGCAACTAATAAAAAATAAAATAAAATAAATAAATTTTTAAAAAAAGGAGGGGGGATGTGGCTCAGTGGTCAAGGGCCCCTGCATTTGATCCCCAGCATAAAAAATATCAATAAAAATTTAAAAAAAAATAGTGTGAGCTAAAGAAGCCAAGACCCCTTCACAAATGCAGCCAATCGCAACAGGCCCAACAAGGCTTCCCCCTCTGCTGCTCTGCCCGTCCCGTACCCTGTTGGGCAAAGCCTACCCATTCTGGCACAAAATGGGACCCAGCCTCATTGTTCCCAAAGCCTCTTCATCCTGAGGCATCTGGAACGCAGCCAGGAGCCCCAGAAGGTGAGAAAAGAAGCCATCCTCGTCCTCCCCAGGGAGGGAGCCGGGGAGCCAGCCCTAGGGGTCTCGGTTTGAGCTCCCCAACTGTTTCCAGACCTGCAGCGAAGAAAACGAGGTGAGAGAGGGCACCCACCCATAACCGCAAAGCACAAGAACCGTGTCCCCAAACGCCACTCTCTGGTGCCCACTCTGTCCATCACCACGACACAGTTGGACCTCCCAGGAGCCCCAACCAGGTTGTGTGTCCTAGAAACAGCCTGGGGCTCCCACTCAGAGTCCAAGGAGCTGCCAGTTGAGAGCAGGTCCATGGGCAGAGTTGACATGGGGTTCCAGGAAACCAGGGAGACCTGTGGGTCTGACGCTTCTCTATCCCAGAACTCTGTTTGGGGAGCTGAGCTGCTCAGAATCAGAAGGCAGCCCAGAGGTGCCCTGAGGAAATCCAAATGGGACTCCAAATGACTAGTCCCACCCAATGGGTGTAGAAGTGACTAGAAACTGAGAAAGATTGTCTCTCTTCTCCCATCCCTGTGGCCCAGTACACAGGAACAACTACAACTGGAAATGTGACACCTGGCCCTGGCTGTGCCCTGCGAGCATCCGGTGCCTCAAATTAGAAGAAGGGGAAGTCACATTTCTCCAGTACTCAAAGATGTCATCTCATGAATGCTCAGAACAACGTCACAAGATGTGGTGGCAGGGTTTTTTTTGGGGGGGTGGGTACCAGAGATTGAACCCAGGGGTGCTTAACCACTGAGCCACATCCCCAGCCCTATTTTGTGTTTTATTTAGAGACAGGGTCTCACTGAGTTGCTTAGGGCCTCACCATTGTTGAGGTTGGCTTTGAACTCACGATCCTGCTGCCTCAGCCTCCTGGGCTGCTGGGCTGCTGGGATTACAGGCAGTACAGGCTGTCAGAAAAGGTCATGTGCTTCCTTCCCAGGCTCTCTTGGGGCACTTCACTCAGCGTGAAGTCAACCGCCACCGCACACAGTCACATCTTGATGCCCCCTTGGACAACTCAGCCAAGCTCCCAGCCAACCCCAGCATGAACTTGAAGCCATCTTACTACAGATGGCTCTAATATCTGACTACACACAAGACACCCTTTTGAGGAGTACCCAGCCAGGCCCTTCCCAGAATTCCCCACCCACAGAAATGGGAACAAAATAGAAAAGCTGTTTTAAGGGGCAAACTTCTGCAGCCATTTCCTTGCATGACTCTGGTCATAGAAAGAGATCTTTGGTGTTGTGCCCACTTCACAGAGGAGGAAACCGAGGCTCCGAGAGCTAAGGAATTTGCCTATGATCATAAACCTGGCAATTGGGAGAGACGCGACTGAAGCCTGCTCTAAAGACAAATCACATCCCCTTCTCACACAGCCCCCTGCCATTTGGTCACTTCCAAGGAGAGAACATTCTTTTCAGACTCAACTGGTTCCCAAACCTGGCTGTGCGTCAGAGCGGCTGTGTTGAGTGTTAAAGATAGACACTTCCAGGCCCCACCCCAGGCCTCCTGAGTCACAATGTCAGGCATGGGGCCAGGACTCTGCATTCTAAACTGCCACCCCAGGCGTCCTTAAGGCAATCGGTGTCTGAACCACCAGTAAGTAGGCCACCTGCTCAGTACGGTTATCGTAAAACAACTAGAAGGGACCGGTAAGATTTTCTGTCACATGTATGAGTGTCACAAAGGCACTCATGATATGTGCTCATGGGATTAAATTTAGACCTTTGTAAAAAAACATTTTTGGTACTGGGGATCAAACCCAGGGGTGCTTAAGCACTGAGCCACATCCCCAGTCCTTTTTATTGCTTATTTATAGACAGAGTGTCATTATGTTGCTTAGGGCCCCGCTAATTGCTGAAGATGGCCTCCAACTTATGATCCTCCTGCCTCAGCCTCCTGAGTCACTGGCCTCTTTTCTATTATTGATGTATTCATTTCTTTTTTGACATGGTGTCTCATTATGTTGTCCAGGCTGGCCTCTAACTCCTGGGCGCAAGCGATCCTCTGCCTCCGCCTTCTCAGCAGCTAAGACTACACATATGTGCCAAGTCACCGGGCAAAAAAATAAATAAATAAAAATTTTTTTGACAGTGCTGGGGAGAGGACCCAGGGCTTCCCACCATGCTAGGCAAGTGCTTAACCAGTGAGCTAAACCCCGGCCCAGTGTTTAGACAGTCTTGACCTTAACAGCTCCATGGCCCCCACCTGGAGGAACTTACAGCTGAACTGAGGAGATAAGATAGGAAGTGGGTTGAGAACAATTGAATGAGAAGCCTGTGGCTTGACAGTAAGCACAGACACACAATGCAGGGGAATCTGACCTAATCCTGGCCACCAGCTTGGGAGGGGCTCCAGGGAGGAGGGGGCAGGCTGGAGTTAGGAGTGGGGTAAGGCCTGAGGTGACTGCAGGTGGCCCAGGGCTGCAGGAGAGGCCATCATGGGGTAGGGGAGGCTGTGCTGTCCTGCGGATATGAGCGAGGGAACAGGAGGGCCACCAAGAGCAGATCAGGGAGGGGCTTGGGGACCTCAAACTGGCTCCGAATTTTGATTTTCTCAGTTTTCAAAAGCTACTGTCATTAACAATCAAGTAGTACATTACTGAAAATTCAAAGAAAAGATTTCTACTTTCCAGGACATCAACTAACATTTTTCTTATGACAGTTTTATAGAAGACATTGGGGAGAAATTTAAGGAAGAGAAAGAAAAAAAACAAAACACTTGTTTCTGTCCTTGAGGGGCTTAAAATCTAATAGGGTACACCAGAATGCCTAAAACGAGAAAGAAAATTCCAAGTGCTGACAAGGACTCGCAGACTCAGCTGATAGGGCAGAAACCCTCACAACTGCGTTAAGAAACTTCTACAGTTTCTATGAAAGCTGAAAATAGGGTTGGGGATGCAGGTGAGTGGTAGAGCACTTGGCTGGTAAGCAGAGACTCTGGGTCCATCCCCAGCATCGTATTTAAAAAGGGGGGGGGGGGCTGGGGTTGTGGCTCAGTGGTAAATCGCTTGCCTTGCGTGCATGGGGCACTGGGTTTGATCCTTAGCACCACACAAATAAATAAAAGTACTGTATCCATCTACAACCAAAAATTTAAAAAGAAAGAAAAAATAAAGAAAGAAAAGACGCAGGTGCAGTGGCGCACACCTGTAATCCCATAGGCTTGGAAGGCCGAGGCAGGAGGATCATGAGTTCAAAGCCAGCCTCAGCAAACTTGAGGCCCTAAGCAACTCAGTGAGACCCTGTCTCTAAATACAATATAAAAAGGGCAGGGGATGGGGCTCAGTGGCTAAGCACCCTTGGGTTCAATCCCTGGCATCCCCTCCCCAATGGATCCAGTAAAAATGTTTTTCTTTTTTTTTTAATTTTTGGGTTTTTTTGATATCAGGGATTGCACTCAAGGGCACTTGAACTACTGAGCCCCATCCCCAGCCCTTTTTTAAATATTTTATTTAGAGACAGGGTCTCACTGAGTTGCTTAGTGCCTCACTAAGTTGCTGAGGCTGGCTTATGAACTCGCGATCCTCCTGCCTCAGCCTCCCGAGCCGCTGGGATTACAGGCAGATGCCACCATGCCTGGACCCAGTAAAATTAAGTGAAGTTGCCAGTGAGATCAGACACCAGGTGGCAGTTTCAGGAATGCCCAATGCTCCCTCCATGATGGTATAAGTGGATGAGTGGTCTAAAGGTGGTCCCCCTTCCAGTTCTCGGGGAGGATTAGTCCCAGAAAATGGATCTGTTTCCAGCTTTAGAGAGAGCCAAAATTCTCCCAAGTAAACGAAGGCCTGAATCTCCATGGGGCCCCACCAGAAAACATATCTGTCCTAATGCCCTGATCTCTCTGCTTACAAGATGTCAACATTGATACTGTCACCTTGAATTTTCTCACAGTGGATTCCTTTGATTGGAATCACTCTGGGCAATAGTGATTAGATTCCATTAGCTGTCGGAATCAATTGAATAGCAAGCTTTCCTTCCTAAAGGGAACGAAGGGCCAGGTTCCAGGACTTGGCTGACTGCTGAGCCCTGGAGGAATTCATTGAAGGGAGGCTGAAATTAGAAATCACTTTCTGAAGAGAACTTTTTTTTTTTTTTTTGGTACCAGGGATTGAACTCAGGGGCACTCGACCACTGAGCCCCATCCCCAGCCCTTTTTCTACTTTATTTAGAGACAGGGTCTCACTGAGTTGCTTAGGGCCTCACTAAGTTGTTGAGGCTGGCTTTGAACTCGCGATCCTCCTGCCTCGGCCTCCTGAGCTGCTGGGATTCCAGGCATGCGCCAAGGTGCCTCCTGAAGAGACATTTAGGAATCCCTACCACATTATTCAAAGATGACAAGAGAAATGGAAGACAGGATTGGATAACCAGTGAGACTAGCTAAAGGGCTACTTGGCAGAAGACTGAATTCTTCTGAGTCCCACACCATATTTGTGCCACCCCTTGACATGCTCAAAGGTCAGCAAAAACTTGCTGAGTCTGGAATCTTCCCTGCAGGAGAAGCCCAAGCGAGAAGCAAGGTCTCCATCGCGATCATCTCCTGTCTCAGCACTGGAACGTGCCCCATCTTCCCAGGTTTCCTGAGGTTGGCGGCAATGACCCAGAAGCCTCTGATGCCATCATAAACCACCTCCGGGATGCTAATGTATAATTATTGCATGGATTTATTTAAATGTAATCTAAAACAGAATATTCCAACGAAGGCGGTTTTATCATTTGATATATGTATTTGTATATATAAATGTCATAGCTAGAGATACATAGTTTTGGTTGGAACCATCTGTTTCAGATTGGGTTCCTCTTCCCAATCTCCCCCCTCCACACACACGCCATCTACGCATTTTGGTCTGGTGACTTTGCAATTCATCCTACTAGACGTGGAATGCACCTCCCCGTGGCATTGGTGAAGGCCACACCACTTCCTCCAACCAGTGGGATTTAGGCAGAAGTAGCAATGCCAAATTCTAAGTGTGAGACTTTAGAATTATTGTTTGCACTTGATCTTCTAGCATTTTTGTCATTAACATGAGAAGACTATGTATGACCCAGGTAACCTGCTAGATCATGGAGGATGAGGGACATATGAAACAGATTTGTACCCAACTCACACTTGGAATCAAACCTTTTCTGAGCACAGTGTAGATCAGCTAACCACAAGTGACCCACAGGCATGTATGTGAAAAATAAATATTCATTGATATTTTTGAGTGTTTTGTTACACAGCATTATGGCAGCAAGAGCTGACTAATACACCACCACTTGAGCACAATTCTCTGTCAAACCAATACTTCCAAGAACAGTACTACCTACCATCTGAAACAAAAATCTCAACTGTCTGTATTCTCTCTCTCTCTCTCTCTTTCCATTTTTTTTTTTGGGGGGGGGAGTATTAGGGATTGAACCCAGGGGGTGCTTTACCACTGAGCTATATTGCAGCCCTTTTGTATTTTTAATTGGGACAGGTTCTCCTTAAGTTGCTTAACGACTTTCTAAGTTGCTGAGGCTGACCTTAAACTTGAGATTCTCCTGCCTCAGCCTCCCAAGTCACTGGGGATTAAAGGTATGTGCCAGGGTACCTGGGTATTCTCTTATACTTCTTAATTCTTCATAATAGTTATCACAATCTAAAATATTATATTTCTCTCCCTTTTTAAATAAATTTACTAATTCTCTTTCTCTCTGCATTAAAATATAGTTTTATGATGTCCAAAATACCAGTCACTGTCCAAAGCACTCGGAGATATATGTTAAATAATTATGTGCAGAATGCACACACAGTCCTTTTTCTCTTTAGTTAATAGGCCTCTTATCTAATTTACATTCCTGTGTGCAGTTCAATGACTTTGTGAAAGACAAAGTTGAGGACGCAGAAAACAATTTTTTTTTTTTTTTTAAAAAAGAGGGAATCTTACCAGGCACTGTAATCTCAGAGACTTGAGAGTCTGAGGCAGGAGGATCGCAAGTTGGAGGTCAGCCTCAGCAACTTAGCAAGGTCCTAGCCAACTTAAAAAGACCCTGTCTCCAAATTTATAAAAGAAAAAGGGCTGGGGATGTAGCTCAGTGGTTCAATCCTCAGTACCAAAAGAAACCAAAAAGAGAGAAAGAGAGATGGGGTCTCATCCCAGTGACATGGGAGGTCAAGCAGGAGGATCACAAGTTCAACACCAGCCTGGGCAACTTAGCAAAATCCTGTATCAAAATAAAATAATAAAAAGGGCTGAAGATATAGCTTAGTAGTAGAGAGCCCCTGGGTTCCATCCTCAGTAATGCCCACCCAAAAAAGACACAGGGCCTCACCGCGCTACCCACGTTGGCTCCCAATTCCTGGGTTTAAGCCATCTTCCTCAGCAGCCTCCCACGTACGTGGGCCACCTCAACAGGCTGGAAGAAACCATTTTATGGGGAAAATCTGCAATCAGGAGGCCACTGAGTGTTGTACCTGGAGGATGAGTTATTCTTCCCTGAGGAGACACTCATGGTGGTTGGGGCCCTCGGAAACCACAGTGAGCCTCCAGAACTGTGACAAGCCGGCAGGTGGCTTAGTCAGTGCCACCCAGAACAACCACCTCACTGAATCAGGGGCTGGCCTCAACCTTAGGAGGTCTCTCTGTGTGTGTCAGTTCACGGCGGGGAGAGGTGTCTTCAAAGGGACTTAGGTGGCTTCCAAGAACTGTCAGGATGTTTGACTCTGTGGCATTGTGCTGGCATCACACGTTAATTAAATTATACGGCAGAAACACCACAATGTCAAGGTCAGATATTACAGCCGTCAAAGCCTAACATTAGGCGCAGTGTTTTATAGCATGGAGCAAAGTATACCTTTAAACAAATTCCTTTCTCCTTCCCGGGCCTTCTTGGCTTATCTCTTAAGATATTTGACAGGGGGCTGGGGCTGGGGTTCAGTGGTAGAGTGCTCGCCTCGCACGTATGAGGCCCTGGGTTCAATTCTCAGCACCACATAAAATAAAGAAATAAATAAAATAAAAGTGTTGAGTTCATCTACAACTAAAAAAAAATATTTTAAAAAAGATTTTTGACAAGTCCTTGCATCATGGACAACTTTGAGGCAGGGCACAAAACCCTCTTTGCTTGCCTGACAGTACAAGGGTGGTATTATTATTATTATTATTATTATCATTATTATTATTTTGGTACTGGGGATTGAACTGAGGGGTGCTTAACCACTGAGCCATATCCCCAGCCCTTTTTAGCTTTTTATTTAGAGACAGGGTCTCACTGAGTTCCTTAGGGCCTCTCCAAATTGCTGAGGCTGGCCTTGAACTTGCAGTCCTCCTGCCTCAGCCTCCCGAGCTGCTGGGATTACAGCAGAGTTGCTAGGATTACTGGCATGTGCCACTCCTCCTGGAGAGTGGGAGGTTCTTGGGGTCACACCTGCTTGCTCTATCTGACCCTTGACTCTTGTGACCTTGGGCCTTTATGGGCCTGGGCTTCACCCTGAGGGACAACATTCTTCCTGGGGCTGTGACTAAAGCATCTGTCTTCTATGAGGGTGCTATCAGCAGGACAGCAACTAGCCAGGCTGGGAAATGGGCAGGAGATGTTTTTTTGCAGTGCTCGGCATGGAACCCAGGGCCTCGTGCATGTTAAGCACACTCTCTGTCACTGAGCTACATCTCCAGCCCCGTCCACATGTTTAAAATAATCACAGAGCACAGCTAGGGCTGGGGACAGCGCAGTGACAGGCTGCTTGCCTAGCCTGTGCAGGGTCTGGCTTCTATCCCGAGCACTGGGGGTCAGGGGCGGGGCATGAAAGCACAGCTAGAAACTCTAGGAGAATGTGGAAACAGCTCCCAGAATTCCCTGGCACTCACCTGCTGAACAGGTCACCCCGCGCTGCCTGGCTCTGCTCTCTTGCAGCCACCAAGGTAAACTCCAAAGTGTGAACTCAACTCCCAGTGACCCTGCGCAATCACCAAAGTGAGGGTGATACCAACAGGTTTAAGTCTCAAGTCTCCCCAACTCCTAATAAGCACTTTCTGTATACCAGGTACTATTTTAACTACATCATATCTACCAAAAAGACAACCTTCCCAGCTTATGAAAGGGGTTGCATCTTAATTTTCTTGGCTGCACGAACCAGGGATTGAACCCAGGGGCGCTTAACCACTGAGCCATATCCCTAGCCCTTTTTATTTTTACTTTAAAAAATATATTTAGGGGGCTGGGGATGTGGCTCAGAGGTAGCACACTTGCTTAGCATGCATGAGGCACTGGGTTCAATCCTCAGCACCACATAAAAAAATAAATAAAGATATCTTATCCAGGGCTGGGGCTGAGGCTCAGCAGTAGAATAATCGCCTAGCACGTGTGAGGCCCTGGGTTCAACTGTCAGCACCACATAAAAATAAATAAATAAAGATATCGTGCACAACTATAACTAAAAAAATAACTAGTTAAAAAGATATCTTATCCATCTACGACTAAAAATATTTTTTAAATTTTTATTTTAATAAATAAAGATATCCATCTACAACTAAAAATACTTTTAAAAATATTTTTAGTTGTAGATGGACACAATACCTTTATTTTATCTATCTATTTATTTATTTGGTGCTGAGGATTGAACCCAGTGCCTCACATGTGCTAGGCAAGCGCTCAACTGCTGAGCCCTAGCCCCAGCCTCTTTTTTATTTTTGACACAGGGTCTTGCTAAATTGCTGAGGCTGGCCTTGAACTTTCAATCCTCCTGTCTCAGCCTCCCCAGCCCCCAGCTGCTGGGATTACAGGCATGTGCCACCACACCAGGCTGGTACTGCCACTCAGGGATGGCAAAGTGGGAGGCTGAGAGTAATTGCATAGGGTCACGCAGCTAGTCAGGCGGCAGAGGAACGCTTTGAACCTAGGTAGTCTGACTCCCCACACTAAGTAACATGTCGTCTGCTATGAAATCCTATAAACTTAGTACTGAGTGCCTGCTACGCACGCACGAGACACACAGATAAGGTGCCAGGGGCTGGAGGGAGGGTGGCAAACACCAAGCCATGTCTGTGAGGGCAAAGTATTCCTAAGTAGCATTTAAAGATAAAGTTAAACTAATTCAGATCTTCAAGGGGGTTTTGAATCTCTTCCAGGGGTAGGCGTGTCGAATCCATATAGCACTTTTGAAAATCTGCCTTTGAATATGGGTGTTCATTGTACTGTTCTTTCAACTTTTCTGTGGGTTTGGGGTTTTTTTAAGATAAAATTTGAAAAACAATTTTAAAGAATCAACCATAGCCGGACGTGGTGGCATGTGCCTATAATCCCAGTGGCTTGGGAGGCTGAGGCAGGAGGATCATGAGTTCAAAGCCAACCTCAGCAACTTAGTGAGGCTTTAAGCCACTCAGCAAGGACCTACCTAAATATAAAATATAAAAAGGGCTGGGGATGTGGCTCAGTAGTTAAGTGCCCTAGGTTCAATCCCTGGTACCAAAAAAAAAAAAAGTCAACCTTAGTAGACTATCTTGGGAAGGATAAGCAAGACACTCAGAGCAGTGGTTACTTGCAGGGTGACACACAGAGTGACTGAGAAATGGGCTCAGGAGGGGCTTACTCTTCTTCCCCAGCACCTTTGAGATCCTCAGCATTTTCTGGCACTTCCAGGTGTTACCTGTAACATCTGCCACCAACAGGACTTAGTCACTGGGTAGAGCCTTAGGAAAGAACACACAGCCCCCAATCCCCATTCAGCAGGTCAGGCACCCAACCACTTGCTGAGAGTTTTGAGGGAGTTTTTGGTGATCCAGCTCTAAGTGGCACATGGGCAGAAATACACCATTAGATCTTTTGGCTTTAAAAATACATTCCTAGGGCTGGGGATGCGGCTCATGGGCAGAGCACTTGCCTAGCATGCACAAAGCCCTGGGTTCCATCCCCAGCATCACACAAAAAAAAAAAGAAAGAAAGAAAGAAAAAAGAATTCGTAGCTGGACACAGTGGCTTGCTCCTGAAGTCCCAGCTCCTTGGGAGGCCGAGGCAGGACTGTTAGACCCCAGGAGGGCAGCCTGGGCAACACAGGAAACCTTATCTCAACACACATACAGACACACACACACACAAACACACACATTCCTGAGGATAAACCAAGGCCTGCACTTTTCTCCTGGCCTTAGTATGAGCACGCTGAGGTTTTTAGCTCTGTGAGATCTCTCTCTCTCTCTCTCTCTCTCTCTCTCTCTCTCTCTCTCTCTCTCTCCAGGGACACTGTATTCTCTAGGGAGGAGCCCAGATCCTGGAATCCAGGGTTTCTCTCAGGCACCCCCAGAAGCCTCCAGCACAGTGCAGGACACACAAAAGACACTTGAAGAAAACTTTTTAAATGATTGACTGAGCCACGCTCTTCATCCCTGAAGACCCGGGGGGCCTGAGGTGCCCCCTTTTTTGTACGTGTCGGTGGCTTTGGAGGCACGTATGTCTTATGATAAGTGAACAGTGCTTCCCAACCTCTAGCCCCAGCACACACAGAATGTGGTCATACTTTTCATGGTATACAAAGAGGGTGAGCAAATGCCAGACATGTGGTGCACGCCTGTAATCCCAGTGACTCGGGAGGCTGAGGCAGGAGGACCGAGAGTTCGAGGCCAGCTTCAACAACAACTTAGCGAGGCCCTAAGCAACTTAGCAAGACCCTGTCTCGAAATGAAAAAGAAATAAAAAATAAAAAGGGCTGGGGCTATGGCTCAGTGATAGCCACCCCTGGTTTCAACCCCTAGTATCAGAAAATGATAAATAAAAAAATAAATAAGGGGCTGGGGAGGCATCTCCGTGGCGTAGTGCTTGCCTAGAACGGGAAAGGCCAGGGTTCCTTCCCCACTACCGCCAAAAAAAAAAAAAAAAAATGTGACTAAGTGTTCACAGTCACCCAACATGGCTGTTCAAGTCCCACACCCACCAGGCCACAGAGGAGCTGAGGGGAACCCCCCTGTTGGCCTGGTGGCAACCCCCTCACTCTAGGGAAGGTCTGGGTTAAGGGATTTCCAAGACCACTCACAGGCTCTCTGAACTAAGTATTCACCTGAACTTGACCAGGGAGGGGGTGGGCTGTGAGGACTCAGAGGGGCAGCAGGGCTTCCTGGGGCTTGGGCTAGCTGGGGAGGGGAGTGTGCCCAGGTTTGGGGGCGATGGGGCCTGAGCGGTGGGCTGGAGAGGGCACGCTGCCAGCGCCGGCTGGCCCAGAGCCAGGAAGTCTGACTGAACTTGGGCCAGCCCTGTTGGCCCACAGACGGCACAAGCTGAACCGCTGCAGCTCTCCTTTGGCCTCTTTGTTTTGCCTTAGTGTTTAGGAATGTGCTTTGAAGGTTCCAGCGTGTTTCGCCTCTGCTTAGGGAAACTAAGAGTACGGGCTGGGCTCGGGCCAGATGGCTGGAGGGAGGGCACCTGTGATCACACTGAGCGCGCCCCATGGGGCAGGTGGAATCTGGGAGGCATGGGGGGTGCGCTTTGGGCAGCCCGCCTTCTCTGCTGGGAGACTGCACTGGCTCTAGGCAGAGCTCAACGGTGGAGAGTGTCGGGTTTGTTTTGCTAAGGGAAGCAGTATTCCCTTACCAGCTCCCCCAGACAGCCTGCATCTGCCCAGGAGCTCTGGGGATAAGCTACACTCTTCTGTTTGTCCAGGGCAAGACAGAGAGCTGCAGTGTGTATTCTGGCTACAAAAGTTGCCTCCTTAATTTGCATGAGAATCATCTTCCTGGTCTGCCTTGGAAAACAAAGTCAGGCCTTCCAATCCAGGACCCTGGCCACCCTCTCCCACCACCCTGGGAGAACAGGTCCAGGCACTTGGCTCTAGCCACGCTTAGCTTGGATGGGGGTGGAAGGGACCCTGGCTACAAGCTGTCCTGTGGTCTCAGCCCTCCTATAGGCTACGGGTACAAGTGGAACCCTGGCTGGGAGTGGTTGGCTTCCTTAGCCCTGTCCCCCCCCCCAACCTCTTGACAATTGTCCTTTATGGCCTTTGTTACCAGGCACATAAAAGGCTAGTCTCCCTGCTCAGGTCTCGGAGGGTTCAGAGCACTGGCGGCCCCCCAGGCCCAGCAACAGCATCACACCTTGCAAGTGCTTAATAAATTCGAAATGACCACACACCAGTCCCCTTAAGCCACCAAGAGCTCCCTAAGTCTTTCTCTAACCAGAAGTCACTTTGCTCCTGACTGCTGGGCTCTGGTAGTTCGGCCACATGGCCACAGCGCCCCTCCTCTGAACCAATTTCCTCCACTGCGCTAAAGGGGGCGGCTCTTCTATGAGCTCTGGACACACTCTTATTTGCTGTCACTTTGGCTCCAGGTAGGGTCGTTTCAATCCTGGCCTGGACCCACGTCCTAGTGGGGACCCTGGTCTTCCTCTGGTTCTCTTCTGCCCCTCCACGGTCTGTTTACCTTCACAACACACACCTAGTCGTTGGGATCTTGACACATCTGTTTCTTTCTGTCCCCACGGCCATTTATACAGCTCGAGCTCCTGCGTGCGACGGGGCCATGGCACATGAGCAATAACTCCAATGCCACAAGGGCACCCGGGTCATTTTTCTGCAGCCACCATTGTCTGGAGCAATGGTGGCCCTCCCTCCTGTCTGGTAGTGTCACAGGCCCTGTTTAGATGTGTGTGGGCTATGGGTTGGTGTCCCCCCCATTACCATTTCTCCTTGATTTCAGCACCAGCTTCTCTAGGGTGCATCTCGAACCTCTGCTGAGGGGACAGGAAGTGTGATCATAGGGATCTCACAGGGATCCCTCCCTCCTCAGCTGCAGAAGTCACTTTCTCTGCCTAGGTAAGGGCTGCCTTTTCCTCCCAGCTTCCTCTCAGCCTACATAGGCACGTCGCCCTGGCTGGAGTTTAATTAGGCACCAATGCACCCAGGGGCAAAAACCAAGGACCCCTCTCGAGTTGAGTAAATGGGACCCAGGCCCAACGAAGGAGCCTGCAGCCAGCCTCCCCCTGCCTGGTAAGTGACGGGCTGCCAGCAGGTACAGGAGCTTGTCCGCTCTCAGCTAATGATCGCCTTAGGCGCCAAGTGATGGAAAATCCAGGCGGGCTGGCGAGCTGCAGGGCGCAGCCAGGGACAATTGTAAGGACCAGTTTAACACGGAGGGAGGGAGGGAGGGACGCAGAAGGAATGAGCATTGTGTGTGTGTGTGTGTGTGTGTGTGTGTGTGTGTGTGTCCTGGCCTCCTTGCTCTCCAGAGCCTCTCAGCCACCGTGGCCTGGCTTCCTTGGGTTTCTCCTCTGCTTCTAGCCCAGGCGGGTTGAAAGTAGAAAGGTCTCTGGATTCGTTTATTTGTTTTAATAAAGACAGCATTTTAAAGGGACGTATTTGCCACAATGGAATGTCAAGCTAAACACCAAGCCAACAAAATGTGTTAGGGGAAATGAAAAGTCAGTTTATAAAAATAAAAAAAAACGGGTAATGACCGTGCTCTTTGACTTTCCTCAAGCCTTTGTCTGACGCAGGACAAGATAGAGGAACCACAGACAACTTCGATATAATGAAAGAGGGTATCAGGCCAAGGAGGAAGAAAAAAGTTTGAAACCAGAAACAAAGGCCGAGAAGGGTGGATTATTGGGTTATAATAAATATGTTTAAAAAAGAAATCTTTTGTTTCCTGAATGTTTACTCAACAGCCATTTTCTCCATCCCAACAGAAGGCTCCAGTCTGCTCTGTACCTGTTAGCAGCGACAGAAGCTGAGACCTGGAGGGGGAGGGGAGGAGAGGGGGAGGGGGAGGGGGAGGCGGTTCAAGGCACCCGCAGGAGATGCTGGGGAGTTTCAGGAGGCTGATAAATCCAGGCTAATGGAAATGACTATTGCACAACACGGGAGTCTTCACGTGGCCTGACTTCCAATAAACTGTTCCCCTCCTCACCCCTTGGAGAAAGTGAAATAAGACATTAGACTTTCAATAATCTCATATGGTGATGATCAATCAAAACCCAGAGGAGAAGGCCAATTTATAGAAATTGTATCTGCTTCACTGGGCGCCTGGAACCAGGAGGTGAAAAGAACACTGTGCTCGCCTTTGATGTGTGAAGTTGCCCCAAAATGACAAACGCAGGAACACACTGCCTCACACATGAGGTCTTTTCAAAGAGAAGACGGTGCTCTGCAGGCCTGCGCTGGGCAGATCACTGTAGGGACCTGCCGGAAAGGCGGGAGCACATGTTTAGGACACATCAAAGCGATTTCTTTCTATTATCTGCTGGCTATTGAAACTTGGAGATGCCATCTTTCTTATTTGTTTTATTACCAAAGAAATTTATTGACTAAATTAACTTTTAATGGACCCTCTACTTTGTTCAACAGAGTTGGTTCTTAAGACTTGGGCCTTTTTAGCCAGGACCCCTCTAGCTCTGTGATGGGCTTGTCTTTGTGACACCCCCCCCCCCCACCGAGAACACACGCATCCCAAGCCTGGAGGTGAAGGGCTCTCGGTCTCTGTTAACTCCTTGCCTGCCGGTGTCTTTTTTCTGTAGCTACTAATCACCTCCTTTTGATCACTGCCAAGTTCTCAGGTTGAAAGAGGGAGAAAGGACCTCTTGACCATTCTGGCTGGCTTTCCACATGAGCCTGAAAATGTCGACAAATTTGAAACATCTGCCGGGCTGCCTTGGCCTGATTGCTAAAATATGCCGACCTCAAGCCCCCTCCCCCCGCCCCTTTTAATCTGTTTCATATTCACAAATTAAGCATTTAGTCTGGGTAATAAATCAGGGCGGTTTACGAGGCTCACACGAGACAAACAAGCGAGAAGGGCGCAACACCAGTCCCTGGAAGCGCAGTGCACGGAGCTGCCAGGAGGCGGGAGCTCCACGCGCTGGGACGCGGAGAGCAGTCCTGGCGCGCCCCGACACGCAGTCGGCACCCACACTTTGGCCGGTCCCGCAGCCAGGGGGGTGGAGGGTGCAGAGGAGCAGCCACAGCCTGAACCCACGCCCCTCCAACCTTCCGCGAGAACCCGCGGCACCCGGCCCGCCCCAGAGCTCTGGGCAACTCGGCGCCCCCGCCCCGCCTGGGAGCTGCCGCTGGCGAAGGCGACAACCTCACCCGGCACACACCCTGTGGTGGGCCCATTAAGCCTCTCCCTGCAGAGAAGGCTGGATCCCCTCCCCCACCTCTCCCATCCGGCTGGGCTCAGCCTTCAAGATCCAAAGGCCCACACTCACCGGAGAAGCAAAAGATCCCCCTCCACATCCACGTGTGACCTCCACTAAGCCTGGGAGCTACCCTCTCCGCGCCCCCAAATCTCCCGGCGCTGCCTCCTCCCAGGTTTCGGTCCCAGCAGCCACAATGCTACTTTCAGATTCAGACTGGGGGCGGGGGGCTCCTTTGGAGTGGATCAGGGCTCCGACTTGGGGAGAGGAGCGAAGGCACACACAGGGCCCAGGCCCCCGCGGCAGAAACCCCAGCCCAGGCTTCACTGACCACCCAAACTCTGGGGGCTCCAATCTGTGCGCTTCCCGCCCTCCCCAGTGCATCAGAGAGAGGCGGACCAGGACCAGTGATCTCGGGCCAGTCCCAGCCCAGGCCCGTGGGAGATCTCCGAGGGGAGGGTGGCTTTAGGGTCACCTCGACTGGGCCTCGGTCGCCCTGCTATGCTCAAGTTCCCTATCGACCGGCTATCGTGGGACGCGGCGGCGGCGAGGACCGGCGGGAAATCGGGAAGCTTGAACATGCAGCCTAACCCGGACGCAGGGGGAGGTAGAGGAACAATCCTGCAACCCGCAACACAGTGCACACATCGTCCTTCCTCTTCCCCTAGCACACATTCCGACTGCGAAAGCCATTACCGCCGGCGCGCGAGAGACTTTTTAAATATTTACAGCCCGCTCTCCGCACGGTAGCCTGATCCATCTTGTGGGCGCGGAGGCGGGGCGCGGGGCTCCGCTCAGGCGGAGGCGCGGAGCCTGGGCGGGGGGGTGCTGGCCGCCACCCCCGCGGCCCCTAGGTCCTCCCGGAGCCCCCCCGCCCTCCCCCGGTGGGGAGGAGACCCGAGACTGCGCGCCGCGCGCCCGGGGCCCTGGCAGGGCCGGAGCGGGCGGGGGACAGAGTCCTGGAGGAGGGAGGGCCGGGAGGCTGATTTAAAGGTTCTCACCGGGAAGCGAGCGAGGCACAGACCTGAGAGCCGCTGCACGGTGAAATCCGAGGAGCTCTCTTGGCGAGGAGGGGCTGTCAGAGGCCATTTATCTCTCGCCAGAGTGGAGGCTCGGCTCCCACACCGCCCGCGAGTAACAATGGCAGCGAGCAGCAGCTCTGCACGCGCTTCAGTGCATGAATGGATTGCGGAAGATGCCTGCGCTCCGCTCCGCTCAGGCGCCTCCCGGAGCGCCCCCTCCCCGCCCGCGCCCGCGCCCCCGCCCCCGCCGCCTCCCTCGGCCTCGCGGGCGCCCAGCGCCTCGGGGTTCGCAAGTTGGGCCCCGCGGCGTGGTCCCTCTCACCCGGCCCCCCCCCCCCCGCCGTTCCCAGGGCCTTGGCACCTCGCCACCGGGTGTCATTAGGGGCTGAAACTTGACACTAGCCTCCCCGGCCTCCCCGACGCAGACACCCCCGCCGGCCCGCTCCCTCTCTCGCTCCCCTCGCCCCTCGCGGCAAGTTTACTTTCAAGGAGTTGGACCGTGTTTCCGCCGCACAGGCCAACGGCGTGCGGGCCCCGGGAAGGGGGCCGGCTGGGAAGGGTGTCCTCACCTGCAGGTCCCCGCTAGCCCAGCCCGAGACCCGAGGCCAGCGCCCCCTCCCTGTGGCGGCTGGTCCACGGACTCCCTGGGTCTGGCACATGCACACGCACTCTGAGCACCCCCGCCCAGACCACAGGTCCCGCCAACTTTCGGGTCGGCGGCAGAACCGTGTGGCCAAATTCTCCTTGGGCGCCTGGCAATCTCGAGAGTTGGGAGAGCGCCACAGACCGCGAGGTCAGCAGAAGTGTGCCCCCTCAACCTGCACGGGTTTCATAAAGTCCCCTCTCCAGTTTCGGCCTAGGGCTGAGAGCAAACGGGGAACGCAGTGAGATGGGTCCCCAAGCCCTGTGGGGTTTGCTTTGCAGGACCTAAGCCAGAACCTTGGGGGGGGGGTCCCCGGGTCCCTCGAGTATCAGCTGGGGGATGGGGAGCGCAGAAGTGAACACCCGCAGTGACCCTAAGGCCACGTCAAGTAGCCCGCGGGGAAGAGGCTGAGCTGAGCCCAGGTTGCGGGAAGAAAGCCACACGTGCGCAAAGGCACACTCAGGGTGGCAGAGAGAGTGCGACCTGCCGACCCAGGAGACTGGCGAGGACAGGCGAGAAGCTGGCAGCGAGACAAAACGGGAGGAGAGAGCCGGGGAGGCTCAGCCGCAGACCCGGAAACTCAGGCAGCAGCGAGCTGCCCAAGTCCCAACTGCCTGGCATACCCCCATCGCATGCCTTGGGATAAGGACAGGGACTCTCCAGGCGGCCTGCTGCCAAAGCTGGTCTCCGTTGGGTCTGAGCGGGCCAGACGGGTCTACTCGGGCCTTCCCAGCAGATGGCGGTCCCCGGGGCAGACCCCTCTGGTCCCTGTCCTTCCCTGAGCCCTGGACAAAGGTTAAAGAAGCTGGGCACTTTTCTCTGGGAACGGACACCGCCATCGGAGAGCTAGTGTCTCACTCCGGACCTCAGGCGAGTGCTTATCTGACTAGAAGGCCGCCACCCTCCACGGAATTTCCACTTGAGCTTCCGGATGGCAATACCCTTAGGGCCTCTACCTCCTCCCTGACCTTGTAGCCATGAGGAATCAAGCTGACTTCCCGCAAGAACCAGAAGGGTAATAATGCAGGAAAAGCCCCCAGACTCAGGTTCTGGGTGACTCCCCCCACCGCCTGCATACTGGGCCCATGGGTGCCCACCTCTTTGCTCCCTCCTCCACCCCACTGCCCACTCTGCAGCCCTGGGGCAGCGGCTTCAGAGTGTGCCTCACTGTCCCCCAATGAAGCCAAGCGTTTTCCTGCTGCTGTTGGCTTTGCACAGACTCGCTGCACTCAGACGTGCGCGCGCAAGAGCGCGCACACAGACACACAGTTGTTCTCACCCTTCCTGTCTTCCTGCTGAGAGTCCTCTAAACCCAACTGCCTAGCCCCAGTGCAGAGTGTCTGGCAGGGCAGAGCCTGGCAGGCCCAGATGAGGTGACCAAGGGAGTGAAGGACATGGCCCTCAATGGGGAATGGGCTCCTTTCTAAGAAAGAAGACAGTCTAGAGCCAGCCTGCAGGAGAGGGGAGCATAAAGGGAAATCCAGCACTAATCCCTCCGCCTGCCTATGTGGGGCCCACAGTTGACAAAAGCCTTTTCCCTCAATATTATCTCATGTGCACCAGCCTCACTGCCAAGCTGTGGGGGAGGTAGAGCAGATAGCATTACCCCCAAGGCACAGGAGGGAAACAGGCCCAGAAAGGTTAAGAGAGGTCTTACTAAAGGCCACACAGCTAAGCTGGTAAAGGAGGCCAGAGGCCTGGGGCTTCCTGCTCGAAGTTCACTTTCCTGTTCAGTAGTGGTGTGTGTGCATGTCTGGGTGAGTATCTGTGTGGAGGGGAAGGGGGACTGCAGAACAGGAATGGACAATCCAGTTAGGAAGTCCAGGAAGGAAGGACACAGCCCCACACCTCTTCCTCTGCCCGGGGCTCACATGGCAGTCCCTGCTCTGGCCACAGCAGCCTGGGGCTGGCCCCCCTGCACCTGCCCAGGGTGGGGGGCTGTGAGTGCCTGCCTGTGCCTTAAGCAGCGGCTATTCCAGAGGTCCTGTGTGCTCCTTGGGAGGCCCAGCTCTACTCAGCCCTCCTCTCAGACTGTCATCCCCGCCCCCCAGCCTGGGCTGCAGGATGCCTTGCGTCCAACTGTGGTTTCCGGGCAATAAAACAACTATTAAAGTCTCAGGCACGGCTGGTGATTTGCATCACATCCTCTCGTGCATGGATTCAATATTTAATACACAATATTGAATACGGATATTAAAAATCAATAGCTGGGGACCCCTGGGAAGGCGGCACAGTGCGCTCCTGCTTCGGGAACACAACCAGCTCCTCTAAAAAGACAGGAACGGCAAGTTCAGCCAAGCTGAGCCCGGCGCCAGGGGAAGTGAGGAGTAGTGGATGCATCTCAGCTTCCTGATATGCAGAACAGCACTAGTCCTGAGTGTAAAGGGAAGTCAAAGGAATAGTATGCCCTTGGGCTTCACTAGTTGCAGGATGGGGGTGGGGAGGGATGTAGAATTTGTTTCCAAGCAGGCTACCAGCCAGGCGCGTGCAGTTCATTCTTTTGTTGCTGTTCCCACTTTGGTTTGGTTCAGGTCTGAGTCTGGCTTGCAGGCACTGAACTCTTCCCACCATGATGGCTCCTTCCCGGAGCCTCAAGACATCCATCACCACAGCCTCCTGGGGAGCCCTTGGCATAAGCTTTCAGGGAGACAGAGCAGGAATTCCAATGGCTCAGGATATTTTTTGCAAGGTAAAAGAAATGTGAATATCTGAGTCGCTGGGTCTTCTGAGGCAGCATCAACCTCCAGGACAGAAACCGCTGGACCTGGTAATGCCTGGTGGGGGGGGGGGTGACAAAAGGAAGGGGTCCAGAAGGAGGCTGGGACATGCTCCAGAGCCAGAATCCAGATTGTCTGTTAAACAGCCAGGAGATGAGCAAGCTCCCGGGATGCATAATTATCTTTTTTCAGGCCTGAAGAGGAACACAAATTACTCTCTTCATTATCAAAACACAGAAAAATACTTTACCCTAAACAGAACAAGACTCTTGCAGACTGAGAGGGTGGGGTGAAGGAAGAGGAACATCTTTCAGAGGAGTCTTTTCTGCTACAGAAAGAGAAAACTGACAACAGGAGACACACTTAGGTTATCTGATTGGAAGGGACTGGAGGGAGGCCTTCAGATGCAAAAAAAAAAGAAAGAAAGAAAGAAAAAACTAGGTGCACTTGACCCACTGAAGTGCCATCCTGGATACCAAGTTATATTAATTTTATAGATTTCCTTTTTCATCATAGCTTAAATCAATACAGATCGAGTGGGAAAGGTTGCTCTGGTTATAAATAGATTGGAAGGACACCTCAGGAAAACCTCCTAGTAGTCATTTGGGTAAAAGAAGTGAAGAAGATAGGTGTTGGAAAGCGACAGTTAATGAGCCTGTGGCCTCAGCTCTTTGTTCCCTAACAGTTGTCAGAGAACCATCAAAGGGAGGGAGGGAACAGGCACCCTTCTCAGAACAGGCTCAGGAAAAGCAGCCGCTCTCGGGCTGCTGCAGATCCCTGCTGGTGGTTCACGTACACCCAGCCCCCTGGGAATTTGCCTGTGTGTATTTATGCGCTTCCGGACTGGGGGTGCAGCTGCTTTTACAACATGGGCTCTGGGCCTGTGGAACCCACTAGGAAAAAATTCTACACAGAGGGACGTGTTCTAAGGAAAGGCTGGATAGAGGGCAACTGAATGGAAGCAACTCCAGCACCCTCTTCCTAAGTCAAATCGCTTCACTTCTCATTCAGACTGCAGGTCCAGCCTGGCCTCTTATAGACCTATGCCGACGGGACACTTTGCATCGACTACAAAGAATGGCTAAGGAAGGTAGGGGATGGCTAGCCCAGGGAGGAGGCTGGGGTGAGGGGAACCATCCCTGGCTCTGGAGGGGGTTGCACCTCCAGAATCTTCTGAGATTGACACATCTCCCCACAAACACCTGGTACTTCAACCGAGAAGGGAAACAACCTCCCGGTGTTTGGGTGGGATAGACCCAAGGTATAGGAGGGCTCTACTGCTGGACGGACCCACATAGCAAGTCCCAAATGTCCAAGTGTGAACAGGGATGCGGGACAGGGCAGGAGGGAAGAAGGTGTCTTCCTGCCTCCTGTCATCCCACCACTCCATGTATTCCTGGAAGGAACTGAAGTTGCTAGCGGAGTAGTTCTCGGATCCCCTCCGGACTGTCACTACCTCCTGGCGCAAGACAGAGAAGACATGGGCCTGCTGCCTGCAAGATCCCCTTGAATAGAACCAGGAACAAGGATCCTGGGATCCTGGTGCGAAGCCTCCCAGTTCCGCGAAGACTCTACCTCCCCTCTCACGCCCCGCAGAAACACCCTCCCCGGGTAATTGCTGGGGTGAACGTGGTGCCTGAGGCCAGGGTCAGCGGAGGGACTGTCCCCACCACCAACAAGTTGCCGGCCGAGATAACAGCTGTAGGGGGGTAGGGGAGCCGCAGGCAGCCGCGACTGAACGGTTGCGATCTAGAAAATTCAACAAGAGGCCGCCGCAGTGGCGGCGGCTCCAATTAGCTGAGCCAACTGGGAAAGCAGAGAGCAAGGCGGCGGCCCTGCCGATCGTGCCCGGGGCGAGCAGGCGGGCGGGGGCGCGGGGCCTCGGAGCTGCCCGGGCGGCCTTCTCCCGGCCCCTCCCGCGGGCTCTCGGAGCGCGCCTGGTGTTTACACACTGTCCTTCCGACACGGGATCAAGTTTCAGGCCGCGCTGGAGGCGCCGGGGGCCGGCCACAGGCCGGGGAGAGGGGAAGAGCTGGAGCGGGATCTAAGGCAGCGCTGCGCCAACGGGAAGGCCCGGCGCGCGTGAGCACAGCTTGCGCAGCCGTCCCCCTCGGGGTGTGATGGGGAGAAGTTCGCGGGGCCGGGGACAGGGGAGGGGGGGTGGCTGCGAAGCGTAATCTAGAGGGAGTAGCACCTCTGAGTCTCAAGAGTGGAGTCCTGCGCTCACTCCCGCCGGAGAACTCCCCTAGGAGGGGACAGGCGGTACATTCAGAACCCAGGCACTTTGACTGCCTGGAGCGTCCCTGGTGAACTCCCCCTCCCCGCCCCCCCAGTTCGTTCGGTATACTACCCGATTCAGGCCACTGAGGGAGGCAGGGGGTCTGTGGGCTGCGGGAGGAACACGAGATTGGAGACCTCGAGCTTCCCAGTGCGCCCTGGACCCGGCGCGCTGCGGAGGCCTCGGGCCGAGTGCCGGAGGGCTCGCCGCTGCGCACCTCCTCTGAGCTGGCAGCCTGCGGGTGCCCCACGCTGTCAAGCGACGGCGAGTGAGCTTCCAGCTGCACAGGCACTGTAAACAGCCGCGTGCGCGCCCTCCCAGCCTGGGCTGGGAACCTCACCCAAACACCCAGTCTCCTCTCTGGCTCCGGGGAGAGGCTTTTGTGGCCGAGCCTGGGGAAAGAGAACCCCCCCCCCAACCCGGCCACCTGGACCCCGAAGCGAATGTTCTGAACCTGCAGGGGTGCAGGGTGCTGTGGGGAGGAGAGAGTCGGCACTTGCTCCCTCCCCACTGAATGTCTGCTTTGTTCCGGAAAACAAGGGAAGCATTAGGCTGCTGCCCCCTGGGAAACACAAAACTTCTTTTTGAATCTGGGGAAGGGCGGTTGACTGCATTAGGGAGCTCCCGAGACAGACCGAGGAAGGGAGAAGCCGAGAGGGAGGAAGGAGACCGGGCGATCTCTGAGAGAGGCCCACGACAAAGTGTGTGTGTTGGGGGTGGGGGGCTCAGGGTGACCCGGCCGAAGACTAGAGAACCTGACTCGGCGCGAAGGTGCTGCGCGAGTTCCAGTGAGCAGCCGGCCCGGCCAAGTGGCGCCTGCCCAGCCAGCGGCTGTGCCAGCTTCCTGCCCTGCCCAGGACCGCGGAGCAGTCGGGGACGCCGCCGCAGGCTGGCCCGGAATCGCAGGACGACAGCGTGGGGGAGGGGGACGCCAGGCCGCAAGTAAACCCCAACTAGAGCGTTCTGCACACACCGCCCCCTCCCCGAAGTGGGCCGGGACCCGGGGTCTATAGGGCGTCGACTCTGGGTTTTCAACCTGGGATGGGGGCAGAGAGCTCGCCAGCGTGAAGGGTGGGGTGGGGGACAGTCTAAGATGTCTTTGATCTCATTTGATGATCGCCTGTCCGATCAGCTCCTATCCTGGCTCTGCCGAGCTGAGGCTGCCAGGTTCAGTGCTACCCTGGCTTGTATGTTCAGGCAAGGGGACCAGCGAAAGCAAATTTGCGATTGCTTCCCAGACTGCCACCCCCACTTAGCCCTCCCCGCATCCAAGGAAGGGGATGGCATGTAGGCTCTGCCCTATTCCCCCGTGGGGCGCTCCCCTCTGCCTCAGAAGCTCAGTCTGCAGGCGAGGGTTTTCCCCCTTTCCCCTGGGCTCTCAGGGTTTCTAACTTCCTCTAAACCTCCCTCCTCGCTCCGAAATGCCCCGAGGAGAGGAGCCGAGAGGAAGCACGCCGTTAGTGTGCGAAATGAAGACCATGTGTGAGGATGGCGGCATCAGAGTGCAGCCGCGGGGGAAGGGGGTGGCGAAGGCCCCCGCGCGGTCCGAGGCTCCGGGTCGCAGCAGCCAGCGCCTCTGCTCGGCGTTGGGGACGCAGAGCCGCATCAAGACAGTGGAGGGGCTGGGCTGGCCTCGTGGCGGACGGCGAGGAGGAGGTGCGGGGGCTGCCGCGCCGTGGGGGGCGGGGGGCGGGGACGCAGCCCTGGCTTCCTGGGCCGCAGCTGCGACCGAGGGCGCAAGAGCAGATCGTGCTCCACGGCGGCGGCGGCTCGGGCCCGCCGTGCTCGCAGCTGAGAATCAACAAAGGGAGGCGGCGGGCGAGCGGGGGAGGGGCGCCGCTGAGCGTTCGCTGGCTGCTGTGGAATAATAAAAAATAATTAATAATGATAATAAGAGAAAAATCCCTCGGCTTTCATGGCTCTGGGTTTCCGTGTGGCTGCAGCGGGAAGCGCGCTGTCCTTGAGGCGGCCTCTCTCGCCTGGCCTGCCCGCCCCTCCCCCTCCCTCGCCCCCTCCCCTCTCCGGGAACCGGGAAGAGAAAGGTCTGCAGCTGACAAATATTATCCATTCTCCCCATCGATCGCGGAGTGTACAGATGTGAGCGCTTGATGTGCCCGCGGAGCGGCGGATCCTCCCTGCTCGCTCGCTCTCGCCCAGGCTCCGCTCGCCGCCCCCCTCCTCCCCCTTTGTTCTCCTCCCCTTTCCCTCTCTTTAAATAGATTTCAGGGCGCTGCCTGTTGGAGAGCAGCTGGCGATCTCTCCCCAGAGAGGGAGCGAGCGCAGCCCGAGGTGCCCTGTCACCAGCCTCCCCTCCCCCACCTCGCCTACCCGCTGTGAGCCCCCCCACCTTTCTCCAGTTTCCAAAACAGAAAACACCAAGAACACCCACGTCCACTGAACCGCGAGTCTCTCCGAGCCTTTAGACCCCTTGCGCTGTCCCCGTGCTGTTCCTTGAGTCTGTGCGGGGAAAGGAGGGGTGGGTGTTCAGAGAGAGGACACAGGGCCAAGGTAGAGAAGCCAAGGGTGGGGATCTTTCCCTGGCAGCAGCAGGGACGCAGCCCGGGTCACGCTAAGAGAGGGTACAGTTTACCCATTAGGGAAAGTCGGCGGAGGCGGTCCTTTTATTCCTCTTTTGCAGATGGCAGATTAAGCCGGTAGCGACCGGCCTCAAAGGGGCCGGCCGCTCGGCAAAGGGTTAACTCGCCGGCCGGTAATCGCGGACACGCACACACACACTCACTCACACACAGGAGCACGCGCGCGGCCAGTCCTCCCCGCTCGCCTGAGCGCCCGCCTCGGCCCGCAGTGCACCCGTGGCTGGGGGAGTAGCTCCGGGGCGGGGGTCCGGGGGGAGGGGCGGGCTTAACCAGGCCGCTCTACTGAGCCGGGGCCACCTCGCCGTCTGTCACTTAAATGATTGTCCTCCGCTCCGCTCAGTGCGGTCAGTACGGGCTGTTAACAGGCAGTTGCAATCAGTTTCCGAAAGGTCAGCCAAGGTCCTCCGGCTCTCGCAGACGGAAGGCATTACGAAACCGCTTTTGTATCTGCAGGCACTTTAGAAAAAGAAGCGAGGAGGGGCGCACCGCAGCTTCGCGGCTGCTTGCGACCCAGGGGAGAGGGTCCCGCCGCGGGGTGGGGGTGGAGGCTGCACCCTCGCGGCCTTTGCCGCACGGCTGGGAAATCACCGGCGGAGTGACCTAGGCCCTTCAGGTTTTGATGGGGAAGCAGGCAAAAGGGGGCGGGGGGAAGTAGGCAGCAAGGGAAGGAGGAACGGGAGGAAGTGGGAGAGGCGTCCTGGTTCCCCTCCTGGCCCCGCCTGCGGCCCACACCAGGACCCGGACAGAGGCGGGCAGCCTTGAGCTCCGGGAGACAAAACTCGGACTACCAGAGCCTCCAGACGCCGGGAAGTGGGGAAGAGGGTGGTGTGTGTCTGTGTGTGTAGTGGGGAGACCCTTGCACAGCGAGCGAGTCCCCGCGCGGTGTCTGAAGACGCTGCTGCCGCCGCCGCTAGAAGTCGTCCATCAGCAACCAGTCCAACCTGCCAGTGATAATGTGCGATCAACACCAAATCACCCCCGCCAGGCGCGATCCATCATCGCAGCGCGCCGCGGGCCCGCGTGAGGCTGACTCGCGGCTGGAGGGGGGTGTGCACAGAGTAGGAGGCGGCCGCCCAGCTCTCAGAGACTCCGCGCACCTCGCTGCCCCTCCTGGAGGCCTGCACCCTGGCGTTCAGAACTACTCAAGTTCCTCAGCTTGCAGAGCACAAACCGGGTGGCTCTGAGTTCCAGGTGCAGGTCACTTAGGAGCCCGCGCGTCCTTCGCGCCCTGTTACCCTGGTCCCACCCTGCAAAGCCATCCTTAGAGCTGTCCTGCCCGTCCCCTCCCCCTCCTCCCAGAAAGCGTGGCTGGCGGGAAATTAATATTTAATATCGTGAAATTGATTAAAGGGCTGGAAGCCGGCGATAGGGTGGGGGGAAGGGTAGGGTCTCCGAGCGTAATTAAAGATCTGAGAGTCGTGGCCGCTCCTTCTCGGCCCCGGCCGCACGTGGCCTTTGTGATGCCGAGGCAGGGTCGGCCTGGGCTGCCCTGGGCCGGGTGGGCCGGGACGGTGGGCGGCACATCGGAGGGAGGTTATCCGGAGGGAGGTTATCCAGGAAGTGGTGAGTAACCGTAGCGCATCTGGGGCTTCACGGAGATCCGTCCGTCCCTCTGGTGCCTTCCAGTTTCATGAGCCCCTCTCGACTACTGAAGTCCGAGGGTCGGTTGCTGCAGCTCCTCGCTGCTTGTTCGGCGAAGATGCACCGTTACTGCCCGGGAGGCCCCAGCTCGTCCCCACCCACCCCCGCCGTTCCAAGACCCTGTAGGGCAGCTTCACTGTGGGTCCTGCTCCAAGACTGCCCCCATCCCATGACAGGTGGGTTTCTCCGCCTTTCACGCAGCACTTCCGGAGGGTGAAAGTCAGGTTCACCCTTTTGTCCTGCAACTTGGGGGTCCTGCCTGTTCTCTCCGGTCTAGGCCCCACCCCAGGCGGCTCAAGCCTGGGGCAGCTTAACTCGTTCAGCTGCGCTGCAGATGGGGCCTGCTGCTCCAGGCAGCTGTCTCCAGGGAGTCGTCACCGAACCAGCTCGGCCGGCCGCCTGTCGTGCCGTTTAAGGTTACTACGCCTCCCGGGAGGGGCATCGGGTCTGGACTAGAGTGAAGGTGGGTGCAGCTGAGACGCCCAGGCCACCCGGGCTGTCGCTAGGAGAGGAATTCGGTGCGCGCAAGGTCAGCGGTAACCCGTTGGCACTGGCGACAGCTTAGAAATCGGAGAGTTGGCACATTGGTGGGATGACCCCAGTTCATGGAGGCCTGGCTCCAACGAGCTGTTTTGAACTTGTTCTTGGATACGATTAATTTTTTGGTGAACCACTCTGAAAAGTACCAAGTGTACAGAGGAAAAGAACACACACAAGAAACACACCTAGCAGCATGTTGGCCCTAATCAGCTAGGGGACCAGTAGGGCCCTCCAGGTGCCAGGCCCACTGCGGGAAAGGTCAGGACCACGGAGGATTAGACTCAGCCGTGGGTTTATTGCTGTGCTTGAACAAAGTGCCAGGGGCTACTTAAACTGGGGCAAGAGAGAGGTAATTAAAAGAGGGGTTGCTGAAGGAAATAGTGGTTGATGTGGGTGGAGGAAGTGTTTTCCATAAGAATAACAAGCTGGAGCAAATGTTATGCAGAATAACTTCATTTCGCCGAGACAAAACCAAAAAGTTCACATTCAGCCTCACACCGAGCTGATATACAACATGCAAACTTTAGGTGGAATCTTGAACCCGTGGGAAGTGTCAGCCCACGGTTTACAGTGGATAATGGGGAAGCTTTTCTGGGTACTTCTCTCTTCCTAGCATTGTGATTCTACCTGTACTAGCTCTTCCCTGGGGTGGGGGTGGGGAGGTCCTGACCTCGCAGCCGGAGCCCAGCTACAGATCACTCAGAATGCGCTGCATTCATCGATGCCATTGCTAGTAAATCGGACCTGGGGTTTCTGAGTGTCCTAGGAGGAAGGCAGCCCAACATACTGATGTCAAATATGAGGGGCCATTCACATTCTGTAGCCTTTACTAGATAATGTCGTAGATTTCACAACCAGATGTACCAGATTTTCCAAAGACATTCCTGATTTCAAGAGCCCTGGGCCCTGTGTCTATAGGACACGAAGCCCTCCCTGTGATCACTGGTACTGTGGAATTCTGCACCAAAGGTGTCCCTAGCTGGCGGAAATGGCTTGGGTGTGAGGCTTGTGCCCAGTTCTCTGGCCACCATGTCTAGCCCGGAAGCCATCCTCGCAGTCCTCGTCCCAGCCAGGGCCCGTCCCTACTTCCTGGTAACAGGAGTCTCGGGGTGTTGGTGATAAAATATCCCTCTAAGACCCGTCCAAGTAGGGCGCTGGGCAGGGGACGTGTCTGGGGAGACGGCTGGGCCGGGCCCTCGCGCTAGCTGCGGGCAAGGAGGAGCGGCTTCCAGCCTGAGGACACAGCGCGCGCATCGGCTCGCTGGGGACGGCCACCGCCTCTCCCCCGGGCTCGGGCGGCCCGCGCGGCTGCGCGCCGGCCGCCATCTTGACCGGGTGGCGCGGGCGGCGCTGCCCCCGGCGGTGGGACCGTGGAGCCGCAGGCCGGGTCCCGGCGGCCGCGCGGACGTCCCCAGGCTGGCGGGGGACGCGTGGGCCACCTCGTCCGCTCCCTCCGGAGCCCCCTCCCCGCCATGGGCCACGCTGACCGCTGGCTGAGGACAGAGGGACGGTCGCCCAGGTGAAAGCGCGGCCTGCAGTCAGCCCTCCCCGGGTCGCCCGAGCGGGTTTTGGTCCCGAGACTCGACCCCTGGTTCTCGGACTCCTGCAGTGGCCGGCAGGTCGCCGGCAGGTCGCCACGCCCGGCGCACAGCGCCCGCTCCGTGCACCCCGGAACTTGAGCCGCAGTCCCCCAGCAACCCGCAGAGGCAGCCGCGGGGGCGGGGAGAGGCCTGCAGCACCGTCCCCACCATCCCAGGGCTTTCCGGGGCGCTCCCTCCGGCCAAGAGAGGATCTGAAAGTTACCAGGGTTAAGGGCCCTTGATTGGAGCCGCCTGTAACTTTATTTGTCCAGCTTTTTAAATTTCCCCCACATGCATTTGTGTAGAGCTTGCTAAGGACAAGGGACCGCGCTCCGAGCGGGGGGGTGGGGTGGGGGGGAACCATTCATCCAAAAGTGCAAAAGTGATTTTTTTTTTTTAAAGGGCACCTCTGGTCCTCAATCGATTTACGGAGAAAGGCAGACTTGCAAGTGGGTAAATACAAACAAAAGGCAAAATCAAATGAACATAAATAACAGACGACTCCTGCAGTAAATACCTTGGGGAAGGGTTAATTATTTTTAAAATCACTATTTTTAACTATGTAGAATCAGTTCCAGGAGTGGAGGATAAAAATTTACTAATATTAGATAGTTCCAAGGTTCCAGGGAAGAGGGATCATTGCTTCTGAAAGGCTGATGTTTAGGAATACTGGCGAAAGTTGGTTTAAACTGAGCAAAATACCACGAATCAAACTCGGGGTTCCTTTCTCAGCTCCTGACTTTAGCTGGATGGTTAAAAATGCAGTTCCCCACCAGAACTGGGTACTCCATTCAAAATCACCAAAACTCCCAACACATTTCACAAAATGTTTTAGAAACGATAACTAAGAAAATTAGGCAAATAAAAAAAAAATGAGGCAATTACTAACTCCAGGGGGAAAAAAATCTCACAAGAAAGGAAATGCAATCAGTGAAGCTCATTTGCCTCAGCAATGAACGATATATATGTGATTACAAAATAAACGCTGGATATGAATTTAATAAGATATTGTGATCCAGAACTAGACGGAAGATGGGGAGAAGTATGACCAGAGACTTAATTTAAAATCCTCCTATATCATCCTAAGAGATCAATGAATGACCGTTGACATACATTACTTAAAGCCCCCCCCCCCTTTTTTTTGGTACTGGAGATGCAACCCAGGGGTTCTTTACCACTGAGCAACATCCCCAGCCCCTTTTTGTTTTATTTTGAGACAGGGTCTTACTAAGTTGCTGAGGCTGGCTTTGAACTCCCAATCCTCCTGCCTCAGCTTCTCAAGTCACTGGGATTACAGGTGTGCACCACCTGGCCCAGCTCAAGGCCACATCTTTTTATTCCATGATGGGGATGGAACCCAGGACCTTGGGCATTCTAGGCAAGCACTCTACCCCTGATCTGCCCCTCTGTCCAACCTTAAAGGCTTCACATTCAAAACCAAAGAAACCACACCCCTCCCCCACCCCGTCCCAATCCCACTTTTCTGGCTAAATAAGACACAAAAGTAGGGTGCCACCCCTGTCCTTTTTTTTTTAAAATTCCACTCTAAATAAAGCTTAGGAGAGACCCAGTAACTTAAGAACACCAGATCCTGCAGATGGGAGGTGACAAAATGAAGAATAAGTATATGGGCCTGCTGCTCCAACATGCTGGGTCAACACTGGCTTGGTCTATAGCCTCAGGCTGGTCCACTGTGCTCCCAAGATGCCCTTTTGACCTCTGTCCTGCCCTGTCACCTTCTCTTTTCTTCTTGATCAGAGGCAGAATGCGTTTCTCCTTTGCCCTGAGAACAGAGCTGCCACTAGCCTACTTGGTGAGTTTGTGAGCATTAGGGAAAGATGCCTCTGGGCCTGAATTCCAGCCCTGTCTGTCTGGCTCCAGGACCTTTGTGCAGGGTACTCAAACTGCACCACCTGATGTGGTGACCCTGTCTGAGAAGCCAGCTTCTTTCAGGGGCTCTCCTCTGAGCATTGCTTAGTTCAGAACCACAAGGTTCCTGTGGAATCTGGGTTTCTTTGCTATCCAGCAAAAGAATTGGCCTGGCATACCCAAGTCACCTGAAAGGAGGCTGGGGTGAACCAGGGACATCCTGGGAAGTCTCAGTGAGGGCACAAAAGGGGCAGGTAGGTCAGAGTTCACCCGGGAGTTCTCCAGGAACTCAGAAGCTTCGATTTGCATTGATATCTAAAACAGGAGCCCTCATGCTATGAAGGAAATCTTTGCGGTGAGGGGAGAGGAAAGCTGGCCCCAGGGGCCACATGCTTTTTGGATGTTCAAAAACAGGAAGATGATTCAATTTCAGATTTAGGGAAGGTGTGTCATGTTAAGGGAGCCAGAGAAAATATGACCACCAATACCAAAGCCAAACAAAATCATATTTTCCACGTTTCTATCTCTGTCTCCTAGTAGGAGCCACAATGAAATAGCAGATCAAAGGCAGAGGCAAATACAATTATGTTGCCTGTGAAGCCCATAGCATGAAATTAGAAGTCAAACTCTCCATTCAGGGGTTAGAGACAATGATAATGGGAACCTGGGGCCCTAGAGATGTACCCAGCCCTCTCAGTCACAACACTATCCACGCTGGACATTTAAAACCACACGAGGGGGCGGGGTGCAAACATTAAGTATTAAAGTAATTTCTTCCTTTTCTCCACACTTACTTTAGAAAATGCGTTGACTACATTCTGATTTTTGCATCATGAAAAGATATGTGTAGTTGACCACGGAGGCGCATGCCCATAATACCAGCAACTAGGGAGGCTGAGGCAGGAGGATTGCAAGTTCGAGGCCAGCCTCAGCAACTTAGAAAGACCCTGTCTCAAAATAAAACATAAAAAGGCTGGGATGTGGCTCGGAGTTGAGAGCCACTGGGTCCAATCCCCAGTATACCGCCCCCCAAATATGTGTATATTGTGGGGGAAAGGTGATTTGTAAGTCCATAGTGAAAACTGTCACCTGAATAACAGGATAACTGCACATCGCCCCCAAAATGGCAGGTGAAAAAGAAGATGACAGAGAGCGAGCCATGGCCAGTCTTGTCTATTACCCATTTCGTTTCCCTTTCAGTGCTGAACAGTGGAAAACCCATGTGATCCCACCATTCAATTCCTCCTCAGCCTTCCCTATACTTAACAAGGGGGGGCGGGGAGAGCGAGAGAGCACTGTTCTTTGAGATTTTCTATTTTTCATAAAATCCATATTTGCCTTATCCCTCTATTTCTTTTATCCTGGCCCAATTTTAGCTCTCTGATTCTGCCTGCCCCCATATAATTTACGAGGCTTCTTGAGGGTGTAAGTGCCTGTGATAACACAGACTATTGTATTTAGAGTCACTGCTAATTAAGCTGAATTCCCAAGAATGCTGGGCACGGCTTTTTTTCTGCACAATGTCCATAAGTTTTCTGATGCTCCACCCAAGAGGTAGGGTCTATGTTCCTTCCCCTGGAATCTGAGAAGGCTGGTGACCACAGTCACAACTGAACATACCACAAGTGAAACTGCATGACTTCAGAGGGTGGGTCAGAAAAGGTGATGGCAAACTGGGTTTGGTGGCACACACCTGGAATCCCAGCAGCTCTGGAGGCCTAGGCAGGAGGATCAAAAGTTTGAGGCCAGCCTCAGGAATTTAGCAAGGCTGTAAGCAACTTAATGAGACCCTGTTTCAAAATAAAAAGGACTGGGGATGTGGCTAAGTGGTTAAGCACCCCTGAGTTCAATCCTAATACAAAAAACAGAAGGAAGGAAGGAAAGGTGATAGCACCTTCCACCTGATTTGCTGGACACTTATTTTGTACCCCAAGCTGCTACTCTGTAAGTTAAAGTCCTACTACCCTTAAGCCACCTGGAGAGCCCCGGGTTTATGCTATGAGCCCAGCCAACATCCAGACCTGGGAGCAAAAACACCTCCAGATTATTCCAGCCCTGAGCTGTTGAGTCTTTCCATCAAATGCCCGACCCACAGGATCTTTGAGCAGAATGAAATTGCTTCTGAGATCCCCCAGGCTGACATGGCGACGGGGGAGGAGATATGTTCCGTAGCACGTTGCTAGATCTATGGCGGAAGGTGTGTTGGATTTAAAACTAAAGCATTGCTGGGCGTGATCGTGGGTTTCCAGCCCTATTACTGCAAAACTAAATAAATAAATAAAAATAAAAAGAGCTAGGGGTCGAACTCCATGGTCAAAAAAGTGTGGAGGGTAGGACACTTGTGACGATGACTCAAATCCTCCACCTCTCATAAGACGACATCTTCCTGTTCGTTTATTTATCTATGTCAGTGCTGGGATGAAACCCAAGGCTTTATATGTGCTAGCCAAGTACTCTACCACTGAGCTGCAGCCTCAGCCCTGTTCTAAAACATTAGAGCACACGCCTGTAATCCCAGGGACTCCGGAGGCTGAGGCAGAAGGATTGCAAGTTCAAAGCCTCAGCAACTTGGCAAGGCCCTGAGAAACTTAGACCCTGTCTCCAAATGAAGTATGAAAAAGGGCTGGGGATGTGGCTCAGTGGTTAAACGCCCATAGATTCCATCCCTGCGGCCAAAAAAATTAAAAAATTTGAGTCAAGGTCTCAGTAAATTGCCCAGGCTGACCTTGTACTTGGGATCTTACTCTCCCATCTTGTATCTTATCTCCCCACATTTTCCCTGCCTGTTCTTGAAAGTATTCATGTCAGGGATAGGCAGGGCTGGACGGCATGTTACTTGGTTTTCTTCCAATTTCCCCTCCAGGTCCCACATCTTTTCATCGGGATCCCCAACAGCCCAGTTTATGCCACACCCCAGTCGCATGAGTTTCTATTCACATAACTAGGCCTTTTCGCAGAAATCACCTAGCAGCCCACTGACCCTGACCCTGAGGCTGCCCTCTGGTAGAAGACTGAGGAGGCGCTACAAACCATCTGAAGCATGCAAGACCAAACGGGAAAATATAGGGAGCCCAGGTCCTACCCCAGGCCCCCAAACAAAACCAAGCAGAGACCTAGAGCAGTGGTGCATGCCTATAATCCCAGTGGCTTGGGAGGCTGAGACAGGAGGATCACAGGTTCAAAGCCAGCCTCAAAAAGGCGAGGCACTGAGCAACTCAGTGAGACCCTGTCTGTAAATAAAATACAAAATAGAGCTGGGGATGGGGCTCAGTGGCCCTGAATTCAATCTCTGGTATATACCCACTCCCTCCCCAAAAAAGCAGAGCATCCAGAAGCTGCAGGAATGAATGGCAGGTGTGGTGGCAGGAGCCTAGGCTGAGCACAAAGGATAACCCCAGGGTTAAGACCAGCCTGGGCAATATTATAGCCAGACTTTGTCTCTGTCTCCCTCTTTTTTTTTTTTTTAGCCTTACTGGGGACTGATCCCAGGGCCTTATGCATGCTAGCCCAAAAGCTCTTAACACTGAGCTATGTCCCTAGACTCTCCCACCCACCAATTTTTCTTCTTTTTGGTATTGGGGAATTGAACTCAGGGATGCTTTAACACTGAGATATACCCCCATTCCTTTTTTATTTTGAGATAGGGCTTTGCTAAGTTGCTGAGGCTGGCCTCAAACTTGCGATCCTCCTGCCTCAGCCTCCCAAGTAGCTGAGAAAACAGGCATGTGCCACTAAGCCAGGTTCTCAGTCCTTTTTATTTTTTATTTTGAGACAGAGTGTGCCACTGCACCCAGCTTGAGACACTATCTCTGAAAAACAAATGAAAAGGGGCTAGGGAGCACTTCCCTGGCATGCATAAGGCCTGGGTTTGGTCCCTAGTACTATAAATAAAGCTTGCAATGGGGAGAAAACAGACCAAACTGGGGGAGGGCGGTGAAGGAGTGAGACATGGGAGCTATTGAACAGGTGATGATAGGAGAAGGATTAAGGAGAAGCAGGCAGTCTCACCACTTCCCTGCCCTCTCAAATGCCAGGACACAGACTTGCCAATGATAAAATACAACCAAGCTGTGCAAGCCAAACCACAGAAAGCCAGTACTAGATAGTGTGGTGCGTCTGTAATCCCAGCCGCTCTGGAGCTGAGCGAGGGATGGCAAGTTCAAGGTCAGCCTGGGCAACTTAGCAAGACCCTGTCTCAAAATAAAAAATGAACAGGGCTGGGGGTGTGGCTCAGTGGCAGAGCGCTTGCCTACCTTGTGCAAGGTCCTAGGCACTAGGGCGGTGGGGGGGGGGGGCTAGCATCAAGTGGGTTTATCTGCTAGTCACTCATCCCCAGCAAATAGCCTGACCCTCAGTGCACAACCAGGGTGCCTCCACAGCTCAGCCCTGGGTGAGCAAGCTGACCAAAGGCTGGCACGGCTCTCCCAAAGTTCACAACTTTGGACAGTGTGGTCCTATGGCTCCAATTCACACTTTTTTAGATGCAATTCTTTTTTCCTCTTCTTAGTTATTTGGTACCAGGGATTGAACACAGGAGCCCTTAACACTGAGCCACATTCCCAGCCCTTTTTGATATTGTATTTGGAGTCAGGGTCTTGCTGAGTTGCTTAGGGCCTTGCTAAATTGCTGAGGCTGGCCTTGGACTCACAATCCTCCTGCCTAGGCCTCTGGACCTACTGGGATTTCAGGTGTGCACTACTGTGCCTAGGTTTTTCTTTTTCGTTTCTGCAGTGCTAGGGATGGAACCCAGCCCCTTGAACATAATAGAGGAATTGAGCTCTCTCTAGTCCCAAAGCAATTCTTTTTTTCTGACCCAAATCTCAGGCCAGGCAGACCTGCACCTACCTAGGGCCTTACACAAACCTTCCTTTCTACACCTCAAACAATATCTGCCCAAGTCCTCCTTTCCCTCCTTCAAGAGCACAATATTTACTAAGAGCTTATTATCACCTTCCTGATGTTTTCCATGCAATTACATCATCTGATCTCCCTCCAATCTTGTGACATAGGCATTCTCATGCACGTTTTAAAGATAAGGAAACTGGGGCTGGGGCTCAGTGGTAGAGCAGTTGCCTCGCAAGCATGAGGCCCTCGGTTCAATCCTCAGCACCACATAAATAAATAAATAAATAAATAAATAGTGTCCATCTACAAATAAAGAAACATTTAAAAAAAAAAAAAGATAAGGAAGCTGACACTCAGAGAGGTTACAGAGAGGGCTAGAGTTTTCCTCCTAGGCCCAGATGCGTTCTGTTCTAGAGCTTTCCACCATAGGTGTGAGTATCCAAACTTTTTTTTTTTTGGTACCAGGGATTGAACCCAGGGGTACATTACCACTGAACCACATCCTCAGTCCTTTTTTATATTTTGTTTAGAGAGAGGGTCTCCCTGAGTTGCTTAGGGCCTTGCTAAATTGCTGAGGCTGCCTTTGAACTCAGGATCCTCCTGCTTCAGCCTCCCGAGCCGCTGGGATTACAGGCCTGAGCCACAGAGCCCAGCTAGTACCCAAACATTTTGATCATTGATTTTATGCCATGCCAGTTCACCAGACCTGCAAAGATCAGTAAAACAGTCCCCCTCCTTAAGGAATTTGCATTTTAGTAGAGAAGACAGACCGAGGGTTAGGGGCTCTGAGTTTGGTATGGTTTAAGTACCATGGGAGCACTTTTGAATATCTGCATCATTATTGTCCCTCGGCCCTGCCCTCACTTTCTCGGCTCCTCTGGTTTCTCCGCACAGGACTGCTCTTTACTCCTTTCTTAGGCACCAGCTGTAGGCTTCCCTCCAAGCCTGTTTCTCTCTCCTCCCATACCCACACACCCATCAGGGATCCTGGAACCTGCTTGCCTTGGAGACGCTGCCTTGGTTGGATAGATTTCTTTGGCTCTGGGCCCCAGAGAGGCGGCTAGATGGAGACAGCAACCTCAGGCTTGCTCAGCTGGAAAATGGGTCCAGGGACCGGGATGCTGAGCAGGCTGGTAGCCCCTCAGCAGGCTTTCCTCGAAGCCTGGTGGAGAACTTTGGGTTTCCTCAGATCAAAGACCCTTCAGTGCACCTGGTTATGATTACCAGGAAGGAGAAAGCCAGGCCCCTTTGAAGGGTTGGACTAGTCATCTGGCCTTGCCATGCTGTGGCAGGGCTGACTGCTGGAGAGGCCACGAGGCCAGGTGTGGGGGCCAGCAGCAAGCCTGGCCAGTACAAGACCCTCCAACTCTCCCAGGCTCCTGAGCCCAGCCCCTGGCTTCCTCAGGCTGGACTCGCAGAAACAGCTCTGGGCTCAGACCTGCCAGGGGCGTTCTGAGAAAATCAAGTTCAGAGTAGCCGCTGCCCAGCCCTGACCAACAGCTCTTCATTGATCTCCACTAGCTTCCGGCTTTAAAATACTCTCATTTACTTCCCCACCACTCTTCTCCCTCCCATGAAGCTCAAATAGGCTTTGCTGCAAGATTTCTGAAAGTGATAAATTTTTTTTAATTAAAAAAAAAAAAAGAAGGAAATGCAGACTTTCAAAAGTTAAAAAAAAAAAAAAAACTCAACATTATCTTCTTTTCCACTAGCTGGGTTTTCCCATAAAACGGACATCGCTTAGGATGTCCCACGTCACTGTAATTGACAAGCCTGCTGAATGAAGGAAAGAGATTCATATGAAAATAACGTGGCTAACCAGGAACATCATCCAGCAGTCCCCAGCGGCTCCCATACCCCACACCTGTCCCGACGCTAGACTCCACGTGGGCACAAAAAGATCCTGGGGGATCCTAGGGGTTAACACAGTCTGCGAGTCCAGAAAGGAAAATGCAGTTTTCTCCTTCCCGCCCTGGTTTAATCCTGCTGCGTGTTATTATTGGCGAGTCTCTTCGCACCACCGTTTCTAAAAAGAAAACCCGTGGGTCTGCGCGGCCCTCCGCCGCCTGCTCGGCTTTCATTGTGCACGCAGCGGGGCCTGCGTGGATCCAGCACGTCGTGACCGTCTCGCAGGCGCGCACGGACACCCTCGGATTGGCATTTCCATGAGAGCTAGGCGCATTGTCTCGGCGGCACGCACACACACGCGCGCGCACACACATATCACACTCACACACACGCACACGCGCACAATAAAGGGCTACAGACCCCTTGGCCCAGCCTCCATTGCAACCCGTAATTAGAGATGACCTTTGCGAAAGGCAATTAAAATATGGTAATGTCGATGCGCTCGCCTGTTTCCAAAAAGAAAAATACACAGGTGCTGGCTCCGGCGGGCTCCACCTGGCCGGCCCGGAGGCCTCCTACGGCTCCTGAATGAACTCCTTCTCCGGGGAAGCTTCCAGTCCCCGCTACCTACGCCAGTCAGGGCTCCCCTCCCCGTCCTCCCCTCCCCCACCAGGGCTCTGGCAGCCAGGAGCCTGCTGGCGGCGGCGGGGCTTTGTCATCGGAACGCACACGCGAGCACCCGGCCACCACGGGACCGCGGCGGCCGCTGCGCGTGTCCTTCCTCGCCGCGCTCCCCTCCCCGCCGCCTCCTTTAGAAAGCTCCAAGCCTTTCTTCCGTCCTCCGTGTGCACGGCCCTTTGCAACGAGGAGCTCGGGGAGCCTCTTAAGGGGGCCTCCCGCGGGGTGCGGGACGGGGAGGGAGGACTCTGGACCAGACACGCGCGGAGGCGACGCGTGGGCGGCCGGGCTTTGTTTGGCCTCTTGCCTCTTCCCGGAGGGCGGAAGAGCCTCGGCCGAGGTGCGGCCCACCGGCGATACGGAGGCGGTGAACGCGAGCACCTCCCCTCCAGCCAAAGTGCACCGTGAAGTCCCCTCCAGAGTTCCCTTGGGACTTGGGCCGGGTGGGGCGCCTCGCTGCGGGGAGGGTCTCCCCGTCCACAAGTGGCTCTCCCCACGCAGACGAATGTGCAGTGTCATTATGGTGGCTCCTGTTGCTCGAGGCCTCGGGGATGCTGGGGAGGAGCGCGCACACCCCATCCCTCCACTGCGCGGAAGGCAAGGGAGGGCCCCCGGGGACTGGGGACTCCCCGGGGGGCTGCCTGGAGGAGACACCGCTGAGGGCCTTCCCGCTCCTCCGGGCTGCCTTCCGGGACCACGAGCACGGAGCCAGGGCGGCCTCTCGCCTTTCATTACGGGGCCTACGAAAGCAGCAGCCCAGGCAAATATGTAGCTATTAAAATTAATCGCCCTGCGTTGTCAGCTGAACATAATGCAAATTATTTATGGGCTGTCTGCGCAATATTTATCATCTCGCAGGCTCCAGGCGCTTCGTGCCTCCTGGCCTCCCCCGCCTGCCCTGGGCCGCGCAGGGCGAAGCTGAGCGCAGGCTGCCGCGGCCCGGGGGTTCGGGGCACCCGAATGGGCTTCCAAGGGCGAGGCCGTGCATCAGGCTGACTTCCAGGCCGACAGGTTCACTTTGGTTTCTGCCATTCATTGCACATTTATGGAGAGGCCCACTAGGTGGAAAATCAGGAGGACCGCGAAGTCAGGGGGTAAAGACCAACAGGGAGAAATCTGAACCCAACAGACCAGCTCAGGTCGGAAGGGTGACGCAGGCCGAGACTCCTAGACCGCCCCGGAGAATTTTCTGACTCTAGTCTGACCAACCCGGGAAACCCATGTTGGCCGAGTTGGATTTGCACCAGGAGAAACCAAGAGCATCAGAAGTGCCCGACCGGTCCGAATACACCGCTGTCAACTGGAACAGGAGGAATTCGGTGTCCTGTGAGCCTCAAAACTTGTTTGCTGATGGCAGATAACACATTAACTGCTAATTGTCGAAATGGGCCAAGCACTCAGCTGATCTCTGCTGGGGGCCCCTCGGTATTCGCTGCACTTTTTATATGTAAAAACAGCCTCAGTGCCTCCTAAACTGCTTTTGTGTGGCTTTTTGTTTCTCTTTCAAATACGGTGTTTTAAAAAACAGCAGCAACGCGCCACCCCACCCCCCTCTCCAACCAAGCCTTCTGGTTTAAAACAAAACAAAACAAAACAAAAACCAGGAGGAGAAATAATCTATAGGACAATCCCCCCCTACTGGTCGGCGCTGGCGTTGGGGCTTTTTACGCAGATCGAGTCGCCCTGGGCTGCGGAGGTAAACAGGCTTTCAGCACCGCTGCTAAATGAATCACGAGGGGAAGAGCCGGGGCAGCGGGGCGGGGGAGGCCTCGGGATCCGGGCTGGCCGCCAAGGCCGGGAGCGAGCAGCGAGAGGGGCAGTGGGGTGGAGGCGGGTTAACCTAGCCCGAGGCCTCGGGGCCTGGGACGGGAGAGGAAGGCTGGTCCATCCGGAGCCCCCTCCTACCGCTCCAAATCTACCATGCAGGGCGAATGCCTGGCCTGGGCCTCCATCCCAGCGTGCCCGGGCACCTCCTGGGGCTAGTCATGCTGCGTGAGTCCATCTGCGGGAAGGGAGGTCACCGGGCACCCCCCCACACACATACACACAGTTTTAGCAGCTCTGGGCTTTCCGGAGGCAGAGGCAGAGGCAGGCCTAGCTCTTCTGATATTCATTTTAAGCAAATCAGGGCCCCTCTTCGCTGTCCTCAGCCAACATCACCTGGAACTTAGCTGAGCGAGGCTGAGTCAGGGCCTACTTTCGGGGTCCTGGGGTGTGTGGCTATCTAAGGGCATCCGCTCTCCGTGCTAACAGAACGGGACCTAGCCAGGAAGCTATTTTGTAATTATATTTTTCTTCAGGTTTTCTTTTTTTAAAAAATGTGACTTACCCTATTTAAAGACCCCTTTTGGTTCCCATAACCCCCAATTTTGACACGGAGTTTTCTTAGAACATTCTCCCATTATTTCAGAAATTTCATTTGAAGCGATGTAAAAGAAAAGGAGATTCAAAACATTAGGTTGCTTTTGGATTCACTTTATCCCGAACATTCTTGCATGAATTGGAGTAAGGGCTTAGTTTTACTAAGATTTACGAAATCAGCAAATAGCTAGCTATTCTATTTAACACACTGAACATTGACCACGGTGAAGTGGGCAGGTCAGGCCACATTTATTTGACACTCTGGTCCTGCGAAACCCACCTGAGGGCAGGGGAAGTGTTACTGTTCTCATTTTACAGATTGAGACTGCCCCGCCCCCACTTCTGGAAACTAGCCTTCCTCAGTGAAGAGGGGCTAGAATTCTAGCTAGGTGACATCTGCCTGATCCTGCCTGCACCCACCCTCCTCCAGGTCAATGTCATCTAGTCATTGCTGCATCCTTTTCCGAGATCTGTCTGCCAGCAGAGCTACCCTCCCGCTTGTGGCAGTTCCTTCCACAGCCTGCAAACCTCACCCACCGTCTGTTTATTCACTTCCCTCCACCACCAGGTCAATTCCGACTGCAGGCCTGGGAGGACAGTGTTAAAGTGTTTCTGCATACAGACCCTCTGGCCGCGCCGGAAGTGTTTTATGGACCTGTGAGCCCAGTTAATCCCAAGAGGCGAGGCAGGATTAGTCCCGGGTGTGGGTGGGGGATTCCTGTGTTTAGGCTTAATCCCCAAGGGGGGGATGAGAAGATGAGGGTCCGGTGACTTCTGCAAAGTGTGCCCCTTCCCCATTAAACTCGAGATCTAAGCCCAAATCAAATCTCAAGATTTGGTTGGAAACCAAGGCATGTGGCCCCTGGGGCCCCCGCCTCGGCCAGGCGTGGAGTACGGGCGGGGGGTGCACCCTGGGAGACTAGGATGATCGTGGAGAGCGAGTGAGGAGCGCAGTTGTGTGTTTTTTTCCCCCGGGTTTCATTCTTCCAGCCCTATGGAAAGGAGGAGAGCCGCAACCGGGGAGGGAGCCGGAAAGAAACACTTAATCACCGGCGTCTCGCTGCTCGTCACGCGAAGATGGCAGCGGCTCCCCTGGGTTTCAAGGTTCCGGGAAAGGCGTGTGTTCTGCCTTGAGGCGCGCGGGCTGCAGCGCTCCCTCCCTCGCCTCGGCGGCCAGCCCGGGCTCCCGGAGCCTGTCTCCACGCGGGCAAGTGCGCCTAGGCCACCCAGCCCCCAGGCCAGCCTGGCCCCCTAAGGCGGGCGGTGGCCGAAGCAGCGGGACGTCTGCACTGCCCAGCCGCAGATCCACGGGTCTTCGCCAGCTCGGCAAAGGCTTGCGGGGGTGGGGACGTGCACACTGGCCCGGGGCACGCTAGGGTGTCAAGCTGCGGCCAGTGCAATCTGTGCAGGGCACACTCCTACTGGCCGTGGCCGGAGGCCCAGTCTGCCTTCGCGGGAGAGGGGATTGACCGCCCCCTGATCCACGCGCAGGCCCCGCGGCCCGGCCCTCCCCTCTGACTCCCGGGTCACTGCGAAACACGGAGCGAACAGGTCCCCGCCAGCAGCCGTCACTTCTCCGGGAGATGGGGATCCACAGGCCTGGCTCTGCACCCCAAGGGTGCCAGGGCGTTCACAGATGCGGGGGAGGGGGAAACGCGGCCCCTCCACCCAGACTCTTCCTGGCAAGGCACACAACGGCCGCGGGCTTTCAAAGCGTCAGAGCAGGGAAGAGGAAGGGAAAGCGGAGGCCTGGAAACAGCTGCACGCTTGGACCCACTGTGTGTCTACGCAGGCGCGCGGGGGCAGGGCACGGGGTTAGGGAAGGCAAGGTGTTGAGCGGCCCAACCCAGACTGAGCAGCCGGGCTTTCCAGCCCCGGGGGGCTGGCGGCTGAGGCAGAGAGGAACCTGGAGCTTCAGGAGGCGCCACTGGGCCCGGCCAGCTCCGTGGGAGGAGCCCGGGGGATGCGCCCGGAGCCCAAAGACCAGCGTGAACCAGCCGCCCCTGCAGGCGGCGGTTTAGCTCGGCCGCACGGGACCACTGACACCCGGCAATAAGGAGCTCCTCGGCAATCGGCAGCCGGCAGCCCCCAGCCCCTAGTCACCCCGTAGACGGGACCTCTGGATGCTAGCTACGTGGGCCCAGGGAACTTGAGATTGCTTCCCTGATCCCTTCTGTACCGCGGAGCCACAGTAATGTGCTTCTGTACCACTCCGGAACAATGCTTTGCCAAACATTGGGCCTTCTGGTCTCTTCCCATGATATTTTCCTTTGGAAGGTCAGGGTCCAATCAGTCCCCTTAAAACATCCCCCAAATAGCTCACTTTCACAGCCTGACACCAAGAAGCTACATGGCTCTGGGTCAATCCAGAGCCTGTTCCAAACTGCTGCTTTGAGCAAGCCGCTCAAGAGTCCTGGACCTTGGGGTTGTTCTGAGGATAACATGCCTCAATACACAAAGTGCTGGGACCACTGCCTCTAATAAAATGCTACATGTGTTTGTTTTTATGGTTTGGTACTCCCTTCCTTTGGATGGGGAGGGAGTAAGAAACACATCCGGGTTCAAGTTCCTGGAGACCTATATGGAGCCAGGGTAGGAAGGGCCACTATTATCACCCACTGAAAAGTTAAGGCAAAATGGGCCAGACTTTCCCTTAAAGGCCAATGTGTGCCGCGGTGATGTAGGAGAGTACTTTTTAAGTGGTGCTCCTTTAGACAGGATTAATGGCAAGTTCCCTCAGGGATCGGGCACCGTCAACAACCCTCCCCCTGCAGCCTTAGGGAACCACACTGGGTTCCAGGACCTTCAGCCTACTCTTCCAAGGCCACCCTTTTTGATATTTGCCATCTCCTGTAACTGGGTTCTTGGAGAAGATGGCCAAAAGTCAAGTTCTCTGGGGTGTACTTTGGTCTGAGTTTAACACTTGCTTCAGTGCTGGCGGGTGGCTGGCATTGTCCCTGGGCTGCTGCTGGTGAGCACATTTTACTGACACCCAGATGCAAATACTGCTTCTGTGAACAGAATTGGTCAAATTTCTAGTTTCAAAAAGCTTTCCATTACCTTTGAAATGGGATCTCCAGCAGATGGGGAGGAGCGTCGGGGCAAAGATAGGCATAAGGGGGCCTCACCCTCCCGGCCTGGCCTCTCCCAAGTCACCCATAATTCATTAGGTGAGACTGCCTTTTTCTTTTCACAGACAACGCAAATGGCCCTTCCCTTGTGTGGCTACCGCTACCGGCGTTCTCCTAATCACTAAAAAGTGCTGGCGGTGCGGCTCTGGCTCTCAGTAGATCCTTATCGGAACCGAGTGCCAGGCTGTCCAACCCTGAGAAAGACAAAGAACACGGGCGCCTCCAGTTTGCTCAAGAGGCCTCAGGGTCACCTCTGGGGTTTCCCCTTTACAGCCCCTGACCCCCACAAGCCGCGGCCGGCCAGCCTCCGAAACAAGTCCGCAGTCCTAGATCCGAATTCCAGTTCTCGAGCGCCACCCGGAGAGTTCACATTTCCCCTCCTCGGAGGCCGCGTGGTGCGCAAGTGAGAGTCTGAGGGCGGCTGCAGCTCACATCTCGGCAGCCTCCTCCCCGCACCCTGCAGCACGTAGGCAGGAAAAGAAAAAGCCAAGAGAAAAACGTGGGCTATGAAAGCCAAGTACAAACAACCCCAGGCAGGAGTTTGCCAGGAGTACACAACCTCCAAATAGAAACTACAACTCAAATAACCCCCTCTTCGAGTTCTATTAATTAAAGGTCCTCGAAGGTGGAGCGCAAAGGGGACCCTGCCTTCTCAGGGCACACAGTGGCCATGCAAAAATAATGGTGCTTAGCCCGGCACCGCCTACATACATGTTTAATACCAAGAAGGGAGCAAGGGTTGCATCTACCGATTAACCTGTTCTCGGTGTTGTTGTTGTTGTTGTTTTAACTGCTCAACGTGCATTTGGTTGGGGGGAAAAAAAGATTGATCCTGCTTGAAATATACATGGGCAATCTGTATTTAATTGGGGTAAGTTCCCGCAGCTGTCCGACCACATTTGTCTGGTCCCTCTGAGAATCCACGTTTTCTAGCCTGGAAGGGGGCAGGCGGCCCTCATGGCTCCTCCTTCGGCGGTTTCCTGGCGAGGCGCCCATCCTCCCCAAGCACCGGGAACGGAGGCGGCCGCATTAATACTCGCGGGCAGCCTGCTCTGACCTATACTGTCATTTTTTCCATCGGTCAGGATCAGGCTGGGGGGGGGTGGGTCTCCTCCGAGGGGTTCTGCACGGTTCGTTGGGTTTTCCCCGGCGCACTTAACACGGAGGCAAAAGGGGCAGATGGAAACCAGGCCTCGGCTGGCCGGGCGCGCGTAAGCGCCGCACTCAGCAGCTCGACGCAAAGCCAGGGCTGGATTTTCGCGGCCTGGGCCCGGCGGCCTCCCCGCGCCGGCGCGATCCTCTCTCCCTCCGGCTGAGCAAACGTGCCCGCCTAATTCCGCCCTGGAGACAGCAGCTGTGCAGCGAGAGGGCGGAGGGGGGGAACCCGCAACTTTTTCCAACAGAAAGTGTGTGCGCACAAGAGAGGTGAAGGCCCACCCCGATTCTGTGCACGTACCGACACAGCATCTAATCAGTGTCACTGCCAGGAATACGCTTCCGCGGCGGGCGACACCCCCGCCCCCGCCAACCTGCAGGAGGGAGGGGGGATGCAAATGGCGTCTCCAAGCGTCCCAGACTCTGCGCAGCACCCGCTGCCGCGACTCCGATCAGACATTGCAGCGAAGTGAGGTGCAGCAGTCTGGGATTACGAATGCGCTGGTGACCCAGGCCCCTTTGGCGCGCCCGGGTCTCAGCTTCAGGAACTTGCACCACTCCCGGCTCCGAGGCCTTTTCCCCGCCCTCACCTCCGGAAGAGCCGCCCTTCCTCGGATGGTGGTGGTGATGGGGGAGAAACTTTGCAAGACAACTGTTCCGCGCCTTCCCCGCGAGGGGAACGTGGCTGGGTGTCCCATACCAGGCCAGCCCACACTCTCCCACTCTTCCCAGGCCTTGGACCTGAGCCTCATGGACTCTTAGGAAGTGGGGAGTACGTTTCAGATCCCTGGGGGAATGAGGGGACTCCAAAGTCAGGCGTCCCCAAGTGTTCTGGCACATGGCCAAGTTTGTGTCCTTTCCTTCCCACGCTGGAGTAGTGCGCGCCACTTTGGGGAAGCGTGGGACCAGCCCCGCCAGGCTCGAGTCCAGCCCTGTGTAAACCGTGGGGCCGATGGTTTCTGCACTGCACTCCCTCGGACCCCCACACGCCTGCGGAGGCCCCCCGAGACAGTCCGGGTCTTCCCTCGCGCGCTCTTCCGGAGAAGGGGGCGCGAATGGGTTGGGTGCACCACCGCTGTGGTCCGCACCCCGCGGAGCCACCCGGGCAGCCCTTCCCGGCCTCGGCGGGTCCCTGCTGGAGTAGCCCTGCGGGACTCCCGCACCTCCCCCATCCGTAGTGGGGCGCCCCTGGGACACAGGCAGGGATGGCGGTTCCGGTCGTTCCGGGATTTGCGTGCAAGAAGAAAACAAGGCCGGCTACTACGAGAGCGGCGCCTCCCTTCTGGGGGTGCAGACGCCCGCGCAGCCTCCGCGTGGATTCCACTCTTGCCTGGGGGGCCCGCTTCCGTCCCCTCCCCCCGGCGACTCCCCGTCCCTCCTGGGCCGCACCGCGCGGAGCTCCGAGCGCGCGGCTCCCACACCGCCCCTCGGAACTCGCGCGCCTCCCTCGCTCCGAGCTCGGGGCGCCGCTCGCTCCCAGCGCCCCGACTACTCCAGTTCCACCTGGGGCTGCGAGAGCCGCCGCCCCGCGCCACCCCCGCCCGGCCCGGCCCCGGTCCCAGCCCGGCTCCCCCGCCAGCTGCGCCGCCACCGCCGCACGTGACCCGCCCCCGTCGCGGCTTCCGCTGAGCTGCCTGTTCCGGAGCACAAACAATTTCGGCTCTGACGCGGGGTCTCTCGGGCCCCGGCGTCCTCTCCTCCCTGCCCCCCCTTCCGGGTACGAGAACTCAAAACAACTCGCTGACCTTCGGGCCGACCAGCTCCGGCTTCCACCGACTCCGCACGCCGCCCCAGCCCTGCAGCGGCTTCTAAGATTTCACTCCGCGCTGGGCTGGGGGAGGGGGTGGCTTCTCCGGGAGGGGGTGTCTCCGATCGAAAAAGGGCCACTTCACGCTCCTTCCCTTCCTCCGAAGTGAGTTTTTAGACTCTCCGAGGCCCTGGGGGAGCGCGAGCAGCCGCGCGCAAAGGACCCCCCTCTCCACGACGCGCCCCGCACATGCCGCCTTGTCTAGTGCGACCTGATTTCCAGGGTCAACGGCGGAGGGCCTGGCCGGCTTCGGAAATAGCACCAGGCGGTGGTCGGTAGCACCAGGCCGAACTGCGGCCAGGGGATTTTGCAAAGTAATAATGGTAGCTCCCACTCCCACGCTCTGATCAAGAAATTGAGGCATGGGGAAAAGGGCAAGTTACGTTACTTGCTCAGTTACCCAGCGAGTTGGGACTTGATGAGAATTGGAACCTGGGTTTCTCAGAGTTTAGGGTGGCTTAGTACAGCTGTGGTGTGCTGTAAGTATTCACCTTGGTATCAAAAGTACAGATTCATCTAGAAAGCCTGGTGTCCACTTGCGGGCTGTGTATTTGGCCTGGAGCACTTTGGCATATAGTAGGCACTCAATAAATATGTGGAATGAATGGGTGTCTGAATAACTGATTGACAGAATCATTGATGGCAAGTGATTTTTAGAGAAAGTCCTAACCATTGCTCCTTCTACGAGGATTGTCCTACCCTTATAAAAACTTACTTGTTTTTTGAGTGTTGGGAGGTAACAGGAAATTTTATGAAAAAATATATTAACCTCGTCCCCCCCTCCCTCCTAGCCAATCAGCCTGGCAAGCATTTGAACTTGCCGGGGCACATACCTGAAGCAGCTGCTACTTGGTCTCAGCCATTTCCCCCCACCTTTCTGCTTTTGCTCAGGGCCAGGCAGCCTGGAACTGCAATTGAAGCAATTCAAGAGGGAGGAGTGGGAACCTGCCAGACGGGGTTCATTGGCTTCTCTGGGACAAGCCTGGAGTGGGACAGCGTGGCTTAACAGCTCAGTGGTTATTTTTCAATTCAGGGACCACCCGGTGCAGCTTGCTTCGGAGTGGCAACCCTCGCCAGCTGTGAGGTCACATCTCAAGGAAGGCCGCCGTCCACTCCAACGGACAGCCCTGTGATGCCGGTCAGTGGGACCACATCTGTGATTTGGAGAGCTGCCACTGGTACTCCATGCCGACTGCCACTTCCTGTGGCCCAAGAGGATGAGATTAAAAAACATTCTTCGATTTGGATGGGCCAATAGAATGTATTTTGGTACCACACTGTTATCCCCACCCCACCCCCCTGGGTTTTCTAAACCTCCCCAGTTGTCCCTTCTGTGTCACTAATCCAGTAATCTGAAATGAGGACAAATTTCACTTTGGATCACCTGAAAGTAAACTTTCCAGTCTGATACATCCAACATCTGTTGACTACTGTGGTTTAAGTTCCCTATACTAGGAGAGCATGGGATAGGAAAAATGCTTCTTCTCTGTTTCTGATTATTGCCATAATCCGTCCTCCTCCTCCTTCTCCTCTCTGGCTCATTCCCCACCTCCTCCCTCTCTTTCTGACAGTTGTCTAGCTTGGCTTATGTTCCTATGATTATTGACCAAGAAATGAAAATGTGTATTTTCTCTCAGTTACAACCCAATCTGGATTACAAGGCTGGGTTGTCAGCTGCGTCTTTTATAGCTTGCTCTGAAGTGACCAGTAGGATCCTGTGACCTCAGCCTGAGGCCACATCACGTTAGAAGCATCCCATGATATCCAAGAAGGCCACAGGCCTCAATCCTGCATCGCTGGATTGTAGCTGAGAACACTCTCATCCTGTGCACCCTGTGTGCAGAAGAGACTGGTAGCAAGTGACACTAATCGGGAGGTTCGGGATGCTAATTTGATTTATTATCTGTGTACAGCCTGGGGAGGAGAGAAGGCTCATGGAAGTGTTCTAGGCTGATCATTCTGAATGTGAGCATTTATTTATCTGCAAAGCTGCCCAATGTCCCTGCAGGAAGTCACCAGAGCAGCAACCCCTGGCTGTACAGACAAAAGTCTCCCCTTTACATGGGCCTGCTTTTATTGTTTCCAACAGCTTTGTGCTTTCCCTGGGGGAAGAGGAGAGTCACTCAGCCAGTTTTCTTCCTCTTTTCTCACGCTGCAGAGGAAGTGATGTTGTGGAAAGAGTGGCGCTAACTCAGCCTGCGAGTCACATTGGACCCAGAGTTGGGAATAGCTGGCACTCCTGGGCCTCTCCTCCTCCAGGCCCCAAGAAGCCTCAGGCTGAATCTGAGCATGGGGATGGTTGGGCACAGGCAGGTAGAACAGAGCAAGAGAAGGCACACTTGAGAACCATTCCCTGCGGACAGGAGCCCTCAAGGTGTGGATGTTCTTGACCCCTTGAGCCCGTTCTTTTTAGATATACATGACAATCGAGTGTATTTAAACATATCACACGTACATGGATCACTTCCCATTCTGTGGTTGTGCATGATGTGGAGTTTCACTGGTCGCGTATTCGTATATGAACACAGGAAAGTCCTGTCCAGTTCATTCCACTGTCTTTCCTATTCCCACCCCCTTCCCTTCAGTCCCCTTGGTCTAAGCCAAAGAAAGCACTTCTGTATTTCCCTCCCCCCCTTATTGTGTGTTATCCGCATATCAGAGAGAACATTCCCCCTTTGGGTTTTGGGGATTGTTGAGTCTGCTCTTGGTTAGGAGTAAAACCTTCAAAGGATTTATGAAGCCCATCTCATGCATTCATCTTATTTTTCTATTTTTTTGGTTTTTTCGGTGTGTGTGTTGTGTGTGTGTGTGGCCTTGGAATTGGAACCTAGGGTTTCACGCATACAAGGCCAGCACTCTTATTACTGAGTACATCCTAGACTCTCATTCATTTCTTGGACATTTGTCGGTCACCCACCTCGTGCCAGGCCTGGCATGCAATGGTAAGCAAAGGAGACATCCATCGTCCCTGTCCTCATGGAACTTACATTCTACTTTGCTTGACACACAAAAGGTACAGAATGTGAGCCCTCCTGTCAGACCCTGTGGGTTCCACTGCCTTAACATCTCTCCTGGCCTCTTCCTCATCTAAGTGCCTTAGTTCAGATCCTTACGGGCTTTTTGATGAATAGTTAAACCTCTCTATTCAGACTCATCTCCGTCATTTTTTATTTTTCTTTTTGCCGTGCTGTGGATGCAACCCAGCTATATCTCCAGCCCGTTTTATTTTTTAATTTAAAAACAGGGTGTCTCTAAGTTCCCCAGGCCAGCCTTGAACTTGTGATGCTCCTGCTTCACCCTCCCAAGTAGCTGGGATTACAGAAAGGAGCCGCAGTGCCTGGTTTAATTCTTCTTTTTTAAAATCTCTTCCACCAGTCATTGCATTCACTGCTTGAACCAAGCAGTAAGGAAGGGAAGAAAAGGGGCTAGGGGTAGAGCTTAGTGGTACAGCATTTACCCAGCACATGCAAGGCCTGGGTGCCATCCCCAGCATGACAGGCAGTAAAGAAAACATGGGCCATACCCAGTGGTGCAGGCCTGTAATCCCAGCTACTCAGGAGGCTGAGGCAGGAGGATGGAAAGTTTGAGGCCAGCTTGGAGCTTGGGCAACTTAGCAAGATCCTGTCTCCAAAAAAAAAAAAAAAAAATAGCTGGGGATGTAGCTGAGTAGTACAGTGTTTGGCCCATATAAGGCCCAGGGTCCCATCCCCAGCACCAAAAAAAAAAAAAAAAAAAAATGCCTATCAGACATGTTAGTAGTAACATTATAGGTTACTATGAAGATTATCTGTTTTTGCTCCTTTTTCTTAGTAGGAAGATTCAAGGCAGAAAATTTAAACTGAAATGATTGCCTTCTCTTGCTATTTTCTTTTCTTTCATTTATTTACTTATTTATTTATTTTATATATATATATATATATATATATATATATATATATATATATATATATATATATATATATATTTTTTTTTTTTTTTTTTTTTGGTACCGGGGATTGAACCCAGGGGCATTCCACCACTGAGCCACATCCCCAGCCCTTTTTATATGTTATTTAAAGATAGGGTCTCAGGAGTTGGTTAGTGTCTCACTTTTGCTGAGGCTGGCTTTGAGCTCCAGATCTGTTGAGAGCCACAGCCGAGTCGGAATGGCCCCTGGCATTTTGCCAGAAGTAATGGTTGAGAGGCGAGCCATTAAGATGATGCTGGATTGATTCAATTGTATATCAGACCTTTACTGTCTGGTATGGGGCGGCTCTTGCTGCCTCGGCGCCCGCTACTTTGGAGTTCCCGTTGAGTTCTCAGGGGATTCCGAACTCCACCAGCACTCCAAGCACACTCCCCGGGAACTCTCTCCCACTCCACCGGGCTGCGCCCGCACTCACTCTCGGAACCCCGCGAGAACTCAACGGGAACTCCAAAGTAGAGGGCACCTGAGGCAGCAAGAGCCGCCCTATACCGGACAGTAAAGGTCTAATATACAATTGAATCAATCCATCATCATCTTAATGGCTCCCTCTCAACCATTACTTCTGGCAAAATGCCAGGGGCCATTCCGACTTGGCTGTGGCTCCCAACACAGATCCTCCTGCCTCAGCCTCCCTAGCCACTGGGAGTACAGGGGTGCCCCACTGTGCCTTTTTTTTCTTAATACTTAAATATTATTTATTTGAATCTGGTTATAGCCAGTGGTTAGAATAGGGTCAATCAAGACAGGTGAGCACCGGATAGGCTTGCTAAGTGCGTTTTCATGATTAAAAACTAAAACTATACGGTAAATATTCTAGTTTTCCGGGATGGCACAGTGAACAAACCTTTAGTGGTTTCAAATAGTAAGCATGTAGTCTATCTCATGACCCTGCGGGTCAGGAATTGGGACAGGACTAGGGTTCACTCTTTCCCGTGGGTTTCCTGGGGCAGCTGTGGAATCAGGTGGTGGGCATGCTGGGCTAGAGGGTCTAAGTCAGCCTCATGCCCACGTGTGGTGCTTTGGAAGGGAAGACGAGAAGGCTGAGCCCAACTGGAATTGGAAAATGTGCTTCTCAACTGGGGCCTGTCTAGCATGGTGGTCTTAGGATGGCAGGACTTCTTGCTTCGTGGGCCAAGTCTTACAAAGTGTTCTGGAAGGCCCAGACTGAAGCTACGCTAGGCATATAGTTCACTTCTGCTGATTCCCTTAGTTCAGTGTCACAAACCCACCCAGGTTCAAAGTCAGGGGACCACATAAGGGCATGAAGAGCAGCAGGCAGGGGCCATGAGGGGTAACTGGCTATCACTTCCAACATCTGTGCCTTTTAGTCCTGGGGGAGAAGGCCAAGTGCCACCACATGGATGGGGAAGCTCAGATGCATTACTGAACATTGTGAGTATTCCAAGAGCCCAGTAGTGTGGTACATGGCTATAATCCTGGTGACTCGGAAGGCTAATGCAGGAGGATCACAAGTTCGAAGCCAGCCTCAGCAACCTAGCGAGGCCCTTGTGTGACTTAGTAAGACCTGTCTTAAAAGTTTTAAAACAGTATTCCAAGAAATCCTGAGTGGGGAGCAGGGATGGAAAGATTTGGGGAATACCAATTCACCTCTGCAGAGTGTCTGAGAGCCAAGTTCCTGATCTTTGAATGTCAAACCCTAGTCCTGGTTCAAATCCGGCCTCTTGGGCTCTTGAACTTAGAAAAAGTCTCAGAGTCCTCTGAGGGAACTCCTATAATTATCTCTATTTTTCTATATGAGGAAACTTAATTAAATTGCTCAGAGTCACAGCTCAAAAACGATACAGCTGGAAGTTGAAGCCAGATATTTCTAGTGCCAAAGTAGTAGGTCATTGTACAGTTTACACTTTAAGTAACTTTCCTGAGGTCACAAAGAAAAACCAGAAATACAATTCATCATCCATTCATGGGGGAAAAAATCCAAAACATTTAGCAAACTCAGAAGAGAATAGAATTCCTGCATCTGATAAAGGGTCTGCATAAACCAAAGTCACAACAAACATTGTATTTAATGGTAAAATATTGAAAGCTTTCTCCCTGAGATCAAGAATTAGACAAGGATGCCTGCTACCACTCCTTCTATTCATTATTATACTGGCACTTGTAGCCTCTGCAATAGAGCAAGAAAAGCTGGGCCTGTAATCCCACACCTTGTAAGGCTGAGGCAGAAGGATCGAAAGTTCAAAGCCAGCCTCAGCAACTTATTGAGACTGTCTCAAAAAAAAAAAAAAAAAAAAAATGAAAAGGGCTGAGGGTGTAGCTCAGAGGTAATGAGCACCTGGGTTTAATCCTCAGTTTCCAAACAAACAAACAAACAAAAAAGGATGCAGATTGGATTGATAGAGAACTGTCATTATTTGCAGATGACATGGTTGTACACACAGAAAATCCCAAAAAACCTACAAGGGAACTATTAGAAGTAATAAATAAATTCAACAAGGTCACTGAATTTAATGTAGAGTTGTTATGAGAATTCAGTGAGATCTGGGCACAGTGGTGCACACCTGTAATCCCAGCAGCTCCAGAGGCTGAGGCAGGAGGATAGTGAGTTCAAATCCAGCCTCAGCAAAAGCAAGGTAGCAACTCAGTGCCAAAAAAAAAAAAAAAAAGAATTGAATGAGAAATTTACAACACGTACTAAAACTTTATCTGTCCCTGGCCTGTGACCTTGGTGACACTCCCCCCCATCCCCCCCCCCCCCCCCCCCCCCCCCCCCCGTTTTCCTTCATAGCCTGCCTTCCTCCTCTGCCTCTGGGTTTCTTTCCTGATTTCCGCTTAGGCTTTCTCTCCTATCCTTTTGGCCACGTTCAAGGTCCTATCTATGATCTGGGCTGCATTGTGTCCTATGTGGATGGCACCCACAGTGGTTGTCTGACACCCTCGTCATTCCTTCCTGGGATGCTATCACTGACACAGTCTTCTGTCCTCTGGCCTCCTGTCTTGCTCCCTTTACAGCCATCTGTCTCACAGTCCCACAGTGATATCTGTTTTGTTTTGTTTTCTTTCTTTTTTTGTTTTTGGTGCTGGGGCCTGAACCCAGGGTGCTTTACCATGGAGCTACATCCTCATTCCTTGCTAAATGGCTGAGTGTCTCCCTAAATTGCTGAGGCTGACCTTGAACTCACTATCCTCCAATCCTCCAGCCTCAGCCTCCTGAGCCACTGGGAATATACACCATGGCTGGCCCCCGGTGATATTTCTCAAATGCAAACCTGATTCTTTCCCCAATTAAATTATTTGAAGACCTTGAGATACCTTGAGTAAGTTCCTGTCCTTGGCATGCTGCTCCTGAATCACCCTCCTGCTCTCTCCTAATGCGCCAGGCTTGCCATCTCTTACTTTAACGCCTGTCTTAATTTGAGTATCTCTAAAAGCTGACCTTGAGCTAAGGATTATGGGGCATAAGAGAGGTGACCTCCAGAACACAGCAAGGGAACGGGAATTGAGACAGGGAGGGGAAATGGCTAGCAGAGCTGCATTACTGAGCGGGTCACTTGCTGATGGTGGCAATGGGGCCTCAATCCTGCTGGTGACCTTTTGGAATCCAGTATGGCACACCCTTCAGGACTGTCCTGGAGAGGGATAAGGTAGTGGGACTATTTATCTTCCAACTTCCATCCAGGGGTATTCTGGAAAATCAGTGTTTTTTTCCTTTGGGTACCAGGGATTGAACCCAGGGCTGCTTAACCACTGAGCCACCTCCTCGGCCCTTTTTATTATTTATTTAGACACAGGGTCTCACTGAGTTGCTTAGGGCCTTGCTAAATTGCTGAGGCTGGCTTTGAACTTATGATCCTCCTGCCTCAGCCTCCAGAGCCACTGGGATTACAGGCGTGCGCTACTGCACCTGGCATTAAACCAGCTTTAGGGAAGCACAAAAGAAGACCCAATGAGAAGTGTTTGCCAATTGCCACTGTATAAATATTCCCACCGGAGCTGATGGCAGGCCACCAGCCATTTCACAATTGGCTTGCAAATTTTCAGAATATTTAACAATCCGGTTCTCCAGAGGGAGTGAAACGGCCCCAGTTTAGCACTGTTCTCATTCCTCATTAGCTAAAGATCATTTCTGGAAGTCAAATATGGTGGCCACCTGAGCATGCTTCAGAGCGTTGGGGTCTGGAGAACACCCTCAGGTGGCGCTGTGGAAAGTCCTCATTGTGTTTGGGAAGTCTTCTCGGGTGCCTTCTAGGGTGGCATGGGGCATCCCCACAGGTGTGAACAATTGTTTGCAGATGCATTTGCTTCTCCTTGGAATGCCTGCTCTTTCCTAGTCACTTGCTGAAGTCTGCTTTGTTTTTTTTTTTTTGTACCAGGGATTGAACTCAGGGGCCTTCGATCACTGAGCCATGTCCCCAGCCCTATTTGGTATTTTATTTACAAACAGGGTCTCAGTGAGTTGCTTGGCACCTCAGTGTTGCTGACTCTGGCTTTGAACTTGCAATCCTCCTGCCTCGGCCTCCTGAGCCGTCGCAGGGATGACAGGCATGCGCTATACCTCTCAACTCCCTTGTTGAACTCTTGCTCATCTTTCAGTCCTCAGTTACAGTGCCACCACCTCCATGAAGCACGTCCCGCAAGCTGTCCTTGCTCTCATCACATCACTAATTCACACCATTCACGTGACTTGGTAGAGGTTACCCCCCCCACACACACAGGAGTCCAAGGTGCAGGGGCCAGGAACTTTATCAATTCCTTTCCACCCAGGGGACCTTGTCCTCTAACTTTGTACCCTCAGTGTTTAACCCAGTTCTGGGCACAAGTGCAGTTACCTAGCCTATATGTGGCTCGCCCCACCCACCCCAGCAATGGCTGAGTCCAATCAGCCCCACTTCCCATCCCCATCTCTGGTTCTCAATCAATCAGCGGGGCTCCCCCCACCTTTCCTGCTGCTTCCCATCCATTTCCTAAGAGGACTTTCGGCAACAAGCAGGTGCTTGCTTCCCCGCGAAGGTGTGAGCGACCATATTTTTGAAGCAATGATCAGGACACGTGATCTGACACATGTTCCAACACATGGTGTGACAATGGGCACAATAGTTTCCAGCCCCACTGTCTCAGCAGATCCAGGATGCGGGGCTCTGTGCTGGCAAAAGCCAGGCGCTGCCACCTTGCCCTGCACACCCAAAGCAGGCAGGAGCACTGTTTGAAAGACCTGGAGCGATCATAGGGAACAGGGAAAAAAATCGTGGCAGAAACAAGCGCTCATTAAGGCCATATGCTCTATTTCTAATCGATGGCTCTTAGAAGTCATTCCCGACATTTCATTCATTTTTATGCTTCCCCTTCAGGGGCAGGAAGATCAGCGTTGCTAGCCGCGTTTGGAGATGAGGGTATTTAGAAACAGAGAGGTGAGCAGGCTCAGCTCCAGTCCCGGAGTGAACCAGAGCCGCCCTAGCCTGGCATCCCCGATCCCGACTTGAGCTTCTGTGCCAACATCCCTTGGGGCCCATTTCCTCGCTAATTTGCATAAATCATCAACATTTTTTTTTCCCAAGCTTGTGCTGAGAAAGCCCCTTTTCAAACAGCGGAAACTCCCTTTGCCTTCTGTCGCCTTAGTTTGATTTTATGAACCAAATTCTTTTACTTCAACACGTAGACTTGCTATTTTCCCTTCCGTGGAGCCCTTTTCAAAAGAGGTCGTGACCTTTGCTTCTAGATGCAATGGAAACGGGCGAGCCCCCGAGTGAAATAAAGCAGATGATCTGGAGACCGTGGAAGGCGTCATTTCAACTAATGTTCAAAATACCACACGGTTGATTATAAATCTTGGCTCCTGGCAGGTTATCAGAAAAATCAGGATGGCTAAATGCTGTTACCAGGGTTGAACCCTGTTGAGGTGGGGCACGTGACTAGGACTGGGAGAGCCAATTCGTGGGGTCAGAAAGAAGAAACTGGACATACTGGGGCCACACAAGTTTTTGCGAGATTTGTTTAGGAATCTGTAGCAACTCAGAGCTGACGTTGATGATATGGGAGCTGGGGCTTCTAATTACCAGCATAACGACATAATTACTCACAACCCTTTCACATCTTTAAGACATTTTCAGCCCATGATCTCATAGGCCTGATGGTCCTCAGGTGATTGCAGTCTTGAGATCTCTGCCTATGACCTGTGTTTCCTGGGGACCCAGGTCACACTTAGCATGTTGCCGATGCTCAAGGAATTGTAATAATCCTCTGGAGAGTTCAGACAAAAAAACACAAAACCAATTCTGCCACGTATTTGGGAAAAGCTTTTCCTCCCTGTTAGGCAAATAATAATTATCAAAATAATTTGTGAAGCCAGGTGCTGTGGTGCAGACCTGTAATCAAAGTGGCTTGGGAGGCTGAGGCACGAGGATGGCGAGTTCAAAGTCAGCCTCAACAAAAGTGAGGCCCCAAGCAACCCAGTGAGACCCTGTCTCTAAATAAAATACAAAATAGGGCTGGGAATGTGGCTCACTGGCCGAGTGCTCCTGAGTTTAATCCCAGGTACTCATCCCCCCGCAAAAAAAATTTGTGGGGCTGGGGATGTGGCTCAAGTGGTAGCATGCTCACCTAGCATGTGTGAGGCACTGGGTTCGATTCTCAGCACCACATAAAAATAAAGATATTGTGTCCACCTAAAAGTAAAAAATAAATATTAGAAAAATTGTGGCTTCTCTGTTTAGCCATGAGGAAAAAAGAAAAAGGAGTGACATCTATTCTAAATCTTCAGTAAAATACAATTCAGCATAAAGAAGACTTGTCTGCATGGTATAGTCTCTTACTTTATTCTTATCAAATTATTTAGCTATTGTTACAATTATGCATTATAATAACAAAAGTCTTAAACACACTCAAATCAGGAACTCAAACTCTGGATTTTCTGCTCCTGGGTGTGTAAGGGGTTGGGGTTCCTCTGATCTCAGGTGAATTTGGCTGCACGTCGGGACTTGGGTCCAGTTCTTTTCCATGTAACTCCTCCTTTACCTTGAGCTAGCAACTGTCTTGGGAGGCTTTTTAAATATGTTTTTTACTTGTAGGTGGACACAATACCTTTATTTTATTTTTATGTGGTGCTGGGGTTCGAACTCAGTGCCTCGTGCATGCCAGGCGAGCGCACTACCACTGAGCCACAAGCCCAGCGCTGGACCATTCTTTTCTTGGGGCAGATCCCGGGAGAGCAAAAGACAGATCAGACAGGCGGAGTGCCTGGGAAGCCTTTCTCTGAGAACACGTCTGCTCATAGTCCATTGGCTAAAGTAAGTCACACAATCTAACCAAAGATGGTAGGACAGGAGTGCAGGCCAGACCGCGAGAGGAAGGGACAGAGTGACTTTTGTTTGGTACCACAGATTGAACCCAGGGGTGCTTAACCACTGAGCCCCATTCCCAGTCCTTTTTAAATTTTATTTAGAGACAGGGTCTCACTGAGTTGCTTAGGGCCTCACTAAATTGCTGAAGCTGGCCTTGAACTTGTGATCCTCCTGCCTCAGCCTCCCAAGCTGCTGGGATTACAGGCATGTGCCACCACAACTGACAGGAGTGATAATTTGCTGAATGGTATTCCAGCCACCTGCAATTATCATCCCTAATAGCCTGTGTTATGGACTGAATTTTGTGTCCCACCAACCCTGAACTTTAGGTGTTGAAGGCCTAACCTCAGAATATCATTGTATTTGGAGATTAGGACTTTAAAGGGATGATTAAACTGGGCACAGTTGCATATGCCTGTAATCCAAGCTACTTGGAAGGCTGAGACAGGACATGGCAAGTTTGAAGCCAGCCTCAGCAATTTAGTGAGACCCTGTCTCAAAATAGAGTAATAATAAAAAGGACTGGAAGTATAGCTCGTGATAGGACATCCTTGGGCTTAATCTCCAGTGTTGGGGGAAAAAAAAAGATGAATAAGTTAAAAATGAGGCTGTTAGAGAAGATCCCAATCCAGTTTGAGTGATGTCCTTGTAAAAGGAGAAAATTTGGACACAGGGTATTCTGTACCCAGGGGAAAAAAGATGTGAGGATTGATCAAGAAGGCAGCCATCTGCATGCCAACAAAAGAGGACTAAGAAGGAACCAGCCCTATTGACATCTTGGTCTCAGATTTCTAGCCTCCAGAACTGTGGGGAAAGTTCTGTTTAAGCCCTCAGTCTCTGGAGTTTTCTTTCTTTCCTTTTTTGTGGTACTGGGTATTGAAACCAGGGGTGCTCTACCACTGAGCCACATCCCCAACCCTTTTCATTGTTTATTTTGAGACAAGGGTCTTGTTAAATTGCTGAGGCTGGCCTTGAACTTTTAATCCTCCTGCCTCAGCCTCCCAAGCCACTGGGATTACAGGCATGTGCCACCGTGCCTGGCTTCTGGAGTTTTCTTATGGCAGCCCAACCAAACCAATGTAACCTGTAATCCCCTCTTAGGTCAGCTGTGTCCTACTCATTTTGCTGTCCCCCTCACAGTACTTATTACATTACCTTTTGTACATATTTATGTGTATTTTATTTTATTTTTGGTACCAGGGATTGAACTCAGGGGCACTTAACCACTAAGCCACATCCTCAGTCCTCTTTTATATTTGATTTAGAGACAGGGTCTCCCTGCGTTGCTTCAGGCCTTGCTAAATTGCTGAGGCTGGCTTTGAACTTGCAATCCTCCTGCCTCAGCCTCCCCAGCCACTGGGATTATAGATGTGCACCACCGCGAGCCCGGCTATGTGTATTTGTTGAATGAATGAGTGAAAATTCTGTTTCAAAATCAAGAATTATGTGCTTGTGAGCCAGAACTTCTGATTGCGAGTGTGAGAAATCTGTCTAAACTTGTTTAAACAAAAATGGAATTATTTTTGAGTCAGATGGATGGGAATGTTCTAGAGCAGCTTCGTTGTTGTCTCTTGATTTGCGGTGCTGGGAGAGAAACCAGGGCCTCATGCATGCTAGGTAAGTGCTCTGTCACGGGACTACACCACCAGCCCTGGGGTAGCTTCTATCATCTAAGGAGTGATTCCAGGAACCAGGTCTCAGGTGTTGGCACAGGGACACACACCTCTCACGGAGGCCTTGTTCTTACAGAGAACGTGGCTACCAAGAGAAAGGTGTCAGCAGGAAGATTTCTCAACCCCGATGCTCATCTTACAATATGGCTTTGACACTCCTTCCACTCAGAGGCAAAGTCTGTATTCTCTGCTCTTGAATCTGGGTGGGCATGTGACTACAGTGGAAATGCCGCTGTGGGACTGCCAAGGCTAGTCATGAAGGACTGTATGGCTTCTGCTTTGTTGGCTGGAACATGGCGTCTGAGGCAGCCATGCTGCAAGGAATCCCTGGCCACATGCAGAGGCTCTGTGCACATGTCTGGCCCAGAGCCCCCACTGAGGTCTCAGCTAACAGCCAGCACAAACCACCACTTGTGAAGATACTTCTGGATCATTCCAGCTTGCAGTCATCCAGTCCAGTCCCTCCTGTCTTTGACTCCTGTGTGTTGAGGTCCCAGATATTCGGGAACAGAGATAAGCCATCTTCGTGTGTCCTGCCAGGGTTCCTGACCCACAGGATCTGTGAGTGGGAGGAAATGATGGTTTCATGCCTCTGTGCCTTGACATACTTTACCACGTGGCAATAGTACGTGGGATAAAGAGCCCAGGATGACATCTTTACAACTACCCTTCTACTTCCTCTGTAGAAAATTCTGGAAAAGTTCTCCAACAGGGCAGCTTGGGCCACATATGTACTCCTCAAGCCAATGGCTCTGTCTAGGGGAAAGGAGAGTAACTCTAGCTTAGGTTATGTATTAATTCCCGAGGGGGTAGGAGGGATGTCACCACTGCCACAGTATGGAAGCCCCAGGGCAGAACTTGCTCCCCAAGGACAATCAGAACTAGGGTATAATAATATATTCCATGTTGACCAAAATAATAGCTGTGTGCTATCATCTTTATTTGGTCACGTTTTGGTTTTCTGGAAGTTTAAGATAGTTTCCTTTAAAAAAAGATTGGAAGCCAGGCCCCCTGTGGTGCTGGGATTAAACCCAGGGTCTTGCACATGCTGGCCAAGCCCTCCGCCTACTGAGCCACATCCTCAGCTTGTGGAAGGTAAGATATTCAGAGGAGAACTGCTACCAGACATTGAACCCAGGGGCTCTTAACCAATGAGCTACATCCCCAGCCCCCCATCTTTCTTTTTTAAATTTTATTTAGAGACAGAATCTCACTGAGTTGCTTAGCACCTTGCTAAATTTCTGAGGCTGGCCTCAAACTTGCCATCCTCCTGCCTCAGCCTCCCAAGCTTCTGGGATTGCAGGTGTGTGCCACCAAGCTCGGCACTCAGCTCTTGTTATTTTGTTTTGAGGCAGGATCTCACTAAATGGCCCACGCTGGCCTCAAACTTGCCATCCTCCTGCCTCAGCCTCTCAAGTAGCTGGTGTGCACCAAATATGCACCCAGCTCTGAGGACATTTTTGCGCCTTGCTGACCAGTTGTTAAGGACTTGTTAAAATACTTAATTTTAGTCATTGTTGTGGTTTGGATGTGAGGTGTCCCCCAAAAGCTCACAAATGAGACAAGGCAAGAAGATTCAGAGGAGAAGTGATTGGGTTGTGAGAGCCTTAACCCAATCAGTGAATTGATCCCTGATGGGATGAACTGAGTGGTCACTGGAGGCAGGTGGGTGTGGCTAAAGCAGGCGGCATTGGGGGCGTGGCTGTGGGGTATATATTTTGTACCTGGAGAGTGGAGTCTCTCTGCTTCGTGATCACCATGTGAGCTGCTTCCCTCTGCCACACTCTTCCTCCATGATGTCCTGCCTCACCTGCAGCCCTGAGGAATGGAGCCAGCCACTTATGGACTGAGACCTCTGAAACCATGAGCCCCCAAATAAACTTTTCCTCCTCTACAGCTGTTCTTTGTCAGGTCTTTTGGTCAGAGCAGCAAAAGAGCTGACTGAAACATTCTCCTTTTCCTCTGGAATAGTCACACATTCATACCAATCACACACAATATGCACACACAAATATTCAATGTATTTTTCATATATTTCAAAAACAACCAAATTTTTTCTTTTCTTTTCTTTTTCTGAAAGCCAGCAATAATTTTGCGGCCTAGAAAAGTTTCTAGGGCTAATATTCTCTATCAGAGGTTGACCAGCTTTTTCTGTATAGGGCCAGAGAGTGAGTAGTTTAGGCTTTCCAAGTCGCATGTTTCTGTCGCAGCTACTCAGCTTTGCCATTGTAGGGCAAAAGCAGTTACAGATAATATTAAAAAGAATGGGTGTGGCTATGTTTCAATAAAACTTTATTTACACAAACAGGCAGCGGGCCAGATTGGGTACACGCACTGTAGTTTGCTCTGGAATCTTTAGCAGCATTGTCCAATAGGAATATAATGCAAGCCGCATAACTTTCTGAAGGGAGAGGAGGGGTCTCCCCAGCATCCAATCCTACATTCAGAAGGACCAGGTCCCTGGTGCAGGAGAAAGCATTCAAGCTGAGCATCAGAGAGATGCAGGCGCTTGAGGCACAAAGTTCTCAGATGAGAGTGAACTGTCTACTGCAGCCAACTCAAAGGGAGAACAATGAAATAAGGGACATACTAGGTCACTGGATATTTTTACAATGTTGCTGGATCAAGACTTGCCTGAAGCAGGAGATCTACCTTTGAACTTTTAAGTTATGTGCTCCAGTGCATCCTCCAATAAGTATTTAAGTCCGTTTCAGGGGGGCACTTTCTAGTTGTCCTGCCAGCAAATAACAGATCCAACAATTAAACTAATCATCCCAGCACTTCTCTGAATACTGAATAGTTTACTATAAGAACCAAGATTAGCAGAGGTGCAGAGATTGTCATTTAAAGTGCATCTTGGGCTGGGGGTGCAGCTCAATGGTAGAGGGCTTGCCTGGCGTGCATAAGGTCCTGTTCCAAACCCAGCATTGCAAGCAATCAAGTGCTCAGAAAGCATCTCATCCATCTTGTCGCTGTGTCTTGGATTCTACTGGAGGTGAGTGAGCTATCAGAGGCTAAATAATAATACCCAGCACCAAGGTCATGACCACCTTACATTTCTCAAGGATTTTAGTGGTTACCAAATCCCGGTCTGTCATGAAAAAGGCCTTTCGTTTTGGCTTCTTACAGTTTCAGGGGTCTCTTAATTCTTTCCACTTCTCTTCTTGGTAGTTTATGGCATTCAAAAAACAACGATTACCACAGGCTTCTTTTTCTTTCGGCCTTTCCAGAAAGAAACCTAAATGCTGGTATTATTTTCCACTTTTAATCACTGCTTGACAGAGATGGAAAGTTAAGTCACATGTAAAATTGCTTTTGTGTTTTGTAGTTCTTTTCACTATTTTGGAAAAAAAGAAGGAGTTCAATGGCTAAAATGTGGGTTGACACCAAACCCCAAACATCACAAGTCGTAATGGCAACCATGTGTTATTCCTGAGAGTATGCACTTAATTTGTTTGAGGAGAAGAAAATATAGCATTGCTCAACTTGTACGTGAAGCGAGCTGGAAAGTTCCAAAGACATTCTGGGATGGATTATTATTTCAGGTATCTCAAAATTTTAAAAATACATATTTTGTAAAAACTTTAGATGTAGATAGTAATAGGAATACTTGAGGCAACTACCTTTCCCAAACTTACCCACCCTATCTCCATTCTGGGGATTGAACTCGGGGGTGCTTTACTACTGAGCTACTTCCCCACCATTTTTTATTTTTATTTTTCGTACTGGTACCAGGGATTGAACCAGGTAGTGCTTAACTACTGAGCCCCATCCCCAGCCCTTTTATATATTTTATTTTGAACTAGTTCTCACTAAATTGCTTACAGCCTCCTAAGTTGCTGGGGCTGGCTTTGAACTTGCCATCCTTCTGTCTCAGCCTCCCGAACCACTGGGATTACAGATCTGTGCCACTGTACCCCCTCCATCCCAGCCCTTTTAAAATTTAATTTTGATGTGGGACATAGTGGCGCACACCTGTAATTCTCAGTGGCTTGGGAGGCTGAGGCAGGAGGATTGCAAGTTTAAAGGCAGCCTCAGGAAAAGCAAGGCCCTAAGCAACTCAGCGAGACCCTGTCTCTAAATAAAATACAAAGTAGGGCTGGGGATGGGGCTCAGTGGTCGAGTGCCCCTGAGTTCAATCCCTGGTACCAATAAATAAATAAATAAATAAATAAATAAATAAAATAAGTTAATAAATAAAATTTTATTTTGAAACAGGGACTTGCTAATTTGCTCCGGCTGGACTTGAACTTGTGATTCTCTTGCCTCAACCTCCGGAGTGGCTGGATTGCAGGCATGCACCATGGTGCCCGTCTTCCCAAAACTCTTGAGTCATAAAACATGTGTCTCAGAGTTGGAAGGCTGGGGATACCCTCAGGCACATGTGGCTGGTCCTGCTGCCTTCTGCCTGGATTGTCTTCAAAGCCACGAGGCCAGTCTGTGACTCTCTGAGCAGCTGCCAAGAAAAGGAGACAGAAACAGGGGGCTGCAGCACGACCGGGTGGAGAAGGCTGAGTCCAGTCCCTCTCCCCAGCGCCTTGTGTTTGTGCCACGACCAGAGCAGGACCCACCCCTGGGAACAGAGGAGTTAAGGTTTTGGGGAGAATCAGGCCTCCAGCCAGCACTAATTCTTCTCCTTCTAGTGCCAGAGGTCTCAGGTAGCCCAAGGTGGGAGAGGAATGAACTTGGGGATCCACTTTGTTCCAGGTTCCAGAATTTTCGACCACTAAATCATGATTCCCTGGCAATGGCCAGCAAACTTCTCTGGGTATGTGCCCGTTGAGTGCTTGCTCAGGGCCTCCAATCAGAGCTGGGTTTGGAAGCACCCCAGCCCCAAGTTGTACAATGGCCAGGAATTCTTTTTAAAAAATTGTTTTTCTTAGTTGTAGTTGAACAGAATACCTTTATTTTATTTATTTAGTTTTATGTGGTGCTGAGGATTGAACCCAGGGCCTTGCATGTGCTAGGGGAGTGCCCTGCTGCTGAGCCACAACCCCAGCCCCAGGAATTCTTGTTAGGTCACAAACTGGTATGCAAAGACCAATGTCCTTTATTTTCCTGAAACTAAAATTATCTTCGCAAATGAGCCAATCTCATCCAGATCAGACTGCCTGTTTTTTTTTTTTTTTTTTTTTGGTACCAGGGATTGAACTCAGGAGCACTTAACCACTGAGCCCCATCCCCAGCCCTATTTTATATTTTATTTAGAGACAGGGTCTCAGTCAGTTGCTGAGGGCCTCGCTAAATTGCTGAGGCTAGCTTTGAACTCCAGATCCTCCTGCCTCAGCCTCCCGAGCCACTAGGATTACAGGCATGTGCCACTATGCCCACCTATTTCCTTGGTATTACCCCAGTTCAGAAGCATCTGGACTCTCAGGAAGTGCTTGTTAACAATCATACACAATTCAGTCAAAAGGAGCCATAAACCTAGTCTTCGTGGGCTTATGTTCAAGACCAGGCAAGAGAAGGTGAAGAAGGAAATAGCAGTCACCAGGGTGTCACAGAATAGTCCCCCAAATGTGACAAAGTTCTTATTATTGTCCCTTAGAGTTTGTGGTCTTTGTAAATCCAAAGTGAAAAAGGAGAAACTCGAGGTTGAGAAGTGAGTGAAGGGGACCTAGTCCCAAGACTTTTCTGTGGTCCCTGAGGCCACCAGTGTTTCTTGCAGCTGAAGTCTGAGAAGTCAGACAGGAGGCTGCTGCTCATACCAACCCTGCCTTCGCCCTGACATGGCACTTCCACGGCTCTCCTCCATGCTGCTTGGGAGAAGCCTCAGAAATTCTGAGAGAGCCCGGCACACAGTGGTGCTCGCCTCCATACCAGAGCCTCAGGAGGCTGAGGCAGGAGGATCGTGAGTTCAAAGCCAGCCTCAGCAACAGAGAGGCCCTAAGCAACTCAGTGAGACCCTGTCTCTAAATAAAATACAAAATAGGGCTGGGGATGGGGCTCAGTGGCTGAGTGCCCCTGGGTTCAATCCCCAGTAAAAAAAAAAAAAGAAAGAAATTCCGAGACAGGAGGAAGAACAGGGAGCTGGCAGCCCAAGAGCCAGCTGTGCTGTGCCAGGGTTTGCTGACTTGTTACAGAGAACCATGACTCACTGGGTCCATGACTAGAAAGTCCGTGTGGTAAGTGCATCCAGGAACTTGGGCACCCTGAACAATTGTGTCCGTTAATAATGCATGAGGGCCTGAGGCCGCGGCTCAGTGGCAGAGCACTTGCCTAGCACGTGTGAGGCCCTGGGTTTGATCCTCAGCAGTGCAAAAATAAATAGAATAAAGGTATTGTAAAAAAAAAAAGTTTTTTTCTTAAAAAAAAAAAAAAGGAATGCGTGAGGGTGCAAGTAACTGAGAACTCAGTGAACAGCCCCCTGAGCAAATTGAAAGGTGATTTTTCTCACAGAAGAAGTCAAGAATTAGATGTCTCTGCAAGCTCAGTGACTTAAAGCATCAGGACCAGAATTTCTGAAATTCTCTTGAACTTTCTTTGTGGTTTCATGGACCCTTTTATCCCCCTTTAAACTGGGAATCCATCCCAGGGGTGTTCCAACACTGAGTCACATCCCCACCCCTTTTTATTTTTACTTTTTATTTTGAGACAGGGTCTTGCCAAGTTATTGAGGCTGGCCTCCAAGTTGCAATCCTCCTGCCTCAGCCTCCCAAGTTGCTAAGATTACAGGCATGCATCACCATGCCTAGCTCTGGAGGTTTCAAAATGGCTGCAACAGCTCCAACACAGTCAAGGCAAGAAGGTGGGGAAATGGGACAACATCGAAAATAAATCTGTTCCTTTTATAAAGAAGTGAAATCTTTCCAAGAAACCTTTCAGAACACTTCAACTTATGACCCAATAGCTGACAATGGGTCACATGGTCATATATAAACCACAAAGGACACCAGGAAAGTAAGCTTTTGGCCCTTCCACTTTATATCTTGAGGCTAAGTTGGAACAACGGTTTGGAAGTGGGTGTTGCTTTACCTTCCTGTCAAAACAGAACCTGAGCAAAGGACTTAGACGTAGAGGGCTTATGTCGCCTTTTTTTGGCACCAGGAATTGAAACCAGGGGTGTTTAGCACTGAGCCCCATCCCCAGCCCTTTTTTTTTTAATTTTGTTTTTTTGGTGGTGCTGGGGATTGAACCCAGGCCCTTGTGCATACAAGGCAAGCACTCTACCAACTGAGCTACAACCCCAGCCCCCCCGCCAGCCCTTTTATATTTTTATTTAGAGACAGGGTCTCAGTCAGTTACTTAGGGCCTTGCTAAATTGTTGAGGCTGGCTTTGAACTCGAGATCCTCCTGCCTCAGCCTCCAGAGCCAATGGGATTACAGGTGTGCACCACACCACCATGCTTGGCTATGTGGCTTATTTGGAATAATCCTTGAAGCACAGCAAGAAGTCCAGGCAGGTTACCCCTGTGCGCAGGTGGGGCTCTTTCCACTGGGCACCCTCTGAGAGAGTTTCTGAGACATTCTACATGCTCTCTCCCACCTGTGACATGTAACCAAAGATTCCCAGTCCCCATTGGTTGAGTTTCCTCATCTGGGCAAGTTTGCTGTGGCATTTCCAGCAAGTACCCTGGTACCAAAGAAATTCTAGAGGTACCAGGCGCAGGGATGCACGCCTGTCATCCCAGCTACCACTCTAGAGGCTGAAGCAGGAGGATCGAGAGTTCAAGATCAGCCTCAGCAAGTGAATGGCAACCTGTTTCAAAATTTAAAAATATACAAAGGGCTGAGGATATAACTTAGTGGTAGAACACCCCTGGGTTCCATTCCCAGTACTAGAAAAAAAGGGAAAGAAAACAAATAGAAAACCTTTAGGCAAAGAAAAGAGAACCAAACACGGCATGCATTCTAGAAACTTCACTGCAGCTGCAGGTGAGCTCAGGGGTACTCTGAGGGGATTGGGGGATGGGCATCATACTGTATGCCATGGTCACTGACAGTCCTTGCCAGACTTTCTATCTTCCCTTCCTCTGGGCCCAGTGATCCATGACCCCCAACTACGGCCCCTGAATTCAGCCTTCTCCCTACAATGTCCTTCTCTATATCCTCCCTACAGTGTCCTTCTCATTTTCTGGCTCTTTCTGTGTTCACACAGGCCCTGTCTCAAAGTAAAAGAAAAAGGGCTGGGGCGTGGCTCAGTGGTAGAGCATTTATTTGCCAAGAACGTGAGAGGCCCTGATATCCCTAGTGCAATAAATAAATAAGAACTAATTTAATACCAATATAGTTACAATATAGCAATATCATGTATATAGCTTCACAGAGTTCATCATGAACCTCTAGATGCATCATTTTGTTCAAAACTCACAACACAGGCCTGTCATCCCAGCATTTCGGGAGGCTGAGGCAGGAGGATCATGAGTTCAAAGCCAGCCTCAGCAACTTAGCGAGGCCCTAAGCAACTCAGTGAGACCCTGTCTCTAAATAAAATCCAAAATAGGGCTCGGGATGTGGCTCAGAGGTTCAGTGCCCCTGGGTTCAAGCCCTGGTCCTGGGAGTGCTGGGGAGCTCAGTGGTAGAGCACTTGCCTAGCAGGTACAAGGCTCTGGAGTTCCATCCCAAGCATCTTGACAAATGGAATGGGATAAAAATGACACCGTGTGATTTCTGTGGCCTGGTAGCAAACTGGCTACCCCCACCCTCTCTTTCTCTCCTCGCCATTAGAACCCAGCTGCCATGCCAGACTATGAGGAAGCCTAGGCCACATGCAGAGGCCATGGGTTCCAGTTGACAGCCCCAGATGAGGTCACTGATGACAACATCATACTTGTCAGGAGGAGCCCTCACATAATCTCAGGTTCCAATTTTCAAGCAAGCCTGGGTGACACCAAGTAGCTGTTCCGGCCAAGTGCTGCTGAAATCACAGATTTGATGACCAAGATCAATATTATGGACCAGGTGTAGTAGCTGCACGCCTGTCATCCCAGTGGTTAAAGAGGCTGAGGCAGGAGGATAGCAAGTTCAAAGCCAGCCTCAGCAACTTAGAGAGGCCCTAAGCAACTTAGTGAGACCCTGTCTCTAAATAAAATACAAAATAGGGCTGGGGATGGGGCTCAGTGGTCGAGTGCCCCTGAGTTCAATTCCTTGTGCACTCTTATCCCCCCCCCCAAAAAAAAAAATATATATATATATCAAGGAAACAGAAATCCTGCCCTGTCCTAGAACACGTCACATTTGATCTGGAGGAGGCACAGGAAGTCACTCAAGAAAAACTATAATTAGAGAGGAGACACCACAGCACAAGAATAAAGGGTAGAATGTTCTGGAGCCAATCAGCCTGGCTTGAGCAAGCTCCTTAATCTCTCTGTACCTCATTTTCTTCCTCTGTGAAAATGGCGAAAACAATTGTACCTAAATCCGTGGGGTCATTGGTGCAGGTTAAGTCAATGAATGGTGGTGGTGGTGGTGGTGGTGGTGGTGGTGGTGGTGGTGGTGGTGGTGAGGATGATCATTGGGACCTGTGGGTTGGGTCTTCCTGTGCACCTCTTAGGTGCAAGGAATGGTGTCCCTCACCTGACCCCCATCTATGCGCCTTCAGTACACACGGGCGCTGTGCTGGTGTCTGGAGGTTCAGCGGCAAACAGGGTGGGGAGACCACGAGGTGCCCAACAGGGGCCCAGACACTGAGTATATAACCTATGCCAACTAAGCCTTCTGGGCAGATGGCCCAGCAAGGTGGAGGCCTCTAGGTGGGAAGGGGTGGGTTGCTGGAGCGCGGGGGAGAGAGAGAGAGAGAGAGAGAGAGAGAGAGAGAGAGAGAGAGAGAGCGCCAGTGCAGGCCAAGCCTGGTGCAGGGACAGATTCCCCTGGGCATGGACAGTTCGTTGGAGGCAGGATGTCAAATGTCAGGGCTTTGGAGCAGCCTGGTGGGACCCTAGGACATGTGTACACAGGGTGCGTGAGAATCACAACCAAATCTCCTCGTGACCTCCGCCTTTCCCTGCCCTCTAGCAGCGCAGAGGGATCCGGAGCCCCACAGGAGCCAGGTGACATGTTCTGCAGGCAACGACCGCGTGGGAAGATTAGCCAGGGACGGTGAATTCCCCTTGGTGCTTCCCCAGGGGTTTAAGCCATCTCAGGAGTGATTTTCCTCCCCTGGATCCTGGCCCTCGGGAAACCAGCGGTGCCCTGCTGTAGAATAGCCAGTGAGTTCAAGCCCTGAGCTACATGGGGGTACTGGGAGACGTGTACCTGTCTAGAAATTATTTTTTCTTTTCTTTCTTTTCCCTTCCTTCCTTCCTTCCTTCCTTTCTGGCACTGAGGACTGAACTCAGGGGCCCTTGACCACTGAGCCACATCCCCAGCCCTTTTTTGTATTTTATCCAGGATCTCACTGAGTTGCTTAGAGCCTCACTTTTGCTGAGGCTGGCTTTCAACCCGAGATCCTCCTGCCTCAGCCTCCCGAGCTGCTGAGATTACAAGCATGTGCCACTGCGCTCGTCCAGAGATTCTTGGCATGATGGAATGGACGCCACAGAAACAGAAGAGGCAGCCGCAGAGGCTAGGAAATCCTAGACACACCCCCAAGTCTAGGACGGGCTCACAGGGTGGCGCCGGGACACTCGGCCCTGCTGGGACACCTGCCCATGTGACCAGGGACTGGGAAGTCCTCCTGGGACCAGGCGCCCTGACTTTAGTGCAGGTGGCCCCTGCCTTGGGCGGGCGATGTGTGCCAGGGCACTGCTGCTGCTTCCTGCCAAGGAGCAGGAAGAGGGCAGGTCTGTTGCGGCTGGGGTCAGGAACCAGCGTGCACTCCAACAGGGAAGGTTAGGTCCCGAGGAAGGACTCCTGGCCACACATAAGGATTGCAATTCGATGATGAAAACGTTATTTTCTGAGATGAGGTGTCACTGTGTTGTCGCCTAGGCTGGTCTCAAGCTCCTAGGCTCAAGAGATCCTCCTGCCTCGGTCTCCCTAGTAGCTGGGACAACAGGCAAGTGACACCACTCCAGGCTAAAACGGGCTTAGTAGTGTCTTTCTCTGAACGAATGGGTGGAAATCGGCCAGGAGATGTGGTGATGGCGTCAGGTGGGGTGGCCTTATCTGCAAGGCCCATAGGACCCAACTGAAAACAGATCAAACAAAAGCACCCCGAGGCAGGGGAGTTCCTGGGTGGGGCCAGCCTCAGAGGGGCTTTCCATTTCTGCTTTGCTGTCCCAGCTTATTGGAGGTGACTCTGTTTGTGGTTTAAAGATGACTGAAGCTGTGGACTGTTAGACGAGTAAAGATTTTACTTTTGGTCCCCAAGTCTAGGATTGATTGGCTCACACGGTGGTTGCTAGGGCACTGAGCCACATCCCCAGACCTTTTTATGTTTTATTTCAGAGACAGGGCCTTGCTAAGTTGCTGAGGCTGGCCTCCATCTTCCGATCCTCCTGCCTGAGCCTCCTGAGCTGCTGGGATTACAGGCGTGCACCACGGCCCCTGTGATCTATTATTTATAAATGTCAGGGACTGGAGGTTGTTATTTAGGGCCAACTGATGGCCTCTGCCATGGAGATCTTCTAGCTTGTTTGAAAAAGTGAACAACTCATTCTCCATGTCAGTGTGTAGCTGGGCCTAACTTCCCTTCTGAGTCAGAAGCACAATCCACAGAGTTTAATAAATAGGGTCTCCCGCCTTGCAAAGCCTCGGGACTGAGTCATTACCAGCCTGACCTCAGTCAAATTTTCTCTCTACTGATACTGGAGGATGACAGTGAAAGTCAAAAGCCAAGCACCAGCATTTTCACAGGTCTCTCTCACGGTTTGGTTGATTGGTTATCCCATTCACTGATGGAGGTTCCGGTTTCCTCTGGCTCCCTCCCGAAATCCGAAATTTGAAATCCGAAATCCAAAATTGGAAATTCCAAATCTGGTAAGGACCAGATGGCAGCAACCCTGGGACATGTCCTCTTGTGGAAAGACCTGGAACTCTAGCAATGCACTGAGCAGCCCTCGTTGTGTTGTAGCAAGGGCACAGAATGGAGAAGTTTATAGCCACCGCTGTCGCTGTGTCTGGCGACCAGCCCTGGGCTCCCTGGGAGCTACACGCTGCTAAACGGCAAAGAAAACCTGAAACTTTGGTGGGAGACCTTGCTGCTGGGAGTCTCCGCCAGGGGAAATTTCCTTCCAGGGATGGACTTCATGGTTTAATTTTTAAATATGGCTCAGGTGGTAAAAGGGAGACCAGTCTTGGTAGCCACCAAAATCAAAAGGGCTTCAGTGTGTGGTGGGGGTGCTCAGTGTAAATGACTTGGGCAAAGCAGGAAGTGAAAGTTAGCAAAAGACACCAAAAAAAGTCTGTGTGCACAGATTCCCTTAGAGGGACGTGGCTTATTTTTTTTCTTCTGACTTCCTCTCAGCAACGACCGACTTTTCTTCTCCCTACCACCTCCTCCTTGATCTCTCTCTCTTAATGAAGTTCAGAGTCACGCTCTGAGTACCACTGCAAAAATTAGGTTTCCTATAGTTCCTTACAGCTCTCAAAAAAAGAAAAAGTGAAATCTGTGCAAACTCTATTTCTCTAGGATGTTTGCAATGATTTATGTACAGTGTTATAGGCACCAAGAGCAAATGTTTGCCGGGAGTGGAGCACATGACTGTAATCCCAGCGGTTTGGGAGGCTGAGGCAGGAGGATCATGAGTTTAAAGCCAGCCTCAGCAATTAGGGAGGCCCTAAGCAACTCAGCGAGTCCCCGTCTCTAAATAAAATACAAAAAAAGGCTGGGGATGGGGCTCAGTGCTTAAGCACCCTTGGGTTCAACCCCTGGTGCAAAAAAAAAAAGTTTATAAAGGACCTACTATGTTTCTATTTCTGGAGAATAGAAGAATGAACTGTTTTCCTGCCAACAAGGGTGTTAGACCCTCCTCATTAGTGGAAATGTGGCCTAGAGTGAAAAACTAAGTCTGTAAGGAGGCAGCTATATAGGGAACTAACTGTGGTCAAAACTATCCAGCGTCAGAAAGATTCTGTCACTGTGACAAAATATGTGAGATAATCAATAAATAAGGAGGAAAGTCTGACTTTGGCTCATCATCTCAAAGCTTTTAGCCCCTAGTTGCGTGGCTTTGGCCCTGTGGCGAGACAGTGCATCATGGTAGGAGCACGTGGCACAGGAAGCTGCTCAACTCATGGTGGCAGGAAGCACAAGGGGCCTGGGCCGCAATATACTCTTGAAAGTCATGGCCCCAGGGACCTAACTTCCCCCCTCCAAGTCCCATTTCCTAAAGGGTTTACCATCTCCCAACAGCCCCATGGGCTGGAGACCAAGCTTTTGGATCCCAGTCATTGCACATGGGTGGTCTCTCCAATGGTCGATCCCCTGTCTCTTCCTCAGTGGCTAAGGCCAGCTTTTGTTCTGGTGTTCACCTTCCAACAGGGTCACAGAAAACAATCCCTCGTGAGTCCTGGGGGCTGAACCATGCTTGGATGCATGGTCTGCGCCAACTACACGGCTTCATGTCCTTTGCCAAAGATTAGTTGGGCCAGATTCAGTGGCACCTGCCTGTAATGCCAATGCCTTGGGAGGCTGAGTCAGGAGGACCACAAGTTTGAGGCCAGCCTGAGCAATTTAGTGAGGCCCTAAATTTAGCAAAACCCTGTTTCAAAATAAAACATAATAAGGGCTGGGGATGTGGCTCAGGGGTTAAGCACCCCTGGGTTCAATCTCTGGTACAAAAAAAAAATTGTAGGTGGGCACATGGACTCTGGAGAAAACATGACTATATTTTTTAGCCTCCTTTGTAGGTACGTGTGGCTATGTGACGAAGTTCTGGCCAATGAAATGCAAGCAGAAGTCTTGCATGCAATTTCTGAGAAGCAGGAAGGAAGTCTTCTTAAGAGGAATGGTCTTGCCTGTCTTTCCCTGTTTCTTCTAGCATTTCTCTAGAATCTAGTCCTGATGGCTGGACCTTGGGCATCCATCTTGCACTGTGAGGTGGCATAGAATGGTCAGGTACCAAGATAGATAGGGTACTCAGGGGACTATGTTTTTTTCTACCAATTTTAGGCACATATGAATAGGTCTCTTAGCATTTTCCTCCTTAAAATGTGGCCTTGAGTTCACATCATCAGGAACACTGGGGGAATTGTTAAAATGCAAATACTTAAGCTCTTTCCTGGGTTTACTTAATCAGAAACTCTATGTTTTAACTGGTCCATGGTGATCATGAGCGAACTTCACAGTTTAAGAACAACTGCCTTAGGGACTGGGGATGTGGCTCAAGCGGTAATGCGCGTGGGGCGTTGGGTTTGATCCTCAGCACCACATAAAAATAAAATAAAGATGTGTCCACCGAAAATATTTTTTAAAAATTCTCTCTTAGACCGTTAAAGAATTTCCCCTTTAAATTATTTTTCATTGATTTTTCTCTAGAAATCTATTAAGAAAAAATGTTGGAAACTGGGACACTCTAACATTTTTAAAAAATCTTTTCTGTCTACTTTTTTCCCCCACCAAATTGCAAAGGAGATATTAGCATCCATAAAATCATGAAATTACATGAATTACAGACGGGCAAGGGCAGGAGTCCTTAAAGCATAAACTTTAGAACAAAAAAGAGCAAAACTGAGGTAGGTATGCAGTCCGGCTGCAGCAGAATAATGGGGGGGAGGTGAGGAACAACTTGTGTAGGTTGATACAGCAGGAGTGGGAGCCGTTTATTGCAGGACAGGAGCAGTATTTATACATTCCACACAGCTTATCTAATTAGCATAAACTAGATACATCAGTCAACCAATCAGGAATCTCCACACTTAATGGCTCGCTTTTGTTACTTCTCAAACCACTCCCTCTGGCATTTTGCCAGGCACCATCCAGACTTGTTTACCAACTCTAACATTCCCCTGGCAAAATGCCAGGTGTTATTTTGACTTGTTTATAGACTCTAACAGGGCAGGCCTGTAGTCCCAGTGAATTGGGAGGCTGAGGCAGGAGGATGGTAAGTTGGAGGCTAGCCTCAGTAATTTAGTGAGGTCCTGCACAACGAGTGAGACCCTGTCTGTAAATAAAATACAAAAAGGGCTGGGGATGTGGCTCAGCGGTTAAGCGCCCCTGGATCCAACCCCTGGTACCAAAACAAACACACAGAAAAAAAGGGCATTAGTTTTCACGTTGCTCTTTTGACCTGCTTTCTCTGGGGAAGCGGGCTGCTATGTTGCTGTAAGGACACTTGGGAGAGGCGCACATATAAAAGAACCAACTGGCCTGAACCGCTTGCTAGCTGCGTGAGAGAGTGACCCTGGAAGTGTATCTTCTAGCCTGCCAAGTTCAACTCTTCCTGCAGAAACCCCGCACGAGGTGAGCAGAGCCGAGCTATCCCTGCTGGACCTTATCTGAATTCTTGACTCACAGAAATTGAAAGAAATGATCGATTATCATTGTTATTTTAAGCCATTACACCTGGTTGTGATTTGTCAGGCAGCATTAGCTAACTAATATGGGGGCAGTGTGTAAGCACCGAGAGTTCAGTCGTAGCTAAATATGCTCAGGAAGGTTAAAGGCAGGCCTGGAGGGGACTTGTCTCAAAGTCTCCAGTCAGACAGAAGGAAGTCACAAAAGGTCCATTGATTCCTCCTGAATAAGTTCCCATTACCGTGGTATTTAGGCCTTCACTAGTAGCTCTGGCTTTCTTAGCATGGGTTGTACTTCATGACCCAAGATGGCTGCAGGAACTCCAGTCATTATGTTTGCATTCCAGGAAAGAGAAAAGAAAGTAAAAGAGACCACATGATCTCTACGTAAGCACGCTTTCTGAAAATCGCATCTGTTTATATTCTACTACCCAAGATGTATTCTCTTGGCCACACCCAGCTGCAGGGGAGGCTAGTGAGAAGAGCCTTTGCTTCAACAGCTGTGTTTCTAGAATAGATAACAGGGAGCTCTATGCTTCCAGATGCAGATTACATACTCCCATCTCTTCTGTGGGATGTGTCCTCCGTTCTGAAGTCATCTTGTGGCTCCAAATGACAGCTCCAGCTCCAGCCAGGACCTCTCTGTCATTTGCAGGGCTTGGTGCACAATGTGAATGCAGGATCCCTTGTTTAGAACGTCATTGAGAATTTCAATATGGCAACAGCAGGACATGGAACCAGACACAGGGCCCTTCTGAGTGTTGGCCCTGTGCGATGGTCACTCTGGCAGCAGCATGTGGCTGCAGACCACATCTGGCAGAGATGTCTTAAAACAAAGGCATAAAACCAGGTGCTGAGGCACACATCTGTAACCTCAGCTACTCAGGAGGCTGGGGCTAGAGGATTGCAAATTCAAGGCCAGCCTCAGCAATTTAGCCAGACCCTGTCTCAAAATAAAAAAAAATAAATAAATAAAAATATAAAAGGCTGGGGATGTGGCTCAGGAGTAGAGTGCCCCTGGGTTCCATCTCCAGTATTGCAGGAAACAAAGGAAAATCATGTTTGGACACATGTGTCATCACTGAACATAACAAACTACCAATATCAACTTGTGTGTGTATGATTTTTTGTGTGTCAGGTACCAGGCATTGAATTTAGGGGCACTCGACCACTGAGCCCCATCCCCAGCCCTGTTTTATATTTTATTTCGAGACAGGGTCTCACTGAGTTGCTAAGGGCCTCACTTTTGCTGAGGCTGGCTATGAACTCACGATCCTCCTGCCTCAGTTTCCAGAGCCTCTGGGATAATAGGCGTGCGCCACCATGCCGGGCTCAGCTCATATATTTTGACAGGCATTCTCTAAGGGCATGGAGAGGGCACCTTATCTCTGCTCCATCAGGCCCGGGACCTCAGCCGGGAAGAGTCAAATACTTGGATTTACAGGACCCACTTCCAAGATGGTGCCCTCCCTGGCATGGCTGGCCCTTGGGCGTGGATAGCTGAGGCTAGACTTGGCTGTGGCTGCTGCCTTTTGGGAGCGGGCAGTCTCGGGATTGAGGGATGTGTTTGTTTCCCTGGGAATTGGGTGGCTTCAAATGCCAGAAATTGATTCTCTCACACAGCTGGTGGCTACAAGTCTGAAATATAGGTGTCAGCAGGATCACGTTCCCTTCAAAGCCTGTGGCTCTTCTGGTTTCTGATAGCCCCAGGTGCCGCAGTCTGGCTGGGCACAAATCACGAGCCACTGAAGCAGGAACAAACTTTATTTTTAAACTGCGGGAAAACACTTCACACAGCTCCCGGGGAATCCTCCCAAACGCCACGAGGCTTGTCCAGGAACCCCCAGCCGGAAATATCTCTCCCGGAAATCCCTCCTCCTGCACTTCCCCAACCAATGGGAACTCTCGGGGAATCCCCGGAAATCCCCACGAGAACTCCAAAATAGTATGAGAACTCCAAAATAGTGCGAGAACTCAAAAGTTGCTGCAGAGGCGGATAGTAATGCCTCGCCTGTCAATCAATACTGTTGGCAAAATGCCAGGGGCCATACAGACTCAGCCGTGGCTCTCAGCACCCAGGCACTTCCTGATTTGTGGCTCCCTTAGTCCATTTTCTGCTTCTGTCTTTACATGGCCTGCTCCTCAAGTCTATATGTAACATTCTCCTCTCTCTGTGTCCAGATTTTCTTCTGATGATGATGACACCAGTTACTCCAAATTCAGGGGTCACCTTATGACAGTATATCTTCATCTTAAGTTACCTAATCATAGCTGTACCCACTCTATTTCTAAATAAGGTCACATTTGGCCAGGCACTGTGGTGTATGCCTGTGATCCCACTGACTTAGGAGGCTGAGGCAGGAGGATCTGCAAGTTTGAGGCCAGCCTCAGCAATTTAGTGAGAGATCCTGTCTCAAGATAAAAAATGAAAAATAGGGGCTGGGGGTGTAGTCCAGAGGTTGAATACTCTTAGGTTCAACCTTCAGTATACACCCCCTGTTACGGTTTGGATATAAGGTATCCCCCAAAACTCATGTTTGAGAAATGCAAAACTGTTCCCAGGTGAAATGATTAGTTCATGAAAGTCATGAATTAATCCTCTGATATGGATTTACTGGGTGGTGACCATGGGCAGGTAGGGTGTGAATGGAGCAGATAGGTCACATAGGGCATGCCTTTAGAGTTTATAATTTGTCCCTGGTGAGTAGAGCTCTGTCTGCTTCCTGGTTGTCACCCTGAACAGTTTCCTTGTGCCACATCCAGATGACCATGAACTGAACCTATGAAACTGTGAGTGAAAATAAACTTTTCTTCCTCTAAGATTTTCTTGTTGGGTCTTTTGATCACAATGACATAAATCTTTTTTTTTTTTTTTTGGTACCAGGGACTGAACCCAGAGGCACTCAACCACTGAGCCACATCCCCAGCCCTGTTTTGTATTTTATTTAGAGACAGGGTCTCACTGAGTTGCTTAGGGCTTCAAAGTTGCTGAGGCTGGCTTTGAACTCACGATCCTCCTGCCTCAGCCTCTTGAGCCGCTGAGATTACAGGCGTGCACCACCACGCCCTGCTTCCATTTTTTAAAAAAATACATAAATAAGATCACATTTAAGGGTAATGACTTCTTCTTCTTTTTTTTTTTTTTTTTGGTGCTGGGGATTGAACCCAGGGTCTTGTGCATGCAAGGCAAGCACTCTACCAACTGATCCCCCACCCGTGACTTCTTAATATGGTGACTCAGGGCCCTTAGGAGCAAGTGTCCCTCCATACAAGGCAGAATTCAAATGGCCTTTTTGTTCTTGGCTTTGGAAGCTACAGAGCGTCACTGTTGCTGTTGGTTGAGATGTCCCCGGGCTGTCTGTCAGGGGCAGGTGGCAGTGTGCTTAGGTGACCGCAACAAAATCCCATACCAGGCGGATTAAGCCACAGATGTTTATTGTCTCACAAATCTAGAGCTTGCTAGCCCGAGATCACGGTCCTAGAAGGATTGGTTTTGGTGAGGCCTCTTTTCCTGGCTTCCAAATGGCCACCTTTTTGCTGTGTCCCCATGCGGCTCTGCAGAGAAGGTGAGCTGTGGCATCTCTTCTTATAGGGACTGTCTTCATGGATTTGGGTTCCACTTTTATGACCTTATTTAATCTAATGACACCCCTATGAGTCCTGTCTCCAAGTAGAGCCACACTGGGAGTTGGGACTTCAACATATGAGTTTGAGAGGGATGTAATTCAGCCCATAGCAGCAGGGGACATAGAACTGTCCTCTCGATGAGAGAGGTGTCATAGAATTTGGGCCATGTTTTGTGTGTTGGTGCTGGGGATTTAACTTGGGGGGCACTTTACCATTGAACTGCTCTTGTAGCTTTTTTTTTTTTTTTTTTAGTGTTGAAAGACAAAGTCTTGCTAAGTTGCTGAGGCTGGCCTCTAACTTGGGATCCTCCTGCCTCAGCCTCCTCAGTCACTGGCATGTGCCACCATGCCTGGCAAATTTGGACCATGTTTTAAAACTCCCTCCGTTTTCCTCTTGGGAATCTTCTTGCCCCCTCTCTCAGCCCACATGCTTTGGAACTAGACAGAGATGGTTCACTTGCTCAAGACAGATAGGGGAGAGTGTCAGGGAGTAACAGCTTCACGAGATAGTAAAACAGTGTGAGTTACCTATTGCTGCATTAACAAACTACCCCCAAACTTCGGTGGGTCACAATGACCATCATTTATTTATTTAATTGTATTTTTTATTTGTGGTACCAGAGATGGAACCCAGGGTTACTTTACCACTAAGCTACATCCCCAGCCCTTCTAATGTTTTATTTTGAGACAGGGTCTCGCTGCATCACCCAGATGCTATCCTCCTGCCTCAGCCTCTCAATCACTGGGATTTTAGGCATGTGCCACTGTGCCCGGCTACAGCAATCACTTATTTAACTGACCTGTCTGCCGCAAGGTTCTTCTAGACTAGGCCAGGCCTGGTGGACCTTAGCTGGGCTCATTTGTGTGTCTCCTAGATGGCCTTACTAACGTGCTAGAGGTTGGCTGGCTGGTGTGATGAGGCCACGTGGCCCTCACCTTCCTGTAGGCCAGCTCTGGCATATTCACGGATCAGGAGGATTCCAAGAACAGCACATGGGTGCATACTTTTCAAAGCTGTTTAAGTTTGAATCTGGAATGTTCCCCAAAGGCCTATGTGTGGAGGGCTTGGTCCTCAGTCTGTGGCACTATTGGGAGGTAGTGGACCCATGAGGAAGTGGGGCCTCTGGAAGGAAGTTAGGTCATTGTGTGCATGCCCGGGGAGGACTTATTGGGACTCTCTTCACGACTCTCTCTGCTTCCTGGCCACTGCAAGGTGAATAAGCCTCTTCAACCCAACTTCTACCATGATTGATGAACTGTGTCACCACATACTCAAAGCAATAAGGCCAAGTGACCCTGGACTGGAATCTCTGAAACCATGAGCCAAAAGAGACCTTTCTTCCTTTTAAGTTGAGGATCTCACGTGTGTTCTCACAGTAACAGAAACTGACACATGGCCTCCGGGAGCTAAAGACAACCTCTAGCTCACAGTTACAAGCAACTGAGGCCCTCAGTCCTACAACCACAAGGAACGGAATCTGCCAACAACCTCAAAAAACTTGGAATAAATTCCTTCCCCGGTCAAGCCTCAGATGAGAACACAGCCCCACTCAAATCTTGACTGGATCCTGTGAGACCCTAAGCAGGGACTTGGATGAGCTGTGCCCACATTCCCTAACCACAGAAATGTGGATTGTTTTGAGCTGTCAAGTTCGTGGTAATATTGTCATGAAGCAATAGATAACTAATACACACGGGAAGAATATGTGTCTATTTTTGTTATGTGAGTCAATTATTATGTGGCCTTGTAAGGGTCCCGCGAAACGTCGGAGAAAGAGACCACCAAGTGACCACTCATGCAATTGGCAGAAGGGGATTTATTGAACCAGCATGCTGGGGCTCCGTGCCCACTCAAGAAGGGAAAGCAGCCCAGAGCCCCGAGCAGGGGCTGAGCACTGCTTAAGTACACTTTTTGGGGAGGGCGGAGGGCTTTGTATACATCAGAACAAATCATCATGAGGCACGGGAAAATTGAATAACAACTCCTAAACATGATTAGTTCATTCATTGGCGGGAACAGGTCAGGCTGGAGTGATAGGTCATTTCTAAACGGGGTACACATTCAAACTGATTGGTTTTAGGGCCTAAAGGACTACGTGACCAGTTACACAGAGTCCCTAGTTATTGGACAACCAGGGAGTCAGTGGGAATATTTACTGGGCAATTCCAGTATTGTCCTAACAGCTACAGGGATTTCAGGTTTTTCAGGTAACATAGAAATCTAACAATACCTAATCCTTTACATTTTAACTCAGACCTTGCAGCTTAGAAACTTTACAACACCCGGTCTTTTACCCTTTAACTTTTACGCTTTAACTTCAATTTCTTTTACCCTTACAGCCTGAACTTGATTTTTTTTTTCACTGTAAGAGATGGAACCCAGGGCCTCTCACATGCCAGGCAAGGGTTCTGCCACTGAACAATACCCTAGCCTGTGGTCTCAACTTCAAAGTGTGCATTAGTGAGCTTGTGCTGCTGTAACAAGCTACCATGGCCTGGGTCACTTAAGGAACAGTCATTTATTTTCTAATGGTTCTGGATGCTGGAAGTCCAAGATCAGGGTACTACCAGGATTACTTTCTGGTAAGACCTGTCTTCCTTGCCCTTAGATGACTTCCTTCTCTCTGTGTTCTCACGTGGTCTGCATGTGGAGAGAGTGCTCTCTCTACGTTTCTTCCTCTTCTCTGAAGGACACCAGTCCTATTGGATTAGGGCACCCTTTTATTTTTATTTTTTTCTTGGTACTGGAGACTGAACCCAGGGACACTCTGCCATGGAGCTACATCCCTGACCCTTTTTATTTGTTTATTTTTTTATTTTGAGGCAGGATCTTGCTACATTGTTGAGGCTGGCCTTGAATTGGCCATCCTCCTACCTCAGCCTCCCAAGTCACTGGGATTACAGGCCTGCACCACCGCGCCTGGCTTTGTGATTTCTTTTAACTTTGATTGACTTCCTAAAGTGATTTTCTATCTCCAAATATGGTCCTGTTGGGGGTTAGGGCTTTAACATATGAATTTTGAAAGGGACACAATTCAGTCCCTAACAAGGTACTTCAGTATGGATACTATTTTTGGTGTTTTAATCTCTCTCTCCCTTTCCTTTCCTCCCCAATTCCTTTCTTCCTTCCTTCTTTTCTTTCTTTCCCAGGGACAATCTAACTCAGGGCCTTGCTCAAGCTAGGCAAGTACTGTGCCATTTAGCTAAATCCCCGACCCTTGTTTGAACGCATACTGCAGAAGACGTGGGTTCAGTATTTGAAGTACTCTAAAGAACAATGCTTAGTATCTGGAAAACCTGAGTCAGAAATCCATACTCCAGAGCTGGGGTGAGCTCAGTGGTAGAGCACTTGCCTCGCATGATTGAGGCCCTGGGTTCCATCCGGGTCACTGTCCTCGCAAAAAGCCACCCCCTAAAGATGGCTGCCAGAAGCACATCAGCCAGCTACATCTACTCCAGAGCCTTCACCAATCAGCACGATGTTAGAAGTGAGTTTTCACTGGAAAAATGAGTCGAGTTTGAGACGTGGGGATTAGCTGGCTCTGGTGGCATATGCCTATGGTCCCAGCAACTGAGGCAGGAGGATGGCCTAAGCCCAGGATTTGGAGGCCAGCCTGGGCCACACAGTGAGACCAGGTTCAAACCAAACGAAGGCATGGGGGTGGCCAAATCATCCTGTCCCCACTCCTCTGCCATTGCCTGAACCAGGGCCAAGGGATCTGTCAGGAGAGACCCCCCTCGTGCAGTGCCCCGGGTTATGGGACCTTGTGCCTGGTCTAACTGGAGGGTGGGCTGAATTCTGACATTTAAACACTATCACATCCACACTCAAGGTACATTTCATGCAAGGGACTTGCTGGCCTTCCTAAGGGCAGAGACCGAGCGAGCATCTCACTGGATTATAAGAGCAGATTGCAGAATCATTTTTGTAATCAATATTGGGTGTAATTTCTGATTCAGCTGAAAACTGGTTATGATTTTTTAAAAAATTATGATTATTATTGTTAGTATTTCTGGTACTGGGGATGGAACCCAGGGCCTGGTGCATGCCAGGCAAGTGCGCTACCTGGAATCTCCACCCCAGACCACTGAGCTAGGGCCTTGCCCCTACCCTTTTTATTTGTACTAGAGACTGAACCCAGGGGTGCTAAGCTACATCCCCAGTCCAGTCATTTCTTTCTTTTGAACAGGGTCTTGCTAAGTTGATGAGGCTGGCCTCAAACTTTCAATCCTCCTGCCTCAGCCTCCTGAGTTGCTGGGATTATATGTGTGCGCCATCAAGCTGGGCCTAAAATTTCTTTTTTTTATCAGAATACCTGCTAGTGAAGGCCTGGAGGACAGGACCAATAGCCTCTACTTTACGGTACACCAGGAACTCAAACTGAGGTTCAGATAGAGCTCCTGGGGTCCAGGAGTTTGGTAGGGAGAAAGGATATCTTCATTTCAATTGGCTCTCCCAGACATTTAGCATTTTGTTCAATTATGAATGCAGGCAACAAAGCACTCTACTGTTAGCCCTACTTGTGACTTTGTCCCCAATTGAAATCACATTGCCGTGTCGTACACGTCTTGGAATATCATTAATGCTCATCAACACTATGAAACGATTGTAGTTATTAAACCTGCCACAGGACCTTGTTATTTAATGATTTAATAAAGAAGCCCATAAATTTCTATATCCTAAATTTGTTTTAATTGCTTGGTAATGATTTCAACGTCATTGGCTTCCCTTGTAATCTGATGTATTTATTTCTGGTTAAAGACAGTTTCTGGAAGTTTCTCCTCTTCATGAACTAGTCCCAGTACACCATGGACATTCTAGGCCAGGCCCGTCATTAAAATGGTGGTGATTGGAAGCTAGTGTTTCACATTGTCTCTTGATTTTTTTCCATTTGAGGGCTGACTTCATTTCAGATCTGATTAGATTATGGTTGGTTTTTTTGCCTCATAATGTGACTGACAAAGAACTCATACTAGACAACACAGCTACTCTGTCTCCATCTTGTTCTGGGGTTCTGGTGTTATTGGTATTATTTTGGGGGACACCAGGGATTGAACTCAAGGACACTCAGCCACTGAGCCCCATCCCCAGGCCTATTTTGTATTTTATTTAGATGCCGCAGTCCGGCTGCAGCAAAATAACTGGGGGGTGACAAATAACTTGTGTACGTTGATACAGCAGGAGTAGGAGCCGTTTATTGCAGGACAGGAGCAGTATTTATACATTCCACAGAGCTTATCTAATTAGCATAAACTAGATACATCAGTCAACCAATAAGGAATCTCCACACTTAATGGTTAGCTTTTGTTACTTCTCAAACCACTCCCTCTGGCATTTTGCCAGGCACCATCCAGACTTGTTTACGAACTCTAACATTCCCCTGGCTAAATGCCAGGTGTTATTTTTGACTTGTTTACAGACTCTAACATTTAGAGACAGGGTCTCACTGAGTTACTTAGGGCCTCGTTGTTGCTGAGGCTGACTTTGAACTCGCGATTCTCCTGCCTCAGCCTCCCAAGCTGCTAGGATTACAGGCTTGCACCATCATGCCCTGCGGGGTGCTGGTATTATTAGTATTATTTTTAACACATGGCTTCTTTGCAGGAATCTTTTTAAGCCCTAGAGTTCATTTGGGAGTTAAATTAAAACTAGGTCACATGATCGGTAAGTCCATATCACTAGGGACCTGAAAGCTCACCAGATCACAATATGCTGCTACTGAAGGTGTCCTGCAAGTGGCCCCTATGACCATGACCCTCAGTCATCTGGGCCAGGTTAAGGGCTTTCATGCGTGGCAATCTGCATAGCAAGCATCCACGGACACTAGTGCCATTGATTTAGTCTGCAAATAAAAAAAGAAATTAATCTCAGTTAATATTTACTTTATGACTTTATGTATAGTTTTTATCCTAAAGAGTAAGAGAGAAATTAAAGTTGTAAAATCGTTGATGCACTTCAGTGGACAGTATCAGCCTTGGGAATTAGCAATTTTTTTTTGGGCAGTCACATGACACAATAAATTCATGTGGCATTTACTAAATCCCCTGGGTCATATTCCTTCCTGCATTTCTTTAATGTATTCCTTCATTTATTCATTCAGTCTGCAAGTATTTATCGATCACTGTTCCATGCCAGATTCTGCGCTAGGTGCTTGGATTCAAAAGGTGGACCATGAACGTTCTTCACCTCCCTTGGCCACAGTCCAGGGGAAGATGGTCAGTGAGCAGTGGTGGGATGCTGGGAGAAGGGTGCTTGGGTTAGGGAGCACAAGGTGGGCTGCCGGCTTGGGCATGGGTTCAGCCTGGGCATAACCCCTGGTCTGATGGAGACAACACCCTAGGAGTGGGGTGGATAAGTTGGAGAGGGGCTTTGCAGGAGGAGGTCACTGTGATGGCTAGGGCTGGCTACTGCTCATAATGGGCCTTGGGCATATGGGCAAGTAGCAGAAACCAGGGTGACACCCAAAGCCCCATCCTCCTTTCGCAGACTCTTGATCATGTCATGGAGCAACAGGATGGATTTTTTTTTTTTTTTTGGTGCAATTATTTTTGGCCTATAGATAGAACTTCTTACTTATTTTTTTTTTCTATCCTGATAAGTCCTACATTTGACACCCTGAAAAGGGGTTGAATATAATCTCAGCCACTCGGGAGGCTAAGGCAGGAGGATCGCAAGCTGAAGGCCAGCCTCAGCAACTTGGCAAGACCCTGTCTCAAATTAAAATGGGCCTGGGATGGAGCACAGTGGTGGAGCTCCCCTGGGTTCAATTCTCAGTACTGCAATAAATAAGTAAATACCCCAGAATCAACAACATCTAACTAAACTCTGGCAAGTTCCTGTTCAATAAAGCACAGACCATGGCCGGTCACCAATTTCTGTTCTTCACACGATGCTGTCTGTGTTTGGACACTGGGAGACTTAAAGATAATTGGAAACCATGACGAAAGAGTTGCAAATCAGATGATCCTTGTCCCTTTGTAGTATGGGAGACACACAGCTTACCAAGAGGCTTGTGACTAGCACCGGTTGACACTGGTTGCTTCCAGTGACTGGGACACAGCTGTCATTCTGGGACCTCCCCTGTTCATCGTGGGGATTCTCTCAGGCTCTATTTTGGGGAGCATCTCCATTTTCCTCCATCCCATATTTTCCTCAGAGAAATAGTTTCTACACACACCTTAATAGTTTGGCTGGGTACAGAATTTTAAGTTGGGTCATTTTTTGATAATTTTGAAGGCATTTTTCTATTTTCTCCCAAATTCCAGGGTTGCTGTTGAGAAGTCCATGGATATTAATTTATATATATATATATATATATATATATATATATATATATATATATATATATATTAGTTGTGGATGGACACAATACCTTTATTTCACTTATTTATTTTTATGTGGTGCTGAGGATCGAACCCAGGGCTTTAAACATGCTAGGAGGGGCTGGGGATGTGGCTCAAGCTGTAGCGCGCTCGCCTGGCATGCGTGCGGCCCGGGTTCGATCCTCAGCACCACATACAAACAAAGATGTTGTGTCTGCCGAAAACTAAAAAATAAATATCAAAAATTAAAAAAAAAAAAAACATGCTAGGAGAGCACTCTACCACTGAGCCCCAGCCCCAGCCCAGAAGTTCAAAGTTATGCTGATTCTTTCCTCTTTGCGGTTTCTTTTTAGAAGGTTTTAGGATCTTTGTCTCCAAAATTCATGATGATATTCATTTGTTTTTATGCATTGCATTAGGTACTTGATGGTCTTTTCAATCTATAAACTCTCATCCTTCAGGTATGGAGGAATTTTCTATTTCTTTTTCTTTTTTTGGTACTAGGGATTGAACCCAGGGGTGCTTAACCACTGAGCCACACCCCAGCCCTTCTTATGTTTTATTTAGAGACAAGGTCTCAATGAGTTGCTTAGGGCCTCGCTAAGTTGCTGAGTCTGGCTTTGAACCTGTGATCCTCCTGCTTCAGCCTCCCAAGCCGCTGGGATTACAGGCTTGTGCCGCCGCGCCTGGTGGGAATTTTTTTGAAATTATTTTTTTGCAATTGCTTTCCTCAGTTTCTCTATTCTTTCTACAACTCCTTTTATTTACACTTTTGGACTAATCTTTTTTTAAAAAACCTTTTTTTTTCCTCTATTTTTAATCTCTTTTTCTTTCCTCTGTTTCCTGGGAAATGTTCCCAACTTCCCAACTCTTCTACTTAATTTTTTGTTTCTGCCATCATATGTTTAGTTTCCAATAGTTGAATTTTTATTCTCTAAAACATCCGTTTTTTTCCTTGAGTGATTCTTTTTATCACAATTCAAATAAAACCTCCTGGGGCTGGGGCTAGGGCTGGGGTTCAGTGGTAGAGGCTTGCGTGACACCCTGGGTTTCATCATAGCTCTGCAAACAACAACAACAACAACAAAAGTCTCTTCTGGGACATTATTGATAGGTTATTAGGGGTGCGCGTGTGTGTGCGCGCGCACGCGCGTGCTTGTGCATGCTTGTGTGTGTGTGGTTTACATTCCTCAGTATACCCTCTGTTCCTCCTGATTACTTCATCTTTTCGCTTTGGTCTTGGGGTTCATGTTAGAGGTTTTCTTTGCCTGTCTGGTGATCCCCGGGGATCTGTCCATATTTTGCAACTGAGCCTATGGGAAGCTCTATGTGTGTGGATCATGTTGGCCAACTGAGACTTCCCTCTACAGCAGTGCATTTCAAAGTGTGCTCCCTGGATCTGGCATTGGTATCCCCTGGGAACGTTTAAAAAAATGCACATTCTCGTGGGTGCAGTGGTGTATTCCTGTAATCCTAGCTGCTAGGGAGGCTAAGGCAGGAGGATTGCAAGTTGGAGGCCAGCTTCAGCAATCTGGTAAGGTCCTAAGCAATTTAGCAAGACTCTGTCTAAATAAAAAAGGGCAGATATGGCTCAGTAGTTAAATGCCCCTAGGTTTATTCCTCAGTACCAAAAAAAAAAAAAAAAAAAAGCATTGTCAGGACCCCACCTCAGATTTATTGAATTGGAAACCCCGAGGGTGAACAGGGTTGTGTTTGTTTTATAAACTCTCCAGGGGATTAGGATGCAGTCTCCAGTATGAGAACCCTGCTCTATGGTGATCCTGTCTAGCCTCTCCTTAGTGATTTTTGTTTGCTGGGGTGCTGGGGATTGCGCATACTAGGCAAGCACTCTGCCACTGAGCTATATCCCCAGCCCTTTTAAAAAACTTTATTTTGGAACAGGGGTCTCAGTATATTGCTGACGTTGCCCTTGAATTTGCCATCTTCCTGCCTCAGCCTCCCCATTGGGTGGATGCCACCTTGCTTGGCCTTGCAGCCTTTTCTTGGTGAAAGCTCAAGTTGTCAGCATTCAGTCTCTCTCTGGGAGAGGATTAGGCTGAAGGTCAAGTTCCTCCTAGGAGTTGAGGGGCAGGGAGCCTGGCTGGGGCCCAGCCTGAGAATTTGCATACAATCTCCTTGTTTTCCCCTGGGCCTCCTGTCCTTAAGTACACATGGTATCTTCATCCAAAGATACCTCCCCCTTTAAAAAACCTTCTGGCCATAATAAATGTCCACCCTTCTGTGTGTGTGTGGGGGTGGCGGAGGGGCTCTCTCCCTCAGGTGCACAGAGCACGCAGCTTCATCTGAATGTGACAGCTGCTCCAGTAGACTTGGTTTGGGTCCTGATTTACTCTTGACTTCCCACGTCTCAGTCTTTGCTGGCGGAGGGGAGGTTCTTTGATGCAGTTCACACAGCTCCTCTGCTTTCCCATTGCCAAGTTCATAGTCAGCTTTCTCAGCCCTGCTACCAGTTAGTCACCATACGACCTTGTGCCTGCCAACTTCCAAAGCTCTGTGCTCTTTGCTCCTTCCTGCCCTCTTTATACTGGCTGGTGAATGCTGTTTAAAAATTCCTTGATTTATACAGGTGGGCGTGGTGGCGCACGCCTGTCATCCCAGCAACTTGGGAGGCTGAGGCAGGAGGATCAAAAGTTCAAGGCCAGCCTCAGCAACTTAGCAAGGCCCTAAGCAACTCAGAGAGACCCTGCCTCTAAATAAAATACAAAAAGATCTGGGGGTATGGCTCAGTGGAAGAGCACCCCAATACCAAAACAAACCAACTAACCAAGAAACAATTCTCTTTCCTTTATTTTAATGAAGTTTTGGAGGAAACAGAGGACTTCATGTTTAACCAGACACTGTTATTCTCTTAAAGTGTTCCCTTTGGGGACAGGGCATTCTATACCCTGATTGAGAGATGAGGGATTCTTTCTTTTTTTTTCTTTTGGTTTTGGTATCAGTGATTGAACCCAGGGGCGCTTCACCACTGAGCCACCTCCCCAGCCATTTTTACTTTAATTTAGAGACAGGGTCTCACTGACTTGTTTAGCACCTCATTAAATTGCTGAGGCTGGTTTGAACTCGGGATCCTCCTGCCTCAGCCTCCTGAACTCCTGGGAGTATAGGCGTGTGCCACTGCACCTGGCCGGCCAAGAAGACGGCTTCTTCAATTATTCCCTGTTACTACTGCTGTCAACTGCTCAGGGCCTGGGCTCTGGCAGCACTGTGGCCTGTCTGGCTTCCCACAGGAAAAAAGGGAGCGATCCACAGCTGGCTGCCGTATTGGCAGAGTGAACTTCTCAAGATGTGACTCTTGCCCCTCACTCTGGAGCCAACCATGGCTCCCCTCTGCCTATTTCCAGCTACTGATGGCCCTACAAGGCCAGCTCACGCAGCTCACCCACTGGACCCCCCCCCCCCCGCTCTTTTCCCCTGCCTGTCCCCTCACATTTCCCTGTCTTCACTGTGATGTTCAAACTCTGCCCGCTCGCTCCTCGCAGTCGGACGAGGTGCCCTGTACCCCGTGTGTGCTTCAGCCTTTCTCCTCTGACTCATGTGCTCAGAGTGGGCATCACACAGCTGAATGCTCCCGTGTCTCCATGAGCACCAAGGCCACCTCCCACCTCTCTGGACCTTGCATAGGGCCAACACCACACTGGGGATGCCATGGATACTAATTTTATATATGAACCCAGGTGGTTTAACCACCGAGCCACACCCCCAGCCCCCTGCTTTTTTACATTTTGATATAGGGTCTTTCTAAGTTGCTGAGGCTGGCCTCGAACTTTCGATCCTCCTGCCTCAGCCTCCCAAGTCACTGGGATTACAGGTATATACCACCGTCTGGTGTGGGAGAAGCAGTTTGAGCCCGTAGCATGGACACCCCTTGATCTCTCTTCCTCTGACCTCTCCCCATTCCACCATCAAAGCATCAGGAAAGCCAAGGGGAACAACTGTGTCCTGAAAACAAACAGGGAGAAACTGAAAGACTGCTTTCTCTGAAGTTCAATGCTGAAAATAGGAGGGCAAAAGAGGAGGCAAGAAGAAACTGCATAGAAAAGAAGACATGTTTGCATTCAGGCCTGGCAGGCAGCTGTGAGGTGAGCCAGGCTGGACCAGCCTTCACCTTCACCTTCCTCCTCCGTGGGCATCTCTAGCAGCATCCACTGGGTGCCCAGAACACCCTCCTCCCACACCAGCGGCTTGATGATGTTGCCTTTGAAAACTGTGAAGCAGGCCGTGTCCGTTCCTTGTGCTAAAATCCCTTCCCTCCTTTCAGAGCTGAGCGGGCTTCCCCTGCGCAGTCTGGTTTTAAATCCCTCACACCAAGCATGGAAAATTCTATAAATACCAAATGCAAACCTGGAGTTTAACCTTTAATTATTCTAGCCTCCAGCTCAACCTGCCGACTCCACCATTTGCTTTCTGTACATCTACCCTCTTTAAACTCTGTCCGCAGCTCCATCGACATTAAGAATAATAATAAAAAATCCCTCGAGGAAGACATCCAGAGCTGCCCCAGGAAGAACAGCAATTGTCAAAGCGGGTGTGACGGGGGAGAAACGCTCATCTGGCAGCCTGTCCTGCCACACGGATGCAGGTTCGGCTCCGCTGGAAGGTCTGCAGTCACTGCAGTCCCTTGCAAAGCAGGAAAAGCAGGTGACCACTGGCCTCACCCCGCTTCCTCCCAGGTGGTCTCCTGGGTGTGTTCTTTTATTTTATTTTTTGATACCAGGCATTGAACTCAGGGGCACTCGACCACTGAGCCCCATCCCCAGCCCTATTTTATATTTTATTCAGAGACAGGGTCTCACTGAGTTGCTTAGGGCCTCACTTTTGCTGAGGCTGGCTTTGAACTCAGATCCTCCTGCCTCAGCCTCCTGAGCCACAGGAATTACAGGTGTGCGCCACTGTGCCCGGCTTGGATGTGTTTCTTCTCAAGATCTCTTCTCAGGATATCAACTGCTGCATACTGAACTGCCCCTGAATGAGAAGCTTGAAAGAACACCAATCCTTTAGTTTTTTTTTTCCAAATCTGCTTTTATTTATTCCCAATCTGGGCAAGGTTGAGGGGTCCAGTTTGTCTCTGCTCCACGACGCGTCCTCTGGGGTGGCTTAAGGAATGGGGATCCTTGGTGGTCAGGGGTCAGAATCTTCCTAAGGCTCATTTGCTAACAAGTCTCCTGTTGATCCTGCCTGCCTCCAGGGACCTCAGCTGGGGCTGCTGAGCGTGGCCTCGCTGTATGACCTCTTCATGTGCCTTCTGCACAGCATAGCATCTGAGCTCTAAGGGCACGTGTCCTGAGGGGCTAAGGTAGACATGCTCTCAGACCAATCCACTCAAGGTGCTATGCATAGCAGCCATTTGCTGAAAGTGAAAGATTGTGTGGGCAGATGTTGACAATGACTTCTCCAAGTACTGGGACTTCCATCCTTCCCTCTGAGTTCCTCCCCTGCCATGCTGAATGCTGAGCACTCACATACAGCCTGAAGGAGGGACCAGGGTTAACCTGCATTGGTCCATATTGGTGTCTGTAACAGTCAGATACTGCTGCATAACAAACACTCTAAACCTCAGTAGCTTAGGGCAACTGCCATTGTTCCCCACTAGCTTATGCTCCTGAAGGGCTGTGGGGTTTGATGTACCTCAGCCAGGCGTGGCTATTTCAGGCTGTAAGTTGCTGGGCTTGATTCTAGAAGCAACTTTTGTGCAGTTGTGGTGGCCAAGCTCATGTGACCATGGCTGCCCCAGGTGATGTCACAGTTGACATCACAGCTACTACTGGTGATGGCAGCAGCTTCCAAAGATAAACCACACCAATGCAACATGTTTGATGTGCCTGCTGACAAGTCATGACTGCTAATATTCCATTGGTCAAAGCAAGGCACGTGGTCAAAGCCAGTTTCACTGAGGTGGGGAAGTATAATCCATCTATAATGGGAGATACTGCTAAAGTACAAAGCAAAGGGTATTAATTTGATCCCTGGAGATTGAAAAATTGGGATCTGTTCTAGATGGACATTTTCTTTCTATAGCTGTTTACTTCATGTTCCCTCTACATGTCTATGCCCCAATTTCCCCCATTATAAGGACACTAGTCATATTATATTAGGACCCATCCAAATGACCTCATTTTAATTCTGTTGCCTCTTTTTTTTAAAAAAAAAAAAAAGAGAGAATATGTTTTTAGTAGATGGACACAACACAATGCCTTTATTTTTATGTGGTGCTGAGGATCGAACCCGGGTCCCACCCGTGCTAGGAGAGCATTCTACCACTGAGCCACAATCCCAGCCCTCTATTGCCTCTTTAAAGATCATTATGGTTTGGATGTGAGGTGACCTCCAAAAGCTCATGAGTGAGACAATGCAAGAATACTTAGAGGAGAAATGATTGGCTTGTGAGAGTCTGAACCCAATCAGTGAATCACTCTCCAGATTGGATTAACCCAGTGGGCACTGAAGGCCGGTAGGGTGTGGCTGGAGGAGGTGAGCATGGGGGGCGTGGCTGAGCTTAATCTTTCTGCTTCCTGATCACCATGTGAGCTGCTTCCCTCCGCCACACTCTTCCTCCATGATGTCCTGCCTCCCCTCCAGCCCCGAGGAATGGAGCCTGCTGTCTGTGGACTGAGACTTCTGAAACCATGAGCCCCAAGTAAACTTTTCCTCCTCCACAATTGTTCTAGTGAGGTTTTTTAGTCACAGCAGCGAAAAAGCTGATTAACACAAGGTCTTATCTCCAAATGAAGTAAATTCTGAGGTCCTGGGGATTAGGACTTCAACAGTTGAATTTATTTTGGGGGTTTCACAATTTACCTTGTAACATTACCCCTCAAAACATTGTCTTGGGCTGGGGCTGTGGCTCAGTGGTAGAGCACTTGCCTGGCATATGTGAGGCACTGGGTTCGATCCTCAGCACCACATGTAAGTAAGTAAATAAATAAATACCTTTATTAAAAAACGAAACAAAACATTGTCTTGTGTACCACTTCAGGTATGTGCCTCAGTGGTTAAGTGCCCCTGAGTTCAATCTCCAGTACCCAATAATAATAATAATAATAATAATAATAATATAAATAAATAATAATAAATTAAAAGCTCCAGAATTGAAGACTCCAGCCCCAGCCCCATGATGACCAGAACAAGCCCCGACCTCTCTGGCCACAGCACACCCAGCCTCAGATTACTTTCCCCCGTGACATGCTGAGGGGCAGAAATCTATCCTGTTGGCTATAAAGTGTCTCAGAGGCAAAACCTGCTTGTCACTGTTCCCACATGTAGCACATGTGAAGCGAATACTTTGCTTCCTTTAATGGGGTGTTGTGATGTGTAATGTTAGCCAGAAGAGTCCCAGGGGAAAGGAGAGAATAAATCCCAATGATGATTCTAGGGAACAATCTTGCTTTTTTATTCAAGCTGGGGACAGGGTTCCATGGAGCAGCGCTGAATGGGCCGGCGGGGACGCCCGCAGTAAATATCTTTAACGCCTTATAGGAGCGCGAGAGCAGGCAATTTTCTCAGCAGGCTGCCCTGGAACGCGGCTCTGATTCATTCCTGACTGATGTGGCCCACATGTGCTCCCTGCGACAACAGAAACAAGTGGCCTTTGTGCCCTGTCGGCCTTTTCCGTCCCGGGGTAAATTAGGTACACTCCAGCCATTTCATTAAGAGATGACGTCTCCGATGTGACCTGTCAGGGTTCCCAAGGTGGACAAGAAAGACGGCCTGTGGCTGGGGTGGCCAGGTCCCCGGAATCCAAGGACCATACTCCTATGCCATTTGACCACTAAGGAGATGAGCAGGAGGAATGAGCTGTGACACTAGACAGGCCACTGCCACTGTCCCCTCCCAGTGGGACAAAACTGTAACAGAATTATCAGCAGCTTCGTCCTCTTCTTCCCCACCCCCACGCCTGGCAGGGGATATGACAGACATCTGGAATGAGGAGTAGGCAAACGCAGCCCAACACAGATTTCTTTGGGTGGAAATATTTCCATGGGAGACCCAGGAGGGCAGGGATATTGGGTAATTGCCATCCATGCAATAAACATATTACGGGAGTTTATAAACTTGGCCTCTGTCCTGTCTGCTCCAGGCTTCTGGTGCGCCTGGGATGGCTTTGATTTTGAAATGACTTAGACGATAGACAGGCTTCTCCTCTGCTCCAATTTGCAGCGGAATCTGATAAACACATCTGCGGCCAGTCCTGTTTGGGCTAGCTGGGGGCCGAGGGAAGGCTGGCGTCCCTTTTGCACAATACATATCGGAAAAGCATTTAGGTGACCCCACGGGAATCGGGGAGAATGGGAACTGTCACCAGATATTCCGTGCACTCGCTATCCAATCTCCCTTTTATACAGAAGAAATTCAAATGAGCCTCATCATTAAAACTCTGATGATCAGAAACTTCGTTTTAATCAGAGCTTGCCATAAACTCTGCGTGCCGAGCCGACTTGTGCATTTAACATTCTTCATATTATATGCTGTTCCAATTATCCAAATTTTTCTTAAACTCAATTTCCCAGGGCCTCGTGGTGCTCGGCTAATCAAGCTTTGACTTTTTCAAAAAAAAAAAAGTGTGGATCTGCAGCTCTCTCTGCACACGCTGTGTAAACACACACCCAGGCACCAGCTCTGGGAAGACGGCAGGGGACATTTTTTATGCAGCCAAACACAGAGCGGCCGCGTGGTGTTTTGCTGAGGAAGGAAAAACTTGACTGCTGTCAGACATCTGAGCGCCACCGGCTGCATCCGGGACCACCTCCGTCCCCTGCTTGAGCGACTGGCCTCGTTTTCACCCTGCCTGGGCCGTGCCACCGCACAGGCTCGCGCGGCACCTGGTCCTGACCGCCAGAGGCAGATGGCATTTCTGTGGACACCCGGTTGGACGGCTGCTGGTTTTTCTCTGCCCTCTTTGTTGTTGCTCAGGAAGATCAGCCTTCAGGAATGTGGTGAGCGCGCACGGCACTCAGAATTCAAGCCAGTGGATCACACAGTCACAGGAAATACCGCGTGTCATTACAGCGTGCACGCTCACGCAGCAGTGGCCACACGCACTGCACGTTGCGGCACGCACGTGTACATATTGCATCCAGACTCGCACCCTCGGATCTGCGCTCACGGTTCACCACGCGGGCCGCGCAAACTTGGGCCCCAGCAAGTCAGCGTGGGGATTGACTTTGTGCCTATGTTCCCTCCTCTTCTAGGCTCAGTCCATGAGGGTAAAGGATTATTAAAAAATAAAAATAAAAAAGTAAAAAGCATGCAAGAGCCGGGCGTCACGGCGCACGCCTGTAATCCAAGCGGCTCGGGAGGCTGAGGCAGGAGGATGGCGAGGTCAAAGCCAGCCTCAGCAACTTAGCGAGGCCCTAAGTGACTCAGAAAGACTGTGTCTCAAAATAAAATATAAAAAGGGCTGGGGAGGGCTGGGGTGGTGGCTCAGCGGAAGAGCGCTTGCCTGGCATGTGTGACGCACTGGGTTCCATCCCCAGTACCACATAAAAATCAATAAAATAAAGGTTCATTGATAATGAACAAATATTAAAAAAAAAAAAAAAGGACTGGGGATGTGGCTCAGTGGGGATGTTGCTCAGTGGTTAAGCAACCTTGGATTCATTTCCCCAGTACCCCCAAACAAACAAATCAAGAAATAAACAAAAAAATGCCCCCCCCAAAAAAAGATAAAAAGGGCCGGGGCACCCCTGGGTTCAATCCCTGGTACCAAAAAAAAAAAAGCAAACATGTGCGAGGCCCTGGATTTGACCCCCAGCACTGCAATGACAGCAAAAAAGAATTGTTAAGAAAGTTCTTCTTGGCCTCAGTCTACTCCCACCAGAGAAGGGCGGGAGCCAGGGCTTGGGTTCTGTCAGCTAAGGGCGGGCAGCCCACCCCCGGCCGCCCCTCTGCCTGCTCAGATCCACCCCATTGCGTCCCACAGACTGAGCGAAGCCAAATGTCCACTTAGCCTCTTTTGCGCATGCCTCGAAAGTCCCTTTGCCCTTTGAACCCAGCTCTTTTCTGCCACTGGAATGTCCTTTCCCCCTTTTTCTGCCTATTGAATTCTTCCCCTGTTTTCAAAGCCTCACTCCAGCCCTACCTCCCCTGAAGAGGCCAGCTGGAAATGATCTCGCTCTCATTTCAACCCCTTGACGTCCTCATTTTCTATAGCGCTCATTGGGTCCAAAGCAAACACCACCATTGGGCGGTTGACTGTTGTTTTTTTTGGTAATGTGCAGGGACATTGTCTTATACTTCTCTGCCTCCTGATGGAGACTAAATATGATGACTTGCACAAAATAGGTATTCAACAAATATTTGTGGATGATGATAATAGCAGCTGCGGTTAATTAAGCACCTACTGTGTGCCATGAACTTTTTTTTTGTATCAGGGATTGAACCCAGGGACCTAACCACTGGGCCACATCCCCAGCCCCACGTTTGTTTGTTTTTTTTTTTTGGGGGGGGGCAGTGGTATTATATATTGAACCCAGGGACACTCAATTCCTGAGTGTCATCTCCAGCCCTTTTTATTTTTATTTTGAGGCAGGGTCTTGCTAAATTGCTTAGGGCCTCCACCTTAGTGTGCCACCCTGCCAGGAACCAGCCCCACAATTTTTATAGTGGATTCTACTTAAGCTTTTTGGTTTGGATTAAATAAATTTTCTATATGTGATACTTCAATATATTCTTTTTATAGAAAGTTAAGATTTATTGCATAGAGTAAAAACTAGAAGTCTCTCCCATTCCACCCTCCACCCCTTACCCTACTACCTTACTTTCTTCCTAGAGACATCCATCATTAATAGTTTGCTCTACCAGAACTTTGTGTAATATTTGTATATTAAGATACAAATATACAGCTGCTCTTTGACTTAAGATGGCCTTAAGTTCCAGTAAACCCATTATAAGTTGAAAATATCATACATGAAGAGTGCATTTACAGCTAGGCACGGTGGTGCATGCCTGTAATCCCAGCGGCTCAGGAGGCTGAGGCAGGAGGATCAAGAGTTCAAAGCCAGCCTCAGCAACAGTGAGGCCCTAAGCAACTCAGTAAGACCCTGTCTCTAAATAAAATACAAAATAGGGCTGGGGATGTGGCTCAGTAGTCAGTTGCCCCTGAGTTCAATCCCTCGTACTCCTCCCCCAGGAAAAAAAAAAAAAAAACATGTTGAATCTGGGCGTGGTAGTGCACACGTGTAATCCCAGAGGTTTCAGAGGCTGAGGCAGGAGGATCGTGAGTTCAAAGCCAGCCTCAGCACCTTAGCAAGGTCCTAAGCAACTCAGCGAGACCCTGTCTTTAAATAAAGTAAGAAAAAGGCTGTGGCTCAGTGGTTAACCGCCCCTGGGTTCCATCCCTAGTTAAAAAAAAAAAATAAGTGCAGGAGATGTGGCTCAATAGCATAGCACTTGCCTAGCATGCACAAGGTCCTGGGTTCTGTCCCCAGTAACACACACACACATACACACACACTAAAAAAGAAATGTATTTGTGATTCCTAGTACTGCAAAAAAAAAAATGCACTTATTACACCTAACCTACAGCACAGCAATATGGCACACTGTAGAGTGTCGCCTGTGATCACACAGTTGACTGGGAGCCGCAGTCACTGCTGGGTGAGACAGGATCGGATGGCATATCATTAGCCTGGGAGAAGATCCAGGTTCCACATCCAAACTACACATTCTACTGAATTCGTATCACGTTTGCATCATCCTAAAGTAAAAAAATCAACAGCTGAACCACTGTGAATCAGGGGCATCTGTATTGTTTTAAAATACATATCGGAGCTGGGCGTGGTGGCACGTGCCTGTAACCCCAGTGGCTCAGGAGGCTGAGGCAGGAGGATTGTGAGTTCAAAGCTAGCCTCAGCAAAAGGGAGGCCCTAAGCAACTCAGTGAGACCCTGTCTCTAAATAAAATACAAAATAGGGCTGGGGATGGGGCTCAGTGGTTAAAAACCCCGAGGTTCAATCTCTCGTACCAAGATGAAATAAAATAAAATACATATCTGGAAATGTAGTGATTCAGTTTAAACTTCACACAAAAATTTTTATTTCAAGACAGGATCTCACTAGATTGCCTAGGCTTGCCTTGAACTCAGCCTCCCCAAGCAGTTGGGACTACAGGCGCAAGCCACTGTACTTAGCTCACAAAAATCTTAAGAGGGGAAGTATTATTTTTATTTCAGAGTTTTGAAAAACTGAGGCTGAGAGGTTAGTTAACATTTCCAAAGTCACACAGGTAGTACGCGGAAAAGCTAGAATTTGCTCTTTCATCTGAATCTCTGCAGGGTTTCAGAGCTGTCTCTGGGCTGCGATTCTGAACACCAGGGGAACTTGTTAAATGTATAGATTCTACCTGTCCCTCCTCAGCCCTTCATTCTGACTCAGTAGGTTCAGGATAAGGCTCAGGATTCTATATAGTAATAATTACCTGAAGGTGATTCTGATGTATACAAAGGTTTATAAAAACACTCCTGTAACTGGGCCAATCGGGAGGCTGAGGCAGGATGATCACACGTTTCAGGCTAACCTGAGCAACTTAGTCTTTCAGCAACTTAGTGAGACTCTCTTTCATAAAACAAAAAGGGGCCAGGTATAGTGGCTCACACCTAAAATCTTTAGCAACTTGAGAGGCTGAGGCAGGAGGATTCCGAGTTCAAAGCCAGCCTCAGCAACTTAGGGAGGTGCTAAACAACTTGGTGAGACCCTGTCTCTAAATAAAATACAAAATAGGGCTGGGGATGTGGCTCAGTGGTTAAGCACCACTGGATTCAATCCCTGGTACAAAAAAAGGGGGCAGGTGCTGGTGATGAAGTTCAGTCTGCATGTCCCTGGGTTCGATCCTCAGTAACACACACACACACACATACACATACACACACACACACACACACCAAAGACCAACTCTCGCACCTGTTTACAATGCCCCTTCCCCACCTGGTAGAGGGACAGCCAGGGGCAGTAAAGTGGTGGTGTTGCTTTGTGAACCCAGGTTCAAAGCCTGGCTCTTGCTACTTCCAGCTGTGTAATATGAGCAAGTTAATGAACCTCTCTGAGCTGCAGTCTCCACATCTGGAAAATGGGGATGCTTCACTGGAGTGTTGTGATGAGGATCAAGTGCGATGTAAAGCACTTGGAATAGCACCTGGCAGGGTCACATCTGTCCCTGTTGCTGCTGTTATTAAAGCTGAACTACTTCTGGAAGCTTCTTGGGTGATCAGCTTTTTTTTTTTTTAAATTTTTTTTAGCTATAGTTGGACACAATATCTTTATTTTATTCATTTATTTTTATGTGGTGCTGGGATTGAACCCAGGGCCTCACACATGCCAGGCAAGCACTCTGCTGCTGAGCCACAACCCTAGCCCTCAGACCAGCTTTTGGCAACAGGGTCACAAATTGTTGTTCTCAATGACATTCTCAGATGGGGCATTTTTGGAGGACACATGACTCTTAAGCAGAGGCCCTTCCTGGTGTACCCACTGGGACAACAGGTGGCCAGACGGCATCCAGGGTTTTTTTTTGGGGGGGTGGGGTGGTGCTGGGGATTGAACCCAGGGCCTTGTGCATGTGAGGCAAGCACTCTACCAACTGAGCCATATCCCCAGGCCCCCAAAGGCTTTTGATTGGGTGTCTTCTACTTCTGCCCTTCCCGGGTGCAGTGGATGTTTAGCCTGGTGCCCAAAGCCCTGGCCGCAACCTCATCCCCAGACAGGTCTTCAGTTTTCTCTGCACAATTGCTCTCTGTCCATGGGAACACCTGACCCACAGATGATGACTCGAAGCCCCGATTCCCCCTACGGAGGTGGCCTGCGGTCGGCCAGTGACTGGCTGCTGTTCTTCCTATTGCACAGCGACCCCAGCCCCCTTCCCCCAAGGTGAGGCTGATCTTTGGTGGGCTCCCCCTCTTTGCTGGGCTCCTTCCCCCTCCCTGCTCTGCTTCTCTCCCAGGAGAGCCCTGCCCCCACCATTCCCTGCAAAAGAAACCTCGTCTGGGTCTCCGTCCCAGGGAACCCAACCTAAGACACTCTGGTCACCCTGATCTGCAGTAATAACCGTGGCGATGCGTGTAGACTGTTAGCGAGCCATTCTTTGACCTCTCCGTCCCCCACTTAAGTAATTAGTTCCCTCTCAGGGCTTATTCTCTAGCCCTCTAATCAGAAGCTGGCATCAGAGGGAAACGATGATGAATGAACCAGGGGGCAGCGGTGCGGTGTGCCGCTGAGAGACCAGTCACCTGGGAGCGGGGACAGCAGGATGCTCCCATTCAAAACCCAGTGTCAGGACCACCGGCTGGAGACACTAATTTGCTTCTCCTTGCTGGGCACTTGCACCCCGAGGTCAAGAGCCTCGATGCCAACAAAATAGCATTCACTCGAGCTGCTTGCTGCAGAGCCAGTAAAGCCAACCTGGGGAAGGCCGAGCCGTGGGAACAGGAGAGACTCGAACCTGATCTTGATGTTGCCTTGTAGGTTCGGAGGGATGGAAAGGGGCTGACGCTTGCAAAGGCCAGGGATGTGGACCTGCCCTGGACTGTTACAGACACAGAACAACCAGCAGCAATGGCTGTCCCGCCCTGCTGCTTTGGGGTCGAGCTTTCTTGATAAATATCTGTTGACAGGGAGCCTCTGTGTTTCTCTGGGCTCTGCCTTATCTCCAGAATTGTTTGGCTGGCAGGTGATACTGCTGTATGGGGCGCATTGGGCTTCGAACTTCCTAATTCTCCCAATGAAGCTAACTGACATGTGGCCCGGTTCCCTGCCTTTGGAGAACAAGGTCTGCCAGTGGCCAGGAGACCCATGGCCAGACTGATGGCAGATAGGGTGACTGAGGTGCTTAGAAAGGTGCTGAGGGGCCAGGAAGGGTGCTTTGATTCTCTGTGAAGATTACTTATGATTTAAATGCAAAATATGGTAGAAAAAGGCAAACTGGAAAGAAACACAAACTCAGCCAGGCGCGGTGGCACATGCCTATAATCCCAGTGGCTCAGGAGGCTGAGGCAGGAGGATCCCGAGTTCAAAGCCAGCCTCAGCAATGACAAGGCCCTAAGCAACTCAGTGAGACCCTGTCTCTAAATAAAACACAAAATAAGGCTGGGGATGTGGCTCAGTGGTCCAGTGTCCCTGAGTTCCATGCCTCATACCCACCTCCTCAAAACACACACACACACACACACACACACACACACACACACACACTCCTTGGGGCAAGTGTAGAAATTTCCTGCATAAATTTTAACTTGCATATAAGTGCTTAGTCTGCTTCTAATTTTTCTTCTTTGGCTTTGAAGAAAACCTTTAATTTCCTCCCAACTAGGTTTCACTGAATTTTGAAAATGTCAGGCCAGGATAAATCTTCCCAGTTCTTTCATAAGTCAGTCACCACGTGGATGGTCTAACATGCTGTCCATTAACCAACAGTAAGTCTCTCCCCGCCCCCATCTCATGCACACGCACTCTCTCTCTCTCTGTCTATACACACACACACACACACACACACACACACACAGATAAATTTATCAGAAAATTGGGCCAAAAGCTTAGAGCTCCCACATATTACCTTCTGGTTTCTGCTATTATTAATATCTTTGCATTGGAATGTTGGTTCGATTTTTTTTTTTAATTGAACCCAGGGATGCTTAATCACAGAGCCACATCCCTAGCCTTCTTTTGCATCCTGTTTAGAGACAGGGTCTTGCTGAGCTGCCTAGGGTCTTGCTCATTTGCTGTGCTGACTTTGAACTCATGATCCTCCTACCTCAGCCTCCCAATCATCACTGACTTTTTTACTGTCTGTAGATTGGACTTTTCCAGAATATCATATAGTTGGACTCCCACATTACATAGACTTTTCAGACTTACTTCTTTTACTCAGTAATATGATTTTAAGATTCCTCCTTGTCTTTCCACTGCCTGATGGCTCATTTCTTTTTAGCACTGAATAATATCCTATTGTGTGGCTGCACACACCCCTTACCATACTCTAGACATTAATGTAAGAGCCAAAGAGATACAGAGGAGGCGAAGAATCAGTCTTGACCTTCAAGGAAATTCTTTTTGGGTCATTTTTTGAGATGGGCTCTTGTTGTGGTGACCAGGCTGGTCTTGAAACCTCAGGCTCAAGCTATCCTCCCACCTCAGCCTCCCAAGTCACTAGAAGTAGTGGTGCCATGTCACTGTGCCCAACTTTACCTTGGAGGAACTTGTAGTCGGGGTGAAAAGAGACACCCCCCCATGCAAAATCAGCTAACAATATCAAACAGCAAAGCAGACGTGTCAAAGACATCCGGAGTGAGCAATTCCCATAACAGCTACAGGAAAGAGGGGTTGGTGGAAGGTTTGACTGAGGAAGTGAAGTGGGTGGGGGGCGAGGTGGGGGGTGGTTAGAGGAAAGCTCTCGTGCTTTGGGGTGTGCTCAGCTTTCAACCCTGTAACCTGTCACCTGGGTGGTGGACAGAAGGGAGAGAAGAGAAGAGAAATGGTGTACCCTCCCCGTGTTCTCCAGGGGAGCTCCTCCTGCAATTAGCCAGTTTGTGGGTGGGCTGGTTCCCTCTCACCACAGGTGACCCACAGCAGCAAGGGGACAGGTGTCTTTGTCAAATTCCATCTCAAGGAAGCAAAGCCTAAGTCTTTAGCTAAACTTTGTGTGTGTGTGTGTGTGTGTGTGTAATATAAAATTTACTTGAGAAGACATAATTAAAATTTTTTAGTTGTAGTTGGACACAGCACATTTATTTATTTATTTATATGTGGTGCTGAGGATCGAACCCAGGGCCTCTCATGTGCTAGGTGAATGTGCTAGGTGAACGCTCTACCGCTGAGCCACAACTCCAGCCTCCAAGAAGACATAATTTTTATGCCATTTTATTGTGACAAAATATACATACGATAGCCAGTCGTGATGGCCCATGCCTGTAATCCCAGTTACTAGGGAGGCTGAGGCAGGAGGATCACAAGTTCAAGGCCAGCCTCACCAACTTAGCCAGACCTTATCTCAAAAAATAAAAAAATAAAAAGGGCTAGGGATGTACCTCAGTGGTAGAATACCTTGGGTTCCAAACCCAGTAACATGTACACACGTGCACACACACATGTATACATATATAAACACATAAAAAATTTTGCCATGTTGACCATCTTTTTAAAAAAGTATTTATTTTTTAGTTGTAGTTGGACACAATACCTTAATTTTATTCGGATATTTTTTATGTAGTGCTGAGGATCGAACCCAGGGTCTCGCACATGCGAGGCAAGCGCTCTACCACTGAGCCACAACCCCAGGCCTTGACCATATTTTAAAAATTTATTATTTTTTTTGGCCTCAGATTTTTATTTTCCCACTTTCTTTCTTTTTTTTAATTGCTGCATTATAGTCATACACATTCGTGGCATTTGTTGCTACACACTGGTACACGTACACAATATCACAAGATACTCTGGCCAGTGTCACTGTCTCACAGCACGCCCTCTTGACCATTGTGAAGTCTACAGTTCAGTGCCTAAAGGACATCCCCAGTATCATGTAAGCATCTCCACCATCCCTCTCCAGAAGTTTCTCTTCTTGCCAAAGTGAAACTCTGTCCCCATTCAACACTAACTCCCCGATCTCTGCCCCTCCAGGTCCTGATAACCTTTCTGGTACTGTCTGTGATTTTTTTTTAATTGCTGTTTTCTTTTTTTAGTTGTACATGGACGCGATACCTTTATTTTATTTATTTACTTTTATGTGGTGCTGAGGATCGAACCCAGGGCCTTGCATGTGCTAGGCGAGCGCTGTACCACTGAGCCACAACCCCAGCCCCTGTGTGTGTGATTTTTGATGACGCTACGCATTGCACATAAGGGGTATTTGTCCTTTGTGTCTGCTCACTGTTTTCCACAGCACCTGGACCATTTTATATCCCACCAGCAGTGCACGGCCATTCCAAATTGACTACATTCACCCAGCACTGCCTGTGAGAAGCCAGCCGTCCCCCCCTCGCAATTCACTTGCCCTCTAGGGCCTGTTGTATAAAATATGTATAAAATGTTAAAATACCTTCTCCACCCCTGTCCACACTGCCCGCATTGCCCGCATAGCCTGCCTCCCCCAACAGTTGTCAGTGCTATCCATCCATTTGCAAAAAGCTCTTCTAAATATTTAAATGCAGATATGTATTCACATCTAATTGTATTTTATCTTTTGTTTTCTTTTGGAGTGCTGCAGCTCAAACCCCAAGCCTGGAGCCTGCTAGGCAAGTGCTCTGGTACTGAGCTCTATCCCCAGGCCTAATCTGTTGTTAATTCTTTTTTGTTTTGTTTTTTATTTGTTTAGTATCATTTTTGTAGTGGTGGAGACGGAGCCAGGACCTTATACATGCTAAGCACGTGCCCTACCACCTCCGGCCATATTAATTCATTTTTTAAATGGCTAACATATCCCAAATACAGGGAATCTGTCCTAGTGGGTTTTGTGTTGCTATAACAAAATACCTGTGGTCAGGTAATTTATGAAGAAAAGAGTTTTGTTTTGTTTTGTTTTCAGCTCAAAGTTCTGGAAGGTCAAGAGCATAGTGCTGGCATCTGCTTGGCTTTTGTTGAGGGCCTCCTGCTGGGTCACAATATAATGAAGTAGAAAAGGGAGGTGGGGGACTGGGGCTGTGGCTCAGCAGCAGAGTGAGTGCCTAGCATTCGTGAGGTGCTGGGTCTGGTCCTCAGCACCACATAAACATAAACAAATAAAATAAAGGCATTCTGTCCATCTACAACTACAAGAAATAAAAAGGAAAAGGGAGGTGGATATGTTCAGAGAGCACAAGTAAGAAAGAGAGAGGGGAGTGGAGACTGATCTGTTTTGTAAGTCGTTCTTGCAGTAACCAATCCAGTTCCAGGAGACCTAACTCACTAATCTAATCCCACCTCAAGAGAACTAACCCAGTCTTTCAAGAAAGACATCAACCTATTCATAAGGGTGGAGCCCCATGACCTAATCACTTCCCAGTAGGCCCCACCTCTTAAAGGGCCTACCACCTCTTAATAGCATTGCCCTAGGAACGCAGGACAAATCATATCCAAATCATAGTAGGACTCAAAGCTGGGGTTGGGAAGAGCATCCTTAGTGTGCTCAGGCTACCAAGATGCAGTACCTCACATGTGCTAGGCATCCTTCTCAGAAGAGCGCAGGAGGTGATGGAGGACAGGGACACGGATCTGGGAGCCACCTTGATGTTTTTCTTCCTCCCACCTCTATTAGCAAGAGTTTTGTTTTGGGTTTTGTCTTTGCAACATAATCCAAGGCCTGGATGGTTTTGCTTGGTATAGATGCGGTGAGCCATTCTTAGATTTGGACAGTGTATTACTTACATAAATAGGAAAAAGAAGATTAGCCTAATGTGCCAACTCCTTGGATCCTTGTCCCATACCACAAAGGATGATGGGAAACAAAAGGGACAGGATGACTATGAGATGAATTGTGGGCCGCCTGTTGCTCAGGGTTGTCAGTATAAAATTAGGCCATTGATGGTCTGCGGCTGTATCGTGAGAATGCCTCAGACTTCATTAAAACCCAGGAGGCGATGAGCCACAGTCTCTGGACAGTCCCCAAGGGGAATGGAGAAGCATCATGGGTTGGGTGATGCTCTCCTCCTTATTCCTGTGCTTGAAGTCTGAACTCCCAGGACCTCAGAATATGACTGCATTGGAAATAGAGCCTCTAAAAGGACAGTGTCTCTGCTGAAGCCCAGTGTGAGGTACCGCATCATGGCAGCCTGAGCAGGCTAAGTCAGAAGAGAGTGGAGGACAGCCTCAGCGAGGTGCCCACAGCCTAGCGCCCTGCTCTGCTCACTCCACACTAGCTGTGGATCCAGGCTTTGCCTCCGTGGCCCGGGTGGATATGTGCAAGGTCACTAGGGCACCCCGGTAGAGCCATTTCTTATAAGTCACCAGCTTTGTGGACAGTGAGCCATAGTGTGCCAACTGTGGCTTCCATATGTTTCAGTGTACAGGCACATTCATTGGTGATGTTGTGATTTTTTTAAAATGTGTTTTAAAAGTGGGATTATGCTGGGCACAGTGGCACATGCTTGTGATCCCTGAGGTTCAGGAGGCTGAGGCATGAGGATCACAAGTCTGAGGCTAGCCTCAGCAACCTAGTAGGACCCTGTCTCAAAACAAAAAAAAATAAAAAGGGCTGGGGATGCAGCTCAGTGGCAGAGTGCCCTGGGTTCAGTCCCCAGTAACACACATGCAAAAATAGACTTATACCTGCTTTTTGCTATTGTTGTAACCAGGTATTGGACCCAGGGGTACTTAACCACTGAGCCACATCCCCAGCCCTTTTTATTTTGAGACAGGGTCTCACTAGGTGGCTTACAGCCTTCTAAATTGCCAATACTGGCTTTAAACTCGCGATCCTCCTGTCTCAGCCTCCTGAGCCACTGGGATTACAGGCATGCACCACCACTCCCGGCTGCATTTATTCTTAATTATCATAATTGCATTCACTGAGTGTCTAGTGTGTGCCAGGAGCTGGGCTAAGCCTCTTTCAACCCATACTCAGCCTTCGAGGTACAGCCGTCGCTGTAAGCCACAGGGTCCAAGTGAACCAGGAAGCACTCATGCGCCTGGCCGTCCAATTCTACTTTGAGCCTTGGATCAGGTAGAGGTGAGTCTCTATTCCAATAACCTCACCAACCAGACCTTGCAGAGTCTTCTTTTTTCCCTTCTTAGCCTTTATTTATTTATTTTTAAATTTGTATATGTTCTTTTCAGTTTTATATGACTGTAGAGTGTATTTTGACCTATCACACATACATGGAGTATCACTTCCCATTCTGTGGCTGTGCATGATGTAGAGTTTCAGTGGTTGTAGTCATATATGAACATAGGAAAGTTCTGTCTGATTCATTCCACTGTCTTTTCTATTCCCGTCCCCCTCTCTTCCTCCCATCCCCCCATCCAGTCTGGTGAACCTCCACTCCCGCCCCCTCCTCCACTGTGAGTTAGCATCCGCGTATCAGAGAGAACATTCGGCCTTTGGATTTGGGGGGTTGCCTTATTTCATTTAGCATGATTGTCTCCAGTTCCATCCATTTACTGGCAAATGCCACAATTGCTCTTTATGGCTGAGTAGTATTCCATTGTGTATATGTACCACAGTTTCTTTATCCATCCATTGGTGGGAGGGCACCTAGGCTGGTTCCATAACTTTAGCTATTCTGACTTGAGCTGCTATAAACATTGATGTGACTGTGTCACTGTAGTATGCTGATTTTAAGTCCTTTGGGTATAAACTGAGGGATTGGATAACTGGGTCAAATGGTGGTTCCATTCCAAGTTTTCTGTTTTCCAGAGTGGTTGCTCCAATTTGCAGGCCCACCTTGCAGGGTCTTGATCCACGTTTCCACGCACAGGAGGGACAGGTTCCAGGCATGCTGGTCCCGCCCATTTAAGGCTTGTCTTCTTGGCTCCACCCTTTTATGCCTCACCTCATTGGCCCCGCCCCTTTGCCTTCAGGTTAGTGTCCCTCCTATCCCCTCCACAAGGGCTTCTGCCTGGGGTGGAAAATAACGGCAGTCACCTTGAGGTGAGAGGAGAGAAGATTCCTCTGGCACCCTCTACTGTGTCACTTATCAGTGCCGGGAAGGGTGGGGAGCCCTCCAGTAGCATCTGCCTCTGCAGCAGGAGCCTCTGGTCATGTGTGACCCTCGCCTTAAGGCCACATTGTCACCCTCTGATTTACTTCTCTGGAACACCATCACCTTTCATTGGTACCAATAGAAGAGGTTCTGCCAGACCATAGTAGTTAGAACCTAAGAGACCTGGTTGCAGTCTCAGCTTTGACCCTATCTGGACCACTTTGGGCCAGTTACTTAACCTCTCTGCATTCTGCTTTAAATACTGCATGCATCTTCACAGTGCCTGAAATACAGCAGGTGCTCAATAAAGGATTTTTGTGATGGTGACTTAAATTGACTCCTCAGATCTTTTAGCAACAAACATCATCCCATTTTATAGAAGGGCCACTGAGGCTCAGAGAGGTCCAACAGTGTTTTATTTTATTTTATTTTTGACTGCATAACAACCATCCCAAGCCTCAGTGGCTTAAAATGACATTCTGTAGATTAACTGTGCCGCAGTCTGGCTGGGCACAAATCACCGAGCCGCCACACAGCACTTGTATGTTCAAACAGGAAACTTTATTGCCCGAACTCCACCAGCACTCCACGCACACACCCCAGGAACTCTCTCAGCTCTCCCCGGGGCTCCACGCCTACCCCACTCGGACCCCACGAGAACTCAGGGCGCCCGAGGCAGCAGGAACCACCCTATTCCCTAGCCGCCCTATTGCGGGACAGCAGGGGTCCATATACAACTGAATACACAGCTTAACATAACCATCATCATCTCAATGGCTCGCTGGCATCACCTCTCAACCACTCCCTTCTGGCAGAATGCCATGTGTCATCCCAACTCAGCTGTGGCCCTCAACATAACTGGGCTCCATGTCAGCTGGGGTCTCTCAGGTGGACCCAGTTGGCAATTAGAATGGACTGGAAGATAAAAAAACACCTTGAATGGGCCTTGAATGAGGCTTTTGCAGGCTTGTGGCGGGTGGCCTGTGTTCTTACCCCGATGACCTTTCCACTTGGCTAGCTTGGGCTTCCTGGATCAGGACAGTTGGCCTGGGGGTTGGGGTGGGGAGTGGGGGAGGAGAGTTTGGAGAGGACAAGCTAATATACTATTGACCAAAGAAAGTCACCTGGCCAAAACCAGTGTCAACACGTGAGGGGACTACAGGAGGGCACAAATCCTGGGAGGCATGGCTCCTTGGGCTTGCTCAGGATTCCAAAGCTACTGAATGGTGTAGCTGGGACTTGAATACAGGCCTGTCTGTCTCCAAAATCCACCCTCCTTCCTCAAGGTGCTGTGGCAGCTGGCGTTTGTGGCTCGACTACTGGAGTCCAGTGGTTTGGTCATTTCCATCTTGTCTCCGCTCTCCCCTGCTCAGTGCTCGCTGCGATGTCCATGTGCCCCTCCTGCTCCCTGCAGAGGAGCGAGGCGCCCCTTCTCTTGCAGGTGGACCTGGCCTTTCTCTCCTCCACCGTGACTACAAACAGCCGCTCCTGTTTCCTCCACAGTGCCAGCCAGGACCCTGGTGGCTCCCAGCAGCAGCAGCCTGACTTTGCTGGCCTCAGGGCTCATATGCTTCTCTGGACTTCAGCTTAATTTTCATGGGGACTTTCACTAGGAAATCAAGGATCTTGGGGATAAAGACAATGTCACAAGGGTAAGCCAGGGTTTGGGGTACATTGTCATCATTCTAGTGGATTTCCAGTCTGCCCACTGGTTGGTCTATCCTCTGAGATGGGCCCTGACCCTGACCCCTGTCTACACTCCACCAGAGGCCGATTTGAGCTGTTGTCACTGTGGTGACAGTGGCAATCCAGGCCCTGGGCCTGCTGCTACCTGACTCTGATGACTAGGTCCCCAGGCAACCACGCCCACTGGTCTGGCCCTGAGCTGGCTTTGCTGCCCCTGCTCCCAGTCTGGTGTTGACAGTGAGAACTGCTCACTGTCCTGTGGCTGGACCCTTACTCTTCCCTCCTTTTAAGGTTTCAAGAGCATAAGCCTGAGCCATCCCCTCTTGTGACATGCAGGCAAAGCTGGGCCTTGAACCCAGGCCATCATCTGAAGCCATTCTTCTTCTTTTTTTTTCTTTTTTTTAAGGGGGTATCAGGGATTGAACTCAGGGGCATTCAACCACTGAGCCCCATCCCCAGCCCTATTTTGTATATTATTTAGGGACAGAATCTCACTGAGTGCTTAGCACCTCACCATTGCTGAGGCTGGCTTTGAACTCACGATCCTCCTGCCTCAGCCTCCCCAGCCACTGTGGAGGTGTGTGCCACACACACACAGGTGTGTGCCACCCTGTCCAGCCCTGAAGTCATCATTCTTGCAGGAGTGTCCTGCCTGCATTTTTGAAGTCTGAGCAGGGCCCACAGCTGCTCTGCCTGTGTGGAGTGGCTGAAGGCCAAAAGCAAGGTCTCTGGAGAAAAAGGAAATTTTTTCTGGATGCCAAGTTGGTGACCTTGGGGAGGGGTGTGTGTGTGTGTGTGTGTGTGTTGCTTTTGTGCTTCTGACTTGTGCCCAAGGAAAGGTCATGGTGAGTGAGAAAGCTTTTCAGAGGAGAAAGTCTGAGATACAGCCCAGGAATGTCACCATGCTGCTGCCTGAGATCAATGTGGGACCCTCTGTCTGACCAGGTCAGCTGTCTTGCTGTGAGATCAACAGGACAAGGTCCTTGGATATGGAACTTCCAGAAAGTGGACTCAAATGTCTGAGGCATCTAGGAATTATTGGGGTCCTGTGTGATCTTGCTGAAGGAAGCCAGGCAAAATCTGGCGACTCGGCTGAAACAGCCAGTGCCCTTGGCGCCAAGCAACAGGAAGCAATTCTGGTTTATTTAAGCAGAAAAGGACTTTATCAAAAGGATCTTGGGGAACTCACAAAATGACCAGGGGGCCTGGAGAACAGTTTAGAAAGCAGGCCAGACAAAGGAGGTTGTGCCGCAGTCAGGATCATGGCCAAAGTCACAGCGATCCGATGTCAACTCTGTTGCCAAATGCAGGATACCCCAGCTCGCTCTGCCACCGCTGGACATGGATATGATCTCCGCTGTCCCGGGAAATGAAATGCCATTGCTATGGCGACTGCCACCCTCCACCACAGTGACCTCTGCGATCCTCACATCTCTGCATCCCTGCTCCTAACTCCAAGTCTTTGATGGGGCATCTGATTGGTCAAACCTAAGTCAGGAGCTCATGCCAACCGCAAGAGCAGCTGGCAAGCACCTATCTGGCATTTTTAGCATCCCAGAGGAGAGGCAGCCAGGAAGATGGAGGAGTCCCCAAACATGGTAGGAGAGGTTTCATGTTGTAAGCTGTGCCTCTCCGGAAAAAAAAAATATAGAATCGCTGTCCCCAGCGAGTTTTAGAGAACTATTTGCCTCCAGGGACAGCCTGAGCTCATCTTCCTCTTCTTCCAGATGGTGATGGGACATGTGTGCGCACGTGTGCGTGTGTGTGTGTGTTTAAGAACAGGAAGTGCACAGTGTGGGGTTAGGAACCCTGGATTTGATTTTGAGTCTTTTCTGGTTTTGCCATACTGAGAATTGAGCCCAGGGGTGCTCTACCACTGAGTCACATTCCCGGTCCTTTTTATTTTGAGATAGGGTCTAAGTTGCCCAAGCTGGCCTTGAATTTGCGATCCTCCTGCCCTAGCCTTCTCAGCTGCCGGGATTATAGACATGAGCCACCACACCCAGTGATTTTTTTTGGGGGGGGTACTGGGAATTGAACCTAGGAGTGCTTAACCACTGAACCACATCCCCAGCCCTTTTAAAAATATTTTAGAGACAAGGTCTTGCTGAATTGCTGAGGCTGGCTTTGAACTTGCAATCCTCCTGCCTCAGCCTCCTGAGCTATTGGAATTACAGGTGTGCACCACCCAGCCATTTGGAGTACCCAGTCAATTTTAGGTGAGCTGTTCACAATCTCAGGGCCTTGGTTCTATGTCATCATCTGTCATCCAGCAGATGGGGTTTACCAGCCACATGACCTTGGGCGTGTTCCTTAACCTCTCTGAACATTAGCTTCCTTATCTACAAAATGGAGGTGTGGCAGCGTGCACTCAACCTCGGTTCCAACCCTGTCCTATGGTTGGCCCAGGCTAGAAGACTCAAAACTATATTTCCCAGAGACTTTTGCAGCTGGGGCTATGGATGAGAATTAAGTTTCACCAATTAGATGCACTTGTGTGAGGTTAGGAAGGCAAATATGAGGAGGAGACCACTGGCCTGCTGCTCCGGCTGTTGTTGCTGAACACCCGGTTTGTGTGCATACTCTAGTGTCTGCTCAGTACCTGCTCTGTGGGTACTGAGAGAGGTTGTGGTGGCAGTGGCTCCCTGGATCACAGCCACAATAGCATACTCTGGAAATGGACATCTCCAAAGGCAGCCCCTTTGCTCGCTGCCTTCCTGCTAGTGGTAGAGAGGACAACCATGTTGGTGACAATCAGTGGTATTGTTTACATAGTCTAGAGGATGCTCCTTTGGATCCTTCCAGGAATTTTGTAAACATCTTATTTCCTGGAGTAATTTCCTCTTCTTGCTAAAAATCACCAAAGAGCCAGACACAGTGGCACATGCCTATAATCCCAGTGACTCAGAAGGCTGAGGCAGGAGGATCGCAAGTTGGAGGCCAGCCTCAGCAATTTAACAAGGCCCTAAGCAACTTAGCAAGACCCTGTCTCAAAATAAAAAAGTAAAAGAACTGGGGATGTGGCTCAGTGATTAGCGTCCCAGGTTCAATCCTCAGTACCCTCCCCCCCCAAAAAAAAAAGTTGTCAGAGAAGTTCTCTCTTACCTGCAACTAAACTCTAAACTGCTGGGGGTATCACCCCTGTGCTCTCATGGTTGTTGATGGAATGACATGAGACCCTTCGTGTTACCTAGCTTTGCCCTTCGAGGACCAGGTTTTGTTTTTTTTAAGGGTGTGTATCTCTTTTCATAGGGGAGACTTAAATGCGATAGAGATTCTTGTGAGGAGTTACTCTGTTTACACGCTCCCAGTCGGTTGCTTTACATAGAGTCACTGGGGCGGACAACAACGTGGAAGCATTCCGATTCTTTGGGTGGCTTCCCTGCTTTCCAAGGCTATCAGGTGCTAGGTATTGGGGAGAATCTCATGTCTCTGCCCACAGATGTGCAACAGTCTTCTGAGAAAGGTGACAGGCTTCCTAGTGTGATGTCCCCATCAGTACAGTTTATGTCCAGGCTCCCAGTAGAACTCCTCACCCCTCCCAGTTAAATCTTTGTATGTACAAAACCATGCCTTCTTGTCCCATCAGATTGGGAGAACAGGCTGCCCAAGGATCTCTTCCTGTGGGGAACCCCATGCCCCTGGCTGTGGCATTGACCCCACGCATTAAGCGTTTCCAGAATGGGGTGGGGGTGGGGCAGAGGATCATAAGGTCCTTGGGAAGAAGTTCCATATACAAAACTGGGCTTGTGGGGACTGGGCTCTGGGTGCTGAGGGAGGAGAGGAGCCCCGGATTGGAGCAGGGGCATGACAGTACCCGGGGACCTGGGAGGGCCCCAACCTGCTGCGCAGTGGACAGATTTCTCCTACCATTGATCCAAATCCCTTATCTCGTCGCCTCACCCTCTTGCTCTCCCCCATTCCACTTCCTGCCACAAAATGGAGCTCTCTGTGGAGCAAGGGGTCAGGCAGGTGGCCCAGGCCGCCAGGCTGGTTGGAAGCTGGGCTGTGGTCGGCTCCCAGAACAATCCAGGCTCTTCTCCCACCGGTCAGGGGGCTTGAGGCTGAGGGAGCGAGATAAACGGTTTCAGTGGTTTTCAGGAACCCAATCAATTGCGAGGCAGGACGAAACCCTCTGGGGACAGATAAAGCCAGCCCTGCGCCCGCTGCCTGGTTGGACTCGTGTAGTTTGAAGTTTCGTGTGGTTTGGACAAGTTCGCGGGGCTTTGTGGGAGGCTTCAGTCTGCTTCCAAAGTGCAGCAGATAGAGGCCAACGGGCCTGGACTCCAGCAGTCACCCCTGAAATGAAAGAGGTGGCCCGTGCTCTCTCCAGCAGGGCCCCGAGGCCCGGCGGGCCGGGGCTGTTGGCTGCGCTCCGGGTTCGCGCCCCGGGCGCGGGGTGTGGGCGTTGGTCGAAACGATCTGTCGCCCGAGGCAGGCGACACCGTGGCGTTGGGGAGCCAGCTGCCGCGGGTCTGACGGTCTGCTCGGGCTTCCAAACTGGAAAGACGAAGGCTGGTTTCCAGATTCCACGTTCTGCCGCGCACGCAGACGGGACGCGCCGCCGCCCCGCGCGGAGGAAGCCCGCGACGCTGGGGACACCGCCTGGAGCCAGTGCGCATAGCAACGGGGCGGTTTTCCCTCCAGCTGGAAGCTCCCCGTTTAACCTCTGAAGTGCCAGCAGATCTGGAACGGTCGCCGGCGGGCCTGGGCGGGCACCGGGCGAGGCTGGGTTCCCGCACCCGAGCGCCACGGGTGGGCACTCGTCGTGCGGGTGACTGCGGTGCGCGAGCGGGAGAGGAGGGCTGCCCCGCGAGGTGGAGCGCCGCGGGTCCCGCGGGGAGCCATCTAACAATGCCTTGTCCCCTGGGAAGCCCGCGCCAGCCTGCGGGGGCCACAGCGACACAGAAGCAGGAACACGTGCTGCTTGGGAGGGAGGCCAGGGCGCCTGGCATACCTCAGGGGTGCTCGCACCCTCCGGGGACCTTCCTGCCTCCATAGAAGGTGGGGACAGAGGGGGAGGCGAGCGTGGAGAGAAAGGGAAGTGGGAAGAAATTGGTCACGGAGGAGGCTATTTTTATTCTTTGCTACAGCTGCGTGCGTTTCTCTGACCAACTAGAAGGCGAAAATTAGAACGGCTGAAAACAGACCCTGAACTTCACCGAGGGGGGCGGGGCACGAGAGGGAGGGGGCGGCTCAGGAAAGGGGCGGGAGGGGGAAATCCCGGAGGACCTGGCAAACCCCAGAGTCCCGGAAACCCTCTCCACGCAGCACCCCCCACCCGGCCCTAGAGGTCTCAACCTTCACCTTGGGTTTCCGAGGTGGGGCACCTTCCCCCTCTGTGTGACATCTTGGACTTGACACAGCCAAGATGGGATTTGTTCATCAGTGTCGTCTGTTGTTAGGCCCCAGAGGAGCGCTTATCCCTTCTGGCAAGAGACAGGACCTCCTGGGTGGTGTCAGTCACCACGGAGTCCCTCTAGCACCTGGAGAAATGGCAAATGTTCCCAACAGGAAACCAAAACTGGGGGTGAGAGCTGTAGTCAGAACCCTCTGGGGGGGCTCTGATCCTCTAAGTCTGCAGCTCCCACAGTGTGGCCCAAGGATCCCTGTGGTTCCTCAAGACCTTTTGAGAAGCTCCAAGGGATCTGCTTTGTCCCAACCAAAACGACATAAATACCCCAACTGATTGGTTGCCGAGGCAGTTAGAGGAAGCCACCATCTTCTATTAGACAAGAGTCCAGCTCCGGTGGTGGGACAGCGCTTGCCTAGCATGCAGGAGGCCCCGGGTTCCACGGGAAGCAGAAAAAAAAGTCATCTATTAAAAAGGTTTGCAAAAATGTATTTTTTCGTGTGTGTTTTGGAAAATATAGATTTTTTTCATAAAATTTGCTGTTGATGTTATCATGTGTATTAATTGTCTATTGAGTAACAAATCACTCCCCAAATTGGGTGGCTGAATTGGTTGGAGGCATCTGGGAACACATGAGCTGGGTGATTTTGGCTTCCCTCTCTGAGGACAGTGTAATTAAGATGTAGCCCAGGGCTAGAGTCTTCTAAAAGCTCCAGAAAAGGGGCCACCTCCAAGCTCACCCATCTGGCCTTTGGCCTGCCTGGCTCGGTTCCTTGCCACAGGGTCCTTGCACAGGACTGTCCTAGGACAAGGCTGTTGGCTTCCCCCAGAGAAAATGAAAGCCAGTGCCCAGGACAGAAACCACTGTTCCTCTGTAATCTAATTTTTAAGCAGTATCCCAATAAGACGATCGATGTCCCAGTCTATCTATCTGGAGTGAGTCTAGTTCCCACTGCAGGGAGGGGGTTACTTAAGGGCATGAATGATAGAAGGTGGAGATTATTGGGTACCATCTTGGAGGCCGCCTACCACAAGTATAATTAATTTGTTATTGTTGTTTTTATACTAATCAAGATGTAAATATTAAAAATTTTTCTATTTTCATTTTTAATGTGGGAAATACTGAGAGATATAACCTCAACAACCCACCCATCTATCTATCCATCCTTTCACTCATCCATCCATCCATCCACCATCTATCCACCTACACACCCAATCAAGGTGTTCCAGCCACTGGGCTAGTGGTGGCGTTTTAACAGTGAACAAGATCGCCAGCGACTGCCCTGTGGAACTCCTAACATTTTAACAGATGATGCGGTTCACAAGTAAATAAGATGGAATTTAAAAATAACTTTGGGGCTAAGGATGAAGCTCAGTACTTTGCCTAGCATCTCAAGGCCCTGGGTTCACTGGACAGTACTGACGCCCCCCTCCCCACTCTCAAAAAATACCCCATTTTGGGTTGTCATAATTTGGGTCCCCAAAGCCTAGAGTCTAGGGAAATAGATACTCTAACATGGGCACCATTTTAAGGAGGGTGATATCATAGGTGGCCTGAATTGGGGCTGAGCCCAGGATGCAGGGTCTGAGGACAGGGAATGTGTTTCAGCATCCGTCAGATATGAGGCCCTGGTGAGCCGGAATGATCTGGAATATTCCAAGTTCATCATGACCTTGTCACCCAATTTTTTCACAGAAGTATGATCTCCTTTAGTCTCTAGGCAACCCCGGCAGCGTGTCATGCAGCCTGGCCCTGACGGTCAGGGTGTTTATTGGTAACTGTGGAACTCAGAGTGAGGCACCCTCCTATGGAAGGTGCAACCACAGGGCAGAGCTTGGCTCGCTTTGTTCAGTTTTTCTCTTCTCAATGAAGGGCATCCACGCTGTGTCTTTTGCTTTGATCCTGGAGACTCCTCTGTGGCTTCCTGTGTCCCCAGTGGATCCCTGTGTCTCAGGTTTTACCTTTGGACATTCCCCAGGGAAAAACCCAGAATTTCTGAAATGTGCCTCAACCTACAACCCCCAAATGCAAAACGATTGGGGTCTTTCTTCATCTGTCTCTCATACCTGGGGAGTTCGAGCTGGCTAGAAAGGGGTAGGTGACATCTGGGGCAGATGCAGCCAACCCAGGCTGCAGGCACAAGGAGGCTGTGCTCTGTGGCAGGAAAGACAGAAAAGTTCCCTCAACTTTCCTACTTCAAACCCTTGCCTAGGCCAGCCCTGCTCCGATCATGACCCAAAGACTTGGAGCATTTTAAAGAGGAAATGGGCCCCCCAGGGGTAAATAGTGCTCCCCAAAGCTCCAGCCACTCTGGGGTACACAGTAGCTTTAATCGGTCATATCTGTTTTTAGTGACCATATCCTCAGTCTGAAGGGCTCCACAAAGACCAAGGCAGGCCGGGTACGGTGGCACACACCTGTCATCCCAGGGGCTAGGGAGGCTGAGGCAGGAGGATCACAACTTTGAAGCCAGCCTCAGCAATGGAGGTGCTAAGCAACTCAGTGAGACCCTGTCTCTAAAATAAAATACAAAATAAGGCTGGGGATGGGGCTCAGTGGTTGAGTGTCCCTGAGTTCAATCCCTGGTGCAAAGAAAAGACCCCTGCAGGCCTCTGACAGGACATAGGGCCAGCTTTCTTTCTTTTCTTTTTTCTTTTTGTGGTGGGGTAGAAACCTGTTGCTTGAAATGAGACCTTTCTGAGGCCCTAGCACAATCATGCTTCTAGAACAGTCTCCTCCATGGTGGGCTCTTGGTGGTTTCAGACCTTGAATATGGGCCTCATCCTAGCAAAATGCTAAAAGGATATGACTATTTGTGTGCAAATGGAGCCTCTATTTGTCTTTTGAGCGCTTTTGCGGGAGAGAAAAGGTATGTTACCTTTGCTTTCAGGATTCTGTCTGGAAGCTGAGACCAGCTCCATTGTCCAGGCTACAGTGGTTCTGAAAGCATAGCAAATGCAATAGGAGCATCACTGGGAACTTGTTTGAAGTGCAAATTTTAGGGGCAGGAGGTGTCACTCAGTGGTAGCTTGTGAGAGGCCCTGAGTTCCATCCTCAGTCACCTCCCAAAACAAACAAACCAAACCAACTATGAAATACACACTTTGGCAGTTCGTGTAGACTTACTGAGTCAGACTGTTTGGGTGGGAGGTGGGGGGCTTGTGAATCTGTGTTTTAATAAGGCTCCCGTTTGATTCTTCTCGGTACTAGGGATTGAACCCAGGGGTGCTTAACCACTGAGCCACATCCCAGCCCTTTATATTTTTTCATTTAGAGACAGGTTCTCCCCAAGTTGCTTAGGGCCTCGCTAAGTTGCTGAGGCTGGCCTTAAACTCTCAGTCCTCTGGCCTCAGCCTCCTAAACCGCTGGGATTACAGGCGGGCACAGCTCCCCCATTTGATTCTGATGCCCATTCAAATTTAAGCTTGTTTATTACGTTTATTTCCCCCCATTTAACCGATGGAAAAATTGAAGTTCCAAGGGCATAAGTAACTCTACCAGGATCCTGCTGCCAGCAAGTGCTATCAGGATTCAAACCCGGGTCTTTCATTAAGGAAACTCTCTTTCTCTTTCACAGCACCCTTCAGTTTCTTTGAGTGCCTAGCTGCTACCCCAGGGGGTCCTCAGCTTGGCTTCACATTGACATCACCTGCAGAGCTTTTTAAAAAATATATCTTCACGCTCTACCCCAGAAAATGGAATCTCATGGGGTGTGGCTGGGTTTCTGTAAGTTTCTATTCTCTGGCTCACAAGCAGCCTAGCCCAGACTCCTCTAAAAAGGTTTTGAGGAAAGCATTTGCACTAAGGTGTGAGACACATGTGTTACCTTTCCCAGGGTATCTGCATTTGAAAAAAGAAAGCTGGGACACAGATAATGACTTCCATAAGCATCCCAGCAAGAGGGAGAGAGCAACGTTTGATCAATTTCTCGCTCTTGCAGGGCATTGATTGCTCTTCCACTCCCTGGTAGGAGTCTTCTCCACCTACCTACTCCTATCTAGTCCCATCCAAGATCTCTGAAAGCTGTCTTTCTGAGGAGATTTTTATTTTGTTTTGTTTTGGTACCGGGGATTAAACTCAGGGGTGCTTAACCATTGAGCCACATCCCCAGCCATTCTTATTTTTTTATTTAGAGACAGGGTCTCACGGAGTTGCTTAGGGCCTCACTAAATTGTTGAGGCTAGCCTTGAACTCGTGATCCTCCTGTCTCAGCCTCCCAAGTCACTGGGATTACAGACGGTGCTACCGTGCCAGGCCCTCTGAGGGGATTTTTGGAAGTAGAGGAGCTTGAATGGATCCTTCTCCAATACTCTAAAGTGGTCATCCTTGCCCATGGATAGCTGGAATTTCCAAAGCCAAGTGACAGTGGTCAGTTCCATGCAAAACCAAAATCATTAAAATAAAATAAAACTTTTAAAAGCATTTAAGACTGAAGGAGGAGAATCTCCCTCCCCAGGCTTTTGCCAATGTCCATCCGAATATATTCAGCCACAGAAATCAAGGTGGCACGTTAGCCACAAATTCGATAAGAATATTTTTTCAGACTCCAATTCAGACAAATTGGGTAAGATCCCAAGTATGGGCTATCTATCTCCAGATGAAAAGATTTTGATGTAGATCTCAGCTGCAGCCCTCACCCACCCCTTTTTAAATTGTGGTAAACCTTTGATTCTTGTCACCCCTACCCCAGGGATAGGAATGGAACCCAAGTGCTCTACCACTGAGCCACATCCCTTTGATTTTGAAAACAAGAAAAATAAAAGCCCACCCTCAAATGATTTTTTTTTTTTTTATGGCAGCTACAGTCTCTCACCCTGTTTCCTGCACCTGGTAGGGGACACTGAGGACCTCCGCCCTTCAGGAAATGGCTCACTCGTCAGCAGCTGGGATCTTAGGAACAAAGGCCTAGGTTCATTACCACGGTATCGACCCTGACACGCTCTGCCTGGGCCACCTCCCTCAGAGTTCCTCAATTCACACCCCAAATGAAGTGTAATTGGACCTGGACACCTTTGAAGTCCCCTAGCAGATTGCCAGCTTTTTGAAATGTCCTTGATTTGCATGGCGAGGACCTGGTTGGAGGTGACATTTTCTTTCCCCTTAGTCTACAGTTTTAAAAGACAGAATTATTTTAAATGACATTCCCTCACCATGAAGAGCTGCCGTGGAAGAAATCAAAATTCTCTAAGCGAAAAAGAAAAGGAAAAACAACTCCGAGGATTTGATTCATCTCTAATTTGCCCTTTGGCCCAGTTCTGATTCTGGGGGTGCCACCTAGGAAGCCACCATGTACTTGCAAATTTCTTGCCAAGTCCCCCATCTGGGTGATGACAAGGTTCCAGGAGAGTCGTCTAGGAGGTCCTGAAGTCCAGAGGGCCCCTGTGAGATCTGAAACCAGAAAACCAGGCCTGTGAGTGGGGGAGGAGGGTGGAGTGAGGATCATCTGTCTTCCTTCCCAGCAGAGCCAGGGCTGCCCGGCAGAAATCAGGGCAGAAATCACGTGCAGTCCCGGAAATAAGCGTGTTGTGTGCCCCATGAGGTCTAAAGTGGGATGCTTTCCTGTAAGACAGCGGAGGAAGGGCCTGCCTGGTGGAATCATGCCTGTGGCCTGGGCCGGCCTGTGTCAAGCCCAGGAGAATCTCCTTTGCTCTGGGAAGCCATTGGCCCCCATTTGAAGCCACCACTAAGTGTCTGCTTCTAGAAGCTTCTTTGGAGACAACCGTCTTCTGAAGCAAGCTACCCACTCTCCCCTATAGCGGTGCTGCCCAGTAGAACATTCTATGAGGATGCAAGTGTCCTAGAGCTGTGCTAAACAGGGGAGTCACTGTCACATGCAGCTGTCGGATACTTGAGACAAAGCTGCTGACACTGAGAAATGAATTTTACATTTGTTATTTAACTACTTAAATGGCTGCGTGTGGCTAGTGGCTACTGTATTAGCAAGGAGACAGATGATTAAAAATAAATAAATAAATAAATAAAATCCGGGCTGGGGATGTGGCTCAAGCGGTAGCGCGCTCGCCAGGCATGTGCAGGGCGCTGGGTTCGATCCTCAGCACCACATACAAATAAAATAAAGATGTTGTGTCCGCCGAAAACTAAAAAAAAAATAAATAAATATTTAAAAAAATCCGATGGTAGCAGGGCACAGTGGCACACGACTATAATCCCAGCAATTTGGGAGACTGAGATAGGAGGATCACAAATTTGAGGCCAGCTTCAGAAATGTAGCAAGGCTCTAAGCAACTTAGTTAGACCCTTTCTCAAAATATAAAACTAAAAAGGGCTGGGGATGTGGCTCTGCAGTTAAACACCCCTGGGTTCAATCCCTGGTACCAAAACCAAACAACAAAAAACCTATTCTAATAAGGGAGAGACCTCCTTCCCATAAGACAATGCTAGTAATGAGGAAATCAAGGAAGGGTATTAGAGTTATAGGCCCAGACTGGGCAATTTAAAAAAAAAAAAGTTTTTTAACTTGTTGATGGACCTTTATTTTATTTATTTGAGAATCGAACCCAGTGCCTCATGCATGCTAGGGTTTACCACTGAGCCCCAGCCCCAGCCCCCTTTTCAAGGCAAGAAACTGACTAGTACTGGAGAGGATTTCTGGCAAAATGGCTTTGGGTTGGTGAACACAGCAAGCAGAGGCCTAGTACAATAAGTTGTTAGTTTTTTGGTTTTGTTTTTAGGTACTAGGTGTTCTACCACTGGGCTACATCCTGAACCTTTTTTTATTTCTTATTGAGACAGGGCCCCACTAGTTCGAGGCTGGCCTCGAACTTAGGATCTTTCTGCTTCAGCCTCTGGAGTAGCTGGGATTACAGGTGTGTGTAGTCTTGATAACAATGTTTTTTTAGTTGGTTCAGTCTTGTTTTCCAGAAGCAAAAATTTCTTAGGATAAGTAACTAAAGTATTTTTACTTATTCTCAGTATTGTTTAAACATGGGGACAAAAACGTATGCCTGGTCCCAGTACTGTTTTTTTTTTTTTTTTTTTTGACACCAGGTCTCCCAAGTTGCTTAGGACCTTGCTAAGTTGTTGAGGCAGGTCTTGAATTTGCGATCCTCCTGCCTCAGCCTCCCGAGCTGCTGGGATTACAGGCGCGAACCACTGTGCCCGGCCCTAGTACTGTTTAACATAGGGATAGGGAAAGACAAATTGCGTCCAGAATTTAGCAACTTATGACAAACATTTTTTATGTCAGTTTCTGAAGGTCAGAAATTGATAGCTGCTTAGCAGAGTGGTCCTGGCTTGGGGTTCCTCGTGAAGTTGCAGCCCAAATGTTGGTGTGGGATGACAATGCTTTCAAGGGCTCGAGGTTCCACTTTCAAGGTGACTCACTCACGTGGCTGGTGAAAACGTGTGGGCTGTTGGCAGGAGGGCTCAGTTTCCGGTCATGTAGGACCCTCCAATGGGGGCTTCTTGAGGACCCTTATCACCCCCCCACCCCCGAGAGAAAGTGATTCAAAAGAGAGCCAGGCCAGCGGGAAGCCTTGGATGCTTATAATCCCAACGTCTCAGGAGGCTGAGGCAGGAGGATCATGAGTTCAAAGCCAGCCTCAGCAATGAGGAGGTGCTAAGCAACTCAGTGAGACCCTGTCTCTAAATAAAATACAAAATAAGGCTGGGGATGGGGCTCAGTAGTAAAGCACCCCTGGGTTCAATCCTTAGTACCAAACAAACAAACAAAAAAATGTTTTCAGGGCTGGGGATGTGGCTCTGTGGTAGTATCTGGTATGTGAAAGCCCTTGGGTTCAATTCTAGCACCACAAAAAAAAAAAAAAAAAAAAAAAGAGGCCACCGTGAGAAGTTGCTGGGTGTCGCAGCTGAAGGCTGGCATCCCCTAGAGCATGTTTCTCCAGGGGGGCAGAATGTGAGTCAAGGCCGAGAGCTGTGCTCAGCGAAAAGGCTGCCCCCTGGGGAGGGCCTGGAAGGGAAGGCTGGAGAGCTACCTAGATGTCCACTTGGCCAGACTTGGTGACCAGACTCTGTGAGTGGGGAGGAGGTGGAGACCGAGGTGGAGGAGTGGGCTTCTTTCTCTGAGTGTTTGTTCAGTGCTCTGGGATCAGAAAAAGTTTGAGTCATGACAGCATCCACACAGGGGATCCCCCTGCAGCCTGCCTGAGGTGTGTCCCCTGCTGAAGAGGCACACAGTAATGACTCTCTCGATTTGCAGGTTGCCAAGTACCTGCCCATGTATCCTGTGTCACTGACCTGTCCCAGTGGAGACGGTTATCCCCCTTCTATAGACGGAGCAGCGAGGCCTGAGGCCCAGAATATTCCAGCATATTCCCTCAAGTCCAGAAGGGTGTTGTTCCAGTCATTTCCCCAAAACACTCCCCTGCTCCTGGTCCCATAGTTCTCATCCCAGCCATTTATACTGAAGCAAGTTCATGAGTATTTCCAGAGTTCTTCCTGTGCTTGTGTGAAATAGGCAATTGTGACAAGTTTGGGGTGACATTGTGAGCATCTCTGGGTTTTTTCTTTGGGGTAGGAGATTCCTGACAGAAGTGTGGGTGGTATGGTAGGGAAGGAATCGGGGTGTGGAGACAGAGATCAGAGCTGTCAATCAGAAATTGGTCCCTGAAGGCAGGTGGATGTGGCTGGGGCGCAGTTTAGGAAGCCATTAGGATGACAAGGATCTTGGGCAAGGGCCCATCAAGGCAGGTGTCAAGTTCACAAAGATCCCGATAATGCACTATCCACTGCCTCCTTTGCTGGTGGCAGATGTTCAGAAATCTGACCCCCATTTTCCTGGTTTCATCTTTACATTGCTCCCTCTGCCCAGCATGGACCCCTGTCCCCTGCCACAACCCTTTTTGCAGGTCCCCTCTTCCAGAAAAGGGTGGCCAGGGCAGTCCCAGGGCCCAGAAGCGAACTACAGACTCCATCCTCCTAGTTCCTCCCCTTCAACCCAAGCACCTGAGTGCTTTCTGTGACAGTCTCTCTAAACCAGGCAACTTTCTCCCAAATCAGCACTTTTTCATGCAACTTTAGCATTTATGGGTTTGATATTTCCATTTGGCAGAGGAGCACCTAGTCCCTGGGTCCTTGGGGGCCCACACCTTCAACCGAAACAGCCGCTAATTGCCATCCCTCCCCCTCCCAGCCCTGCCCCGTCTGCCACCTGCCTGGTGTCCCACACTCTCAATGCTTCAGAAAGAAAGCTCAGAAAGTTCCTGGACCATTATCTTTACAGACCAAAAGCTCTGCTGATAAAGCAGAGCCCTGCCCAGGAGACAGGGTTCCCCAAACAAAAGACTACCCAGGAACAACAAGTAATAAATAGCCTGATGGCTTCTCTATTTGAAATATATCATCCTCCAGGGCAGGGATCTCTTGGGTTTTTTGAATTCACCACTTCTCCTCCAGGGCCAAGGACTGAGCTATGCAAATAGCAGTTTCTTTTCTTTTCTTTCTTTCTTTTTTTTTTGGTTTTTGGTCCTGGGGATTGAACTCAGGGATGCGTAACCACTGAGCCACACCCCAGCCCCCCCCCCCCCCCCCCGCCTTTTTTTGTATTTCATTAGAGGCAGGGTCTCACTGAGTTGGTTAGGGTCTTTCTAAATTGCTGAGGCTGGCCTCTTACTTTTGACCCTCCTGCCTCAGCCTCCTGAGCTGCTGGGATTACAGGGGTGCACCACCACGCCCAGGACTTCTTAAGGAACTTTTGTCTACTCTGGAATGAATATCGAGTCACTCCCTGTCTGTCTCCCTCTTCTTGCTCCCTCTGACAGCTGAGGTTGGAAAGGGTGGAGGTATCATCCGGGGAATATAGGGCACTGGAGGCCACAGGGTAAGGAGGAAGGCTCTCCCTTTTTCCTTTCAAAATCCCCTACAGACTTGATGCAGGAGTCCAGGCTGAAGGTCTGTGGTGAGGTCATTGACTCTACCTCTCTGGGCTTCAGTTTCCTTTTTGGTAAAATTGGGGTTTTGATAGTTCCTTCCCTCATGTGCTGGTTGGGAGGGTTGAGTGAGAGCAGCTGTGTAGTGGGTTGGTTTAGGAGGGGTCCCGCCCGGTGGAGTAGAGTCCTACGTGCTAAACACAACTCCAGACAGCTACAGTGCCAGCATTACAGGGGAGGCAGTCAGATAGGCTGACCCTTGAACCTCACCCCAGACTGCAGAATCTGAATCTGTATTTTAAAAAGACCCCCCTGGTGACTTGTGTGCATATTAGAGTGTGAGAAGCACTTTAGAAGCCTCCTGTGAAATAAGCAATGTGGAAGCAACTACTCCCATTTTGAAGATGAAAATACTCCTCCAAGATTGATGACTGCAGCTGGGAGCAGTGGCGCATGCCTGTAATCCCAGCAGCTCAGGAGGCTGAGGCAGGAGGATCGCAAGTGGAGGCTGGCCTCAGCAACTCAATGAGAAGGTGAGCAACTTAGTGAGGCCCTGTATCTAAATAAAATATAAAAAAGGGCTGGGGATATGGCTCAGTGGTTGAGTACCCCTGGGTTCAATCCCCAGTATCAAAAAAAAAAAAAAATGATGACTATTTTGCCCAAGCTCATGAGCATCTTAAAGAAGAGGGCTTGTGACTCCTGTGTGTTCTGGAAACTTCTACCTGTGATTGTTCCTCAAGGCTGGACACACTGGCAATGAGCAGGGGACAGGGATGCCTGAATGCCATTTCTATCTGGAGTTTACCCCAAGGAGTATGGGATATTGGCCTGTGAGCCTGAATCGGGATGTCAAGGAGGCCAGAGACAAATATCAGGTCAATAGACACCAGTATTCCTTTGTTCAAGTAGAATTTTCAAAAGATTTAAAACTTGACTTGTGTGGTGCTGATGTAAAATGACCACCTGTGAAAGATTTGACTGAAGTCATTCCTTAATGGGGGGATCTGTAAGATGTTCAAACCGGTCCCCATCGGAATGGAAGGAGCTGGAGAGTTCCAGGCAATTGAAGAGAAGAAGGTCAGGGTGAAAAGACTAGAAATTTTTGGCCTCTCTACCAGCCCAAAATCTAAAAGTTCACCTCTGCTCGGATGGGGGCTGTAGAATAGCTTCATCAACAGGAAATCAATCAAAAGTGCAAGCCGAGCTTCGCAGTGAAAGAACACCCAATGATCTCTTTTGCCATTTGGGACAATCTTTTGTGACACTATCCTCGGTTAGTCCTTGAGAATCCGGAAATAGCTGTTGCCTGAGAATTATCCACATGTGGGCCCGGGAAGGAGAGAGGGCAAGGAACGACGACCAGGCCACTCTTCCTTCAGATCTGGAGTGTGCCTTCCTGTTGGCCTTCTCTGGGTCCCGTGGAACATGGTGCAACCACTTCCAGACGGTTTCAGTTGGCGTCATGCAGGGGACAATGACAGTTCCCAGGAAGGAGAGACGGCAGCCTGCACCTGACTCCCTTCCTCTGCACCCTTGGCTGCTGCACACAGAGAGATGATGGATCTGCAAACATATGCACCCTCGTCCAAAATATTTTCCCCTCCTATATAGTTCTTGCCAATATTGTTAATCTGTGGGTTGACTTCAGACCAAAATAAATCTCCCGGCCCTGGCCACCAGCTAGCTAATTTTACTTTGCAACCAGGGAATAGAAAGTGCAGGCCCTCAGCCGGCCATTCTGTTTATTTTGCTTTCTCTCGGCTGCAGTTTAAAAATCATATCTGCAGAAGTCAGACCCTTCATGCAGGAGGACAGAGGGGACAGCAATAGCAAGGAGGTGGGGTGGATGGAGAAATGGCAGTTGCTGTCATCGCCCTCTGGGTTTTGCTCTCTTCTCCGGATTCTGATGGGGCCCATTGATCTTTCCTGTGGTATCCCGAGTTGCAAGGCGTGCCAAAAGGCAGAAGGGTACACAGCCATTTGGGAAGAAGTTTCTTAGGGCTTCGAATAAATGGTCCTTGAAATTTCACTAGGTGAGTGGGGCTTGAGTGGCCCTGGGTGCTTATGAGAACTGAGCTCTGGGTTTTCTCTGCCCAATTGCAGAGGAAGCACGTGCGTGGAACTTCAGTGCTGGCAGGGGACATTGGAGGGCAATAGGGAAGCAGGATTCCCTAGTGGTTGGAAGCACAGACTTGGAGCCACACAGCCCCAGTTTGAACCTGACCTCACCACTTACCTGCTGTGTGATCTTGGATGAGTTACTAACTTCTACTTCCCTTTAATCATCTGTAAAATGGGGATGGTGATAATTGTACCCACTTCATAGGATGACAGTGAGGACTACATGAGTTAACATAACAAAGCATCCCAAAGACAGAGCCGAGCATGGTGGTGCACACCTGAAATCCCAGAAGGAGGCTGAGGCAGGAGGATCGAGAGTTCGAGGCCAGCCTTAGTAACTTAGTGAGGCCCTAAGCAACTTAGCAAGAACGTGTCTGAAAATAAAAAATAAAAAAGGGTGGGGATGTGGCTCAGGAGTTAAGTGCCCCTGGGTTCAATCCCTGGTACCAAAACCAAAAACCAGAAAACCAGAAACTATGTCCCCCCAAACATACAGCAAGCACTTGAAGATAAGAAAGTGAGACTCAGAGAGGAGGAGGAACGTCCCCAAGGTCACTCAGGGAGTTAGCAAACTGAGTTTGGCTCCATGAAAACAAAAGAGAGGTTATTGCTTCTTGGAAAATTTGAGTAATAATTGTCTCTTCGCTTGTGTTACACTTGGAAAGAACCCTGCAGGGGAAGCCAGGGCCGTGCACCCTGGTCTGGGTGTGCTTCTAACTCACGGTGGCCCTACTGGTGGTTGCATTCAGGCTGGATGCTTCTGGGACTCCTGTTGGCACTAACATCTCAGAGTTCAAAGTCAGAGTCTGAAGTCTATTCAAGTCAAACCTATCTTTACCTACAACACTCTTTTCACTGTTTGTTCTTTCCATTTCCTGATGACATTTCCCCCCCAACTCTATGCTGGGAGCGTCAGCAACCAGTTTCCCTTTAGCTTTCTGACTCGTTGATCCTGCCCCTTCTTTGCTGCTAGGCCAATGAGGGTCTTCTTTTTGATGGTGATGGGGATTGAACTCAGCAGCACTTTACCACTGAACTATATCCTCAGCCCTTTTTATCTTGAGACAAGGCCTCACTAAGTGCTTAGGTTCTCACTAAATTGCTTAGGACCTCACTAAGTTTCTGAGGTTGGGCCTCAAACTTGTAATCCTCCTGCCTCAGCCTCCATAGTGGCTGGAATTACAGGTGTGTCCACTATATTCAGCCCACAACTATGGTCTTCAACTGCTCCTCGCTGGAGCCCTGTAGTTGCCATAGTTAATTTGATCATACGTGATCAGTTTTATAGGTTTCTTAAAAGGTACCATGGAGGCCCCTTGAAGGTGGTGACTGCACTTGTTCCTTCTCATGATCCATTTTGAGGCTCTAATAGAGTGCCCTTAACTCAGAGGCTTATTCATTAGGGTCTATTGACTGGCTCCAAAATGACTTGGGATACTGGATGAAATATTATGAAGACTCTCTAGTTAATTCAGTACAGGAATCATGGATGCCCTTTGAGAGGAAGTCAGTATTATCAAACTTCAAAGCCTGATAAATGAGGTATTTTAGAACAAGTACAATCTCACTTGCAAAGGTCAAGTTGGGACACAAGAGGATATACTTTTCCTGCCACCCTCCTTTCTCCCCAACCCCATCCCACCTCTCCATTCCCAACTTTACAGCTCCAAGTCATATATTAGGCTGCCTCCTATTGGTGAAAGGAAGCATTGCAGTCCAGCTCTACAAGACATTGCAATTGCCTGGAGAAAATTGAGTGGAAATTGAAATGCTGGGTGCTGAGAGGGTAAAGTCGAATATGGTTCAGAGAAGTATTTAGGGGATTAGGCTGATTCTCAGGGAAGAGTGAGGGCAAATTAACAGAGAGAGCTCCTAGAGTAAGAGAGAAATTACTAAGCATTCTAAGGCTATAGAGGAAAAGTAAACAGTTATTTAGGGACACTAACTTCAGTACCGCTACTAGTGTATATAGAACAAGTCCCAGTGTACATAGGATAATGCATGTGTAACTGGGCTGATCATCAGTGTAATCCTGTCTTTCTCAAACCTTTGTCCCTCATCAAAATTCTCAGAGCCAAGTTTAAGATTTCACATTGGAGAGCAAAGAAAAATAGTTTTACTATAGAGTTGGGATGGATTGTATTTCTCAAAGATGGCTGCAACAATATCCCACATATTTTTCAAGTAGAGGAGACTATTTCCCCACCCCCTTGAATCTGGGCTCTGTAATGTTCTGATTCATAGAATGGAGTAGAATTGAGGTTGTGTGATTTTTAGGATGAGATCACAGGAAGCCTTGTAGATTCCACGTGGGCCTCCTTCCTATGGGCTAATTTGAATACTTGCTCTTGCGACATTCCTTCTAGGAACCCAGTCACTATGGGTAAGGCCCATCTACATGGAGAGGTTATATGGAAGGTACTCCAATTGAGAACCCCAGCTGAGTTTCCATCCAGCAGCCAGCATGAACTTCTGACTGTGTGAGGGTGCCATCTTGGATTTCTATCTCAGTTGAACCTTCAGATGACTCCAGCTCAGCTTACACCTGACTGCAACCAATCAGAGACCTGGAGTGAAACCTCCAGCTGAGTCCAAGCAACTCACAGAACTGTGAGAAATAATACTAAATTGTCACACGGGGCCACTAGGTTTGAAAGCTCCATGCAATACAGGTAACCAGGACAAGAGCAACTTTGGTTAGACACATGAGCCAAGGGGTCAATATTTTTTAAAAAATCTTGGATTCAGCTTTAGGGTTCATAACCTCATAGAATGATACAATTTTAGTTCACATCTTCTACCTCTGATCAAAACATCATCTTGTTGCGTGTGGTGGCACGCACCTGTAATCCCCTTGGCTCAGGTGGCTGAGGCAGGAGGATTGCTAGTTCTAAACCAGCTTCAGCAAAAGCCAGGTGCTAAGCAACTCAGTGAGACCCTGTCTCTAAATAAGATAGAAAATAGGGCTGGGGATGTGGCTCAGGGGTCAAGTGCCCCTGAGTTCCATCCCCAGTAGCCCCCCAAATCATTAATTCATGTAACACGTATTTATTGAGTGTTTGAACTGTGCTAGGCAGTGGTTACACACTTGAAAATAAAACAGACCCAGTCCCTAACCTCACACAGAAAATAAATTACCTTATAAGTAAATGTATAATTACAAATTGAGAAAATACTCTTAGGAGAAAATAAGGGAGGCTGAGAGAGAAAATATTAGAGGATCTAGATTTTGTTTGGCGTGTTGGCAAAGTATGTCTTAGGGAGTGATATTTGTCTCTCTGTTTTTCTAAACTTATTTCTTTAAAGTCACGAAATGTGTCATAATATCCTTTTTTGTCTTTGTGCGGTGCTGGGGATGAAACTCAGGGACCCATGCACACCAGGCAAATGCTCTGCCACTGAGCTACACCCCCTGCCCTAGAGTACAGTTTTAAAAGTTACTAAAATGAGATTTTTTCACTGAGAAAGGTGGTTGTGCGCGCACACACACACACACACACGCACAAATTTTTGGTACCACAGATTGAACCCAGGGGCACTTGCCCACTCAGTCACATCCCCAGCCCTTTAAAAAATATCTTACAGACAGGGTCTCACTGAGTTGCTTAGGGCCTCCTTAAGTTGCTGAGACTGACTTTGAACACACAATCCTCTTGCCTCAGCCTCCAGAGGCGCTGGGATGACGGGTGTGCGTCCGGTGGTTACACACACATGTTAAAAAGCATTTAGCCACAGGAAATCACAAATCACTGGGCATTTTTGTTGGGAGGAGAAACATGAAAACGAGGGAGTGACTCCTAAAGAATGTCCAGATGTCCCCAATTTGGCATAGAGCTTTAGGGAAGTGACTCTTAGTCCCTAGGAGACAGAAGCCACAGGTTATTGGTGAGAGTGGCTGGTTTCAGGTGCACTGCTGTTACTAGAAACCCAGGCCTGGCTGAGGGGGATGGGAAATTAAAAGTGAATTTACAGCCAGGTGTGATGGCGCATGCCTATAAATCTCAGCACCTTGGGAGGCTGAGGCAGGAGGATACAGAGTTCAAAGCCAGCCTCAGCACTTTAGCGAGGCGCTAAGCAACTCAATGAGATTCTAAATAAAATACAAAATAGGGCTGGGGATGGGGCTCAGTGGTTGAGTGCCCTTGAGTTCAATCCCTGATACCCCCCCCACCAAAAAAAAAAGCAAATATACAAGTAATTTCATAAAATATGTTGATGATAGAACTTCAGAGTGATGTGAGAGGCCAGGTTTGAATCTAGGCATCTCAGACTCCTCAGGGTCCCACCAGGAAGCACTGACATATGGGGAGCACTGGCTCCCAGCCCCTGACTGTCCCTCTTTCTCTTCCTACCTCTGAAACTCAGTCCCACACTGAGAGGGGCCTGGTGTTCTTACCTGTGTCCCCCCAGCTCATGTTCCATCTTGGTCCATTTTCTGACTCCACTAATACTCACCTCTTGGCTACCACTCTGAGCATGGAGGCCACAGTGTCTATCTCTCCCAAATTCATAGCTTGAAACTTAATTGTGGATGTAATGGTATTAGGAGGCCAGACCTTCAAGAGGTGATGAAGTCGTCAGAGCCAGAGCCTTTATGAATGGGTTTTGTGATCTTACAGAAGAGGTGCGAGGGAACTGTTCTCCCCTTCCACCACGTGAGAAGGCAGCAAGAGAAGCCATCTTGAAAGCAGAGGGCAGCCCTCACCAGAGCCTGAATCTGCTAGTGCCTTGATCTTGGACTTCCCAGCCTCCAGAACTATAAAAAATAAATCTTTATTTTTTATAAGTTCTCCAGTCTCAGATATTTTGTTATAGCAGCAGTAATGGGCTAAAACAGGGTGTGAAAAGTTGGGGCCATCTTTTCCCACCTGCCCCTAGGAAGTACCTGGGAGTGCCCTTGGAATTTGGGGACAAGACCTGGGTCATCCCTGGTAGTGGGCGTAGGATTGTTTGGCAGGGAATTCTGGGGTCCCAGCATCCCAGAGTGTTTCCAAAATGGAAGAATAGGCCCCAGGTTGGTGCACCTTTGGTCCTGTGGACTCCTCACCCCATATCTCCAGGTGTGGCCCAGGCAGGGCTCTCTGAGATGTGAGACCCATGCCAAAGGCTTTGATTGCCCTCCCCTCCCTTTCAAGATGGAAGCCCCATGCCAAAAAAAATAGTAAAGCAGAAATATAGAAGGAGTTTAGATCCCTGATGACCATGCAAACCCTACACTGCCCACCTCTGGACTCCCTTTATAAGAGAACAAACCTCATATTTGCATGAGCCCCGGCGGTAGGCCTGCTATTCATACCAGAACTCAATTGTTCCCTCTCTTTGGTCCTCCACGTCCTTGGGTCCTCAGGGACACCAGTGCCTCCTATAAGCTAGTTGTATTTTGTCAGCTAACCCTCAAAGCCATTTTGGCCATAAGTGTCACCTTCCTCACTTTGACAGGTCTCAGAGGTTATGTGGTTTGATGGCGGAACTGGGGTCAAACACTGGGGTTTCACAGTCCCTGACTGCTCCACCGCACCTCTGGATTTATCAGACCCTGCTATCTGGGGTCTCCTTCCTGCGGGCCCATGGGGAGTCCCTGGGAGGACCTCTGAGACTGAGCATTGTTGGCTTGGGCTGTGGCCTTTGTGGTTCCCATGGAGTCTCATTGGTGACCAGGTGGGCACCTACCTGTACAGAAAAGTATGGATGTGTGTAAATGTGTGTGTGAGTGTGTGTGTGTGTGTGTGTGTGTGTGTGTGTGGTAATATCAAATAGAAACCTTTCAAAAAATCTCGTATTTTTGTCCAGTGGCTCCTATAACAGAAAGTCCCAGAAAACCTCAATGGGGCTATAGGCAGGTACCTTCTATTCTTCTGAAATCTAACATCGCGGAGCAGAGGGGGAGGGGGGACAGACCCATCACTGAGGCAGTGGCCTCTGAGGGAGTGACAGGGTACTGTGGCTTCCCAAGTGTGGTAGCTGCAGACTCTTCTGCTCAGAACACTTATTCCCCACTGGAACCGGAAAGCGCAGCTTCTCCCTGACCTCGAGGGCAGCTACAGCAGGAAGATCATTATCGGAAGCAGATTTATTATCCCCAAGGTCACTTGTGGACACCTGGAGCCCAGCACCTGGAAGATGAGTCCTGGTGCCCTCTGAGACCTCTCTGCTATGCCTACTATATATTGAGGGGAGAACCATCCAGAAACCTGAAGACTTTAACTTCTATGAGATCTCTCTGAGTTTCCCATTTTTACCTCCTCATAGTCTGAGCCTCTCTTTCTGGCCTCCTTCATCTGTCAGGGACTTGCAGGGGATGAAGGGAGGCGTCCCATGCTTCCCAGCATGGAGCCCAGGCAGGGGACTGCGATAATGAGTTTCTGAGCTGGGGGACACAGGCTGCAGCCTCTGAGGACCTCCCCAGGGCCCTGGCTGCCTGTAACAGCCTCTCCCTGTCCCAGACTCCACCTTGGAAAATGTGACCCGCCAAACCCTCCTGACAAGCCAGGCTGTGCCTCCCCCTCCCCAGGTTCCTCGGCCCGGGGAGGAGATGGAAAGCAGACCCCCCTGCCTGTTCAACTTCAGCGTGGCCGCCACCCTACCCTTTCCCGTGTTCCTTCGGGGATCCCGAAACTCCATACGGTTCTCATTTGCAGCTCGTTCTTGGGAGGCCTCACTTCCTCACCACACACCCCTGATGTGGCCAGGGTCTCCCTCCCACAGTCTGGGCGGCGCTGGGGGCTTCCCTGGGCCTCTCTCCCCTACCTGCCCTCCCCAGGACCCTCCCTTGGCCTCCGCCCTTCCCCTGCCTCCTCCCCCTCCCCCACTGCTCAGGTCTTTCAGTTCCTGCGTCCAGTAGCTGTGGTCAGGGCTGGGGCTGTTTCCTTGGCAGAAGTGCCCTTTCTAGAAGTTTCTCCTGCTCAGTGCAGCAGGCTTTGGGAAGGATTCCCGGGGTCCCCATCAGCACTATAGTCAATGTGACTGGCCCTTTCTGGCGTTCTCAGGCTGTGCTGGTCCGTCCCAAAAGTGTCATTTCTGAGCCCTTTCTAGCCAAGAGAAGGCAGCAGTGGCTTTAATTTCCACACCCCTGTCCTCTCTCGGGCTCTGCTCCCCAAAACTACCCACCTTTCATAACTGCTTCTCTCCCTCCCACCCCACTGTGACCTCCACACATGCCTTGACAGCTTTGGGGACAGGTCCATTCCATGGATGGCACTGTCGCCTCTGCCTCTGACTGCTAATTCAGATCTAATCACCGCTTTCCATTTGCCAGGCCTAGTTCCAGAAGATTCCGTTCCCCTCTCCCAGTTGGCAGCTGTCTGGGTCCAGGTCAGTCAGGATCTGTCTGGGCCTCAAAAATCACAGGCCTACCTTGTCCAAGGTCCCCACAGCCCACGGAGGAAGGAGGCTGGCCCTCCAAGGCTGGCCCTGGGGTGGTTCTTTGGCCTCAGGCCAGACCTAAGATAAACAGATGTGATTAGAAGATCAAAGGGCTTGGCCGGAGGGGGCCCTTTGATGTACCCACATCCCTTCCCCCATCCCACACCCCTGCGGGTCCCTTGGCTCAGAATCCCTCTCCATTTCTCTTCTTATCTATCTGCAGCCCCAGCTCCCAGGCAGGTCGGTGGGAGCGGGCTGCCCCCTCCAGGGCGCTCACTCAGTGACCACTGCAGCTGCACAGGCCAGGCCCGTGAAGCCCAGCAGGGTCAGGTGAGGCTCAGTTCCAAACCCCAGAGCTTGATCTCTTTGGAAATGACCGGAGGGTGAATGTCGGCTGCTTCTCCTCTCCAGGCGTCCAAACAGGCGCAGCCCCTGGTAGTTCTGGGAACAGTGGCCCAGGGAAGGCAGGGTTGGTTATCTTTGGATTCTTCCTTTCTCCTTTGAAAAGGGTAGGAATTCCCGAAAGCCACGGCTGTTGAGGGCCTGCAGAATTTGCCTTAAAACGTGAGAGAGATCTTGGAGGGGTTGTGTCGTAACTGCTCACAGGCCACCTCAGCCAGGTTCCCTGCCCCCAGCACAGACCATGGAAGTCTCCATGGGACTCCCTCTCCTGTGTGTAAAGGTCACAGTTCCCTAGGCCTTGCTCAGGGGGTTGAGGATATGCAGGACACCTGGCTGTCTGTGAGGGACAACTTCCTTGTTAAAGGGGCTGGGATGTAGCTCAGTGGTAGAGTGCCCCCAGGTTCAATCCCCAGTACTGCAAAAAGGAGAGGAGTGCTGTGGAAAATGACAGAAGGGGACAGGGGAATGCGACAATGAGCTGGGGTGGTGGCCAACTGCACGTAGGTGACATTACAGCAAAGACTCAAAGGATATGAGGGAGTCAGCCTCACGTCAGATTATCTGGAGAAACAGCGTCCCCAGCAGGCAAACGGTCAGTGCAAAGGCCCTGAGGTAGCATGGCCTGCAAGGCTCCAGGAGGCCAGCGTGCCTGGACACAGGCAGGGGGAGAGCAGGAAACGCAAGTGGGGGCGAGGGGTGAGGAGGAGAAGCCCGCTGTCTTGGAAGCATTGCCAGGACTTTGGCTTTTACTTTGAATGAAATGGGGAGCATGTGGGGTGCTGAGCTAGGGGGTCACATGCTGGACTTAGGTTTTGAGGGGCTCACCTTTCCTATATGGACTCTCCAAAGCTCTCATGCAGAAGAAAAGGGAATAAGTCATAGCACACTTCAATGTTGAGTTTCTAATGTGCTAAGCATCGTGTGTCCCAGTTGCCGGGAGTTCAGCAGGCTCCTCATCCAAGGAATCCCTGTGCGTGGAGTGGGTAGGGGCAGGGACACAGGAAACACTCAGTTACGACACCAAGAGAGCAGCACAGGGACAGGGACAGGGAGGGCAGGGATTAAGGGAGGCTTCCCAAGGGCTATCTGAACTGGGTTCTGAAGGCTGAATAGGAGTTTTCCAGGTGAACAAAGGGGAGGTCATTCCAGAGGAGGAAATAACCCGTGGTAAGGGATGAGGCTTGAAGGAACAGAGGACCGTGAGGACCTAGGGAACAAGTGCATGCTGTCTTGTGGAATATGCTGGAAGGAGTGGGCAGAGGTCGGAGAGGAAGGAGAGGGAGTCAAAGGAAAGATGCGCCCATCTCCTCCCCCACGACAACAACCACATACCTGGTTTCTGAGGTGTCACCTGATCAAGTCCAAGTGTCTACTGCGCTATGTTTTGTCCTAGCTGGGGTCCCCCAGAAGCAGTCCCTGAGGGCAAGGAGTTTATCTGGGAGGTGATTCCAGGCCCTCCTCCGCCAAGCAGCAGCCGGGGGCAGAGGAGCCCCAGGGAATCAGACTGTGCCCCAGAGTTTGTAACTGAGGGAAAACCTGAGAACCCTCTAGCTCCAGGCACTTGGTTTCCAGGGGTGCTTAACTTCTGGGCCCCACCCCAGCCCTTAAAAAAATATTTCATTTAGAGACAGGGCCTCGCTAAGTTGCTGAGGCTGGCTTTGAATGATCCTCCTGCCTCAGCCTCCTGAGCCACTGGGTTTACAGGCATGTGCCACCACGCCTGGCAGCCACTTGGTTTTAGTTGACTAACAATCGCGGATTCTGGAGGTCACACAGCTGAGCGGTGTCGTGGGTCTCCCACTGGCTTTGCTGTGGACGACATCCCTGACGTGTGGGCTGTGGTGACAGCGGTTGCCCGGGTTACTTTCCAGGGACTTGAAGGTCACTGTTGTCAGAAGCACCGACTCCTCACTTGGGCCCCTCAAGTGTCGGATGGGTGACCTTTGGGTGTCAGGCGGCTGGACCCTGCACCCTCGGCTCACGCTCAGCTGACATTTCCCGCACAGGAGCGGGTTTGGTCGGATGGCCGTGCGCAGGCCACTGCCGGCTCCACGTGTCACCTCTCCCCACACCTTAAGCCCTGCTGTTTCTTCATCCCTTAACTGTCCCCAAATGCTACCCTGAGGAGGCAGATTTGAGACTTGGGGCTCCCCCTGCACCCTCTTGGGGCCACCTGGTGAGTAAACTTGTGTCTCAGGGAGCAGCTCAGGTGCCGCAGGCGACAGGGCCTGTCTCTGTAAGAAGCTGGGTCACCTGAGTTGGAGGGAGCTGGGCTTGTGCCCTCCCGTCCTCTGTCCTGGGTTTGCTGCCTGGGGCTGGTGACTCCTTGACCTTCCCAGCCTGCCCAGGGACAGGGACAGCCCCCGGCAAAGAGTCAGAGATAGGAGAGCGAGTGCTGGGGCCCTTGGGCAGGCGCCTGCAGGTCTGTGACAACTGCATACGGTTACTCAACACCCTACTGTGAACACCATGGTGCAGAGAGGCCTGGAGCCCATCTGGCCAAGGAGGACGCCATATATGAAGGTAGCACGTTTTCTTTATGGCCACTTATTGCTTCCTCTTTGGGGCTGTTGTGACTAAGGCCACTAGGAACGTGAGTGGGCAGAAATCTGTGGGAGCCCAAGCTCCTGCATATGGACCCACAGAGGCTGCACTGCTCTTATATCCACTAGAATCTCTTCTAAGGACACACTGGCTCAGCTGTCACACCAACTGGACGGGGGGAGGTGGCTGGAATGAGGACCACCCCACACGCAGGGATTATGGAGGGATCAGGGAGGACACCCAGACTGACTCCGCGAGGCCTGTTGACAGCCCAGGGGACCCTTCAGTCTTCGAGTTTCCAGTTCATTCCTTGTACAGCTGTGTCACTTTGGTTGGATTATGTCATAGTGCTGACAGTCCGAAGGATATGGGTTTGTGTCCTGCCTTTATGGTGGCTGTGTGACCTCAGGCAAAGGACATGGCTGTTATTTTCCGGAGCCTCAGACAGTTTCCTTCTCTGTACAAATCCATCATCAGAGTAACCGGGCTGCTGGACAGACAGTGCTCAGTACGGGGCACAAATGTCACTAGGATCCATTTCTGCAGATGCCTCTGAGGGAGCTTCTTGGTGGCTATTTAGACCACTCAGGTCAAGGTTAAGTGCAGACTTGGTGCCTGTTATTGCACTAGGACTTGGGTGGTGCAGGGGGTGGGCTCTATTATAACATCACAGAGGCCCTCCTTCAAGGACAGACTTATGTCCCAGTTTGTGGGGTCCTTTTGGGAGCCCCTGCAGCAGTCAGCATCTACAAGGTCTACCCCGCCACAGAGCGCTTCTCCCACAGTCACGCCCTTCTGCCAATCCTGGATTCTTTGAGTGGGTCCCACGTGATCCCAGGGTGACCTGACACAGAGGCAGGGGGTCAGAGTCAGATAGAAGATGGAACAGTGAAATTGGAGGCCACAGTGCTGTGCCTCCTGCTCTGAAGATGCCGGAGGGTCCACAAGCCAAAGGGACACTGGCAGCATCTGGAAGCTACCAAAGATTCCCCTCTAGAGGTTCCGGAAGGAACCGGCCCTGCCCATACCCTGATTTTAGACTTCTAACCTGCAGAACTTTAAGAGAATAAAAGTTGGTTGTTGTAACCACTCTGCTCATCTGAACAGGGCCACAATCATGCCAGGTACTAGGCTGAGCCCTCTCCACGGTTGATCTCCTTAACCAACCCACCTTCCCATGGAGGACAACGCCATCTTTGCCCCCATTTCATTTATTCCCAGTGAAGGAAGAAGCCACTTGGCCACGCTCCAACAGATGGTGTGGTTTTTTTCCCCCTTGGATCTTCTGTAACAAAGGACCCCAGGCCGGGTGGCTGTCAACCACAGAATTTGATTCCCTCTGGGTCCTGGAGGCCAGCAGACTGAATTTAAGGTGTCTTCAGGGTCACACTCGCTGTGGCGGTTCTAGAGGAGGATCTTTCTAGGCCTCTTTGGGCTTCTGGTGGCTCCAGGTGTCCCTGGCTTGTGGCTGTATGGTCCCGGTCTCTGCCTCCACCTGTGCAGGGCCTTTTCTTCTCTCCACGTGGCTCTGCTCTGCGGGCCTGTCACAGGGACACCTGCCGCTGGATTTACAGCCCACCCAGATAATCCAGGGTGAGCTCACCTAGGACCCTTACATACATCTGCAAAGATCATGTGAGGTGGAGCAGGAGTCTGAACCCAGGAAGACCTTCAACAATAGTGTTTCCAACTGAAATGTTCCCCCAAAACTCATGTCTTGAAGGCTTAGTCCCCAACACAGCAGTGTTCAGAAGGGGACCTTGGGAGGTGATCTGGTCAAGAGGGCTTTAGTCCCACCAATCATTCATCCCATGACGTGGTCATGGCTTGTTGGGCTACTGCAAAGTGGTTGAAATTTTAGGTGGGGCCTGGTTGGAGGAAGTGCCTTTGAAGGGTATAATTTATCACCCGTTCCTTCCGTTCTCTCTCCCTGCTTCCTGGCTGCCTAAGGCAACAGTTTTGCTTCCCCAGATCCCCTGCCTGACGGCTCTGCCTCACCACAGGCCCAAAGCAACAGAGTCCAGCCACCATGGACTGAAACCAGGAGCCCAAGTAAATCTTTGTTCCTTTAAGTTGATTTTCTTGGGTATTTTGTCACAGCCACAGAAAGCTGACTAACGCAAGTAAGAACCCCTTGTGGTGGTTTTTAAAAACGTTGTCTCCAAATTCTTGGCGCTCCTCCCAGTGAAAGGTGGCTTCTCTGCCCTTCCTCTAAAATCTGGGTGGGCGACTGAGGCACCTGTAACCCAGTGAATATGGTGAAGAAATGTTAAGTGACATCCAAATGGAGGGCCAGAAAGTGTAATGCAGTCTCTGCCTTTTTCTGGAAACATTGCCTTTGGGGCCCTGAGCTGCTATGTGAACCACCTGACTACTGGGAGGCCACCATGCTGGGAGGAAACCCAGGGCCACAGGGAGAGGTCATATTGTAGGTGTTCTGAACAATAGCTCTAGCAAAAGGTCTAGCAACAGCAACTCATATGAATTGGCACGCAATTCATGTGAGTAAAGAGACTTCCAGATCATTCCATCCCAGCTGTCTAGCTACCTCAAGCCATTGAATCTTTTGTTGGGGGAGGGTACTGGGGATTGAACTCAGGGGTAATCAACCACTGAGCCCCATCCCCAGCCCTATTTTGTATTTTATTTAGAGACAGGGTCTCACTGAGTTGCTTAGCGCCTTGCTTTTGCTGAGGCTGCCTTTGAACTTGTGATCCTCCTGCCTCAGGCTCCCGAGCCCTTGGGATTACAGGTGGGCACCACTGCCCCTGGCTCCATTGAATATTTTTACCTGGGGTCTCAGACATCCGTGGAGCAGAGATAAGCTGTCCCTATTGTCCTGAGTTCCTGGCCCACAGAGTCTCCAGGTCTAAGTAAATAAATGGTTGTTCTACGCCACCAAATTTTGGGGTGGTTTTGTCACAGAGCAATAGTAACCAGAACACCTCTCCTTGTCCAGAGGGAGCAAGCCCATACCTTGGGTTCCTGAGAAATAGGTCTGAGAGAAAGACAAAGAAAACCTCTCCTGCCTGAACCACCCCACCCCCATCCCAATTCTCAGTGGTTCTGGGAGGAGAGGAGGTGAGGGGAAGGGATGGAAGGGGGGCGCGGGGGCAGGGAGCAGGCCCACAGCTCCTCTCTGCAGGAGAAGGTGTCCCTCACCAAGCCGACAGACGTCACAGGCTGCGGCTGCCGCCAGCCTCCCCAGCAGCTTTCTCTCCAGGCCCTGCACCTGATCCCCAGCAGCAGCAGGGACCAGCTGTAGCTCCAGCCCTTAGTGCAGCTGCACAGGCCCGCAGGCCCCCAGCCATGTCCCTCCCCGGGCCCCTGCTACCTGACTGACCACACAGCCCCCTGGGGCCCAGCCTCCTCTTCCCCAGGAGGCTGTGGCTCCCCAGGCCTGGCTTTGCCGGGCTCAGGGTCGTCTGCGGCGCTGCTGTCAATTATAGCCCAAGCCCGTTGTATTTGCTGGATGGGAGCTTTGGATTTTGTCATTTGCTATGCGGAGATTTTCTTTCTGACTAATTTGTTTACCAGGTTTAATTCTTCAATCATGTTTTCATTTTAAGAGATTTCAGGGTAATTATGAACTTTGAATAAATCCATCTGAGGCACCGGAGTGCTCGGAGCGCCACTCTGTTCGGGCCTGCCATTCCGTTGCTACACTGCAGAGCTGGTGTGCACAGGACCTTTCCTGCCCACCCCCTGTCTGACTCCTGCAATTGAAAACAGCTGGGTCTCTAGGAGTCAAGGTCAGGATTTAAGAAAAAGCCACAACTGAAAAAGCATGCTGAGGCTGGGAAGAGAAGAGATCAAGCCCGGGTGGGAGTTAGGCCACAGAACCTTCGAGAACCCAGGCCCTCCCCACCCACTTTGCCCAGGCTGCTCCCCAGCGCATCGGGCCAAGGGGGCAGAGGCCCAGCATGATGCATAGAGTTCTTGGGGAAGGAAAAAATGGCTTCCCTCTGCCCTTTTAGGTTCCTTGGCTGGGCTATGAATTAAATTGATGTAAAACAGATTAGCAGGAGAAAAACCATTTTAATTACGTATGAGCGCATGGGAGTCCCACAAAAATATGAGTCTCAAGGACCAGATGATTGAAGTTTATATAGCATCTTGAGCCACAGAAAAGAATAGGGACTTAGGGGTTCTGGGGGTGGAGGAAACAAATTATGGGTGAGGGGGAGAGCGTATATGCTGAATGAAGGTTTATTTAAAAATTTTCAGAGACAGGTCTCACTATATTCAGGTTAGCCTCAAACTCCTGGGTTCAAGTGACCCTCCTGCGTCAGCCTCCCAAGTAGCTGAGACTCCAAGGTGGCCTGCTTCAAAGGTTTTCTTGTTTATGCAGATAAAATTCTCTCAGGTAATAAAAATTGAGCAGCATGAAATAATCAATAGGGGGATAATTTGGGGTGGCATGTTCTGGTTTCTCCTGATCATATCTTGGGGTGTCCTGAGCCCCATAAAGGAACCTGGGAGAGGCCCAGGCATGGAGGCCAGAGGCTGGGACTCTAGCTTCTGTGAGCAGTGGCGGGGGTGGGGTGGGGGGGGTGGGGGTGTTGTTTCTGAGCCCTTGGGAGTGACAGAGAAATCTATCAAGGATGCCTAGGACAAGTCCTGCTCGAGGGGCTACCAGGCTTGTCACAGAGGCGCTGATGTAGGAGGAGGCATTCTGTGAGCTGGTCACGTGGCACAGTTGTGAGGTGGTGGTGCGAGGTTGTAGACCCAGGTCTCTTGGTCCTATCAGCAGGGTCCCATTGGCAATTGATAGAAAAGCAGGAAATGCCACCAGGCTCCCAGATGTCTCGTTTCTCAACTAGTGCGGTCTGGTTCCTGGGTTGCTGGGGTGGTCTCTGTGCAAGGCTATGAATTGTGTTCCTGCCTCAGCACCTTATCAACCCCACGCAGGAGGGCTGCCTGGGTCTGGGATCTTATCAGCATCAACAAATTAGTGTGGCTTAATTTGCATATCCGTATCAAAAGTACAGCCAGCCGGGCCAGTGGTTGGTGCAGAAGCAGCACACGCACTAAGCACAACTAGAATGGATGTGTTAGGCTTAGCTCATTTGCATGCAGCCAATCATAGTGAAGGTAAGAAGAGCGAACCTGCCAAGGGAACCAATCACAGGAAGGGAAATCTTCACCGCAGACTCTAAGACCCCAGAGCGCTCAGAGCCCTGGTTCCTACTGCAGGGGACTCTGGATTTGCTCCTGTAATGGATTCTCTGCACAGTGACAGCCCAGGCAGCTGGTGGCCAGAGAAAGGGAGTATCCATATTGTTTTAGTAGGAGTTCTCCCACAAGCAAGTCTGAGACACAGAGGTACCATTCGGGAAGGGGACGTGGGTTCAGAGATGTCAACTAAAGAAAAGATGCAGGATCAAGCCGGGGACCTCTGAGGGTGACTTATGGGCTGAATTATGTACCCCCCTTCATATGTTGAAGTCCTGACCCTGAGGACCTCAGAATATGACCTTATTTGGAAACATGGCCCTTAAAGCGGTAATTAAGTGAAAATGAGGTCATAAGGGTGGACCCTAATCCACTCTGACAGGTGTCCTCCTAAGAAGAGGAGGTTAGGATGCAGACACGCACAGAGGCAAGACGGTGAAGACAGCCATCTGCAAGCCCAGATGAGAGGCTCAGAAAAAACAACCCTGTAGACACTGATTTCTGACTGACTTCCAGCTTCCAGAACTGTAGAAAAATAAATTTCTGTTCTTAAGTTCCCTTGTGTATGGCAGCCCCAGCTGATTAATACAGCAGTAAGACTCACTTCCTTGGGGGGAGACAGAATCTTCCAGAAAGAGATTTCTGGAAGGCTTTGAAGTAGTTCACAAACTTGAGGGAAGGTAGTTGGACTCACAGTCAGGAACACTGGTCAGGACTGGGCAGGCTTCCAAATTATGCCACCCAGAGGTGATGAGGCTGGCGTACTTACCCACCAACTTATCAGTCATTAATGGGGGCTCTTCCCAAGGAGCATTAATTCCCATACTTAGCCAGACTTGGGCAGGCAAAGGAGCTTTGGCAACCTATAGAAGCCCCCAGGCAAAGACATACTGGGATTGCCATTTGGAAGTTGGGCCCAAAGGCACCAAGTGGTAAGAGGGAGGGGATTGCAAGGGGATAACAATCGCGACATCTGCTACACAGACCCAAGAGAGGAAGAAGGAACTGTCTCAGGGACCTGTCTAGAGGCAAAGTGAACTTTTCTCTCTACCCCAAAGGAACAGGCATGTGTATGGTGTGTGTATTCATAGGAAGATTTGTCTGGATGGAGTACAGACTTTCATATTGTGGATAATCCTGTGTAATATTATATAACTCTATAATAAATGTCATTTGTCAAGCTTACCTCTGGATAGTTTTCATGCCAAAGTTAGTGGCGTGAGCAGAACATTTACCATGGTTTACTGTGGACTTGGGCCGGTGGCTTTGATGGTGTCCCTCGTAACTCTTGCTAATTTTAGATGGAAGTACTAGGTACAGTTAGGATGAGAGCACTTTGAGTCAGGGTCTGTGGTTTCAAGCAACTGAAACCAACAATAGTTGACTTTAATAGGAAAGAGAGTTCTGGAAGGCTGTGAAATAGTTCACAAACTTGAGGGAAAGTAGTTGGTAGTTAAATATACTGGTGGGGCCGGGCGCGATGCTGCACCCCTGTAATCCCAGCAGCTCGGGAGACTGAGGCAGGAGGATCATGAGTTCAAAGCCAGCCTCAGGAAAAGCAAGGTGCTAAGCAACTCAGTGAGACCCTGTCTCTAAATCAAATACAAAATAGGGCTGGGGATGTCACTCAGTGGGTGAGGGTCCCTGAGTTCAATCCCTGGTAAAGAAGGAGGAGGCGGCGGCGGCGGCGGCGGCTGGTGGGGACTGGGCAGAGAGCGACTTGCTGGCCCTCTGTGCTAGCCTCTATAGGATATAGCCACTGCAAGACTCTTGAGATTATGAACATGATGCCATTCCCTTGAGACTCAAAATCTTGGTTGGGGGATGAGTCCTGGCTGCTGGGGAGGGAGTTCAAGGGCAGGAGCTCTTCCATGAACTTCTCTAAGTGGGAAGCAGGCCAAATGTTCCCCCTTTATCATCCAAACTAGGGCATGCCTTCCAAATGGGAGATGTATTTTTTTTTTTTTTTTTTTTTGCCACATGGATGGAGAAAATTCTAGAAGCGGGGAGGAGCAGGGGTGTATTTGTTCTGGTGGGTCTCGATTCCTTTGCTCCGCCTCAGTCCGGGTTGGTAGACTGGAGTTCTGGCTGCATGTCGGGTGGGTTCCCTTGACCAGGGCTGTCTTCGGGGCTTGGCTGGCACCAAGACGCACAGGCAGGAAAGGAAGCCTGTGGATTGCCGAGTATTTTTTTCTATTACCATATAACAAAATAGGGGCTTAAAACCCTAGCAATCCCTGATGTTGTTCACTAATCTGGGGATTGACTAGGCTTAGCCAGGCAGTTCTCACGAGGGGCCTCTTGGGTTGCAGCGACATAATGGCTGGAACTGAAGTCACCTCAAAGGCTTCCTCAGTCGTATGTCTGGCTCCTGGGCTGGGAAGGCCCAAACAGCTAGGGGTGGAAGCAGCTGGAGCTCTCTGGGGCCCGTCTTTATCTTTGTGTGGTCTCTGCGTGGCCTTCCCCATAGCAGCTCAGGACTCAGGGCTTCTTACCCATCAGCTCAGGTTTCTAAGAAAGAGAGGACAGGAAGCTGTGTTGCTTTTTGTGACCCAGGCTTGGAAAGCATGCAGCACGCTTGTACCGTGTTCTATTCATTCCACGCAAGTCAGGAAGGCTGGCTCGTATTCAGGGTAGGGGTGGGGGGACTGGACTTCACCCTTTGATGTCACTGTCACAGAATTTGAAGATATGTTTAAAACCATCACGATGGGCTAGGAGATGGCGAACAGCCACTTCCCATGACTGTCTCACTGGACCAATTCATTTTTCGTTCTCAGTTTTTGAACTTGGAGCAGCAGGTTAGTGACTCAAATGTTCGCACCTCGTGGGGCTGGACTTCTCCCCTCTAGTTCATCCTATTTCATCATTATGCCACGAGAGCTCATTCCAACTGAAATTTGACTATTGGTTTTTAATTTTGGTACCATTTTTCAAGCTGATGGCTCTTCTGGCTGACAGTGAATTACCCAGGGTGCAAATTAAATACAATAGAATTGCTAATCAGGCCATTAGAATCGGAGGACTGGAGGAAATCTACAAGTTGTCAGACCTGGGTGGGCTCCCTCTTTGCCTTTTGTGCAGAATTTGTGTGACTTTGAATGGGTCTGTGGATGGGGCTAGGACAGATATTGAAATGGATGCCTTCAGGCAGCTAGGGCACCGGTGAGCACTGCCTTCGTCCACTGCTTTGGCTGGTTTCCCTCTGCAGGAAAAATCTTGTCTTAGAAGTATACTCCGGGTCCCTGGGGACTGCGGTCTAATGTTCCACTCGCTCTTCTCATGCGAGGAAGTGTTGAGATTTAATTCTCAATCTGCAGGCCCATAAGGAAGACATCCGATATCTGGCATAATGAACAATGTTTTCAGATTTCTAAATTTAGAGGGAAGTGAGAATGTACTAGTGGTTTTTCTCTAATTCTGAACAAACATAGAAAGACTTCTACGTGGAAGACTTCAGGTGGCACATTCTTTTGCAGTTTCTTTGTGTTTTTATTTTTTGGATTTTTTTTTTTAAACCCCATGAAACTGACCGAAAGGAAATAGACTCAGGAGTCACTTCCTAAGGGTTCCATGTTGGATGCCAAAGGATGCTTCTGGAAATTGGTAGGTATGGGGCCTTCAGAGAAGATAGAATGTGATCTCAAAAGGTGAAGATGGCAGCCAGGTGTGGTGGTGCTCGTCTGTAATCCTAGCGTCTCTGGAGGCTGAGGCAGGAGGATTGTGAGTTCAAAGTCAGCCTCAGCAATTCAGCGAGACCCTTAGCAACTCAGTGAGACCCTGTCTCTAAATAAAATATAAGAAGTCTGGGGATGGGCTCAGTGGTTAAGCACCCCTTGGTTCAGTTCCCAGTACCAAAAAAACCCACAAAAAATCAGTGAAGACGTAAGCCAGGATGAGGTGCAGGAATGCCATTTGGGGAGGCCGTGAGTTGAGGATACTCCATTTACAAGTAAGGGAGGACTCTTTCTAAATCATTCACCACGACCACGACTGTGACCTGCCCGCTGTGCCTGTCAGTGCTTGAAGTGTGTGCAACACTTAATCTTCCCAACAGCCCTCTCAGGTGCAGATGATCACCAACTCCCATTTCATGGACCTCGATCTTGAGGTTAGGTAACTTTCCTGGGGTCACCCAACAAGTTAGTTAAATTGGGTTCAGCTGCCAGGGATAGGAGAAAAAGAAAAGAAAATAGAAAAGCGCATAATAACCAGGCTTCAACAAGTAGACGGTCTTTCTTACAAAAACAAAGTTTGGAGGGAAGCTGTCTAACTGCTAGCACAGCGGCTTCATAATCAGCCACCCAAGTGCAATTCCATCTTGTTACTCTGTAAATCTTTAACAGATGGTCTGTCCCTTGTGTTACCACACAAAATATAGGACTCCAGTTGAAATTGGAATTTTCGATACACAACAAATAATCTTTAACTATAAATATATCTCATGTGATATTAAAATATTTAAGTAAAAATTAAATAAGCTAATAGTTGTATTTGCTAAACCTGGCAATCCTGTCTCTAGCTCATGGCTCAAGATGGCTGCTTGTGCACCAGCCTTCAGAACCACGCTTCAAGCAGTCCAGGGGGTGGGAGGTAGGGTTAAAGAAGGGCCTCCCTCTGTTTCAACACACCTTATGGAATTCACACCTGACACTATCATTCATCTCCCATTGGCCTCAACATAGGTTTGGGGGAAGCTGGGGAATATGGCTTTTATTCTGGGCAGCTGGAGGCCCCGCTTCATCAGGGCTTCTAGATGAAGAGAAATGGCATCAGGGGTCAACTTAGTCTTTGTCACAGTTGGGATCGAAATCCAAGTCAGAGTGGCTTTTGAGGGTTGGGGCTTCATCACCTGCTGGCTTGCCTTTTCCCCATTTCATGAAAGAAAGGGAGACAAGACACTGTCTCCCACACACCCCTGGGGATCCCTCTGATGATTTCCGTGTGCTTCTTGCCTGCCTTGTCTGCGCTTTTGCTGCAGACAGCCTTGACCTGTGACACGCTTGAGAGCCTACCCTCTGGCTACCGCAGCCATATTGTCACCTACACTCCAGCCCTCCTCTGCAGGATTGCACTGAGGCTGGCCTCCCTTGAGAGTGACCCCTTGTGAGGCCTTTTTTCCCATCCCTACCCTGCATCCCCTGTCCCCCTACTAGTATCTCCCGGAAGCGCTTCATGCAAATTGCAAATCCTTGCTGCAGTGTCTTAGAGGCCCAAGAGAAGGCTTTAACCTCGGGAAAATATTAATAGGAAGCGGGCCAGCACTTTTGAAGACGAAGCAATTCTGCTGTTGCGTGCTCCTCTGTGGTGAAGAGGCCAAAGGAACTTGCAAGGCCCTTGAGCTTGAATTAGGTCACACCTTGCCTTTACCAGCAAATCCTGAGCTGTGACAACTTGTACTGAATTGGACATTTAATATTTATTTCACTCTTCCCCCAAGCCATATGTTTTCTTAGGGAATGTCAGGAAAATAGATGGCACCTGGAGTTTCAAATTTGGGCAAATTTAAGGGTTGGGGCTGGGGCTCAACAGTAAAGTGCTGGCCCAGCATGCCCAGGCCCTGGGCTCCGTCCCCGACACTGCAAAAAAGAAAAAAGAGAGGGAGAGAGAGATCTCATACTGCAAGTAGGAATTTTATCTTGAGGGAATATGTTCTAAGACCCCCAGTGTTGCCTGAAATCACAGATAGTACCAGACCCTATATATTCCATGTTTTCTCTTATTCATATATATAGTGCCAAGAAGATACCCTGGACACATAGATGATTCATGCCCTGCGTGGGACATAGTGGAACAATGTGAGATTTCATCATGCTAATTCCGAACAGCACACAATTTAATACTTATGAGCCAGGTGCAGTGGTACACGCCTGTCCAGTGGCTCAGGAGGCTGAGGCAGGAGGATCTCTAGTTCAAAGCAGCCTCGGCAAAAGCGAGGCCCTAAGCTACTCAGTAAGACCCTGTCTCTAAATAAAATACAAAATAGGGCTGGGGTTGTGGCTCAGGGATTCAATGACCCTGAGTTCAATCCCTGGTATTCAAAACAACAATAACAACAACAAACCTTATGTGGTTTAGGTTGGACTTGAGGATCAAAAAGTCAATGAACCCAGCCCATTTTAAAATTTATTTATTTATCTTTTGGGGGCAGTGCTGGGGATGGAACCCAGGGTAGATCTATCACCAAGCTACACCCCCAGTCCTTTTGATTTTTTAATTTTGAAACAGGGTCTCATTAAGTGGCTGAGGTTGACCTTGAATTTGTGATCTTCCCACCTGAGCCTCCAAGTTCCTGGGATTACTGGCATATGCCACCGTGTCCAGTGCTTCCTTGGCTTTTTGTTCTCTTTAGGCCCTCGGTGTGTTGCCTGATGCCAGCCCATGTTAGGGAGGGCCTGGTGCTCTCCTCATCTACCAATTCAAACACTAATCTTTCCCAGAAACACCCTCAAGGGTTCAACCAGAAATAACGTTTTATCAGCTATCTGGGCTTCTCTTAGCCCAGTCAAGTTGACACATAAAATTAACCATCACTTGCAGGCTCTGTGCTTTAGTCACCCCAATATCCTAATTCTCTGTCACCTCTGCCAACTTTGGGCTTTTCTTTCTTTCTTTATTTGTTTTTTAAAATACTTTTTTTTAATTGCAGTTGGTACAATATCTTTATTCCTTTATTTTTATGTGGTCCTAAGGATTGAACTCAGTACCTCACACGTGCAGGACAAGTGCTCTACCACTGAGCCCCAGCCCCAGTCCCAACTTTGTGCTTTTCTTATCCCACCCCATTATTGACAATACTTACTGCTCTTCTCTGCCCCATTATAATATCTGGAAAATTCTTTGTACTCTACAAATTATTTCTCCATATATCCACAGATTTAGTTCTCATAATAGCCCTGTGAAGTAGGTGTTTTTATTCCCATTTTTTCAACCAAGGGGACTGAAGGTTAGAAAATTATAGAGATTTGCCCAAGGTGCCCAGCTGCTAAGTGGAACTGGAACTCTGAGGGTCCAGTGGCTGTTGTGGGAAATATCTGTGGGATTTGTGTAGCAGGTGGGAGGTGACTCACTGATCTCATTTCTTTGCCTTCAATGCTAAAGAACTCTTTCGAATATTCCCTGGGAGGAGGAATGGCCTGCGGTCCCTTTGGCTGAATTCATACGCCTTGCCTCAGAACTCATCTCTAGGAGAAACAGTTTGTGGGGAAAGGTGAAGGGCCTGGGACTGAGGACTCAACTGGGCAGAGACCTCAGAGTTCGAGGCGACAGTGGGAACTGAACAGGACACTGAGTGGGGGGAGGGCATCCTTCAGATCTGTTGGGATTTCTCTCTTTCCAAGAGCGGCCTGGTGAAGAGGGAGTCCTTCCCTTAGTCGACACAGGGAAAGGTACCCGTGGAATTCAGTTGGTGCCTCCCCATCAAGGGGCTTCAGACCCTGGGTGACCGAAGGTGGGAAAAAGCCAAGCGGATGGTCCATCTCAAAGCCCAGGGTGGAGGAGAGCTCTGAGCGGCCCACCAGGGAACCGGGCTTTCAAACTCTCCTAGGCAGCAGGCCCTGGCCAAGGCCCATCCTGCCCTGGGGAGACACATTTTTCAGCATTTCCTGCTTTCTTCCTTAAAGTTGGTTTAGTAGCTCAAAGACAGGCCTTGGGGGCAGTCACATTGACACGAAAGTGAAAGCACACAGAAGCCAGGGTGTCCTCCCAACCAGTACCCAGGGATCCAGAGGAGCCCTGGGGACATCACCCACATTTCAGAAGAAGGAGCCATTATGAAGTTTGGTGGGCTCCTTGCCCTTCCAATGGGTGGTGGTGGCTCCTCTCTGGCTATTACCTTCATTGTCACTCTTGCTGTCAGCTCCTGGGGGGGTGGGGTGGAGGGACTGCACCTTTGTGTTCCCAGCAATTGACACAGGCCTGCTACCTAGCTTGAGCCTATCAGCCGCCAAAGGGAGAGAAGATTGGAATGTTTTGCCCAAGGAGAGCATAAACAATAGATGGAGGAACTGTTTGCAACCGGGGCAGTTCTGTAGCCTCACAGTGAACTGCCGGCCCTCCCCTGGAATGAGGAGATGTAAATGTCTCTAGCTGTTGACTTCCCAGAGCCAAGCTGATTCAGTTCTGCAAATAGCCAGGAGGACCCTAATAGGTCCATTTACCCCTGCTGTGTCCCCTGCTTTGAGTACTTGTTACTCTTTTTCCTCTTCCTGTGTCTTGTTATCTCATTGTTATTCTCTTTCAGAATATTCTTTTCAGATGGCTCTGGGTTAAAAACCAAAACAACAACAACAACAATTAAAAAAAAAAAAACAAACCCCCAAACAAACCAGCAAAACCTAAAAACAACCCTCCCCCCCAAAACCAAAAAAACAAACACCAGGAAGTCTTTATCAATTTATAGGGAGAAATCTAGCTATTTGTTCATTTATTTAGTCCTCAAATATTTATTCTGACCTAAACCAAGTTGATCATGCGGAACCCTAAAGTTCTTTCTGGAAGGTAACATAAAGCCTCCTTATCACGCACAGACAAAACACATTGTTTTAACAGACAGAATTGAATATAGAGAATTGTTCCAGTAGAAATGGTTATTCACAAGTCACTGAAGAACCCCCCAAAAGATAATACAAAGTTATCATGGAGGGAGGAATTGCTGGAAGCACCTATCACCTTTGGGGGAGCAAAGGGGGAAACTGTTGAAGTTATGGATTCCAGGAGGGCTGGGGATGTGGCTCAAGCGGTAGAGCGCTCGCCTGGCATGCGTGCAGCCCGGGTTCGATCCTCAGCACCACATACAAACAAAGATGTTGTGTCCGCTGAAAACTAAAAAATAAATATTAAAAAAAAAAAAAAAGATTCCAGGAATTGTCACCTGGGCTGGAGCTATTGTCTCTGAGCTCAGAGAAGGGACTCAGGGAGGTGGGACAAGACTTCTGAGGAGGGGTGCTGATCAGATGGAGACTCAGGTAGGAGGTGATGAAGCTGATACAGCAGGTGTTGGAAAAATTGCAAACAGGACTCAATTGTTGTCCCTAGAGTAAAGAAATATGGTGTGTGTGTGTGGTGGGGGGGGGAATGCCAATCACAGGATCTGGATGATAACTGGAAGAAGCCCCAAGGAGCCAACAGGAAGCCAGCAAAAGACCATGCCAAAAAAAAAAAAAAATTCTTCTTCCTCCTTCAACCTTGTGTCTTCCTCTAGCATCTGCCATGGACAGAGCCTAACCAGGGACCCCTAGCAAAGGAGAAATGTGGTTTGCGAAGGGCTGCAGGCTCCAGCCTTGTAGGGAAGGGTGAGTTTGCAGCTGAGAAAGGATTTCTTAGTTACTGATGCATCTCCAAAGTGAGCCAGGATTAGCTAGCCCCTCCCAACACCTGTACAACCAGTTCACACCACAGCAGGACCAGATTCTGGCACGTTTATTAAACAAGCATTTATTAGGCACCCGGCACAAAGCAAATCATGCACCCTGCTCTCTAGGCTTGAGGAAGTCCCGGCCTAACTCTCCATAAAAAGTTCACTCAAGAGAGATGCAGTGTTCTAGAAGCATCAGGGATCCAGAAATCCTCCAAAACCAAATGAAGCCTCAGCTGCCACCTCCAAGGTTCAGGTCTCAGGCCTTGCTAGATCCTGATAACCTCTTCATCTAGAGGTGGAGAGTATCTGGACCATACGTAAGCAAATCCATAGATCCCGAAAACTTTTTTAAAAAAACATTTAAAAAATTTTTAGATGTACGCAATACCTTTATTGTGTTTATTTATGTGGTGCTTGGATCGAACCCAATGTCCACACATGCAAGATGAGTGCTCTACCACTGAGCCACGACTCCAGCCCTGAAAACTTTTTCTTTTTTTTGGTACTGAGGATTGAACCCAGGGGTGCTTTACTACAAAGCCCCATCCCCAGCCCTTCTTAATTTTTATTTAGAGACAGGGTCTCGCTGAATTGCTTAGGGCCTCACTAAATTGCTGAGTTTGGCTTTGAACTTCAATCCTCCTGCCTCAGCCTCTGGAGCCGCTGGGATTATAGCCATGCACCACTGCACCCAGCTGAATACCATTAATATTCACCAAAAAGTTTATTTCTAACAGTTAGCATGCTAATTAATAAGTCACCAATTTTATCAATGAAAACCCATTTCTGACTTCCACTTTGCTAATTACTAAAGCTTCAGGTATTGATGAAGCCCTTGTGATCTTGTGCTTGGACATGGCATTTTCTGGTACAAAGTCAGCTAACTAGCTGGAGAGGAGATGTGTGATCAGGGCAAATGACTGCCCTGAAATTGGAGTTTCAAGTAACACAGACATGATATCTCATTGTTCAGGTGGAAATTCTTCAAAAATAAAATGCATGCATCTTTTTGTTTTTATTTATTTATTTGGTACAGGGGATTGAACCCAGAGGGGCTTAACCACTGAGCCACATCCCAAGACCTTTTTTATTTTTTATTTTGAAACAGGGTCTTGCTAAAATTGCTTAGGGCCTCACTAAGTTGTTGAGGCTGGCCTCAAACTTTGTGATCCTCCTGTTTCAGCCTCCAGAGTTGCTGGGATTATAGATGTGCACCACTACACAGGGTTAAAATGCACAGGTTAGAATGTATGCCTGGGATAAACAGGCACCACTGGCAATCAATGACAGAGAAGACACAGGCCTTGCGGTCCTGTGGCTTGTAGGCTGGGAGATGAATGATAAACAGACAACTACAGTATGCGTGGAGTGTGCTATTGGGGTTGGCTAGCTCAGGGTGGACACTCTTCTGAAAACACAGGAGAACCAGGTTCTGTTCTCAGTTGTCAGATACCCTGAAAACTGTAAATCCAATCACCTGATAAAATCTAGGACATCCAGTTCAATTTGCATTTTTAAAAAAATTTATTAGTTATTGATGACCTTTATTTATTTATTTGTTTATACCTTTATTTATCTATTTGTGGTTCTGAGGCTCGAACCCAGTGCCTCGCACATGCTAGGCAAGCACTCTACCACTGAGCCACAACCCCAGCCCTCAATTTGCATTTTGAATAACAAATACTTTTTAGTATAATATTGTATTTTATTTGCTAAATCTGACAAACTTGCTCCTAGGCAAAGGTAGAATAGAACAAAAAGACAGGCCACCACGAGCATGATGGAATTCTCTAGAATATTGTGTGTTTTTCATGTGCAGCGTCAGGTTTCCTGAGTCTCTAGCAGTATACCAGCCCACACTGAAGATTTTAGACTTGTTAGCCTCCATAACTACAGGAGCCAATTCTTTATTGTAAATCTCTTTCTTTTGCTATATGGATGTATGTAATTACGTGTGTGTGTGTGTGTGTGTGTGCAGTATGTATACATGCATATCTTATTGGTTAAGTTTCTCAGGAGAACACTTGTTAATGCAGACCCCAAAATATGTGATTGGGCCTACGCATCCATAAAGAAAACACCATCTTGTTTTCTTCTCCTTCTCCTTGTTCTTTTTAGATATACACAACAGTAGAGTGTAGTTTGACATCTTCTACACACACAGTGTGTACCTTATTCTAATGAGGATCCCATTCTTGTGGTGGTACATGACATGGGGTCACACTGGTCGTGCATTCATATATGGACATGGGAAAGTAGGTCTGATTGTTTTGTTCTTCTAAACAGACCCCTTGATCTGGATTTGTTTGCTCTCGCCCTAGGCATGACTACACCATTGCTTTCATTAGCAGTTTTTCCATACCTAAATCTCTTAGAAAATGCACATAGCTTTGAGTATGTGTATGTTTCTTTTATTTACTTTTTTTTTTTAGAAACAACTCTATTGATGTCTAGTTTACATGCGGGGACATGTACCCATTTTAAACATACAGTTCACTGAGTTTTGAGGAATGTGTGCATCTGCTTAACCACACCCAGCGAGGATCTAGATCATTTCCATCACCGTGAAATCCCCTGGTGTTCTTTCGCTCCCTCCACCCTGGCGCTAAGCAACGCTAATCTGCTTTTCCCGCTGTAGATTAGTTTTGCCTGTTCTTGAATTTCATAGACAAGGAATTACATAATGCATACTCTGCTGTGTCTGGCTTTTGTTCAACAGAGTATTTTTGAGGTTCATCCATAGGATGGCATGTATCCATAATTCGTTTCTTTTTACTGCTGAGTAGTATTCTATTGTGTGACTATGCCCTAATTTGTTCATCCATTCTCCCGGTTGCTGTAGGCTGTTATGTATCTCATTTTGTTTTGTAGCTTTCTCACTAAGCTTAGCTTGAAGACCCACCCATGTGACTAAATATACACTTAATCCATTGCTACTGCATGGGTGACTCCATAGTGGGTGGCGCCCAGGGTTTTTTATTTTAAACATGTACTCTGTGGACCTCTGAAGTTCCACTTAGATAAATAATCAGAAAGGGCATTGCTAGGGCATTCTCTCTGGACGTATTTCATTTATGTCAGATGGGGGACAGCTCCTTCTCCACTGAAGCCAGGGGGGCTCCTAGCGTCCCAGAGGTCCCCAGCCCTTGCTAACTTTGTCCAATATACAGAAAAGTGATAGCTCGCTCTGTGTCGCTCAGTTCTCCATCACAGAAACAAAATAGCTGAGAAAATCAACTGAGAGGAGATCAATTCTGGTTCATGGTTTCAGAGGTTTTGGTCCCTGGTCTGTTGATTCTGGGCAGAGAGAGTACATGGCAGAGATTGGCTGCTCCTCTCATGGTAGCCAGGAAGGGGAAAGAGAGGAAAAGAGAGAGGATTGGGGGTGACATATCCTCTCCAAGGACAAGCCCCCAGGGACATACTTCTCCCAACCAGGCCCCACCTCCAACCGTTTCTACCACCTCCCAACAGCGCCACCAGCTGGGAACCAAGACTTCTAGATCTTAACCCCAGTCCACTGATTAGAAATGATCTTGAGCACCGCACCCAGTGGATTGTCCTTCTCTAAACTGCCTGTTTATATTCTCTGCCCAGTTTTCTATTGGCTGGTTTTTTATTTGCTTGTTGTTGGTTTGCAGATGCTTTTCATATATTTGCCATGTTCATCTCTTTTTGCTTTTAGAGATTGCGAACATTTTCTTCCATTCAGGCCATATATTTATTCCTTTTTGACCGTGGTGGCCTTCCATAAACAGAAATCCTTGATTTGGAAGCAATCAGATTTTTCTCTTTCACCTTATGGTTTGTGCCTTTGACGTTTTATTTGAGAAGTCTTTTCTCGGCCTCTAGAGATGGTAAAGATGACCTTCTGCATTTTCTTCCATTAACTTTATAGTTTTCACTTTCCCAGGGCATCAGGGATTGAACCCAGGAGTGCTTGACTACTGAGCCACATCCCCAGTCCTTTTTGTTTTTTATGTTGAGACAGGGGTGTTCCTTTTTCCCATTGAGTCTGCTCATTTTTTCCCTCAACTCTGAGCAGGTGAGCTCTAAACCTTGGTTCTAACATGAATAATCAAAAAAAGAGAAAGAAAACAAATCTCTTAACTAGAATTGGTTTATGCTTTATTTAATTTTTTGTTGAAATATGGCATATAGGGCTGGGATTGTGGCTCAGTGGCAGAGTGGGACCTGGTTCGATCCTCAGCACCACATAAAAATAAAGGCATTGTGTTGTGTCCATCTACACCTAAAAAAAAAAAAAAGAAAGAAAGAAATATGGCATATATACATAAAAGTACCCAAATTATGAGTGATTTCATGCAAATCCAAAAAGTAAAAACAGCACTGAACTAGAACATGGTTTGTACCCCAGAAACCCGGGACTTGCCTGTTTTTAATCCAAAACCGTTGAAGCTTCCTTTTAGCATTTTGCTTTTTTGTTTTATGCCAGTTCCTATAAATGAAGTCATACTTTAGGTACTCTCTTGTGTTTGTCAGCTTTCATTCAGTGTTATGTTTGTAGGATGTGTCTACACTGTCACATCCAGGTGTAGTTTATTTCTTCTCTTTGCTGTACGATGTCCCACTCTATAACTAGACCGTGATTTTTTTCATTCCACTCTTGATAGGCACTTGGACACTTTCCAGTTTGGGGCTCTCATGAGCAGAATTGCTGTGAAATTTTCTGTATACATCTTTTGGTGAACTTATGTCTACATTTCCACTGGGTCCCAGGGAATGCGAACGTTCAGCTTTACTACTTTCTGCCAAAGATTTTTCTAGAGTGGTTCTATCAATTTCCATTCCCAGAGAACAGTGCAAGAGTTCCAGTTGCTTCACATCTGTTCTAATGGTTTCCATTTGTATTTTCTTTTGGCCATTCTTTTTTTTTTAAACTTCATTGAATCTTTTTTTTTTTTTTAAAGAGAGAGAGGGAGGGAGAGAGAGAGAGAGAATTTTAATATTTATTTTTTAGTTATCGGCAGGCACAACATCTTTGTTTGTATGTGGTGCTGAGGATTGAACCCGGGCCGCACGCATGCCAGGTGAGCGCGCTACCGCTTGAGCCACATCCCCAGCCCTTCTTTTGGCCATTCTTTCCTGGGAGAGATGGATATAATGGGACTTTGTCGTGGTTTTTATTTGAATTTTCCAAATAATTAAGTTGAGCACCTTATTTTATTTCTCATTTAAATATCTTTTTCCTCCTCCCCCTTCTCTCTTTCTCTTCCCCTCCTCTTCCGATCCCCTTCCTCCTCCTCCTCCTCCTCCTCTTCCTTCTGTTTTGGCACCAGAGATCAAGTCCAGGGATTCTTAATCACTGAGCCCCATCCCCAGCCCTTTTTATTTTTTATTTAGAGAGAGAGTCTCACTAAGTTGTTTAGGGCCTTGCTAAATTGCTGATGTTGGCCTTGAACTTGTGATCCTCTTATCTAGGCCTCCCAAGTCACTGGGATTATAGGCTTGAGCCACTGAGCCTGCAATATCTTCTTTTTTGAAGTGTTTTTTTTTTTTTTACTATCTTTCTTTGGAAGTTGCTTTGGAAGACATTCATTCATCAAAGCTCTTTGTATGCAATCAGGATATCTTCTCTAACTATGTTTAAGTTGTTTGTTCAGGTTTTTTTTTTTTTTGGTACCAGGGATTGAACTCAGGGCCACTTGACCACATCCCCAGCCCTTTTAAATATTTTGTTTTGAGACAGGGTCTCACTAAGTTGTTTAGTGTCTTGCTGAATTACTGAGGCTGGCTTCAAACTTGTGATCCTCCTGCCTCAGCCCCTTGCAAGTGGTGTGTCTTTTTAGAAACCCTTTCATAGAGCCAGCTTTTGACTTTTACAATAATATCTGCAGTTTTCAAAAAATAACTTGATTTTATTTATTTATTTTTATGCAATGCTGAGGATTGAACCCAGTGCCTCACTCACACTAGGCAAGCGTTCTACCACTGAACCCCAGCCCTAATACCTGTGGTTTTCATTGCTGTTCTCTCATAGCGCTTTGCCAGCTTGAACCAAGTATTCGTAGTTGTTTTCAATAAGCTGAAGGTCACTCCAGTCTCAGTGCATCAGAAAAAAAAATATTGGTAACTTCTATCTGTCCAATATAATTCACCAAAGCTTCAATTATTCCATAAAGATGGTCACATCGTTACCTTGGCCACAGTTCATATATCAGGGAACTGTCCACAGGAACACATGTGAATAGGTTCTAATATTGGAATGACAAGGGATATCGTTGATGCGTTCCAGAACTCATGGTATATTCAACATATGGACCTCCTTCTCTTTAGGACAGGCCATGAAATCCTGGCCAAGTATTCTGCAGGGCCCATCCGGAGACATGTCTTTTTTTTTTTTTTAGGTACAGTGTTCCATCCCAGACTCCTGCTCTCACGTGCTTAGCTCCTCAGTGGGCGATTTACAGCGTGGGCATTGCAGGCCACTTATCTGTGCTAATGAGTCTGCTTTTGCCTCCTGTGAGTCCAGAGGATTTACAGACAGGACCTGATCCCTGTGCTGCCCCCCCACCCCCCTCCCCGGCTCCCCCAGATAAGTGGGCAGATGCGAGGTCTGGTACAGTGTGCTGAGGATGCTCTGAAGGAAATTACTGGAAAGATGAGCCATAAGACATGCCAGGTTCCTGGCTGCTTAAAATGTCACACACTATTCAACTTTTACAGCCGGGCCTGCTGAATTACGGTGAGACTATTCATCAGGAATGGTCTCAGCCGCCTCGACACACATAAATAAATATGACGTCAGGATGCCACTCAGTCTATGTCGCTCACTTATTTTGACCCTAGGAGTGAGTCTTGTGGGGTTAGTCCAAGGGTGGGATCTGCCGCTCGAATAATTAATGGTAGGACCCCAAGAGTGCCGCCAGGCTGGTGTGGCACTGTCTCATTGATCAATGGCCAAATCTCCCTCCCAGCACGACTTGAGCAAGATAGACCAATAGAAATGTCGTCTTCCGAGCTCCCGCTGTTGATTTTTCGGACTCGTGAGGATTCCTCCAAGCTGCGAGGGAGGAAGCAGTAACTCCTCAGCCACTGTGACCATCTCCAGTATTTCATGTGCGCAGCGCCCAAGAGGACAACTGCGAGACAGTTTGTCACAGGCCAGGGTTTCCTGGGAAACAGACCCCGAGGCCAAGATCTGCATGCAGGAAGTTTATTGAGGAAGCGCTCCTCAACGACACCTGAGGGGCACGAGGGACGCAGGATCAGGCAGAGGGACAGGTTGATTTGTGAGGCAAATACAACCAGGGCCAGTTGACGCAATGGGGACCTCTGGAGCTAGGATGGTCCTGTGGAATTGTCCCCAATTGAGATGAGGGGGCCAGACCTTTGCACTCCCATACTGACCAGTTTGGGGCTGTGGGTTGCTCCTGGGCAGGGGTCACGATCTTGGTTGAGGTGAGCGTCTTCAGTGGGACTTGGCTGCCAATGTCAGCTGTCAACTGTCCCTGCAGTAGGGGGAAGGAGTGCTTCAGTCCTCGGGTGGCATATTTGCACCAGGCACCAGAGCACCCTAATTATGGTCCACCCCGTGTGCTGCTTAGACTCACTCGCTTCACAGATTAAACTCAGGGAGCAGCTTTTTCAGGACTCAGGTGGTTTTCGTTTCCTAGGAAAAACTTAGAAGAGCAAGGCCAATGAGATAAATTATGGACCCAGCCACCACAACTGTTCTTCTTCTTTTGGGTACCAGGAATTGAACCAAGGGCACTTAACCATCGAGCCACATTCCCAGCTCTTTTGATTTTTATTTTAAGGCACAATTTTGCTAAGTTGCTGAGGCTGGCCTCCAATCTGTGATCCTCCTGTCTCAGCCTCCCGAGCGGCTAGGATTATAGGCGGTGTACCACCACGCCCAGCACCACAACTGTTCTTGTGGTCTTAATTGACATTCAGCATCTCCCTTCTCTATCACCCATCCTAGATTCTCTTTACCCCTGAAGAACAACTGTCATTGTGGATGGTTTACCTGGGGCCATGACGCAGAGTCTCATTCTTGAGGGGCCTCAGCCCTAGTTGTCATGCTCTTTTTAGGCCACAGCTACAATACTTGTTTATTTCTTAGCAACACTGAGCCAGGAAGGACCGAAGGGTGCCCAAGAATATCATCCAAATGCCAAATATAGGCCTTCATATCTCCACGGTGTGACCGAGCCCTACCTCCTCACCAAGATCAAGGTCAATTAAATCTACCAGGATAGTAACTCTTGTTGCCTGCTTGTCTTTTAATGTGTGAGGCCTAAAGTAGTTGATTGGGTAGAAGCCAATAGTTTAAATTTTAATAGGACTTTTTCTGAGCCCCTAGTGGAAGAGTTACCCCTCTGGATGCCAGAATCTAAACCTGCAGAGCTCAGTACATGACAAGGACCACCAATTCCCCACACACATTATTGAGAGTGATGGTTGATGAGTCCACCTCTACTTTTACCCTATCTTACCCAAGCCTTGTGTTCTACCAACTGCGGCTACATTATGGCCATGAATTCAGGGTATTTGCAGGGTCCTGGAGGACTGGAATATCACTTTCAAGCCGTTCTTTCTCTGTATCAGGCATGTAGCTTCTGGGTAACTCAGTATTCAACTTTTACATCCGGGCCTGCTGAATGACTGTGGGACTATCCATCAAGAATAGTCTCAGCTGTCTCCATACACATAAATAAGTATGACATCTGAATGCCATTCTATCTGCAGCTATCGTTCACTTATTTATACCCTATGAATTAGTCTTCTGGGACTAGTCCAAGGTTGGAGCTTCCTGCTTGAATAATTAGTGCCAGGACCCTGAGAGTTTAGTTGTTTTGTTTAATTTAATTTTGTGGTTGTGGGGTATCCAACCCAGGACCTTTGTACATGCTAGGCAAATGCTCTACCACCAAGTTACAACCCAAGTCTTTAATTTAATTTTGATGAAGTCCAATTTACCTCTTTTTTTTAATTGCTCAAATTTGGGATGTTAAGTTTAAGAACCTATTGCCAAAGCTGATATCATGAAGATTTCCTGGATTTTCTTCTAGTAGTTTTTATAGTGTTAGCTCTTAAAGTTATTCACTTATAATAGTTTTAGAGTGTTCGTGCTTACATTTAGGTCATGATCCATTTTGAGCTAATATTTATATATGAATGAGGTAGGAGTTTAATTTCATTCTTTTGCATGTGGTCATCTAGTTGTTCAAGCATGATTTGTTGAGAAAATTATTTTTACCCATTGAGTAATCTTTACAACCTTGTCAAAAAATCAGTTGGCCATAGTTGTTTGGGTGTATTTCTGGACTCTCAATTCTATTCATCTTTATGTCTATCCTAAACCTATACCACATTGGTTTTTTTTTTTTTTTTTTTTTTAGAGAGAGAGAAATTTTAATATTTATTTTTAGTTTTCGGCGGACACAACATCTTTGTTTGTATGTGGTGCTGAGGATCGAACCCGGGCCGCACGCATGCCAGGCGAGCGCGCTACCGCTTGAGCCACATCCCCAGCCCCACATTGTTTTGATTATTATGCATTATGCTGTTTTTAAATCAGGAAGTTGTGAGTACACAAACTTTCCTTTTTTTTTTTTTTTGGTACTGGGGATTGAACTCAGGGGTGCTTAACTACTGAGCCACACTCCCAACTCCTTTTCATATTTTATTTAGAGACAGGGTCTTGGTCAGTTGCTTAGGGCCTAGAGGAATTGCTGAGGCTGGCTTTGAACTTCTGCCTCAGCCTCCTGAGCCACTGGGATTATAGGCATGTGCCACTGTGTCCAGCAAACTTTGTTATTCTTTTACAATATTGCTATAGCAGTTCTATATGAACTTGAGGATCAGCATTTCTTTTACGGTCCATTGGAGGTTGTTGGAATTTTCACAGGGATTTTGTCGAATCTGTTGCTCTTTCAGGGGAAATATTGCCATCTTAACAATATTAAGTCTTCCAATCTGTGAACATGGGATTACTTTCCATTTATTTAGGTATTTGATTTCTTTCAGCAATATTTTGTACTTTTCAGTCTGTAAATCTTTCACCTTGTTGGTTAAATTTATTTTAGATATTTTGTTCCTTTGGAGGCTATTATAAATGGATTTTTTTTTTTTTTGCATTTTGATTCATTGTACACACTTGCAGCACAACTTTTCATTTCTCTGGTATAAATGGGCTTTTAAAAGAGTTCCTTTTGTGATTGGTCAGTGCTGGTGTATAGAAACACACATGATTTTTTAAACTTCCCTGTATTTGCTATTTTAAGTAACACTTTTTATTTTTTTGGTACCAGGAATGGACCCCAGGGGTGTTTGACCACTGACCCACACCCCCAGACCTTTTTTATATTTTATTTAGAGACAGGGTCTCACTGAGTTACTTAGGGCCTCACTAAGTTCTTGAGGCTGGCTTCGAATTCGCGATCCTCCTGCCTCAGCCTCCTGAGCTGCTGGGATTACAGGTGTGGGCCACCGCACCTGGCAATACTTTGTATTTTTATCTGGTACTTACTTAATAAGCATGTGTGTGTGTGTGTGTGTGTGTGCGCGCAAGCCCGCAAATGTGTGTGTGTTTTAAATGTCACAAATTTATTCTGTAAAAGTTCTGGAGGTGAGAAGTCCAAACTAGGTCCCCCAGGGCTGTATTCGTTCTGGAAGCTCCAGGGGAGAATCCATTTCCTTGACTTGTCCATCTTCAAAGTCAGCAGTATAGCCTCTTCAAATCCGGCTCTAATTCTGATTGTTCTGTCATCACATTTTCTTTACCTATGACCTACTCTACTGACTCTTCTGGCAAAATACATCACATAAAATCGACAGTTTCCACCACTTTAAGGTGCACAACTCAATGGCAACAGGTATGGTTACATCGTTGTGCAATTGCCACTGATTTTAGTGTGTTGGCCTTAGATGGCCAACGTTGTTGAAGTAATTTATTGGCTCTGGCAGTATTTTGTATTCATTCTGTAGGTTTTTCTGTGCGTAGATCCATGTAATCTGCATACACATTTTTACTTCTTCTTTTCAAATTGAATGCCTTTCATTCTTTTTCTTGCCTAATTATTGTGACTTAGATTTCAAATAGAATGTTCCATAGCAATGGTAAAGGCAGGGCATCCTTGTCTTGTTCCTTATCTCAGGTCTGAGGTTGTTTTCACAAATGGCTTTTATCATGTTGAGGAAATCTGATATTCCTAGTTGCTGAGTGTTTTGTTCCTGCAAGGGTGTTGAATTGTGTCAAATGCTTTTTTGTTTGTTGGTTGGTTTGGTTTGGTTGTCTGTTGAGATGGTCCTGTGAGTCCCTTCCCTTGTTCTTTTAATGTGGTGTGTTGTATTGCTCTATTTTCTTATGTGGAATCACCCTTGCATTCTTGGGATAAATCCCACTTAGTCATGCTATACAATCCTTTTTATGTTCTGTTGAATTTGGTTTGCTGATGTTTTGTTGAGGATATTTATGTCTTTATTCATAGGGATATTGGTCAGTAGTTTTCTTTTCTTGTGGTCTATTTATCTGTTTTTGGTGTCAGACTCATAGAATATTCTGGAAAGTGCTCCCTCCTATTCTATATATTTTAATGTAAGATTTTGAGTAAGATTTCTGCTAAATTTTCTTTACATGTTTGGTAGAATTCACTAGTGAACCATCTGGTCTTGGACTTTTCTTTCTTAGGACAGTTTTAACTATCAGTTCAACCTCTTTACTTGTTATAGGTCTGTTAAGATTTTATTTTTTTTCTTGCTTCAATTTCAGTGGTTTATATGTTTTGGAGGACTAACCCAGTTCATCTACATTATCTAATTTGTTGATAATGCAATTGTTCATGGTATTCCATAATTCTTTTAATTTCTGTAACATTGACTTTGAATTTTCTGATTTTAGTTGTGTTCTTTCTCTCTCTCTCTCTCTCTCTCTCTCTCTCTCTCTCTCTCTTTTTTTTTTGTACCAGGATTGAACCCAGGGGTGTTCAACCACTGAGCCACATCCCCAGCCCTTTTTATTTTTTATTTTAAGACAGGGTCTCACTAAGTTGCTGAGGCTGGCTTTGAACTTGCCATCTTCTTGCCTTCTCTCTCTTCTTTCTTCAGCTAGCTAAAGGTTGGTAAATTTTGCTGACGTTTTCAGAGGATATGGGGGACACCTCATATCCAAACCATAATATATATAACATAAAATTTGCCATTTGAACCATTTTTCAACATATAATTCAGTAGCATTAAGTATATTCACCATGCTGTATAACTATAACCGTTATCTGCTTCCAGAACTTTTTTCATTACCCTTTAACTCTGTAACCATCAAAACTCCCTATTTCCCCCTTTCTTCAGCTCCTAGTGACCTCTAGTCTGCCTTGGTCTCTATGAACTTGCCTATTCTAGATATCTTGCATAAGTGGAATCAATATTATTCCTTTTGTGTCTGGCTTCTTTCATGCAGCATAGTGCTTTTAAGATTCATCTGTGTTGAAGCCTGTATCAGAATTTCACTCTCTTGCAAAACTGACTAATAGTTCATGGTGTGGATATACCATGTCTTGTGGTGTGTCCATTCATCCTTTGATGAACATTTTAGTTGGTTGCTTACACCATTTGGTTATTGCTGGCTCCTGGGTACATCTATTTTTCATTATTTTTCTACATGCGTTATGTTTCCCAATGAAGAGGGGAGAAGTGGACAAGAAGCAAAAATGGAGGCAGCATGCACAGAAAAATTCTTTTAAGTATTTTTTCCCCTGTGGAAAACAGAGATGTATGGTGGTAGTGGCAAGCGGAAATGGATTCCAGGAAGCTTTGAAGATGAGAGAAATCAGAGATGCTCATGTGCAAATGAAGAGTGAGGTAGCCACCAGGAGATAGGGAGTGACACAGGAGAAGGGAGACAGCTGCTGGACCCCATCCTTGTGTAGATGAATGGATGGTGTTGACTTGAGCTAGGAGCAAAGGACCGTTCACCCCAAATGACAGGTGGGAAGGCAGAGCAGTGGGTCTGTGTGGCAGGGGAGGCTGCTGAAGTCCTCTTTTGATGGCTTTGATTTGCTGTATGAACCAGGAAGCAAGGCCTTTCCTACACAAGAGGAGAGGGAAGAGGACAAGGAGGTAGGCGATAGAGCTGTCCAGGCATGGAGGCGCTGAGAAGAGTGTCCCGGAGAATGGTCTGGGGAAATGTAAGCTGATGGCGGGCCAGCACCTAGGGTGCAAATGAATGTCATAGTCATGAACTTCAAGAGGGCCTGGTCAGCGTGGGAGGAGCTCTTACTTGAGGAAGTGAGTGGGAAAGTCAGGAGGCCAGAGTCCAGAAGAGGAACGCAGGACCTGAAGTTGGAGGAGGAGCCAGACCTGTAGTTTGTTATTCCCTATGGGCTCTAAGGCTCCGCCTTGGTCTCTCTCTCTCTCTCTCTCTCTCTCTTCCTACTTCCACGGACTGAGCAGCTTTCCTTTGCCACACCTTCAGCCATGATGCTCTGTCTCATCTTGGGCCCAGTGCCATGGACTTGGCCAATGATGGACTGAACCTCTGAAATCATGAGCCCAGAATTAAACTTTTCCCCCTCTAAGTTGCTCAGGTGTTTTGGTCACAGCCATGAAAATGTGACTAACACCGTAGCTGAGGGAGGGAGGGGGCAAGATGAAGGGAGGAAAGGAGGTCAGAGAATGGAGAGGTGGGACTCCCTCCCCAAGGAGGGACCTGGCAAGCTCTTGGATGAGTCCGGGTTTCTTCAGGGAGCCTCGACAGCATCAGCAGGGACAAGGGGCTCTGAGTGCTTTGCCCTCTCCCAGCAGGGGTCAAGAGGGGGGCCTGAGACAAAGATCCTACTCCTAAAGACTTCTATCTGATTGCTTTCAGCAGAGGTCAAGAGGGACTACGAAGGGTCAAATTCTTGTTGAGCAGCCACTGGAAGCCAGGCATCGATGGTGACACCTACCACTTACCTGCCCTGCGCGGTGCGCAGGACTTCATGTTTAGTGTCTTGCTAACCTTTGGAATGACTCTGAGAGGAAAGTACTGTTCATGGGCCCAATCTACAAATCAGAAAATGGAGACTGGGAAGATGGAAAGCCTGGTTTATCAGTTCCAGAACCTAACCCTTTGAGCATGATGCCTACCCTGGCCAGTGATCTGAGATAAACCAGGTCCGGCCCCTGACCTCGGCCATGTAAACAAATAATTGAACTGCCATCTTTATTCTTTTGCCCTGGATCCCCCAGGTCTCCTCGCACTTCTGGACTTCTGCTTTCCCCGCCCCCCTGGCTGGGGTAACCAAATGGCCACGTTTATCTGGGACTGAGTGGTTTCCTGGAACAAGGGACTTTCAGTGTTAAAATGGGGACAGGTTGGCTTCTGGGGAGCTGGCCCGTGGGCTGTCCCTCTTGTTTCTTCTTCAGTGTTTTGACTCATTTCATTTATAGTCTTTGTTTTACTTCCTCCACCTTCCAGGGGCCTTGTGCTGTGGTTGGAGGAGACTACACTGGGGATTTGGAAAGGGTGTTTCTTGAGTAAGGCCTGATATTTTGGGTGCTTATGGTTAATCTGAACTTCACCCCAAAAGAGACACATCTTTCACATAGATGGACTGGAACATTCTGGGCTCAGCTGACATCTGGGAAGAAAGAAAAGGGTAATCCCTCAGCTCATTCATTCATTACATCTTTACTGAGCATTTATTTTGTCCTGGCTCTTTTGTAGGCAGTAATGAACAAGCCAGGTAGAATCTTTGCCATCATAGGTTTTTAAGTTCCCTGGTCCCCCTGTCTAAATCCCTGGTAAAATATCTGGAGGCAGGTAACCAAGTCTTCCTGGTACAGATACTCCTTGACTTCCAACGGGTTTAACTCCAGATAAACCCATCACAAGTCAAAAATACCCTAAGCTGAAAATACGTTTATTACAACTCACCTACCACACACCTTAACTTAGCCTGGCCTGCCTTAAATATGCTTGGAACACTTATTACAGCTGAGTAAAACGATCTAAGACAAGGTTTATGTTATAATAACACATTGAATATCTCAGGTAATTTATTGAACACCTATTTCCAAAGAATGTTGGCAGTAGCACATGGTAGACTGTTGATTGTTGTGATTGGGGCTGACTGAGACCTGTGGTTGCTGTCTCTGTTCAGCATCACCCGAGAGGATGGGACCACACAACACTAGCCCAGGAGAAGATCCAAATTCAACACTGCAAGTACAGTTTCTCTGAAGGTGGACAGCTTGCTCATCATCACACACACAAAAAAGAATCACACGAAGTCAGGAACTGTCTTCAATTCCTGACACGTCAAATGGGATTTGTGACATAGATATTTAATTTGTGTTAATGGAATGCTTGTTTGAACAAATGAATGAATGAATGGTATAAGATTCTGCCATGAATACCCTAAGTTCCATCTGAGAGGTCCAGTCATTCTTTTGGGTGGGAGGGTACCAGGGATTGAACTCAGGGGCACTCTACCACTGAGCCACATCCCCAGCCCTATTTTGTATTTTATTTAGAGACAGGGTCCCTGAGTTGCTTAGTGCCTGGCTTTTGCTGAGGCTGGCTTTGAACTCAGTTTTTGAGATCCTCCTGCCTCAGCCTCCCAAGCCTCTGGGATTATGGGCGTGTGCTACCATGCCCAGCTCCAGTCATTTTGATAAAGTTTTCCATGTTGAAGGCAGTGTCCCTGGACAGGACAACGGCCAACTGGGCTTAGTGTGAAATTGATAGTTGAGGAAAGAGCACCAGTCTTCAAAGGGCAGGGGTGGAATGTCCGAGCAAAAGGGACTTCAGAGATTTCGAGGCTGGCATGGGGTCCTTCAGGGGCAGCAGCAAACATTTAGCAACTGGGCAAGTGGCCATGGAGGAAAGTGAGCACAACGGAAAACCCATCGCCCACCATCCCCTGCTGGGTTTTGCTGGCCCTGAAGAGGGGGCTTGGGAGAGGGGGCTGGCCGGGGAAGGAGCTCAGGATTTTTCTTAGAGTAAATCCAGGACCCTGCATTGGAAAACCTGCCAAGAAAGACAGGGGCCCTGGAGCTGACCTGTTGAGTTTGAATCCAGTTCCATCACCACTGCATTTCCTTGGCAAGCTGCTTGGCTGTGCTGTGCCTCACTTCCCCCATTCCTTAAATGAGGTAATGGCATTGACTTAGCCCTTCTAGGCTAAGGGCTAAGTGGTGTTAAAGGAAAAAAATGATGACTCTTGTTCTTTTTTTTTTTTTTTTGGTACCAGGGATTGAACCCAGGGGCGCTTAACCACTGAGCTACACCCCCAGCCCTTTTTATTTTTTATTTTGAGACACGATCTCGTTAAATCACCCAAGCTGGCCTTGAACTTATGTGTGCCACCACACCAAGCTTCGATAATTCTTGGTAAAGCATGTTAAGCCAGACCTTACTCAGGACCATCAGGGATCACGTACAGGGATCACTGCTGTGGGGTCTCGCAGTGGAGGAGAGAGATTAGGCTCCACTCTGAATACAGCATGGCCACGGGGGAATTCATAGCCAAGGAGCAGGGTTGGGGTCAGTGGGTGGAAAATTACCAACCTTCAGTGATAAGGGAGGATTCTGGCTGAACAACCTGACAGAATTCTTGCTGAAGCTAGGCCCGGATGGTCACATCACTGAGGGAATGGTGGGGGATGAGGAACCCAATGACCCAGCAAGGGTGATGGGGTATCAAGGGTGGGAGATTTTTTTATGTATAGGTGTGAGGTGTTGGAGATTGGCCTTGAGCATGCGGGCAAGCATTGTACCATTCAGCCACCTCCCCAGCCTCAAGGGTGGGGGATTCTTACTACATTTTAAAAACAAATGCACAGATGGGCCTAGGACAAGGTTCAGGAGCCTGAGTACTTTTGGTCAAACAAAGACTCCTTGTCCGTTATTCTCATTGAGGCCTCCAGACCATCCCCCTCACCTGGGAACTCATTAGAAATGCAAATTTTCAGGGCTATTGAAAGGCCTGGGGGGACAGGCCCTTAAAAGTTAGAGAAACACCGCTAAGTCAGCACGGAACAAGCCCTTTGTAAATGAAGACAGTGGTCTTCTTTGTCCTGCTGAAGGTGTCAGGGAGGGGAGTGGGGCTCCAATCTGCTATTTGGAGCTATCACCTAGAGAGCTGTGAAGTCTGGGAAGACTAGAAGCCTAGGCCTCTTCCAAGATCAATGACTTCAGAATCCCTGGGTGCAGGATGCAGCCATCAGTAGGAATCCCTGGGTGCAGGATGCAGCCATCAGTAGGAATCCCTGGGTGCAGGATGCAGCCATCAGTTTTCCCAGCTCCCCAGGTGATTCCCCAGCCCTCAGGGAGACAAATCTGCCTCAGCTGACCCTGGAGGGTTTGCTAAAACACAGTGCTAGGGCCCACTCTGGGAAGGGGCTGACTCCATAGGTCTGGGGCTGGACTTGAGAATATGTATTTCTAGAAAGCTCTCAGGTGATGGGGATGCTGATGCTGCCAGTCTGTGGACCCAACTGTCAGAACTTCTGCTGTAGCAGGATTAGATATGAATGGGGGTGTGCTGCAGGTGAGGGTGCTTGGGGAGAATTCCCTCGGCATTGAATTAAGCATGGCCTAGTTGCTGTGGAACTTAGCTTGTGTGTCCATTGTTTTTATTACACTCTGTCTGCATGAGAGGGATGAGGTTGTTGAACATTAGTGGCATGGGCTTCTGAGAGAGAGAGAGAGAGATTGAGACCCAAAATGATCTCCCCAGGAAAATAAATCAAGAGGAGCTACCTGGACTAGGGTCCCTGGGTGGCCCGTGGAACCGCCTCATGGGTCCCCCACCTTCAGCGTGGTCCTGGCTCTGAGCACTTTGCAAGTGTTTTCTTAGAAGAAACTCCTCCTGGTGTGGAGGGGAAGAGGCAGCCAGGAGACAAGCCATCTTTTCTGTGGGGTTTTTAGTTGCTCTAAACCCATTCATTCTTTGAACATTCATTTCTTTCAACAAATACCCATGCCAGTTCTTAGATGGCAGGGTTTTTGTCTATTTTGTTCGCTGCTATATGCCCAGTGCCTGGTCTGTAGTAGGTGCTCAATAAATAGTTGTTCAATGCAGAGGGTCAGCTGTGGGCTAGTCCCTCTATTGGGCAAGGAAGACAAGTTGAATTAGTCAGCTTCACATTACTATCAGAAAAAGCCTGAGGCAGTTAACTTATCTAAAGGAAAGGTTTATTTGGCTCACAGTTCTGGAGGTTCCAGTCCAAGATGGGCTGTCCTCACCAGAGGCCCAAAGCAAGACCTCCCACTGTTCCTCATATCTCAAAGGTTCCACTGCTCCCAATAGTGCCATCCTGAGGGCCAAGCCTTTAACACATAAATTTTGGGGGGACATTCATCCAAATCATAGCACAGCCCCAGCCATCAAGAGCTCTGAGCAGGGGAGAAAGACGCTACACTAGCTGCTACAGCTAGTGTGACAGGTATGGGTACAACCAGGGGCCTGGGAACCTTTGCCACAGACCCATGCCAACCTTGGGGGTTGGGGAGGATCCAAAACTCTCAGGGGAATTCTGTCTCAGCTGGGGCCGGGAAGATGAGTGGGAGGTAGTGGGGAAGGACAGGAGAGGAATGTTCCAGGCTGATTCTCAGACACGGTTGGGGTGTGCCATAGACGAGCTACGCTGAATGAAAGAAGACACGACCAGTATGGAGGATGTCCCTGTTGACCCTCTTTCCTGGCTGTCCTCCTTCTCTACCTCAGTGGTAGCCACCATGTAGAATGTGCTGTTCATCTTTTCTGTGCAAGTCTTTATGTTTTGGTGACATAGCTATCTATATATCACTATGTAAAAGGAAATCTTGGGTGTGTTTAAAAACATGTTCTGTCACCCTGTTTTCTTGCTCTATTGCCTGCACTGCTGCCCTCCTAGGTTTGAAGTTCATGTCTGGGAGACTCCTCTGTCAGTTCATGGGTCTCCAACTTAGGGATTTTCCTTGTTGTTTGAGCCGTGCTAAGCTCCTGGCCAGGGTATCTCACCAGAGCCTCAGAATAACCCCATGAGGTAAGTACAGTCATCCCTTGAATCCCTCAAGGATTGTTTCCAGTATACACTCCCCCATACCAAAATCCCCGGATGCTCAAGTTCCTTATATACAATGGCATCGTATTTGCATAGAACCCCCACGCATGCTCTTGTGTACTTTAAATCATCTCTAGATGATTTATAATGCCTCCTACAATGTAGATGCTATGTAAATGGATGTTATTCTGTATTGTTTAAGGAATAATGATAAGAAGAAAAAAAACTGTACCTGTTCAGTACAGTTCTAATTTTTTTCCTGAATATTTTTCAACTGCAGTTGGTTGAATCTGCCAATGCAGACCCTGCTGGGAAGGAGCGCTGACGCTATTATTATGAACCCCACATGACAGATGAGGAATTCAGTGTAGTGGGTGCCAAGCTGCTAACTAACTGGTGGGGTCTGGTTCCCACCTGGGCCTGGGCCTTCCTTTCTCCGGCCCAGGGTACCTCAGTTTCCCTCTTCCTTCTTTGGGTGACTTGAGGTGGGCTCTCTGCATCTCCTTTTGTCCTCTTTAATGGCTATGGAGCCCCAAATGGAAGTATTTAAAAGATGGAGTTGAGGTACTTTCTCATCCTTGGACCTTCAAGATGGATACGTGGATGGAGTATGGGGCAGTCCTAGACCTTGGTGGCTGGGTCTTCTAAGGTCCTTCTGCCACAGGGCTAGGAGGACCCCAGCTGACAGAAGAAGTGTGGAGCAGGAAGGATACACCTGGGGAGAGGTCCCTGTCTCCAGCTCTATGACGCTGGGCGAGTCTCTTCTGACCTGGACCTCAACCTTCTGATCTGAAAAGTGGGGGCTGTGTTTTCGTGTCTCAAGTTCATGCCTGAGGTTCCTTCCAGTTTTAGACATCATCTTTACATCCTGGGCTGCCATGGCAGTGGGAGGGGACTCGGGGGTGAGCTCAGGGGGGTTTGGAGGCGAGGGGCTCCTTCTGGAGAAGTTTGAGCCCCTGTTGTTAAAGTGAGTGGAAGATTCTTCATAAAAGGACGATCGTTTCCGTGTCTTTTGTGATCATCATCTGCCAGGGGAAGTCCAGGGCAGGGACTCCATGAACCAGGACAGCCTCAGATTGCTTGTGCACCTGCCTTGATCAATTGGTGATCAATCAATGTGCTTCAGTCACTGGGAGAGAACAGGCCCATGAACAGGACACCCAGGTGGACAGATGGAGCCCAGAGAGGGTGGCGGGAAGGAGACAGTCGGCCTCATGATCACATGAGCCATTTTCCTGTAGTAAATCACTTCCTCTCTAAAGATACATCCTATTGGTTCTGACCCTCTGGGGAACACTCACTGGTCCCCTCACTTCCTGCCAGAGCTACGTTGATTTCAGGATCCGAGCCCAGGGCAGGGAGCGGAGAGGCCTTGTAGCCAATGTATCCAGACAGGACTTAAATCCCTGGGTCAAGTGATTTGGGGCCTTGGAACTGGGGCTGACATCACCCAACAGAAACCCTCCCTCTCCCTCTGTCCCCTGCTACCTTTGCCCTCCAAATACCCTATCTCAGCCTGCTCAGGCCGCCAAAACAGACTACCACATGCTGGGTGCCTTGAAAAGCAGATATTTATTTTCTTACAGTTCTGGAGGCTGGAGGTTCAAGATCAAGGTGCTAGCATGGTGGGGTTCTAGCAAGGGCCCTGCTCCTGGCTTGTGCACAGCTATTGTCTCATTGTGTCCCCACATGATGGGGAGAGACACAGCAAGCTCTCCGTGTCTCTTATTAGAAGGACATTAATAATCCTTTCAAATCACGGCCTGCCTTTGTGACCTCATTCGACCTTGATTGCTTCCTTATCTACCCCATTGCTGAATATAGTCACATTCGGGGTTAGAGATTCAACATCTGACTTTTGCTGGGTGTGTGGGTGGGGAACACAATTTATTCCAATGAGTTCCACCCCTCCAAGGCCACTGTCTGGCTAGTGACTGAGAGTGCTGTGCTCCCAGGACCCCCGTCCCCCCAGAGAAAGAGCCAGTGACTTGAAGGGTGATCTGGGCACTTCATTCTAAAGCAGCTTGCAGATCCCCCATGAACATAGTCTGTCGTACATGCCCCACGGTGGTGGTGGGGTTTGACCCCACTGGTCGCTCTCCCAGGACTGCCCCTCCTCCCAGGGCAGGTACATCACAGGCGCTGTGAGGCCGGACCACTGGGTTCAGGATGGGGCCTAGGACAGGTTTGATTTTGTCAGGGAACTTGAGGTTCATGTTAACCAAGGGGGAAGCACAACTCGTGTGTGTGAGTATATGTGTGTGTTGTGTGCACACACGTGCACGTGTGTGTATGTGGGGGGCATGCCGGCACAGAGACAATGGGTATGTGCATTTGTGGTAAGGACAATGTGCTACCTGTGTACAGAGCTTTAAAAATGTCTTCCAAAAGAATCTGTGATCCAAGGGGCACTTTTCTTTCTCAACTTTTCTACTCACTGGCTCAGACTTCTGGATACAGTCACCAAATCAAATACAGGATGCCCAGTTCAATCTGAAATTTCAGAGGAACAACAAATGATATTTCCAGTATTACTATGTCCCATACAGTATTGGGGGTTCACTTCTACTACGAAATTTGTCATTACTTATCTGAAATTCAAATTTCACAGGCACCTTGTATTTTGATGTGCCAAATCTATTTGTGAAGGATGCTCAGGAGACATCGGGGATGATGGTCAGGGAGTATTAACAGGTAAGGGAGCCAGCATTGTAGTTTGGTGAGTAGGCAGGCAAGGCCTGGGTGGTGGGAGGGGCAGCTGCTGTCTCCCAGAGACCCCTGGGAAGGAAGCAGGCATTGCTTGGCCAGTACCTACAGGGTGGCTTCTGCTGCCACCCCCACCAAACCCACACCCACTTCAGGAGCTTTCCATAGGCCTGTGGAAGAGCTTGTCTGGCCTCCAGCTGACTGAGGGCTGCAGGCTGGTCATTCAGTGACCTATGCTCTGTACGGAACTTTGTAGGTACCCTAGAGCATGCAGCTTTGGGGAGGGATTAAAAGCCATGTCGAGGTTTAAGAGTATTTTTTACCTTTTGCTTTTTTGGTTGGGGGAGGGGTTACCAGATATTGAATCCAGGAATGCTTAACCACTGAGCCACATCCTCAGCCCCTTTTATTTTTTTCTCTTGAGATAGGGTTTCACTCAGTTGCTGAGGCTGACCTTGAACTTGTGATCCTCTTGCCTCAGCCTCCAAAGTTGCTAGGATTATAGGCATGTACCACCGCACCCAGCTCATGCTACCTTTCAAGTAGACCCATAGCAAGGGTAAGTCCAAGGACAAGTGCCCCTTGGACTGAAGGGCATAGGGCCTCCATGGGATGGAGCAGGTTTAGGAGGAAGCCAGGGTTCAACTTTGTGCAAGTGAGATGAGTTTGTTTTTATGTTTTATTTTTCATGGTTCTGAGGATTGAACCCCGTGGCCCTCTATCACCAACTCACACCCCCAGCCTTTGTTTGTTTGTTTGTTTTGAGACAGGGTCTCACTAAGTTGCTGAGGCTGGCCTCAAACATGCAAGCGTCCTGCCTCAGCCTCCCGAGTGCTCGGACTACAGGTGTGTGCTACTGTCGACCTAGTGAGGTGGGTTGGAAGAGTCACTTTGCTTCTCTGAATCTCAGCTTCCCTTTCTTGGGAAGGGATCATACAAATATCTTCCTGGAAACACGGTTTAAGAATTCTGTAGAGATGATATATCAAAAGGGCTTGGCATAGTTGCTAACCAAGGAGCCAAGGAAAGGGGAGCCAGGATTTCAATGGTTGCAAGGTCCTCACCACAAACTCTTTCAAGCAAGTGTCTATATTGGCTCTGGTTGTAGGACTAACGTGAACGCTATCTCAATGGGATTTCCAGAAATAAACCATCCAAGAACATTCCAGAAGCATCTAGATTGCTATGTACTTTACTCATAGGAGGGTGAATGGTCAATAGACAGTGGTTGGGGAACCCAGGCAAAAAATAGAATCTATAAAAGAGGGAGAGAGAAAACCTGCAGATGAGCTGGCAGGTGTTTGTATGGTTTTTGCAAAGTAGAGAAACAAAAGGAAAAAAAAAATTCAGTTGCTCAAGTGCTCTCCTGAACACCTTGAGAAATTTAGCTGTTGTGGTATGCCAAATTCAAAGAGGGCCCTGAGGATTCCCATCCCCTATGCATGTGCCCAAACAATCCTCCCTGCTTTCGTTTGCAGTGCTAGGGATCAAACCCAGGGCTTCACACCTGCTATGACCCAAGCCCTCTCTTTGCTTCTTGAGTAAATGGCATTTGGGAACATAATGTGATATTACTCTCTTGTTACATGGCAGGAGGGGTTTTGCAAGTGTAATTAGGATCCCTAATCAGTTGACTTTGAGAGAATCAAAGAGGAGATGATCTTGGGTGGGCCTGACCTAATCAGGAAAGCCTTACATGGACTCTAAGAGGATCAAGTGTCAGTGAGACTGTCCATCTGGCCTCAGGGACAAAAGTAAACAGCCCTACTGTGAACTGCCTATAGAGGGGCCACAGGGCAAGGTCCTCAGGGTGGTCTCTAGGAGTTGAAAGAGCTCTCTGGTCAACAGCTAGGTAGAAAATGGGAACCTCAGTCCTATGAGCATAAGAAACTGAATTCCGCCCATGAGCAGTGAGCCTAGGAGAAGACTCTGATAACCAGACAGGGGGACAGTGGACAGACTTTGGGATGTGAGTTTCGTCAGACCCTGAGCAGAAAACCCCTTCCTGCTGGCTCTGGACTTTGACCTACAGCCACAGAGATAAATGTGTGCTGTTTGAAGGTGCTCCATTGTGGTGACATTGTGGCAATAGAATTTAAGACAGCTACAGAGTATTTTGATAGGCTTCTGCCTCCCAGTGTCCTGCCAGCACTGTTTCTTTTCTTTTTTCTCTGTGTCATTTCCTCCATCAGAATTTCTCAAAAGCTGGTTAGTGAATCTTCATGGTGTCCTCCTCCACACTCTTCTTTTCCAGCAGATCTTTTCTGCCCTCCTACAGCTATATGCAGTCACAAGCCTTCCCGGGGATGTTTTTGGCCAACAATGGACCAAATATGCAACAGTGGTCCCTATGATTACAATGGAGCAGAAACATTCCTGCTATTGCTGGGCGTGGTAGTGCTCGCCTGTCATCCCAGCGGCTCAGGAGGCTGAGGCAGGAGGATTGTGAGTTCAAAGCCAGCCTCACGAACAGCGAGGCCCTAAGCAATTTAGCAACAATATTATGCTAAGTGAAGTAAGCCAGTCCCCCAAATCAAAGGCCGAATTTCTCTCTAATAAGTGGATACTGATCCATAATGGGGGGAGCATGGGAAAAATGGAGGAACTTTGATGAGGCAAAGGGGAGGGAGGGATGGGGAGGGGCGTGGTGGAGTAAGATGGCCATCATTCCCCTAGGTACCTGTATGACTGCATACGTGGTCCGACGCTACATGGTGTACAACCAGAGAAATGTAAAGTTGTGCTGCAGTTGTGTACAATGAATCAATGCATCCTGCTGTCACATATACCTAGTTAAAAAAAATGTGTCTCTAAATAAAATATTTTTAAAAGAGGAGGGCTGGGCATGTGGCCCAGTGGTGAAGCGTCCCCGGGTTCAATCTCTGGCACCTAAATGAATAACTAAATAAATAAATAAATTCCCGTTGCCTGGTGACACCATAGACACCTTAGTTTGCATAAGTATGCTATGATGTTTGCACAATGACAAAATTGCCTAACAACACGTTGATGGGAATGTGCTCCCGTCATTAAGAAGCGCGTGACTATCTAACCTTCCCTTCACCCTGCCTCCTCACACCGGTTAGTGCCATTTCTCTTTCCTTCACAGTGTCAAATTTCTTGAAAGAGTCATCTACACCTCCTCCCGCCCACTGACAGCACAGTGCACCGTCTCTGTCCTACCTCCTTCCCAGCCAAGGCTGCCGGTGACCTGGTGAGCATGCGCACTGGCATGCCACCCCCCCCCCCAAGAGATGGCTGTGCCCCCGCTCCCAGCTTGGAAAACCATCTCCATCGTCCTTTGCAGGCTCCTTCCCCCCCACTGTTCAGCAAAGGTGTGATTTGGGCGGCATTGACCTCTGCATGGTGGGTCTAATTGGCCAAAGCCAGTCAGCAAGATCTTACCTCTTTTACCACAACTGATTGGTTCAAGGATGGGCAGGGAATGATTGCCGCAGTATTTTGCTGCAGCCGGACTGCGGCAAATGATGAAGAGAAACCAGAGCCTTCTTGGTAGCAGAAAGTGCTGGAGTCAATTTGCCCTGAAGCCCAGTCTGCGCATGCGCTTTCCAGTTCTGTGAGCCAATAAATTTCTTCAAGCCTTCTGCTAACATGATTTGTCTTTCCTGCCACATAAAGTGTCCTCAGTGCTGCACACCTCCATGATATTCCATACAACCAACCACCTTCTGCTTGAGTCATGGAAAACTCAAGTAATCTTGGCTTAAACATGTTCAAAGTTTGTGGATTTTGCTTTTTTTTTTTCCTCCTTGGTCTGTGTAATATGAATTCTGAAGGGAATGGGTTGCTAGTGTTGGAATGGTTTCAGCAGCTCAAAGATGTCAGAGCAATTTTCTTAGCTTTCACCTCAGAATCCCAAGATGGCTTCTGTAGGTGCCGCCATCATATCTACAGTCAAAACTCAAAGTGGGAGGTCAGAGCTGTGTCATGTGGTTGCTCCAGGCTGAAAAGAAGGCTGGGCAAGCTCATTGGTTGCTAGAGGATTCCAAATGTGTATCTCCAGGCCCCCGTCCCTCCTGTGTTGCTGGCTCAGCTGCCTCTGCATCACCTCTACCTGGTGTCCCACAGATGCCTGGCCCTTTACACCGCTTTCCCAGTGCCACTGGTGAGCCAGAGTCAACTTCGCCTCCCAAGTCCTCACTAGACTACACCCCCAGGATCTGCAACACTCAGCCTCTGGACACCTCAAACTGTGCCAGATGCTCACAATTATGGAGTGAAGGGGTGCTGGAGAAAATCTGGGGGGAGAGGGCCTAGAAAGAGAGACAACATGGACGCTGCAGACACCATTTCGGGTTTTGACCAAGGTTCTTATGAGTCTACAGTGATTTGTTTTTTTTTAAATCCTTCTGCTCTCTAGGTTCTGAGGCCCTATAATGATTCCAAGAACTGGTCTCTGATTTTCCAAGGACTGGTCAGATTTGGTGGCTTCCCATTGTTGCCAGTCTCCAGAGGGTTTGAAGATAGCCAGCAGTGAATGACTGGCCTTTGTCAGAAGGTTGTACCAAGTGGGCATGCTGAAAGAGGGAAGGGAGGAGGGAAGGGGAGGAAGGAGGGAGGGAGGAAGGAGAAGGAGGACAAAGAAGGAGGGAAAGGAGAAGAGAGAGAGAGAAAAGAAGGAAGATAAAAAGATAAAAGCCTGCAACCGTGAGAGCCCCAGGCCTAACCCAGGGTTTTTTCCTCTGCATCCTCAGGTTGCCTCCCTCTGTGGGCCTCAATTTCCTCTTCTGCAGAAAGAAGGCCTGGATTAGATCACTCCCCAGGCCTCTTCTAGCCTTGACATTCTGTGATTTTCTCATTTCCTTCAGACTCCAGGGGCCTGCAGACCCCATGCTAATGTGCATGAATAAAACATGGACATCCTCGAGCTCTAAATATTGCAAGTATTTGCTCTGGATTTGTTCTCACTTAACTGCGTGGTAAGCAGCGTCCAGCTGGGGCCCCACAGCCTCCTGTTTGGATTGTTCCAGTGTGGCCTGACTCCCTGAGGAGGTGGATGGAGTGTGGGGGAGGCCCAGCCTCTGGGCCTGGCTGCCTTAGCCTGGTCCCTCCTCCCCCGACCCTTCCCATAAGCTGGCTGCGAGGGGGGGCTTCGTTCTTAGGCCTCAACTCCAAACTGCCTTGTGCACTGGTGCTCCAGACCCTAATCCCTGCTGCACCGGGGACATTTCCCTTGGTTGTCTGCCCTGGTGCCTTCAATACGTGCCCATTCGATCCTCCCTAGGAGGTAGCTTTTCTCCATTGCAGGAGGGCACCTTTGGGTAACAGCTGCCCTCCAGGGACTGCCAGCCATACCCTATATATCTATCTTCTACAGGAACTCCACAGAGATTATTTTTCTCTAATCTTAAGGGTTTTTTTTTTTAAGATTATTTAGAGAACTTTTCAGTGTACCAAAAACCTCCCAAAAAGCACAGAGAGTTCCTGTGTACCCTGTTCCTTGCCTCAGGTTCTCCTATTATTAACATCTGGCATTAGTGTGTTATATTTGTTACAATGAACCAATATTGGTACATTAGCACTTGCTATTATCACCATTAAGAACCATAGTTTATGGTAGGATCTAGTCTTTGGTTTAAGGGTTTTGCTAAACGCATTACGCTATCATATAGAATACGGTCACTGCCCTAAAAGTCCCCTGTGCTTTGTCTACCTATTCATCCCACCATCTCCTTAAACTCTGGCAATCTTTTATATTGTCTACATAATTTTGCACTTCTCAGAACATCATATAGTTGGAAACATACAGTATGTAGTCTTTTTGAAAATTTCATTGAATTTATTTTACTTTTTGGTATCAGGGATTGAATCCAGGGGCACTTAACCACTGAGCCACATCCCTAGTCCTTTTTTTTTGTATTTTATTTAGAGACAGGGTCTCACTGAGTTGCTTAGGGCCTCAATAAGTTGCTGAGGCTGGCTTTGAACTCACGATCCTCCTGCCTTAGCCTCCCATTTGCTGGAATTACAGGCGTGAGCCACTGTACCTGGCTCGCACAGCCTTTTTCAATTGGCTTCTTTAGTTTAGTAATATGCACTTAAGTTTCCTCCAGGTCTTTTTGTGGACTGATAGTTTATTTATTTTTATTACCTAATCATATTTCATTGTCTGGATGGACCATACAATAGATGCGACTTTTGATGAATCGATTGGTTTAAAAGACCTAAAGTAATAGATGAACCACAATCTTCCAAATACAAAATCTATAAGAAATCCGGATTTCAGGATGTTCTATGCAATGCATGTGCCCAGTGTTTCTAACACAAAGAAAATCCAACATCCTGAGAGCTGAATGGACAGTATTAATTATGAAGTGGTCACTTTTAACCACAAATTCTTGTTTACATAATTGCATTTAAAATGAAATGTGATTAAATTTCTTTTACAACATTTTAGGTGTCTGTTCATACTACAAATTATGACCATATTAGATATTGTACAAATGGGGACACTTTCGAGAGTAAAAGTGAGATGCTATTAATAATTATGCTCAGACCACAAGTATAAACCAGGACTCTCCCAGATAATATATAGCGTTCCTATTTATAACTAGTATCTGTCTTCTTAAAATAGTAGCTGAGGGAACATAGGATATTTTTGTGCTTCTCCAAAAATATTAGATGGCACATCAGTTAAGTTTATACAAGCTGAGGTAACACATAAAGTAGCAAATCTTTTTATTTTTCGCTCACAGTTAATGCTGATTGACAGGGGTGGGAGTTGCGGTGTGTATGTGTGTGGGGGATGTTCTGCTCCAGGCAGCCATTCAGGGATCCAGGCTGATGGAAGCGTTTGTCATCTTTCACTGGTACCTTTCAAGTAAGGTGACCAATCATCCCCATTTGTCTCCCACTAAAAGAGTACAGACTTCTAGTGTTAAAATGGGGACAGTTCCTGGTTACCCACTTCTGAGATTTCCCTACTGGTGGGAAGGGAGAGAAGAGAGAGCGAAGAGTGACGTTGGAGGTTTTATGGCCAAGCAACTAGTCACATCTGCCTACCCTATATTGATGAGAACTCTGTCTCAAGCCACACGCAAGGGAGTCTGGGAAATGTAGTTTAGCTGTGTGCCCCAAAGGAAAGGGAAATGGGTTGAGTGATAAGCTAGAAATTTCTATCATGGTGGGGAAATTATAGTGTCTTTTTTCTTAACTACTGGACCACTGATGAGATCAGTCTTCAACAGTTGGCATATGTCTGGGAGGAACTGGTGTCCCTCCCTTTTGAAATCAAAGTCTCATTTGCCTAGCAGTCAACTCTGGGTGTCCCCATAGCTCAGGCCTCTGCTAGTGGGTAGTCTTTAACATCCTATTGGAAAGTTGGAGGCATGGCATAGTGGAGGTGACATCTAGCAGCCACAGAGAGCCACTAAATGGGTCCCAGGTCATATGTAGGGGGAACAGGGTGATGTCACATAAGAGGATGTGGTTGTGCTACAAATGGAAAAGTTGTGGTCTTTAAAGCCACTTCGATACATTTGGGCACCCCCGTGAATATGCAGCTGCATCATGGGTCTTCAGCATGACTGTCATTTACCAGGTCCAAATGGTCAGCAGCTGTGTCCTTCACCAACACCAACTCTCCAAGCATCTCTGAGAAATGGGTTAGGGCTGGGAGAAGCCCCATTCTTCAGGGTCATGCCACATGCTTCCCTTATGCAGGCTCTGTCTTCCCTGGGTACCCTTGATGGAGCCAGAGACCAGATCTGGAAGATGGGTTTCTGGGGCTTGATACCAAGGTCTCGGAAACTTGATACAGATCATCCTGCCTTCCTGGGTGAGAGGGAGACTGTGCCGAAAGTGGTGAAGGCTGAGCCCAGCTAGAGGGACGTTGACCTTTGGGAGCCCCACCCAATGGACCAAGGGCTCTCTTCAGTGTGGGCTTGGAAGCTGGCTTTTTCTTTCTTAACTCTCTCTTTGGGGCCACAGACTCAGTCACTGCATGAATGTTCTACGTTGTACCAAATTACCACAAACTTGGTGGCTCACAGTCTGGAAACCAGAAGTCTGGAGCTCAGTATCACTGAACGGAAATCATAGTGTCCGCAGAACCAAGCTCCCTCCGAGGGCTCTGGGGAGAGCTGTTCCTTGCCTTTCCAGCTCCCGGACTGCTCCTGTTCCTTGGGTTGTGGCGACATCTCCCACCTCCTCCTCCTTCTTTTTTTTTTTTTTTAATAATTTTTAGTTGTCAATGGATTTTATTTTATTTATTTATATACGGTGCTGATAAATGAACCCAGTGCCTCACACGTGCTAGGCAGGCGCTCTACCACTGAGCCCCAGCCCCAGCCCCCACGGCTTCCTTCTTATAAGGACACTTGGGATAGCATTTAGGGTCTGCCTGAGTAAGAGACTCTCCTTATCTCAACATCTTTAACTTGATCAGGCGTGGAGGCGCACATCTGCAATCCTAGCAGCCTGGGAGGCTGAGGCAGGAGGATCCAAGTTCAAAGCCAGCCTCAGCAACTTAGTGAGGCACTAAGCGACTCAGTAAGCTGCTTAAATAAAATATTTATTTAAAGAATTGTCATGTATAAGCAATTAAAACAAATTTAAAAAATCAAAATAAAAAGGACTGGGGATGTGGTACAGTGGTTAGGTGCCCATGGGTTCAATCCCCAGCACACACACACAAAAAATCCTTAACATATTCACACCTATGAAGTCTTCCCCCCCCCAAAAAAAGTGTCAAAAGTTCCAGGGATTAAGACACAAACATCATTTTTTTGTTGTTGTTAGTTTTTGCACATGCAACTGAGGGGCACTACTTAGCCTCCCAAGGGCACCAAGACACAAAATACTTCAAAGAGTGTGAGACCCTTTCTGGGTCTGCATGGTGGGTAGGAGGGGGATGGGAAGAAGACCATCTGCTCCGTGCTGGATGCTCAAGATCTCATTTGATTCTTGCAGAGCCTTCTCAGCAGGTATTATTCTTTCACTTGGGAGTGTGAGGCCCAGAGAGATTAAATGGCTTGCGGAAGGTGGTACAGGGGAAGACATGACGCTGGACTTCCGCAGCGCTGGCCGACTTCACAGCCTGTGTTATTTTTAGGGAAACACAGGAAGTTCCATGAGGGTGGAACTCGGTTGGAACACACAAGAGCCAGCACATTTGCACGTGTTGGCCAGATCAGCCCTGTCCCCTGCGTGGGAGGGTCTGGCCTTTTGCCTGCTTTTGGGATAATCCCCGCTGTGGCTGGTGCAGCCTGGCTGCAAGTGCTAAGCTTGGATGCAGCCAACCCAGAGCCCAGAGAGGGCCCAGCACCTCCTCCATGACCTTCTTTTCCCTAATGTTGCCTCTTGGTTTCCCCCAATGCTTCTGTTGCCTCGTTTCTGGTTTCCCCTTCATCCCCTCCAATCTGGATCAATCCATTGTCTCTTTTCACCCATAGTGTTCTGGAAAGTTCTGGAAAGTTCCTTCCCTTCTCCCCACTGTGTGTTTGGTAACTTCTTCATCTAGAAGAAGACAGGCAAAAGGCCACGATACCAGATATAAATAAGTGAGCCCATGCATGTGTAAGGGCATCCTTCTTTGCATGAGTAGACATGGTTCTGAACTTTATTTACAAGATGGGTGCTTTACATGTAGGGCTCATTGGAAGTGAATAATGAAGAGTTTAAACTGTTTCCCCTATGGACTTCCTTGAGAACGAATCAGTTCTTCCTGTTTAGTTTTGGTTGTTTTTCTTTTTAATCCAATGGATATCAAATCTAGGCCATCTACCACTGTGTGTGTGTGTGTGTGTGTGTTGCTAGGGATGGAACCCAGGACCTCATGCATATTAGCCAAGTGCTCTACCACTGAGGCACATGCCCAGTCCTCTCTTCTTTTTCTTTTTTGTTTTGGTACCAGGGATTGAACCCAGGGACCCTTAATCACTGAGCCCCATCCCCAGCCCTTTTTATGTTTTATTTAGAGACCAGGGCTCTCTAAGTTGCTTAGAGCCTCACTAAGTTTTGAGGCTGGCTTTGGACACACGATCCTCTTGCCTCAGCCTCCCAAGCTGCTGGGATGACAGGTGTGCTCCCTCTCTTCTTTTTTTGATGAGAGATGGAGATAGAGAGGCAAGCTACTTTTTGCATTTTTGTCATTTGTGCCCTTAAGGTTCACTAGAACCTGTAAGTAGTTAAGAGCTTGAGGCGCATGCATGCTTGTGTGTACTTTGGCTAACCAGAAGATTGCGACCAGTAAAAAGTGTAACGTTGGAACAGCTGAACACTGTGGGCTTCTGAAACTGTCTTAGATAGGAAAGGCTAGACTGGGCCCAACAACAAATAAACCCTTCATATCTCAGTGGCTGAGAACAACAGGAGCTGATTTCTTCTTCATAAAATACCTAATACAGGCTATTAGGAGTCTTTTCTTTCCAATGACTTGAGGATCCATCTCATCTGGCCTCTGATTGTTACTGAAGGTGACAATACAGCAGGAAGATCACATAAGATGTTTTTAATGGTGGGCCTTGGGAAAAATGACTGACATTATTTCCACTTACATCCCATTGGCAGGAACCCTGTCATATGACCTCAATCTAACTTCAAGGGAGGCTGGGAAATGTAGGGTTTTTTTTTGATCCCAGAAAGAAGAAAATGAAATTAGTAACATGGAGGATTATTTCTTTTACCCACCCTTTACAGAGTTTTCCATTCTTGTCCATCTGTCCTTGTCAAGTTCCTAATGACTCTTTGCTTATCCACTACATCAACACACCTCTCCATATTCCATTTTCACTAAGGAATATAAGTTACTGTTAATAGCCTAAAACATGACCCCTGTTAGAGACAGTTGCTTGTTAAAGCAAACAGAAGCTTTTGGCTAAAGGAATTTCAGCCATGGGTAAGCTGGTAGGGGAAATATTTGGGGGCTCCTGGAATGACATACCAGGCAGGTCCTATGTGTCATCGTTGGTGCCATTTTGTCACAGTCCCAGTCTAGCATTCAAGCAACTGATACCTTAACCATAGCCCTGTGAGACACTCTGTGACAGAACAATCCAACTAAGCTGTCCCTGAGTTCCTGAGTCTCTGGTAGTGTATGAGATAATAAACTCTTGCCTTTTCAAGTTGTGAAATTGGGGGATCGTTTGTTATGCAGCAATGTGTAACTACTACAATGCTCATCTTTCCACGCAATTGCTTGGCCTGCTGCCTTCAGGTCCACCACCAGATGCAGGTCAATGTTCTTACACAGGTGGCTTAACCAGTAAGCACAATTATGACAAGCCCAGTTCCACAATAGATTCCTTACACCTTATCACTCAGAGTGGTTCTGTTGCTCTGATCAAACCCCAACCCCGCCTGATATCCCAAGAAAAAGAGATTTCCCATTCCCTTTATCATTGGTTTCCTCAGCAGTAAAGGTTCTCAACTTTTGATTGGAATTATTTAGAGAATTTAAAGAAAATACTATGCTTAGGTTTTACATCCAGAATTTCTGATTTAATTGGTCTAGGGTGTGGCCTAAATATCAGGATCTCTTAAAGCTGGGGATACCTCTGAAGGGTCATCACTAGTCAAAAGTCTCCAGTTGAGCCAAGGGGACTGGGTCTTTGTACCCTCAGGTGGGCCAGTCATTGAAAGTGGTGTGCCCCCAGGGAAAGGCACCTTCATCTTCGGTAAGGCAGCTCTCTTGGGCTTAGGTTTCTTCCTAGAGAGAGACTTACCCTGAGACACATCAGCAGCACACACCCCAATGGCTGAAGGAGTAAGAGTCCTTCAGTTTTGAAGAAGGGATGTCTTGGTCTGTTTGTGCTGCCATCACAAACTACCATAAACTGGGTAAATGATAAACAGCCAACATTTATTTTTCACAGTTCTAGAAGCTGGGAAAGTTCAAGGTGCTGTGTTGATAGATTGGTGTCAGTTGAGGGCCCACTTCCTGGTTCACAGATGGCCATCTTCTCTGTGCCTTCATGTGGGAGAAGAGACCAAGAAGCTCTCTGAGGTCTTTTTATAAGGGCACTAACCCCATTCATGAGGGCCCCACCCTTCTGACCTCATTACTGCCAAAGGTCCCACTTCTGAATGCCATTGCCATGGGGGTTAAAAAGTCAACATATGAATTTGTGGGGGGGAGACATACTCAAGTATTCAGTCCATAGCAGAGGGGATCTGACCAATGCTAGTGAGCATTACCTCTTTCTAGTGCAAAGATTCTGGGATTGTAACTCCAGCCCCAGGGTTATGTATGGAGAAGGGATGGCTCTCTCACTCTCTTCGGCTGGGCATGGCGTCAGATGCCCCAGGAGAGTAGCTGAAAAGTTCCAGGAGACTGAGAGCTTGATTAAAGCATAACAACTCTCCTTAAAACCTCCCTCGCCATTAGCAGAGGGAGAGCCAGAGGGAGGTGTCAAGTCAACTGGCTCCAAAGAAGCAAGGCCCTGGGGGAAAAATTAAAAGGCGCTCCGGAGAAAGGAGTGGCTTCCAGAAGGAAAGTCTCCCAGGTATAGCACTCAGGTCCCCAGAGCATGGAAGATAACAGAGTTGCAAGGGACTGTGGTCGCCATGGTAATGGTATCTCGTATTCCCACCAAATATAAGCTGCTGGCTGACCTGTCAATCACACAGCATCTCCATTCACAGTGGCACTCAGACAGGGCCCATTGGGGGAAGGGAAGAAAGAAGACGGCTTTCGAGTCTGCAGGCGGCAGACCCAGGGGAGCATTTACGCTCAGGTATGTGTCTTTGCATATATGACTCTTTGCAAGGGCGTCTGGGCACATAAACATGGAAGAGCAAGTGTGTGTTGGGGCTGGGACTCAGAATCCAAGCCAGACCTAGTGCTCGTGCATGTCAGGCAGGCAGCGAGTTTCAGTGGAGAGGCTCGGGTTGAAGGCCTCTTCACTCTGTTTCCAAATATCTTCAACTGCCATTGTCTATTCATTAGAAAATAATTTCTTTGGAGAAATTTTCTCCCTTCAATAGTCTCATTTACAATGCAAATACAGTCGTGTGGAGATGCACTACAGCAACACTTCTGAGAATTCACCACGAGGTGATTTCATCATTGTGTGAACATCACAGAGTGTACCGACACAAACTGAGATGCAAATGACATCACTAGGCGACATAATCTGGTGGGACCACCTTTGCAGATGTGGCCTGCTATTGATGGAAGTGTCCTATGTGGCACATGACTGTAATTGTGAGTTAGTGATTATTATGGTTGGGATAGGAGGTGTCCCCCAAAAACTCATGTAGGAGACAATGCGACAGAGTTCAGAGGGAGGAGGATTGGGTTGTGACAGCCTTCACCCAATCAGTGAGCTAATTCCCTGTTGGGATTCACTGGGTGGTGACTAGAGGCAGGTGGATGTGGCTGGAGGAGGGGGGTATTGGGGATGTGGCTTTGGGGGTGTATATTTTGTACCTGGAGAGTGCAGTCTCTCTCTGCTTCCTGATCACCATGTGAGCTGCTTCCCTCTGCCACACTCTTCCTCCATGATGTCCTGCTCACCTCCAGCCCCGAGGAATGGAGTCTTGTCCATGGACTGAGACCTCTGAAACCATGAACCCCAAATAAACTTTTTCCTCCTCTACAATTGTGCTGCTCGGGTCTTTTAGTCACAGCAGTGAAAAAGCTGACTCAAACAGCGATAGACCAAGAATGAGTGGGCAGCCCTCAAATGGAAGGCCGCCTTCCCCGCTGGGCTGAGGTGGCCAGGTGAGGCGTAGAGACCGAGGCCCTGCCCTCCAGAAGCTCAGAGTCTCTTGAGGGCCGGGGCTTCTCTGCTTAGGCTGCTGTAACAAATGCTATAAACTCAATGGGTTACAAACAGAAATTCATCTCACAGTTCTGGAGGTTGGGAAGTCCAAGGTCAAGGTGTGGGTAGATTTGCTGTCTGGGAGGGCCCACTGTCTGCTTCAGAGATGATGCTTTCTCCCTGCATCCTCACCTGCCAGGAGAAATGGAACTGTCTCCCAGGCAAGGACTTGGGTCAGGTTATGTATGTAGGAAGTGATCTCAGGTGACACTGCCAGAGGATGAGGAGCGAGACTGGGGACTGAGGGAAGCCAACGTGCAGTGTGCTGAGACTAGGTTCCCACGGTGCATGATGGGCTAAATCCCACTGGGTACCTCTGGGAGTCCAGGGAGGGTGGGAGTCATTCTCTACCAACTCCTGTGTGTTGTCACCAAGGGCTGGTCTGGGGACTGCCAGACTGTCTCACTCAGCCCTGAGAAGCAGGGAGAATGGCATGAGCTCACAGAACATGGCATATTCTAGAAGATCCATGCTGAGGGGGTTAGGGTAGAGCACTATCAATGTCCATTACACCTCATGTGGCCCTTCCAGCAGTATGACCAGAGCAACTGGTAGTCCTGGCTGTGGCCCAGCAGGCCCCATGGTGACAGACTTCAATAGTCACACTACAGCTGGATCAGGGTCCAAGAGTCAGGGCATGTGAATTATTTGCTGAGTGGAACTGATTGGGCAGCCAGCCTGCCACAGGCCACAGCACCAGGCAAGGCCACTTCCCAGGAAGCAGGACCCTCTTACAACTGGAGACAATGGCAGGCTGTCGCCTCTCAGCCCAGGCTAGGTCTTGGACAGGTATTTGCAGGGGATCTCTGCTCCCATCCCCTGTCCACCTTCTTCTGTCTGCTCCTGAGTCCCTGGCCATGACCTGATACCTTCTCTGAATACTAACAAGCACTCTTGGCCTCTTCTGCTGGCTCAGGCTCCGGCCCCCTTGTCCCCTTGTTGCTTTTCTGCTCAACTTTATCATCTGTCAGGGGAAAGGTCCCTTCCCTGAGCCTCCAGCTTGGGATTTGGAGGAGACCTAGACTATCTCCCCTCCAAGTTCTCCAGCAACCGGATGATGCACAGAGAAGGTGAATTAGCAGGTGGACCTGCGGCAGCCGCCCTGGGCCTAATCTCAAGTCCCAATGTCCCCATTACATTCTGCTTCAATTCCCACCTATTTTCCAGTCCCCTGAGATGGTGAGTTCCATTCAACTGCTGCCAGAGAACTTTCTGGAATCCAGGACTATACCAAACACACTGGGATGGAGGATAGTCTACAGGAGGCCTTTGCCCCACACATTGTTTGCCAAAGTGGGACTGGGCGGTCTCTGTCAAAGTCAACCAGGAATTTCAGGCCTTTTCACCATCTGGACAGCATGAGGCTCCTGCTTGGCAGTTTGTTGTTGTTGTTTTGGTACCAGGGATTCAATTCAGGGGCACTCGGCCACTGAGCCCCAACCCCAGCCCTATTTTGTGTTTTATTTAGAGACAGGGTCTCACTGAGTTGCTTAGGGCCTTGCCAATTGCTGAGGCTGACTTTGAACTTAAGATCCTCCTGCCTCATCCTCCTGAGCCACTGGGATTACACAGCACCACAGCACCCAGCTCTGCTTGGCAGTTTTGATGATGAATGATATATATCCCAATGCCTTTCACAGAGGGCTCAGCAAGAACCTGTTCACATCTTTCCTTTATCCACAGTGAAGTAGAGGTGGGCTCTATGTCCCACACCTGGGCTCATGTGGGTCTGTGGTCAGAGAGAAGGGGGGTAAAAGCCCACAAGTAAACAGCTCAGAAAAGGGTCCCCTGCCTTTGCGGATTATAAAATACGAACCCTCAACCTCCTTGCCACAAAGGTCTGGCCAGAATCGTACTAATAAGGTCATGTAATCAGGAACTATGAAGTTCCCCAGGGACTCGGAAATTGAATGAGCCTCCTTCCTGTAGCATCAGGGATCAGATGAGGGAGATCAAGACCCATGGAGACAGGAAATGCAGAAACTTTCTTAAAAATTAATTTGTTCTTTTTAGATACACATGACAGTAGAGTGCATTTTGACACATTACACATACATAAAGTATCACTTCCCATTCTGTGGTTGTGCATGATGTGGAGTTTCTCTGGTCGTGTGTTCACATATGAACATAGGAAAGTTCTGTCCCATTCATTCCACTGTCTTTCCTATTCCCATCCCCCTTCCCCTCATTCCTCTTTGTCTAATCCAATGGACCTCTAGACTTCCCCTCCCCACTCTCCCTTGTTATGGGTTACCATCCACACATCAGAGAGAACATTTGGCCTTTGTTTGTTTTTTTTGCGATTGGCTTATTTCACTTAGCATGATATTCTCCAGTTCCATCCATTTACCAGCAAAAGCTGTAATTTCATTCTGAGTAATATTCCATTGTGTACATATACCACATTTTCTTTTTTTGGGGGGGGGAATATACTGGGGAATTGAACTAAAAGTCACTTGACCACTGAGCCCTATTTTGTATTTTATTTAGAAACAGGGTCTCACTGAGTTGCTTAGCACCTCGCTTTTGCTGAGGCTGGCTTTGAACTCACGATCCTCCTGCCTCAGCCTCCTAAACTGCTGAGATTACATGGGTGTGCCACCATCCTCAGCAGAATCAGTTTTTAAATCTAGCTTTTCTCGCCTTCTCCTGAACATCTTTTCACTGACGGATGCTCCTCTGACACTGTGGCTTCCATGCTAGGGCAGCTAAAGGGAAAGGGTTCTCTCTAAAGACTACCCTACAGAGGACTCAGCCCTCAACCCCTTCAGCCAGAGGACCTCATGTGGAATAAATGAGGGGATTATTAGAAGTGTCTGTCCACATTCTAAATTCTCTGTAAGAAGCATCATGGGGATGAGGCCAGAAGAGAGAACCTTGGGGTGATATCTCTGAGAATCTGGGATGTTCTTTTAAGGCTCCTTTCATCTCTGGGATTCTAACCTTGCAGGAAAGTCACATTCCTGAGGATGATACATCTATGTGGTTGTTATCAATGAGGATTGGATTTGGCTGTGGGTATCAAAAAGATCCAACAGACAGTGGTGTAAGCAATAAAGATTTTATCTTTTGCAATAAGAAACCCAGGTTGGTGTGTCAGCTCAACATATCATTACGGATCCAACCAATTTTCTTGATCTTCCATTCTTAACATGGGGCTTTTATCCTCTTGGCTGCAAAATGGTTGCTGTACTTCCAGGGATGGCACCTTCATTCTAGGCAGGAAGAAAGGAGAATACAAAGGATGGTTGATGTAATAGAGAATGGTTCTCTTTTTCCTGGAAGCACCAGCTTGTGAGTTTTTAAAAGTTTTTATTAGTTATTGATGGACCTTTATTTGTTTATATGTGGTGCTGAGAATCGAACCCAGTGCCTCACACATGCTAGGCAAGTGCTCTACCACTGAGCTACAACCTTAGCCCTGAAACTTGTGAGTTTTATTTATAACTCATTGGCCAGAACTGGGACACAAATCCTCTGCCCAGCTACAAGAAGATCTAGGAAGAGAAGCATTTACATTTTCCAGCTTCTATGGTAGAAGACATGGGAAAACAGGGCTGGGAATGGTTTGGGGGTGGCAGTTCCAGTGTGAGCCATAATGTTCTCCTGCAAAATAAAGGAATTGGACAGAACAGCCTCTCAACCGCTTTCCAGATGAGATTGTGTGGAATGGGCTAGCTGGGGGGCTTCATGGACTCATGGAAGGGCTGTGTTGTTGCAAAGTCTGGAGTTTGAACCCTTTGCAATAACAAACTGTGTAACCTTGGATAAGTCATTTCACATCTGGGAGCTTCACTTGCTTTAGGTGTAAAATAAGGGCAATAATATCCACCTCTCAACGGTGCTGTCAAGGTTGGGGTGCTATATCAAGTTCTTAGCACAGAGAGCGGCAGAGGGAACATGCTCATCGGAATAGCGGCTGAGCCACAAGGCCATCTTGGCTTTCCGGGAATCAGTCACTCCTGGCATCTGATCCAGATCAGATCAGATCAGTTTGCCCCTTAAGGGAGCCAATGAATGGGTCCTGGTGGGGATCACCTGGACACACAGTCAGATAGCTGGCGTGGGTGGAGGCGGCCTCTGTGAAGTGGAAACCTCGGCCACGATTGCATCAGAGACCGTGCAGATCTGGTGCAGCTCTGAGCCCAAGGGGCTGCAGATAAGGTGGCGCTGGAGGTGGTCCCCAGAGCCTGCCCTGAGCCAACAAATGCCTCCCCCCCCTCCTCCGGTGCAAAGCCAGGATGTCCCCTCTGGGAGGGAGCCACGTAGGCAGCGATTGCAAATGTCTTAAAATAGAGCACGAAGGACTCCCGCTGCCAGAGCCGGGTTCTGAGGGCTTTCCTCTGGGCGGAGGGCAGCGATTCTCCTGCCAGGCCGCGGGCTCCCCGTGCCAGGACTACTTAGCATTATTGGCTGATCGGAAGGAGCCTCGGGCCTTTGATGACGCCGCCGGTGACTCAGAGCTGAACGAGCTTGCAAGTGCTAATTGAGCAGCTCCTCGGGGGCTGGGGCTGTCCTCTGCCTGCTGAGAATCGATGGGGACCGAATTGGGCCCCCCATCGCAATTCCTATGGAGACTTAAGTCTTAACCCCCAGCACCCCAGAATGTGACTGTACCCCAACTTAGACGGTTGGATGGGGGATTTTTCGGTCTGCGATGGTGCACAAGGGATGCGCTTTCAGTAGAGAACCACACTCAGAGGTGTGGACTGGGGTCTTGGCCCTGGCCACAGCTCGGTGGGCGCATCCTCTTTGTTCCTGCACCCAGCTCGGCTCCCGCTCAGCCCTGCCACTCATCAGGAGGGGGGGACAGCCCCCGCTCTGCTGTGCTTCTGAAGCAGGGTGCGGGTAGCTTAGGGGTGTGAGATGCATTTTCAATCTGCCAGTTTCCAGCTGACCGTGGGTTTGTCGGGAAGTAATCACAGGTAAATGGAGGAGCCTCGGTACTTGGAGCTAGAGTCTGTTAGGAGATAATTAAGTTAAAATGGGGCTGTTGATGCTGGGCTGTAATCCAGTGTGGCTGGTGTCCTTGCAAAGAGATTAGGACAAAGAGAGCAAGTGAAGACAGGGAGATGTGGCCATGCGCAAGCCAAGCAGGGAGGCATCAGAGGGAACGCCTTGACCTTGGACTGCTGGTCTCCAGACCGCGCACATAATAATTGTCTAATGTTTAAGCCACTCAGTCTGTGGTACTTGGGCCGGCTCTTATAATCCCACTCTATGCCTTTAGCCTGAAAAGAGAAGGAAACCACTCTGAACTGGCACCTTCTTGCACCTATAAGCTGCTATTTGTACCATCCCTATTAGCATCAGGATATATTAATAATAATAGCCATCAGGAGCCGACTGTGTCTACTATGAGGTTCAAAGGCTGAACATTTGAGGGGCCCCTCCTTAAGAAAAATAATACAAGCCAGGTGCAGTGGCTCACCTGTAATCCCAATGGCTCCGGAGACTGAAGCAGGAGGATCGCGAGTTCAAAGCCAGCCTCAGAAATAGTGCAAAGCCCTAAGCAACACAGAGAGACCCTGTCTCTAAATAAAACACAAAATAGGGCTGGGGATGTGGCTCAGTAGTGGAGTGCCCCTGAGTTCAATCCCAGGTTAAAAAAAATACAAAATGGCAAATATAAAAACATATATATATATATATGTCAGATTTTTCATTGATGTGACTAAAACACCTAGCCAGAGCAACTGTAGAGGAGGAAAAGTTTGAGGGCTCACGGTTTCAGAGGTCTCAGTCCACAGACAGCAGGCTCCATTCCTGGGGCTCAAGGTGAGGCAGGACATCATGGAGGAAGAGTGTGCGGTAGAGAAAAGCAGCTCATGTGGTCAGGAAGCAGAGAGAGAGAGAGAGAGAGAGAGAGAGAGAGAGAGACTCCACTCTCCAGATACAAAATATATACCCCCCAAAATACACCCCCAATGCCCACCTCCTCTAGCCACCCCCTACCAATCCAGCGAATCCCTATCAGGGGATCAAATCACTGACTGGGTGAAGGTTCTCACAACCCAATCATTTCTCCTCTGAACCTTCTTGCATTGCCTCACACATGAGCTTTTAAGGGACACCATATCTGAACCACAACAACACACACACATAATTATCATGAAATTAAGTTACATACATTGAATAGTTGAATAATGAAAGAGTTGCATAGTTGAATAAGGTACATGATTGAATAATAAAATAAAATTCTTCTTATACTGCATTCGTTGCTGTGCCGATGAGCCTGTGTAGTTTTGCCTCAGGGACACCTGTTTCCTCAGGCCATTTTTCTGCTTTGATAACAAGTTTCTGTACCATTTGTTTCTGGGTCCACCAGACTCCATCAGGACAAGATGTGTCCAATATGCTAAGATGCTGTTGGAAACACGGGGGTGCACAGAACAGAGCACTTTTCAGACAGATGCAACTTGTATTTGTAGGACTTTCATAGCTCTTTGTCCTACAAGCACACAAATGCCAATAAATCCTGTTTTGTACAACTTCTCTCAGAAAAGAAATAAAATGTATGGTGTGTTATTAATTGCGTATACTACGTTATCAAGTATATTCTTAACAGAGGCAGATTTCCATCTTGACTGGGCATCAATGAGAAGGGGATTTGTCACTCACATTTTCCACACCTGATGATTTGAAGATTTTCCACAAACTAGCTTCTGGCCCTGTGCATTTCAACCATTGTTTGTCCCCACTACGTACAGGGCCCTGGGACTCTGTGGCAGATTATATTTCCACAATGGTCACAACCAGATTTCCTATCACACATGCTCTTCTTATAAGGGGATATTGACATTCTTGTCATTGAGAAGTGGGGCCTTGTCTACCTGGCCTTATCTGAGTGGGTATGTGACAACAGCAGGTAACACTATATGACTTCCAAAGTAGGTCACGTAAGGCACTACAGCTTCCACCTTGCCAGTGGGATGCTCGCCCTTGGAACCCACGTCTCACGCTGTGAAGAAGCCCAAGCCACATGGAGAAGCCACAGCCAACAATTAAGATCTCAGCCAATACCCCCATCAACCACCAGATACGAGTGAGGAGCCTCCAGAGGATTCTGGGCCCCAGCCTTTGAGCCACTCCAGCTGATATTATGTGAAGCAGTGACAAGTGTCCCTGCCACCGCCCTGACCATTGCATATTTGAAAGCAAAACACATGATTGCTATTGTTTTCAGCCACTGAGTTCTGGGATAGCTTGCTATGTTGCAAAAGATACCCAGGACAGGTACATTCCTATTGTGACAGAACCTCTAGCATGCATGTTTGAACATGTCTCAAGTGTGAGTGAGCCAGCCCGGAGGGCGGCAGTATTCCTGAAGGCTGTGTCTGCCCTGCTTTGAGTTATGGCTAGCACCAACTCTGCATTGAAGGGTCTGCAAACCCTTAAACAAAAATCAATTGTTCGTCAGGTTTCTATTGCTGTAACAAAATACCTGAGAAAAACAGTTTAAAGAACAAAAGGTTTATTTTGGCTCATGGTTTCAGAAGTTTCAGTCCATCCATGATCACTTGGTTCCATTGCTGTGGGTCATTGGCAAGGCAAAACATCACCACACATGCCTGTAATACCAGAGGCTAGAGAGGCTGAGGCAGGAGGATGGCAAGTTCAAAGCCAGCCTCAGCAAAGGCAAGGCCCTAAGCAATTCAGTGAGACCCTGTCTCTAAATAAAATACCAAATAGGGCTGGGGATGTGGCTCAGTGGTCGAGTGCCCCTGAGTTCAGTCCCCAGTACCAAAAAATAAAAATAAAAAAACAATTAGGAATCCATCAATGGACTCATTTACTGATGAGGTTATGATTCAATCACTTCCTCAATGTTTCACCTTTGAACATTGCTGCATTCAAGACCAAGCCTTTAACACAGGAGCCTTTGGGGAACACTATATGGCCCCCAAACCATAATCGTATCCTCATTTCAATTTCCCTTAGTCAGATTGCAAATAGCTCCTCTTCCACCATCTGACCCAATGGGAGGTGTGATGAAGAAGTAAATTGGAAACAGACAGTGATTTGCACAGTTTCTAAACACTCTACTACCCCTGAGCCATGCTCGCAAGGGGTCAGGGTATGTGAGGAACCTAAAGATTAAGCTTCATTAGGATCACAGTAAATCCATTTCCATAGCCAAGATTTACTGACTGCTTATTAGTGCTAGGTGCTTGGCTAAGCTCTCTATCTACATGAATAGTCATATTTAAGCTGAAATTGTGATCCTCAGGCTTCCAACCTCAAACTTAGAGGGTAGTTTTATCCCTATTTTACAGATGAGAATCCAAAAGCCCAACATCATTCAAATATATTTAGCAGGTATTTATTGGGCATCTGACTTGTGTGTGTGTGTGTGTGTGTGTGTGTGTGCTGGGGTTTGAACCCAGGGCCTCTGTGTGCTAGGAAAGCACTCTACCACTGAGCCACACTCCCAGCCCTGGGCATCTGATTTTAAAATTTATTATCTTCATGGAACAAAGGATCTGAAAATCCAATATGGGTGTTATACTTACAACTATCTTCTGGGCACAATTCTTATACCCATTTTATAGAGATGCACACTGAGTTGAGGTACTGAACTGGGAGTGTGAGATAGCAAGAAGTATAAGATGCATTCCTTACCCTCAGGTGCTGAGTTCCTCCAAAGGGTTAAGATGAAGAAAGTAACCAAAGATACAGAGAATGTTAACTCTATATAAGCAAGGAATCCTGAAGCACTGTGGGTAATAGGCAAACAGATCTTTAGGTGGAGTCTAAGACATGGCCTCCCACTCATTTGAAATTTGAGTATTGCTCTGACACTTCACCTACCAAGGATATATTTCCCCTTCTGGTGGACTAACATGGCCCCTTTGGATACATTCATAGATAATGAGCAAACCCTTTACAGAGGGCCTTTTGGGTATGAGACTCTGAGCTAAATTCTGGTCTTGCCTTTGTAAAGTTTTGAGTCCTGCTGAGAAGAAAAGCCAAAAAACAATAAGCTTATTAACAAACACTCAGAGTCTTTGAGAATCACTTACCCTGCTAGGCACTCTTTCCCACACATGACATTCTTCAAGGCTCAAAACAGTCTTACAGAGATGAGCATTCTTCTTGTTGTTTTAAAATTTTCCTTTTAATGGACACATAATAATCACACATATTTATGAGGTACACTGCGATGTTGCAACACACACATACAATTTTTAACAAAAAAAGATAGAACTAAGGGGCTTTGAGTTGCTTAAATTCACAGCTATTAAGTAGAGGAATGGGAATTTGAGGCAAAGACTTGCCATCTGTGACCACACTCTCTCCACTCTTGTTAATGCTGTAGAATTATAATCTAGGAAGAGTACAAAGGATTGTCCTGGGAAGACAGAATTTAAAAAGCAATATTACAGAGAAGGAAGGACTTCCAACCTCAAACTTAGAGGTAGGCCTGATTTATCCTGACAGAGAGATGCAGGGAAGACGTTTGCAGTGTGTGTGTGTGTGTGTGTGTGTGTGTGTGTGTGTGTGTGTAGGGGGGCAGCATGAATGAAGGCAGAAGTTGAGAGGACACTGGGGTACTACATGAGAGGTGACTTGAACAGTGGTAATGTGAGACAGTTTATTCTTACATATTTGATGGTTTCCAAAAAGCTATTGTACAACAATTTTTTTCCCACACATTTTGCCACCTTTGCAAATAAATTTTTTTTTTTTAATTTTTATTTTGTATATTCATCACATAGTCCATAACCTTGCTAAATTACTTCTAGTGGTTTGTAGAAGTCCTTGGATTTTCTGCCAACACAATTGTCTCATCTGAGGACTGAGATAGTTTTACTTCTTCCTTTCCAATTTTTTAACTTTTTATTTCTTTTTCTTGCCTTATTGCACTGGCTAGGACCTCCAGTACAATGTTGAGCCGAAGTGATGAGAATAAACATCTTTGTCCACTTCCTGATCTTAGTGGGGGGGAGCAATCAGACTTTCATGATTAAGCATGATATTAGCTGTAAGTTTTTGTGGATGATGTTTTCAAATTGAGAAAATTTCCTTCTATTTTTAGTTTTATTGAGGTGCTCTATCCTGAACTAACCAATTCTTAAACTTTATATGCTTGCCTTAGTTGTGCCTTGGGGAATTAAGGAGGGTGGTAACTTTTTATTCATTCGTGGAGTAGTTTTTGATCTGGGGCATTGTAGAGGGCAGCAGCATCAGCAGAACATGGCCACATTCAGAGACATTTAGATCATGGGGCATTTGTAGAGACCTCCCAGCATCAACCAGAGAGCTGCATAATGAGTAGTGAGAAAAGGCAGAGCAGAAGGACCACAGGGACCAGTTTCAGGGCACAGGTGAGGCAGCACCATGGGTAAGTCTAGAAACAACTGGGGGTGTGTGGGGAATGGAGGTGCTTCTTCCAGCAAGAGGGCTCATAGGGCTTGTCATGATTGCAGAATTTCAAAAGGAAGTGGAATCACTATCAGAATTGAACTGGAGAGAGGAAGCTATAGTTCATTCTACTCTGGTGTGCCAGTGAACTTTTAAAAAATAATTGCATTTTAAAGCAAAGGGAAGTTGAAAGAATAAAGAAACATCTGGTCACCCTCTCCACCTGCTTTGGCTTAAATGTTCCCCCTTAAATTCGTGTGGAAATTTAATTGCCAATATAACAATATTAAGAGGAAATGGCCTTTAAGACCATGAGTGTTTCCCCCTCATGGGTGGAATTGGGTGCTATTATAGAAGGGCAAGTTTAGGTCCCCTCCCGTCCTCTCTTGCTCTTCGCCATGTGAGGAACAGTATTCCTTTCCCTTGGAGGATGCAGTTTTCAAGATTCCATCTTGGAAGTGAAGACTGGGCCCTCATGAGACTCTGAACCTACCGATGCCTTGAACTTGGATTTCCCAGCCTCCAGACTGTCAGAAATAAATTCTATTATTTGTAAATTACTCAGTCTGTGCGATTTTATTATGGTAACACAAAACAGATTAATAAATATAGCACCCTTCATTCAACAACTACTAAAATTTTGCCACATTTGCTATTTTAAAATTACACACACACACACACACACACACACTAGGGATTGAACCCAGGGGCACTTAACCACTGACCACATCTCCAGCCCTTTTATTTTTTATTTTGGGATAGGGTCTTGCTAAATTGCTCAGGGTCTTGCCAAGTTGCTGAGGCTGTCTTTGAACTTGACATCCTCCTGCTTCAGCCTCCTGAGCTGCCACGCCCAACTATATATATTTTTTGTGATTCTGGGGATGGAGCCCAAGGCCTTGTGCTTGCCAGGCAAGCCCTGTACCCTGAGCTACTCTCCCGCTCTATTGAATTTTAATTGATTGAAATGTTATAGCCTGCCGCAGTCTGGCTGGGCACAAATCACGGAGCCGCCACAAAGCATTTGCATGTTCAAACAGGAAACTTTATTGCCTGAACTCCAACAGCACTCCATGCACACTCCCCGGGAACTCTCCCGAACACCACCCACGCCGCTCCTCCAGGAACACACCACACACCAACCGGAACTCCCTCTCCCGGCTGCCCCCGCAAACTCACTCTGAATCCCACGGGAACTCCAAAGTAGCAGGCGCCTGAGGCAGCCAGAGCCGCCCCATACCGGACAGTAAAGGTCTAATATACAATTGAATCAATCCAGCATCATCTTAATGGCTCGCCTCTCAAACATTACTTCTGGCAAAATGCCAGGGGCCTTTCCGACTCGCTGTGGCTCTCAACAATAGCCCCGGGTGCTAGTGGCTACCTAGTGGATAGCACAGAGTGTTCAAAGGCTGCGTCCTGTGAACATTTCTTTGCCTAAGTTTTTTGTTTGTTTATTTTTAGGTTTGGTCCAAGGACCATCTCTGTCCCCAGGTTTGGGTAGTTAAGCTAGTAACTTGCCATCCACAAGCTGATGTGTGGCCTTGCACCTTTCTCGGGTAGCTCTGAGGCTGCCCCTCTGGGTCCCAGAGATCTCCCAGTGGAACTGAGCCCCACTTGCCCACATCCATAAATCACTGATATTAAATGACCTTGTGTTGGTGAAGGTCCCTTTCCAGAATCACTTTGTCTCCTGAGTAAACTGCTGTTGGCTCTTCATATCCACTGGTTCTACATCCAGGGATTCAACCAAATATGGATTGAAAATATTTGGAAAAATAATTTCATCTGTACTGAACATGTACATGTTTTTTTTTCTCTTGTCATTGTCCCCTAAATAATATAGGATAACAATCATTTACACAGCATTTACATCGTATTACATATTATACATCATCTAGAAATGATTTAAAGTATATAGGAGGGGTGAGGGACGTAGGTCAGTTGGTAGAGCTCTTGCCTAGCATGTACGAGGCCAAGGGTTTGATCCCCGGCACTGGGACACACACAAAGGGCAATGTGTGTAGGTTTGTGTTAGTCAGCTTTTTGTGGCTGCCAAGAACAATTTACAGAAGGTAAAGTTACTCAGGCTCATGTTTTCAGAGGTTGAGTCTATGATCAGGCAACTGCATAGCATTAGGCCCAAGGTGAGGCAGAACATCATGGCAGAAGGGTGCGGTGGAGGATAGCTGCTCAGTCCATGGAAGGAGAGAGAGAGAGAGAGAGGGAGAGTGGGAAGAGTCAGGGATAAAATATATTCCCCAAGGGCATGCCCCTGGCCTACTTTCTCCAGCCACACCTCACCTGCCTACAGTTCTCACCCATGAATCCATTCAAATGATTAATCCATCAAGTGGATTAATCCATGGATTAGGTGACAGCTCTCATAATCTGATCATTTTGCCTCTGAACATTTCTGCATCAACACAGAAGCTTTTCAGGGGACACCTCATATCCAAACCACAACAAGGTTAGATGCAAACACTATACCATTTTATACGAGGGATTTTGGGGTCCACAAGGGTGAGGGGAGGTTACTGGAACCGGTTTCACATGGATGCCAAGGGACAACTGTACTCACGCTTGAATTTGTCTCAGGGTCTGCTTCTGGGAGAACGCGATCGAAGACACACCTGTCCTCAAACCTGAGTTCAGGACATTTGTACTCCCTTATAAACAGATCAGATGGTTTTCTCTCTGCTCATCTCTGCCGGAAGCAGTCAGATTTTGCAAGTGTGGGAGGGGCCTCCGTTTCCAGGTTGAGCCAAAGTCCTGCTGGCTAAGGGGTGAGGCCTCTGCAGAGGGTTAGGGGAAACCCACAGGAGGTCAGTCCTAAGTGGAAGATGGTTGGCCTAGGTTTGCATTTTATTTAGAAAGATTTCCTTCAATATGGCATATATCAAGGGACGACTGCGCTGGGAAGTGACTATTTGAAAACTTTCACACCCCAAATCTCCTTTCTCTGGCCCAGCAGCTGCTTCCCCTTATTGATTTCCCTTATTCAGTAATGGGCAATGGAGCAAATGCCCATGCCTACTTCCACCTATCCAGGAATTTATTTTGTTGGTACTGCAGATTGAACTCAGGGGCACTCGACCACTGAGCCACATCCCCAGTCTATTTTGTATTTTATTTAGAGACAGGGTCTCACTGAGTTGCTTAGCACCTTGCCGTTGCTGAGGCTGGCTTTGAACTCATGATCCTCCTGTCTCAGCCTCCCAAGCTGCTGGGATTACAGGCAGGCACCCCTGGGCCCAGCTTGTCCCAGGAATCTTGACACCTGAAATCTTAAAAATAGGGCTATCCCTTCCTTACATTTTAAACACATATGAACCTGGAATGAAAGCATTTTTTTTGGAGTTCAGCATTCATTATACTTTATTGTAGCTCTTGTGAAAAGACTTCCCAATAAAACCTTTTTAGGATGGACTCTGTCCCTCGCTTGCTTGTAGTTTAAACTGCTAGACAGTTTAGCCAACGGGCTGGAATTTTTTAAAATGGTGTTGTTCTTAAAGGGTCAGAGCTATCCATTCAATAGGATCTAGTGATTGTAGAGAAGTTTCCTCTGCTGCTTTAAACAGAGCATGTGAGGTTCTGGGGGCCCATGATTACCTGAGGGTGGAGGTCATGACAGGGTTCCCCTGGCCCTCAGGAGGGCCCAGCCCTCTGGCTGAGGGGCTGATCTCCCCACCACTGAACACGCTGCCAGGGCTGAACGTGGAAAATTTGGAATTGGCATCATTGCTTAGGTAGTTTTAATTGTTCATTCATCATGCTAACGGGCCCAGAGTGCTGATCTTTTGCAACGTGCTTAGTAATTAAAAGACCACGGGTGACATAAGGTAATGGGGGGAGGGTGGTGAGGTAAAATGAGGTAAAGAAAAGTCAAAATGTATAACACAGGAAGAAAATGGTGTCGATGGGGTGGCGGGGTGGGGGAGGGGACACTGCATGATGGTTTTTTCCACACAGTTTCACTACTGTTGGTTTAGAGCAGAGGACAACTTGGCCCTGAACTCCCTGGGAGGGCACTGGTGTGTCACAGTCTTTTTGGTTCTCAAGGCTTGTCCCCTCACCTTGTCCTAGATGACCCCAGGAGATCTATGTGATTCGGAACCACCATTTTCAGATCAGGAAATCGAATTTCCATGAAGAAGTTGGACTAGGCCACGGGTGAAGTTGAGGCCCAGGCTCACTTCTCATTTCAAACGTCTGGCTCTCTCTTCCTTAGGGACAGCAGAACTCGGGGTTTCTCTTGGTTGCAGCATTACTGCTGTTGGATTGTGCGATGAACAGCCAGTTGTTTGGGGGAGATTTAGAATCAAACAGTGATTTCTAGGCCTCGAGGCAGTTAGTTGTCTTGCTTTGGTTTCCTTCTCCCGGAGGCAGATTCGGAGTCCAGGGATTGAGTGTCAAGTTTATTTGGAAGGTAAGGAAAACAGAGGGTCCATTGTCAAGCAAGTTACTGCCCTGGGCAACAGGAACTGAATTCCACTGGCCAACTCTGGGAGAAGTGCACTGCCTGCCTCAGAGTAGTCCCACCTGAGGAGACAGGGAGTGGGTTGTCCAGCCCCAAGAGAAGCTTCTGGCATTGATGGGTTTAACCTGTATGTACTACAGTGGAAGGCCTCTGCAGATGCAGATAAGATGAAGACAGTGTCTCTACAAAAAGCATCTGCCATACTGGCATAGGGGGACACTCCTGCGTGTCCCTGTGCCTGATCGACGGTGGTGTTCATCTGCCTTCACTAGCAGCTCAGAAGCTTCTGGAACAATTGGCATATGGAGATAGGGTGTTAGTCACTGTCCATTACTGTGACAAAATACCTGAGAAAATCAACTTAAGAAGACGAAAGGTCTATTTTGGCTCGTGGTCTTAGATAGTTCAGTCCATGGTCACTTGGCCTCATCCCTTTGGGCCTGTGCTGAGATACAGCATCATGGGGGAGGTGGAGAGTGAGGTGGAGTGAAGCCACTCACCTCATGGCTGCTGAGAAGCAAAGAGAAAGACAGAAAGGAGCCAGGGTCCCAGCATCCCCTTCCTTCCACAAGGCCCTGCCTTCTAAAGGTTCTGCCACCTTCTATCAGTGCCATAGACTGGGGACCAAGCCTTCAACACACAAGCCTTCTGGGGACATTTCAGACCGAAACTATTAACAAATAGTGTCAGAGGTGCAGCCAGATATTCCTCATTTTCTCTGGCACCCTTTATGCAAGGGCTTCTGAGCCACGCATGGCCACTAGAATGCTCTATGCTCTGGGCCACAGGGTTGGTTCCAGGGTTGAGCGTGTGTCCCAGGGCAACCCCAGCCCACATACATTTTGACCTTCGCTGGTGTTTTCAGGACTGAAGGCTCACGAGCTGTCAGGAGGAAGGAACTCTTACTGTTGTGAGAGGGAGGCATTGGGGGTGTATTTTGGGGGATATATATTTTGTATCTGGAGAGTGGCAGCAGTTTGAGTTGGGAATCCTTCATCACAAGTAACTCAGGATTCTGGAAAAATCTGAGGGGTAACATCCACCCTGGCTCACAGAACCAAACCTGACTAAATTCAAAGGGATGTCTGCTCCCAAGACACCCCTCCTTTTAACTATGACTTGAACAGGGGATCCTGGCTAGAGGACAGTAAGACAGCCCTCTGTCACCTTCAGGCTCCCCTCTGACAGCTGGTGAAGGGCTCTTTTGCTTCCCATGTCCTCTCAGGCTCTTCTCTGCTCTTCTTACCAAACCCAGGGTCTCGCACACGGTAAGCAAGCACCCTCCCCCCAGGCTACATCCTGGCCCTCTGCTTGGCCTTTTCAGCAAGACTCATGGGCCACATCTCTGTTCCTTCCCTTCCTTACTTTTCCTGCCATGCTCACCTTGAAGGATGAGGCCGAGAGACTCTAAACCACAGAGGGTCTGTGGATTCATCCAGGACATCTCCTGGACTGGGCTAGAAATATTAGAGCTACAGGGACATTAGGACTAATCCAATCCAACCCCCACACCATCCCTCCGTCACAGAAGAAGAAACTGAGGTTCAGAGTGATTCCATCATATGTTCCAGGCAGATCAAAGAATAAGAGGAAAACTATGTGGTTTGGGGAAAAGGTCCTTGGATTGGGCATCTAAAAGCCTATACATTCACTTACCCTCTACACATTCATTTCTCCAGTTCCCCAATAAGCTTAAATACGGGCCCCAGCCACCGTCACCACGACTTCCCAAGGCTGACAGAATTACAAAATGCTGAATAAATGTCTTGGACAAAGGCCATGCAGTATTAGTGTTGCCGGTGTTACTGTTATTACTTAACAAGGCTAATCCACCAGGGAAGGAAATGAGCACACATCACGAAATTAATTATAGATGTTTTTTTTAAAAATGACTGTTTATATTGAAAGGAAGGCCTCACATTTGCCGCACAATTTCAGGATAAGTCGTGTTTTGGAAAAATATTAATATTCAGAGCTGTGTTGATTAGCTTCACTCCTGTTGCTAAGCAACAAGGTCCTTTGTAGCCTCTGCGAGTTGAGGTTTCTTTTTTTTTTCCTGGGGGTGGGGGTGGGGACGGGATGGGGGATTAGGGGAAGGAAACTAATATCACAGTAAATTATTCCGCTGCTTCAGCCAATTCTGAAGTTGCCTCAAAAAAAAAAAAATCTACTCCTTTAACAACCTTGCTGATTATAGTTGTTGGGTGAAGGAGACCAAAGCGCTGCCCGCAGCTCACCCAGGGCTGGGGACTCAGCCTTGGCAAGACCTGTGTTTGCTGGACCCGGAGCCACACGTGGCCCGGGGCTGGCCACCGCCGACGGTCATTAGGGCTCCAGGAGGCAGAAGCCGGGCGAGGGGGCTGCAGGCCACGAGGAGACGGGATGAAGTCAATGACCCGATCTCATTCAATAGCTGTCGCAGCCTCCACTCTAATTCTGCCACTTGAATGGGAGCCATCGGGGAGAAAGCCAAGTGGCATGTTTTCTGGCCCGAAGAGGGGACTCATGAATATTTGAAATGCATTGGAAATCAGGGCAGGTGACCCTGGCACTACGTGGAATTCATCTGACAGAGCACCTACCGTGCATTAGCGCTCGGCAGGGTCAGTGCATTGACGCCAGGAAGGATGTGGCACGGTCCCCACTCCAGGGACTGAGGTTTCACTGCTTCAAGGGCACAGTAGCCAGGACAGGGCAGAGCAAGGGTTCCAACCGGAGTCTGAGTGCCGTGGGCTCACTTGACTGGGCTGCCTGCCCTTACCATCCAAGGAGGGACAGGGAAGGGCTAAGGACCCTTCTTGGGGCTTTGCCTGAAGCTGGCTTCTGTGAGGTGGAGAGCCACTGAGCGAAGCCGGGTGTGGTGGCCCATGCCTGTCATCCCAGCAGCTTGGGAGGCTGAGGCAGGAGGATCGTAAGTTCAAGGCCAGCCTCAGCAATTTAGCAAGGCTGTAAGGAACTCAGCGAGACCCTGTCTCCAAAAAAAAATATTAAAAAGGACTGGGGATTAACCACTGGGGCTCAGTGGTTAAGGGCCCCTGGGTTCAATCCCTGGTACTAAAATCAACCACCAAAAACTCCACTCAGCGAGTGTCTTCGATTTCATCCCAGACACCTTCCAACCTCTACTGCCATCTAACAAGCCACCCCAGACTTAGTGGACACAAACCCACACCCATTTTATCTTATGCAAGGATCTGGAGATCAGGAGTTTGAGCAGGGCTCAGCTGGGACATCTACTGAGACCACCCGATGTCACGTGCCCTGGGCCTGGAGGGTCCCAGGTGGCTTTGTTCATGTGTCTACATGCACCTAGCCAGAATACCAATTTTAGGATGATTGGCCTTTTATTTTTTTGGTAACCAGGGATTGAACTCAGGGGCACTCAACCACTGAACCACAGCCTCACCCCTATTTTGTATTTTATTTAGAGACAGGGTCTCACTGAGTTGCTTAGCGCCTCACTAAGTTGCTGAGGCTACTCAGGATCCTCCTGCCTCAGCCTCCCATGCCTCTGTGATGACAGGCGTGCATCACCGCACCCGGCTTTGATTGGACTTCTTCTGGGTGAATGGCTTCTCCGTAGCAGTTTTTCTAAGAGAACCAGGTGGAAGCCACTTGACCCTTTGAGAGCCAACCTTGGCAGTCACAGGGTCTCTCACAGACCAGACTGTGTGGGTTGAAGCAGTCATGAGCCCACTCAGATTCAAGCAGAGGGGACGCAGACCCCAATTTTTTTCCTGCTTTATTTTTTCTCCTTTTTAAAATGGGAAAGACACCTAGGAAATCCCACTTATGTTTTTAAAATTGTATGTTTTTATTAGTGCATTATAGTTATGCATAATAGTGTGGCTCATTTTGACATATTCATAAATGCATATATCATAATTTGCTGCATTTCAATTACCAGTGTTTTCTCTTCCTCTCTCTCCTTCCCTCCCCCAACACCATTCTCTACTGCTCTTCGTTCTGTTTATTTATTGTTATTTTAATTGGTGCATTATAATTATACATGTAAGTGGAATTCGTTGTGATATATTCATGCATGCACATAGCATAATTTGGTCAATTTCATTCTTTGATTCCTCCCTTTTCCCATCCCTCTTCCCTCCCCCCTGATCCCCTTCCTTTGCTCTACTGTCCTCCCTTGTATTATCATGAGATTCCCCCTTTTTTATTCCTTAACAAGATCGCCCTTTATTGCCCAGGCTGACTCTAGGCTCGTCTCCTGCTTCCGACTCCTGAATAGCTGGGACTATAGGTACATGCTGCCACAGCTCACTTAAGTCCTTGTCATTATTTTTTGGTTGGGTTTTTGCACTTGACCACTGAGCCCTATCCCCAGCCCTATTTTGTATTTTATTTAGATACAGGGTCTCACTGAGTTGCTTAGGGCCTTGCTCTTGCTGAGACTGGCTTTGAACTTGCGATCCTCCTGCCTCAGCCTCCCGAGCCGCTGGGATTACAGGTGTGCACCCCAGTTCCTGATTGGAAGAATAGCAGAGAATTGGGGAGCCATGTTTTGAAATGCTCTGTCAACACATGTCACAGCACTGTGGATTTCCTGAAAATCATGAGAATGTGTTAGCAGTAGAAATTTGGATATTCAACATTGAAATATTTGGATTTGTGAACATAACTCATTTTCAGTTTTATGTTTTGGTGTTGTCTTCAGTTTAGGAGCCCGTCCTGCTGACCAGCTGAAACTCATTTGTAATTAGTGGTCTTCCTTGCATACTGTCAAAACATCTTTATTCTGCTGGGATTATATTTAGAATGTTGGTTTGGTTAGGGGAGCCTTTTCTCATAGTGGAATCAAGTGACATGCTTCCCACAAAAGATCCTTGGCTCTCGTCATGGGCTCTGATGACTCTGGTCAACTGGTCTAGTTCCCAATTAAAGTGATCTGGCTTAATAGATTTTATTTGAATAAATATGGTCATGTACAACAGGCCAGAGAATGGTACAAACTGGAATTCCAAATGCATTTTGCAGCCAGGCACGGTGGCACACGCCTGTAATCCCAGCAGCTCAGGAAGCTGAGGCAGGAGGATGGTGAGTTCCAAGCCAGCCTCAGCACAGTGAGGCCTTAAGCCACTCAGTGAGACTCTGTCTCTAAATAAAATTAAAAATAGGGCTGGGGATGGGGCTCAGTGGCTAAGCACCCGTGGGTTCAATCCCTGGTACAAACAAAACAACAACAACAAAATACAAAAACAAAAAGTATTCTGAGGCTGGATTTTCAGACTTAGGCATCTTGCACTTGAACTTCATCTCACCTGGCCTTGGAAAAATTCGGAAGGGTCACCAGGCAGCAAATATTGGTGCCCCTTTTTTATTAGGGAGAGGAAATAAAGGGCACAGTGTTTGCTTCTGTTTTCCCAAGAGTCAGGGACAAGAACTGGCCACCCTAGTCCTATGGGAAGTGGAGACAGAAAATAGACACAGGAAGGTGCTGGTTCTGAGGGCAACATAAGCTTGAACCTGGGTGCCCTCTGCTGCTGCTCCATGACTCACCCCCAAACTTAATGACTTGAAGCCAAGAGCCATTGCTTCTCCTTATTCTGTGAGTTGACTGGGCAGGTCTGCCTTTCCTGGTCTTGGCTGGGGTCACTCTCATATCTGCAGGCACCTGGGGGCTGGGCTGCCAGGAACAGCCAACATGGCCTCCCTTCCTATCATGGCCTCCCTCCCTATCACGGCCTCCTTACGTATCTGGCACTAGAAGTGGAGTGGCCAAGGGCTAGCTGGGTCTCCCTTTCTCTCCCACTGTAGTCTCCTGTCCCCCAGAGCTGCTATTCTTCACATTTGAGATATGGAAATTGTGCCACAGAGAGGTTAAGTGACTTGCTCAAGATCACCCAGCTAGTTAAATGGCAGAGCTGATGTTCAAGTACAGGCAGATGGTTCTAGAACCTGTGCTCTCATCCACAATGCTATCCTCCTTCTTGTTCACCAAGACTGTGTGGCCCGCACTCTGCTGGAGTTGTTTAAAATGTTGAGATGCATAAGACCATCTATGACAGAGACTTCCCCCCAGTATACTCTCTCCCCCTCTAAGATAGTAAAAAAACTGATTTTAAGCTGAGCACATGGTCACCTTAGAAGACAGTGTTTCCCAGTATCCTTTGCAGGTAGTTGTGACCATGTGATCAAATTCAGGGTATTGGAATATAAGCAGAAGTGTCATGTGGTTGCTTCCATGAACTTTCCCTAAGAGATAGCTGATTGGGGCTGGGGCTGGGGCTCAGGGGTAGAGTGCTCGCCTAGCATGTACGAGGCCCTGGGTTCAATCCTCAGCACCACATAAAAATAAATAAATAAAATAACGGTATAAAGAATACAGTTTATGAAAAAAAAAAAAGAGAGAGGTAGCTGATATTCAGTAATTTTTCATCTCTTGCTGCCTGGAATGTAGATGTGATAAATGGAGCTTGAGCCACCATAATGGAACATGAGGACATGGCCTTCACTTCATCAAATCTACAGATGTAGTATCATAGGTTGGAAGGAGCCTGGGTCTCTGAGCTCTTCTTAGAACAATAGCTACTCCCATGGTGAACTGCGTATCTCTCGACTTTTGCACAAGAGAAAGAAACCTCTATTACATTTAAGCCATTGCAATTTTGAGTATCTTGCTCCCTGCCAAACGTAACCCTAATCAACAGAGTCTCTATCCCTAAGAAGCTCACAATCTACAGATGGGAGGAAAAAAGTCTACAATTATGATCAAAGCAGAATGCAATAAGTGGCCTAATTGCAATGATCACACTTCACAGGCCCAAACTGGGGACATGTGGCCTAAATACATTTTCAATTCTGAGAAGTAATGTAGTTCTGATGTTGAAATACTAGAGTTTCTAATACATCTACATGAATTACAAATTTAAGGTGACAACATTGTTAAACAGGGCTGGCCCAGAAAATGGAGGACCAACCATAGCTGAGCAGCAAAGCCAAAGCTAAAATAAAAATGCCATATGGGCCCTGAGGAAGGAGCAAGGATTTCTGACAAGGAAATCCGAATCAGAGTCATGGAAAAAGAGGTAAAAATTTTAACTTGACCTTGAACTTGGGGATGGCACTCTAGCAGAGAGATGAGAAAGAGTAAAGGCCAGATGGTGTGAAAATGCATGGAGAGTTTGTAGAAGGGCCTACATGGCTTGGCAGGAGACCAAGCCAGACAGTCCACTTTGGTGGTGGTGGCGGGGGCCCGTGGGAAGGCCTGGATATGGTGTGAGGTAGGGATCAGACTTTATTCCTTTGTATGTAGATATTCAGTTTTCTTTGCCCACTTTTTGCCTCTTTTGCCCACTGCCTAGATTAAACATTGAGGCCCCAGCGTGACTGGGGGGCAAGCCAGTATCACATCTGTCACGTGACCAAAATGAGGAGTGCGAGCAGAGGCCAAGCTGAGCTGTCGGTGCTGCTGTTCGCCTGTTTTAATGTGGGCAGTTCAGTTTTAAATATTGATGATCTCACCCAGCACATTCTGAGAAGGACCCTGCTGAGAGTTGTGTAACCAAATGGAGCTCCTGGAAACCCAAGCTCTTTAAGTGGCTCTCCCCAGAAATCTTTTCTTTCGACTTAGTGAGGTTTAGCAGGTTGGTGGATTAGCATAGCGACAATCAGCACAGTCCTGCTGGGAAGATGGCCAAGTGCCCAGAGAGACTCAGTGTACAAAGCCTTTGTTAATAATCTGATGTGGGATTAGGGCAAGGGACATAATAATGAGGTTCTTAAGAAAATCTTTTTTCAAAGACTGAGTTTGTAAAATATTTTTGAACAATGACAATAATTCCTTAAGACACTCGGGGAGTGGGTGCCCCAGACCTGTTGAATAACGGCTCTCTAGCCTTCTGCCTTCCAGGGAAAGTTAGATGACAAACAGCCAAGATAAGGAGTCAGCAAAGCAAAGCAAAGACTGTGCCTTGAAATGTGGGTGTAGATGACCCAGGACTTGCTCATTTCCATAGCAGCTGTTTTCAAAGACGTCCATTCATTCATTCCCAGCACTTTTTCTTTTGCGGAGGTCAAATTCAGACAATATCAAAGGAACCACTTAAAAGGCTACAATTCAGAACATTCACAGTGTGCTGGGGCCATCCCCTTTGGCTGGTTCCAAAACATTTTCATTGCCCCCAAAGGAAACCCCGTACCCATTGATGAGTCTGTCCATATCCAATCTCCAAGCCCCTGTCAATCACTAATCTGTTTATGGAGTCTACCCATTCCAAATAGTTCATGGAAATGGAATCAGATAATATCTGTTCTCTGATGCCTACCTCCCTCCATTTAGCACATTGCCAAGGCTTATCCGTGTTGTGGCATGTGTCAGAGTTTCATTCTTTTTTACGGCTGAATGATAATCCATTATGGATATACTGTACTTTGTTCATCCATTCATGTCTTGATGGACATTTGGTTTGTTTCCACCTCTTGCCTATGGTGAAAACTGCTACAGTGAATGTTCATGTACAAATATTTGTTTGAATAGCTGTTCTCAGTGCTTTTAGGGACATGCCTAGGAGTGGAATAACTGAGTCATATAGTAATTCTATGTTCAGCTCCTTGAGGAACTGCCAAACTGTTTTCCACAGCAGCTGCATGATTTTATATTCTCATCAGTGATATATGTGGGTTCCAATTTCTCCACATTCTCATCAACACGTGTTAGTTTCCCTTAAAAAATTATAGCCATCCTAGTGAATATGAAGTGGTATATCATTGTGGTTTTGATTTGTATTTCCCTAGTGAGTAATTCAGTGAACATCTTTTCATGACTTTCTTAGCCATTTGTACATCTTCTTTGGAGAAATGTCGATCCAAGTCTTTTTGTCCAATTTTTTTAAAAAAATATTTTTTTAGTCGTAGGTGGACACAATACCTTTATTTTATTTATTTTTATATGGTGCTGAGGATCAAACCCAGGGCCTCACACATGCTAGGTGAGCACTCTACTGCTGAGTCACAATCCCAGCCCTTTTGCCCAATTTTTAGCTGAGTTGTTCATCTTAGTTGCTAGGTTGCAAGAGTTCTTTATATATTATAGATCCTTGTCAGATATATGATTGCTAATGTTTCCCCTTTTCATCTTTGCATTTCATTGATAGCACTCTTTGACACACAGAATTTCTTATTTTTTTTTGTACCAGGGATTGAATCCAGGGGTGCTTAACCACTGAGCCCCACCCCTAGCCCATATATATATATATATATAATTTAGAGACAGAGTCTCACTAAGTTGCTGAGGGCTTTGGTAAGTTGCTGAGGCTGGCCTCAAACTTGCCATCCTCCTGCCTCAGCCTCCAAAAGTGCTGGGATTACAGGCATGTGCCACCACACTCAGCAAAAGCTCTTGATTTTGATGAAGTCCATATATCTATTTTTTCTTTTCTTTATAAATTTTTTTTAAAGAGAGAGTGAGAGAGGGAGGGAGAGAGAGAGAGAGAATTTTAATATTTATTTTTTAGTTTTTTCGGCAGACACAACATCTTTGTTTGTATGTGGTGCTGAGGATCAAACCCGGGCTGCACGCATGCCAGGCGAGCGCGCTACCGCTTGAGCCACATCCCCAGCCCATATTTTTTCTTTTCTTGCCTGTGCTGTTGGTGTCAGATATAAGAATGCAGTACGGAGGGCTGGGGATGTGGCTCAAGCGGTAGCAAAAATCCTCAGTGAAATACCTGCAAATCAAATTCAAGAGTACATTGAAAGGATCACACACCACGGATGCCAGGATGGCAGAACATGTGGAAATCAATGAATACACCCAGCACAAAAATAGAATTAGGGTCAAAATCACAATCATCTCAGCAGATGCAGAAAAAGCCTTTGGTAAACTTTAACATTGTTACATGACAAAAGTACTGAGTAAATTAGGTGCAGAAGGAGCATGCCCTCATACAATAAAGGCTATATATAACAAAGTCATAGTCAACTCTGTACTGAATGGAAAAAAGAATGAAAGCATTTCCTCTAAGATCAGTAACAAGACAAAGGTGGCTACTGTCACCACTCTTATTCAATACAGTACTAGAAAGTGTTGCCAGAGCAATCAGGCAAGAAAAAGAAATAAAAAGACTTACAAATAAGAAAGAAAGACGTCAAATTATTCCTGTTTGCTGGTCATATGATTCTATTCTTAGAAAACCCTAAAGACTCCACAAAAGACGCTTAGGAATGATAAACAAATTCAGTAAACTGACATTTTACAAAAAATCAACATACAAAAATTAGTAGTGTTTCTATATACCCATAATGAACTTGCTGGGAAAGAAATCTCATTCACAATAGCCTCAAAAAATATCTAGAAACAAACCTAACCACAGAGGTGAAAGACTTCTGTGATAAAAAAAAAAATCACAAAATATTGAAGAAAGAAGTTGAAGAAGACATCAGAAAATGGAAGGATTTCCCATGTTCTTGGATTGGGAGAATTAATATTAAAATAGTCATACTACCTAAAGCTGTGTACAGATTCAATTCCCACCAGAATTACACTGACATTCTTTACAGAACTAGAAGAATATCTAAAGTTCATATGGACACACAGAAGACCCTGAATGGCTAAAGCAATCCTGAGCAAAAGGAACAATGACAGATTTCAAAATATAATATAGCCATTGTTATAGTTTCTGTTTGGAATATTTCCCCAAAAGCTTATGTGTTGAAAGCATGGTCCCAAATGCAGCAAGGTTCAGAGGTGGGGCTTTTAGGCAATGATCAGATTGTAAGAGCCCTGATTATATTGGTGGATTAATCCATTCGATGGACTAATCCATTGATAGCTGAATGGACAACTTTGAGGTGGGGACTGGTGGGAGAAGGTAGTTCGCTGGGGCATGCTCTGGAAGAATTTGCCTTTTCCCTGCCCCTCTCACTCTCTCTGTTCTTGGCTGTCACAAGTTGATAGCCTTCCTTTGCTACACCCTTCTGCCATGATGTTTCTGCCTTGGAGCCAGTTGACCATGGACTGAGACCTCTCAGACCATGAGCCCCAAATAAACTTTTCCTCCTCTAAATTTTCAGGTATTTTGGTCACAGCAATGAAAAGCTGCCTAATTGGCATGATACTAGCATAAAAACAGACACGTAGAATGATCGAACAGAAGAGAGGACTTTAAAATCAACCCACACATCGACAGCCAACTGATTTTCAACAAAGGTGCCAAAAACATACATTGAAGAAAACACAGCCTCTTCAACAAATGGTGGTGAGAAAACTGGAAATCCATATAGAGAAGACAGAAACTGGACTCCTATCTCTCACCCTGTCCAAAAATTAACTCAAAATTGTTCAAAGACTTTAATGTAAGACCCGAAACTTTGATACTACTGGAAGAAAACACAGGGAAAGCACTCCAAGGTATTGGCCCAGGCAACAATTTTCTGAATAGGACTCTAATAACTCAGGAAACAAAGCAAGAATTGAAAAATATGATTACATCAAATTACAAAGCCCTGCACCACAAAGGAAACCATCAATAGTGAAGAGACAACCTACAGAGTGAGGAAAAATACTTTGCCAGCTATTCATCTAACAGAGGATTAATATCCAGGTTATATAAAAATCCCAGAAAACTTCAACAACAAAAGAACAAGTAATCCAATCAAAAATGGGCAAATGATCTGAACATACCCTTCTCAAAAGAAAAAATACAAATGGACAGTAATTAATTTTTAAAAAATGCTCAACATCTTTAACCAACAGGGGAATGCAAATTAAAACTACACTGGGATTCCATCTCACTCCAGCCAGAATGGTTATTATAAAGAAATGCTGGTGAGGGGGCTGGGGTTGTGGCTCAGTGGTAGAGCGCTCACCTAGCACATGCTGGGCCCTTCAGCACCACATAAAAATAAATACCATTGTGTCCAACTACAACTATGGTGTATATTCACAGTGGAACATTATTCAGCCATAAAGAAGAAGAGAATCATGTCCTATGTGGGAAAATGAATGAAACTGGAGAACATCAAGTTAAGTAAAATAAGTCAGACATAGAAAGACAAGGATTGTGTGTTCTCTCTCATATGTGGAAACTGAAATCATGATCTGAAAGTAGAAAAAGGACTTTAAAAGAGGGAGAAGCAGGACACGGGGAGGCAGAAGAGAGAGGAAGAAAAGAGAGGGCAGAAGGGAAGGTGGACATAATCAACACACAATATATGCATGTATGTAAATGTCACAGTGAATATTAATTTTTACAATTAATATGTGTTAATAATCATAACAAAAAGAATTCTTTGTATATTTTGGACTAATGGTCCTTTATTAGGTTTGACTTTTGTAATTTTTTTCTCCCAGTCTGTGGCTTGTCTTCTTATTCTCTTAACATGATTTTATTTTCAGATTGTTCACTTCTTGTTAGCAGACTTCCTGATTTTTGTATGTTGATCTTGTATCCTGCAACTTTGGTGAATTCACATCAGTTAACCAACTTGCTAGTTGTAGAAAGGCCCAATTCAATCTGATGTGAACTATAAGGGAGATTTATGGACTCACATAATTTTAAAATCCTATGGGCTTCAGGTATGGTTTCATCAAGGCTCTGGCTCTATTTCTCTGTACTTGCACTTCCAGTCTAAGCCCAGGTTGACTTCCCTTCATTGGCTGCACAATGGCTGGCAACAGAAATTGAGTCTTCAGGTTTCTTTGGATGCCTTTAGGGAAAGAAATAGAGCATGTTCCTTCCTTCCAAAGTCCTGAGAATCTCTTGGACCATTCTTGTTGCTGAGACAAAGGAGATGGAATTGCTCTGATTGGCTTGGGTCATGAAGGGAGGCATGGGTTCAAACTCACTCAGAGTGCATATGTGATTGCTATGTGATTGGAGCAGGGTTGAGGAAGGACTCTTAGAAGAAAATCTCAGTGCTTTTGAGAAAGTTAAAGAGACTGTCCCCTAAGCCACGAAACTGGTACTGTGCCATGTAGGAATACTTGCTAAATGCATGAATACATTGGACACCCTGCTAGTTCTCTCAGTAATGCACAGTTCTCTGGCACCATGGGATCTCCATTCTCATAATGGCCAATAGTTGGACCTCTGGAAGTCCCCTACTGAGGTTCTCCTATGGGGATGGGGAGGAGAATTTTGTCTACTGGCCCTATGTCTTCTGTGATTTCTTAGCAGAAAGACTCTGGCAGAAAAGACCAGAACATGGGAGAATCTACACCTTGAGATGAGCAGGGTGGACCTTGTGGGTTAATGGTGTGACTTCGAAGTCCTCATTTGGTGCCTGACATTCTTCCATTAAGAATTTATTCCTCCAGTTTAAGTTTAAATACTTTTAACCTTTAAGACCTGACCCCTTTCCCACCACCACTGGAAGAATTTCCCCAAGACAGCCATAGCTATCTCCTGCTCCATGTGGTCTTCTAGAACCTTGCCACTCTTGCATCAATTAATAGAATCTCTGACAATTATCCTTGAGCCTGGGTGGCCTTGGTTATTGCCTTGACCACTAGGGCATAGCAGAAGTGATGCTATGTGATTTATGAGTTAGTTCATAAAAAAATGTAATGCACATTTGTCTTATTCTGTTGGGACACTCACTCTTGGAATCCAGGTACCATGTTGTAAGGAAGTGTAAGAAACCTATGGAGAGGAACCAAGGCTCCCAGCATATAGCCCCAGATGACATTCCAGCCAATGGCCAGTAACAACTTGCTAATCATGTGAGACAGCCATCTTGAATGTCAACCTTATAGTAGGCAGCAGCTAAGATGGCCTCCAATTATGATATTTATGCTTTTGTGTCATCACCTTCCCCCTGAAAGGTGACTCGCCTGAGTGCCTGGCTTTTAATGAATAGGAGATAGCAGAAGCACTAGGATAATATTTTGAATATTGGGTCATAAAAAGTCTGGGGCAGCAATCATCTCTTAATAAAGCTGGTGGGGGGGGGGAGGAAGACTAAATGGCTTCCATTTTGGATACTCATTCAGACATTCTCCATCTTTCTCATGCATTGCTTGTCTGAGGGAAGCCAGCTGCCTAACATGGCAGCTGGCTTCCCTCACAAGCCTATGTGGTGAGAAACACATCTTCCATTAACCACATGAGTGAGCTTGGAAGTAGATTCTTCTACCAGTGAGTCCTTCATATGAAAACGCAACTACAGCCAATAGCTCAACTGCAATCTCATGAGACACCTTAAGCCAGGGGCACACAGCTAAAAGAGACACCCACTTAAGCCTCACCTGGATTTCTGATGCACAGAAACTATGTAACATAATAATCATTTGTCATTTTAAGCTGCTAAATGTTTGGGGCAATTTACAAGGCAGCAATCTTCCATTCCCCCATCAAGTCAGCCCCGCTGACACTGCATGGAGAGACAAGATGTTCCCACTAAACCCCACCCTAATTACAGAATTGTGAGTCAATTGAAGGACTGCTAGGTTTGTAATGCACTAGGTTTTAGAATGCTTTGCAATGCAGTTATGGCTCATCTTTTCCTCATTGAAACTTATATGACAGATGATGGGGAAACAAAGAAAACAAGCCAGGCCCAATCTTTCATCAACTAGGCCCAATGTATTAGTATGCTAGAGTTGCTATAACAAAATAGCACAGACTGACAGCTTAAACAACAGAAATGCGTCTTCTCAATTCTGGAGTCTAGATGGAGTTGTCAGCAGGGCTGGTTCCTTCTGAAGCCTCTCTCCTTGGTGTATAAATGGCTACCCTCTTCCCGTGTCCTCACAAGGTCTTCCCTCTGTGTGTGTCTGTGTCCTAACATCCTCCTCTTATAAAAGACACCAGCCATATTGGATTAAGGCCCACCATCATTGCTTCATTTCACTTCATCTATTTAAACATCTTATCTCCAAATACAGTCACGTGCTGAGGGATAGGGGGTGAGAGCTTCAACAATCTTTGGAGGACACAACTCAGCCCATAATACCTAGTCAACACAATTTCTTTTAAAAGTCCTTAAAGAGCCAATTTTCCAAGAGATAAAACATGTCCTCTTTGCTTGCTGAAGCGTCTTATAATGGTACAGTTTTCATAGTCTTCCCAAAGTTTTAAAAACTCAATCAGTAGCATCTTCCTAGTAATTCCTTCCACCTCCCTCCCTGTCGGTTTCTGAGCTCTATTATGGCAGGTGCAGAGCCCATGTTAGATGTTGGCCACGGCAGACACACTCTCGAGGTGGTCCCAGGGCCTCTTGCAAGGGCTCAGGCAATCCAGAGCAATGGTGGACACAGCCCTGTGCAGAAAAGGGCCCGCTGAGGTCACAGAGCTTATGGCAAACACAGGCCTTCAGTGGTTCCTGGGCCCAGAGTCTAGGCAAACCTCATCTCAACAAGCAAAACGTAAGGCCCACCTTTCCAGCCTACGCAGTGGCTTTGGCGAGGCCAAGAAAGCTGATTCCTGGTCTCCACTTAAGCACTTGGGGAGGATTAATGACAACCAGAGAGCCGATGGCCTGAGGCAAAGCAGAAAGCTGTCACTCTCAGCTCAGCATTAATTCCATGGCTATCAGGCCACACACTTCTCCTCAAGTTGTTTTTTGTTTTCTTACAAAATAGCGGGTGGGAAGATGGGCAAGTCTTTCTTCTGTGAGGTCTGATTCTTTCCCAGCAGAGTTCCCATGCCAGGAGTGGGGGACATGGGACAGGCAAGAGTTGTGAGGTGACTGATCAACAAAGGCTTTTGTGACCTTGACAGAGAGGCTCCAGGTGTGCCACATCTCCATTTCCCTCTGGTCCTACCTTCTATCCTTTCTTCACATCTTCCTTAGTAGGATCACAAGCCAGGCGCTGTGTAGGTACTTCATTTTTGTCTGTGACTTGGTTTTATATTGCTTCTAGACACCCTGCCAAGACTTCCCCTTCACCTTTGAACCCTGGCCTTGACACTGAATGACTTGAAGATCCCCCACCCTGCCCCAGGTAACAAGCTTTCCTGAAGATTGTGGTATTTTCTTCATCACAACAGGTAAGACGGAGGAAGATGGGAGGGTGTGAGTCAGTTTTCCATTACTGTGACAAAATACCTGAGAGAATCAACTTTAAAAAAACAAGAGGTTATTTAGGCCCACAATTTCATAGGTTCGAGTCCAGGGTCCCTTGGCCCTCTTGCCTTTGGGCCTGTGGCAAGGCAGCTTAACATGATAGGGAATATGTGGCTGAGCATGGTGTTATCTCACAGTGGCTGGGAAGCAGAGAGAAAGAGGAAAGGGGCTTATAATGACTTCATATTCCCTCCCAGGGCACCTCCCCAGCGGCCTAACGTCTTCCCACTAGGCCCCACCTTTTAAAGGTGCATGCACCCTATGTGAACCCTTGATACATCATACATAGCAGCAGAACCGGGTTGTCTCACAGAGACATTGAAACATCTGTGGGCCTCTCACAGCCACTGTGGTTGCTGACGGTTTCGCTTAGAGCTAAAAGACTCTTCTGCTCCAGTCTAAACCTCAGAGATGTGACTTTTGGATAGGACAGAGGGTGCCAAAGTGGAGCAAATAGATAACGATGCAGAGATCCTATAATTCCACTTAATCACGGAAAGTGGCCTTCATCAGAGGTTCTCAATGTGCCCTGTGTGAGCAAGGTGTCATTTTATAGAGAAGTCCTCTGAGTCACTATCTCACAGGGCACAAGGGTCGAGCATCAAGAAACACTTGTCCAAGGAGGGCCCTCCTGCGCCACCAGGATGGAGAGCACGCCTCCAGGTCTCAGCCCCGTCCTTGAAGCCGGAGGATCCTGATTCACAAGAAAACAGAAGCCCGTTGGTTCTGTGTTCTCAGGCAGCTGGTGGCGTCTGCTGTGTCTGGGGTGGGGGAGGCGATCACTCTATCACTGTCTTTCTGGGCCAATTAGATGATTCAGCATATTCCCAGCCTCTCGCTCTGCAGAGGTGATTTATGGTGAGCGCTGCAGGCCCGAGGAGGGTGAGCGATGGGGAAGAGGGGGCCGTCCTCCAGGTGCAGGCGTGTGCGCATGCGCACTTACCCTTCCTGCACACAGCACCAGATGGGGGTTGTGTTGGAGGGAGGTGAAAATATTTGTGGGCCTCTCAGAGTACTTTTGGGGATTCCACCAAGTCTCTCTCTCTCTCTCTCTCTCTCTCTCTCTCTCTCTCTCTCTCTCTCTGGATGAGGAGTAGAAAGGGAAAAATGAGGAGGGGGGGCTGCAGTTGAGAGTTTAGTCCACTCAGCTGTTTTGAGCGAAGAGCTTCTGGGGTGACAAATGAGAAGATGCTGGCTTGGGGGGAGACGACAGAGACTGGGCAGCTTCACCCTGAGCTGGCTTCTGACTGTTGCCGTGGTGAATGGGCTTGAAGCGGGGGCAGTGGCTGTGGGTGGTCGTGCGGGCATGCGTGCGTGCGTGTCTTTGGGACGTACACAGGGTAGCCCCTGCATTGACATTCAAGCGTTTGCCATTGACATTTCCCTGCACTGCTCTGTGGAGTCACTCAAATGTGCGGTTCTGTCCATCCTGGGGCTTAGATGCATTGTGCATCTACTGCCCCAGATTGGTAAGGGAAGCTGTGTTGTGTCCTTAGGGGTAAGGAAGTCCCAGCCCAGTCTTCCTGGAGTCAAAGATAGACCATGACAGGCTTTGGGCCACTATGGGAAGACTGGTTGCTCTGTCCATCTGTCTTTCCCTCAAAGATGGTCTTTAGCTTTTGCAGTGGACTCTTGATATGACCCATAGAGCCGGAACCTTTCCCAGTCCCTTCTAAGATGCCCCTTTGACATTTCAGGGTCTTGCCTGGCGTCCTTTACCATGCGCATCAGTTATTGTCAGCACCATCAGTATCACCTTCTCCCGTGTTTATTAAGTACCTAGTATATACCAGCAGCTCTTCCGGAAGCTTTACATACCATGTTTATTCCCCAATACAAGCCTTTCTACAATACTATTAATATCCTGTGATAGTTAATTTGGGATAAATTTGACTGGCCTAGAGGGAGCCCAGACATTTGGTTCAATATTATTCTAGGCATGTCTGTGATGGTGTTTTCTGGATGAGATTCATGTTTGAATAGGTGGACTGAGTACAGCAGATGGCCCCCCATACTGTGGGTGGGCCTCATCTGATCAACTGAAGACCAGAAGAGGAAAAGGGCTGAGTAAGAGGGAACTTGGCCAACTTGACTGTTTGAGCTGGAACTGGGGTCTTTTCCTGCCCTTGAATCGAACCAGCTGTCCTGGTTCTCTGCTCTTCACACTTGGACTGAAAGTTCCACTGCCTCTCTCTCCTGGGACTTCTGAGCCTCCATAATCATGTGAGTCATTTTCTTATAATAAATCTTTTTATATCTATTTATCTATCTATCATCTATCTATTTCTATTGGTTGTTTCTCAGAAGAATCCTGATAGATCTTGGTACCAAGAGTGGTTCCAGAAGGACAGAATTTTAAGGAGAGGTTTCTGAACTGGTTCTGGGGTTTCTGGAATTGGCTTTCTAATCAGATTAGATATAAAAGGGGAATGAAGGGAAGGGAGGGGGGATGGGAAAAGGAAAATTGACAGTGAAATGACTCTGACATAACTTTCTTATGTACGTATATGAATACACGACCAGTGAATCTCAACATTGTGCACATCCACAAGATTAGGATCTTAATTAGAATAAGATGTACTCCATGCTTGTATAATTATATCAAAATGGATTCTATTGTCATATATAACTGAAAAGAACCAATAAAAAAGATGCTAATGACTTTATTTCCCATAGTAAAGACAACACTGATAATCCATGATGTGATCTGGCAGTAGACATAAGCAGAATATCACCGTTGAATACTTGTAATTAAGAACAAGGAGCCTGATGCAGTGGTGCACACCTGTAATCCCAATGACTCAGGAGACTGAGGCAGGAGGATCACAAGTTCAAAGCCAGCCTCAGCAATTTAGGGAGACATTGTCACAAAATAAAAAGGGCTGGGGATGTAGCTCAGTGGTAAAGTGCCCCTGGGTTCAATCCGTGGGAAGGAGAAGGAGGAGAAGGAAGAAGCTGGGTTGGATTGTTCTGTATATAATACATTTTAACAGTTTTTCTAAACTAATGATTATAACACGATTGGCTGGTTGCTCCTAACATTGTTGAACAAAGTGGAGAAATAAAAGAATGAGCTCAGGGATTGAAATTCCCAGCTCAAGCATCACATAAATGATCTGAAAGCTTCTACGTGTGCCCTGAAGGAGACCCTGATCTGTAGCCACAGGGCTGAGGGTGCCGAAAATGAAACCCAGAATCTCATCCTGTAACTGGCTGGATTATAAAGCAAGTTGAACTCCCAGCTTCAGAGTGTCTACTGTTAAATGAGGACATTGATTGGGAAGTAATGGGCTCCTGAAAGTTGGAATAGGGCTGTGTGGGAAGACTCCAGTGAGGTTGGGAACACTGTACCTCTAATTTCTGGTGACTCCTCTTCGCCTGTGGAAAAGGTCTCCCTACTCCCAGTGGGAGGCTCCTCTCTACCCCCATCTGAGGCAGATGCCATAAAATACAATATTGATTCTCCTCAGAATCCCCCCTCCCACTTCTTTTTGCTTATGGACCTATAACTACACTGAAATACCAGCAGGTTCCTAAAGCTAAGGTTTGCAATATGACCTGCAAAGAGCTAGACTGTACTCCAAAACAAAAACTTAAAGGTTGGCTTGTGTTTGTTGATAGAGGTTCACTAAGTGGAGATTCTACATTTAATGTTGCAGATTGAGGAGCTAGAAAATGCTTTACAGTTTGTTTGGTTGACTAAAACATGGACCCAAAAGTGACCCACAGTGAATTAGCTGATCTGTGTTGGTTTATGTAGAGTAAGAGACTCAAAGGCTTAGGGAGATTGGAATGTTAGTGCATTTAGCATTTATGAAGTACTCCTCAGCAACTCAGCTCAGCGAGGCCCTAAGCAACTCAGTGAGACCCTGAGGTTGGGATGTGACTCAGTAGTTAAGCGCCCCTGGGTTCAATCCCCAATAGGGTCCACAAGACATACCTTCACTAATATTTTGAGAAATAAATTTGTAGGGGAGCCCTGGCATCTTTGAAGAGCTCTGTGATCGCTCTTCTCTTTAGGCCAGTTTCACAGTTGAAACTGCAGCCACTGAATTGGGAAATAAAAATACAGTGGGAATATTTGGATCCTGGGGTGGCAGGAACCAAGGGTCAAGCACTCGACTGCCAAAGGCAAGGTGAGCATGGTTACCATAATGGGTCAGAGTTAAAACAGCAATCCGAAGAGTCTGACTCACACAGACCTATGGCGTTGACTAGGTCATTGTGGTATTCCTAGAAATGAAAAAGAGAGAAAGCCTACCAAGTTTTTGCTTTGGTCTGTATAAACAGAACTAAGTTTTAGGTCAAGTGAACAAAAATTTAACCTGAACCATAAAAACACACAGTCAGCCCCTCAGTCAGTTCCCAGACTTGAATCAGTTTATGGGCCAAGAACCCCTTGAATGAAGGGGAGGCTGTGTGTCTTGAGGAAGGACCCAGTACACTGACAACATTTTATACTATTCTATTGCTTGTTTCTCTGGAGAATCCTGGCTACTACATAGCCCCATTTAACAGATAGGGAAATGGAGGCACAAAGTTTCCCTTAGGAAGTTAGGATTTGGCTCCAGACATTGTGACTCCAAGGCCTTCCTGTCCAAAGCACTAGTGGAGTCTCCTGCCCTTTGGCTCCTTACCTTCTGTGTATTCAAACTTTTCCTCAGTGGATTCAGCAATGAAAGAATGAGCTGAGGAGCCTGGACCCCTGTGCTGGCCCATTACCTTCCCCATCCAACTATCCAGTTCACATCACAGAAGGATTAGAGAGAGTCCCTCAGGGCTGGCTTGCTGCATCCTGGGTTAGCAAACCTCAGTCACCCAGAGAAGACAGGTGATGTAGGAGAAGCAGGAGGTGGGAGAGCAGCTTCTGTTTCTACCTGGCTGTTGTCTTGCTCTGTGGTCATCTTTTTGCATCTCTGTTTTGACAGCTTTGAAAGGTGAAGAATAGGCTCAGTTATCTGTGTTACTCCTGCATCCTGGGATTCAGCAGGGCTGCGACAGTTCACATGGATTGTCAAGCAGCCCTATGTAACTAAGTCGGCCATTACTCAATTTGAGCACTCACAGGAAATGAAGAGTCCATTTCCTGTACTAAGGGTGTGGGGTAATGGTGGAACATGAGGTCGAATTCAGGCTCTATCTTTGACTGGGAGACTCTGAGCAAATTCCTTAAGTCCTCCTAGCCAGTTTCTGTGAAATGGGGACAATGGTATCAACTCCTGGGATTTCAGTGATATTCTATTAGCGAATGACACTGTGGGACCCAGCTGCTCTTGTAAAGGGTCAGCCCTGCTTTCTCTCTCAATTTTCTCCCCCTCTTCCTTGTTTTCTGGCTCCTTTCCCCGATTCCTTTCTTCTACTCAACAAGCAGTTGCTAAGAAGCTTTCTATATGTGCATTTGTGCTGATTCTTAAAAGGTCACATTTCTACCAGCTTTCTGCTTGGCAAGCCAATGACTTCCATCTATCTTCATGTCATGGCTGCTTAAAGGAGGGAGGAGGGCAGAGACTGCCTCAGTGGGCTCATGTGTGTGTGTGTACACATGGTTATCACATATGTGTGCATGTGTGTGCAGGAACGAATACACATGTATGTGTGCACACACATTCAGACATCTGTGTGTTAGGGTTTGGATGTGAAGTGTCTCTCAGAAGCTCATGTGTGAGACTTGCAAGAAGGTTCAGAGGAGAAATGATTGGGTTGTGAGAACCTTAACCCAATCAATGAATTGATCCCTGATGGGATGAACTGAGTGGTCACTGGAGGCAGGTGGGGTGGCACTGGGGACATGCCTTTGTGGTCTATATTTTGTACCTGGAGAATGGAGTCTCTCTCTGCTTCCTGATCACTATGTGAGCTGCTTCCCTCTGCCACACTCTTCCTCCATGATGTCCTGCCTCACCTCCAGCCCTGAGGAATGGAGCCAGCCTTCTATGGACTGAGACCTCTGAAACCATAAGCCCTCAAATAAACTTTTTCTTCTCTACAATTGTTTTGGTTGGGTTCTTTTAGTCGTAGCAGCAAAAAAAGCTGCTTCGACTAAAAGACTCAAACACCATGTATGTGTACTATTGTACATAAGGACACCCAGGGATATTCACATATGTATATATGTATGTTTAAACTGACAACCACATATGTACTCCCGCCCAAACATTCTCTACCACATGCACTAATGGGTCTAATAAAATTCTCTTCTTGCCAGGTGCAGTGGCACATGCCTGAAATCCCAGTGTCCTGGGAGGCTGAAGCAGGAGGATTGCAAGTTTGAGGTCAGCCTCAGCAATTTAGCAAGGCCCTAAGCAACTTGGCAACACCCTATCTCAAAATAAAACATAAAAAGGGCTGGGGATGTAGCTCAGTGGTTAAGCATCCCTGGGTTCAATCCCTGGTACCAGAAACAACAACAAAAAAATTCTCTTCTTTCTCTGCCCCTAAAGTGTAAAGTTGCCAGCGAAAAGCAAATCATCTCTAATGAACTTGAAGGAAATAAGACATTCCTGGGTAAAAGGAGTGAATCCATACCAGACAGAGCTCTCTTCATTTTGAAGACAATCATTTTGAGATGTGCCTTCTCTCAGAGGGGGAAAAAATTTTAAATCAAACAAGACAAGGCAGAAAAGAGACATACCAGGTTCATAGACTGGAAGACTCAACATAGCAAACATGCTGATTTCCTCCCCAGTCAATCTGCATATTTAACACAATTTCAATCAAAACTCCAGCAAAGTTTCTTATACTTATAGACAAGCTGCTTCTAAAATGTATATAAAAAGGCAAAGAAACTAAAATAGCCAAAACAATTTTAAAGGGAAAAAAAAAGAATGAAGTTGCATTTAAAAAAAAATTAAATACACAATAACAGTGGAATGTATTACAATCCTTATTACACATATAGAGCACATTTTTTGTATCTGTATATAAAGTATGTTCATGCCAATTTATGCCATCATACATGTACTTTTAAAATTTTAATATTTAATACAAAGCTACAGTAATCAAGACGGTGTGGTATCAGTGGAGGGTTAACACACAGATCAATGGAATAGAATGGAGAGTCCCAAAGTAAACCCACCATAATGTCACTATTATGGTTTACATTAGGTGTCTACTAAAAGCTCATGAGTGAGACAATGCTAGAAAGCTTAGAGGTGACATGATTGGGTATGAGAACCCTAATCTAATCAGTGTGTTAATCCCCTGAGAGGGATTAGCTGGGTGGGGACTGTAGACAGGTGGAGTGTGGCTGGAAGAGGTGGGTCATTAGGGGTGTGCCTTCAGAGTACATATTTTGTCCTTGTTGAGCACAGTACTTTCTCCCCCCTCCCTCTCCTCCTTGGTTGATGTCCTGAGCTGCTTTTCTCCTCCACACCCTTCCGCGATGATGTCCTGCCTCACCTCAAGCCCAGAGCAATGGAGTCAGCCATGTATCGACTGAGACCTCTGAAGCTGTGTGCCCCCAAGTAAACTTTTCCTCCTCTAAGTTGTTATTGTCAGATATTTTAGTCACAGCCATGAAAATCTAACTACAAAATGGCCAATTGATTTTTGATAAGGGCACAAACCCAATTCGATGGACAAAGGACAGTTTTTTTGTCAAATGGTATTGGAACAATTGGACATCCAGATTCCAAAAAAAAAAAAAGAATCTGTACCTAAACCTTCTATGTTGTACAAGAATTAACTGAAAATGAATTACACATCCAAATGTAAAGTGTAAAACTTGTAGAATAAAACAGAGGAGAAAATTTTTATGAACTAGGCTTAGGCAAAGAATTCTTAGACTTGACCTGATGAAGCAGATTTCATCAAATGAAAAAAATGTTTACTCTGTAAAAGACATCGTTAAGAGAATGAAAAAGCAACCTAGGGACTGGAGAAAATATATGCAAATCACAAATTCAACAAAAGACTTGGATGCAGAATATATAAAGAGTGCTCAAAACTCAACAATAATACTAATGGCTTAATTAAAAATGGTCAAAAGAATTAGAAACTTCACCAAGAAGGAGGACAGGTGGCAAATGAGCAGAAAAAGAGGCTCAGCATCACAAGCCATTAGGAAATGCAGGTGCATATCACACACCTGTCAGAACGGCTAGAAGTTAAATGCTGACTATATCAAATGCTGATACAAACGTGGAACAACTGGAATTCTCCTATATTTGGGGCTGGAATGGAAAATGGAACAGTCAGTCTGGAAAACATTTGGCAGCTTCTTATAAAGTTAAAGATGTAATTTCTATGAGATTCAGCATCAACTCCTCAGTTATTTACCAAAGGGAATGAATCCACTAAGTCAGTGGTGGCCGGACATTAAGGGTGGGAGAGGGCTGGACTAAAGAGGGCTAGCACAGAGGAGTATAGGAGATGATGGTCTATATTCTGATTGGGCAGTGGTTGCAAGACTCCATACCAGTGTATTTTTTTAATATAATAATTTACACATGTATTAAAAATCATAGAATTATACATATACACACATATCCACAAATGTGTGCACACACATTCACACGTGCATGCATGCACACACACACACACACAATTGGGTTGAGTATCCCTGCATTAATTAAACATCTTGTACCATTTGTCTACTGGAAAGAGTCAGTCCTATTTCAAGAACGAACGGAGATTTCAGCTGGGCGTGGTGGTGCACACCTGTAATCCCAGTGGCTCAGGAGGCTGAGACAGGAGGATCGCGAGTTCAAAGTCAGCCTCAGCAACAGCAAGGTGCTGAACAACTCAGTGAGACCCTGTCTCTAAATAAAACACAAAATAGGGCTGGGGATGGGGGATGGGGCTCAGTGGTTGAGTGTCCCTGAGTTCATTCCTTGATACCCCCCCCCAAAAAAGAAGGGAGATTTCATCCATTTCCAGATGTTGGAAAGACACACTCATCACTAGAAAAGTCAGAAGTGAAGTATTTTGCAAAGAAATCCCTCCCCCTTCCACCCAATGCCTCCAATGTTTTTTGCCCCCACTCTACCTAACCCAAATGGTTGTCTTCTATCACAATGTGCCATAACTATGGGGACTTTATTTTTTTAGATCGTAGATGGGCAGTACCATCTCTGCAAAAGAAGCATGCTTATAGTTTTTTGTTTTTGCTGCTGGGGATGGAACCCAGGGTGTCACACATGCCAAGCAAGTGCTTTCCCACTGAGCCACACCCCAAGCCCACGTGTGAGCTTATGGACACAACAGGACGGAACGTTTCAACCTGAGGCTGACCACAGGACAGCAAGGGCCCATGGTGGTCCTGCGTTGACCGTGTCTCTGATTTGCCAGTGATCCACGGAGCTGCTGTTTCTGTCCCATTTGGGCCCCTGTCTTCTCTTTCTCAGGAAAGAGAATAGCTATGATAGCAACGCCGTTCCTGATAAACAGATAAGCAGATTAGGACTGGCAGAAATTAGGCCCCTCCAAGCAATCAGGCTGAAGATAAAACAGGAATTTAATGAAAATTGAAAATACAATCCATATTACGTAGCCATTAAAAATGATGTTTACCAGGAATTTGTAATAGCATGAAAAATGCTTGTATCACCAGATTAAGCAAGAAAAGAGCAAATTACCAAATTGCGAGTACAGTTGATCACAATTATATTTTAAAAGATGTCTAGTCAAAAAAATCAGTTACATACACTGTGATGTTGCCGATGACTGCATTTCAGAGGGAGGACAAGCCTTCCCCCAGCCTTCTCCACTTTAATCTCTATATCTCTAATGCTTTCTAGACGGACTGTGTTATGTCTAATTTAAATGAATCGTCAAACTTAGAAAATACAATGTCAGAACTTCACTGTTGAAATGCAATTGGGAGCCCGGGTGCCATATGTGGGAATCATCCAATTTTGGTTCAGCACTAATCAGGTCCCCCCAATTCCTTATGTGATCAAACCAACACTGCCCATGGCCCAACCCCTCCACACTCCCAACTGGCAGGCACAGGGTGGTGGCCGGGCACTCCCTCTGTGACTAAGTGCCTCAGCAAAGCCTTAGGGCAGGCTCAAGGACCTGCCACCGTTGTCAATGATCAGCTAGCTTGCTTTGGGCGATTTTGCCAAACCACACATTGGATCAAAAACCCAAACCTGCCTGGTTTCAACCCAAACCCGTCGAAGCCCTGGTTTCTCTATGGATCCTGTCTGTTCCATGAAACCGCAGGCTCCCTCCCCAGCCCAGCCCCCAGAGCTCACCCAACCTCTGTCCCTTTGTGTCTGGTGGCCCACTCTCTCCTCCAGCTTCTCCTGATTGACAGAGCCCACCTGTCAATCACAGGGCCTGCTCAGTGGCCTTTGAGGAGGTAACGCGGGGCCCCTGACATGGCCATTCTTCCGCTCAGGGCTAAGCCCTCTCCCAGCCTCCTGCCAAGCCCCCGGAGTGTCCTGCAGGCTTCTCACAATGCCCGGCCGCCTTCATTAGCCCCGTGGGTCTTCTGGGCCCCTTCCCAGTGCAAGGCGCCATTCACGCTCATCCCCGCCCCCCAAATTCAGTGTTAGGCCACCTGACCCCTGTCGGCAGCAATTTCGGTGACAAGGCTCAGTGTGGGAAAGGCCAGCGACACCCTTTCTAGGCAGATCAGGCCCCACGCGGCCTCCTTTGACCCTGCCCATCTCCTGCTGCTGCTCCCTGCTGCAGAGGGCAGGCCGGTGGGTGGGTGGCAGGCTGCTGCGCTGCCCTTACATTTGGGGTCCTCTGAGAAGATTCCAGAAAGGGCTCTAGCACCACTTACAAATGACAAAAGCAGTGAAAGTCAATGTCACTTGCAGTGGCACTACATTCTATTGGTTACAAGTGGGTCATCCCCAACTCCAGGGCAGAGGACATAGATGTCACCTCTCCATGGGAGAAGGGTTGGATAATTTGTAGACATGTTTAAAACGGCTTGGGATAATGTATCTGGGTGAGTCTCACCCCTCTGTGATTCATTGGAGCATTTTTTTGGTCACGATTCTTAAAAAAAGAAACCCAGGAGTTCCCAGGGGTGCCATTGAAGTGTTGATTATGGGAAAAGCCCCAATCTAACACTCCGACACGACTCGAATGACAGTTTGAACCAGGATAGCCACCAGCAGCAAGGTTTTTCCAGAGGGGCATAACGCACATTAGCACAGATATATGCCTGTTCCAGGTATGGAGGGGAGCAGCCACTTCACAGGGTACAGAAAATAGACAAGGCGTGGAATGCTTAGAAAACCGGAAGCTTGCTGGGTGTGGTGGTGCACACCTGTACTCCCAGAGCCTGGGGAGGCTGAGACAGGAGGATCGCAAGTTCAAGGCCAGCCTCAGCAACTTAGTGAGGCCCTAAGCAACTCAGTGAGACCCTGTCTCTAAATAAAATACAAAATAGGGCTGGGGATGGGGCTCAGTGGTCGAGTGTCCCTGAGTTCAATCCCCAGTACAAAAAAAAGAAAAGAAAAAGAAAGAAAGAAAAGGGAAGATTTCTAGCCGCCTTTTAATAAACAGCACCAGGAGTGGTCAAAGATTGTTCAGATTTTAAAGTCCGACCGGCCATGTGGCTCCAGGCAGGTGGCTTGGACTCTCTGGCCCCTCTTCTCTCCTCTGGAAAGCAGGAAGGTCAGATGAGGCCTCTGGGGTGAGCCCTGGTACCAATTCTCCATGATTTCGAACCAGGGGTAAAGCACCCAGCTCCGCAGGGCTTTGCCGAGCCTTCCAGCCCACGTCTGGGCAGAAAAGAATTCGAACAGAAGGTGGGTCTGAGGACAGTGTTGCTGGGGAGTGAATAAATCATATCCCAGGCCACCGTGAATTGATATTGCAAAGAAGAGAAAGGGAGGGAGGGAGGGACACCAGAATTCTTCTGCAATTTAGGGATTAAAAACCAAAAACACACTTGGCAATTATTCCAAGCTGGCAAAAGAGCCACGTGACAGATGGTCTTGGAAATCCCGAGAGCAGTTCCTCGACACAGCCCACATGGAATCCTGGCCAGAGGTTTCCTCCACGTCTGGATCAGTTCACCCCTAAGCAGAACCCACACAACACTGGGGTCTTCCCGAGGCCCCAGGAGGAGATGCAGAATCCCTTGCCCTGTGGGGAGGGAGGGGGTGGAAGAAGGAGCGTTATCCACAGGCCGTGGCATGTGTGGGAATATCACAGCAGATCCTATTGATATGTAGAATGATATGTGCTAAGAAATAAATGAATTAAAATCTAAACATTTTGTATTATTTTTTTCTGTGCTGGGAATTGAACTCAGGGGCACTTAACCACTGAGCCACATCCCCTGCACTTTTTATATTTTATTTTGAGACAGGGTCTTGCTGAGTTGCTTAGGGCCTCACTAAGTTGCTGAGGCTGGCCTTGAACTCATGATCCTCCTCCCTCAGCCTCCTGAGTTGCTGTGGTTACAGGCATGTGTTGCTGAACTTGGATGAACATTTTTTTAAAGACAGAGGGCAGGGATCAAGATCTTGGCTGAAGAACAAAGCAAATTTATCAGGCTAGGGCTGCAGCTCAGAGGTAGAGCATTTACCTAGTGTGTACAAAGCCCTGGGTTCCAGCCTCAGCACCACAGAGGGGATAAAGAGTGAATGCATAAAACAGATGGGGGATAGGGACTTGGTTCCATCTGGGTGTGGACCAAAGATTTCCCAGGATTTTTCTGCATACATCTAGGTTCATCCATATGGTAGGTGATTTTTTCCCCCAAAGATGGCTGAAAGAACATAGTCTTCTTAAAATGTAATGTCAGATTGGATCTATGTGCCCTCCCACTTGAATCCGGTAGCCTGTGATGATGGCAAAAATAGCATCACCTGATTCCTGAGGCGAGGTCATTAAAAACCACCAAGTTTCCTCCCGATTCTTTCAGGAGTTTTCCTCCTAGAATCTGGAGAGCATGCTCTGAGCAAGCCCAGGACATAGGAAGAGGTCCACCTGCAAGTATTCAAACCAGTAGCCTCAGCTGAGGTCCCAGCTGATAGTCAGCATCAACTACTGGCTGTGTAGCTGAAGGAGCTTCCAGAGAATTACAGCCTCCAGCCTTTGAGAGACCCCTAACCTTTGAGTCTTCCCAATTGAAGCCGCAGATGTTACAGAGCAGAGAGAAGCTGTCCTGGTTACACCATTTCCAAATTCCTGACACACAGAATCTATGAGCAAAATAAAATGGGGGTTGTTTTAAGTTGGTAAATTTGGGGATATTTGTTACACAGCAATAGTAACTGATACACCTCTGAATTGACCATAAAGGTTTATTTCTCAAACCATAGTCTTGGGATAGCCTACAACCAGAATGGGGGAAAAGGCTGATAAAAATTCAAGTTCCTGTCCCTCCTCCAGATACAAGGATACAGAATTTCTGGGGGGATGGGATCAGAAAAATTGATCTTTTTTAAACAAACACCTCCACATAATCCCCCCCCCCTTTTTTTTTCTAAATGAGACTTACTGAATGATCATCTCACCTTCTTCCTCTCTCTATGTGGTCCCTTGTCTGGTTAATTTTTATGTTGATGTTAAAGAACCCTGAGACTAGATAATATATAAAGGAAAGAAGTTTCTTTAGTTCACAGTTCTGGAGGCTGTAAGTTAAAGATTGGGCATCTACATCCAATGAGGACCTTGTGCTGCATCACAACTTAGTATAAAAGTGAAACAGCAAGAGGGGTGCTATGATTTCCCTCTGAAACTCGTGTTGAAATTTGATTATCATTGTGGTAGCAACATCTTGAAGGCCCCACCTCCCAGTACTACCACAACTATATTGAAACCTTAGCACCTTGCTATCTTTCCCTCTCTTACAGACCAACAATGTTTCTTCCAAACCTCCTGTGGCCACATGACTAAACTGAGATGTAAGGAGAAAAGTCACGTGGCAGATTTCTGGGAACCTTTCTTCAAAAACAACTGACACACGTCCTTTCACTGTTTTCCTACCTGTCTTCCATTCTGCTGGCTGGAATGTGGATGTGAAAGCTGGCTCCATAACAGCCATATTGGACCAAGAGGTAAGCTTGGAACTGGAGTTCATATATAGTTCAGTGAGAAGATAGCAGGATCCTATCAGAGTTACCTGGGTCTCTGAGGACTCCATGAAACAGCCACTATACCAACCCTTGCCTTCATTTCCCTACACTTCTATGTGTAAAGGAAACAAATTAGCTTCTTTAGGCCAATGTTACTTCTTCTTCCTTGCAACTGAATTTCATTTTAACTGGTACGAATAGCAAATGTCATGAGGGGAAAATCCCCAGTTGATTTGGTGTCCAGAACCAAACGCTTTCCCTAAGGCAAAGCCTAGAACAAGGTGAGGCCAGAAATCTGTCCCAGGTCACACAGGAGAAGCCCTCTGAAAGCCAGCAGGTACTGAGAGTCTAGCTGCAAATTCAGCTTTGTGCTGAAGGCCTCATCGGGGGGAAACTTGTATCTAATCACTCTATTATATGTTTATAATAATGGGGCCTATGTGCTTATGCTCAGCAACGTGATTACATTTACTCTCACAAGAAGTAAGAAATATAAGCAAATCATCTCGGAGGGGTGAGCGCATGGGCATGCAGCTACCAAGTGGAGGTGCTGGGGCTTCGACCCAATTTTTGGTGATCCCAAAGCCCAGGGGTGAACATTTCTATGACCTTCTAGAAACTGACTCTCTCTTCCATCCACCTGGAACCAGCTCTCTCTGAGGTGACACACCTTCTTCCTCCAGGGGACAGAAACTTGGGAAGCTCCCAAAGATCTGGCAGCTTCTGTGTTGGCAAGGGAACATGCTAGAACTAGCTCCTGCAAAGGGGCAGTGTCCCTGAGAGGGGTTTGTAAAGGATCATTGGTCCAGGGCTTGGAGAGGGCTGGGCTTAAAGTGCTATTGGCCTGAAGCCACTGAAGCCACCTGTGAAAGAAATCTGGGTGTGTGTCTGTGTCAAGCATGACAGGGAGTTCACCCAGCCAGAGGCGACAGTCGCTCAGGGGAATTTCTCAGCCTCCCCGTTTTCAAGTGAATGATTCCTAATTGCTCACTCTAGAAAGCAGAGGGCCCCTGTCTCCGTCACCTTCACCTCTACCCCTCTCTTGCAAACCACCAATTAAGAGGCACCAGAAACTACTAGCTGCTAATTAATACTAATTGACAGGGTCACTTAAAGTAAATGCTGTTTTAAAAGCCAGAGTGCTTACCCATTCCTCCGTTAAGTTGGGAAAGTCATGCCCAGGTCACCGGGCTGCCCTGTTGTCTCCTGTCCATTGCGTTTCGTTCCCACTGCATGTCACCCTGATGGGCCTGCTGCAAAGGTGGTCGACCCTGGCATCCTTGCCAAGGATGTGCCCGATGTGGGGGGTCCCAGCAACTTCCTCAGGAAAAGAATCCACACCGACAACAAATAGGGAGAGGGCGCTAGAGGGACAGTGGGGAGCAAAAGCCCCCCAGATCTCTGGGCCTTGTCACCCAGTCTGGACACACGACTTGTATGCGAAGGACCGAGGAAGTCAATCTGTGATGGCCACTCAATGTTTCCGGCTCTCTGTCTTCCAAGAGCATGGTGGAATTGCACTCCCTGGCCCCCTGTGGTTGAGCATGGCCACGTGACCTGTCATGGCCAAGGAGTTATGAGCAGGAAGTGGTGGGTGTCACTTCCGGGCCAGGATATTTCATAACTGGGGTGAAGCCTCCAGAGTTTGGTTTCCCTCTGTCACAATGGATGGCAAGATTTCTGTTTTTCTTCCTTCCTTCCTTCTTTCCCTCCCCCCTGCCTTCTCTCTCTTTCTCTCTTTCTTTGCATGCCTATGTTTATTGTGGCACAGCTTACAACTGCTAAGATACAGAGTCATCCTAGGTGAGCAGGGCACAAAGGCACATGCCTGTAATCCCAGCAGCTCAGGAGGCCAAGGCAGGAGGATCACAAGTTCAAGGCCAGCCTCACCAACTTAGCAAGGCTGTAAGCAACTCAGTGAGACCCTGTCTCTAAATAAAGAATAAAAAGGGCTGGGGATGTGGCTCAGTGGTTAAGTGCCCCTGAATTCAATTCTCAGAACAAAAAAAAAAAAAGAATTGGCCTAGGTGTCCAGTTACAGATGAATGAATCAAAAAATGTGTTAGACATACCCAACAGAGGACCACTCAACCACAAAGAAGAATGAGATTTTGTCATTTGCAATGCGATGGAGGGACATGGAAGACATCATGTTAAATGCATAAAGCCAGACAAGGGTTGCATGTTCTGTTTCATACGTGGAAATTAAAAATGTCAACCTGAACGTAGCACAATGGTTTCTAAGGACCGAAAAGATTGGGGAAGGAGGATGGAAAGGGGATGGCTGGATGTGATCAGTGAACACTCTGTGCATGGATGGAAATGTCAGTCAACCCATCACGATGTACAGTGAACACGTGTGAATAATGATTTTCAAAAAGAAATGTTAAAGATGGTTCCCAGCCCAAGCCTAGGCCTCCAGCTGCAGCACTGTCCACTGGACTGCATTCCTTGGCAATAATCTTTGTCTCCTGGTTCATCTCATTCTCGGTCATTCCTGTAGTTTTCTATCACTGCCACACAAATGTGAATTGTATTATTAAAGCAACTCAAATTCATTCTTGTGTACTTCTGGAAGTCAGAGTTTTCATGCCCATGGATGGGCTAGAATCTAGGTGTCTGTGAGGTGTGTTCCTTCCTGGAGGCTCTAGGGGAGAATCCTTTCCACTTCCAGCTTCAAGAGGCCGCCTGCATTCCCAGCCTCGTGGCCACCTCCTCTATCTTCCATGTCAGCAAGGTTGATTCTCTGGCCACAGGTCATAGCTACCTGTCTGACCACAGCTGAGAAATGTTCCCTTTGCAAGGACCCCTGCAATTTATCTGGGTCCACTTGAGTAATCCACCGTAGTGTCCCCACTGTGAAGTCCTTAGCTTAGTCAAATGACACATTACTTTTTTTTTTTTTTGGTACCAGGGATTGAGCTCAGGGACCTCAGCCACCAAGCCCCATCCCCAGCCCTATTTTGAATTTTATTCAGAGACAGGGTCTCACTGAGTTGCTTAGGGCCTCATTTTTGCTGAGCCTGACTTTGAACTCATGATTCTCCTGCCTCAGCCTCCCAAGCAGCTAGGATTACAGGTGTGCACCACAGCATCTCACTGACAAATGACCCTTTTGCCACATGTCACGTTCTAGAGGTTAGAACATGAACACCTCTTCAGGACTCTCACTGTGCCTACCATGGTGCCATCTCAACACCTGCAGAACCCCAGCCAACCCCAAACGGGCCGATTGAGTGTGTCACAAATAGATCACTGAAAAAATAAAGGGCCATTTCTTACAGTGGTTCAGCCCAGCAATTGCCACAAGGGCTCTTAACTGCTTAGTGTTTGGGGCAATTTTTCTATTTGGGAATTCTTGTTGACATGCTTGGGGGGATTACAGATCTCATCCAACACTGAACATGTCCTTAGTAGTCATAGTCATTCCCTGAGGCAGATTGGGGGTGTCTTTACTGCCATCAGTAAAGGGCTGAGGATGTGGCTCAGTGGTTAAGCGTCCCTGGATTCAATTGCTGTCACTCTCTGTGACGATCCTCTTGGCCACCCTCGTGGAAGAGGACCCATTTCAGCAGCCAGCATCTGTGGCTCATGCTTTCAAGCACCATGCCTGGCTTGCTCAGAACAATGTCACATCAGATGTGGCATCTGCGGAGTTCCATTCTCCACAGTGACTCAGTTGTCAGGAGGGAACTCACTTCCACGCAACAGTGGCTTCCGAGGACACTCCCAGGCGAGCTTCCCCAGAGATCCCAGGAACCAAAGGCTCATGACCCAGAACCCTGAGCCCCAGCCATGCAGTGGATGAAACCAATTGAAAACCAAGTGAGGAGGAAGGACACTGGGTAGGACCCCACAGGTAGGACAGAAGACTGGTGGGGACAAGTCACACAGTGTCTAAGTCCTGAGTTAGGGCATGGCCCTGTCTCTTTCTACTGCATCCATCTGCACTTAGGACGTTAGCGCTGACATTTGAAGTTGACAGACGTCTAGAAGGTTCCTATGGCCAACAATGTGCCTTCTCTCTACTGGAGAGATGCAGAGAAATGGCCACCTGGTCACAGCTGTCCTTCTCCAATGAACCACTGTTCTTATTTGCATTTCTTAGGCTAGAAGACGCAGGGGACTAGAATGAGTGTCACCAATAGGTGGCCGAATATTGAGTGTCTCATGAATATTTAGTTGATCATGAATATTTAGTGCCTCAGGTGCCTTAAATATATTTAGTGCCTCATGAATATTTCGTGTCTCTTGTATATTTAGTGCCCCGTGGATGCTAGAACTCTCTTGCGGTTTCTGTCTCTGTTCCCTCATAAACTGTTTTGCATCTAACATTTTTGCCATTACGTATCAGTGACAATGTTCTCCCACCTGTCTCTTCGTCTTCCATGGCAGAATTGAACATTCTCAAACAGTACTACAAATGCACACTATGTCATTCATAGCAAAAATAAACTCTCTCCTTGGTCAGGATTTGTCACCTATTTATGAGTGTTCAGAGGACACAGGGTGACGGAGCACGCTGTCCTACTTGATGACAGGAGCATCTCATATAATCTATACAGCAGCCCAACAAGGTAGGCCTTGTTATCCTTACTTTACATAAGGGAATAGTGAACCACAGAGAGGTTTAGAAACCTGCCAGAGGTCACACAGCTTGTAAGAAGTGCATTCAGAATTTGAATTCAGATCACTTTTATGTTCCTCCATTATATTGTGCTTTGGGGTTTGGATCTCCACGGGGAGGTGGGTGACATTTCACATCAGTTTGATGCTTCCGGTCTTTTCAGCTTCCACTGTGATCCAATGGCTAGCACCATTCAACCCGGACTATTGCAGTACTCAGTTTGTTCTCTCCTGTTCAAATGTGGTTTCCAGAGCGACCATTTAACAACACGTTATGACACTGATAACATCATACCCCCACTTACACCCTCCATTGAGGCCTGGGGATGTACATCAAGGCTAGAGCACTTGCCTAGCATACATGAGGTCCTGGGTTCCATTATAGACCTGAAATCAATCAATCAATCAATCAATCAATCAGTTCTCCAATGGCTGTCCTTTGCTCTGTGAATAAAGATCCAAATCCTCACTGTGACCCACAACTTTCTACCAAGCCTACACAGTCTGGCCTCTGTTGACCCCATCAGCCTTTCCAAGCGCTGTCCCCCTCACTGTCTTTCTGGCGACACAGTGACCTCGATCATTCCTCAGATGTGCCACATGACCTTCCAGCATGGGCGATACACACATGTCAGTCCCTCGGTCCGCAGTGCCTCCCTTCCCTTCTCCCCACCCAGCTCCCTGGTTTACAAATCCCTTTCCAGCAAAGCACTGAAGTCAACTCATAATTATATTTGCATTCGTGTAAATATTTACCAGCCTTTTCTGTGACCTGCAAAGGCTTTGCCATCACGGCTTTTGTTCCCCTCTGACCCTCTAGTGCCCTGTCCATATTTGTTGTTATCCATGTAAATTCTTTTCCTGAGGAAGTTTCTGGAATCCCTGAATCAAGCACAGCCTTGGCAATTCTTTTTCTCTCAAAGAATCACTTCACCTGCAACCCAAACCCATGGTCACTTGTGTCGTGTGACTTTGAGTGGTCTCAGAAATACCCTTCGTCCTGTTCTTTTGCTGGAAAATTCTACCATGGCAAGAGATCATGCCTTTGGTATAGAGTCTTCTGTGAAAATACAAATATTTCTGGGAGGACTTTCACATAAAGCCATAATTCACTTAGCATCATATTCTGGTCACACGTATTGAACACCTACTGTGTGCTAGAGACTATGCTACCCATATGACATGTTAGTTTTCTCTTGAACCATAACTAATTATCCCAGTATGTAGAGACTTAAAACAACAAATATTTATTTTCTCCCAGTGACTGTGGTCCCGGAATCTGTATGTAGGTTAGCTGGCCCTTCTGGGGAGGGGCCACCTCCAGGGTCACTCATGTGGCTGCTGTTGACAGACCTCAAATCTCCCTTGATTGGTGGCTAGAACGTCAGTTCCCAGCTACGTGGGCTCTTCACTGGTCAGTTCATAGATGGCAACTTGCTTCCTTCAGAGCCATCAAGCAAGAGAACAAGACGATGAAAACTTAGCCCTTTCCTAGCTGAACCCCACAAGTGACACCCCATCACTTCTTCTATATTCTATTTTGATTCTTTTGTTCTCTCAACAGCCTTAGAATGGACTTTTATCTTCTTTTCAAAAGGGGGAAAGCCAATTCAGGAATGGCGTGATGATTAAATTTTGTGTGTCACTTGACTTGGTCAGATATTACGCTACATGTCATTGTGATGGTGTTTTGTGTATGTGATGGACATCTATAGTCAGTTCACCTTTTGGTAAAAGAAAACCCTCCATAGTGTGGGTGGGCCTCATCTAATTAGTTGAAGTCCTCAAAACCAAAGCGGGTTTTCCGGAGAAGAAAGAACACTGCCTCAAGACTACAACATTGATCTTGCCGGGGTTTGTAGCCTATGATTTCCTCTACCGGGTCCCATAATCATATGCACCAATTACTTTACAAATATACATGTGCATACATTGAAGGGGTTAAGGACACATTATCCCAAGATTATGGTTCCCTGGGTCCCCTGACATATTACATATTTTAAGTTGATAAGTGGCAGTTGCAGGAAAGACTGACCTCCCCTTTGTCCCCTGCAGCAGGTCATAAGACCCTCACGTGAGAGGTGCCCTTCCTAGACCAAGAAGATAGCAGCATCTTTATCTCTCAAGATGGGGGGATACTGAGAGCAACCCAAGGGAAAGGGACTTGGTAAGTGTCCCCCACTTACTCCCCTTAGCCCATACCCTTTGTCCCATCACATATTTCTACCACTTTCCACCCTTCACCAAACCTAGTACAATAACACCCAGATTCACACTTTCCTTGGGGTCTTCATTTCCTTATGAAAACTACTATGTCATGTAAAACTTCTATTAAATAAATTTGTACACTTTTCTCTGATAATCTCTCTTTAGTCAATCTCATTTTCAGGACCCCAGCCAGAGAACCTAGGAGGGTGAGGGAAAAGCTTTTTTTCCCTTCCCCTACAACACACACACACACACACACACACACACACACACACTATTGGTTCTGTTTCTCTGAAGAACCCTGACTAATACAGTAAGTTTTCCCAAGTCACGTGGCTGGTAATGGCAAAGCAGGGAGCTGGGAAGAAGGCATGAGCATCCATTCAACAAATGGCAGAAGCAATATGGCGGATGGCACTTTCCAAAAATGGCCACCACAATATATCCCAATCTATAGGCTCTTCTTATAATGTGATGTTGAGGCCTTTCTTATGAAGAGATGGGGTCTGTGTCCCCTCCCCTTGAATGTGGGTAGGTATGTGATGACCGCAAAAAATTCACTACTTGATTTCCAAGCCAAAGTCTTGAAAGGTGACATGGAGGTGTAGCTCAGTTGGTAGAGTGTGTGCCTAGCATGCTCAAGGCTCTGGGTTCCATCCCCAGCACCACTCACACAAAAAAATGTTGGCACCTCTTCTACCTATTCCTCTTGAGATGTTGACACTTGGAACTGAGTAGCCACACCACGAGGCAGCCCAAAGTAGCCCATGCAGAGAAGGCACCTGGCAAGGTCATCCATACATGTCCTATCTGATGGCCAGCATCAAATACCACACATGGAGCTCATGACCCTTCAGATGATTCGAGAATGAGCCTTTGAGTCCTCCTAACAATGATTGCAGCTACTCCAGAATGAAAACAAGCAGCCCCTGTCAGGCCTTGTCCAAATCCATGGCACACTGAAACTGAAGATGATTGGTGTTTGAAGTCACTACGTTTGGGGGTGATTGGTTGCTTAGCAATAGATCTGGCCACACAGGAGACCCAAGGGATACACCAGTGAGCCAGGTGGATGCATTTGGTATTTTGTGTCAACTATAACAAGATACCATAGGCTGGGAACATCGCCAACATAAACATGTTGCTCACAGTTCTGGAGGCTGGGGAGCCCAAGGTCAAGGTGCCAGCAGAGTCAGTTCATAGTGAGAACTTTTTTCTTCCTTTTTTTTGGTGGTGCTGGGGATTGAACCCAGGGCCTTGTGCATGTGAGGCAAGCACTCTACCAACTGAGCTAGATCCCCAGCCTGAGGCCTCTCTTCTTGACTTGTAGATAGCTATCTTTTTTCTGTGTTCTCATAGGACAGAGAGAGAGGGAACAAGAGACTGCAAGAGCTCCTGTCTCCTTATAAGGACATGATCCCATGCATCAGGGCTTTACCATGACCTAATCTCATCCCAGAGGTCTCACCTCCTAATATCATGTCACTGGAAGTTGGGGTTTCGACATAGGAATTTGGTGGTGGGCGGGGAGGACACAGGGAGTTCAGTCCATAGCAAGTTTACATTCCAAACGAGAGAGACAGCTCCTAATCCCATAAACAAACAAGTAAATAACTTCATTGATGCTTCAGAGAAAAATCAAACAGGGCCATGTGTTCCGGGGGAGCTGCGGGACCTGGTGGCCAGGGACAGCCTCTATGAGGCAGTGCTGTTTGAGAAGTGCATGACGGGAAGGGGCAGAGGCACAGAATGCAGGAAGAGGGGATTCCCAGGTAAAGGGGCAGCAGGCTCCAGGTTCTGACCCAGGACACTCTTTGAGTGGCAGCTCTTTGAAGAATGGAGCAGCTGGGAGGTAGCAGAGGGCGCCAGGGCTCTGCCCCACAGCCTGCAGCAGGGAGGCACAACTTGGTTTATTGATAGTGACACGTGGGACTGCTACATTTGTGGCCTCCTGGCTAACCTGTGGAGAGTGTGCCAAGCAAGGAGTCCCTGGGGAGCTCGGAGTCAAGGGTCAACATAAGAGCTGGGTGGAGCAGAGTGTACTCCTGGCCTTGGGAACAGAAGGAGGAGGACGGGAGGGCCCCCATGCAGATCAACAGGCTCTTTCTTTGGTCTAAGCTCAGCAGAGCCGGGCCTTTATGTGGAGCCGGAGCCCCAGGGAAACTCTCATGAAGGGGGGGGGCTCAGGACTAGGTAGTCTGAGCCGCCTTCACCAGGCCGGGCGAGGAGGTTACTGCTCCCATGTCAGCTGCCCAGAATCTCATCCCTGGGGCCTTCCTTGTTCCTGGTCATACGCCTGGTATTTGATTTGGGCCTCTCTTGCATTGATTGAAAAAAGAAACTGGGGTGGGGGATGGCAAGGCTGGAGTGGGCCAAGGTGACAATGGACTAGTGAGCCACAGGGTGGGGTGAGGGGAGGAGTAGGGCAAACACCCGTCCTGCACTTCTCAAACAGCACCGCCTCACAGAGGCTGTCCCTGGCCACCAGGTCTCACAGTTCCCCTGGAACACATGGCCCTGTTTGATTTTTCTCTGACTGTAGCTCGGCTACAGTCTCTGGACACCAGATTCCCAATGTCATGGACACTGTGGAGCTCATCTGTGTGTTTTACATCCCCACTGTCTTGTGCAAGGCACATCTGAGAATTTCCAGGAATTGACCTTGCCACTCAAAGACCCTGCTAGTGTACTGTGGAGATTTCCCTCTTGGAGTCTGTGGGAATTTTGAATTAATGCTTCCAAAGTTGCATCCCCGTCAACAGGAAAAGGGTAGATCAATTGTGGTATAGTCATAGAATGGAATATCACACAGCAATAAAAAAGGACAAATGTCTGAGATCTCAGTAACATGAGTAAATCTTACAGACATCCTACTCCATGAAAGAAGCCAGATACAAAAGAGGAAATGCTGTTGGAACCATTTGTATGAAGTTCAAGGACAAGCGACACCCACACATCACGTTAGAATAGTGGTTGTTTATGGGGCATAGTCTAGGAGAGTGTATTGACAGAACCTTCTGGGGCAGGTATCAGAATTGGTTTAGATCTTTATGTGAGCGAAGGTTACACATGTCTATACATATGCGTACATACATACATAGATATACATTCATCAGTTATACATTGAAGTAAAATCTGTGCCTCTACTATATCCATGTTACACTTCCAAAAAAATATGATCTGTTAATGAACTCAGGAATGTAGGGACTGCTCAGGGAGCCAGGTTCTGAAGGAAAGGAACTGAGGAATTCAAGCTTCATTCTCAAAATGAACCTTTTGGGGCTGGGGATGTAGCTCAGTGGTAGAGTGCTTGCCTTGCAAGTAGAAGGCCCTGGGTTCAATCCCCAGCACCACAATAAAACAAAAAAGAACCTTTTTTGGGTAGATGCTCAGAAAGTGTTTCTTTCCTCCTTTTTATTGGTTCTTTTTAGTTATACATGACAGTAGAATTCATTTGGATAAATTACGTAAGTGCGGACTGTATCTTATTCTGGTTAGGACCCCATTCTTATGCATGTACATGATGGTGGGATTCACTATGGGGTATTCACATAAGTACACATGGAAGCTGACCCACAATAAGGGCAGGAGGGGAAGAAAAGCTATTCAATAGATTAAACACAGGGGAATGGAAGGAATGGGGGATAGGAGAAGGAAAGATAGTGGAATGAATCCAAAACAATATCCCTAACTATTTATATGAAAAAGGAACTTTTTCTGGCACTTGTCCCCCATCTCACTTCCTGTCTTGTACACAGCTTGCAGAGGGGCTGCCTTTGAGCACAGAAGCCAGGAAGCCCACCAACAGTAATAGTCTGTAACTGAGACTGTAACAAAGTACCCTGGTGCTGTAACAAAGTTCTGTGGATAGGGTGGTTTATAAACCAGAGATTAGTTTCCCACGGTTCTGGAAGCTGCAAATCTGAAATCAGGGTGATGGCATGGTCGAGCTCTGGTGAGGGCCCTCTCCTGGGTTGCTGATTGCTGGCAAGAAATCGTTGGGTAGTGAATGGCAACAGTTCTCTGGGGTCTCTTTTCTAAGGACACTAATGTCACTATTCGTGAGGGCTTCACATGCATGACATCATCACCTCCCAAGGGCCCCACCTGCTAATACCATCACACTGAGTTGACATAGCATGACTCATGGCACCTGAAATCCTATGGGAATGGGGGCCACAGGCCTTTGTTGTCTTAACGTTCTGTGGGATGGCCTTTGGTGAGCTTTGCCTACCACCTCCTCCTTGCTGCAAAAAGCTGGCTTCATCTACGTGACCATGGCCTTGCCCCCAGAGCTCTCCAACGTCACTCATTTGGCTCCCTGAACACATTTGCTGTTTTGAATGAACGCCTCAGCTTTCTCTGGCCTGTCAGTCTACCTCCCTGCTCCTCTCACATACAATCCATCCACTACAGACTCACACACGCCACCCCTTCCAGGAGGGACTCTAAGCGTGCTCATGAAGACACAATTTGAGGAGGTCCCAGGGCTTCTTTGTATCTTGAAGCCAACAGGAAATGAAAGACTGAAAAATGAAAGCGTGGGGGAATGTGTCATTCAGCAAGTGGCCCTCGCCCTGGCCTTGTAAGCCAAGGCGAATTAAGAAGCAGGGAACTTTTTCTGAGCAGCCCTGACATTTGCAAGGGCAACGGCTAACAGCACTTGAACACCCTGGAGAAGGATGGTGGAAATAGGCAGGACTTCCCAAATGTCTCCTCCAAATTGACCATCTCACAGCCATCTTACCGCACCAGCTTGGAACTTGGTGCAAATTGGTAAGTATCGATGTGGAGCGATACCTAAGAAATACAGGACATAGTTTCACCACTGGAGTGTGTGTGTGTGTGTGTGTGTGTGTGTGTATATATTTTTTTTTAATTTTCTTTTAGTTGTAGTTGGACACAATACCTTTATTTTGTTTATTTATTTTTATGTGGTAATGAGGATAGAACCCAGGGTCTCACACATGCTAGGCAAGTGCACTACCACTGAGTCATAATCCCAGCCCCATGACATTGACTGAATGGAAAAAATGGATAGTCAACTTCCAAATAGTCATGAAATATTGAACCCACTGTGTGCCACCATGGTCTTTCCCCAAATCCCTCATTAAAATGACCGTAATAGGGGGAAAAAAAAGAGAGAGAGAGATCTAGATGTGTGCAGTGGTGCATGTCTGTAATCCCAGTGGCTCAGGAGGCTGAGGCAGGAAGATCACGAGTTCAAAGCCAGCCTCAGCAACAGTGAGGCACTAAACCACTCAGTGAGACCCTGTCTCTAAATAAAATACAAAATAGGGCTGGGGATGTGACTCGGTGGTCGAGTGCCCCTGAGTTCAATCCCTGGTACCCCCCAAAAAGATCTAAATACATTAAAACAAAAATAAAGTGAGAGAAAAATGCATCCACGAAACATATCATTAATGGTTCAGAAGCCAGAAAGCAAATGGATAAAACATGACTGACTGTTGAAGAAGCAGTAAGACTTTCCTTCCTCTCCCAACTAAGTCATTGCATTGCATTCCCTTGCCCAATCTGAGCCTAGGATTCATTTTCTGGAAGGATTGAATGTGAAGAACTCTAGTTTTGGTATACCATGTTCGGTTGACCACAAGGGTGTTTCCAGAGTGGAAACAGCCAATAAATGACCATTGTCATTTTAACCTCCTATGTTTTGGGGTGATGTGTCAATAACTAACCAGTCAATAACTAACACAGATAGTAAACTGTGAATATGGAAAGCTTGGTGCATTGGTTAGCTTTCATTACTATAACAAAATACCTGAGATAATCAACTGAAAAAGATAATAGGTTTATTTTGGGTCACTGTTTCAGAGGGTTTCAGTCCATGATCAGGTGGCTCCATGGCTTTGGGCCGGTGGCAAGGCAGCGCATGTGGTGAGGAACACATGGTAAAGTGAAACTGCTCATTTTATTGTCAGGAAGCAAAGGAGAAGGAGGAAGGGGCTGGGGTCCCACAATTCTCTTTGGAGGTGCACCCCAATGACCTAAAGACTTCCCACTAGGCTCCACCTCCCATTAGCACCACCCTGGAGGCCAAGCCTTTCGAATGCAGGCCTTTGGGGACAATTAAGATCCATACTATAGAATGTGATATCAGAAAACTGGAGATCCTGCATATTGGAGAGAGGTGAGGGACATCCTCACTTTAATACCCAAGGGAAATGCTAGATAGGGCAGTGGGCAGTGGTCCAGAGTGGATCCCGGGCAGCTGTGGCTAGAGCAGGAACCCATGGGATTCTGGGATGGGGTTGTCCAAGAAAAAGAAATCAAAGCAGCTGAAGTATTTGTTTGAATGTATTCAGAAGAGACATACACTTTTCTGGAGGGTAAATTCAGAATAGGTACACAGAAAGCTGAGCAAACAAAAAAGAGGGATGACATAAATATTAACTCTAAGGGAAACCAAATTTTATACTGCAAGGGACATGTATTCAAAGCATACTACATGAGACAGTCGTGAATAAATTAACATATTCTAAACACTGAATACTGATTTAACAAAAAAAAAATTGTGAGGCAATTTTATTAGGATAATGGAAGCAACAGACAGTATATAGGTGTGCATCTGGTGTGTGTGGGGTGCTTTGTTTATTAAGTAAAAAATTTGTTCTAGGATTGCCATAACAAAGAGCCAATGACTGAGTGACTTAAACAACCAAAGTGTATTTTCTCACACTTCCAGAGACTAGAAGTCCAAGACTGAGGTGTCAGCCAGTCATGCTCCCTCTGAAGGTGCCAGAGAAGGATCTGTCCCAGGCTTCTTTCCTGGCTTCTGGTATGTTCCTTAGCTTGTGCCAGCCTCACATGGCTTCTGCCCCACGTGTGTGTCTGTGTTCAAAGTGCCCCCTTTTATAAGAACAGTAGTCCTATATATTAGGGGCCTGTCCTATGGTATGACCACATCTTAATGACACCTGCAGTCACCTTTGTTATGTTTATTTTAGGAGAAATAAAAAGGTGAGAAGAGAGAAACAGGAAAGCTCTAGAAAGAAAAGAGGAAACGGAGAGAAAGTATGGCCAGACACAAAGACACAGGGCATTGGGGACAGTGGTCGCATGTTTACAAGATTCAAAGAGACTCAGGTGGTCCTAGGAGGACAGAGTGTGTACACAGGTCCTGGGGCTTATGAACTTAAACATCTTTTTTTTTTTTTTTTCTGGCTATGGTTATTATTAGCCTACAGGAGTTTCTGGTCCTGTGCAGATCACAGATGAGTAGTCATCCCTGCAATGGTGGAGGAGTGGGTTTAGTCAGCTTTCTATTACTGTGACAAAACATCTGAGATAAATAACATAAAGGAGGAAAAAATTATTTTGGTCATGGTTTCGGAGGTTTCGATTCAGTCCATGGCCATGTTGCTTCAGGGCCTAGGGTGAGGCCAATCATCATGGCAGAAACACATGGTGAGGGAGCTGTTCACCTCATGGTGGCCAGGAAGCAGAGAGAGAGAGAGAGACAGAGACAGAGAGAGACAGAGAGAGACAGAGCACGCAGGGAAGGGGCCAGGGACAAAATAGGGCACACCATCAAGGACCCACTCCCTCCAACTAGGCCCCACCTCCTAACTTCCCACCACCTCCAATAGCCCATTAAATTATGAGTTAATCAATGGATTAATCCAATGATAAGGTTAGAGCCCTCCTGATCAGATCACCTTCCAAAGACCCCACCCCCCGCTCTGAACAAGCCTGCAATACATGAGCTTTTGAGGGACATTTCAAATCCAAATCACAAGAAATAACCACATTGGCATGTTATTTAGAAATATGGAGGTACATATGAGCAGAAACAGATCAGAGTCAAAAGTGGTTTCCCCTGGAGTACAGCCAACAGGCCTCTGCCTTTCCTGAATAAGCCCCAAAGACTGCATTCCTGTTTAAAACATGTGCATCTCTCACCCTCTTTGATTATCACGCTGATCGATCATGTGTCATTACAGTTTGACTACTCATCTGTGATCTGCAGGGGACCAGAAACTCCTGAAGGCTAATAATAACCATAGCCAATATTTGCATAACGCTTACCATGTACTCACCACTCTTCTAAGCAGCTAAATACCTGCAAAGGAAGTATTAATGATCATCCACCATTGATGATGACAGAAATTGAGGCCCAGAGAAGTTAAGTCATTTGTCTAAGGCCACACAACTAACTGGAAGAGCCCAGTTTGGGCCACATTACTTCTCCCATTTCTAATTCACGTTGGCCTTCCCTGCACTGAAGTATGGGTTCATGGCCACAGGTGTACTCTATCTGTGAGAGGTACAAAGTGCAGACTCAAGGAGCCTCCTCTACCCATCTTTGATGAGGGAGCAGGTCTAGTCTTTCTCTATTTCTGGGTTGGCAGAGCGTCATTATGTCTGCACAGCTCTGCCATCTGGGCCGCCATGTTGTTTTCCAGGAGTCCACCTCACCCTGTTGTCTGCAGCCAATTGAATTAGAAAGGGGCCCTGACCCATGATCAGCCAGTCAGAGGCTAATGTAGGAGCCAGGGCATGGCATGGTGGCCAAGACAGACTGACCAGATGGCTCCTCCATACTGGGGGATGTTTCAGCCATGGCCACAGCTGGGGGAGTTGGACAGCTGGGAAATGTTGGCAGAAGGGGCAGAGAAAGAAGCCAAGCTACCTCACAGCCTCAAGAGGGAGATGGAGAGATGTTTGGGGGTACCTCAATGCCTATGGCCAGTGTTCACTCCCAAACCTCAGGCTGCCTCACAAGCACCCCCTGTCCTCCTGGGACCATCTGAGTGTCTTTGGATCTTGTAAACACACTACTTGTGTCCTCGATGGCTTGCTATAAGGCACCTTTTAGATTAGTGCTGGCCAATAGACTTTTCTGGGATGATGAAAACATCCCACATTTGTGCCATCTAAGATGGTGGCCCCCAGCTATGTTGCTCCGAAGCATTTGATAGGTGGCCCGTGTGATGGAGGAACAATGATATTTTATTTTAGTCAATTATTTAAATAGCCACGTGTGGCTGACAGTTACTGAATTGGACAACAGTCTTTTGATCATCTGATCCATTCCCTCTTTTGACGGGTGCTTCTCTTGTTATGTCTCTTTCTTATCCTCAAGTCACCACCCAGCTATAGGACACAGCCTCACAGGGGTATGGGTAACTGGCCTCTTGAATTGGGAAGTGGCTGCTTCTTAACAAGAGGCCCAGGAAGACTCTCTGAAGCCCTCCTTTCAAGGGCTTGTGGGTAACACATAACAGGGGATGGGGCTAAAGCAGGAGAACAAAGAAACCCCGGATTCAGAACCACCTGTCTGATTTTAGGTGCCTCCTTGGGAATCCAGTCCTGCTACTTCCCAGAGTCTTGGGCCTTCCAAACCCTGCTCTCCACCCACTTCCCCTTGCTATTCCATCAGCTAATGTTTCCATCAAGATGGTCTCATTCCATGTCCCAGTCCTTTAGATCTCTCTGTCCCACAGTAAATGGTGACTTTTGATAACTGTGGATCACTTTGCTCAATGGGTAAGTCCCTGGGAAAGAAAGGAGTTGACTGTTTCCAAAGCCGTTTTGCTGAACTACATTTCCCAGCCCTCCTTGCAATTACGTGTAACCATGTGACCTTGTTCTGGCCAATGGTGTGTGACTAGAAAAAATGGCTATCACATTCAGGTCTGGCCTGTAGAAAGCTCCTGTTCTTTCCCCTTCCACAGCTTGATACAGCTAAGTCCATCAGAGCTACATGTTGGAAGGGACGTAGGTCCCTGAATCACCCTTGGAGAGGCAAGCCTTCTGTCCTTCCACAATGCCCATTTTGGACTTTGTGTCAGTTATAAATAGTCTTCTGTAGTCATCAATCACTGGGCCTTGGAGGCTTCTTTGTTATAGCAGCCAGCATTTCCCGAACTACTACACTCCCAAGGAAATGCACTTCCTCCAGAGTGACCCCTTGTGCTGTGGATGGTGGGAATGGAGGTCATTTTGACAGACTGGGGTGGGGGGGTGTGGTCTTATCAGTTGTTATCTAAGACCCCCCACCCATTCACCTATGCTGAGCTCCTAAGGGACTGAGTCTGGCTGGGGCCTTCTGGCTGCTTCTCACACCCCCATAGCTGCATCCAGAGAGGCTCATGCTCCCTCCCCCTCCTCTCTTTGGATGCTGAGTGGAAGGTTTCTAACTGTTGCCCACAAGGGAATGGAATCTCTGGGGCAGCAAAGATCACAGAGCCATGTGTACCATCCATGTAGAGACTGACGGCCTCCAGCCTCCACATGGACTGTACGCAGATGTCATGGAGTCTACTTCTTGGTTCTCAAGCTGGACCAGTAGGCCTCACCACAAGAGTCAACTTAGTGCCAGAGATCTCATGTGACTCCTTCAATGTGAGCAGCAAGGAGAAAATCAAGTATACTGAAATCACAATTTGAGCGAGGCCCGAGGTGGATACTTCCTGGCAGAGGGATGAGACACTCAGCCGAAATTTCTTGGCTCTGAGAGTCATGGATGAAGGGTCCAGAAAATTTCTGCCTTCTTAACCCAACTAGGCAACACAGAGTAAAATCAGGCTTGAGAAGGGAAATATTGAGGTCACTATGGAGCACAGAAATTTAAGGGGTCCTGGGGGTTACCCACATAGATGGTTCTAGCAGTTGGATGGGAAGGGGGACCTGGGCGATCCAAACCTAGACACAGAGTTGTGTCTGGTGGCCAGTGATGGAAACCTCAGTGCCGGGACTGGGGGTGGAAAGAACTAGAAAGAATTCCAAGAGGCTTAAAGGAGTAAATTAAGGCCCGTGGGTGGTGAGAAAAGCTAGAAGAGCCCAGGAGAGGGAGGAGGAGAATCAGGAGAGAGGGGTGCCTAGGAGCCACATGGGACAGTGTGCAGTCCCTCCTCAGGACTGGTCAGCCTCATGGGGCAGCTAGAGGACCAGAAGGGTTAGGGGCATGGAAAGGCCATGGGATCTGGTGACACGAGCTCAGTAGTGGCCGGCAGGAACACAGCTATCCCAGAAGGACACTCGCTGGTTGGCAAGGGGAAGCCAGGTGGAGAGTCAAAATTTATGGCAAAAAAGGATGAATGGCCCCTGAGGGACTGTGAGCTAATTGTGTCACGTGGTGTGCCTCAGGCAGGGACACTGTAGCAGGACAAAACAGAAGCCCGCTTGCACAACCTTCGGTAAAACTGGAGAATTTATGGGAAAAACATGAGGCTCTCTCTGAGCTTCAAGGACAGGAAGTTCAGCAGCCCTCCTGGGACCGGAAGCAGCAACTGGGGAGCCCGCAGGAGCCTTGACTGCCAGGCTCGTGCCCAGGATCCCTGACTGCTGCCTTCCCTCCAGCTTCCTCTTCCCCCCTCAGCCTTTTCTGCTGCTTCGTGCAAACGTTGCACAATGGCTGAAATGTTCGAGTGGCCTTCTGGAATGTTCACTTCTGTCTTCCCAACGTCCAGAACTGTGCTTGGCCCAAAGCACCCTCTTCCTCCCAGCAACCAGAAAAGACTTCCTAGAACTGCAGAGAGCCTAAGTCCACATTCTTAGGAGAGCATCTGATTGGTCCAGTTGGGTCAGGAGTCCATCCCTTATCCAATCAGCTGTGACCATGGGGAGGAAGGATGCTGTACCCTCTGGTCCTACCCAGCAGGGGCTGCGGAATGATATGTTTGGGAAGGAGGTCTGAGAAGGTCTTTGAAGGAGATATACTCTGAAGTTTTTGAAAGCTGAAGGCCCCTGGCTTTGCCTAGAACAGAAAGAGGCTGAGGTCAAGTTGTACTTTAATGGTGGCCAATGAACAACTCCACGGAGGCCATGAGAAGTAAAGCATATGCATCCCCAGGCCAACAGCATTCCTGATGGTGAACCCAGCCCACAGGTGCCACCGAAAGTGCTCATCAGGGCCTCGCAGATATTCAGACTTTCCAACCTGCAGTGTCAGCGGGGATATGGCCTGACTCCTTGGTTTCCTTCAATTAGAGTCACACATGATGATAAGAAGGCTGAATAGAAGAGGACTGTGGGGGAGGGAAGCAAAACTTGCCCTTCTTGCCATGACTCTTACTTCCCATGTGATACTTGTATTAGGGAGGATCCCTGCGTTTATCCATGTTCTCTTGCCATAGCAAAACACCTGCAACCGAGTCTTTTATAACAACAACAACAAAGAAGTTTATTTCTCAGTTCTGGAGAATAGGAAGTTCAAGAGCGTAAGCCCAACTTTCACTTACCATCTGGTGAGGGCATTCGGGCTGCATCATGACATGGCGGAGATATCATAGGGAGAGAAGCAAACGCTCTAGCCCTGATCTCTCCCCTTTCTTTTTCTTTAAAGCCACTAATGTCATCTTCTGGCCTCTTCAGTCCTGATTATCGCCCACAGGCCCCAACTCCAAATACCATCGACGTATGTGTGAGGATTGTCTCCAGCCCAAGAACTTTTGGGGAATAATTCAAACTATAGCCGTCCTAATAGGAGGCAGTTGGTATAGTTTGGGGAAAAAAAAAAAAAATATATATATATATATATATATATATATATATATATATATATATATATATATATAAAGATGTGGGGGGTAGGGAAACCGCTAATAGTACAAGAAACAGGAATTATTGGCAAGGGAAGTGGTAACACCTGTTGAGAGCCACAGCCTAAGGGGCCCCAACAAACTTCCAGCTGATTGGCTGACCGTGGCCCCAGCAAACTTCCAGCTGCCAGCTGATTGGCTCTTCTGCAGTGATGCTCATTGGGCTGTTTCTCCGTCCTTTCAGGCCACGGAGCTGCTCATTGGGGGACTTTTTTGGCTCCGCCCACACGACCCAGCCAATCGGCCTCAAGAGTGGGAGGAGTGGGGGTTGAGAGGCTCCGCAGAAGCCATGGTGGCAGTTGGGCTCTGAGGGAATTCCTGGGGAGCTCCTGTGGTGCCACATGTGTTCTAAAAATAAAGTTCATTTCTGCTTGACAAGTGGCTCGTGAATTGTGCCCAGCCAGACTGCGGCAATCACCCTAGGACCAGAAGCACAAGGGGAGGTTATGGCTACCCAAACCTGCAAGAGGACAGAGTTCAGTACAGAAGGGTACCTTAAAAAAAGTAATGATGCCTGTACAGTGACCATGCCTACAATCCCAGCATCTCAGAAGGCCAAGCCAGGAGGATACCAAGTTGGAGGCCAGCCTCAGCAACTTAGTGTCTTAAAAAATAAAAAGGACTAAAAAGTAAAATAAAAAAAGAAATATAAAGGGCTGGGGTGTGGTTCAGTGGTAGAACGCCCCTGGATTCAATCCCCAGTAATGCCAAAAAAACAAAACTAAACCCAATAGTGACCTTCAGTGAAAGGATCAGTCAGCCCAAGTAAATGTCCCAGGGAGGAAGTTGGGAGACACCTTGCCTGGATCTCTGCTGCCTTAGCATCTCTCTCTCTTTTTACAAAAAGTTTTAATTGTAGATGGACACAATACCTTTATTTTGTTTATTTAGCCTGTTTAACCCAGTACCTGACGCATGCGCTCTGCAAGTGCTCTGCCACTGAGCCCCAGCCCCGGCCCTCTTGACATCACTTGATAAGTCTTCCCCGTTGGAATTGGCCAATGGGAGCCAGAGGGCGGGGACACCTTTGAGAAGACAACACAGGGGTAGCTTCTTCAGCCTCAGGGGAAGGAGGAAGGCGGTGGAAAGAACCCAGAGGGGTAAAGGGCAGAGGTGAACATCTGCTTACTTATTGGGGGCGCTCTGCACAGTGGCCTTCTCCAGGGCGAGCCACTCGACTCCTTGGCCTTTTGTCTCTGGCGCCCTGCTCAGAGGACAGTTCATGCTTCCAATCCATCTCTGACATTGGCAGTGCGCTGGCAGGTGATGACATTGAGCCGAGGGAACAGGAATTCCTCCTAAGGCAAAGGTTTGCAGGATGGAAGAAAGAAAAGAGAGAATCAGAACTGTCTGAAGATGAAGTTGAATGATGCTCTGGTTATTTTGGACCTTCTCATCAGGAAGTATGAATAACAGGCTCAGCTTTCTTCTTCCTCTTTATAATGGCCTTCATATGGGCTGGGATGTAGCTCAGTGGCAGAAGGCTTGCCTAGAGTGTGTGAGGCCCTGGGTCTTCCCCCCTCAATCCCCAGCACTGAAAAAAAAAAAAGAAAGAAAAAGAAAAGAAAAGAAAAAACTTCATACTGGCAATAAAAACCATGATAGCTGGGCACAGTGGCTCAGGCCTGTAATCCCAGCAGCTCAGGAGGCTGAGGCAGGAGGATCATGAGTTCAAAGCCAGCCTCAGCAACTTAGCAAGGCCCTAAGCAACTCAGTGAGACCCTGTCTCTAAATAAAAAAGAGCAGGGGGGCTGTACCACTGTGGCTCAGTGGTAGAGCACTTGCTGAGCATGCGTGAGGCACTGGGTTTGATCCTCAGCACCACATAAAAATAAAACAAAGATATGTGTCTGCCTAAAAGTAAAAAATAAATATTAAATAAATAACAACAACAACAACAAAAAAAGGACAGGAGATGTGGCTTGGTGGTTACGCTCAGTACTTGGTACCAAATAAATTAATTAATTAAATAAAAACCACAATAACTGATGGGTCTAAAGTTTCCTCTCTGGTTAATATGCATTGTCTCTCCAGGGGCCCTCAAAAGCCCTGTAAACCATACTGTATTATAATCCCAATTTTTTTAGATGGGTTTTCACTGTGGCCCTGGCTGGCCTCCAATTCCTGAACCCCAGGATCCTCCCAAATCAGCCTCCCAAGTATCTACAACTCCAGACATGCCATGTACTGGCTCACTTCAATTACATAGGCCAGAATCAGAGAAGTTAGATAGCTCACCCAAGGTCACCCAGTGAGTGTTGGTGAGATCACAGCTGGGATTTCAAGTCCATTTCTACTATTGCTGGGACTCTCCTGCCCTTCTGTGACATTCTTAGATACAGTCCTTGGTGCACAGGTAGTCCAAATTTGAGAACTCCAGCCGGGTGTGGTGGTGCACACCTGTAATCCCAGCGATTTGGGAGGCTGAGGCAGGATTGTTTCAATGTCAAGATCAGCATGGGCAACTTAACAAAACACTGTCTCAAAATAACAAACTAAAATTTAGGGTTGCACTAGCGCATGCCTGTAATCCCAGCAATTTGGGAGGCTGAGGTAGGAGGATCGTGAATTTGAGGTCAGCCTCTGCAATTTAATAAGGACCTAAGCAACCAAGTGAAACCCTGTCTCTAAATAAAACAAAAAGGGCTGGAGATATGGCTCAGTAGTTAAGGGCCCCTGGGTTCAATTCCTGGTACAAAAAAACTAAAAGGGAATGGGGAACATAGCGCAGTGGTAAGTGCTCAGTTCCCAGTACTAAAACAAATGAACAAAAACCAAATTTGGCTGGACCAGGGCAGGAAGAGGGGAGGAACCCAGCAGAACACAGTGTCCCTTTGTTTTCTACTGCCACCTCCTGGATCAACACCCTTTCCTTCTCTCTGTTCTTTGCTTCAAATACAGGCAGAAGTGGGAGGTGGGGAAATGCCCTCCTGACTCTGCCCAACTGTATAAAACTCTTGAATATCCTCCAAACAAATTCACTGAAAAAGGAAGGAAATTCTGACATATGTAACAACACGTAATTGAAGCCACGTTAAGAGAAATGAGCTGATCCCCAAAGGACAAATACTATATGATCCCATTCACCGGAAGTCTTTAGAGTAGGCAAATTCATAGAGACACAAAGTGCAATGGTGTGTGCCAAGGTCTGGGGGTTTGGAGGGGATGAACGTGAACTTATTGTTTAATGGGGACTGAGTTTCAGTTTTGCCAGATGAAAAAGTTCTGGAGATGGTTGCACAAAAATGTGAATGCTCTTAATGCTGTCGAACTGTACACTGAACATGGTAAACATTGTGGTGTGTATATTTGCCACAATATTCCAGAAACAAATTCAGTATACATTTAATGAGCATCTATTGTGCTCTGCACTAGGCAACTGAAGCCAGAAAGCATCGGGCTTACCTTCAAAGATCTGTCAGTCCTGTTGGGCAAAAAGACATGAATGTATTCAGTGCTACGAAAAGCTCAATAGTGGAGCGTGCACGGGCTGCAGCCCAGCCCAGGAGCAAGGGCAGAAAGTCCTTCTAGAAGGAAGTAGTATTTCCAGGAACTACATGGCTTTATTGGGCCGGGAGTGGGGTTGCTAGGAACACACAGAGATTCCACAGCCAAGAAATAGCAGGAGGAAACATTTAGAGTGTGAAATAGCATTCTTCAAAGCTTCCCTTTATTTGAGGGGATGTAATTTAACCTGTATCTCCTTATTATATACTAATAGGTCTATAGCAGTGCTTCTCAAACCACCTGAAGTGATGGACCAGATTTTACGTGGATAGATAGATAAGAAGATAGACCATTTTTCTTTAAAAATGTTCAGTCTATCATCTACAGACCTATTACAGAAGTCATGCTGCATGTGACATACCATAGAATTTCAAATTAGTTATATTTCCTGTTCAACAGGAGTCCATCATGTGCCTAGATGTCACCACAAGGTCAAGTTGTTTTCAAAGTTTCTGAATTGTTTCTGTCAATTTCTGAGCTTATCTCACAATGGACCGGCAGTGGTCCACGGACCACACTTTGAGTAGCATGGGTCTATAACATGGTCATTCTCTTAAATGGAAGCCCCAGATCTTTTCATTTTGCCCACTTGTTAATTAGCTAGCATGTTCCCAGTGTTTTGAATATGGAAGGCTCTGCTGGTATTAAATATTATTATTATTAGCCTCGTGTCCAGTACAGTGGATGTCATTTAATTAGAACTGCATAATAGGCAAATCTGCCTTAATTGGCTGGGATGTGGCTAAGAAACCATTTCATGTCTGCTCTGCGCTCTCTATTCTGTGGCCATCACATCACGTTCTCTGGCGATGGGTCATTTTGGAGACCTTGGGCAGGGTTCAGGGAAGGTTATCTGGCTACTGATTAACACTTAATTAGCACCTTTTTCATGTAGCACAGCAGTGACTTTGTAAATTTTAAAATTTCAGGGGACCACTTAATGTGGAATTAAAGTACAAGTGCAATATTTAAGATGCATGAAATTGTTTTACGCATTACAGCATTAACTAGCTCTTAATTTATGCAGTGCATGCCAGCAAAGGGCAATTAAAGTGTAGCAGGGAAAAAATTATGGATCTCTACGTTGTCCTGTCTTTTCCTCTAACGATGCTTTTGACGGCTTTTGTACATTCATTTCTCGGCTACTGTTCTAGATTTAAGAGTACTGGTAAGTTCCGAAGCTTGTTTGCCCCCACAGGAATCGGCATTATCTTTAGGCTGAAGTTGTCATCAACCAACGTTTCCCTTCCAGGACTTATAAATCCAATCAGCATCAGCGATTGGTTGGGATAGAGAGAGGCATTAGCCAGAGCCAATGAGATGTCAGAAGACATTCGCTGGGACCCTATGGGAAAGCCATCTTGACTGTGTCCTCCTTGGTCAATGTCAGAAGGAGTTCTTCTCTTTTGTCTTGGCTGATGTGGTGTGAGGATGTGAGATCTGGAACCGTGGCAGCCATTTTGTAAACAGCTTAGAGCTGCAGGGGAGCTAGTGTTTATTTGGGGCATGAATCCCACATCATAGGAGGCTGTATGGCAACATAAAAAGAAACCAAACTCTGGGAGACCGTGGATTGAAACTTGTCTGAAAGCAGTCTGACCGTGGACTTTTTATTTTTTTGGCGGGGGGTACCAGAGATTGAACCCAGGGGTGCTTAACCACTGAGCATCATCCCCAGCCCTATTTTGTATTTTATTTAGAGACAGGGTCTCAGTGAGTTGCTTAGGGCCTCACTAAGTTGCTGAGGCTGGCTTTGAACTCACGATCCTCCTGCCTCAGTCTCCTGAGCTGCTGGAGTTACAGGCGTGCACCACCACACCCAGTTTGTGTTGCAGCCTACGAATACACTGTGCACATTTCCACGCCCCTTTCTTTATAAGGGATGCTATTTCCTTCTCCATCCTTTAAGGCCAAGTCAGAGTGACACCTATCTAATCAGCTTGCCTGATCTGAACCAGGCTCCCCTCCCGGGGCCGCTCCTTCAACAATGCCCTTGAAAGTGCCAAGTGGCAAGTATGACCCTCTATGTCCTCTGCAAGGACCTCAGTAAGCCCTTGTTTCTGTTCTCAGCATTTCTGTTACACCTGGCACAGTGAGTCTGCAAAGTGCCAAAAACCTGTTCCTAGAGAGGAATGTTAACTGTATTGAGACGGTACAGTCAGAAGAGGCCACTGAACACCAGAGCGCATGCGTGTCTTAGCTGAATGCTGCAGCTGGGTGGATGCATCATGGGCCCCCACAGCTGCACGGAGCAAGGAGGACTTGAGATAAGAAGGGGGGGGCAGTCACAAAAACAAGCCCATTAAGATATTTGTCTGTCTCTGTGTTTACAATTTACATGGGTGCAGACTCCACGCACCAAAACACTAGGGAAGTAAAGTACACTTTTCCCTGTCGCCTGCTCCTTGCCACACCCCTGTGGCGTTGATTTGATCTGATCCCCCTTCAGGAAAGTCCTCTAGCAGATATGGTCAACGGACAGCCTTTCCTAGAGGCTCCTGGCCAGGGGCTGAGTAAGGTGGTGAGCAATGGCCATCTCTGCCCATCTCTGGCTTACTTTAATGGGCACCTTGGTTCAATTTGCAGTTAAAAAAAAAAAAAAGACCTATGTGTGTCTTTTTTTTTTAACTGCAAATTGAACCAAGGGGAGCTCTACCCCTGAGATACATCTCCAGCCCTTCTTAATTTTTAAAATTTTGATATACATAGGATCTCGCTAAGTTGCCCAGTCTAACCTCAAACTGGTGATCCTCCTGCTTCAGCCTCCCAAGTAGCTGGACTTCCAGACATGGGCCACTGTGCCTGGCTTGTGTTTCTTTTTATTTGCTGTATAGTATTCCACAGTATGAGTAGCCTCTTGTGTACTCAATCAATCTTATACTGATGGGCTTTTGGGTTGTTTCCAATTTCTATTACTAATAATGCTGCTAAGAATGTGCCAGAAGTGGATTCCAAATAATAATAAAGTGAACATTGTTACAGTTAATATAAACCATGCACAATCAAAGGCGAAAGGAAGACTAGCCTTAACTAGGCCTCATTTCCTGTGTTGTGATGCTTTGACATCTGTGCCTTGCTGACCCTAAAAGAGCTGCCACATCTCAGGCTTAGCCAATTCCTATAGGTAGAAGCAGCTGGCCCAGGAGATTGCCTTGAAATGCAAACCACGCAATCCAGAGCACGGCCACGCCCCTAACCACATCCTTTAAGTATCTGGCCAGGTACCAGACACCTAGATGTAGACCTTACACCCCAGACAGAGAACCCTGAAATTATTCAGACTAGTCACTCTGGAACCTGCTTATATTTCCTAGCTCCATTCCTTCCCACAGAGACCACAGTAAAAGCTCTTGTCCATGATGTCCCTCATCTTCCTCTTTCCCGTGTATCCCACCCCTGCCCTGTGCCCAGCGATCCCCTCCTGATGGGATCTGTGAGTGTAGCAAACTACCTTTTCAATAAGCCAGGTACCGTAGTACACACATGGAATCCCAGTGGCTCAAGAGGCTGAGGCAGGAGGATCACGAGTTCAAAGGCAGCCTTAGCAACAGTGATGCCCTAAGCAACTCAGTGACACCCTGTCTCTAAATAAAATACAAAAAATCTGGGGAGGAGGCTCAGTGGTTAAGTGCCCCTGGGTTTAATTCCTGGTACCCCCCCCCACAAAAAAAATCAATACAAGTTGTCTTCTGATCTATCGGCCTCCACATGCGTAAAAACTGATAAAAGCCTGTATTTAAAAACAAGACCCAGTATTAACAAGGTAGAAAAAAACCTTCTTGTTTTCCCCAGAAGGTTCCAGGATGCTTTCATTGGTGAACCCTTTCTAGGCATAAATAAAGTGCTAAATGTGCAGTGTTACTTAAGTTAGATATAAGAAAGAACTTTCTGCTAGTAAGCAAATCCACCCCCATGACCCTGTGTCTAGGGCATCTTTCAACAGGTGTCCCAACAACCCTTGTGAGCAGATGCCCCACAGAGCACAGGCAGGACCCAGTCTAGGAAGCCCGTGTCCCTGGCTTAAGCTTTAAGGAAGCCACCACTCAGGGGCACTGGGCCACCCTGTGCTGCAGGAGGGCAGGAGGCTTCCTGGGGTGGGGGTGCGCTCCTGCGGGGAGTGATGTCATTGTCACCTGAGCCAGGGAGAGCCTGCCACCCACTCTTTGCTGCCCCGGGCCCTGGGCGGATGACGTGGGGCACCTGGCGGAGGCTGGCCAGTGTTCCTGGCTGCCCGTGGGAGCTGGAGCCTGTCAGCCACAGTGGCAGCCAGGGAGGACATTTCTGACACCAAACCCCAGGGGAACCCGCCGAGGAGCTGGGATGTCATTACTTATTAACGATGGGCCTGATCCCCAGCCAGGCGGCCCAGGGAAAGAGCCTGGGGGAGCACAGCCTCCCCTGCAGCCTCCCCTGCCAAGGGGTTAAGGCTTGCTGGGCGGGAGGGAGCCTTTGGGGGGTCAATTGTCACATTTTTGCATGTAAGAGGGACCCTTCTGGATGTCTTAAGAGGCAGGACGGCTTCTCCTCCTCTCCCCTCCCCCATGCGTCTTCTGTCCTGCTGCCCCCTCAGGTTTGAAGCAGGCTAACCCAGGGAATGTGGGGGACTGTGCCGAGAGGGGAAAGGACCCTTCGAGAAGGCACACGGCCAGAACCTCGGGTCTAACGAATGCCCCCAGAGAGGGCCTACCCGGGCACAAGGAGGCAGGCAGCAGCCAGAGTTGGTCATGAAAACTGGCTATGGCCTCTTTCTGTCCCTTGGAAGGGTGCTGGGCCCCAGGGCCACCTTTTGGGTTCAGCCCAGTAATCCCAGGTGGATAGAGTGGGTCACCTGTGCTGTTGCAGGTCTGACCCCCAAGGAGGAAACGGATGCTGAGGTTTAGATGAGCAGAGAGGGCAGTGAGTGTGTGTGTGTGTGTGTGTGTGTGTGTGTTTAGGGGGCACTTTTAGGGTCAGCCACTGGGAAAAAGGGGACTGGAGATTGGTGTGGGTGGCCCAGCAGGGTGGGGGGACTCTACACAGAACGCTGCTGGGGTGAACTTGACAGTTGTTGGTGGCCTTTGTAGCCTCTCCTGGATCAGCGCCTAGAGGCAGGGGAGCTCTGCGGACCTCCAGGGAGGGCAGATTTTGCAGCCAGCTCTCCAGTCAGCCTGCTCCTGCTTCCTGCATGATGGCACCAGGCCCTCCCCACCAGGCCAGGACGCCAGCCTCCCCGACAGAGGCCACCCTGACCTCTTCTCCTCCTAGCCCTCTTCCCCTCCCTCTCCCACTCCTCCCCATCCTTCCCACCGGCCTCCTTCTTCAGGGTCTACCACAAAGGTTTTCGGACTTCTAAAGGCCAGGTGGGCTGCAGCAGCACTACCCTGGCCCAGGTCAGGGGACAGGGAAGCCTACTTTTGCTCTGAAATGCTTTGTGATCTATAAAGGGCAGTTAGCCAGGCGCCGTGGCGCACACCTGTAATCCCAGCAGCTTGGGAGGCTGAGGCAGGAGGATTGCTAGTTCAAGGCCAGCCTCAGCAACTTAGTGAAGCCCTGCCTCAAAATAAAAGGGTTGGGGATGCAGCTGATGGTAAAGAGCCCCTGGGTCTTAATTCCCAGTACAAAAAAAAAAAAAAAAAAGCAACTTCAGAGCAGCACCCTGGCCTTTACAAGCGCAGAATATGCAACTCTGGTTTGTCCCCGTGTGAAGGGCGCCCTGGGCTTGATTCCTGAGCGGTTCTGCGTGCATCCAGCTGCTGGTGTGTGAATTCCACCTCCCTCCAGCGGCACTAGGAGGTGGGCGAGTGTCACCACCGCAATCCCCGGGCATCTGCCGGCGGCCACCTTCCCTGCAAGGCGCTGCTGGAGCTTTTAAAAGAAGAGCGAGCTGGAGGTGGCCGATTGACAGGACAAGTTATATGACTACTTTGCACAGCGTGCTCAGAGCCTGGCCTGCAGACTTCCTGTTGTGGGGACCTGGTGGCCCACAGTGTGTAAGGGACTTAGGCCTTCAGCTGCCTGGAGTTATGGGAGGCTACGGAGATGTACCAAAAAGAATTCAGTAGTTTTGCAGAACCAAATTGACTTAGGTTGATTGCAGCAGCCTAACAGCCAATCAAATTCCCAAACCTCATCAGCTGTGACTTCTTGCGGCCCTGCATCAATAGCCAGGGTGCCTCCATGTTGTCTCATGGATGCCATAGGAACCTACCACTGCACCCAGGAGTTAGTCCTCTGCCACCAGGAGAACTAAGGGCTTTTTATTTTCCCCTTTGGTACCAGGGATTGAACCCAAAAGTGCTTACCTGCTGAGCCATATCCCCAGCCCTTTTTATTTATTATTATTATTTTTTTATTTAGAGACAGGATCTTGCTAAGTTGCTTAGAGCCTTGCTAAGTTGCTGAGGCTGGCCTCCAACTTGAGATCCTCCTGCCTCAGCCTCCTGAGCCACTGGGATTACAGACATGTGCCACCATGCCTTGCTCTAAGGTCTTTCAGAAACCCTTTCAATACAGACTAGGTTCACAAATTAGAGACTGATGTCTTGCAGGGAAGAGGGAAGTTTAAAAACATTCAGACATGTCCACACCTTTTTTTTTTTTTTTTTTTTTGGCACTTGTGCATGACACTGCAAGGAAGCATTTATTAAGGGATGGTGTGCCTGGACATTGGGACAGACAGGGTAACTGAGCAACTTGTGCTGATGTGGTCCCTTGTGGGTCCGTGTTTACAATGCAAGCTGGATGCCATCACGACAAAACTAGATTAAGAGCACTCGCCCATCACACATGTCCTGCATGCAATCAGAAAATCAATGCAAAACACATTCACAAGGAGATGAGAGACATGTATTGGATGGCTTGGTTGCCATGGAACAGGAGAACCAGGGGTGTGCATCAGATTCTGAAGCTGGGTTAAATCTGTTCCCACAAACCGGGTGCAGTGGTACATGCCTGTAATCCCAGTGGCTTGGGAGGCTGAGGCAGGAGGATCACAAGTTCAAAGCCAGCCTTAGCCATGGTGAGGTGCTAAGGAATTCAGCGAGTCCCTGTTTCTCAATAAAATACAAAATAGGGCTGGGAACGTGACTGAGTGGTCGAGTGTCCCTGGGTTCGATCCCTGGTACCCCCTCTCCCCACAAAAATAGTTGAGGAAACTAAGACTCAAAGAGGTTGGGCCACAGTGAGTGAGTGAGTGAGCCAGTGGCCAAGAGGGCCTAGAATCCAGGTTGTTCTGCTTTGCCTGGAAGCTCTAGAGACTGTCAGGGAGCCCCTGGGGCCTCCTCAGGGCTGGTGAGGGGTGCCGGTGATGGGGCTCTGTGTCCCACCTCCCTTCCCCCACCGGAAACAGCGCAGAGTGACTTTTATCCACTTCACCTTGTCCCCTTCTCCCTCACCCACTTCAAGCAAAAGGCAATGAGCCTGGAAAATATTTTAAAACCAGTGTCTCACCACTGAACAGGGATGGCCAGCTCTTTGCCCTACCAGACAGAGAGAGAGAGAGAGAGAAAGGGGGGGGGGAGCTGTGTTCCTCCCAGGGCCACCTCCCGCACACAGCCAGCTGCACTCCTGAAGCAGATACAGTCCGACGAGTGGCTCGCTCGCTTTTTCGTCCCCTCGGTCCTTCTGGAACTCTAAGGCACTGAGACACAATGAGGTTAGCCCAGGTGCCAGGACCTGCGGAAGCCCCCGGGGTGCTGAGCACAAGCCAGGCTCCGGCGTGGGTTCTGGAGATGGCAGCCGCCACAGCCAAGCGTGTCATCTGGTCTGTGACTGTCTCACACTCCAGAGCTGCTCTCTGGACAGCCAGCTGCTCTCTGCTCCAAGGTGTCCAGCGGGGCTGCTCCCCCACATAGACCCACCCATTTTGCCGAGGGTGCGGTCAATGGTAACAGCGGAACCAGGGTCACAGTTAAATGACACATAATGCAGGTGGCAATTTATGCAAGAGGAATGCACTCTGCAAAATGGGGTCATAAGCATTCCAAAAGCCTGCATTTACTCAGCCTCCTGAACCTCCCGAGAGCGACTGGGAGCTGCTCTCACTGCCTTCCCCCCTGTGCACCTTCACTCAAATCTAGGTGCCTACCACTCTAGTTATGCATTGCTGCATAATAAACGATCCCCAAATTTAGTGGTTTCCAAGAAAACCATTTTATGACAAGTGAAGTATCCCTTATCCGAAATTGGTAGAACCAGCAGTGTTTCGGATTTCAGATTGTTCAGATTTTGGAATATTTGCATATGCGTAATGAGGTATCTTGGGAATGGGACCCAAGTCTAAGCACGAAGTTCATTTATGTTTCTTGTACAACTTACACACAGAGCCTGAAGGTAGTTTTATAGAATACTCTAAATATTTTTGGACATGAAACCAAGTTTCTGTACTATGTACCATCAGACTTGTGATATCATGTCCATGCTCAAGAAATTTCAGGTTTTAGATGATTCAATCAATATGTAGCAAAGAAAATGAACAGACACTTCCCAGAAGAAGAAATATGACCGGTCAACAAATATGTGAAAAAATATTCAACATCTCTAGCAATTAGAGAAATGCAATTAAAACTACTCTAAGATATCATCTCACTCCAGTCAGAATGGCAGGTATTATGAAGACAGACAACAATAAGTGTTGGCGAGGATGTGGGGAAAAGGTACACTGGTATACTGCTGGTGGGATTGCAAATTGGTGCAGCCAATATGGAAAGCAGTATGGAGATTCCTTGGAAATCTGGGAATGAAACAACCACTTGACCCAGCTATCCCACTCCTCGGTCTACACCCAAAGGAGTTAAAAACAGCATACTATAGGGACACAGCCATATCAATATTTACAGCAGCACAATTCATAACAGGTAAACTGTGGAACCAACTTAGATGCCGTTCAGTAGATGAATGAATAAAAAAATGTGGTATAGATACCCAAAGGAATACTATTCAGCCATAAAGAAGAACAAAATGATGACATTTGCAGGTAAATGGATGAAGCTACAGAATACCAATGCCAAATGAAATAAGCCAAAAACCCCAAAAGGCTGAATGTTCTCTCTGATACATGGATGCTGACTCACAGTGAGGATGGGGAGGGAAGAATACAAGTTCGCTGGATTAGAGGGAGGGCAATGAAGGGAAGGGAGGGGGAAAACGTTTCAGGTTTGGGCGCATAGGAGAGTTTGGACTCAGCTAGGAGATTCCCCTGCTCATCATGCGGCTCCTGCTGGGAACGCTCTGCACTGTTGGCAGGCAGCCTGGCTCCTCTGGAGGGCCCAAGATAGGCAATGGCTGGTGCCATCTCAGGGCCTCTGTATGCGAAGTCTCTGGTTGGTAGGCAGACTTCTTCCGCGGTGTGTCTCAGAGTGAGTGTTAAGACACAGGCTGCAGAAGCCGTGGTGACGTCACTCCTGCTGTATTCTGTTGCTCCAAGACATCGCAGAGTTCATCCAGATTGAAGAGAGGGGACGTGGACTTTCAGGAGGGTGGGATCATTGGAGGCCATCTTCAATCTGCAGTCACCTCAGTGCTGGCAGGGATGGGCTCTGCTGCTGATCTACACATAAAACCACACGAACAATGTCATTTCGTTCCCTTTTGATATCTGCTGGGTCATGTCCATATCTGGGCATTAACTTTTTCATTTCCTTAAGTTACACGGAAAACTTTGCCTGAGAGGATGGGGACATAGAAATGGGGCAGGACAGAGCTGCTGTCAAGAGGTGATATTGGGCTGGGCACGATGGTGCACATGTGTAATTCCAGTGACTCAGGAGGCTGAGACAGGAGGATCAAAAGCAGGAGGCCAGCCTCAGCAACTTAGCAAGACCCTGCCTCAAAATAAAAAATAAAAAGGGCCGGGGATGTGGCTCAGTGGTTAAGCACCCCTGGGTTCAATCTCCTGTACCACCTCCCCCCAGAAGGTGATATTGCATGAGAGTTAAGATCCAGGAGGGAAGGAATCACACCATACAACTAGGGTTAGACTGGTGGGGGTGACGGAGAGCTCTTTTCCGGCCGCTGTTGAGAAGGAATGGACTCAAGATTAGCTTAGCCTGGGCTCCCCCTGTAAGCAGATCCTGAATCAAAGATTTGGGTGCAGGGAGTTTATTGGTGAGGTGATCCCCGGAAGCACAGGAAGGGGCTGGGGAGACGAGGTGGGCGTAGGAGAGAAACCAATAAAGGGTTCATTAAGCAACAGGGAGGCAAAAGGGGTTCAAGGCTGCTGGGCCTCCCAGGAGACTGTACAGGACATACCGTACACCCTTTAACTCTCAGTGACATGTCTGAAATATTTGCAACATGATTGCAAGAATTGGGGTTTGAAGAGGGGGGGGTTTCCCTACTGTCTCAGTTTCTCAGAAGGCCCCAGCTCTGTAACACGTGGTTACTGCATGCAAACCAAGTGAAGACGTGGCTTCTACCGTGGTCTCTTCTTGACAGATCCTTAGCATTACCTATATGCCCCAGGGTGCCACCGGCCAGGAATGGGAATACCAGGACTCTGCTCATTGCCACATGCCCCCATTCTGTTTGGCCTAAACGTGTGTTGTCCTGTGTTGAGATGGCTGACCTTACTCCTCTGACTGCCCTCTGTTAGGGGGCCTTTTCAACTGTTCTGGTTCTAGCATCAAATGTAGGCTGCCTACTTAGGATGCTTTGAGTGTAATAGAAACCTCCAAGACAAAATGACAAGGGAATTTATTATTATATAACTAGAAACCGCAAGGCCGGAAGGGCCCTGAGATGGATACTTTAAAACTCCTCTCTTGTGATCCTCTTAGCTCTGACCCCTTTGGTGTCTGTTAGTTTCAACCTCCAGTGGATCCCCAAAAGGCTGCTGTGATTCCAGACATCACATGTAAATATACAACCTCCAGTGGCAAAGAACTGTCCCAGATGACATTCAAAATACTGAACAACAGATAAAGTAGGGAGCTGACCAGTCCACCTATGCTGGGTCAGGCCTACTATGATGGTTTAGATCTTAAATGTCACTCAAAAGTCCATATATGAAAAGCGTGGTCATCAACCTGAAGCACTATTGGGAGGTGGTGGAATTTTAAGAGGCAGGGTGTAGGGAAAGGAAGTGACGTCATTCAGGCGTGCACTCAAGGGGATATTGGGAACCTGGGCGCTCTCTCTCTCTCTCTCTCTCTCTCTGCTTCCTGCCTGCTACAAGCACCATTCTTTAGTACATACTTCCCGCCATGACCACAGGTCCAAAGGCCACAGGGCCATGTGACCAAGAACTGAAGCCATGTCACAGCAATGGAAATGCAACTAACCAACCTGCTGGATGCCAGGAACGTTCCAGATGGTCTTTCATCAGAAGACTAACAAAGCCCCGCCCCCAACAGAAGAGCCCCTTGCCAACAAAGGATCACATGACCCTCCCCTGAACCCATTTCTGGGGGATTTCCACTGGTGGGGTTAGGATGGTGAAGCTCTGCCTCTGAACTGGGAATGAAGTCCCTTTCTTGCAGGTGACATGAATTCCATTGAGATTTCTTCCGCAGGTTGGTGGGTGGGGAGGTCCTCAATGTCATCTGCTTCCCAGGCTCACCTCCCACCAATATCATTAGCTTTCTATGCTTAATGTTTTTAATGAAATATATGTTTGCAATTTTTTTTTGGTATGGAGAATAGAACCTAGAGATGCTTAACCCCTGAGCCCCATCCCAAGCCCTATTTTGTATTTTATTTAGAGACAGGGTCTCACTGAGTTGTTTAGTGCCTTGCTTTTGCTGAGGCTGGCTTTGAACTCGAGATCCTCCTGCCTCAGCCTCCTGAGCTGCTGAGATTACAAGCATGTGCCACTGCGCCCAACTTCTTTGCGATTTTTGCGAAGTATGAAATGAGTCCTCTTTGGTTCAGTGAGGCCCATTTCACTGATGGACAAACTGAATACTTTTAAATGAGTCTTTCAGGAGAAACTAGGGTAAGGTTCCTGGAGGATGTTTCTGGATAAAATAGTTACTTCTCAGTAGCCTGTCTTTCTCCCTCCCTCTTACTCACATCCTCCCTCCTTTGGCTTAATTGATAGGCAAATTATTGAGTATTTGGCCAGACTGAGGGCCGGAAGCTGTTTCTAACCTGCAGATCTCGCCCTTTCTACCTGGACGAATCTGCCAGAGCCATCAGATAACCAGCCTCCTCTGGTGACAGGCATGATGGATTTCTCCCATTACTTGATATCAATGCTTTTGTTAGTTTGCATTTTATGCGGTGGTTTCCTCTGGGCGACTCAAGGCCTTTTGCAGAGTCTTATGTAATGGAAAATAATTCTGCAAGGTAGGCAAAGTCAGCAAGGCCAGAATACAGAAACGCAGTTCTCACACACATGTGCAGCAACCCTGCTGGGGCCATCTGTGTTGGGGTGATGACATTTGTGGCACTTCCAGATGATAAGAGGGCACAGATGAAGGCAGAGTCATGCAATTCCTTTACTGAGCTCTGCACAGGACCTTCTCCCTGTGCTTAGGCTGCTGGCTTTTAAATAAGAAAAGGGGGAGCCGGGCACGGTGGCGCACACCTGTGATCACAGCAGCTCAGGAGGCTGAGGCAGGAGGATCGAAAGTTTGAGGCCAACCTCAGCAAAAGCAAGGTGCTAAGCAACTCAATGAGACTCTGTCTCTAGATAAAATACAAAACAAAAAAATTAAAAAAAAAAAACAGGAAAGAAAGAAAAGAAAAGGGAGGCTTCTAAGAGAAAAAGAGGTCATAGAGGGAGGAATGTAGTAAAGAACCAAAAGAGAAATCAGTAAACACAGGAGAATGTGCCCAGCAACACTGGTCATCAGGGAAATGTAAATTCAAACCACCATGAAATAAATAGCATTGTCCTCCCAGAACACATGAGAAGACTAAACCAAACAAATCAAAACTGATAACACTAAGTGTTGGTTAGGACACAGAGCAACTGGAACATCCTGAGCTACTGATGGGTGTGTGATTTAGCTCAGCCATTGTGAAGAATTGTCAGTAACCACTGAAGCTGAACAGAGGTTTGCCCTACAGCCAACCTTAGGAGTACTACTCATTGGTGGATATCCACAAATAGGTAAATATGTTTTTCCCCAAACCTGCAAAACAATCTCCATCACAGCACTATTGAAAATAGCCCAAATTTGAGACAACCCTCCCAAATGTCCATCAGAGTTACAATAGATGAATTATAGAGTAGCTATACCATGGAATATTATACAACAATAATAAAGGACACTTCTTCAGACAATGACAATGACATAGACAACTTTCAAATTCATAATATGGAGGATAGAAGACAGAAACAAAACAATGCATTCTGTGTAATTTCACTTATATCAAGTTCAAAACCAGGCACAAGGAATCTGTGGTGGCAGAAATCAGAAAAACAATGGCTAACTGACAGGAAGCCACAAAAGTGCCATCTAGGGTGTTAGGAATGATCTGGATATTTAGCTAGCAGGTGAGATGACTTCATGGACTTGCACACTCTCATGATTTGCTGACTGTACTGTCTGTATGCCAGGCTTCCAGAAAGGTTTGCAGTAAAGGTGGGAGGGAGAGGAGGAGGAGGGTTAAAGGAAATGCACACAGGCCTCTGTTTGCGAACATGTCAGATTCCGATGGTTGCGCCTGAATCTATTTGTTCATTTGTAAAAAGGGACCAGTGCGCATTTGTCTGACTGTTTTTGTGTTGGTGGTGGCACTTTTTTTTTTTTTTTTTTTGGTACTGGAGATTGAACCCAGAGGGGCTTAACCACTGAGCCCCATCCTCAGCTGTTGAGAGCCACAGCTGAGTCAGAATGACGCCTGGCATATTGCCAGAGGGAATGGTTGAAAGGTGATGTTATGCTCGAATTCAGGACCCCCAAAGACCACCAGAGACCCAAGATCGATGCAAGCAGCAAAGAGGTGTTTATTGCGAGCTAGCTCGGTCCTCCGCACGCACACGCAGCAACTGGTGACGCTGAGAGGCCCCGAGCCCAGGGTTTGCAGCATTTGTATACATTCTTTGGAGAGGGCAGGGACTTCACATACATCATAGCAAATCATCACACACCGCGGGAAAATCAAATAACAACTCTAAAACATGATTAGCACATTCACTGGCGGGAACAAGTTGGGAAGGGGTGATTGGTCAGTACAAAAGGGGTATTGGTTTGAACTGATTGGTTTAAGCCAAGAGGGGTGTACGTGCTGAACTACATGGTTTCCCAACATGTTATCAACCACCATAAACTACTGGGAGGGTCATCTGGCATCCCAGGTATTTCCCTGACTCATGCTGATTGGTGGCTGCTAGGGGGCTGCTATGGGTCTCCACCTAGCCTGACTGAGTCAGGGACACCTGGCGCAGCAGATCTCTCCTGTTATTTGTAGATAAACAACTTAGCAGGGTGGGAATGTGCTTAGGAGTGCTCTGTGGGTTTTTCTAAGGACAAAGGTCATGTCCCTTCCTTGGACAGGCTTTGCTCTGAGATAGAGGCTGGTTTTCATTCCCCCCTTTGTCTGGAAACTTGGGAACCAATCATGGTTTCCTCAGTTGGGGGCCTATTTGTGACACCAGCGAAACATTGAGATGATGATTTGAGTTAAGCTGTATATCATTGCTGTGATGCTGGATTGATTGAGTTGTATATGGACCCTGATCCAGGAATAGGGCGGCTCCAGGAATCTGCCTCAGGCGCCCGCTACTTTGGAGTTCCCGAGCAGTTCTCCCGGGGTTTAGGGGAGATGGGGCTGGGGAGCCAGGTGGAAGGAGTGTGTTCCCTAGTAGTGTGTGGGCAGTGATGGTGAGAGTTTTGGGGGAATAAAAAATTGCTGTTTGAACCTACAAGGCTTTGTGGCAGCTTGGTTATTTGTGCTCAGCCAGACTGCGGCACTCAGCCCTTTTTATTTTTTAATTTTGAGACAACGTCTCACAGAGTTGCTCAGGGTCTCGCTAAATTGCTGAGGCTGGCCTTGAACTTGCCAATCCTCCTGCCTCAGCCTCCCAAGCCACTGGGATTACAGGAGTACACTACTGTACCTGGCTTACTGTACAGTTTTTTTTTTCTGGTGCTTAGCTTTCTATTAAAGTTTGTCGACTGAAATTTCATGAGCAGAGAAGCTTCCATTTAGGGTAAAGCCTACGGTGAAAAACCAGCCTCTATCTCAGAGCAAAGCCTGTCCAAGGAAGGGACATGGCCTTTGTCCTTGGAAAAACCCACAGAGCACTCCTAAGCACATTCCCACCCTGCTAAGTTGTTTATCTACAAATAACAGAGAGATCTGCTGCGCCAGGTGTCCCTGACTCAGTCAGGCTAGGTGGGGACCTATAGCAGCCCCCTAGCAGCCACCAATCAGCATGAGTCAGGGAAATACCTGGGATGCCAGATGACCCTCCCAGTAGTTTATGGTGGTTGATAACATGTTGGGAAACCATGTAGTTCAGCACGTACACCCCTCTTGGCTCAAACCAATCAGTTCAAACGAATACCCCTTTTGTACTGATCAATCACCCCTACCTAACTTGTTCCCGCCAGTGAATGTGCTAATCATGTTTTAGAGTTGTTGTTTGATTTTCCCGCAGTGTGAGGTGATTTGTTATGCTGTATGTGAAGTCCCTGCCCTTTTCAAAGAATGTATATAAGCTCTGCTCAAGCTGTTCTCAGGGCTCTTTGCTCTTTGCTCCTCCGAAGTGAGCTCTGAGCCCCAGCATGCTGGACCCCCAATAAACCCTTTGCTGTTGCATGAGACAGTCTCTTGGTGGTCTTTTCCACTAAAGGTTTATGACTTATTCATTCATTCAAAGACAGAAAGAACTGCAATGTGATTCCGGAAGACCTAGACCAAAATTCTTCATTTCTACATGTCCCCTTTATCAACAACAAGGCCTCTCAGATCATCTAGGGTGAAAGTCCGAGGTGAGGGTGGAGACTAGTACTTCTATAGAAATTCCTTACTTCCTTTTTCCCTAGATTCCTGGATTGAAGAGCAAATACCTGCTACAGCAGAAGGTATCAAGGTGGTGGCAACCTTGAAATAGGATGTATTTGTTTCTCACAGCTGCTATAACAACAAAACGTAAACAACAGAAATGTATTGTCTCACGGTTCTGGAAGCTGGTAGTCGATCAACGTGTCATCAGGGTTGATTCATTGTGATAGCTATAAAGGAGACCCTGTCTCATAGCTTCTAGCAATTTCCTGGCCAGCTTTGCATTCCTTGGCTTGTAGAGGCATTTATACTTATCTTGGCTATCGTGGTCACATGATCATTTATTTCAGCATGTGTCTCTCTCTCTCTCTGTGGCCAAATGACCTCTTTTTAAAAGGACACCAGTCTCATTGGGCCAGAGCACACATAAATGACCTCATTTTAACGTGATGATGTCTATGAAGACTCTCTCTCCAAATAAGGTTACATTCTTAGGTACAAGGATTAAGATTTTGAGATAGATTTTTCTGGAGGGGACACAATTCAGACCACACCAGAAGGGAATTACCCCACCCCAAGCCCTGCCCCATCATCGTGTCTGGGCACATCAGTTGGAAAAGGCTGACGAGGGACCAGCAGCTTCTAAAGCAGATTCAGTCTTGTTTCCATGTGGACAGGGGAGAGCCATTTGGGTTGGAGTAGAGTTCAAGGCTCCCCAGGGATAGAATGAGGAGATGCTGTGTAAATGGATCATTGTGGCTGCAGGCACATCCTCCAGAGACAGGCTGCAAATTTAGGTTCCCTTCCATGGCCCCACACTCTCATCATATGACACTGAACATGTTACATTAAATTTGCTTGCTTTCTTTTTTGGTACTGGGGATTGAACCCAGAGGTGCTTTATCACTGAGCCATATCCCCAGCCCTTTCTATTTTTTACTTTGTGACAGGGTCTCACCGAGTTGCTTAGGGCCTCACTAAGTTTCTGAGGCTGACCTCCAACTTGGGACAACCTTAGGAGTATTGCTCATTGGTCTATATCCACAAATAGGTAAATATGGGATTTCAGGTTAATGCCACAGTGTCCAGCTGAGTTTTCTAAGACTCAGTTTCCCCATCTCTCTAGTTGGGACTCTTGATCCCCCCCCTCTCAGTGTTGTTATAGGACTCAGCTTCAGTAATGCATCTAAAATGGATTGTGCTGTGCTTGGCACTTGGCACATAACACATGCCAGCAGGAATTATTGTTTGGTGCTAGGGGAAACTCAAGGAGACCAGAGCCTCTAAGTGAGGAATTTCGTGGCTATAGAGAGAACAGCCTTAAAGTGAGTTGCCAGTTTTAAAATTATTTACATCGTATAGGGATTTTTTTTAATGCAAACAGAATAGAGGGTTCAAGGTGAAAAATACCTCTCCACACTATTCCCCAGTCCTCTAAGTCCACATTCCTAGGATTTTTCCAAATATATCTCTAATATCTATATATTATTTTCAGTGCTGAGAGTACAACCCAGGGTCTCACGCATGCTAGGTAAATGCTCTACCACTGAACCACACCTCTAGCCTGCTATCTATTCATACTTATGTGTCGATATGTAAAATATATTTATATTATATGTAAAATATATATTTATTTGAATGTTCTAGATATGCAAATGGAAACACAGCAAATAATGGGACACAATGCTCAGAGCCCCTGGATCACCCCGCCCACCTCCACAAGCCCCTGCATTCGTTTGGCTCAGAGCTCACTTTTGCCCCTCTCTGGACCATGTTCTCTGGCCAAGGAGCTCCTTGCCCTTGGGACTATTGGAAACACCTGGAAATGAAGGCCCCTTACCAATGAGGTGCAGGCCCTGATGGATAAGAACCCCAGCTTGCCCCCTGATGACATGATTCAGAGGTGCATTCCACCTCTCAGAGAGCCCCCAGGGATTGAGCCCCTTTGCGTCCAGGGGTAAAGTGCTCGCCTATGCAGCCATTGTTGGCTTCTCTTCCTGCTCTGTCTCATTCGCCCACATCCGCACTGTGCTTCCTGGACCACCTCCCAAACACTGACTTGTATCCAAATTCTTGTCTCAGGGTCATCTTCAAAGAAACCTTAATAAGGACAGGGACAATAGGTGCCGCAGTCCGGCTGCAGCAAAATAACGGGGTGGGGGGGGTGGGGGGGGTGGGGGGGTGGGGGGGGTGAGGAACAACTTGTGTAGATTGATACAGCAGGAGTGGAAGCCGTTTATTGTAGGACAACAGAGGTATTTATACATTCCACACAGCTTATCTAATTAACATAAACTAGATACATCAGTCAACCAATAAGAAATCTCCACACTTAATGGCTTGCTGGTGTTACTTCACAAACCACTCCCTCTGGCATTTTGCCAGGCGCCATCCAGACTTGTTTACGAACTCTAACATTCCCCTGGCAAAATGCCAGGTGTTATTTTGACTTGTTTACAGACTCTAACAAATAGGGTCACACAGTATAACCGAGCCAGTACTCTTTGCCTTGTTAACTGAGCCAGTCCTCTTCACCATAGTGAACTGAGTCAGTCATCTTTGCCTAGTTAACTGAGCCAGTCTCCTTGCCTAGTTAACTGAGCCAATCCTCTTTGCCTAGTTAACTGAGCCAGTCTCCTTGCCTAGTTAACTGAGCCAATCCTCTTTGCCTAGTTAACTGAGCCAGTCCTCCTTGCCTAGTTAACTGAGCTAGTCCTCTTCACCAGAGTTAACTGAGCCAGTCCTCTTCTGATGGACATTTAGTTTGCTTCCAGTTTTGTGCCACTATAAACAACTCACAGCTTTGGGCCCGTGTCTTTCTGCACAGTATCAAGTCTGTCAGAAGGTTAACTTTCTTTTTTTTTTTTTTTAAGAATTTTAATATTTATTTTTTAGATATCAGCGGACACAACATCTTTGTATGTGGTGCTGAGGATCGAACCCGGGCCGCACGCATGCCAGGCAAGCGCGCTACCGCTTGAGCCACATCCCAGCCCCAAGAAGGTTAACTTTCTAGAACTAGAATGGCTGAGTCAAAAGGTAATGGGGCAGTTTTGATCAGCACCAAGGTGGGGGTTCTGGAGCTCAGTTTGGAGTTGGCCTGGATGAATGATTCAAGCCGGGAGACCCTGTTTGCAGTAAAAAGCTGGCATATTTGAAGAGGACCACCCCACCCGGAGATTGTCCCCAGAGGTCCACCTGCATTTTAGGGTGCCATCTGTATGCTAGGACCCAGTGCAGCAGAAAGGCCTTTTCCCAGGCTCACTATCTTCCAAAAGAGTCCCTCACGAGCCCATTCCACATGCTCACACCTTGCTGTCACGTTCATGCCATAGATAGTTGTTTTTCAAGCAAAATTCCCCAATTTGTGGATAAAAAACAACTTGTTTTGAGAGCACGCGCTACTGAGATCTTCAAGCTCTCACTTTGGGCTGACTGTGGAGAAGGAATTAATGTTTAGGGTAGGAGGCTGGGAGCCGATCCGAGGTGCACGCAGGGAGTGTTTTATATAATTTGGTCTCTCTGCCCACTCGTGAGCGCTTCCAGTGTTTACCCGATCATCAGCCTGCTCGGAAAACAAATTTTAAGAGCATCAATATACTTCTTTGTTCTCCTCTTCAGTTATTTGCTGCCTACTGCCTGTCTACTTGATCTTGCCTTAAAATGCAGAGAAACGTGCCCCGGATCTTGTGCTGGGGACTTGAAATATCAGGGAGATGAAGCTTCAAGGATTTGAAGCAGCCACAGTGGCAACAGCCCAGAAGGTCAAGGTTATTGGCAAAGAATAGGAAAAAAGGAGCTGATCCTCCCAGCAGCCCAGCAGAACCAGGAAGTCATATTTTGACCTCATTGCAAACATTGCGCAGTTCCAGAGAGGGACATAGTGTAAGTGATCAGGAGACGTAGTCATGCCAACCATAGCTCTTATTTACTGAGCCCTAATCCCATGCCAGACCTGAGTAGTCAAATAGCCCCAAGCCCTCTTCCTCGATATCTATGTAAGGCCCTTGTGCCCAAAGCATGTGTCTGAGGACTGTCAGACACACACAATCTCCAGGTACCTGCAGATCATCTCCCTTGTGCAGCTCAGGCCATCCCCATGTACCCAGCAGCTGCTGGCCACCTACTGCGTTCTTACTGTTCCCCTCAAATCAGCAGTGTCAATGGCTGTGTCTGGGACTTGCAGCCCGGTGGCCTAGACTGGAATCCCAATGCTGCCACACACCAGCTCTGACAACATGGGCAAATTACTTATCCGCCCCGTGCCTAAGTTTCCAAGCCTGGAAATCACAATGCCTACTGCATTTGGTCATTATGAGGGTCAATATTTGGGAAGTAGTCGGGTGCAGTGGCGCACACCTGTAATCCCAGCAGCTCGGGAGGCTGAGGCAGGAGGATCTCAAGTTCAAAGCCAGCCTCAGCAAAAAGTGAGGCCCTAAGCAACTCAGTGAGACCCTGTCTCTAAAGAAAATACAAAATAGGGCTCAGTGGTAGACTGCCCCTGAGTTCAATCCCTGGTACCAAAAAAAAAAAAAAAAAGTTCCCTGGAACCTGCTCATGTGACCCCTTTTTGGCAAAAGAGTTTGCAATGTAATTAAGTTAAAGGTCTTGAAATCAGAGCTGCTGGATTAGCGGGGTGAGCCTACATCCTTATAACGTGAGAGCAGCATACAGAAAAGGAAGGCCAGATGAAGAAAGAGCAGAGACTGGAGTGTCACTGCCCCAGCAAGGCCAGTTGTCATCAGAAACTGAAGAGACAAGGAAGCATTCTCCCCCAGAGCCTCTTCAGGGCGTGTGGCCCTGCTGACTCCTTGGTTTTGGACATATGACCTCCAGAACTCCGAGGGACTCCATTTTCGCTATTTTAAGCCACCTGGTCATTCGCAGCCTCAGGAGCGGATACACCTTCCCATAATCCTTTAAGCCCCAGCTTCCCTCTGGTAAAGCCCGCTCTGCCTGGACTGTCTGGGGCGATTCCGGTGTCTCTCACGCATCCTGGGTGGCACAGCTTCCTTTCCATTCCGGGAATGGAACACTAAGCCAGCCAGACGTCCTGTGACTGGAGCCCAGACAGAGATGGGAGCCTGCTCGAGGGGGACCGGTTTCCCAGACCGGTCTCCCCTGCTCGGGCAGCGGTGGCCCGGGCCGTGCTCTTATTGCTGCTGCGGCCACCAGTTTATTTTTACTTTAAATCATCCTGCAGCCAGCACCCGGCGCCTCCTGCTCGGAGCCCTGCTGCCACCTCCGCCCAGAACCCGGAGCCAGGCAGGGCCTCTGTCTCCCCTGTGTCCCATGGAGTCCAATAAAGAGCTGGAAAGCTCCAGAACATGATTGAGGGTGTTCATTGCAACACCAGTGAGATCCCTTCCTACAGGGCCGCTTGTCTTAGTGCACATTTTCCCGAACGAGGTCTCTGTGCATTCTTGGAAATGCAGGTGTGTGTGTGTGTGTGTGTGTGTGTGTGCAGGGAGGGTGGCAGGACAGGAAGTGATGGTGGTTACTGTTAATACCATAAACTTGAGCTATTGTTTTCATAAATAGGAGGCTGGCGATGCCCCTCGCTGCTCTCACCACTGTGCTATTGAAATTATATCACCCGGGAAGAATCCTCCACTGCGCAGGCGCAGCCGCATAAACCAGGAGGAACCGACGTGCTGCACGGAATCAGGTGGGGTCCGTGTCTTGCTAGGGGTTCCTAAGCCGGGGCGCTAGACTACTGCCCGGCCTTTGTGTTGGGGATCAAAATGAAAACTACAGACTTCTTTGCTAACAAAGTTGAGGCCACCTTTGCACTTCTCGATCAGTTCCCGTCAGTGCCTATGTCGATGATGGCTATTGATTAAGCACCCCTTGTGCATCTGCAGCTAACCCAGCCCCTGGCTTTCCTGATACGAGCCAGTCCTAGATTGGGCCCTGGGGAGCATGGGGACCTCCTTCCTTCCTTCCCTCCTTCCTTTCATTTTTTCTGTTTGGTACTGGGGTTCTTTACCACGGAGTACACCCCCAGCTCATTGTATTATTTTATTTTGAGACAGGGCCTTGCTAAGTTGCCAAGGCTGGCCTCCAACTTGTGATCCTCGTGCCTCCGCCTCCTGAGTTGCTCAGATTACAGGTGTACAGCACTGTGCCTTGTTAGGGTCTGTAAACAAGTCAGGATGGCGCCTGGCATTTTGCCAGAGGGAGTGGTTTGTGAGGTGGCGCCAGCGAGCCATTAAGTGTGGAGATTCCTTATTGGTTGACTGCTGTATCTAGTTTATGTTAATTAAGATAAGCTGTGTGGAATGTATATATACCCCTCCTGTCCTACAATAAAGGGCTCCCCCCCCCCCCCGCGTTATTTTGCTGCAGCCGGACTGCAGCAGTGCCTGGCTGGGGTGGAGGTGGGGGTCTCTGGATGACCTCATATATGTCATCAGTACAAGGAAGGATATGAACAAGCATAGAGTGAGCTACTGACAGTGGAATGCCATGGGGCATTTACCCCAGTTTGAGGGGAAGAGGTGTAACCAGGGGAGGCTTTCCAGCTGAGGTAGCATTGGTGGGATGTCTGAAGGGATAAATAATAGTTAATCTAGAACAGGGACAACTCAGTATGATCCAAGGAGGAGCCTCAGCGCAGCGGCCACCCTTGGGCAGAACCCTCCCATGCTGGGCCACATGATGCTCTTGGAGGCTGATGAAGGGTTCTTAGCAGTAGAATGGCAGCAGCACAGGCGGGTTGACAGCAAGAGGTCACCACCAAACTAGCTGATGCACTGCTCTCTCCCCAGCCTGATCTGAAAGCCACAAGCCTCAGCCCTCCCACTTCCTCCCACCTACCTTGGGCCTCTTGGCCCCTCCAGATCTGCTCTCCAACCCTGTGTCCATCCTGTGCCCAGGAGGCTGAGGCGGACGGGCACCTCCATTAAGTCTCGCTGGGCTCAGTGGCACACGCCTGTAATCTCAGCAGCTTGGGAGGCTGAGACAGGAGGATCACAAGTTCAAAGCCAGTGTCAGCTATGGCAAGGCCCTAAGCAACTCAGTGAGACCCTGTCTCTAAATAAAATACAAAATAGGGCTAGGGATGGGCTCAGTGGTGAAGTGCCCCTGAGATCAATCCCCAGTACCAAGAAAATAAAGATCCCTTTCATTGAATTCTCCTCAGACACCCAGGTCCTGCCCAGCACCCTTATTTTTTACCAGAAGGTTCCCATTCATGGGCTTTGAGCCTGTTCCACCTCCGGAGCATGGAGGTGATAGATGCTCCTGTCACCGCCCACCCTCCTGTGTCCCCAGTGCCATATTCCTCCCACAGCCAAGCAGCATTGAGTGCCTGACACTTATCAGCCAGTCACCTTGGTACACACTACTGCCCTTGTGGCTGCTGGGGAGGGTCTGGAAGATGGAGGTGCTAGTGAGTGCTGCTCACCTGCCCATCTGCTGACTCCCCAGCCTGCCACTGGCAGCCACGTTGGCAGAGGCTCATATCCAGCTTCAGCCTCAGACCCTTCAGACCCCTGCCCAGCCGCCACAGCACTCCTGAAAGGGCCACTTTGCCTGGCAACCAAGCTCCACCACCCTGAGCATCACTCAAGGCTGGGTGAGCACTGTGACCCCGGGTTCAGTCAGGGGACAGCAACAAAGCCCAAGTTTCCACATGGATTCAGAAGAGCAAGAGGAAGGCGCTAGAGGAGGATAGCAGGAGCCCTGGTCCTCAGCAGTCTCCTATCCCACAGGGCAGACAGGCTCACTGTCCTCAGAGCAGCAGGAACAATTTCTGTCTTCCCCCCCTCCCCCGCTACTAGGGATTGAAGCCAGGGGTGCTCTACTGCTGAGCCACGTCCCCAGCCCTTTCTATGTTTTTTTTTTTCTTTTTATGTTTTATTTTGACACAAGATCTTGCTAAGTTGCTTAGGGTCTCGCTAAATTGCTGAGACTGGCCTTGAACTTGCGATCCTCCTATCTCAGCCTCCCAAGTTGCTGGGATTTCAGGTGCGCCACTGCGCCTGGTTGATTGCTATGTTTTTAGTGAGAGGACTGAGAAATGACAGCCTGAGCAGTTAGGAAAGGAGTCTGATGGCCCATTGCCCCCGCCCAGTCTCAGCCCCACATGCTAGGCAGGCGCAGCTGCAGATTCCCCGGGCCACCCAGTGGATTTGTTTGTCTTGCTCGCCACACTTGTGTCCCCCACCCCTATTGACAGACAAGCACAAACGCTTCCACCCCTCCTCCACCCTCAGGGGCTCTGTCTCCCCTCAGTGGCTTCTGGGCTCCGACTCCTCCCTTACTCCGTGTGGCTCAGAGCACCATGGTCATGGTCAGGGCCAGGGTCCCAGCAGCCTCTGTGCCGATGCCTCTTCCATCCATCAGCAGGGCTCTCTTGCAGTGATTGCGTTGAGAAACCAATGTGCTCTTCCTTTAGTAAATCATGTGAAACATCACACCCAGGGACAGCTGGTTAGAACATGAGCTGCCACTTTCCTACAAGGTGAGAACACTGAAGACAGAAACTGCAGAATTGTGCACCGACAGCACCCAGCCCGCCAGCTCAGCACATGTGGCGTCCCTCCCTGTGCCCCTCTGCAGAAGACTCCAGATCAGCTGGGCACCACTTCTTCCTCCCCAGCCCTTGAGAAAACAAGTCTGTCTTCCCAGCTGGGCACAAGGGAGGCTGGGAGATCTAGCTCCTTCCAGTGCCTCTGCAGCACCTCAGCTAGGTTGGCTTCTCCTCTCTGGTTCTGAAAGCCAGAAGTCTCGCTGGGCGCAGTGGTGCACGACTGTAATCCTGGCAGCTCGGGAGGCTGAGGCAGGAGGATGGTGTTCAAAGCCAGCCTCAGCAACTTAGGGAGGCCCTAAGCAACTCAGTGAGATCCTGTCTCCAGATAAAAAAATAAAAAGGGCTGCAAATGTTGCTCAGTGGTTAAGCACTCCTGGGTTCAATCTCTGGTTCCAAAACAAACAACTGCAACCAAAAAAACAGAAGTCTCTCCAATACGGCTCCTTTCTCAGGGTGGCAATACAGTAGTGGGCAAAGCAGCATTGAACTGTACACTAATCATGTTTTTGGACTCTTTTCCAGGCCCTGCCAAAGAGTGATTTGGGGTGCTCTTTCTTCTGTCTGTCTTCAGGCTCCTTGCCCAGGCCCCCATTCTTCAAAGCCTACTCTTTAGAATAAATTTTGCATCAGTCATTTACATGTTAGTATGAATTTCAACCTATGAAATAATTCTCTCCCGGGAAGATTTGCATTTAAATCTTTCTGTATGGAAATTAGTCTGCAATGAAAGCTTTGTCCCCATTAAAGGGAATTCAACTCATAATCCCATAAAGCAGAAAGGCAGGAGTGGGGTGGGGGTGAGGGACAAAATACTTTGGCAGATTGGAAATCCTACAACTTTAACTACCTGTCCTGCTTTCATTCAGTCTGCTTTAAGTTTCACTTCTTCCCTCCAGACTCTCTTACCCTCTTCAGGTTTCGCTCCTGGGACTGGTCTTCCCTCCTTCATACCTTCCTCCATTCTTCCTTCCTTTTGCTGCAGTCTGGCTGGGCACAAATCACGAGCCACTGAAGCAGGAACAAACTTTATTTTTAAACTGCAGGAAAACACTTCACACAGCTCCCGGGGAATCCTCCCGAACGCCACGAGGCTTGTCCAGGAACCCCCAGCCGGAAATATCTCTCCCGGAAATCCCTCCTCCTGCACTTCCCCAACCAATGGGAACTCTCGGGGAATCCCCGGAAATCCCCACGAGAACTCCAAAATAGTGCGAGAACTCAAAAGTTGCGGCAGAGGCGGATAGTAATGGCTCGCCTGTCAATCAATACTGTTGGCAAAATGCCAGGGGCCATACAGACTCGGCCGTGGCTCTCAGCACCTTTCATCATTTTTTTTACAGGGCTGGAGATGGAACCCAGATCCTCATGCATGCTACTGCTCTACCACTCAGCTACACGCCCAGCCCTTTATTTTATTTTATTTTGAGGCAGGATCTTGCTACATTGCTGAGGCTGGCCTCAAACTTGCAATCCTCCTGCCTCAGCCTCCTAAGTTGCCAAGATTACACCACCTGGCTGGTTACTGACTCCACTTTCTGATTTATTGAAGAATCACAAGATGTCAGGTCTCACAGGATCTTGGAGATTAAATAACACAACCCCTTAGTTTCTACATGAAGAGACAGAAACCCAGAGAGAGAGAGAGAGACAGGACATGCCCAGGATCCCATAGCAAGTCACAGCAGAGCTGAGGCCAGGCCCGAGGTTTCCTGCTCCTAGCAACAGGCTTTGTGCATAAAGATCCATAAATAACTCTTAACCAAACACCAGCACTGTTTGCAAAGTAAAGCCCAGCTGAATCGACACCTGGCTTTTATATGGCTTGAGAAAAAGATTCCTAGAAGCATTTGGTCTAGGAAAAGAGGTCCTGGAGACCCCCTTGTGGCCACAGGGTCTGGGAGTTCTAGGGACTAGACAAGTTTTGTTTGGAGGTGGGACCGGAGCCCCTCGTCCTTCAAAAGCAGTCACCCTTAGCCATGCTCAGAGAAGACTCCTCACCTATTTGAGATCAGCCTTGGACTGAATTTGATTTGCATCAGAACTATAGGCGGAAGGAAGAGAGCCAGAATCAATAGGTGGCTCGTGTGTGTGTGTGTGTGTGTGTGTGTGTGTGTGTGTGTGTGTGTGATGAAATAAGCATTATCCTAGAACAAGGCGTTATCCTACATTCCCCATTTCTAACATCCAGGTCTGTGAGTTTTGAGGAATACGATAAAGAGAAAAATAGAGAGTTCCAAGGAACCGCTACAGCAATATTTTAAATTTCAAACAAATTTTGGCCACCACATCACCCCCTCCCCTTCTGCGTCATCTGAGGACTGACTCTCAGGGACAGTTGGAGAACCACTGGACAGAAGCTGCTGTCCAGGCTGTTTTTAGAGAGAGCCCTGGTGGCTGCAGTTCAGTGTTTACAGTTTCAGGGGAAAAGGAACAAGCAGCTGTCTGCAACAGGAAAGTCCCTTGGCCGAAAAATATAGCCCCTTTTGGCCTGTGGTAAATGCCTGGAATTCCACCATTAGGGATGCATTCCTTTGGTTATGCTGCGCCATTCTGGGGCCACCATTTTAAAGTGAAAATGCGCCTCAGGGGAGCAACATGTGAAGAACCTTGACACGTTCGATAAATGAGTGTTTTAGATCCTTTCTGGGAGAGGAGGTGAGCGCTGGCTGCCTCACCAGGGCGAGTGTGGCTACCAGCAGACGAGGAGCATGGAAGAAAGGGGCAGGGGGCGTGGAGGACTGTGGGAAACCGGAACAGCTGGGCCATTATGATGCTTGTGTTCTAGTTTAGTTTGTTTGGCATTGGGCATGGAATCCGGGGCCTTCCCACGCCAGGGAAGCACTCTACTCTGAGCTGCACTCCCGGCCCAGTTACCATGCTTTTAAAACATACTTCGATTTTTGGACACTCCTTCCATTGGTGAGGTCTGTGTCCTCTCCCCTTGAATCTGGGTAGGATTTGTGACTATTTCAGCCAGAGGAAGATGGCCAAAGTACTTCCATGTAACCTCTGAGGCTGGTCATAAAAGGGTATGTTTCTTCCTGTCAGTTGGACCATTTATTTGCTGTTGGAGTCCCGAGTCATTGTGTGACAAGTTCCATCCTCTTAGCCTGTGTGCTGGAAAGACCATTCTGCTGGATAGGACTGGACAAATCTAGCCTGTCAGCCACCCCTGCCTGGGTTCTAGATGTGTAAGCAATACCAAGTGCCATGGTACATGCCTGTCATCCCAGCAGCACCGGAGGCTAAGACAGGTGGATCTCAAGTTCAAAGCCAGCCTCAGCAATGGTGAGGCCCTAAGCAACTCAGTGAGACCCTGTCTCTAAATAAAATATAAAATAAGGCTGGGGATGGGGTTCAGTGGTCCAGTGCCCCCGAGTTCAATCCCTGGTACCAGCAAAATACCACGAAGATACTTCCCTCCATGCCTTGCAAAAAAGAGCTGCATAGTCAAAACTTAGCAGAGTCCCTGACCTACCAAACTGTAAAAGATAATGAAACAGTTGTTTTTGGCTGCCTAAGCGAGATAGTTTATTACCCAGAAATAGATAAGTGCAACAGAAGTGGCGCCCAGGCCTGGCCTGGTAGGATCAGCCTCACAGACGGCTGCTGAAGATGTTTCTGGGAATTCTGGGTGGGGGACATGTGAGGGCTGGGCTCCCTCATGGAACAGCCTGATCCATCAGAAACCAACTACCTCGTCCCTGGGGATAATGCCACGCCCACACTTAGGACTTGCCCCTTCTGGCTCCCCAGGGCCTGCTCTTTGCTGGACTGGAGAAGCCTCTGCTCTGGCAAGGCTGGGCGTGGAAGTCTGGGGGAGGGGTCCTGCTTCCAGAGACGTGAGGCAACTTGCAGCCCTCAGAAACAGGACTTGGCGTTTGACTCTTCAGACCCCCAGAGGGACAAGGTGAGGCTTTGTGCCAAAGCATGAGTGCAGGCTCAGAAGCCAGCTAGGGCTGGGGTGGAGGCCAGGCTTCCTCCCCTCTTGGCTTTGCTGGTTTCCTCAAATGATTCAGATCTCCATTCCCAAGGTCAATGTGACAGTTGTACCAGGGGAAATAGGGGACAGCTGTGGTGGACACAAGAGCCACTTCACCCCCACCACTCCAGCCAAGGTGTTCCCTCTTGGGAGCCTCCTTTCCCTCTTCCTGAACTTTCTGCGCTTTGATCAGGCAGAATGAGGTGACTTTCTGGAACACTAGGAATGAAGCTGAGTTGCCCGGGACCATCCTCCCCAGGGCTCCGGGGGCCTCTCCTCGCTCACCCCTGAGTCAAGACGGGCTCCGGCACGTTCCCTTTAATTAAGAGAGAGCATCTTGAGGCAGGCCTCTGGGAGACTTGTGGGCAGGTCATGTTTTGGTTTTAGAGCTTGCTTTCTTTTCTTTTCCTTCCTTCCTCCCTCCCTCCCTCCCTCTCTTTTACTCTATCTCTTTCTCTCTTTCTTTCTTCCGGTACCAGGGATTGAACTCAGGGGCCCTCGACCACTGAGCCCCATCCCCAGCCCTATTTTGTGTTTTATTTAGAGACAGGGTCTCACTGAGTGGCTTAGCACCTCTCTGTTGCTGAGGCTGGCTTTGAACTCATGATCCTCCTGCCTCAGCCTCCCCAGCCACTGGGATGACAGGTGTGCACCACCACGCCCAGCGGTTTTAGGGTTTTCTGTCTTCCCTGGGCAACCAGAGAGCAGAACTGTCACATGGGAAAACAAAGTGAAGCAAACACAAGTCCTCTGAATCAACCACAGCCAACCCTGGTGGTGGCCCCTTCAAAATCTGCCTTGCAGATGCCCAGGGACCACACAATCTGGAGCAGGCTCCTCTTGCATAAACAACTAATGGGTTCCAGATCTCTGACTTCTCTATGAGATGGTGGAGCAGGATACAGAGAGCAAGGAGAGGCCTGGGCCATAAAGAAGGTTCTGTCTCCGTAGCCCATTGGTTGCCCACTGAGTCCCAGGTCCAGCCACAAATAGCGGCACGAGGCAGCCAGAAGCAGAGCTGACGGGGCCCTACCCAGATGCCTGTCATCGGAAAGTCTTCTTTCACTCACAGATGGACAAGTTCTGTTAGCACTTTGTCACTGTTCTGGAAAAAACAGAGAGGATTCATTAGGAAGAGATGGTGGATTTGGGAGTCTCAAAAAAGAAGATGGAGTCTTTGATAGGACCCTTCTTCTCCAATGAAGCTGGGTTCACTCCTTGGGGTGTTTTCCACACAATTTCTTACCTTGCACATCCCCTCTTCCAATTCTGGGTTTGTTTTTTTTTTATTTTTATTTTTTGTTTTGTTTTTTTTTTTGGATACTTGGGATTGAACTCAAGAGCCCCATCCCCAGCCCTTTTTCTACTTTATTTAGAGACAGGGTCTCACTGAGTTGCTTAGGGCCTCACTAAGTTGCTGAGGCTGGCTTTGAACTCACCATCCTCCTGCCTCAGCCTCCCGAGCTGCTGGGATTACAGGCGTGTGCCACTGCGCCTGACCCTTCTTCCAATCCTGAGTCCGCACTCCTTCAGAAGCAGCCCCTGAGACTGAAATTTGAACATAGCTGGTTTGTTTGGGGAAAACACAATGGAGTGGAGGTGAGATAGAGAAGGGATGGACGCCAAAGATCTTTCCTTGCTAAACAAGGGCTATATCAAGAAGGTCACCCCACAGTGGGCCACTAGAATTCAGTTTCCCCCGGTACCTCTGCGAGACCACATAGAGAACACAGCAGGGCCTCCCACCTCAGGGTGTGGGATGAAGAAACTGAGGTAATTATCTTCTAACTCCTGTCTGTCTCTGCCTGACGCCCCTCAGAGAGCCAGGCACTGTGGTGCACACCTATAATCCCAATGGCTCAGGAGGCTGAGGCAGAAGGATCACGAGTTCAAAGCCAGCCTCAGCAAGTTAGTGAGGCCCTCAGCAACTCAGTGAGACCCTGTCTCTAAATAAAATACAAAATAGGGCTGGGGATGGGGCTCAGTGGTTGAGTGCTCCTGAGTTCAATCCCGGGTACCGAGAGAGAGGGGTGGGGAGGATCCAGCCCTTCCCGCAGGCCATGAGCAAGCCCTCCTGCAGAGGGCACCTCAACTGGCAACCAACTCCCCTGGCCACGCAGAATCAAGGAGCATGGGAATCACCTGTGCCAGAGAGACACCTGTGCCTACTACAGTCCCTCTCCCTTCAAACCTGTCTCTCAGCTCTTTATTCTCACACGATCAGTTGACCATGCACTTGGCACAATCTCAAGGCCTGAAACTGAGCCAAAGGAGCCCCGTGGATCCGCCTCTGAGTTGTTGAAAGAACAGAATGGGCACTTTTAACCTGCCTTGAGGAACAGCTTTGGAGAGGGCAGGGCTGTCCCTTCCTGTGTATGACTGACAGTCTCCTCTCTTGCCTGCTCTTGGCCTGTAGAGGACACATCCAAGCTATAAGTTGCCCCTTGCTGTCTTTCTAGAACATTCCTGCCCCATCCTGCTTTTCCTCCCAGCCCCTGCTTGCCCGAGGGCCCGAGGGCTGGCTTGGCATTCCCTCACCTTGTCTCTGGCGGCCACATTTTCTGGAGTTGGGCCTGGCTGTCACCGTGAGACCCAGCCTTGACAGAGCGGTGCGTTTGTTTTTATTTTCCGTTTCCACGGCTCCCTCTCTCCCAGGAGCGGGAGGTGCCGTGGAAGCTGTAATTTGCTAAACAGGCATTAATCTTCACATCAATCCCGAGAGGCAGGGAGAGCCGCTCAGTCAAAACACACAGCATTGTGATTAGACGGAGCTGGCAGGGTGACGCACGGGGATCTGCGTTTCTCCAGCCAAGCCCTGGCTTCTCCAGGGCACAACTTCCTGACCTCGTCCTTGTCCCTGGCTAGGGCTGACAGGGAACTTTCTCTTTGCAGAAGGGCAGCAAAGGTGGACATTGAGGGTCCCCTCACAGCTCCCCAGACTCCCCCAGTCTCTCTCCAACCCTCTCCTCATAGAATCCTTTATTTATTTTTGGTACCCGGGATTGAACCCAGGAGTGCCTAACCACTGAGCAACATTCCCAGCCCTTTTGTATATTTTATTTAGAGACAGGGTCTCACTGAGTTGCTTAGGGCCTCCCTAATTGCTGAGGCTGGTTTTGAATTTGAGATCCTCCTGCCTCAGCCTCCCGAGCCACTGGGATTACAGGCATATGCCACTGTGCCTGGCTCCTTGTGGATTCGATCTACAGAAAGTAATGTGGCCTGGGCAGAGACTTTTTTCAATTCCACAAATATCAATGAGTCCCCATAATGTCGCTGGCACTTTTAGGTTTGGGGGATATACTGATAAACATGGGGATTTTGAGAGAGTCGCTTAATAACACTCCTTAATTCCTCTTCCTAAACAACTGAGAAATACATATGGAATTCTGAAAGGTGGACTTCAAAATGTTCTTCCTTTCAGAAAAGGCTATATTGCTAGAGGTGGCTTGAGGTCTGTCACCATGATTGTCTTGTTGACACTTGCCCCACAATTGATCTTACCCACTCAAGCTAAAGGCAGGACTGAGACCCAGAAGGGGCTGAGTTATCTGAACCTGGGTTCTTGGACCTGATTCTTCAATTCAGTAAGTCCTTGTCTTTGAATCCCCTCCAAAGAATCCCCTAATTGTCCTCCCCCACTGCCTAAGCCTGCAGGTGGGGAAATGGCCAAACGGACATATCCTGGGGTCACCTGCAGGATGAGGAAAGACACAAAAATTGCCTTTACTGAGTACCTGTTAAGGTACTGCAAGGCTCTGCAAGTCTTGGCCTCAGAGTTTTCTCTGGTTTCTGCAGCCTCCTGAACTCTTCCAGGTTGGGCTGGTGGAGCACTGATGTCCCTGACACCAGCAGGCCTCAATCAAAGGCCAAAGAGGATGAGGAGCTAACTACATAGCGCCTGCAGCCCTTGGGTGGGATAACTCTGAAATGCAAGGTTTCATGGGATCCACCCTGTGTTTTCCAGTCAGTGGAGAGTAGAAGAATCTAGAATGTGCCAAGTTGGGCCATCTCAGAGATAAGGTCCTTCAACCCAGAAAGAGGGGAAAGCACCCATCTTGGACACTGATCCAATTCCTGGGTAACTCCTGAGGCAGGAGTCTGCTCTCGTTGTTGAGGCCAGCTTGACCCCCTGGGAATTCTCCCCACCCTTTACAATGAACAGGGTTCTGCAGACGGACCTCAAATTGCAAAAAAAAAAAAAAAAAAAAGGAAGATCAAAGCCTTTTGAGTTTCTTTCATTAGTCCTATCATCCAAAAAGCCCTGAAGGGAAGAGAAAGTGAGTTTAATGTTGCTGGCAGAATATTGGAGGTCAGTGGAGAAAAATCATCTGGAGAAAAACATCATGATAAACCACAAGCAGCCTCACTGGGGGTTCAGGTGAGGATTATTCCTGGGAACCCCTGCAATCAAGACCATACCAGTTGTCTTAGGTCAATAAACCACCCCAAGACTTACTGGCTTCAAATAACCACAACTTATTTAGCTCAGGAGTCTAGGATAGGTCACCTGGGCTGGACCCGGCAGGCTCTCCCATACGGAATGAGGGATGAGCCAGCATTTGACCTTTCCCAAGCACTTGGCAGACTCTAGAATTCTGAGCCTGAAAGCTTTCTCTGACTTATGGAGCCTACTGGACTCTCCTGGGTTGGGCTAGTGGAACATTGACTGACCCCCACAAACAGTCCTCAATCAAGGGCTGAAAGGAATTGGAGACTAACCACCCAGCTCCTGCACCCCATGAGTGGGATAAGTTTTGTCTCCCAGAGAGCTTGCTGCCCACATCCCTGTATTAGTCTGTTTCATGTTGCTATGACAAAATCCCCGAGGCTGGTTGCTTTATAAAGAGTAAAGGTTTATGATGTAGCTCATGGTTCTGGAGGTGTAGGAAATGGCACCAGCACCCAGGCAAGGACCCTCCCAACTGCATCACAGTATGGCAGTGAAGCAGAAAGGAAAATAACAGTGTGAGAAAGAGCCAAATACTCAGGAGTATTCACATAATGGCTGAAATGCCCAAGAGCATCAAGTAGCACCACTGTGTAAGCTCTTTTGAAAACTGTACTTCCCTTATATTTGCCATTTGTCAAGCCAAGTCAACGAGCAAGTCCAAATTCAGCTTGGGAGGGCACAACCAAAAATCAGGGGGAAACTGGGGACAGATTTTGCAATCTACCACAAGCAATGTGACCAGGCATGGTCACCCAGTCTAGCACAGTTTTCCCAGAGGAAATGCAGGCCCCAAGCCACACCTCTGACCAGGCACGGCTCATGCAGGATAGGCCCAGGGCCAGGTCCAAGCACCAGGTAGGCACACAGAAGAGGCTTGTGGAGGGTGCAGATGGATACTGAATTTGACATGTTGTTCCAGCATGTCACCTCTGGCCACCAGGTAGGCAGCAAAAAGACTTAAGTTCCCTGCAGGTTCTCCAAAGCCCTCTGTGGCCTACGGGCCTCATCGGGTGTCCTTGTCCCCGACTGGGGACACCTGGGGCTTGTGTCGACAGATGATTACTTTCACCTCTCTCTTTTGAAAAATGGCCCATGTTTAAGGATTCATATAACTCAGGGAATGCATCACTGAGCCTATAACGGCGGGAAAGCCCCATGTAGAGAACAACTTAAAAAGAAGATTCATCAAACTAATTACTTCTCTCCACACCCCCGGCCACCCCCACCCCTCTTTCCGCCTGGCTGCCTCAGAAAGATGTACAGCCTCGTCGTTGTCGTCTGGGCTGCGCCAAAGCCAAACTCCCCGGCCTGCTTGTGGAGGAGGGGCCCCCAAGCACCCTGAGCCTCAATATTTCTCTGGCTTTCTGGGCTGACAAGAGTTTTTCCTGCTGATTCATCTATTCCAGGGGCTGAGCAGGGCCAGGGTACCTTGGGGCGGGGGTGAGGGAGGGAAGGGATGGACACATTGGGATGCAGGAAGGCTCCCTGTCACCCATATCTCTGAGGCAGATTCTACACATCCCTGGAAGATGTCCCTTACCGTGTCCCCTGGGCCCACCTCTCAGCTCACCCGTGACAGCAGTGAACAGTTCCTGAGCGAGGGTTTGACACTCTTCACAGCAAGAAATAGATGGGAATAAATACATCAGTTTGGGGACTGGGGGCATGGCTCAGGGACAGAGCCCTTGTCCAGTACGCACAAGGGCCTGGGTTCCATCCCCAGCGCCACAAAACACAAACACAATCAAACAAACAAAACAGCAAATTTCAGCTCTGCATCTTTACTGGGTCTAATAAAATGTCCCCCCGGAACCTATAAATGTAAATATAGAAAGCAGGTCTTTGCAGACACGAATAAGGAGCTCAAGATGAGATCACCCTGAAGGACTCTAGTGGACCCCAAATCCAACAACAAGTGTCCCTAGAAGAGAAGGGGAAGAGAGACACAGAGAAGGTGTTATGGAGACAGAAACAGGAGAGATGTCACCACAAGATAAGGGATGCCAAGGATCGCTGGCAGCCACCTCCATTGAACTGCGAGGCAATACATTTCTGTCACAAGACACCCAGTTGGTGGTACATTGTTATAACAGCCACAGCTTCTCTGGGATCATCCTGAGGAATGTTCAAAACCACTCCTCAGGGGGTGCCCTAAAGGATAGAGCCCCATTTTCCCAAAGGGGCAACAGCCCATGTACATGTCTTTCTCCCTTTCCTGTCTTGTGTCTCCACTGCCCTCCAGGGGCTTCCATCCGCACCCATCTGTCCTTGTCTGCTTTGGGGACAACCGGAAGTAAGGGCACACTGGCCCCCATCACTCAATCTTTCATGAATCCTTCCAATCACTATTTATAAGGGAATGCAATGCAGGGGCCTATGGGAGCCTAAGTAATGGACCCCCAAACACATCCACGTCCTAATTCTCAGAACCTGAGTGTTAGCTTACATGGCAGAAGAAATGTGCAGATGTGACTAAGTTAAAGGTCTAGACATGGGGAGGTTATTGTGGCTTAGCTGAGTGGGCCCCATGTAATCACAAGCGTCCTTATAACAGGGAGGCAGGAGACCAGAGTGCTAGGAGGGGGCTACACGAACACAGAAGGAGAGGTTGGAACAGTACAGTCACAGTCGAGGAATCCTGGAAGCCCATAGAAGCCTCCAGAAGGGGCTACCTCTGCTGACATCCTAATTATAACTTGATCAGACTCATCTTGGATATCTTTTTTCTTTTTCTTTCTTTTTGTTTTTGTTTTTGGTACCAGGGATTGAACTCAGGGGCACTTAACCACTGAGCCCCATCCCGAGCCCCTTTTTTATATTTTATTTAGAGACAAGCTCTCTCCAAGTTGCTTAGGGCCTCGCTAAGTTGCTGAGGCTGGCTTCAAACTTGCAATCCTCTTGCCTCAGCCTCCTGAGCTGCTGGGATTACAGGCGTGAGCCACTGTGCTTGGCTCATCTTGGACATCTGACCATCAGACTTGTAAAATAATAGATTTATATTGTTGGAAACCTCTAAGTGAATGGCAATTTTTGTTACAGCAGCAGTGGGAATCTCATACGGGTGTTGGAATTGAGCACACTCAGGTTGGAGTCTCTGTTCATCCACTTACTAGCTGCAAACTCTGGGTACAACCTCAGTTTCTTCACCTGGAGCATGAGGCCAGCAATAGTTGTACCTTCCTGATGGTGTCACTGTGTGGACCAAAGGAGGTAGTACAGGGAGGAGCAATCACATTACATGAGGCGACCCAAATTCAACACTCCAAGTGTGGTTTCTACCAAAAGTGTCTCCTAGTCACGCCATCATAATGTTGAAAAATCATTAAGTCTAACTATCCTAAGTCAAGGGCCATCTGTATATGCAGATATAGGTGAAGGTTTGATGTGATGTGTTAACAGGGGTCATCCTGGGTAGGTGGAATTTTGAATGACTTACATTATCACTCTGCTACTTGTCTCTGTTGTTAGGGTTTTCTTTCCACGTTCAAAATACAGGGCTGGGGTGTGGCTAAGTGATAGAATTCTTGCCTAGCAAGTGCCAGGCACTGGGTCCAACCTCCAGTACCACAAAATAATAAGAACTAATAAATATTCCAGGCATGGTGGCACATGTAATCACAGCAGCTCAGGAGGCTAAGGCAGGAGGATGGCAAATTCAAGGCACCTCAGCAACTTAGCGAGGCCCTAAGCAACTCGGCAAGAGCTTGTCTCTAAATGACATATTTAAAAGGGCTGGGGATATGGCTCAGTGGTTAGGCACCCCTAAGTTCAACCCCCAGTACCAAAAAAAAAAAAAAAAAAGAATAAATAAATAGTAGAAGCCAGGTGCAGTGGCGCACACCTGTAATCCCAGCGGTTTGGGAGGCTGAGGCAGGAGGATTGTGAGTTCAAAGCCAGCCTCAGCAAAAGTGAGGCACTAAGCTACTCAGTGAGACCCTGTCTCTAAATAAAATACAAAAGGTGGGGGGGCTTGGGATGTGGCTCAGTGGTTGAGTGCTCCTGAGCTCAATCCCTGGTAACTCCCCCAAAATATAAATAAATAAATAGTGCAGTTAACATGTAAGTCTTTTGTGATTTTCAAAGGCAAGGGAATGGGGTTCTTTGCTTGTATCCCCCCACTTCCGTAATGGTATTTGGATTTTCCTCCTCGGGTTCCCTTGGGAGAAACTTCCACAAGAGGGGGATCCTGAAAGACTTGATTAGTGGGGCATTTGGCCAGAACAGGCTCACCGACATCACGAGACAGAACCCAGACAGAATACCAGGAGGCTCATTGTGGTCACTATTGTCTGAGAGGCAAGACCAGGCCATCAGCACAGAGAGAAACCAGAAGGCAGACACTGGGAAGAAAAAACAAAAATAAAACCCCAGCAGGTAGGTCTGCGAACAGTAAGGCCAGGCCAGCCGATATGGCAACAGAGAGATAGACTCAGCAATATTTGAACTTGCCCCCCCACCCCCAGTCTGTAACTTTAAGGTGAGAGAGAAGGAGTTTAACATTCAGAATCTTCTTGTGGAAGCTGCTCAGAGCATGAAGCCACGCTTGTGAAAAATGTACTCAATTTGATATTTGGAGAGCAAGGAAATTGAAATCATTTCAAATTTTAAATGCCCAACATATTGAGACCCACCCTCTGATAGATCTTCCAAATTAGTTTGTAAGCTCCCTATGCCTCCCTCCAGGAGGGGATTCACATCTTTGCCAAAAAATGTTCCTCTCCTTGGGTTGGAAAACAAGATCGTGTAGATTGGCAGGTCTGCCTGCGCCCCAAGCCCTGAGTGTGTGCGACTGAGCAGTTTCTGCAGAAGGCCAGAGGAGGAGGAGGAGGAGGTTTTGCTTCTTCTCTTAGGTAATGAATTTGATCTAATGGGACTGTCTAAATGCCCAGATACCACGATGATAGGCACCCCATAAACACAGAGATAAACAGGTAGGGAGATATATGGAGGCGAGCATAATTTGCTTCTAAGTGCCTTTTCCTAGTATAAATAAAGCAAGAAAATAAAGCATTTGCAATACTAATGTAAGGAGGAAATTAAGTGGTAATTACAGCGTTCAGGATAAATGAAAAAGCCCACACAGTCTGTGCGCATGTGTGGGGATGGCCCGGGCGGGAGAAGGGAGAGAAAAGGCATTAGGTGTGTAGTCCCTCATGGGTCCTGGGGCCAAAATACAAGCAAGCATCTCCCCCAAGCGCCACCCTGGAGGTAGGTCATCTGCAGGCGACTTTCCACACCTGCCTTCCTGGCCTCTCAGGAGGATTCCAGGGTGTGCTCTGCACACGCCCTGGGGCAGGGCGGCAGGACTGCCCCCTAGTGGCCTGCAGGGGTAATACACTCACTAACAGTTCTTGATCAGCCTTCCCCTCTTCCCAGTCTCACTCCCGGCCTCTCGCTGTGCATTCTGGGATCTGCTTCCAACTTGCTCCCTGATCCCTGTTTCTGGGCCTGGTTGCTTTAAGGAGGGCTCAAACAGAGACAGGCAGTTTTACACTAGCTGACTAATGAATGGGTCACGAAAGAGCGCCAAAAGCCCGCCCACAAGATCAACTTTGTGGGTGTGCCATAAATAGCATAGCACGTTTTTATGGTTTGGATGTGAGGTGTCCCCCAGAAGCTCATGTGGGAGACCATGCAGGAAGATTCAGAGGAGAGTGATTGGGTTGTGAGAGCCTTCACCCAGTCAGAGAATTAATCCCCTGTTGGGACTAACTGGGTGGTCACTGAAGGCAGGTGGGGTGTGGCTGGAGCAGGTGGGCATGGGGGCGTGGCTGTGGGGTATATATCTTGTACCTGAAGAGTGGAGTCTCTCTCTCTCTCTGCTTTCTGATCATCTTGTGACTGCCTCCCTCTGCCACACTCTTCCACCAGGATGTCCTGCCTCACCTGGAGCCCCAAAGAATGGAGCCAGCTATCTATGGACTGAGACTTCTGAAACCGTGAGCCCCAAACAAACATTCCTCTTCCACAATTATTCTGGTCTGGTCTATTTAGTTGCAAAATCAAAAAACCTGACTCAAACACACGTGCTCTCAAAGGGCTGCATGCTTGGTTTAATGCTTTGCTGTCGCCATCTTGAAATTCTTGGTAATGTTTTCTTTGATCCCATGTCTTGTAAGTGAGCTCTGATTGCATAATGGAGCATGTGTAAGCTGCACAGATATGTCTGGAGGCAGCAAAGGCTTGGCAGGCAGCATGGCCCAAGTCACCGTCTTGGGGAACACTATGGCTTGGACCTTGAATACCCCCAAGGCCCATGTGTCTTGGTCCCCAACCTGTGGAACTATTGGGAGATGGTGGAACCCTGGGGAGGTGGGGCCAAGTGGGAGGAAGTTAGGTTCCTGGGGGCGTGTCCTTGAAGTGGATATTGGAACCTTGGACCCCTCCTCTTTCTCTCTCTTCTTTTGACTTCCTGGCTGCCAGGAGGTGAGCAGCTTCTCACCGTGCGTTCCCTGCTGTGATGGCTCTGCCACCACAGACCCAAAGGCAGTGGGACCAAGTGATCAAGAACTGAAACCATGAGCCCTTCTAAGCTGTTTATCTCGGGTATTCGGGTATTCGCCACAGTGACAGAAACTGACTAACCATAGGTCCACAGGGCAGCCACGGGCCGTCCTGACTCCAACTGGTGGTGGTGGTGATGGCAATAGTTGTCACTACAAAAGTAGCAGCTGTGGCAGGGGACAGAGGATGGGTTCTATGTGCATGGGATTAGTGCTGAGACCCATAGTGAGGGGTCAGTTGTGGGCCAATCCCTGGAATCCATCCCTGTGGATGAACTCTCCAGCCTGAACCTCAGAAGAGGAACTGCCCGAGCTCCTACAGGAAACTGTCAGTGAATTATTTTTAAAAAATCATACATGCAGATGTTGTCATAAAGCCGATCAGGGAGTTGTTAGGTTTGTTTATTTGTTTGTTTTAAACATTTTTAAATTTTTTAAATACATTTTTTAGTTGTAGATGGACTCAATACCTTTATTTCATTTATGTGGTGCTGAGGTTCGAACCCAGTGCCTTTACCCATGCTAGGGGAGCGCTCTACCACTGAGCCACAGCCCAGCCCCTTGTTTTTTGTTTATTTTTAAAGAATTTAGAATCTGGGGTTGTAAAAACCATTGCAGTTTTGCATGACAAATACCCACCGGCTTAGAAATAGAAATTAAATTTAAAGATCGTCAACTTCGAAGGAAAAGAACGCTATTTTCCTTGGATGCTTCAGAGGAACCAATTATTAACAAAGAGAAAAATATTTTTAAATGATTTTTCCTTGTAATTGAAGATACAATGATAGAATGCATAAACAGGCAAATTGAATTATATATAAATCATAACGCCTCTCTCAGCTTCTTCTCTGACCACCGCAAGTTATAGGAAATGTCAGAGAAAATATGAAAATGCCATTGTATAAATTTACACTTAACATTAAATTCAGACTTACACGAAACTGATTCGTATAAAGAGTTAAATGGCTTAGAAAAATGACTACATGAGAATCATCAGCTCTAGTTGTACTCAAATATATATTTTGAAATAATTTATCAGAAATGTATCCCAATGTTGTCCCAGTCTATAAAAATATGTCTTAACAGCTTCAGTAGCAGTCACATGGATCCTTTTCAAAATTAAAAATCATCAGTTATCTGCAATCTCACACTTGCCAAGAGTGACTGCTGTCTCTTTCAGTTTACACCAATCGAAAATGAAGTTGCTAAAAATATAAATTCTGATGACCTAATAAATGAATTTGCAGAAAAGTGAGCCAGATATTATGATCAATCAAGCTATCACATTAATAAAGTCTTATTTATTGTATTAAACTAAATTTTGACACCAAAAATATTATTATTTTGCGGTTTGTAAGTTTATGTTGTTATTTATATATCATTGTTATCCGTATTATGTTTTATATGTAATAAAGCATTTTGAGGGCTGGGCTTGTGGCTCAGTGGTAGAGCGCTCACCTAGCACATTCAAGGCACTGGGTTTGATCCTCAGCACCACATAAAAATAAATAAATAAGATAAAGGTATTGTGTTCAACTACAACTTAAAAATTTTAAAAAATTTAAAAATAAAACATGTTTAAAGGGAAAAGCTTTATACCTTTAACAAACTTTGTTTTTTTTTTTTTTTTTCTGTGCTGGGGATGGTACCCAGGGCCTCATGCATGGCTGGACCACTGGGCTACACTCCCAACCCACTTTTCCTTTGTAGTACTGAGTGTCAGAGGACCTCTCGCATATTAGGTAAGTGCTCTACATCTGAGCCACATCCCCAGCAAAACCCCCCTCTTTTTTTTCTGGTACTGAGAATTGAACCCCGAGGCACTTTACCACTGAGCCACATCCCCAGCCCTTTTTTATTTAGAGACAGGCAGGGTCTCTTAAGTTGCTTAGGGCCTGCTAAATTGCCGAGGCTGGCTTCAAACTTGTGATCTCCTGTCTAAGCCTCCCAAGTCGCTGGGATGATAGGCATACACCACCACGCCCAGCAACTCTTTTCAATTTTATTTCGAGATGGAATCTTGCTAAATTGCCCTAAACTGGCCTTGAACTTTCCATCCTCCTATCTCAGCCTCCTAAATGGCTGGAATGACAGGCATGCGACGACTATGCTCAACTTTTCTTGCTTTTTGAACAGGGCATCCCACGTTGTCATTGTGTACTGAGCTCCACAGATTATGTAGGTGCCCCTGCCTGCTAAATTCACTTGTCAGGTTTTCCAGGACAGGGAGATTAGGCCTTTGGCCTTTAGGCCTGACACTGTGACTTTCTGTCTTCTTCATTGAGCTGCAGCCCCTTCATTTTGTTTACCTGGTTGTCGATAATATTAAAAAGAAGTACATTTTAAAAGATGCAGAGAAAAGAGTTCTTGGGCCTGATACCTCTGGCTTCACAAGGAAGATTTTTTACCCCCATCTTATGTAGGGATCCCAGATAACAGGCTCCAAGATCAAGTTGCATGAAGAACGTTCCTTACTGGGGAGTCTTGGCAGATGCCTCCATAAGGGAGTAAAGAATTGCTGAAACCAAGGCCTCGGATGATCCTCCAGAGAGTTCTGGAACTGGGGTGGCTCTTCAAAGTGGTGTAAGTTGAGGCAGGGGTCCCAGACTTTGGATTCCTTGACAAGGAGTGGGGCCTTGGACAAGGCCTTTGATGGTAGCCAAGGGCAGCTCCCCTCGCAGTCACAGCTACGGGCCCTCAGCAGCCGGAGCTGGGGAGGTGGGCCCTGGGGAGGGGTCTGGTGGAGCAGAACAGTGCCTACTGCAGCCCCCTCTTGCATCCCAACCATCACCAGCTTCTTCTGACAAGTTCACCCCACTTGGGAAGAGCTTGTTCAGGACTCTGGAGTCTTGTTTTCTAGGAAACTTCAAAGAGAAGGACCATCCCACTGCCACCGCTGGAGTAGATTTTGAAGCCCCATAGGTCCCCCTCCTCCACTGCCACCTCGCTTCCCCTCAGATAGCACCCTTCTGTCTACTTCCCTTTCCTGGTGAAGTGATAAAGACCTCAAGGGTCTATACCCTGGCCCACCATGGCCTTCTTAGGTGGTGACAGCTCTCCCTGTCCCTTTGCCATTAACACTGGCCCTTACCAAGAGATTCCTCAGTGGATCCTTTGGGAGCCTTATTCCTCACTATCCCAACTGTTGACTGCGATGCCGTCCCCTCCTCGTGATCAGGGATCCGTGTCCACTGCTGGCATAGTGACGCCTTTCCTGGCCAGCGGGCCACTTAGCGTAAGGAGCCCAAAGAGACTGGAAGCCCACTAACTCTTAAAGTTCAATGAAAGTCCTACTGTATTCCCCTGGGGTGAGCACTTCTCTTCTGAGAATCCACATTATGGGAACTGGAAGCACAAATTCACAAATGATATTAGTGGGGCCCCTCCTACTTGACTGCTGGGTTCCTGATTCATATATCTTAACTATTGGAGGGGTCGCACCCATGTAACCATTGACTGAGAGTATGTATGATGTCCCAGAGGAGGGCATCCCATTGTTACAGAATAAATATTCTCTCCATGCTGGTACACCAGCTATACCGTTAACTGGTCATGTCATGGTTTGGATATGGAATGTCCCCATGAGACTCATGGGTTAAAAGTATGGTTCCTTGCTGCAGTCTGGCTGGGCACAATCAGGAGCCACTTGTCAAAAGAAATTAACTTTATTTTTAGAACCACACATGCCAAACAAAACAGCCTCTCAAGAAAAACCCTCAGAGCCTCAACTGCCACCACCGGCTTCCCACAAGCCTCTCTCTCCAACAACCTTCTCTCCACCTCCCATAATCCTCCTGCTCTTGAGGCCGATTGGCTGGGTCATGTGGGCAGAGCCAAAAAAGTCCCCCAATGAGCAGCTCCGTGGTCTGAAAGGGCAGGGAAACAGCCCAATGAGCATCACCGCAGAGGAGCCAATCAGCTAGATGTTGCTGGGGCCGCTGTGAGCCAATCATCAGCCGGCAGCTGGAAGTTTGCTGGGGCCCCTTCGGCTGTGGCTCTCAACAGTTCCTAGTCTAACAATGTTCAGAGGTAGGGTTTTTTTGTTTTGTTTTGTTTTGTTTTTGGTACTGGGGATTGAACTCAGGAGCACTTGACCACTGAGCCACATCCCCAGTCCTATTTTGTATTTTATTTAGAGACAGGGTCTCACTGAGTTGCTTAGGGCCTCACCATTGCTGAGGCAGGCTTCGAACTTGCAATCCTCCTGCCTCAGCCTCCTGCAAGGATTACAGGCATGGGTCACCTCACCCGGCTCAAAGGTAGGGATTTTGAGAATTGGTTGGATCATGAGAGCTCTGAGCTCATCAATGGATAGACTAATAATCCAGAGGGACAATTGAGAGAGTTGGTGGAAACAGTAGGAGGCGGGGCCTAGTTGGAGGAATTGGGCCACAAGGAGCATGTCCTTGGGGACTGTATCTTATCCTTCGCCCTTTCCTCTTTGTGTCTCTCTGTTTCCTAGCTGCCACAAGCTGAGAAGCTTTCTTCCACCACACCCTTCCACCATGACCTGTGCCTTACCTCAAGCCCAAAGCAACGAGCCAGCCGACCCTGGACTGAAATCGTGAGCCTGAACAAACCTCACCTCCTCCATGTCAGCTACTCTGGTCACTGCAATAAAAATCAAAAACAAGTCACTTCTGGGCTCTGGGGCTACTGCATGGGATGGAGCCAGAGCCTCCTGTGGGCACGTGCCCACTGTCATAACTCATATCCTGTCAAGAGGATCCCTGTGCCTGAAGTGACATGCGGGCTCCCATGTTAGTGACTTAAATGCTCTCTAAAGTCCTCACTGAGTGCCTCAGTGTGGCAATGTGACGTAGAAACTAAACCTCTTATCTTTATAAGGTCAGACTACCTCAGGCATTTTGTTATAGTAACAAAATAGTGGGCAGGAAAGGTAAACTCACATCCTAAAAATGTATTGATCCTAATCAGTGATTTCCAGGGTGGAAATCATCTTGCTAGCGAGTGGACAGTTGCTTTCTCTGAGAAGCAGGTGTCAAATTGGGAGTTTAACGACTGTCTCTGCTAATGGCTAGATATTCAACAGTGCCAGAGGCTAGATCAGTCTCAGTGAAAGGGGTGCCCGTGCTGTTGAGTCCAGGAATAACCTTTGCAGTTGTTTGGCTATGGTTTGTCTCCCATGGGTTCATGTGTTGAACACTTTGTCCTCAGTATGGCAATGTGATGTAGAAACTTTAAGAGGTGGAGCCTAGTAGGTGGCCCTTAGGTCATTGTGGGTATGCCCTCAAAAGGAATTGTGGAACCCCATTCTTTCCATGGCTTCCTCTTTGGTGATATGCCCTCTCCCTCTCACAAGCATTCCTGCCATGATGCAATCCTGTATGATGAGATACCACCAAGAGGCCCTCTCCCTTAGCTAAGTTAATGCTTGTGCCATGTCCTTGAACCTCCAGAACAATGAACTAACTAAATCTCTTTTCTTTATAAGGTTAGATTACCTCAGGCATTTTGTTATAGTAACAAAAATGGATTCATACAACTTCCAATACCGCCACCATGACTACTTCATTTATACAGCATTATGCCATTTATGCCAGCACTGAGGGGGACAATGACAGAGGATGGCTGATGTCAACTGGCAGTGTCATTTTGTCTGTTTGGTTGCTTAGTCTTTCTTCTGTGATAGATGTTCTCTGGAGGACAGAGAATGATACAAAGGTCTTCACTCTTTGTGCCCATCCCCACATGTCCCCCCATTGCCTCTTCTCCAGAACTCCTTGTATCTGATCTTGTAATCTTTCTCCTTCCAGGACCCTGAACAACCAACCTGGCCATTTGTCATTCATCACTCACAAATCTGTGTATTTTCTTACTTCTATTTCTAGACAGTTTATTTCCAGGCTCATATCCATTCATCGAGAGGATTTGGGAGGCCATCCCTGGGTGGGGCTAGTCCATTCGTGGCTTCCACCAACCTCACAAGTTGACCCCTCTGGGATTCAAGCTCGGTTTTTCTTCCTATCCATCACCTGGTCTTAAAGGACCTTCCAAATGCAGCCATTTGAGTTCAAAATAAGGAAACCTAATGGCACAGCAGTGGTGGATAACATGGACATCTAGGCCACCTGTTTGTGCAACTTTCTTGTGCCCTCTCGTCCTAGTTGTACTCAATCCAAGAACACCATTCTCATCAGACAATGGATCACTGCTGGGCCTGCTCAAACTTATAATTTGGTAGGTCTCAGGGTCCCAGCTCATGATGTCCAGTTCTGGTCACATGGTCACTTAAGATCCTATATTTAGATGCTCTATTTCTACCACAGTAATATGTAGGGAGCGCTTTCTGAATACAAGGCATGGCCTTGATCCAGAACCTCAGGCATCTGCACTGTGATTCTTCCATTGGGTCTTACCATGAACCCACCCAACATCTTTTCCCACGACACTTTTCCCAAGTACCAGGACATATAACCCAAGTCACGGGCTGCTTGCTGTCTTGCTGTGGCAAGCATCACACACACAGCCCACACTTGCTGCAGACTCTTTTGTTTTTTGTTTGTTTGTTTGGCTCTGGGCTCCACTCAAAACTGGCAAACTTCTCTGTCATCACAGTTAACAGGTATTTGTTTCCAAGGGCAGAACATGCTGCCTCAAGACCTCGCCTCTTGGTGGTGGCGTGTGCAAAATGCAATAAGCAGTCCATGGCATCATGGGAGATATCCCAGCATGCCCTATCCCTCAGGATCCCTGAGACCTTCACTGATATGGTAGGTCTCTAATTCTCAAACGATCAATCTTCCACTCTTTAGAGCTCAAATATCTTATCAAGACCTCTAAACCTACTTGCCACTTCTTGCTCAGCTGGTGTTCCAGAAAAACCCAGTCCCAATGTATGAGAATTTGGCCCCAAGGTGTGGAAACACCAAAGAAAGAGGCCAGCAGGTCCAAGATTGCACAGAGTGCAATTTGTTGGGGAGTTATTGACAGAAGCATGACCCTGGACAGCAGCAAGACCAGTGTATCCCCACAATTTAGGTCAGAAGGAGTAGGCTTATATAATGATCAAGACAAAAGTGGCTTCATCCAAGCTGGAACATACCTGGGTTATGTCAAACTAATATCAAGGACATTAGACACATTCCTGACACTGACAACACCCGGGTCTGGGTTGTATAGCTCAATATATCATCCTAGCGGTTTTGTTGACGTATAGTAGGCTGGGAAACTCTGCAGGGAAAACCAACCAAGGTTACCCAGGGGCAATTCTGTTTGCTTCAACTCAAGATGGCTGCAGTCAGGCTAAGCTCATCCCTATATCTGGTCCAATTAATGTAATGCCTTCAAAATGATGCATCCGTGTCATATTTTTGAATGTCTAGATGGTCCCTAGTGCTTCAGATTACATTATAAGAGGAACAGGATCCTGGAACAAGATCTTCTATGCCCGCCATCATCTGTCCCACATGAATGCAAATCGTTAGAGAAAAAAAAATGGATTCCTTGGATCCATGGTCACATCATATGTAGTGGAGCGAAAGTACCACACCAGACACAGCAGCTACAATTTAGGCTACTTCTTGGTTAAGTGGTCCACTGTTGTTCACCATGATCCATCCAGTGTTTTTTTTTTTTTTAGGGATTAAACTAGTTAATTAAATAGGAATATGTTGGGAGCCATGAACTTGGCATTCTTTACGTCATTAAGGTTTGCCCTGATCTCTGCCATCCCCTCAGGATGGGCTACTGTTGATGAATTACTATCTTGGCTTGGTGCATGACGGGGCCTTTCAGACACTTCCTCTTTGTCTTCCCCACTGGTCATCCATAGACAAGAGACCAATATGGAGGGATTCCTCTAGCCACTACATATGTCCATTCTAATTAGACCTTCAGGGAACACAGAAATGACCCCTGGGTAGATTCATGAGCCCAATGGAAATACCATCATTCGGAACTGGGCCAGGACTCCATTTATTACTTGGTACCCATATTTTTCCTATTCTAGTAGGGGGCACATGGTGAAGCACATACCAATGTCCCTGGTACCATTGTTTATTCATACCAACCATCCTTGAAAGTTCTGGGTAGTCTCTTTTTTCTAACACTCTGTTACTTACATCAAAGACCATGGGACTCTTTGGAAAAGGAATGAGCCTCAACCAGTGAGGAGTGACAGTTGATGGAGAAGCATACTTGGCTTTCCTTATCTGTGGTTCCATATCCCTGGATTTAACCAACTACCAATTGAAAATATTCTTTAAACAATGATGTTGAGCCAGGCACATTGGCACATGCCTGTAATCCTAGCAGCTCGGGAGGCTGAGGCAGGAGGATCACAAGTTCAAAGCCAGCCTCAACAGTTTAGTGAGACCCTGCCTCAAAATAAAAAATAAAAAAGGCTGGGGATGCAGCTCAGTGGTTCAGTGCCCCTGGGTTCAATCCCCCATACAAAAAAAAAAAGGGGAGGGGCGTGTTGATATCAAACATGCACAGATTTTTTTCTTGTCATTATTTCCCTAAACAATAAAGTATAACTATTTACATAGTAATTCCACTGTATGGGTTATTATAAATAATCTAGAGACGAGTTACATATACAAGAGGATGTGCGTAGGTGCTATACAAATACAATGCCTTTTTATATAAGAGACTTGATCATCCGTGGATGTTGCTATGCTCAGGGGGTCCTGAAAGGAGTCCCCCATGCATACAAAGGGACAGCCATACTTTAGCTTCTTTGCACATGAGGGAGAACATTTCTACTAGACGCTCTTGTCTCTCAGGTCCCCAGTGGGTTTGCATCCCATTTGCTCACACAGGTAGCCGGCTGCTTAGCGCCACCCCCGTTAGCATCCTTCCTTCTTTGGCACCCCGGCCACCCCTGTGCTATTTCCGATCTCTTTCCAAGTGAAACCCTGCCCCGCCCTCATCTCACCATTTGCTTCTGGGGGGGGGGCGTACGTGGGACCACAGTGCAAAAAGGATGCCCCCTGAAAAGTCACTCTGCATCTTCTTGACCTCTAGGCACTGCCAGTCTCCAAACATCTCAGGCCGAGGTGACACTGGTGTGTTGCAACAGCTCTGCAGAGAAGGCTCCCCCACCCCCGCCCCGGCCCTGAGGGAACCCAATCAAATGTCCAATTCTCGTTGCTAGAATGTGGCTTTTTGATTTTCAGCCCTCAATCCTTCCTGCCAGAATTTAAAACCACTTCCTCATTTTATGATTTCTTTTTCTTGTTCTGAGAGATGGAGCCGAGCAGACCACCAACTTTGGGCTAAAAGCCCCTCATAGACTTGAACGTGGGTGTTAATCTTGACTTCTTCAGACTGAATAATCCAGGTCTTTTTTAAGCTTGCTCATCAGGCCCGTTTTCCAGACTCTCAATCATCTTCGAGGCTATAAACCGTCACCCCCAGCTGCTCACGGTACACCAGGCTGCGGACTCCTAGAGACCACCATATGCAGGCTGCACCCGGAGAAGTCACAGGAGGGAGGTCCCCTAGCCGCTGTAAATCACCCTCTTGCTTGCCTCCTCCCAAAGCCAGAGAACAAGCCCCAGTTTGCTGTGGAAGGCCATAAAACTTCTTTTCTTTCAAGGGCCTCTTTGTTGAGCATGTTGACTGTAACAGAAGCACAAGTTCACCAAGGACCCATAAAACTTCCCCGGGCTTTGTGAGGGTGACCCCGCAGGCCTGTGGCTCAGCCAACCCACTCCTAAGCCCACAATGAAATGGTTGCTGGGTTCCCCCAGAAACGGACTGGCCTCAATTTGCCTTGTGATTTGTTTGTTAGCTTTACAAATGGCTTTTGAGCCCAGACAATCCCTTCTAACTCTGAATGCGTGGTCAGCCAGAGCTCAAGGATTGCCTGGGAACCGAGGGGGGCCCTTGGGTTTCCATGGAAATTTCAAAACAACTCACCTCAGGGGAAGAGCTGCCCCCAGCCCCATAGGGCGAGCCAGCACTGGGAGGCTGCAGGGCTGACCCCTCTCAGGTGGGCAAGGGTGTTTCTGTCTCAAGCCCAGAAACCCTTGCTTCATCTCTGATGCTAAATCCAACCCATCAATCCTACCAGCCTTGGCAAAGGGAAGTCCAAGCAAAGCCAATCCACAACAGGATAATATTTATTTCCTGCAAAACTGAGTGGTTAAGAACACAGGCTTGGAATCACCAATAGGTACTTGTCCAACAGGATTGGGATTGAACTCAGGGGCACTCAAACCACAGAGCCACATCCCCATCCCTATTTTGTATTTTATTTATAGACAGGGCCTCACTGAGTTGCTTGGGGACTCGCTTTTGCTGAGGCTGGCTTTGAACCCACGATCCTCCTGCCTCAGCCTCCCAAGCTGCCAATTACAGACGTGCACCACCATGCCTGGCTGTCCAACAGGATATGGAAGAATAAGGTATGGACATGCCTGATTTCATGGATGAATCACGCATCCATTGCACTGCATGGAACATGCCAGACATAGAAGAGAAAATAAGACAAGCTTCCATTTATAAAAAACAGATAAAATTTAACCCATGGTAGTAAAAGTCACCATAGTCATCACTGTTAAGAGGTGAAGTGTGGGAAGGTATTGTCTGGAAAAGAATATGAGAGAATTTTCTGTGGGTGATAGAATTGTTCAATACGTCGATCTGAGTGCTGATCACATGGGTGTATACGTATTAAAAAAGCAATCAAGATACCCAGTTAAGATCTGTGGCTGGGGTTATAGCTCCATGGTAGAGCTCATCCTTAGCATGTGCCAGACCTTGGGTTCCACCACAGCACTAATAAATAAGTAGATAAGATAAAAAAGAAAATAAAGGTCTATGCTCATTACCATATGCATATTATACAGTCAATATTGAGAGGGAAACATAGGTTTTGGAGTTTAGCAATAATTGGTTGAAATACTGGTTCTGATGCTTATTAGCTATCTTTTGGTCAGGTTATCCCTCAGTGTCCTGGGGATCCAAATATCTACTTCAAGCCGGGCACAGTGGTCCACACCTGTAATCCCAGTGGCTTTGGAAGCTGAGGCACGAGGATTTTGAGTTCAAAGCCAGCTTCTGCAACTTAGCGAGGCCCTAAGCAACTCAGGAAGACCCTGTATCTAAATAAAATATAAAAAGGGCTGGGGATGGGGCTCAGTAGTTAAGCGTCCTTGAGTTCAATCCCAAGAAAGAAAGGAAGGAAGGAAAGAAAGGATGAAAGAAAACAAATATCTACTTCACAAGGTTGTTTGAGTATCAAATACCATACCCCCTTGGCATAGAATATGGGCTTGATCTAAAGTCCTAAAAGTCATGGTCTACCAGGCCTGGAGGGCAGCTGGTCCCAGTTGGGTTGCATCAGAAATCTCCAAGAGACTTTCCACAAGATGACATTGACAGAATATTTAGTATGTACAACTATCTTCAAAGGAGATTTAGACATCTGGCAAAGTTTATAGCTGTGTTATTAATAAGTACATAGAAAACTGAGAAAATGACTATAACTCCAGGGGAATGAAGGTGCAAAAAAAGAGTAACAGCCATAATTCCCTACATGAATCAACTGCATAAAACATGTCTACGATGACATACACCTGTGTTCCCAGTGACTTGGGAGGTTAAGGAAAGAGGATGGCAAGTTCGAGACCAGCCTCATCAACTAAGCAAGACCCGTTCTCAAAATAAAATTAAAAGGGCTGGGGAGGTAGCTCAGTGGTAGAGGACCCCTGCGCTCAATCTCCAGTACTACAAAAAATTATAAAGCATTTAAACATTGAATAAGATCAACAATGATCAACACTGAATAGTGATCCATTCAAAAACACCATTTAACTCTACAGGGAACACTGGGACAGGGAAAGACACAGTGTGTAGAAAAGGCGGGAGGAGAAACAGAAAAAATATTTTTTAAAATGAATGAATGAGGGCTGGGGTCGTGGCTCAGTGGTAGAGCACTCACCTAGCACGTGGGAGGCCCTGGGTTCGATCCTCAGCACCACATAAAAATAAATAAATAAAGGTATTGTGTCCAACCACTACTAAAAAGTAAATATTTAAAAAATGAATGAATGAAGAATAATGCCTTAATTTGACAAATATGAGTGAAAGGTATTTTAATCCATTCCAGACTTAAATTTGTTAAAATAAGAACCGTATAGTGGGCTGGGGCTAAGGCTCAGAGGTAGAGTGCTTGCCTAGCATTTGTGGGGCACTGGGTTTGATCCTCAGCATCACATAAAAATAAATAAAAGATATCGTGTCTATCTACAACTAAAAGAAATTTTTTAAAAAAATTTATAACCATATAGTGACAATAATACTGCCATTTTAAGAGGCAGGAAGCACAGGATTTGGGTAAGCTGAGGAGCATATGGACAAGGCAATATTTCCCCATCAGAGAGAGAACTGAAAGTTCTGGAAGGCATACAAGTTTCTAGCAGGTAAAAAATAAAATTCCTATGTATTTCACTTTGAGGAATTAAAAAATAGTAGTAAATAAATGTGAAGGCATTTGCCTTTGTTAAATCTGTGGCAGAGATAAAATGACATGCAGGTGGCATGTCACCTCATGCCCCAGCTCACCAGATCCAATGCAAAGCATACCCACATCCAGCTGAGATTATGACTGAAGGCCTGTAACCAAATCAGTGCTTGTCAGCCCTGAGTGGGTTGGTTCTAAATCATTTCCTGTGGTCAAAGTTGGAGGTTTATTTGTAATATGACAATAATAAATTTTCCACTTTATAACACTCAAAGTGTTCTCACATACATTTACTACACTTTGGTTATTTCACATTAATCCTGCAGGTAGGAATGAGTTATTATTTTCATTAACTGTGGAAGCTGAAGCTCAGAGAGGTTAAGTGTCGCTTGGTGACACAGTAAACTTTAGGCAGGAACAATGTTAGAATGGATGTATTAGCTTTCTGTGGCTATTTGTTAATTTTCTGTTACTATAACAAAACACCTGAAGCTGGGTAACTTTATGAAGAAAAGAGGTTTATTTAGTTCATAGTTCTGAAGGTTCAAGGGCAAGGTGCTAGGGTCAGGTGAGAACTGTATAGCAGATAGCATCCTGATGAAAGAACATGTACAAGAGCAAGATCACATTGAAAGACAGGAAACCAGAGAGGGAGATGGGCAGGCTTGCTTCTTTATCGTAACCTTCTCATGAGAACTAACTCAAGGATCCCAGAAGAACTACCTTCATGTCTTCTGAGGGTACACTCCCAATGACCCAAAGACTCCCACTAGGCTCTGCTTCCTAACATCACCCCCCTGAGGATCAGGCTTCTAACACATAAACCCTTGGGGGACATGCTTAAACCATATTCAAATTTTAATTCTAGACTTTAATTTGTCTGTAATCAAAGCTCTATCACAAATTATCACAAGTCTGGCAGCTTAAAATAACAACCACTTCTTAACTTGGAATTCTGCAGGTCAGAAATCGGGCATGGTGAAGCTGGATTCTCAGTTCATGTTGTTCTGAGGCTGAAATCAAGGTGGCAGCCGGGGCTATAGTCCCACCTGAAGATCAACATTCTCTTTCAAGCTCATTCAAGTTACTGGCAGAATTCAGTTCTTTGCTGGCTACCATCCAGCGATTACTCTTAACACCTAGTGGCCACTTTCAGGTCCTTGACGTGAGGCCTCACCATCTTCAAATGTAGAATCTCCCTGATATCAAACATGGCTCCTGTGTTGAATCCCTCCCTTTAGGAAGAGCAGGGTTCTTTTTAAGAGCTCACCTGTGCCCGCTTGAGTAGGTCAGGCCTGCTCAATTTATCTCTTTCTTTAAAGTCGGCCAGGAAACAGGACATAACCTAATCACGGGAGTGATGTGCCATCACATCGATGAGTCCTACCCATGCTCAAGGAGAGGTGAGTCTTTTTTTTTTTTTAAGGATGTTTTTATTTGTTCTTTTTAGACACTCATGACAGTAGAATGTATTTTGGCATATCATACATACATGGAGTATCACTTTCCATTCCTGTGGTTGTACATGATGTGGAGTTTCACTGGTCGTGTATTCATATATGAACAGAGGAAAGTTATGTCCAGTTCATTCTACTGTCTTTCCTATTGTCATCCCCCCTCCCTTCATTTCATTCCCCTTTGTCTACTCCAATAAACTTCTATTCTTCCCCCCACTCCTCCATTGTGAGTTAGCATCCACATATCAGAGAAAACTTTCAGCCTTTGGTTTTCTGGTATTGGCTTATTTCACTTAGCATGATACTCTCCAGTTCCATCCATTTACCAGCAAATGCCATAATTTCATTCTTCTTTATGGCTGAGTAATATTCCATTGTGTATATATGCCACATTTTTAATCCATTCATCTATTGAAGGGCATCTAGGTTGGTTCCACAGTTTAGCTATTGTGAATTGAGCTGCTATACACATTGATGTGGCTGTGTCCATGTAGTATGCTGTTTTTAAGTCCTCTGGGTATAGACTGAGGAGTAGGATAGCTGGGTTAAATGGTGGTTCCATTCCCAGTTTACCAAGGAATCTCCATACTGCTTTCCAGATTGGCTGCACCAATTTGCAATCCCACCAGCAATAGATAAGTGAACCTTTTCCCCTACATCCTTGCCAACACTTATTGTTGTTTGTATTCTTGATAACTGCCAGTCTTAGTCAGCTTTTTCGCTGCTAAGAGAGGTTGGCAGATGAGTAAATAGTACATCTGTACAGATGTACTCCTGAGGATGGGACTCTCAGAGGTCATCTCTGATCTACATGAAGTGTCCTGACCCCAAGTTAGCATTTCATTCACCAAGTCTGTAGCATTCTCCCAGATGTGTCAAGGTCTTTCTTGACTACTCATTTTGAGAGTTCCAGGGTCAGCCCAGGTTACAAGGAAAAAATCACTATCATTATAAAATGTGCTTAAAGGGCTTTTCTTTTATTTTTAAGACCTTTTTTTGTTGTTGTTGTTGTAGATAGACACAATGCTTTTATTTTATTTATTTATGTTGTGCTGAGGATCCAACCTAGTGCCTCATGCATGTGAGACAAGCACTCTACCTCTGAGCCCCAGCCCCACCCCTAAAGGGCTTTTCTTACATATGATTGGAAACATGCAATGAGACAGAAGCTACATCCCATTGACAAATACTGTTGAAGGCCAGAGAATTTCTGCAACACTTTTCCAGTGTTCAGCCCCAACTTATACTACTGTCACAATTGGCAGTTATGACAATAGTATAAGTGTCTTCATGATCCCTGGGTTGCAGCTAAAGCATTATGTTCTTGAAGTCACCAGTCCCCCAGAGCCTTCTAATTCCCAGCTTCCTGATCAAGGTGGAGGTGGAATAGCTCCCATGAGACACCAGTAGTTCTGTGGTGTCATTTTGAGAGTCATTCCTGGGGGCCAGTCTAAGACCTCATCCTCCCTTCCTAACATCAATTTTGCAAATACTCAATTACAATGGACAAATGTCTCCATTTGAAATTCATTTATGAAATCCTAACCCTCAAAGTTGTGGTATTAGGAGATGAGGCCTTTGGTAAGTGATTAGGATTAATTCCCTTATAAAAGGGACTCCAGAGGACCAGCTCATCCCTTTCACCATGTAAGGACACAATGAAAAGTTGTTCTATATGAATCAGAAAGAGGACCTCCACCAGACATCAAATCTGCCAGAGTCTTGTTCTTGAACTTCCAGAGCTCTAAAACTGTGAGAAATGAATTTCTATTGTTTATAAGCTGCAGTGTTCATGGTATTTTGTCTCAGCAGCCTAAACAGACAAAGACACAATAGCCTGAATTAAATCCCTTTCTGTTTAAAATACCTGGAGTGGGACATAGTGACACACACCTGTCATCCCAGTGACTCAGGAGGCTGAGGCAGGAGGATCACAAGTTCAAAGACTGTCTAAGCACTTAGTAAGACCCTGTCTCAAAATAAAAAATACAAAGGGCTAGGGATGTGGCTCAGTGGTTAAGCACCCCTGGGTTCAATCTCCAGCATCAAAAAAAAAAAAAAAATTAGGATTCCTCTGGAAAACTGACTCTAACAATCTACAACCTAACACTATATCATAAAATGCAAAGAGTGATTTCTTTTTCGTAAGTGGACCCTGAGTGTCAGTTGCACATGATGACTAATCTAAGGGACTCTTCTTGGAATCCAATCATTTGATCTTGTAAATGTTTGGTGGCACCTGATAGAGATCAGCATTGTTGATGTTTTCCAAGGCGTGACACTTTAGCTGGACCCTACAGCTGTGGAACAATGTTCTATTTCTCTCCATTCCCTTTTACAGCTATTTCAAAGGGCAGAAAAATTCCCCCTTTGTCAAACTCCCCACTTCAGTAGACCAGACCCTGAGAGTGTTTGCCAAAAAAGTTTTCTCATTCCCTGACTGTCCATGAATTTTTTTAGAAAAGGCACTTGATGCCTGGAGCAACAGCAACCATCTTGATACCATGAGAATGGTGAGAAAAAGCCAATAAGCTAAGGATAACAAAGCAGAGTGACCAACAGAGTTGGGTCCTCAAAGCAATCAATGAACTGCAGACAAACCAGATAGGATGAACTGTCTATCTTTGGACTTCTGGCTAATTAAGTAGTAAAGATCCTTAAATTTTAAGCCATTGTTAGTTGGGGCTTTGGTTATTTAAAGTCAAAATCCTTCCTAACTATTGTATCTAACACATTTTCAATAACTCTCAGCATATAGCCTTGCCTTTGACTTTGCCAAGAAAATGGAATTCCTTTCTGCCCACTACCCCACCCCACTGACACACAAGATTTCTCCATTCTCTTCTGTCTCATGGCCCAGGGTTTCTTATTTGATTTGAGGTTAATCTCTCTCATATGCAGCCAGTCCTTTCCCTCCTGCATCTCCACTCCATGCTCTCCAGAATCCCCCTTTTATTACTCAGCTTTTTGTTGCTGAGACCCAAATACCTGGCAAGAACAACTTAGAAGAGGGAGGCATTGCCTGCAGCCACATCTCACCTGCCTACATTACTACCAATTAATCCATTCAAATTATTAATCTGTCAAATGCATTAATCCACCGGGATACAGCTGTCATGTTCTAATCATATCATCTCTGAACATTTCTGCATTATATAACATGAGCTTTTGGGGGAGACACCTCATATACAAAGCATAACATTCTGCCCCTGGCTCTCAAAAGCTTATGTTCATCTCATGATTGAAAATACATTCGATTCATCTCCAAGAGTCCCCAGAGTCTTACCTGTTCCAGCACTGTGCAAAAGTCCAAGTCCAAAGTCTCCTCCAAGACTCAAGGCACACTATTTGCTTTGAATCTCTGTTTTGAAAAAATTACATACAGCTAATATATAACGGCACAGAGTAAACATTCCCATTCCAAAAGGGAGAAATAAGGACACATAAAAAAGGTTTGGAGCCCCCAAACAAAACTAAACGTAGCCAGGCAAACATGAGGTCTTGTAGCTCCATGTCCAGCATCTGGGGCACATAATGAGGAGATGTGATCTCTTGTTACAGCCTTGCCCCGTGGCTTTCTGGCTGCAACCCACAGGGCCTCTCTCTTGGGCTGGCTCTGTTGGCAGCCAGCAGCTTTCCTCAGCCAATGTTCCATATTACTGTCATTCTTAATCCCCAGGTTCTCCAGTACAGATTCAGATTCATTCTCACAGCTTGATGCCCTACTGGGCTGCCCACAGGACTTCTGACCCAACTATGTTTTGCCTTGCCTCCCAGGTGTTCCTTGGAAATCTCAATGGAAGCCTCTGTGATCCCCACCAACTCATGCCCTCTGCAGAATCACACCACATAGATGACTCCAACGTCTGTGACCAGCTTGGGCAGTAGCTGAGCCCCCTTGGACCATAGCTACAGTGGCCTCTGAGTGCCTGGGCAGCTAAGAATGGGGTAGAAATAAATTCTGGGGTAAACAACTTCTTAGGCACCTTTAGTTTTCACCTTGACAACCTTAAGCCTGCCATGGGTGTGCTCTTGCTGAGTCCTGAGATGACGTCAAGGTATTTTTTTCTACTGTGTCTGTGCAAAGCACTTATCTTCTCTTTAGTGGTGGTAATCTTTTCAGCAACCACACCTTCCTTGGCCTCTAATTTAGACATACTTCTTCTCTGGCCAAATTGCAAGTTTTCCCAAGCTTGCTTCTCTGCTTTCTGCTCCTGATTATCACAGTAAACCTGGATAAAAGATGTCAGCCAGTACCCATGCCAGTACCTCGATGCTGTGCTTCTTTGAAATTTCCTCAGCCTGATCCATTAGTCCATCACCTTTAAATTCAGCCTCACAAAAGACGTGGGCAAAATATAGACAAGTTCTTTGCCAGGATGTAACAGATGGCCTCTACTTCAATTATCAGTAGAATCCTTATCCTCCTCTGAGACCTCATGACCACAGCCTTTAGTGTTTACATTCCTCTCAGCATTCTGGTCTTCTGAGGCCCCACCAGAGTCGTCCACTAAGCTCTGCTTACAACATTTTAGGCTTCTCCATCTTGCATCTCCAAACTTTTCCAAACGTCTCCACAAACCAGTTTCAAATGCTTCTGAACCATGCAGGTTAGCCACAGCAACAACCCCTCTCTCAGCACCAATTTCCACAATAAACATCCCCAAGGTGGTCTTGAGTCAGTACCCAATGCTATGTATACTGGACAGAATGGACATGTCGTGTCCTAATCACCAAGTAACTGCTTCCAAAGGTCCCTTCTAAGTGCTCTGAATGAACCTCCAGGACATGAAAGAATCCAGAGGTTATGGAGTTTGAACTGTTCTTGGCCTCCAGAGTAAGTGGTGGCCTGAGACCAGGCAGACACCCTCGGTGTTCATGCCAATGCCTGCCTTTGGCTGCAAAGAGTTATTTTCCTTCTGCTTTTTCCTCTTTATTTTTATTGAGGGCATATTTTCCTTATCTTTAAGGCTTTATAGCTTTGTATCTCTGCCTTGTTTTAGTACATTCTGTTATGATTTATGTTGCTTTTACTGGCTCTTTACCCTCAGCACATAAACATGTTTAAGTTTTTCACATCCTAAAAAAATAAAATAAAATAAAAACCCTCTCTTGACCCCTTGTTCTTGTCTAGTTTCTACATATTCTCTTTTTTTCTTTGCTTTCCTTGTCTTTGCCAGCTCCTTGGAAGTCATCAGTACTCTCGGTATTTCCTCCCATCCCTCCCGTTCCTAAACTCTCCTAGCTAACTCCTCTCCAAGACCAGAAACCCAGCTCAGCCCTCCTTAGCACAAAGGGCATCTTATTGGGACAAGGCTAGGAATGTCTCTGGGCTACAGGAAGAAAAGAAGGGAAAGGATGGGATCTGCTTTTCTCTTTGAAATAATGACATACTCTTCCACAGGACTTCTAGTTGCTCAAGAGCCTTGTATCCAGTGGGTTCCACCTCCAGGGAAAGTTCATCTTCCTTGTTTCCCATAGTTTTAATTTTATTATTCCACAGAAGGACTCTGATTGTCTCACTGTGGGTCAAAGCATCTTCCCATGAGTCAATCAGCTGTAAACACAGGAGTCAAAGTCATTGTGTCAGTCAGGTTTCCGTTACTGTAACAAAATACCTGAGATAATTAACTTATAAAGGAGAAAGTTTTGTTTCCTTTCAAAGTGTTGGAGGTTTCAGTATCTGGCTGGTTGGTTCAATTTTTTGGGGCCTGTGGTGAAGTGCATCATGTAGGGGAGCATGTGTTGGGGCCCATTGCTCACATAATGACAAGGATAGAAAAGAGGAAGAGGAAGAGGAAGAGACCAGGGCCCTGCACTGCCCCTTGAGAGCATGTTTCCTATAACCTAAAGCCTTCCATTATGTGCCATCTCTTAGCAGCTCCCCCACCTCTCAGTAGTGCCAAGCTGGGAACTAATCCTGAAGACGCAAACTCTAGCAGTCACACGGCAGAGAGAAAACCATAGAAAGTGAAGCCACGAGGCAGCTGTTTGACTGCCTTCCTTCCTGCCAGTCGCACTTCAGAGAAACCACCCCCACCCACCTGATGGGGACCCGCTCTCCTTGCTCAGACTCCACCTGTTTTTTTTAAATGTGTTCTTTTTAGATATACATGACAGTAGAGTGTATTTTGGCATATCACACATACATGGAGGATCACTTCCCATTCTTGTGGTTGTACATGATGTGGAGTTTTACTGGTCGTGTATTCATATATGAACAGAGGAGATTTATGTCCAATTCATTCTACTGTCTTTCCCATTCCCATCCCCCTCCCTTCTGTTCATTCCCCTTTGTCTAATCCAATGAACTTCTGTTCCCCCCGCCCCTTATTGTGTATTAGTATCAGAGAGAACACTCAGCCTTTGATTTTGGGGGGATTGGCTTATTTCACTTAGCATGATAGTCTCCAGTTCCATCCACTTACAAGCAAATGGATAATTTCATTCTTCTTTATAGCTGAGTAATATTTCATTGTGTATATGCCACATTTTCTTTATCCATTCATCTGTTGAAGGTCACCTAGTTGGTTCCAAAGTCTAGCTATTGTGAATTAAGCTGCTATAAACATTGAAGTGGCTGTGTCACTATAGCATGCTGATGTTAACTCCTTTGGGTATAAACGAAGGAGTGGGATAGCTGGGTCAAATGATGGTTCCATTCCAAGTTTTCTGAGGAATCTGCATCCTGCTTTCCAGAGGGGTTACACCAATTTTCAGTCCCACCAGCAATGTGGGAGTGAACTTTTTCTGCACACCTTCGCCAACACTTATTGTTATTTGTATTATTGATAATGGGTTCCACCTCTTCATGTGCTGCTGTTTCTTGTGACTGCTGATGTCTGCCTGAAGCCAGGGCGGCCTCCTCTGCTGGGTGTAGGACACTTGCCCTGCTGGAGATCCTCATGCCCCCAGCTGACTTTGACAACTCTCGGGTGTATAAACACCCCAGCTCTCTGAAGCCTTGACTGGGCTAATGTAGTACACAAAGATGTGCCCCCCACATCCCTGACAAGTAGGATTAGTGACCTCAGCTATCCGCAGCTAGCCTGCAGCTAGGGTCTCAGAACCACCTCACCCACAGGCACTTCCGTCCTGGGGTAGCCCACGTCTACTGGCTGGTCCTTTCAACCCACTGTGGGACAACTCCAACAAGACACCCGTGCTTCAGAGTCCCCCTGATCACTCCAGGCTTTGTCGGTCCTACTTGGCAATTGAACCCTCTCTCTACCCCATCCTGCTTCCTTCCCCTATTGCTGCAGATGTTGCCCGAGTAACTATCTGCCACGTCAAACTCCATTTCAGTTTCTGCCTCCCAAGAACCTAACCTGTGATGGATAACTCGGCCCTGTGTGCTCCATACCATCTTTCAAAGATCCCTTGTGGGCTTCAGTGCCAAATTGCCCACAGTTGAAGTTGGCCACCCTCCCTCCCCATCTCGCTTCCTCAGTCCTAAAGCCATATTCTCTGAATCTGCTAAAATCTACTTGCTCTCAAGTCCTTGCCTTGATCTGCTCCTGGGACAACTCAAACTCTTGACACCAGGATTACTGTGACTGTCTTGTTTATTCTAGATGTTCCGGACATTATTGACAATGGGTTCCACTGTGACCATGAGCTCTTTTTTCGAAATGCTTTCTTCCCTCCACTTTCTGCTTCTTCTCAGATCACTCCTTTGCTTGCCCTTCTTCCTCTGCCCACTCCCAACACAGTTCAGGAGATCTCGGTCAGTCTCCTGGAGTCAGCTACCACTCCACAAAGATGACCCATGCTGCCAGATCCCTGCCCAGATCTCTCTCTTGAGCTCTGGACCCATATGTGCAAACATGTCCCACCCTCTCTACTTAGATGTTCCACGGACTCTTCAAATCAACACGGCAGGAATGAACTCCTTGTGTTCGTCTAAGCCAGCTTCTCTTCCTACATTCCCCCTCTCAGCAAATACCGTCACTGTTGTTTGTCTCTAGTTATCTTGCAGTCACCTGACCTCCTACCAGTCTCCCCAGGGCCTTTCCTGCACTCCAGCCCCATTATCTCTTCCTTGTTCTGAAGGAAACCCACCCCACCCATCAGTCTCCCCAGCCTCAGCCTCTGTTCTGCAGGATCCCTGAACCTCTTTTAGCCTTAGTTTAAGAGGCTGTTGATAATCGTACCTACTCTATGGAGTTGCTGTGAGATTCCAAAGATATTATAGGTGTAAGATGTTTAGAAGAAGATCTCAGACCAGGGTGTGCTGCGATAACAGAATACCACAGACTGAGTAACTTATAAAGAACTGAAATTTATTTCTTATAGTTCTGGAGGCTGGAAAGTTCAAGGTCAATGTACTGGCAGGTTTGATCTCTGGTTCCAAGATGGCCCCTTGTGGCTGTGTCCTCTGGAGAGGTGGAATGTTGTGTCTTCCCATGACAGAAGGCGGAAGGGCAAAAAGGGACAAAGACTGTGTTCTCACTTGGCAGAAGAGTAGAAGAAAGAGAAGCCACTCTCACAAGCCCTTTTTAGAGCAGCATTAATCCATTTATGAGGATGGAGCTCTCTCGACACCTCCCCAAAGGCCCCACTTCTCAATACTTTTGCATTAGGAATTAAGTTTTCAATACATGAATTTGGGGGGACACATTCAGGCTGCAGCATTAAGCACTCAATCAGTGTTAGCTTTTTATTGTTGTTTTTGCTGTTATCTTTACATATCTTATACTGTAGTTGCCATCTTTTTTGGGGGGGAGGGAGATACTGGGGATTGAACTCAGGGACACTCGACCACTGAGTCACATCCCCAGCCCTATTTTGTATTTTATTCAGATTCAGAGTCTCACTGAGTTGCTTAGGGCCTCACTTTTGCTGAGGCTGGCTTTGAACTCACGATCCTCCTGCCTCAGCCTCCCGAGCTGCTGGGATTACAGGTGTGCACCACTGTGCCCAGCATGTACCTACCATCTTTAAATGGCCTACTGGTCTTCAAGATTATTGAAGGCAAGAAGCAACATATTCATCTGTTTATCATCTATCTATCTACCTACCTATCTCTGGTATCTTCTTCCACTCCTACTTCCAACAATCTACCTGATCTCAAGGCTAGAAGAGCTAGGGGAAAGATTTTTTCCTTTCATTTATGTTTGTTTCTTGTTTTGTTTCTTTCTTTTGGCGGGGTGTGTGGGGGTCTTTTTCTTTTTTCTTTTTTAGGGGATTATTTTGTATTCAGCCAAGGGGAAGTTGGATGGAGGATATATTTAATTTGAGTTCAGGGGGATATTTTATGTGTACTTTTAAGACAATGCTAGCTTTCTCTCACCACCCACAGGGTTGACTGTGCAAGGGATAGAACATGAAGACACAAGCCCAGAGGTTAGATCTCAATGTAAACATGTCCTTTGGTACCCAGAACCAGAAGTATTTGGGTAATGCAGAAAAAACAAGGTTTGAAAGATCCAGAGTCTGAAGTTATTCTGCAGAAAATTCTTGCACTCATCAGACATGAGAAATTGTAAATAGGGGATTCAGTTTTCATCCCTGCTTAGACAAAGCAGAGAGTCTCTCTGGTTGGAAATCTGTTCTGGGACACAGTGTACATATTTATGAATGCCCCATACATTTCTTTTGCTTTTTCAGTGAAATGTGGGTGAAACAGAATTAGTCAGAATTCCTTGTTTGCAGGGCACAAAGCCGAGAGCCATACAACAAACAGTGAATAGACCTGTGTGTGAAATCACATGTTTTATCCACCCCGGTTAATTGGACCCTATCTTGTAGTATCGGATGGCATTATCCTGATGGAATCTGGCAGATCCAGATGAAACAGCAGGCCAAATCACCACTGACACAGCAAAATACCCTAAAGAAACATATTTATCGATGAGTCAATTTTTATCCCATAAGAGTGATTCAATTACATAATTATGTAAGCCCAGTACAATATAGTGGCAATTTAAGAAGGCATTTGAATTGCTCTTATATGCTCTCATTTCAAGTCAACTTTATTAGTTTTTTTGTTTTGTTTTGTTTTTTAGAATTATTGATCCAACCAAAAATTGATCAACCGGTATGTGGTCAAAATAGTTAGATAGAAAGTATTATGGAGATGTAAAAAAAAAAGTATTATGGAAATGTATTAGCAGGGCATGGTGGCACACACCAGCTACTGGGGAGGCTGAGGTAGGAGGATCACAAGTTTGAGGCCAGCCTTGGCAACTTAAGGAGAATCTGTCTCAAATTTTTTAAAAAAAATGAAAAGGACAGGGGGGCTGGGCTCAATGGCCCATGCCTGTAATCTCAGCAGCTAGGGAGGCTGAGGCAGGAGGATCACAAGTTCAAAACCAGCCTCAGCAACTTCACAAGGCCCTAAGCAACCCAGAGAGAACCTGTCTCTAAAATACAAAAAAGGGCTGGGGATGTGGCTCAGTGGTTAAGTGCCCCTGAGTTCAATCCCTGGTACCAAAGGGGGAAAAAAGGACTGAGGGTGTGGCTTAGTGGTGTAGGGCTTCTGCTTCTGTGTTCAATCCCCAGTGCAAAACACACACACACACACACAAATACTATGCTACATTGTCCAGATTTTGTGGGATTTAGGGCATTTGTCAACTCTTTGAAGTTTAGAATTCTTGGGATTTCTTGTTATAGTTAAATTTATAACTGAGATCTTATATTCTTTTGCTTTGAGATCCCAAAATTGTGTACGTGCCACATTCCACACAACACACACATTTCCACAGCAAGTCATGCTTGACAGAGGGAAGAAAGAGCCAAGTAAAAAGAGCTATAGCTATTTCATGTAATATGGCTGAAACTTGGAAGCCACAGAGGCGAAGCCCTAGAGGCGGGACAAACCCAGTCTGCTCCCACTTTGGGGACTGAGGCACCTGAATCTTTGGCAAACAAAAGAGGGGTGAGGGGACAGACCCATGCAAGTGGGCTGCAGTTCTGAGTCTGACCACAAGATGGCGGTAAAGGAGTGGTCTGTCCATTGAGTCAAAAAACTCATTAAGAGCTAATCAAGGCAAAGCAGGTTTTTCATGTTCCCTGCCCGAGCCTTTTCCCCTTTGCCAAGCTTCAGTGCACTTACTATTGTTCCATTCTTTTTGGTTAAAGTCGTCACAAATCTGCGTTTTTGTTTGTTAACTCGGCTGTAACCCGCAGTTCGTCTTCTAGACAACTTTCCCTGCGTCTTATAGTTAAGGATTATGTTCTTATTAACTATTATTAGAAGAATTTTCTGACTCAGAAGTTTCAGGACTTAAAGCTATAGTCTTAGCTCAATAATTGCTTGATTATTTGCTGCTCTGCTTGGAACTTTCGTGTGCATTTCTGCATAGCCCCCAGTCGGCGTTCCTTACAGCGCTTTATCTGAAAAACCAGCCCCGATCCTCGCCTGTCTTGGAGAGATATGCTTCCATCTAGTTTTGCTGGGGCCCTGCGAAAGCTTGAAATACTCCTGTGTTCACCACTAAAAAAAAAAAAAGAGGAGCAACTTGCCTAAGAAAGACAATGGTAGAAATAGAAGAATCTTGCATTCAATTCTTTATTTTCCAAGCTGACATGGGACACTGTCAGCCTCTACTCTTTTAGGCCAGCAACTCACTCAGAACACATGGCACAGAAAGCATGGGGTGGCCACCAGGACTGATCAGTTCTTTTTTTTGGGGGGATGGGGTGGGAGGGTACTGAGGATTGAACTCAGGGGCACTCAACCCCTGAGCCCCATCCCCAGCCCTATTTTGTGTTTTATTTAGAGACAGGGTTGCTTAGGGCCTCTGAGTTGCTGAGGCTGGCTTTGAACTCGCGATCCTCCTGTCTCAACCTCCCGGGCTGCTAGGATCACAGATGCTGAGCACCACGCCTGACTGATCACTTCTTGACTTCTTTTGGAAGCTTTGCCATTTCAGAGAGCTCTTGACCTAGACGTGCGGACTCTAGTAATGAGAGGGCAAAGGGCACAGCCCATGAGCAACCACGCTGCTCTCCTGAGTGTATAAACACCTGTGTGAAGGTTGAGATGACCGTGCCTATCTCCACTACCACCACCCACGCCCCATGCGGGGGGTTGAACCAAGGCTTCCTATTCTATTACACAGTTATATATTTTTTTTTTTTTTAATTTTGAGACAGGGTCTCACTAAGTTGCTGCAGCTGCCCTTGAACTTGCAGCCTTCCTGCCTCAGCCACCTGAGTAGCTGGGATTAACAGGCCTGCAGCACTGCACCGGGCTCTGTGTTTGTTTCCTGGTGAGTTGTGAGTTCGTTTTCTCACACTGATGACGCTGCTACCTGAAGTTGGGGATCACATCGGTGCAAGAGGACCCGGCAAAGCTCACCATCCCAACCCTGCAGATCTGGACGGCACCCTTAGGAACTCCCCCTTGTTCCTGGACTGCTCCTTGATTGACACATCCCTTGGGACAATGGGTACTTCCTCAAAGAGGAACAGAATCAGAAACATCATGGTGCATTTCCTCTGTAAAATGCCTTTCTGGTTTCAAATCCTGATTAGCCCAATCAGGATTGTGCTCTTTTGTCTTCTAAACTGCTCCGCTCTGGACAGCGCCCTGAGCCTTGTGTTGGGGCAGAAGGGAAGAATCAGTGCTGGCTAGAAGACAGGGGACCAGGAGTCACAGGCCGTCTGTGTGACCCCTTCAGGAATGAAGCATTTCTCCTTCTCGCTGAGGAAGGTCACCAGCAGACACCCCACCACAGGCCATCAAGCCCTTAGGGGACCGCCTTAGGTATATCTTTTCCCAAGATAGGCCACATGCTGTGACTGATAGCAAGAGGCTCCACCCTCTCAGTCCACCCTGGAGTGGCTTCCAAGGTCATTCTGTCTTTATTTAAAGAGAGAGAAGAAAAAAAAAATCAAAAAAAAATAAAAATAAAAAAAATAAAGAGAGAGAGAGAGAATTTTAATATTTATTTTTTAGTTTTCGGCGGACACAACATCTGTCTTTCAAACCTCCCATGGAGTGGGCCGGGACTTCTCCACAGAGTGCCCGGCGGCCCGACTCTTCTTTCTGCCTGCCCTTGCTGTCTCCACTTCCCTCCTCCAGTGCCAATCCCCGGCTCTCCTTAATAAGCCTCCCACACCCAGCTCATCTCAGAGTCACCTTCCCCGGGAAAGCCAGAGTGTGCCGGTGACCTTGGGAAAGTTCACTAGTTGGTTGTCCAGGAGCTACAGTGCTATGCTTAATGTTCCCCCCGTTACTACAGATTCCACCAGCTCTTTGCCAAAAGATGCACCAAAGAACCAGAAGTTCCAGAAGCCCCAGAATCCAGTCACAAAGATGTATTCACACCAGAAGTGGCTTCTCGGCACATGGTGGACCAGAAGGCATTGCTGTGACTCTGCAGTTTCAGCTCTGAGTCAAAGAGCACAACAGAGCTGGTGGTGGTGGTGAACACCTGTAATCCCAGCCTCTTGGGAGGCTGAGGCAGGAGGATGGCAAGTTCGAAGCCAGCCTCAGCAACTTAGAGAGGCCCTAAGCAACTCAGTGAGACCCTGTCTCTAAATTAAAATTTTCACAGGGCTGGAAGTGTAGCTCAGTGGCAGAGGACCCCTAGGTTCAATCCACAGTACCAAAAAAAAAAAAAAAAAGAAGAAGAAGAAAGAAAGAAAGAAAGAAAAAAAAATTCTTTTTGTTCACACTAAATCTTGGAAGTATGTGTATTTGACCAACTTAGTTTGAAAGCCACTGTGTTTAGACAGCGCAAGCACAGATTATAAGTGAAGAGGATTTCAGAACAGGGAGTATGAAGGTCTGGGATTTTGAAGCTGAGCACTACTTTTTGTAAGGTCAATGAGTTTTAAGCCTGAACTCATAGGTTTTCCCCGGCCCACACATCTCATTTTCCCATAAATTAGGGATCACACTAAAACTACTTCAAAATACAAGCAAGCAGGGTGCAGTGGCGCACGCCTGTCATCCCAGTGGCTCAGGAGGCTAGGCACGAGGATCGCGGGTTTAAAAACAGCCTCAGCAACTTAGAAAGGCCCTAAGCAACTCAGTAAGACCCTATCTCTAAATAAAAAATTTAAAAGAACTGGGGATGTGGCTCAGTGGTTAAGTGCCCCTGGGTTCAATCCCAGCACTCCCCCCAAAAAAATACAGGCAGGCATAAAGCTTTAACAAGATAACACCCCTAAAGCCACTAACATGCCATGAGTTACCCCCAAATAGTGGCTTTCTTACTAGCCTTCCCACTCCCGGCACCCCCAGTAGTTCACGACATAAACCAGGACCATATCTGAAAGCAATCCCACAGACATCTTGATTGAGAATTGCATCTGTGTGCCCCATACAAAGTCTTGACCAATTTCCTAATCCCAATCAGGAAAAGAAGTTTTGGAGAGAGGTATAATGCTACGTGCTCCTGTAGAGTGTAAAACATTTAATTAGATGCCAAGGATTGAAAATCTTGATTCAGAGCCCGAAATGACTAATAAGGTTTTATTGTTGCTATTACTTAGAGTTTTTATAGAACTTTAGGCTTGCAAAGTGCTTTTCAATCACTTGAGAGAATCTAAGTTTGTTAACAGCGAGATGAAAAAATGTTCTATTCATCAAGAGAGACAACATACATAATATTTTAAGTATTTAAGAATTACAGCCCTGCTGTGAGGACTCTGGGTGTATGACTTCTGCGTGGTTACAAGAGACTCGAGTTATGGACAGAGGACATTCATGCTCATACGGATGTTATTACCCTGCTGAGTCGGCAAGAGGGAACTTTTGCAAGTCAGGAAATAAGGAAGTTTCTAAAACAAACACCAGCCAGCTCCAGTTACACATATGGAGGGTTTTTTGCCCACACATGATTTTGGAAGATTTTTCTAAAGGGGCTCTTAAGGTTTTATGGTTGATCGTATTATAAAATCATGCGCAGTTCCAACACAGCATAATTTGTGACTGCTCTGGGTTACTGAAATTCTCCCAGGATTCTGCTGCTGGGGCGCCTGCAATCAGAGACAAATTTGCACGAATTTCTCTATAAATATCACCAGTGGGGCAGCAGGGCAGCAAAACATGTGAAAAGCCAATTTCCCTTTCCTGTCCGGAGCAAAGGCAAATTCAGGCTCTCTAGCCCCTTGGATGTGTGGGTTAGGTTCTGCTACAATAACCTCTGCCTAAGCAAGGACTTTAGCTGTGAGCCAGACAACAAGAAGTGCTTATGCATCCGGGGACTTGGCCCTGTTCAGCTCGGCTGGACTCACTCGAGCATTTGGGGATCAGCTGGTTGCTGGCTGATCTAGGCTGGCCTCAACCCAGCTCTGTCCCTCAACATCCAGCAGGCTAGCCAGGACATACTATCGTAGAGATGGCAGAGGCCCAGGACACAGTAAGCTCCAATGCACAAGCCACTTCCAACTTCTGTGTCATGTCTGCTAACAGCCCATTGGCTGATGCTGGCTGAGCCACATGGCAATGGGCACAGGTGAAAGGAGGGGTGAGACTCATGGTCATCCATTTAGGTACCACAGGTAAGAATGGATTAGGATAATTTTCTTAAAAAGAAAAGGAAAGGCAGCCGGGCGAGGTGGCACACACCTGTAATCTCAGTGGTTTGGGAGGCTGAGGCAGGAGGATCGCAAGTTCAAAGCCAGCCTCAGCAACTTAGGGAGGTGCTAAGCAATTTAGCAAGACCCTGTCTGTAAATCAAATATAAAATAGGGCTGGGGGTGTGGCTCAGCAGTCAAGTGCCCCTGAGTTCAATCCCCAGTACCCCCCATCCCCCCAAAAAAAGATAAAAGAAAAGGAAAGACAAAACAAATGTCAGCTGGGATTGATGGTGCACACCTGTAATCCCAGCAATTCGGGAAACTGAGGTAGGAGGATTGCAAGTTCAAGGCCAGCTTGGGCAATTTACAGACATGCTGTCTCAAAACAAAAACAAAAAATAAAAAGGCCCCAGCATGGTGGCTCACACCTGTAATTCCAATAGTTTGGGAGGCTGAGGCAGGAGGATCTCAAGTTCAAAACCAGCCTCAGCAACTTAGTGAGGCCCTAAGCAACTCAGTGAGACCCTGTCTCTAAATAAAATAGAAAATAGGGCTGGGGATGGGGCTCAGTGGTTGAGTGCCCCTGGGTTCAATCCCTGTACCAAAAAAATAAATAAACTTTATCATAGATATGTTCAAATAGGAAGAAACATAGAGTTTGGTACTACATGAAATTTCAGACATCCCCTTGGGAGTCATGGACCCTGTCCCCAGTGGATAAGGGGAGCTATTGTACATTATTATGAACTATAGGGAAATGTGATGGGACATTTGGGCCTTAGTGCTGATTTGTGTCATTTCAACCAAATCTGAGGCAGGAATGCTTTTCAAATATACTTTTTGCAAAAAAACTTTTTGCCCACAGTACCCTACTGCTTGTCTCCTTATAATGACCTTCACTTAAGGCCCTAAGCACCCTGCAGATTTCAATCTCAGAAAACAGAAGGACAGAAGTTGTAGGCCTCTGTGGCCACGCCTTGACCAGGTTTGGGTGGTCACCACACAAGCTGAGGGCAGACTCTGCTCTCTGCAATTAGACTGAGCCCCAGCTGGTCCTATGCCAGGCTAGCACTCATGGCCATCTGTCAGGGTGGCACCTGGCCCTCTTGCAAAAGCAGATGGTTTCAATTGATCTTTCCTTTCCAGTCTTTCCTGCACTAACACTCCAGACTGGCCTGGCTTCATCCGGGAACTTAATGGAATTCTCACATGTTCTTATTTCCTATATCCTTTCCCTGGTCGCCAAATTGCTTTTCTTCTTCTTTTTTCTTTCTTTTTCTATTTTTTATTGGCTCATATATACAGAGGAGAAAAAATTGAATAGCTTGTGTTTTCTAGGACAAAATGTAACTTCACAGAAAAACACCCATAATTATTATTATTATTAATATTATTATTATTAACCAGGGATTGAATCCAGGGATGCTTAACCACTGAGCCACATTCCCAGCTTTTTTCTTTCTTTTTTTTCTTTTGCAACAGTGTCTCACTACATTGCTTAGGGCCTCACTAAGTCACTGAGGCTGGCCTCAAACTTGTAATCCTCCTAACTCAGCCTCCCAAGTTGCTAGGATTATAGGAGTGGGCCACCACTCCTGGCTCACCAACAATTATTTTTTTAAATATTTTTTGGTTGTTGATGGATCTTTATTTTATTTATTTATATGTGGTGCTGAGAATCAAACCCAGGGCCTCACACATGCTAGGCAAGTGCTGTACCACTGAGCCACAACCCCAGCCCTCCCCCAACAATTATTTTTAAAACTCATTTGTTTTTTCCATTTCCGGGATCTTGACATACAGCTCGCCTCACATTCATAGGCCAATCTCATTTTGGCCTCCCTGGACTTGGCCTAACAAACCTCTCAGGATAAAATAGAAAATATGAAGGCCCGTACTTACCACATCTTCAGTCTCTGGTAGACAAGTTAGTGGCCCAGAAGACAATATGGGTTCAAAAATTATTTTGGTTTAAAAAACAAACAAACATGACTTAGAGCAGATAAATGTTACAGATTGTCCAAAGGCAAGATTGTATCTCTGGCCTAAGGCTTCAGTCTGTGTGGGGACATGTGGCCTTGGTGACCTAGCCCAAAGAATAGCAGGGCTTTACCCTTGAGCTACATTCCCAACCCTTTTCTTATTTATTTTGAGAAAGAATCTCACTGAGTTGCTTAGGGCCTCACTAAATTGTTGAGGCTTGCCTCAAACTTGCAGTCCTCCTGCCTCAGCCTCCCAAGCCTCTGGGATTACAGGGATATGCCACTACACCCGCTGGATTGTGTTTTTTATAAAAACACACATCCTGAATTTTTCTGAGTGACAATAGTCTGTGTTGTCAAGAAAAAGGAAAGCAGGCCTGCCCTGACACTGTTAACAAGAGCGGATGTTGAGTCCACTGTAATCAGGACGACTCTACTTCTAGAAGTGTATCCGAAAGAAATGACTACGCTAGAGAGCCGATATGTCATGGACAGCTGTATTTTACATAGTTCTTACTGGAACACTGAAACTATTTGAAGCGTCGTAAACAAATGTGCAGTCAAACTGCACCCTCTGGAGGGGGTGGCTTCTAAAGACAGTCATTCAAAGGAAATTGCCAGTAGTCAAAACTGCCCTGGAAAATTTGAAGCTGGGGGTGTAGCTCACTGGAAGAGCATGCACTTAGCATGCTGCAAGGCCTTAAGTCTGGTCCCCAGAACAAAAGAACAGAACAGAAACATGGGAGGTTTGGCCTAAATCTTACACAGCAAGTTCCCTGTTTCTCAGGGTGAGCCCCTAATGGAGTAGTTTGCTTATATGTAGGGCCCATACTGTGTGGAAAATATGTACCCTAGACACTAATATCACTTGACAAGATTGGAGACATACAATTTGAATGGAAAACAACTGCAGAAATAGATCTGCGGCTTCCAAATCTCAACCTCATTCTTTGAGCAAACTCATGGGCAAAATAGGCCTTATTATTTCGACTCATTTTTTCTCACTCTTCAAAGTATATGCAGTTCAATTGATATTTTTAAATTTTTCTAACTTGTAGATGGACACATACCTTTAGTTTATTTTATTTGTTTGTTTGTTTTTATGGTTTTATGTGGTGCTGAGGGGCCTCACGCGTGCTAGGCAAGTGCTCTACCACTGAGCCACGACCCCAGCCCTCAGTTGACATATTTTAATGACAAATGTGATGTAACCCTGCTACAACTTGACAATGTGCCTATGAAGAAAACAGTATGTTAAGTGTGTGTGTCCAAAATATTGTGTCTTTGTCTCTACGGGGTCAGGATTAAAAAGACAAATTATTTTTTCTTTTCTTTTCGTGAACACACAGTTCTGTGTGTTTTACATTTTCCCCCAGTGGACAGCCTGAATGTGGCTCTTGCGTTACTTCTGGAATATGAAAATAATTTTTGAAGCATTGCTCACCCACCATGGGGTGACAGAGCCAGGAGAGTTGCAAAGGTCCCTCAGCCTCCCCCACACCCGGGGGCCTCGTCAAAAGGAGAAACATGTGCTCTACTTCAAGCCCAGGTATGTTCTATTTCCATCACATCCAAAAGAATTTGGGAGGCATTAAAATTGGTGTTGCTCCCAGCTGACACTGTGGTCCTGCTGAGGCCCCCTGAGGACAGCAGTTCCCCTGCCCTACTTGGTGGCTCTACCTCCTAGGGTTCAAAAAAATTAGAAATGTCTCCTGCAGAGATGGCTCACCATCCGGGGACTCAACTAAACTCTTCCATTTCCTTCAGGGTTTTGACAGGACTTTTGTCACCACCCTGTAGACTGCGGTGCCATGCAAGGAGGTCAACTGCTAGCCTTGGCGTAGCAGGAGGGACTCTGGGAACCACTGGACGGCTTTCAGAGGAGCATGCACAGTCTCAGAACACTCACATGATCCCTTGCGGCAGCTTGCTGTCACTGTCAGCAAGTGAGTGCCAGCGTCTGACATGCTAATGAGCATCCCTCTCATGTACAGGCGACACTCCTGGGAACAGGACTATGAGTTGTGTATCTCATTTAATCTACACAGCAAGCCTCTAGGAAGGTGTCATCACGCCTGCTCCACAGATGAAGGAAGCCAGTCTCTGGGAAACAAATTAACTTGCCTAAGTGTTCCAGGTTGAGTTCCTAGGAAGGAGGCCTGGAGGCAGAGCTGAGTGTCCATGTCTTCTTTGGTTTTCTGTTACTGTAATAAAATACCTGAGAGAGGTGATTTATAAAGAAGAGAGGTTTAGGGCTGGGGCTGGGGCTTAGTGGTAGAGCATGTGAGTGGCATATGTGAAGCCCTGGGTTTGATCCTCAGCACCACATAAAAATAAATAAATAAAGGTATTATTATTAAGTACAACTAAAAAAAATTTTTTTAAAGAATTGAAGTTTATTTAGATCATGGTTCTGGAGGCTGAGAAGTTGAAGTTCAAGGGTATAGTGTCAGCATCTGCTCAGCATCTGGTGAGGGCAAGTGTGCTTCATCATAACATGGCATGAGACATCACATGGGGAGACACAGCAAGCATGTGACTTCATGTCCTGTCTCTTCCTCTTGTTGGAAGCCACTGATGCATGCCATCATGGAGACCCCAACCTCATGACCTCATCTAATCCTAATAACATCCCCAAATCCCCACCCCCAAGGCCATTCACATATGAATTTGAGGATTAAGTTTCTGACACAAGAACTTTGAGGGGACAAGTTCCGACCATAGCAGTTTATTAAATACCCTGAGAAAGGAGGAGAAAGAAGCTGGAGAAGGAGGGCAGGTAGCAAAGTCTGCTGTGACATGGGCCCAGAGATGGCCTCTGTGCCCCCCACAGGAGCGAAAATGGCCCTTCAGAGTTGTCCCGAGATGACTGCACTTTTTCACTGAAGCAGCTATCAGTCCATGGACGGGGCTCACCCCCAAGGCCGTGACCTTGGGTGAGGTGCCCTCTGAAGCTGAGGCCCACCCTGAAGGAGTGGGAGCTGAGAGCTGTCTGCCAATCACACTGCCAATAGCAGGCGGAGCAACGCGTTCTTCCTTGGAGGGGAATCATGCGCCCACCACACCAAAGCCCCAGTGTAATGTCTGTGATCTCTGCTCTGCTGCTGAGGTGAACCTCCTCTTCTGAGCTTTGATTTTTCACAGCAGACTGGGTCCTCTCTTTCAGACCTTCTAGAAAAGAATGAACCCTTTTTGGAATCAGGAGCTCCCCAGTTTCCAGTTACCAAGCTGTGGGCTCACTTTTGCCCCAGACATGGCTGCTTCCTGTTCAGCCTCATGGAAAGCAAAGAACATCAGAGTCCATAAGGGACATGGAGAACACAAAGGAGACTTTTCTCATTGATATCAGGGGCGCTTAACTACTGAACCCCATCCCCAGCCCTTTATTGTATTTTATTTTGACACAGAGTCTCACTGAATTGCTAAGCGCCTCACTTTTGCTGAGGCTGGCTTTGAATTCGAGATCCTCCTGCATCAGCCTCCTGAGCCACTATGATTACAGGTGTGCCCACCAGACCCAACCAAACAGTCTGGTTTTGAAGCTTGAACTCCAATTTCCTCATTACCTAACTGACACACTTGCTTTTCCATGTCTCATCTATGAAAAAAATATGGCACCAGTGATATTTATCTCAGAAAATTCTATTAGAGTAAATTAAAATGGAGACCAGACCTGGGGAATCTGTGAGCAGACAAAGCCAGTTAGGCCATACTAGTAACCTCGGTCTTGCTTAATTTGCAAACATAGGCAAAACTTAACCTGAGCTATGGCTTAGTCCATTTTTCACTCCTAGAACAGAATACCTGAGACTCGGTAATTTATAATGAACAGAAATGTATTTGCCTTGTGGTTCTGGAAGCTGGGGAGTCCAAGACTGAGGGGCACACATGCTGAGGACCTTCCTGCTGCATTACCCCATGGTGGCAAGAGAGAGCAAGAAGGGAAGATTTGGGCAAATTTTGTGAGGAATCTCCTATTTTGATAACTGCATTAACCCATTCATTGGAGTTCTCTTAAAGAGAACTTAAAGAGTGAAGGGTCCCACCCCTTCACGGCCTTCTGACTGTTTTCTGGCAATCTTTAGTGTTTCTTTACTCATAGATATATTGGAGGTGGAGGGCTGGGGATGTAGCTCAGTTGGTAGAGTGCTTGCCTCGCATGCACAAGGCTCTGGGTTCAATCCCCAGCACCACAAAAAGAAAAAAAAATATGAGTAATAGATATATTGGGGATGGAATTTCCAACACACAAACCCTGAGGGACACCTTCAAACTATAGCAAGCTATGTCTTGAAAATGTGTATATTAAAGAAAAACAAAACCCATGCTCAACCCATCAGATGCAGTCAACAAACTCATAGTTATATATATAGCTAGGGACTTTCCATCAGGATATACCAAATAAGGTAACTGCATAACTGTAACCAATCACATATTTGCTTTCCTTTACTTCTGGGTCCATCCAATGAAAGTCCCCCTCACCTGCCCCTTGTGTTCCCTCAGTGAAACTCTTGAACTTCTTCTGGTTTGGAGGTACCCAATTCATGAGTGCTTGTTTGCTCAAATAAACCCTTTTAAAGTGTTAGTGTGCCTGAGTTTGCCTTTATTGGCGGGGGGTGCCAGGGATTGAACTCGGGGACACTGGACCACTGAGCCACATCCCCAGCCATTTTTTATATCTTATTTAGAGACAGGGTCTCACCAAGTTGCTTAGGTCTCACCAAGTTGTCGAGGCTGGCTTTGAAGTCACAATCCTCCTGCCTCAGCCTCCTGAGTCACTGGGATTGCAGGCGTGCACCACCACGCCTGAGTTTGCCTTTTTAACAATTCCTTCAAGGATCATATGTGGAAGAATATTTTGCATGAAGATAATTCAATACCAGTGTTTGTTCATCTTGCTTTTAGGAGGGGCCATGTGATGGGTTCCACCTGCTGGGCTGTAAGAGGAAACGATATTACTTCCCAGCCCAGGGTCAGTGTGGGAGGAACTGCAGAAGAGCATGAATACAGGGGAGCTGTGAGGCTCACTAAGGGCCCCAAATGGCAGTCTATCCAGCTATCCCTCTCCTCGATCTATACTCAAAGGACTTAATCAGCATACTACAGTGACACAGCCACATCAATGTTTATAGCAGCTCAATTCACAATAGCTAAGCTCTAGAACCAACCTAGGTACCCTTCAACAGATGAATGGATAAAGAAATTGTGGCATATATACCCAATGGAATATTACTCAGCCTTAAACAAGAATGAAATTATGGTATTTGCCAGTAAATGGATAGAACTGGAGACTCTCATGCTAAGTAAAATAAGCCAATCCCAAAAAACCAAAGGCTAAATGTTCTCTCTGATCTGTGGATGTTAACACACAACAAGAGGAGGAGGGGAAGATTACAAGTTCATTGGATTAGAGTAATGGGAATGAAGGGAAGGGAGGTGGATGGGAATGGTAGTAGACCACAATGGTCATTCATTCATTTATGTATTAATACATCACTCATCAAGTTATTTTTAAAATGGATTTTCTTTATTTATTCTTTCATTCATTCACTTTTCGGTATCTGGGATTGAACTCAGGGGCACTCAACCACTTAGCCACATCCCCAACCCTACTTTGTATTTTATTTAGAGACAGGGTCTCACTGAGTTGCTTAGGGCCTCACTTTTTGCTGAGGCTGGCTTTGAACTCACGGTCCTCCTGCCTCAGCCTCCCGAGCCGCTGGGATAACAGGCGTGTGCCACCATACCCAGCATGCATTTATTGATTTGTTTGTTTATATGCGGTGCTGAGGATTGAACCCAGTGCCACACATGCTAGGCAAGTGCTCTACTACTGAGCCCCAGCCCCAGCCCTCATCAAATTCTTTTTGAGCACCTTCCGTGAGTTCCACACTGTGCTAAGGTTCTGGGGATAAAAAAGAAGAAGCAGGATTACCGCCCTCAAAGGTGCTCCATGTGTCAAAAAAGGACGTAAGTGAAAGCAAATAATGGCAACATCCTCTATTAGACCTCGTAAGAGAGGGGAGCCCTGTTTAGAGGAGTCCAGAGAGACTTTCTGGAAGAGGTAACATATAAGCTTGTTCTGGAAAGTCAAGTGAGTGATGAGCAAGCAGAAAAACTGTCCAAGCAGAAGAAATTACATCTCTAAGGGCCTGAGATGTTGCAGAGGGAGTAGAGAGAGGCTGAGGGAGGCTGCCCAGTGTGGACGTCCTGGTGAAGCTTTGCGTGTGTGTGTATATGTGTGTGTGTGTGTGTGTGTGTGTGTGTGGTGCAGGGGATGGAAGCCAGGTCCTTGTGCATGCTGCGCAATTGCTCTACCAGGGAGCTCCATCCCAGCCCCTGATGAAGCATTTTGACGTGATGCTGAAGGAAAGGAGGCAGGGGAGGAAAGGAGGCTTTTCATTGGAGAAACAGAGTGAGAATTCTTTCTAGCAGATGGACTTGGGGTTGGGGGAGAAAGGTGGAAGAAGTAACAGAGAAAAGATCTGTGGCGGATCAGATAGAAGGCCACTACACAAGACCTTAGAAAGGGACGAGGCTCCTACAAGGCACAAAGGGTGAGGATTCAGCCAGGTGGCCAGATGCAAGCAGAATTTCTTCTTTCATTTGTCTGGACGACAGTCCAAGATGCCTAATTCTGGATGATTGAGCTCTTTGGTCAGGGGCCTGGAGTGAAGAACTCTAGTCTATTAAGACTCTGTACCTTGATGGGAATATTTGTTTGTTCTAATTCTCTCCTTCCTAAACAGTAACTAAGTAGATCTACCCTCAAGGAAAAAATGTCCTGTACAGATCAAAGGCTTATGTTCAGGACAAAGAGAGGACCGAATCAAAAACACAGGCTTGGGCTGGGGTTGTGGCTCAGTGGTAGAGTGCTCGTCTAGTATGTGTGAGGCCCTGGGTTCGATCCTCAGCACCACATAAAAATAAATAAAAGTATTGTTTCCACCTACAACTAAAATATATATTTTAAAAATGAAAAAAAAAAAAAGACACAGGCTTAGGTGGGCATTGGGTGGCACGCCTGTAATCCCAGAAGCTTGGGAGGCTGAGGCAGGAGGATCACAGTTTGAAGCCAGCCTCAGCAACTTAGTGAGGTCCTGAGCAATTTAGCAAGACCCTGTCTCAAAATAAAATATATAAAAAGGACTGGGGATGTGGCTCAGTGGTACATTTCCTACCTAGCATGCATAAGGGCCTGGGTACCATTCCCACAAACACACACACATACACACACACATACATGATATATTTTAAGGGTAACGCTTACAGATTAAATGTAGGGTGTGAAGGAAAGAGCAAAGGTGAGGATAACACCAGGATTTGGGTCTGAGTAACTGGAAAATTGGAGTTACCACTTATTCAGAAAGGCTGGGGGAGGTAGGGTCTAGTCTTGGCTGTGTTATATGTGAGAGGTTTTTAGACACACAAGTAAAGAGATAGATAAGTAAAATATCTATTTATTTATTTACTTACTTATTTATTTTTGGTACCAGGGATTGAACTCAGGGGAACTCAACCACTGAGCCCCATCCCCAGCTCTATTTGGTATTTTATTTAGAGACAGGGTCTCATTGAGTTTCTCAGGGCCTTGCTAAGTTGCTGAGGCTGGCTTTGAACTTGTGATCCTCCTCAGCCTCAGCCTCCTGAGTCGCTGGGATCACAGGCATGCACCACTGCACCCGGCCTTGAATATTTTAATAAGAAGTTCTGAGATGTTACCCAGATACAACAAAGAAAAAGAGATGAAAAGGAGGGACTCGTAGATATGGGAGATAGAATAGTCTAATAAATGTTGGCTGGAGTGTCAGAACAAAATAAAGGAAAGAAAAGCAGCAATTGAGGGGATAATAACTTTGAATTTTCCAAAATTCAAGAAATACATGACTCCTCACGTCCAAGCAGTCCAACAAATTCAAACGGGATAAAAAGAAATCCATTCTGAGAAACATCACAATAATATTGTAGAACCATGAAAAAACAAAATAGTGTGCTTTGCATGAGTCCCCAAAATTTCATGTACTGGAAATTTGATCTCCAAAGTGATGTAATCAGGATTAGATGAGGTCATGAGTGTGGGGACCCCATGATGGCATTGGTGACTTTATAAGAAGAGGAAGAGAGACCAGAGCCAGCACACTGGCTTTGTCCTGCCCTGTGATGACCTGCATCACCTTGGGATTCTACAGACTCTCCACCAACAAGAAGGTTCTCAGTAGATGCAGCTTCTCAACCTTGACCTTCCCAGCCTCCAGAAGTGTCCAAACTAAATTTCTTTTCTTTATGTATTGTCCAGTTTGTAGTATTTAGTCCTAGCAATTGAAGATTCTAAAAGCGACCTGGGGGGTATAATTACCTATAAAAGAATGACATTTTGAATGTCAGCAGAAGTCCCAACAGCAACAGTAGAAACCAAAATACAGCCCCTCCCTTTTTTCTGGTACTGGGGATTGGACGCACAGGTGCTCTACCACTGCACTGCATGCCCAGCTCTTTATATTTTTTATGTTGAGACAGGGTCTCCCTGGTTTATTTGATAGGCTGACCTTGAACTTGCCATCCTCCTGCCTCAGCTTCCTGAATCATTCGGCCACCATGCCCCACCCAGCACCGCTGGTTGAAAAGACTATTCTTTCTCCACGGAATCTTCTTGGCACCAAATGCTATCTTTAACTTGCTGAGATAAAATAAGCATGTACTTGAATTTTATGCTGAGATAAACTGGATTGCAAGAAGAAGAGTGAAAAAAATGACAATTTTCATGGTCAGTTGAGATTTTACCAGCAACTGATCCTCACTTAAGGAAGGAGCTCCTTAAGGGATGTATTTCTGGGAAAAGGAGGGAGGATCTGAGATCCAAAAAACAACATTTCAGCAGCAGCATCTGGCTATCGAGCTAAAAAAAAAAAAAAATCACTCACAGCTGGGCATGGTGGTGCCTGCTCTAATCCCAGCGATTTGGGGGATCTGAGGCAAGAGGATATCAAGTTCCAGGCCAGCCTCAGCAATTGAGCAAAACCCTGTCTCAAAATAAATAAAAAGGGCTGGGGATGGGGCCCAGTGGTTGAGCGCCCCTGGGTTCAATCCCTGGTACCAAACAAACAAACAAAATTAAGGAAGCTAACCCTTAGCACCTGTAGCTGCGGCATCCTGAAACTTGCTACTTAGTCACCCCCAGAGTAAGGTCCTGTGGCAAGGGACAGGATCTCTGGGCTTCACATATTCCTGGGATAAGAGGAAACCGGAATGCCCCTGGGTGGCATGCCAAGGGGTCAAAAGAATGGTGGCCCAAGGAGGAAGCCAGCTGAAGATCTCAAAGCAAAGTCTTGTCTCCTGGGAGACAAGAGACTAGACCAACCAGAAGCCCACAATCAGACATGGGTACTGAGTGGTCTGTCACCAGAATAAGCATCCCCAGCGAGCGCTAAGCAGTTACTTGTAAGGACATAGTAGCCCATTGCTGTGGGAGAATGAGGCACCACTCCTCTATCCAAGTTGCCACGGTACACTTAGAAATCATGTCCTGTGGCGCTCGCCTGTAATCCCAGAGGCTCGGGAGGCTGAGGCAGGAGGATCTCGAGTTCAAAGCCAGCCTCAGCAATGGTGAGGCCCTAAGCAACTCAGTGAGACCCTGTCTCTAAATAAAGTACAAAATAGGGCTGGGGATGTGGCTCAGTGGGTGAGTGCCCCTGAGTTCAATCCCTGGTTCCAGAAAAAAAAAAAAGTAGGGGGTGAGGAGACTGACCTTTGGGGTAAAGCAAAGAATATACATTTAAGGGAGATTGTGGGCTCTCTGGAGGGACAGTCTGCAACCCGGTTGTGAAGGGTGTTAATGTGTATAGAGAGATGGTTGCTAGGGGCTGGTCTAGAGGTGGAGCTTGGGCGAAGCTACACAATTTCAAGTCAGGTTTCCCTGTGCTGGCCCATTACCCTCATTTTACAAGCGCATGGGTCAAGGGCACAATTGTTCATGGGTGCTTTTTGCATTTCAGTGGTTCTTGGGCGTTTCCTGCACTTGAATGGTTTATGGGCACTTCCTTTGAAACTTAGTCTCCCTTTATATCCAAATTTGTAGACCAATGATTATGTTCCTAACTGGGTAACAACTTTGACCCAGGGAAGATGTGTGTGTGTGTGTGTGTGTGTGTGTGTGTACTGGGGATTGAACCCAAGGGCGCTTTACCACTAAGCCATACCTTCAACCCTTTTTATTTTAAGAGAGTCTTGCTAAATTGTCAAGGCTGGCCTTAAACTTGTGATCCTGCCCCTTCAGCCTCTCCGATAGCTGGGATGACAGGTATATACTACCATGCCCGTTGGCCCAGGGAAGATTTCTATTTAAATTTAGAAATATTTAAGAGTGGTCCATATTTTCTTACAAAGAAACTGAGCAATAGACAATGTTATATATACTTGTAATGTTTAAGAGACTTTAGTTTAGCTGGTATACGCCCGCCCGTAATCCTAGTGACTAAGGAGGCTGAGACAGGAGGATCAAAAAGTTCAAGGCCAGCATCAGCAACATAATGAGGCCTTAAGCAATTTAATGAGACTCTGTTTCAAAAGCGGAGGCAGGTGGTGGTTTGAGGATGTTGTTCAGTGGTTAAGCATCCCTGGGTTTAATCTGTAGTACAAAAGAGAGAGACAGAGAATTTAGCCTATTCAAGTAACAGCCATGTGACACTATATTTAAAATATGTAAATGATGTAGACTTAGGATTTTAGGTTGAATTTGTATTGTTTGTGTATACTATTGGAATATTCAGGAGAACTTTAGGTTCAGTGGACTCAAAAGTTTAATTTGTTATGTCAATATTATTTAATATTTGAGAAAGTTTTGTTCACTCAGACAGGTGAAGTATTTTACAAAGAAAAAGAATATATTAAATTTTGATCCAAGTGGCAGAGCCTCTGAATGGCTGGATGTTTCTGGTCTCTGGCTTGTCCCTCCTTGTCAAACCTGAACTGAGCTAAGACCTGGACACACCTGGAAATAAATTCCTTAACTTGCCTTCCAGGAAAAGCCTCCAAGCCTTTCACTAATGAATCTTATGATTTAGAACCGGCTTTTCAAGGATGGCCAGGGCCCGGGGCGCAGTGGTGCATACCTGTAAATCCCAGCAGCTCAGGAGACTGAGGATGGTGGATTGCGAATTCAAAGCCAGACTCCCCAGCTTGGAGAGGGTCGGGGTGTGTGTGTATGTATGTATGTGTGTGTGTGTGTGTGTGTGTGTTTCTTTTTTTTTTTTTTTTTTTTTGGTACGGGGGATTGAACTCAGGGGCACTTGAACACTGAGCCACATCCCCAGCCCTATTTTGTATTTTATTTAGAGACAGGGTCTCCCTGAGTTGCTTTGAGCCTCGCTTTTGCAGAGGCTGGCCTCCAACTTGAGATCCTCCTGCCTCAGCCTCCCAAGCTGCTGGGATTAGAGGCACCCGGCTCTAAATAAAATATTTAAAAAGGGTGGGGACTTGGCTCAATGGTTCAAGTCCCTAGGTTCAATCCCCGATACAAAAACGGAAGAAAGATGGACCTGAGCAGAAGCAGCCAGGTTAGCTGGTCATGGATGTCACAAGCTTGAAATCCCCTGCATAGAACAGAACCCCGGCCCTGACCCAATAAAGAAGCTCGCCCGCCCCGCCCCCCCGCGAAGAGGCGCGCCTTCCAGTCATCCGCGACTTGCCCCTCCTCCTCCCTGCAAACCACCCCCGCTGCCAACCAATCGGGAGACAGTTGGGGCTTATTATAGCCTCTGGCCTTCTTGCTGGTGTCTGTGCGATAAAGCGATAAAGCTTTTACTTTTTGCAAAAATCCGGTGCCGACGTATTGGCCGCTCTCTGTCAGGCAGCGAGCCCTCGCTCCACAGCAGATCCTGATTGTGTTCAATCATGGGGAGCGGGCCTTGTGCTTCAGGAGCAAGCCAGTCCCCTCCAGGCTGCGAGTGGAGTTGGGGGTACATCGTGAAGAATCAGTTATTTTTTATTCCTATTTATGTATGTATTTATTTATGATCTTGAAGAATCAACGGCAGTCACCCTGGTCCCCGACAGTCACCAGTGGCTGTGCTATGGGCTGATCTGTAACTTAACTTCTCCCTCTGCGTGGGGAGTTGGCCCCCTCCCATAGAAGCTGACACCCCCCCACCCACTCGCACCCAGGCCACGGGTGCTGGCTTATGTCCTGAGTAGGTAGGTACAAGACGTGCACATTTCTGAGAGTGTACTTATTACCTACTTACCTCTCCCGGCCCCTCCTTTGTGATTTTTCTGTCTAAATGTCTTAATGGGGGGTTGGGGTACCGGGGATTGAACTCAGGGGCACTCGACCACTGAGCCACACCCAGAGTTTTTATTTGGAATTTTAGAATGGTGCCTTAATAATAATTGGTTCAGGAAGAGTGTTTTGCAAGTTGTTTGTCAGGGATTTGTGTGTGTGTGTGTGTGTGTGTGTGTGTGTGTTTCTGGTACTGGGGATGGAACCCAGGAAAGCTCAACCACTGAGCTATATCCCTACTCCTTTTTATTTTTTTTTTATTTTGAGACAGGGCCTCACTAAGTTGCTAAGACTGACCTGGAATCTGTGATCCTCCTGCCTCAAGCCTTCTGAGTACCTTGGGATTACAGGGGTGTGCCACTGTGCCCGCTATTGATGTAGTTTTTACTAATGACTAAAAAGCAGACTCAAAGCTAGGTGTCAGTGGTGCACACCTGTAATCCCAGGGGCTAAGGAGGCTGAGGCAGGAGGATCCCAAATTCAAGGCCAGCCTCAGCAATTTAGCAAGGCCCTAAGCAATTTACCAAGATCCTGTCTCTAAATAAAATATAAAAAGGGCTGGGGATGTGGCTCACTGGTTAAGTGCTCCTGAGTTAAATCCCAGTAACAAAACAAGACAAATAAACACAACAACAATAACAACAAAAACCACTCTGAGCTAAACTCTTCTCTTTTTTTTTTTTTTTAAATATTTATTTTTTAGTATTTGGCGGACACAACATCTTCGTTTGTATGTGGTGCTGAGGATCGAACCCGGGCCGCACACATGACAGGCGAGCGCGCCACCGCTTGAGCCACATCCCCAGCCCCTAAACTCTTCTCTTTACAAAGTACCCAGCATTTGATATCTTTGTTGCAGCAAAGGAAAACTAGGCTAATAAAGATGTGATGCCTGGAGCTGACACAGCCATATTGTGAGCACGAGACAAGGTACTAACAGCACAGAATGGCATAGTAGAAATATGGAAAGAAGCTGGATTGCTGAGCCTCCAAAGTAACCAATCATCATAGAGTATTCTCAATAATATATTTGCTTCTTTTTTTTCTAATTTTCATAAAGTCCACGTCTTAGTATTCTTTCCCTATTTTAAGATTTCCCCTTGGGTATTATAAAATTAATCTTGTATCCACACCTTCCGAGATAAAATATTTGCTTATTCTTGTTGTTTTATGTGAGGGTAATGATAGTTTCAAATCTTCAAAACAAAAGTTATTTTGGCTAATCTTTCTTTCTTTGGGGGGAAAGGGGTACTGGGGATTGAACTCGGGAGTACTTGCCCACTGAGCCCCATCCCCAGCCCTATTTTGTATTTTATTTAGAGACAGGGTCTCGCTGAGTTGCTTAGCATCTCGCTCTTGCTGAGGCTGGCTTTGAACTCATGATCCTCCTGTCTCAGCCTCCTGAGCCACTGGGATTACAGGGATTACACCACCGAATCCAGCACTAAGGATGTATTTTTTTCATATATTTTTAGCCATTTGTATTTCCTCTCAATAGACATTGAAAAATGACAATTTAGGTCTTTTGCCCATTTATTGATTGGGTTATTGGGGTTTTGTATTTTTTTTAAAGAGAGAAAGAGATTTTTTAATATTTATTTTTTAGTTTTCAGCGGACACAACATCTTTATTTTATTTTTATGTGGTGCTGAGGATCGAACCCAGTGCCCCGGGCATGCCAGGCGAGCGCGCCACCGCTTGAGCCACATTCCCAGCCCCTGGTTTTTGTATGTTTTTTTTGGTGTTAAGTTTTTTGAGTTATTTATATGTGTGTTTTGAAATTGAAGTAACCACTCACTCCCCATTCCAAACATTCTGTGTGTCTATGTTCAATGTATCATGACAGAAAAATTGTCTCGAAAGAAGGTCCAAGGAGTTCTTCGAGAGCAGGGGAAACTCCACTCAGGACAAGCAGGGTTCCTGGCAGATGTGGTGGGAAACAATTTGAACATGAACCAGTAGAGACATAGACAGAGGTTTATTTAGGAAAGCATATATATATGCAGGGGAGGTGGGGGGGCCATCTAGAGAGATGCCTTGGGCTAAAGGAAGGAGGTTGCGTTCAAGGAAGAATGCAGGCCATGTCCAGAGGGGGAGAGTAGAGCAGACCCTTGCTGTGGGTGTCAATAGTTATGGAGGGATGGTTGCTAAGGCCTGGATTAGAGGTGGAGCCAGGGGCGGAGCTACACAATTTCACTGCAGTTTTTCCTCTACTTGTGCATGGCCCATGATACATATGCAGACAACGGCATGGGTCAAGGGTGCCAGCCAAGGGTGTAGGCTGGGTTGCTCAGGAGTTGCAAGGGTTTATGGGCACTTCTGCCTTTCCACAGTTCATGGGTGTTTCCTGCATTTCAAGGGTTCTCCAGTGTGGACTTTCTTTGAGTTTCAATATCTTTCCCTTTATTTCCCAATTCCTAGCTCAGATGCAACAGTGTGTGTGTGTGTGTGTGTGTGTGTGTGTGTATGTGTGTGTGTGTGACTAGAGATTCAACCCACATGCTAGGCAAGTGCTCTGCCACAGAGCTCTATCCCCACTAATTCCTTTGATTGAAACTTTGTGTCTAACAAGAGAAGTTGCTCATCAAAAGCTGTCTAGGTCTTGTTTGTAAGTTTATTCAGTATGGCATTATTAGTAATTGGATTGCAAACAACTCAAAAGTCCACCAGTAGAAAACATTTAGTTGGGCTGGGCGCGGTGGCATATGACTGTAGTCCCAGGGGCTTGGGAGGCTGAGGCAGAAGGATCTCAAGTTCAAAGCCAGCCTCAGCAACAGCCAGGCCCTAAGCAACTCAGTGAGGCTCTGTCTCTAATAAAATACAAAACAGGGCTGGGGATGGGGTTCACTGGTCAAGTGCCCCTGAGTTCAATTGTTGCCAAAATTTCAGTCCTTGTCCCCACTACCAATCCAATAATGAGGACATGATTTTGAGAAAAAGGAAAAAACTTTGGTAGCAAAGGAGAAGCACAGGGGACTCCTGTCCCAAGAGGCTGTGATTCTGCCCCAAATGGGGATTTTTATTTATATTTTTATATTTATTTTTTAGTTGTAGTTGGACACAGTATCTTTATTTTATATTTTTATTTTTATGTGGTGCTGAGGATTGAACCCAGGGCCTCACACGAGCTAAGAGAGCACTCTACCACTAAGCCACAACCCCAGCCCTTTTTTAAATATTTATTTTTTAGTTGTAGTTAAAATGGGGACTTTAAAAAAATATTTGTAGTTGTAGATGGACAGAATGCCTTTATTTTATCTATTTTTATGTGGTGCTGAGGATGGAACCCAGTGCCTCATGCATGCTAGGCAAGCGCTCTGCCGGTCTGCCATTGGGCCACAAAAGAGTTGATTCAGAGAAAATGAGATTAGGGAGGAGCAATCAGGAAGGAGAAGACCAGGGAAAAGATCAAGGAGAAGAAGGTAGAAGGTTGGGAAAAAGAAAAAAAAAAAATGTAGTTTCCAAGCCACAAGGGATATAGTCAAAACATCAAGTGAACCCCTGTTATGCAATCATTGGGTGAATATCTAGAAGTATAGCATCCCTTAAGATCTGTGCAGGACTGGTTCCAGGATCCCCTACTTAGGGAATAATGAGAAGAAAAAAAAAATCTGTACATGTTTAATACAGACCCATTTTTAGGGGAATAGTTTCCATCCATGGTTTGTTGAATCCACAGAGGAGAACCCATGGATATGAAGAGCTGATTGTGTGTCCTTGAATTTTGAACCATGAAGATATATCACCTCCTGAAAAAAAAAAATGACCAAGATTGAAATTAAATAGCAAACAAAAGAGAATCAAAACAAACGAGGATGTCTAGAAGAGGTTAGCAGGTCACCTTGGAGCAGAACTTGGTCCACCTTTCTTACCTATAAAACTATTATGGGTGACACATAGCTATTGCTAGGGGACGGGTATAAGAAGGCCTTTCTTGTGGCTGGATAGGACCTGCCCCTCCCAGTGGCCCTTGGTATGCAGAACCTGTCCCAGGAGAAGGTGGAAGTCAAAGAGAGTCCAGAGAATAGAGGGATGTGGGCCTCAGCCCTCCACTTTGAAAGAATCTCCCTTCTCTGGGGCTGGGGATGTGGCTCAAGTGGTAGCGCGCTGGCCTGGCATGCGTGCGGCCCAGGTTCGATCCTCAACACCACATACAAACAAAGATGTTGTGTCCGCCGAAAACTAAAAAAAAATAAATATTAAAAAATTTCTCTCTCTATCTCTCCTTAAAAAAAAAAAAAAAAGAATCTCCCTTCTCTGAAGGCTTAAGGAGGGTCGGGGTGGGGGTCAGCTTCCAGGCAGGGGACTTGGGAAATTCACCAAGAAGGAAGAAGTTGGACTAAGGTCAATATGGTTGCAAAGACTGCGAATGGGAAAGGCAGATTCTTATCATGGTGGGTGGTAGCTCCAGGCTTGGAGGCCTTGTGTTGTGGAAACAGAGCTAAGTATTTCAAAGAAAAGCAAAGAGCCTCCCACTTGGGATCCCAATCTCAGGGCTCCCCAGAGGCAGGGTCAAAGTTCCTTGGCGAGTCATTAGGGCCTAGCTCTGAATTAAACGTGGTAGAATGGAAAAGACCATCCTGGCTGCCATCAGCAGGACTCGGGAGCAACAATAGCAGCAAGAAAAGGTGTCTTTTCAGGACCACTCAGATTCTCTGTTTTTTTTTTTTTTCTCCTCCGTGCATTTGGAAGTAGGACCGGGTTGGAAGCAGACTGCCATCTTGGATAATTCATCAAAGAAAGAGCCCAAGAGACAAACTGGGCTTTGTGTTAATCTGGGCATGTTGTTCCTCAATCTGAACATAGCAAATGGAATGATATTAAGGTATTGTTTTTTTAAAAAAAAATACTTTTATAGTTGTAGATGGACAATATCTTCATTATATTTATTTTTATGTGGTGCTGAGGATGAAAACCTAGTGCCTCTGGGCTGGGTCTCAGTGGTGGAACGCTTGCCTAGCATGTGTGAAGCACTGGGTTCGATCCTCAGCACCACATAAAAATAAACAAATAAAATAAAGGCATACTGTCCATCTACGACTACAAAAAAATATTAAAAAAAAAACAAAAACAAAACAGTGCCTCACATGTGCGAGGCAAGCACTCTACCACTGAGCCCCAGCCCCAACCCTTAAGGTATTATTGATAATTACTTTGGGGGTGATTATGGTATTGTGGCTATGTCTACAAGGATTCCTTCTCTTTAAGTGATATATACTGAAATATTTATGGATGAAATAATGTCATGTTTGGGATTTGCTTCAAAACACCCAGAAGGGAGGAGGTGAGGGGGAAGGAAAAACAGAGGAGGTATAGATGGCACCAAATTGGTCATAAATTGATAGTAGTTACTCTGGGTGATGGGTACATGGGTGCCCCCCCTTTTCCTGTAAGCTTAAAAATGTTAAATGTTTTTCTAAAATGTTTAATAAACAAAAGCCGCCAGGTGTCCTGGTGCACACCTGTAATCCCAGGGCTCAGGAGGCTGAGGCAGGATGATCACAAGTTCAAAGCCAGCCTCAGTAATTTAGTGAGGACCTAAGCAACTCAGTGAGATGTTTTCTCTAAATAAGAGACAAAATAGGGATGGGGATGTGGCTCAGTGGTTAAGTGCCCCTGGGTTCAATCCCAGGTACCCGCCCCCCAAAAGAAAAAAGCCATACAAACTTACTTAACCCCAAACTGGTAAAACCTGCCTACCAAGTATGCTTCTGTGCTATTTGTTCCTAGGGTTGCTTGATCTCCTTTTTTTTTTCCAATTCTAGGTCACCTCCCTGAAGTGGGAAACTTATTTCAAACATCTTTCTAATGTGGCTGGGCAGATGGAGGCCATGGAGGACAGTGGTTAGAGTCCAGGACATGTGCTATCTACTCAAAACTGGGCATGGCCTCTGAGCCTGGGAAGTTCCTCTCCTTCTTCTTCTCCTTCTCCTTCCTGGGGACTGAACCCAGGGGCACTCAACCACTGAGCCACATCCCCAGGCCTTTTTAATATTGTTTTGAGACAGGGTCTCTCTAAGTTGCTTAGGGCCTTGCTAAGATGCTGAGGCTGGCCTTGAACTTGGGATCCTCCTGTCTCAGCCTCCCAAGTTGCTGGGATGACAGGCGGGCACCACTGCACCTGGTAATGAGAATCCTTTTATAAACATAAGCTTTTTGCAGGGCTCAGAAGCAAGATTTCTCCAACTAGGTTTTTTTTTTTTTCCTCTTTTTCCCTCCTGATGCCCTCAATCTCCCAAGGCAGGTCATAGAAACTAGAATCCCATTCTCCCAAAGCTCTCCCATAAAACCTAGAAACATTACGCTAACTTTCCCTGCCTTTTTGTGTAAGAGCTAGCCATGAAGAAATCCTCTGACCTGCCTTGTATGGCAGGGTCATACCCAAGGGGTCCTGTCCTACACTGGGGAGGAAAGACTGCTACACAGAGAGACCCAGAAGAATTTGGTGTTATCAGTTTACCCAGAGCAGATGTGGCTTTTGGAAATTGAATATTGTGTCAATTTGAAAGAAATCGATGGATATAATGGCACTGTTGTGGCCCTCAGTATGGAAGATACACTAGTGCTGGGCACCCATTTAAGCTGGTTTTAAAAATGAATAGGAACTGAGCGCAGCGGCACATGTCTATAATTCCAGCAGCTCAGGAGGCTGAGGCAGGAGGATCGCGAGTTCAAAGCCAGCCTCAGCAATTTAGTGAGGCTCTACACAACTCAGTGAGACCTTGTCTCTAAAGAAAAAAGAAAAAGAACTGGGGATGTGGCTCAGTGGTTGACTGCCCCTGGGTTTAATACCTGGTAACACCCCCCCCCCCCAAAAAAAAAAATCCCTTCTATTTAGGAGCACTACAACTGGTAATTTAGAATAATACCATTCCTTCCCTTTGTCATTAATATATGTTTGCTATTTCCTGGCAAATGTTGCTGGTTTACTTTTCGGTTGGTGGGTAGAAGGTGAGTATAATGTAGTTAAGATAGCAAATTGTCCCATAAATAGGTAATGTGTACATGGTATCTCTCCATATTGCACTTGATGCTCCAAATTATTCATTATGATGTTAAATCCACTGCCCAGTGTGTGAGGTAATATTTAACTCCATATACTGACAATCTGAGCTTAGTACTTTCCTAGGTTTGAAAATTAACTTAGAACAGGATTCTTCTGGATTTGTTCATAGCACCATACCTGTAAAAAGGAATGGAGAGTCATTGGAAAGTTGACCCAGGAGGGTGAAAGGTCAACTGAGGTCTGAGATTAGAATCCCAAATAGGAACTGGGAAAATAGCATCCATCCTTGATTAGCCCCAGGAACTTTTATTCTTAAGTTCAATCTTCCAGAAAATTCTATCCAGAAATATTGGGAAGGATTGGGTTTTGGCATCGACCAGACCTAGGTTCAAATCTAGATTCTGTAAAAATCTAAGAAATATTTTGCAATTACTGAAATGATTTATATAGATACGTTGTGACCCAGATGGTAGTGTAGCATTTCACATAAAGGCAAAATACTGGAAGCATTTTTTAAAATGTGTTCTTATTAGTTATACATGATAATAGAATGTATTTTGACATACTCTACATATGTGAAGTATGACTTATCATTCTTCTGGTTGTACATGATGTAGAATTACATTGATCATGTAATCATATATGTACATAGGATAATAATGTCCAATTCATTTTACTATAAAGGAATTAAAATCAACATGCCTCAGTGACGCAGCCACATCAATGTTTACAGCAGCTCAATTCACAATAGCTAAACTATGGAACTAGGTGCCCTTCAACAGATAAATGGAAGCATTTTGAATATCTTTTGAAATAGGTTTGGAAAAAATAAATTGTGAAACTGGGTACAGTGGTGCATTCCTGTAATCCCAGAAACTTGGGAGGCTGAGACAGGAGGATTGCAATTTCAAGGCAGCCTCAGCAACTTAGTGAGACCCTGTTTCAAGATACAATTTTCATAAAGGCACTGGGGATGTAGCCCAGTGGGAGAGCACCCCTGGATCCAATCCCTGATACAGCAAAAAGAAAAAATAAATTGTAATGTATTCATAATGTTGTGAACTGAAGTAGGCCAATTTGGTAAGGCAAACCTGAAGCTCCCTTTTAGCCAGGGTGAGTGAGGCTCAAGTATTCCTCACCTTGCTCCCAAGTTATAATGAAAGTAGCTCTGAGACCCAAATCAGCCTTATGTATATTAACAAGCAGCCACAATCACAAGCACAATCCTTTCAATGGACTCTGGAATTCCAGTTCCCTGCCTCCCATGCAAGGTTCTTTTGAGACAAAGTATCCAGCATCAGGAAACCACGGTGTCCAAATTCATGGCTGCACAAAGGACCCATTAGAGATTTAGCCTTAGGTGCCACTGAACACAGGCCACGTGCCTATCTAGATTCCCCCCACCCTGTTTGTGCAAGGGGGAGCAATATCTCTAATGGTTCAGCCAATCCATAGGCCTTGAATAGTTTTCAATTTCAACAAGAAGAGCTTTTTCTTATCTTTTTTTTTTTTTTTTTTTGCTGTGTTTTGTTGTTATTGTTGTTTATTTTGTTTTGGTTTGGTTTTTGGTGCTAGAGATGGAATCTAGGGCCTTCTGCATGCTAGGAAAGAACTCTACTACTGAGCTACACCCCAGTTCAATAAGAGCCCTCTTCTGGAGCTGGGGTTGTGGCTCAGTGGTAGAGAGCTTGCCTAGCACAGGTGAGGCACTGGGTTCAATCCTCAGCACCACATAAAAAAACATAAACAAATAAAATAAAGGCATCGTGATCATCTACAACTAAAAATATTAAAAAAAAAAAAGAGAGAGACCTTGCCATTCAGGAGGCTGAGGCAGGAGGATCGACAGTTCAAAGCCAGCCTCAGCGATGGCGAGGCCCTAAGTAACTCAGTGAGACCCTGCCTCTAAATAAAATACAAAATAGGGCTGGGGATGTGGCTCAGTGGTCGAGTGCCCCTGAGTTCAAACCCCAGTACCCTCCCCCAAGAAAAACAACCCTTTCCTAATAGCCATTATACAGACTAACTTGAACACTATTCTCATTAGCAAAACACTTGGTGTGGATGGGAGAGAAAAGTGATGTAGATGAAATACTTAGAGGTTGACTTCTCTGATTAAAACTAGCTGATCACTTCTGGAGCGTAACTTCCTGTAAAGAGCAACAAACTGCACCCGGAGGGCTGCTTAAGTATGTGTTGCCCACGTTCCTAACATGCTGTCTATATTTAAAGTAAATTGGGGCTGGGGCTGGGGCTCAGTGGTAGAGCATTTGCCTAGCACGCGTGAGGCACTGGGTTCGATCCTCAGCACCACACAAAAATCAATCAATCAATTAATTAATTAATTAAAGGTCCATCTGCAACTAAAAAAAATTAAAAACAAAAATTAAGTAAATTACACTTCCGGTTTCTCTGCACCAATGATTGAGATAAGGTGCAGGCAGAAACACTACTGGCACAAAGCACTGTGGGTTTTTTTTTTTTTTCCCAGCACCAAGAATTGAACCCAGGGGTGCTTAAGCACTGAGCCACATCCCCAGCCCTTTCTATTTATTATTTTGAGATACGGTCTTGCTGAGTTGCTTAGGACCTCACTAAATTGCTGAAGCTGGCCTCAAACCTTCGATCCTCCTGCCTCAGTCTCCCAAGTCTCTGGGATGCCAGGCCTGCACCACTGCACCCGGTTGTGGGTTGTTTATGAGATGCACTGTGGGAAAAAAATCTTGAAGTTGTGGTGTTGTTAGCTGCTCAGTCCTTGCTAACATTGAAAGACCTGGGGGAAATTTTCAAAGCAAGATTGAAAAACGTTTTCTAACCCTTTGGCCCCAGATGACCACAAGGTGGGTGATCCTCAGTCCCTCCACCAGTCAAAACTCACCAATGAAGCATTCAGGAAACTTCTCATGACCCCAAGGGCTTCACCTACCTCTGTAGCACCCTGTAAGTCATGTCACCATGAGATGCCAAGACAGTGTAGTGAGGGTGAAGACCCAGCTGTCCAAAGGATGAAAAAGAAAAATTATGATGCCAAGCTGTGCCAACCAGAAATGGAGAGAGAGAGAGAGAGAGAGAGAGAGAGAGAGAGAGAGAGAGAGAGAGAAGTACTGGATTTTGACAAGAAAACAAAATGGTATGAACAAACCAAGCTGATCAGCAACGCAGCTAACTACCGTGGCCTCCACTACAGAGGCCCACGAACCAGCTACAGAAAAGAATGCAGCTCATCCAGGAGTCCAAATTCTTGGGTGGTGACGTGGAACACACCCAGTTGGTGAAAGCCTTGGGTTTTGCTCTGCTTCAAAAAATCTGAGCTCAGATTGGCAGCAAAGAGAGACAGGGAATCGATGGCAAAGGCTCAGGAGGAAACCAAGAACCATGAGGATCCTGGGCATCAAATGAAATTGAAAACACTCCTGGGCAGCAACGTTTACCAAATACTTTTCCAGAACAGAGCATGTGAGCAGAACGAGCTGCTCCTGCCACGTGGCACAGCCTATGCGACACACCTGAATGATGATGCTAACATATCCCACCGCTCTTATCCTCAACAAGGCAGATTGACCCACGAGGGGGACCCAGACTACACTAGCCACGAATGACATCGTCATCAGCAAGCCTCACACAGTACCTGAGGCAGGGTGCCCACAGCAAGCTCAAGAAGAATTTGGATAAAGGGAAGCTGGAGAGAAGAAACTTCCAGAAGCCAACATGGACATTCTTGAAGATATTGGGGATGATGTGCCCTCCACAACCAAGACACCTTGGGACAAGGAGCCAGAGAGACCTGGATCAAGAGTGGGAGTGAGTCGGAGCCCACAAGATACAGGAGAAAAGAGAAGACCCAGCTGGGGCCTGGCTTTGAGAAGCTGAAAGTGGACCATGGGTGTGGACAAAGGACCTGGGCCTGCCAAGTGCGTTCATGAAAAGTGTGCTGGGCCTGCTGGCTGCGAAGGCACTGAATTGCTAAGGAAGCCAGAAAAAAGCCGATGAGAGAATTTTTTGGAGTGTTCAACGGTTCTGGCAAGGGCTGCCCAGCCATAATGGCTGTGGACAGTGATGCAGAGAGGCTGTACCCCAAAATAAACCAGAATAACAAGAAGGAACCCTTGTGCCGCTAGGACGCTAATATTCTGGAAGAATACCATGAGTCCATGAACCACAAGGAGGTCTGATCCAAAGCTGTACCCCACTGTGCTATGAAGATGTCTGAGACAGGTGCTGTGGCTCACGCCTGTGATCCCAGCAGCTCGGGAGGCTGAGGCAGGAGGATCTCGAGTTCAAAGCCAGCCTCACAACTTAGAGAGGCCCTGAGCAACTCAGTGAGACCCTGTCTCTAAATAAAATACAAAATAGGGATGGGGATGGGGCTCAGTGGTTGAGTGCCCCTGAGTTCAATCCCCAGTATCAAAACAAACAAAGAAAACACACAACCAACGCACTAATCTCCAGTTGTAACTAGAGAGTTTCCGCAAGGTCGTGTTCTCTACTGCTTGCTTTTTACAATTCTCAGAAAGGTTGCAAGGTGTTTTTAGTGAATGCATATAATGTTTTATTGTATAATCTTTGGTTCTGTTAAAACCGGTCAACCTCAGGGACTGGGATTGTGGCTCAGTGGTAGAGTGCTTGCCTCGCATGCGTGAAGCACTGGGTTCCATCCTCAGCACCACATAAAAATAAATAAAATAAAGATATTGTGTCCATATTCAATGAAAAAAATATTTTTAAAAAATCAGTCAGCCTCAGATACCCTGGGGAGCTGCTGCAGGACTGAGACGCTATGCTGGAGTGGGGTGGGGGTGGAGTGTGTGGCCTGTGCCCAGGCTTTGTGGCTGTCAGTTTCTGAGTGCCCTCTTCCCACAGACTGCAGTTCACCTCCGTGACTATGCGGAGGTATCTTGTGCATGACTTGATTCTTTGTGGTTACGTGATTCCGGCCAAGACACTGATGCAGGCAGCCAACTATACCATGGGCTGAGAAACCATCTTCCTCTCCAACCCTGGTGATGTCCATCTCACCCAATGGCTAAGCAAAAACAAGGACAAAACCAACTTCTGGTACCTGGGCTTGGCTGGAGTATGCAGCCTCATGTGGGGTGGTGGGTGGCAGAGCTGGAGGGAACCCTTCCCCTCATTTGTGGGCTGGAGAACTTCAAAATTGAAATCCTACAGACCAATGACCTAAGTAAGAAGTTCAGCCTCTTGTTGACACCCGAGAAGCCATTCTTCTTCACATTCTTGTTCTTTAAGCAGGACCCAGTCCTGGTGTGATCAGAGAGGGTGGCACTGCTCTCCTGCCAGCCAAGCTGACAGTCATGTGGTGGGATGGCCCAGTGTGGGGACACAAGTTTTTTTTTTTTAATATATATATTTTTAGTTGTAGATGGACACAATATCTTTTTTAAAAAATTGTTTATTTTTATATGATTCTGGGGATCAAACCCAGGGTCTCACATGTGTGAGGCAACCGCTCTACCACTGAGCTACAACCCCAGCCTGGGACACAGGGTTTTTGTATCTCCACTCTTCTGTCCCCATTCTGCTCCTTTTGGGCAGATGGATTTGGGTCTCTGTGGTCAAGTGCCCCAGCTCAGCTGAGCCCCTCCTTTCCACCCACCTCCTTCTCTTCTTCAACTGCCCCAGGAAGACAATAAATTATACTTTGGGGATCCAAAAATATAAATAAATAAATAAGTTGGTTAACCTGCAACAAATAACTTATAGAAACCAGAACCCAGACTATGAAATACTATGTAGCTGTAAAAAAAGAATAAGATACAATCAACTCGGTAATGATGTTACTAAATGGCAAATAAATGTCATGTATTAAAGCCAAATACCACACTGGAAATTAATAATATACATCTCTACTTCCTGCCTTAGTAAAGTAACTGAGATATATATATATATTTTATGTCCTGCTCAGCCTGAGTTCTATGATATAGCAGTAGTAGGGTCCAGTCCCTGATGAGTGTTAAAGATGTTTAAATTCCCACATTAGCTGAAATGTTAGCAAGTACACGGAACTGAGAAGGGTCCTGGTAGGGGGTATAATTTTTAAGTACAAAAAAAAGCATGGATATATAACATGACTTTATTTTTCTTCATGCATTTGTATATTTTGAAATTGTATGTATTACTTTGGTCACATGAATTTTAAAACTTGGCACTGTCAGGACTGGGGGTATAGCTTAGTGGTAGAGCACTTGCCTGGGCAGCCTGAGGCAGGAGGATCGTGAGTTCAAAGCCAGCCTCAGCAACTTAGTGAGGCCCTAAGCAAGTCAGCGAGACCCTGTCTCTAAATAAAATATAAAAAAGATTTCCAACCCCAGCATTGCAAAATAAAACAAAAAGAGTTAAATGATCTTATAGAAGAATGTGGTGAAATGTTTACATACATATTGTTAGGCAAAATAGTATTATATTAGCTATGACAACCATTAACTTCTCATCTGTGTGCAAACCCCCTGTGGCAGATTGTATTTTCTAAACAGCTCTCTGACATGGAGCCCAACAGTCTCTTCTTACAGTGGGACTTTGGCTTTAACAGGCCTCTATTGAGAGGTGTGGGGTCTGTTTCTTCCTGCTATGGTTCAAATATTTTTTCCAAAACTCATATTGAAATGTAACTGCTGCTATAACATTATTTAGGGGACTGGGGGCCGGGGGCTGTGGCACATGTTTGTAATCCCTGAAGCTTGGGAGGCTGAGGCAGGAGGATCACAAGTTCAAAGCCAGCCTCAGCAATTTAGTGAGGTTCTAAGCAACTCAGGGAGACCCTGTCTCTAAATAAAAAATTTAAAAAGGGGCTGGGGATGGGGCTCAGTGGTTAAGAACCTATGGGTTCAATCCCTGGTACCAGAGGGTGGGTAGGTAGTCTATGGGGTTTAATGCAGAATGGGGAAGACAGAAAAGAAGGGGAACTGCTGGGGGGAAACCGAGGACACAGGACCTGCTCTGGTGGCCATGCATTCCAACCAGCTCTCATGAAAATTTGTCATGAAAAGAATTGCTGGGGAGACACAGTTTTTGCCCTGTCTTTGCCTGTGTGATTATCTAGAAATTAAACTTACTGGTACCTTCATGTTATGGTTTGGGTATGATTGTCCTCGAAAGGTTCATGTGCTGGAAGCTTCACCCCTAGTGTGGTTGTGTCAAGGTGGCAGAACTTTTAATAGGTAATGCTTGGGCTGGGGTAGAGCACTTGCCTGGCATGCGTGAGGGCCTGGGTTCTATACCCAGCACCGGAAGAAAGGAAGGGAGGGAGGGAAGAAAACAAAAGGTCAGGCTTAGGCCATTGATCTCTAGGCCTTAGAAGGGATTGATGTAGTTCTCTTAGACCCTGGTAAATTCCCTCAGGAGTGAATTGTTATAAAAGAGCAAGCCTGGCCTCTGAATCTCTTTGGCTTCTTGTTTTGCCATGTGACTTCCTCTGCATGTTCTCCTGCCCTTGTGATGCCATCCTCCATGAAGCCCTCATCAGAAGCTGAACTGATGGGACTGCTAGTCTTGAACATACAGCATCCAAAACTGTGAGCTAAATAAACCTCTTTTCTTCATATATTACTAAGCCTCATGTATTTTGTTATAGCAACAGAAATCAAAATACTTCGCTATTAGATTTCCTCTATTTCATACTCCACATATAAATAGAAATCATTTATTAAATAATTCATTCATTTATTCATCAAATATTGTGTTCTTACAACATTTTCTACGAACACTGAGTTGTTATACTTTCACCTATGTATATCCTCCATGTAACTACCACCCAGTTCAAGATATAAAGCATTTTTAGTACCCGAGAAAGTTCACCTGTGCTCCCTCCAAGTCTGCCTCTATCACCCTTAAAGATAAGAAATATTTTGAGTACTCTCATCATAGAGTCAGAGGATACAGGTTTTTTCAGGGTGGTGGTGAAATCACCAAAGTAAGTGTCCAGTGGCTTAATAAGATGAAGTTCCCATTAAAACTTGGAAATAAGATTGCCCTCTGACTCAGTCAGGGTTTAATCAGGAAAAAATATTTCAAACAGAAAGATTCTATGCTGAGAATTTAAGGTGCTTACAAAATCCTCAAAAGAGCTTGAAGAGCAGAAGGGGAGGGACTGTCTGTCCTTGGGCTATTGGTTTCAAAAATCATACGACTTTAGCTGCGATCCAGAGATGAGGAAGCTGCCACTTTGCTACCAGAATTGCCAATCCCACCATGAAGCTGGCCACTAGACAGAGAGATTAGAGTCTGGCCCCCTCTACACCAGCACCTGTTCACCAGCACCAAGCAGAAGAAAAATGACTTCTGTCTTACTTCCGCTTTCCAAAATATAGTACAAGTGCATCTCATCAGTGAAATCCCAATCATGTCTGGAAAATTCTAGTGCAAGGGAGTCTGGGTAATATAGTTGTTAGCTTTCCAGCCCCTGAGATAAGAGTGAAATCAAAAAGGGGGTGAAGATGGATACTGAGTGTCTGGCACACAGCTTCTGAGCATGACATGTCTTAGAGGAGACTATAGCTACTATGCCCTCCAGGACACTGGCTTCTGAGCCATCGTGATTTTGCTATTGTTAAATCAAAAGTATGAGGGAGGGGAGGGGGATGGGAATAGCAAAGATATTAGAATGAATGGGGCAGAACTTTCCTGAGTTCATATATGAATACACGACCAGTGAAACTCCACATCATGTGCAACCACAAGAATGGGAAGTTAGTTATTTATTTTTATGTGGTGCTGAGGATCGAACCCAGAACCTTATATGCACGAGGCAAATGCTCTATCCCTGAGCCACAACCCCAGCAAGAATGGGAAGTGATACTCCATGTCTGTATGATATGTCCAAATACACTCCACTGTCCTGTGTAGCTAAAAAGAACAAATAAAATAAATACATAAAAAGTATAAACAGACCTCAAAAAAGGAGGAATTAGTGATAAATTTATCAGAAGCATGTTATAAGGAGCTTGAGAGAAAGAAATAGGGGTACTTAAACAGTGAACAAAAAAGAACATGCTTTTGTGTGTGTGTGCGCGCGCGTGTGTATGTGTGTGTGCACACGCGCGTTGGGGATGGAACCCAGGGCCTTGCACATGCTAGGTAAGTACTTTGCCACTGAGCCACACCCCAGCCCTAAAACATTCTTATTTTAGTCAGGGTTGTTAGTCACAAGCCCCACACACCCAATCAAATCAGCTGATGCAAAAGAAGAGACTGCCCTTATACCCATTGGGATAACCAATATAAAATAAATAAATAAAGAGATAAATAAATAAATAAATACCAAGTGTTGGCAAGGATGTAAAGAGGCTGGGAACCTTACGCATGGTTGGTGAAATTACACAGGGCTACATCCTCTGTGGAAAACCATATGGTAGTTTCTCAAAAAATTAAAATACAATTTCATGATCTGGCAAAGCCCACTTCCTAGCTGAAAACAGGGTTTATACTGGGGACTGAACTTAGGGGCACTTAACCACTGAGCCATGTCTCAATCCCTGTTTTATATTTTAATTTAGAGACAGGGACTCACAGATATGCTTAGGGCCTCACTAAGTTGCTGAAGCTGGCTTTGAATTCATGATCCTCCTGCCTCAGCCTCCCAAGCTGCTGGGATGACAGGTGTGCACCACCATGCCCAGCTGAAAACAGTCTTGAAGAGATGTTTTACAAATCCATGTTCATAGCAGAACTATCCATAATAACCCAAACACAGAAGCAACCCAAGTGTCCATCAACAGATGAATGGATAAACAAAATGTGATAAATCCATATAGTGGAATACTATTCAGCCTTAAAAAGGAAGGCAATTCTGACATGTGCTACAATATGGAGGGACCTCAAGGATACTGTAAGGATATTAAATAAGATAAGCCCGTTGCAGCCAGCAGCAGTGGCACATGCTTATAATCCTAGCAGTTGGAGAGGCTGAGATAAGAGGATCAACTTCAAGGCCAACCTTGGCAACTTGGTGAGACCTTGTCTCAAAATTAAATTAAATTTTAAAGGGGCTTTGGGTGTAAGTCAGAGCTGCATGCCCCTGGGTTCAATCTCCAGTACTGGGGAAAACAAATTTTTAAAAACAAAGAAGCCAGTTGCAAAAGAATACAATGTAACTTACCAGTACTCAAATTCATAGAGAGAAAATGAAATGATAGTTGTCAGAAGCTGGGGGAAGGGAGGAAGGAGGAATGATTGTTTAATGTGTACAGAGTTGCAGATTTACACAAGGAAAGTGTTTTGGAGATGGATGGTGGTAACAGTTGCTGAACAATTCCAAAGTACTTAATGCCACTGAACTGTACACTTAAAATGGTTAAGATGCTCCTGTAATTCCCACGGTTTCAGGAGGCCGAGGCAGGAGGATCGCAGTTCAAAGCCAGCCTCAGCAAGAGCAAGGCGCTAAGCAACTCAGTGAGACCCTGTCTCCAAATAAAATACAAAATAGGGCTGGGGATGTGGCTCAGTGGTCGAGTGCCCCTGAGTTCAATCCCCAGTACCACCTACCCCCAAAAATGGTTAAGATGGTAAAACATTTTAGTATAATTACAGTAAATTTATTTTTTAAATGACAGGATTGAGTTATAAGGATTCTGGGGGCATTTCACCTATTTCCAAGTCAGGGAAAGCCGTTGAGACTTCCCAGGGATTGACAACCAAGAATTTCAAACCCGGTAGGACCAGTGGACACATCTGGTCTTTCCTGTCTACTTGTCTTTGGATGTCAGCTTTACTCCTCTCTAAATATGTGGCAAAAGATGGTAACTCCCAGGTCTCTCTGTTCAAGGGTTACCAAAGAAATCAGTAGGATCTTTGAGCCCCAATCCCCAAATTCTAGGATTGAGAAGCCCATTGGCCTGTCTGGGTCACGTGACCACCCCATTTCAGTTGGTAGTTTATCAAGCACAGACTAGCTGGCGGGGACGTGAGAAGGAATGGGAAGGTTTCAAGAATGACCAGGTGTGACCCATGCGACTGCCCTGCCAAAGATGGCTTATTACAGTACATTCCAGTTGTGGAGATGGGTGCAGCTGAGCCTAATGTTTTGGGTATTTTAATGTATATCTGACGGTATACACACCGAGTCGACAATGATGAAGTAGGAGTCCCATGTCACTTGCATTTTTGAAGAGAACACACTAAGCAGGGCGTGGTGGCACACACCTGTAATCCCAGCAGCTCAGGAGGCTGAGGCAGGAGGATCGCGAGTTCAAAGTCAGCCTCAGCAATTTAGCAAGGCTCTGTCTGTAAATAAAATATTTAAAAGGATATGGCTCAGTGGTTAAGTGTCCCTGGGTTCACATCTCCAGCACCTAAATAAATAAATAAAATATCTGGGAAGACAGTCCCTTATAAGGGCAACCATAACACTGGCCTTTCTTTGGAAACTTCCACACTCACTGAAGAACTGATCTGTAAATACAAGATTCTTCAAACAAAAATTGAATCCACTACATGTAATTTCTACCAAGTCAAAGGGAAGTGTGCCTTCTCAAGATTCAAAGGAGCAAACTAGACTTATAAAGGCTTTCTACTGTGAAATATAACACACAATGAATACACATCAATGTTCAGAATATGGATAATCATATAAAATGAACACTAGTGTAGCAACCACTACCTATGTTAAGAAATGACTGGCACCCCTAAATCCTGCTGCATGTGTGTTTCAGAAATATCTGTTTTCTCTCCACCCTGGAGGCTACCACTATTCTGATTTTTACGTAACAATCTCTTTATTTTTATTTATTTATTTATTTTTTGCTTTGTTTTTTGGTACTGGGGATTGAACCCAGGGGCACTTAACCCCTGAGCCACATCCCCAGCCCTTTTTATTTTTTATTTAGAAACAGGGTCTCACTAAGTTGCTTAGGGCCTCAATAAGTTGTTGAGGCTGGCCTCCAACTTGTGATCCTCCTGCCTCAGCCTCCCAAGTCACTGGGATCACAAGCATGCACCACCACACCCAGACATTCTATTGCTAATGGACATTTAAACTGCTTTCACTCTGGGGCTATTACAACCGGTGCTGGTAGGGACATTCTTGTACATGTATTCTGTCGTATGTAAATGCATTTTAGTGTGGTATTTATTCCAACTGAACAGCTGACTCATAGGCTAGGAATAGCTTCAACTTTAATAGATTAGGCAATATTCTTGGATACCATTGCACCAATTTATACTCCTACTAGCACGATACGAGTTTCAGCTGATTCACAATCCTTGCCTACGCTTGGCATGGCCAGGCATTTAGCTTTTGCCAACCTAGTGGTGTGTGGTGCTATCTCGTGGTTTCAGATTTGCATTTCCCTAACTAATAATAAGGTTGAGAATCTTTTTTTAATATGTATTTACTGGCCTTTGATTTCCTCTTTGGTGAGGTCTGTGAAAGTCTGTGACCTACTTTTCTATCAGATTGTCTTGTTCTTATTGAGTCACAGGGTGATTCATATATTCTGGATACAACTTATCTTTTCCCATTTTCTGGCTCATATTTTCACTTACTTTATAGTGTTTTTTTTTTCAGAACAGTTTGACATTTACAGAAAAATCGAGAATACAATACAGATATTTCCCACATACCTCACACCCAGCCTTCCCTATTATTAGCGTCAGTGTGGTCCATTTGTCACAACTAATGAACCAATATTGATATATTACTATTAACTAAAGTTCATACTTTATTCATATTTCCTTTTTTCTGTTGGAGTAGCCCAAGCAGGACACCTCATTACATTCCATCATCATTTCTCTTTAGGCTTCTCTTGGCTGTGACAGTTTCTTAGACTTTCCTTATCTTTGGCAACATTGACAGTTTTGAAGGGTGGTGATCAGGTGTTTTGTAGAAAGCTCCTCTACTAGAATTTGTCCCATACTTCTCTCATGGGGGTGGACGACCACACAGGTGAAGCATCATATCATATCCGGATACATACTATCAATGTGGTTTATCACTGCTGATGTTGACCTTGATCTCCTGACTGAGGGAGTGTTGTCAGGTTTCTGCATTGTACAGCTATCCTCCTCTCCCTTCTCCACCTTTCTGTACTGCATATGATGTCTTTTGAAGAACAGAAATCCTTTTTTTCCATATTTTTGTTGGTGCATGATCATTATATATAACGGTGGAATTTGTTGTTACATATTTGTATGCACACACAATATAACCATATAATTTGGTCAACATCATTCCCAAGAGCTGGGCATGGTGGTGCATGCCTGTAATCTCAGTGGCTTAGGAGGCTGAGGCAGGAGGATCACAAGTTCAAGGCCAGCCTCAGCAATTCAGGGAAACCCTAAGCAACTTACTGAGACCCTGTCTCTGAATAAAAAATGAAAAGGGCTGGAGATGTGGCCCAGTGGTAAAACACCCCTGGGTTCAATCCTCTGTACCAAAAAAAAAAAAAATGTTCCCCAGTTTTTTGAAGAGCAGAAATTCTTCATTAATAATAATTATTATCATTGAGTGGGAGGTTGCATGCTCTGGGGGCAGAGCATGACCTCAGCCTCTACAGGGCTTCCAGGGGGCTGGTTTGCAGGCCAGGCCATCTCACCAAGCTCTCTCTGGGGTCACTCAGAACTCATTGCTAGAATGAATTGGGGAAGGGAACAGAATTAGGGACGCCAACCAAAATGTGTGTTCTTTCAAATCTCACATTCAGAACTTTAGTCTTGAAATTCAAGAGCCAAGAAATTGACATCTCTGTTTTCCCTTTCTCCTCTGAGTCTTCCCCTCAGGGCAATGGCTGGCAGGCCCCTGGCCTGTGGCAGCAAGGGAAGGGGAAGAAGGTTGGGTTTTTTTTTTTTTTTTTTGAGCTGCCAAATAGGCCTTTTCTGCAAACACATATGCACCTTTTAATGCCTCAAAGGAAAAGTTAACCACACAGTACATCATCCATTGTAGCCAGGCGGGGATGGGGGCGGCTGAAATCCCAGCAACTAGTTCGGAGGCTGAGGCAGGAGGATTGCAAGTTCTAAGTCAGCCCCAGCAACTTAGCGAGGTGCTAAGCAACTCAGTGAGACCCTGTCTCTAAATAAATTGCAAAATAAGGCTGGGGATGGGGCTCAGTGGTTAAGTGTCCCTGGGTTTAATCCCTGGTACCAAAGAACAAAAGACTGATGGGCTGGGGATGTGGCTCAGGAGGGAACGCGCTCACCTGGCATGCACGGGGCGCTGGGTTTGATCCTCAGCACCACATAAAAATAAAATAAAGATGTTGAATATTAAAAAATTCTCAATCTCTCTCTCTTTAAAAAAAAAAAGACTGAATCATAAAACAGAACTGCTGACCACTCACAGTGTGATCTTGACAACATATGCACTTCCCTAGGTTCAATCTCTCAATCTATGCACCGAGGAGAAGGCTTCCAGAGCATTTCTTGCTAAATTCTGAGGCTCTAATAAGCAGTAATGGTCCTCTGAGAAAGCGGGAAGGGAACTTTAGATGTAAGGATAAGCTATTTGCCCTTAGCCCAAAAGACTATGTTATTTCTCAAGACAAACAGAGTAAGAAAAATTGTGACACTATGAGGTTTTCTTGCAGGGTGGAGATTTGTTTTATATTCCTATCTATACAATTTTGATGCTATTCCTCAAATTAAAAGAAATAAGATTGTCCTAGAACTCTTTTAAGAACAGAAAAAGAAAAAAAAAAACCTCCTTCCCCTGTTTCTTTAGGCTAGATGAAACTGCAGAAACTCTGGTCCACTTTTAGCTGATTATCTCCCTAAATAAGGGTAATTTAGATAAGCTCTTGAAGGGCCTCTGGTTTAAAACCGTTCTAGGATATGAAGCAAGAAGGATTTTTCAATTGATGTGCACAGAAATGAATTCATCATGCCTAAAAATGATTAAAAAATTTTTTTTCAAGCTAGTCATGTTAGAGTTGATGTTTTGGAAATTAGCTGCTTTAGACATTTTGGTTCTCATAATTTTACATTTTCAATGGACAAAATATCTTTGCTTTTTCAGATTTAAGTCACATTTGTGAAAATTCTCTGCTGGAAAAAAATGCAATTTTGAGAGTTCAGAGTTTCCTGAGGTTGAGGGAGAAACTCCAGAGTCCGTTTTCTAAACTGAGAGTGGCTTTGGGGCTGGGCATGTGGCTTGGTGGTGGAGTGCTTGCAACAGACACACACACACAGTGGCTTTGATAAGCAAAATGGGTTCTAGAAAGCTCAGGCTGAGTATTTGGGGAATCTTCTGATTCCAGTTTTGAGGTGGGCAAATTTTCCTTGGGTTGTTTTGCTGCCTGGGAAACTCCTGGGATTGCTGTTTTCAACCCGCGCCCGTGCCTGTCCATCCGTCCGTCTGTCTGTCTCTCTCTGTCTCTTTTCTCCTTCCAAGTTAATTCTAAGAAGAAAATAAAGAGTGGGAACTGAGAAAACAGAGACATTCTTCTCCTAATAAGTCTGTCCTATATTTGTGCACTGAACAGTACTCAACCACCTTCTATGCATTTCCTGAAAAGTGTAGTTCTTTCTCATGTACATTTCAAGATTCTTAATAAATATGTCCCTAACTTAAAGTTTTAGCTTGGCGTCCCCTTCCCTCATACAATCTCTTCTTTTATCAAGCTGAACAGTTAATGAAGAGGCTTTCTTACTTTAGAGTTTCCCCTACCTGGAAGAAGCTCCCTACCTCCTCGCATACTGAAATCATATCCATCTGTCAAGGTCATCAGCAGGAGTATCATTTTCTAACCAGTGTCACTTCCTGCTTCACACCGTAGAGACTAAAGACCATAAGCTGTGGGAAGGGAAGATCCTGGTCCAATTACTAAGTCTAGCTCTGCTATATCGGCACAGAACACCTTGCCCAGACTAGAAACTGAAAAATGGATATTCCGTCCCACCGTTCTTGGATAGTTCGGAAAGTATTCGGAGGCAGGGCTGCCAGATTCGGCTAATCAAAATAAGGACGCTCAGTTATATTTGATTTTCAGATAAAAAAAATGAATACTTGCTTTAGTATGTCCCATAAAAATGTTCGAGACGTACTAAAAAATATTTGTTGTTTATCTGAAATTCAATTCTGGGAGTCCTGTATTTTATCGAACACCCCTCCTTGGGGGCAGGGATTCCCAGGGGCATCTAGCTTTTTTCCCGCAGATGCTCAACATCTGGGTACTTGTTAAAGCGAAACCCGAACCTGCCGTTGTACATTTGGCATTCGTAGCAGGGTGGAGCCCACGACCCGGAAAGACAGACCCCCCCCAGTTGGAGATCGTCGCCGGAGACTGAACAAAAAGTCGGCACTCAAGAGGCAGCCTCACCCGGTGGGCTCTCGCGACCCCGCGACCGGCTCGGTCAGCCCCTCAACACCCCCTGCCTTACCCTTCATCTTATGACCCGTCATCGCCGGCAGGAGGTCGGCACCGTCCAGCTCTTCAATCCTTGGCTACCATTGGCAGGGCATTCCATCCATCATTCTATACCCTGCCCAAAAGGCTGGCCGCTCCCTGCTACGTCTCTCCCGTAGTTCGCGGCGTAGCTGCCCATTGGATGAGAAGGCGGCAGCCGTCCCAGCGCAACGAAGGGGCGAGTTCTCGGAATCCGAGCAATATCAAGCGCGTCACCCCCTTCAAGCTGCGGTGGTCGCTCGAATCCCACCCGCCCTCCCAGTGTCGCCTTGCGCTGCTGAAGCCGCCGCGGCACCATGGTTGTGCTCGCCGTGATCCTGTGCTTGTCGGTGGAGGGTGAGGAGTCGGGGCGGACGTGCGGGACGTGCTTTGGGAAGCCCTGCGCCTCGGGGCTCGGGGGTCCCGGGCAGCCGGGGGTGGGCGGCTGCCCGGCGGATGCCGCAGTGCGGGCAGCCAGGGCAGCCAGGGCCGGCCTCGCCTCAGCCGCCTCTCTCAGGGCTGTTCCCCGGGATCCGCTCGTAGCGGTGCGGCCTTAGGGACCGACGGTCCAGGGCCAGGGCCGGGCTCCGTGGGGGGTTCTCGGAGTCGGCCTCCACCCTCCGCCTTTTTGAGGAAGGCGCGTCCTCCCGCAGTGCCGCCAACCTCCAATCAGCCTGGCCTCCTCTTCCGGCTCGGGAGGCCCTTCGGAGGTCGGGCGCATTTCTCAATGGACTGGTGAACCACAGCCCGCTGCGAAGAAGGAAAGGCCGATTCCTTAGCTGCCATTGGCTGCTGCCTTTATTATTATTCTTTGCATTCGGTTAATGTCTTCAATGTAGTGGTTGTCATCAATAATGGTGACGGCTCTAACTCATGTATGTTTCAGGATGTAAAAACTGGGGTGGTGTCATTATTTTATGTGATTTGTATCCAGGTGAACACAAAGCACCTCTCCATATTTTGTCACAGTTCCCAGTTTTAAGGATTTGGAAACTGGGATGTGAGTCACATCCTTAGGGTCACATGTCAAATCAATGGCAGCTTTCTGAGAGGAACCTGGGTTCCCTAAGCATTGAGCAAGAGTGGAAGTCAGCGAACATTTGGCCTCTCAACTTGTGTATTATGTGGTAATGCATTGCATTTGACAGCAATCCTCAGAAAAGGGTGTCGTCCTCGTTTTGCAGAGTGATCAGACCTAAATAGATTATTCAACACCATAGAGGCAGTAAGTAGTGAAGCTGGACTTGAACCCAGACCAGCTGGCTCCAAAGCACGGGCCTTTTCCATAATGTGTGTTGTAGCAAAGGCAGTGCTGCATGGGAGAATGTGGTGTGATGGGGGCCTATCTAGGGAATGCACACTGTGGGCAACAAGAGCCTAAGTTGAGAACAACTTGGAGGAATTGGTGCCCTGGTCTCCCGTGTGTCACTTTAAAACCAGTGGGAGGTCTGTGCCTATGCTGTGGGAGGTCCTGCGTCAGGAATGACAATTTAATTCTGTGGGAGGTGTAGACCAGTGATGTTCTTGAAATCGGTAGTTCTCTTCCATCTCTGGAGGTGCTCAGGGATGTGTGTTGATAATAGTTACATTTCTTTTCTTTTCTTTTTTTTTTTTTTTTTTTTTGTGAAACCAGGGATTGAACCCAGGAACGCTCTACCATTAAACTATACTCCCAACCCGGCCCTTTTTATTTTTTATTTCGGGACAGTCTTGTTAAATGGCTGAGGCTGGCCTTGGTGATCCTCCTGCCTCAGCCTCCTGAGTCACTGGGACTACAGAGGTGTGCCACCACACCCAGCTTTTTGTTTCTTTTCATTAGCTGACTTTGAAAAGGTCATTCTGATCTGTCCATTAAGATACTTTGGATTAGGCATGGTGGCTCAGACCTAATCCCAGCCACTCTGGAGGCTGAGGAGGAGGATTGCCAAGTTCAAGGAGGGCTGTCTTAATGACTAACGAGCCCATGTCTTGAAATAAGAAATGCACAAACAGGGCTGGGGATATAGCTCAGTGGTGCCCCCAGGTTCAATTGTCAGTACCACACACACAAGAAAAGAAGATACTTTGGGTGAATTTTTTATTTTAATTCAGTTTTTGAAATTAAGAAAATCTTTCCTTTAATACTGTGCTTTAAACAAAACATCTGTTGAAATTCTCTGCTTTAATGACATTGTTTTGATTCAGTGAGGTTTAGGTTTTCTGGTTTGGTTTTGAGTCTGAGATCAAATAATTGTTTCTGTACATGGTTTGAACATGCTTTCCTTACTAGAATGATCTAGTTTCTACAAACCAAGAACTTCTGCATTGCTGGGTCTTGTCAGATGAGGTTAAATTATTATTTTCCACAATGACTAAGTGTAATTTAATGGAAAACATCTTCAAGAGCTCCAACTTCTCTATTTGAGAAGAAAATCAAAATCCTTTAAAACATGGTTACAGAACTGGAGAGAGAACTAAGGAACTAGAGTTATAAATATCATGTCCTGAGGAGTATTTGAAAAAAATTCAGATATTTAACCTTGAGAGGAAAGGTGAAGAGTGAAGCACATGGAATTTAAGGGATGTCATGTAGAAGATGGAGTTGATTTGGTCATTGATACCCAGGAGGACAAAACTAGAACCCCCCTTTTTTTTCATATTGATGGATTCCATCCATTCATAGATCATAGCATAGTATGGTGGAGCTCTTAGAGAGAAGGACACGGAGCCTCTCACCCAGACTGGGGAGGTACCTCACAGGGCAAATATGGGAAAGGTTGGGGTGAAAAGAAAGGACATTTTTAGGGCTGGGGATGTAACTCAGTGGGAGAGCACTTGTGTAGCATGCATAAAACCCCAGGTTCCATTCCCAGCAAGAAAAGAAAATACACGGAAAGAAAAGAAAAGGCATTTTAGACAGAAGCACAGACATGTGAAAGGCAAAGACCAAATAGTTTGCTGAGGCAAGAATGTATAGGGGCTAAGTTGGAGAGATCCCAGAAGTAAGGTTGGTGAGGCCCCTGGGCTATTATGTTTTGGATTTGCGTCAGAGGCTCTGGACATTTAAGCAGAGAGGTGGACAAACACATTTGTATTTTGTAAAAGTGATGAGAAAACAGGGTCATAGAGGCAACCAGATCTAGCAAACCTGGTGAGGGACACTGAGGGAAACGGATTCAGGAGATGATAAGAAAAAGCAGTCAATAGAATTCAGTGGTTCAATTAGTCGTGGTGCTGCAAAAGGATTTAAAAGTTCCAGCCATGGTGGCACGTGCCTATAATCCCAGTAGCTCGGGAGGCTGAGGCAGGAGGATCACGTTTGAGGCCAGCCTCAGCAACTTAGGGAGACCCTAAGCAACTTAGTGAAAACATAAAAAGGGCTGAGAATGTGGTTCAGTGGTTAAACACCCCTGGGTTCAATCCAAATCCAAAATTGTTTTTTAAATTAAAAAAAAAAAAAATATATATATATATATATATATATATATATATATATATATATATATATATATATTTAAAGGCAACTGATTCAAGCAACTGGGCAGAGGATGGCATCCTTTTTGGAGCCAAAGAATGCAGGAGAATCATGTGGAAAGATGGTAGATCCAGTTTTGAACCTGTTGAGTCTGAAGGGCAGGTGGGACTTAGAAGGAAATGTCAACAGACTGTTGAGTATGTAGGTCTCAGACCTAAGGGAGATCTAGGCTGGAAATAAAAATCAGGGAGGCATCAGTGCATTTCTGGTGTTCACAACCTAGGAGTGGATGGGCTCAGCCAGGGAGAGCTCTTAAAATGGGAAAGTAGGGGGTCAAGAATGGAGCTCTCAGATCTCCGAAGTGGAATATGCTACGTGATCCATTTAGATGTTAGGAGAATGTACTAGAACTTTAAAAAAAAAGTAATCTTTTTGAAAACAGTAATGGTCACTTGTTTATGTCCCTCAGTTTGACTGATGTTTTCTCATGATTAGATTGGGAAGAATACTATACAGGTATCAATCTTATTAGAAATTTTCATTTCTGTGTGCTTTGTAATGTAATGCAAATATATAGCCTATTGTTGTTAGTATTAATATCATTGTTATTATTACAGTTCTGGGGATTAAACCCAATGGCCTCAAGCATTCTAGGCAAGTGCTCTACCTCTGAGCTACATCCCCAGCTCTGTAGCCTATCATTTTAGTACAAGTGTGCAGCATACGCGTGCACCCACGTGTACATACATGTACACATATGTACGGGCTTTCTTCCATCTTTGTGCTGAAAGGGTTGAAATCTAAAAAGTTGGGCCATCACTGCTTCAAAGGATGAGAAGAGAAACAGGAAAGCAACTAGAGGGATTGAAGGAAAACCAGGGACCCTGGCTTCGTGAAGTTCAAGGAAGGAGATTTTCAAGGAGGGTGTTCCCATTTCAGATGCTTCGGGAAGTTCAGTAAATTAAGGGCTGAAAATTGTCTTTTGGACTTGGCGGGCTGTGTGAGTGGCGGAGGGATCCGGAACTCTGGGCTTGGTAGCTGGGTAGCGTCCAGGAGGTGAAGTAGAGAAGCAGGTCATGGTTGATTCCAGTCCTAGGATTCTTCCTTTGAAGGGAAGCAGAGGCTGGTAGCTGGTTTTGGAGTTGTTGTTTGTCATTTTAATTTTAGAATGGGAACACCCTCAGCATGTTTTTGAGAGGGGAACGTTGGTCGTTTGAGGTGACTTCATTCACTCATTAACTGTGCAAGTATGTATTGAGTAGCAATTTGTCAAGCACCGTTCTTACCCTGGGGATACTGAGTGAACAAGATACAAATCCCTCCTTCATGGAGCTGATTTTCTTCAGGGACATCTTTCTATGCCTACCACCATATCGTTGCCTATCTTCTGATATGTTGTCTGTCTCAGAATAGTGGCTTAATAACATTTGAATGAGGGCTGGGGATGTGGCTCAAGCGGTAGCTGAGCGCGCTTGCCTGGCGTGCGTGCGGCCCGGGTTCGATCCTCAGCACCACATACAAAGAAAGATGTTGTGTCCGCCGAAAACTAAAACATAAATATTAAAAAAAATTCTCTCTCTCTCTCTCTCTCTCTCTCTCTCTCTAAAAAAAAATTAACATTTGAATGAATTGTTTTGTAGGTGAATGAGTGAAAGTCCCTAAGAAGGCTGAACACAAGCCTATGTTAGAGTGGAGGGGGCCATCCCTGCCCTCATGTCTGGAGGGAGAGGACATACAGGGAGGGGCTTGTGCAGATAAATTGGTGATGAGGAGAGGAATTCCTCTTCTTTCTGGGGACAAGGTAATCGGGTGAGACTGAGTGATATCCCAAGAAGTTGAAGGTCAGGGAGCCCATTTCAGTTCAGTACAAGGAGGAACTTTTCAAAGGACTAGAATGTTGGGACAGTGGAGCTGACTTCAGGTAAATACAGTGTTTGTAAATTGCGATGGGGTTCCTCATGATTGGTGATGTTCAAGTCAAGTATGGGTGGCTTTCAGCCAGGCGTCCCAGAGCTGTGATACCTGCAGTGAGCAGAAGTTTGGACAATGTGACCTTTCTCTGTATAAGGAGCCTATTTCTAAGGTTTCCTAAAGTGGTAGCCTCCTAAAGGAGTTTGTTGTATGTCCATGGAGGTTAATCTAACTACAAAGGTGACCCAAAGTTAAATAGTATGGCTTTTGCAGGGTTGAGTGAGTAGGGCCACATCTCAAAACAAAGGTACTCCAGGTGAAAATATGGTTCCTTCAAAGCAAATGGTACTTGGAAAGCATAGGTCTTGTGCTGCCCCATTTTCCTTAGACTTTAGCGAACCAAGATGTCTGTGGGTTACAAGTGACCCTTCCAGTCTGCTAGTTTTTGGACTGCCTCTGGCTAGAACGATTTGGAAATCCCTGTTCTGGCTGCTGTGCCGAATTGAAACCTAAGTCTTTGTGTTGTGTCAGCACCATCCCGAGGCCTTTTATTTACTGTCAATACTGCAACACCAAGACATTTACTGGCGCCTCCCAACTTTATTCCTATTCCCTGTAAATGGTACTTCTCTAAGTCAAGAGAACAACAGCCCTGCTTTATTAAAGTCTCATCTTCCTATAGGAGCCAAGATTTGTTTTGGACTTGCAGCTGATCTTTTCATAAGAACCTAAAACTTTCCACTAGTTCCTTGCCTTGTATAAACTAGACTCCACTGGGTTAATACATAACAGGAGAAGAAGCCAAAAACCTGGGGCTGGGGCTGGGGCTCAGCGGTAGAGCGCTCGCCTAGCACGTGCGAGGCCCTGGGTTTGATCCTCAGCACCACATAAAAATAAATAAATAAAATAAAGGTTAAAAAAAAAAAAAAAGAAGCCAAAAACCTTAGCCTTAGCCTTGGAGGGCTTATAAAAATGGTCCCTTTATTCAATTAGCCTTTATCTTTAAATCCAGACACCATACTCTTGGAGTAGTTGACTTAATCATTACAGAATACCTGTTCACACCCTCCAGATAGGTTGACTGAAAATACCGCATGGACTTTGTTTCTAAAGTCTGAATTGTTTTATTTTGTGACTGGTCACAGGCACCCTCCACTTGACAGTTCTCATTTCACTAGCTTTGCATGTAGGACATTGATCTATCCTGAGATAAGAACATACTAAAGTCTTATAAAGTCTTATAATGAGATACTAGAAACTTTATGAATTCATACTTTGTAGAGAGGGTCGAGGGTAGAAATAATTTAGAGATTTCAAGTTTTCTTTCTTTTTAGCCTGTTCCAGGGTTTTACTTTTTTTTTTTTAAAGAGAGAGGGAGAATTTTTCAACGTTTATTTTTTAGTTCTCGGCGGACACAACATCTTTGTTGGTATGTGGTGCTGAGGATCGAACCCGGGCCGCACGCATGCCAGGCGAGCTCACTACCGCTTGAGCCACATCCCCAGCCCAATATTTATTTTTAGTTTTTTAGGTGGACACAGTATCTTTATTTTATTTTTACATGCTGAGAATCGAACCCAGTGCCTCACAAATGCTAGGCGAGCGCGCTACCACTTGAGCCACATCCCCAGCCCCTGGGGTTTTACTTTTTGTTGTTGTTGTTGTTGTTTTTAAATTCTGGAGAAATGCCACTGACTGCTAATTTTTGCCAGATGGTCACATGTGCCTTTTAGGTGTTGTTTGTAGGAAGGTGTCTACATCATTAGGAAAATCCTGTTTTGTGGTTGTACTTTTGTTTGAGCAGAATATATGAACTTGGGCTGGGACTATAGCTCAATTGGTAGAGTGCTTGCCTTGCATGCACAGGCCCTGGGTTCAATCCTCAGCACCATTAAAAAAAAAAAAAAAAAAAGAATATATGAACTTAAATTCTTCTTCTTCTTCTTCTTTTTTTTTTTTTTTTTGTGGTACTGGAGCTGGAACCCAGAGCCCTGCGCACCCTAGGCAAACACTCTACCACTGAGCTACATTCCTAGCCATCCCTCCCCTCATTTTTCTGTTTTGAGTCAAGATCTCACTAAATTACTCAGGCTGGCCTTGAACGTGCAATCCTCCTGCCCTGATCTCCCGAGTTGCTGAGATTTACAGGCATATGCATCTAACTGAACTTAAACTTTGAAAAATAATTTGTTGACATTGAGGATTCAGCATTTCGTCAATTGTAATTTAGTATGCCAAGTCGGTGGATGGTGGGGAAACATGTATTATATTTAACAGTTTTCAAGGTGGGTACAAAAGAGTTATGGTGCTGATGATTCATTGAATCTGTTTTCTTTTCAGGGGTTTGGGGGAATGAGTTCAGTATATTAAGATCACCAGGGTCTGTTGTTTTCCGAAATGGAAATTGGCCTATACCAGGAGAAAGAATCCCAGATGTGGCTGCATTATCCATGGGCTTCTCCGTGAAAGAAGTATGTATATATTTTTAAATGCTTGCAATTCTTTCTAAAAACACATTTGCTGATTTCTTCTAAGAGACCAAGGAAGTAACAAACATATATAGGTATATTCACTGCATATTACTAAAGTTTTTGAAAGCTCATTTCTGGTTGGGGAGATTTTTGATAAGTGCTTCAAGCTTAGTTTCTGAAACAAAATTATTATAAATTATTTACCATGTAATTATTTAGTCATCGTTTAAAAATTCTTTGTATACCAGATGATGCATTTGTCCTATTTTTTTTTTAGCTTTTAAATATTTTTTAAATATATCTTTTGGGGGTGGGGGGGTACCAGGGATTGAACTCAGGGGTGCTCAACCACTGAGCCACATCCCCAGCCCTTTTTTATATTTTATTTAGAGACAGAGTCTCACTGAGTTGCTTAGGGCCTGGCTTTTTCTGAGGCTCGCTTTGAACTCGAGATCCTTCTGCCTCCAGCCTCGGGAGCTGCTGGGATTACAGGCGTTCGTCAGTGTACCTGGCTAAATATATCTTTATTTTTAATTGACACATAGTAAATAAACAGAGGTATTCTACTATTAATAGGATATATCTTTTCTTTAGTGCAGGTGATAGATTTGCTATGAATGATAATATTAGATACACATCTTGTCTGAGACTAGGAAAATAACGTGGTAATCATGCAGTCCTTGGGCAGCCTAGGACCTTGGTTTCTTAGTCTGAAACTATTATGTGTTGTAGTCACTGGCTGCTTACATGATTGTAGTGGAGGGCGTCTATATCCAGGCAATCCCAGAAATCTGAAGCTCAGGGCTTAGAAGGAAAGAGATGCATTTTGCTTTCTTATTGTCTCCTCCCTCATTATGCATGTGGTGAATTTGATGTGGTCCCTAGATATCTTCAGTCACCAAAAGGAACTTTCCTTCTAGATCTTTAGTGTGCTTGCAAGAAGCTGCTCATGGGAACTGCTGAGCTGCCGGGCCGAAGGGTGGAACCCCTGAGCTCTGTGTCGTCTCTGGGCAACCAGGGTGAACATATTTGTATGTTTAAGGATGAAAGTTGTACCTAAATTCTTTACAACCTTAATGTATTGTGGGGTTTTTTTGTTTTGTTTTGTTTTGTGCTGAGGATGGAACCTAGGGCTTCATCTTAGTAAGTGCTCTACCACTGAGCTATACTCCAAACCCTACAACCTTAAATTTGACTCCAATTGGCTATTAAAATTACCTTTAGAAATAATTGTTAGTAAACTGGCCAGGCATAGTGGATGGTGCACACCTGTAATCCCAGCAACTCGGGAGGCTGAGGCAGGAGAATCCTAAATTCAAAGCCAGCCTCAGCAATTTATCGAGGCAGTTAGCAACTCAGTGAGACCCTGTCTCGAAATAAAATACAAAAAAAAAAAAAAAAGGCAGGGGATGTGGCTCAGTTATTGAGTTCCCCTGAGTTCAATTCCTGGTATTAAAAAAAGAAAATTGTTAGTAAACTGACATGAGTTACTTTCAGAAGGAATTTTGTTTGTATTTAGTCTAAAGAGAATTTTGTAATGACAGTCTTGCTATGTCACTGAGAGAGAGAAAAGTGATTCCATATGTAAGGGTACAAAATGATTAGAGGAAGAAATTGTCCATGGTTATAGGAAGAGGAAAATGTTTTGCAATGTGGAATTTTAAAAGTCCTTGTGTTGTGTTTACTTGCCTGCTTTTTTTTTCCCACAGCAAGTTTGAGCTGATTTCCTAGTAGACTTTGTTTCAAATCAAGAATCTTAAGAAAATGAAGAAGGTAGATTAGGAGATTGCAGCTACTATTTATTTTATAAAATGGTTACTGTCCCCGTGAATTTTCTTGGCCAGGGTCATCAGAACCCCTTAACTCTGCTTAGTTGATATTATGGGGCGATGTTTTTCTGAGTTGATAATTAAGCACCATTTTATGCCTTTCGACATTTAGGATCTTTCTTGGCCAGGACTTGCTGTGGGGAACCTGTTTCATCGGCCCAGGGCTACCATTATGGTGATGGTGAAGGGAGTAGACAAGCTGGCTCTCCCTCCAGGCAGTGTCATCTCATACCCTTTGGAGAATGTGAGTATATCTCGCACTAAAAGTTTTTGTGGGGAGGGGCCAGTGCTAGGGATGGAACCCAGGACCTCTAGCATGCTAGACAAGTGCTCTGTCCCTGAGCTACAGCCCCAGCCCAGAGGAATACACTTTTTCATTTTCTCTTGCTGGCGAACATTATGAATTAAATTCTAAACACTTTTTTTTTCATTTTTGGATACACAATTTCTTTAAAACGCACTCTCTTTCGAAATTCTTTTGAGAACACAGTTTCATTAAAAAGATAATGGTAGTTATCAAGTTATGGAAACCTGGCCATTCTCCATGGATGAGAATTCTTTCTAAGATAAGAGATAGACAAGTTGTCCTGCTTAGAATGGTCAGAGGCTTGAGAAAGAGTGCCATTAAAAGAGAGCCACTTGAGGGTGTGTCCTTCTGACATTTTCTTGGGCATTGTCCTGTCACCTTCCCTTCAGAACTTTCCCTCTGAGACAAAAGGCTGTTTGCTGGCTCGCTTATTCCTTCACTGGCCTTTCAGGCAACGATGAGCTGATGGGAGAGGCCCTCTGTCCACTGCAAGCACTTGGACGTGCTGGATAAAAAGTCAAAAACAGGGCTGGGGTTGTGGCTCAGTGGTAGAGCGCTCGCCTAGCATGTGAGAGGCCCTGGGTTCAATTCTCAGCACCACATAAAAATAAATGAATAAAATGAAGGTATTAGTAAACTGGCCAGGCATAGTGAATGGTGCACACAACAAAAACCACAATTTTTTTTCCAGTGCTGGGGATGTGGCTCAAGCGGTAGCAGGCTCGCCTGGCATGCCCGGGGCGCTGGGTTCGATCCTCAGCACCACATACAAATAAAATAAAGATGTTGTGTCCGCTGAAAACTAAAAAAAATAAATAAATATAAAAAAATTCTCTCTCTTTCTCTCTCTTTAAAAAAAAAATGAAGGTATTGTGTCCAACTACAACTCAAAAATAAATATTAAAAAAAGTCACAAAACATCTTCATGAGCACAACTACCCTGAAAACAAGAAAGGGGTGCACCACACAGGTGCCAGATAGGAATAGAAAACTCAGAGGCCACCGTGGTAAGCAGGAGCTGACACTGAAAGGGTGTTTCCTGCCGAAGGTGAGGAGCTGTAAAATGCTGTCTGTCCACTTGCTCTTGAGAAAGGGACTAATGAAACCCCAGCTGCCTGGGGCTGCTGCAGAGGAGCTGACTTACCGCCCTGGGCCATGGGCCCCAGATTCCCCCAGAGAAATCTGAATTACAGGGGTAGGGAGGTTCCTTCTGAATTCACGACTCACCCTGTAGGGAACACCTCCTTTGGCTGTTATAAAAAATTGAAGGTGTGCACCGAGGGTGTAGCTCAGTGGTAGAGCACTTACTTAGCGTGTGCGAGGCCTTGGCTTGTCTCCCCAGCACGGGGACAATAAATAATTGAAGGAAAGTCAGAAAGTACTTGAAGGAAAAAACAAAATGCCATGAGAAAGGTGTCAGCCACAGTAACACCTCATCTTCCTAGATCAGCCGAAAAGCCGTTTTAGAATGTGTATTCAAATTGTGCAATAGAAACTAAGACACGCGAGGCAGTAGTAAGACATTTTTGATCGGTGATATGTTTGTTGATATTCTAAATATTTCAGAATTTAGATTGTGATGAGTTATTTAGAAATTTTTTTCATTTCCAAATGTATGGGTTCTTTTTTTAAAAATATTTCTTAGTTGTAGATAGTTGTAGATTCATTTTTATGTGGTGCTGAGGATCGAACCCAGTAACTCATGTGTGCAAGGCAAGCGCTCTACCACCGAGCTATAGCCTCAGCCCTGGGTTCTTTTTTTAATAATTTCTAATTTAAAAATTTTCATTTTACTGTAAGACTGTGGTCTGTGCAATGCTGATTTTCTGGGCATTTGTTTTTCAGACTTTCCTATGGCCGATTTCCAAGCACACATGGCATGCTTACAAAACAAGCATGTACTAGACCACAAGGCAAATCGGAACAAATGATAAAGAATCAGGATCATATTAACCACCCTCTCTGAACGCAGTGCATTTATATCTGAAAATAATAACAAAATGATACCTTAAAAAAGTATCTGAGCCGGTTGTGGTGGCGCACGCCTGTAATCCCAGCGGCTCAGGAAGCTGAGGCAGGAGGATCACCAGTTCAAAGCCAGCCTCAGTAAAAGTAAGGCACTAAGCAACTCAGTGAGACCCTGTCTCTAAATAAAATACAAAATAGGGCTGGGGTTGTGGCTCAGTGGTCGAGTGCCCCTGAGTTCAATCCCCAGTGCCAAAACAAAACCAAAAAACATATCTGGATCAACATACCCCTGTTCCATCCACCAGCCCTCCTACCGAGCCTTTGGTAACTATCTTTCTCTTTCTACTTCTATGAGTTCAACTTTTTTGTAGATTTCATATGTGAGATTATGCAGTATGTTTTCTAATGTGCCAGGCTTATTTCACTTAACATAATGTGAAGAGGGGATCCAACATGGCGGCGAGAGGGGAGGCAGCGCTTTCAGTACCTCCTCAACAACGGGGTCAGAGAGACGCATGGATACGCTTAGATTCGACCTGCTGAGAAACTCACTTAACATAATATCCTCAAAGTTCCCCTGTGTTATCACAAATAACAGGATGTCTGCCTCCCTTTAAAGTTGAATAGTAATTCACTATATATATATATCTCCCACAATTTTTTTTCCAGTGCTGGGGATTGAACCCAGGGCCTCTTGCATACTAGGCAAGTGCTCTACAATTAAGCTACGTTCCTGCCCTACCACATTTCTTTATCCATTTTCTGCTTATGGGTAGGTACCTAGGCTGCTTTCATATCAAAGCTATAGTGACTAATACTGCAGTCAACATGGAGTGTGGAAATCTCTTTGGCAAGCTGATTCCGACTCCTTGGGACATATGCCAGAAGTAGAATTGCTGGCTCATGCTTCAGGGGTCTAATGCACAAAATAGTGACTATCATAAATAATAATGCATTGTGGGTTTTTGCAGAGGGGGCCGTGGTACTGGGGAATGAACCCAGAGATATTCTACCACTGAGCTACATCCCCAGTCCCTTCTTTTGTATTTTGAGAGAGGATCTCACTGAGATGCCCAGGCTGGCCTCAAACTTACAACCTTCCTGCCTCAGCCTCCCAAGCAACTGAGGTTACAGGCAGTTGAATGAATTGCATTTTCAAATTGCTAAAAAAGCAGGTCTTAGGGTTGGGCTTGTGGCTTAGTGACAGTGCTTGCCTAGCATGTGTGAGGCATTGGGTTCAAATCTCAGCACCACATATAAAAAATAAATGAATAAAATAAAGGTCCATCAACTAAAAAAAAAAAAAAAGAGTAGGTCTTAAATGTTTTCACCACACACACACACACACACACACACACAAAAGTATATGAGGTTGTTAATTAGCCTAATATTTAACCATCCCACCTTGTAAACATGTTTCAAAACATCACATTCTACCCCATAACTGTATACAATTATTATTTGTCAATTAAGAATAAAATAAGTATTTGGAAATGATAAAAACAAACAAAAAATGTGACACTGCAGATTTAAAGCATACCGAATATCCAGGAGGCCAAGTCCAAAATAACACCTAGGTGTAGTGAAATTGAAGAATCATCAAGGAAATGGGAAATCTTAAAAGCTCTCAGAGAGAAAAGACATTGTCATTACCAAGGAATGAGAGTAGAATGAGAGCGGATTTCCCCTCATTGCCATTGTGGGCTGGAAAAGTGGCGATTTCCTAGTGTGAGGCTGGGTGAGAATATTACATAGAGAGTCATAAGAATGAAACGACACCAATCCAGGGACAATTCTGCTGCGACTGTTGAAAGATGGAAAGAGGATGAGTTTATGGTTGGTGATGCGGGAGAGCTAAGTCCTTGTTTTCTAGAATGGACAGTAAATAGATAATGCCTACACTTGAAAATCAAAATGTAGTCACATAAGCATCTTATTTAAAGAAGGTGGTAAAAACAAAAGGATTTGAGAGTGCCTCAGAGGAATGGGAAAGGGGGGGCGAGGCAAACATTTTTCATAAAATGTCTTATAGAACTATTTGTCTTTTTCAACTCTGTGTATATGTAATTCTTGAAAATTCATTTATTTTAAAAAGATAACAAGAAAGACAGTTGGAATAGATGCACTCCTGAATAATTCATGGGTTAAAGAGGAAATCGCTGTAGAAATTTCCAAATTATTTAGAACTGAATAATAATGAGCCTTATATTTAAAAATTGTGGGGTTCAGCTGAACAGCTGAAGTGGTAAGAAAAGGGATTTGTTTTGTTTTGTTTGGTACTGGGGATTGAACCAAGGGGCACTTTACCACTGAGCCACATCCCCAGCCCTTCTTAAATTTTTTGTTTTGAGACAGGGTCTTGCTAAGTTGCCGGATGCCTTGCTAAGTTGCTGAGGCTGGCTTTGAACTTGCGATTCTCTTGCCTTAGCCTCCTGAGCCTCTGGGATTGCAGGTGTTGCATCACACCCAGTGTAAAAGGGAAATTTATAGCTTAAGATGCACATACTAGACAATTTAGGTTATATAAGATTGGAAATTAATAAGCTAAAGAAACCAAAAAGTGGGCTGGGGTTGTGGCTCAGTGGTAGAGTGCTTGCCTAGCATGCGTGAGGCCCCGAGTTCAATCCTCCGTGCCACATAAAATAAATAAAATAAAGGTCCAAATGTATGATATGTGAAGATCATTGTACTGTCATGTGTAACTAATTAAAACAAATTTTTTAAAAATGAAAATGATAAAAAAATAAATAAAGGTCCATTGACAACTAAAAAATATTTTAAAAAAAGAAAAAACAAGAAACCAAAAAGTTTCATAGTAAATGCAAGTAAAGTGGAAGGAAGGAAACAATAAAGATAGGAAGGCAGAACATTTTCACCAAGAGTATTAATGTCATTTATTATGTGATTCCTGGGAAAATCATTGTGGAGTTTCTTTAAAATAAATATATAAAAAACCAAAATGCCATTGCAAGATTTTTATTAGCATATAATCCAAAACCAAACATTTTAAAACAGACTAGTCTCACTTTACATGAGAAGCTGTGAAGAGAGCTCCTTTTATTGCTTGCCCCTGATTGGCTGCTTAGAATACTTTTCCTGGCAGAAGATGGGGAACGATACAGAAGGCTCAGATGGCAGACCCCACAAAACCTTAAAACCAGAGTATCTTAGAATTCCACTTAATGAAGCTTCCATTTAATTAGCTAGCTGTTTTAATTAGTATTTCAAGTCCTGTAGATACAGAAATTCCTGGACAAACGGGCCTTTCCTTAGAATATGGTGGCAGAAAACAGTCGCTGTGTTCTCAGCAGCTCAGCTTCTTGCTTGGTGAGCTTGGTTGTCTAGATAACTATTTCTTCTCCTTCACAGTCTGGCAGTCATCTGATTCATTCGCTTCTCCTATGCGATTGCTAGGGACATGTTAGCATTTACCTTCAACTTTCCTGACCCAAGCGCCATTTCACTAGGTGAAATGAGGTTGGGAAGTTTGTCACTTGCTTGTGTTTTCTCTGCAAACCCTGAGGAGGTGACTGTGATCCCAAAAGGAAAGCACTTGTGGTGACTGGGGCGGGGGGGGGGGGGAGAGGGGGCTGGTCACAGTGTGCTTTTGCAAGTTTGCACATTCTTCCCCCCACCTCAGTTACCCATAAACTCATTTTAAGAGAATTTTGGGAAGAGTTAATGTGCATCTTGAGTAACAGAAAAATTGATTTCATTTCACAGAAGTATAAAATTGATAAGCTTAATTTTGATGCTGGGATTTCATCAGTGAGATTTATATAATCACATTGATTTCTGCCTGCCTGCACCACATTAGCATTAATTTGCTCCTTATAAACATGAACTTGTAAGTAGTAAAGGGAACTATTGGGAAAAAAAATCACTAAAAAAATCTCCACTAAAACAGAAACACTGCTGTATTGCTTATTTTAATAAAGTAATATCAGGAATAACATAATTTTTGTGGGGAAATTACTACAATTTATTTTTTAAAATAATGTAGAACCAAAAAAAAAAAAAAAACTTTTTATTCACTCCCTAGGATATGGTTTACTTTGGTAACGTCTCCATGGATATTTGAAAAAATATGTATATTCTGCTTTTGTTCCATAAATGTTAATTAGACCTTGAAAAAAAATGTTGAACAAAGCCAACTATGGAGATAGAAGCCAGCATTTTGGTCACCCCTGGGGGTGGAGGTGGGTGCTTCTCGGGTGCTGATGACGCTCTACCTCCTGTCTGCATGGGTTACATGAATGCATACATTTGTATAAACGCTTATTGAGTTGTTACCCCAGGATATGTACACTATATTGTTTGCATGTTATATATATTTTGATAATATAACATGTACATAGTTCTTTTTTATAATTAACATTAAGATATATAAAAAATTAAAAATATTAACACCTTCACAATTATTAACATACTCTTACTTAAAATCAAGAGTGATGACATATTGTTACTACATTTTTATACCAGATAACAGAGTGAAGAAAGCAACAAAAAAATAATCACTAAAATTCTGCTGTGGATCAGGATAAAATGTCTCCAACATGAACTCATACTTTCCTAATGAATTCAACAATGAGTATGGATTGCTTGTTATATTTTGATACAAATTTGAAGTAAATAAGGAGGTCTTGCCAGAGTTGGGTATTTCCGTCTACTAATACCTTCATGCATTCCTAAGATAAGAGCCTTAAATTCTTGGAGTATACTTTATAGCCTGTCTGAGAGTCTTCAGTCTATCTGAAGATGAACCCTAAATCTTATTATCCATTTAAAAATTTTCAAAATGGAAAAAGAGGTCTAATTCTTTCAATTAAATTCAGTACCTCGATTCCTCAAATCTCTTAAATACAAGTAAATACTTTACACATTCATTGTAGCATGTTTAATCAATATTGAAACCAAATGTGTTGCTGCTTCAAGTATGAATGATCACCAGAAAATGGTTTGTGCTACATAGTGTCCTGTGCATGTTTGAGTTGTATCTCATCTAGTCACATTGGGAATACAGACTCTGCTCACTAGGGGGCTGTTTAATCCTCTGTAGCCTTAAAAGGGCTCCAGGTGTTCATCTTCCAAATTTCCATAAAAAGTACCGGTGCCACCCAGGCTCTGTGGCACATGTCTGTAATCCTAGCAGTTCAGGAGGCTGAGGCAGGAGGATTACAAGTTAGAGACCAACCTCAGCAACTTAGTAAGACCCTGCTGCAAAAGAAAAATTAAATTAAAAAAGAGCTGAGGATGGCTTTCTTTCCCAGGCGGCTGCCGAAGATGGCGGAGGGGCAGGTCCTAGTGCTGGATGGCCGAGGCCATCTCCTGGGCCGCCTGGCGGCCATTGTGGCCAAACAGGTACTGCTGGGCCGCAAGGTGGTGGTTGTGCGCTGTGAGGGCATCAACATTTCTGGAAATTTCTACAGAAACAAGTTGAAGTACCTGGCCTTCCTCCGCAAGAGGATGAATACCAACCCATCCCGTGGCCCGTACCACTTCCGGGCCCCCAGTCGCATCTTCTGGAGGACAGTGCGAGGCATGCTGCCCCACAAGACCAAGCGAGGCCAGGCTGCCCTGGACCGCCTCAAGGTGTTTGATGGGATTCCACCACCCTACGACAAGAAAAAGCGGATGGTGGTTCCTGCTGCCCTGAAGGTTGTGCGACTGAAGCCAACAAGAAAGTTTGCCTACCTGGGGCGCCTGGCTCATGAGGTCGGCTGGAAGTACCAGGCAGTGACAGCCACCCTGGAGGAGAAGAGAAAGGAGAAAGCCAAGATCCATTACCGGAAGAAAAAACAGCTTATGAGGCTACGAAAACAGGCAGAAAAGAATGTGGAGAAGAAAATTAACAAGTTCACAGAGGTCCTCAGAACCAATGGACTCCTGGTCTGAGCCCAATAAAGACTGTTTATGCCTAATGTGTGGCCTGGCCTGCCCTTCCTCCATCGCCACCCTGGGATATGGGGGACCCTGGAAAGCTGACACAGAGAAGGGCCTAGTCTTGGTCTCTGCTTCTGTTTCAGGAGGTTTCTTAAGAGTTGTATGGTCAGAATTTATGACCTGCTTATTCATGAATTTAAAAAAAAAAAAAAAAAGAACTACCAGTTACTAGCAGTATTTTTTTTTTTTAAATGAGCTGGAACACTAAAGGGGGGTCTCCTTGGCTACAGGGGCACCCACCTGTCTTAACCATGTGGCCATCCTATACTCTGTAGCTGAAAGAACGGGAGAGTACCTGCTGAAGTGGGCCAAGTTTTAGAGGTGCAAAGACTGGAAATTGCACTGCCCCTTTCCTTACCTCTGTTTTGTGATCAAAAGCAAATAAATTATTTTTGAAGAAAAGAAAAAAAAAAAAAAAAAAGAGCTGAGGATGTAGCTCAGCAGTAAAGTGCCCCAGGTACCAAAACCAAAGTCCCCAGGCTTCTTTCTTAATACCATCTAAATGACTTTTTTTCCTACTTTCATTCAGAAAATAACTGTGGTCTTATTCTTAAATCGCAGGCGGTTCCTTTTAGTCTTGACAGCGTCGCAAATTCCATTCACTCCTTGTTTTCTGAAGAAACTCCCGTAGTTTTGCAGTTGGCTCCTAGTGAGGAAGTAAGTGCTAAAGTTTTTATTTAAGATGCTTTAAAAAAAATAAAAGCAGCTTTCATGACTTAATGAAAATTGAAAAACAGTTTTATGAAAAATACTGTCAGACCTCCTTGTGTTGAGCGGACTGTAGACTGTGGGTGACTTCAGTCTGGGGTTCTCGTTGCAGAGAGTGTATATGGTGGGGAAGGCAAACTCGGTGTTTGAAGACCTTTCAGTCACGTTGCGGCAGCTCCGTAGTCGCCTGTTTCAAGAAAACTCCGTTCTCAATTCACTTCCCCTCAATTCTCTGAGTAGGAACAATGAAGTAAGTAGTGCCCTTGTTGAATGAAAAGATAAATATCATTGTTAACTTTCCATTCCTTACGTTACTTTGAAATGTTAGAATTTTTAGAAAATAAAAAATCATACAGATTCACTGCTGGAGTAAATTGTTTTTTCCACTGGTGTAATATTCTTTTTGGGGGTGGGTGGGGGACGACGTGTTTACTGGGGAATGAACCTGGGGGTGCTTAACCACTGAGCCACATCTGGAGCCTTTTTTTTTTTTTTTTAAATATTTTTAGTTGTAGGTAGACACAAGACCTTCATTTTGTTTATTTAGTTTTTTTATGTGATGCTGGGGTTGGAACCTAGGGCCTCACACATGCCAGGCAAGCGCTCTACCACCGAGCCCCGCCCCAGCCCTGTGCCCTTTTTATTTTGAAACTAGGTTTCACAAAGTTGCTTAGGGTCTCATTAAATTGCTGAGGCTGGTCTTGAACTTGGAATCCTCCTGCCTCAGCCTCCCGAGTTGCTGGGGTGACAGGCATGCGGACCACACCTGGCTCATGGTGTAATCATCTTAATGATCTCATGAGTATACCAGTCCTTGCTGTGAATCGAGCTGTAGTAGTGTTATATTCTAGTGGCAGGGTTGCCCCTGTTCATCCACACAAGCCAGGAACTGCAGTGTCTCCGTGGAGGAGCTGTGTCCACCTGGTAATGTGGGAGCTGGCATCATGGCCGCTGCCAACGTGTTGCCAGGTTTTTCTCATTCATTCTGGACACTGCGGTGGAAGGGGCACCCCCATCTTTGACTGCTGTCCTTCAGCTTCATCGTCTGCTTTTGCACCCTTGTAATCACGTGGCATGCCACCTTTGTGACGACGTCCACCATTTACCTACTTTGGGCAACCAGAACCACTATTTTCCATTGTCCAGTATGGAGAGTATTCAAGGGGAGTGAGCATGCTGGCCCGTGGCGGGATATCCTGATGCCCTGAGGAAAAACCACAGTGGAATTCAGATGATGGATCATGGTTCTGTCAGAAATATAGCTGTTGAGTGGCAGTCACTGTGTTAAGGGATGGCCACTACCTTTCTGTTAGGAAGCAGTGTTTTACATGCAGTTTTGTTCTGGTGCTGTGGGTGGCGCCCAGGGCCTCAGGCATGCTGGGTAAGCGCTCTCCCACCAGCTGCACCCTCGCCTGTGTACGCCTTGTCAGTTGCAGTGAACCTACCAAAGGGGGGGAAATTATATAATTTTACTTATGGGATTAATATTTGTAATAGCCTGTATTTTACTTGATAAATGGCAAATATAGACCTGTAACGCATATTTAAAATAATGTTCATTTTGGGTTTTTTTGGTCTCTGAAGGTTGACCTGCTGTTTCTTTCGGAACTGCAAGTGCTACATGATATCTCAAGTTTGGTAAGTAAGCTGCTTGAATTTTTCAGTTCCATTTATTCTGGTGTCTATAAACTCCTTCACTGATAGTGAACCCAGTTGGAAAGCATGATATGTATGCCCTAAACCAGGCATGGCAGTGCACACACACCTGTAATCCCAGCTACTTGGGAGGCGGAGACAGGAGAATCACAAGTTCAAGGCCAGCGTGCGCAACTTAATAAGATCCTGTCTCGACAAATAAAAAGGGCCAGTGACGTAGCTCAGTAATAGAACACTTGCCTAACAGCTGTGAAGCTTTGGATTCAATCCCTGAAAATGCAGAATAAAAGAAAGGAATGTCTAGATTTAAGACCCCATGAAAATTGAGAAATTAGTAGTGGTACTGGGCATTCTAAACTCATGTGAGCGTGAAATTATTTTTGCATTTCTCCTTTTAGAGGAGACAGTATGTCCTCCACAAAATAGTCTTGGGAATAAGAATACCCTGGCTGGAGTTCCAGCTTGGGCATTGATTCCTACATCTGTAGCTTTGTGTTGAAAAACAAGAAGTAACAGTTGGGATAAATAGTACTGTCAACCAAGTCGAGAAGGAATACATCTGTCTGAAGGGCTTCTTTTTTTTTTGAGTTACTCATCCTTGTAACTGAAATAGAAATTCTTACCTCTTTGGTAGCTTGTGAAGTTGTTTCTTAAACTTTTTCAGCCAGTACTGGGTTGAGGAATCGGGAAGTTCAGCGCTGGGGATCTGTGAAAGTGGCAAGGGAGGGTTTGTGGGGAGTAGCGGCTGATGGCTCACTAATTCCTGGGATCAAACTGGTCCAACCAGCTGTTCCTTGTGTGCTTCCCCATAGTTGAGTTTTTAAACTAAGCAGTTGTGTTTAAAAAAAAAATTGTGTGCAGGGCTGGGGATTGACCCCAGGGTCTCACACATGCTAGGCAAGTGCTCTATCACTGAGCTGTGTGCCCAACCTTTTTTTATTCTAAGACGGTCTCAAGAAGTTTCCCAGGCTGTCCTCAAATTTATAATCCTCCTGCCTCAGCTTCGCTTGTAGCTGGATTATAGGCATATGCCACCGCACCTGGTGTAAAACTAACAATTTTGTTAGATAGGGCAGAGGGGTGGGAGGGGAAGGAGGGGGCATGGGGTAATTAATGATGGTGGAATGTGATGATCCTTATTATCCAAAGTACAGGTATGAAGACACGAATTGGTGTAAATATGCTATATATATATACCAGAGATAGGAAAACATGTGCTCTATATGTGTAACAAGAACTGTAATGCATTCCGCTGTCATATATAAAGAAAAAAAAAACTTTGAAAAAAAACCTAACAATTTTGTTAAGAACTTTTATTGAATATTCAAGGAGTTCTGTAAGTGTTCCCCAAAATAAGACTTGGGTGGGATTTATCAGAAACTCCCATTTAAACCAGTTCCCCGTTACCACCATTTTAGACCACAGGCCGTGGGCACAGCTGGGGTACTGTGGTAGCCAAGTTTATTTAGGTGTGAAACTTGAATCAGCTGTTATACACCACACGTTATCTGTCACCTTTTTTTATTTGTCCTCCTCAGTTGTCCCGTCATAAGCATCTAGCCAAGGATCACTCTCCTGATCTGTACTCACTGGAGCTAGCAGGTTTGGATGAAATTGGGAAACGTTACGGGGAAGACTCTGAGCAGTTCAGAGATGCTTCTAGGATCCTTGTTGATGCTCTGCAAAAGGTAAACTTCAGTGTCAGACGCGAGGTCGGAATGTGACATTTCACTTTTTGCTCTTAATGGGAAAATCTGCTTTGTGAGGACACTTTTTCTTGTGTGGGGGGGTTGTTTGTGGTGCTGGGGATCCATATGAAATGCCGTTGAGTGAGGTCTTGACTGCTTGGAGGGTGTTCTAATTATAGTGGCCAAGAATAAAATAGGGTCAAAGGTATATATTGGGCTACCTCTTTCTAATGCTGGCAGGGACAGTATTAGGAAATGATTGGTAACTATAGCATGATATATATTTTTTATTCTGGTAAAGTATATATAACGTAAAATGTAACCATTGTAGCCATGTTTAAGTGGCATTAGATACAGTCCTGTGTTCTGCAACCGTCATCATCTCTAATAAAACGTTTTCATCTTTCCCAATTGAAACTCTGTGCCCATTAAACACTATCAGGTACTGAACTAGAAAACCGAGCACAGCAGACACGCAGCCAATGCATAACAAACGCCTGTTCTCTTCTGCCCTCCACGTTACTCACCTATAACTCCTCAGTGAGGCTTCCTGCGTAAATCTTTGTAGACATTTGTGATTAATCATAGACCACTTAGGAACATCTCTTCATTTCCCTTTCCTACTTCCCTTCCCCCAGTTTATATGCCAACAAGTTCAGTCTCTTAAAGTAATCTTATTTTGAGCATTTGAATATATATTAAAGCTCAACACTTTTCGAATATTTCAACATAATCAAAATCTTTAGTCTTGCCTATTTCAAGACATAGCATATATCATGATCCAGTAGGTAGGAATATGTTGTCAAAGAACAGAAGCTTTACACATAATTTAAATGAGTTTGTATTTGACTTGCCACAGAAAATGATGGTGACGCATGTTAATTATCTTGGTTTAGCCATCCCACAATGTGTGTGTACTTTATTTATTTTTGTGTACTGGGGATTGAACCCAGGGTGCTCTACCACTGAGCCACATCTCTACCTTTTTTGAAACAGACTCTTGCTCAGTTGCTAAGGCTGGCCTCCAACTTGCAGTCCTTCCACCTCAGCCTCCTGAGTCTCTGGGATTACAGACGTGCATCATCATGCCTAGCTGTATATATATCTTATAACAAATATTGCATATGATAAATATCTATCCATGGGTTCCATATCTGGAGATTCAACCAAGGATTGGAAATATTTAGGGAAAAAACGTGCATCTGTGCTGAATGTGTACAGACTTTCCCCCTTGCCATTATTCCATAAACAACACAGTCTATTAACACAGCATGGACACTGTATTAGGTATTATAAGGAACCAAAAGAAGATTTAAAGTATACCGGAAGCAGGGCACAGTGGCGCACACCTGAAATCCCAGTAGCTCAGGAGGCTGAGGCAGGAGGATAGTGAGTTCGGAGCCAGCCTCAGAAACTTAATGATGTCTTGAGCAACTTAGTGAGACCCTGTCTCAAAACATAAAAAGGATTGGGGATATGGCTCAGTGGTTATGCACCCCTGGGCTCAATCCCCAGGACAAAAAGAAAAGTAAGTAGGTAAGTATACGGGAGGATATGCGTAGGTTCATATGCGTTGGTAAGTATACGGGAGGATATGCATAGGTCCGTATGTGTTGGTAAGTATACGGGAGGATATGCGTAGGTTCTTTACAGATACTACACCATTTTATGTAAGGGACTTGAACATCTGCACGTTTTGCATTCCCAGGAGGGTCCCGGAACCAGTCCCCCACAGGTGCTGAGGGATAACTATATACAATTTTTGTCACTTAAAAATAAAAATGGGGACTGGGATTGTGGCTCAGTGGCAGAGCACTTGCCTAGCATGTGTGAGGCACTGGGTTCGATTCTCAGAACCACATGTAAATAAGTGAAAAATAAAGGTCCATCAACAACTAAAAAATGAAGACAAAACATATTGGAGATTCATCACAATGTTAACAACTTCCTTTTAGTTTGCAGATGACATGTACAATCTTTATGGTGGGAATGCAGTGGTAGAGTTAGTGACTGTCAAATCATTTGACACATCCCTTATGAGGAAGACAAGAACTATCCTTGAGGCAAAAGAAGAGGTGAGCATGATTTCTTTTGAAAATATTAAATCCTCTGTCACCTCTAGGTGACATGAATGGGCCGTCAGTAAATCTGAAAAACAATTTCAGTTCAAATATTCATTGATTATTCACAAGGTTCTGTGCTTTAGCCAATAATACTCAGTCCTTTGGGGCTACCATCAGATACTGTAAGAATTTGAGTTAGGGATAAAAGTAAATCTGCCAGGGCAGTAAGAGAGTTCCAATATTGGTATGTACAGGGGACATCAGCAGTCACTGAGGGCGTGGCGGGGTGCTCTCAACTGATGAACTCTGCTCTTTTAGAAGGAACACTGTCTTGGCAGCAAAATCCCTTATTTCTGGAATCCTCCTTGTGTAGGTCTTTAAAATTTTGGTTTACCGCCGTAGTTTTTTGGTATGGATCTTGCTTTGAGTTTAAGCATTTAGAGCGAGAGGCGAGGTTGCTGGCTGTGGAAAACTGTGTGTGTCCATGATCTTAGACAGATATATGGCTTCAGGGAATCTGGGGGTGGGAAACGGTGGTATAGACACTCTAGATGCCACGTAGCCAAGAACGTTATTTACGGTTGGCCTCGTCACTTACTGCCATCAGCTCCCTAGTCACTTCTGTACCCTTCAGACCCATGTCACTCCGTTTACAGATGGCAGGGAGAGACCTGGGGTGAGAGGGCTGAAGCTGATGCCTGCCAAAGGCAGTCTGGAGACACCGGCTTTAGATTGGTTTCCTGTGTTTAAGACACATAGCAGGCCAGACAGACGCCCTGCTTACCCCGCAGCTGCCACCAGTGTCTGCTGTAAGGCATCTAGAAGCACAGGATGAAAAATAAAAAGCCTTTTTAAGTGCATAGCTCAGCTCTCAAAAGGTAAAGGAGATTTTTACAGGGTAAGCAAAGAAGCAGGCCAAACTAAGGACATCCATCAGGGGCTGGGGAGGCCCTGGGTTCAATCCCCAGCACCAAAAAAACCAAAAACAGAAACCAGGTGAGGAGCCTCTGACTCCCTGTGGGGGAGGGGATGAGGACTGACACCTCCCTATAAAGCTGGGGACCTTGAAAAAGCTGTGCCCTCCTGAGAGGGGAGACTCGTGAACATTCTGCCTACCAGCAAAGGCCACTTGAGCTCCGGGTGGCCAGTCTGTTGGGAGTAGAGATGTTCTCAACAACAGGGCCCCTACCTGTGGGTGAGGGACTCCAATTTGTGTCACCTGCCGTTCTGGGAAGCCCCAGCCAAGAAATCAACAGAAAACCTGGTCCCACGCTGGTGAGACCTCCACAGCACGTAGCTGAAGTAAATGTGGAATCTCTGACAGGGTACACCCTTAGTACAAGTCACAGGGCAGGGGAGCCTTCCCGGGTACGATCCCCAAAGTGAACTCGAGAAATTGTAACCCACGGGCAGAGCTGATACACCATGAGAACAACAGCAAATAGCGGAATCAGACCCCAAGACCTTCAGACAACAGCAAATGAGGAGAAGCCACAGAAAATGTCTAAACTGATTAAAGAAATGGGAGCTGACCCCGAAAGCAGAGCCTTCAGATAGATTTGAATTTAATGGGAAAACTTGAATAATGCCACGGTAGGCCTGCCCAGTTTACATGAAGTGACTCCAGAGAGAAGCCATCTTGAAGAAGGCCCCAGTTTTGGAGTTTGAGCATTCACTTGTGTAGAGCTGAATTATTGTGTCTCCTGTGATGTGCTAGGCTGCCTTTACCTATCAGTTCTTTTAATGCACGACTTGAGTTTCTGGGAAAGTAGCCTCTCAAATGACCAGATGTGCTATTAGGGGCAAGAGCGAGGTAAGGTCAGATTTGCTTTATCTACGAGGTTGAGTTAGCGCTTCAGGTATGCCGTCTAAAATCTCCAGAATTTTCTTATTTGTAAAACTGTAAGGGACCCAAAGGAATCCTTTGCAATGGGAAGTTGGCATCAAACATTCCTTGGAATGTCATTTCGTCTGGTCACCTGCCTGTCGTCCCTGTTCATCACTCTCCTGCATCCAGTCTCTGGCCTGTTCACAGAGAAGAAGGCCTCACGTGGGCTTGCTTTCTAGAGCGCTGATGGAGATGGTGTAACATTAGGTTGCAGCAAAGACTGTGCAACCCTGTCAGTGAGCTGAAAATCACTGCAGTGTGCACTTCGGCTGGGTGTGAGCCTGCTGTATCAAATAGAAACCAAAGACGGTCTCGGGGTGTGAGGTCCTTGGCCTCAACTCTAAGCTCCCGCAGGTAAACACAGGGTCTGTGCCCCCATCCCCTCCTCCAGTTGAAGTCACTGTCTTCTGTTAGCGTAAGGGGACAGCTAAGAACAGTTCAAGGAATCGTTTGCCAAGTGCCCACGATGTACCAGGGCCTGGGGTGGTAGAACAGGCAGAGCTCTGACACCGTCTGCCAGGTACCCTGCCCTCCTTTCTGCCACCTCACTACGCTGCCACACCCCAGTCTGTCTCCCTGCTTTTCAGCTGTCCCTTCCCAGATCCTCCTGTACACTTCATCATCACCGTCATCTTTTCTAAAGGAGACCCTGATCACGAGGCTGGCTTCCTGCCTGAGCCGTGTCCTGTCTTCTCGTTGCTGTGGGCTCAAAGCCAGGCCCCCATGGCTTGCCTGCATTAGCTTTGTCTCTTGTTATAGTCCTGCTCTTTATTTTTTATATTCATTTTGTTTTTCCAGTGTTGGGGACCAACCCCAGGGCCTCCTGCAGGACAGGAAAGCACTCGGCCCCTGAGCTGTCCCCAGCCCCGGCCTACGCTTTATGTTCTTTAGCCACAATGAACCAAGTTGCCCGTGTAGTTGAAGAAGCCTGTTTTCCTCTTTTAAAAACATGAAGGTGCTCGTTCTTCCACAGCTTGTAACATATTTGATATTATTTAAAGAATACAAATGCTGAACCCCTGTCCCCTGGAGTCCCCCACCCCCACCCACAGTGACTCGGCTCCTGACCACGGCAGCCACCCCGTCACTTTCCCTTGCAGTTTGACTCTGTGCGTATTTATCCTTAAAACAGAGTTGTTTGGTTTTGCCTGTTTCAGTTTTGTACACATGGAATCCTACCTCATTATTTTTCTGTGTTCTTTACTCAGTGTTATTTTTCAAAGTCACACAGACTTATGAATAGAGCAGGAATCAGTCCCCTCACTGCTGTGTCGCCCACTGTACGGCCACGTCCCCGTACCCGCCCAATGTGTGGCTGATGGCTGCACAGGCTCTCGGTTCACTCATGGACTTACCCGGATGGCAGGATACGCCTGCCTTCAGCTACACCGGGTTTTGCCAGTTTCTCAAGCAGTTGGACCAGTTTACACTTCCACCCATGGTGCCAGTGTCTTCTCCCTGAAGACTCCCCTTCCTGGTTCCACCCAGTATAAGTAGGTTGTAGGCCACTTGTGGATAAGTGTTTGCTAAACAGCGAGTCACACACACTAAATTAGGATAATGTTGTATCTTAAAATTTAATTTTCTCTTTCCTTTTCTTCATTGCAGAAACCAGCCAGTCCCTATAACCTTGCATATAAGTATAATTTTGAATATTCAGTTGTTTTCAATATGGTACTTTGGATAATGATTGCCTTGGCTTTGGCCGTGATCATCACCTCTTACAATATTTGGAACATGGATCCTGGATATGATAGCATCATTTACAGGATGACAAACCAGAAGATCCGAATGGACTGAGCTCTCCTCAGCCACACTTAGGCTAAGGGTTTGGAAATTGGCCATTTTATTAAAATATATCTTTTAGTGTGGTTTAAAGTAGATAGTATACTTGATTAAAACAAATAGCAAATTTTGTTCTCTATTTTGTATGCGCCTGTGATGTTTTTTTTAAAGTGACTTCTAGTATTGATGTGAATCAAATGATGTAATAGATTCCATAATATGCTTGAATATCATGATATAGCCATTTAATAATGTAATTTCATTCTGTATAATAGATTTGGAGAGATGCACTGAGAGACATGTAAAACACTTAAGAGTAGCTTGTTATTTATGTTGGGAAAATGCACTGAGTTTTATTAGAGCAGCTTATGAATGCTTAACTTCCTTATACAGAATAGATGAAAATTATACTTGGGTTCTCATATACTATGAACCATTTGTAAATGTCTTAATTTGATGTAAATATCTCTGAAAACAAGAGCAAAGGTTTTTAACTTAAAGCAGCCCTTTCAAATACTGGATGTGCTTATGCAGTCGCTTAGTTTTGGAGCTGATTGACAGGATAGCTGTTTTTATAACCTCTCCTGCAAGTTCGGTGATGTGCATGGTCTTGTAGGGGTATTAAAAATACTACATTGCTTCAAGAGGAGACACGTGGAGTTACAGATGCTTGTAATTAGATACTCAAAAGCAGATCTTTGGGGGACATCTTGAGGCAGGAATAGAAAATATTTTTATTTCAGTAACTCTTCCCCCTGTGAATCTACTATGGTTTGTGGTACAACTTCATTCTCTAAGATATTAAGTGAAGTGGATGATTTCTGCTTTTCATGTGGAAGTGGACCAATGTCTTTAAGGAGTGATAAATAAAGTTAATGATTCCAAATTTGTGTCATTTCAATACTAAATCTGCATGGTACAAACCTAACAGGCGTTCTTCTTTCCGTCAGTACTGGCTGTTTGTTATACACATGGGATCATGCTGGGTTTTTTTGTTTTTTTTTAACATTTGTGTATTCTCACTGCCTCTTGAGATTCCACACCAGTGTAAGGAAGACTTGTTATTGAACTTATATAAAATACATGGTAAAATTCACACCTGCCTATGTTGGAAAGGCTTAAATCTTCCTATAGCATTTTTGGTTTTTTTGTTGTTGTTTTTGGTACCGGGGATTGAGCCCAGGGGTGCTCAACACTGAGCTACATCCCCAGCCCTTTTTGTTTTTTTATTTTGAGACATGGTCTCAATGGGCCTCACTAAGTTGCTGAGGCTGGCCTGGAACTTATGATGCTCCTGCCTCAGCCTCCTGAGTCCCTGGGATTATAGGCGTGCGCCACCATACCAGCTTTCATATAGCATTTTAAAAGATAAATAAGCAATGAATTGGTTAGAATATGAAGAACTTTTAAAGGTAAATGCCTCCGACTATGCTTTTATTTCCTAAAAGACACATAGAATTTTTCAATTCACATTTATTTATTTATTTATTTAGTGCTGGGGAGTGAACCCAGGGGCACTTAACCACTGAGCCACATGCCCAGCCCTATTTTGTATTTTATTTATTTAGAGACAGGGTCTTGCTGAGTTGCTTAGGGCCTTGCCAAGTTGCTAAGGCTGGCTTTGAGCTTGCGCTTCTCCTGCCTCAGCCTCCAGAGCCGCAGGGATTACAGGTGTGTGCCACTGTTCCTGGCTAAATTTACATTTATGTAGCCAACTTATTTTGTGAGTGTTGCAGTCCTTCCCCTGTGAACTCTCCTTGTGTTAGTACTGGCTATTTCTGTCTCTTCTGTGGAAATACTAGATCATGTCTAAATAACGTTGAGTTTGGCAAGTTTGACAAAATGGGCCTATTTAGTTATTTCCTATCATTTATTGTGGGCTGCTTTAGAGAATGACTTGCTAAAACTCTACAGTGGAGGGAACTTTTTCTTTTTGCCTCTCATTAAAATTTAAATAATAGAAAAGTCTACATTGTTCTAAAAATCAATCAAGTGTTCTCCACCCCTAACCCTGTATCGGGTTTATGGGAATGAAAGTTTTTCTGGAACCCAACAGAGACTGTGTACAGAAACAGGGATTAGTCATGCTGCAGGGTAGTTAGAATCCATTTTTCTTTCACAAGTATCTTATATAAACATTGCCATAGAAGTTAGATTGTTATGATTAAATATGAAGTAAACCAATGCCTTTGTAATTTAAAACTGATGAGACTTTAAGTTCTAGGGGAAGAAAAAAAATTAATTACATGACAGCACTAATCCTTATAGGGTAAATGGTATCAGCATCCCTCTATCTATGTTAGGCAGAAAGCAATTAATTAAAATAAATGTTCTGCCAAGATTATTATACCTGTTGCTGATGATTTGCTCTTAAATTAAGTCTAATTTGTTCAGGAACATAAATCACAGTGTCAAGACTTGTGTGAGAGGCAGGAAAGGCAGACTCATGGCAGATTGTTCCAGTGACATTGAAAGAGAGAACCTAATCTTTCCCATCTTACTGGTGTAATATTCCAGGTTTATAGAATATTCGAGATTCTACATGGAATAAAAATTGCTTGGGGCCTGATTCTACTAGGAATAATATACAATTGATCTTAGTTAAGAAAGTATGGGCCAGGCACAATGGTGCAGGCCTGTAATCCCAGTGGCTCCAGAGGCTGAGGCAGGAAGATCGTAAGTTCAAAGCCAGCCTCAGCAAAAGTGAGGCCCTAAGCAACTCAGTGAGACCCTGTCTCTAAATAAAATACAAAATAGGGCTGAGGATGTGGCTCAGTGGTTAAGAGCCCCTGGGTTCAATCCCTGGTACCAAAAATAAATAAGAATCCTGTGTAGAGCTGGGATGTGACTTAGTGGTAGAGCAATTGTCTGGCATGCGTGAGGCCAGGGGGCCCATCCACTGCAATGCACTGCAAAAAAAAAAAAAGTAGAATCATGCACACAGATAGGAAATTTCCAATTCTGAAATACTCTTGAAATACAAAATTAGACTTGACAAATGAAAAGAGATTACATCATATCTTTTTGGATGGGAACACACAATATCTGTAAAAGGATTCTCCAGAGAACACGTGCACACACACACACATTTATTTTAAGGAATTAGTGCACATGATGAGGCAGGCCAACAAGCTGAAATCTTAGGCAGTATTTCTGTTACAGTCTTGAGCAAATTCCTTAAAAATATAACAGTCATGCTATGGGTAGGGTAACTCGGTGGGAGAGCACCTGTCTAGCATGGGCAAGACCCTGGGTTCCATCCCCAGAACTGCAAATAAATAACAAAAAAAACCCACTAGTCCTTGGAATAAGGGCCCACCCTACTCCACTATGACCTCATCTTTAATGACATCTGCGTGACCCTATTCTCAAATAAGATCATTGAGGTGGGGCATAAAACTTTTAACATAATAAACAAAAATAATAAAAATATTTTTATGGAACCAGACAAGTTGACCCTAAAGTTTATATGAAAAACTAAGAAAACACTGGAAAGAAAGAGTTACACGGGTAAACCAGCTCTAACAGAGAAGACACTAGAAAACATACTAGAAAACCCCTCTGATTGACCCATTCTGTCCCCTCATCCCGGGTGTGGAACACTATTAAAAAAAGAAAAATAACTTGAAATGATAACTTTGAAACAATTATTATATTTTAGAGACCAATTCTTTTGAAAAAACAGGTGAATGATTAGGGCATTTGAGAATTTATATACATAAGTTTCACAGATATATGAAAATACAAAAGGGTACGTAAGCTCTAGATTATGATTTCCAATCTAAATGCATCTATGTCCATTTCACTGAAATATTTGCTGGATTATAAACTTGGGATTTAATTAATTAAAACAGTGTGGTCCTGTTGCATTAGGAGATAAACCACATGAGATTCCCCCAAACTTTCTTTTCCATTTTCCTCTCTAGCTTCTAACCTAGAAGAGAAACATAGGACTCTTGACTTTCTGAGTTTGACTTATTTTGCTTAATACAATATTGTCAAGTTCCATCTATTTTCCTGTGGATGACATATTTTATTCTTTATGGCTGAATAAAACTCCATTGTGTGTATATACCAAAAAAAAAAAAAAAGAAAAGAAAAGAAAGAAATAGATGAACCAGTGGCATACCATTTCTCATCTATCCAATCAGCAACCATTTTGTACCTTGACAATATATTCTGTTGAGAAGGCTGTAACACTCTTGTACGCTGTTTGTGGCAATATAAAATGAGGGCAAATTTGCAAAATCAAATGTATTTACTCTTCGACTCAACAGTATCATTTTTAGAACTTTATTCTTAAAATATGCCTATAACAACAAGACAACCTATATATAAGGATATTAAGCATTACATAGTAATAGTTAATAATTGTAACAGGGTACTGGTTAAATAAGCTGGAATGCATCCACCCAATAAATACTATATAGCTGTACCAAAAGGAAGGAGGAAAGGAAGGGAGAAAAGAGAAAAGAAAAAGGATATATTAAGCGAAAAAAGTATATTCTGGGGGCTGGGGTTGTGGCTCAGCAGGAGAGCACTCGCCTAGCAAGTGCAATGCCCTGGGTTTGGTCCTCAGCACCACATAAAAATAAATAAATAAAATAAAGGTATTATGTCCAACTACAACTAAAAAATAAATATAAAAATAGTATATTCTGTTAACTTTTGTGTAAGGAAGGGGAGATAAGGAAGCATTCATGTATTTCATTTTGTGTAAGAAATGCAGGAAGTGAAAACAACAGAAAATGAAGTTGGTTCCTCTACAGTGTGAGGGAGATGGGATGGAGTAAATGGGGGGAATGTGCTCTCAGAGTGAACGGCTCTGTACCGCTTGATGCTCGAGGGGCTCACACTGTCCCAAGTTGGGCCAATTTGAGCATCAAAGTTAAGAGGAGCGTGAAAGAGCATAACCCAGCAAACAAGCTAGGAATCCGTGACACCGACAGCTCAATGGTAAGGAACTGAAGGGGCAAGAAGGGAGGCTCCCTTCTCGGTGGGTGAAGGCTGGGGAGGTGGAAAGCCATGACTTTCAGTCCATCACGGTAAATATCTGTTAGTCAGCTTTGTGTTGCTGTGACCAAAATACCTGAGCAGAGCAAATCTGGAGGGAAACTTTATTTTGGTTCATGGTTTCAGAGATTTAGGCCATGGTGAGCCCAGTCCACTGCTCTGGGTCCAAGGTGACGCAGAACATTATGGAGGAAGGATGCAGCGGAGGGAAGCTTCTCAGGACATGGCAGCTGGACAGTGGAGAGGGAGAGAGAGAGCAAAGAAAAAGGGCGCAGGGAAGATGGATCCTTCCAGGGCACCCCCGGGGACCCAGCTCTCCAGCCACGCCCCATGTGCCTACAGTCACCAGCCAGCCAGCCAGCCCACTCACACCAGGATGGCTGGTCAGGTCAAGACTCTCTCGATGTGATGGGCTCACCTCCAGACTTCCTGCATTAACACAGGAGGTTTGAGGGACACCCCGCATCCAAACCACAGCAATATCCATTAGATAGGGATCACTGGTGAGTGCTCACCCCAGGAAACAGGAAGCCTGGCGAGAGGCCTATCCACTACCGATGGCTCATTAGGAGCTAAGGGCTGTTCCTGCAGCAGTGCCCACGCAAGGCCGCGCCCCAACTGCGTGAAACGTCCACTCCAGATGAGGAGTTGAGAGTCGTGTGCTTCTGAGAAGGGTAAGGATTGCTTTTACAATATTTGGCTGACACAATGAAAATGGCATCCTGGCATTTTTTGGTAAATGGATGGAACTGAAGCCTATCATACTAAGTGAAATGAGCCAACCCCAAAAAACCAAGGCCAAATGTTCTCTCTGATATATGGATGCTAACATCCGGCAAGGGAGGGGGGATATAGTTAAGTTCACTGGATTAGATATAGGGGCCTGAAGGGAAGGGGAGAAATAGGAAAGACAGTGGAATGAACTGGACAGAACTCTCCTCTGTTCATATATGAATACACGACCAGTGAAACTCCACATCATGTACAACCACAAGAGTGGGAAGTGATACTCCATGTCTGTATGATATGTCAAAATACACTCTACTGCCATGTGTATCTAAAAAGAACAAATAAAAAAATTCTTTTTTAAATTAAGAAAAATAATAATATTTTGTCTGAGATAGTATACCCTGAATGTAATGGTGAGGAAACATCAGGCAAACCCCAAATGAGGATCAGTCTATAAAAAACTGTACTCTTCAAAAGTATCAATGTCATAAAAAACACAGAAAGGCTGAGGAAATGTTCCAGATTAAAGGGGACTACTAACTGTCCCACATGATACTGTGCTGGATCTTGTATTGAAGAAAAAAATCCCATAAAGGACATTATTGGGACAATTGGCAAATCTGGAATATGGACTACAAATAAAATATTGTATTAGTATTACATTTCCTGAATTGGATAACTATTATGGTTATGTTGGAGGAGATCTTTGTTCTTAGGAAAGGCATGCTGAAGTATTAAGGAGGAAAGTAGAATGATATTTGCAACTTACTCTCAAAGGTTCAGTTTAAATAGTAATGTGTGTTTGGAATACACACACACACACATACAGATACATGTATCTGCATATTTATCTGTGTGTACACGTACACATCAGCAAAGAGAATCAAACAAACATGGCAAGCAATGTTTAAATGTAGTTGTCACAGTTTGTTCTGTGTCAGCTTAGTTAAGGCGGAGCCATGTTTTCCAGAATCCTCTATCTGTATGGTTCCGTGTAAGAACTGGCTCTCAAACTAAAAAGCTTCTGCAGAGCAAAAGAAATGATTAAGAGCTTGAAGAGAGGGCCCACAGAATGGGAGAAAACCTGGGCCAGGTACCTAGTCCTCCAGTGAGGGATTAGTATCCAGAATGTACAAAGACCTCAAAAAATGTAACACCAAATAACCCAATCACTAAGTGGGCAAAAGAACTAAACTGAAACTTCTCAAAAGAAGAGATACATACAAATGGCCATCAAATATATGACAAAACTGTTCAACATCTGTAGCAGTCAAGGAAATACAAATCAAAACTACATCTCACTTCAGTGAGAACGGCAGTCACCAAGAACACAAACAACAATAAATGCTTGCAATGCTGGGATCGGTACATTTGCACATTGACTAGTACAACCATTCTAGAAAACACAATGGAGATTCCTCAGAAAACTAGGGGTGGGCCAGGTGTGGTGGTGCATGCCTATAATCTCAGTGGCTTGGGAGGCTGAGGCAGGAGGATGGCAAGTTCAAAGCTGACCTCAGCAAAAGCAAGGCACTGAGCAACCCAGTGAGACCGTGTTTCTAAATAAAATACAAAATAGGACTGGGGATGTGGCTCAGTGGTTGAGTGCCCCTGAGTTCAATCCCTGGTAGATCCCCCCCACCTGCTAAAAAATGAGGGATGGAACCACCATATGACCCAGCTATCCCATTCCTTGGTATTTTCCCAAAAGCTCTAAAATCACACACTGCAGCTACACAGCCACACCAATGTTTACAGCAGCACAATTCATAATAGCTAAATTTGGGAATCAACCTAGATGCCCATCAATAGGTGAATGGATTAAGAAACTGTGGTATATATACACAGTGGAGTTCTACTCAGCCATGAAAAAGAATGGCGTCATGGCATTTTCTGGTAAATGATTGCAACTAGAGACCGAGAGAAATTACCCAAACTCAGAAACTCAAAGTTGGATGTTTTTTTCATATGTGGAAGTTAGAGTAAAATACAGGAAAGGGGGAGGGAAGGGTAGGATAACGTAGAAGCAATCAGATGTCAAGTCGCAGAGGAGTGAAGGGAGGTCTAGTAGAGGAAGGAGGAGGGGTAGAGGAGGCAGGGCAGTTGGAAAGGGGGGGATCATGAACTGAAGTGCATTTCCATGGATGATGAGTCTGTCGGGATGGACCCAACTACTATGTATAGGTGTAAAGCTCTTAAAAAAAAGTGTGTGTGGGGGAGTGCTCAGAGACCCCTGGGAGGGATGAGCAGAGCGGAAAGGAAGCGTTACTCACAAAGGCAGTCACGGCCAAGGGCAGGAGACAGCTGCGGAGGCGAGGGCAGGCTCCGGCTTGCTCTCCTTCTCCTCTCCTCCTCATCTAGCTCTTGACTCCCAGGGACCAAGAGCACCCCCGGGCAGCCCACGCCAGCCCCGGATCAGGGCCCCAAGCTCTGCTTTGGCCTGTCCCATGGATTGCCTGGTGCCTCCCCGGACCCTCCAAGTCCCGCTCTCGGACACAGCACATCCCCAGCTCCTTCCTCAACCTTGTCCCAGTCCTGCGCGGCAGGGCGACGTGGGAACTGCAGCCATCTGAGCGCTGACAGGCCGCGGCTGCGCATGCGCGCGCTGGCGCCCAGGAGCCCTGCTTACTGACGCTTCTCTAGAGAGGCTCGCGGGGGCCGCCAGGCACTAGTGAGAGACCCGCGGGTCGCAGAGGCAGGAGGCCATGCAGTGGGGACACAACAATCCCCCTCTAGGCTAAGTGCAATGAAGTCCCCAAGCTGTGTGGGCTGAAGTCCCTGGGCTGCTGATGATCTTACAGCCCCAGAAGGAACGCGGAACGCAGCCTCAAGAGAACTGCACTAAGCCCCAGCCTGGATGTACCCCAAACTTGCTAAGAATAACAGGAAAAGCCCCTCTGTGCCTGGGGCTCCGCCTTTGGGAATTATCCCTCTGGGCTGTGGTGCCACTAATACAGTGTTGCTGGCCGGTCTCGGTGTCCTGGCCCTCATTTCCCCCGCAACACCTGGAACTCGGTGGCTCTGCCTCCCGGGGGTGGAGGGATGGGGTGGGGGGGGGGGAAGCTGATGCTGATCTGAGTGAAGGGTTTGGGGGAGTTCTCTGGATTATCCTTACAACTTCGTTGTGAAATATTTCCAAAGTAAAAAGCTTCAGAACTGGGAGTGGACATCACTTGCCTAGCGATACATGACATCCTGGGTTCCAAAATTCCCACCACCACCCCCAAGAAAGTCTTTCAAAGGCAAAATTCTATATTTTTATATATCTTTCTAAGATTTTAAATACTGGACGATCTTCTCACTAAATGGCTAAAAGAAGTTTTTACTTCTGGTGCAAAGACTAGGTATCAGAAATAGGCAAACCTATTTCCTATGAAAGGGTGGCAGAATATGCCACTTCAAAATGTATCACTTTGACATAGGGATTACTCAAGCTAAAGGCATCTGATGAACAGCAGATCCAAAAGGGCCTTGTAATATTACCCCTCTGTCCCCCCGGAGCAGGAAATAAAACTCCCATGTGAGCCAGGCCTAGTGGTGCATGTCTGTCATTCCAGTGGCTCAGGAGGCAGAGGCAGGAGGATCTCAAGTTCAAAGCCAGCCTCAGCAACTTAGGAGGCCCTAAGCAACTCAGTGAGACCCTGTCTCTAAATACAATATAAAAAGGGCAGGGGATGGGGCTCAGTGCTCTAGTGCCCCTGAGTTCAATCTCTGGTACAAAGAAAAAAAAAAAAAGAACTGGAGATGGGGCTCACTGGTTAAATGCCCCTGGGTTCAATTCCTGGTACAATAATAATAATAATAATAATAATAATAATAATAATAAAATAAATAAGTAAATAATTTGAAAACCCCATGTGGGAGACACCCTGCCTGTACCAGGAGAGACCTTTTCTGACAGCCACAACCAACAGGCTTCTGCACAAGCAGACCTTGTTAAAATAATTCTCCTCTTCCTTTGGCCTCCCCACTTCAGTTTACCTGTCTCCAATCGCCTCTTTTTGTTCAGCCTGCTCCAAAAGCACGCAGCTCTGGATGGTTCTTTGGGGTCTTCATTTCCGTGCAAGGGCGCCTGGGTCAAGTAAACCTTGTCCCCAGTTTGTATGCTCTTCCTGTTAATCTAGCTGATGTCACCTCAAGTCTCAGGCCCAGCTGGGACTCCAAGAGGGGAGGAGGGGAGGAGGGGAGGAGGGGAGGAGGGGAGGAGGGGAGAAGGGGAGGAGGGGAGGAGGGGAGGAGGGCCAGGGTAAGAGAGGGGTGGGCAACCTCCTGCTTGTTTCCCCCCTTGACCTGAGCGGTCAGGGGCCTGAGGACGTGTGACTAGGGCAGAGAGATGACATGAAAGATCAAAAGATGGACAGGAAGCAGCAGCCATTCCCCGGGGCTGAACACAACCGATTCCTTCCCCACTTCAAAGCGGAGGGACCCAGGCCCCAGGAGGACAAAGCAAGGGGCGTTTTACAGTGAAGACAAACGGAGGTACAAGACCCCGATGCACGTCTTCGCCCTTACAGCTGCTGGAGAAGCCCCCGGCCTTGGCCCTCACCACTCACCGCACTCACCGGAGGAAAACAGCAGAGAACACCAAAGAGTGGAGTCAGGGCCGCAGATGGCTCCAGAATGACTCTGAGCAGTGTCTGAAAAGAGCAGAGCCAGTACACCCGCCTACTGTGTCACTCATCCAGCTGTCTCGGGCCAGTGCTGCTTCATTCCTTTGGTGGGACTGCAGAGCCATCAAGGCAATCAGCAGAGCACGTGGCGGAGGAGAAGAGTTTCAGAAAACACTGAAACCCTTGCGCTCTGTCCTCCCAGCCATGATTCGGAATGCGTTTTTGGAGAGGCTGGCCAGGGTTCCCGAGAAAACCCAAGGAAATACATTTCTGATTTTTATGGTCTTAAAAACCACAAGACAGGAAATCATTTTTTTTTTTTTATAAAAAGTGAAATGCTGTTATCATTAGAGTAATAACTTGATTCAGGCAAGAATCATCAATGACTTTTACAACTCGTGGGTTAGATGTTGGATGAGAAAATTGGCATTTTAACAGTCTCCAAGTTATCTCCCCACAGATCACTTATTAATGGTAAAGGGGAAAACACTGAATTTACCACGGAGAAAGCTGCTAAACACCATTTTAACATCTGAATAATAAGCAGACAGACAGACATCTCGGGCTTCCTGCCCTCAGAATACATGGTCACTTCCCATGGCCTGGCTGTCCAAAGTGAACACCCCGAAGGTAGGGTCCCAGTCCACTTGGGATGCTATCATAAAATACTTAAACTCAGCAATTTATAAGCAACAGAAATGCATCCCTCATGGTTCCGGAGGCTGAGAAGTCCAAGATCAAGGCACTGTCAAGTTTGCAGTTTGGTGAGGTGTCTCTGCTTCCTAGATGGCGCCCTCTTGCTGTGTGCTCACATGGCAAAAGGGACAGACAGGGGAAAAGGGGCTAGAGTGGCCCCTTCAACATTTTATAACGGCATACCTCTTAATATTGTCACCTTGGGAGGTAGGTTCCAAAATATGAAGTTTGGGGCGAGACACATTGAGATGAGAAAAGTAGGCCTCAGGAAACACCAAATGATCCCGAGTTGAGGGACATTCTTTCAAATTGCAGTCTGGAAGAAAATGTCACAATGTCACAAATCAAAGAAAGGAAGAAGAAGTGTTCCATATTAAAGGAGACTAAAGAGGCATTACAATGTCTTGTGTGATCCACTCTGGATCCTAAACTAGAAAAACAATATTGGGTCAACTGGCAAAATTTGTGGATTGAAGATGGTAGTACTATATCAACAGTAAATGTCTTGATTCTGATGGGCATATTGTGGAAATATAAAAGAAATCTGTGAATGTCTATTTCTTAGGAAATACACGCTGATGTTTTATTTTCTTTTTTCTTTTTCTTTTTTTGGTATTAGGGAGTGAATCCAGGGGCACTTAACCACTGAGCCACATCCCTAGCCCTTTTTTGTATTTTATTTTGAGACAGGGTCTCACTGAGTTATTTAGGGCCTCACTAAGTTTCTGAGGCTGGTTTTGAACTCACAGTCCTCCTGCCTCAGTCTCCAAAACCGCTGGGATTATAGGCATGTACCATTGCACTCAGCTAACATGCTGAATTTTGAAAGAAATATCCTTATGGATACAGGGGAACCAAAGAGAATGTAGCAAAATGTTAATGGCTGGTGAACCTAGGTGAAGAGTATATGAGAGGTTTTTGGAGAACATTTCTTGCTTTGTTTTAGACTATTCCAACTATTGCCCCAGTCTGAAATTATTTCACAATAAAAAGTTTAAAAGAGGGCTGAGGTTGTGGCTCAGTGGTAGAGCACTCACCTAGCACATGTGAGGCCCTGGGTTCTATCCTCAGCACGACATAAAAATAAATAAATTAAATAAAGGTATTATGTCCATCTACAACTAAAAATATGTTTTTTCTAAAAAAGTTTAGGGCTGGGGCTATAGCTCAGTTGGTAGAGTGCTTGCCATGCAAGCACAAGGCCCTGGGTTCAATCCCCAGCACCACACCCTTGCACACAAAAAAAGTTTAAAAGAACAATTAAGGGGCTGGGGCTCAGTGGTAGCGCATTTGCCTGGCATGTGTGAGGCACTGGGTTTGATCCTCAGCACCACATAAAAATAAATAAAATAAAGGTCCATCAACAACTAAAAAATAAAAATAAAAAAATAAAGAACAGTTAAAATGCAATCTCTTGGGATTGGAGGCATAGTTCACAAAATGTAATCTCTCTGGTCCACTGTGCACTGGAACTCACTGCAGAATCATGTAGGCCCAGGATTGTTCATGTCCAACAGGAAGAAAATATGTGATGATACATTGTCAAGACTAGGAAAAGGTATGAATCTATCTTTGTATTTGCTTGTCTTCTCCCATCTTTTTCCTTTTAAGGATGATAATGAACTTGACAGCCATGTTCATGTTCGTATCTCATAGTTGAGTCACACAGCGGGGTTCACGTTTAAAAGGCAGCACAAAGAGTAAAAATGCCACTTCCAATAAGATCAATGGTAAAGTAATATTATTGAAAATAATGATAAATCCCTACCTGTTTCGTCTCATCTACTAAAGAGGGAGAAACACACGGCAGGCTGATCCATCTGCGGGGAGGGACAATTAGGACAGCATTACTGCTGTTCTCTAAGCCTAAAACTGTTCTGTCACTCCCTACCTTTAGTTCAGACAGGTAAAGTCCGTGATAGTTTGGTTCATTCCTACCTCTGCACCCTTCTCAGCTCACCTTGGACACTCCATTGCTTCTCTGTCTTCCTTCAACTGCTGGCCAGGTTCCATTATGCTTTACCTTCCCTTCCCAGAATAAGTCTGCCCCTTCATCATAACTGCACAATCAAAAACTCTCACAAGGCACAAACTCTATACAAAGGCTACACAGTTGCACCCTGGTGTCCAAGGATTGGTTCCAGGACCCCCCATGGATATTAAACTCTGTGTATACTCAAGACCCTCATGTAAAATGGCATCATATTTGCATAGAACCTGCACACGCATCATTCCATATATATTTTTAATTTTTTTTTAAAAATTGGGGACAAGGTCTCGCTAAGTTGCTGAAGCTAGCCTTGAACTTATGATCCTCTTTCCCTAGCCTCCCAAGTTTCTGGGATAACAGATGTGTACCACTGGGCCTGGCTCATCCTCTATCCTGTAAATCATGTTTAGATGACATAATACCTCATATACTATAATGACATAGCCACATCCGTATTTATAGCAGCACAATTCACAATAGCTAAGCTATGGAAACAACCTAGGTGCCCTTCAGCAGATGAATGGATAAAGAAAATGTGGTGTGTGTGTGTGTGTGTGTGTCACACACACACACACACACACACACATACTCAGCCATAAAGAATGAAATTATGACATGTGCCAATAAATGGATGGATCTAGGGACTATCATGCTAAGTGAGCTCCTCAAAAACCAAAGGCCAAATGTTTTCTCTGATATGCAGATGCATGGATGCTGACACATAATACGGCAGTGTCGGGGGAGAGAACAGAAGTTCAGTGGAGTAGACAAAGGGGAATGAAGGGAAGGGAGGGGTGGGAATAGGAAAGACAGGAGAATGAATCTGACAGAACTTTCCTCTGTTCATATATAAATACAGCACAGTGAATCTCACCATCATGTGCATCCGTAGGAAATTAAATTTAAAAATAACTATAGGTAAATGGGAAAAAGATCAATAGAGGGAAGAGAGCATGGGGAAGGGGAAGAGGAAAGAGAGGTGCTGGGGTCTGAATTAAATAATATATTCCATGCTCGTACAATTATGTCTCTTATGGTTTGGATGTGAGGTGTACCCCAAAAGCTAACGTGTGAGACAAAGCAAGAAGGTTCCGAAGGTGCTGGAATTGGGGCTCAGTGGTAGAGCACTCACCCCCGGCATGGGGGAGGTGCTGGGGCCGATCCTCAGCACCACATAAAAGTAAATACATAAAATAAAGGTATTGTGTCTATCTACAACTAAAAAGAAAAAAAGTAAGAGAAAAGGTTCAGAGAAAAAATGATTGGGTTATGAGAGCCTTAACCCAATCCATGAACCAATCCCCTGATGGGATGAACTGAGTGGTCACTGAAGAGGGGTGGGGTGTGGCTGCAGGAGGTGGGCATTGGTGGGTGTGGATCTGGGGTGTATAATTTTTTTCTAATTCTTTTTATTATTTTTTCTTTAAACAACTGCCAAGATTGAAACCAAAGATAAATAGAAGGCACAACAGTTTTTGCCCTGGTTGTTATTTGGTTAGGGGGATTTTTCTTCTTTTTTTTTTTAAACAAATACAAATGAAATATGAAAAAACTCTACTTCAAAAGAATCTAACAGTTCAAGAAAAGCCTATTAATTGCATTCTAGACACTTAAAACCTATCTCACAGTTTAAATTTCAATGGTAAAAACAGTAGGTTTTAGAATTATTTTGTGATCACATATCAAAAGGAAAAAGTTCTATTAACACCTTTCATTCAGTTTTTAACCACATCAGGGAGAAATCAAATGTCAAATTTTCCAATGGCAATTTTTCCACATCAGAAGGTAATCGTAAGTTTCAAAAAATAAACAATTTGGATTTTTCCTGCCTCCAAAGTGCTTATCAAATCCTCATTCCTCGCAGGCTTTGAAACACGTAGAAAATAAGTAAGAAATATTCCAATGAATGAAACATACCAAATGTCAGTAATAAGCAAGACACATTCCTTTGGGGGAAATGGCTTTTTTTTTTTTTTTAATTCCAGTCTGTATATGCAAAGCAAGCAAGGAAATTCAGTCTTTTCGTTTTTTCTTCTTTAAAAATTCGTTACTCCTAAAATAGCGTTCCACAAGACTGGAAGTGAAGGACTAAAAGGCCAGGAGAAGGGAAAAGGGAGGGAGCACACACCATTAACACAAAAAGAAGTAAAACTGCACAAACTTAAGCAGTTTATAAGGCTGGTTGAAGAAATTCACCCTTCTGCAGAAGCTGGGGTTTTTATGGTTCATGAAGATCAGTGAAGAGCAATTCACTGCGTGGAGCAATCCCCCTTCCCATTCCAGACCCTGGTTTCTGCGCCCTGCCTCCATGGGGAGGGCCTCTCATTCCACAGCCCAGGCCACCTCCAGGGCCTCCAGGTCCCTGTCCCAAGCAGCTCCAGTCTTCTTGTCTTCCACATTCAGTTGACTTCACCTCTGAACACGACTGACCTGTTGCTAAGGACCTTCTGAACAGGCTCAGAATCATCAAATACAACAAAACCAAAATTGGGTAATTTTCCACCACTGTTTATGTGCAGCTCCACCACGTTCCCATAGTTTTGAAAGAAATCTTTAAGTTCTGATTTGTCCACTTCATGAGGCAGGTTGCCAATGAAGACTTGGTGACTATCAGGATGTCTCACAATTCTTTGGGGCTCAATATCACTTTGCTCACCAGCCTCACGGATTGGTCTGGGTCCCCTCTGAGGAGGAATGTTTATTCGTTGCTCTCGGACTCATTGAGGCCTCTGTGGTGGAATCTGAGATTCAGGCTTAGACTCGGCCCGGGGCTGTGAAGCTGGTACTTTAACAACAGGAGGTGGTATTCCAGTAACAGGAACAGCTCCACTGGGGGGAAGGTTCTTACTGGTCACAGATGCCCAAGAAAATGTCCTCAAGTCTCCCTGTACTGTCTGAGCTATATCTGGAGGTGCTGGACAAGAACTCTTCTGAGCATCCTCAGGAGCCCAGATTTTTTCCTCTTGGATTTCAGATACGGGTTCTGGCTCTGGTTCTGGTTCAGGATCAGGCTCTGGTTCAGCAACAGGCTCCTCTGAATGTTTTTCCAAGTCACTGCTGACAGCCTGATCATAGAAAGTTCCAGAATCATCAGGTACCACCTCAGGTGTCTGCTGTCTTTCTTCAGGCTCCTCTACTTCTTCCTCAGACTCCTGAGGCTCAGTGACAAAGCCACCAAAGACCTCATCTTGGTATCTGAAGATATCATTATGAACACAGAATTTATTTGCAACAGAGCCCTCCGGGGCAAGGACAAATGTTTGCATGAATCTCCGCAAAGCCTGGTTGTTGTTTGATAAAGAGTCCCATCACCTGGATCACCACACCATCATTTAGAGTAGCATGAGCATCAACATGGCAAATCTTAGTGTGGCAGTTGGTGTAGTTTTGTGACATCACTTTCCTGTAAATTTCTTTCTGTCCATAGAGTGCATCTGCTGGCTTTCCATTTGAATCCAATCCCCCATGCACATAGGAAGAGCTCTTTCCATAAAATCTAGGTAGCATGTCTGGGGCTTCAGCAGTGTGTAATACTGTCTCACTAACTCCCGCCCAACCAGCAGGGGACTAGGCTTCTCCATAACCGTTACTTTGGTCAATTCAACCTGCGCGGCTGAGCGGGAGAGGAACAAGCACAGAAGGTGGCAGGAATTCCTCACGCAAGTGCGTCCTCACACACCAGGGTGTATATTTTGTGTCTGGAGAGTGGAGTCTCTCTCTGCTTCCTGATCATCACATGAGCTCCTTCCCTCCACCACCTTCTTCTGCTATGATGTTCAGCCTTTCTTGAGCCCTGAGGAATGGAGCCAGCTGTCTATGGACTGAGACCTCTGACACTGAGCCCCCAAATAAACTATTCCTCCCCTGAAATTGTGCTGGTCTGGTTTTAGTCAAAATGGATTCTACTGTTACATAACTAAAACAAACCAATAAAAAATGCCTAATACAATGTAAATGGTATGTACATAGTTGTTCTACGGTACTGTTTAGGGAATAATCACAAGAAAAAGTCTGTGCATGTTCTGTATGGATGAAGTTTTTCTCCAACCATCTTCAATCCCTGGTTGGCTGGCCCCATGGATGCACAGCCATGGCTATGGGGGCAACAGAGCCAACATCTACCAGTAAAGCAAGCTCCTTCGTGCTTCCATTTCTCTAGCTCCAAGATGCCCTTCAGAATAGGCAGAACAAGGGCCACATCTAGTCAACACATTGGAAAGGCTTGTGGGGAGAAGAAATATTTCTTTTTCTTTCTTTTTTTTTTTTTTGGTGGGGGTCAGGGAAGTGCCAAGGATTAAACCCAAGGCCTCACACAGGCCAAGTACACACCCTACCACTAAGCTACATTCACAATCCTCTTAGCTGACCCTTAAGCTAACAGAACACAGTGACTTCAACTGGAGGAGAGGATGGGTACACAAACTTGTGAGTATGTGTGTGTGTGTGTGTGTGTGTGTGTGTGTGTGTAGGCAGTACTGGGGATTGAACCAGGGACACTCTACTACTGAGATACGTCCCTAGTCCTTTTGTTTTGAGATAGGGTCTTGTTAAGTTGCCCAGGCTGCCCTTGAACTTGCCATTTCTCTTGCCTTAGCCTCTCGAGTAGCTGGGATTACAGGTGTGTACCATTCTTTCCCTGGCCTAAAGGAACTTATGACATAGAGTGACAAAAACTTATCAGAACTGACAGTGATCTGTGCAGAAGATACAAGAAATAGGAAACCTTAATCCTATTTTCCCATATATTCATTGTGTTGCCATGGCAAATGACATGACCTCTTAAGGCCTCAGGCCTTCTTTGTAAAATGAGAGGCTGGAATGGATGATAATAATAATAACACATCAAGTGGCACATGCCTGTAATCCCAGTGGCTCAGGAGGCTGAGGCAGGAGGATTTCAAATTCAAGGCCAGCCTCAGCAAAAGCAAGGTGCTAAGCAACTCAGTGAGACCCTGTCTCTAAATCAAATACAAAATAGGGCTGGGGATGTGGCTCAGTGGTTAAGTGCCCCTGAGTTCAATCCCTGCTACCAATAATAACAACAACAACAACAACAGGTCAAGGGCTGGGGTTGTAGCTCAACAGCCAAGTGACTGACTAGCATGGGGAAGCACTGGCACTGGGTTTCATCCTCAGCACTACATTAAAAATAAATGAATGAAAAATAAAGGTTAAATTAAAAAAAATAACAACTAGTAAAATTCACTGAGCACTTAGTACCTGCCCAGCCTACTCCGAGTGTCACTGTGGATTAACACACTGAAACATCACAACAATCCGAGGCAGGTGACACTGTCATTCTCCTTTTACAGATAACCCGTGAGATCCTTTCAACTCCAGGTCTAGCATTAGGTAATTTCAAGTAATGTGGTACACTGTATTTTTCCAGAAGTGGCCACCATAATATTTCACATCTCATACACTCTTCTTTGACTGTGACTTTGATACTCCTGCCTTTGAGAGGTGAGTCTCTGTCCCCTCCTGTTGAATTTGGGTGCCTCTGTGACTACAGAGAAAGTGATATTGCATGATTTCTCAGGCTAGGTCCATAAAAACCCATACGGCTTATATTAGTTTTCTATTGCTGCAAACCAATTACTACAAATTTAGTGGCTTAAAAAAAACACTCAGTTATCAGCTCATGGTTCTGTGGCCAGAATTCTGGACACGGCATAGCTGGATTCTCTGCTCAGGGTCTCAAAAGGCTGAAAGGAAGACTGAGTTCTTGGAGGGCAAAGAGCAATTCTGCTTCCAAGTTCATTCACACTGTTAGCAGAATTCTGTTCGTTATGCTCCTAAGACTGAGCTCTCTGCTTCCCTGCTGGTCTTCAGCTGGGGGCCACCTGCCTTCCAGGTCATGTGGCTACCCCACCTTCAGAGCCAGCTGCAGAGGATCTCTCACATCCAAGCCTCTATGCTTAGACTCTCTGACTTCCTGTCTCTGATCTCTAGACCCTTGTATGGTTTTGATATTATGTCCTCCAAAAGCTCATGTGCGAGACAAGCTTTAGAGGAGAACTGACTGGGTTAGGAGGGCCTTAACTCAATCAGTGAGTTAATCCCCGATGGGATGAGTGATGAGGCAAGGGGGGTGTGGCTGGAGGAGGGGGGTCATTGGGGGCGTGGCTTTGGGTGTATATTTGTATCTGGAGGGTGGAGTCTCTCTCTGCTTCCTGATCACCATGTGAGCTGCTTCCCTCTGCCTCACTTGGAACCCTGAGGAATGGAGCTGGCCGTCTATGGACTGAGACTCCAAAACTGTGAGTCCTCAAATAAACTTTTCCTCCTCTAAAATTGTTCTTGTCGGGTCTTTTACTCACAGCAGCAAAAAAGGTGACTCAAACAACCCTGATTGAAAGAGCTCATGTGAGTAGATAGGTCCCCTTGGACAATCTCCCTGTGTTAAGGTCAATCCAGGTGAGACTTCAGCTACATCTACAAAATCCCTGTGTCATATAGTGATGGGAGTAATAGTTAATGATATTCCTAGGAAATTCACACTCAAGGGGAGATGATACAAGGGTGAGGATTGCTGGGGTCCTCTTAGAATTCTGCCTACCACACAGCTTCCGCTTCGTTCTTTTTTCTTTTTTCTTCATTCATTTTTCTTTTTGGCGGTAGTGGGAATTGAGCCCAGGGTCTTGTGCATGGCTTCACTTTGCTACTGAGCTATATCCCCAGCTATACTTGATTCTTTTATGTTTGCTCTTAAAGGTCAGCCACCGTGCTGTGAGGAAGTCCAAGCAGCCTGTGGAGTAGCCCATGTGGAAAATAGGCCTCCTCACCCTAGAACAGCCCCAGCTGAGCTCCCAGCCAACAACCAGCATCACTCGGCCAGCCATGAATGAGCCCTTTTTTTTTTTTTTTCTTTTTTCTTTATTTGGTACTGAGGATTGAACCCAGGGGTACTTAATAACTGAGCCATATCCCCAGCCATTTTTTTGTATTGTATTTAGAGATAGGGTCTTGCTAAGTTGCTTAGGGGCTCACTAAGTTGCTGAGGCTGGCTCTGAACTCTCAATCCTCCTGCCTCAGCTTCCTGAGCTGCTGGGATTACAGGTGTGCACCACCACACCAGCTGAGTGAGCCATTTTGAAAGTGGATCCTCCAAGCCCCAAGATGAACCATGCTGTGCAAGGGATGCATGGAGTAGATGAGCTGTCCCCATTAAGTCCTGCCCAAATCGCAAATTTATTGCCAAATAAAGGATTGTTGTAGTTCTCATCCAGTAAGTTTTGGGGGGATTTGTTACCTAACCATAGGTAATCAAAATCAAGTGACAACCTATGTGATATGATCTACAAGTACCAGAAGCTTCTTGTACAAAGAATAATAGCTTAGACTTTTTTTAGAATACTGAATCATCTGACAGTACTGGCCTAAAATGTCATTCAAAGCAGAGCATAATAGTGCATGCCTGTAAACCCAGCAACTCCAGAGGCTGAGGCAAGAGGATCACAAGCCAGCCTCGGCAATTTAGCAACACCTGTCTCAAGTTAAAAAAGACTGGGGATGTAGCTTAGTGATAAAGTACTTTGGGTTTAATCCTTAGTATCAAAGAAATAAAAAATTAAAATAAAAAAGTCATTCAATACACACTTTATTTTTTAGTATTGGGGATTGAACCCAACAGTGGTTGACCACCAAGCCACATCCCCAGCCCTTTTTATTTGAGACAGGCTCTCACTAAGTTGCTTGGGGTGGCCTCAAACTTGTGATCCTCCTGCCTCAGCTTCCTGAGTTGCTGGTACAGGTGTATGCCCAGACACCAGACTTAGGCTTGCTAATTTATTAATTTAAATTTACGCTGAACTGATTTAGACCAGAATGCCAGTCATCCATATCTGGAAGCCTAACATTTTATAAGGGTTATCTAAAAATTGTATCACTTTATATTATATATTTTAAGCTGCATTTGTAAATATTTGGAATGTAAATGAACACCAAATGAATACTAATTTTCAAAGATACAAAAGACTTGTTTGTAATCACTAAAGTATTAATATTTCAATGCATATTCAATTACTTTTCAACAGTTGCTATTTTTATGGGAAAAAGAAAACACTGAGAAAATGATCTCTAATTTTGTCATTAAAGAATTTTCATCAACAGATATTAAAACTATTAGATACAAAGATTCGGAGAATATAATATCCATACACTCTCAAAGCAGCCGCCCTCCCCCCCTTTGCATTATTTGTTGAGTACTGAGAGGATAAGTAACCTCTACCTTGGAGAACCCTGCCAGACACCTCAACCACATATCAAATTTGCCATCAATGATGAAACAATATGGTATAAGGCGCCTCCCACTGTGGCACACTAAAGACACGTCACCTGTGGAGTTATTTTTGACAAAAAATGCTTAGCCTCAAACTAATTGTGAGAAAATACACAAATCCATATTAAGGACATTTTTTTTTTTTTTTTTTTTGGTACTGGGGATTGAACCTAGGAGTGCTAACCATGGAGCCACATCCCCAGCCCTCTTTGTATTTAGAGACAGGGTCTCACTGAGTTGCTTAGAGTCTTGCTAAATTGCTGAGGCTAGCCTTGAACTCGTGATCCTCCTACCTCAGCCTCCTGAGCCTCTGGGAATACAGGCATGTGCCACCATACCTGGCCTTGGGACATTTTTTTCCCCTCAAATTTGTTTTATTGTTTGTTATTAACTTATTTAAACTTTGGATTTTCATTTCCGAAAGAGTGGAAGAAAGAGAGGTGTGAACCCATGGGAAGAGCCTCTGAGACTCCTTCTGTTCCGTCTTTTCCTTGAAGATCCTTTAGAGATCCGCTACTGTGGGATGGATGGATGTGTCCTACTGCAGGTTTGATAACCGTGTAGGAGAAAACCGTTCCAATTCTCCAACCCTGTCACATATCATGACGTGCCACCACTGTTTGAAGAAGGAAGGAGAGCCGAATGTCTTGTAATCCCAGGCTGAGACAGGAGGATCACAAGTTCGATGCCAGCATCAGCAATTTAGGGACACCCTGTCTCAAAATAAATAAAAAGCCAGGTGTGGTGGTGCATGCCTATAATCCCAGCAGTTAGGGAGGCTGAGGCAGGAGTTCAAGGCCAGCCTCAGCAACTTGGTGGGACCGTGTCCTTAAATAAAACGTAAAAAGGGCTGGGGATGTGCTCAGTGGTTGAGTGCCCCTGGGTTCAGTCCCCAATACCAATAAATAAATTCATACATACATATACACATACATAAATACATAAACAAAAAAAGAAGAGGGCTGGGGTTGTAACTCAGTGGTCAGGCACCCCTGGATTCGATCCCCAGTGCAAAATTTAAAAAAAGAAAGAAAGGAATGTAACATGGTCCGCTTTATGCTGTGAATGCAGCCCTTGCTGTTCTGCTTCTGCAACTTATTTTTAAAACGAACATGTTTCTTTCTTTTCCTCTCTCTGCCCCTCCCTAATCTCTCCCCCTCTGTAATCTCAGGGGAAACAGGATTACCTTTCTTACCCATCTTAGACAAGAGTTATCTGTCCCCACCATAGGAAGGAAATAATCTAGACTTTAGGGATGGTACCAGATGATCTCAGAAAGGACTATCTCCCAAATTAATAAGTGAATTACAACTCAACAGAGAACATGTAGAATACATCCTTCGAATCGCCTCTTTAGGTCAGTTGGTAGAGTGCTTGCCTCCCATGCATAAGGCCCTGGGTTCATCCCCAGCACCACACAAAAAACAAACAAAAAAACGGAATCACCTTTTTAAAATCCCCCACTTCCTGCTATTGGGCAGAATCATAGCCTCTGGGACGGAAGCCCCCTGTGTTTCTCCTTTGCTAGCAAACAATAAACCTCCTTTTTCTCAAAACCTCGTTATTGGACTGGCATAGGGGACAAGGACTGAGCTTTTGACAACAGGAAGAAGAAAAAGAGAAGGAAAGAAGGAAGGAGGGAGGGAGGGAGCACACTGCATAGTCCCCCACCATAAGCAGGAGGAGTGCAAAGAAAACAGCCAAGCAAAAGTGAAGGGAGGAAGAACGGGGAGAAGATATATATATATGAGAGAGAGAGAGAGAAATAAAAGCCTAGGGACATTCTTAAAAACCACTGACTTGGACTCTTCAAAAATGTCAATGTTGCAAAAGGCAAAACAAGCTAGGGAGCTCTTCTAAAATGATGGATTAACTGAAAGAGTTAAGGAAATGTGAACTTTGATTAGATCTTGAATCTTCCCCCTCCGACAAGGGGAAAAAAACCCCCGTAACACTATAAGATTTAAATATGCACTACATATTAGATAATAGTGCTGTACTAAATGTTAATTATCTGAGTGGATTATTGTGTTGTGGTTAAGTAGGCGAAACTCCTTGTTCTTCAGAGGCACATGCTAAAATATTTACTGGTGGAATGTCGCTATGAGCAGGGTGTGGTGGCGCATGCCTGTGATCTCAGCAGCTTGGCAGGCCAAAGCAGGAGGATCCTGAGTTCAAAACCAGCCTCGGCAACTCAGGGGGTCCCTGAGCAACTCAATGAGACCCTGTCTCTAAATAAAATATAAAAAATGGCTGTGGATGGGGCTCAGTGGTTCAATGCCCCAGGGTTCAATCCCTGGTACCAAAAAAAAAAAAAAAGTCTCTATGCCTCCAAGTAACACACTCGGGCAGTTGTGCCAGGAGTGAAATTCTATAACTACTTGAGGAATTTTGCACCGACAGCCTCCTGGCCAAAGCTGGTAGCTGGGGGATTTCAGGTTGCGGTGGCCCGCGCCATGTAGCCGTCACCATGGTGGCATAGGGTCGCAGACAGCCCGCACACAGTGTGCCAGTACGCTGGTGATGGTGCACGCCATGAGCAGCAAGGACAAAACAGGCAACGTTTCCTCTGCACAGATGCAGAAGCTGGGCCGTCGCCTCCCTGGGTTGCACGTGGAGCCCTGAATGTGGCCGCAGCACAGCGGGGAGGGCGGAGCGAAGCCGCCTCCACCTCTTCCACGGGGACAAAGACACAGGCACACTCGGTCCACTGTTTCCCGAGGCGAAGGCACGCGCGCCCACCCCGACAGGAACACGACAGGGGTTCTGCGCGCCTGACGCCCGGATGCACTTCAGACAGGCGCAGGCGCGAAGGCAAGCCACGCCCCCACGAGATAGCAGCACGTGCGGCCAGAGGCGCTTTACGGCAATGGGGGAAGGCACGAGGCCGCTGGAGGACGTCACGTTGGGGGCACTGTGTGTTCTGGGCTCAACGCTCCAAGTCATTGAGGGCTGCCAGTTCGGCCGTTGACCGTCCGACGGCCAGGCGATCATGGGGGTGACGGAAGAGGTGTTGAAGAAGGCCAAAGACTACGTGAAGACTAAGGAGTTCCGGGATTACGTAACCAGCACCCACTTCTGGGGTCCTGTGGCCAACTGGGGCCTTCCATTGGCCGCCTTGAGGGACATGAAGGCGTCGCCGGAGCTCATCAGTGGCCGCATGACCACAGCACTCATCTTGTACTCGATGACCTTCATGCGCTTCGCCTACCGTGTGCAGCCTCGAAACATGTTGTTGATGGCGTGCCACTTCACCAACGTGGTGGCACAGAGTGTGCAGGCTGGTCGCTACATAAACTATCACTATCTTGGTGACGCCCAGCGGGCCACCGCCTCCAAGGGCAGCGCAACTCCAGCGGCTAGCTCCGGTGTCAGGTGCCCCCCAAAAGCTTCCTAATGTGTGGGGACTCCATCAGATCTTTGCAGCTTGCAGGCTGAACCACATTTCCTTCTGAAGACCCATGGAAATTGGTTCTGACTCAAAAAACAATGAGAAAATGACTTAAAACTGCAGTTTGATTAATAAACAATAGCATCACAATGAAGCTGTTGATCGTTGCCTATTTTGTGAACTGGAAATCAGTTTTTGGCGGAGGGTAGTTTGGCTTGGAGGATCTGCACATTGGGGGTCAGAGGGAGGACGAAGACTTTGGGAAAACATTTAACATCATCCACTAGCTCATAGTTCTGTTTTGCTTTCCTGTTCCTTTTTGTTTGGCTCTCTGGGGCACATGCTTAATACCACACCTGATTTTTAAAACTTGATACAAGTCTGTACCAAAAAAGTTTGGGGGCTATTTCTATTGTTTCCATGTGAGTTTAAACAGGAATGTGAAATCCAGTGTAAACTTGTAAGGACCACTTAGAGAATCTAGAATCAGTTATAGAATCTGCCATGGAGACGGGATAACAACTCTGAGGATGGTTGCTGTCAACCCTGGGTTCTAGGCAAATAAAAAGTAAAACCGACAAGGCCATAATTCTTTCCTCCTTATCAAAAATGGAGATAGATAGTTAACCTATCACCCTGTGTTGAATGCTAGCTAGGGTTGGGGTGTGAAGGGAAGTGGTCAAAGGAGTAGCCCAGAATATTTCCCTAGAGATCCTGTGGGTGCTAGACTTAAACCAAGGAGCAGAAGAAGAGGGAAAAGAGAAGGGTGGGGGCTGTGGGGCCATGACCTCCAGGGTAGAGGCTGCCCTCTGGCATTTGACCCTACATTTTCCCCCTGCCCTTGTCTCTGGAGGATGCAGGAAGATCCAGATAGGTCTGTCACTGGGGAACCCATGTATGTTTGGAAGTGCTCAAACTATGCTTTTGTTTATTTTGGTACTGGGGATTGAACCCAGGGGTGCCCTACCACTGAGCTATACCCTCAGTCCTTTTTGTTTTTATTTTCGGTTTTGTTAAGTTATTAAGACTGGCCTCTAACTCGTGATCTTCCTGCCTCAGCCTCCTGAGTCACTGGTGTTATAGGAATGTGTCATTGCACACCGCTTAAACTGCTTTTAAGTTTTCAAATGCAAAGAAATTGGAAAGGAAACTGAAAGGTTCTGAAGACAACAGCTCTTGGTTCAGTTACATTAGTGGAATTCTAGAAGATTCCTCACCTTCTCACATCTAAGCATTGACCTCTTTGGGGACAGTTTCACATTCCGCATATGGCAGTAGAGGTGGGGAACAGATTATGGGACAGTATATTGTATTTGTTATCTATCGCTGTGTAACCAATCAGCCCACAACTTAACAGCTTAAAAAAATGAAGAGTCTCAGAATTTCTGAGGGTCAGAAGTCTGTGCTGCAGTCTTTGGACTGGGGCTGAAAGATGTACTTCCAGGATCACTTAGAGTTGTTTGCAGGGAGCTTCAGTTCCTTGTCATGTGAGCCCCACCTAGGGCTGCTAGTGATGCCACACAGCTTCCTCTAGGGGTATTCTGAGAGAGCCCAAGATAGGATCCTTAATCATACCTTATACCTTAATCGCAGCGACATACTATCACGTGCTATGTTCACACACAACAACCTTAGACGCTGGAAGGACAGTGTGAGGGTGGGACTATCAGGAGGTGAGGATCACCAGGGTCATCTTAGAAGCTGGCTACCACATGGTTCTAGAATAAAAATTGTCATGTTTCCCGTACTCAGTATGAACCATGTAAGGTCATTGCCCATCTTTACAAAGACATGTCACAAGAAGCTTAGTTTACAGTTGTGTGATCAATTACTAATGTGCACATATCAGAGCATGGGTTTGAAAAGTTTTTGGAATGGTGGTTCTTAATATTTTAGATAATCCAGATTACAATGTAGTCATAAAGTCCAGTTGAGTTATGAAATGAATTATATCAAGATTTTTATTAAAACATTAAAGGTTTTTTCACTGAGTAGAAATGAATGTATTTTCAGGCATGTCTTACAAAACATATTTTTGTACAAAATATGTAGCCAGGTGTGGTGGTGCACATCTATAATCCCAGCGGCTTTGGAGGCTAAGGCAGGAGGATTTCGAGTTCAAAGCCAGCCTCAGCAAAAGCGAGGCGCTAAGCAACTCAGTGAGACCCTGTCACTAAATAAAATAAAAAGAGCTGGGGATGGGGCTCAGTGGTCGAGTGCCCGAGTTCAATCCCTGGTATCAAGGGAAAAAAAAAAAAAAAAGGCAGAGGGTGGGCTGGGGATGTGGTTCAGAGCCCTTGGGCTCAATTCCTGGTACCAAAAAAACAAAACAAAACATATTTCAGTAAGTGGCCACTGTCTGTTGAAGACACTTCGGTGCAGCTAGGTTTCTAATTAACCTGGTAAAGGAGGCAATGCCTGTTGATAATTTCCCACCAATCTACATTTATAATTCGGAGGTCAAAATGCCCAGAGTCCCCAAGACTGCAGCACCTCCACTCCCATGCCACACTGCATGCTTACTACGTTTAATTTGTAACATGATCACCCAAAAAGTCATGTCCTTTGTTGCCTAGGATGTTAGTATTTAAAGCCACAGAAGTCATTAATGCTTTAATAAAAATGAACCTCTTCATATCATTAGGACAACAATAATTTCATAATCCCCCCAAACTCTCAAATATTGTGACCTTGGCTATTTAAAACTGTCTACAGATCTCTTTACCACTACTTTATGAAGCCAGTAATAACATGTCTGAGTTGGCAGAGATAGTTTTCCAGAAGTTTTGGACACCAACACACTTGAATCATTTCCCACAATTCAGGTGTTTTTATTGAGTTTAATATGTCACATCTTCCTCTTTGAGTTCTTGGAGATCTGTGGTAAAGAACAGGCTAAAGCCAAGGAACTGCCTTATCTTTGCAATATAAGTTTGAACGTTTTGTTTTGTTTGGTACTGGGCATGGAGGTCAGGACCTTGAACGTGCTAGGCAAGCACTCCACCACTGAGGTACATCCTCAGCCCTTTTTAAACTGTGAGATTCTTGCTGAGTGCCCCAGGCTGACCTTGAACATGTGATCCTTCTGCCTCAACCTCCCCAAGTAGCATTATAGGTGTGCACCATCACACCTGGCTCTCAAAATCTTTCAAAATTCTGAACCACACATCTTGTATCCCATGTAGTGGAGAGCAAATCATACTGCTGGACGAAGACAAGCCACTCTCCAATAGAACCAAGACAGCTCTAGGCAGAAAGGAAATCATCTTCCTGGCCTTCTTCCCATGACCCTGAGGAATCCCGAGTGGCCCCTGGAAGTGTACTCATAAAAGGGGGGCTACAACAAATTCTGGGAAATATGACACAGATGTCTTGCAACTTGAATTTATACTTTATTATTTTGAAACTAAACAAATTAAGAAAATTCAAAATACACAAATGCATGTTTGTTGTAAAAATTTCACACAGGAATATACAAAACAGAAAAACCAAATAACTTGTAAGTACCCCATGGCCCCAATTCCTTTATAGACACAGCACAGCAAAAGGTTAGGAAAAACACACGACTTTCCAGACCTGTTATTAGAACATAAAAAAAGTCTTACGGCATGCTATGTGCTGTTAAACATTTTGATGTTCTATTTATTTTTTTGTGGTGATGCTCAGGAAGGAAGCCAGGGCCTCAGCTGCTGGGTGAGTGCTCCACCACAGCCTGCTTGTACTGCGGCACTGCAGGGCCATCTCTTTCTTCCTAACAGTTGCAAACTACTCTGCAGGATGGATGCGCTAGACTTTCTTTAAGGGTCCTCTCTCTGTCAATGGCTGGTAACAATGCTACTGTGCACATCCTTCTGTGCACACCCCGGGGCCCATCTCCACTGGAGAGCTGCCCACAGGCTGATGTCTGTGTATATGCTACATTGGCTTTAAAGCCCTCTCTGGACATGCCTTCCTGTCTGTTACTGATGTTTTCTGAATACCTTGGATGTTTCAGAGCAGACAAATCCAATGAGATGATAGCTTGTCTATGGTCATCCGTACTTTACAAATCCTTATATGCGCATCTACTTCAGTGTCTCTAACATGGTGGACATTCCATAAGTGTTTTCCAGATAAATAGGGAAAAATTAACTAGACACAGGTATAAGATGAGTCAGTTCACTTTCCAAAGTTCCTAGAGGGAGAAATCAGGTCTTAAACTGGTTAGTGCATCAACCAGATTCCATTTGATTCCACGTTTTGTATCTCAGAGCTAGAAACCAGGAGATATTTCATTAAAGTTTCTTAGTTGGGAAAGTTGCAAGATGAATTAAAATTCTTCCTTCACCACTGAAGACTTCCCAAAAAGCTCCAGGAAAAAAGAAAACACAAGACCCAAAACTGCACAGCAACTGAGAAGACAAAGCGTGAAGCTGTAGGCACATGTGCACTCACCCAGGTTTTACAGAATTATAGTAAATGCATTTTAATGTCGACATATATGCCCAATATACCTCCTCCCTCCGCCCATTCTCTACAAATTACAACCTTGATGGGAAGCTGGATAGGCAAAGGAGCAGGTCACCTTCCCTCAGTCTCGACATGGTGGACTTCTTCCAGGCAAAGCTCTGGGAACATGGCAATTCCGTCCCTGAAAGGTTCAGAGGTGACTTGACCCAGTTTAGTGCCACTGGCCTTGCAAATGATCAGATGGGGTGAAACTGAGGCCGACCCCATAGACCACGGCATACAATGGTGCAGTGCTTGTGCCATTCAGGCACAAACAGGGCGAAGCCAGGAGTGGGAGATTTGGGGGGCAAAAAGGAAAAGAGCTAAGTACAAAGGAATTTGTGAATCTGTTGAAAGGAAATGTCTTAGTTTTATAAGAATGTTGAAAGTTCACTCTTAAATTTCATAATGAAGGACCAGGCTTAGTTAGCAGTATGACATTTATACCAATAAATACTCATAAACACTCAAAGGCCAAAAGATGAACGTTTAGTTAGATGAGTACACGCTGGGCCGTAAGGGCCAGGCCCTGCCCCTGGCACTGGGTATACAACTGCACAAAAATAGCCACGGCTGTCACCGAGTTTACTCCCCATAAGTATATCGTAAATAAGCTGCCAACTGAGCCCTCCCCTTGATATCCCTGATATGACGTGGGCCGGGGCTCTTGTTAGTCAAGCCACTCGCTGTCCTCCAGCCCTGCACTCACCACCATGGCCGTCCCCTGGCCTAGAGCCTCAGTCTATTCAAACCTGTTAGGAATGGTTCAGTTCTATACTCAGTTGGCTAGAGAGCAGCCTTCCAGGCACTTTGTCCTCTTGCCTTTTTCCAAAATGGAAGGTTCCAGCCCTGCCCTGGCCATCTGCATGCGAGATACTGTCAGACAGCAGGCAGGGGGACAGGATGCATCCGCCTGGGGCACAGCACTCCATGTGAGGCCTTGACACAGTCCTGGCCCAGAAAAGAATCTCACCTTTGAAGTAGCCGAAGTCCCTGGCTGTTAACAGCTATGGCACAAGAGTATCTAATATTTTTGGATTGGCATATATCACACAACCGCAAATTTGTGAATATGGGAAAGAAAAAAAATATATATGTGTGTGTGTGTGTAATATATATATACATTTCCAAAGAATCAGAGCAAAGTCCAGGACAACAAAACCTCCTTTTCGCTGGGGTATAGTACTCTGGAAACTTCTTCCTTTTGCCTGAGCTGGAAGCCATGCTGACTTTCATAGGACATGCCTGATTTTTGTTGAAGGTCAACCTAAAATAAAAGAGAAAGTCTTTTTTTGTTTGTTTCCTTAATTTGAGAAGAAAAAAGTTAAATACTGAAGATGGTTACTTATGTGAACCAGTTTTCCTAATAGAAAGAAAACCAGTCGGTTGCTATTAATGCCGCAGTAAAAGCTGGCTGTCATTTCTGGGGGCAGAAATGGTTTTGGATTATGCTATAAAGTTGATTCACTGAAGAGCAGATCAGTGAGTTCAGGTATATTTGGCTAAACAAAGCTGCCAGGGAGGTGCTGTTGAATTACTTCAACAGACATGAGAACCATTCATTAGAAAGCACAAAGCTCAGTGTCCTTCCTTTGAAATAATAAGGACATAGGGAAGCAGACGAGACCGTTGTGTGTTCATTATGGACTCACATAAGAGGACAGAATCTAAGCAGCAAAGCTCTTCATCCTTATTTAACATCATATGCCTAAACTCACCTCAGTCCTTCCTTTCAGGTGTCTCTCTCCCAGGCTCCTTTGAGTCTCTTTTTGGATTCGGGGGATGGAGGCTGTCTAGCTTCTGCATGTCTTCTCGAAGACCATTTCTCAGATCTTCATTGTTCCTCAGAAATTCCTTCATCACTTCCAGTCGATTTGAGATCTGCAAGCAGCCATACAAAGCACAGCTTAGGGTGACTCTTAGAGCAGACTTGTCATGCCAATGAAACACTCACAGGCTACAAGACTGGCCCCAGGGCTGGAGCTCTATAGCCGAGTGCACGCCCAAGCTCGAAGCCATAGGCTGCATCCCCAGCGACCCGCCAGCCTGGACCCAAAGGCGGGCTCCTGTTCAAGTGCCCACCAAGAAACAGAAATCTTGCCTACAGCTATCTGTCCATCGATGGGTTAAAATTCGAAAAACAAAAACAAAACAAAACAAACCCTTTTAAATGAGGCACCCTCCACTCAAACAAAACACAACCGAGGATAGGTTTTGAGACCATGCAAGAGGGTATTTGCTTATCTATTGGAAAAAAAATTTTTTTTTGCTTTAAAACTTCCTACATTTATATGAGCTTCATCTTACACACACGTGTTTTATATATGTGTCTATTCATCTATATTCTACATAGATGAATACAGAATATATTCCATACAGATGAAGAGACACATATAAAATAAAGCCCTTTCCTTTGGAATTTTGTGCCTATTTTATTGCTGTTAAATAAACGAACATACATTCACATAAATGTACAGGTATGAAATTCAAAATATACAAGGTGAAAGGAAAAAAGTCGGCCCTCTTCTGAACCCTGTCCCCAGTTACCCAGCTCTTCTCCCTAGAGGTGACCATAATGAACCATCTGTTGTTTCTTCCCAAGACAGTCCATGCATTGACACGCAAGCATGCCTGTGGACATTTAAAAAACACAAATGGCAATAGACCAGACACTGTTCTTCAATGGCTCTCTTCTCTAGGAGATTATAAAGCGTACCTTCACTATTTTTTAATGGCTGAATAGTATTCCAATTATGGCTGCTTCACATCTTAACACATTTCAAACCTTCTGTTCAGATAATGCTACAGTAATTAACCTGGTACATGTGTTATTTTGCACAAGTGGCACGTCTGTGGGATCTGTTTTTAGAAGTGAGATGCAATTTGAGTTTCCTATTTTAATTTTAACAGGTTTTGCCAAAACTCCACGTATAAAGGTTGTACCAATTTTAAGCCGCTCCCAGCAACACACTTCCCAGCATGGAGAGTGGCCCGCAGTAGCTTCTGCTGGGCTCGCCTCTCACTGATCACTGGGTTTACTACAAAGGTGAGAGTTATTCAAATTTTGAGGTGTGGTTGATGGTTTTAGATGGAGGATCCCCAATTCTAAGGTATGTCAAAGTTATCTAAAAATCTAATGAAGAAAAATAGTGCAGCACTAGCCCTAGAGGACAGGGAGCTCCGACACTGTAGAGTGGACACGATGAACCCCGCTACAGTAGGTCTGGGTGGAGCCTCAGCGCACACTCAGATTACTGGGATATAAGCAACCAAAACAGCTGGGGGAAGAATGGCTAAGGCTGTGGCCAGGATGACTAGTAGCAGGGAGGGACAGAGCAGTGGAAGATGACAAGTTTTCAGACTGGTTGGTAAGCAGACTGGGGATGCGCCCTTCAGTGGAGCTGTTAATGACATGGCTAGTAGCCAGCCCAGAGCTTTTGCAAGACGCCTGCACTCTCAACAAACCTGGAAACCATCAAAATATGAAACGACAGTTACTCAGGAGGCCGAGGCAGGAGGATCCCAAGAGTGAGGGCAGCCCCAGCAACTCAGTCTTGTCTCAAAATAAAAAGGGCTGGGGGATCACTCAGTGGTAGACCGCTCGCCTAGCATTCACGAGGCCCTGGGCTCCATCCCCAGCACCACAACGTGCGCGCGCACACATAAAGTGAAAGGAAGACCACGCCTACACGTTAGCACGAGCACTGCACTGTTAGCTCTTAAGCCTGATGCCCTGGGGCTGCTGGGACTTTCCAGCCAATGCCCAGCACTGCACAGGGCAGCTCTGTGCCACAAGAGAACTGATCCTCACTGGCACCCCCTGCTCCCTGTTCCAAGACCCTGGTACCTTCGGAGCTGTGACGCTTGTGCGATCACCTCCTGACCCTTTCTGTTGACCCTCAGCACAGGTTTTCTCTATTCTCAGTTTCTTTTTCTTTGCTCAGGGGTTTTATGCAGAAGCCTCTGCGCCTCCTCCACCATCTGCTTTAGTTTTCTTTTCTGTTCCAAGTTGCCTTTCTTTCTCATTCTTCCAACAGGAGTGCCTCATAATTGACATTTCTTGGAATTTCAGTTTTTCCCTTTATGTAAAGTAATAAATGTGCCTAAGAAATGTTCATGGCCAGGGAAAGTATTTTAGCTTAGGGATGACGCAGTCAAAAGAAGGTTTAAAAAAAAAGTTACTGGGGCTGGGGCTGTAGCTCGGTGGTGGAACACTTGTCTAACATGCGTGAGGCCCTGGGTGCATATCCCTGGGACCACAAGATAACAACAAAAATTATTAATAACAAGTGAGGGGCTGGGGCTCAGTGGTAGAGCACTCGCCTCGCACATGTGAGACCCTGGGTTCAATCCTCAGCACCACATAAAAATAAATAAAATAAATGTATAAAAATATATATATATATTTTTTTAATTTAAAAAAAAAAAAATGAGCGAGGCATGAGGTGCAGTGATGTACACTTGAAACCCCAGGGACTAGGAGGCTGGATTGGGCCACTCAGTGAGACCCTGCCTCAAAGTAAAAATAAAAAGGGCTGGGGATGTGGCTCAGTGGCCAAGCACCCTGGGCTCAATCTCCAGCACTGCAAAAAATGTTTTAAAACTTTAAAAAGTCAAAAAATTTTTAAAAAGAATGAACTAGGCTTGTGTACACTTCTGTATGCAAATTAAAGACAATAACCCAATACCACTTAGGATTCTTGTTGGGAACTAGAAATGATCTCCTGGGAGCACCGATGAGCACTGTCTGCAACAAGCCACTCTTCCCCTGTCCCCAAGAAATGTCTGACTGAGAGACCAGCTACCATATGCTGCTCTACTATTCTGATAAAGGATGCTGGGCAACGTCACTCTTCCGGTCACTTGAGCTGAAACTCTCATCCTTATCTTTGCGCCCCCTCCAACATCACACCCACCCTCCTCACCACCTCAGCCCCCATCCCCATTACCACCCTCTCTTATTTGGGTAACCACAGGAGCCTCCTACCAGGTCTCCCTGCTCCGACCTCTGCCCCCTCTTCCTCCACCCCAGGGCATCTTCTACTAGAGCTGGCTCCTTTGGTCATTATTACTATAGTCACTGGTTAGGATCTCTGCTAGGCCAAGAGCCTGGGTCCTTCCAGTGCCTCACAAGGCCCACGACTTGCTTCGTCTCCCCTCCCTTCTCTCATCTCCTAATTATTTTTCAACTCGGCCTCGCTGCTCAACTTAGTCTCCCCTGCCCAAGTTTTTCCTTCAGGCATGTGCGCGACTACTCCTCACCTCCTTCAAGGTATTGCTAACTCTGACCTCCAGGAGGCTATTCTGACACTTGTCCCCACAGTGCCATGCCTGCCCTCCCCAGGCTCTGCTCTATGGTGCATTCCTCTTCTCCATTCTGACCCACATCATTTACCTGTTACTTTTCCTCTTTATTGTCCATCTCCTTCTACGGGATCTTGGTTTTGTTCACTGATGCCTACCCATTTTCTAGGGCTGTGCCTGGCATATAGTAGGTGCTCAATAAATACTCTGGAATATAACAAATGAGGTGCCATTTTCGATCCTTTCCTTGATGGCCATTGTCACCATCCATTCTCCCTAAGCTTCCCCATGGATCTCTGTGAAAGTGATTCCCTCATTAGAGTTTAAGAAATCTGTAACGATTTCCAATATGTGCAGATTCTTCACGTTTTTCAACCATTTCTTGTGATCAATGTTCTTTCACTGAGGGTTGGCAGGACTACATGAAGGGAACTTGGTAGCAGTGGAATTCTGGGGCCTGAGTAGTTGTTGTTCCCATTTGACTCCAAAGCAGAAAGCATCTTACAACTACAGTTCCACATGTACCGTGCATTTAAATGTGAGCCCCCACCCCTTTAATAATAATACATATCATTAAGGCTCATGAAGCTAACAGAAAAGAATGGAGATGCTGAGCTCTACGTGGTCTGGTGCGGTGATGCAGCTGCAGGAACTAGCAAACTAAAGAACTGCTCCCAACCGGCTTTCCAAATCTACCTCTACTGTTTTAAAAGAACCCAGAAAAAGGTCTTGATAAACACTCACCAAAAAAATTCTCTGGTCGTAACCTTATCACTCTATTTCTTGACTCCTGGGTACATGTTTTTTCCTGCCACCTTAGAAGAGAATGCATCTTACCACTGATAGGGTCTTACAAGAAACTGGCAGCATTTTTTTCTTTCTTAGAAGTAACTGAAATGACGGTGTGTCTTACAACAGATGGCATTTTAGACTGACTGAAATGTGGTCTTATTGAATCCCGACTTCCGAGACTAACCCTAAAGAACATGGATAACCTATACGGTACTGAACTTTCAGAAAAGGTCAAGTTTCACACACATGGAAAGCTGACCTTCAACTTCTTTGAGATAACATGCCAATCAATCCCAACTTATTCTGATTAACTGAAGCGAGGACAAATGCCGTGGTCAGCAGAACCGACAGCATGAAAAAGGAGAATCTGTCAAGTCTACCGAGAGACCTCGTGACCCAGAGGACAGGCCGATTAACACTCATTTCCTCTCTGTAAGAGAGAGGATGAGGGTTTGGAATTGATAGTTGCCAGAGCGTCAGTAACACCAGATCTGCAGCACAGTATGTGGAAAGCCGCAGGAGCCCTGGGGCAACCCTCACACCCTGGTGCCAGCTTCTTGGAGCCCTTGCCGCCTGTCTAGCAGGGGAGACGGTCAGATGACTGCCAGCTTCCCTTCCAGCTCTCCATGACAGATGCCTGGCTCCATCACGCTGCCACACATGTCCCTGGCTCTTGGCTACACAAGCAGGAAAATAACTGCAGCTGCCCCAAGAGAGGAGAGCGCAGCCCCGGGGACTTGGGCAGGGGGTCTGGTCTCCTGGGTGTCTTCTTTGATCTATTCTGCTTCCAGAAGCAGCAGAAGGAAGAAAAGCAGGGCTGGTTCTAATGGCATTTAAAAATAAAGTCAGATGCAACACGTGGATTCAGAAGACTTCATGTTCTAAGTTACCATTTTAAAAACCCCAGTGGGCACACCCACGCCCCAGTGTACTGGACTTTGGGTTAACAGAGATCCCCACACTGACTAAACATCTGGATCAAAGCCCAGATGATTAATATTGGCATATTTACCGGGAAGGAGCATGGCTTAATGAGAGAAACACGCACTCTGTATTAAATGAATACTCCCCCTGTGTTTAATGAGGTAACCCAGCAAAATCACTTTCCTTGGCTAAGGAGGAATGCAGTTTCCTGAAAGGGTGTGTCCCAGATCTCCTGGTGATCTAGAATTTGAATTCAGCCAGGTCTGGAATATCTCTGAACCCTTCCTGAATACAACCCTGTGGCTGTTGGTTTCTTTTAGACCTTGCACATAACAAAGGAGATTCCTGAGACCATGGCTCACCTGCAGGTCATGAGCTAGAAACCTCCATGATCCTTTACCCCTCCTCTCTCCTACTTTTCGAACCTCACCCCTTGTCCCTGATAATGTACCTAGCCACTGAGATCCATCAGTTCTGCTGAGCAAAGCCTCCTGAATCTGGCTCCTCCTGCACAGACTCTAGCTTGTGTCCTTTTTTCAAAGCCTCACATGACCAACAGACTTTAGCACAGTCTCTGGCTACTCATCCAACTCATCCAAGTTATAGTTCACTTTCTAAAAGCCACATCTGATTCTATCACTGCTGTTCTTTCTTGCTTAAAAACATGCGAGCTCCCCATCACTTTGGGGGAGTAAGGCACAAACCCCTTGGTGTGGCACAGAAAACCTTTCAAAACAAGGCTTCAGCCCATCATCCCACGTGCCTACGTGACCACACTTTCTGTGCTCACCCTGCCATCAGCCAAGCCCAGGCCAGTCTCTCATGCCTTTCCAAGTGCTGTCCCTTCTGCTAAGAACATCCTTCTTTCTTTGCCGATTTGCAGAAATCTTGTTGAACCTGTGAACTCCAGTTTAACAGCACCTTTTCAGCGAAGGCTTTTTCGGCAATCCCCCTTGCCTGGCAGAGAACCACACCCCCAGCACTCATTCAGAATTCTGCTGCAGCCCTGATACACATTAGGCCCTTGAATGCATTCAGATTAAAGTGAAAATATTTGTTAAAATATAGGGGCTGGGGCTCAGCGGTAGAGCACTCGCCTGGCATGTGCAAGGCCCTGGGTTCGATCCTCAGCACCACATAAAAATAAAGAAAATAAAGGTATTGTGTTCATCTGCAACTAAAAAGTAAAAAAAAAAAAAAAAAATTAAATTTAAATTTAAATTAACACTGACCAGTACCAAAAGAAAATTCACTTCCGGAAATTACTCGTCTTGTAATTACTTTGTCAAAACGATCTGCTCCTCCTCCCGGGCGCCCTTCTTTCCTTACTCACACAGAGCACATAAGTCTTTCCTTTACCTCTTCGGGCAACATCTCTTGTTCTTCTGCTTGAAGATACATCTCGTGAAGTTTTTCCCTCAGTAATTCCATTTCGATCTCATTTACTTGGCTTGCACTCAGGTAACTTCCTGTTTCGCCTTCATACCCATCTCGCTGATCTTCCTCGGGGATGTGAACAGCCCAGTCAGACGTCAACAACTGTGGGAGGACGGCACAAGCACGCGAACTCGTTTATATATTTATTCTTTTTTTTTTTTAATTTTTATTGTTGGTTGTTCAAAACATTACATAGTTCTTGATATATCATATTTCACACTTTGTATATATTTATTCTTAAAATCGATTTTTGTTGCCTTGTTTTGCAGCGCTGGGGATGGAACCCGGGCCTCCTGCATGCTAGGCAAGTGCTCCACCACAGAGCTACACCCCAGGCTCACTGAAGGGATTCGATGCTCAAAGAATCTGTAATTGAACATCATTAACTGGATCTATTTTAATAATACAAAAGCTTCCAGTCCTTCGGTACTATCTCCTCTGCCATTCTAAAATTTAGTTTAGGGCTGGGGATGTAGCTCAGGGCACTTACCTAGTATGCATGAGGCCCTGCATTTGATCCCCAGATTATAGAAAGACAAAATTTAGTTTAATAAACGTCAAATTCTATATGAGTGACTGGGCTTCTGACTCCTTAGTTCTGTACACCAGAACTAATTTTTTTTTTTTTTCTTGTTACTGGGAATTGAACCCAGGGGCAGTTAACCACTGAGCTACATCCCCGGCCCCTTTTTGTATTTTAATAGAGACAGGGTCACACTGAGTTGCTTAGGGCCTTGCTAAATTGCTGAGGCTGGCTTTGAACTCGCAATCCTCCTGCCTCAGCCTCCAGAGCCACTGCACCCAGCTCAGAACTGATTTTTACCTGTTCTATTCTGGAGTATACTGCCACAATCTCTGGAATATTCCGGAATTCATTTAGAAAATTTTGGATTTTTATCTGAAAGTCTCGGAGCCATGTAGACGATACTTTCATTTCTGAAGAGTGCATGATCTCGTTGCGACACTTAATCACCTATAGAAAGATAAAAAAACAAAATAAATAAATAATTATATAGCTTCAAAGTCAATGGGGGTAAACAGAGATCTTGTGGCTCCAAAGAAAAACTGCAGAAAGGCTTTGTTAATTACAAAATCAGCAAGTGTGGTCTGGGGGCAAGGGGTGGGGAGGCAGAGCTTTCTTGGAACCACGCATATAAATGTCTCATCAGCACAGCGGGCATGCGGCCCTCCAGCCGCCAAGTCAGATCTCTATTTCATTTCTTCTTGCCCAGAGAGCACATATCAAAAAGTCAAGTCACTTCACAAATTGAAATGCTGTCAAGGCATTATGAGATAACCCGAGTGAAGCTGGCCACACACAATAATAGGGACACTGGGAAAGATGACAGAGAGACAGAGTGCAGACTGGCTGGCTGGCCCATCTGAAGAGGAAGCCTCTATTCAACTCCCAGCTTTTTGCTACAGGAGCTACGAGGCTGGTGGCACCAGGCCTTCTGATTTTTCAAGAGGAGCTGGAAATTAATATTTTTTATGACAATTAATTAAAATTGTAAAAATAACAACTAGGCAAGACAAACAAAACATGAGAGGCATCATGCCATCTGTCATGTGCCAGCCAGGTAACAACTCTTACAGTTTTGTTTGGCCAGAGGGCTCCAGGATAAAGAGATGCAAACGGGGCGACCATGGTTCTTCCTGTTCCCTAAGCCTTTAATGCAGACACCCAAGAATCTAGAAGTTCCTGATAGGACCTGCAGGTGCCTGTGAGTACTCTCGAGTCTTGAGGGGATGTTCAACACCCTGCCACAAGAATAATGAACTAACCAAGGAAAGAAACAAAAATACGCCTACAAATATCCTTAGCCTCTGCAACACTGGGTCTGCCTGGATAGTTTACATTTCTCCAAATCTCTTAACTTACAACAACCCACGGAAGGGCAAGCATATTGGTTCTGGGTATATCCACAGACTGAAGCAGACAATGCGAAAATCTTTTAAATATTGTTGGAGTGCCAGGAAGTTGGGTCAAGGGAGTTTCCTGATGTGGAAACCATGATGAAAAGAAAATCAACTTTTGCTTATATTTTAAGAAAAATGGCGCTCACATATTAACATATAATTCACATAAAGTCTTCCACTTTCTTGGCAAAAAGATATCAAAGGGGTCAACCGGTGTGACAGGTCTTTGTCTCTGTGAGGTCATAAAGAAGTCTTAATCCTTTCAGTTGCTGCCACACTGGCAAAATATACAGCATCTTCTCTACATATCATAAATAATCCAGTAATGCTATCTACTCTTTTCAATGACGCTCAGAGAAAAAAAAAAAAAAAAAAAAAAACACGTGTGAGAGTTGTTATCTGGTGGATGGACTAGAGAAAAAGCTAAATCTCCCAGAGGAAACCTGGCAAGCACAGTGATCTGACGCCGTTTATCCATCTGTGTTCACATTTTCTTCAGTGCTATGTAATGTGGTCTTGCAACTGTTTAGCCAATGAGATTCAGAAAGGCAGGATTCAAATGCTGGCATATGACAGATAAGATGATGCCTTTTTTTTTTTTTTTAATTACAGTCCTGAGGATGGAACCCAGGGCCTTGTGCACATGCAGCAACTGCTCTACCACTGAGCTGCACCCTTAGATTTTCCCCCCAATACAGAAAATTACTTTGCTTCTGTTTATGGCAAACAGGGAAGAGAAATCTGAGCTGTATCCATTTTAATAGCAAACGTTACAGTAACAAGTCGCCAAGAAACTTTAATTAGGGAGTACTAAAAGACTAGTTCTTGATTGCATTTACATGAAGGTTCTTGGACATCACACATGAAACGAGTGATGCCAACTTTGGACTGAAGTTTAACTTTCTTTGCACACCACTGTTCTGGGGAACAACCGTGCTATACCCACGTTTGCCTTAGAGTCACAGGGTGTGTCTCACAGCTGGCCTTTGCAGTCCCCACCCAACAGACTCAGTGTATGGTTTGGAATCTAACAGCTCTTACCTCTGTGACTTTCTTTCGATCAACCACAAAGTGATCGCAGGAGTTGATGAGACTTAAAAGAGCAACTGCATCGCATTCCTCGGGGCCTCGTTTATCTGCTAGTCCTCGGGGCATGAAGGCCTGTCCAGAGAGGGAGGTGCAAGAGGTCTCCGAGCCCCTCCAACTCTAGGAGCTGGCGAGGCAAAGTTACCTGCCTATTTCCCAAGCAAGGACTGACATTCTCCTGCACTCTGAGGTTTCAAGTTAGAGACTCAACAAGTGAGAAAACTGTCACAGCTAAGCCTGAGCCAAGGGCAATAACTGAAGGGCCGTGCTGTCCCTCTGCTATTAGATTCACCTGACATAGCCGGGTTCAGACCTGTCTTAATGGAGCAGAAGCAGAAAGGATGGTAGAAGGTACCTTTTTGCTTTTCCTTACTGAAATTTCAGTGCTTGAGTTGTTAAAAAGGATTTTAAAATAATAGTTACTCCAAAGTGGACACTTTTTAAGTGACTTGAAAATTTTCAGTACAGTTGCTTTAAGAGTCTGGGCTTTGGAGCGTGACAAAGCTAGTTTAAATGCCGGATCAGTCACTTGCTGGCTGTGTGACCATCGGTAAGTTTCTCATCCTCAGATTCCTCGTCAGCAAATGAAGGATAACTGTCTTCATCTACCTTGAAAGATGCTGAGAGAATTGAGTGCAAGCAGAAGATGACTGCAGTGCCTGGCCTGGCACACGGTGACAGAGGCCAGAAATACTGGCAATTATGATGTTGATGGTGTGAGGTGAAGTAGGACCTGCACGGGAGTCACAGAGGGAATCCTAGGATCTGAGATCCTGCATGCACCAGAAGGCCTTGTTTTAGCAAGACCTTGCCTCCAGCAGGAGTTTATGGCATGGGCCACAAAACTTGGGCATACTTCTCTCCTGAAATGTTGCCAAGCTTACATCTGGATGCAACTACTTTCCCAGGCTAGGACTCTCAAGGGTACAGTCCTGCCAAGGGACTAGAACAGATGATAAGTGAAAAAAAAAAATCACTCTCAATAAGAGCTCTAACTAAAAGTAATCTCCACCAACACAAACATACTTCAATAAGCAAGTAACTGCCGCCTCCTACAGCGTGGCTTGGAACTGTGCTCTGACAATGCTGGTGGTGAGTGCCGGGCAGAGTCAGGGCTGCGCTGCTGCTGGCAGGGGAACTGGAATTTTTAATTAAGAACTCTGTGTCCACTGAATGCCCCCTACAAAGGTACAGTGGCCAGTACCACCACCATATTTCTATGTCTCCATGGCCACTGACATGCCAACAACTCTGACAGAAGCTCATCACAGATGCTACAAAGATGAGCAAACAAGCAAACTAATCTCAGGCAGACTAAAGCAATGCAATGGAAGAGAAGAAACTTTGCATTTTCCTTTCAGCAACGTGGAATTAAGCAAATTAGAGGGGCTTTAGTTGCCTCCAAACCAGGTCTAGTTTCTCTTTTCCATTGTAAGGCAGGTCCTGTCTGGCCGTTCCACATTACCATTTTACTTTAGTAATTATCTCCCCACCCCTGAACTAGAAGCCTCCCTCCCCACCTGTGGTCACTTTGCTGATAGGAGATGAGGCTAGAGAAATGAGCAGGGCCAGATCATGTGGGGCTCACTGGCTCTGGGTAGAAGTGGGAGGTTTATTTTAGGGCTGTCGAAAGCCAACCAAGGGTTTTAGGCAAGGGCATGGGGTGACTGACTGAATTTCCATTTGAAAATGGCCCGCCCTGCCACCTGGGCCAACCAGAGGTGCCTAGAGAAGCCCAGAAGCCCAGGTGGGAGGCCTCAATTAGAGTCCAGGTAGGAGACAGGTATGAGCTGTGATGTGAAGATGGAGAGGAAGAGGATTCCAAAAGTATTGTGTGGGTACAAACAAGGATATTTTTTCAAATATTTTATTTATTTATTTATTTTTAGGCAGACACAACATCTTTGTTTGTATGTGGTGCTGAGGATTGAACCCGCTTGAGTCACATCCCCAGCCCCCAAAAAAGGATACTGAAAGGGAAAAAGTCAAAATAAGATTCTAGGAAACTGTTGGTGTGAACAGGGGTTGGGTGGGGGAGTCTTTAGGATGGGAAGGCAAGGAAGACGGCGAGTCAGCTAAGCAGCTGGGATCCATGCCCCTGCCCCTCAGAATTCCGAGACAGAGCGCTACAGGCAGAAATATGGGAGCCACCAGCGTGAAGGCAGTATTCAACTCCACAGGCCTGGCAATATCAGAGAAGAAGGGGACAGAAGAGGTTCACTCCTATGACACCAGGAAGACAGAAGAGCAGCCAGGAGATAGAAGGCAGGAAAGAAAGATGTCACAAAGCCTGGAGTGTTTTAAGAATGGCCAGGATGGGGCTGGGATTGTGGCTCAGCAGTGGAGCGCTCTCCTAGCACGGGACGGGGGTTCGATCCTCAGCACCACATAAAAATAAAGGCATTATGTTGTGTCCATCTACACCTAAAAAAATAAATATTAAAAAAAAATGGCCAGGACGGGTGCAGTGGCGCACACCTGTAATCCCAGTGGCTCGGGAGGCTGAGGCAGGAGGATTGTGAGTTCAAAGCCAGCCTCAGCAATTTATCGAGGCCCCAAGCAGCTTAGCAAGACCCTGTCTCAAAATAAAATATAAAAAGGGTTGTAGATGTGGGTCAGTGGTTAAGTGCTCCTGGGTTCAATCCCCAGGACAAAAAAAGAGAAACGAGTAGCCAGTAGACAGGTAATGCTGCATGCCTCAGAGGTAAGAAAGATGAGCTGGAGAACTGAAGGCCACAGAGGCTCTAGAGTGAGTTCATGGGAGCTAAGGAAAGGAGAATAGACAACACTGTTTTTGAGAACACCTTCAGGAGAGGCAGAGGAATGGGGATACAGTTGGAAAGAATGGATCAAAGGAAGCTTTTTTCCTAAATTTTATTTCTAAGTATTTACTCAAGTGATTTTTAAAAATAGCTTTATTGAGATAGAATGCCCCCATCTAAGCATACAATTCAGTGGTCTTTAGTATATTCCCAGAGTTGTGCATCTTACACCACAGTGAACTTTAGAATATTTTCATGCCCTCAAGAGAAACCTCATATCCATTAGCTATTATATCCATACCCACAGGCCAACAAACATTAATTTACTTCTGTCTCTATAAATGTGCCTAATCTCAGCATTTCATATAAATTGGAATCATATGGTATGATTTCTCTTAGTATTGTTTTCAAGATTCATCCATGTTGTTACATGTATCAGTGCTTCGTGACTCCTTCTGGCAAAATAACATTCCACTGTATGGATTCTGCTCATCCATTTGGACATTTGGGTTGTTTTGACCTATTGCAAACAGTGCTGTTATGAACATCTGTGCACATATTTTTGTGGGGATGTTTTCATTCCTCGAGTATGTGTGGAAGGTAGACCTGCCAGGTCATATGTTAACTGTTTGATCCTTTCTTTTCTTTTAAGAAAAAATTAAATAGGGGCTGGGATTGTGGCTCAGCAGTGGAGCGCTCGCCTAGCATGCACAGGACCCTGGGTTTGATCCTCAGCATCACATAAAAATAAATAAATGGAATAAAGGTATTGTGTCCAACTAAAAAAGTTAATTAAAAAAATCAAATAAACCAAGGAGATATTAAAGATACTTGTACGGTGATGGGAAAACGCTAAGGGGGAAGAAGAGTGGACAACCAAAGGCTCAGGGTCTTTGGGCAGGTGGGAGGGGATAAGATCCAGTATATAAGTGGAAGGAGGACGACAGGAGATACACCCTCCTTTGTAGCAGAAGGAAGTAAGTGATGTACCTGGTACCTGGGGAAGATGAGGTGGTCTGTTTGGGGACATCCATTTACTCCATGACATGTACACAGGGTTAGCAGCTGGGGCGAGTGATGGATCCAGAGTGGGAACTTAGTGAGGAAAGGTAGGAAGAGTAGTCCCTAGGGAGAAGAGGAGCCAGGCCACTGGGGTCCTGATCCACAACCCTGTCAGCTCTTGTAAGCCCCCTCACCAAGCAGAAGCAGATAATGGTGTCATTAGGGCTAGAGTTGGGCTGCAAGGGACTGATTATAATGATGGGTGATGGGAAGAGCCAAAGGCAGGCAGGGGACCAAGGTTGCTGGGTATTGTGAAAGTAATGGGAGCCTCAAAGAGGTAGTGGTATAAGGACAAGGGGTGGGGGTGGGAGAGTTTGGAAAAGTGTGCCAAAGGCAAGCAGGATGTTAAGACACTGACCCTTCCGGTGCCAACAGGGTCCATCCAGGGTGTGAGGATGTAAAAGGGAGGCTGAAGTGGAGTGGACCAAGGATGCTAGAATAGGGAGCCTAGGAACTAGAAGATTTGTTTTGGGGTACTGGGGACTAAACCCAGGGGTGCTTTACCACTGAGCCCCATTCCCAGCCCTTTTTGAGGCAGAGACTTGCTAAGTTGCTAAGGCTGACCTGGAACTTGTGATCCTCTTGCCTCAGCCTCCTGAGTAGCTGGAATCACAGGTGTGTGCCACCATATTGGGCTCCCAGGAACTAAGAGGATGGGATCAGAGAAGGAAGGACTGCAGGTGACCAGCAACAATGAGGATGAAAGAGCGGCATAAGCAGGTGGCATGGGCTTCAAGGGGATTTTGAGACTATGAAAACCGCAATGAAGATTAAACAAGTGAAGCACAGTCACGGCCAAGAGTAGAGTATTGTTACCTTAAGTTGTGTGTGTGTGTGTTTTTCTCTTTTCTAGGTAAAAGAAGTCGGCAACTCCGTGGCGGCAATAAACAAAATGGGGAGGAGGATGTAGATGTGGTAACTTTACTGGTCTCCAAGTCTCAGGTCATGGACACAGTCCAACTCCCTCCTTTTTAAAGGTTAGGGAGCAAAGGCTGGCCCAAGGTCACACCTGCAGCTGGGCCGGGCTTCCTCTGCTTCCCAGGAAGCAGACTGGGTGGGAGAAAGTTTCTACTTCACTGAGCTGGGTTTTGGTTCATCCTAACAGACCCAAATTGCCTAGACACTAGGCCCTGGATAATCAATCACTCTGCCCTTGTTTTGGGGGCCCAGGCTTCAACACAAGACTCACGAGATGCCCGCTGACTTACCTTGGCTACCTCCCAAGCGTCCACGGGCCAGAGGCCCGGCCGGCAATTTCCCCAGTGCACGTCTCCGTTCCTGTTGATGTGATGTCTCAAAATCTCCCGTTTCCACTCCGCGCACACCTGACACTGCGGCTGAAACTACAGGGGCCGACGCTAAGAAGAGCCCAGGAGAGAGGGATGGCACCTGGGAATCCGAGCCCCGCGGAGGGAACGGAACACTGCGCTCCGGGACAGGAAAAGGAAGGGGAAGGGGAAGGGGGTGGGGAGGGCTGGTTTAGGCCTCGGGCCACGTGCTCACCTGACGGGCACGCGGGCAGCACCGCGAGCCGCCGCGGCAGGTGGCGCTGGGGCTCAGGCCGGGGGCCGCGGCGAGCAAGCCGCGGTGGAAGGAGAGCACCTCACGGCCGACGAAGCCCTGCAGGCAGCTGCGCAGTAGCAACAGGCAGTGTCCGGCTTTCACCCAGTTCTTGTACTCTGCGCAATTGAGGCGCGCGGCCAGCTCCGAGAGCACCATTTCCCACGCCACCCAACGGGCGGGGCGGACCGCAGTGCGCAGGCGCAGGCGCCTGGGAGGCGCCTCAGGCGCAGGCGCGGTCCCGCCCAGCAGCCGCCGCATGCGCAGGGAGGAAGTGGTGGAGCGAGGCGCTGCGTCACCGACCCCGGGGACGGAGCTATTTTGCTTCCGGGACACGTCAGGTAACCGCTATTTAAATGTTTGGTGCTTGCTAATGCAGCCTCAGCCTGAAACCCTTTAGGTCCTCTTCTCTGTACCCCCAAAGTGAGACCCTGCCAGCTCCCATCGACTTGCTCTCTTGATGCACAGGTTCCTGTTTTAACTCTATCGTCGAACAGTGTAAAGTACTCAGGAACACGTCTTGAATTGTGTATCCCTTCCGTTATGCAATTCTAGAAAGTTAACTGTTTCCTAAACGCACGGACTACTGTAGCAAATCCAGACGTTAATGAAACGCTGGCTCCCTGCACCGTGCACCTATTTTGCGCCCGCGGTGTGCCAAGGTGACACAAAACTCAAAAGCTATACTGGGTCACCAAGCAAAGGTAGACAGGGCCTGGATTCGGGAGGCTGCACAGCCCCAAGCTGGATAGTAGCGTCCTGAAGCATAGGGCAAAGGTTACATTATTCAGAGTGCACAAAACAGTCTGATTTAAGTTCCAACTAAGTGCCTAGGAGGTTAGAGGGCATCAGATTGTCAACTCCAAGTGACAAGAGGTCCTGTCAGCTTTAGCTGCTTTTAGTGAATTTCTTTGAGCTTGGAAAAACATGTCTAAATTGTTTGTAGTCAAAAGGCTCTGAACCACCAGGCGCGGTGGCGCATGCCTGTAATCCCAGCAGCTAGGGAAGCTGAGGCAGGGGAATCGCTAGTTCTAAGCCAGCCTCAGCAAAAGCGAGGCGCTAAACAATTCAGTGAGACCCTGTCTCTAAAATAAAATAGGCCCGGGGCATGTGGCTCAGGAGTGCCCTGAGTTCAATCCCCGGTACCAAAAAAGAAAAAAAAAAAAGGCTTTGAAGGAACTAGTGTGAACAACTGAAAACCTTCCCCTGATTGCATGGTTCACAGCAAGAGGTACAGTGTTTAGAAGCAGCAGCTCTGGACTCAAAGTGCCTCTTTGAGTATATTAATTAATTAATTAATATTAATTTCATCCCAAGTTAATTTACTTCATTTCTTTAGGCCTCCATGTGTCATCTGTAAAAGGATATTGATACTTACATCCTCGGGTGGTGGTTGTGGTGGTGGGGAGGAGTGTGGGAGGATTGGGATTAAAAGCTCACTGAAACACTTAGAACAGTGCTCAGATAAACTTAGTAAATATTAACTATTATTTTGTGTTGACCTAAATATGCCCTTTCATCAATCAGTTACATTCGTGGGTAAGGTATTTTAATAAATGACCGGCCACTTGTAAGTGGAAGCAATTTATAGAAAATTGTGAGCAGATGATGGTGTTCCTGGAGTGCTGGCTGGCCTCTGCTGTCTTAATAACCTTAATACCATATCCATCCTAAATAAATGCAAATCATACCCTTTGACACATTTCCATTCTGTTCATTCCACATCAAAACCAAATGAAAATTTCACAAGAAACAATTAAATCTACATTAACATTTTTTTCCTTTCTGTCCCTTATAAGTTCTCTTAATTTTCTGTGTATTTATTTTATATCAAGAACACTTGGAGCTGGACACAGAGACACACGCTTATAGTCCCAGCTATTTGAGAGGCTGTGGCAGGAGGATCACTTGAACCCAGGAGTCTGAAGCCAGCCAGGGCAACATAGTGAGACCCCGTGTCTTGAAAAAAATAAAAAAAAGTAATGGACTTTATTTCTTTTGGGGAGAAAAAACATGAAAGAAAGAAACAACTTTTATATTGAAATTGTGTCAGAACTCAGAGTAGCAAAGTTATACTTCCTGAAGTTATCAAATTACGCACAGTCCAAAGACTGTTGGCATCCCATAGCCAAACAGGTTATTGTGTTAACTGCAGCAAAGTTATTAGTGGTATAGAAATTCAAAATCATGTATATTTTTGTTTATGCTTGCACTTAGCTCACTCAGTTAATTTTCAAAGGTAAGGTTCAGCTCCTGCTATTAATAACTTGGTATAGTCTAGTCCAGTTTTCACTTTCCTCCTTATTCTAAAAGTACTTCTACCCATTTTGAAAGCATTTCTGCAGATGGAAAAAAGAAGGTAACAAATTAGGACAGATTTCTTCTTTCAAAATTAAACTAATACTAAACCAAACTACAATCCAAAACATCTTCACCAAAATTAACTAGAGAGAGTTGGTAGTTCTCTGAAACTTGTACAAATTTTATTTATTCATGTAAATACTAAAATCACATTGAAAAACACCTTCAAGTTAAGTCCCACACCACCTACTATGGAAAATTACTATGGGCATCCAGTCCCTTTGATTGAACGTGGATAACAAATGAGGCAAAAGACATGGTTTGTGATGAAACTTATGATTCAAACACTAAATGTTTTCAAGCTTTAATAAAGTATATATACCAATTCCAAGTACCAAGCATGATATAAAAATTCAAATTCATGGATTGACTCTTAATAAGCATCAAAAGCAAATTCTTTTCACTGAATCCTATCTTACTCTTGCACAATGCATTCAAAGATGAGTTACGATTAGGGAAAAAAGTGTCCATTGAATGCATCATGTCTAAAAATGCAATTAACATTTCAAAACCACACTTAAAAGGGAAAATGCCTGAAAAGTTAACTCTATTAATAAAATTATTTGAAACAATGTTATCCTATGGATAAAAATACACTTCTTATATATACATGTAGATTTCTACATGAAAGAAGGGATTCAGTCCCAAACAGAAAAGGACTGATCCTTGATAAAGACATCTTAGATTGCCAAACTGATGTGATTATCACTCTAAGGAGAACTGAAAACAAAGATTAAAAAGGCAAGTTAAAGGAAGGATAAAAGTTTAGTCACCTACTCCTGAATAGGGGCAGAGTTGGGTGAGAAGCAGGAGATGAAGGCAGAAGACATAGAAATAAGACAAAGAAGGCTTCAACTCTGACCAGAAATGAATGGAGAATCAAGCAAAGTTGAGAACAGATATGATATACAGTTACAGTTGAGAGGCTTGAAGCTATAATTTGGCGGTTATACTTATAGAAGCCCAATTATCTTAAAATGGAATTAGACAAAGCATCTAAAATTTAATGGAGAGCCAGTATTAGAGTGACCAGATAACTCAGCATGGCGTTATCATTTTAAAAACTTTTCCAAATCACATCAAGTCACCAGAAGATCTCTGATTCAGATCATGTTCTCTGAAGCTGAAAAAGTCCCGGACTGGGAGAGACAGTGAGGGTCTCCAAAAAGAAACCTTGCTCAGATGCATCAGTACCAGAAACTCCACTGGACCCTAGAGAGGCCCTGAATCTTGGACTCTTCAAAATGACTGGACCAGGTTTCTTCTAAGTAAAACATCCTACTGTTTTGTGGACAATGAATTGAGATTGTTTAGAACAACCCCAATTTTGGTTGGGAAGGCAAGGAGAAGCGAGATAAAGAAATGTCACAGAAACTTCATGCAAAGGTAGAACATTAGAGTTTTTGTTTCCTAATTAACGCTGTACACACAAGTATCCTGTGATGGAATTTGCCTGAAAGTTTCCGTATCCTCAACAGATGAGAATGATTGCACTGTCTGAGATCCTTGATCAGTGCAAATCACTTCCTCTTCTCAAAGACTAGGTTCTTTTTCTGTTTTTCACCCAAATCCTACACTGAAAGACAACCAAGCTGCTAAATATTATCACCAGTCAAGTTAGGCATGATTGAAGAAAATAAATTAACCTTGAAATAAAGAAGATGTTTCTGGTCAAACTTCAGACATATCTGATTAGAAATTACTGGCCCCACCAGGTTAAAGATGAAGGGAGGCCCTAAGAAGTCTAAAGAGCTTATACACACACAAGTGAGTGTCACTTTTTTTAACCTAGTTTTATTAAATATTGCTTCTTTGGGATGTGTTTATAACAACTCCCAGAACATTTTCATGTAAGGATTCAAAGCGGTCATATTAAAATACAGCTCCAATATAAAGTTTATCACAGTTTTACAGTATTCAAAAATGACAGACCTGCCTTAAAAAACAAAAATCAAAAAAAGGACTATTACACCCAAAACATAAGAAAACAATTAAATAAACAAGTTTGGCATTTTCATAACTTTATAGTATAAAACAGAATATTAAATCTATTACTGGCAAGCGGACACTCATGAATTACCTAATTTGAAATGTGTCCCATTTAAACACACTATACAAGTTCACTATACAAAAGATTGAAGGTCTTTTTGATGAAAGAAGTGCACCCTGAAAATTTTTGCCAGTTTAGAATATTTATCTCTGAAAATCAAAAAAGTCCTTTTCCTTTTTTTAAACTGAAGGCTGAATTCAGACTTTTTTGTGTTGTTTTGTCTCATTTGTCAGCCTTCCTGGTTTAAAAACAATAGTGTCTATGGACGCCCACCAGGGGGCAGTGTAAGATTAGCCATTAAATCACGAACAGCTGCAAATATTGTGCATTCACCTGCAACAGAGAAAAATGGTCATTAGCTATTCGCAATACAGGAAAGATGATGTTAACACACTGGTGGGGGAGAGGGGAATTAAATATAAAATTAGTAAGAACTTAAAAGAAAGACTAACTTTTTCACTGTTCAGATTATAGAGGACTAAATTGTGGTGTTAAGAACTAGATAATATTTGGTTTGGGATCCGTTTTGTTCTCAAGAGAGAACAGTGGGAAAGTCCCACTTAGGTATGAATTTAAGAACATACACCAAGGGTTCTATAGAAATAATGTTCCTCTGGATAAGCCTTTAAAATTGAGCTTTAAGCTAAGGTTTAAGGCTTGTGCATTTTGAACCTAGAATGAAAAGATCAAGTTTATACTTATGTATTAGTTCTAATTTCAGTGGTGTCCCTCTAATGTTGCATTAAAGGCCAAATAAAAATGTCTATGACAGCACTGTCCAACAGAACATTGTGAGGATGGAAATGTTGTGTATGTGCACTGTGGCTACTGAGCCCTTATAACACAGCCACTATGACTGAGACTGAATTTAAATTTTAACTTAAAAGGTTCGTTTTCATTAGATTGTCACATCTAGCTAACTACAGTTATATTGGACAGTGCAAGTACGACATCTATTGGAGATTTCTCCCAAATTTCAAGGAAATGGTCAACTTCTGGAGTTCAACATTAAAATTCAATTAAAATCAATTAGCAACCCAAAGAAGAGATTTTTCTTAGAAACACTTTACCCCAGGAAAGTGACAGGTGTGGGAGGAGGGCAGAGGCTTAAGTAGGGCATACCAGCAATTTAAAATTAAGATTTGTTTGTGGGGAGGGGGCGGGGGTACTAATGGCTCATTCTATTGATTTCCCCCTCACCTCTCACTTCTTGTAAATATTACACATATTAAAAATCATAAACCAAAAGCTGGTTCCTGTGCACTAGAACATGGTCTGACACTGTGGTGGCTGAAAGTGGGAGCACTGAAGAACTCATGTGAATCATGGCCTCTGGCAAAGGGCAGGATGTGCGGTGACCCTGTGCAAGTTACTGCCAACCTTCTCTCCAACCACTGGAGAATCAAGGCACAGAAAGAAGGAAATCCAAGGTTTGTCCAGTCAAAAGGGGAAAACAAAAAGGAAAAGAGAAACACGTCTACAGTATCTAACCAATTTCATAAATAAAAAAAACAAAATATCTCACCAATTTCTTAAATAAAAGAATTAAGATATATGTATGTATGTGTATATATATACATATATGTTTGTGTGTGTGTGTGTGTGTGTGTGTGTATATATATATATATATATATATATATATATATATATATATATATATATAATTTTTTTAAAAAGTACTTTCATTGGTAAGTAGAAAATCTTGCTTGATCCAACAGGATCAAAACATTTTCCTTTTCATTTTAAATTCCACAAGACATAATACATAAAAACACATAAGATAATGATAGCCATCTGCTTGTGAAGGAAGGGTTGTTTATTATCAAAGTTCTACTGGGCTGGTACTCTGTGAATTCTAATGGCTTTGAACTTTGACTCTTGAGGGCCTATTTTTAGCTGAAAGAAGAGAGAAGTCAAAGGATGAAAGCAGAAAATTGTAAGAAGTGGAAGAAGTATCACAACAAAAGAAGCACACCGTTCTCTACTGCCCAGCGTATTCCTTAGAAACTAAAGTGAGAACTTGCCTGTGTACAATATGGGGAAACAAACGGTTAAAAATATCATCTCATGATTCCTAAAACTGTGGTACCTAAAAATGTTTCAGAGAACAACTTTCCCTCATTTACCATAATTTTGTTAGCAAACTATGCTGAGATACAGAGGACTTCCTTAATATTAGAAATAAGCAAAATTTTCATTGATATTTTCTTAATATTAGAAATGAGCAAAATGGAAGAAAAGTTCCCTTTGCTGAGCTTCATGTTCTGTAACCGCAAATTTAGCACTGCCAGGAGTTACGTGTTAAGCGTAGGCTACTCCAGTATGGAAGGGACCTCGTTTATCTTTCTAGAAGCATTCTGGTTTCCTCGGAAATGTTCAGTTTGAGAGCTTCATTGTGCACTTGGTGAAAAGGTTCACTTGCACCCACCTGACACTTATATAAGAAGCCCAAAAAGCAGTGATGCCATTTGTATCAGCTTTTATTCTTCACAAAACATTTAGAAGATACAGAACTTTTAATGAGAGTATTCTATTCATGATTGAACCATGAAATATGAGAAACCAACATGCATTGCAACTTTGTGATGTACAGAGTGGCAGATATTGATGGTAGGGCAGGAATTCACAGCCATGGAAAATTCTATCATCCTAACCTAGGGCTTTGTGGCAATGTGTGCTATAAATACAAGCTTCTGGCATTAGCAATTGGGTCAGTCCCAACAGTAGATCACTAACAAAAATAAAAGTCCAGGCAGCAGAGAAATGGACAAAAATGAAGAACCAGTGAGAAAGGAAGACAGCGACAGGCAGACATTAAGAGGGCCACGGCAACCAGAGCTCTACTTCTAGGGACTGGGGTGTGGGGGCAGGGAGGAGAGGAGAGAAGGGATGTCTCTCAAAAGAACTTTGATAACATATATGCAATAGAACATCGTCTACTGGTCATGTACCTTGTCGCGGTGGATTCATCTCTGCAAACCTCTTCAGAATGTTGCTGACCATCATGGGAGCAGCAACAGAAGAGTTCTGCTGTCTGGGAATGTCTGCCTGCTGAGTTGTACCTGAAGCCATGTCATAAATGATGGGAACTATAATACTAACAGGTTCTTGGGGAGGGACCGATGTTTTCTGAGTTAGTTGAAGCTGTAGATACACAAAGAGAATAAAAACAGAAGGAAATAAAACATCTGTCTCAATTTTTCAAAGGTCATATCATTTACTCTACTTTCACATTAACTAGCAAGGACCAGAAAATTAAATATGATAAGAAAACTGACAACTGAATATTATGGTTAAGGTGAAACTGTGTCATGCAATTACCTAGTGGAATACATTTCTATAGTTACTAAGGGAACCAGGATCCCATGAAGTCTAAACGGACAATCAAGGGACCTGGGCCTCTATTTGGCAGTAATGAATGATTCATGCAGTTATCCAAAAGTTGCTCAGACACCCCCATCTGGCACTTTTCTCAGAAGATCTGTACATACACACAGATGCTGGGTGGTACTTACAAAAAATAGCATTTTGGATTTCAGCACCACAGCAGGTGTCCCAGGAGGTGCAATGGGCGGTGCGCTGGGGGGAATCGTCAGGCAAAACTGAACATTCCACTTCAGCTGTGTTGCCTGGTCAGGAAACTGTTTTGCAAAAAGAAGAAAGAAAAAGAAACATCATGATAAAATCATATGAACATTTAAAATCATACTCAAGGAGACTGAAACAGAATTTCACTTTACATCCAATTGTTAACAGAACATAAAGCGATGACCTGCATTTTTTCAAAAGAAATACAGATATGAAACAACTGAAAAGTCAACTCTGAACTTGTGTAATATGTTCCCTGTCCTTCCCTCTCACTTCATTGGTTCCCAAAGCCTATGGATTCAGCTTCCGCAGTGTCTCTGATACCTGACCTATTCCTTTCTTTTTTCATGAAGGCCACCAAACTCAAGGATTCATTACATCTCCCACGGTTCCCTAACAGTCCCTTCCAGTGGTTGCCTTTCCCAGTCTATTAATAGAATATGTCAGTTACATATCCTGTAGTGTGATTCTTCTAATCAAGTTCAGAAATGTTTAGTGACATTTGCTGACGAGTGTATTCAAGGCCCTTCTTTTTATTTTTTTGATACTGAGGATTGAACTCAGGGGCACTAGACCACTGAGCCACATCTTCAGCTCTGTTTTGTATTTTATTTAGAGACAAGGTCTCACTGAGTTGCTTAGTCCATCACTGTTGCTGAGGCTGGTTTTGAATTTGCAATCCTTCTGCCTTAGCCTCCCCAGCAGATAGGATTAAAGGTGTGCACCACCATGCCGTGGCAGCTCAAGATTCTTAACTGGTGTCAATCTAGACTTTCTAGTTCTGCTTCCAACTCCTTCCCTAAACAAACTAGTCTATGTGTTAATTGCAAATCATATCTGCTGGTACCTTTTTTTTTTGGGGGGGGGGGACAGTACCAATGATTGAACCCAGGGTCATTTAACTACCAAGCCATCCCTGAACTTTTTTTATTTTTTATTTTAAAACAGAGTCTTGCTAAGTCCTCAGGTCCTAAGTTACTGAGGTTGGTCTCAAACTTGCCTTAGCCTCCCAAGTCGCTGGAAATACAGGAGTGGGAAATGGTGCCTGATCCCCCTGGTGTTTTCTTAAACATATATTTACTCCTTTAAAAAGTCATAGATTTCTTATTCACATAAATAGTTGCTATAGTCCTATCAGATCAGAAGCCAAATGTTCAGACTATTAGCAAATGACATTGCTTCTCAAATATTCATAGTAAAACACCAACTAAAAGGAGGAATGAGGCATTAGAGTTCCTCAAGTAGACACTGGAAACATTAAAACAAGACTGCTATAACACTGAAAAAATTATAATCAGCTGCCACCAGAATTCCATCTATATAGTTGTAAGAAATAGTTAAACCTACCAAAAGTACAAATGTAAAACTAGGAAAAATATTTATAACTGGGTAGGGATAGAGCTAACTGGTAGAGTGCTTGCCTAACATGCAGGAGGCCCTGGATTCCAACCCCACCACCACCACCACACACACACACACACACACACACACACACACACACACACACAGTTATAACTAATGTTTCAAGGGAGTAACTTCTGTAATATACACAGAGCTCCCACAAATTAGTAAGAGAAAGACCCAAAATCTAAAGATCAATAAAACTGTTGATAATGATGTGGAAAGCAGGCATTCTCATAAATGGCTAGTGTGAATATAAACTCACATAACCTCTAGAGAATGATCTGGCAGCGTCTATCAAAATTATAAATATACATATTCTCTGAGTCAGCAATTCATGCAAGAAATGGATCCTACAGACATACAAGCATATCCATAAAAAGGCTCTCTATTATGGCCCTGTTTGTAATAGTAAAATATTAGAAATCACTAAAATGACCGAAAGAGAAGATTGCTTAGCCATTTTAACACATTCATATAAAGAAATGCTAAGCTTTGTTTAAAAAGGAAAACACAAAGACACTCTTTATGTATCGATTCGGAAAAATCTCCAAGATTCATTCAGTGAATTAAGCAAGACAATATGTCAAGCTTGATATTCTGGAAATCATTTCCACCACAAATGCTAACAAATATTTGGAGTAGGGAGACATCATTTTAAATGCTGTTATGGGTTGAACTGAGTGCCTGAAAGATATGAAGTCCTAATTCCTAGTACCTGTGGAATTTGACTTTACTTGAAAATAGGGTTTTTGCAGATATAATCAGGTAAAGATGAGGTCATTAAGGTGAGCCCTAATCCAATATGGCTATGGTCCTTTGTGAGAAGAAAAAAGAGATACACACAGAGATGCACGGATTGCAGTGATAAATGTACAAGCTAAGGAACACCAAAGACAGCTGGCACCACCATGCTAAGAGAAAAGCACATGACAGTTTCTTCACTAGACACTTCAGAGAGGGCATGGCCCCATGGACACTCTGATTTACGACCTCTTGCCTCCAGAGCTCTGAGAGAAAATTTTTATTTTTTTTTATTTTTTTGTGGTGCTGAGGATTAAACCCAGGGCCTTGTGCATGTGAGGCCAGCACTCTACCAACTGAGCTAGATCCCCAGCCCGTTGTTTTAAGCCATTCAGTTTGTGGTGATTTGCTATAGCAGGCCTAGAGAACTAATACAAATGGACAGAGCTATGCAGAAGGAAAAAAAAAAATCCACAAAGACCAATACCAGAGCAAGAGTAGATATCTAGTGCTCTAAAGGGGGCTGCTGCCCATGCAGCCTCTGCTGTCTGTGACTCTGCATTTCAGTCTCAGCAGCTATTCATGGACACAAAATCCATGACCAACAAAGGTGGGGAGTCAGATCTTTAAAAAATTTTATAACACATAAATTAATGTTATATATAATATTTCATAATTAAATGGGGAAAAAGTACAAAATAGCATGTGTAAATGTTATTGCTTTATTTAAAAAGTATATAGGAGAGATGTATTGGCTTTTATGAATGGACTACCTCTGCAAAGAGAGGGAGCCACTGAGAACTCTGGTTGGACTCTAGCTGGACAGGGATGGAGAGTGAACTTCTCACTATATTACATTGTCCTGAATTCAAGAGAACAGAATTATGTCAATTGGTCAAAGATAAATAAAATTTAAGTTAAAAATTAAGAATTAAGGAGAAAAATGGAAGAAAGTACATAAACAAGTGAAACTTAATCAACGCTGCTCCCACCAACTCTAACCTCCTCAAACAGACCTTGCTAGAAAAGCACGCGTTTCTCCAGAACTTACCAGTTCTAACTTCATAATATGCACACAGTCCCTGAGGATGTGCGTAGGTGCTCCTAACAGCTTCGTGAAGGCTATTAATGTATTGGCTTTAAAAGGTGGGCCTGCAACCTGTCGGGATAAATAAAGCTAGTTATTCTTCATTCTATTTGACTTCTCTGTTTCATCAATTATATTAAAATTATGCAATAACACATACTCGTGTTTCAAAGAATTTCTCCAAAACTTGAAGTTCATCAGGTTTCCACTGTCCTGCGTTTTCGGGTGTCACTTTTAGCTGAAGGGTCTGGTTGGTTTTGGGACTAAGAGCTACTCTGCATTTCAGGGCGTCAGTTTTAAACATGATCACTCCGGGTTCATTGGAATTTATCAGTTGCAGCTGCAAAACAAGAAGGAAGCATCAAATTAATATGAATTGTTTCAAAGAAAACCAACTAAGTAAACACAGATGAGAAGAATGAGGTTCAGAGAGCTGAAAGCTTATGTTGATTTTAAGTGGCAGAACTCAGGCTGGGTCATAGGTCAGATGATTACTCGTTTAAATACTAATTTGTTCAAATTATGCTAAAACTTTTATTATTATCCTTTTTCCAAATCTGATATTTTAAATATTCACCAGTTTGACTACTTCATTAATACATAAAGATATCAATAGTAAGTAGAAGTAACTAACATGTTTTGAAAGCCAAGACATTATGCAAAGGGCTTTTTCATAAAATATATCAAATTCCCTCTACAGTTATTAGTCAGATTGATATTCTTCTTTTTTTTTGGACTGGGGATTGAGCCCAGAGGTGCTTAACCAATGAGCTACATCCTTAGAAGCCCCCCCCCCCTTTTTAAATTTCTGAGACAGGGTCTTACTATGTTGCTGAGTCTGGCTTTGAACTTGGATCCTCCTGCTTCAGCTTCCTGAGTCACTGGGATTACAGGTATGCACCACCACGCCCAGATGATAGATACTATTATCTACTTTTACCAAAAAGGTAAAAAAAATTTGCCCAAGCGCATATTAGCAGGTGATATGGCCTGGCCACAAACCTAGGCAGCCTAACTCTAGAATTGGTGCTGTGAATTATGAACTATCTTGTAAGGGAATCACCACGGGATCAGATGTCTTTTTCTATAAACGCTTTAACTAAATTCAATCGTTCATGCATTTTAAAAGGAGATTCATCCTTGTGATCATAAGTAATTTCATTTCAATGGAGACTCAGATTCAAAGTCAGCCTGCCTGCAAGGGCACTCTCAAGGGCAGTTATTCCTACACCATTCTCTGCAAGGTCATATCCTCTGAATACTGTGGTGACCTATTTGTAGGTTCATGTTAGTCCTGTGCCATGGAAGTCACAGCACAAAAGATTACGAAATGCAGAAACATGTTAACACAAAAGAAAACAGAGTGCATTTTTAATGCTAGGGCAGAATGAAAAGCATAATTCTAATAAGCTAGTTAAAGGAGGTGTGAGAAGCATCACTTTAGTTCAGATCCTTTTCTGCAGGACAACTCTGCATTCTGCTTTTGACAATCACTACTGACAGGGTTAAGAGGTACTCATACCGTTTCTTGTTGAATAATTCTTTGAAGGTGTCGTCTCATGATGACTGATCCAAGGAATCTCTCAAGTGGGGAACAAAGGTAACTACCTGCCAGGCCGGGCACGAGACCTGGCGTTGGAGAGGGCAGCAGTAAAATGTTCAAGGCACTGTGAGTGAGGATGGTAGGTATGGACGCCGCCCAGGAGCGCTGAGGTAGTTTGCGAGGTGGAGGCATGTTTGTCGGCATTGTTTGGGAACCTTTGGGGAAGGAAAACATGTCATTTCAGTGACAAATACATACTATCTTTTTGTTTCCTGTTTTGCTTTCATTATAAATCATTGTCATTCTAAATCATTTTGGACTGTTTTAGTTACTCCTTGTGGTATTACAATCATTTATTAATTTCCTGCTAGCAAAGATGGTCATAATTATTCTCCTTCTGTAGCCAGGCTCCTTGCAAGTGACTTTGCAGGAACTCCTTGAGGGGTGCAGTCTACATCTCCACCTGGAATCTGATTGGCCTTGCAACTTTCTTTTGGCCAAAAGAATGCAATGGAAGTGACACTGGCCTAATTGCAAGCCTAGACTTATACTTACTTCCTCTCTTGGAGCCCTCTCCAGTCACCATGTGAACAAACTTGTGATCCAGCATGAGACCACACAGCCAGCGGAGGCCATCTCAGGCCAGCTAGTCCATAATGAACACAGTAACTGACCAAACACCGTGAGCGAGCCCTATGGAGCTTGGCAGCCTACAGAATTGGGAGCTATTGTATGATTGTTATTTTAAGTACTAAAAGCTGTGCAGCAAAAGCCAAGAAATACACTGGTATAATTCTTCTCCTCTGTGTTCATTTGTATCTTAAGGTATTGTCTATAATTCAACATGGCAGCTAACAATGCAGCGGTCATGACAGAAATACTGGGACTCACTTTCTAAGGCTTCTGGAAAAGATATCACCCCTTTCTTACATTTTGCCCGATTCTGCAAATTAATGATTGTGAACAGATTTACTATGTGGATAAAGTTGAAGCTTTTAGGTATCCTCATTCAACAAGTAGGTCAACCTTCAAGTGTGAGGATGAAAATAAATAGGCCATTTATTGGTTATATTAAAAAAAGAACATAAAAATGTTGACCACACTCACTTGTTCCAGCTCGAGGGGAATGAGAAGCATCGGGAACTGGAGAATGTAGTGATGGGTTGGCGGGTGACATTCCAGGCAGACGTGTTGCTGGTGAAGGGCCAGACACTTGAGGGGACCCTGGCCAGTTCCCTGCTCGTCCACTTGGTGACACCATAGTGTATGGGGAGCTAGGGTCAAGAGTTCCTAAAAGAAGTAAACAGATGGTTCTCAAAACCCACATCTTAATAACCCAAAATTAGGTGACAGCATTTGAATCCTCAAATGCTGATTTATTTTTTCTTTCAATAAGATATTCCACTAAAGCTTGATGTTTCTTAACATGCCATGCATGAATCTCTATTTTATGTAGTTTATGTATTTTTCAACTGGATGGATGGAAGAATTTAGAAAAATATGTCTAAGAAAAGATAAAATTTACCTTCACATGAGCTTCTTTCTACATCATGTAAGACATCACAATCTACTTTTTTTTGTCACTATATGTGCTTGAAAATACTAAGCCAACAATCTCGAAGCTCCTTTAAGGAGAGAAATATTTTATTTTTAAACTAACCCCTAACAAATTGTTTTTTCATTCTACTCAGAGATGGACAAAGAGAGGGAAAGTTTCCATTTTCTTTCTTCAGCAAAGGCCCCCTTTACCAAAACATGAACTGAGATACAAGTTCTGAAAGCAGTGACTTCCTGAATAATTTATAGTTCATCCTAAAGATGACCTTTGACACATTTATAGATCTTTGTCACCAAGAAAAACAGAAGACACTTCTACCTTACATGTCCGCGAGTAAATGGTCTTTACTTTAGAAAGTGTTCCACTTCACCAGTCATCGAAGAAACACATAGTCAACAATAAGATCCCCCTTTTCACCTATCAAAATGGCCAAGACCTTTTAAAATCTTAACACCCGCCCGTTGGCACGGATGCAGGACAACAGACAAGAATGTATGATGCTATAGGAAATTCGTACACTTTCCAGGTGAGCAATTTGCAATGTTTCAAAAGCTTTAGAATTTCTCAGACCCTTTGAGACCAAGATGTCACTTCTAGGAATTTATTTTAAAAATAATCATGGGTGTGGGCAGAGACAGCACCTTTATCTTTAACTGTAAAAAAAAAAAAAAAGGAAACATTCTCAACATACAGTAATAGGATAGCAGTTCAATCATGGTATGCCCACGCAAGAAATACTATGAAGCCACATAGTACAATGCTGTAGAGTTATTACTAACAAATACTTGCACAAGTATTAATGTAAAATCACAGGGGTGTGCAGCTTAAAAACTGAGGAAGCTCTTTATGTTCTGGTATGATACCATATTCATGATATATTGAATGAAAAAAATGAACACCCTACAGTACGCTGCCACATGTGTAAGAGGGATACATATTTGCTTGCATATGTACAAAACAGCTCTGCAAAATTATCAGAAAATAATAACACCAGATACCTCTGGGAAGAGGAACTAGGTGGTTGGTGGAATAAAAAGGAAACATTTCACTGACTACCTCTTCTGTCCTTTATTTGAATCCATCCAAAAAGCATCTTTTGAGTTATAAAGTTAAAAAATTAAAGTCACAGGCTGGGATTGTGGCTCAGCGGTAGAGTGCTCACCTCACACGGGCGGACCCGGGTTCGATTCTCAGCACCACATAAAAATAAAGGCACTGTGTTGTAAATTTGTTAAAAAAAAAAATTAAAGTCACAAAGCAATTCATATTACCATTTGTGGGGGAGGTGTGGGGGGGCGGAGAAGCGGATAGGTAGGGAGCAAGCAAGAGCCACAGACAGGTGAGAAGGCAGGAGAGCAGGAAGTACACAGGAAGGGTAGAGCCAGGGCAAGGTGGGGCGCAGAGTTCAAAGCAGAGAGGACCGACTGGTCATTCATTACCTCTGTGTGGTATGATTAGGAAAAACTGATTTTCTCCTTAAGCAGTTCTTTTGCTATTTCCTCAATAAACAGGCACGGATTTAGCAATAAGGAAATTTACTAACAAAAATTACTTTCATGTCAAGCTCTTATGCTATTAGCGATTTCTATGTGTGGACTCACCATGTGGACTAGCAAAACTGGCCCCTGGTCCTATTGAGATTCCATGCGAGGATGGGGGAGGAGTTGGAACAAATGACGCTGGTGATGGGGCTCTCAAAGCCCCACTGGGGGAGCTGGCGGCATGCAGATTTCCTAATAAAGGAAAATAATTATAGATGATCTTGCAGGACACCTTTTACGTCCTGTCCAAGGACCCCGAGTTAAAAATCTCCCTAAAGAAACAAGTAGTAAAGCTCCCATAAATAATGTAATGAAAAACTAGAAAGATTTCATTATTGAAAAAGAGAGCTCAATTCCATGGGCCCAAATTCTAGTTCTTATATTGACAAATTAAAAAAAAAAAAAAAATCCAGTGTACTTTTTACTCACTCAACGAGTAGGCATGAATGCCAACTTCATGCCAAGCACTGTTCTAGGCATAGGGGATGCAGCAGTTAACAAAAGAGACAAAAATTCCTGTCCTCATGGAGCTTATATTCTAGTAGAATGAGAAAGATAAACATGTATGTCAGGTAATAATAAGAGCTATGGAGAAAAACTAGAGCGAGTAAGGGGACAATTTCATGTAGTGGTGGAGATGAGTGCTGTCCTGTATATAAAGCTGAGAGAAGACCTCTCTCTCTAAGGGGGCATGTGAGCCAGACGGGAAGAAAGTGTAGGATAAGGCATGAGGACATCCAGGGATAAGATATTCCAGGTAAACAAAAGAGCTAGTACAAATGTTCCAGAGGAGGAAAGAGTTATGTGCAAACGGGAGGCAGCCAGTGTGCTGGAACCATGAGCAAGGGGCAGGGGAGAGGAGCCTGGGGTAGGCCCAAACCACAGAGGGACTTGTAGGCCACTCTAAGGACTTAGGGTTTACCCCAAATTCGTGGGAGGCTAGTGTGAAGCCTGGAGCAGAAGTCCTGAACTATCTCCTGTCATAGCTGCTATGGGGAAACAGACTAGGGAGCAAGGGAGAGGTAGGGATGAGAAACCAGTCAGAGGCAACTGCCGTAACCCAGGTGAGAGAGGACTGGTAGTCGAATTCTGGGTAAAATCGGACAATAGAGCTGACAGTGACTAAATGTGGATCTGAAAGAAACAGCCAGCCAGTATGAGTTTCCATGGTTTGGCCCAGGAAACAGGAAGTTAGAGGCTGCCATTTTCTAAAGCCGGATGTCTGTGGGAGGAGCAGGACTGGGCAACAGGGCAGCGGGAGCTTAGTTCCAGCTCTGCTGAATTCCAGGTAGCTTCTAGACTTTATATGCAAATGGTGAATAGACAACTGGAAAATAGAGGGCTACAGTTCCAGGGTAACTGGAGACATGAACTTAATATTAATAGTATTTAAAGCCATAGGATTTATTTTAATTTAGGATTCGAAGTGGGAACTATGGCTACCCAAACTATTGAATGAACACAACATTAAAATATTTGTTACATTACCATCACTATCTTAAACACCAGCAGGTTTCAAAGCCTCTACCACAATTAAGAAAATTTCAGGTTTTTATATTCCCAAGTACCTAAAGCAATATCTTATCCTCAGAAAATACGTTGATCAACTTGATTAACCTTATTTAGCTATATGCTCTGGACAGGAGATTTAACTTCTCCATACCTCAGTTTTTCTCCATAAAACGGGGTTAATAACAGGACTTATGCCACAAGTTTGCTGTGAGGATTAAATGAGTAAAGTGCTTAGAAAAGGGCTTGGCACACAGTAAGCACTATATACTTGTCTGCTAATATAATGATTTCAAAATTATTTTCCCTTCTTCCTATGAAAAAACCATTGCAACACACACCCTAGAAACACAGTCCCCTAGGGTTCTGTTTCTGTATCTGCCTACTTCCTCCCTAGCAGTTCTTTCTTTCACCATAGACCACTAGTGCTCCTAAGAATTGAGCTCACCCACCCACTCAGGCTTCAATGACCCTGGACATGACAATAAAAACTTCAAGTCTTCATCTATGGTCCCATCATCTCTCTGATGGGCCATAAGGCCTCAATACAGCCAACTGCCTATGGCATGTCATATCTTAACTCAGATGTCTCTGGGAACTTACAAGCAACAGGTTCCAGAGAAACCACCCCCACATTGAAATCTGCCCCTCCACCAAGCTTACCCCTTTCAGTTATGCAAATTGAACCCCACAGGGCCCTGCTTAAATCCAACAATGGATTTTCAAGGGGGAGGGGTGCAGGCAGGCATCTACAGGAAATAACAGTCAAACCCCTGCAGAATGCTCAAAATGCTCAAAAGCATGACTAACCCCTTTTGTTACACTTAACACACCTGGTATTACAGATGCAATCTATTTATCTAGGAATCTAAGACAGAGGAAGCAGGTCACATACTCCCTCCTAAAAGGGGGGAGGGTTGAAATATTTTTTGTTAGATGAAGATTTTTAAAATTTCTTTTCTTTATTTTTAAACCATGCTACTGTAGTAATTTGAAGAGCCATGAGTGGCTAAGTGTGACACACATAGTGGGGCTGGGATGTGTCAGGACTGTGAGTCGCCTGGATGGTGCTGGGTGTCAAGTAGCTCAACATGGACAACAAAGATCCTGAATGGGCTGGCCAAAGAGACAGGAGGCATGTGCTGGGCCAAGACTAAAGACCTCCGGGAATTCAATTCTCCTAATACCTCTAAGCAAAATGGTTTATATTATTCCCATGCAATTAGCTGGTTAAAAACAAGTGATATCCCTATATTTCTTATCTGCTGGTCAATACAAGTTTCTCATATATACACTTATACATAAATGAAAGATTTTTTTTTTTGTATTTTAAAAAGGAAAAAGGTGCACACTGCAAAGTCTGCTTTACAATGTGAAAACTAAAAAGTGAAAGCATTTGTTGGATTTGTCTCTTTTAAAAACAAATCAGTTCTATGTTTGTCCTGTTTTCTAATAAGCTAGAATATCTTCAAATGGCAATGTATTCTTTAGTTGACCAGACTGATATATTCGAATTAAAGGATTTTACTACACACATGCTTTTAAAAATTATTCAATTGCTTATTACATCCCACATTACATGAAATTTTGTATGCTGAAACTTTGTGTTGAAAAAACATCATATTTTGTATCATTATTGATGCAGAACAGATTAAGTATGGAAGCTGGCAGGCAAGGGGTCACCCGCCACAAGAAATCTGATACCCATCTTCCTTGCTAGCTAAGCTGGCAAGCAGGGCCAGTATCTGGCTCCCTACTGAACCCCTAGCACCAACTGGCCCCTGGTACAGAGAAAGTGCTCGGGAGATTCCAATGAATCACTGAATCAAAAGTAAAAATTTGTCAAGCACTTTTACAGCGCACTTCACAGTGCTGCCGGCAAAGCCATTTTGTCTAGACTAACAAGATGTGCACCTCCTAACTCTGGGGCCTGAGGAGCAGGCATCCTTCACGGGTACTAAGGCTTGGAAAATGGAGTTACTGTAGAAGGAAGCTTTGTTTATTTACAAAACTAGGTAGCAGGGCAGTAAGTGACCCACAGGCCTCAGGTTGTTGACCTCTGATAGAGATCATGTTGTAATTAGTACCCCTTGGAATTGTGCCATAAGTCTGGCTCTGGATGACAATGTCTCCACTTAATTCAAACCTTTTAAAGTGCTCCTGAACCATGAACACAGATTTTTACAACCTTGCTATAATGAATGCAAGGCATGTATCGAGCCATAGACTAGAAAGGGAATTCTCTCTGAAGCCTGAGGCCACATGCACAGTTCTTCTCTGTGTGTGTATATATGTGTGTGTGTGTATGTGTGTGTTTGTGAGTGTATGTGTGTGTGTTCTGGATTTGAAGGCTGAACATGACAAGTGAATAAGTAATACCTTACCTGGAGACTGTGTGTGCATCATAGAGGGAGACTGATTAACTGTGCTGTGATAAGATGTGGGGGGTGAAGTAAGAGGATACGCGCCTGATGTTCCTGGCTGCTTTGGAAATGGCTGAAAAGAAGAAAATTCAACGTTGATAAAATGGCCGACTCTAGATAATATAAGAGTGTGGCTTTCCTCCACTATAGCTACGGTATTAACAATTACACACTTCACTGGCTACCGAACAGGAAATATGACATATGAAAATGTCCCAAAAAATACACAGTCTTTAAAAACTCATTCAAAAGGTGTTTCAAATAGCAACATCCTCATTCCTGACCTTGCAACATCACCACTTCTATCCATCTAGGTTATTTTTTGCCCGTTTTGTCTACCATATCCATATCACTGATTTATCTCTACCATTTACCAACACTTCATTGCATATAAGGCGTGTTCCTACACATTCTCAGATCTCTGAAACCAGAATATAATTTTCAACACCTGGAATGTCGGTTTAATTTGCAGTGTGTTGTTGTTGTTTTTAGAAGCACATAAAAATGCTGCATCCTATATTTGGTGGAGTTTAGAGTCAATGAAATACAGTAGTTCAACCCGACCTCTAGTTACCTTGATCTCTAGTAATAAAAAACCAAGGATAATCTAATTACCTTCCTAGTCTGATGTTTTAAATTGAGGTATAGGTTACATATAATAAAATGGATAAATGTGAAACATATTGGATGAATTTTTTTTTAAAATGTTAACTACCAAGATCAAGACACCGAAGACGATTACCTGCACCCAAAGACCTCCCTATACACCACCTGCCAAATCTCTTTATTTTCTCCCCAAAGATAAGCACTGTTCAGACTTCCATCAGTCAAGTTTAGCCTTGTTTACGTATTTCATAAATATACTGAATGTCCTCTTTGGTGTTTGGCTTCTTTTAACATTATCTCAGCGAAATTCATCCAGTATGTTGCAAGTAGCAGTAGTTTATTCTCTCATTTCTGTAACAAATTCCATTGTATGAATAGACCCCAATTTATTCATTCATTCTACCATTGCTGAATGCTCGAGTTGTTTATAGTTTTTTGAATGTTGCTGCTATAACATTTTTGTGTTTTTTTTGATCCGTTCCAGTTGCATATATACCCAAGAGCAGAATTGTTAAATCAGAGTTATGTATATAATGTTTAGCCTCAGCACCCTGGAATACTGCTAAACACCACAACAAGGCAGTTGTAGCATTTTACATACTTCCTGGCAGTAAATGAGAGTTTTAGTTGCTATTAATACCAAATTTTGGCACAAATTATTGATTGTTTTTCTTAAAGCCATTCTCTGTGGGTGTAGAGTGTTATCTCAGTGTGGCTTTAAATTTGTATTCTGTGGTGCCATGAGGTTTGACTATCTTTTTTGTACATCTGATCATTTGGACATCCTCTTTTATGAAATGCCTTGAATATTTTGTTCATTTTTAAAACTAGGTTGTCTTTTTTTTCCCCCTTTCCCTTATTGATTCTTCCTTAACTATTTGAAAGAAATTATAGAATTCAGGCTCTCTAATTCACAAGCTACAAAAATCATACATTTGGGGGTATATTTTATCCAATAATGCAGAATGTACCTTTCTTTTTTTGAGATTCAAATAATGCTATCTTATAACTAAAACTATGACGTTCCTAAGCTTTTATATTTTCTTCCTTTTTCATGGACTAAAAGTATGTTTTACGAAAAAGAAGAAAAGCTACCTGCTCGCTTCAAGTACATGAAACCCTTTATGAACATTTTTTCTTCCTGTCTTATCAAAGAGATTAACAGTTTACAAATAAGAATATAACATAGATATCCAGTAAACAAAAAGGAATTGAAAACTAAAATTGTTCAATAAAATGCTCAATTCTTAAAAAGTACCTAGAGCCAAAGAAACTAACTAAATACATTTAGCCACAGCATATGAATATTATTTGAAAAGAACTCTAATTGGTATTAAATGCCAAACTTTTTAATTTAGCAATCAATGAAAAAATCTACCTACAGGTTGAATATAGAACAAGAAAAAACAAAATTCCTAGAGCTTTCACAAAGTGACAAATTTTTCTAACTTTTTTGGAACATCCTAACTTTTTCCCCACCTAACTACTTCTAATCCTTTTGCCCTGGTTTATAACTATTTTCCTAGATAAAAAGCTCATGTTCAGTATGAAATGCTACTGGTACAGAGACTTTTCAGCAAAATCAGAATATCAAATAAACTAGCACTGTAGGCTCTTACTGTAGCAGATAATGATTTCTAAATGAAAGAAATCCTTACAAAAAAAGCCAATGAGCAACATATCTGGGAGAGGGAGAGATGCATCATGTTCTCTATTCATTCCCCAAGTAACACTAGCCTTGCTATGGCTATGGTCACTAGCCAGCCCATCATAGTGACATCTTTCCCCAAGATGTGGCTCACCCCCTGCCACATATCAAGACAGGAAAGACCTACAATGCAAGAGTGTGGTTTCCACAAGAAAAAAAGGTCCTTTGGCATCTGCCGGGCCAAGGCATTTTCCATCCACCATGTTTCAGCATCCTCGGAGGACTAGCATCTCATCTGAGTCAAAGTCAACAACAGCCCCACACCTGGGCTACAGAGAGGCACTCATGTGGGGCTTTCATAAATTTTCCATCATTTTCATGAAGGACAAGAATGGAAGCAAGTACAAAGGAGAAAAGAAACCAAAATAGCTGCCAGGAACAATAAACTTTCTAGAAAACCCTCCTTCTGGTAAGAGTCTGGTACTCTGTCAAAGATGCAAGCACTGTAAAGTTGCAATCACTAAGTGGCCAGACTAGAAGCTAGCCCATAAAAACAATGAGTGAACTCTCTACACAATGCTGGTTTTAAGGACTGCTGTTTCAAGGAGGCTTCTGGATGAGAAGCAGTGAGCTATTTTGTAAACCAAATCTCAAAGATGTTCCAGAGTGTCTTACCTACATGTCATGTGTTCACATATGGCTAAAAATGGAGCCACTGAAGGCTCCAGCCTAGAGACAGGAAACCTCTGCGTAGTCACAATGAATCTTTTCCAGGCTAAGGAGTCACCCAGGACTACCAAAAGGGTAAAGGATCACTGGCCACCCTCTATTTCAGGAAAGTCAGCGTCAGAACAAAGGCTGGTTTGAAGGCCCATTCAATTCCCAGACATGTACAGGTGATAGCACAGATCTGAAAGTTTTTAAGATTTGATAACATGGCTTATCCAAGGGGCCTGAGGACAGAACCCTTGAAATCTGTACACTTATCTTTGCAACAGTCTCTACTGAAAATATCTCACTAGACATCTGACTCTTCTGTGCTTTGTGTGTGTGTGGTGGTACTGGTGAGCCTGGAGTACTGTATCACCGAGCTCCATTCCCAGCCCTTTTTATTTTATTTTTGAGTCAGGGTCTTGCTAAGTTGCCCAGGTTGATCTCGAACTTGGGATCCTCCTGCCTCAGCTTGCCAAGCAATTGAGATAACAGGCCTGTACCACCATGCCTGGCTCTGTGCTCTAACAGCTATCTTTCAAGACATAGTAAGGACACTTGCCCAAGGATCTCCTGAGATCTTGCAGAGAATGTTTCCATCCGTGGAATCACATCATTTTAAGTGCATGAATGGCCCGAGTGTCTGAAGTTAATACTTTTACTAACACCATTCACTTCCTGTCACTGAGAGCCTCCTCATCTCCCTCTGTCACTATTTTTCTTAAGGACTGCCCAGCTATCTGAGGCCCACAAAGGATATCCTTTGCTTTTCTTTTTTTTTTTTTTTTTTTAAATATTTATTTATTTTTTAGTTTTCGGCAGAAATAACATCTTTGTTTGTATGTGGTGCTGAGGATCGAACCCAGGTCGCACGCATGCCAGGCGAGCGCACTACCGCTTGAGCCACATCCTCAGCCCTATCCTTTGCTTTTCAATAAAGAATCCCTGATACCTGTGCAACCTGTGACGCTATGCAAACTGACACCATCTAGAACTTGGGAGGCATTACCTGTTGCTGGGGTGGTGGCTGGAGCTGTGACATTAATGAATCCATCATATCCCCTCCTATAGGAGAGGGGGGATTATCATCCTCATTTACGGATCTTCTTCGAGCATCCTGATTGCTGTCAACGAACATATTCAGGAAAGTCTACAGATACAAACAAGAAAAATTTAGATGACCTGACTTTACTAAAATATTTTTAATCATTTAGATTAATTTAACAGAAACAAAACATATCATATCCATCCCTGAAAACTATTATTAAGACCACCTGGAAGAGAGACAACCAATTTTGGAGGGGTGTAATTGAGGAAAATAGTTAATAACAATAAAAACATCTAAGTGAAAAAAATTATAACGAATTAGTACTGTGCAAGCACAAAGTTGAAATATACCCTGGGCTGGAGGGACAGCTCAGTGGAGGAGCACTTGCTGAGCACGTGCAAAACCCTGGGTTCCATCCTCCAGCGCAGCTTTTAAACAAAAAAAAAACCATCCTCCAGAACCTCTTGACACTAGGTCAGAATATTTTCTTATTAACTTCTGACCCAGAAATGGGGGAAAAATTAAAAGTTGTATGTTGGCCACCTAAGTAACTTGCAAAATTTTCCATTTAGTCAGAGTTCTTCCTTTTTAAGCTAGGAACACTGAAGGAGAATTCTTCCAACTTTGGGCTCTTTAAACCATATGATTTAATCTTAAACCATCATGTGCGGGCAACTTTGTTTTATAGAATATGTCACCCAACAATTAATCAAGGCAACTGGAATTTGGGTCCCAAGCACAGATTTTTTTTAATACAGCCCACTTTGCCAGTTTTTTTTTTTTTTTAAATGTAGATCATAAGCTAAGCAGAATCATCAAAGGGCTAACAAAAGTACACAGCCTGACTTTAAATTAAAAATAATGAATTTGCAGCACACATTCATCTTCTCTCAATACCCTACTAAAACTTACGAGGGAAAAAAATCTAAAGCAGTAAGTTACAAAGACAGAAAGAATGGGAGAAGAGAAAAAATAGCAATACATTCTGCAGGATGTGAAGCAGATGGCTGAAATATCCCATGCGAGAAAGTCTAAGCAGGCCGCAGGGAAAGGCCAACAAGCAAAGCTATTTCCATCCAGAACCTCAAGACACGTTGGAACTGGCAACAACAGAGACCTCTGGAAATGGGGATGCAGGTGGCACTAAAACCAGAAGGACTGGGTGAAAGTCTCTTTAAGAAACTCTGAAACTCCTCCAGACCCTTGCTATTCTCAGTGAGCTCAGCTGATATCCACCCTGCTGGAGGAACTCTGACTTAGGGAACTGCAGGATCAATGGAGAGGAGCACCATATTAAAAATGGGGATTAAAGTCTGCACAGTGAAAGTCAAGAGTACTAGTTTTCTTCTTCTTCATTTTTTTTTTTTTTTTTTTTTTTTTTTGTGGTACTACAGATTAAACCCAGGGCCTCAAGCATGCTAGATAAATATTCTACCACTGACCTACATCCCTAACCCTTTTTTATTTTAGTTTGAGACAAGGTTTTGCTAAATTGCTCAGGGTAACCTCAAACTTGCAATCCTCCTGCCTAATCCTCTTGAATAGCTGGGATTATAGGCTTGTGCCCAGCATTCATCTCTCATTTGACCTCGCCCAAATTAAGAGCTAGACGTATACCATTTATTCAGGAGATCTGGATACTCACATCTTGGTACTCATACCAACCCAATAAAAAGACCTAAAGCTACTGATATTGGGAGTTTCCCTAAGAAATGGCCCAGGCAGGTCATCCTGTAATGAAGATACAATCTTACCCTTAAATAACAGCAGAGTTAAAAATCACTTAAAATATGAAGAAAGACACTAACATGAAAGAGATTAAACCACACCCCCACACACAAAAAAGAATGGAGATTATGTGGGAAGAGAAGAGGTAAGGCAAGATAAAGTAGCTATATAAGAACATGATGTCATAAAATGAACATTTAGGAGGAAAAAATAGCTTTGAACATTTTTTTTAAAAGATAGCAAAAGAAAAAATCTTGACGGAAAAGGAAAAAAAAAAAAAAAGGATTGGAAGATGGGCTGGGGCTATAGCTCAGTTGGTAGAGTGCTTGCCTCGCATGCACAAGGCCCTGGGTTCAATCCCCAGCACCACAACAAAAGGGGTGGGGGGAATTGGAAGGAAAAGAAAATTTTCCCAGAAACAAAGAGGTAAAAACAAAAGGTAATAAAATTAGAGGGCAAGTCTAGGATGCCCAGAATAGTAGGGTTACCAAAAAGAGCTAATAGAGAATAGAGGAAAGAATCCAGAAATAATACAAATAAATTTCCAAGTGCAAAAGGTAATAAGTTTTCAGATGGAAAGAGCCCACTCAGTCACATAAGGTTCAAGGATTAGAACAGCATCAAATGTCTCAATCATCACAATGGAAACTAGAGAACAATGAAGCAAGGCCTTCAAAATTTTTACAGAAAATGACTGCAGCCAGAATTCTGAACCTAGCCATTCTCAATTAGATGAGGGTCAACTGAAGGCGCTCGCAGCAATGCAAAGTCTCAAATAAGCTCCTGTGTTCAATTTAACCTACCATGTACCTTCTTCCAAGAAGCTAGTATAGGAGGTCTGCCAGCAAACAACAAAGTAAACTAAGGCAAAGTAAACCAAGGTGGGGTCCCAGGCACAGGGCTCGCAACAAAAGACAGAAGTGAAGAAACTGCCCCCTTCATCCTGTGACAGATTCCTATGTCACAACTCTGTAAAAAGGCCTTGAAGTGCTACCAGTCCAAACTGGAGCAGGTCAGAGAACTGTGGAAGAGATATCTTCAAGATGAAACACACAATGTATTTGGTAGAGTCTGAATGCACCAAGAGGAAAGTTACATAACTGGGAGACAGTTTAAAGCTGAGTTAGTGATAAGTTCAGAGAAAGCTCAGCCAGAAAAAAGAACCAATGAATAGTTCCAGGAAAATAAAACATTGAGCAAGAAAGGAAAAAGTAATAGTAAGCTGTGGTAGAACAGTGTTCATATAGTCCTAATAATATGAACACTAAAATGATTGAATCATAATTACCATCCAACCATATTTCAAAGACAGAAGGGAAAAAATGCATTTATGTACTTGAAGCAGGAGGAAGGGATACATATGTACATATGTATAAATAAATAAATAAATAAATACATAAATCCTCCTTTCCCATGGTAAGAATCAGATAATGACCCCAAAGGTGAACAAACAACACTGTAAGCATGCTATTTAGAGATATGGATATAAATTCCAAGAGAATTGTGTCTAAAGAGCAGGAAAATAGCAAGAGTGGGTTGCAGAAGACTATTTTTCAAAATAAGCCTTCTTGAAATTTTTTTTTTTAACCTTTGGTGCTGGGGATTGAACCCAGGGCCCCACGCATGCTAGGGTAACACTCAACCACTAAGCTGCATCCTTGGCCCACCTTCTGGAACTATTTGACTCTAAACTATAAACATGAACAACTGAGCCATCCCATGAGAATCTCCAGCAGCTGTGGCACAGGATGTCACGTTTGGAAGGCATCATAGTGGAATGGATGATGAAACTTTTCCAGTAATCAATGATAAAGACAACTTTTTAAATTTCTTAGTTTCAAAGAGCAAATATGGCGTTCTTCGTCATCTTCCACCTTATTTGTCAGCGGGTAAGGAAATAGAGAACTTCTCATCACCTCGGACACATGGGCACAGCACTTCATCAGAACTTTCAGCTCCCTCAGAAAAAACTTGCAGAGATGATGACTTAACATTGATATTTATTAAATTCAAACAGGACTTTGTCGCTTCTCCCCATTATTTCTCTCTCAAAGAAATTATTTTAGAGGTCATTTTTAAGTTGACTATGTCATACTCTAATGCTTAAGTCCATTACCTTTAGCCCTGGTGCAGGATAAAAACCTTCAACTAATTTGCTGTTATCAAAAAGACTATAGGCACCATCCCGTATTGCCACGACACCTCGACTCCGGCAATATATGTCAATGCAATACATGTTCCTGAAGGCCAGTCTGATGTGGGTGGACGACTGTGGCAAAATGGAGAAGCACTGGTAGGCAGTGTTGGTTCTCTGGGTCAAGCCCAACATCGGCACAGTGGGGAGTTTGTTGATGGCATTTAATGGAGCCTGAGTGTCAAATAGTACCTATAAAGAACAAATACAGTGAGAGAAGACAGTTCCTGTACAAGTGCTAAAGCCTCAAAAATTTCAATATATAACTGTCAAGAATAAGACAATGTATTTCTGTAAACTAGCCCTGGAAAAGAACACAAACTAGATCATATTTCCGCTTTGATCAAAGAAAATTCCCAAAGAACTGTTCAAGATATAAAAGACACAGGTAACATTCAAATCACTAAAAACAAATGATTCCACGTGATTTTTTGAGGCGTTTTGCATGAGAAACTAACTGCCAAAGTTATATTTTATATTTTAGACAGAAAATAAAACTTGAATTACCTGTAATAACTGAACCACATTTGGTGTTTTGTTGAACATTTCTTGAAGCTGATGGAGAATGGTGTTGTGACAGTTACTGCAACCTGAGTTTGGGCCAACTGTTCCCAAAGAAATGTGAAACTTCTGGTGGATGGAATTCCACTGGATACTAATCTATATCAAAGAGGTCGCACATTTCAGAAACTGGGAAAGTTATGAGTCAAACACAGAGTAAATTGTTAAAAAGCAAAATGCCAAAGATCCAAATGAGACATTTTTTGAAAATTAAGTGAGATGGGATTCAAACTTCAGATGTGTTGTTATTGTGGACCAGTATATCCCCTGAACATGCATGTATTACCTTCTTCTACTATATAAAATAAAAAGAGAATATGTTAAAGCAATAATTTTGATTAAACTTTATTTGATAATTATCATTAGTGTTTCTCATTTTCTATTCTTCCCTTGAACTAAAGGAAAAGTCACACTCTTGGTACCATGAACTACGTAGCACTGTTGTAAAAGAGAAAGAAGCCACCTCCAACACAGATGCATTTAGTTAATAGACTTGAAAACACTCAAATGATTTCTGATATGACTTGATGTGAAGAAGGCCCAGAGAAAAGCCAGCTGCTTGAATTTTTACACTAAATTTCTAGGACTTTACATATGGGGAGGGAAAAAAGTAAAAAACTAGAATACAGAGAATACCTTCAAAGTTAAGATAGGAAGCCAGGTGCATTGGCATATGCCTGTAATCCTAGCAGCTCAGGAGGCTGAGACAGGAGGATCACGAGTTCAAAGCTAGCCTCAGCAACTTAGTGAGGCCCTAACCAAATCAGTGAGACCTTGTCTCTAAATAAAATATAAAAAAGGGCTGGGGATGTGGCTCAGTGGTTAAGCATCCCTGAGTTCAATCTCCAGTACCAAAAATTTTTTAAAAAAGTAAGATAGGATCAAACAATAACATTCATGTGACCCAAAGCAAAGGCATACTACATTGTTTATATTCACTCAGACATACTCTGCCTTTCAGCAATCATGTTGCTAAGAAGACCTAGAATCAGTGAAGAAAACAAAAATAGGAACACCAAAAGCGCATTATCTTGTCCAAAACTCTTCAAGATCACATGCCTAATCCAAGAGGGTATTTTTGTTTTCAATCTGAAGAGTTAAGCTTTATAGTATGCTACAGTATATGTATGTCAACAAAACATTTAAAATTTACCATTTTATCCCTCATTTTTACTTGAGCCCTTACTGATTTTAAGGCAGTTTTCATGTTTCTGAAGTTCTTGATTTTACAAAGATTTATAAGAGAGAGACTTCAGACTTACTGAACTTCCCTTGGTGGTTCCATAACACAAGATAAGTTTTCGATAATTATAAACACGAACTTCTGAGAAAATATTTAGATGTGCAGGTATGTCTAAGTAGAAAGGAAACAAGAAGGAGATTAATAGTTCACTTTATAAATTTGAAAAGAAGGGCACTTTGGCAATATTATGTGCCTAATTAAAAGGTCTCTACGTAATTGAGTTTAAAAAATAAAAAAAGGCATAAATAAACAATATACTTCCATTTCTCCAAAAAGGAGCCAGGGCAGGACAGAGATATACTGAGACATTCTAGCACAGCAGCTAGGGGTTCCATTTCCAGCACTGCCACTTACTTGCTATATGAACATTAGCAAAGTTCTTGGTTTCTATGACTTGCCTTCTTCATTTGTAAAAATGAGGAATAATACCCACTTACTTCCTCAGAGACAATTGTGAAGATTAAATGTTAATGAAATCAAACTGGTTTTTATATGGCATGGCACATAATAATAAGTATCGTATTACTATAGCACACAGGAATTATTACACACAGGCACATCTCTCTGTAAAAATTTCTGGAAGCAAAAGAACTTAACAGTGGTTGCCTCTGGAGGAAGGAAATTGAAGTCTGAGGTAAAATGGACATAATTTTCATTAGACATACTTTTGATTTTTTTTTAACATTGTGCATGCTTTACCATTTTAAAAGGGGGACTCTTATTTTATTATTATTTTTTTAAAGGAAGATTAGCAACTCAGGAGGCTGAGGCAGGAGGATTTCAAGTTCAAAGTCAGCCTCAGGAACTTAGTAAGACCCTGTCACACATAAAAAGGGCTGGGAATATGGCTCAGTGGTTAGGTGCCCCGGTTCAATCCACAGTACCAAAAAAAAAAAAAAAAAAAAGATGATGATGATGATCACATGTACCTGGTAGGGAACGTGCAAATTCCAACACACACTCGTATAATCGTGCAATGCTGTTCCAGTCATTAAGGAACATTTCAACCACTTTTCTACCACCAACAGGTTCAGAGAGCAGATTTTCATAGGTCAGGTAAACATGCCGGGATGGGCCTACAGGATTAAATGAGAAGATTAATAGTAATCAATACTAAAAAAAAAAGCCCAGAAATATGCAAAAACAAAGGGTGTGAAACATCTCACCTTGTTCCCTTGTAGAAGTGCCATTAAGTGGACAATTTGCAAACACTAACTCTGCAACCCACGTGCGATTATTTCTACCTTGTAATCGGAAAGTGCAATCAAGAAGAGAGCGGTCCAGAGCTTTTTGGGTTTCCTCGTTTACACCCTTACAGGGGGGAATTCTGGTGATGAAAAATAGTATATGAAGTGTACTTTACACAGAAAGAGAAAGCATAATGTACACAATGACAGGCAGGGTGTGACATTAGAGCTACAGTTTAAGTTTTACTTCTAGATACTTTCTGCAAAAGAAGAAAGCAATTCACAGCAACTAATGGTATTTAACCCATTTCGATTCATATCAGCATGAATTAGGACCTCTCCCTTTAACAAAGTAAAATAAGTGTTTTTCTAATATTGTTAAAAAAAAAAAGACTTTAATTCTACAGAATGAAAATAAATCAACAATATAGGTTCTATGGAACATCTTCCAAAAAAAAAAAAAAAAACTAAGGAGAACAAAATACTTATAAAACTACCCTCTGAAGATAGGACAATATACTACAACGAATAAGGGCTTTGGAATCTGGATCTTTCATTCTAATTCTGTCTCAGCCACATTTAACCCCTCTGAATTTCAATTTCCCACCTATAAAATAAAAAATTACCCGATGAAAAATGACAAAATAATATACAGCAAATGTTTACTGGGGCTGATAGAACAAGTACTTATATATATTAATATCGTTTTGTAGTAAAAGCAAATCTTGGTTTACTGGCTGAATTGCCTTGACAAAATTCTGGGTGCATGAGTCTCCCTTCACTTCCTCTCTATAGAGGTAACCCTATTATGATGGAGCTTAACATGTATGAACTAATTGAACATACACACTGTATATATATCTATCACATATGTCACATATACAAGAGGAATGTAGTAGCTTTGGTGTCTTAAAAAATACCTACTTAAGCATTTTCCTTCAAGAGCTTTATGGACTATTTCATTTTATCATAAAACATTAGAAGGATATATATTTGACTTGTTTATGAACTATTTTAGTAATGGATGAAATACTGAGGTGATACAGTAATTACACATTATTCTCAGATGTGGCATAATGGTTATCTACACAAAGGCAAACAAAATGAATGCAATCGGAAATATAGAATCTTGGCTTAGTCCTCTTATTCAGAATATAACACCTAGAACAAATTTCTCAATCTTAGCAATACTGACATTTGGAGCTGGATAATTCTTTATTGGGGGGAGGGGGCTGTCCTCTCTTGTCCAACCTTGGCCTCTACCTACTAAAGGTCAGTAGCATGTTCCACCCCCGCTTCCCAGTTAATGATAACCAAAGATATCCCCAAAGATTACCAAATGTTCCCTAAAGGGCAAATCTGCCCTGAGGTCAAGAACCCCTGACCTAGAAGAGAACAAAAAAGAGAATTGCATGTAATAAAAATAAAACATGTGGGCTGGCGATGTGGCTCAGTGAAGGTACTTGCCTAGCTTGAGCAAGGCCCTGGGTTCAATCCCCAGACCACAAAAATAAATAAATGAAATTCGTTGTGTGGCAGAAAAGAAAGCTATGTAAATATAAAATGTCAAAATATAATTAATGTACTCTAGAGATTTACTCAAAATTTCTATCACATCTTCTCATCAAGAGTTTTCAAAAGCTTTTCAAAAGTTAAATCTTTCATACCATATTCTTTGTATTACTACCAGAAAGAATTGCATATTTTGCAAACACGTTCTTCAACTGATAGGTATACTGAGGACTTGTTTGCCCTTACCCCTCACGATATAACCCTCTTCATAGAAGTTATTAAAAGCAGCCAACTCAAATAGATATTTCATCTCAAGTTTGAAAATATAAATGCATTACATTATCTTCCTTTTACATTAAGGAGGTTTCTCATGAAATCCACCTGGTTGGAAAATGAAAACACAGAAGCCAACATCTTCTGAAGTGAGAACTAAGGTAAGTATAAGACTCCTTTTAATTTATGTTCTCAGGGACAGCTAGACCCTGGAAATGCATTTTGTGTCACTTTCTTAATCTGTGACAGATATAATTTGCTCTATTTCATGGAACCTATAAAACATTTATCCAATTTTTTTTTTTTTTTCAGTGCTGGGGTTGAACTCCAGGGCCTTGCATATGCTAGGCAAGTGCTCTGCACTAAGGTATCCCCAAACACATTTATTCATTTTTAAGACTGTAATAGAAAATAATCTATGACTAAAAGCTGAGAAAATTTTCTCAAGATTAAATGCATTAGAGCAATTACATACTAATTAGATCTGTGCAGGATTTTGATTTAATAAAATCAGAGGCATTTATTACTTCTTCCTCTTCATTTCTATACCTTATCCTGATAATGAACAGCATTTACTAGACAAATATATCTTTACTTTAACCATTTCTATATATTTTCCTATAAGTTTAAATAAAGAAATCAAAAGCCAGAATGAATTATTTTGTTTAAAAATCATTGTTAAATGAAGCTAAAAAATATGAAGTGCTTCCCCTGTAGGTAAGACTCTTATGTGAAAGAAAAAAAGGGAATTCTAAAACTTCTCTTGAAAAAATGATTAAGAACAAGGTATTTAAAATCTTGTATGCCAGGCACAGTGGCACACACCTGTAATCCCACTGGCTCAGGAGGCTAAGGCAGGAGTTCAAAACCAGCCTCAGCAAAAAGCAAGGCGCTAAGCAACTCAGTGAGACCCTGTCTCTAAATAAAATAAAAATAGGGCTGGGGATGTAGTTTAGTGTGCTGGGAGCCATTAGCCAAGTAGGTATGACAATTTCCTTGCCAGCGTACCCCATGTTGCTTAGTGGAAGGACTCGTGGAAATAGGAAATTTTGCAGTGACACTGCACCTAAGGTGACCTTGCTCAAGGACCAGGGCGGATCCGGGTTTAGGGTGTTCCCGGTTTAGGATAATCCAGGTTTAGCGTGGTTCCAGGTTTAAGGTTATTCCTGCTGGGAATAGGGCGTATCCTGCTGCCTGAGTTCCCCTTGAGTTCTCACGGGATTCAGACAGTATTTTTGGGGAGACAGAAGCCCAGTGGGGGTGGATTTGGGCAGAGAACGTGGATTTCCCCAGAACGTGATTGTAGACAGCTGGTGTGAGTTCAGGAATAAAGAGTTGCTGTTTGAATCTACAAGCTATGTGGTGGCTCGTGATTTTGTGCCCAGCCAGACTGCGGCATTAGTGGTTGAGTGCCCCTGAGTTCAATCCCCAGTACCGCCCCCCAAAAAATCTTATAAATCATGAAAAATATAACTAAGGAGAATAGAACACAAATGTTAACATCACTAATTTATCTGTAGTTTCCAGGAAGAGTAAAAAGAAAAAAAGAAACCTATATTTAAGGCAAAGCAATTCAAAACCAAATGCAATTAAAACACATTACATTTTCCTACTGAAGTCCATAATAAGACCAGCTCTATCTCCTGCAAACTTTGTGTAGAAATGGTGTTAAGGTGGTCAGCTAGGAAGAGGAGCTATTCTACTTCTTCAACTCTTAGGACCCAAAGTGAGCACCATTACATACATTATGCTCACCCTTATTTGGTAGCCCTTTCCACCTTCTACAAAAGCAAATACCCACATAACAAAAATTAAAGCACTATTGCTTAAATTTACAGACCCATGTCTTAGCAGACAGAGGAATTCTATAAAAATTGTTCTTATATTAATAAAATACATCAAGCAACATCTAAGAAACAATAAAATGGTCCCAGTAGGAGAGCCCTCAAAAAACCTGTTTTCCGGACCAAAAAGGCCAATGTCATAGATGGTACTCTAGCACTGCACATTCAACCTGCATGGCTGTGTAAAGTGAAGGTGACAACATTAGCTTCACTTCTAAGCATCCTTCAGCTCCTTGTCCTCTGGCCACTTAGAACCAAGCCCTCTGCTCATCTCCTTTTGTATACTTCTTCCCAGAGATCTAATTTATTGCCCTAGCTCAATCCAGGATTCTGACTTTATCTACTTATGCACAGACCTGTTAACTGAGCTTGAGATACACCCCTTATGGCTCAAAGGATGTCTAGGGCCTGAAACTTAGCAAAGCCCTTTCAAACTCACATCTGCTGTGTCCCTTATCTCAGAAACCACCACCAACATCCATCATTTGACCAAGATAAAACTCAGAAGCATCTTGGCCACCTGCCCATTCTCACCTCCAACATCAATCAACTGAATCACCAACCCTTTCATATTTCATGTCTGAAGTCCTCGTGGAACCTATCCTAAGCCAAGCTACCAATAACTCTGATGTGAACCAGTTCAGCAACTGGTTTCTGCTCCAATTTATTCTCCACATTGCTATCAGGTTAAGCTTTCAGAAACACTTATCTAATGATGCCAGTTTCTGCCTAAAATCATCTAATGGCTTTTGAGTGCCATAAAGATCAAGTTCAAATTACGAGACCTGATCCTTCCTTCTTCCATCTCCAGTCTCACCTCTCCTACCTGCCTCCATGCTGAACTCCCTTCAGCTCCAGGATAGCAAGCTCTCTCTGGCCTCTAAGCCTTCACATTAGCAGTTGTTCCCTCTGGTAAGGATCTCAAACTCCCACCCCACCTCCCTTTCATCCTCTGGCTAAGTCTGACAGCTTCTTCAGTGTGAACATAACTGTTGCTTTCTGAGGTATACCCTTCCTACCTTCTGAACTGGCCCACATCCACCTGCTTTATGAACCTGAAGTATCCTATCACAAGTCAAGCCTGACACTCAGTTGCATTCAGTAAATATCTACTGAATGAATTAAAGAAACATGGAGGAGATATCCTAAAATATCAAGTGGTGCTGAATGGTCACTCCACAAGTCAAAGAGAATGTGCCCCCAGACATTAGTAATTCTACACAGAAATCTGTGATACTTGCAGGTTCTACTGTTTTAATGGAAGGAGGGAACAGCTCTGGCACTGTGACTGCTACATGTGGTACCAAGTGAGACACATGATAGGGACTTACTTTAATAAGCGAATTGCATGGCTGAAGCCATCACCTTCAATTTGCACTCCTTGATGCGGAATCTCCAGATTGGATAACTGGAAAGACAAAAGTACACATTTTAACATACCATTAATTTTACAAAGGAAAGGAGCTGCCTTTACTATGTATTAGTGTCTCTATGTTGGTAGCATCTGTTTTACGGCCAGACTTTCCCAAAGTTAGAACCTTATGAGGCATGAGCAAATCCCCATCGTTAGATTCCTTGGGAAACTCATTAAATCCAGTGAAACTCAAAGCTGCCTCAGAGTCTCTAGTTTTTTCAAAACGCCTCCACAGGTGGCAAATCTTCCAAATTCAGGAGATTAACCTAATTTTTTTAGTGAGTCAAAAGTAATCCAGGGCTGGGGTTGTGGCTCAGTGGTAGAATGCTCACCTGGCATGCGCGAGGCACTGGGTTTGACCCTCAGCACCACATAAATGTAAAATAAAGATATCGTGTTTCCACCTAAAACTAGCCAATCCCTAAAAAACAAATGCCAAAATGTCATCTTTGATATAAGGAGAGCAACTAAGAACAGAATAGGGAGGAAGAGCATGAGAAGAAGATCACCATTAAACAGGGTCGAGAGGGAGGAGGGAAAGAGAGAGAGAAGGGAAATTGCATGGTAAAGGAAGGAGACCCTCATTGTTATACAAAATTACATATAAGAGGAAGTGAGGGGAAAGGGGAAAAAAAAAACAAGAGAGAGAAATGAATTACAGTAGATGGGGTAGAGAGAGAAGATGGGAGGAGAGGGGAGGGGAGGGGAGGGGGGATAGTAGAGGATAGGAAGGGCAGCAGAATACAACAAACACTAGTATGGCAATATGTAAAAATGTGGATGTGGAACCGATGTGAATCTGCAATATGTATTCGGGGTAAATGGGAGTTCATAATCTGCTTGAATCAAATGTATGAAATATGATATGTCAAGAGCTTTATAATGTTTTGAACAACTAATAATAAAAAAAAAATTTTAAATTAAAAAATAAATAAATAAATAAATAAATATTTTTAAAAAAAAGTATCCAGACTCAATTCTGGTAGTCCCAAATGAAGTAACAGAAAAATAAGGCAATTTTTCTTATGTAATTCTATTGTTTATTCCAAATGAAGTTTAAGTCATAGTTGTATCTTATTCCTAATCATAAACCATATTTTTTAGTTTATAACTTTGTCAAAATACATTTTGAACTATTAAGTCATTTTCTACATGAAACTCAAGAAAATAAAATTTCAAATTTATGCCTTTTCCCAAAGAAATTTCTCTCCCAACTAGAGGAGTCAGAAAGTCAGTTAAGACGATGAACGCAGGAATGGCAGCTGAAACCCCTTCCATGGAACCCTAAGCTGTTAAGGTATGCCAGAAAGCCATCGGATCCACCAAAGGAATACTTGCCACCTTTGGTGACATTGCTGGGTCTTCTACGACCGAGGATTTATACCTACCTTGTTCCAAAAAGAATTTAGGGTGGCTCTAAGTAACTCACTGAGGCCTGCTCTTTGGGAAGGGCAGAGGTTCAAAAACACCAGCTGTTGGGCAGTAGAGGTTCAGATTCAAAAGGAAATAAAGTGTGGGATGGTTCAAATGTTGCCACTATTCCATAAATCACAAAGATAAACATCCCCAGTGAGGTTAGATTTAGTTTTTTCACCTCAGTGTAAATTACTGTAAGCATAAAAAGGTGCTTGCTTTTGTCATAGCATAGCTAGAATTTTCACTAAAAGAAAAAGTAGAGTGAGTTTTTACAAGCTTGACCAAGTTCAACAGAGCATTATAGAATGTTCTGACATGCCCCATGTGTACACAATACAGGAGTAAAGAGAAGACATACGTCTACAGGCATCAGTCTAGGTGGGCCTGCAAACACACATTCTTGCAAATTTTGGTCTATATTTGGGGAAGAGAGGACATAAATGCATTGACTGCACTGTCCCAGCACCATGTATCCTCCCTTCTGACTACGAAGGTAATAACTAAGTGACAGCCATATAATCCATCTAAATGACCTGATAAAAGAGTCCAAGAACATGGTAAGTAAATAGGAAATATGAATACCCTGTACAGTTTAGGAGCTATGGCCAGTTCCCAGACAGAAGGGCCAGGAAGGACATTCATCAAGCTCACTCACAGTTCTAGGAGCTGGGGGCCATCAAGGACATGAGGACCTATTTTAGGTGCCTGTTTCTGGGCTTGGGTTTCTCTCTGGGCTACTGCTGCTCTTTGCATTTTCTCACCTTATTCTCTGCCTGCAGATCCCAAAGCCCTCTGAAGCAGGGGCTGGTGAACAGTTCCTGGGCCCATTCCAGCCCACTGCCTATTTTCCATAAGTCAAGTATTACTGGAACATAGCCATGCTCATTTGTTTAAATATCAACCATGGCTGCTTCATACAACCATAGCATGTTTGGGTAGCTGTCAGAGACTGTGTAACCTCCAAAACCTAAAATATTTACTTCTGGCCCTTTCCAGAAAAGGTTTGCCAAGCCGTCTGAAGGCCTGAAAGCTATTTTGAAAATATCTTCCCAAGACCATCATCATTAGCCCAACCAAAAAAGTCCATGTTCATGTTTCCAGGTCTCTTCTTCATTTCCAATAACTTATAGAGAAGACGATTTTTACAAAAACTAAAACTTTACACTAGAGGGAAATAATTAGGGTCTAAGTGTACAACTTTTGAAGGATAGCCAACCTTCAGCCAAACCTCTTTCTGGAAATACAAAAATTCAGATTGTGTTTTTTTTAATCTTTTTAATATTTATTTCTCAGTTTTCGGCGGACACAACATCTTTGTTTGTATGTGGTGCTGAGGATCGAACCCGGGCCGCACGCATGCCAGGCGAGCGCGCTACCGCTTGAGCCACATCCCCAGCCCCCCAAAAAATTCAGATTGTTAACCTCCCTTTACTTTCTTCTTCTCTTTCTTCTTTATTTTTAATTTTTTTTTTTTAGTTGTCAATGGACTTTATTTTATTTATTTTATATGTAATACCGAGAACTGAACCCAGTGCCTCGTACATGCTAGGCAAGTGCCCTACCACTGAGCCACAATCCCAGCCACCTTTTACTTTCATGTTTGGGAATCACACTGACTACACAACTATATATTCTTAAAAGACACTGATTCTGCTTAAGTCCATTGCTTCTTCCATGTGATAAAAGAAAAAACTTAATATTCTTTCTCACTTGCTTCTCAGAAAGCAGCCCCATTTTATTAGTACTTAATATGCCCATCTTCACCAACTCAAAAGACAGCTGCCCCTTTGTTAAATAACCATTTCTAATAGGCTTAAACAAATGCTCCAACTAAGATGTAAAAGTAAGGTGCAAATTCTTAAAAACTGTCCATTTTTCTAACTGGGAAGACTTTACTTTCCATTTACATAAAGAGCAGAAGGCTCAGAATCTGGAATACAGAAAGGAAATAATTAAGCCATGTTTTACATGTATACTATGAGAGGCTACTTGTAGACCCATGCTTCCCAAAATGAACAGGATGACAACCATCCTGGTTCTCCTAATCAAATCCACGTAACTTTACAATGAGTTTTTAAAAAAACCCCTCCTTCATACAGAATATTGAGAATCATTCCAAAAAATTACCTCCAACCGAAGTCCTACAAATGGCATGTTTGTATCACACATGGCAACAAAGTGAGCTAGAACTTTATTGAAGGCACACGTTTCTCCTGATCGCTTGGTTTTCTTGGATTCTACTGGACATGGATCGTCACATACCTAGAATTCAAGTAAAACAGTACAGATGATGCAACTCAGTAAAGCAATCAAAGCAGTCACAAAACTCAAGGGTAACCAAAACAAATGTTAATGATTTCAACAAATGTTTATTGAGCAAATACTAACCTAAGCATTGATAATTTAGTTGAAAATACTGTGTGTTTAACAAAACTGCTTGTGGAAAATGGTGTATAATTAATTAAAAGAAGCAGTCATATCAAGAGAATATAGAAAATTGTTACTTAAGTTCCACTGCTGCCCTTTAAAAAAATCTTATCTTTTCCATATTAAAAAAAAAGGGGGTAAAGAACACAAAAAAGGTAATACACTCATATAAATTCTATGCTCACTTCTGTATATGATCATACCTTACGCTTGGTTCCAGTTTTAGTCTGTTTCCCAGGTTTTGTACGAAAAATCAAGTCCTGGACATTTTCCTTGAACTGCTGCAGCAGAAGTGCCACCACAGGGCTGTCTTCACGATCGGTGGCATTCACGGACATGAAGTAGTACTTGTATGACAGCTGTGTAGGTTTATTGGGAACCTCCAGCATCTCCACAACCTAAAAAGGCCCAAATCAGAAATGAGAGTCAGAGAGTTAAGTGTTGGGCCATGGGTGTGGCACACGCCTAGAAACACACTGACTCGACGGGCTGAGGCAGAAGGATCGCAAGTTCAAAGTCAGCCCCAGCAATATGGTGAGGCCGAAGCAACTTAGCAAGACCCTGTCTCAAGATAAAAAATTAAAAGGACTGGGATGTGGCACTGATTAAGCACTCCTGGGCTCAATACCCAGTACCAAAAAAGAAAAAGAAAAAAAAAGACGCATTAGATATTTTTTCCTTATAACAAGTATGGCTCAGAATTATACATCTAATATAAATTTTATACAGACAAATCAAACATGATGTCAAAAAGCATTACTAGTAAATATATACTGTTGTTTAAAAAACAGACCAGATTAAAGATTGATCTAAGTAAGCCAATCATAAACCATAGCAAATGGGACATTCAAATTCTTAGCAATAGGTGTTCTTGATATTCATGCTTCAGGTTATAAACTGAAAAAACAATTTATGTCTACTCCGGCTGCTAGATTTTCTAGAACAGTATCAATTTTAAATTGCCCTGCTGTCTCCCTATAACCATTAAAACACCTAACATTCTACATTATGGCAGAGAAAAATGATAACTATTTCTCACTGGGAAGAATATAAAAATAAACCCCGGTTTTTCAACTGAAAACTATACACTATGAGGACCAAAACATCAGCACTACTTTAAAATGATATGTACCAAGGACCATCCAAAGTGCCTTATAGACGTGAACACTTTTAATCCTAAGATTCCTATGTATTTATTTTTTTTAAGGAGGGAATTGAGGTATGACAATGTAAGTTACATGCCCAAAGTCTTACAGCTAAGAAGCCATGGACTCACACTAATGTTTGGCTACAGAAACCTGGCTCTTATCCACTATATGAGATAGTTATTTTTTTGTTTTTGTTTTTGTTGCGGGGTGTGGAACTGGGATTGAACTCAGGGGCACTTGACCACTGAGCCACATCCTAGCCCTATTTGGTATTTTATTTAGAGACAGGGTCTCACTGAGTTCTTAGGGCCTTGCTGTTGCTGAGGCTGACTTTGAACTCACAATCCTCCTGCCTCAGTCATACAAGTTGCTGGGATTATAGGTGTGCGCCACTGCATTCAGCCTCCTCTGTTCTTAATGTCCATGGTAGCAGTTCTTTTCATGTTTATGAACATATCACCCCTAAGTGATAAATCTGAACAATGTTGGAATAACCTATAAAGTATTGCTTTACCAATGGTCACTGACACTAAAACCTGAGCATTTGTTGATGCTAAATAAGGTCAGAAAATGAAAAATATATGTAACTTTCAAATTTTACTTTGTGTGTGGTTGAGTATTAAAAAAACCTATATGTATTCCCAGGCACGATATCACTTCATGGGCTAGGCAGTTCGCTGAGAACTGAAATAATAGCCCTTTGTTGTGTGTCACATCTAGTTCCACAGCAGGTGTTTTAAAATTCAGAAAAAAGTAAAATTCATATCAATGACAGACTTATAAGTCTATGTAGAGATATATCAGCCTACACGGGGTATCTTTTTTTGGGGAAGGGGGGCAGGGATTGAACTCAGGGTCACTCGACCACTGAGCCACATCCCCAGCCCTATTTTGTATTTTATTTAGAGACAGGGTCTCACTGAGTTGCTTAGCACCTCACCATTACTGAGGCTGGCTGTGAACTTGCCAAGATCCTCCTGCCTGAGCCTCCAAAGCCGCTGGGATTACAGGACTATGCCACCACACCCGGCCACAGGTTATCTTTTTAAGATAGTATCTTTCAAAACTAAAAAATTCACTCCCATTATTTTCAAACAACAATCATGAATTAAAAATTTCGAATACCTTAGATTCTTAGGAAAAAGTATCTATTTGGTATATAAGAAATTTCTACAAGCAGGGAATGTATTAAAGTGAGCTCATATTCCAAATGCTTTCTAATTCTAACCAATTCAAAGACCTCAAAGAAACCAACTGGAAAACACCCAGGAAGAGTAAAAATTAAAAAGAAAGAATCTTATTGTATACTGCAATGTACATTCAATCAACCATGGAATATGCCTTCAATTAGAGATGAGAAAATAAAGCTCTATCAACCAGCCCATATTTAAAAGGCTGCTTTAAACAAGTTCATATTCAGTTAAACCAAATAAATTTATCTGACACCCAATCATCCAAACCTTCATAATAGTAGCTCTCAACTTTTTTCTTCTAATAGAGGAGATGCCTCAATCTAATCAGAAACTAGAAATCAATATAGGAAAGATTCTAGAATGAGAGATGGAGACGACCTTAAATTCCCCAACCAAAGCCCGACTTATCCCCTTTCCCGATCCCTACTCGCTGGGTTGAGAATCACTACATAAAAGTCAAATGTTCAGGGTTGGGGATATAGCTCAGTTGGTAGAGTGCTTGCCTCGCATGCACAAGGCCCTGGGTTCAATCATCAGCACCACCAAAAAAAAAAAACAAACAAAAAAAAAGTCAAATGTTCAATAAAATTCATATGCAAAAATTAAATTAAACAATAAATCATTCATGATACTAACAGAATTACTGGACTTGATCACCCCTAATCACCCTTCTGCATACTTACAATGTAGTATTGTGGAAGACGGGTGAGTTTAATAAACAGCTTATTCTTAGAAAGGTTTCCAATAGGATGAGTAGAGTAATTGGAAAGCTGCAATGTCTCACTGCTTATTGTAGGCAGATGTTTTATAGATTGTTTGCAACGCTGTTGTCCAAGCCAAAACCTTAATTTAAAAAAGATAAAACACATCATAAGACTATACTTTTCAGATTAACTGCATGTTACTGATTTACAAATAGAATGAAGATCACAAAAAAACCAACAATTGAGCCAGGTGTGCTGGTGCACCCTTGTAATCCCAGTGGCTCATAAAGCAGAGGCAGGAGTATCCCAAGTTCAAAACCAGCCTCAGCAACTTAGCAAGGCCCCAAGCAACTTAATGAGATCCTATCTTAAAATAAAAAATAAAAAAGGGGCTGGAAATGTGGCTCAATGGTTAAGTGCCCCTGGGTTCAATTCCCTGTACTGCCCACCCCCCCAAAAAAAAACACCAATCGATATTTAACTGAATTACTAAAAGGACACATGACCATATCAATGAATTATTTCATCACAGTTCTGTATTAGACTGTTAGTTCTCATTCTAGTTTAAGAAGTTTAAACTGTGATGTGAATAATTTTAATTATTTATAAGGCAAAATTAACTGTAAGGCTGAGATACTAGTTCAGTTTATTATAAGAAACTGCAGATTTCCTATTTAAAGACAGCACAAACTAATATCAATATTCTTTATAAAATGCCTAAATTATTCATAAAACGAAACAGAAAAACAATAAATAAGCATAAAAGTTTTTCTTTTCTTTTTTTTTTTGTATCATTGATAAAAACCTCTAGTTTTTATATTATATATGCCTGGTATATCAAGCAGGTGCAAGTATTAATTACTTCCTCCCCCGCTCACTTTCAGGGAAGTCCCCATATTTCACTTTGATGCTTTTACTAGAGTATGCTTATTCCTTTTATTTGTTTATCTATCCTTGATGCTAGCATACCACATAATCAAATACGTAAAAAAGGGATAAAATGACTGGTTCACAAATTCTCACTAAAGCACAATGAGATAACCATGTTAGAATTTTCATAGCAATATAACAATGCCAAAGTGTCTAAGCTCATGATCACCAGACTCACCCGCCTTACTGAAAGGCCATAGATCAGTCTGGGTGCTATTACATTTGCACAGTGAACTGCATGTGGTACAAATCACATACTAGTTATGTGCATTAAAACCATGTTAGAAGCTGGGCGCGGTGGCACACACCTGTAATCCCAGCACCACAGGCAGGAGGATCATGAGTTCAAAGCCAGCCTCAGCAATAGCAAGGCACTAAGCAACTCAGCAAGACCCTGTCTCTAAATAAAATACAAAATAGGGCTGGGGACATGGCTTAGTGGTTGAGTCCCCTGAGTTTAATCCCCAGTACCAAAAAACAAAACCCAAAAAAACACAATTAAGATAGATATATATTATGTCTCATGATTGGTACTATCAGTCCAACCTAAATCAGTTAAAAGAAGCAAGAAAGAAGATTTTTGCCATATCAAAAATTCAAATGAGGGGCTGAGGTTGTGGCTCCGTGGTGGAGCACTTGCCTAGCACTAGTGAGGCTCTGGGTTCGATTCTCAGCAACTCATAAAACAACAACAACAAATAAAATAAAGGTTAAATTATTTTTTTCCTTTTTTTGGTAGTGCTGGGGATTGAACCCAGGGCCTTGTGCATGCAAGGCAAGCACTCTATCAACTGAAGGTTAAATTCTTTAAAAAAAAAAAATGTAAACGGATACACAAGGTAGTCTTTTCAAAGTATATGTTGAACTGCTATTTTACTCTTGATTTTTTTGTTTTGTTACTTTGATTTTTGATTTGTGGAACCAAAACCAGAGTGATGGTCTACACTAATTGCCTGCATTGTATGGATAATGTGCAGTTTCTATAATTTTCTTTTTTCCTCTTACATTTGCTCTAATTTTATTTATTGAAATGCAATTTTATGTCTGTTGACTCTAGTAATGAGAATTGGAGCTTATATTTTGATATGTGTTTTCATTTTTTCCTCTAGAATTCATTGTTGTTGCCTAACATAAAGAAGTTATCACATGAACAGATGCTCAATATTATTAGTCATTAGGAAACTGTAAATTAAAATCACAATGAGATACCTAGTCACACTTAGCAAGAGGCTTATATTCAAAGATAATGACAAGCATTAGCAAGGACATAGAAAAATAGAAACCCTCACATATGCTGATGGGATTGCAATACGACACAGCCAGTTTGGGAAAGAGTTTGGCAGGTTCATTAAAAAGTTAAACATAAACTGACTATATGCCCCAGCAATTCCACTCCTGGGTGTGGACCAAAGAGAAATGAAAATGAAAGTTCACACATACACTTGCTATGAGTAGTCATAGCAGCATTAATCACAATAGCCAAAGAGTGGAAACCACCCAAATGTCCATCAGCTAATGAACAAAACAAAATGTGGCATATATATACAGTACAAAACAATTCAGCCATAAAAACAAAGTACTGGCACATGTTACAATATGAATCCTAAAAACATGCTAAATCAAAAAGCCAGTCACAAAAGAACCTATATCTTATGATTACCTTTATATGGAAAGTCCAGTAAAGGTGATTAGCTATAAATGGGCAACTTTTTGTGGTGGTGGAAATGTTCTACAATTGAACTGTAGTAATGGATGCAAAACTTGGTAAATTTACTACAAATCAAAGTATATATACTTAGGATGGGTAGAGCTTATGGCATATAAATCATACCTCAAAAAGTTGTCTTGAAAAATTTATCCTGTGACAGATTACTGATAAACTGGCCATTCATCATAGAAAACTTGAGAAACACTATTGTTGTAAGTAACAATCAAGAACTTTTCTTATAAATAATGTTAATTAGAATAAAATATATTTCATGTGTGCATAACTTTATCAAAATGGACTCTACCATCATGTATAACTAAAAATAACCATTAAAAACAAACAAACAAATAATGTGAGTTAAAATACATATATACACTTGATAAGTTAAAGGCTTCTGGGGACTTAGCTTTCTAATTTTAAGTTATATTTCTTCTACCTTTTAAAAATATACTTTTTTATTTTTTTAGTTATAGATGAACATGATACCTTTATTTAATTTACTTATTGTTATACAGTGCTGGGGATCGAACCCAGTGCCTCATACATGCTAAGCAAGTGGTCTATCACTGAGCCACAACCCCAACCCTTAAGTTAGACTTCTGATAGTTACAACTGACAGATAAATAATCTCAAGGCATTGTAGCATGCATGAATTATTAAGCATGTTAGGCATTTAAACCTTGCTTAGCCAAAGGCACAAAACTGACACTAAAACACTAAAAACTGTTGTAAGTTATTACCAGATTATTAACCATAATATATATATATATTTTTTTTATAATCAGATAAACAGCTGCTCAAAATAGAGGCTCATATGTTACCTACTGCATTAAAAATCATGCCCTGTTAATTAAAACATTACTTAATTATAATAAAGTCTTCAAATATTTATACAAAACCAAAAACAGCAAAAGGAGGAGGAAGAAGGCTAGAAGACAGAAACAAGAGTGTCCCCTGAACAGTCCTTCTGTTGGCTTCTGGTCTTTCCCCCTACATCATTTGCCAGTTTTTCATCTCTGAAGTTTATTTTTAGTCCCTGGAATCTTGTTTTATTAATTTTTATAAAAGAGTTTGTTGGAGCTGCCATAATGGCACCTTTGTGTACCAAGGTGGTAATGAAGCCCCATAAAATTATCTCTAGCTTCATTTTCAATTTCATTTAGTTTAATAGGATCACGTACTACCACACTTTGAGACAAAAGGAATGACGGTATTAGAGAAGCAGAAATGACTAATTCTGACAGTGTCAGCTGGTACATTCATACCATGAAGATTTTCCTGGATAAAAACAAGTAAGACTCTATTAGAGAGAAAACTTGATTAAAAAAAAAAAAAAAAATCATTGTATAAGTGATCTGGAAAGTGCTTGTATAGGAGGAAATGTGGTATGGAATGAAAGTTGAATGTCATGCCCTTCATACCTATATCTGCTCTAGAGGGCAATTTAATATGAGGCGCTGCCATCTTGGATCTATTCCAAGAGAATTTAGATTCTCAATAGACACTCAAGTTTCATGTCATAAAACTTAAGGACAGTGACTGATCAAGAGTGGTGATAGAGAAGAAAATATATCCTGTCAAATAGATTTCCATTTTTAGTGTTGAGCTAAAATACTTAAAAGCTTACTTAAGTTGCTGAATCCAAGGAATGATCCGTTTCATGTCATCATTAACAGACTTTTCCATGTCATCCAGAGTGGCTTGGTCTACAGAATAAAGTACTTGATTAATTAATTGCTTACATGAGAAACAAAATCTTTATCTACATAACCCCAAACCAAAGTTAAAATTATTATTTTAGGCAGAAAATCATGCTGTTCTTCAGTCAGAGAAAAACTAAATAAAATGCATCATAAGGTACATATCAACCTAATCTGTTTTCCTTCTTTAACATTTTAGCATATTTATAGATAAAACAACTAACAGCAAATGTGTACTGGCAAGAAGAACAAGTAACAAATACACAAATAATTATTTCCCTTTATTTTAATTACCAAAACTCTTATTCTAGTTTATTAGCATTTTCAAGTTATATGTATTTAAAATTTATAATATTACTAGACTAAGAGCCTTAAACATTATTTAAAAAAAAAATTCCACTGAAATGTTTATTTACCAAACACAAATGATGTCTGACATAAACAAGAGCTGGTGTAGAAAGATTAGCTTGCTATATATCCTGCTGAACTTTTAGTAGCATTAGAAAAATGCTAATAAATAAAATACTGAGTAAAAAAAAAAAAAGCAAGATACAAAACAAATTCAATTAGTGGGAAAAAAGCATAGAAAAAATGATAATATCAAAAAAACAAAAGAGCATTATTACAGAATGAATTGTGTCCTTCCCCCACTGAATTCATATTTTTGAAGCCCTAACCCCCAGTGTGATAGTTGGTGAAGGGGCCTTGGTAGATAATTAGGTTTCGAAGAGATCATGAGGCAGGGTGCTATGATTCAAAGCAATGATGAGTCCTGCTTTCCATGAGCAGCTCATATATAAATCTATATAGCCAGAAATGTGACCAGAAAACCCCTTATCTTCATCAATGTATCTTGCTTAATATTAATATCAAATGGCAAATGTGTTAATATATTCAAGAATACCATTTAAATAGCAACGCAAAAATACTGTTCCTCGTATTTCATTATTTCTCAACACCAATTTAGTAAAGTTAGAAATCAAAATTTTTAAATTTTCTATTGTGTTTAAAGCAGAGATAAATACTTTCCTCTAGAACTCTGTATCTCAAAAGTCATCATAGGTATTTATACTATCATAACTATGTTCTCCAGCCATGAATGACATTAGAATCTCTTGTAGTAGTTTCCATGTCACCCAACTATTAGTGGTAAAACAGAAACCATCTATTGGATAAGTTAATCTAAGCAACATCAGTTATCAACATTATTACTTTTACAAAAGAGAAACAGCATAAATGCACTTTTTATTGGGAAGTTTAACATCCGGTGCAAGAAAATCCAAACAAGGGTAAAAACAGGGCTCCGAGGAACAGATGGCAGCCAGTTATTCCTTCCATATCTACTTTAAACACTCTGTAAAAACACCCGTTCCAATACCTAAAGGCAAAAAAATTTTATTTTGTTAAATTTTTTTTTCTTACACTGAGTGATTATATCATTTAATAACTTACCAAGTCCATAAAGCATCAACTGGAACATCCCAGAATGCAAATCTACAAAAATGTGCAGGCATTCCGAATTACCACAGGGCTCCAAGATGGGGACGACGAGAGCCGGAAGTGCAGTCTCGATGGAAGCTGAACAGGTAAGAATTTAAAATTATTTTTCTACCTGAATATTTTCCAAAATATATATATATCTCAGTGAGTAGAAACACGATTGAAAAATTAGAAGAAAAAGATGATTCTGCTAAATTTGGAATGGAATTATTGTCAACTAGGATGAATGCAATTTTCAAAATGAATGTTTCAACAAGCTACCCTTTTCAAATATTACAGGGGGAAAAAAGCCAAGATTCCTTAAAAAGTGTTTAAAAATCTACTGAAAAGTCAATCTCATCACTTAACTGAGTTCTGGATTTATTTTCATGCAGTGGTTATAATAAATAAACTTTTGTGGATTTTCTTCTTGATAATGGTTGAAAAATATCAAGAAGAAAATTAGTTATTTGGGAAACAGAATAAATCTCATCTATAGGCTGAAGATTTTCAATGTCATTCTTTATTTTATAAAGTGTTTTTCTGGCAATTAGGGGCCAGGTGTTTCCAGAAAGACTTGAAAACCATTAAACATTATTGATGGCATAGGGAAACATTTTTTTCAAGTCATTTGTGCACCTCATTTTCAAGTCACAGATGAAACAAGAATATAAGCAATTACTAAACACAAAACCAGAGCTGACAAGATACTTGATCTAGAGGATTACAGTATTTCCACTAGCCCAATTCACTTTTCCCTTAATCCCACAAGTTGGTAAAATGAAATCCAGTAAAGAGCAAAGCGCACTAAAGAATTTCCTCTTCTGGTTACCAAGTTCCTCTAAAGCTACAGTACAGAAGGCAGGCAGGGAGCAAAGTGAGGGCACAGGCCTTTCCACTAGGCATGACTCCTCTGTGCCACTTTATAAACCAAGGACAACAGCATCTTCCCCTCCATGACACAGGTAGTTAGGAGGAAAAAATAACAAGTCTGGGCAAGTGCCTTTAAAAAAATAAAGTGGGAACCGGGTGTGGAGGTCCATGTTTATAATCCCAGCTATGCGGGAGGCTGAGGCAAGAGGTTTGAAAGTTCTAGGACAGTCTGGGCAACTCAGCAAGATCCTGTCTCAAAATTTTAACATATTTTAAAAGAGCTGGGGATACAGCTCAATGCTTGCCTAGCATGTGTTTAAGGTCCTGGGTTCAATTCCCGATACGAAAAAAAAAAAAAAAAAAAAACAACTGGGGTATAGCTGAGGCCCTGGATTGAATCCCCAGTACCAAAAAGCAGAGTGTGTTCAACAAATGAACATTATCTGTATTCCCTTATGAATTGAAGAAATGACCCAAACCCACTTATGAATTTGCAATACTTTGGGTAGAGTTAGCATTAGTACTAAGTATACAAATTATCAAATTAATAAAAGAATGTAGGAGCATTTAATGAAATGAAAATAAATTGCTTTCAAGTTCATCTAGTACATATTTGTATACAAATGCTTAAGATCCAGGTGCTGCAGAAGTTTCACCTGAGGGGGTGGGAGAACAAAAAGGCACACACAGGAATTTCTTTTATAAAATTTTTATAATTCAAGACCAGTGTGACAAATTTGTTCAAATCAATGATGTTTTGCTACACTTAACTAAATCAAGTAATATAATAAGAAAGTACTTAAATTTGAAACAGGGTTGCTGATTTTTAAAACATCTCTTTACAGTTGCGATTACTGTGAAACTATTTCTAAAATGTAGCAATGGAATAAAGCTACTTCTGGGAATTGGGATAGCAATTATAGTTACAATCTATCAAATTTTAGTATTCTCAAAAACACAGAGCACTGGTAGAGAACACAGTCCAAAAGGGAGAAAATCCTTAGATACATGTCTATGAAAATTTTCTATTACCACCAATGTCCATATTTTTCTTTACAGAAAAATGAAAGGAAGTAACTAAGGCCAATCAGGAATGGCTGTTCTGAACTGAACACTTGCCCTGATTCAGGTGCTGGAGGGTAGACTACAACACAAAGGAACACAATTTGGCTCCCAAGAGTCAGGCAACTGCTGTGAACTGGGACATATCTGGAGTCACTTCTAGCACCTCACACTGTCTATTTTGATCTTCTCTCCAAAGTCCTGAGCTTCTTCTTCCCTAAGCCATTTCTGCCTCCACAAAACCACACATTGCCATCTGAGCTGTCTAAAATGTTTAGCTGTGTGTTCTCCCTCCGCCCCGCACCCCATGCTCTAATCTTTATGCTACTCATTTGCTCAGGTTATTCCAGTTAGGAGCTGGAAAACATTCCAGCTGCACTAAGGGATTCCAAGAACAGACTACATTTTCCACCCCAAAAGAGATCAAATAGGACCACGTGAAGAGTCTAAATTCATGAAAGTGAATTTTTAAAACAAATTATACCTGAAAATGGTGGATCGGCAGACCTTTTCCTCTAGCAGTTGTATTTGCAGAATGCCTTGATTAAAGCAGGACTTGGGACCAACCCTATATGAAAGCTCCTCCCTTGCCTCCAAAATCACTGTCCGTGAAACACTTGTCCCTAACACTGAGATCACACACACCTAGGGCTTGAAACCCACTGCTGTAGCATGCTGCTACTAGAGTTAGCTAAGTCTCAACTAATATCCTCAAATCACAGATGGAGAATGGGGCCCAGATGCGTAAATGACTTGTTCAAGGGCACATAGCTGAACTCAGATCTTTTGGCTATGCAAGTAGTGACATCTCTACAAATGCTACTAAAGAGAAATCTTCTGCACTTAGATGAACAGTACACAAAACCATTTCTATGTAGACATAAACTTGGCTTACTTTTCAGAATAATTTAAATATCCTGGCAATCACACTAATTTCATTTTATTGTTTGATACCGGGGATTGAACCCCAGGGACGCTTACCCACTGAGCCACACCTCCAGCCCTTTTTTAAAAACATTTTGTTTAGAGACAGGGTCTCACAAAGTTGCTTAGGGCCTCCTTAAGTTACTGAGACTGGCTTTGAACTTCCAATCCTCCTGCCTCAGTCTCCCAAACTGCTGGGATTAAAGGTGTGCACCACTATACCCGGCTTGATTTTACTTTTTTTTACTTACTAAGCTTTGTTTACAGATGATACCAAAGTAAATCAATCTATCAAAGGATCACAAACCTTATTTTATGGAATCCTAAAAAATAAAATTTTAGCATTTTACTATTTTAAAAACTTAGAAATTAAAAAAATGAAGATTGCAAAATGCTTAGTCTTAAGTCTTAATTTAAGAACAAAATGGAAGTTTCAACAAAGGTGAAAAAGTAATAGGCAAAAACAGTCTTCAACAAATGTTACTGAGATAATTGCATATGTTCATATAAAACAATGCAGTTGGACCCCTACCTTATACCAGTCACAAAAATGAACTTAAAATGAATCATGGATCTAAATGTAAAAGCTAAATATGAGACGAATAAAAGAAAACCTAGGTGTGTATCTTTATAACTTCGGGTTGAAGAAATGCATTCTTAGGCTTGATGCAAATGCACAAGCAACAAAAAATAGATGAAATTAAACATCATCAATACTAAAAACTTGGCCAGGTGTGGTGAGGTGTGGTGAGGTGTGGTGGTGCTGACTACTCAGTCCTGGCTACTCAGGAAGCTGAGGTAAGGGGACCACAAGTTTAAGACCAACCTAGGCAACTTAGCGAGACACTGGTCAGCGGATGGGGGGGGACCTGGAGATGTTGCTCAGCAGTAGAGGGCTTGCTTGGCATGCACATGGTCCTGGGCTCAATCCCCAGGATCACCCTCATGCCCCGAAAAAAATAAAATTCAGTACTACAAATAAATGATGCCATAAAATGAAGAAACAACCAGAGAAAAATGTGAGAAATTCTTGTAAATCATGATATATGAAAAGGGACCTATATCCAGAATATATAAAGAACTTTTACAACTCCATTAAAAAAGAAAAAAAAAATTATAAAATTGGTAAAGGATCTGAAGAGACATTTCTCCAAAGAAGATATATGGAAACATGTTCAACAATCATTAGGGAAATGCAAGTCAAAACCACAATGAGATACCACTTCACAATCACTAGAAACAAAAAGACAACAAGTGTTGGTAAGGACGTGGAGAAGACAGAACTCTCACACACTATCATGGGATTGTAAAGTGGTGTTAAACATATCAAAAGGTTAAACAGAGTTACTACATGACCCAGCCATTAAACTGCTAGGCATATATCCAAGAGAAATGAAAATGTATGTCCACACAAAAACTTGAAGCATCATTCACAATAGCCAAAAGGTGGAAATAACCACAATGTCCAGCCATGATGAATTAATAAAATATGGAATATCCATACAGTGTATTATTTGACAATAAAAAGGAAGTATTGAAACATGGATGAACCTTGAAAATATTATGTTAGAAACAACATGCAAAAGACCCCTGATTATATGATTCATTTATGTGAAATGTCTACATAGGCAACTCTGTGAAGACAGAAAGTAGGTTGGTAGTTGTCAGGAGGTGGGGGAAGGGTAAATGGGGAGGAACTGCCAATGGGTGCAGGGTTTCTTTTGGGGGTGATTCAAATGTTCTAAAATTAGACTGTTATGATGGCTGTACGACTCTTTGAGTACAGTGAAAACCATCAAATGAGGTAATCCGATGTGAGTTACATCTCGATAAAGCTGTTAAGAAAAAAGAACAAAGGGGGGATTCAGCACCCTTCCTAACCCCAATGGGTTTCAATTATACTTTCTGATCATAATTTTTAGCCATGTATTCAACATCTTTGCTTCAGAGATTGGTGGAGGGGGTTCCCACTGAAGCTAATCATTAAGATTATTAAGCACTGACAATTCTAATGTTGAACCCTGATAAGGCTAATGGACTCCCATCCATTCCTTGCAAAGTAAGATTTAATCAATACATTCAGCAGAGTTCTGGTACACCCTTTCTTTTTTTTCTTAAGGTCCATACTTGCAATTCCATTAAGATGCCCTTCCCTTAATCTCTTTAAAAATGTAAGCTAATACTTTGGCTTGTCTTAGATCCTCCTTTTCACATCTATTATTCATTTTTCTTGAATGAACATATATCTTTTTATTGACACAAAATAACTGTACATATTTATAGGGTACTACGTGATGTTTTGCTACATGTAGACATCGTGTAATGATCAAATCAGGATAATGTATCCATCACCTTAGACATTTATTATTTCTCTGTGATAAGAACATTCAAAAAAACTTCTTTTCTATTTTGAATGTTGTAGCCAAGTCTAGTCATGCCACTATGCAACAAAGCAGCAGAATCTATTTGAATGAATATTGTAATTTTTTCTGACTTGGCCTTTTCTTCAAAAGTGCCTTTATATACTTTTGTTCAAAGTGGCTTTAATCCAGGTTACTAATATACCTAAGAAGCTGTTTTTAAGTATAATGGATTGAGCTGGGCTTTGTGATGATGATAAAAGGCAGTATCTTTGCTACTAGCACTATTAAGACTTCCTACTTTCACCTACATCATCTTCTTAATTACCTTCCTACCTTCCTACTTCACCTTACATCATCTCACTTAATTAACTTTGCGAGTGGGGCACAAGGTAATCATGGTTAAAACAATTGGGGTAGCATAGTAAACAAGCTCATTATGATGTGAACCTATATAGAATGAAGGGTTTTGCTTTCTAAAAGATTGACTTGTCAATTTGGAAGATTTTTCACTCTGTTTTTAAATGCATTTCTTATTTTGAACCCTGTTACTATATTAACAATCCAAAAAAATTGTAAAGGGATGAAATTCTTCTTTACTCAGTTGTATTTTATAAATATAAATACTTGGAATGCTGCCTCATCAGTAAAAGAAATAAAATTCATGTTTAAAAGCTTCCATTTCAATAGTAAAAAAAAGTTTGAAACAGAGGCACTATGCAAACATTTCAAAAATGAGGCCAAGCAAAGAAAAGAATAAAATAAAAGAAAAATTAGAACAAGTTTGAAAATTTTACAAGTTAAAACATGGAAATGCCCAGCCTCCACACAAAACCAATGTACCATGAAAACAGTTGTGTTTAAAAAAGACCCTTCATACAACAAATGTGGATGCTAACTTAAAGAAAAGCAAAGCAGAAATGTCAATTTAAAACACCTACAGTTTTCATTGGCATTGAAGCCTCTAAGAATGGCCTTCAGTTCCTGGAGCTTCTGATGAGCTCTTGCATGGACGCTGTCAATCAAGAGTTTTTCTATTGATAAGTGGTCAATCTGCATAAACAACAACAAAAGTGCATGTGCAATTGAAATATTTTTACTTTAAAAGCCTGAGAGTAGAATTCCGTGCTACAAAATATTTTAGAAGAATCACACTGACTGTTAACCAGTAAAAGTAAACTTAGATAAAATTAAAAATCAATTTATATCATATTAAGTTAAAAATTAACTTGTGTGATATTGGAAGCTTAAAAAAACTACAGTTGATATTTTGATGAGGAGATTAAAAAATGTGTGTGTGCGTGTGTGTATCAGTTATTATAATAATCAAATGCCAGACCTTAAAAATAAAATAGTGGTCTGAACTATAAAATTTGCGATAGAATTGGGGGGTGGGTGGCTCAGTGGTAGAGCACATGCTTAGTAAACACGATGCCCTGAGTTTAATCCCCAGCAAACCCCCACCCAAAAGTGAAAGTCAATGTCAGTATCACATGTTAAGTAAAAACACAATGAATACAGAAGTGTAACACTCAAAACAAATGTCATAAAGGATTTTAGAAACAATTAACGATTTTAAAGAACTGGTTACATTGATTTAATCATGTTATAATCTAGTAATTATAATAATATGATTATTTAATTATTATGGATCAGATTATAATTAAGTCATACTGATTTAATCAAACCATATTAAAATATATTGAGATCCTTCACCTTCATAGCTCTTTCTACTAATTTGGAATCAGAAGCTGGCAAAGGGGGATCATGAAAAATCTGTAGAGGCTTGGAGACATCATTCTCATCAATTTTAATCGTAACTTTGTGAACAGAAGCTGTTCCTGTTTTCCTACCAAGAACCTGTTGACTGAAGAGAAAAAAGAAATATTAAAAAAAAATTTCAACACAGCTTAACTTTTGGAATAATCAAAAAATAACTCTAAAACAGAAAAACCTGTCTTCTAAGCAGTATCTATTCACTTCTCCTTTAGAGAAAATGGGAATCAAGCAAAGTTCAAACACAGCTTGATATCTGATTTTCTCCCAAAGTTTTTAAAAGGTATAATTGAAAACAGAAAACTGTGCTAAGCAAACATATTTAAAAAAAAAAAAAAAATACTCAACAACCTAACCTAATGGTCTTTTAGCAATTTGGTATGACTCTAGAGTAAACTAACCTTAAGATTTTAAAAAATAGTACATCTTAATATAAACAGATAAATGTTTATGGATCTGAAACATGCAATGTTCTAAGAAAGGCGTGGGGTTGGGGATATAGCTCAGTGGTAGAGTGCTTACCTAGCATGTATGACTATACAAATGCAAGTTACCATGGGCACATACTCATTATGAGTATATATTAAGTCAGACATATGAGAGAGAGAGAAAATAAAAAAGAGTATTTAATCAAACCATAAATCTACCAGAACCAATTTTACTTACTTCCAAACAGACAGCGAGAGGCACTTTCCAGCATGATACCTTTCCACCTGCACAAGGTCTCCCCACCGCTCTCGGATTAACATTAGAGTCTGGGAATGTAACACTTCTAACTGAAGTGATAAGCAGAAAGAATCTGGTAGATCTTGTTAAGCAAATCTAATATATACATTACTCTAACAGTCAATAAAACGTAGATAAACTTTATTTAACAAAGCACCCATTACCAAAGAGCTGGGTATGAAGGAACTTTTGGGAATCATCTCTCTCCGATGACTCATATTAAAAAGTGGTAAAATTTGTGGCATTTTTAGAAAAAAGTTTTATATTTAATTCTGAACCAGCATAAACAAACCATAAGGTCCACGTTGACCCTTAATTCAAAGTTTAGGAAATATGGATTAACCAAGTGGTACTACTCATTCCCCAAACAGTACTATTTTTTAACATATCACTTTTGGGGGCCTGCCTATAAATTCAATAGTAAAATTTAAACATTGTTTCATTATAGATGGGGAAGTATGTTTCACAATGGCTGCTTTCCCAGTTTTGTTTCTACCCAAAGTGGGGGAGAGGCTAAGCTGCTTCAGTTCAGAAATAAAGATAAATGGACAATGTAGGAGGGAAAGGGAGACACAAAATCCTTATAATATGTCTCAAATTGCAGAAGGATACGTAGACAGTTGTACATGTCCTGAAGCGGTTTCTCATCAGCAAAGAGCCTAGACTGCACCAGCTGATGGATAAAGTTGATCTGCATACTATGAACCAAGGCTCGCCCATCTTCCGTTGGCAGGAGAAAAGAAGGCAGTTCATCAGAAAAGGGTACAGATCACGTCATGATGCCAACTAAGGAAGTGTATACTAACAATGAATTTTAAAAAGAAAAGAACTGAAATTAACCCTGGAAATTCAGGAACACTATACTCTGAGAAAGAACTGAAACTTCTATAGGCAGTAGGTAGTTCTGATTATGATAAAACTTGCTTCCAATTACAGGATAAATTGCTATACAGATTCATTATTCTGCAGGAATATTTCAACAATACACCAAACATTCAAATCAATACTTATGATTTAAATCAGTATTTGTAATTTACCTCCTGTTTCTTTATCCTCAACCAGAATTTCTAGCTTGAGAAGACGCCATGGAACATCAGGGTCATCTCCCATCACTGTCAAGGTAGCCTCAAATTCTCCTTCAACTCGAAACTTCACGCGACCATTTGCTTTTAGAAGAAGAGAAAGAAGTGTACTTTGCTCCCCAACAAGCAGCCTCCTGCTAAGCTTCAGTCTTGTAAAGAAATTTTAGCTAGACTGAGAATTCTTTCTTAAGTCTTCAAACCATTCATTGGTTCTCTCATGAACAGAAGCCAGCACCCAAGTCATTAAGAAACTAAAGGCAGCTCTTTTAACAAACAGTATTTTCTTGAGACTCAAATCAGGGACCCTTCTCCTTCAACTCCACAAGATCTCGTCCAACATGGACGTTGTATTTTTAGGTACTAAAGAGACTGATGACTGACAAGGCATAGACTCAAAAAACACCAAAACTGTGTGTCAAAACTTCATAGTATTTCTTTGAATAAAACTATTTAAGAAAATATTCTTTAAAAAATGAATCTCAGCCTGGTGCATACCCTCCTAGAATTCCAGCTACCTGGAAGGCTGAGGAGGAAAAAAAAATCACTTAAGTCCATGAGTTCAAGACCAGTCTGAGCAACACAGTAAGACACCATCTCAAAAAAAAAAAAAGAAAAGAAAAGAAAGAAAAAGTCTTAGGTACATACCAACTGTAAGATTTGCTAGCTGAGGAGGAAGATCTGTGGTTACAAGCCGATGTCTAAGAATCTGATTAAGCTGATGAAGTGTGGCTTGTTTCTCGATTTTGGTAATTGGGTCTGGAGGAATGATTTTATCCTTTAAAAAAAAAAAAAAAGTTAAGTGACTTTTAACTAATCATTGTATACCTTTCCTCTGAGCTACACCCCCAGCACAAGGCATAATTTTTACCTGTGCCTGTCTTTACACAATGTTTTCTTAACTTGACCCAAGAGATACTCAACACTCATTTCTGCAGTTCACATCTAAAAATAGTGAACATTACTACCATGCATTAGGGTGCCAAAAATTCCTTGATCGCCTAGCTTAGACCACTGTATGACATGGTCTTCTTCATGCTCCATTTATGAAATCAACTTAATATCAAGGGATGACTTACCCTACTTATTTTTCTAATTAATTTATTTTGAGTGCTAGGTACCAAACCCAGGGCCTTGTGCATTAGCCCCTATACTTCTCAAAAGTATAAAATATAGTAACACCAACTTGGTAAACTAGCACAGTAAATTTTAAAACACTTCCAAATGGCAATCAGCATGCAGTATTCTCACAGACTGAAATCAATGTTAAGTGATGTTGGCACATCTGCCCACTCCCACCCAAAAAAAGGATTCACCCATTTTGATAATTTCAGCCCCAATTTATTTCACAAAAAGTACAATTTTACTTGTAGAGAAAAAGGACCATATGAAGTACTTGTTTTGAAAATATGTTTTTTTTGCTAGGCTACTTAATCCGAAACCAAATACTTTTCTGAGCACAAAGGTCAAAGCACTTACCCTAATGCAGGTTAAAAGCTTGAACTTTTCTGAGCACAAGGTCAAAGCACTTACCCTAATGCAGGTTGGCAGCCGTGGATAAGAGCCAGTAGTCAGGACATCGATGGCATACGGGATGGCAAAACTAGGCAGGCGGGCATGGACCAGAGCATCTCTAGCTAACGAGGCCAGGCGATCAGCAGTATCCACAAACAAGATGGCTTGCTGATCTAAGAAGCTTGAGATCATCTTTAATGCAAAAGGAAATGCATTCAGCTGCTTCAAAACTATCTGTTTCTTATATTAAACATCATTCACTCATTCCGAAGTAAACTTCAAAAGAAATTAACATAGGTTTTTCCATATGTATTCAAAAACGTTCCCAATAACTTGAAGAAAACATATTTAATACATGTGTTTTTTACATTAAAACAATTTTGTCACTTTATTTTTTTATTTTTTTTTTTTAATATTTTTTATTATCTAGTTTTCAGTGGACACAACATCTTTGTTTGTATGTGGTGCTGAGGCTTGAACCCGGGCTGCACGCATGCCAGGCAAGCGCGCTACGACTTGAGCCACATCCCCAGCCCCAATTTTGTCACTTTAAATAAAATTTTTTGCAATATATTTCTCCATCCTTAACATGACACACACAAAATATAAAAAGTTGGGAAAAAGAAAAGAGAATAAAATGCTTCTACTCTTAGTAGATGCTAGAGTTGGTTGGTAGAGAAGTACTGAAAAGCATGCCCTCCTAGACTTAGACTGACTTGGTCTCAATTTTAACTCCACAACTTATTAGCCTTGTAACCTTGGGCAAGTTACTTAACCTCAGTTACAGGCCTCAGTTTTTTCAAATGTAAAATGGACACGATGATTCCTAACTTCATAAAAGTTGTTTTGAAGATTAAGAGTGAATGCAAAAAAAAAAAAAAAGAAGAGTTAATGTATATTAAAACCTTTAGAACAGTGCCTAGAACACAGAAAACAATAAATGTTGCTCATTATAAGATCCAGGCCAACTTCCTGCCCAACACAAAAATCCTTTCCATCACTTCTCTCCTCAATGCATTTCCTAAGGATGCCTAACCTAGCAGAGCTCATCACAGAGCTGAGAACTACCTCCTTGAAAATTTTATCTTCTAGTTCTATCTAGAACAATACTTAAAATTTCCTCTCATGTTGGCCGTCAGTGGTCAAGTGAAAACATGGCACTCAGAAGACATCATGCACACACAATGTCCTATATTTTCTTCATATTTCCACAGTTAATTTATTGTCTAATTTTCACAGCTTTAGGAAACAGAACCAGATAATCACTGAGATAAAAAAAAAATTGAAGCTTAGGGAAAGATGAAGGCACTTGCCCACAGAAAACAGCCAATAATCAAAACAACAAGTTATTTCTCTTAGACTCCTGTATGCAGCATTGCACAGTACAAACGTTACCTCCTATAACTAGCACAGTGGATTTCTATCAATGCTACCACATCACTGCTAACACACCCTTGTCATCTAAACTGGGTTTCACTGATATTTAGGCCATTCTAAGAGTCCCCTCAATGGAGTCACTGTGAAAAGGCTCATCAATCAAAGTCAAGATCAAAGACTACCAAAATCCTCTCTCTGGGAAGATTTTCATCAACCCTATTGGGATGTCAATTTATCCAAACCCACCTTAAACATGGGTAATGAAACACTTGCTGAATTCAAAATACACTAGCTTCAGCTACATCCCTTTTGACTTAGAAATTTAATAAAGATAAAACTTCAGTTTCCAGTACCTTATTAGTGAGTTCATTAGGTTCCTCATGATCATCATGTTCTTTTTTAAAGTATTTATACACCAACTATTAACATGGTTAACAACAATCTCCTTTGGAACTTAACTGATCTACTGAATAGACATTTCTCTAAGGAAGATATACAAATAGCCAATATGGACATGAAAAGATGTTCAACATCACTGGCCATCAGGCAAATGGATACTGAAACCACATAAAATACTACTTCATACCTACAAGGAAGGCCAGATTTCAAAAGCCAGATAACATGTGTTGGAACAGTTGTGGAAAAACTGGAACTCTCATATATTGCAGGTGGGAATGTAAAAATGCTGCAGCCGCTTTAATTTATTTATTTATGTGCCAGGATTTAACCCAGGAGCACCACTTATTTATTTATTGGTTTGTTTGTTTGGGTACCAGGGATTTAACCCAAGGGCACCACACCCCCAGCCCTTTTTATTTTTTATTTTTGAGACAGGGTCTCGCTAAGTTACTTAAGGCCTCATGAAACTGCTGAGGCTGGCCTCAAACTTGCAATCCTCCTGTCTCCTCAGCCTCTGGAGTCACTGGGATTACAGGCATGCACCACCACACCCAGCTGCAACTACTTTAGAAAACAGTCTGGTAGTTTCCTCAAGTGATTAAATGTAGAATTATCATATGACCCTGATGCTCTACTCTTAGGTATGTACTCAAAACGAATAAAAGCATATATTCACACTGTACGAGATTAATTACAGCAACATCATTCATAATAGCCAAGAACTGAAAACCCAAACCACTGTTAATGAAGATAACACAAAATGTATATCCATGCAATTCAACCATAAAAAGGAGTGAAGTACTGATACATTTTACAACACAAGTGAACCTTGAAAACATTATAAAGACGCCAGACCCAAAAAAAAAAAAAAAAAAAAATGCAACATATGATTTCATTTATATGAAATGTTCACAACAGGCAAATCCAGAGACAAGAAGCAGATTAGTGGTTGCTCAAGGCTAAAGGAGATCTTGGAGGTGATAGCAAAAAGGTGTAAGTATTCTTTTTGAGGTGGTAAGAACATTCTAAAACTGACTGTAGTAATGGATGCACAAATCTGTGAATATAATAAAAATCATTGAGTTATACACTCTACATGGGTGAGTTGTATGGTATGTGAATTGTGTCTCAATAGACCTATTAAAGGGAAAAAAGGCATGGTAATGAGGGTTTTCTCTTTTCCTTAGACAAAACATACTTAGACTATATTACCACTAGAGCTCTATAACCTGTGCAGTTACACAGAGCGACACACTGAGTATGGCTAGTAGCATTAAAGAGCTTTTTTTTTTTTTTCCAGCACTGGAAACTGAACCCAGGGCCTTGCACATACCAGGCAAGTGCTCTACCACTGAGCTTCATTCATAACCAGCCCTTTCCTTTAAATTTTACCTTGAGACAGGGTCTCAAGAAGTTGTCCAGGCTAGCCTTGAACTTGTGATCCTCCTGCCTCAACTTCCTGAGTAGCAGGGATTACAGACATGCGCCCACATGAGATCATTAGCTATTAAGAACCTCTAATGAGAGGCTGGGGTTGTGGCTCAGTGGTAGAGAGTGTGCCTCACATGTATGAGGCACTGGGTTTGATTCTCAGCACCACAAATAAATAAATGAATAAAATAAAGGTGCATCAACAACTAAAAAAAATTTTTCTTAAAAAAAAAAAAAAAGAACCTCTAATGAGCTCAGTTAAATGATCATTAGACTGAGAACATAGGTGTCAAAATATGAACAATATTCTAATTGACCAGTTGATGGATTTGACCTCTGACACAAAACACTTCCATGTCTATACTCACAAATAAAAACACTGAAACTTTCTGCAAGTCTGGTACTTCCTTCAGAATGCGACTTATTTGAACAGCAAATTCAGAAAACAAATAGAAGAATGCTACATAGTACTAGGCTTCACTGAAAGATGAATACAATGTAGCTTGATTTCAAACCAAGAGTTTCCAATTTGCCTGATAATATTATTGAAGCATGCAACTTAGTACTATCAAATACATGATTTTAATACTTATGGTATAATTAGGGACTTAATATCAGACTTGAAAAAAACTGAACACTTGACTTTGATACACTTCAGAAATGTCTAACCTTTTTGTTTTTTTTTTTTTGGGGGGGGGTGGGGTTACTGGAGATTTGACCCAGGGGCTCTTTACTACTGAGCCATATCCCCAGTCCCCCAAGTCACTTGGATTACAGGTCTATGTCACCATACTCGGCTAGTAATGCCTAAATTTTTACTAAAGGTTTGAACATGTGTAATAAAATATCATCCCAAATTAAGTAATTATTGAAAGAAATCTGAGACTTTTCAGAAATACTATACCTCACTTCTTTGTTTAGGCCAAAACAGATTAATTAGAACTGGTGCCCAAATTTCCAAAACAATGAACTGTATACTTTCAGATAAACTTGAAATAAGCATGTTTATTAATATTTATAACAAAAACTATTCTTTAAATTATGCTTCACATTGTACAAAAGACTGTTTATGAACTTTAATTTCCCAATTACATCAACAGACCACAATAGATGAACTAACAGAAATTTCCCCCCATAAGGAAAATTTCATATATGGTACAGAATATTCTCCCCCTAAACAAACCTTCGATCAATATTATACACCTGGATATGAGTCTACTCAAAGAGACTCAAAATATGTGTCTTTCAGAATTCTTCTAGCCCCTCCATTAGCTGCCAGGGCTGAAATTGTACATGAACTTCAATGATAATCAGGGTTGGCGTCTTTTCTTTTAAGCTTAAAAAAGAGAAAAAGGAGAAGAATCTATATTCTAGAATTTAGAATTCTCAATTTCTTCATAACTTCCTTTCTCCTTTCATTCTGGCAACTTTCATATAAGTTCTATGTCTAATGATAAGGAAATCCAGTGAAATAAAGGATAAGCAAACCCAGCAGGCTAATACTGAGGTGAGATGTCAGGAAAATTATATGCAGAAACACATATACAAAAATTATGTGTGGATTTCTTTCTGAAGTAGTATTTTCTGGAACAGGCAAACCCCCATATAGATTTACAAATATAAAAACTGCTATAAAAATATTTTCAACTTAGCTTGTCAGGGTGCTAAAAATAAACTACTGTGGTACCTCTATACTAGTTAGCTGCTAATTTTAACTTATCCAGGAAGCCCTATAAACTTAAGAGAATTTTTAAATCCCTTAAATATAACTTAACCAATGTAAAGCTGTTTTTCTACTTTAACCTATGAAAACTGGTAACATTTTACAATGTCAATACGTACTTGAATGGCGAAAAAAAAAGGAATTTGAGCATCATTGTCAAACTTAGAGCATATCCCCATTTTGCTCACTTTCCAAATATAACTGACAACAGCCAGAAGTTTACTTGGCTTTGCAGAGTTGGGCCTGGAGAGCTGACCTCAATTAAAGTGGGTAAATTGCTCTCATTACTTCAGGGACTTAATTTGTTTTATGATAATTATTTTACCCTTTCTAATATGAACTCCATTCTCCTCATTAGGAGTGATGGAAATAAAACAGGAACAATTATGTGCCTCATCTGTTAACACCACACCAACATCCCCAAGCTATGAGCTCAATGAGATCGCACAAGATCCCTACTGCCCAGGCACGGTGGTACATACCTATAATCCCAGCAATTTGGAAAGCTGAGGCAGGAAGATCACAAATTTGAGGCTAGCCTCAGCAACATAGTAAGACTTTCTAAAAATAAACAATAAAACAAAACGACTGGGGATATAGCCCATGGTAAAGTACCCCTGGGTTCAATCCTTTGTACCAAAACCAAAAGAAAACAAAAACAAAAAATGATTCCCTACTGATGGCTTTCCTCAACACTTCTTGAAAATAGCTTATAACTTTTGGGGTGGGTAGATCTTAGCATCTTTGGCATACTTCACTGCTTGTCACTTGTCAAAATTCGAGTGAGTGGCTCAATCATCAAAAGACTAGGAGTGGCCGGGTGTGGTGGTACACACCTGTAATCCCAGCAGCTCAGGAGGCTGAGGCAGGAGAATCGTGAGTTCAAAGCCAGCCTCAGCAAAAGCAAGGTGCTAAGCAACTCAATGAGACCCCGTCTCTAAATAAAATACAAAACAGGGCTGGGCATGGGGCTCAGTGGTTGAGTGCCCCTGAGTTCAATCCCCGGTACCCACCTCACAAAAAACAGGAGCTTCTTGAAGACAAGGATTGTGCCCTATAACTCATATTCAATAGAGGTTTGGATAATAGATGGGTGAATAAACAAATGAACAGATAAATGCTGTTATCAGCTCTATGACCTTGAAGAAGCCACGTAATTTCTAGTATCTTCTAGAAACCTCATCTCCTCATCTATACAACATGGAGAAAATACCAACTCTGCCATTCTCACAAGGATGTCAAGAATCAATAAGCAGCTCTCTTGCCTCCTGGCTGTCAGGAACCAAGCAGCTTGCCTCTGCCATGTCCTTCCACCATGATGCTCTGCGTCACCCTGGGCCCAGAGCTGTGGAGTCAGCCAACCTGGACTGACTCCTGAAGGCTGGGAAGTTCAAGATGAAGACACTGAAAGATTTCATGAATGAAGCAAGTTACTAGGCACAGGCCACTCTCAAGGGGAGGGGATCATGCAAAGGCATGAATATCTAGAGGAAAGGATCACGGGAGCCATTTCAAAAGCTGCCCACCACATAAGTGAAACTGAAGCCTAAACATAAAATTCACTCAAGCGGCATAATGGAAGGATGACATGGAAGGAGAAGATGAAATCACTCTCCCAAGAACGTAATCCTTTATAGGCCTGTATGGGCTTTGGTGGAGGACACATGATGTGTGAACTTCTGAACAGTGCTTGAGAAACCTCTGCACCCAAGGACTGAAGATGATAAATGTACCCCAGAACTCAAAGCAGGATTATAACCGTGTGGCCTGTGGATCATTGGATATAACTAACACTTTGTGGACTAGCCTAGTTCTTACCCTTCCATTATTGTTTGTTAATTCTCACAATAGTACCCTGGGGTATATACTGAATTGGCCCTTCTAAAAAAGACCATCTAGGGTCAAAAAAGGCTCTTAACCATGGCACTTCTTACCTCATGTCCAGTATTCATAACTAACTTAGGGAATCCTGTCTGCATATATCCCCTCATTCTATTCTGTTTCAGTAGTTCTCAACCAAAGAATCACTATGGACCTGAAATCAGTTGCCAAATACAAATAATTTACCACTGATAACAAAACTAATATGAGCTAATGACTTAGGTTGAGAAATCAGTGAATTCAGGATTACCTGAAAAGTCCTTCCTTGTACACATTTCTATTCATATATTCTTTCTTATTGATTAATTGATTCTGAAGATGGAACCCAGGGGCACTTTGTCACTGAGCTACATCCACATAACTTTTTTATTTTTATTTTGAGACAAGGTCTCACTAAGTTGTTGAGGGTCTCACTAAGTTGCTAAGGCTGGCCTTAAACCTGTGATCCTCCTCACTTAGCCTCTCAAGTAGTGTGTACCATCACACCCAGCTCATGTATTCTTCTTGAGTGAGGAACAAAGGAGGAAGAGTGCAATTGGACAATAAGAAATTACATCAACCAGATGAAAGGAAGCATCTCTAACATTCTCTAGGATGAGAATAGTCTTTTGCTAAAAAAAAATTTAAAAAAAAAAAAAAAAACTGAACAAATCTCCTGACATGTGGCTACCTAAGTCTGGAGCTAAAGGTAAGTAATTTAGATAGACATCACTCATCAATGCCTGCTGCCTGAGGGACAGTTTAAAAGAGTAAGGGTTAGGAGAGGGGGAAAGGAAATAAACCTGCATACTAGCAGGAAGGACTGACTAGCTTTTGTGTTTTTTGTATTTGATTTGTTTTGTTTGTTCTAATTAGTTATACATGACAGTAGAATGCATTTTGACACACTGTACACAAATGGAGAACAACTTCTCATTCCTCTGGCAGAGTCACAACAGTAGTGTAATCATACATGTATGTAGGGTCATAATGTCTGTCTCATTCTACCGTAGCAAAGACTAGCTTCTTTTGTGAGACAGTATATAAATTGAAATTTTTGGAGAAAAATAAATATTTATGATTTGACTGTAAAAAATCAATAAGCAAAATTTAAGGAAAATCTTTACAAATTCTAAAAATACAAAATTTAAGCTAACAACTTCCCCTCTTTAGTTCCAATCTCATATTTAAAGCTGTTTATGTAATGATGTCTCCAAATACCTCCTACTCTTCTGATCAAGTGTCCAAAGAAAATACTAGGTTTCCAAAGAAATCCACTGTACATTATCCTAGAGAAATATGATTACTTATGAAGGTGATGTCATTTAAATAAGAAGTATTGAAGCTAAAATTAGCAACTGTTTACTATAACATTCAAAGCTTTTCATACAAAGTAAAACCAAAAGTTTAACTCACCGCACATTTTTCCACTTTGCCAGCATTATTAGCCCATTTTACTAAAGCTAATAATCGAACGAAGAGTTGGCGTGTCCGGCTAGCAAACTGTACTATTTCTATTTTCCTATAAAAGAATTTTCAGAAAACCAATATATTATAATGGATATTCCACAAATTTATTTCATCTGAGCTAAAAAAAAATCTATCTGTGTTTACAACCACTACAACAAAACGAAACTCCTAAATATTTATCCAAATATGAATTATCACATTTTGTATGCCACCTATATATACTTTATTTTTTGACCTCACAGTAATAAACCCAATAGGATGTTTTAGCAATAAATCACTTTTTAAAATCAATTTCATACTGCAATAAAAGCTGTTTCTAAAACATACTAAATTCACGGATATATGGTAGTAGAAGTTAACTGCATCATAGAGGGAATCAAATTAGGCGTTTGATGTAACTAACTTCCTAGCTGAAATTAGTAGTTAGTAACCTTTTTGATAAGAGCAGGGAATTGAAATACATTTTTACCAAAGCTTGAAACTATTACTCTTTCTACAAAAGCAAGGGCCAATTTCCCATCTTGGAAAAGCAAGATTTAAAAATTTGAATAAAGAACTGGACAACCCTTTATCAAATGAATTTTAGTGGGTAAACACAGAATTAAATTATTTAAGCCAAGTCAAAGAGAGTATGTTGAGTAATAAAAATACAAAGTAGAAGGTATGTTTATATCTATTTTTTTTCTTTTTTTAATTGGTGCATTCTAATTATACATAACAGAGGGATCCATTACACCATATTCATACATGCAGTTCATATCTATTTTTATGTTATACCCATCTCTACGCTTTTTCTCCCAACATTCTTAGTCTTAGAGATTCACTAAAAGCTTTACGTTGTCAATCAGTGCGTTAGCAAGACTTCTCAACTTCAAGGCAGCTACGAAACGGATAATCATATCTTTGATGGCTTACCTTAAGACACTTAAAGAAAAAAAAAATACTCAAGATGCCAGAACTAATGGCAGCACCCAGAAGAATACCAACTTCCCTCAATGACCTACAAATCCAAACTACATCTCTGCATCTCTGCAAACTACATCTCTGCATTTCACCATGATGAAATGTACCGAAATAAGCTTTTGCTTAAGTATAATCCTGACTAAAGGCTACAGAGTCAAACTGCTACCAAGAGCATATGAAGCCCACAACCAACCTGAAAGGATTCCTTGAGATCAGCCAACAACTTGATTGGTGGCACTATATAGAGAAAAATCAAGGACAACTTGGCAATGACTCTTTGCTAATGTCTATGAAGATTATGGAAAAAAACAAGCAGAGCATCGCTGACAAGAGAGACACAGCAAAAGTGTTAAATGCACATGAAGATCTGGCAGAGCTGGGGATGTAGCTCAGTGGTACAGCGCTTGCCTAGCATGTATGAAACCCGGGGTTCCATCCCCATAATCCCCCCCAATAAGATCTGGCAGCCACCTGAGAGCTAGGAGCCTCTGTAGTGTCACTTTAACTCAGCAATGAATTACAGGGGATGTGAGGTCTCTGCTCCTCTCCCAGAGCAAACAGATTTGCATATTATTAATTTGATTTCCTAAATACATTCCTCTACTAGAAAGAAGAAGTCCCTTCTTGTAAACTATTGCAATGTGGTTTGGTTTTCTGAACCAGGGTCTCAGCGATAAGGAATGTGAGCCAATTTCCAAAGGCCCAGTGTCCCTTCACCCCACAACAGACAAAACCTTCTGTCCTTTGAAATTGACCAGCTAAACCATAACACAAGTAAGTTTCAATTGTCTCTTTCACCTCTTTACCTATGTCTAATTCTGTCAAAAAAGGACACTTGGTGTTGGCATTTGAGTGTAGACATTAATAAATGTTCAAATCCTCCCTAGTGACTTGGTATTAAAAAAACCAACCAAGGAGTATAAGTAATGTCAAGATATAATCAAGCCACCTTTACTATAGCCACAATGTAAATTCCCATCACATGATTTCTTTAAAATCTTAATTTGTCTTGTTCCTTTGGCCTATGCAAACAGACTAGTGTGTAGTTAAGTCTTAAGCCCCTAACTTCAATTGAACCAAAATTTTCTCAACTATAAAACAGCAATAGCAGGAGGCAAGTATCAATTCTCTGAAGATACCAAATTGCATCATTAGAGCAAAGATAAATTAGCAACCAAATTCTTAAATCGGTATGACCCCCAGCTTCTTCCATTGCAGACTATTATCGTCTACATCTTCCTATCCTGCTCAGGGACTTGATCAGGTCAGTCACTCAAAGGTTTGTAGAACAAAAAATCTAGAACTCGTCTCACAGATGAATATTGTTGAGAATGAGATGATGACATCCCTGCTACTCCTAAACAAATGGTCCTAGGTTTCCAATCCTCAGCCCTATACCAGCAATACCCACATATCCACACCCACAGATAGATTAATAAAGAGGCAGATTTCAGGTTTTTATACTTACCTTTCCACATCAGATTTTCTTGGCAATCTAAGAAGAAAAAAAAATTGATTAAATATATGCATACCTTCATTGAAATGTGACAATGGCCTTTACTCTGATACTATTAAATACCTTTAGTGTTTTAGAAAGCCTGGGTACCCAGCTACTACAGGCTCATGTGGCCATAAGCTTCCAGCAATATGACTATAAGGGAAAAAAACAATGGAGGAATATTTCTCTCCAATCAAAATGCTTCAAGAAGCATTACATAAACCTCAAACATTTTTTAAAAGCCAAGTCTCACATCAGCACACTATATCATAGAGAGTCAGAAAAAATATTTTTGAAGACCAAAAAAATCACAGATGCAAAAGTACTACTTGGTTGCCAGCCCCCCAATACCTACACTCTGGTTCTGAGCAATAATCCTTCCATGTTTTGTTATGGGGGGCAAAACTGGAAGCTAAGCATGTAAATGGGTCAGTGTCAAGGGTTTAATGATGACATTGCATAGTGGTTAGATGAAAAGATCTAACCACTTTAAAACAGCTCCAGTAGAGTTTTGATTTCCTTTTGCTAGTTCTCCAGTATTGAGAGCCAGCACTAATGTCAACTTTTTCTCTGACAAATTATACCATTTAATATTCACATCTACTGATGTTTAGAAAGGTCCTCCTCAGCTTCCTGAATTGCCATATTCTGTTAACCTCTATTCCCATGGTCTGAGACTCAGCAGCCTGAATAATTCTTATACCTATCCCACAACTGTCAGATATTGAAGAATATACACCTAGTCACTAAGGTTCTCTCCCACCCAGGTGCCACAGGATCAGAAAAACTAAAACCATTTCCAAAGGTTCAAGATGCAAGGAAGGGAACGATTAAAATGAGCTCTGGCTTGTCAGTTCTACTATTCTTAGGGAAAACAGTGGAATGGAAGCAGAAGCTATGATCAAAGCCACAGAGGGAACTAGGGAGGGGCTGAAAGGCCAGCAGACCAAGGGATGAAGGAGAAATAAAGGCCCTATTAGGAGACTGCAAACTAAAGCACCACTGGTAAATTCCTTTACATGCAAAAGCTGCTGACAAGCAGTCCTTGAGAAGCCACAGCCCTTGTCCTCAAGAGAGAAAGAAAATGAGAAGGATGGTTGTCTGTAGGGGTGGGAGGAAGAGAAGATCCTCTGGGGGTAGAAAGAACAGGAACCATTGTTCCAGCTCCTCCCACCTGCCCCAGAGACCCTAAAAGGATCATCTCACATCAGAGGTGCTGTCATTTCAAGGACAATGGACAGGCTTTGCTGCCTGCCTCCTCTTCCCCCCCAATGCCTTCTAATCTATTTAAAATTCCTTTATGAAAAGAAATCCACCATTTGGGGTAAAAGCCTTAAAATGCAAATGTTGGAAGAAGTAAGGCAAAGGAACTTATTTGCCCCAAAGTGCAATCAGACAATTTTACATGACTTAGATCCTAGCATTTTCTGATTCTAAAAGTCTTTAAAAGAGAGAGAGAGAAATCTAATTCCCTACAAAAGTCAAAGCAGAGAGTAAACTCTAAGATGTGAACATATCTGTTGGGGGTGGGGGTGGATTAGCAGAAGGAAAAAAAAAAACAAACAGAAATGTGGGGCCAAAGCCCAACCAAGGCTGTCCAGTTTACCTTCAATAGTTCACAGTCTAGCATCAAGTGTTACAAAATAAGTAACTGTGTCCCTAAAGACCCTTCTACTAGAACACTGGCTATACATAATACATTAACCCCAAGAGTTTTTACCTGGAACAAGGGAAAACACAGTATTTAGGCACCTTCACAGTAAGTTCTCTAACACAAATCAAAAATGAAGAAAGTTATTTTATATACCTATGTATCAAGAGCAACAATGACTCCTCCCATCACATTCTCCAAGGTTTGCAATGACAATTCTAAAAATTCAGTTATTCATGCACTAAATCAAGAAATACTTAGTTAAGACCCGAGTATGTGCAGGCATTATTCTAGGCCCTGGGGAATGTAGAAAACAAGTCAAAATCTCTCTCCATAAGGAGCTTACATTCCAGTGACCAGAGGAGAGAGTACCATGTAATAATAATGTCAGGAGACAATAAGTCCTGTAGAGAAAACTAAAAGCACCCAGCACAGAGAAAGAACAGCATGAAGGTGCAGAATACTATTTTAATGGGTAGTGAAAGGCAGTCTTTCTGATAAGTTATATGTGAACTAAAACCGAATGGAAATGAGAAGGCAAATCACACAGATTTCTCAGGGAAGAGCAAAGGCTCCATGATGACAGTATTAGGACATGAATTAAAGGCATAAGAGAAAAAAGGCACAGATCATGCAGGGCCTTAAAAGGAAAATGAGGGGCTGGATCCAGAGTTGTATATCTGTAATCCCAGTGACTCAGGAGGCTGAGGCAGGAGGATCTTGTGAGTTAGAGGCTAGCCTCATCAATTTAGTGAGACTAACAACTTAAGTCTCAAAATAAAAAAGCAAATGGACTGCAGATGTAGCTCAGTGGTAAAGCGCCCAGGTGGGAGGAGGGGGGTTGATCCCCAGTACTAAAAAAAAGAAATAAAAGGAAATGACCACATGTCCACATGTCCTGGTTTGCACAAGATAATCCTGGTTGTTTGCTGTTCTGACACCACTATTAATGCCACCTGCCTTTAGGCTCAAAAGTGTCCTGCTGGATCATAAACTTTATGGGCACTCTCTATGAGGGTGATTATAAAAATTTTTTTAATCTAAGTGAGATGAGAAACCACTGGAGGGTTCTGATCAGGTAAGTTTTAAAAGGATCATCTCAGCTATTTTGTGGAGAAGAAACTAGAGGGGCAAGGGCAGGAAAGACACCAACAAGCAGACTACCGCAGAGCACAGGCTGAAGACTGGGTGGCTTGGACCAACACTTGGTGAAACAGCACTGGGAAGTGGTGGGATTCCAAAGTGAGAGAGAAGACTTGCTGATGTACCCTGGGGATGGGATATGAAAAAAGAGGAGCCAGGAATTACTCTAAAATTTTTGGCCGGAGCAACAACAGAAAGAATGTATTCTTTGAGAAAGAAAAGGTTTTGAGATAGAGGGGAGATGTCAAGTAGAATCAGGAGTTTGAATCTGGCCTTGATATGTTGAAATGCCCACTAGATACTGAAATGTAGGTATCTGGACATATAATCTGGAGTTCAACAGAGATGTCTGTGCTGGGCTGGGTGTGGGGGGCACACATCAACATACTATACCTATATACTTATTCTACAGCAATAAAACAGATGTTTCTTCTTCATAAACCAAGTTTTAAAATAATAAAAACAAAACAATATAATTCAAGGAATCTCTCCAAATCTCCTATGGAAAAACGAATTACACAATTACTGATGGCAGCAGTCCTCACCATTTTCTTCACAGCTATACATAAGACAGGTGACCTTCACATACATCCAATTGTCTCATGGACACTCTTGAATTCTTATGAAATTCAACAATAATCAGTGCAGAGGAGTAAAGTACTGCAAGAATTCCCAATCGTGACAGCTATTTAAATTTCTCATTAGACAGGGGTAGATTTCTTTTATCTTTAGATTTCTTCCCGTCTCATTCAATGAAGTACATCAAAACTGAGAATGACGTTTCACAGGAGTCAGTGGAACCCATTCTAATTTCTTTAGTGACATGCAAACAAATATTTTAAGTCTCCAGTAACAAATTACTGTGACACTGTACAACCTAAAATCTCCACACTAATGTAATTGAAAACCCTGATGTCTTACAATAGATTAAAAAATTAATCTAGATCAAAACTATCTTTCTTCTTCTTTTTTTTTTTTCTCTGACTTACCTTTTCTGAACCTGGGGTAAAAGATGTAAAAGAGCCCCCCAAATTTTATAATGCCTTTTCTTCATGCACTGAATCATTAGTGTATTCTGATCCTATTCTGAAGGGATTAACACCCTAATCGAGCCCCAAGGCTTTTCATAGGTAACTAGGTGAAATAACAGCAGCAGGCTGGTTACAAATTTTTTTTTTTACTTTGACTAAATTCATAAAGACTCAAACATTCTCAAATGTTTCTCACACACACAAACTTGCATCTGAACGATGAATTACCTTAAACACAATATATCTCCTGCGTTTAAACAGAAGCAATTACAACCTCTATTTAAAATGTATCATCCAGATATGAAAGATTTCCTGTCTTTGGGAGTTTTTTTTTAAAGTATGAATATTATGTATTCCTAAATACTACACTGTGATCTTGGGCTTTGGGCTAAAAAGCTTTCAGCCAGAAATCAATAGAGTTCTGTTGGGAACTCAGACAAAAATCCCAAAGACAATCTTCAGCTTCAGTGTAACGACACGCTAAATGAGCCAAGTCTCCATCGAGAAAGACCCCCCAATACAAAGCTTCTCCACCTCCCCTGCACCCCATGAGTTCAAAAATTCTAGACTAAGCAGCCAGCCCAGTGGAGAAAACGGCAGCCTCTCGGGGAAAAGGGAGGCGCAACCCTCAGTCGGCTGGGCGGGAAGCGGGGGCTGGGGAGCAGGCGTGGGTTTGGCGGCACTTACAGGTCGGTCAGCACCATGAGCTCCGAGTAGGCCCGGTGCAGCAGAAATTCGATGAGGGTGCTCAATCGGTAGCCGGGGCTAGCCGCAGCCGCAGCGGCCGCCGCCACGGCGGCTCCTGGAGGAGGAGGAGCTGGGGCTGACGCCGGGCCGCCACTGCCCCCGCCGCCGCCTCCCGGCGGGACCAGCTGGTGGTTTTCCAGCTGCACTGGGGCCATAGCGACGCAGGGTCGGGCTTAGTGCAGCGGCCAAGATGCGGCCCGTGGACCTCCCGGGCCCTCGGTCACCGCGCCGAGGCAGGCGCGGGCAGAGTCGCCGCCGCTTACAGCCGGGCAGCCTCAGAACAGGAAGCCTTGCGCCGGCCACAGAAGCCCGCCCCCATGAAGCGACGAGCCCGCCGGCTCCAGAGACGGGAGCGAGGGGCGGGGGGAGGCAGAGAGGGCGGGGAAGGGGGACCGCCGCCGCAGAAAAGCTGCACCTCCGCGATGGCTCAGAGGCCGCTGCACCCGGCAGCAGTAGCGTCCATGTTGACGGCCCAAAGCGGAAGTCTTTAGACAGAGCGGAAGGGGAACCTGCAGGGGGCCTTCCGATAACAACCTGTGACTGTTCTCCCCGCTGTCCTGCGCGGTAGCGCTTGGTGGCGGTGGGGGGTGGGGGGTAGGGGGGTGCGTGGGAGTGGGGCGGGGCAGGCGCGTGGGGGGGGGGAGCGGAAAAGGGACCGCGTACAGCCGGAAGCCGGAGTGAGAGCCGAGCGGGCCGCGTCACCGCGAACGTCAGTACCCAGCCCTTACCCTCGCCCCCCGCTCCCCACCCAGGGTCTTAAAGACAGCAGTTTGCCCTAAGGGGTCGCTCATCACTCCCTAAGTGGGCTCCTAACACGACCGTGGAGGTCGACCCTGGAAGCTCGTGAGTTGTGGCTTTGGAATCGCAAAGAAAACGGAGTGGCAGCGCGCGAGTGTTTTTTTTTTTTTTCAGGCCTTTGCTCCTCCTACAGACGTCCTAGGCGTGTTGCGTGGGAGAGAGACGTATTGTCCTTTTTCTTTTTTTTTAAACTGTGGGAAAATGTGATAGCAGACATGATTCGGGGTAGGGACAGAGTCACCCCGCGAAATCACCTACTTTTAATAGAGTGGGGCGGGTGCTGAGCCGGTTACCGCCACGCAGATCCCTAGTGCAGCACAGAAACAGCCCTTAAATCCTCTGCGGCGGGCTCCCGCTTCTGTCCCTGCTCTTGAAATAGCTACCCTGCCTACCAAGGGCTTTCACTGAATCTATTCCTAACCGGGAGTTTTCCGCGTCAAAATCCACGTTTACTATTTCGCCCCTGCTTTAAAATGATGATTCTCAAAAAAAGGGAAAAAAAAAAAAGAAAAAAGCAGTTTTTCTGGGTTCCAACCCCATAGATTACATGTAATTGGTCTGGACTCAGGGATTGATTTCCCAAAGGATTCTAATGTGTAGTCACATAGACATTAACTGTTAAAAGTGTCAATTGTTTTGATCCTTTACTGACATCTTTTTGCAACTCCTAAGGTGTAAGCAAAGCTGGTGCTGTTTTTCCTACAGTTAAGATACTCTCATTTTATTGTTTCTTTTCCTTTTATTAGTGCATTATAGATATACCTAATAGTTTATTTTCTTTCTTTCTTTTTTTTTTTTTTTTACTGAGATGGGGCCTCCCTACATTGCCCAGACTGGCCTAGAACTCCAAGGCACAAGCAATCCTACCACCTTAGGCTCCTGAGTGACTGAGACTACAGGACCAGAACCGCGGTATTGTGCCGGCTAATTCTTTACTCTTGAAAGCCTTTCACTTGTCTTTTGAAGGTTTAACCTCCAGTGTAATCACTTCTCCTTCCTTTGTGGGCCTAAAGCACATTTACATGTATCACTATGGTACTTAAAATGTTTTAGGATTATCTATAGCCCCTACAAGTGCTGTGACTGCAGGGCAGAGACTATCATTAATCCCTAGGCAAGCTACCCCTAGGGAGCAAAGTTTTTTGAAATTTTATTTTCATGTTTAATGGATGAATAACTGTATATATTGGTAGGATACAAAGTGATGTTTCAGTGTATGTATACACTGTGGAATAAGGAAGTCAGACTAATTAACATACCATCACCTCACTTTTTTTTTTTTTTTTGTAGTGACAACATTTTAAAGTCACTCTAACAATTCTGAGCCATACATTGTTGTTGTTTGTTCTTTTTGTGTGTGGTGCTGGGGATTATATCTAGGGCTTGTGCATGGAAGGCAAGCACTCTACCACCTGAGCTACAACCCCAGCCCTATACATTGTTATTAACTATAGTCAACTTGCTGTGCAATAGATCACCAGAACTTATTCTTCCCCTCCTAAGTCTAACTGAAACTTGTACCCTTTGTACAACAATACTCCTTTCCCTGCCCACTTTCCCCTGCCCTCAGTCTCTGGTAACCACTATTCTTCTTTCTACTTGACTTGGACTTTTTTAGATACCACATACAAGTAAAAATCATGAGACATTTGTCTTTCTGTGCCTGGCTTATTTCACTTAAGGTGGTATCCTCTAGAATCATCTATGTTGCAAGTGACAGCATTTCATTCTTTTTAAAGATGATTGTATTGTTACAGTATACAACCTTTTAAAAGTCCCATTAATTTAGTAACAGGCACTTAGGTTGTTTCTAAATCTTAGCTACTGTAACACTGCAACAAACACACATCTCTTTCGCATAGGGATTTCAATTCCTTTGGATATATATTCAGAAGTGGGGTTTCGAGATCATATGGCAATTTTCTTAGTTTTTTGAGGAATCTCCCTATTGTTTTCCAAAATAGCCATACTAATTTGCATTACCACCAAGGGTTTACAAGAGCTCCCTATTCTCTATATCCTCATCAGCATTTTTCTTTGTTTTTTTTTGTTTGTTTGTTTGTTTTTGTTTTTGTTTACTAGCCCTTCTAACAGATTAAGGTATCTCATTGTGGTTTTTTTTTTAAACATTTATTTATTTATGTATCTTTAATTTTAGGTGGATACATTAGTTTGTTTTTATGTGGTGCCAAGGTTCGAACCCAGTGTCTTGTGCATGTTAGGCGTGCACTCTATCACTGAGCCACCACTCCAGCCCTCATTGTAGTTTTAATTTGCATGGGGAATAAACAAAAATTTTATGTTAAGTAGAACTGGACCATCTCTTGTGCAGTTTTGACTTGTTTCATTGTATCAGTATCTCTGTCTGTGTCTGTCTCACTCCCTCTCCGTCCTTCTCTCTCCCTCCCTTCTGAAAAAGGATTTTGACTTCACTTAAGAAATCTGGTTGTCTCCCAAGCAGGGTAACACATACCTATAATCCCAGCAATTTGGGAGGCGGAGGCAGGAAGATCAGTAAGTTCAAGCCAGCCTCAGCAACTTAATGAGACCCTGTTTCAAAAAATAAAAAGTGTTAGGGGTATAGCTCAATGGCAGAGCACCCCTAGGTTCAATCCCCAATATGGGAATCAGGTGGGGGGTTGTCACATATACACCAAAAATAGGTAATTGTGCAAGGTGATCCTAAAAGTCTTTCCTAACACTGAAACTCTGATTCTGTGTGATAGGGTTTTAACTCTGCCTTATTGTATAAACACAAATCTACATCTTGCATTTTGGTAGTCATTCTATTTAGCAGTGTGTTTCTACCTAGAAAGAGTATGACCAACTTGTAAGTAAAGGGGGAAAAAAAATCAGTGGATGGGGAAGTTGTTTTAGAAAAAAGAAAATTTCATCCACATCAATTATAGATTATTGAGATTTCTGTTTTTGAATAGGTATCTTTAAAAATTAGTAAGTACTCATTGTCAAAAAAGATGACCTAAGCCAAGGGCAGTGGCACACGCCTGTAATCCCAGTGGCTCCAGAGGCTGAGGCAGGAGGAGCATGAGTTCAAAGCCAGCCTCAGCAAGGGTGAAGTGCTAAGCAACTCAGTGAGACCCTGTCTCTAAATAAAATACAAAATAGGGCTGGGGATGGGGCTCAGTGGTTAAGTGCCCCTAAGTTCAAGCCCTGGTACCAAAAAAAAAAAAAAAAGGATGGCTTAAAGGAAAATAGGTTGAAAATACAGTAATAGGACTTGTGAACCTTACTCTGCTTTAATATTGAAGATCAGGTAGATAAAGTAAATGAAAGCTCCCAAGGGGAATGATACCTCTGTCTCCTAGATACTCCAACGTAACCACTTGGCAGATATACAGAGGGCTAGTAAACGAAATGAATGGGGAAGGAGAGGAAATGTTAGCATGTTGAGCTAAGTTACTAAAGGCATGACCCGCATTTGGAAATAATTTCTAATTTGTCACTTGAAAGTCTATACTACTGTTTGGCACTGTAAGAGAGTTACTTACTTTTTTCATTCACATTTTTCAGTTCCTTTGTTTGGGCGTCCTGTGATTCTGTCACATCTCAGTTTCAGGACTAGCAGTATATTTTCTCAGCTCCCGAATCGATCTACGTGCTTTAGATCTTTGATGAAATCTATTGGATTTTAACAAAAGAAAACAAATTGATTACACAACATGGACTGGGGGAGAAAAGGCATTTCTTTTAAGTCTTTTTGATGGAAAAATGAAATTGGGATACATATGGTTTCATTTTGAAATATATAAATGCTGCTGCTCAGACACAAAAGGGTAGGGAAGGAATTGAAAAGTATTTTTTTTTCTTTTTAGAATATGTTGCAATTTCTCCAAAACAGAGAGCAAAAGCAGTAAATGCATTCATATAACAGATGCTAGATGCTATATTCATTGTGAATTGAGGGAAGGAATTTACAATGTTGGGACATGGTCTGACAAACATAAAAAAACAAGAACACTTTAATAGCTTTGCATTTAGAAAAAAAATCAAACTTCTTACTGTGACCTCTAAAGCTATTAGCAGAGCAGCCCTTTTCTGCTTCTCCTTTCTCCCCCGTCTCCTGCCCCTGTTTCTCTCACTCACTACACTAGGATCTCACTGAGTCTGTCTGGTCATTGCCATTCCCTTTCACCTTAGGGCCTGTCTTCTGATCCAGATGCTTAAACAGCTTGTTTCCTGGCTCTTCACATGGATGACTTCTCATTCATCAAGTATCAGCTTAAATGAAAAAAAAAAAAAAACCCTCAGATATTATATTGTCATATGCCAAGAAAGTCCATCGCAGCCCTCTTGGTAGAAACAAACAGTTATGAATTATCTTAACTGCCTCAGTAAGAGAACAGATGAGGGCTGGGGTTGTAGCTTAGTGGTAGAGCACTTACCTTGCATGCATGAGGCCTGGGTTTGATCCTCGGCACCACATACAAATAAATAAATAAAAATAAAGATATTGTGTCCATCTATAACTAAAAAAAAATTTTAAAAAAAGAATGAATGATTAAATTAGTATATTTGTACAGTGTTAAAATGAATTAGAGCTACTTGCACCATGTGAATACATCTAAAAACCAGTACTGGCTAGCTGCAAACCCAGCGTTTTGGGCTTACAGGAGGATAACAAGTTCAAAGCCAGCCTCAGCGAGGCCCTAAGCAATTTAATGAGATCCTGTCTCAAAATAAAAAGGGCTGGTGATGTGGCTCAGTGGTTAAGCACCCTTGGGTTCAATCCCCAGTCCCAAAATAAAACAAATTCTGAATGAAACATGCAATCTCTTTTGATACCACTCTATACTTTCACAGCACATAAAACACTATCTATAATATATTGAAGTATAAATCTAGATGAGGATAATATACACCACCTTCAAGATTGTAGTTACTTCTAGGAAGGGGTAAGGGATGAGGTGGTGCTTTATTAGTTAGCAGTTACTAGTCAGCTAATGGAATTTTAAATTATTTTTTATTAATTTTATAGTGACACATAATAGTGGGAGTCATTGTGAGATATTCATCCAGGTATATAGCATGATGGGTCACTTTGATTTCCCAGCCCTCCCCTTTTCTTCCCTGTCTCCCCTTGCTCTACTGTACTAGTCTCCCTTCTAATTTCCTGAGACCCTCCCTTTATTTCTTTTTTCCTCTGTAGCTTCCACATATGAGAAAACATACAACTCTTGACTTTCTGAGTCTGGCTTATTTCTCTTAACATATGCTGCAATGGATTTCTTCAAGAAAAACATGAAGAAAATATGACCTTTTTTGCTATCTGTTAGATCTGGGGATAGAGATATGATTGTTTAATGTATTCTGTATGTTTCAATATTTTTTAAATATTTGATCATTTTAGAACATTTAAATTAATGTTTGTATTAGTATAATTTACACTAGCTGTCATAACAAACTCCAGAATCTCAATAACTTAACACAGTTTTGAGCTCACAAAGTTCAATAAAGATGGGCCTAATAGGAGGCTTTCCTCCAGGTAGAAACTTAACCATACTGGGCAGCCATCATTCTATGACCATCAGAATAAATAAATATGTATATGCATTTGTGTGTGTGTGTGTGTGTGTGTGTGTGTTTGTGTGTCTGTCTGCCTGTCTCCACTTCTCCACCCACATTCCGTTAACCAGTTAGTCACATGGCCCCACTCGGAGGCTAGGGAGATGGGAAATAGTCTGTGTACTTACAAAGGCAAAGAAATGGTTTGATGAACATATAGCATTGTTTTTACCACAATATTAAAATGATTCCCTGTTTTTATCCCTCAAGGCACAGCCTCTGAAATCAAACTGCTTAGATTCAAATCCAGGCTCTACCACATACTATCTGAACTCTTTCCATCAAGTTATTTCACTCCTCTGGGTCTCAGTTTCCTCATCTATAATAGTCATATACCTCAGAAGATGATCATGAAGAATAAAAGAATTAACATTTGCAAAGGCTTAAAACAGTAAGTGACTTATAAATTATCATTATCATTATCATTATCATTCTATTTATTCACCTAATAATCCATGAATTTTTAGATTTTTTTTGGGGGGGGGGGCATACCAGGGATTGAACTCAGGGGCACTTAACCACTGAGCCACATCCCCAGCCCTATTTTGTATTTTATTTGAAGACAGGGTCTCACTGAGTTGGTCAGCATTTTGATTGTGTGGAGTCTAGCTTTGAACTCGTGATCCTCCTGCCTCAGCCTCCCAAGCTGCCCAGATTATAGGTGTGCTCCACCATGCCTGGCTTTATCTTCTGTACTCACATGATTATCTTTCTAGTATAGCCAGCACTTAGCTTAGTACCCATCTATTGCCTTTGATGAATGAATGGGACAAGTATATTCCTTCGCTGATGTTCTATTGTTCTTTTTATATTGCATTACTTTTGTAGAATAAGACTAATATATTTAATATATTTATATGGAATGAAATGCCAGGAGTTTCTTTTAAAATACTTGAGAAAAAATGTTGGGGGAAGTAGATAAAAAAGATTGGAAAAATGTTGATCTTGTTCTGTTTCTATTGCGTTGACGGTTGTTCAAGTTGATGATAAATACATGGCAACTCAGGGGCTGGGGTCGGGGCTGAGCAGTAGAGCACTTGCCTAGCACGTGCGAGGCCCTGGGTTCGATCCTCAGCACCACATAAAAATAAATAAATAAAATAAAGGTTTAAAAAAAAAAGAGAGAAATATTTTTTAAAAAACATGAAGGCTCATATTCTTTCTCTTCTATATATTTGAGGACATACACAGTAAAGTCTTTTGAAAACAAGACTGGGCATGGGTAGTCAATTAAAAGCTTAGATCTTTTTTCTTTCCTAATGAACAACATTTCATACATATCTACTCAGTGTTTCAGATTTTAAAACATTTTTGTAATTTCTAATGTTTAAAGCTAACATAAAAAAGAAGACTATAAGGAAACTTCAATTATAACTGCTATGAAAGAGATAAAGATATCAGATAGTTTAACACTTTGGGTTTTAGGCATGGAAAAGAATGTTTCCAACGAACTCTTAAAAAACGTACCCAAATTTATAATCTGTTTTCTAACTGCTAAAATGCAACATCTTATAAATAAGTGATTCCTAATGGGGGAATAAAGGAAGAAGAAAAGGAGGGGCACTGTTAGAAAGGAGAAGGAGCCAGGCTTAGGGGCACACACCTGTAATCCCTGTAAGTGGACTTCCCCCTGTAAAACCTGTAAGCGGCTCAGGAGGCTGAGGCAGGAGGGTCGAAAGTTCAAAGCCAGCCTCAGCAACTTAGCAAGGCTCTAAGCAACTCAGTGAGACCCTGTCTCTAAATAAAATATTTAAAAAAGGGCTGGGGATGTAGCTCAGTGGTTAAACCCCCGGGTTCAATCCCTGGTACCAAAAAAAAAAAGAGAGAGAGAGAGAGAGAAAAGGAGCCCATTTAGGGCACAATTATATTCTCTCTGAAAAAATGAAAATCTCATCTTACCTTGTTCCATCTTTGTTAGGGAAGCGACCCCCCTCAGTCTGGCAAGGAGTAAAACTGCCATGGATAGATGCTGAAAGTAAACAACAAGATGGGAGGGGCATCAGGGAGGTGGCTCTGGTTCCCGTGTCACCATGTCTTGTGGAGAGATGCAGCAGGCCCCCACGGAGACCACATGCACAGGAGTTGCACCACAGCTAAGGAGCCAAGGCCAAGGGCTGCATATCTTCATTCGCATCTGAGCGAAACAAGGCTGTTTTGGTACACACTGGGAAGGAGCAGGGTGTGATGCATGGCAGACAGTTCTGCGTTGTGAGGGTGTCAGGAGTGGCTGAATAGTCCTGCTGGTGTGAGGGTATTCAGAATGAGGATGGGGATGCAGCAGGGTCTTCTTACCAACTGCAGCTGCTGCCTGACTCAAGGGACAGGGTGTCTTATGCTGCTGCAGGGCTGGATCTAGGGGGAAAAGAAAGCATTAAATACTCCCCTTCTCCAACTCCCACACCTCTTAGGGACTAAAGTATTCCTTCCTTCCTCAGATGCCCAGGTTCTTGTTCTTTCCATAGCCACATAGTCCATTTGTTTTAAGTCACTGGCCACTATTTCTCCTCCCTTCACAAGGGCCTCTGCCACCTGCACCCACATGGGTGATGGCTAACTGAGCACTGTGTTAGAACTTGAACAACCCAGGAGGCAGGGTTTCCTTTTCTTTCCTTTTTTTTTTTTTTTTTTTTTTTATGGTACTGGGGATTGAACTCAGGGGCACTCAACCACTGAGCCACATCCCCAGCCCTTTTTTGTATTTTATTTAGAGACAGGGTCTCACTGAGTTGCTTAGGGCCTCGCTAAGTTGTTGAGGCTGGCTTTGAATTTATGATCCTCCTGCCTCAGCCTCCCCAGCCACTGGGATAACTGGCGTGCACCACTGCTCAGGATGTCCTCTTAATACTGCCCAAGCAGAACATTGTAGGTGTATACTAGGGCTCATGAATTTCACCACCTAATAATTCTCCTTGTGGTCAGCAGCCTTCCACACCCAGCAACTGAAACCAAGTGGTAGCAGAAGCAAAAAACTGCGGTCATCTTCCTATGTTGCCTAATTGCCACCTTAGGATGAAGTCAGTCAGGCTTTCTAGGCACCAGGAGCAGCAGAAAAAAAAAATCAGAAATAACTGGAAATAGTTACGGTGAGATTGCAGACATGGAGTGCCAGTCTCCCGCTCCTCCTCCCTCCATCTGACCTTCCCTAAGCGGTGGGAAATTTTAATAATTGATCAGAAAAAGTATTCCATCATGTGCATATTCTAGCACTGTCTACTACAGATAGTCTCAGATGTTTATGAGAAAGAAAAAATTTAATAACTGTTTCAGTTTTAATACAGATAAGCTTAAGTAATAGCCTTTGTTACTATCCTTACAAGATAAGAAGAATGTCTTCTGATTTTAATCTATAAAATTAATGCAAGCCCGTGTTCTAGTTGAGATATAACTAAAGTCAGACTTCTCAAGATTTAAACTTCCTAAATATCCTATATTAGATTTGTGGATCAAATAAGTTATCATTGTTTCCACTGAATATTGAAGATCACAAACATAAAATGGTTTTTTACTAAATGAAATTTTAGTTACAGATGTCATTTCAAAGGATTGGCGCTTATAAATTTCTTGTAAGTTTACAGATCATAAGGGTTTAATGTGTTAGCTAAAACTGTAATTTCCAGATCTTTAGTTAACCTTTGCTAAGATTTTAAATATTAGGCTGAATTCATTGACAATCTTTGGATATTTGGATAGTTTCTAAGTAAAAGAATATATAAAGCTTTTGGTCACTAAACATAGCTTCAATTTACCCTTATTTGCATGTATTATAAAATGGTACACATTTACTGGTATACATTAAAATGTTCCAGTGCTTTGGATGATGTCATATGCTCATTTTGCCACCTTAAAATTTATATAGATAATCTGAAAATTGTGCTCAGAGAAAATCAGTTAGATGGTTCCTGGTTTTCTCTTGGTTTAGAGAAAACAGAAGTTAATTATTTAGATTAAAAGAGATAAAAATAATCAAGACTATATATGATATTGTAATTACATAAAATATAAATATGTCTGGAAGAAAACAGATATGATTTGTTACCTAAGGATACTATTTGTTAAAATGCGTGTTTCAATGTAACATTAACATTGTTTTGTTTAATATGCTAAGACTGATTATATTTTTAAATTAAAGTTAAAGCCTTTTATTATTTCTTTACATAGCTAAGTATTTCTGTCCAAGCACATTAAAATGAAAGAATATTAAGAAGTTGGGCTGGGGTCGTGGCTCAGTGGTAGAGCGCTCACCTTACATGTGTGAGGCCCTGGGTTCGATCCTCAGCACCACATAAAAGTAAATAAATAAAATAAAGGTATTGGTTTCAACTATCACTAAAAACAGTAAATATGTTTTTTTTTAAGTAAAATAGAATATTAAGAAGTGGTGTCACCAAAAATTGCAGAGTAGGGTACTCCCTCTACAAAAGCAACTGACGAGCTAGGAAAAACTGTCATGGTGAACTTTTGCAGAACTTCAGAATCTACTCAAACCAACTATGTGAAGACCAAAGCATTGAGGTAAGACAGCACCTGCCCGAAATCTCCCATGCCGGTGGCAGCCATGGGGACAACAAAAAATCCACACTCCTGTTGCAGGGTGCTAATTTCAGAAGGGACAACATGAGCCATCCTCTCAACCCATCTGTGGTGATGGGCTTATACTTGTCCTTTGGTTCCTCAAAGGATAGCACAAGGCCTACCCGTGTTTCACTCAACACAGTGTTCCCAGGCCCACGGTAGCTTCCTGAACAGCTTTTGCAAAAAGCATTTATTTATTTATTTTTTTTCCTTAATATTTATTTTTTAAGTTTTCGGCGGACACAACATCTTTGTTTGTATGTGGTGCTGAGGATTGAACCCGGGCCGCACGCATGCCAGACGAGCATGCTACCGCTTGAGCCATATCCCCAGCCCATTGCAAAAAGCATTTAAAGGCACAAATATTGACTGTAGCAATCTGGGATAGGGAACAACAATCAAAACAAAAAAAATAGACCAAAAGACCTAGGTAGGAAAAGATTGGGAAAGGGGATATATGGGGGAATAAGAACTTTTAAAGTTCCCAACTGTACCTGGTAGGAGGTATAGCTTTCTATATCAAGAAAGCCACAGGTGTGGTAGTGTAGGCCTGTAATTCCAGTGACACGGGAGACTGAGGCAGGAGGATCACAAGTTGGGAGGCCAGCCTCGGCAGCTTAGAATATCCTGTCTCAAAATAAAGAATATAAAGTCTGGTGTTATAGCTCAGTGGTACACTGCCCTTAGGTTTGATCCCCAATACTGAAAAGAAAAAAAAAAAAAGCCACATTCATGCCCAGAGCTTGCTGCATGTTCTGAAAACATCCTAAACATTCACCTCTAGCTGGTCATCAGGCTCCCAGCCATCAAGAGGTGAAGAGAAAGACCAAAATTATAAATGGCCTAGCCAAATGTTAAAGGAGGACCCCAACACGGAGCCTGTCTGCAAGGCCTGGGAGAGTGTTTGTGTATTCTTCTCCCTCTTCCTCCTCCTGTTTTTGACACTTAAGCATTTCAGGAAACACTGTCAAAAGTCTTAACCATAAGCCTGTAATCCCAGCTGCTCAAGAGGCTGAGGCAGGAGGATCTCGAGTTCAAAGCCAGCCTCAGCAACTTAGCAAGGCACTAAGCAACTCAGTGAGACCCTGTCTCTAAAAAGAATACAAAATGGGGCTGGGGAAGTGGCTCAGTGGTCCAGTGCCCCTGAGTTCGATCCCTGGTACCCCTCCCCAAAAAAGACTTAACCGTAAGCTAACACAACAGAGACTTCAGTGCCACATGACAGAGAATACAGATTTCACCAAAATGGTTTTGAAAAGTCACTAAACAAGGGCTGGGGATGTAGCTCAAGCGGTAGCGTGCTCGCCTGGCATGTGTGTGGCCCGTGTTCGATCCTCAGCACCACATACAAAAAAAAAAAAAAACAAAGATGTTGTGTCCGCCAAAAACTAAAATAAATAAATAAATAAAAGTCACTAAACAAGGAAACAACCCATATAAATCAATGAAATAAAATTTAAAGTCCAGAAGTAACCCCATATATCTATGGCCAATAAATTTTTTAACTCATAGAATCATACATATTTACGGTTACCATGTGATGTTTCAATACGTGTACACATTGTATAACGTTCAAATCAAACATTTATCTTTTGGTAAAAACATTCCATATTCTTTCTTGTGACTTTTTGGAAATATACAATGCAATGTCATTAATAGGTAATGACTGTACAATAAAACACCAAAACTTATTTCTCCTGACTGTAAGTTAGTATCTCTTGATTAGCTTTTCCCTATCGCCCCTCTCCCTACTCTCCTCAGCCTCTGTTTACCACTATTCAACTCTGAACTTCTGTGAGATCAATTTGTTTAGATTCCACTTGCGCTTGTCCTTCTGTGCCTGGCTTAGTAACTTCCAGTTCTATTCATGTTGTCACGATAGAATTTCATCGTTTTTATACCTGAATAGTATTCTATTGTGCATATATACCACATTTTTTTATATGTTCACCAGTTAATGAATGCTTAGATTGATTCCATTTTTCGACTGTCATAAATAGTGCTACAATAAACAGAAGAATGTATATGACCCAGCAATTCTACTGATGAATCTGAACAGGTGTATGTGTGTGTGTATGTATCTTTTTTCAAAAGAATTAAAAACAGCCATACAAACACATACTTACATACAAATCATAGCAGCACTCTTCACAGTACCCATAAGATGGGAACAACCCAGATGTCCACCAATCCATGAATAGATAATCAAAGGTGGTAGATCTGTGTAATGGAATATTATTCAACCATTAAAAAAGAAAAGAAATATTGATACATAAAAGGTTCAAGGATGAACCTTGAAAACATGCTTGACTGAAAGAAGCCATGCATAATAATAGGTCCTATATTGATTGCATGAGGCCATTTGCATGAACTACCCAGAATAGGTAAATCCTTAGAGACAAAAAAGCAGATTAGGGATTACCAGGGAGATGGCACAGCAGGGGAGTGACTGCTTCATGGGTATAGGCTTTCTTTTGGGGTGATGAAAATGTTTTGGAACTGAGTAGATGTAAAGGTAGCACAACACTGTGAATGCACTAAATGTTGCTGAATTGTACACTTTAATTTTATATTATGTGAATTTTAGCTATATATAAAAGTATATTGCTGGGCACAGTGGCACATGCCTATAATCCCAGCAGCTCAGGAGGCTGACACAGGAAGATTCGAGTTCAAAGCCAACCTCTATAATTTAGCAAGGCCCTAAGCAATTTAACAAGACTCTGTCTCAGTTTTAAAAAAGGTCTAAAGATGTGGCTCAGTGGTTAAGTGCCCCTGGATTCAGTTCTCAGTACTACCAAAAAAAAAAAAAAAAGTATGTTAAGAATATTTTTTAAAGGTAGTAGTAATGGTTAAAAAAAAATTAAGGGTATATTCAATATTCGTAGATTTATTTTAAAAGGCATATAAAAGCCAGGCCAGGCACGGTGGTGCACGTCAATAATCTCAGCAGCTCAGGAGACTGAGGCAGGAGGATCGTGAGTTCAAAGCCAGCCTCAGCAAAAGCAAGGCCCTAAGCAACTCAGTGAGACCCTGTCTCTAAATAAAATATAAAAAGGGCTGGGGATAGGGCTCAGTGGTAGAGTGCCCCTGAGTTCAATCCCGGTACACCCCCCGCCCCAAGAAAAAAGGCATATAAATTTTGCTGCAAAGTATTATATAGATGATATACCAAAAAAAATGTAAAACTAGGTTTGGATTTTCTTTTTTGTAAAAATAGCTAAATAATTCTCTACCTGGATAACAGAGGTTCCTGTTATGACCTGTTTTCATTGTCATGGTACATATTTTGTTAAGAACCCCAAATACTCTTTTTACTTCTTTATACTTCTAGAAAACTCTTGAATAATTTTGACAAAAGTTTCTCATTTTAAAGTAAGTTCCTAAAACACAGTTAATCATTACTGTAGTTTAAAAATATTTATAACTAACTGTATATTAGGTTTTCTAAAATGACAGCTATGTTAGTGTTCTCTGTCTCCTGACAATTCTTGACTTTGTCTTTCCCTTATCAGAGCCTAAATATGAAATAATAAAACTGTTAAGGATGTCTTTTATGCCTAAGCTCTCTTTGGATTTCCTGGAATGGCTTCAACAAAAATTTGCTCCTTGAATCGCAAGTTCAAAGCCAGCCTCAGCAATGGTGAGGCACTAAGCAACACAGTGAGACCCTGTCTCTAAATAAAATACAAAATAGGGCTGGGGATGTGGCTCGGTGGTCAAGTGCCTCTGATTTCAAGCTGTGGTACCCACCCCCCACCAAAAAAAAATTTGCTCCTTTACCTTATAAAAAGGAAAGATAATAGAAATACTAGTTAGAGCCGGGTGTGGTGGCGTATACCTGTAATCCATTGACTCCGGGAAGCTGAGGCAGGAGGATAGCAAGTTCAAGGCTAGCCTCAGCAAATTAGTGAGGCCCTAAGCAACTCAGCAAGATCTTGTCTCTAAATAAAATATAAAAAGGGCTGGGGGAAAAAAAAATACAAGTTAGGTTTGTTTCAGCATTCTCCACATTTAAGTAACTCAGAACTGTTGTGAGAACTCTGATTTCCCAAAGTTAAGATTGTAGGGGCTGGAAGAGTCTGACCATCAAAGGAGTTCAGTCTTCCTTGGTTCCTTGTATATAAAATAAGCAGATGAAATACATTTCAGTGACTGCGTGCTTTCAGGTTAAAGGAGATGGATCATGTGCTAGCACACAGACTGGTATAAAAGCTTCCCACAAAGGTATTTTCTTTCTGGGTGCCAGTTGCCTTGTCAATCAGGGGCAGTCCTCTAAGATATAAAACAAAAGGTGCTGGAAGTTTGCCAGTGTCCCTGCTGTTCATACTATATTATGGCTACTGGGCAATTTGGACTCTGTCCTTATAAATTAGTTGTGTTTTACCCCAAGAGAGGATTCTGCTCCCTTGTGTTCTGCTAGCGCTGATTAACAGCACATTAGCCAGGGTGCTCAGCCATATTATCAAGGCAGAGATAAATTGACTAATTTTTAAACCAGCATTGGTGGGAAAGCTTTATTACTGTTTTATTTTTTATTAGTTCATATTAATTATACCGAGTAATGGATTTCACTGTGGCTATTCGAACACGCACGTCACATATTTTGATTGTTTCCGCACCTCCACCATGACCCTACTTATTCCCTCCCCTGACTCCCCTCCTTTTCTCTAATGGTCTCCCTTCTGCTTTCATGTCATCTTGGTGTTTTCTAGATTCCACATATGAGAGGAAGCACGTGATCCATGTCACTCTGAGTCTGGCTTATTTCTTTCACGTAACATGATGTTCTCCAGTTCCATCCATTTTAATGCAAATGATATGACTTTGTCCTTTTTTATGACAAATAATTCTCCAATGTGTATGTACACCACATTTTCTTTATCCATTTATCTGTTAATGGGAATGTGGGCTGATTCCATAACCTGGCTATTGTGAATTATGACACCAAAAAACATGAGTATGCTGGTATCTTTGTAGTATGCCGACTTTAACTCCTGGGGCTTTATACCAAGTTGGTGAAAAAATTTTAAATATGCAGCTAAGTGCATTTTCTACTTGCCTGTGCCATAATTCTCTCAAAATTCTAAAGATGGGATAGAAACTGGAGCCATAGCCTCAGATCTCCTTTAAAAACTGCCAAATATGCTAGGCGCAATGGTGCATATGTGTAATCTCAGCAAATCAGGAGGCTGAGGCAGGCGGATCACAAGTTGGAGGCCAGCCTCAGCAATTTAGCAAGGCCCTAAGCAACTGAACAAGACCCTATCTCTAAATAAACTATAAAAAATGGCTGGGGATGCTGCTCAGTGGTTAAGTGTCCCTGGGTTCAATCCCATACCAAAGAAAACTCCAAGTGAATTATATTTAGTTGCCCCCAGCTATGGATATTAATATGTTTGCCCATTATGTATCTGTTCTGAGGATCAGAAAAGCTAAGCAAAAACCCACAACTTAATGATGGAAAAGCTGCTTGTCTTTGTTTTCTACTCAGAAAATCGTGATTTTTCTCTCTAGTGATGCTAATTCTCCTCTAGAAATGCTACTAAATATCTTTGTACACTATCACATCTTAGCCAGGTGCAGTGGTACATGCCTCTAACCCCAGATACTTGGGAGGCTGAGGCAGGAAGATTGCAAGTTTGAGGCCAGCCTAGGCAATATAGTGAGGCCATGTCTCAAAATAAAATTAAAAATAAAAAAAAATAAAGGCTGAGGGTGTAGCTCAGTGGTAGAGCAATTACCTACTATGCACAAGGCCCTGGGTTCAATCTCCAGCACCATGAGATAGATAAATACACACACACACACACACACACACACACACACACAAGTATTACTTTATAATCTTCACTGCCCACATCATTCATGGTCTTATGTTCAACAGGTACAAGAATTTTCATGACATCCTCTAAAATAGTGATGTCAATAAGCAGCTCTTTTGCCCCCCCCCCAGGGGACATTTAGTTATCACATCTGGATGCAGGGTGCTGTACTGAGTCAGCAGGAGCCAGGAGTGCTGCTCCACAGCCCATAGTGCACAGGACAGCCCCCCTACAACAAAGATTTATCTGGTTGAAAACGTCAGTAGTGCTAAGGTTAAGAAACTACTCTAGGGCTGGGGATGTGGCTCAAGCGGTAGCGCGCTCGCCTGGCATGCGTGCGGCCCAGGTTCGATCCTCAGCACCACGTACAAAGAAAGATGTGTGTCCGCCGATAATTAAAAAATCAACATTAAAAAAATTCTCTCTCTTAAAAAAAAAAAAAAAAGAAAGAAACTACTCTAAAACAGCCTTCTTTGCAATTTAAAACTCAGAGACTTTGTCCTCTGGAGAATGATCACAGAAAGGCTTCCCTCCAACTTTGATGAGAAGGTCATTACCAGGTACTACTAACTAACAAAACAATAATACTCCAGGATATTGATCCTTGCACTCAGGTCTTTCAAAGAGCTATAGGTCACCCCTAAATTACTGGAAGACCAAAGCAGTCAGAGACCTCAAACTGATTGTTCTGAATCCTTCAGAAGCAAGTGATAGCATAAAGCAGGCAGTTTTCACCCACCTATGCACAAGACATTTTTTTCTCTCTTTACCAGTTTAAGTCTTAGATTATTGACTTCTTTAACCATGCTTATGGTCCTATTCTTTCTTTATTTTATTTTATTTATTTATTTATTTGTTTTTGGTACCAGGGATACCACTGAGCCACATCCCCAGCCCTTTTTTATATTTTATTAGAGACAGGGCCTTGCTAAATTGCTGGGTTTGAACTCAGGATCCTCCTGTCTCAGCCTCCCGATTCACTAGGATTACGGTTGTGCACTACCACGCCTGGCTTTTTTCTTTTTTATGATTCTATTAATGTTGTCCATTACAGCCTTAATCACTGCTTGATGATTATCCTACAATGGCTTCAATTTGTGTATGATTGATCTCAAAAATAGAATTCAACCAACTATTTAGTTTATATTCACTTTTATAAAAAAACTAAGCATTTATTAACCTTTGTTTCCAACTTCATTCCCAGGCTTCTTCAGCTTAATTAGCTACAAAGAATAAGTTGTGTATAAGCAAAAACTGAAAAGAGTTTGTAGTGTCCAAAGGGCTTGGGCTTAAAAATATTAGAAACCACTGGATACAGTAGCACATGCCTGTAATCCCAGCAGCTCAGGGGGCTAAGGCCGGAGGATCACAAATCAAAGCCAGCCTCAACAACTTAGTGAATCCCTAAGCAACTCAGTGAGACCCTGTCTCAAAATTCAAAATAAGGGCCGGGGATGTGGATCAGAGGTTGAGTGCCCCTGGGTTCAATTCCTAGTACAAAAAAAAAAAAAAGAATTTAGCGACCTAGATTTTATCAGAGCCACAAACAAAACAATTTTTTAAAAAACAGTCATACGGGCTGGGGTTAAGGTTCAGTGGCAGAGCGCTTGCCTAGCATGTGTGAGGCACTGAGTTTAATTCTCAGCACCACATATCAATAAATAAAATAAAGGTCCATTGACAACAAAAAAAAATATATTAAAAAATAAACAGTCATAAACTATGCATGGTGGCACATACCTGTAATCCCAGCAGCTTGGGAGGCTGAAGCAGGAAGAGCACAGATCAAAACCAGCCTCAGCAACTTAGCCTGGCTCGAAGCAACTTACCGAGACCCTATCTCTAAATGAAATATTTTAAAAATGCTGAGGATGTGGCTCACTTGGTTCAATTCCTGGTACAAAAAAAAAAAAGGTCAGAATATAAATAACAGCTTCCAGTAATTTCTCCAAGTTTTATCTTCTTAAAAAGTTGAACAATTCACTCTGCCTGATTCTTAGGAAGCCGCATCAAAATTCTCTACAAGATCTAGAATTTCATCATCATTATTCTCTCCACTAACAAAGGGTGTTTTTCCACCCACAGATTGTTTGGGGCAGAACTTCAGCCAGTCTCCTTAAGCTAGTCAGACTGTCTACCCCAAGTTGGTCTAAGATGCTGGGTAGCATTTCTGCCAGCTGCATTGTATCAGCGTGGCCTGTAAATGGTGAAGGGGTTTGCTACCAGAGAAGGCTGAATTTTCTTGGTCTGTAAACATATTCACTGCTTCATTTTTTGGTACCCAGGATTGAACTCAGGAACACTCGATCACTGATCCCCAGCCCTATTTTGTATTTTATTTAGAGACAGGGTCTCACTGAGTTGCTTAGGGCCTTGCTAAGTTGCTGAGGCTGGCTTTGAACTCGCCATCCTCCTGCCTGGGGATGTGGCTCAGTGGTGGCGTGCACCTGAGTTCAGTTCCGGGTATCCCCCCAAAAAAGATTATTGAATTTTAGGTACTGTTGAGTGACAGGTAGTGGAATATTCACTAAACCAAAGTTCAAAACAAGGATTGCCAAATATTTTGAGGTGGTCAGTTCTTCAGTAATTTCATTTGTAAATATATTTTCTTAATTTCTCAAAGCTTTCTCTTTTTGCTAATCCAACAACCAGAAATGTATTTTCTGTCCTGGAACCTAGACTGTACTGAATCCAAACAAGTCAACTTTGAGGGTCACCAAGACAGAAAAATACACATGGATGAATCTGTACCCTGAAAACTGACTGGGCTAAACCTTTATCATGCCCTGGGAATCATTGTATAACATTTTTTTCACAGCAGAAAAGTTAGATGACATTGCCTTATATTTGGTAGCAAAGTAACAGTTCTGTCAAACTGAATTTCCACATCACTCTGTTATTTCCTCTTTATGGATGTTGTATCCAATTATTCTGACATTGTAGGTCATGATTTAATGTCAAAGTATTTTCTCTTTGACAACAGAACACTTTTCTAGATAGAACAAATAATAAATAGATTGAAGAGACCATGCAGATACCTGTATTGATGAGAAGTGACTCTGAACCGTGGCCCATCTGTCTCTGTTATGTAATTGTCCCAGCCCATTTACAAACTCTCCCAGTCCAAGCCTGACCTCAGCCAACTACTAGATTGTATTTCAAAATCATTGGGACTGTTGGCTTTGACTCGAGAAAAACAGAATAACTAGAATCTAGCCTCAGTGCAAACCAGTTCTGCCTTATTATTTTTATATATTATTAATTTTTTTTAGTTGTAGATGGACACAATATCTTTATTTTATTTATTTATTTTGATGAGGTGCTGAGGATGGAACCCAGGGCCCCACAAGTGCTAGACAAGCATTCTACCACTGAGCCACAATCCCCGGGCCCTCTGCCTTATTTTTTGAAATGCCCAAAGCCTGAATACCTCCCATTGTTTTAGAACTGATTAGAAGCTACAAGGACAGAAAAACCGGCTAACAGTGGACAGGGGCTCATTTTTCTCATACATCTAGATGTCCTGGAGATTAGCAACTGCTGGGAAATGGGTTCTATGTCTCAACTGTATCAGGATCTTTTGCTCAATAACTTCATGGCCATGAATTTGTGGCTGCAGCTCCACACAACATGAAACAGAGAGAAAGAAATGGTCCCAGAATTTTTGTCCCTTCGAAAGTAAAACTTTCCCAGAAGCCCTCCAATGGATTTCTGCTTGTAGTTCATTAGTCAGAAATAGTGTAGTACAGCCACTATTCTGTGCAGAAGAGGCTGGGAAACAAAGGCTTTTGTAGCCCCTGGAATGGAGACCAGAGGACAATGAGAGCCTACCAGCACTTGGGAAGCTTGGGTAACTTTTTGCTGTTAGGTCTATGCAGTGGGACACAGGGCAGAAAACTTAAGAAGGAAATCAAAGTAATTCTGTCTGGGAAGTTCAAAATCTAGTTCCATCTACTTCTCCAAAATACAATCAAAGCTGCCATTCAGGCTTTATTGACTCTCATTCCCTTTGGTGTACTGCATGAAGTGACCCAATTTCATTTTTCACTAACATGCATTTGCTCACACTGTTAGCTCAGCCGTAATGAACCTCTTTTCCCATTTCTACATATTAAACATTTTATTTATTCTTTACAACCCAGCTCAGATATTATCTCTTCCGTGAAGTGTATCCTAATCTCCCCAAATGGAAATTATCGGTGAGCTCCAAGGCATGTTATCATCTAAAATAGCAATAACTTGGGCTGCAGCTGTTGCTCAGCGGCAGAGCGCTTGCCTAGCATGTGTGAGGCACCGGTTGGATCCTCGGCACCACATAAATAAAGAAATAAACAAACAAACAAATAAATAAAGGCATGCTGTCCATCTACAACTATAAAAAATTAATCAAATTGCAATAACTTGAGTACTTCACATAGGATAGCTCAATCTTCACAACCACCCAATGAGATAGGTGTTGTGTTTCCATTGTCTGGTTGCCAAAAACCAACACACAGAAAGATAGAACACACAGCTAGTAAGTGCTAGAGGGGAGACTGGACCCCAGCCCTGTGAAATGCCAAAACCCACCCCCCTTTACACCATGCCACACTGCTTTCCCCACACCCCTGACTGCAAGTGGATAAAAGTCAGGTAGAAATGGTATCTTACTCACAGTTAGCCTCTCTTCTACCCCTTCCTTACCCACCCCACTGCCTTAGAATTCAAAGGTACTCAAAACAGTGTCTTGGTTTGCTTATTTCATTTTGCAGTACTGCCCATTGAACTCAAGGCCTTGCACATGCTAGGCAAGTACTCTACCACTGAGCTGCATCCCCCGACCCCAAAACGTTGCAAATACAGAAGCAAAGTGAAGGCAAAAAAACAGTACCTATGTCCTGCGAGGGTGCTGGGATCAGAGTTCCTCTTCGTGGAGCGGGTTGGCTGCAAAATAAAGTGAAGAAAGAAAAAACTGCGAAGAAATCCCAGACATGAGAAGGAATTTTAGAAAGCAAGATGGGACAGCTCTTTAACCTTAGGGGTTGAGTTCCTACACTAGAAAGAGAGCTCGAGCCCGCATTTGCTTATTTATACTGGGGAAACTTCAAAGGTTTTCCATGGAATGTTCTTTTAACAAATAAGGTAGGAGGTGGGCTGTCCAGTTTCCAAGGGGTTACACCCAACTGCGGAGCTATGAGATTGGTCTCCTTGGCCCATGGAAGACAGAGGTCAGTGCGTTGCGCAATCCATCAGGTAGGAGGAGCCATGAAACAGATTGCAAAGCTTAAACCTAAATCTCCTCGGCTCAAGGCCAAGGGAAGACGCTCAAACAGCTCAAGGGTGGCTTCCCACACCTAAGAAAATGATTAAAAATCAAATTGTCTGGATTCAAATCCTGGCTTACTTCAAGTTATTTACCTACTCTATACCTCAGTTTTCTCACCGGTAAAGCAGGAATAATGATCCTTTTCTCTATCTTATATTTTATTGGGTTTAAATGAAATAATACATATGATATACTTAAAAAGGGTTTGGCACATAGTAACTGCTCATTAAATGTTAGCTTTTTTTTTTTTTTTTTTTTTTTGTGGTGCTGGGGATTAAACCCAGGGCCTTGTTCATGCAAGGCAAGCACTCTACCAACTTAGCTATATCCCCAGCCCTAGGCTTTAATTTTTTCAATAGCCTTTGTCCAAACTAGGATAAAAGATCCTAAGAATAGAAGGATCATTTTCAGATAGGCCCACCTAATGGACCAGAATGTAAATAGAGTACTACAAATAATTTACTGAATAATTCTGTTTGTGTCATATAGTTGTTCCTGTCACATTACTTAAATTTATTTTTCATCAACATGCAACATCGATGACTCTCTTCTCTTAACTCCACAGCCTACCCCAGTAAAGGAAGAACCTTAGCAGGCCTTCAGTTATTCAGTTCCATGTTCTACCTGTGCCCCTCACATACTGAGATAACTCTTTCAAAAATAGTTTACATATCTAAGAAATAAGTAATTTTGCAATCATCCGGGTCTGAGGAAAAGTTTAGAGATGCTTATTTATCAAAAATGTTTTCATTTCACACTTAAAGTTGAATGCTAGTGAGACTGGGGATAGAATTCTAGGATCAAAATAATTTTTCCTCTGAACTTTCAAGATACTGTCTTATAGTATTAGATACATTATTGCCAATTTCATGTTCATTGCTTTATAGGTAATCAGTCTATTTTTCCTCTGAAAGTTTTAGGATTTTCTTTAAATGTCAAGATCTAAAATTTCACAATAATATGTATAGGTGGGGGGGGATCTGTATAATTGGTGTTGGTGCATCCAAGTAGCTTGAAGACTCATCTTCTTGAGCTCTGATAACATTCTATTATTTCTTTATTCTCTTATATCTCTGTTTATCTATGAAGAGTCACTATCAACAGACACTTTAAATGTCTGGATCTATCTTCCATGTCTCTTGATCTGTATCTTTTACTTTTCATTTCTTTGCATTATACTCTGGGAAAAATCTCCTGGCCCAATTTCCATTTGTGTTTAAGGCTGAGATCAGGCCAGTATTCATTGTTAGGGCACACTGTTCTGAGGCTTACAGGTTAGGTGTGTATATTTGGATGGTTTAATACCTGTGCTGTACTACTCAGTAAAGGTTTTTACCCCCCTGTACCGGAGATAGAACCCAGGGGCAGAGCCACATCCCCAGCCATTTTTTTTGTATTTCATTTAAAGACAGGGTCTCACTAAGTTGCAGAGGCTGGCCCTGAACTCTCAAGGCTCCTGCATCAGCCACTGAGATTACAGGCCTGCATTACTGTGCCCGGCGCAGTCAAGATTTTGAACATCATCCTTAGATGTGTCCGTTACCCTTTTTAGCTCATCTCCTGAGTTTTCTTTTAATTTCAATGATCATATATTTCATTTCCAAAAGCTCTAGTTATAACCCTCTGTTCATGAGCTTTCCTCTAGAATATTCCTGAGGATATGATGTTTAATCCTAAAGTCATCCTCAGTTTGCTACTGTTTTTTCCATTTGGGAAGTGTGCTAGCTTACTTTCTTGGTTGCATACTTCTTTCTTTCAGATACTTTGTTATTCTGTCTTTGGGTTTTTGTTACATATACTGAATTTGATATTGTAAGCCATGAGAGGGTCTAAAAGTTTCACTTATCTGAATGAATCTTCAGCATAGCTCTAAAACATAATAATTTTTGCACAGACATCATTATAGCTATGGAACAATGCCACATAGGAGTGGGGTCTCCTCTACTCTAGGCAATGGTATGTGGGAAGCTTTAGGGGTTGGTTAGAAATGTCTCTTCAAAAATCAAAATCTCACAGGCTGGGGCTGGGGCTCAGTGGTAGAGTGCCTGCCTAGCATGTGTGAGACACTGGGTTCGATTCTCAGCACCACATACAAATAAATAAAATAAAGGTCTATCAACATCTAAAAAATATTCTAAAAAATCTTTGTTTAAAAAAAATCAAAATCTCAGGGATATACCTATTTGGGGCTTGAAGTCCAAATTTATACTACTCATGTTTTAATAATCCTAAAACTATAAAAGTCAACATTAGAAATTGGCCCTAAAATTAAAAAAAAAAAAAAAGAAAATTGGTCCTGGTCCCCTTCTCAAGAACCTGATATGCTGATGATTAGTTTTGCTAGTTTGTTGCCTTACAGATCCAGATCCACCCTTCTCAGCCCTGCTTTGTGACACTGAACCTTTTAAACATTTCTCCTTTGCCAGATAGCGCAATGCCGGCGCTTGGTCAGGTGAGGGTGCTGGAGGAACAGTGCAGAGCCCAGCAGAGGCGGGAGCTTTTCTTTCTGGTCTGATATGTTTACTTTTCCAGAAAGCTATGGTGCAGTTGCCAGTGGTATGCAGGAGACTGTGGCACCCACCTTTCAGCAGTTTTCACCCGAATCCCAAAAGATGAAGTCCTTGTCAGCACCGCACAGGAGGCCCAGTGGCATGCACCCAAACAGGCATTCCCTGCTCACCAGCCGCAGCACCCCAGCACCCTGGTGAGCAGCCGCCTGATCTCCAGCCTTGGCCAGCAAATTGTGGGCCAGCTCTGCCCTTTTTGGCCTCCGAGAATTTTTCCACCATCCAACAAGGCAGCCATACAGTCTCATGAGCTCTGGGGCTCAGCCTGGGCTGGGAGAAGGGGCAGAGTGGCTGCCTTCCCTGGATCTGTTTCCTCAGCTCTAGAAGAAGCTGCTCCCTGCTATGCTATTTCTCTATTTTTTCAAGTTTTCTTTTATCCTTTTAGCAATCACCTTTAACTAGTTCTTTGCATTAATTATGTTCAAGTTTCTGGTATGGTTTCTGGGGCCTGATGGGACCCTAATTGATAACACCTGGCAAAAGTGAACGCAAAGAGCCCTGGCTAGATTGGATTCCCATGGAAACCACACCCCACTGTGGTTGAATTTACAATACAAACATTTTAAAAGCTCACAAAGAAACAAACCGAAATCAGCAGATATAATAAGCAGAAGGATCTAGAGCCCCCCCCAACCAGAAATGATAGGTATTGTGGTTTGGATATGAGGTACCCCCCAAAAGCGCCTGTGTTAGTGCAGGAATGTTAAGAGGTGATGAAATGATTAGATTATAAGATCGTAACAATCAGTAGATTGATCCATGTGATGGATTAATAATTTGAATGGACTGAGTGGTAACTGTAGGCAGGTGAGCATGGCTGGAGGAGGTGGGCCACCGAGACTGTGCCTTGGGGGTTATATATTTTGTCCCAGGCATACGCCCTCTCTCTGCTTCCTGACTGCCATGACCTGAGTAGCTGTCTTTGCCCATGCCCTTCCACCATGATGTTCTGACATCCCTTGGGCCCAGACCAGTAGAATCAGCCAACCATGGCCTGAGACCTCTGAAACCAAAAGCCCACACAAACTTCCTCCTCTAAATTGTTCTTGTCAGGTATATTGGTCACAGTGAGGGAAAGCTGACTTTACTAGGATAAAATTCAAAGAGAATCTAAAATCGCTGCAGTTTAGACAATTAGAAAGCTTGAAAGGATTGAAATTCTAAGCAAAGAATAGGCAACATGAAAAAAGAAAAAGATTAGGAAAAATAAGAACTGTAGAGATTTAAAAGCAGCCAGTGACCAGCGTGGCACATACCTGTAATCCCAGCCATCCGGGAGGCAGAGGCAGGAGGATCACAAGTTCAAAAACAGACTCAGCAAGTGAGTGAGGCCCTGCCTGAAAAAATAAAAAGGGCTAGGAATGTGGCTCCGTGGTTAAGCAGCCCTGGGGTTAGTACCCAGAACCAAAAACAAGCAAGAACTAGAAAGGCATTCCATAGATGAATTGGAAAGCAGATTAGATGGAGCTAAAAAGGAGAAGGAACAGAATAAAATAGAGGTAAGGAAATTTTCTCAAATGCTTTGAATGGAGTGACACAAAGATTAAAAATATTTAAACAAGAGACCTGGAAGATAAAATGTTGAATGGCTGTGTTCATAGTAGGCTACCTTTTGCCCAAGAAAGAGGAAAAGAAGACTATCTAAGTGCTTGTATTTCATTTCCATAACAAATTCAAAATAAGTTCACAAGAAATAAGTGGATTAAAAAGTAGGGGCTGGGGTTGTAGCTCAGCGGTAGGGCACTCGCCTAGCAAGTGCAAGGCCCTGGGTTCGATCCTTAGCACCACATAAAAATAAATAAATAAAATAAAGGTCCATTGACAACTAAAACAACATTAAAAAAAAAAAAAAGTATTACATCCATTTGAATGTGCCCGTGGTGGGGAAATGGTAGACAGGGGCAGGGAGGGACTGAGGCCTGAACTACTGTACTTATTTTGTATTGGTTTAATTGACAAAATACCTGTGAGTCTGGGTCCTCTGAGAAGCAGAAGCCAAGATGGAGGTGGACATTCAGGGACTGACAGGGAGATGCTGCTGAGGGGGGAAAGGGAGGGAGACCCAGGAATTGGAGGGCTCGCTGCAGAGGAGGGTTGCCTACGCACAGATGCCAAATGCAGCACAGTTCTGCAAGGTCGGGCAGGCCCGTGAGGCAACCTCAGGCCCGAGCAGCCCCTGGAGGAGTCACACATCGTGCAGAGGTGGGTCGGCCTTGGGATCCAGGCCCAGCTGAGTCAGCAGCTGAGAGCAGCCTTTGTGGAGCGTGGCCTCCATGCTAACGCTGCTGCCTGCTGCCGCCTAGATTCCGAGAGCAGCGCTGAGGCCATCTGTCAGTGGCACTCCCTGTAGCAAAAGATCTGCGTGGCAGGTTCTCATAAGCGCCACTCCATAGCACCGAATTTTGCTTTGAAACAAAGGCCAAATAAAGACATTTTCCGGACAAAGACTGAAGGAGCTTAGCACTCTGACACTGTCATCTAAGGACCTCTAAAGGATTCACTGTATTTTGAATCCTGAAGGACAGTATAGGATATGAGAAGCCATGCTAGCAAACGAATTGAGGAATATATGGGAAAGAAATTGGTAAATATGCAGATAAATCTAGAGTTAAATCTAGATTTAGATTTAGATAAATAAATATAGATTTAAATCTCTTTAGATAAATTCATTTAAATTTAGCTATTTATCTAGATTTAAATCTGAATTTAGATAAATCTATAGTTGGTTTTGTTTTGTTTTGTTTTGTTTTGGTACCAGGGATTGAACTCAGGGGCACTCAACCACTGAGCCACATCCCCAGCCCTATTTTGTATTTTATTTAGAGACAGGGTCTCACTGAGTTGCTTAGGGCCTTGCTTTTGCTGAGGCTGGCTTTGAACTCACCATCCTCCTGTCTCAGTCTCCAGAGCTGCTGGGATTACAGGTGTGCACCACCACGCCCAGCCCAAAAAAACTATAGTTTTGACTACAAAAATAATAAATGACAATAATGATTAATTAAGATAGAAATAAAATATTATCAATAACATGTAAAACTGAGAGGGAAAATTGGAGGTCAAATATTTTAAGACCCATGAATCTGTGAGAGGATGATAAAGATCTAGATTGGCTTCTGGCTTCAAGCCAAGTATCTTAAAAATTTAAGATAAACACTTAAAAGGAAAAAAGAAAGAAAGAAAAAAAAAAAAACAGAGATAACAAGAGTACAGACCAGAAGAAGGAAAGGAAGGAAAGAGTAAAATGCAGTCAATTCACTTGTTTGCATGAAATGAGGAGGGAGGATAAAGAAAAGGGACAGGAAATAGAAAGCACAAATTATGAGCTGGGAGAGGTGGTGCACCCCTGTAATCACAGCAGCTGGGGAGACTGAGGCAGGAGGATCACGAGTTCCAAGCCAGCCTCAGCACAGCGAGGCCCTAAGCAACTCAGTGAGACCCTGTCTCTAAATAAAATACAAAATAGGACTGGGGATGGGGCTCAGTGGTCGAGTGCCCCTGAGTTCAATCCCTGGTACCAAAGAAAGAAAAAGAAATTGCCTATGGTAGTAGAAATAAATACGAATTTATCAGTAATCATAAATGGACATTATTGGATAACTAAGGTTATCCTCCTTGTAAAGGAACTGAATGAGTTGTGATCAATTCCTTTAATTCTTCCTTGAAATTGTGTGTCATTTAGGATTGTTATACTTTCTTTTATTTATTTATTTTTTTAAATTTTAGTTGTAGATGGACACATACTTTTATTTATTTATTTTGTGTGGTGCTGAGGATCAAACCTAGTGCCTCATATGTGCTAGGCAAGCGCTCCACCACTGAGCCTCAGCCCCAGCCCCTTGTTATACTTTCTTGAAGAAGTTACCCTATTATGGTTGTGAAATGTTCCCTTTTATCTCTGAAAATACTTTTTCTTGAAATTTATTTTATATTAATAGCTCCACTTCAGATTTCTCATGCTTACTTTCCTCATCTTTTGCTTTTAACTTATTTGCGTATTGATATTTAAAGTGTGACATATTGGGCTGGGCTTGTGACTCAATGGTAGAGTGCATGTATGAAGCACTGGGTTCGATTCTCAGCACCGCATACAGTCCATTGACAACTAAAAAAATATTTTAAAAAAATAAAAAAGAAAGTGTGACATGTGTATAGAACAGATTTGTTTTATTGTTTGTTAAAAACTTTTTGTTTTGCAAGTAAAAATTCTCTCATCAGTTAAAAAAAGGAATTGTGCATGTGTGTGTGTGTGTGTGTGTGTGTGTGTGTATACATGCATGCTTTTAATATGCAGTCATCCTCTTAAGGTATTGTAGACAAGTTTATGTTTTTGTTAATTTATGAAATTGGTTTATTATTGAGTTTTTACAAGAGTTCTTTGTATATTCTGGATGTATAAGTCATTTATCTAAATGTGTCATTTTTAAATATCTTCTTCCAGTTTCTGACTTTTTAGTTTCCTAGTAGTGTCACTTGAAATTCAAAACCTTTAAATATTAATGACCCGCATTTATTAACTTATTTTATGAAACGTGCTTTTGAGATTGTATCTAAGGAATCTTTTCCTGAGGTCATTAAGATTTTCTCCTGTTTTTTCTGTTTGTTTTATTGTTGAAGTATGTTTGTTTTGCAGTACTGGGGATTGAATCCAGGGGTGTTTTACTATGGAACCACACCACCAGCCCTTTTTTTTTTTTTTTTTTTGGTACTGGGGATTGAACTCAGGGGCACTTGACCACTGAGCCACATCCCCAGCCCTATTTGTGTGTGTGTGTGTGTGTGTGTGTGTGTGTGTGGTGCTGGGGATTGAACCAGGGCCTTGTGCATGCAAAGCAAGCATTCTACCAACTGAGCTAGATCCCCAGCCCATCCCTAGCCCTATTTTGTATTGTCTCACTGAGTTGCTTAGCACCTTACCCTTGCTGAGGCTAGCTTTGAACTTGTGATCCTCCTGCCTCAGCCTCCTGAATTACTGGGATCACTGACATGCACCACCATGCCCTGTTGGTTTTCTCCTGTTTTTTAAATTTTTCAGTTGACGAATAATAATTGTATGTATTCATGGAATACAATGTGATATTTGATATGTGCTTATATTATGGAATGATTAAGTCAACGGAAGTAAACATCTTGAGACAAATTAAAATGGAAACATTACACAACAAAACTTATGGGATGAAGCAAAAAAAGCTCTAAGAGGGAAGTTTAGAACAATAAATGCCTACATCAAAAAACAAGAGCGATCTCAAATTTAAAACCTAACATTATACCTCAAAAAGCCAGCAAGAGAGCAAACCAAGCCCAAAGTCAATGCAAGGAAGGAAATGATAAAGATTGGAGCAGAAGTAAATGAAACAGAGACTACAAAGATGATAGAAAAGATCAACAAAGAGCTGGGCATGATGGCTCAGGCCTATCATTCCAGCCACTTGGGAAATTGATGCCGAAGATACCAAGTTCAAGGCCAGCCTCAGCAATTTAGCAAGGCCCTCAGCAACTTAGCAAGACCCTGTCTAAAAATAGAAGAACTGGGGATGTGGTTGAGTGGTTAAATACCCCTAAGTTTGATCCCTGTTACCAGAAAGGAGAAAAAAAACAAAAACAAAAACAAAACTAAGTGTTGGTTTTTTTAAAAGAAACAAAATCGACAAACTTTTTAGCAAGACTAAGAAAAAAGAAGACACAAATTCAGAAATGAAAGAGGAGACATGACAGCTGATACTACAGAAATATAAAGGAGCCTAAATGACTGCTAAGAACAATTATACAAGAACAAATTGGATACCCTAGAAGAAATAGATGAATTCCTAGGAATATATAACCTGCCAAGTGAACCATGCAGAAATGAAATCTGAACAGACCATAATTACTACTAGATTGAATCAGTAAGCAAAAACCTCCCTACAAAGCGTCTGCTATGGGATACAGGCTGGCAAATGTGACCCAGTGATGCCACATGAGGAAGTGTATCTCCCAATGATCCCCTGTGTTTTTGGGGATTGCTCCCAGACTGCCTCTGAGAAGGTCTGAAATCGAGCTTCTCCTTTGAGAATCCATGGAACATAGAGGCCGGCAAACTTGTCCTGGTAGTGTAGCTAAGGAAGTCTCTCTGTGAGTCCCTGCGCAAACAGTACCAATCTGCAGGGGACTGGAGCTGAGTTACCGGATAACTTTCTGATCCACTACCCAGACTGATGTTGGCTGGCCTGTCTGCCAAGGTACTCATTCGCCCGATTCCTGCAGTACCCCTTGATGAATGGTTTTCATAGAATGGCTCAAGGCCAAAAGAGTTACAACCAAGCGCTTTGGGGAATGAGTCCATTTCTGGGTCTGAGGCTAGGATAGTGACCAGCTGGTGTGACACTAGGTGTGGGTCTGCACTTTCAAAATGACTCTCCTGCCCTTGGATTTCACTCTGGTTTCACAGCCTCCTAAGTGAATTCCAAGACTTCCCCCAAACATTTTAGTTCATAGATAGGTACAGAAATCTCCTCATGGGGGGCAGGGGGTGTATAAGCAGAGGAACTTCTATTCTTGCTCTGTTTTCTGTTACAAGCTTTATAGATTTAGATTGTACATTTAGGCCTCTGATTGACTTTAAGTTCATTTTCAGGTATGATGTGCATTCGGATATTTTATTTTTCCAATATCATTTGTTAAAAAGTCTATCTGTCCTTTCCCCATTGAAAAGCCTTGGCACTTTTGTCAAAAATGGGCCATAAACATAATAGTTTACTTCTAGATTTTCAATTCTGTTCCACTGATCTATATGTCTATGTCAGTACTAAACTGTATTGATAAATGAGCACTATAATAAGTTTTGAAATTGAGAAGTGAAAGTTCTTCAACTCTGTTCTTCATTTTCAGGATTTTTTTTTGGATATACTAAGTGGTTGAGGTGGACCTCAAACTTGTGATCCTCCTGTCTCAGCTTCCCAAGCCACTGGGATTACAGGCATGCACCACCGCAATGTGGCTCTTTATCCTCAAAGGATGCTTTGGCTGATTGGTTCCAAGAGCTCATATGACCCAGACTGTTTGTGTCCTCTTGTGACTGTGTGTGTGTGTGTGTGTGTGGTGCTGGGGATTGAACCCAGGGCCTTGTGCATGTGAGGCAAGCACTCTACCAACTGAGCTATGTCCCCAGCCCTCTCTTCTGCCTTTTTTCAGACTGAGGTCATTGGAGTGTTAAACCCCTTACACTATTAGCTCCTGTTCTTACTTTGGCTTCTGAGTTTTCTGTAACTATCCATTGGTTATTTTGTTGTTCCCAGGTCAGTGAGATGCCCTGTTGCTTCTCTGATTTCTTTCTGCATATATGCTAAGATTGAAGGTCTTGGACCTGTCACTTTATTGTCCAACTGACTTGTACTTTATTTTATTTATTTATTTAGGTACCAGGGATTGAACCCAGAGGCACTCAACTACTGAGCCACATCCCCAGCCCTATTTTGTATTTTATTTAGAGACAGAGTCTCACTGAGTTGCTTAGGGCCTCGCCATTGCTGAGGCTGGCTTTGAACTGGCGATCCTCCTGCCTCAGCCTCCTGAGCTGCTGAGATTACAGGCTTGCACCACCATGCCCTGCTGTATTTTATTTTTTGAGAGGGATAATTTATCATCTAGTTTTGTTGTGCAGATACCTCCTACTTTAAAAGAAACCTGGCAGTTGAATAATTTGAACATGAAACTGGGAGACCAAAAAGCAAAAGCGAAGTATGTCAACTTCTGGTACTATGACTCTCTCTCTCTCTCTCTCTCTCTCTCTCTCTCTCTCTCTCTCTCTCTCTGTATGTGTGTGTGTAAGAGAAAATCCCTTTTCTTGGATCACATCCTCTGTGTACCAGGTGGCAGAAATAATTGCGAATGGACAGGGAGTACACAAACAACAAAAAGGTGACTCTCTTCACCTCTCCTCCTCCCACGACTACTTTGACTTGCTAATTTAAAAAATTAATGAAAACTAAGTTACATTGGGGAAGCTGGAATCATATTGCAGGCAGGTCGTTACAGGTGGGGAAGAGAGGCGATTACTGAGCCGACTCACTGATGTTGCAACAGATGTAATCTGAAGCTTTCAAATAAAGATGTTTGAGGTTCTTATCATCGGGGATAATGACACCTGTTATTATACTGCATATTTTTGTCCTAGGAGAGAGACCTGGAAAGTAGGTTTTACTCAAAACTGCTACCAGTAGACAAATAAAATAAGTGAATGATTATACCTTGGTGCATGTGTTTCTCAAAAAACAAATAAAGTCTAACAAATGTGAAACCAGTCCCAGTAATCTACAGGCTTTAGGGGAATCCTGATAAGTCAAATAACTAACTGAGCCTTAAGATGATTTATAAGAAGGTAAATATATAGATTCAATTTTAAAAATAAACATTTTAAAATCTGGCATACTCTGCGATTAGAATTCTCGTGACCAAAGTAAGGAATTTCCATTTTAAAAAGTAAAATGTTGGTCTTGTGGATATTTCAAACCCTCCTCCACACACACTATTCTTATCCCAAGATTTTTATTTCAGCCATCATGTAACATTTCTCCACAAATAACTTTATGCTTTTGTCTTTAAATCTCCAAATGCTTAAAATGGTGCATTTTTAACCTTAAAAAAGATTTCTCATACACTTAGTAATTTAATGGTGTCCAAATGTGGGAGTGTAACACCCAATTCATGAGCTGAGAGTAACTTTTAAAAAACTATAAATAATCAAAAGCGTAAGGATTGACAAGAAGCATTTGTCTTGAATGCTGAGCCTCCATAATAAAAAGTACAGGTTATTCTTCTCTATTCATTATATTTTATTTAGAATGCACAGGAAACACACGCTTACAAAACATTTTTAATGTACACACCTTAAAAAACAAATCTTAATTTTTATATATATTAAATATACATATTTAGTTGTAGATGGACACGATACCTATGTTTTATTCATTTTATGTGGTGCTGACGATCAAACCCAGTGCCTCACACGTGCTAGACAAGTACCCTACAACTGAGCCACAACCCCAGCCCCCAAATCTTGATATTTAAATCAACCAAGTTTCAAATATTTCTCTGACCACCTCATATATTCCAGGTAAGTATCATAATATGTGGATATGCTTTAAAATTATGGGAAGATTAATTAGAAATTTAACTCAGGAACGTTGACAATATATTGCAGAGTGATGATGTCCAAATAACTTGAAAATCCAACTTAATAGACAACTGCCTTACAAACACCAACAAGCAGTTCCGGTCTTTGAGGAACATAGCTGCTAGTTCCAGAAGCTTCCTCTACTCTTTCTCCATCCTACCAACACAATTTGTACATGGGGTCAACTGAGAGAGATTTATAATAAGCAGAGCTTGATGAATACAGCTATGTCTAATAATCTCTCTAAGAAATACTTATTTCCCTTGAGTCTATGCAAAGTTGAGATAACACTGAAAAGGAGATTACAGTGAAAGATTAGATTTCCTGGATATTAAGCAGTCTTCCAGTTTTTAGAGCCAGGAGTAGGAGCAAAGGTAAATAAAGCAAGAAGGGAAAGAGATCATAAAAGGATTGTTGAGAGGAGTAAGAAATATACATACCCAAGAACAAAACAAACCAAGCCCTGCCTTCTCAAGATCTACTCCCTGAAGCAGGAGAACTCCACATTCACAACTCCTATCAACATATGGAATGGGGATCTGATGGACAATATTATCTTTCATTATTTAGAATTATACTTACCAATAGTATTAAAAGTCGGTGATTGAAGGATGTGGAAGAAATAGCTTGTCGAAAATATTTGCCCAGTAAGGATCATTATAATCCTTAAAGCATAATATTCAGCCAACAGTTCCCTACTGAAGTGCAATTAAAATAAGCCACATGATTCATTGAAAATACTTACTGAGTACCTGCTGTAAGCCAAGGATGGTTCTAAACACCAAAGCAAAACAGGAAACAAAACAGATAAAAATTCCTACCTGCAGCAGTTACCTTATATAATTTACTTATTTATCCGGTTTATTGATTGATTATTGTCTATCTCATCCCACTAGAATGCAAGTTCTATGTGGGCATGGGCTTTATTTTTTATTTGCTTATGCATCACATACTGTTACCTGGCACATAGTAAATGCTCAATAAGTGTTTGCTGCATGAACATATTTTTATGGCATAAAGAACAAAAATGTCTGTCGTGTAAGTGTAAGCACTTAGTTTGCAGTGTGTGCCAGCATTGGGGACAATGACAAGATATAGTGCATAAAGAAATACGGAGAGAAATGCCAACTAACCATTGGCATAACACCATCCTGTGGGAACACAGAAGCAAATTGTCCTTGTATGCTTCATGTTTTATGTGCTTTTTGAAGTGCCTTTGTACCCAGAGTATAATATAGAGAAAGATTTCTTTTTTCTTTTTCTTTTCTTTTCTTTTTTTTTTTTTTTTTTTTTTTTTTTTGTGTGTGTGTGTTTACCTGAAGCATGTATGTGACAGACTCTGTAGAACTACCTAGATTTTTTACAGGGCTCACCAGAGCAGGGATTCTGGTATTAGGCCATGTGATTTTTAAAGCATCCTCAGCACTGAGGTTCACATACCCACCACTGGGAGAATCACTACTAAAGATTTTGTTTTTAATTTCTTAAAGACTGTTTTAAGGAAGCATTAAAATTGTATTCATTTGGCCAGACCAGAGAAATCAGTTTTCTCAATATTTTTTATACAACATGTTGAGTATTCTCTGACAAGTCCTTAAGTCCTGGGGAAAAGTGAAACCGTTGTGACACAGTGACCCTCTTATCCAGGACATTCAACTAACCATCACATTCTCTTCTCCAGATTGGAAAACTTGAGAAAGGGCATATTCTCTACAAACACGAGTTCCAATTCCCAACGCTTACAAGGGTGATTTATTAAAAAACAATACAGATTGAATTGCTATTTAAAGGCTGGAACTCATAGTGCTTTGTGCTTAAATGTGCACTGCTCTGCTAATAAGCTGGACATTCTCATGATGAATAAATACATTTTTCTCTTTGTAACAGAGAACAATTAACACGTGCCTTTCCTGTCCTCAAAGAAACAATTGTTACCATCCTAACCTGATAAGTTACAACTGAATTCATTATCTCAGTCACACAAAGCAAGGGATCGACTGCAGGAAACAACTTAGAGTAGACAGAAGCTGTATCTTTTTTTTTTTTTTGTAGTTGTAGATGGACAGAATGCCTTTATTTTATTTGTTTTTTAATTTTTTTTATTTTTATGTGATGCTGAGGATCGAACCCAGTTCCTCATAGCATGCTAGGCAAGCGCTCTACCACTAAGCTACAGGCCCAGCCTAGAAGCTGCATATTTTAAAAGATTTCTTGACTTTTGTATCTTAGGGGAAAAGCAATCATTGATCTTGCTTGTGACACATGAACTGATCCAATAAATAGGTTATCAATTTTTCCCTTCTAATTCACATACAATATATATATTTTTTAAATCTTTTAGTTGTTGATGGACCTTTATTTTTTAAATATTTATTTTTTTATTTATAGGTGACACAATAAATTTTATATTTATGTGGTGCTGAGGATCGAACCCAGTGCCCCACGCAGGCTAGGCGAGTGATCCACCTGCTGAGCCACAACCCCAGCCCTCACATACAATATTATGGACACTTTTGTGTGCATACACTTCTGTGAATTTTACCACATTCTTTTTTTTTTAATATTTATTTTTTAGTTTTCAGCAGACACAACATCTTTGTTTGTATGTGGTGCTGAGGATCGAACCCGGGCCGCACGCATGCCAGGCGAGCGTGCTACCGCTTGAGTCACATCTCCAGCCCTTTACCACATTCTTAAATGCCTGTAGCCACACCGTAGCACACAGGACAGTGACAACACCCCCCCCACACCATCCCCACCTCCCCCACACCTCCGTCCTTGTAGCAGGGGTTGGCAAACTACTTCTGAGTCAAATCTTTTTGTAGGGCCCAGAAGCTAGGAATGGCTTTTACATTTTAAAAGAATTATGAAAAGAACAAAAGAAACAAAAACATGGGATAAAAACCATATGTGGTCCACAGAGCCTAAAATATTTACTATCTGGCCCTCTATAGAAAAAGTTTGCTGATACTTGCTTTAGAATCTCATCCTCTCCCTGACCTCTAACTCCTAGAAACTACCAATCTGTTCTCTCATAATAGTTTTGTCTTTTAGAAAATTTTATATAAATGGAATCATACAGGATATAGCTTTTTGAGACTTTTGAGCACTATGCCTTTGAAGTTCATCCATGTTGTTGCATGTATCAATAGTCTTTTGTTTTGATTGTCCAAATAGAATTTCATTGTATGGATGTCTTACCATTTGTTAATACATTCACCAATTTAGGGATATAAATAGACAGATAAAGAGATAGATAGATAGATAGATACATATTTTTATTGTTTTTTTTTTGTTTGTTTGTTTGTTTTGTTTTGTTTTTTTGGTACCAGGGATTGAACCCAGGGTGCTCAACCACTGAGCCACATCCCCAGCCCTTTTTTATATTTTATTTAGAGACAGGGTCTCATTGAGTTGCTTGGCATCTCACTAAGTTGCTGAGGCTGACTTTGAACTCAGGATCTTCCTGCCTCAGCCTCCCAAGGTACTGGGATTACAGGTGTGAGCCACCACACCCAGCTCAGGGATATTTGGGTTGTTTCCTTTGTCAGTTATGGATAGAACTGCTATGAACATGCATGTACAGAGTTTTTTGATGACTATAAGTTTATTTCTTTAGGGTAGATACCTAGGACTGGGATTACTGGGTTGTATGATATGTTTATATTTAACATTAATTTTAAAAAACCACCAAACTATTTATTGGAGTGGTATTCCAATAAAAAATGAACTTGTTGTTGGTAATATAAATTTGTATTTTAGCCATTCTAGGTATATAATACTATCTCATTGTAGTTTTAATTTGCATGTCCTTAATAGCTAATGTTAAACATTTTTTCACGTACTTATTTGTCATCTGTATATCCTCTTTGGTGAAGTGTCTATTCAAGTCTTTTGCCATTTAAAAAAAAAACTTTTTGTTAAAAAAATAATTATGCTGGGTGCAGTATCACATGCGTGATCCCAGAGGTTCAGGAGGCTGAGGCAGGAGGATCTCAAGTTCAAAGCCAGCCTGAGCAATTTAGCACGGCCCTAAGCAACTCAGTGAGACCCATCTCAAAATAAAAAATAACAAGGTCTGGGGATGTGGCTCAGTGCTTAAGCACCCCTAGGTTCAATCCCTGGTACAAAAAGAAAAAAGAAATAATGACAAAGTCACAGGAAGTTACAAAGACAGGCCTCATGTACCTTCTACGCAGTTTCCTCCATGGTCACATCTTATATAACTATAGTACAATACCAAAACCAGAAGTTGATGTTAGTATGATATATGTGTATAGTTCTATAGCATATTGTCACTTGTACAGATTTCTGTAACCCATGGTATGGATACATTATAGCATTTTTAACCAAGCTTTTCTTTCTTTTTTTTTTTTTTTTTTTTTGGTACCACGAATGAACACAGGGTCACTCAACCACTGAGCCATATCCCCAGGCACTTTTTGTGTGTGTGTATTTTATTTAGAGACAGGGTCTCACTGAGTTACTTAAGGCCTTGCTAAGTTGTTGAGGCTGGCTTTGAACTCGCAATCCTCCAGCCTCAGCCTCCCGAGCCGCTGGGATTACAGGCATGTGCCACCATACCCAGCCTTAACCAAACAATTATTGAGGGGAATTTTGATTGTTTCAGGTTTTAGGATGTTGCAAATAAGGTTGCGGGGATCATTTGTGTACCAGTCTGTTTGGACATAAATTTTCATTTCTCTGGACTAATCACCCAGTAGTGTGATTGCTGGTTGTATTTTTTGCCAGTTTTAAAATTTGGGCTGTTTTTTTTTACTGTTTAGTTTTGAGGGTTCTTATATATATGGATACATGGCCTTCATGATTTAATGAGTCCTAGTTTTGGTGTCATGTCTAAGAAATCTTTGCCTAATTATTGATGATGGTGATTTTCTCCTGTTTCTTCCTGAAAGATTTATAGTTTTGTTTTACATTTAGATATGAACTCCATTTTGAGTTAATTTTTGGATAAGTTGTGAGTTTTAGATCCAGACTGTCTCTTTTGTATATGGATGATCCCCAATTGTTTTAATGCCATTTATTGAATAATCTAGTCTTCCTCCATTGAATTGTGAAACGTGGCATATAATACAACAAAATGATGTTTGGCATTAAAACAAGGAATGAGGTACTAAAACATACTGCAACGTGGGTGGAACTTGAAAATATTATACTAAGTGAAGGAAGCCAGTTTCAGAAGATCGCATTCTGCATTGACTCCATTTATATGAAATGTCCAGAGTAGGCAAGCCCATAGAGACAGGAAGCAGGTTAGTGGTCATGTCATCTACAGCTGTGGGTTTGGGGAGAAAATCAAGAGTGGCTACTAATTAGTTAGTACAAAGTTTATTTTTGTTGGGATAAAACTATTCTAAAATAGACTGTGGTAAGGGTTGCAGAATTTTTTGGTTTTTTTTGGGGGGTTGGGGAGGTACCGGGGATTGAATTCAGGGGCAGGCAACCATTGAGCCACATCTCCAGCCCTTTTTTATATTTTATTTAGAGACAGGGTCTCACTAAGTTGCTTAGGGACTCTCTAAGTTGCTGAGGCTGCCCTTGAATTTGCGATTGTCCTACCTCAGCCTCATAAGCTGCTGGTATTACAGGCATGCGCCACCAAGATACAAAAAACACAAATTGTATACTTGAAAAGGGTCAATTGTGTAATATGTAATTATATTTCAATAGACCTGGTTTTAAAACAATTTTAAAGAAAAATGTTAGCAGTGACAACATAGCAACAACAAAAACTAAGGATAGTTGAACAAGAGGTTAGCAGTTTTGGGCAATTTTATATCAGAGCAATAGTACAAGCAAGAGTTACTCAGAAGGCATAGGAGTGAGTTTATAAAATGTTTAGTGAGTTTTAAACATAAAGTTCCTTAAAATAACCCAAGCTTATCATTCACATAACTGTACTAGGAGTGTAAATGACATAATCTTTGTGAAAAGGAGCATTTTATTAATGTATATCTAGAGTTTAAAAATTGATATATTAATAATATCGGGTCTTATGTTCCATGAGTATATTGTATCTTTCCACTTTTAAAAAATATTTTTTTAGATGTTGATGGACTTTTATTTTATTCATTTATTTATATGCAGTGCCTCACACAGGCTGGGCAAGTGCTCTACCACTGAGCCACAACCCCAGCCCCTATCTTTCCACTTTTAAGTCTTGTTTAATTTACATCAGTAATGTGTTATAGTTTTTTGGTTCTGTTTTTGCACTACTAGGGCACAAACCTAGGGCCTCACACATGCTAGGTAAGTGATCTCCCACTGAGCTACCTCCCCAGCCTTGTTTTATAGTTTTTAGTGTGCATACATTTCAAATCTTCTGTCATTTATTGTTAAGCTTTTCATATTCTTGATGCCACTCTAAATGACATTTTAAATTTTAATTCCTGATTATTGCTAGTATGTAAAAACATAAGTGATTTTTTTTTTTTTCCTTTTTGGTACAAGGGATTGAACTCAGGGGCACTCGACCACTGAGCCACATCCCCAGCCCTATTTTGTATTTTATTTAGAGACAGGGTCTCACTGAGTTGCTTAGGGCCTCATAGTTGCTGAGGCTGGCTTTGAACTTGAGATCCTCCTGTCTCAGCCTCCTGAGCCTCTGGGATTACAGGCGTGCGTCACCGCTCCCAGCAGTACCAGTGATTTTTACATATTGATTCAAACTTTCATTCCTGGGACAAGCTTCATTTGGTCATTTCTGATATTGATAATTGTGTGTGTGTGTGTGTGTGTGTCTCGAGGGTTCCTGTTTTTCAGCATGGTAAGTTTAATTAAAGCAGTACCTCACTAGATACCAAATCTGCTGGAGCCTTGATCTTGGATTGCTCAGCCTCCAGAACCATAGGAAATAAATTCTTGCTATTTATAAACTACTCAGTTCATAGTATTTTGTTTTAGTAATTAAAACATTAATCCAAATACATACTATTTCCAGTGCTCTTCCTTTGTATACATCCATATTTCCTTCTCGTACCTTTTTACTTCTTCCCAAAAAATTTCCTTTAACATTTCTCATAGTGATGATCTACTGGTGATGAATTCTTTTACTTTTTGTATGTCTCAAAATTATTCTGACCTTGGTAGTGGTGAGTGCCTGTAATCCCAGCAGCTTGAGAGGCTGAGGCAGGATCGCGATCTCAAAAACAGCCTCAGCAACGTAGCAAGTCCCTAAGCAACTTAGCGAGACCCTTTCTCAAAATAAAAAATAAAAAGGGCTAGGGATATGGCTCAGTGGTTAAGGGACCCTGAGTTCAATCCCTGGTGCCAGAAAGAAAGAAAGGAAGGAAGGAAGGAAGGAAAAGAAAAGAAAATTGCTTTGTGTTATTTTGGAATGCTTTTGCTGGTTATGGAATTTTAGTTTGATCTTTTTTTTTTTTTTTTTAGTACTTTAAAGATACCGTCATGCTATTGACTTGCATACATTGTTTCTGATGAGAAATATGCTTTCATCCTTATCTTTGTTCCCTAGGGCAATCAGTTAGGAAGATCACAAGCAGAGTGGAACTCATGGGCACAATGTAATCCATAGGTGGAATTTCTTCTCTGTCTCAGGGAAGCCTCAACCTTTCTCTTAATATTTTCCAGCCGATTAATTAAATCCATCCAGATTTTTCAGGGTAATGTCTCTTGCTTAAAATTCACTGATTAGGGATTTTTATAATTGCAACATCCCTTCACAGCAACATGTAGGTTTGTATTTGATTGAATAACCAAAGGTCATAGTCTAGGCAGTGTGACTTAACAAAAAGCCATCACAGGGCCAGGTGCAATGGCACACACTTGTGATCCCAGTGACTGCAGAGGCGGAGGAAGGAGGATAATAAGTTCAAGACCAGCTTGGATAACTTAGCAAGACCCATCTCACAATAAATTAAGAAGGGTTGGGAGTGTGACTCAGTGGTAAAGGGCCTCTGGGTTCAATCCCCAGGACTGGAAGAAATTTTTAAAAAGCCATCACAATTTATTAGGCAAAACCAGAGCATTTCCATTAAGAAGCAAGACTCTCCTGCATATTCTTCTAATGTCCTTTTTTTTTTTTTTTTGGTGCCAGGGATTGAACCCAGAGGTGCTTAACCACTGAGCCTCATCCCCAGCTCCTTTTTATATTTTATTTAGAGACAAGGTCTACCTAAGTCACTTAAGGCCTTGTTAAGTTGCTGAGGCTAGCTTTGAACTTGCAATCCTCCTTCCTCAGCCTCCCAAGCCACTGGAATTACAGGTGTGCGCCACCACACTCGGCTCTAAGGTGCTTTTGAATTACGAGTTTTTTCAGTTGGGCCAAAGGAAATAGGCACTGTTAGTCTTAGTTTTGTGTGAATACTGGGTACTATTTCCTCTACTCTTTTGAAATGCCTATTTTCCCACCCATGCGTACTTTTCTCACGTGCTTGTGCTGATTGGACTGCTGAATACTACAGGAGACCCTCTGCAGATCTCTAGAGTGCCCACCCGGGGAGCACTAGCTGCATCCCTCTCCCTAAACTGTCATCCCCCTCCCCACTTCTATCTGCAGGACTCCACCTGGCTCCTCCTCCTTGCACTGCAACCTGCAGACTCTCAGCAATTGCAGGGTTCACCTCATTTCTTTCTTGTTTCTCTGGGATCCCTCTACTTCATTGCCACATACCCAGTGATTTAAAGGCCATTTCATGTATTTTCTTGGGGGTTTTGTACCTTTTTCATTGTTGTTTTTTTTTTTTTTTAGATATACATGACAGTAGAGTGTGCTTTGACATATTAAACATACATGGAGTATCACTTATTCTAAGTAGGATCCCCTTCTTGTGGTTGTACATGATGTGGAGTGTCACTGGTCGTGTATTCATGTATGAGCATAGGAAAGTTCTGTCCAGTTCATTCCACTGTCTTTCCTATTCCCATCCAACAGAAGTCACCAATCACAAAATTAGGGCCTGTTGTTAAGTAAGATGTCTTTCTACAATCTGTAGCATTAATTCATACCTCCTACTCCATAACTCTTCTGGACTATGGAGTAGTCTTCTTTAGTCAGAATTTCAACAAATATGTATTTTTTTTTCTTTTTTGGGAAGGGGTACCTGGGATTGAACTCAGGGGCACTTAACCACTGAGCCACATCCCCAGCCCTATTTTGTATTTTATTTAGAGACAGAGTCTCACTGAGTTGATAAGTGCTCTTCTTCTTCTTCTCCTCCTCCTCCTCCTCCTCCTCCTCCTCCTCCTTCTCCTCCTCCTCCTCCTCCTCCTCCTCCTTCTCCTTCTTCTTCTTCTTTTTTCCAGTACTGGGGACTGTACCCAGTGGCACTCTACCACTGAGTCACAGCCTCAGCCCTTTTGTATTTTTTATTCTGACACGAGGTCTCACTAAATTGCCAAGGCTGGCCTCGAACTTGTGATCCTCCTGCCTCAGCCTCCTGAGCTGCTGGGATTACAGGTGTGAGTTACCACACCTGGACTTAATGCTGTCTTTTTATAGTAGCAGCCACATGTTTTTAGTCAGGGAGAATAAGTAACAACTATGAATCCTGTCTTTATATCCCACTATCCCAATGGCAACCCCAGCTCACCCTAATCTATATAGGGAATTTGACCCTTTAAGGCTTCTTTTTGGTCTTTCCCTCTTGCCTTTGTCTCATGGAAAACAACAAAAGATCAAAGCATACCGTCTACCTCACTGGATCCCTGAAAAAGGTAAATGGTAGACCACACACTCTCATCAACCTCCTCTTCCTCTTTAGTTCACCTCCTTCCATGAGTTAGCAATACCAGCCTGGTATCAAGACTGCTTAGATGGTGCTGGGTATGTGGCTCGGGATGTGGCTCAAGCGGTAGCGCGCTCGCCTGGCGTGTGTGCGGCCCGGGTTCGAGCCTCAGCACCACATACAAACAAAGATGTAGTGCCCGCCGAAAACTAAAAAATAAATATTAAAATTCTCTCTCTGTGTCTCTCTCTTAAAAAGAAGAAAAAAGGCTGCTTAGATTTTCCAAATTTTCTTGGTTGACAGAATTCACAGAACCCTTCGTTTCTCCGTACCTTTTCCATGATGCTCCAAGGCCAAAATGGAACCTAACAATTCCATTTATTAAGAAATTGAATCCAAACAACTTAATAGATATTTATATATAATAATAGGTATTTCTATGTAACAGCTCACTAGCCACTTAAAAAAATAACACATGTAAGTTGAAATAAAAAATCTATTTAATTTTGTTCTTATATAAAACTACAGTTACTACCGAGTGTGGCGGCACACACGTGTAATCCCAGCAACTTGGGAGGCTGAGGTAGGAGGCTCACAGTTTCAAAGTCAGCCTCTGCAACTTAGCAAGGCCCTAAGCCACTCAACAAGACCCTACCTCTAAATAAATAACATTAAAAAGGGGTGGGGATGTAGCTCAGTAGTTAAGCACCACTGGGTTCAATTCCCACTACCCAAAACAAAACAAAACAAAAAAACTACCGTTACCTGCTGGTGGGATATGTGTACCTGCTGGGCAGTAGAGTCTCTCAAATGCTGGAATCTGATTGGATAGCACCATATTCATTTCCTGTTCCACACTGATTTTCATGTGGCACCTGTTTTCTCACAGCAACTGTCAAAACCTCAGCTTTGTGAAGATATGGCATTGATGGAAGGAATGTAGTATGATCTGTTTATTAGAGAAGATTCTAAAAAAGAGCCATACCAGAGATCCCTCAAGTTCCATGATGGTCAGCCCTTTTGGCTTTATAGATGAACAGCCTTTCTCCACATAGTAGAACATTAGTGTATTTGGTGATGGAGGGCTCTGAGTAACAGCCACCACACTGTACACTTTATATATACTAAACTGTTACTTCCTTTCAAGTTGTTGCCTTCAAAGGGGACTCACAGTCACCTCTTAACATTTGTTCCTAGTACTTCCCCTTCCGATATCTCGGCCTCTGTCTGAACCCCATCAATTGCTGACGTTGCTCAGAGTCTCTTCCTGTGGCTCTGTTGTGGCTTTAAATAAACCCGCTGACAGAAGTAGCCCAGAGGTGGAAGCTTCCGAACACCCACTTAACAGTCTCTGAGTAAGTTAGGATATGCAACTGCATGAGTTATTGTGTATATAATTTCATTTGCCAAAATAAGTGTTTTAAACTTCATCTTTTTAGCGTATTAAAAATTGAGACAATGAGCAGCCATTGGATTGTGGGAAACTTAATTTCAGCTTAAAAAACAGCAAGAAACCAAGTAAATAGTAAATGCTTATAGTGCTTATACCTATTGAGAGAGCAACAGTAACCATAATTCCATTTGCAGAAAATGTCTAGTCTAAAGTTACAAGATGGATTTTTTTCAATGTGTGATGTGCTGTCTAGAGTTCTCTTTGGTGAAGGACCTAGTGTCTCATCTTCCAGGAGCAGATACACATATTTCATATATAGGTACTGAGGTCACACTCTTCCCAGGGCAGCCCATATCCAATGAGCCGGACATGCACAGGTGTGAAATCCTAGCCATCTCAATGCACAAGGAGACGATTTAGCTCTGAAGCTCCCTTTGAGGTGGCCAAGACTCTTATCATACTTGAGTTGTTTCTCAGCTTCTCTCTGCGCCCATGTGAAGCAAGAAGGCTTCGATAGGGTTTAGTCCCAAGGACACTTAACAAGGAGCCTACATAATAAACTCTGTTGCAGAGTTTACTTCCTAAAGCACCCCAACAGCAATGCAATGCTTTGCCTGCTTGGGTAAGATTCCAGATATGTGGTAACTGTGTGCTTACTTTGCATGAAACCCTGCTATGAAGGAGGCTCATGGGTTCAAAGCCAGCATCAGCAACTTAGCAAGGTGCTAAGCAACTCAGTGAGACCCTGTCTCTAAATAAAATACAAAATAGGGCTGGGGATGTTGCTCAGTGGTCAGTGCCCCTGAGTTCAATCCAAGGAAGGAAGGGAGGGAGGGAGGGAGGAAAGGAGATGGGAGGGAGGGAGGCAGGAAGGGAGAGAGAGAAGGAGGAAGGAAGGGAGGGAGGGAACTTTGCTATGAGTGATATTACTGTCACTTCTCTCATATTGTGGATTCCACTCTCAAATATCACCTGTGAGAAAACCAATTTGACAGATTAGATATAATGCCACCAAATGCCACAGTGAGTCTACCTGTCAATCTGTTGACATCTAATTAATTTAAAAAGCCCACAGTGTTTGCCAAATATTCCATTTCCTTCCTCCCAATAGCCAACCCCTTTGCAGCTAGGCAGAGCCGTGTGGTTAGTTCTGGCCAGCGTCGTGGAGGGGAGGAGTCATTCCTGATCTGAGGCCAGGAAAGCCCGGATGTGACTCTCCTGTTCCTATTCCTTTGCTGGGGGACTGAGGAAGCCATGTGGATCAGGCAGCAGTGATATAAGATGCCGAAGCCTGGGACAGCCTAGCTTCTGGTGACTGTGAGAAACAGATTTTTGTTGTATCAGGCCACAGAGATTTGAGGTTATTACCTCACTCCTTATAACCAGCCTATCCTGACTAATATACTATAACATATAGTCACTATAAATAACATTTTAAGTTAAGCTATTTAAGCAGATGTATATTAAGTACATACATATGCATATGTTCCTGCTAAAAATTAAATATATCATGTATAAATTATATAAAGGCATAGTATATGTTATACAAGTAATATATTAAATACGTATATTTGAGATACATTTACTAAATACATTAAACACATATAATATACATCTCGTGCCTTAGCTATGACAGCTGTTTTCAATTTGGCTCACGTGCTTCCACACTGTTTCTGTCTGAAGATGTGAAAACATGGAGCATATCATATAGCAACTGTGTGGCCAACATCAAGCTTTACCTTCATAAAGCGATTCCAAATCCCCAAAGTGGAGTTAAAAACTGGTTTTGGAAGTTTGTCCTCAGTATTTTGCTCAGAGAAAAAGTTGCCTTGGCCTCACCTTCCTCTGCATCACGTGGTCGTTGGTCTTGGCTGAATAGTTAAGAGTGAATCACTAGGAGGCCAGGAGCCTTCCATCTCCTGCCTCTTGACAGTTGCCTCCCTTTGCCACAAAAGTTGAAGCCAGAAAAGAAAAGAAATTCCAAGACACATGTCCCCAGATGTCATTCAAGCAGGAAGAGGTATTTTCCAATGTCCTCTTCTTGGTTTCCCCCCGACACACCACAGCTAGATTGCTAGAGCGGGTGCTCTCAGGGCCTTCTACTTACTCTCCTTGGCATCTTTGGAGTGTATCACTCATGGCTGTGTACTCTCTCTGTTCTGGATGAGGAATCCTGCTGGAAATATCTGAAGATTAACAACCTCAGGGGTAATTCTCAGGGCCTCAATAAGGAATAAGAGTAGATAAATACTCCAGCCCCCTCGTCCCTCAGCAGGCAGTTCTGAAATATGTTATACTCCGTGTTCCAGAGGGGCTTCTGCTGAATTGAGCCCCAGATGCTATTGTGGTTTGGATCTATGCCTCTTCCACCAGACGTTAATGTGTTAGGCAATGCAGCAATGTTCAAAGTGAAAAGATTGGATTATGAGGACTCTGGCTTCACCAGTGGATGAATCCATTTGATGTATTAATAATTTGAGCAGACTGAGAGGTGACTGTAGGCAGGTGGGGCATGGTCTTGGAGACTCTTATCTGTCCCTGGCCCCTCACTGCCTCCTGACTACCACGAACTAAGCAGCTTTCCTCCTCCACAACCTTCCGCCATGATGTTTTGCCTCTTCTTGGGCCCAGAGCCATGGAATTAGCCATCTGTGGATTGAGACCTCTGAAACCATGATCTGTGCGTGAACTTTTCCTCCTCTAAATTGTTCTTGTCAGTTATTTTTGGTCACAGCCATGAAAAATTGACTAACACAGTTGTCCAAAGTAATGATTTGCTGATTGATATGCCCTCTCAGACCCCACAAAATAACCTTCACCATGCTTTGTTTATTTAAAATTTTTAAAATTGTAATTCTGAAGGTCACACTGCTGCTGAAGACACATGTCTTCTACTGTAACAGGCCCCTGGGGCCCAGTTTGGTGGAAAGATTTACAAACAGGACAGTGCAAAGGCCCAGATCTAGTGATAATGCGGGGTAGAGGTCATGCTTGTGTTTTCCCAGAGGGTGCATTTTGTCTTATCTGGGTACCTGAACATACCATCAAACACGGAGGACCTGGAGCCAAAGTTCAAACAACTAAAGATCCAACCAAAGGGGTCAATCCCAACCCCCAGGAGAAACTGGAACCGAACAAGGAAAAAAGGCCCAAATCCTTTATTTTATTTCATTTTGGGGGAAGAATACCAGGGAATGAACTAAGGGGCACTTGACCACTGAGCCACATCCCCACCCTAGTTTGTATTTTATTTAGAGACAGGGTCTCACTGAGTTGCTGTTGAGGCTGCCTTTGAACTCGAGATCCTCCTGCTTCAGCTTCCCGAGACGCTGGGATTACAGGTATATATTTAAATACATCAGAAGGTTTCAGTATGGAAGCCTTCTTGAGTAAAATAGGATAAGAATGGGGAAAAAATTGTTTGGGGCTTGGCAGATTATGCTCATCTCAGAGCAGCTGTGTTTGAACCTAGGGCTTGAGCCACAGCAGGGCACCAGCATGATCTGGGCTTTCTCAAACCCGGAAATCTCACCCAGGTATTCCCAGAAAAGCAGCCTTCCTTGCCTTATAATGGCTCTACCAAATCCATGGTTCACACACACTTCCAACACCCTTCATTGTCTTCCCTCCTTTCTCTCACTTTGCTCCCTGGGATCAGCTCCCAAATAAACTATTTGTCTCTAAATCTTTGTCTAAAGGTCTGTTTTCTGGGGTGGGGAGGGGTCATCCAAATAAAGACAATCATATCGCAGCAGCTCTGGAGGCTGAGGCAGGAAGATCAAAGCCAGCCTCAGCAACTTAGAGAGTCCCTAACCAGCTCAGTGAGACCCTGTTTCTAAATAAAATATTTAAAAAGGGGCTGGGAATGGGGCTCAGTTGTTTAACCCCTGAGTTAAATCTTTTTACAAAAAAAGAAAAAGAAAAGACCATCATAAGGAAATTTGATTTCTATCTGAAGTACTATCTTATATTTCTAAAGACCAGAACTTACCATTTCTATCTAGGCCAGGATTTCTCCCTCACCTGAGATGTCAAGATAAGTCAGGAAATATGTCAAAAATACTGATAGTTGTGAAGGATTTCCTTTGAAAGTACAAGGCAGAATAAATTTACAGTTACCCTGCAAACACTGCTATTCTCCCACTGATACTAGATGTGAACTTAACGGCTCACTAGGAATTATTCCCATTTGTGTCCCATCCTCTGCATTTCAGTGGTGAGAGTCCTAGGCAGGTTTTCCAAAAAGCTCTTTTCTTTTTTTCATTAAAGGGTCTTTATTCAGTTATTCAACAAGCATGCATTAAGTGCTTATTGCAAGGTACAATGCTAGGCACTGGATGTCATGTTAAGAGTATTTAAGCTGGACACGGTGCACCTACCTGTGATCTCAGGGGCTTGGGAGGCAGGAAGATCGCGAGTTCAAAGCCAGCCTCAGAAACTTAGTGAGGCCCTAAGCAACTCAGTGAGACCCTGTCTCTAAATAAAATACAAAAAGGGCTTGGGCTGTGGCTCAATGGTTAAGCAACCCTGGGTTCAATCCCCGGTACCAAGAAAAAAAAAAGTATTTAAATTATTTATGTGAGTAGTGTTGGGTGCAGAGCAGGCTGAACTGTGCTGTCCGCAGGGCAGGCTGAACAGATGTTGGCTGCAAGATAGCCCACGCACTCAAACCCCCCTCTATCTGGTCCTTTATCACCTGTTTGCGTCAAGTCTGAACATTCAACCCCGCTCAAGTCTGAACACTTAACCCGCCCTTGGGCCAACAAGGCAGCTTGCAGACCCAGAGGCCCCATTAGATTTGGGCTATAAAAACTCCCTCCTGCCAGGCCCCCCTCTCTCTGCTCTCTCTCTCTTGCTCTTTATCTTTCTTACGCGCGCTGTCTCTCTCTTGCTCTTGCTCTCTCCCTGTTCATCTCTTCTCTCTCTCTCTCTCTTTCTTTCCTTCTTTCCTTTCTCTTTGTTGCACTGCTGCAATAAAGATCTTTTGGTTGCTCCGAGTGTTGTGGTCACTTTCCTTTCAAGTAGTTGATAACTATGATACTTGAACTTAAAATTTTTGGAGGAATTCATATACTTAATTATGTTCTTTACATGTACTGAAAAAGAAATGGAGACTGTTGATCAGATAGATACTATAAGTTTTCCCACTGAATTCCAATGCCAATATTGGAAGGGTTTTTTTGTTTTAATTTCTGTTTTTTGTGGCACTGGGCAGGGAACCCAAGGCCTTGGGCATGCGAGGCAGGTGCTCTACCACTGAGCTATAACCCCCGCCATATTAATTTATTAATTTATTTTTAAAATTTTAATCAGGGTCTGGCTGACTTGCCCAGGCTAGCCTAGAACTTGGAATCCTGCTGCCTCAGCCTCCTGAATCACTGGGATTGTGTGCCACATGCTCAGCTACATTGGTGGTGTTTCAAGTGGAACCTTCCCAGGGTGATGCTATATTTTTGCTGGCTATGTCATTTTCAGGGCTGCTTTATTTCTGGCTGAGGTATATCCAGCCCCTTTCTGCTTAAACTATCTACAGTGAACCTGTTGTTCATAACTTAGAAACCCAAGTAAGAAAATTGTAAATACAGGTTAGGAAAAAGCTGTCAAAGAGGTGTACGGACAAACCCACCAGCGAATATCCACATGGGTACAAGTGATGATGTCAACCAGCCCCTTTCCTCGGCCACCCTAGTGCCTGTGAAGAGTGGTTATGGTGGCAGTGATGGAGACTCTATATGGGCCCAACAATATGGACTCCTTTTCACCGTGGTTGATCTAAGTGCTGCTCCTGCTAATGCCCAACTTTCCATCAGTAGAGACCAGCACTAGGCCCAGAGTAAAGGGCCCCTTATGCTGGGATATCAGCCAACCAACAATATATCAACAATGCATCTTGCCAAACTTTTCAGTTTTTGCTTATCTTATAAGTGAGAAATGCTATCTCTATATAGTTTTTTGTTTTTCCAAGTTGCCCAGACTGGCCTTGAACTTGTGATCCTTCACTTCCCCTTCCTGAGTAGCTGGGATTACAGGCGTGCAACACCACATCTGGCTTTTTGTACAGTATTAGTTTACATTTCTCTAACTAGAAGTGAAGTTGAATATTTTCTTGTCTTTACTACTTGATTATGTTTTGCAGATCTTTTTCCCAGTCTGTCATTTATCTTCACTTATGTTTCCTGCCGTGCAAAACTTTTTCATTTTCAGGTGATCAAACTTATCTACCTTTTTTCTTTATTGCTTCTGGAGTTTGAGTCATAGTTAGAAATGTTTTCCCGCACCCAGGCTTTCCACCTATTATTTCTCTCATTACTTATGTACTTTCATTTTTCATATTAAGGATTTTGATTTATCTGGAATTCATCCTAGCGTAAGGAATAAATCAGATTTTATCTTTTCCCGTATTGCTATTCAGTTGTTTCATGGCCACTTATTTAAAATTGCTTCTTTTTTCCACAGTCAAGATAAGCCTTTATCATATATTATATTTCCATGTGCATGTGGGTCTATTTCTGGTTTTTGCATCCTGTCTCAATTAGTCAATTCATGTGCCGATATCATACTGATTTAGTTATAAAAGCTTTATAATATGTTTTCATTATCTGTTAAAGCTAACTCTCCTCACTGCTTTTATTTATTTATTTTTTTACGAATATCTATTCCTGCTTGTTTATTCTTCCAAATGAACTTTATAATCTACATTTCTGGCTCCAGGAAAATAGACTGATGAAGTTCGATTAAGATTGTGTTTGCGTTAAGCTTATAGATCAGCTTACAAAGAATTGACATGTTTATGTTGTTACACTTTCCTATCAAAGAATGTGCTAAGGGGCTGGGGATATGGCTCAGTTGGTAGAATGCTTGTCTCACATGCACAAGGCCCTGGGTTCAATCCCCAGCACCACATACACACATACACACACAAAAAAAAAAAAAAAAAAAGAAGAAGAAGAAGAATGTGCTTAGCTTATCTACTTATCCAATCCTTTAGGAGTATTTTATAGTTTCCTCACAAAAGTTTTTCACATTTCTTATGTTTATACTCTATCTTATTTTGCTGTTGTAAATGGTGTTTTCACTTCTATTATTTCTCCTAACTAGTTATTTATTATATATTTAAAGTACTTTTATTTATTTGTTTATTTGCTAGCAGGGATTGAACCCCGGAGCACTTAACCACTGAGCCACACCCCAGCCCTTTTTATTTACTTTTTAAATCTTGAGACACAGTTTCCCTAAATTGCTTAGGGCCTCGCTAAGTTGCTGAGACTGGCTTTGAACTTGCCATCCTCCTGCCTTAGCTTCCCAAGCCATTGGGATTACAGGCATGCGCTACCACACCTGGCTAAAGTCTTTTTAAAATATGTATTTTTATTTGTTTTTGACTGGCAAAACTGTATGTATTTACTGTGTAATACATATATTGTGAAGTGGCTAAATTGAATTAATTAACATATTCCTTACCTTGCATACTTACCATGTTTTTGTGGTGAGAACACTTAAAATCTTACTTTTACCAATTTTCCCATATAGAATATATTGTTACTATGTTCACCATAATGTACAGTAGATATTTTGAACTTATTCCTCTTAACTGAAGTTTTGTATCCTTTGACCCATGTCTCCACAGCTCTCCTCTCCTGCCAGCCCCCACTTTCTGGCATTCTATTCTCCAGCCCTCTAAGTTCAACTTTTTTAGATTCCCCGTATAAGTGAGAACCTGAGTTCCACGTCTTTCTGTGCCTGGCTTATTTCACTTTACCTACTGTCTCCCAGGTTCATCCATGTTGTTGCAAATGAAAGAATTTCCTTCTTTGGAAAGACGGAATGGTCTTCCATTGTGTATACACACTGCACTTTCTGTATCATTCATCTCCTGGTGAACACTGATGTGGACTATACTTCTTGGCTATCATGAATAATGCTGCAACGAATCCGGGAGTGTAAACATTTCTTCAGCCTACAGATTTCCAATGCTTTGGATGCATACCCAGAAGTGGGATTTCTGGATCATGTGGTAATTATTTTTTAGTTTTTCTGCCGAACCTCCATACTGTTTTCTATTATGGCTATACCAGTTGTGTGCAAGGGCTCGCTTGACACCACACACTTTCCAACACTTGTTGTCTTTCTTCTTTTTAATAGTAGATATTCTAACGGGTGCAAGGTGATACCTCCTTGCAGTTGTTTTATTTATTTATTTATTTATTTTGGTACCGGGGAATGAACCCAGGGGACTCGAACACTGAGCCACACCCCCAGCCCTATTTTGTATTTTATTTAGACACAGGGTCTCACTGAGTTGCTTAGGGCCTTGCTTTTGCTGAGGCTGGCTTTGAACCAGCAATTCTCATGCCTCGGGTTCCAGAGCTGCTGGGATTACAGGTGTGCACCACTACACCTGGCACCTCCTTGCAGTTTTAATTTGTATTTCCCTGGTGATTCATGGTTTTGAGCATTTTTCATATACATGTTGACTATTTGTAGATCTTCTTTTGAGATATGTCTATTTAGGACTCGGATATAGCTCAGTGGCAAAGCGTCTGCCTTGCATTCACAAAGCCCTGGGTTCAACTTTCAGTTCCAAAAAAGGCAAAGAAAAGAGAAATGTCTATTTAGATCCTTTGCTTTTTTTTTTTTTTTCTTTTTCCCAGTGCTGGGGATTGAACCCAGAGCCTCATGCATGCTAGGCAAGTGGTCTACCCTGAGCTACATTCCTCTCCCTTTTTATTTACTTATTTTTAAATTTGGAGACAATATCTTGCTAGGCAGCTCAATTCACAATTGCTAAGCTATGGAACCAACCTAGATGCCCATCAACAGATGAATGGATAAAGAAATTGTGAGATTATATATGTGTGTGTGTGTGTGTGTGTGTGTGTATACACACATATACTTATGTATGTCTGTATATGTATATACACACACAATAGAATATTACTCAGCCACAAAGAAGGATGAAATTATGGCATTTACCAACCAATAAGTGGATAGAACTGGAAACTGTCATGCAAAGTGAAATAAGCCAATCCCAAAAACCAATGGTTAAATGTTCTCTCTGAAATGCAGATGGTAGCACACAACAAGGGGAGGTGGAGAGAAGAATAGAAGTTCACTGGATTAAACAAAGGGGAATGAAGGGAAGGGAGGGAGAATGGGAATGGGAAAGACAGTGGAATGAATCAAACATTACTTTCCTTCGTTCTTATATAAATACACAGCCAGTGTAACTCCACATCATGTATAACCATAAAAATAGGAAGTTTTAGCCCATGCATGTATGATATGCCAAAATATATTCTACTGTCGTGTATAACTAAAGAGAACAAATTAAAAAAAAATTTAAATCTTGCTAGGTCACCCAGACTAATCCTGCATTTCCAATCCTCTTGCCTCAGCCTCCCATGGAGCTGGAATTATAGGCAGATGCCACTGCATCCAAGTCCTTTTACCCATTTTTAAATTAGGTTATTTTATGACTATTGAGTTATTTGAATTTCTTATGTGTTTTAGATATTAGCCCCTTGTCAGACGTATGGTAACAAGCAAAGCAAGACCAAAAAAAAAGCCCAACAAACAAAAAACAAAACAAATCATTATGGGATATTTCAGATACACAAAAGGTGTACAAAACAATATGATAACATCCAGCCTAAGAATAAAATATTTCAGATATAATTAGAAGCCTCTGTGTGTCAATTCACACTCTCATTCTCTCTACCCCTCAGACAACCACAGATTTGGTACAGTATTATTATTTCCATTTGTGCTTTCATTCTTTTATTATAGATTTATCATATATATACATATTATAAATCCTAAATGTGTTAGTTCATTTTTGTTTCTATAATGAAATACCATTCTTCTGTAAATGTCACCAAGACATCAGAGCAATTTTGTGCAGAGCTGATCAAAGGAAATAGTGTGAAGCTGCAGGCAGAGTCCCAACCCTCTTTCTCCCAAGGCCTAGGAGGCTGCACTCACCAGAGCTCAGCATTCACCTTCCAAGGCCACCTGAGAATCAGCCAGCAAATTCCAGCCTCGGTGAAGTGGCTTTTTCCCTCCAACCCAGGGTCTCTCCATTTGCCACCTGAGATCTGAAGTCTTCCCAGATAAGATGTTTGTATCACTAATGTGGTTCCCAGTTCTAATGTTAACACAAGTACCATTTACTTCCCAGATAAACAGCTTGCAAAAGCAGACTTCATGGGTCCAATCCCCAGTGTTGAGAGCCACAGCCGAGTCAGAATGACACCTGGCATATTGCCAGAGGGAATGATTGAAAGGTGACACCAGGGAACCATTGAGATGATGATTTGAGTTAAGCTGTATATCATTGCTGTGATGCTGGATTGATTGAGTTGTATATGGACCCTGCTCCGGGGGAATAGGGCGGCTCCGGGAATCTGCCTCGGGTGCCCGCTACTTTGGAGTTCCCATGCAGTTCTCCCCGGGGTTAGGGGAGATGGGGCGTGCGGAGCCAGGTGGAAGGAGTGTGTTCCCTAGTAGTGTGTGGGCAGTGCCACCGGGTGAGAGTTGGGGAATAAAGAGTTGCTGTTTGAACCTACAAGGCTTTGTGGCGGCTCAGTTATTTGTGCCCAGCCAGACTGCCGCACCCCAGCATCACAAAAAAACAAACAAACACAAGCAGACTTCACTGAGACTAAGAGAAGACACATGAAGATGTGGATCCATTTTTTCCTGGAGAAGATGGAGTCAATTGCCTTGGAGAAGGAGAGATTGGCAATCAAAGCCAGCTCTCCTTTTGGTTGAGATTGGCAACCAAATGTGCTGGAATCATCAGTGGACCAGGGAAGCTCCAGAGTCAGTGCCCCCAGGAGCAATAAGGGATGGGAATTTGGTGGTAAATACTACATGTGTAACATCCCTCGGCCACTCCCCATCACCCAGTGGGACCTGCAAGGCAGCTGGCCGTGCCTCCCACCCAGAAGTCTCCTGTCTTCTGCCTGCAGCCATGAATTTGTGGCAGGCTCATGTCTTGTTGGTTAACAAGTAGGGTAAAACCTGAATCTTCACACTTCTTAACGTGTATATCATATCATATTATGTATGTATAATATATGTATATACTTATATGTTTTTCTGGAATTTCTCCAGTGAGCATTTTTTTAAATGTTTCATATTTTAAAGGAATGAATGACCCTTTATAGTTCATGACAACTGTGTACCTTATTAGCTTCCCTCTCCTTCCTGTTTCACCTCTTCCTTCCCCCACAGGCATTTTGTTGGGTGGCCTCCCAAATTCCTGACACTCAAAATCTTGACTCAGTGCCTTATTGTTGGATAATACAGCCTAAGACAATCAATATGGTGCACTGGTTGACTCCCCACCCTCCACACTCTGAACCCCAGTCTGGAAGATGCTGTAATAGAAGCTTCCACTAGACTATCGAGCTGCGGTTGGGCAGAGGCAGCAGGTCAGGGAAAGGGACCAAGGCTGTATATGCCTCCCTTTGTGCCAGGGACCTGGTGCTCTGCATAAAGCCACCACTGCGTCCCTCATCTCCTCACCACTTTGGGATGCCCTTTTCATTCATTTAACTCCCAAATAACACAATCATTTAATGACTCTGTGAAATGGTTGAGACCCCTGGAGAATGCAGTGAAATGATGGATGTGGTATGGGGTACATTTTTCTGAACAATGAATTACAGTAATAAATGGTCACCAAATTCTGAATAGGAAACCAAAAAAAAATATTTAATTTAAAAAGGTATTCTGGTAATAAGTGCAGATAAATAAAAGGCAGGGGAGAATTAAAATGCAAAATAACAGCTAGACTAGAGAAATCAGTGGGGGCCTTAAAGATAGATGGCAGGGAATTTGATTCAAAATGTTTTTCTCTCATATGCATAATAAAACATGCTATTCATATTCAAGTATCCTGCAAACTGTAATGAGAGCAGATCTAATTTTAAATAATGATGCTTTTATGCAACTTAATTTTTTTTCCCATGCTGAGGATTGAACCCAGGGCTTCCTGCCTGCCAGCCCCAATCCCCAATAATGGTCCCTTTAAAAGGCAGTTAGACAAAAAAAGCAGTTGGGCCTTTTAGAAAATATAAATGAAAATGAATCACCATCTTGGTATGACCTTTAAAAATTCAAAGATCTTTTCTCTTCTACCTGGAAAATCCTCTTTTTCCTCCTCAATCCTTTGTCTATTCAAAACCTACCCAACTTTCAAAGAACTGACTTAAATGATATCTTCTTCCAGAGATCCTGAATAGCATCTATTATCTCTACCACTTGTTTTGGCACTTAATAATAACAGCTACCATTTAGTGAGCTTTCTTTTTTTCTAATGTTCCTAGTCCTGAACTAAATCTTCAGAGACAATTACTAAATGCACAACAATCCTTAAGGTAGCGAGCATCATGGTCCCCATTTACATAAAAGGAGATGAAGGCCCTGAGAAGCTGAGCGACTTCTCCAAGACCACACCTGCAGACTTAGAACTCAACTCTGGGTCAGTTCTCCCTGACCCCCAGGGACCACTATACTATATTGTCCCTGCTCTACATCCTAGAATTATTCTGTAATTGACTAATGTGACCACCCTTCTCCTGGAGGAACACACTTGCGTATGATGTCACCATCATTTTGTGTCACATTCTACATTAACAGATTTTTGTTGGATAAATTATGCCAGGACAGAGACAAAGAGGCCCGTTGTCTCCACTGCTTTTCAGTGTGTATGTTGGAGGTGTGATCCAATGTGATTAAACCAGAAAAGTCAAGTAGGAGTGTAATAATGGGAAAGAGGTCAAGTTTACCTTTTATTTTGGTAGCTGATATTATTACTGATTGGAAAAACCTAAAAGGTCCAGTTTAAAAAAAAAAAAGCTACTACAAACAATAAGAAAATTTAAATAACAGGATACCAAATTAACATGCAGATATCAAAAGCCTTTATCTAAAACTCAGCTAATATCATGCTCAATTTTGCCCTTTGAAAAGGATGTCATTCTGGTTGTGAACTAAGAATCTGACAACCTCTGTGAGACAGAAAAGAAGAATGAGTACATGGCCAGGTCCTGGGTTTGGCTGGTAGGAAAGATGTGTTTATTCAGAAGATGGAATGCTATACAGCAGTTAAAATGGATGCCCCAAGCTGGGCTCAGTGGCACATGCCTGTGATTCTAGCTGCTTGGGAGGCTGAGATAGGGGAATCCCAAGTTCAAAGGCAGCCTTAGCAATTTAGTGAGGCCCTAAGCAACTCAATGAGACCCTGTCTCTAAAAAAAATGCAAAGAAGGGCTGGAGATGTGGCTCAGTGTTTAAGTGCCCCTGGGTTCAATCCCCAGTACCAAAAAAAAAAAAGAAAGAAAGAAAATGGATGCCCCCCATCTATACTGTCAACATGGACTAGAGAAGAAAATGAAGTTTCAAAAACATATAGAATGTACTACCATTTATAAAACCTTAAAATAGTATAAATCATTACAGGTAAATATATCCCTAAATAACTATAATAGGATATAACTTATAGAGTGCTGTGGTTTAGATGTGATTTGAGTGTGTACCCAAGTGTTCCTGTGTTGGCAACTTGGTCCCCAGTGTAGTGATGCTACATGGTGGAAGAACCTTTAAGAGCTGGGGCCTAGTGGGAGATGATGAGGTCACTGGGACACTGTCCTCAGAAGGGATTAAGGTAGTTCTCATGGGACCCTGAGTTAGTTCTTACAAGAGCAACTTGCTATAAAAGAGCAAGCCTGACCTCTGAATTGCTTTTGGATTCCTATGTCACCAGGTGATCTCTCCCTCCTGCGTGTCATTCCATTGCCCTGCCCTCTGCCATGTTGTGCCATAGCCAGGGCCCTCTCACCAGATCTGGTGCCATACTGTTTGGATTTTCAAGTGCCTGAACTGTGAGCTGAATAACCTCTTTATAAATAACCCAGACTCAGGAACTGGGGATTGAACCTGGGGCACTTTACCACTGAGCCTCATCCCCAGCCCTTTTAAGTTTTTATTTTGATATGGGGTCCTACCTAGTTTTCAAAACTGGCCTCGAACTTGAAATCCTCCTGCTTCAGCCTCTCTAGTCTGCTTTTGGAAGCAGTTTATCTGGGAAGTAAATGGCCGGGCGTACTTGTGTTAACATTGAAACTGGGAACCATCTTAGAGATACAAACGTCTCATGGAGAAGACTTCAGATCGCAAATGGCAAATGGGAGACCGTGGGTTGGAGGGAAAAAGCCACTTCACCAAGGCTGGGATTTGCTGGCTGATTCTCAGGTGAGCCCGTGGCCTCACACTATTCCCTCTGATCAGCTCTGCACCACTTTAATCTCTTGATAACATTTATAGGAGCCCAACAGTCTTCCTGCATTCACACTGTGTCCATTTTCCTCTTTCTTTTCTCCCTAAATGACAGCTTACTGGCTTAAAACAAAATTCACTTGTTTCAGATGGATGGATCACAGCATGACTAAAGTACAGAGACTCCATTCTTACTTTATCCCAGAACATTCTAGTGAGAGGCCCTGTCCCCCTTCTCCCACAATTCCCAGCCAGCCACTCCAGAGGACAGACAGCTCCCCATAGCTTATAGACTTGTGAACAGCTAGCACCACCCTCAGGGCCAGGGTGGGAAGGACCAGGACCTGGAGTCCCTAAGAAACAAACAGAGCTCCCTGGTACTTTGTTCCAACTCCAAAATTGTTACTGTGTTACATGCTGCTGAGCTTAGTATCTTTTCATTCTTGCTTAGGTCAATCTGAATTTAATTTATTCCAATTTCTTTTCTCCAGGCTCAGAGTACACAAATAAAATATTCATACATATATATATGTATATATCCCATTTTCCAGTGACTTCATATCCATGAAATAATTATTTAGAGTTTTTAGCACCTTTTTATTATGGTTGTTACTGTATCCTATGACTGCTCAGAAAAGACCTGGTAGTTTTCAAAAACATATCCTTATTTTATGACATTTACCTTGCTCCAACTTTCACTAATTTTCTATTGACATTTATAATCATTTTTTCTAGACTATCAGATATCAAGTCATACATCTTTCTATTTCAGGTAGTACTCTGATCATAACTTACTAAGTACTCAATGAACATTCATCTAGTTGAATTCACATTTTTCAAATGAAGTTTAAAGAGGTTAAAAGAGATGCTTAAGGCTGGTTTTATTTCTAGTCCAAAAATGTACAGTAAATATTTCAAGCAAAGAAGGCTTTAATACAGAAAATTCTTCACAAAGGTGTTGGGAGAGTGAAAGAAGTCAAGGACTCAGTGTGTCTTAGACACAAGAAAACTGCTACTGTTCTAAGGGTAGAAGGTGTTGGCCAGATATGAGGAAGTTCGATCACCTAGGAACTGAAGGTCACAGTCCCATACTGATTACTGATGTTGCCTAGACACTGCTACTGCACAAGCAAAATGGATTCCTTCTACTGCCTTCTAATCGGCCATGACAATCTCCTGTTGTCAAACCCCAACTGGCAAGGGAGCCTGGGAAATGTAGTTTGTAGGCCTCCAGCCCTAGTGCTAACAGAAAAGGTGAGTGTGGAGCTGATGTTCAACATCTGAGATAGATGAGATCATGCTGAATCCACAGAACCCCTTGCAGTGGAAGAGGTCCACAGGAGGAGAGCTAATCTCCACACCTGTTATGGTTTGGATGTGAGGTACCCCCCAAAAGCTCATGTGTGAGACAATGCAAGAAGGTTTGGAGGAGAAATGATTGGGTTATGAGAACCTTAACTCAATCCCCTGATTGGATTAACTGAGTGGTGGCTGGAGGCAGGTGGGGTGTGGCTGGAGGAGGTGGCATTGGGGGCGTGGCTTTGGGATCTATATTTTGTACCTGGAGAGTGGAGTCTCTCCCTGCTTCCTGATCACCATATGAGCCGCTTCCCTCCGCCACACTCTTCCACCAAGATGTCCTGCCTCACCTCCAGTTCTGAGGTATGGAGCCAGCCACTTATGAACTGAGACCTCTGAAACTATGAGCCCGTAAATAAACCTTTCCTCCTCTACAGTTGTTCTGGTCGGGTCTTTCAGTCGCAGCAGCAAAAAAGCTGACTCAAACAATACCAGAAGATTCCAGCAAACCTACCTTTGGGTGTGAGGAAGCCATTGTCTAGCTGCTATCAGTCCTGACTCACTAGAAATAGCAGAGGCAGGTAGAGGCAGAGCTCCCTGGCCTAACCAGTAGTCAGTGACACCTCCTTCACATGTGAGCCTGGGACTCGAAGGTGAATGGTCATCTCTTCTCACAAAAATGGGAACACAGCAGGTCCAGCAACCCCAACCTACTGAGAGTGTAAATTTAAACCATTTAGGAATTTGGCCCATAGTGATCTTCTACTTTATCTTCTTTCTACCACCTCTGAGATTGCAAAGTTTGGCATTATGGAGTGGTCCTGGGCTGTGGAGAAAGCCAGATCTGATCCCACACAGATATATGAAGCAAAATTACCTAATCTGGTTGTCTCCACACAGTTTGATCTCATCTGATAGTGGTGCTTTCCTTGACACTGCCCATATAGGCGTGGCTTTGTGGAACCAACTGTCTGCTGCTGAGGTTGGGACAGGGAAACCAGAACTAGGTATGGTTACCCTGCTCTAGCCTTAACCACAGGCTCTAGTGCCCCCAAGATCAGGATAATGATTGGAGCAGTGTGTGACAAAAACAGCCAGATTTGGGTTTTGGCATACACCATCTTTGAAATAAATGAATGAGAAGAGATCTGAATTCCCCTTCATCACCAAACATTTCCCACTGTGGTTTGTCTTGAGAGAAAAAGATGCATAAATTTCTTTGGTCTTGTCTTTAGTCTACCTGGAATTGATTTTTGTGTGGTATGAGATAGAGGTCCAATTATTTTTCTCCATTTTTTTTTTTAACTAGGAATGGAATCCTGAGACACTTTACCACTGAGCTACATCCCCAGCAACGCCACCCCTTTGCTTTTTATGTCTTATTTCGAGACAGGGACTTTTTTTTTTTTCTAATTTTTTTTGTAGTTGTAGATGGACAGAATGCCTTTATTTCATTTCTTTATTTTTATGTGGTGCTGAGGATTGAACCCAGTGCCTCACACATGCTAAGCAAGCGCTCTGCTACTGAGCTACAGCCCTAGCCCAAGACAGGGTCTTGCTAAGTTGCTGAGGGCCTCACTAAGTTGCTGAGGCTGGCCTGGAACTTGCAATCCTCCTGCCTCAGCCTCCCGAGTTGCTGGGATTACAGGCATACGCCATCATGCCTGGCTCCTCACATTTTTTATTGGTGCATTATAATTGTACATATTGATGAGATTTGTTGTTACATAGTCATACACGCACACAATATAACAATATGATTTGGCCAATATCACTCCCCAGCACTTGCCCCCTCCCTTCCCTTCTCCTACCCACTGGTCCCTTTCCTCTACTTATTTCCCTTTGATTTTCATGAGATCCACCCCCACTTTTCTTTTCCTTTTTCCTCTCTAGCTTCCTCATCAGAAAGAAAACATATGACCCTTGACCTTCTGAGTTTAACTTATTTTGCTTAACATAATGGTCTCAAGTTCCATCCATTTTCCTGCAAATGACATAATTTCATTTTTCTTTATGGCTGAATAAAACTTCAGTTATTTTTTTCTTTTGCACAGATAGCCAATTGGCTCAGACAATTCATTGAGAATTTCATCTTTTTTCACTAATCTGGAATACCATCTCTGCTATATACCATATCTAGGCCTATTTTTAGGCTTTTTATTCCATTCCACTAGTCACTTTGTCTGTAGTATAATACCATCCTGCCTTAATTATTATACTTTATATTGACTTTTTACCTGGTTGGGCACTTTTCATTGCCTTCTTCAGGAATAATTTGGATATTCTTATCTGTTAAAGTATCCATATAAATTTTGGAGTCAGTTTCTCAGGTTCCACAAAAATGTCTCTTGGGGTTTTAATTGGGTATGCATTGATCTATAGATCATTTGGAAGATAAAAGACATCTTTACAATATTAGTTTTCTAATCCACAAGCATGGTATATTTCTTAATTATTTAGATCTTTAATATCTTTGTGTGTGTATGGTACTGGAGATTGAACCCAGGGGCTCTTGTTCACTAGGCCGGGTACTCTACCACTGAGCCCCAGCCCTAGATCTTTAATATCTCTTAATAAAAGTTTTATACTTTTTCCATAGAAAATCAGAACATTCTTCTTTAATGTTTATTGGAGTTGAGGTGTACTTCTTGTTCACCTTTATTTTTTTATTTAAAAAAAAAATTTTTTTAATGTTTATTTTTTAGTTTTCTGCGGACACAACATCTTTGTTTGTATGTGGTGCTGAGGATTGAACCCGGGCCGCACGCATGCCAGGCGAGCGCACTACCGCTTGAGCCACATCCCCAGCCCTCTTGTTCACCTTTACATTAAAGGAATAAATTTTGGGTGGGCCTCCATATTGTTTAATTCCAGAAAGCACAATTTATATTTTCAATGATTATATTGTAGACTGCCATGTCAATGGAGTTGCCCCCTATTGTTGGGTCATTTTTTAAAAATATTTTATTTTTTAAATTTTAGTTGGACACAATACCTTTATTTATGTATTTTTTTTATGTGGTGCTGAGGATCGAACCCAGGGTCTCGCACGTGCTAGGCAAGTGCTCTACTAAGCCACAACCCCAGTCCCTGTTGGGTCATTGTAACAATAAATAATAGTCATCTATGTATATATAGACTATTAAAAACATCCATCCAACTCATAAGTGATAGGTATGAAATAAAGTTTTAATAATTAATTTTTAAAATCTGTAATAAATGTACAATGTTTTGATCAATTGGATACTACTAATTACTATAATGGTAACTTAATCTAAAAGAACAATGATTTAGCACTCAGAGGCTTTTGGTCACAGGAAATTAAACATTTATTTTAATTTTAAATATATGTATATATTATGTATATACATTATATATATATATATATATATGCACACTTTTTTATTTCAGAGAAGTATGCTAAGATGATTAATAAAAGGTTTTCAAATCTAAAAATATGTTACATTAGCATAACATTTTGGGGAGGAAGTAAAATAGAATTATGAGTTCTAGTAGAAAAAGGAAGAAAGTTTATTTAAGTTTTTTAAAAATGGATAATGATGGCTATTAAATCACTATAGAATTTAGCATCCATTGGATACATTTGATAAAATGATGTGCATTTCATTTTGAAGGTCAATTTTAATAGTGTGTTGGAAATTATATCCTGTGATGGAAACTGCCAGTTGTCCACAAAACTCTATTCTCTCCATTGTTATAACAGAGATACCACTACTCAACCAGAGACTAAACGTCCTCTTTCTTGAAATTAGATGCAACCAGAGGACTGAGCTGTCAGCAATGGAATTGAAGCAGAAGTATTGAGGGAAAACTTTTGCTTAAGAGACAATCCTTGGCCCCTGGATGATGCTTCCATCTCCTGTCCCACTGGCTGGAATGGAAATGACTATAGTTACCTTGGAAATCTCACATTGTAGATGGCAATCTGTCATGAACCTGAATCCTGAGTATGACTGTGTGGAGACCTAAAACTCTCAGCTCAGAAGGTGACATGAAAGAAGTAGACTTCTTTGCTTTTTAAGACTTTAAGTATTAAGGGGCCTCTTTGTTACAGCAGCAAGGCCTACCTTAACCGATACAAGCATTGATATTTGCTAAGTGGGTTTAACGAACACTATGGACCAATGACTATTAGTGTTTCTAATTCTTCCTTTCTCCAAATAGGACTTTCATTATGATTATCTTGTTCTCATATCCCCATTTGATATTGAGTAGAGAGGGAACAGATAACTTGTCTTTTAGTTTACAGATCTACAGACCATGAGGAGACACTCACTAAAATTCATTGGCTTTTCTTCCATAACAATAGAGTTGTAGCCAGAATGTGACTGTGCAACCTGGATTTACATTTCCCAGCCTCCCTTGCAGCACAGCTATGCTGTATGTGACAAAGATTTTTCCAAAGGAATGTAAGCAGAAGTGATGCAGCAACTTCATCTTCACTTGCTTAAAAGAAATTTTTTGGCCCCAGGATTCGGCTCCTTCTCTCTGCTGCCTGGAATGGTAACCACTAAAACAATCTTGGAAAACATGTATGGGTGAAACTTAAAATCCATACTATGAGAAAGAAAGAAAAATTTCTTTATTGTTTAAGGCACTAAATGTTGGAGCTGTCTTTGTTACAGCATGGGACCTTTCACCATAACTATTACACATCATTTGCAATTGTTTAAACTTATAAAGTAGATTAGAAAACTTCCAAAAGCATGAAAACATAAGCAGCTATTTGGGTTTTTTTGTTTTGTTTATTTGCGGTACTGGAAATCAAACCCAGAGCCTCACACATGCTAAGCAAGCACTCCTCCGCTGACCTACACCCTCAGTCCTTTTTATTTTGATTTTAACACAGGGTCTTACAAAATTGCCCAGGCTGGTCTCGAACTTGCAATCCTGCTGCCTCAGCCTCTAGGGTAGCTGGGATTACAGGCATGTACCACTGCACCTGGCATTTGTTTTTTTGTTTGTTTGTTTGATTGTTTTGGGTTTTTTTTTTTTTTAGCTTGGTTGTTTGTTTTTTTAAATTTTCTTTTAGTGATTTACAAGCAAAAAGTGTCAAAGAGGGATGGGGTTGTAGCTCAGAGACAGGGTGCTTGCCTCTAATTTGCTTGAGGCCCTGAGTTCAATACCCAGCACCACAAAAAAGAAAGAAAAGAAAAGAAAAGAAAGAAAGAAAGAATGAAAGAAAGAAAGTTTTGAAGACGCCTGGAATGGTTCAGACTTGATGCTTTCTGCCCTTCACCTTTTAGTCACTCACCAACCTATTTTATTTCCACTCCTTCTTCCTCCAGAGAGAGAGGATGCAGGTTCCAAAGAGGGTGAAACATCACTCAGTGCTCTAACCACAGCAGCCTCTCCATATATCAGTACCTTTGCCACCCATAGTTTCTTCTAAGGGAAACTACCCCATTGCGGACTCCTGTTGAGGGAGCAGCTCCATATCTTATTCCATACGGCCCAGTGTGCCCTTTTCCCCAGTCAAGGCTTTGGCAGATTTGGCCAGCATGGGCTCCTGACCAATGAGCATGCATTTCATAGGCAGCCCAGGAATCTATGATGTAGCTTGGCCCCAAAGCCAGATGGACTATGTCATGTTACCTCTCTTGCAAATCAGAACTGGAAAATATGAAACAGATGGCAGAGGAAGCTAAAGAAGAATGCATACCTAGAGAGAGGCCATGAATTAGTGCGGGGATCATGAAGGGTCAGAGCAAATTCAGATTATAAAGCAGAAACTGAATTCACAGAAGCTAAGAGAGAACTATATTGAAAAGAGGAGAAGAGTAACCAAAGAGGGCATTTCTGTTTCATGGCACGCTTTCGTTTTGGTACTGGGGATTTAACCCAGGGTGCTTAACCACTGAGCCACATCCCCCGCCCTTTTTTATATTTTATTTTGAGACAGGGTCTCACTAAGTTGCTGAGGCTGGCCTCAAATTTGCGATCCTCCTGCCTCAGCCTTCTGAGTTGCTGGGATTACTGGCATGTGCCACTGTACCTGGTTTAAGCAGATTTTTGAGGAGGCTGGTCAAACTCCACAATGCCAGATGTGTTTGGATGGTAGGGAGGTTGGAAGAACCATTGAATACCTTGACAATCAGCCCATTGTGTGTCAGCCTCCAAATAGGAAGTTGATCACAAGGTACAGATTGATCTCAAGGGTCACGGTGATTTGTTTAGATTCAGCTGATCAGACTGGAACAGTAACACAGTAACCTGAAAAAGTGAGGTCCCACAGGTGGAGTGATAGCCCCTTCAATATGGCCTCCCTCACTGTGAGACGAAACAGGTCAACTTTTGACAGAAGTCACAAATTCAGTGTGCAGTGGTAGCCTCTGCATCAGATACTTAAAGTCTTTTATTTGTACCCAGTCTGTGGGAATCTTGCCACGTCCGATTCAGAGAGCAGTAATCTGGGCAATGCAGGTTTGATCAGCAACTTGATGGGTGTCTTCAGAGAACAGGCCTTTCCATGGGCGTCTACTTGAATGACCCAGAGTGTTTGTTTGATCAGCCACCATGATTTATTTCCACAGTACATGACCCCAAAGAGAGATGTCTTTGAACTGTCAGTCTGTATTTTTCCATGTGGCAAACCACACAAATAAACCATTGGCAATAGCTGACGAGTTAGTAAAAACCTAACAAGGTTCATCAGAGGGAATATCGGTCAGAGCAAAGACAGCAGCTTTGAGCTCTGCCCACTCAACAGCCCACATCCACGGCTGGTTCCTGGCAGCTGGTGGGGAGGCTGAGCAGCCACAGCATTCCAGTGGACACCACTGGCTTTCAGTTCAGTTAAGCCATCGGAGACTCAGGCCTGGCTTTAGAGGAACTCCTGTGAACCCAAGGTCGCACTGAGCCAAAGTAGGTTTGCTCCAGGTTTAGCTGTCACTTTTTCCTCTAAAGTCAAGGTACTGGTTGGGCCTGGGCAGCTACTTCTTTTCAATTCACTTTGTCAACTTCCTGTTGACAAGTGAAACCTTAATGGGTCTATGCCGCCCGCTGATTCTGAATTAACTCACCCCAAAATGGGACCATCAGCTAGAGACTCACAAGACCTCCATGAGACAGGTGTTCCAGTTTGTTGTTGTTATTGTTTGTTTGTTTGTTTGTTTTGTCTTGTTTGCCCTGTTGGAAAAGGTGTTCCATGTTGACAAGGTCTCAGTAGCTAATCGCTGCTTTTCAAAGGGGTTATTTCTAGTAGCTCTTGTCAGTTAGGCAACTTGTTCCAAAGCCCAAGGGGCATTTCTGGGTGGTAGCTGCCTCCCTTTGCCAGAGTCTTCAGTCAGCAAATCATCCATTGTGATCATTAAGTTTGCAGAACCCTAAAGGTGAAGAGCATGTCACAGCTTGCATGGACATCTGCCAACACAGCCTGTTGGTTTAAGGCCCACTCACAGGATGCTGATTGGTCTGACAGTTAACCTGACGAAAAGACCAAGGAGCGTGGCTGAATGAGGTACAAACTGTCTTCAACACCCAAAGAGTCCAATAAGGTTCTGGGGATTCTCTTGGTTGGGGGGGAGGGGCAAACAGTTTTTCTGTGACCTCCAGAGGGATTGCTGTCCTAAATCCATCCACATGGTCCCAACAAACTTTTCTTGGTGAGCAGGTCCCTGAAATTTGTCAGGGTTTGTTAGCAACTGCTGTTGGCTACCCCTATGGTGTGATGGTACCTCCATCAAGGTCACCAAGACAGGCTTCTCGCTGGCCCACAAAACATTATCTGTGTAGTGAAAGCTTTGGACATCGAACAGTAGAGAAACTCATGCTAAATCCTGACTCACTCACTGATGGCCAATGGCAAAGGAGCTTACACAACCCCAAGAGAATTTTGGAGGCCTTACTACACTAGTACAAACTGATCTTGATCTTCCAGTGTCAGAAAGATAGCACAGAAGGTGCTGGTGGTGTCCAGGATAGCAGCCCAAATGCCATCAGCCTGTGTGTAAGGCATTCAGTTGCCCTGGTACTTATAGGATGGGACTGAACACATTATATTCCTACTGTACATTCAGATACAAAAGGAACAGCCCCAATACATGGAATAGGCCCTATGGATCTCATTCACAAATTAGATTTGGGTCCCCACCATGACCCTTACCTAAGTACTACTAGTGAGATCTCTTTGCTTTTTGCCTTCCCCAGTCAAGATGAGATAGTGACTTGGGCACCTGTATCCAGCCGATCCATAACATTTTGAATCCTTCACTTCTCCCAATTCCCCTTGGATGAGTGCATATGGTTTTCAACTCCCTGCGAGATCAGAGAAACCTTGGCCCCACCTCTAATCATATTTCTTTTCTTTTTTTTTGGTACCAAAGATTGAACCCAGGAGCGCTTAACCATTGAGCCACATCTCCAGCCCTTTTTCATATTTTATTTAGAGACAAGGGCTCGCTGAGTTGCGTAGGTCCTTGCTAAATTGCTGAGGTTGGCCTTGAACTTGTGATCCTCCTGCCTCAGCCTCCTGAGCCGCTGGAATGATAGGCATGCACCACCGTGCCTGGCTAATCATCTTTCTTCAAGAAGCTGAGATTGGAGTAAAGGAGGAAAGAGGGATTGGTTCTGAGCTTTGAAACAAAAGGCTTTGCATTTTAGGCCGTGTGGTAGCAGCTCACCAGACAACCAAACAAACTTTTGAAGTTTTTTTCTCACTCACATTTTATATTAGGCAGGTAGCTCTTCATGCTGAACTCAGTTTCAGCTTTCCAGACCTTTTCTCTGAGCCACAGATGCTTGGCTTTCTGGCTGAAGCTATTTGGTTTACACTCCTGGCTGACTTGAGCTCAGTTTATACAGCAGACACCTTCTTTGAGGTTTCCACTTGAGTACAACACCTCCGCTACTCCATCACCGAATAATGTCTCTTATGTTCTCATCTGGTTTCAACATAGGGGAGTTTCTGGATGGATGTGGTGGTGCAGGCTTAGAGTTCCAGCAATTTAGGAGGCTGAGGCAGGAAGATCTCAAGTTCAAAGCCAGCCTCAGCAACTTAGTAAGGCCCTAAGCAACTCAGCGAGACCCTGTCTCTAAATAAAATACAAAATAGGGCTGAGGATGTGACTCAGTGGTTAAGCGCCCCTGAGTTCGGTCCTTGGTAGCCAAAAGAAAAAAAAAAATAGGGGAATTTCCAGGACAGCTGGGTGGGTCAGTTTCTCATTCTCCAGTGGCTCACCTTTGCTTGCCTTGTAAACCCAATTCAAGGCAGTAATGAAACCGAAGAGAAACCCAAATAAACTCTTGTTATGGTTTGGATATGAGGTATCCCCCAAAGCTCTGTGTTAATGCAGGAATATTAAGAAGGGAGATAATTGGACTGTGAGAACTGTAGCCTCATCAGTCTGTCCTAGTTGGAATGGACCCACTGGGTGGTAACTCTAAGTGGGTGGGGTGTGGCTGGAGGAGGTGGGTCCCTGGGGATGTGCCGTGGAAGGCTGCATCTTCTCTGCGGCCCCTCCCCTCCCCTCTGCTTCCTGACCCCACCCTGAGCTGAGCAGCTCTCCTACGAGGGCCCTTCTGCCATAATGCTGCCTCATCTTGGGCCCAGAGCAATGGGGTCAGCCGTCTATGGACCGAAACAAGGAGCCCCAAATAAACTTTTCTTCCTCTAAATTGTTCTTGTTGCATATTTTAGTTACAGTGACAAAAAGCTGACTAAAACAACCCTCTAGCTTCATTTGCTTCTAGTCACTAGTTTTTAGCTGACTTTAAAAATCAGTAATTCTGGCCAGGCATGGTGGCACACACCTATAATCCCAGCAACTCTAGAGGCTGAAGCAGGAGGATCATGAGTTCAAAGCCAGCCTCAGCAACTTAGGGAGGCCCTGAGCAACTTAGCAAGACCCTTTATATATAGTAGAAAAAAGGGTTAGGGATGTAGCTCAGTGATTAAGTGCCCCTGGTACCAAGAAAAAAGAAATTATTTTATTGAGAAATAAAAAATAAAGGGGGGAGGGGTGCTGGGGTTGTGGTTCAGTGGTAGAGCACTTGCCTAGCATATAAGAGATACTGGGTTCGATTCTCAGCACCACATATAAAATAAAATAAATAAAACAAAGGTCCATCAACAATTAAAAATGTAATATATATATATTGAAACAACTAACTCTTCATTTGGGCCTGTGCAGGTGTCTGATGGGTGATTGACATCAGAAGGCTGAAAATTCCACCTTCAAATCATGCTAGCTGAACATGCATGCTATGAAGAGCTATGAGGATTGATCATGCATGTACAGACCAGATTGCTTCATCTCTGATCCCCATCGCCCCCACCTAAAATCCCCTGCTTCTCTGCTTTTTCTTTTTTCTTGGTACCAGGGGCACTTAACCACTGAGACACATCCCCAGCCCTTTTTTCTACTATATATAATTTTTTTGTTGTTGTTGTTCCGGGGAATGAACTCAGGGGCACTCAGCCATTGAGTCCCATCCCCAGCCCTGTTTTGTATTTTATTTAGAGACAGGGTCTCACTGAGGTGCCTAGAACCTCACTAAATTAATGAGGCTGGCTTCAAACTTGTGATCCTCCTGCCTCAGCCTCCTGAGCTGTTGGGATTACAGGTATGTGCCACCGCATCTGGCTTCTTTACCCCATAAATATCACCAAACCCTATCCTTGCATTTTTAGATTTGAGACTTGTTCTCCTGTCACCTCACACTCAGCCACCTCATGAATAAACTCTCCTGTGCAAAACTCATCCTTTCAGCAATTGGCATACCGAGTGGCAGACAAAACAGGCTTGCTTTGGTGACAGTAAGAGCCTCAAGCATAACGAATGGATCCTTCATTCATTTTGAGAGTTTGTCTCAGGGAAATCTCCCCAGGAGGCCCAAAGCTCAATTTTAGTAGCCAGGACTCACTGTAAAAAACTCTTAAGACCTTTTACTGTCCTTTCCCAGTGGATCTAGGCAGACATGGTAGACCACAGTAGGGGCTATGGCATAAAATGGCCCACCTGGGGCCGGGGATGTAGCTCAGTTGAGTGCTTGCCTCACATGCACAAGGCCCTGAGTTTGATTCGTACTCAATGTGCGTCCACCTTTTCAGTCCTTCTCATTACTAGGCGATAGAAGGGAAGACCACACGTTGCCCCGCAGATCAGATAACTTGGTCAACGGGTTTACTCCCGATTCTCATGCACTTCCCTCAGCTTCCATGAGTTTACCCAGAACATACTCATCTTTCCCTTCCAGAAACCATGTCTGTCAGCATCCGGTCCTCCTCACTGAAACTGTCAACCACTGTGAAAAGTCTGAGATTTTCACCCTACACCCCAATAAGCAAGTTGGCCTGTCATGGTTTCATGGATTATAACAGAAAACACAGACTACTAGGTCACAGATGAAGAGCTTATTAATGCACCAAGAATAAAGGCCAGATATCAAATTTTTGTTGTTGTTATTTTTTGGGGGTTTTTTTTGTGTGTGTATGTGTGGGGTTTTTTTTGTTTGTTTGTTTGTTTGTTTGTTTTGGGGTTTTTTGGTACCTGAGATTGAACCAGGGGTGCTTAACCACTGAGCCACATCCCCAGGCCTATTTTGTATTTGGAGACAGGGTCCTGCTGAGTTGCTTAGGACCTCACTATTAAAAACAAAACACTTCAGTAGATATTTCTCCAAAGAAGACGTCAGAATGGAAACACCCTCAACATCATTAGTTACTACTGTTTTGTTTTTAATATTTTAATTGTGTTGTTTCTATTATTGTCATAGATTAGTTATTTTTTTGTTTGATTTTTGTTTGTTTGTGTACTGGGGATTGAACCCAGGGCTGCTTTACCACTGAGCCACATCCCTAGCCCTTTCTATTTTGTATTTTGAGATTGAGTCTCACTGAGTTGCCTAGGGCCTCACTAAGTTGCTGAGGCTGGCCTTGTTATTCACAATCCTCCTGCCTCAGCCTCCCAAGATGCTGGAATTAGAGGTGTGCACACCCATACCTGCCTAGATTAGGTTTTAAAATGGATGAAATGACTATGTTGTTTATGGACACATACTTACATAGCAAGAAAAAAAAAACAGAAGAAATGGGGGGGTGATAAACATCAAATTTAGAATATTTAGCTCTTGTAGTGGGAGGCAATGTGAAGGAGGGGATCAGAGTGGAGTGCAATTTTTAGGGGTACTGGGGATTAAACCAGGGGTGCTCTACCACTGAACTATATCTTCAGTTCTTTTTATTATTTGACACGGGGATTTGCTAAGTTACTTAGGGTCTCGCTAAGTTACTGAGACTTGAACTTGCAATTGCCCTGCCTCAGCCTCCCAAGATGCTGGAATTACAAGTGTGTGCCACCGTGCCTGGAGTGCAAATTTTTTTGTAATGTTTCTATTTTAAGGTGGATGGTTGGCACACACGGAGTCTTACATAAGTCAGTTTTTTTTTTTTAATAAGTCTAAAATAGTTTAGAGTTTGGGGCTGGTGTATAGCTCAATGATAGAGTGCTTGTCTAGCATGTGTGAGGCCCTGGGTTTGACCCCCAACATTGCTTTAAAAAATAAAAATATTTTAGTCAGGCATGGAGAATTGCAAGTTCAAGACCAGCCTCAGCAACTTGGCAAGGCCCTAAGTGACTTAGCAAGATCCTGTCTCAAAATAAAAAATAAATAAATAAAAGGCTGGGGATGTAGCTCAGTGGTAAAGTACCCCTGGGTTCAATCTCTGGTACCAAAAAATAAAAACAATATTTTAAAATTTATACCCAGGCACGGTGGTGCACACTTGTAATCCCAGTGGCTCAGGAGGCTGAGGCAAGAGGATCACAAGTTCACAGCCAGCCTCAGCAAAAGCGAGGTGCAAAGCAACTCAGTGAGACCCTGTCTCTAAATGAAATACAAAATAGGGCTGAGGATGGGGCTTAGTGGTAAGTGCCCCTGAGTTCAATTCCTCGTACCCAAAATAAAACATTATGAATAACAGCAAGAAGAGGAAATTCATAAGTGATGCTTGTACCAATTGCATGCAAAATATGTATATCACATTAATGGTGAAGCACAAGAGGGAAGGTGCTCAGACTCATGCTGCTGCAGTTACTGGAGTCTCATGTCCTGGACTAATGCCCAATCCCTTGAACCTGCTCTTTCCCCTCCTGCCTCAGGGCCTTTGCTTCTGCTGCTGGAATACCTTTTCCCTACTTAACCTAGCCCCGTCCTACCACCCTGCATATTTCAACTCAACTTTCAAGTCCTCTGTGAAGACATCTGTTGTAGCTGCAGTTCCTTCTTGGGAGTTTTCTTGAAAGCAGAAGCTAGAATACAAACTACATTTCCAAGGCTTCCTCAATGTCAGAGCTCTGGATGAGAAATAGGTTCCCCCAATTACATGTACTTCCTGGGGTTGGAGGGATGAAGGTGAGGGGGAGGCCATCTTCTTGCTGCCTTTGCTGTTTTTGCTGGCAGGCAAGGTCGTAGGGACATTTGTTTTGTTCTGCAGTAGCACTGCAGTGTTAGCCTCAGGATTGTCAAACACGGCCGTGGTGCCGACCGTGGTCCCTGGTCTCCGCTTCTCAATCCATAAAGCGTAGCCAAAACTGTGTTCTCCAACTCTACAGGCTATCAGGGCCTCCTGATTTCTCCACCTTTCTGGATGTGGCAAAGTTAGCAGCTTCTGCAGCAGATTAGTTCAAGGGCATTCTGGGAGTTATTCTAGGGGGCCTAGTCTAAAGCTTCCAGTACCTTCAACTATTTTATTAATACCTAATTCCCTGTATTAAATGCCTTTTTTGGGGGGAGTTTACTAGGATTGAACTCAGGTGCGATTAACCACTGAGCCACACTCTCAGCCCTATTTGTATTTTATTTAGAGATAGGGTCTCACTGAGTTGCTTAGGGCCTCGCTGTTGCTGAGGCTGGCTTTGAACTTGAGATCTTCCTGCCTCAGCCTCCTGAGCCATTGGGGTTATAGCCTTGTACCACTGCCCAGCTAGAGTATGCTCTTGTTTCCTGTACCAAACCCCGAGTGACACACATTCATTGACACCTTACGCTCATTCACTTCCCCACATTATAGAGTTGTATGGCATTAGGTTCCTTCCCTACAGTTCATATTTATAATTTGTTTTTCATGATCCTTGGTTAATGTTTACATCTCCCTGTAGACTTCAAACAAAACAAGAGCATGAAAACATTCCAAGTTGCCTGTTACAGGTGGATGCCCAAGCAACAAGTATTTAGTAAGTGAAAATAAATAAAATACAATACCATACTATGGCCGGGTGTGGTGGTGCACTACTGTAATCCCAGTGGCTCTGGAGGCGAGGGTAAGAGCATCTAGAGTTCAAAGCCAGCCTCAGCAACAGAGAGGTGCTAAGCCACTCAGTGAGACCCTATCTCTAAATAAAATACAAAATAGGGTTGGGGATGTGGCTCAGTGGTCAAGGGCCCCTGAGTTCAATCCCGGGTACTCCAAAACAAAAACAAACAAATATATATATAAAATACCATATTATGCTTAGCAAACAATGACCCCCCCAAAGATGTCCTGTGCTAATCCTGAGGACCTGTGAATATGGCACTTTGCTTGGCAAAGGGATTTTGCAAATGAAATTAAAGTTAAGCATCATGTGATGGAGAAATTATGCTGGATTATCTGGGCGGGAACAGCCTAAGCACATGAGTCCTTAAAGTGGGAGAAGAAGGCAGTAAAGTAGATCAGCAAGCTGTGTCATGAGAAGGACATGACCTGCCATGGCTGGCTTTGAAGATGGAAGAAGAAGGCCACCAGCCAAGGAATGTGGTGGCCTCTGGAATCTGGGAATGGCCTTCACCTTACAACCAGCCAGAGGAATGGGAAATGGAGACACAGTCCCACAATAGCAAGGAACTAAATTCTCTAAACAATCCAAATAAACAAGGAAATGGAATTCTCTAGAAATCCCCCAGTAGGAAGGAAGACATCCCTGCTGACAGCCTGATTTTTACCCAGTAAAACCCATGCTGAACTTCTAACCTCCAGAGCTGTAAGATACCAAATCGGTACAGTTTTAAACCATTCTGCAGTAGCTCATTACAGCAGCAGCCGATAACCAACACCCACACTTTAAATGGAACCCAATATTTAATTTTCCTTGCTTTTAGAATAATTATAAGTTAATCATAGTAAATGTGAATCAGAAAGTTGATCTTTTTTTATATCTTGATCATTTATATCTAGTTCAAAGAAGCATCCGTGTTTTACCAAAATATAAACTTTAAATGTTGTCACGGGGTGGAATATAAATGGATAGAACTTCTTAGAAGGGAATTTTGCAGTAGCTAGTAAGATTTTAAAGGTGAATATTCTCTGGCTCAGTAATGTAGTTTGAAGAATTTGCCCTATTGATTTTCTTTCATAAATTGACAATCAGTGTATAGATAAGGATGGTTATAAGAATGTTGTTCATAGTTTAAAAATCGCAAACAATTTACATATCTATCAAAAGGGATTCATAAAGAAAGTGTGTATAGATGGTCTGTGACATATGCCAGTAATCCCAGCAGCTTAGGAGGCTGAGGCAGGAGGATCGCAGATTCAAAGCTAGCCTTAACAACTTAGCAAGGCCCTAAGCAACTCAATGAGACCCTGTCTCTAAATAAAATATAAAAATGGGCTGGGGATGTGACTCAGTGGGTAAGCGTCCCTGGGTTCAATCCCTGGGGTCCAAAAAAAAAGTGTACAATGGTATTTGATATAGAATTAACTACATCTATGTATGCTAACATGCCTATGATACATTAAGTTAAAAAGCACTGGGATGTAGCTCAGTGGTAGAGCACTTGCCTACTATGCATAAGTCCCTGAGTTCAATCCCCAGTGCTAGGGAAAAAAAAATTTTAAATGAAGCAAGTTGGGGCTGGAAATGTAGCTTAGTGGTAGAGTAACATTCACAAGGCCCTGGGTTCAATCCCAGTATAATAATAATAATAATAACAATAACAATAATAATAAAAATGCAAGTAAAAAGAAAATATTATGTGTTTGTTTATTTATTTAGCACAGAAACCATTCTAAATAAAGACACAGCAAATAGTGAACATACTCACTTTTTATTCTCTGCATGTCAATTATAGTTACACTTATGTTGGGTTTTTTTTGTTGTTGGTGGTGGTTTTTTTTGGAGGGGTGATGTACCAGTTGTAGCATAAAGGGAAAAAAATCTAAGAATTGAAGAAATGTTTTGTACTGAACCATGACGCAATTTGGGACTCTTGTCTGTGGTGAGTGGCTCGTCCACCTCTAATTGCTAGCTGGATGACTAAATTTGTGAATGACCATGGGTGATTCCCAGTAGCCAAAAGATGGAAGCAAGCCAAGGGGCCATAAACAAAATGTGGTCCCTCTCTACAGGGCAATGTTATGCAGCCTTAAAGAGGAAGGAAACTCCAACCCAGGCTGCAACGGGGAGAACCTCAGAGACATTCTGCCAAGTGGAAGAAGCCAGACCCCAGAGGCCACGGGCTGTGCCATTCCGCTTATCTGAGGTACTGGAATCTTCTGACTCAGCAACAGAGAGTAGGACCTGGGGCAGGGGACAGGGAATTCATATTTAATGTACACGATCAAGTTCAAGTGTCCCCTTGGACTTGATCATAGATTTCAGTTTGGAAAGACAGGAGTTCTGGAGATGGATTGTGGTGCTACTCACAGTTATATCATGTTTGTTCCGTCTTTTTTACCACAGTACAAAAGATTTAGAACACTAAGGAAATGCTCCACAGCCCAGGCTCTCCTACTACACCTGACACCAGAGCCAGTGTCCCACCGGTTCTTCCTCATCCACCTCTCTTTCTTCTAAGCCCATGTCTCATGGACTGGAGCAAGATGGGGACCTGGCCTATGGGGAGCATGGGCCTCAGCTGGGTCTGCTTTGCTGTCGTTATTGTTGTTGTTTTGATTTGACTTTTTGGTACTGGGGCACTCAACCACTGAGCCACATCCCCAGCCCTATTTTGTATTTTATTTAGAGACAGGGTCTCACTGAGTTGCTTAGCACCTTGCTTTTGCTGAGGCTGGCTTTGAACTTGTGATCCTCCTGCCTCAACCTCCTGAGCCACTGGGATTACAGGTGCGTGCCACCGCACCCAGTTGGGTCTCCTTTTGACTCCATCCACAGGGCGTCCTCCTTGGCCAGATGGGCTCCAGGCCTCTCTGCACCATGGTGTTCACAGTAGGGTGTTGAGTAACCGTATGCAGTTGTCACAGACCTGCAGGCGCCTGCCCAAGGGCCCCCGGCACTCGCTCTCCTATCTCTGACTCTTTGCCGGGGGCTGTCCCTGTCCCTGGGCAGGCTGGGAAGGTCAAGGAGTCACCAGCCCCAGGCAGCAAACCCAGGACAGAGGACGGGAGGGCACAAGCCCAGCTCCCTCCAACTCAGGTGACCCAGCTTCTTACAGAGACAGGCCCTGTCGCCTGCGGCACCTGAGCTGCTCCCTGAGACACAAGTTTACTCACCAGGTGGCCCCAAGAGGGTGCAGGGGGAGCCCCAAGTCTCAAATCTGCCTCCTCAGGGTAGCATTTGGGGACAGTTAAGGGATGAAGAAACAGCAGGGCTTAAGGTGTGGGGAGAGGTGACACGTGGAGCCGGCAGTGGCCTGCGCACGGCCATCCGACCAAACCCGCTCCTGTGCGGGAAATGTCAGCTGAGCGTGAGCCGAGGGTGCAGGGTCCAGCCGCCTGACACCCAAAGGTCACCCATCCGACACTTGAGGGGCCCAAGTGAGGAGTCGGTGCTTCTGACAACAGTGACCTTCAAGTCCCTGAAAAGTAACCCGGGCAACCGCTGTCACTACAGCCCACACGTCAGGGATGTCGTCCACAGCAAAGCCAGTGGGAGACCCACGACACCGCTCAGCTGTGTGACCTCCAGAATCCGCGATTGTGTCAACTAAAATGAAGTGGCTGCCAGGCGTGGTGACACATGCCTGTAAACCCAGTGGCTCAGGAGGCTGAGGCAGGAGGATCGTGAGTTCAAAGCCAGCCTCAATAACTTAGCGAGGCCCTGTCTCTAAATAAAATATTTTTTAAAAAACTTTTTTTTTTTTTTTGTAGACGAACATAACACCTTTATTTGATTTATTTATTTTTATGTGGTGCTGAGGATCCAACCCAGTGCCTCACACATGCCAGGCAAGAGCTCTACTACTGAGCCTCAACCCCAGCCTCTAAATAAAATATTTTTTAAAAGGGCTAGGGATGTGGCCCAGAGTTTAAGCACCCTCGGATTCAATTATCAGTACAAAACAAAAATAAATGGCTGGAGCTAGAGGGTTCTCAGGTTTTCCTAAGTTATAAACCCAGAGGCACAGTCTACTCTGATTCCCAGGAACCCTAGCAGGGTAGAGGTCATTCCTCAATCTCCCTTAGCCCCTGTCCTTTTACTTTTCTCCATAATACTTTTCTCTTTTTTAAATAGATGAGATCATTTATTTATTTATTATGTTTATTCCTGGGAAGGTCTACTCTGTGGAATGGAAAACTGTCTGCAACCCAGATGTTCTTCTTTCTGACCCTCATCTCTCCTCCTCCGTGCTTGGGATCTTCATGCCAACTCCTTCTGCAGGCCAGCTAGTCTACTTCCTGTATACAGGTTGCATTATGGCTGCCTATGGATTCCCACTTACCCAGCTCTAGCCATACAGGAGAAACTGACTCACCCTCATTCCCAATTCCAAAATTAAAAGGAAATGATTCTTACTGGCTCAATCTGAGTCAGATGTTCTCTTCTGGACTAATCAACCATGTGGCTACAGGAGCCGGATACAGGTCACAGTTTGAAGGATTATGGAGTCACCTTTCGGCATTCAAGTGTGGCTGCAGGGGACAGTGGGGAAGGTTGGTAAGGGAGGGGGGTCATTGTTAGCTATTGTAGCTGTTTCAATTTGCCACAAACAGCAAGATTTTATGGAAAGACATGTAAACTCTTATTTTGCGTAGCTTTTAAGATTGCACAGCTAATACGTGTTTGCAAACACTTAAGAAAAATAAAGAGGCAGCCAAATGCAGGTCTGTAATCCCACTGGGACAGGAGGCTGAGGAAGGAGGATCAAAGCCAGCCTCAGCAATTTAGCAAGGTCCTAAGCAACTTAGGGAGACCCTGTATCTAAATAAAATTCCAAAAGGGCTGTGAATGTAGCTCAGTGGTTAAGCACTCTGGGGTTCAGTCTCTGATACCTAAAAAAGAAAAGAAAATAGGGATGTGGCTCAAAGGTTAAGAACCTCTGAGTTCAATCCTTGGTACAAAAGAAGAAGAAGAAAAATAAAGAAAGCTGGGGTACAGTTCCATGAGTGGCAGAGCACTGGTCTCGCATACCGAGTCTCTGGGTTCTATCCCCAGTACCGCACAAAGAAAAAAATATTTTTTCGTATATATATTTAATATATATTTTAATATACATCAACAAAGAATATGTGCTCCATGTACTTTGAAACATCCATTTTAAGTCTTATTTCTGAGAACAGCTCAGGTTGTTGGTCTAAATATCATCATGCACTGGATATAGCAAATACAGCAGCCACACCCAAATAATCTGCTGACTGCAATATTGCCACAGCAAAGTAACTGTCCCCTTCTTTGATAGAGGAGAAATGCCCAGATGACAGGTGACAAAATCCATAAGGAAGGCTGGGGGTGTGGCTCAGGAGTAAAGCACTTGCCTACCATGCGTGAGGCACTGGGTTCGATCTTCAGCACCACATAAAAATAAAATAAAGAGATTATGTCCATCTATGACTAAAAAATAAACATTTTTAAAAAGTCCATAAGGAAAATAAAATCATGCTGTTAAGAGCAGTTTACATCAATAGGGTAAACAGATATATTAGGCCTTACTCGGTTGCATGGGACTGAGGTCCTTATTTTCTGAGCCAAATACTAAGAAATGTAGCCTGAATATGGGAAAGACAATTGAAAACAGAGCTGTCCACATTTAGACTCTTTGGTGGCAGCCATCGTGAACTAGGGACTAGGATAAAGAGAGATACTTTGCCTTAAAGGAAAGTCCTTGAGCCATTGAATTGCAGAAAGCACTTTTGAACAAGAGGCCTTGGCCCAAGCCCTAGGAAAATACCAAGTGCAGGGAGAACAGACAGCCATACCTTGGCTCCACCTGCAGTCTGGCCCCTAACTTCAGCCCTTCTACAAATATTGGACCCTCAGCCCAAGGTGGGGCTTCTTACTCTCCAGGTGGCCCACATCCTGCCCTGAATGTGTACCTACTCCCTAAGTAAACCTTTGTCTATGACTTTGTCTGCTGAAATTCTTTTCAATCACATAAGCCAAGAACCCTGCAGGTTATTTTGCAAAGCTTTTAAAATTGCACAGCTACTACAGTTGGATTCCCCCTCCCCTCTGCGACCCTTCTCCAGTGACATCTCTTCTCCTGGGACAATAGTATAACAGTCAGGGAAGGCAGGGGTGGGTGCCTCAGGCCAAAGGTGGGACTTAAGTGCCTCAGAAACCTAAGTTTTGAGTCTGGATTGTGGAACTTTCTGGATGCACTTGGTGAGCCACTTCACCTCTCTGAAAAGTTTTCTTATTTTTTGTGGAGAATAATGATAACCCAGGAATGATTCTAGAGCTTATTCCATAGACTGTCAATCCACGTGTAAAAGCTAGAATTTAACTATACAATGACAGAGTGACCTTGTCCATTCCCCTGCCTCTTTAGGCAAACAGCACTTCATTCCCCAGACATCTTGGTCCTCTGCCCTCCAGGATTTCCTGGAACTAAAGGTTGTTCTTAGTAACTTAGAGACTTTTCATAAGTAATCCTCTGTCATTTTGTCTTGGCTTAGGACCAAGAAATCTTTCCATAACCATAACTTAAATCTTCCACGTGACAGCTTGATTCCCTCTGCCCCTGCAGCCCTGTTCTCTCTTCAGAGATGGAACTGGTCACCACTGTGATGGCCTTCTGAGACTTTGGAGGGTCATGAGGCCACCCAGCCAGGTTTGCAAGTTCTCTACCACCAGGCTACCTCCCCAGCCCTCAGCCTTGGTTTCCTGTAGATTTCAGAACTCCAAGTTCAGATCACTAGACCTGTCCCTCTAACTCAACCCCTACTCCAAAAAGAAAAAGTAAAATATGGGCTGGGGGTGCAGATCGGTGACTGAGCCCTTGCTAGTAGATGCGAGGTTGGGGTTCCATCTATAGAAGTGCAAAGGGAAAAGAAGTAGCAGCTGCCTCTGGGTAACGATGCCTAAGAAAGACTCAATAAATTTCTCCATTTGACATATAAAACCTCCACTGTTGAGAAAAAATAATAAAAAAAAAACATTCCCTACCCAAAGTCACATGCCAGCACTCTGCAGAAAATGCGTTGCCAAAAGATTATCAGATATTATACTTTACTCTCCAAACAAAAGCCCTTGATGTTTGAGTGAAGGAGGAGAAGAGAACATTCCAAAGAAAACATCTTACTAATACCCTTCCGGTGCCCAGCACTTTGGAGACTGTAACAGTGTTTTCCATCCATTAAGGGCTTGTGAAATCAACTTAACAGGTGGCACCTCAACTTAAAAAAAGAAATAAAGAGATTTGAATAGAATGGCAACTATCAAAGGGTAAGGCAAGTAGCAAAGTTTTGCAAAGGTTTTGCTACATACTTACATGTGCATAGGTCTGTTGGTGGATCTGAGATTCACTTTAAAAAAGCCTTCAAAGTGTGGTCTCTAGAACCAAATCCCCAGGTTTTGAAATCATAACATACCCTATACTAGCTGTGTGATGAAGGGCAAGTTACCTTCTGTACTTCTTTCTCCTCACCTGTGAAGGTAGGGATACTAGTAGTACCTTCTTAAAGGGTTTTTTGAGGATTAAATGAGATAGTATGTGTGAAACATTAAGAAGAATGTGCATGGCAAACAGTAGGTAGTATAAAAATATAAGTTCTAGCAAAGTATCTGGAAATGGCAAGGAATTCATAACTATGCCTACCATTTTGAAATAAATTTTAGACTCGGTTTGTTTTCAGTTTTTGGCTCACGGGTCTTGTGCATATTTGTCAAACTTATCCTCAAGCATTTCAGGTTTTAGATGCTATCGTAAAAGATATGGTGTTTTAAAATTTCATTTTCCACTGTTTTTTTTTTTTTTAATCTTTATTTTATTTCTATGTGGTGCTAAGGATCGAATCCAGTGCCTCACACATGCTAGGAGAGCGCTCTACCACTGAGCCACAACCCTAGCCCCTTCTACTGGTCTTTTGCTAACATAACTGCTAGTAACTGCAACTGATTTTGGTATGTAGACTTTGAATCCTGTGACCTTGCTAAACTCACTTATTAGATCTTGTTCCTTTTTATTTTCTATGTGTACAATTACACTGTCTGCAAATCAAGGCAGTTTTGGAGCCAGGGATGGTGGTACACACCTGTAATCCCAATGACTCAGGAAGCTGAGGCAGGAGGATCACAAATTCAAGGCCAGCCTCAGCAATTTAGCAAGACCCTGTCTTGAAATAAAAATAAAAAGGATATAGCTTAATGGGAAAGCACCCCAGGTTAATCCCTGGGGTAACAAACTTTTTTTTTTTAGTACCAGGGATTGAACCCTGAGGCACTTAACCACTAAGCCACATTCCAGCCCTTTTAAATATTTTAGAGATAGGGTCTCACTGAGTTGCTTAGGGCCTTGCTAAATTGCTGAGGCTGGCTTTGAACTTGCAATCCTCCTGCCTCAGCCTCCTGAGCTGTTGGGATTACATGCCTGGGACACACGGTGCTCAGCCTGGAACCTTTGAGTATAATGTTGAATAGAAGTGCTGAGAACAGAAATCATTTTCTTGATCCTCAAATCAGAAGAAAAGAATTCAGTCTTTGACTATTAAACATGTTAGTTTCAGGCTTTTTAGATCCCCTTTACCTGGCCCAAGAAGTTCCTATCTATTCCAGATTTGTTGAGAGTTTCTGTCATGAATGGCTGTTGAATTGTGTCAAATGCTTTTTCTGCTTGTATTGAAATGATTGTCCCAATCACTCAGGAGGCTGAAGTGGGAGGATGGCAAGTTCAAAGCCAGCCTCAGTAACTTAGCAAGGCCCTGTCTCAAAATAAATAATAAAAAAGGGCTGGAAGTGTAGCTCAGTGGTTGAGTGCCCCTGCGTTCAATCCCCGTACCAAAAAAGAAGGAAAAAAAGAAAAGAAAGAAAGAATTCTCTGTGGGGTGTGTGTGTGCGTGTTTTAGCCTGTTAATGTGGTGAACTACATAGATTGATTTTCAAATATTAAACCAACCTTGCACTCTTGGAATAACCCCAGTTGTGTTATCCTCTTTGTGTGTAGTTAGATTGATTTTGCTAAGTATTTCCAAGTCCAAGGCCATGAGGGATGTTTCTGTATATCTATATAGCATTTTTTTTTTTTTGTGGTGCTGGGGATTGAACCCAGAGCCTTGTGCATACAAGGCAAGCACTCTACCAACTGAGCCATATCCCCAGCCCCTAGGCTAATTTATCTTTAATTTCCAAATATTTGGAGGTTTTTCAGATTTGTTTGGTTGTTGCTATCAAAGTTAATTCTACTGTGGTCAGATATAATATCTTCTATGATCTCAATCATTTTGCATTTCCATGGACATATAGATGGTCTATAGAAGATTCTGTATTTTTCTGTTGTTGGGTGGAATGTTCTACAAATGTAAATTTGGTTAGTTTTTTGTGTCCATGTTACAAATCTTCTTGATCCTTACTGAATTTCCATCTACTTGTTGTATTAATTACTGAGGAAAAAGTAATGATATGTACAAACAATGATGGATTTGTCAATTTCTTCTTTTAGTTCCATTAGTTTTTATTTTATGCATATTAAAACTCTTGTTGAGTCCATATATATATAAGAATGATATTTCTTTCTGATGAATTGATCCCTTCACTATCACAAAATATTTTCCTCTCTCTGGTAAAATTCTAAAATACACTACTAATGATATGGTCACTATAATAATTTTGAGGTTAGTGATTACATAAGCTATATCATAAACTATATGTATTTTCTTTTCTTTTGGTACTGGGGATTAAACCCAGGGACACTTAAACATTGAGCCACACATCCCCAGCCCTTTTTAAGTTTTATTTAGAGACAGGGTCTTGCTAAGTTGCTTAGGAACTCTCTAAATTGCTGAAGCTGGTCTCAAACTTGTGATCCTCCTGCCTCAGCCTCCCAAGGTGCTGGGATTACAGGTGTGTGCCACCGCATCCAGACTTTTCTTCTTTTCGTGCCTTTTTTTTTTTGGTGGGGAGGGGCGTGGCTGCTACAGACTTCAGAGACCTCCTTGGCCCTGTCACATGGTGGGTTGCTATAGCCTCAGCCACAGCCAGCCACCTCTGCCCACCTTGCTAGCCGTGTAAGCCATGCAGTTTCACACAATATTTTGAGTATATTTTAGTATTCCATTTTCCCCCTCTACTATCTTATTAGCTATATCTCTTATTTTTTAGTGGTTATTATGGGCTACAACACGCACCTTTAACTTATCACAGTGTACCTTCACCTGATGTTGTACCACTTCATGTATAATGTACGATCCTTTTAAAATGTTTTATTTTCTTCTCCCATCCTTTGCGATATTGTTAGCTTCTGTTTTACTTCTCCATGAGTTATAAATCTCACAAAATATGCCTATTATTTTTGCTTTAAATAGTCCATATCTTTTCAGTAAACTAAAAAGTGAGGATGAAAGTGTTTTGTATTATCACATATTTACCACTGCTGTGCTGTTTATTCGTTGATATTGATTTAAATTCCCATCTGGTATCATTTTCCTCAGCAGGAAGAAATTCCTTTGACCTCTCTGTGGCTGCTATCTGCTGGCTGCACATTCTCTCGGCTCTTTGTTTGGAACAGTCTGTTTCACCTTCATGTTGTAGCTGTATTTTCTTTGTGTGTAGAATTCTAGACTGACTTTTTTTTCCCTCTGTGTTTAACTGATGCCATTCCGTATTTTTCTGGTTTGCACACTTTCTGATAAGAAGTCTGTGGTGTCTTTCTAATTTTTCTTTTTAATTGGGGGCTTCCTCTGCGATCTCTTTTCTCTTTCATAGTTTCTCATTGTTTTATTGGAATTGGATTAGAATTTTATTTGGTGTGATTTCCTTAAGATTTATTTTACTTGGGTCCACTGAGCTTCTTACATGTATAGGTTTATAGTTTTCATCCAGTTTTTAAATTTTGACCTGTGTGTGTGTGTGTGTGTGTGTGTGTGTGTGTGTGTGTGTTGTGTACTGGAGATTGAACCCAGGGGTGCTTACCTACTGAGCCACATCTCTAGCCCTTTTTTATATTTTATTTAGAGATAGAGCCTCGCTGAGTTGCTGAGGCTCATGATCCTCCTACCTCAGCCTTCTGAGCCCCTGGGATTACAGGAGTGTGCCACCTTGCCTGACTGGATACTAAATGTCCCCCAAAGCTCCTGTGTTGAAGGCTTGGTTCCAGGCTGATGGCACTCTTGGAAGGTGGTGGAAACTTCAGTGGGCGGGGCCTAGCTGGAGGAAGTAAACCATTGAGGCTGCACCTTTGAAGGGGATGTGGGCACCCTGGCTCTTTTCTTTTCCTTTCTCTTTCTTTTCTTACTGGCCACCAGGAAGTGAGCCTCTCCTCTGCCCCCCACGCCCTGCCATGATGTTCTGCCTCACACCAGCCCAAAACCAGTGGAGCTAGCCGACTGTGGACTGAGACCTCTAAAACCGTGAGCCCAAATAAACCTTTCCTCCTGAAAGTTGTTTTCCTCATGTTTTGTCACAGTAATAGAAAGTTGACTAATGTATTTTTCTTCTCTAGAATCTAACCTATTAGGGCTGGGGTTGTGGCTCAGTGGTAGAGTGCTTGCCTAGCATGCGTGAGGTACTGGGTTCGATCCTCAGCACCACATAAAAATAAATAAGATAAAGATCCATCAACAACTAAAAAATATTTTTTTTAAAAAAGAATCTAACCTATTACTAAGTCCCTGGTAAATATTTCATTTCAGGGATTGCCTTTTTCATCTCCAGAAGTTCCATGTGGTTCTTTTTATTCAAATTGTGGGAAAACATATATAACATTCACATTTTTTTTTTCATTTTTAAATGTAATTTCACATTGTTGTGCAGCCATCACCACAATCCATTTCCAGAACATTTTTTATCTTTCCAAATTGCAACTGTGTACCTGTTACACAACAGCTCCCCCTTTCAGCCTCTCCCCAGCCCCTGGCTGCCACCATTCTACTTTCTGTCCTTATGAATTGATGTGTTCTAGACGAGTCTCATGAGTGGAATAACATTGGGTCCTTTTTAAAGGCTTCCATTTTTTCCTCTTCATGTTTGTGTTTTCCTCTGTGTACTTTGACATACTCATTATGGCTGTTTAAGGTCCTTGTCTGCTATTTCCTTCACCTCTGTAACCTTTGAGTCTGCTTCTATTGGCTATTTTTTTTTTTTTGTTAATCCTGGAATAGGTCACGTTTTTATGCCTCTCAGAAGTTTAGTAATTTTTATTGGATGCTGAACATCACGAATATCAAATTGTTGAGGTCTGATTTTATCCTTTTCTTTAAAGAGTGCTGAGTCTCTCTTTTTTTATCATCTGGTGTGTGTGTAGGGGGGTGTCCTGGGCTTGCACCCAGGGGTATCTTACACTGTGCTACTTTACCAGCCTTTTTAATTTTTTTATTTGAGACAGGGTTTTGTAAATCGCTAAGGCTGGCCTCAAGCTTGTTATCCTCCCACCTCAGCCTCCCAAGTCAGTGGGATTAGGCATGTACCACCACGCCTGGCCTGAGTCTTTCTTTGACAGGCAGTTTAATTACCTCTAGTTCAGGCTGATCCTTTCAAGATTTGTTTTGCAGCCTTGTCAGGGCAGGTCTGAATGGCCTTTCATCTCGGGCTAGTCTAGACCTATTACTAGAGATTAACCCTCCTGGGGCCCCTCTGCACACCCCAGGCATTTCTCCACTGAGTGGTCAAAACCCTAACATTTCCCAGTCCTAAGAAGAGCCTGGGAGTTGCTCTGTTAGTGGCAGTTCTTTCTGGGATGGTTATTTTCTCTCAGGCTGTGAACTCTTACCCTGTGTATGTCGCCTGTGCTTGCTAGCCTGCCAGACGGCACTCTATGTGAAATTCTTGTTCTCTTTCTGGTAGTCTTCCTGCCAAATTTCAGCCATCCCAGCTTTGCTGAGTCTCCACCTCCTCAACTAAGCAAGTCTCTGCGCCCTACTTGGATTGCTCCTATTGCGTTCTAGAAAGTGCCTCCAATCAAGTCAGTTGGCTTTATGTCATTATGATAAAGATACCCGAGATAATCAACTGAAAAAGAGGAAAAGTTGATTTTGGCTCACAGTTTCAGATCATGGTCACCTGGCCCTGTTGCTTTGGGTCTGAGGCAGCACAAGACATCATGGCAGCAGAAGCAACTTATTCTACTATTCTTCTTACCCCTGTACCTCCTTGCCTCCCTTCCCTCCTCTCTGCCAAATCCAAAGTACCTCTACTCTTCCCTAGCCCCCCCTCTTTATTGTGAGTTAGCATCCACATATCAGAGAAAACATTTGGCCTCTGCTTTTGGGGGATTGGCTTATTTTGCTTAGCATGATATTCTCCAACTGCAGCCATTTACCTGCAAATGCCTAATTTTATTCTCTTTGAATGCTGAGTAATATTCCATTGTGTATATATGTCATATTTTTTTATCCATTCATCTACTGAAGGACATCTAGGCTGGCTGCACAGTTTGGCTATTGTGAATTGTGCTGCTATAAACATTGATGTGGCTGCGTCCCTGTAGTAAGCTGTTTTTAAGTCCTTGGGGTCTACACTCAGGAGTGGGATAACTGTTACCCCATCTTTTTTAGAGAATGCTAGCAATTCAGTTCCCTTTGTGCACCCTCCCTTTGTGTTTCACAACCAATTAATAACCAGTTCCTGCCATTGTATCGCCTCCATCCATTTCCTGTCTGCAACACACTGGTACCTCTTCAGGTGAGGCAATCCACGGTTTCAGTCTGAAGCGTTCCAGAGTTTTCTAAGCGTTCACCTCTCCAGCACTGCGCCTCTCTATACCATCCCCCTTACAATTGCCAGGAAGATCTGTGCAAAATACAAATATGGTCCTTTTTTTTTTTTTTTTTTTTTTTCCTGCAACTTAAACCTACAGCAGCTTCTTACTGCTTATGAGAAAGTCCATTCTTCGGAGCTTAGTTTACAAGACCCTTCCGGTGGAGCCCCAGACTCCCTGCCGACTCCTCTTCCTGCCCCTCCCTTCTTCTTACCCTCCAGCCACACTAAACTACCCGCCATCCCTGGAACACCGCGTTAGTTCCGAGCTTCTAAAAAGCAGAGGCCAAAGCAGAATTAAATGCATGTGAAATTTATATGCAGGGAAATGCCTCCGATGGATTCGGGGCCGAGGGGGCAGGCCAGGCGCATTCGGACGCCTGTGGAAGGGGAAGAAGAATGAAGGAAGAATGGAAGAGGAGGGGCCCTGGATCGGAGCGCGGGGCTCTGCGAAAAGTCCTGATGAGGCCCACGGAGTCCTCCCGGGGAAACATGATGCATTAGGGAATTCCACATCCGAAAGAAAAACGGTTCAGCTCCGGTGCAAATGCTGTGCTCTGTCATTGGTTGAGAACAGACCCAGAAAAAATATGTAATAAATATGCAATGGTGGAGCCTGAAAGTGAGGGATCTGGAAACTGTCAGCCAGCTACCCTCCCGAGGCAGCCTTTCTGGAAGGGAGACAGACGTGAAGAACACAGGCAGGGCCATGGCCGCCACTAGCATGGCACCCCCACCCCCACCCTGGGTCTTTGTTAACCCAGTTCCTGCTCCCGGAGGCTCCCCCATCCTGTTCCCCCAGGGCTGGCTCACTTCTCTTTCAGGGCCTCAGCTTACAGGTCACCTCTTCCATGAAGCCTACCCAGACTCCCTTCCCCAGCCCCCATGACCTGGCGCAGCTCTGCAGGATTCTCTCCTGGCACTCCCTATTTACACTAGAGTCGCCCTGGGCGCCTCGGATGCCCTGCACCTTAGTCCAGGGGAACCTTCTCTTTGTATCCCTGGTACCTAGTTCGGAAGCTGAGACGGTAGATGCAAAAATTGAACTTCACCTTGAAATCGTTGCACCTTAAAATCATTGCATTTTTCAATCCCCTTGCAAATACCCGGAAACGTGGCACCAAGTGCAATTATTCTCCAACCACGGAGTACGGTGCTCACGGTCCCCAGTACAAGGAAGGAAGGCCTGCAAGGAGACAGTTTTCATTTTGTGTTAGATTCGTGCAAGAAGTCACTGCTCACCCCGAGCAAACCAAGTACAGTGCACCCCCAGCCCTCCCCACCCCCAGGTGATTTGCATTTAAAAGTGAAGGCTCCAAAGGAGAATTCCTTTTGCCAAAGAGGAATGTCAAGCATCTGGGACTGGCCCGGGAGGTGAATTTTTTTTTAAGGGGCCAGAGGCCCATTCGGGGAGCAAATACCAAAGATCCCTTAGAAGGAGGCCATTTTATTTGGATCCTAACCAGCCACGAGAAGTATCCCGAGGCCTTGAACAAAGTCCCTAAGGAGGCCCGAATTTGGAAAAGACAATGAGAGTGAACGCTCTAGCCTTTAAAGAGACATTTCCATTTTCCGGGCTCGGGCGGAATCTCCGCCCCTTCCCCCCTTGTTTTTGTCTGCGACAGAAATTCGGCCTCTGCCAGCAGCGCCCGGGATGCTGTCCAAACAGCATGCTGTCAGCGGCATCAGCCGGCAGGGACGACAATCCTCCCACCCTTGGTTTTCCAGGGTGATATTAGCTAAGAAAATACTCCAGATTTTTCTCGTTCGTGTGGTGTAACTCGCTCGCTTCAGACATGCGCCTTTCTCCAGTAATTACCTCCCACGCTTGGGGAAATTTCTTTTCTTTTCTTTCTTTCTTTTTTTTTTTTGCAATCCAGTGTCCAATTCAGGAAACCCGTCAGCGTCTCCCAAGACAAAAAGGCAGCTTTTCAGACTGCCATGTCCCTGTTCTTTCATTCCCAACCCTTCCTCGAGTCAAAGGGGCACAATGACCTCAAATTTTCACATTTCTGAAACCAAACGGACGAGCCGATTCCTTTTTTTTCTTTTTTCCTCCCCAGCGTCTAAAGCTGTGATGAGATTGATGGTCAGCTAATGACTCACGGCATCTCCCAATGGAAGAGGGACAAGTCACAGATCCCCCACCCCCACCTTCCTGTCATTACCTTCCTCCCTGCAGAAGAATGCTGCTGAGACCGGGGCCCTCCCCGCCTCTGCCGAGACACAAAGCACAAAGATGATCCACGCCTGAGACCCCGAGCCGCTCAGGCCAAGGGAATTTCTTGGAGATTTATCAGATGCCAAACTCCACGTCGCACGTAGACCTGGATAATTGAATTCAGGCAAAGCATATTGAAGCCTGTGTGGAGCTGGCACTCGGGCTTCAGACAATAAATCACGACCCTACTTTGAGTAGCTCGGCGTGGTCAGGGAGACGGTCTCCAAACAGGGAGCAAACAATGGGATGATCAGTAGCAAAGAATCGCAGGGGAAGAACCGAGAACATTTGGTGTGGGGAATGGGACTTTTGAGTTCCTTAGAGACCACTTGAACAGCTTTCAAACCCTTTGCTTTGTTCTACAGTAAGGAATACATTATTCTTTTTTTTTTTTTTTAATTTGTGCATATTAATTTCACAGAACAGTGAGTTTCATTGTGACACATTCGAGCCTGCGCATAACACAATGTGACCAATTTCACTCCCCAGTATCTCCTCTTGGGATCCCCCCCTCCCTCTGATCCTCTTCTGTCCCTTCCTTCATCAGTTCCCTTCTATCTTTTATGGATCCCCCCCCTTTTCTCTGTAGTCTCCACCTATGAGAGAAGACACTCAGCACCTATCTTTCTGGGTCCCGCTTACTTAGCATGACATTCTTCACTTCCACACATTTTCCTGCAAATGACACAATTTTGCTCTTTCTTGTGGCTGAATAAAACTTCATTGTGTGTGTAGACCACAATTTCTTTATCCATTCACCTGTTGACAGGCATCAAGGCTTTCTGTTTCCATAACTTGGCTATAAGAAGACATTTTTAATTGATGTTTTTATAGAGGTGATTGTGGATTTGCATGAAGTTATAACAAATAATATAGAGAACCACCATGCACCTGGAGTCCCAGCTATATGGTACTCTATTTTTGGTACTGGGAATTGAACCTAGGGATACTTAAACACTGAATCACATCCCCAGGCCTTTTTATTTTTATTTTGAGACAGGATCTCCTTAAGTTGCTTAGGGCCTCATTAAGGTGGCCTCCAACTTGCAATCCTCCTGCCTCAGCCTCCCAAACCACTGGGATTACAGGCTGGTACTGCCACACCCCTCTAAGACCCCATCTTCTAAAAACAAACAAAAAAAAAAAAAAAAGAAGAAGGAAGAAAGAAAGAAAAGGACAAAAGGAAAAAAAAGCCAGGACCTCACACACTACCCAGTTCTCCACAATGGTAACATTTTTTTAAAAATGTTTATTTCTTAGTTGTAGGTGGACACAATATCTTCATTTTACATTTATGTGGTGCTGAGGACAGAACCCAGTGCCTTCTGCATGCTACGTGAGCACTCTATCAGGAGCCCCATCCCCAGCCCTATTTTGTATTTGATTTAGAGACAGGATCTCACTGAGTTGCTTAGGCCTCACCATTGCTGAGACTGGCTTTGAACTCCTGATCCTCCTGCCTCAGCCTCCCAAGCCGCTGGGATTTCAGGCAGGCACCACTGCACCCGAGTAATGGTAACATTTTAGAGAACTATATTGTAATCTCACAACTAGGATCTTGACATTGATATAATCCACCCAACTTATTCAGATTCTCCTCCTTTTACTGTTACTAGTTATAAGTGTGTTTGTGTGTGTTTTTAGTTCTACACAATTTTATCCCTGTGTAGTTCGCATATCCATCATCATATTCAAGTACACAACAGTCTCATCACAACAAACCCCCTCCTGTTGCCCTTTAAATCACACCCACCTCTCTCTCACCCCTGTCCCCAACCCCACCACTAACTTGTGCATTTCAGCTGCCATTTCAAGATTGTTACATAAATGAGATCATACATACACAGAAGTTGATCCATGTCACAAATGTATAAAGAGTTCCTTTCTTTCTGCTGTGTAGTAGTAATAGAAGACTACGTGTTATGGAATTCCATGGTATGGAATACCAGGTTGCTTAACCATTCATCTGTTGAGGAACAGCTGGGCCCATTCCAGTTTTAGCCTATTATAAATACTAGGATCACTTGAGCTATGAACATTTGGGTACAGGTTTTCGTGTGGGTACGAATCTTCTTTCCTCTGAGAAAAACACTCAGGAGAGTAATTGCTGGGTTTCTTTTTTCTTTCTTTTTTAATATTTTGATGCTGAGGAATGAACCTCCCAGGGCCTCATGCATGCTAATAAGCGCATGCTCTACTACAGAGCCATACCCCTAGCCCACATGTTTATTTTTTTGGGAAGCCAACAAATATTTTGTTAATTCTTTTTTTTTTTTTTTTTTAGTTATTGATGGATCTTTATTTTATTTATTTTTATGTGGTGCTGAGAATCGAACCTAGTGCCTCAGACATGCTAGGCAAGCACTCTACCACTGAGCTACATACAGCCTCAGCCCCAAGAAACCCACAGATTGTTTTCCAGGGTTGCTGTAGCCTTTTACATTTCCACCTGCAGTGTATGAGTTTCTCTTCATCCTCACCAGCATATGGAGTTTTCACTATTTTTAATTTGTAGCCATTTCAGGTACATGGAGAATGATACATCATTGGGGTCTTAATTTGTATTTCTCTAATAGCTAATAGTGTACAACATCTTTGCATGTGTCTGTTGGCCATCTGGATGTCAACTTTGGTGAAGTGTCTATTCAGTACAGAAGTGTCTCTTGCGTATGTTTCATTGGAATGTTTGTACTTTTTTGCTAGGTTTTGAGAACTTTTTAAAAATATATTCTGCCAGGCATGCTAGCACACGCCTGTAATCCTAAAGGCATGGGAGGTTGAGGCAGGAGGATCGCAAGTTCAAAGCCAGCCTCAGAAACATACCTAGATCATATGCAACTTAGTAGAACCCTGTCTCTAAATAAAATGTAAAAAGGGCTGGGGATGGGGCTCAGTGGTTAAATGCTTCTGGGTTCAATCCCCAGTACTAAAAAAATTAAAAAATATGTATTCTAGATGGTGGTCCTTTGTCAAATATGTGGTTTGTAAATATCTTCTCCTGGTCCCTAGTTTGTTTTTTTAATTGTCTTCACTGGGGCTTTTACTATGCAGAAGTTCTTAATTTTGATGATACAATTTATGAATTTTCCTCTTATAGCTCATGCTTTTGGTGTTAAGTCTAAGAACTCTTTGCTTATCTCTAAGTCCTAAGGATCCTCTGTGTTTTTTCTCCAAGTGCCTCTTACGAAGCCTTTACCAATTTCAGTGAAAGCATACCAGAGCTTAATGGAATCCAGGCAGAGAGTTAGAATTTAATAACAAGACTATATTAGTCTGCTCAGCTGCAGTAACAAAAACCAGAGGTTGAGTGACTTAAGCAACAGAAGTTGATTTTCTCGTGGTTGTGGGGGCTACAAGTCCAAGATCAAGGTGCCATCAAAATTGGTGTCTGGTGAGGGCTTTCTTGCAGACAGCCACTCTCTTTCTGTATTCTCATGTGGCCTTTCTTCTGTGTATATGGTGAGGTGGGGCATCTTTTCTCCTTGGTGTAAGTACACCAATCCTACGCCATCATGTCCCGCTCTTATGACCTCATTTAACCATATTGCGTCCTTCAAGGTCCTATCTCCAGACACACCTCACATTGATGGTTAGGGCTTCAACATAGGAATTGTGGAAAGGAGAAGACACAATTAGGTCTGTGACAACACAGCCCCAGCATACTGAAAGAGCTTCTTTGGCTTCTTTGCCTCAACCTGTGTTGGTTGCTACAGCCAACGTCATGTGCAGATACAAGTGCCAAAAAGCCTGGCACTGAGTGGGTGCCAATCATGCACTTATGTGTTTAGTGGACTCCTATTCCCTCCCCCTCCCTGATCTTTCTGGGAATCACTCCTGTCCCTCCCACTTTGCTAATGAGGTCATTACCCTAAGAACTTCTTACTACAGCAGGCCACACACGCTGGACAGTTGATCAGTCCTGGAAAGGGACTAGAAGCAAGCTGTGCCAATCACCAATTTTCTCTAGAAAGTTTGGCTCTTAAAATTTAAACTCAATGTAGCTGTTCTTTTTTTTTTTTTTAGTGCTGGGGATGGAACCCAGGGCCTCATGCATGCCAGGCAAGTGCTCTACCACTGAGCTATATCCCCAGTCCTTCGCTGTTCTGTCTAACTAAAGAAAGCTAAACTGGGAGTCCTTGATGAAGGGCTATTTTCTATGTGACTAGGAAACAGAGAAACAGGAATGGTGGGTTTGTCGTGAGAAAGAAAATGGAACAGATACAAAGAGAGAAAAAGAGATAGAAGCAAGGAACCGAGGGGCTGGGGATGTGGCTCAGCGGTAGAGCGCTCGCCTAGCACACATGAGGCACTGAGTTCGATCCTCAGCACCACATAAAAATAAAATAAAGATAGCCCGGCGAGGTGGCACACGTTTGTAACCTCAGCAGCTCGGGAGGCTAAAGCAGGAGGATGGTGGATTCAAAGCCAGCCTCAGCAAAAGTGAGGCCCTAAGCAACTCAGTGAACTCTGTCTCTAAATAAATAGGGTGGTGATGGGGCTCAGTGGTTGAATGCCCCTGAGTTCAATCCCTGATACCCCCCCAAAATAAATAAAATAAAGATATCGTGTCCACCTAAAAACTAAAAAGTAAATATTAAAAAAAACAAGGAACTGAGAATATTCTAACCCCAACCCCTTTCCTACTATATCCTGTCCTCAGGTTCTATGAAGCACCTGAGAATAAGTTGCCCTCTTTGCTTTAAAGAGGGAAGGAGGAGAAAAGGGTAGGGAAGAGCAGGCGACCCCAAGGAACCCCTGTCCAATTTCCAGTCCCTGCCTACCCCAGTGCGGTATGTTAGTCAGCTTTCATTGCTATGACAAAATGCCTGAGAAAAACAACTTAGAGGAGGAAAGATTTATTCTGGCTCACAGTTTCAGAGGTTTCAATCTCCTAACCCATCCCATTTAGGCCTGTGATGAGGCAGAAACATTGTGGAGAAAGGGCTTGATAGAGACAAGCTGAGAAAGAGGGAGAAAGGGGTTAGGGACAAGATACGCCCTTCCAGGACACACCCTGGGTATCCTCCTTCTTCAACCTAGGCCCCACCTCCTGTGGTTTTCACCACTTCCTAATAGACCATTGATTATGAACCCATCTGTGGATTGACCCACTGAAAAGATCGGAGTCCTCATGATCTAATCGCTCCCCTAATCCCCACCTCTCAATATTGTTGCGTTGGAAACCAAGGCTTCAATATCCGTTTTCAGGGGACATTCTAGATTTGAACTAGAACACCCAATGACACCTAATCCCTTCAAAAAGGACCTAGTTTGGCATACACTCTTAAGAGCACCTCTGTCCAGTCAAATATAATGTGAGTCATACATTAGTTTTCAATTTTCTAGCAGCCACATTTAAACATTTTTTGTTTTGTTTTGTTGTTGTTGTTGTTTTGGTACTGGGGATCAAACCCAGGAGCACTCAACCACTGAGCCACATCCCAAGCGAGGGTCTAATTGAGTTGTTAAAGGCCTCACTAAATTATGAGGCTGGCTTTGAACTCATGATCCTCCTGCCTCAGCCTCCCGAGCCACTGGGATTATAGGTGTGCACCACCATGCCCAGCTTTTTAAAAATTTCTATTTATTTTTTTTAAATTACACATGACAATAGAGTATATTTTAACATATTAAACATACATGGAGTATAACTTATTCTAATTAGGATCCCATTCTTGTGGTTGTACATGATGTGCAGTTTCACTGGTCGTGTATTCATTTACATAGGAAAGTTGTGTCCCATTCACTCCACTGTCTCTCCTATTCCCATCCCCCTCTTCCCTTCATTCCCCTTTGTCTAATCCAATGAACTTCTATTCTTTCCTCCCCACTCCTTATTGTGTGTTAGCATCCACATATCAGACAGAACATTTGGCCTTTGGTTTTTTGGGATTGGCTGATTTTACTTAGCATGATAGTCTCCAGTTCCACCCATTCACCAGCAGATGCCAGAATTTCATTCTTAGTTACAGCTGAGTAATATTCCATTGTGTAAATGTACCACATTTTTGTTATTCATTCATCTGTTGAAGGGCACTTAGGTTGGTTCCAAAGCTTGTCTATTGTGAATTGAGCTGCTATAAATATTAAATTGGCTACTTCACAGTAGCGTGCTGATTTTAAGTCCTTTGGGTATATGCTGAGGAGTGGGATAACTGGGTCAAATGATGATTTCATTCCAAGTTTTCTAAGGACTCTCCATACTAGCAGCCACATTTTTAAAAAAGCAAAAACAAACAGGTGAAATAAATTTTAGCAATGTATTTTATTTAATCCAGTGTATCCAAAATATTATCATTTGGACATGTAATTATTTCTTTTCTTTTTTTTTTTTTAAATACCTCATGAGGGTTTATTGGAGACTGATGAACTCAGTCCTTGGTTGGAAGTTCACCATCTACAGCCTCTCTTTATCATTTTATTTTTTATTTTTCAGTTTTTGGTGGACACAACATCTTTATTCTATTTGTATGTGGTGCTGAGGATCAAACCCAGCGCCCCGCACATGCCAGGAGAGCGCATTACCGCCTGAGCCACATCCCCAGCCCTGGACATGTAATTATTTCAACATGCAACTCTGAATTTTCAAAATTGTCCCAGGTGATTCTCATTCAAAAGCTTTGGGAAAATGAACTATCGGTTGCCTCAAGAGACTTAGAAAATCCCCTGGGAGGTAGAAGCCGGAGGCAACCCCTGGGCTTCTCTGAGGCTTCTCTGTGGCAGCTCTGTGCCCTGGGAGGCAGAGTAACCACGTTTCAACTTGGCAACCAACTGTCTACTTCCCTGAGGCCCCTTCTAAATAAGTCTGTGATTCTAGTTAACCCTTTAAGAGCTAAGAGTATGGACTTCCTTCCTCATCAATATCATCCATCTGGCCTGGCTCAGTGGTGCCTGCCTGTAATCCCAGTAGCTGGGGAGGCTGAGGCAGGAGGATCTCAAGTTCAAAGCCAGCCTCAGCAACTATGAGGCCCTAAGCAACTCAGTGAGACCCTGTCTCTAAATAAAATACAAAATAGGGCTGAGGATGTGGCCCAGTGGTTAAGTGCCCCTGAGTTCAATCCTTGGTACAAAAAAAAAAAAAAATCGTTCATCTCTCTGTCCCTCTCTCTGTTCATCTGTCCTCTCTCTTCACATGGGCTGTGCTATCACGACCTTCTGTATTTGACTCTTGATTCTGTGCCTCTTGATAGCCAAGACTTTGGGCAAATTATCTCAACTTCTCTGAGTTCCTCTTTTCACAGTTGTAAAATGTGTCTCATCATATTACCTGCTTATCAGTTATAGAATAAGCATTAAAAAAGGATGAAAACACAGTGGCATATGTTAAGTGTACTATAAACGGTGGCCATTATTACGCAGACCTGCTCTCTAAAGGATTAACAGCTTTTTTTGACTGGGTACTGGGGATTGAACCCTGGGACGCTGAACCACTGAGCCCCATCCCCAGTCCTTTTTATTTTGAGACAGGGTCTCACTAAGATGCTTAGGGCCTCACTAAATTGCTAAGGCTGGCTTCCAACTTGCAAGTCTCCTGCCTCAGCCTCCTGAGTCACTGGGATTACAGGTGTGCGCCACTGCAGCTGGCTAATTTCTGGGCTTTCTATTGGACTAACATCTTTCTAATGACTCCTAAGAACAGAAAAGCCACATACACAGGATTAGAAAACAGACACTTCCAATTGTGATGTGTTACTATACCAAAGGCTCAATACAACACTTTCAGACTGCATTTGGGTTCCCAATAGAAGACCAAAATAAAATTAAAGCCCTTTCCTGTTTTAGCATCGATTTGCTGTTTCAATTTTGGATTCTTCAAAGGAAATTCTTCTTATACAGTAGGCCCTTCTCCTTCCCTTTCCAGTAAGTTAATGAATATCTGAAATCTTTTAACGTCCTCATTGAGCACAACCACTTTCCATTGGCTTCTGCATTCCAAGTGATTTTCCTCTGGAGCACAGAGAGGTAATTTGAAACAGTGGCCCTGGAAACTGCTTTTTACTGTTAGAAAAAGAACTCCTAAGGTGATCTGTAAGTGGGTTAGCTGGAGTCCACCCACATCCCCACAGAGCTAAATGCGCTTGTTACAATGGAAGGAAGACTTCACAGAGAGAGAAATAAACAGCAGAAAATTCAAGCTGGAAAGGACTTTAGAAAATTTGTGATGCCATCTTTTTTTTCTTTTTGTGGTACTGGGGATTGAACCCAGGGGTGCTCTACCACGGAGCTACATCCCCAGCCTTTTTTATTTCTGTCTACTCTATTTGATTTTATGGTGGAGACAGGGTCTCGCTAAATTGCCTAGGCTAGCCTCAAATTTGCAATCCTCTTGCTTCAGCCTCCCAAGTAGCTGGGATTACAGATGTGAGCCACCATGCCTGGTTTTGAAACAACCTTCCTTAAATGTCACAGCACCTGCCAAACCCGCAACGACACAGTAGCCCTTACCTGTTGCAGTGCGGTTGTCCTGTGCCTGTCCGATCTGCTATTCTCTGAGGCTGCGTCTTGCTCATCTGAGTCCCCAGCATGGTCGTGATAGGTACTAGGTGCTGAGTTAATGTCTGATAAGCGCATGAAGGGCATTTGGCCTTGTAACGGGGCATGGTATCTCGCATGAATAAAAGATCAGAGTGAGATCTTTAGTTCCCATCTTTTTTATTCCCAGGGTATGTGTTGGTTTTATGTTTTTGCTCTTCATGGGGCTGAGTTCCTATAAAACATGGCTGACATTTTATTTATTTTTAAAAAATGTTTTTTCTAGTTGTATATGGACACAATGTCTTTATTTTTATTTATTTGTTTTTATGTGGTGCTGAGGATGGAACCCAGGGCCTCACGCCTGAGAGGCAAGCACTCTACCATTGAGCTTCATCCCCAGCCCCGTGGCTGATATTTTAAATGATGTTTAAAATGTGGTCATTCGAGGAGGTCCCTGGGCATAATGTGAAACATAATTAGCCGGTGGAGATTTCAAAGTGCTGCCAGAATTAAATATCCTCAACTTACCATACCTTTAAAATGGCCATTCTGACTACCAAGTAGAAAAAAACTTGCCAATGAAGCCTATACAAAGGAAATCAGTATTAAGTGAAGGACACAAAGATGTCTTCTGATGGTATCATCTGAGTACCTGGATCCAACCATACCTGAAGTCAGTATGCCTGCACTTGTCTCTCCTATAAACCAATATGTTGGCTTTTCATTTAAGCCGGGATGACTTAGGCTTCTGGTACTTGTCACCAAAAGAGTACTGGTGACTAGAATAAAGATCAAACAGAAAACCATAAAATCCAACATATATTAAGTGTTATGTTGCATAATCTGATTAAAAATGTGATACAAGTCCAGAGGCACAATAGCTGCAGGAAGCTAACTGACATAATGGGGTTTGGGCAGGGCATAATCTCTGTTGTCATCATGAAGGAACATAAAGGACTGTGGAGCTCGTAGACTGTCTCAGTCTAGTATAATATGGCATAATATGGTACAGTGTACGATCCCAGCATATTGGAAAGGCAGGAAGAAAGATGGACCAAGTGCAATGCTAACCTTTATCCTCTTTTAAGATTATTAAGAGGACTGGTAGAGGAGGGAGAGTCAATGTTGGATAAGATTGTTAGATTCAGGCTGATCCTGGAGCATTTGGGTCAGACTTGGTACCTCTTTTGTGAAGGGGTAGCTGAGGAGACTTTAGCATTGGATAAAGCCCAAGGAAGGAGTCAAGGCTGAGAACAACAATCACGTTAACTTGAAGGTGGCGGGCAGGATGGTTCTGTGGTGCAGTTTAAGATTAAAAGGCCTACAGGCATACACTAGGCTGGCTATAGTGGTTCACTCCTGAAACCCCAGCAGCTCTGGAGGCTGAGGCAGGAGGATCGCGAGTTCAAAGCCAGCTTCAGCAACTTAGTGAGGCCCTAAGCAACTCAGTGAGACCCTGTCTCTAAGTAAAATACAAAATAGGGCTGGGGATGGGGCTCAGGGGTTGAGTGTCCCCAGGTTCAATCCCCGGTACAAAAAAAAGTGTGTACATCACATAATGAAAGCCGACTGTGAATGACATGGTTTGTCGATGAGGCAGATGAAATTCTGATTTGATGGGCAGCCAATTAATGAAACAGACACCCCTGCCCACCTGCACAGTTAGAAATGGAGAATCAAGATACAATTGAGGGCTGGGGCTGGGGCTCAGTGGTAGAGCGCTTGCCTGGCATGTGTGAGGCACTGGGTTCGATCCTCAGCACCACATAGAAATAAATGAATAAAATAAAGGTCCATCAACATCTAAAAAAAATATTTTTTAAAAAGATACAATTGGTGTGTTCCAGAAGCAGATAGGAGGGTCTACTAAAAAGGGAACCTGCTACTTTACTCCAGTGTTCTGTTTTTACAGACCCAGAATACATTCTCAGAAAATGGTCATTTGGTTCCACCACATCGTGACTACTACAATATGGTTTTCTCTATCCTTTCATTTTCCCCCTCCCCATTCCTTTATAAAGTAACTGGTGTATGTGCACAAGTGTGTGTGTATGTATATATATGTATGTACCAAGAATTGAACTCAGGGACACTTAACCACTGAACCACATCCCCAGCTCTTTTTATTTTTTATTTTGAGACAGGGTCTCGCTAAATTGCTTAGGACCTCGCTAAGTTGCTGAGGCTGGCCTCAAACTGCAATCCTCCTGCCTCAGCCTCCTGAGCTGCTGGGATTATAAGTGGGTGCCACCATGCCCAGCATATTGCTTAAAAAAAGAAAAAAAAAACCTAAATGGCCAATGATGTTTTGATTGACATCAAATGGAGATGGGGTGGGGAAAAATACTGGTTCTGTGAAAATAGTTCCTTTGTCCATTAGTAACATGCTCATTCAGCTCTTATCTTTGTATTCCAGTAAGTTATTTTGATGTCATTATTTTAACAACAATAACAACAAAACCTGAACAACATAAAAAAACCTTGCATACCTTCTTCAATTGGAGAATTTTAATATTTTTCCCTTATCATTAAAAAACCAAGGACAATTTTATGACTAACTTTTTTTTTGTATGTACCTGTTACACATAGGGCAATCTGTCTTTAAGAAGGGGTGAATTACTCTTTATAAGGGAAAAATTCCTAGATAGCTTCCCTTCAAGTCAAGCATCTTGTTGGATTTTTTTGGGGGGGAGGTTATTGGGGATTGAACTCAGGGGTGCTTAACCACTGAGCCAAATCCCCAGCCCTTTCCATGTTTTGTTTTGAGACAGTCTTGTTGAGTTGCTTAGAGCCTTGGTAAATTTCTGAGGCTGGCTTTGAACTTGTGATCCTCCTGTCTCAGCCTCCCAAATCGCTGGGATTACAGGCGTGTGTCGCTGTGCCTGCACCTGCGCCTGGCTCAAGCATGTTGTTGTTTAAATAAATCTCTCCTTTGGGAAAAAAAAAAAAAAAAAAGATCGTTAGCATACCTAGTGATCCAAGCATACCTGGCACCTGGGCTGAGAATATTCTCTAGTCTAGAACAGTGGTTCTCAATCTTAGTTGCACATTTGAATCACTTAGGGAGTTAAAAAAAACAAAAACAAAAACAAAACCCAGATACATAAGCTGCACCCCAGTCCAAGAAGATCACAGTCATTACAGGTGAGACCCAGGCATCAGTATTTTAAAAATTCCCCAGGTGGTTCCACGGGGCAGCCAGGTTTGAGAACAACTGTGAGATAGTACTTCTCAAACTTTGACATGCCTTTGCAATTTATTTTATTTTTTTAATTGTAGATGGACACAATGCCTTTATTTTATTTGTTTTTATTTTTTAAACATGGTCCTGGGGATCGAACAGTGCTTTACACATGCTAGGCAAACGCCCTACCACTGAGCCCCAGCCCTGGCCCCCTGCATTTTGCTTTAACAAGATTCAGATATAGTAGGTCTGGAGTAGGGCCCAGAATTTAGGGGGTTAAATGTAGTGGGGAGGGGAGGGGTGTCCTTTCCAATGCATTCAGCCAGATTTCCCAGAAATAACCTTTGGACAGCTAAGTGTGGCAAAAGGTCGATGAATCACCTGACTGTCCCCAATCTGATGCAGGATATAGGATGACCAACTGTCCTACTTTGCCTGGGACTCAGGGATTCCTGGGAGTTGGGGTTTTCAGCACTAAAACCGGAAAGCCCTGGGCAAACCAGGATGGTTGGTGACCCTGCCCGTCCCTGACCTTCTGGTCAGTGAAATTCTGACCATTGTTACAAAAGCTTTTCCAACCAAACAGGCCCCATCGAGTACCTGGGAACAAATAGGACCTCAGAGGACAGGCCTGGAAAGAGACAGGGAAATCCTCAGACACATGATCCTCCCTGAGGCCATCAGTAGATCTGGGGACAAGAGCAGGAAAACAGGGGCTTTACCTGACTTACAGGCACTTGCCAAAGAACAAGCATTCAGCAAACTGAAATATTCCATATCCAGTTGACTTTTATTGGAGACTCATGAACCGGGCAGCATGCTGCTTATTATACTACAGACCTTCTCAGAACTGGCCCAGAAAAGGGTGAGAAAGGAGACTCCTCCCAGGAGGCAGAAGTTCCTGTGATCCATTGAGTAGTTCATTTTGTTGGGTATAAGTTTGGCCAGGGGGCTGAGCCACACTGCCTCACGGGCACTGGCTAATTTGTCAGGGACTGGCCAGCGCACGGTGCAGACCTGTTAGGGAAGCCGGGCCAGGTCTTTTCCAAATTTCTCTGTCCATAGATCCTAGGGAGTGGGTAGAGCAGCAACAAGAGCTGGTGCCACAAGAGTCTGGCCACCTGCTAGTGCAGTTTTCTCTTGCTTTCCAAATGTGTTTGGGCCTGGTCTTATACCTTCCACCTCTATTTTTTAGTGGAAAAATGCTATGCATGTCCAATTTTATGGCTTGTTAGATGAGATAATACCCAGGTCATAATGGGTGTTTTTGAAGAAGCTTTAAGGATAGCTGTTGCCTTTTATTGAATGCTGTTGCATGATCTGCAGAGATGGGCTTATTTTATTTTTTTCCTGTATTCATGCCATGTACTGTAGTAATAAATTCTTGCACACTGAACTATCCTTGCATTCTTAGTATAAACTGCACTTAGTGATACTAATTTCTTTTTTTAATATGATGCTGGATTTTTGTTTGCCAATATTATATTTAGGATTTGTTGTGGTTGTTGTTGTTTGGTACCAGGGATTGAACCCAGGGGCACTTAACCGCTCAGCCACATCTCTATGCCTTTGTCATATTTTTATATGTAGAGACAGGGCCTCACTAAATTGCTGAGGCTGGCCTTGAACTTCAAAGGATATTTCCTTCTTCTTCTTTTTTTTTTTTTTTTGGTGGAAGGGATTGAACTGAGGGGTGCTTACCCACTGAGCCACATCCCCAACCCTTAGAATGTTTTATTTTGAGACAGGGTCTTTCCAAGTTGCTTAGGGCCTTGCTAAATTGCTGAGGCTGACCTCAAACTTGCAATCCTCTTGCTTCAGCCTCCCAAGACACTGGGATTACAGGAATATTTCCTTCTTTATCTATGCTCTGTCACATCTAAGGCAATAGAATTATCCCCTCTGTAGAGATGTGCCAGAATTCACTTGCAAAACCATCTGGACATACCACGTTATGAAACTGGACCATCAACTGTGGGTTCTACTGAGTCTCTTTGGGTCAGCTCAAGGCTTGGTCAGGAAAGCTGGTAACCAACCCTCCAGCACATGGCTTTCTTTCTGTTCTTCTTACTTGCTATGCTCCATCTACCGTATGCTATTCCCCCTTCCATGTTAACACCGACTCTTGCTTCCCACGTCACCCCAAGTCTCACCATTTCAAAGAAGCCCTCCTTGAAGCCTGGAAGTCGTTTGCGGGCTTGCTTGAGTAATATTGGTCATGCCCGGCTTCTGTTCACTGTGATGTCACCTTCAAGAGGGCAGAGGCCATGTCTGGTTTGGGTTCTCACTGTATTCCCAGTACCCAGCCCAGAGTCGGGCACATACCACGCACTTGGCACCTACTTATTCAATTAAGTAGCGGATGCATCAGGCGGCGCAGAGCTAGAATAGCTCTAGAGTTCCCATCAGCTGTCATTTTCTGGGCTCCCTTTTTGGGTCCTGCTTGTGGGGCGGAGGGGTGAGGGGCAAAGCGGCCAGCTGTGGTCAGTTGGCAGCCACCCACCATGCGGTCAGATCTGGTTAGAGGTTGAAGAAGCCCTTTTCCTACTTCAAAGATCCTGCTAAGAACAATGTGGCAGGCCCCAGCCCTGGCCAGACAATTCTCAAGGAATGTTCCACCCAGGCCAGAAAACCCAGTGCCAGAAATCTTGGACAGAGCCTGTGCCAGGAGATTCCCTGCCTCGGGGAGCTGAGCTGACAGGGAGATGGCTGTAAATGCCACTGATTCATCACCAAGGTGACACTCGGCTCTTCCAGTGCTCAGGGTCTGCTCCTTTACAAGCCACCACCCACCACCACCCCTTCTAGAAAGATCCCAAGTGAGTGTTGCTGCCTTGACATCTCCTCAGATGGTTTTCTTGGCTGGTGCCCAATATCTTTTGTCTTGTATTAGGGTGTTGGGGAGGGAGGGGGACAAGGTCATCTAGCTCCTGCCTTGTGTGATTCTGTTATTCCAAATTCTGAGAATGCCTTTTCCCTTTTAAAAGAGTGAACTAATTCCACTTCGACAGCGACAGCGTTACTTGGACTCCCTCCAAGGGAAAGAGGTAGGGGATTCCAGGGATCTGAGTCATCTAGCCACTGGAGCTGGAAGCAATTCTTCGGTCCTTATCCCATGGCAAGGACAAAGTTTATGTCAAGGTCAGATACTGTTGTGAATCCACACACACCAAGTGGCCTCTTCTAGCCACTGGAAGCTTCTCCTGAGGCCCAGGAAGGAGGGCTTGGAGGAGGCACCTGATCGATTTTGTTTCTAGAAGTGGGTGTCGCTTTGGCTCTGAACTAAGACTCCAACATCTTGTATGAGGCAAAAGACTGACTACAAGCCTGGGTCCTGAGTTTGGCTGGTAGAAAAGATGTGTCTGTTCAGAAGGTGGAATGCTATATAGCAGTTAAAAAGGATGTCCTAGGCTGGGGCTGGGGCTGGGGCTCAGTGGCGGAGCACTTGCTTAGCATGTGTGAGGCACTGGGTTCATCCTCAGCACCACATAAAAATAAACAAATAAAATAAAGGCATGCTGTCCATCTACAACTACAAAAAAAAAAAAAAAAAAAAAAAGGATGTCCTATACACACCCTGTCCTCATGGACTCATTTTGAAAACACAATGTTAGAGAGAAAAAGCAAGTTCCAGAAAGATATATAGAATGTGTTACCATTTGTAAAATGTTAAAATATACTGTGGTTTGGATGTGTTTTGAATGTGTACCCAAGGGCTTCTGTGTTAGCAGCTTGGTTCCCAGTGTAGTGTTGCTATGTGGCGGTAGGACTTTTAAAAGATGGGGCCTAGTGGGAGTTGATGAGGTCACTGGGGACACTGTCCTCAGAAGGGATTAAGATAGCTCTCAGGGAACCCCGAGTTAGTTCTTACAAGAGCAAGTTGTGGCTGGCTGTGGTTGCTCAGGCCTTTGATCAAGTGATTCAGAGGCTGAGGCAGGAGGATTGTGAGTTCAAAGCCAGCCTCAGCAAAAGGGAGGCCCTAAGCAACTCAGTGAGACCCTGTCTCTAAATAAAATACAAATAGGGCTGGGGATGGGGCTCAGTGGTCAAGAGTCCCCTGGGTTGAGTCTCTGGTATCCAAAAAACCAAACCAAAACAACAACAAAAACAGCAAGTTGCTATAAAAGAGCAACCTGACCCCTGGATTCCTTCTGGCTTCCTTTCTCTCTCTCTCTCTTTTTTTTTTTTGTGGTGATGGGGATTGAACCCAGGGCCTTGAGCATGTGGGGCAAGCACTCTACCAAATGAGCCATATCCCCAGCCCTCTTTTTTATTTTGGTACCAGGGACTGAACTCAGGGGCACTTGGCCACTGAGTCACATCCCCAGCTCTATCTTTGTATTTTATTTAGAGACAGGGTCTCACTGAGTTGCTTAGGGCCTCAGTAAATTGCTGAGGCTGGCTTTGAACTCGTGATTCTCCTGCCTCAGCCTCCTGAGCTGCTGGGATTACAGGTGTGCACCACCGCGCCCAGCCTGGCTTCCTATGTCACCAAGTGATCTCTCCCGCTTGTGTGTCATTCCATTGTCCTGCCCTCTGCCATGTAATGCCACAGCCAGGGCTCTCTCACCAGATCTGGTGCCATACTGTTTGGATTTTCAAGTGCCTGAACTGTGAGCTGAATAAACCTCTTTTCTTAACAAATAACCCAGACTCAGATATTTCATTATAATAACAGAAAATAGACTCATACATTTAGGATTAATAGTATATGTATATGTGACGTATGTAATAAAAGAATAAAATTACACATGGAAATCATAATATGGTACCAAATTTGTAGTTGTCTCCCGGACAGGGAGAATGAGAGTGAGAATTCGTACATATTGGTCTAACTGTATCTGAAATGTCACGTCATTGGCTGCGTGTTCATTATGTTGTTCTGTATACTTTTTATATATCTGGAATATCTCATGATGATTTTTTTGTTTGTTTATTTTGCTTTGTTTTAATACCAGGGATTGAACCCAGGGGTAATTTACCACTGAACTAAATCCCCTGTGCTTTTCATTATTTCCTTTTGAAACAGGGTCTTGCTAAGTAGCACAGGTTGGCCTCAAACTTACCATCCTCTCTCCTCAATCTCCCCAGTAGCTGGAATTATAGGCACACACCACTGCACCCGGCCCTTGATGACTTTTGATTTTTTGTACTGAGGACTTAACCCAGGGGTACTTTACAAATGAGCTACATCCCCAAACCTTTTTTTGTTTTTATTTGGAGATAGGGTTTCACTAACTTGCTTAGGGCTTCTTTAAGTTGCTGGGATTAGCCTCCAATTTGTAATCCTCTTGCTTCAGCCTCCTGAGCCCTCAGGATGGCAAGCATGTGCCCCTGCACCCGGCCCCACGATGATTTTTTGAAAGTAGAAAGAAAAATTAGCTTTCAGGGGCTGAGGTTGTAGCTCAGTGGTAGAGTGCTTGCCCAGCATGTGCGAGGCCCTGGGTTTGATCCTCAGCACCACATCAAAATAAATAAATAAAATAAAGATTTTGACAACCACAACTGAAAAATAAATATATATTTTTTTAAAGCTAGTTTTCAGCAGCCTCGAGTATAACATGAAACTGCCCATTTTTTTATTGACTGGGACAGTCCCTCCATTATGACCGCCCAAGGTGCCAATGTCACATGGACAAAATCACCCCTGTGTCCAGGGACTTTCCTCCTGATTTTAGCCTAGACTATAGACACCCCTCCTCTCCCCGTGGCTGGGCCACCCTGTTCCTTTTCCCTTCCTCTTTTGTCACTCCTGGGAAGCCCCTGCCTCTGCCCACAGACTCCTGGATGCCTTCCAACTCCTTTTCCTGGCCTGTGTACTTCGATGACCCCTGCTCTAGGCACACCCGGCAAACACACTTCTGATGGCGAAAGAGAGGGAGGGCAAGCTGAGTTTCTGCTCTCCCAAGGTGAAACGGGGCAGTGGACTTCACCAGGAAATAACACTCCTTAGTAACCTTGTTTTTGTTTTTATTTTATTTTGTTTTTGCACCAGGGATTGAATCCAGGGTCACTTAACCACTGAGCCCCATCCCCAGCCCTTTTCATATTTTATTTAGAGACAGGGTCTCAATGAGTTGCTTAGGGCCTCACTTTTGCTGAGGCTGGCTTTGAACTCGTGATCCTCCTGCCTCAGCCTCCTGAGCCGCTGGAATTAAAGGCATGTGCCACCAGGCTTGGCTTATAACCTTGTCACTTGACCATCATTCATACCAGAGCCTCACTTTCTATGGGTGACATGGGCTCTGGCGGCCTGCTTGGGAATCAAAGTCATTCACATGGAATTGAAGAAAATCTGTTCTGAATTCTAAGACAGATTTTTCCAACCAAGTTTTGGAATGGCCCCAATTTTTCAGTTTGTCGCTTCTCCATAAAGTCCTGGTGGGTGGGGGTGAGCTAAGTTTTCCTTGGCCAAAAAGGCATGAATTCAAGGAACCCAGCTTTGCTGATGGGTGAAATAAAACAGGGTACTTCAGGGCAACCCCAGAAAGAATTTCCCGAGAAATGAAAATGACATCATGGCTCATCTGCCTGAGCTGCTCAGTGTCCACGTGTCTACTGAAAAAGCTTCTATTTTTTTTTCTTCTCGGCAGCCACACATTTTAAATATGAACAATATAATAACTAACTCCAGAGAGAAGAGCTGATCGTTCACCACACAATGTGATTTCTAATTGCTTGAATAATACTGCACAATGAAATAATTTTCTACCCAGTAAAAATGATTTCTCTTTGCTTGAGTGATAATATCCTGTTGAAATATAATGCCGTTCCAGACAGTGAGTACATAATGTCTGGAGTATTTTTTTTTTCTTCTTCTTTTTTTCTATATATAACCTTTAAATGCTAAGCATTAGGAACAAGGCAAGACCAAGTGATAAAACAAGTTCCCAGATGAAGAACAGGATTCTTGGAGTCTATGTTGGAATCTCTAATGACCCACTGTCCTTGGTTACAATGGTGAGTCAATAAGCTTATAATGCATAGATGGTCTTGGCTCTGTTCTTTTAGAGATCAGCCGTGTGATAAGAATGGAAATGGATTTTTCCATAAAGCTGGTGTGCTCTGGAGCATCTGTATTTGGACAGGCGCACATACACCATGTTGTTAATTTTAATGCAGCAATTTAATCCTCATTACTTGCATCGCTGGACCCATAAAGACAGAATTTTCTTTAGGAAATGAAATTGCAAGACATTTGTTGGCCTACCGTGCCAGTAGGCGTGGAGAGTGTCAGTGCCCTCTAGGACTAGGGCAGAAAAAGAAGGTGTGCCTCCTATTCCTGAGACGTTGAGAACATAGGGAATAAGGGTTTCAGGCCAGAGAAGAGCCATTCAGCAGAAAGGCAAGTAGCCAGCATGGTGGCTCATGCCTGTAATCCCAGTGGCTGTGGAGGCGGAGGCAGGAGGATCACGAGTTCAAAGTCAGCCTCAGCAAGTTGGTGAGGCCCTAAGCAACTCAGTAAGACCCTGTTACTAAATAAAATATAAAGAAGGGTTGGGGATGTAACTCAGTGGTTAAGTGCCCCTGGGTTCAATCCCTAGAAGGAAGGAAGGAAGGGAAAAGAAAAGAAAAACAAGAGTGAGGCCCAGAAAGGGAAATTGACCTTCCCAAGGTCACACAGCTAAGGAAGGGAATTGGTCAGGTAAAAACCAGATGCTTAGAACCTAGCCTCCTGCCTCTCACTGTACTGAGACAGCCAACACTGCACTAGAGTGCTTCTGTAGGTGGGATCATGATCCTGACTTCTATGGGATTCACGGGAGGCTGGGTCCCTTTGGCTGCAGCTCCTACCATATAGACCACACACTGGCTCCCTAATTGCCACTCCCTTTTGGCCCCTCTTGGGCTAAGGTGAGAGGATGGCAGTGGAGTATGGAATCCATACACCTTCAAAAACTCTTGGGAAAGACTTAAGCTGCTTCAGCTTTTACAAATAACATCGCCATGACCCTTACCATCCCACCCCTAGCTATGTCCACAAGTGTGTTAGAATGTCCAAAACATTTATAGCAGTCCCAAATCAGAAGCTACCTGCCTTATTCTTCTGCTGTTGCTAAAATAAAATACCACAGACTGGATAATTTATAAAGAAAAGAAATTTATTTCTCACAGTTCTGGAGGCCAAGAAGTCCAGTATCAAAGGGGCTGGCATCTAGTGAGGGTATTCATGCTGCATCATTCCATGGTAGAAGGCAGAATGGTAAAAGAGTGCAAGAACACAAGAGGGGCCTGGTGCTGTGGCTTAGAACAGTACACATTGCTAGGTGTGGTGGGGAACACCTGTAATCTCAGAAGTTTGGGAGGCTGAGGCAGAAAGATTGCAAGTTTGAGGCCAGCCTCAGCATCTTAGCAAGGCCATGGGCAACTCAGTGAGACCCTGTCTCTAAATAAAATACAAAATAGAGATAGGGATGTGGCTCAGTGGTCGAGTGCCCCGTGTTCAATCCCTGGTACCAAAATTAAAAAAATAAATAAATAAAAAGAAATAAAAAAGAAAAAAGAAAGAAAGAGATAAAGAAAAACCAATCTGTGCTATTAGAAGCCAGGTTAATGGCTACCCTTAGGGGTAGCAGACTAAAACGGAGTACAGGGGCCTTGGGATGCTGATAATTAATGTTCTGACTTCAGGAGGATGTTCAATTTGCAAAAGAATCACTTTAATATGTTTCTTCCATTTCCAAACTAAAGAAGACTCCAGCCTGACACTGACACCCCCCCCCCTTCCTGTGTAACCCAACCTCTTTAAAGGACCCTCTTAATGCACTTTTTCAGGAAACATGAGGTTAGAAGGCAACCCCATCCCCCACCCCTCAGTAGCCTTCTCGAAAAATCTTCACAAACCCTCCTTCCTGCTCCCTTCTCTCGATGCCTTTATAATCAAAATTGTTGAGGGAATTTGAGAATTTTAGAGCATGTCTTTGGTGAGTCTGCCTCTGCGGATCTGTCCACACTCATTTTGGAATGTGATATCTCTTGCGTTGGTATAGGACAGCAATAGGAAGGTCCCAATTTACTATCTTATTGTGTAGGCAAACAATAAATCCATCCATCATAATGACTTAGGACATTCACATAGACTTGGATCTTCTAAAGAGAATTCAAATCTATTACCTTCCTTCATTTCCGCAGCCATCCTCCGGGTAGCCCTTGTTATTCTCAGGTTACCAGTGAGAGTATTAAGTCTTGTAAAGGGAGGCTTCCTGCCCCGCCTGAGGTCACATGGGTACCATCTGAGGACACTGGGATCCCAGGTGTCCTGACTCCAGATTTATTCTCCTCCACCCCTATCTGGGGCAGGCCAAGGCGGGGAGAAACACAGCCCAGGGGGAGATGCTGGGCCTCAGCCTGCTGTTCTGACAGGTGAGCCTTGAAACAGCCGGGCCTGGTTTGAAGCCACCTCTGTTCCTTCCCAAGGGCCTCATTTGGAGTTTGGTTATTTTGCCTCTCTGGACCTTGAATGATCATATCTGCTTCTTGTGATTCTTGGGAAAAAAATTCAATAAAATCGCCAAGTGCACTGCCTCACTCCAGGCTTTAAAAAGATATTGGTTTCTCTCCCTCCCCTTGAAATCCTGTGGCCCCAGCAAGGTGGCTCACACCTGTACCCAGGAACTCAGGAGGCTAAGGTAGGAGGATCGCAAGTTCCAGGCCTGCCTAGGCAACTTAGCGAGACTCTGTCTCAAAATTAAAAATAAAGAGATGCAGGTGTGGCTCAGAGGGAGGGTGCTTGTATAGCATGCAGGAGGCCCTGGGTTCCATCCCAAGCACACTAGGAAAAAAAAAAAGAAAGAAAAAAGAAGCCATCAGGCCTAAGGAAGAATAGGCAGAGAGGGATGATAAGCATAATAAAAAAGGGAGGGTTTGCCACAGTGGTGCACACCTGTAATCCCAGAGGCTGAGGCAGGAGGATCATGAGTTCGAAGCCCGCCTCAGCAAAAGTGAGGCCCTAAGCAACTCAGTGAGACCCTGTCTCTAAATAAAATACAAAATAGGGCTGGGGATGTGGCTCAGTGGTTGAGTGCCCCTGAGTTCAATTCCCAATGCCAAAAAAAAGGGGGGGGGGCGGTGGAAATAAGACAGGAAATAGTTTCTCCCTTGCTTTACTATCCTGCTCAATGCTATTTTTTTTTTATTTGATGCCTGCAGCTGCTGAAGCCATCTTTTGATCATAAGGCACAAATGTGAAGACTAAACCAATAAAACTAAAGATAAAGAAACAATTAAGAGGAAAGAAAAAACCAAACAAACAAACACCGGAGTCCTTAATAATGTCATACTAATGAATCGATCAATTCTGGAACCACCAAACTCCAGATACATTACATAAATTAATAAATGCCATGATTTTTAAGCTAATTTTAATGAAGTATTTTCTACTTGCAGCCAAAAGTTAATATTTTGGCTAACCAAAATAGCAAATATTTTAGTACCATATATATATATATATATATATATATTTTTTTTTTTTTTTTTTTTTTGGTAGTGCTAGGGATGGAACCCAGGGCCTGGTGCATGGTAGGCAAGCTTTCTACCGTGGAGCTACATCCCCAGCCTCTTTATAAAATTATTAAGATGATACCCATTTATTAACTGATGAAGTCAGATACCAATCAGAAAAGAGAACAATAGGTTTTAGTGCAGGAAAAGACAAAGAAGGTCCTAGAAATAGAGGGAAAAGGTAACCAAAAAAGAATAGGAAGATGGAAGGAATTCTCTTTACCGTATTAGAACTAAAGCTAAAAGAAAGCCATAGTACCCCCAAATAGCAATGTACTCCTGTAATCCCAGTGACTAGGGAGGCTGAGGCAGGAGGATCACATGTTTGAGGCCAGCCTTAGCAATTTAGTGAGGCTCTAAGCAGTTTCGTGAGACTCTGGCTCAAACTAAAAAGGATGGGGGATGTGGCTCGGTGGTTGAGCACCCTTGGGTTAAATTCCTGGTACCACACACAGAAAGAAAGGAAGAAATAAGGAATAAAGAAGAAAGAGGGAGGGAAGGAGGGAAGGAAGGAAGGAAGGGGAGGAGGGAAAGAAAAGAAGAAAAAAGAAAGCCCTAAGTTTGCCGTGGCAGGTGTATGTGTTCTGCTTTCCCTCACAGACCTTAAACTTTTTCAATGTGCAGCTTCCAACTGGGGGTGGGGGGACCCAAGCATTAATGAACCATCAACCATGTTTCTTACACTTCATATGACTGAAATGACCCATTTATTTCTCTTTTTCGCTCTTTTCTGTTTAATGGGAAATGATTTTTTAAACTGGGATTTTTTTTTTTTTCTTTTACGAGGTTTAGATTTCTTGGATGATCGCTCTGTCCCAGACATTGTGCTCGGGGTCTATAAATATCATTTATTCCCATCTTTATGGCAACTGCAGCACATGAAATATCCATTTCACCCCCTTCCTTGATCCCTTTTCATGCTGGGGCTAGAGGGCAGCCTTCCTCCCTCCTCCTGGGCACAAGGGCGGGGGCAGGGTGGCAGGGCTGGGGTGGGGGCTGGGGGTGTCGGTCACAGCACACCAATAATCCTCTCCAAAGAGTTCTCTCCACTCATCCTTCTTCCTAACATGGCCCTGGACATTTTCAGGATGACAATGTTCTTAGGTAAAGCCACCACCTTTCCAGACCCCTTTGTTTGGGGACGCCCCTGACAGAGTCAAGGCCAATGAGAAAGAAGCAAAGTTGCTGTTTGGATCACTCTGGAAATTTTTTTTCAAGGGTCCAACTCAGCTACTTTGTCTCTTTGCCCATTTTCTTGAGCCGTTCCTCTGCTGCACCTTCTGGAATATGGATGTGGGGCCCAGAGTGAAGCAGCCCACATAAGAAGGGTAAATAGAAAAGCTAAGCCTGGCCTCACCAAGATCTGCGAGGATACAGGGTGCCCAGGGCAGCATGGGGAGATCTGCTCACCCTGGGCTGCTTTCCCAGGCACTTCTTAATTGTGGGAGGAAAATGACCCTCTGTGGTTAAGTTTCTCATCTATACAGGTGAATACATATGGCTCAGCTAATTGATATGGTCATATGCTGAAGTTTAGCTTTTTAAAAATTATGAAATCTAGCCAGGCGTGGTGGTGCACACCTGTAATCCCAGCAGCTCAGGAGGCTGAGGCAGGAGGATCCCGAATTTAAAGCCAGTCTCAGCAATTAAGAGAGGTGCTAAGCAACTCAGTGAGACCCTGTCTCTAAATAAAATATAAAAAAGGGCTGGGGATGTGGCTCAGTGGTTGATTCAATACCTGGATTCAATCCCTGGTATCAAAAAAAAAAAAAAAAAAAAGTTGAATTTATCATGCACAGAGTGATCGAAACTCATATATACTTGAGAAATGCAATCAAAGAAATTCCGCCATCCATCTCCTCTTGAATCCTGCCCCCAGAAGAGACCACCATCCTGACTTGCTGGGGCAATATGTTTCCAAGTTTGTTTTCATTCTTTTAAAAATGACAGTTTCTTATTCTTTTTTGTTGTTAAGTAATGGTTCCTTCCAACAAATTTCATTACAGTTGACAATAAACTGGATTAAAACCCTACAGGGGCAAAGAGATAGGAAGAGGAGAGAACAAGAAATCTTTAGAAGCTAGAAAGCAGATGGAAAAATACTTAGTGACCCAGCAGACCACAAGAGGCTGAATCTTGTTTTCAAAGGGGGTCAGGGAGACCAAGAAGCCAGCTAATTTTTGTTGGAAAATTCTAGAAAAGCCTGAGACTTGGAGGCAACTAAATATGTTAATGCAGGACGTAGATGGGGTTAGGAAACAAGAAAGCAGGGTAATTACTTGGGATATGGTCACAAATAACACCAATTATTTGAGACCAAAGGAATTTGGAGGAAGCGGGTACTAGGGATTGAGCCAGGGGCGCTTCAACACTGAGCCACATCCCCAGCTTTTTTTTTATTTTTTTATTTAGAGATAGGGTCTTGCTAAGTTGCTTAAGACCTTGGTAAGTTGTTGAGGCTGGCCTCGAACTTGTGATCCTCTTGCCTCAGCCTCCAGAGCCACTGGGATTACAGGTGTGCACCACCATGCCTGGTGAGACTGAAGGAGTTTAATGTAAAGAATTAAATTGGTGCAACAGAGGCCACACCATTTATTTGAGATCAAAGGAATTTACTACAAAGAATAAAATGAGTGAGACAAAGGCCATATCCATTATTTGAACAGAAGGAATTTCATATAAAGAATTGTTAAGGGGCTGGGGTTGTGGCTCAGTGGTAGAGTGCTCGCCTAGCTCATGTGAGGCCCTGGGTTCAATCCTCAGCACCACATAAAAATAAATAAATAAATAAAGGTATTGGGTCCAACTACAGCTAAAAAATAAATATTAAAAAAAAAAGAATTGTTAAGCAGGCATGAGTTGTTAACTGGGTAACTGAAAGGGTAAAAAGAGAATTCTTAAGGAATCATGGAGGGAGTAATTCCCAGAGCTGGGTGGGGAACAAAGGAAAAAGTTGGAATTATCAAAACCTGGAAGCTTGAAGTAGGGGTGCTCCTCTATACGGGCCGGAGTCTCTGGGGTGGCAAGTGATGAGGTTGGTTGTATAAATGTCAGAAAAACTGCAAAACCACCTTCCAACCAGGCGCGGTGGTGCACGCCTGTAATCCCCGCGCTCAGGAGGCTGAGGCAGGAGGATCTCGAGTTCAAAGCCAGCCTCAGCAACTTAGCGAGGTCCAAAGCAACTCAGTGAGACCCTGTCTCTAAATAAAATATTTAAAAAAGGGCTGAGGATGGGGCTCAGTGGTCGAGTGTCCCTGAGTTCAATCCCCAGCATCCCCGTCCCCCCACAATAAATGGAAAAAAAAAATCTTTCCACTGATGCTACAGCTGGATGGAGAGGCCCTTCCGGATGCTGACCACAGGAACAGGAGGCCAACAGGAAGTGCCTCCTCCCTCCTTCTTTGCCCAGTCTTCCAGTTTCCCTCTATTGCCCTCTATGGGTAGAGCCCAACAAGGAACAGCTAAGCCAAGTCTGTGCTTTGCAGGGTCCCTGCCTCAGTGTCACAAAGCATGGAAAGGTGAGGTGAGAGCCGAGACACCAGAACATAGTCACTGACAGTGTTGGCATTAGAAGCCAGTTGAAAAACAGATCCCCAAACTCAGCAAGGCAAGTGCTGCCCTCCACTCGAGCCAAATGCTCAGCTGTGTTCTCTGGAGGGCAGGGGCTCTCTGGACTGGGCAGAGGGGACATTAAGCACAGTAGAGGGGGAGATCCTGTACTGAAAATAGGGCACAAGCAAAGGCTAACTGACCATCAGGACCTCAGCCCTCATCTCCGACTGAAAGTCGGACATCCACTCTCTAGACGTCTTTCCAGAAGGAGCTTTCTAGAATGGCTCTTGTCTGAGAACCTTGCATCTGCAAGAAAATGATCTAAATATTCTGATTTCAGTATAATGGTCTAACTAGATTGTGTGAGATCTATAATCAATTACTCCCATTGAGCTCTCTTCCAATCACGTTTTTAGATTATAATCTGGTTTTTTTTGGAGGGGGGGGTACTGGGGATTGAACTCAGAGGCACTTGACCACTGAGCCCCATCCCCAGCCCTGTTTTGTGTTTTATTTAGAGACAGGGTCTCACTGAGTTGCTTAGGGCTTCGCTTTTGCTGAGGCTGCCTTTGAATTCACAATCCTCCTGCCTCAGCCTCCCCAGCCAATGTGCCCAGCTAGATTATAATCTTAAACATGAACAGATATTTTAGGGCTACCAGATATCTTAGGAGACTCTCTAAAGTGCAGGACAGAGGCCAAACTGTTCAGAATAAAAGAAACTATCCTACAGAGTTCATCTCTGATGCTTAATATTTTCTGAGAAATAAAACAAGATATTGCAAGCAAATAAAAAGAAAACACTTAAAGAATAGGACTGGGGGTATAGCTTAGTTGGTAAAGTGCCTGCCTTGCATGCCCAAGTCCCTGGGTTCAATCCCCAGCACCACAAGAAAAATAAATAAATAAATAAGGACCCTTAGAAATTAAAACTAGGATAGCAGAAATGAAAAACCTAATGGGAAGATTGGAAACTAAAGTTGAGTCTATTGCCTACGATAGGGAGCAAAAAGAGAGAGGTGGAAAACAGGAAATTAAAGCTAATAAAATCTGGTTGAGAACACATCACAAATGAAAGGTAAGAACCATCCAAATTCAAGAACATTCCTCAGACTTGAAAGATACCTATTTCCAGATTGAAAGCACTGATCAAGTGGATCACAGAACGGCTGACCTGAAAACAACTACGAATATGCAAATGATCACAAAATTTGGAAACCCAAAGAACAAGGAAAAGATCCTATGAGCCAGATGCAGTGGTGCACACCTGTAATCCCAGCAGCTCAGGAGGCTGAGGCAGGAGGATTACAAGTTTGAGTCCAGCCTCAGCAATTGAGCGAGACCCTGTCTCTAAATAAAGTATAAAAAGGGCTGTGGATGTGGCTCAGTGGTTGAGTGCCCCGGGGTTCAATCCCCAGTACCAAAAACCAAAACAAAAAGTAAGTTGCATAAAGAAAATTAGTTACACGGGCTGGGGCCAATCTCAGGAACCTTTTTTGGGAGACCCCAGCCTACTCCCCAAGTATTTGGACAATAATTATATACAAGTTTAACAACTAGCTAGCATTTATGAGGCACCAAAGACTTTACACACATCATCTCATTTTATTTTATGACCATCCAATAAATCAGATTATTCTCTCTCTGGTTTTTTTTTTTTTTTCTTTGTGGTGCTAGGGATGGAACCCAGGCCTTGTGCATGTGGGGCAAGCACTCTACCAGCTAGTTACATCCCCAGCCCTCCTCTCTCAGTTTTACAGATGAAGAATTTGGAGCAGGAGGGGGTATATGCCTTGACGAAGAAGTTCCCATAGCTAATAAGAGCTAATAACAGCAGCCAAGATATATCTAATGCTTGCCATGGACTAGAGTCCGTGCTGTAACTGGCGCTGTGGGAGCCTGCCCAGTAGCCATCTCACCCTGTACCTGACGGCAGAATCCCACTTTCGTTTACATATCCATTCCTCAAGAAAAGAGAGCTTAATTCCAGCTTGACGGTCCAAGCCAATCAGCGTGTTTCTATTCCCCATTTTCAGTGTTTGGGTTAAACAGGCTGGCAACTCAGCTCTCACCAAAAATATGGGAAGGGAAAGGTTTTCTTAGTCAAAAAAAAAAATAAAAAAAAAAAATGCAAAGCCGGTAGCAGGGGCACACACCTGCAATCCCAGCAGCTCAGGAGGCTGAGATAGGAGGATCACAAGTTCAAAGCCAGTCTCATCAACTTAGCAAGGCCCTAAGAAACTCAGCAAGAATTAAATAAAATATGGAATATGTATTTGAATGTATTGAAAAGAGAATTAGAGCCAGGTGTGGTGGCACATACTTGTGATCCCAGTGGCTCAGGAGGCTGAGGCAGGAGGATCACAAGTTTGAGGCCAGCTTCAGCAACTTAGCAAGGCCCTAAGCAACTTAGAGTGTGTCTTAAAATACAAAATAACAAAGGCTGGCTCAGTGGCTCAATGGTTAAGCGCCCTGAAGTTCTATCCCTAGTCCAAAAAAAAAAGAAGAAGAAACAAAGGAGAATTAGGACTGATGGTGTCGCTTAGTCATAGAGCGTTTGCCTAGCACGTGTGAAGCACTGGGTTTGATCCTCAGCACCACATAAAAGTAAATAAACAAATAAAATCAAGTTAAAGAAAGAAAGAAAGAAAGTTGAGAGGGCCAGAAAAGATAACTAGGGGTCACTATATAGTTTAGGCATGGATTACATTTATGTAATCATAATAATGTAAAGGTTGAATGTTGATTTAGTTAAAATTATGATGCAATATGCTGGAGGCTTGGTGTGCTGTGAGCGAGGAGGGGAGATGGGTGAAAGAACCAAAATCTTCCTTTTGCATATTGAGCCACCAGTAGATAATGCCCACGCTGTGCAGAGCAGGTTATCACCGCAAGCATGTCATTTTGTGATATGAAGGAAAATACCACAAGGATCAGCTAAAGAAGAAGCAAATCGGTGGCCTTGGGTAGCAGAGAGCAAGAGATGGGCTACAGAGGACTGTTCTTTTTCATGCTATTTATTTATTTATTTATTATTTTTTGTACCAGGGATTGAATTCAGGGGCACTTGACCACTGAGCCCCATCCCCAGACTTATTCAGTATTTTATTCAGAGACAGGGTCTCACTGAGTTGCTTAGGGCCTCACTGTTGCTGAGGCTGGCTTTGAACTCGCGATCCTCCTGCCTCAGCCTCCGGAGACACTGGCATTACAAGCGTGCACCACTATGCCCAGCTGTTCTTTTTCATTCTTGACCTTGTGGAACTGTTGGACTCTACAGGAGTGTGAATCATTGGGGTAGAAACAAAATTTGAATTTAAAACACAAGAAACCAAAAACGAAAAAAAAAAAAAAAAGTCTTGCAGAAAAAGATCCAATTATTAGCTCCAAGGAAAATCAGCGTTACTCAAGAAAGAAAAGAATGCTAAATGTCCTCAGCTGTGAATACGAGTTACATAATGTGCTGCCTGTGTTTGCCTTGCCTTCCAGATCCATCCAGCCTGCCCCGCCTGCTCTGTGATGGGAGGCCACCATCTATGGATTCCACCAATAGGCTCCTTTGCCTCTGGCTTCCAGGTGGGTGTACCCCAGGGGAGCCCCGGCAGGAGATCAGAGGGAAGACATGGGTTATAGGCACTTAGTTCCCTGGCTCCGTTCCTGGCGTGGGCATCTAAGGCTGGCCTCATGCCTTAACCGATGATTACAGCTGCTATCTGGCATCTCTCTGTCCCCAGGTCCTTTGAGGCCTACGAGTGATAATGGAGTCCCCATAGTTTTCCCAGCCATATCTCTAGTGGTTCCCTGTATGCTACCCACACTTATATAAATAGTCCTTTATTCAATTCTTCTCAAATTACCCAATTTGAGCGTGCCATCTGTTCTTCACTAGGACCCTGACTGATACACAGAATGATGATCATATAAACAATGAATGTTGTTAACCAAGCTCTCATATTATCTCAGGAGCTGAGGAAGGGAAATATATGTGTATTTGCAGCAGGTGTACAGAGAGAGTTAAATTCTCATTTTCCCCGAGAAATAAATAGACGATATCTAATAACAAAGAAAAACATTAAGAAAAAGCATTATAGAAAGGTGGACGGAGATCTCAGAAGAAACAGCAAAAAGAATTGAGGATACCAAGATCTTTCTTAATTGCTCCTTGGATAGCTGAGGAATACCTTCGTAAACTATTTCTTTTTAGACTGTGATTCCAGACTCGTTAGTGGGTTTGGAAATCAGTTCAAGGGGTATCAGTCAATTCTCTGTGTATGTGTTGGGGTTATTGGAGAGTGAACCCGGAGGTGCTCTACCACTGAGAAACATCCCCAGCCCCCCTTTTTAAAAATTTTACTTTGACCACCATGCGTGAAGGTTCACACCTGTAATCCCAGCAGCTCAGGAGGCTGAGGCAGGAGGATCATAGGCTCAAAGCCAATTTAGCAAGGCTCTAAGCGATTTAGCAAGACCCTGTCTCAAAATAAAAAAATAAAAAAGGTGGGGGTGATGTAGCTCAGTAGTGAAGCGCCTCTGGGTTCAATCCCTGGTCCAAAAAATAATTTTACTTTGAGATAGGATCTCCCTAAATTGCTGAGGCTGGCTTCCAACTTGAGATCCTCCTGCCTCAGCCTCCCTAATTGCTGGGATCACAGGCATGCACCACTGGACCTGGCAGTCAAATCTTTAATTAATCAGAACAGAATAGAAATTAAAAACAGGCATCCCCAATAAGGAGAAGAAATGTGGTTTTGTTAAGCTTCTGTTCAGTTTTATATTTGTTCCTGTGGATGTAATGTGAAATGTGTTTCTTATTGTGGATTACTCTCAAAAGAGCTTGAAAGTCACGATTCTAAAAGAATGGTGGCTGAACACAGGACCGAGAACAAAACAGTCTACTCAAATGAGGTTAAAGGGTTATGTTATTCTCTGAGGATGCAGTTAAATTTCAAATGACTGACAGGAATAATAATTCTCCGCACTGATGCGAGGGCCAGCCAGGTTAATAGTTCCACACGCAGTTCTTATTATAACCACCCTGTGCATTATGATGTTCTTGGCTCAGCAGCTAATAATAAAATAAATCCAGAGCATCTCTGTTGAAATGATAAATTGCTTTAGCATGAAAGCCCTACATACAAAGAAATATAATTGTTCAGGATGAGGCTAGCAGACATTACAATAAGACTAGCAAGCAAGAACAGAAATCACATTCAACACAGAGGGAAATGGGAGGGAAAACCCGACCCATTTGCAATTCACTGCTACTTAAACCACCAGCTAGGTGACTCAGGGTGCAAGTGAACAGAATTCCTAGAATCTAAAAAACAAAAACAAAAGCATCGCCTGGGAATCGACCTCAGCTCTCTTTGCATTAAGAGAGCTGGAAAATAAGGTTTCAGACTCACGAAATCTATTGGAAAGTGGATTTTGTGATCAAACTAGGAAGCAGTGAGTCGAGATGCAATTTTTACAGTACCGTATTTATTGTACATAGTCATAACTCAAATTGTGACATTCAATGTATATTTATTGTATCATTTATGTGATTGTATGAAATAATTGAGAGAAAATGAGGAACTACAGTTTCTTTTCCAACTTGTGTAAAGTCAATAAGAGGAGGCACCCTAAGACCAATAATTCCCATGCACCAGAATGTCCAATCGTTTGACTTCTTCTAATCTCTGAAATCTAATGGCAAATGTAAAGTTTATTTTTGGTTTTTGTGGGTTTGTTTTGGTAATAGGAATTGGATCCAGGAGCACTCAACCACTGAGCCACATCCCCAGCCCTATTTTGTATTTTATTTAGAGACAGGGTCTCACCGAGTTGCTTAGAGCCTCACTAAATTGTGGAGGCTGGCTTTGAACTCGCGATCCTCCTGCCTCAGCCTCCCCAGCCAGTTGTCAATGGATCATCAATAGAAAGTCAGTGCTTATGCCAGTATTTGATCTGGCAGTGCATTCTGGTCTGTGTGACAGTGGGAAAGTAAAAGAGAGCCGGGTGCAGTGGCACACGCCTGTAATCCCAGCTAATGAACTGGAAATGATGCAATGAAGGCCCCCTCTCCACCGCCCTGCTCTCATGCCAATGAAGATTCCTGCAGTTCACCTCTGAGCCAGGCATCATGGAGAGCCAAAGGAAGGAGGGGATGGGGTTCTACTGTGGTCTTCAATCCCATTAGGTATTCAGGAAGCAGCTGCAGCACGATATCCACCTGAGGACATCTAATAAACAGATAAGTTGTATGGGTTAAAAATAAGTTTAGCCAAAGGGATCGGTATCCCTGATACCATTCTATGTTGTGCAGAAGTTAGCCACCATTTTCTGCAATGCACTTGGCTGGCAAGTGACCCTAAGGGCCAAGATGTACTTTTATTTGTATATTTTTGGTACCAGGGATTGAACCCAGCAGAGCTTAACCACTGAGCCATATCCCCAACCAATTTTTTTAAATTTATTATTTTGAGACAGGGTCTCACTACATTGCTTAGGGCCTTGCTAAATTGTTGAGGCTGGCCTCCAACTTTCGATCCTCCTGCCTCAGCCTCCAGATCCACTGGGATTACAGGCATGCACTACCATGCCTGGCCCCAAATGCACTTTTGAGCCCACTGCTGAAACCCACTAACCTTACGAGCCTCTTGACTCTGGTTCTAAAACTCCCCAATGCCTATGTATTGGCACTTGACCCCTGATAAGCTCCAGAAGGCTGGCCTCCAAGAAGTAGGATCAGGATAACCACGTCCCATTGACTGCCCACCAAGGCTGGCTTCTGCCTGAAACCATCATGCAGTGAGACAGTCATGCAGAACCACACAGCAAGTATGTCAGGCAGGTTTTTGGTTACAAGGCCCATTCTGCCTGATTATATCAAAAGGAGCATCCTAAGAGAGTAGGGGAGCTCACAAAATCTATGTGAAGATGAGGGAATCAGGCTTGTAAGCCTGGATTATGCTATCAGACTGCTCTGATGAGACCTCACTTCTGGGATATGATGGATGTATTAATCAGCTTGATTGTAGAGATCATGTCACAATGATACATATACCAAAACATCACATTGCACACCCTGAGTAAATATAATTTTTGCTTGTTAATTATATCTCAATAAAACAGGAAGGAGAAACAGAATTCATAAAATTAATATAAAAGATGCTTTAAGAACATTTCAGTACCCAGTTTTCACTTTTTTTTTTTTTGTACTGAGGATTGAACTCAGGGGTAGTTAACCACTAAGCCACAACCCCAGCTTCCCTCCCCCATTTTTTTAAATTTTATTTTGAGACAGGTTCTCACTAAGTTGCTGAGGCTGGCTTTGAACTCATGATCCTCCTGCCTCAGCCTCCCAAGGTGCTGAGATTACAGGTGAGCACCACCATGCCCAGCCAGTTTTCCCTTTTTAATCATGGATACCACATGGCTTTCTTGGGTTTCTGTTAGTAAGATGAAGAATCCTGCTATGAATGACTTTTTTCTTTTTTTTTTTTTTTGCTTTAATGCAAACATAGGACTAAATTAAGAATGCTCATTTTTTTGCTCATTTTCCATTGTAATACATGGTTTTAGTTCAAAAAAGAAAGAAAGAATCCTTAAAAAGTACAGATACAAACCTCGATTTGGCCTCTCATATTTGGCAGTTTCTTTAGACAACTGCTTTCTTCTGGCTCAGCAATGCTTAACTGCAAACTAGCATCAAGAGCTTCTATCAGGATGCTGGGTTTGAATCCTGCTTGGCCATGCTATTTCTTTGACCTGGGCAAGTTCTTTAGCTCTCTGTGCTTCTGTTTTCTCATCTAAAATGGAAATAATAATGATACTTATTTCATAGAGTTGCTATAAGGCTAAAATGAGATAATGTGTGTAAAGACTGTCTGGAGGACAATAGGCACTTATATTTGTCAGTTTTCATTGCTGTAATGAAATACCCGAGGCAGGCAACTTACGAAGAAAAACAGGTTTATTTCGCTCACAGTTTGGGAGGTTCAAGAGCATGTACTGGCATTGGCTCAGCTCTGGTGAGGGCCCAATTGGCTGCATCACATCATGGAGGATAGCACTGGCAGGAGTACATTTAGCTGCCAGTGATTATATGGCCAAACAGGAGGACAGAGGCCGGGTGGGGTCAGGCTCAAACTTGTAAAACAATCCTTTCACAAGAATTGACCATGGTCCCATGAGAACTCTCTTGTCCCTTTTGAAGGCACACCCCTGATTGACATAGAAATTTCCACTAGGCCCCACCTCTTAAAGACTCCATTAGCTCCACATTGCCACAGTGGGTATCAAGCTCCCAACATATGAAACTTTGAGAGGGACAAAGAGCATTCAAAACATAGTAGCCCTATTGTTGCTTTTGTAATCATTGTTATTATACTTTCCTTGATATTTTTTATCTAATCCTTTTTATGCAAATATGTTATGTGAGAGCCAGGGCATCTTAAAGGGAGCTTTCATATTTAAATATGAAATGAATTTATTGGTGACTAGTTTCAAAGGCAGAAATCTAAATGCTAAAGTTTGTTGCATTGAGAGAAAGGAAAATAAAAGCCCAAAGTTATAGCATCAAGGAGACCTCAAGGGCTGGGGATGTAGCTCAATGGTAGAGCGCTTGCCTAGCATGCACAATGATACTCAATCTCACACACACACGTGCACACACACACACACATGCACACACACACATGCACACACACACACACACACACACAAAGAAGGCCTTAAATTAAGTGATATTGCTGGCATTTGTATGTCATAACAATGATTCAAATACTAAGGCAAGAATGATTCTTCATATAAAAGGCTTTTACAGACCTCAAGATGTAGAATCTATCTTCCAGGCTTAAAATAGCTTCTTTCATAATTTTTAAAACATATGCGCTTTCATGCGAGACAGCAGGGGGCAGCTTTATTGGCACCATTTATCCGTTGAGCTGTAAGTCATGGCAGGTATCTTGGATTGCACATTTCCCCTTATCAGGGGGAGTCGACAGGCAAATAGACCAGTCATGTTTCTGTTTATATTCTCAAGAGCACTTATTTGTTTAATAAAGCTCACTGGTAATTGCCAACCAGGTTTCCTTATACAAAATACAAGACTTAATGAAATTTTATCATAATTGTGAGTCACAAAAGCCCTTTTAAGCAAATTAATGGCCACTGATGGAAATAAACAAGGAGCGCCAACGAAATTTCAATTAGTCATTTCACTAAGAGTCCTTCCATCTTAACACTCAGAACTTTATTCTGCCCTGTTGTCACTGTTTTTATAATTCAATACAAGGTCTTTTATTTGACATTAGTTTTGTTGCTCGGTGACATATTGTGACCCAAGTTTAAAACTGCAACATAGCACAAGTTTCATCAAATTTTGATTAGCATACTCCACATGACAAAGAAAATATATTGCTACAATCTCAACTCTCCAGCGCTTAGAAAAGTAGCTTAGTAAATTGAGAGGGTATATGTGGAGAGGCTACTTAAAATATATTTATGTCTTCATTATGTTCTCTTAAAATATGATATATAAAATCTAATTTTTTTTTTGGTACCAAGGATTGAACCCAGGGGTACTCAACCACTGAGCCACATCCCCAGCCTACCTCCCTCCCGCCCTGTCCCCATAAGGGGAATTGAAGAGTTGCTTAGGGCCTTACTAATTTGCTGATGCTGGCTTTGAACTTGCGATCCTCCTGCCTCAGCCTCCTGAGTTGCTGGGATTATAGGCGTGTGCCACTGCACCCAATTTAAAATCTAATTTTCTAGTGAGCGCAGGTTTGCAAATGGAAAGAGATAGGATCCTTTTAAAATCCAGCCAAGTGAGGACTATACGCCTGTAGACCCAGCTATCAGCAAGGCAAGGCTGAGGCAGGAGGATCACTTGAGCCTAGGAGTTTGAGGTCAGCCCCAAACAGAGAGAGATCCCCATATCCAAATAAATAAATAAATGAAATCATTAACAGATATGTTAAGGTTTAGTACAGGGAATTCAGAAAAGCAAAGTTGAGCTTTTTAAAGCTAATATTTTTTGGTAGACATTTGGAAGGATTTTTCTCTAAGATAAAAGGGGAAAAAAGACTTTGATGCCTGGTAAAGGTAAGAAATCTGAGTGGTGAGTTTTGCCTCTGTTCAAAAATAAACTGCGATTCAAATGCACATTTTTGTCAAACCTGGAGAGCTGGTAATTAATAACCACGGCATCTCGGTGATTCTTTTCTCATTTACACTTAGATATTTATATTCTTTTCATTGTTCTTGGATTTTCTGTGGTCTTAGTTTGGATTCCTTCAGAAGCTGAAGGTGAGACAAGGGTTGAAGCGCAAGTAGTTTGTTTGGGAGGTGGAAATAAGTGTCCATAGGGGGCTGAGGCTGGGGCTGGGGCTCAGTGGTAGACTGCTTACCTAGCATGTGTGAGGCACTGAGTTCAATTCTCAGCACCACATAGAAATAAATAAAATAAAGGTCCATTGACAATTAAAAAAATATATATTTAAAAACAAAGTGTCAATAGGGAAGTCAGGAAGTAAATCCTAGAAGGGAAGCCACTATAAGTGGGTTATCCAGCAAGATACAACTGCGGACCCAGGCTGCCTAATCTCACTGGGGAACTCTGGGAGGGAGGTGGTGCAGAAGGGAGCCCCTGAGTCATCTCACAGTAGGAGAGAGGGAGCTGGGGCATGGATAGCTAGGGAGCCAGGCAGCTGGGGTATTGATTTGCTAAATAGCCAAGGTCTTTGGCTGGGGGCTTGCTCCTGTCCTCTGGGGCTGTCCAATCCTCAGCTCTTCCAGCCTGCCGTGCCCTGGGCCAAGTCCTCAAGCAGATACTAGCAGTTGGTGCACTGAAGTGGTAGAACACCTGCTTTGGGTCACCCCAGAGGATTTCTGTAAGAAAGTAATCACTGCGTAAATATATGTTTAACTTTTAGAAAAGAAATCACCAAACTATTTAGAATGGCTGTATCATTTTATATTTCTATTAATAGTATATAGAAGATCACTGTCTTTAAGTTCTCATAAACATTTACTATTGTTAATTTTTTAAATTTTAGTTATTCTTAAAATTTTAATTTGCAGTTTTGTAATGGCTTATACTCGTTTTAGTTGCGCTGCTGAATCAAAGTAGTATAAAGTGAGCAGCTTATAAACAACAAATTTACTTCTCAGTTCTCATTGTTGGAAGTCTGAGATCAGTGTGTCACCATGCCTAAATTAACACTTGTGTTCTGGTTTTCTTAGAGTTTTGAAATATTTTGAAAAGTTCTCAACATAAAGTTGCTTCTTCATTAGTTTTTGTTTAGATGAGATGCCCCCCACTGGCCAAAGCTCCTGTTAATGCAGGAATATGCCGAGGTCAAATGTTTAAATTATGAGAGCTGTAAACTGATCAGTCCATCCTAGTTTCAGTGGACTGTTAACTGGGTGGAAGAAGTGTGTGTGTGGATGCTTTGAAAGGGTTGTTCTTGCTGTGGCCCCTTCTTCCCCCATTACCCCCCTCTCTCTCTCCCTGCTTCCTGATCCTGCCATGAGCTGGGTAGCTTTCTCCCACACAACCCTTCCCCCATGATGTGCTACCTCACCTTGGGCCCAGATCAGTGTAATCAGCTATCTATGGACTGAGATCTCTGAAACTATGAACCCCAAATAAACTTTTCCTACTCTTTAAAAAAAAAAAAAAAAAAAAAAAGAGTTTAGAATAATGCCTGGAACAGAGTAAGGACTCTGTTCTTAGTTCAGTTGTTCTGATAACATTTGCTTTCCTTTTTTTTTTTTTTTTTTAGTATCAGGGATTGAATTCAGTGGTGCTTAATCATTGAGCCCCTGAGCCACACCACCAGCCCTTTTTCTTTTTTTATTTTGAGACAGGGTCCCACTGAGTTGCTTGGGGCCTGGCTAAACTACTGAGGCTGGCCTTGAATTTGTGATCCTCCTGCCTCAGCCTCCAGAGCCACTGGGATTACAGGTCTACACTGCCACACACCCGGCGTTCCATCTTAATTAATTAATGTAGTATATATAAACCATCCTTTCTTATTGTTCTAGGACTTGTCTTTCTCTGCCTGCACCTTAGATACTGGTGTTTCTCTTTACTTCTTACAGTACAACCTCTTGCAGGGCCGTGTCTTATTATCTCATCCAATGGCGTCTTTGTTCTGGAATCTTCATATCCGGATCAGACCACCGCTCTGTTCTGGATGCCACTGCCTGCCGGGGAGCATGGCTGCGGGTCACACAGCTCTTCCAACTCACCCTGCCCTCCCAGAACTCCTGCTAAAGGAACCCTCTTCCACTTCCATTGGTGATTCTGTAACCAAGGTTCACTTGATGCTTTGACTATATCCCCTGTAGCTATGAAACGTACATTTTTTTTTCTTTTCTCCAACCTTCTTCTCCTGATCTTCTGCTCCCTGCTCTTTTCCCTAACTTTTCCCCTAATCTTCTCTGATCTTCTTTTCCCTAAACTTCTCCCTGATCTTTTCCCTGATGTCTCCTTCCTGATCTCATTTTCTCCTCCCTAATCTCATTTTCTCTGAATCACCTCTAGAATCACAGCCTTTGGGACTTGATGTGTTTCTCCTTTGCTAGCAAAGCAATAAACCCTCTTTTTTTTTCTCAAAACTGTGTCCTCTTTATTGGATTGGCAACAGGGACAGGGACAGAGCTTGCAGCAACAGTTCCACTGGCAAAGACAACTCCTTCTGCATCTCAGACCAGGGCCGACCTCCAGCCAAGCCCATGAGGCAACTCAGCCCCTCTCCATCCCCAGTATGACAGGACAAGAACTGTTCTAGGGTCAGGCCCCCCAGGATCAGGGAGGGGTCTGGGTTCTGGAGTGAGGAGGATTGGGAAGCCGGGCACCTCACAGGGAAGCTCTGTCAGGAAATGTCCAGGTAAATTTGGGGAAGGTGGGGGATGGTGGCCTCTAATTCTCTAGCGTTCCTAGGTGCTTACAGGAACCCTTCTGTTGCAATCCCTCCTTGAAGGGAAGGTGGCCCCAAGTGTCCCAGGCCACCTTGGAGAGATAATGGAAGATTATCACAGATTGTCTCAGGAAAGACTGTGAACAAGGCCAGAAAAAAAAGACAACAGCAACAATGAGAAACTCTTAAAAAATTCACACCTGGGGCTGGTTGTGGCTCAGGGGTGGGGAGCCCTTGTCCAGCAGGGGTGTGGCACTGGGCTCAATTCTCAGCACCACGTGAAAAATAAACAAATAAAAAATAAAGGTTAAATTCTTAAATACACCCACATTTTCTCCATCCTTAGGACTCTGAATGGACTTTGGAGGGAGGGACTCTTAAACCCTCAAAAATGTGCTCCTCTGGTGCTGAATCAAGCATCGCTGGTCCGTTGAGGCCAGCCTCCATTTTCTTTTTCTATTCTTTATGTGCTTTCAGAGAACAATATATATTTAATCACAAATGGCTCCCCTCTGGCAGGGGGCTCCATGTAGGTGGGTATTTTTCTTTTTAACAGGTGCTAGACGGTTCTCATGTAGCCTGGCTTAGACCAACCAATGGGAAACTCTACCCAGGATAAGGATCTAACCTTAGGGCAACATTCCGAGTTGTCCAGTGTCCAGCCCCTGCTCAGGTCTTGTTCCTCTCCTGATCCTCTCTGCCTGAAAACATCAGCCCCAGCAGCACAGCAGTCTGGAACATTTTTTCACGCACCCCTCCGGCCAGCTCAGCTCAGCTCACTGATGCTCATTCACTCTTGTGCAATGGGGCCTCCATTTTAGCTGCACGTTGGCTGAGCTACAGTTTCTCTGGAACCTGCTAGTAGAGCCTTCTCCATACCTCGTTGCACTGCTGCTGTGTTGTCATGATCTCTTGAGGTCTGTCTCTTTTAGTAGATTGTGAGGACCTTGAGGATAGAATCACCTAGAACTATTCTATGTGCCTCCAGCCTGGCTGGCATAGAGTCTAGAAAGAAGGGGGAGGAGGAAAGAGGGGCGTTAGTTTGGGTCTTCAGAGAACACACAAAGAGGAAAGAAAATTTGCAAGGAATTAATAAAAGAAAACATGTATGAGAGGAATTGCGGGGGGAGATGGAAAAGACTAGAAGATCTTTTAGGCCCGGATGTAAATGTGTCTTGTGAAGGAGGAAGAAAAAGAAGGAAGTCTGGGTGGAAGCACCTTAGACTGCAGCTCAGTCTAAGAAAGTTTTGGCAAGGCCAATGGGAAAACCTGGAACACAGATGGAGGTGAGGGAGCTTCGAGTGTCTCAGGAGCGGCCTCCCTTGGCATCTCCACTAACCTCAATCCCCGGCAGGAAGTAGGCCCATGGAGGCTGGGCCTCAGCCATGATGTAGTGACTTATGGGCTGTGGTTGGGGTTAAAGGTCAATTGCAGTTCCAACAGTTACAGATCAGAGAGGCAAATTGTCATGACCATGGAAGGAAGGAAGGGAGAGAAGGAAGAGAGAAAGATGGAGGGAGGGGAGAAGGTGCTCTGGAGAGAGGGGGGAGAAGACACCATACAGATGTGTATAACAAGCCCACAGGAAATCTGGCTTCCTGGACTTGGAGGTGGAGAAATCACAAAAGCAGAGAAGTGGAAAAGAGCCCCAGAGTTGGTGTCTGGGTTCCTGAGTGCCTCGCTGCGTGACTGGGCGACTTCACCACTCCACATGCTGTTTCCCCATCTTTAAGTCGAGCATATGGATACCTGCCCCACCTGTCTCACAGGCTTGCTGTCCTCCCTGAGGGGTCCTAACTTCAGCCCATTCACCACCAAATGTAGGAATTCAGCTTTGAGGACTCTGCAACATCACTCAGGGATACCCAGGAGTGTCCCTTGGCTTATTGGAGTTTTAGGTCTTCAGAGGGAGGTGTCCACATGGAGTGGGCACAGGGGGACCTAGCAACATGTTCCGATCCAGCTGGCTGCTCATCTGTCTGACTTTCAGTAGGTGATTGTTGAGGATTGGATGGGAGGGGTCCCCCCAAAGCTCACGTGAGACTATGCAAGAAGGTTCAGAGGAAAAATAATTGGGTTGTGAGAGCCTTAACTCAATCAGTGAATTGCTCTCTGATGGGATGAACTGAGTGGTCACTGGAGGCAGGTGGGTGTGGCTGGAGGAGGGGGGCATTGGGGGCATGCCTCTGGGGTATATGTTTTGTTCCTGGAGAGTGGAATCTCTCTCTGCTTCCTGATCACCATGTGAGCTGCTTCCCTCCACCACACTCTTCCACCATGAAGTCCTGCCTCACCTCAAGCCCCTACAATTGTGCTGGTTGGGTCTTTTAGTCGCAGCAGCAAAAGAGCTGACTCAAACAGTGAGCTTCAGGTATGGATGGAGTAAGGTGCCCCTCTGCCAAACAAAATTAGAAATTTCCAGCCCGACCCCTGACCTACTGAATCAGAAACTCCGGGGAAGGGACCTAGGGATTTTATTTTTTAAAGGTCCCAGATGTATAAAAAAGAAAAGTCTAAACATGCAGCCGGAAATAACCACAGTCCCTCGAGAGCTGATCTCACTAACCCAGACCCAAAATGCACCACCAAGCCCCTCCGGCTGCTCACACAGCTCCACACTTGTGACTGACTTGCTGGCTTGCTTGGTACGGTTTTCTCATGTCACTCTTCATTGTCTACATTAGGAAGTGAATTCAGGAGAGATCCTCAACTAGAAAACTCATCTGACCGCCCAACTCTGTCTTTCCATCTGGGGATTATAAAACTGTCCTTGATAAGCGGGGAGACACTCAACTGACTTCCTCCAAAGCGTGATTTGTGATCTCCTGGTTCTGATCATATCTGTGTTTACAATGGCTTCTCAGGACCACCCAAGATGTTGGATGACAGTTTCAGAAACCAGTTAGAGCCAAGATTATTGAATTCACTGCATGCACAGTCAAAAAATCCACTCGGGCAGACGTAACTATACCCGTTCTTGTGAATTCCTAAGCTCTCCAAGAATAGAGACTGGTGTTTGTGGACCTCCGTGTTTCCTGTCTTGTCTAGTTCTTGACACACAGGAAGTATTTAATAGATGTCTGTTAGTAAAACTTATGCTTTGGCTCTTTTTTTGGTACCAGGGATTGAACCAAGGGGCGCCTAACCACTGAGCCTCATCCCCTGCCAATTTTCCTATTTTATTTAGAGACAGGGTCTCACTGAGTTGCTTAGGGCCTCACTTAATTGCTGAGGCTGGCCTTCAACGAGAGCCTCCAGAGCCAAGCCAGTGGGATGACAGGTGTGTTCCACTGTGCCCAGCTATGCTTTGGCTCTTAAGTGGCCCCCAAAGGTCCATGCATTAAAAGCTTGGTCCCCAGCCTGTGGTGCTGCCAGGAGGTGGTGGAACCTTGTGGAGATGGGGCCTACTGGAAGGACATAGGTCACTGGGGGTGTGGCCTTAAAGGAGATATTGGGAGTTGGTTCCTGTCTCTGTCCCTTTACTTCCTGCCTGCCAAGAAATGAGCAGCGTCGCTATACCACTCACTTCCTGCCACAGTGTTCTGCCTCACCACGAGCTCAGAGCAACAGGGCCAAGTGACCGTGGACTGAAACCTCTGAAACCAGAAGCCAATCCTTTTGTCTTTTAACTTCTTTGTGTGGCCCAATGCCCCATGCAGCACGCCTATAATCCCAGCAGCTCAGGAGGCTGAGGCAAGAGGATCACAAGTTCAAAGCCAGCCTCAGCAACTTAGCAATGCTCTAAGCAACTCAGCGAGACCCTGTCTCTAAATAAATACAAAATAGGGCTGGGAATGGGGCTCAGTGGTCAAGTTCCCCTGAGTTCAATCCCTGGTACCAAAAAAAAAGGTTCTTTGTCTAAAATATTTTTTCATAGTGACAAAAAGCTCACGAACACAATAAATGAACATTTAGTTCCTGTGACTCAATGCTGTGTACCTGCCACGATACAGATACAGGAGCCACACAGCTTGTGAGCTTTGTTTTGTGTTTCTTTGGCTTTGATTTAGTTGCAGAGGTATTTCATGTACCTGGTAACCTGTTAAACAAGGAAGAGGACATTTTGAATACACTTTACCTCCCCACTCTAATCCCACCACCGAGATCACCAGTGTCAAGTTGGTTCATTATTCTTCCACATCACTTTTTGTGATGTTCAAATAAAAATACAAATACGGGGCTGGGGTTGTGGCTCAGAGGTAGAGCTCTCCCCTAGCATGTGCGAGGCCCTGGGTTCGATCCTCAGCACCACGTAAAAATAAATAAAATAAAGGTATTGTGTTCATCCAAAACTAAAAAAAATATATTTTTAAAAATATACAAAAACTTGTGTATCCATCAGGGTTCTCTAGAGAAATAGAACTAATGTGAGGCATGTGGGTGTGGGTGTATGTGAAGAGAGAGACGGAGAAACAAACTTGTTTTGTTTTATTTTGGGACCAGGGATTGAACTCAGGGGTGCTTAACCACTAAGCCACCTCTGCAGCCCTTTTTTATATTTTATTTAGAGACAGGGTCTCACTGAGTTGCTTAGGGCCTCACTAAGTTGAGGAGGCTGGCCTTGAACTTGTGAACCTCCTGCCTCAGCCTTCGGAGCTTCTGGGATTACAGGAATGTGAAGTGTTTGGGGGGTTTTTTTGTTTGTTTGTTTTGGTTTTTGGGTTTTTTTTTTTAGATTTTGTTTTTTAGAGCAGTTCTAGGTTTACAATAATATGAGCAGAAAATACAGAGACTTCTCATATATCCTCTGCCCCAACATTTGCATAAATTCCCCAATTATCAATATGCCTAAAGTGGTATATTTGTTACTATTGATGAACCCACGTTGCCATTGTTTACATTCATCCATAGTTTACGTTAGGGTTTACTCTTGATATCCATTCCATGTGTTTCAGGCAAATGTAGAGTGACATGTATCTGCCATGATAGTATCATACACAGAAGTTTCGCTGCCCATTCATCCCTTCGTTCCCAACCCCTGGCAATCACTGCCCCTTTCACTATCTGTATACTTTTGACTTTTTCATACAGTTGGAATCACACAATATATAGCCTTTTCAGATTGGCTTCCTTCACTTAGTAATATATATTTAAATTTCTTCTATGCCTTTCCATGACTGGATAGCTCATTTCTTTTCAGTACTGAACAATATTCCATTGATTCGATGTATCATAGTTTATCCACTCACCTACTGAAGGACATCTTGCTTTTTCCCAAGCTTTGGCAATTATGAATAAAATTGCTGTAAACATCTGTGTGCTGGTTTACGTGGAAATGAGTTTTCAATTCTTTCCAATAAATACCAGAGTCTCATTGCTGAATCATAAGGTAAGAGTATATACATATATATGATTTTTTTTTTTTTGGTACTGGGGATTGAACTCAGGGGCACTTGAACACTGAGTCACATCCCCAGCCGAATTTTGTATTTTATTTAAAAACAAAGTCTCACTGAGCTGCTTAGCACCTCGCTTTTGCTGAGGCTGGCTTCAAACTCTCCATCCTCCTGCCTCAGCCTCCCAAGCTGCTGGGACTATAGGCATGCACCACCACACCCAGCTCATGTCGCAACCCTGAGTCAAGATTCTCCAGGGCAGGCTGGTGAAAGTGGAAACTCAGGCAGGGTTTTAGGGTTGTGGTGTTGAGGTCAGTTTCTCCCACTTCAGAGAAACTCAGCCATTGCTTTTAAGACGTTCAGCTGAGCGGATAAATACTACCCTCATCATGGAGGTTAATCTGCTTCATTCAAAATTTACTGGTATGTATTATTTAGTCACTTCTAAAACAAAAATATCCACAGTAATATCTAGACCGATATTTGAGCAGACAGCCCGGCACAATAGTCTGGCTAAATTGGTAAATAAAATTAACTATCACAGCATATAAACCTATTATAGGATTTTTAAATTTGTTTTTTACACAAGTGAAATTATGCATATACTTTTCTGTACAACTTGCTTAATAACATAACATATCATATTATTAAAAATAATATGTCACACTTAGCTCTTCAGGCTAATCCTATAAGGAAATTCAGATTTCCTCATAAAACTCCTAACATAACTGGGGAAATGTAGATAGTCCCACTCCCACCGAAGTGAGGGCTACCTTGAACAGAAATTTAGAATCTGTTTTCAGTGGCACTGGCCTATCTCTCTGTCATTTCTTTTCTGATAGATGTTTGTGATTTTCACTGTGGGCTGGAGGTGAGGCAGGACATCATGGAGGAAGAGTGTGGCAGAGGGAAGCAGCTCACATGGTGATCAGACAGCAGAGAGACTCCACTCTCCAGGTACAAAATACAGACCCAAAGGCATCCACCTCCTCCACCCTATTTGTATGTATATTTTGTATATTATATATATAAAACGTATGCCCTAGGGGCTCACCTCCTCTGGCCATACCCTACCCACCTTCAGCTGACACTCAGTTAATGCCACCAGGGGACTAATTCACAGATTAAATGGAGGCTCCCAGACTGGGGACATAGCTCAGTTGGTAGAGTGCTTGTCTTGCAAGCACAAGGCTCTAGGTTCAATCCCCAGCACAATCAAAAAAAAGTTGAGGCTCTCATAACCCAATCATTGTCTCATACTTGACCTTTTGAGGGACACCTCACATCTAAACCATAACAGTCATCTTGGTTTATTAAATTGGTAAGTTTTGTTTTAAAAGGAGAAGCATTCTACCCCAGTCGATCCCACATGGCAGGCTGGGGAGACAGAGGAAGTGAGCTGGCAGAGGCAGGGGACAGAGACTAGCTGAGGTGTGCAGGGGACCGAGCACAAGTAGGGACCCCAGGAAGGAGCACAGTCCAGTCCAGGTGAAGTCCTCCATAGACAAAAAGAAGTACCTTCTGACATGTGTGTTGGGGGAGGTGATCCTGTGGATGGGCTGTGACAGGGGTGTCTGGGGGGTGATTGTGGAGGTGGCCAGCTGTCGGGGCATGGCAGTGGGACAGAGCTGGCCCCCAGAGCAGGCACGCTCTTTCATGAACAGCACTGCCGTTTGTCAACACTGGGGACGATCAGAGAGAAAAGAGCCCAAACCCCAAGCAGAAGAGGACCAGATAGGCTGCCCCCAAGTCCTACTAGACATACGCAAGGAGAAGGCCACCCCAACCCCCAAACCCCACAAGTGCTGGTAGCAAAAGACCTGGGCAAGGACCACGCAGATGGTGTGCCACATGGTTTCCTTTAGTCCCTCCAGATCTACTCCGCCCTTCTCCCCCGGCTCCATGCCCCCAGAGGTGGGCCTTCCGGTCACCTTTGGCCAACAGTAAGAGATGGGGGCTGTGAGGAGAGAGTATTTATTTCCCCCAAACACCTCCTTGAGGGCTGGCTGGCTGTACCTCTGGACCAAAAGCCATAACTCCTGTTAAGAGGCCCTTTTCACAGAATTTTCTCTCTCAAGTTTCCAGTAATTGCTTCCCCCTTCTGCTCCTTCTGGCCTGTGGTTTCCCTATACCCTGCCATGCCTTTGTAAATAGTCTCTTTACCCAACTCGTCTCAATTTACCCAATCCGAGGGTGCCATCTGTTTCCTTCTAGGTGAAGCTAGGTACAGGCCTTTGAGGGGTGGGACCGTAGCTTAGTGGCTTTGCCATATTGTGATAGGGCTGATTTTTAAGTAGGGGGCCCTTTTAGGTTCCTCTCTTTCTTCAGTTCAGGAACATTGTTTGAGCTTTAAGGGATTATCATTTTCAGATAGTAATGTTCCTGAGGGGTTGATAATTTTCTTAAGATCAAAACCATCATTGAGGCCTTGAGAGGAAGAAAGGGCCCCAGGAAGAGGCAGAAGTTGAGGAGATGAGGATTTGGAACAGCACTGAAGGGAAAATTTGGATTTAAAAAAGAAAAGGCTAAGGCTCCAGAGGCCTCCACCCATCCCACAACTGTGAAACTGAAGTTTTTATTATTATTATTATTATTATTGGTACCAGGGATTGAACTCAGGGACACTTGACCACTGAGCCACATCCCAGCCCATTTTTATATTTTAGTTAGAAACAGGGTCTCACTGAGTTGCTTAGGGCCTCAGTTTCTGAGGCTGGCTTTGAACTTGCGATCCTCTGGCCTCAGCCTCCCAAACTGCTGGGATTACAGGCATGTGTCACCATGCCCCGCTAAGTCAGAAGCTCTTGGCCAGGAGGAGCTGCTAATCCAGCTAAAGAGAAACCAGAGGAAAGCAAGGGTCCAAGCCACTATGCAAGACAGAGTATACCTCTCGCCAGGTGGCACATACAGGCCAGTTACCTGCAAATTCTGCATTATGAAAATGTGCTGATAGCTAGAAGATTAGATCTGAATGGCCTTTTACCATTTTTTGGAAAGTCAAAGTGCACTATGATCATAACCATGTCCAACTGTAAATTTGCCAAAGACTGGAAAACACATGAAAATATTGTATTGGGATATTAAGGTTAGAGAAAATTTTTTTATGCAGTTGTTAATTAAATGAAATTTTTCTTATGATACATAAAAAGGAAAGGGAAAACATAAAGCAAGAATGTATATGAAATTGGGCAAGATACTTAATCGGCCTCCTTTCTCTCTTTATAATAAAGGGATAAATGGGGGCTGGGGATGTGGCTCAAGCAGTAGCGCGCTCGCCTGGCATGCGTACGGCCCGGGTTCAATCCTCAGCACCACATACAAACAAAGATGTTGTGTCCACCGAAAACTAAAAAATAAATATTAAAAATTTCTCTCTCTCTCTCTCACTCTTTCAAAAAAAAAAATAAAAAATACAAAAAAATAAAGGGATAAATGGTCTCTTCCATTCCAGCCTATTCAAGGTTTTATAAAATGTGATTCTGAACTGTTAAATTGAGTTACATAAATGTGGATAAAGACAAAAGAGAAAGAGACTGAGGTCTTGGTTATTTGAACATTTCCGTAAAACTCAAGACATAAGATTGGTTTTGTTCTTACTGAGGACTGTCCCAACTAAAGTTTTCCTTCCCCATTCCTTCCTCTGTGTCCCTTAAAGAGCTCCTCCTTGACATCACATGATGCTGATGGAAAATTCAGTCCCAGTGCCCTGCCCCCTCCTTGATCATCATTTGGGGGTCACATGATCAAAGCAGAACCTGAAATGATAAGATGTTCAAGGATGCTGCTATACTTTGTCTTCCCCATATCTGTGATAAAAAATTGTGAGATGTCCTTAACTTTCCTAAGTTCATATATGAATGCACCAGGGTGTTCATATATGTTCATATATGAATATGACCAGGGTAACTCCACATCATGGACAGCCACAAGAATGGGAAGTGATACTCTATGTATGTATGATATGTCAAAATATACTCCAGTGTTATATATCTAAAAAGAACAAATTTTTTAAAAAATTAAAATATGAAATCTGAAAAAAAATTACTCATCATACCAGAATCAAGGAAACTCAAACTGAATTTAAAAAGATAATCTGTAGATGCCAGCACTAAGGTGAAACACATGTTAAAATGATCTGACAAAGGTTTTAAATCAGCCATCATAAAAACAATTCAGTGTACAAATTAAAAACACATTTCACACAAACAAACAAAAAAATAGATACTTTCTATAAAGGAAATAGAAGCTAAAAGGAGAACCAAAGAGAAATTTTACACTGAAGAAAATATAACCAAAATAAAAGTGGGTAGACTCAATAACAGGATGGAGGAGATGGAGAAAGAATCAGTGAACTGGAAAACAAAACAATGGAAATTATCCAACCTGAACAATAGGGCAAAGGTAAACTGAAAAACTAAATAAATAGAACTTCAGGGTAGGACTTCAACAAAAGATCTAGCATTGATATAACTGAAATCTCAAAAGGAGAAGATAAAGGAAGTAGGTCTAAGAAAATATTTAAAGAAATGATGGCTGAGCAGGGTGTGGTAGTGCATACCTGTTATCCCAGCAACCCAGGAGGCTGAGGCAGGAGGATTGCAAGTTTGAGGTCAGCCTCAGCAACTTAGTGAGAACCCTGTCACAAAAGAGGGAGAGAGAGAGAAGACAAAAAGATTTTTTTAAAAAGTGGCCCCAAATTTCCTAAATATGGAAAAAGACATAAGCCTATAGATTTAGGAGGCTAAATAGGCCCCAAAGGGTAAGCCCAAAGAGATTCAAACTAAGTCACATTCAATCAAACTTCTGAAAACTAAAGACGAAGAACCAAATCTTGTAAGCAACAGGAGAAAAATGACACCTTACAACAAGGGCAAAACATTTGAATAACAGAATTTCTCATCAGCAAACAGACTAGCCAGAAGAGGCACAGTATCTTTCAAGTCCTAAAAGAAAAAAACAGTGAACCCAGATTCCTGTACCCAGTGAAAATATCCTTTGGGAATGAAAAGGAAATCAAGACATTGTCAGATGTAGGAAAATCAAGAGAATTTGTTTCCGATGGATCTACCCTAAATAATGTGTAAAGGAAGTTCACCAAACAGAAAGGAGGTGATAAAGGAAGGAAGCTGGGAACAATAGGAAGGAAGAGAGAGCATGGGAAGGAAACGATACGAGTGAATACGATCGACTTTTCTTTTCCTCTTGGGATTTGTAAAGTATGCTTGACAGTTGAAGCAAAAATTATAAAAGTGTCGGATATGGTTTTAAATGCCTCTAGAGGAAATCTTCAAGACAATTATGTTATAAATGGAGGATGGCAAGAAGACATGAATAGAGGCAAGATTTCTGCACTTCACTCAAACTAGTAAAGAGATGGCACAAGTAGACTGGGATAGTTATGTATGTAAGAGTCCTAGAGAGGCCACTGAGAAAACTACAAAGAGCAGAGCGCGGTGGTGCACGCCTGTAATCCCAGAGGCACAGGAGGCTGAGGCAGGAGGATCCCAAGTTCAAAGCCAGCCTCAGCAACTTAGCAAAGCCCTGAGCAACTCAGTGAGACCCTGTCTCTAAATAAAATATGAAAAAGGGCTGGGGATGTGGCTTCAAGGTTGAGTGCCCCCAGGTTCAAGAGGTAGTCCCACCGCCAAAATGGTTAAAATAGTAAATGCTATGTATACTTAAATACAATAAAAATGGGTGGAAACATATATAGGGCTTATATGGGGAAAACTACAAAATCAATTATATAGAGAAAATAAAGCCTTTTCAACAAACGATGCTGAGGTAATGGGACAGCCTTAGGCAGAAAGTGGGCCTCAACCTAAGTCTGAGTCACACAAAAATAACTCAAATAGATCACCAACTTAGAAAAGTAAGACGTGAAACTATAAAACTTTAAGGAGAAAAAAAGCCATAGGAGATCTTTGGCGTTTAGAAGCAGGCAAAGAGATCTGAGACTTAACACCCAAATCAAAGCCTAAGGGGAAAATTGATAAATTGAATCTCAACCAAATTAGAAACTTTTACTCTGGGAAAGATTCTGCAAAAAAAGAGGAACAGACAAGCTATGGCCATTTGCAGTGGTGTACCCCTGTAATCCCTGGGACAAGGGGGGCTGAGGCAGGAAGATCACAAGTGGGAGGCCAGCCTCAGCAACTTAGCAAGACCCTGTCTCAAATTTAAAAATATAAAGAATTGGGGAGCCGGGCTCAGTGGCACACGCCTATAATCCCAGCAGCTCCGGAGGCTGAGACAGGAGGATTTCGTGTTCAAAGCCAGCCTCAGCAACTTAGTGAAACCCTAAGCAAGACCCTGTCTCTAAATAAGATATAAAAAAGGGCTGGGGATGTGGCTCAGTGGTTAGATGCCCCTGGGTTTGATCCCAGTACCAAAATAATAATAATAATAATAATAATAATAATAATAATAATAATAATAATATTTGACAAAGGTCAGGAATCCAAAATATATAAGGAACTCTCAAAACTTAATAGTAAAAAAAAAAATCCAATTAGAAAATGGACAAAAACATGAAAAAAACATTTCACTCAAGAGGCTGTATAGATGGTAACTGAGCACATGGAGATGTTCAACATTCCTTAGCCTTTAGGGAAATGTAAGTTAAAACCACCCCTCAGAATGGCTGAAATAAAAAAGTAGTGACAACATTAAATGCTGAGGAGGATGCAGAGAAACCGGATCACTCATACCTTTCAGATGAGAATGTAACACGATACAGTCACCCTGGAAAACAGTTTGGCAGTTTCTTTACAAACTAAATATATACTTGCCATATGACTGAGCACTTGAACTCTTGGGCATTTATACAAGATAAATGAAAACTTATGTCCACACAAAAACCTGTACACACACGTTTATAGCAGATTAGCTCATAATAGCCTCGAACTGAAAACAACCCGGATGTCGTTTAACAGGTGAATGTTAAACTGTGGCATTTCCATACCATGGAATAAGAGTGATAAAAATGAGTGAGGACTGGGGTGGGGTTCAATGGTAGAGCACTTGGCTAGCATGTGGGAGGCCCTGGGTTCAATCCCAAGTACCACAAAAGAAAGACAAAACAGAAATGAGGTGTTTTTTTTGTTGTTGTTTTTTGTTTTGTACCAGGGCTTGAACCCAGGGCCATTCGACCACTGAGCCCCATCCCCAGCCCTTTTTTTTATATTTTATACAGAGACAGGGTCTCACTAAATTGCTTAGGGCCTTGCGAAATTGCTGAGACTGGCTTTGAACTCACGACCCTCCTATCTCAGCCTCCAAAGTCGCTGGGAATACAGGCATGCACCACCACTAGGAATGAGCTATTATTGCAAGCAACAACCTGGATGAATCTCCAGAGAATTAAACTGAGTGAATAAAGCTAATCTCTAAAGACTGTATGAGTCCATTTCTACCAGTTTTTTTGAAAAACATCACAGAAATAAAGTGATTGCCAGAGGTCAAGGAGTGGTGAGACAGAAGTACATATGGCCAATGTTAGGGACCCTTGAGATGATGGAAATGTTCTGCATGTACCTTGATTTTTTTTAGTGTCAATATTTTGCTTGTGATAATGTACTGAAGTTGTACAAGATGTTCCTACTGAGGAAAGGACACATGGGAATCTATACTTTCTTTTCAACTTCATGTGAATCTAGAGTTATCTTTTTTCTTTTTCTTTTTGTACCAGGGATTGAACTCGGGGGCACTTACCCACTGAGCCACATCCCCAGCCCATGTTTATATTTTGTTTAGAGACAGGGTCTCACTGAGTTGCTTTGGGCCTCGCTAAGTTGCTGAGGCTGGTTTTGAACTTGCGACCCTCCTGCTTCAGCCTCCCAAGATGCTGGGATTACAAGCATGTGCCACTGAGCCAGACTGGAATTATCTTCAAATAAAACGTGTAATTTAAAAAGAAATGAAGTGGAGGAGATCCTAAAGAGCACAAAGCCTACAAGACTAAGAAGAAAGGTATCTGATGGTGTGATTTACGGCATGGTGACACATTAGTAGCAGAGGGATTTATACGCACTCTTTGCTACCTTCTTTAAAGTCAGTCCTGGCCCCTAATATAGTCAGATGTCAGTGTTTACATATAGTTGATTTCGAGAAGATTCTTCCCCTATTATCCTCTGTCAAATTTGTAGTCATCAGTAAAGACAAGTGTTTTTTTTTTTTAATAATTTTTATTGTTTAATTTTCGGCGGACACAACATCTTTGTTGGTATGTGGTGCTGAGGATCGAACCTGGGATGCACACATGCCAGGCGAGCGCGCTACCGCTTGAGCCACACCCCCAGCCCATCACAAGTGTTTGATTCTTAGACCTAGGTATAAAGGACTTTAAAATCTTACTTGGTGAACTGTGTTTACAAAATTTAACTACAGTGACTTGTATATGAAAAGATGAATGCAGTTTTAATCTGCATCAGAGGGGAATTTTCAGCTAAAAATATCTCAATCCTGAAAGATCTTAATATTTGTCATGAGAAAACACCCATGGTCTCAGACATGGTTACAGAATAATGGTCTCCTGATGACTCACCAAATACTTCTTTTTTGGGTAAAACTAAAATCTCTAGCATTATAAGTAGATTTGCAAAAAACTAAAAAGATGAGCTTTGTCAAGTCAAAAGGTTTTTGTTTTGTTTTGTTTCTGGGCAGATTAATGGAGAAGTAAGGCCTAGCGAGGTGGAGATGGGCAGCAGACTCTTAAATGCTTTTGAAGCCTCTATCTTTCTTTGATAACTCTATGAAAGTTAGGAAATGAATTGTGTATGTGTGTGTGTGTGTGTGTGTGTGTGTGTGTGTGTGTTTTGCTGGGGTGGAACCCAGGTCCTCATGCATGCTAGGCTAGCTAGTACTGTACCTCAGTACTGAGCTACATCCCTAGTCCAGAAAATATATCTTAAGATGGGAAGGAACTGTACTATTAATTTGGTCACCCAATTCTAAAAGACTGAGTGAGAAACAAAGATTCAGGGGAGGTCTGAGGATGTAGCGCAGTTGGTAGAGTGTTTGCCTCACATGCACAAGGCCCTGGGTTCAATCCCCAGCACCAAGAACAACCAAAGGGGCTCATTCTCTGATTTAATCAGCACAATAACAGGAGAAGTGATTTTTCAGGGGAAATACATTTTGAAGACATGATCAGGAAGACACTGACATTGATGACGCATTGTGAACCCCGGGTAAGATGGAATCCTCAGATACAGACAAGAGAGAGGAGGTACCAGGAGGTGAATGGTGTGGCTGCTGGTCATGGGCTTAGTGTTTGGCCCTGGTCATCTGCAGGTTCTGAATCCTAACCCAGAAGGGCAGACCCGCCTTCATGGGTTGGCTGAGGTAGGAACACCTAATGTCTGGGTTAGGCTGCTTAAAGCCACCTGGTAAAATGATTTGCTCTTTAGAAGAGTATGGTCACTTTCAGAGATTGCCAGATAGAATATGAACTGGTACAACCTCCACAGAAGTCCATTTAGCAATATCTATCAAAAAAAATTTTTAAGTAAAGATTGGTATTTTTTTTATTTTAATTTTTGTTCTTGTTGATGGAGAGAATGCCTTTAGTTTATTTGTTTTTATGTGGTTCTGAGTGCTTCACATGCGCTAGGCAAGTGCTCCACCACTAAGCTATAGCCCCAACCCCTCTATCAAAATTTTAAGAGCATATGATCTTTGACCCAGCAATTACATTCTTAGGAATTACCCCACAGATATATTAGCAGATGTAAGAAAGAAACTCTACTATATGACATTGTCCACTTGGTCACTCACCTACTTATTCATTGATTCAATATATGTATATAGTTACTAGTAAAGATTGAGGCCAGGTGTAATCAGTGATGTATGCCTATGATCTCAGCAACTCAGGAGACTGAGGCAGGAGGATTGCAAATTTGAGGCCAGCCTCCACAACTGAGTGAGACACTGTCTCCAAATAAAAAGTAAAAAGGAGTGGGAATGTAAGTCAGTGGTAAAGTGTCCCTGGGTTTAATTCCAAGTACCACAAGAAAAGAAAAAGAAAACAAAGAAAGAACAGAAGTAACCTAAACGTCACTTACATACATTACTGTACAATGGAGTCACATGCAGCCCGAACAAAGAAGCTCTGTATGTATCAATTTGGGAAGATCTCCAATAAATTTTAAGGCACAAAAAGATCATGCTATAAGAAAAGAGTGTGGCTGGGGCTATAGCTCAGTTGGTAGAGTGCTTGCCTCACATGCACAAGGCCCTGGGTTCAATCCCCTGCACCACAAAAAAAGAGTATACATTGTATTAAAAAGAGGAGATTGAGGATGTCTATTTATATTTGTTCCTACCTGCTTTTAAAAATATCTGAAAGGGGGCTAGGGTTGTGACTCAGGGGTAGAGCGCTCATCCAGCCCATGTGAAACCCTGGGTTCGATCCTCAGCACCACATAAAACTAACTAAATAAATAAAGTTATTTAAAAAAAAAATACATGAAAGGTAGCAGTGGCTGTCTGTCAGGGGAGGGCAGGGACTGTGGGGTAAGCATTAGAGGGAGACCTTTCACTGTGTAGATACAGACAGGTGACACTTTTTATTAATATATATCTTATGTATTTATATTTATCCTGGGTATACTTTTTTTCCGTGTCGTTTTGAACTCTCAGCCAGGTAAAATGTCAACTGAACGTACTTTATAATTAAAACATTTTAAAAGAGGCTCTAGCCCAACAGAGTTAAGAACCCACGTGATGTTTGTAGCACAGCTTCTCACTGTCCTTCCCTGTGGAAACCAAGGTGGCCCTCAGACAGCCCCTCCCGCCCCCACCTTCTCCTGTTGGGATTTTGTAGCCCAAGCTCTGTCCTCTCTGGGAGCCACCAATTACCCTTCCCACCCCAGCTCCCTGGGGGAGGACCTAGGGGCTGCTTTCCCAGAGGCCACCAAAGATCCCCTCTTGCTAAGCACCAGGCCCCAGCCATCTGGGAAAACTTGAGTTCAGGTGACCCAACCGGTCCTGTCCTGCAGGTTTGAATCCCTTCAAGTAGGGCTGAGACAGCGCCAGGCGATGCCTCACGTTCTCCCTGATACCTGTCCTCTACCAGCTGCTGAATACTTCGGTTGTCACCTCTGCCCTGGCTTGCTGTCCCTCTCACTTCAGTTTCTCCCACTCCCTCCTTCCCTGGGCTTTCTCCCCTGATCAAGCCTGTTCCTTGCAGATGGCCTTCCGGTGTCAGACAGAGGCCCAGCAAGAAACAGATGGCACACTCCAATTGGGTAACTGGAGAAGAGTTTAATAAAGGACTACTCATAAAAGTATGGGCAGGGTGTAGGGAAGCCACCTGGGAGAGGGTGCGCCCTGGGGCAAGGGGAGGGTACAGAGGTAGAGAGGGCCAGGGGGAGGGGCTGCACTGAGACTTGTGATTGGTTACTGGAGGCAGACAGTTCACGGTGACTCATGAGAGACAGAACTTAGGAAATGAAAAAGCCCAACCTCAATCAACTTTCACCCTTCTGTCTCAATTTCCAAATCCAGCACAGGGCCCAAGAACTCATCCAGAGAGGTCAGCCTACAGGGCGCAAAGCATGATGGTAGGGAATGGTGGATCCAGAGGGGCAAATGGAATCTATGTAACACCCCTCCCACAACATTTATCTTTATCATGGAAAGTTTTCAAACATAAAAATGCAGACAGACTAGTAGAGTGAACTCCAAATACCTACCATACAGCTCCAACAACTATCAGCTTACAGCCAATCTCATTTTATCCGGATCCCCACTCACCCCCACTTTATCATTCTGCAGCAAATGCCAGTCATGATACCACTTCATCTGTCAATAATTCATATGCATTTCTAAAAGATATGCCAAAGAAACAATGAAATAAGAATATCACCATTTTTCAAGCCCTAATAAAGTAGTGGATCTCAGCGATGATCACCAATGGCTACTAAAGCCATCAGGTAAAAGCTTAAGGAAACAGATGAATCGGGCTGACACCACCTGATCTCACTAATCAATGTTAGCATCTCTACAGGTAAGACAACACACTACCACCTCTTGATGTGTTGTAGTGGAAAGTAGAGAGCACTGCCTACTAAAGATCTTTCCCTATAAAAACTTTAATTTAGCCGGGCACAGTGGTGCATGCCTATAATCCCAGTGGGCTCAGGAGGCTGAGGCAGGAGGATTGCAAATTTGAGGCCAGCCTCAGCAATTTAGGGAAGCCCTAAGGAACTCATTGAGACCCTGTCTCTAAATAAGATACAAAAAAAGGGATGGGGATGTGGCTCAGTGGTTAAGCACCACTGGGTTCAATCCCTCATATCAACAAACAAACAAACAAAAAAAACACTTTAGTAAAGCTTTGCAACTATTCATTTTTAGGAAACATAGAGAATACAGAGAGATTGCAGAAGCAATTAACCAAATCCAGACTGTAAGACAATGATATTGTTTTTCCAATAAATCAATGGTATAGGAAGAAAAAGGAGATATGGCTATTATAGAACAAAAGGAACTTAACTATTATGACTGAATACATTATACGAGCCTTGTTTGGATCCTGAAAAAAATGATATCTTTGTGATAATCAGGGACTCTATGGATATATCCTAGGATGAGATGATATTAAGAAATTATTAGCCAGGTGTGGAGGTACATGTCTGTAATCTCAGTGACTTGGAAGGTTGAGGCAGGAGGATGACAATCTTGAGGCCAGCCTCAGCCATTTGGTAAGACCCTGTCTCAAAATAAAAAATAAAAAAGACTGGAGATGTAGTTCAATGGCACACCACCTCTGGGTTCAATCCCTAATACCATACCACAAAAAAAGAAAAAGAAATTATTGTTTATTTTAAAAAGAGTAATAGTGGTATAGTGTTTATGTTATTCTCAGTGTCCTTATTAGGTAGAGGTGTTTACTGAAACACTTATGGATAAAATAATATGGTCTGGGTTTTGCTTTAAATTCAACAAAAAAATATTGGGAACATGGCTCAGTGAGACCCTGTCTCTAAATAAGATACAAAATAGGGCTGGGGATGTGGCTCTGTAGTTGAGTGCCCCTGAGTGCAATTCCTGGTACCTGCCCCCCTCCCCCAAAAAATATACTGGGAGATGGATTAAATGAAACGAGATTAGCGAATGTTGGTAATTATTGAAGCTTAGTGACGAGTGCATGGGGTTATTATCCTAGCATGTGTGTGTGTGTGTGTGTGTGTGTGTGTGTGTATATATATATATATATATATATATATATATATATATATATTTAAATTTTTCCATAATCAAGTTTTCGAAAATAAATATTCCTTAAAGATGAGGAAAGACCAAGGAAGTGTCACAGATTTGAGTAGACTAAGGTGATACGGACTAAATGCAATGTTGCATCCTGGGTCAGAGCTTGAAAGGGTAAAGGAGGAAATCCAAATAAAGTCTATAGTTCAGTTAAAAGGATTGTATCATGGGGTTGGGGTTGTAGCTCAGCGGTGGATCACTCGCCTCATACTTATGAGGGCCTGGGTTCGATTCTCAGCACCACATAAAAATAAATAAATAAAAATAAGGGTATTGTGTCCAACTACAACTAAAAAATAAATATTTTTAAAAAAGTATTGTATCAGCCAGGCACCTGTAATCCCAGTGTCTCAAGAGGCTGAGGCAGGAGGATCACCAGTCCAAAGCCAGCCTCAGCAACTTTGTGAGGCCCCAAGCAACTTAGCAAGACCCTGTCTCTAAAATATGTAAAAAGGGCTGGAGATGCGGCTCAATGGTTGAGCACCCCTGGATTCAACCCCTGGTACAAAAAAAAATCAATGGTATCAATAATATCAACAGGCTAATGAAGAAAAAAACACATGATCATATCAAATGATACAGAAAATCACGTGGCAAAAATCAACAGCCATCCATGAGAAAACAAAAAACTCTCAAGCAGACCAATAGCACAAAGAAACTTTCTCAAACTAATAAAAGGCATATACAAAACCAAAAATCAAAAAACTTACAGCAAACATCATTATTAATGATGAGAGAGTGAATGCTTTCCTTTTAAGGTTGCAAACAGGCAAAGGAATACACTTTCACTCTTATCAAATTTCCTACTGGAAGTTCTAGACGGTGCAATAAGGCAAGAAAAATAAATAAAAGGCATACATGTTGTAAAGCATGAAATAAAACTGTCCTTATTCACAGACAACATATTGGTCTATGGAAAAAAATTTCAAGAAATTCACACAAAAAATCTAAAACTAATAAGGGAGTTCAGCAAGGTCGCAGGATACAAGGTCAACACACAATATTTCTATATACTGTACCAACAATTTGGCAATCAAGTTCACATATACTAGCAATTTGGAAAGCAAAGTTTAAAAAGAATATCATTTACATAATTTCAAAAGATGAAATATCTTGGCATAAATTTAACAAATTATGTATAGGATCAGTATACTAAAAACTATAAAAACCTGAGACATTTGGGCTGGGGTTGTGGCTCAGTGGTAGAGCACTTGCTTAGCGTATGTGAGGTCCTGGGTTCGATCCTCACCACTGCATAAAAAATAAAATAAAGATATTGTGTCCACCTACAACAAAAAAATAAATATTAAAAAAAAAAACTGAGACATTTAACACAAAGCCATTTCATTTACTCCACAATGATGCCCAGGAGTGTCCTAAGCCACAGAGGAACTTTAGGGCAGCGGAGTCTCTTTGTGTACAAATTCATAACATCTTAAAAAAAAAAAAAAAAAGTTAAACCAGTTTCTCTTGTACAAGACTTTTCAGAGCCTTTCGTATGTTAACATGTACTATGAATCTAGGAAACAACAAAATCCTCTTCTCTTAGTGAATTATAGGACATGTACCCCGAAGACACGGAGATGCTGTTAGCAGGGCAGGGGGTCTCCAGCTCGGAGGATTCCGCGGGTGTGGACATTTGTTATGAGCTGCGCCCTTTGGGGCTGGTGGCTAAGGAGGAGGGAAGCAGCCCTAGGTGGCCAAGGACACTAGAGATTTCTCAGTGTGGGAATCGGCCCCCTCCTGCCCCCAGGCTGGACCACCTGGGCAAAGGCCCACCAGCCCCCCCACGGCCAGCACTCAGGGCCTCTGTGGAGTGAGGACCGGGCTGCCAGATCCCACCCTAGGCACCCCAACAAGCCAGCTCTTTTCAGGGCTCAGTGGAAATGAGCAGAGGTGGACTGTTTTGTGAGCTGCAGGATCAGCAGCTTTGGGGACCCCGGCCACCAGGGTGGCTTTGCAGGCTTCCTCCTGGGGCTGGCTCTGGGCTGCGGATGTGGCTCAGTGGTAGAGTGCTTGCCTAGTGTGCGTGCAGGAGGCCCGGGTTCCATCCCCAGCACTGCCAGAAATATAAAAATATAAACTGATGGAAATAGTCAAAGATGTAAATAGTGGAGATACATGCTATCTTCATGAATTGGAGGACTTGACCTGTCAGTCCCCAAAAGATGATCTGTTATAATTCCAACAAAAATCCAGCAGAATCTTTCTTTTTTTTTTTTTTTAATTCATTGTTTGAATATGACACAATTACTTATTCCTTTATTTATTGATGAAGAGTTTATTTATTTAGTATGTGGTGCCGGGGATTGAACCCAGGGCCATGTGCATGGGAGGCAAGCACTCTACCAACTGAGCTATATCCCCAGCCCCCTCCAGCAGAATCTTTCTTTCTTTTTATTTTTGGTACCAGGGATTGAACCCAGGGGTGCTTAACCACTGAGCCACACCCTCAGCCCTTTTTTTTTTTTTTTTTTTTTTTTTAGAGACAGGGTCTCACTGAGTTGCTTAGGGCCTCTCTAAGTTGCTGAGGCTGGCTTTGAAAATTTAGTATCCTCCTTCCTCAGCCTCCAGAGCTGTTGGGATTATAGGTGTGCGCACCTGGCTTTTTTTTTTTAGATCTAAACAACCTGATTCTAAAGTAAAAAGGGAATGAAACTAGGGTAGCTAAAGCAATTTTGAAAAAGAAGAATAATGTCACAGGAACCACAATACCTGTTTTTAAGACTTACTATATAGTTATAGTAATATAGTTACTATGTAATAAAGTAACTGTACCTCACCAAACTTTAAAACTTTTTCTCTATGAAAGAGCCTGTTAAGAGGATAAAAGGGGGCTGAGGTTGTGGCTCAGTGGTAGAGTGCTTGCCTTGCACATGCGAGGCACTGGTTCAATCCTCAGCACCACATAAAAATAAATAAAATAAAGATTAAAAAAAAGAGGATAAAAGGACAAGTTATAGACAGTAGAAACTATTTGCAAACCACATATCTGATAAAGGATTCCTATCTAGGACATATAAAGAACACTCAAAGCAGTATTTAAAAAAAAAAGAAAGAAAGAAAGAAAAAGAAAGAGAAAAAGGAAAAATATATATATATAATCAGCCTTTTACGCAAGAAGATATATGGAGCCAGGTGTGGTGGTGGCACATGCCTGTAATCCCAGTGTCTTGGAGGCTAAGGCAGGAAGACCACAAGCTCAAAGCAAGCCTCAGCAACTTAGTGAACAACTAAGCAAATCAGCAAGACCCTATGTCTAAATAAATATAAAAAGGGTTTGGGATGTGGCTCAGCGGTTAAGTACCCCTGGGTTCAATCCCTGGTACCAGGTATGGATGGCAAATATACACTCAAAAGATGCTCAACATCATTTGCTATTAGGGAAGTGCGAAACAAAATCCCTCTGATTCCAGATGCTGTCAAAGATAGAGCAACTGAAATCCTCAGACATTACTGGTAAGAATGCAAGATGGTCAAGATGTTCTGGAAAACTGTGGCAGTTTCTTACAAAGTTAAGCTTATGTCGCAATAATTCCACTTCTAGCTATTTACCCTAGAGCAGGTGCCCTCGAACTAAGATAAACAGGTCAAATGAAGTCAGTTATCTACTTTTGTAGGACCCGCAGGCAGATAATGTTTTTGACATTTTCAAAGAATTATTTAAAAAAAAAATGTGACAAAGAGCATGCATGACCCACAAAGCCTAAGTATTTACTATCTGACCCTTTACAGAAAAAAAAAAAGGTCAATATCTGCTCTAAAGAAATGGAACCTTAAGTTCACACAAAAACCTGTATATGAATTTTTAAATTCTTTTGCTCTTGCTCCAATCTGGAAGCAACCCAAATGTCCTTTAATTGGTGAAGAGATAAATAAGTAGTGAGTGATATACCCCTAATAAAATGAAATTTTAATTTGAGTTTACAGTGATAATAAGAGCAAAACAGATAAGAATATGCTGGTGCCGTTCTGGGAGAAGTTTAGGCTGGATAGTAACCTCTGTCATATTGTCACCCATCACTGTAGAGATTATACTATAGAATGTGGCCTATACCAGCATGAGGAAATGCTGCAGGGGTTAGGTGGTGAATGTCAAGGGTCTAGGGGCAGATGGAGGATCATTAGACACGCCACAAATCATGTTCTTCTCTGATATCAATGCCTCTAGAATGACATTACTAATTAAGCCATTGTGTGCTTCATTGAGAATTTGGCACAGGTTAGATGAGAGGGATGAAAATCATTCCCAGGAGGAGAAATAATATTTTCAATTTTCATAACCAATGCCTAAAGTGTCACTGCAGCATAATAAGAGGCTCAGCCTTCGTGGGCAGGTGCCACAAGGAGTTGGGTTTCTCTCAGGTAAGCCTAGGGCAGGCTTCTTCGCCAGCTCAGGCACTTATGTTAATGGAGCCCTGTGGGAATGAACACTCTAGTATTACCTCCAGATGGTGGTGGTGACGAAGAATAACTCTAATCCCTCTTTGCCCAATTAAGGAGTTCCCAGACAGGTCTTGCCAACCAACATGATATTGGCTTTCTTTGCCATCCAAGGGAGTCTTTGCCATCTCTTCACCTAGACTCTCAGAGTCCATTTTACTTTAAAAAAATGTTTTTTAATTTGTTCTTTTTACAGGACAGTAGAATGTATTTTGACATATCATATATACATGGAGTATCACTTCCCATTCTTGTGGTTGCACATGACGTGGAGTTTCACTGGTCGTGTATTCATATATGAACATAGGAAAGTTCTGTCCAATTCATTCTACTGTCTTTTGGAGTCCATTTTTAAGTTAATTGATGCAAGAACCAAAAAAAGGAAAACACCAATCATACATCTCGAAATCCATCGTCCACTCTTTCCAACATGCCTGAATCACTATAAGAATCAAGAGAAGAAAATGCAGATATTTTTTCTGACAACCAGCTAACTGCAAGGGAGGCTGGGAAATGTAGTCTGGGAATGCTCCAACAAGAAAAGGTAGGAGGTTTGGTGAACCTTTGTCACAAGCAAGTGGGTGGTAATGGAGGTTGAATTGGAGAGAAACCCCTTGAATACTTTTCCCCAGAGAGTGTTAATTAAATGATAAATATTATCCTAGGATGAATCAATGCTAAGACAGTTTGGAGGGAAAAGGTTTATTGGTAGATAATGCATGTGAGAAGGAAAAGAGGAAGAATTGCAGGCTGGGTAGGATCAGCCTCAGACTGCCATGCAGATTTGGCCAAGTCTCAGCAAAAAAAAAAAAAGAGAGAGAGAGAGAGAGAGCGCTCCCCGACAAAGACTGCTTATTTGAAGAGTTCACATTGTGTGGCCATGGCCAGGCCCTTGTTCCCACAAGATAACCAGTCCTTGCCTGGGGGCTACCAAGGAAGAGCATGGCTTTGGCTCAAAAGCTGAGGTAGAGTGATATCAGCAAAATGGTGGAAACAGGAAGCCCCACATCCTCCTTCCTCTCACAGGGCCACACTGATTTCACAATACACACACCAATACCTTCTGTGAGAAATCCAGAAACAAACGAAGAAGCTGATGCACCCTGGTGAGTGTGAAACCAGGCACATGGAAGTGAACAGGAGAATTCATGGCACCCTCTCCCCCTAGTCCCTCTCCCCAGCACACTGCCACATGATTGTGAGGAAACTCAGCTTGGGGCTTCTCCCTGTGGAGAAAGAGATGACTGGACAGATGTCAAACATTCTGACTTTTCTGGGGTCAGGGGCTGCCTGAGGGACTGGCTTGGAACTTGCCTGTATCACTGTGCTGACAGGATTCAGCATGCCTTAGATGCCTGAGGGCTGCTGGGACAAGAAAAAGCTGGACAGCGGGCAGTTGCTGTGGAGGAGCCCCCTCCCCACAACATGGCCTACAAGGGCCAATAAAGCTCTGTGTCCTCTTCCTCAGGGGAATGAAAAAGGTGGAGGGAGTTCAGCATTATCATTTTTCAGGCGCTGCCTGAAGGACTAATTTCTGTTTTGCCTGTTTCAGAGCAAGAACAGGACCCAGCATACTCTAGGTGCCTGAGGGCTTCTGAGAACAAAATAGAGCTGGGTGGTATGCAGTGGATCCAGAGGACCCGCAGGAAGGCACACACAGGCCTACACTGCACACCAGAGGCCTACGCTGCGCACACAGGCCTACACTGCTCACTGGCTTCTCCTTCTATGGGGAAAGAGAAGAAAGAGTCTGGTGTTCCAGTTTGGGGAGGGACCTGGTTTCTGTCTTGTTTCTCCCAGAACATGGTCAGGAGTCAGCATATTCTAGTTGCCCGGGGGCTTCTGGGAAGGAAAGAAGAACAGTGTGGTAGGCTGCTGCTCCTGAGGGCCACACAGAGGCTGCAGGCCAAAAAGATGGAAAAGATACTCTGTACAAATGGTACACAACAGAAAGGAGGGGTGTCAAATTTATACCAGAGAAAATGGACTGTAAGTCAAAAACTATCACAAGACACAAAGAAAGACATTCTGTAATGATAATAGGGTCCATGCACCAGGAAGATAAATGCAGCTAACATCAAAACACCTAAATATACAAAACAAACACTGATGCAACTTGAGGGAGAAATTGATAACAACACAGTAATACTAAGTGATTTCAATGTCCCACTTTCACTAACGCATAGAACATCCAGACAGAAAATTAATCATAATTTTAACAATTATTAATAATAATTAATAACTTGAACAGCACTATAGACCAAATGGAACTAACAGATATATACTGAATATTCCACCCAACAGCAAAATAATACACATTCTTCTCAAGCACACACAACATTCTCCAGGATGGATCACATGTTAGGTCAACAAATGAATCTTCACAAATTTAAGATGGAATTCATACCAAACATCTTTTCAGACCACAGTGGAATGAAACTAGGAATCAATAGCAGAAAGAAAACAGGGAAATTCACAAATATGCGGGAATTAAATAGCATACTCTTGAACAACTGATGGGTCAAAGACAAAATCAAAAGAAAAATCAGAAAATACCTTGAAACAAAATGAAAAGGTCAGGAGCTGGAGGTACAGATCGGTGGGAGGGCACGTGGGTAGCATGTACAAGGCCCTAGGTTCCATCCCCAGCACTGGAAAGAGACAGACAGGAAAGGAAGGAAGGAAAGATGGAAGGGAGGGAGGGAGGGAGGGGAGGAGGGAGGGAGGGAGGCAAGCTCAGGAACAGATGGCTTTTGCTGATGGACGCCACCAAATATTTGAAGCAGAATTAACATCAGTCTTTCTCAAACTTAAAAAAAAAAAAAAAAGGAAGAGTCAGGAACACTTCCAAATTCATTTTATGAGGCCAGCACTGCCTTGATACTGAAGCCATAAGATGGCACACGAAAATAAAATTTCAGGCTAATATCTGTGATGAGCATAGATGCAAGATCCTCACCAAAATATTAGCAGAAAATTCAAAAGCACATTAAAATGATCATATACCATGAACCAGTGGGACTTAGCCCTGGAATGAAAGGACAAGACACAAATAGGAAAGGAAAATGAAAGATTCAAGACACAAATATTAATGTCATACACCACATGGACACAACAAAGAATACAAATCACATGATGGTCTTAACAGATGCAGAAAAGCATTTGACAAAATTAAATAGCTTTTCATGATAGAAACACTTGGTAGAAGGAAATTACCTCATCATAATAAAAAGCATAGATGTTAGCCCATACACAACAGCGAGAAACTATAAGCTGTTCCTTTAAGATCTAAAACAAGGCAAAGATGTCCACTTTCACCACTTCTATTCAATATAGTACTAGAAGTCCTAGCCAGAGGATTTAGACAAGAAAAGGAAATAAAAGGCATACACATTAGAAAGGGAGAATTATATTTATCCCTGTTTACAGATGATATGATGTTCTATGTAGAACACTCTAGAGATTACATATGTACACACACACACACACACACACTGTTTATAACTAGTAAATGAATACAGTAAAAGTTCAGGTTACAAAATCATGTTTCTGTACAATAACAATTAATAATTTTAAAATGCAATTAAGAAAACAATTCCATTTATAATAGCATCAAAAAGAAGAAAATACTTTGGAATAAACTTAACCAAAGAGGTGAAAGACATATACACAGAAAACTATAAAACATTGCTGGAAGAAATTAAAGAGTTGAAACATGGAAAGACATCCTGTGTTCATGGATTGGAAGATATTCTATTGTTAAACTCTCCATACTACCCAAAGTAATTTACAGATTCAATACGACTCCTATCAAAGTTCCAGGAGTATTTTGTGCAGAAATAGAAAAAAAAATCACATAGAAAAAAATTCCAATGTAACCACAAAGGATTTTAAATAGCTAAAACAATATCAAGTAAGAAGAACGAAGTTAGAGGCCTTATACTGCCCTATTTCAAAACATATTAAGCTACAGTCATCAGAACAGCATGGTACTGGCATAAAGACAGACATATAGACCAGTGGAATTGAATAGAGCCCAGAAATAAACCAATGCATATATAGTCAACTGATCTTCAACAAGAGGACCCAAATATATGATGAGGAAAAGAGAATTTCTTCTATAAATGGTTCTGGCAAAAGTGGACATTCACATACAAAAGAATAACTTTGACCTTTATCTTACACCATACACAAAAGTCAATGCAAAATAGAATAAAGATGTAAACATAAGACCTAAAACTACAAAAATCCTAAAAGGAAAGATAGGGGAAAACTTTGTCACCTTGATCTTGGCAATGATTTCTTGGATATGAAACCAAAAATAAACAAGCAGGACTACATCAAACTAAAAAGCTTTTGCTCAAAAAAGGAAATGATCAGCAGAGCAAAAAGGTAACTTATGGAGTGAAAGAAAATATTTTCAAACTATATATCTGATAAGAGTTTAATTTCGGAGCCAGGCCTTGGTGGCGCATGACTGTAATCCCAGCCATTCGGGAGTGGGAGGCAAGAGGATTTCAAGTTCAAAGCCAGCCTCAGCAACAGCAAGGCCCTAAGCAACTCAGTGAGACCCTGTCTGGAAATAAGAAATACAAAATAGGGCTGGGATGTGGCTCAGTGACTGAGTGCCCTTGGGTTCAATCCCTGGTACCCAAAAACAACAACAAAAAAAGTTTAATTTCGAGGGGGCGTGCTGAGGTTGTGGCTCAGTGGTAGAGCGCTCACCTAGCACATGCAAAGCGCTGGGTTTCTTCAGCACCACGTAAAATAAATAAATAAAATAAAGGTATTATGTCCAACTACAACTAAAAAAAAAAAGAGAGAGAGAGTTTAATTTCCAAAACCTTAACAACTCAATAGAAAAAAAAAAAGATTATACAATGGACAAGAACTTGATAGATATTTTTCAAAAGAAGACATACAAATAATTAACAGGCTTAGGAAAAGATGGTCAAAAATCGAGAATCATCAGGGAAATGCAAATGAATACCGCAATGAGATGCAGACATCATGGTACACACTTGCAATGCCAGCTACTCTGGAGACTGAGGCAGGAGGATTACAGGTTTGAAGTCAACCTCAGCAACTTAGAGACCCTATCTCAAAAGAAAAAATCAAAAAAGGCTCAGGATGTATCTCAATGGTGGAACTCCCCTGGGTTTGATCCCTAGTACTACAAAAAAAAAAAAAAAAAAAAAAAAAAAGGAGGAGGAGGAGGAGGAAAACTATATTGAGATGTCATCTCACACCTGTTAGGATGATCATGATTTAAAAAAACAAAAGAAATAAAAACCAGAAAATAGTATTAGTGTTTTAGTCAGCTTTTGCATCATTTTAATCAAAATATTTGCTATATATTTGTTGTCACCAGTACTGGATTTTGTTTGTTCCTTTATTTTTCCTGCTTAATTTCAAAGATACAGTGCAGTTACTTTAGGGGAGAGGAAGGCTTATCCTTTTTTTTTTTTTTTTAACATACATGACAATAGTGCAATACAGTACACTCACTATTACCCATATACAGCATAATTTTTCATAACTCTGTATATAAAGTATGTTCATGTCAAATTATGCCATTATACATGTTCTCTCTCTCTCTCTCTCTTTTTTTTTTTTTTTTTTTGCACTACAATTCTTAAGATAAGTCTTCCCTTTTTTTGACAGTGCTGGTGCTGAGGATCAAACCCAGGTCTTGTGCATGCAAAGTAAGCACTCTACCAACTAAGCTATATCCCCAGCAAGCTTATTTGGTAGAGTGCTTGCCTTGCATGCACAAGACCTGGGTTTGATCCTCAGCACCAGCACTGCCAAAAAAAAAAAAAAAGGAAGGCTTATCTTAAAAAATCAGTACTAAGGGACTGGGGCTGTGTCTCAGTACTAGAGTGCTTGCCTAGCAAGTGGGACGCACTGGGTTTAATCCTCAGCACCACGAAAAGTAAACAAACAAGGGCTAGTTACATAGCTCAGTCAGTGCAGAGCTTGCCTCACATGCACAAGGCCTCTGGGTTCAATCCCCACCACCACACACACACAAAAAAAATGTAAATAAAATAAAGGTATCATGTGCAATCTACAAACTAAAAGTATTTTTTTTAAAAAAAGAGCACTAAATATATTTGGAATAGCAGAAGGTTAAGTAATTTCTTATGTATAGTTGAACTAAAGCAGTACTTCATCACTGAAAGGATTTTTCTTTTTTTATTATTTTTATTGTTTTATTTGTTCTTTTTAGATATTCCTGACAATAGAGTGTATCTTGGCATATCATACACACATGGAATATAACTTCCCATTCTCGAGGTTGTACATAATGTGGAGTTTCACTGGTCGTGTATTCATATATGAGAATAGGAAAGTAATGTCCGATTCATTCTAGTTTCTAAAAGGATTTTTCTTATCACTAAATTGAATTTGGCAATTATTGCAAAAAAAAAAAAAAAGAAAAGAAAAGAAAGAAAGAACTTAAGAGGGTAGGTCTCAGATTGTATGTTTTTTTAACTATAATTTTAAAAAGCTAAGGCAGAACCTAAAGGCATTAACAGCTGAAGCTTTTAGCTAACTTGGTTCTTTGCAGGTCTCCTCTTGAAGACCAGGGTAGCGTACCTCCATAGCTGCTGCTTGATATTTTGGGGAACAATTACTGGAATAAAGTTATCAAATGATAGTGACATATCTGCAGCTGATTCATAAGACAAACATTAGTTCTCATTATAGACAACTAGGAGTTTGAGAACTATCCTGATGTCTAGAATAGAGCTGGACCAAATTCAACAAGGTTAAATCTCATAAAGATAAATGAAAGCTCTTCCATTTAGGTTTATAATGGACTATAACTACTAATGGTGAAATTATTTTTCTAAGCAATAATCTGAAGCTTTCGCTTGGTTATAGGACTAAAAACAATATAAGAATATGCGTATGGATACTTATAAAGCCTAGGAAGACTATAGCCATATTAATAAAGGTACTGTGTTTAGAACAAGAAAGGTGATATCCCCTCTGGAGCTGGGTATTCTCTCCTGGGCATTACTATTTATTGATGTCTCCAATGATAATTGGGAATTTGTCTATTTCTCCCTCCAGTTTTATTGGTTTTTTGATTCACATATTTAGCTACTCTGTTATTTGCTGCATACACACATAGAAATTTATTTCTTCTTGATGCATTAACACTTTTATTATTGTGTAATGTCACTCTGTATCACTGGTAATTTTCTCTTCTCTACAGTCTCCTATATCTGATAATGAGTCACTCCTGCTTTCCTTTGAATAATGTTTGAATTATGTGGCTCTCCTCTATTTTTACCTTCAACTTACTATATCATTATATTTGAACTGTGTTTCATGTAGACAACATGTAGTTGGGTCATGTTTTTTTATCCATTCTGCCATTCCCTGTCTTTTAATTGATGTATTTAGGCCATTTAAATTTAATATAATTATTGATATGTAAAAGCTTAAGTCTGCATTTTATTTTTCATTTTCTCTCTATCCTTTGCTTTCCTTTTTCTTTTTCCTGCCTTTCTGTGGTTATTTGAGTCATTTCTAGAACTCCATTTTGATTTATCTTCAGTATTACTGAGCACATATTCTTATATATTTTTCTATTGGTTCTGCTAGATAATATTATATTTGTATACTATGTATGTAATGCATCATGAATTATGTAAGTATAACTTATTTTCTTAGTGTCATAATTTCAGCAGTCTAAATGCATCCCTTTCCCTTCCTAATTTATAATTGCCTTAAATATTTCCTCAACATACATTTAGGACTATATAAGACAACAACCTAATTTTTGCTTCAACCATCAAACATAATTGATGAAACTCAAGAGGAGAAGGAAGGTTTATTGAATTTACCCATAGTTTGCTCTTTCCTTCATTCTTCCTTCCTGATATTCCAAGATTCCTTCTTTTCTCCCAAGATTCCTTTTTATTAGGGAACTTGTTTTAGCCATTCTTTAGGATTGATCGTCTGGTAATAAATTCTCTTGGTTTTCCTTCATCTGAGAATTTTTTTTTTAATGCCCCTTCATTCCTGAAGTAGATTTTCGTTGCTTGTAAAATTCAGGGTTAACTGTTCTTTTCCTTTAGTACTTAAAAGTTCTGTGCACCTGGCGCCTGTAATCCCAGCGGCTCTGGCTCCAGAGGCTGAGGCAGGAGGATCATGAGTTCAAAGCCAGCCTTAGCAACAACGAGGTGCTAAGCAACTCAGTGAGACCCTGTCTCTAAATAAAATACAAAATGGGGCTGTGGATGGGGCTCAGTGGCTGAGTGCCCTTGAGTTCAATTCCTGGTACCCCCTCTCAAAAATAAAAGTTCTGTGCCACTTTATTCCGGCCTCCATGTTTTGCTCCCTTTGTTTCCTTTTTGTATCAGGGGTGCTTAACCACTGAGCCACACTCCCAGCCCTTTTTATTTTGAGAAAGGGTCCCACTAAATTGTTTAGGACCTCGGTAAATTGCTGAGGCTGGTTTTGGAATCGCCATCCTCCTGCCTCAGCCTCCCAAGCTGCTGGGATTACAGGCATGCGTCATTGCACCCAACAATATTTTTTCCTTGTTTTTAATTCTCAAAACTGTGATGTGTCTTTGTATGCATTTAGATTGATCCTATTTCAGGTTCACTCAGCTTTTGAACCTATACTTTTTATGTCTTGCCAAATTTAGGGAGTTTTCAGTCTCACATTTTCCCCCCACTCTCCTTTGGGACCCTGATGACTAGATATTTTTTCAGAGCCCTGTATATTGCTGAAGCCTCTATTTTTTGCTGCTGTTCTTCGGTCTTTTTTCCTTTCTATTGTTCAGATTGGTAAAATTTCTTTTTTTCTTTATTTGGTGGTGCTGGGGATTGAACCCAGGGCCTTGTGCATGTGAAGCAAGTACTCTACCAACTGAACTATACCCCCAGCCCCAGATTGGTAATTTCTATTTTTATCTTCAAGGTCATTGATTCTGTCTTCTGTCCTCTGCATTCTGCTGTTGGCCCATTCAATGTATTTTATATTTTAGTTTGTATTTTTCAGTGCTAAAGTCTCTATTCAGTTATTCTTTGTATCTTGAATTTCCTTGCTGAAATTATTTGACCTGCAAATCTCATAATTCCTATTAATATCTCAAAGGCCAGTAGAGTCCATGTGGCCCAAGAAGGAAGCGCTATTTACAGGGGACTTTGGTATTTCTCTCTCTCACAGTATATTATAAAAAGTGTTGGACACAGATGTGCTTTTCCAGAAAATGTTGAAATCCTTAACCTAGAATATGAGGCCTTTTGTCCTAGTTTGGATTCTTCCAGAAGATGAACCCAACACAAGTATAGAAGCACAATTTTGGGGGGCAAAGGGAGAGGCCACCTCAGGAAATACTAGTAGGGGAGTGGGAAAATGATACAAGGAACAGAATGAAGCTAAAAGGGGTTTATTATGGAGCAGGTTAAGGTTTGGGGCAACTGAGACTCCAAAGCACTGGAGGACTCTGGGAGGTAGTTAGAATTAGCTTTGGGGTTGGCTAAATGAACACTCCTCCCCTCCCCGACACACTGAAGACAGGAAGCCAGGGTATTTATCCTAAACTCCCTTCCATCTTTGGCAGAAGGCCACTCCCCGGATATTCACCCTCTGGCACTTCCTGCCTGTCCTGCCCACAGTGCTCACACTGAGAAGCACAGGTCCTTGCTGCAGAAGTCTGTCTTGTGCTGGAAGGGAGTGCCAAGGGAATATGAATGGGTCAATGTTAGGATCTGCCACATCTTTGAATTTTAAGTGTGTTTTTCCTAGTCTCTTCTTGGCTCCAGTGTAGTTAAATATACAACCCTGCTAGTAAAATATTTTTGAAGATACTGAAACAAGCTATTGATTTTGATTTTGATTTTTTTTTTAAGTCCAAAAAGCCAACTGAGAACAACCAAGTTGGTTGCAGTAAGATGGGCCAGGCAAAGGGGAATGAAGGGAAGGGGCATGGGAATAGGAAAGACAGTGGAATGAACTAGAGAGAACTCTCCTCTGTTCATATATGAATACACGACCAGTGAAACTCCACATCATGCAGAACCACAAGAATGGGAAGTGATACTCCAAGTATGTGTGTCAAAATACACTCTACTGTCATGTTTATCTAAAAAGAACAAATTTAAAAAAAATTTTTTTTAAGTAATAAACAACACCTTCTCTTCTTATAGAGAGGTTAATCAGGAAATGAAAAGTCTTCAGACAAACATGCTTAGTCTCAAGTTTTAAAAAGCTTTGCAGGTGAAGCCCCGAAAAGGAAAAAAACTTTTCCAAGGGCAATATTTGTAATAAAACTGAAATATGACTTTATTTTATTTATTAACACATATCCATAAAATTGCAAACTGATGTTAAAAAAAAAAAAAGATGGACCAGACTGGGAAGGAGTGACACCTCAGACTGCACCCCCCACACAGAATGACACAGATGTTAGTGAGACACAGCTGCAGGGATGTGGGGCCACAGACTCAGCTTCTGAGTGAGAACAGTCCAATATGGCAGACACCCCATGGTGCCTGACAGCTTTTGGTGAAGGACAATTGACCGTGTGATGCACACAGCATTAGAAGTCAAAGTTAGGGAAAAAAATAGCTATGAAGATCTCGGAGGAATCCAGGCATAAGCAAGGCATGTAGAGCCAAGGGGACAGATGGACAATGGGTGACAGTCATCTGTCTCTAGAAGTTGGAGCCAAACAATGGGAAAAAGTTTGGGAAGGACGTGGTATTATAGGATGAATTTGCCAAGACTTAGTCAGGACCCCAAATCATAGAGGATGTCAGGAAGCAGACAGATGCCCAAATCAGAACCTTGAATATGGGAAACAAATCCAAGACCAAGTTCTAAAGTAGAAATGGAGGGGCTGGGGTTGTGGCTCAGTGGTAGACCGCTTGCCTAGCATGCGTGAGGCACTGGCTTTGATTCTCAGCACCACATACAAATAAACAAAATAAAGGTCTATCAACAACTAAAAAAATATATTAAAAAAATACAAAATTAAAAAAAAAAAAAGTAGAACTGGACCCAATAACAGAGCTGGGGCCAGGAGGCGGCACATGCCTGTAATCCCAGTGGCTCAGGAGGCTGAAGCAGGAGGATTGAGAGTTCAAAGCCAGCCTCTGCAATTTACTGAGGCCCTAAGCAACTCAGTGAGACCCTGTCTCTAAATAAAATACAAAAAAAAGGCTGGGGGTGTGGCTCAGTGGTTAAGCACCCCTGGGTTCAATCCCTGGTACAAAAATAAATACATTAATTAAATAATCATTAAAAAAAAAAAGTCTATGCCAAGCTTTGTGATCTTCAATTAGGGAGGCAAAAAGCCCAAGGTCAAAATAACTTAAGCAGCAAGGACTTCATGTTTCTGAGTCCCAGAATAGGGGACGAGGGTTCCTGAGACACTACAGCTAAGGCCCGAATTTGTCCTAGAGCTTAGAGAAGACTGCATCACCAATGCACATCAGGTGGCCCTTGCAGTAAGGGAGGAAAGTTCTCTGAGACCAACAGTCAGGCTCGGCCTGTCCCTTACTATAACATTGAGAGCCGGGTGGTCAGGAGTTCTTGTTAACAAACCCACCCATCCATCCCAAAGCCTGCTTCATGACCTTGCACATCTCTTTGTCTCTGTGCTCCACTGACACCCTTATACCTTTGGAGCACCTAAAAAACAGTGATCTGGATCCTGCCCAAATTATGTGAGCCAACCATTCCTATGACAGAGAATACCCAAATCTTCTCTCCTCTGTAATCCACAGGAATAGAGTTTGCAGGTAATTTCAAGGGCATCTGGGGTGTTTGTCATATATATATTTATTTTTTAGTTGTAGTTGGACACAATGCCTTTATTTTATTTATTTATTTTTATGTGGTGCTGAGGTTCGAACCCAGGGCCTTACACGTGCTAGGCAAACGCTCTACCGCTGAGCCACAACCCCAGTCCCTGGGTTTTGTTGTTTGTTTGTTTGCTTTTTTATTTTGGTACCAGGGATTTGAACCCAGAGATGCTTAACCCCTGAGTCACATCCCCAACCCTTTTTGATATTTTATTTTGAGACAGGTCTCACCGAGTTGCGGAGGGCTTCACTAAGTTGGCTGAGACTGGCCTCGAACTTGCAATCCTCCAGCCTCAGCCTCCCGAGCTGCTGGGATCCCAGGCGCGCCTGGCAGGGCATCTGCTTTTTACCATTTAAAATCCTCTCCCCCTGAATTCCTCTGCTGGCGCGGTTTTAATGGCCTTTTCTCACTGTCTCCCTTCAGGTCACACTGCACAAGTCTATTTTGGTCAATTTCCTGTCAAAATTGCTTCCCTTTTCTCTTTCTATACTGGCGCCTTATTCATCTCTCCCCCCCCCACCTCCTTCTCATTTATTTGCTGTTTGGGGTTTTGGGTTTAGTTTTCGGGTTTTTTCACCCTGAGTTTGACCTTGGCCAGCTGCTCCCACGCCCCCACCCGCAAGATTCAGATCTTTTCATTTATGTTGACCACATCAGCAGCTCTTCATTTCTTGGTGGCCCCTTTCTTACCTTATTTCTTTTCTTTTTTGTTTTAGTTTTAATCCTTCATTACCCAACTTTTCCTGGCAAATGTCCACGGCCAAACTGCACATTTCTCTTGTACTTCTTTCCCTCCCCCTGGCTCTCCAACAGTCTGCCTCAGGGATCCATGTTATAGGTTTGTTTATTCCAATAACAAATACTTCATTTACTATTTTGAAGAAATGGTGCTTTGCAGCTAATGGAGAACTTTTTTTTTTTTTTTTTTTCTCTTTGGAAAATGCTGTATTCGAAAAAGAATCAGATAAATCCCTCTGATGCTTTTCATTGAAATAGTTCTACATTTTCACTGCAGAATTCCAAATATGTGGCATCATGCATGTTGGGAGCCAGACTTCTGACAACATACCCTCAATCACCCACAGCCTCTTCATGAGTTTTTTATGTCAAATGTGACTTTAGTTATTAAGATGTCCCAAGTGATTAGACTCACCAGCAGTCTCCTAAATCCTCAGCCATGAAACCTGAGCCTGCAGGAAGAGGCCATTTGGGGGCGATTATTTTGCAATGGTAACAGTCTGAGGCCTGAGGTCTGCAGAACTTTGTTCAGTTCTCAAAAGTCTTTTGACTGCAGGGTCTGGGGAAGCCACTAGAAATCTCTTTGTCTCTCTCCAACTGCAAAAGGTAAGGAGAGAGCAATACTCCATTACAGAAGTTCTACGAGAAAAACATTACAAAACATCAACAAAATACCTTGATCTTCTTGTATGTTAAAGGACAGATGTTCTGTCTGTCCTTCTTTCCACCAGTCACCCTGAAATTTAGAAGTGTTAGGGCCAGCCAGACAAGAGCCTTAGGCTTTGTGGTTGAATTTTTTTTTTTTTTTTTGGACACTTAACCCCTGAGCCCCATCCCAGCCCTTTCTTGTATTTTATTTAGAGACAGGGTCTCCCTGAGTTGCTTAGGGCCTCGCTAAGTTGCTGAGACTGGCTTTGAACTCACAATCCTCCTGCCTCAGCCTCCGGAGCTGCTGGGATTACAGGCATGTAGCACCGTGCCCAGGATGGATACTGCTCCTTGTGAACCTGTCAGGGCAGGGGCAAAGGCAGGGCCAGCAGCAGGATTGGGGCTGGTACACAGCCCCCTGCTCCCAGGCCTGTTCCAAGCATCCAGGTATATTTCCCTAGTTCCCCACTATTTTGTACATCTAAGAGCTTGTTGCTCAAGCAGATAAGGGACAAATGGAAGAGTGACAGAAAGGCAGCACACTATGATGGTTCAGAATATAGATTTGGGAGACAGATGCCCTGAAATTGACAACTTGTTCTGTCGTGAGATAGCTTTGTGATCTTGGGCAAATTACTTAACGTCTCTTTGCCTCAGTTTCCTCATCTGTAGGCTGGAAACAATGTTATGAAGATTAAGCAGGTGAATGTTTTATAAAGGGCCTGCTTAGAACATCCCCTGTCACATAGTGAGTGCTCTAAGGTATCTGTTCAATAAGAACATTGTCCTGAGCCTAAGGTTTTTAATGTTATGAAATCTTTCTTGGAAGTAATTAGGTAAGAGATCACAAAGGATTATTTGAAAAGACGGCCTTCTGGTCTCTAGAGTGTAAAGGATGTGGTGAGGTGGAAAATAAAATATAAACAGAAGAAAAATAAAATTATTTAGGGAGCCACCAGGCAGATTATCAAGATGACCCTGCTGGCAAGACTTCACACTGTGAAACAATAACTGCTTATAACTGAAAGGAAGGAAGGATGAGGGAGAGAGGGAGGCAATAGAGGAGAGAGGGCAGGGGAAGGGAAAGAGAGCAAAGAGGAAAGAAAGTCCTCTGAGATTTTGCTTTCTTTTTTTTTTTTTTTAATACAGATCCAAGATGGCTAATGAGTTCCTGTGGAAATTTGGGGAGTGTGCCAGATTGTGTTTCTCCAATATGGCCGCTCCCATCTATGCATCCTCTCCTGCATTCTCTTCTTTCAATGTGACACTGACATCTCTTCACCAAAGATGGGGGTCTGTTTCCTTCTCTGAAATCTGGGCAGAGGCTCTACCAATGGAGTACGGTGGAATGATGCCAACCCGAGTTCCAAGGCTGAGTGGCAGAAAGGATACAGCTTCCATTGCTTGCTCTTGGATCCAGGCACTGGGCTGTGTGGGCCATGTGAGAAGGCCACGGTGATGTGTAAATGTTCTGGCTGACAGCCAGCCTCAGCCACCAGATACGTGAGTGAATGGAGCTTCAGATGGCTCCCGCTCCTGCTCACCCGGTCTCCACAGCTGAGGCCCAGACATGATGGAGCAGAGACCAGCTGTCCCTGTGGGTCCTCTGAATCCCTGATCTACAGAAGGCATCGGAGATAAGAAAAGGATTATTCTTTTGTGTGTGCGTGCGTGTGTGTGTGTGTGTGTGTGTGTATTACAGTTGGACACAATACTTTTATTTTATTTATTTATCTATCTATCTATTTATTTATTCATTTATTCTCATATAGTGCTGAGGATCAAACCCAGTGCCTCGTGCTACGCGAGTGTTCTACTGCTGAGCCACAACCCCAGACCTAAGAAAGGATTATTCTTGTTTAAACCACTGAGTTGTGTTTTTTTTTTTTTTTTTTTTTTTTTTTTTTGTATGTGTGTGTGTGTGTTTTGTACCAGGGATTGAACTCTGGAGCACTCAACCACTGAGCCACATCCCCAGCCCTATTTTGTATTTTATTTAGAGACAGGGTCTCACTGAGTTGCTTAGGGCTTCACTGTTGCTAAGGCTGGCTTTGAACTCACGTTCCTCCTGCCTCAGCCTCCCGAGCCGCTAGGATTACAGGCATACACCACCGTGCCCAACTAAACCACTGAGTTTTTTTTTTTTTTAATATTTATTTCTTTTAGTTGTACACAGTGTCTTTATTTTTATGTGGTACTGAGGATCGAACCCAGGGCCTTGCTTGCACCAGGCGAGTGCTCTACCACTGAGCCACAACCCCAGTCCAACCACTGAGTTTTTAAATATTTTTGTTGTTGTTGTTTATTTTGTTTTGTTTTTGAATCCAGAAGTGCTCAACCACTGAGCTACATCCCCGACCCTTTTCATTTTTATATATTTTATTTTGAGACAGGGTCTTCCTAACTTGCTTAGGGCCTCGTTAAATTGCTGGGGCTGCCTTTTGAACTTGTGATCCTCCTGCTTCAGCCTCCTGAGCTGCTGGGATTACAGGCATGTGCCATGTCACCCAGCTGAATAGTTTTTTAATGCAGCAATAAATAACCAATACAGGAAATCTACAAGGAAGTAAAGAGTGTGGTTTCTAGGGGAAAAAAAGGACAACAGAATTTTCCCATGGGAAATTCTGTTTGAACCCTTGGGATCCATGCCACTATAAATTTAAATCCTTCCCAGAGTTCCTAAATCTTGTCAAATGAAATATGGTTGATCCAAGTCAAATCGGGAATCTCTGAATAGGCTCCATAGGGGCCCCCTGATCCAGGCTGCCACCCACGGACTGAGCAAAGAAATTCTCAACTTGACAGAAATTACAAAGTGACCTGGTGTCTGGAACCCATCAAAAGTCCAAACAATAATATTCCTAACTTATTAGCTGGTACACTGGCTATAGGTACATGCAAGAAATGTAAGAAAATATAATTTTAAAAAACTAAAAGAAAATATCAACCAATCCTCCATTTATTCATAATTAAATATGTATAAGTTACTCCATATTTAATTTTAGATATATTGAGAAGTAGAGATTTTAAAAACAGGTTTTTAATTTTTTAATTAGAAATAACCATTCCTAATTTTTTTTTTTTTTTTGTACCAGGGATTGTACCCAGAGGCACTCAACCACTGAGCCACACCCCAGCCCTAATTTGTATTTGATTTAGAGACAGAGTCTCACTGAGTTGCTTAGGGCCTGGCTAAGTTGCTGAGGCTGGCTTTGAACTCGTGATCCTCTTGCCTCAGCCTCCCAAGCTGCTGGGATTGCAGGTGAGCATCACCATGCCCAGCACTGTCTTTGACAAATAGTGCTGAACTGCCCACCAGAAAGATTGGGTTAATTTTATATGTCATCAACACTATATGGTCACTCAGACCTACTATTTTTAAAAATAACTTTTTAGATGTTGATGGACCTTTATTTTATACATTTATTTATATGTGGTTCTGAATATAGAACCCTGTGCCTTATACATGCTAGGCAAGCGCTCTGCCACTGAGCTACAGCCCCAGCCCCAGACCTACTATTTTTTAACTGGCTAATCTTACAGGCCAAATCTTGTGGTTCACTTATGCAATTTGCAACTTTATAGTTGAACATGTTTTTCTTTTCTTTTCTTTTGATTTTGGTTCACTTGCAGTTCTTCGAGAGTTGCCTGTTCTTGTTTTTTGCTTTTTTAATAATGCATACATACTTTTTAGTTAATCTGCATAATGTATTTATATGGGAAAATATTAGCCTATCATCTATTATAGAGACTGCAATTGTTTTACTTAATTGCCCATTGTCTTTTAATTTTACTAGTGGTATTTTTTTACTCCAAATTTCCAGGTATGTTTGCACGTGCCTGTAATCCAGTGGCTCCGGAGGCTGAGGCAGCAGAAGGATCACAAGTTCAAAGCCAGCCTCAGCAATTTAGTGAGGCCCTAGGCAATTCAGCAAGACCTTGTCTCTAAATAAAAAATAAAAAGGGCTGGGGATGTGGCTCAGTGGTTCGGCTTCCCAGGGTTCAGTCCCTGGTACAAAAGAAAAAGAAGAAAGAAAATATGAAAGTACCTTCATATCTCATGATGAAGAAAAGTATCTGGGGACTGAGGATGTAGCTCAGCATGCAGGAGGTTCAGGGGGCCCCAGGGTTTAATCCCCAGCACTGCAAGAAAGAAAAGCATCTGATATTAGCATATATGCAAAAAGACCTGTGGGGCCAAGAGGCTGAGAGGAGTGTTGGCCTGAGTGATGAGCCTTCCACATTTCTATACTTTCCAGAGGTACCAAAATGAATGAATGACTTTTATAACCTTAAAAAGTATTCTATAGATTTTGTTTTTCTTTTTCAAGTGAAGGGACATTTATGTTGCCAGAAGCAAGAAAGAGGATGAAAGGGAAATAGAATAGGAGGGAAGAAGGCGCATAGTAAAGTTGAAAAAACAATGGGCAAAATCTCATGTAGTGGACCATATATATATGGGCTTTTATTTGTCAATAAATAAATTAGAAGAGAGGGGCTGGGGATGGGGCCTCAGCACCACATAAAAATAAATGAGTAAACATATTAAAAATATATATATTACAGAGAGAGAGAGAGAGAGAGAAAATGAGGACCAGACCACCAAAGACTTTGGATTTCATGTTGGGGCTGTAGTCAATAGCTGAAGGCTTTTAGACAGTAAGTGATCTGATAAGATCTGTAGTTCAGAAAGAGAACTCTGGTTACAATGAGAGAAATAAATTAGATTTTGGAATTAAGAAGCCATTGGTGATGGCATTAGTTGTTTCTTGCTACAATAATGGTATGTATAAATTATAAAATCTCAATGATAAACAGCAGTGTTTGTCACTCATATGTCTGGGGTCACCTGGAGGCCAGCTAGGCACCCCGGCTCCTCCTGGCTTGGCTCAGTCACTTGTCTGAACATGGCTGCCTATTGGCTGATGGAGACTGGAATTGTTCTGGGCTGTTTTTTTTTTTTTTTTTTTTAATATTTATATTTTAGTTATAGGTGGACACAATATCTTTTATTTTATATTTATGTGGTGCTGAGGATGGAACCCAGTGCCTCACTCATGCTTGATGAGGGCTCTACCTCTGAGCCACCACCCCAGCCCCTCAGATATATTTTTAAGGATGCTTCTATAGCAAACAGACATGGAAGATAGAGATTTTTATCTTGCTCCATAGAAAAGGCCAAGCACACTTACCGCTTATTATAAAAGACTCAGGCTCCCTAACTTTAGTGTTTTGCTCCTATAATGTGTGCAAATATTTGAGTTTCAAATATTTGAGTTTTTAAAAAAAATTTTAAAAATATTTTTGTTAGTTATAGATGAGCACAGTGCCTTTATTTTGTTTGTTTGTTTGTTTTGAGGTGCTGGGGATTGAACCCATGGCCTTGTACATGTAAGGCAAGCACTCTACCAACTGAAGTACATCCCCAGCCCTATATGTTTATTTTTTATGTAGTGATGAGGATGGAACCCAGTGCCTCACACACACCAGGCAAGTGCTCTACCACTGAGCCACAACCCCAGCCCTCAAATATTTGAGATTTAAAAAAATTTTAGTCTTTTTAAAAATTGTGTGTACAGGATCCATCTGAGCTCATTCACACCACCCTCATCGGACTGGTGGGGAGGGGACCTGATGAAAATCTACTCATGCTGTTTGGTGTGCTATGAGTAATAAAATTCTTTGCTTTTGACCCAGGATTCTCATGTCTTCTGCCAGTGTCCATACAATATGCATTTCTGAAATATTTATTGAACAAATAAATTAATCATTATTTAATCTTTATTTTTGGCAGATAGGCTTGAAGATACCTTTTCCCTGATGAGGTCATCAATCTCCTGTTCTGGGCACTCTATGCATTCTCACACCTCCCCCGTGCTTGTTAAAATAATGATGTAGTCTAACATGCATGAGGCCCTGAGTTAAATTCCCAGCCAAAAAAAAAAAAAAAGAAGAATGAAAGAAAAGAGAGAAAGAGAGATGATGTCATAGCACTGAAGTAGCTAGATGTATTCTACTGATTTTTTTTGGTACTGGGGATTGAACCCAGGGGTGTTTAACCACTGAGCCACATCCTCAGCTCCCCCCTTCCCATTTGAGATAAAGTCTTGCGAAGTTACTTAGGGCCTCCCTAAGTTGCCAGGCTAGCTTCAAACTTGAGATCCTCCTGCCTCAGCCTCCCGAGTCACTGGGATTACAGGCATGCAATACAACACCCAGCTTGTTCCTACTTTTCTGAAATTTATTTTACATGTGGGCTTTGATTTCTTTCTTTTTTTTAAATTTTTTTTAATATTTATATTTTTGGGGTGTAACTGGCCACAATATCTTTATTTTATTTATTTATTTTTATGTGGTGCTAAGGATCAAACCCAGGACCTCCCACGTGCTAGGCCTACAATCCCAGCCCCATGGGTTTTGATTTCTTTACAAACATTTTTCTTGTAGAAATTACAAAAGAAAATTAGTAATGTGTCCACAAAGACTTGTAGGTTTGATTCCCGGACATTTGTCCAAATGAGTGTGTAAGCCCAGGAAAAAAGATGCAGATGAGGCCAGAAATGGAGAATCAACAGACTCAAAAGGAGAGAAATGCATAAAGATGAGGACAACTTGTCCACTCAACTGCATTGTGCAAATTTTCTGCATCTGTCTGCTTAGCTGCTCAAGTCTGGGTTAAAGTTCAAAGGGAAAGATCTCCATGCACTTATTTTCTAATTTAAAAAAAATGCTAAAGTACTTGAAATTCAAATATTTTCACACATTAAAGATTCAGTGATAAACTTTAATAAAACACATAAGCAGTATAGAAGCAATTCAGCTCAGATTTAAACATCATCAGTGTTGAAACTATATTAATTTTAAAACCTCAGCCCTGGCACATTTATTGAGCCTGCTGACTTTGGCGACAATCTCCAGGCTAAACGTGAGTCATAACTTTGACACTGCAGACAGCATCTGCGAGGTGGGGTGTTTCACTTCTCACTTTGGTACATGTTTGCTTGTGCTGATTGGAAAGTAAGGACGTAAGAGGAAAGCAAATGTGTGAATTGACTTCTCCTATTTTCATTCAAAAGGCTCTGGACTAGGACATAGTTATAGATTTTTTAAAATGATTTTTTAAATAGATTTTAAGGGGCACACAGTTTCAATAGGTATTAAAATGCAATAGATACTTAATGCCACAAAAAAATATGCTTAAAAAACGGTTAAATTGAGCCAGTCGCGGTGGTGCACTTCTGCAATCCCAGCAGCTCGGGAGGCTGAGGCAGGAGGATCATGAGTTCAAAGACAGCCTCAGCAATAGCAAAGTCCTAAGCAACTCAGTGAGACCCTGTTTCCAAGTAAAATACAAAATAGGGCTGGGGATGGGATTCAGTGGTTCAGTGCCCCTGAGTTCAATCCCCAGTACCAAAAAAAGATTAAATTGTATGTTATGTATATTTTACCATAATAAAATGTTTTAATTCACAGTGATATTTAAAAATTAGACACCTTGAAGGTTGTTAGGGACCCAATCCCTCACCTGAAAACTGATAAATAAAGGGAATGAATAAGATATATATATCCTGCTTTTCCAATAGAAATCATGCTACTAATCAGGCACGGTGGCACACGCCTCTAATCCCAGTGGTTTGTGAGGATGAGGCCAGAAGATTGTAAGTTCAAAGCCAGCCTCAGCAACTTAGCAGGGATCTAAGCAACTTTGTGAGACCATGTCTTAAAATAAAAACTAGAAAGGGCTTGGGATGTGGCTCAGTGGTTAAGTGCTCCTGGGTTCGGTCCCTTATACAAAGAAAGAAAGAAAAAAAGAAAGAAACCGTGCCACTAGGTGATCAATAAGTGGATCAGGGAAACATCTCTTTCTAAAATTATTCTACCTAGTGAATGAAAATAAGATGACAGAATTAGATAATCACTATACTGCAACACTCAATGAATGAACTGATCTAGGCAATGAGAATCAGCAGCTGCTAATATCACAAAAACAGACACAACCAGATATCATGGTGTCCTGATGACAGAACTCAGCACCACTCAATCTTGCAAAAAAAAAAAAAAAAGAAGAAGAAGAAGAAGAATCTAATCAAACCACTGGATACAAAAGACCATTGGCAGGAAAAGCAGGGGACAGAATGCAGGATCAAATGTACCATGAGTGTGTCGTCAGCAAAAGTCAGATTTTTTCCAGAAACTCTGTAGATTCATTTGTCTGCGTTCTTCAACAGGTAGGTAAATTACGAGGAAAAGAACAGGATGGAGAGGGGAACTGTAGATTAAAAGAAATCTGAAAGTGGCTAAGGATGCACACTTGGGAGGCACAAAGCCATGAAGTGTAAGAAATGATTACTATGCAAACCAGGAGGGTGAACAGGGAGGAACAAAGCACCAGTTCTGTTTGTTGATGGTAGTTAGGAAAGTGCGGCCTTTAAAAAATTCACTACTCCATGCGTTTGCTTAGTGTGATTTTCTGTGTTGTATTTTATAATAAAAATATTTTTCGGTGACGCATCCAGGAGAAACTGTGGTAGTTGGAGTCACCTAGGACTGCCAGCTGGACCCGACCAGCTGGTCAGAGGCAAGTAAGATGAGAGGACTGGTGAACCTCTAGAGACCATCCAAGGGCCAAGAATTTTGTGCAACTACATGTGACCGTGCAAAAGCTGAATTTTACCGTGAATTGGAGCCAAGACAGAATTTTGAATTCCTGGCAGAAATGGATGGGAAAGGGATCAGAAGCAGTTTGGAGTGAACCACATTTTAGTTCATGGAAGAATTTGGTTCTCTGGGCGTTATAGCTTAGACTGGCTGATTGTCAGCAAAAACTTGAAATTGGACCTTTAATACCTATGCCATTCGAGGGTGGTGAGTGAGGAAGTACTCTCTCTAGAGACCCCATTTCATTACAGACAAATGCTGTGGCTCCTTATCAGCCATGCACAGAGCCACTGAAACTGTACCAAGGTTGCAGACAGCTGTCTTTCTACCAAGGAATCTGGAGAAGATGAGGATCTTATTACATAAAGGATACCCCAAAACCCAGATATAAGTCCCCAAGGGGAAAGCAACATAAAGTGTCAAAGCAGGAGAAACAGCGTGGTCTACCCGAGATGGTGTCTCACCACAATGAGATACTGATACACATCTATCAGAATCTGGACATAAAACAAAAAGAAAACTGACAATACCAATTTCTGGAAAGGATGTGGAATAATAGGAACTCTCATTTATTGCTAGCAGGGATTAGCAAAAATGGTACAGTCCCTTTGGAAGACCATTTGGCAGTTTCTTATTAAACCTAAGCATAGTCTTACCATACAATCTGGCAATTGCACTACTATTAAACCAACTGATTTGAAAGCTATGCCCACACAAAAACCTGCACACAAATGTTTAAAGCCCCTTTATTCATAATTGTCCCAAACAGAAATATGTAATAAGAATTTCAAGTCAGGCGCGGTAGTGCCCATCTGTAATCCCAACAGCTTGGGAGGCTGAGGCAGGAGGATCACAAGTTCAAAGCCAGCCTCAGCAATTTAGCGAGGTCCTAAGCAACTCAGTGAGATCCTGTCTTTAACTAAGATATTAAAAAGAGCTGGGGATGCTGGGGATATATCTCAGTTGGTAGAATACTTGCTTCACATGCACAAGGCCCTGGGTTCAATTCCCAGCACCACACACACACACACACACACACACACACACACACACAAAATGCTGAGGATGTGGCTCAGAGGTTAAGTACCCCTGTGTTCAATTCCTAGTACCAAAACAAAAAACAAATGTATGAAATAATTTCACTAAAGGAGGCAACAGGGAAGGATGCTCACCTCAGTAATTTTGGAAGTAAGTGTAAGATTAAAGGCAAAAGGAACTATACACAAATACTATGCTCTAGTTGTTAAAGTTGTTTCCCATCAGGATACACATTAGCAGTTCGAATCCTACAACGTGCTCACTAGAAATGAACAATGTAATCAATGCATGGCAGATGGCCATATCTTGCTATTGGAGCGGGAGTTACAATAAGCAAAGGGAGAAGGCTACATGGTACTGGATGAAAGTGGGAGACATTCAGTATGGCACTGTACTATTTAGCTGTGGATGGACGCTCATAGAAATATTTACAGATCTGCAGGTATACCTTGGTTAATATATGCACATATATTTCCTTGCTCCATCATCTGAGAGAGCCCATAAGCAATGATAGGCCAGTAGCTATAAGCATACCTAGATCTTGGTGTGTAAGAGGTGGTGGGGATAGTGCTGGCAAGAAAACAAAGTAGTGGAAAATAGGAAGCATCCAGAATGCCTTAGGCAGGGGATACCTGTCTATTATGACAGGACCCTGTTGAAGATCATCCTCATTATAGCCAGGCATGGCGGTGCACGCCTGTAATCCCAGCAACTTGAGAGGCTGAGGCAGGAGGATCACAAGTTTGAGGCCAGCCTGGGCAATTTAGCAAAGACCTTCAGTGGCTTAGCCAGACCCTCAGCAACTTAGCAAGATACTGTCTCAAAATAAAAATTAAAAAGGGCTGGGGATGTGGCTCAGAGGTAAAGCACTTCTGGGTTCAATCGGTGGTGCCAAAAAAAAAAAAAAAAGGATCAGCCTTATTGGTCAGAATGACCTCCATTGTCTTGAAGTGGCAGTGCTCCCAGTGTGCTGTGAACAATTCCCAAAACCATGAGCATTGAGATGTCCAGATTGCAGCACAGATTGCTAGTTCTCCCTTTCTCATTATGAACAGAAACCTTATATTGTTGGGGGTGGCAATGTGCCCAACGTTAAAATAAGACTTTCCCAGTTTTCCCTGCAGATATTTGTAGTCAATAAGAAAAAAGCAAACGTCACTGCCTGCAGCTTCTGCGAAAGCTTTGGAAGGGGAACTGATTAATGTAAGCGGTTTCACCTTTTGCCCTCGCCCTTTCCTCCTGCCTAGTGCCTGGAATGTGCATAGATTCGGAGCTGCAGTAGTCCTCACCAACTCCCCACTCCGAAGCAGCCTTGGTGACGGGAGCCATGTGCTAAAATCTAAGGAAGCAGAGAGAAGGAGCCTGCATCTGGGATGCGTGTGGAATGGCCACTACACCAGCCCTGGATGTCTAGCTCTGAACTCCTTTTACAGGAGAAAAAATAAATAAATAAATAAGCAAATCCCTATCAGGTTTAAACCACTGTAATCCCAACAACTCAGGAGACTGAGGCAGGAGGATCACAAGTTTGAGGCCAGCATGGACATTTTGGTGAGACCTTGTCTCAAAATCAATAAAAAAGGCTGAAGATATGGCTCAGTGATGGTGCCCTTGGGTTCAATCCCCAGAGCTCAAAAATAGATAGATAGATAAAGACAGAGAGAGAGAGAATAAAAATCAAGCCCCAAACAACAAAAGACAAATGAAACTAATTAATCGATATATCAAATTGGCTTAACAACATGGAAAGAAATCATTTCAAATAACTTTAAACATGTAGTATTGAGGGGCTGGGGTTGTGGCTCAGTGATAGAGCACTTGTCTAGCATATGTGAGGCACTGGGTTCGATTCTCAGCACTGCATATAAATAAATGAATAAAATAAAGGTTTATCAACATCTAAAAAAATATTTTAAAAATATAGTATTGACTGTTCATCTCTTATAAGATATATCCAGTGGATGAGAAAATGCACAAGAAAATCACAAAACTGGTGGTGATGATTCTCCTATTGTTATTTTGAAATTTTGAATGTGTATAATTGTAGAAAGACACAAACACACATTTATATAGACATCAATATACACTCACACATATATTAGGATAAAGCAAATATAATAGGTAACTCTATTAATGTTATTAGAAATGAATATTTTTGGCCTAAGGAAAAAGACACACCAATATAAATTCAATGAAATGACCTAAAAGTCATAGGATCTTAATTTTAAATTGAATATACCAATAAAAATTGTGAATTATTTTTATCTTTCTAAAAATGTATGAACTTCCCAGTTCTTCTCACTGAAGAGGCAATTATCAGTCTAGTAACAATGAGTACTCGTGGTACTCAGATTGTCATTTCTCAATGTCCTTATGCACTAAAGGGAATCCAGGACTCCCTGGAGAAGTATCTGATTTCAGATCTGGAGCAGGAAATGTACAAGATGTACAAGGTATTGTAGAAGAAAACAAGGAAGCTATGCAATATGATGGATGTCATGTCAAAAGGACACAGTAACAGACTTAAGGGGTTCTACTTGCTAAAGATGAGACAATTTGAAGATTAAAAAGAATAATGATCTTTAGGTCGGAATCAAGTCAAGGATATCTCTTCTCACTCCTTTTCTTCCACATTGTACTAGAGGCTCTAACCAGGGCAAGTCCCCAGGAAAAAGAAAGAAAAGAAATCCATATGAGAAAGGAAGAAGTCAAATGATCTGTTTGCCAATGACATGATCTCATAAATACAAAATCCTCAGAAATTCACTAAAAAAAACTATTAGAACCAGTTTTAAAAAAAAAACTTGCAAGGTTGCAGGATACAAGATCATTATACAAAAATTGATTGTATTTCTATACACTAGCAGTAAACAATTGGAAAATAAAAAGAATTCCATTGGTGATAGCATCAAAAAATAAAATACTGAGTAATAAAATTAATGAAAGAAGTGCAAAACTTGTATGCTGGAAATAACACAATGTTGTTCAAAGAAATTAGAGATCTAAATAAATGGAAATTTATCACATGTTCATGGGTCAGAAAAGCCTACTATTGTTAAGACGGCAATAACCTTCAAAGTGATCTACAGATTCAATGTAATACATATCAAAATCCTAACTTGCTTTTTTGTAGTGATGGACTAGCTAATCTTGAAATTCATATAGAAATACAAGAGATCCATAATAATCCAAAAAATCTTGAAAAAAGAAAAACAAAGTTGGAGGACTTATACCTTCTTTATTTTCTCATATTTCTAGAGCCAGAAATCTTAAATCCAACTAGTTGGTACAGACATTCTCCCTTATTCCTTGCCTCTTCCAGCTTTTAGTTTCTTGTGGCTGCCTAACTCCAGTCTCTGCCTCTGGGTGTCTCTTATTAGGACATTTGTCATTGGGTTTGGGACCTATCCAAATAATCCAGAATGCTTCTCATCTTGACATCTTTAATTCAATCACATTTGCGAAGAATCTTTTCCCACATAAGGTCACATTCATAGGGGACATAAAAGATGTATCTTTTGCCCAGCACTGGGGTGTATGCCTATAATCCCTGTGGCTCAAGAGGCTGAGGCAGTAGGATCTCGAGTTCAAAGCCAGCCTCAGCAACAGTGAAGCCCCAAGCAACTTAGTGAGACCCTGTCTCTAAATAAAATACAAAATAGGGGTGGGGTTGTGGCTCAGTGGTTGTGTGCACTTGAGTTCAATCCCCAGTTCCCCAGTACAAAAAAACCAAAAAGGTATCTTTTGAGAGGCCATCATTCAACCCATTACAAACCCAATTTTCCATCAACTGATAAATGGATAAACAAAATATGCTTCATCCATACAATGAAATATTATTTGGCAATAAATGGGAATGAAGTTGTGGCACATACCATAGTATGGATGAACTTTGAAAATATTATCCTAAGGGGATAGACAAAGGCCATGTGTTTTGTAATTCCATTTCTATGAAATGTCTATAATGGGCAAATCAATAGAAACAGAAAGTAGATCAATGGTTGCCAAGGGCTGTGGGGAAGAAGAATGGGAGTGACTACTAATGGATATAGGGGTTCTTTTTGGCATGAAAAAAAGGTTCTAAAATTAGATTATAATAATAGTTGCACAACCCTGTGAATATACTAAAAATTGTTGAATTTTGTACTTTAACTAATTTTATGATATGTGAATTATATCCATGAAACTGTTAAAAGATGAGAAACTAAAATCTGAGTAACGAATTGAAATACAACAAAGATGTTAAAATCCATGATTTTTTTTTTTTTGTACTAGGGATGGGACCCAGGGCCTTGTACATGCTAGGCAAATACTCTACCACTGAGCTACATACCAGGCCCTTTTTATCTTTTGCTGATACAGTTGTCTTGCTAATTTACACAGACTGGCCTGGAACTTGCTATCCTTCTACCTCAGCCTCTCCAATAGTTGGGATTTACAGGCAGGTCTGCCATGCCTGGACTCGAATGATTTTCTTTTTAAAATACTTTTTTAGTTGTCAGTGGATTTTTATTTTATTTATTTATATGTAACATTCAGAATTAAACCCAGTGCCTCACACATGCTAGGAAAGCGCTCTACCACTGTGCTATGACCTCAACCTACAAATGATGTTTTTAAAAAACTCTTTGGTCAGTTTTAGACAATGCTAGGTAATCAAGTCATTTTTATGAAAATAGGTGAATCAAGGTAAGGAGATTATTATGGTTTGGATATGCGGTGTCCCCTGAAAGGTCCTGTGTGAGACAATGCAGGAATGTTCAGTGGTAAAATTATTAGATTATAAGAGCTGTAATATAATCAGTGGATTAAACCATTTGATGGGTTAATAATTTGAATGAATGAATGAGTGATAACTGTAGGCAAGCAGGGCATGGCTGAGGGAAAGTGGCAGGGGGGTGTGCTTTGGGGGATTATATTATTCCTGGCTCCTCACACTCAAGCTGTCTGCTGCTTCCTGGCTGTCAGGAACTAAGCAGCTTTCTTCGACCATGCCTTTCCGCCATGAAGTTCTGCTTCAACTCAGAAGCAGAGTCATGGAGTTGGCCGACTATGGACTGAACCTCTGAAACCATGAGCCAAAATAAACTTTTTCTTCTTTAAATTGTTATTGTCGGGACTTTTGGTCACAGCAACAAAAAGCTGACTAACACAGAAACTAAGCACTTGTCTCCCTTTCTTACAAGTCCTACACCTGGAGGTACTTAAATAGTTAAAGAAAGTTCTTTATTATAGGACAGTTCTCCCTAATAAAGGCAGAAGAAATGACAGAATTAGAATCTCGCAAGTTTGCAAGCCCTAATGAAAAAATGGATCTAGGCACTGTTTTCTATTACATCAGAAGTCAATGAGAACTTAAAAGTGGAGTTAACAACACCTGAGTCCAATGTTTAACGTCAATATCACTAAAAATGGAACAGCCAGACATACAGGCCTCCTGATGTGATGTGATGGGAAATACACAGAACCACCCGCAAAGTATTCTTGCTAATCAAAATCAAACCTGAATTTTACAGAGCTTCTAAATCTACCTACCAGTTTATAGGAGATACAGAGTTTAAGGGAATATATTAAATGACACAAAAGACATGAATGAATTCAGCAAAAGGACTGATCGTGAGAAATCTTCCAGGTCAAATGCTCCATTTTTTCCCCACAAATAGCAAGAATCCAAGAGAGAAGAGTAACCTATCAAATAGACTTAAGGGACTATTAACCACATGTGATAAGAGACCTTGTGTGGTTCCTAGTTTGAGGGAACCAACTATAAAATACCATTATGGGATAATGTAGAGAACTTTGGACACTCACTGGATAGAATTGACATTAAGAAACTCTTATCAATATTTTGAAGTTGGGATAGTAGTGATGTTTGAAAAAAAAGTTTTTTGGTTGTCTTAGATATATACTTAAATATTTTCCAATATATTTCCATTATATCTTATAATATATCTTGTGAAGATATAATGTCTAGGATTTGTTTTAAAATAATTTTAGGGTGGGGTGAGAGAAATAGCTGTGAATATAGATGAAACAAGATTGGCCACGTGTTCATAATTGTTGCAACCAGGGGATAGGTGGATGGTGGTTCATATACTGCATTGCTGGTATATATGTTTGAAAATGTTCCAGAACATAAGTTTTTCTAAAAAAAAAATGGTTCTTTGAAACACTGAATTGAGCCCTGAGTATGTTTTCCCATGTAAATCAATATCTTCTTTGCCTGAGTTCCTATCCAGGATGTCCTTCAAAGGTTCATGTGTCAAAGGCTTGGTCCCTAGCCTGTGGCACTATTGGGAGGTGATGAAACCTTTAAGAAGTGGGGCTTTGTACAAGGAAGTTGGGTCATTTAGGGTGTGTCCTTGAAGGGGATATTGGGATCCTGGCCCCTCCCTGTCTCTCCCTTTTTGCTTACAAGCTGCCAAGAGGTGAACACTTTCTTCTACATGGCACTCCCAGCATGGTATACTGCCTCAGCACACACCCAAGAGCAATGGGCCAAGTGGCCATGGACTGAGGCCTCCAAAACTGTGAGCCAAAACAAACCTTTCCTTCTAATAAATTGTTTATCTCAGGTATTTTGTCACAGTGACAGAAAGCTGGCTAACTAACCTAAATGGATGGGAATTTCCTATTGTCTAATCTGATAAAAGTTGATCATCAGGAGGGCTGCAGGTATGGCAGAAAGGCTGAGCTTTGAAATTGGGTCTCAGTTTGAAATCTGGTACCACTATTCTCTCACCTTGTCAGATACTTCTGAAGATCAATTCTCTCAGTGATCAAACAGATATAGCAATAATAGTTGTTATCTCATAAGGGTTGTTTGAGGTATTAAGTAAGATACAGAATACAACGCAGTCAGAATAGTGCCTCACAATGCTCTATAAATATTAAGGGCAGGCTGGGGATGTGGCTCAGTGGCAGAGGGCTTGCCTAGCGTGTGTGAGGCACTGGGTTCGATCCCCGGCACCACATAAAAATAAACAAATAAAATAAAAGTATTGTGTCCATCTACAATTAATAACAAAAAAAATATTAAGGGCAACTAACCCAGGGCCTTGTGCATGCGAGGCAAGCACTCTGCCAGCTGAGCTATGTCCCCAGCCCATCTGCCATGTTATATTTATTTATGAGTTAGAAGGTCTGCCCCAATACAATGAAAGAGAAAAATTCCACCTCTTTTTTTTTTGAAATATTTATTTTTTAGTTATAGGTGGACACAATATCTTTATTTTATTTTTATGTGGTGCTGAGGATCGAACCCGGTGCTTCACACAAGCGCTCTACCTCTGAGCCACACCCCAGCCCCAAATTCCACCTCTTAATGGGGAGAGAGACAGAGTTTTAGGCATCTGTGTTAGTCAGCTTGCCATTACTCTAACAAATACCTGAAATGATCAACTTATAAAAAAGAAAAAAACTGGCCCAGTGGTACCCACCTGTAGTGCCAGTACTCAGGAGGCTAATACAGGAGGGTCACTCAAACCCAGGAGCTCCAGGCCAGCCTGAGCAACAGAGTGAGACTCCTATCTCAAAAAAAGGGAGAAAGGGCTAGGGTTGTGGCTCAGAGGTAGAGCGCTGAGTTGCTGAGGCTGGCTTCGAACTCATGATCCTCCTGCCTCAGCCTCCCCAGCCACTAGGATTAGGGGTGTGCGCCATCACGCCCAGTGGACATCTATGATACACCACATTAAGTATCCTTGTCTCCTCAGCATATGGTCCATAGGTAAAGATATGGATTTCAAAGAAACACACCAAAAAAGAACCCAATATGTATCTCTGGAACGTGCTTGCTATGGACCACCCTGGTGGACATTCTTCCTGCTGCTCAACTGACTAAGCCCAGGCCCAGGCTGGTAGAAGGAGCTAGAGAAGAGCTGGGTAAGAAGAGCAACTGAAGCCAGAATCAGACAGGCCATGAACATAGATAGGTAAATCGAGTCAGGTCGGATCAAGGAGGCCCATTTTGAGTGAGTCCAGCAAGTTGGAGACTGTCCCCTGAGGGATTGAAATGCTAATTCCTTCAGAGCCCTTCCTCCACCCTTAACAAGAAGCAGCCCCTGCTCCAACCTGTTGCCAAGGTAACCTGTCCCAGGAATTGCCCCTCCCTACAGGGAGCTATAGGATTGTTAATTTGGTCTTGGCTGCTCCATCCTGCCTTTCCCCCTTCAGCCCACCTGCTTTCCAGCCCACCGAGCCTTCCAGGGCCTAGTCTTGTACAGGAAGGAGAGAGTCTAGGAGGAGAGGGCAGAATTAAAAGGAAGCCCAGGACTTATTAAAAGGGCAGATCACCTGGCTTCTTGGGATACCAGGATGCCAGCTATGGCCCCCTTCTTCTCCCAGGAGAAGTCTATGTTACCCCTTTTTAAATAAACCCTGCTTTGTATGCTTGCCTCCGCGTGCTTCTCCAATGTTCAGACTTCAACATGTGGGGGAGCAGGACTCGTCCCAGCAACCGGCGGTATCATATTTGGAGGTTCCCACAGAGATCTACAGCGAGGTGAGCTCCTCTCCATGCACCCCAATTCTGTTTGAGGTGCATCTTTCTGTCTCTTTCGTGTTGGAGGGGGATGGGCATCCATCGGCCACTTAAATGCAGTCAGTGCAGCTGCCACTCTTGGATGAGAGGTTTCCCGGCCTAGGCCGCTCTCAATCACCTGTTCAATGCAGAGCAGGCATGTTGGGTTCTGCCAAAGCCACTTCCGACTCTTCTGTCCAGGCCTGGAGAGCAATTGGCGTGAGTGCACAGTGTCCCTAGTCCTGATCTGCCTTGGACGCGTGGAGGTGGGGGAAGGAGTTTGGGACAACTGCGGAATTTCCGCCCTGGGCTACACTCAGGCGAAAACCCTAAGGTTCCTTCTCTCAAACCCCCTCCCGACCGCCCTAAGGGGGCATCTGGGGTGATCGGTAGATGGATGGCACTGAGGGAAAGCCCCAGTTACATTTGCGACCTGCGGGCCACACAACACTCCCCACCCCCGCATCCATCCCCACCTGGATGCTCCCTTTCTTTGCCAATCAGAAACACTAGCAATCCAGATTGTGGGACTGAGACATGGGCTGATTAGTGAGAAAGCATCCAGATTCCCTTTGTCCTCATAGTTAGCCAGTTTAAAACCTCCCAGTACTGTTCCTGTGCTCACATGTCCTCAATGTATTATTATTATTTTTTAATGCTGCAAGAGGGAGGCACTCTATTTTAACCAACCCTTCCATAAACTCTTCTGCAAAAGGGTGTTTGTTCTGTGCTTAACAACCAATAAATGTTCCCCTTACTCGCTGGAGATTCCTTTAGTCTACAGGATAATCAGGCACAAAAGGTTAAGACATAGACAATTATCTTTTCTTCATGGGTTTTTCATAATCAGGAATTATAGTGGCAGGGAGGAAAGCAGTAATGGCCTTAAGTCTGAATCCTCCCAGAGTCTCTGGCACAGGGCAAACTGGGACCCTAGCACTTTGTCAAAGGGGAACAGAAATAACTTTGGCAAAAGCCGGTGATGAGAGATGGGTTTTCTGGAACCCACAATGAAGCTCAAGCTTGGGAAAACATCCCTAATAGGGTAAAGAGTTTTCTCTGACGTGGAGAAAACTTGAATTTTCCATCACTCCAGTGGGAGCTTCTCTCTCAAGTCAGTGTGTGGATTGACCACTAGTCGACAGACTGGGTTTTCATGTGTGGTCAGGACTAACCTCAATGTCTACCAGGAGAGAGGGCCTTAAGGAATCACCCACTAAGAAAACTCAATCTAGGGGACCGCCCCCCCCCCAACTTGAAATGTTCATTCCTTCAGAGCCCTTCCTCCACCTTTATCCAGAACCAGCCACTGCTCCAACCTGTCGCCTAGGTAACCTGTCCCAGGAATTGTCCCTCCCTACGGGGAGCTATGAAGTTGTTAATTAAGGTGTCCTTGTCTGCACCATCCTGCCCTTCCCCCTTCAGCCCACCTGTTCCCCACCTTTTGGCCACCCCACCAAACCTTTCCTGGGCCTACTCTTGTACAGGAAGGAGAGAGAAGGGGAAGGGGGCAGACTTCAACTTGTGGGGCAGCAGGACTCACCAGTAACCAGTGGTATCAAAACCACTAGAACAGGACTAAGTTTTCACTGCAGAGTTACCTGGCCAGTGGTTCTCAAAAATAATTTATGAGACCAAATTTGGTCATCTATATTTAATTATTGTCATTAATTTGACAAATTGTAGTTCAATACTGTTTTCGCATTTTTTTTTTTTTTTGGTACCAGGGATGCTCAACCACTGAGCCACATCTCAAGCCCAAACCCTTTTCTTTTTTGTTTTTTATTGTTGTTGTTTTTAAATTTTTTTTTCTTATTTTTTTGGGGGGGTACCAGGGGTACTCAGGGCACTTGGCCACTATTTTGTATTTTATTTCGAGACAGGGTCTCACTGAGTTGCTTAGCACCTTGCTGTTGCTGAGGCTGGCTTGAACTCACGATCCTCCTGCCTCAGCCTCCCAAGCTGCTGGGATTACAGGCAGGCACCACCACAACCAGCTTAATGTTTTATTTTGAAATAGGTCTTGTTAAGTTGCTTAGGGCCTCACTAAGTTGCTGAGGCTGGCTTTGAACTCGCGATCCTTCTGCCTCAACCTCCCAAGCTGCTGGGATTACAGGCATGCGTCACCATACCTGGTTCATATTCTATAATTCTTGAGGGTTAAGGAACTCATAGTGCCATCTTTCAAGGTATTATTTCCCTAATTCTTTACTGTTTATTTGTTTATTTACTTGTTTGTTTGTTGGTACTGGGGATTGAGCCAACAAGTGCTTTACCAAAGAGCTACATCCCTAACCCTTTATTTTTTATCTTAAGACAAGTTCTTAAGTTGCAGAAGATGGCCTCCAACTTGTGATCCTCCTGCTTCAGCCTCCCCAGTAGCTGGGATTACAGGTGTGCACCGCCTCACTCAGCCTTGATTCTTTATTTGAATGTACATCAGATTTCCTTTTCTTATCTTTTAATCAACAACTGCTGACTTTTACATTTTCTCTGACATTTTCTAAAATACTAATCCAGGAGAGTGGCTTCTTTTCTCCCCTTTTTAATGTGCATTATGCAAGTACCAAAGCTTCTATTCTGGGAAGGAAACATTTATTTCCTAGAGCTTAAATATGCAAAGTTAGAGGCAAGCTTGAACAATGTCTAATTAGAGCCATTTACAGTAAACAAATGATTGATACAGACACCTCTGTAAACAGGGAAGAGGAAGACGGGCCATGCTGAGCACTTTGTTTATTTTCCATTGAAAGAGGATGTAAACTGCTAATCACAGGCTTGTCTCAGCTTCATTTCCATACAACAGAACCCCTTATGGGTTTTCTATTAAAGAGAGAGAGAGAGTAATCACTTTTGTTCACCTAATTTCTTTGTGTAGAATTCTTAAGTGCTATTAACACAGGTTATCCAAGAAAAAAAAAAATAAAGAAAGAACTAAAAGACTCTTTAAAAAAACAAAAACCCTAGGTGCTTCTAAGCTTGAATTCATTTTGCTATTGAGAAGATCCCAGCTGACAGATGGATATAAATGCACAGAGAAGGAAATACACACTGTGTCTTTGACCATGACCTGGAAGTTGTGTCAGAAGAGTTTGGCATTCGATTCACTTGGCCAGAAAACAAATCCTGGATTGGGGGGTGGGGTGGGAGGAGATGGATGGGGGGTGGGGTGGGCACATTTTTTTTTTTTTTTTTTTTACTTTTCTGAAATTGTGAGTGCAGCAGAACATATAGCTAGAGGTCTGGAATCTTCGTGGTGAAGAAAGAACGATTGAAAGCATTTTCTCAGAATGAACTGTTCTTGTCCAAGCTAAGACCCTTACTGATATATTTGAGAGGGTTTTAAAGTTGTTCAAGATTCTTTTTGACCTAAGTCCTTTCTGACCTGTTTCAGAGTCTGATGAATTAGATGCAGTTCCTCAGAAGTATGCAACTCTTCCTAACTTCTGGAACACCCTTCATGTCATGTTTGAGACCTTTCTTAACTTGTTTCAGACCTATCCCTTCACGTGAAAGACCCTTCCTGACATATTTAGACAGTTCCTGACTTGATCAAAGTAATTCCTGATGTATTTGAGATGCTGATTTGTTTGGAGCTTCCTAATTATATAAGATTCTTGCTGACCTATTTGTGACTCTTCATGGCTTGTTTGGAACCCTTCCTGACATGTTTGAGACCCTTCCTGATGTATTTGAGATTTATCCTGAGGACTTTGACATACTTCCGGACACATTTGAGACAGTTCTCAACACATTTGAGACTCTTTCAGTCTGTTTATTTCAAACTCTGCCAAACAACTTGGAGACCCATTCTGACTTGACTTACTTGACACCTTTCCTTGACCTGTTTAAGAACATTTCTGATGTAGTGAGGTTATTCCCATCTGTTTAAGTGCTTACATACATAAAGCTCTTCTGGATTATTTTAGAAACGTCTAATTTGTTTGAGATGATCTCTTATATGTTTGAGACCTCACTGAACACGGAACATTTTATAACCTGACATGTTAAAGACCTTTTAGGACTTGTTTGACAGTCTAACTGTGTGAGAAACTTCTCGACATCTTTGCCACCCTTTCAAAATTGTTTGAGACAACTTGATCTATTTCATAAATCTCCTGATGTATTTAAGACTCCCTGACATGTTAGAGTACAGTATTGACTTTTGAAGCTACTTCCTGTCTGTTATGATCCTTTCCAAAAGTATTCGAGATCCTTCTTGTTGAGGCTTTTTCTGACAAAGACTCTTCCTGTCTATTTGAGACCCATCCTGAGATAATGAAAACTCTTCCTGACAATTTTAAGATTCTTCCTGCTGTATTTGAGACCATGCATGAATAGTTTAAGGCATTTTCTAACGCATTCAACCCTTTCCTGGCTTGTTAGACACCAATTCTGATTGTCTTCCTGACATGTTTGAGACGCTCTTTGGGGCATTAGAGATACTGACTGATGTAACTAATCCCGGTCTGTGTATTTGAAACCTTTTTAGATGAATCTGAGAGTCTGTATTGTTGAGAACCTTCCTGGTGTATTCTAGACTTGTACAGATGACATTCAGGCTTTTTCTGACTTGTTCGAGACCACACCCAAAGTAAGGCTCTTCAAGAGCCTTACTGACATATCTAGAAGCATTTCTGCCTACTTTGAGATCTTTCCTGATTTGTTTGAGATGCTTTCTGACCTGTTTGAGACCCTTCCCCATGTTTGAGACTCTTTCTGGTAAATTTGAGATACTTCCTGAATGGTTCATGTCTTGTTTGAGACTCTTCATGACAAATTAGTCACTTTTTTCTGACTTGCTTTAGGTCCTCCCCAACTTTCCAAACCTTCCCTCACATGTTTGAGATCCTTTTGGAGGTATTCAGGTTTTTCTCTCTCCATTAGAGATACATATCAACTTGTTTAGAGCTCTTCCTGAGTACTCTGAGAACCTTCTAGACTTGATTGATGAGATTCCTGATGTATTTGAGACCCTTTCCCACTGTTTGCAGGGCTTCCTAACATTTTGCTACTTTGCCTGATGTATTTGAGATACTTCCTGATGTATTTGAGACCCTTCCTGTGACCATTCCTGAAATGATGACATTCTTAATTACATGTGAGACATTTCCCTTCAAGTTTGAGTCCCTTCCTGACTTAATTATAACTCCTCTTAACTCCTTGAAGAACCTTCCTGACTTGGTTGAGATGTTTTCTCCTGTATCTGAGAGTATGCCTTGCTGTTCTAGATACTTCCTGACAAGATCCTTTCTGACATGTTTGAGACCCTTCCTACCACATGTGAGAAACTTATTGATGTATATAAGACTTTTCCAAGCTTGTTTGAGAGATGTTATAGCGTGAGACTCTTTGTGGTATATTAGGAACCTGTTTTGACATGCCTGAGACACTTCTGAACTTGAATCCCTTACTTAAACCCCTCCAGATTTATTTGAGACTCTTTTCTCTTTGTTTAAAACCTTTACCAACAAATTTAAAGTTCTTCCTGTGATGAAAGAGATCCTTCCAGTCTGGTTTGAGATTTGTAATTTTTTAGACCCTTCCTGACAAGATTAAGACCCTTTCTGATTTATTTGTTCACACATCCTGATGTACATAAAGGCTTTTCTGACTTGCTTCCAATCTTCCTGTTTGAAACCTTTAATGACATGTTTGAGACCATTTCTGACATGTTTTTTATGTTCGTCCTGAGGCATTTGAGATATTTTCTGTATTTGAGATTGCTTTGACATTTTTAAGATTCTTCTTGTCTGTTTTAGACCATTCCTGATGAATCTGAGAACTTTTTAGAACTCATCGTCACATATTTGAGACTCTTTATGACTTATGTGAGACTCTTCCTTATGAATGTGACATCTCCTCTGACTTAATTGAGCCTTTCCCTAAATTTGTCTTTAAATTTTTTTAGTTGTAGATGGACACAATGGACACAATATCTGTATTTTTAAAATTTTTATGTGGTGCTGAGGATTGAACCCAGTGCCTCACGCATGCCAGGCAAGCGCTCTACCACTGAGCTACAGACCCAGCCCCCCTTCCCTAAATTTTTGAATACTTTTTTAAAAATTATTATTGGTTGTTCAAAACATTACAAAGCTCTTGACATATCATATTTCATACATTTGATTCAAGTGGGTTATGAACTCCCGTTTTTACCCCGTATACAGATTGTAGAATCATATCGGTTGTACATCCATGTTTTTACATACTGCCATACTAGTGTCTGTTGTATTCTGCTGCCCTTCCTATGGGACGAGAGGTGGGAGGGAAAGGGAGAGAGAAGGGAAATTGCATGGAAATGGAAGGAGACCCTCATTGTTATACAAAATTACATATAAGAGGATGTGAGGGGAAAAGGAAAAAAAAACAAGGGAGAGAAATGAATTACAGTAGATGGGGTAGAGAGAGAAGAAGGGAGGGGAGGGGAGGGGAGGGGAGGGGAGGGGGGATAGTAGAGGATAGGAATACTTTTTTTTGTACTGGGAATTGAACCCAGGGGCTCTTAACCTCTGAGCCACATCCCCGTCCCTTTTTATTTTATTTTTTATATTGAGCCTGGGTCTGGCTAAGTTACTGAGGCTGGCCTTGAACTTGCGATCCTTCTACCTCAGCCTTCTGAGACCCTGGGATTATAGGGGTGCACTACCATGCCTCGATTGAAACACTTTTTGACATGCCCAAGACTCTCAGATGACCCAAGACCCTTCTGTCTTTTTGTAACATCTTATGGAATCATTTACATCTCATCCTTATTACTTTGAGAATATCTTAAATTTGTTTGAGATGCTTCCTGATGTATTTGAGAACATTCCTCTATATTCTAGAAAGTTTCTAGGAGGTTTGAGAAACTTTCTCTCATGACATCTTCTGCCAAATAAGTTCATTCTGACTTATTTGGGAACCTGCCTGGTGTATTTACAACATATTTTAGACTCTCCCTGGCATGTCTGAGAACCTTTATGTTGACATGAAGTGGTTTCTGATATACTTGAGACTCTTCCTTGCTCCTCTAAAAACTTCTTAGAAGTTTGCGTGCCGCAGTCCGGCTGCAGCAAAATAACCGGGGGGTGACGAACAACTTGTGTACGTTGATACAGCAGGAGTAGGAGCCGTTTATTGCAGGACAGGAGCAGTATTTATACATTCCACACAGCTTATCTAATTAGCATAAACTAGATGCATCAGTCAACCAATCAGGAATCTCCACACTTAATGGCTCGCTTTTGTTACTTCTCAAACCACTCCCTCTGGCATTTTGCCAGGCACCATCCAGACTTGTTTACGAACTCTAACATTCCCCTGGGAAAATGCCAGGTGTTATTTTGACTTGTTTATAGACTCTAACATTTGCGCACATGCTATTATGATTGAGGTCCTTTCTGACATATATAAAAATCTTCCTATTATATTTTTATCTCTTTCTGTCATGTTTGATACCCTTCATGAGTTGAGATTCTTAGTATTTTTTTTCTGACATGTTTGAGAACTGTCTGGGGGTGTTTGTGTCTCTTTCTGTCTGTTTGGGGGCACTTAGTGACATATCTAAAGCTCTTGAACCCTTCTGGACTTGTTTGAAAGGATTACTGATGTAATTACTGATCATATTCACCTCTCTCTTCTAGGTGGTTCCTGAGATGATTCAGACACTTCCTAATATGTTTAAGACCATTCCTGGCGTGTCTGAGACATTTCTTGTCATGTGTTTGAACCTAAAATATTTAAAATTCTTCCAGACACATTTGAAAGTCTTCAGAACTTCTTTGAGACTATTTGCAACATCTTAAAGACCTTTTCTGACTTGCTTGAGATACTTCCCATCTCATTTGAGACTCTAACTGAAATGTTTAACACCATTCCAGATGTATTTAAGACTGTTACTGACCTTTACTGACAAATTTCATGCTCTTTCTGTCTGCTGCAAGATCCTTCCTATCTAGTTTGAGAGGATTGATAACATTTCAGATCCTCTCTTCCAGAACATTTCCTGTCATGTTTCTGAAACATTATGTGATGTTTGAGACTCGTCCTGATGTATTTGAGACATCATGATGATGTTTCTGACTTTCATGAATCTTGATACATTTAAGACCCTTTCTGACCTGTATCTAACCATTCCAGAAGTATTCAAGTTGCTTCCTCTCTGTTGGAGAAATATCTTGGCTTGTTAAGGATGCCTCCTGACATGGTAAAACCATACTTGATTTGTTTGAGACTTTTCTAATGTTTAAAACTGTTCCTGATATGTTGGCTATACTTTCTGATGTGTGTGGGAATCTTCTTGATGTCTTTGAGACATGTCCTGATTGTTTGAGACCATTAGGACATGTTTGAGACACTTCTTATTCCCTTTTAATCATTCCTGGAAGTTTTGAGAATCTTTCTTTCCTATTTGAGATTCTTCCTGACATATTTGAGACTCTTCAGCACATTTTTAAAACGCTTCCTGACATACGTGAGGTGTTTTCTATCTTGCTTGAGACCTTTCCTGACTTGTTTTAGAAGCTTCCAGACATACCTGAGACTCTCAAATAAATCTGAGACTCTTCCTTCAGTTGGGTAAACTCCTTACTACCTTGAGAATGTTCCTAACTTGTTTGAGATGCTTCCTTGGGAATTTGAGATTCTTCTTCTGCGTTTGGACAGTTCCTGAGAAGTTTTAGAACCTTCTGTCATGTTTGAGATTCTCCCTCACATATTTGAAAAACTTCCTAATGTATTTAGACCCTTTCCTCTTATATTTTAAAGAATCCATGACTTCTTTGCAACTTCTTGTCATGTTAGGTATCTTCTTTTATTCACTTGAGACCCTTCATGACAAGTTTGGGAACCTTATAGAGACACTTCAGTCTCTATTTGAGTTCTTTATTTACACAAGTAAAACACTTCCAGACTACTTAGAGACTTCCACACTTGTTAGAGAAGATTCCTGATGCATGTGAGACCCTTCCTCTCTATTTAAAACACTTCCTGACATGTTGGCTCTTCTTCCTGATTTAGTTGAGACTCTTCCAGACAGTTGGAGACCATTCCTAACATGTTGATACTCAGGGCAGTATCAGAGATATTCCACTTCTGGTTGAGCCTCTTACTGGTTTATTTGGAACTCTTCCTTACTACTTTGGTTCAAAAATTTCCAGACTTGTTTGTGATGCTTCCTCTCAAACTTTTCCTATCTGTTCTAGATATTTCCTGTCATGTCTGAGACATCTTCTAGTGTGTCTGAAGGTTTTCTGATGTATTAGAGAAACTTTCCTATGTATTTAACACTCTTCCTGACAGAAGGAGTCTCAAAATTCTCAAGAAAATATGGTAGAAAGGGTCATTAGGAGAGCAAGTGCCTCAAATTCAACACACATTATCTCAACATGCAGGAACAGTTTAAGAGCCTTCTAGACTATCAGGTGAGATACATTTTTTTACTTCCTTGAGACATTTCCCTACTTGTTTGGATCCTTTACTGACAAATTATGAAGTTCTGCTTACGACATTGAGAACCTTCCAGATAATTTGTGAAGTATTATATGTACTTCCTCTCTCCTTGTGGCACTTCCTGCAATGTTTGAAACACATCCTGACATGATGAGATTCTTCCTGATGTATATGAGACTCTTCCAGATGATGTTGAGGTTCTCTCTGGAGGGCATTTGAAACCCTTTCTGACTTTTAGGAGAATCTATTTGACTTACTGACAATAACTAAGACCTGTCCTTGTTTGTGACTCTTCCTGACAAGTCTGAGACTTCTTCACGTATCCATGACCTTTCCCAGCTGTATGAGACTATGCTTTCAGATTGAGACACTTACTGACCTACTTGAAACTCTTCCTGACCACTTTGGAAACTGTTCCTGTCCAGTTTGTGATGATCTGTGAAGGTTTTGAGGTATTTGCTCTCTGTTTGTGACCCTTTCCACCATGGTGGGGACAATTCTTGACAATTTTGAGATGCCTCCTAAAATATTAGAGACTTTTCTTAATGTCACCTGTCTGTTTGGAACTAATAGAAACATTTAAAACTGATGAATTTGAGAGCTTTCCTTACCAGTTTCATACCATTACTAACTTGTTTTGGTCTCCTTCTATCATGTTAGATGTTCATGCAGACTATTCAAGACCTTTCTTGTCTGGATAAGATAACTCCTGATATGTTTGAGATGCTTCCTGATATAGTTCTAACTTTCTTAATTATTTGAGATCCTTTCTGATATTTTTAGACCCTTCTTCATAGATTTGTGACCATTCCTGATTATTTGATACTACTCTCTTACGTTTAAGATCTTATATGATATATTTCAGGTATCTCCTCAGTCCTTTGCAGATATATTTTCAATTCCTCTTGACTACATTGAAGCCATTATGGACTTGTTTGAGACTTATGTATAATGTCTTTGAAACTCAGTTCCTCTCTCTTTCAGTGGTTACAACACATTTGGGGCCCTTCCTGATATATCTGAATCCTTTCTGTATGATTGAGACTCTCCTTGTTTGACTTATGGCTCTTCCTGTAGTAATTCAAATTCTTCCTTACCACATGATCCAACAATTCCACTCCTAAGTGTATACCAAAGGAAAATGAAAACTTACGTTCACACAAAAACTTGTACTCAAACGTTCACAGCAGTTTTATTTATAATAGGCAAAAAGTAGAAACAATCCAAACATCCACTAGCTGATAAATAAGTAAAATATGATATATGCATATAATGGAATAATATTTAGGTATAAAAAGGAATGAAATACTGACACATGGAAAAACATGCATGGATTTTAAAACATTATACGAAGAGGAGCCAGGTGAAAAGACTCCATGCTACATGATCCTGTCTATACAAAATGTCCAGAATAGGCAACTTCATAAAGATCAAAGATTAGTCATTGCCACTGCCTGGGCTATGGGAGAATGAGGAGTGATTGCTAATATGGATATAGTTTCTTTTTAGGGTGATGAAAATATTCTGGAATTAAATAGTGGTGATGTTTGCATAAGCTTGGGTATATTCAAAAAAGCCACCAAATAATACTTTTCAAAGTGGTACATTTTACTGTATGTGAATTATATATCAATAAAAATTCTATTATTAAAAAAACTCGCCCTAGCCGTGCATGGTGGCATATGCCTATAATCCCAGCAGCTCTGGAGGCTGAGGCAGGAGGATCACGAGTTCAAAGCCAGCTTCAGCAAAGGCGAGGTGCTAAGCAACTCAGTGAGACCCTGTCTCTAAATAAAAAATATAAAATAAGACTGGGGATGTGGCTCAGTGGTTGAGTGCCCCTGAAGTCAATCCCTAATACCAAAAAAAAAAAAAAAAACCCTGTTCCTAATGACTTTCAACTTTGAGAAGATTCCTGACCTGTTCTGACTTTTCAAGACCTTTAAAAATATATTTGAGTCATGGAACCCTTTCCTGAGATATTAAAGAATTTTTGCCCCCTATGTGCATATATGATTACACAATCGATGTAATTCTACATCACATACAACTGGAAGAATAAGAAGTTATACTCCATTTATGTATGATGTGTCAAAATGGATTCTACTGTCATTTGTAACTAACCAGAACAAGTTAAAAAAAAAAAAAAGAATATTCTCTAGCAAGGAACAGTGGTGTGTACACCTGTATTTCGAGGCCAGCTTCAGCAACTTAGCCAGGCCCTAAGCAACTTCACAAGACCTTGTCTCAAAATGAAAAATAAAAAGGGCTGGGGAGGGAGAGGAATTGGGTTCGATCCTCAGCACCACATAAAAATAAATAAAAAGAATGAAGGTATTGTGTCCATCCACAACTTAAAAAAAAAAAAAAAAAAAAAGGTCTAGGGATGTAGCTTGGTGGTACAGTACCCTTGGGTTCAATCCTCCGTACCCCCCCCCCCAAAAAAAATACATATATTTCTGTATATGTATATTCTCAACTATCTAATAACAGTCCCCCAGACTGTTATTAGAGCCACTCAACATGTTTGGACCTCTCCTGACTTGCAGGAGAACATTTTTGATGTGTGTAAGATATTTTCCATTTGAGACTCTTCTGTTTAAAAAATATCCCTGACAAGTATAATACTTTTCCTGCTCAAAAGCACATGAAAGCATGAGCAATGTGATTCTGCAACCTGTATAATCAGAAAAATGAGATATTATATCCCATCTTATTCAAATGTATGATATGTCAAGATCATTGTACTGTCATGTGTAACTAATTAAAACAATTTTTTTTTTAAAAAAAAGCACATGAAATACCATTTCTTACCCACTAAGATGGCTAGAATCAGTCAGAAAACAAGTGTTGGTGGGGATATGGAGAAATTTGAACCCTCATACACTGTTGGTAGTTATGTAAAATGGGGTAGCCAATTTAAAATACAATCTGGCAATTCCCCAATTAAACAGAGTTACCATATGATCTGACAATTCCTCTCTTAGGTATAAACCCAAGAGGAGTGAAAACATATCCACACAAAATCCTATACACAAATTATTATTATTTGTAATAGCCCAAAATGAAAATAACTCTAATGTTCATAGGTGGATGAATGAATAGACAAATTAGGTAATCCATACAATGGTATATATTTTATTTCATTTGTTTATTTTTATGCAGTGCTGAGGATTAAACCCAGTGCCTCACGAATGCTAGGCAAGAGTTCTACCACTGAGCCACAACCCCAATCCCCAATGGCATATATTTTTAAAAAAAAATTTAACCAGAGATTGAACTCAAGGATGCTTAACCACTGAGCCACATCCCCAGCCCTTTTTATTTTTTATTTAAAGATAGGGTCTCACTAAGTTGCTTAAGGCCTCGCTAAGTTGCTGAGGCTAGCTATGAACTTGTGAGCCTCCTGCCTCAGCCTCCTGAGCCCCTGGAATTATAGGCTTGTGCCACCGTGCCCAGCTCATTCAATGGAATATTATCTGGCCATAAAAAAGGAATGAAGTATTGCCAGGCACAAGGGCATACACCTGTAGTCCAAGCTACTCACGGAGGATAAGACAGGAGGATCACTTGAGCTGAGGAGTTTGAGGGCAGCCTGGAAAACATAGTGAGACCCATCTCTAAATAAATAAATACATAAGGGTGAAGTATTGACATACATGACGACATGGGTGAGCCTTGGAAACATTACACTAAGTGAAAGAAGTCGATCAAAAAGGACCACATATTATGTGTTTGAGTTCATAAGAAAGTTCAGAATAGGAGCATCTGTAGACACAGAAAGTAGGTTAGTGATTGCTTAGGCTGAGAGAAGAGGGGGACAAAAGGGGGTGATAGCTAAAGGGTATAGAGTTTCTTTGTGAAGTGACAAAAGTGTTCTAAAATTGTGGCGATGACTGCATATAAATGTGAATATACGAAAAACCATTAAACTGTATACTTTGGGTGAATCGCATGGTACGTGTATAATAACTCATAAAAGCCTGTTTTAAAATTTTTCTAAAGACTCCTTTTGACATGGTTAGGACACTGACTTGTTTGAGACTCTCCCTAAAATATTTCACATCCTTCTGCCTTTCTTGAGATCTTTTCTAATTTCTATGGAACACTTCCTGACATGTTTTAGACCTGAGTCTTCCTTCCTGTTTGAGTGAGACCCTTGCGAACTTGTTCTATTCCCTCTTTACATGGTTGAGAACGTTTCTGAATTAAATCTTTTCCTAATTATTTGAGAAACACTCCTGTCTGGTCAAGATGCTTCCTGAAAAATAAATACCTTTTTATGATTATTTGAGAACCCTTCCTGATGGTTTGAGGCCTTGACAAACCTGTTTGAGATCCTTTGGACCCTTCCTGATTGATTGAGACTCTTCCTGCCTTGTTTGATATATTTCCTAATTGAAGATTTTCCTGCTGAGCATGGCGGCACACATCTGTCATCCCAGAGATTTGGAGGCTGAGGCAAGTAGATCATATATTTGAGGCCAGCCTCAGCAACTCAGTGAGATCCTGTCTCAAAATAAAAAATAAAAAGGGCTGGGATGTGGCTCAGTGGTTAAGTGCCTCTGGGTTCAATCCCTGGTATCAAAAACAATCAATCAATCAGTCAATCAATCAATCATCAATAAATGCTTTTCCTGATGTATTCAGTTCTCTTCCTGTTTATTTGAAATGTTCTGACTTGTCTGAGACCCTTCCTGATGATTTGATACTCTTCCTACTGACCTTGAGATCCTTCTTAACTTGTTCAAGGCTTTTTCTTAACTTACTTGAGACCCATTCCAAAATGTTCGAGCACCTTCCAAATCAGGTCAAATTCTTCCGTGGATCATTGAGATCCTTCCTGACTTCTTGTAGTAGATATTTTTCCTGAAACATTTGAGATTCTTCTGGATGCATTTGAAGCCCCAACCCTGCTGAACTTTCAGGAGACTCTTCCTGATGACTCTGTCATATTTGAGATCTTCTCTGACTTGTTGATACCATTCACCGCATGCTTGAAATACCTGACATTTTTGAGACTTTTCATGGTGCATTTAAGATTCTTCCCCTTTCTTTGGGACCCTTCCTGACTTGTTTGAAATTCTTCCTGATAAGTCTGAGACCTTTCCTAATTTGTTTCAGACCTTACTGACTTACTTCAAAAGGTTCTCAATGGTAAAGATTTTTTTTTTTCCTTTGCTTCAAATCATTCCTGGTGAATTTGAGACCCTTTCTAATATATTGGAGACTCTTCTGTTGTATTTAAAACTTTTCTTTTTTTTTTACTTGCTTGAGACTATTCCTGATAAGATTGAGATTCTTCTTGACATAGTTGAGATGCTTGTTTACCTGTCTGAGACACCTCCTGACCTATTTCCGACCATTCCTGATTCTTCAAGATTTCCCAGTGATGTTGAGAATGTGTCTTAAGGACAGTCTTTGATGACATGTTTCAGACACTTCATGAATTTTTTTTTTTTTTGCTTTCACTAGTATATTAGTGCAGAATCGTTGTACATAATAGTTGGGTTCATCTTGACATAATCATACATTCAAGGAAATTAATTTGCTCCATTTCAGTCCCCAGTACCACCTCCCTCCCCTTCCCTCCCCCTCCCCCTCCCCCATTCCCCTTCTGTACTCTATTGATTCTATTCCAAAGATCACTAAAACTTTTCTTACAACTTTGCCATCCCTTCTTATGGACTTGAATCTCTGCTTAAGACCTTTACTGACATGTTTTAAACCTTAACCTGGTAGATTTGAGCTCTTTATTGTCTGAGTTCCTTTGTGATATGTCTAAACATTTTTCTTTCTTTTTTTTTTTTTTTAGTACCAAGGATTGAACCCAGGGGTGCTTAGCCACTGAGCCATATCCCCAGCACTTTTAGTTTTTATTTTGAGACAGGGTTTTGCTAAGTTGCCTTGCTTAAGCCCTCACTAAGTTGCTGAGGGTGGCCTCCTACTTGTGATCCTCCTGCCTCAACCTCCTGAGTTGCTGGGATTATAAGCATGCACCACCGCCCCAGGCCCTGACATTTTTTTTTTTTCTTGTACCCTTCCTTACCTATTTGGGAGGCTTCCTGACTTTTTTGCTCCTCTTTCTGACATAGGTAAGATTCTTCCAGATCTTTTTGAGATTCTTACCTACATATCTCAGACTTTTCCTGACCTCTTTGAGATTCATCCTTCTCTATTTGAGACTTCTGACATTTTTGACACCTTTCCTGATATGTTTGCAACTCTTTCTGATTTTTTTTTTTTTTTGAGACCCTTCCAGATTTGTTTCTGAGTGCTAAATCTGTCCCTGGTGCAGGCTTAATAGGAGACAAAAAGACCATTAACATCAGACATGAAGTGGCCTTTCTTTAAGCATCTGGTCAAAACATGCCTATAACCATGTATCAAGAATAAGTATCAAGCTGCTGGGATTGTGGCTCAGTGGTAGAGCACTTGCCTAGCATGTGGGAGGCCCTGGGTTCAATCCTCAGCACTGCATAAAAATAAATAAATAAAATAAAAGAATTGTGTCCATCTACAACTAAAAAAAATACATATTAAAAGAAAAGAATAAGGACTGAGGTTGTGGCTTAGTGGTAGAGTGCTCACCTAGCACATGCAAGGCCCTGGGTTCGACCCTCATCACCACATAAAAGTAAATAAAATAAAGGTATTGTGCCCAACTAAACTAAAAATATAAATATTTTTTTAAAAAAGCATAGCAACAAATTGGCTCTATTTAATAATATAACAGAGGAAAATAAAGCTCCAATATATTTTTTTAAAAGAATAAGTATTAATACCTTTCCTTTGATTTCACTCTCAAATGAAAATGGAACGTGGAGACGTTTCTTGATCATTTTCTTGGTCTTTTAATCAAAATGTTCTCTGCTTAGGTACCTATATTTTCCAGTGTCTTAAAAGAAAGCAATTCATTTCTCTCTCTGGGCTGATACAGTCCAGGACTGCTCTGTCAGATTATTATGACTCCTTGGTTTCTAGTCTTTTCTGGAACTGCCATCCTTGAGATATTTTATCCACAGGGTCCAAGATGCCTCATTACCACATCCCTCTTCCAACCATGAAGAATGGGAAAGAGGAGAGGGGTGCCAGATTCTGCCCTTCTAGGGATATGACCCAGAAGTTGCAGACAGGAGTTCTGCTCAGACATAGTCACTCAGCCTGTAGTCACATGACCACACCTGGCTGAAAGGCAGGCTGGGTCATGTAGTCTTTATTCTGGGAAGCCATTTTACCTTCTTATATTCAGGGTTTCTGTCAGTGTTTACAAAAGGACAAAAGGAATATTGGGGAATAATTGGCTGTCTATCAATCCACAGCCTCCCATTCTGGAATTTGCAGGTTTTCAATGAGACCAAGAAAAAAAATCCCCACCCTCTGACAAAATCAAAAGATAGAATTCTCCCTTCCTTTCCTTAATCTGGTAGTTCCCAAAGAGAAATGGCTTTTCATTCTGAGCCATGAAAACCAAGAAAAAAAAGGCTGTTGGAACCAAGAATATTTATTTGTAATCAAGAACGCCTTAGCTCTTAGGACAGTACCTAATGACCGACCTGAATTTTGTCATTGAATAACTATTGCCACAAAAGCACAGAACATTTTGAGATGCAGAGTAGTATCAGATCACCATCTGGACCATAAATAATTTACACCTTTTAGATACCTGGGAATCACATGGGTCAGGAACAAATAATATACTGAATCTTGGTAAGAAAGAAAAATTGACAAACATTGTATCTGTGAATGCAATTTGGATCTAATAACAGTTCTGAGAATTGAATAAAATGCAGGAAAGGTCACTGTTGCTTATATAAAACTAAATGAACTTATTCTTGATTTTTTAAAATATACAAAGGAAAGGCTGATGAAACTATCTTAACACCCCACAATCCAGTTGTGGGGACTCAGCTAGAATTGAATTCTATGCCCAATGCTTGGTCTTTGTGATCCCTCAGCTAGTAGTGACTTTATACATTGTACTTCATGTTTGTGAAATAGAATCACTCCTTTTGTTTGTTTTTGGTACCAGGGATTGAGCCCAGGGACACTTGACCACTGAACCACATCCCCAACCCTATTTTGTATCTTATTTAGAGACAGGGTCTCACTGAGTTGCTTAGGACCTCGCTTTTGCTGAGGCTGGCTTTGAACTCGCGATCCTCCTGCCTCAGCCTCCTGAGTCACTGATTGCTGAGGCCTGCTCTACCGCATATGATCCTTTAACTGTTTGGGGGAGCAATTGCTGACAAATCTGACTGAGAACACTTGAAGAGAGGCACAATATGCAGAAGGAGAGTCTGGGGGCTGGTGCTGGTTGGTGGGAGACTGAGGAGCACTGGGCTGCTCTAGATTCTTTGTCAGGGTTGTGACTAGGGAGCAGAGTTGAATTGAACAATGTCAGAAAGTCACCACAGATGCCCTTTCAGAGTGAACCCTGGAATCTGCAGCCTAGAAATGAACTAGGTCAGGAACTGGCCAAGTCACTCAACTAATGACCTTCACCGCGTGGCCTTGATCAGCCTTTAGAGGCCCTGCCAGCTTCTGTCTGGACGGTGCTTAGGAAGCTTCAATACTGTCATTTCTGGGATGGATTCTAATGGGTGGGCTGCTAGACTTTTTTTTTTTTTTCCCCATCTCATTGAAAAATGGTGGATCACGGGAGGACCCTTTGGATTTAAATATCTGGGCACAAAATATGTGTTTTCAATCACTTAAAATTTTTATTTTATATTTATTTTTAAAGTTTTGTTTTTCTTGTTAGACCTAGCTATCCATTTGTGTTTTTCACATATCACTTTTGGATATACAAAAAAGGAGAAAACAGGGGCTGGGGTTGTGGTTCAGCGGTAGAGCACTCGCCTAGAACGTGCGAGGCCTGGGTTCGATCCTAGCACCACATAAAAATAAATAAAATAAAGGAGGCTGGGGATGTGGCTCAAGCGGTAGCGCGCTCGCCTGGCATGTGTGAGGCCCGGGTTCGATCCTCAGCACCACATACAAACAAAGATGTTGTGTCTGCCGAAAACTAAAAAATAAATATTAAAAAATTCTCTGTCTCTCTCTCTCTCTCAAAATAAATAAATAAATAAAGGTATTGTGTCCAACTACAACTAAAAAATAAATATTAAAAAAAAGGGGAGAAAACACAAACAGAATAAATCGGTGAAGGTACTCCCAAAATTTCTTCCCATTCAGAACCTCACTTTCCAAATCAACTTTTTTAAAGTATGTCAAGTTTCCTAGTTCAAAATGTTTATTTAGCATTGGATGTTAACCACCATCTGAAGAACATGGAACAATTGGAACATTCACATGGTTGGAAAGTTGAAAATTGATAGCACCATATTGAAAAATAGTTTTAACAAACTAGGCGAGGTGGTGTACACCTGTAATCCCAGTGGCTCAGGAGGCTGAGGCAGGAGGATTGCAACTTAGAGGCGAGCCTCAGCAATTTAGCAAGGTGCTAAGCAACTCAGTGAGACCCTGTCTCTAAATAAAACACAAAATAGGGCTGGGGATGTGGCTCAGTGGTTAAGTGCTTCTAGGTTCAATCCATTATTCAAGGAAAAAAAAAAGTGTATTAGTGAGGATTCTCCAGAAAAACAGAACCAACAGGATGTAGGAAGGGTAGAGAGTGAGATACAGAGACAGAAACAGAATAGGAAAATATTTATTTTAAGGAATCAACTCATGTGATTACGGAAGCTGGCAAGTTCAAAATGTGCAGGGTGTGTTGGCAAGCTGGAGTTCAAGTCCAAAGGCCGTCTGCTGGGGAACTGGAAAGAGCCAATGTTGCAGATGGAGTCCAAAGGTAGTCTGCTGGAGAATTTTCTCTTGCTTAGAGAGGCTGGTCTTTTTGTTTGAGTCTATCCTTCAACTGATTAGATGAGTCCCATCCACATCATGGGGGGCCATCACCTTTACTCAGAGTCCACTAATTTATATGTTATAATCTCATCCAAAAATGCTGTCACAGAAACACCTAGATTCTTCTTTCTTTCTTTTTTTTATAGCAGGGATTGAACCCAGGGGCACTTAACCACTGAGTCTCATCCCCAGGACTTTTTCATTTTTATTTTGAGACAGAGTCTCACTAAATTTCTGAGGTTTGGCCTTACACTTGTGATCCTCCTGCCTTAGCCTCTCTAGCCCCTGGGATTACAGGCATGTGCCACCACATCCAGCCTTGAATCATTTTTGACCAAATATCTGTGTATCCTGTGGCCCGGGACAGTTGGCATCAAATTAACCCTCATAGGAAGGTGAGTTGAGGAAAGATGTTGAATAGTAGTGTTTAGGCTACAAGAACTACGAAGGATTTGGAGGCTGTGGATTCAAATAAGGGAGCCTGGAGGCAGAGATGGAATGTAGGTGATTGATGTGATCAGATAAGAAGGGATCATGGCAGAGGTCCTGGAAGGAAGGGAAATGAGGCAAACAGTTTAGAACTGACAACACTTGACAATGACCAGACCTGGGCCCTGAGGGAGAGTGGTGCAGAATCTTGCTGTAGTTTCAAAACTAGGCAAGAAGGAGGCTGGGAACCCACGGAAAGATGGAGGCTGGGAAGTCTTGGAAAGATGGATGGACCCCCAGGTGGAAGATGCCTCCCCCCCCCCCACACACACACACCCAGCTGCTCAGCTAGAGGCGATTCTATGCAGGTTATCGATTTTTTGGTGAAACAAAAAAATTCTCCCCCAGTGGAGAATTCCAACAAATATGATATTTTGCTCACAAATCTGGAGGGTGACTGAACGCAGCAGTTGCAGTGACTCCCTGTACTGATTTTGTGTCGCTAACAGGAAATTAATTCTTCATGTAGAAATTATTAAACGGATGATGAAAGTAAACACTGGCCCATTTGTTCCTGCATATTATCCACAGACTTGTTTTTTTTTTTTTAAAGTTGATTACCATTTTTATCTAATGATACTGATCAATTCTAGATCCTATTTCATTGTCCTCCAAGAGAGGGACAATATGATTTACTGCTTGAGCCTCTCCTGTGTCCACAAAACATCCTGAGTCAGAGTACAAAATGTCTAAGTGGCTTGAAAAAGTAGGACTTGGTTGAATTATTTGTCTCTGGTTTTTTTTTTTTTTTTGAAATGAATTTATTTAGACTTTTTCTTTTTAATTTTTAGTTTTGGGTGGCGGTGCCAGGGATGGAACCCAGGGCCTCCCACATGCTAAACAAGTGTTCTGTTCCTGACATATACACCCCAGCCCTATTTGTCTTTTAAAAATTCATTTTAGATCCCATTTTAATTTTTTTTATTTATTAAATATTCTAGATCCCATTTGAAAACATTTAAACCGCTTTATTAAGGGATAATGTACTAGCATAAAATTCAACCATTTTAAATGTCCAATTCAATGATTCATAGCATATTTCCTAAGTTGTGACATCATTGCTACAATCCTTTTTTTTTTTTTTTTTTTTTTGTATCAGGGATTGAACTCAGGGACGCTCTGAGCCCCATCCCCAGCTCTATTTTGTATTTATTTAGAGACAGGGTCTCACTGTGTTGCTTAGGGCCTCACTTTTGCCGAGGCTAGCTTTGAACTCGCGATCCTCCTGCCTCAGCCTCCCAAGCTACTGGGATTACAAATGTGTGCCACCGCGTCCAGCATCACTACAATCCCATTTTAGAACATCCTCTTCTATGGGTGTCAGCCCCAGGCACCCATAGACGTGCCTGCCTCTTGTGGACATTTCATGTTAATGGGATCATATGGTGTACTGTATGGGTAGACCATATTTTATTTATGCATTCACCACAGGATGAATATTTGGATTGTTTCCACCCTTTGGCTATTATCAATAACACTGCTATGAACATCTGAGTGTGAACCTATATTTTCATTTCCTTAGGAGTGGGATTTGTGGGTCACAATGATTAATTTATGTTAACTTTTTTAACTTTTTTTTTTTTCCTGCAGTACTATGGATGGAACCCAAGGGCACTCCACCACTAAGCTGCATCCACAGCCCCTTTTATTTTTTGCTCTTGAGACATTGCTGAGGCTGGCCTTGAATTTTCAATCCTCCTGCCTAAGCCTCCTAAGTGGCAGGGATTATAGGTGTGGGTCACCGTGCCAGACTCTTTTTTTCCAGACAGAGGCTGTGACTTAGTCTCTGGGATTCCAGAGTTCAGTAATACAGGGGAAAAGCTCTGATTGGTCCATCTTGGATCAGGTGCTGCCTTCCAGGTTAATCAACAAGAGACCGTATCCGTGTATGTGTGTGAATGTTCATGGACCTTAATATGCAGGATTTTTATTAAAGAAGTATGCTTGGAGCTGGATATGTTAACACTCAACTGTAATCCCCGCGATTTGGGAGGCTGAGGCAGGATCACAAAGTTCAAGGCCAGCTTCAGCAATTTAGCAGCACCCTGTCTGAAAATAAAAATCAAATGGGCTGGAGTTACAGCCTAGAGGGAAAGTGCACCTGAGTTCAATCCCCAGTACCTCCCCCTTCTCCCTTGCTGGAAAACAGGATTTAGGAAACAGCAATCCAGTGTGTCTGGTTGATTACTTCTTGTACCTTTCCAAGGGACCATGATCTCGCCTTACCCAACACCTGGGAATGCGGCCCTGGAAGGCTTTTTATGTTAATGATTGATGATTTTGTTGTGTACACATAAGGCAATGGACCGTACTGGACGAGTTTGTCAGGAGTGCTTTGCACAAACACCAAGATTGCTAATGTACACCTAAAGGGAACGAGCTGTGCAGCCAGGCTCTCTAAAGACAGATTTTAGGAGCAGGAGTGGCCGTGTTTTGGGCTCTGTGGCTAAGAGAAAGCTGGCAGCTCCCCTCTCTGAAGCCCACTTTCTACCAACAACAGGTCTGTTCATTTGTCTTCCTCTCATTGAACCCAGAGAATCTTCTGCAGTTCTTTGATCTTGGGGAACCAGACCATAAAATAACACATGATAATCTGGGAACATCAAGATCTGTTTTGGCAGTCAACATTTTCAACCACAAGAGCTCTGAGCATGTCCAAGCCCTCCGGAATCATCTTGATTCTGTGTCAGTGCTACAGATGAATTTTGGTTTTTGGTACCAGGGATTGAACTCAGGGGCACTCGACCACTGAGCCCCATCCCCAGCCCTATTTGGTATTTTATTTAGGGACAGGGTCTCACTGAGTTGCTTAGGGCCTCACTAAGTTGCTGAGGCTAGTTTTGAACTTGCAATCCTCCTGCCTCAGACTCCCGAGCCACTGGGATTGCAGGCGTGTGCCACTGTGCCCAGTTTACAGACCTAGGACCTACTCAAACTTCTTTGCAATTATTTAAAGTGTACTCAAGAAAGAATAGTCTACATTAGCGACAGTGTAGGCTAAGTATCAGGACAATGGTTTCCAAAAGTTGACTGTACGCTTCACAGCAAAGACACAGAGGAAATAATGTTCATGAAAAGGGACAAGCACTTGGGCGTGGTGGCACACACCTGTAATCCCAGTGGTTTGAGAGGCTGAGGCAGGAGCATCACAAGTTTGAGGCCAGCCTGCACAATTTAGTGAGGCTCTAAGAAACTTCGCAAGACCCTGTCTCAAAAAATAAATAGGATGGGGATGTGGCTTGAACTTAACTGATTTAAATGACACAATAAGGTTGTGTCAAGCTTGGCTAAGCTGCAGTAGCAAATAAACCCCAAAACTTCACGGGCTAACACAATAAAGATTTTTTTGTTTTGTTTTGTTTTTGTAATTGTTTTTTTTTTTTTTTGTGTGTGTGTGTGTGTGAAACTGGGGATTGAACCCAGCATGCCCTACCACTGAGCTACACCTGCAGCCCTTTTTAGTTTTCATTTTGAGACAGGGCCTCACTAAGTTGCTTAGGGCCTTAATAAATTGCTGAAACTGGCCTCAGACTTTCGATCCTCCTGCCTCAGCCTCCTAAATTGCTGGGATCGTAGGCACAAAACAGACTAATGAGTTTCCCTTGCATGTTGCTGTGATATATCATCTAGGGTTTAAGCAGTTTCATTTTAAGACTTGGTTTTATGAAAATATTTTATAGACAGCAGTGTACTAAATATTCTGAGACAAGCCAAGTCCACCAAAAAGGAAAAGTGATATATAGCACTTCTCGATCCTGCTAGAAAAATCAGGGATAGTTGCGTTACAGATTTATACGTGGTTAATTTGCTCAGGACTAGTTTTCCATCTGTGTCCTCTCCTGGTGAGCAGTTACTGGGGAAACAAAGAAATAGAAATTACTTATATTGACTTCATCAAACATTATCAGAGTTTGAAGAAAATGAAAATCAACATGCATCCCACACCATACCAAAAAAAAAAAAAAAAAAGATTTCAAGATGAGGTATTGAAAAATGATCAGAAATACAAATACTGGATAGTTGAAGATGTGGGTGTACTTTGAACCCCTACAAAGATGGTTAATCCTCTAAAATACGTCAAGGCCCTTGTCTTGGGGTGAGTAGTTTAACGTATAACTTGGTTCAAGGACTCAGAAGCCTAGATAATCCTAAAATTCCAATGTAGTTAGACAACATGTTAACATAAAAATGACTTCACCTTCTCTCCTCAGCATGTTTTCTTTTTTAAAAAATTTTAAAATTTTGTCTAGTTGTTGACTGACATAATAACTTTATTTTTTTATGTGGTGCTGAGGATGGAACCCAGGGCCTCACACGTGCTAGGCAAGCACTCTACTACTGACCCCAGCCCCAGCCCAACATGTTTTCTTAATAAAACATAAAAATGATAAGAAGTGAAATCTGAGTCACATGTCGGTGAATTTTAAAAAATATTTATTGTTTTCTCTATATTAAAACAAAGAAAAAAATGATTATTCATCATTCTACCACTCATGTCCCACCATTTCAAATATATTGATTCCTATGTTTTAATTGTCTCTTTGCTCCACAATTTTTTCTTTATTTGTTGTTGTTGTTGGTACTGGGGCACTTTACCACTGAGCTACATCTCCAGTCCTTTTTATTTTTAATTTTTTTATTTTTACTTTTTTTTGAAAAAGGAGGCAATTTTCATTTTATTTATTTATGTATTTATTTGGTTCTGGGGATTGAACTCAGGGCCTTGGGCATGTGAGGCAACCACTCTACCAACTGAGCTATATCCCCACCCCTTATTTTTTTATTTTGAGACAGGGTCTTGCTAAGTTGCTTAGGGCCTCGCTAAGTTGTGGAGGCTGGCCTCAAAGTTTCCATCCTCCTTCCTCAGCCTCCATAATCTCCATCTCTGAGATTACAAGCGTGCACCACTGCGCCTGGCTGCTCCACAAGCCTTTTTCTCTCAGTCTGCTTTATACAACACAAGTGTTCCCCAAATAGAATGTATCATCAAAGTTCCTTCAGGGACCTTCTTCAATGCAAAACACAGCCTTGTGTGCTATGAAGCTTGCTCCTTCTTGGCCTGCTAAAGCCGGGCTGTTCCACATGTGGACATACTAGAACGCGTGCTTCAGATAAACTCCAGGAGGAGGAATTACTAGGTCACGAGCTGCACTTCCAACATCACACTCCAGAGAGGTCAACCCTAATCCCTCTCCGGTGGGTGGAGCACCACCGCAGTGTATTCTGGGACCTTAACCAAATAATGACGATGATGGAGAGGTTGATAATGAAGTCCCCTCCACTCTTTAACTAGAAAACAAACATCTCTGTATAGTCATGGAAACTTCTGGGTTCATGGCACGGTTGAGAGTCCTCAGAGTGGTCTGATTGGGGGAAGAAAAATGCTGTTTTGGGGGCTGGGGCTGGGGCTCAGTGGCAGAGCACTTGCCTGGCATGTGTGAGGCACCGGGTTGGATCCTCAGCACCACATAAAAATAAATAAAGGTCTATCAAATATGTTTTTGAAAATGCTCTTCTGGCATCTTCCATACCTGAAATCAGGTTCCCATCAACATCTTCAATTTTGTTTCTCCATGATGCCTGGACATTCACTCAGTAATTCATTCACTTCAAAATTGCTTTTGAGTATGTATTTTGTACATAAGTGCTAAACATTTGCCACACTGGAGAATATTCCTTGAAATAAAGCAATTTACAAGGTGTTTCTGTTCTCTCTGTTGATCCACACCCAGAGGCCAGTGAGTACCATTTTGCCTGTTTTACAGGTGAGGAAACCAGAGACACCAGGAAAGGAATTTACCCAGGGATCACCTATGAGTCAGAGTCAGGACTAAGGCCTGTGGCTTACTTAGCCATCCTAAGAAGGACGAGGCAGGCATGCATTCTGCATTGCGAGCAGAAGGACAGTAGAATGAAGGAACTTTTTTCAAATGGCTTTTGCTGTTGGGCATGGTGGCACACACCTGTAATCCTAGCAGCTCAGGAGGCTGAGGCAGGAGGATCGCCAGTTCAAAGCCAGCCTCAGCAACTTAGCGAGGCCCTCAGCAACTCAGTGAGACCCTGTCTCTAAATAAAATAGAAAATAGGGCTGGGGATGGGGCTCAGTAGTCAAGTGTCCCTGAGATCAATCCCTGGTACCAAAAAAAAAAAAACCTTTTGCTCAGATTGTGATGTCATTTCAGCTGTCTGGTGGTGGAGGGGCCCTGTGCCAGGGCAGCTGGATTAAGCCTGGGAACTCTGCTTCCTCAACCCCCTCCTGCATGATTCCGGGTTAGAGTTGGCCAAAAGAGAAGCCTATGGGAGGAGTGGGACGCAGTTTCCCATCAGATGGAGTGACTGACAGAGACAGAGGTGCCCTCAGCCCCCAGCCGTTCCCACTCTCCTGGGCTCCACTCCCAGCTCACATTTCCTACTGTTGGATCTGCTCACCAGCAGCTGCCTTGGGCCCACCACCAGGAGCTTGGCTGTCACTCTGCACAGATGGGAGTTACACGGAGGCCACAGCTTCCCATAAACCTCCCCACCAACTCCCCCTTCCTGGCGGCGGGATGTGCTGGGCTTTTGGAATTTTCCTGCAAGTTCTGATTTGTCCAACTGCACCCGTGCTTCCGGCAGTGGCTAGTGACTCGGATCCTTTGTCTCCTCTCTTGCAGACAGCCACCTTCCTGCTCTTCCCAAATTTGGTGAAGGTTTGATTCCTAGAATACTTATAGTGACTTTGCTTCTCTGTTGAAAAATCCCAACTAACATAATACTTATGGATTTTGAGTGACTTTTAAATGAAAAATAGCATAGGAAAAGAATTGTTCTGGATTGTAAGATAGAATCCCACCTGATAGTCAGGCATTGTGGCTCATACCTATAATCCCAGCAACTCTGGAGGCTGAGGCAGGAGGATTGTAATTTGGGGCCAGCCTCAGCAACTTACTGAGACTGTCTCAAAATAAAAAAAAAAAGGGCAGGGGATGTGGATCAGTGGTTAAGTACCTCTGGGTTCAATCCCCAGTACTAAAAAAAGAAAGAGAAAAAAAAATCCCATCTGGTATTTAAAATCTATATATCCTATGTGCTTGATTTCACTAAATTGCAGAGGCTGGCCTTCAATTTGCAATCCTCCTGTCTCATCAGGTTCTGTGGGAAATAAGCAAGGGGGGTTATTAAATGAACAGGTAAAGGATGAATAGTATTCCTTACATTCAAACCAAATTGGGAAAAGAGATGAGAAAGAAATAACTGAAAATATATAGCATTCTTTTTATCTCGTTTTTGTAAGATTAAAAAGATGGACAAGGAGTAGGAATTGATAGTGAGGCATTTTTTTAGTCTTTGGAAATTTTCAATTGAGTTATACTGTAGATTTCTTAGGACTCAGCCAAAGAAAATAATCAGCCCAGCCTCTATCCTCTAAGTAACTATTCTCCATGAATTGAATGAGAAGGAAGTGATTCTTACCTAGGAAATCCAGTTCTTTAAACACAAAGTATAAAATTACATTGTGACAGGAGCAAGGATCTGTAAACATTATAAAATCCAACAGGATAATATCCAGCCGGATACTGCTGAAGAGTATAGTCAAGGCTTTAACATTAAGTCAACAAATATGTCAAAGATCCTTTACTTTTAACCTCAATGTAGCTCCTTCTCTTTAACAGAGAAAGGAAGGTTTTGTTTTTGTTTTTTTTCAAGTACTGGGGATTGAACCCAGGAGTGCTTAACCACTGAGCCACCTCCCCAGCCCCTTTTATTTTTTATTTTGAGACACAATCTCAACTAAGTTGCTAAGGCTGGCCTCGAATTTGTGATCCTCCTGCCTCAGCCTCCAGAGTTCTGGGATTACAGATGTGCACCACCACATCAAGGAAGCTTTAAAACAGTTTCCAGAGAAGATTTTTGACATTTAACATTTTTCGTAGGAGATGGAAAATGGAAAAATCTCTGTGGTATTGTTCTTTCAAAATCAAACTTGGTCATCTCCCTCTTCCATCCCTACTCAATGAGTATTTCCACCCAGGGTCTTTAAAACATGCTGGCCTCAGGCGGCTGGTCACTTTATCAAATAAAAGGTGGCTGAAATTTGCCAATTTCCTTTCCTTACTCTGAATTAATAAGCCTGGCTCACAAAGCACTAAAATTTTATTTCTACCAAGCAAATATAAATTGCTTTCTCCTTGGCTGCTTTTTAAAAATCTTGTCACTCTTCATTTGTGTACAGAGCATCTACTGATCCCCACAGCACTGATGCTGATGGGAAATGCCCAGGACTCAGTCCTCAGAATTTTCTCCTCTGAAACCAGTCACCCACATGGGGCCAGTATGCAAGCCCACAGACCCAAAGAAGAGAACTTCCGGCTGGGATGCAGCTCAGTGGTTGAGTGCTCGCCTACTGTGCATGATATTCTCACTTCAATCCTTGGTACTGATTTTTTTTTTTTTCAAAAGGAAAAACCAAAGAAGACACCTTCTTGGACCCCAGGGACCCAAACTCTTGGCTCTGCATGTGATTTCACCCCCAATTTCCAATTTAGGGAGTTTACTGATAAAGCCCTGGATCCCTCCAGCTACTGTAACAAATTGTCACAAATTTAGTGGTTTAAGAACAGAAATTGAGGGCTGGGATTGTGGCTCAGTGGTGGAGCGCTTGCCTAGCCTGTGTGAGGCACTGGGTTTGATCCTCAGCACCACATAAAAATAAATGAATATTTTATTCATTATTTTAAAGGTCCATCAACATCTAAAAACAGAAATTTTAACTAGGTGTCATGGCACATGCCTATAATCCCCAAGACTCAGGAGGCTGAGGCAGGAGGATTGAAAGTTTGAAGTCAGACTCAGCAATTTAGCAAGACCCTGACTCAAAATAAAAAGGACTAGGGACTTTGGCTCAGAAAACACCTGTGGGTTCAATCCCCAGTACAGGAAAAAAGAAAAAGCATAAATTCAAGATGGTGCTATGGTACATACTTGTAATCCCAGCTACTGGGGAGACTGAAACAGGAGGATTGCAAGTTAGAGTCCAGCCTCAGCAATTTAGCAAGACCCCATTTCAAAAACCACAAAATAGGCTGGGGATGGAACTCAGTGGTAAAGTGCCCCTAGGCTCCATTTCCAAGATCGCAAAAACTAAGGAAAAAAGAAATCTGTTCTTTTATTTTCTCTCACACTTCTGGCTGCCAGACATCTAATCAAGGTCCTTCTAACTTCTGGAGGCTGCCAGGAATCCTTGCTGTTCGTTGGATTGTGGCTGAATTGCTGCAATCTCTGCTTCTATTGTCCTGTTTCCTGTGTGTTGTGTCTTGTCTTCTGTCTCAAATATCTCTCTTCCTTTCTTTCATAGGATCTTTGCCTTTGGAATATCAGACCTAGACAGATAATCCAGGGTGATCTCATCTTGATTGATGATCCTTAACTTAATTACATCCATAAAGACCCTTTTGCCAAACAAGGTCATATTCTCATGTTCCAAGTTTAGAACAGAGACACATCTTTTGCGGGGGAGGGAGATTGACCACAAAGCCTTGTCTCCCTGGACTTAGAAGCATTTCTTTATCTTTCTTTTCTTTTTTCTTGATATGGGGAATTGAACCCAGAGGCATTTAACCACTGAATTTTATTTTGAGACAAGGTCTCGCTAAATTGCTTAGGGCCTCACTAAATTGCTGAGGCTGGCTTTGGACTCACGATCCTCCTGCCTCAGCCTCCCAAGGCACTGGGATTATAGGCGGGTGTCACTGTGCCTGCCTTCTTGATCTGTCTTTATAAGAGCTTTCAAAACAGTCTCCCAGGTGTTGCCTTCATTAACATTTTGTGTCCAAGAATCATCCTTGATATACCAGAGGGCTAAAAAAAAATCACATTAACCTTCTTCTTCCCAAACTTCCTCTCTCAGCCTGAAGTCTCCACATTTTTCCTTCTAGGAATGATTAAAAGGACATAACCCAGGGTCTCCTACAGGAGGATCATGAGTTCAAAGCCAGCCTCTGCAATTTAGTGAGGCCCTAAGCATCTCAGTGAGGCCCTGACTCTAAATAAAACATAAAAAGGGCTGGGGATGTGGCTCAGTGGTTAAGTGCCTCTAGGTTCAATCCCTGGTACCAAAAGCAATTTTTTTGGCTCTTCTAAGGTGAAATTTACATAATATAAAATGAACCACCAAAAAGTGTACATTTAGTAGAACATCCACAATGTTGTGCTGCCATCTCCTCTATCTAGTTCCAACACATTTTTATGACCCCCACACCTGCACCCCTTAAGCAGATACTCCCCAGGCTCTCATACTGCTGGCCCCAAGCAACCTATAATCTATTTCCTATTTCTATAGATGGGCCTATTCTGGAAGTTTCATATAAATGGAATCACAAAGCATGTGGCCTGTGTCTGGCTTCTTTCATTCAGAATACATATTTTTTGTTGTTGTTGTTTTAGTGCAATTATTTCTTTTAATTGAGCATAACTTAACAAAATCAAGAGAGAATACACAGGAAGAAAGAAATTAATAAGGGGCTGGGGATGTGGCTCAAGCGGTAGCGCGCTCGCCTGGCATGCGTGCGGCCCGGGTTCGATCCTCAGCACCACATACAAACAAAGATGTTGTGTCCGCTGAAAACTAAAAAATAAATATTAAAATTCTCTCTCTCTCTTTAAAAAAAAAAAGAAATTAATAAGATGAATACTTGCAACTCTTTTTTTTAATGAAATAAGCATACGGATTCATTTAAAGAGAAACATTGTTTAAAACAACATGAACTTACAAGAGGCTACACATGAATTTTGATACATTTATATGGTATCTGATTCCGGAAATAAAAATATAGTATTTTACCAATACTGATTGATGGAGAATACTCAAACAGTTTTTGTGTGTTTGTTTTGGGTTTTCTTTTCTTTTTTTGGTACCAGGAATTGAACTCGGGGCACTTGACCACTGAGCCACATCCCCAGCCCTTTTTATATTTTATTTAGAGATAGGGTCTCACTGAGTTGCTAAGGCTGATCTTGAACTTGTGATCCTCCTGCCTCAGCCTCCCAAGCTGCTGGGGTTATACATATGTGCCACTGCACCCAGCAAGAGCTATATTTTTTATAGCTTCCATTCAGAATTTTTTTTTCTAGCTGTAACATGTGTCAATAATTCATCCTTTTTTATGGCCGAATACTATTCCATTACATGGGTACAGCATGTTTTCTATATATGTTCACCTGTTGATGGTTAGATCTATTTTTTAGCATTCCTTATTGCAGAGCTTCATCTGTTTGCTAAGTGATGACTATATGCTAGGCATGGTTCAAGGAGCTGGGGGTATATCACTTGATGAAATTGATCAAAAGTCCCCGTTCTCATGAAATTTACATTCTGGTTGAATATACAGATTATAAAGTAGATAAATAACTAAAATACATGCTAAAGGAAGAAAAATACCTAGGCCTGGTGGCGCATGCCTGTAATTCCAGCAGCTTGGGAGGCTGAGGCAGGAGGATCATGAGTTCAAGGCCAGCCTCATCAATTTATCGAGGCCCTGAGCAACTTAGCAAGACCCTGTTTCAAAATAAAATATAAAAAGGAAGAAGGGTTGGATAGTAACTGGAAAGGAGCCACAAAAGAAACCTTTTTTTGAAACCACTGACATTTCTGTTTCCAGGTCTATAGGTGCTAACTCTGTGGGCATGCTCAGGTTGTGAAAATTCAGTGAGCTGAACATTGAAGATTTGTGCACTTTTCTTTACATGTATTATACTTGAATAAAAAGTATTTTTAATCCAGTATGTTTCCTTTCTTTTAAAAGGCAGCTTAGGGGCTGAGAGTGTAGTTCTTTTATAAAGTGCTTGCAGCATAGGGTTCCATTCCCAACAAACACACACCCACTCACACGGCAGATTATTGCTCGTGTCAGTATCAAATCTAACAAAATGAATTGCATCAAACAAGTGGTTTGGCATCCTTAGGGATCCACTGAATTCCTGACCTGTTTTTGAGGGGTTTTAGGATGTCACCGGAGCACAGTATCGGTTTCGGCACTCTACCATTGACTTATGTCCTTTATGTTTCTGGATCATTCCAGCTCTCTCTGACTAACCATAACTGTCAGCAGACAGTCAATTACAATGTCCATGTTGTTGATTTCAGCTTGTTACCTTATTTCTCTTAAAGGACATTTCTGCCACTATCTTGAACCCAGTTTGATTCTTTTTTAAGTGCTGACCTGAACAAGAACAAACCTTTTATTTTTAGGGAGACTCTAGCTGTGGAATAACAGGACTGGAGGGGGACAGCAATGGGATATAATGAAAGGTAATGGTGTTTAGAGGGGAAGGGTCCGCCCTGGGGTATCAATTAAAGAAAAGGGCTGAGAGTTTGTCCTCGTTCTGTGCAGGAGAACTCAACAAAATCAGAAGCAGTTCCTTCTATGCAGTCAGTAACAATTAGATTGAATTGATTTTTTTTTTTTGGGGGGGGAACAGATAATAAAAGAAATTGGCCTTAAGTGGGACTCACAGGTCCTACTCACAAATCCCACACTTCAGAGTTTATTCTAGCTCAATTGTGTGGCCAAGGATGCAAAGTAGCTTGATTTATACACACTGTGAAGAAACTCTTCCTTCACCCCGTGTCAGTTGTTATTGTGCCTCCTTCATAACGAAGAGGAGTTTGGGATAGAAAGGTAATGATGACATATACTGACTGAGAGGCTGCTGCTCAACAAGTAAACAAATATTCCTTGAGAATGTTTGAGAGAAGTGTCTCAGTCAGATTTTTGCCACTGTGACAAAATACCTGAGAAAATCAATTTAAGATGAAAAGGTTTATTTTGGGTCATGGTTTCAAAGGTTTTTTACTCAGGGACACTCGACCCATCTCCAGCCCAATTTTGTATTTTATTTAGAGACAGGGTCTCACTGAGTGGCTTAGGGCCTTGCTGTTGCTGAGGCTGGCTTTGAACTTGCCATCCTCCTGCTTCAGACTGAGCCGCTGGGATTACAGGAATGCTCTACTGCACCCGGATATGTATGTGTTTTGTTTTTGTTCTTTTTAGATATACATGACAGTATAAAGATTTTATTCCAGGGTCACTTGGCCCTGTTATTTAGTGCATGGTACATCGTGGCAGAAGCACATGTGGAGGAAGACTCCATTTCACTGTGACAAGGAAACAGAGAAAAGGCCCTTGGTCCCAATATTCCCTTCAAGAGCATGCCCCCAGCAAACACACTTACTCCCACCTGCTAAAGGTTCTGTCAGACCCCAGCAGTACCAGAGGCTAGGAACAAAGTCTTTGACACATGACATTTGGAGGACACTCCAGATCCAAATTAAAAGCAAGAGGACTTTGATGGCACAGCCTGTAATCCCAGTGGCTCAGGAGGCTGAGGCGGGAGGATCGCAAGTTCAAAGCCAGCCTCAGCAACAGGGAGGCCCTAACAACTCAGTGAGATCTTGTCTCTAAATAAAAGACAAATATGGCTGGGGATGGGGCTCAGTGATCCAGTGCCCCTGAGTTCAATCCCTGATACCCCAATATAAATAAATAAATATCCATCAACTACAAATAAAGGCTATTGCTTTTCTCCCACCCCCTTTATGGTGCTGGGATGGAACCCAGGACCTTGCACATGCTAGGCAAATGCTCTACCACCCAGTTTCCCTTTTTCACTGAGGAATTAGAGGCTTGAAGAATTTATTTTCCAAAGTCACACTAGTTGCTAGGGAAACTGAATTTCCAAGTTCCAGCCCTCAGACCTCAGTACCTATTTAAAGCACCTACTTAAAGTGACTCTAGGCCAGAAACGGTGGTGCACATCTGTAATCCCAGCAACATGAGACAGAGACAGGAGATGTGCAAGTTTGAGACCAACCTTAGCAATTTAGTGAGACCCTGAACAACTTGGCAAGACTTGTCATACAAGCTGGGTGCCCCGGCCCACGCATGTAATCCCAGCGGCTTAGGAGGCTGAGACAGGAGGATGGTGAGTTCAAAGTCAGCCTCAGCAATTTAGCTAGGCCCTGAGCAACTCAGTGAGACCCTGTCTGTATAAAATACAAAATAGGGCTGGGGATGGGGCTCAGTGGTTAAGAGCCCCTGGGTTCAATTCAAAAAGTAAAAATCAAATGAAACAACCCGAGAGCCGGGACTCCAGGGTCCACGCCTCTAATCCCAGCTCTGCTGGAGGCTGAGGCACAAGGCTAGCTGGAGGAGAAGTTCAAGTTCAGCTCAGGCAACACAGAGAAACCCTGTTTCAAAAAAGAAAGATACAAAGTGACTCCAATATATTCCTTTCTGAAATTCAGAAAGGAATATATGTCACTTCCAGGAGGAACAGTATTGACTCAGCAATGCAGCGGACTGAGGGCATCTGGCAGGGACACTTAGACATCTGCAGGTAGAACGCGCTGACGGGGCCACCGTAGGTAGGGATGCAACTTAGCAAACCAAGCGCGCCACCATCGTGCTTTGGTTTTGCTGCCTAGTTTGCCCTTCGCTGTTTTAAACTGTTTCTTATGGAACATTCAAAAGACAAACCCCAGTGCGTCCCTCCTTCAGCTGCCACAGCCTTTACCATTTGTGTGTTTCTGTCGCCTTTGAGATCCTAATGGAAATGACGACCCCCAGTCACCACTCCACTGGGATGATGTGAACACCTGTCACTATGCACACCTTCTCAGGGGGGTGGACTCTGAGGAGCATCTGTGCATCTCGGGTTAGGGGACCAGGGGCCAGGGGACCCCACTCCCATCCAATCCATCTGCATTTCTGTTGACCTTCCAAGGGGAGCTCAGCAAGGTCCACTTGCCTCCTTTGATATTGCCACTGTCACATCCTGCTGGACTCCAGTGGGAGCCCCATCACGGTCCCCTGCTCCATTCTCGCCCACCTGACAGTTCACTGTCCACACGGCAACCAGGAAACACGAGTCAGACCATCTCCATGACCTGCTTGAAACCCTTCAAAGCACTCCCAGAGTTCTCAATGCTACCTGAAGCCCTTGCCCTGGCGCACGGGGTCCTGCGCTTCCTACACCTCTGTCCTTGTCCTACATTCCACATCTGCACTCACTACTCTCCAGTGACCTTAGCTTTCCAACAATTAGAGCAAAATGAGCCGTTTTCTGCCTTTTTGGACTTGCTGTTTTCTAAGCCTCTAAGGCAAGTTCTTGCCCCATTTGGTAACATGGCTGCAGTAACATTTGGACTTTGATTTGAAAAATAAGTGACAATTCACCAAACAGAAAATCAGGGCAAAATATTCCAAACAATGGGAACAGAAATCTGTCCGAACTTAATTTCATTAAACAGAAATAATTTCATGTAAACTGGTAGTTGAATCTAGAAGATTTATCAGGTTTGATTTTTTTTCCTGTAAGAACACTTGTAGGTGATGTTATAAATCTCCATAAAGAGGTAAAGAATGTCTCTCTTTTTGTCACACGTAGGTCATTGATCAAATATTGATATTCTAACCCAAGGGTTCTTATACTTTTTAAACTCAGAAATTTGATTACTGATACTATTTATACTGAAGATTGAACCCAGAGGCGCTTTACCTCTGAGCCACATCCCCAGCCATTTTATTTTTTATTTCTTGGGTTTTGCGGTGCTGGGGATTGAACTCAGGGCCTTGTGCATGTGAGGCAAGCACTCTACCAACTGAGCTATATCCCCGGCCCCCCAGTCCTTTTAATTTTTACTTTGAGACAGGGTCTCACTAAGTTGCTTAGGGCTTCTCTAAGTTGCCCAGTCTGGCTTTGAACTTGAGACCGTCCTGCCTCAGCCTCCTGAGCTGCTGGGATTACAAGCATTGGCTCCTTATACTTAAATGGATCTCTTACCCATGCACAATTTCATAATCTCATGCATTTAGTCATTTCAACAATATTGGTTCACTGAGTTATGTAGGTATTCCATATGTTGACACATTTTACTATACAATATCTTAAAAATCACCTTTGTTAATATCACCACAGGTCTTATCAGAAAAGTCTTTAAATATTGAGAAGATACAAAACTCACACTGGCAAATATAAGTTTCCCAAAATTTCAATTTTCACTTGAAAGCTTGAATCTTATCATTGGCAACATTCACTGTCAAATTATTTTCTTTGATGTGACAGGCTCACTTCTTAATTTTGGAGAAAACGTCTGCCAAACACCGAAATCTGAATAACCATAGTTTGCCTGTTGGTGACTGTTTCAAGTGAAAATCGTGTTCCACAAGAAAAGCATCTAGTTCAGCCCTCAACTCTGACAACTGCACCCTAACTTTTCCTGCAGATAACCATCAAACCTCAGAATGCAGCAGAAGTACTATATGCATATTTCCTATTTCCTCAAATACCATATTAAAACACACGCGCTCAAGGGTTGAGACTTAATTAAATTCTGTAGTTCCGGCTACTCAGGAGGTTGAGGATGACAGATCACTTGAGCCCAGGAGTTATAGACCAGCATGAGCAACATAGTGAGACTCTACAAAAATAATCCCCAGCGGCTCAGGAGGCTGAGGCAGGAGGATCAAGAGTTCAAGGCCAGCCTCAGCAACACCTAGGTGCTAAGCAACTCAGTGAGACTCTGTCTCTAAATAAAATACAAAATAGGGCTGGGGATGTGGCTCAGTGGTTTAGTGCCCCTGAGTTCAATCCCCAGTACCCCTCCCCCCAAAAGGAAAATACTTTGACCTCATGGACCCCTGAAAGAATCCAGGGACCCACACTTTAATTGCTATTCTAATTTGATTATTCTTTCTTCTTCTTCCTCCTCCTCCTCCTCCTCCTCCTCCTCCTCCTCCTCCTCCTCCTCCTCCTCTATATTGGGGATTAAATCTTGAGGTACTTTACCAGAGCTTTTCACTTTTAAAAGAAGGTCTCCCTAAGTTGCTGAGGCTGGCCTTGAACTTGTGATCTTCCTGCCTCAGCCTTTCAGGTTGCTAGGATTACAGGCTTGCACTGCTGCATCCCAATCTTTCTTCATTTAAAAAAAAAAAAAAGTATGTTTTTAGTTGTAGACAGACATAATACCTTTATTTTATATTTTATATGGTGCTGATCGAACCCAGTGCCTCACATATGCGAGGCGAGCTCTCTACTACTGAGCCATAGCCCAGCCCTCCTTCTTCATTTTTAAACTGGAATACTCCCATAGAGAGAAAATTTCCCTCATTCACTGTATGGTTTTTCTGAGGTCAGTTTGGACAAGAAAAGCGATTAACTTCTGGATTGTTTTTCCCTATTTACCAATTTTTTTTTTCAAGGGATTCTCTAGCATCCTCCAAAAGGTAGGTGATCAATAAGAATTTTTGGTGGTGGTGGTGGTTGATTTCATTATGAATTTAAGGCTTTTGACATATTTGAAGTTATTATTTCTATTGATTCTTAATGTGCCCCCCCCCGCAAGTGTCCCATCATTTGCTAATGGGAGTCTCTTCACATTGACTACCTAGTCCCTCAGACATGACCCCAGAAGTCTCTGACAGCTTTCTTGCCTCCATGTATGACAGGATGTTCTCTCATCCTTCTGTGCTTTTCCTGACTCAGATCTGGAAGCAACCCTTTCTCTAAAGAGCTCTATTTTCTTTCAGTAGGAAATGATATTCAAAGACCATAATCTGGGTGCCAGGAATACTGTGCTAGTTATTGATATATTGTCTCTCAGATCTAAATTCATCCTTTAGGTCTGCTTTGTGAAAATGAAATCTGGGCCCTTTAATTTTTTTTTTTTTTCCTTTACCAACTGGCACTGAATCTTTGTCAGAAGAAGGCTCTGACCAGACATTGCAAGAAGAAAGGGTTTTGCTTCCGGTTTCTGGTATATTCCTTCAGTGGCTTCCTGCACCAAAGTCAGGCACCAGGCTCCTGACAGATTCTCAGTGCCCAGTCCCACAGGGTGCAGTGGCCAGCATTTCCAAACACCCCAGAAGGTGGATTTCCACCATGTTCCACAGGGCAGATTTTCCAGAATTTTCCACTGAATAGTACCACAACATCTTCTCTGCCATTCAGCCAGTGACCTCTCCAACAGAGTAGATTTTAGTCTTGGAACTAGCAGGAAGACTCTTCTTTGAGTTCTCCACTTCAGCCTTATGGGTAGTGATTGTATCTTGAATCTGTTATTTCCATATTTAGAGTTCTCTTGATTTCTCACTAGCCAATATCTCCTTATCTAACTCATTTTTATAGTTCAAAGCTCTTTCTATTAAACTTTCCCTGTTCAAATTACCATGTGGTTTCTCTTCATTGGACCCAGACTGAGACCAGTTCTCACTTCTGTTGATTTTGTCATTTTTTTCCTGTGGATTTCCATTGGATGGAAATACATATTATTTTAAGGAAAAAATACTTCATAAATTATTCTTATAGTACATATGCACAGGATTGAAGAATTTATATTTTTCTGTCATGTTGAAAATCTTGGTTCCTATTGACATTCACACAATTAATTATAAGCTTCATATGCATATGGATAAAAATCCACATTATACTGCATTATATTATATATATAATACAAATTCTTGGAAAAACAGAAATAATATTTCTATCAGTTTGATTTTTTTTGTATTTTCTTTTTACCCTTAGAGTATATCTCTTGAGAAACTTAGAGTTAAATTGCTATCTTTTAAATCTCATTTGAAAGAAATTTTTTCCATGTGGTTAAGCCAGCAACTCATTACACAAATATATTCATTTCATTCCGCTTTTTATATTTAGATATTGCATTTAAATTCTTATTTAATTTTGCCTTATAATTATGTGAAATATTGATATGGTTCTTAAATCTATAATTCAAAGTTTCTCGAAAAAAAAATCTGGGTTCTGTCTATTTCCTCCATTCTACTTTATTTTATGGTCCATTCTTATATTGTCTTTGAAAAATGTTAGTGGGGCGCAGTGGCACATGCCTGTGATCTCAGCGGCTCAGGAGGTTGAGGCAGGAGGATCACGGGTTCAAAACCTTAAGCAACTTTGCAAGACCCTGTCTCTAAATAAAATATAAAGAGGGCTGAGGATGGGGCTTAGTGGGTAAATGCCCCTGGGTTCAATCCTTATCAATAGATAGATAGATAGATAGATAGATAGATAGATAGATAGATAAAATTATATTTGGGGTGTATATGAATTTATAACCTTCTTCCCCCCCTTCCCATTCCATCCTGCAGAGTATTTCATAGCAAAGCATGCAAATATTCCTTATTCCCCTTTAGACTTAAATAGTGCCTCATGGTGTAGATTTATCAAAATTTATTCAACTAAGCCCTGGATAGGCATGGGGGTTATTTCTAGTCTTTTTTTACTATAATTAATGCTGCAATAAATAGATTTGCACTTTCATCTTTTTATAATGTACCCTTGGGATAGATTCCTAAAAGTAGGAATGCCAAGAAAGAAGCCCTGTAAAACTTCTGGAGTTTTGCTAAGCCAGTAGGAAAGCAAAGGTATCTCCATGTAGTTTGAATTTGCATTTCTCTTACTGGAAGCAGCCTAGGTTCCTTCCATATGGTAGACAGCCATTTGCATTTCTTTCTCTTAAATTTATTTCTCATATCTTTAGCCCATTTTCTGGAATTATTAGTCATCTTCTCTATTTTTAAAAGTTTTCCGTGTCCTGGGACTACTAAGCGTTTGTGATACAAGTTGAAAATATTTTTCCCATCTTGTCTTTTATTCTACCTAAGGTGTTTTGGCTTGCTTTTGCATGCAAAGGGTTATTTTAGTGCAACCAACTTTATCTTGTTTTTCCTTATTGCTTTTGCACTTTGAATCAGTCAGAGTTGTAAAAGTTTTGTCCTCTCCCAGGTTATAGGGCAGACAGCCTTGCTACCTATGCGGATCTTCAGATGAACAGCACAGGTATCACGCATATCCTAATAGAAATGGAGAATCTATCTGTAGGATACTGACCTATTGAATCTGCAAGATCCTCTTCCCCGTAATTAATTTTCACTTTCAAATTTAAGAAGGGGCTGGGGGTGTAGAGTACTTGCCTAGCCTAGCATGCATGAGGTCCTGGGTCCACCCACCCCCTGTACCAAGATTTTTTTTTTTCTTTTTTTCAATTTGAGAAGCACTGTTTTAGGGAATTTCATCCATGTTTTCTTTTGGAATTGGGGAGGTGGACTAATGGTTCATAACTGGAAGTCATGGGTGAGTTCTTATCCACAGTTGTTGAAGTAAAGAGGGACAAAATGAGGAGAATCCCAGCTTTGGGTGTAGATGAGTACTGTCTAGACAACTGATGTTAAGTACAACTCTGTCAAAGTCTACCGTTGGCAGTGCTGGGGTTATGTGATTGACATATCGAACCATCAACTTTAGAAAACATCGGTGGACAAATTACTAGTGAAAAATGGGCTTTGGTTATTTTCCAAATGAATAGTACTATCTCCTGCTGTTAGGCTTTTCGAGATTCTCGTGACCATGAACTTGGCAGAGGAAAAAAATAAACCTCTTTAAGGCTTGCTGCAGTGAACAAGCAAATTCTATTCCTCTCCCACAAGCTGGGAAGACGGTCACGTGACCTGCACTAAATAAATGGGTGGGTTAAAGATTCCATAGAAAGATTCTTGTCATGCCTTTGCACCTAGCACCAGTAGCTGTTTGACAGTAATTTTCATTTCTGCCAGAATGTGTGATTCGATCTCCTTTGCCAATAGGATATGGAGAACTTAAGAAAAAGCATCCTGGAGAAGGGAATCTTGACTCAGCTGTTTATAACGGCTTTTTGCATTTTTCATTGTCTTGGAATGCAAAGAGATTTTTGCAAGAATGATTAAAGCAGGAATCAGCCATGATAATCTGGTGCTGTCATTCATTTTTAATACTTGGGCTTGGATTCAGGAGCCTCTGGGAGTTCCGAACACCATTAGAGAGCAAAATAACTGCTTTGAAGTGCAGAACTGGGGCCTGTGGTCCTAAAAAACAGACGGGCATCAATTTGATAAATGATTTCTTGCCCCAGTTCACATTTGAATTTTCTAGTATTTCTGAAGCAAACTTCTTGAATTCAGTATGTCCTTTTCAATCTCGATTTTGGATTTGTAGGTTTCAAAATAGGCATGGGGGCTGGGGGTGTAGCTCAGTGGTAAACCATGTGCTTAACAAATTTGAGGCCTTGGGTTCAGTCCCCAGCAGGAAAAAAAAATAAATCAATCAATCAGTCAATCAAAAATACATATGGGAGGGGCTGGGGTTGTGGCTCAGTGGCAGAGCACTTGCCTTGCATGTATGAGGCACTGGGTTCAATCCTCAGCACCACATAAAAATAAATGAATAAAATAAAGGTATTGTGTCCATCCATAACTAAAAAATTTTTTTTAAAAAATACATGTGGGAAAACACTTTCTAAACTAGAAAGAAGCATATTTATTTTGATTAATGGCATAGAGTTATAGTTGACATTTTAACTTTATAGAAGGCAGGAAACATAATATTCTAGAATGTGAAGATTGTTTGAAAAGCTTCTATAATAAAATAACAGCTTCCCACAACTTCATGAAAAACATGATCTGCCTGGTTTCATCCTTACCTGGCAACCTATACGCATAGGAACCATTTCCATAAGGTATTTTTCTGTTATCACTGCATTAAGCCTTTTTACACAGATAAGATACACAGTGAAAATTTCAGTTGCTAGGTGTTCTCATAGCTGTCTGTGGGAGTGTAAATTGGCATAACCCTGGAGGTTAATTTTGCAAAATTTATCAAAATTATAAATACATAAATCCTTGGATCCATCATTTGCTCTTCTATCAAGTTATCCTACAAAATATTTACACATGAGTGAAATAAAATATGTACAAGGCTATTTTGAACACTAAAGGTTAAAAACAATCTAAATGTCCTTCATCAGGAGATGAGTTATATAAAATTATGGGACATTCATGGAATACCCATAACTGTGAAGGAAAAAAAAATAAGGAAGTCTTTTGTGTAGCACTATGGAAATATATCCAAAAATTGTAAAAATTTAAAAAGCAAAGAGTAGAACAACATAGTATGGTGGCATTTCTTTATTTGTGATGCTGGGGATGGAACCCAGGGCTTCATGCATGCCAGGTTGAGGCTGTACTACCAAGCTACACCCCAAGTTTCTATGCTGTCATTTAAGGAAAAGAAGGACATTATATATATCCCATGCAGACACAAAAAAGAAAATATATATATATATACTTTATTAATATATATTTTTCTTTATGTATATATATATATATGTATGTATATATATATATACACACACATATATACATATGTATACACAAAAGAAAAATGTGATATATGTGTAAAAAAAGCAAATAATATTGCTGTGGGAAGGTAAACTAGAAATCTGGGGAGACAGGGTTGAGGAGGCTTGAACTATATACACTCTTATACACTCTGAATTTAGAACAATGTGAATGTATTACTTATTCAAAATTTTTTTAATGTTCTAAACGTCAGTATATACAGCTGTATTTATCATCTATTTCCTTTTAAAACAGTTGCCCATAGATTGGGGCAAAGATTATATTGCTACCCTTTTGCTCCTTACTGGACTGAAAATGTCTTCAGCAGCATCACTTCTTGGGGTTCTGTGAGACTCTGCCTATAGGCTACCTCTTCCCGCAGTTCCAAACACTTGGATCCACCTACAGGTTCAGCTTGACCGCAGCCCTAGGACCAAACAAGTTGTTTGGATAAGGAGGTTGTTAGAGGCCCCTAGAGCCATCCTGGAACCCAACATCAAGATAGCCCAATGTGGTGCTGGGGTTGTGGCTCAGTGGTAAAGCACTTGCCTTGCATGCATGAGGCACTGGGTTCAATCCTCAGCACCACATAAAAATAAATAAATAAATAAAATATTGTGTCCATCTACAACTAAAGATATATTTAAAAAAAAAATGGTGGCCCAATGCTATTGACTGTTATCTGACAATTGGTAAGGGGATGCCACATTGTTCCTGACACGTGGACGCCTTCCTTGTTCCAAGCTTCCAAGTCTCAGTTGGTAATTTTCTTCTGTAGGACAGGTCCTACCAGATTTTGTTTTTGTTTTGTTTTGGTGCCAGGGATTGAACCCAGGGGCGCTTTGCCTCTCAGCCACATCCCCAGCTCTTTTTATGTTTTATTTAGAGACAGGGTCTCACTAAATTGCTTAGGGCTTCACTAAGTTTCTAAGGCTGGCTTTGAACTTGTGATTCTCCTGTTTCAGCCTCCCAAGCCGCAGGGATTACAGGTGTGTGCCACCGCACTAGCTCCTGCCAATTTTTTATTAGTACTTGACCCAGAGAGTACAGTGCTCGTAGATGCAAGCAGACATTTCTTATGTGGACTCCTCGCCTAGCTGTGTGCCCACCTAGGCTTTGAATACTGCCTTCCCTTGGCCTCTGGAGTCTTGGTACTCAAGTTCTGCCTTCTTGTTGAGAAATCCCATCGTTCTGTTTCCATGTTTAGTCTCCTCCATGATGACCATTTTATTTGTTGTTCCCTGCCAAACTCTTTAGTACTGTTGCTATTCTTACTTCCATACTGTATCATATGTTCTAGAATAAATTTTATCTTTGTGCCTAGAGTTAAGGTCCAAGGTCCAAGGGGCAGCTCAGTACTTTCAAGTCAGTCCTATCCCATTACCCCAAACCAGACATGCTGGACACTGGGAGCAAGTCCACTGTTAAAAATGTACATTCAGCTGGGCGTGGTGATGCACACCTGTAATCCCAGCGTCTTGGGAGGCTGAGGCAGGAGGATCGCGAGTTCAAAGCCAGCCTCACCAAAAGTGAGGTGCTAACTAACTCAGTGGGCTGGGGATGTGGCTCAGTGGTCAAGTGCCCCTGAGTTCAATCTCTGGTACAAAAAATAAATAAATAAATAAAAATGTACTTGCCTAGCATGTACAAAGCCCTGGGTTCCATCGCCAGCACTGGAAAAAAAATACGTGTGTGTGTGTGTATGTGTGTGTGTATGAAGGAAAGAAGGAAGGAGAGAATAGATCAGCTATAGTCACCATACCAATAGATTACCAGAAGCCATGAGAACATGGCCCGTGGTGTAGAACAGTGGTTCTCAGACTTTGGTGTTCATCGGGAAACACCTTGTGAGAGCACAGAGTTTTGTGATTCACTAGATCTGGGGTGGGACTGAGAATTTGCAATTGTGAAAAGTTCTCAGGTTGTAGTAATAGTGCTGGTCTGACGGGCTGGGAATATAGCTCAGTTGGTAGAGTGCTTGCTTAAGGCCCTGAGTTCAATCCCCAGCACCCCCCCAAAATGTGTGTGTGTGTGTGTGTGTATGTGTGTACTGCTGGTCTGAGGTATAGAGATTAAGATGAGAAAACCAACTTAAAGGGACTATGCCTTGCCCAAATTATATATGTGGTAGAAACAGAATTTTGAACCTGGATACTCTAGACCCATCCCCACATTATTGTATTCTTTTCAGTAAAAGCAAATGATAAATTTCAATATAAATAAACTTAAAATCTAAAGAAAACACCATCATTTTCAAAAAATCATTGTGATTTATCCTTGTTCTTGTTTGGCAACATCTGCTTTGACAGCAGCCTGAGATTCTCAGTAGAAAATCAGTGCTGGGGCTGGGGATGTGGCTCAAGCGGTAGCGCGCTCGCCTGGCATGCGTGCGGCCCGGGTTCAATCCTCAGCACCACATACAAAGATGTTGTGTCTGCCCAAAACTAAAAAATAAATAATAAATATTAAAATTCTCTCTCTCTCTTAAAAAAAAAAAGAAAGAAAATCAGTGCTAATGTTATTAGCTTTTAAACAGGTTTCCTCAATAATTTTATTTTCAATATGAAAATATATTTATTGAGCATCTGATATGGTAATCGGGTATGGTAATAGTCAAAAATATGAACAATGCACTTCAGAAAAGCCTCTGCTCCATGCAGCAAAATTACAAATAATTTAAAATTTTTATAGTTCAGTTTCTAATAGTTTAATGCAAAGCTATAATTTCATTGACAATGATTCTGTTAAACTTAAATCGTTCCTTGGTTCCTTTTCCATGTGTTTCATAGTGAAGTCTTTTATGCATTTGAAAAATTGGGACTAAGAAATGCAAATAAGTCAGCAATTGTCCTTACCCTTTAAATGGTGTGTCTATCTGGGTACTTACTCTATCAATTACATGATTAAAAATAGTAGACTCTAATGCCTTCCCCTAAAAATGTGTCAAAGCTTAATTATAATGCACCCATAAAAAATGTGTCAAAGTCACAGCGCTGTTATCCAGGCAAAGCAAAAATCTCTGAAGTATCACTGAATTTTGTTAATGTGTTGACTGAAGAGTCGTCCATGCAGATAACATGAAAAAATGTATCGTGTATGTTTTAGGACAATCTTTTATCTATTCGAATGTAAGGTATTGTATAATGTGTAATTCCAACTAACTTCCTTATTCTTGCAGCAAAGACATGGACAATAATTAATCTGTCTCTGCCACAAAGCTTTGTCTTTAGCTAAATAAGGCTTCAAAAATCTTTAAAAGCCAGCAAGTAGCCAGGCGTGGAGGTACATGTCTAGAATCCCAGCAGCTCAGAAGGCTGAGGCAGGAGGATCTCAAGTTCAAAGTTAGCCTTAGCAACTTAGAGAGGCCCTAAGCAACTTAGTGAGGCCCTGTCTTAAAATAAAAAATAAAGAGTGCTGGGGATGTGGCTCAGTGGTTAAGTGCCCCAGAGTTCAATCCTGGGTACTAAAAGAAAAATAAATAAATAAAAAGGCCAGCAAGTTTAGAAGGTTTTATTAAAATGGTTTGTTTGTTTGTTTGTTTTGGGTGGTGCTGGTGATTGAACTCAAGGCCTTGTGCTTGCTAGGTTGGGAAATGTTTTTGACACACCACCGAGCTGAAGTTAGGCTTTCTGTACATAAAAGCTCTCCTCCATTCCAATAGCCCAGGACATGTAACAAGTGTGCTCATCAGTGAAGTGAATATTCTGAAATATTCAAGGTGATTTTTTCCATAAAGTGATCAAATGTGATATCAATCATCTGTTTGTATACTTATTTTCATTGTAATATATAATTGGGTATAGGAGTACTTAAAACATTAGATCTAAATGAAACTGAGAAACAATGACTTATTTATTATTGGATACTTCAGCAAATAGATCATATAGAATATTTGCAGAATGTCACTCTCATCAGTATTCAGGGCACCGATCTACAAGATAAAATTTGTCAGCCAATGCCACAATACAATAGGCAAAACTCTAGAAGTTACAGAAATCTGCATTAGGTGCTAACTGCATAGAATCAAAGTCTACATTGTCTATCAAAGAAAAATTTCTGCCGAAAGAACTACCAGGAAGTTGTGTTCAAACAATTCCGACTTTGTGCATGATCAAGAATCTTCTAGTTCTACCAGCGTGAGAAATCTCCTGAATAGATAGAATGATTAGTAGAGATCCCCCCCAAAATGTCACACATTAAGAGCATGAATAACCTGTCCTTAAAGAAAGGCAGCTCTGAATCTACCCTAATTTTTTTTTTAATTTTGTTTATTTGCAGTGCTGGGGATCAAACCCAGGACCTCATGCATAGCAGATAAACATTCTACCACTGTGCAACATCCCCAGCTGTACTCTTAAAATTCTTTTTTTTTTTCCTTCTTAATTTTATTTTGAGATAGAATATTGCTAAGTTGCTGAAGGACCTTGCTAAATTCCTGAGGCTGGCCTCAAATATGCAATCTTCCTGTCTCAGCCTCCAGAATCACTGAGATTACAAATGTGTGTTACAGTGCCTGGCTCTACCCTTAAAATTCTTAAAAGCAAGTCTTGAAGGGACCAAGCTGATCTGTAAGTAGCATAAACCACCTGCTAGAACAAAGTCCAACAGTATTTAAAGCAGTATAACAGGTTCTAGGACTCATTAGTATAAAGTTCATATACTTGGCAACCAATTAGAAATGACGTAGCTTGAGAAGAAACAAAATATGTCCTATAACCAAGAGAAAAATTAGTAAATACAAATAGACACAGGAATTGCAGAATGATGGAGTTAGCAGACAAGGATGACAAGCAACATCTGAGGTCTTTCTTGGGGGGTGGGGGGTACCGGGGATTGAACTCAGGGGCACTCGACCACTGAGCCCCATCCCCATTCCTATTTTGTATTTTATTGAGACAGGGTCTCGCTGAGTTGCTTAGGGCCTCATCATTGCTGAGGCTGGCTTTGAACTTGTGATCCTCCCTTCTCGGCCTCCGGAGATGCTGGGATTATGAGCATGCACCACCGTGCCACCATGCTAAAATCAGAGATCTTGACATAGCAACAGAAACTATTCAAAATGAAGCACAAAGAGAAAAAGAGCTAAGAACTAATGCACAGAGCCTCAGTGGCCTATAAGACAATATCAAATAATTTAACATATGGCAGTAGCCCACCTGCACTACAAGAAACCTTAGAATTTCTTCCGGCAGAGAAATCTGATACTAGAAAGAAACTTGGATCCACACAAAGGAATGAAGAGTCTTGAAATGGTAAATATGTAGTTAAATATAAGACATCTTTCTAATTTTCCAATTGTTTTCCCAAGAGAATTGTTTCCAACCGAAATAATAATGTTTATATGTGTTTCTAACATGTAGAAGTTAAATGTTTGGTAAATGAACACAGAGGTCAGGAGGACAGAAAGGGAAGTATAAGGACAGGGGCTCTTGCACAATATGTGAAGTGATATCATATTATTTGAAAACAAACTAAGTTAAAGAGGTATTTTGTAAACCCAGAGAAACCACCTCAAACCACCAAACAAAGAGGTATAGAGAATAAGCCAACAATTGAGATAAAATGGAAACCAACATCCTGTATCCAAAAGAGGACATAAAAGAGGAAGGGGGTGCACAAACAATAACATTTGTTAAATTTAAAGCTGATTTGGGGCTGGGTTGTGGCTTAGTGGTAGAACACTTGCCTAGCACGCGTGGAACACTCGGGTTGATCCTCAGCACCACATAAAAATAAAGAAATAAATAAAATAAAGATATTGTGTCCATCTACAACCAAAAAAAAATAATTAAAGCTGAGCATACATTAAATGTAAATGGTCTAAATGATCCAAATAAAAGGCAGAAATTTGTTTTTTTTTTCCAGACAAAACTCCACTACATGCTGTCTATATATGAAGCAAACTCTGACAGAATTGAAAGAATAGATAAAAACAGTTGGAGATTTCAATATAATTCTCACAGTAATTTATAAAACAAGCAGACAGAAAATCAATAGGAGTAAAGACGACTTAAACAGCACAATCATTCAACTTGACCTAATTGACATTTAAAAAAATAATCCACATGACTACAGAATACACATTTTTTTTTGGATGTACATGGAATATTCACCAAACAGGCCATATATACACTCCAAATAAATTTAAAGAAGATCTTAAGTGTACAGAGCATTCATCTTGAGGACAACAGAATTAAATTACAAATCAATAAGCAAAACATCTGGAAAATGCCCAAATATTTGGAAGTTAAAAAGCACACTTCTAAGTAACCCATAGGCCAAGGAAGAAGTCACAAAGGAATTGATTATTTTTAGTAGGATGAAAATGAAAATACAACAAATTAAGATCTGTGAGTTGCAGCCAAAGTCGTGCTTAGACCTTAAAGGAAATTGTGTGCCATTCAATTCTTACACTAGAGAAGATGTATCTGAAACCTATGCTCTAAGCTTCCACCATAAGAAGCTAGGAAAGAATAAAAGGTGGGGGGAGGGGAGAATGAACACATTAAGCCTAATTTAATTAGAAGGAAAGAGAAAAGAGCTGAAATCAATATAATAGAAAATGGACAAACAATAAAAGATCAATGAAACCAAAAGCTGGTTATTTGAAAATATCAATAAAATTGATAAGCCTCTAGCTAGACTGATCAGGTAGGAAAGAGAGACGATGCAAATGATCAATATTAGCAATAAAAGAGGACACATCGTGCAGATCATAGAGACTATATGTGTATACATGTGCATGCATTTGCTACATATATGTGTGTAGCAATGCACAAGCCAAATAAATAACTACATTCATAAGAACAGGATGAATAATTATGAATCTGGTTTTAAAGCAACCCACACACAAGCCCACAGTTATGCAAAAAACCAACCAGTAAATCTTTTTTAAGACTTTCCCCAATTCAGGTTATTACCTCTCTGAGATTGCATTTCCCACAAAATTCCAGCACATAACCTCAAAAATATGCAAAGCTGCCACTGTGAGTCATCATGACGCAGTCTGGGTAGAGCTGGCAAAGACTGACTTTTATTTTTATGAAAAATGGTATGTTTATTTCAGAAACAGAGTTGGTGAGCAATTTGAAAATTAAGGTTATTCACTATATTAACCAAATAAAGGAACAAAATTATATGTATCTCAAAGGCATTAGAAGCATCTGATATGACACTCATTCATGTTCACAATTCTTAGAAAGCTCCAAGTAGAGACGGGTTTCCTTCAGATGACACATATGTGGAACATCATACACAATGATAAATTATTGAAAGCTTTGAAATCAAAACAAGACAAGATTGTCCACCCTATTTAATCATCATCCTTGCAAGGAAGAAGTGGTTGTATATGCGGAAACTTACGTACAAGGAAGGTCAGCAAGGTGCAGGATAAAATGTCAGCATCCAAACTCAGCTGCATTTATTTATTTTTTTGGTACTGGAGATTAAACCCAAAGGGGCTTTACAACTGAGCTACATCCCCAACCCCTTTTCACTTTTTATTTTGAGATACGGTCTTGCTTAGTTGCTGAGGCTGGCCTCAAACTTGCTATCCTCCTGCCTCAGCCTCACCAATCGCTGGGATTACAAGTGTGCGCCACCACCCTGGCTTAGGAAATAAAATTCTAAAAGAAATAATTTATAATACCATCAAAACCACCAAAGAGTTAAAAGTAAATCTACCAGGGGCTGGGTTTGTGGCTCAGTGGTAGAGCACTTGCCTAGCATGTGTGAGGCACTGGGTTTGACTCTCAGCACCACATAAAAATAAATAAAATAAAGGTATTGTGTCCATCTACAACTAAAAATATAAGAAGAAAAGAAATGTAAAGAAACCTAGGCTGAAAGACTTTGTATTGTAAAAATATAAGTTTTCCACACTCCTCCTTAACTTGATCAATTATATATTATGTCTATAAGAGGGGATTGGCTACCTTATTCTTTTTTTCTGAATATAGATTTTCATATTGGGAGTTACTAGCACATGAAAATGCTTTCATGTTAAATCGGAATAATGAATGGATGCTGTGCACAAATATCCTCCAGCCATCTTTTTTCTTTCTTCAATGTATAAAAATTCTAGCCAAGCACATGCCTGTAATCCCAGCAATTTGGGAGACTGAGGCAGGAAAATCCCAAATTTGAGGCCAGCCTCAGCAGTTTAGTGAGGCCCTGTGGAACTTAGCAAGACTGCCTCAAAATAAAAAATCAAAAGGGCTGGGGATGTAGCTCAGTGGTAAAATGCCCCTGGGTTCAATCCCCAGTACCAAAAAATAAAAATAAAAAAGTCCGCCAGGTGCAGTAGTGTAAGCCTGTAATCCCAGCAACTCGGGAGGCTGAGACAGGAAGATCTCAAGTTCAAAGCTAGCCTCAGCAAAAGGGAGGCACTAAGCAACTCAGTGAGACCCTGTCTCTAAGTAAAATACAAAATAGGGCTGGGGATGGGGCTCAGTGGTCAAGTGCCCCTAATTTCAATCCCTGGTACCCCCACCAAAAAAAGAAAAAATCATAAATAACTAGAATAGAAAGTCTTAAGAGGTTTTCTTCTGGGAGATCAGGATTGGAAGGACTAAAAATAGAGCCAGCAGGTCCTAGGAGGTGGTCTACTCCAAGATTGGAGGGTCCTACCTGGAAGAATACAGAATTCCTTCTCCCAATAACATGAAAGGGGAGTTGGGTGACTCCAGAGCTCAGCATTAATTTTCTTCCAAATTGCTCAAAGACTGAAGATGGCCTTTAAAATAGGTCTTCATAGCTGGTAGAGAGAGTTTGCCAAGGTTGTCTGATTTGGAACCCAAATATCGCTTAAGCATTCAGAGCACAGCTCCAAATGCATTGAGTTTGCTTCTACCCCTTGCCAAAGTATATCAGGCCCTTTTTAAAGCCATTTTAATTCCATTTTACCAACAGTATAGGTCCCACACACCGTGGTGCTTTTGGTTTTTGTAATCAGAATGCAAAAGTACCATCTTACCCCAGGAGGGATCCCTCACAATGGGAGGTCAACTGAGCCCCTGACTTCTGGTGGGATGGCAGACTAGTATAAACAGAACCCTTGTGAACCAATTGGCTAAGGCAATTGTAGAAGAGCCTTTATCCCCATCCCCATGCATCCCAAGGCAGTAGGATGGACCGTGATCCCGTGGACAAAAGGATCCAGGTACAACTACCAACAACAACAACAAAAAAGGATCCAGGTAACTCTGCCCTCATCAGCCTCATTTGCCCCCAGAATAACCTTCCCCCCTGCCTTCGTTGTGTGTTGTTAGAATTTTTTTTTTAATTCCATGTTGACTTAGCTATAGAATTCTTTGGACAGATCTTTTTTTTTCCTTTCGTTTATAAGAGATGGTGTTTCCTTCTGTTGCCTGAGCTAGCCCCAAACTCCTAGGCTCAAGTGATCCTCCTGCCTCAGCCTCCGGAGTAGTTGATGCTACAGGTGCACACTACCATGCCCCTTGGCTGGATGTATCTGTTTTATGGCATTTTTAATGGTTGCTCTAAGTTTTATATATATATATATATATATATATATATATATATATATATATATATATATGTTGTTTGTTTGTTTGTTTTGGTAACTGGGATTGAACTCAGGGATACTTAGCCACTGAGCCACATCCCCAGTCCTATTTTGTATTTTATTTAGAGACAGGGTCTCACTGAGTTGCTTAGGATCTCACTAAGTTGCTCAGACTTGCTTTGAACTCACTATCCTCCTGCCTCAGCCTCCCGAGCCCTGCGATTATAGGCCTACACCACTGCGCCCAGCTCATTATAATTATATTTATATAACTTAGTCTACTGGTGTCAACATTTTACCAGAATGAGCAAAGAATAGAAATCTTACCTTTATAATTTTTACCCATTCTCGTTGATGTAATTATCTTAAATATTTCTTTTACATACATTGCAAACTGCATAAGCCAATGTCACAATTGTTGTTTCACCTCCTGAACACAATTTAGAAACCACCAAGAAGAGAACAGAAGGCTATTGTGTTTGCCCATAGTTTTGTTCTGTCATTCATTATTCCTTCCTGATAGGTCAAGATGTCTTCTTTTATCATTTTCTTTTCACACGGAGAACTTGCTTTAGCCATTCATTAGGGTAGGTCTGCTGGCAACACATTCTCTTAGCCTTTTGTCATTAGAGAATATCTCAATTTCGCCTTTGTTCCAGAAGGATATTTTCGCTAGCTATACTATTCTGCATTGAAAGTTCTTTTTGGTACTCTTTTCCTGCAGCCTCTCCATGGTTGGTTTGTTTCTTTCTTTCTTTCTGTACTGGGGACCTAACCCAGGGGAGCTTTTCACCCAGCTACATCCCCAGCCCTTTTGATTTTTTTTTTTAACTTTGTGACAGGGTCTCACTAAGTTGCTGAGGCTGGCCTCAAACTTGTGAGCCTCCTGTTTTGGATTGCTGGGTTGCAGCCTTCTTGTTTTTTAATGAGAAATCCCTTGTCATTTGAACCTCCCACACACACACACACACACACACACACAGGTGGCATGTTGCTTTTCTCTATCTACTTTCAAGATTTTTTCCTTTGAATTTTCAGAAGTGTGACCATGATGAATCTTCCTTCGGGTCTCTTTGGGTTTATCTGTTTGGGGTTTTCTCAGCTTCTTGAATCTAGGTTTATGTCTTTTGCTAAATTTTGGGAATGTTTAGCCATTATTTCTTTCTTTCTTTTTTTTTTTTAAGTATTTTTAGTCGTAGATGGACACAATACTTTTATTTATTTTTATGTGGTGCTGAGGATCGAACCCAGTGCCTCACATGTGCTAGATGAGCCCTCTACCAACTGAGCCATAATCCCAGCACTAGCCATCATTTCTTCAGATGCTATTTCAGTACCACCTTTTTCCTCCTCTCCTTCTGAAACTCCAGTGATCCCAATATTAGATTTTTTTTTGTTATAGTCTCACTTGTCCCTGAATCTCTGTCCCCCCACTTCAGTCTATTTTCTCTCTATTGTTCAGTTTTGAGTAAATTCTATTTTATCCTCAAATTTGCAGTCTTGCTTCAATCCTTTATATTTTGCTATTGAGTTCTGTTATTATCATTTTTAGTTTAAAAATTGCCATTTGAATCTTCTTTATATCTTCTATTTCTTTGCTGAAACTTTCTATTTTTTTAAATTTGTTGAAGGAAGCATGTTTGTCCACCATTTTTATGACAGCTGTTTAAAAATCCTTGTCAGGGGCTGGGGATGTGGCTCAAGCGGTAGCACGCTCGCCTGGCATGCGTGTGGCCCGGGTTCTATCCTCAGCACCACATAAAAAGAAAGATGTTGTGTCCGCCGAGAACTAAAAAATAAATATTAAAAAAAAAATTCTCTCTCTCTCTCTCCCTCCCTCTCTCACTCTATCTAAAAATAAATAAATAAATAAAAAATAAAAATAAAAAAAAAATAAAATAAAAATCCTTGTCAAATAATTCTAACAATTCTGTCGTCATGGCTAATTGTCACTTCTCATTCAAGTTGAGAGCTTCCTGTTCTTGGTATGAAGAGTGATTTTTTTTTTTTTTTTTTTTTTTTTTTTTGTAAATGAGACCAGGGATTAAACCCAAGGGTGACTAACCACAGAGCCACATCCTCAGCCCTTTTTATTTTTTAATTAGAGATAGAGTCTCCCTAAGTTGCTGAGGCTGGCTTTGAACTTGCAATCCTCCTGCCTCAGCCTCCTGAGCCCCTGGGATCACAGTTGTGTGCCACTGCATTTGGCTGATTTTTTGTTGTTGTTGTTAAAACATGGATACTCTGATCATGATGACATAAGATCCCACATGTTACTTAAACTTTGTGTTTCAGCAGACCTCTCCCGAGGCTGCTCAGGCAGGGGAAGTGTGGACATTGCTTTGCTCACCAGATGAGGGTCAAAGTCCTTGCTCTCCTCCCAGCTGTCAGCTTTTGTTGGCATGTGGGGGCTGTGGGGGGGTGGGGGGAGTTCTGGCTTCTCACTGAGCTTCCAGAGATTCCACCCAGTCTGGGAGTGTTGGTAGTGCTTTCCTGTTGCCTCCGCTGACACTATGCTGCAGGGGTGACCACATTAACACTGAGGGGTGTTGAAAGTGCAGGCTCTCTGGGTCCCTGGCATCAGCCCTGGGTGGGGGGAAGGGCCCCTTGTTACTGCCTAGTGGAGGTGAAAGTCCAGACTCCCCACGTGGTTTCCACTGACAGTTAGGGGGCTCCTTACTACCCAGCAGGGACCTGAATCCTGCCCCCGCCCCAGCCTTCTCAGATACATCCTGGGGAGGCAGAAGGAGTGGTCTAGGACATCTCCTTATAGTCTGGCAAGGGTAGAAGTCTAGGCTCTGCACTTGGCCTTTCCTGGTGAGGTGGGGCCTTTTTTTTTTTTTCCCCCTGTAGCATTTGGCTGGAGTACAGCAATTATTGTCTGAGAGTTTTCTATCTTGCTAGGCTATCCTTTCCTGGTCTTCTGCTAAAAAGATCAGATTTTTTTTTTTTTTTCCATGTCTGTGCCTGTTGATGTTTCCAGGTTGCTGACTTTTCCAACATTCAGTCTGGAATTTAGGAGAAAGAAAAGCTCTGAGAATTCGCAGCCATGTTGCAGCTCAGGTCCTGTGGCCCTGAAAAACGCCTGCCTTTTTCTCTCCACCTTATTTTACATACAAAATTAAAGGTTCTAGCTTTAATTGGGAGGAGTTGGGGAAAGTGCATTTCCTCCATGCACAGGCTGCCTTTTGCCAGACAAGAAAGTGTTATTCTCTTGCTCTGTATTTGGGTTTGCGGGGCCTTTTTCCACTGTAAGGAATCCATGTTTGAATGAGGAGCAGTCTTAGCAAATGAATTATTGGGTTTTTAAAAAAATAAACTTGAAAAAATAAGCCTCTGCCAAAATTTTTCTCTCTCGGCTGTCAAGATTATGTAAGAGAGCAAAGCCACGGTTTTGGAGGAGGGGTGGGTAATGAACCCAAGTCTGGGGATTTTCTTTGCATGTTTTTATTGAGGTGTGATTGATACATAAAAAATTGCACATATTTAAATATATATAGATAGCATGCTATCTATATATAATTTTAATTTGCATTTCCCTAATGATAGTAATGTCACTGAGCATCTTTCCAAGTGCTTTTCTGCTATCCATATATCTGCTTTGATGAAGTGTCTATTCACATCATTTGTTCAAATTTTACTGGGTTGTTTTCTTATTATTAAGGTTTGGGTTTCTTTCTTCTTCTTTTTTTTTTTTTTTTTTTTGGACCAGGGATTGAACCCAGCGGCTCTGAGCCACTGAGCCACATCCCCAGCCCTTTTTATATTTTATTTTGAGACAAGGTCTCACCCAGTTGTTTAGAGCCTCGCTACGTTGCTGAGGCTGGTTTTGGACTCACTGTCCTCCTGCCTCAGCCTCCCAAGCTGCTGGGATTATAGCTGTGCGCCACTTCGCCTGGTGTTATTATTGGGTTTTGAAATTTAAAAACATATTTAGATATAAATCCCTTATTAAATTCATGCTTTGTAATTAAAAATAGAATTACCACATGATCCAGCAATTCTATTTCTTTGTGTACATCCAAAAGTTCTGAAAGCAGAGACTCAAGGAGATACTTGTGCACTTTTGGTTATAGCAGCCTTATTCACAATGGCCAAAAGGTAGAATCAACTCAAGCATGCATAGATGGAAGAATGTGTAATCAAAATGTGGTATAGCTACACAATGGAATATTGTTTGCTTTAAATAGAAAGAAGTTCTAGAGCCAGATACATGGCACCCATCTGTAATCCCAGCTACAGGGGAGACTGAGGCAAGAGAATTACAAATTAAAGGCCAGTCTAGGCCACATACGAAGAACCTGTGTTAAGATAATAAATAACAGTGGCACACAACCTATAATCCCAGTGGCTTGGGAGGCTGAGGCAGGAGGATCCTGAGTTCAAAGCCAGTCTCAGCAACTTACAGAGGCCCTAAGCAACTCCGAGACAAAGGGCTGGAGATGTGGCTCAGTGGTAAAGCAACCCTGGGTTCAAGCTCCAGTACCAAAAAAAGAAAAGAAAAGAAAACCCTCATTCCTGAGCTGGGGTTGTGGCTCAGTGATAGAGCCCTTGCCTAGCACATGTGAGGCACTGGGTTTGATCCTCAGCACCACATAAAAAATAAATAAATGAAATAAAGGTATTGTATCCATCTACAACTAAAAAAAATTAAAAACAAACAAACAAACAAAAAACCCTCATTCCTTTCTTTCTTTAGTGGTGCTGGGGATTGAACCAAGGGCCTCACATATGCTAGGCAAGCGCTCTACCATTGAGCCACAACCTCATCCCTCATTCTTTTTTTTTTTTTAATATTTATTTTTTAGTTGTAGTTGGACACAATACCTTTATTTCACTTATTTATTTTTATGTGGTGCTGAGGATCAAACTCAGGGTTTCGCACGTGCGAAGCAAGTGTGCGAAGCAAGTGTCCTACCGCTGAGCCACAACCCCAGCCCTCATCCTGTTTTTATCACTGAGAAAACAACAACAACAAAAAGATTATGTGATTCCACTTATATGAGATGCCAGGGTTTAGAGGAACAGGAGCATGGGGATGTTGGTTTTTTTTTGAGTGGATATAATTTCTACTCTCCTCCCCCATCTCCAGAGGGGGGTAGGTGTATTGCTCAGTGATAAAGCACTTGTCTAGAATGAGAAAGGTCCCAATATTGAAAAGAAAAAATTATGCAACGAATGTTGCCATAATAATAGGATGCCATATGGAAAAATATGAATCTCAATCTCTACCTCACACCATATAAAAAATTCATCTGAAATGATACATATATATATATATATATATATATATATATATATATATATATATATATATTCCCCGCTCCCCCAGTATTAGGGATTGAACCTAGAGCCTCCCAAATGCTAGCCAAGCACTCCACCACTGAGTTGCACCCCCAGCCCTTTTTAATTTTTTTCATTTGAAGACAGAGTCTCTCTTAAACTGCTGAGGCCTTGAACTTGTGATCCTCCTGCCTCAACCTCCTGAGTAGCTGGGATTCTAGGTATGTGTCATTGTGTCCAACAAAACCATATAAGGTTTTGAAACCTTAAAACATTATCTTCATAATCTGAGCTAGGTAAATTTTGCTTAGCACATCACAGAAAGCAGTAACCATAAAACAAAAAACAAACAAACAAACAAAAACATGAGAGTTCCTCAACCAAACCAAACCAACCAACCAAACAAAAAAACAACTTAGCAAAAGTGAGGTGCCAAGCAATTCAGTGAGATCCTGTCTCTAAATAAAATACAAAATTGGGCTGGGGATGTGACTCAGTGGTGAGTGCCCCTGAGTTCAATCCCTGGTACCCACCATCCCAAAATTAACAATGAAATGATTAAAGGCTTAGATGGTCCATCTTGTATCTGCTAAAGTTTTTTCAGTGCTTTTAGCCCCCAATAGTCAATATACCACAGTGGCATATTAGAGTGGCGCATTCTTAACTCCTTCGATCCAATGCAATGCTGCTCAGAGGGAATGAACTGCTGGTATATGCAACAATATGAAGAATCTCAATGCTGGATGGAAGAAGCCTCACACAAGTAAGTACTTGCTGTATGATTGCCTTTAGATGAAATTCTAGAATAAGCAAAACTAATGTATAGTGTTGAGAGCCACAGCCAAGTAGGGATGGCGCCTGGCATTTTGCCAGAAGGAGTGGTTGAGAGGTGACGCCAGCTTAGCCATTAAAATGATGATAATTAAGTTAAGCTGTGTATAATTGCTGTGACTGGGTGATGCTGGATTGAAACAGGCTGTGTATTCAGTTGTATATAGACCCCTGCTGTCCGACAATAGGGCGGCTCCTGCTGCCTCGGGTGCCCGCTACTTTTGAGTTCTTGCGGAGCCCCGTTGAGGGCTGGGAGAGTTCCCAGGGAGTGCGTGTGGAGTGCGGTGAGAGTTAGGGCAATAAAGTAGTTCCTGTTTGAACCTACAAGTGCCTCGTGGCGGCTCGGTTATTTTGTGCCCAGCCAGACTGCGGCAGTATAGAGCCAGGTGTAGTATGTAATGTACAATTATTAGCTATCAATTTAAAATTAAAATAAAAGGAACTGAGCCAGGCATGTTGGCACACACCTGTAATCCTAGTAACTCAGGAGGCTGAAGCAGAAGGATTGAAAATTCAAGGCCAGCCTAAGCAATTTAGGGAGGCCATAAGCAATTTAAGGAGATCCTGTCACAAAATAAAAAATAAAAAGGGCTGGGGATGTGGCTCAGTGGTTAAGCTCCTCTGGGTTCAATCCCTGGTACCAAAATGAACAACCAAAAACTAATATATAGAGGAAAAAATCAGGACATTGGTTGTGATAGATGGGATTCAGTAATGAGTGGGAAAGAACAAGAGGAAACATGGGTCATGCAAGTGCTTTGTACCTTTATAAAAGTTTGAATCAAAGGTCATTTGTCAAAACCAGTGAATGTGCTCTTAAAATTTCTGTCTTTCTCTGGGTGTGGTGGTACATACCTGTAATACTAGCAAGAAGAGCACACATTCAAGGTCAGCCTCAGCAACTCAGTGAGGCCCTTTCTCAAAATAAAAAGGGCTGGGGATGGGGCTCAGTGGTAGGGCACCCTGGGTTCAGTCCCCAGTGACCACACACACACACACACACACACACACAGAGTTTTATTTTTTTTTTAAATCGGTGAATTTTATAGCAAAAAAACAAAACAAAAAAACAACCTCAAATATTTACATCTACTTTAATGCATTAAAAAAGATACATTAGGGCTGGGGTTGGGGTTGTGGCTCTGCGGTAGAGCGCTCAACTAGCACATATGAGGCCCTGGGTTTGATCCTCCATATCACATATAAATAAACAAAATAAAAGTATCGTGTCCACCTACAATTTTTAAAAATGAAGAAAATAAATACATTAATGACTGGATCAAGGGATGGGTAAATAGATCTGTGATAAAACAGATGCAGTAAAATGTTAATGGCAAAATCCAGATGATTTGGGGAATGTTCACTGCAAAATTCAATTTTACAGTATATTTTAAATTAAATTAAAAATTTAATACTAAAATGTTGAAGAAAAATTAAAAGAACCCAGAGGGATATGTGGAAAAACATTAGCGGTCTTCACCCTCCCTACAAGTAATTGCTATTAACAGTTTGGTAGAGATTCTTCCAAATCCTTTTCCTCTTGAATTTGCATATGTGTATGGTGAAATATACATAATAGCAACTTATTTAATATGTGAATAGTTTCATCTCACTTGTGCTCTGGTGAACCCTCCCCCTCCCCCTCTGCAAGTATACATCTGGCAGCTGCTGCTGCTGGTGTGTGTGTGTGTGTGTGTGTGTGTGTGTGTAAACTGCTGCATACTACATTTTGCTATTAAAAATGACTCTTTTTTTGGTTTTGAACCAGGGATTGAACCCGGGGGCACTTAACCCCTGAGTCACACCCCCAGCCCTTTTTATTTTTTATTTTGAGATAGGGCCATGCTAAATTGCTTAGGGCCTTGCTAAATTGATGAGGCTGGCTTCAAACCTGAGGTCCTCCTGCCTCAGCCTCCAGAGCCATTGGGATTTCAGGCCAGTACCACTGGGCATGGCTAAAAATTACCCTTCAAATAGTTTGGGTCGATTAACCTACAAAAAGACTGTTTTCTGGGCTGGGGATATGGCTCGGTTGTTAGAGTGCTTGCCTTGCATGCCCAAGGCTCTGGGTTTAATCCCCAGCACCACAAATAAAAGAGAGAAAGGCTTGTTTTCTAACATGCATCATGGCCTGATTCTCTAGGCTCTTGCCAGCACTGGCTAGGAACAATCTTTTTCATCTTTGTCCATGTGATGGGTGAAGAATGACATTTTCCTGAAAGTTGGTAACATTGAGAGTCTCTTAATATTTTATTAATGAGGTATAATTTTTCTTTTGTATGTTGCCTTTTCATAATCTTTGCCTCCTTCTCTACTGAATTTGACTTTTTCGGCTGGGGATGTGGCTCAAGCAGTAGCGCGCTCGCCTGGCATGCGTGCAGCCCGGGTTCGATCCTCAACACCACATACAAACAAAGATGTTGTGTCCGCCTAAAACTAAAAAATAAATATTAAAATTTCTCTCTCTCGTTAAAAAAAAAGAATTTGACTTTTTCAAATTAATTCTTTATATATATTTGGATGCAATTCTCTGTTGGTTGTGTTCAAAATATGAAAATATCTCTATTTTCTGGCTTATGGCTTCTCTTTATACTTTATAGTATTCTTTGATTAACACACACACACATTAAACCAGGGATTGAACCTAAAGGCTCTTAACAAGGCCACATCCCCAGCCCTTGTTATATTTTATTTAGAGACAGGGTCTCACTGAGTTGCTTAGGTCCTAGGTAAGTTGCAGAGGCTGGCTTTGAACTTGCAATCCTCCTGCCTCAGCCTCCTCAGCTGCTATGATTACAGGTGTGTGCTACCACGCCCAGATGTTTAACATATTCTTTAACTTAAACATATTTAAATGTATAAGCCTTTGCATATGATTTGTACTGTTTTTCAATTTTTTTTTTAGTTGTAGATGGATACAATACTTTTATTTTATTTATTTTTATATGGTGCTGAGAATCGAACCCAGTGTCTCACACATTGCTAGGCAAGCGCTCTACCACTGAACCACATCCCCAGCCCCAGATTTGCACTTTTAATATTCTTTTTAAAGAAGTTATCTCCTATTACAAGATCATATTCTTTTATATTATCTCCTAAAAAGTTTCCCAGATGTTTTTTCTATGCAGATACATAGTCTGTACAATAAAAGTAGGATGACATCATGCATACTTCTTTATAATCTGTTGTTGTGTCATGTAGCAATATATTTTGGACATCATTTCATTTGAATAAATGTTTCAGTAGTGTTGTGGGTGGGGTTTCCCAGGAAACAGACTATGAGACAGAGATTTGTGCCCAGGAAGCTTATCAGGGTGTACATTCAGGATCAGCATGGGTGAGGGGAGGGAATGAAACAGGATTAGATAGAAGGGGAAGTAAGGCAACTTTGAGTAGCAACAAAAATAAGGACTTCAACTGGGTAATTTAGAGGGCCTGGCCACTTTGTCTTGACCTGAAGAAAGAAGGCTGGGCATTTATATTCCCGTGTTGTTAGATGTGTGCTGTCCCGGGATGAGGTGTGGGTGTCATTGGACGAGGCAGCTGACTTCAAGTGAGTACAATTCTCAGGGCTGGTGGGCGGTTGGAGGCTCCCTGGTAGTCCTCCTGTTACGTGGGAGTCCTAAAGGGGGGAGGTGTGTCTGAGCAGCCCATCACAGAATCCACCCCAATGAGGGGCACTGTTGGCCCCAAAGAGCATAAAACCGTGACTTGTCCTAGCTTAATAAATAGAGGTTAGTCTCACCAGGTCCAGGGGTGGGGGATTGACTGCTGGCATCAATGGTATCTTTTCCTTTTTGGAGGAAAAGAACTTTTTGAGCAGTCCCCAGTAGACTGAATTAATTTCATTGTCCATAACTAAAAGTCCACCCGTAGGTGTAAGGGTTGCTGGGAATGTGGAATAAGGGTTGTCCTGGTTTTTTTGGCTGGAATGTTGCTGCTCTGAACAAGATTCCTAGTATAGAAGAGGTGACTAAGGGATTTTAGTCATGCAAACACTAACAGAGTCTGCCACAAAATAGATTTTGGAACAGGGGGGTGCCAGGGATTGAACTCAGGGGCACTTGACCACTGAGCCACATCCCCAGCCCTATTTAGAGACAGAGTCTCACTGAGTTGCTTAGCACCTTGCCATTGCTGAGGCTGAATTGAACTCATGATCCTCCTGCCTCAGCCTCCTGAGCTGCTGAGATTACAGGCATGTGCCATTGTGCTCAGCTCCAAAATAGATTTCTTCAAAATTATTTCTAATAATTGTGTATGGATTTTGCTAAAGCAGTCTCTATATTGCTAGACATTTCATGGTTTCCAATGTTTTTCTATTATCGTTTGTATTACAATAAATACCCTGATAATTTTTCTCTGCCCATATCCTCCTTTATTTCTTCAAGACAAAATGCTATATATATCATTGTTAGGTAGAGGGAATGCACCTTTTAAAGAATTAACTTATTTATTTATTGAGGATTAAAACCAGGGGCACGTTACCACTGAGCCACATCCCCAGCCCTTTAAATTTTATTTATTTATTTTATTTTGAGACAGGGTATCACAAAGTTATTTAGGGCCTCGCTAAATTGCTGAGACTGGCTTTGAACTTGCTGTCCTTCTGCCTCAACCTCCCTAGTGGCTGGGATTACAGGCATGAACCACTGCACCCAGCCCTTTTAAAGAAATTTGATGTAGATTACCAAAGTAATCTTTGATGTATCTTGAAAAGGCGCTACCAATTTATGCTTTTCCTGAGCAGTAAACAAAGAGGCCTATCTTCCCTACATCCTTACCGACACTGGACTTTTATTTAACATTGTTCGTTTTCATCAGTTTTATATTCTTAAAAAGAGGAACTTATTTTCATTTTCATTTTTGTTTGTTTTTTATGGTGTTGGGGATGGAATTCAGGAACTGGAGCATGCCAGGCGAGTGCTCTACCACTGAGTTACATCCCCAACCCTCAACTTTTGGAATTGATTTTATTGGCTTCATTTTTTTTTTCTTTCTCCCTCTTTTTCATTGTAGTCTAAAAAACATGCTTTGAGCTGTTTTATCTTTTAGAATACAGCTTTTGAGCTAGTCTGTATTTTGCTCTTGTGCTGTGAGGGTTAATTATAGCAGGCCTAAGTTATTTTGCCAATCAAAGCATGAAATGTACTAATTAACAATGTTTCCTTTTAACCAGGGCCCAAGGAATTTCAGGACATTTTTGTCTCAGTTTGTTACACTTGTTCATTGATAACAATGAGACTGATGATATGAAGGTGGTCTTGGTGTTACATCCCCCCAAACCCCCCTTCCCCCCAGAGGGCTATGCTGTTGAGTCTTGCCATGTTTAAGGACACAGGTAGGTACCTAAATACAAATACTTAAATACATATTCACAATTGGTATTCACAGTGGCAGCTACAGATCTATGCAAAAGTACTTTATTGCATGAATAATTATTTTATGGCCTATAAATTGTTCTCTGTATATCTAATAAGTGTCAGAAACATTTTTAAGATATCACTCTGGAAAGTAAAAGGAGAAAGAAATCATTTTGAGTATCCATTGAAATATGATCATTCATGAAATTGGAAATGTATTTCTTAGCTTTCTTAATGGTAAACATGTCAGTATTGTATGGCTTGGGAGGCTGAAGCAGGAGGATCTCCAGTTCAATGCCAGCCTCAGCAATTTAGCGAGGCCCTAAGCAACTCAGCAAGACCCTGTCTCTAAATAAAAAATAAAAATGTAGGGCTGGGGATATAGCTCAGTTGGTAGATGCTTGCCTCACATGCACAGGGCCCTGAGTTCAATCCCTAGCAACACACCCAAAAAGGGGAGCGGGTGCTGGGGATGTGGCTTAGTGGTAAAGCATCCTGGTTTCAATCCCTAGTATGCCCCTCCCCAAAATTTATTGAATATATAGTTTATGAATACACCTCTAACTCCAGTTTAGATTTTCTTAGTAAAAAAAAGTGTTAACAGTTATTATAATAGCCCCAAATAAACAAGCCAAAGTGCTACAAATCTGACAAAAAACTTAAATGTTTTGCTATCTCTAAATGCATGAATATATTGTACCAAATATTGCTAGAATAATTTTTATTGCATATTATATGACTCTTGTGTAATCATTATAGTTTTTTGCACACATTATAGTCTTGCATGAAAGTAGTAAATATTTACTAGCTGAGAAAAAAAAAAATTCTGTAAGTCTCCATGCACTTCAGGTTAAATAAGTATATAGAAGAATAAATTAGAATAGTAAAAAATGGTATTAAAATATAGTTTTTAAGGGCTGGGGCTGTGGCTCAGTGACAGAGGACTTTTCTTGCAGGTATGAGGCACTGGATTCCAACCTCAGCACATGTAAAAATAAATAAATTAAAAATAAAGGTATTGGGTCCATTTACAACTAAAAAACATTTAAAAATATATAGCTTTTAAAATAACAAGTTATCATTGAAATACATATTCAGAAAGTAAATTAACTTAGTGCTAAAACATGATGGGGAAGTATATGGCCACTACAAGAATATACTTACACGTATCTGTCAAAATAGTAAAGATTAACCCAGCGCATGGGCTGGAGTTGTGGCTCAGCGGTAGAGCACTCTCCTAGCATGTGTGAGGCCCTGGGTTCAATCCTCAGCACTACATAAATATAAATGAATAAAATAAAGGTATTGTGTCCAACTACAACTAAAAAATAAATATTAAAAAAAAGAATTTAAAAAAGATTAATCCATCATTGTAATGTTTTGAGCAACTAATAAAAAAATTTAAAAAAAGAAAAATAAAAATGTCTATTAAACTTAAAAAAAAAAGATTAATCCAATGCAAATCAACACAGAGAACATGAAACGTCAAATGTCTACTCTCTATGGAGTAGATAGAAATGTAATATGGTGTCATTCTTTTGAGAACCAATTTATCATCTATAAACATAGCATAAAAAAGGATTGTACCTTTGACTTAATAAATCTGTAGCTTTACATCAAATAGTCCAAGAAAATTATCCTACATCCAGAAAATTTTTATACACAAACATATTTATGCAGTATCATTTATAACCATGAAAATTATAAGCAACTTAGACATTCGAAACTTGGAGAATTAATAAATGACGAGGCCCTAAAAATTAAATAAATAATGAGGCCCTTAAACCATTTTTTTTTCATTGTATCTAGCACTTTATCCTCCACATTTTCCCACACATGGGTCAAAAGTAAACCTCATGTCAATCCTTAAACCATTTTTTAAACTATAGCATGGCTGAATAATTAGAGTTTAATGAAGCTGTAAATTGGGATAAGGAATTTCCCTGAATGTTGCTATTTGAATATGATGTTAACTGAGAGAAGCAAAGTACGGAGAAGTTGTATAGTAAGTTAGCTTTTGAGACTATAAACATATACATATTTTCTGATATTTTGCAAAACAAAATAATGGCATGATAAAGTACAACCTATAATAAAAGCAGTTTCCTAAACGTGGAGGTAGGCTATGTGGAAAGCGGAAAGATGGAAGGTAGATCTCTCTGAATGTATCTTGTATCATCCATTTTATTTTGTTTGGTTTTGTGTAAAAGATAGCCCCCAAGAACTGCCACCTCCTGGTAGGTACACCCCTGTGACATTGTACCAGAGTTGGGCTGCATGAATTTAGCAGAAGCAATGGTGTATAACTTCCAAGATTAGGTTCTAAGAAGCAGTGTGGCTTTCTTTTTACTTTCTGTGTCTGATCTCTTGTTCTAGGGGAAACTCTTTGCTCTGTTGGGTGGTTTCACATGGTGAGAATCAAAGGCCCAACAAGGGCCATGTGAGGGAGCCATCTTGGAAGCAGATCCTCCAGCAACCTTGGAGCCTTGAGATTACAGTTCCAGCTGACATCTTGCCTGCATTTCATGAGAGACCCTGAGCCCAAAGCAGCTAGCAACACTGCTCCCAATTCCTGACCCTCAGAAACTGTGAGATAATATCTGTTGTTATTTTAAACTAAAAAGTTTGTTAGACAGCTTGATAGCTAGCAATACATCATGAATACATGTTAGAACTGTAAAATTGTTTTTTAATCATTTAAAAACTGAACATAATAAAAAAGACAAAAAGGTCGTTTTTAAACACTAAAGACAAACTGAAACAAATGAGCATAACTATCATGTTGGTGACAAAACTAAAAACAATAATTATTTCAAGTGACTTGCAAACACAGTATTTTTACTGTATATCCCTAGTGGGCTGGATGTTAAGGACAAAAATAATTGTAAATAAATCTTAAATGGCATTCAGCCATCTAATTGTTACTAAGAATATTGGTATCATTATCCTGAAACTTTTCTATCTGCGTAGTGGAATACAGCAAATAGGTCATTATGTTAATATCATTAAGAACCAAGATTTTACACATGAGAGAAGAGAGATACACAAAATCGAAGAAATTAAGTGGAAGCCCTTTAATCTTTAGATTGGAAGTAGCAGTATTTATTCATAATTTATTTTTCTTTTTCTAAAAAAAATGGCTGTCTTAGTTGTATGCGTTGAAAAAAAACCTATAAGAAATTATAACATAATAGCAACAAATACATGGCATCCAGCTTATGGTATTTAAATATGATTTCAAACAAATATGTAGAACTCCTTAGGGAAATGGTTAATTCCAGTTCTGAGGCTGGAAATCTGAAAGGAATATTGGATTTTTCTAGAAATTAAGGACTTCAAGGGTCATATTAAAGAACTAAGGAGGAGCTGGGGGTATAGTTGAGTAGTAGAGCACTTGCTTAGCCTGGCCCTGGGATTAATCCCCACCCCAACAACAACAACAAAAGACTAAAGAACCAACTTTTTTTCTTTTTTTGGTACTGGGGATTGAACCCAGGGGCACTTAACTATTGAGCCTCATCCTCAGCCCATTTTTATATTTTATTTAGAGACAGGGTCTCACTGAGTTGCTTAGGGCCTCACTAAGTTGCTGAGGCTGGCTTTGAACTTGTGATCCTCCTGTCTCGGCCTCCTGAGTCACCACACCTGGCAAGAAGCAATTTTCTAAGTGGCTCTTACTGACTTAAGACAGGACAATTTGAGCATCAAAAAACGTAATGAAGGCTGGGGTTGTGGCTCAGTGGTACAGCGCTTGCCTTGCATATGTGAAGTGCTGGATTTGATCCTCAGCACCATGTATAAATAAATAAAATGAAGGTCCATCAACAACTAAAATTATATATATAAAACTATAATGACTGCAAGTACTATATACATTTGTACATCAGATATTTTTAAAGCTGCATGAGTTCAAAATGATACTAAATGTAAATAAAACCTCACTGGTCATTTTTTGGAAGCTGCTATTGGTGAATAAAGAAAAATAATCCATCATTATTTTGCCTTTCCTGTGCAAACTGTATTTTAGAGCATCTAGAATTGATGGGCAAGTTCTTTACTATAAAAGGATTCAAACTCGGGAAGAACGAAAGAATTAGAAAGTCACCAGTTCATGAAGAAATAGTCTGGGTTACGGGTAAGCTTTATATTTTGATCTAAGTGATAGTTACATGGTTGTATAATATGCAAATATTCCTTAAGCTTTTTACTTGGCATTTGTGCATCTTATTGTAGATAAAATATACCTTTATAATTGATCTCAATTTAAAATTTATACTATTTATTTATTTATTGAGGTACTGAGGGTGGAACCCAGGATCTCCCACATGCTGGGGAATTACTCTACCACTGAGCTACACCCCCAACCTTATTCCTCAATTTACAAAACTAACCATTGTACATTCCAGTGAGGTATAATGGTGCCTTCCAGTAAGGAATTACACAGCACCCTATGAAATATCCTTGCCCAGAAGTTGAACCTGAAGCCAGGTGCAGTGGCATATGCCTATAATCCCAGCAGCTCGGGAGGCTGAGGCAGGAGGATCGTGAGTTCAAAGCCAGCCTCAGCAAAAGTAAGGCGCTAAGCCACTTGGTGAGACCCTGTCTCTAAATAAAATACTGAATAGGGTTGGGGCTGGGGCTCAGTGGTTGAGTGCCCTTGGGTTCAATCCCTGGTACCAAAAAAAAAAAGAAGTTGAACCTGAATCTAATCCAGCCTCCAATGTAGCTACCAGCTTACAGGAAAGAAAGAGGTCAGAGGAACATGTTAAATGATACCAACAGGATACAACCAGATGAATTTAGAATAGGGGACATTCTATAGGATAAATGACCTGATTTCTTTAGTAAATCAATGACATTCAAGAAAAGAGGAAGGAGAAGGAAGTTGTCATGGTCTGATTTGTGGTGCTACCACAAAATATGATAGACTGGGTAATTTATAATGAGTGGAAATTTCTTTCTCATAGTTCTGGAGACTGGGATGTCCAAGTTCAAGACACAAACACAAGGAATCCATTCTGGAGATAATGAGCCTATTCTCGTGATAATGACAAGGTGTGGTTGCACATGCTTATAGTCCTGGCCATGGGATTGGGGGTCATTTGAGCTCTTGAGTTCTTTATGTGCTTGTTTTTTGTTACTGGGGATGGAATCCAGAGGTGTTTTACCACTGAGCTCCATCCCCAGGCCTTTTGATTCTGTAAATTTTGAGACAAGTTCTCACTAAATTGTTGAGGCTGGCCTTAAACTTGTGATCCTCCTGCCTCAGCTTCTGGTTTGAGCTCAAGAGTTCAAGACCAACCTGGGCACCACAGTGAGACTCTGTCTTAAAAAGATAACCATATTAAGCAAAACAATACACAAACATAGTTTGGGTTCTAATTCTAATACACCAGCTGTAAAAAGCCATTTACCAGACAATCAGGAAAATTTGAACACAGACTGGGAATTAGTTGATATTAGTCTTAATTTTCTGGGTATGGTCATGGTATTGTGTTTTTATACGTAAGTAATTATAAGTGAAATCATGTGATTTGCTTTAAAGGGGATGAAGCAAGAAAGGCAAAGTAGTAATAATTGTTGAAGTTGAGTGGTGGATATGACTCACTAAATTATTTTCTTCATTTTTGGGTATGCTATTAAGTTATTAGGTTATTGAGGTTCAATCCATCCTTCCACTTTGGTGGGGGTGGAGGTTGGGGATGAATCTAGGGCCTTGAGCATGGTAGGTAAGTGCTCTACCTCTGAACTGCATCCCCAGCGCTATGCATTACTTTTTTTTTTTTTTTTAAGAGATTCCTTTATTTTTTTAACATGGGCCTCTATTTTGTCTATTTATTTATACGCAGTGCTGAGAATCGAACCCAGTGCTTCACATGTGCCAGGCAACCGCTCTGCCCTGAGCCACAACCCGAGCTCCAATGAGGTTTGTTTTGTTTTTTTGTGATGCTGGGGATTGAACTCAGGGTCTTGTGCATGCGAGGCAAGCACTCTACCAACTGAACTATATCCCCAGCCCTTTTTTTTTTTGGTACTGGGGATTGAACTCAGGGGCACTGAACCACTGAGCCCCATCCCCAGCCCTATTTTGTATTTTATTTAGAGACAGGGTCTCACTGAGTTGCTTAGGGCCTTGCCATTGCTGAGGCTGGCTTTGAGCTCGCGATCCTCCTGCCTCAGCCTCCTGAGCCACTGGGTTTACCCTATGCTTTACTTTGTGATTCTGGGGAAGGCATTTCTGCTTTGCCAGTGGCTCCCTGCTAGGCTCCCACTCTAGGGAGCACTAGAGGGAGATTGCAGGGCTAGAGGGGGAGGAAGGAGCTTAAACCCCTTCCTGATTGTCTTCCTTCCTGTTGACTTCCTGTTCCTCTCAGCTTCCTCCAGGAACATTTTCTATCCTGCCCCAGCAGGCCTTCCCTGGGTCTCCAGCTGAATCCAGTCTGCAAGTTATCTAGCGTTCCTGGAACCAGCCTCAGGGGACTCCCTTGAGAAAGAGCAGCATGAGGTGAGCAGTAGCCCTCCCCAGGGCCCACTCTCAGCCCCCTGGGGCCCCTCCTCCAAGCTTCTACATTGTAATACTTCCATCTTCTTTGCTTTGGTCCCCCACTTCTGGGGTGGCAGTTGCTTCTTGTAGTTCCTAACTCCATGATACCTTCGAGTTTTCTTCTTGCCATTTGAGTTACTTACTTAAAATAATAAGCCTGTCTCCTGCTTAAGCCTCTGACTGATACATACACAGATTGCCATCAGTCATTGGTGTGGACTGTTTTCAGGGGGCATTAATCCCCCTGAGATTGAACGTCTGGTCTGTCACATGCGTGGCAATGGCAACTGTAACAGCAAAGTGGGTTCCAGTGGCAAGAGAAAGCCCTCAGGCAAAGTAATGCAGGAGCTCGCAATTGGAAGTTGGGCCAGTGGGTGCTAAATTGATTAGGGAGTGGGACAATGCCAAATGGCCTTTATGAAATATTTCTGGGGGCTGGGGATGTGGCTCAAGCGGTAGCGCGCTTGCCTGGCATGCGTGCGGCCCGGGGTTCGATCCTCAGCACCACATACAAACAATGATGTTGTGTCTGCCAATAACTAAAAAATAAATATTAAAAAATTCTCTCTCTCTCTCTCTTTCTCTCTCTCTCTCTCTCTTTTAAAAAAAAATATTTCTGATTATACGAGCATTCATTATCTGTGCGCCTGTGTGTGTGTAGCTGGGGATTAAACCCAGGGGCACTTTACCACTGAGCTACATCCCCAGCTGTTTTAATTTTTATTTTGAGACTATGTCTCACTAAGTTGCTGAGGCTAGCCTTGATCTTGTGAACATCCTGCCTCAGTCTCCTGAGTTCCTGGAATGACAGGCATGTCCCACTTCATTTTTTTTATATTTATTTTTTAGTTTTTGGTGGACACAACATCTTTGTTTGTATGTGGTGCTGAGGATTGAACCCGGGCCGCACGCATGCCAGGCGAGCACGCTACCGCTTGAGCCACATCCCCAGCCCCCCCCACTTCATTATTTTCAAAAGACACTTTGTGATTAAAGATGAGGCCGAAGTCCTCTCCATCGCCATTGGCAATACTGTTTCCCTTCTTCTCATTCCTTCTCAGACGCAATCTATTATCAATTTTCCTTTACATGTGCTTTTATACATATAAATGCTCATTGAAATCTATAATGTCTTATTTTGTAGGTTTTTGGATTTCCTGGCATATGTATTTTGTTGTTGTTGTTGTTGTTTGCAATTTGCTTTATTCACTAAATAATTTGTCTTGGACGTCATACCATATTATGATTCGGAGATGATTCTTTTTTTTTTTGTACTGAGGATTGAACAACTGAGGGGTACTTGTGCACTGAGCCCCATCCCCAGCCCTATTTTGTATTTTATTTAGAGAAAGGGTCTCACTGAGTTGCTTAGCACCTCGCAATCACTGAGGCTGGCTTTGAACTTTCGATCCTCCTGTCTCAGCCTCCTGAGCTGCGGGGATTACAGGCGTGCACCATTGCACCCTGCTGATTCTTTTTAACTTCCGCATAATATTTCCTAGTATGCATATGCCATGTTTTCCTCACTGAAACCCTGTATTCACTATGACCAAAGGTCTATGATTAATATCTGTGTCCCTGTGTCTATGTACTTGTTTAGGAGTATTTCTCTAGGGTAGATATAGAGTAGTAAAATTTATAGGTCAGAGAAGAATGTATATTTTAAAATTTACATTGGATGTGAAATGAGTGTCCTGAAGCACAGTTACAATTTCCAAGTGTGCTGGGAGGGCCCGCGTGCCCTTATTTCTATGGTTGCTTTAGCCTACATTTTCCAAGTGGCACTTCTCTAGGGTCCTTTAGCAGCAGATCACACAGGGGAAGAGCTGTTCGTCTCCATCACTCCCTAGACCCCCAAGTACCTTCTGTATCCTGTTTGGGGGGGGGAGGGGGCACCAGGGCAGGGCCAGTATAATCCCTCAGGAGAAACCAGCGCCAGAATGGAGCCATCATAGTGACAGCTGAGAGTAGAGTCTCTGAGAGACTGTTGGAGTGCACTTTTTTTTTCTGAGTATGTGTGACAACCCCTAGCAACTCCTGGAAATAATTAGTGCCCTTTGTGAGGATCAGAGGTTCTTGCATGACCAGATGGCAGGCAATTAGGTTATTCTTAGTGTTTTGTTTAATGCTATCTATAGTGGACCTGGGTTCCTGTGGAGTGGCAGCTGCAGAATTAAGCTAGACAGTCTCCTCCCGTTATACCTGGGGCTGGGACCCATGGGGTACCTTAATATGTGAATTTCTGGAAAAAAAATTTTTTTTTTCCCCTGGCAGAGGAAGGCAGCAAAGGAGCTGAGATGTTACTGTGTTTCTGGGGTTAAGAAGTGCCAAGTTAGAAAAGACTCAGTGAGGGGGGAAAGTAGGAAATGAGATCAGAGGGATAATGATTGGGATCAGCTTTCCCAGGTCACTTCCTGCCCAAGGGTTGTTTTAAACTTTTTTTTTTTTAAGACCAGGCTCTTTGGTGATTTAATTCCCTTAAAAACCATGGAAGGGTGCCCGGCATGATGGCTCATGCCTGTAATCTCAGTGATTCAGGAGGGTGAGGGAGGAGGATCACAAGTTCTAGGCCAGCCTGGGCAACTTAGCAAGGTTCTAAGCAACTTAGTAAGACTCAGTCTTAAAATAAAAACTCAAAAAGGCTGGGGATGTGGCTTAGTGGTTAAGTGCCCCTGGGTTCAATTGTTGGTACCAAAACAAAACAAAATATATAAGGCCTCAGATCTGTTTGTTTCTAGACTGTTCCATGTGCTGTAACCATCCCCAAAGGCTTTTCTACACATGGTTTTAATGTGTATTTTATGTACTTATATGCTTCCTTGTTCCTGTGCTGCTCTCCCCTTCAAGTTAAAAGTGGCTACTTTGATGCTGTCTCAAATAATAGGTTTAGTTAGATGAGAAGGACACCACCTCTCCTGATCTCATGATTTGCTTCAGAGCAGTTTCCCTCTGCTAACAGAGGGGTCTTCCTGGACCTGTATGCTGCGTGGTCAAGCAGCAGCTGACACTACTGCAGCTCCCAAGTGACTTGCCATACTCATATGGGTTTGGCTGGTGACACGTAATGGGCCCAAATAGATTTAAATGGCATATTGCTTACAGAGACAACATAGGAAAGATCAGCCTGGTGTCAGCTCCCCATGTCCCTAGCCCCACAGGATGACACCAAACCAGAAGAGCCAGATGACAAACCACCCAAGTGATAGATGGGTCATTTTGCTGTAGAGCAGCCAGTTTTAAACCGCTGTTAGCAGTTGCAGAGTGCATGGAAGGCTGCCACGGAGCCCCAGCTGGGAAGTGGACAGGGTAGAGAGGACTTCCCTCTGTGAATCCAGGGAGATGGATGAGAAATGGCCTCACGGCAGTCTCCCACAAGATAGGGAAAAGAAACTGCCTTGCAGCAGCTCCTGGCTTTATCTCTCCTTGTTCCAGGAGCAATCACAGGGCATTCTGCCAAGACCAGTCAGACTGCAGCCAAGCCTTGTTCTTGTGGCCTATGCGAAGATGTGCAAGGTCATCAGCACGTCACCATGGAACTATTCCCCTAACATTTGGTTATACAAAGCCTTTTTCAGTTATTATTTGGGATGTAGAAACGGCTTTTTTTTTTTTTTTTTTTTTTCCGTTACTGGAGATTGAACCCAGGGGCACTTAACCACTGAGGCACATCCCCAGCCCTTTTTATATTTCATTTAGAAACAGGGTCTTTCTGAGTTGCTTAGGGCCTTGCCATATTGCTGAGGCTGGCTTTGAACTTGTGATCCTCCTGTCTCAGCCTCCCGAGCTGCTGGGATTACAGGTGCTATGCTCAGCAACACTCAGCTTTTTTAACCCTGTATCTTCAAATCTCCCCAGTCTGATTTCCTTTTATTTTTACTCTTGCACCAACCAGTTCTTGCCTGAGCTTGTCTCTCTCTGGTAATTCCTTGCTAAACACAGTGAGTAGCCATCAATATACACCTGGCATTTACTTTCCACCCTCTTTTCCTGAAGTTATAGGCTCAGGAGGCACTTGATCTGGCTTCCAATTTATCACAGGTGACATTTTAATCAAGAATTTTGCTGCTTTTTAACATGGCTCTCCATCTTTCTATCCTTCAGTATCAGTTTTCCTCACTACCCACTGGCTCAAATACAACAGAATTTTTGTTATTGCTCATCTTACAGTACTGGGTGGGTGAACGGGTCAATATGCCAGCCCTCCTCCAGGTGGTCATTCAGAAACCCAGGGTAACAGAGGCTCTGCTATCTTCAACCCATGCTGACCCAGGTCATCACTGGGTATAAGGTGCAGAGCCATCTCCATTGCAACAAACTAAAAGGGGAGAAAAGCAGATAAGAGTATGCTTGGGAGTTTTATAGAAGCCAGCTGAAAGTAGCACATGAAATTTGTTTTCATGGGGCTGGGAATGTGGCTCAGTGGCAGAGAGCTTTCCTTGCATGTGTGAGGCACTGGGTTCGATCTTTGGTACCACGTGAAAATAAATGAATGAAGTAGAGGTATTGTGTTCATCTACAACTAAAAAATTATTTAAAATAGATAAGAAATCTGTTTTCATATTCCATTGCTCATATATTATATGGCTACACCTAATTGCAAAGGAGGCTGGGAAATGGGTGCCCAGGAGAAAGAGGAAAGCATGGATCAGGTGAGCTACTAGCAATGTCTGCCACAGGTATTATGGAATAGTATATTGGCTGTGAGGATGGTAATACCTGAATTATGGATTTATATTAAAGGTACAGGCAATTAGAATTTATTGACTCCAAGAGTTTTGGCTTGAATAATGAATAATAATACACCAAGATGGTAGACTCTCAACAATTCTGTTTTAGTTATGTAGTTGTTGAGGTACTTGTGAACATGCATATAGAGATATTAAATAAACAGTTGAATATGCAGGTCTACTGTTGAAAGGGAGTGGTCAGGACTGAAAATGTAAATTTGGTGGCCTTGTATATTCAATAATATGGAATTTTTTTCATTCTACGAAGTACATTTTCTCACATCTTGAACAACATTCAATAGACTCTTAAATTATTATGATTGACAGTGTTTACTTTCTTTATGAGTAGCATCTAAAATAATGATGTAGCACTGGTGTAGCACCGTGGTGCATGACTGTAATCTCAGGGACTTGGGAGGTTCAGGCAGGAGGATGATGGGTTCAAAGCCAGCCTCAAGAACTTAGCAAGGCTCTAAGCAACTTAGCAAGACCCGATCTCAAAATCAAAAATCAAAAATGCTGGGGATGTGGTTCAGTGGTTAAGCACCCCTGGGTTCAATCCCTGGTATCGAAAATAAATAAGGGCTGCTGGGTCTGTAGCTCAGTGGCAGAGTGCTTGCCTAGCACATGTGAGGCTCTGGGTTCAATCCTTAGCACCACATAAAAATAAACAAAATAACGGCATTCTGTTCATTTACAGCTACAAAAAAATTTAAAAATAACAATGATGATTTATCTTACAATGGAGGGCACCTCAGATTCAATGAAACATAATAGTAGTAAAAAATGAAGGTAATATTGAGCACCTGATATTGTGCATCAGACACTGGACTAAGCCCTTCTGTGATTATCTTTTTTTTTTTTTTTAATTTTTTATTGTTGGTTGTTCAAAACATTACATAGTTCTTGATATATCATATTTCACACTTTGATTCAAGTGGGTTATGAGCTCCCATTTTTACCCCATATACAGATTGCAGAATCACATCAGTTACACATCCATTGATTTACATATTGCCATACTAGTGTCTGTTGTGTTCTGCTGCCTTTCCTATCCTCTACTATCCCCCCTCCCCTCCCCTCCCCTCTTCTCTCTCTGCCCCCTCTACTGACATTCATTTGTCCCCCTTGTATTATTTTTCCCTTTCCCCTCACTTCCTCTTGTATGTACTTTTGTATAACTCTGAGGGTCTCCTTCCATTTCTATGCAATTTCCCTTCTCTCTCCCTTTCCCTCCCACCTCTCATCCCTGTTAAATGTTAATCTTCTTCTCATGCTCTTCGTCCCTACTCTGTTCCCAGTTACTCTCCTTATATCAAAGAAAACATTTGGCATTTGTTTTTTAGGGATTGGCTAGCTTCACTTAGCATAATCTGCTCTAATGCCATCCATTTCCCTGTAAATTCTATGATTTTGTCATTTTTTAATGCAGAGTAATACTCCATTGTGTATAAATGCCACATTTTTTTTTATCCATTCATCTATTGAAGGGCATCTAGGTTGGTTCCACAGTCTTGCTATTGTGAATTGTGCTGCTATGAACATCGATGTAGCAGTGTCCCTGTAGCATGCTCTTTTTAGGTCTTTAGGGAATAGACCCAGAAGGGGAATAGCTGGGTCAAATGGTGGCTCCATTCCCAGCTTTCCAAGAAATCTCCATACTGCTTTCCAAATTGGCTGCACCAATCTGCAGTCCCACCAGCAATGTACAAGTGTACCCTTTTCCCCACATCCTCGCCAGCACTTGTTGTTGTTTGACTTCATAATGGCTGCCAATCTAACTGGAGTGAGATGGTATCTTAGGGTGGTTTTGATTTGCATTTCTCTGACTGCTAGAGATGGTGAGCATTTTTTCATGTACTTGTTGATTGATTGTATGTCCTCCTCTGAGAAGTGTCTGTTCAGGTCCTTGGCCCATTTGTTGATTGGGTTGTTTGTTCTCTTATTGTCTAATTTTTTGAGTTCTTTGTATACTCTGGATATTAGGGCTCTATCTGAAGTGTGAGGAGTAAAGATTTGTTCCCAGGATGTAGGCTCTCCATTTACCTCTCTTATTGTTTCTTTTGCTGAGAAAAAACTTTTTAGTTTGAGTAAGTCCCATTTGTTGATTCTAGTTATTAACTTTTGTGCTATGGGTGTCCTATTGAGGAATTTGGAGCCCGACCCCACAGTATGTAGATCGTAGCCAACTTTTTCTTCTATCAGACGGCGTGTCTCTGATTTGATATCAAGCTCCTTGATCCATTTTGAATTAACTTTTGTGCATGGCGAGAGAAAGGGATTCAGTTTCATTTTGTTGCATATGGATTTCCAGTTTTCCCAGCACCATTTGTTGAAGATGCTATCCTTCCTCCATTGCATGCTTTTAGCCCCTTTATCAAATATAAGATAGTTGTAGTTTTGTGGATTGGTTTCTGTGTCCTCTATTCTGTACCATTGGTCCACCCGCCTGTTTTGGTACCAGTACCATGCTGTTTTTGTTACTATTGCTCTGTAGTATAGTTTGAAGTCTGGTATCGCTATACCGCCTGATTCACACTTCCTGCTTAGCATTGTTTTTGCTATTCTGGGTCGTTTATTTTTCCATATGAATTTCATGATTGCTTTCTCTATTTCTACAAGAAATGCCGTTGGGATTTTGATTGGCATTGCATTAAACCTATAGAGAACTTTCGGTAATATCGTCATTTTGATGATGTTAGTTCTGCCTATCCATGAACAGGGTATATTTTTCCATCTTCTAAGATCTTCTTCTATTTCTCTCTTTAGGGTTCTGTAGTTTTCATTGTATAAGTCTTTCACCTCTTTTGTTAGGTTGATTCCCAAGTATTTTATTTTTTTTTGAAGATATTGTGAATGGAGTGGTTGTCCTCATTTCCATTTCAGAGGATTTGTCACTGATATACAGGAATGCCTTTGATTTATGCGTGTTGATTTTATATCCTGCCACTTTGCTGAATTCATTTATTACCTCTAATAGTTTCTTTGTAGACCCTTTTGGGTCTGCTAGGTATAGAATCATGTCATCTGCAAATAGTGATAATTTAAGTTCTTCTTTTCCTATTTTGATGCCTTTAATTTCTTTCGTCTGTCTAATTGCTCTGGCCAGTGTTTTGAGAACTATGTTGAACAGAAGTGGTGAGAGAGGGCATCCCTGTCTTGTTCCAGATTTTAGAGGGAATGCCTTCAATTTTTCTCCATTCAGAATGATGCTAGCCTGAGGCTTAGCATAGATTGCTTTTACAATATTGAGGTATGTTCCTGTTATCCCTAGTTTTTCTAGAGTTTTGAACATAAAGGGATGCTGTACTTTGTCGAATGCTTTTTCCACATCTATCGAGATGATCATATGGTTCTTATTTTTAAGTCTATTGATGTGAATAACATTTATTGATTTCCGTATATTGAACCAGCCTTGCATCCCAGGGATGAATCCTACTTGATCATGGTGCACAATTTTTTTGATATGTTTTTGTATCCGATTCGCCAGAATTTTATTGAGGATTTTTGCATCTAGGTTCATTAGAGATATTGGTCTGTAGTTTTCTTTCTTTGAAGTGTCTTTGTCTGGTTTAGGTATCAGGGTGATGTTGGCCTCGTAGAATGAATTTGGAAGTTCTCCCTCTTTTTCTATTTCCTGAAGTAGCTTGAAAAGTATTGGTATTAGTTCCTCTTTAAAGGTTTTGTAAAACTCTGCTGTATACCCATCCGGTCCTGGGCTTTTCTTAGTTGGTAGTCTTTTGATGGTTTCTTCTATTTCCTCAATTGATAAAAATATGGAACGCTTCATGAATTTGCATGTCATCCTTGCGCAGGGGCCATGCTAATCTTCTCTGTATCATTCCAATTTTAGTATATGTGCTGCCGAAGCGAGCACTGTGATTATCTTTTTTTAAAAAATATTTATTCTTAAGTTTTAGGTGGACACAATATCTTTATTTTACATTTATGTGGTGCTGAGGATCCAACCCAGTGCCTTGTGCATGCCAGGCAAGCACTCTACCTCTGAGCTGCAACCCCAGACCCCCTGTGATTATCTCTCTATGTAGCTAAGGTGTAGAAAGACAAAGAATATAGGCACAGGGCTTGGCTGCTTAGATCTGAATTCTGACTCCTGGCTTACCAATCACATAAATCTGGCCAAACCTTAATTTGTCTGTGTCATAGTTTCTTTATCCCAAATGGGATGATAGCTGAACGTAACTTATAGGTTTATTATGAGGATTAAAGGAATCAATACACGTGAAGTGCTTAGAACAGGGTTTAGTACATAAGTGCTGAAATGACTTGATGCCATTAGTATTAAAATATGTGAAAAATGTGTGTATACATACAAAAATTTGTGGAGCTACACTTTTTATTTTTTTGGTACTCAGGATTGAACCCAGGAGCTCTTTACCACTGAGTTACATCCCCAGCCCTTTTTTGTTTTGAGACAGGGTCTTACTAAGTTGCTTAAGCCCTTGCTAAATTGTTGAGCCTGGCTTTGAACTTGCCATCCTCCTGCCTCAGCCTCCCAAGTTGCTGGAATTATAGGCATGTACCACCATGCCCGGCAGGAGTTGTAATTTTAGTGCATTTTACCTATTTTGTGGTTTGAATATGAGTTGTCCCCCAAAAGCTCCTGTTAATACAGGCATATTCAGAGGTGAAATGACTAATTTCTGAGAGCTCTAACCAAGTCAATCCATTCTACTCTGAATGGACTGACTAGGTGGAAACTGTAGGCAGGTAGGGCTTGGCTAGAGGAGGTAGGGCACTGGGGACGTGCCCTGGAAGGGAGCATCTTTCCTGCAAACCGCCCCCCCTCTGTTTCTTTGCTTCCTGACCCTGTCGTGGGTAGCTTTCCTCTGCTGGGCCCTTCTGCCTCACCTTAGGCCCAGAGCAATGGGGTCAGCCATCTATGCACGGAACCTCTGAAACCCTGAGCCCAAATAAACTTTTCCTCTTTTAAGTTGTTCTTGTCAGGTCTTTTGGTCATAGTAATCCAAAGCTGACTAAAACAACCTACGTGACTGTAGATACTTTATCTGTCATAAAAGAGAAAAACCAAAACAAGTTTTGGGAAAAGAGATCTATTTTCTAAATAAGAAAAAAATATGTATACAGTGATGAAAAATGAAGCCTTTTTTTTCCTGAAATAAATATAGTCACTCCAGCTTTCTTTTGATTTGTGTTAAGTAAGAGAAAGTTCCATCCCTTCATATTTAGTCTGAGTCTTTAAATTTAATGTGTGTTTCTTTTTCTTTTTAGTTGTAGATGGACATAGTATCTTTATTTTATTTATTTTTATGTGGTGCTGAGGATGGAACCCAGCGTCTTGCACGTGCTAGGCAAGTGCTCTACCGCTGAGCCACAACCCCAGCCCCTTATGTGTGTTTTTTAATAGACAACAAATAGTTGGGTCTTGCTTTGTTTTTAATCCTCTCTGACGTTTTCTTTTTCTTTCTTTTTTTTTTCCTGTCTTTATTTTTACTTTTTGGTGCTGGGGATCCCACCCAGGGCCTTGCACATGCTGAGGCTGAGCCGTACCTCCAGCCCCTCTGTCTTTTAATTGGCCTATTTAGACCATAGATATTTAAAGTGACTATTGGTTAGTTGGATTACTATCAGGTTTGTTACTGTTTTCTATTCAGTGTCCTTGTTCTTCCTTTCTTCGTTTGTCTTCTACTCTTGCTTTGCCTTCTGTGGTGTTAATTAAGCATGGTATATGATTCCATTTTCTTTCCTGTCTTAGTATATCAATTATATTTCTTTTTTGAAAAGTTGCCTTAAACCAGGTGTGGTGGTGCTTGCCTGCAGTCTCAGCTACTTGGGAGGCTGAGGCAGGGGGATCTCTTAGCCCAGGAGTTGGATGTCAGCCTGGACAATAGTGTGAGATGCTATCTCCAAAAAAATTTAAGAAATAAAAAAAAAAAAAATTGCCCCTAGAGATTGCAATATACGTTTACAACTAATCCAAGACCACTTTCAAACAGCACTATACCATTTTCAGGTAGTAAAGTACCTTATGACACAATATTACTAATTCCTCTTTCTCCTGCCTTTTGACATTCTTATCATTCATGTCAGTTACCCATAAGCTATAAGCACTGAATATATTATTATTATTATTTTGAACAAACTGCTGTTAGCGCAATTAAAAATAAGATTTTTTTCTACCTTCATGTATTCCTTCTCTAATGCTCTGCCTTCCTTAATGCAGTCCTGCGTTTCTGACCTATATGACATTTCTTCCCAAGCAGTTCTACCAACAACAAATCCTCTCACTGTTTATTTGTCTGAGAAAGTCTTTATTTCCTCTTTCAGATTTGCAGGATAATTTGGCTGTAGACAGAATTCTTGGGTGGTAGTTTATTTCTTTCAGCACTTTATTTATTTACTTGTGGTGCTGGGGATTGAACCCAGGGCCTTGTGCATGCAAGGCAGGCACTCTACCAACTGAGCTATAGCCCCAGCCCCTCTCTCAGACTTGAAATATTTCATTCCACTCTCATGAGAAGGTTCTGAAGAGAAGTTTGATGTAATTCTTATTCTTGTTCCTCTATAGGCAAGTTCTTTATTCCCCTGAGGTTTCTTTCAAGATTTTTTATTTGTCTTTGATTTTTTTTTTGAAAATTTAGATATTTATTGGAATCTGTCAATTATGCTTTTAAGTAATTAAGAATTTAATAACCATATGCTCAACATTAAAAAGGATTTTTGTTTCAAAATGAGTCATAATAATGTTTGGTTAATAGTAATTAATAAAGATTGCGTAATCTGTGTGTAACATACAGGAGATGGGTTGATGGATATTAGAAGTCAGACTTTGGTCATATTTACATAAACTAGTAATCATTTGTCTTTGATTTTCTATAGTAAATATGATATGCCGAGATTTAGATTTTGTTGTTGTTTGTCCTGCTTGGAGTTCTCTGAGCTTCTTAGATCTATAGTTTAGTGTCTGTCATTGAGACTGGAAAATTGGGGGCTGTAGTTGTAGCTCAGTGGTAGAGTACTTCCCTAGCATGTTGTGAAGCATTGGGTTTGATCGTCAGCACCGAATGAATGAATGAATAAATAAAATAAATGTGAAATAAAAAGACAATAACATTGTAAAACTACTGGGAAGTTCTCAGCCATTATTATATCAAATATTTCTTTTGTTCCTTTCTTTCTGGTATTCCCATTACACAGAAGTTACAACTTTTGAATTGTTCTGTACCTTCTTGGATATTCTGTTCCAACTTTTTTATTCTTTTTTCTTTCTTTGCATTAAGTTTTTGGTTTTGGTACTGGGGATTGAACCCTAGGGTATTCTACTACTCAGCTCCATTCCCATCCCTTTTTATTTTTTATTTGGTTCAAAGTCTCACCAAGTTGCTGAGATTAGCCTGGAACTTGGGATTCTCCTGTCTCAGACTTCCAGAGTTGTGGGGATTACAGGCTTACATCACTACACTTGGTTCTTTTTTTTTTTTTTTTTTTTTAAAGAGAGAGAGAGAGAGAGAGAATTTTAATATTTATTTTTTAGTTTTCGGCGGACACAACATCTTTGTTTGTATGTGGTGCTGAGGATCGAACCCGGGCCGCACACACGCCAGGCGAGCGCGCTACCGCTTGAGCCACATCCCCAGCCCCTACACTTGGTTCTTTAAATTAAAGTTTGTAAATTTTCTATTGCCATATCTTTGCAGTCACCGCTTTTTTTTTTTTTTTTTTGGTACCCCAGGGATTGAGCTCAGGGACACTCAGCCACTGAGCCCCATCCCCAGCCCTATTTTGTATTTTATTTATAGACAGAGTCTCATTGAGTTGCTTAGGGCTTTGCTTTTGCTGAGGCTGGCTTTGAACTCATGATCCTCCTGCCTCAGCCTCCTGAGCTGCTGGGATTACAGGCATGCACCACTGAGCCCCTCAAGGCCACTGATTCTTTTCATTGTCAATGCTCAGTCCTGATGAGCCCTCATTTGTATTGTAGCATTTTTGGTTTCTAGCATTTCCTTGTGATTCTTGAGTTTCCAGCTCTTTGCTTACATTACCCATCTGGTCGTGTGTTGAGAGCCACAGCCGAAGGGGCCCCAGCAAACTTTCAGACTGCCAGCTGATGATTGGCTCACAGCGCCCCAGCAACATCTAGCTGATTGGCTCCTCTGCGGTGATGCTCATTGGGCTGTTTCCCCGCCCTTTCAGACTGCCAGCTGATGATTGGCTCACAGCGGCCCCAGCAACATCTAGCTGATTGGCTCCCCTGCAGTGATGCTCATTGTGCTGTTTCCCTGCCCTTTCAGACCACGGAGCTGCTCATTGGGAGACTTTTTTGGCTCCGCCCACGCAACCCAGCCAATCGGCCTCAAGAGCAGGAGGATTGTGGGTGGTGGAGGGAGAGGCTTGTGGTTGGGAGAGAGGCTTGTGGGAAGCTGGTGGTGGCAGTTGGGGCTCTGAATGTTTGAATGTACATATGTCCATATATCATATATGATGAGCACTCATGAAAAAATGGATCCAAATATTTTTTTATTCAGGTGATTTAAATGTTTTAATTTAAATTGGGTAAACAACTGTTGAGGATTAAAGGAGGTTAACAGATCTGTTTGTTTACTTTCACCTTTCCTTTTCATTATATTTAATAATTTTCTTAAAGACAATGTAAATTATTAAGAAAATTGTTTTCTTTTAGTGCCTTCTGGAATGTTACATAATTTTTTCTTTAGCCATTATTGCCAGAATTCCTATCTTCATCCCAGTGCCGGTGAAGACAAAGAGAAAACCAATCTACAGCTTCTGCAATAGCCATCACTGAACTGCTTGCAGAACTTGCCTGGACTATGTATCACTTGTATGCATTGTGAACTCACCTGTATGCATTGTGAACTATCTGTTGGTGCAGCGACTTGTGGTAGTGTTGGGGTATTTTTGCTGATGTCATCGGTGGTACAATTTTTCCAAAAGGAGCTGTCAATTGACTTGGTGTATCTTCCTCCCTTCTGCTTGTCATGATCGTTAAGCTAAAATTTGGGGGCCAACAGAGTTGAGGCAAAGAACCTCACCCGCCCCCCCGCTGGTACAAAGACCTCTCCACAGGTGTGGCTGTATACTGGACCGGTAGTCAGTGACGGGTAAGATCCAATTGCAATGGTACCAACCTAACGGGTAAGGACCATATGTACTATTGGACAACCTAAGGCAGGCACGGTCCCTAAGCCACATGCTTGTTGTTTAAACAGAGAGGGGGAGATGTTGAGAGCCACAGCCGAAGGGGCCCCAGCAAACTTTCAGACTGCCAGCTGATGATTGGCTCACAGCGCCCCAGCAACATCTAGCTGATTGGCTCCTCTGCGATGATGCTCATTGGGCTGTTTCCCTGCCCTTTCAGACCACGGAGCTGCTCATTGGGGGACTTTTTTGGCTCCGCCCATGCAACCCAGCCAATCGGCCTCAAGAGCAGGAGGATTGTGGGTGGTGGAGGGAGAGGCTTGTGGTTGGGAGAGAGGCTTGTGGGAAGCTGGTAGTGGCAGTTGGGGCTCTGAGGGTTTTTCCTGAGGAGCTGTTTTGTTTGGCGTGTGTGGTTCTAAAAATAAAGTTAGTTTCTTTTGACAAGTGGCTCCTGATTGTGCCCAGCCAGACTGCAGCAGTCGTGCATGTTATCCACTTTTTCATCAGATCCCTTAGGGTGTTCATCATGATTGTTTTGGTTTTGTGGTGCCGGGGATTGAACCCAAGCCCTGGTTCATGCTAGGCAAGCCCTCCACCACTGAGCTACATCCCCAGCCCAGTCAGAATTCTCTTCAATTCCTAGTCTGATAATTCCAACATCTCTGCCATATCTGAGCCTAGTTCTGTTGCTTACTCTGTGTCTTCACACCATGTTTTTATTTTTTAGTATGCCTTTTCATTTTTTGTTGAAAGGCATTGGGTTCGATCCTCAGCACCGAATGAATGAATGAATGAATAAAATAAATGTGAAATAAAAAGACAATAACATTGTAAAAATACTGAGAAATTCTCAGCCATTATTATATCAAATATTTCTTTTGTTCCTTTCTTTCTGGTATTCCCATTACACAGAAGTTACAACTTTTGAATTGTTCTGTACCTTCTTGGATACATGTGCTGGCTAAAAGGAACGATGGCAGATAGACCTTGAGTGACGTGGTTGGTGGTAGTGTGTTGGGGAGGGGGAGGATTTTTATAGTCCTGTGAATTAGGTCTTTTAGCCAGCCTGTGCTGCTAGGTGGGCTGTGACCTTCATATGCACTTCTCACCCTCCCTGCTCCCTCTTTAGGTGAGACTGGAAGGCTAGTGGAGGCTGGAGTTGCTATTTCCTTCCTATCTGGAAGGCTCTAGTGATGATTAGACTGATGATACTGGAAGTGGCTAGGCACATGGTCACATAGCTTCTCTTCCTGACAACATTTTTGTTAAGGAGAACAGAACACTCTAGGCATATTTCAAAATGGTTACTTTTCCTCTCCCCCTATAGAGAAGCAGGATGTTCTCTCATACCTACACATAGACCCTGGGAATCTGATAGATTCCAGGAGGTCAGATGCACAAAATTGTGGGACCACTCTCGATGCCGCAGTCTGGCTGGGCACAATCAGGAGCCACTTGTCAAAAGAAACTAACTTTATTTTTAGAACCACACACCAAACAAAACAGCTCCTCAGGAAAAACCCCTCAGAGCCTCAACTGCCATCACCAGCTTTCCACAAGCCTGTCTCTCCCCCCACAAGCTTCTCTCCACCTCCCACAATCCTCCTGCTCTTGAGGCCGATTGGCTGGGTCACGTGGGCAGAGCCAAAAAGTCCCCCAATGAGCAGCTCCGTGGTCTGAAAGGGCAGGGAAACAGTCCAATGAGCATCACCGCAGAGGAGCCAATCAGCTAGATGTTGCTGGGGCCAAGGAGCCAATCAGCTAGATGTTGCTGGGGCCGCTGTGAGCCAATCATCAGCCGGCAGCTGGATTGCTGGCAGCTGGAAGTTTGCTGGGGCCCCTTCGGCTGTGGCTCTCAACATCTCCCCCTCTCTGTTTAAACAACAAGCATGTGGCTTAGGGACCGTGCCTGTTAGGCAGTCCAATTCAACATATGGTCCTTACCCGTCATCGGATGAACTGACCTCTAGGCGTCAGCCTCCTGTCTTAGGTTGGTACCACTGCAATTGGATCATACCCGTCACTGACTACCGGTCCAGCATACAGCTATACTTGTGGATAGGCCTTTGCACCAGTGGGGGGGTGAGGTTCTTTGCCTCACCTCTGTTGGCCCCCAAATTTTAGACCATCACTAGTAGAGGAGGATGCAAAATGCCATGACATTAAGCCAATTGAGGGCTCCTTTGAAAAATTGTACCACCGGTGACATCATCAGCAAAAATACCCCAACACTACCACAAGTCGCTGCACCAACAGATAGTTCAAAATGCATACAGGTGAGCTCACAATGTGTCCAGGCAAGTTCTGCAAGCAGTTCAGTGATGGCTATTGTAGAAGGTGTAGATTGGTTTTATCTTTGACTTCACCAGCACTGGGATGAAGATAGGAATTCTGGCAATAATGGCTAAAGAAAAAATTATGTAACATTACAGAAGGCACTAAAAGAAAACAATTTTCTTAACAATTTACATTGTCTTCACCGGCACTGGGATGAAGATAGGAATTCTGGCAATAATGGCTAAAGAAAAAATTATGTAACATTACAGAAGGCACTAAAAGAAAACAATTTTCTTAACAATTTACATTATCTTTAAGAGAATTATTAAATATAATGAAAAGGAAAGGTGAAAGTAAACAAACAGATCTGTTAACCTTCTTTTTTGTTTACATATTAAAACAATCCTCAACAGTTGTTTACCCAATTTAAATTAAACCATATAAATCACGTGAAAAAAAAATATTTGGATCCATTTTATCATGAGCGCTCATCATATATGATATATGGACATTCAAACATATAACACAAAACACAAGTGTGCACACATAACATAATACATACAACACATAACATTATAGTAAAGGCCTTATAACTTTTTACAGGTGAAATCTCCATTGCAATGTTTAAAAACTCTATAGTCAAAAAATAGAACTGATCAGCAAAACATTAACCTAGGTCTGTATGAGCTCAAAAAACAAAATAGAACTTCATGATATGGCAAAGGGCAATAATAAAATAGATATTGAAAAAAGCATCCTGGTTCTGTTGCAGATGTAAGAATAGCCAAACTGGAGTTTTGGATATCAGTTGTTATGGATTTGAGCCAAATCATCTTCTTTTTGGTCTGTAGAAATCGCTTTAGTTAATCTTTCTGGAATCCAAATCGGCTGCTGTTCTCCCTGTGGAAACACATAAACAGACCCCCGACTCCAGACAATCACTGGGTCAGGACCTTGGTTAATCTCTCTGGAATCCAAATCGGCTGCTGTTCTCCCTGTGGAAACACACAAACAGACCCCCGACTCCAGACAATTACTGGGTCAGGACCTTTCCATTGTCCTGTTAGAATATCCTTCCAAAGTACCTTGGGCTTATGTACATTTTTTGGACACATATGCCTTTCCGCAGCACTAAGTCCTGATGAATCCAAATTTAAAAAGTTTAGAGTAAAAAGGGTTATTTTAAGTTTATCTTTGGGGAATATATACCCCTTCCCAATTCCTTCTTTTTGCTTTAATAAGTACATTTTAATAGTTTGATGAGCTCTTTCAACTATGCCTTGTCCCTGTGGATTGTATGGGATTCCTGTTATATGAGTAATGCCAAATGTTGAGCAAAATTGTTTAAAAGAGGTAGAAGTATAACCAGGGGCATTATCTGTTTTTAACTGTTTTGGAACACCCACAGTGGCAAAATTTTGTAAGCAATGAGCTATAACATCTTTAGTTTTTTCTCCGGCATGAAGGGAGCCCATCAAAAATCCAGAAGAAGTATCAACTGTAACATGCAAATATTTTAATTTTCCAAATTCTGGCAAGTGTGTGACGTCCATCTGCCAAATATGGTTAGGTATCAATCCTCTAGGATTGACTCCAAGATTAACTTGTGGTAAAAAGGTCACACAATTTTGACATTGTTTTATTATTTGTCTAGCTTGTTCCTTAGTTATTTTAAAACGCTTTTGTAAAGTATTAGCATTGACATGGAACTTTTTATGAAAATTTATAGCTTCTTCTAGTGTAGAGAAAATATGTATGTCATGTGTAGTTTTATCTGCTAAATCATTGCCCAAACTAAGGGCTCCAGGCAATCCTGTATGTGCCCTGATATGTCCTATAAAGAATGGATCTTTTCTGTCCCAGATTAGACTTTGTATAGTGGAAAGCAAAGAGAAAACAGTAGAAGAAGGGGAAATCCTACCAGCATCTTCAAGAGATACTATAGCATTAACTACATACTGACTATCAGAAAATAAATTAAATACAGAATCTTTAAACATCACAAAAGCTTGTAAAACTGCATTAAGCTCTACCTTTTGAGCTGATTGTTTGGGTACTAAAAATGTAAAAGTTTGATCAGGGGTAACTACTGCTGCTGTACCATTATTTGACCCATCAGTGAATATATTTGGAGCATTCATGATAGGTGTTTTTCTTGTCATTTTTGGAAAAATTACAGGATGCAATGACCAAAAAGACAATAAAGGATTAGATGGTAAGTGGTTATCAAATGAAACATTAGATTTGCACATGATTATTGCCCAAGTATTTAACTCATTAGCTAACTCATCAATTTGATTCATAGTATATGGAGTAATAATTTTATTGGGAGAAATTCCAAACACTCCCTTTGCTGCTTTTATTCCTTTGAGTATTAATTGTCCTACAGCCTCAGGATACCTAGTAAGAATAGTGTTAGGAGAATAAGATAAATGTATCCATAATAATGGACCTTCTTGCCAAAATACTCCTGTAGGAATATTTTTTGTTGGTAGTATAATAAATAATAAAGGCAAACTTATATCAATTCTATCCAAATGCATATTTTCCATATATGTTTCAATGATTTTTAATGCCTTTCTTGCTTCAGGCGTTAACATTCGGGGTAAATTTGGATCTGATGGACCTTTTAGGATATCAAATAAAGGTCCCAACTCTCCTGTTGGTATACCTAAATAAGGCCTTATCCAATTTATGTCTCCTAATAACTTTTGAAAGTCATTAAGTGATTTGAGTTGATCTACTCGTATTTGAATTTTTGGTGGACGGACCATGGTTGAGGATAATAGAACTCCTAAATAATTAATTGGAAAATTTAATTGTACTTTATCTATTGCTATCTCTAGATTATAATTTTTTAATAAGTTTGTAAGTGTGGCATAACATTCTAGCAATGTGTTTTTATCTTTGTGTGCTAATAATACATCATCCATATAGTGAAATATTTGTAGTTCAGAATTTTGATTTCTAAGTGGCTGGATTGCTTTGTTAACATAAATTTGACACATAAGTTTGTCAACTCTCAAACTGAGTTTTTCTCTCTGTGACTTATTCACATTACTGTCCTGTAATTGGTCAGTTAGGGTTTTAAGTTCTGGTTCTGGGGCCAGCTGCAGGCTTTTGTGTTCTAAAGCTCTAGTCAACTGTGATTTCCTGTATTCACTTGTGTTCTCCAATTTGGGGTAGTAGCAGCACTGTAACCTCGGTTTTCTCATCAATCTAAGAGGAGTGGTTGTTCAGTTTTTTTGTCACTGTGATGTTGAGAGTGATGACTTACATATCACACCGGAAGCTGGAAGTCAGCATTTTCTTACAATAGCAAAAGATTAAAACATTCCAAATATGCATCAGTAAAAGATTGGCTATCCAAGTTGTGGAACATGTACCTAGTGAAATACTTAGGTGATAAAAAATAATGATTAAAAAGAATAAAAAGTCAGCTTGAAATATCCTGAAATGGAATGGTCTGCCGTATATTTTAAGTGGAAAAAAAAAAAAAAAGCGAGGTGTAGCGAATAAAGATTGTACTAACATTTGCTGAAGGTTCTAGGAAGTGAATACATGATTATTTGAAAAAGGAATTTGTATGCACACCTACTCTTCCTCAGAATGAAGGAAATGTAATCTTTAAATTAATTAAGTAATTTTTTGGTATCAGGGATTGAACTCAGGGCTACTTTACTACTGAGCCACACCCTCAACCCCTTTTTTATTTTTGAGACAGGGTCTCACTAAGTTGCTTAGGGCCTCACTAAATTGCTGAGGCTGACTCTGAACTTGCAATTGTCCTGCCTCAGCCTCCTGAGTTGCTGGGATTATAGATGTGAGCCACCATAACTGGCAAGAAAAATGCAATTTTTTTTTTTTAGAATTTTTAAAATATTTTATTTTTTAGTTTTCGGCGTACACAACATCTTTGTATGTGGTGCTGAGGATCCAACCCGGGCCCCACGCATGCCAGGTGAGCGCGCTACCTCTTGAGCCACATCCCCAGCCCCAAGAAAAATGCAATTTTAAATAATGAATAGAGAATACACCAAAATGACAGCCATCATGTTTTGGCATGATGGAAGACATTTTTGTTTCTCAATTTTTTAAACTTCCTTAATTTGGTTGCATTATTTCTATAATTTTTTTTTTCCCAAAAGACTTCATACAAATGAATGTGGAAGGAAAGATGCAAAAATGACAGTGGTCATTGGTTTTGGTGATGGAATTAGGGAAAGTTTCTCCCCTATTTGTCTGATATTTTGTAATATAGTTATAATCATGTTGTTTGTGTATGACACATGCAAGTTTTATTTGGTTTAAGCCTCTGGTGTCCAGATTAGGTAAACTGAAGGGAAGGCCCTTTTACAGAATGATGGTTGGTCCAGGCTGTTTCTATTGATTATTCAACCTGTTCCGCTGCCATTTGCAGCACATGTTTAAAAGCTATCATACATCACTATTTCAATATGCAGTCCCATGTTTGTTGAAGGACTTGACCCAGCAGAAAAAGCTGCCTATGTCCTTATGTAAACTGTTAGTGAGTAGTGGATCCACAAACAGTGGCACCTTCTGCAAACAACTGCTTGAGTTGGCAAACCCAAGAACAGAGTTCGAATGGCTGCTGCACAACCCAGGTCAACCCCCGAAAAAAGTCAGAGGTTCTGAAGTTAGTCCCAAATTGTAAAGATGGGAAAAAATGAATGATAGATCATTGGCAAATCACCATTTACATTTTTGTTTTTTTAGAAGCAATCAGTTTTATCTAAAAGAAGGGGGTGGATGGAGAAACTTAAGAGCCAAGAAAGAATTGCTATTTTTAGCAATAAAAAAGATAATGGTTAGGGGGCTGGGGCTGTAGCTCAGTGGCAAAGCGCTTGCCTAGCATGTGTGAAACACTGGGTTCCATCCTTAGCCCCACATAAAAAAAATAAAACAAATAAAATAAAGGCATGTTTTCCATCTACAAGTACAAATTTTTTTTTTAGTCATACATGACAGCAGAATGTATTTTGACATATAATACATACATGGAATGTACATACATCAATCATATTGTCTATTCTATTCAGCTGCCCTTCCTAACCTCCCCCCCCCCCAATTTTTTTTTAAATACAGTGGTTAGAATACAAAAATAAACAAACACACCAAAAATCTCACCAATTCCAATTGATTAGATCTTTAGTGAAAATTTTGTACTACAGGATATCTTTACAGAAATAATGGTATGTGAACACACACACACACACACACACACACACACACACAGTGAATGAATTCTATCTTGAAAGTCCTGAAGGAAGTAAGATCTCAAACTTTAGTAGTCTGGAAGTGGGGCAGGGAGGAGAGAGGAGGGAATCTTTAACTTGGACCCTTGACCCTGCCTCTCTCTCTCTCTCTTTTTTTTTTAAAGGGTATATTTCCTTTTCTAAACTTTTTTTTCATAGTTGTATGTGGACAGAATACCTTTATTTTATTTGTTTATTTATATGTGGTGCTGAGGATGGAACCCAGTGCTTCACACGTGCTAGGCAAGCACTCTACCACTGAGCCCCAGCCCCAGTCCGACCCTGCCTCTCTTGATTCTAAAAAGTTCTATGTAAAATAGAGCCCTCAGGTCATCACTATGCTGATTGCAAAGGCTTTAGAAAAGCTATTTCAATTACCAAGAATAATTTGGGAGTTTAGTATTTTAACAGATTTTTCTACAATGTTCAAAACAAACAGATTAAGAGACTAGATTGTAAATAAGTCTCTTTTGTTTGTCGTGTTGATTTGAATAATGCCTTTTTTCCCACCTTTATCGTTTATGATGGGCCAAGCATAAAACTCAAGACTATTGCTGTCTAGAGTATCATGTTCTGATTTAGTGAGATCTAAATTAATGATGCTATAGTGCATGAATTGGTAGTAAATGAGTATATTTGTTTATGAGCTTCAAAGTGTTTACTTTTTTCTAGGACATGTAATACTATTTCCAGATTTGAATAAAAAAACTAGTAAAAGGAAGAGTTGGTTGAAAATTTGCCTTTTTTATAGAACTTCAAGCTGGCCAAGAAGTGGGAATGTGTGCTTAAGCAGAAAGCAAGATGGAGCTGATTTCAGGCTACAGTGACATAGAGAAAATGGAGCAAGAATTTGACTCGGTGTCAGACTTGAATTACCAAGAGGTTGATCCTGGTGACTGCAGTGCAGTTCAGATTGTAAAAATGATTGAGAGGGGCTGGAGCTGTGTCTTAGCAGTAGAGTGCTCACCTAGCACTTGCGAGGCGCTGGGTTCGACCCTCAGCACCACATTAAAAAAAAAAAAAAAATCAAGTAAAATAAACATATTATGTCCAACTACAACTAAAAAAATATTTTAAAAAAATGATTGAGGGGCTGGAGCTGTGGCTCTGGGGGGTAGAGCACTTGCCTGGCATGTGTGAGGCCCTGGGTTCAATCCTCAGCACCACATATAAATAAATAAAATAAAACATCCATTGACAACTAAAAAATATCTTTAAAAAAAAAAAAAAAAAGATTGAGAAAATCCAGGCATGGTGGCGCATGACTGTAATCCTAATGGCTCGGGAGGCTGAGGCAGGAGAATAACAAATTCAAGGCCAGCCTCACCAAAAGTGAGGTGCTAAGCAACTCAGTGAGACCCTGTTTCTAAATAAAATGCAAAATAGGGCTGGGGATGTGGCTGAGTGGTTGAGTGCCTCTGAGTTCAATCCCTGGTACCAAAAAAAAGCTTGTTGATTCTACTGTCCACATTGTATATTTTAGCTAGGTAAGACCTGGAAAATTTGGATATCTATCAAACTAATATGTGGACAGATCTGAGCTATACTACTGTGAAGGCATTTACTAAAACAAGCATTGGATCAGGAGGGAGGCATAATCTATGCCACATACTGGTGGGGATATTTCCAATTGCGAAAATATGTACTTTTGAAACCTAGACCAAATTAGCAAGACTGTGCTTACGAATAAAAATAAAAGGATCAAATTATTTTGTAAACCGTGGTAGTTTACATAAAATATATAAAATAGAACCCTTCAGATTTTAAAGAAAGTCCCAAAGATCCAAAAACTCTAGGGTGAAAGAAATGAAGATATACCTTTAACACCAGTTAATAGACTCATTGGTGAAATATTAAATGGTGCTTCCTGTTGGGGGTGGGGTGAAAATGCCAGAGAGCAGCTTGGCTTGGAGTCAGCTCTGGGGTTCAGCCAACATTGTCAAGTCTCGTTTTTCAACTTTTTCATACACACATATGACTGGTCTCTGATGATAACCTCATGCTGGCTAAATAGCGCCAGATGAGCCTAACACACAGGTCACAGTGGGAGTGTTCATTCTTAAGGGAAGGTGTCACTTCCCAGGGACAGGAAGAATGGAGTCCTTTTTTTCAGGGTATCTGTGTTCTCTGGGGCTTCTCCAGCCTCCAGCCTCCAGCCTCCAAAACTGACTCCTTTTCCCTGCCTATGCTCTCAGTGATCCTCTGCCCTTGTGCCCTTCCTTTAGACACTTATTTGGGGTTCCTGCAGAGCCATCCAGTTGGATGCCCAGGCTCTGAGGCCTCATAGTCCACCCTGTGGACCTTTCAAGGTTTCTTTTTTTAAATCAGGATAGAAAAGATTCCAACTTATCACATATATTTCTTTCTTTTTGTGTTATTTTTTTTTTAAAGTCACTTGGGATTTTTGTTCTATTTTTAACTTAAAGAAAGTAACAGAAAATGTACATACATTTTCTTTAGGGACACTCTTGGCAACTTCATGGTTTGGCCTTTAATTATTATTTATTGACTATTATTACCTTATCTCTTTTTAAAATTTCTTTATTTTTATTTTTTGTAGTTGCAGATGGACAGGATGCCTTTATTTTATTTATTTTTATGTGGTGCTGAGGATCAAACCCAGTGCCTCACACATGCTAGGCAAGTGCTCTGCTACTGAGCTACAGCCCCAGCCCCCCCTTATCTCTCTTAACAGGGCCAAATCTGGGCTTTGTGAAGCCTGACGCTTGTTTATGAGCTTCAAAGTGTTTACTTTTTTTTCTGGGAGCCTTTTTTAAGGGAAAAAAAGAAGAAGAAGAAGAAAACATTTCAAAATTATAAATGCAAAATTAGGTACAGACAGAGGGGAATATTTATAATGAGAGAAGAAATCACCACAAATGACAAGTTTTAAATAGCTTGCCAATTAAAACATCACAAAATCTAGAAAAAAAGAATCATGGTTGATCAAAAAATTTTTGATTAATAATTTAGAAAATGTTCAGCTTTACAACTTGTTAGTAATATCAAGTACATTTTAAAAATTATTATCAAATTGGAGACAACTATCAAGTTTCATATGTGAGCTGCAAGTTCTTAAGACTTTTGTGCAGTTAGTAATTTTAAATATTCTTTGACATGGGAACACTCATTAACAAGCTTGTCTTTGATGTTCTCCTTATAATGGCAATGGTGACTGAATCCGATGTACCACGATTAAGATCAAGTACCTGGTTTCCCTCCAGTGGCTAGGTATAGGGCAATTTTGCTTCAAAGGTCTGTGCATCCCCAAAACAGGGGTGATCCAAAGCTGGGCCTACTCCTGGTGTCCTTGGAGGACTCTGCATTCAAATCCTTGTCTCGAAATAGATCAGTTTCAGAGAGGTTCCCAAAGAGCAAGATAGATAACCATGTTGGTAGACACTGGTGTCTAAAATTCCATTAACTATCCATATGACATAGCACATTATCAATTATGAGCTTTTGATTATTTTATTCTTTTGGGGGGTTGGCATCAGTGATTGAACCCAGGGGTGCTTTATCACTGAGCCACATCCCCAGCTCTATTTTGTGTTTTATTTAGAGACAGGGTCTCACTGAGTTGCTTAGTGCCTTGCTAAATTGCTGGATCTGGCTTTCAACTCTGAGATCCTCCTGCCTCAGCCTCTCCAACCACTGGGATTACAGGTGTGTGCTGGCAATTGTGAGCTTTTATGTTGTCACTTGCTCTCCCTAGCTTGTCCTCTGTCTGCTATCATGAAGGAAGATAAAATGGGACCACCTATTTAGATTCCTAGTTACTGTATTTAAAAAAAAAAATTTTATAACTTTATTTTGTTTATTTTTTATGTGGTGCTGGGGATCGAACCCAGTGCCTCACCCGTGCTAGGCAAGCACTCTATCACTGAGTCACAACCCCAGCTCCCACTTATTGTATTTTTATATAATAATTTGTCATTTGTTGAGGACTTTCCTCGTTCTATTCAATCACGAAACCTTCTCTGGGGCGCTTATTAGGAAGCCTCTTTTGTCTTCGATATTAGTTTGGGCATTAGTTTAGAAGGTATTTCCACAGGCATGAAGCATTGACCCCCGTTGCCTCTAGAACTTTGAAATTTGTGGCTCTGAAAGTAATAAATACTATCGACTTGCCCAGGAAATTCTGTCTTTTCTTTAAGATGTATCCTAGTAAACAATGAGTATAATTGTTAAATATTTCTGGTGCTGGGGTGGGGAAGAGGGGAGAGAGTGCAACAGGAAATTTTTTAAGGAAATGTAATAAAGTTTTGCCCTAATGAGGCAGAACCAGGAAGTTAAAAAAAAAAAAAAAAGGCAGTTTTAAAGCTAAAGGACATGTGTTAGAAAAAGAAACAAAAAGAAAGTTGGAAGAAAACCTGGACTATATGCATTAATTTGAGTTGCACTGTGGCATTGAACTTGTTTGGAACTATTCATTTTCCTATCTCATTTACTGAACAGAAGGTGTCAAAAAGGGGCAGTATCTGAGGCCACACCTTGGAGCCAGGTGCAGAACACCTGGGTAGCTCCACAGGGCCTGAGAAGGAGTTTGTGGGTGAGTTTGACTTGAGAACTGAGTCTTGGACAGCTGGAAAGAGTCTAATTTATAGACTCCATCATAGGAAATCACCAGTTTTTGACTTTTTTTTTTTTAACTTCTTTTTTGGGGGGGAGGTAGGTACTGGAGGTTGAACCCAGGGCCTCACACATGCATACACTCCACCCCTGAACTACATCCTCAACCTGTTGTTTTTCCGTTCTGGGAATTGAACCCAGGGGCACTTTATCACTGAGCCACATCCCCAGCCCTTTGATTTTTTGAGACAGGGTCTCGCTTAGTTGCTGAGGCTGGCCTTGAACTTCTTTTACTTAGCATAATGTTTCCATGGTTCATTCATATTGTAGTGTGTATCAGAGTTTCTTTCCTTTTTAAGGATGAATAACATTTCATTGTGTGTGTGTGTGTGTGTATATATGTGTGTATGTGTGTGTGTATATGTGTGTGTGTGTGTGTGTAATTTTGTTTATCCTTTCATTTGTTGGACGTTTGAGTTGTTGTCACATTTTGGCTATTGTGAATAAGGCTGCTATGAATGTCAGTGCATAAGAATCTATTTGAGATGACTTTCAATTCTTTAGGATATACCTCTACCTAGGAGTGGAATTGCTGGGTCATATGGTGACTTATGTTTAGCTTTTTGAGGAACTGTCCCACTGTTTTTCTTAGCAGCTATTTTGCATTCTCACCAGCAATATAGAGAGGGTTCCAGTTTGTCTAAATCCTGGCTAACATTTGTTATTTTCCTTTTTTTTTTTTTTTGATAATAGCTTTTCTAATGGGTGTGACTCACTGTGGTGTTTGATTTGAATTTTTGTTTTTTTTCTTTCTTTTTCTTTTTGGTACTGAGAATTGAACCAAGGGGTGCTCTACCACTGAGCTACATCCTTAGCCATTTTTATTTTTTATTTTGAGCCAGGGTCTTGCTAAGTTGCTGAGGCTAGCCTCCAACTTGAGATCCTCCTGCCTCAGCCTCCTGAGGATTACAGGCATGTGTCACTCACTGTACCTTGCTGATTTGAATTTTTCTTTTCTTTTGTAGTGCTGAGGATTGAACCCAGGGCCTTGTGTGTGTGAGGCAAGCACTCTACCAACTGAGCTATATCCCCAGCCTGCTGATTTGAATTTTTCTAATGAGAGTGATGTTAAACATATTTTCCTGTGCCTATTGTCTGTTTGTATATCTTTGGAGAAATATCTATTCGAATCATTTGCCTCTTTTTAAATAAAGGTATTATTAATCTCTTCTCAGATATGATTCACAAATATTTTCTCCCATTCTGTAGGTTACATTTTCTTTCTAAAAAATATTTTTGATTTTTTAATTGACACATAGCAATTAAATATATTTCTGTAGTGTGATGTAGTATCTGTTTTTGTTGTTGGTATTGTTTGGTTTGAGACAGAATCTTACTGTGTTGCCCAGGCTAGCTCAAACTTCTGGGCTCAGGGGATCACTTGCTTCAGCCTCTTAAGTAGCTGGGACTATAGGCACCCACCACGGTGCCCAGTTTGATAGTGTCTTTTGATGTATAAAAGTCTTAAATTTTGTTGAAGTCAAGTTTATCTATTTTTTTTTGTTGCCTATGTTATTATTATAATTTTACTTGTGAAATTATTACCACATCTAATGTCATGAAGCTTTTCCCCTGTTTTCTTCTAAGGGTTTTATAAGTTCACCTCTTATGTTTAGGTGTTTGGTTCATTTTGAGTTAATTTTTGCATGCAATGTGAGGTGATGATCCTACTTCATTGTTTTGCATATATATATGCAACATATATATTGCTGGGAAAACACTATGATAATCAATTGACTGAAGGGTTATATTTGGATTCTCCTTTCTGTTCCATTAGTGTACATTCATGTCCTTATGCCAGTGCTATTTTGATTACTGTAGCTTTGCAGTAACTTTTGAAATCAGGAATAGGAGCTCTCCAACTTTGTTCTTATTTTAAAGATAATTTTGGGTCATCATTTTGTCAAATTCTGCAAAAAAGCCCGCTGGGATTTTAATAGAGATTGCACTTTTTTTTTTTTTTTTTTTTGAGACAGCATGACATTGTGTTGTTCAGGCCTCAAACTATCTTCCTGCCTCAGCCTCTTTTTCAAAAATTTTTATTATATTTTTGTTTTTTTGTACTAGGGATTGAACCCAGAGGCACTTTATACCACTAAGCTACACCCCCAGTCCTTTATTTTAAGACAGGGTTTTGATTAGTTGCTGAGAGTTATGCTGAGTTGCTGAAGCTGACCTCTAACTTGAGATCCTCCTGCCTCAGCCTCCCCAGTCAATGGAATTATAGACATGTACCACTTTGCTCTGTACTTCAGTCTCTGGAGTAGCTGGAATTACGGTTTGCACCACTGACTTTGGCAGTATTAAGCCTTTTAATTCTTGAGCCTGGGGTGTTTTCCCATTTATTCTGTTCTTTAATTTCTTTCAGCAATATTTTGTTCAGTGTACAAACCTTGTGCTGCTTTTGTTGAATTTATTCCTAAGTATTTTATTCTTTTTATGCGAGCCATAATTTCCATTTCAGATTGTTTCTTGCTAGATACAAATATTATTGATTTTTAAATATTGATCTTACATCCTGCTACCTTGTTAAACTCGTTTATTAGCTCTAATACTTTTTGTAGTGGATTAGCCAGGATTATCTATATATAAGATTTTGTCATGTGCAAATAAAGAAAGTTTGATTGTTCCTTTCTTATGTGGATATCTTTCATTTCTTTTTCCTATCCTGGCTAGAACCTCAGGTATAATGTTGAAAGAATTGGTGAGAGCAGACAGCTTTTTGAAAGGGTACTTTTGATAGGGTTAAAATACCTGTGGTCAACAGTTACCAATCCTGTCTGTTGATTGTAGACAAATTATTTACCGTTTCCTTATCTAGAAAATTAAGGACATCAATATATGTTCTGGCTACCTCACAGGGTTCTGAGGATTCAAGAAAACCACCATGAAGCTAGCAAACTTTACAGTGTATATGGGTGAAGTGTCTACTCTTTAGGAGCTCATAAGCTACCTGGGGAGGCAAACTATGCATGTAATTATAAAAGCAAGATAACACGTGCTTAGAGTGATTAGGGCTATGAATGGAATGTTTTGGCACACCATTAATTTCTGTGGCAAAAACAGTTTAGTGTTACATAGAGAAATGGCTTCAAAATTTAAGATACCAGTAACATGGGCCGCCATCCAGATTGGTTTGGATTCCATTTCATTTATTCTTTATTATAAATTAATATATTTATAGCATAACTAAATCCAACCCTTGTCCTATGCAAAATATAACAGATCTTGTTTTATAGAATTTTACTACAATTTTGCATCCGATCAGTGTCCACAGGCAAGAAAAGAAAATCTGGCAAATTAGGGATTGCATTTGTTTTCTTTTTCATTTGGGTAGCTTAGGTAGACTGTATAGTATTGTTCCAAGCACTCCTTATTTGAGATTAGCTTGATAATTTTTCCCTATGGGTCCTGCATTTTGGATTATAAACATGTGAGAATATAGTCCATGACATAGCGGATGGGTTCATAAGTTCCTTCCGGGTTCTAACACAGAATCATGCTGATGATTTGTCAACAGGCTAATCTTGCCACATTTAGTGCTGCCCAGTCGCTGTGCTGTCGGTGGCACTGCGTAATCTTTGTCTTTGCTGGTCGATTTCAAGGGCTCCAATGGCCAAAGAGTGGTTGGTCGGGATGTGAGGAAGCCTAAATGCTTGTGGGTACTGATGCTGCAGGATCCTGTGAATGAGTTTCTTAGAGCGCCTCCCTCAGAGGGTGGGAAGGAGGCTTCCACTCCCACCCCCTCCTCCCTCCGCGGAGATATAGCCACACCTTCCCCCTATCTGCACGGAGCAGGTGGCCAAACTCTCGGGACATCGCGCCGCCGCTGCCGCCACCGGTGGCCTGGCCCGTTTGTGTGTCACGTGACACGGGTCAGCTGAGCCGCCGGGACCCCCAAGCACCGCGGCAGCGACCGCCCAGCGCTAGGTCTTGAAATCTCATCTTTCCTCCGCCCCTCCCCCCACAATCCCGGAAAAGGGGGAGACCGGTGACGTCATCATCCGGGCACTCGTCGGCGGGGCCACGGTTCACAATGGAACAAAACAAGCGTCCCGAGTCAAACTCAGTGACGCGGCTGCAGCTCACGCGATTAACCCTGTCCTCGCCATATACCCAGCCAGTCCCCACCGCCCAGCCCCTTCTTCAGCGTGGTATGCTAGATGTTCTCGGGCTTCCCATCCCCCCTTTTCGGTCCGTCCTCGTGCCACCTCTGCCCTCGTTCAGTTCCCAAGCCGAGGGGTATGGAACACTTTGTGGCCGTAGCATGACCCTGGAGGGGCTGGCCGGAAGAAACGGTACTGCGTGAACAATCTTTACCGCATTGTCTCCCCCTCCCCCAACCGGCTCTCAGGGTTCTGGGCGTCTTTCGCCAGGCCCGGCCCCCAGGCGGCTCACGCGGTTCTCCCAGGCTCTGCAGCCCGGGTGGAGGGGGAGAAGGGGGTAGCTGAGAGAGGGGGGGCTGCGCAGGGGCAGGGGGAGGATCGAGAGGCGGGGTCTTGAGGGGGCGGGGTCTTGGGGGGGCGGAGAACCTCGGGGCTTTGGGCGGTGCTGGGGTAGTGGGAGTCTGCGCCGCCGCGCTGCCGCCGCCTCCACCACCGCTGCTGCTGCCGCCGCCGCTACCGCCGCCGCCACTGGTCGAGCGGTTTTTTTTTCTTTTGGTTTGCCGGATCCGCCATATTGACGAGGACGGGTATCCGCGGCTGCGGAAGCTAGTCTCCGCTGCCGCCGGAGCCGCAACCTCTGCTCACCCGGCCCGTTTGGGCCTCTGCCGCGCCGAGCCCCTCCCCGCCTTGCACAGCCCACAGGCCTCGCGGGAGACCGCTGCGCCGCCTCTCTCTCACGGGAGGCGGCCGCCTTAGCGCCCGGTGCTCGGCTCGGCGCCGGGAGCGAGAAGGTAGCCGCAGCAGAGCGACCAGGCCTGGAGCGGGACAGAGGCGGCGTCTAGGGGAAGGTGAAGGTGCCGCTGCAGGAGGAGGAGCGGGAGGAGGTGACGCAGGAGAAACGCACCGCCCGGAGCCCTTCAGAGCTCAGCTAGAGCCCCAGCCCGAGGGGAGAAGGGGGAAGAGGGCCGCTGCCGGCCGAGGAGGAGGAGGAGGAGGCGGCTGCGGCCACCGCTGCTGCAGGGTGGACACGGTGAGGAGCGAATTCCAGCGCTCGTGTGCAGCCCCTTAGTTTTAACTCCCGCACTCCCGAGCCCGGTCGCCGCAGCCTCTCGACACTTTGTCGCCCGTCACCCGCGGGCCTGGGATGCTCCCAGGTTAGGCCTTGCCCCGGGACTGAGGTTTGCCTCCCTTTCTGCGTCCCGCCTCCGCGTGTCCCGGTTCTGAGAAGAAGACGCCTGTGTCGTGCGGTGAGTAGCCAGTCGCGCCGGGGCGACGCGCCTTTCCGGGGCCAACAGCTGGATGTGGGTGAAGGGAGGGGGGTGTGTGTGAAGTCCCTCCCTCAGTGTCTGCCGGCCGGGCCGGGGGCTTCCCCGCGGCCCCCTCTCGGTCCGGGCTGGCCGGCCGAGCGCGGGGTTGTGTTCTCTGCTTAGCCGGTGTCCCGAGAGCGTGTCTGTGTGTTTTGGACTGTAAGGGAAAATGGCTGACGGCTCCGTCCCTCCCCCTCCTCCCCCTCCTCCCCCTTCCCGTCCTGTCTGGGGCCGAGTAGGAGGATGGAGTCTCCGGGCGCGGCGTGCAGCCCCCCCCCCCCCCCCAATCCGCACCGGGGGCCGGGTCAGCGCCGGGGGCGAGGCGCCCCCGCCCGGGACCTTGCTGCCCCGCGGAGTCGCGGCCGCTCTTCTCCCCAGTCTCTTTCCACTTGACACCAAACGCCATTACTGAGGTGGAGTGATTTGGAGCGGTAGGCCTCGGCTACGCCTGGCTATCAGGCCTGACGACTTGTCCGCCTCCCCCCACCCTCCCGCGATAACCCGCAGCTTCTCCGCGGCCCTGTGGTCTGGAAGTCGGAGCCGGGTTATCGGCCCCCGGCACCTCCTTCGCCCCCCTTCGTTGCCCAGGGCCCGAGCCGCGAAAGATGTTTTGATGCAGAAATCGCTTCCAAGTGAGCTTGGACCTACCACCTTTCTATTTTTAACTGTTTCTGCGAAAATATTAGCATGTGAGAGTTTGTTAGTGATAAAACCTTGAGATTCTTGGGGTGTGAGGCTTCGGGTTGGATAAATGACTTTTTTTTCATTCATTGTGAAATATTTAAAGAGTTAGGGAGCAGGTGTCTACTTGTTTTGTTTGGCTTTTTTGTGTGTGTGTTTGTGGATTTCTGCAGAGACTGGAACTTACCCTGGGGTTTGAAAGATTTTTTTTTTTTTTTTAGTAGCTCCTGCTTAAATTAAGTGTTTTTTTTTGGGGGGGGGGTTCCGTAGTTATAACGTTAATTGCATTTTCATGGTGCAGTTTACAGGTGTGTATAATTGATTCAGATTGTCTGAATTGAACCGAGTTGTAGGTTTAGGTTAAATATTCATGCTTTCTTTTGGGAGGAGAGAGTGTAACCTTCTTTTACCTGGAAACCCCGGAGTCTAAATACCGTTCGTATAATTTCACTCTTGAGGAAGAGTCATTTTGGGTGCATTAAGAAAGTTTTCAGCAGGTACTTAACCCTCTCTTGGAGCTGATTATTTACCTTTATAATAGAGGACTAGTTAGCCTTGATTAGCTTGGCTTTCTTAACCCTTACACTTGAACTTAAAAATAGAGACTGCAAACTCCTTTAGATCTCACTGGTCGACTGATTCACTGGGCTGCCATTTTGGTTTCAGCAAATGCCTTCCAAATTCTTGGAAAAAAATATGCAATAAATTTACAAAGAAGTCAGTATTTGTTTTCTCAATTTTTAAATTCATGTGCTTTGTCATATTTGTAACTGTAACCTTTAAAACTATTGTTCCAGTGTTTGGCTTGAGGGAAAACCTGAAGTATTCTGAATCGATATTCCAAGGGTGAACTCAAAAATGTTTTTGATATTTTCTAACATGTTTTGCTTTCTCTAATTTAAAAACGTAACTTTTAGACGATACCGTTTCTTCTCTTGACTCCTTTCCATAAAATTTTTCCCCGTGTACATGTAACTGTTGTTAATTCTTGTTATCTTAATGTTCTGCTGTTTCTTTTGTTTGCTGACCTTGGTAATTTCTGAGAATTTCTGGAGGGACTAAATAACAGCAAAGACACTACATGTGAGAATCTATATTCTTTCAAAAAGTAACTTCGAAGGGTAGATTTTACCTTTCACCAAATTATTGAGGTATCTTGTTGGTATCCCATAGCCCTCTCATTTTTAATATCGGTGAATGCTCAAGTAGGATTTACTCGGCTCTTTTGTCTTCCAGGATCTTGAAATACCTTTTCTGATATCTCAAGAAGACGAGAGATTTCGTGGATATCTCCTCAGAGATCATTTTTCTTTGACGTGGTATTAATAATGCTGCTTATAGTTTTGAAAATGGATGTGTGCCATGAATTTGCCAGTCATCCAGTTCTTGATTAATTGGATACATGCAAGCGTTCTTCTAGCGTATTTTTATTTCATGAGATCAATTTTAATGTCTTTATGCACTAGTTTCAGAATTTTAATAACCAATCCTTAAATCAGGTTAAAGAACGTTATTTGAAATATATACATATGTGCATTAAAGGATTATTTCTCTTTTGAATCTTTTGGCAGTAAGTGGTGGGAGGGGTTCTTATCCCATGGTTATTGAGCTACTAGTTGATTTTTGTTCTAAAAGAACGTAATGCTTTCATTTATTGCCTGCATTATATTTTCCCTTCTTGCTGGTAGGTTTTCGGAATCTTGAAATGGTTTTCATTTCAAAAATTGAGAAACAGAGGATTCTGGTTTCCATTTGGTTCTTTTTAAGAGCTATATATTTGAAAGCCGTCTATTATTAAGTTCTTGTATATTTTAGCATAGTATTTTTTAACTATTTGGGGAAGAGTTAATACATTGACCTCAACTCTTATAATCAGTTGGGAGTTTTTAAAAACCTGATTCGGGGCTTGGGCAAAGGTATATTTTGAAAGCACTGTGTATGATTCTGATATGCAGAGTTGAAAACTTTTAATCGGATAAATAAGTGAATGTATTTTCCCCAACTGTTTTCAGTTATCAGTATAATTAACTTTTATTGAGTATTAATTATATGTCAGCACTATTAAGCATTAAATTTATTATGTACACAGTATTATTTCCATTACACAGGTGAGGGTCTGAAGTCTGTGGGGCTCAGCCAGTGGTGCTTCAACAAATGTGCCATGTTAGTGAAAAGATATTGATTATTGTTTTTTTTTTTAATTAGATCTTTTGAATTGTTTGCTATACCAGAATACCTTTACATTTAGTTTTAAGACTTATCAAAATGTAATTTGAGAAATATCTTTGGCAAGGGAGATGTTGAAACTTTGTAGCAAATAGGTTCTTTGTCTTCCATATGTCTGCCACAGTGTTCAGAGTGATAGTTAAGTTGCTGGGTTTGTTATGACTAAAATAATGTTAGACAATTTAACATTCCTAAAAGATGTAAAACAGGCATTTGTGCCTGATAGGTTATTTAAATTATCCCATAAGCGAATGTTTAGTATTGTGAAATTCTGTTCCCTCAACTTGAAAATTCTTGAGTTTTATGTAGTTTAAAACTAGTTTAATTTTCACAAAAAACTTCAAAACTAAGGGTTTTGCTTTTGCATTTTTGTGGCATCATTTGATAATTGTTTTGTGGAATGAACAAAATAGCAATAACAGACATTTGTTTGATGTTTGTGTAATTTCTTTGATCCCCTTTGCTACATTCTGTGTGGGAAGAAGAAACTTAAAACTGTAGGATCTCTCAGCATTCCTTTTTTTTTTTCAATTTTTTTTTTTTTTTTCAGTGCTGGGGATTGAACCCCAGAGACCCCAGAGCCTCCTGCATGCTGTAGCTCTACCAGTAAGCTGTACAACTATCCCTATGAGCATTCTTAATATGACATAAGATTATTCAAAGCTCTTTGTTAAATTATCATAGAAAATAGGATTTCAGTATTAAAGTTAATGTAATTTACATAAGGAAAAGGAAATATTTGCACATATATATTGGGGCTTGAATTTATCATTCAGTTATTACTATTGGTTATAAAGTGATGATCATTGTAATATACTTTTTTTTTAATCTTTATTTTTATGTGATGTTGAGGATCAAACCCAGTGCTTCACACGTGTGAGGCGGGCGCTGTTCCACTGAGCTACAGCCTCAGCCCCATATAATATACTTTTTAAGGAATGGAATGTGATACTGTATTGTTAAGATATTTGACCTAAAATTTATTCTAACATACCCATGTTAAGTCCTGAGGCCTTTAACATACACCCCTGTGTCCTATATGTATATTTAGGAAATGAGTTTCCAATTTGATTCTTAATTACTTCCAAACAGGGATTTTCTGCCTCAACTGTATATCAGAATCATCTTTAGAGCTTTTTCAAAGTATTTTTGCCTAGGTCTTATTCTCTCTAGATTGTAGTTGAGTAGATTTGGAGCAGGACCTGGGCATTTAAAATAAACTTCTGGTGTAGCTAGCTACTAAGATATAGCTAGGGTTTGTTTGGCTGCTGCTTTTTTTTTTTGGCAGTTCATTTTAGGGAAAAGGGAGGTGAGACCCTTTGCATTTTGTTTTTTACCACTAGGCAGCAGTATTCTTGCATGAATTTAGTTTTGTCAGTCACATTGCCAAAAGTTCCAGACTCAAACACAAACAGTGAAAAATTCAGACACTAGATTAATAGGTGTCAGGTCAGGGATTACACACACACACACACACACACAATCTCATTCACATACGTGTAGTACGTTAGTTCGTCACTTTTGAGAACCTTATGGTTCAGCTCCAAAATTAGTATGTTAAATATCTGTGAAGGCATTGCTTTCCTTTTTAAAAATTCAGATATTTATTGGGGTCACATCCCTAGCTCTTGGTATGATATTTTAAAATTCTTCACTCTTTTGCTTATACTCTTCACTACTTGGAGTCACTTGACCCTAATAATCCTTCTGTGATGAGTCTTGGAATAGATCTTGGTGATAGTCAGACCCCCTCATTTTTCAGATGAAGCAAATGCATGCCTCAAAGACATGCAGTAGCATGACTAAGATAGGCATGTATAGATTACCTTTTTCATAAAGCTATTTCTGTATGCAACAAAGTACATTATTTTCTAAACCATTACTTTGTAATTTATAAAATTACTTTGTAATTTATAAAATTAACACTGAGTTTTCTCCCTCCTAATGGATATGGTCCAGGATTCTGTCCTTTTTTTGTGTGTGTGTATATTACAGATCCCCTAGAGTAATGCCGTTCACAATAACTGTAACTGATCAATCACACGAGCTCTGTACATGTTGGACGCATGTTAACCATTATCAAATGAATTGTTTGCCTTGGGATGATTTTGAGCTTGGTAGTCTTGGATATTAGATCCCATCTTCTGCAGTCCGAATTGGGACAAGAAGAAATTTAACCAACAAAGAGAGCAGGGGAAGCCTCCCATTCCTGCTTTTTATGCCCATTTCCTTCCTGTAGACTGGTTATTGAGGGTTGTAAGTTTTGGTTGTTGGTTACATCTTTTTCCATTATTTTAAAAAATATTTACTATTTTTTTAGTTATAGTTTCACACAATACCTTTATTTATAGGTGGTGCTGAGGATCAAACCCAGGGCCTCGCACATGCCAGGCAAGTGCTCTACCAGTGAGCCACAACCCCAGCCCCTACTTGGAACTTCTTAGTCTACCCCTTAACTTTGACCTCAGAGAGTATGGAAATTGTCTTATGGTATTAGGCCCACATTTTACCTTAACAGAGTGTTTTGTCTGTGATCAAGATAATGTTAGAAGGATTTGGTTATTCTCCGTGATAAGACCTCTAATTCAGAGCAGAGATCAGCAAACCTTTTCTGTGAAGGCCCGGATAATGAACATATTGTACTTTGTGAGCTAAGGCAAAATCAAGGACATTGGATAAATTTTGTATTAATGAAATTAAAGATAGTCATGTATAATTCAAGTCTGAGTACAATAGAATTTGGTGTTTGTGTAGGGGGTAATACACCATTTTGCTTAATTGGGGTTTAATCCCTATTATCAAATTGACGAATGTTTCTGTGTGAAATCCATTCTCAGTTTGTGGCCTAAATAAAAACAGGAGGATGAATTTGGTCTGTGACCATGGTTTGCTGGCTCCTGGCTATTAGCAGTGGTTCCCAAACTGGAGGGCTTATTAAAACAAATTGCTGTGCTCACCCTCAGAGTTTGATCCTGTTTAAGTTTGGAGTGGGTCCCTAGAGTATGCATTTCTAACAAATTCCCACACTGGGAATCATCCTTAGAGAAATGCTGACTTAAAGATGAATTCCAGCATATCCTACTTTTTCTTCAGGCTTATTACTTTGTCTAAATCTATCTTGAATCTTTTTTATTTTGTATTTTATATTAAATCCAATAATTGTGTATTAAATTGCCTATTATGTACATAGTATTATGTATTAGGTAATATACAAGGTAACAGGAATACAAGGTAAGAAAGGATTGTCCCTGTCATATATACTGGTTAGAGTGAATTTAAGAATCAATTTCCAGAAACACTTTAGCGGTTAAGAGTCTGTGAGACAGCACCATTTTGAAAGCAGGCCAATGGTGTAAGCTAAACTGGAAAAGGGCATTGTCAAACACAGTAATATTTCATTAATTTGGTGTCTTGGGGGATAATGTTCTGTATAAATTAATTTTCAAAATACCAAAGCTTGCTACTTAAGCCATGATTTAATATTTAATGGAGAGCTTTCTAAAGATGTTATGCTTTCTGTAATTTGTATCTGATTGTGAAGTTAGTATGTTCTGTCATTAAGAAAAAGATTGGGGAGCATAAGGGGGTAAAAGATAAAAGGTAAACAAAAACCCTACCTCTACTAATTTCACCATATAGAAGCACCCATATTATTTGAAAGGTCTATTTTCATTTATCTTTTATCTTTAATTAGATGGGAAATACTGTAGGTACACTCCCTCCCCATTCTATTTTTAAACTTTCTATAAATATTTTTCATAGCCCTATAATCTTTTAAATGAGTTTATCATTACATAACTTCCTCCATGTCTTTTAAATTCTTCTTCTTTTTCTTTTTCTCCTTTTTTTTTTTTTTTTTTTTTGTTATGCTGTGATGAACTTTTTGGGGTAAATGCTTTCCTCTGAATTTCTAATTATTAAAGATCCTCTTGAGTTACATAACCAGTTTAATAAAGTCACATTTTCACAGATCTTCTGTCTTCTGCCTCAGGACTTGAGTATGTGCCATGTGTTCATCCTGAAAGGCTTTTTTGTTGTATTGTTTTGAGTCATGGTCTCAATATGGTAAGCTGCAGGCTGGTCCAAAACCCCTGGACTCAAGGGATCCTCCTGCCTCAGCCTCCCAGGTAGCAAGCAGTACAGGTATACACCACCATGCCCAGATGAAAGACATTTTTATATCCCCCCCTTTTAAGAGACAACTTTTGTAAAGACTGTTCAAAACTCTCGTCATAGTTAATTTTAATATAACTTTACTACTTGTTTTCCCATCATTTTTCTTGTGATCCCCTATTCCCCCTTTACTTCTCTCCCAATTCTCCATAAACCTCCTCCCATGTGTTCCCACTTCTATGGTTTTGTTTTGCAATACCCTATTAAAAAGGTTTTTTTTTTGTAGTTGTAGATGGACAGAATACCTTTATTTTTTAATATATTTAAAAAAATTTTTTATGTGGTGCTGAGGATGGAACCCAGTGCCTCACACATGCTAGGCAAGCGCTCTGCCACTGAGCTACAGCCCTAGCTCTCCAGTATCCTTTTTAGGAGTTCCCTTTGTCTGGTAATGCCAGTTATATTATGAACATAATTTAATTCTTTTAAGCCTGTTTCATTTTACGTGTCTGTTGATTTTCTCTTAAGTAGTTACTGATGTGTACAGGATACTTTACATGAACACCGAAAGAGTCCAGGCTCTTTTTTTTTTCTTAATTAAAAATTTTTAAATGATTTTGTTTTCTTGATAATATATTTTTATTTTTTTAAGTTGTAGTTTTGGTCTTTGTTTCCTTAATGTTCTGTGAACTAGGGAAATGAGATGACAGTGCAGATTATAGTTGGATATAGCGAGGGTCTTTTATACGAACTTTACAATGAGCCCTGCTTTCTGGATACTATACCTTTTTTTCCATTGAAAAAATGTTAGTCTTTAGTTGTGATAGATTTAATTTTTGTATAGTCTCAACTTCAACCCCAAGCCTCTCCTTTCTTAAGTCAGTCAAGTTCAGACTTCTGTGCGGTACTTATGAAAGATTTTTTTCTGTTTTCTTTTTGCAAAATAGTACTGCCTGAGAACAATTTGGTTTCAAAAGCTTTACTGTGTTTTTACAGCTATATCTTGTTTACTTGCAAGTTCAGGTGTATTTTTATACCAAATGACTGAAAAAGCAAACTGAATATCTTTGAGTCAGGGAACTGATTAGGGATTTGAATCTTTAACTTTAGTGGTTTAGGTTGTGCTAGTTGGGTTATGTTGACCTTGTTAGGTGGTGATGAATGAAGTAGAAAAATATGGCAAATGTGTGATAAAGCTTATTGAAAGATGAAGGTAATGGGGGTTTGTTTTCTTGCTTTCTGGGAGCAGGGAAAACCCCTAAAACCATGTGACTTTATTGTTTGACTCTGAAAGATTTGACTTCTGTCACATTTTCAGGAATAAATTGTTAGTTTTTGTTGTTGTTGTTGTTTTTGTTTTGAATCAGGGTCTGCCTATATTACCCAGGCTGCCCTCTGAACTGGCCATCCTCCCACCTCAGCCTTCTGAGTAGCTGGTTATTACAGATATGCAACCACCTCGCCCAGCTCAGGAATGCATTGTAAATTAAATTAAAGGATGATGCCAATGTATAGCATTTGTCTGGATTCTTAGGGAAATGACTACAGGAAATCTCACATACATATATACACACACACATACACACACTTGTTGATGGACCTTTATTTTATTCATTTATTTATATGTGGTGCTGAGAATCCAACTTGGTGCCTCACACATGCTAGGCAAGCACTCTACCACTCATTGAGCCACAGCTCCAGCCTTCATTTACATATATTTAATCAGTGTGTATATGTCTATTTACTGTGTCTTTTGTAGAAGTATATTAGTGAGTTACCAGAATTCTTAGTGAGTTGTTGACTTGGAGCTCCCTGAGCTCAGGCAAAAGGGATTGTGGGGTCAGACCTAGAGTTGGTGCAAGAACCTAATGGAGTGTGTTCAGGTGTATTCCTTGTCTGATGTCAGAGCATGTCATTATTTGAGCCATATAAAAGCTAAGGATTGCCTTGATACTCAGTTCATTGTGAGAAGGGGAATCCTGTCAATGAATCATAAAATCATAGGAAGATTATTTGGTTTCTATTCAGGTACCTAGCCTTAAGAATCATGAAGTGTGTTCTCTCCCCAAAATTACTCAAAACTCTTACTGTGCCAGCTAGTCCAGTCTGCTGTAACAAGATTATTCCCCTTCCCCTTTTCTTTTGTATTGGGGATTGAACCCAGGGGCACTTTCCTACTGAGCTACATCCCCAGTCATTTTTATTTTGAGACAGTCTCCCTAAGTTGCTGAGACTGGCTTCTAACTTGTGATCTTCCTGCTTTAGCCTTCCAAGTTCCTGGGATTACAGGCATGTACTACAGTGCAAGGTTTTCTTAACCTCCCCAGCTAATCAAAGGGTCTATAGCTGACCCGGGTGCTCCAATCTTCATATTCCCTGGTTTTTATTATTGGAGCTCCATCTCCTTTGAGCCACATGCCATCTTTGAGGAGTATTTTCTAATTCTCTCCAATTGGAAGTGGTCTTTATTTTCTCTGAACTTGAATAGCATTTTTCCTATGCTTCTGTTTTGTTCTAAACTCTTCTATTTTTTCTTTGTATTTCTTCAGAAGCAGCTCCTGGGAAGGTGACTATGGGAAGTTTCCTGAGGAGAGGTTTCCCTTCACCCCCCTAGTTCTAGGGATTGAACCCAAGGGTTTGTGCTTGCATGTGCTCTGCTACTTATTTTGAGACAGGATCTCACTAAGTTGCCCAGGCTGATCTGGAACTTATGATCCTCTTGCTTCAGCCTTCTAAGTAGCTGGGATTACAGGCCTGTGCCACCACTCATGGCTCTGAGTGGTCTTTTATGAGTGGCTGCAACTTTCTTTAGTTTAATTGTGAGAGAGTAATGGGTAATAAAGAGCTCTAATCTCAGTGAAAAGGCTTGGCTTATAGTTGTAACTACTAACTAGTGAGCAAGTGGTTTAACCTCCATAAGATTGTAAAATGAAGAACTTGGACTGGGTGATGGCTATCTTACTGTAATGACTAAAATGAATCCATTCAATAACATTTGATGCAGGGCGAGTATAAAGATAATTAATCTCTACTTTCAAGGCTCTTAGGTCAAATGGGCCAGACAGACAGCTGAGGAGCTGAGGAGCACTGGTAGAGCTTGTGCTTAGCACGTAGGAGGCCCTGGGTTCAGTCCTCAGCACCTCAAAACAAAAGTGGAAAATGCAGTGGTAAAAGAGTTGAAGAAATTATTTGGTTTGGGTTTGAGTGTGGTTTACACCTCAGAGGTGTGCCTTTTTAAAAAAAATTTTTTTAAATGTTGATGGGCCTTTATTTTATTCATTTATTTTTATGTGGTGCTGAGAATCGAACCCAGTGCCTCACACATGCTAGGCAAACACTCTACCACTGAGCCGGAACCCCAGCCCAGAGGTGTGCCATTTTGATGGCTTTTATAGATTAGAACAGGGACTTCCAGGAAGGCAAAGGATTGATGTGAGATCAGGCAAGGTTTATATACCGTGACACTGTTTGGCCATATTATTGTTTGTTGTGGGATGCTGTCCTACTCACTCCTGACCTCTCTCCACAAGTACCATTCCTCTTAAATTGTGACAACTAAAAATGACATGAGACATTTCCAGATGTGCCCTAAGAGCAAAATTGAGAATCATTACTTGATAAAGGGTCAATGAAAAGTGAAAGGATAATGTTTGTGGAGGAAAAACTAGCAGAATGTAGAAGGAACACTGGAGTTACTGAGAGGGATGGGGCATGAAGATGAGACTACAAAGGTAGTTCGAGACCAAGTTCACAAAGGATTGTTTGAGTGTCATGTTAGGGCACTTAAATTTTGAGATAATGAGCTAGGCCTTCAAGTTTAAGTGAGACTGTGTGTGTATATTTGTTTTTAAGGTAATTCTGATGCCCACATTGATTGTGTTGGAAGACAGATAGCAGGGTATTGGGACAGTGTTTTAATAGTTCTGCTAAGTGATGATAAACAATGATTTAGAGAATGGAATATAGAGGAATGAGATTCACAGGGCTCCCATTGTATGAGGGATGTGCTGCTAATTTGACTTTGGCTTCTCTGTCACCATTGGAGTCCTGAGCAAAATACTTCTCTTGTCTTCTCTTTCAACTCCTTCTCCTAACCCCAGTTCCCTTTCAGTGATTGCTGTTGCTGTTTGAGGTGTGTTGAAAGGGCAGAGAGAAAGGAATCTGGGTTATAGAAGTGGATTATTAACATACGTGTTTTTCACCTTCACCCCTCCCAAATACAGGGGGCTAGAATCTGGCATCAGAGTGTGTTAACTCTAGGCTCTCCTTACAATCCTTATTACACATATAGAGCACAATTTTTCGTATCTCTGTATGTTTAATGGCATTCATATTTTACGTGAGAGTGATGTAGTGGAGGGGTAACTGGATTCCAGTCAGAAGAGCTGTATTTTATAGTTCCAGTTATCCCACTCTCTGTATAAATTCATTTCACTAACTTTTTGGGTTCTTTTTATGCTTATGTGTAAAATCAAGGTGTGTATACAAGACATGACTTAAGGTAGGTCTTTTGTTTTTACCCTTAAGTTTTTAATTTTTACATTTATCAGCAGATATGTGGATAAAACTGGAGTCTTGAGAAAATTTCAATTAAAGCAAAATAAAGTAAAAAGTTAATAGATTTAGGAGTTGTTGGATTGACACGTAAATGGAAGGATAGTGTAACAATTTGAATGTTTCCTCCCCTATGATTCTTTGCCTTTGTGGGGTCTGGGAGGCTTTGTTTTATTTAGAATGGGTTAATTGTACTTGGCCAATAGCTCATAGTGTGAATTTAAGGACAATACACTTGGTAGCCAGGGGTATAATTTCTTTACTGGCAGAGCAGCTTACAGTTTGGTTAAGGTTTAGAGTTGTTTCACTTTGTTTTCTAGTTGGTTGTTTTTTGCAGGGTGCTGGGAATCTACCCACATAGGCTACCACCAAGCTATAACCCTAGATCAAAGCTTGGTTAAGTTTTTATCTGAAGTTTGGCTTAACTTTTAAGAGCATTACAGCTGTTAAAGTGATATGGCCAGCTAGGGAAAATAATATTTACCGGGGAATTATGTTTTTGTAATTGAAGATGAAAGTATACAGGTTCGTACAGTAGCAGTGAGTTTTGTCTGGCATAGATGATTTAGAGAAAATACTCAGACCTCATTTTCATTATTGTAATAGAGCCAGCAAAAGAAACTTATTTTTTAATTGTATTTCTTAGCCTAGTCATTCTCAAACTTGGTCTCAAGATTTTTATGCTCTTAAATTATTGAGGACCCCAGAGAGATTTTATGTGGGACTACATCCATCAATATTTCCTATTTTGGAAATTTAAATATATCTTTAAAAATTATGTATTTAAAAATAACCTATTGCATGTTAGTGTATTTTTATGATAAAGAATTTTTCCAAAAGAAAAACCTTGGTGAGATCGGTGACTTTGTTTTACAATTTTTGTTAATCTCTAGAAGCTAGATTCTCTGTTTTTGATTTCAGTCTGTTGTGATATAATATTTCATGTAGCCTCTGGATGAAGTCCTTTGTAACAGAGAGAATGACAGTGAAAACGGCAAAAGTCTTTTTAGGGAAATAATTTTGACCTCTCAGTTCCCTTGAAAAAAGATCTCAGAGACTCTAGGAGTCCCTACACCACACTTTGTTTTGGGGGAAGGGTACCAGGGATTGAACCCAGGGGCGCTTAACCCCACTGAGCTACATCCCTAGCCCTTTTTATGTTTTATTTAGAGATGGGGTCTCCATAAGTTGCTGAGGCTGGCTTCTAACTTGTGATCCTCCTGCATAGCTGCTGGAATTAAAGGCCTACACCACACTTTCTTGAGAGAACCAGTGCAATAGAATGCCAAGCCAGGAGAATTCAGTATTATTTGAGTGACTACTTATCTACTGTAAATTCTTTAAACTGAAATTTATAACTTACATATAACAAAGTGTGCTTTCTTTCTTTTGTGTGTGTGTGTGATACCTGAGAACCCAGTGGTGCTTTACTACCCCTGAGCTACATCCCCAGCTTTTTTTTTTTTTTTTTAAACTTTTGAGATGAGGCCTTGCTAATTAGCTGAGATGTCCTTCAACTTGCCATCCTTTTGCGGATTAATGGAATTTATGTATTTAAAACTCCATTAGAGAAATCAAGGCAAATGTCCATCAAGTGATGAATGTATATGTATATATTATATATAAAATGGAATATTTAGGAATAAAAGAAATGAAGTACTGATACATACTACAACTTGGATGAACTTTGAAAACATTCTTAAGTGAAAAACACCATTTACAAAAGACCTCATATTATATGATGCCATCATATTATATGATATCCAGAACATTTCAATTCATTGAGACACAGAATAGGTTAGCTTGGGGCTGAAAGGGGTGTGGAGGGAATTGGGAGTGATTGCTACTGATGGGTATGGGGTTTCTTCCTTCCACCAGGGATTGGACCCAGGGCCTCACACATAAGCCTGTGGTCTACCTGTGAGCTACACCCTCAGCTCTGGTATGGGGTCTCTTTTGGGGGTGAAAAAAATATTCTGAAATTGATTGTGGCAATAATTGTACAACTGAATATATGAAAACCCAGTTAATTGTACGCTTCATCAAACGGTTTGGTTATATTAATTAGATCACAAGGTGCGGTAGGTAATCTCATTGAAAAGGAATTTGAAATTCTTTGGTTTCGTTTTTCAGATCCTTTACACCTCTACATTTGCAACTTCAGCAAACTAGTCGTGGAAGATCCCAGGCAAAAAGATGAACACAAAATGCATATAATTAATGATTTGCTTTGAAATGTTGACTATGATGAAAATGAGGTTTTAGTTTCAGTGTGTTGGACCAGCATTTCATGACTGGATTTATAACTTCTAAAAGTGTTAAGATAATTTTGACAAACATGATAAATGCTATTAACAGAAATTGAGTTGTTTATCTTAATCTGTCATTTCAACAGAGTAGAAGGATAAATGTTACAGAAGGTTTGAGTACCTGATATGTGACTTGTTCTTAATATTTTAGGTCAACATTACTCACTTTTTTAATTGACTGATTTGTTTAGGGACTGGAATTTATTGGAACCTCACACCCTTTGTAAGTATGTAGTAAATAAAGGAATATGTAAAAGTGTATCTTCGTCTTGAAAAGAGACCTAGTGGTATGTACATGATAAATCCTCATATTTTAAAGGGCTATAATATAGATGGTGGTGAATATTAACTTTCTGTTCCAGGGTTAGAACTGTAATGTGTATCAATGACAAAGGAAATAGGTGGGTTGGGGGGGGGGGTCTTTTTCGCACACAGTAGTGAGCCTCACAGTGTTGTGGCAAAATGTCCAAGGGGAGAAAAGATACAGCATTTCCTAAATTTGGAGCACTTAATATCCTGTGAGCCATCCCTCCCATTATCTGCAAGATTCTGGCCTTTTAAGTATCTCTTTGTTGACCTTGAACATTGAATTTATGTTCAAATTAAAAGGTTTTTTTTTTTTAAAGCAAGTCTTCTCATTTCTATGATACTGTTGATCATAAGTACGTGTACTTTGGATTACCTGAATGATTTTGCCTTATAGTCAAGAACTGACAGCATTTCAGTACTTATTAGCTCTGTTTTTTTAATGTCTTGGTGCTCAGTTGTACCATTTGTTTTGTGGGAATATAGAGATAAACTTAACACCTGAGTTGTTGGCTCCAAGGGCAAATGATGTCACAGCACACCATGTATACAAAGTGGTATAGTAATTCAAGTAGAAGTAGGAGAGCTAAGTCTCCCATGTGATATGATATATAAAACTCAGAGGAACCCATGCCTTAGCAGAAATATGCTGCCATCTGTCACATTCTATTAATATTAATGATTTTGTTTATATTTAGTTTAAAAATTTGTACTGATTTTATAGTTATGTAAGAGCAGTAAACACAAGGAGTTTAATCCTAATTTCATTTTTGCATATATTTAAGGAACATTAAAATAGAAAGTAACTGAATTAGCTTTAAAAAAAAAATTTGTTAAAGTAGAACAGAATTAGTAAACTTGAGCCAGCTTGGTGTTGTTGATAGGAACCTGGTGGAGTTGGATTATTGGAACTGAAACTACAATGCCAATGTTTACTAGGTTATTTCTGTGTTTGTGTGGGAAAGATACTTATATTTCCACCTAAAAAGATGGTTCATTTGTTTATCCTTTCATTCAAGGGATAATATATTAAGTTGTGTAGCACTGCATAATTTTGATGTCAAATTGTTATGGTTTCTTTAATCTCCCCACTGTTGCATTTTCTTCCCACTATCACATTTTCTTGGGAGCCAGCACAAACTCTAATACTGTGCTATGAATTGTCTTATATAGGATAAGATATCTTGACTTGAAATATACCTTTAAAAAAGTAGGACTAAGTAATTTTAAAGTATAGTAGGATTTTGTGTTAATGGAATAGAATAATAAAGACAGTTTACATTACTAAAACTGTTGGAGTTCGCTTATATTGGGAGAAAATCCTGGTAATTTATAGTTTGGAGAATAATTTTCCCCTGGGCTGGTGTGGAGATCATAAGGAGCCTCTGAAGGTTCAAATATAAGAATTGTCAAGAGTCAATAATAATCTGATTAGCATTTCAAGAGAGATATAACCAGCACTTGTTAAAACACCTACCATTTACTGGGTTCCTCTTGTGTACCTGGCACTTCACATACATTCTCTCATTAAAGCTTTCCAATAATTTCTGGAGGTGTTAGCCACCTTCAGAGAAAAAGATGATACTTGAAAATTAAACATCATCTGTTGAAGGTCTTTTATATTGCAGTATATATGCATGGCTGAAAAAACCCTTGCATTCTACAAAATTGTGCACCAAAAAAAAGAAAAATGGGATTAAAAGCAAACTGCTCAAAAGTGGTGTTACTTTGTAATTAGAGTACTAGCAAGACGATAAAAATTGTAATAAAATAAACAGGATAGTTTAAAAGGTCTTAAATTCATGACAAACTATAATAAATAACATGACTTTTTGAAAAAGGTATGGTAACCTGATGGAAGGGCTGGGGTATAAAGAAGGATTGAGGTTATTGAGTTAGGAAACAAGGCTGAAATGCATAAAGATCAGATAGAACCACATAAATGCTTTTAAAAACAGCATGTGGGCAAAGCCAAGAGGAAGAATGTGGGGGATAGAGATCTGGTCCAGACCTGTAACCCCTGCCTCTACGCTGAGTTCAGCTTCTGTTACTCACTGGTACAAAACATTAATATGTTGGGGGAAGCTGGCAACTACCATTCTTCTTTCTTTATAAATTTAATGATTTTAAGTGTACTTCATACGAGTGGAGTCAATACAATATTTGTGTTCTATTGTGACTGGCTTATTTTACTCAATGTAATGTCTACACGGTTCAGTCATCTTTAATGTAACAAAATTTTCTTCCTTTTAAAAGATGAATAATACTGTGTTATTTGTACGTACCACATTTTGTTTCCCCATTCGCCTTGGACATTTGGCACTTTTTGGCTACTGTGAGTAATGTTGCTGTGAACATGGGTGTACAAATATCTGTTCAAGTCTTAAGACACTCAGAGGAATAACTGCCAGATCTTAGTCATATGGTTAAATTCTAGAACTTTTTTTGAGGCTTAGCCATATTGTTTTCCATGCAGCTGTACCATTTCACATTCCTGTCAGCAATACATGAGAGTTCTGATTTCTTCCCATTCTTGTCAGCACTTACTGTAGCCATCCTCCTTGGTGCAAAGTGGTACCTCATTGTGGTTTTTATTATTTCTTTGATGGTCAAAGTTGAGCATCTTTTCATATGCTTACTGGTCATTTGTTTTTCTTCTATGGACAAATGCCTATCAGATTCTTTGCTCATTTTTTAATTGGATTGTCTTTTTATTATGAATTCTTATATTCTCAATATAAGTCTTTGATACACGATTTATAATTTTTTTCCATTTTGTGAGTTCTCTCTTCACTGTCTTTATGTGTCCTTTGAACCACAGGTTTTTTGTTTGTTTGTTTGTTTTAAGATTTTATTCTTTTTGGTGAATCCAGGGCCTCTCACATACTAAGCATACACTCTACTAGTGTTACACTCCCCACCCCCAACCCCTCTTTAAGTTTTTAATTTGGTGGGGGAGGATACCGGATATTGAACCCAGGGGCACTTGACCACTGAGCCACATCCCCAGCCCTATTTTGTGTTTTCTTTAGAGACAGAGTCTCACTGAGTTGCTTAGTGCCTTGCTTTTGCTGAGTCTGGCTTTGAACTTGTGATCCTCCTGCCTCAGCCTCCTGAATTGCTGGGATTACAGGTGTGCACCACCATGCCTGGCAAAGTGTTTTAATAAAATCTAATTAACTGGTTTTATTATTCTTCCTGATTTTGATGTTTTATCTGTAAGAATCCATCACCGCATCCTAGATTGTTGAGCTTTTGACCATACATCTAGGTCCTTTTGAGCTAATTTGTGCTGTTAATGGGAAACATTTTTATATGTAATAATCCCAACAGTTCATTAAATACAGGTGGTTGTTTTATACAATGCATTTCAAATGAGTTAAGAAAGAAGAAACACATTCATACTGTTTCCTTTATGCCGTACTAGGAATTGAAATGAGGGTTTTGTGAAAGTACTTTGCTCCCGAGCTATATATCCCCAGCTCCTGTGCTGTTTTTTTTATAATTGCATAATTGGAGTTACCAGTGCTCTTAGTGATCATACCTACCAAACTCTCATGCTGTCAACTGATTTTTTTGGGAGAGGGAAGGCGGTTACCGGGTGTAAAACCCAGGGACATTATACCACTTAAGTTACTTTTTATGTTTCATTGTGAGACATGGTCTCACTCATTTTCACAGGCTGGCCTCAAACTTGGCTAGCCTCCTGCCTCAGCCTCTTGAGTCAGTGGGATTACAAGCACGGGCCACCTTGGCCTGCTGCAAATTGATTTTTTTAACTCCATTTTTGAAGAAGTTTTGTTGATGGTTTTGTTTTTCTCTTTCAACACATTGAATTTGCTCCATGTTTCTGATTGAAAAATCTTCAGCTAGTCTTATTGAGAATCCTTCCTCTGTGATGGTTCGCTTGCTCTTTCAATTCAATTTTCAATTTCGAAATCTCTGTATTTGCCTTTGGCAGTTTGATATTTCTCATTTTGCATCTCTCCGTTTAATAAGTGATTTTCATTGAATTTGGAGCGGTTTTCGACCATAATTTCTTAACGTCTTTTTCTTTCTGGGACTCTAATTGTACATGTTAGTGTGCTTAAAATTGTGTCACACATTTCTCTAATTCTTTGCTCATTTTTTTTTTCCTCCTTCAGATTGCTGTATCTAACAATCTACAAGTTTGCTGATTGTTTCCTCTGATGATTCAACTGCTGTTGAACTACTCTGGAGTTTTTCATTTCAGTTATTGTACCTGACTCTTATTTTCTGTGTTTTTTTCTTTAATTTCTGATAGTCTTTAAAAATTGTCATCGTATTTTCCTTCAAGTGTTTATCCTTGAGTCCTTTGAACATACTCATAATAGCTGTTTTGAAGTTTTTACTAACAGTCTGACATCTAGACCCTCTCAAAGCCAGTTTCTTTTGTATACTTTTTTTTCCCCTATATGAGGGGCCACATATTCTGTTTGCTTGCATGTCTTGTAATTTTGGGTTTAATACTGGACCATTCATATTATGTAACTTTGGATACTGCATCCTCATTCACCCCAACCACCATGGCCTTTGTAGTTATTTGCTTGTTTATTTGGTGACTGCCTAAGTGATCTTAAATTCTATCTAAACCCCTACCCACCACCATTATGCAGGCTCTGATGTTCTTCAGAGGGCATAACCTTAGTCCTGTACATAGTAACCACCTTAGGGTGGGAATGGTTTTAGTTTAGCAAGGCTTTCTTGGTAAGTTCCTGTCTTAGGGCAGGTCTGCCCCATTGACATGCTGTTAGCCTCTTCTAATTGCTGCCTGGTTGCTGTATTGTTTTACATGATGCCTTGGGATATAAATTGCCCCATAGTCTGATTCTATGAAATTCTCATGTTTTGGGGGGATAAATTACCACACCAGTGCTGGAAGTTTATTTTGACCTCAGGAAAGTTATACTTAGCTCTCTGTTTCCCTGGTTCTCTCTGGTAAACTGAATCACCCCCCCCCCCCCTTTAAACCAAGCAGAGTCAGTTTACTTCGAGAACTTTAGAGTTTTCTATTCTTACAGGTAGCCTTTTCCCCTGGCAAAAACTTTCAGAATTGGTGCAGGATGGTAGCTCATTTCTCTAACTGCCCTGCTTCTTGAGCAGGGTGCTGAGTGGAAGCAGCAGCCTCTGGTCTTCTCAGCTTATCTCCTGTCTTAGAACCTTGGCTCTGTGGGTGAGGTGGGGTGATGGCCATCAGGACTGCAGTATTCTTGGTTTGCTGCACCCAGGGTTGATCTTCTGCCCCAACAAGTACTTCCTGGATGGGAAAAATAAGAACCCCAGGCTTTTCAGCCACTCCTGGCTTGCACTGGAGGCTCTGCAGTTGGGGGTGATGGATGAGAAATGCTGGTTACCTTCCTCTACAGGGGGAGATACCACCAACTGGGAGGGAGGAGCCCAGAATTCTGGTACTAATCTGAAGTGGAGCTTCTGTCCTGCTGAGCTGGTTTACGTGCCAGGCTGTGTTCTAACTTTAATATATGGTAGGTTTTCTTGATTAAAAGTTTCTTGCCTTCCTGTATGTCCTTAGGACAATTTCTAGAGACTTTAAATGTTTTTATTTAATTTTTTTTAAAACCTGTTATGGTTTCACTGGGGAAATTGCCCATAGAGCTTCTGATGCCACCATTCCAAAAGTCATTTTTTTAAAAAAATATTTATTTAGTTTTAGGTGGACACAGTATCTTTATTTTATTTTTATGTGGTGCTGAGAATCGAACCCAGTGCCTTGCGCATGCCAGGTGAGCGCACTACCATTTGAGCCACATCCCCAGCCTCCCAAAAGTCATTTTTTAAGCTGAATCCCAGCGGGTCGCTCAGGAGGCTGAGGCAGGAGGATCATGCATGGGTTCAAACTCAGCCTCAGCAACAGTGAGGCGCTAAGCAACTCAGTGAGATCTTGTCTCTAAAATAATATACAAAATAGGGATGAGGATGTGACTCAGTGGTCCAGTGCCCCGGAGTTCAATCCCTGGTACCAAAAAAAAAAGAAAACCTCTCCAAAAGTCATTTTTAATTTAAATTTTATTCAAATTGACCACTTAAAAATTCCTGTTTGAGAATGCCTTGGAAAAATTGCTTAAAGTTTTTGAATCTTTTTAAGCATTAAAGCTTCTAGTACCCTAATTGTGTACACATTACTTGATAGACTTCAGGATGGACAAGTTTTGAATAGGAGTATTTGGCCAATTAGCAAGCATTTCTAAATGAATAAATTTCTGCTGCCATAAAGAATTTTGAGCTCAGGATACAGTTCTGTGACTGTATGACTTCTAGGAAATTAGCCCTAGGAAATAGCTACAGATATATACAGTGATCAAGTGGCAAAAATTAGGGGTGGATTTAAAAAAAAAATTAATGTTGGAAACAGAATATGAACATTTAGTTCAAGTAACATTAGAATTTAACAAAGATTAATTGGACATCTTCATTTGCATTTTCTGGATTATTGATTGGAGGTGGTGAAGCTGTCTAGAACTAGTGTGGGGTGGGGGCCTTGCTTAATATAGTTGCCTTCACTTTCTTTGTGTCTAATTTAACATAATGTAGATAAGAATGGTAACTTCTATACCCATGATGATAGCAGTGCTGGTGGAGCTAAGGGAAACACTTCTTTAAGAAGGAAGGTTTCATTTTAAAATTACTTAGGGATAGATATTTAGGTTTCTGGCTGTGGATGGCAGCTATTTTAAAATGGTGCATTTCAGACAACTTAATATGAATTCTTATCTGTCTATTAAACTGTTAATTTTTTAAAGATTTTTTTTGAAGTTGTAGATGGGCACAATCCCTTCATTTTATTTATTTGGTGCTGAGGATCAAACCTAGTGCTTCACGCATGCAAGACAAGTGCTCTACCACCGAGCCACAACCCCAGCCTTGAACTGTTAATTTTATAATGTGATTTTTGATTATGCCATTTCTTGGGAATATAGCTAATTGTGTTTTAAAAGAATACTTAACATGGGAAAATCACATTAAGTGAAAAATTCAGTTTTGTGAAATATTTCTGTATCAAAAATATTTGATACAGTTTACCTCCAGGGTGGGGATGTTTATGAGATTAATGGTAGTTTGTTCCCCCTTACTTATTTTCAACATTATTAATGTACAGTGTGGTGGTTCACACTGGGTAAGTGGAGCTTGTACTGCCTGGGCTTATCCTGGAAATACCATTTTGACAGCTTCCTTTCTGCCCTAGTTTCATTTCATTTCTCCCTCTCCCTTTCCTTTCCTTCTTTTGGATTGTACTTGGGAATGTTCTCATTGAGCTACAGCAACAGCCTTTTTTATTTTGAAACAGGGTCTTGCTAAGTTGCTCAGGCTGGCCTTCAAGTTGAGTTACTCCTGCCTCAGCCTCTCTGGTTGCTATGCACCAGCATGCCCAGCTTGCCTCAGTTTCTGAGGATTAGATGTCTTGAGTGGAATAGTGCCTGATACATAGTAAACACTCAAATTTTAACTATTAATAAGGAAAATTTTATTTAAAATTTGAAGTGTGTCAACCTGGTAGCAATAGTTTTGAAATAGAGGAATGGGAGAAAAGTTGAAAAATTGAAGGCTAATTGTGAATTCATTATTTTTATTTTGTATTGTGCTTCATAAAGTGTTTGGGTTTGGGCAATTTCTCTGTGTGTCAAGCCTGCAATACCTTATATCCTTTCTTGTATGGAAAAACTATTATGTAGGATACTTTTTCTTTAAGATAATATGTAAACTGCCTTTAAAAGCATATTGAATCTTTCATAGCCGTAAAAACCTAAAATTCAAAATGGTGTAAATACTCTTGGCTTAAAAATAAATATTTTCGTACTGTAAAATGGTTATTTTGAAAGTTTAGTGCTTAAAAGATGTGTCTTACTGGATTATAGCAAAGATGAAACAATTTATTGTACATTTTTACATTAAAATTTTAAGTAGGCCTATTTAAGTTGCTAGCGAAGTCAGTTCTACAAAGTTTAAAATGTTTTGTCATTTACCATGTGTTAAGAGTATCAGCTCAGTGAGACCCTGTCTCTAAATAAAATATAAAAAAAGGCTGGAGATGTTGTTCAGTGGTTAGCGCCCATGGGCTCAACCTCTGGTAACCCCTCCCCCTCAAAAAAACAAAACATAAAACAACTTTAGGCTCAACCTTATCTAGGTAAAGGTGGTGCTTTTCTCAATGTGAAAGACATTATACCCTGGTGTGGTGGTGCATTTCTGTAATTCCAGCAACTTGGGAGCCTGAGGTAGAAGGATCACAAGATCATTGCTAGCATGAGCAACTTAATAAAAATCCTGTTTCAAAATAAAAAGGACTGGGGAATATAGCTCAGTGTAGCTCAGCACCACCCTTCCCCCCCAGCCCCCCTCCCCCCAAAAAGGTTGGAGTGTTAAGTTTGAATATGAAATAAATGCAGTGTATCCCAAATGCAGTCTCATATTACTGGTTTGGTTGTTACTTTGTATTGCAGAAAATTTAAGATACTTTCTGCTTAATGAGGTTTTTTCTTTAAACTTCATGCAGTAAAATTTCACATTGTGGGCTGGGGCTATAGCTCAGTGGCAGAGCACTTGCCTAGCATGTGTGAGGCACTGGGTTTGATCCTCAGCACCACATAAAAAATAAATAAAGGCATTCTGACCATCTACAGCTACCTAAAGAGAGAATTTTAATATTTATTTTTTAGTTTTCGGCAGACACAACATCTTTGTTTGTATGTGGTGCTGAGGATCGAACCCAGGCTGCATGCATGCCAGGCGAGCGCACTACCACTTGAGCCACATCCCCAGCCCCTATTTTCCTCTTAAGGTAGTAGAATTGTAGAATATCTGTGGTAAAGTTTTTATATCCCATCAAAAATTTCCAAATTGATTCTGAAAACATTTTCAAATTCACTCCCCAAATATTCAGAAACCTTACAAAGTACATTTTAGAAGGGAAAAGAAAATTATATTTTAAAAGTTTTATTATGTGCTTGGTATTTGTGAGACACCATTATAATTCTCAAGGCATTTTTTTTTGTGATTAACTGTCTTAATTTTAAAGAGGTAGAAAAAGAGAGGATGTTACTGGCATTTAAGATAGGCAGATTATAAGCGTCGTAGGTAGGGTTTTGAACAAGAGTTATGTTAAATGTAGGAATTATTTTTAATTGTTGCATACTTACTTCTTGGTCCTTAGCTTGCAACCTAGTATGCTGAGGGAAAGTTATCAAATTATTGCATGGTGGTATGCTGAGTCCTGACACACCTGCCCAGCAATGTGGAACTCTTAGTATCACCCACTGAAGAAGTGTATGTAGTGGAATAATGAACACAGATTGGGGGACAAGAGGAAGATATTGCAACAAACTTGAAGTAAAGAAAGATGTATGAATGAAATTAACCCTCTGTTCCTCCTGATGGACAGAATCACAGTCTCTGGGACAGGAGTCCCCTTTGTAGTAAAACAACTTTTTCCTTTTTCTCAAAGGGAAATAAGGGGAGGGGGGCGGGATTATGAGTTAGCTGACATTTTTCACAATTGCTAATGAGGTTGATAACGTAGGGTAGTGTAGCAGTTAAGAATTACTTAGTGGCAAAATGGGTTGGAAATTTATTTTGCCACTAAGTAATGCTGTAGGGAGCTTATTTCCACTCTTTACTCATCTATAGAGGGATGAGAATAGGTCCTATTGTAAATACATGTGAGGTTTAAAGTGCTTCAGACAATGCGTAATGTGAAAAGGTTTATTTTAAAGTTGTCTATTTCATGTGTTTATTGGTTGCTTGTATTTCTGAGACTTTATATCCTTTTTTTTTTAACTGCCTTTTTGTAATGTCTTTGGCATAAAATATTTTACTTTTTTTTACTGTGTTGGGATCAAATCCAGGGCATCCAGTGTCCTAGGCAAACATTCTACCTCTAACTGCATCTCCAGCCCTTACTTTTGATTTTTACAGAAACCAATCTCAATTTTCTCCCTGATGTCTTTGAATTTTGCTTAGAGGAAGGTGTATCTTAAAATTGAACTTCTGTGTGTTTTTTAAATAAGTTTTAAACATGTTCTCTAATTTATAGTTTTCCTGTTTACATTTTCCATTAACCTACCTACAATTCATTGTTTTTGTATGGTATAAGATATGCTTGTTTTGAAAATGAGAGAAACCTTGAAGTGGAAGAAGTCATATAGTCAGATCTGAATTAGAGTTGGCTCTACATAATGTGGACCAGTCCTTGCAGATCTTATTTTTGACTCCATAAAATGGGGATGATGATAATACCCACTTTTCTGTACTGCGTAGACTGGGTGTGAGAATCGGTGAGGCATAGTAGGACATGTAGTGGAAACCACTTTATAGATCTGACATTCCGTACACCTAAGTACCTCGTGATAAATACTTGGGTATTAATATTACGAAAGCAGATGAGCCCTAGGTATGTTTTATATACATGTTTTAAATTTGGTCTTGAGTATCTTGGCAAGGTTGTGATTAGAAAACATAGAAATGAAACTTTGCAATGTTTGTGGCTAATTTCTCTCAGTCTCAGTATTAGTCAGCTTTTTCATCATTGCAACCAAAATACCCGATAAGAACAACTTAGAGGAAGAAAAGGTTATGTTGCCTCAGTTTTAGAGGTTCAGTCCATGGACCAGTGATCTGTTGCTTTGGGCACAAAGTGAGGCAGCAGCATGGACAAAGGGAGCCACAGAGGAGCAATGCTCCACTCATTCCTGGCGTCCAGGAAGCAGAGAAAGGGGAACGGGTCACAGGGAAGATGCACCTTTCCAGGGCATGCCCCCAGTGACCCACCTTGTCCAGCCATGCCACAGTTACCACCCAGTCAGCCTACTCAGACTAGTTATCTTTTGTAATTTGATGATTTTGCCTCTGAAAATTCCTGTATTTACACAGGAGCTTTTGGGGGACACCTCATTCAAACCATAATATCTCTTATAGCCAGTAAGTTAGAACCTTGACTGTGGGTTAAGTGATTATATTTCAATTTTTAGGCATACATGGACTGTTCTGGGCAAAAATATGAGGTGTGGTCACCTTACTTCTAACCAAGTACTTATAATCAATCAAGTAATAAGTTTCTCCATCTAGTGGCACAGTGAAATCAATCACAGGAAAGAAATGATGTGATTTATTCCATCTAGAGAGGAACCTGGGCATCAGTGTTATTAAAATACCTCAGGTGATTTTACTATTTAGCTAAATATGGAATTCACTGGTCTAATGAATATACAATTGAGGATTTGGTAGTATTCTCCTATGTACTTTTGGTAGGTTGCAAAGATTTGCTTAAAATTAGGATTTCCTTAAAATGAGGTGTGGTTTATAGCCCTGCAGGGCTTCAGGACTCCCTGTGGTTTCAACCTTGCCAACGTTGTAGAGCTAAAGTCACTTGATGTTCACTTGTATTGAAATAGTTTGCCTTTTCCTAAGAAGTCCCCCAAAGAGTGGTTTTTTTTTTTGTTTTTTTTTTGGTTTGGGAGTGGGGTGGGCTTAATCAACAGAAATTTGCTATCTTAAAATTCTGGAGGTTGGCAACCAGAGATATGAAAAATTGAGCTCTATATATGTAATAAGAGTTGTAATGCATTCCGCTGTTTTAGGTTGGAAGTCCAGGATCATGGTGTCAGATTTTATGTTTTCTGAAGTCTCTGCTTGGCTTGCAGATGGTCTCCTTTTTGCTGCATTCATGTAGTCTTTCCTTTGTATGTGCACACTCTTGGAGTTTTCTTCCCAAAGCATGAAAAGCTTATGTTAAAACTACTTCTAAGGGATGGAGGTGTAGAGCACAGTGGTAGAGCACTTGCCTAGCATGTGAGAGGCCCCCCTGGTTCAGTTCTCAGCACTGCAAAAGAAACTAAAAACAATCATGATCTCCTAGTATCAATGATAAGTGTTAGATGTGCAGTTTTTCCCGAAATGTTTTTAAAAAATCTTGTTTTTGCTTTCTCTTACACACATTTTTGTGGTATATTTAAGGCATTGGCAAATTGAGGACAGATAGTTTGTTACTCCATAATAATCAAGTGGCAACTAAGTAAGTGCCTTGCTACTATGTTTGGAGTCAGGTTTAGATGAAAACTGAAATATTACATACTAAAGCTATTATTTTTAATATATTTTGATGTGCCATTATCAGTTTAAGTTGAATGTGGTATGAAACTTGAGCTTTTTACTTTTCTCTTTCATTTAGATAGCCACCTTCTCCTGACCTGATTCATTTATTGGTGGTACTAAATTTGAACAGTTGTTTAATTCATGTTTTTTATAGCTAAAACAGTTTTTTCCCCTTCTACTTGTAGGTTATGCAATGGTCTCTGCAAGATGGTTTATTCTTGAATTGGAGCTTTTTAAGACTGACAAATGCTGGTACTTCATCTTGTATAAGTGGACTATAATTTCTTTTCTCAAGACAACTACATAAGCAGACAAAATTGCAAAGATCTGCCCTGTGTCGAGTATGACAGCCACGACTCGTGGCTCTCCAGTCGGAGGGAATGACAGCCAGGGCCAGGCTCCTGATGGACAGTCTCAGCCCCCCCTCCAACAGAATCAGGTAGGACATTGAAATTGTTATGTCTATTATATGATACTAATATGGTATGAAGCATGTTCTGAATGATTAGTGAAATAATCATAAGTTTTGTTTTAAAAGAAAAGTAAACAGGTCTTGCACAGTAATAAGAAAGCTCAACTGCTTTAGACAGTGCTGTTTGAGTATGTATTGTATTATTATAAACAACCATACCTAGAATTTGACAATTCTAGATTGTCAAATTTATTGAGGTATGGTTGTTTATAATAATGGGTGTGCATGCGAGCACGCACATGCACTGGAGATCAAACCCAGGGCCTGCTCATGCTCTGCCATTGAGCTAGCTATGCACCCCCACCAACTTTGATAATATCTTTTCATCCTTTTTATTATGTTTTTGTGTCTTAGGGCTTATGGTAGTATTTTCTTACTCATTTCTGATACTGTTAATTTGTGTTTTCTCCTGATTTTTCTAGGGGTTTATCAATCTCATTAAAAATCTCAGAAAACCAGCTTTTGGTGGGGCTTTGACCCCTCCCCCCAAGCTTTTACCCTTATCTCTGTTCTTTTGATTTCAGTCTGCTATACTTTTTCTCATTTCTTGAAATGGAAGTTTAGGTAATGGATTTCAGCTTTTTTTCCCTAATATACAGTTTTTATATTGGGGAGTTTTAAAACTGAATAAGGTGAGCACTAAGATTTGTGATATGCAGCTCAAATAGCATCTAGAGATAAATGAGTTGAAGTTGTTTGGGAGTCACAGACATACTGCTTATAGTTGGTATTTGGTTTTGTAGAATCTGTGTGAAATGTTTTAAGGCAAAAGTGTTTTATTGTACAATATATTTGTCATTTGGGGATAAGTTCTTACTGTCCAACTGTGACAGATTAGATCTTCTATCAGTAGTCTGATGGGACAGAGCTGCTTTCTCTCTGTCCTTCTCTGATATTTTAGAGAAATGTGCAGGTCAGGTGTCTCCCTAACAAATGTGCCAACTTTAAAAATTCCTTTTCCTCTCCAGTTCCCACTTTTAAGACATAAAATACAGACGTGTATGGTCATAGTTCTTGGACAGAGTTAAGTCTTTCCTGTGCCATAAATCTAATGGCCAGTGAAGATGCTAGAATGGAATTTGGGAACATATATGTTAGTGTTATAAAAAGAAATTGTTTATTCTCTCAGTTTAGTGATTATATTTCTAGTATCCAATCCTAAGCAAAAATGCAACATTTGTCATAAAAAGATTAATTATAGCTTTATTTGTTAGCAGCAAAAATTACAAGATAGTGAATGTCCCTTATGGTAATATTGTCTGGCCATTAATTTTTTATAGAATCTTAATTTAAAAAATTTACTACTCAGGTATTGAATTTAAGGGCACAGACATAAGCAGGTATAATCCCAATTTTATTAAAAATTTATACATGGATATAGACAGGCTTTATTTTGGCCCACAGATTACAGTGCAGTATCATTGATAGGTTCATATCTGGTGTGGTATTACAGATGTTTTTATTTTTATCTTTACATTTTCTGTGAGATATACGTATTTCATATATATTTAAAATATCACACATATACCAGGGGAAAGATTTCTTTCTTCTTTTTCAAACAACAAAAAAAGAAACAGGCTTCTAAAGTTATATACTTAAGTTATTTTTGTTGGTCTTCTAACATTTGAATTCTGTGCCTGGAGAGTCGCTTTGCGGCACCTGATGTGTTCTCCGGAACATCTTCAGTAAAAGTTTACCCTTCACTCGCTAATAGGCCATATAAGTTTATGTATAAACTTTGTAAGTAGACCATAATAAAGATATTAAGGTGGTATACCTGACTGAGCATTTATTTATGCAACTCTTGTTTATTATGTAACTATTCGGTAGGCACTTTGATGATAGTGAAAGAGGTGCCAGCCCTCTTTCTGAAAGGCCCATCAACCTACAGTGAGTAGAAAATTCAAGAAGTATGAGTAAAAATCATTTTAGAATTTAGGTTGATTTCATTTTTAAAGAGAAATACACCTACTCTCTAAATTTAGGAATAAGGGTCATGGGCTGGGGGTGTAGCTCTTGTAGCTAACATGTAAGAGGCCCTGGGTTGGATCTCTAGAACCACAGGAAGGACGCGGAGGAAGGAAAGAAGTAAAGAAAGAAAAAAGTAAAATATAGGTCATAAAAGTTCATTTACTTAGCCTCCCGAGTAGCTGGGATTACAGCTGCTCACCACTGTGCCTGACTAATTATTGTTTGATAATAGTTTGAGAATTCCATATTCACAGAAAAACACATTTTTCCCCTTTAAAAAAAAAAAAGTGGAAGTTGAAAATCAAACTTCTTTTTTTTTAAGATTCTTTTTTTTTTTTAAAGAGAAAGAGAGAATTTTTAATATTTATTTATTTTTTTTTAGTTTTTCGGCAGACACAACATCTTTGTATGTGGTGCTGAGGATCGAACCCTGGCCGCACGCATGCTAGGCGAGCGCGCTACCGCTTGAACCACATCCCCAGCCCGAAAATCAAACTTCTTAATCTATAATAGGTCTCATATTTATACCATAATTTCTGTATCATGATAGTGTTCATATAATGAAAAAGTATTAGTAGAGAGGCAGTATAAATTATGGGTAAAAGCACAAACTTTAAAATAGAGCTGGATTCAAGTCCTGACAACAGTTTGAGCTGTGTGACCTTAACTGAGCTTGTTTTCTTATCTATTAAATGACAGTAGAATAGATACTTCCTTGGGCTGTTGAGGATTAAGTAAAATTATTTTTAAAACACAGTAGCATAGAAGCCGCCTCTAACATTGTAAACTTTCAGTAATATTTTTAGTAAAAGTATGTAATTTTTATAAAATTTTTATATTTATAATACTAATCTCTGTTGGTGTTTATATTAATGGATATTGTACATATATTATAGAAACTTAAGTCTGAAATATTTAATTTTTAATCAAGACTTCGTCGCCTGATTCTTCCAATGAAAATTCCCCGGCAACTCCTCCAGATGAACAAGGTCAAGGTGATGCCCCACCACAGGTTGAAGATGAGGAACCTGCATTTCCACATACTGACTTGGCAAAGTTGGATGATATGATCAACAGGTGAGTTGGTTTTGTTTTTTAATGTTTGTAACATACGAGAAAGCTGGTTAGCTTTCTCAGCATTGTGTGTTGTAGTGGACAAGAAAAGAGTGAAGAAGAATATGACAGGTACCCACTGCCCACCTTCAGAGTCTCCACTTACTCATTGCTAAGTACTTTGTAAAACATGGTTTTAAGTGGATTTAATAAAGGGAATGAGAATATCAAAAGATTTTAGACCCATGACCACCCTAGCTAGTATGTTTTTGAAGAACTACCTGTACACCTTTTTTTTGAAAAGAATATTTTTAGCTGTGATGAACACTATATATTTATTTCTTTATGTGGTGCTGAGAATCAAACCCAGTGCCCCACACAAGCCAGGCTAGTGTTCTACCACTGAGCCACAACCCCAGCCCTACCTGTGTACTTTGTTTTCAAGGGTTTATGAAGCATGTTGGTTGTTGGATGACTTTAATAATTTTTCAGTGGCCCTGGGATAACCCAGGTCATGAGAAGACTGAGTTCATCAGTGCCTGCCCTTTATGAGCCCTCAAAAGTGAGGCTTTAAGCTTCTGTGAAGGGCAAGAAAAAGATTTTAAAAGGATAAAAGAATAGCATATTAAGGAAATCCACATGGGCATGATCTTCACTGGGCTGTGGGTTCAACACATGAGTGCCAGAAAGTTGTGATGCATTCCCCCCAGCCCCATAAAAAGGGAGTGTAACAAAAACACACAAACCCTATTATAGGCACTTGCTTTACTTTTCCCCCTTGTATTTTCACTTTTTGAAAATAAATCACTATTAAATGTCAGGGGACATAGAAATCCTTTGCATTAAAAAAAAAAAAAAATACCTGAACATATATTATTAAACATGTAACTATATCATGCAGGTAAATTTCTCTTTATCTTCTCCTTTCATACATCCAACCAAAAATTACTATTAGCGGTCCTTAAGGGAAGAAAAATACAAAGGATGTTTTAAAATGTAAACAAAATAATGACAGGTAATATACATTTGTTTCGTGGATTGTTTGGAAATGAAATGCCTTTTTTTAAAGTGTTGGAGTATTTGGGGATTCTGAAGAAGCCAGCTCTTAAAGCAGATTAAGGGATGGATGGAAGAAGGCTGGTCTTCTGGAGAGCAGAGAGAGAACAGGGCAGAGGGCTTCTGTGGAAACATGGAGACTGCGGACCCACAACTCACTTACCCTTCAGAAGAAGTGAATGAATTATGGTGAATTGAGGCCTAAATTAGTCCTTTGCCTCCTAATTTTTTTCTTCTTAGTGAGGAAGTTGAAGAGTGTCTCTGCTCTTCTGAATCTCAAAAGACTCTTTTTTGCCTTTTTTTTAGAATGATTTAGTTTCCTTCCCTCATTGCTTTTATTTTTACAATACCTTCAAAAATTGTAGAGACAACAGATGGTGCTTAGTCCAACAAAGCAGATTTTCTGCCCACCTTGCTGTTTTTAATATTTTAATGTTATTTTAGTATTAATATATTCATGGTAGGGTGAGTAATTATAATTACTAACTTATTTATAATGCCCTTTTTAGTGCACAGCCAATAAGTATCTTTTATTTCAAAAAAATTCTTAGGCCTCGATGGGTGGTTCCTGTTTTGCCGAAAGGGGAATTAGAAGTGCTTTTAGAAGCTGCTATTGATCTTAGTAAGAAAGGTAAGTTTTGATATTATGCTTTTTGTAATGGATACTACTAGATAGATTTTTTTCCCTTTATCTCCCGAAGACCTTGTTTTCCTGTTATAAAGATGTGCTGTGGCTTAGGATCAAGGCTCATAATCTTTGGACAGCCTTCAAGGGTATTTATGAATTGTCTAATAGACAAAATTTATGAATATTTATATTTCTAAGGAACAGATCTGTTACTTAGATTCATAAAGGGATTGTCACTCAAAGGTGAAAAAACCTTTATAATGTAGAGTCCTGTCCATTATTTCCCAATAGTATACACAAAATAACATTTTACTGTTAATTACTCTGTAGGTGATGGTATGAACTTCAGGTATAGCTAAGTGTGTATGTGTTTATCCTGAGCCATTTCCAGTCTCAGGACATGCATTATGTAAATTGACAAAGTATTTACATTTGCCCTCTGACTGATCTACTAAAATGACAGAATCAAGAAATGTGTTTGTCTTTGTACCTGGTACATCTTCTATGGTCATTTGAATAAAGATTGCCATTTCATTAATAGTGTTTTAAAAATAAACTATCTTGTTTACATGTGGTTTTAAAAAAAAAAAAACAAAAAACAAAAAACAGGTGTGATTTCCCCCCCTCCAAAAAAAGAAAAACACTTGGAAAAATAAGGTTCAATGTTAAATACATTAGAAGCCAATAAAAAGGGATTTTGTTTATATTCAGTTGTCTAGAAGTAAAAGCTTAGTGTTAATTATCTTTCATTTCAGTTGTTTGGTTTACTTTATGTGCAGTTTAATTCTCTTAGTGAAGAACTATTACAACACTAGGCACTTAATTTTTAGGTTATTGGAGATTAAGATTAAATGAAGTAAAACTTCATTTTTTGAAATACAGCTATGTGTATTAATCAATTTTAATGTTCCTGTAGTAAATTACTGAGATAATCAGATTATAAAGAGAAAAGTTATTTGATTCACAGTTGGTTCATAGTTATTTGATCCAATTGTAACCTTTTATCACTGAATATTGTAAAACAACCAGATAAATATTATGTTGCATTCTAATTTTCTCCCCCCCCCCCCCCCCCCCACCTTTTAGGCCTTGATGTTAAAAGTGAAGCCTGTCAGCGATTTTTTCGAGATGGGCTAACAATATCATTCACTAAAATCCTTACAGATGAAGCAGTGAGTGGATGGAAGTTTGAAATACATGTAAGTTGTTGCATATGACTTATATAATTTTGCCCAGTGATCCCCTTTTGGTTGGGAAGGAAGTACAGGGGTGTGTGTGTGGTTTATTTGGTTATGTATTTGGCTGGTTAATTAAAAAAGAGTAAAAATGAAACTTAGAATTTTGTAAAATATATTATTATTATTGCCTATTGAAGGCAGCATGGTCATTTAGAATGAGCTTGAGGTTTAGAATTAGAAAATGTGGGGTTCTCAAGTGCTTTGTGACCTTAGGCTACCACATTTCATTAAAAATATAATGTTGTCAGCCGAGTGCAATGGTACACACTTTTGAACCCAGCAGCTCAGGAGGCTGAAGCAGGAGGATCACAAGTTTGAGCCCAGCCTCAGCAACTTAGCAAGGCCTTAAGCAACTTAGTGTGAGACCCTCTGTCAAAGTAAAATAGTAAAAGGGTTTGGGGATATAGGTTAGTAGTAAAGCACTACTGGGTTCCATCCCCAGTAACACCAAAAAGAAAATGTGTTATTATCAATTATAAGATGCATCACTGTTTTATGTGCCATTAAGGAAGAAAAATACCCAAGAATGTAACACATGTTGAGGACAGCATAGAGGTAAATGAGATGAACTCAAGGGGATGGCAAAGAAGCATGTGTGTTTCAATCTTGCCACCTGGTGGAGGGAGGAAAAAAGACATCCTAAAGAATTAAATCGTATGCTGTTATTTTTTATAGTCTGAATTCAACAGACTTTTATTTTGGCAGTACTAGGAATTGAACTTGGGGCCTCATACATTGCTAGGCTAGTGCTCTGCCACTGAGATACATCCTCAGCCTCATAGTCTGAATTCAAATTACGGTTGTCATATTAAAATATAAACATTAAGTAGAGAATTTAAAATGGTTTTATGTTGGTGGTGTTCTCTATAACTAGCAAAGGCAAACAAATCATCCTCAAACACCTCATTAATCAATGATTATAAGATGGAGATTCTAAAGATCTCTAAAAAAAATAAAACAAGATATATCTTAGACTGATGAAATATTGTAATTACCCCAAGTCTGTTCCTTATTTGGCTATGGAAATGTCATAGATTATAAAGCAGATGATATTTTTTGTCATCTGTGAACTATTTCCCTACTATGACTATGGCATAGAAATTCTAACATCTTCTGATTTAACTAGAAATTGTGTCATTGAGGATAACAGATCTTCATCTTGGGTAATTGACATTATGTAGAGTTTTAGAATGGCTGCCTCTGAGTCAGGCATCATGGTACACTCCTATAAGCCCAGCTATTTGGGAAGCTGAGGCTGGAGGATGGCAAGTTTAAAGCCAGCCTGGGCAACATAAGGAGACCTGTCTCAAAATAAAAAGGGCTGGGATGTAGCTCAGTGGTATAGTCCTTGCTTAGAGTGTGTGAGGCCCTAGGTTCAATTCCCAGCAGTTAAATAAAAGAATAATGAGCCATTGACTCTTCATTGCGGCCTTGGGAATTTGGCAAGACCTTGTCTCAAAAAATAAAAAGTGCCGTAGCATAGTGGTAGAGCACCTCTGGATTCAGTCCCTACTATCAAGGGGAAAAAAGAGAGAATTGCTGCTGGTGGTATACAAATTCCAAAGAGGAAAGAATGGTAGTTTACCTCTTATGTGTGGACGTAGAGCAGGAATTGATAACCTAGGGCACCTATTTCATAGGAAATGGCTTTTCAAAGTAGATACCCTGTAAATTATGAAGTAAATAAATGCTATTTGTCATCTGGTAGTTTGATCCTAATACAAGTGAAATCAAACTATAATTCAGATGACTAGTATAGAAAAATGGAGAGTAAGATCATAAGGTATTTGTGTAAAAGTGCAGTGTTTTGATATTTTCAATCATCTTTCCCCCATATAACAGAGATGTATTATTAACAATACTCATCGCCTGGTGGAGCTATGTGTAGCAAAGTTGTCCCAAGACTGGTTTCCACTTCTAGAACTTCTTGCCATGGCCTTAAATCCTCATTGCAAATTTCATATCTACAATGGTACACGTCCATGCGAATCAGTTTCCTCAAGTGTTCAGTTGCCTGAAGATGAACTCTTCGCTCGTTCTCCAGACCCTCGATCACCAAAAGTGTGTTGGGTTTGTTATTTCCAAAATTAAATATTACAGTTGTTTTGGTCTGCCACAGAATTTGTAACCTGAACCTCTTAACGTGGCAAAGAGTTATTTCCCATTGCTCTTAGAGGGATTTTGCATTATTCCGTCTTTTGAATTCTTTGTTTTGTACCAAAGCTGTGCTCTGTCTTTTTTGTACTACTGGTAAGTTTTTCTGTGTTGAAATATATAGTCTGTCAAATTTGCTTTGAGACTTTAAATGAAAACATATGAAACTGGGAGCCTTTTTACATAGCCACAGCATTCTAGTTCAGTGCTTATGGCCATCTTTTAAAATTTTCTCTATGTAACTAGTCCTCATTGTTTTCTACTCAGCTTCTATGGAAGTAATCATAATTTGGGTTAATATGAAACAGACTGTTTTTCCTTTGTAATAAGAACAGAGTAGGATATTGTATTGAAAACCTCAGGTGTTGCTCTATAAGGCTCTTAACATTTTCTACATTCTAAGATTGTTTTACTCCAAAATCGAGTTTATCCTATAAATGCTTATACACACACACATACACAGGTTTATATTTTTTTCTTTACGTAAATGTAAATTTCCCATATCAGTGCAAACAGACTATATGCTTTTTACAAATGTGGGTCTTTTTTACTGTAAATTTTTTTAAAAATTAAAAAAAAAAAAACCTTTGTTTTATTTATGTGGTGCTAAGGATTGAATACAGAGCCCTGCACATGCCAGGCAAGTGCTCTACCGCTAAACCACAACCACATCCCCTTACTGTAAATTTTTAAAAATTATGTTTCTTTTAATTACTATCAATGATATTATTTTAGAATTTAGGGAGATGTTTGTAATATTGTGACTGTTAGGAAAATTTTCATTTTTCTGATCAGCCACAAAAATTTGAAGGCATGTACTTGGTTTATTTTGTTAGAAGCTGAAATCATTAAAAATATATTGAACTTGAGATGTTTTCTGATACTTCTCAGTTCATATTGTTGTCACTAGATGGCTTATTTTTCCTTGAGTAGATCAGATTAATATAAAAATAATTGCAGTCTTAATCAATTTTTATCTATACCTGTATTTTTAAATTTTCTGTTTTTTCTCAGTGGATCAATGATCTGCAAGTCTTAAAAGACTCAAGGAACAACTTGATTTAACATGGCTAGTACTTTTTTCTTTTTTAGAGTTATTAGATGTATCTTGAAGTCTAGTTCTTAAATAGCTCTCAGGGTACTTAGCCTTTTGAAGTCTTTAAAAGTATAAACTCTTTTTGAATGTAGCCAAAGTTATGGGTACTAAACCATGGAGAAACCTATTCTGTGGAGTTAAACCTGCTCAGTTACCTCCTACTGCAGTCAGAGAAATTTCATGTTTTCCACATTGTTAAATATGTCTTATCAACTTTTTGAAAATTGATTGAAAGATACATCGGGCAAAATTTTTAACTGTGTCCCTAGTTGGATGTAGGTACGGTGATATAAAGAAGAACCTGAAGGAAATGTAAACGTCCCCCTCCCTGACACCACCCACCTGCCCCTCCACCTGCCCCCGCCATGGTATAGGTTGAATATGAGTATCCTTGTCCTGCAAATGTTTCAGATTTCAGGTTTGCATGTGGCGATTTTTTGTTTTTTAATTTTGGATCCCCGGTTTGAAAATCTGAAGTGCATTATTGCTCAAAAGGTTTTAGATTTTGGATTTGGGGCTTTGGGATGCTGAGCCAGTAGTGGCAAAATAAGTAAAGATTTAAAAAAAAAAATAGTAGAAACTTGATAGGTTGAAGCAATAGTGTAGTTAAAACTACATTTAAAGAATATAACAAGGGTTGGGGCTGTAGCTCAGTGGTAAAGCCTTGCATGTGTGAGGCAGTAGGTTCATTCCTCAGCACCACATAAAATTAAAGATCCTGTGTGTTCATCTACAACCAAATATGTGTGTGTGTGTGTGTGTGTGTTTTAAAAATATAACGAATTATGGACTATGTGAATTTTTATTTAGGGTGAGTGGTCTGTCCTTGTCAGTGTTGAGAAGTTTGAGATAAGGAGGGCTCTTGTTTCCAGTTGCTAAAGCTATCTTAAGTACACTTCAGTTTAAAGTACACTTCAGTATTCCTAATTATGTAAACATTGCAGCTGAAGAAATATGGAAAGATTAGATTTTAACTAGTCTTTACTGTGAGCACACACGCTATCTTTATAACATTAGCATATCAGTCCAATAGTCTCATTCTTATTACTGAAAAAATAAGAATATATTACATAAAGAGCATGTACTAGACTGAGGTTGTAGTTCAGTGGTAGAGCGTTTGCCTGGCACAAGTGAGGCATTGGATTTGATCCTCAGCACTACATAAAATAAATAAAATAAAGGTATTGTGTCTAACTACAATTAAAACATTTTGTTTTAAAAAAGAGCATGTAATTTCTTATACTTACCGAATCCCAAAAATGTCTAATGAATTAAGTACTAAGAGTTTTAATTGTTTTGAATTAGTATTTTCAGACCAAATAAAAAGGAAAACTCCACATGAACTTGGATGGAAATGTGCTAGTAGACTTAGGGGAGAATGTAGTTGATTTAAACTATCAGCTACCATATTTTCTCTTTAAAACACACATGAACAATAAAAGCTATGGTATCATTTTCCCTTTTTCCTGGAAATTTTTTTCTAAGTAGAAATTATTTTTCCTTAAGGCTCAATAGAGTGCCTCTTTTCCTCCATGTTTTTCCCTCAGAGGCTTCTAAAATGTGGCTTCTTTGAAGAAGGCAAGATGTAAAATGTTGTCTTAGGTGCTTTAACCTTTAATATGTTAAAAGCTTTTACATATAAACATGGTTTTAGTTGTACAGCTATTGCCTGCCCCTGCTACATTGTACGTTGAGTCACCACTGTTCCTTAAAGAAGAGGATGAAAGACTATTATTGTATGGTGCTGCTTCTAAGATGAGGAGGACTAGATGCATTCTTAAAATTTAGCAAAAGGAACTGCAGGTATCATTAATCTCAGGGGCTCAGGGGTATTGGTATGTTGAGTTGGTGTTAGTTTTTTTGTGGTCCTAGGGATAGAAACCAGAGCCTTGCTCATGCAGGCAAGTACACTACCACCATGCCACATCCCTAGCACATCAAGGATTTGTTTGTTTTTAAATATTTTTTTAGATATTGATGGACTTTTATTTTATTCATTTATTTATATGTGATGCTAAGAATCGAACCCAGTACCTCACACATGCTAGGCAAGATCTCTACTACTGAGCCACAACCCCAGCCCCCAAGGATTAGTTTTTAATGGCCAGTTTGCTTTCAGGCTTTGAAATAATTATATTTATAGCAACTTTTTATTATCTACAATTACAATAAGAAATGGATTCAGAATTTATTATACTACGTTACTAAGTAGCTTTTTCTTGATTTATTAAATTTTGAAGTCTTTATGCTTTTAATGTAGAACATTTGCAGATATTTAGAATATACTCATTCTTTTATGTTGAGATTGCTGAAATAGAATCATGGCTTCTAATACCTGGTTGCTGGCTGTATGGTATGAGTAAAGAGCTGTGTCTCAGTGTACTTACTACTTCTCTTGCTCATATCTCAAGTGGGATGATGGAAAAAAATGCAGTATTCTGAGGTCTTTTCGAAGATGATTTGACATAATTTTGTTTTATTGAATTTACTATTTCTAGTATGTATCAGTCAAGGTAGTAGTTTTTCCCCCCTAAAAGCAGGAAGTTAACTTTTTTCATTAATTGTATTGCAGGGTTGGCTAGTGGATCTTCTCAACAAATTTGGCACTTTAAATGGGTTCCAGATACTGCATGATCGTTTTATTAATGGATCAGCATTAAATGTTCAAATAATTGCAGCCCTTATTAAGTAAGTTATATTTTAAGATGAATATTCAGTGTGACGCAGAAATTGTATTTTTATTGCTTGATTAAAAAATGGAGTTGTTCAAATGTGGGTTTTTCTTATGTTACTTGGATTTTTAAAAAATGTTATATACGTAGTCTTAGAATTTTATCTTAATAGATTATAAGGAATTAATACAGGAGTCTCGTCTTTTTTATTTCAGACCATTTGGACAATGCTATGAGTTTCTTACTCTTCATACAGTGAAAAAGTACTTTCTTCCAATAATAGAAATGGTTCCACAGTTTTTAGAAAACTTAACTGATGAAGAACTGAAAAAGGAAGCAAAGAACGAAGCCAAAAATGATGCCCTTTCAATGATTATTAAATCTTTGAAGAATTTAGCTTCAAGGGTTCCAGGACAAGAAGAAACTGTAAAAAACTTAGAAATATTTAGATTAAAAATGATACTTAGGTAAGTTATTTATCTCTTGAAGTAATCATGTGTGTGAATTTTGAGAATCATACTTATCGCTGAATTTCTCCTACAGATTATTGCAAATTTCTTCTTTCAATGGAAAGATGAATGCACTGAATGAAGTCAACAAGGTGATATCTAGTGTGTCATACTATACGCATCGGCATGGTAATCCTGAGGAGGAAGAGTGGCTCACAGCCGAACGAATGGCGGTAAGTCTTGTTCTTTTGTGTGTTCGGTGCTGAGATTGAACACAGGGCCTCAACATGTGCTGAGCAAGAACTCAACCACTGCATTATATCCACAGCCCTTTCTAAAAATTATTTTGAGTCTCAATAATTTACTTAGGCTGGCCTTGAATTTGTTGTTCTCTTCTTGCCTTAGCCTTCCAGATTGCTGGAATTAAAGGTATTTGCTACCAGACCAAGCATGATTCTTTTTTTAATAAACAAGAATCCACTTAAGATAAAATTAGTAATAGGAACTTTCTAAAGTAAACCCTAAAATTGGGAGGTGTTTTGATAGATGGATGTCTGATTTTGTGCATGTGATGTCCCTCTCAGCCTTGGGAAAGCAGGTGCCATGTCTGGCACAGAAAATAGCATTGAATGTATAGAAACTTTAGTGTTAATTTAACCTAGTCACATTTTTACTGTAGTTTAGGAAAATATCTATAATGGGTTAAAAATTGTTTTAACAGCCCTTTAACAGCTGAGAAGTGTAGTTCTATAGCACATTTTGGGCCTGACTACTACTTATTTTCAGTCAGCTGAATACTGTAAAGCCATGCGTTGTAGATTACTACCTTTTTTTTTTTTAAATCATGACCTGGTCCTTCATTGCTATGGATGCTGGATTTTTAAATAGAATGTCAATGAAGCAACCTAGCATAATGCTACTGGAACAGACAGTGGAAGGGGCAGACTTGATTCAGATTCTAATTCGAGCCACCTGCATACCCTTTTACTTTTCTGTAATAGGGTAATATATCCCCTCACTAGGTTCATTTAGAATATGACAGACCTGATCGATAAGCAGGTGCCATGTCTGGCACATGGTAATCAGTTTATAAAGTAAAAAATATATAAAGAGTGCCTTTTCACCCAAGATGAAAATAAAACTTCTTAAAAAAAAAATAAAGCCTGCATTTTGTAGTTTCTGCTTTTGAAGCACATTTTTAAATTTATTTAGGAATGGATACAGCAGAACAATATTTTATCCATAGTCTTGCGAGATAGTCTTCATCAACCACAGTATGTAGAGAAGCTGGAGAAGATTCTTCGTTTTGTCATCAAAGAAAAAGCTCTGACCTTGCAAGATCTTGATAATATCTGGGCAGCACAGGTAAGGAAATTTAGGGTGGGGGTTATTGTTTCTGAAAGAAGTTGCTTAAAATCTCAAATACAGCAGTCATGAATGGGACACAGGCTTGTGTTGTGTGACTTTTTGTACATTTAAATAGTTCCTACAGAAATCTTTCTAGAAAACTTTTAATAGCCATTAATATTTTAAAATGTAAAATATTCTATCAATTTGTATTTGGTAAAGTTTGGCATTTTGTAGGTGGTTTTAAATAAGATGCAAATAGTAAAGTAATAACATTATCTGGAAGAGCATAAGACAACTATAACTGATTACTTTGTAGATTTAGAAGGGGGCGGGAAAACTTCCAATATCAAGATAGTTATATCATTCAATTATTTACAAAGACCTGTAGTGATTATTCCTAAGGTCTTATAATTTATCAGGAGAATTGGAAAGTTTCAGAGATGTAAAAATGCATAAATCCTTCAATTATCTTAATGATAGATTTTTATTTGTAAGTCACTTTGGAAGCATTGTTGAGTGTTAGATGACAAAGCTTTGGGTTTTCTTAAGTCTGTAGAAATCAACAGAGTAGTTTTGCTTTTGAGTATTTTAGGTTCTGATTTTGGAATAGTATCATTAATGTGCCTTATTTTTTCCTATTTACAATATTATAATTGGTATGTTAAATTCAGTAAACTGTAATTGTCAAAGTACACGTTAACTGTGTGTATTCAGAAATTGAATTGCCAGATTTTAGACCTAAAGCATTTATGTTAGGAATTTTACATAACACAATTAAATGAAGGAGATGGAATAACTTGATAGTTACCAGCAGTTCATACTATTTTTCTATTGTTCACATTTTAATATGCTTGTGGTTTTATTTCTTACTAGGCGGGGAAACATGAAGCCATTGTAAAGAATGTACATGATCTATTGGCAAAATTAGCATGGGATTTTTCTCCTGAACAACTTGATCATCTTTTTGATTGCTTTAAGGTAATTGTTAACATATTACCACTTTATTTTAAATAGAATTGATTCATTAGATTGATATGTTGTTCTTAAATAAAAATACTTTCATAGAAATCTCATTAAACTGTCTCTGGTGTGAAGGACTTTGCCACTGTTTTCTTTTCCAATGAGGACTTCATGTTTTGCAATGGTAATCATAACTTACAAATAAGGAATGTCATTCTTTTTAAAACTCAGGTTATTATTTTGGGTTGTCCTCCCCTCATGGTGTATATTTTGGTAATAGGCTTAAGCAAACTATAGAGCTACAGGAAGGTTGATTACAGTAGAAAGGAAGGGTATGCAAATACCATGGTCCTGAGGACAAATGCCCAAGCTGCATGTGACTAAATGGAAATAGAATTCTTAAGGTAACCCAACACCCCTATAATCATATTTGCATCAGTGCCATCTTGTGCGTTTTAAGGCCATGTTGTGTAATAGTCTCTCATCAGTTGGTAGGGTTTGGTTTGTAAAATCCCAAGTGCTTAGTGAATTTGTTGAATAGAAGACCTGTCCGAGTGAGGTGGTGCACCCCTGTAATCCCAGAGGCTCAGGAGGCTGAGACAGGAGGATCACGAGTTCAAAGCCAGCCTCAACAAAAGTGAGGCTGTAAGCAACTCCATGAGACCTGTCTCTAAGTGAAATACAAAATAGGGCTGGGAATGTAGCTCAGTGGTAGAGTACTTGTATAACATGTGTGAGGCTCTGGGCTCAATCCTCAGCAGCACATAACAATAGATAATAAAATAAAGATATATATATCACTAGGTATGAAGCCTGGCAGTATGTATGTAAGCAGATTTCCCAGATGAATCCTAAGGATGTTAAAGTTGTAAATTAAAGCCTCATCCAAAAATCCACTTTGAAGGAATAAAGTATTGAGTGAATCTCTCATGCAGTTTTTAGTACCTTATTTTTATGTATTTCATACTTGTAGAGGTAAAACTTTATACATTTTCTCCTGTCCATTGAATTACATCAAGACTGCTGAGGAAAAACTGGAATTTGTTACCATGGGCACCCTACAGTTAATTTAGACTGTCATGGGTACCCTATAGTTAATTGCCATTCGTTTTTAATCTTGTGATGACTTCTAAAATGGTGGCACATGACCAGTGATGGCCATCATGGACTAAAGAGAGGAATTGGTTATTATTACATTCCCTGGATCCTCCTCAGGGTGGTCTAAATACAGTAAAGTCTAAATATAACAATCATGGTTTTTCCCTTGGCTAAAAAATTTTTATTTGGACGGGGGGGAAAGCATTTGTCATTTTGTAGCAAGCACATTTTGTTGCCCCTTTCCCCGGCCTTTTCTCTTTTTTTATGACGTTGATTAAATCTAGCAATTCTTATGGAATGTATCTCGAAAGTTTCTAGTACAGATGATTAAAGGAAGTGTGAAGTCTGGATCATTTTGTAGTTCTTCATAGATTGCAACCAAATGATCCAAACTTTCTTGGTTAGACTTTATAGGTCCTTGGCCCAGAGTCTGGTTTTTAAATGTTTGAGTTCTCAGAAAGTCTTTGTTCTTTAATACATCAGTTTACAGTTTCATCAAGGGTTTCATATCCTTGGCAGAACTTGTTTTTGATTATCTGTGTGTGAAAAGTTACCTTATGGTTATTAGTGTTTATGTCTTGGGTCGATAAAGAAATCAAGCATGTTTTCGGGTATTTTTGAGTTCTTCTCCTTATTTTTTTTGCTCAATGCCTGTTAAGTCTTTTTGTCTACCTTTTCCCCTATGGTGTTGTCTTTTTCTTACTGAATCATAGAAGTTTTTGGCATATTCTGAATGCTAGTTCTTGTCAGTTCAATAGTTAAAATTTCTCCCAGTTTGTGGTTGTCATTTTCAATCACCGTATGGTTTGTTTGGATGAACACATGTCCTTAATTTCTTCTTTTCATATTTAGTTATCTGAGTCCACATTTCTAAAAGATGAGCACATGAATACTTACAATGCCATTATCACCAAAAGAAATAACAATTTCTTTACATCATCAAGCAGTGTAAAATCTTACAGGTGTCTCACGTTATACTTGATTTTAGAAGTATGTTTGAGTCAGGATCCTAGTGTGGTATTTTTCTCTTCTTCTTTTTTAAAATTTTCTTATTTACAATATCTTTATTTTTTATTTTTATGTGGTGCTGAGAATCGAACTCAGTGCCTCACACATGCTAGGTGAGCATGCCACTACTTGAGCCACATCCCCAGCCCTTCTTCTTTTTTAATATTTATTTAGTTGTAGATGAACACACAGTATCTTTATTTTTATGTGGTGCTGAGGATCGAACCCAGTGCCTCACACATGTGAGGCAAGCACTTTACCAATGAGCTACAACCTCAGCCTGTGTGATATTTTTCTTTGTGAATAATTTAGACTTTGTCACAGACTCTTTTGTTTTCAAACATGTAATGCACATTGTTCTATCACCTTTTTGCATTCATTATGAAAATGTTGATATATGAATTTGTCTTTGCTCTCTTCTATAAAGTCACAAGTAGAGGGTCAAATCTTAATTCTCAACAGACTATCCGCCCCCCACCACTAGAGACACACACACACACGCAAGCAGTGTGGAAATAGTTATCACAGGAGGGTGGGGGTTGCTACTCATAGGACAGTCTCTACAACAAAGAAGTTTCCTGCTCAAAATGACAGTAATACTGAAGTTAGGAAACCCAAGGTAAGATGTTTAACTCTAAAAGGAAACTTTTTTCTATTTTCCTTTAATTTGACTCTGCTCCATGAATACTATTGTCGTCTTTCATATTATCACTTACATAATTCTGTGCTCATCTATGTTTTTTTTTTTTTTCCTGATGAATTCAGTTAACTTGATAACAGTGCATTAAAGAAGCAGCAACCAAATAGAAGTTGTTTTCACGTCACTGAAATTATTTTTCTAGGCCAGTTGGACGAATGCTAGTAAAAAGCAACGCGAAAAGCTGCTTGAGCTGATTCGACGTCTTGCAGAAGATGATAAAGATGGTGTGATGGCACACAAAGTGTTGAACCTTCTCTGGAATCTGGCCCACAGTGATGATGTGCCTGTAGATATCATGGACCTGGCCCTCAGTGCCCACATAAAAATATTGGATTATAGTTGCTCCCAGGTAAGGGTGTGCTGCTTTTCTCAATTTTTGTGGCCTTCTCTTTCACAGTTAGAATAGCTTAGCTGTAGAACAGTTCCAGTTTATTCTAACATTGTTATTTTTCAAATTATCTTCAGGAATTGACTTTGTTTGAATAAGTCTGCTTTTTTTTTTTTACTTAGGTATTTACATCAAGGTTTTGTGAATCATCTGATTCTCCTTGGGAGAAAGATAGTACAAACAAAAGACTATTTAATGGTAGTATTATTAAATGTACAATGCAGAAATACCAGTTTCAAATAGATCATAAGACATGCTGATTAGGGTCTTCAGAATTAAGAGAAATTAGGTTCTCTTTGCTCATAGGAGAGGTAAGAAAAAATTGATATAATTTCCTCAATAGTACAACATTTCATTTAGGGTATTATATGTTAATCTTCAATCCTGTGATATGGCAAAATCTCAAAACACTGGATAAGAGGCAATACCTTCTGGCAAACATATATTATACCACATTTGTTTAATAGTGCTTTACTTTTTTGGAGTTTTGGTAGTAAATGTGAAATTAAAACATAGTTTTTCAAAAAACATTAAACTCTTTACTACAATTACAGCATAATTGTAATGCTAATCAGACGAGAAAAACTTTTATAATTCTCTTAAGTGTGAAGGTAGAATTCTTCCAATTATAGTTCTATATAAAACATTGAAATTGTTTGTTTAAGGACCGTGACACACAAAAGATCCAGTGGATAGATCGCTTTATAGAAGAACTTCGCACAAATGACAAATGGGTTATTCCCGCACTGAAACAAATTAGAGAAATTTGTAGTTTGTTTGGTGAAGCACCTCAAAATTTGAGGTAAGACTTTTAAACCTAGCCAATTTTACTATATTTTTATGTATGTATTTTGTTGAATAGAAATAGCATAACAAATGGTAAAAAACAGATTTTAAAATTTTAGTGTGGCGACCTAAACTAAGAGGAGGCTTAGTTTGTCATATCTGCCTTCTTTTTTTATTGATGAGAAAGTGTAAGGCACAATTAATGGATAAATGTCAGAATCAAGCTGATAATATTGCCTTGTGGTTCTCTATTCAGAGGTATTTTATTTCCAGCAAGTAGGCCAGACAGTTTTATGGCATGTATTGTGTCTGTTGATCTCATTCTTCATTTGATCTTATCTTATCTTGCATTCATTGTTTGAATCACCATACTACTACCGAATAGTTTTCAATGTAAAACCTTTTTCTTTTTTAGTAAATTTTTAAAGTCAATTTCAAACATTAGACTTCATGGACATTTAAATAATGGAAGATAACAAAATATGATCTAAAATTTTTATTTTAGTGAAGTTTCCTTTTAGTAGCTTACTGTAATGATTTGTCTTTAAATTTTCTGATAATAGAATTGGAACTGATAATATTAAAAGAAAAATAATATGGACAGAAAGAGCTTAGTGTAAGGAATATTCACAATGGAATGTGAACCTTGTGTCAAACCAGTCATTTAAGCTTATGAACATTCTCTAAAGGATCTGTTTTTTTTTCTTTTTTGTACAACATGAAATAATGGAGTGGGGCATGCTGGTGCACAATTGTAATCCCAGCAACTGGGGAGACTCGGGTAGGAGGGACTGCAAGTTTGAGGCCATACTTAGCAATTTAGCAAGACCCTAAACAATTTACTGAGACACTATCTCAAAAATAAAAAGTGTTGAGAAAGTGGCTCAGTGGTAAAAGTGCTCTGGGTTAAATCCCTGGTACACCCCCCCCCCCCCCCCCCCGCCTCCAAAAAAAAAAGATGGTGCACACCTATAATCACAGCCATTCAGAAGGCTAAGGAAAGAAGATCACATGTTTGAAGCCAGCCTTGGCAACTTAGCTAGACCATCTCAAAATAAAAAGGACTTAGGGATGTTGCTCAGTTGCTTGAGGGGTAAATTGCCCCTGGGTTTAATCCCCAATACTGCTGGGGGATGGGGGGGGGGGAGTTAAATGATTGGCAAGATCTATTACAACTCTGAATTACTATGATTATGCCTAAATAGAAAAGGTCATATATATGTTAGCAGGTGAACTTTGTCTCATTTTTTTCCCCCTTCAATCTGGAAAAAAATAATAGGAAATTAGAAAAGCTAGAGGTATAAATTAGTGGGAAGAATTCAGACACTTATCTTACTAATAGTAATATTTTATTTGAAGAACGTTCTTCAAATGTTTGGCCCACCACATATATAGTTGTACATGTACATAGACAGTAGTTCCCAACTCTTCAAAGGACCGGTAGTTATCTTCACTAGATGAATAATAATGGCTATGAAAGTTGACTGGTTGCCTATGGCCAAGTTTGCCAACGAGTGTCACCAGAAAATGTCTTGGCCACAAACCGAGTATCCTAGTATGTACCTTGAGTGAGTAATAAACAAAATTTTTATGAAAATATTTCTTTGGTTAAATTCGTCACTAGCAGTTACAATGATAGTCTTGGAAGGAATGTTTCTGTTTTTATAATTCTGAAATAATCATGAAACCAGACGCATATACTTTAGTACTATTGTAGTATGGTACTAGAAATCAGTCATTGAACTAGACTCCCTGTGGGGTGAAGGTAGAGAATACTGATGCATGTTTTTTAGTTAAATTAGAATAATTTTTATTTTTTGAGGCATTGCTTTCTTTTAAATTGCTTAATATTTCTATTAAAGGAAGTAAATCGTCAAAAGTATAATTTTTAAAGGTTTTTAATTACTAGCTAAAAATTTAGATGTGTAAACTCTTGAACACAACAGAGTTTAATTGCCTAATTATATTGTGAAGTTCTTCTCGTTTCAGTCAAACTCAGCGAAGTCCCCATGTATTTTATCGCCATGATTTAATCAATCAACTCCAGCACAATCATGCCCTAGTTACTTTGGTAGCTGAAAATCTTGCAACTTACATGGAAAGCATGAGACTATATGCTAGAGGTATGTACTATAAGATAAATTATGGGAAATAACAGTGATTTCTTTCTTATATTAATTACATTAGAAATGACTGATCTATTTTAAATGATACATGGTAGTTGGCTTTTGAATCGTGTTCCTTTATGGACTTTTGATTACTTTCAGTGTCAAATCTTACACATCCTAAACTCCAGTCTAACATTTTGAGCCTGTCGACTCAGGGCCTGCTTTCTCCTCTTGTTGATTTCTTTATCTGTCCCTATCTGGCGCACACTGCTTCTCTGTACTACACTTGGCTGTTATCTTTGTAGGTATGTACTTGACTTCATTTTCAACCTTTGAATCTTTACTGCCACCACCTTTAGCTTTTCAAGAAAACTTGTTTTTTCTAAGTCTGGTTTTGCACATATTAGTTTTTTAATAATCCTAAGTCTGTTTTATAAGTGCTTCAGACTTTATGAATTCAGACTTCATGGGGAGAAACAGGAAGCTACAAGTACCTGGATGTTTACATTTGCTTTAAAAATGTGAAATTGTTTAAACATGTTGGAATGAAGTTTCCTATGGTTTCAACAGACCATTTTTAAGTGCTTGCCATATATGGAACTGTGTCAATGCTTTTTTTTTTTTCTTTTTTCTTTTTAATAGTTGTGTCAGGATTGTTTGTGTGCTAGAGTATAGATGAGTTAATACATATCTGCCCCCCACCATCACCTTATAGTTTGTTCCCAGAGCCATAGATAACTCTATATCATCGTTGTTAAAGACAGACTTGAACATAATATTTACTAAACATAGCACTCATTTAACATGTTATACTAGGACCTGGAGAAGCCAATAGTGTATGTGAAAAATAATTACATTTGCAATACTCATTATTTGAGAAGCAGAGTAGACTCAACATTGTTGAATAAAATTCCATAGTACTTATAAATCACCAGACTTTTGCTTAACCCTTACAATTCAGATAAACACAAAGGAAGAATTAAGCAATTCTTCAGATGGCCCTACTGACTTTGTTGCCTCTGTTCTTCCTTTTTTCTCTCTTTGGATCATTTCCAGATGGTAGAACTGGACAAGCAGTCTAAGAGTTAGGCAGGTGATGGGCATCAGACAGTGACCTTTTATCATTTCTGTCCTGTGTTCCTTATAAGCAGCAGGCTAGAACAGTGAAGGCAGTATAGGCGTGCAAACGTGTGATACACGTTCTATACCAAAGACAGCCAAAATCGTGAGAGAAACTAGGTTGAGTGCAGTATACACACTACGCAAATACCCATACTTTTGTGCTCACATTAACATAACTCAGACTTTTGATTACGACCTCATTTCTTTGTGGTACAAAGCCTTCACAGTTGCCAATGCAGCCTGTCCCTCGTAGTTGGGGCCATATAAATGAATGTTTTAGTGCTATTATTTACTTTATTTGTACTTTTATTGTCCAGAGTGGAGGAATCTACTATTGGGTACTCAGGAAGTGCATGTGCACTTCAGACTCATTATCAAATTTTCATAAGTTACTGCCTCGGGGCTGGGGTTGTGGCTCAGTGGTAGAGTGTTTGCCTAGCATGCACGAGGCACTGGGTTCGATCCTCAGCACCACATAAATGTAAAATAAAGATATTGTACCATCTAAAATTTAAAAATAAATATTTAAAAAAAAATAAGTTACTGCCTCATCTCAATTTCAGGGCCATAAGAATTTTTACATTCTTTAATTTCCCCTCCTTTTGCTGTTTGTATCTCCACAAAGCAAGAGATGTGAATCTGCATGATCAGATTGTCTAAGTTTGAAACATTGACCTAAATGTATTGCTCTACAACCTTAGTAACTTATTTATGTTAAAGCAATGTATGGCCCACAGTAAGCACTCGATTTTTTTTTTTTGTAAATTTTTAATTTTTTATTATTAACCTTTTTATCTAAATTCATGGACCATCTCATACCTTCTGTTTCTCCTAACTCACCTTGACACCATTTCTTCCTCTAATTTATAATACTGTTCTTCTAATGAATAATGATTAGCATGTTAGTATGGGGGAATAATTTTTAACACTAGTGAAATCCTATTCAAATTTTCACACCATTAAGTCATTTCTGTGGTAACCTTGTCTACCAAGATTTCTGAATTTGCAGTTCTGTGGTAAATTATGGGTTTTTTTTTGTCCTCTGCATAATATAAGAGTGGTATGAATTTCATTAGGTATGAGATAGACACATTATTCAGCCGGATAACATCAGACTTGCACAGTCACTGATATTCTTAATTTTAGATAACCATTTCACTAGTATTAAGTATTCTGCCCATATTTCATCTCCACTAACATCTTCACATTTGGGGAAAGAACATTTCCTAGGCGCGGTCACCTAATTCTACCTCATATCTAGATAGAATTTAATGACTTACCTTTGCTGTAGATCACATTTTTGCCTTCTGTTTTCTAAGGACTGCCACTTCTATTACCCATTCCCAGCCTCTTATATATCCAACTCTGACAGTTTATAGCAACATTTTTCTACCTAAAAGGAGGAGGAAAGGGGCAGGACATGGTGGTACACACCTGCAATTACAGTGACTTAGAAAGTTGAGGCAGGAGAATCGCAAGTTTAAGGCGAGCGTCAACAACTTATTGAGGCTCTAAGCAACTTAGTGAGACCCTGTGTCAGAAAGGGCTGAGGATGCTTAGTGGTTAAGTGCCCCTGGGTTTAATCCCTGGTACCAAAAAAGAAAAAGGTGGGCAGTGGGATTCTTCCTAAGTGGCATTAACTACTATTGCTCTGTCAGGATGCCGATACTGGGCTGAAACATTCCTACCCATCAGCCATGAAGTACTAGGTCTGTGTGGCTTCTTGTGATTTTAAAAAATGAACCATTATTAGCCATTTTGTGAACAGTAGACATCTCTCTGGAGAAATAGCTATTTCAAGGTCTGGAGCAGAGATAATATAAGGTGATCTTTCAAGATCTTATTCCAGAAAGCAAGAAAGTACTCAAGACACAAGTCAAAAGGACAGAGTGGTTGGCTTTTGCTGACTAAAACTTGAGTCAAAATAATGAAAATAATTAAATCCATTTGATAAAATGTGAATGTGTTGGCATAAAGGAAAATATGAACTAATAAATGCAAAACATAATGCATGTAAACCAAGGGATGAGGGGTTTAAATTTTAGAATGTTGGAATAAGCTGCCTGGCAGACCTTCTTAACAAAACTGCCAATTAATTGGGGGAACACAGAAAAATCACTTAAAGTGTCTAGAAATAGTCATCAGGGGGTTATAGCAAATGGAGAAATATGTACTCAAGAAAATCTATTTAAGGAGAGGAAAAAAGCAAGTCTAGTATGTGAACCACACTTGCTCATTTTTCCCCACACCTGCTCCTGTAGGGCTCCAGTTTTACCTGGGGAAGCTGCAGGCTACTGATGTTTCTTACCCTGTTCAGCTCCGTGTGGCAGAAGCTCCATTCCTGACAGATCTGTTCAGGAATGAAGTTCTTTTACCCTGTGCAGTGTCCACTAACAATGTGAAACCTTATTCCAGGGATTATAGGCTTAGAAAACTTGGGTCCATCCCTACTTACTCCTTGGGTGAAAGTTTCATGTGAGAAGGGACAATCTGAGAAAATCAATGGATTCCCCTTTACCCCACACCAGCACCTGCTCATAAATCAGGGATATCATTCTGGGAAAAGCTGGTTGCTATCCTACGTATAGTGGCACAGGTGTTCTGCCCAGACGAAGAGAGAAGCTGTGAAGATGAAAAGCTCAGCAGTTAGATTTGAAGGGTTGACTGTTTAGTCCAGAGCATGCCATGTCTAATGAAAAAAGTTGAGATTTCTTGAAGAACAGTTAATTGTGATTGTTGTTCTCTTGTACAAGCAAAACTTAGGAGAGCAACCAAAAGTTTAGATCTAGATAAAGAGAAAGGCTAGATATTGAGATCACAGTTCACTCAGAGGGACAGAAATGCTGTGTACCCTAGGCTTCATTCACCCAAAAGCAATCAGAGCAGAACGTGGGGCAGATTAAAAATAGTCCCCCCAAGCTGTACCAGGATTCATTAGCAAATGGTAAAGGCCTAAAGGGCACAGAAAACTCATATGCAACTCCTGACCGAACAGAACACTGGATGAACAATAAGATAGCCTGACTCAGGAAGAACTCCTAGGAAGCCAAGCTTCAAAATTGCATGTATTCCCAGCAGTCTGGAATAACTCCCTCTTTTCTGGAACAATTGAAAAGGGAGCATCCAAGTTACTAGGACCAAAAAAAAGTAATAACTGTAATAATAGCCTCTGAGTCTCACATATACCCAGTGGTTATGGATAATAATCTAGTGAAGGGGTCTCAAGTTCAAGTTTGACCAATAAAGGGTTATACTGACCCAGGAGCGACCCCTACATAGCCACGGTAAAAGATAAAAACAAGGGGAAAACCTGTGAGCGGAGCTGTCAGTGGCTGAGCACCATGACTTCCGATAACCCAGTAAACAGTATCCAAGTTGCTGCAATATATTTCTAAAACATCTTCATCTCAATGAAAAATGAGGCTTCTAAACACAGAAAGATGTGGCCCAGCAGAAACTGCCTTGGAAGGGGCCCAGATGGTAGACTTTGTAAAAGACTAAAAAGTACAAAGATGCCCAGAAAACTGAAGGAAACCATGTCTAAACAATTAAAGTAGTAGTGAGGTGCAAGCCTGTAATCCCAGCTATTCTGGAGGCTGAGGCAGGAGGATGGTAAGTTCAAAGCCAGCCTCAGCAACTTAGCGAGACCTTGTCTCTACATAAAATGTTAAAGAGGCATGGGGTGGGGGAGGCTATAGATGTGGCTTAGTGGTTAAGCACTCCTGGGTTCAAGCTCCAGTACAAAAAAAAAGTAATAATGACAATGTCAGAATATCAAAGAAATTATTTTAAATAATAAAGGGAAAAAGGCAACATGTGAATTCTTCGCTTTAAAAATATAACCATAAGCATTAAACAGATTTGAGCTGGCAAAAGAATGAATCAGTGAACTCAAATCAATTGGGATTATATAAAATAAAAAACAGAAGAAAAAGGATCAACAGAATCTCAGGAAGGTATGAGACACAAGCACATCAGCATACATCTAATGGGAATATCAGAAGATAGGTAAGAGAAAAGGGAACAAAAAAAAGATGTAACCATTGAAAACCTCCCAAATTTGGTGAAAGACCCTACCCTATAAGTCCAAGAAAATAGAATTCCAAGTAAGAAAAATACAGAGAGGCCCAATCTTGGATATGATAGATAAAATATTTTCCTCCTCACAGGAAACCCTAGTAACAATTAACAGCTGACTTCTTGTCTGAAACATCAGAGGCCAGAAGGCAATTGGACAGCAGGTTCGAAGTGCCAGTGTTGAGGGATGGACACAACCATCAGGACTCTTGCATTCAGTAAAAGTGAAGGCCAAAGAGAGAATTCATTATTGTCAGACTTGCAAGAAATCCTAAAGGAAGTAGTTAAGTGAAAAGCAAGTGACAGCAATGACTCAAAATCTTCAGGAAAAAAGGAAGAGGAACACTGTGAATTAACTCATTGTAATGGTTATCTATAGAACGCTCCACCCAATGATAGTAGAAACTACCAGTATTATGTAATCATCTCAGTAGATGCAGAAAACACATTTAATAAAATCCTGTGACCCTCTTATTATAAAAATGATCAATAAACCAGGAACACAAAGCAACTCAACACACAGTAGTGTACTACTTCATGCTGAAAGACTGGTTACTTTCCCCCTAGAATTGGGAGTGAGAAGAGTTTCTATATTCTAGCTGCTTCTGTTGAACACTCTATTTGACATTTTACGCAGGCTAACTAGGTACCCCTGCCACCAAAATGTAAAAAGCTTCTAGATTGAAATGGATAAAGTAAAAGACTATATATGTTTATAATACCATAGGATATGAGTAAATGTGTTCAACTGCATTACAGGAAACAAAATTAATAAACATTAGGAGTGAAAAACCTGAAAATGAAATAATGAAACAGTTTTAATTACAGTAGCATCAAAAAATAATGAGAAATAAACGAGAGGACAGGAAGTTACAAAACTTTGTGATTATTTAGGTCTCTTTTTTTCAAAGCCATCCTGTATTCATGGCGTGGAGAACTTTAATATTGTTGAGGTAATGCTGTGGTTTGAATGTGTCACCCAAAGTCCATGTATTGGAAAATCCAACAGTGTGGGGAGCTGGGACCCAAGAAAAGGTGATTAGATCATGTAAACCGATGTCCTCATCAAGAAAGCAAGTTGGATGTTGCGAGAATGTGCTTGTTTGAGAGCTAGTTTGTCACACACCTGTAATCCCAGCGGCTTGGGAAGTTGAGGCAGGAGAATTGCCAGAAGCCAGCCTTAGCAACTGCTAAGCACTAAGCAACTCAGTGACCCTGTCTCTAAATCAAAAATACAAAGTAGGGCTGGGGATGTGGCTCAGTGGTAGAGTTCAATACCTGGTACAAAAAAAAAAAAAAAAAAAATCAACAAAAAAACCCTCTTGTTTGGTCCCTCGTGCTCTTTTTTGGCCCTCCTACCTATCACCATAAGATGACCCAGCAAGAAGGTCCTCACCAGCTGTGGATACTTCACATCCCAGCCTCCAGAACTGTAATTAACTCCCTGTTCTCTCTAAATCACCCAGTCTCAAGTATTCTGTCATAGCAGCGTGAAATGGAATAAAGGATGACAATAGTCCCCAAGATGATCTGCAGATTTAGTATGATCCCTATAAAAATTGCAGCCTGCTTTATTTTCTTGCAGAAATTGACAAAGCTGATTCTAAACACAGAGGGCTCAAATAAAACAAATTTCAAAACCGAAGTTAGCAGACTCTAACCACCTGGTTTCAAAACGTACTGCAAAGCAACAATAAGACATTGTGGTGCTGGCACTAAGATAAACGTATCTGTCAGTGAAGTATAATTGACATTCCAGAAATAAACCCTCACATTTATGATTAAGTTTTACAAGGGTGCTAAACCTAACAGTGGAAAATGAACAGCCTCCCCCCCCCCCCCTTTTTTTTTACAAAGGTTTTTGGAACAATTGGATATTCACATCTAAAAGACTGTAGTTGGGTCTTTTTGCCTCATACCATATGTTAAAAATTAATTCAAAATTAATCCTAGACCCAAAAATAACAGCTAAAGGTATAGTGCTATTAGAAGAAATAGTTATTATGCATTTATATGACCTTGGGTTAGGGAAAGCAAAGTGATTCAGCCGAAAAAAGCAAAAAGGAAGGGTGGTAAACTGAACTACATGAGTTTCTCAAAATTACCTGCTACAAGTGAAAGCAGCATCAAGAAAATGAAGAGACATGTGAGGAAAAATAGGAGACAGTATTTACCAATCATGTCTAGTGAGGGACTTGTATCTTGATTATATACAGAACTTTTACTACGTGACAATTAAAGGACAACCTAATTATTAAAAAGTGGGCAAAGGATCTGAATAGAGAAGTAGTTTAGTATCATCAGTTATTCAGGACATGCAAATCAAAACCATACTAATATAAGCTGTTTTGCCCCTACTAGAATGACAAGATAGCAGCAAGTGTTGGTGAGGATGCAGAGAAATTGAAGGCTTCATACATAGCTTGTGGAGTCGCAAAGTTGTGCAGCCACCTTGTTAAACATGTTGGCAGTTGCTCAAAATGTTAAAGCTTATGATCTGTTTCCAGTTATATACTCAAGTGAGATGGTAACAAATTCATGCAAATGTGTGTACGTGAATGTTCGTAGCAATATTATTCATAATAGCCAAAAAGTGGAAACCCCCAAAGTGTCTAATGTTTGATGAATGAATAAATACAATGTATATATACTATTCAGCATTTAAAAAGAATATATGATACAACATGTATGAACTTTGAAAACATGTCAAGTGGACAAAAGCCAATGAGAAAACACTAGGTGTTGCATTGATTACTTTTGTATGAAATGTTTCAAATAGACAAAGGGTTGGGAGGTAGGTAAAAATGGGCAGATAGTGATGGTGAATATACAGCTCAAAAAATTGAATCGTATGCTTTAAATTGGTGGATTTTTATGGTATTTGAGTCACATTTCAATAAATGTTAACTAATTAAAGTTCTCTTTCATGAGTTCTGAAATGGGTCCTAGACAACTTGCTATTTATGAGGACAAGAGACAATTTATATTGTCTCAGCCATGATTCACCACTGTTTCCCACCGATTTTCAAAGACACCTGACTTAATTTGATCTCATGTCATTACTCCTCCCGTTTTCAGTGGGTTATCCGCCACCTCTGGCAACATGTCAAAAATGGATCATCCTCCTTATTTGACTATTAATGAATCAAGGTATTTGCATCAGAATGTTTACAACAAAATCAACCAGATTGTGTTTTTGTTTACGTTGTCTGGAAGCTTCTCTGTAGTGAGAAGGCGTCTTCATCCTTCTTAATTAGCACAGTGGGACCTTCTTACTTCTTGATTATTGTTTAGCTTTCATTGACTCTTGAATTCTATCCTTTGTCTATGGTTGGTAATTAAATTTAGAAGAGCAGAGGTTGGTTGCTAAAGCAAATTAGTAAAAATGATGACTTTGCAGTGGAGAAACCTAGTAGAAACCATTTTGACCATGTAGCGAAAGGTAGCTTGGTTAAGTGTTGCCACAAGTGACAGGATGTGCCTTAGTGTTACTTTCGTGGGGTGACCTCTTTTTGATAGTTCTTAACTTTGGGTAGAAGCAAATCTATCTTTGTGGGTGGAGGCCAGAAATGCTACTAAACATTTTATTGTGCATAGGACAGTCCCATACAACAAAGTGTCCAGCCTAAAATATCAATAGTGTGCAGTTGAGAAACCTAGATGATAGGTTCAGTTCCTTGTTATTTGGAAGAGCTGAGGTATTTTGGAGTAAAAGGACAGGTCTCCAGTTCACTGTCAAATAGTTTAGTACACATGTTGAGTATACATGGCACCTAATGAAGCAAATGGAGCAAAATATAAATAATAGGTGAATACGGTTACAGATTATAAGGAAATTCTTATATTTCTAAAACTTGCTTGAAATTATTAAAAAGTTTACCCTTAAAAACAGTACCTGCCAAAAATACAACTGTTCATGAATTCCGAATATTAGGTGGTGGGGGAAGGTATTTAAATTGGTGGATTTTTGAAATCCAGCATTTGTCAGAGTACTTCTCAGTCTAGTGCTGTAAAAAGAAAATTTTTATGTGACAGAATAGGATTTGATTTTCTATCCATTTTCTTGACATAGTGCTTTAAGTTCTGAGCCCTAATGAAATTGACTTTTCTGGAATTAGATAACACGTATTTAGGACTGTTGGCAGCTAATAATATTTTCGCAGGTAGAAAGCAGTCATAATACATGGAGCTTCTTCATCACCAAAGCGTCAAAAACAATATTTCCACAACATTGTAAATGTCCTGTTATTACAGCACATCCAGCTGTTTAGTTTCGAGAAGAAACTTCACTCTCTTTGAAGACATTGATTACCTATACTATTTCCAAAGGGCACCATGCATTTGGAATTCTTTGGCAGTACTGCACGCATACTCTGAAGTCCAGAATCTAGTATAGCCATATCTGTATTTAATGTTAAAGGGAAGCGACATCCATGACATGGTATTGGTGGTATGATACGTTGGTCATGTAGTGTAGCATTTTGTGTTACCCTGTCCTTCCAATTATAAATTAGTAATATGATTTGTTTATTATACTGAAGTTTTTCTTTTTTTTTCTGCAAAGACAGATTTCAGTATAATGGGTACTAAATTGAATAAAAAATATATTTTGTCTTGGTTGCCTGTTTTTACGTACCCCTCAGATGAGTGTTAGCCTCCAATAAATTGCTTCATTGTATAGTTTAAGGGTTATGCTGAAGAATTCCTGGTATTAACAGATCCTTATCTCTCTTGATCATGTAAAAGGAATGGAAAGTTTCTCTTTCATGGGGACAAAAAAAGGAGATGTTTAATACTCAAAACTACCACTTATAAGTAGATTTCAAGTTGCTTTCTAATGTTAAAAGATTAATGAGTTTTTTTAATTGAAAATTTCTTTGATAGAAATAATTGATATGAGTATCCATGTGTATAATGCATGATTTTTCTTAATTTGCAGACCATGAAGACTATGACCCACAAACTGTGAGGCTGGGAAGTAGATATAGTCATGTTCAAGAAGTCCAAGAACGGCTTAACTTCCTTAGGTTTGTTTTATATAATTCCATTGTTTTCTAAGACATAGAAAAGGAATGTAGAGGGAATATGCTGTACAGCTACATCTTCATTGGGTGGTCTTTTCCCCTTACCACTTTTTTTTTTTAATTGTGAAAATCATTGCCTAAAAGACATACAACATCTCCTTATTTTTGTTACTGAATACTCTAAAATTAATGGCTGAGTTGTGACTTTCTTGCAGTATTTAAAGAAAACACATTTTAAGCTTTTTAGAGTAGACTTCTCATATTCATTGTGAGAATTATTTTTAAAGCATAGATTTCCATATTTTCACACAACTGGACAGAGAACCACACCTATCTCCGTGATATTATAGACACCAAGAAAGTTGAGACAAAAGGTTGCTGGGCCAGCGCCTAAGAAAAGTGGTTTTAGTCCTTTAGTGCCTTGTTTATCTTGACAATGCCTGGCAAGGGCAATTTGGGGTCACATTAGAAACATGATTTCTAATTAGGATGAGGAAAATAAGGTTTATTCCACTAAGTGAAATGCCCAAAACTGTATTTTCTTGGTGATTGAGCTTTTAATGATTATACATTTGAAAATTTGAAAAAAATCAAAAATATCTTTATGGTTAAAATTTTTGATGTATCTTAAAGGATTAAATAAAACACATTATATAGCAGAATTTTTTTCTTATAATAAGTGTGCTAAAAATGCCCAAATTATGTACTTTAGAAAATCTATCACATTTATTATTTTGTTAAAAGTTCTAAAGAGAGTATCTTCCTGGGGTTTGTTAATTAGGGACTTCTATTTATTGAACTTTGTTTCTTTATTTTTAAGTAATTAGAATGATTTTGACTTAAGAAAAACTCAACCAGATTTTAAATTTGGCATTTGTTTAATGTGAAGTAGTTTTACGGGGAGTTTTTAAATTTGTTTTTTGACCACTCACATAGAGGTGTCTGCTTCCCAGGTTTAGAATCACTGCAGTAGTGAGTTGTCATTAATGATTGGTGTATCTTGTATCCCTTTGGCTTATTAGAACAGAAAAGCAGTTGCAAGCCCTGTTTTCTCTAATTAAAGATCAAGATCAGGGGGACATATTGTGACCCCTACTTATTAGTTCTTACCTGTGTGACTTGTAACAACAGATTTAAAGCAAAGGAACCAAATTAATGGCTGCTGTGTATTTGGCCTGTGTTAAACACCTTACAACTCATAGCATAGTGTGAGGGTAGGTGATATCCGGAAGAAAACAAGATTCAAATGACTTAGAGTAGCTTTTTTGAAATCACATAGACAGTATGGGATAGAATTACACTTCTCCACAGGTCTGTGTTCTTCCTATTAGATGAGTAATTTTTCAGACTTGGAGTTTTAGGACTTCTGAGTAGATTCCGTGAAAATTTTTTAAAATAAGCAGAGAGAAGTTTCAACCCCATTTCTCATTCCTTTCTTTACCTCTCCTAAGAATTGGAGCAGCTCTGCTTTTGTATCAGATTTCTAAAAGTTATTTTCACTTGAAAAAAGGTTTCTGCTGTTGTCTTTAGAAAACAAAATTAAATAAACTTTGAAAGCAATTGTGTTTTTTCCACATTGGACCTCCATTTTTTTGATCTATAAAGTAGAGGTTGTCAGGGTTAGGTAGAAGTGTGTTCTGTGAAAATATCAAAAGCCTTAATTTGAGATCCAAAAATGATTTGAAAAGGAAAAGGAACCTCCTAACATTTAAGTAAATGCACTTACTCTCATTGGGCATGTGGCTGCCATTATGGTGTTAGCTAAAAATTATTATGTTACATTACTCAGAATAAAGTGAGGTGTTCCCTGTCTCATACACATGGCAGAACAGGGTGGGTTAATGGATGCCAAAGGAAATTAGAAAGCTTTACCAAAAAGGACTATTTATAGCAGAATTCACCTTGGTTACTGTCTGTTCTTAATGACCAATCCAATAGTCAGAAAACTAAAAGACCCTAGAGAGCACCACCAAATGATTGATAGGCATCCTATTGATTATTGACCATTGTTTAAGTCATACATGTTATTGGGTTCAGTGTGATCAAGTAAAAAATGATGGCTACTAGGTCATCAGAAAGTATTAAAATGGAAGTAATTTTGACCCATAAATATTAATGAGCTATGAATATCTCATTTCCCAGTGATGCCATTTAAACAATGCCAAATCTTCATTATTTTAAACTCAAATTATTGATTGAATATACTTCGAAAATGGCTGGTTTCACAGACTGACCTATTTGAATTCAAGGAATGAATGTTTTATTTATAATCATTTAGTGAAGTTCCATAGGGCTTATACTGGGTGCCTTGTACAGGCGTGTTGAATGAATTCCTATCTAGTATTTTTTTTTTTTTTTAGTACTAGATAAAAGTTGAGAAATAGGTTCCTGTGAAAGAACTGACATCTTTTTATCTGTAGTTAAAAAAAAATAATTGTGATAAATGTATTATTTCATACATATACGGATAGATTGCCTTTCAGGATAAAAATTATGTAAATCTAATTGCCAATTTTTTATGTTTTTCCAAGATTTTTATTGAAGGATGGCCAACTGTGGCTATGTGCTCCTCAGGCAAAACAAATATGGAAATGCTTAGCTGAGAATGCAGTTTACCTTTGTGATCGTGAAGCCTGTTTTAAGTGGTATTCCAAATTGATGGGGGATGAACCAGACTTAGATCCTGATATTAATAAGGACTTCTTTGAAAGTAATGTGCTTCAGCTTGATCCTTCCCTATTAACTGAAAATGGAATGAAATGTTTTGAGCGATTCTTCAAAGCTGTGAATTGTCGAGAAGGAAAACTAGTAGCAAAAAGGAGAGCCTATATGATGGATGATTTGGAGTTGATAGGATTAGACTATCTTTGGAGGGTAAGTCAAAAGTAGGAACTCTGTAAACATTATCTGTAGGAATTATAAAGTTACATATAGATATGTATGTATTCTGCTCTGATGTATAGCCCAGGCTTCTGGGATGGTAGTGGTTCATCTTGATCTTACTGTATCTTTTGTCATTTGAGAGTTTTTTTCTGTATTCTTTCTTTCCATCTCCCTCATTCTGCCACTGGTGTTCCTGTTGTCTGGCTTGAAATTTCGTGTTTGTTTATGTGTAGGAGTATGCTAACCATACAAATCTTTAATGAATTTCCCCATGGAAGTTAATCCGCTCCACCCCAGTTTCATTCATTGTAGATCTTCCTTCGTTATTAATTTTAGTTCATTGTATGTTTGACACTAAAACAGAGGACAGAAAAGAAGACTTTATTTATAGACAGGATTATGAGTGTGTACTTTATGGGCACTGTTAAACTTATATTGGTAAATAGTTAGGGAAGTATAATATCTATTTAAGGCTAATCTTTCCATCTTTTATAGCATTTATATATTATTCTTATCTTTAAAAAGCTGACCTATTGCCAGGTACAGTGGTACACACTTAATAATCCTAGCAACTGGGAGGCAAGACAATCATAAGTTCAACATGAGATCCTGTTTCAAAATTAAAACAAAAAGAGCTTGGGATGTAGTTCAATTAGAGTTTCTGGGTTGAATCCCCAGTATCATACACAAAAAAAATACATAAATTGGGGACGGGGTTGTGGCTTAGCGGTAGAGTGCTCACCTAGCACGTGCAAGGCCCTGGGTTCGATCCTTACATAAAAATAAATAAATAAAATCATGGTATTATGTCCAACTACAACTAAAAAATAAAATTTAAAAAAAGCTAAGAAAAAAAAAACTAAATCTGACCTGTTACACAGCACTTTATATCGTTTTCTTAGAACATTATTTCATAGAAATCTAAACCATAGGTAGACGAAAATGTTTAGTGTGGTATACGAGTATTTAAAACATTTTTAAGAAAGTGTTCTCAGCTTTTTTGTAGCAGCAGAAAAGGTTAGTCGGGATCCTTAGCACACACTAAAATTTAACAGCGGAAATGGATTTTAAAAATCAAAATTCACGTAATAATCCAAAATGTAAATCTAATCAAACAAAGAAATCCTGTGGGTTTTGTTGTTGTTTGGTGTCCCCAAGCCTCTTAGAGTGGTCAGCACTGAAACACCTCCTTTAAGCCCTCTTAGATTCTGAACATAGTTTGAAAACCACTAATGTAATTAGATGGGTGATAAAGCTTTCTAGAATCTGGGAGTGGAAGGAGAGTATGCTAAACTATTTCACTATTCTCTTCCTTCCTTTCAACTAATTTGAATTCCTCCTGTAATGCCTTACGACTTGGTTAATAAGATGTTAAAATTATAGGGTTAAATAATAATGGTCAAAGATTATTTTATCTTAAGTAAAATGTCTCATTCTTAAATAGTTTTTTTTATTCAAAGACTAAAATTTTTCATTTATTCTTTTGGTCTATTTCTACCAGTTTCACTTGATTATTAAAGTCAGATTATAATTAAATATTAATTTTTGAAGAGTATATTAAAAATAATTGAGCATATGATCAACTAAACATGTCTTGAGAATTAACATTTCAATCTTTTTGAACCTAGGTTGTGATTCAGAGTAATGATGATATTGCCAGCAGAGCTATAGATCTATTGAAAGAGATATACACAAACCTTGGTCCAAGGCTACAAGTTAATCAGGTAAGAATCTGTGTGCTTAAAACATCCACATACACCAAACACAGTGGCACATGATTGTAATCCCAGCCATTTGAGAAGCCGAAGCAGGAGGATTGCAAGTTCCAGATCAACTTGGGCAACGTAGTGAGACCCTTTCTCAACTGCTGTGCATGGCCAAGGCCCTGGGTTCAATCCCCAGTACCACAAGCAAAATAAATAAATAAAACCAATTCCCACATTAATTAGAGTACCAGTTGGTAACACTTGGCACTCTGTGTCCTTTAAGAATTTTATTCTTTCTTTTTTTAGTTACAGTTGGACACAATAGTTTTATTTATTTTTATGTGGTGCTGAGGCTTGAACCCAGCACCTCGCACATGCTAAGCGAATGCTCTACCACCGAGCCCCAGCCCCAAGAATTTTATTCTTTTATTCAGGATTAAGAGCTGGAACAAAACAATTTCTAGTTATCAAAAATATTGGTAAAAAGTTCATATTTCTGTTAAACAAAATATCATATAAGTGAATCTTGACATATATGGCTGGCTTAATTTGTTTGAATATGATTATTAATCATCTGTTGAAATGGCAAAGAGATTTACTGAATTTGTTTTGATACTAGTACCTAATCTTTTAAAGTTCATTTTGGAAACCTGCTTTATCCTAGTAATTTCCATTAACACTAGCTTCCTTAAAAAAGACAGAAAAGAAAAACCTTGATGTGTTTTTTTTATTACTATAGACCGAGTCTCATTGAGAGCTACCTTTAAATTAGCCATTGTCATCTCTGTTTAAGTTAATGTTATATGTTTAATTTTTCCATCTTAGAGCAACTTGAACTATCTTTATTTGGCCTGTTATTTGTAGGTGGTGATCCACGAAGACTTCATTCAGTCTTGCTTTGATCGCTTGAAAGCTTCTTATGACACGTTGTGTGTTTTGGACGGTGACAAAGACAGTATTAATTGTGCAAGACAAGAAGCAGTTCGAATGGTTCGAGTATTAACTGTTTTAAGAGAATATATAAATGAATGTGACAGTGATTATCATGAGGAAAGAACAATTCTGCCTATGTCAAGGTTTGTGAATAACTGATCAACTAGTGCTAATTCTTAATTATTGGGTATTTTCCTAATCATATGATTGAAAAAGACGATACAGGTAAAAAGAGTGAGGAAATCTTTTTACAAAATATTAGTGTCTTGCCCATTAAAAACATTATTTGTGCCAGGTGTGATGATGCATACCTATAGTCCCAGCAACTCGGGAAGCTAGTGCAGGAGAATCCTGAATTCAAGACCAACCTGGGCAACATAGCAAAACATAGAAAAACTGAGTTATTTGTATCATACAGAATGTTTGCAATAGTGGCCTTTTTAACTGTTAAAAATAATAGCTTAGTCAGATTGGGGAGTAATTAGAACTTTTTAAAGCTGCCATTATAGATAGCTAATATAAGAAGAAATATAATATTTTCAGCACCTGGGGTTGTGTCTCAGTGGCCGAGCACTTGCGTAGCATATGTGAGGCACTGGGTTTGATTCTCAGCGCCACATATAAATAAATAAAGGTCCATTGACAACTAAAATATATTTTTTAAAAAAAATGAAAAAAGATTTTCATATGGGCTAAGTAACATTTTTCTTAAGGTTTCATCATTTAGTAATTTAAATGCCATTTATATAAAGTGTCATCTTTTTTTGCCTTTTAAGAATTAGATAAAATTACTCCTTTAGTATGATTTGTATTTTGTATCTTAACTAAAAGAAGGTAATATGCTAACATAAATATCATTTTTGGGTGAATTTTCATATTTAGAGTTTTTCAGGGAAAATATATATTAGCATTTTTGTTGATGTTCTCAAGGTAACGTTTACATTTCACATTTACAAAGTCTTAATTGGCTTTTATAGCATAAAAATAAGTGAATTTTTCTGTCACTGTCTTAATTTCCTTGAGTCATATCCATCATTTTCAGCAGCTGTAGTAGAAAATTAACAAACATGTTGTGTTTTGAAGTTACTTGTAGTTAAAATGAGCGATCATTTTTCATTCTGAGGATACTAAAAATAATAAGTATCTTTAATTCACTTCCCCTTATTTAATAAGAAAATACTCAGTGTTAAATTCCTAGCTTTATTTTCTTGGCCACAGGATTTGAAAGACTGCTGAATATGATAATGTTTTCCTTTTTTTCGTCCCCCGCAGAGCTTTCCGTGGCAAACACCTCTCTTTTGTAGTTCGATTTCCAAACCAGGGCAGACAGGTAGATGATCTGGAGGTATGGTCTCATACAAATGATACAATTGGTTCAGTTCGACGATGTATTCTCAATCGCATTAAAGCCAATGTAGCCCATACAAAAATTGAGCTCTTTGTGGGCGGTGAGCTAATAGATCCTGGAGATGATAGGAAGTTGATTGGACAATTAAACCTTAAAGATAAATCGGTAAGTAAAGTATGTATACTTGCTAATTTTTTTTGATAAAACTAAACCTGAGATTATTTATTAATTCATTCAAGAAATGCTTTTTATTTATTATGCGTAAGGCTGTGTTAGGTGTTTGGGCTTATACTGCTAACTAAAACAGGCATACTGACACCTACAAAATATCAGAATAAAAGATTTCTAAAAACTAAGTGGGTTATATAAGGTAATTTAAAAAATATCAAAAATATAGCATGTCATTTTAGGGTGTTTTCTTGGTATGTCACTAGGTTCTGAGTTGGGTTTTGTGTAAATATTTTTCCTTGTCTTTGATACTAATACATTATGTCCTTTTCAGCTGATTACAGCCAAACTTACACAAATAAGTTCCAATATGCCTTCAAGCCCTGATAGCTCTTCTGATTCCTCAACTGGATCTCCTGGAAATCACGGTAACCATTACAGTGATGGTCCCAATCCAGAAGTGGAAAGTTGTTTGCCCGGAGTGGTGAGTAGATGCAGTTGTCACTTACTGTGTGTAAGACATTGTGCTAGCTAGAATCTTGAGAATAAAGAAGTATACAAAATACTTGTTTTTTCTTGAGTTTACAATTGTTATCAACTATTGACCATCAACGTTAAAATGGATTGCTCTAAATGGTGATTGTAACTCAGTTGAAGTGTAAAACAATTTCCCTATAGATACATATGATGTGTTTACATTGAAGTAATCTATTAGAGCCTAATTATAATACTCAAATATATAAATTTCAAAAAATATCATTGTCACCAGGTGTGGTGGTGCATGCCTGTAATCCCAGCAGCTCTGGAGGCTGAGGCAGGAGGATCATGAGTTTGAAGCCTGCCTCAGCAAAAGGAAGGCACTAAGCAACTCAGTGAGACCCTGTCTCTAAATGAAATACAAAATAGGGCTGAGGATGTGCCTCGGTGGCCTAGTGCCCCTGAGTTCAATCCCCAGTACCAGAATAAAATGGGTCCTTTATTTAAAACTGTTTATGTAGGAAAATATCTGTAATCTTCTTAGATTGTCAGCAGAATATCCTCCGTAGAAGCAGTTATTTCTCCCTTTCTTGACATCTCCTTTGTCCCCTCTCCACAAAAATCTTTGACTACAGTAACACCAGCTATTCCGGTATCAGAAGAATTTGGCTCCCAGCAGCAGTTTGATTAGGAATTGAGTAGTGCAAATAGTATCCTTTTGTACGTCCAGAGTTTTAAGTTGTATATGTGGGAGAAATTTAGTAGAACAGTAAAAGAGCCATCACAAAGAAGTTACTGGAAGTGTCTTAGATAAGGTGTTCAGTCTGTATCAGGAAGGATTAGTAAAGGTGAGAAGATGCCAAAAGCTAACTATATCAGAGTAGACATGAGATGAACAAATTATGGAGTTTAACTTCTTTGGATTATGTTTTTTGTGGGGGATGATTTACAGGTAATTCATATATTTTGTATTCTAGATAATGTCACTGCATCCTAGATACATCTCTTTCCTTTGGCAAGTTGCAGACTTGGGTAGTAGCCTAAACATGCCACCTCTTAGAGATGGAGCAAGAGTGCTTATGAAACTTATGCCACCAGGTAAGAATGTTTAAATGATGATAAAGTACATGCTGAACAATAAAAGGGGTATGTTTGCAAATTCGTTCTGAATGGACCACAACTTAAGGGTTGACAAACACAAGCCAAATGCAGCCTAATACCTTTTTTTTTTTAATAACCAAATACCTTAAGATGGTTTCTAAATTTTTAAATTTCTTTAAAAAAAAATGCAAAAGAATACTATTTTGTGATCCATGAAATTTAAATTTTAACGTAGATAATCAAAATTACATTGGTATGTAGTCACACTCAAAGATTCACTGTCTTTTGATACTTTTGTTTTGCAATAGCATAGCTTAGTAATTGTGACCCACAAGCCTCAAATATTTACTCTGAGGCCTTTTATAGATAACATTTGCTTTCATATGTCTTGTTATGTAGATCATTTGTCACCAACAGTATTGTTACTTCTTTATTCCCTAGAAACAATCACTTTCAACTTTAACTTTTATTCTTACATATGTATGTACCATTATATCTGTAAATAATATCCTCTTACCACTGGTTCTTTGTCACTTTTAGATGTATACTGATTGTCCACTGTGTAGATGAAAATTCTTACTCCTACATCCTCCCCAATTTGTTTAAATATCTCTTTAATTCTTCCCATATACCTTCTTGAATCTTTCAAATAATTTTCCATTATTGTTCATTATATAATCCATCAACTCTGCTATTGTCCTTTTCCTCTTCCTCCTCATCTTCCTCATTTGGCGGTTCTTTGCCTTCCATACACAGCTTTCAATTTGAGTCTTTGGGAATACCACAGAAGTGATGTTCTTTTCTTCTCCATGTGTTCTTTCTGATGCTATGTGATTTCAGTTTCTCTGTTTACTCCTGATGATCTCTGTAAGCACTTGAGTTTTTTCCTTCTCTGCTGGAAAAATTATTCTTTTCCCTTTGTAATAGAGTATTTTGAGATACCTTGAATCTGTTTATACTTTTTCTCATTGGGCTTTTTTTATGCATTTATATCTGTATGAATTCATGGTTTCCTGTTACATTCAAAGGATTATAATCTGTTACTTGACATTTACTTGAATGCTCAAATTATCTCTAATTTGGTCAGTAGAAACCTCTTCAAGCTGGTTTCTTTTAATTTGTTCTCATCAGTTTTTGAGCACTTGTGTTCTTGTTGGCTCAAGATAATTCAGGCTGACAACCTGTGTTTTGTAACCCTAGTCTAGAATCTGCCATTTCTCCAAGGACCTATGGGTCCTTGTACACATACATATAGTGTATGTGTGTATATATTTATTTTAAAACTATGAGATCGTGTCAGTTCCTCCAGTTGTCACCTGTGACAGGTTCATTCTAATTTTCTATCTTTCTGTATTTGTGAAATGTCTGGTAGTTGTCCTTTAACATATTTTCCTATTTAATCTATCCTCCTCATGTAACAAGTCATCACCACCACCCGTTTCTGTGTGCAGGACTCTACTCTCAATCCTGGGCCTCACTCCTCTCATTGGTCATTGTCCTGACATCGCTTGAGTTAAATCTTCATGCTGGGCTACCTCTGTGTATGGACTCTCTCCTCCCCTTGCACTGTTTCTTAATTCAAAAAAGCACCTCAGTATTTCTTTCATCACCTTGATGTGTTCGAAAAGTACAGATCAATTGTGGTGTTGACTATCTCAAAAATCTTCATGATTTTATACAGGTTGTATATTTTTTTTCCACACAATACAACTTACATTGATGCTTTGTTTATCTCAGGGCATCACAACAGGAGACACTGTGTCCTTTTGGTTACATTAACCCAGATTTACTTACTTTGCTGGGTTTCTCCTCTGAAGTTAATATTTTTTCCTTTTGTGGGAAGATGTTTTGAGACATTGCCTATCTTTTCCTGATGAAATTTTCACCTTACTTACTTACTGTGATTATGACGTAAATCAGTTTTTATCATGATTGCAGAATTATTTTCACTTCATCATTCCTTTTCCATCTGTTAACTGGCATTGTATATTATAAGGTAGCGCTTTGTCTTCGGTTTGTTAATGTATTGTCACTCTTTACTCATTGATTCTTACTTCATTTATTTGGTTACATCCATTGTAATCGATCTCTTTCAGAGGGATTGGAAACTTTGCTTCTTAAAAAGATTTTAACTCCTCTGTGCACAGGCTCTTGATTCATCTATACTTTTCTAAGTACTTGTTATTAAATCCTTAGCTTTCTAGGATTGAGTGGCGTTCAAATTTTCAGATACCTACTTACTTTCCTCCTCGCCCCAATAAGCACTTCTTGGCTCAGCTAAACCATCTTCCATCCTTACCTCTTTAATAATTTAACAGCTTTCTAGTGTTGCTTCCTCTCGTTTTTATGTCCTTCTGAGTTTATTTTTATATTCATTCTTATTTTAGTGGCATTTGGAGATACTTTACTGATAGTTAAATGTATTGTTTAATTTATCATGATAGTTTTTTATGGATACACATACATTTATTTATTTCATACACATCTATATTTCATACAAATATATCATACTTTTTTCTAGGATAATTACCCTGTAAATAATTCTGTCCTGTGCCCTTATATCTTTATATTAAATCAAAAAAATAGAAATACAAAACTTTTGAGAAGATATATCTGTATATATATATAAATCATCCTCCCTACATTACCACCAATTTAGGATGGTGCTTTTTCTCAAATGAATGGATTTTTTTTTCAGCCAAAAAAATGGTCATCAGTTCAAAGTTGATCTCCTTTCTAGGGAGATATTACAAGGAATATTCATCCATAGCTTTCCAGACAATATACCAACTATATTTTATTGGTACTGGAGATTGAAGCGGGTGTGGGGCATTGACCACTGAGTGACCGTGATAGTTTTAAAAACTGTCTTATGCTTCTATCACTGACTTAGTAACCACCTTATTGGCTTTCTCATCTTACTTTCTGATGAGTGAGACAAGTCACTTCACAAATTAGCCTCTCAGATAAAACTTACCTAAATTTTATTTAATCCTGATCTGTTTTATTGTATAAAATTTGTATTATTTCATTCACTAATGTCTCAGTAATAGTTGTAGCATTATATATCCAAATTCAACCTTTTGACATTATAAAATACAAAACTACTATAGAATCCTTGGTCTTGTGATTTGAGTTTAGTGCCACCAGATGGCGAGAGTGAGCTCTTTTCAGGAGTCTCAGGCAGAAATTTTGAGAAGATGCTTTTTTCAGATGATAATCAGCTGTGTAACATTTAAGTAATCATTTAATATGTGTGCATATATGCATATATTTTCCCCACATTTTTATTGGTGCATTATAGTTGTACTTATTCATGGGATGTGTTATGTATTATTACATGCACACAATACACAGTAAAACAATATAATTTGGCCAATATCTCTCCCCAGCACTTTCCCCCTCTCTTCCCACCTCCAGCCACTTAGTCCCTTTCCTTAATTAATGATCTTCCATTGATTTTCACATGATCCATCCCCATCTTTTACTTTTTCTTCTCTAGCTTCCACATGTGACAGAAAATACATAACCCTTGACCACCTCAGTTTGACTTATTTAAAACTTAACATAATGATCTCTAGTTCCATCAATTTTCCTGAAAAAGACATAAATTTCATTTTTCTTTATGGCTGAATAAAACTCCATTGTGTATAATATACCACATTTTTTTATCCATTCATTGATGGACACCTAGGTTGATTAAATAGCTTGGATATTGTGAATTATGCTGCTATAAACATAGCATGCATGTCCTAGTAATTGACTTTATGTCTTAGGTATTTGCAGATCATTGCCTGAAGTGGGCCTCTACTGTGATTTGCTGTTCAACTTGGAGCTTCTGTATTCTTTATAATTTGATGTCTTATGATCTAAACTATACTTAACTCCTGTGTCCTTTGTGTGCAGCAGAAAAAGACACTTGCTTGATACTGAGTGATTAAATTTTTTATTTACCAGGAGGAATAAGTTGCTTTTTTTTATAGAAGCTTCGGGCAGCTAATATTTTAAAATATGTCAAAGTCTGTTATAAGCTCTTTGAACTAATTAATGCATGTAATAATACATAACACATCCCATGAATAAGTACAACTATAATGCACCAATAAAAATGTGGGGAAAATATATGCATATATGCACACATATTAAATGATTACTTAATTTATGATTACTTAATTTACTAACTATTATTATTTACTATTTTCTGTAGGAAAAAAAGTAGTTAGTAATTTATCGAGCAATTTTTTAAATTATAGGGCAGTTACTTAGAACTTTATCAAAGTATTCTAAAGGTAATTAACCATTTTTTCTTTCTTCCCTCCGCCCCCAAGCATTAAGAATAAGATGTATTCAAGTGAGAAGAGACAGAATTCCCCTGATTAATTATTCTTAAATTTGGTAGCAAATGCCTAATTGTATTGTGGAATTATTGTTTTATTTAACTCTCTTCACTGTAATTTAGAAGAAACTAAAAAAATTTTAATTATACAACTATAGAAAAAATTCAAAGTTCTTATTTTAAGGTAAATATTTGCATTAGTAATGTTGGCTAAAAATTTTAGGAATGTTTCCTGTGTACCACCATGTTTTTCTCAGTGAAGCAAGCTAGTTTTGGTTGGTTTGGTTTTTTTGGTACCAGGAATTGAACCCAGGGGCACTTGTTCACTGAGCCACATCCCTAGCACCCCCGCCCCTTTAAAAAATATATATCTTTTTTTTTTTTTTTTTGAGAGAGAATTTTAATATTTATTTTTTAGTTTTCGGCAGATACAACATCTTTGTTTGTATGTGGTGCTGAGGATCGAACCCGGGCCGCACGCATGCCAGACGAGCGCGCTACTGCTTGAGCCACATCCCCAGCCCAATATATATCTTTTTAATTGTCAATGGATCTTTATTTTTTTTTTAACTTTTTTTTTTTTAGTTGTAGATGGACATCATACCTTTATTTAATTTGATTGATTGACTGTGGTGCTAGGGATTGAACCCAGGGCCTTGTGCATGTGAGGCAAGCACTTTGCCAACTGAGCTATATCCCCAGCCCCTTTATTTATTTTTTATGTGGTGCTGAGGCTTGAACCCAGTGCCTCATACATACTAGGCAAGTGCTCTACCACTGAGCCACAAACTCAGCCCCATCAATGGATCTTTATTTTATTCATTTATTTATATGCGGTGCTGAGAATTGAACCCAGTGCCTCACACACGTGAGGCAAATGCTCTACCACTGAGCCTCAACCCCAGCCCTCCCCCACCCCTTTTATTTTTTATTTTGAGACAGGGCCTTGCCAAGTTGCTAGTGGTGTCATGAGGACACACACAGAGAATTTGGAGGAAAGAGTTTATAATTTTTTTGTTCTTTGTTTTGTTTTTTAACCCAGGAGCCACTGAGATTATAGGCATGTGCCACCGTGCTGGCTCAGAACCACTTTTTTTGAAGTGTTTTTTTTTTTCTTTTTTCAGTGTCCGTTGGCCTGGGAGGGCATGTTCACTAGAAGCCTCTACTGCTCCCTTTGTGTTTAAGATGACTGATTAAAGGGCCCTGGTTGGGGTGGCGGGGTGTGTGTGTGTGTTTGTGTTGTTAAATCAATCTAGTTTAAAAGAGCCTGTGGCAACTGAAATATTATGAAGACGTGAATTATGTTTTGTTTCAGACCGTGTCTTCTCTTTCTTACAGATAGTACAACAATAGAAAAATTAAGAGCTATTTGTTTAGACCACGCCAAACTTGGAGAGAGCAGCCTTAGTCCATCTCTCGACTCACTTTTCTTTGGTCCTTCAGCCTCACAAGTGCTATACCTAACAGAGGTTGGTTCCCCCCTCCCCCTTTTGAATTTATTCCATTCATGTTCTTTAAATTTGATCTTTTGTTAATATGAAGAACATGGGTGAGATATTTTTGAATTGGTCAAGTATTTCTTAGCAATGATGATAGAAATTGAAGTTATTGAATCTTTTAATACAGTGTCTCCCTCACCCCTCTTTTTTTTTTTTAGGTGGTCTATGCCTTGTTAATGCCTGCTGGTGCGCCTCTGGCTGATGATTCCTCTGATTTTCAGTTTCACTTCTTAAAAAGTGGTGGTCTACCCCTCGTCCTGAGTATGCTAACCAGAAATAACTTCCTACCAAATGCAGATATGGAAACTCGAAGGGGTGCCTACCTCAATGCTCTTAAAATAGCCAAACTGTTGCTAACTGCTATTGGCTATGGCCATGTTCGGGCAGTGGCAGAGGCTTGTCAGCCAGGTGTAGAAGGCGTGAATCCCATGACATCGGTAATACAGACTTTAAAAAATATTCTTTTTGTAATAGTTTATGATAGTAATTCTTAAGATAAAACTTCTCAGCAACTTTTAAGTAGAGTTCGGGGTTGATTCAAAATGTTGCAATTTTTTTTCCAGTTGGATACCAGTTTTAGAAGCTTCTTCTATTAGAGTATATTTGTGTTAAAAGTGTAAATAATGTTTCACTGAGTATGCTACTGATTTGAGAAGGCTGTTCCTCCCCTTGCTGCTTACATCCTGCTTGACTTTAAATTATTTTAAATCTAAGAAAAACCCCTTATGAGTCTCAGTAACTTGTACTTGCCAGACATGTGAAGATCAGTTGTAATTAATTTAGCCTGTTGTCAGCTTCCCTTCCCACTTTGATCAGCTTAACCTCCACTTCTGAGCTTTTTATCTGACTGCCTTTTCCTTGGTGGCATCCTTGATCCGTAGTACTAAAGTTCTCCAAATATGCCAGAATTTTTTTTTTTTTTTAGAATGTATTCTATCAAAGATGAACTCTCTTCACATTATATTGAATGCTACCATAAACTAGAAATGATATTAGGATTTGAGGATAAAATTATTAATTCTTGAATTAAAAAAATAGATATTAGATTAAGAAATTGAGGCAAAAGAAATGTACATAGAATTGATTGTTGTGAGTGTATCATTTATATTGTACCCAAAACAATATCAACATTTATATGCCAGAATTTGACACCTACTTATGAGAGGTCAAACTAAACTTTTAGTTGTATTATATACATTGTAAGTGATAATTTTACAAAGGTACTGACAGAATATAAAAGTTTCAGGGATGAGATTTTATTCTTTAGAAATTATGTCTTAATTTGGAAAGATTGGAATGTTGATAAGATAATTATGTCTTAGGTATGATAATATTATGGTTTCATTTAAAAGGAAAAGCCCCCCCCCCCATTTCTGTAATAGTGGCTGAAATACTTGTAAATGCTATTATATTAGATTTGATTGAAAACAATACTGAGATTGGAAATTAGGAGGAATAGTTAGATAACTAACAATTTGGTCCATTATTCATAATAGTTGAAGCAGAGTAATGAATATGTGGCAGTTTATTAAATTATTCTCTCTGCTTTCATATGTGTTAGAAATTTTCAATATAAAATAAAATGACCTATGTTTTATATTATTTTGTTTTTGTTGTTGTGGGTCTGTTCTGTTGGGATTTTTGGGAAGCACTAAAAGACAACTTCTTGTTTTGATATAAGAACAGATTCTTGTCATAATTCCTAATGCGGATGTTTAATGAAGTCCAAAAATAAAAAATGCTTTTAACCTTTTCAGAGAATGTGCCATTAGTACATAATAGCCTCCAATCTCAAGAAGCTCATAGTCTATAGGAAGTAAAATATGTAAAATATATAAAATTAGTAATATAGAAATATTTTAAATGATGACTTAGAAATATTTATAGTACATACAAGGGAAGTTTCCACTCAAAGGCAGTTAGAATTGTGTTGTTAAATACTTAATAAAATTTATCTGGTTTTGTAGACTGCAAAATTTGGTTATACTGTGAAGGAAAGACACTGATATCTTTCATAAGTTAGTCCCCCCACCCCTTTCCATTCCTTTTCTCCTTTACAAAGTGGAATTTGATGAATAGGGGAAAATGCAAGCAGGGTCTGCCTAGGGGCATGTATATTAAAGATGTGTAATATTTTACTGAGTCCCTAAAGTTGAACCTAGTCTATTCAGTTTATCATTTATCCTCTGCAAGTTACACTGAACCCAGATATTGAGACACAAGGTGGATTAATCTAAAATGGAGTTGGCAGACAGGCGCATAGCACTTCAAAGCGCAAGAGAGGGAACCCACACCTTGTTGGCAGCATCAAGTGCTTTGTCTAAGTCACTACAGGCTCTATATTTGTGCAGAGGTGGTCATCTTGGATGTTGATGAATGAAGTGCAAATGATTGGGTCTGCTTATGTACGAATCACTTAAATAAAGTGTTTTTCCAGGTCAACCAGGTTACTCATGATCAAGCAGTGGTGCTACAAAGTGCCCTTCAGAGCATTCCTAATCCATCATCTGAGTGCATGCTTAGAAATGTGTCAGTTCGTCTTGCTCAGCAGATATCTGATGAGGTTAGTATTGTAAGGATTATATGAGTTTTTTATATCTTTGTTTACAGATAACAGAAAGTATACAGTTTGGTGAATTTTGACAAGTACACACATGTGAAACCACTACCCAAAAGTTTATTTATTGCTCTGGGATCAAATCTAGGGCATTGTACATGAAGACTCAAGACAAAATATTTCTGTTAGTCTTTTCTGCCCCTCTACAGTCCATTCTTTCCTCCAACTCTCATCCCAGGTAGTCCCTAATCTTTTTGTCCTTATAAGAGGAGTTTCCATTTTCTAACACTGAATCATATAGCATGTCTTCTTCTGTGTCTTTTTTCACATGCATATGTATGTAATATATATGTGAAAGCCAGACTATTGACTTTGAGAATTATGTATGTTATATGGATCAGTAGTTATTTCTTTTTGTTGCTAAATAGTATCCCATTGTGGATATTTCACATTTTGTTTATCCATACACTTGGACTGTTTTGACTATTAAGAAAGCTGCTATTTAATATTCTGTGCATGTATTTGTGTAGATACAGAGTTTCAAGTCTCTTGGGTAAGCAACAGAGTAGAATGGTTGTCATTTTAAGACCCTGATAAAAACAGTGTGGTTTCTGGTACTAATTTGTAGAGCATACTTTTGTTTAAGCTAAATAAATAAAGGATGAAGGCAACTTGAAAACCTAAAGACAGTGATACTACTTTTCACTAATTCGTATTTCTGTCAACAGTTTTAATTACTCATTATCTTGCAGGCGTCAAGATACATGCCTGATATTTGTGTCATTAGAGCTATACAAAAAATCATCTGGGCATCAGGATGTGGGGCATTACAACTAGTGTTTAGCCCAAATGAAGAAATCACTAAAATTTATGAGAAGGTAAGAATTGTGACAGAAATATATTCTTTTTAATAAATGTTGCTAATTGTGTATGTGGCTAAATTTTTATTAAGTTTGCTATATTTAAAAATTCTATCTGCTTGCATGTTAATGACTGAAAATCAACTGGTATCTATAGTTGAGAATTTAATAAAAATCTTGCTTTGAAAATACTTAAGAATCCTGCCCTGAGTCTGCTTTTTAAATAAAATTGGTGTTTGTTTTTTTTTCTTCCCTTTTTTTTTTTTTTTTTAACTACTTTGGGGGATCGGATAAAATCGTATCATTGAATTGCATTCTCCCATTCTGTTACTCTTTCATCACCCTTTAATACTATGTGAATTGTGGTTTAGTTAATTATCTTATGGTATCATGGCATTAAAGTGTTTTTGTCTGAGTCTCTTAAAGCAGTCAAAAAAGTAGGAAAAATATCAACCAGTTAGGTATCATATCTGACCTTGTGTTAAATTATTTACACAACAGAAGTTATGCTTGGCTCTTTGGTTTTCTGTCATGTGTACCTGTTCCTATTAGGTAGGTACTGCTACATATTTAGGAGAGGTTGGGTTATACGTACTTTTATGGCTCAGTAGAACTTGTATTTTATAGCAAATATAACCCTCAATTTTCATTACTTTATTGGTGTCCAATAGTATCTGTCTATTTAAAGTCCTGGGTCTTCATTCCGTAAGTTACTGAATGCCTATTCTGTTGCAGTCATGTACTATAGTTATTATTTTTAATGAATAAATTCACAAGCATACTTTAGGCTGCTTTCAAAATCTTCCTGAATAATTGTTCAAGACAAATGATTTTGAATGAAATGGAACAATAGTAAAATTAGATGAACTAGTCAAAAGTACTATACTAGAGTGGTTCTTTAGAAAAGCACGGTTTTTGGTATAAAATTATATAACTTAGAAGGAGCCTTAAGGACAAAGAAGTACATGTCATGCTCAATATGCTCCTCCAGCCCTTTTTTAGACAGAAAAATACTGGAATTAGACTTTGTTTTCCATTATAATTCTTTCTAGACTATTTCAAAAGAGTCTGAAGAGTTGCAGGAGACTAAGGCTGTGTTGTTGAAGCAAGTAGATAATTGTAAGCATTTACTTTGGAGTCTTAGAATCACATGAGATTTTTCTGAAATGCATCTCTAGGTAATTTGTTCCCAATTAATTTTACAGACCAATGCAGGCAATGAGCTGGACTTGGAAGATGAACAGGTTTGCTGTGAAGCACTGGAAGTGATGACATTATGTTTTGCCTTGATTCCAACAGCCTTAGATGCTCTCAGTAAAGAAAAGGCTTGGCAGACATTCATTATTGACTTGCTTTTGCACTGTCACAGCAAGTAAGTGTCTTTAATTTTATAAAAATTGATTTTATTTTGTAAGCAGAAATAAATTGATTTTTGCTGGCATAATGTATCTCTTAAATCAGATAATCTCTGTAGCATGTGTTGAGGAAAATTTTATGTAATAATGTTTTGCCTAACCTAAATTCATTTGACTTTTTTTGTCTCTGCAAATGCCAGCATTAGGTGCACATGCCTTGTAATCCCAGTGACTCGAGAAGCTGGGGCAGAAGGATCGTAAGTTCAAAGCCAGCCTTAGCAACTTAGCAACTTGTACCTGTCTCAAAAAGGGATGGGGATAAAGCACTTCTGGGTTCAATCCCTAGTACCAAAAAAAAGGCAAAGAAAAGCCAATTCTCAAAGTACTAATTTTTTTCTACTTAGGGTCAACTAAGAAATATGGATTAGCCCATCTTTGAAAATCTGAACTGTAAGATTTAACTAGGATATTGTCCTCCTATCTTAGATTCTTAGATGCCAGGTTTTCTTTCTCTTTTTTTTTTTTAAGTTTTCATATACTTTTTTCCTAATTAGTTATACATGATATAGAATGTATTTTGACATATTCTCGTTCTTCGAATTATTCATGATATAGGATTAAAATGATGGTGTAATCATATGTGCAAATAGGATAATAATGTCCCATTCATTCTACTGTCTTTCCTATTCCCATTCCTCCTCCCTTCCCTTGCCAGATTTTCTTTAGTTAAAGTTAATATGATATAAAATTTATGAGACAAGGTTACTGAACGAATTTTGGCATTTTACACTAGAATAAAGATCAATTATAAAGACTTTCCTTTCAAAAGCATTTAGTCAGTGATAATAATTTCAATTTGCACTCTTTTGTGCAAGTCCATCAGATTTGTAGAAAATGTTGGTTTCCATCCATTTCCGTCAGTCTGATCCTGACCTTCATATATAAGGTTAAGTTTTTAAACTTTAGTGTCACTGTTAATGTGTGATTAATCTGTCTTACATACATGCCATTCAGTAATGACAAAATTAGTTGTAGAAAGGTTAATATAAAGTCAAAATAAGCAATAAAATAAGCTGAATGAAATAAGCTGAAATGAAATCTAGTGATGCATAAATAAAGCTTAAAAAATGTACATGATGTATGTAATAGGGTATGTTCAACTTGCCTACTCTCAAGGGTGCTTAAAATTGATGTGTTGTAGGTTCTCAAGTAGGAATATTTAAGAAGTTTTTTGAAGCTAGGTATGGTTGCGGGCACCTACAGTAAGAAATGAGGCAAGAGGATCACAAGTTCGAGGCCTGCCTCAGCAACACAGGGAGAATCCGTCTCAAAATAAAAATTCAATCCCTGGGGACATAGCTCAGTGGTAGATATTAGTTGGGGAGGAGAGACGGGAGGAGACTTGAAGTCAGTCCTGGAGATAGCAGATTTCTTATTCTGTTTTTTTTAACTTTTTATTAGGATTTTTTTTTTAATTATTGTTCAAAACATTACATAGCTTTTAACATATCATATTTCATACAGTTGATTCAAGTGGGTTATGAACTCCCATCTTTACCCCGTGTACAGTTTGCAGAATCACATCGGTTACACATCCATGTTTTTACATACTGCCATACTAGTGTCTGTTGTATTCTATTGCCTTTCCTATCCTCTACTATCCCCCCTCCCCTCCCATCTTCTCTCTCTACCCCATCTACTGTAATTCACAAGGAATGTGTTTCATGAACTTGGCCTAGTAAGAATTAAGGAACTTGGGGCTAGGGCTAGGTAGGGCTCAGCGGTAGCACACTTGCCTGGCGTGTGTGAAGCACTGGGTTCAATTCTCAGCACCACATATAAATAGTCTATCAACAACTAAAAAAAAAAATTTGTTTTTAATGAAAAAAGAATTAAGGAACTTGGGCTGGGGTGTAGCTCAGTGGAAGAGCGCTTGCCTAGTATGTGTGAGGCACTGGGTTCGATTCTCAGCACCACATACAAATAAGTAAAATAAAGGTCCATCAACAACTTATATATATAATTTTAAGGAACTTGGTTTAAACATGTTTTCTGCCCTCAACCATTTATGAAAATTTCTCTTATGAGCTGGGGATGTAGTTCAATGGTAGAACACTTGTTTAGCATGTTTAAGGCCCTGAGTTATATTTCTAGTACTACCAAAAAACTATGTGAGTCTCAAAGTTCCTTATTTGACTTTTGAATTTTAACTTCCCAGCACATAGTAGAGATTCACATATTACTGGTAGATTATAATTATACCCAGAATCAAACTCTGTGGCAGAAACAAGTCAGAATTTAACACATAAGAAAAGCTTGATTCTTAATTTTGGCATTAAGTGATGTTTTGACCTTGTCAGTCATTTCAATTACAACAGTCTTAGTCCCCATAAAAGATGAAGTACTTAGGGAATTGGAAAAGGAATAGGTTACCTTTTGCCTGGGAAGAAGCAGGAGTGAGGGTTTTATGCTGGATTTAGCATGTGAGCTCATGTTTAGTTAGGATTTAGAGGATGGGCCAGGTGTATTCGCATGCTTGTCATCCCAGCAGCTCAGGAGGTTCAAGTAGAAGGATCACAGGTTCAGAGCCAGCCTCAGTAACTTAGCAAGGCCCTGTCTCAAAATAAATAATAAACTGACCTGGGATTGTGTCTCTGTGTTTAAGCACCCCTGGGTTCAATCCCTGGTGCCAGAAAAAATTTAAAAGGATGATAGACATAGCCTTTGTGCTGCCCCTCTCTCCCCCTCATTTCCAGTTATGTTGCTTCTGCTTTTAATTTAATTCTTATACTGCTTCTTCCTCTGTCAAAGCAGCCAGCTCCCACTGCCTGGACATCTACAATGTCCTTGTTCTTCCTTCTGCTGTTATTGTACCCTTTTAATCTGTTGAGCACACTGTAGGCAGAATGGTCTCTACAAAATACAATTGTTTCTTTTCTGCTTAAAGTCTTTTCATGTCTTCCTATTGCCTTTTAAGCAAATCCAAACATTAAGTTTGTTTTTTAAGCATTCCACAATTTGTTCTCTTCTCCTCCTCCTTACTCCCAAGTTCAATTTTAATGCCACATATTTTCCAGTAACTTTTCCTTATCCCTAGACCAGGACAGTTTCCAAAATTTCCATTCCTATTAAAAGGTCTGCTTCCACATCATAACACTGATAATAAGTTGGAATATTGGAAATCATTTAGGTGTGATAAGCTTTTCTGAACCCCTCCAGGGCCTAATGCTTTACCCTTCCTATTGCCACCCCTGGGATAGTGCTTTCAGAGTAGAACTAGAGATCCAGTTTTTATAGGTAGGAGCAAAGGATCACACTGTGAAAGAGATTAGTGGGAGTCAGTTTGACAGAAGACCTGTGATGCTACTATCTAAGTAGTGTTTGATTTCAGTATGGTGGTCAGTCTCATTTGTTTGGTACCTATTATGTAGCAGACACTATGGAATAGTTCAGTAAGTAAAATGAAGATGTTCTTAGCCTTCTTGGAGCTTATATGCCAAAGGATATAGAGATCGGAAAACATGGGAAAAACCATATATTATGTTAGACCTAATAAATAATGCAGTGAAAAATAAAGCCGGAAAGGGGAATAAGGAATTTAGGAGTCAGTGGGGTTCATTTTTATCCAGCAAAGTCAAAGAAGGCTTCACTGAGGTGCCCTTCAATCCAGAGTCTGAAAGAGTAAGGTAAATGATCCATGTAGGTAACCAGGGATTGTTTTAAGCAGAAGGAGCAATAGAGGTAGATATTTTGAGGCAGGAACATTCCTTTCATGTTGAAGGGTAGAAGGGTAAAGGAGGGCAGTAGCAGGGGCTGAGACCAGAGGGGATAAATACATAGTCTGGAAGGATTTTATAGTCACCCTGAGGATTTTGGTGATCACTGTGAGATGGCAATCTGTTGGAGGGTTTTGAGCGGAGAAATCTGATGTGTTCTGTGGTTGGGTGTAGGTTGTAGAGTATTAGAAAAAGCAGCTAAACTATTCATTAATAAAAGTGGAAAGAAACTATCAGATTCCAGGTACATTGTGTAGATGGAAGCAACAGGATTTATCAAGCAGAAATGTGTTTCTTTGCAAGCAGTATAAAAGTGTGACAGTGCTCAGGGGCTTTTGAGGAATTGATAGACAAACTCTTTATGGGCAGCCCCTTCCACCTCAGTTTGGGCTACATACCTAACTTGTTTAAAACTAAACCAGGCAGTGGGTGTAACATACACGCACTCCTTTGAAAATCTGACATAGCCATGGACCTTCTTCCCAGAAATTTATGTACTCCTGACTTCACTTGGGTTACTCCCAAATTCTACCCACAATAATTTTAGGAACTTCTGAGTCCCTCTGGTTTATGGGCCCATGGGCAGTTTTCAGAAACCTAAAAATTCCAGGAAGGGAGGTGAGTGCACAAAATGTATGTCAGGTCCTTTACAATTGAAATAAAAAGTCAGTTCTGAGCTCAGCAGCTAGCACAAAGATAAAACATAGTTACCACAGAAATGTAGTTGGTGATAACTGCAAAATACACACATACTCAGTCAGCAAGTCCTCACTGGGCCTCTTCCACATGTCAGACATTGTTCATTTGGTAATTGGTTCTTGAACACCTACTGTATGCCACACATTGTTTCAGGTTCTTGGAGTGTTTATTCTAGCGAAATCTGTATAGTATGTAATAGAGTTTTGGTTTTTGTTTCTTGTTTTCAAAAAAGATCCAAGCTCAGGATGATGGTGCACTTCTGTAATCTCAGCAGCTCGGGAGCCTGAGGCAGGAGGATTGCAAGTTGAGGGCCAGCCTTAGCAATTTAGACTGTCTCAAAATAAAGAAGGGCTGGGGCTGAGGTTAATGCTCAGTGGTAGAGCTCTTGCCTAGCATGCGTGGGGCACTGGGTTCGATCCTCAGCACCACATAAAAATAAATGAAGGTATTGTGTCTATCTACAACTAAAAACAAATAAAAAAAATAAAATAAAGAAGGGCTGATACATAGCTCAGTGGTGAAGCAGCCCTGGGTTCAAAATGATCATGTGAAATTCCCAGGATTGAGACAAGATCCATGTTTTCACCATGGATTATCATAGAGGAAATATTGCATAATACCATAGTCCTCAATCTTTGGCACTCATCAGAACTACCTAAATAGTTTTAACCATTGTTGGGCCTCACCACCCCTAGTATTTTTCTTTCCTTCTTTTTGTTATTTATGACATTTTGTAGAATCCTTTTTGACATGATGATAAAAGCATGGAATGTATCTTGTTCTAATTCAGTCCCCACCCCTAGTATTTCTGATTCAGGAATTCTGGGATAGAACCTGAAAATAGGCATTTTCAAGATGATTCTGATGTTGCTAATCTGGAGACCATACCCTTGAAACTACTAGTATGACATAAGGAACATCTGCGTAGTATCCTTGGGTGATTGCAGCAGAATTCCCACAAAGTGGTTGTATTAAAGCACAACCAAATGAAAATTCTCTGGAAGGCCAAAAACATGGATTAAGCTAACTTTAGAACATTTTGTATCTAGAAGACCATTTCTGGCTTGTTCCGAGACAGATGTCAGAAGACACAAGGGTTGAGCTTACGTTCCTGAGGATACAGCTTGTTTATTAAGTATTGCCAAGACTGCTTAAGTGGGAGATTACCTTGTTATTATTACTGTTAATTCAAACCCTTCCCCAACCAGAAAACAGTGTTAGAATTTTTTTTTTTTTTTTCTAAATAAGAGCAATGTATTAAATGTGAAACATTTCTGTTTCAGAACTGTTCGTCAGGTGGCACAGGAGCAGTTCTTTTTAATGTGCACCAGGTGTTGCATGGGACACAGGCCTCTACTTTTCTTCATTACTCTGCTCTTTACCGTTTTGGGGGTGAGACATTTTTTAATATGCTTACCATTTGTCATTCACTCTTTCACCAGGGACATTCTGGGATTTATGGTCTTAGCTTTTATTAAATGGAAATTTCCCTGTTTTAGTTATCTGCTCTAATTTACTGAGTATTTAAAAAGTAGATTCTGAGCATGGGCATATAAGTTGACATTTTCATACCTTCTTATTTTCAGAGTACCGCCAGAGAGAGAGCTAAACATTCAGGCGACTACTTCACTCTCTTAAGGCATCTTCTTAATTATGCTTATAACAGTAATATTAATGTACCCAATGCTGAAGTTCTTCTCAATAATGAAATTGATTGGCTTAAAAGAATTAGGGTAAGTTGCAGTTAATACTGTTATATATCATTGTTAAAAGAGAGGGTTTATAGTTTTGAGCATTTCGGTTAAATGGAGAGCTCCAAAGTAATCAAACAAACCAAAGGATTGGTGGATATTTATGACTTGTGGAACAAACGTTTCATTAGTTGTATAAAATATGCTTTCTTACTAAAAACTTTGTATGCTGGTGTTCACCTCCTTCCATTTTAGTATTTTGGGCCTTTTTACAAATTGCTAGCTTTAAAAAAAAAAAGCATTCTTAAATTGTTCTTGTAAAAAATGAGTCTGATAGGCTAGCACTTTGATCATAACTCCTGGACATAATTGCGTGAGAATTTGTTTCTGATGGTTTTAGTCTTGAAAATAGCAGTTTTTCTAATAGTATATAAAGCCTGCTTTCTAAGAAATTCTGTAAACTTGCTTCAATGGATCAATTTTTGGAAATTATCTTATGTCCCTCCAGCTCTGTCTTGTACTGGCTTTTCCTTCCCTCTTAGCCTCCCTTTTAAAAGTTAGACATTTATTTATTATTTTATTTTATTTTTTTAATTTGGCAGGATGATGTTAAAAGAACAGGTGAAACGGGTGTTGAAGAGACTATCTTGGAAGGCCACCTTGGGGTAACAAAAGAGTTACTGGCCTTTCAAACTCCTGAGAAAAAGTTTCATATTGGTTGTGAAAAAGGAGGTGCTAATCTCATTAAGGTGAGTTCAGCATTCTTGATCCTTACTAGATTTCATAGCCTTCTAAATGTTTCACCATCAAATCTGTCTAATAGGGGCTGGGGAAGTGGCTCAAGCGGTAGCGCGCTCACCTGGCATGCGTATGGCCTGGGTTCGATCCTCAGTACCACATACAAACAAAGATGTTGTGTCTGCTGAAAACTAAAAAATAAATGTTAAAAATTCAAAAAATAAATAAATAAACCGGAAGTCTTCAACCATTTAAAAAAAAATCTGTCTAATAGCATCAATGTCTCTGGATTAATCATTTCATCAGACTATTTAAAGAGGCAAACCTCCATTTTGTTGTAAGACTGAGTCATGTATGATTTCGAGTTTTTCTTGTATGTGGTAAGTAATTTTTATTCAAAATCGGTTTATTTTAATAGACATCTGATTAGAGTAAGCATTAATGTTAATTTTGTTAAGTAATGCAGTTTATTCTGTCTTTAATACTTTGTTTTAATATGGGAAATTGGATGTGTCTCTTAATTATACGAACTCATGTTTCTAAGTTGGACATTCATCAGAAAATCCAAGTTTCTGAGCTGTAATAAGATCTTAAATTTTGATAAGTAATTTTTAAATTGTTTTCTTACAAGAGACATTTTTTTGTTTTCCTGAATATATTGTTGTTAATATGTAATCATTTTTTCAACTCCTTTTAGGAACTAATTGACGATTTCATCTTTCCTGCGTCCAATGTTTACCTGCAATATATGAGAAATGGAGAGCTCCCAGCTGAGCAGGCTATCCCAGTCTGTAGTTCACCAGCTACGATTAATGCTGGTTTTGAGTTACTTGTAGCATTAGCTGTTGGCTGTGTGAGGAATCTCAAACAGATAGTAGATTCTTTAACTGAAATGTATTACATTGGGACAGCGATAACTAGTAAGTATTTTAAAATATGAAGTTGTGATGATTAATAGTTGTAATTTTTAAATTTTTTATTTGCCAAGTTTCTTTCAGTAAAAATCTGTCATGTTGTTTCTGTTGGTTGCTAGCTTGACATTTTTAGCAAATGGATATATAATTATGATCATTACAAGCAGAGAACCTTATATAGAAAAGTTTTCAAGTGTTTGTTAACTGTTGTAAGTATATAAATATTTGACAAATTAAGTTTCAGCCTTCAAATCTGAAGTAAAATCCCAATTCCAGAGTAGCCAAAGTAAATACAGCTTACAACTAAATTGCATGAGTTAGCGAACCTCTCAGGTACTCACTGAGAATTCATATGAAAACAAGGTTGACCATCAAAGAAAATATGGAGTTTTGAAGATTAGAATGTGAGAAGATACTATTTTGGTGTATTTTACATGTTCTCACTTGATAAACCACATTAAGCCTATGACAGTAGCTGCAGATTCTAGATCTTAAGATATGAAACTGAAGCTCAAAGGGATTGAATGCATATATAAAATAACTGTAAAAACAAACAAATCCAAGGCAATTTCATTTTAAGAAGAAAACCAGTTTATCTACACCACTTAAGAATATAGATGGGCATGGTGGCAAACGCTTTTAAAATAACATCTTAAGTGTTTCTGGTTAAATACACTGCTTAAGAGATTAGACCTGGGCTGGGGTTGTAGCTCAGCACCACATAAAAATAAATAAAATAAGGGTATTTTATCCATCTACAACTGAAAATATAAAATTTTAAGAAGAATAGACCTTTAGCTAACAAATCTAGTGAGGTGATTTTTGTTGCCATTATTTCTTTTAACTTAACGGAGAGGAGTTTGTGCTTATTTTTAAGTAATACATTTACATGGTGAAAACTTCAAGTACTTAAGATTGAGTATACAGTGAAAAGTATGTTTCTGCCCATCCATTTTCCCCAGTCCTCTTTGAAAGTTATAATCATTATCATCAGTTCATGTCTGTCTTCCTACTTCTCTGTATGCAGAATCTACATATAAATGCATGGGGGATACCAGGGATTAAACCCAGGGGCACTCAACCATGAGCCACATCTCCAGCCCTTTTTTATATTTTGAGACAGGGTCTCACTGAGTTGCTTAGCATATAAAATCTTTGTGTGTGGTACTGGTGATTGAACCCAAGGGCCCTTTGATACTGAGCTATGCATCCTGTCCTTTTTAAATGTTTTTGTTTTAAGACCAGGTCTCGCCAAGTTGCTGAGGCTAGCCTTCAACTTGTGATCTTTCTGCCTCGGCCTTTTGAGTCACGGGAATTATGGGTATGCACCACTGCGCCCTGCCAAAACCTTTTTTTTCCCCCCAACTTTTTAACCACAAATGGAAATAAAATACAGTCTAATTCACTCTGTTTTTAATAATATATCTTAATACCTTAATAATATATCTGTCATTGTTCCCTATCTGACATGTAAGTATTGACCTAATTCCATGTATTGGCTTAGATACTTTTCAATTCAATATACTTAAACTTATTTAACTGGTTCCCTAGAAAATGATGATTGTGTTGTTTTCAGGTTTATACTAGGTAGGTGGAGGGAGTTGGGGACATACATTTAGTGATTGACAATTCCTACAGAATTTTTAAATCCATTTTCTGGTTTCCTCCCCAAAATAGCACTGTGGATATAGGCAAAGCAAATGTTACTCTTAGTAGGAGTGGACAAAAGGTCACCTGAAGGTGGAAAAAAGTGTCCAAACTGAGACTGAACCTCGGTGGTTCTAGGATTATTTGAAACTGAGCAAAGCCTCATGTGTTGATATATTTATATAACGTTTCATGCCACAGTGAGATTGAAAGCATGTTTAAGAAAAGAGAATGGGCTGGGGTTGTGACTCAGTGGTAGAGTGCTTGCCTAGCATGTGTGGGGCACTATTCTCAGCACCACATATAAATAAAATAAAGGTCCATTGACAACTAAAAAGTATATATGTTTTTTTAAAAAGCGTATAAAATGATAAGAAAATTAATAATGATGGTTACGGTAAAGATAAAACCAAAGTTAGCACACAGATTAGGATTGAGCCATCTTATATGACTACTTTTAAGACTGCCATATAAATAATACCAGATAAAACATGAGTTTGTAGACATTAATGTTAAGAATCTGCAATGGCCTGTGCTTCTATGTTAGATTGAGGGGATGCAAAGTGAGAACATTCACTGCCTCAGGTAGCTGTGGGGATGGTGAAATTGTCATTATTGTTACTTTATCAGCTTAATAGAGCTTGAAAGTACAGAGTGGTTATGTTCATGCTACAAGACTCTTCCCTTCTTTCAGCTTGTGAAGCACTTACTGAATGGGAATATCTGCCACCTGTTGGACCCCGCCCACCCAAAGGATTTGTGGGGCTGAAAAATGCTGGTGCTACTTGTTACATGAATTCTGTGATTCAGCAACTCTACATGATTCCTTCCATCAGGAACGGTATTCTTGCAATTGAAGGCACAGGTAGTGATGTAGATGATGATATGTCTGGGGATGAGAAGCAGGACAATGAGGTAAATTTTAGTTATTTCTGTTTTCTGTGTTTGAAGTTCTGATGTCAGATACTATTCTCTCTTCCAAGAGAGTGCAGTCATCCCTCAGTATCCACAGGGGATTGGTTCAGATGCCCTGAGGATACCACAATTCTCAGATGTTCAGGTTCCTTATATAAAAAGGTACAGCATTTGCATATAACCTTTATATATATTTTCCTATATACTTCACTTTTTTTTCTAGATTTTTTAAAAATTTTTAGTTGTAAAGACACAATACCTTTATTTTTATTTTTTATGTGGTGCTGAGGATCAAACCCAGTGCCTCACACAAGTGCTCTATCACTGAGCCACAACCCCAGCCCCCTCTCTAGATTTAAATACCTAATACAATGTAAATTCCGTGTAAATAGTTGCTGTACTGTATTGTTTAGACAAGAAAAAATGTCTGTACATGTTCAGCACCAACCCAATTATTTTCCCAATATTTCCCACCTGGGGTTGGTGAATCTACAAATGCAGAACCAGTGGATATGGAGGGCCGACTATATTATACTTTCATCAAATCTGTTAAAAGTATGTTTGAAAGTAGAAATGGACTCTCCTGGTTGAACCTGGATATAGTATGTCTCTAAAGTAACAATGTACCCATCTCCTTTTGATAATAGTTTGAATTATATTTTCACTTTTCTACTTCATATTTTCAATTATATCTCCATTGATTTATGACAAGTTGGACAGTATCTGCCACTTTTACTATATGTTCTAGCTTTTAGGTTGTCCTTACATTTCCCCCAGATCGTAACTCTTCTTGCTTAAAGAATAAACTCCTCTACACTTGAAATAGTATTACATGATCTTGTGAGCAAGTGTAGACTGCCTTTGGCATATCCAGTGCAGAATAAAGCAATGTTAGGTTGTAGGGGTGGATCAGATTTGACATAACTATGATGTGGCTTTTCGAAGAAGAGAATATGGCAAGACCTAAATTGTAGTAATATTTGTACATATCCTATGCTACTTTGTTTTTATTTTATCTTTCCTTGTTTGTTGTGTTAGAACTGAAGAGAAAATCCAAAGTGTATTCTTGTGGTAGTAAATGTCTTAAAATGGTTCATTCCTCAATCCTTCCCTTCAGTCACCAGAATTGGATTTGTTCTGAAGAAACAGTTTACCACTTACAGGGCTGCTAGAACATAACCCTTGCCTCAACTCTTCCACAGACCCACTGGACCTGATGGCCCAAGGAATGGGGGCTGAGCAATTTTACTTTTTGAAAAGACTTCAAGGGGATGTTTATACTCATCTGGTCAAAAGTCACTGCTCTGAGTTCAAATTCTAGTTCTGTGGCCCATCATACATCCCCAGGATGCTGAGTTAAACACAAGTTGATAGAGCTAATTGTACTGGCAAATAGTAGATAAGGCACATGGAATATGAATCAACTTAAGGTGTCCTGCCTTTGCTTCTGTGGTACCTCTGCTTTTATGCTGTCTTCACCCTGCTGCACTATAAGGATTTCAGGGGTGGAGGGGCTTATTCTATTTGTACTTTTGTTTCCCTCCCTAGACTGTAAGTTTCTCTTGGGCAGAGATTGGATAGTATCTGTTTCTATATCAGAGGTCAAACAGCTATTCTTACTGTCATTAGATTATGATGCTCAACAATTCTGTCTTAATGTTACATATACCACAACTAAATTTCTTAATGTGGTAAAATACACGTAATTGACCATTTTAACCATTTTTAAGTGTACAGGTCAGTATTCAATATATTTATATTGTTGTACATCACCATTCTTCTCTCGAGTTTATTTTCATCTTGCAAAACTGAAATTCTGTCCCCATTAAACAACCTCTTTTTCCCCTGTCCCCCCAATTGCTGAGATCCACCATTCTATTTTTATGAATTATACCACTCCTAAGTCCCTTATATAAGTGGAATCAAAGAGTATTTGCCATTTTATAGCTTGACTTCCTTCATTTAGCATAATGTCCTCAAGGTTCATTCATGTTAGAATGTAATAGAACTTCCTCTTTTTCATTTTATTTTTTTAAATATTTATTTATTTTTTAGTTTTAGGTGGACACAATATCTTTATTTAACATTTATGTGGTGCTGAGGATCGAACCCAGTGCCCCGCACATGCTGGCGAGAGCTCTACCACTGAGCCACATCTCCAGCCCCAGAACTTCCTCTTTTTAATATTTGAATAATAGTACATTGTATGTACATACCACATTTTGCTTATCCATTTGTGTGTGGATACTTGGGTTGTTTCCTCATTTTTTAACTATTTAAAATTTTTAATTTAAAGACAGGGTTTTACTAAGTTGCCTGGGCTGGCCTTGAACTTGTGATCTTCCTGCCTACTGCCTAAGCCCCCTGAATAGCTGATTTCATTCATGTGCACCAGCTCTTTTTTTTTTTTTTTTTTTTTTTTTTTTTTTTTTTTTTTTTGAGGAATTTGTTTTTCTACCCCAAATGTACCATTTTACATTAACACCATAGGTACATGAGGGTTCCGATTTCCCACATCCTTGCCAACCCTGTCTGTCATAGTTGTCATCCTAATTGAGCATGAGTAGTATCCTGTGGCAGTTTCAATTTGAATTTCCCTAATGACTAGTGATTTTAAGTTTCTTTTCCTATTCTTATTGGCCATTTGCGTATCTTTTTTGAAGAAATACCTCTCTAAAACTTTTTGTCCATTTTTAAAATTGTGGTGTGTTAAGTTTTAGGAATTCTCTATTCGAGATTAAATCCCTCATCAAATAAGTGATTTGCAAATATTTTTTCCCATTCTATGAATTGCCCTTTCAATGTATTTACAAAAAAAAAAGTTTTTATTTTTCATGAGGTCAAATTTGTTTTGTCACCTGTCCTTTTGGTGTCGTATCTAAGAAATCATTACCAACTCCAATGTCTTGAAGCTTTTACCTTGTTGTCTTTAAAAGTTAGGGTTTCAGCTCTTACATTTAGGACTTGGTTGCATTTGAATTAGTTTTTAGACATAAAAAATTTTAGATAAGGATCCAACTTCATTATTTTGTATGTATCTGGTTTTCCCAACACTGTTTGTTAACGAGTACTACTACTGTTAATATGTATGAGTTAGGATGTTTAGAGTTCCGCTTTCTATATGTTACCTCATAATCCCCACAATAGCTGTATGAATATAATTAAAATTTATAAATTTATAAATTGGAATTTAAGTGCTTTGGAAATAAGAAACATAAGTAAACTACAAATCATTTCTTCCCTAACTGGCATTTGTCTCACCATATTTTTTACATTTTAGATTAGCTCATTAATTAATGATATTTTTTGGTTTCTAGAGCAATGTTGATCCCAGGGATGATGTTTTTGGCTATCCTCAACAATTTGAAGACAAACCAGCATTAAGTAAAACAGAAGATAGAAAAGAATACAATATTGGTGTCCTAAGACACCTTCAGGTCATCTTTGGTCATTTAGCTGCTTCTCGACTACAATACTATGTGCCCAGAGGATTTTGGAAACAGTTCAGGTAAACTATGAATGAATAACAATAGGGATCATCTTTTGTTTTCTTTTTGTTATATTTAAATATGTAGGGATATTTCTTAAAACTTGATGAACATACTCAATACATTAATATTAAACTTCTATAATATATGTTTTGAAGCCGGGCCTGGTCATGTATGCCTTAGCAAGTTCCTGTCTCAGAATTAAAAAGGGCCGTGGATGTGGGTTAGTGGTTAAGCATCCCTGGGTTAAATCTCTTGCACCAAAAATAGATAAATGTTTTGAGACGTCTACCTTTGTTATGCAAATGTCTGATATGTACACAAATAGTATGAAACCTTAATATTTATCACCCAACTTCAACAGTTGTCCACTCATAGCCAATCTTATTTAATCTGTATTCTATAATCTACCTCTTTCCAGATTGTTTGGAGGTAAAAGATAGTTTCACCCATATGTGTCTCTAATATCTGTTTTAAAACATAACCATAGAACTGTTACTATGTCTTTTTTAAAAAAAAAAAAATCCTTTATATCAAATGTGATCAGTGTTTGAACTTAACCCACTTATCTCATAAATTATTTTCACTGGTATTTTTTAAAATTGGGATCCAGAGCCAGGCCCAATGGCACTCACCTATAATTCCAGTAATTTGGGAGGCTGGGGCAGAGGATTGCACCCCTTGGTATAATCCCTAGTACTGCCCCAATAATCAGGATCTGGATGAGGTTCATAATACCACAAATGGTTAATAATGCCTCTTAAGTTTCTTTTGGTCATTGTTGCAAAATTCCCCCCACCCTGCCTTTTTTAATTTTTTTTAATACAGTTGTTTATGGAGGGGAACAGGTAGTTAACACTACAAGTTTTCCCAGTCAGAATTTTGTTGATGGGGTCCCCAGGGTATTTTAGTGTTTCCTATTTTCTTAATTCTCCGACATCTGTAAGAGATGTAAGATGGAGACTTGAGCAGATTCAAGTGATGTTTTTAATTTTGTGGAATGGCAGTGAGGCTCCCTTTTTACATATGAGGATATTTAGATTTCTTGTGAACCCCCTGCCTGATATACAGTGGCTTCACCATCACTACCACATTTTATTCCCCTAACTAGGCCCCTCCTTGATCTGTACTAGTGATTCAAGTTTATAGCTTGGATTTTATCACTCAGTTTTCTCTCTTACAATACCTTTTTCCCCCTAAAGCTAGTGGAGCTCACACTTAATGTAAACTAGCACTTTTCAATTTACCACACTTCAGACATTATTTGTTAAAATCAATTTGTTTCATTATTAGAAACAGTACCAGTCTATTTAATTTATTGAAAATGTGAACTAAACTTCCCGTTTGTGTGTGTGTGAGTGTCTCCCAATTTTTTTAGTTTCAAAATTTTCAGAAGTATAGTAAAGGGGAAGTCATCACTGTTATTTTATGTTCTTTACCTAGATCTGTCTAATTGCTAGCATTTTGCCATATTTGCTTGTTTTTCCGTGCGTATACTTGGTTTTGGGGTTTTGGTTTATTTTTGTAAACCATTTGATAGTAATCTGAAAACATGACACTTCATACCCAATGAATTTAATGTTAATCATCTCTAATAATATCAGTACATATTCCAGTTTCCTCAAAATGGTTTTATAGTGAAGCTTTTGTTTTTTTATATCCCAATCTGGAATACACAGGAAAGAACCAAAAAGAGGGGCTGGAGTTGTGGCTCAGTGGTAGAGTGTTTGCCTAGTATGTGTGAGGCACTGGGTTTGATTCTCAGCACCACATATAAATAAATAAATTAAATATTAAGGTCCATCAACAACTAAAAAAAAAGAATCAAAAAGAATTTAATTCACCTTCTTATTCTTTTTTAGTCTAGAATCAGCTCCCTAATTTGCGACTTTTATGGCATTGAAATTTTTTGAGAGTACAGGCCAGTTGTCCTTTTTTTTTTTTTAAACCAGGGATTGAACCCAGGAGCACTTAGCCACATCCCCAACCCATTTTTATATTTTAATAAGCAACAGTGTCTTGCTCACTTGCTGAGGCTGGCTTTGAACTTGTGATCCTCCTCCTGCCTCGGCCTTCTGAGCCGGGATTACAGGCATGTGCCACCGTGCTCAGCACAGACCAGTTGTCGTATTGAATGTCTGTCTTGATTTGTGTGATTATTTCCTCATGGTTAGATTTAGGTCAAGCTTTTAGGGGAGGAAAGCAGGAAAACTACATCGATGATGTTCTATGCTTCTCAGTGTGTCCAGTTGGGAAGCATATGCTATCCATGTGTTTAATTATTGATGGTAATGACTTTGATGCCCCAGTGTCTTAACAGATTTCTCCATTGCAAAGGGTAACTTTTCTCTTTTATAATTAATAAGTTGACATCTAGACTATGTACACATTGCAAAGTATAGCAAGTCGTGTGTAGTTCAAATTTCCAAAAACAAATAAAATGGACTGGTTTTTCAAATAATGCAACAAATTTATTTTCACAAGTGATAGAAGTATTTTTCAAAAGACAGTTCTTCTGAAGTGTCTAAAATATAATTCAGCATAGCTCTTGCTTAGAATAAATATGTATACTCCGTGTATTAGTTTATTTACGTAAATACAAAATTGGATGTCATTGATAGTTTTCAGCAGTGCTTGGGCTTTACCAATGTCAGTTCTCATTTTGTGGTATACATAAGTGATACTTTGTTTTGTCACATCACCTGAAGCAACCTCAACTTTCTTGGACCCATACTATCTGTCAGCCACACCAGTACTTTCCTCTTTCCTCATGTAGTTGAGGAAGAAAATTTCAGTGTACATATGCTGTCATTTGTGGTTACATTGCTTTCTTTTCCCCTCAAAAATACAATGTATGTACAGTGTATATATTGTTGTCATATGTTAAATGTTTTATTTCATTCATTTCTTAGGCTTTGGGGCGAGCCTGTTAATCTGCGTGAACAACATGATGCTTTAGAATTTTTTAATTCATTGGTAGATAGTTTAGATGAAGCTTTAAAAGCCTTAGGACATCCAGCTATGCTAAGTAAAGTCTTAGGAGGGTCCTTTGCTGATCAGAAGATTTGCCAAGGCTGTCCACATAGGTAAGTGCTAATTACAGATTGGAAGTGTAAGTAGTATTATTTATATACTAACAAAAATAAAATTTTTGCTGTATTAAACCTAAAAGATGGTGGACTTGGAGTAGTATTCCCTATTAAAGTGAAATACTCATTTGTAAAATAACATCATTTATCATTTTGCTTAAAAATGTTTGTATACAGTACAGCAAGAATGAGAGAACAAATTGTGTTTGTGTGCTTTGTTGTGTGTTTAGTTTTTTACTTTAAATGTGGAAACTGTTGCCGGGCATGGTATCATACCTATAATTCCAGCTTTTGTGGAGGCCAAAGTAGGAAGATGGAAAATTCAAGGCCAGCCTGGGCAACTTAGCAAGACCCTATCTCAAAATGGGCTGGAAATATAGCTGTTTGGTAGAGTACCCCAGGTTCCATCCCCAGTCCAGATGGACGGAAGGAAGTAAAGTGTTTAATTAATGATACCTATTAACAATAGCAATGAGGCATGATGGTGCCTCCCTATAGTCCCAGCAACTCCAGAGGTTGAGGCAGGAAGATCCCAAGGTCAAGACGTGGTTTGGTAACCTAGCAAGATGCTGTTTCCGAAGAAAAACCTCATTATAAGTCAAATTGATCATATATATATAGCCAAGAGTTGAGTTTGTGTATGGTTGTTGGAGGCACTTAGTGTTTAAACATAGAGAAATCATGAGGGGTAAAGAATACTTTATAAATAATAATTTTATGGTTTTATAATTTTACCATTCATTCTGAATTGGTGTATGTACTTACTTAGCCTGGGCAACTTTTGGCCTTCTTGCAAAGACCGTTTACATCGTTAGGAAAACAATAAGATTATCACTTTAACCTCTTTTTTTTTTTTTTTTTTTGGTGACACCAGGAGTTAAAGGGTACCACTGAACAACATCCCCATCTCTAGCCTTCTTTGTTTGTTTGTTTTTGTAGTCTAGGTCTTTCTAAGTTGCTGAGGCTGGCCTCAAACTTGCAATACTCCTGCCTGAGCCTCCTGAGTCCCTGGGATTACAGGCATGTGCCACTGTCCTCAGCTTAATTTTTTGTTTTTAATTATTGATAATATGGCCAACTTTTTGCTCATCTTTTCTGTCGGTCCTCAGTTTGTTTTGGACAGTTTACCAAATTACCTGGAAATGATTTGTGTTCTTTGCCAAATGAAAATGTAAATGATCATGTTCATGAAGTCAGATCCTTACTGCCTGATCAATAGCTGAACTAGTCTTTTTCTTATTACGTGCCAAACCATACATAGAGAGTCCCAAGACTGTATGTTATAGGGCTTTACTTTGCATAATAAAACAGGTCAACAAACTATATAACAAGCCAAATCCAGCCCATCACCTGTTTTTGTAATATTATTGGAACGTACTCAGTTTTATACTGTGTGACTCTTTTTGCTACAATAGCAGAATTAAGTAGCTGCCACAGAGACCATAGGACCCATAGTTTCTATCTAAACATATCACTGGTAGACTATAAGGAGCTTAAGCTGTTAAGTCCAAATATATTTGGCTTCAAAACTTTTTTTCTCTAGCAAGTTTGTCATAAAAACAAGAAACCTAATATGTTGAGTGTTTTAGAACGACCAAATATAGTGACAAGCACGAGCAAATGATCAGTAAATGTTAGCTATCAGTATTGGTAACATTCTGTGAGTTAGGAGCTTCATTATTATTACATAATAAATATTGCAAATGTAGTTTGCATAAAGTCCTTTTTGATTGTTTCTTAAATAATATCTTTAGGTACGAATGTGAAGAATCTTTTACGACTCTGAATGTAGACATTAGAAATCACCAAAATCTTCTTGATTCCTTGGAACAGTATGTCAAAGGAGATTTATTAGAAGGTGCAAATGCATATCATTGTGAAAAATGCAATAAAAAGGTATGGATTGTCCAGCTTTAAAATAATTATGATGACATTTATCCTCAAAATTCACCCTTTGGAAAAAATATCTACCCTACTTTGTCATAGCAGTAATAGAGAGATAGTCAAGAGGACAGCTGATTTAATGATTTATTGGGCGAAGAAGGTTAAAAAGTACCATAGAGGTGATGAACATGTGGATGATTTTTAGAAGTCATAATAACTTGACACCACATTACATTCTCTTGCTAATAGAGGAAAATGCTTCACCTCTCATGTCCTTTACTTGGAGAAAACCATTAATTTATTTAACCACTTAAGATTTGCCACCTGTGTTTAGCACTTGGATTAGATATTTGGACTGATCTAATTAGTTTTTATCTGTGGGAACTTAGCAGTTCTTTGAGGGAGATGATTTCATAGGTAGTAAATATTATATATCTTTTCAGGTTCCCAGGCCCTCTCACCTACAAATTACTGCATTATGTTGCCTTACCAACCACTTAGAGAAGTGTAGAGGTTGCAAAAGCCATACTACTTGCCTGCCTCCCACACCTCTGTGACATGAGACAAGTCACTTAACCTCTCGGGAACTTCTTATCCTCATCTTTAAGATTCAGTGGTACCTGCTTGAGAGGGTTGTAAGGATTAAATGTGTTACTGTTCGTGCAGCATTTAAAATATTACCTGGCATCTAATTGCCCAATAAATAACTTGTTCTATTTCTTTGGTTTTCTCACACCAAACCACCTTCATTAGAACAACATTAAACATCAAGTAGTAATGGCTAGGTAGTTATGACCGTGTAAGAACCAGGCATTTCTTTACACATAAAAATCCAAGTAAGTCTTAAAGGGAGTTTGATAATATCATTTAAAGATTTGCTTGTTTTTTTGTTTGTTTGTTTGCAGTGGATTATAAGAAAGCAGCCAATAACTTTCTCTTTATTTTTAGGTTGATACCGTAAAGCGCTTGCTAATTAAAAAATTACCTCCTGTTCTTGCTATCCAACTAAAACGATTTGACTATGACTGGGAAAGAGAATGTGCAATCAAGTTCAATGATTATTTTGAATTTCCTCGTGAGCTGGACATGGAACCTTACACAGTTGCAGGTGTTGCTAAGCTGGAAGGAGATAATGTAAACCCAGAGAGTCAGCTGATACAACAGAATGAGCAGTCTGAAAGTGAGACTGCAGGAAGCACAAAGTATAGGCTTGTGGGTGTGCTTGTACACAGTGGTCAAGCAAGTGGGGGACATTATTATTCTTACATCATTCAAAGGAATGGTGGAGATGGTGAGAGAAATCGCTGGTATAAATTTGATGATGGAGATGTAACCGAATGTAAAATGGATGACGATGAGGAAATGAAAAATCAGTGTTTTGGTGGAGAATACATGGGAGAAGTGTTTGATCACATGATGAAGCGCATGTCATACAGGCGCCAGAAAAGGTGGTGGAATGCTTATATACTTTTCTATGAACGAATGGACACAATAGACCAAGACGATGAGTTGATAAGATACATATCAGAGCTTGCTATCACCACAAGACCCCATCAAATAATAATGCCATCAGCCATTGAGAGAAGTGTACGGAAACAGAATGTACAATTCATGCATAACCGAATGCAGTACAGTTTGGAGTATTTTCAGTTTATGAAAAAACTGCTTACATGTAATGGTGTTTACTTAAACCCTCCTCCAGGTAAGTGTTGAGAGTTTGGTTTCTTAATAATAAAGAATAATTCATACTTGAAGGGTTTCCAAGCATTGACATGTTTAAGTTCATAAAATATTGATATTTTTAAGTGGGTCTAAGTTTTTGCTTATTTTAAGGTCACATTTAAGATGGCTGGTACCTTTGAGCAATAAATTAACTGTTTGGAGACAGGAAGTTTAGTTTGTTTTAAGGATTTTTTTCCTCACTGATTTGAAAATGCTTTCATGAGCTGCTAAAATCAAGGAATAAGAATTATTTCCTGGGGTGGGGCCGTAGCTCACTTGGTAGAACGCTTGCCTAGCATGTGTGGGGCACTGGGTTTGATCCTTAGTACCACATAAAAATAAGGTAAAGGCATTTTTGTGTCCATCTGCTATAAAAAATACTTTTTAAAAAATTGTTTTTTAAGTAGCAGGAAAAGGGGTATTTAACAGATTTAGGACTTCTCATGAATGCAGACTTGTTGGAAAATGGGGCTTGAAAATAGAAATTTGATTTTTTTTATATATATATATATATATATCTGCATTTTATTTATAGGGCAAGATCACCTGTTGCCTGAAGCAGAAGAAATCACTATGATTAGTATTCAACTTGCTGCTAGGTTCCTCTTTACTACAGGATTTCACACAAAGAAAATAGTCCGTGGCTCTGCCAGTGATTGGTACATTGCTTTGACTTTTCATTCCTAGTATACTGACATTTGATTTGGTTCTTTAATAGAACTTCTTTTACTTTTTCCAAACCATGAGGATCTTGTTTCAATTTTGAAGTGTGTTTAAAAAAAAAAAAAAAAAAATTCTTGGTAGCAGTGGTGAGATTAGATTAAAATACTTAGACTAAATATGGCTAGTTTTACTTACTCATCCAAGAGTAAGATGTTAAGGAAAGTGGGGGCTATTTTGTCATGGAACGTTAGAGTAGATTTTTCAGAGTACCATGCAAACTTTTGCTAATTTTTTTAAGTCATTGAGAAAAGACCCAAGTCATAGTATTCACCTATCCGTTTAATGTTAGTACTAGAAGCAACCATTTGCTGCTTCTCTCTCCAGCAGTAGAGGCCTTTACTTTTTTTCTTTTGGTTCATAGAGATCTATCCCTTTTGTATATAAAATAAGTCAAATATAAGCCATATTGATAGTCATAGATATTTTTGTTTGTTTTAGGTATGATGCATTGTGTATTCTCCTTCGCCACAGCAAGAATGTACGTTTTTGGTTTGCTCATAATGTCCTTTTTAATGTTTCAAATCGCTTCTCTGAATACCTTTTGGAATGCCCAAGTGCAGAAGTGAGGGGTGCATTTGCAAAACTTATAGTTTTTATTGCACATTTTTCCTTGCAAGATGGGCCATGTCCTTCACCTTTTGCGTCTCCTGGACCTTCTAGTCAGGTAATTGTACAGTTTGCTTTCTAATGATTAAATGCTTACCAAAGAATAATGTTTGCTAGAAGTTGTAGTCACAGGCTTATGTTCATCTCTTTTGATATGTTTACTTCATATGTGTGCATACACACAGAATCTAATGTCTCAAGTTCTGTGAAAACTACTATATGGAAATGCATTAAAAGGGGCTGGGACCTGGGTACAGTGGTACACACCTATAATCACACTGACTGAGGATAAGGCAGTAGGATTATAAATTTTTAAGACCAGCCTAGGGAACTTAGATCCCGTCTCAAAATGAAAAAAATAAAAAGGAATGGAGATGTGGCTCAGGTAAAGTACCTCTGAGTACAATCCCCAGTACCAGGAAAAAAGAAAGAAATGAATAGTGATTACTGACCTTTTAAAACATAAGGGAGCTGGGTGTGGTGGCTTGTACCTATAATCCCAACAACTCAGGAGGCTGAGGCAGGATAATAATAATAAAGAAACTCTTACTGTTCAGATACATACAGTAGCTTAATTATAAACTTGAGTAAATTTTTCTATCTTAAAGGGTTTTTTAATGGACTTAAAATTTACGATAATGTGAAGGATTTATAATGAAATCTACCCAGATCTTTATTCCCTTTCCCAACCATCAACCCTTTCAAATAGTTTGTGTAATCAGTTCTTCCATAAATTTATGCTTGTATGAAGAGAGTTATACCTGCACGTTGTTGCTGAGAAACAGCTACTGTTTTATATTTTACAGGCTTATGACAACTTAAGCTTGAGCGATCACTTACTACGAGCAGTACTAAATCTCTTGAGAAGGGAAGTTTCAGAGCATGGACGTCATTTACAGCAGTATTTCAACTTGTTTGTAATGTATGCCAATTTAGGTAAGAATTTAGGTTTTCATAATCTGTATGTTATATGGTGAAATCGTTTAGGTCAATTGATCACATATAACCTAGTTTAACGTAGAAATTTTGTACAGGAAACCTTATACTTTATAGTAATTCATGTGTTACTGCTCTGCATTAGACACAGATGAGAATCTTATGTCGTCACATTTTGTCTCCTAAAACACTGCCAGATTCGGCTGCTTTTTGAACATACTCATTTCTAGGCCCCAATCTCACACTGATTGAATCAGAATTCCCAAAGTTAATTTATGGAACCTATATTTTATAAAGGTCCCTAGATGATTGTAGTACTTCCCAAGTTTTGAATAGAGGTCTACATATAACTTTTTCTTGAAGTAAACAAAATTAAAATGAGGGATAGTATAAATATTCACTTAGCTGGATGTGGTGATGCACGCCTGTAATCCCAGCTAGTTTGGAGGCTAAGCACTCAGGAAGATCACAAGTTCGAGGCCAGCCTCAGTTACTTAGCAAAAGTCTGTCTCAAATTTTAAAAAACATTTTTTTAAATGACTGGGGATGTAATTCAATGTTAGAGTGACCCCTGGATTTTTGTTTATTTATTTATTATTTATATATTTCATATAAATATAAAATTCCCCTCTTGCCTCATTTAAGGGACTAGATGTAGCTCAGTGGTATAGAACTCTTGCCTAGCCTACATGAGGCCCAGGGTTCCACTCCAGCACCACAAGAAAAACTTAGGAATTTGCTTAAATTATTCTATTGTTGCCACTATATGACAGCTGTCCTTTTCAAAGTAGCCTACTCTGACATCACTATATCATTTCTTTTCATTGGTTACTGAAATTTACCTAAAAATTTATGCTATACTTGGTTCTACTTTTTCTATTGTATTTTGATAGCAACCAAATTTTTCTGTTGCTCCCCCACTAGATTGCACAATAGCCCTTGGTAAATGTTTGTTTGCTGAATGGATGGGTGGTGAGGAATATCATAGAATATATTTTCATTGTTATTTGGGGCGGGTGTTCTGTTTTGGCCTAGGGTAGGTAAATTTCTTATGATTATGATTGAAATTATGAAAATTACTAATGAGATGATAGTGTTCTGATCCCAAAATGATTGAGACATTCCAGTTAAAATCTTAGTGATGATAATATTTATTTGGCCAGTTTAGGAACTGATCTATCCAAAATTAAGTTCTGTACCCAAGCATCCCTGTCATTTCCCGTGTTTTCTGTATGAGCTCGCTCTGCTGATACATGGCCCTTTTAACATCAGGAACATTTTACTTTCCGTTTGTCTCTGTAGTTGATCATCTTTTCCCTTACCTTTCCGTACCAGAGGCATTTGGTATTTGTAGTTGAGAAAGAAGAGGAAATATATTACACAAACACTAACTAGAATCTGTATTTCAAACTTAGAAATTCCACATTTAGGCATTCACAAAAATATTATTCTATTCAACTTCCCCTTTAGATATTGCATATTCATAAAGCACATATCATTGTTCACTAATAAAATTTCCCTGCTAAAGGCAAATACAGGTCTATAAGCCTCAATATGAAGCCCTTAAGAACAGATATGCTGGGATTGGATTGTGGCTTAGTGGTAGTGCACTCGCCTAGCATATGTGAGACCCTGGGTTTGATCCTTAGCACCATATAAAGATAAGTGAATATAAGTATTGTGTCCATCTACAACCAAAAAATTAAAAAAATATATTCTTATGTGATTCAAAATTGCTTGGGTTTAAGAAAAATAAGGCAGTGCATATGCCATATATAATGTATCTGAGTCTAAACAGCTCCTTATAACTAAACACATTAATATCCCTGGAGTAAAATGTAAATGAGTGTTGTATGTTTATTAAAACATAAACCGGGGCCAGGGTTGTGGCTCTGTGGTAGAGCGCTTGCCGAGCATGCATGAGGCACTGGGTTGGATCTCAGCACCACATAAAAATAAGCAAAATAAAGGTATTGTGTCCATCTACAACTGAAAATATATTTAAAAATAAATAAATGGGGACGGGAGGGGGAAGACTGCAAATAGCCTGTTTTCAGTTCAGGCTAGGTTTTCCTACCAAATACATATTTTTGATACCAACTTTATGAAAGAAATTTGATTATAATAAGAACTTTTCTCAGGATTTCAGATAAGGGTTATAGATGTGAATTTATTGTGTTAAAATAGTCTACTGTCTTAATAGGATATGGAAGCAAACCAAAATGTAGTTGCCATTAAGTTAAATATGTTCATGGTTATAATAGGGAAAATATAAAGTACTATGGATGTGCATCTTTGGGGTAGAAGATTTAATGGGGAAGTTGACATGGGAATTCCTTACCTGAGTTTTCCATGCAGGGTGAACAGCAAATACAAATACGTGGAATTAACTTGGTGTTGCTCGTTGTCCAATGACAGTTGTTCAGTCTATTTAGAATTGATATAGTATTGGCAGAAGTGGTGAACAGGAGTCCCTGTTCATGTTATTCTGGCAAGCCTTGTGAAAGAGGTCTGGCTTATATTTTTGAAGCATTGATGATGAGCTGTTGTGGGTCTCTGAACAGACATGCCTTCTAGAAAGATCTACAATAGAGTAGGACTAGAGGTGGTTAAAATGAACTGTAGACAAAAGATCATTCTGGCCTATACTGCAGAACTAGCATTGAGAGGAATACAAGTAGATTCTAGTACTTGATAAAGAGAGTCTGTGGCATTTGGTGATTGGATATTCAGGGGAGGGAGCATGAAATAGATGTTAACAATGATGCCCAGGGGCTGGGGTTGTGGCTCAGCAGTACAGCACTCGCCTAGCACATGAGAGGCCCTGGGTTAGATCCTCCGCACTACATAAAAATAAATTAAAAAAACAAAGAATGATGCCCAGGATTCCAGTTTGACCAACTCGAAAGATAATAGTGCCACTGAGTTGGGGAAACTCCAGAGGAAAAGCATGGGGGAAGAGGATGATTTCAGTTTGGGCAGATTCAGTTTGCGCCTGTGTGACACCCAGTTGCCTGAGCAATTTAGTGAGACTCTGTCTCAAAAAAAGAGCCAGGGATGCCGTGCACCATGGCGCCCACCTATAACCCCAGCGGCTCAGGAGGCTGAGGCAGCAGGATTGCAAGTTCAAAGCCAGCCTCAGCAATTTAGCAAGGCCCCAAGAAACTTGTTTGAGACCCCGTGTCAAAATAAAAAGGGCTAGGGATGTGGCTCAGTGTTAAGCGCCCCTAGGTTCAATCCCTGGTCCCCCCCAAAAAGAAAAAGAAAAAGCCAGGGATGTACATCAGTAATAGAGCGCACCTGGGTTCAATAACCAGTACTGCAAAAAAAGAAAAGAATAAAAGATGGGAGCAGGAAAAAGGTAGTTAAAAATCTAAGAAGGAAGTAGTTACAGTTTGAAAACTGCTCTGTTCCTTTACCTCATGAAGGGAAATAGAAACCAAATTGGCATGAATTTTGAGGAGTGAGAAAATGAGAAAGTAAACCAAATATAAGCATCTTTTTCAGGAAGTTTGCAGAGGAAAGAGGAGAGGCAATTTATAAAAAGTTCTTATTTCTCCATTTAATAGTTATCATCCCTATGATAAAGGTTGCCATCTTCGTCAGTCCTTTTGGGCTCTCCAGGCCCCAGAAAGTTCATGTTCCACATAGCCCAGTATAACCAGAAGGTTATAGTCATGGTTGCTGTTTATCAATTTTAATATTTAAGTCTAGTTATACCTAATCTGTGAATTTTCTATCCCAATTTAAGTCTGAATGCTAAGGAAATGTAATACACTTCTGACATAAGAATTTGATAGACCTATTGAATACTATCTTTTTTATTCGCAAAGCCCTTATCCTAATGCTTTTCTTCCTCTCTTCCTTCTACCGTCTCTTTCACTGTAGGTGTGGCAGAAAAGACACAGCTGCTCAAACTAAGTGTACCTGCTACCTTTATGCTTGTGTCTTTAGATGAAGGGCCAGGTCCTCCAATCAAATATCAGTATGCTGAATTAGGCAAATTATACTCAGTAGTGTCACAGCTGATCCGCTGTTGCAATGTCTCATCAAGGATGCAGTCTTCAATAAATGGTAAAGTAGAAAGCCTCATTCTTCCCAATAATTTTGAAATATTGCTGGGCTATATAGCACTTGATCAAATGTTAATTCTGAAAATGTTTAAATACAAAATAAGAGTCTGGAGGAAGGTCCATGTTTGGAAATATTTTTGAGTGCTTATACCTTTTTCACATGTTTAACAGGGAATTCTTTTCTGTCTGCTTGCTACTCAAGTTGACACTTTGTTTATGGCATACTTAAAGAGTTAACTTTTTGCATTATGTCATCTTGGGATATCTAATCATGGTAACATAATATTCATTGTGCTTAAGAAACATGATTTATGAAGTTATTTTTCAAAAATAAATTCACAGGCTACCTTTATGGTGAAATCAATGTATTGTTATTACAGAAAAGTTTATTAGTTGTTCATTGCCAAATCTACATTCCAGGTAATCCTCCTCTTCCCAATCCGTTTGGTGATCCCAATTTATCACAACCTATAATGCCAATTCAGCAGAATGTGGCAGACATTTTATTTGTGAGAACAAGTTATGTGAAGAAAATCATTGAAGACTGCAGTAACTCAGAGGAAACTGTTAAATTGCTTCGTTTTTGCTGCTGGGAGAATCCTCAGTTCTCATCTACTGTCCTCAGTGAACTTCTCTGGCAGGTTAAAGGAACATATAAACATTGATAAATCTCTGTGATTTGATTTGTTATTCCTTTAAGTTGTTCACTCTCTCTGGCCTGTTTTTAGGTTGCATATTCCTACACCTATGAACTTCGGCCTTATTTGGATCTCCTCCTACAAATCTTACTGATTGAGGACTCCTGGCAGACTCACAGGTGGATACTTGTTTTCGTTACTGGACTACTTATATGTGCCTAGGTGTTAGACATAATTGCAATAGTCACCACTTTAGAGTCCTAGTGAATATTTTATCTTAAAAAATTCAAAAACAGCTAGGTGTATTGGCATGCACCTATAATCCCAGCTACTCAGGAGGCTAAGGCCAACCTAGGCAATTTAGTGAGATCCTGTCTCAGATTTTTAAAAAGGGCTGGGGGTGTGGTTCAGTGATAGTGCTTGCCCCCAGCATCATATTTTTATTTTGTTTTTTGTTGTTGTTTTTTTGTTTGGTTGGTTTTTGTTTTGTTTTTTTCTTCTCGTTGCCTGAGTTTCATACTTAACATTCTAACATCATTTCTTTGAATCAAATTTTTAAATTATAGTCATGCATACTGATGGGATTTATTGTTACATATTTATACATGCACATAATAGAGTAATTTGACCAATATTACTGCCCTATACTTCTCTTCCTCCCTCCAGCATAAGCATTTGGTAAATATTTAAGTTCATTGATGATTCCCTTGAAGTTTTTTAGGATTAGTTCGCATTAGTTTTAGAATTAGTTGCTTGAAATATTTGGTTACTTAAAAGTAGTCCTCAGCAGTCTATAAAGTCGTTGTGGACACTGAGGTAGTAAATAATAAACTGTTACTCCTGCTAGGAAATTGGTTTCTTTGAACCTCTGTTTACATTTTTATCCACCTATCAGTATAACATACATTATTGACTAACATTGAGCTTGCAAGCCAAGCATGGTAGCATATAGCTATAATCCTATAGCTATTTGGTAGGCTGAGGCAGGAGGACCACAAGTTTGGTGCTAGCCTGGACAAATTATTTGATACATTTTCTCATCTGTTCATGGGCGTAATAACAATACCTATAGTCTAGCAATAGATTAAATGACTAGATCAGACATTAAATATGTGGTATGTAATAGGCAATAAATATAAGCTGCTATATTAGATTTTAGAAGTTTTAATCTTATATTCTGCTTCTCTTTCAGAATTCATAATGCCCTTAAGGGAATTCCAGATGACCGAGATGGGCTGTTTGACACAATCCAGCGCTCTAAGAATCACTATCAGAAAAGAGCTTACCAATGTATAAAATGTATGGTAGCTCTCTTCAGCAATTGTCCTGTTGCTTACCAAATCCTACAGGTGAAGATTTTTTATTTTTCTGTAGAGATCTGAATCAGAATTAAGGATTCTATCTTAAAGAAGAGAGTCCTGAGAATTTAGGGTTTTTTGTTTGTTTGTTAAAGTTTGAAGTGTTCCAAGTCCTCTTACATATGTGGTTTTTATTTTCTTTTGAAGGGTAATGGCGATCTGAAAAGAAAGTGGACCTGGGCAGTGGAATGGCTTGGAGACGAACTTGAAAGAAGACCATATACTGGCAATCCTCAGTACACTTACAACAATTGGTCTCCCCCAGTACAAAGCAATGAAACATCAAATGGCTATTTCTTGGAGAGATCACATAGCGCTAGGATGACACTTGCAAAAGCTTGTGAACTCTGTCCAGAGGAGGTAAAAAAAGCCACCAGTATGCAGCAGATAGAAATGGAAGAAAGCAAAGTAATTCTTTACTTTATAGGCCAGTGTTTATGTATTAGCAGTAGTGCTTAAAAAAAAAAAAAGTTATATTGAAGTTTTTGTTTGTTACTGTATGTTGTGTTGATTCCAGTTCCTTTGTTTATCTGCAGTAAAAGAAGTTGTTAATGGGTTAGTTTTGTAGGTTTTAAAATTTTATTTCAGGGCTGGGGATGTATGTAGCTCAGTGGTAGAGTGCTTACCTAGTATACACAAGGCCCTGGGTTTGATCCTCAGCACCATAAAACCAAACAAAAAAAATATTCTGGACGAAGTGAGGCACACCTGTAATCCTGGCTACTTAGGAGGCTGAGACAGGAGTGTTGCAAGTTTGAGGCCAGCCTCAGCAATTTAGCAAGACACTATCTCAAAATAAATAGGACTGGTGATGTGGCTCTGGGCTAGAGTGCTCCTGGGTTCAATCCCCAATACCACAAAAACAAATACGTAAATTTTAGTTAAAATAGAAAAGGTTAAAAATGAGCTTGAATTTGCCTTTATAATTTCTTTTTCTTTTTTTTTTTTAATTAGGAACCAGATGACCAAGATGCCCCAGATGAGCATGAGTCACCTCCCCCTGAAGATGCCCCATTATACCCCCATTCACCTGGATCTCAGTATCAACAGGTAAACAGGAGTCAGATATTGGTTTTAGTCTCTAGAACCAATTCTTAGGCTTAAATAGTGGCCAAATCTTTTATGACTGAAGTCATGGAGGGATTGTCTAGGGGACATGATTAGAAGAGAAATGGTGAGAGTGGGATCATGGTGCCCATTTCAACTGGCCCCTGTGGTAGATTCCTCATCACATAGGTGTCCTTCTGATACTGGTAATTTACTTGGTAAATCTGTGTATTCATTCATGTCAACATAAAATGATAACCATTGCTTAGTGCAAAGGATTAGAACGATATTTCCTGTTAGGCTAAGTCTGCAAATGGATTCTGATTCAGGTATGGTGATGAAGTAAGGGATCCTTGGTTACTTAACCCTAGATTTCAGTGAGTGGGAATTGTTGAGGAAAAAAAAAATAAGGATTTGGCAGTTTTCCAGTGGGCGATGGACAGTGGTATTTGAACAGGATTAGAGTCTTCTAGAGGGCTTGTTAGAGGACAGGGTGCTAGACCCTGTCCAGAGCCTCAGGTCTCCTCCCCCTACAGTGTGTTGTTCCCCACTGCTGGTCTAAAAAACTGTTTGAGACACATGTAAGTCATTCTTTCTTAGGCTTCAAGGTATAAATAGAAGCATGCCGAATAGTTAAGAAGTGCATATTCAACACAATTATTTTTGTATTGCAAATGTATAGAAAATAAAGCTTAAAATCTTGGCTTGGCTGGTGGGGATATATAGGAGAACGAGTGCCTATAGGGTTCTGGCATTTCAAAAGATTAACCAAATCCACAGGAGAAAATTACTTGCTTGACCCTGAGAATGCTCATATTAAGCACGCTTGGTTGCTTTATTATCTTCTTCTACATTGTTTGGTTCTCACTAACATTGTTTTGTGTTCGTGGTTATTGCGCCTGCAGATCTCATATCATGGGCAGTCATGTGTTTCACACTAAAAGTCACTTTGGGCTGGGTGTAGTGGTGCTTTCCTATAATCCCAGCATCTTGGGAGACTGAGGCAGGAGGATCTCAAGTTTGAGGCCAGCTTGGGCAACTTAGACAAGTAAAAATAACTTTGGTCAAAGATTTATACAGAGCTACACAATCATCACTCTTTTGAGGGGGCCTTGTGCTTTGTACTTACACTAGCTTTTTTTCTTTCAAACGGGTTAATCTTTTCACTATTAGTCTTAAGTGTATTTAAAGGATAAGTCTCAGAAATGAAAGAAATCTTTACATTTTCACAAACTTGAGCTTGTGATTTTAAAATTTGTTTAGCCTGGGGAAAATTTTAACACGCACATCTCCTCTCCCCTCCCAGAATAACCATGTGCATGGACAGCCATATACAGGCCCAGCAGCACACCACATGAACAACCCTCAGAGAACTGGCCAACGAGCACAAGAAAACTACGAAGGCAGTGAAGAAGTATCCCCACCTCAGACCAAGGATCAGTGAAATGCACATAATTAACTGGTTCCATCAAGACTGTGCACCCAGGCCTTACAGTCCAACCTTTTTCTGTGTCTGGCTAATATTTAAAACTAGAAAACTATTCCTAATCAACATGGAGTGGAGAGTTTATTCACTGTCTTATCTGCAGAAATTTGCTGTCAATATATAACCCGCCTGCAGTGGAAAGTGTATAGTGTTTTGTAATAAATGGCCTGATGCTAATGTGTAAATGGCAAAGGTGTATATAGTATATTAATGTTTGACTGTTAATTCTTAAGCAAGAAACTTTTTTCTTGATGGGACTCACAGATCTACAAAAACTACTACAAAAGTTAATTTTCTTGTTATACCCACTGCACTTTGCAACCAGTGTTGCCTGCCTCTTGGCAGTTGGATCAACTCCTTTACAAAAACAAAAAATAAACCAACAGCAACAAAACAGCCCATTCATGTCAGCCACACCAATAGTTTCATGTTAATTCTTTGCCACTGAAGTCAATTTTAACTATGAGCAATGTAAGGCTGGTAACCTTTAAATTATTTGGTTGATGTGGAAAATTGGTGATGTAACATTGTTTCTAGATCTTTTTCATTGCCTTTTTATTCTGATATTAGGTTAATCACTTTGAGGCTATAATTATGCTGTAACATTTAGCATGGCTTCACACCACGTTAGTGTAGCCAATGAGGAAAAAACTACCATAACGACTGCAGTTGTCCGGAAGTGACAGCTGTGTTGCTCAGAGCTTTTCCTTCTTACACCTAGAATATAAAATAAAAGCGAGGGGAGAAATGTGACAGGCAGTTTTCAGTTGCACTTATGTTCTTTCTCATATTTGACAGTTCAGTCTTCGGGTGGGATAAAGAAAACTTAAGTATCAGTAATGGGAATTTTAAAAGATTTTTTTTTTTTAATATGCAAAAATTTGCTATGCCAGGATGCTGGAGCATAATAGAAGACTGTATTTGGTATGCTTGTTTTTGTTTCTTTGGTAGAGATTATTAGGTGAGTCTTCTAAAACCTTTCTTCTGGATCCCAGTAATGTGGAAGTCGTCAGAATCCCACAGTACTTGGAGTACCTCTGCATCAAGATGTCTGACTGATTTTTCTGCTCAGTCACAATTTTACTTGAAAGCAAGAATTGTCCTAGCTCATTTTCCATTATTCCAAAAATATTAACGTTCAAAGCAGGGTCTAATTTAAAAAGAAACTACTGGTTAGTTAATATAATTGAAGTATCACAATTTCAGAATAAACATTTGATTAAAGTAAGGAACTCATCGGTTAATACTGTATTTAAAAGAGAATTGGTGACTTGAATGTGTGTAATTTTTTTGGAACCTGTCTAAAAACCAAATACCCCTGCAAACAGATACAGCCCACCCTATTCTATTTAAATATTTTGCTGTTTTATTTTATAGAAATTATTTTGCTGAATTCACAAATAGAATTTGATTTAAGAAGAACTTTTTGTCCTGTGGTGTGTTTTTGGCTTTTTGGTTACTTTTTTGGTCCTGTTTTTGGTTTTGGTTTTGTTTTTTTAAGGACTGCATATTAAAATTCTGTGCATAGCATGCATAGCCATGGCACTTAATTCAGGATTTCAGTTAACATTTTTGTGCACAGAAAGATCTGACCTTTGGCCCTTTACTAAAGACTGCAGAGAGCCGGGAGCAGTGGCGCGCGCCTGTAATCCCAGCTACTCGGGAGGCTGAGGCGAGAGAATCGCAAGCTCAAGCTGGAGGCCAGCCTGGAAAATTTAGCGAGACTCTGTCTCCAAATTAAAAAATCAAAAGGGCTGGGGATGCAGCTCAGCGGTAGAGTGCCCCTGGGTTCAGTCCCCAGTCCCCCAAAATTAAATACTTCGAGAAAACAGAATGTTGACACTGTAGAAGTTTCCTAACAATCAATCTTGTACTTTTTGTATGTTTTTTATATACATGTATATTTAATGAGCACAAGCTAGGTTGTATTTTTTACAATTCAGTTAATGGGAAAAAGTTTTGTCAAAAGGCAATAGTTGGAACTGAACAAAGCAGAAACAAACAGCATTGCATTATTTTGTGATTAAAAGGGGCAGGTATTTAAGATAAAGCTTTGGGTATCTTATTTGCAGTACTCTAGTAAATCTGTGCTTCTAGGTTTTTCTGTAGTATTAGGAAATTTTGACAGCAGATAGTTTGTTTTTACTTTAAGTATGTTACATCTGAATTTAAGTTTGTGTTTTTTCTTCTGTAGTTTGCAGAGCTGGGGATGGAACCCTGGGCCTCACGCATACTAGGCAAATGCTCTACCTTTGAGCTACATCCCCAGCCTGAATTTGTTTGAGCAAGGGTTGTACAGTGTTTGCGATTCCAGTTGGTAGTTTAACTTAAAAGTTAGTCACAAGCTTTCTCAACTAGCAAAGTAGGTTAACTTTATTTGGAAAAGTTCCTATTATTGTTAATGATACCATCTCACCATCTGAGATGTGATTTTAAAATTTCCTGGTCCTTAACAAAAGTATGTAATGGGCTTAATTTAAAATGTAATGACTTCCTAGATGAGAAAAAACTTGACATTTTAAAAGGCTGTGAATTTTTCTCTCTGGAGGGAGATCCCAACTTTACTTTGAATTTACAAGCCACTCCCCCCACGTGGTGCCAGGTGAGGGCTTGAGAATCATTTTCCCCTCTCTCCAAGGAAGAATGGCCTGTTTTGTGACCAGGAGTGAGGGAGAGCGAACAGTTATTTTTGTTTGTGCAAGTTATTTTCTGTATTTACCTCTTAAGTATTAGTGTAGAACGGCAAATTTTAAGATGCATGTTATCGTAAGAGCAACCATAGTGGTGATTTCTGAGGTCTTTTTCTGAACACACACGGCACATTTTCAATTTCAAGTTTTCAAAAGTGCCTAAAGGTTATTTAATTCTCCCTCAGATGATTTTTTTGAGCCATATACTTCCTACTTTAAATGTTTCTTGCAGAATCACTAGTCTTCCTTCAAAAGAGATATTCCTGGAACTCAAAATGGCATGATTGCTCGCATAGAAGACAGTAGAATCTGTTAAAGTAAAGACTGAAGATGTTTTAGTTGTAAAACTGTGTGAACTAGGGGTTTGCCCTGCTGGATCTAAGTATTTCAGTGTACAACTTGGTAAGAACCGTATTGCTGCTGTTTCTAAGCCCTCCACCAACCAAAATTTTCATGTTCAACATGGTAGAGGCAGAAATAACATAATCATATTTGGGGACTTTTCTTTTTGTTGAATTTTTCTCGGTCATCATTTCCCAGCCTTGCGTCTTTTAGTTATGATGTATACAAACTTAGAATTATTAAAGTGTTTTCTATTTTTTTCATGATTAACTTTTATTAGTGAATGATAAGTCTTTAATCCTCTCAGTGGTTCAAGCGATGAGCCTTTTTTATTTGAATTGTTTGTAAATGAAAACCACAGTTTGTGATAATTCAGATGAATTCAGAATAGTTTTGAGTTTTTTATTAGTATTTTTGCAGCTTACGTTCTCCCATGAACTGTTTTACTTTGCCGGATTTTGTGGTTAATTTGGTGGCTATATCCTGCCTTATTTAGAATTATAACTGGATAAGAAAATTGCCTTTTCATTTTAAGTGCCCACTTTTGGCCTCCAGTTTAAAGGTACTACATACATGCTGCCGATATAGGAAGACAACACCCACTCCCCCGCTTTGTGTTACCAAGAAAAAGAACAGTACTGATTTCGCAGTAGGGCTCAACCAGAATTGGTCCTACACCTCCGTGTTTTACCATTTGAAAACAAGGTTTTGGGTGTGATGAATCACTACAAGAAGTGCTAAATGTATTAAGAACTTAACTGCCGATTGTATTTATAACAGTTATTTCATGCTTGCAGAAATGTAGCACTTTTCCTCCAAATTGATAGGTGTAAGAAAAGGTGGGGAGAGGTACACCACATTTTAAAGTCACGCGTGAGTGCAAATTTTTATTTTGAAATCCAGATTCCCAAAAGGAAATTTCACCACCCAACTCAAAATTCCTAGCCTTTTACAAACCAACAGACTGACATAAAGATTGTCCACAGTTCCTAAGATTTAGCACATATACAAAAATAAAACTTTATAAATTAAATTTGGGTTTTCCTTTTATTTATTAAGACTTCTAAGTTCAGAAGGGAATTCTCCGCCTTCCACTCCACAAGTCTAGGGATCAGACCCAGGACCTCAACACCCCATTGAAGGAAATTTTTTTAAGGGAACTCTGCCATGTTTTGGTTGATCAAAGTGTATTCCTACCTAAGCAGTTCTGAGATTGAGTTGTGATCTAATTGCTGACCTAGTCCTTTCTTCTAAAACCAAGATTTAAAAGTTGGGTGTCTCAAGAGTTCTTTCAGATCTGAAATAAAAGCCAGATCACATATTTTGAGGCAAGTAATAGGAGGGAAACATTTCTCAACATGCCATCTGCTCTTGGTATCTAAAAAGTTAACTTGTCATGTTTCAGGGAACTGGGACTTCTCCAGACATCTGTTGGTGTTTCCCTAAAGTTGGTTTACTTCAAAGAGTACCGCTAAAGAAATATCCCAATTTTTTATCTAATTTTATTGATAATTTTCAACAGCAGGACAGGCATGGGGGTACACACTGTAATCCCAGTGATTTGGGAAGCTGAACAGGTGGATCAAAAGCTTTGCTGGCAGCCAGATGTGGTGGCGCACCCCTGTAATCCCAGGAGCTTGTGAGGCTGAGACAGGAGTTCAAAGCCAGCCTCAGCAATGGCCATGCACTAAGCAATTCCGTGAGACCCTGTCTCAAACAAAAACAGGGCTGGGGATGTGGCTCAGAGGTTAAGTGCTGGAGTTCAGTCGCTGATACAAAAAAAAAAGTTGTCAAAGGCCATCCAGGTATGATGGCACACACCTGTAATCCCAGCGACTCAGGAGAGTCTGAGGCAGGAGGAGGAGTTCAAAGCCAGCCTCAGCAACTCAGACCCTGTCTAATAAAAAAGGGCTGAGGATGTGGCTCAGTGGTTAAACACCACTTGGTTCAATCCCTGGTACCCAAAAAAAAAAAAAAAAGTATTGAGGCCAGCCTCAGCAACTTGGACCCTGTCTAAATACGAAATTCACTTATGTTTCATAATGTATCATACATAGCCTGAGAATAATTTTCTACACTATTCTTAGTGGCCCTATGATTTACCTTAGGCATTTTTCCCCAGTGCCAGGGATGGAACCCAGGATCTGGTGTATGCTGGGCAAGCTCTACCACTGAGCCACACACCAAGCCAGAAACTAAAATTTCAGACTCATCAAAAAGTTCGCTATTTTGCGGGGTGCCATGGTGCGTTCCTATAATCCCAGTTGATTTAGGAGGCTGAGGCAGGTGGATTTCAAGTTCAAAGCAGCCTCAGCTACTTGATGAGACCCTAGCTCAAAAAATTAAGTGGGCCAGGGATGTGGCTCAGTGGTAAAGTGCCCCTGGATTAAATCCCCACTCCCCCCTCCATCCCCTGCAAAATTAAAACAATGGTTTAAGACATTCCATTTAAATGTACCAAACAGAAACAATCAGTGGTAGCTGGGCGTGGTGGCACATACCTGTAATTCCAGTGGCTCCAGAGGCTGAGGCAGTAGGATCACAAATTTCAAAGCCAGCCTCAGCAGCTTAGTGAGATCCTGTCTCAAGAAATAAAAGTCTGGGGATCCTGGTTGAGTGCCCCCTGGATTCAATTTCCATTAATATATATATATTATATGTGTGTGTGTGTGTGTGTGTGGTTTTAGCTGTCATCTTGGGTCCAACAGGTTCGAATTCTACCCCACTAACACTAGAGAATCGTTGAGTTTTACCAAATCAAAGATGTCATCTATTATGAGGTGCACCATTAAGAAAATTCACTGAGAGATCAAAATGTGGGGAATCCATCCAATAATTATCCATATGGTGGCAACTCCCATCTAACATTTAGAAATAGATTTTTTGTAGATTTTACATTGCTTATTTTCTATTAGCAAAATTTAGAAATGCTATTTTTGAGTAGTTACTATCAAAGCTGGCCAGTTCACAGATTTATGAAGAAAAATTCTTAATAGTATAGCCATACTTTTTTTTTTTTTTTTTGAAACAGGTGTCACTAAGCTGCTGAGGGTCTTTCTTAATTGTCAAAGCTGGCCTCAAATTTATGATCCTCCTGCCTTAACCCCCTGAGTTGCTGGGATTACAGGCGTGCACCTGGCTATGGCCATTCTTTTGAGATCGTTCTGTGTGGTTCATCTTCAGTTCTCATCTGCATAGATTTTCTGCTGCTAACTACTGATCAGCTGCCCTGGACTCTTGTGCATTCCATACATTAGAAAGTAAGAGTATATATGGGGCTGGGGCTGGGGCTCAGCGGTAGAGCGCACACCTAGCACGTGCATGGCGCTGGGTTCCTCAGCACCACATAAAAATAAATAAAGATATTGTGTCCAAGAGAGAGAGAGAGAGAGAGAGAAAGTATACCTAGGCATGGTGATGCACCCCATGATGCTTGTAATCCCAGTGACTGAAGCTGAGGCAGATTTGCAAGTTCAAGGTCAGCCTGGGAAGCTTAGGGAGACCCTGTCTCAAAAAGGGCTAGGGATGCAGTTCAGTGTTTGAGTGCCACGGGATTCAATTCCAGTACTGCAAAAATAAGTTGAGCTTCACACTGCTATCCTGTTGAGAGCCACAGCCAAAGGGGCCCCAGCAAACTTCCAGCTGCCAGCTGATGATTGGCTCACAGGGGCCCCAGCAAACGTCTAGCTGCCAGCTGATTGGCTCCTCTGCAGTGATGCTCATTGGGGCTGTTTCCCCGCCCTTTCAGACCACGGAGCTGCTCATTGGGGGACTTTTTTGGCTCCGCCCACACGACCCAGCCAATCAGCCTCAAGAGCAGGAGGAGTGGTGGGGTTGAGAGGCTTGTGGGAAGCCAGTGGTGGCAGTTGGGCTCTGAGGGAATTCCTGAAGAGCTTGTGTGGTGTGGCGTGTGTGTGTGTGTGTGTGTGTGTGTGTGTGTGTGTGTGTGTGTTTTCTAAAAATAAAGTTCGTTTCTGCTTGACAAGTGGCTCGTGAATTGTGCCCAGCCAGACTGTGGCACTATCCCTCACCAAAAAACCTGGAGGGGGCGACCTTGCAAGACAGTAAGAACTGTATTTATGTTCTATTTCTTTTCAATTGTATAGATGGAGAAAAGTTCAAAATGGGCGCTTTGGAAATGGAAAAGAGTTTTTATGGAGTCCTTTGAAGGGACTGTGTTGCATGAGGAATGGAAATATATTCTTAACAGAATTATGCCTCTCAAGTCAGGTTAACTTGGTTGCCATTTGGTCATGTTCTCATCTATTTCTTCCCCCTACCATTAGAATAATACGTATTCCTTTGGAGTTCAGTAGTAAGGATAACTTTGATTGGGTCTTTTTTTTTTTTTCCAGTACTGAGAATTGAACTTTTTATTTATTTATTTATTAATATTTATTTTTTTTTAGTTTTCGGCGAACATAACAGTTTTATTTGTATGTGGTGCTGAGAATCGAACTCGGGCCGCACGCATGCCAGGCAAGCGCGCTACTGCTTGAGCCACATATCCAGCCCTGAACTTTATATTTATATTTTATTTTGAGGCAAGGTCTTGCTAAATTGCCAAGACTGACCTCAAAATTGCCATCCTCCTGATTCAGCCGCCTGAGTCCTTGGGATCACAGGCATGCACCACTGCACCAGGCCTGGCTGCATCCAATATTTTAGGTGGACCCAGAGAGAAGGAGGCATTTTGATTCATGAAGGTTCAGAATCCCCTTCCCTTCTTGCCCACCTAAATGTACTGCCTGCACAATGGCTGTTAGGGAGAGGAGACATTTGGAACCAGGAAGTAGGTCAACATAGGGCATGTATGGTGTTGAGCGAGAGCCCATCATAATCCATTTTCCTAAGGTGTCTAAATGCTTTGGATTGTCCCTGACAAATTTCTTGATGTATAAATTAGTATGTTCTCTTGGGTAATACGGAAACAAGTTTTTCAGGTTTTGCTTAAAAAATAAGAAACATATATAGTACCTACTTACCTTTGATGAATAAGTAGCCTCTTTATTGAAAATATTAATCAGTAGTATTAGTAATTAGTAATCTACTTTCAGAATGTTTTCTTAAGCATTTATGATGAATCCTTCCAGGGCTTTATGTAGATTCCCAAGAGGTAATGTTAAACATCACTTATTTAGGAAGTCTTACTCAAAGATGAAGAGTACAAATGGACTAGAAAGAAATTTAAAAGCTAAAGCGAAAAGTCAGTTTTATTTTTTTTAACATTTTTTAGTTGTAAATGGACACAATATCTTTATTTTATTTATTTGTTTTTTTATGGGGTGCTGAGGTGAGGATCGAAGCTCTACCGCTGAGCCACAACCCCAGGCCTTAAGTCAGTTTTAAATACCAAGCTCTTAGGTTGTCCTTAGCCTTTGCTATTATTGCTCCAAGAATTTTTTGTTTTTTGTGGGGTGGGAGTCAGGTACTGGGGATTGAACTCGAGCACTGAGCACTGAGCCTCATCCCCAGCCCTATTTGTATTTTGTATTTTATTAGAGACAGGGTCTCACTGAGTTGCTTAGCACCTCACTGTTGCTGAGGCTGGCTTTGAACTTGCGATCCTCCTGCCTCAGCCTCCTGTGCTGCTGGGATTACAGGTATGCACCACTACGCCCGGCTCCAAGAATTTTTTAACTAATAAAAAAGCAAAAACCACAAAGACTTGCACTAAAATATAAACAGGTTTGTCTTTCAATTATCAACACAGCATTAGACTGTAGAAATAGGCTGCTTATACTGATGTTAGCCAATATCCAATTCTCATAAGCCCATTGTTACACAAGGAATGCAGGCTGGAGAAGAATGTTAGTAGAAAAGTCTTACCAAGTGTGATAGAAGTGGCTACAGGATGTATCTCTCATGCTGTGTTTTTGTCTCTAGAAAAACTGGTTATGTGGGTAATCAAGAGCAACAGGTTTGGGGGGGCAGTAATAATTTTATCAATATGCAATCCACATTTAAGCTGTGGGGGCGGAGAGTGTTGGGGATGGAACCCAGGGCCCCCTGCATGCTAGGCAAGTGCTCTACCACTGAGCTACACTCCAGCCCCACATGTAAACTTTTACTTGACATTCTGCTACCCAGAAGTGTGAGGAGAGATGGTCATTACAAAATCAGAGGTTGAAAAGAAAGAAGCAGCCTAGCACCATGGTGTGCACCTATCATCCCAGCTGCTCAGGAGTCTGAGGCAGGAGGATCAAAGCCAGCCTCAGCAACAGTGAGGCCCTAAGCAACTCAGTGAGACCCTGTCTGTAAATAAAATACAAAATAGGGCTGGGATGTAGCTCTAAAGACCCAATCTTAGATGTCATGATGAAAGCAAGCCAGAAAACATGCTTGATAGAAAGCCAGGGGCAGGGGCTGGGGTGTGATTCATTAATACAGTATTTACCTAGCACATAATGAGGTCTACCCAACCCCCAAAAGAAAAAGGAAACCCAGAGGTGGTCACAACATTTTCCTGGTTATTATTTATTAGCATTCTGTACTTGGAGTGACTTTGTGAACCAGGGTGGGCATATAATGTTAAGTGTGCAGCCAGGCGCAATGGGCACGCCTTCAATCCCAGCAAGTTGGGAGGCTGAAACAGGAGAATCTAAAGTTGGAAGTGACCCTCAGCAACTTAGGCCCTGTCTAAAAGTCAAAAATAAAAAAGGGCCAGGTACAACGGTGCATGCCTCTAATCCCAGTGGCTCGGGAGGCACAAGTTTGAGGCCAGCCTCAGCAATTTAACAAGACCCTGTCTCAAAACATAAAAAGGGCTGGGGATGTGGCTCAGTGATTAAGTGCCTCTGGATTCAATCCCTGTTACCAAAAAAAAAAAAAAAAAAAAAAAAAAAGGAAAAGAAAAAAGAAAGGGATATTTTTGTGTCTGTCGAGTTGTGATTTCAGGAAAGGAAAGTGCTGCGGCTCAGCTTTGTAGATACTTGTAACAAGGGGGCTTTGATTTGGCCCAAGACAATTCCTCTGGCTTTAAGGCTGCCATCCCAGCAGCCCGACTCTGACTCTGCAATCTTCCCTGAACAAATAATGACAAATGAAATAGCACTTGAAGCCATCTGTTCGAGTTGGTGAATTTTGCCTCTGCTGTTTATAAACCTGCTTCAATCGAAAAGCAAAAACAAAGCCCAGAGTTTAGCAAAAATCATGGTCGGGTGAGCAGCCAAAAGCAATTTCCATCTCAGAAAGAAACACAACTTATTTTTGTCCAAGATGTTTTGGTCATGCGTGGTGGCTTCAGAGCATCCAACGCGGGGACTGTGCTAGTGCAGAGGCGTCTCTTCTTTTTGAAGAAAAGGGGGGTGCCACAAGTCTGGGCTTGCCGTTTTGTGTTTAGATTTAGCTTTGTTGCTGAGAATAGCAGTAAGAATTTTATGTCGCATCTGCTGAACTAGGCCACCAAATGAATTCTCATAATGCTTGGGCAATGATGATCCTGGCATTTAGCTAATGGTGACTTTTTTCCGCAGTGATTTGCTAAATGACATTTAAAGACAGTCTTTTGACTTTTCTGTTGGAATAGGACTATGTGAAAAGTTGGTTTATTTTGTCCTCTGCAAACAATGGGTTAGTTCTAATCTTCATAAACCCTATGAGGTAGGAGAAATATTCTCATTTTATACACCAAGAAATCTCATCTCCAAGACCTTACACAACTTGTTTGGGGGTTGCTCAGCAGGAAGAGAGAAAGAAAAATTATTGTTTGTTTTGGTCCCAGGGATTGAATCCAGGGGCACTTAACCACTGAACTACATCCCCAGCCCTTTTTAGTTTTTATTAGTGACGGGGTCTCTCTTGAGTTGCTGAGGCTGGCCTCAAATTTGCAATCCTCCTGTCTCAGCCTCCCTAGTCACTGGGATTACAGGTGTGCTCCATCGCACCCCTTCAGTCAGGGAATAGATTTTGAAGTCTCCTAGATCATGTGATTTCTTCAAGTTTTCTGTATGCTGTGTCTGTCTCTCCCTTGCAGTATCACTACTAGTGGTTCCCATATTTCAGATCTTGTAACCTTGCTAACTGCACTAGTCCTGTTTTTTTAAGTCCCTCTGCGCTAGGAATCAGAACATAGTAGTCAGTAAATTAAATGGCACTGTTTTCGCAGGGATTTGAACCCAGGTGATTCAACTCCAGATTACAAACCTGATGCCTCAGGATCAAACACATTATCCCTCTTTGTATCAAAGCCTTGGTCACCTAGGTTGTATGACATGAAAGATTTAGCTAACAGATGTTTTATACTTTGAGTCATGATCTGTATATAAAAATTTTCCTGTTAAATCAAGCCTGGTGGTGCACACCTGTAATCTAAGCAGCTTGGGAGGCTGAGGAAGGAGAATGGTGAGTTCAAAGCCAGCCTCAGCAATTTAGTGAGACCCTGTCTCTAAATCAAATACAAAAAAAGGGTGGGGGTGCTGGGGATGTGGTTCAGTGGTTAAGTGCTCCTGGGTTCAATCCCTGGTACCAAAAAAAAAAAAAAAAAATCCTGTTAACACATAAGCAGTTACTTATTTTCTTATAAAGCCTTCAACACAGCCAAGCACGGTGGTACCTGCTTATAATCCCAGCAATTTGGGAGGCTGAGGCAGGAGGATTACAAATTGAAGGCCAGCCTCAGCTATTTAGGGAGACCCTGTCTCAAAATAGATAATACAGGGGCTGGGGATACAGCTCAGTTGGTAGAGTGCTTGCCTGGCATGCACAAGGCCCTGGGTTCAATCCCCAGCAACACACACACACACACACACACACACACCAGACAATACAGAAGGCTGGGAATGCAGCTCAGTGGTAGATCACCCCTCAGCTCAATCGCCAGTAACAACAACAAGAAAAATAAAAAATTAAAAGGAAGAACAAAAAAGAAAAACCTTCCAAATAAGCAATTCCAGTACATTCGCTCTGGGCTCCCTTCAGGACTTAGGAAGCCCTGGCTTCCTGGGGAGAGCAGCTGTTCTGAGCACTGGCATTTACAACTAAACCTTAGCAAACATCTGAGGTCTGACTGAGATGTACAATTTGCAATGCATTCACACCAAGCAGAATTCTTAATTGGCTGGTTTCCTGTATTGGAGCTGAACAACTTTAAGGGGCTGATCAAAGGGCGAGAAATGAAGCACAAGGCTGGTGATAAATGGCTTTGTGCTCTTCTATTTATCCCGATCTTCAGTCTGTCAACTAATTTTAGGGTAAAGAATTGGAAAGCTGCCTCCCTGGGAGGAATTCTCAGAGCTGGGGGATATTCACATTTTAGCCACTGCCCAGCAGCGGCGCTTGATGATCAGCAGAAATCCACTTGATCCTACAAACATTCTGCCCTGGAAGAGAATCCATTTCCCCGCCCTGGGATCCAAAGCTATTTTCATTTGGAAGGAAAAGAAATGCAGCCCATAAGCAACGTTTTCCCCCTACATTGGCTCTTGTGGGGGAAAATAAAGGCTGTTCACCACAAATAGAGAGGTTTCTAGATGCTACAAGGGGTTTTGATTTAAGCAGTGTGTTTCTTCTTCTTTTTTTAAATTGATTTTAATTTTTAAATACGTGACAGCAGAATGCATTGCAATTTTTATTACACATATAGAGCACAATTTTTCATATCTCTGTATATAGAGGATGTACACACCAATTCATATCTTCATACATGTACTTTGTGTTTTCTTGGGGTTTTTTTTGTGGTGCTGGGGATTGAACCCAGGGCTTTGATGCATGCAAGGCAAGCACTTTACCAACTGAGCTAGATCCCCAGCCCCAATACATGTACTTTGGATAATGATGTCCATCACATTCCACCATCATTGCTAGCCCCCTGCCCACTCCTGTCCCCTCCCATCCCCTGCCCTATCTAGAGTTCATCTATTCCTCCCATGGTCCCCTAGATGAATGGATTAAAAATGTGGCATATATACACAATGGAATATTACTCAGCAATAAAACAAAATCATGGCATTTGCAGGTGAATGGATGGAGTTAGAGAACATAATGCTAAGTGAAGTTAGCATTATCTTCTAGCATTATCTTATTAAATGCCAATCCCCAAAAAACCAAATGCTGAGTGTTTTCTCTGATATAAGAAGCAGTGTGTTTTCTAAGCAGCCAAAGCCCTCATGACTATCTCAAGAAGGAAACTGGGAAGAATAATTCAAGATGGAAACAAGATAGCCAGATGGGATGTGCCCTGGGGAGGCGGTTTCTAAACTCCAGAGCGGGTCCCCAGACCTCAGAACCCTGGAGGATTTTCTCTGATCAGAATGATGCAGAATTAGGACTGAGAGTGTGGCTCAGTGGCTGAGTCCCCGCCTCGCACATGGGAGGCACTGGGTTCCATCCTCAGCACCACAGAAAGATAAATAAATAAATACATAACTAATAAGTAAAAAAATAAAAAAAAGGTCCATCGACAACTAAAAAAAAAACAAAAAATAAAAATATATATTTAAAAAAGGAATGATGGTAGAGTGTTTCCCTTGCACACAAAAGGCCCTGGGTTCAATCCCCAGCACCATTTAAAAAAAAAAATGGGGGGGGATGATGCAGAACTAGAAATAAGTTTTCCCTTTTTATGTATTTATTTTTTAGCTATAGGCAGGCACAATACCTGTATTTTATTTTTATGTGGTGCTGAGGATCAAACCCAGTGCCTCATGCATACTAGGCGAGTGCTCTACCACTGAGCCACAGCCTCAGCCCTGGAGGGAAGCTTTAAATGCACTCTTTTCTGTCCTAAGTTTTGATCACTTACAAGAAAACTGACGGTAGGCAGATAATGGGGAAAGGAATATACAAAACATACTCCATGCCTACCTAAAGGATGGGGGTATAGACCCAAAGAGGGGCAAGACCGCTGAGCCTTAATAACTTTTTTTTTCTTTTTCATCTTATACAGAGATGAAGGCGAGGGGGGCTTGGTTTTGGGGGTGAAGGCTGGTGGGTGGGCCAGTGTGGGGAAGGCGGAGGAGAGGAGGCTCCAGCAACCCAGGGTTGCTTTGGGATGCAGATGAGCTCTCCAGGTAATAGCCACCTGCTTGGTCTTTGTCTGGGCCAGGTGTAAGACCCCCATCTCTTCCTTCTTTGGAAAAACAAACAAACAAAAAAGCTCTCCTACGCAGAAAGGGGGAAAGGATAGGGAGACCATCTGCATTCACTATTTACTTCACTAATGCAGATAGATGTCAATTTTCTTTTACAAAAAAACAGCTTTTGGGAACTATTCTCTCTGTCAGTGGTATGAATTTTCTCTGCATAACCCCCTGGAAATATGCTAATAAGCATATTTTCAGTGGAATATTTTATGTTCCCACAAGACAATGGAGTAAGATTTTCATAAACTGAATTCACTCTATTTAAATGACCATCAGGGCCCTGGATCTAGCTCCGCAGTACAACTTGCCTGGCAGTTTGGTGGTAGCACTGCAAAAACAACCACCACCAAGCAGAGAAAACAAACCCTAGAATACTATGCCACCAGAGCGTACCTTTGCATCATCTTTCTTTGGTGCCAGGGATTGAACCCAGGGCACTTAACCACAGAGCCACATCTGCAGCCCTTTTTATATTTTATTTAGAGACAAGGTGTCATTGAGTTGCTTAGGGCCTTAATAAATTGCTGAGGCTGGCCTCAAACTTGTGATCCTCCTGCCTTAGCCTTCCAAGGTGCTGGGATTACAGACATTTTTCACTGTGCTGGCCTGAATCATCTTTAATTCAAATATCCACCCTTACATGAAATGCTACAACAGTGTTGTTGTTGTTTTTCTCTTAACTTGACACACCAAAAAGTTAGAAAACCAGCGAGTCGCAGTGGCACATGCCTGTAATCCCAGCAGCATGAGAGGCTGAGGCAGGAGGATCGCAAATTCAGAGCCAGCCTCAGCAATTTAGTGAGACTCTAAGCAACTCAGTGAGACCCTGTCTCTAAATGAAACACAAAATAGGGCTGGGGATATGGCTCAGTGGTTGTGTGGCCCTGAGTTCAACCCCCAGTACCCAAAAAAAGTTAGAAAGCCAATGTTGGTCTCCTTAACATAAAAATGTGCTAAAAAATGTACTTAGGAGTTTGCAAGTCTGAGAACAGTTCATCTAGGTCTTCACAGTAAGTAAATGCTGAATTCTGAATGAGGTGACCTGGGATGGGTCTGCTCCTTCATTCAAACATCCAAATTAGGATGTAGCAAAGTGCACCGGGGGAGAGGGCAGAGATGTGTTTGTTCTCTGTAACTAGAGAGCTTGGTAAGTGGAAGGACAACACTTTTGTCTTGCATTTCTTATTGATTTATTTTTTAGTTGTAGGTGGACACAATACATTTACGTTTATTTTATTTATTTATTTATATGTGGTGCTGAGGATCGAACCCAGGGCCTTATACATGCTAGGCAAGTGCTCTACCGCTGAGCCCCAGCCCCAACCCTTGTGCCCTGCTTTGACATGGGCTGTGCACTGATCCAAGTATATGGGCGAGTTCATGCAGATTTGGGGAGAGATTCCACCCTCCCCAAGAACTGGCCATGGCAATTTGCCCATCTTCCTTGGCAAAGAAGGAGCACCTTGGTCTGCTGGTCCAGGCAGAACCTCCACAGACCCCACTCCCTGCACGGGGTCCCAACTTCTCTTGCTTCCTAGTAGGGCCTGGGTAAACTGGCCATGCGGAGGGGGAAGGTGGCTCTTCCTGATCTCCTGTGGCCTCCATGTTCTTCCAAACTGTCCCACCCTCCAATCAGTTTTACCCGTTGTCATCTGAGAGTGTGAGGATAATAATACACAGCATGGCCAAGCACAGTGGCGCACGCCTGTAATCCCAGCGGCTCTGGAGGTTGAGGCAGGAGGATCGTGAGTTCAAAGCCAGCCTCAGCAACTTAGCGAGGCCCAAAGCAACTCAGCGAGACCCTGCCTCTAAATAAAAAATGAAAAGGGCTGGGGATGGGGCTCAGTGGTTAAGCACTGCTAGGTTCGATCCTCAGACAAGTCTAAAAATCCAAAGGAGAAAATACGTGAAATCCAATTTTCAAACTGTCACCTTTGTTCCCCGATGTCCAATCCCTGATTTGTTCACCCTCTTATCATGGCAGCAGTCAGGCCAGTCTTGTTCTTTGCCTTAAGGATGTATTAGCAGAAGTAGAGCAAAAGGAGGTGTTTCTAACATCCAAGTTTAAAGGGCCCTTACCTCTGAAACACGGTAACTCTAACTCTCTGCTTGAGGCAACTTTGCACCTGATGAATCCGGGGATCAGACAAAAGTTCCCTGGGAATGGATAGGGGCTAAGGGAAGGTGGACTAAAGCCCAGCAGTAGCAGAGGGTACTGGACCCAGAGAGGCCTGCCAATGAGGACGAGATGCAGACACAGAGGTTCATATGCCTCTGTTTACAATTGCCAAAAGGTCAGAATAGCCCAAGTGTGGGCTGGGGATGTGGCTCAAGCGGTAGTGCCCTCCCCTGGCATGGGTGCGGCCCGGGTTCGATCCTCAGCACCACATACAAACAAAGATGTTGTGTCCGCTGAAAACTAAAAAATAAATATTAAAAATTCTCTCTCTCTCTCTCAAAAAAAAAAAAAAACAGCCCAAGTGTCCATGGATGAATGGATAAAGAAAATGGATTATGTCCACAGAATGGAATGTTATTCAGCCATAAGAAGGAATGAGGATGACACATGCTGTGACACGGATGGACCTTGGAAACCTGCCGAAAGACCACATGCTGTCTGATTCCATTTATGAAGCTTGCAAAATGGGCAAATCCACATAGATGGAAAGCAGAGACAGCTGGCGGGGGCTAGAGGAGGAAAGAAAGGGGGATAAAGAAAGGGGGAGGATTGCTAATGGGGGGTGTTCTGAGGATACAAGAATGTTCTGGAACTAGATAACAGGTGATGGTTGTGCAACATTGTGAATGTTCTCAATGCTGCGTAATTGTATACTTTTGTTTTTTTTGGGGGGGCGGGTGGGGAGTAGCGGGGATGGAACTCAGGAGCAGTGGACCACTGAGCCCCATCCCCAGCCCTATTTTGTATTTTATTTAGAGACACAGTCTCACTGAGTTGCTTAGGGCCTTGCCATTGCTGAGGCTGGCTTTGCACTTGAGATCCTCCTGCCTCAGCCTCTGGAGCCTCTGGGATTACATGCGTGTGCCACCGCTCAGGACTAATTATATACTTTCAAGGGGTTACAGCTAGGGAAGATGATGAACACCTGTAACCCCAGTACTCGGGATTGAGGCAGGAGGATCACAAGTTCAAGGCCAGCCTGGGCAATTTAGTGAGATTGTCTGAAAATAAAAAATAGAAATAGAATAAAGGCTGGGGATGGAGCTCAATGGTGGGGCACCCATGGATTCAATTCCTAGTACTGCAGTTGTTTTTTTTAAGTGGTTACAATGGTATATTTTATAGTATATGTTTTATGGTTGAAAGAAATTGATGGTTAAAAAGGCTAATTGCATGTTACATGAATTTTGCCATAAATTTTAAAGATGCAACTTTCCCTGCAGTTGCCATAAGGAGCTGTCGCAAGCACGCCCTGCTCTGCGTGGTGTGCGCTGGTTCCTGTCCCCACACTCCCCTACACCCTGTGTGTTTGGCCAGCTCTTCCAGGTATCTGTTGACTTCCTTTGCTGCAGTCCAGCTGCAGCAGAATAATCAGGGGGGGTGACGAATAACTTGTGTAGGTTGATACAGCAGGAGTGGGAGCCCTTTATTGCAGGACAGGAGCAGTATTTATACATTCCACACAGCTTATCTAATTAGCATAAACTAGATACATCAGTCAACCAATAAGGAATCTCCACACTTAATGGCTTGTTTTTGTTACTTCTCAAACCACTCCCTCTGGCATTTTGCCAGGCACCATCCAGACTTCTTTACGAACTCTAACATTCCCCTGGCAAAGTGCCAGGTGTTATTTTGACTTGTTTACAGACTCTAACATTCCTTAATCTGAAACTAAACTGAGCACTTCGTTAGGTCCCAAAGCAATGACAGACTTGGGCCCTGCACAGAGGATCACCGCCACCATGCTGGCATACCTGCACAGGGGTGACAACAGTCATTATCATCAGAGTCCTTGTGCCCCTCCACCCACAGAAGGCTGTAGGGGGGGACTCTGCAGTCTATTGCCCCCCCCCCCCCCCCCCCCCGCCTCCTGCCCGAATTCCAACTCCCTGACCTAAGGCGGCCCCGTCTGAGTGGACCCCACTGTAAATTGGTCCTTCCCTGAGAATGGCCCAACCTCCAAATGAGGCTCGTCAGACCCCATCAGGCCGGAAGCCCCCAGCACCCCTGTGAGGCTCTGCACATGCTGCCTGGACTGTGTGCCCGCCCTGGGGTGGCCCTTCCTGGTCAAAAGCACTCCTCGCGCCACCTATGTCCCCTGCTGCCCCAGACATCCCAAATCAAGAGCAGGAGTGTCCTGTGTGCTCCAGAAGTCGGAGGGGTGATCAAAGTACCCAGGAAGGGAAGATGCTGGGGGATGAGGCTGACCAAATTACGTAACGTGCACGGACGAATATTGCAAAATGAACCCCATTTTTATGTCAAATTATAACTGTATGATTATAAATGCAAAAAAGGAAAGCCCTCAAGGAGAGCCCCTTACTGACTGGCACAGGGCCAAGGCCTTCCGGAAGGGGCCCGGACGGCGGCTCAGCAGACCCCAGGTGGCAGGCCGCCCCCGTCCCCGTCCCCGTCCCCTTCCCCGTCCCCGTCCCCGCAGCCCGGCAGTTGGGCTGCCCTCCGCCCAAATCACGCGGGATCTGCGCCAGGCCCACCCAGTGGGCGTTTTTCCGCCCACCAACGTTGTGCGTGAAGCACGATTGCGCAAAGCGCCGGAAGTGCCCGGGAGCTTGGCCAGCCGCCAGGTCGGAAGTCTCCTTGGCAACCAAGCACGCGCCGCCCTCCGCGCCGTCCAAGATTAGTATTTGGTGCCCTCTAGAGGTCGCGGGGCTACCTGGCCCATGAGGGGTCTGGCGACGTGGAGAGACTCATTCAGGGTCACTTAGATCCAAGCCCTTTGGCATTTTGCTGCCCCTTGTTAAATTATTTTATTTTATTTTTTAAAGGACACAGGGCCGGGCACAGTGGCGCACGCCTGGAATCCCAGCACCTCGGGAGGCTGAGGCAGGAGGATGGTGAGTTCACAGCCAGCCTCAGTAATGGTGAGGTGCTAAGCAACTCAGTGAGACCCTGTCTCTAAATAAAATACAAAATAGGGCTGGGGAGGGGGCTCAGTGGTTGAGTGCCCCTGAGTTCAATTCCTAGTACCAAAAAAAAAAAAAAGAAAGAAAGAAAAAAGAAAAGAAAGACAGACAGACAGACACAGGGCTAGGGTGTGGAGACCCTGTGTTCAATCCGCAGCACCTCCACAAATCAAATAAATAATTGGAAAAAGAAAACAATAAAATCCTTATACACGCACACATACCCAGAACACCTCTATGAAACCAATAAAGCTCAAGCATCAGGCCGCTCCCTTGCAGAGGACACTTCGGGGACGCCTGAAATGAATGCACATAATCACAAAGGTTTATAAAATGTGCAAAAGACAACAATTCGAACTGTTATTGGTTAAGATTGCTGTCTCTTCCCACTCTGACTTTTCCCACTGTGACCTGTCCCAGGGGTCCTGCAGCATTAGAAAGGCTGAGGGACTTTGGGACCTGGAGAAGTTGCCTCGAAAATACATTCTGGGTGGTTTAATGGGCTGTATTTCCACATACTGTTTTTACTGGCCATTCTGGGGTAGGAATGACTTCCAAGAATAATCCGGCTGCCCGCCTGGCATCATGACACTGAGCTACAGCAGCTGCCACGTGGGTGGTGGAGGAGAAGCAAGGTTTGAAGTGATAGATCCAGAAGCCGGTCCTGTGGAAAATTCTTCCAACCATTACATACAAAAACATGTGAGCAGATCAAAAAGAAAGATTTTCCTGTCAAGAATAATATAATAAAGCCAGATGGTGTTGGTGCAAGACTCCAATCCCAGCAACTCGGGAGGCCAGGGCAGGAGGATGGTAAATTGGAGGCCAGTCTAAGCAAGTTAGGGAGACCCTGTCTCAAAATAAAAAATAAAGGATAAAGGACAAAGGACTGCAGATGTGGCTCAGTGGTAAACTATCCAAATCTCCAGTACAAAAAAAAGAGAGTATCACTGGATATAGTTGCATGCTTACAATACAATAAAATTATTTTTCAGAAATTTTATGGGTAACAAAAGAAAGCATTCTGACATCAAGAAATACATTGTAACCAGAGAAGTGAAAAATTGTGCTCCATTTGTGTACAATGAATGGGAAAGCATTCTGCTGTCATTTATAATTTATTAGAACAAATAAAAAGATACCTTGTAAAATCTGCAACACTAAAAAAAAAGGAAAAACAATTGGGTTTTTGTTGTTGTTGTTGTTTTTTTTGTGCCAGGGATTGAACCCAGGAGCACTCAACCACTGAGCCCCATCCCCAGCCCTATTTTGTATTTTATTTAGAAACGGTCTCACTGAGTTGCTTAGTGCCTCACCATTTTGAGGCTAGCTTTGAACTCATGATCCTCCTGCCTCAGCCTCCTGAGCCACTGGGATTACAGGAAAGTACCACCACACCTGGCTTTCCCTAGCCCTTTTTATTTTTTTATTTTCAGACAGCGTCTCGATAAGTTGCTTAGGGTCTTGCTAAGTTGCTAAGGTGGGCTTTGAACTTGCAATCCTTCTGCCTCAACTTCCTGAGATGCTGGGAGTATAGGCATGAGCCACTGTGCCCAGCAAATTTGCAGCTTTTATATGAAAGAAACTTTATAAAGTTTCCCCAAAATTGAAAACAATCCTTAAAATGTACACAGAGTGCAGCTGGACCAGGTGATACAGCTGTAATCCCAGCAACTCAGGAGACTGAGGCAGGAGGGTCACAAATTTGAGGCCAGCTTTGGCAGTTTAGCATGACCCTGTCTCAAAATTAAAAATAAAAAGGGCCTGGGGTGTATAGCACAGTGGTAAAGCACTTGCCAAAACATGGCCAAAAAAAAACAAAAACAAAAAACAACTATACAGAATTATTAACCCATTTTTGAAGCTGAAAGTTTTCTGAACCCTCCATAATGAAAAATAAATTTCCTGCCTGGTGCGGTGGCACACGCTTGTGATCTCATGAACTCTGGAGGCTGAGGCAGGAAGATCACACATTCGAGGCCAGCTTCTGAAATTTAGCAAGACCTTAAGCAACTTAGTGAGACCTTGTCATAGATAGATAGATAGATAGATAGGGTTGGGGATGTAGCTTAGTGGTAAAGCGTCTCTGGGTTCCATTCCCAGTACCAAAAACTTAAAAATATATACATAAACATTCCTTATTTGTATCCGTATTGTGTGTGTGCATGTCTTTAGTGGTGTGGGGATGGAATCCAGGGCTTAGGTGCAGGCCCTAGGGATACACTCTACTCCTGAGCTGCACCCCCAACCCCATCACAACCCTGTGTTCTTTATTTTTTTGCAGAGCTGGGGGTTGAACCCAGGGCCTTGTGCATGCAAAGCAAGCACTCCACCAGCTGAGCTACATCCCCAGCCCCTCTTCTTTTTTTTTTTTTAAAGGGCCACTCAAATTGTACAATCAAGCAGCACAAAACCTGGACCTGCCCCCACACACCTGTGCATACACATGCACAGGCACAAACACTCCCACTCCCACAGACACACCTGGCACGTATTCCAGAAAATTCATAGAATCACACCATTATCACAGACGGATTAAAAGCTTGTTCCAAGGAGAATGATTTTCCACTAATTAAGCCAATTTGACTAATTAAGCTAATTTGACTAATTAAGCTAATTTTCCTGTTGGTCCCCCCGGTGCTTTCCATTCCTTCCGTGTCACCCCCAAAGAAATCACAGAGGATGGCTTAGGGCCATGATTCGCCATTCTCTCAGACAGAACGGGTGGATTTCTTCTTTAGTCTTAGGGGTATTTTAGGATTATCATCATCTGTTATGTTAAAAAAAAGTCCAACTTTCATTTTTCGTTAGCATTTCGTAAGCTAAATTTCTTTATTTTGTTCTCTAGACACTTATAGGAAGAGAGCTTTTTAAAGATCTGTTGCTCAAAGTTAAGCAGATGCAAACTGAAGAGAGGTCCCCTGTCCCCTCGAAAGGGACGGCATGGTGATATCCTGGTTGGTGGCGTGTTTCTGGTTCCCTGACAGTTTTTTTCTTTTCAGTTAGGTTGTCCTAGAAGAGGCAGAAGGAGATGCCAGATGGTGAAAAATAGGTTTATGGCACCAAAATAGTGTTGTGTTTATTAAAAACTAAGCTAGTATTGAACTCTGAGGAAGAGTGTCCACATTTAGCATGAATCTTGGCATGTCTGACCCTCCCACAGGGAAAACCCAGTGGGCCCCCTGACTGCTGGGGTTGTCGCTGCAGACTGTCTTCTGCAGGGCAGGGTTGCCTGCATAGGATGCTGGAGGGTCCCCAAGCCTGCTTCTTGGGAGGCCAGTTTGATGTGGGCCTCTCTGCCTCCCTCTCCATACAACCCACCACCATGGGACTGAGTCCTCAGCTGGACTCTCATTCACCCACATCTCCTTCATTCTGGCCACTGTGCTGTGCGTTTGGTGGTGTGTGTGTTTGCCACTTGATTGCAAAGCTAATAGATGTGTGCTGCAACTTCAGGGTGCTGAAGGATATGAATGGGCTTCAGAGCGAATGTGGCAATTAATTGTGTTTTAAGCCAGGCGCCGTGGCGCATGCCTGTAATCCCAGCGGCTCCGGAGGCTGAGGCAGGAGGATCTCGAGTTCAAAACCAGCCTCAGCAATTTAGCAAGGGGCTAAGCAACTCAGTGAGACCCTGCCTCTAAATAAAATACACAAAGGGCTGGGGATGGGGCTCAGTGGCTTCCTGCCCCTGGGTTCAATCCCCAGTACCAAAAAAAAAAAAATGTTTTAGCTCTACACACACTCACATACACACACACACACATTTTATTTTATTTTGATACTAGGGATTGAACCCTGGACTGCTTAACCACCGAGCCACATCTCAAGCCCATTTTTAAAATATATTTTATTGAGAGACAGGTTCTCATTAAGTTGCTTAGAACCTCGCTAAGTTGCCAAGCCTGGCTTGGAATTTGTGATCCTCCTGCCTCAGCCTCCTGAGTGACTGGGATTACAGGTGCACACCACCACACTCAGCTAGCCCTACATATTTTTATTGATAGGTTGCAGTACTGGGGATTGAACCCAGGGATGCTCTACCACTGGGATTCATCCCCAGCCCTTTCTATGTTTTATGTTGAGACAGGGTTAAGGCTGGCCTCAAACTCATGATCCTCTTGCCTCAGCCTCCCAAGTCTCTGGAATTATAGATGTGTGCCACTAAACCCTGTTGGTCCCACATGTTTTGGGATGTAGTTATTTCCCTCTTGATTTTTACTAAGGTCATGTCACAATATTCCGTGGTGAAACTGTGTTTTGCAGTGCTGTGGATTAAACCCAGGACCTCAAACACGCTAGGCAAGCACTCTACCACTGAGATACATCCTCAAACTTTTTATTTTTTTTTATTTTGAGACAGTGTCTTGCTAAATTGTCCAGGCTGTCCTTGAATTAGACATCCTCCTGTCTCAGCCTTCTGAGTCACTGGGATTACAGGAGTGTACCACCACACCCTGTGAAATCTTGTCAATATTATTTCCATTCTGTTTTATTTAGAATCAGAATAAAGTTATATTTCAAATATCTTTTGAAAAAAGAAAATGAATAATAATGGTCATAGCTTTGCACCACCAGATCACCTATATGACAGATGTAACAATAAGAACCTTACAACCAGATGTGGTGGCACTTGCTTGTAATCAATGCCAGCAACTCTGGAGGCTGGGGCAGGAGGATCACAAGTTGGAGGCCAGCCTCAGCAATTTAGTGAGGCCCTGTCTCAAAATAAAAATGAAAAGGTGCTGGGCTGGAGATGTGGCTCAAGCGGTAGCGTGCTCGCCTGGCATGCGTGCGGCCCGGGTTCGATCCTCAGCACCACATACAAATAAAGATGTTATGTCTTCCGAAAACTAAAAAATAAATATTAAAAAATTCTCTCTCTCTCTCTCTCTCTCTCTCTCTCTCTCTCTCTCTCTAAAAAAAAAGAGAGAGAAAAAATGAAAAGGTGCTGAGTGGGCTGGGGATATAGCTCGGTTGGTAGAGTGCTTGCCTCACATGCACAAGGCCCTGGGTTCAATCCCCAGCACCACAAAAATAAATAAATAGATAAATAAATAAAAAGAGACATTCATGGGACACAAACTGCAGCCAATTGTTAAAAGGCCACAAATCCTTTCCTCCTAGCATGCGCATCACTTTGCAATGTGTCTCTGCCCTTGGTTCCTCCCCATCCAGAACTGGGGGTCTTGTTCTCTCCCCACCTCCACCCCAGGCTGGCTTGGTTTTGTGACTTGCTTTGCTCAAATAGAAGGGACTCCTACGCGTCAGGAAGCTTGAGACTTCTGTCTGGCTTCTCTTGGAGGAAGCTGGTTGCTCTATAAAGAAGCCCATGGAGCCTCCTGGGGGTGGCTGTGGTGGAGGGGAGAGTGGTGGGTGCCGGCCGCAGCCCTGCAGTAGCTGGCACACCTCAGCTGAGGATGCAGCTCGGTGGTAGAGAGCCTTCCTAGCCGGCCAGAGGCCCTGGGTTTGAGTCCCCAGCTCTGCAGTCAGCCCAGACAAAAGGACAGCCAGGATGGGCCGCTCCCCATAATGGTGGGAAATAAGAAAAACTGTTATTTGGGGTGATTATGTTCTGGGGTTGGTTTGTATTGGATATGGAAAATGAAAAACCCCAGAATAGTGAGGCCTGGGAGAAGAAAGTGATAGCTGTGGTCTCTTTCAAGATAAATCCTTCCCAGATAGTCCCTAGGCAACAGGACCACCTCCAAAATAAACCCCGGCCACCCACCCCCAAGCCAAAGACCCAAATTCCTGAGTACCCAGATTGACACGCTCACTCAATCACCCACAACCTGTATAAGCCCAGTCCCCTCCTTTGTTCAGTGGCTCATTTACCACCAGGAAAATGGGTCCATCCTGTAGGTATAGTTCCGGTCCTGAATAAAGGCTGAAATGACCCATGAAGCTTGTATCCAGCCCAATCTCTTTGTGCTAACAGTTTGTAACACAGCAAAGGTTAACTAAAACAGAACCTCAATCTATCATTAAAACAAGAAGAGGCTGGGAGCAGGGGTGCACATCTGAAACCCCAGCAGCTTGGGAGGCTGAGGCAGGAGGATCGTGAGTTTGAGGCCAGCCTCAGCAATTTAGCGAGGCCCTAAGGAACTTGGTGAGACCCTGTCTGTAAATAAAACACACAAAAAAGGGCTGGGGATGTGGGGATGTGGCTCAGTGATTAAGTGCTTAAATACCCTTGAGTTCAGTCCCTAGTACCAAAAAAAAAAAAAAAAAAAAAAAGAAAAGAAAAATAGAAAGAAAGGATGTTGGGTGCAGGTGATGCACACCTATAATCCCAGCTCCTCCAGAGGGTTGACCAGGACAGGGAGTGGGGAGGGACAGAGACAAAACAAAATGGGCCCTACACTGGTCATTGCTGACGCCGAGGATTCATTATCTAGTCATCTGCTTTTATCATTTTTTGAAATTTTCCATAACAAAGAGTTGAACAAAGTGGGGGAGGGGGAGGTTGGAGAGATTTTATTAGGAAATTTACCTGCACACTTGCTCCTGACGCCTTTTCTGGTTGAGTGCATTTTCTGTACATGCTTGCGACTGGTGCAGAAAGGAAACCCATCTTCCTCCACCAGGTCCACTTTTGACCTCCCAAATGCCCTTCTGCTCACCCAACCCTGAGCTGTGCAAATATGGACATTTATATACATTTTTCTGGGGAATGACATGGGGAGCCCCACCCACCCCTATCCAGGAAGGTCTCCCCAAGCGCTTCGTGCTCTATCAGGGCGGGAGCTCCCTGTGCAGCTGTTCAGGTTGGTCACTGTGCAAACTAAGGCCCAGGCCAGCTTGCTTGAAGGTGGCGGACGTGGGAGCTGAGAGGAGCGACAAGGCCCTTCTACCTTGCCACCACGGCAAAGGCAGGTCAGGCAGAATCACAAACCAGTTCCACCTCTCCAGGGAAGGGACATCCCTCCAGGAGGGGACAGAAGGCTTCTGTAACTAGATTTAAGGCTCACCCTTCCTGCTCGCCTGTGGCCTTATGGGAGGGGACCGCTTGCCCCTTTGAGTCCCCTCCGAGCTTAGATCATGGCCCATTGTAAACACTCTTGTGAAAGCCAGGGTGTCCCCGCCTGCACCCCTGAAGCCCAGGAGCGCGCTTCCAACGAGGCTGGCTGCGAGATCGGGAGCGCTGTCGCTTCTCTACGAGTGCCACCCAAGTTTCCACCGCCTGGTGGAGCCTGCACCCGCTTTTTAAGCGACGTTTGCAATGATCGATGCGAGTTCTCGGGCCTCGAAGCCACCCTCTGAAGTCCTTTCCTTGCAAGGACGCCCAGAACCCGCCAGGGGAGAGGGCGAGGAAGGGAAGGGACGCAGGGCGCCAGGCAGGGACGGAAAGGAAGGAGTCGCATTGGTCTGCCGCCTCTGCAGCTCAGGATGGCTGGCACCCGGTGTCCCGGCCCCCTCCCCAGGGCCTGTCTGTCCGGTTGGCTGCTAGGCTGCAGGAAAATGAGCCCGCAGCTCGCAGGGCAGTGCAGCGCGGGGGCTGTGGCTTCCTTTTTATTTTCTGCACACTTATTAATTAAAAAATAAATTAAAAAACCTACTGTAACAGGGAAAAAATGAAAGAAAGAAAAAAAGAAAGAAAGAAAACAAACAGTCGGAATGCACACATTCCCGCGGTCGCTGTTGGTTACATAAGAGGGCGACTGCAGGTCAGTTGGCAGTGAACTTCCTCCACGGCTCCTAAGCACAGGCTGCAGGGGCTGGGAGTCAGCGGGGACAGTGGGCCAGCGCTCAGCCGGAAGCTACCCTGGCATCCCTGCTCAGAGTTGGCTGGGGGTCACAAAACTAGGCCTACCTGAGAGCCCCCAGCCCACACCCTCCCAGCAACCTGGGTGCCCACCGACTCCCCCTGATGGTGAGCTCCAGGCCTCTTCCTTGGTGCCAGACTCCAGCACCCTTTTTCTCAGGGCCACAGTTGTGGGACTGGGCACACCCCTTGCCCCTAAGGTACTGAGCCCCTGGAGTCTCCTTGCTCAGGAATGTAGGACTGGGATAGAGGATGGGAAACAGTATCTAAGAGCCAAACATGTTCTGTGTTGGTTTTCTGTGTTGTCACTTCAATATGGCTGAGAAAACTTCTATCACCAGGGCAGAATGACTGGCTGGATCTGACCAGATAACCTTGTGATAACTCAGAGATCCTCCAAAATGTGCCCAATTACAAGGAGTCTCAAATCAGAGAAAGCCAGGCTGGCCGAACAACTTCACTAACGATCTCACTCTGCTGTCCACGCTGGTTGGCCACCTGTGGGCTCCAGAGACCCTCCTGCCTCAGCCTCCCGAGTGCTGGGATTCACAGGTGCGCCTCGCTGTATTTGGATAATAGAAATATATGCTTCTTGTAGAAAATATGGTTGGTCCACAAAAGAATAAACACTGAAGGAAAAACAAATTATTCCATGTAAATAGGGGCGCTGTGGGAAGCTAAAGGCCTGAGGAGGCACAGGGAACACTTGGGGGGAAGAAAAGAGAAGAAGAATATGAGAATAAAGAGACACTGGCCCAGAAAGGAGCAGGCCACCAGGGAAGGAGTCCAGACTTTGCTGAGGCCCCGCTACAACATCCTCCCATCATCCATAGTAATTTCTGTCATCTGGTTCACAAAACACCTGTGATCTCTAACCTCCTTCTGAGGTTAAGTGGGCTTGAAATTTCTGTGACTTCTAAATCCTGTGCCCTCAGAGCCAAGCTTACCTTATCATTTTCCTTTCCACTCTATTTTTTTTTTAAAAAAAACTTTATTTTATTTATTTATTTTTATGTGGTGCTGAGGATGGAACCCAGGGCCTTGCACATGCGAGGCGAGCGCTCTACCACTGAGCCACAACCCAAGTCCCTCCACTCTATTTTTTAGGACAGTTTTGGGTTTACAGCAAAATGGAACAGCAGGTATACAGATCTCCCACATGCTCCCGGCGCCCCCCCATGGCCTCCCCGGCCATGGATACCCTCCACCCAAATGGTACATTGATTACCATCAGTGGATTTGCATTGACACATCATTGTCACCCCAGGTCTATAGTTTATATTAGGGTTTGCTCTTGGTAGTGTATATTTGATGGATTTGTGATGCATACAGAGGAGTTTCACTCTCCTCAAAATCCCTATGCCTAGCCTATTTATCTCTCCCCTCTCTCTGACCCCTGGCAACCACTGATTTAAAAAAAAAGAGCCAGGTGTGGTGGTGCACGTCTGTAATCCCAGCGGCTCAGGAGGCTGAGGCAGGAGGATTGCAAGTTGGAGTCCAGCCTCAGCAATTTAACAAGGCGCTAAGCAATTCAGTGAGACCCTGTTTCTAAATAAAATACAAAATAGGGCTGGGGATGGGGCTCAGTGGTCGAGTGCCCCTGGGTTCAATCCCTGCTACCCACCTCCCCCCACAAAAATGATCTCCATAGTCTTTCCTTTTCCAAAATGTCATACAGTTGAACTCAGACCATGTACCCTTTTCAGTTTCATTCGTTTCACTTAGCAATTCATTTCACTTTTATGGTAAGAATATCCTGTTTATATTTTCCCAACCCTTCTCTCATTTAGTGTATACAATACACGACATCATCCAATTAAGGGAAAAGTTTATTTCAGACCTTGAGTAAACTGGAATCAAGTGTTTTTTCTTTGAGAAAAGAGGAAATAATATTTACTGAATCCTGGAAATTAGAGATCCTGGCATTTCTGGTTTCAGTTGTACCCAACCTGGCAAAAGCAGGCTTTTTAAATATATATATTTATTGTTTTAGTTGTAAGTAGGTACAATATCTTTATTTTGCCTTATGTGGTGCTGAGGATCAGACCCAGTGCCTCACGCAGGCTAGGTGAGCGCTGCATCACTGAGCCCCAGCCCAGCAAAAATCATCTTTGACTTCTTTTCTGGTAGGTTCTGGCAGGCCCTGGAGCCTGGCCTCCATGGAGCCATTCTGAGGGCTGTGTGTCCTCCCCTGGCAGCGTGGTTCCTTCTGATTCTGCGGCATGGCCCTGTTTCAGGAACACCGGCCAATGCTCGTGGCACCTTATTTCTCTGGAGGTCATGAACATCATGCTGTTGGCAGGGGTCGCCTTCACTTAGTCCCCACGCTCTCTGCAGCATCCTCCCTCAACCTAAGAACAAGAACAAAAGAGCTGGAAATAGACAGTCACCTCTTGGTATCTCTGGGAGACTGGTTCCAGGCCCTGTGCAGATACTAAAATCTCCGAATGCTCAAGCCCCTTATATAACATGGCATAGTATTTGTATAAAATCTACACTCATCCTCCCAGACATCTTTTTTTTTATACCACCAATTGAACCCAGGGGCACTCAAATACTGAGCCACATCCCCAGCCCTATTTTGTATTGTATTTAGAGACAGGGTCTCACTAAGTTGCTTAGCGCCTTGCTTTTGCTGAGGCTGGCTTTGAACTCGAGATCCTCCTGCCTCGGCCTCCCAAGCTGCTGCAATTATAGGCATGCGCCATGGCGCCCAGGTTTTTCATATCATTTTTAAAAATGTTTATTCTTAAGTTTTAGGTGGACACAATATTTTTATTTTACATTAATGTGGTGCCGAGGATCAAACCCAGTGCCTCATGCATGGTAGGCAAGCGCTCTACACTGAGCCACAACCCCAGCCCCTCACATCATTTTAAGGGTTAGGCTCTGGATGCTTCTGGCTTAGGAGGTCACATAGGGAAAGTTGTAGTCAAGCTGCTGGCCAGGGTTGGAGTCTCTGAAGACTCAACTGGGACTACAGGATCCACCTCCAACATCAAAGCTGTGGCTGTTGGCAGGAGGTCTCAGTTCCTTACCATGTGGGCTTAGGACAAGGATTCCCCCAGTGGGAGAGATGACAGAGAGAGAGACACAGAGAGATACGGACTGGGAGATGAGCCACTGTTTGTTTTTTCCCCATTACCAGCGGTCGAGCCCAGGGTTTCATTCACACTGTGCGGGCTCCCCACTACTGAGCCACCCCCCAGCTCCACTCCCTCATGGCCAACTCTCCAGGTCACTACCGTTGTGTCTGGCTTCTCATCAAGTTCAGTGCACTCTCAACAGGAGGGGATGACACAAAGGCGTGAATTCGGGGAAACAGAGATCACTGGAGGGCCATCTTGGAGGCTCCCTACCACAGATAGGAAGAGAAGCTCAACAGAAAACAACCTGACCCTTCAGATAACCTATAAAATTTGCTCTAAGGCTGGGTGCAGTGGCCCACCCTGTAATCCCAGCAGCTCTGGAGGCTAAGGCAGGAGGATCATGAGTTCAAAGCCAACCTCAGCAACAGTGAGGCCCTAAGCCACTCAGTGAGACCCTGTCTCTAAATAAAATACAAAATAGGGCTGGGGGGGTACTGGGGATTGAACTCAGTGGTTGAGTGCCCCTGAGTTCAATCCCCAATACCCCCCCCAAAAAAAAAAATTTGCTCTAGAGGTGATAGCAAAAGGCATCCATCCCTGTGTAAATGCTGGTCACCGCTCATCAGGCCCTGTGTCTACACATTTTAGCAGACACTATGGAGAGATATAGACTCATCTAGAACATGAGTTTTGTGTACACACATTCCACTTCTTCAGTACCATGAGGTTGTTAGTATCCCAAGGATATTTTTAATCAATAGACACCAAAGAAGTAGAAGATGTACTTGCTAGTCTTAGAAAGGTAAGAATCATGAAAAAATCTCAGGGGCTGGGGATATGGCTCAGTTGGTAGAGTGCTTGACTCGCATGCACAATCCCCAGCAACACACACACACACACACACACACACACAATCTCAACTTCATTTAACTCACGTACTTTTTGTGATGATGTTACCAATTGGCTGAGGGGGCTTTGCTCAGTTCAGATAGAAATCACCAATGGGTGAAGTGCAGCTCCCTTAGTGTTAGCAGCTCTGAGCTTTGAATGCCAGCAGCTCTTGGTGTCAGCGGCCCTCCTTGCTGCTTTCCAGGAAGCTGAAACCAGCAGTTACTGGAACTTTCTAGAATTCTTCAAACGGTCCAATCTAGTGGCTCCCAGCAGTTCTTCTTGCTCCCTACTGTTCTCTGTTACCTAGCCACACTCAGATAACCAGCCCTCAGCACAACCAGCTCAGCCTACTCAAGATAGAAATCACAGCCTAGCGCGGTGGTGCACACCTGTAATCCCAGCGGCTCAGGAGGCTGAGGCAGGAGGATCTCGAGTTCAAAGTCAGCCTCAGCAACTTAGTGAGGCCCTAAGCAACTCAGTGAGCCCCTGTCTCTAAATAAAATACCAAAAGGGCTGGGGATGGGGTCAGTGGTTGAGTGCCCCTGAGTTCAATCCCTGGTACCAAAAACAACAACAAAAAACAGGCAAAATTAAATCCCTGTGTGAGAGGCTTTGTTAGCATCATGCTGCAGCATAAGGAGGAGCAGGCCACTGATTGATGTGTTGGGGCGTGGAAAAAGCAGACATGCAGACAAAAGGTGGCTCACGCATGTGGCAGTGTCCTGCCAGCTAGCTGCAGACTTTCTGCGTAGCTATGGGTGGGTAGGTAGAGGGGTTGCTGCTTCTTAATTTTTTTGAAAGCTTTTTTTCTTCTCAGTTGTAAATGGACACAATACCTTCATTTTGTTTTATTTTTTTTATGTGGTGCTGAGGATCGAACCCAGGGTCTCACACATGCGAGGCAAACGCTGTACCACTGAGCCACAGCCCCAGGGCCTAGAGAGGCTTCTTATGAACCTGATTGGGGACAGCTGAAGAGGCTGCAGAGGGTGGAGTCATCCAGAGAGGCTGGGGGTGGGGGCAGAGTCATCTGGAACATCCTGAGACCAAAGCTACTGTGGTCAAAGCAAACGATTCTGAGCAGCTGTGGAGCATCTGGGGGCAGCCCTGACTGTCAAAGATGGGAAAAGAAAAAGTCCCTTTTGGGAGCATTAGAGACTCCTCTTTAGTCTCAGTAAAATATACATAACATAAACTTGAATATTTTCACCCTTTTTAAGTGTACCACTTAGTGGTATTAAGTCTGACCTAAAATAGCCTGTGACATATTTTAAGTGTGGCATAAAGGGTTTTCCCTATGTAGTAAGCTGCAGCCTAACTTGGTGTCTAAGCAGAATGCAACTTGCTCTTGTAACAAGTGGTGGCCTCTCAGCCAGCCACAAGCAGCCAAAGTTCAAACCACATTTGAATAAGGCAGACTGGACCTGTAATCAACAGGCTGTGGCTCTACCTTGCTTCCATTTTTTCCTCTACATCACTTCCTCTATTGGTCAGCCTTCTGTCTCTGTGACCAAAATACCTGACAAGAACGACTTAGAAGTGGAAAATTTATTTGAGTTCATGATCTCAGATGTTCAGTCCATGGTTGGCCAACTTCATTGCTCTGGGCCCAAGCTGAGGCAGGTCATCATGGCCAGAGCAGGTGGTGGAGGACAGCTGCTCAAATCTCGATAGCCAGGAAGCAGAAAGAAAGAGGGAAGGGGTCACAGGAAAGATGGACTCTTCCAGGGAACACACACAGTGACCCACCTCCTCCAGCCAAGCCCCTCCTGCCTACAACTACCACCCAGTGAGTCGATTCAAATTAGGATGAACTGGTTAGGTTAAGGGTCCCATAATCCAATCATCTTACCTCTGAATATTCCTGGATTAATACAGGAGCTTTTGGGGGACACCTGATTTCCAAACTATAACACTTCATTTTGGGGGGTATTATTATTATTTTTATTTGTCAATGGAATTTTATTTTATTTATTTATATGCGGTGCTGGAGGATCGAACCCAGTGCTTCACACATGCTAAGCAACCGCTCTACCACTGAGCCACAACCCAGCCCCTAACACTTCCTTTTGTCTGACTATAAATATAACCTGACCATGTGATGGGATAGAGGATGGAGCATTCTAAACCTCCTTTTTTTTTTTTTTGTACCAGAGATTGAATCCAGGGGCGTTTAACCACTGAGCCACATCCCCAGTCCTTTTTATTTTTTTTATTTGGACACAGGATCTCACTGAGTAGCTTTAGGATTTTACTAAGTTTCTGAGGCTGGCTTTGAACTTGTGATCCTCCTGCATCAGCCTCCTGAGTCACTGGGATTATAGGTGTGGGGCACCGCACAGGGCTCTAAACCATTTTTGGTCCATACTTCTGTATGATTCTAGAACTGCAAATAAAGCCAATTAAGGTCTGCAAAATTAGATGTCTTGTAATTTTTTTTTTGTCTTTTAACAAAGCACATTCACACTATTATACAACCATCACCACCATCCACTTCCAGGGTATTTTCATCCTCCCAAGCTGGAACTCTGTATCCATTCAACCCGAACTCCCCATTTCCCTCACTGCCAGCCTCTGGCCAACACCATCCTACCTCCTGTCTTTATGAATTTGCTTACTCTAGTTGTCTTATAGAGTCATATCATATTTGTCTTTTTGTGACTGACTTATTTTATTTAGCATAGTGTCTCCCTGGTTCATCCTGTTGTAGTATATTTCAGAATTTCCTTCCTTTGCATGCTTGTAATCCCAGAGGCTCGGGAGGCTGATACAGGAGGATTGCAAGTTCAAAGCCAGCCTCAGCAACTTAGAGAGGCCCTAAGCAACTCAGCGAGACCCTGTCTCTAAATAAAATACAAAATAGGGCTGGGGATGTGGCTCAGTGGTTAAGTGACCCTGAGTTCAATCTCCAATACAAAAAAAAAAAAAAAAAGAATTTCCTTTCTTTTAAGGGCTGAATAGTGTTCCATTGTATGTACATACCACATTTTGTTTATCCACTCATTCATTGATGGATACCTGGGTTGCTTCTACCCTTTTCCTACTGTGAATAATATTACTATGAGCACAGGGATGTGCAAATATCTGTTGGAGTTCCTGCTTTCCGTTCTTTTGAGTACATACCCAGAAATGGAATTACTGAATCATATGGTAATTTGTTTTTCTTTTTGGGATAGTGCTGGAATTGAATCCATGCTAAGCAGATATTCTACCACAGAGCTACATCCCCAGACCTCATATGGCAATTCTGTTTAATTTTTCTTTTTACAAACTTTCATATTGTTTTCCTAACAACATAGTTTTAAATAATAATAATAATAACAACCAGTGTGCTGAGCACTTTGTATACTATTTCAAACAAGTACTGCAAGGTGTGGTGGCGCATACTTGTAATCTCAGCAACTTGGGAGGCTGGGGCAGGAGGATTGCAAGTTTGAGGCCAGCTTCAGCAACTTAGTGAGACGCTGTCTCAAAAAATCAAAAGGGGGGCTGGGGATGTGGCTCAAGCGGTAGCGTGCTCGCCTGGCATGCGTGCGGCCCGGGTTCGATCCTCAGCACCACATACAAAGAAAGATGTTGTGTTCGCCGAAAACTAAAAAATAAATATTAAAAAAATTCTCTAAAAAAAAAAATAAAAAATAAAAAAAATAAAAAGGGTTGAATGCAAGGTGTTATTCTCATTTTTCGAGATATTAGCTAACTTAATGTCACAAAACCAGTTGGGACACAAAGTCAGCAGAAGTAGATCACTTAATAGGGAAATTGTGATGAGTCCTTATTAATAAAGCAAAAATTTAGCCCAAGAAACTTGAGGCCACAGAATGTAGGTGCTAATTACCTACAGAAAGGTCCCAAAAGTATGTGGTGAACCAAGTATTTATTTGTTTATTTGGTATTGGGAATTGAACCCCATGGGCTCTACCTCTGATTTGTATCTTCAGCCATTTTATTTTTTATTTTGAGACAGGGTCTCATAAAATTGCCCAAGCTGGCCTTGAACTTGCCATCCTCTGGCTCAGCCTCCTGAGTCACTGGGATTACAGACTCCATCACATGTGGTATGAACCAAATTTTGAAGATGTTCCAAGTTCACGCATCCAGAGGGAAGAGGACAACTGGCCATAGAAGAGGCCACACCTTGCCTCAGACTCTGCAAATCTGTGCCTGGTTTTCTTATTAGCGTTGTGGATGCTGCTTCATACAGTGTCCCCCCTTGCCAGTAACTTTTCCAGTAGCACCAGCCCAAGTGGCAGAGAAAGTGGTACTGAGCCTTGACCGTTGCAAAGCTGACTTTTGCTCAGAATCGGCCAGGTGTGGGTTGCTGGGCTATTGTGTCAAAGCAGCCCCGCAGACGCAGGGGTATGTTGTCTCTAAAATCCAATAAGACCCCAAACATTGTGCCTGTTTTTCAAAGCTGGGGAATCCAACTTGGGGCCTCCTCAATGCTAAGTGAGTGCTCGACCAGTAACCTGCAACTTCAGGCCTTTTTATTTTATTTTGAGACAGGGTCTCATAAAATTGCCCAAGCTGGCCTTGAACTTGGCATCCTCCTGTCTCAGCCTCCTGAGCCGCTGAGCTTATAGGTGCGTGCCACTGTGCTGGCTCCTACCCTCTGATTTGATGGTTCACTAGCAGGCCTCCCAGGACTCAGCATAAAATCAGACTTATAGCTATGACATGTCACACCAAAAAGATCCAAAGCAAAATCAGCAGAGGGAAGAAGTACATGGAGCAAAGTCCAAGAGAGACCGGGCTCAAGTTTCCAAGGGTCCTCCCCCAGTGGAGTCAACAGGACATGTTTCATTTCCCCAGCAACCAATGAGTTGTGACAACACTTGTGCCATGTTGTCTACCAGGAAAACTCATTAGCTGGTGTCCAGGGTTTTCAGTGGAGGCTGGGCACGTTGGCACTCTCTACCCAGCACATACCACACTCTCAGAAGGAAAGCAGGTATCCTGCGTGAACCATATTGTTTGTGCAAACAATTGAGGCAAAGTGAGCCACTTTTATCAGTTCTAGAAATAGGGGAAACCTTCTCTAAATAGAAGTTTCTGGATGCTAGTCTAGAGCCAACCTAGCATGCAGGGGACCACAGGATACAGGTGTCAGAGGCTGTTTGCTGTGTCGGTGCTTTTTTGTACAACCTGTATCCATGCTCCAGGTGGAATGTACAGAAATGGTCACTGCAGTGTGCACAGTGGAGGCAGAGATCCCCAGGGGATCTGGGTCCACCTCAAGGACTGTGCATAGGTTCAGTGTGGTGGGTGCCTATTGCCCATACAGCAATCAGAAGCCATGGATTATATGTACACATATTAATGAAATAGACCTGAATAATTCAGTCCTTGGTGAAAAATAGGTAAGAAAGAGGATAAAATATATCACCCAATACCACTAATGTAAAATGTAAAATATGTGCATACAAAAAATGCATGCTTAGGGGCTGGGGTTGGGCTCAGTGGTAGAGCACTTGCCTAGCATGTGTGAGGCACTGGGTTCAATTCTCAGCACCACATACAAATAAATAAATAAAGTAAAAAAAATTCATCATCAACTAATAAAAATGCATGCATTTAGGTTTCAATTTATAAAAATTTCCAAAACAGGAAAAGTACACTATGTTGTCAGGAGTCTGGATACAAATTACCTTCTGGGAGGTGGTGTCCTGAAGGGCGCAGGAGGCGCTTCTTTGATCACATTCTCTTTCTTGAGCTGGGCTCACTTTGTGAAAAGTGATTGAGCTGTGCATGTGTAATGTGTGTCTTTTTCGTGTGTATATTACATAGGTATCACATTTACATTAAAATTAAAAAATACAGGGTCCTGGTGTATAGCTCAGTGGTAGAGCGCTTGCCTAGCATGCATGAGGCCCGGGGTTCCATCCCCAGCACCACAAAACAAAACAAAACAAAAACAAAAACAACACACACATACCAAAAAGAAAAGAAAACAACAGCAATTCTCATTTTGCATGCACATGTATAAAACAACAGACATACAGTTGGATTTTTGTATCTCTGTTTTTTTTCTTTTGGTACTGGGAATTAAACCCAAGGATGCTTAACCTCTAAATCACATCCCTAGCCCTTTTTATTTTTTATTTAGAGACAGGGTCTCAATGAGTTGCTTAGAGCCTCACTAAATTGCTAAACTGGCCTTGAACTTGGGATCCTCCTGCCTTAGTCTCCTGAGCCTCTGGGATTACAGGCATGCGCCATGGCACCTGGCATGTATCTGTGCATTCTCTATCCATTGATTCATTGATTCAACTCATCACAGATTAAAAATGTTCTTTCTTTTCTTTTTGATCATAGGGATTGAAACCCAGGGGTGCTTTACCATGGAGCTACATCTCCAGCCCTTTTTAATTTTTTTTTTTTTAGTTTGAGAAAGGGTCTTTCTAAATTGCTGAGGATCTCACTAAATTGCCAAGGCAGGCCTCAAACCTGTGCTCGTCCTGTCTCAACCTCTCTAGTAACTAGGTTATAGGCATGTGCCACTATGCCTGGCTGCAGATTGAAAAGATTCTGAAAAAAAAAAAAAATGCATCCAGCCTCGGTGTTGCACACCTATAATCCCAGGACTTGGGAGGCTGAGACAGGAAGATCCCAAATTTTAGGCTAGCCTTGGCAACTTAGACCCTCAGCACTTTAGCAAGACCCTATCTCAAAATAAAATTTAAAAAAGTTCTGAGGATGTGGCTCATTGGTAGAGCACTTGCCTAGCATGCAAGGCCCCCTGATTTAATCCCCAGTCTCTCTCTCTCTCTCTCTCTCTCTCTCTCTCTCTCTCTCACACACACACACACACACACACACACACTTGCGTCTATACTGAACATGTGCAGACGTATTTTCTTGTCATTATTCCCTAAACAATATAGTATAGCAACTATTGATTCAGCACTTAAATGTATGAAGTATTATAACTCATCTAGAGAGGATTTAAAGTCCATGGGAGGATGTGTGTAGCTTATAGGCAAATACTATGCCATGTTGTAGGAGGGACTTGAGTACCTGCAGATTTTGGCATCCGGCAGGGGGTATGTTTCTTGGAACCAATGGACACCAAGGGCCATCGAACCTTAAGCTGGGCTGTAGCTCGGTGTTAAAGCACTTGCCGAGCAGGTGTGAGGTCCTGGATTAGACTCCAGCACTGCCAGGTGTGCTGGTGTACATCTGTGATCCCAGAGAGTCAGGAGGCTGAGGCAGGGGGATCTCAAATTTGAGGCTAACCTGGACAATTTAGGGAGAACTTGTCTCAAAATAAAAAATAAAAGAGCTGGGGATATGGCTCAGTGGTAGAGCATCCCACTCACAAAAAAAAAAAAAAAAAAAAAAAAAAAGTCTGTCTTTAACTATCCAGTTTTCTTGGGATTAGTGATCCCCTTTCCAAGCACTCTGACCCAGAAGAGTCTCTGATTCCGTAGAAGGACTCAGTTTCCATTTGGGCCTGCAAGATATTTACAATGATCCGTCTCTGGGGCAGGCCTGTGTCTAGTTCCAGCATCTAGAGAACAGGGCCCTCTCATTGGGAAGGGCTGCTCCAGAGTCCACGAGCCCAAAGAGCCAGAATCTAGCAGCATTCTCTTTGCCAAGGGCAGGAGAGAAGCCCAGAAAGAGGACCCCATAAGATGGTGTATCAGTTATCTGCGGCTGTGTAACAAAATGTAGCAGGGTAAAACAATAATTAACACTTGTTATCTCACAAGGCCTGTGAGTCAGGAATGTGGGAGTGGCTATCTGGGTGATTCAGACCAGGGCCTGAATCAAGCCTGGGCTGCAGCCTCTGAATTCTTGGGGCTGGAGGATCCACTTGCAAGATGGCTGACTCATGTAATCTGCTAGCAGTGCTGGCTGTGGGTCGGGGGCCTCAGTTTCTCATCACGTGGGCCTTTCCACGTGGCTGCTGGAGTGTCCTCATGACACAGTAACTGGCCTTCCCCAGAATGAGTGGTCCAAGAGGGAGCAGGTGGAAGCTACAGTGTCTTTAGTAGACTAACCTCAGAAATGACACCCGAGCACTTCCTCCGTCTCCCGTGGACTGAAGGGATCAGCCCTGCTTCTGTGGGAAGGGCGTGTGCGAGGGAGGGAACACTAGGAAGCAAAGATCATCTGGGGTCATCTTTGAGGCTGCCTATCATAGGTGGCTTCTGGGGGACAGCAAGGGCACTTGTACTCTGGCCTACATAAATGATCACTCAGAAGTATTCTCCTTCCTAAAGTCTGATTTTGTGTTTGCTTTGCCAGCTAGGATTAGGTGTGGTTTTAACAAGATGAAGGCTTATTTCTCTTTTATGTCAGAAAAGTCTGGAAATAAGCAGACTAAGGCCCAGGTACTATTTTTCTACTTCTTCCCTCATAGAACATGGCTTCCATCCTGAACGGCACAAAATGTCTAACATCAAACCCACATTCTTGGGGGCTGGGGATGTAGCTCAGTTGGTAGAGTGCTTGCCTCACATGCACAAGGCCCTGGGTTCAATCCCCAGCACCACACACACACACACACACACACAATAAACCACATTCTAGGCAGGAAATAGGAGTGGGGCTAGAAGCCAAACCCCTTTCCTAGAAACCCCATTCGTCAACTTCTATGTACACATCAGTGTCATCCTAACTGAAAGAGAGGCTGGGAAACACCGTGGCCTATTTGGACACAATGTTGCCTCCAGTAATAGAGGGGTACTGCAAGTCAGGAAGAAGGGGACAAGAGGGATCAGGTGGGCATGTCTACCACTTTTTCTAAGCATAATTTTCACAAAATAATTGGGTCTCTCAGTTTCCTTTATTCAGAGCAGAAGGGAGACTAATGGGAGATATGGATATTTCTGGACTAAATAAACTTACGTTCAGTAAACACCTGCCCCTCTTCTTTTGCAGTGAATCCAGGGCCTCACATATGCTAAGCAAGTGCTCTACCACTGAGATACACCCCGAGCCCTTTATATTGTTTACTTTTTTACTTTAAGATAGAGTCTCCATAAATTGCCAAGGCTGGCCTCAAACTTGTGATCCTCCTGCCTCAGCCTCCTGAGTTGTTGGAATTACAGGCTGGGCCACCATGCTAGCTGGTACTATTATTTTGAAAAGGAAAGTGACTTCTGGGTGTGGTGGTGTACACCTGTGATTCCAGCAACTGGGGGAGCTGAAGCAGGAGGATAACAAGTTCAAGGCTAGCCTCTGCAACTTAGAAGACCCTCAACAACTTAGCAAGATGCTATCTCAAAATTAAAAAATAAAAATGGCTGGGGATGTAGTTCGGTGGTTAAGCACCTCTGGATTCAATCCCCAGTACCCCGCCCCCCCACCAAAAAAAAAAAGATGGAGAATAATTTCTAGAATTTATTGAGCACTTATTACATGCCTGATGCTGTTTTAAGCACTTTACACACACCCGTTCATTTAATCCTCCTGCAGTAGGTAGAATTATTATCACTATTCCCATTTTACAGATAAGAATACTGAGGTCCTTTGAAGTTCACTTACCCAAGGACACTGACAAGTTGGGGCAGTTTGGCTTTGGATGCTCTTCTCTTAACTATCCTGCTGTGCCATAGCATGTGACAATCATAGATGTGCCTTTCATGATGTCTCCTGTTTGAGAAAACTACAACAAATCCAGTTTTATAGACCTTAATTAGCTTCATTTGCAGTTCTAGAATTAGGCAGCAGTATAGGCCAAAAATGGTCCAGAATGTTCCATCTCACCACATGGGCAGGTTATATCTATAGCCAGACAAAAGGAAGTGACACACAAGAATAGAAGTAGGGTACAGAGGTAGTCTAAGTGGTTACAACTCAAGTGTGTCTTATGGGAATGTGGTTTGAACAGTTGACTGCCTGTGATTGGCTGAGACTCAGCTACTTATGACAAGACTGGGTTACATGGGCGGGGGGGTGTAGCTCAGTGGAAGAGCACCTGCCTGGCATGCATGGGATCCTGGGTTCCATCCCCAGCATCACCAAAGAAAAAGAATAGGCTACAGTCTTTTTACACATGAAGGTAGGCTGTAGTTCACTGTGGACAGAGAAAGGCCACACTTACAGAGGCAGCTTGAAGCCAGAGTTAAACTCAGTCTAACACTGCTGACGCACGCCTGTAATCCCAACGGCTCAGGAGGCTGAGGCAGGAGGATCTCGAGTTCAAAGCCAGCTTCAACAAAAGTGAGGCCCTAAGCAACTCAGTGAGACCCTGTCTCTAAATAAAGTACAATAAAGGGCTGGGGATGTAACTCAGTGTCCTTGAGTTCAATCCCTGGTACCAAACAAAACGAAAAGTGCCAATCCTCAGCACCTCCTGAGTGAAGTTGTGTCACCCACAGCCTCTGGAAGGTGTTTTTTATAGAACATCTGTCTCCACCTTACCTTCAGCTGGACAAGGTTTTCTCTAAGTTGGTAATGAAACTAGGACACACCGGGTACTCATGAGTTAACCTTGGGGCAGGAGTTAAGATGTCATAATGAGATGCCACAGGTAATCAGAGGTTATAAGAGAGTAGAAAGGATGAATGAATAAGCGGCAGACACAGTCATCAGGGAGAGAAGGGGACAGGCTGCCCAGGAGCGGAGGCGGTCCCAGGAAAGCGACCATGGAGAGGTCTCAGCTAGAACCACCTCTCTGACTCTCTCTACCTAACTAGGCCCTGAGGCCTTTCTCCATGATTGACTTCCAGCTGACCTCCCTGAAGAGTAGCTGTTTTCTGGAACCTACAAAGTTCCAATTCAACTAGAAATATTGCCAACAGAGACAGGGACAATAGGAAGAGGGAAAGCTTGTGAAGGGGAGGGTTATAGGGGCTTTTGAAAACCTCTGACATATTCCTGGAGATTTAGAAGGTCAGCTTCTTCTGTAGGGCTGAGAAGGCCCTCAGCCCTCTCTCTGGCTGGCCTTGAGGCTCCGAGGAGGCAGGAAGCAGAGGCTAAGGCAGAGGTAGCAGAGCTAGCTGAGCTGGAGGGCCGACCCAGGAACACCACAGCAAAGAGCCGCAGAAACTTCGAGAAGATTGTTTCTAGACATTTAAGGAAATCTCACTCCACTCATTAACTGAGCACCTAAGCAAACCCAGCAGACACTGCGCTGGCCACGCATGACACAGAACAACACTTTAAAGAACTGATTCAGAAAGAAAGAGACAAGAATAAAAGGAGCAGGGCAGACAAATTGCTCTTGAGAGTTCCACATGATATTATTTGAAGTGCCCAATTTTCAACGAATTTATGATATGTAAAGAAACCAAAGTGATAACGATTACACATATCTGTGAATACCAAAAACCACCGAATGGTGCACTTTATTTATGTTTGTTAATTTATTTACTTTTTTTTTTTTTTTTGCAGTGCTGGAGTTTAAATCCAGGGCACTACATGTGCTAAGCCACGCCCCACATTGAATGATACAGTTTATTTATTTATTTAGGTTCTGGGAATTGAACCTAGGGGTCTTCTACCACAGACCTATATCCCCTCCCCTTTTAATTATTTTATTTTGAGACAGGGTCTCACAAGTGGCTAAGGTGGGCCTCAAACTTGTGATCCTCTTGCCTCAGCTTCTCAAGTGGCTGGGATTTCAGTGACCACTGCACCTGGCTTGAATGAGCCATTTTATTTATATATTTATTTATTTATATTTTTGGTACCTGGGATTGAACCTAGGGGCCCTTAACCACTGAGCCCCATATCCAGCTCTTTTTTATATTTTATTTAGAGACAGGCTCTTGCTGAGTTGCTGAGGCTGGCTTTGAACTCACGATCCTCCTGCCTCAGCCTCCTGAACTGCTGGGATTATAGGCGTGAGCCATCACACCTGGATTGAATGATATATTTTAAATGCGCAGACCGTATGGTATGTAAATTATATCTTAGCCAGGCAAGGTAATGGTGTGGCATTTCCTTATAAATTTAAACATAGAATTTATAAGGAATGTATATGAATCAACCATTTCTACTCTTAGATATTTACCCCATAAGAAGTTAAAACAGATGTTCTCACAAAGATTTGTACACAAATATTCATAGCAGTTTTATTCATCATAACTGAAAAATGAAAAGGGAACTAGCACAAATAACCATCAATAGATGAACTGATAAGCAAATTGTGGTACGTCCACATACAAGGACAAGTATGAACCTCAGAAAACATGTTGAAGCTGACCACAGTGATGCCAGCAACTTGGGAGGCTGAGGCAGGAAGATCCCAAGTTGGAGACCAGCCTCAGCAACTTACTGACACCCTGTCTCAAAATAAAAAAAGGGTCTCACATGCACAAGGCCCTAGGTTCAATCCCCAGCACCACAAAATAAATTTATAAAGAAATAAAGGGCTGGGGATGTGGCTCAGTGGTTAAGCACCTCTGGGTTCAATCCCTGATACAAAAAAAAAAAAAAAAGGCGGGGGATAACATGGTGTGTGTTATGGTTTAGACAGGAAGTGTCCCCACATGTGTGAAACAATGAGGAGAATTCATGGGTGCAATGATTGGGTTTGAGAGCCTTAACCTGATCAGTGCTTGAGTGGATTAACTGGGTGCTACCTGAAGGCAGGTGAGCTGTGGCTGCAGTCGGTGGGTCACTGTAGGTGTGCCTTTGGGGTGTATATTTTTATCTGGTGAGCAGAGTCACTCTGCTTCCTGTTTGTCCCATTCTGAGCTGCTTTCCTCCTCCGTGCCCTTCTGCCATGAAGTTCTGCCTTGGCTAGGGCACAGAGCCATGGGGTTGGCTATGCCAGGACCTGATTTGAGTTTGGTTTTCCAAGGCCTGGATATGGATCCCATTTATAGCCTGCAGAGAGGAACTCTGCTGAGGGAGAAAGAGAAAGGCTAGATGGTCTAGGGAAATCGAGGCCTCAGAGGCAAAGGACCAGGATGAGGGGTTCAAAGACCCAGTGCCAGGCCAGCCTTGGAAGGTATGTGGTGCCTCAGCCAGTCTGCCTCACAAAAGACCTAATACTTGCATGGAGACACATCTGGGCCAAGAGGCCTTGTTGAGAGCCACAGCCGAAGGGGCTCCAGCAAACTTCCAGCTGATTGGCTCACCGTGGCCCCAGCAAACTTCCAGCTGCCAGCTGATTGGCTCCTCTGCAGTGATGCTCATTGGGCTGTTTCCCCGCCCTTTCAGACCACGGAGCTGCTCATTGGGGGACTCTTTTGGCTCCGCCCACACGACCCAGCCAATCGGCCTCAAGAGCGGGAGGAGTGGGGGGGGGGTTGAGAGGCTTGTGGGAAGCCAGTGGTGGCAGTTGGGCTCTGAGGGAATTCCTGAAGAGCTGTGTGGTGTGGTGTGTGTGTTCTAAAAACAAAGTTCGTTTCTGCTTGACAAGTGGCTTGTGAATTGTGCCCAGCCAGACAGCGGCAAGGCCTGAAAGAGGAAGGCCAGGCCAGCTCAGGGGAGGAGGCAGCTTCAACGGACTGCTGTGTAGGAGCCTGGCCTGGGGGAGAACTGCCCAGCTTTGAATGTGCTGTTAGGAGGAGCAGGGAGCCGCCTGGGTCGGGTCCAGGGATGGTCAGGCATAGCTGGAGCTCATTCATCAGTAATGAAGCCATCAAGCGTGTTCATGAATTTTACCCTGGCAACCTGGGAGCAAGGCAGAGAAACCATTTCACGTGCCAGTTCCCTCCTAGCTCCCTGGACCGCACTGCCTGGTCCCACAAGGTGAAATGTCCAGAAAAAGTAGGCCTTGACCCCAGTGGGTGCGGGGCCTCTGGGCTGTCCAGGTAGGCACCCGCATCTCAGGGCTTGTGTGTGTTCTAGTTGCTGTGCATTTGGCCACCTTGGAGCCCTGGGTCAGGGCTGGGCCAGGCTGCAGGTGCATGCGTGGTGGCTGGCTGGGGCGTGGGGTGCAAGGTGCTCTGATGAGGGCCAGCCCCAAGTTCCCTTTGCTCAAGGAGAAAATTACCAGAGGTTCCTGAGACTCGGCTTCTCTGGAGCCCTAACTTTTCCATTGCTCCCCCCACCTTCAGTCACCCCCAGGGATTTAAGGGAAAACAGATCCATCCTGGAAGGAAGGAAACCCTCCCCCGAGGTGGCTCAGCCAGAACGCAAGTGCTTTTTTACACTAATCCACCACCTGACATCCTCCTCTGTTTGGTTTTTTTCCATCTCTAATTATCTTATAATTATTACAAGATTACATGCTCATCATCAGACATTCAAATAATGTGGAAATGTACAATATAGAATATTCTGGGTGCTCCCACCATCCAGCAATGGTCACTCTTTACTCTGGTGTATGTTCCTCAGGACATTTATATATACTCTTTTTTTTCTTTTACTTTAAAAAAATTTTTTTCCTTTTGGTACTGGGAATTGAATTCAGGGGTGCTTAACCACTGAGCCACATTCCTAGTCCTTTTTATTTTTTATTTTGAGATAGGGTCTTGCTAAGTTGCTAGGATCGCCCTATGTTGCTGAGGCTGGCCTCAAACTTGTGATCCTCCTGCCTCAGTCTCCCAAGGCACTGGAATCATAGGCATGCACTAGCATGACCAGCTCAGGGTTGGTATTCTGAATCGTGACTATGAAGCCTTGGGGCACAGGACTGCATAGGAATTGGCATGGCAGAGAGGGACATGTGCTGGGAGATATTAGAAAATTACATGTGATTGCTGTGAATGACTTTATGCCAATAAATTCAGAAAATTAGATGAAGAGGCCTGGGTTGTGGCTCAGCGGTAGAGCACTTGCCTAGCACATGTGAGGCACTGGGTTTGATCCTCAGCACCACATAAAAATAAACAAATAAAATAAAGGCATGCTGTGCATCTATAACTACAAAAACTAAAAATTAAAAAAAATTAGATGAAGAGAAAATCTTCTCAATGGAATACAGAGCTGAGCCCGGGGAACATTCTTTTGTAGTCCCAGCTACTCAGAAAGCTGAGGCAGGAGGTTTGCTTGAACCCAGGAGTTGGGGACCAGACTGGGGAACATAGTGAGACCCTATGTCAGAGAAGAAGAAGGAGGAGGAGGAGGAGAAAAATGAATGGAATATCAGCATAAACCAATATCTTTAAAAAAGAAGTCAAATGTTTCTCCCAATGTCCTATCCTACCCCCATAGAAGGAAGGGAGGGAGGGAGGGGAGGAGAGAAAGAGAGAGGAAAGAACCAGGTTCAGAATTTCAAGGATGTGTTTTACTCAGTCTTCAAAAATAGGAAATCCTGGGGCTCGGGTTGTACTTCTGTGGTAGAGTGCGTGCCTTGCATGCATGGGGTGCTAGGTTCAATTCTCAGCACCACATTAAAAAAATAAATAAATAAAAATAAATATATTTTTTAAAATAGGATATCCTACTTTATATAAACCGCTATAGAAAATAGAAAGGAGGGCTGGGTACTGTAGTGCACACCTGTAATCCTAGAGACTCAGGAGGATGGGGCAGGAGGACTGCAAGTTTGAGGCCAGCTTCAGCAATTTAGGGAGGCCCTAACTACCTTAGTGAGAACTTGTCTCAAAATTTGAACAACCACCCCCCCCAAAAATGGTTGGGGATGTGGCTTAGTGGTTAAGCACATCTGGGTTCAATCCTCAGTACCAAGTAAATTAAAAATAAACAAAGATAAAAAATGGCTGTGGCTGTAGCTCAGTGGTAAAGTGCCCCTGGGTTCAATTTCCAATATCAAAAGAAAAGATAAAGGGAAAATAGAAAGGAGGTCAAGCTACCCAATTCTTTCTTTCTTTATTTTTTGGTATCAGGGATTGAACTCAGGGGCACTCAACCATTGAGCCCCATCCCCAGCCCTATTTTGTATTTTATTTAGAGACAGGGTCTCCCTAAGTTGCTTAGTGCCTCGCTTTTGCTGAGGCTGGCTTTGAATTTGTGATCCTACTGCCTCAGCCTCCCGGGCTGCTGGGGTTACAGGTGTGCACCACCACGCCTGGCGACCCAATTCATTTTTATGGAGCTATTAGAATCCAGATATCAAAATGAGAGAAATACTGAAAGGAAAGCAAGAAACCAGGAGATGGGTAAGCAAGAAAAGAGACCAGGCAGAGACACACACGAGAGTCAGAGCTGACAAATAAAGGCCATCTCTCTATAGGAGAGAGAGGCAACACAGGCTTGAGTTCTGGGAATTTCATGGGGGAGGCTCAGGAATCAGAGCCTGATGGGTCCTAATGTGGGCAGTTAGGGTTGGGGTTGGTGTGAGGGAGTGGGGAGTCTTTCTCAGAAAGGCCCTTGGATGGGAAAGCAAAACTTTTGTTAAAGTGGCAGCTGTCACTTAAGATGGCTATCCAGATGCTAAGCAAGATCAGAAAGAAATTGGCTGAACTCACTTATGAACACAAATGCAAACGTCCTAAATGCAGCATTAAGAAGTTGAATGAAATGGGGTGGGAGAAATTCTAGGGCCAAGCAGAGCAGAGCTCCCCTGGACAGGGTCAGGTTGAGTCTAGACTTTAGGGACTACATCCCAGGGCTGCTTCTCCTTTCCTGCCCACTTCTCTCACTCCTTAGAGCTTCCCACTAAAGGCCTTCCTTCTGTAAGTCACTCCCAGCAGAATCCGTGTGGTGATTGACTTTGGGGAGGTTTACCCAACATGGACGCCTTCCCTCCTCCCTGGGTGAAAGCAAATGTGCCACGGTTTGTCTCTCTCTGCTATCAGATTCGGAACAGAGAAGTGATTATGGGTTTATTTCTCCAGGAGGCAGAGACCAAGTCTCATAAATATTCCTTTCCTTCATCCAACCTAATGTGGTTGACATCAAAAAGATCCTGGCAGAGGAACCCACTGGTGAAATCTGCGAATGCTGAGGCTCCTGTGTACAAAGGAAGCCTTTTGGCACCTTGGTCTAAGCTCAGTAGGAAAAGGGAAAGAAAAAAGAGGATCTAGTTCTTGTGGATTGTCACACCCAAGCTAGGCCCCGGGGAACTCAGCCTGGAGACGGCTCTGGCTGATGGCTGCAGCTGGGGGTGTAGCTCAGTAGGTTAGGAACCTGCATAAGACCCGGGGTTTCATCCCAGCACCAAACAAATACAAAACAAAACAAAATAAACCAGTGATCACCGGGCTGTTCTGCTAGAGGGTGTTGCATCTCTCAGCCAGTTGAGAATCATGTCTGGGACGATTCTAGACCATGGCTAACAAGAGTCCCAAACCAAGAGCCAGGAAGGCATTAACCAGGTGTCAAGATGGAAGAGGATGACAGGAGATCAGGTGAAGAGTGGAGGCGGGGGACAGGGTAGCCCAGGGTCCCATTCAGTCGGCCCCATAGGAGGAAGGCGTGAGCTAGTTCTAAGACTGTAAGTGGAATGTTGTCTGTGTTTGACTGCTACATAATGAAGATCCGACTTTACTATCTTCTTTAAAATCCATTCAGGATAGTCAGGCACATGGCACATGCCTGTAATTCCAGGGATTCAGATGGCTGAAATGATAGGATCACAAGTTGGAGACCAGCCTAGGCAACTTGGCAAAACCCTGTCTCAAAATGAAATAAGAAGGTCTGGAGAATGTAGCTCAGCAGTACAGTGCCCTGGGTTCAATCTCTAGTATTGCAATAAATAAATTAATGAATGAAAACACAAATTAAAAAAAAAAACTTGCTGGGTATGGTTGCCGCACATCTGTAATCTCAGTGGCTTCAGGAGGCTGAGGCAGGAGGATTGCAAGTTTGAGGCTAGCCTCAGTAAGTTAGCAAGGTCCTAAGGACTTAGTGAGACAATGTCTCAAAATAAAAAAATGAAAAAGACTAGGGATGTAGCTCTGTGGTAAAGGGCCCCTGGGTTAAATTCCCAGTACCTAAATAAATAAATAATTTAATTCAGTACACATTACCTGGATGTGATAATTAATTTTATGTGTCAACTTGATTGAGTCACAGAGGGCCCTGGTATTTGGCCAAACATTATTCTGGGTGTTTCTTCAAGGTTATTTTGGGAAAAGATTAATATTTAATTCAATAGACTGAGTTAAGCAGATTGTCCTTCCAAATGTGGGTGAGCCTCATCCAATTGGTGGAAGGCTTGAATAGATCAAAAAGTTGACATCCTCTGGGCATGGTGGCACGTGTCTATAATCTCAGCAGCTCAGGAGGCTGAGGCAGGAGGATCACAAGTTGAAAAGCCAGTTTCAGCCACTTAGCTAGGCCCTAAACAACTTAGTGAGAGCCTTTCTCAAAATAAGAAATAAAAAAGGGCTAGAGATGTGGCTCAGTGGTTTGTTACCCTTGGGTTCAATCCCTGGAACTAAAAAAAAAAAAAAAAAAGAAAGAAAAAAGGTGACATCCCCCAACTGAGAGGAAATTTTTCTTCTTCCTGTCTTTGAGCTGGGGTATTTTTTTCCCCTATTTTCAGACTCAAACTGACAGGTTGGCTCTTCCTGGGTCTCTAGCCGCTGCCATTTGTATTGCTGGGTGTGGTTGGAGGAGGTTGGCTCTCCTGGGTCTCAGACCTTTGGACTTAGACTAGAACTGTGCCATGTACTCTCTTAGTTTCCATTTTAGTAACTCACCCTGAGGATCTTAGCACTTGTCGGCCTCTATAATCACCTGAGGCAATTCACACACACACACACACACACACACACACACACACAGCCTTACTGGTTCTGTTTCTCTGAAGGACCCTGGATAAATAAATCTCATTCCTATAAAGACTCCAGTGGGCTCTTCAGTTTAGCTTAGTCTTAGGTAAGAGAAACATTTTCTGCTTTTTTGTTTGTATGTTGTTTTTTGGTGGCGCTGGGGATGGATCCCGGGGCCCTGCACAATGCTAGGCAGGTGCTCTACCTCTGAGCCACACCCCCAGCCCCAAGAGGCAGCCTTACAAGCCCTCGAAGTCACAAACACACCCTCTCCTATAATTAGAATATCCAATCCAAGATATTTTTCATAACTTCTCCTTTCCTGGCTTGGGCCTACTTCCTGTTGGAATCCTCCAGCAGGAAGTGAGTATGGCTGACTTTCTATTTCTCAACCTGGTATTCCTCCTACCCCAGCTCCTGAGGGGGAATAGAGGAGGGAGGGAGTGTAGGAAAAACCAGGCCTCTCTTGGTCTGGTTCTCTGGGCTGAGCAGATATCTAAACATGGTTCTCTATCTCCTATGAGTTTTCATGAACTCTTCAGAGATTCTCACCATTGGGATCCTCTCCCGAGGTCCTGGATATAGACTTGGCCTCTCTCACCCCTGGGGATTGGGTAGTGTTTTCCAGCTTTTTTGTGCTGAGGTCTCCTCCCCACCCACCCCTAGAAGTCTTCTTGAGCATCCTCTTGAGATAGCCCTAAGGGGTCTGTCTCCTGTGAAGGCCAAAGAAATACACAGGCAACTTTTCTCTGGATGCACTCCAGAGTGACAGGCTGATTCCAGGGGAACCCAGGGTGTCATGCATGCTAGTCAAGTGCTCTACCACTGAGCCACACCCCCAGCCCAGGCACACACTTCTGAGACACATTCAGGGCTCCTCAGAAAGCCTCCAGTGATGTCAAACCCCAGTTACCTACAGTGATGATGAGTTTAGGTCAGCTTTCCTTGCTTCCCTGTCCCTCACTCCCGTTCCTTGGGACCATTTCATCAAATAAGCTAGCTGCAAAGATGTCCTTCTCTCAGGCTCTGCTTGGGGGCCCAGGGTAGAGCTGTGGGCTAAGAAGACAGGCCCTGACAGATCCCTCATTAGATTTGGGGTTCAAAGTTAACGACTCCCTACACACATCTTTCTCCACAAAGTCTTGCATTTTTAGGGCTTGTGAGGGGTTTCAGACCCAGCAACTATTACCCCTTTGTCCCCAAACCTCTTCATCTTTCTTCCCTTTCCTACTCTCTGACTTCCTGTCTTTGATCTGGTTGAAACCTTGGCACCATTTCTTTTGTAAATCCATACGTGGCGATTTCGCCCTGAGCCCTGACATCTTATATGCACTGTCACCCAGTGTCTCTGTAGAGGTTTCCCTTTCTATATCCTGCGACACACAGATCATTCTGCCCCCAGTCTCTCTTCTGGAAAACACTGATGTCCAGGGCTTTTGTTTTTGTTGTTTTGTTTTTTAGTATCTATAACAAGATTTTCAGTTCGGCCATCCGGGTCGCCCCCTCTGATCCTGTTCTGAGCTGGGTTACTAACGTCAGTCTTAAAATATGTCCAGTCCCCGCCCGCTGCGATGGCACTAATGAGGTGTGAATAGTGGCTGATTACCTCCGTCTAAATACTGTGCAGCTATAAATGCGGTCTAATCTCGGCTTCTTTTTAGCAGCCAATGTCATCTGGCTCCTTCACAGTCGCTCCCCAGCTCTGGCTCCTAATGCCTACCGGACATTTTCACTGGATGTCCTCGGGGCTTCTGAGATTAACAAGGCCACAGTGGCTCATCTGTCCTCCCACAGAGCTCTGCCTCACATATTTGTGGTCTCGGGGAATGCAGTCATCCAAATAGTCTCCCTGTGGATCCTACAGCTCAGATGTGGCTGCATCCCTGCGTCCTCCGTCCTTGGCCTATCACGCCTGCAGCATCCCGTCTGACTCTCCTCTGACCCCCCACCTCTAGTTATTACCCTTCTCTGAGCCAATCGGATCCCTTCTTGGTTTTTGGTTTGTTTCAGTTCTGGGGATGGAACCCAGGGCCTTGCGCATGCCAGGCAAGTGCTCTGCTCCTGAGCCACCTCCCCAGCCCTGACAATTTGTAAATTGTCACTTTTCAATTTACAAATTTGAATGCCCCTTCCACTGGCTTTTTTGTTTTTAAATAGTTTTTAGTTGTTGATGGGCCTTTATTTTATTTACTTATTTTTATGTGGTGCTGAGATTCGAACCCAGTGCCTCACACGTGCTGGGCAAACACTTTACCGCTGAGCCACAACCCCAGTCCCTCCACTGACTTTTGATTCATGAGCAAGGGCCACAGGTTGTCACCAATGTGCCCTACACCCTCCCCCCAAGCTCAGCTCCTGCCCATGTCCTTGCTTGAGTCCAGTGGGACTACGCTTTGAAGTTCTATATCCTCCATTTCTACTACCAAGTCCCTGAATTCTAGTCTCTCATGGTGACCTGGTGACTGTGGTTTTCCTGTCCCCAGTCATCATTTTCGGCTCTCATCGCCTCGCTGTACTCCTGGGTTGAGTCAGGTTTCTCAGTGATGACTGGCTGCTATTAATTTTCAAAGTCTCAAGGGTCACGCCATCCGAGTCTACACACCCCCGTGCTCCCCGGGGAGCATCAAGTGGCTTTAGCTCATTATGGAACTACAGAAGTGGCCCGAATGCCGTGCTCTTCGTCCCCTGGCTTTGATAACAGCATTCAGGAACACTATGCTCTCCACTCACGCCTCTCCACGGGTGATGTCAACCTAAGAGACTAAACTGGGGCATGTTCAAAGTCCCTGCTTGGGCCCACGGATACACTGAGGACAGGTCTTACTGTTCTTGGAGTGGCCCAGGGGAGGGGGAGGTCAGGGATCCCAGAGCCACTGAAGCATGTGTAAAGAATGAGTCAAATCCATGATGCAAAAGCCACCCGGGCCATGTATGAAGAATTCTTAACTCAGCACTCAGCACAAGGAAGGTTGTAAATCCCCAAGAGATGGGAAAATGGGAGGGTGTGTATTTGTACTTCTGGGGAGAAGGTTTACAATTCTCCTCACATCCTCAAAGCAGTTTGGGACCCAAATGTGGCTCAGAAAACAAGAGCAAAGGGACCCTACAGAAGTATTGTTTTGTTAGAATATATATCTTCCTGATTAAAGAAGCAATGCATGCTCATTGCGAAATTGGAAAAGAAATTGTGCACAAAGAAGATGATAAAATCAGGCCTGATTCTACTATCCAGAAATACCCGGATCAACATTTCTGGCTGCATCCCTGCAATCCTGTTTCTATGCACACATTATCCCTGTGAACCTGGGAAACATACTCCTTTGTGATCTGCTTCCTTCTACTGAAGATATTATGGACATTTTTCCCAGACCATAAATACCCTCCTTCAACTTGAATAACTTCATAGTATTTGATCATTTGAGTCCCTTATTTATTTTCCATTGCTCTCTGGGTTTCTTTGCTATTGTAAACAACATTGGGAATAAACACCCTCTTATATACACTTTTTAAATATTTTTTTTGTTTTCTTTAATACTATCTTAGAAGTGAAATTTTAACTTTTTATTTTACTTATTATTAGGTTTTCTTTGATGTTTTTAGATATACAGGACAGTAGGGCGTATTTAAGTGTGTGTGTGTGTGTGTGTGTGTGCGCTTGGTGGTGCTGGTGATTGAACCCAGGGCCTCCCGCATGGTAGGTAAGTGCTCTACCACTGAGCTACCTCCTGAGCCTTAGAAGGGAAGTTTATGTTTGTCTTTTTTCTTTTTATTTGGAAGTTTGTTTATTTTGTGGTGCTGGGGATCAACCTCGTCCATCTAAGCAAGTCCTCTTATCACTGAACTACATCCCTATCCCCAAAGTGAAGCTTTCTTATTTTTTTGTTTTTGTTTTTGGTACTAGGGATTGATTCCAGGGGCACTTTGCTGCAGAGCCATATCTCCAGCCCTTCTCAGTTTTTATTTTGAGACAGGGTCTTACTGAATTGCTGAGGCTGGCCTTGAACTTGCGATCCTCCTGCCTTAGGCTCCCAAATCACTGGGATTACAGGTGTGTGCCACTACACCCGGCAGAATTGAAGTTTTGAATGAAGGGGTATAAACACGATTGTTTAAGGATTATGATACTGACGAATCATTCTCCATAAAGGTTGATTGCAATTTATTCTTCTGGCAGCAGTTTATGATAATATTGCTCTTATTCCCTTTATTCTCTTTCAATCAATAGTTGTTGGAGGACAGGATCCTTTGGAGGACAACAGGAGAATATTTGCAGTCTAGTAGGTGAAATATCACATCTCAGGTTTTACTGGATCCCTGTGTAGAAGCTGGTCAGTGTCTCAGCTGCGCAACACACGGTTAACATTACCTGAGACTTTCCCCCAAAGTGTTGGCAACCCTCAGCCAGGCGCTATTCAACAAAAGATGATTCTGCTTCTAGTCATGGCAGCACACACCTGTAATCCCACCAGCTTGGGAGGCTGAGGCAGGAGGATCGTGAGTTGGAGGCCAGCCTCAGCAACTTAACAAGGCCCTAAGCAACTCAGTGAGACCCTGTCTCTAAATAAAAAATAAAAAGGGCTGGAGATGTGGCTCAGTGGTTAAGCAGCCCTGGGTTCAACGCCCCCATCCCCACATCCCCAGCAAAACAAGCGTCAGCTTTTCTTTGCCTGTTTAGCAGACCTAGAGACATGGTGATAGCTTTATTTCCAGTCAGTAAATTAGTTGAGAGTTGATGAGATTGAGTGGAAGTAATTAAATATTTGGTGGCTCTTTAAAACTATTCCCACCCCTACCCCCAGCTTAAATCAAAATTTTTGTGTCCTATGAAAATTTTAAGAATGTGGCTCATCCTGAAGCCTTCTTGGCATTCCCTAATTTTCTGGATAATTCAAAGAAAAAATGAGCATATTTGAATGAAAACTTTATAATTAACAGATATTTCCATAAAGGTATGTCTTATTTTATGTAATGAACATTTTGGGGATTCCAAAAAATTGTGTGTAACTGAAATCCTATTTCTTTCTTTTTCTTTTTTCTTTTTTTGGAACGAGGGACTGAACCCAGGGGCACTTAACCACTGAGTCACATCCCCAGCCTCCCTGCCCAGCCCCCCTTATTTTTTATTTTGAGACAGAGTCTCATTAATTTCACTAACTTGCTTAGGGCCTGGCTTAGTTGCTGAGGCTGGCCACGAACTTGTGATCCTCCTGCCTCAGCCCATTTTTAATTTCTCTAAGATAGCCCTCAAAGAGGGTTCCAGAAGCCAGGTACAGTGCTTGAAATGCTGTGGCCCCAACTGCTCTGGAGGATGAGGCAAGAGGATCACAAGTTCAAGACCAGCCTGGGCAACTTAGTGAGACCCTGCCTCCAAAGGCCCAGCACAGTTATCACATGGTGATCGAGAAGCAGATGGAAAAGTAAACAGATAGTAGGGATGTAGACAAGAAGCCAGAGATCTCTCAAAATGAAGATAAAGAGAAGAACAAAGGAGAGTGAACAAAGGATGGAGGATAGGAACCATGCAGGCAGTGCCAAAGGCACAGGGTGGAATTCATAGACTGCTTTAGGATTACATTTAAATAACTGTTAAATGTCACATCTTAAAAATTTCATAAGATTGCCTGTTAGGATTGTGCCATTCTTCACTTTCTTTTTGTACCAGGGATTGCACCCCGGGGTGCTTAGCCTCTGAGCCACATCCCCAGCCCTTTTTATTTTTTTATTTTGAAACAGGGTCTCGCTAAGTTGCTTGGGGCCTTGCTAAATTGTAGAGGCTGGCCTCAAATTTGTGATCCTCCTGCCTCAGCCTCCCACATTGCTGGGATTACAGGCACCTGCCACTGTGCCTGGGTTAAAATTTGTACCATTGGTGGTTTGCAATACATTCCATGTTTGGGGGCAGAGCTCTCCACGCCTGTGCTCATCACCCTTCTACATACTAACTGTCCCTGATTATGGAAGTTGAATGTTTTTTTCAAGTTTTACATTGCTGTGTATTCAAATACTTGTTTTTATTAATATGTAGTAATGGCTTAGAAATTTTCATTTCATTCTTGAATTGATAAATATGATTAACTATGGAATCTATTGACTATTTCTAGTGAATGTCCTTTACATAATGACTAATTTGAGAATAATGTGTGCTCTGTAAGTTTGTTTTAAATTGCTCTAGTTTGTCTGTTTTCTTTTGCAGTACTGGGGATTGAAGCCAGGGGCGCTTTATCTCCGAGCCACGTCTCCAGCCCTTTTTATTTTTTGTTTTGAGATAGTCTCGATAAGTTGCTTAGGGCCTCCCTAAATTACTGAGGCTGGCCTTGAATTTGCAATCCTCCTGCCTCAGCCTCCAGGGCTACTGGGATTACAGGTGTGTGTGTCACTGTGCCTAACTAAATTGCACTTCTTTAAAAGAAACTATGGAAGAGTAAAAATCCAAGCAGCTACATAATCAGATTGTAATAGCAGTTTATTGTATTTTTATTATTATTATTATTATTATTATTATTATTATTATTATTATTATTTTGATGGTATTGGGGATTGAACCCAGGGTCACTTTATCCTGAGCTGCATCTCCAATGCTTTTCAGTTTTTATTTTGAGACAGGGTGTCACTACATTGCTGAGGCTGGCCTCAAACTTTTCATCCTCCTGCCTCAGCCTTTTGAATCACTGAGATTATAGGCATGTGCCACTGCACCTGGCTATAATAATTATATAGTTGAGCATTTTTTTTTTTGATCAAGAATCAGAAGCCCAGGGCTGGGATTGTGGCTCAGAGGTAGAGCGCTTGCCTAGCCTGTGTGAGGCTCTGGGTTCGATCCTCAGCACCACATAAATATAAAATAGACATTGTGTCCACCTATAACTAAAAAATAAATATTAACAAAAAGAATCAGAAGCCTAAGGAGTACATGTATAACTTTAATCGGAACTCCTTGAAGGCATTTATGACTATATACTACAGCTTTATAGTAAGCCACTATTTCCATTTTTGGCTCTTTGGAAACTTGCAGGCTTAAACTTGTACACGATCTTGTGTCTTGTTAACCTTTTCACTGTAAAATGTAAGAATTTTAAGGATATTGTAGATCTAAGTATGAGAAAAGACTTTGTCACTTAAGAAAAGGAAAAGAAGGAGGAGGAGGAGGAGGAGAAGAAAGGGGGAAAGCAAGCATGCAAGCAAGCTGGGTGTGGTGGTGCACACCTGTAATCCCAGCAGCTCAGGAGGCTGAGGCAGGAGGATCTCAAGTTCAAAGCCAGCCTCAGCAACTTAGAGAGGCCCTAAGCAACTCAGTGAGACCCTGTCTCTAAATAAAATAGAAAATAGGACTGGGGATGGGGCTCAGAGGTTAAGCACCCCTGGGTTCAATCCTTGGTACCAAAGAAAGAAAGAAAGAAGTCTGGGGCTATAGCTCAGTGCTTGCCTGGCCTCATGCATGAGGCTCTAATTCAATCTCAGCACAAAAAAAAAAAAAAAAAAAAAAAGCCAGGGAGACTCCTTTTGGAAAGTTAATAGCCACCCACGTCGCACAGCTACACTTTGGCACAGTGGGTGCTGGAAGCCACTTCTTTGTTTGCACAGGGTACCTAGCATTATGCTAGGGTGATGGGAGGAAATTTACTTCTTGTTTGGGGTCTCAGTCCTTTGGGGTTTTATTGAAGAGTGTGGCAGAGTCACTGACAAGTGTGTCCCTATTGTGCTGGGGCTGTGCACAGGGGATGAAGAGGTGTCCCAGGCTGGGCCTACTACTCTCTTTCCTTCCTGCTGGGGACATAGTACAGTCACACCTATCCCCACTGTGTGCTGTGCTCTTGGGTACCAACTGCGGTAGGGTGCAGCTCAGGGAAAGCAGACCTACGGGACAATGACCAATGGAGGTCACCACCCCAGATAGCAGGGCCCCCAAGCTGGCTGGAGAGGTTAACCAGTAGTTTCCATTTCTGGGGGAAATTGTGGCTAAATTGTTCCCTGCCCCCTGTGGTTCATAGTAAGGCTAAGGGTTTTGACAGATGGGGACATGGCCTAGGGCTGAGTGAGAGATGCAGCTCTGAACCCACAGAGAAAATTCCTGAAACAAAATCCAAGTTCATGATCTCACTCAATGAAAAGACACAAATGAGCAGGCAGGAGTCAGAGACAAATGGGGTGTGTCCGCGAAATGTCATTTTGAAGTTTGTGGTTTGGAGCTTAGGATGCTTTTTCTCTGAGAAAAACAGAACACTGTCGAATGGGTGTTGGGTGCCTAGGCTAGCGCTCAGAATTCGGTAAAATTTATAACACGGTTAAGTCTTTATCTCTTACAAAGAAAACGTGGGAGGGAACAAAATGTCATCTTGCAATAATAATTTTAAGGAAATAAAGGGAAAAACAACTTCAGGGCAGAAAGGAAGACAGGTTTTATTCATCTGAAGCACCAGTGCTGGAAGAAACCAGACTGACTTCACAGAAGAGAGAGCTTGTTTCTTTATTTTTTTGGTACCAGGGATTGAACATTGAACTCAGGGGCACTCAACCACTGAGCCCCATTCCCAGCCCTATTTTGTATTTTATTTAGAGACAGAATCTCACTGAGTTGCTTAGGGCCTCTCTAAGTTGCTGAGGCTGGCCTCGAACTTGCGATCCTCCTGTCTCAGCCTCACCTTTTGTTTTTAATAATTATTTTATTTACTTTTATGTGGTGCTGAGGATGGAACCCAGTGCGTCACACATGCCAGGCAAGCGCTCTACCACTGAGCCACAATCCCAACACCAGCCTTTCTTTTTTTAAAGACAACCTAGCATCAACACCAGTCTGGTTTAATACTGGCCATGATTAAGGGTAGGCTTGGGCTCACAGATGAACCCAAAAGGAAAGATTTTACTGAAGTACTTAAGCAGTGGTTGGAAAAAAGTCTCTAGGAGATACAGATAAAAGGTGAAAGATGGGGGCTGGTGATGTGGCTCAAGCAGTAGCGCGCTCGCCTGGCATGCGTGCGGCCCGGGTTCGATCCTCAGCACCACATACAAACAAAGATGTTGTGTCCGCCGAAAACTAAAAATATATATATATTAAAAAAAAAAAAAGGTGAAAGATGATTGAGGGTGGAATTACTGCGCCCTGTGGTGAAAGACGGTGGTGAGGAGAAAGAACGGTGAGGTAAAGCAGGCTTGAGCCCCCCAGTGCCCTTCAGAGTAGCTGTGAGGGCCTGACAGCTTGGACACTGTCCCCAGATTGCTGGGGAAGGGAGGGAGGATGCTGTATATATCCAGCCACTCAAATTCAAGACCTGCTTTAATACCCAGCTTTGGAAAGTCAGGGTGTGCCTCATTTCCAAAGATGGCCTCATGCCCTTGGATTGTGGCTGACCCTGGAACTTGCTTTTTGGCTAAAAGAATTCCTCAGAGTGACACTACATGACTTCCATAGCTAGTTCTGAAGAAATCTTAGGGCTGGGTCTCCTCAAACATGGGCTTTAGGGGAAGCCAGCCACAGGGCTGGCCTAGGGAAGCCCAAGGCTGCTATGGAACCAAGAAACTTTCAAAGGCTTTCCAGCCTCCCCAGCCCTGGTGCAGAGTTCTGAGGGAAGAAGATTCAGGTAAGTGCAGTCTTATTCACCAGACCAAATTCAGAGGCTCATCTGAGCTATTGTGCTACCCTCACACTGTGAAGAATAGTAAACAAATTGTCATTTTAATTCACTAAGTTTTGGGATGTTTTTTGCACAATAATAGATAACTGGAACCCAGATTAAGTCCCAAAGTTGCTTTCCTACAAGAAACACCAAGATTTCATTTCCAAATGACCATCTGCTCCCATGAGGATGTGCTGACCCATCTCAACTTGCTTAAATGAGAGAAGAATCTCCAAGCAGGCTCAGCTTTTAGATCCCCAGTGATTTCCCCTTAAATCTCCTCCATGGGCCCCTTGCTAGGTTAGAAGGCTGGAGAATATAATTAAGGAGAAGTAATCAGCGATGAACAATCATGAGCTCTTGAATGAGGTTGGTCCTGTAAAGCAACCGAGGTAACATTAGCTACTTGCATTCTGCTGGGGCAGCCTTAGTAGAACCGGAAGTGACTCTAGGCCAAGGTTCCATAGTTGACTGGATGAATATTTCCTGTTTCTACAGTTTTACTGCTGTTAGTTGAAATCTCTCACACCTTCCTCTATAATCTCTTTCCAAGAACTGGGTGCTTCTGGAGATAGAGAGCAGTGCGGGTGTTTATTTTTTTTCAGAGACTGGCTTAAGAAATTGGATAAAGGAAGATGTGCCGGGCATGCTGCCCAAGATTCCCTGGGGTATGGAAATGATTTAAGAGAGCAGTCATTTTCTTGGTGGATTCTTAGTGGGCTGGGGTTTCTTGTGGTTGAACAATTACATGAATTAAGTCAGTCTTGGTAGCACAGTCACCTAGCTGAACTAGACATCTCAGAGCTTTACCAGTTCCTTTCCCTCAGAAGAATGAAGCATGCAATTATGGTAGAGGAGCTAATAAAACACAGAGTTTGTCTGGAGTTCCGTGCCAGCTACAAGGTTGATAACAGGAGTTGTTTTCCTCTACCTCTCTGGCATGCTGTTAGCTGGTACTCAAAAATGTTTGCTTGATGAATGAATCCATGACTTAGAAGTCCTGAAACTGAGTAGTTTGGAGTCAGGTAACCCACATAAATACAAATAGCAAGACTGAGCCAGGTGTGGTGGCACAGCCTGGTAATCCCAGCAGCTCTGGAGGCTGAGGCAGGAGGATCACAAGTTGGAGGCCAGCCTCAGAAATTTAGTGAGGCCCTGAGCAACTTAGCAAGACCCTGTCTCAAAATAAAAAAATAAAAAGGGCTGGGGATGTGGCTCTGTGGTTAAGTGCCCCTGGGTTATATCCTAGGTACCTAGACGGGGTGTCCATCCAGTCTGCAAACAGGCAAAATGTGGACTGCTACCAAGGACATTATTAGGGAGAAGAATCTGCATTTCCAAACTTCATGGACACCCTGGACATTAACATCAGACATCCCTGATCTTTTTCCAGTTGGGTCTCAGAGGATGTAACTAACGTCTCCTCTTTTGCAAGGCTTCCTGGGAAGCCCTATATGGCATACACTCTTTTCAGTGCTGAGGGGGGCCTTGTAGAGGGAGGAATTCAGAAGGAAAGAAGGTGCTTCCAGCCACCCTGGTGCTGGATCATCTCAAACGGGAGGACCTGGGAGGAGTGTTTGTTACTTGTCCTTGTGATGACATCCAGAATAACACAAGGAGGTTGTGATGGTTAATTTACTACCAAGGAAGGAGCTTTTTCTGCCAATAAAGGTAGGTTAATGAAAGAGCACAATTATCCAATAAAACTTGGGGGGGACGCAACAAAGGAAAGTTCTCCACCTACAAAGCCAACTACTTTACATTTCTAGACACTCTATTTTATTCTTCCAGGATCCTTGGAAAATGCTTTATCCAGACATTTGTCAAAAGGTGTTTTGGTGGTGCACACCCATGACTCCAGTGATTCGGAGGTTGAGGCAGGAGGACTGTAAGTTTGAGGTCAGCCTCAGAAACTTATTGAGACTCTTAGGCTGGGTCTATAGCTCAGTTGATAGAGTGCTTGCCTCCCATGCACAAAGCCCTGCGTTCAATCCTCAGCACCACAGGGGGAAAAAAATTTAGTGAGACTCTCACCAATTTAGTGAGACTCTGTCTCAAAAAACAAAAAGTATTGGGGATGTAGCTCAGAGGTAAACATCCCAATCCCCAGTACCAAAATTAAAAAATAGAAGAAGGTGATTTTTGTTTGTTTGTTAGTTTGATGCTGGGGATTGAACTCAAAGCCTGGAATAAATTAGAAGGTTTTACAGAAGAAAAGGGAGATGACCAATTCCATGCCCAGACAGCAGGGAGGGAACAGAAATCAATATTGGAATTTTAAAAGAAATCTGTTCCACTGTTACCCCACAAAACAATCACAAATTTTAAAGCCTTCCAGTATTAGACGGCTTTAGGTGGATTATAATTGCCTCAAGCTGGGCACGGTGGCCCACACCTGTAATCCCAGGGGCTCAGGAGAGTGAGGCAGGAGGATCACGAGTTCAAAGCCAGCCTCAGCAACATAATGAGGGTGTAAGTAAGCACCTGGGGTTGATATCGGTGCCACCCACAGAACTTATTCTTGTGTGTGTGTGTGTGTGTGTGTGTGTGTGTGTATGAAGATACTTAACTCAGCCAAGTGCCTGTAACCCTGGTGGCTCGAGAGGCTGAGTCAGGAGGATCACCAGTTCAGCAATGGCCAGGCCCTAAGCAACTCAGTGAGACCCTGTCTCTAAATAAAAAATACAAAATAGGGCTGGGGATGTGGCTCAGTGGTTAAGAACCCCTTGGTACCCTCCAAAAGAGAGATGCTTAACTATCATCACTTTGAGGCTCCCTTAGGCTACTCCTTTATAGCCACACTCGCTCCCTCCCCCAATTCCTAACCCCTGGCCAAACCCTGGCCAAACCCCTGGCTGCTCTCCATCTCCAGAATTGTTCTTCAATGAATGTTGCATAAATGGAATCATGGGATATATATCCTCCTGAGCTTAGCATGTTTTGCCCCACTCAGCAGAATTCCCTGAAGATCCTCCCATGGCGTCGCACATGGCAAGAGTTCATCCCTTTTTACTGGGGGTGGCAGTCCATGGGATGGATGTACAAGGGTTTGTTTAACCATTCCCACTCTGAAGGACATTTGGATAGTTTCCGGTCTTTGACTATTACAGATAAAGCTGCTAGGAACATTTGTGTAGAAGTTTCGGTGTGAAAATAAGTTTTCACTTCTCTGGGATAAATGCCCAGGAATGCAAGTGCTGGGTCATATGGTAAGTCCATTTTTAGTTTTAAAAGGAACTGCCAAACTATTTTCCGGAGTGACTGTATCATTTTATGTCCCCCCGCCCCCCCCAGCAACGTGTGAGTGATCCACTTTCTCAGCATCCTCTCCAGCATTGGATGTTGTCACTATTTTTTATTTTTGCCATTCTGAGGGGAGGGTGGTCTGTCTCATTGTGGTTACTTTTTGGTTTTGTTTTTGATGCTGGGGATTGAATTTGGGGCCTCATGCATGCTAGGCAAGTACTCTACCACTCAGCTACCCAGCCTCTCATTGGTGGTTTTAATTTGCATTTCTCTAATGATTAATAACATAGAAGGTCTTTTCATGTGCTAATTTGCCACCTGTATATCCTCTTCAGTGAAATACCTGTTCCTGTCCTTTACTCATTTTATAATTAGATTGTTCATTATTGTTGAGCTCTGAGAGTTCTTTTTTTTTTTTTTTTTTTTTGTAGTACAGATTGAACTCAGTGGTAGCTTTACCCCTGAGCTACATCCTCAGCCCTTTTATATATATATATATATATATATATATATATATATATATATATATATAAAATTTTGAGACAAGATCTCAAAAGGTTGCTGAGGGCCTTGCTAAGTTGCTGAGGCTGGCTTTAAACTTGCGATCCTCCTGCCTCAGCCTCCAGAGCCGCTGAGGTTACACACATGTGCCACACATTCCTGGCATCTTTTCACTTTTCTAACAGGTTTTTTGGCAGAAAAAAGTTTTAAATTTTTATGTGGTCTCATTTTAGTTTTAAAAAGATGATGATCTTCTGGCCTGCCCTGTCATCCACGCAGAGTCAGGCATGCACATATTCTGTCCATCTATCCATCCATTCATCCACCTATCCATCTATTTATTTAGTCAATGTTTATTGAATATCTATTATGTTCCAGGTTTAGTATCAGGTGCTAGTGACCTGAAAATGAATCAAATACAGTTGTCTTCCAGTGTTCATAGTCTAGCAGGGACAGGAACACATAAGCACGTCTCTTTCCACTAGAGTATGGTAAGGGAGCTAGAGCAGGTCCTAGGAGCCCAGGATCGAGTACCTGCTCTGGCCAGGAAAGGTGGGGAGGGCTGCTCCTTGCTTGGCAATTATGAATCAGTTGAAATAGTGGCATTATTTCAAGGAGATACAGGACAGAGTGTATTCTAAGGTATGTAGTATTTGTTGTGTGTGTGTGTGTGTTTTCTATAAAAATATTTCCACCCCTTCTTTTCATCATAATTATGACTGGTTCATTTTCTAGAAGATTCTTTCTCCACATCTCCAAACAGCTGATACCAAAACTGAGATCCAGTGAGAAGAATGGAGAATTCACCCCCAAAATGATCATTTCTCAAAAATACAATGACACCTGCTAGTTCAACAGGTGGTCTTTGCTGTGAAGGGCATCAAGGAAGGTGTAGATAGGTCTTGTTGTGTAACAGTCCTTGGTCCCGATATAGCCATGTTCATCTGAGAAGCTTAAAGGACTTGCCTCACATGACACGTTGCCTCGTTTTTTGCACTGACTCTTTGAGGAAGGCAAGATGAGGTTTATTATGCGGTGGCCTATATTCCAAGCAGAGTATGATGCTCTCTACCCAGGCAACTAGAAAAGTACATCCAGGGACACATTTGGGAGGAGCCTAAATGAGAAAAGAGGACTGAACCTTTGGTTGAGGCTACAGTTCTCGCCAAAGAATTTTTTAAAGTGTAAAGCCTGATCGCCTCTGCTTCTTCCTGCCCCAGCCCATTCTGTGCACAAACCCAGTGAACTAATATCCGAAAGGCAACATCTCCTCTTGATGTCACGGTTTCCAAAATAAAGTCCATACACTCCACTCTCTGTGATCAGCCTCAACTTATCTTTGCAACCTATCTTTTCTAACCTCTCACACTTTTCCTAAACATCCAGTTTAAACACTACAGTCAGAAAAGAAAAATAAACACTGTGGTCAGTCAGGTGCAGTGGCATGCACCTGTAGTCCCAGCTACTAGGGTGGCAGGGCCTGAGGCAGGAGAGTTGCTTGGACACAGTTCAGAGGAAATCTGGGAATCAAGTGAGACCACCTCCTAATGAAATAAAGCCAGGCAGGGTGGTACATCCTGTGATCTCGTGACTCAGGAGGCTGAGGCAGGAGGATTGCAACTTCAAAGCCAGCCTCAGCAACTTAGAGAGGCCCTAAGTAACTTAGCAAGACCCTCTCTCTAAATAAAAAATTTAAAAAGGCTGGGGATGTAACTTAGTGGTGGAGTACCCCCGGGTCCAACCCTCAGTACCTCACACACATAAACACAAATAATAAAAATAATACTTTGATTTGATATACCCCCCCCATCATGGTGTTCTTCCACCTAAAATAATTTCCTATCACCCTCATGTGAAACTTAGGAGGTAGCTCTCATTACCTTTATTTTATAAATGAGAAAACTGAGGTAATGAATGGTGAAATAACTTGTTCCATACTGCAAATGAATTATGGTTGCTTTACCTAAAATATAGGTAGAACAGCTTTATGTCCACGATGTCAGGATTTAGATCTCTCTTAGATGCTGAGGTACAAATCATGCCTAGTATACTCATTGTTTTTCTGTTGTAAAAAAGACCCAAGCCTGGAAGATTCATAAAAAATAGAGGTCTATTCAACTCATGGTTCTGGAGGCTGGGAATTCCAAGAGCACGTGCTGGCCTGGGCTCCAGCATCTGGTGAGGGCCTTCATGCAGCATCATAACATGGCGGAGGCATTACATGGTAAGGGCCTTCTCTCTCTCTCTCTCTCTCTCTCTCTCTGTGTGTGTGTGTATGTGGTGCTGGGGATTGAACCCAGTAACATATGAATCTGGAAATTTACTTTCCAACACATTAAGTTTTGGGAGACACATTTGGACCACAGTGCTCATATACAATCAAAATCAGGAAGAGGAACATATATGTCTTGAAGTCAGAGTTTGGTATATGCAGAATTATTAATATTTCTCCTTATATTCGAGGTGGAGTTGTGTGAAAGGTAACATGGTAGATTCAAAACATTCCAGAGAGGAAAGAGTGGGTGGCAGTGGGTGAGCTGCAGCATTTTTCCTTTCATAGAACAATTCTTGTAGAAAAATTAGCATTGCTGCCTTTTTCTATTTTCAGCAAAAGTAACACTTAACTAATCTAATTATTATTCAAGTGAAGGTGTATAGCCACAAACTTTTATTTATTCTGCAAATTCTGCAAAACAACAAATTTACATGGAGCAGAGGATGCAAATGGGTGATTTGATGGCACAACTGAACTCACATACAACATTTAAAAAAATTTTTAACTTAAATTTTTGTTTGTTTTGGATACTGGAGATTGAACCCAGGGCACTTTACCACTAATCCACATTCCCAGTGTCTTTTTTATTTTGAGATAGGGTCTTGCTAAATTGCTTAGGACATTGCTGAATTGCTGAGGCTGGCCTCAGACTTATGATCCTCCTGCCTCAGCCTCCTTAGTCACTGGGATTACAGGTGTGCTCAATTTAATTTGGAATCCACATGAAAGGATATTTATAACAGTTCTATAAGGCAAGAAAAATAAAGGAAAAACAAACACTCACATACCCATCCCCTCAGCTTGAAAAACAGAATAGCACCAGTAGCCCTGAAGCCTTCAAGACATACACAGAAATACTGAAATGATGTGGATTACCTGCTGACAGTTAAAATTTGGGACATTTGGGTGAGAGTATATCTCAGTGGTAGAACTCCTGTCTAGCATGTGTGAGGCCCCTCTTTTACTGGTACCAGGGATTGAACCGAGGGGCACTTTACAACTGAGCCATGTCCCCAGTGCCCCCCTTTTATTTTATTTTGAGACAGGATCTTGCTGAGTTGCTTAGGGCATATTAAAATGCTGAGGCTGGCTTTGACCTTGTCCTCCTGCCTCAGGCTCCCGAGCTGCTGAGATTATAGGCGTGTACCACCATGCCAGGTGAGGCCTTTGGTTTAATCACCAGCAACACCTACCTCCCCCCAAAAGGATATTTTCCCCCAAAATCTGGATTTCTAGCCTGTCTTGAACAAACTGGCACCACAGGGCCGTATTCTGTAGGGAAAGACTGGGTTGGCCCTGTGATGGGCTCCCTCCGAACACCACATGCCATCCCAGCGGCTTGGCTGCCTTTTTCCAGCAACGTGGTCTGAATTGTGACACCTCCCTCCCCCAGCAAAGCATGTTTCCTTCCAGGGTTGGCTCCTGCCCCCCCCCACACACACACACACTCTTCAGGCTCTCCATTTCTCTAGCTGTCCTGCTTTGGGGTATCCTCTTTCCTCATGAAGCAGGTCTTTAAGAGGTCCAGGCTCCATGGAGATGCGAAGAGGAGAAGAAACTGCCTCTGTCCTCGATGGACATGTGGCCATGGAGGAAGCTGACCTGCACCTGAATGATTACATACACAAGGCAGGCACAGGGGAATGGAAAGAGGCCAGGGAGAGGCCATAGGGTGTGTGTGTGTGCGTGTGTGTACAGAGAGAAGGTATGCATGTATTTATTTAAGGAATGGGCTCACACAATAGTGGGGCTGGCAAGCCCAGGAACAGTTGATCTTACAGTCTCCACTCTGAAAGGGAATTTGGAGGCATGTCTTTTGCCTACCTCTGTGCAGGCTGGGAAATGTTCTTCCTTCTAGGTGGGCCATGAGGATTAGATAAACTAATCCCATAGTTAAGTACGTCACAGCCGGGTGTGGTGACACACGCTTTAATCCCAGCGATTTGGGAGGCTGAGACAGGAGGATCACAGGTTCAAAGCCAGCTTCAGCAACTTAGTGAGGCCCTAAGCAACTCAGTGAGACCTTGTCTCTAAATAAAAAATAAAAAAGGGATGGGGATGTGGTTCAGTGGTAAAATGCCTCTGGGTTCAACTCCCAGTACCTAAAAGAGAGAATAAAAATAAATAAATAAATAAATAAATAAATAACCCAAGGCATGTCACAACACCTAACTTTCTGGCCTCCAAAGTTCAGAAGGGGTCCCCTGCCCTGTGTGGGTAATGGCTCTCACAGATTGGATTGTCTGTAATTAAACTGGATTTCCACAAAACATCTTCCCTGGTTTTTAGTTCATGATATTAGATGGCTATCAGGGAGGGAGAATTTGTGGAAGAATGTTGGGGCTCTACTTAAGCACACAGTTTTGCATTTTTTTTGTTTGGGGGGGGACCAGGGATTGAACTCAGGGGCACTCAACCACTGAGCCACATCCCCAGCTCTGTTTTGTACATTTTATATTTTTTATTTAGAGACAGGGTCTCACTGAGTAGCTTAGAACCTCACCATTGATGAGGCTGGCTTTGAACATGCAATCCTCCTGCCTCAGCTGCTCGGGTTGCTGGGATTACAGGCATGTAATCTCTCTCTCTCTCTTTTTAAATTTATTTCTTACATACATGACAATAGTGGAATGCATTACATTCTTAATTATCCATTCACAGCACAATTTTTCATAACTCTGCATATAAAGTATGTTCACGCCAAATTATGCCATTATACATGAACTCTCTTTTTTTTTGCATTACAATTCTTTTTAAAATTTTTTTAATATTTATTTTTTAGTTGTAGTTGGATACAACACCTTTATTTCACTTGTTTATTTTTGTACGTGGTGCTGAGGATTGAACCCAGGGTCTCGCACATGAGAGGCGAGCACTCTACTGCTGAGCCACAACCCCAGTTCCAACATTACAATTCTTAATACGCCTTTATACCACAATTTATCATATCTCTGTTGGTATGTAAGGTATGTTGACACCAAATTCACATCTTCATACATGAATTTTGTATAATGATGACCATCTCCTTCCACCATCCATGCTATTCTCCTTCTCCCTCCCTTTCCCTCCCACCCCTATTCCCTATCTAGAGGTAATCTTTCTCCCATGCTCTCCCTCCTTACACCACTTTGAGTCACTCCCCTTATATCAGAGAAAACATTAGGCATTGTCTTTTGTGATTGGCTAACTTCACTTAGCATAATCTTTTCTAATGCCACCCATTTACCTGCAAATGCCATGATCTTATTTTTTTTAGTGCTGAGTAAAATTCCATTGTGTAATGATTTCTTTTACTAAGCGCAGAATACGTAATTCCAAAACAGATCTGTGAGGTGGTGGCCAGGCTTCAAGTTCTAGTACCTGCTAAAAATGTCTCTATTACCTAAGGGGCAGCATGGATTCCTGGGAGCTTGTGACCGACCCACCACCTAGGCTGTGCCTCCAAGACTCTCCTGCCGGCCATTTCCCTCCAGTTCAAAGCCTCTGCCCAGGGTGTCCCTATTATTCCTCCCACTTACCTAGTCACTTTGCATAAATGCACTGGCCTTTTCTCTTTGAAAATATTTTTAGCTTTTAGTGGTAGAGAAGATGTCCTTCAATATAATTTTGTGTTGGTCTTGCCACTTTTGTGGAAAGAGAACAAGATTCCAGGTCAGATCTTGCTGTGTCAGGAATTGCCTAAAACACATCTACGTACCTAGCCTTCCTCACCCTTGGAGAAGAAGGGTGTAATGGCAGCATATTAGAGTGCAAGATCTCCTTTTCTCCTTTAGAGCTTCATTAGCCTCTACAGTAATAACGGTCTTCTAATTATTGCAAATTATCAAGCACTGGAAGTTAATCTGCTTTATCTGAAGCCACAGGATTAAAAAAAAAAAAAAAAACCAAAGCCTATTACACTTTAAAACATAAAAGAAGGACTCGGTAGGGAACTGCTTTTACCTCCACACCTATAATTATCTTTCTGATTACAGGGTCCTTTTGCCTTCTTTGAACTTTATTCCCAGTTCATGCTAAAGGAAGTGTGGGTCAGATGGACCCAAAAGGCCCTTCTTTCAGACCTCCAGAAAAATGACTGGCAATCATGAAGTTCATTAAAGGCTCTGCGGAGATGTCTATCTCTTGGAATCTGTGCCCCCCTTTTTAAAATATTTTTTTAATTGTCAGTGGTCCTTTATTTTATTTATTTTTACGTGGTGCTGAGAATCGAACCCAGTGCCTCACGCATGCTAGGCAAGCACTCTACCACTGAGCCACGACCCCAGCCCCCTGTTAGAGTCCATTTTATTACTCTATTTTCTGGCTGCAGAAGAGTCTATTTCTGTGCTAGGTTTTAGGTTACTTGGGCACATTATTTATGAGCATCATTGATAATGTGATCTCAGTCTCAGAGAGTGGTGATAAAGTTTGCTTAAGGCTATCTGTAGAAGCAAAATAATGTTTGTATGTCCCTCACCATGTTCTACATTATGACTTGACCAGGGCAGGCATTTTCACCATTCATTCAGCATCTGTTGGGCATCTGTGAGCTCAACCCTGCACAGGGAGATGTGACAAGTTTCCTCTTCTATGTGGGCTTAAACACAATGGCAGTGCCATACGTGTTACAGTGGAGGTTTGAACAGTGAGGTATGTGGGAGTCCAGTCCCCAGGGCAACTCATTCTGCTGGGAAAGTTGAGACAATGGGCAATAGAAATGTACACAGAGCTACCCTGGACCACACTCTTATTCTCTGCAAACCACTATAATGTACGAGGCCTTGCATTCCAAACACGGTTTGGGGGCAGAAACTACTTTTATTCCAATTCCATAAATAAGGTATCTGAGGCACTGAGATGTCAAGTGAGTTGTCCCCAGTCACGTTGCTTATAAGCAGTAAAGCAGGGAGCTTATTGTGAGTTCCAGGAATTTCAGGCTCTTGTCCACTGGGCTGCCTCCAGGGATGGGCGATGGGGGTATGTTGCACATAGTATATTTGCTTCCATATGGGCACTTAGCTTAAGATGACTGAGAAGATAGCAAAGTGAGCATGCAAACAAAAATATGTCCCTGGTAATTTCTAACCCTTTTAAAGTCACTTCCAATAAAATTTGCCAATGACTGCCATGTGGAGAAGATATGCAAATGACTGCTTAATGGAAAAGTCATTTGGAGCATGGTGAAAGTTGACTCATTTAGCTGCCTCAAGTATGCACATGGCTCTTTTTAGGAATGAAAATGTTTGAAGACAAAGCTTTGTATGTTTCTCCACTTCCTCTTCATTTGATATTTCAATCATAACATATTGATTAACAAAATGCCCTCGTGGTTTGAACTGCATATGTGTATGAGTTGGGGGTTAATTGAAAATAGGAAACTGCTGTATATTTTAATTTTTAAAGATACTCCCATGGCGGTTAAGTACTCTGCATGCCAGTTCTACTTAAAAGTAAAACAGCCCAGAACCAGGGGAGCTGGCACATCTCATGGTTGCTACATGCAATTTGAAGAGCTATCAAAAACTCAGCTTTTGCATCTTGGACTCATATATACTCTGGTCTGTGGGAAAAGGAAACTGAAGCCAAACCAAGAACACATTTCACCAATGCTCTGTGAAAATTTGTGAATCTCATGGCAGGGATTCGGATGATCATTAAGACTAGTGGTTTTCAGAAGGGTATGGTGGAAACCTGCATGTTTTTAGTGGTCACAATGACTGGCCAGGGTTACTGGCATTTAATCTGCAGAAATCAGGCATGCTAGATGTTTTGCGAGGCCTTATCAGTTCCATACAACAAAGAATTGATCCATTGGGAGCTCGGAAGGTGAAAAAGTAGTTCATCATCATCCAAGCTAGGACACTGTCTCACATATAAATACAAAGTATTTTTGCCCAGTTCCTGTGGCCACTGAATTGTATCCACTGAAGGAAAGTGGTACTGCTTTGTTTCAAATGTTAGCTAAGAGTTCACCATTTTGGAAAATGAAGCTATCAGAGGCGGCAGCTGCTTCTGGTACTTGAGCTGTGAAAACATCAGCATTTGGGGGCTTCACTGGCAGGTATCTATCATTAATGTAGTTGCGTGGGAGTATTTATATGTTAAAACTTACATTGTTTTATTATAATCATTGTTTTTATGTTAGAACTAGATCATTTCTTTAAAAGTAGGTATAGTTCAGTGTAGGTTATATTACCTACAATTTGTTATTTCAGTATGGCTAAAGGGGGCGTTAAAAAATAGTTCACAGAGGAGTTGAGTCCTTTACAAGGGTTATGCAGTTTAACCGACTCCTTTTATAGATGAGAACACTGAGACTCAAAGCCCTTAAACAACTTGTCCCGAGATACAGTGTTGTATTATCCTCTTATCTCATTAGAATTTCAGTTTCAATTTTTAAAAACTGTAAAAAGAAGTTATGTGTATGGTAAGTTATGTGCTGAGGACGAGCAATTTGAATTTTGGGGAGTAGAAGCCTTTGTGGGGGATGGCAGAAAACTCTGCGTATTATTGTCAGGCTGAGGGTCAGAAGAGGGTGGGAAAATTTTATAAGAACCCAGTATGTGTGATCATTTGCTTAAAGTCGGGGAGACACCAGTGAAAACATTTTATTTTTTTCCCTATTTAAAGGTCTATGGAACCGAAGCTGAGACTAGGAGTGGCCTGCCGAGGAGGGGGCGACAATAAGCGGTTCCTCCGAAGGCAGAAACGCGTTTCCTTCAACGCTGCGTTCGCTGCAGTGGCCAGGGGTCACCCCGAGCCCGGGTTGGTTGCGTCCGGAACACCCCCTCCCCACTACTTCGGGCCCTAGGGCAGTTCACACCCCACCCCCATCCCTGCCGAGTCCCTGAAGGGCCGGTGGTTACTGGCCCGGGGAGAGCCAGGGAAGGAGACTAGAGGCCTAAATTTAGTGGCCCGCATTCCGGCAGAAGGTCTGGGTCCCGAGAGCGCTCCCAGCACATAATGGTCTCATTGTTCTCTCATAGCTGGGGGCGCGGGGCGGGGGGGCCTTTGCGTTTGGGGGCGGCGTCCTCGCTACCTAGGCAACCACGCTGTGAAGCGTCCGGCCACCCGCGGAGCCACCAGTTTCCCCCTCATTTCTACCCCAACCCCACCCCGGTCACCATACCAGCCCGAGTCTCTCCCTTTCCCCCCTTCCCCCTCCCCCCTCCACTTCCCCCCTTTCCCACCTCCTCCCTTCCCCCTCTCTGAGCACTCTATTCAAGTCACCGTTTCCTGCTACACAAAATGGCCACCGCGCTCAACACCTGCGGTCACGTGACCCGCCGCCCTCTCCGTTTCGGGCCTCTTTCTGCCTAACTCCGGTTTTGGAAAGGCTGCACTCGGAAGATCAAGTGCTGACTAGACCAGAAAAATCCCACGACGTCTTCGCGCCCGGGAACTGAGAGTAAAGGGAGAGCGCTGAAACAGAAGAACGAACACTAGGTGCATAGGGGAGGAAAAGGGAGTGAAGAGGCCTGAGTTAAATTTTAAAGCCTTGTTGCCGAAAGAAAAAAAAAAAAGAAAAAAAAAAAAAAAAAAAAAAAACCCAGCAAGTTCTCGCGAGATCTCGAGAACTCTAAGGTTTTTAGCGGAGAGCAGGGCCAGTGAAGCTCAAGCAAAACAGAACAGCATTTGATGTGCCTGGCTCCAAGGCTGTACGACTAGGGGGCGACGGGACTGCCTGCGAAATCCCGCGAGGTTAAGAAACAAGAGCGCGCAGTAGCCAGGCAGAAGTTGAAGCGGCAGCGGGAGTGCGGATGTGAGAGGGAGGGCACACGTCTTACGTGCTGACGTAGCAGTCTTTCGAGTGGGTATATTAGAACGGTGGCCGCGCCGTGCGCTCCAGAGCCGCAGTTCTCCCGTGAGAGGGCCTTCGCGGTGAACCAAGCACACTCGCTCAGCAGCAGAAGACTCCGAGTTCTCGGTACTCTTCAGGGATGAGTCATGTGGCGGTGGAAAATGCGCTCGGGCTGGACCAGCAGGTGAGCTTCAAGGAGCGGACCAAGGTGGCCGCTGCATGAATCTGTCCCCTGACCTAACCTGGTTTATGGCGCAGCGCTAAGTGGCACTCTTAGTTTATATTTCCTTGGTTCCTCGGGATAGATACTTTCAGTGCCCGGGGCTTTAGAGGGACGGGGAGGCGGCGGGAGTGCCAGTGGTTGCTGTCGTTTTGGCCCGGGACCGGCCCCGGCTTGGCCCGCGGTATTGTCCCCCGGCCGAGTACAATGGCGGCTTTTGTGTGTGCGTGCGCAGGCGGGCAGGGGGGAGGGGTGCGCGCTCTCGCAGGGACGCGCACGCGCGAACCCCGGCTGATTAGTGACCCGTTTGCTGGGGGGGGGGGTTGTTGCGCAGCGCGACAGCGCGCGAATGAGGACCCTTTTGGCCTCGAGGGCTTCGGTCTTCACCGCTCTCGCGGCCCGGATTCCTATCCGGGAGACCCGGCGTTGTCCGGTGTTCGTGTTCGTGTGCGTGTGAGCGGTTGAGAAACGCTGCCCTGGAATGTGGGAGGGGGCGACGCGGGGGGGTGGCCTTCGCTCTGGTAATGGCGGCGGCCTCCTTTGTGTGGTGCTGGGTGGCTGGGCGGCGCTGTGGCCCACTGCTGGGAGAGGCCGGGCTAGCGGCCCCACGACTGGCGGGGGCCTGGAAAGGAGGATGGAACGGGCATCTAGTTCCTCCCGAGTTTCCTTCCGCAGCCTCTTTTCGCTACAGCCCAGTTTCCGCAGGGTCGTCGCAGGCTCAGCGTCGCGGCCGGGGAGGCCGCGTTTCCGGAGTGGAAAGTTTTGTGACGCAGAAAATTCAGGGAGGAGGGGGGAAGGGGAGGGAGTAATGGGCTGCTGCGTAAGAAGTGGCGCCAGGCTCTGGAGATACAGTTGAACGCGGCGGGAAGACATCAGGGAGGTTAAGGACCTGGCGCATCTCTTAACTGCATTTTGCTTGAGATGGTCAGTGTGGCTATTTCGCCTAGGGCTGCCCTTTGTTTTTCTTGGGGTGGTGGTACCGCGGGTTATTTTTTAGTGTCCTCATGTTCGTGAAGTTTGATCCAGGGACTCACCAGAGGACTTAGGGGGAGATAAACAGTTTTGTTTGACTTGTTGCTATATGTGGAGTAAAATTTTGGGAATGGGTCTGAAGGCTCTTTTGTCTTAATCGGAATCCCTTCTAAGGTTTTCCTGGCAGAGAGGAAGAGGTGTAATCTGGAAGAAGGGTTTAACGAGCTCTTCTTTAGGGAATACTCACCCGCCCCCACACACACCTCCCGTTAATGAAACAGTTATATTAAATTCTCCACATTATTGCTATTTCGTATGTTGAATGGAGCATAGACAAAAATATCCTGTATCAAGGGCAATCAAGGCTAATCCCAGTTTTAACATACTCCACATAGGTGGTGTGGATTTTAAGATTGTAGGCAGAAATGAACCTTATATTTGTTATAATTAATTTTATTAATATTGTTGTTATTAATTTAACTTAAAAAATTATGCCTTCACGGTCGTTAAAGTTTAGATAGGAATTTTTCGCAAGCAAATTCACTATTGAGAAAATTGCCACAATGTAACCCTATCAATTTATAGAAGCTTTTATGCTTGCTATAAATTGATAGGGTTCATATTGATAATGTTCATATTGCAACAGTATAAAATTAAAAACAATTTATACTGTAACAAGTACAAAAAGAAAGTCTGTATTCCTGTTGTGTTTTAAAGTATCACTTTATTAACTAACTGCAGAGAGCGCTTGGCAGCGTATTTTGCCAATGGTAATTCTGGAAATGAGGTCCCTAAAGTCCTCATCTTTATAATTTATTTGAGATAGCATCTGCTGCCAATTTTCAGTGACTCCATTGATACTTGCAGTTTGGCAGTATCATATTGAGCTTTAAACAACAGGATTTATAACTGTGGTATATGACATCTCTTGTAGACACATGGCAACAGTACTGGATGACTTGGTCTTCTGTGGCTTTTCTGAAAAAAAGTAATCTGTTTTTGCATTTGTAGTTTTTTCCTCCCTTGCTGCTTGTCGGTAGTTCTTGGTTAGCTATTATAAAACGTCATGAACATAGCACTACATAACCTTTTTTGTATAATGTTGAGGCTTTGAACCATTAGTGTGAAGGGATGGATAGAAGTGGAGATTCAAAGGTGGTAGAATGTTCTTTCTAGGAGCAGAGTATTTTACCCTAATTTAAAATACTAGTGTTTTATTTGGGGATAAAGGAACGAAAGAATAGTTAAATCAGAATTTGTCCTAACATTAAATTCAGACCCAGTTGGTACTGGATTGCACCAGCATCTTCCTGTGCTGCCTTATGTAGTATCTATGTAGTGGTACTATTTTGCATTTTCTCAGAGCCTTATGTCTTCGAAGCGATCTTGGTCTCATTCTCACTAAGAACATTCTCATCTGCTCTGTGAACTATCTGGGGTAACTATTTGAATGCAGGACTAGTTATCTTAGTGTGTTTTAGCACTGGGGCTGCTAACTATCTAACTCTCTTCTAGTTTGCTGGCCTAGACCTGAACTCTTCAGATAATCAGACTGGAGGAAGTACAGCCAGCAGTAAGTAATACATTTTATGGACTTATTGAGTATTAGAGCTCAATATCTCAATATTTCCATGAATGTACTTAAAATTTAAGAATTTGTTCTTCAACTTTATGCATAGAATTATGTAGATTTGGTGTTATGTAGTACTTAGTGATCAATCTGAAGCATTGTGACCTTTCTGGTAATAAAAGGGTTGGTTCTTTTGAATAACAGCAGTTAACCATTAAGAAGAACCTTATAGAATACATAAATTATTCCTAGATTTTGACTATGTCTTATGAATTGTGAGCCCAGTTAGTTTGAAAGGTGGTAGGGATGTGTTCATTCCTGTTGGAATGAATTGACCAGAATTAAACTCAGTTAAGGAAACATGCATTTTCATCAGCTACTGATGATCCTTTCTCTTAAAGAACATGGGACTTACTAATAGAACAGATTATATTGAATTTGGGGGTGATGGCTAGGATTTTTTAAAAAAAAAAATTTTAGTTGTAGATGGACACAATACCTTTATTTTATATATTTTTTAATGTGGTGCTGAGGATCAAACTTATTGCCTCACACATGCAAGAGGAGCACTCTACCACTGAGCCACAAATCCAGCCCGATGGCTAGGATTTTTAAATGTGATTTTTTAAAATTTAATTTTTTAAACAGATAAAAAATAGGGTACCACGTGATATTTCGATAAGTATACATTGTGAACGTGAACTCTGGCAAAAGATTTTTTTTTTTTCTTTTATACAAAGGGGTTATTTGGGGATTGTCAGAGGTTAGTATTAATGTAATTTGCCATGCTGGGCATCTTAGGACTTGCTCTTCCTAATAGAGAGCTTTTTAAAAATATTCAGTCCAGAAGTGAAAAAGACAAATTGTAGGTGTACTAGTAATAAAGCAAGTTGTGGGCCTGGATTGTAACTCAGTGGTAGAGTGTTCGCCAACGTTTGTGATGCCCTGGATTCCATCCCCAGCATTGAAAAAAATAAAAAGAACAATAAGAAACAAAACAAGTTGACTTACCTTTACTTGGATATACATAATTTGCTTTTGCTTTTAATCCATAATCTGGGCTGTTTTCCTCCCTGCATACAGAATAACAGTTGACTTAAAACTCAGCAAGCCCTAAATTAAAACCTCCAATTTCTTGCTATCTTTCCTTTGCAACTTTTTCATGTATATTTAATGTATGTATTGGAACTTAATGGTACAGAAACAAAAGCTTCTTAGAGGCTAATCATATGATTTATTACATAGTAGTAGTCTTTTATAACAAATTAGGTTATTTAACTACTAGTAGCTAGTTAAATGCATTTGATTTGTGGGTTTCATCTATTAGGTTTTGAGTCAAATAAAGTTCTAGTTAGGTGTGGTGGTACGTGCATGTAATCCCAGAGGCTCAGGAGGCCAAGGCAAGAGGATCCCAGTTTCAAGGCCAGCCTCAGCAACTTAGTGAGACACTGTCTCAAACATTAGTAAGAGGCTGGGGGTGTGGCTCAGTGGTTAAGTGCCTCTGAGTTCAATCCCTGCCTCCTCCCCCAAATCTTATGAACCTATAACCCATTTAAAATAAGATTTATGTTTTTCCCTCTTGGTTTCCAGGCAAGTAGGCAGACTAGGAATCTAGAGATTTTTAGGGGGGAACAGTTTTATTAGCAGAAATTTTGGTAAAAGCTCTAATGTAAAAGTTTTTGGCATTAATTTTATATTTGTTTCTTTTAGAAGGGCGCTATATTCCTCCTCATTTAAGGAACAGAGAAGCTGCTAAAGGTAAGTCCTTAACACCAACATTGTAGAGATAATTCTTCATTTAGAAATTAGTTAAAGCTAGGGAAAATGAGGCAACTTTGAAGTCTGTAAACATTGTGTTTCTAGCAGGACTTCTTCAAATATTAGGATTTAGGAGAAAAAAATCTCATCTAGCTGGCTGTCACGCCACATGGTACCAACTTGGGAGGCTGAGCCGGGAGGATCACAAGTTTGATGCCAGCCTGGGCAACTTAGTGTGACCCTGTTTAAAATTTAAAAAAAATAAAATAAAGGCTGGGGATATAGCTCGGAGGTAGAATGCTTGTTTGCCATACACAAGCTCCTGGATTCTATCCCCAGAACCCACTCCACATGAATGGAGAGAGAAGAAAAACTGCATCTAATATCAAACAGTGGAGAATTTTCCTATGCTAGACTTTCTAAGGCCAAGGGTATGGTTTTTGTGCAGTATTCTTGTGCATAATTTGTAGTAATTCACAGTATAGTTTTCATTAGAAACCAAACTGCACAGTGATAACAACCTAGTTGTCTTGCATAGGTGCCAAAATGAAGATGGCCCTGTTGTAGACTAGTTAATAGCATTGGTCACACTCCAGTGAATTGGAAATAATTTTCTGGTTTCATCTACTTAACTGAAAGTATAATATAACATCTAATGTCTTCCCATTACATGTGTGATGTAGTGATAGATAATTAATAGATGTTTCATATTGTGGGTGCCGTGTGTTGCATACAATGGACAATAATGAAATTTAGAGGAAAACTTTAATGATCAAGAGGGAAGGAAGATATGAGATAAAGAAGGCAGGTAACTGGGATGGACCTTAATGTATATTTATTGCTTTCCCCCCTTTGTTGCAGTGATAGGAAATCAGAAACAATATCAGAGATTTTAGAATGAGAAATTGAATTCAGATCTTGATTGTTAGCAAAAGTACCTGGCTGGCTAATGGTAGAGGTGGGAGGCAGAAGGAAAAAGTAACTTAACTCATCAGTTGTCTCTGTTTAATAAGGTATCATTGAAGATAGTTAAATCCTCTGTCTTTGAACCTTCTACCTGTCATTGGTAGGGCTAATTTATACCTTTGTGAGACCCTCTTACTTGAATATTTATAGCTGTCCACACTGAGAATGGATAGGGAAGAGTTCTCTTTTTCCAAATATTTCTGATTCACATCAAGTTTATGATAGGTGAACCATCATAATATGTATACAAAGCACTGATCTTTTTACCATTGAAATTGAAAGATAATATCAAACCAAATAATCTGTCATGCTAAGAATGTTTTACATGAATACCACCTCTAAGAAACATTGAAACAATGGCAGCTATTTCATCAAACTCATTCAGACATAAGAAGTGAATAGAAATTAAAATGTGATGGTTATATATTTGGCAAAACTATAGCCATTGTATTATAGGTAAAGCTGTTGGCCTTTTAGAGGTGGTATTCATTCAGAACATTCTTAGATTGTCAGATTAATCACTTGATTTAGTGTGTAATATTTTCTAGTGGAAAGAATTGGATTTTTTTATATTTAAAATCTCCAAAAACAGTTGTAATTCTTGATTCTCTTCTAGTGACATGATAGGAATATGTCCACAGAAAAAAAGTCAGTGGGGGGGGGCTTCAAATGCAGAAAGATTACTGGGTTTGGTACATGCCTGCAATCCCAGCTACTTAGGCTGAGGCAGGAGGAACACAAGTTTGAGGCCAGCCTTGGCAACTTAACATGACTTTATCCTGTCTCAAAAGGGCTAGGGATGTAGCTCTGTGGTAGAGTGCCTCTGGGATTGAGTACCCCACCAACAACAAAAAAACAAAGCAGAAAGATTGACAATACTTTAATATGATTCTTCTAATACAGTGTTTGTACCTTTTTTATTTTATTTATTTAAGGATTCTACGACAAAGACAGTTCAGGGTGGAGTTCCAGTAAGGATAAGGATGCGTACAGCAGTTTTGGTTCTCGAAGTGATTCTAGAGGGAAGTCTAGTTTCTTCAGCGATCGTGGAAGTGGATCAAGGGGAAGGTAAGTGGTTGGTTTTTTTTCTTTTTTTTTGGTCACCTTATGTGCATATGCAATAGCAATTTAGGGATTGATCTTTGATTTGGTAATTCCTCATCCCGACTGCCTATTTGGATGTTAAGCATTGTCTGTTTAATCATTGTATTTCTTAGCTATAAAAGGTCTTTAGTAAATGAACTTGTTACATAGAACTTAGATGGAAATATGAATATGCTTGCTCTTTGGCATCATAAAGTCAGTTATTTTTTGTTTCTCTAGTTTTACATATTCTAATATAATGGCCTAACCTAATTTGGTTGAGATTTTTGTGGACTCTATATGACAATTTTTAAACACCTTATATTTTTGATTATGCAAGTGTGGTGAACTGACCCCATGTGCCTAATAGCTGTGGTTAGTCCTGTGTCCTGATTTTTCGCAAACAGGCCTAAATCCCTAAAAACATCTTAATTCAGGTAAGGATATTTTTCTACCTTTTATCCAAAATTTGTCACACAGGTGAATTGTCCTTTAAATGACATCCTATTATAACCTGGACAATTGATATTTGGTGTGCTATTTTCTTTTTTCCTACCACTAAGTATATTTGGATCCAAGAGCAGTTTAAATGAAGATGTGAGCTATGTGCCAATGTTAAACATATAAAACTTGATTTTTTAATGTTGGAATGTGTGAGGCATCATTATAATCTGTATGACTTTACAAGAATAGTGATTTTAGGAAATATATATAAGCCTTGTCAAATAAGAAGCAGCAAGAATTAGGCTGTTGACATCCTTGTAGTTGGCCATAATGAATAATATTCACCTATCTCTAGATAGCATTCAGGAGTAGTGGTGGAGATCTGATAATAGCTAAATGATGTGAATCTGATTAATTGCTTGTGCTATTTAGGTTTGATGATCGTGGACGGAGTGACTATGATGGCATTGGCAGCCGTGGAGACAGAAGTGGCTTTGGCAAATTTGAACGTGGTGGCAATAGTCGTTGGTGTGACAAATCAGATGAAGATGACTGGTCAAAGCCGCTCCCACCAAGTGAACGCTTGGAACAGTAAGTTTTTAAAATGTCTGCTAATTATGATGAAGCTTATTAGCTAGTGTAGTAGGTAAACTTACCAGTCTTTTGATTTTAGGGAACTCTTTTCTGGAGGTAACACTGGGATTAACTTTGAGAAATATGATGACATTCCAGTTGAGGCAACAGGCAACAACTGTCCTCCACATATTGAAAGTGTAAGTATTTTTGTTTGACCTTTTAAGACAGAGGGAATTGTAACTTTCCACGGCACATCAGAATGAGATGGGCTTCTCATATGTAGATCAGATACCTCATTGGTTTGTGAAAAGGGAGCAGATGAATTCAATGTTACTTTATTTAATTCACTAAGTAGGAAATGGGTCAAACATAAGAACCCAAAGTTTTCAATGTGGATTAAGCTTAGAGGTGATTTTTCTCAAAGTGTAACAATTTTACTGAAATCAGTGATCTAAGTCGATGGTGATTTCCATTATTATATAAAACAGAATGTCTCTAGATAATGTGTTTTTAGCTGTTTAATTCTATTCCATTTCCTAACAGTTCAGTGATGTGGAGATGGGAGAAATTATCATGGGAAATATTGAGCTTACTCGTTATACTCGCCCAACTCCAGTGCAAAAGCATGCTATTCCTATTATCAAAGAGAAAAGAGACTTGATGGCTTGTGCCCAAACAGGTAAGGCCACTTGATAAGAGTGAAACATTTGTCAGGCTTTTTCTGTAAAGAGCCAAATAGTAATTTTTGTGGGTTTTTGTGTTTTTTTGTTTGTTTGTTTGTTTTTTTGTTTGGTACCCCAGGGCCTTACTTAGGCTAGGCAAGTTCTCTTCCAGTGAGCTTAAATCTACATCCTCAGCCCTTTTTATTTTTTTGTGGTGTTGGGGATTGAACCCAGGGCCTTCTGCATGGGAGGCAAGTAGTCTACCCAACTGAGCTATATCCCCAGCCCCCTTTTGATTTTGAAACAGGGTCTTGCTCAGTTGGCCAGGCAGGCCTGGAACTCTTGAGCCTTCTGCCTCAGCCCCCTGAGTAGCTGGGATTACAGGTGTATACCACTGTGCCTGGCTTATATTTATGGGTTTTCTTTTGTGGGTCATGTGGTCATTGATGCAGCTACCCAGCTCTACTGTTTAAGTTACGAAAGAAGCCATTAGATGACATTTATTTACAAAAGTGAATAGGCTTGACCTGAATTTTGGTGACTTGAATGGAAATGCTTTCTCTTAATAGGGTCTGGAAAAACTGCAGCGTTTCTTTTGCCCATCTTGAGTCAGATCTATTCAGATGGTCCAGGAGAGGCTTTACGGGCCATGAAGGTAAATACTTATTAATCTTTTTTTCCTTGGTACCCAGGGCCTTGGCAGTACTAGGCAAGTACCTTACCCCCAGACGGGTATTACTTTATAAAGTGGAAAATTGTTGTAGAATTTTGTAGCTATTGCAAGAGCTTTCTCGATGATGCTAAGATTCTATCTAGTCTACTAAGGAATGTTTTCCAAGTTTCAAAGGAAAATTATGTTGTGATGAACTTTTTAAGTGTTAGGTTTAACTTATAGATGAACTGTTTTTATTTCTTAGGAGAACGGAAGGTATGGGCGCCGCAAACAATACCCAATCTCCTTGGTATTGGCACCAACCAGAGAGCTGGCAGTACAGATTTATGAGGAAGCCCGAAAAGTATGTGCTTCAATGATTGCTTTCTTACTGATTCTAACAAAACATTTATGATCGTTTGTAAAAATCTTGACCTTGAAATAAAATTGTTTTGCTTACAGTTCTCATACCGATCAAGGGTTCGACCTTGTGTGGTTTATGGTGGTGCTGATATAGGTCAGCAGATTCGAGACTTAGAGCGTGGGTGCCACTTGTTAGTAGCTACTCCAGGACGTCTTGTGGACATGATGGAAAGAGGAAAGATTGGATTAGACTTCTGCAAGTATGTTAATTTTTAATAATGACCATTACTTTTGTGATATTGTCTAATTTAAATCTATTTTTTTTGGTGGTGGCAATTAAACCCAGGGCCCAGCACATGCCAGACAAGTGCCCTGCCACTGAGCTACAGCCCTAGCCCTCTGAATTCAAAGATTAAGAAGTGATTTATTTTAGTCCTTTTTTAAGAAAAAGTTTGTGCATCATAATTTTAATGTTGAAAAATTAGTCACCATTTTAGTAGAGGCTGAGGATGACCAGACCAACAGATATCCAAGTAGTAAAAACTAATTTGGCACTGATCTTGGATGACATTACCTAATGGGAAGAATCTTGTGCCACATTATGCAGTGTAAGGAATTTAACTACCTTAATGTAAATTGTAATTACAGTATAGCTGTACTAAAACTGTCTTTTGACTTCTTGATAAATTGTAAACTAAATTTTCTTTTGTGACAGATACTTGGTGTTAGATGAAGCTGACCGGATGTTGGATATGGGGTTTGAACCTCAGATCCGTAGAATAGTTGAACAAGATACTATGCCTCCAAAAGGTGTCCGCCACACTATGATGTTTAGTGCTACTTTTCCTAAGGAAATACAGGTACCATATGATGTTGCAAATATTATTTATTTAGAAATTTATCTTGGTGTAGATACTTAAAAAAAATGTTTTTTGTTTTATTTTTTCAGATGCTAGCTCGTGATTTCTTGGATGAGTATATCTTTTTGGCCGTAGGAAGAGTTGGCTCTACTTCTGAGAATATCACACAGAAAGTAGTCTGGGTGGAAGAACCAGACAAACGGTCATTTCTGCTTGACCTCCTAAATGCAACAGGTAAAATTATAATGAGAATCCATTTGGATTGTCTTTATTACCTTTCCTTTTGATTTATTCTATATTAAAACAGTCCATTTCAGTTGCCTCTTTGCATGTTTACTAAGTATAAAGAATTAAGCTGTTTTTAGTGACATAAACCTTGTCATTTTTCAAATTCAGGCAAGGATTCACTGACCTTAGTGTTTGTGGAGACTAAAAAAGGTGCAGATTCTCTGGAGGATTTCTTATATCATGAAGGATATGCTTGCACCAGTATCCATGGAGACCGTTCTCAAAGAGATAGGGAAGAGGCTCTTCATCAGTTCCGCTCAGGAAAAAGCCCAATTCTAGTGGCTACGGCAGTATGTATAATACTATCATTTTCATTCAAGCTCAGCATGTTTAAATGCTTTCTTTTAAATGGGCCATATATAACAGAAGTTATTTTTCAGGTAGCAGCAAGAGGATTAGATATTTCAAATGTGAAACATGTTATCAATTTTGATTTACCAAGTGATATTGAGGAATATGTGCATCGCATAGGCCGTACAGGACGTGTAGGAAACCTTGGTAAGTGGTTCCTGGATGGTCTGATTGTTTGGACTGGGGATGTAGCTCAGTAGTAAAGTACTCCTGAGTTCATCCTCAGTAACCAAAAGAAAAAGAAAAAACCCTTGGGCCACTTTGTGGAAGACCTTTGTTTATGTACTTTTTTTGGATCTGTTCTAGGCCTTGCCACCTCATTCTTTAACGAGAGAAACATAAATATTACTAAGGATTTGTTGGATCTTCTTGTTGAAGCTAAACAAGAAGTGCCGTCTTGGTTAGAAAACATGGCTTTTGAACACCACTACAAGGGTAGCAGTCGTGGACGTTCTAAGAGGTAAGGTATCGGTGGTACATAATGAGGGGGGAGAAGTGTTTGCACTTCCCAGTGTCATTTGCTCTGGGGAGGTAATGTCCAGAGTTAACTTTTTGGTATTTAATTTTAAAAGCTCAATTTTCTTAGGCTGCCTCAATTGCATAGGTAAGACTATTAGGTGTCAGTCCTTCACTGTGAAGGACTTCACAGCCACTTTGGGTGGTGAAGTGTGGCCGCCTGGGGAATTGTTTGAAAGGAAAACTCAGAAACTGTTGGAAAGTTGGAGCAGGAGTTGAGTTACTTAGAATTTTTGTTTTCATGTGAACCAACAATTTTTTCTCCCTTTGTAGCAGTAGATTCAGTGGAGGGTTTGGTGCCAGAGACTACCGACAAAGCAGCGGTGCCAGCAGTTCCAGCTTCAGCAGCAGCCGTGCGAGCAGCAGTCGCAGTGGCGGAGGCGGCCATGGTAGCAGCAGAGGATTTGGTGGAGGTAGTGTTCATTTTTAAACTGTCCTTTTTCAAAGCATCATTAAGCCCCTCGGGGGAAGTTCAACACTGTAGATTGCTTTTTGTAACTTGACTTGAGAATAGTTAAAGATTGGAAGGATTGTATCTAATGATGGATGACTTAATTAATTTTTCTCTCTTTTAAATCTCTCATTAGGTGGCTATGGAGGCTTTTACAACAGTGATGGATATGGAGGAAATTATAACTCCCAGGGGGTTGACTGGTGGGGTAACTGAGCCTACTTTGCAGTAGGTCACCCTGCCAAACAAGCTAATATGGAAACCACATGTAACTTAGCCAGACTATACCTTGTGTAGCTTCAAGAACTCGCAGTACATTACCAGCTGTGATTCTCCACTGAAATTTTTTTTTTAAGGGAGCTCAAGGTCACAAGAAGAAATGAAAGGAACAATCAGCAGCCCTGTTCGGAAGGTGGTTTGAAGACTTCATTGCTGTAGTTTGGATTAACTCCCCTCCCGCCTATCCCCATCCCAAACTGCATTTATAATTTTGTGACTGAGGATCATTTGTTTGTTAATGTACTGTGCCTTTAACTTTAGACAACTTTTTATTTTGATGTCCTGTTGGCTCAGTAATGCTCAAGATATCAATTGTTTTGACAAAATAAATTTACTGAACTTGGGCTAAAATCAAACCTTGGCACACAGGTGTGATACAACTTAACAGGAATCATCGATTCATCCATAAATATTATAAGGAAAAAACTTAAGCGGTAGCCTGCATTAGGGCTTTTTGATACTTGCAGATTGGGGGAAAACAAACAACAAACGTCTTGAAGCATATCAATGGAATTAGTTTCTAATGTGGCAAACTGTATTAAGTTAAAGTTCTGATTTGCTCACTCTATCCTGGATAGGTATTTAGAACCTGATAGTCTTTAAACAAGCCATTCCAGTCATGATGAGGTGATGTATGAATACATGCATACATTCAAAGCACTGTTTTCAAAGTTAATGCAAGTAAATACAGCAATTCCTCTTTCAATGTTTAGGCAGATCATTAATTATGAGCTAGCCAAATGTGGGCATACCATTACAGGGAAAGTTTAAAGGTCTGATAACTTGAAATAGGTTTTTAGGAGAATTCATCTACTTAGACTTTTTAAATGCCTGCCATAAATGAAATTGAAATGGTAGAATGGCTGACCACAGCAATGACCAGCCCTCATTAGGGCCCTGGATGATTTTTGGTCTAATAACGCATGCTAGTGTTGATGTTTTTTGGTCAAGAGGGTATGAACAGGAAGAATTATGCAGCAGGCTTTATTTTAAATGCCGATTCACATTACTCTGTTCAAGCTGCGTTGAGATGTTAAACTGGCTTACTATAGACTTTGTAAAAATGGCTCCAGAAGAGTAACAAACTGAAAACTTTGAGATCACACAGGTTGGAAATATGTACATAACTGCACAAGGTGTCGATCCTGCTCTACAGTGCAGTTTAGTCAGTTTTAGTTGCATAGGTTTCCATTGTATTTATAGTCTGTTTATGCTAAATCTGGCCAAAGATGAGCATTGTCCACCACTAAAATGCCTCTGCCACTTTGAATTCTGGGCTAATTTTTGTGGCCAGAATGCGGTGATCAAAACGCTCAATCTTTTTACAGTGGCATAGGAAGACGGCAAAAATTTCCTAAAGTGCAATAGATTTTCAAGTGTATTGTGCCTTGTTCTAAAACTTTTATTAAGTAGGTGCACTTGACAGTATTGAGGTCATTTGTTATGGTGCTATTTCAATTAGTCTAGGTTTAGGCCCTTGTACATTTTGCCCATAACTTTTTACAAAGTACTTCTTTTATTGCACATTCAGAGAATTTTATATATATGTCTTGTGTGCGTGTCCTTAAAACTTCCAATCTTATTTTGTCTCTTGGAGATTGTTGAACGCAGCTTGTCTAGGAAGGGGATGGGACTAGATTCTAAAATTTATTTGGGACCATGGGAATGATAGCTGGGAAGAAAACTATTTGCACACGACAGATTTCTAGATACTTTTTGCTGCTAGTTTTATGTAATATTTATTGAACATTTTGACAAATATTTATTTTTGTAAGCCTAAAAGTGATTCTTTGAAAGTTTAAAGAAACTTGACCAAAAGACAGTACAAAAACACTGGCACTTGAATGTTGAATGTCACCGTATGCGTGAAATTATATATTTCGGGGTAGTGTGAGCTTTTAATGTTAAGTCATATTAAACTCTTAAGTCAAATTAAGCAGACCCGGCATTGGCAGTGTAGCCATAACTTTCTGATGTTAGTAAAAACAAAATTGGCGACTTGAAATTAAATCATGCCAAGGTTTTGATACACTTGTCTTAAGATATTAATGAAACACTTCAAAACACTGATATGAAGTGTCCAGATTCTCAGATGTTTGTTGTGTGAGTTTTGTTTAGTTGTGTGTATTTTTTTTTTTTCAGTGAATGTCTGGCACATTGCAATCCTCAAACATGTGGTTATCTTTGTTGTATTGGCATAATCAGTGACTTGTACATTCAGCGATAGCATTTGAGCAAGTTTTATCAGCAAGCAATATTTTCAGTTAATAAAAAAGTTTTGAAAATCATGTAAGAATGGATTTAAACTTGCTGAATGTAAAGATTGAACCTCAAGTCACTGTAGCTTTAGTAATTGCTTATTGTATTAGTTTAGATGCTAGCACTGCATGTGCTGTGCATATTCTGATTTTATTAAAATAAAAAATTGAACTGCACAGTCTCCTTTGTTGTTGTCAATTGTGGTTTATTTTTAGAGGTGAAAATAAAGTTGTGCTTTTGCCTGAAGAGTTGTAAAATGTGTTTTTGATTGTCCATTGCTGTATTTTGAGATGTCTCATAATTACTCTCATAAATCATATATGAGTTTTTGGAATAAAAGATGAAGATCATTTTCCAAATACAGTGAATAGATGGAAATCTAATTGTATTGCAACTAGTTTACAAACTATACTTGAAGCAACAATATGGGTGAGAGCCTGTTCTTTGAAGGGTGGTTGTACTGGTGTATAAGAATGGATTGGGTTGGGTTATCTATTTAGGGCTCGAGGATGTAGGGGGGGGTGGGTCTGTGATAGGAGACCTACATTGTCACGCAACTGCTGCAGACAGACATTACTATAGGTTAATGAGATGGTGTGAGCCATAACTGTAGACTTTAAACTACAGGAAACTGCTGAGTGGTGTTTTTTCCACATTGAAGACACAACGCTTGGTTCTGGGTAGTTGGCCATTTTCACAGTTGTGATCTCAAAATAGCAGGCCTAAGTTATTTTGTGGAACCCAGGGATTCTACCACTGGGCTACATCACTACCCCTTTTTGAGACAGGATTTCCCCACATGGCCCAGGCTTTTTTTTAAAGAGATTTTTTTTTAATATATTTTTTTTAATTTTCAGCGGACACAACACTTTTGTTTGTATGTGGTGCTGAGGATCGGAACCCCGGCCGCACGCATGCCAGGCGAGCGGGCTACCGCTTGAGCCACATCCCCAGCCCCCCAGGCTGGTCCTCCTCCCTTGGCCTCCCCAGGGAGTTCAGATGCCCCACCCTGGCCAGTTTGGGCTTAAATTTTTCAGGCAGAATTTGGGTGCATGATAGGCCATTTTGTTTTTGTAAAGTAGTCAATGTGAAAAGATTAAGAATTGTTTAAATGAGAAGCCTGTGGCAGAAGGGGACTGGAATTCTAGAGATAAAGAGCCGGTTCATGTAAATATGAGTTCTTTATCTGCTATGGGGAACTACTTAAATGTCCAGTTATTTGAGATTTCTAGTGTAGCGGGGTTAGAATTATGGAAATTCAAGTTCCTTAGATTTACACACTACATTTCCATTCTGGTTTTAACTATAGATACATACTATTATCTGCTGCAGTTAATGTTTCCTGGGTTCTTTTTCATCTGGGTTGAATTTCAACTGTGGATTTTTTTTTTTAATGGCTTATATAGGAACTGGGTTCTTACATGTTTGAAAATGTCTAATGTCTTTATGCTTAAACAGTATACACTTAACGTGTTTTCCTCTGCTTTAAGCGACCTGCTTAAATGGGCACAGGTTCGTTCTTTGAAGTTGAATGACTAACACATTGGTGGTTGCCAATGGTCTCGCCCCCACTTTCCTCAGGAATAATGCAGAGGTTTCATTCACTGCAGACAGCGCTTTGAAGTTTTTTTAAAGGATATTTTGGGCTTTTTTTTTTCTGTTCCTATTCCATTCTGTTTTCATTGAACACAATTCTGGGTCTAGTCAAACCTGTTTTGCTTCATATCTTGCCCTCATTTCAGTTTATGATCTGTTTCTCAGCATGTTTAGTGTCTATTGTGGAAGGGTATTCTGTGGCTTGGGAAGATGTTTATTTTGGGAGAAAATGTAAAAGATCAATTTCAAAGCAGGAAATGTCTCAATGAGTTTAAATATAGAATTACCATATGACTCAGTAATTCCGCTCCTAGGAGAATGCTACCCAGAAGAAACGAAAATGCCAGTCTATAATTTAGATTTTGTATATGAATGTTTACGGTATTATTCACAACAGCCCCAAAGTGGAAATAAATGCCCACTTGAATAGGTGAACAAGATGTATACTCTGAAAGTGGAATACTGTTCAATACAAACCCTTCTGGGGGACCAAACGGTGTTTCCAGTTTCTTCCCTCTGTTCAAAACGTTGTTAGTGGGCCTACCAGAACTGAGACACACGGATGCTACGATTTTCATGGCTACATCTGCTAAATACAATAAAATCAGGACTGAAACAGTTCTCATTTAGCCGATAGTCACGGTTTGTAATGTGGGGTGGTGGTTAGGATGTTAGAGAGAAATGCCTGCTGCAAATCCTCCATTCTTCCCTTCTTTTTTCACTCTTCTATACTCAGAAGCCCACCATCTACTGTCCGTGGATTATCTTTCAGTGCAAGGAGGTTAATTTAGGGTCCAGTCACTCAACCCACTTGGTGTCTGAGTACTGGCCATTGACAAGGGAGTGATGAATTCCGATCACTCCTTTCCCTCTTGGAGCCTGATTTTCCTTGTGTGCTTGTCAACTTGGTATTGTAACAGAAGTACCTGGGAAGTGATTCTAGAACGGTTGTCCTAACGGATCCCCCTCTGGGGCTTATTTGGAAATCTTTGTGTTGGGTATTTGCCTGTGTTTCTAAAGCTTCCCAGGCAATCCTGATGCAGCAAACTTAGGTATGGAGTCCTGTGTTTTCTATCCTTTAATGGTCTCTTTCAAACTTCCAATTGCCTTTAGTATGTTTTTGTTTCTTCCTGGCAGAAGCATCTCTATATTCCAAATTATAACAGATTAAGGGCATTCTATTAATTGGTCCCTATGGTGGGTATTAATCTATCATTACAGCTCCCCGTGCCCCTGCCTTGCTAATGCCAGGAACATGCTTTACCACTGAACTATAAACAGCCTTTTTCAAAAATGTTTTAGTTTTAATTTTATGTACCAGGGATCGAACCCAGAGGTACTTAACCACTGAAGTATTGGCCACATCCCCAGTCCTTTTCTAAAATTTCGAGACATGGTCTCACTAAGTTGCTGAGGTTGGCCTCCAAGTTGTGATCCTCCTGCCTCAGTCTCCTGAGTCAGATTACAGGCGTGTCCACCAGGCCTTGCTTTTTTTTTTTTTTTTTTTTTGGTGGTGGTGGTGCTGAGGATTGAACCCAAGGCCTCACACATGCTAGTCAAGGGCTCTTAGCTACATCTCTACATCTCTAGCTCTTAAAATTTTATTTTTGAGACAGGGTCTTGCTAAGTTGCCCAGGCTGGCCTCTACTTTGTGATCCTCCAGCTTCAGCCTCCCAAGTAGCTGGTATGATGTGCACCACTGTATCTGGCTAACATTGCACCTTTAACTTCTTTCCCATATATGTAGCTGAATGTGATGTTATTGTTCAGAAACACCTGTGCTTATTTCTACCTCTACTTTAGTTTTTGCTCACCATGTTCCTTCTAACTAGAATTGGAGCTAAGTATTCAAAAATAATTTTATTTTATATATACTTTGCTCAGAATATTAAGCTGCTATTTCCATTTACTATCTATATACAGAAAATACTTGCTCTCACAGAACTGTTCTGTCATCACAAAAATCTTTTGCTAGTCTCCTTCGCCACCTGTCTCTCCTATCCTTAACTCCTGGCAACCCACTCATCCGTGTAACATCTCAAAACCATCATTGTCAACTTGTTATATTATGGATTTGTGCAGCGTATAAGGTCATTCCTTTTTATTACTGAGTACTGTGGATGCTCCCCCTAATTTCCAAGTTCAGCAGATGAAGGATATTTGGCTTGTTTTTATTTATTTATTTTTAAAAATTAGTTCTTAAATTTATTTTTTAAAATCAGTTGTTCTTACGGTTGTGGTTTTTTGTTTGTTTTTAGTGCTGGGGATTGATCAGGGGCACTCAATCACTGAACCCCATCTCTGGCCCGATTTTGTATTTTATTTAGAGACAGGGTCTCACTGAGTTGCTTAGCGCCTTGCTTTTGCTGAGGCTGGCTTTGAACTCGCGATCCTCCTGCCTCAGCGTCTTGAGCAGCTGGGATTACAGTCGTGCACCACTGTGCCTGGGCTGAGGATCGAACCCAGTGCCTCCCATGTGTAGGCAAGCTCTCTACCACTGAGCCACAACCCCAGCCCCTTGAACCTAGTTTTTGACTTTTATAAATAATACTGCTATAAACATTAACTACATGTATATGAACCTATGATACAAGTCTTTCTGTGAACCTAGGAGTTCAATTGTTGAATCACATGATACATGTTTACTTTTTTTGTTGTTGTATTAGGGATTGAACCCAGGGGCGCTTAACCACTGAGCCCCATCCCCAGCCCTTTTTGTATTTTATTTAGGGACAGGGTCTCACTGAGTTGCTTAGGGCCTCACTAACTTGCTGATGCTGGCTTTGAACTTGCGATCTTCCTGCCTCAGTCTCCTGAGCTGCTGGGATTACAGGCGAATGCGGAGGCCATCTTCCTGAACAACTATGAAAATTTATGAAGGCATTTCTATTCTGAGTTGGAAGAAACTTTTGGAAAGTTCCTATCTGGGATGGAGGCAGAGGCTTCTCAACAGTCAATTAAGTAATATAGCAACTGGACAGCAAATGCAATCTTAAGCTGATAACAAACTTGGAAAAAAACTTATACCTTTTCAGTTGCATCTTCTTAAAACATCATTTTAAGAGTACTTTGGGGATCTTACTTGAATATGAATTTGCAGCAAGCATACAACTTAATTACCTTCGTGTCCCAGAATTCTAATACCATTTAAATTTTTTCATGTCAATTTTCACCAAAGAGCATGTCTTTGAAAGGTCTTGTTGTGACTTCCTTAGAAGTTCTTTAATTGAAACACACTTGGGTCTACCCAAGTCTTCCTTTTCACACAGGGAACAGAAGGAGCTGCCATATGCAATTCTCAATCTTTTTTATAAGGATTTTGAAGAAATCTACAGCATTGGGCTGGGGATGTGGCTCAAGCGGTAGCGCGCTCGCCTGGCATGCGTGTGGCCCGGGTTCGATCCTCAGCACCACACACAAACAAAGATGTTGTGTCTGCCGAAAACTAAAAAATAAATAAATATTGAAAATTCAAAAAAAAGGAAAAAAAAAAGAGAAATCTACAGCATTAGCAGGATTCCTTATATAAAAGAGAATGTGGAAGGCCAGGATATAGCTCAGTGGTACAGTGCTTGCCTAACATGTGTGAGTCCCTGGGTTCTATCCCTAACACCCTGTCCCCACCCCCCAAAAAAAATCCGTGGGTCAAGTTTATGTCAGGTATCCGTAGCACAGTGAGCTTTTTATCTTTTTCTTCTTTTGTTTTTGGTCTCTTATCTTTTTGGGAGTTGAGGATGGAGCCCAGGGCTTCGCATATGCAAAGCAAAACATTTTACCATGAGCTACGGCCCAGTTCTCAGTGTCACCCTGGGAAAATAGTATGTGTTTCCTTTGGCTCATCCACAGGAATGAAGTCTTATGATATTTATTAACAAGACCCTTGTTAATTTTCTCTTTTCTGACTTTTTCATAGACATTTAAAAGTTGCCTCCAAGTTTTGGAATTTCAAATGAAATTTGAAAGCTATTGGCTTTTTTTTTAAAGTGTGCTATTCTGGTTTTTTCCCAAACAAGAAGGAATATTTTGAGATAGGAGAATTTAGATCTAACACGGATAATAAAAAGAAAAGGGAGGAGAGTGATTCTTACCCAAAGTCCGGTAGCACAGCAACGCAGGTTATCCTGCCGTAGAGCTAGGATATGGATCTTCAGGCAAGTTGGGCTTTATCTTCCTGTATGGTGGCTTTACAAAGCTCATCAGGACTGGCTGGTTCCTATGATTGTATTCTCTACTGGGGGAGATAAAACAACTAAGGAAATAAAGATATATATTTTGGTACCAGGGATTGAACTCAGGGGCACTTTACCACTGAAATACATCCCCAGCCCTGTTTTGTATTTTATTTAGAGACAGGATCTTGCTTAAGACAGGATCTTGCTTAAGACTCTTAAAGTTGTTTAAGAGTCTTGCTAATTTGCTGAGGCTGGCTTTGAACTAGCGATCCTCCTGCCTCAGCCTCCCGAGCCACTGGGATTATAGGAGTGCGCCACCGCTGAACCATTGCTTTCTTTATAGTGAAGTCTGAACAATAGTACTTGCCCTATACAATTAAAGGATGATCTATTTAAAGTGCCATTTTATGAATTCATGACTCCTGTGAATATATTAGTGGACTGTCACAACTGTCAAAAAAACTCAAATCCTGCCCCTTGTGCCAATCTTTCCACTTATACTCTCAGGGTGGGAAGGAAGCTCAGAGCCACCCTCACGACTCGTTATTTCACTCCCTCTCTCTACTGGCCAGTTCCCTGAGGCAGCTTCATTAGTTCTGAACATTGCTCACGTCTGTTGCCTTGGCCTAGACCACGAAAATGGCTGCCTCTTCACCCCCATGCTCTCTCCCCTCTCTGACAGGTCTCTATTTCCTCTTTCTTTCTTTCCTTTTTTGGGGGCGCTTAACCACTGAGCCACATCCCCAGACATTTTTATATTTTATTTAGAGACAGGGTTTTTCACTAAGTTGCTAAGGGCCTCAGTAAATTGCTGAGGTTGGTCTCGAACTTGCGATCCTCCTGCCTCAGCCTCCTGAGCTGTTGGGATTACAAGCATGTGCTACCATGCCCAGCTCATTTCTGCCTTCCTAAGGAAATCCCAATTTGGCTCATGATGGCAATGTGCCTCCCAAAGAATAGTTGACTCCCCAGCCTCCCTGAACCTCCCCATGGGAGCCTTAGCTCCCATGGTTCAGTCAATAAGATAGAGCTAGAGGGCTGGGGATGTGGCTCAAGCGGTAGCGCGCTCGCTTGGCATGCGTGCGGCCCGGGTTCAATCCTCAGCACCACATACCAACAAAGATGTGTCCGCTGAAAGCTAAAATGAATATTAAAAAAATTCTCTCTCTCTCTCTCTCTCTACCTATCTTTAAAAAGAAAAAAAAAAAAAAAAGAAAGATAGAGCTAGAAGTCCTTAGCTGTTGACTCTACCATATTTTCTCTCCTAGGAAATGAAACATGATGCCCAGAAGTACAGAAATAGGCCTGTGACTACAAGGACAAAAAGCATATGCTGATATAGGTGAAATAGAGAAGTGAGGGAGCGCACCTGCCCACAGCATGATGAAGTGAACACCTAGCCTTATCCGTTTTCCTCTGGATTCTCATTACACAGGAAAAAATAAACCCCTATGCATCTTGGCCTCATCCCTGGGAGCTGCCTATTGCATCTTTGGGGCACGTTTAAATTTTTTTTTAACTCCTCAGCCCCATCCCCAGCCCTATTTTGTATTTGATTTTGAGACAGAGTCTTGCTGAGTTGCTTAGGGCCTCACTGAATGGCTGACGCTGGCCTTGAACTTGCCATCCTCCCAAACTGCTGAGATTGCAGGTGTGCACCACCACGCCTGGCAGGTTATAAGATTTTTAAACACTGAAGTCGAGAAGAAATGGTATAATTAGCTTCCATAGAGCACTACACACAGTTTCAATAGTTATCAATATTGCAATACAAGTGGTTTTTAAAATTTTTCTATTTTTACCTTTATTTTTATTTTGTGATGCTGGAGATGAAACCCAGGGCCTTGAACATTTCTTGAACATGTAGGCCAGTGCTCTACCATGGAACAACATCCCCCAGCCCAATGCAAGGTTTTTTTTTTTTGCATTGGAAATGGAATTCAGGGTTGCTTTACCACCAAGCTACATCTCTGGGCCTTTCTTTTTTTTATTTTATTTTTTAATTAGAGCACTATACACAGTTTCAATAGTTATCATATCATGTTTGGTTATACATTTTAATAAATATTTGTAAATATTATAAAATAAATATTTATTTTTCAGTTGTAGATGGACACCATACCTTTATTTTATTTGTTTATTTTTATGTGGTGCTGAGGATTGAATCCAGTGTCTCTCGAATGTGCTAGGTGAGCGCTCTACCACTGAGCCACAACCCCAGCCCCACAATTTCTTAATTTATTCATCTATTGAAGAACATCTGGGTTGATTCCATAACTTAGCTACTGTGAATTGTAGTGTCACTGTAGTAGGCCGATTTTAGATATTTTGGGAAGATACCCAGGAGTGGGATAACATCCTTAGACCTTTCTATTTTTATTTTAACATTCAAATTTTGAAAAAAAAAATGTCATTTTTAGATATACATGACAGTAGGGTGTATTTTGACATATTATACATATATGGGGGGGTGCAGCCCATTTTAATTTTGATCCCATTCTTGTGGTTGAACATGATATGAAGTCACATAGGTCGTGTATTCATATATGAGCACAGGAAAGTTATAGGTGCTGGGTCCTTTTTTCTGTTTTTTATTTTGGATCTTGCTAAGATGCTGAGGCTGACTTTGAACTTGTGATCCTCCTATCAGCCTGCCAAATTGCTGGGATTATAGGTCTGCACCCCTGTGCTTGACCCAATGGCAGTGTTTTGATTTTGTTTTTAAGACAAGCTTCATCTTTAAAAACAAACAAACAAAAAAACACAAACTTTATTTTATTTATTTTTAAGTGGTGCTGAGGATCCAACCTAGTGCCTGACCCCTGCTAGGTAAGCTCTCTGCCACTGAGCCGCAGTCCCAGCCGTGCCTGGTGTTTTAAACAGAATCTCTAGGGGGGCCTTTGTCAAACACACAGGTCCCATCCTGGAGGCTCTGAGCCATAGACCTGGCAGGATGGGTGGAGCATGTATTTTGAAAACCCTCTGGAGCACACCCTCCGTAGAAATCACTGTTTCCATGGCTCCCCGTTGCCCCTGGAGAAGCCCAGCCGGCTAACAAGGCTGAGATGGCGAGGCTGCGGCTTTACTTCTGTACTTCCTTTTCTTGATGGCACTGGGGATGGAACCCAGGTGCTCTACTCTGAGCCACGCGCCTGGCCTTAACAGTGTCTTCTGAAGACCACAATATTTTTAATTTTGATGAAGTTCTATTCACTGATAGACCAATGAATGGTAAAGAATAGAAGACACAGAGGCAAACCCACATAACTACAGTTATCATCTCATATTAGACAAAGGAATCAAAAACATATATTGGAGAAAAGAGAGCCTCTTCAATAAATGGTGCTGGGAAAACTGAACTTATCTTGTATGGATCAACTTTTGGTCTCAAGTATAAGAATTCTTCTCCTAACCCCTACCTGGGTGATGAAGATTTTCTGTTATTTATTTTTTCTTTTTTCCCTAAGTTTTCCATAGCTTTACATTTTATATTTTATATTTAGGCTTATAATTTTTTCTTTTCTTTTCTTTCTTTTCTTTTTTCTTTCTTTCTTTTTTCTTTTCTTTTCTTTTTTTGGTACTCGGGATTGAACCCAGGAGCACTTAACCACTGAGCCACATCCCCAGCCCTTTTTTATATTTTATTTAGAGGCGATCTTGCTGAGTTACTTAAGGCCTCATTAAGTTGCTGAGGCTGGCTTTGAATTTGTAATCCTCCTTCCTCAGCCTCCCAAGCTATGATGTATTTTGTTTTCTTCTTGGGAAGGTCTTTAACTATAAATTCAATTTCTTGATTAGATTATTAAGACTGTTTCACTTATTGGTTTTCTGTTGGGTAATTTGTGGCATTCACAGAATTAGTCTATTTCATCTAGATGGTTAAATTTCTGTACATAGAGGAGTTTTTGTCATATACACTTTTTATCTTTGTAATGTCTATGGTGTCTATTGTGATAGCTATGCTTTTATCCTGATCTTGGTAATTTGTGTCTTTGTTTGTCGGTCTGATTAGAAGCTTAGCCAGGTACAGTATTGCACACCTGTAATCCCAGCGACTCAGGAGGCTGAGGCAGGAGGATCAGGAATTCAAGGGCAGTCTCAGAAACTTAGTAAGACTCTGTCTCAAAAAAATAAATAAAAAGGGCTGAGGATGTAGCTCAGTGCTAAAACACCTCTGGGTCCAATCCCTACTACAAAAAATAATCTTATTTTGGGATAGGGTTTCACTAAATTACTAAGCCTCAAACTTTTGATCCTCCTGCCTCAGCCTCCAGAGCTGCTGAGATTACAGGCTGCACCAGTGTACCCAGCAATATTTCTTCTGTCTTTGCTTTTTAGAAATTTGATTATGGTTTTTGGGGTGAATTTCTTTAATTTTATTTGGGTTTCATCAAACTTTATAGATCTTTTTTCCTTGTTTATTTTTTAAAAAATGTCTTAAGTTTTATAGATCTTTAAGCTCAGGTATATCATCAAGTTCAGGAAGTTTTTACACATTTTATCTTCAAATATTTGTTCTGCACCACACGTCTCTTATTCTTGGAGGACTTCAATAACATGACTGTTAGATCTTTTGGTATTATGTCACAAATACCTGAGTTCTATTTTTTTTTTTTGGTGGTACTGGGGATTGAACCCAGGGCAGGGGTGTTCTACCACTGAGCCTACATCCCCATCTCCTTTTATTTTTTATTTTGAGACAGGGTTTCGATAAGTTGCTGAGGGCTTCATTAAATTGCTGAGGCTGGCCTCAAACTTGCGATCCTCCTGCCTCAGCCTCCTGAGTTGTCGGGATTACAGGCACATGCCAAGACACTTGGTTTAAGCCACAAGTTTTTGACCCATCTTCTGTAGGCTGTGGTTCCAATGTCATTTTAGTTTTTGAACACTTAATAGCACTGTTCAGGTCTGTTCCATGTATGTGCCATCCAGGGGCCAGTTTTTAACCTGGACTCTGTAGTTCAGTTATCAAAGTCTTTGGTAAGCTCTTTAGAGTCTGAGCCCTATGTTTGGAACTTGAGAGTAAGTCTAGAACTTTATGCATAATTATATGTGATTTTTTTCTTGAGTTCTGTTCTATTTATAATCACTGCACACACCCTAGCTCCAATCCTCATTCATTGCTGGTCCAGTGTCTAGAAACCTTGGTTGGGTCTTGGGTGTCCTACTTAGCCACATAATTCCTGTGACTGAGTTCACTTCTGGAATCCAGCTGCAGAAGGATACAGACAAGGGAAAAAAAAGCATCCGGGACTTCCCCCATGATCTTTGTACCACAGTACCCTTGACCTTCTCAACCAGTGTTGCCACTGCTGCTTAGGAACCTGGGCTTGCTTGGTGGTTGGAGCAGTAGGGTATTTCTCCTCTTTCTCTGTCCCTCTGACCCCCCCTTCTCATTATTTGGACTAGAAAGATAGCGCTTATCTTTCTGTCCCCACCTGGTGCACAATTCTAGGATCTATACTGCTTTAGAATTCAGGTCAGGAGATAAGGGAAATAAAACTGGGAACCTCATTGCTGGATTGGTCATACCCTGAGCTCTGGCTTATTCTCTAGTTTGCCTGAGGCCATTTAATTAAATTATTATTATTATTTTTGGTACTGGGGATTGAACCCAGGGATGCTTAACTACTGAGCCACATCCTCAGCCCTTTTTTTTTTTTTTTTTGAGACAGGGTCTCAAGTTGCTTAGGGCTTCACTAAGTTGCTGAGGCTGGCCTCCAACTTGTGATCCTCCTGCCCCAGCCTCCTGAGTCACTGGGATTACATGCATGTACCACCGCACCCAGCTTGTCTGATGATGTTTTTTAAGATCATGCATTTTTGGCAAGACTATCACAGAAATGATGTGCCCTCTCATATCAGCAGTTAATCCTGATCATTTGGTCAGGGCAGTTTCTGTTGTTTTTTGTGCACTGTGACATTACTATTTCCCCCTTTGTTATTAATAAATATCTTGGGGTAGACACTCTGAGATTATATGCATGTCCTATTTTTCCTCAAACTTAGGCCCACTGACTTGACCATCCATCAGTAGCGCTTGCTGGTGATGATTATTAGATGTACCTTTTTCTTTTTACACTTATCAGTTGGAATTCTATGATTCTATAAGGAAGAGCTGTCCATTCTCTCTGCTTTATTTACTTATTCATTTATTTATTAAGGAATACCAGTATGAACTCATGGATATTTCTTTTCTTCTGTGGGTGTAAGCCAATACTCTCTATTTATTTTGCTTGAATTGTTCTAATTTTGGTGACTGGGAGTGGCTTCAGGTTGGCTCCTGTGTTCCTTCAATGTGTTCCTGTACTTTTCTGAGTGCTCATTTCTTGTTTGTTTTTGTGGGGCTGGGGATCAAAACTGGACCTTGCATATGCTAGACAAGGGCTCTACCGCTGGCCTGCATCTCCAGTCCTTTATTCTGACAGGATCCAGTTTTGCATACTGGGGATTGAACCCAGGGGCACTTTACCATGGAGCTACATCCCCAGCCCTTTCTATTTTAAGAAAAGGTCTGGCTGACTTGCCTAGGCTGACCTTGAACTCACGATCCTCCTGCCTTAACCTCCTGAGTTGCTGGGATTACAGGTCTGTGCCGCAGCATTTGGCATTTGACAGGGTCCTGATAAGTTGCCCAGGCTGGCCTTGAATTTGGGATCCTTCTGCCTCAGACTCCATAGTGGCTGGAATTAAAGGTGAGCATCATACCCGCCTCTTTTTTTTTTTTTTTCTTGTTACCAGGATTGAACTCAGGAGCACTCAAGGTCTGAGCCTCATCCCCAGCTCTATTTTGTATTTTATTAGAGACAGTGTCTCACTGAGTTGCTTAGGGCCTTGCTTAATTGCTGAGGCTGGCTTTGAACTCGTGATCCTTCTGTTTCAGCCTCCCAAACTGCTGGGATTACAGGTGTGCACCACTGTGCCCAGCACACCAGTTTTTACACCTTGGTGCTTCTTACATGCTATTCCTTCTTGGAATATCAGCTCTGACATGTTGATAATTTTGGAAACTGGACAATGAGAACCAGGGGCTCATTATCCCAGCCTGAGTCTGTTTTGTATGTTCTTGAGATTTTTCATTAGAATAGGTGTTAATAATAGTAGGCTAGGGATGTAGCTCAGTGGTAGAGAGCTTGCCTAGCATGTTCAAGGCCTTGGGTTTGATCCCCTGGACCACAAAATAAATAAAAATAGAAATAAAGTAAATAAATCAATTGTCTTTGTGCCGGGCATGTTGCTGCATGCCTATAATCCTAGCAACTCTGGAGGATCAGAAGTTAGAGACCAACCTCAGCAATTTAGTGAGGCCCTAAATAACTTAGTGAGACCCTGTCTCAAAATAAAATATAAAAAGAGCTGGGGATGATGTGGCTCAGTGGTCAAGCACCCCTAGATTAAGTCTCCAGTACCAAAAATAAATAAATAAATAGAATTTAGGGAGCACATACTTTGCTTATAGACCTGTGAGGATACAGCCATGAACTAGCCAGTGATAGATTAAACTCCTTCTAAAAATTCATGCTGAAATGCTAACCCTAATGGAATGATCTTTGGAGGTTGGGCCTTTGTATTGTAATTAGGTTTAGATGAGCTCATGAGGGTGGGTTCCTCATGATGGGATCAGTGTCCTTTTAAGAAGAGACCATGCATGCCCTCTCCCTTCTTTGTGTACACTGAAGAAAGGCACGTGCACACACCAAGAAGGTGGCTGTCTCCATTATGGGAAGAGATCCTCCCCAGAATCCGACCTTGATGGCATCATGATCTTGGACTTCCAGCCTCCAGAATCGTGAGAAAATAAATGTCTGTTGTTATAGCAGCCTTGGTAGAGTATGACCCCCCTTGAGGTGACAATTGCCCCACACCCTGTCTCAATTCTAGGAGTATGGCTCATCATCCTTGGCTTCAGAAGGTGCTGGTGGTTCAGAAGTTCTGGGAGCCATGGTAGAGGTGCTCCAGGGGTCTTACAGGCAAAGTGTCTAATCCACAGAACTGGGTAAACAAGCTGTACTGGGTGTCTTTCAATTGCCGTGGTAGAGATGTAGGCCAGATTAACAAGACTGTGCTTCCTGGCAAAAAGGCCAGGTTTCAGAATGGTGCTGTGGTGGGATGTGACTATTTTATATGTTTAACTGGAAAAGGAGCTCACCCAGACCTTGTATATTTTATTACTGTTGTTTTTATTTGCAGTGTTGGGAATCAAACCCAGGACCTTGTGCATGCTAGGCAAGAGCTGTGCCGCTGAGCTACATCCCCAGCCCTATTTAATTATTTTGGTAATGAGAACACTGTAGGATTATCCTTTAAAACATCAACAATATAAAAAAAAAAGAAGAAAAAAACAACCCACACGGGGCACTCTAGAGGGTTGCTGGTTTCCCCGTGTGATCGTGAGGCTGATCTCAAAAAAGAATTGGACCATGTATCACTAGCCTGGGAGAAGATCCAAATTCAGAATTTGAGGTGTGGTTTCTCCTGAGTATGTGTGACTCTCACACCATGGCAAAGTAAAAAATAAAAATCATAAGTCAAGCTCTCATAAGTCAGGGACTGTGTGTATTTAACCAGAGACAAAAAATGTTCAGAGCATCACTCTTGGTAATAGTCCCAAATCAAAAACTACCCAAATGTCTGTATTTACACAATGGAATATTATATAGCATTGAGAAATGAACAAGCTATTGATACAATATGGAAGAATCTTACATGCATAATGTTGAGTGAAAAAGCAAAGAAATAAGAATCCATACTATACAATTTCATTTATATGAAGTTCAAAACCAGACAAAACAAATCATGATATTAAAAGTCAGACAATGGTTATAGTCCAATAAAAGTTTTTAAAAAAACATAACTAAAGTGGTAAAGGTTACAAAGTGCCTCTGCATATCAGGATATTGTTTACGTACAACAAAGTGCATACATCTTTAGGGACCAGCTTATGTTACCATTTGTATACACCCAGAACATTCCAACACTCCTGAGAGTCCCCTCCCAATATCTTTCCTTTACCTCAACCTCAAGACAACAGAACTATCATCTGCCTTTGTCACCTCTGAGGAACATCAGCCTGAGAGGCTGAGACCTGATGTGATGCCAGTGTCCCTCAGGGTCAGGATGTTGCTACCTTCGTGGCAGAAGAATAGCCAAGAGGTCCTAAGGTACCTTTTCAGAACCTTCTGCCTGGAGCTTGCCTCAGAGGCCCGTGTTCTGACTTCTTGGGCAGGGAGTTGAGGAAGGGGATGGGAATCACTGAGGCATTGGCTAGTTATTTTCCAGAGCCATCTCTGGACCATCACCACTCTGGATGATGTCCTGGAGTCTAAGGGTTGTCAGTTTCAGTGAGGGATGCTACTAATGTTGGCTAGAAACTGCCCTCAGGAAGGGAGTGGCCACCAACTTGTCAAACTGGGTTTTTGGGGCTTCTGGAAGCAACAGGCATCTGTAGTCAGTCCTGTTGCTGTGGAGATGTGAGGCCTGGTGCTGTTCTCAAGCTAAAGTTTCAGGAAGGCCAGGGCAGGTGGACTCAGGGTTGATTCTCTCAGCCCTCAGTGGAGGCCTTGGCCTGGGTGAGGTGTGAGGGCGGCCCTGAGTAAGCCCAGAGCAAATACAAGGTGCACCTTGAGCTTTTCTGTGGATTTCTCCTCCCAGTTCAAAGACCTTTCTCAAACAGGCTGTATCTCCAGGACAGGGCCTTGGGGGCCCAGGCAGAGCTCCTGTGTGACCTCTTTCCTTTGGAGGTAACCCAGTGGGTTTTTCTGGGGACTAGAATGACCTTTTTCACTATTCCTCAGAAGTCTGGGACATTTCTAGGCCTTCTTAGGAAGTTTTCTGATCTCATCCCACTGTGAACAGAACCCCTCAATCTCTCCCAGTGGGACTGGAACTCTCTTTATGCTCAAAATCCCAAGCACTAGGCTGTCTTTTCCCCGGGGGCAGAGTCCTCACTAGCCACACTCTCCCTGGCTTCTGAGAGAGGGAGGCTGGGGAGCTGGGTGACTCATCCCAGTTCTGGAAAGAAAAGGGCAGAGGTTCAGATCCGCTTATTTACTTATGACTTGAGATGTGGCTGAAAAGACATGAGAAACATAAGGGATGAACGAAATTTAGCAAGGATTTGGGTAGCAACCCATGAGGAAGCCATTAGTTTTTCTAACCCCCCCCCCACCCAACAACAACAAAGAAAACCTTAATTCTAAAGCCACAAATGAACAAACACCATTTGCCCATCTCCTGGGCCTAGGAGTACAATTCCAGGAAGCAGAAGAAGGGAGAAGTATGTGAACAGCTGTTGATTCTGTATGGCCATTTCCACTGAGAGTGATTTTGGGGATTTGCTGTTCTTTACATAGCATAAAGGAAATCAAACCCACATTCCTAAGTATGGCAATCACCCCCGCCTCCTTTCTATTGGCTGATGTCAGGGCAGGCACACAGAGTGGCTTGCAGCTCAACCTTCCCTGGCACTCCGTGACAAGCCCAGGGACAAATAAAAACATACTCTGACCTACTCCAAAAGGAGCATGGGTTGATCAGGGCAAAGAAATAAGCTTTGCATATTTTTACTGGTTGAGGACAAGGTGAGCTCAAGGGACCAAGGTTTCATTCTATTAAAAAGGACAAATTGGGCTGGGGGTGCAGCTCAAGGGCAGAGCCAGTCCTGTGCGAAGTCCTGGTTCACCCCCCTGCACTCACTGCAGATGTCACTCACATGCACACACACAAATAAGACCCCCCAACTCCTCCTCCTGTTCCTGGAACTGAGCTTCCCAGTAGCATCTGTCAGCCTGGGCCCACACAAATAGCTTAGTGTTGATTGCGACAAGATCCTGGATGTTGGGCTTTGACGTGAATTCTAATCTTTGGATTTGAGCACACATCCTGGAGATGTTGTATAAAAATGGGTGGTGGGGCGTGGGGGTGGGGGACGACGATCAGCTTCTAGACAGGAAGTTAGCCAGGCAAGAGGGAGAAAGAAAAAAATAAAAAAAGATGCACCTTTGCTGCCAGTGCACGTGGAACCACGCCTCAATCCGAAACGTTCCTTCTAAGAGATAAGGAACAGGGACAGCCAAAGTCCCAGTTCCCAGCAAGGCTCTTGCAGCCCACTGGGGGAAATGGAAACTTCCTGTTTATTTGAGTCCCTTGTAGCTCGGGGGGCGGGCAGGGAGGGACGATCAAAGAGGTTCAGATGATGCCCTGGGACAGAATCAAAACTGCTGGGTCAGGGCAGCCGATGGGGGCGGAGCCTAATCCAGCGGCCACGCCCACCCGCTCCCACCTGCCCTCCCGAGGCCGAGAGCGAGCTGATACCAGGAGAATATATAGGAGCGGCATCCAGGGCTGCCAACTAGCTCATTCTAACTCCCCAGCATCCTTCTGGGGGCGGGATGGGGAACTGATACAATCCTCAGTCGTCTTAACAGATCGGAGCCGTGCTGCGGAGGCTCAGTGACGCAATCCTGGTCAAGCAGCGACTCAAAGGCTGAGTCAGGCTGGGCTGGGTCTCTGCTCCCCCTTCTACCCCTTCTCCCAGCTACTTCCCCTTAAATATCTCTAATCACTTGAGCGCCATGACTGCTCTGATGAATACCCTGATAGTTCTTGAGCCTATAAGTATGGTATATCCACCATCCCTACCCTGGGGCTCTCTGGGGAACATGACACAATCCAGGGCCACCCAGCACCTCAGAGCAGTCTCTGGTAATTCTTGGGATGACAGGTAAGTAGAGCTCCCAAGCTGAGCACAGGGATACCCGATCTTTGTCACACCTGTGGCATCTGCTAAACACACACACACACCAAGGATGCAGAGAAAATTGACTCCTCAATCCATGCTGGAGACACTGTTCAATGTTGCAACTACTTTGGAAAATTTTGCTGGTTCTTCAAAAAAGCTTGAACAGGGAGGCTGAGGCAGGAGGATCGCAGGTTTGAAGCCTGCCTCAGCAACTTAGCAAGGCCCTAAGCAACTTAGTGAGACCCTGTCTCTAAATAAATAAATTAATTAATAATAATAATAATAATAATAATAATAATAAAGGGTTAGGGATGTGACTCAGTGGTTAACTGTACTGGGGTTCAATCCCTGGTACAAAAAAAAAGTTAAACAGGGTTACCATACACCCCAGGAAGTCCATTCTTAAGTAACTACCTAAGAGAAAAGAGAGCTTCCCCAAAACTTGTATACGGGTGTTCATAGTAGCATTGCTTACAATAGCTCCAAAGCGGAAACAATCTAAATGTCCATCAACTGATTAATGGATAAACAAAGTGGTATATCCACACCATGGAATATTATTGAGCCATTAAAAGGAATGAAGTACTGAAACTTGAAAACAGTATGCTGTGTTTTCCAACACAAAAGGCCACATACTGTGTACTGTATGATTCCATTTATATGAAATGTCCAGAATAAGTGCAATCAAATACACAGAAAGTAGATTAGTGGTTGCCAGGGACTTGGGGAGAGGTTATGGGAAGTAACTGCTAATGGGTGTGGCATTTCTTTTTAGGGTGATGAAAATATTTTAACACTACATAGTATCCTTTGATGGTTGCAAAACTGTGGGATACACTAAAGACCAATCAATTATGTATTTTATTTTTATTTCTCTTTATTATTATTCATATTATTATTATTATCAAAGTACTAAGGGTTGAACCCAGGAGCAATCTACCTCTGAGCTACATCCCTAGTCTTAATTTTTAAATTTTATTTTGAGACGTGTGAAGCCCTAGGTTTGATACCCAGCAGGGCAAGAAAAACAAAAAAAGTGAGGAGACAGTGAGGCCATTGTGGGTCAAGGTGCTGGCACCTGGGAGGGGCAAGGGAGCTGAACTGAGCCTGGGAGCATGGGCAAGATTTCCACAGACACTCTGGGCACCGTAGCGCGTGCCTGTAATCCCAGCATCTTGGGAGGCTGGAGTAGGAGGATCACGAGTTTAAAGTCAGCCTCAGCAACTTAGCAAGGCCCAAAACAAGTTAGCAAGATTTGGAGGTAGGAGTGACCTTGGCATATGCTGGGTGTAGTCTGAGGTAACTCCTACTGACCCGCGAGGTAAAATTGGGGGAGTTGGCTTTGTAGGGGTGAGCTGGAGGCTGGAGTCATCTCTAGAAGCTGGCACACATGGTGGTAGAGGATGTGGAGTACAAAGAGACTGCAGTGATGTGAAGAAAGCAGTTTGAGGATTATAACCTGGCATTATGCAATCGTGCATCATAAGGCAGGATGAGCCATAAAAGGCTGAGAAGTTGAAGGGTGGGGATGGAGCTCAGTAGTAAGGCGCTCACTTAGCATGTGTGAGGCCCTGGGCTCCATCCTCAGCACCTCCAAAATAAAAGGATAAAAAAAAGTTGGGTAGAAATCACGACATTGAAGAATATAAATGCACTTTTCTCTTTTGCAGTGTGTAGCTCTAGGGTGACGTCAGGATATGGTAATTTCTTTTCCCCTCCTTGGGTACTAGGGATTGAACCCAGGGGTGCTCTACCATTAAGATGCGTCCCCAGATCTTTTCATTTTTTATTCTGAGATAGATCTCACTAAGGATATTTTATTTTTCTATTTTTATTTATTTATTTTTGGTGGAGGGTTATAGGGAATTGAACCCAGGACCTTGTGCATGCCAAGCATGAACTCTACCACTGAGCAATATCCTCAGTCCCATCTTGCATATCTAAATCATCTTCTGCCTGGATAGCTTGAAGCAATCTTCTCAGGAAAAGGGAAGGTTTTCCAAATTTCTTGAGCAAATTAAAAATCAACCCTAGAGAACTCAGATTATAATGTCTCCTCCATGGGAGAGAGAAGACATTCCCTGTCAACATCAGTTTGGACAGGAGGTTTGCTGCCTTGCAATAGGAAAATATGACCTGGAGGAAGTGAAAGCTCAAAGGTCATCCCTTCTGGTTCCTAGGAAGTGTGAGAAGAAACATGGAAGAAGGGCAAGGAGAGACTTTGGCAATGGGTCCCAAGGTTACTTTTCTGGGCTTATTGCCAGAGAATGGGTGGAAAGTTGGTAAGTTGAAAGGAAACCGGAAGCCAGAGACTTTTAACCAGATTCACATTTGGGTCTCTGAGAGAAGACGGTGTCTTATACTGAGCCTCCTTCTCCCCTGCACCTGGGGAACACAGGGGGGAATGTCTTGGGGGTACAGCGTTGTGAGCTAGAGGAGGGCAGGGGCATTACCATCCAGAGTCACCCTCTGGAGTTGTGTGGCATGGACAGGACATTCTGTTCTGGCTGGATTTAGGCAAAGAGGAGAAAACTGGGCTACAGGTAGGGATTAGGGAGTCAACTTTCGTTGAGCCTCTAGAAAGTTCTGCCCTGGGAAGCAGAGGGGGACAAAAGAGAAAGAAATAAAGATGAACAACAGTTCCAGCTCTCAAAAAATGATCCTTGAAGCCTAGCTTGGTGAGCTCATGGATGAACAGGGTGGGGAGCCCCATAATTAGAGAAAACTAGGGCAGAAGACGGAACACTCTAAGTCAAGGAGAGGAGGATACAGGACAAGGCACAGCAGAGACCGGAAGTGGAACCGGAAAACCCCAAAAGTGCAGTGTCAAAGAAGCCCGGGGAGTCATGAGCTTCAAGGACATTTAGTTCCATGCCAGTTAGGCTACTCCTTGTCAAAAGGGCTGTGTTTATGGCATTCCGTGAGCACTGTGTGGGTGGGAGGCAGGCTGAATTTGCTACAGAATAGTCCTGTTACATTCCAGGCTGAGAGGAAAGAAGATCCCTTGGCTGGTGGTGGTGTTAGTGGTGGGGCACTTGCCTGGCATGAACAAGGCCCTGGATCCCCAACACTGGGGTTGGGGGGGAGTAGATTCCCATTCTGGGGCCACCCAAGCCCTTATGGGAAGGGTCCCTGCTGAAGCCACACCTATGATACGTAGAGCAGGTGAGTTGGGGCCTAGATAGAACAGGTGAGTCGGGCATTTAATAACTTAGGGGACTTCCCCCTGTCAGCATGCAGCCCAGGTCCTGGCTCCTGGCTCCGGGCCAGAGGGCATGGAAACACCTCAGTTCCCTTCCACAACCTGGGGCAAAGTAGCCCAATCCAGGTGCCAGCGTGGCAGAGGCCGTGGGAGTGCCCAGACAGGAAGGCACACCTATTGGCCCAAGGGCAGTGGGCAGGTCACTTGCGTGGCCAGGCCTGCCTGGTCCAGGTCTGTGAACTGGGCCAGGAGGGAGTGTCAGGTAATTAAGTAGGGACAGTGGTGGCTGCACACACATACAACAGCCGATTTCCACATAACTGGCTAGCACTCGTTCTTCCTGTCTGGGGCAATTTGAGTTTTGCCCTGGTTGTTACTTTCAATGCCACTTAAGCTTAAAGAAGAAACGAAAATGAAATAGCCCCTCTGTTTGGTGTTAGAGGGAAGTTCGGGGGATGGATTGAGAATAGGCCTTGGTTGAGAGGGGGACACTGAGGAAGTCACTTCCTGACACTTTCAGTGCTACCAGCATTACAGAAACAAATGTTTTTCAAGTGACATTCCCTGTAAGACAAAGTGGATAGAGAACAGTCTTGTTTGCCAAGTTGAGATTTTTATGACTTGAAACTCTTGTGTTGTGTTTTTTTTTGAGGGGGGGGGTGGTACCAGGGATTGAATCCAGGGGTATTTTACCACTGAGCTACATCCCAGCCCTTTTAATTTTTATTTTGAGTCAGCATTTCCCTAAGCTGCTGAAGCTGGCCTTGAACTTGTGATCCTCCTGCCTCAGCCTCCTGAGTTACAGGGGTAACAGGCATGTGCCACCGCCCCCTACTTTCTGCCAATTTTTGCATATGAAAGTTGTTCCTCCAAATTATTAAAGTAGCATTCTAAATGCTGTCATTTGATCCTAGAATACCCCAATCTACCTTCTCCCTCAGCTCAGTAACGAACTCCAACCTCGGTCATCTATCATCCATCTAGTAAGTGGTTCATGAACACCGTGTCCCAGGAACATTACTGGTTGAAGCTGGCAATACAGAGGCGAAAAGTGGGAGGAGGAAATAAAAGCAAAATCATAATTTGCTATGAAAGTGATAGGGTTGATGTCACAAACGCAGCTGATGACCCACCCCACAGCCCCTGGGCCCATTGAATTTACCATTAGATGCAGCAGATAGGTAAACACCTCCTACCTCAAGTGCCTGCTTCTCCCAACCTCTCTTGGCTTGGGTGGAAGTGGAGGGGCAACCCCAAATTGTGGGCGGGGTGGGGAGAAAGTTAACAACCAGGGATGCCCCAGCGGCTCTGTCCTCTAGTGGGACACTGTTTCTCATTATTACTACTGCGGTTAACATCACCATGTAAATTGACCATCTAGACCTTGTTTTTTTTTTGTTTGTTTTTGAGTTTTGGTGTTGAGATGGAACCCAGTTCCTCACACACGCTAGGCAAGCGCTCTGCCACTGAGCCACAACCCCAGCCTCCTTCATCCTTTCTTAAGCCCCCTCCCCCTTTTTTTTTTGGTACTGGGGATTGAACCCAGGGGTGCTTAATCACTGACCCACATCCCCAGCCCTTTTTTAAAAATATTTTACTTAGAGACAGAATCTCACTGAGTTGCTTAGGGCCTTGCTAAGTTGCTGAGGCTGGCTTTGAACTCATGATCCTCCTGCCTCAGCCTCCTGAGCTGCTGGGATTACAGGCGTGCACCACCACACCCCGTTCCTTTCTTAACCATTTTTAAGGGTACAATAGAGTAGTTCCAGTTGGAGTATTTTGTCCCCTGCCCATGTCTCCCTTTCTTTATTCTCTCATTTGTGATTCCTGGGGCCACATCCCAAATAAACCAACTGCACCCAAATCCTTGAGCCAACATTTGCTTTTTGGGGAAAATTAAGGCAATAGAGAATGCAAGCAGGGGCTCTGGGATCATAGACAAACAACCCCCAACTTAGGCGAGGTGGATCATGAAAGTTTCACCAAACAGAAGCCTTGGGCTATGTTAGATCTGAAGCCCAAGTTGGTGAAGCACAGAAGAGGGAGCCGGATTGGTGACGGGACCAACACGGGGAAAGGAATATGGGTGTGAGAAGCTGTGTAGAACTGCTCCTTGACTTAAGATGGGCTTCTGCCCAGATAAACCCATGGTTAATTGACAACGTACATATATATGTATATATATGTACATACACATATGTATGTATATATGTATGTTAGTCAATCATATATATATGACAATGTATATGTACATGTATGCATTTTCATTCTAGTCTTTTATTCAGTGTTAACTGCGACTTCCATGTTGGTCACTGTGGAAAAGAGCAAAGTTTAGACATGAGAAAAGAAGGCTAGACACCTTCTGCCACCAGTGGAATGAGATTTAAGACAATTAGAGAAGGAACCCACCAAGTTGTCACAAATGAGAGTAGAAAGTAGGAAACAGTAGTTATCAAGGAAGATTTTAATTACTTTAGAGGGAAAGGACGAAAGCACAAAAATCTAATACACGTAATGGCAAAATGAACGTGGAGTTGAATAGAACCAAACCCTTCCTTCCTTCAGTCAGTTATCCCTTTTGCTTTTTTTTTTTTTTTCGTTTTTGGTAACAGGGGATTGGACTCAGGGGCACTTAACCACTGAGCCCCATCCCCAGCCCTATTTTGTATTTTGTTTAGAGACAGGGTCTCGTTGAGTTGCTTAGCACCTCACTGTTGCTGAGGCTGGCTTTGAACTCACGATCCTCCTGCCTCAGCCTCCTGAGCCACTGGGATTACAGGTGTGCACCACCGCGCCAGACTCACTTTTCATTTTTGCATGTGATTTTGAAGGTGGTTATATTTTTGTTTCATTTTGTTTTTAAGAGATGAGTCTTGAAGGCAGAGTTATAATGCTCACCCCTTTCCGTCCCATTCCCCAAATTAGGGTGGCTTAACACAAAGCCACCTCGACTACATAGCTAGGGACTAATATTGAATTGGAAAAGAAAGACTACAACTGGAATGTGAAGGATTTGATTTGCAGTTGACTGTAGGTTGGGTTTTCAGAAGGATACCTCAGTGTAGTGCCATCAAGGGGCTGCTGATGCCCTTCACTCCACCCCCAGAGCTTTCTAGAAGGGAAGGATCCTGGAGACACACCTCTCCCCCACTCCCATAAATGAAAATATTGTAAGTCAAAAATGCATTGAGTAGGCCTAGCCAATTCTGCTTTAAATGTGCACAGAGCACTTACATTAGCAAAACCATCTAACACAAAGCCTATTTTTTATTCTATACTTTATTATAAAATAAATAAATGCCCCAGCATTCTGTCCCTGCTGCTGTCGACTGCAAAAAGGGACAACACCTAATATTGAAATGCTGGCATTTTAGCCAGAGTTTAGACATCTTTTGGCACACACATAACATTTCTGCCCCAATATGGTGAGGAAAGCACTTGGATAAAGCATCCACCAGCCTCTCACACAGGAAATATTGGTGGGGCACCTACTGCGTCAGCTCCAGGAAGCCATTCTCCATAGGGACGTCTCTGTGTCCATTCGTAAGTGGACATTTATCTGAAAATGAACCATAGTGTTGACATAAAATACAAGAGAAGGACAATCATGTGCCCCATAGCAATGTTTCAGTCAACAATGGAGCACATATATGGTGTGGTTCCTTAAGATTATATAGCCCAATGATACCATGGCCATCTTTGTATGAGTACACTCTGATGTTTGCACAATGACAAAATAGGCTAATGACGCATTGCTCAGACCGTGACTGTATTCATTTGAACAGAGGGGAAGTGGCAGCAAGACCCCCACATTGCCCCTTTTTACCTTCCTCCCTGCCCCCCACTTTCCTTTCTCCCTTTCTAGAAATCTGTCTTTATTCTCTTAAGTACCCACAAAGGCAGAGCTAATCTTGTTCTTTCATTTGTATTTATTTTTCAAAACAGGTACTACAAATGCCTCTTTGTTCTTGAAAGAGAACAAAGGTCAACTGGAAGCCAAGTTCCTCCTTTACGGGTCCCCTCCCCAGAGGCGACCCTTGGTACTAGTTTCTGGTTTATCTTCCAGAAATATCCTATGCATTTACCAACATATCTGATTATATTTTTCTTTTTTTCCCCCTCAATATCAGTAGGAATCTTTTATACACCACCCTAAACGTTGCAGTTTTACCTAAAAATAGTTCCTGGAGGTCTTTTTGTGTCAGTGTATAAAGAGTGGCCTCATTATGGAGATTTATACCATCATGTATTTAGTTAGCCTATATACTGATACATACTTAGGTCATGTGTAATCTTTTGTTATTAGAAACAAAGGTGCAATGTATATCTTTGTTTGTTGATCACCTTGCTCATGAGTGGATGTATCCGTAGGACAGATCTCGGAAGGTGGAGTTGCCCGGTCAATGGGATGAACAATTTTAATTTTCATACTTATTACCAATTTGCCATCCATAGAGGTTATACCTACTTACATGCCAACCAACAATAAATGAATGTGCCAGTTTTCCCACACCCTCTTAAACAGCATATTAAATTTTAGTTGCTGTGAAACACATTACCATAAACTCCGTGGCTCAAAACAACACCCATTTATTAGTTTGCAGTTCCGTGGGTCAGAAGCTTGGCATCTCATGGCTCGGTCCTCTATCTAGGGATCACAAGGTCACGATTCAAGTGTTCACAGAGCTGAAGTCTTTTCTGGAGGCCCTGAGGAAGTATTCACTTCCTAACTTATTGCTGATTTGGCTCTGCTTGCTGGCTCACACAGATGCCTCCTCTACCTTCCAGGGGACCAAAGCACATCATCCCAGTGTTTGGGTTCCTGTGTTCTCTCTCTGACCTCTAGGTCTGGATTCAAAGGGCCTATATGGGACTAGATCACGTGCACCAGGGTAATCTTATGGTCATTATATTTGGGAATTTAATAAGATCTGCAAAATTCCTTCATCATCCCACTTAGATAGACCTGGGAAGAAGGTTTGTGCACATGAGGTGGTGGGGCTTTGGAGTCCTGTCTTAGAATTCTGCTGGCCATACAGGGTAACCAAACTTTTTGAGCTTTGCAAATGTGAAGGATGAGAATGGAATTTACTGCTTTTTTTTTTTTTTTTTTTTTTAGGTACTAGGAATTGAACCCAGGGGCGCTCTACCAATGAGCCCCATCCCTAGTCCTTTTTATTTTTTTATTTTGAGACAGGGTCTCATTAAGTTGCTGAGGCTGGCCTCAAACTTGGAATCCTCCTGCCTCAGCATCCCAAGTCGCTGGGATTACAGGCATGCGCCCTGATACCTGGCCCGGGTATTTCTTCTTACGCCTTTGAATCTTCTTATATTAAGATCCACTTGCATTTCTGTTCTTTTGGTTAGTGATATCTGTGTGTTTTCTTTGTTCTTTTTTTTCCTACTAGGTTCTTGGTTCCTTTCCTTCCTTCTATCTTCCCTTCCCTCTTCCTTTCTTTCCTATCCCTCTTTCTTTAGTGCCGCGGGTGGAACCTAGGCCTCAAATTACTTAGAAGGCTCATTGTCTGGTTCTGATGGTGTGGAGTGCTCTGTAAAAGAGCCTTCCTACATTAATGCCTGTTGTCTTATTTATTTTACTTGGAACCCGACCATCCTTCTTGCTGCCTCCTAAAACACCATCCATTGTCTGGGGCCCTCTGGGCTGTAGCCCCCTACCCCTGCTCACTCATTAGCTCCACTTGACCCCTTTCTTGTGCTCTTCTGTTTCTGTTCTGTGGTTGCTCCTGGTTCCCCAGCGGGGCTCTTGAGCTTCCTTACCGACCATGTGATGCTCACAAAACTAATATCTGGAAATTGACAAGCGGAAACCTTGAATTGGAAGCTAAAATTTCAGGCTTCCTCACTACATTCTCTATGTTCATCAAAAATGCCTGAAACCACACACCTCTAACAGCCTGCTCTTTGTAATTTCTACCCATCTTTATAATTATGAAAGGATGTTAGAGCATGTTAATGACTAATCTACTACATAAAAACCCTTTTTTATATGTGTGGGTGTGGCGCTGGGGATTGAATCCAGGGGTGCTCTACCACTGAGCCCCATCCCCAGCCCTTTTCATTTTTTATTTTGAGACAAGGTCTTGCTAATTGTTGACGCTGGCCTCCGACTTGCAATCTTCCTGTTTTAGCCTCTGAGTAGCTGGGATTGCAGGTGTGCGTCACTGTGCCTGGCAAAAATTCATTTTCTTCTTGGTTTGTTTTCCTTTGGTGTGGTTTTATTAATATAATTTGACATGGTGACACATAAATATAAAGTCAGTTACTCTGGAGGCTGAGGCAGGAGGATTGGGAGCTGGAGCCTACCTTTGGACAGTTAATGAGAACCTGTGTCAAAATAAAAATAAACAGAGTGTAATCCCAGCAGTTTGGAAACTGAGGCAGGAGGATTGTGAGTTCAAAGCCAGCCTCAGCCATTTAGCGAGGCCCTAAGCAACTTGGGGAGACCCTGTATCTAAATAAAATATAAAAATGGGCCGGGGATGTGGTTCAGCTGTAAAGCACCCCTGGGTTCAATCCCTGGTACCAAAAATAAATAAATAAACGATAGGCATATAAATAAATAAATAAAAGAGAATGTAGTTTGGTGGCAGAATGCCCCTGGGTTCAATCCTTAGTACTGCATAAATAAAATAAAATAATAAAATAAAAATTTGACTGCAATATCTACAACATTATTTGATTTAGTTTATAATTAAATTTTCTTTTCTTTTGGCCCTGGGGATTGAACCCAGGGGCGCTTACCACTGAGCAACATCCCCAGCCCTATTTGTATTTTCTTTAGAGAGGGTCTCACTGAGTTGCTTAGGGCTTTGCTAAGTGGCTGAGACTGGCTTTGAACTTGCCATCCTCCTGCCTCAGCCTCCCCAGCTACTGGGATTACAGGCATGTGCACCCAGCCAGGCATTCAATTTTTAAGAGTCAAATAGATGTAAGAGGGTCCTAATGCCCTCCTTGACCTTTGCCATCTCTGTCTTCTCTTTCAAAGTACTTTTGGCTCTGACTTTGCTTTCTCCTGACATGTACTATTGCTGTTTCTTATTTTTTCTTTCTTTCTTTATTTTTTAAAATATTTTTTAGTTGTCAATGGATCTTTTATTTTTTTTAAATTTTATTTATTTACTTACATGTGGTGCTGAGGATTGAACCCAGTGCCTCACACATGCCAGGCAAGCACTCTACCACTGAGCCACAGCCCCAGCCCCCAATAATTCTAACTAGTACACTTAAGCCACCATGTTCTACCTTTAAAATTCCAACCTAATCTGTGACTTCCTGTCATTGCGATGAGGACTTGGCCTTTTCCCCAAAACCAATCCTATTTTTCTCCCCAAAGGGCTAATTTATAATCTTTGATTAAAACAACATCCCATGTTTCTATTATCGTGACCATGTAAATATTTGCTGCTCAGTTAGATTGCGTTCAGTAGCCACATCTCCTTTCTTACTCAACAGCTCTGTGAAATGTGGGTATAGCAGTAAGGATGCCAGTAACAGGGAACCCATCTCACCAGCTGGGGCTTCAACCACAAGGCGACTTCTTGCTTACTTAACAAGACCTGGAAAGTTGGGCTGGGATTGTGGCTCAGTGGTAGAGCACTTGCCTTGCATGTGTGAGGCCCTGGGTTCGATTCTCAGCACCACATATAAGTAAAGGTCCATTAACTATATATATATATATATATATATATATATATATATATATATATATATATATATATATAATCAATGGATTGGCAATCAAGGATTGGCAAAGTCACTAGAACCCTGTCCATTCTCTGCTTCTATTCTGCCATCCTCAGTGGCTTGGTTTTCACATTTAGTTTTGCTTCTGATGGTTGAGCAATTTTGAGAGTCACATTTTCACATCAGTCAAAGCAGGAAGAGAAGTAATTTCTCCTTTTACGCTTTTCTCTTTTATTCTGCTGTGGCAGCAGGTGTGTGGCAGGGTCCTTCCCCGAAGTTCCAGGTGGACTTTCCCATACATCTCATGGGTCAGAACTAGGTCACATGATCTCTTAGCTGTGGCCAACTAACAGTCCATGCCTGTCTGGGTGTTTTTGCCGCAAGTAACACAAAGCTCAACTCAAAATGATGTATAATAATGAGGTTTGTCATTTCATAAAACGTCCAGAGCTAGGGAAGTTCCAGGGTTGGTTAACTCAGTGACTCAGTGATATTGGCAAAGACCCAAGTCTTTTTTGTCTTTCTGCTGTGTCATCCTTAGCTGTTGGCTTTGGTCCTGTTGACTGTGTCCTCATGGTCACAAGAGAGCTGAGGCATTCACAAGGATCACAGAGCATTCACTGGATGGAAGAGAGAGTGTTCTGTCAAATTGTCATTTTCTTTTTTGGTGCTGGAGATTGAACTCAAGGGTGCTTAACCACTGAGTCACTTCTCCAGCCCTTTTAAAAATATTTTATTTAGAGACAGGGTCATGCTGAGTTGCTTAGGGCCTTGCCAAGTTGCTGAGGCTGGCCTCAAACTTGTGATCCTCCTGCCTCAGCCTCCGGATTATAGGCATGTGCCACCTCGTCCATCTGGGTTTTCACTTTAAACAAGAAAATCTAAGACCTTTGCCTTCATAGATGTTACAAGATCATATGGGCTGGGAATATTACTCAGTGGTGGTATTGAACCTGAAATATTGCCTGAAACATTAGCCAAATAGTTCAGAGAGGCTGATGGCTGATGGGTTGAACTAAGAGCCAGCAGTGGAACCAGCATTTGCCTGCTTTTGTATGTAGCTCACCTGACTCCATCCCAAACGCTGCAAAATCACAATCATGAACCAATCCATGGACTTTCCGCATGCCCAAACACCTCATCCTAATTTTTTTCTGGGCATACCTGCCACAGTCTGGCTGGGCACAAATGCCGCAGTCTGGCTGGGCACACAATCACGAGCCACCACACAGCTTGTAGATTCAAACAGCAACTCTTTATTCCCGAACTCACACCAGCCGTCTACAAACACGTTCTGGGGAAATCCACGTTCTCTGTCCAAATCCACCTCCACTGGGCTTCTATATCCAAAATATACTGTCTGAATCCCGTGAGAACTCAAGGGGAACTCAGGCAGCAAGATACGCCCTATTCCCAGCAGGAATAATCTTAAACCTTAAACCTGGAACCTAAACCGGGAATGCCCTAATCCGCCTTGGTCCTTGAGCAAGGTCACCTACATTCAATGTCACTGCAACATGGGGTACGCTGGCAAGGAAATTGTCATACCTACTTGGCTAATGGCTTCCAGCACATACCTCCCACTCGCTGTCTCCCTTTCCAATTCCTTACTTTCCAGGTCTGCTGCAGAGCTGCTGTTCTGAGACTATCTCTGAACTTCCTACCTCTTCTTTCCCATGTCTCTCTTTCTATGATCCCCTTCTTTTCTCAGTTTACTTTTTCATTTTGCTGGGCCAATCTTCTAGGGCTTCCTAACAATGTATGTATGAGCTGGGTGTGGTGGCACGTGCCTGTAGATCCAGTGATTTGGGAGATTGAGGCAGGAGGATTGCAAATTCAAGGCCAGCCTCAGCAATTTAGCAAGACCCTGTCTAAAAAAAAAAAAAAAAAAGGCTGGGGGTGTAGTTCAGTGGTAAAGCATCTCTGGGTTCAATACCCAGTAATCCCCCCCCCCAAAAAAGAAGTATGCATGAGAAGTGTACTTTTGAGAACATATGCATCTGAAAATGTCTTATTCTATCTAGAATCCTACATTGCAAATAATTTTCCCATAGACTATTGAAGGCAGTGCTCTATTGCCTATCAGAGTTTAGTGTTTCTTTGAGAAGTTCAGTGTTATTTCAATTCCTCTTCCTTTTATATGATATCTTTAGAATTTTTCCTCAATACTTTAACATTTATTGGTGATAGGCAATCACCCTACAGGTATTTTTTCTTTTACTTATAGGTTGATACATGGGAGGCCCTTTCAATTTGGTGACTCCAATACTGGGAACTGCTATATGATAGGTTTGTTGTTATTTTGTGATCCTCCTGCCTCAGCCTCCAGAGTTGCTGGATTATAGGCATGTGCCAGGGTCTCTGGTATGTTAGGCGAGTGCTCTACCCACCAAGCTACATTCCCAGCCATAAGCACATATAGCTCCATTTTTCTTTTTCTTTTCTTTGTGCTAAGGATTGAACTTAGGTGTGCTTAACCACTGAGCCACACCCCCAGCCCTATTTTGTATTTTATTTAGAGACAGAGTCTCCCTGAGTTGCTTAGGGCCCTGCTGTTGCTGAGGCTGGCTTTGAACTTGCGATCCTCCTGCCTCAGCCTCCCACATTTTTTATTGATGCATTATAATTATACATAACGGTGGGATTTGTTGTTACATATTCGTACATGCACACAGCACAAAAGTATAATTTGGCCAATGTTGTTCCCCTTTCCCTCCTCTTTTTCTTCCCCCTGGTCCATTTTCTCTTCTGGTTTTCCTTAGATTTTCATGAGATTCCCTGGCCCCTAATTCTTTTTCTTTTTCTTCTCTAGCTTCCACATATGAGAGAAAACAGGACCCTTGGGCTTATTCTGCTAAACATAATGGTCTCTAGTTCCATCCATTTTCCTGCAAATGACATAATTTTATTTTTCTTTATGGCTGACTAAACCTCCATTGTGTATATATATTTTCTTTATCCATTCATCCATTGATGGCCACCTAGCCTGGTTCCATAGTTTGGCTATTGTGAATTGTGCTGCTGTAAACGTGGGTATGCACGAATCACTGTAGTCAAGATGATTTTAGTTCTTCAGGCTAAATACCAAGGAGTGGCAGAGCTGGGTCATATGGTGGTTCATAGGAAGAACCACCATACGGATTTCCACAGTGGTTGTATTGATTTATAATCCACCAACAGTGAAAAAGTGTACCTTTTCTTCCACATTCTCTCCAGCATTTACTGTTGTTTTAATTTCTTATAGCTACCATTTTAACTGGAGAGAGAGAAAAAGCTTAGTTCTGATTTGCATTTCCCTAATTGCTAAAGACGCTGAACATTTTTCATATGTTTTGTTGGCCATTTGTATTTCTTCTTTTGAGGAGTGTTTTTTAATTAATTTGCTCATTTATCAATTGAGTTGTTTGGCTTTTGGGGTGTAAAGCTTTTTGAGTTCTTTATATATTCTTTATATATTCACTCTCTGTCAGAAGAGTAAGTGGCAAAGCCTTTCTTCCATGTAAAGGTTCTCTTTACATTTCCAATTGTTTCCTTTAATTCTTGCTATTATTTCCTAAGCTTTAGAGGTGCTATTGAGAAAGTCATTGTCTGTGCCTATATGTTAAAGTGTGGACCCTACATTTTCTTCTAGGAGTTGCGTAGTTTCTGATCTAATTCCTAGGTCTCTGATTCTTTCTGAGTTGACTTGGGTGCAGGGTGACAGGCATCTAGCTTCTCCAGAGTATCTGGGATTACAAGCTGTGCCACTGTACCTGACATGAGCATCATTTTAAAAATTCTGCTGCTTGTATTTTCATTGTTTATCAATTTCCCCCTGCGTCTCCATTTTCATGATGGAGGCTCTCACAAAATGGCTATTAACCTTGGCTTTTTGCTGATATTTAAGAGTGAAGCACTAACTAAAAAGCTGATTAGATGCAGCTGCGGTGGCCCAAGCCTGTAATCCTCGTGGCTGGGGAGGCCGAGGCCGGAGGATAGCAAGTTCAAAGGCAGCCTTAGCATTTTAGAAAAAACCCTTTCTCAAAATAAAATATGAAAAGGGCTGGGGAAGTGGCTCAGTGATTAAGCACCCCAGGTTCAATTCCCAGTACCCCCCCCCAAAAAAAAAAAAAAAAAAAAAGATTGGAAATGATGTGTGGAGTGGCGCTTCAGAGCAGGTCGGCTTCACTGAAGGTGGTCCCCAGAGAGCAGCCTGTTTTATCTGGGTATCTCTGAAGTTGTGTGAGGGCTTGTCTCTGGGAAAGTCCTTCAAAAGAGATGATGGGGAGGAAGGAAGGGTCACCTGCCTGGGAGTGTGGGTGGTTGAAGGAACCCAGATATCCAGCTAAACTGCTGTGCATACAGACTTTCCACAGATCCCCTGTTTGGAGCCTTCGAACAGACTTGACACATCTCAGTCTGGAGCCTGTCTGGATGACTGGTCCAGGTCACGTTGACATTCCCCCTTTGCAGACTCCTCGACTCTGCCATTCTCTACTTGTCTGGCCAATTGTCCTTTTAGCATCTGCCTTCCATTTTCTTTCAGATCACCACCACCCTCCCTCCCCCGCTGTCACAGCCTTACCCATCCTCTAGGTCTTTGTCATTCATTTGTGGGCTGCGCATGCGCAGTCGCGCGCTGAGGCTGAAACCCGGGAGCTTGCATCCTCAGCCTCTATTTTTTTTGCTTGGTATTTTCTACACATGATACATATAAGGAATTTGATTTCTATCCTCGTTCTATCCCCATTTCTCTCTTCCCTGTCATTTTCTCTTCTCTCCTCTATTGGTCTTCCTTTTGAGGAAGGTTTGGGTAAGGAAGACGAAGGGAATATGTGTGGTTGCCTCTTTAAACCCCAATTTCTCACTCTTCCCATTATGTATCACTTGTAACCCGACCCCAAAGAAGACTGTCTAAACTATGGGTTTATTTCAACTCTACTCACTTGACCCCTCCTTTTGGGACGCCCTCTCCCATGCTTCTGCGTGATCTGTCTCCTATATCGATTCAGTATCATTTATAATGACAGTGTGACAGTGATTCTACTTCTCAAATTGGAAATCTGGTCACAAAATCCAACAAGCATTTTTGCATTTGATTTGTAACTTTAGCAAGTTGGCTTGATGTTCAAAACCTTACTCTGGCATTTGCAGTGGAACAGACTTGGTTTTAAATATACATCTGTCCCTCATACCAGCTGTGGAAGCAAATTACTTCCTGGTCTGAGCTTTGAGTTTCTTCATCTGTAAAATCAATCAAGAGGGCGATGCTCAGCTCCTAGAGCTGTCAGGATCTGGGGAAAATGAAACACTTAGTTCATTGTTGGCCTCCAACACGTGCTTGCCTCTTGGTTCTGTTTTTGTAAAAGTCTTAGGCATAAAAATGAAAATTGGTCATCTATTTAATGTATGAGCTACATCAAAATGAAAAGCATTAATTGAAATGCACATAAAGTTCACCAACAAAATGGATGCTTGATAGTCATTATTTGAGATGCTATTTTCACCGTTCACCATTATGGGTTGATGGAAAGATCACGTGGGTATTCATGTACTTGTTTGAAGAGCTCAGCTTGTACAATAGTCCTTCTTCTTTGCAATTTCCAAAAAATCTCGATCCATCTCAGAAATTTAATTTAAATTCTTAAGAGACGTTTTCTGGTTTCAATGGTCAATTACTTTTCTGGCCCTTTAAATTGGATAACCAATAAAACAGTCTCAATTTCCTAGAAATGAGTAGACCAATGACTTTATGTTCTTATGATAATTTTTATGTGCATCCAGCTCTTCTTGATTTGGATGGAGGTAATGTTGCTTGTTCCTTTTGTCTACTGTTCTCACTGAGAAAAAAATAAGAATGATGTCAGACTACCATAAAGAAGGCAGATGGAGTTTTAAAAGATTCTAAGCTTTCTTCAGATCAACCCATTCAGAGCTTTTTCCCCCTTATTGAAATTAGAATAATCAACAGATGCTTTAAAATTTGTTTATACTGCCAGGTGCAGTAGTACACGCCTGTAATCCCAGTGGTTCGGGAGGCTGAGGCAGGAGGATCTGGAGTTCAAAGACAGCTTTAGCAACTTGGTGAGGCCCTAAGCAACTTAGCAAGACCCTGTCTCTGGGAATGTGGCTCAGTGATTAAACACCCGTGAGTTCAATGATTGGTTCAAAAAAAAAAAAACAGATTTGTCTATACTGTCATTAGCAATTATCGATTGCAATTTTCTTTGTAGAAGCTACAAAATTTCAGATTTTCTTTTTTTTCTAAACTCTGCTACAGCTCTTTCAAGTTTGGCTTCTCCAAAGTCAGTTTTGAGTTGATAGACCTGCAATTTTAGTAGCATGTCCTTCATAACACATAAATATTTTAATGATGATAGGAACATTTTTTTTTATGTTTGAATTCAGATAAATCTAAGGGAGAAAATTTTACCTAATACCACTGGTTAGTTCTTTTGTGGTTTTGGAACAAAACTTTTCCACAATTTTACTACTTTTTGTTGGTGCTGATGAAAATGTGGGTTTTAACTATGTGAAAATTGATGTTTAGGACAATTTGAAACCAGGACCATGTTAGGTAATGTGGGGATCCATTTAAAAAAGAACCTGGCTGGGGCTGGGGATATGGCTCAGTGGTGGAGCACTTGCTTAGCATTCTTGAGGCCCTGGGTTCCATCCCCAGTACTAAAAACACAAACAAAAACTCCTGTTTTTCTGATAACGAAAAGTCCTCTTTCATTTCTAACAGAAGGATTTTGTGAACATTTTCTTCACAAACATAATAGAAGTTGCAGAACTGGTAGGAATCTGATGGCTCTTTGGCTGTGTTAGTGAAGTCTGATTTTCCACCATAAAAAAATTATCCCACTTTTCCACTGAGTATAAAATGATGTAAGGTTAATTTTATAGAACTCCATGTTTTCCTCATACCTTTGGAATTACATTTTTAAAAAATTATTTTTGGTACCAAGGATTAAACCCAGGAGTGCTTTACCACTGAGCCATATCCCCAGCCCTTTATTTTGAGACAGGGCCTCACTAAGTAGCTGAGGTTGGCCTCAAACTTGCAATCCTCCTGCTTCAGCCTTCCAAGCCACTGGGATAACAGTGCCTGGCAGGAACTCATTTTGATGTGAAAATCAAAGCTGCATTTAAATGTTTCCCCAAACACTTCCAAGAGCCTGGAAAGTTTGACAATGTTAGACAGGCCAACTCATGTACACCTCAACATGGATAGCCAGTGGAAGCATCCATGGGCCCCTAGGCCCTTGATTGGTTGTTGGGGAGCTGTCCCATGCTTTTCTCCTGCTGACTTGTCTTCTGACCCTGATGTTGGTTTTTTTTGCAAGTGTTGGGGATGGAACCTGGGGCCTATTGAAGGCTAAGCAGGGCCTTTGCTACTGAGCTTCCCTGATTGTTTGTTTTGGCAGTGCTAGGAATGGAACCCAGGGCGTCACATATGTTAGGCCAACTCTCTACCACTGAGCTGCACGGCCAGCCCTGACTCTCTTGTGTCCAGTCCTGTTCTTCCCCTTGGGTCTCCTCGAGTGATCCCACCTAGTTCAGGCCCGACCTCTCTGGCTTACCTGGCTGGGCCTCAACCCTGGGTCCCTGTGCTCCTGCTGTGTCTTGAGGATGCTCTGTTCTGGTTTGGCCTTAGGACTGAATCCTCAACACTGGACTGCTTGGCCACTTGTCATCAGTGCTATGTGCCAGAGACCTGCTCATTGTTACAGGGACAGAGATGAGATGGCTGTCAGGTCCCAAGGCTTGTCCTTGTTGGGGTGAGCATCATCACCTGTGTGCATATATATGAGGACAACCTTGGGCAGCTCTTAGGGCCTGAGCATCTGCTGCTGACTACAGATCATCTGTGGGGATCCATCTGCAGGACTTCCTGAGGGACCTGTTCCCTCCAGCCAACTGACTCACCTCGCTACTTGCATTCAACAGACCTCCACCCACCTGTTTATCAAAGAGCCTTCTCCCCACTGGATTTCCAATTAAGCTGCAGTTTGATATAATTATAGCCTTCAGCCGAGTGCTGTGTGACAGCAGGACACTAAGCATTTTGCAAGGATTATCTCCTTAAGTCTAATTACAACCCTGTGAGGTAGGTACTATGTTCAACCCATTTCACAGATGAAGGAACAGAAGTTTCCAGAGTTTCTATCACAGGACAACAGTCCCCACAGCTTTCCAATTCTTGCCCCAGAGCCAGACTGAATGATTCACCTGGCCCCACGTTCACTCATCATCCAGGTAACAGGTCACCCAGAAATGTGCCTCCCTCCACCAAGAACATTCCATTCCTTGGTGGTTAAGCTTCCATCCCTAATGCCCCTGGGTCATATCCTAATGCCCGCTGCCTGCTATATCTAGGATGATTTCTCATTGTCCCAGCAGGACACAACCCATATTAGATTTAAGGGTAGCCTTTGGGATACCTTACAACACGGGCCAGCATCCAAGTCTCTCCCCACTCCACACCAACTGTTTTGACTCTCCCTGTTGGCAAACGGAAGCCCATTTCTTGGGCCATGCCAAGTCACGGGTTTAATCAGCTTCATGGACTTCCACTGTTGGTGACTCTCTTAGAACCCAACAACAACTACCATCTTGGCTTTGGCTGTCTCTGTGCAGCCTGCCCTATTTCCTCCTGTAGGAATGTTGTAAGGACAGGTGAGGCAAGGCACTGAAGATAGCAGGAAACAGTTTTATTTGGCTGCAGCCAGGCTCAGAGGGCACAGCTTTTGTTGTAATCAATTAATCCCCTGAACCCCGAGTTCAGGGAGTTTCAGAGTTTTATACCAGCATGTAAGGGGAGGGGCTCAGAAGTTCACAGTCTGCAGAAGTTCACATAAAAGCAGCTTTTTCTTTCACTGTTTTGGGCAAGTTAACTCTTCCAGGACAACACCTGAGAAGGGGAGAGCTTCTTCTCTTCTTTGTATCCTCCCCCTGCCAGCTGTGACCATGGAGCCCATTTGTAACTTATCTCAAAAATGTAGACATCTCTGTGAAGCCCAGCTCAAGGCCAGAGGCCTTGTTTGCACATTTCTTCAAAGTACTATACTGGATACGTTTGTGAAAAATTAGTAAGGGGGTGTCCAGCACCTGGAGTGCTGGTATCTTCTTGGCCAGTGGCTAAGTAAACAGGGTGACATGAAAATAGGAAGTTTATCTACAATGGACTCTTTTGCTGACAGTCTTAAAATCAGCCATGGTGAAGAAAGGGGGTGCCACTGTCCTGTTGCTGCTGTAATAAATCATCACAAACTTAATGTCTGAAAACCACGCCCATTGGCTATTTTAGAGTTTGGAAGTGTTTTGGTTTGGATATGAGGTGTCCCCCCAAAGCTCCTGTTAATGCATGAATATTAAGAGAATATTCTTGGATGGGGTTGCAGAGCAGTAACCTCATCAGAGTGCCCTAGTTTGAATGGAGTGACTGGGTGGTAACTGTGGCAGGTGGGGCATGGCTGGAGGAGCTGGGTCACTCAAGGAGAGCTCTGGAAGGGTTACTCTTCCCTGCAGCCCTTTCCCCTCTCTCTGCTTCCTGGCTGCATGAATAGAGCAACACTTATGGCCCTTCCGCCATGATGTTCTGCCTCACCTCACACCCAGAGCTGTGGAATCCGCCATCTTTACACTGAGACTCAAATATACTTTCTCTCCTCTAAGTTGTTCCTGTCAGGTATTTTGGTCACAGTGACAAAAACCTGACTAGACAGGGAGGTTGGAGGTCCTAATATCAAGGGCTGGCTGAGTTCCTTCTGGAAGCTCTAGGGGAGGACCCCTCTCCTTGCTTTTTCCTGCTAGAAGCTACCTGCACTCTTTGGCTCCAGCCCCTCCCTCCATCTTCAAAGCCCGAAGCATAACATCTCTCTTTGTGTCCCTCTCCCAGGGCCTCTGCTTCCATTGTTACATCAGCTTCTCTGACTCTGACTTTCTTGCCTCCCTCTTAGAAGGACTCTGGGATCACACTGGGGCCTGCTGGATAATCCAGGATGATCTCTCCATTGTAAGAGCCTTAACTGAATCACATGTGCAAAGTCCCTTTTGTCCATCAGGTAATATATCCACAGGTTCTGGGGATTTCCATACCTCCCACATCCCCCCCCCCACTGGAGAGAGGAAGCAGGAGAACATGGCGGGGGTGGGGGCGTGGGGAGGTACTCAGTTGTGGCAGAGATCCTAGCTAGCTCTATTCAACATACATGGTGGGAAGAGGCAAAGATCTGTCCTCAGACAAATTTGGGGGCAGCTCTGTTTCTGCCTTGCCCTGCCCAGCTGCCTAGAGAACAGAGGGCTGTGACCTGCCCTTTAACCCACACCATCTCATCTCCTTTCAGAAAATAGATGGTCAATGAAGAAAGCCACCACTTCTAGTCTTGCCCTGCCCATCTCCTGCCCTTGGCTTTCTCCCTGTTTCTGGCTCTGCTTTTAAGCTGGAGATTGGCCTGTTGACCTGAGTTTCCCATCCTTGGTCCCAAGGGTCACTGAATCAGGTCCACCCTCCAGCTTTTCCTACTTAAATAGAGATCTATGTATCAGGCTGGGGTTGTGGCTCAGAGGTAGAGCACTCGCCTGGCAGGTATAAGGCACCAGGTTCGATCCTCAGCACCACATAAAGTAAAATAAAGACATTGTGTCCATCTATAACTAAAAAACATTTGGAAAAAAAAGGAAATCTATGTACCTACCATCTTTGGTCCTCTACAAGCCATTCATTTAACCTCAAAAAGGTGGGCACTGATCAGAGAAAAGGGCCTGAAACTATTCAACACTGTTTTTTTCTTGGTTTTCTCTGGCCCTGGCCCACAGACACTCTGACCAGAATGTGCTACACACACAGACCTTTCTTTCTCAGCAGAGTATGGGTCATGGTGAGCTCAATCTTATGAATAATTCAGGTGTTATTTTTCCTTCAGCCCTACAATCTCAAAAAGTGCTTCATGACTTAGTTCATTCAAATAAAATTCATCAAGATCCTGGAATTTATGGAAAAATAATGACTTGCAGTACAGAGCTGGCAGATTTTTTTTTTAATAAGCAAGGCTGCCCCAGAATAGTGAGAACATCTGATGGACATATGAAAAACATCTGCATGAAAGGCACAGCTCCAGCAGACAACAAAGAATTGGAAATTTTATTTATTTTTGGCCCTGGGGATTGAACCCAGGGGCGCTTAACCACTGAGCTACATTCCCAGCCCTTTAAAAAATATTTTATTTAGAGATAGGGTCTTGCTGAGTTGCTTAGAGCCTGGCTAAGTTCCCGAGGCTGGCTTTGAACTCACAATCTTCCCGTCTCCGCCTTTTGAGCTGCTGGATTACAGAGTGTTTCTGGGTACTAGAATCACCAAAACAAAGTCCTTGTGGATTTTCTAGCCCACCAATATTCCAGGGAGGATTTTTAAAAATCAGAACAAGTTTACTATAAAATAAAGCATAGGCTGGGTATGGTAGCACATGACCATAGTCCCAGTAACTCTGGAGGCTGCAGCAGGAGGATTGCAAGTTCAAGGCCAGTCTCAGCTTGGTGAGATTGTGTCTCAAGATAAAAAATAATAATAAAAAAAGGTCTGTGGATGGAGCTCAGTGGTAGAGTGCTCTTGAGTTCAATCCTCAGTACTATAAAGAGGAAAACAACCAAAATCCAACCCCAAATCCAACCAAAAACAAACAAACAAAAAACCAAACCCAACCCAACCCAGGCTGGGCATGCCTCTAATCCCAGCAGAATTGACACCTTGAGGCAACAGAATGAGATCCCATCTCAAAACAAAGAAAGCCTGGGGGAGGAGGGTGGAAGCCCCTGAATCATGTGAAGCACAGGGGATTTATTGCCCAGAATGTTCTTTGTCGAAGTCTTTCCCTGCCACACTCTGGGTAGGTATACAGCATAAACTAGGCTGCCCCCAGGGGCAAAAGGAGTTTCTAATCCTGTATTGCCCTTGACCTGTATTGTCCTCGACCCTAGGCAGGAGGGCCTTGTCCTGGCCTCCAGGCTTTGGAGACTGCCCGTGACCCAAGAACATGCAGAATATGTAGAGCAGGTTGCATGGACACCTCTGCCATTTTGAATCCTGAGCGATACCCTACTTGGGACAGTCACTCTTGTGATTAACTGAAGGGAAAGCGAGGAACGCGAGATGGGTAAGCGAGCAATGAAAGACAGAGGCAGAGATACATACAAGAGTTTATTTGTCAGAGCTGATAAATAAAAGCCCTCTCTCTATAGGAGAGACCTCAAGATGTTTGGGTATTGAGCTTTTGTGGGGTAGGGGTTTGGAGGTGTAGCTGTGGCACTATGGGGTAGGCTGGGGGTGCTTGCATCAGAGCTAAGCCAGTGAGGAAGAGCATGGGATTGGCTTAGGTCAATGGAGCTTTCTAGAGCAAAGGGGTCATGTCCTCCTGGGATTGGCTTAGGGTTATGGTACTATGGGGGTGGGGGGAGTTCCGGTAAGAGGAGTTTATTTCATAAGATGGTAGTTAACATTTAAGATGGCTGCTTAGATGTTAAATCAAGACCCTAGACTAACACTGTTCAGATCCCAGGGAAATACTTATGCACAGCACTTGCCTTGTGTTCCCAAAAACAAAAAGCAGCTATTTATGGATGCTATGAAGGTTTTTGGGCTGTGCTTCTGCAGATCTTAGAGATAACCACTGCTTCAGAGGGCTGGGAGAGCTGGAGCTGCAGAAGGCTTAGGGAAAAGAAGACAAATTAGTTTGTCTGAACCCTTCCTTTTACATGTGTAAGGCCCTGGCTCAATCCCCAATACCACAAAACAACAATAATACCACCCCCCCACAAACAAAACCCCCAAACATTTCCTTTCAGATAGCATGAATGCAGAAGATTCACACCCAGCCAAATATTTCCCACTGATATTGTATGCCCATAGTCTTACCCCTCTGGGGCTGGAGATGTAGCTCAGTGGTACAGTGCTTGCTGCGCATGCGTGAGGCCCTGTGCTCACTCTCTAATACCGCAGGGCACGGAGAGCCTTACCATATTCTTGGCTCTCTTTGTGTTCCAATTTGTAGTTCCAGGGGTACCACATAGTGGCTAAGAAACATTCAGACTTTAAATAAGATTATATATATACATACATACATACACACACGCACATACTCCTAATACACATGGAGAATGATATCAGTTTTTCACAGTGGAACCTACAAGGATATTGAATACAGATATTGCAAAAAGTTATGTATTTATAAGGACATTTAATATGGGCTAGCATTGTGGCTCAGAGGTGGAGCACATGCCTAGCATACATGGGGCACTGGGTTCGATTCTCAGCACCAAATAAAAATAAAATAAAGGTGTTGGGCCCACCTACAACTAAAAAATACATGTTTTTAAAAAAATGTTTTTTAAAAAGAAGCAAATACTTAAAAAAACACTTAATATGATGTAATTGCACTTTTTTTTTTTTTTTTTTTGGTACCTGGGATTGAACTCAGGGGCACTCAACTACTGAGCCACATCCCTGAGCTAGGTGCCTGGCATGGTTTAGAAGCCATGGTTGTAGCAGCAAAATTTTCATCCTCTGAAACAGAACACTTTCCTAAGAAAATCCAGGGAGCTAGGGGTGTGGCTCAGTGGTAGAGCACTTGCTTAGCTTATGCAGGGTCCTGGGTTCCATGTCCAGCACCACAAAAATAATACACACTGAGAACTGTAAGATCAAGTCAAATGAATGAACTTGGGAACAAGGAGAGGCTGGGACAGGGGATATACTTAACTCTGAAGCGATTTGGTATTTGTTTATTTTGTTCTACACCTAAATCTTCCTGCCCATGAAATGATTTCAATATTTTACACATGAGCTTATGTAATTATAGACTGTATTTTAAATGGATAAATAGCAATAATTCCAATAAAAGAGATTTTTTTTCCTTTTTTTTGGGGGGGGGTACCAGGAATTAAATTCAGGGGCACTCAACCACTGACCCACAACCCCAGCCATGTTTTGTATTTTATTTAGAGACAGGGTCTCACTGAGTTGCTTAGGGCTTTGCTAAGTTGCTGAGGCTGGCTTTGAATTTGAGATCCTCCTGTCTCAGCCTCCTGAGGCACTGGGATTATAGGCATGCACCACCACGTCTGGTTCATTTGCTTCTTCTTTTTAAAATTTATTCTAATTTGTTATACATGACAGCAGAATGCACTTCAATTTATAGCATACATACAGAGTACAATTTTTCATGTCTCTGGTTATCCACAAAGTAGAGTCACGCCATTCGTGTCTTTATACATGTACTCGGGGTAATGATGTCCATCTCATTCCACCTTCCTTCCCATCCCCACACCCCCCTCTGCACAATCCAAAGTTCCTTCATTCTCCCCATCCACCCATTATGGATCAGCATCTGCTTATCAGAGAAAACAATCGGCCTTTGGTTCTTTGGGTTTGGCTTATTTCACTTAGCATGATTCTCTTGAATGTTAATCCATGGTTCTAGAGATGCCCATAAATTAGAATGATTTGTACAAGATGGCTGCTCAGAACTATTTGGTAATATTAAGGCACTTATATTATTCGTAATTTGGCATATGTGTAGGTCTGGACCTAAGGCGTGAAATGTGATCCTAGTTCTTTATGTTACTTTACTGTTACAAAATATTTAGTAAGAATTAAATTTTCAGAAATATTTATTATTTTTAGGTGGTGCTGGGAGTGGAACTCAGGGCTTCGAATATGCATGGAAAGTGCTCTACCACTGAGCTCTCTCCTACCTTTTCCTTGCTTTTCTTTATACTTTTGCCACTTGGGTGTGTATTCTAAAAAAAAAAAAAATGCTTATCTTTGCCTGTATTTGAACTTGAGGGAAATCAATCATATTGCATGGAACTTTTTTACTTGGTCTTTTTTTTGAGATGGTATCTCAACACTTTATGTTGGGGCATATAACTCTCATTTGTTCGCTTTCATTGTTGGGTAGTATTCTATGTTATGAATATTACATAATTTTTCATTTCTTCTGTCAGTAGAGCATTGGGATGTTTCTAGTTTGAAACTTATAAGTAATGGTACCATGATTGTTTTTGCATGTGTATTTTAGTGCACATATGCAAGGATTTTGCTAGGAAGATTCTAGATTTTATTTTATTTTAAAGAAATAGGGTTTTAACCAGGCATGGGTGACACATACCTGTAATCCCAGTGACCTGGGAGGCTGAGGCAGGACAAGTGCAGTTTGGAGTCAGCCTCAGTAACTTAGTGAGGACCTAAGCAATTAAATGAGACCCTGTCTCAAAATTAAAAAAATAAAAAATGAAAAAAGGGTTGGGAATGTAGTTCTGGATTCAATTCTTAGTCCAAAAAACAAAACAAGAAACAGAGTTTTGCTATAATTTCCCAGGCTTGCTTCAAACTTCTGGATTCAAGCAATCCTCCTACCTCAGCCTCCTGAGTAGCTGGGACTACAGATATGGGCTACTGAGCCCCACAACTTTAAATATGAGGTTACTTAAATATGGAGATTAAATAAGCATCTAAATCAGATGCAAGAATGAAACCAAAAACGAAGAATCCTTATTCTCATCTAACCACATTCAATGAGCAAACTATTGTTAAAGTTTAGATAAGAAAACTGTGTTATTTAAAAGTACATGTGAGGCCTGGGGATATAGCTCAGTTGGTAGAGTGCTTGCCTTGCATGCACAAGGCCCTGGGTTCAATCCCAGGACCACAAAGAGAAAAAAAAATACATGTGAGAAGATACAGTCCTATCCTCTCATACTTCTTTTTACTTAGATTTAGATATATACTTTTAGTTTGTCCATTTCTGATATGATTTGGATATGGGGTGTCCCCCCTAAACTTCTGTATTAATGCAGGAATATTCAGATGTGAAATGATCAGATGATGAGAGCTGTGATCTCATCAGGGCACATTAGTTTGAATGGACTAACTGGATGGTAACTGTAAGCAGATGGGGTGTGGTTGGATGTTTTTAGTCAACTTTTGCACTGCTGTGACTGACTAAAGGATCTGACCAGCACAATTGTAGAGTAAGAAAGGTTTTTCTTAGGAGCTCACAGATTCAGAGGTCTTAATCCATAAGTGGCTGGTTCCATTCCACGAGGTTCGAGGTGAGGCAGGACATCATGGTGGAAGAATATGGAAAAGGGAAGCAGCTCACATGATGATCAAGAAGAAGGAGGAGAGGGGGAGGGAGAGGGGGAAGGAGAGGGGGAGGGAGAGGGGGAGGGAGAGGGGGAGGGAGGGAGGGAGGGAGAGAAGGAGAGAGAGAGAGGGAGAGAGAGGGACTGATTCCATTCTCTAGGTACAAATATACACCCCACAGCCACACCCCCAAAGACCACTTCCTCCAGCCACACCCCACCTGTCTCCAGCTACCACTGTTAATCCATCAGGGATCAATTCACTGATTGGGTTAATGCTATCACCCAATCATTTCTCCTCCAAACATTCTTGCATTGTCTCACATGTGAGCTTTTGGGGGACACCTCACATCAAAACTATAGCACTAGAGGAGGTGCATCACTGGGAATGTCCCCTTGGAAGGGTTCATCTTTCCTGTAGCTCCTCTCTCTCTCTCTCTCTCTCTCTCTCTCTCTCTCTCTCTCTCCTTCCAGGATACCATGAACTGAGAAGTTTCCCTCTGCCATGCCCATCCGCCATGATGTTCTGCCCCCACTTGGGCCCAGAGCAATGGCGTCAGCCAACCATGGATTGAACCTCTGAAACCATGAACCCAAAAGAAACTTCCTCATCTAAGTCATTCTTGTCAGGTATTTTGGTCCCAGCAATGAAAAGCCGACTAAAATAATTTCCCAAATTCCCAGTCTTAGGCAAAGGGGAAGTACCAAGTAGCCATCTTTCAATTATCTTGACCTTCCCTTCATCTTGCCAGTTTTGTGGCATCCCTTGGTTGGTACATCAACTCAACCCAACACACCCATAATTATGGCATCTGTGTACAGGAAGGAAGACTTGAGAGGAGACAGAGACAGCTCCTTCTGATCCAGATCATTTGTTTTTCCAAGTGAAAATATCCATAATTAAGCCAATGATGATATTTTCTTGGAGAAAGAATTGAGTGAGTTTAGGAAAAGAGCTAAAGCCCAACATGCACATGTCTGGGGCAATTGATATGCAAGATAGTGTAAGACTTTGAGTTACAACTTATCCATCCTCTTTCTGTAAACTGGGGGCAGACCCTGGAAGGGTTCATCTTCCCTGTGGCCCCTTCTCCCTCTCTGTGTCTTGGCCACCATGAACAATGGAGCGGTGCTCCTCTTCCACCCACTTCCGCCATGATGTTCTGCCTTACCTTGGACCCGGAACAATGGAGTCATCCCATCACAGATTGAACCTCTGAAACCATAAGCCAAAATAAACTTTCCCCCATCCAACTTGTACTTATCAGGCATTTTGGTCACCATGATGAAAACTTGACAGACACATGTAAGAAACTTATTTTTAGTAATACCAATCCTGTTCTTAAGAGTACCTTACTCTTAAGTTTTAGAAACAGGTAGTTACAAATTTATTTTGGTTGGGCAAAGGCTTTTAAACAAGTTCCAAAGCTCAGAATCCATAAAGCAGAAAACTGGTAGTTTTGATTATATAACATTCAAAAATGTCTATGTGGCTGGGTGTGGTGGCATGTGCCTGTCATCTCAGTGGCTTGGGAGGCTGAGGCAGGAGGACGGCAGGTTCAAAGCCAGCCTCCGAAACTGAGAGGGGCCCTAAGCAACTTAGTGAGACCCTGTCTCAAAACAAAAAAATAAAAAAGGGCTGGGGATGTGGCTCAGTGGCTAAGCACACCTGGGTTCGATCCCTGGTACAAAAAAAAGAAATTCACATGAACAAAAATACCATAACTAAACACAGAAAGCAAACACAGACCAAAACCAAAACAAATCATTTAAAATACACATGATGGACTATAGGCTAGTGTCCTGAATATACAAAGAGCTCTTACTAATCAATGAGAAAAAACCCAGTAACCCAATAAAAAATGGTGAATGGTCAGGGATAGTTTACAAAGAAAGAAAAGAAATATAAGTGGCTAAGAAACATGTGCTAAGATGCAAGACTTAAATTGTAATTTAAAAAATGCAAATCCGGCTGGGGTTGTGGCTCAGCAGTAGAGTGATTGCCTTGCATGTGTGAGACCTGGGTTCCATCCTCAGCACCACATAAAAATAAATAAGTGAAATAAAAGTATTGTGTCCAACTACAACTAAAAAATAAACATTAAAAAAAAGAATTAAAAAAAATGCAAATCAAAACAAAAGATGTTAATTTTTCTAATGGCCAAAGAATTCAAGTTAGATAGAGCTAGGACTCTGTAGAAATACAAAATTTCACCCTCTCTTTGTGTTCATGCAAGTTGGCAACTCCTTCAGGAGATAACTTAATAATGCCTAGCAATTCAGCAGTATTTAGCAAAACTTAAAAATGCATAAATTAAGCTGGGTGTGGTGATTCACACCTATAATTCCAGCTACTTGGGAGGCTGAGGCAGGAGGATTGAAAATTCAAGGCTGGCCTGGGCAACTTATCTCAAACCAAAAAGGGCTGAGGGTGGTTAGCTCAGTGGTAGAGTGCTTGAACAGCATGTATGGGGGGCCCTGGGTTCTATCCCCAGTACTGCAAAACCAAACCAAACCCAAACTTTTGATTCAGCAATTCTACACTGAGGAATGTATTTTACCAATGTATTGAAAGAATGGATGAAGATAAATATGAAAGGCTGTTTGTTTTGTCCAAAAATAGGAATTGGATAAGTAGGGTTAAATAATCCCTAGGGGGGCTGGGGATGTGGCTCAAGCGATAGCACGGTCGCCTGGCAGGCGTGCGGCCCGGGTTCGATCCTCAGCACCACATACAAACAAAGATGTTGTGTCCGCCGAAAACTAAAAAATAAATATTAAAAATTCTCTCTCTCTCTCTAAAAAAAAAATAATAATCCCTAGGACATTTTTGCCATGGTAGAATGAGGTAGATTTATGAGTACTGACATGGGAAGATCTGTCAGTGAAGTAAGCTGTTCCTGAATATTCCACTGTTCTCCCTCTCCATATAGGGTAGGGTTGCACTTTCCATTCCGTTTGAAGACAGATGGAGGCTCATGGCTTATGGCCAGTGGTATCTGAACAGAAGTGATGTATGTCCTTTCTAGGTGAATTCTTTAAGTGCTCTATGTGACATTGCGTTTTCCTTGGCCCAGTGATTGTGGACACAAGTGTTGAGATGGTGCCTCAGTCTCCAAGTGACTCTGGTGAGCATGTCTCTCTTTTATGCTCCATTTGAATTGAAATTGTGGATGCTTTTTATTATCTCAGCATATTCTGGCCTTTTTTTTTTTTTTTTTGGTAGCAGGGATTGAACTCAGGGGCACTTAACCACTGAGCCCCATCCCCAGCCCTATTTTGTATTTTATTTAGAGACAGGGTCTCACTGAGTTGCTTAGGGCCTCACTAAATTGCTGAGGCTGGCTTTGAACTCATGATCCTCCTGCCTCAGTCTCTCGAGCTGCTGGAATTATAGTTGTGCACCACTGCACTCTAGCCTGTCTTGATTCATAGAATGTCCAAGATAATTGTTTAAAGAAAAAAAAACAAACCCTGATGTAAAAAAGTGATCTCATTTGTGTGTATGTGTGTGTTTACGTGCACAAGAAAATTCTGGAAGTAGCCAGGCATGGTGACATGCGCCTGTAATTGCAGCAGCTTTGGAGGCTGAGGCAGGAGAATCACAAGTTCAAAACCAGTTTCAGCAACTTAGTGAGGCCCTAAGTAACCCAGTGAGACCCTGTCTCTAAATAAAATATAAAGAGGGCTGGGGATGTGGCTCAGGGGTAGAGGATCCCTGGATTCCATTCCCAGTACTAAAAACTTAATAGGATTTTAATAGGGCTTACAAAAAGGGAGTTGAAAAGGGCAGAAATGGGGAGGCAATTTCAACTTTCCACATTATAACCTCCTGTACTGTTGGATTTAAACAATAGCAACATGACCATGGTAGATTACATTTCAAAGTAGCTAATGTTTCCACCAAAAAACAGTTCTACAATGGTCATGGTAGCTTTATTCATAATAGCCCCAAACTAGAAATAGCCCATGTGTTCATGTATAGGAGAAGAACCAAATTGTACTATATTCATGCAATGCAATCACAAATAGAATGTGATATGACACAAATATGACCATCTAACATATCATATGAATATGTCATGCAATAAAATTCATACAATGGAATATTCACCATCCTGCAATGAACATGAACAAACTGCATGTTAACAACATGGATGAGCCCAGGTGCGGTGGCACATGCCTATAATCCCAACAGTTTGGGGGGCTGAGGCAGGAGGATCACAAGTTCAAAGCCAGCCTCAGCAATTTAATGAGGCTGTAAGCAAATCAGCAAGACCCTATCTCTAAGTAAAAAATAATTTTATAAAAGGCCTGAGGGTGCTGGGGCTGTGGCTCAATGGTAGAGCGCTGGCCTAGCATGTGTGACACACTGGGTTCGATTCTCAGCACAACATGTAAATAAATAAAATAAAAGTCCATTGACAAAATATATTTTTTAAAAAAGGCGTGGGGATGAGGCTCAGTGGTTAATTGTCCCTGGATTCAATCCTCAGTACCCAAACAAAACAAAACAAAACAACCAAAACCAAAACCAAAAAAAACCCCAAACCACAACATGGATAATACATTGTCGCAGCATTGAACAAAAGAAGCCATGCTCAAAAAAGATGTCCGCTTTATTCCATTTCTGCAAAGAATAGAAACTGACAAAAGTGATTTATGTGTTAGAAGTCAGGATCGTGGTGACGTAAGGGGTCGGTGGAATTGGACTGGGAATGTGCTCCATGGGGGGCTTGTGGAGTAAGGGCCACACACATTTCCATCGATTTCTGGAAATCGATGGAACTCTATGTTATGCGGTATCGCTTTTCCATATATAGGTTATGCTTTAACAAAAAGTTCAAAACCGAATCTGGTTAATATGAAGAAGAACAAATAGAAAGAAGATGGCTTTGGGCTGGGTGGTGTTGGCATGCTGAGCAAACTGGCAGGCGCCTGCGCTGTCCAGCCCGCCTGGCCCGCCTGGTTGCCTTCGTAGCCCCGCCCCCGCCCCGCCCCCCCCGCCCCCGCCCCCGCCCCCGCCCAGGCGTGGGCACGTTTGCGCACTGAAGCCCTAGGGGCTCAAAGCCCTGGTAGGAGCCCCTGAAATAAAACCTGAGCAGCCTACATTCCCCTTCCATGTTTGACCTCAGCGTCAGCCATTTAGCATTGCATTAAAAAAACAGAAACAAAATCAGAAAAAAAAAAAAAACCTCATTGACATCCATTGGAACCCTGGATGGTGACCAGGGTTTCCCAGTGGGGACAGGGCGTCCTTGGCAACCAGGACAGCAGTCTCTTTCTACTGCAGGAGAGATGCAGAAACACAGATTCTAACAAGAGCTGCTGGCCTCTTGGCAGATGCTAAATGAGCTTCCTGTGGAGAATCTGTTTCATTTCTGACATAAAAAAATTATCTAATTTAAACCATTTTATAGAACAAAGAATCTAATGAAATACAATCTTATTTCATTCATTTGTATACATTGGTAGGTCTAAAGTGTGGTTCATGGGCTTTGGGGGGAATCCTGGGACCTTTTCCAGGGGGCCACAAGGTTAAGACTATTTTCATAATAGTACTAAGACACTGCTTGTCTTTTTCATTGTCATTGTCCCAAAAGCCTACAGTGCGGTTTTCCAGGAGCTACAGGATGTTTTTTCCACAAAAATGTAAAGCAATGCTGCTCTTCTGGCTAATTTTTTAAATAATATAGTTATTTATCATAGAAACATATTATTACTTAATATATAATGGGTTTAGCCATGGCACATGCCTGTAATCCCAGTAATTTGGGAGGCTGAAGCAAGACGATTGCAAATTCGAGGCCAGTTTGGGCATCTTAGTGAGAACCTGTCTATCTGTCTCAAAATAAAATAAAAAAGGCTGGGGATGCAGTTCAGTGGTAGAGCACCCCTGGATTTAATTCCCAGTAACACACGCATACACATACACACCTGCACACACACAAACTATATATTTAAATATATAAATATACATAGGTGTACACACTATATACTAGGGCCTCAGGCATGCTAGGCAAGCATTCTATCACTGAGCTATTATTCTTTCTTTTTTGGTACCAGGGATTAAACCCTGGGTTGCTTAAACACTGAGCCACATCCCCAAGCCCCATTTTTTAAAAAATATTTTTGGTTTAGAGACAGGATCTCTCTGAGTTGCTTAGCGCCTTGCTAAGTTGCTGAGGCTGGCTTTGAACTGGTGATCCTCCACAAAAGGAAAGGAAAAAGAGATGATTGGTGTAAATCTAGAACCCCAAGATCAGACTTCCTCTCCAGACCTATTTTTCCTTTAGGCCTGTTGCTCCTAGTTTCTGAGACATCTACAAATCTTAGAGTTACTGTGAATTCACTGATTTATGAAAATGGTCTCATTTGATTAAAGCTTACTTGTGTTATTCACCTACGTGGTGTATTTTCAGATTAGATAAAACAAGCAGATGTATTTTTAAAAACCTACAATACAGCCAGGCACAGTGTTACAGCACACACACCTATAATCCTAGAGGCTGGGGAAGCTGAAGCAGGAGGATTGCAAGTTCAAGGTCAGCCTCTGCAAAAAGCGAGGTGCTCAGCGAGACCCTATCTGTAAATAAAATATTAAAAAAGGCTGGGGATGGGGCTCAGTGGTTAAGTGCCTCTGGGTTCAATTCCTAGTAGGAAAAACAAAACAAAACAAAACAAAACCCTACAATATAAGCACATTCCAAATATTATCTAGATACAGACACATCAACCTGAAGATACTGGAGAGGACCGGATCACCCCTAAACATCTTGTGATGTGTGACCAAAGAAATGAATTCACCAGGTTGGTGTCGTTTCCATATACCTTCCCATGCCCAACCCTTTAAAAGAAGAGCCCGGGACCTACAGTGTGAGAAGTTAGCATTCTGCTTTGAGAATGTGTGTCTTCACTTTTTACATTTTTATGAAGTTCTTCCTTCTCTTTGAATTTTTAATCTTTTTTTCTACTGGGGATTGCACCCAGGGGTGCTCTACCAATCAGATACACCCCCAGCCCTTTTTACATTTTATTTTGAGACATGGGTCTCACTAAGTTGCTTAGGGTCTGGCCTTGGACTTTCAATCCTCCTGCCTCAATCTCCAGGGAGCTGTGTTTACAGGCAGGCACCATGGAACTTGGTTTGTGTTGTTTCTTTTCTTTGTGTGGGTTTCAGTCTGAGGTAGACTGTTCACAGGGGAATTGAAATGGTCACCAGTGTCACTAAGTTTATGTCTTCCTTAAACCCTCAGAATCTTGGAGAATTTACTGACTCCCTCCCCTGCTAGTATCCATATCAGTCTTTGTAAAGGGGTGGCCTTCTCTAATCACCTGCTGTCTTCCAGAGAAGTTATTCTGGCCATCTGAGTCACCTCATCCCAGAAGCATGGGATTGACAGTTCCACCCTAGTCATGCACAGTAGGGGAGGGGAAATTTCCCCAAGGAAAGAGTAGATTCTCTGAGTAGCAGAAGGGGTAAAAGATAGGGCTGAACACAAACAGCAGATGTCCACTACAAATGTTTTGGATTTCCTGTTGTAACCCAACACTACCAAAGAAAGTGCTTAAGAGTTTCAAAACATTCCCACCTGATTGGCATCTTATTTTGTTTTTATTTTTAATTTTTTTTTATACTGGGGATTGAACTCAGGGGCACTCGACCACTGAGCCCCATCCCCAGCCCTTTTTTGTATTTTATTTACAGACAGAGTCTCACTGAGTTGCTTAGTGCCTTGCTTTTGCTGAGGCTGGCTTTGAACTCGTGATCCTCCTGCCTCAGTCTCCTGAGCCAGTGAGATTGCAGGTGCGCCACCTTACCTGGCTAACTTGTCCCATCTTTAATCTCTCTCTATGTTTGTTAAGTTTGTATTGTTTTTGGAATTATCTTCCAGCAGGTCACCTAGACCCTGGAACTTAGTGGGTTGTTCCCCCATTTCTGTTGAAGGAATTATTTAATCCTTTAGTATTTTCCAACTTATTTTTGTCTACTGTTTTCAGAAATAGAATGTTGAGGGTTTCAATTAAAATAATATTATTCCTTATTTCTTGTATTTTTGTCAAATTTCTTTTCTTTTTTTTGAGTTTAAATGCACTTTATTTTAGACAACCTACATGACATGTTTTCTTAAAAAAATGCCTCCACTCCAAATAAATCACAATCAAAATAAATGTGCTCAAGATGACATCAGTTCCATTTGTCTTAAGTCCTGGTGTTGTGTGGATGACAAGCACCAGCAGCCAGTTATGATGACAGACGATAGATCCAAAGTAACTGCCAAATTTGTTGACATTTTTCCATTTCTAAACCATCCTTAAAGAAAATCATGTGGAGTCACACCGTCCTCATGGTAATCCAGAAGAATGACCATGCCATCTGGATTCATGTTTTCATCAATAAAGAACTGGTAGATTTTTTTTTTTTTTTTTTGGTACCAGGGATTGAACCCAGGGGCACTCGACCACTGAGCCCCATCCCCAGCCCTATTTTGTATTTTATTTAGAGACAGGGTCTCGCTGAATTGCTTAGTGCCTTGATTTTGCTGAGGCTGGCTTTGAACTTGTGATCCTCCTGCCTCAGCCTCCTGAGCCACTGGGATAACAGGCGTGTGCCACCGCGTCCATCAAGAACTGATAGTTTTTGAAATTAGCAAGCATGTGCTTGATTTGTTCTGCAGTCCCTGTCCTAAAAGGTTTCACCCTCTCTGGTCTCTGTTCTTCAAGTTTGCTTTTGATTGATTTCACGTAATCTTTGGTGTACTTCTTGTATGCTTCTTTTGTGAAGCATGGTTTCCTGCAAGGGATGGTTCATGACAATATCAACACCAGTGAATACTGTGCTTACAATACCTTTGCCCTCAGGTCCTTCAGTGGAGACATTTCCACCAATAAGTGAGTCATCAATGTTACCCTCTGTCCTACTGACCATCTTGCCCTCCACCTCTAGGCAGAGGCCGTCTGCAATCTCCTGGATCTTGTAAATGTTGGAGAGCATCTTATCATAGCTCAGGAGATCCCAGTAGATAATCATGATGGTGATGGGAAGGAGACGGTGGTGGTACTAGTTTAGCAGGAGCTCAAAGCAAGTGCCTCTTTTTTAAAAAAAATATAATTTATTAGTCATTGATGGATATTTATTTATTTATTGGTATGTGGTGCTGAGAACCAAACCCAGTGCCTCACACATGCCAGGCAAGCGCTCTACCACTGAGCCACAACCCCAGCCCCTCTGTCCGTTTTCTTTTATGGTTTTTGTCACAATGGTTTAGTGTTTTTAGTGATTTTCATGATTTTTATATATATATTTGCTTTTTGTTTTAATTTAATATACATCTGACCATTATGTAATGACCTTATTTATTGATTGTACTGCTTTTTGCTTCAACATCTGCTTTATCTGCTACTAAAATAGTAATCCCAGCTTTTCTTCTCTTCACATAGGAATATCCTCTTACACTGCTACTCTGTGGATAATGTTTTGGGTTTGTGTATCTCTTGAAGAAAAAAAAAGTTGATTTTTTAAAATATATATACCAGGGATTGAAACCAGGGGCACTTTATCACTGAACCACATACACAGCCCTTTTTTAAATTTTGAGACAGGGTCTCACTAACTTGCTTAGGGCCTCACTAAGTTCTTGAGGTTGGCCTCAAACTTGCGATCCTCCTACCTCAGCCTCCCAGTTTGCTGGGATTACAGGTGTACACCATCACACCTGGTGAGATTTTGACAGTAAGATGCCTTCTTTGAATAAGTTAGTTCACTTCATTCACATTCACCACTTTAATCAATGAACTTTAACTATATTCTATTTCCTTTTAAGATTATTGAAGTTTTTATTTGTTCATTCTTACAACCTATAGAGTGTATGTAGGTTTTTAAAATACTTCTTTGTTCACCTTTGAATTTATTTATTTTTATGTGGTGCTGAGAATAGGTAACCTTCACTAATCTGTTTTTCTGAATTTTTTCTAACATTTCAATCTACTAGATTTTCACAAGCTGGTTTGTTCCTGCATTTACTTCTGTTATTAGCCTAAGATACTTTGAATTCTTACATGGAGATTTTTTTCTTCCAGTGCTGGGGATGGAACTGAGGACCTGTGTGTGCTAAGCAAATGCTCCATCAACGGACCATATCCTGAGGTCTTAGGTAAGGGAAGCTAAAAGTCTAGTTTTCAAAACTTTATTCTTTGGCTGGAGAGGTGGTACACATCTGTAAGGCCAGCGACTTAGGAGGCTGAGGCAGGAGGATCACAAGTTGTTGAGATCAGCTTCAGCAACTTAGAGAGACGGTGTCTCAAAAAGTATAAAGAACTGGGGACATAGTTCAGTGGTAAAGTGCCCTTGGGTTCAATCTCCAATAGCAAAACAAAACAATAACAAGAAAAACACTTTATTTTTTTTTTCTGTTCCTCTCCATCATCTATGGTTGCTAGATATTGACATTCACCCTGTACCAATTCTTTCTCAAAATATTTACTGGTTTATTTTACCTTTTCTTGTCAAACTTGTTCTTTGTTAATGTTACAATGTACTGAACTCTCACTTGCATCTTGCTGTTGGCAGGCCTCTATTGTCTGGAAAGTTACCTTTGGGTTAAGCCAGATCTTGGAAGAGCTATGTACCTGTGTCCCATCGGGTGGGTATTTGTAGTATGACTTTTATGGGGATTTTCTTTGACATTGTGCCATTTGCCTTTTTCATCATTCTCTCAAAGTGTTAGGTAGAATTTTCCAGAAGTTCTTGAATAGATGGGAGAAGCACGTAGGGAATCCAACGGTCCTCTATTAAGTCAGACATGAAAGAGGTTTGCAAAAATGTAAAATAATGTCATCCTTCTCACTTATTTTTTGACTTGGAAAGTTTTTCATAAAAATGGATTATTTATATCAACATCTAATAGGCATATGCATGATTTTTTTCTCCCCCCTTTTTTTTGTGGTTCTGTGGAACCCAGTGTCTCACACAGGCTAGGCAAGCACTCTACCACTAAGCCACACCTCCCAGCCCTGAATGATATTTTTAAGTAAATGAATGAATATCATATTTTAAAAAATTTCTCAGTTTGAATTTCTAAGACACTAAATATTGATAGATATAACCCCCACAAACAAAAAGCTCATTGGGGTCCTCAATAATTTTTAAGAACGTAAAGGAATTCTGAGACCAAAAATGTGTGGGCACTGTTGATTTACGGTATCATTAGATGGGTTTCCTGTTAATTGCTGCCTGACACAGCATTTCTGAATGACACACAGCAGAATTCTTGAGGGGGGAAGTGACTTTGTTAGACAAACTGATGAGCCATCGTGGTTAGAGAAAGATAGCAGGGCTGGGGGCCTGGGGATGAGACAAGAAGAAAGTTAGACTGCTTTGCCTAAGAAAATAAAATGGAGATTTGAAGTATTTGGGGTGAAAGAGCTAGGGAGAGAATAAAGGAAGTGAAGGAGTAGAAGTCCTCACCCTGTGGCTGGGGAGGGGGTTGAATGGAAGAAGTGCCCAAGGAAGGTTCCTTTCTGGGGACTGAGGATTCTGGGAAAAAGAGTCCTCCTCTCTCTCTCTCTCTCTCTCTCTCTCTCTCTCTCTCTCTCTTCCAGGGATTGAACTCAGGGGCACTCTGACCACTGAGCCACATCCTCCACCTTATTTCGTATTTTATTTACAGACAGGGTCTCACCAACTTGCTTAGCACCTCAATTTTGCTGAGGCTGGCTTTGAATTCGCGATCCTCCTGCCTCAGCCTCCTGAGTTGATTACAGGTGTGCACTACTACGCCCGGCTGCAGGCTCTCTCTTAATTTCAATTCTCCTCAGCATCCTTCTGTGAGATGGTATCATGCTACTGCCTCCAAATTCTCAGTAAACTTCTGTCATCATTCCCACTAGCCTTGATGAGTGAGTTTTGGGGAAACGGAAGAAGGGGTGCTTTATAACATGGTAGGGTTGCAATGAGTGGGGTGGAGAGAAAATAAGAAATGAGATAACAGGCGATTCTGATTGAGCTGGAAAGCAGAAACGAAAGTCACTGGGTAACATGTGAGGTTCTCCTGCCCCATCCCACTATCCCAGGCAAATCTCTGTAGAGCCTAGAAAAGGGTCTAGGGTTTCCCACCACAAGGGGATTTGAACCCAATGTATTTCAAACAGTTGGGTTATTGCAGCTGAGGCCTGAATTGTCAATGCACTGACCAACTATTTCCCAGAGGACTTGGCATTTAATGATTGGAAATTTGCTCAGCATCCTTCTCCTGGTTCCAGAAGATGAGAATCCTTCAACTCTTTACTTCCTGGTGAGGATGTAAAAACCAGGTACAGGGCTGGGGGTGTAGTTCAGTGGCAGAGTGCTTGCTTAGCTGGTGTGAGGCACTGGGTTCAATTCTTAGCACCACATAAAAATAAACCAATAAATAAAGGCATTTTGTCCATCTACAACTACAATTTTTTTTTTTTTTTAAAGCAGGTCCAGGTGTCTTGGGGGTAGGTGTCTTTGTAGAGGAAGTCACATTGATTTTGCAAACATGCTACCCCAGCACTTTATTACACTACTGCAGTCCTCTGGAGTTCTGGCAGGTTTTACCTGCAGGATGGCAAGATTTTTTTTCAGTACTTAAAATTGAACTTGGGGGTCGCACATGCTGGGCAAGTGCTCTAGTGCTCTCCCACTGAGCTACTTTTAATGTTCATTTGGTTTTTTTTATTTGATTTTCTTTGTGTCAACAAAGAAAAAAGATTTCTCCACCATGCTTTCACTTAGATATGGGGGATTTGTACTTATTTAGTTCGTTGTAAAGTCTCCTCGGGAGTTAGTAGTTGGAAACTTTTATAGTTTTCAGGATGAAAGCAGCGATCTGTGTTATGACATCATCCCTGTTAATTACCCCCTTGCAAAAAAATCTGCCTGAACGGAGAAGTGGGTGTGTCCATGTGGGTATTTAACGTGATGATTAAAATAAATTAATGATAGTTTTCACTTCTCTAGCATCATACATCTTAGGATCTTTTTAAAAAGTACTTCCACAAGCTTTAATTAGGAAGAAGTCAAACAGCCCCATTTTAGAAAAGAGGAAAACAAAATGGTCAGAGAAGGATCTTGCTTGGGGTCGGGGGACTTTGGCAGAATAAAGCAATGAGTTCAGAGTTTCTTTTTCCCTTCAACCAAGAATTGCCATTCACAGGTTTTAAATGAGGAAAACAAATTTGTTCACCCCTTGACGCTTTAGACCTCAGAGGCAAAAATTATATATTGTGCATAAGAAAATTATTGCTAAATGGGGGCTGGGCATGTAGCTCAGGGGTAGGGTGCTTGCCCAGTATGTACAAAGTTATGGGTTCCGTGTAAAAAATAAATGATTGCTTATTATAAGCCACCTCCTAAGGTTAGCTAAACAAATGAACAAAAACCAAACAAGAAAACAGTAAATCCTAAGGAATCAAATGGACCATAAAACTCAAGAGTTCTGATTGCCAGTTTCCTGGACATCATGACCCTAGGTAAATGTATGCAGACACAAATGGTGTGACTCTACTTTGTGTACAATCAGAGAAATGAAAAATTGTGCTCCATGTGTGTCTCCATGAGTTGAAATGCATTCTTCTGTCATGTATAACTAATTAGAATAAATAAATAATTAAACAAAACAAAAAACCCCACAGAACCATAATACTATTATCATACCCAACTGAAAAGTTCATACCCAACTGAAAAGTTCATTAATGAGGATCAGTCTACATTTTGTTTCTATTGTTTTAAATTTCTCTAAAAATTGCATTAGTCAATGTCTCTGAAGTCTTTTTTTACTTAAGAAAACTCCCCTCCTCCTTCTCTCCCTCATTCTATTAATTTGTTGGAAAAAACTGGATCATTTGTCTTGTAGAACTTTCCAGTCTATATTTGGCTGATGGTGCTGCTTCCTGGTGTCTTTCAACGTTTCTCCATCTCTTGCATTTCTTTAAATGGTAGTTAGATCTGGAGACTTGACAAGCTTTGGGTTCTTTTTGTTTGGTTTGGCGCTTTGATTTCTATTGCGCTACATCACCTTGGGAGACAGGTGATCTTCCGGTTGTGCCATTTAGGGGTCGTGATAAGACTAAACAACAGGAATCATCATGTCATAGCAACTTAGTGCTTTTTCTCATTCTATTACCTCTGCACCTAGTAGCTGTGATTTTTTTTTAAAAGTATTTATTCATATTTAATGAACCCCTGGAACTCCGTGTGGCTTCAAGCTCCCCCAACACCCTTAATCTTCTCAGCTCTTCTGCTGGAGAATCTGGCCTTCATGATGACGGGCTACTTTGGGAGCTTTCCCATCCCCCAAACTTTGTAGTAACCCAATCGCACCACTTCAGCGATGGCAGCAGCTCCAGTCTAGTGTTGGCAGCATTTCCTCGCATCTGCTCACCGACCGATGTCCACAATTTATCCAGGCTGACAGTTGGGCAGAAGCCCTGGTTCCTCTTTAAGTGATAATGCCTCAGACCAACTTTCCCAAAGTAACCTGGGTGATGTTTGTCCAAGTTAATCCTGTGGCGATACATGCCATCAGCATTACCCCAGCCTCCTGGGTGCTTGCAGACGCCACCATAGTCGCAGCTCAAGTGGCTGACATTGCCCTGAAGTTTCCGGGTCTTCCTCAGTCTGGATCACAGGTCTGCAGTCGCAAAAGGGAAGCCTCAGCCAAGTCTCAAATGCAGGAGCATGTGATTTTATTTTTTGTGGTGCTGGGGACGGAACCTAGGGCCTCATGCTTTTAGGCAAGTGCTGTCTGTACTCCTGACCTACATCCTCAGTCTTTTTTATTTTTTTTGAGACAGGGTCTCACTAAATTGCTGAGGCTGGCCTTGAACTTTTGATCCTCCTGCCTCAGTCTCTGGAGTTGTGGGATCACAGGTGTGCACCCAGCAGACTGATTCTTTTTTTGTGTGGTGGTGGGGGGGTTCAGGGAACTGAACTCAGGGGCACTCGACCACTGAGCAACACCTTCAGCCCTATTTTGTATTGTATTTAGAGACAGGGTCTCACTGAATTGCTTAGTGCCTTGATTTTGCTGAGGCTGGCTTTGAACTCGGGATCCTCCTGCCTCAGCCCCTGAGCTGCTGGGATTACGGGCTTGGGCCACTGAGCCCAGCCCTGTGATTCTTTTTTTTTTTTTTTAACATTTATTTTTTAGTTGTAGGTGGACACAATATCTTTATTTTATTTTTATGTGGTGCTGAGGATCAAACCCAGTGCCTCATGCATGCTAGGCGACTGCTCTACCTCTGAGCTACAACCCCATCCCAGCCTTGTGATTCTTTTATAAAGAAAAACTTCCCCCTTATCAACATTTGGTTGCCCTGAAATACAGTCTATAAAGAAAAGGCAAGAGGCAAGATAAACGCTTGATTCTTCCCCTTAGATAGCACTTTTCAGATTATTGCTTTTCTAACCTTCAAAGTCTACTGATGACAGTTTTTCTTTTTTGTCATTATAAAAATATAAATATAATTTATCTGATGTGCATCAATTCATTAACCACTCTTCTTATCAATGCTTTCCCCACTTTTGGACAGGGCTACCACTCAGCATTCCATTGACCCAAGTATCTTTGATGGCTTGTCTTCTGAAGTAAGGTGTTCAAGGATGGTGGTATAGTTTGTCTTCTCCACATCTGTGATATGCATTGTCAGATGTCCTTAACTTTCCTATGTTCATATATAAATACACAACCAGTGAAACTCCACATCTCGTACAACCACAAGAATGGGTAGTGATATTCCATGTATGTGTGATAGGTCAAAATACATTCTACTGCATATGTCAAAATACATTCTACTGTCATGTATAACTAAAAAGAACAAATAAAAAAAAAGAATTGGGAGATGTCCTAAATTAAGTTACAGACCAGAGAATGGAGGAAGGAAGGAGATAAATGAAGTTTATTTTAACTGACAGCTTACAGCTCAATCAACACAGAAAAAGAAAAGAATACTGCTTCACATTCCTGTCCTGTATGCACTGCATTCTTCTTTTAGAATCAACCGACCAAGAAACAGCAGAAACTTCTGTTTATGGACCAATGTATCCTAGGACTTTGCCTGCTTCACGTAGTCCAGCCTCTATATAGTTTCAGTATATACAATTGGTCTTCCCCAAATTTCATTATGCAACACCCTGGCACCTTAGATCGGAAGACATTTTCCAACTGCCATCTGGCCATGCTGCTGGTGGCTTAGGGAATTTGTCCCAGAACCACTCCTTTCACCTTTTCCTGTCTGTATCACTGCAAATAAACCTTTATTTCATAAACCTCTGAGTCTCAACAATTGCTTTAACCCCTAGAAGCAGGCTTTTCTTCAAGTGGCTTCGGTTCCTTAGGGTGGGGAAATGAACAGAGACCTACTTTGAATGCCACACAAAGAACGATGATTTCAGAAGAGGATCCGAGGAGGTGTGTTTTGGGGCAGCCCCTTTGTTGAGTAGGATGGCCGAAAGAGCCCCTCAAGCAACCCCTCATTTACACGGGATTATCTGCTTTCAGAGCTACACTGCAGAGTCAGGAGATCAGGACACTTGGGAGCCCATCCCCAGGGTGTGACCTTTGGCAAATCAGGCCCCGCCCCGAACCCCCTTGCAGCCCGACCTTCTGCGGCTGCAGGTGGGTGACTAACGTTTCCGGCACAGACTCACCCAGGGACTTTCCCGAGCCTTGGCCCCTGCCCCCACCTCGCCCAGCTGCTGCGGGTGTCGCGGCGGGGGCGGGGAGCGGGCGCCGGCCAGGCGGCCCCACCCCAGCTCCGGCAGCTTGGCGCCCTCTGGCGGCCGCGCTAGGCGGGGCGGGGCTTGGCGGGGGCGGGGCTTGGCGGGGGCGGGGCTTGGGTCTGGCTCTCTGGCCCCGGGGTGGGGCTGGGGCTGGGGCGGTGGTGACCAGCAGAGGCTGCAGAGGTTTCGCAAGGACGTGACCTTAAGGAGAACCCCCGTCCCCCGCTGTGTCACGCGTGGTTGCCAACCGGGGCTAGCGAGCTGAACTAGTTCTCCGAAGCCCGGGGAGGGAGGGCACCAGGGAGGGGCTGGGTCGAAACGTCCGGACTGGTGACTCGCTGTCTATTGCCCCTGCATTACCGTGGCGGCGCGCCCTGCGCCCCCGGGCCTGGAGGGGGGTGCGAGCCTGCACCCTGACTGCATCCTGGTCTGCAATTGAGGTGACGTCATTCCACTGGGAGTCAGCAGAATGAGGTCACTGTCTTCTCCCCCCCCCCCACTCCGATTCCAAGAAACGAGGCCTCTGAGCCCAAGCTGCTCTATCAAGCCCCAAAAGCTGGGCTGGAAGGTGGCAAGTGAAAAGACAGGGGAAATAGGATGGCTTGCAAATAAAGAACAAGGGAGTCACGTGTGTTAGCCACAGAATGGGTTCAGTTAAGGCAGTTTAGGGGTCTCTGGCACAAGAAGGCAGACTGCCCTGCCTCCATCCTGATCTCACGCAGGCAGTGGGGGTAGCCCCCGGGGGTTTGTGTCTGGTTTTGGAGGGCCCCGGAAAAACTAGGAACTAAGAGAAAGGAGGACCACTCCTAGCTCCACCTCCACCTAACTGTCACCCTGAGGAGCAGCCACTTAAATCTTTCTGGGCCTCACTTTCCTCACTGGAAGGGTCTAGATTAGATTATGGAAGGTTTCCAGTCCTCTGTGTGGCTGGGGAACTGAGGTGCCTGTTCTGAGACCATCCAGCAAGTCGGAGAAACAAGGCAGGACCAGGGGCCAAGCTGTCACTCCAGCTCTCTCACTGTAACTCTCACAAATTCTCACACAGGTTTCTGTTCTCTTCGCTAATCCTTTGAGCCTTTGAGCATCTCTGCCTGTAGGCCAAACGCGGGTTTGCCCCTATTGTTTGGGGGATCTGGGAAGGAGGACACATGGGGGACCACATGCCATAAGTCTGCATATTTAAAAGTGATGAATCAAGCTCACGAATGGTTCAATGAAATGTGTTCTATCCTCCTATCTTGACATATATACCTTGTAACAATTCAGAAGGCCAAGTTTAAGTTTGGAATTCTTGTATTCATCAGCACTCGGGGATGGAAGGTGTAGGCACAGACTGGCCCCAGCTAAGGATGTGCTGTGGCTTCCTTCTCTTCTAAGACTGGGTCCAGCCCACAGCACCCCACAAGTCCAAGCTACATCTCTGTAAACAGCTGCCACTTAACAGGTGTACCTCGGTGACACAATCTACCTTCAGGAGAATAGACCATGAGAAGTGGGTTCAGACCCTGTTGAGTGGAGAATTCTGAGGTCCCAGGTGAAAGCACATGAAGAGAATAGAAGAAGAAAATGGTGGGAGACCTCATGGGCGGCCATGCTTTATTCAACACCGCAGGGGCATGTTTTTGGTGGTAATGGTGGTGGCCCACCACGAGGGTCTGGGTTTTATAGCAGAACCAGGATATGGGGGGAGTTAGTGACTTTGACAACCCTTTTGACAGCCAGGTGACTGGGCCAGGTCATAGGAGGAATTTTGGTGGCAGGATCATTTGGGGGGGGGTACAGGGATGTAAGTTCCCTTTGGGCTTATTGTTCATATCCTTCACCAGGTACCTAGAACATGGTTGTGGGTGAGGACATTCCTTGGCTCCTTGCCCCCTGTCTTCTTCCCTCTTGCCCCGGCTGAAGGTGGTACTGGCCAGGTTTGTCGGGGTGCAGACTGGCAGGTTTGTGGGGGTGCAGATTTGGATCGGCACAGCCTCTTCACTGAGGCCATCCATCCAAACACCACGAGCTGCTAGGCAGACGGAAGGTGAGGAGGAGGGAGAGGTGGGAGTGCTTATGCTAAGTCTCCCAGGAAGGCTGAAGTGTCTGCCAATTGTGATCCCAATGCAGAAAGGCTGGAGGGTGAATTACTGTCTTCCAAATAGGCAAAGATTCCAGTGGCCACAGGCTGTGGACCCTGAGGACCAGTCTCCCATATCAGACTAGGATGAGACCCTTCAACTCCTCCTGGAGCAGGTCCCCAGCAGCACAAGGCTGTATACCTGTCCCCGCACCATGTCACCTTGATAAGCAGCCCTTCTTTACCAGTTCCAAGGTGGGGAAGCTTAGCTACTCAAAGCTTTCAGAAGGCATTGTGCCCCTCCCCCACCCCCATCACCTTGTTGGCTGTAAGAGATGATATTGAAAAGAAATTTTCTTCCTTTCTACCCCCTGCCCTTCTTTATTTTGCACTGAGCATTGAACCCAGGGGTGCTTTATCCCTGAGCTAAATCCCCATCCCTTTTTGTTTATTATTTGAAGACAGGGTCTCACTTTGTTGCCCAGTCTGTCTTCAAACTTGCAATCCTCCTGCCTCAGCCTCCTGAGTCACTGGGATTGTAGGGGTGTGCCACCATGCTTGGCTGCAAACACATTTTCTTTAGGATAGTGCATCTACAGCATTTTGCCTGGTAGCCAGAGACTGCTGGGAAATGGACGGGCCCTCATCTCCTCTGGGAGCAGCCCTCCATCAATGGGATTGGTGGGTATGTGCCCAGGCTCCTGGCCCCACAGTTGAGAGGACTCAGATGTGCGTTTGGCAGGATAAAGCATTTTGCTTTGTTTCATTCAGTATCAGGCTAAATATACTTGCACCGTGTGCGCCTGCGCAGTGGTTTTGTCCCCTTGTGCTGTGTGTATGCATATGAAGTGGGGGTTGGGGGCAAAGAAATAGAATCTGATTTGGACAAATATATGAAAAATGCTCAACATCTCTAGCAATTAGGGAAATGTAAACCAAAACTACTATAAGATTCCATCTCACTCTAGTCAGAATGGCAATTATCAAGAATATGAGTAACAATACATGTTGGTGAGGATGTGAGGAAAAAAGGTTCACTTGTACACTGCTGGTGGAACTGCAAATTGGTGCAAGGAGTCTGGAAAGCAGTATGGAGATCCCTCAGAAAACTTGGAATGGAACCACCATTTGACCCAGTTATCCCACTCCTCGGCATATACGCAAAGGACTTAAAATCAGCATACTATAGTGATGCAGCCACATCCATGTTTAGCAGCTCAATTCACAATAGCTAGGCTATCGCACCAGCCTAGGTGCCCTTCAACAGAGGAATGGATAAAGAAAATGGGGTACATATACCCAATGGAATATTACTTGGCCATAAAGAAGGAGAAATTATGGCATTTCCTAGTAAATGGATGGAACTGGAGACTATTATACAAAGTAAAATAAGCCAGTCCCCAAAAGCCAAAGGACAAATGTTCTCCCTGATATACAGATGCTAACTCACAATAAGTGGGGGTGAGGAAGGAAGAATAGAGGTCCATTGGATTAGACAAAGGGGAATGAAGAGAAGGGAGGTGGATGGGAATAGGAAAGACAGTAGAATGAATGGGACAGAACTCTCCTCTGTTCATATATGAATACACGACCAGTGAAACTCCACATCATGCACAACCACAAGATTGGGAAGTGATACTCCATGTATGTGTGACAGGTCAAAATACACTCTACTGTCTTGTATATCTAAAAGGAGCAAATTAAAAAAAAAAAAAAAAAGAATCTGGTTGGTATCTGAGCTCCTTCTGAGTGCCCACAGAGGACACCTGAGCATCTGAACCCAAAGGAGGAATTTTGTCTTTTCCTTTAATTAGAAGCCCCTTCCTGGCTGTCCCCCTCTGACAGAGCTTTTCTAGATGCCCTGTAAAGACAGAGATGTGTCCTGGGTCACCTCTGCTTCACATGCTCACTTAGTACCCCTCCCCTCTCCTCTTGTCCCTTCTATGTGCTACTAAATGCATCATGACCTGGAGCTAGCATGGCTGCAAACCCACCCCAGGAGCCCCAGAGTGGCTGAAGGCCTTTCTGTCTTTTTCTATCTCAATAGGGTCTTGCCAGAAGTTTCTCCTTGGGGACATGTCGGTCAATTGCAATAAGAAAGTAATAGTCCCTGTCCCTTTGCCCTGCCCCCCCCCACCCCGTTTTTTGTTTTTTTGTTTTTTTTTTGGAGTAAGTTTTGACTTCGAGGTCTCTGACCCCTGCTGAGCAGGTGGAAGGGAGTTGTCCTTTGTCCTCTGGGTTGTCTGATGAGTTTCTTTGCTAACATTCCAGTTGGGAAAAATAGTTGATTCCACAGGTGGAGAAGGTCTTCCTTGGTGAGATCCTGGTGCCAGAGTGAGGTAGATGGAAGAAAGAGGGGGAAGAAGAGGAAGAGGAGGAAAGGAGACAAAAGAAGGACAAGGGAATGTAATTTTAGTTTAAGGTTCGGTATATCATTCTAGGATGGTCACCCTCAAATTTCTGGGAAATCTGTAAATCTTTTTTTTTTTTTTGGTACTGGGAATTGAACCCAGGGGCACTTAACCACTGAGCCACATCCCCAGCCCTTTTTATTTTTATTTTGAGAACAGGTCTTGCTAAGTTGCTAATTGCTGAGGCTGGCTTTGAATTCACGATCCTCCTGCCTCAGCCTTCTCAGCTGCTGGGATTATAGGTGTGTGCCACCACGCCTGGCTGTAAATCTTAAAGTGACTGCAAATTTACTCATTTATGATAATTACCTTGTGCATTGTTAATTATCGTATGCAATAAATAGATCTAAGCAAAGAGAGCTGCAATATTATAAGACATCTATAACTTAGGGATTTTCCAATATCATTTGCTGATCAGATAATGAAGACCTTATCTGCCTAAGATGATCATAAGACCCTCTTATGATCACCAGACTGACGCCATCCCCACATACCTTCCCATTCCTATCCCTCACCAAGTTTCCTTTAAAAGAAGAGCCAGAGAGCCAGGCGCAGTGGCGCCTGCCTGTGATCCCAGTAGCTTGGGAGGCTGAGGCAGGAGGATCTCAACTTCAAAGCCAGCCTCAGCAACTTAGTGAGGCCCTAAGTAACTCAGCGAGACCCTGTCTCTAAATAAAATATAAAAAAGGGCTAGGGATGGGGCTCAGTGGTTAAGCACCCCTGGGTTCAATCCCTGGTATCATAAAATAAACAAACAAAAACACACAAAAGAAGAGCCCAAGAACTCTCTAAACTTCTCTTACTCTCAAGATGGCCCACATTGTCCCTTGAAAGTATATACCTTGCTTTACCTCAAAGCATCTCTCTCTTGAGATAGCTTGTATTCTTCCTTCAATATGTGTGTGCTTTCTTAAATTAATCTCCATCTGTGTCTCTCACTGATGTGTCCTGAAATTCTTTTCTGTCATTACCCCAAGGACCGCACTTGTCCTGAGTCAAGCATGCACCATCTCTGGGAACTCCTCAGACCATCTTCCAGGGACAAGAACAACAGGTCTATGGATCTGGAGAGGGTTGAAGGTAACATGGGCCCAATAAGCTTGAACAAGGACAAGGGTTTTAGATGCAGACAGGCTCACTCTTATACCATGTTTCAGCTTTCAGCCTGCTGTAGTGCGAGTGGGGGATTCATTAGGCCAAGGTTTGGAATGAAGGTACAAGGACAGATCCAATACTGGTGGTCACAAAGAAAGTGCTGTCCACCACTCCCATCAAAGCAAGCTGAGCTCACCATGGGGATAAGGGCTTCATTTGGGAGGCTAAGGCAGGAAGATGTCCTTCACCACATCCCAACCTCATCCCCATCACTGTTTCTTTTCCAGCAGAGGTTAGACCCATTCAGCCACATTTGGGCTTTTAAGGCCCCAAAGGAAGACACCAAAAATTCCCCTGGCCACAGTGGCCTTGGATGTCTCAATTCACACCCAGGGCCCTTGCTGTGGGAGGGGAACTAACTGCAGACTTCCTGTTGCAAGGCCAGCCAGGCGGAAGTTGGCAGGTTGTCATGGATACCTGGGAGCTTGGTACTAGCAGAGAGCAGAGGGTTCTAGCCCTCTGCAGGCCTGGTGGATCTGCTGGGACCTCAGGAATGTAGAGCACCTGAACTAGTAGCAGCAGGGCCAGAGAAACAGGTCTCCCTGCCTGGATCAGACTAGACCCCGTCCACTGCTCCCCTCAGCAGGGCTTTCCAAACCTTAAAGACAGAGGATCCGGCCGGGTATGGTGGTGAACGCCTGTAATCCCAGTTACTTGGGGAAGCTGAATATTGGATACGGAAAATGAAAAACCCCAAAATAGCATGGCCTGGGAAAGGGAATGAAAAAGAAAGCCATACATTGATAGCTGTCGTCTCTTTCAAGATAAATCCTTCCCAGATGCTGGCCACAGGCTGGGAGAAAGTGTTTCATCAAACCTAGAATGATAGTCTCTAGGAAACACTAATATCTTCCAAAATAAACCCTCTCCGGGTGCTGGCCACCGCCCCCCAACCCCAAAACTCAAATTCCTGAATGCCCAGACTGACACGCTCACTCAGTCACCCACAACCTATATAAGCCCAGTCCCCTCCTTTGTTCAGTGGCTCATTTTCCACCGGGAAAGTGGGTCCATTCCCTTGGTGTAGTCTTGTTCCTGAATAAAAGGCTGAAATGATCCATGAAATTTGCACCCGGCCCGGTCTCTTTGCACTAATACTGAGGCAGGAGGATCACAAGTTCGAGGCCAGCCTCAGCTATTTAGTGAGGCCTTAAAGAACTTAATGAGAGCTTGCTGGGAGTGTGGTTCAGTGGTTTAAGGCCCTGGGTTCAATCCCCAGTACAAAAAAAAAAAAAAAAGGCCTAGGAACCACCCCACCCCCATCTTGTTAAAATGCAAATGTTGGGTCAAGAGGTCTAGGTTGGGAGTGGGGGGTGCCCAGAGATTCTGCATTCCTAACGAGCTCCAAGGTGCTTTTTCTGAAACGGTTGTTTCTGAGAGCATTTCACAGGACACAGAGCAGCCAGGGCTTTAATCCAGTCCCGTGGGTTTGAGAAACCTCAGGTGGATTCTGAACACCCTTCCTGGACCTGCTGTTTTAGGTCGAGGCTGTGAGCTTCAGTCCCAAAACGGGGCCTCCAGCCTTACTGGAGTGGAAGGACCCACCCACACCCTGGTCTGTTTTGGAATTACCCACCATCCACCACTCCAAGCAAAGGCAATCAGCAGCCTGCATTTCGGGAAAACATCATGATTTTAAAGTGCCCTGTCCTTTCTCCAAGTTATATAACGTGTCCTTATTGAAAATGCTGATAATGCTATTTGGGTGGCATGAAGCCAATTTCTGGCTGCATATAGTTGGTGGCTGGGGCTGGGATCGGGGAAGGGGGCAGGGTCTGGGGAAGGTTTAAGGAGAGAAAGGGGCCAGGCAGATGGAGAGGGCAGTAGGGCCAGGGGTGGCCAAGGCCTGGGGATAAAGCCGATTGGTGTGTCAGCAAAATCTGTCAGTGGCTTTGGTGATTCGAAAGGCAGACACGTTCTTTCATCTCTGTTAATCCTCATCTGATACAGAGGATTTTCCTGCCATTAAATCTGGAGAAAGAAAACTAAGCACTGAAACCCGGAGAAGCAACGACTCCTCTTTGCTTTCTGATCACCCCCCACCCCCAGCCTTTCTTTCTCGGTGGGATCATCTTTTATCATCTGATTTGGGAGATGGAGGGGCTGGGGCAGCCCAGGGGCCCCTTGGAGGTGCAGGACCAGGCAGACCCCCAGGACGGTAAGCAGAATTTGGAAACTGTTCCCAGAGGCTTCTTTGCAAGGGTTTTCCTCTGCATCCATTTTCTTGCTGGGTTGTGGGTGAGACCATTTGAGTCACTGTCAGGGTCTTCGCCTGGTGAAGGATTTCCGAATAGATCCAGGCTGAACTTTTTTTGGCGGGGGAAGCTTCTGATTGGTTGTTGGCTTCTCTGAACCCAACACCAGGGTCATTGGGGGGGGGAAGGCGGAAATGAACGTGAAATGGGGGACAACGTAGGACATTTTGTGGAGATGGTGGTGGCAATGAGGGTCTCCAGGGATCTCTCCTAGGCACCAGGTGACCTGCGCTTGCTTTCTCTCTTCAGGCAGGGATCCCACAGCTGGGTGGTTGTAAGCCACCAGGTGTGTAAAAGGGATGCTGGTCCTGCTTCTGCATGGTGAGTGTCGCTGCCAGTGTGGGCAGGAGCTGGAAGTCACAGGATCTTCTACCCAAAGAGTTCAGTTTTCAAGCGGCTTCCATGATCTGGACATCCATGATCAGATTTCACAGCGGGTGTGACTGTGGGGGAGGGGCTGGGGAATGAGAGTCAACAGCAGGGGGGACCCCGCCCCCACCCCACCCCACCCCACCCCCAGCCCAGCCAAATATATGAAATAGTCTCCTCGGTGATTTTCTTATCCTAATCTCAGATATAAATTCATTAATGTTATAACCCCAACTATAGTGGTTTTCTAATCATGTTATTTTAAGCTCATTTAGTTAAAACCCCAAATCCCTTAAAGAAACCATCTTCCTAAAGGAGAAAGAAAAAAAAAAAAAGAAAGATGTTGGAATTGTGGGCCTTTAGGGAATTAGAGATGCTTACATTTTTTTCCAGTTTTTTTTTTTTTTTTTTGTCCTGTTGCTGTACGTATTTTAATATCCCAAGAAGGGCTGGGGGTGTGACTCGGTGGCAGAGCGCTTGCTCAATGCGCATGCTCCACGCGCATGCTCCAGGCCCTGGCTTCCATCCCTCACTACAAAAAAACAAAACCAAAAACAAAAACAAAAAACAGATCAAGAAGATTCATCATAAAGTATTTTTCCCAACTCTGGTTGCTCGAATCTGACTGAGATAGCCCAAGGAAAAATCTGTTAAGTTCTTCAGAAATAAATGATTTGACTCACAGAATCATTTTTTCTGACCTTTGGGGTGAATTTAATTATTTGAGGTATGATGATGTATGTAATAGATCTCTGTATGCGGTACTAGGAGAGAACATTTTACCAGATCATTCTCAAACAATAGTGATAGAATTTTCTTACTCTTGATTTCACCTTTTCAAAAAGTAGAACTTGCTCTATTGAATCAAACAGATATACAATGTACCTTCAGTCGGTTCAATTCTATGAGGGATATGATCATCTGATCTTTATCCTTGAGAAAATTACCTTCCTTCATGGGAGATCCAATAAATAAATGAGAAAAAAATTGGAACGAGACATAGGGAACATTATGATAAATAAGATACAACTTCCTACCTCAAGGAGCCTCCAAAGGACAGGAGTTGACATTTATATAATTGCCAGCAGCCAGCTTCTTGCCATTTCTCCTACCTAGAAAGGACATGAAGTTTGATTGACTCATGGGGACAGAATGTTTCCTTCTGAGAGCCAGTGTTATTATTTAAATGTGCACCCAAAGCTCTGCTGTCCTCGCAGACTGCAGATAGTTCAGAGCCTACATACTGCAAAACGGGTACCATCCTTGCTACAGAAACCTGAAACACATCCAGACTTTTTGTGACAAGTTGGAGGACTCAGTGGTGACATCATCTGCTAACAATAGTTGCACTTAAAATTAATGACCGTCTCCACATCCCCTGGTGCTTTCATTTAAAACACACTCTAGCAGCACAGAGAATATTTCTCTGACGACCATGAGTCACAAGCAATAGGGACAACATGTTCCTGAGACTTGGGCTCGGATACCGCTGTCTCCTTGGTTAAAAAAATGACAAGACCTTGGAGAAATCAGAAGTGGCTCACAGGGGAAATTTGGGGCAAGATTGGAACCGAATTTCTCCTTCTGAGGACATACAGTTCTCCTAGAAGTGGGTCTTCTCTTGGAAGATTAGGTGTCCCCTTCTGCCCCCTATGTCACCCCCTCCCAAGTCTTCCTCTTGTTCATACTATAACATGCAAATTTCACAAATTGTTTTACAGGTCCCTCACATCTGGCTTGCTCTATACTGAGTCTTTAAAGAGGGTCAGGGTTTGTGTTTTGACTACCCCCCTGTCTTGGAGTAAAACATTATAAGTGCTTTATAAGGGTTTGTTGGTTGAATGGATTAAGATACCCAGATTATAACCTTTACTCAGCCTGAGAGACTAAGTCATACTAGGTATTAGGATTCTTCTGAGAGGGTAAAACTTGCATTGTTTTTTGAGGTGCTGGGGATGAAATCCAGGGGTGCACTACCACTGAGCCACAGCCCCAGTCTTTTTAAAAATTGTTTAGGTTTTGAGACACAGTCTCCCTAATTGCCCAGGCTGGCCTTGAACTTGTGATCCTCCTGCTTTAGCCTCCTGAGTTGGGATTATAGGTGTGCACCACCACACCTGGGTGGAAATGTTCCAAATCTCGATTGGGATAGTTATGCATATACATTTGTGGTTTTTTTTATATTTATTTTTTAGTTTTAGGTGGACAGAATATCTTTATTTTATTTTTATATAGTGCTGAGAATCGAACCCAGTGCCTCATGCATGCTAGGCAAGCGGGATACCACTTGAGCCACATCCCCAGTCCTGCATATACATTTGTTATACTTACTGAACTGACCACTAAAGTTGGTACATTGTATTATGAGTAAATTATACCTCGATTAGATTTAAAATAAGAATGGCTGTAGGAAGAGAATGACTGTACTGCAAGTGGAATAAATTCCTCACTATCAAGAGTCAGGTACTGGGGCTGGGGTTGTGGCTCAGTGGTAGAGTGCTTGCCTAGCATGCTCGAGGCACTGGGTTCAATCCTCACCACCACATAAATGTAAAATAAAGATATTGTGTCCACCTAAAAGTTAAGAATAAATATTTAAAAAAAAAGAGGTACTGTGGCATGGTGAGCAATATGCATGCGAGATTCACCAATGTCATTGTACAGACCAGTAATTCCTACTTTTTGACTGCCTAGTAGTAGTCCATCTTATAGATGTGCTTGTTTATCTATTCCCCTATTATTGGACATTTAGGTTACTTCCAGTTAGGGGTATGTCTTAGTCTGTTTTCTGTTGCTATCACAAAATACCTGAGGTTGGTTTTTTTTTTTTTAAAGGCAGTTTATTTAGCTTATCGTTCTGGAGGTTCAGGAGCATGATAACAACACCTGCTCAGTTCTGGTGGGGGCCTCATGATAGAAGTATGTGTGAGGGGAAGAGACTACATGGCAAGACAGGAACCAAGAAGGATTCAGGGGAGGTACCCGGCTCACTTATAACTACCAGCTCTTGTAGGACTTCCTGAGAGATTGAGAACTCCATTAATGCCTCCCAAGGGCTGTGCTTTAATGACCTAATTATCTTCTAGTAGGCTCCACCCTTTAAAGGTGCACTACCTCTTAATACCTCCACACTGAGGACCAGGCCTTAGTAGATGAACCTTTGTGGGCTGCGTTCCAATAACCAGACCACAGCAGGAGAATTACCAGTATTTCATCCTGGAGGCCTTTCTAGGGTCTTGTCTACTTCTCAGAAGGGACAGATCTTTACCTTGAAATTTCCAAAGGCCTTTGAGGCCCTCAGCAGACCACCTCTCCAGAGATAGATATCTCCATCCTTCAGGACTCAGCCACAAAACTGCAGCTTGAATTGGTGAATTTTTTTTTTCTTGTCCCAGAACATACCTGCAGGGTGTGGGAAGCCAGTTCTGGGGTCAGGTGAGGCCAGAGGCCATGGTATGGCCTTCCCCACTGCATTTCTGTTTCCCTCATCCAGTTTTGTTTTGAAAACCCAGCACTGAGTCTTGGCCTGAGGAGCAACTGGGGTAGCCTTTGCCAAGAGTGGGAAGGGAAGGATTTCTAGAGCCAAAGTGGCTGAAAAGATTTTGCTGAAACCAGAAAATTGATCATATTTTCCCATGCTATTTTGGTTTCATGAGGCACAAGTTCTTTTAAAACAATGAGAATAAAGAAACATTCCAAACTCACTCTGTGGTTGGAAACTCCATGAGTAACCCTTCTAGCAAACCTCGAGGGGCAAAAACACATATTTGCAAAGCTAAGGGCCTCCTGAGAGAAACTTAGCTGGTCTGCATTAATATATCATTCTTTGGGGGTATCTGAGTCCAGCCATTGCTGCCTCCTTGCAGCTGGGGGCTGGCCTGTGCAGGTCACCAGGACACAAATGCAGGGCTCATTACAGGTGTTTGCCCAGATGCAGGGAAAGCTTAACTTTTCTTCCTCCGCCCCCCTCTCTTTCTTTCTTTTTTAAATAGAAGTAAACCCAGCATGGTGGAGCATGCCTGTAATCCCAGCAACTCGGGAGGCTAAGGCAGGAGGATCACAAGTTTGAGGCCAGCCTCAGCAATTTAGCAAGGTCCTAAGCAACTCAGTGAGACCTGTCTCAAAAATTTTAAAAAGTAATAATAATAAAAAAGGGCTGGGGATGTAGCTCAGTAGTAAAGCACCCTGGGTTCAATCCTCAGAAACAGAACAAAATAAAATAGAGGTCAAATCCACATAAAATTTACCATTAACCATTTTAATTTTTATTTCATTTTTTGGTACTGGGGATTGAGAACCCAGGGGCACTTTACCACTGAACCACATTTCCAGCCTTTTAAATATTTCACTTAGAGACAAGTTCTCACTAAGTTGCTTAGGGCCTCACCAAATTGCTGAGGCTGGACTCCAACTTGTGATCCTCCTGCTTTAGCCTCCTGAACCACTGGGATTACAAGTGTGCAGGCTATCATTAGCCATTTTAAAGTGCACAATTCAGTGACATTTAGCATGTATACAGTGTTGTGTAACCATCACCTCTATCTAGTTCTAAGACCTTTTTCATGTTCCCAAAAGGCAACTTGTATCTGTCTATTATCCAACAGTCACTCTGTTCTCTCTACTCAGCCCCTGGTGACCACTAATTGCTTTCTGCCTTTATGGATTTACCTGTTCTGGACATTTCCCATAAATGGAACCATAATGTGTGGCCTTGTATAATTGTCTTATTTTACTCAGCATTAATGAGTTTGAGGTTCATCTTTCTCCACATCATAGCATGTGTCAGTTCTTTGTTCTTTTTAAAGGCTGAATAATATTTCATTGTATGGCATACCACATATATTTATCCATTCATTCATTCATTTGTGGACATTTGTTGTTTCTACCTTTTGGCCCTTATAACTAGTGCTCATACAGTCATGTCTGTTAGATCACCTGCTTCCAATTCCTGTAGAATTGGAATAACTAGGAGGTAAACTGCTAGGTCATATGGTCACTCTGTTACACCTTGTAAAATTTTATACACACACAGGAACCCTTGGCCTACCTAGGCTCTTGGTTTTTGACTTTGCTCACATTTTGACTTTTAACATTGGAATCATCTGCGAAGCTTTAAAAATACTAATGCCTGGTACCACCCGGAAGATCCTGATGTGATTAGCCTGGAACCATTCTAGTTCCTTCTTTGCGGTAATAACTTCAATATTCTGACACCTGGCATCTTTGTCCATTGCTGTGACAAAGTTTCCGAGACAATTTATGAGGAAGAAAAGTTTATTTTGTTTGGTTCACGGTTTTAGAGGTTTCAGTCCATGATTGGTTTGCTCCATTTCTTTTGGGCCTGTGGCGAGGCAGAAGACTTTGGTAAGGAGCACGTGATAGAGCAAGGCTGCTTATATCATGGTGTCTGGGAAGCAAATAGAGAGAGAGAGAGGGGGCCAGGATCCCTACATTCCCTCCAAGGCTACACTCCATCATTCAGAAAGATAAGAAGCCAGCATTTATCAAGCACGTTTTCAATTATACAGAACAAGTCCTGGCTCCAGTCTGTGTCTCCCTCTCCTCAGGCTTACTTTACTTTGTCAGAAATTGTAGTCCAATTTCCTCTAGTTTTTGTTTCTGTTGAATAAAGTTGGTTCATACTCTGCAAAGGACCTTGCCCTGATACATATTTCCCCTGACCCATCTTGGGAAGTCACCATTCACTCTGTACACACCGTTGTGCCTTCTTTTAGAAAAATAATGGTAAAGATAGTCACAGGACATGAATTGTCAGGAATTGGCCTGAGTAAGGAAAGTCAAGGTCCACTGGTAGTTACATACACATTTTAACAGTGTTGTGCAACAGTTATCTATTACTGTGAAATAAACTCCAAAATGGTAGATGTGGTGGTGCACACCTGTAATCCCAGCAGTTTGGGAGGCTGAGGCAGGAGGATCTCGAGTTCAAAGCCAGCCTCAGCAACTTAGTGAGGCTCTTAAGCAACTCAGTGAGACCTTGTCTCTAAATAAAATATAAAAAGGGCTGGGGATGCAGCTCAGTGCTTGAGTATCGCTGGGTTCAATCCCCAGTACCAAAAAGAAAGAAAGATATAGATAAAACTAAACTCTAAAATGATGTGGCCTAAAATAATGTTTTGTTATTTTCCAGGATTCTGTGCTTTGACTATGTGTTAGTCAACTTTTTGTCGCTATGACAAAATACTGAGATAAGCAACTTAAAAGGAGCAAAGATTTACTTTGGCTCATGCTTTTAGAGGTTTCACTCCAGGAATTGCTGGCTCTGTTGTTTTTTGGTCTATGGCAAGGCCCACCATCATGGTAGGGAGCTTTTGGTAGAGCAAAACACCTCACCTCATGGCAGCAGGGAAGCGAAAAGAGAGAGGAAGGCCTGGTCCACATCTCCAATGTCCCCTTAAAGGGAATGCCCCCAGTGCTACCCTTCCAACCATGCTCTATCTCTTAAAGGTTTTTACCACCTCCCCAAAGTGCCAGAGGCAACATATGAGCCTTTCAGGGACATTTTAAGATCTAAACCATAACAGTTGGTGTGTTGCTTTCTACTCTGGGACAGATTTCCACTTGGTCCTTGAAGGATTTGTCCCTTGATGAGGCTTAATCCTGTGATGAGTGGCTCATGGAGCCCACTTTGAGCTTGAGCCAGAGCTTTCACAGCTGTCTCAAGCAGCATGGTGCCTGTGTTCCCCATAGCTGTCCACACCTTCCAGATGAACAAACCCAGAGACAGAGGTCATCTGAGGTTAAAAAAAAAAAAAAAACAAGCTGTATGAGAGAGCAGGGGTGAGAATAAGTATCCTTAGGGTTTCTGAGAGGGCTCTGGCATGCCCTCAGGCTAAGTGTTTCCAGACCGAATGTTCTGGAAAGCCTGCACATGAACCCTGGAGCTATAACAACTTTTGGCTGAGCAGGGACAGTCCTGAGCCCAGGCCCATCCTGCATTTCTCATCTTCCTGTCCTTATTCCTCAGATTGGAAATAAGGGCCTTCATGTCTTCTGTGACTTCCAGATGAATCCTTCCCCAAAATACCAGTGTGAGAAGAGAATTTGCTAAGCAACTGCCAAATGAGTTGACTTTCTCTTCTCACAAACTGTAATCTTTATTTTAATTTGATAAATGTGTTTCTGGCCAAGGTATTCCCGTGGAACTCAGCTCTGGATGGCCAAGGAGATTTGTTTCTGGAACGGTTACTGCTGATGCTGGGAGAGACCACTTTTCATTTGGATTTGGAAAAAGAAGGGTTGTGCTAAACAATTTTTGATTTACTGTTGTTATTTCCTGACAGCGAATGGCAAGGACTTTCCTTTTGGTTGAGGGGTGCTGCCTGGCCCTGAATTTGAGTCATTTGCTCTTGGCAAGGTGAAGAGTTTACCTGGTTTTTCAGGGGAAGGAAGGAGGGGGCCACAAGGAGGGAGATGGAACTAGAGAGAAATGTAGGGAACTTGTTGTGTTCGTCAGCTTTTCATTGCTGTGACAATTTATAAGGAGAAAAGGTTTAATTTGGTTTCCCAGAGGTTACAGTTCAGGGTCACTCAACACTCATGACGGGAACATATGTAGAGGAGAACTGTACCTCACGGTGGCGGAGAAGCAAAGAGAGTGAGAGGAAGGGGATCAGATCACAATATCCCCTTCAAAGGGACCCCCCCAAGACCCAACTTCCTCCAATTAGGTCTCACCTTTTAAAAGTTTCAGTATCTTTCAATAGCATCACAGGCTGGTGACCGAGCTTTTAGCACATGGGACTTTGGCCTGTATTTCAGATCCAAACTCTAGCACCTGTCTCAGGCTCTTGCTCAAGAATATTATTGCAAACCATAGAACCTACTCTAGGTCATTGAAGCCGCCAGGAGCATTCCTATATCAGGAGGTGGGCAACTCCAAAAGACCCTACTGCCCTTGCCACTTGGTGGGTACACCCAAAACCCCATGAGAATCATGTTTATGTGCTAGGTGCCAGAAATTTCCACCATGCAAGCCTGAAAGCCAGACACCTCTTCTGCCATTCTGTCCAAAGAATGGTTTCTGCCTGGTGTCTACTTCGTAATCCAACTCTTGCTGAGTGTCTTCTTGACAAAGCTAGGTCACATGCTTAGGAAAGAGAGTTTCTGTCTTCTATTTTTTTTTTTTTTGTACTAGGGATTGAACCCAGGGGTTCTTAACCTCTGAGCCACATCCTCATCCCCCTTTTTATTCTTATTTTATTTTATTTTAAAAAAATATTATTTTGGTACTGGGGATTAAACTCAGGGGCACTCGACTACTGAGCCACATCCCCAACCCTATTCTGTTGTTTTATTTAGAAACAGGGTCTCACTGAGTTGCTTAGTGCCTCTCCTTGCTGAGGCTGGCTTTGAACTCGAGATCCTCCTGCCTCAGCCTCCTGAGCCGCTGGGGATTACAGGTGTATACCACTGTGCCCTTGTCTGGCTTCTGTCTTAAGGTAGCATTTGTAACAAAGGAAATTACCTAAATGTACAAATTGTGCTTAAAACAGGTCCCCTTTTCCAGTGTCCAATGTCCACTACAATTTGAAATGGTCTGGTTGCAGAAAGGAATAGAAATTCACTCATGCATACAGATGGTTTGAGTGGATTTCCAAAATAGGAACAGGGAAATGTCACCGAAACAGCTCTCGCTGGGCTTCATGAGGTCCATCTCTGTGATTCTCATGTCAGAGCTATTGCTCTCTTTGCACATGCTATGGACTGAATTTTGGTGCCCCCCACACTCAATTCATTGGTTAAAACCAACCCCCTCAGTGTGAAGTATCAGGAGGTGGGGCTTTTGGGAAGTGATAATTCATAAGGATGGAGCCCTGATGATTGTGATTGTTGCTGTTATAAAAGAGTCCTTAGATAGGTCCCCTGCCCCTTCTGACAAGTGAGGACATAACAAGATGGCTGTATATGAACCAGGAAGTGAGCCCTCACCAGACACTGAATCTGCCTTGTTCTTGGACTTCCCAGCCTCTAGAGCTGTAAGAAACAAGTTTCTGTTGTTTATAAGCTCCCAGTTGATGGTATTTTGTTATGGCACCCTGAACAGACTGACAGCACCCCAACTCCTTCACCTTACCCTCAGTTCTAGTCTTCCATACTGTTGAGCTGGATGTGGCTTTGGTATAAACCCATCCCCAAGGCCACACAGGTTTGTGCTCACAGGAGCTCACTGACCAGTGGCTTGGTTCCTATTTCCCTTTCATGGAGAAGGGATGAGTCAGATTAGCTCTGCTTACATCCAAGTGTCCACTCATGGTGCAAGCAGCTGGAGCTGGGAGGAGGTGGCAGAGACACATGAGACTTGGAGTAGGGTGTTTTTTTTTCTTGGAAGCCATGGTTGGTAACAGCTGCTGTGGAACCACAGAAAACAAGAGCCAGAAAGGTCCTCAAAGGTCAGGAAGCACAGTCCTTCAGTTTACAGTTAAAGAAATGGAAGTTCAGGAGGTTAGATGTGTGGGGCAGGAGACAGCTCAATACAGTGGAAAGACAGAGAAGGAAAGCTTGGTGTCATTAACCACTCCCAACCTTAGTTTCCTCCTGTGAGAAAGAGAGACCAATACTTAGTTGCAGGGCTGTTGTAGTCAATGAATTAATGTATGTAGCCATCTTAGCCCTGAGCAAATACTTATTAAAATTGGTTGTTGCTGGGCAGAGTGGCGAACACCTGCAATCCCAGTGGCTGGTGAGGCCAGGGCAGGAGGGTCCTAAGTTCAAGGCCACTTACGAAACTTAGTGAGACCCTGTCTCAAAGTAAAAAATATAAAGGATTTGGGGTGTAGCTCAGTGGTAAACTCCTTCTGGGTTCAATTCTTAATACCACCCCCCCAAAAAAAAGTTGGTTGTTATGAGAGCAAAAGAAACTCATAGGATTTTTCTTTTTGGGCACTAGGGGTTGAACCTAAGGGGCACCTAAACCCTGAGCCAGGTCCCCAGCCCCCCCCCCCCCTTTTTAACCTTTATTTTGTTTATTTATTTTTATGTGGTGCTGAGGATTGAACCCAGTGCCTCACACATGTGAGGCAAGTGCTCTACCACTGAGCCACAACTTCAGTTCCCCCCAGCCCTTTTTTATATTTTATTTAGAGACAGGGTCTCACTGAGTTGCTCAGGGCCTTGCTACATTGCTGAGGCTGGCCCTGAACTCGCTATCCTCCTGCCTTAGCCTCCTGAGATTTAGAGGAGTGCACCACCATGCCCAGTAAAACCCATAAAATTTAATTAAGTGACATTATACATGTTCACATCACCCAGATAACATGTTATCACAGTTCCTAAACTATGTCCTGTAGACATTCATTGTCATTTGGGGTTGTGTTATATATGGTGTGAGGTAGGGGTTGAGATTCTTTTTATTATTAGGACTTATAAAATGCACCTTCAAGTTGTCATGGGCTACCTTGAATTAATCTTATATTGCTTTATGCATAATGCAAGATAATAAGATTCAATTAAATTTATCTCTTTTTATTCTTTATGTCATCGTTGTTATGTTTTTTCATTTATATATGTTATAAACACCACGATATCTTCTTATGTTTGCTTTAAACAGCCACTTATCAAGCAATTCAGGTGAGAAAAGAGTTCATGACATATTTATACCATTTCCATTGCTCTTCATTTGCTCCTTTCCATCTGATTTTCATCTAGTAGCATTTTTCTTCAGGCTGGAGAAAGTCATCGTTTCTTGTGCAAAAACTGCTGGAGATGAATTTTCTCCAATTTTGTTTATCTGAAAATATCTCTATTTTTCTTCATTTAGAAGATGCTTTCACTATATATAGAATTGGGTTGCCAGATTTTGCTTTTCTTTCAGCACTTGAAGATTGCCATTCTACTGTCTTATGGCCTTCATCGTTACTGATGAGAAGTCAGTATTATTTTATTTAGGCTGCTATAACAAAAATACCATAGTCTGGGTGGCTTCTAAACAACAGCACTGTATTTCTCATACATTTGGAGGCCGGAGAATTCAAAATCAAGCCACCATCAGATGTGGTGTCTGGCAAGGGCCCATTCCTAACAGATGGCACTTTCTCTCTGTGTCCTTACATGGTTGAAGGATGGAACCCAGGGCCTTGTATATGCTAGACAAGTGCTCACCCACTGAGCTGGGTCCCCAGTCCTCTGGGGTCCCTTTTATAAGGGCACTAATCCCCCCTTCACGAGGGCTCTGCTCCTATGACCTGATAACCTTTCAAATTATGCTCCTCCTAATACTATTACCTTGGGGTTTAGGATTTCAACATATGAATCAGGGGAAGGGGACAAATGTTCAGACCATAATAGTGATATATACGTATATACATTTTATTTATTTACTTATTATTTCTCTTTTTCTCTTTATGTCTTTCTTCTTTGGATGCTTTTTTTTTTCCTTTTCTTTTTTTGTGGTGCTGGGGATTGAACCCAGGGCCTTCTGCATGCGAGGCAAGCACTCTACCAACTGAGTTAGATCCCCAGCCCTGAATGCTTTTCAGAATTGTCTATCTTTGGCTTCTAACAGTTTGACTATGTCTCCAGGCAGAGGAGTGTGTGTGTGTGTGTGTGTGTGTGTGTGTGTGTGTGGTAGTTTTATGTTACATGGGGCTTACTGAGCTTTTTAAAATTTTTTTTTTAATTGTCAATGGACCTTTATTTAATTTATTTTTTCATGTGGGGCTGAAGATCAAACCCAGGGCCTCACATGTTAGGCAAATTTAAGACCTTGCTAAGTTGCTAAGACTGGCCTTAAACTTGTGATCCTCCTATCTCAGCCTCCCAACTTGCTGGAATAACAGTACAGGCATGCACCACCTCACCCAGCCACCTGTGCAGCTTTCAAGATGCTAATGCCTGATCCCAACCCTGAAGACCCTTATGTAATTACCCTGGGTGGTATATTTGAAAAGCTCCCCATATGATCCTAATGTGCAGCCCTGATAGTGAATCTTCATAGACCCTTCTTTCTAGTTCCCTGTAGTAATAACTATGGGTATACTGGAACTATCAGCAGGAATATTAATCTGATAAACAAGCTACTCTTTCATTGCAAGGAGAACTCACTCAAATATGTTATTATTTAGAAATAACTTTATTTTGATGCCCTATTTTTCTGGCTTAAAAACATATACTTAGTCTTCATATTGGGTGAACCAATACTGAAGTTATCTGTTCTGCCAATTTACTTGACTTAATCTAAATTTCACTCAACAATCTCGTAAATTAGTTATCATTCCTCATGGCTATCAAAGTTTCAGAGACTGAAAATAGGTCTCCCATAGTGACAATGTCTTGACATTTTTTATTTTCATCTTATGATTTATTTATTTTTTAAGAAAAGGTCTCACTAAATTGCCCAGGCTGGCTTTAAGACTTCCGATCCTCCTCCCCCAGCCTCTGAAGTAGCTATGATTACAGGCATGTGCCACTATTCCTGGTTGTCTTGAATGTTTAGTAAAATTTAAAATACATTTTAATCTATTTCCTGAAATAGATTATATATCCACAGGGTTCAAAATTTTAAGTGGAAAGGATATACAGTGAAAACTTCACTCTCACCTCTCACAGTTTTAAAACATTAGCAGTTACTTCTTCTGTTTTTTTTTTTTTTTGATAGTGGGGATTGAACCCAAGGATGCTTTACCACTGAGCCTCATCCCCAGTCCGTTTTATTTTTTATTTTGAGATTTTGAGACAGGGTCTCACTAGGTTGCTGAGGGTCTTGCTAAGTTGTTGAGGCTGGCCTGGAACTCACGATCCTCCTGCCTCAGCCTCCCAAGTCACTGGGATAACAGGAATAAGTGCACCACCACTCCCAATTGGCAGCTACCTTTTTGATCTCTTGTATTATACAAATTGGTTGTATCCTGCTTCTTCTAATCCTGTGAGTTCTTGACAAAGAGTTTGTAAAATAAATGACATCTCCAGCAGGAAGCTCACGGAGGAAGGCATCAATTCCATTTAATTCTGCAAACATTTATTGAGCTGTACTGTGTGCCTGGAACAATTTTAGCTATCGTGGGGTATAAACATGAGTCATATGATTGAGAGCATAGTTCTCTTAATTAGAAAGAAGGGACTAGAATAAAGGACAATTTGTAATGAAATCGAATGCCTTCAACTTGACCCAGTTGGAAGAGTTGGTAGGAAAAGGTCCTGCCTCTGTCCAGCTCAGGCCTGGAGTAAAGGTTATATTCTTGGCCCTGTCTCCCTAACACAGTGTCTCCCAACCCAGCAGAGGTCCAGTTTGCAGCTGAGCTTGGCATAGGGTCCAAGAACTTTGCTGGAAGCTGTCTGTCAATCTCAGCTTTGAAGGGAGAAGAAAAAGCCAAGTCAAGCTTTCTCAGGATCAGAATGTTGAAACAGCTACAGTTTTCAACTGAACACTCAAAGGTTGGAGTGTTCTCCAGCCAAGTCTGAAAGGGTTGATCCCCTTCCCAGCAGTTGAGAAAGCCTGGCGTGTCTGAGACAGATGGACTGAAAAGACCCTAGAAGCTGAGCAAATCTACAGAGGCAGCAGCAAGTGCATTCTGTACAGTTATGTTGAGTAGACCTTGGGGTTCCCCCAGTGGCTTGGGTAGACAAGGCAGGCGGCCGTGTACACAGTGAAACAGCAGGCCAGGGGTGCTTGCTAGGAATTTGGGAGTACTGCAGAGGAGGAGCAGAAATCATCAATCAGTGGGTAGTTGTGGATACCTTTTCTTCCCTGCAGGAACTGTGGATTGAGCACACTCTACCTGAAAGCTGATCCTGGCCAGAGAATAGAACTTGTGCATGTGTCAATGCTGTCTTTTCCACTGGTCCTTAAGATTGGGCTTGGGACCTCTGGCTTCCATGGGGCAGCAGGCATGCCATTCAGTTTGCTGCCAGTGGCAAGCCCATGGGCGGGGGTGGCTTTTGAAGTCTTTATCTGATTCTCAAATGCTCAGAAGACAATTTATAAGCACATTTGTTTCCCAGGATGACCTAAAAAAGTTTCTACAGGGCCATGGATGATGAATGGAACTTAACTGCAGAGTGCCTATAATTAATTCTTTGGGGATGTGTGAGGTCATTTGCATATTGTCCTTATGGTTTAATCTTCGAGACCATTAAAGAAAAAGAGGCCAGGTGGGTGGGGCACACCTGTAATCTCAGTGACCCAATTTGGGAGGCAGAGGCAGGAGGATCCCAAGTTCCTCAGCCTGGGCAACTTAGTGAGACCTATCTCAAAATTTAAAAAGAAAGAAAGAAAGAAGAAAAGGACTGGGGATGTAGCTCAGTGATGGAGTGCCCCTGGGTTCAATCCCCAGTGCAGGGGGAAACAAAGAAAAAGGAAAAATATTGATAGATTTATCTAGAAAATTCCCAAACCCCCTGTTCCCTAATTCTTTCTTCTCCATGAGGCTTCAAAGGACACTTGCAGAGTCCAGGCAAAATCCGGACCACACCACAGACCCAAAGGTCACACAAGAGATTTATTGTCGGGTAACAGGAGGCATACCCTCAAGGCTTTCCCTCCAAGGAGAGCAGCGGCCTGTGACACTCACAAAGCAGCTTTATAGCTCACAAGGAGAACCTCAAAAGCTGAGTAGCAGTTTAAGCTGAGGTGAGGTTGAGAGCAGCCACATGTTCTTTTGGGAAGTTAAGCAGCTTTGCCTCAGAATGGAAACTTTGGAACCTCTAGATAAAATGGGTCCCAACCTAAAATGATGAATCTGATGCCAATAAGGCTTAATTTATTCAGTGGTGTTTTTCCAGAACTGAATTCTTAGGAGAGGGGTCAATAGCACTAAGAGAAATAAAACACAAGCCACAAATGTATAATTTCTTTTCTTTCCTTCCTTCCTTGGGATTGAACCCAGAGGCACTCTACCTCTAAACTACATCTCCAGTCCTTTCTATATTTTATTTTGAGACAGGGTCTTGCTAAGCTGCTTAGGGCCTCACTGGCTGACCTTGAACTTGTGATCCTCCTGCCTCAGCCTTCCAGGATGCTGGGATTACAAACCTGAGCCACTGTGCCCAGCTTCCTATGTATACATTTCTAAGTAGCCACACTTAAAAAGGTAGAAACCATGGATATTGATTTTAACATTTTATTTAATACAACATGCCTAAAATATTTCAACATATAATCAACACAAAATTATTGTGACAGTTGACTCTTTTTGGTAATGCGTCTTTGAGATCTGATGCACCTGGCAATTAAGACTGGCCACATTTCGAATGCTCGGTAGCCCGTGTGTGATGTGGCTACTGTATCAGGCAGTACAAACCTACAGCAGGCCCCGGAGACGCCCTCAAAGACACGACACAGGCAGGAGGGCGTTTAGAATGGAGTCCCACTCAGGGAGTACAGCATGGGTTTTGCGGATTAAGGTAACCGGAAAGCAAAGAAGACGGCATCGTGGGCGGGGAAACCTGCCCGAGGCCTGAGGTGGGAAGGGGCCATTTGCAGGATGCAGGAGAACTTGGGGGAGGGCTTGTGTCCTGCTCCCTGGGGTGACTTCTGGCTGACTACCGCTCCTTTTTTGTCTCTTCTCCTTCCTGTGCCCTATGTTCCCCCCACAGTGGTGCTCCTCGGCCTGCCCAGCACCCGGGCCACCGAGGCCTGCCTGCGTGCCTGCCCGGCTGCCTGCACCTGCAGCACCGCAGAGCGCAGCTGCTCCGTGCGCTGCGACCGCGCAGGCCTCCTGCGGGTGCCGGCCGAGTTCCCGTGCGAGGCCACCTCCATCGATCTGGACCGAAACGGTCTGCGCATCCTGGGGGAGCGGGCCTTTGGCACGCTTCCGTCCCTGCGCCGCCTGTCTTTGCGCCACAACAACCTGTCCTTTATCACGCCGGGCGCCTTCAAGGGTCTGCCGCGTTTGGCGGAGCTGCGCCTGGCGCACAACGGCGAGCTGCGCTACCTGCACGCGCGCACCTTCGTCGCTCTGGGCCGCCTGCGCCGCCTTGACCTGGCCGCGTGTCGCCTGTTCAGCGTGCCCGAGCGCCTCCTGGCCGAGCTGCCGGCCCTGCGCGAGCTCGCCGCCTTCGACAACCTGTTCCGCCGCGTGCCGGGCGCGCTCCGCGGCCTGGCCAACCTGACGCATGCGCACTTGGAACGCGGCCGCATCGAGGCCGTGGCCTCCAGCTCGCTGCTGGGCCTGCGGCGCCTGCGCTCGCTCAGCCTGCAGGCCAACCGCGTCCGCGTCGTGCACGCCGGTGCCTTCGGCGACTGCGGCGCCCTGGAGCACCTGCTGCTCAATGACAACCTGCTGGCGGAGCTGCCGGCCGACGCCTTCCGCGGCCTGCGCCGTCTGCGCACGCTCAACCTGGGCGGCAACGCGCTGGGCGTGGTGGCGCGCGCCTGGTTCGCCGACCTGGCGGAGCTCGAGCTGCTCTACCTGGACCGGAACAGCATCGCCTTCGTGGAGGAGGGCGCCTTCCAAAACCTCTCGGGCCTGCTGGCCCTGCACCTCAACAGCAACCGCCTCGCCGTGCTCTCCTGGGCCGCCTTCCAGCCCGGCTTCTTCTTGGGACGCCTCTTCCTCTTCCGCAACCCGTGGCGCTGCGACTGCCACCTGGAGTGGCTGCGGGACTGGATAGAGGGCTCTGGGCGCGTGGCCGACGTGCCGTGCGCCTCCCCGGGCTCCGTGGCCGGCCTGGATCTCAGCCAGGTGGCCTTCGAGCGCTCCCCCGACGGCCTGTGCGTGGACCCAGAGGAGCTGAACCTCACCACGTCTAGTCCAGGCTCGTCCCCAGGGCCGGTGGCCACCACCGTGAGCAGGTTTAGCAGTCTCCTCTCCAAGTTGCTCGCCCCAAGGGTCCCAGTGGAGGAGACAGCCAACGTCACCGGAGGGCTGGCCAACGCCTCACTGTCCGACAGCCTTCCCTCCTGTGGGGTGGCCGGCCCCGGCCACAGAACCATATTGCTCTTCATCTCCCGTCCTCTGCTCAGTGTGGCTCACTACGTGGTGTTTGGCCTGCAGAGGGACTGACCCTGCCACACTGGGGTGGCCCAAACTGCTTTGGCCAAGGGAGGGTTTGGTTAACTGGGTTTAGGGGAGAGGGAATGGGATGGGGACCCATGGTGAGAATTCTAGGGAAGGGTGCAAGGAAGAGTTTGCCACCAAGGATGGCACTAGGCAGAGGAGAAAGAACCCTGGGAAATGCCACAGGGAGGGGAGAAGCTGGACTATTGTGGATTTCTGCTCTTCTCCTATGGGCATCCAGAGGAAAACAGAAAAAGAACGAATATAGCCCCTGAGTGCAAAGGCTAGGAATTGGTAGCTCCTAGGGCGTCCCCCCTTCCCCCTTCCCCCCATCTTCCAGGCAACAGTACCTACAGTGCCTGAATTAAGAGGGTCACTCCACAGGCTGAATACTAAGAACTGTGCCAATTCTCCTGCAGGGTAACCCATTAAACCTGTTGTTTTCTACGACAGTCCTCCACCCCCTCCCCCAGGAGCCTGGGGACACTAGGATTCTTGAAGGTGCATGGGACTTAAAGAAGGGAAGATGGGGGAAAGACTTAGACCCTAAAGGATGGTTAGGGTGGTTCCTGGGTTCTGAGATGCTAGGAGGTGTTTAACACAATGACGAGTTTTATTTACTCCACAATGATGCCCAGGGGTGTCTTTAGTCCCAGAGGGACTTTAGGGCAGCGGGGTGTCTTGGTGGACAAAATTGTAAAATCCTAAAATTAAAAAAACAAAAGAGTTCAGCCAGTTTCTTTTCTATAGGACTTTTCAGAGTCTTTCATATGTTAATACGTATTGTGAGTCTCCCTGGAGGCCACAAATCCTCTTTTCTTAAGAAATTGTGGGAAGACCAGGAGATGCTGTTAGCAGGGCAGGGGGTCTCCAGCTCGGAGGATTCCAAGGGTATGGACGTTTGTTATGAGCTGCGCCCTTTGGGGCTGGTGGCTAAGGAGGAGGGAAGCAGCTCTAGGTGGCCAAGGACACTAGAGATTTCTCAGTGTGGGAATCGGCCCCCTCCTGCCCCCAGGCTGGACCACCTGGGCAAAGGCCCACCAGCCCCCCTCAGCCAGCACTCAGGGCCTCTGTGGAGTGTGTGAGGCCCTGGCTGCTAGATCCCACCCTAGGCACCCCAACAAGCCAGCTCTTTTCAGGGCTCAGTGGAAATGAGCAGAGGTGGACTGTTTTGTGAGCTACAGGATCAGCAGCTTTGGGGACCCCAGCCACCAGGGTGGCTTTGCAGGCTTCCTCCTGGGGCTGGCTCTGGGCTGCGGATGTAGCTCAGTGGTAGAGTGCTTGCCTAGTGTGCGAGCAGGAGGCCTGGGTTCCATCCCCAGCACTGCCAAAAATATAAAAATAAAAATCCAAATGCCAGCTCTGCCATCTTCCTATACCATCTCTATAGTTGGCAGCAGAACCACCCTCTGCTGGTCACAACAGGTGTGTGTGTTTGTCAGACCATGAAGCAGCCAAGTCAACAAACGAAAGTGCCATAGGTCTGCTAAATACTTGCTCAAGCTATTCTTTACACCACGTGCAGTGATAACGGCTTTTGTCAATGTTCTGGAATCTGTAATCTTACTGCCGAGTTCTTGTCTTTGTATTTGGAGAGGTGGATTTTCAAAACCTACATGGATTCAGGGTGTACCCTCTGTTAGGTTTCTGTGACAACAGAAATACTAACATTAAGACTAAGAATTAGAACTGTTGCAGGAGTGTTCAAATCAGTTTTGACCATAGAATGGGTCATGATCAGCATTGAAAAAAAAAAAAAAATATATATATATATAGGGGCTAGGGGGATGTGACTTGGTGCTATTGTATGTGCTAGCTTGATCCGGGTTCTGGGTGCATCCCCCACACTGCAAAAAGCAACTTCATGAACAACATGATAAGATAGAAGAGCCACAGAGCATCTCATGTAATATAAAAGTAAGCACTGTTTTGTGAAACTTTTAATTTATATGCATGTGATCCATTGTATGTGTATATATGTGTGTCCTGGGTTGCTGTGTACAATTTGTAGTTTATTGCGGGGTTGTGGTTAAAAACAATTGAAAAGTACTGATATAGAGCATGCATGATTTTTTTTATTTTGAAAACTTTCATACCTATAAAAAACGTTGCAAAAATAGGATGAACACTTTGGCCATTCACTCAAGTTTTAACTCAGTGTTAACTTTTTACCATGTTTTCATCCTTTCTTTCTCTTTCTATGTTACTATTCCTTGTTACTAATAGTTTGAATGCCTCACATTCTCGAGGCCTTGAGTTTGGTTTCCAGCACCCCCCAAAATAAAATAAAAATAAAATATACTTGATATCGTAATGTCGATACTTGTCAAATGACTTTTAAGTAGTTATTCCTTTTCTTATGGGGGGGAAAATGAGCTTCTTAAATCATGGCTTGTTTTCATTTGGTTGCAAACCTCCAAACCCGTCGATTGATTTTAATGTTTCAAAGTGAACTGGTTCTCCAAGTGCCTTACTTTTCCAATGTGAGAACCCAATGAGGTCAGAAATGTTGTTTGCTCAAACCTTGTGTGGTGGCCATGGAAACTGAGTAAAGACCATGAGAATCCAGGAGACCAGATCTTTGCATTTGGGTAACCATGGATGTCCACAGCAGACAAGCAGTCTGGGTTACTGAGGAACCAGATAGCGCCTTGAGAGGAATGTTCTCCTTTTCATTTGGAGCAGGTTCATGAGAGTCAGCCTCAAAGTACTGCTCTACTTCTGCCTGGGTGGTTAGATGGCCAGCTTTTTAATGAACATTTGCTTGGCTGAATGTTTCTGAACAAATATCAACGCTAAAATAGCCTCCTGAGAGAGTTTTATAGAGTTGCCCAGCCCAGTAGAATTCTGGGAACATGGGAGCTACTTACTGCCAAGTAGATCCAGAGATGCCTGGAATGAATTCCCAGTGAATTTGTAGCCATTATGGGTTCTCAGGAGAGATCAAGGAGGGAAGAGTGCTCATTTTGAGTTCATTTAGTGTCTCCCCCACCACTGACCAGTTAGTACCTTGGCAAATGGTAGGTACCATGGATTTTGCTAAGCAAAGGTATGAAGACTGGTCAGGGCAGACTGCATTAAGCTGTGGTAACAAACAAACCCCGAACTTCACTGGCTTGCCTTAAGTTTATTTCTTGCTTAAGCTACATGACAAAGGTTGGCTTATTAGAGGGGCTCTGCTTCTTTAATTTTATTTTCTGTGGTATTGTAGATCGGGCCCACTGAGCTACCTCCCCAGCATCCTCTTTATTTTGATACCAGGGATTGAATCCAGGGGAACTTAATCACTGAGTGACCCCCTCTCCCTTTTTCAAAAATTTTTTTTTTTCTTTTTTTAAATGTTGAAACAGGTCTTGCTAAGTTGTTTAGGGCCTCACTAAATTGCTGAGGCTGGCCTTGAACTTTCGATCCTCCTGCCTCAGCCTCCTGAGCTGCTGAGATCATGGGCCTCCGTTACCATTTCCAGTATCATGCCTCACTCTTAAATGCTTCCCCCCAGATGTGACACATGTTGCTATTCACATTTTATTGGCCAAAGAAGTCACATGGCCACATTTAACTTTGTGGGGACAGGGAACTATGATCCCCCACTTGCCCAGAAGGAGAGAACTAGAGCTATTTGTGAATGCTGGTAATGCTGGAAAGCACTAGTGACTCCAAGCTAGTGTGGCTCATCTGGCAGAATCAAAACGGCACACCTCAGAATTTTTCGAAACCATAGAGACTTGAGGGGGGACCTGATGAGTGACCCGCTGGTCCCCAACAAAACTTCTGAATACAGGATTTGCTGCAAACAATAGGAATACTAGGGCCTCCTTGTGTTGGTTCTTTCAAGAAAAGAGAGAGAAAATGGAGAGGCAAAGCGTTCATAGTTAAAAAATATTTTCCATATACAAATCCTCAACTTCCAATATTTAAGTCCCTGGGAGCTTGATCTTTGGAAAATATTCCTCAAAGTATTCCCTCTCAGAAGGCCTGTTGGCTGTTTCTAGGAGGTTCCTTCCTCTGTGGTGGATTCACAAAGATGGTCAGTGGCCCTCACCCCTTTGTCAGGTCACACTACATGCTGCTGTATAGAGGACACTGTCTGCTGGGCACAGCTGTCCTTGGCTGTTGATCGCCTTTGCCACCATCACTCCTTCCTCAAAGGAGGAGAACCTAGTCTGCTTTTTGATCGTGAATTTAGGGCCTCCCTCTGAATCCCCCACCACTCAGAAGAGAACAGCAGGCTGGGAAATGAATGAGGCTTTCTGAGGGGTTGGTTCTAATGGAAGAGAAGTAAGTAGGTCATCCAATTGTTGCTGGACGTGGCTATTGGCAGCACTCCCAGCCCCAACTCCCTTACAGGCCCCTGTCACAGGGTTGGCTTTTAGTTCTCCACCCAAATGCCCTGGGAATGCCAAGGCCTGGCCTCATTTTTTTCTTGCCCCCCCCCCACCTCAGGCCCACCTCTGAAGCCCCACGAAGGAAACTTCACTCTGTGGAAAATGGCCTTGTCCTCTGCACCTCTTGCCACGGGATGTCACACATAGTCCTAGCATGTGGGTCACTGGAGCTAAAGAGGACAGGGAAGTCCACATCCTCAGTCCACCTGCTTCCTGCCTGCCTTCCAGTCTTTTCCTCATCTTGGCTGCATCTGGCTTAAAACCTGCTGCTCACTGCTGCAAAGGACAAACCATAAAGTTGTAGAGACTAAAGTAACATTTCTCTCCCCAAAGCCCCAATGCCTGGAAGTCTGATAAAGATGGCAGCAAACTACCTTTCTTTGGGGGGTTACTGGGGATTGAACTCAGGGGACTCGACCACTGAGCCACATCCCCAGCCCTATTTTGTATTTTATTTAGAGAAAGGGTCTCACTGAGTTGCTTAGGGCCTCACTAAGTTGCTGACGCTGGCCTCAAACTTGCAATCCTCCTGCCTTAGCCTCCCAAGTGGCTGGGGTTACAGGCCTGTGCTACCATGCCCTGCTTCGATATCTGTGTTTTAAACAACAGTAACCACCAGATCACTGCTCCTTGCTCTCTCTCTCTCTCTCTCTCTCTCTCTCTCTCTCTCTCTCCCTCTCTCTCTCTCTCTCTCTACACACACACACACACACACACACTCACAGGGCTGGGCTGATTAGCCAAGGAGTTTTCCTTTTGTTTCTCCTCTCCCCAACATACAACATACAAGTAGCCCCTGGTCTTAAAGAGCACTATGGCTTCTCCCTTCCTATTGCCTGGGGTACAAGCTAGAGTGAAGCCCAGTCACCTCTGGCCAACTTGAGTTCCTGAATGAATGTTACTTTTATTCCTTCTGTTTGTGTTCCAGGAACAAGAAATTTAGAGGCACCTTATATAAACATGTGCAAATTTCAAGTTTTGCTGGCTTTGACAACTGGGATCCTGAGGAGCAAATCGGTTTTTCTTCACAGCTGAGCTGAGTCCCACCAACACTGACTCACAGGGAGTCCTGTGGAGGCCTTTCCTTTGTGGTCCCCAGGGGCCTAGCAGGCGTTCCCTCTGGCTCCACATTATGTCATGTCTGAGGGCTGCTGGTATTTGTGAGGTCCGGGTTGCCGCCACCACCAAGAAAGTAACAAAATAGGGAAATTTCAGCATGCCTTACAGATAGTAAGAAAAATATTATTACATTAGGCTTTTAAAAATATATATGTATTTTACTTGTCGATGGATCTTTATTTTATTTATTTATATGCAGTACTGAGAATTGAACCCAGGGCCTCACACATGCTAGGCAAGCACTCTACTACTGAGCTATAGCCCCAGTTCATTAAACTTTTCTTCAGTTGTGTGTGTGTGTGTGTGTACCACGTCACAATACCAAAATCTATTTTTGTGGGTTACAATTGTGAGTTCTTTTTCCCCCCCAAGACTGGGGATTGAATCCAGGGGCACTTAACCACTGGGCCACATCCCCAGTCCCTTTTTTAAAAAAATTATTTTTTAGTTATAGGTGGACATAATATATTTATTTTATTTTGATGTGGTGCTGAGGATCAAACCCAGTGCCCCACACATGCTAGATGAGCACTCTACCACTGAGCCATGACCCCAGCCCCTTTTATTTAAAAAAAATTATTTTAAAATTTTTTATATATGACAGTGGAATGCATTACAATTCTTATTACACATATACAGCACTATTTTTTATATCTCTGGTTGCATACATAGTATATTCACACCAATTGGTGTCTTCATACATGTACTTTGGATAATGATGCCCATCAATTCCACCATCCTTGCTAACCCCCTGCCTCTTTGCTTCCCCTCCCACCCCTCTGCCCTATCTAGAATTCATCTATTCCTCCCACGCTCTCCCTCCCTACCCCACTATGAGTCAGCCTCCTTATATCAGAGAAAACATTCATCATTTGGTTTATTGGGGATTGGCTAACTTCACTTAGCATTATCTTCTCCAACCTCATCCATTTACCTGCAAGTGCCATGATTTTATTCTGTTTTGTTGCTGAGTAATATTCCATTGTGTATATATACCACATTTTCTTTATCCATTCATCTATTGAAGGGCATCTAGGTTGGTTCCACAGTTTAGCTATTGTGAATTGTACTGCTATAAACATTGATGTGGCTGTGTCCCTGTAGTATACTCTTTTTAAGTCCTTTTTAAGAAATTAAAAAAATATTAATCTTTTAGTTATGGGTGGACACAATATCTTTATTTTATTTTTATGTGGTGCTGACCCAGCCCTTTTTGTTGTTCATTTTGAGGCAGGGACTCACTAAGTTGCCCAGGCTGGCTTTGAACTTGTGATCCTTCTGCCCCAGCCTCCCACTGGGATGACAGGCACGTGCCATCGCACCTAATGATTGTGAATACGAAGCCAGTATCACAGATAAATTTGATTTCTTCTTTGTTTTCAAAGAACAAGTGGTTAAAAATAAAGGCCAGGACTCCATTTTACATTTTGCCTATCTTTCTCTCAATTTATTTTCTTGTACCACCACTAAAAAGTGGGCTTGCCTTATTTATATCCTATTTAAAAGCATAGTTAGATTCAAAGAAATAAAGCTGGGAGTTTGGAAGATCACCTGGGCAATTAGGAGTTATAATTGAGGTGCTCTTTGGCCTGAAAAGGCAGGGTGATTGGTATGTGCAGCCCAGGCCACTAATGAGTACTGGGCTCCTGTGGTGAGACTCCATTTCATTTAATAAATTAATTACTACTAATGAGAATGTCCTTGAATGGCCCTCTTGGTGTCTTGCAGTGATACCTATTATTAAATCACTCAATAAATAATGAAAAAATAAAAGAATCTCCAGTAACCAAGGATAAATGATTACAGAGATTGTGATCATTAGTATAAATCCCATTATGTCACCTCTGTGCCCTGCTCCTAATATGATATTCCAAAATTTCCACTCTAATTCTACTCCTCTAAATTGCTTGTTGCTCTGGAAATCAAATGGTTACTATTATTATTATTATTATTATTATTATTGGTACTGGGGATTGAACCCAGGGGCACTTAACTACTGAGCCACATTGTTTTTATTTTTTATTTTGAGACAGGGTCTTGGTAGGTTGCTGAGGCTGGCTTTGAACTTGCAATCCTCCTGCCTTGGCCCCCTGAGGTGCTGGGATTACAGGTGTGTGCCCAGCAAATGATTACCATTATTGATGAACTATTATATGTCAGGTAGATAGTCTATGCCTAATCACTTAACCGTCTCATTTAATTCATAAAACAACCCTGTGGCATAGCCATTGATGTCCCCATTTTACAGATATGGAAACTGAGGTTTAGAAAATTAAGTGACTTGCCAAAGGTCCAGAGTTAGTAAGTGGCAAAATTGGGATTTGAATCTATTCCTCTAAGCTCTGAAACCTGAGTAAACTTTTGTCTTCAGATAGTAAGCCTAGAGTAATACTAACTATTAGCTCTTCTGGAGCTAATGGTTGAAGTTCAGAAGAAATGATTCCAAAAGAATTATTCACCATTATTGAATGGAATTTATCCCTGTTACATAAGGTTGATTAAAATTTGAAAATCAATGCAATCTCTCATATCAACAGGCTAAAGAAGAAAAATCATAAATGGCATGATTCAATACCTATTTTTGTGGGATATCATGGCACATGCCTGTAATCCCAGTGACTGGGGAGGCTGAGGCAGGAGGATTGCAAGTTTGAAGCCAGCCTTTGCAGGAATGTGTCTCAAAATAAAAAATAAGGGGCAGGGGTTGTAGCTTAGTGGTAGAATGCTTGCCTACCATGTGTGACACTCTGGGTTCAATCCTCAGCACTACATAAAAGTAAATAAACAAAATAAAGATGTTGTGTCCTTCTACAACTAAAAAAAATTTAAAAACGGGGTGGGGATATGGCTTAGTGGGTGCCTTTGGGTTCAATCCTGAGTGCCATAATAATAATAATAATAATAATAATAATAATCCCATTCTTGATAAAAATGGAAGACTCAACATAGTTCAAAGGTAGAGGATAATCATCTCAACATGATAAAGAGCACTTATGACAAATCTATAGCTAATGTCATACTTTATTGGTGAAAGACTCAATGCTTTCCCCCTAAGATCAGCAATGAGACAAACTGTCCATATTTACCACTGTTATTCAATGTAGTACTGGAAATCCTAGCGATAGCAATAAGGCAAGAAAAAGAAATAAAAGACATGAAAATTTGAAAGAAAAAAAACTAAAGCTATGCTGGGTACAGTGGCACATGCCTGTAATCCCAGCATCTCAGGAGGCTAAAGCAGGAGGATCACAAGTTTGAGGCCAGCCTCAGCAACTTAGTGAGGCCCTGTCTCAAAATAAAAAACAAAAGGACTAGGGATATAGCTCAGTGGTAGAGCACCCATGAGTTCAATTCCCAGTAACACACACATACACAAAAAAAAAAGAAAGAAAGAAAGAAAAGAAATAATTACAGAGAGAGAGAGAGAGAGAGAGAGAGAGAGAGAGAGAGAGAGAGAGATGGAGTAGGGGAGGGAAAGAGAATTAAATTGCTCTTATTTGTAAAAAACACATTTTTCTGTGTAGGAAATTCTAACTCATCCACAAAATTCTTATAACTAATAAGTATGTTCAGCGATATCACAGGATATAACATTACTATACAAAAGCAATCACATTTCTATATACTGAAAATGAACACATAGAAACCCAAATTAAAAACACAATACTACTTGCAATCACTCCAAGGAAAATGAAATATCTAGGTATACACTTAACAAAACTTTTATAGGATCTGTAGAAAATGATGATGAAAGAAATAAAAGAAAACCTAAATGAATGGAGTGATATACTATGTTCATGGAATGGAAGACTCAACATAGTAAAGATGCCAACGTTGCCCAAATTGTTCTAGAGGGATAATGTTGTATCTCTCACAATCTCAGCAAGGTTATTAGTAGATATGGACAAGCCTATTCTGAAACTTATAGAGAAAGTCACCGTCCCTAGAATAAAGTAATCTTGACAAAGAATAAGGTAGGAGGAATTGTTCTATATGATATACTAAGACTTATCATATGGCTACAATAACTAAAACAGTGAGGTACCATCAGAAAGATAGGAACAAAGAAAAATAAACCAATGAAAAGGATAGAGAGTACAGAAATACACTGATGTGAATATGGGGTTCTAGGACTTGACAAAGAGTTCTTAGACCAGATTTAAAAAACAGTCCGTAAAAGGGAAAACTTGACAAATTTTATTTCATCCAAAAGTAACTGCAAAGCACAACCCAGGAAGGAATCTCAAAACAGTAAAAAAATCAACAATGTAATTAGCAAATGGGCAAAAGACATGAATACATTTCACTGAAGAGGATATACAGATGGCAAATGAGCATATGAAAAGATGCTCAGTATTACTAACCATCAGACAAATGCAAATTAAAACCATAATGAAGCTGGGTAAGGTGGCACGTGCCTGTAATCCCAGTGGCTTGGGAGGCTGAGGCAGGAGGATTGTGAGTTTGAGGCCAGCCTCAGCAACTTAGCGGGGCCCTGAGCAACTTAGTGAGACCCTGTTTCTAAATTAAAAATACAAAGGGCTGGGGATGTGGCTCAGGGGTTAAGCACTCCTGGGTTCAATTTCTGGTACCAATTAAACAAAACAAAACATGCTGAGATAATATTATCCCTGTATCAGGATGGCAAAAATAAAAACTGGTGACAAAGGTGAAGAGAAGCCAGATCATTCACACTTGGCTGCTGGGGATATACAAAGGGAGCTGGAAGAAGTTTGGCAGTTTGTAGCAATTGTGCTCCTGGTCATTCATCCCTGAGAAATGAAAGCTGAAGTTCACACAAAAACCTGTGTATGAATGTTCACAGTAGCTTGATTCATAATAGCCCTAAAGCAGAATTGGCTAGATGTCTTTCAGCAGGTGACTGGGTTAAATAATCTGTGGTATTATGTTTTGGCTTCCCCCTGCCCACTAGTAATTTGCATTGCTGAAAAGTTTTTGCTTTCTCTAGTTTTTTTTTTTTAATTTTTTAATTGTTTTTCTCTTTCCTTCCTTCCTTCCTTCCTTCCTTCCTTCCTTCCTTCCTTCCTTCCTTCCTTCTTTGTACCAGGGATTGATTCCAAGGGCACTTAACTATAGAGCCACATCCCCAGCCCTTTTTCATATTTTATTTTGAGACAGGGTCTCACTAAGTTGCTTAAGGCCACTAAATTGCTGAGGTTAACCTCGAACTTGCAATCCTCCTGCCTCAGCCTCCTGAGCTGCTGGGATTACAGGCATGCACCACCTCACCTGGCTTTGATCCTTTTTCAGTGCTGGGGATGGAACCCAGAATGTCAATCATGCCAAGTATATGGTCCACCTCTGAGCTCTACCCCCCATAACCCAGTATTTTTCCTTAAAACGTTTTTTCTACATGTTTGCTTCTTCTAGTTTTAAAAGACATTCATTCATCAGCGGTACAGAACTGTATCCATTATGAATAGTGTTGTCAAATGCTTCCCCTGGGGGTTTGAATCATTCCTGTTCAAAGCTGAGAGGTGGCATTGCCTGGTACCCTGCCATGTTTTTGGACCTTGTGAAATGGCATCCCCTGGTTCGGAGCTGGTTCCTGGATCAACAACCCACCACAGCACTTCAGTAATTTCAGGTTATGGCTGACTAGAGACGACTTGCACTCTCTGTTTTCCCTGGCGCACAGCTGACATTCCAGGGCTTGCTTACTGTGATGAATTCAGCAGCTGCAGGAACAGCCTTCTGGAAAGACAAAACCAGCATCATCTGTCTACCTGGCCGCGGAGTGCTGGAAGCTTCCATTTCCTCATTAGGAAAATTCCTTTCACCTCAAAGAGCTCTTGTGAGGAATGAGAGCAGAAATAGCTGTAAAGCTCTTTGCCAGAGCCGAGGAAATGTGAGGCATCACTTGAGGCTGGAGTCGGATTTGGCTTAGCTGTGAGTAACATAAACTCCCACAGACCAGCAGCTTAAATGAGGCAGAAATTCATTTCTCTTTCATAATAAAGTCCAGGGGTGTGACAATCTGGATGAAGCTGGAGGACGTTATGCTAAGTGACATAAGTGAGGCACAGAATGACAAAGAGTGCATGAGCTCACTTCCATGTGGAATCTAAAAGAGATGAGCTCAGAGAAGCAGAGTGCAGCAGTGGTCACCAGGACGTGGGACTCAGGGTTTCAGAGGTCTCAGTCCTTAGACAGCAGGCTCCATTCCTCGGGGCTGGAGGTGAGGCAGGACATCATGGAAGAAGAGTGTGGCGGAGGGAAGCAGCTCACATGGTGATCAGACAGCAGAGAGAGACTCCACTCTCCAGGTACAAAATATAGACCCCACAGCCACGCCCCCAATACCCCCCTCCTCCAGCCACACCCACCTGCCTCCAGTGACCACTCAGTTCATCCCATCAGGGATCAATTCACTGATTGGGTTAAGGCTCTCACAACCCAATCACTTCTCCTCTGAACCTTCTTGCACCATCTCACAGGTGAGCTTTTGGGGGACACCTCACATCCACACCATAACACATGGTGACTACAGTTACTAATATTATATACTTAAAATTTACTAAGAGAGATTTTTAAATGTTCTCACTACAAAGATATGATAAATATTTCAGTTAGGCCTGGGGGTGTAGCTCAAAGGTAGGGCATCTGCTTAGCATGTGCAAGGCCTCAGTTTCAATCCCCAGCACAGCAGTAAATAAATCAGGTAATGGAAAAGTTAATTAGCTCGACTTAAACATTTTGCAGTGTATACATATATCAAAACATCATGTTGGGCTGGGGCTGGGATTCAGCATCAGAGCGCTTGCCCAGCATGTGTTCGATCCTTAGCACTACATACAGAAATAAATAAAATAAAGACTGTCCATGTACAACTACAAAAACTTTTAAAAAATCATGTTGTACACCATATATATATATATATATATATATATATATATATATATATATTTGCAATTTAAAATATATTTGCAATTTAAAATATATTTGCAATTTAAAATAAGTAAAATAGGGCTGGGGATATAGGTCAGTTGGTCCAGTGCTTGCCTGGCATGCACAAGGCCCTGGGTTTGAAATCCGAGCATTAAAAATAAATAAGTAAATAAATAAATAAAGTCCAGGGGGAGGAGATCTGGAGCTTGTGAGACAGCTTTGCCCAGGTTCCTCATATCTAATAACTCTGTTGTGTGTGGTTTCTTTTCTCAGTCATCTCATAATCCAAGAGGACTGCCACAGCACCAGCCAATGCATTTGCATTTTAGACAAAGGGACAAATAGAGCAAAGAAAGTTGTGTCATTTTCTATCAGGAATGTTTTCTGTAAGTTGCACATAGCCCTCTGCTCAATCTCATCGCCCAAACCTTAGTCACATAAACCAAAGCAAAATGCAGGAGAGGTTAGAAAATATAATTTTTTAAAAAAATCCCATTTGGTCTTGGGCCCAGCTAAAAGGGAAACATTTATACACCCTGAAGAGAAACCAGAATTTGTACCCAGCTAAAAAAAAAACACCCAGGATTATATTACTATAGGAAAATGGAAATTACAGGAAAAAGAGAGGCCGCCACAGCTTGATTGGTACACCAGGAGAACAAGGGCCTGTTCTGTGACTTCCATCAGCAACCCACAGGAGGGTTGTGCCGTCTGCCAGCAAACTTTGGTCAAGGCAAGAAAAATATACACAAGTGTTCCTTCACATCAAGGCACCCCTGGCCTAAAAGTTATCCTTCTGCCGTCAGGGGAACTTAGCCTGAGCAAACTCTGGCTGAGATCTGGGATGTGCTGATTGAATCCAGCCGTGCCCCAGGCCCTAGGAAAAGTCTCTGGGTCTTGGCAAGAGTGTGGGCAAAGGTGAGGGGCTGGTCCTTGCCCACCCTTAGGGCTCTCTGCTTGGAGGGGGCTCCTCTACCTCTAGCTTGCCTTCAATCTGGCTCCCTGGCTGCAGCTGCTCTCATTGAAGTCTCCCCATCTTCCAGAAGGGTAGGACTACTTCCCCTATTTCTATAGCCACTTCAGTACTCTACAGGGGACACCAAGCAGTTTCTAGAAACACACAGGAGATAGGAGTTGGGCTTTCGTTCTAGGACTTGGTGGTTCAACGTCTACATCAAATCAAGCGACCTTGAAAAAAATGACTTTACCATCTTCCTGCCTCAGTTTCTGCATCTGTAAAGTGGACATAAAGAGTTGCTTTGAGGACTAAGCAACGGAACGGTGCGCAGCACACAGCACATGCTGCTTAGCAAATGGGGGTTGCCCTCCTCCTGCTCCTATAGCCACCCTCCCACGGTACAAAAGCCAGATGCACTTTCTCAAGGCAGACTTGGGAAATTCCTGTCATGACAAGGGGGCCTTTTCCATGGGGTCACCGGGTCACAGCTATTCTTCCTTTGCCCATGGGAATGTGCGAGAAAGGCACAATAAGCCTGGTTCTTAACAAAGTCAGTTGTGAAAGGCGGTGAAAGGCTGAGGGACTGTCCCAGATTAAAGAGGCATGACAACTAAGGGCAGAGGGTGACTCTGGGTTGGAAGGAGCCTTGTCATCAAGGACAGGGGGCTGTCGGCAAAACTTGAAAATGGAGTGTGAATTAGATCAGAGTGTTGTGAAAAAATAGAAGAAAGATCAATGGAGGGGGAGGCGGGGCCCGGGAGGAGGGGTGGGCGGGGCCCGGGAGGAGGGGTGGGCTAGGGAAACACAGTGGAGTGCTGCTGAGCCTGCTGTCCCTCTTACACATATGAACACACCACAGTGAATGTCACCATCATGTATATATCTGCAAGACACGAATGTAAAAGGAAAATCTAAGTAAATAGTAGAGAGATCAGTAGAGGGAAGGGAACCTGGGGAGGGAGGAAGGGAGGGGAAGGGAAGTACTAGGGACTATATTAGAGCAAATTATATTCCATGCTTTTATAGTCATGTCAAAATGAATCCTGATGTTATGCATAACTAAAAAGAACCAATTAAAAAAAAAGAAGAAAAAAGATGTGGGGAGGATACTGTGGGAAGGTGCCTGGGCTCATCTGGCAGAATAAAGACAAACCTAGAAATCTAGCATGATCTGGAGAAGGCAGAAGGGAGACAGAAGGTTCCTGGGTAGGGGAGCATCACGATTAAGCCATGCAGTGATTATCTCCCTTCTAGATGGAGACTAGTTTGGAAAACAGTGCATTTGACTCCAGAGAGGAGATTAGGAGTTAGTTCAAGAGTACAGGGGAAAGCAGTAAAAGGACCCGGATCAGGACAACCAAAGGATGGGAAAGAAGGGACCCAGATGGGTGCTGCGTGATCACCATCTTTATCATCGTCACCTTCCAGAAAACAACAACGACAAAAGGAGATTGTGTTAATGTTGAATTTTTGGAATTGGACCATGGTATGGTGATTATGTCAGAGAATGTCCTATTTCTTGAATGTGCAGGCCGAGGGATTTAGAAGGGAAGTGTCACAATATGGGCAATTTAAAAAATATGTTTTTAGTTGTAGATGGACACAATATCTTTATTTTATGTATTTATTCTTATGTGGTGCTGAGGATAGAACCCAGTGACTCACACATGCTAGGTGACCGCTCTACCACTGAGCCACAACCCCAGCCCACAATATGAACAATTCATTGTCAACTGGTTCAACAAGAATAAATCATAAAGAGGATCACCATGCATATATTATATACAGATACATATAAACTAAGGCAAACTTAATAAGTGAACCTAGAAGGCTTCATCTGGGGCTCATTGTAATAGTTGCACTACTTTTCTGGGGGTTTTAGTATTTTTCCAAAATCAGTTGAAATAAAAATAGTAAGTAAAATTTTTAAATATTAATTTTTTGGTGCCAGGGATTGAACCCAGGGCCTCATGCATGTGAAGCATGTACTTTGTCACTGGGTTACAGCCCTTCCTCTTCCCCTTTAATTGAAAAAAATTTGGGGGGGGGTACCAGGGATTGAACTCAGGGGCACTTGACCACTGAGCCACATCCCCAGCCCTATTTTGTATTTTATTTAGAGACAGGTCTCACTGGGCTGCTTAGCTCCTCGCTTTTGCTGAGGCTGGCTCTGAACTTGAGATCCTCTTGCCTTAGCCTCCCAAGCCACTGGGATTACAGGCATGTGCTACTGTGCCTGGCCCTTTTTATATTGATTTTTTTTTTTTAATTTTGAGACAGGGTCTCACTAAGGTGGTATGGCTGGCCTTGAATTTGTGATCCTTCTGTTTCAGCCTCCCAAGTGGCTGGTATTACAGATGTGAGCCACTGTGCCCAGCTATATATTTTTTATTTTAAATAACACATAGTAATTGTACATACTTATGGAACATAGTATGAGATTTCAACACATGTAAACAATATATAGTGATCAAATCAAAGTAATTGGCATATCTTTAATTTCAGGCATTTATTTATTTATTTTGTTGGAATCACTAAAAAACCTTTCCACTAGCTATTTTGAAATATCCAATTAACTGTTCTGAACCATAGTTACTTCATTCTAGGATATTACAGAAGTTAATCATCCTAGCCGGCTGCTATATTCTTTTACTTAAACTAGCTTGAATGATTCTTGATTCTAAAACACTAATTTTCCAGTCTTACTTGTAAAGAATGTATATCAGGAATGTGTTTCAAACATTATCAAGTAATTTTTTTGGCCCTTACTAAGATAATCATATGGATTTTCTCCTATTAAGGTAGCGTATACTGGGAGAAACCCTAATAGTCCTGGGAATTCCTCATAATTATCTGAATACTCAGTACCAGAAAAAGATCAATAAAAGCAAATCCCCTCAAAATGGGGAGCAGAGCCAGGCATGGTGGTACACACCTGTAAACCCCAGCTACTTGGGAGACTGAGGCAGGAGGATTGTAAGTTTGAGGCTAGCCTTAATGATTTAGTGAGACCCTGTCTCAAATTTTAAATAAATAAATAAATAAGCTAACAAATAAATAAAAGGGTTGGGGATGTAATTCAGTAGAAGAGCATCCTTGGGTCCAATGCCCAGTACTGTATCTAAACAGAACAAACAAAAAATAACATATTGCAAACACCCTGCAATAACTTAGAAAAAATAATGAATTAAACTTTTAAATGTATTTTTGTACAAAATTATAGGACGCCATGATATACCTTTTAGTTTATGATTGACTTTTTGCAGTAGAAAGAGCCATTCCAGAAAGTTCTGGGGCTTCACTGATTCTCCCAAGGGTCTCTGCGTGTCTGGTACGCAAGCTCCTTACCATTGTCCATTTATTCCTCAATTGTTCCTTGGTATCACTACCAGATCCTCCTTTGTCAAAGGCTCTGCATCGTGTTTCAGTGTCCTTTCCCTAACAGCATGAAGTCTGAATCTTTTTGCAACATTTGTAATTTCCCTTTGTTGTTGTAGTACTGTTCAGCACTGTTTAATGAGGTGTTACAACATCAGACAATCAAGACACTCCACAAAGACATTGGGGCAAAAGAGCCAGGGGAGGCTTTCCGAGGAATGTGTCATGTTGTAAATGACACAGTGAGGGCATTAGCAGATACTTGCAGGTGAGGGTGCTTTTTGTTTCACCAACAAAATTCATAAGCAGCAGGAACCCTGATACTGTCTATTTGGAAAGTAAGGGTGTCCGTATTATTCTTTGCCCTTTCTGTATTGCTAAGTTTTTAATTTCTTTACCTAGGTGTTTTATTTCTTTTCCTTATTCCATAACAAATTCTTTGGAGATTATTTGTATCACTGCTTTGAATCATCAGTGCACATTCCCATCTTTCTGCCCCTCTCTTAAGATTGAAAGACCTCAACAAGAACGTCCTGTTGGTAGAACCTGTGTCACAGCCCTACCTGCCAGAGAGGGAGGGAAAGAACATTGACCTCCGTTTGGCATTTAAAGTGGGAAGTGGGAAGTTCCATGTCCCCACCTTTCTTGAAGTATTCCCCTAAATAGGGTGTTCAGATGCTTGGCCCTCAAATTCAGCTGAAGAGTTGGGGAAGCAGATTCTTTTTACAAAAGCTTAGAACCATACTCTTATCTCCCTCTTGTTTCCATCCCAAACCTGTTTCTGCTTCTTCTCTTCTATCTCCTTCACAGTGAATTCTCCTGCCCCCTGCCCCCACCCATACTATCACCACACTGAAGAATTAGGTAAAGTGGAGAACTCTCATGAGTGGCTATGAGAAAGTCCAACTTGTATGTAAAATAAATGCCAGCCAGGCACAGAGGCCTGTAATCCTCAGCGGCTTGGGAGGCTGAGGCACAAGGATCTCGAGTTCAAAGCCAGCCTCAGCAATGGTGAGGCCCTAAGCAACTCAGTGAGACCCTGTCTCTAAATAAAATACAAAATAGGGCTGGGGATGTGGCTCAGTGGCTGAGTGCCCCTGAGTTCAGTCCTTGGCACCAAAATCAATCAATCAATCAATCAATGCACAATCCTAACTACCTGTCTCAAAATTTTAAAAAAAGGGGTGGTAGTGCAGGGGGTCTAAGAATGAGGTTCAGTGGTAGAGCATCCTTGGATTCAATCCCCAATACTGATAAACAAACAAACAAACAAATAAGGGCTGGGACAATAGCTCAGTTGGTAGAGTGCTTGCCTTGCATGCACAAGGCCCTGGGTTCTTGTGCACCAAACAAACAAAAACCACAAATAGACAAATAAATATACAGGATGCCCAAGAAACACAAAATCACGAGCCTTCACTACAAGTATATTGCCAATATTTTTTTAAAGTTTCAAACGATTTCAAGCTTGGTTTTTTAAAATTAAAAAATGTATTTGGGTAGCTCAAAAAAATCCTGAGGTAGACCAGATATTCTATAATGAAGGGAAAAAAATACTCAAAACTGTCTTGTGGGGTCCCTCCAGGGTTGCCCATGACCATAGCTGCTGGGTGTGGGAGTCAGAATTGCTGTCGCCTGTTAGACATTCGCTTTGTCATGCTGCTTTGTTCCGAGTCCTGGTTGCCTACAGGTCACCTGCATGTGCAACTGTAAGAGAAACAGAGTCTATGGCTTCTACTTTGAGGAGATGTACTCGTAATACAGGAAATTCCAAATTTTGGAGGTTGTTCAAAAGATTCCAGGTACAGTCATCCTCCTCCATCCCCCCTAGTGCTGGAGATTGAACCCAGAGCCTCATGCATCAGTTTTTCAAATTTGTTTGATTTTGAGACAGGGTCTTGCTAAATTGCTTAAGGGCTCCCTAAATTGCTGAGTCTGGCCTTGAATTTACGATCCTCCTGCCTCAGCCTCCTGATTCCCTGGAATTACAGGCATGCACCACCATGTCCAGTTCATGCATGAGTTTCTTAATCATGCACTTTGACAAATACATCCAATTCTTAAGATCCTAAATTTAATAGTCCAATTTACCAAATCTCATTTTTTATAGTTTGTGCCTTTGTGTCCTGTTTAATTTAGCTTGAAAGTCATGCACTCTCGTTTTTCTTTTAGTGGTTACTCCAAACTTGCATCCTTGTCTTACAAAAAATCTAATATTAATGCTAATCCCCTCTCCCTTGACAATGTAAAGAGTCTAGGACATATTGACTCTACCTCCTTCCTAGCTTGTCTATCAGAACTGTCATTTATTTTTTTAAATTGTTGTTGGTACTGGGGATTGAACCATTAAGTCATATTCCCATCCTCATTTTGTATTTTATTTAGAGACAGGGTCTCACTGAGTTGCTTAGGGCCTCGCTTTTGCTGAGGCTGGCTTTGAACTCCCAATCCTCCTGCCTCAGCCTCTCAAGCCACTGGGATTACAGGTGTGCGCCACTACGCCCGGCTAACTGCCCATTCCCGTGGTTAGAAGTTCTTCATAAATTCTGGATTTTCCATGTGCTACTAGCGTCACCTCCAGGTATGTGGCTTATCTTCAGTTTGTTAATGGGGACTTTTGTAAACAGAGCTTTTTATTTTTTAATTTCAACTCACGCAATGTTATCAATTATTTTCTTTTATGCTTTATACCTTTTTGGGTTTATTTTTTAAAAAATATTTACCCTGAAGTCACAAAATATTTTACAATTTTACAATAAATGTCACCCAATGTATATATATGTATGTAATATTTCAAGTTTGTAAGATGTAAGATTTGCTGTTTGCAGTTCAGAGTTTTAACTGTCTAAATTTTTACTTTTTATATGTGATGATGTAAGGGTCTACTTTTCATTTTTTCCACATGGGTAATTTTTTTTCTTTTCTTTTCTTTCTTTTTTTTTTGTACTAGGGATTGACCCTAGAGGGGTTCTACCCCTGAGCCACAAGCCTTTTTTTAGTTTTTATTTAAGATAGGGCCTCACTAAGTTGCTTAGGGCTTCCCTAATTGCTGAGGCTGGCCTCAAACTTGCAATTCTCCTACTTCAGCCTCCCAAGTTGAATTGCTGGGATTTTTGGTGTGCACCACTATTTTTGGTGTGCACCACCACACCCAGCTCCTTGGGGATAATTCTTGAGTAGTCTGTGATTTCAGCACTACATTGAAGTTCCATCTTTGTCCTATTCAATTTTTCATAGGCTTGTGGATCTGTTCTTGGGATGTTTATTCGATTCCTTTGACCATTCTGCTAATCCCTGTGCACTGCCTGTATTAACTTCACTTAAGCAATTACATTTTGTGTTCAGGCTGGGAAACTCTCTCCCTAAGACATTCATTCTTCCACCTGCTACAACTCTGTCACTGTGATTTGTTTAGATGATCTGTGTAGCCTGGTCCCCTGATGCTGACAGCTTAAGTCCTCAGGCAGGAAGAATGAGTTGACAGCTGTCCTGCTACAATTTCTGTGCCCTGCTCCCTGCTACGGCCCATTCAGACAGCCATATATGAAATGCTCAGGTTTTGCTCTGTTGATTTGTGATAAAGACTGTAAAGAGATCCCATCTACCTTAACTCCACTTGAGCAACAGCTATAAAAATATTATTTCCATGTAGACACTGTTTGAAGCTGTTATGTTTAAAGAGTCCTCTATGTTTCACTCTCCTCACTCGATATCCTCTGCATTTCTCCCACGAGAAAATTGAGCTTGGTAGATTGACCAAATTGCCTCAGATACCCGGATGCAAGAGGCAGCACTAGGGACACTATGGCCTGGATTCACTATGCTGCTTCCCTTTGTCACCTAGCTGTGAGGGTAGGAAGGCAAAAGGGTGACACAGGGTGAAGAGATAGCTATAAGATTGTCTCTGCATTGTGTCCTCATCAGTCAACTGAACTAAGGGATGAAGGGAATGAATCTGAGTGACATTAAAAAGTGGATATTTAAGAGAGTACAAGTGGGGCATGGTGGCACAGGGTATAATCCCAGCTATCTGGAGGCTGACGCAGAAGGATTGCAAGTTCAAGGCCAGCCTCAGCAACTAAGCGAGACTCTGTCTCAAAACAAAAAATAAAAAGGGCTGGGGATGTGGCTCAATAGTGGAGTGCTTGTCTACCATGCTTGAGGTCTTGGGTTCAATCCCAGTCCCCTCACCCAAGGAACTTTTATTTTTATGATTCTTGGTAAATGTAAACCATATTACTTTCAGTACTGGGAGCAATGTTTCAAAGTACATTTTAGCTGGGCATAGTGGTGCATAATTCAGATCCCAGCACCTTGGGAGGCTGAGGCAGGAGGATGGCAAGTTTGAGGTCAGCTTTAACAACTTAGCAACACTCTGTCTCAAAATAAAAAATAAAAAGAGCTTGGGATATCCCCAGCTCAGTGGAGAAGTGGGGAGCACCCCAGGTTCAATTCTCAGTGCTGTCCCCACCCCTAAACCAGCCACAGTATGAAAATACCAGTTTCCTTAATGCACACACACTAGCTTTGGGTATTTTATATATTATATGTAGGTTATTTTATATATATGTAGGTTATTTTATATATATGTAGGTTATTTTATATATATATATATATATATATATATATATATATATATATATATATATTACCAGGGATTGAACCCAGGGGCACTTAACCACTAAGCCACATCCCCAGCTCTTTTTAGACAGAGTCTCACTAAGTTGCTGAGGCTGGTCTTGAACTTTCAATCCAAACCCAGCATGGGTATTATATTTTTAAAGGCTGCTAATTAATAGGTCAATATAATTCCTCAAGGTTTGTTTTTATTTTTGTTTTGTGATGCTAGGGATGAAACTAGAGCCTGTGCATACAGTTCATGCTCCATGCTTTTGTTTTTACAAAGAGATTTAACTTACATTTTCTTGGTCATTGAAATACTTTTCATTGTTCTTTTTGTTTTTGTTTTTTGGTACTGGGGATTGAAACCAGCGATGCTCTACCACTGGGCCACATCCCGGACCTTTGTATTTTTATTCTGAGATGGGGTCTTGCTAAGTTGCTTATGGCCTCATTAAATTGCTGAGGCTGGCCTCAAACTTGTGATCCTCCTGCTTCAGCCTCCCAAGTTGCTGGAATTACAGGTGTGCACCACTGCATTATCCAGCTCATTGTCTGTTCTTTAATTGGAACTATGTTTATAGTCTGCTAAATATCCAAGTCCTTTGTTCATTTGTTGGGACATTTGCATTTTTAATCAGCTTACATAAGTTCATTATAAAATAAATATATCAACTCTTTGTATATTTGTATTTGTTGCAAAATGTTTGTCACTCTTTTATTTTATTATTTTATTTTTTTTATCTACCACTCTTCAGTTTGAGGTGTATAACTTTTTCACATGAATGTTCTGTGGTTTTATGGAATTGAATATTTAAGTTGGGTTCCAGGCAATATTGCTTTGTTACTTTGTTCTCCTGTGTAAACTTTGAAAAGTTGCCCTCTTCTACAATTTTACTGACAATTAATTCTGTTTTCATTGCTATTATTTAATTTTTATATTTTGTGTTTTTGTGCCTCTGGGTTCAATCCCTGGTGCTCCCCACCCACAAAAATGTGTAAATTTATATTAGTCGGATATGGGTAAGTAAGGCATATGTCCCTGAGTGGCAGAATTCAGTTGAATCTACCTCTTCTTTTCTTTTATACACATTTTTGACCATTCTATGAAGATCATATATTATTTAAGCAATTTAAAAGACTTTTATTGTGTTACTTTTGGGTGAATTATGTTGGCTGTGGGTTTAAGCAGCTGTTCTTTATGTGTTGAAGATACTTCCTATCTTATTTTTAAGTTTTTTTTTTTAAAACTGAGAACTGGGTGTTGAATTTTGCCAAATGATTTTTTTTGGGGCAGCTGCAAAAATGATCATGGTTTCTTTTCTTTTTTTTTTTTGTAGCTGAGCTATATTTTACGTAAGATAAAACACAGAGATCCTGGCTATATGGTCTGATGTGTTCTCAGCGTCATCTACACCCCTGTACTCACCACTCCAAGTAAGAAAGGGAACATTTCTATCACCCCAGAAAGTTCTATGAAAAATTCTATGGTAAGCTGTGGATTTGTGGTGGACCAGCCTTATGCATCTAATGTCTTTCAGGTCTGGAGTCACTTTTGAAGTCCCTGCAGGCTGTCCCATCTGGGCTCCCCTCCAGCTGTTCATCAGATAACTCTGGTGTCATTAGGGAGCCTGATTCTCTGTAGGGCAAGTGGCCATGGGGAAGGGGATATAAAGCTGCCTTCTAAGGAACAGAGAGGGTAACAGCAGTATTTGGAAGCTTTTAGTGACCATGTGTTTAAATGGCATCTATGACGAAAAGTCGTTTCTGGGTGTCACTGAAAGGTTGTGATGGGGAGGAGAGGATGGAGTAGGTGTGGTGGGGATAGCATCCCTGATGCCACAACCGTGGGATTTGCAGGCCCCATGTCTTGTGTGCTCACTTGTTGATAAAGTCAATCACCACTTTCTGGAATCTTCTTTTCTGCAGTACCCTTTCCTTTTGACTGGGTTGTTAGCTTGTTCCATTGTCCATTCAGAAAGCTCGCCACCCTCACCCTGTGTTAATCTCCTTGTGTGTTTTGCGGATCCCCAGTCTCTGCTGCAGTTTATGGAATGACACGCAGTGTTATTTACTCAGCTTAGTGTATTTTAGTCAATAGGGAAAACATGGGAATACATGTCTATATTTCTATTGGCTTAATATTGACATGTTGATTGGGTTTTAAATATCATGAAGTTCAATAAATGCTTGATCATAAGCATAATGTATTTTGTTGTCTGTACATCTAGATTAAGAAGTCTGCAGAAAGATGATTTGCAATTCCCTGAATCAAAAGGCTGGGGGCTCAATTTGTTGTCTGAATAAGGTCCAGAATCTTCTATATAATTTCTGTAGTGTGAAATTCGAGTAACACAAATAATCACTTGGTACTGGGGATTGAACCCAAGGGCACTCATTCACTGAGTCCCATCCCCAGCCCCTATTTTGTATTTTATTTAGAGACAGGGCTCACTGAGTTGCTTAGGGCCTCGCTAAGTTGCTGAGGCTGACTTTGAACTGGCGATCCTCCTGCCTCAGCCTCCTGAACTGCTGGGATTACAGGAGTGTGTCACTGGGCCTGTCTCTTTTTATGAGTCTTCTTAAAGTGACCCAGGTAAGTGCCTTAGGCAAATGGGGGTATGCCAGGAGCCACGACCCAGACTCCATCCAGAGACCAATCCAAACACAAAACAGCAAAGGTATTGGTGTGAGTGACAGTCCTGGAGCAGGCTTCCTCCCACAGTTTTCGATACAAACGTCAAATAAGAGCTACATTTTTTGTGCTGTGGCGCCTACATCACTAAAATCAATTTAGACTTCTATTTCTAGCAGATGTCAAACTTGGATTATTTTTCCTTTTTTTTAAGATAAAAATCTGAAGCTATTTTAAAATCTGTATCCAACCGGGCTTGCACTGTTCTCAGTATGCAGTCTGTAACAGCCGTGGCTCGGAGGCTTCCAGGATGGACCCCAGGAACCTGGGATGTGCTCCTCTGGGAGGGAGCAGGAGCTGTCCCTCTGCCTCTAGGACTTTAGAGGGAAGATTTGTGAGTCTTACCTGTGTAGAGGAACTCTATAGGGGCCTTCAGAAATTGGACTATCTGCTGGACACAGTGGTGCCCACCTATAATCCCAGTGACTAGGGAGGCTGAGGAAGGAGGATCACCAAGTTCGAGGTCAGTCAGCAAAACTTAGGGAGACCCTGTCTCAAAACAAAAATAAAAAGGGACTGGGGATATCAGTGATAGAGTTCAACCCCCAGTACTGACAAAAAAAAATTAAAATAAAAAGAAAAGAATCTGGGCCACCTCTCTTCTACTAACCCTCGTGTTGTTTGTCCCCAAGCTGTTTGGCCTGCAATCTGAGGAGACAACTGCCTTTTCATGTTTTATACATTTTATTCATACATTTCTCCAACTTTGAAATGACAAAAGCCCAATTCTATGGTTTCCCATTACACAGCATCCTACAGGTATGGATATTCTACAAAGAATACTATGGAGTTTCTCTTCTTCCCCTGTCACACGAGATAACTGATTAGGGTTTCGACTTGTACTGTGCTGGTGGCACACCAGCGTTGTGGTTGCTCCGGCGACAGGGCAAAGGGATCAGGACAGGAGGGCGTGTGCTAAGGCATGTAAATAGATACACACAGAGAGAAAGAAAAGCAGGACATTTTACAAAGCATCCGAACCTTTCCAATCCCTTCAGTTCCTCTGGCGACCCTAAGGCTTTGCTGAACCCCGCAAATACTTACAATTGGAAACGGTGAAATATACAACAACCATTAACATCTCTCTCTTTTTATCACTGAGACAATACTTCAAAACCTTTTATAAAAAGGCAATAATACATACAGAAAAAAGAACACGTTGGCAAAACTATGCAAAACCACCCCAGAACTGAGTTTGAGTGGTGACACTCCTCCAGGCAGCCACCCGCCTGCCTGCCCGGACATTCTGGGAGACAGCTGAGGCTGGAAATCAATGCCCCCAATTCTTGGTCTCTTTCAAACAAGAAAAAAAGAAAAGCGAAAGTGGAGCCAGTGTCTGTAGAGGAACACGTTTCTCCTCCCAAGCACAATTCCTTCTACAGAGATTGTACTTCCCCAGGGTCCAGAGAGGCTCGTTCCAGGCCTCCGTGGGTAAGGACATTGGCATGTTCCTTGGTCACACCAGAGACAATGGAGCTAAGTCCAAGCACTAACAAAGTTCTGAGTTTCTGTGCGAACATGGATATGGAGTTGTGCTTGGGACCAGAACAGAGGTCTCCCATGTGGTTGTAAATCTCTCTCTCCATTTTCTTTTGCTTGGTCCATTTGCACAGGTTCAAGGGAGTTGATGGAGGGTCAGGTGAGAGGTGGTGGGAACTCAGGATTTTCTGCCCCCCCCCCCCCACTGACTCCCCACAAAGAGCTAAGACTTGGGAGTGCCTGCTGCAGAGATGGTGCTTTCCTCTTGCCATGGTGGTATCTGTGGGCCAGGAAAAGATCAGATGGGAAAATGGCAGAGAAAAGACTCCCCTTCCTTTCCTCCACTTCCTGCATGGACGTGACAGCTACACTTCATGCACTAAGTTCTGCCATCTGAGATGTCCCATGTCTCCAAATTGACAGCAAAATGACCAGTGCACAGGCCAAGCCAGTCCTGCATTAAGCCTCATGCATACAGTCCTGTAACTGGAGATGAACAGAGATGCAGACGTGGTTTCTAAAGGGATCAGAAAAGGGAAATCTCTACCCAATGAAAAGAGTCACAACTAAAGTGTGTAGCCCTTCCATAAGCCACAGCAAGAAGCAAGGTATCTTTGGAAGAGAAGAATGAATCTCAAGTGCAGGACAAGAGAGATGCATTCAGGGGCCTTAAATTTGTTACAGGCCACAGTGAGCCTCAGCACAGTAAGCCCTTGCAAAGACAATGGACTTGGGAGACAGTGCTCAGTTCTGAAACAACAACACTACCACCAACACAAAATACGCACAGGTTTGATATTAAGAATTGACCCATCAAGCAGTTTTCCTGGTTGCTTGAGCAGCAAGCTAAGCTTACCTTCACTCCAAATTAAGACACTGACCTGAAATGATAATAAAGGACATGCCATCAGTGGGAGACCAAAGAGTACTTTGGGCTGCCTTGTCCTTGAGGGGCGGTTTCCACTCTGGGCATCTCCAATAGTCCAGTTTCCTGGAGGGTGACTCCATCGACTAAACTTTTGCAAGGAATGAATTGGAAGCCTGAATGAAGTAAGAACTAGGAGTGATTTCAAAAGAAACCAAAGAACGCTGAGATCAAAGGCTTTACAAAGGTAATAGCTTCAGAGGAAGGCCGTGGGAGAAGGAATTGGACACAGGGAAGGGGACAGATTCTGCATTTCTTCGTGCAGTGGGGAACTCTGCACATCTCTAGATATTCTGCCACCAATAAGATGGGGTGATGGCTTCTGAATGCAAATAGCAAGAAGTAGGTCAACCATTTCTTTTCCTCTCTCAGCAGATATTTCAAATCATCTCACCTGACAGGAGATACACTTAATTGCATTTTTAACAAGCGACAATGTTATCTTGACACTGGGAAACTTCCAGATGAATTCAATTGAGTGCCATTTTCCTTTTCAGTGTTAAAATGCAATATGCTACATGTGCAAAGGAATGGCTGCCTTATGATTAGGAAAATCAGGACATTTCATTTTCTTAACAAAGAACTCGACACATCAAAACGCTCCCTTTCCTGCTGTGGGGAGTGGGGTTGCGTAGGGGAGAGGACCCTTGGAATAGGGCTCTCCAATGCTTCAACTGACCACTGATAAGATTTAGCAATCAAATCACTTGCTCTGGTTTTCAAAAAGGAAACAAAAAATGGTTCTGCTGATGAGATAGAGGCAGGAAAGAAGTTTTAGGAATTTTCTCTGATTGTTTAGTGGACGATTGTGACGGAGCAGCAATGTGCAGAAATGACTCCGAATTCAGAAATTGAAGGATGTTCTGCTAGGTCATAAAGACACTGCTCCAGAAGATGGCTGCCTGTGCCCTTCTTGGAGCATGCAGAAAGCGACCAACAAGATGACAAGTCGTATGGTGCCTTTCCATGGGGGGATCACTGATGTTTGATTTGCCCTCCCCTTTCTCCTCCTTGGCTTAATCCACATTTAGTCACATGGTGGATGGCTTCCAAAGGGCACTGTCAACATTTCTGGAGATTTGGTCTCTAAGGGCAAGTGGGGGTGTGAGGGTTTCCACCAGAGGGAAGGAAGTTGGTTTCCCATGTGTTAGTTGTATTCTTCTTTGTGCTTCATTGGAAAAGAGGTAGAGCGGGCACCTTGACACTGAGAAGAGCCCGCATTGTAGTCAGTACCATTGCAGGAATGACTGTCTGGCCTTGGCATCAGACTGAAATCTGTCCTAACACAGGCCTATACGACTCTTTTTTGAGCATTTCTCTCTCCATCTAGGGGAGCCCACTGTTGAGCTTGTCTCTGGTTTACCTGTTTGGTCACCCCCACTGTAGGGCCCAAACACAAGGAGTTCACTCAACAACCTGTTAGTAAGTTGTCGACTCATCCGGTCACTGACAAAGAATGATCATCAGAAAAAAAAAAAAAAAAAACAAACAAACAACCAAAACCCAACAACCAATTGGCATCTTTAATAACAGTAGGTGAGGGGTGGGGTGTTGACCATGTAGGAGGAGTCTATAAAAACTGCCTTTTCTGTTCGGTCCCTTAAGAGGAGCTGTTCAGCTCAGAATACACCCCGCACATCCTGCCAAGGCACAATGTGACAGAGGCCATCTAACCTACAAGAAGCAAAAATGATGGCGTGTTTTCAAGAATCCCAGGTTAACATAAGCGCTTCACACCCTCACGTGCTAAGGAAAAACATTCTACTGACCTCTGGCAGGGTCTGGGAACCCCCAGCCCGAATGTCCTGTATTAGAAGAATGTGACCTCGTGGCGGGGTGATGAGATGGTGAATGTCTCTAAAAGCAACAAGGACAGATGATTCCCCTGTGCCAAGGGATATAGCAAGAGGAAGGAGAGACCACAGGTAGCCCTGCGAGTCAGACGCGGTCCATGCTGTGCCCTGGCAGGTGGCTGTTTCTGTCCTGCCGACTGATACTCACTCCTGGGCCTTCGATGGGTCCATGAGCATCTAATGAATTCTAAAATTGAAAAGATCATCGGCTTGGAGGCCTAAACAACTCTATAATGAAATGAAGGACCCAAAGGCATTTAATTATTGAACACATAAAAGGAAGTATATTTAAAAAAAATTGGTCAGACTGTCCTGTTAGTTATCATTTTCAAGGAATTTACAGGGCTGTTATAGATTATTCTTTTGGAATAATTCAGTTTATAGCAAACGCCTAAACTGGTTTCTTCATTGCACAGTATTTTCTCTTAAAATGGGTGCTTTTAAAACAATTACATACAGATTAAAAATCCTCATTTCTTTGCTTAATTAAAACGTTAATACTCTTAGACAACACAGATCCGAAATGGTGAAACCAGCAAATTCCCCCTCCCACCTTACAACAAATTAAATTGAGACAAAATTACAAACACATTTCACTACATGATTATTATTAATAAAAATCAGTTTCTTTTCTTTTTTTTATAAAGTTGCCCGAAATGCAAGGGATGTGCATAGGTTTACAACTTAGTCATAATAGCATTTTATTCTTATTCTCCTGGGTGTGCCCCGTGAACGGAAAGTACTTGGCTGTAGATTACAGATTGATTTGTCCAACACAGACACACCAACAGCATAAACGCTCGCGACTGTCCACATGCATTAAGAGTCAAGACCCAACTTCAAATCTCTAAAAGGTTTACAGGGTGCTTCAAAGAGACAGTATCACATTATCTGGATGTTACATAAAGGACTTAAAAAAAATACTATTCTAAAAAAAAAAAAGAGAGAGAGAGAGAAAAAAGGCCTTTAAAAATTTATGACTGTTTTGTAATCACTAGACTAATTATTTCAAATAAATAAAGGAAAGAAAGATATTCCAATCCATAAAATCAGACTCTAAAAAGAATGTAGTGTTCCACCCCCAGTCAAGGTAACAGAATCATTGTTTATTATTATTAAAATAGATTATAGAAAGCAGCATCTATTTTGTGCAGTTTTTAGGGGCCTTGGAAATAAAAAGCTATGATTTCCAAAAATATAACATTCCAAAGGATTGAATAATACATACATTTAAAGATACATTTTATTAAAGTTTAGGAGAACTGATTAAAAAAGATACTGTCTCTTTAAATTAGTGTGTAATTGTTTTTCTCCTCCTATCTATTTGGACATGACAATAATTATAAATGTAGGTCACACTACAACTAGGTAGTCTCTAGGGACCACGACCTGCTGACACAAGGCCCATGACAAAGAGGCTTTTCCATGTATGAGGTGGCTCCCAGTTATGCTCAGATATCTGGGGATGGGCCTAATAGACCCAGGAGACCGGGACCCACTGCGGGGCTGTGCACACGAGCTCAACGGCTTCCTCCAGATGTCTGATTGTCTCATCAATTTCATTGTTGATAATTGTGAGATCGAAGTAGTGCGCGTATGTTCTCTGTAGGATATCAGACTCCTTCTGTAGGCGCTGGAGAGATTCGTCCTACAAGGGGAGCGTGGAGGAAGGGCGGGCGTGGGAGAGGGGGAAAGCAAACAGAAGACAGGAGTCAGTGGGATTCTTTCTCTTTTCACCTGTTTTTGCTCATCCCAGTGTCAGAAGCCGTCAAGGCCGAACCTTGATGGGCTGCATCTGGGCATGAGGCCAGGATGGGACCACTTCACAGGAGACCACCATCCCTGGGACAGCAGGAACTCCTGCTGGCATCCACAAGTGCTTGACATGCAACAGGGGGCTCCATGACAAACCAGACAAAATGCACACTCTCCAGCAAACACACTGGCCCACCCAGGCCCGGCTGTGCCCGTCCCGGGTCGGTCAGGGCGAGGCCCTGTGAGGCGTGGGTTGCCAGTGGCTTCCGTTCTTTCTTCCCTCCTCTAACCCATCCTCACATCTGGCACAAGGGCTCTTGATCCCCATCCCCTTGGTCCTTGAAGTTCCCTTGAGCCACGCTTTGGGGACCCACCTGCATTTGCACCAATAAGCCCTGTCTATGGATGACAAATGAAGTTGCATTTTTTCCTTTTCTACTAAAGGTTCAGCATGTTTAAAAAATTCAATTATGTATAATGGTCCTGACTTGACAGCATCAGATGCCAGAGGCCAAAGCTTTTGGGATGTTACAAATAATGTCTGGAATAAGGCCATTTTCCAAATAAAACAGCAACTGGCATCTGATGAATTCCCCAAGCTGGTCTGCATTGGAAATGACCCAATGCCACTGTTCACATGTAGTTATATTTCTCACGAAAACAACTCTGGAGCAAAGCTACTGAACTCTAGGCAGGCTTGCTGTGGTAAAGGATGTCCCCTAAATCAGAGCTTGCTACACATTTTGACAACCTTCACCAGGCTGAGCCATGGCAGGAAGGAATTTAAGGTCTCAAATTCGTCATGTGAAAATGGCTTTTTGCTGGCAGTTCTTTCAAGACAAGGATCTCTTAAGGGCCATCATTAAGAGATCCTCCATTATCTTTCATTATCTTCACAGCACAAGTATGTTATACTGAACTCTCCAAGGCCAAGTTCAATTGAAAGTGGAGTACTTTACGAGTCAAATAACCACACCTACTCTCCCCTTGCACTGGATGAACACTGGGTAGGTGAACTATCTGCCTGAGTTAAAAAAATATATTGAAAATGTATATTATTTGATATAAATATCTGCTTATTTCATTAATTTCCTTCTTCCCAATTAGGGCATAAACTTGTCTCCTGTGTCTGTCATTATTGTGCCCAGGCATGGAGCCTTGCACATAGTTGTTGCTTAATAAATGCTGTCAAAGGAACAAGCACCTGGCTGATAACTGATCATCACAGGATTTTACAAGTAATAACTCTATCATCAAGGGACTAAGCAATCTACTAAGAAAGGGGTGGGGGTCTGGGGTAACAGAGGCAGATCTCCAGAGAAAATAAAAGATGCTGGGATCCTTGAGGGACCCAGGAGCTATAGGTGCCAAGGAGTGGCTTAGGACCCCCTCTCCTCTTCTCTGAGGCCCCTCTATTATTTATAATAAGCTCAATGCAAAAACGCCATTTTAGGAAACCTGCATTTACCCAAAGACAAAAGCACTTCCCACCAGTATAACAAGGAACAATTCCTATGAAGTTACTGTCTGTGTTTGTTAGGAGATTCTGTTTGACTATACAATTCTGGGCTTCAAAAACTGCTAACAGGGTTTATGTTTTGTTCAGAAAGTGGGGCTGAGGAAACCATTCAAAAAATGTGTGGCTGAGAGTGTCAGCTTTTTGATGTAGTTCTCTTTATAGGAAAATAAAACTCCCTCTTACAGATCTTTTAAGATGAAGTTCTATTTTCCAGTTTCTTCCTTGACAACAGCTTGTCTGCATGCTGGACTCACACGTGAGCAAGGTTCAACTCAGTGAAAACAAATGCCTTTATTCTAATAGCAGAAAGCAAGGATTTGTGGGACCAAAATGTCTACATTCTACATCTATTAAAAGGAACAAAGGCTGTACTTCGTCACCTCCTAGCTGGTACTTACAGGCAATTTTCTGCACCATTTTGGCAGCTATGGAAAATTAGTAACAGGGCAGGAAAACAGGCAAAACAAAAAACAAAAACAAAGCAAAGATGATAATTCAAGAAAAACACATGGTAACCAAAGGATAAACGCTAACCACAATGTGGATTTCAAACATGCTTATGTATGAATAAGATGGAAAAGTTGAATTTTACAAAGGAACGTGCCTTTTGCAAATGAAATGACAAAAAAAAAAAAAAGATGACTGAAAATACGAGTAATAAAGCCCATCTAAAGATTTAACCTTCGTTAAAGGTACACAAAGTGTGAATTCCTAAGCCTTGATTTAACTGCACTGTATGCTTGGGTGATTTAGGCCAGTGTTTATTGAACACTGCTAAGAGTCCTCTGGTGGTTTCTAGAATTTGCAAAAGTTCTTCAGGATAACTTCATATAGCAGTATTCCCTTAACTAAAGAAGAGACGGCAGGGAGGCACTGTCCCACCTTCCAGACATGTGAGACTATCTGGTCAGCAATAGAAAGCCTTCTTAGTGGGCTTGGGAAGAAGGATGGCGTAGCCAACTCTTGCACATACCTTCTTTGTGGCAGGTGCTGACTTGAGTTGGCTTGAGAGCTGACAAGAGCTCCTTTCTTTTTGTTTCCAGTGCTGGGGATGAAACCCAGGGCCTCTTGCATGGATAGATTAGTGCTCTCCCACTAAGCCATATCACCAGCTGAATAAAGCTCTTTTCTAAGTTTGATGGTCTCTAGGGGCCTCTGTAGCCCAGCTAAGGTCATGGATTCCTTACAGCTTTCTTTAAGTAGAGCAATGTTTGATCCAGAGCTGGCCCTGGGAGCTTCCTGCTGTCTTGGCATCATCGAATCTAGACAGAGTGGGCTGGCAGTCCTAGAGATGCCAGGGAAAACTCCATCTTGGGGGACTGATGGGGTTTATCCTCGGACTTGAGAAGTGACTTGAGACTGACCATTCTTTTCCACATCCTATTTCACCAGAGCAGATGTTTGCTGCCAATGTAGACCAATGTGCTTTCCGACTGTGCTGTAAACTAAGGCTGGAATTTGTTTTAAGATTCTGATCTCTGAAGTTCACACTGTTGGTGTTACCTCATTCCAAATACTGACTGCCCAGCATCAACAATAAATCAGAGTTTCATTTAGTTGTCTTCATGGAATAGGGCTTTGGTTTTGAGTGCATAACACATGTGGATCCTTATAATGGGGCATGCTTATTTGGGGGAAAAGTAGATTCATTCTTACCTCATTTAAACCTGGAGTGATAGTTGGAGCGGCAATAAAGACAACAAAAGGAGCAAACTCTGCAGTTCTCAGGACCTTCAGTGCCTGGGTAAAAACAAAACAACAACAACAACAAAAAGAGACTTAAATGAAGATATAAGTAATGTCACTTTCAAATGAGTCTATGAAGAATTTACATAACTGAAAAATTCAAGCCCTTGGTTCAATTTTTTGGCAAGGTATTAAATGTACCAATTTCATAAATCATGTTATTTTACTTCATATCTTCTAAAGGATGAATGATAGTTGTCAGGAAACAAAAGCTGACAAACTGGACATTTTTCTTATGAATCTCATGAGTCAATTGGCTTTATTTCTCTTCGCAAAAGTTAACATGAACTATGTTGGTTAATGTTCATTAAAACCTGGTTATTAGCTGGAGCTTGAATTTTAATTGATGGTCTATGCATCTGGGGGTAATGGGCCTTCAGATTGGCTTCACACCAATCCAGAGCCCACTTTGTTACATATGAAACTGCAAATTGCTAACCACTGATAGCAAATCCTGGCCACTATAATTGTGTGGGCTACATTCATGCTACATAAGGCCTTCTGTGTTGCCCTGGTGAAAGGACCCAATAGGGTTTGTGAGACAGGGGGACCCTGCCCAGGGCTGGAGTCATAAAGCCCCGGGCTTTTTTTGTTTTAGCCCTGCCACTAAAGACAATGTGTGGCTGTGGGCAATGTGTTGACCCATGAGAAAATGTGGCACTCAAGGGAGAAGGAACTCTGGGATCCCCTTCAGTTCCCTTCCAAAGCATCCCAAACCTCTAACTGCAGAAGTCACTAGTTTGCATAGATGTACTGCAAAGTTGCAATTGGATGCAACTAGAGTTGATTCTGCTGTGGGATCACTGCTTTAGCTCCTCCCCTGGGAGGACAGGATGCTCTTGGAGGTTTATAAAGGCCCCTCCAAGGACAAAACCTAGCATACTCATCCAGGAACTCAATCCACAAGTTAACTCATATGCATCAGGGGTAAATATCTTGCTGTTCTTTATACAAGAATTTAACATATCAATTTTGTTAGCTACATATTTTGATTTTTAAAATTATTATTTAATTTTTTTTTACGGTGCTGGAGATCGAACCCAGGGCCTCCCACATATCTTGCTTTTTAAATGGTCTCTAAATATGTGTGCTTTCCCTTATTCCTGTCACTCCATCTTTTGCCTGGTTCACTGTCATCACAATAGACTGGTTCTCTGTTTCCAGTTTTGCTGTTCTTCAACTATACTCCACTCTGCTACTAAAATGGTTTTTCTGAAATGCCAATCCCATTGTTCCATGCTCGAAACCCTTCAACAGCTCCCTTTTGGCCACAGGATTAAAAAAAAAAAGTATACTCCGTAGCATGAAGATCAAATCCTTCCCTCACCAACTGGCCCATGCTTTAACTTCTTTGGCTTTTCTCTGCCCTCTCCTCAGTGGACTGGCCTTACTAAGCTGCTTTGAGTTCTAGAAAGGGTCAGACTCTGGCTTCCTGGTGTCTTTACTTACAACCCCTCTGATTGGACCTCCTATCAACCTTCCCCCTTCTTCACTCTCCTCTTTGCTTGACTGAGTAATCCTTCAGAACTCAGTTCCGATGTTCTTTTCTCTGGAAAGTTCTTTGTGAGCCCTGAGCCACTCCTCTGTGCTCTTAAAGCACCAACCACACTGGAAATATTAAGCCCTTGGGGACCTTGAGGGCAGGGATATGTCCTGTTCAACTGTTTCTTTCATGTCCAATATGACACCTGTCATAAACTGCCTTTAGGATCCAATTAAAAGGTCAAAACAAAAAATCTAATTTGTACTTGATTTCTCTTATCTTTTGAGGCAGGTTTGACCAGAGAGCATGCTGCTACATGCATGTAAGAGACAAATTTGATATGAAAAATTCTGACTTTCTTTTTGACTGTTAGCCCCACTTACACTGGGATACTACTTCTGAATATCTACTGGAGGGTTAAGGGAAACTGGCACACTGTCTTATTTGTTCATTAGAGTTCTTTAATTGTTAAAGTCACAGGTTCAGAGTCCCCTCTAAGAAAGCTCTTCAAAACTTGCAATGTTCACTTTTAAAAGAGGTAACTGGCAATTTCTTTGCTGATCTTTTGTGACCAAAGACTTTAGCAAGGAACAGTCATCATGAAAAAGCCATATGGAGCCAAACAGGAACCTTCTCTTAGAAATGTCCTTTTTGTCAATGTTATCTTGGGCCTCTCCTCTTTCTTTCCTGTGCTCCTGCATCAGATGAATACAGGGTCAACTGGAACAGAAGGTTTTCTTATCACACACACATACCCGCACATAGCTGGCCTTTGAGCAACTGAGATGGGGGAAACATCCTATTTGCTATATCCATAAACACATGAGGGTCATTCTGCATTTACTGTATGAAACCATCAATGAAGGCTACGCTCATCATATTGCCACGAGCCTTTTGTGTCAAGAATGTTTGGAATCTTGATTCCCAAAATAAACAAATAAATGTGTGTGTGTGTGTTTGCCCTGGTTGCCAGGAAGTTCAGAGCCAAATTTAATGTTTATCACAGTAATTACAGTAGCTCCTGTGGTTCGCATATTTTCTTTCTCCTCTTTTTCATAGCTTTGATTTTCTATTTCTGTCCTATATTATTATATTTTCCAAAATTCTGAGGTGGCTTAAGTCCTGACTGTGATGTTCTTGTCTAGTGCGCATGATATCTTTAGCAGAGTCACCACACATTTCTTTGTTCCTGAAGGTCTCTGTCCCCATTCCATGCTCTATTTCTGTGTTTCAAGTGGGCAACATTTTGGATGCAGTTTCAGTCTGGATGAGGTTCAGAGTCACTTGAGGAACAGGAAATGGAACTCCTCACAAGGATTCTCCTCCCTCAGGCAGTTAATAGCTCACTTAAAGACAAACTCTAAACCTTCTTCAGCTCCGACTCAAGAGGAAACACAGTCTCTCTCTGAATCCCAGAGGAATTCAGAGAGAGAGAGAGAGAGAGAGAGAGAGAGAGAGAGAGAGAGAGAACATGCGCACACATGCTCTAGAAAGATCACTGAGAACACTGTATTCAAATAGTCAAAGTAATGTTAATTTAACAGTTACTTCTTTAGTTCTCTTTTGTGGAGTAAATTGATTTTATGTTCATCTATGTGTGGCTAAGAATTAATTTCAGGTTACCATCTTCAAGGACTACAAACTCATTTGACCCAAGTATGATGCAGATAGCTATAAGACTAATTGGTTTTGGAAAGTTAAAAAGTATACAAGGGCAAGTGGACAAATAATTTTCTACAAAAATCTAAGAAAGAGCACAGTGACCTCAGAGAGGAAACCAATTGAACAAAATGGCCTCTGGTTCAGAACCTGGTTGCCAGTATGTTCAGAGCCAAATCTGTTTATCACAGTAACTATAGTAGCTCCTGTGGTTCTCATATTGGCTTCCTCTTCTTTTTCATGGCTTTGATTTTCTATTTCTGTATTGTGATTTTATATTTCCTATATTTTTGTATTTTCTAATTATTATAATTATGTATTTTCCAATTATTGTATTTATTATATTTAAATCATTCTATTTTCTAATTACTGTATTTTTAAAATTTCTATCCTATCTTATTATATTTCCAAAATTTTAAGATGCCTCCAAACCCAGCTATGATGTTTTGTGTATAAGGTCTTATATCTTTGGCAAAGTCACCATGCATTTCCTTGTTCCTGAAAGTCCCTGTCCCCATATACCTTATTTATTTATTTATGTATGCCATACTAGGGACTGAACCCTGGGCCTTGTGCATGCGAGGCAAGTACTTTTCCACTGAGCTACATCCTCAGCTCCTAGAAGCTTCCTCTTGACAACAACCTTTCCCTCTGTAGGCAAAAGCAAAAGCCCAAATATTCTGCTACTGTTAACTTTTAACACTCTAAACAGATAAATCGGAGTAAGGTTAAATTCTAAAACCATTGCATTAAGCTTTCATCACACACTGGAGAGATTAGTTTCAGCTTTAGGGACAGAGATTACTGAGTCCTCACTTTATTTTCATGAGAAAGAAATCTTATATTTTTTTCCTCAGGTTTTATTGCCTTCTACATTTTTCTAAATGTTTTAAAAACATTTGGTGGACCATCCTGAAGATTCCTAGGGAGGAGGTTGGGATTTATTACACACAAAACAAAACCAATAACAGTTTAAGTTCAAACCACTTTCAATCTGCTATAAACCTTGGTTTGAGTTACTTTTACATTAAGCCTTGATTTCTTCCATTATGGAAATAGACACTGATTTCTATTTCATAGGATTCCAAAGATTAGGTAAGGAGTAATAATGGTTAATGAAATATAAAACATTATAACAATACAATCTATTATTTTAAAAGAAGCCAGGTTACTATTTTTTCTAGCTCAATGTCTTTACCATTGTTGTCTAGGTTTAGAGTTGGACCACAACATTTAATCATATGGTACTATTACTACACATGTGTTCCATTTGGCTTTGGTTGTCTAAAATAAATTAAGATGGCCTCAAAGCATTAGACCTTCACTCAATGAGCTGAACACTAGCATTAGGTGGTCTTTCTATGGCCCATATGTGGTAGAAATGGCCTCAGCTGTCGTGGATGTGAGATTTTTTTTTAAAATGCCACAATTTACTTTCCCTGTTAAGGACAGTTTCTGATGTACATGGAGGAAGGAATTTCATCCTCACCAGTTTGTCTTCTTAATTATATTTTTAGCTTCTGGCACAGTGCTTGGCATATATGGGCTTGATAGAAGTTTGTTAAATCAAACTGTGAGATACAGTAGTGGGGTTAATCTAACAAGCTAGGGCAGGATGGGGCTAGGAGAAAAATGTCATAAGGTCCCAAGGGGGAAAGTCTCCCTGAAGCATCAAGGCTCTGTCTGAACATAGGTTATTCATGGCCACTGGCATCCCCAAAGCAGGATAAGGACCCTTCCCAGACCTAAGGAGAGTAGGCTGAGGGCAGAGAGGCCTGAGGGTGAAGTCCTGTTGGCGCAGACTCTGTGGGCACCCCGGGCTGTACTGGTGTACACATGGTCTCAAGTGTGAGACCTGGGCTGGGATGAGTCTAGACTGGGCAGAAGAGAGCCTGGGACCAGAGTGGTCAACCAGCCCAATGAGAGGAGCAGGCCCTGGGGCTGCTGGCCCAAAGAGGCTCAGGCAGAGACCAGGATGCCCATGGCCTGCCTTCAGGGGTCAGTGGACTTGAGAGATCACAGTTCTGATAGGTGGGGACACAGGAAGCAGGAGAGGAGAGTGCAGGTGAACCCATCCAGCAGTCAGGGAGCAGGGGGACAGTGTGCCCAGCTGGGGCAAGGAGGTGCTCCAGGGCCAGTGCAATGGGTTAAAGGAACTGCTGTGGATGTCCTGATGAGGCCGAGAGAAGGGTCTCCCACTCAGCAGTGCAGAGCAATGCATGGCTGTGCAAGGACCAAGGGACAGGGAGAGCTGGACACTATGGGTGGAGCAGCAGCGGCAGCAGCGGTGGTGGCGGCGATGACAGCAGCGGCAGCAGCAGCAGGTAAGGCAGAAAGCCCTTGAAAGTGGACTTAGGTAATGCAGAGGGGGTCTGAGGAGCCCTGCAGCCAGCATACTGCTAGAGACATTACTACCAGCAGAAAACGACGTTCAGGTGAAGACCAGTGTGGAACCCAAGGAGAGGATGTCGAAGACCAGGACCAGGATTGAGACCTTGCCTCTAGCCACCCCTGGCCAGAAGATTTTTCCAATCCCTAGTAAGGAGGGATTAGTAGTTAAACAAAAATCAATCTGCGTTACACATCATCATATTTAGTTCTATATAGGTCCAAGTTAATTGTCAAGTCAACTACAGTGTTTGCACTATTGTTGCTCTCCTCCCTAGCCCCCGAACCAGATCCTTTCATGGTTTCCGAAGTTCCAAGTTCAAGAACCCCATCAAGTGCTATCAAATGGAAACAGATGAACCCATTGGCCGCAAGTTAGGATCTTGGTGTCCAGAAACTGAGCAGTCAGGTCCCAGGTCACACAGATCCTGCTATGCAGTTTCTGTTCTCACTTTGGGGATGGCTGGGGGACCAAGTCTTATGCTGTGACTCTTGAACAGGGATGTGCCCTGCCTAGGATGGCCATCTAAGCTTCCTGATGAAATACGAGGGAAGCCTACTAAAGGGGAGCTGACCCTTCATTTTGGTGGTTAGTGGACTGATTCTAGGTGATAAGGGATTTAGGGTACAGAATGGCCTTTAAAATGGCAGACCTGGGAGTCACAAGGGAACCCACAGCCTCTCCTGTAACCTCCCCTAATGTCTATAATTCCCAAATCCTTCCTTCTGTGCTTCAAGTCCATTTCTGTTTGGATTATACTCAGACATGAAAAAATAGCTTGTCAGCATTTTTTTAGGTGCTGAAGATGGAACCCAGGGCCTCACATATGCTAAACCCACACCCTCACCCTACCACTGAGTGACACCCTCATCCCCTTTGATGTCAAGCCTTTTCTTTCAAGTTTCCTAATTCCGATTGCTTTTTGCAAAAAACATATTTACAAATCATTTAATCATCTCCATATCCAACTTCCCTTTGAGTCCTCTCCAAGTTGTCTATATCTGACCTAGTTTTAGCTCAGGGTCAGGCAGTATCCTCTTATGAGGAGACTGGAGAGGCAGAGAACCACCCCTGCTCTCCATCCCTGCTCCATCTTGACATCTGACATCTGGGGTCACTCATGCTTGTTTTCAGAAAGCTAGCACTGTGTTTCATAACCAGGCCCCAGGATCAGTGTCTTGCTGGTGATTAACATAAGATGCTGGCGGGTGCTCTGATGGTTCAGCATAGCTGTACCAAGGCTGTTGTAATAACAAAGTACCAGAGTTTCACCCTAAGGTCAAATCATAGTAGAATTTCTGTAGAAGTTCTGAGTATAACAAATCTCATTGGAGAATAATCTGCTTCCTAAATACATGCCCAGTGATAGGCCAGTCTGCATTCTAGACTGTTAACCCATAAAATCTTGATTATTGACACTTTCCTGAAGCTTATGAGATTATTATGCAACCCATGAATCTCAGATGGCATCTTTTGATTTCAGAATCTGAACTTATCAGCATGCAGGCAGGATGGAGGTGTTCAGGGTGGCTGGGCCTTACCTGAGGCTCCACATCCAGAATTGCAATCAGCCCCTGCTCGTGGATCTTACGAATGGTCTCCAGTTTTGTCCCATACATTGCGTCCTCGTGGCTGCCATACTCCAAGTATTCATTGTTTGAGATGTCTTGCATCATTTGGTCATGAGATACAAAGTAATAATTCTTTCCATTTTCTTCGTCTTTCTTTGGAGGTCTGGTTGTATCTGCAAAGTCCCATGTCATGAGAGGTTTAAAGGCTGAGCTGATGAAGTTATGTTCCTAATGGGCCCACCCAGACTACATCTCTTTTTAAAAGTTGTGGCTTCTTTAGGGTATGTCCCACGTACCCTGTTCCCATCCCAGCAGCTAGAAGCAAACTCTAGAAACCATTTTTATATGTGTATAACTGTGCCATTTAGTTATTTGGTTTGGGGAATACTTCAGTGTTTACAGATATATTTCACTCCTTCATGGACCACCACAGGAAAAAGATATGAAATGATCCAAGATTAACTCACTCACTATATATATGTCTCAGTGTATTTGGGCCTTGAGCAGGAGGAAGAAAGAAGATTTAAAAAAGGAAATACCAAATATGGTTATTTAAATTTAAACAAATTATAAATAAAAATTTAGTTCCTCAGTTTTACAAGCCATGATTCCAAGGTTTAACTGGCACAGGAGGTTAATGGCTGCTGTGCTGGACAATACAGAGATTGAATACTATCATTATCATGGACAGTTAGTGAGGTGTAACCATAATTATCATATAAAGACCTAAACTAGGAGGTGGCAAACTGGCTCATGGGCCCAAAATGGTCTGCAGTCTTCAGGTTTTACTGGGACACAGCCATGCATGTTTGTTCACATTTTTGTCTATGGCTCTTTTTATGCTGCCACAGCAGAGCTGAGTAGTTGTGACACAGACTGTGTGGCCTTCAAAGTCTCAAATGTTGACTACCTGGTCCTTTACAGAAAAGATTTGCCAAAGTCTGACCTAAGTGGGTATATACTAAAGTCTAAACCAATATGCAAAACTCACTTCAGGAAATGTTTTTCTAGATGAGCAAGGAATATTGGTTTAAATCTTTTTCTCCCTTTCCTTCCTCTCTCCTACCTTCTTCCTTGCTTCCTACCCTCCTTAAGCAAGGACAAATTTATACTACTCTTTGCTGGCACATGGGCTCAAGCCAGTGGGGAATTTCTTCTTTCCCTTAGAAGTGCCAAGTGTCATGGACTTCAAACTGTGGACAATCAGAGAGGAATCCTTTCTTTAGCCACATCAAAAGCTCAAGAAGTGGCATAATATACTGTTGATATACTATCTTCAGATGATAACTATCTTCAGTTATCTCGGTAGTTAAATGTATGCTGTATACATATCTGGGATCAAATATTTTATTTATTTCTTCCAGATTTTTTTATTGGTGCATTATCATTACATGGGGTCAAATATTTCAGAGATTAGATATGACTGACATCAGCAAAAGTAAGGTTTAAAGTCCAGCTAGCTAATTGGCCATTTAAGTATTTGATCAGAAAACCCCAGTAGCACCAATTGCAACGATACTTGATAAACTTGTCTTGGGTAAATCAGAGCCATCTTGTGAAGCCTCCTGGCTCACTCAGGTGTACAGACTGAGTAAGTGGTGTGGACTGTGTGCTTCAGGATGGCATCCCAGGGCCCTGCAGGAAGGAGCTAGTCAGGACATTTTCTCCAGTTGCTCTTACAAATCATTCTCCTTAAGCTCTTCCCACCCTGAACAAAGCTGTAACTGCTAGAAAGCTTAAGGGATTAAAATTTGAAACTTTAGAATACAGATGATAATAAGATGGCTGCTACTTATCCACCATCTGCTAAGTGCTTCATACACATGTTCTCAAATCTTCTTTACAACCCTGGGATTATTTTATTTTATAGTTCACATAATGAAGAGGGCAAAAGGTTAAGAATAAAATATAGGAAGGTAAGGGGGATATTAGAAATCTTAAAATTTTCAAATTCTGTATAGTAAACAATTGATAGCACATTGACTGGGTTTTTAAACTGATAAGAAGAAGACAGGTGTGCTGGTGCACACCTGTAATCTCATAGCTTCTTGGGAGGTTGAGGCAGGAGTGAATCACAAGTTCATGGCCAGCCTCAGCAATTTAGTGAGGCCCTAGGCATCTTAGATGCTGTCTCAAAATAAAAAATAAAAATGGCTAGGAATGCAGCTCAATGGCAAAGCACCCCTGTGTTCAATCCCCAGTATGAGAGAGAGAGAGAGAGAGAGAGAGAGAGAGAGAGAGAGAGAGACTGCTGCATTACAGAAAAATATATAACTATTAAAACTTATTTTTCTGAAGAATAACTAATCTAGGCAATGTTTCAGGCATACTGTTGGAAAAATTAAATTATAAACAGAATGAATGAACTTAATGTTATTTAAAATCCCACAAACATAACACACACACACAATACATATATTCATACTAAAAGAAGCCTAGGAGGGTATACAACAAAATATTTATAGAACTTATTATTGGGAGAGTGAAGTTGGGATTATTAACCCATTTTCTTCATTGTCCTCTTTTGGGTTTTTACAAATTTCCTACAACAAACAGCTATTACTTATATAATCAGAAAAAATATGTAAATTACCATGTTGAAAATGAATAAGAAAAACATAATTAAAAGATATTGAGACGTTGCTTACGTGGAATAGGGTATGCAAACCGGTCCGGGTGCTTTGTGATGAGGGTGTTTTTTATGTGTCTTCTCCCAACACCATGTGCACCTATGGCATTTTTTGGAAAAAAAAAGTTAAAATTGACAACTGTTAATAATATTTACAAAATGTTTTTAAGGTGAGAATAAGTAAGACACTTTTATAGCCAAACTTACCTAATAAGACTAGTGTTTTCCTTTTGAATGCTGGCAGTTTTACTACTTCTTCATATGTGACAAGATCTAATTGATCAAACACTAAAATGCAAAGATTCAGAAGAAAGGTCAATTTATGGAATGAATATTTCAAGTACGTAAATTGTAATTTTACTGGCAAAAACCAAGTTACATTAAAAGTATCTTAAAATATGAATTCAATTTATGGTATATGCTTTACATGTGATTGAAGTCGTATAGCATTTAGGAGAGAAATTTTCATTTTAAGCCCATGAAAATGCACTTTAGAAACAGGGGCAAAGATATGTTGAGTACATGCATAAAAGTCCAATTCGAAAGGATACTGCATATTTTTTCCCATGCAGTATCTAGCAAATCATATGAATTCATTCAAAATCACATGCTGTTCATATTTTTACAATTTAAGAAATCAGCAATACTAAAAAGAAAAAGTCTATGGACAGTGACCAACATGAACAGAGCATGAATGCAGCTAAAGTCAACCAAGAGAGGGGCCAGCTAGATCGTTTCTAGAGAGAAATGGATGAGAAATGCACGGCCATTGGTCTTGAACTTCATGGTTCTTTCTTTCAAATTGATTAAGGTGGCATGCTAGATTCTTTCAAAGTCAAGTTCTGTAACTATTGTCACAAGCTTTTAAATGAGCATCTTGCAAGTTCTATTGTAACAGATATCCATTCGATGGAAAATCTCAGGTACGTAAGTAGGAGAACATGCTTTCCTGGCCCTGAAACCATGTCACTCATCACCATGGGCAGTTGTGTGTGATAATCAGGATGAACAGGATGGCAAGAATAGTAAAGGAGAATCTGAACTCAGAAACTTTTGCAAAAGGAGAGTTCTCTGATTATTACAGACCAAGAAGAAATAGTTTAAAAATACTTCTCTGACACCTGCCTGTTAACAACACAAGAAGGATTTTAAGCAACATGTGAAAGTGTTCTGAGCAAATGACCATTCCTGTTGAAGTTCAACATGGTCAGTTTCTCACACAAATTTGAAAATTCTCACAAGAAGGCTAAAATCATCTGTCTGTTTCCTGCAGTTTTTTTTTTTTTAACATGGTCATACCCAAATATTGTCAGGTACACACTAAATCTTCCTCTTAAAAGAATAATGAATTAGCCCTGGAATTTATTTATTATTATTATTATTATTATTGGTATTGATTGAACCCAGGGGCGCTTTATCACTGAGCCACATCCCCAGCCCTTTTAATTTTGAAACAGGGTCTTGTTAAGTTGCTTAGGGCCTCTGTAAGTTGCCAAGGCTGGCTTTGAACTTATGATCCTCCTGCCTCAGCCTCCTGAGCCACTGGGGTTACAGGCATGTGCCACCATGCCCAGTTTCTAGCCCTGGATTTTAGAGGGGTTGAAGTAAATTTAATAAAATCGATTTCACATTGCCATAAAGGAATCTGGGATGCTTAGGTTCATCATTAAGAAGGCATCTGCTCCCTGAAACAATGTGGCTAAATGATTGTATCAGCTTAGTAGCAAAGAACCTAACAATGCAAAATAAGATACCCGGAATGCAATAGATCAGAAACAAACAAATGAACAAAAAGCATGATTCTCAAAATATATATAAAAAGAAATACGTTAATAAAGCATTAGTGCATATTAATGGGTACTTGTGCATTTGTTTTTGTTCCATAACTGGATTTCATAAAGGTTGACTGCAAATCTTTAGAGCATATTCCCTAGCAGCAGCTAAAAACGACGACATGTTTTCTGTGTTTGAAATGGCACACTCCCAAAATTAAAATGAACATGAGGCTCTCTGTGGCAGAGCTAGCTAGTAATGCTGCAGTGGTAATGGAGTGATGAGAGCTGCAAAATGAAAGCAGGAGTGCTTATGGCATCATTTTTTTGTACCTATTGTCTGCTGAGTAATATTTCCATCAAGAAAAAGCATGCTTGTGGAACAAGTACATCAATTGGCTGATTTATTTATTTATTTAGGTACTGTGGATTGAGCCCAGGGACACTTAACCACTGAGCTATATCCCCAGCCCTTTTTATTTTTTATTTCGAGACAGGGTCTCACCTAAGTTGTTTAGGGACTCGCTAAGTTGCTGAGGCTGGCCTTGAACTTGCAATCCTCCTGCCTCAGCCTCCCAAGCTGCTGGGACGACAGGCATGCGCCACCATGCCCAGCTGATATGTTTTAATGTGTAAAAAGAATCGAGTCTCTCATGAAAGATCAAGATGATGATGACACAAGCATTCTGAATGGTAAACACATCCCCTCCCTCTACAGAGCCCTGACTCTGGTCCTACTGGATTAAGATGTCAGTTTTTAAAAACACCAAGAATGTGTTAGATATCAACAATCAACACCACGAAATGAACAGATAGGTTAAACATCAGCATCTTAACCATGAACGAGTAACATGAAGGGGTTACTTTGCTCTAAATGAAATCATCACGTGGTCATAGGGTTGCAAAGCAATAAGAAAGGATATTGAAACATAAGAGATACAAGGAATATTAGGAGCGTACTTAAAGATTGAACTTTTAAAGGTTTTAAGTTGCTTGTTGATTGAAAAAAAAATGAAACCACCAAAAACACAGAGGCATAGTCATTCAACAGGTTACTTACATGCACAGAGGCCATTGGGAGTGAGACAGCATGAAAAATGTACAGGGGTCATTGAAATATGGCTTTTCATATATTAGTAAAATAAAAGTATAATATGCACAAAATAAACTTTATCATGCAATATTCTAAACACAAGGCAAATCAATCACATTAAGAAACAAACTCATTTTAATAAAAATTTAATCATATCCTTATATAAAAGCCAGTGGATTTCATATACTAGCATCTGGGGTTGAAATTTTACATGGGAATTTACAAGACACTCTTTTTAGAGCGCGTAGGTGTAGAAGTCTTTTGTTTTTTGTTTTGCACCTTCCTGTACTGTTTGCAATTTCTAATTGTGCATGCCTATTACTATTATTATTAATTTTTGCCAGCTCTGGGGATGGAACCCTAGCACATGCTAGGAAAGTGCTCTACCACTGAGCTGCAGTGGTAATGGAGTCATGAGAGCTGCAAAATGAAAGCAGGAGTGCTTATGGCATCATTTTTTATACCTATTGTCTGCTGAGTAATATTTCCATCATCATCATTATTATTATTTTTAATACTTTCAGTATTAAAAATAATGCCCTAGGGTGGCAAGGCCAGAGGCCACTATTTTGTCTTTAGAGTTCTATGTACTCAAGAAAACAAAAAGCATAAAAGTAAAGTACTTTTACTTTTAAAAGTAAACAGCAGTAATTTGTAGCACTAAGCATAATTTAAACATACTTATGAATGGTATTGTAGAGATGCTCTCAGTTCATATGTATGTATATAATAGCATATTTTAGGATATTCAAATATCACTGGCTCAGGGATCTGTCACTTAAAAATGAATGAATGAGGGCTTTCTTTCTTCCTTCCTTTGTACTGGTGATTGAACCCAGGGACACTCTACCACTAAGCTATATCCTCGGCCCTTTTTAGTGCTTATTTTGCAACAGGGTCTCCCTAATTTGTTGAGGCTGGCCTTGAACTTGTGATCCTTTTGCCTTAGCCTCCAGAGTTGCTGGGATTACAGGTGCAAGCTACTGTACTTGACGTGAAGACTTTGTGATTTTAAAAAAAGTTCACATTAGTAACTTGATCTAAAATTTACTTTTGGAAGTTTTAGGGGTGCAATTCTAGCAGCACGACAATGCTTTTTGCACCGAATGAATGTGGCTAAAAATCTTTACGTGTTGCAGAAAATGTATTTGCTGTAAACACTACACATACCATAATCAAATTTTTTTCCCAAGGATTCAGAAATACTTTCTGGCATAGTTTACTTATATTTCTCTGATTTCCTGGTAGGTTACTCAACATTCCAGACACTTCTTTTAAGTTTCTGGTAATTACTTTCCAGTTGAATCTTTTCCATTAAAAAAAAGCTGTTAGCATTGAATCCTTGTCTCAGTTTGAAAAGCTGCAGATATCTTCAAAGACTATACAAATCTCCAGTTAAAAAAGGGCATTGCATACTGGTCGCATCAGGCCATGGAGTGTACACTCGAATGCCTGCAGTGGCCAGGAAACTAATGTGGTTAAATGAAGTGGGCCAGACACAAAAACAGGGGATTGTGGGGTTGGTGGGCGCTGGAGAGTAAGTGTCCATCCAAAAGGGCCATTGACGGCCCAGAGTCCTTAAGAAAGGAAGTAGCTCACTGTTCTGCATTCCAAGGGAAGTCTAAATCCAGAGTTTTATATTGAATAATCTGACTTTCAAATGTGATAACTTATAAAATTGTTTTAAACACTGTGTGTGAGAGACAAAACTTATTTATGGGTTCAAATTGACTAACAAATAGGCTGCCACTTTATGATGTGAGATGTAGGCCACACAGATGAGCAGAATTTGGTTTTAACTAAATAATAGCATTTCCTAGTGACAGAAATGGAAATAATTCTGGTATTATTGTTTCCATAAGTTTTATCTACTGACAGTCTGAATCCTTTATTTTTACCACAAATGTAAACAATTTCAAAATTTGATGATAAGGCTTGGCTCTTGCTGTCGATATATGATCAATTCTCAAACATGCGGATTATGAAACAAAACATACTACTCTTATTTGCTAAGTACTACAGGAAGAACAAAGGGCATATTGTGTTTCATTCAATTTCTGAAAAAGCCAGAAAAATCCTCTGCAAATATAGTTTGATGTGTGCCCATGAGCCCATCTGGCTCGTTTTCAGTATGAAAGATTATATTTCCAATTTTTTGATGTTTCTATGTATCTGCCTTACTAATGGAGGTCAATAGTATTTGCTTCTCACTCTTTTAGGGCAATTCTGTATGTTAGGATGAAATTTCATTATGGCTAAAAGCAGAAGAGCTGATAAGATGCCCAAATTCCCTTCCTGACAATCTGATGTCTTGTAGAGTAATAGCAATCCCTCAGGAAATGGAAGAGTTGGTGAAGCAGAAGAAATCTAAAGAAATGGTAACAGAAAGAAACGCTAGGCTTTGTCAGGCAGAATAATCCAGAAAGTGCAAGAAAATAGCTGACCATTTCTCCTGACCAGAGAAACTGAAAGGAGAGCTTGACAGATTATTTTGCAGGTGAGAGAACCCTAACAATGATATTCTGACTAGAGAATCACAGATAAACCTAAACACAAAGAAACTTTTTTTTCCCCCTTGGTCTACATTTTATTGGTACTTAAAGGTCAATTATCATTTCATATTAGAGGTGAAAGCAGTAATATGTCATAGTTTAGCAAAAAGCTTACACAGGTCTAGCTTCTGTGACACTCAGAGAGATTTCTCAGGCTGCTAGAGGACAGCGGATCACAATATAAGAACAAATGCTCTAAATGGTTCAGAAGGCAAAAAATAATCCCCCTTCCCGCGCTGATTTCTATGCCATTAGAGAAAAGCATTGTTTAAGGAGCTCTGCAAGAACCTTCTAAGGAGCTCAGACTTCATTTCCCAAGAGGGTTCACATGTAGAGAAAAGTACTGACAGGCAGAACACTCACTTAAGCAAGGGATTGATTCGGCTCTGATGCTCAGAAGAGATCCTTAGTTAGGAAAACACTGAAGATAACAAATAAGTGGTTGAAGTAGGTCCCCATCCCCACTTGCCCTCGCTTTATCTTCATTTTGAGTTTCCAAGAACTTAGATAGGTCAATGGTTTGGGACAGATGTAAAGACAGAGGAAAAACCACTTCTGTTCTACCCATTAGGCTCCTGCCTTCTGTATCAAGGGTGAAATCTTTTAACCTTGACAGGCAATGATCTACCAAAGAGCCAAAGCCTGCTATGGGATAGAGTACTAAGCTTCCTTAAATGATACCCATGTGGCAGGTCACGTGGTGAAAGAACACTGAATTTGAGAATTAGAAAAAGATTGTCTTGATTGATTAGCTGAATTCCCTTGTTTGTTTTTTGGTACTGGGGAATGAACCTGGGGGGGCGTTCAACCACTGAGCCACATCCCCAGTCATTTTTTTTTGTAGTTGGACACAATGCTTTTTTAAAAAAAATTATTTAATTTTTTTATGTGGTGCTGAGGATTGAACCCAGAGCCTTGCATGTGCCAGGCTAGTGCTCTATTGTTGAGACACAACCCTAGCCCCCCCCCCAGCCATTTTTTTTTTAAAAAATATCTTATCTAGAGACAGGGTCTCACTGAATTGCCGAGGCTGGCCTTAAACTCCTGATCCTCCTGCCTCAGCCTCCCGAGCTGCTGGGATTATAAGCATAAGTGATTTGCCCGAGTCCCATGGTTACTCAGGTGTGCTGATTTCTGGTCCTATCTCAGGCTGCCTATTAAGCTTACAGATGTATTTGCAGGACCAGTGTGCTCCATCCGTTAGGAATCAGAGAATTAAGACAACAGAAGAGACTAGTGATGTCCCGGTGCTCAAAGAACAGAAAAAGTGAACCACAGAAAATACTGGCTGCCAGACTGGATGCTGATTCTCTGGCAAAATTCTTTAATGCATGATTGATTGGGTTAATTCTTTATCATCATTTAGAAAGACCTAGTTTTTCAATGGATTTGCTTATTTTTCCTCATAGCTGAATTCAAGAATATTGGCAAATTGAACACTCATGTCTATGGGCCCTCCATTAGTACAGTATAAAACTAATGATGCACTGACAGCCTTTAACCAGCCATTTCTTTGTTGTTTTCTAGGTTTAAATTGATTTCAATACCATCTATGTCTATGTGTCATTTAATATTGTAAATTTTTCAAATTAAGATAATTTTTTTTGAGTATTTAGATAATGTCAGTATGTTTTCTTGTGAGCCTGTTAGATTGTGCTACTGGTAGAAGCTGGCAGAAATAAAAACAACTAAGGACACTTGGCAAAAAACTGCTGACATCTTAGGTTGAGCAACACTCTGCTGATACTGCATTGCATTTTTTCAAAGCATACTACTTGAGAATTTCCAATTAATAGTGGCTAGACTGCATTTAACTAGTCTGCTTTAAGTATTTCTTCTCTTTATAAAACAAAACAAAAAGTCATTATGAGAGGAGTGCTCTGTAGTAGTACATAATCAGAAATAAAAGATACATTTTATCAGAAATAAAAATGTGGTACAATGTAATTAATCCGGAAAGAAGGACTTCCCATTTAACACTACCATTTGAACTTAAAACTATGTGGCCACTCACATTCATCTTGTACCATACAGCATTTCAAAATGTTTATTTTAATTTCTGATTCAGAAATGAAAATTGAGAATTCTTAAATATTTTTTCCTAGTGAATGTTAGAACATTCTACAGAGAAAGAAGCTTTTCATATTTGTCCAATTAATTATATTATGTTGTTGGATTGAGTATGTGTGTTTGGATTTGCTTGATTTTTTTGGGTCACATTTGATTTTTGGAGTTCTTTCTGAAACCTTGGGAACCCATCTAATGCCAGTGTCAGGGCTCTTAATTCCTCAGAAAAAGTTCCTTACAAAAGGAGTCATTTTAAGGAATCATTGAAAATAACTGTATCATTATGTATTTTCTTTTCGCTTAAGCTACATCCTGCGAGTCTTCTGGGAATTCTCTTGCAATAACAGATCATGCTTTCTTGGTATTCATTTCAGTTTTTAACAAAACAAGTGAACATTTTGACTTACGTTGCACACAAGCTTCCATATAGACAAACAAACTATGAAGGGAAGGCCAAGATAATGTCTTTGATTTTTTGGGAGCTTGGAAATGCCATGAAGGAGAAGACTACTCACAGAAACGGACTAAACCAAGTTAGTACCTATGTCATCTGTGCCCTTTCAAACCAAGCACTGAACCTTTTGCAGCACAGCTTGTGAGTGCACCTTTGCCCTTAGATATCTGTCATGGGGCCATGTCCAAGCACCAGGGAGGAAGCCAGGAGGGAGGGTTATCTGATCAAGGCCAAGGGAGGTAAGAATCCTGGGGTCTTGGCAAACTCTCAAGCTCCCATTTCTCATGGGAGGACTTAACTTGTTGACATCCCCGAATACAGTATTTCCCAATAGCATTTCTATCCAATAAAGTTCAACTTTGTAAAATATATTGTTAATCACCAACATATTAATCGGAGGCAGAGTTTTCTTCATGGTTTTGCAAGTTGGTGACAGTCTCACAGGGTGGAATGTTTTGGATAAACTCTGAAGACCAAATGGAAATGTTACATCTACATTGGTCTTGGAGATGTTTAACCCAGCCTCAGGAACCGATGTACTTTTCCCTACCTGCATTGTGCTTTGCCAAATATTTATCTTTGTACTGCTTCTTTTTCTTGCCAAACCAAGTACAGCTGGCCTGCTGCTCCTGTTTGGTCTTCTCCATTGCAATGCAAGCTACTCGCCTAGTACACAAAGGAGGGGGAAAAACCCACCAAAATTAATGTATACATTAATATATATTAATGTATAAAAGAGAAAGATGATTCATTTGAAGAGTTTACATGAAAAAGCATGAACACACTCATTGCAGTCTTTCAAATCACTCACAAAAGACTGCTTTTTGGTTTGCATGATGATTCCTTAGAAATGTTTAAACAGCATAGGCTTATGTTAAAATGGCATTGCATTTCTTGAACATACATCACTGATAACACAGATCAGGAACTTAAACTTGTGGCTATGAGAATGATCATGGGATTCTGAGTAGAGACAGGCCTCTTTTGAACCCTGGCTTTGCCACTCATTAGCTGGTATTGAGTACTTAGTGTTAGGCACTTTTCTAGGAATTTTACATATATTAACTCAATCTTTCTAATGACAAACAGAATTGTGTCACCATTCTACAGATATTGAAGGATTGAGAGGCTAAGCAATTTGCCTGAAATTACACAGCTAGATTGTAACTTTACTTTACATCCTGTCAAAGTAGGGAGAGTCTGGCACCCAAGCCCATGCATGACCTCAGCCAGAACATTCTATCAGTAAGGTCTTTAATCTCTTGGAGTTTCTCAGAGGCTGTTATAAAGAATTAGAAGACAAAAGGTAAATGTCCCTACCTCAGTGCCAGGCACACAGTAGATGTTTATTTAGTAAATGGTATTACTACTGCATGACAATCCTTTTTTTCTTTTTCTTTTTGCAGTACCGGGGACTGAACCTAGGAGTGCTGTACCACTGATCCACATCCCCAGCCCCTTTTATTTTTTATTTTAAGATAGGGTCTGGCTAAGATGCTTAGGGCCTTGCTAAGTTGCTGATGCTGGCTTTTAAACTTGTGATCCTCCTGCCTCAGCCTCCCAAGTAAAGTCCCTAGGATTACAGGTATGCATAATTGAGCCCAGCCTGCACAACCAGGCTTAGTCCAAGATAGAAAAAAAAAAGTGTTATAATTAAATTATTATAATTATAAGCAGAAAATTATAATTTTGGTCTACTTGATTATAGTATGCAGCATTGGTAACATAGGCAGAGATGTTAAAAAATTGCTCTCTTAGGTTTAGTCTATGCAGATACTTGCCTTTTTTTTTTTTTTAGGATGTTGCCATAGATTTTACTCTTAATGATTTTACTTATGGATCAATCAGGAGTCCCTGAATGAGTTATATAGAAGGAAAATCCAAAATCACTATCAGAATGCCATATGGTACTATTGTAAATGTGAAGTTATTTTCCAGTGGGGTTGTACTGATGTACACTCCCACCAGCAGTGTATGAGAGTTCCTACTGTTCTACTTCCTTGGAAACATTTGGTATTATTAGTCTTTAATTCTATCATCATGGTGGATAAGCAACATAATACCACTGTGTTTTAGTTTACATTTAACTGATTAGTAATGAGACTGAGCACCCCTGGATTTCTTCTTTTGTAAAGTGTCTGCTTAAATGTCTTGATTATTTTCCTGATTTGGATATTATACCTTTGTTAGTTCTACGCATTGCAGATACCTTCTCCTACTCTATGGATTGCTTCTTTATTTTTTTATGGTATCTTCTAATGAACACATATTATTAGCTTTAATTTAGTTAAATTTATCAATCTTTCCTTTAATGAGAAGTATTTTTGATATTTTAAGAAATCCTTCCTAGTCTTTGAAGATATTTTCCAATATTACCCTCTCAAAGTTTATAGTTTTATTTTTCATGATTTGGTTTTTAATGTAAAGGAACTGAGTTTTGCTGTTTGTGTGAAGCAGGGGTCTAGCTTCTTTCTTCTTTTTCTCCCTAACAGATACCCAATTATCCCAGCACAACTTACTGAAAAGTCCGTCCATTTCAGACTGCTTTGCAATGCTATTTCTGTCATATATCAAGTGCCCATTTGTGTATGGGAGTGTTTGGGGGTTCTCTATTCTTTTCATCTGGTCTACTGGAGCATCCTTAAATTTACACTGGATTATCTTTAATTTTTTTTTTGTACCAGGGATTAAACCCAAGGGTGCTTAAACACTGAGCCATATCCTTGGCCCTTTTTATTTTTATTTTGAGACAGAGTCTCACTAAGTTGCTTAGGGCCTTGCTAAGTCGCTGAAGCTGGCTTTGAACTTGGGATCCTTCTGCCTCAGCCTCCTGAGCTGCTAAGATTACAGGCATGCACCATCATGCCCCACAATACCTGATTATCTTAACTACTAAAGCTTTATAAGTAGTCTTAGAATCTAATGGAGCAAGACATCCTTACTCATTCTTCAAGAACATCTTGGTTACTCCTTAACAAATGTATTTCCATGTTAAAGTTAGATTGTCAATTTCAAAACTGTTGGGATTTTGGCTGAGGTTGCACTGAATCCATAAAATCAATATGGGAGGAATAGATTTTCTACAATATTAAATCTTTCAGTTCATGAACACAATATGTCTTTCTGTTTTCCTTAATGTTTCAATACATTTTATAATTTTTTTCTATAAATTTCTCAAATACCTTTGTCAGATTTGTTTCCAGGTTTACTGATTTAAACAAACAAACAAGCCTTTGTAAATGGTATTTAAAAACTACTTTGTAATGATGAAAATTTCAAACACATATGAGAATATAATGAAATGAACCTCAGATACATACAGCACAACTTCAACAATTATTACTCATAACATTTGATTTTTTAAATTGTATCTCTGTGATATCTTATGTTCCTTTACCATTTTCATTTCTTGCATATGGGTAATTAATCTAGAGACCTAATAAGATTCAGGGTCAATTTTTTTTAGAGCATCATGGTGTAGCAGGTGGTATTATGTATGGCATCGTTTAAAAGTTTTACTTTCTGTTTGTGTCTGGTAAATAGAAGTGGAATTGATTTTTATATTTTTAAGTGTTTTTATTAGTTAATTATATACAACAATGGGGTTTATTTTGACATATTCATAGATGCATACAACATAATTTGCTCCATTTTAATCCTTAGTACTTACTCTTTCCCTCCCAGCCTCCCTCCCCATGATCCCCCCTTTAAACTACTCTACTGGACTTCTATTTATTTATTTATTTTAAAGTTAGTACATTATAGTTATACATTAAAGTGAAACTTACTGTGATATATTCATATATGTACATGACATAATTTGGTCAGTTTTATTTCGGTTTCTTCCTAGAATCAATTTTTAAAATATTGATTTTATATCAGCAAACTTGCTGAACTGTCATATTAATTCTAATTGTTTATCTATAGATTCCTTTGAATTTCTATGAATCACAACATCTGAAAAATTTTTCCTTTTCCAATAATGTTTATTGTAGGTTTCCTGTAGATGTCCTATATCAGGTTAAGGAGGTCCCCTTCAATTCATGGTTTGTGGGAGTTTTAATTAGGATTGGGTGTTGAATTTTATCAGAATTTTTTTCTCTATCTATTGATATGACCACATATCATTTCTTTAGTCTGTTAATAGGCAGATCAGGCTGATTGGTTTTCATATGTCAAAACAGCCATTTACTCCCAGTATAAATTCCACTGGGTCATGATGCTTTGTCCTTTTTATATATTGCTGGACTCAACTTGCTAATAATTTTGTTGAGAACTGTATGTGTGTTCATGTTGAATACTGGTATGTAGTTTTCTTTCTTTCTGTACTGGGGATTGAACCCAGGGGTGCTTTATCACTGAGCAACATCCATAGCCCTTTTTATTTTGAGACAGGGTCTCACTAAGTTGCTTAGAGACTTGTTTAGTTTCTGAGGCTGGTTTTGAACTTGTGATCCTCCTGCCTCAGCCTCATGAGCTGCTAGGATTACAGATCTGTGCCACCATGCCTGGCTGGGATGTAGTTTTCTTGAACTGCCTTTATTTAATTTTGGTTTTGGGGTAATAATGGCATCATAAAATGAGTTGGAGGTATTCTTCTCTATTTTCTTAAAGATATTTTTCTCCATGCCTCTTAGCCTTTCTTGTTCACTGAGGTTTCTATTTATTTTTGTTTGGGGAGAAGACATTTACTGGGAAACACTGTGACCTATCAGTGATAGCATCACAGTCAATCTCCATATATTACCTTTGTGGCATACTGAGGAGACTGATGAGATCTTCACTTTGGAGATTCTTTTGGCACAAGTCAAAATATACTATAGTCTCAATTAATTATAGCTTCTCTGAGGCACAAGATTATTGGAAACATGAACAGAATTAAGGATTTTTTTTGACAAGTTAAAAAAAGACAACCCTTGACCTTGTGAAGCCTATGTTATCAAGTACATAGTATTTTACAATAACAAGTTCCCAGTAAAAGTCAGTGGTGTGGTCATGTGTGGTATGATAGAGGAATGAAAGTGACTTTTTAACCAGCCACTCAGGAAATCAATGGCAATTCTTTAGCTCAGTCAGTGCATAGAAACTGTGTTAGGATTAAGGTCAACATGGAGGGAAATTTCAAATACAGCTTTGTGACTGATGTCAACTTTATTATCAGAATTAAAATCTCAGTGGCCACACACCTGTTAGGATGACTTTTAAAAATTTCATATAGGGGAATGCCATTCAGGAAAAAAAAAGAAATATGTGATACACCTGTTAATTTTATTGGTACCTTTGTTCATAGGCAAGGGTAGAGATGACCGATTCAGAGACCCAAACATATTAAAGACCTACATTGATGTGACTATAGAAGGACATTTGGGTCAAAAAATTTTGATTTCTCATCTAGCAGATGTGAAAAATGTGACTTGGTAGCAATACATTTGAATAAAACTTCTAGGTCTGGCTGATGATACTGTTTCAAATCTTTCTGGTAAGTATTTCATGCACACTGACATTTTAGAGCCCAATTCCCTTTCTCAATAGAGGGAAGCTGCTTTTTCTCTTGAGCCATTCAAGAATGGCTTCCTGTATCCCCTAAAGTCCTAATCAGATCTTAAGGGACATACCATCCAGTGGGTTTCTTCCTCATCATCCTGGTCAGAGTTCCTATCTCCTTCCTATTAAATTTTACAACTTTAATCTAGTTCATTAATTTTTCAAAACTGAACATATTTAAAATGGACAATTTCATCAGTTTTTGATGTTATGTATAGATCCCATGAAACCATCATTGCAATCAAGATGAACATTTTCATTACCCCTGGAATTGTGGCAGGCTCCTCTGAAATCCCTTCTTCTCTCCATCCCCATCCCTATGTGCTAGGCAACCATTATTTCTATAGATTAGTTTACATTCTCCAAAAGGTTATGTAAATGGAATCATATAGAATGTCCTCTTTTTTGCCTGGATTCTTTTGCTCAGTAGAATACTTTTGAGTTTCATCCCTACTATTGTATCAATGGTTTATTCCTTTTTATACTGGGTGGCATTCCATTTGTACAACTGTGTCATCACTTTTTTAATCCATTCACGTGGTGGAACATTTTAAAGTCATTTTAATAGATGTGTGGTCCTGAGATTTTAATATTGTTACTGTATACTCCACCCCCCTTGAAAGTTCTTTTGGTTCTTTTTCAAATATGTCATGTCATTTATATTTTTTCTGTTCCCTAGAGATAATTTTTTCAAGCTCATTGTTGAATATTTTAAAACTTGGTAATGCTGATTTTAAAATATTTGTCTTCTAATTCAATATACCAAGTGGGTTTGAGTTTGTCTTTACTGTCATTTCTTTTGGGTCTTGCTTGTTTCCTTGTGTGCTTGGTGACTTGGACTTGCCGGTCACTGCCCTGAAAAAAGTTAATGTAGGGCGTTAGGATGAGGTTGTGGGGTTAAGATGAAAATGATCTTTTTTTACAGACTTTCTTTTTGTTTATATCAGATATGTGGGACTATTAATAAGGAAAATGGAAACTTCAAACCAAATACATGGCTTGGGTTTCCCTGGCTGCCCCAGACTAGATGCACCTTGGTCTCAATTCATTCAAGGTAGACTGGTGGAGTTTGTTTCCTCTTTACTTTCGCTTTGCTCAGTGACAAAGCAGCCATCTCTATAGTCCCCTGGTTGAAGAGGAGTAAGGCTCTGCTGTTTACTTTTAACTTGGAGGTATCACCTTTTATAGTCCTAATACTATGGGGAGGGTCTCTTAACAGATTCCTCAACTTGTTTAGGCTGCAGGGCTTAACCTTGGTCCTCTGGCATAGAAGTGTTCAGTAAGGGCAAATGCCCCTCCTGGGAAAATGCACCAATTTGGGCATTTCAAATTTCTGCTTATCATTCTGATTAAAAGCTTTCATAGAAAAAATTGTTCACTGAGTTCTCTAGTACCTTTTCAACTATTCAGTGCGTTCAAGGCCTTTTTAAAAAACATATTTTCTGCAGCACTTTTCATTTTTTTTTCAGCAGGAAGATTAATCCAAATAACCTAGTCCACCATTATGGGAAAAAGTAAGCAAATCTGCTTTTTCCACTGACATTTCTCAGGATTCCTTCAGAGGATTCCAAGTTCTAGATATTAGTGGGACATGATTTTTTTTTTTTTTATAGATGATCTCATTAGGGAGAAGAGGTTTGGGATCTACATAATTATTTTTGATAAATGTTCATAATATATGGCAACACTCAGGAAAACATTTTGTAGAATGTAAATCTCTGTTAAAAGCATAACAGAAGCATCATCAAAGTGATTTAGAATCGCTTTCCTCTGGTTTATGCTAAACTGTTTCTTGAAGATCAGAGTGAAAGACAAGGCCAGATGGAAGTAAGGCTGCTGCTTGTCTGGGCCCACGTATCCTCATGTGAAAAATGATGGCATCTGAAGTCCTCATCAGCTCCAGCATTCTAAATTTAAGAATATTTTTGGGAAACATGGGATAGCTGAAAGAGGCGAACAAGTAGAAGAGATTAACTAAGATAACTGAGAAAGCACTCTCTTTTTTTTTTTCCTACACTGGGGATTGATCCCAGGGCCTCACACATTCTAGGCAAGTGCTCTCCCATGAAGCCACATCCCCAGTCCTTTTTATTTTGAGATAGTGTCCAGCTAAATTACTGAGGCTGGCCTTGAACTCACAATCCTTCTGCTAAGCCTTCCAAGAAGCTGGGATTACAGAGGGGCATCACTGCACACAGTTGAGAAAGTTCTTAATTATTGAGAAAAATGGGTGAAAAAAGTCATTAAATATGTCTATGCACTTTGGCTTCTTTTAACTAAGTTCAAAAAAATTTTTTTGTGGGGGTCTTAGCAGACTGCTTATGGTTGTTATTTTTTGTTACATGAAACAAAACCCAGACATTGGGTTATTTCTTTTGAACTAGATTTCTGGTAGAAATTGCCCAAGTACCAACAAAGCTAAGACCATGAACATTAAAAAAAATCATTTGCACAAACTAGAGCAATGATAGCAGAAACAGATTTTACTAAAATATAAACTGATCCATGTCTCTTCTCAGTTAAAACAGGGTCTGACAACCTTGTCTGACATTACCCTGCTTTCAGAGCCTTCCTCCTTCCTTCCTTTGTTTGGTGCTTGGGATGAAATCCAGGGCCTTTTGCATGCCAGGCAAGTGCTCTATACCATACAGCCACATCCCTAGCTCATAAAAGGCATTTTTAAAGAATGGTAAGGCAAAGAAAGAAGCTTCTGGCTGCCTCTCTTCCAGCAGTAAAACATTTTTATTTTTAAATGCCCTGAGTGAAAAAAAAATGCCTGGGTGATACTGAATCAGGGCATGTGGGTTGTTTGCTGGTGATGGGGCCCTGTGGGCATGAGAGAGGAGCAAGGAGGAGGTCTATTTGTAAGAAAATGCCACTCTAAAGGAATTGCGACAGCTTATGAGAGTGGAGGGCTCTGCTGGTGTGATCCTGTGATCCCAGGCCTGTAACTCAACTGCTCTAGCCCTTCTTTTGCTTATACATAAAACTGCCGTCTGCTGAGGACTTAGAATTCTTGGATGGCTGATTTTGGATTTTGTCTGGCTAGCAAAGCAAGGTATGTATCAAAGAGATTTTGCAATATGAAATAACATAAAGTTGAACACTGGAAAGGCAGGGTTTCATTTTTATTATAAAACAACAAAAGCATACCATTCCTGAAGTTCAGGAGAAGGGATGAGGCCTGCGGTTCCATTTTTGGAGTTTTCCAGTTTACCCTGCCACCAGTTGTGATCATCCTTACTAATAATTTGGATGATGTCACCAACTCTGAATCGAATGCCAGCTTCTTTGCAGGGGATGAGGTCATCCTTGGCTGGATCATATTCAAATTGTGCTCTTACATAGATCTATAAAATAGGAGTTTGTAAGAAAGGAGGCCATAGTGATGTGAAGGAAAACAATAAGCTCTAATCTAATAACCACACACCAACACTTACAGTACAAATAGGACAGAAGATGGGGAAAGCAAAAACGATGCATGGATATACGACACAAAAGACTTTTCTACACCACTATAAACAATGTACTGCCTTTGATGTGTAAGGGTTCAAAACTTTGCTGTTTTTATTTGGAAGGAGCACTTAAAATACTCATTAATTAAAATAAATACTTCTTTCTGCTTTTAGTATAACAGAATAGGTCTGTAATTACAGAGAAGCATGCTTATCACTTTTTAAACCTACAGTGGTTATGTTGACGTCATGGATAAGTTGTCATGACAACATGGCAGCCTTTGAGCCATAAAGACTAGCAGTCAGGGTAAGTCTTAACCCTAAAGCAGCACATTATATAAAACTAGCAAGAACTTTGGGCTGGTGACTTGAAAAACAAGGTGTACATGACAACTGGCAGTGGGTACACTGCTAATAAACTTAAATGTAACTCAAGCAATTTTTAAAAAAGTCAGTTAAAAAAGGATTTAGGCTTTATACTTGTGTTTTACTCTTCTGAGAGAATGAAAAATAAATTTGAACCCTAGTTTTGCCAACATAACACTTGGAATCGGCACAGAACTTCAGGATATGTCTAGTTCAAAGCTCTGAGTTTTAGGATATGAATTTACTTAGCAAAACATCCAAGGGTTATAATATGGCAGCATTTTATGATTTCTAAATGCTTTAAAATAAGGTACTATAAACTAATGTTACACAGTCTTAGGACTAAACTGTGGATGAATTCTATCAAGTGCTAATTTATGCAATTCTGAATTCAATTTGAATTATTTTTAACACCACATTTTAAGAAATAATTTCATAAAAAGTCTATCTCTTGAAATTAAATTTGAATATTAATGTTTAAGTCACTGTAAAACCAACCTGAAGGCTTTGGAACCACTGTATAATTTTTTTTCTGTTTATTTTTAGCAATCCAGCCTATAAAATTAACGATTTTCTGTATTTCACCTAAACCCATATTTTAAAAGTGCTGGCAATCTGAAAGTTACTTGGTAGTGTTAGACAGCACTTAACTATTCATATTTAAACGAATGCAGGTATATTAGGATGTAAAGCCAGGATGTTTATCCTCTTTCTCTTATTTTTAACTGTAAATGGTTTTTAGAAATTCACATGCAAATACAAAATGTTAAGAAAAAGCTTTCAACTTCAGAAAATTGTTTAAAAATGTTCATCAGCATGTATCTTTTGGTTATTTTTAGAATTTTATGGATTTTATAACCTTTAAAATTCTTTTCCACCCCAGAGCCAGCACATAAGACCCTTCAGGGCTGAAGTCAAAATTATCAGGTTGAAATTACAATAACCATCACAGCTACAAAGATGTGAGGAGAAAATCTTTATAGAGAATTAGTCACGTGTAATGTGTTAAAATGAAATGGTACAAGCTCTCAACGCTCAAATGTTATGGTCCAAAATGCAGACATTATGGGATGGAAAGGGTTAATAAAGGATTGGCTATTAGCAGCTCAGTTTAGAGAAGTTTCTATAGAGGATATCTATTCACCTGTCGTCCTTTTGGTTGGGTAGTTGATGGCAAGTCCTGTAGAATAAAGCCAACCCAGGAGAAAAATTTTCATTTACTTGTCAAGAGCACAAGGTAATTTGTGTGTTCTGTTACAATATGGTTAAAAAATGAGCTAGATTTAAGTTGTAAAGAGATCATATACATTATTTCAGTTCTCAGAAATGTTGAGTTATCAAAAAAATCAAACCCAGGCCATTTAGCAGCAAGCTGAAGAAAGCAGGTAAGTTGAAGCAGAGAGAAAATGTGTTCTTAAGAACCAACTCAGCATCTTCAACACAAAAGCCACTGCAAGTGAAATAGCCTATATATATATTTTTAAAAAACCACCCCAAACTAAAAAGAGCTATTGCCCTTTTCAACTTAGTCACTGCAACCATTTAGATTTAGAAAAATTCAATGGCTATATGGATTTCCACCATCTTAAAAGCATTCAACATTAAGTGTTATAAATGAGTTCCTTTGGTAGCCTATTTTAAAATTGGAAATAAAGTCTAGGACAATTTTCTTCCAGAATTTCGGTTATTGACATACTTAGAATATCATTCCATTTGAGATGATTTTGAAATTATTTACAATTTTCCTCGACAAAAAGTTGATATATTATTTACAGGCAAGTTAAATATCAGTTAAAAATACTGCTGCATTCTCAGAACTATTTGATAATTTCAACTGGGTGACAGACAGCAGCATCAGCAACTTAGAGAAGATTTGGTTACCCCAAAAGATTGCAAACCTGCACCTGTAAGTGCTTCTGCTTATTTAAATAAATTAAGAACAATTCTTTCTGTATTCCAAAATGGATGGTTTGGAAAAAATGGAAAATTTCCGTGTTCAAGTCAAATATAAAGTACTTTGTGTTAAAGATGTGATAACAGCGTGGCTTAAGTGCAGTTTGAAGCCAGTTCCTTTTGCTTTTCATATTCAGGCAAGGCTTATAATTCACAAAATATGTGCACGTACCACAATAACAGAGGGCACACCAATTCGTAAACTTAGATAGCGGAAACTAAACATGTTGCTGATATACCTCAGAATGGAAAACTACAAAGCCCAAGAACACCCAAATGCCTCCTCTGCAAAATCCTTACATTTCTTTATCTTTTCTCAAATTAAAAAAATGTTAGAAATTTAAACAAATCTCCACTTAGGTCCTTTGCATAGATTTGTGAAAAGTCACACATCCTGGTAGGGTGGCATAGAGATATTTCAGAATGACCACAGCAGTCTTTTTTTTGGGTAACGAATGCATGGGATTTTTAAGGAAAAGGAAATGTTTAAAAAGATTTTCCAGGAGTAAACTGCATTGTAGCTGTAGTAGCCTTGTATATCCGCAGGAGACAATATTTCCACTGAACACATGTAACTAGAACACTCATGGCAGGTGAGCACCAACAAAATTGTCACACTTTGCTGTGTGGAGCTAGAGTTCTTACCGAAACAGAATTGTTAGTGCTGCTATGACCATTAGCAGGGGACTGTCTGGAAGTGGAGGGGGAATCTCTCTGAAATAAGACACAAGGTTCATTAACAGCACAGAAACACAGAGAAATTTACATTAATAGTTATAACCACAGTCTGACAACCATTTCCTTTGAGGTTTGAGCTATAAAGCTGTCATACTGACTTACTTGCATGATTTCATAGAAGTATGAACGAAATTTTTGCAGTTTGGAGATTCACATATTGTAAGTGGCGACTTACAATACGTGAATCAATCATTTCTTTCCTGTCTACTGCATTCTAAAATCTTTGCTTTCTTTTAATGAGACCCGGCAGAGTGATGCAATGTTAAAACCCTACCATGTATCATGAGATGACAAATATTACTATGAAATTGTTGTGCTGAAGATTCCAACTGCCTGATTTTTATTAAAGATTAGGTTTGAAAGGTCACTGATAGTTGGTAGGTACCTCAGTGTCAAGAATTACTGAACAACTCATGTTATAATCACCTTAGTATCTTTCCAGAATAATTATTACTGATAAGGGCAAAAGATAGATATACACCCAAGAAGAACTCTTTTGCTTTGTATCATTTTAGCAGACTGATTAAAACAATGATCTGGAGCCTATATCAATGTTCTACTTCTGGCCAAGATTCTAGAAGCCACAGCTGCTCTTCCATACTCCTTGCCTGCATGCTCTCTGCTATTCAACACAGTCAAAATCCTTTCCTTCCCTTAGTGTCCAAATGAACTTTCATAAGAACAAGGATTGGAAGAAAATATGTACTTCTAAATTTTTTGGATTAGTAGAGTTCTTCTAAGCCTTTGACATGTGTATTTTGGCTCAAAAGACATTTGTTTTTCTCCTAGAAGATTTGAAGAAAACTTATGGAATGTTTTAGCTTTAAAGGGAATCGGATCTTTTAGAGGGACATTCTCAAATATTAGTGAGTAGGCTGGTCTGCAGGTGCTACCCTTAGAGACTCAATTCAGCAGGGGCAGGGGGAGGGGCAGGTCTACTTCTTTTACTAAAGGCCTGGGAGATGCAGGTGGCCCCAAAGCCTTTCTTTAGGAAGTTTTGTCCTGGATGGGAAGAGTCCTGTTGCATGCTTGAAGGCTGTATGACCACAGGAGGGGCAAAAAAGTTGGGGTGGGGCTAGGAGAGGAGTATCATTATTTTCTTTATTATTCAAAGGTAAAGAAGGTGAGAGGGAGTTTCTCCTTACTCAAGAGCATAGAATTTTCATGTATAATTACTGGTTGCATCCCCAAAACTAGTTCAACCACTTAAAAAAGACAAACTTATGTTACATTAATAACTTATAATATATCTTCTGGTTAGTCAGCTTAAAAAATCAATTATATTTACTAAATTTATTCAACAGATGAGAAATGGTGTCAGGAACCCCTGAGATTTTAGACTATTAAAATTATTAACATAAAATGTACATGTGATATTCTCTCTTTCTGGGCAAGGTTTGTGCTTTAGATAACAAATTTCAATACTCTGAAGTCTGGAGCAGAAGCAGTTCTGCATTTTCTTTTGTAATCTACCGTTAATTGAAGTTCCCTAAGAAGCCACCAAGAGGAGCTCAAGACCCAACATAATGGATACCCCAACTGTCATGGCTCACTAAAAATATGCTTGACAAAACTACAAATTCTTATGCATGCCTTGAAAAGGTTTGGAAAAAAGGCTCTAATTTTTTTGTGAAACCAGTAGCATCAACTAGAGTCTGGAAGAAGTATTAAAATTTCTCCCTCAAATTCTTCTAAATACAAGTCCAAGAAATTGCCCACCAGCCTTCAAAAATTAACTTTAGAAAATGTGTACCTCATGTAGATGTACACATACTTGGAAGATGCACATGAAAGAGCAAGCTTAATATATAATACCCCAGTGGAATGATACCAAAGAATGATACTGTCTATGCCAGTTTAAATCTCCAACTAGAAAAGGAAGAAATTTTGGAATCTTACTTAATAACCAACATAAACCTGAATAATATAGTTGGAAGAACTACAATTTCTATAGGATCAACCCTATTTTAAGGAAGAAACTTTGGGGTTGTATTACTCTAGAAAACTTACTTGCATACAAATTACTTAACATTCCAAATAGAAACAATTTTACACGAGGTTGCAAGAGCCTCTATCCCTGTAGCCAAGTCAGTTACCACTGCAGCATCTATCTTGAGACCTGTCACAACTATTTGAACAACTCTATCTCAACAGAACTATAATATTTCTCAGATTCTTGGAAAGAAGAACTATCTCTGTGATTTCTTAACAAGGGAAGTGAATGTACTTCCTGGAAATATTACTGCAATTATGATCTTTCTTATTTTTTTCCTCAGAGACTCCATTTTTTTCTTTATCAGGCCTTATGTCATTCTTTGCAGCTTCTCTATATTTGGCTTAGATTTCAGCCTGCAAAAAGTTCAAGTGCTGAGGAGATCCACATGAAAGCAGGGCTGTGTAGGTGGATGGGAACTCCTTTGTTCCGTTATCTTTGTTGTAAAATTGGTGTGCAGTGATCTAACAGCACAGGCAGAAACAATTTCCCAGAAAGCAAAAACATTCAGCCATCAGCAGACAGTTAGTTAGGAACTCAGGAGATGGGGGTGGTTTGTCAGAGTCATTACCTCACAGGACGAAGACTGAGTGCGGTAGCTTGGCACGATCTTGAAGGTAATACTCCCCCGCATTTCCCTCTGGAGGGACAAAAGGAGAGTTCTCTTACCGGTAAATGTTGCACACCAAAACACAGAAGAAACCACTCAAAACATGTGGGAGCAATTAGCACGAGCCACCTGTCAGCACACAGCCCTAAAATGAAACCTAATTATAAAACCATGGGCTGTTTGAGTTTATAGTAGAAGTTTCTGGAAAAAGCCTTGCAAAGTCAAGGCCAATTGCTCTGAATCTAGCCCTGGTCTCACAGATATCTGATGATTACATCTTTTTATAGACATGACTACAAAACACTCTAAATGACATAATTTTCAAAAGTGACTCAAAATTGAACTAAACTAAGAATGACATAAAAATCCACTTGGTATATTATCTGTGGTGGAATACTCCAGAATATTTGCCTTTGACTTTATTAATTTTGGCTTTTTTATTGTAATGAATCTGCAGTGCTTATTTCATTCTTAACAGGTACTCATGACATGGGGAGCTGCTACACTGCGGTAGGAAGAGGGACTAGAAGCCCAAAATCTCTCCTTCTGCTCATTATGACAATGAATCTAGGCAAGAGCCATTCGGCTTCTTCTTCTTCCAAAGTCTAATCTGAGCATAGATTTTGGATAAGTACAGTCAAAATGCCTGGTCTACAGTGACTTTCCTCCCCTTTGTGCCCCAGAGAAATCCACTACAGCTGGCTATGACTCAGCTAAACAGGAAAGAGGTTTTTGACATTGCTTATGTCAGGAGAGTTGAGGTCAGTGAGAAGCCAGTTCACATGAATACACACTGGAAAGTTTTTTTTTTTTTTTTAAATATCTGCTTGTAAGAAATGTATAAAGGATAAAAGCAGAGTGTTATAGCCATGTGCTAAAGGCAGGCAAAATGTTTCCAAATTTGATTACATTTATTTTCCTAGTTGTTATTTATTATGAATGTTGGAAAAGCTCACATAAATGACAGGCCCAGAAATACTGTGATTATGAACCAATACCCATTTCTTGTGTATTAAATAACAGATAATGAACTGAAAGTCTTAGGAAAAGGAAACTCATTTACTTACAAGCATTTTTTGCAGCTGTTCCACTGTTTGGTTAGCCACACTGATGCCATTGATTTCCCGAATTTCATCACCAACATGAAGTGTACCTAAAAGAGTCCACAAAATTACAAATGTGAAATGATATATGACTTTATAATGATAAAGTCCAAAGACAGTAATGTAAAAAATTCAGTTATCTACTGAAGGTCAATATTTTGGAAACAGTTACAAGTTTGGCTGCTGCAGAATTATTTAACTCATGCAGTCAGCTCACCAAAAATCTACTTGTGGAAGGCACAGTTTCGATGGATGACCATGGAAATCTGATTATTATTATTTTTTTTTTCTGAGAGAGGTGGTGTGAATAGTGGTTTGAAAAGATGGCTTCAGGAGCTAGCCTGTCTGAGTTCACACCCCAGTTTAGTCACCTATGAGCTTTAAGATCTTGGGTAAGTTACTAAAACTCTCCATGCCCTAGGTTTTTTTTTTTTTTTTTCACTTTTGTAAAGTGGCAATAAAAATGGTACCCACCTTATTGGACTGTTTTGAGGACTAAATGAATTTAATACCTACGGAGGGCTTAGAACTGTTCTTGGCATATGGAAAGTGCCCTGTAAATGTGTGCTGCAATTATTATCTACCAAATATGAGAAAAAGGTTGTCACTTTCATAAGGATTATGATATAATGACATCTACATAACACTAAACTTAAATATAATTTAATCTTCTTTAATAATTTGATGGGCAGTTTGGCCTTCCATAATACTTCAACTGGAAAAGTGACAAAGAGACAATACTTAGAGTGTAATTTATAATTTGGCTTCCCTATTTAAAAATTATGCACATACTTACACACTGCTCTGGCTTCATTATGAAAAAGTTAGGGTGTTTTTTAGAGGTACATACTAAGGTGCATATAAATAAAATGATAAGATGCCTGAGGTTGCTTTGAAATAATCTAGGGGGCAAGCAGTAGGGCAAATAGTAGAAGAAGGTAGTGCCGCCATGGATATGTTGGCATTCATTGTACTATGCTGTCATAATAAAATTTAAAATGAAAGTTGGGGGATTTTTGATTCCAACATGGCTGATTGGGTACTCAAAGACTTTCTCACAATGATATGCTGCCTGGGGCCTACTTTAAGAGTTACAGGTTTCTGGGGCTGTGGCTCAGTAGTAGAGCTCTTGCCTAGCATGTGAGGCATTGGGTTCTTCCTCAGCACCACATAAAAATAAATAAGTAAAATAAAGTATTAAACAATGTGTCCATCTACATCTAAAAAAAATTTAAAAGAGTTATAGGTCTCACAAAAGGAGTATACATTTTTAAGAACACCTCTCATTTTTCACCCCCGTCCTTTCCTCCATACAAAAGAATCCTGTGAGCTGGATCCAGATTGGTGCTGAACTAAGGGTGGAGGGGCTTACTGGAAAGGATGCCTGCTAGAGTAGCAATACTTGCTAGCTGGATTCTGGACCTTGGGCCAGCAGCAAGTTAAAGAAGATGCACCTAGGATTCTGTAGGGAGCCATGACTCAGATCAGTGGCCCACTATGGCAACTGGCAGAACACAGAAGAAATTCTCTCAGGAGAAAAGTTCTTAGTTTAGGCCTAAAGGATTTCTATTGACTAGAACAATCAAAGAGTTCACATCAAAGATCACCAAAAATATAGTATGTCAAGCTACTATGTGTGAGAGCTATCAGAAATAGCACAGACTTAGATTCTCAAGGATCTAACAGATGCTACAATGATCAGATACATAATATAAAATAGCTATATGATAAAAGATTCAATTGCAAGATAAGTACCCAATAAGAGACGAGCAGGTATGAACAGATAGATATGAAGATAAAATATAGACAAATGACTATTACTTCTAAAATAGTGTAAGTATTCATAGAAACTAATGAATGGATGAGTTAAATAGGAGTTCAGATATAGCTAAAGAGAATTTCAGGGAATTGAAAGATATAACCAATTATCTAGAATGTAGGTTAGAGAAATAAAGATATAAAGAAAATAGGAAACAAAAAATAAAGAAAATATAAAAAAGACATTAAGAGACACGGGAAAAATGTCTAACATACATCTAACTGAATTTCAGAGACAGAGGGAGAGGGAGAGAATATAAAGAGAATGGAGAAGAGGTGATGTTGGAAGAAATAATGGTTTGCAAATTTTCTTGAATGGAAAGGCAGGATGGATCATCTATAAAGCAAAGACAATTGTAGTAATGTCAAACTTCTCAATAACAAACAATGCTCCCCAAAGGGTAGTCTAAAATGCAAAAAGGAGTGGCAAGTAAATGAAATTATAAACATTTATATAAACCCAAACAAAAAGTGGCCATATATTTTAATATTAATTTCAAATTTTTACATTTTAAAATGGGATTGAACTTGAACTAGAACACTGGGCAGGAAGAGTAAATAAAAGCATGGAATTTATCATGCTTTAGTTCAGATACCAGTACCTCTCCTTCCCCTTCCCTTTCACCCCCCCCCCCCCAAAAAAAAAGTACATTAGACAGAGTGTGCTTAAATTGTGTTCCAATGTCTACATGGTACGTTGTTTAAACTTTACTATATGGGAAGTTAAATGTGCATGATAATATGTTGAGATAACCACTAAAATAATGGGGTGCTGAAATTCTAAACTATCACTGGGGGGAAATGAAATAAAAAATGCACAATAAGGGCTGAGGATATAGCTCGGTTGGTAGAGTGCTTGCCTCGCATGCACAAGGCTCTGGGTTTAATCCCCAGCACCACATACACACACAAAATGAACAATAAAATCAATTAAAAGATAGGATAAATATAAATAAAAGGTGAGATAGTAGAAATAATCATTAGTCTTTTAATGGACTAATCCAAACTTTCTGCAGTGATCACTAGAGTGCCTTAAAAAGTGAAAAGCTCAGCTTTGGAAATGTTTGAAGAAGACACACTAAAGTATGCAGACAGAATAATTAGAAATAAAAGGATGGAAGAAGACATGCTAACAAATACTGAAGTAAGGCTGAAATAATTATATGAATGCATGATAAGACAGGTTTTTAAAAAATATTTATTTTTTTTAGTTGTAGTTGGACACAATATCTTTTTTTATTTATTTTTATGTGGTGCTGGGGATTGAACCCTGGGGCCTTGTCTGTGCTAAGCAATTGCTCTACCACTGAGCCACAACCCCAGTCCCAATAAAATAGGTTTTAAGGAGAAAGTTATTAAGGATATAAACGGATACTAGGCACTTGTATGTACCTAGTAACACAGCTTCAAATATATAAACCAAAACTGAAGATCTATAAATAGATATCTAAAAACTCTACCATGATAATGAGGATATTTCAATGATTACTGATAGACCAAGCAGACAAAAAAAAATTAGTCAAGACATAAAAGATTTAAAGAAAAATATTAACAATACCAAGCCAATCATCACATAGGGAACTCTGCAAACAACAATTGAAGAATAAGACTTAAGTTCACACATGGACCACCTACAAAATTAATTAAAGTGCTAGACCATAAAGCAACTCTCAATAAACCTCAGAGAAATATTGTCTTGCAGACTACATTCTCTGCCTACAATGTAATTAAGTTAGAAATTCATTTTAAAAAGACATACAGTGCTTGGTGTGGTAGCACATGCTTGAAATCCCAGAGGCTCAGGAGGCTGAGATACGAGGATCATGAATTCAAACCCAGCCTCAGCAACTCAGTGAGACCCTAAGCAAATCAGTGAGACCCTGTCTCTAAATAAAATATAAAAGAGGGCTGAAGATGTGGTTAAGTGTCCCTGAGTTCAATATTTGGTATGGAAAAAAAAAAGACATACTGAAAATCTTCTCAAAGTGGAACATATAAAACACTTTTAAATAACTTACAGGTCAATGAAAAATATAACAGAAACAGAAAAGTACTCAAAAATGCTGCATATCAAAACTGTTAGGATCCAAATAAAACGGTACTTAGAGGAAGATTTTAGTTTTAAATGCATAAATTAGGATAAAAGAAAAACTGAAAATATTTTAAACAGTTAGCCAAAACCAATAGAGAGTAAAAGGAAGGAGATAATAAAAATAAGAAAGCATAAATAAAATAGAAAATAAACATGGAGAGAATGAACAGAACTCAAAGTAGTTTCTGAACAAATCTCTGGCAAGATTAATCAAGACAAAAAAGGAGGGGCTGGGGTTGTGGCTAGAGCACTTGCCTAGCATGCATGAGGCCCTGGGTTCAATCCCCGGCACCACATAAAAATGAAAAACAAATAAAATAAAGGTATTGTGTCCATCTACAACTAAAAATATTTTTAAAAGTTTCTTTAAAAAAAAGGAGAGGGCACAAATAAAAATACTGAAACTGAACAAGGGGGCATGATTCCAGAGATGGTAGAGAATAAAAAATTAAGAGAATACTATGAAGAAACTTTCTGCAATAATATATAAAAACTTAGATTTTCAAGGAAAATGTAATTTACCAAAACTCATTCAAGAAATAAAAAGTCTGGCTGGCCTTATGAATGTTAAAGAAATCGTAGCTGTTGTAAAAATCAAAACAAAACTTTCCAAAAAAATTTAAACAAGCCAGATGCCTATAGTCCCAGCTACTTGGGAAGCTGAGGTAGGAAGATCATTTGAGCCCAGAAATTTGGGGCCAGCCTGGGCAACATAGCAAGACCCTGTCTACAAACAAACACAAAAACAAAACACTAGGCTTTGATACTTTTATAGGCAAATTCTATATCAAATCTTCAAGACAGAAATCATTCAGAAATTATATAAAATCTTTGAGGGAATCAATGTAAAGGGAATGCTCTCCAAATCATTCTATGAGGGCTTATAGAATTTAACTTTGAAACTAGAATCAGAGAAGTACAAGAAAGGATAATTAACCCCAGGGCAGACTCATAAATGTAAATACCAAAATTTACATTTAACAAGACAGTAGCACACAGAGTTCAGCAGTACATAAGAAGGCTATAAACAATGTCTAAATTAGGTTATCTGATAAACACAGAGCAGTTTATCATTAGGAAGTCTTTTAAGTCATTCACCACATTAATAGATAAAAGAGTAGATTGAAAAAGCATTTAATAAAATTCAAAACCCAATCATAATTAAAATGTTCAGCAATCATGAATATAATGGAGCTTCCTTAGCTCTAATAAAATGTAAGTACTAGCTGGGCACAGTGGCACATGCCTGTAATCCCTGCAGCTCAGGAGGCTGAGGCAGGAGTATTGCAAGTTTGAGGCCAGCCTCAGCAACTTAGTGAGGCTGTAAGCAACTTAAGGAGATCCTGTCTCAAAATAAAAGAAAAAGAAAAAGAAAGGGCAGGGGATGTGGCTCAGTGTTAATCACTGGGTTCAATCCCTGGTACCAAAAAACAAAACAAAACAAAACAAAAACAAAAACAAAAACATAGGTACTTAAAATCTGAAGTTAACATTATTCTTTCTGGGGAAACATTGTGAAGATTCCTTTTACTTATTTAATTTTTATTGACATAATAACTGTACATCTTTGGAGTACAGTGTAATGTTTGTGTACATTTATACATTATGAGAAATTCATTTTTAATTAAGAAAATGTTGTATATACAAATTGTTTAATAGTCAAGGTCTTAATGTTATATTTCTTTGATAAACAGCACACCAGAGCTTCTTGCTCCTGTCTAACTGTAACTAAGTACCCATTGATCAACCTTTCCCCCACTTCCATTCACTGTACTCTCCTCAGCCTTTGCAGACACCATTCTACTCTCAATTTGTACAAGATCGATTTTTTAGCTTCTACGTGTGAACGACATCATGTGCTTGTCTTTCTGTGTCTGATATATTCCACTTAACACAATGATCTCCATTTCCACCCATGTTGTTGCAAATGACAGGATTTCATTCTTTTTTTTTTTTTTTTTAAATGGTTGAACAGTATTTCATTGTGTACATGTACCATGTTTTCTTTACCCTAAGATTCCTTTTAAAAATAGGAATGGGGGCTGGGGATGTAATTCAGTGGTAGAACTCTTGCCTAATATGCATGAGACCCTGGGTGCAACCCCCAGGACAACAAATAAATAGTAGATAAATAAATTAAAAATAAATACATAGAGAGTTTTAAGAAATAATGATGTTGTGCCGGGTGCAGTGGAGCACGCTTGTGATCCCAGCAACTCGGAGGCTGAGGCAGGAGCATCTCGAGTTCAAAGCCAGCCTCAGCAACTTAGTGAGGTGCTAAGCAACTCAGTGAGACCCTGTCTCTAAATAAAATACAAAATAGGGGGGCTGGGGTTGTGGCTCACGGTAGAATGCTCACCTAGCACCTGCGAGGCCCTGGGTTCGATTCTCAGCACCGCATAAAATAAATAAATCAAATAAAGGTATTGTGTCCAACTACAACTAAAAATTAAATACTAAAAAATTAAATTAAAATAAAATAAAATACAAAATAGGGCTGGGGATATGGCTTAGTGATCGAGTGCCCCTGAGTTCAATCCCGGTACCCTTCCCCACCAAAAAAACCAAACAAAAAATATGTGCTATCTCCTGAAAGTAGAAGTGAATTCCCTTCAGGGTTGATTCCACCTTCAAAAGAGTCTGCTACTGAACATCCAGAAGCACAACAAGAAACCTGACAATATTTTTTTTATCTGCCTTCAAAAGTAATATATCTCTCATTTTTAGTTCAAGTAACTGCTTTTACTTAAGTGATTATACTTTTGCTCCAATTGAAGCTTAATGGAATTATAATTCTTAGGATAGTATTTTATAAATAAAGATGTTTATGAATCTTAAAAGAAATGTGTTATCTAAAGCTGAACATCCTCCTGTGTGAGTTCTGAATGTGATCTATGCCTATAAAAATTCCCTGAAAGCAGCAGTCATGTCAGACACAATCTTGCACACACAATGGTCATCTCTAACGAGAATAAGGCACTAAAATGTTTAGGCTGTTACTTCTTGCTCTCTTGGGATAAGGAAAGAGGTTTTAAGTACAAAAATAACCCCATCTCAAAGAAAGAGAGCCTGCTAGGAGAATAATTTTTGGAACATCCTCTGAATACTAATGTGTATAACTCAGTCCTTTCAAAGGGGGAGCCCAAATCTATATGTCCAAAATCCTGCCCACTCTTGAAAGTTAACTGAGGCTTCACTTTCTCAAAATATTATTCTTTAGCAACATCAGTCCTTAGTGAATTTCCTCCTCTGAATGACTGTACTTACTATAGCAGGTTTTAAGAATTTAATTGTTAATTTGACATCTCTTATTTTACCATTTAATTTTTATATTATTTATCTAATTCTCTGTTGTCCTCATTTATAAATAGCATATCATTTCTGAATGAGTAAGATCAATTCTTAAGCTGTTATTTAACTTTTTATATGTGTATGTGTATTCTGAATAGATATTTTCCCTATATCCTGCAATCCTATGTGATATTTTGCTTTATCTCTCATGGTCTTTATTTATTTATTGGTACTGGGGATTGAACCCAGGGGTGCTGCACCACTGAGCTGCATCCCCAGCCCTTTTTATTTTTTATTTAGAGTCAGGGCCTTGCTGAGTTGCTGAGGCTGGCTTTGAACTTGTGATCCTCCTGAGTCACTGGGATTCAGGCACGAGCCACCAAGTATAGCTCTTACAGTCTTTTTTTTTAAATATTTTTTTTCACTTCACACTCATAAGGATGGTTATTTTTTATGTTTATTTTATTTATATGTGGTGTTGAGGATCAAACTCAGGGCCTCACACGTGCTAGGTGAGCGCTCTACCGCTGAGCCACAATCCAGTCCGCCCCCCTTGAACAGGTCTTTTATGTGGATTGTAAGAAACACTGTCTTCATAAGGCTACTGGAAAAAGTTAAGGAAGGCAAAGAAAGAATTATAGATGAAACTTACCTTGCCTGTGAATCATGCCCCCGTGCATAATTCTTGCAACAATACAATGATTTAGCTCATTCATTTTTAAAGTGATTCCCTATAAAAAGAAAGCCCAGGAAAAACAGAGTTAGTTTAATGGAGCGCTTCTTCTTAAAATTTTTTATTAGTACATTATAGTTATACATAATTGTGGGGTTCATTTTGACATATTCATAAATGCATAACATAGTTTTCTTCATTTCAATTCCCAGTACTTCCTCTTTTCCTCCCCTCTTCCCTCCCAATCCCCTCTATTCTTCCTTCTTTTTCTTCTTTTTTTTTTAAACTGGTGCATTACAGTTATATATAAAATTAGAATGAATCATGATATATTCATAAATGCATGTAGCATAATTTGGTGAAGAGAGTACTTCTTTTATATTTGTGATTTTGCTGTAGGTAATTTTAATTACCAAGAGTTAGGAAAATATTAAAAGAAAATATGGAAAATAAATGCCCTCCATTATTTTATACACAAAATAAATGTTCCATAACACCAAGACTATTTTGATATTTTGATTGCTATAATAATGGCATGCATACATTGTATGTAGTGCTTTCTAATCTTCTAATTATAATGATTAAAACTTCATCATTTTATGATTATAACTTTCCATGTTGCTTTATTTTTCATATTGCCACTTTCCTTCCTCCCTCTCTCCCTCCCTCCCTCCCTCCTTCCTTCCTTTCTTTCTCCCTTTCCTTTTCCCTTTTGTGGTGCTGTAAATGGAACCCAGGGCCTCATTCATGCCAGGCAAATGCTCTATCACTGAGTCACACCCCCAGCCCCCAATATTTTTTCACTTTTGTTTTGTTTTGGGACAGGATCTCACTATGTTGCCCAGCCTGGCAATGAACTTGTGATCTTCCTGCTTGGGGCTCCTGAGTAGCTGGGACAACAGGTGGATGCCACCATGCCCAGTCTTGCCAATTATTTTCAAAAAAGTTTTTATTGATGTTTAATGAAAAAATATATTTAAAGTGTACAATCTGACAAGTTCAACATATGTATACATATGTGAAACTATCATTACAACCAGGATAGTGACCATATTTCTCACCCCAAATGTTTTCTCATGCCTGTTGGTATTCTCCTCCCATCTGTCCATGCTCTCCCCTCCTTCTTCCCCAAGCAACCACTGACTGGCTTTTGCTGACTATAAATTAGTTTGTACTGTATATAGATGGAATCATACAGTGTATACTCTTTTTTTTTGTTGTTTCTTTCTTTCACTCGGCATAATTATTTTGAGATTCTATCGTGCTATTGTTCTTGCTGAGTAGTATTCCATAGTATGGGTGTAGGAGTTTGTTCATCCATTCACACGTTGCATTGCTTCTAGTTTTGGGCTATTATAAGTAAAGCTGTATTCCCGGGTTAATCTCCATGTGGTCATAATATCCTCTTTTTTAAAGATATGGAGGTGGATGCCTTGGCATTTGTTTGTAATCCCAGTAACTAGGGAAGTGGAGGCAGGAGGATTGCAAATTTGAGGCTAGCCTAGCAACTTAGCAAGACCCTGTATCAAAATAAATAAAAAAGAAAAGGCCTGGGGATGTAGCTCAGTAGTAGATCACCCTTGGGTTCAATGACCAGTATCTCTCTCTCTCTTTCTCTCACACACACATACACACGATATGGAACACTTTATACATTTGTGTATCATCTTTATATGGAGGCCAGGATATTATTTTCTCTGTTGCTTATATTTTAGCATATGTGCTGCTGAAGTGAGTACCTACTAACATTTTCATATTTTGTTTGCTAAAATTTTGTCTAGAATTTTTATATCTATATTCATGAGGGACAGCAGTCTGCAGTTTTCTTGCCTTGCAATGCCATTATTTGGTTTTGGTTTCAGGGTAATGCTGGCTTTATAGAATGAGTTGGAAAAAAAATTCTTCCTTTCTCTCTCTTTTTTTTTGTACCAGGGCTTGCACCCAGGGGTGTTTAACCACTGAGCCCCCAGCCTTATTTTGCATTTTATTTAGACACAGGGTCTCACTGAGTTGCTAAGTGCCTCACCAAGTTGCTGAGGCTGATTTTGAACTCGCAATCTTCCTACCTTAAGCCTCCCGAGTTGCTGGGATTACAGGTGTGTACCACTGCGCCCAGCAATATTATTTCTTAATTATATGCTTGGTAGAATTCACCAGTGAATCCACCTTGGTCTGGAGTTTTCTTTGAACCATTTTTTGCCCCTCAGTGGTAGGGATGGGACCCAGGACCTCACACATGCCAGGCAAGTGCTCTACCACTGTGCTACATCCCAGCACCTGAGGGAAGGTTTTAAAATACAAATCCTATTTTTAAATAGATAAAAATTCTATTTTTAAATGTATAGAGAAATTCAGTTTATTCTTTGTAAAGTGAGTTTTTGTAGTTTCTGTCTTGTAAGGAATTTTTCCATTTCATCTATGTTGCTGAATTTATTAGCATATACCTATTTTCTTTTATTTTTTTAAATTACAAGTCTATGTTTATTTTTAACATTAGAGAGAAAGGTTATCTTTACAATTTTATTTTGTATACACATTTGCTCAAAATCAGTGAATTTCTAGGCCAGGTTCAGGTAACTGAAGGGCCTTTATAAGTACTTTATATTGTCTAGACCCAAGGTATGCTGCAAACATAGTCTGAAGTAAAATGGGAAATAACATCTTTCTGAAGATAGGCTTAGATACTTTAATCCAGTAAGTTGAGGTGTTTCCTTTCTCTGGTAGCAGGGCTGACTGATGCCTGGCTGCTAGGCCATCATTTACAGATATAGCCAAGAAAACAGGGTACAGACCTCCTAAAACAAAACCAACAAGTCCACCCTGTGCCATGGTACAGGTTTCACAATTCAAATCACCTGTACTCAACGGTAAACTTACAAAACCTTTGAAAGATGCAGTCACTGCCCAAAATGGGAGCACTGCCATTGGTAAGCCAGCAGCTATTCCGGCCCATGTTACATGCAAGACACACCGAGAAAGACTGCTTGCTATTCTATTAGGCCACAGAGAGCAGCATTAAATCCAATACACGTGGATCCATGTTCAAGCAGGTGCCTTTCTGCTTCTGGTAGTAAGTTCAATTTTTCTGGCTATGATATCAAAAACTGAGTTTTCCTTGATAGTATCATGTGGTTTATGGGTTTCCATCTTGACCATACTGCTCTCCTCCCAACAGCCGGTGCTTCCCCAGTTCTTCTAACATGCCTGCTGGAGCTTAAGACACAACCTTTACTACGTTCCTTCTGGCGCAGCCATCTTAGGCAGAAACGTGACTCGGAGGTAGAGGCTGCTTCCTGTTGAATGGCTTCGGGCCGAGGGAGAGGCTGGGCGGGTCGGTTGTCATAAATCTATTTTCTTTTTTTAAATACTGTAGTAATACCCTTCTCTCATGCTTGTTATTGGAGATATATATATCTACATATATATGTTCTTGCTGAGTAGTATTCCATATATATATATATACACACACACACACACACATATATATAATATATATATATGTATATATATATATATATTTGCAGTACTGAGGATAGAAAATATAATATATATTTTAGGTTTGTTTTTTTTCCTTCTCTCTCATTCTGTTGTTTTAAAGGTGGAAGCTGAGGTCACTGATTTGAGATATTTCTTCTTTTTTAAAATAGTGCTACATATTTCTCCCAAGTACTGTTTGTAATGGCATCCCACAAATTCTGATATGTTGTGGCTTATTTTCATTCACTTCAAAATACTGTTTAATCTCCCTTTTGATTTCTATTTTTAGCCATTGGTTATTTAGAATTGTTTGATTTAGTTTTCAAGGACTTGGGGATTTTTCTTTTTGTTATTAATTTCTAACTTAATTTCATTGTGATCCGAGAATATACTTTCATATTAACAAAGTCACTCCAGGTTCTTTTGGAATAATATTATCATAGAATATCTTTTCTTATTCTTTGACTTTGAATCTATTTTTCTTAATGTATAAAGTACATTTTTTTTTTTTGCAGGCAGCATCTGCAATCTAATAACCTCTGCTTTTTAACTGGTGAATTTAGACTATATTTATGTTAACATGATGCTAATGATGCTTGTTTTGGTATAAGAGTGGCTTAACCACTGAGCCACATCCACATCCTTTTAAAATATTTTATTTAGAGACAGTTAGGCCTTGCTAAGTTGCTGAGGCTGGCTTTGAACTCATAATCCTCCTGTCTCAGCCTCTCATGCCTCTGGGATTACAGACATACACCACTGTGTCAGACTAATGTGATTATTAATATAGTTTGTTATAAGTGTATCTTCCTACTATTTGAGTTCTACTTGTTCTACCTATCTATGTTCCCTTCTATCTCTTTTTCTGCCTGGATTATTTTTATTCTTTTTTCTCTTCTGTGTTGTCTTATTAGCTATAGCTCTACATTTTGTTATTTTAGTGGTTGTGTTAGACTTAACAGCATACATATTTAACTTACCAGTGTGCCTTCAAGTGATACTACACCACATCGCATATGGTATAATAGTAAACTTAATTTCTTTCCTCCTGATCTTTGTGCTATTATTGTCTTACATTTTACTTTTACCTATGTGTAGCACATGGTTATTTTTGTTTAAATTGCTAAATATTTTTGATAGATATTTCAGTGATAGCTTTCTGTTTCTTAGAGATCACTGTCCTTTGTTACTTGATGTCCAATGCCTTGAAAACTGTTCTTTTATGGAATATAATGTTTTATATTTAAAAATAATTTTATATTTTTGATTGTTTCAGATTAGAGGGTAAACCTGGTCCCTTTTATTCCATCTTGGTCATAAGTGGATGTTTCACAGTCATATTTAATGTCATAACACTATTCTATGGAGTAGACTATTTTTTGTTTTCTCATTATTCACTATTAAAAGACAGATATACTTTCCTCCTTCCCTCCCTCCTTCTCTCTTTCTCTTTCTTTCTTGGTACTGGGAATTGAACCCAGGGGTGTTTTACTGCTGATACACATCCCTAGCCCTTTCTTTTTCTTTTTAGATAGAGTCTTGCTAAGTTGATTAGGACCTTGCTAAATTGCTGAGGATGGCTCTGAACCTGGGATCCTCCTCCTGAGCCACTGGGATTACTGGAGTACACTACCATGCCTGGCAAAAGACAAACTTTCATAAACATTTTTAATTGCACCAGATCACTTGATCCTAAGACTCACACAAGGAACACGTAAGTAATACTGACTCTTAAGTTCACTCTTTAGATTTAGATTCAGGAGGCCTGGAATGGAGCCCATAAATCTGTATTTTTAACAAGGTCCCTTGATTAAAAAGTGGCCTTGAATTTGAGATAGTTAAGAGTAGGAACCTAATCTTGTCTCTTCATTGGAGAATTACACTTGGTCAGAAAACATCATGGAAATATTTGAGAATTTGTATTTTAATTTATATAATTCCACAAAATATAACTTTGCATGGTTCCTATTTTTCAGTTCTCAGAAGTGGTAGGTGAGTGATGTGGAAAATTAGTTTATCAAAATGTTGTTGTTCCCAACATTCAATTGTAATGTTCAAGTTTCATTTCCAATTTGTACTTTCAATCAGCATGTATGGTTACCAAGAGAAGTATTCCTGGAAAAATGCTGTGAATTAATGTGTACGTCAATTCTAATTTCATAAGGGATATGATAATACAGTGGAGGTTCCACCCTTAAAACTAATAGATTTATGTGTTCATTTAACAACCATGAATATGAATCTATTATAGGGCAGGTACTCTATTAGACAAAGTAGTAAATGAGATAGATAGGGTCTCCCAGGGTTAGGGGAAAGTTGCCTCAGAACAATTGTAGTTAATATGAAAAAAATTCTATCTACATCAAACATTTCTATGTAGAGAGAAACTGACTCATGTTCTCTCTGTTCCCAAGTTCACAAATTCTGGGGAAGGAATTAGCCTGCCTTGAGTTAGGTGCCTACTCTGGAACCTTCCAGAGGTGTTGGGGTGGTGGTGTACATTTCTGGCTTTTCATTGTTTATATAAGCCTTTCCCCTAATGTGTAAGACAGTTCAAGTTTGGTCTTTGTCACTTGCCACTATGGGAGTAACAGTCAATAGAGAAATAATTACAAGTATGATGTTATGAACCTGGAAAGCACAGGGTGTTATGGGAGTGCATCGCCCTTTGAGAATGGATGCATTACAGGGGGTCCATAAGCCAAAACAGGCCATAGAGATTTAATCTGCACAGAAATGTAGGGCTTTGAAGAAGAAAAATAAGTGAACAAATAACATCTGTATTAAGCATAAGAGATTTATATTCTATTATTGGGAATATATTTTACACGAAAGAACTTTTTATGGCAATCAGTCAAAAGAAGAAATATGCACCTGACACTATGACCACAGAAGACAAAAGGGAGAAGGGCTTTTTCAAGACTTTTAGACCATTTTATGCTTTCTGAAAAAGTATCTTGGCGGGGTTGGGGCTGTAGCTCTGTGGTAGAGCACTTGCCTGGCATGTGTGAGGCACTGGGTTCGATTCTCAGCACCACGTAAAAATAAATAAAGGTTCACCGACAACTAAAAAATAAAGAACATTAAAAAAAAGTAACTTGGGGACACAGTTTTATGCTGTTACTCAATCTATGTTTCTGTATAGTCAGCCTTCAGACAAAAGACCAAGCAATTCATTGGGCTGCTTCAGAGGATAATGATCATGTGATACCTCGGGGCCTTCTCATGGTTCCTTCTACCTTTTTGTCTGTTTTGCTGGGCTGAACATCATACCTTCTTCCAGCCTCACCAACACAGTTCGTTCTCCCCTCTAGCTCTGTCATAACTGGGCTTATTAATCTGTTAAGCTGAAAATGTACTCGCTCATTGTAGCCAGGTCTTGTGGAAAGCAAGCTCTAGGAAAGGGCTGTGTCTTATCTGCCACAACATCACTGGCATTATATTAAATGCCAGTGATTTGTACATGGTGGCAGCTTAAATGTTTGCTGAATGGGTGAATGAATACATAAAATGACTGAAGGGAATATTTAACTTTCAGAGCTAGGAGGGATGTTGGGGATCATGTAATCATGTGTGCTTTTAGAGACGAGCAAACTGAGGCCTAAGGCCTAAGAGCTGCTGCCACCCATGCTCTTAAGCCAAAGAGTTGCCTAGAGAACACCAGAAGGGGTGAGATGATCTGCATGCTCCCTGCCCACTGCAAGATAATAATATACACCCAGTGACTTGGGAGGCTGAGGCAGGAGGATCACAAGCTCAAGGCCAGCCTCAGCAATTTAGCAAGGTTCTAAGCAACTTAGACCCTCTCTTAAAATAAAAAAAATAAAAGGATTGGGGATATGGCTCAGTGGTTAAGTGCCCCTTGGTTCAATCCCCAGTATAAAAAAGGAAGATAATAATATACAATGAATAAAGAATTGCTAATAAGAATAATAATAAGAAATGTCTAGTGTTGAAGTTTTTCTGGAAATTGTGGTCACAGAGTCACTGCTCTGTAACTCTTCCTTTAATCTGGAAGGCAATTGGTCAACTTTCTTTTTCAATAGCTGTTATTTATTTATTTATTTATATTTTATGTGGTGCTGAGGATTGAACCCAGTGCCTCATACATGCTAAGCAACTGCTCTGCTACTGAGCTACAACCCCAGGCCCTGGGCAACTTTCTTAAGTACACATTTGTTTTTCTATATTCCAATATCCCTTTTCTATGCATGCATAAGTTTGAATGTTTTTTTCCCCTAAAGACATGATCCTTCCTCCAAACATGTCCCATGTTCCCTGTCTCAATGTCCTTCATTATCCATATCCAAAGTTTAAGGTTCATCCCTGATATTTGCTTCTCTATCCTTCCCAATGTAAGTTCATTATTAAGACTTACTGATTTTATTCTTTCATTATTTCTTAAATCTGTTCACTTCTTTTTTTGGGGGGGTGCTGGGGATCAAACTCAGGGCATTGTGTATGCAAGGCAAGCACTCTACCAACTGAGCTATATCCCAGGCCTTAATTTGTTCACTTCTTTCCATCTTGACATGCACTTCTCTAGTTCAGAATTCCAGTATCTCTCCCCTGTACTACTGTAGTAACAGTCTCTTAGCTATAGTCTTTCTCTTATCCCATTAAATATATTCTCCAGACTGATATCTCTAACATGAAATGTAATTTATCTCCGTGCTTCAAACCTTTGAATAGTTTCCCACTGTTGTTAAGATAAAGAAAAGACTCCTTAGCAGGCCTTTTACACTTGTGTGGTCCGGTTGTGGCCAACCACCTTGCTGTCTGCAGTGGAGTTATGGAGCCTTCTTTCCATCTTGAAACTATGCTAAACATCTTTTTCACTGCCAGGTTCCTTCATGTGCTATTTGGTTTGCCTGAACAGTGTCCCCTTCTCCCCCTTCACCCTTTCTCTGCTCAGTTACCATCAACAAGCCCTTCCAGGATCTTCTCAATTCTATGAGAATGAGGTAAGGTTCAGCCTCAATTCTATTCCTCAGCACTGAGAAAATTAATTCACATTAAGTGGGCAGATGTAAATGGAAGGAATCTGATTTTAGTAATGTTGTTTGATTCTTTGAATGCCTTCTGAATTAGTCCCTTTCCCTTTAATTTTGTTGAAGGCAAAAGGTCTGGTAGCACCAGATTTGTAAAAGGATGTTTTATTACAATGCATTAGACATTCACTTTCTTAACATCAATACTAGTACTTCAAACTGTCCCTTTCTTTGCTATCCCAGAGATTTTTACATTCTGGGGTAATTTGCCAATATGATGTTTTTGTTTTGTTTTGCTGTGGTGTGTGTGTTTTTTTTGTGTGTGTTGTGTAAGGTTGAAACACAATTTTGAAAGGAAATGTGAAGGACCAGCATGTCTAACACATGGTGTCAGACAGAACAATTCTAGGAAAGGACAAGGGAGGGGGGAGCTGAAGCTGTGAGAACTGATTTCTTTAGAACTACTCATGTCCTCCCTCTCTCCTCCCTCCTACCTCCTTGTAGTAGTGTAGGTTGAAGTTAGTGGATCTAACTCAAGCTGGGATTTATGAAAGTATAGGAAACTTTCTTTTGCCACTTACCATTGGTTCATCCGTGTTCTTCTGGAACTGTACCAGCCGAACTCTTGTCACATTCTCCATATCCATGTCTCCGTTAGCGCTTTCTGGAGAATCACCGTTTAAATAGGGAGAGGTGGGAGGAGGTGTGACCCTCAATGCTTCATCACTGTAAACTTCATGAGCCACTACGTCGTGAGTCTGAAGTAAGGCCTAGTATTTTTATGAAAGAAGACAAATATTAATAACATTATAATTCCTGCAGAAATCTGCTATAGGAATGTACATAAAATTATTCTTGACCTCTCAAAGATCTCTCTCATCTAAAGAGAAGTCAAAGTGGATTACATCTACATATAACCAGACCTTAATTTCTTTGTGGCAAATAATCTTGAACAATGGATTTTTTTTTTTTAAAAGAATGAATGAGGTCTGGGGTTGTGGCTCAGTGGCAGAGCACTTGCCTTGCACATGTGAGGCACTGGGTTCCATCCTCAGCACCACATAAAAATAAATAAACAAAATAAAGATATTGTATCCATGTATAACTAAGAAAAATTTAAAAAAAGAATGAATGAATCAGTAAGAGAACAAATCAATAAATAGATGTATTTGATTACCTGGTTAAAGGTATTATCCGATGTTATGAAAATGTAACCAACTAACTTGTTCAAATAAAGGCCGACATACTGAAATTTCAAATAATTTAGCAAAAATAATCATCTTAAAAAGAGTTGGCAAATTTGTGTTGGGGCTTAAAATTAAAACAAATTTAAAAATAAATAGTGCAATATTTGGTGCATTAAACAACTATCTTTCATCAATGGTATTAACAATATGACTTTTATATAACACAAAAGATGAAGACAATTTATATGACTTGGCAAAAGAAATAAAAAAGAGTGTATAATATTTGAAAAAAATGTAATTTCATATATGCTATGGAACTCAAAATGTATTTAATGTTTCTGTTCATTTCTAATTTTTGGAGCATTTGCCCAAACAAAAAAATAAGCTGCAAATTATCGAGTTCTTTTTGCAAAACCCATTAACAAAGAAAAAATTATTTCTTTGTACTGATTTATATATGTCATCTTGGTGAACTTGGATGATAAATGTCCCTTGTTTCCATAAAAAAGGATATCCTCCTAGTCACTGCACTTTATGTGCCATCATAAAAAACATTTTTTAATAAGCATGAGTATTTTAACATTTTTATTTCAAAGGGGATTTATAGCTGATTATCAGTCTGTTTGGAGCTTTACACAGACTGTATTTTCTTTGTGTGCTAATTATAAACTTAGTTCTAATTTAATTTGTTATCTGTGTGGTAATGAAATATCTGCAGATAATGAAATGCAATTAAAATTGCTTTCCAAGTATAACCTTTGGCATCTGAAATTAAGTTATTTAATTAAAAGGCTTATCAAAGTCATGACTTGGCTATTTTAATTTGAAAGGTGTGCATATGAGGCAAAAATAAGGCAACAATTGGTAAAATCAGAAAGGAGATGGTGCTGATTTCTCCACAGTAGAGAATATGCTTTGAGTAGTGTATGCATTGGGGTTTCTAATGGAAACAGCAGATATTTCCAAGATCTCAGGTGGCTGGTCTCAACTCGGGTTTGGGTGAGGGTAGCTAAGGGGTACTAAGCAATGCATAGCTTCAAAGTAGGGCTCCATAACGACCCAGGGGACCATAGCTTCCTCATCAGTGCCTTGATGGCACCCTGTATTGCTACTCCCAGGCCCATGTGGAGATTATGTCATGTGAGCAAATTCTTCTCTTTCTGGTTTAATTGCAGCCACTTAAGAAACTAAGATTTAAAAGGCAGAAAGCAAAACTCGGTAATAGGCCAACTGAAAAGCTTCAATTGCTAAAAATCAGGTTCATCATACTATGTAGAGATATGTCTTTTATAACTGGTGATTTTTTTTTCATTTTTTTCTTTTTTCTTGGTACTGGGGAATTGGACCTAGGGGCACTTTAACCACTGAGCTATATCCTCTGCTCCCCAACTTTAATTTTTTTTTTTTTTTATTTTGGAATAGGGTCTTGCTAAGTTGCTTAGGGCCTCTCTAAGTTGCTGAGGCTGGCTTTGAGCTTGTGATCCTTCAGCCTCAGCCTCCAGAACTGGGATTATAGGTGTGTGCCACCATGCCCCGCCTAACTAGTGATTTTTAAAAAACATTCTTTGTCAACATAGGCATAAGCAGGCAGCCATGCTTACATCAGGATAATGCCAGCCTTTGAAGTTATGTGTGTTGAAGAAAATGTTTACACTACTTTTTTTTGCAAATGATTTGTATTTACCCTTTAAAATTATATAAACAAATGCTTGCATTTAATATATTATTTATAAGGAGGAATAAGCTCACAATCATAAAATTCATAAAACTAAATAAAATCATAAAAATTAATTTTAAAAGAAAAATGCTTAAATGATGTCACCAAATAAGGAACTTGATACTGACCACAGTTAGTCACTGTAATAGATTGCTGCCACAAAATAAAATTTACCCTCAAGTTCTAGTTTATATGCAAACAGAAAAAAGGGGCCCACTTACAGGTTAAAAAAATTTTTAAAAAGAATATGCAAAATAAAGAATAGAGAAATCAAAGTTTGAGTGTTTTCCTTCAAATGTGTTATGAGGTATGACTGAGCAATTGTTACAAAGTTGACAATTGTTACTAATAGCTGTTAGTTTTAATTACATAAGAAGAGTAATGTAATAGGGAAGAAACACTTTGTACTGTGGTAAAGGTATGTACAAGATAACTAAAAAGACTAGAGTGGCAAAACAACAACAACAACAACAACAAAAATAAACTGATTACCTTAAAATGAACAGGAAAAATAGGAATTTTTTTTGGTTTGAGAAGTGGTTCATCTGATGTTTTAATTATAAACCATAAAACTTACTACTTTATAATGAAACTTTTGTGACAACCTAAAGCTTTGCAAAAAGCTGGATATATGCTTTGTTTTTAAAAATTCTTCCATACCACTCTATGTCCTATTTTTTAAAGAAAAAATTTAAAGCATTAACTTTCTATCCAGGTAATGTATAAGGAATTTGTCTTTAATGCTTTGTATTTTACAACTGCAATGAACAGAAGAATAGTACTTTTGAAAAATCAGTCTTTTAGATGGAATCACTGAAAAAGGAGTTAGTGAGATAATATTCTTTTTTATCATGACCTCTAAAGATACAGTACAGATTTAAAGTCATTCGAATCTATCCTTGTTTACTCTCCTAAAGTTACTGTAAATATTTACAAATATCTGAACTTTAAGTGTCAGATAATCAATCCAATGTTAAATCCTCATATAACAGGGATCAGAAAGCAAAGAAAAATCCAGATACTTGAGGAAATAAGTGTGAAACTGTAAATATGCTAAGAACAAAAATATTGTAAGCATTAAAATATTCCCCTTTAGCTATCAATATTTTTTTTAAAAATCCAAGATTTTAAAATCATCATTTAAAAAAATGTTTACAAGACAGAACTATCCAGCATTTCAGATTTTACTTAACATCTATCTATCTATCTATCTATCTGTATCTCAGGATTATATTTCCCATATGGGACATTATCCACACGTTTCTTTGGGAAAGACCAATGTGTTCAACTTAAGCTTATAGGAGAACTCATCAGTATAACAGATCAAGCCACTTTTAAGAGCATTGGCTTAAACTTTAGTGAAGCCACTCACTGGTGGGTGACCTTAAACAAGTCTCTTTGCCTTATTAGGCCGGTTTCTTCTCAGCGGGGGTTAATCACACTACCTCCCTTCTCAGTCATGAGCAGTCCTGTTGTAGCCAAATCATCTCCAATACAGAGCCCTAATCTGCCCATTTTCTACCATCCCCATTTTTCTCCAGGCCTCTATTGCCTCTCAGCTTTATAATTGTTTCTCCACCTTTATCTCTTATTACCCCTATCATCCCTCCTCTACACTTCAGCCCCTGGAATCATGAAAGCATAGATATTGGCTATTTTCCTGTTTGCAGTCACCTACTGTCTTCTTACTGCAATCAGGAGAAAAAAACCAGATTCTTTCCCATGGCCTGTAAGACTCTCCTTGGCCTGGCCTCTGCCAACCTCTCTCTCTCTCTCCCCCCCCATCTTTCTTTTATAAAAATAAATAAATAAAATAAAGGTATTGTGTCCATCTACAACTAAAAAAAAAAAAAGAATGGAATCCTAATTAGAATAAAAAAGAACCTATGCTTGTATAATACTATCAAAATGGATTCTACTGTCATATGTAACTAAGAAGAGCCAATAAAATAAAATTAAAAAAATTACACCAGATATAGTAGTAATAAGAACATGGCTTTAAAGTCAGATTTTCTTCTAAAAGGTCAATCAGCTAGATTTTCAACTTTCTGCATGTATTCTATATATACAGATGTGGCTAATATTTTAAAAATGTTAGATTCAACATGAATTTCCATCTGTAATTGAGTTTTTGAATTGCGGTTAAATGTATAACAACCTCTTTCTACAGAAAAGCATATCTATTTTAAGTTTTGTTTAACCATTTAGCTTTATAATAATTGGCTAAATATAGGTGCTGTTCTTATACAACAGAATTTTCCATACAACAGAAGTGAAGGAAGAAAGTTCGAGAGTTTTGCAGTGTCAGAGAAGAGATGTAAATCTTTCAATGTATCACCTATGTTCAGAGAATTCTTTATCAGCAAAAACTGTCTCTAATTTTAGCTCTTTGCTGTTTAGGTAATATACAGTTCCAGTGACTTAAGGATGTTCCTGCAAGGAAACAAATTCCTTGTCTGAGGACTACACAGCCCCTAAAGAGCCATTCCACAAGCCACATCTTTGTAATAGTGATACAAAGTAAATAAAAAGGATTTTAAAGTATTTGGTATTACTTGGTCTTATGATCTTAATAGTCTGAGACCATAGTCATTTGGTCCCCAATGGACCACATATATGATGGTGATCCCATAAGATTTTAATTGATCTGGAAATTTTCTATGATCCAGCGACTTCTGTAAACAAACCTACTCTGGCATCAGTTGGATAAAAGTGTAGCACGTACAATTATGTACAGTACATAATACTTGATAATGATAATAAACAGTGATGTTATTGGTTCATGTATTTACTATAGTACACCTTTTACTACTATTTGAGTATATTCTTTCTATTTATAAGAGAAAGGTTTCCTATAAAACTTGTATGCCATATTATGCTGGCAGCATCCTCAGACACCTGGTGTTAACTGTGTCTCTTGATTGCATACATTGCTCTTGTGTTTGATTTAATCTACTATTATTTCATCATGGCCCTAGGAGCATAGAACTACAGCACACATATCAGATTGCATAGGTGTGTAGTAGTCTATACCACCCAGGTTTGTGTAAGGGCACTCTGTGATGTTCTCACAATGGTGAAATTGCCTAATGACACATTTCTCAGAATTTATCATTAAGCAACATATGACTGTATATGGATAAAAATGCATTTGATGAAGCTGGTGGTATTTTCTGAGGGCTATTAAAAACAAATGGAGGTTTTCAGTTCTATGGAAATTTAATTGTTACTTACCATGAAATGAGGTTGTGTTAAGATACGCTTTAGTTCTTTTGCATCATTATTCTCAGGGTAACATGAAATTTCTTCCAATACCTAAAAAATAATCAAGAAATAGCAATGAGAACATGATAAGAGATTGACAAACAATGGAATTCTTTTACATTAAAGTCCATGAGTGTATTTTTGTGGCAGGCACAACAATTATTTTCCAAAATTCTTCATTTTATTCTAAGGTTATTAATATTCAAAATAATGGTACTTATGTCAATAAAGATGAAACAAATTCATATAATAGTTTGGTTACATTACCCAACTATAAACACAAAAGGTCACTGAAAGATGCAAAATGACAGGCCTATAATACATATTTATAACAGGTTTAAGTAGCTGAATTAGCTTAATGAGAGAACAGCTTCCAAACTCATCACCAAAATCAATTTGTACCAAAAGTTAATAACAGTTTCTTTTGTATTAACAGCACTGCCAATTACTTTTAGAAAGATGACATAGGCTCAAATAATAACTACTTAAAGAATACCAGTTAATTAGAATAGTTAATTAATTCAAAATACACTCAAGAAATTTTCTTTATAGTAAGGCAGGATTAATGCTATTTTCCATGCTCATCTCCCCATATAGATTAAACCATGCTTCTGTCAATGGCTTCTAGGATTAAATGGCAGAGAACCGAAGAACAATGTTAAAAACCTTCTTCTCTCCTGCTACTCAAATCTTCTTCACTAATTAGTTGTTAATATTTTCCCTGCTCTCGTGAAAATGGCATTTTAAAATAAAATTGTTCTTCAAAAATAATCCCTTCCCGCTAGGGTGGAGTTTACTTGATTTGGGGACATGAGCCCATGGCAAACACCTGCTACTTTTCTAACTGTAGATGGCTGGATTCACAGAGAGGTCTTATACATTGTACTCCAATGAATCCCAACCCTGGAGCCAATCAAGGATTGCTTTAGCACTATAAGATATCAGGGGCTCATAAGCCTCAAACCAATAGGGATCTCTTGCTTTGACCTGTGAGAACCTTAGGAGGGGATGTCTTCAGGTCATTTAGTTTGAGTTTTAGATTTCAACATCACACTTACAACACTCTCTGCTACTCAACCACAGACAAACAAAACAACAAAACAACAACAACAACAACAACACACATACACACTACAAGGTTACTTTCTTATCCAAATATTCTGTTACTGAGCATTGGTTATGCTATGAATTCGTATTTAGTGATGATAAACCAATTCTCCCTGATATATTTTAGGATTCACATTTCTCTCTGGGGAAAATGAAAGGATGAAAGCATCGATTCTCTCTGTCCCCTGCTACTCTCATGGCCCATGATCTCAAGTACAGAGGTGTGGTCTCCTAAGCATTGCTAGTTGGATAATGTCAGCAGGTTCTCTCTGTTCAGTTAAGCCAACTAATTTTCCCCAGAATGTCTCTGCTTCTGTTTGGGTATCATGAATATAAGATAGTGATTCTCATGACTCCTGCCAAAGACACCTTTATTCCTTTCAATGAGTGCTTGGTGGGCAAAATAAGGAGACAACCCCTTTCAGCTTATTCTGACTTAGGGGGATGGCCTGGCAGCCACCACAGCATCAGTCTCTTTTCTCAATGAATGTACAATATTTTCCAGTACAAGTCTTGTATTAAAAATCTGCTAGGGAATAGATTATGTCTTTCATACTTATTCATGGAGTAATCTCACTTTATAAGAAATAATTTTTTTAAAAAGGAAAATGATTATTTGCATAAAGACTCTTTTGATATATTTTATTTTTTCCACATTTTTATTGGTGCATTATAGTTGTACATAATGGTGGGATTTGTTACATATTTGTACATGCACACAATATAACAATATAATTAGGCCAATATCACTCCCCAGCATCTCCCCTTTCTCTTCCCTCCTCCCTCCCCCTGGCCTCTGCCTTTCCTCTACTGATTCATGAAGACTTTCAAAAGATCAAAAAATGAAAACAACAACAACAACAACAACAACAACAAAGTAAGTGATTAACAATGGGGGAACTGTTAATTCATTTTAATTTAATAATAGTAAAGAAAAATACACAGTCATTAGACGTTATATTTATGAAGACCAAGTAGAAACACAGAAAAATGCTTATTATATAATATTATGACTAAAAAGATATTTTGATTGCAGCTATATAAAATTCATATGCAAATGGATAATGAGTGGAAAAGGATGTGCAAAAACGAAACCACTGTGTAGGGGAGAAGGGATTATGGATCGATTTTATTTTCCAAACTTTCTGTGGTATCATGTTTCTATAATAAGTAAATTTAAAGAAAGTTTGTGATATGTACAGCCACGTATACTGGCAATGTATAAAAATGACTTCTTTGAATTCAGTATATTTAACTGCTATGGAAATTTAATTAACTTTCAAACAATACCACTTGAAAAAAGCAATTCAAAATTGCATAGCACATCTATTTGTATCAAGTACTGTGAATACTTTCTTTTTGAAAAAAAACTTTACACTTTCTTTTTGGAAAAAAAACACAAAAGAAGTAAAATCGATATGTTAATATATTCAAGTTTATATAGCAGAACCAGAAAACTAGAAAACTGGCAATATTGATGCTGAAAATTTTTTTCTTTCCTGTCAGTGATAAACTTAAGAAACACAAAATCTGAATATAACGAGTCCAACTGTAAATCTAAGGAAACTGCCTCTTAAGGTAAAGTAGAAATGTCTTCAATCAAGATAGGAAAGATGGTGATACCAAATTCTTTCAGAAAATATATCACTTACCTCTTTGGCTCTCTGTACTGCGTCGCTCGGAGGATTCCTGATTTGCGGTGAAGATTTTGTGTTAATTTTGTCATAGAGCTAAAAAGCAAGGAAGAGAATCCAATCAACACGCATAATTCTGTGCCACAATTCACAGCTTTGTATTTATTATTTCACTAAACAATGCTCTCCCTCTTAAAAAGGCAGGCTGCCGATTTCAGTGGGATCCTTTTGTTAATAATCTCTTAGTCATTCAATAAAACTTATCAGAATAGGAGTTTATATCGCTTTTTTTTTTTTAAAAAAAGTCTTTAAATAGATGGACCAAAATTCTGTCAATGTGGCAATTTCCTTTGCATTTTAAATTTGTCAATATTTCAGCGATCCCAGTGCTTTTTGCCTCTGACAGAAGCAACATTCAATAACGTGAATACAGAGTAAAATGAAAGAACGCTTTCTGGCCAATTCCAGTCTGAAAGAATTTTCACAGAAACCTAAATCTTGGGAAAGGGCAAACCCAACTCCTTCTAGGAAGGAATGTTCTCACAAAAGGTCTATGCTTGTTTTACCAGGGCTGTTCAGTAACAGAATCAATGCTGGAGGAAGTCAAGGACATAAACTTTTCCTTTTGACTGTGAATTCAAAGAGTGTGAGAAGATTTTTAAAAGCTCACAAGCCTAAATGATCCAAAGTTACACTTTCAGAAGAACATTCATTTACTTCTTTAGAGGAAAAACAATTTCTGTCGTTTAGGAATGCAATTAAAATATATTTGTTTCTACCTCAAATGAAATGTCTCATAGTCACTAGTCTGCTTTGAAAACTGAAAAGTTAAAAATGACCTTGGCTAAGTCTGAAAGCTTCTATTTCCTAACTTCTCTAAAATAGGTGGGGATTTTTTTTTGTTGGTCTTGTTCTTTTCTTTCCTCATTTACTCTGCACACCAGTGCTAGTTGAGAGGTCAAATACTGACTGCAAACATTCTTCGAATTATAGTTAGATCTGTTTATACTGACACAAGCTAAAGCTTTATGACTTGTAAATATTTGGGCCATGCCACACATAAAACACCTGACATGAGCAATGTGAAGATAGAGCAGGAACCATTTTTAAATGATGCCATTTAATTAAGAAAGCACTACTAAACAGGAGGTTAAACAAATAGTATGAATAGACAAGTATTGCTGCTCTGCTTAAAATATTATATTAACATTTTAAAATGGTTGATAAGTGGCTGGTTCATAAAAGTTTGACCAAATCCCTTTAGATTATACATGGATGGTCTCTATCTTCTCAGTGGTTTCTATTTCTAAAGATTGCCAATTTTGAATATAAGGAGGCTGATTCATAGTGAGTTAGGGAGGGGGAGCATGGGAGGAATAGACGAACTCTAGATAGGGCAGAGGGGTGGGAGGGGAAGGGAGGGGGCATGGGGTTAGAAATGATGGTGGAATGAGATGGACATTATTATCCAAAGTACATGTATGAAGACACAAATTGGTGTGAATATGAATATACTTTGTATACAACCAGAGATATGAAAAATTGTGCTTTTTATGTGTAATAAGAATTCTAATGTATTCCGTTGTCATATATAAATTTAAAAAAAAATCAATAAAAATTTATTTTGTAGTTGTAAAAAAAGATTGCCAATTTTGAAATTTGGAAGAAGGGAATATATTTTCTCATAGAAATAATGTTGTGAATAGTGTTTAGACTATTTCCTAGACTATAAAATAAATGAAATATTGTGTATATATATATGACATATATAATAAAAAATAATAAACCAAACCAAACCAAACCAAACTCCCCTAAATCCTAAGTTTAAAAAAAGACATTTAAAATACATAACTCTAAATTTTAAAAAAACACACTTGGAAAGATGAGTCATTTCCAGAAATGTGCTCTATGACATTATGTCTACTGTTGACAATACTATATGGTACACTTAAGTGTTTAAGAGGGTAGATCTCATATTGTTCTTACCACAATAAAAATAAATAACACTTTAAAAAAACAATTAGTTATCCTTTGCATGTCATAATATTAATGATCAAGCAAAGTTTTAAAAACCTAAATGAATAAAAAGATTTAAAAAAATCTCAAAACTGTTTTAAAGCCAATTTAATTCAAAGCTTTATAAATACTGTCAGGGGGCTGGGGATGTGGCTCAAGTGGTAGCGCGCTCACCGGGCATGCGTGCGGCCCGGGTTCGATCCTCAGCACCACATACAAACAAAGATGTTGTGTCCGCCGAAAACTAAAAAATAAATATTAAAATTCTCTCTCTCTCTCTCTTTAAAAAAAATAAATACTGTCAGGTTTATATCTAATTTCATCACAAACTGTTCAGTTTTACCTTTTTCTTGACTGAGGACTGTTGTTACTAACACTACTTCAACATTTTAAACTATAATTAGGAATAGTTTCCATTTATATATTAATTTTTACTTACAGAGCAACAAATATCCCACAACTCCCTAAATTGAAGACTTGATTTCTGACCTGGTTTTACTATGCCAAGTACAACCCCCAAGGTCTTGTCAGTATAATTTCTCCCCGCTTCCTTCCCTGCTCCCTTTCCCCCCTTTCTTTCATGCTTCTTTGTTTAGTGTTGAGGATTGAATCCAGGGCTTCATGTATGCTAAGCACGTGTCCTACCACTAAGCTACACCCCCTAGCCCCATATGTCAGTGCAGTTTCCTGAGGACTTCTGGTAGAATCGGCCGGAAGGCTTATGAAACGAACTTCCTGGGTCCCCTCCAGACCTGTTACGTCAGAATTTGAGATAAGGTCCAGAAATCTATGCTTTAATAAACTCCTCAGGTATTTATAAAGATGTCTAGTGCTAATTTCTGAGATTAATAACAGTTGTCCGGGTTGAATACCCCTAACCTAAAAATCCAAAATCTAAAATGTGCCAAAATCCCCAACTTTCTGAATGCTGATCTGATTCCACAAAGTGGAAAATTTCACACCTGACCTCATGTGAGGGGTCACAGCCAAAACACAGGGGCACTAAAAATACTGCATAAAATTACCACAAGGCTATACATATATGAAACATAACTGAATCTTATGTTAAGACTTGGGTCTCATCCCCAAAATATCTCATTACATATATATAAACATTCCAATATCCAGAAAAATCCAAAATCCAATCCAAAATCCCAAGCATTTCAGATAAGAGAGACTCAATTCATACTATTAACAACAATGATAATTGTTACTTTTGGGGGACTTTACTGGGGATTGAACTCAAGGGGCACTCGACCACTAAGCCACATCCCCAGCCCTTTTTGTATTTTATTTTGAGACAGGGTCTCACCGAGTTGCTTAGCAGCTCACTTTTGCTGAGGTTGGCTTTGAACTTATGATCCTCCTGCCTCAGTCTCCAAAGCCACTGGGATTATAGGCATGCACCACCATGCCCAATGATAACTGTTACTTTTATTGAGCATCCACTAGATGTTAGTTATTAGTCTAAGCTCTTAACATATATTCACTCATTTAACCTCACATAATTTCAATAGGTTGGTACTTCTATTATTCCCATTTTATAGATGAGGAAACTGACACAGAGGAGTAAATACGAGAACCACTGTTCTAGCCTTACAATGTCTTCATGGGTATCATGGAGTTGGCCTGGAGTCTCAAAGCCTTGTTCTAAGAAAGGGTTTCAGATCAAATTATCTTCTGCTCCTTTGGTCTGGGCTAATTATTTATTCATCTGAAGTTCAGTGGAACTGGTGGTAGGAAGAGGGAAATGTTTAAAATGAAAGACAGATATAGTAGGAAGGAATTGAAAGGGATCTTCTATCTTAAAAAGGACATTGGGCTCTGACCTACCTTTCAGCTTCTAGGAAAGCACAAAGACTAGAGCTCTCTGGACAAGTACTGAACAGGGAGGATGCTGTCCATGTGGTTACATGGTGAATCTCAACTGCTTGCTCACTATCCAAAAGGGAAAGAGCCAAAGCAGGAAGGGATGCGGGAAGGGGCTTATTTCATTGCCATCACAGGAAAGAAGTGATCTCTTGTTGGCTTATCCATATACATAGCTATCCATCCACCCACCTGTCTGCCCATCCAATATTTATTGAAGTCCTATTGTGTACTAGGCAGTGGGATTCTATTTACTGGAGTTTCAGAGATGAAAAAGAGAATTCTGGTCCCCTAAAGAGCTCACCAATTACAAAGACATATCTAACTAAAGGCCCCGAAACTTAGGATGGCTTGATCCCTTTGGACACCCAAGAGTAGTTTGGTCCCCAGCAATATCAACTGGAAATGATCTCAGTAGAGACTATCTGGATGTGTTTGTTTAATACACCAACCTTCATTTCCCTCTTTAATTTCTTGAATTATGTTTTTGTCTTAGAGACTAAACATAATTTTAGTCACATTTAAATAAATATAAAGCATTTGAGAAATGTGGCAGAGCAGGTCAATAAGTCATCAGTGAATGAAATGGAACATTAAAATGTTTTAAAATAGTAGAATAAAGCATGGTGCTTTTGAGTTCTCATTCACATGGGTCATCTTTGTATTGCATGATGCCAATAAGCTAATATGCAGGACTTGGAAGTTCAAATCCAAGTAGAGTTCTGCCAAGGTTGGAGGCAAGCAAAAGAGGTGGTTGGATTTTGAGCACAAAGGAAAGCTAAAGTTGATCTTTATTATCCTTTACCCTTCTCTCTCATTCTAACTGTATAAAAATAGACATATACAATGATGTGACTTGAGACTACATCTGTTGTCTTGGACATTTAGCCTAAAGCTAAGGCCAGCAGCAAATAAGTAGCACCAAATCTGCTAGAAAGTTGCCAGGACACTCCTCCAGGGCTTGTTGAAAGGCAGTCAAATGGTTCTTCCACATTTACCCCAGGGCCTCATTCTGCCTATAGAGGCAAAAGCCCGGAATTTGTAGGAGTCATAGGACTGAGGAGAGCAAGTATTTGATTTTCCCTTCTCCTTCTTCTTCAGAGGGAAGAAGAGGGAACTGTTCCCTTCATCATGTCAAGTGAAGGGTAGTGGATGCTCCAGAAGAACCATGAATAGGAACTGGAGGTGCCAGCAAAAAGAGCTCACTGCCTCATTCTCTGAAAGGTGATTGCTGAGTCACAGCAATTTACAGGCCCATCTTGGTGCACTAAGAAAGATTTCTGTTTGAGAGAGAGTCCTTGGGGTAGCTTCATATGGCCCTTGAAGTCCTAAGTGAAAAGAGACTGGTGCCTGCTATTTTTGTGGCTGGAGATCACCTGGGACAGTCCACACTTAGAGCGTATATTGGGACAAGAATGTGTGTGCCTCCCATGAATCAAGGCTATATCTCAGAAGGTAACCTGGCTGGAACCATCTTGATGGAGCCCTGCCCAAAGGGCTGTCTACACAGAGCAAGAGGGTCCAGAAATAGGGAACTAAGTGGTAACACCTGGGAGCAAGGCCAAGCATGTGCTGCTGAAGCCAGGTGTAGTATACATTCCCAATGTCAAAGCCACATGTTGTCAACCAAAGTCACCATCAGCATTAGGTTGCCTGCCACACCAAAGGCATCAACAGGCAAGGGACTGGCTGCCTGAGGTTCATGATTATAGAACATGCTGTGCAAGAGCTTCTTTCTCTTTTCTATGACCAGATTCTGGAGCTCTTTGACATTAGGTAACAGCACTTCACACGGGGCTGAGGACACAGTAGATGTTTCATAAATGTTTCCTCCAAAAATAATCGAGTATTTGAACTAGCAAATAGAAACTATAAATAGATGTTTGTAACAAAATTCACAGTAACATAAAAATAAACATAGAGGGAATACTTATTTTAGTTTGTTTCTTTAGGAACCAGATATCATTTCTCTTTGGTCCTGCTTGCACAGTAAAAACAACAACAACAACAACAACAAAACCTTTTGCCCTGAATTTAAGACATATATTTTGCTTTTTTGTCTCTTTCAAGTCTGACTTATTTCATAAAGTTTTTTTTTTTGTACCAGGGATTGAATCCAGGGGTGCTTAACCATAGAGCCACATCCCCAGCCCTTTTTTAGTTTTTATTTTGAGATATAGTCTCACTAAGTTCCTTAGGACCTTGCTAAGTTGCTGAGGCTGGCCTTGAAGTTTGTGATCCTCCTGCTTCAGCCTTCTGAGTTGCTGGGATTCCAGATGTGTACCACTGCTCCTGGCTTCATAAAGTTTTTAAAGTGGAGAAGACATTAGGTATCAGCAAGATTCAATTCCTTTATTTTAAAGAGGATGTTCTAGTTTGGATAAGTGTTCTCCCAAAGACCCATTGTCAAAAGCTTGGTCCCTAGCCAGTGGCACCAATGGGAAGTGGGGGAACCTTTAAGAGGTGAGATCTAGTTAGGTCTAGAAGTTAGGTCACTAGGGGTGTGTCCTTGAAGGGGATACTGGGACCTTGACTGGCCCCTTCCACTCTCTGTTTCCTGGTTGTCATGAGGTGAGCAGCTTTCTCACTGTGCACTCCAGCCAGGATGTGCTGCCTCTCCAAAGGCCCCAAAGCAACAGGGCCAATTGACCATGTACTGAAACTTTCAAAATTGTGAGCCAAATAAACTTTTCTTCCTTACCACAGCACTGGAAAATTCACTAACACAGAGGAGAAAGCTAAGATCCAGTCAGGCTGTACCCAGGGCCATATAGCCAGAGCAGCAGGGATGAGACATTGGCTTGCTGATATGCCATTTTTTTTTTCTGACACACCAGATCTTCTCAGCTTGTTTAAGAGTTCAGTAATATACAACATCTGTGTTAGGGAGATGCCTTCAGCAATAGTTGGGGAAAATGAACTGTAGAAAATGCTATTTGTAGGTTACAAGAACAAATACATGGGGCTGGGGATGTAGCTCAGTGGTAGAGTGCTTGCCTAGCACCTGTAAGGCACTGGGTTGATCCTCAGTGTCACATAACAAATAAGTAAATAAAATAAAGGTATTGTGTCCATCTACAACTAAAAAACATTTAAAAAGGAACAAATTACACTAAATATGATTTGAAAGATTTTGGCTAATCGATTGCAAGCCTTACCATGTTAAAGCATGTTAGGATCTTAATCTTATCCTGGACAGACAGGAACTATTTTAGGCTCTTTTGGCCATATGGTCTCTATCGCAACTACTCAACTCTGCTGTGTTGTGCAAAGGCAGCGTTAACAATATATAAATAATTAGACATGGTTATATTTCAATAAAACTTTATTTATGAAAACAAGTGGTAAGCTGGATTTGTCCTGACGGAGGAGTTTGCAATTTCTACTCTAATAAATTATCCCTAGAGGGGAAATCAAGGATGTAGAATCTATTGTTGTTTGCCTTCTTGTTCTAAAGAAATTACAGTTATCCAAGTTCAGCACTTTATATTAAAAAAAAAAAACAAACCACACACAGCACCAAGAAAAAACAAGGAAATGTGAACAGCTGCAACGGGAACAGACTGTCTCACACTGTTTCCCTCGCAGACAGGCCTGCTCCCTTCCAGCCTTTGGCACTGGGTCAGACACGACCACACACAGCTACATGGACACACTGCATTCATCTGTTTCAAGGAGTGTCAGCACAGTTCCCTTAGGAGGCCACATTCTACATTTCACATGAGTTGTTTCAAACAAAGTAGAGAGCAAATTCAGTTCAAGTCTCCTGAGATTGGACTTTCAAACATAAAAATAAAATCAGTTAATATGTCACTTTTTATTTACATTCAAAGCACTAAGATCAAATTTCATTTTTTTTACATACTCCATTAGGTCTCACTCTCTTCTGATTTCTTAGTCCTCAAATAGAAGCCTTTGTTTGCTCATAGTATATGTGCATATTTATCAAGATTAACATTTAAAATAGAAAGGGGGGCAAGAAGTTATAACAATCCCTAAGTTTGGTGTATTAACTTTTTTTTTTCACACTGAGAAAACCAAATCTAAGGACCAGAATGTATATCAGTTGAAATAAGCTCATACCATTTTCAACTAGACTATAGGCATGGGACAAATAATAAAAGGGGTTGGAGAGTTGCAGAGAGGTTTCTTAGCAACCATTTACTTTGCAGACACTGAAGAAACTTGTGCTGGAAAAGATTCAAAGTTTGTAAGAGTCAAGTATTTAGCTGCAAAGGATGGGAATGAATGAAATGTGTCTGTGATCCTAATAAAACAGATAACAGCATGCACAATATTACCCTGTGTGTGACAACAATGAGAATTGAAATGACTTGCTCTGGAGAAAGACTATTCTATTAGGAACTTTCCTCACAGTTTCTGTGAATCATCTGAAAAGAAGCTGGGTGAACAGGAACAAAGTTTCAATGTCACCTTTTTTTTCAGTGAACTGAGAAGATGCAGTCATTGATGTGCAACAGTATTTTTTATATACATTTGAAATCTACAAAATGTTAGGGAAATGTGATTTAATACTAAATATAGGGAACTGATACTCAACAACTATCTGGAGTTGATTTTCTGAAGTTGTATATTGGAGAAAACCTTCTAAGATCTAAACATCTATTTTTTCCTACTCAAGTTTACATATAAACTTGTTATATGAGAAGGCAGGCATGGTGGTATATGCTTTGTAGTCCCAGCTACTCTGGAGGTTGATGCAGGAGTATAACTCACTAGAGCCCATGAATTTGGGGCCCAGCCTGGGTAACACAATGAGACCCCATCTCTTAAAATAAAAACAAAAACAAAAAAAATACTTTTTTAAAGATCTCCAGCATCATTAAACATGATATAGTTCAAAGATAGTATGATAGGTAACAGGTGTGAAAGAAACTCACTGCAAAATCTATAATGGCACTTTCAAAAATTTAAGGAGCTACTATTAAACTCTAGGAAGAATTTATTTAACCTGTTCATCTTACAAATTCAAGGATGATTATATATCATTTTGATATTACAATTTACAAAGAGAAATTAAAATACCCAGACCATTTTTCTTTTCTCTTTTTCTCTCTCTTTCATACCAGGGATTGAACCCAGGGGTGCTTAAATACTGAGCCACATTGCCAGCCCTTTTTATTATTATTATTTTTTTGAGACATGGTCTTGCTAAGTTGCCCAGGCTGGTCTTGAATTTATACTCCTCCTGCCTCAGCCTCCCAAGCTGTTTGGATTACAAAAAAAGGTGACACTGAGCCTGGCCCATTTTTCTTTAATGGAGTTATAAAAAAGATACCTATTTCATCAGCATCAAAAGTTGTTTTTCTTAAAAAAGGTTGTTTTTCCTAAAAATTTATATTCCATTAAATTTCCAAATCAACTTAATTTTTAAATAGTTGAGGAAGGCACTCAAATATTAATCATGAGATGAGTCTCCATGTTTCCAGAGAGCATTTTCCATTTATATGAAGGGTGTACTTTCATTTTCTTTGAACATGATCATTAGAATTTGTATTATTGCTAACTTTCTCTCCAAATGTTCAGAAAACATGTAAACAGTCAAGTTTTACAAATTTTAAACTAAATTTATTTCTCATTTAAAAAGTGTGTCAAACCCACAAATAAAGCAGCAATGAGTCCCTGCCTGGAATTTAGATTGTCCCAGGCTAGGACCCAGTTTACACTGTATAACTTGTGTTGAAAATGGACATGTACTTAGTGGCTGGAAGCTCTTGGAGTTAGATGTCCCAGGAAAGCTAATAACATAGCAGTGAAATGCTAGTTTAAGTCAAGTTTTAGTAAAATTGTGATGGGGAATATGTCCTTACTTAAAGTTATAAAAAGGGGCTCAGGTGGCCCAGTGATATGTTCCTCTAAGTAAATCTAATCATTAGTTTTCTTCTGACAATAGATGAGAAAACTGAAAGATCAGTACATCCAGGCCAATTCAAGATTTCCTGAAAAAGTTGCAAAATGCTTTTGAATCACGACAGCAGAAACACCCATAAGGAGGCCCTTGTTTGGTTTAAGTTTTATCTGTCTGTATACAGGGTTGCTATAGTTTCAGTCTTATTAGAATACTGAACTTACAGGGATTTATTTTTGAATCCAAGAAATTAAGACTTGCTTGACCTCCTAGTTCAATCTAAAAAGACTGCCCCTTTGGTGGCTTAACAATATAGGCCAGTGTGGTGCATTTCAGCTCAGTTGGCAGCTTTTTTTGAGAAACTCAAACAGTGGCCTTGGATGACCCAATTTGACTGTTTTTTAGGTCTTTTTAGTTGGCAAATAGCTCTAAAATTAAGTCATTGAAGAAACAAATCACATCGCCTACTATTGAGCAAGCAAAAGAAAGCAGAAGAAAAACAACTAGTTAGATGAAAGGATATAGGCAGATAGCATTTTGTTCTAATAAAACCTTCTGAGATAATGTACTTTTTAATATCAGAGACAAGAGTGTGCCTAATTGTGAGAAATTCCAACTATGATATGAACTTCCTTTCTATTTTTTTTAAAAAAGCATTATAACCTCATTTTCTGGTTGCTCTTAAGCATCTCCAAATATTAGTAAATGATATTTACACTAAATGAATATTCCCCTATTAATTTTCTGCTTTCAAAGAAGTAATGTAATATTAATGTTACATTGTGTGTTATATATTTATTTACCTTTGGTTTTTTGATATGGCGTTATATATTTATTTACCTTTGGTTTTTGATATGGTTTTTATTTTGCATAGGTAAACACTAAGTATTTATATGAGTGGCTATAGCCAAAATGAAATTCTGTAAGGAGAGTCAAAAAGAGAACAAAGCCTGGCAGAAGTGATTTTTATGGAATGATGTGTAAAGGGTCACAAAGAGAAGAAAGCAGTCATATTTTTGGATTGTGAAAATAACTGTAATTCACCCCATCAAACATTCTATAACTCAGTGTATCACATTTCTTCCTAAGGGGAAGATCCCTCTTTCTTGGAGAATAGCATAAAGAAGAATCAGTGCTTATTGTACTTTGAAAGCTTTTTGAAAATTCCTTTACCTTCTGATAAAGTTGACTATGAGGCCATTAAAAAGCATTAGTATTTAGTGGGAAACATGGATATATGGGACAAACTGATTCATTAATCTTGGTATTCTAGAGTAAGTTCCAAACTATAATTCAAGAAGTAATTCATCTGGAATGGATGAAGAAAATGTGGTATATATACACAATGGAATATTACTCAGTCTTAAAGAAGAATGAAGTTATAGTATTTGCTATTAAATGGGTGGAGCTGGAGAATATCATGCTAAGCAAAATAAACCAATCCCCCAAAACTGAAGGCTGAATGTTTTTTTCTGATATGCAGATGCTAATTCACAATAAGTGGGTGTGGCTAGAAAATAGAGGAACTTTAGATTTGGCAGAGGGGAGGGAAAGGAGGGGAGAAATTATGGGGATAAGAAGGCTAGTAGAATGCATCAAGTATTATTAACCCATGTACATATATGACTGTACAACTGGTGTGATTCTACATCATGTACAACCAGAAGAATGAGAAGTTATACTCCATTTATGTATGATGTGTCAAAATGCATTCTACTGTTATGTATAATTAATCAGAAGAAATTAAAAAAATGAAAGGGAGATATTTTTTTCCCATATAAACAAAAGCTGAAGAAATACATCACCACTAGATCAAACTTAGAAGAAATTTAAAAAGTAGTTCTTCAAGTTGAAGGAAAAAATTGCTAGGCAGAAACATAAGAATCAAGGAACATTAAAAAAAAGCTCATTAGAAAATCTACATATATACTCAAACTCAGAAAACTTACAATGTAAAGACATAAAACCAAACTTTTATTTAAAATGAATGTTAAAAAATAAATCTAGGGGAGAAGGAAGATGGCGGCGAGGGGAGTGCATTGCCCCCGTGTGCTGCTTCACTGTGTGGGAGTATGACAAGTCAGGACGGCTAAAGGATATCTTGTTAGGAATTTCCAGCAATAGTGGGGTGCTCCGGAACCTGGAGGAAGGATTTCCATCGCACGAGGATCAGCTACGGGGACTCAAACGCGAGAGGTTTGTTGCACGGAGGGTAACACTGCTTATTCAGCAAATCGCCCCGCGGCTAGAATCTGCAGCGTGCGCTGGGATAGAGACGCAGGGTTACAGCGCTGCAGTTTCTGCCAGCCGCGCAAGCACCGTACTCAGGGCTGAATTCTGGGTTCGAGACGGGGGAAGGAAGCGGTCCATCTCGGTTCTCCACACCGGTCAGACCACAGAGGAGGCCAGCAGCCACCATGTTGGTAAACTGACGTCACCACCCCTGTTTTCGACTGACCACAGCTCATTCAGCCATAGAACAGGTAATTTCAGGCTGCAATTCGCCTGCGGCTTGCAGACAGATTGCTAGGGCTCAGCGCCTGGGTGCTTCTTAGAACCTGATCTTATCGGAGTGAATACCGAGCGCGGGGCGGCCGAGTTCCGGCTCCCGGAACCGCCCTGGCCCAGGGCTGCTGAGCCTGCGGAGGCTGCTTCTTGGACCCTGCTCCTACCAGAGCATACAACAAGCACTAAGCAGCCGAATTACGGCTCCCGGAACTGAGCCCGCGGGGACTGCTTCTTGGAGCTTACATTTATAGGAGCTTACACCGAGCACGGAGTGGCCGAGTTCCGGCTCCCAGAACTTCCCTGGCCCGGGGCTAGGAGCCCGCGGAAACTGCTTCTCGGTCCGGGTCCTGCTGAGGGCCGGTCAGGACTCACCCGGTGCTTTGGTTGCCCGGCAAGGGGAACGAAATGCTGCCATTCGCATAGGATACCAACATGGCAGAGATCTGATGCCTGCAGAAAGCGGTGGAGGAGGGAACTTCATCAATACCAGTGGTGACATAAGCAGTTGGTCTCCTGGTAGGGGGGGTGAGGCACAGTCACCCGAGTCTCCTCAATTTGTCGTCGAGCCAGAGGGAAGGAGCCGGGCCGCCGCCAGCGCCTGGAGCAGGCCCAGCGGCTCGCCAGCATGGTGACCGCGTGACCCCAATTGGAGAGGGGGCGGAGCGGAGCCGCCACCCGCAACCGCAAGGTGGGCAGACCCGCGACCCAGTGGTACATGGGCGTGGTAGGAGGGGCAGGGCAGAGCCGCGGTTCGCGCTTGCAAGGTAAACAGACCTGTGACAGCCTGGCGGGTCAGGCCCAGTGGCCTGCCAGTGTGGTACACACGTCACCCCAGCTGGAGTAGGGGCAGAGCAGATCCTTCTCCCACGCCCGGATCAGGCCCTGCCGGTGTGGTGGTCACGTGACCCCAATTGGAGTGGGGGCGGAGCGGAACCGCCACCTGTGCCCGCAGGGTGAGCAGACCAGTGATCAACCTGCAGATCAGGCCCAGGGGTCCGCAGGCGTGGTAGGAGGGGCAGGGCAGATCCGCCACCCGCGCCTCCAAGGTAGGCAGACCTACAACAGACCGGCGGATCAGGCCCAGGAGCCTGCCGGCGTGGTACAAACACCACCCTAATTGGAGTAGTGGCAGAGCAGAGTCGCCGCCTGTGCCAGGAACAGGCCCAGCATCCTGCAGGTGGGGTAGTCACGACACCCCAATTGGAGTAGGGGCAGAGCAGAGCCTCCACCCGTGCCCGAAAGGTGGGCAGATCTGCGACCGACCAGCGGGACAGGCCCAGTGGCCTGCCGGTACGACAGACATGTCACCCCATTTGCAGTAGGGGCAGAGTAGAGCCGCCGCCCGCGCCTGCAGGGTAGGCAAACCTGCAACCGACCGGCGGATCAGGCCCGGTGGCCTGCCGGCGTGGTACACTCGTCACCCCAATTGGAGTAGGGGCAGAACAGAGCCGCCGCCAGCTCCCAGAACAGGCCCAGTGACCTGCCGGCGTGGTAGCCACGACACCCCAATTGGAATAAAGAGAGAGCAGAGCCGCCGCCCGCACCTGCAGGAAAGACACGCAAGCAGTATGAAAAGACAAGGAAAGAAAGGACCACAAGCAATGCAGGTCAACGCAACTTTAGAAGAGGTAACAGCTGCAGCAGATGGAATGTCAGATAAAGAATTCAGGATATACATGCTTCAGATGATCTGGAGTATCAAGGAAGACATTAAACAGCAAAATCAGACAATGAAAGATCACTTCGACAACGAATTATGCAAACAAATCCAGGAAGCAAAGGATCAACTATACAGGGAGATAGAGGTTATAAAAAACAAACAAACAGAAATCCTAGAAATGCAGGAAGCAATAAACCAACTTAAAAACTCAATGGAGAATACTACCAGCAGAGTAGAACACTTAGAAGATAGAACATCAGACAATGAAGACAAAGTATTTCAACTGGAAAAGAACATAGACAGCTCAGCAAGACTGTTAAGAAACCATGAGCAGAACATCCAAGAAATATGGGATAACATTAAGAGACCAAACGTAAGAGTCATTGGGATACAGGAAGGTACAGAGCTCCAAACCAAAGGAATGAGAAGTCTATTCAATGAAATAATACAAGAAAACTTCCCAGACTTGAAGAATGAGACAGAATCCCAAATCCTAGAAGCCTACAGGACGCCGAATGTGCAAAATCATAAGAGATCCACACCTAGACACATTATAATGAAGATGCCCAACATACAGAATAAGGAGAGAATTTTAAAAGCTACAAGAGAAAGGAAGCAGATTACATTTAGGGGTAAGCCAATCAGGATAACAGCTGATCTTTCAACACAGACTCTGAAAGCTAGAAGATCCTGGAATAACATATTTCAAACACTGAAAGAAAATGGGTTCCAACCAAGAATTGTGTATCCAGCGAAATTAAGCTTCAGGATGGAGGATGAAATTAAAACCTTCCACAATAAACAAAAGTTTAAAGAATTCGCAGCTAGAAAACCATCTCTTCAAAACATCCTCGCCAAAGCATTACAGGAAGAGGAAATGGAAAATAACAATGAAAACCAACAGTGGGAGGTAGGACAGTAAAGGGGGGGGGGAATAATCAAAGAGGAAAACAAACCATGTTTAGTAACAGAAATAAACAAATATGGCTGGAAGAACAACCCATATCTCAATAATAACCCTAAATGTTAATGGCTTAAACTCACCAATTAAGAGACACAGGCTAGTAGAATGGATCACAAAACAAGACCCAACAATATGCTGCCTACAGGAGACGCATTTGATAGGAAAAGACATACATAGGCTGAAGGTGAAAGGTTGGGAAAAATCATATCACTCATATGGACTTCGGAAACAAGCAGGAGTGTCCATACTCATATCAAATAAAATAGATTTCAAGCCAAAGTTAATCAAAAGAGATAAAGGGGGACACTACATACTGCTTAAGGGAACCATACACCAACAAGACATAACAATCATAAATATTTATGCCCCAAACAATGGTGCAGCTATGTTCGTCAAACAAACTCTTCTCAAGTTCAAGAGTCTAATAGACCACCATACCATAATCATGGGAGACTTCAACACACCTCTCTCGCCACTGGACAGATCTTCCAAACAAAAGTTGAATAAGGAAACTATAGAACTCAATAACACTATTAATAACCTAGACCTAATTGACATATATAGAATATACCACCCAACATCAAGCAGTTACACTTTTTTCTCAGCAGCACATGGATCCTTCTCAAAAATAGATCATATATTATGTCACAGGGCAACTCTTAGACAATATAAAGGAGTAGAGATAATACCATGCATCTTATCTGATCATAATGGAATGAAACTGAAAATCAACGATAAAAGAAGGAAGGAAAAAGCATACATCACTTGGAGAATGAACAATAGGTTACTGAATGATCAATGGGTTATAGAAGACATCAAGAAGGAAATTAAAAAATTCTTAGAGATAAATGAAAACACAGACACAACATATCGGAATCTATGGGACACATTGAAAGCAGTTCTAAGAGGAAAATTCATTGCTTGGAGTTCATTCCTTAAAAAAAGAAAAAACCAACAAATAAATGATCTCATACTTCATCTCAAAATCCTTGAAAAAGAAGAGCAAAACAACAGCAAAAGAAGTAGAAGGCAAGAAATAATTAAAATCAGAGCTGAAATTAATGAAATCGAAACAAAAGAAACAATTGAAAAAATTGACAAAACTAAAAGTTGGTTCTTTGAAAAAATAAACAAAATCGACAGACCCTTAGCGATGCTAGCGAAGAGAAGAAGAAGAGAGAATTCAAATTACTAGCATATGGGATGAAAAAGGCAATATCACAACAGACACTTCAGAAATACAGAAGATAATCAAAAACTATTTTGAATCCTTATACTCCAACAAATTAGAAGATAGTGAAGGCATAGATAAATTTCTTAAGTCATATGATCTGCCCAGATTGAGTCAGGAGGATATAGAAAACCTAAACAGACCAATATCAATCGAGGAAATAGAAGAAACCATAAAAAGACTACCAACTAAGAAAAGCCCAGGTCCAGATGGGTATACAGCAGAATTTTACAAAACCTTTAAAGAAGAACTAATACCAATACTTTTCAAGCTACTTCAGGAAATAGAAAAGGAGGGAGAACTTCCAAATTCATTCTATGAGGCCAACATCACCCTGATACCTAAACCAGACAAAGACACTTCAAAGAAAGAAAACTACAGACCAATATCTCTAATGAACCTAGATGCAAAAATCCTCAATAAAATTCTGGCGAATCGGATACAAAAACATATCAAAAAAATTGTACACCATGATCAAGTAGGATTCATCCCTGGGATGCAAGGCTGGTTCAATATACGGAAATCAATAAATGTTATTCACCACATCAATAGACTTAAAAATAAGAACCATATGATCATCTCGATAGATGCGGAAAAAGCATTTGACAAAGTACAGCATCCCTTTATGTTCAAAACTCTAGAAAAACTAGGGATAACAGGAACATACCTCAATATTGTAAAAGCAATCTATGCTAAGCCTCAGGCTAGCATCATTCTGAATGGAGAAAAATTGAAGGCATTCCCTCTAAAATCTGGAACTAGACAGGGATGCCCTCTCTCTCCACTTCTGTTCAACATAGTTCTCGAAACACTGGCCAGAGCAATTAGACAGACGAAAGAAATTAAAGGCATAAAAATAGGAAAAGAAGAACTTAAATTATCACTATTTGCAGATGATATGATTCTATACCTAGCAGACCCAAAAGGCTCTACAAAGAAACTATTAGAGCTAATAAATGAATTCAGCAAAGTGGCAGGATATAAAATCAACACGCATAAATCAAAGGCATTCCTGTATATCAGCGACAAATCCTCTGAAATGGAAATGAGGACAACCACTCCATTCACAATATCTTCAAAAAAAATAAAATACTTGGGAATCAACCTAACAAAAGAGGTGAAAGACTTATACAATGAAAACTACAGAACCCTAAAGAGAGAAATAGAAGAAGATCTTAGAAGATGGAAAAATATACCCTGTTCATGGATAGGCAGAACTAACATCATCAAAATGTCGATATTACCAAAAGTTCTCTATAGGTTTAATGCAATGCCAATCAAAATCCCAACGGCATTTCTTGTAGAAATAGAGAAAGCAATCATGAAATTCATATGGAAAAATAAAAGACCCAGAATAGCAAAAACAATGCTAAGCAGGAAGTGTGAATCAGGCGGTATAGCCATACCAGACTTCAAACTATACTACAGAGCAATAGTAACAAAAACAGCATGGTACTGGTACCAAAACAGGCGGGTGGACCAATGGTACAGAATAGAGGACACAGAAACCAATCCACAAAACTACAACTATCTTATATTTGATAAAGGGGCTAAAAGCATGCAATGGAGGAAGGATAGCATCTTCAACAAATGGTGCTGGGAAAACTGGAAATCCATATGCAACAAAATGAAACTGAATCCCTTTCTCTCGCCATGCACAAAAGTGAATTCAAAATGGATCAAGGAGCTTGATTTCAAATCAGAGACGCGCCGTCTGATAGAAGAAAAAGTTGGCTACGATCTACAGTCGGTGGGGTCGGGCTCCAAATTCCTCAATAGGACACCCATAGCACAAAAAGTTAATAACTAGAATCAACAAATGGGACTTACTCAAACTAAAAAGTTTTTTCTCAGCAAAAGAAACAATAAGAGAGGTAAATAGGGAGCCTACACCCTGGGAACAAATCTTTACTCCTCACACTTCAGATAGAGCCCTAATATCCAGAGTATACAAAGAACTCAAAAAATTAGACAATAAGAAAACAAACAACCCAATCAACAAATGGGCCAAAGACCTGAACAGACACTTCTCAGAGGAGGACATACAGTCAATCAACAAGTACATGAAAAAATGCTCAACATCTCTAGCTGTCAGAGAAATGCAAATCAAAACCACCCTAAGATACCATCTCACTCCAGTAAGATTGGCAGCCATTAGGAAGTCAAACAACAACAAGTGCTGGCGAGGATGTGGGGAAAAGGGTACACTTGTACATTGCTGGTGGGACTGCAGATTGGTGCAGCCAATTTGGAAAGCAGTATGGAGATTTCTTGGAAAGCTGGGAATGGAGCCACCATTTGACCCAGCTATTCCCCTTCTTGGTCTATTCCCTAAAGACCTAAAAAGAGCATGCTACAGGGACACTGCTACATCGATGTTCATAGCAGCACAGTTCACAATAGCAAGACTGTGGAACCAACCTAGATGCCCTTCAATAGACGAATGGATAAAAAAAATGTGGCATTTATACACAATGGAGTATTACTCTGCATTAAAAAATGACAAAATCATAGAATTTATAGGGAAATGGATGGCATTAGAGCAGATTATGCTAAGTGAAGCTAGCCAATCCCTAAAAAACAAATGCCAAATGTCTTCTTTGATATAAGGAGAGTAACTAAGATCAGTGTAGGGACGAAGAACAGGAGAAGAAGATTAACATTTAACAGGGATGAGAGGTGGGAGGGAAAGGGAGAGAGAAGGAAAATTGCATGGTAATGGAAGGAGACCCTCAGGGTTATACAGTGGAGGAGGTAGAGAGAGAGGAGGGGAGGGGGGAGGGTGGAGGATGGGAAAGGTAGTGGAGCACAACAGACACTAGTATGGCAATTTGTAAATCAATGGATGTGTAACTGATGTGATTCTGCAATCTGTGTATGGGGTGAAGGTGGGAGTTCATAACCCACTTGAATCAAAGTGTGGAATATGATATGTCAAGAAATTTGTAATGTTTTGAACAACCCACAATAAAAAATTAAAAAAAAATAAATCTAAAATCATTATCACTGTCATAATTTGTTAATGGACATGAACCATGAAAGATATAAAAATTGTTGGAAAAAAGAGAAGTAATTCATCTGAACAAATACAGGAACTAGAGGGACTCCTGTAGTCAATATGTTCAGAGTAAAATCACACATTCCTTTTAAAAAGATGTAGAACATATAACTTGAGACCCAGGAAGAGCAACTAATGGAGATGGAATCAAGGTGAATTCCCTTCTATGATTAGACAGCCTTATTCTGAGAATTTGTTTTTCCTACTATATAATTGCTAACCACAAAGCATGAATAGTGGATGAATGGACGAATGAAATGTGGCATGCATACAACTGCAGACAATCCAGCCTTAAAAAGGAAGAAAATTCTGACACATGTTGCAACATGGGTGAACTTTGAGGGCATTATGTTAAGTAAGTCACAAAAAGATAAATGTTGTGTGGTTTCACTTATATTGAGGTTCTTAGAGTAGTAATATAGACAGAGAAAAAAGTAGAATGGTTGTTGCCAGAGAAGGAGAGAAGATGAATGGGGAGTTAATGTTTAATGGAGTCAGTTGGGGAGGAAGTAAGAATTCTGGCAATGGATGGTGGGGATGGTCGCAGAACAATGTGAATGTATTTAATGCTGTTGAACTGTATATGTAAAAATGGTTAAAATGCTGAAGTGTGGGGGCTGGGGATATGGCTCAAGTGGTAGCGCGCTCGCCTGGCATGCGTGCGGCCCGGGTTCGATCCTCAGCACCACATACAAACAAAGATGTTGTATCCACCGAAAACTAAAAAAAATAAATAAATATTTTAAAAAATTCTCTCTTTCTCTCTCTCCCCCTCTCGCTCTCTCTTTTAAAAAAAAAAAAATGCTGAAGTGTGTGTTAGGTATATGTTATCATCATAAAAAAGACCAAGGCATTGATATTATATTAAGCAAAACTTGCCAAAAAAACTGTATACTTTGGGAAATGGCAAATATGTACTTAAATGAGCTAAAACATATTGCTGTAATAATGTGTCCTTGTTGGAAAATATACTAAATCATGTAATTTATAATGTTTTCAAATGAAAAAGACAATTTGGGCTTCTTTCATAAGGCACAACCATACACTGCTTAACAAAACAGTTCTTTTTTTAATATTTATTTTTTAGTTGTAGTTGGACACAATATCTTTATTTTATTTATTTATTTTTATTTGGTGCTGAGGATCAAACCCCGGGCCTCACACGTGTGAGGCAAACACTGTACCGCTGAGCCACAACCCCAGCCCCCAAAAAACAGTTCTTGAGAGAAACATATTTAGTATGTTTGGGTTAGTAGAGTAATTCTTAGCTATAAAACTAAATTTTTAATTTAATATAATCACCCTAGGAAATCCACTGGGCTCATCCCCTGGATGGCTTCTGGGCATTAGAGAGGGCACCAGTGTGGCTTTGGTGTGTTGGTGTTAAAACAGATGGACAACACCAGGAGGCATTGTGCTGCTGTATTGCAGTGTGAGCAATGTATTACAAATGACATTATGTCATCCACAGGACACCAGAATCCAAAGGACACCAAAGGAACTTCCAATAGTGCTTCATCTTCCTCTGTCCCTGGCACTAAGAATTGAACCCAGGGGTGTTCTATCACTGAGCCACATCCTCAGCCCTTTATCTTTTTTATTCTGAGTCAAGGCCTTACTAAGTTGCCCAGGCTGGCCTTGAACTTTTGATCCTCTATGCAGTAACTTTTTTGCTTTAGTAATCTAATCATCAATTACATTTTTTTATAAAGCAATTTTAAGGTTTCCTACAAAAATAATTGTAATTAGATGGGCATAACATTTTCTATGAAAAAGTATGTAACAAACACTAACAGCTGTTCAGAGGTATGACAGATGGTGGGTGAATGCTTAACACTTGGTTGTCAAAGTTTGGCAGTGAGAGATAAATGTGTCATTTAACAATGTTTTGTAACATTGTTGACTTACAAAGTAAACGTTTATTCTGTAATAGGAAAATTTCTACAAGAAACTGAGAAGACTGAGAACTATCATCAAATATTTGCAAAATGCTTTTTAAATCTGAAAATCAAAACCATCAAGCAAAAGTTAAAAAAATAAAAAAAGTATCCATCATCTGGCCATCCAATGTATGAAATACAAGTTCTAATCCATAACTGATATGAAATATCATGAAAAAACATAGACTGCACTGTAACACCAGTTCCCAAGAGAGTCTAATGACCGACAGGGTAACAATACATTATATTAAATTTGTGTAATTTGTTCTCATACCTGGAGAATTAATTTGGGGCAAAATCAATTTTCCATGTTATTAGGGGTTAAATTCTGTCTTCCCCAAATTTATGTTCACCTAGAATCTCAGAATGTGAATGTATCTGGAAATAGCAGTTTTCAAATGTAATTAATGAAGATAAGGTCATATTGGATTAAAATGGGCTCTAAATCCAACAACACATAATACTATGTACTGACACAGACACATATAAAGACCCAGGAGAATGACATGTGATGATTGAAGGCAGATAGGAGTGACGTGATTGTAAGTCAAGAAACACCGAGGATGTGGGCAACCACCAGAAGCTGGAAAAGGGATGGAAGGATTCTTTCCTGGAGCCTTTGGCAGCTGCTGACACCTTCATTTAGGACTTTCTAGGCTGTACAACTATGAGAGAATAAATTTCAGTTTGTGGTGCATTGTTTTGGGAAGCCCTAGCCAATGAACACCCATGTCAAATTGTACTTTACTAAAACTGATGTGCATATTTCATATGCAGACCACCTCAACACCGGTGCTTGAAATTTTTAACCACAGAATGGTACAGGCAGAGTCAAGTAGTTCCTCTTCAGGCCTCTGTATTTTTCCCCACAAACTGAGGAGTAGTGTTATATGTGCCAGGGTGGAAGTGGTTAGGCAGTAAATATTTAGAGATTTCTGGATCCATTTCTAACTAAAGATTCAACTTGATGTATTTTACTAGAATTCAAATCAGAAAACATTTCCTCCTCTGTGGAACCAGTGTGCTTCTCCTTTTTAAAACTTGACGCATAATAATTGCACACATTTATGGAGTATGGTATAATGCTTTGATATATGTATATATTAAATAACAATCAAACTAAATAAATGTATTTGTCACCTCATACATTTATCATTTTTTTGTGGTGAGAACATTCAAAATTCTCTCTTCTAGCTATTTTGAAATTCAATACAATATTGTTAACATAATTACTCTATTGTGCAATAGATCATCAGCACTTATTTCTCCAATAGTAACTCTGTACCCATTCACCAACCTCTCCTCATCCCTCCATCCCCTACCCTCCCCAGCTTCTCATAATGACCATTCTGCTCTCTGTTTCTATGAGATCAGTTTTAGACTCTACATATGAGTGAGGTCATGTGGTTTTTGTCTTTTTCTGTCTGGTTTATTTCACTAAACATAAAATGTCCTCCAGATTCATCCACATTGCTGCAAATGACAGGACTTTCCAAATTGCAGTAATTTTGTTTCCTCCAAACAAATTCTAATAATACCTTTTAAAGTTCTGAGCTTATTATTTTAAAAACATGGCTACAAAGAAATAAAGTCCTAGATGCTCTTTACTCATCCCTAGGAACTTACTCCTGTTCTTCCTGTCAGCTTAAAAATTATGGCCTTAAACTTAGTTATTAAGAGTGTTAATTCACAGGCATAAGATAAATATAATAAGGATAATTCATAAAATGGCTCAGTGGGATTAAGTAACTTTAATCAAGCCATGGTCTACAAAACTATGCTACTGGGTATCACTATTCTAATCCTTAAAAAAGAATCAATTTTGATTCTGTAAAAAAATTAATGCAAAACCACAAAACTCTACTCAAAGTGGATCAAGGACTTAGGAAGTAAACCAGAGACACTGTGTCTATTAGAAGAAAAAGTAGGTCCAAATCTCCATTATGTTGGATTAGGCCCCAACTTCCTTAATAAGACTCCTATAGTGCAAGAATTAATATCAAGAATCAATAAGTGGGATGGATCCAAACTAAAAAGCTTCTTCTCAGCAAAAGAAACAATCAGTGAGGTGAATAGAGAGCCTACATTTTGGGAGCAAACTTTTGCCACATGCATGTCAGATAGAGCACTAATCTCCAGGATATATAAAGAACTCAAAAAACTTAACAATAAAAAAAACAACAACAAACAATTCAATCAATAAATGGCTCAAGGAACTGAACAGACACTTCTCATAAAATGATATACAATCGATCAACAAATATATGAAATAAAATACAAAATACAGCTGGGGATGTGGCTCAGTGGCTGAGTGCCCCTGAATTCAATCCCTGGTACCAAAAACAAAACAAGACAAAACAAAATAAAACAAACAAAAACCCCAAAACAAAAAAACCAAGCATGGGATATGGAACATTGGAAGAAAGAAAAAAGAATGGCCAAAGTTGTTTTTCTCCTCCTCTTCCTCCTTTTTCCTTCTCCTCCCCCCACTCGCGCGTGTGTGTGTGTGTGTGTGTGTGTGTGCGCGTGTTGCCAGGGATGGAACTCAGGGCCTTGTGCATGCTAGGCAGGTGCTATCACTGAACTGCATCCTGAACCCTGGATAGCCAATGTTTTAAAAGCTCCTTCCCAAGAGTTGGTTATACCTAGGTTTCCTTTCTAATGTGTACCATAAGCATTAAATATTTTAAAAGTCTTTTTTAAATTAGAAAAACCAGTTCTTTTGAGGTACATGGGATGGAATCCAGGGCCTTGTGCATGCTAAACAAGTGTTTCACTACTGAGCTACACCCCCGACCCCATAAAAGTCCTTTTTAATCATTAGATTTCTCTATATGGCAGTCACTTAAATACTTCATTGATTATATTATTGAAATGTAGCCTATTAGCAGTAAAATGAAGGCTAAATAAATCCAATTTATGGGATGTAGAGTAGAAGAGCAGAAATACACTATGTATACAACCAGAGATATGAAAAATCATGCTATATATATGTAATAAGAATTGTAATGCATTCCGCTGTCATATATAAATTTTTAAAAAAGATTTAAAATGCAAAAAAAGAGTAGAAGAGCAGAATCTATGGCTTATGTTATTCATGATGATGAAGCTTTCATTTAAGGATAGTTCAGTTTGGATACTTAGAACTACCTGCAATCAAACATTGCCCAGGGCTTGGCCTCATAGTAATTTCTGGAGAATTCTAGTGTTCATGTGTAGTACTTGTGTCTTTTTCTTTTTTGTGGTGCTGGTATTTATGCTAGGCAAGGCTCTACCACTGTCTTTTTGATGGGCATGGTTCATTTTCAGTCCAATAGCTTCTTTTTAAATCAAGCTGCACTGACCGGGCTAGGTGCTGATCATGCAGATACTTATTTAGGTTTGTAATTCAAAAGAATTCAAAGAAAGTTTAAGTATGTTTTCCTTAATAAATCTATGAATGTTTTCTGAAACTGTGATTATTTCTACCAAAAACTCCAGTATATATATGTAATAAGAATTGTAATGCATTCCGCTGTCATATATAAATTTTAAAAAAGATTTAAAATGCAAAAAAAGAGTAGAAGAGCAAGAATCTATGGCTTATGATATTCATGATGATGAAGCTTTCATTTAAGGATAGTTCAGTTTGGATACTTAGATATACTCAATAGTTCAGTTTGGATACTCAAAATCAATATTTCTAGTAAGGTCTGAGAAGTTCTACACTGGGGACTAAGTGGCAATCTGGCTCAGAAGGAAAGTCCAGTTTGTGTCTGAATACAAAACAGCAATACAAAACACCTCCCCTGCAGTACAACTTTGAAAACCAATTTGGGCTACTCTGAGCCTTTACCTTACAAAAAGTCCTTGATCTTAAAAAAGGTCAGCAAATCTACTCAGCAGTGACCTTATTAATCATTGAAATAAACAAAATCTCCACTCTACAGCTTCTTACAAATATCTTACTAACTAGTTCTAGTAAAAGGGGGAATGACTTCTGTGGGAAATTCACACTTAGGAAACTGTGCTCTATTTCTGTACAATGTGTTAAAATGCATTCTACTATAAAATAAATAAATTAATTTATTAAAAAAGAGATAAAAACAACAAGAAAGAAACTTTTAGCACCAAATGACAGTGAACAATAGACATTTAAATAACAAGTGAATAGAAGTCAAATTCTAATTCAAATAACATAACAAAAACAATGATGATGATTAAGAAGATCATGATAATGGAATGCTACCAAGCTCTCCACGAAATAGAATGAATTTCAAGGGATTTCTAGTGCTCAAGGCAACTAAATTATTTAAAATAAATGTAATCTGAGATACTCAAATTGCTTAAAACAGCCAGGCATGGTAGCACATGACCCACAATACCAGTGATTTGGGAGGCTGAGGCAGGAGGATAGCAAGTTTGAGGCCAGTCTCAGCAATTTAACAAGCCCCTAAACAATTCAGTGAGACTCTCTCCCTCAAAAATAAAAAGGGCTGGGCTGGGATTGTGGCTCAGCAGTAGAGCACTCGCCTTGCACGTGCGGGACCCTGGGTTTTATTCTCAGCACCACATAAAAATAAATAAGTAAAATAAAGGTATTGTGTTCAACTACAACTAAAAAATAAATATTAAAAAAAATAAAATAAAAAAATAAAAAGGGCTGGGGATGTAGCTCAGTGGTAAAGTGCTCCTAGGTTTGATTCCCAGTATAAAAAATTACACAAAATAAATTACACAAAAATAATAATTACACAATAAAAATAAATTACACAAAAGCAAAGATTCAATTCCATATCTTGTCAAGTAAATTTCTTTCTTTCATTTTTTCTGACTAAAATTTGTTTCAAAACTATATTTTCCAACTTTCTTGCATCTGAGTAGGCATGTGACTAGTAGTACTTGCCAATGAAATGTGGGCAAAATTGATATAGCCTATTTCTACTCTTGACCCTACAAGATTCTCTATATTCTCTTCTGGCTGCTGGCTGGATGCAAGGGATGAAGAGGAAATTCCCAGGCACCGGGAGACAGCAAAGCCACAGGCTGGAAGAGGTCTGGGTCCCTGAATGACTTTGTAGAAGAGATTTCCCTTACCTACTGGCATTGAACTGTCAGGTGAGCAAGAGATAAGCTTTTCTTCTGATTAGTCACTCAAATTTTAGAATCACATGTTGTTATAGCTGTTAGCACTGATAAATATGTGCACTATGTAAAAAGCCAAAATCTGGTAATTAATTTGAATGGACCTAACTTATGGAATTCTAGAACCAAATATCAGATATATACAATAACATAGTTTGAAGCTGAAGCAACACAACACTATTGGCTTAGCTTATTCCAAACTAGTCTTCATCAAAACAGAGCTCAACAGGATTGTAAATAAAATATCATAATAAAATTAGTTTGAGAAATGCTGTTAAAGTTCAATAGGTTTCTTTGCCTTAGGACATCTCAGAGCTGTCAATATAACAATGTCCATTGTGAATCTGCATAAAGGTACAAAAGAATGTAGCATTTTCCAAATTTATTTGGGCAATGAATAATTTAACCAATAAATTTAAGATCTACTTCCCCTTCCTACTATGGTAACACCCATCACTATCTCCCAGAAGGATGCTCTGTAGAATACACTCTGGGAACTTTTGCTCTAGTGTAATTTGTATCATATAGTAGATTAATCAGCATGAAACAGTTCTGGGACCCCAAAGCAAATATCACTCTCTTTTTACTGTGCTGGGGAATGAACCCAGGCCTTCACATGCTAGGCAAGTGCTCTACCATTGAGCCACATGCTCAGCCCTCATTCTCTTATTAAGGGAAGGTTTTTCTTGTAAAATGACTAGCATGTATTAATATCATCAGAAGCACCCAAGAATGTGTTCAGTGCTAAAGCAAACCAGGTTGTCTAAGAAAGGAATTTTACTTAAACCATGAGTGGAGTGAAGGCAGAAATGTATGGGGCAGCTTGTTTTTTATTTGGGTCCCAATCTGCTGTTATTGGAGTCTGCCATATTAAATGATAGAATCTACTCATGTTTTAAGGAAAAGATACTGATTCTATGAAATCCAGCAATGATAAATATGAAATGTGTGAACAACAGTCCATTGCATAGTATCTCATTTGTTTTTCTCTCTCCTATATTCAGGCTTGTGGCATAATGTTTTAAAACAACGGTTAAAGGAAATTAAAAAAATAATCACAGCTATAGATTAATGGATTCCTCTAATAGAAACAAAGAGACTGCAGTAAATTAGGGTTGTGCTATGTGCTTTAAAAAAACTCACATATCATTTGCATGCATATGTAATTTATAAATACATATGTATATGTATATAATTTTTCCACTGAATCTTGCTAGGCTATTGCATTCGTATTATACAAACACTTTATTTCAATTCTGAATTTATGATGGATGATTTTCCACATTTCTCAGAGATTTAAGGCAACTGAAATAGGATTGTTAGGGTGGATATCAGGATTTCTGAAAAGTAAAAAGGTATGCTTGATACTCAACGTGTTTCCCCAGCCCCCCCCCCCCCAAAAAAAAAGAATAATAAAAAATAAGACTTACATCTAGCAGTGTGTGAAGATGCTGATCTTGGAAAACACTGTGTAGGAAATCTAGGTCCTTTTCACTGCAGTCTGTAAGCGCATGAATCTCTTCCAGACTGTCCAGCACCTGTGAAACTGCTCCTGTGGGGGCAAACAGAAAGGAAAAAGCTAGTACAGGAAATCAATTTCAAACTAACCTTAACTTAATATTTAAGAACAAAAAATTAACATCAGAACTTGAAGGCTAGTGTCTTTACTGAAGGATAGGTTTAAATGAGTTTCCAATCATTTAAGGGCAGAGTATTTCAGGAAAGTTTGTGTTTGCAACAATGTATTTGGTGTGCTCTTTAATTTTCAAAGATAAGGTGAAGCTTGTCTTATTTGAATGAAGGACATTCATCAACTCTGAGCTACTAGAAGATCTGGGTGCAGCAAGTTGTATATCAGAAAGAATGGATGTCGGGATCCCAAGGTGTTTTGAAATATTATAGAAACAACAGGAGGGCCTTTTACACAGGGGAACTCCATCATGAAACAAAAGCCCGCTGTAGGTGTGGGAGACAAACCTTCTGCTGGGAGCATCTGCCACTTAAAATAAACTTTGGAGGATTTTTAAGTCTCATACTTTAGCTACAAAAATCCCACTTCATTCCTTCTTTTCTTTACATGCAAAGTCAAGAAAACCAAAACCATTCTCATTCTTTTGGGCCCATGTTATTCAGAAGACAAAGACAAAGAGTATCTATACTAACTGATACTTCCAGATATCATATGCAGTTTCAAGACAATCCATGTTTGTAGGACAAAGTCACTACACTGCCACATTTCCTCTTATAACCAAGGACCCCTGGCAGGTAATAGCAAGGAAAGATACACACTGAGTAGTATCAAAGTCATTTGCATAGCCTTAAAGAAATGGTCGAGGGCTGGGGTTGTGGCTCAGGGGTAGAGCACTCGCCTAGCAAGTGCAAGGTGCTGGCTTTGATCCTCAGCACCACATAAAAATAAATAAAATGAAGGTATTAAAAAAAAAGAAAAAAGAAATGGTTGACCTCTTTTACTCTGCATATAATATGCACATATATCCTCCATCAGAAAAGAACCCTAAGAGTCTAGACTTCAGAATATTTGCATACACCAGAGAAAGTCTAAGAATAAATGTTCTATTGCACATTTAAGTCTTTGGATCAGTGGTTCTCAACCAGGGGCAATTTCGCTTCCCAAGGGAACATTTCTTAAAATCTTGAGATATTTTTGGTTGTCAAAACAGCAGGGAGAGGGCAGATACTGGCATCTAGAGAGAGAGGGATGCTGATAAATACCGTACAATGTCTGGGACAGCACTCCAACAACATTTATCTGTCCCAAAATGTTAGTAGTGCTGAGACTGATAAACCCTGCTTTCAATTAAAATAGATTTCTCTTCGGGAACTTTACACTGTGTCTAATTCTTCATATGTCAGATCTCATCCACTGTTGTGCACTTATTGGCGAGAATGTAAATTAGTACCATTTTTCTAGAGAGCAATCTGGTAACATACATTAAAAAGCCTTAAAAAGGTTCATGTGCTTGATTAAGGAATTCCACTTATTAAAAAACCTACCTTATGGAAAAAAGAATAGGAGAAGACTTACTTATACATAAGGATGTTTGTTGTATAAAATAAAGATAAATCTGACAGTGATTACATAAATCACATAATATACATATGATGCAATATGTAACCAAATGGACATTATTTTTGAATTTGTGAAGATGTAGAGAAATCCTCATGATAGAAAATTCAAGATAGTAGAATGCAAAACCATATGCACTATATACTCCCAATTATGATTTAAAAATAAATTATATAACACAAACTCAGAAAAAAACCAGAATGAAATACACTAAAAAGGTAATAGTAGTTAACTTTATTTTCCTACTTAAACTTCATTCTGTTCTTGTACATATATATGTTCAAAGTCTTCTATAAGAACAACAACAAAAAAAAGCTATATAAGCTACTGATTTTTGCAGCCCTATTTAATCATGTTAAAGATTTGATGTTTAAGCCACAAATCATGTGGCTATCCATGTGGAAATTACTATGGCTATTTTTTAAATTTGACTTTTTATTTTGAGATGGTTGTAGATACACACACATTTGTAAAAAGAGAGAGAAAAGAAAAAAACCTACAAAGATCTAATGTATTTTTACCCACTTTCCTCCAACAGTAACATAGTGTGAAAATTTAGTACATTATCACAACCAGGATATTCACACTGATACAATCAAGCTATGGAATGTTCCATTACCACAAAGATCCCTCGTGTTGCCCTTTTATAGACATACTCATTTCCTTCCCATCTTATCCATCCTCATCCCTGGCAACTACTAATCTGTTCTCCATTCTATAATTTTCTTTTTCATTTTAAGGATGAAAATGAAATTATACAGTATACAACCATTTTGGATTGTCTTTTTTTTTAAGGCCACATAATTTCCTGGAGATTTATCCAGGTTGCTTCTTGTGTTGTTTTCTCCTTTTTATTGCTGGGTAGTAGTCCATGGTATGGAATGTACCAGTTTGATGATTCATTTGTTGAAGTAGCTATGGATAATTTTTAATTTTGAATAATTAAGCCTGCCAGGGTATTGGTATTCTTTCACTAGAAATATTAAGTGGAATAAAAAAATATACAATGCAGAAGTCAGTCCTCATCTCCCTTGGTATTCCTGAAGAGGTATTAACATAATCCAATTCCTTCTACCTGCTTTTCTTAGGACTTTTAATTTGTTTAAAGTGGAAAAAAAAAAGAAAATTAGTTCAAAGCCAACTCTCTGTTTGTCTCTTATTGAAAGCCTTGAAAAGCAAGAGATGATATGAAGAGATCCATCCCAAATGCCCTCTGAACTTCTGACCCCAGCACATCATCAAAGCAGAATTAAATGATATTAGGATTATCAAATTATTAAAGCCAGTTCTAGGCTCCTGGACTTATGAAACTACAATAATAAAAATAGTCATGAAATTGTTATTTTGGAGGGTATATTTTTTAAAAGTCAACAGGTAACACAGAAACCTAACTACGATTTTCTCTCAGTTATCCTAGTAAAACTGGATTAAAGAAAGCTGTTTTTATCAAGTCTATCCAGCATTGCTTGTATTGATATACAATCCATGCATTTTATTAATAAGATATAAATAAGAACAACCTTGTATTAAACAAATACTAAGATGGCCAGTCTGATGACTGGGAAGCAATTTTGACGGTACCCAAACAGGGATGCATCATTTGTTGGTCTGTGAACTCCCTGAGTTGCTCTGGGCCATTCCTGTCTCCCCAGCATGCTCTGTGGGTTACTTATGTATGCACTTATTTACTCTAATTTCTGCATATAAGGTCCATAATATGACAGGTCTATATTTTATAATATTCACAAAATATGCACTAAATTAAACAAGTCATTAAGAAAGTGTAATAACAGCAGCTCCTAATTCTTGATTGTCCATTATGTGCCAGGACAACACAGGTGACCTTTCTAGATAGAGGACCTAGGTTCAAAGGGGCCCAGGAAGGGCACAGCTAGGAAGTGGTGGAGCCAGAAAACCCTGAGTTTGTCTGGTTCCAAAGTCTATTCTGCCTGACTTACTACACTAGTTGGCTGGGAAACTAGAGAAAATTTCAATAAGAACTATGATTTGATTCATGGATATGGAGGTTGGAGAAGAGCTTGAACCTACTGGTTGGATCATAACCAACTTTTACTGAATGTTTTTGCTTTCTGCTAAGTACTAGGCATGGGCTGCAGAGAAAACATGAATATGAGCCGTATCCTTGAGAAAGGGTTCTCAGGCGGTGTGAAGTAGGCCTACTATACTGGAGACAACAAAACAGCAGAGGTAAAAACAAAATGGAACACCTATAGGCTGTCTAGGGAGGAGCTGGAGCAGCCTCAGAGAAGGTGGATGAGCAGGAATTTACCACCTTCACAAAGGGGTGAATCTGTGCTGATGAGCCCACTGATGGATGTTTTGCTGGAAGGAACCAAATCAACGGTTGACCTGCATTTCCAGGAGGCAAGACCTACAGTCTCCACAGGTCTATTAAACCTCCTTGATCTTTTCTCTCTTCTGACCTGATTTATAGTCTTATAATGAACTTAGTGGCTTTCAATTATGAAAAGAAGTATTTTGCACTCAAGCTGTCCATTTCCGACTCTGAAAGGTGCCTCTAATTTCAAGTTTCTGTAATTAGGTAGGAACATTATAATTTTCCTTCCATATTTCCTTCATATTTTCAAATTGAATAAACATATTTTTGGCCTGATCTTAAAATCTTTCTTTACCCTTGACCATTTTAACACCTTCCCTTAACACCTATTCTAGTTTGTTATTTCTACTTTGAGTGTGGCCAGCAAAACCACAGAATACGTTCTTGATCCAGTAGATGTGCATAACTGATATCTGCAGTACAGAAACAAGCCCATTTAAAAGCACCATAATACTGGGCATGGTGGCTCCTGCCTGTAGTCCCAGTGACTCAGGGGGGCTAAGGTAGGAGGACCTCAAATTTAAGGCTAGCCTCAGCAATTTAGGGAGACCCTGTCTCCAAATTTAAAAAATGGGGATGTTTTAAAAACTGAGCTATAAGTGGTAAAGTGCCCCAGGGTTAAATCTCTAGTACCACACACACACACACACACACATACACACACGCGCGCGCGCCTCATACTTTTTCAACTCATTATAAAATATAAATGGACACAAAGACATTGCTGGGGCCACCTTCCATTTGCTATTTGTTTCAGATTTTAAATATGGGCAATGGTGATAATTAATACAATACATACCTATTAAGGTGTGTACTTATTTACTGTTACAAGTATTCATTTCTAGATCAATACTGTCACATAAGAAAGAACTATTCACTTTTCTCAAAGATTGAGAAGGATGTTTTTCCTATAAAATCACTGAATAAGCTTATAACCACTGTGGGGGGAAAATCAATCAATAAATAGCACACAAATTCTCCTCAGAGGACACTTTACTTAATGGCAGGACTGTGGGCATCTTATATGTCTTTGTATTCTGGCCTGTGCTTTGTACAAAGACACTCCAAAAAAAGATACTTGATTGAAATGATTTTTTTTTTCTGAGCACATTCTGAAGAATTGAAAGGAAGTATTAGAACAAAAGATTTAACCACAGAAAACAATTTATTTTATACTATTGTTTCTGTAAAGTCAGAATGAAAATTATTTTAATACTAATATTTGTGTAATAGTTTATAATTTCCTGAGTGCTTTCATACTTATTATCTTATGTGATTTTACAATAACCCCATCTGAGGTTAAGTATTTTTGTATTTGAAAAACTGGAGACTTGGTAGGGTTAAGTGACCCATCCAAGAGCCACAAACAGTGGGCAGAAGAGTGAATCCTAGGATCCAAGTCTCTGACTTCTACTCCAGTGCTCCTTCTGCTACAGACTGGCCTCCCCAAACCATGTTTTACTCTCAGCAAGGTACTGAAATAATCTGCATTTAGGTAATGAGGGGATGCTCAATTTCTATTATGTCTTTAATCTGAATGTTATTTACCATATAAGGGTTTTTTGAGCTGTTGATCCAAACTTTCACATTGATGAATTTATTAGAAACCATTATGCCCTGCTTTCAGAATAAGATTTTACTTTACTTTTTTGCCTAGTTCATTTGGAATCAAGTTTGTATTTAATGATCAGGTTGATAATCACACATTTTAACTTTGAAAACTTCTATTTTTTTTTCAAAGAATTTCATTGATATATACAAGTCTCTCAAAACATTTCCTGCTACTATTATGAAATAATATTTAAAAATCAACTGTTTTAAAAATGTTTTCTAAGCCTATTTCTTTAAAGAGAAATATGCTTCTAAAGTCAATAAAAGCTTTGGGTCTAGAATGATTTCATTACAAGAGTGGAAAGATCTCCTGAAAAAGTTGACTGAGTAAAAATAACCCCAAAGGAGGACAGAAAATAAACAGTAGAATGTTAAAACTGAAAAATTCTGTGTCAAAGTAGGCTGTCTGTTTTAAAACTGCCTTCCAAACATTTTACTATGAAAAATTCCAAACACAGAAAATTGGAAAGAACTGTACATATCACTTACATCCTACAACTGTTAACAGCTTGCTGTATTTGCTTTATCACAAGCCAACCATCCATCCATAAATTCACCTTATTTTTCTTTCATTTCAAAGTAAATGAGAGAGTGGCTAATACTGACCACTTCATTCCTAAACTGAACTTTGGCAAAGGTTTCAATCCTTTTTCCTCTCTCTCAGGTAAAATTTACAAAGAGTGAAATACACAAATCTCAAGTGTGCCATGCAATTAGTTTTGATGCACCTACGTTTCCTAGCAATTATTTCAATAAAAATTTGTGAATATGTCTTAAATTATATGTATAGCTATGAAACCCAGAATCACTAGCAAATCTAGTATCTGAATTGGCTCTAATTTCTCCTCCTGAAGAGTATTCAATAATCTCTCTTTCCTATTATATTAGTGATGCATTAACACAACACTATATCACTACACACAGATTTTTATCACCCAATCAAAACCTTTCCTTGCGCTGGGCATGGTGGTGCAAGCCTGTAATCTCAGCAGCTCAGGAGGCTGAGGCAGGAGGATCGCAAGTTCAAAGCCAGCCTTACCAACTTAGCAAGGACTTAAGCAACTTAGTGAGATCCCATCTCAAAATAAAAAAAATAAAAAGGGCTGGGGGATATAGCTCAGTGATCAAAGCGCCCTTGGGTTTAATCCCTGGTACCAAAACCAACCAAGCAACCAAAGAAAGAAACCCCAAAACCCTTTCCTTGACAGCACAATAACATTTAAAAATTGTTTACTAAGGTATACTTTATTAAGTTAAAATTTACCAATTTAAGTGCATATTGTCATTACTCCAAAACCTGTCCCTTTTGTCCCTCTATAGTCAAGCTCTGCTGGCTTCCCCTGGAACAGCTTTTATTCACATTGCACAAAGCAAATTCTGGTTTTCAATCAAGTTATAAGTAACAGTAAATTTTGCAGTGGAAATTGTGTTTTGGACTTACAAATCTGTGTTATATCCAATTCAAATTATAAAAGCTTACACATGGTGATAAATATTTTAGATTCTTTATGTATAGATTATGGTATGGACATCTCAAATTTTATTAGTTAAGGGAAGCAAATTCTCCATATGTATTCTGTCAGAATATAGATGCTATCATTCTAGTGCCATTATGCTTATTAAAGTAGTCTGTGTTTCCAAATAGCAACATCTTTGAGCCCAATGTTTTCAAAGTACTTTAATAACATTCTGCTGGCTCTTTGGTGCCCATCTGTGTAAAGCTTTTTAACTAAGGAAAAACACTACTGATAATGCTCATTCCCAAATGACAGGTCTGGCCAACTGAAAGAGGAAGAGGGGAAGGAGGAAGACAGAGAGAGAGAGAGCGAGAGAGAGCGTGCCAGAGTGGAGAGTGCTAAATCTTATATGGAAAGAGCCTTACATTTTAATAGTCATTAGGTTGTATGTGGTGAGCAGCTTCTAAAATGGACCCCTATATGATTCTTGTTCCCTGATATTCTCACCCTCATGTGATCAATTCCCTCCCCTGGAGTGAGGGCTGGGTTTACAGACTCACTTTTAATGAACAAAATAAGGCACAAGTTATATGATATCACTTCTCAGATAAGGTTATAAAGATTATGTCTTCTATCTTAGGTGCTGTTACTCTTGCCCTCTCTTTGATTATAGACGCTGGGGAAGCAAGCTGCCATGTTGTGAATAGTCCTATAGAGACACCCACAACCAGTGAGGAACTGAAGCCTGTCAATAACCATATGATTTACTAAGATTTTTTTTGTGGTCCAGCCCTCAAGGGAGATGGGAGCTCTGAACTATAATCTTGAAAGAGATTTTGAGCCACAGGCACTCAGCTAAACCAGGCTCCCATTCCTCATCCACAGAAACTGAGATGAGATAATTCATTACACAGCAATAGATAATTAATATACTGTGAGAGTTTCATATTGGCTGCAATTTGAGCTGCAAATAACTTATGCAAGAAAATGTGACAATAAATTCAATTATAAGCACCCAGATTTTCTATTTTATCTTTGTCTTTTTATCTACTTTCCTCTTAGTAAACACAACGTTGAGGTAAAGGTTTATTTTATTTTTAATTAATTTTTAAAATTGAGATAGTTATAGATTTACATGCTTTCATAAGAAATAATACAGAGAAATGCCTTCTGTACCTTGCTCAGTTGCTGCATTGGGAACATTTTACAAAGTTATAGTATATCACAAGCAGAATACTGTCACTGATACAATCCACCTATTTTATTCAGATTGCCTCAGTTTTATTTAGACTCATTTATATGTGTATATTTCTTACATTTTAATTTTCTCACATACTCAAATTATATCCCTTTGTCATTAAAATCTAGCCATCATATTATTCCTTTCAAATATCTATTTGGTAGTCAAAGTTGTTAAGAGACATGATTTCAGAGTTTATTTCACAGCTCCCTATTAATAAACTGAAAATGGACTCAGTAACAGAAAGTAATGAAACCATTTGGAGGTCATGTCATTGTCAAATGAAAATTCACTTACCCTGAAAGTTTTCTTGAAATCCAACTATAAAATAAAACATTACCCTTTCCCCAGAATTAATGTATTTGTGTTTGAAATTCAGATGTGAAATGATGTAAGATGTGGTTGAAATTTTAACACTGCCTCTTTTTCTTCTTATGAAAGAAGTAAGAAGGGAAGATTCGTGTAAGAATACTTTAGGAAATCAATATATCCAGGTTTTCATTTCATGGTCAGACAGTGTTAAAATTCAGATTTAAACATCTAAACACAAACAGCCAAGGAAAAAGTCAAGCTGATTACAAACCATGCAAAGCCAAACACGTTTGCATAAAAGATTAACCTTAGAGGAAAACAAAGGGATACCTACTTTCTGCTGCTAGAAGTCCTAGGAGGAAGGCAGCATATGGACAAACAACAAACAGTATGATTTTAGAGCAAACAGGTTATCAAGCCACAGTTGGGCCCACCAGATGAGCCACAAGAAACAGCAGTCCCCCGGCTGACCCCAAAGGAACTCCTTGTGTTTCACGAGCACAATCACCAGGACTGATTAGGATTTCAGATATCAAATACTGGGTTCTAATTCTGACTTCTCTGATTTGAAATATGAGAATGGAATAGTTCTGCTTTGACTTCTTAAGCAACAAAGCAACAGTACATTGTTTATCAGAAGATTAAACTTCATGGATTCTAGTAAATGTACAATGGATGAATTTCAATAATCAAAATAGAAAAACATCTTTTATAAAAAATCATTTTATATTGTAAATGATATAACATAAGCATGTTCAACTTTCCTTTAGATTACAAACTGGAAAGCTGGTTAGTTTTTAAATTGTGATTTTAAAATATTCATATTTTCCTTAATGCATACAGTATTACTCATTCCCATCATAAGGTTCGATTTAAGAAAATATATGCTGGATTTTGGGAGTAGGCAGCTTTATGGCTCTTCTCAAATATTGGGATTTCATAGCACAGCAGAACTGCAAGAAATCTGGGGGGACCAAATTAGGATTGCCCATTATTAATTCTGTCAAATAAGGTCATTAAAAAAACTGACCTATCATTATGATCTTCATAAAAAAGCATTGTCTAAAGGTGGAACACAAAGACAGCCCATCTCAAGAAAGGACAGTTGCTGACTTTACATTTTCCATCTTTTTATCCCCTCTTTCCTTGTCCCCCACCGCCCCACCCTACAAACACATGTTTTGTGATCCTTTTCTCTTTTTGCCATGGGCTTGAATGAATTTTCAGGTGATGATGGAAAGTGCTTTGTGTTTTGTTCTCTAAAACAAAACCATACAAATTTCAACAGAAAGACACCAGAAAGAATAACTTTGGGAACTTAAAATAAATGATGCAGAATTTAAGTATTAGTAGAAGTAGATAAGAATTCAGGTATAAAAATTAACGAATATACTTTAAAAATGAAATTAAAAGTAATGAAAAGCAAACATACAGATGTTTTAATTTATGAAAGTGCAAAGCTTTATGTGAGTCCAATTAAAATATATAATTGGCTTTCTGCAACCAACCATATAACCACTACTGCTTGGTTGCAGATAAAGGACACTTGCTGGCAGATTTGATAAATAATGCTGGCCATAATAGTAGAATGCCTTCCTTTAAATGACTTAGTATTAAAAATTGACTTTAAGAATGTATGAATAATTCCTGATAAGTATGTGAAATTTAGGAAAGTGTTAGAATTTTCTTCAAAAATTTTCTTTGTTTTTTTTACTTTTGAATATATAAAATTTTCTCCTCAATTAGGGTAGGTGATTGGCATTAGACATGTACAGAGCATATTAATTCAATTTTTTTATTTGTAGACCCAGACAATGCCATTAAAAATACTTATGATAGACATTTAGCATATCAAATGAAAATATAGACTGCCTACAAGATCATCAAGACCCAGGAATTTAAAAAGAAAAGAAAAGGAACTGGGTATGACTGTAGGAAGTAGAAAGCAAGAAGGCTGTGGAAGACTAATATGAGGGTTTGTAGGCTACCTGCAAAATTGTGTAAGAAGTTTCTTTTTGTAGTTTAAGAATCAAATACTAGAGCTGGGGTCATGGCTCAGTGGTAGAGTGCTCGCCTAGCATGTGTGAAGCAGAGTTCGATTCTCAGCACCACATATGAAAAAATAAATAAAATAAAGGTCCCTCAACAGTTTAAAAAAATCAAATACTATGGGCACAGTGGAGCATGCCTGTAATCCCAGCTAATCTGGTTTAGGCAGGAGGATGGCAATTTGAAGCCAGCCACGGCAATTTAGTGAGACTCTACCTCAGAATTAAAAAATAAAAAGGGCCGTGGATGTAGCTCAGTGGTAGAGCACCCTTGGGTTCAATCTCCAGGACTGCAAAAATTAAAAATCAGAAACTATTTCAAATAAATTATCTAAAGATTATACTAAAAATGAGAAAAAAATGAGTAATAAAAATATATTTAATAGAAAATAAGCACATTTATAAAGTGATTTCTTTCCCTAAAAGAAAAATCTACCTATTCCCAGAAAAGAACATGTAAGAGTTATTAAATTATTGCTAGACAGAGGTAAATATTAATTAAGGGCCAACACTAAAGATTAGGTATATGAAGTGATTTGCAAGGACCATACTGTTTTCTTGGACCATTTCCATACATGCAAATAAATTATAGTAGAAGTATTGACCTAAAATCTCGCAGAGATTTATACTATATATATATTCCAAGCATGCAACTGTTAAATGTAGTCACATTGTGACATAAGAACTATTTCTGGGTCTGCTGGCCCTAAAGAGGGTCAAATGTAATCTAAGTGGGAGGAGAAAAGACTGAAATTCAAGCTGGGTGTGGTAGTGCACACCTGTAATCCCAGAATTTGGGAGGCTGAGGCAGGAGGATCACAAATTCAAGGTTAGCCTGGGTGATTTAGCAAGCAAGACCCTGTCTCAAAATAAAAAACAAGAAGGGCTGGGGATGTGGCTCAGTGGTAGAGTGCCCCTGAGTTCAAGTACTGGCCTCAAGACACAAGAGCAAAATTTGAGCTAACAAAAAGTCACAGGGAGAAGGAACAAAATGTATTGAAAGGCAAAAAAAGACAGATAACATGATAGGGAGTATGGGAGACCATACCTATAAGCACAACCTTGCCTTTCATGTGGTAAAGGTTCTGGATGGTTACCAAGCCAGCACAAGAGGAAAACAGAAAGGCTTTCTCCTCAGAGTTATTTCTAGTCTAAGATTCCCATTTCTGAATATTTTTGGAAATCACCTTCACTCAAAAGAGGAAGATTCATATCCCAATTGGTAAAAATCAAAATGAGGAACTATATACCTGCTGAATGGGAAACTTTGATGCTGTCATCTTGCACAAGTTAAAAGCACCTACTAACTGGCCAGAAATTGTGAGTGTGTTTGTGTACATATGTGTGTGTGAGCAGAGGAGGGCAGAAGCATAAATAATGACAAATGTTTCTGGTTCCAACAGAGAACAGGTACACTCCTTCTTTTCATCTTGTTGACTGTGGGACAAACAACTCATACTTTGGGCTGTGGTTCCAATGATGATAGATGAGTATTGAAAATGCCAGTCCAAGAGTACAAAAAATCAAATCAGCAGTGCAAAGTCAAACACATGACAGATATTGAGTGTCTTTAATGAAAGAAAGAAGAAAAGCTGAGGCCAGATGACATAACTCAGGAGTTAATAAAGAAATGCATAAATAAAAATGTAAAACTCTGACACACACACACACGCATGCACACACACACACGCATGCATCTGCATGTATGTATACATGTAGCTGGAGGATTTTTAGTAAATGCTCCTTGAAAATATCTCATTGGCAAGTTGGAAGTCTGAGCATTTTATAAAATGATTTCATGAACACTATCAGATTTTTTCAGGAGTACCTGTACACAATTCATCAAAATAGGTAACTCTTCTATGTTCTTCCTCCTTGAATACTTGTATCAAGGGTTATAGACTTTATATAGAGAGAAGAACTTGATCACTTTTCAAGACAAAGCTCACAAGACAGCTTTACATTGAAAGATTCATTTTAAAGCAGTGCTGTCTCAAAGTCTGACTTAACATGATTGGCATGGGGGAAATCTTACATCAGAAGGTTTTGTTGAGGGAGAAGGTGATTGGAAAGATTCAAAAAGTCTGAAACTATAATGTTGGACTAGGTGAAGTGTAATTACAGGTCTGAAGTGCAGAAAGGGGAAGAAGTATTACTGAGATAAAAAGAAAAAAGTGAAATGTTGGTTTTGGAGCGGTAGGGGAGGGACACTTTGGAATTAAAATGAAAAAGAATGAGACACATGTAGGTAGGATGTGGTTGCTGACAAACTGCCTTAAAATCCCTTGGGGGATTTAAATTCATATACAAAAGTTTACTTACAATGAAAGAGAAAGGATGTAGATGCCAAGTGAGTTACACGGCTGAATGGACCAATTATGCAATTACCTGAGGAGGTAGGGTCTTCAGAGAAATCTGGCAACTCTTCAGGGGGATCCCCATAGAATGAGTTGAATTTGTGACTTGACACAGCGGCTAGTACTGCTCCCTGAAGCAGAGATGAAAAACATGATTAAAACAAATACACAAATATAAAAAGTTCATTAAGTAGTTATCTGAAGAATTGTTCAGACAGTCCAGTACAGAGGAGATGTTGGCTGGAAGAGAGATAGCTTTTAAAATAATTTTGAAGCCCTTTAAATAAATTACATATGCATACATCAAAATAACACTGCTGGGAATTGCAAAAATGTATGAACTGGGGCTGGGGTTGTGGCTCAGTGGTAGAGCACTTGCCTAGCATGTGTGAGGCCCTGGGTTTGATTCTCAGCATCACATATAAATAAATGAATAAAAAAAATTTAAAAAAGTGTATGAAATAATTACATCTTGAACTCAAATATGTACCACACAATGGAATATTTGGTAGTCATTATTAAAATGTTGCTGCAGAAGGATGTTTAATGAAATGGAAACATGTCTGTGATGAATTTCACCTTGAAAACAAGGTATGGTATGATCTCATTTTTGGAAAAAAATGTTAATATAGATATAGTCAACATACACCAGAATATTCATAATATTAATTATGCTTGGATAGTAGGATTATGAGCCATTTTTCTTTTAAAAATAATTTTTCCTGGGGCTGGGGATGTGGCTCAAGTGGTAGTGTGCTCGCCTGGCGTGCACGCGGCCTGGGTTCGATCCTCAGCACCACATACAAACAAAGATGTTGTGTCCGCTGAAAATTAAAAAATAAATATTAAAAATTCTCTCTCTGTCTCTCTCTTCTTTAAAAAAATAATTTTTCCTCCATTCTTTCTGTTTTTAACAATGATCATGTGTTACTCTTGTATATGAATTCCCAGTCAGGCCAAACATCAGAATAAACTGAATGTGACTTTCAAGCCATGTGCGCAGCTTCAGCCTGAGCTCTGGTTGAGGATCATTGCCATGTTGAGGGCCTGGCAGACCTACAGCTGTTGAGTGGAGAAAGGATGAGAATTATTGTTTCCAGAACAGGAAGACTGACAAAACTTCCAGGTTTGTTCCCTAGCTCTGCCACTTTCCAGCTATAGGACATTACTTGTGTAATGCATTTAATCTCACTAGGTTTTCTTATATGTATACTGAGTGTACTAAACTGACATACTTTACAGGATTATCAAAAGTCATAATGTACATGAATGTGCTTTGCAAACTATAAAGAATTGTATAAGTGGGAATCATGACTAGCCCTACAAATAGAGAGCCAGAACGTAAGCACAGCCATTTGCCAGTCTACACAAAATTGATCAAATCACCTAAGTTGTCTAAGTCTATAGTAGTCTTTGTCTGAATTTTAAATATTGAACTCTTGAATTTTTCTGAAAAGAAAGATACATCTCTTAATGTGTAGGTATTTGTTAATAAATCCATGAAAACATTAATAGAAATATACTTCCACAAAGATAACTTTTGAGGGGGTTTGTGTTAGGTTTTGTTTTTGTTTTTTTTTCCTCCTACAAATATAAATTGAAAAATAGACTATAAAAAGGGAAGAACAAAAACAACAAAACAAAACAAAACAGAGACCTGCTGTTGATGCTACCATTTTAGGCAAATTTCGATTTCCAAAAGTTCAGGGTCAGTGCAGAAAGGTTCTAACGCAGAACTATAACAACCATGTTGAAAAAAAAAACAGTAGTGAATGTTGAGTTCTTCTTTCCACAGAAGAATTGTATTTCACTTTACATATTATACATGTTCCCTAAAGCTAGGTGGTAATGGAATTTTTATATATCAAATCATATTTCCCACACACTGAAACTAGACTTTTAGAGATGCATTATTTTTATTTCCAAATAAAGTTCAACTGAGTTTTTGATATGTTAGTTTTAAGGCCTGTTCTAGCTACTAAAATAGTCCAAGATCTATAAATACTTATACTATTAGGGAAACACTATTTAAAAGAACCCTGAGAAATAGATTCTTTTGAAGCCATTGTAGCAAGTTCCTAATTTGTCTTATGGCTAGCAGTTTTGTTTATTTAGTTCTCTAAACTCAGTGACCGCACATGGTTCAAATGTTGAATGCTGAGTTATTATGTAAAACAGTAAAATAGTTCCAAAACAGTTCATGGATTCTTAGAATTTTATTAAAGTTTGAGAGTCAATCTTATAAATGGCTCTTCTAGGAGATTCAGTTTTGCAAATGGGAAAACTGAGGTCCAGAGAGGCTTAGCAACACGTGAAGATTACTGTCAACTTAGAGACATAATCAACAGCAGGCAGAATTGAGGTCTTACTCTGCCCAGTTCAAGGATTTCTACTATACTAGGAGTCAAAAAATTTTTGTGTGTGAAGGGATAGACAGTAGATATTTTAGGCTTCATTAGCCATATGATGTATTTTGCAACTACTCAACTCCACCTCTGTGGCATGAAATCAGCAATTGATGAAATATAAATAAAGATACAGTGCTGTGTTCCAATAAAAATTTATATCTAAATCTATATATCTATATCTATAGGTAGTAAACTGAATTTGGCCCCCAGGTTGTAGTTTACCAGACTCTGTACTATATAATCACTTTGGAGATCCTCTGTGTACAACAGTAATATAAAATCTGAGCTTATACAAATAGTTCTTCAAATTTTCTGCATTAATTTAGTAGGTACACTTTAGTATGTTTCAAGGATGAAACATAATTTTGAGTTAAGAATACTATTCATAATATATTAAGAAAAATAATATTAAAGTTGAAATTTTCTCCTTCAAGTACTAGAAAACAAATTTCTAAACAAACTTTTCCTACTTGTGCACAGTTCAGGAATGCAAGAGACTGATCAGTAAGTCAGAGAAACATGCAGGGTATACTATTGCAATTGCAAAATGAATAAAGGAAAAAAAATCACAGAAAGTCATCAGAAATCTTCCTTGCTTTCCATATACACAGGGAATAAATGGTTTTATCCTCTTAATTGAATTACATGGTTTCAACTTACCATGTCCTAAACTGATTGCAATAAATCATTTTAGGACATGGTAATACAGAATATTGCTTCTATTTATATCGGAAATTTGCTTTCTAGGTGTAGAAATATTTTATGAAATAAAGAAAATGATTTCTAGAACAGATTCCCTCCTAGATAGACAAGCTCAGATACCCATAAACATCTCTTTGCTCATAACTCCTTCAGGAACTATCTCCCTGGTCAGAGTGCATGTGCACTCCCTTAAGAGACCCACACCCCCAGAGCACAGATTTTCTTCATAGCCTAGGTCACACAGTTTGTTTCATGTATCCTTATATTCAATTTGACAAAATATGCTCCTTATATTTAGTCCTGTATTCAGGACTACGTAGTTTATAAAAGAAAGTATTGTTTCTAGAGGATTGAAAAAACCCAAGTATTAACATTTTAAACTTATGGGCAGGGGATGTAGCTCAGCGGTAAAGCACTTGTCTAGCATACATGAGGCTCTGGGTTCCATTCCTATCACTTCTAACAAACAAGTAAACAAACATCTCTAGAGTTGAGTATGGAGGAAAACCCCCAACATCTAAAATGTCTGGTAACCAAAATGGGGAAAAGAAATTTTCCATCATCACTTACGGAGATAACGTAAAATAATGAAAGAAAGGAAGATAAAAAGACATCTGTGATCACATGCAGGGTTCCATAAGCTTTGTTTACCTATACTTTCAAAGTAGTCTGAAAATGATGTGAATAATTTCTAATTATCTGAATAATTTTCTTAGAAATTTGTTGTCTCCTATAGCCTGCTAAAGAGGTTAAATGCCAAAATGAATGTATGAGTATGGAAAAGAACAATTTTCTGGATTGTTGAGCATTGATACTATTATACCCATAATGAGTAATTATCTTGAAATTTCAGCAAAGGTAGTCAGATAAGTAAAATGAGTAATATTTTATATTCTGGCATTAAAAAGTCACCATCATCTACATCCATAAGACTAGGATCCTAAGAATAAGACATATTCTATGCTTGTATAAATATGTTAAAACAGATTCTACTGTCATGTATAATGAAAAAGAACCAATAAAAATTAAAAAAAAAGATTAAAAAAGAAAAAAGTCTCACAAGACTTTCAGCATGAGAAAAAGTTTCAACTGTGCAAATAATAAACTATCAAAAATGCAGTCAACATCATTTCTGGCAGTGGAAAACTAGAAGCAATCTCCATGACCACAAACTGGTTAATTATATTACAGTTTGTATATATAATGGAATAGGTATATGACCATTATAGTTTATGCTTAGAATAATGACTCCCAATAAAGTGGACATGTCAGAATCACCCATGAGCCTTTTTAAAAATACACATCCCTTCAACTTCACATATTCACCTAGCAATGAGGGAGGGAGGCGTGGTCCCTTGGTTGAATGGTGCAGTGAGCCACTGTTAATGATGGCAAATATGTTATATCTCCCAAGTGTGCTGAAGTAGAAACCAGTATTTAAAACCAATATTTTGTTATAAGGTAAAAAAAGTGGGTTTTGTGAAATTCCCATGAGATAAAATTAACCATCTTACAGTGTATAATTCAGTGGTATTTAGTACATTCACAATTGTCTGGTTCTAAAAAATTTTCACAACTCCCCCAAACCCTGATACCCATTAAGCAGACACTTTTCAACAACTATCACTAATTTGCTTTCTGTCTCTATGGATTTAGAAACATAAATACCTATTCTAGATATTTCATATACACAGAATCATCTAATATGTGGCATTATGTTTTTTTTTGCATGTGGATATTCAATTGTTCCAGCCCCATTTGTTGAAAAGACTAATTCTTTCTTCCTTGAATCTCCTGGAAAGTTTTGTCAAAAACTGATTAGCCATAGCTGGGTGTGGTGGTGCATGCCTGTAATCCCAGTGACTCAGGAGGTCGAGGCAGGAGGATCATGAGTTCAAAGCCAGTCTCAGCAACTTAGCAAGGCCCTAAGCAATGTAATGAGACCCTGTCTCAAAAATAAATAAAAAGGACTAAAAGGACTGTGGTTGTGGCTCGGTGGTTAAGTGCCCCCTGGGTTCAATACCCAGGACAAAAAAAAATAAAATAAACACATCAATTGATGATAAGTAAAAAGGATTTATTCTTAAGCTCTCAATTCTGCGCGCACGCACACCCCCCCCCCCCACCAGTGTCCTTATAACTGCAGCTTTATAGTAAATGCCCAAAATGAAAAGCATGAGTCTTCCAACTTTGTCCTTTTTTTCAAGACTGTTTTAGCTATTCTGGAAACTTTACATTTCCATGTAAATTTTGATAGGGATTATGGTGAATCTATGCATCAATTTGGGAAGAACTGTCATCTTAATAATATTGAATCTTCCAATCCATGAATATTAAATACTTCTCCATTCAGATCTTTTTAAAAAATATCTTTATTTTTTTAGTTGTAGATAGACAATATCTTTATTCATCTTTTATGTAGTTCTGAGGCTTGAACCCAGTGCCTCACATGTGCTAGGCGAGGGCTCTACCACTGAGCCATAGTCCCAGCCCCTCCATTCAGATCTTTAATTACTCTCAGCAATGTTAGTCTTTTTTCATATTTTTCTTAAGTATTTCATTAGTTTTTGAAGCTATCATGGTTGGAATTTTTCTTAATGTCACTTTAAGCATGTTCATTGCTCATATATAGAAATATAATTCAATTTTATATATTGATCTTGTATTCTGTTACCTTACTGAACTTGTTATTTCTGATAGTTTTTTGGTAGATTCCTTAGTATTTCTAACAAGATCCCAGATGAGGCTGATGCTGCTGGTCCAGGGACCACACAAGAAAAGTGTATAGTAATTCCCCTTTAGCCATGATTTTGCTTACCTATGGTCAGCCTTGGTATAAAAATACTGAATGGAAAGTTGCAGAAATTAATAATCCATATGTCTTAAATAACTTTTATTATAATATATAATATTATTATAAGTATTCAAATGTATTATTAGTTATTGTTGTTCATCTCTTTCTGGGGCTAATTTATAAATTATTCTTTATCAGAGGTATGTATTGTATAGGAACTAACAGTATATATAGAATTTTGTACTATCTGTGGTTTCAAGCACCCACTGTTTCGTAATGTATCCCCTATGGATAAGAGGAACTATAATATGTTATATAATAGATGTGATAGTAGAGGAAAACAATGGAAAGGAGCTGAATATTACAGTGTAAGTGTAAGAGTTTCTCCTTCTAAATACTGTGAGGGAAATGATGATAAAAACGATCAAAAAATCTAACTACAATTACTTTGGAAGAAATATAAGAGTTGAGATTACTCAGTGAAATTTTTAAAAAACTTTCAAAACCCACAAAAATGTTACAGCCAATGACTGGCAAAAAGCTAAAATGGTCTAGAATGCCCATTCAGGAATTACAATTGTTTACAGTGTACCCAATCAAAGGTATTAACATTAAAATCATAATAATACATCAACAGCAATCACAAAGTTAATAGCAAATAATATTTATGAAGCACTTACTACAACTTTTGTAAAAATATACTGATTCAACCTATGAATTAATTTTTATCATCATACCCATTTTATACATAAAGAAATAGAGGCACAGAAAGTTTAGCTAATGTGTTCAAGGCTACACAGCTAGGAAGTGTCAGAATCAAGATACACAAAAGGCAATACAATTTGAGAGCCCACTTTTTCCTTTTCCTTTTTGCCAATGACACTAAAAATTTTGTTGACTAAGTAGCAAAAGCGGTTTTCTACAGATTTCAGTGAATTTTCTTTATAATCGTTTCCAAGGGAGTTCTAGAAATTAGGTTGTCTCCTACTATTTGAGGAACTTAAAAACAGTGTCTGGGTAGGATGGGCACCTCACTGTTCATTTGAGAAAATCAGCTGTATGGTGGGCTCTGAAAGCCAGGGAAATTGCCATCTTTGTTCCAGAAGTTTGCTGGAGAGACAGAATGAGAATGAGTTCCTGGAGGAAGGCAGATGTAACCTGTTTTAATGGGGTGGCTGAGCTACTCCATAGAATACAGCCTTACCAGAAAAAGCTGAAAAAAAATTCAGTATTGACCCTGCTGATTCTAGGTTGTTTGGCGGGTCTTAAAACTTTAAATAGCCCTGCAAAGGGATGTGGTAAATCCACATGACCCCTCTCTGCTGTGACAGCTTGGCCCTGTCCAAATGAATCTTAGTCACCACTTTGGCTATTTTAGGCCTAAGTCTGATTCTGCGGCACTGGGAGAAGAACAGAATGTCTCTTGGATGGTGAAATATCTGTACCTAGGCAATGGCAGGTTCAGCCCTGCATAGTGTTACATCACATGAGACCAAAGCCACGTTAGGAGTTTAAAAGACTTAGGGCAGAGTTAAGAAAGACGTACAATGAACAGTTTCTTTGAGAAGAAAACTAACTTCAAATATAGCTGAGTAAATTTCACTAGGAATGATAAGACTTTTATTTTTTTGTAGGTTGATGGCTCAGGTGGATATCAGACCAAAGGGAAAAATAGTCTTGGGAAACTTCTTTGGGCACCATCTCAAAAATGGCATAATTACGTTGTAGCTGGGGTTGTGGCTCAGTGGTAGAGAGAGCACTTGCCTTGTATGGGTGAGGCACTGGGTTCGATCCTCAGCACCACATAAAAATAAATAAATAAATACATTGTGTCCATCTACAACTAAAAAAGTATTTTAAAAAAATCACTTTGGCCAAAGGTTTTTAAAAAGCAAATAGAGAAGAGTCAGTTTAAACTCTTGACTATAAAAACAACTAGGAGAAAAGCTTAAATGGGAATACTCATCAACAATGATATGTTAAAATTTCCCTTGTTCTATGGCACCACCATTCAATGGAACCTTTTGCAATCATAGGAATGTTATATATCTGTACAGTCCAAAATATAGTCACTAGCCATAAGTGGTTGTTGAACACTTGAAATGTGCTAGTGTGAATAGGGAACTGACCCTTGAATTTTATTTAATTTCAATTAATTTAAATTTAAATAGCTGCATGTAGCTACCGGATACCATGTTGAACATTTCAGCTTTACAGTATAATATTGTAGATTGATAAGTTTTCCCAAAATTAATATAAATGTTCTTACAAACTTGGAGTTGTATAAAATCATTCATATATGTTAGGAGTTGAATAATAACAGATTAATGATATTATTGCAATTTATGATGCATCTGAAAGTACTTCAGAAGAAAGGTTTTATAGTTGGTAGGAGTCACATGAATAAAGAGGACTACTAAACAATCAGCCCCTTAAAGAGCAGAGTCAACATTTTCTGTATCAAAAGTAGGTCAAATATAAATGAATTTTAATGCCATAATATAATAGTTTTCCTATTACCCTAGGGTGGAATGGGGCAGGATAGTATTGTTCCATATAATTTTCTTCTAATGCTGGAAAGACTCCACTATTTAATGTTGGGTCTTTTCAGAACCTTTTTAAGTTAAGTGGACTCTCCATGTGGGGTAATTATTATTTTTTTTGATGGGATAAAGGATAGGGAGAGAGGCAAGAGAGAGAAAGATGTCTAGAAAAAATAAAGGAAGGAAGGTAAGAAAAGTGACCTGAAAATATTTCCTAGTAGATCAAGGGATTTTATTTATTGCTTTGTGATGGGGAATCAACCCTAGATTGAATGTTAATTCAGTGTTATTTCCATTGAACTAAATTCACATTTTCTGTCAAAATATTAAAGTTTGAAAAAGCATCCTAGATTAATATTTAATAATAATGTATGATAATATTAACTATATCTCTGCAATGAATTTTAAGGGGAAAACTTCTAAAATAAAATGTATCTTCTAGTTATTAAAATTTGTTTTAGATTCATACTGAGATATTAATGGATTTTAAAAACCAAAATATTGTTGAAATGGTGGTAATTTTTGGAAATGAGAATTTAGCTTTAACAAAAACAATAGCCAACACTAGAATACACTGAAGGGCAACAAAACAGAATGAAAAGATTGTTAAGAAGATCGTCATCTACCGTATCTGCTTGCCTCGTTTCTGATTTAACTTACCTTAAGTTTCCTCCTTGCATTGAATTTCCTCAGTTGTTCTACTGTTTCTGGAAGATGAATCTTGTAGGCATAACGATCTCGCTCCTGTAAAAGAAGAAAGATAATGAACATACATAACCATTTTGAAGACTGAAGAAACAATATATAACAAATGATAAAGTCCAGATTCTTAAATGTAAAGCTCAGATTGAATCCTAGGAGATTGGAGACTTTATCCCATGATATTGATAAATACTCTGAAATGAGGGATATGGGGGTTAAATGGATAATAAAGTAATATTTTATTTTTAGCAATAATAAAGGACTAAAATAATAAAAGACTTTAATTTTCAGGTATGTAACTAAAATAGTCATAATGATTATGAATGTATGAAGTTACATTTGGTGTGAGTTTTGTCAGGTAAAATGAGCATTTGAAAAATTAACCTTACAAGTGATTTAGGGTCAGAAATAACTAAAGTATAAAAACCACAAAATCATTGGGCATGGTTGTGCACACCTGTAATCCAAGCAGCTTGGGAGGTTGAGGCAGGAGGATTGTGATTTCAAAGCCAGCCTCTGCAATTTAGCAAGGCCCTAAGCAACTCAGAGACACCCTGTCTCTAAATAAAATATAAAAAAGGGCTGGGTATGTGGCTCAATGGCTAAGCACCTCTGGGTTCAATCCCTGGTACAAAAAATAAATAATAGATAGATAGATAGACAGATAGATCAATAGATAAATACAACAAAATCTTTCAACCAGGAAAAAGTTTTTAAGGCCATCTAATTCAACCATTTTCCCCATACGGGATCTCCTTCACTGCCTGATGGATGATGTACCATTTGATAATTTGTGACACATGTCTACAACCATAAAGTCATCACTACAATCAAGACAATGAATATATCCACCAGTCTCAAAAGTTTGCTCATGGGCTGAGGTTGTGGCTCAGTGGTAGAGCACTAGCCTAGCACATGTGAGGCACTGGATTCAATACTCAGCATCACATAAAAATAAAATTAAGGTATTGTGTTCACCTACAACATATATATATGTAAATTTTGCTCATAACTCCTTGCAATCCTCCCTCCCTCTCAGAAAACCACCAATTTATTTTCTATCACTATAGTTTGCTTTTCCTAGAACTTTATATAAGTAGAATCATGCAGTATATGCTCATTATTGCCTTACTCAGCATAATAATTCTGAATTTATCTACATTGTATATATCAACAATTCATTCCATTTTATTGCTGAGTGATATTCCATTGTACAGATGTACCATAATTTATCCTTTCATCTATTGTTGGGCCCTGGGTTATTTTCAATTTTTGAGTATTACATATAAAGCTTCTTATAAACATTCATATACAAGTCTTTGTATAAATATGCCATTTCTTTTAGGTAAATAATAAGGAGCAGAATGGCTGGGCCATCTGATAGGAATATATTTAGCTTTTTAAGAAGCTATCAAACTGTTTTCCAAAGTGGCTGTACCATTCTATATTCCCACTAGCACTGCATGAGTTCCAGTTGTTCTACATCCTTGCCAACATTTGGTATTTTTGAATTGTGTTGTATGTTTTCTTCTTACTGAGGTTTGAGAATTCTTTACATATTCTAGAATATCAGCCCTTTATTAGATATATAATTTTCAAATATTTAGTCTGTGGTTTGGTTTTTCATTCTCTTTACAGCATCTTTCAGATAATAGAAGATCTTAATTCTGTATATAGTTTGCAGGTAGAGAGAATTGAATTTTCTGATAGATTGGATGTGGGGTGTGAGAGAAAGAGAAAAGTCAATAGTACCATCACACACAAATCTTTTTAATGTGAGCAACTGGAAGTCTGATACCAACTGAGTTGAGAAGATGGGGGCAAGCAGCCTGAAAGATGCATGACATGTCTGGATTCTAGAGCACCAAATGGGTACTTCAGTTGATCCTCCCCCACCTCCAGTGCTGGAGATGGAACCCAGGGCTTCACACATGCTAGTAAGTGTTCTACTACTGAGTACACTCCCAGTCCATGGAGTTGATTTTAAAAATATTTCACATTCAACAGAATGAACACTTAGAGTGTACTGTTGGAATCAGAGTTGTTGATAAGGAAATTGATTCAAAAGTAAAGTGCTAAAATGACTAGACAGAACAAGCATAGTTCACCTCTACCAATTACACTAAAAGCTTCTGGTATGGTATATAAAGCAACTAATGGAATGCTTTGAAAATTGGAGAAAAGAAGGCAGACTGGGTAGGGATACCAGGATTCAAGGGGCAATCCTGTGATGACAGTGTCAGAATTTTTTGCCTCCTAACATATATGAGCCTGGGTGTGAGAGCAGCTTTCAACTTGGGAACTCCAAGGACGGAGAGGGCAGACAAAATGAGCCTCAAAAAAAAGCCACTGAGAATGGCTGTCCCTGAAGAACAGAACCTTCTCTGTGTCTTTAGATTCTATTACTACTATGAAAATGTAGCAGGGCATGGTGCATTCCTTGCAATCCCAGAGATTCAGAAGGCTGAAGCAGGAGGGGCACAAGTTCAAAGCCAATCTGGACAATTTAGTGAGACCCTGTCTCAAAATGAAAAATAAAAAAAAAAACTGGGGATGTAGCTCAGTGGTATAGCACCCCTGGGTTTAATCTTTAGTAATGGGAAAAAAGAAAAGAAAAGAAAAATAAAAATAAAGAAAGAAAATCTATTTTACAGCCTGGCTATGTGTTCTTCTCTCTAGCAGACTGGGAAGTTTATTGAATCTCTGACCATGAATTCTATGTCTAGTGAGTCTCCTTTCCATTCAGCATTCACTAATGTGAAGTAGACAAAGAGATAAGGACAAAGTCCAAAAAATAAAGTCATGTTTTAATTATGAATTCTGATATTTTCTAAGTAGACAAAACCCACAAGATTTTTCAGAGTTTATTAAGGTATCTCTTACCAGAAAACAAGCAACACCAAAAGCCCAAATGAGGCAAGAGTAAATATAATATTTTTCTGGATTAAAATCCCTCCTGACACTAATAATGTGATATGAATTCAGAAAATTTCCATAGCAATGTTTCCTGTACTTTAATAGAAAATACATGGTTCATAGTCCTTTGGGCACACTAGAGGCGAAATACATATTTAATGGGTGTGTTGATTGATTTTTCCAAAATTCAAATCAATAAGCCTGATATAAATACCCTTTATTAGCCAATAAACTTTATAGCCTACATATACAAAATGTGTAAAAAGAATTCAACCATCTGTGAGGAAAGTATAATCTCCATTGGCCTCTTTTTTTGGGGGGGGGAATGAGCAAGTCTCATTAATTTGGATAGATAAAGGTGTTAAATAGGTATATTTTAACAATTATAAGACATTCACATATTACTTGGTCTAATCTCAAATTCTTTTTTGACATGAACTAATTAAATAAGCCTTCTTTGGGTTTGTTTTATCAAAGAATTAATTGTCTTTTTCTTTTTTTGATGCAAAGCGAGGGTGTTATGACTGGGTACTCTTCATTTTGAGAGTTTTCATCATCTTATTTCTTCACTTTGCAGTTATTCAGGACTTCTTCATAATTAAGTCACTGTTTAAACATTAGCCTAGAATTCTAAATCAACACCACTTACATTCACTGAAATGAGTTACAGATACACATGGACAAGTATTGAAAGGTGACAGAAAACCACTCCCACCAGCTAGATGACCTCACTGAATCTTATTGAATCCTTCAGAGGACACATAACCAGTGAAGTTCATCTGTATTTCAGATACAGCTCACAACATTGAGCTCAAACAGCCTTCTGGACCTTTTTGTTTAAGTTAATGACACTTCTTGTCTTTTTCTTTCTGGTGCCAGAAATCTATAATGTATTAAGCTTAGTTTACTTAGAATAAGAACTATCATTGTTGGCAGGGGCAAGTGTTTCCAAAAACAAATGTTACTGGCCAAGAAAGCTTTGATAATGAAAGTTACTGTGAACATATATAGTATATAATGCTAAAACATTTTCTAAAGGATTTAAAAAATGACTAAAGTGGCTGCCATTTTCATCGCTATTTGGTATTTTGACTAGCTTCTAATGAACAAAATATCCCCATTAGAGAAAAACAAGGGAGAAATAGGAATCCTGTCTAAACTGTTCATTTTCATATCTGGGAGGAAAAAAAACATTAAAAAAGTATCTAAGAACTGTTTACCACTGTTTTCATGGAAAAACTGGGAATAACTAGTACTGAATATCAGAATGTTGAATGAATATATGAGAAGTTGTATTCTTAAAGACAATCTGGAGTCACTGTACACCCTAAAATTTTCAATTAATATTATTTCATATCAATAAGATACATTATTAATCTACATTTTATGTTATTTTATTGTTTTACACAAGTTCTGGGGAAGAAGCATGGTATAATATAATGAACATCCAGCCAGTCATTAAATCATAAGTATTTATCAATCACATACTATGTGCCAGATACTTTCCAGGTTTATACAGAAGTGAACCAGAGTTGAAAATTCCTACCCTTGTGCAGCTAGGACAATCAACAAACAAGTAAGATTTAAGTACATCTTATGGAGACTATTGCTATAGAGAAAAATAAGTCAGGAAAGGAAAATAGGGAATTTTGGAGGCAAGGGGCATTCCTTCTCCCTCATTTTAAATAGTGTTCAGAGAAGGTTCTAATAAGAAGCTGGTGTCTAAGCAAAGATCTGAAGATGGTGAAGAAACAAGCCATGAAGACATACGGGGGCAGAATGCTCTAGAGAAAGGACATGGTTAAAACAGGGCACTAAGGCAAGAATGTACCTGTGGTCTGAGAATTAGCAAGGAGGCCGACATTATGGGAACTGAGTGAGAGAAGAGAGAGCAGGAAAGGGTGAAATCAGAAAGGTATTAGGAAGTCAAGCTGTAGAACAGATTAAGAAAGAATACTTCAGGGGAGAGGCCTGGATTCAGGAGACATCATTTAAGATAGCATTTAAGGCCTGTCAGACTGGATGAGTCTAGTCAAGCGACTGAGTATAGATTGAGAAAAAAAGGAGAAGTAAGGACAGAGGCCGGTGGCACTCCACTGTGAAGAGGGGGTTTAGGGGACACAAGGACAAATCAGTAAGTACTGAGGAAGAGCAGCCAGGGTAGCAGAAGACAAACCAGGAGAAAAGGTAGCCTAGAAGCCTAGGGAAGATAAGAGCTTCAGAAGAATGCTTGTCAAATGTTGCTGATAGGCCAGGCCTGGTGGCACACGCCTGTAATCCCAGCAGCTTTGGGGGGTGGAGGTCAAAGCCCATCTCAGCAATTTAGCAAAGCTCTAAGCAACTTAGCAAGACTCTGTCTTAAAATAAAAAATAAAAAGGGCTGGGGATGTGGCTCAGTGGTTAAGCACCCCTTGGTTCAATTCCTGGTACCAAAAAAAAAAAAAAAAAAAATGTTGCTCATAGGCCAAGAAGGACAAGCTCTGGAATTTGACTACCAAATTTAGTAATATAAAGGTCAGTGGTGACTTGGTAAGAGCTATGAAAATTTTTTTTGTTTCATTTTGTTTGTGATGCAAGGATGACACCCCGGGGCCTCACACATGCTAGGCAAGGGCCCTACCACTGGGCCCTCAGTCCCAGCCCAACAAAAGCTTTCTTAATGGAATTGGTAGGATTATGACCTTGACTAGTATCAGTTCCAGAGGAAGGGACGGGAGAAATTGGAAGATGTAAGTACAGACAACTCTTTCTAAGGGTTTTGAAAGGGAATCAGAAAATAGAGGCAGAAGCTAGAGGGGGCTGCAGGATCAAGAGAAGGGATATGTGTGTAAATGTAAGAAATAAAAATAAATTATAGGATGCTGGGACCAAAAGAGACAGAAAACTGATGATGAAGGAAAGGGGAAAGTTGTTGGTAAAAGGGACAGGATCTATACAAGCGACAGGGTCTTAGTAAGCTGAATTAAAATTCTGGCCTCACTAATGACAACTTCTGAAACTTGGGGCAAGATTATTTTGTGGGGGAGAGGACAGGGGACAAGTCTCTTAACTTCTCTGAACATTCATTTTCCTATCTATAAAGTGAGAATTTCCTGGAATTACTAAACTGTATAATGCTTTTTGTTTGTTTTGTGGTACTAGGGACTGAACCTAGGGGGCACTTTACCACTGAACCACATACCCAGCCCCTTTTTATGTTTTATTTTGAGACAAGGTCTTGCTAAATTGCTTAGGGCCTTGCTAAGTTGCTGAGGCTGGCTTTGAACTCGTGATCTTCCTGCCTCAGCCTCCTGAGCTGCTGGAATTACAGTCATGAGCTATCACACCTGGCTTGAACTGGGTAATGTTTCAATCAAACAGTACTGTTTCATTGGTGTCTCAACTTATAATTTTTCTTAATACTCATTGGAGGATGGGATATGGGAAGGATTTTTAAAATGAGCCTCTTCCCTAAGACAGTAAATTCATATCTAGTTTCTATGGAAAAGCAGTTAAGGTTATAAAGAACATATCACACCTGAAATAAAGGAGTTCAATCTCACTATCAAAAAAAAAAAAGGATAATTAATTTGTTGTAATCTGTTGTAATTTCAGTCGTTCATGTTACATCTCTTGGAACATGTGTTGGCAGAGGGAAAATAGGCCTTCTTTCCTCATATATTCCATCTTCATCTGCTTTTGTATTCTCTGTATACTAGCTGAATGCCACTAGATTGTTCACAGATGATGCACAGGAATGACCAACAAGAGGAAGAAAAGAAATGGGATAATCTCAGAAAGAAGAAAAGGTAAAAAAGGGCCACCTTCTAGATCAATACACTGCTGTCATTGGAAGTGTTCAAACAGTGTGGGCGGTGACCTGTGAGCTCCTATACCTTAAGCCATGGGTGATTCAGTGCTTCATAAACGGTGATTCTTTCAGCTGGATCCAGCATCAGCATGCGACGTACTAGGTCTTTGGCACTTTCAGAGATATGGCTCCACTGCCGAGGATTCATCTGGGGAGGAGAAAAGGATGACTACATAGTTATCTTCAGTAAGAAGTTAACATTTACTCTTATTTAATATTCTTATATTGCTTCAGTGTGAATAAAAAATTCTCAGAGCAAAGAACAGAAATCTCATTTTAAAAGGCTTATTTTTAATGTAATTAAATGCATTAAACAGCTTATTTTTTTTATTTGTTTTTTTTATTTTTTAATTTTTTATTGTTGGCTGTTCAAAACATTACATAGTTCTTGATATATCATATTTCACACTTTGATTCAAGTGGGTTATGAGCTCCCATTTTTACCCCATATACAGATTGCAGAATCACATCAGTTACACATCCATTGATTTGCATATTGCCATACTAGTGTCTGTTGTGTTCTGCTGCCTTTCCTATCCTCTACTATCCCCCCTCCCCTCCCCTCTTCTCTCTCTGCCCCCTCTACTGACATTCATTTGTCCCCCTTGTATTATTTTTCCCTTTCCCCTCACTTCCTCTTGTATGTACTTTTTAAACAGCTTATTTTAAATGCAATTCTTTGTTCGTGTTATTGTTCACTATATGAGAATTTGCATCAGTAAATATTCCATACATGTTCTTGTTGTTATGATAATATTTTCAATAATCAAAGGATAGAATGCTAACCAGTTTCTACCTTTAGATCCTCAGCTAAAGAGTCTAGATAGAATAACTTGATCCCAAAAGGACTAAAATAAAAAATTAAGATTTAAAGAAATACTTTATTTATTTATTTGGGTACTGGAGGTTGAATCCAGGAGTGTGTAACCACTGAGCTACATCCCCCTTGCCCTTTTGATTTTTTATTTTGAGACATAATCCCACTAAGTTGCTTAGGGCCTTGCTAAATTGCTGAGGCTGGGTTTGAAATCGTAATCCTTTTGATTCAGCCTCCTGAGCCACATACATCACTGTGCTTGAAGAAACATTTCAAAACATGTTTTTAAAACTGGGGATCAGCAGCAATTGTGAAGCTAGGAAAAATTATTAATAGGATATTTTGGTCAGAGTATGTCAATTTCAGTATATAAGGGGAAATATACCATTATCATTGCCCTACAAAATAACCAATTCACTTGTATGTTGTCCTCAGTGAAGTTTGTCTCTTGGAGATAAGAAAATTAAGCCACATGGTAATTTTACTAAAATCAAATAAAAAGAATTATGAGTTATTCGAAAGACTTCTGAAAAAAGCTGTGGGTCTGTGAGGAAAATATTGGAAGGTACCTGGGAAAGGGGCTATGTCTGAGGCCAGAAATCAGGGCTTGGGTCTGGGAAGAGAGTACAGACAGGAGGTAAAGATGGAACAGAGTCTCATTCCCGATTTTCAGCATCAGGAAGCTGCTTAATTAGGTGAGCTTATGGGAGCTGCCTGGTACTAGGGGCGTCAAGCAATGTCACAGCTTTTTTCTTGAGTGTGTGCACTGGGGATGGAACCCAAGGCCCCATGTCTGGGTAGGCAAGTGCTCTCCCACTGAGCTTTACCCACAGCCCAAGGCCCTTGGGTTTCACCAGTAGAGACCCATGGGACCATCTAAGGGAGAAAGATGGAGCATAATCTCCACAACAATTTTAGGCCAAATGAAATCACAGTATTCGCATCACAGTTACAAGTGAATCATTCCAATTTAGCTAACAGCTAGCAAAGCCACTTAGTTCTGGCTAAGGTGAGGCTTCGTGCTTGTAGATGTAGATGTGGAGGGGAAAGTGATTCCGTGTTAAGGACAACTCTTAAAATTAGAAGGTGTTCCATTTTCTTTTGGTAACAGGCAGAATTCCAAACAGTAGTCCCTTTTGTTTGTCAAATCCCATGAAGATGAATGTCATGAGACAGTTTAAAAGTTGTCATCCTATTGACATTGTCATCAAATGACCAGTTTGTAATAAGGAAGTGAGTGACTAGACAGGTCTTAGATGGCCTTGCTCTCTCTTCCCTATCCTGGAGCTGCTGTACTCTTTATGGTCTGAATGATTTTGTTTTTCTAGCAAAGGGATAGAGAAATCATCTGAAAGAGGTGGTAAGATTTCTGAACTTGAGTTTTTAAATACCATAGCTATAGCAGCTTAGAATATTGCTGTGTAGATATCAATTGGCTACCTGTGACCATGGTATAAGATGACACTGCATCTTTTATATAGAGTTAGGGAAATATTACTTTTTTCCTGTATAAAAAAGTTAATTGAGGTTAAATGTTAGCACATATCTCAATTAAATAGTAGTCTCTGACATCTACTTTAAAAGATCAAGTAAACCGGAATCCAACATGGCGGCGAGAGGGGAGGCAGCGCTTTCAGTACCTCCTCAACAACGGGGTCAGAGAGACGCATGGATACGCTTAGATTCGACCTGCTGAGAAACTCCTAGCAAAATTCCACTAAAGAGAGACCGGCCGGGAATCGGTAGGATTTTTGGAGGTGACAGTTTGCGCTAGACGAGTGAATCTCCGCCACGCAGCGCAGAGGTCCAGACCCGCCAGCTGCTGCCCGCGCGACTCGGCGACTGTCGGCTGCCTGCACGCGGCCCCCGCGTCAGGGCGAATAGCCTCCGAGGCGCAGCGCAGCAGGAGCGGTGCAGGGACTCTAGGCAGAGGTCTCTCGCCAAGCCTTCATGAAATAGCGAACCGGGAGCTGAAACCAACCAGAGACAGACCAGTCCCACCCCTCCCTTCGGACACTCCGGCAAGGAGCCTGGGGCCCGCCATAGCAGAGAGGTGACATCACCAGAGTTCCGCCGACAGAATTCCTTCCCAGCGGAATCCACGTTAGCAGGTGTGTGACTCCCACCCCCTCCAGATACAAGCAGCCAGGAAACCTCGGGAATCTCTCCGGGGGCGTGTCTGTAGGGAAGCAGAGGGGATTCCAGATCCCCACCTCCCCTTAACACCAGCAGCAACACCCAAGATCTTAGCCGCCAGTTTCTGGGGGCGTGCCCACCAAAGGGGTCCGGAAAAATTAAACTGTTGGTTCCCAGATCACCCCACCACAGCACTGGGGCTTAGATGAATGACAGAGAGGGTGTTCATCGTTCGGGATATAGGACACGCGGTGGAGCTGCAAGTGTAATCAGATCCTTGGGGAACCGCCTCTGGTGAACAGGACCTGGCTGGCTGGCTGGGAGGAGGAACAGGGGGAGGGGCTGGATAAGTGAAAGGGCTCTGGACTAACAGGATTGAGAGACTCCCAGGAGCCACCGTACAGGGATTTCTGTCAGCACATAGAGGGCAGAAGCTCGGCTCAGAGGGCACAGCTCCGCCTATTGGAAGAGAAGAAAATGGGATTCAGCCACAGAACAGGGGATGCCAGCATGGCAGAGATCTGATGTCATCGGAGAGCGGCCGAGGAGAGAACTTCATCGGTGCTAGCGGCGACGGAAATAGTTGGTCTCCTGGTAGGGAGGGTGAGTCACAGATACCCGAGTCTCTCTCGCTTTGTCGTTGAGCCAGAGGGGAGGAGCGGGGCCGCCGCCCGCGCCCGCAAGGTAGGCAGACATGCGACCAACCTGCAGATCAGGCCCAGCGGTCTACAGGCGTGGTAGGAGGGGCAGGGCAGAGCCGCCACCTGCGCCGGCAAGGTAAGCAGACCTGCGACAGACCGGCGGATCAGGCCCAGCAGCCTGCCAGCGTGGTACACACTTCACCCCAACTGGAGTAGGGGCAGAGCAGAGCCTTCGCCCGTGCCCAGATCAGGCCCAGCGGCCCGCCTGTGTGGTGGTCAAATGACCCCAACTGGAGTGGGGGCGGAGCGGAACTGACACCCGTGCCCGCAAGGTGGGCAGACCGGCGACCAACCTGCAGATCAGGCCTAGCGGTCCCTGGGCGTGGTAGAAGGGGCAGGGCAGAGCCTTCGCCCCCACCTGCAAGGTAGGCAGACCTGCGACAGAACAGCGGATCAGGCCCAGGGGTCCGCGGGCATGGTAGACACCTCACACCAACTGGAGGAGGGGCAGAGCAGAGCCCCCGCCCGCACCTGCAAGGGAGACTTTTCAACTATACAAGAGCAATATAAATATATAGGGGGGGGGGGAAATTTCAAAAACACAACAGTTTCACCAAGAAGAAAGAAATGCAAGCAGTATGAAAAGACAAGGAAAGAAAGGACTACAAGCAATGCAGGTCAACTCAACTTTAGAAGAGGTAACAGCTGCAGCAGATGGAATGTCAGATAAAGAATTCAGGATATATATGCTTCAGATGATCTGGAGTATCAAGGAAGACATTAGACAGCAAAATCAGACAATGAAAGATCACTTCGACAAGGAATTACACAAACAAATCCAGGAAGCAAAGGATCAACTATACAGGGAGATAGAGGTTATAAAAAACAAACAAACAGAAATCCTAGAAATGCAGGAAGCAATAAACCAACTTAAAAACTCAATGGAGAATACTACCAGCAGAGTAGAACACTTAGAAGATAGAACATCAGACAATGAAGAAAAAGTATTTCAACTTGAAAAGAACATAGACAGCTCAGCAAGACTGTTAAGAAACCATGAGCAGAACATCCAAGAAATATGGGATAACATTAAGAGACCAAACTTAAGAGTCATTGGGATACAGGAAGGTATAGAACTCCATACCAAAGGAATGAGCAATTTATTCAATGAAATAATACGAGAAAACTTCCCAGACTTGAAGAATGAGACAGAATCCCAAATTCTAGAAGCCTACAGGACGCCGAATGTGCAAAATTATAAGAGATCCACACCTAGACACATTATAATGAAGATGCCCAACATACAGAATAAGGAGAGAATTTTAAAAGCTACAAGAGAAAGGAAGCAGATTACATTTAGGGGCAAGCCAATCAGGATAACAGCTGATCTTTCAACACAGACTCTGAAAGCTAGAAGATCCTGGAATAACATATTTCAAACACTGAAAGAAAACGGGTTCCAACCAAGAATTGTGTATCCAGCGAAATTAAGCTTCAGGATGGAAGATGAAATTAAAACCTTCCACGACAAACAAAAGTTAAAAGAATATGCAGCTAGAAAACCATCTCTTCAAAACATCCTCGGCAAAACATTACAGGAAGAGGAAATGGAAAATAACAATGAAAACCAACAGTGGGAGGTAGGACAGTAAAGGGAGGGGGGAATAATCAAAGAGGAAAACAAACCATGTTTAGTAACATAAATAAACAAATATGGCTGGAAGAACAACCCATATCTCAATAATAACCCTAAATGTTAATGGCTTAAACTCACCAATTAAGAGACACAGGCTAGTAGAATGGATCACAAAACAAGACCCAACAATACGCTGCCTACAGGAGACGCATTTGATAGGAAAAGACATACATAGGCTGAAGGTGAAAGGTTGGGAAAAATCATGTCACTCATATGGACTTCGGAAACAAGCAGGAGTGTCCATACTCATATCAAATAAAATAGATTTCAAGCCAAAGTTAATCAAAAGGGATAAAGAGGGACACTACATACTGCTTAAGGGAACCATACACCAACAAGACATAACAATCATAAATATATATGCCCCAAACAATGGTGCAGCTATGTTCATCAAACAAACTCTTCTCAAGTTCAAGAGTCTAATAGACCACCATACCATAATCATGGGAGACTTCAACACACCTCTCTCGCCACTGGACAGATCTTCCAAACAAAAGTTGAATAAGGAAACTATAGAACTCAATAACACTATTAATAACCTAGACCTAATTGACATATATAGAATATACCACCCAACATCAAGCAGTTACACTTTTTTCTCAGCAGCACATGGATCCTTCTCAAAAATAGATCATATATTATGTCACAGGGCAACTCTTAGACAATATAAAGGAGTAGAGATAATACCATGCATCCTATCTGATCATAATGGAATGAAACTGAAAATCAACGATAAAAGAAGGATGGAAAAAGCATACATCACTTGGAGAATGAACAATAGGTTACTGAATGATCAATGGGTTATAGAAGACATCAAGGAGGAAATTAAAATATTCTTAGAGATTAATGAAAACACAGACACAACGTATCGGAATCTATGGGACACATTGAAAGCAGTTCTAAGAGGAAAATTTATTGCTTGGAGTTCATTCCTTAAAAAAAGAAAAAAACCAACAAATAAATGATCTCATACTTCATCTCAAAATCCTAGAAAAAGAAGAGCAAAACAACAGCAAAAGAAGTAGAAGGCAAGAAATAATTAAAATCAGAGCTGAAATTAATGAAATCGAAACAAAAGAAACAATTGAAAAAATTGACAAAACTAAAAGTTGGTTCTTTGAAAAAATAAACAAAATCGACAGACCCTTAGCCATGCTAGCGAAGAGAAGAAGAGAGATAACTCAAATTACTAGCATATGGGATGAAAAAGGCAATATCACAACAGACACTTCAGAAATACAGAAGATAATCAAAAATTATTTTGAATCCTTATACTCCAATAAATTAGAAGATAGTGAAGGCATCGATAAATTTCTTAAGTCATATGATCTGTCCAGATTGAGTCAGGAGGATATAGACAACCTAAACAGACCAATATCAATCGAGGAAATAGAAGAAACCATCAAAAAAGACTACCAACTAAGAAAAGCCCAGGACCGGATGGGTATACAGCAGAATTTTACAAAACCTTTAAAGAGGAACTAATACCAATACTTTTCAAGCTACTTCAGGAAATAGAAAAAGAGGGAGAACTTCCAAATTCATTCTACGAGGCCAACATCACCCTGATACCTAAACCAGACAAAGACACTTCAAAGAAAGAAAACTTCAGACCAATATCTCTAATGAACCTAGATGCAAAAATCCTCAATAAAATTCTGGCGAATCGGATACAAAAACATATCAAAAAAATTGTGCACCATGATCAAGTAGGATTCATCCCTGGGATGCAAGGCTGGTTCAATATACGGAAATCAATAAATGTTATTCACCACATCAATAGACTTAAAAATAAGAACCATATGATCATCTCGATAGATGCGGACAAAGCATTCAACAAAGTACAGCATCCCTTTATGTTCAAAACTCTAGAAAAACTAGGGATAACAGGAACATACCTCAATATTGTAAAAGCAATCTATGCTAAGCCTCAGGCTAGCATCATTCTGAATGGAGAAAAACTGAAGGCATTCCCTCTAAAATCTGGAACAAGACAGGGATGCCCTTTTTCACCACTTCTGTTCAACATAGTTCTCGAAACGCTGGCCAGAGCAATTAGACAGACGAAATAAATTAAAGGCATAAAAATAGGAAAAGAAGAACTTAAATTATCACTATTTGCAGATGATATGATTCTATACCTAGCGGACCCAAAAGGGTCTACAAAGAAACTATTAGAGCTAATAAATGAATTCAGCAAAGTGGCAGGATATAAAATCAACACGCATAAATCAAAGGCATTCCTGTATATCAGCGACAAATCCTCTGAAATGGAAATGAGGACAACCACTCCATTCACAATATCTTCAAAAAAAATAAAATACTTGGGAATCAACCTAACAAAAGAGGTGAAAGACTTATACAATGAAAACTACAGAACCCTAAAGAGAGAAATAGAAGAAGATCTTAGAAGATGGAAAAATATACCCTGTTCATGGATAGGCAGAACTAACATCATCAAAATGTCGATATTACCAAAAGTTCTCTATAGGTTTAATGCAATGCCAATCAAAATCCCAACGGCATTTCTTGTAGAAATAGAGAAAGCAATCATGAAATTCATATGGAAAAATAAAAGACCCAGAATAGCAAAAACAATGCTAAGCAGGAAGTGTGAATCAGGCGGTATAGCCATACCAGACTTCAAACTATACTACAGAGCAATAGTAACAAAAACAGCATGGTACTGGTACCAAAACAGGCGGGTGGACCAATGGTACAGAATAGAGGACACAGAAACCAATCCACAAAACTACAACTATCTTATATTTGATAAAGGGGCTAAAAGCATGCAATGGAGGAAGGATAGCATCTTCAACAAATGGTGCTGAGAAAACTGGAAATCCATATGCAACAAAATGAAGCTGAACCCCTTTCTCTCACCATGCACAAAAGTAAATTCAAAATGGATCAAGGACCTAGATATCAAATCAGAGACTCTGCACCTGATAGAAGAAAAAGTTGGCTCCGATCTACACATTGTGGGGTCGGGCTCCAAATTCCTTAATAGGACGCCCATAGCACAAAAGTTAATAACTAGAATCAACAAATGGGACTTACTCAAACTAAAAAGTTTTTTCTCAGCTAAAGAAACAATAAGAGAGGTAAATAGAGAGCCTACATCCTGGGAACAAATCTTTACTCCTCACACTTCAGATAGAGCCCTAATATCCAGAGTATACAAAGAACTCCAAAAATTAGACAATAAGATAACAAACAACCCAATCAACAAATGGGCCAAGGACCTGAACAGACACTTCTCAGAGGAGGACATACAATCAATCAACAAGTACATGAAAAAATGCTCACCATCTCTAGCAGTCAGAGAAATGCAAATCAAAACCACCCTAAGATACCATCTCACTCCAGTAAGATTGGCAGCCATTACGAAGTCAAACAACAACAAGTGCTGGCGAGGATGTGGGGAAAAGGGTATACTTGTACATTGCTGGTGGGACTGCAAATTGGTGCGGCCAATTTGGAAAGCAGTATGGAGATTTCTTGGAAAGCTGGGAATGGAGCCACCATTTGACCCAGCTATTCCCCTTCTTGGTCTATTCCCTAAAGACCTAAAAAGAGCATGCTACAGGGACACTGCTACATCGATGTTCATAGCAGCTCAATTCACAATAGCAAGACTGTGGAACCAACCCAGATGCCCTTCAATAGACGAATGGATTAAAAAAATGTGGCATTTATACACAATGGAGTATTACTCTGCATTAAAAAATGACAAAATCATAGAATTTGCAGGGAAATGGATGGCACTAGAGCAGATTATGCTAAGTGAAGCTAGCCAATCCCTAAAAAACAAATGCCAAATGTCTTCTTTGATATAAGGAGAGTAACTAAGAACAGAGTAGGGACGAAGAGCATGAGAAGAAGATTAACATTAAACAGAGATGAGAGGTGGGAGGGAAAGGGAGAGAAAAGGGAAATTGCATGGAAATGGAAGGAGACCCTCAGGGTTATACAAAAGAACATACAAGAGGAAATGAGGGGAAAGGGAAAAATAATACAAGGGGGAGAAATGAAGGTCAGTAGAGGGGGTAGAGAGAGAAGAGTGGAGGGGAGGGGAGGGGAGGGGGGATAGTAGAGGATAGGAAAGGCAGCAGAACACAACAGACACTAGTATGGCAATATGTAAATCAATGGATGTGTAATTGATGTGATTCTGCAATCTGTATATGGGCTAAAAATGGGAGTTCATAACCCACTTGAAGCAAAGTGTGAAAGATGATATATCAAGAACTATGTAATGTTTTGAACAACCAACAATAAAAAAAAAAAAGATCAAGTAAACCAGCAAATAAGAATAAAAAGTCAAATTAAAATCACTTAAGCGCTGGGTTTGGTAGCACATGCCTGTAATCCCAGCCACTCAGGAAGCTGAGGTAGGAGGATCACCAGTTGTAGGCCAGCCTCAGCAACTTAGCAAGACCTTGTCTAAAAAACAATAAGAATAAAAATAAAAATAAAAAGGGCTGGGGGTGAGGCTCAGTGGTAGCAAGCCCCTGGGTCCAATCCCAGTACTATTAAAATAATCACTTAAGAGCAGTAGCAGTTTATAATTTAAATATACTATATTTAAAATATGTCATGGAACTATTCTTGAAAATACCCATCAAGATCAAGGATTTTGTTAAAAATTCTTTTGTTAAGAACCACCAGGGTGATAAATTTTGTTTTTTGAAATCTGTTTTAAAATAATCTAGTAGGCTGTTCATGGTGGTGCATGCCTGTAATCCTAGCAACTTGGGAGGCTGAGGCAGGAAGATCACAATTTCAAGGCCAGCCTCAGCAATTTAGCAAGGTCCTAAGCAACTTAGCAAGACCCTGTCTCAAAATAAAACATAAAAAGGGCTGGGAGTGTGGTTCAGTTGTTAAGTTCCCCTGGGTTCAATTCCTGGTACCAAATAAAATGAATAAAATAAAATAATCTAGTAGTATGTAGAATACAGGTAAAACAATATTGGTTATATATTAACTATTGAAACTGGGGTTCTACACTATTTTTCCATATTTTTATTAGTGTATTATAACTATACATAGTAGTGGGATTTGTTGTTACATATTCATACATGTATACAATACAACAATATAATATGGTACTCCCCCATCCATTGTTTTGTTTGAAATTTTCCATTATAAAAAGTAATAATAAATACTCAGAGAATCATATCACTGTATACTTTTTAAAAAAGACCCACGAGTTTCATCACAGGTAGCAAAGATGGATCTATACTTTGAAGTAAGCTGCTAAAAAAACCTGGGCCCTTGTAAGGAAAGCCATGAAGATAACTGAGATGTGAGATTAGCCAAATAAAACAGTAAACAAGCTATTAACCTCAAAGCTTCAAATCCCATGTACAGAAATTATGATATAGCGCTGCTGTTATCCATCTGACTTATGCTAATACTTTTACTATTCCCTAGGAATAGGGAAATTTTAATAATTTACTTTTTGGACATTTTGAACAGTCCAAGTTTCTTACCAAGAAATAAAAATAACTATTCAATGTTTTAAAAATAGACAAATACCAGACGCTGTCGGAATGAAACACATTGCCTTGGAAACCAGGAAGTTAGTAACTGAACAAACACAAAGGAAGAATTCTATTCTATTATTAGCAATACTTATAACTCAAAAAGGCAGGTGGGAGATTTTATTATATGGTACCCACGTCATAAATTGCTGAGAGTATTAAATGAGTTAATATAAGTGCTTAGAGCAGTTTTGGTACATACCAAATGTTATGTCTCAGCTACCATTATTGTTATCATTATTATTATGTGGTTGTGTGATTTGATTTGATTCGTCAAAATTCAACCAGAAATCCCAGGCTGTGCTTTCCTGATAGCCACTCACAATTTCCAAGGATTGGAAGGGGATGATTAGTTACAAGCAATTTCCTGAGACATTTAGTTACTTCCAAAGTACCAATTTTATTCCCTAATGGCCAACTGACTCCAAGCAGAAAAGTGTATATCTACAATCACCTTCCTCTGTTAGCAGAATTTTGGCAGAGATCTTACACCAAATAAAACAAGACAAATCTGTATGTACTTATGAGTGGATGGTGTATAGGGCAAACAACCAAAAGTCTAGATCATTCTCACCTCCACTAGCTTTAGTTGGGGCTTAAAAGGATAAGACTGCAAATCTGAAACTACTATATCTTTTTCTTTTTTCCCCCCACGACCTACAAAACAATTCTAAATTACTGAGGAACTGAAAAGAAAACTTTAGGGGGGTCTAATAACCCTGTTTTATGTTGCCAGGCATGGCCAAAAATGAAACAGTGATTCCGTTGAAGAGAAGGTATAGTTTCCAAAACAACGAGAGGAAAGAGAGTCTCTCCAACACAAAGTTCCCTGAACTCGTATGCAGACAGTACTCCCCCATGCTTCCCACGCCTAGTCTCTTGTGGCTAGATGTAGTGTTATAGGCAAACAAGTAGAAGAGCTGGGGTAGTGAAATTCATCTTCAGTTTATTTATTTCCAAGAAGTCCTTAGGTCCTTCTTATATAGCCATTCATGATGTCAGTAATAACTTTGAATTTTTTAAAATAATGAAAATAATAATTCACTAAATCACAAGTCAGTGATAGTCTGTGAACACATAGCAGCCAAAGAATATCAATGTTTAAGTCACATCAAAATGCCTCCAGATTGTGTTATGGAGTATAGCTGTGATATTGGAATTTCAAGTTTATCCTAGAATGAAATTGGTACTTTTTTTTTTTTTTTTTTGATACTGGGGACTGAACCCAGAGGGGATTTACCACTGAGCCACATCCCTAGTCCTTTTTATTTATTTTTATTTTGACACAGGGTTTCACTAAGTTGCTTAGGGCCTCACTTAGTTGCTGAGGCTGGCCTTGAACTTTTGATCCTCCTGCCTCAGCCTCCCAAGTCACTGGGATTACAGGTGTGCACCACCATGCCTGGCCTAAATGGTACATTTTTTTTTTTTGGCTGTGCTGACAAACATTTAAAATTAAGATAAGGAATGATTAAAAGTACCTGAAAAAAATTTCCATTTCAATTTTACAAATTAAGCAAAAACCTTTAAATATGAAGCCCCTTTTCTCATCTACAGAAAGAAGGGCCACATAAATTTTTTTTTTTTTTAAACTTGGATTAGTAAAGAAAACCTAGTGGCTGACAGTAACTTCAAAATGCTTGATTTTTTTTTTTGGGGGGGGTATTGGGGATTGAGCCCATGGATGCTCTACCACTGAGCTGCATCCCCAGTCCTTTTTAGTTCTTATTTTGAGGCAGGGTCTCACTCAATTGCAGAGGCTGGCCTTGAATTTGTGATTCACTTTCCTCGGCTTTCTTGGTTGCCAGGCTTATGGTATGTGCTACCGGACCCAGCACCAAACAAACTTTTCAGGATAATGTAATCTCAGTGGAAAAATTAAATGGTCATAAGACATTACCTTATATTTTCCTTTAATGATGCCTTCAAACAATCTTTCCTTCGTTCCGTAAAAAGGCAAACAACCACTGAGCAGGATGAAAAGGATCACGCCACACCCCCACACGTCCACGGGCTTTCCATAAGGCTCTCTTTTGACCACTTCTGGGGCCATAAAGTGAGGTGTCCCGACGCGCCCTACATTGAAAACAACAACAACATGAAGGAAAAAGATTTATATAAAATCAAGGCTTTCCATCTGAAAACCAAAAATAATAATAGCATGATCACAATCAGAATGAAAAGTCTGCCAAGAGAAATATCCTCTCATCACCTGTTCCCAGGAAATGAAGCTCACGATGGGGGTGGGAGTGGGGAGAATGTTTTCTCTAATCACCTCTTGAAAACACTGAGCCCAAGAGAGGCCCCTGGGAGTCCTTCTTGAATTCTGCATGCTACATAGTAGAAATTAATGTTATTTATTGATTCATGAAGAGATTTAAGTTTTTAATTTGGAGCAGAGGTAGGTGGAAGAGTCTACAGGCAGTCTATGCCTGCCCAGGAAAGAGTCCAAGAGACCTGCCTTGGGCAGAAGGCAGAGGCAGGGAGAGGAGAGCTCAGGAATGAAGAAAAAAACATCTGTGGCAAAAAGATTACTTTTGGGGCTGGGGATGTGGCTCAGTGGTAGAGCACTCCCCTAGCATAGGTGAGGCACTGGGTTCGATCCTCAGCACCACATAAAGATAAATAAATAAAGGTATTGTGTCCAACTACAACTAAAAAATATTTTTTAAAAAAGATTACTTTTGACTGCCAAATGGAAATTCCCCAATAAAACCTAATGCTGAGAACTTTTATTTGGAATATGAATTTCAATCTGCAATCCTGTTCATTTGATTGTAGCAATTAACAATGGTTAGTGGTACTTTGTTAGAACAGGAACTAGTCTTAGTTTCTTGCTAACATTAAGATTTTTCTTTTTAAGGGACACTTAACCACTGAACCACAATCCCAGCCCTCTTTTATATTTTATTTAGAGACAGGGTCTTGCTAAGTTGCTGAGGCTAGCTTTGAACTTGTGATCCTCCTGCCTCAGCCTCTGGAACCCCAGGGATTACAAGCACATGCCACTACTCCTGGCTCCCTAACATTAAGATTTGAAGAGAAATGATAGCAAATGTATGACACACATCGAAGCAAAACTAATGAAGTTCCTCCCATTAGCTCCTCTTTGACCTTCATCTTCTTCAATGAGTTTTCCTTTCTTTCCCCCTCTCTATCAAAAATTAGCTTTCTGGAAGGAATGTGATACCAGTTGTTTGCACATGAACAGCCATCTTTAACTCAGTATTCCAAAGGAAGTCTTTTCTTCTGTGAAATAAAAGGCTTGTACCCTGTAGTGAGATTACCATAGGATGGGGCACTGCCTTCTAGACTTGGCACTCATTCTAGATGTTTACAAGCCCACTCACCTTCCTCGGTCTGCCAGTCTCTGACTTATCATACTGAATCCAATATAATTTTTACTTTGAAATTTGCACCAGTACTTTATCTACAGCCCAGAACTGTGGTTCAGAGCTTTGAAAGAACTTAAGAAATCTTCTGGTCCAGCTGAAGCGCAAGGCCTGTTAGTGGTTATTGAACTCAGTTGGGACAGAGAAGGATAATACAGCTCTCAGCTTGCATACTGGGGATATTCCTTTGTTGAAGATCACTATGGGTCCCCTTCCTCCCCACAAAATAGAAGAGGTTATGCTTAGGGTTCAATTTGTGAAAATGTGCTCATTTAAAATGTATAACGGATAAGTGAAATCTACAAAGACCTGGCTACAGAAATATTTTTATTTCTGGATTATCCCATTTTGCTTCCTTGAGTAGCATAAATAAGCTAAAGCAATGAGAGTTAAGCCTCCTACTTCATTAGCATCCTGGACAGGGAGGGGCCACTGGATATGAGCCTTGTTTTGATGGACAGGAGCTGGCAGGAGCAAGGAGAAGCAGGGAAAGAGCCCAGGGTACCATTTGGTATACTGGTACCAGGACAACAGTCAGGTACCAGCTGAGGGTTCAGATGAGGCCCTGGAATTCAACTTGATTCCTGCTATTTCCCATACAAGAAAGGGTCAAGCAACTCAAAACTGGGACCTCATTCTGGGAATAATCAGAGCCACCATGGCCAGTCCCAACCATCCTGAGGAGGTTTTCTCCAAATAGCTGGATTGAAGGCTACCCAATTCTAGGGCCATTCTTGGGGAAGATGTTATGTGTCTTTGGGTTTAAGAATTTGCTCTTAGATGATCATGGGAACATTATGATGGAAAGAACATACAGAAACGTTTCTTTTATTTCAAGTACATTGGCAGAATGTGAAAAGGGCTGGAGTTAACCTTTATTATACACTACTTCCCCAAACTCCTTATTACTAATTTTCCTTCGTTGTGACCACTTGACTTTATGACTTAGACCACAAAATTCTAAGAACAGGAAACCAATTACCAAACCAAATTAAATGTCATTGTTGATGAAATACTTCAGATGTACATTTAAATGTTATACTTTGATAATATAATTAAACCTTCTACCTAGAATCTTGGGGTTCTAAATAGCTACATTTTCAATACTTTTGGATTGGAACCTTTATGTACAATTTCCTGACCTCTTTTACCTAGGATGTTGCAGAGTTGTCACTATGGATGTTAATTAAAGATCTCTACTGTAGAACAGAGAGCACCCTCAGAAACTTCAAAGGTTTGTAAAGGTTGATTTCATTGTTATTAAAAGGCTGCTGGGTTTACCAAGTTTTGAGGTTTGCTTACTGTATTTTTTTTTCTGTCAGGCTTTCATTATTTTTTCTCTTGCTATGATTACTCCAGTTCTAGCTTCTCCTAGTTTGTTGTGTATAATCTGCTATTAACAGGAAACTTACTAGCAATAAGATTCTTTTATTTAATAGCAATTTCTCGGGCGTTGCTAGGTCTCCGACACCATGGTAGGCACTGTGGAAACATAGGGGATAAGCCTTGGTTCTCCTACCCCTTACAAATCTGAGTCTTTGCTACAATTACAAGTCCCTGCATCAAGTGCAATGCGGAGATGATGGAGCCCAGATGATTCTGGTAATATGGAAAGGAAGGAATAGGACTATCTAACTCAGATGGTTTAAGATCAGCCCACTTTTAAAAGGAGACAATTGTTAGTGCAGACTTCAACAATAGTAGGAATTAACCAGATAGATAAAATGACAAAAGACATTCCAACGAGAGTAAATGGCTGGTGTAAATTAGGAACACAAATCTATACAACTTTATGAAAAATGGGAGTAGGTCAGCCTCAGAGAAGGTCTTTAGATGCTCAATTGAGAGGACCATGAATGGGTTTTAAGGGTAGGAACAGTTTTGCTGCTATTATAATTAGTTTCTAGGTTCCTAATTGCATTGTGGATATGTGAGTTCTCCAAACAGCTGAGTTTCAGATAGGGGAAGTGTAAATATATTTAAATAGATTTTTTTTTAAAAAAAATTTAGTTCTTAGTTGTAGTTGGACATAATACCTTTATTTATTTGTTTATTTTATGTGGTGCTGAGGATTGAACCCAGTACCACGCACATGCTGGGTGATCGCTCTACCGCTGAGCCACAACCCCAGCCCTCTTTAAATGGTTTTTACTTTATGGCACATATAAAGAAGAGGACCCCTTTCTATTTGGAAGACTCAGTGATCAAAGATTCCAAGTGACAGGAAAGTAACTCTTTGTTATATATAGTTTTTAGTTGTAGATGGACACAATTTCTTTATTTTTATTTATTTATTTTTATGGGGTGTGAAGGATTGAACACAATGCTTCACGCACGAGAGGCAAGTGCTCTATCACTGAGCTATACCCCTAGCCCAGGAAAGTAACTTTTGATTTCAAAGTTGATAAATACTAGCAAAATTTCAAAAGCACCTAAAACCACAAGAAAGATTCTTCTGTGAGAAATCTTTTATCCCTTATCTACTCATATTGTATTTTTAAAAGTATTATAATGCAGCTGTGGATGTAGCTCCATGGTAGAGCACTTGCCTAGCATGCATAAGGCCTTGGGTTTGATCCCCAGCACTGCAAAAAGAAAAATATATATTGTAATGTTTACAATAGTCATTTCAAGTAAATCTATGTTAAGAAATAACAATATTTAGGCCGGGCGCAGTGGCGCACACCTGTAATCCCAGCAGCTCGGGAGGCAGAGGCAGGAGGATCACGAGTTCAAAGCCAGCCTCAGCAATTTAGCGAGGTGCTAAGCAACTCAGTGAGACCCTGTCTCTGATAAAATACAAAATAGGGTTAGAGATGTGGCTCAATGGTCAAGTGCCCCTGAGTTCAATCCGTGGTACCCCACCAAAAAAGAAATAACAATATTTTGACTGTCATAAAGTATTTTAATTTTAGAGCATAGAAAATAATAAAAGTTGAATAACTGGCACTCTGGGAATTCAAAATTAGATTTCAAAATACAATTTAGGGAAAAGCTTCATGGACTTTAGAATTACCATGGAGAAAATATCCAGGTAAATCTAATGAATCTACTTTTCCTGTTCAATGAAGATGAACAATAAAATATGGAGCCCATGACATTCTGAATAGTAACAAGATGAAGATTTAGAGTGCTTGCCTAGCATGCATGAGGCACTGGGTTCCAACCCCCATACCACATAAAAATAAACAAATGAAGTAAAGGTATTGTATTCATCTACAACTAAAAATAAAATAAAATAAAGATTTAGAGCAACAGAAACAAAATCATTATAAATGGACAATATATAACATATAAAAGGAACTCAATTCATTTTATTTTATCTCATTTCATTAACCTTGGGGAAGTAATCATCAAATTATTTCTTATCATTGTGCTATATATATATTTTTTTGTATCGGGGTTGAACCCAGGGGCACTTAACCACTGAGCCACATCCCCAGTCCTTTTTATAGTTTATTTTGAGATGGGCCTTGCTAAGTTGCTTAGGACCTCACTAAGTTGCTGACACTGGCTTTGAACTTGCTATCCTCCTGCCTCAGCCTCTTGAGTCAATGAGATTACAGGCGTGCACAACCATGCCCAGCTCATTGTGCTATCTTATCACAGGGGTGATCTGTACATATACCACATTTTAGAGAGTTGGTTTACCAGCAATATTTGTTTAAAAAAGTAACTTAGGATTTTTAGTTGATTGCAAGATCAGTATGAGCCAGTAGTGTTATGTGGTTGTCCAAACCGCTAATGAAATTTAAGGAGCCTGATGGAAAGGTAAGACCCAGAACAAAAAGAAGTGCTAGTCCAATGCCTCTGTGCATGTGGGACTGACTAAATCTGTATTTAGGGTATTCAGTTCTGGCCCTATTCTTTATGCACAGTGAGGAGATTTGAAACCAGTTTATATAAGGCATGGCTCCATTAATCTAGGGAAGTAAACTGGATAATACTTAGGGGGACATGGTAGCTGTCTTTAAGTATCTGAATGGCTATGATATGGAAGGAGGAAAATTACTCAGAGTGACTTTAAAAGTTAGAATTTGGACCCAATGTGTGGAAGTCACAGAAAGACAGATTTCTTTTTAATACAAGGACAATTTTTTTAAGTTTCCTTTTTTTAAAATTTACATGACAGCAGAGTGCATTACAATTCTTATAACACATATAGAGCGCAAGTTTTCATATCTCTGGTTGTATATAGTATATTCACACCAATTCGTGTCTTCATACATGTACTTTGGATAATAATGATCATTGCATTCCACCATCATTAATAATTCCATGCCCCCTCCCTTCCCCTTCAACCCCTCTGCCCTATCTAGAGTTCATCTATTCCTCCTATGTTCCCACTCCCTATCCCACTATGAATCAGCCTCCTTATATCAAAGAAAACATCTAGCATTCGGTTTTTTTTTTCCTTCTCCAGTGCCATCCATTTACCTGCAAATGCCATGATTTTATTCTCTTTTACTGCTGAGTAATATTTCATTGTGTATATATGCCACATTTTTTTAAATCCATTCATCTATTAAAAGGTATCTAGGTTGGTTCCACAGTTTAGCTATTGTGAATTGTGCTGCTACAAACATTGATGTAGCTGTGTCCCTGTAGTATGCTGTTTTTAAGTCCTTTGGGTATAAGCTGAGGAGAGGGATAGCTGGGTCAAATGGTGGTTCCATTCCCAATTTTCCAAGAAATCTCCATACTGCTTTCCCTATTGGCTGCATCAATTTGCAGTCCCACCAGCAATGTATGAGTGTGCCTTTTCCCCCACATCCTCGCCAACACTTATTGTTGTTTGTATGTATAATAGCTGCCATTCTGACTGGAGTGAGATGATATCTTAGAGTAGTTTTGATTTGCATTTCTTTAATTGCTAGTGATGATGAACATTTTTTTTCATGTATTTGTTGATTGATTGTACATCATCTTCTGAGAAGTGTCTCTTCAGGTCTACAAGAACAAACTTTTAATACTTAAGGAGTTTTCCAAAAATGAACTGTCCTGGGGCGTAATGAATTCTTTGCCTTTGGAGGAATTAAACCAGAATTCAACCTTTTTTGGGGGTACTATTATGGGAGAATTCCATCATCAGTTATAAGTCTAGAGAAGTTAAAGCTCCCTGCAAACCTGGGGTTCAATGAGTCTGATTAAACTGTGCTCTACTGCCTGACCTTTTCGTCAGTCTTCTAGTCATTGACAGAAAGTTTTAAATTGGCAGGGGGAAAGCAGCATTATTTGAAACTATACTCAATTTTTAGTTTTTCATGTTAATGGAAAGGATTAGCTGGAAAAGAATGCAAAGCTAGAGGAAAACTTATATATAATTTAATTTTAGAAGTTAAGGTGGTAAAAAATGATTTAAGGAATACAACTATAATCTATGGCTCATTTTTAAGAAGATGGTCTAAGTTATCACTGTTTGATGATTTAGCTAAAACCAATTAAGTTGCATGAAATATCCTGTATAATGGATTATTATTATTTTTTAAAAAGTATTTATTTTTTAGTTGTAGGTGGGCACAATATCTTTATTTTATTTTTATGTGGTGCTGAGGATCAAACCCAGTGCCTCAGGCATGCTAGGTGAATGCTCTACCTCTGAGCCACAACCCGAGCCCCAGATTATTATTTTGATATTTGTTATTTGTCAGGTACTTGAATTTAACATCAGCAGTCTTAAAGGACGATTGTTTAAAAAGTTCTGTTGAGCTTTTGCGTTTTCCTTTTTGAGAAACCTGGCAGTACTTTCAGATGGATAAGAGAAAGCCCTGACTAAAAGACTGATTGTGCTGGGTGTGGTGTCCCATGCCTGTAATCCCAGTGGCTCAGGAGGCTAAGGCAGGAGGATTGCAAGTTCAAAGCCAGCCTCAGCCACTTAGCAAGGCCCTAAGAACTCAGTGAGATCTTGTCTCTAATAAAAAATATACATACAAAAAAAGGGCTGGGGATGTGGCTCAGTGGTTAAGTGCTTGTGAGTTCAAAAAAGACTGGTTGTGTATAGAAAGGAGAACTATGCAATCTGCAATACTATGAAATAAAACTGAAAACAAGTAGCATTCTGAGTTGGAGTCTATTGAAAGGAATAATAAAAAACCCCAAATACTTGAATCTAAAATTAGCATACACCTATGTATACTTTCTTTTTAAACTTTTTTCCTTTTTATTCCCAACTTAAAATTGAGATTTTTAAAATGATGCTTCACTTTGGTTAATAATAAAATCATGGGCTGGGGTTGTGGCTTAATGGCAGAGCGCTTGCCTAGCATGTGTGAGGCACTGGGTTCAAGTCTCATCACTACATAAAATAAATAAATAAAGGTATCGGTATTGTGTCCATCTACAACTAAAAAAAAAAAAAATAATAAAATCAGTCTGCATTCACATTTGCTTGCTGTCCATAAACATATAGGTTGATGGCCTGAGCAGGATTCTTTGATGAACCAAAAAAGGAAAACACTATGAAATTAAAAATTAAACATAAATGTAAACCTAACCCACATGTTCTAGATTTGACTTTGGCCAGTACAACTTTTTTTAAAAAAATATTTTTAGTTATCAATGGACCTTTATTTTATTTATGTATATGTGGTGCTGAGGATCAAACCCAGTGCTTCACACATGCTAGGCAAGTGCTCTACCACTGAGCCACAACCCCAGCCCTGGCCAGTTCAGCTTTAAAAGCATCTATGGCCTCAATTATCATCTCCTTTGAAAAGTGTTTTTCTCTCTCTTCCTCCCTTCCTTCCTCCCTCCTCTTCCTTCTTCTTCTTTTTTGGAGCTGGGGATCAAACCCACCATCATGTGCATGCTAAGAACACACTCTACCACTGAAGTACCCTCACAGCCCCAGTCTATTCTTAAGGGACTAAAAGTCTGTTATGACTACTAAGGTATTAAATTCAAAACTACCTAATGGTGCTTTTGCAGGGGTGGAGTAGGGTGGAGTGGGGTATGAAACACTGAGGTTGGGCTAGTATTTAGTTTGAAAGTTTTAAACCGAACTAAAAGTGACCAGGTTTTGAAGGAAAAAAATATTAAATGTGGTCTTACCTCCAGCTACAAGTCCAGACTCTCCTAATTGAATAGCTACCCCAAAGCCCCCAAGTTTAACAGGTGCTGAGTTTTCTTTTGAGGCAAGGAGAACACAGTGGGGCTGAAAAGAAAAAGAGACACACAGAAAACAAACCCAGAGATAAGGATTAGTTGAAGACAAACAATTCAATTCACTCAAAACAGAATAAAATAATAATATAGTAACACTTATAAAATTCCTGAATTATTTCAGATACTTGAATTATTTGTCCTATTGCCAATTCTGGCTGACTTCTCCAAAGACTTACCTGTTTTGCCAATCATTTTTAGGAATTATTTGCTTCCAAGATTAGGGTATGGTGCTAAGAATTACTCAGAAAGTACGGATATTCAAGAAATACAGATAACATTTTCTGCCCTTTTATGTGATACTATCTGTCTTTGGTAGTCTAGATGTGTTTCAGGAAACAGATGTGTTACACTTGTGGCCAAAATGTTTCTTATAACCTCTGACTTTACCTAACCTTGTAACCTCTACTTTATACCTTGGCCTTCACCACTAAGGGCCTTCTTTGTCCAATGCTGATTAGTCCTCCTTTGTCCACGCTCTCCTATTCTCTTTCTTTTCTTCCTTCATTCCACTTCTGAGTAAGAGGAGTACCAAACAGATGTTCGCATTTAATGACTTTAATTGAGCTGTGTTCCTTGGGGATGCACTACCTGATCTAGGAATGTCTTTCTGTGGGAGCGGGAAGTGAAGAAGGAGATCACTTGGCCAATCTCTGGTCCAGAGCAAGAAATCCTCCCCAAAGAGTAGCCTGCTTGACCAGGGCCTCCTAGATATCATATGCTTTGCAGTAACAATGACAATTTCTTTGTAGGACCTTCTCAACTATATCTGTCTCTTTATGGAAGCTTATTAGAGCTGGTATCAGGAGAGAATTTAATTGTGGGGACATTTGTTTCTGCTACTGTGTTCCCTAATATGCTTATCACTACATTGACCTGCTATCAAAATATAGGTTAGTAAAAATAATGAACCTTGTTGTACTGAAATACAAAGTATTTCACTCTCTCCTATACTTTCTCATTCATAAATGGTACAGTTTTAGCTGAGATGATAGTGTTTAAAAGACTGTGCAATAAAATCGAACTGGTATACTCAGATGTTTGAGGATGATACACAGATGTGGAAGGGATCCTCATTTGGCCCAATGAGAGCATCAGGATTCTACTTTGGAAGTTAACTCTTGCTGTCCAAAGAAGTCTTTACAAAGAGTCTAGCACAAAGATGAACCCTCAAATATAAGTGTGTACGAATGTGTGAGAGCAAGAGAAAGAATTAGAGGGAAAGCAAGCAAATGAAGAGTGAGAAAATAGCATGACAAAGCAGTGAGAAGGTTCGATAAGAGAGGGAGAAAACCTCTACAGAAATCAACCATGACGACCACTCTCACTAAGAACTTTCAGTTGGTTTGAGGAGATTGATGACAATATGCTAAATGAGAAAGCAAGAGCCTTAGTATGATTCTAGTGTGGGGCACAGCACATGGGTAAGACTAGGAAAGGGTGGGCATGGTGCAGGAGAATAAAATACAACCTAGACTTAAGCCAAGTCTCCTGGTCATGCCTATGAGAGAGTTTTTTTGTTTTTTGTTTTTTTAAATCACCTTCTTAGGAAGGAGAAGTAGAAGCTTAAATTAGAAGCCTCTAGTACATACTCTTCATAGTTTGTTGACTCTGTATATGCTAAAGTTAATGTTATACTGTAATCCATGTAATTCTCATCATGTAAGGATTCAGTCACAATAAATCCTGAAGTGAGATGAGTCATAAAGTTTGAGCTTAAGATAGAAAATCAAGAAACTCATTGGTAAAAATTAATAGAATGTAGACAGGTGCAGTGGCGCATGCCTGTAATACCAGTGACTTGGGAGGCTGAGGCTGGAGGATCACAAATTCAAAGCCAGCCTTGGCAACTTAGTGAGACACTTAGCAACTCAGTGAGACCCTGTCTCTAAATAAAATATAAAAAAGGGCTGGGGATGTTGCTCAGTGGTTAAGCACCCCTGGGTTCAAGCTCCATACTACCCCCCCTCCAAAATCAATAGAATGTAAAGCCAGGTAGCATGAAGTGTTATGAGGTAAAATTAAGCCGGTGAGGAAGTGTTACAGGTTTGGGGATTAATAGGCTGCCAGTTATTTTGGGGGAGGGATGTCAGAGAAGGCCTCTTTAAAGAGGTACTATCTCAACAGAGACCAGAATGAAGTGAGAGAGCAAGTCTTGGAGAAGGTGCAGAAGATAGTCAATAGGAAGGTCCAGGGGGCTGGGAGGGTTGGTATGTTTGGAGAATAGGAAGGAAGGAAATGTGTGAAAAAGAAAGAGGTAGGAAATGTGGTCTGAGAGATGATCAAAGGCTCTGTCATCTAGGGTCTTGAAGCCATAATCAAAATTCTGGATTTTATGCTGAGCGAGATGGGAAACCACTAGAGATCTGAGCAGGGGTTTGTAAAGGAGCATTCTGCCTGCCCTGAGGAGGAGTGCTTGTAGGAGCCAAGAGCAGAAGAAAGGAGACCAGTTAGGAGGCCACTGCCATTGACCAGGCCAGAGAAGATGGTGATGTGGAGTCAAGTGACAGAAGTAGAGGTGATAAGTGGTCAAATTCAGTTTATGTTCAGAAGGTAAAGCCGACAGGAATTGCTGCTGGATGTGGGTGTGAAAGAAAGAGACAAGTCGAGTGTGACAGGTGGGTTTTTGTTCTAAGCAACAGAGTGAAAATGAAGATACCATTTGTTGAAATGGGCAATCCTGAGGGAGGAGTGTGTAAGGGGAATGAAGAACATGCTCAATACACATTGAGCATGGGATCATATGAGATGGGGGGTGGAGGGGAGGCTGGGGTTAGCAATGAAAATTTGGGAATCCCCAGCATGTTCAGGGTTATTTATAGCCAAGACAATGATAATAAATTAAGTCTAAGGGAATGACAACTGATAGGGAAGAGGTTGGGGAACTGAGCCCTGGTGTGTACTTATATTTGAGAGCAAGAAAATAAGAATGTTCTAGCAAGACATTGCTAAGAGAACGACCAGAGACTGAAGCAGGAGGAAAATCAGAATTTGGTGTCCTGAAGCTAAATGAAGAAGCTCTTTTGAGAAGGAATGATTAATAGTGATCGATGTCACTAAGGCCATTTAAGTTGAGAACTGAGAACAGATGATTAGATTTGGCAACTTGGAAGTCACTGGTGATCATGATAAGAGTGTCATTAGTGGCATGATGGAGACAAATATCTCCATTGAACCAGGTTCAGGAGAGAATGATGTGGGGAGACTAAGTATAGACACTTTTCCAAAGTTTTGCTGTATTAGGAATGGAGAAATGGGATGTAACTAGAAGAGAATGTGAAGCTGTGGAAGTTTCTTTCTTTTCTTTTTAAAATTTTTTTTAACATTTACAAGTGGAGGAAAATAGATTAATAAAACTCCAGGTGTCATCACCTAGCTTTGACAATTACTGCCATTCTGCCATTCTTGAATGGCCTATCCCCTAACCATCTATTTATTTATTTTGCACAAGTACTTAAAAAAACAAATCACCTCATTTCATCTTATAATTCAGCATTTTAACAGAGAATTTAAAAATCACCATGGTATCATTATTGCATTGAATAAAATAAGCAGTATTTTAAAAATGTCATCTAATACCCCCACATTGCATTTCTCTCAACTATCTCAAAAACGTTTATTTTTTTTATTGTGAGTTGGTTCAAAATGGGATCCAAGGTCTTTAGATGTCTGTATTAGAGATCCTGCTATTTGTGTCTATTGTTTAAGTGTTCATGCCATTGACTTAAGATACTAGGTGATTTCCCCCATGGAATCCCCCACAATCTGTATTTGGTTAATGGCGCCCACATGATGTCATTTAATATGTTCCTTGCCCTCTTGCATTTCCTGTCTATTGGTAGCTAGATCTAGAATTTTCATTATATTCAGATTCAATTTTAGTTTTATGCCCTGATACTTCACATGTGGGGCAACTATTGCATTGCCTCAGGAAGGATATAAATGTCTGATGCCCTACTTTTTAGTGATAGGATTCAGTGGCAGGATCAGGTTATTGTCTGCCCAATCCATCATGGTTTCATGCTCCATCAATTTTTCACTCAATAATGTTGGCAGCCATTGATGCCTAGATCTGTAATCTGGGGTTCCAAAATGGAGGTTTTCCTCACCATTTTTTTGTAAGAACTATTAAAGATAGAGAAAATGAAAAGAATGCTATAGTAAATAGCCACTTACTCACCACCTAGATTCTCCAATTGACATTTTTTATATTTGTTTTTATCAACTATCTATGTATGTCTAACCTATCATCAATTCATCTACTGCTGGGCATGGTAGAGCACACCTGTAATCCCAGTGGCTCTAGAGGCTGAGGCAGGAGGATCAAGAGTTCAAAGCTAGCCTCAGAAATTTAGCGAGGCCCTAAGCAACTCAGTGAGATCCTGTTTCTAAATAAAATATACAAAAGGGCTGGGATATGGCTTAGTGGTTGAGTGACGCTGGGTTCAATCCCTGGAACCCCCCCCCAAAAAAAATTCCATCTTAATTTTTATTACACCTCAGCCATACATGTTGTTAGAATGTAATATGTGTTAAAATTGCTTAAGGTATGGGCTGGGGTTGTGGTTCAGTGGTACAGGACTCACCTAGCATGGGTGAGGCACTGGGTTCAATTCTCAGCACCACATAAAAATGAATGAATAAAATAAAGGTACTAGTATGGCAACATGTAAATCAATGGATGTGTAACTGATATGATTCTGCAATCTGTATACGGGGTAAAAATGGGAGTTCATAACCCACTTGAATCAAAGTGTGAATCATGATATGTCAATAACTATGTAATGTTTTGAACAACCAACAATAAAAAATTAAAAAAAACAATAATACATAAATCAATTGTTTCACACCAAATCTTTATGATATAACTTATTTGTAATCTAGAATTTTGTTCAGTCAACAGAACAGAATTATTTCATGATATGTTAAAACTATGGTTCAGGGAACATATGTAACAGTGTAGATATCACAGATTCTGTCGAATAGCTGCCAAGGTGTAACCTGGGGAAAGGTATTTTTACCCTGCTGAGCTTTGGTTTTTCAATATATGACTAAGGCTGTCTACCTCAAGCAGCCACTGGTGAATTAAGTAGATTAATGAACTTTAAGGACTTGGTAAGGTGCTTGACAAACAGTGAGCATTATTAGAATTGATACAGCAAAATTCTAATCCACATAGATAATTAGAACAATTCATAGTAGTTTGTTAAATTTCGTCTGAAGCCTATGTTCTTACAAATTCACCTTTCAAGCTCACTGTGCCAGACCTTACTGCCATTCTGTATTTTCTGCTCATTCATTTCATTGTAATTTCCACTGGATTATAAATTTCAGTGGGGTAGATACTGTGTTCCTCTTATTTGATTATAGCTTCAACACCTGTAATAATATCTGACATATAACAGTTAAAAATAATAACCATTAAATAAATGAGAGCTAGATGACATATAATAATATTCTTGAAGAAATTTTAGTTACTACTATCTTCGGTAGTGTTGAACTGACCTTCAAGTATCTCAGCTTTTAAAATATTTCTATTATCGTCAGATACTGTAATTAATAGCAAATGCTACTAAAAGTATGTTTTTTAACCTTTATGGAAGTAAAATATAATAACACTATATTCTTTAATGGAATTTTTTACCTCTTTGCACAATAAACCAGAGTTTAAAAAAAAATAAAGGTATTATGTCCATCTACAACTAAAAAAATTGCTTAAGGTAGAATTTACATACCACAAAATGCACCATCCTTAGTAGAGTTTTGAAGAATGGCATACGTCTGTGTAATCCAAATGCTTATTGAGATATTATCATTATCCCAGAAATCTTCCTTATTCCCTTCCTATTTGATTTCTGCTGTCACCCCCCACACAGTGCAAACCGCTAATCTGATATTTTTTCACCATAGATTTGTTCTGCCTATTTTAGAACTTCATATATATGAAATCATGATATGCACTCTTTTATGTAAGACTTTATTTCCATCAGTATGTTTCTGAGATTCATCCATTCCATTGTGATTAGTAATTCATTTTTTAAATGCTAAGTATGAAAATACCAGTTTGTACAATCTCCTGTGGATGGGCATTTGGGCTGTTTCTTGTATTGTTTTGTTTCTGATATTATGAATAAAGATGCTATGAAGTATTTCCAGAATAGCAAGTTGTTTTCTTTTTTAAATATGTATTTTTTAGTTGTAGTTGTACACAATATCTTTAATTTTTTTTATGTGGTACTGAGGATCGAACCCAGGGCCTCGCACTTGCTAGGTGAGTGTTCTACCGCTGAGCCACAATCCCAGCCCCAGCAAGTTGTTTTCTAGGCAACCTTCAAAAGTGACCAATGAAGATGTTATTTGGTATTGTTATGAACTTATAGTTTTCTATATTTGATATATTTTAATCAGTTGTTGCCCTTTTTCATTTTGATGTTTAAATTGTCCTGTGTTTAGGCAGTGGGAACCCCTTTAAGTCAGTTTTCTCCTATTTCCTTTCTTAAGATTCTAGGAGTTTGTTAACTTATTTGCTTTCAGGACAAAAATGATGTCCCAGGCATCATCCTGTTCATTTCTTGTCCCAGAATCAGCCATTTCTCCAAGCAGTCCCATTTCTTTTTACTGGGAAAAGGGTTTTAAAACCATAATGTGGGTACTAGACATATTATTACTACTGAGTTATCATTGCTTTGAGCTTTCAGTGGACAGAGCTACAAATTATGTATTTTTTAAGAAGGAGAAAAATAAATTACAAATTTATACTGATGTTATTCCTACTCAATTACAGGGTTTTTACTTCTTTGACTTGGCAAGTCATCCTGGTACCTAATGGTATTAACACAGTTACTCATTTGCTTTGTCCTTCAGCGTGTGTATCAAGTTTTAAAATAATAATATCTGAGCCGGGTGAGGTGGTGCACACCTGTGATCCCAGTGGCTCAGGAGGCTGAGACAGGAGATCACAAGTTGGAGGCCAGCCTCAGCAAAAGTGAGGTGCTAAGCAGCTCAGTGAATCCCTGCCTCTAAATAAAATGCAAAATAGGGCTGGGGATGTGGCTCAGTGGTCAAATGCCCCTGAGTTCAATTCCTGTCACTCCCCCAAATAAAATAAACTAACAGTATCTATATCACCAATAACAAAACCACTATATTCTGTTTACGATTTCTTTGTGGTTCCTTTGGTTCTTAAGATATATTCTATGAGATAAGCCTAGTCAAAATAGTGTCTTACTACTGAGTAAAGAAAGAATCCATGAGTCTATGAAGATATAAATATGTAAGGAAATAAATGCATGAGGGAGAAGGAAAAGCTTTTCTTTAAGTAGAAAACCAATTAAATGTAGAAGAAATGCTGGAATTAGAAAATCATCATTTGGCAGTTTTCATCATCCTAACTGATTCAGGCAAGAATCATAAAGGATGCTGAGTAGTGGGTGAAAGTTTGACAAATGAGGATATTTACATAATTCCAGAGAATTTCCCATGATACTTATTAATTACAGAAGATAAAATAGTAATTTTACAGGGGAGAAATCTGGCAGAAACTAGCATAGTTAATCCTGCTAGTACTGGGACTGGTGGATAGTGTAAACTTACTGATAGGTTTTGCTGAGAAGAACTGAGTAACATTGCTGTAATGTTCCTGCCAAACCAGATCTCATCATGAGGAAACTGCACCTACCCAAACTGAGAGGCATTCTAGAAAGTAACTGGCTAATATGCTTCAAATGTAATTCTGGATTAAAGACATTAAGTGGCTGGGCACCACTTGTAAGCAGCTCAGGAGGCTGAGGCAGGAGGTTTGTAAATTTGAGGCCAGCCTCAGCAATTTAGTGAGGCCTTAAGCAACTTAGTGAGACCCTGTCTCTAAATAAAAATTAAAAAAGGGCTGGGGATGTGGCTCAATGGTAAAGTGCCTCTAAGTTCAATCTCCAGAATGGGGCGGGGAGGAAAAGGTGTTAAGTGAAAGTAAAGAAATACAATAGCTAAATGCAGTATGTGATCTTGTTTTTATTTTGCTACAAAGGACATTATTAGGGCAATTGATGAAGTTGGAACAAGTTCTGTAGATTACATAATAGTAGTCTTTCAACGTAAATTCCCTAATTTTGATTATTATACATTAGCCATATAAAAGAATTTTTTTTCCAGGAAATACAGACAGGTGAGTAAAGAATGAGAGATTGAGAAAGATAAAAAATGCAGAAAAATGTTAACATGGGGTTAACATCTTAGTGGAAGATATCTAGAATTCTTCCTACTGTTCTTGTAACTTTTTTGTAAATCTAAAATTATGTATGAAAAACCCCATCCTATTTTAAAGCCACTTAAAAGAATTCTCCTTGTGGTTATGCTTTCACTTTGTGATGTAGTGAGGTTCATTTGTTTTAATCATATTTGGGCTTAATTTGGTGTTTTAATTCTATAAAACATGTCTATGGTTCTTTATTAACTTTTGGCTTATCCTTCAATGATAGGATGTCCAAATAAGGAATATTTTTAAGTAAGAAAATACATAGAATACTTAAATAATTTCATGAATATATCCTGGAGATAAAAGGGAAATTCTCTTCTGAATGCTTCTATTTTCTAAGTGAAATAAGAAGCAGTCTGGTAGGTATAGGGAAGGAGAGGGGGTTGCCTGCAGTCTGAAAAGAGTGAAGGTGTGAAAAAGGATTTTTGAAGAATAGAGAATGAATTGACTAAGAAAGTGGCTCTGAAACTTTAGCATCTGAATCACAGATTGCTGGGCCTCATTCCTAGAATTCCTGGCTTCATGGGTCTGGGATGAGGTCAAGAGTATGCATTCCCAATAAGGTCTTTTTTTCTTTTTTTTAATTTGTTCTTTTTAGATATACATGGCAATAGAGTGTACTTTGACTTATCATACGTACATGGAGTATAACTTCCCATTCTTGTGGTTGTGCATGATGTGGAGTTTCACTGGTTGTGTATTCATATATGAACATAGGAAATTCCTGTCCAATTCATTCTACTGTCTTTCCCATTTCCATCCCCCTCCCTTCCCTTCATTCCCTTTGTCTAATCCAATTAACTTCTATTCTTCCCTCCCCCTTATTGTAAATTAGCATCACATATCAGAAAGAACATTTGGCCTTTGGCTTTTTGGGATTACCTTGGTTCACTTAGCATGATAGTCTCCAGCTCTACCCATTTACTGGGAAATGCCATAATTTCATTCTTATTTATGGCTGAGTAATATTCCATTGTGTATATATACCACATTTTCCTTATCCATTCATCTGTTGAAGGATACGTAGGCCCAACAAGCTCTTGATGCTTCCAGACTAGCTACTGGTCTGGGAGCCATACTTTTAGAACCACTGGACCAAGAAAATACACCAGGATTGCTGGCAGCACAGGAGCCCACTTAAAGTTTGTGGTCATGAATTTGGAGGGAGTCCAACCAGCATGATTATGTGTTTGTACCCAAAAGTCCTCATTTTATCTGGTAATTTTCAGGCCTGGAGGAGGTGGCAAGCTGAATTTCACCAGGGTTGGGATTTAGATAAAGAGAGGATGGGGACATTAGTAACTGAAGTCACTAAATAAGCATATACACTTATTTCTTCTTTTCTTTCTTCACATGAATAAAAAGCTTACAATACCAACAAAAGAGAGCCGGGAAGGATGGAGAAGAGGATATACAGGAATAAGCTAAAAACACAAAGTACAAAGTTCAAAATGAACAGCAGAAAGGTCATATAAAGAATTAGAAAAAGATTTATACTCAAATAGCATGTTAGCTTTGCTGATCAATGTTGAGAAAATATGAGAAAACTAAAGATTTAAAAAGCAATTAGTATTTTGAAAAGGGATGGCTTAGGTATGATAAAAATAGGGCAATATAGAAAAAATATTTATGCTAGATTTTATAGACAGAATTCTAATAAGTAAACACCTATTTTTGCCATTGAAAAATCTTGCCAGGATCTTGAAGAGATATTTGCACACCCATGTCCATTACAGCCTTTCTTTTTTACAATTGCCAAGAGGTAGAAGCAGCCACATATCCACTGACAGATGAATGGATAAGGGAAATGAGATATATCCATACAGTGAAATATTATAAAGTCTAATTAAGGAAATTCTGTCCCATGGTATAACCTGGATGAACCTACGCTAAGTAAAATAAACTCATCACAAAAGGTCAAATACTATATGATTCCACTCCTGTGAAGTATCTGGAACAGTCAAAATCATAGAAATATAAAGTAGAATCATGGCTACCAAAAGGGTGGGGGAGGGGAGAGGGGAAATCAATGTTTACTGGCTATAGTTTCAGGTTTGCAAGATGAACAATTTCTAGTGATTTGTCTCACAATAATATCAATATACTTAAAATTCCCGAACTACCCACTTAAAAATGATTAAGATGGTAAATTCAATGTTGTGTGTACTTTACCAACATAAGAAAAAAGTATTGCCAGACCTATACAGTATTCATCTTCCTTCTCAGTGGTTCAAAGAGGAAGTAAGAGCTACAAAATATTTTCATTCTAGCAATTTAAAAACATTGTTCCATGTATTATATTTATAACCAACTAAAAGCTCTGGAGAATATGATGTTCAGAAGAGCGTACCCAGAAATAATTAGAATGTTAGCTAAAGCTCAATGCATTAAATATGATTTAGTTAAACCAAACTGCAGGATAACAATTATGAGGATAAAAGTCAACTCCTCATTCCAAATGACAAAAAAAAAAAGGGAAATGACACTGAACTGCAGGGCCAGCAGTTACACAGATGAACAGATAGTGGTTAAATGCTGGACTAGGACCAAAACAAAGACTGCAGAATCCCATCATTATTTTATTTTAAAACATAAGAAATTGTTTTAATTTACTTGGGTGAGTTTATTGGTATGCTAGACAGGAAAGACTAGCATCCCAAATCTCATCTTGTCCTAACATCATAAAATTGTTTTAGAAAATAAATCCAAGGTCTTAAAGGAATACATGAAAATATACTAAAATAATATACAGATTAAAGAAAAAAAATTAAAGAAAAATGTAATAGTAATATTAGTAAAATTCAGTATAGGAAGGCTATTCTATGTGAATACTGATTTCTAAAATGAATCCAGAAAGAAACAGAAATTCAACACTGGTGCTTTAAAAGTCCATGATGATAGCATATTATGTATCATTTCTTAGGAAATTCAGAAAATACTTAGATCTTCTTATACTTTATAGAACTTTCATTTTATTCTAGGAGTGAGGGAAACTTTCTCCAATTTTCAAGTTGGAAGGTCTTCGTGAAGAAGAGATCATTTCCTAGAGTTAAATGTGGACTGAACTTGAAGTTGTTTCAGGGTGGTGGGACCTTTCAATTATCTTCAAAAGAAGTCTAAGGGTTGTCACTTTGAAAAAAGAAAGAAAAGGGGAAAAAGAAACCCTACCACCACAGGCGAATAGAAAAAAGAAGACAACCCCAACCAATTACACCACCACCGGATGGAGGAACCCAGCTGACACAAGCAGTCTAGGGAAGCTTGGGGTTTAGCTCTTTTGACTTCAGGAAAGACTGAACTGTGAGTATTCATTGATTTTTGAACTATATAAATGAGCTTTCATTTTAGTTAAAATTCGATTATCTGAGCATTCAAAGTGAAACCTGATTCATACTGATAAGGCTACTTTGGTACCAGCAATTCTGTTGCTTTTAGAGGTACTGAGTAAACATTTTGAAGGACACCTCTGCCTTAATTTCAAATGAGATGGTGTTATTCCTTCTTTAGGACACCTATTATTGAGATAGTCGCACTGCTTACATTGTCTTTGTAGAGTACCACAAAGAGCTGCAGATCTACTTGAATCAAGCTATTTTATCATGCTATAAGTTTTATTTGTAACATAGTAGAAATTATCTATGACTTCTTGACTTTACTAAGTTACGGCGCCTTCTTGCTTGAAATTATAGTATTCTTTATTATGTTATTACTACTTTATGGTAATTACCAGGCCAATTAAAGTTTAAGTTTGGTGTTTTAGAAGTAAATAAGGTGAATATTAAAGAAAAGAGAAAGAAAAATACTCTGTAGTTAATTCAAATAACGAAAATCAACAAATTTCTTTTGATAGTTCAAACTTAATAGACTCCTAATAGTATTATTTCCAAAGTAATGTGCTCTTGATATTTCCTTCTGTATACATCAGTTAAAGCAATTTTTGAAGCATGGCCTGAATAGATTCAAGTCATTATCAACACAGCTGTCGCAATCAAACAGGTATGTATTTCAGCATAGTAATGTGATGTTTATATAAACATGCCCAAAGTGCATTTAAAAAGCTTCTGCTTATCTGGAGTCACAATGGAATCTGTTGGGTTCTTTAGGGACAGCAGTTTTTACCAGATCCAGCTGAAAACAACTGCTAGAGGTAGAAGTAGGGTGGTGGTGGTGGTGGTGGTGGTGGTGGTGGTGGTGGTGGTAAGGTACAAGCACTAACACAGAGTTCCAAACTTAGGAACAAGATTTACCAAGTAACAAATACTATCCAGTATTAGAAAACTACTGTGATAAGATGCACTCTTGTAATCTGAATTACTTAGGAAAGCTGAGGTAGGAGGATTGCCAGTTGGAGGCCAACCTGGCCAATTTAGCAAGACCCTATCTCAAAATAAAAACAGCTGGGGGTGTGGCTCAGTGATATGGCACTTGCTCAGCATGCATGAGGCCCTGGGTTCCATCCCTGGTACTGCCAAAGGGGAAAATAAAAGAAAAAGAAAACTATTGCATCCTCTTCAATATAGGACCAGGGTCACAAGTAAGGTTCACTGGAAAATTCTGTGAATAAAGTGGTTTGGTTCTTGTCTTCACTGGCAATTCTTAACACATTAAACAAGTAGTTTCAAAAATATCACTAAATGGCCTTATGAATAGTGAGTGATTGACACTGTAATGAGCCAATAGAGTAGGAGGCAAAAATCAGCCACTAAATTTAAAACAGAATCTAATATGTTAATTTGTTAATAATTGGATGCTAGCCATCTGATACATAGCAATACATGGTGGCTACTATTACTATTTAAATAAATGTATTGGTTTTCCTTTATTCTCTTTGAGACTAAGCAAAACCAGAAAAGTTTACTGATGGTCTTGTTCAACTGTTATTTATTTATTTTCCTCACAGAATAAAGCTGAGGCAAATGGTTTCAGAATATGTGCTTTGTGCTAACAGCTTTCTAGAAACTCTTGATTATGGCCACTGGACCTAGAAGTGTTGAGGAGATATGTTCTGGGAGATGATCTGGAATACTTTGTGATTCAGTAAACTGCATTTATTTACTTACTATAATGCACATAGCAACTAAAAAAGATCAACAAGTTTTCAAAGGAGCAAAGCTAGCTGGCATAATCTCTTCTTAAAACTGCTTGGGGGAAATAATGTTAAAGGATTCACATCAAAATATTGCTAATAGAACTCAGCATTAATAAGGAAATGGTGATAAGGAGTGAGGTTTTGTAAAAAGGATCATGGGTTCTCAAAAGTCTGATCTGAGTCAACTTAGGCTTGGCCATATAAGAGCTGTGTGGCTATGGGCTAAGGTCCTAACCTGTTGATCTTTCAGAACCTCTTTTGTAAATCCTATCTCACACAGTTGTTGTAAAGAATATGTAAATTAAATAAATGTGCTCAACACAGGATTTGGTACATAGCCGGTGTTAAATAAATATCATTGATGGTTTGGCTGTCTAGCTCAGGGGTTCCGTTTTGACTGTACATTAGACTCCCCCCACAGTACCTTTTTTTTTTTTTTTTTGTACCAGGGATTAAGCCTATGGGTACTTAACTACTGAGCCACATCCACCACCCTTTTTACTTTTTTTTTTTTTGTACCAGGGATTGAACTCAGGGGCACTCATCCACTGAGCCACATCTCCAGCCCTTTTTTTGTGTCTAGAGACAGGGTCTCACTGAGTGGCTTAGGGCCTTGCTTCCTGAGCCATTGGGATTATAGACATGTGCCACCACACAAAGCTTATTTTTACTTTTTTTTTTTTTTTGAGACAGGGTCTCACTAAGTTGCTGAGGCTGGCTTTGAACTCAAGATCCTCCTGCCTCACCCTCCCAAGCTGCTGGGATTACGGGAGTGTGCCACCCTGTCTGGGCCCACAGTAGTTTTTAAAGGAAACCAGTTCCTGAAGCGCATTCTGGTCCAATTACATCAGAACATCTGGGGAAGGAGCCAGGCATTGGTATCTTTTAAAGGTCCTCAAGTGGGGCTGGGGTTGTGGCTGAGGGGTAGAGCACTGACTAGCATGTATGAAGCACCAGGTTCGATCCTCAGCACCACATAAAAATATATACATATATAAATCGAAGTTAAAAAAGTCCTCAAGGGGATTCTCATATGCAGCCAGGATTGAGTACCACTAAGAATCCCTTCTAAAAAAGTGCCCAAAGGGAGGCAGTAAGTTCCTTTTTGCCTCCCAAGATAGACCATTTTTCATTCTAAAAAAACATTTCCTTACGAGGAGGCAACATACATTTCTATTATTTCTATCACAGATCCCTGCTCTGCTTTCAGGTAATAAGATGAAAGCCTTTTCTCCATGGCCTTGTGAAATGCTCCCGTCTGCAAGGCAGGGTACCTACTTCTTTCAATTTGCTTCCATGACATGATTTGAATTCCTCTTCTCCCCATCTGGTCAGTGGCTTTTCCTAAGTGTGCTGCTGAGGATGCTCAAAAACTGCATTTCAGGGGAGACCCTATCAGCTTGGGACAGAACCAGATCAGTAGTAATAATCTTCATTGAAGACAGTTCATATCTAGAATTCAACTAAAGATGGAGTTATTTTTGTTGCAGGGGCATTGCTCACTGATTCAGCAAATGCAACTGTGTTTCTGTTAGTGCAGTGAAAAGTCCTGGCAGTACTTGTGCTTTTGATTTTAATATGCACATACAGAACTTTACATACAATCAATTCCCTCTTTGATTCAACAATACTTATTGAGCTAAGCACTTAGTACACAGAGGCGAACAAAACAGACTTGTTCTTAATCCTATTGGGGTTTAAAATCTAGCATGGAAGAAAATAGAAACTAATTACAGATGAGGTTTTCAAGTCATTTCAGCTACCTGAGCTCTCAAAACTCATCATTTCCTGTGTCATTGTCCTTTCACCAGGGGATAACATGTTTCTATCTGAACCTCTTGAGAGTAGCTCCCTGTGTGACCACACAACCCAGTTTGGTCTACACACACCCTTTTCCTCTTCTTGGTAATGCAGATTACATTATCAGTTTCATTTTGGGCAGCCTGCCTCTCTTCTTAGGCTGTCACATCCCAAGGAACATGCCTATAAATTTCTACAAACTTTGTGAAATCTATCTTTCTGCAGTCAAGAAACAGGACAGACAACTCAGTCTTCCGTGCTTCCTTCCTTTCTCCCTTCCTTCTGCTCTTCTCCCTCCACTGCCCTAAGCTTGGGAGACAGGCTCCCATTAGGGCTTACAGGAACTTCCTCTTCACCAGCCAGTTCCTCTTCCTTAGAGTCAACTCCCTCCCTGCTTTATAAGATTTTAAACACGAATGTTAACCCTCTACCAAAGTGGTTTCTTCTTGATCAAAAGAAAGACTACAATCTTCCAACTATTTTTCTTTTGAGCATAATGTCAAATCAAGAAATTAATGATCATGATTAAAATCCAATCTGTATTATTGTCTTCAGGGTTTGAATGCACACTCCTGCAAAAAGTTGAATGAGGGCAGGGTCCCTGTCTTGCCTTCATTTTCCAAACAGTACTTAGCTAAGTGTAAAACAGTTACTAAAATGAGATTAATCAAAAGATTTTTTTTAAAGCTAACTGTGTATGTGTGTGTGTGTGTGTGTGTGTGTGTGTGTGTGTGTGTGTGATGCTAGGGATGAAACTCAGGAACTCCCACATGCTAGGCAAGCACTCTACCACTGAGATATATCCCCAGCTTCAAACCTCACTTTTAATTGAATACTTGTTATGTGCCAGGATGAACTTCATCATATGTATTTTTCATTTTTACAAATGCAAGAAAAGATTATTTGCCCTTGATCACAGAGTGAGTTAGGTCTGAGTTTGAAAACCCTGCTCTGAATGTCTTTATATTACCCCTGATCACAGGCAGCTGTGGAGAAACAGGGCAGTCACCCTGAGAAAGGAATGGGATGAGACTTTTTGGAACCTGCTCCTTATGTCTTCCAGCACTTTATAACAGGGTCTCAGACTGAGTTCTTCATAGCAGTCAAATGTCAGAAAACATCCAGTAACAAGTAGAACATTCTCCACTGCCACAAACATGCTACCTATTTTTTTTTTTTAATCTTTCTGTGGTACTAGGGATTGAACGTGGGCCTTCATGAAAGTTAAGCAAGTGCTTGGTCACTGAGCTACATCTCAACCCTTTTTAAGTTTTATTTGGAGACAAGATCTCACTCAGTTTCCCAGGCTGGTCTCGAACTTGGCATCCTCCTGCCCCAGCCTCCCAGGTAGCTGAGATTATAGGCATGGGCCATCACATACTATGTCTCATAAGGTTCTAGCAACAGTCTCAAATTATGTAACCCAGGGCATATTTAAACTTCAGTCAGTTACTTTCAAAATCTTGGACCATGCATTCTGTTTCCCATCTACATTATCCCTCTTGTGCTTGCAGTTCAAAAGGGCTAACGGTTGCTGCCAGCTGACTTGGTTTGGTTTGGCTACTTTGTTCTCTTGATCAGTGTTATGTGAGTTTATGTAAGGAGACAGGTGCTGGCTTTTTTGGTCTTTTATGTTAACTGCATGTTCCTCTAGGCTTATGATGTTAATATTCCTACCTTGGTCTTGGGTTGAGAAGGTAGAAATTTAGGATCCTCTATTCCTGCCATCGCATGAGAGATCATTACCGTTTACCATCACACACCATGTGGCACTATGTGTCAAAATGATGAATGCCACATCTGAGAGGAAGGGCCAAGGCAGGAAGCAGTTCTGAAGCTGGGCAGGGCCTACAGTGGGCCCAGTTTACTCATGGCTGTAACCACATTTAGAGAAATCGATGTTCATCTTTGAGCATCAACATGATCTGTCATCTCCCTTGACCTCCACCCCTATTCCCATAACAGTCTCCCTAAGAAAGGATGTTCTTATTTTCATTTTAATATAATAAATGAAACAAACTCTGAGAAAAATGAGAAAGCTGTAGGGAAGTTTTGAGCAGGACGCTCCATGAGATCCTACGTTTGCTGACTGTTTTGTGAGACAGCAATACTATAGATATATGGTGTAGATGTATTGTGTAGATAGCTAAATGGTTCAAAGGTAGGAAAATAGTAACATTTCTCACAATATCTGAAAAGAAATAATTTATTATTTATGCTTTGAGTTAAAGTTACTGTCATTAAAATAGCAAATGAACCACAAGAATGGGAAGTTAGACTTGATGTGTGTATAATATCAAAATACTTACTGTCATGGATAATTAAAAAGAACAAATAAAAAATGTTCAGAGTAAAAAAGGATAAAATAGCGAATGACTCAATGTTTGGTATTCTCTTGTAGGAAAAAAATCTGAAGACATAGGAACTACACACAAGGAACATGTCATTTAGCACCCGTTTTTGATCCCCACAGAAGACAAGAAGAAGTCACATCCTAACAATGACAACTACTTCAGTCGGCAGCTGGTCTTGCTCCTCCCACGGAACAAGCTCTATAACTAATTACAGTGACCAAGTGCCACAAAATGTGTCAAGAGCACCAAACGTTACAAGCTGTTCCATGGATGAAAACTTACTATCCACTGTGTTAACAACATTCTATTCTGTGATCTTCATTGTGGGATTGATTGGAAACATAATCGCCCTCTATGTGTTTCTCGGCATCCATCGCAAGAGAAATTCCATTCAAATTTACCTACTTAATGTCGCCATTGCAGACCTTCTGCTCATCTTCTGCCTCCCTTTCCGAATAATGTATCACATTAACCAAAACAAATGGACACTAGGTGTGGTTTTTTGCAAGGTTGTGGGAACACTATTTTATATGAATATGTACATTAGTATTATTTTGCTTGGATTCATCAGTTTGGATCGCTACATAAAAATTAATCGGTCTCTACAACAACGCAGGGCAATAACAACCAGACAAAGTATTTATGTTTGCTGTATAGTGTGGATAGTTGCTCTTGCTGGATTTTTAACTATGATTGTTTTAACACTTAAGAAGGGAGGGCACAATTCCACAATGTGTTTCCATTATAGAGACAGGCACAATGCTAAAGGAGAGGCCATTTTTAACTTTGTTCTTGTGATAATGTTCTGGCTCATTTTCCTACTAATAATCCTTTCGTATATTAAGATTGGTAAGAATCTATTGAGGATTTCTAAAAGGAGGTCCAAATTTCCCAATTCAGGTAAATATGCCACCACAGCCCGGAATTCCTTTATTGTACTGATCATTTTTACTCTCTGTTTTGTTCCCTATCATGCTTTTCGATTCATCTACATTTCTTCCCAGATCAATGTATCATCTTGCTATTGGAAGGAGATCGTTCACAAAACCAATGAGATCATGCTTGTTCTGTCGTCTTTCAATAGCTGCTTGGATCCAGTCATGTATTTCCTGATGTCCAGTAATATTCGCAAAATAATGTGTCACCTTCTTTTTAGACGATTTCAAGGGGAAGCAAGCAGAAGTGAAAGCACTTCAGAATTTAAGCCAGGATACTCCCTGCATGAGACATCTGTGGCAGCTAAGATAATGTACAGCTCTAAAAGTACTTGAGGTGAACATACTGGAAAGATTGATAACGATCCAGCCTCTTAATTCCATGAAAATCTAAAAACATATGAAACAAAGCCCTTGCATTTAGAAAACTCAAGCCTTCTCAAATCTCTGTTTGCATTTGTGATATTTCACTTGCTTACTTGTAAAATGTCTCAAGGCAAAGGGAAATTTATACACTGTATGTAAAATTCTCTCAAAATACACTGTTAAGCTAACATTCTTAACAATGGATTATAAAGTTATATGAAACTCATGGCTTTAACAATGGAATTACTAAAACAAATAGCATAGTTTCTCAAGTCATTAAAGTAGTTACTAAAATGAAGCACTTGATACTAATTTAAATTTTGTTTCCAAATAAGTTAAGTGATTTTAGGATTGACTGAAAATGTCAGAAAGTATATGCTTGTGTATCATTATAAAAGCTTATATAATTTGCTTCTATATTCATTTTGCCTAAAGTTCTATTAACAGATGAAATGATAATAAAATTCTAATAAAAATGAGATCACCCACTATCTATCACTGCTTAGAACAAAATGGAAAGAATTCAGATGCCAGAAAGTAAAAATTAAACAGATAAGTGATGAATTTAATAGCCTAGCAAAAGGATTTGAAACTGTACCTTGGGCTGGGGCTGGGTCTCAGTGGAAGAATGCTTGCCTACCATGTGTGAGGCACTGGGTTCAATCCTCAGCACCACATAGAAATAAATAAAATAAAGGTATTGTGTCCACCTAAAACTAAAAATATATATTTTTTAAAAACTGCACCTTACTTAAAACAGATTTATAAATGATTCAGCCATCTCAGTCACACTTTGGTTGGATCAAATCAAAGATGTGCATACATCCAGCAAGTTCACCACAAGGTACGTGTCTTCCAGAATCACTCAAATTCGTATGCAAGACACATGTAGTGATGCTCAGTGCACTAAGTACTCTTTATAATATTAAAAAATGGGAGGGCTAGGAATATAGCTCAGTTGGTAGAGTGCTTGCCTCACATACAAAAGACCCTGGGTTCAATCCCCAGAACCCCCCCCCCCCACAAAAACAAACAAACAAACAAACAAAAAAACTGGAAACAAGTATGTATGAAGAAAGGTATGAAGAAGCAAACTGTGGTTCATTACCAACATGGAGAACCATATAGAACCTCAATGCCATGAACTATATCCACATGTATCAACATGGAGAAATCTCAAAAATAATATTGAGAAAAAAACCATACAAAATTGCAAAAGGGTATGTATCACATGATTATTTATGTAAGGTACAAAATTAAAGATTCAAGATAATAAAAGAAACCCTAGAGATTTGTATGAAAAGAAGTAAGCCATATGTGGCAGTAAATGCCTGTGATCCCAGCTACTGGGGAGGCTGAGGCAGGAGGATCATAAGTTTAAGGTCAGCCTCAGCAACTTAAGAGCTTAGTATATTACTTGGCACATAGGAAATCAATATATTTTTATTGAATAATTGAATGAATGAAGGGATGAAAGGATGGGTAGATGAATGAAGAAGACATGGAGAAAGGGAAGGAAAGGGTGTTTAAAAAAAAAGCAGCAAAAACTGGGTATTCCTTAGCTTTTTTCCTAGTCAATCTACATGGGTATAGCTACATAGAATATTATATAATTTCTACCCAGGGAGGTGTCATTAGGCAAAACTCCTCGACAGTTTGTCCAGCATTTGTCAAGGTCTTTGGCTACCCACCAAGCCAAAGTGTCATTGAATCAATAGGTAAAAGTGTGTTAATGATAAATTCTAAGGGTACATTTGTAAGTTTCTGTCACAGAATATGAAATTTTTGTTAGATTACTTCTTAAAACTCAAGTTAAGCCACTGGCTGGGAAATCAGAGTTTAAGAACATGGAGGCTTTTTGTAGAGCTGAATTTATTTTAATGAGATTTGGCTTTTGTTCAGTGAGTGAGTATCCAGTTAACCTTATTTCAGTAAAGTGCACAACTTGTTGAAGAGAGAATAGGCCATAGCAAAAAAATATACTTAAAAACAAGCTACATTTGCAGATAAAAATTAAAATCTGCAGAAAAATTAGTGGCCCAGAAAAAAAGTAATTAAATTATTTTAAGTATTTTGGCCTTACAATGTTAACAAATGCCATCTAAATGAAATTCAGCACTTCTGTTTATATGATTTTGGAAACTTTGATCTTCCCTCATGTCCTTGAAATTAAAAATTCACTTTACATTACTGGTAAACATTTTGTATCCTTAACATGTCTCTATTTAAAACACACAATTTGAATGGTTAAATTATATTATAAATTATTATCAGTTCTAAGGAACATTAAAATATAAATACATTCAGTTCTAGAAGCTATCTCATTATTAAGTGAGATGATCATACTAATCCCTAAGCCCTACACAATGGCATTCTTTTTTTTATGATTTTTTTAAAAAAATACTTTTTAGGGCTGGGGATGTGGCTCAAGCGGTAGCGCGTTCGCCTGGCATGCGTGCGGCCTGGGTTCGATCTTCAGCACCACATACAAAGATGTTGTGTCCGCCGAAAACTAAAAAAATAAATATTAACAAATTCTTTAAAAAAAAATACTTTTTAGTTGTTGATGGACTTTTATTTTATTTATTTGTATGTGGTGGTGAGAATCGAACCCAGTGCCTCACACATGCAAGACAAATGCTCTTCCACTGAGCCAGAACCTCAGCCCTGACAGTGGCATTCTTTTTTTTTTTAATATTTATTTTTTAGTTGTAGTTGGACACAATACCTTTATTTATTTATTTTTATGTGGCGCGGAGTATTGAACCCAAGGTCTTTCACGTGCTAGGTGAGCACTCTACCATTAGGCCACAACCCCAGCCCCCACACTGGCATTCTTAAAATTTTTTTAATAAAGCTTACTGAGTTAATTCTTGCTATATTATTATTTTCAATAAAATAAATTTTGATGAAAGTCCATCTGTCTGTAACCTTATAATGGGTTGTTTACTGATAGAACTGGATCCTGATAATATTTCTAAGGTTTTAGAAAAATATGCTACTGACTCACCAAATATAGGGCTATTTATTGCATAAAATCTTTCTATTTCTTACTGAACATTGGTGTATGTAAGTAGGAAACACTGTTCTTACCTCCCCCAACCCAAGGTTCACTGCTAAAAGCATACCGAAAAGGGAAACTCAGAAATATATACATACTTTCACCTTGCAAAAGACCTTCAAAACAAGTTTCTAAATAACATCTCACATATGCAAAACCAAACAAGGGCAAGATGCACCACCTGCCTACCAGAGTGAGACCTCAATACTGAGTACTGAGACCTCAATGCTGAGTACTGCTGTTAGTTTTGGAATGTCTTCTGTGTGGAGCCAGGTTTGAGGAAGGTTGACTTTCCCCCATCCTATTGGTAGAAAAAGACAGTTCTCTTCCAGTACAGAAGGTTTTCTTTCTTTCTTTTTTCTTTTGATACCAGGCATTTAACTCAGACGTGTTTAATCCCTGAGCCACATTCCCAGCCCTTTTTTTGTCTAGAGACAGGGTCTTGCTAAATTGCTTAGGGCCTCACTAAGTTGCTAAGACTGGCTCTGAACTCACGGTTCTCCTGCCTTAGGCTCCTGAGCCACTGGGATTACAGGCTTGTACCACCATACTCAGCTCAAGGTTTTATTTTCAACTTTTAAAAATGGATTAGTCCTGCTGATATAAAAATAGAACTGATATAATTGCAACTATTTGAACTTTGGCATTATTGAAAATTATTCATAAGAGAAAAACAACATGAAATAGAGTTCTCTGAACAAGCAACCTGGATGCTGCAGAAACATGTTAATGAGCTAATTAATTTTAGGTATTTGAAATACTTGTTGAGCATCCCTAATCTGAAAAGCTGAAATCCCAAATGTTTCCAAATCTGAAACTTTTTTTTTGTCAATGCTGGGGATAGAAACTAGGATCTGGCACATGCTAGCCAAGTGCTCTACCACTGGGCTACGCCCCAGCTCTGAAACCCTGAAACATTTTTAAGTTTCAGATTTTGGATTTTCAGGTTAGGGATGCTCAAATGGTAAAGTCTCTGCAGATATTCCTGAATCAGAAAAACACTTCTATGATCCAAAACACTTCTTGTCCAAACATCCCAGATAAGGAATATTTAACCTGTGTAATGGAAACTTACTTTACCAGATATTAAAATATATTCTTATCCTTCAATAAGAAAAACATTGAAGAGCAGATGAAAAGATAAACTAATCAGTGGGATAGAGTACACATCTCTTTGTAGACCCTAGATGACATAGGAGAAGAGTATATGACATATTAATAGCTCTCAAAAGAGTCAGGACAGGAACAAATCAGAGGGAGACCTAAGATTCTGTTAGTCAAGATGTGCTAGAATATTACAAAGCTTCTTAGGTAACTCATATATTTTCTTCCCTTAGAGAGAATCACCACAAATAAAGGAAACATTACAAAAAGCACCAGGAAGGAAAGGATAGATTAATCAATAGTGCTATACCTTCTTAAACTAAAAAGCTAACTTATTGCCTCACCTTGTATCACACCAAAAAATATAAGTAGATGTAAAATTGAAATGTAAATAATGAGATCACTAAAATATTAAAAAACATAGGTGACTAACTCATCTGTGGGTGGGAAAGAATTTTCTATTAATTAAAAAAAGAAATAAATCTGGGTGTGGTGGCCTGTAATCCCAGTGAATCAGGAGGCTGAGGCAGGAGGATCACAAGCTAGAGGCCAGCCTCAGCAATTAAGTGAGGCTCCATCTCAAACTCAAAATTAAAAAGGTCTGGAGAGGTAGCTCAGTGGTAAAGCACCCTGGGGTTCTAACCCCAGCACAGCCCCCTTGGGAAAAAAAAAAAAACAAAACAGAAATAGGTATAGGGAAAAATCCATAGATTTGAATGAACAAAAATTTAGATTCTTTTTTTTTTTTTTTTTTGGTTTATACAAGAGTTTATAGAGAAAAAAAATCCACCCACTAGCTCCCATGCTGAGGATTACAACCAGGTCCCTGCTGCCAAGTTCTGTGTTTAGGTAAAGCATGAGAAAATCTTCCATTTTTTTTAAAGTCACAAATGGGTTTCTTTCTTTTTTTTTAATTGGTTATTCAAAATATTACAAAACTCTAGACATATCATATTTCATACATTCAATTCAAGTGGGTTATGAACTCCCATTTTTACCCCAAATACAGATTGCAAAATCACATCGATTACACATCCACATTTTTACATAATGCCATATCAGTAACTGTTGTATTCTGCTACCTTTCCTATCCTCTACTATCCCCCCTCCCCTCCCCTCCCATCTTCTTTCTCTACCCCATCTGTTGAAAAAAATTTAGATTCTTCTTTGTCAAAAACTGTAAACCAAGGGCTGGGCTATAGATCAGCGGTAGAGCGCTTGCCTAGCATGTGTGAGGCACTGGGTTTGATCCATAGCACCATGTAAAAATAAATAAAATCAAGGCATTCTGTTCATCTGTAACTACAAAAGCGAAAGCATAAAGCAGGAGAAATATTCTCAACAGATATGATATTCACTGGAGAGCCTTTTGTGTCAGGCACCCACAAACACCATAAACTTTAAAGAAGCTTATATTTTGACTGGAAGAAAGCATTTGTAACTTCAGATATAATCCGAATTACATCAACTCAGATGAAAGAGAAACTATGGCACACTCTCAGGTTGGATGGCTGGCGCAGTGTCATTTGTCATGGCTACATGGCTCAGTTGAATGGCTGCCGGCAGCACCTCAGCTCAGTCTGGAATTACAGAGGAAGACTTGGCAAGCTGGTTGGGTGGTTCTAACAGTGGGTTGAGAAGTGAGAGGAGGTACAGATTTGTACTAAACCTCCATTTTGCCTCTTATTTTCCTCCTTCAAGTTCACATGCAATAGAATGAGAAGCCAAGTAAAAGCTGCCAGACACAGTGGCAAATGCCTGTAATCCCAGCATCTTGGGAGGCTGAGGCAGGAGGATCTTGAGTTCAAAGGCAGCCTAGCAATTTAGCGAGGCCCTAAGCAACTCAGTGAGACCTTGTCTCTAAATAAAATATAAAACAGGGCTGGGGGTGTGGCTCAGTGGTTAAGTGCCCCTTGGGGTTCTCCCCAGTACAAAAAAAAAAAAGCTTATTTATATGCTTTTTACTGTGCTGGGTGCTTTACATGCACTATCACCATTTAGTCTCCATTCCATTGGGGTATAAGCAGTAACTATATTTTCCATATGAAGGGATGCAAGTTGGTAAGCTTCCATTTCATAGTCACTGTCTCTGCTAAGAAAATGTTTTCCATCTTTTTTTTTTCATTTTATCCATGCACTGTAGTGACTGCTGAGATGTCTTTTGCTTTACAAATCCTAAGATGCCATGAACATCTATTTGGGGCCAAAGTTCTGCTGATCATTCATCAAAATTGTCTGATATCAAAACACCAAACTCCTTAAGACTGGTTTTCCAGCTATCATACATTTGTACATTCTGAAAGCTCTCTCTGAAACAGGGATAATGATCCAGAACAGACTCGTACAGGTGGAATTGAAGAAAAAAAAATGAAATTGAATCTGAGCATGTTACCCTAATTGATTGTGCTTCTAGCCCATGAAATGCATAAGACGAGCTTTGGAAAAGTTTTTTAATTATGGTTTAGATACAGGTGTGCACAGAATCTCTTTTTGCTTTAATAAGCCATGCAAATTATTTCAGGAGCAACAGTTAATTGTTAGTTATAATCTGGCCTGGTAATTTCACATATAAAATTTTTGTTTTGTTTAGTAATGAAACACTTTAGAATACATAAAAAGAAGAAAAAATACAACGTAATATGCAGGTAAGCACTCATCATCCAAAATTGGACAGGTGTTAATATTTTGGCCTTACTTAAAAGTTCTCTCACCAGCCACTTGGGAGGTTGAGGCAGGAGGATTGCAAGAGGCCAGCCTCAGCAACTAAGGGAGTCTCTCAGCAACTTAATGAGACTCTATCTCAAACTAAAAAGGCTGGGCTGTGGATCAGTAGTAAAGCGTCTGTGGGGTCAATCCCCAGTTTAAATTTTTTTTTTCTCACACCCATATGTGCAATCCAAAAAGTTAGATATCCTAAAGCTCACTTCATACCAACCCGCAAGTCTATTTCCTAAAGTTAGCACATATCATTTGGATATACATTTTTGTACTTTTACAACATATATGTGCATAACAATATGCATTTTTTTGTTTCAAAAGTTCACACAAATGGTGTCTTAGTATTATAGCCCTTCGTAACTTTTTTCACTCAAATTATGCTTATCTAGTTGATAACAAGGAAGTTTTATTCATTTATTTTCACTGATACAGTACTTCACTGTAGGAAAAAAACAATAGTTCATTTCTCCACTTCCCCTGACAATGGGCACTTAGGTGGTTTCCACTTGGTCCACTATTAGAAACCACAATTGAGCAAAGTCTTTTGTATGCCTTGCACCCATGCGTGAAGGTTGTCTATAGTTGATAGAAGTAGGAATGCTTGGTTGTAAGGGTCTGTCTGCTTGTCTTGGTTTTGACAAATCACTTTCCAAAGTGATTTTACCATTTATATACCCATCGTGCCACTAGGCAGACATGAGTTCCGATTTACCCACATCCTCACTAACACTTGGTTTTTATCACATTTACTAAATTTCCTCAATTTGATAGGTGTGAAATGGTATCTCATTGTGGTTTTTACTGGCACATCCCTCATTACCAGTGCTAGGGAGCATCATCTCATGTTATTTTTTGCTTACGTAGGTTTCTTCTTGGGTGAATGATCTATTCATATCTAAACCTTTTCTCCTCCCTTTTATCCTGAGTTGCTTGCCTTTTTTCCTTCTAAAAAATTGTGAATGGCATAATTTGGTGTGAACATACTTTATATACAGAGTTATGAAAAATTGTGCTGTGAATGGATAATTATGAATGTAATGCATTCCATCATTGTCATGTATGTAAGAAATAAAAAAAAAAGAAAGAAAAAAACTCCAGTTTGGAAAAAAAAATTGTGAAGGGCTGGGGTTGTGGCTCAGTCAGTGGTAGAGCACTTGCCTTGCATACATGAGGCACCGGGTTCGATCCTCAGCACCACATAAAAATAAATAAATAAAATAAAGATATTGTGTCCCTCTACAACTAAAAATATTCAAAAAATTGTTGAAGGGCTGGAGTTGTAGCTCAGTGGTGGAGCGTTTGCCTAGCATGCGTGAGGCACTGGATTTGATCCTCAGCCCCACATAAAAATAAATAAGTAAAATAAAGGTTTAAAAATTGTCAAAGTCATTCTTTATATATTCTGGAGCACAATCCTTTCTTATTTATATGGGCTACAAATAAGTTCTAATGTGCTTGCCTTTTATTTTGTATATGTTTTATTTTGCTCAAAAGCAAAGTAAAATATTTTTCTAATCAATAAATCTAGATTAAACACTGGCCCTTTGATATACATCCCTTAAGGACTAAGCTAAAGAATTTGTAGATAAAATTATAATTCAACAGGTTGGTATTTCAGTTACAAATAATACAGAGGCATCAAATTAGGTGATCTCTGAAATCATGAAAATAGAAATGTTTTCTGGATACTAAACTATAGACCCCCAAAACCTGAATACAGATATATAGAAGAATTTTAAAGAGATAGAAAGTCTCTTAGACCAGATGACCTGATTAAATGTATCAGCATATCTAAGGAAAGAATTAACCATTCACTAGGGGGTGAAGTAAAATTAGAAAAAAACAAGTTTCCAGGAAAATGTAGGTATTGCCCATTCAAATGCAGTCCAGGGGATTAGTCTTGGCCAATGGATGTGGAATACTTCCGATTTTACTGGTAAGGGCAGGACAAGAATTTTGGTGAGTCTGAACCTGATAGGTTTTATTAGCCCAGTAACATCATTAAATAATGAGTCAAGAGGCAGTATAGCAGGTTAAAAGGGTGGGTGACACAGTCAGACTGCCTGAGTTCAATTTTTGGTTCCACCAATTACTATGTAATCTCGGATCAGTTCTATTTCCCCTACTGAAAGGGTTGTTAGGAAGACCAAATCAGTTTTAAAAAACTGCACCAAGCAAGTAAGAAACATCCAGTGTTATCCAAATACCCAAATGCCAAGGGAAAGATAGGGGAAATACACAAAATGGAATGGGTAGAAGCTGAGAGTAAACATCAGAACTAGAGATATACAGTGGGAATCAATTTGGATCCAATGAATGGAGGATGTATAACTCAAAAGGGGTAATTTAGCCTTAGCTTTCATTCATTATAGCAAAGTCCTGGACAAGAGAGGTAGCAGATCCATTCCATTTTATGCTAGTCAGAACCATACTCTGAAATTTGAGCAAGTAAAAGAAAATGGGGGTGCCTAGTGAGATGGCAGAATAAGATATGCTAAAACATAACCAATCCTTGGCTTTGTTTTGCCTAATCAGGGTGGTTCAACTGGTTACCACATTGCATTGTGAAATAGGGACAAGCACCTTCCTTAGAAACCTGGCTCAGCTGGGCGCGGTGGCGCACACCTGTAATCCTAGTGGCTCCAGAGGCTGAGGTAGGAGCATCATGAGTTCAAAGCCAGCCTCAGCAATCTAGCAAGGCTCCAAGCAGTTCAGTGAGACCCTGTCTCAAAACAAAAAAATAAAAAGGGCTGGGGATGCAGCTCAGGGGTTAAGTGCCCTTGGTTCAATTCCTGGTACCAAAAAAAAAAAAAAGAAAAAGAAAAGAAAAAAAACCCCTGGCTCAGTATCAAGAACTCAGGTGGGAACGGTAATCACTCTACTGTCATATTTTCAAGTTTTGTCCAACAGCAAGTTTCTAGACCCAAAGTTTTTATGTCTTCCATCAATACTGCTAGCATAGCTGTTACAGACAGTTCCTTAGTAGACAGTTCCTTTCTGTGTTTCCTGCCTCTTTTGGACCCTTTTAATTATGGAGACTTTCTAGCACCCCTGTCACCCCCACCCCGCTGTTTTTTTTTCCTTTTCAGTACTCAGCAGCTCCTCTTTCTCTTCCCTGATTCACTTTTGTACCTCTTGTTGCCCTACTTTCTCTCTTTTTTTGTAATTTTTTTTTAGTTGTAGATGGACACAATATCTTTATTTATTTTTATGTGGTGCTGAGGATGGAACCAGGTGCCCCATGCATGTGTAGAGGCAGGCGCTCCACCCCTGAGCCCCAGCCCCAGCCCCCTACTTTCACTTTTAAATGACTTTCTCACCAATTAGTGCCCTATTCTCTTGTGGTCCACCTCCCCGCCCCCATCTGTCAGAAGCAGAAATGCTTCAATTCCACATGGAAATTCAGTTTTTACTCAAAGAAAAACACTTGTTTCCTCTATATGAATAAAAAACATGCTCAGATGGCTGCAAAGGGAACTGATGAGGTTTGCATGCATGTTCATATTCAGTTCCCCTTTGTGGCTAGCAAGGCTTGAAAAACACAGGAACACGTAGGGTCAGCTCTTGCGGGGACAAGAGTGGAGGGTTCCAGATATCTATGGCAAGTAGGGAGAGAAGGCAGCTAAGTGAGTGTTATGGTCCAATGATTTGATATTTGTGATCCTGAAAAGAAAAGAAACTTTGAGTAACGAGTACAACCTAGACAGTGGGGAGGGGGGAGCCACTCCACCCTGCTAGTCTGGTCATCTTTCTGTAGCCGTTCACTCTCTAGTGTTGGAGAGATCAGTGAATTTATCCAGCTCTCAGGGTGAAACATACTATTGGGAAGTAGCAGAATTCGATTTTTCTTCTGGTTTTACTGAAAAGCTAGATTAATATTCTGGAAACAGAAAAGAAAGGGAGAGACTATAAGGGATTAAAAAATACAAAGGAAGCAGCATAAATTCATGGCACATTTAATATATCTTTAAAAATGAAAAAGAGGAGCTGGGGTTTATGGCTCAGTGGTACAGCACTTGCCTAGCATGTGTGAGGCCCTGGATTCAATCCTTAGCACCACATAGAAATAAATAAATAAAGTAAAACAAAACATTCCATCTAAATTAAAAAAAAATGAAGAAGAAACAAAATAACAACAGCTCCAAGACTTAAGTGGGTCATGAAGGGCATCCCTTTGCAAATACAATGTCTTTTTTCTTTGAGGAATATTACTCAGGAAATAGTGGACTCTGTGGTACACATACTATATTCATCTCAAAGAAAAGAACCAATGCACTGCACTTTGAGGAAGAAATATAAGTGTTATTAGAACTTTAAAATTACAAGAATATTAAAAATAAATGAGGTAGATTAAAAATGACCCTGAATTCTCTGCCACTCTTTTTGAATTTGGACAGATATTGAGACTTGTTTTGACCAGTAAAAATATTGTGGCCAGTGTGGTGGTGCACATCTGTAATGCTAGCAGCTTGGGAGGCTGAGGCAGGAGGATCACGAGTTCAAAGCCAGCTTCAGCAACTTAGTGAGGCCCTAAGCAACTCAGCAAGACCCTGTCTGTAAATAAAATATAAAAAATATAAAACGGGCTGGGGATGTGGCTCAGTGGTTAAGTGCCCCTGGGTTCAATCCCTGGCACCAAATAATAATAATCATAATTATAAAAATAAAATATTGTGGATATTGTATGACATCTGAGCAAAGCTTTAAGAGATCTTGCAGCTGCCAGTTTTCCTCTCTTGGAACCCTAAGATCATCTCATCGTAAATAAATCCAGGATGAAAAATCACATAGGGATGTCCAGCTTGCCAAACCATCCCAAGTAACTCTCTAGACATGTGAGTGAGGATATCTTGAACCATCAAGCCTCAGTTGAGCTGCCAGATGACTATGTTGCATGAATGATCCCAGGTGAGACTCAGAAGACAGCTCAGCTCAGAACAAACTGCAGAGTTGAGAATGAATCAAGAATTGTTTTGTTAAGCTACCAAGTCTGGGGGTGGTTTGGTATGCAGCAACAGATAAATGATGCATATAAAATGTAAGTGAAGAGAATGTATGGAATGAATTTTTTAAAAAGCAACAGTGAATTTAAGAAATTTCTTTAGCAAAAAAAGGCAACGCTCCAAATTATTTTACTTGGAAGCTCACAAGCCTGTGTGTGTTTGCATATGTGTGTGTGTGTGTGTGTGTGTGTGTGTGTGTGTGAGAGAGAGAGAGAGAGAGACACACACACACACACACAAACACACTAACTTTCTAAACCTTTTACGTGGTGGGGAGTAGTTCTCAACGATACTATCAAGCATATACTCCCCCTGATGGAGAGAACTGAATAATGAGACAATTAGTTTAGGGTGTTTTTTTTTTTTTTTTTTTCCCTTCGCAGGGGCGCTCTACCACTGAGCCACACCCCGAACCCTTTCTAGTTTTTGAGATAGGGTCTCGCGATATTACCCAGGCTGGCCTCCAACATGAGATCCTCCTGCCTCAGCCGATTACCTTCAAGCACCACTGCATCTGGCTAGGGCATCTCTTAAGATGAAGGGGTCTTCATAGGCTGACAGGAGAAAGTGACTACAGTGGAGGACAAAGGTGATTTCTCCTATGCTTTCTTCAAAAGGTGAAACATACTTTAAATTGCAGTTATTGTTATTATTACAAGCCTTTTAGTACTATTTGCCCTTTACAACTATATCCATCGATTGCCATGATTTTTTAAAAAGTTAAAAACTGATAGATGGTAATGAAAACTTTCACATACTAAAATATCAAGACTTTCTTTTTACCATCAGGATAACTATGGTTCTGAATATTTTACCAAGGTGACTCTTGTGAGAATCACTAGTACAAAATAAAACAAAACAATCCCCAAAGGACATAGTGTATTAAAGGCAGATAAGTGGTACTGGGTTTTCATCTTAAGGACAGAAATACATTGTCTATACAATTACTTTTATTCTATCACATTTAAATTGGTTTTCAGCTACTAAAATATAGTTTATAATTTTATTAGCGCTTAAAATTAAAACAAAAAGAAACCCTAAACTTTTCTATTGCTTTATGTTTCCAGTTAGAAAATAGTGCAATGCGGACAGCTTCTGCGGCTGATAGCAATGGGTTTATCAAGGGCCGGTGATATAGTGCCCTCTGCTGGCCAGAGCACCATGCAAGAAGTGAACCACTTACAGACTGCGTTAAAATTTAACTTCGGCATTTTCCTTCCAATTTTCTTCTACTAAATATTTCCGGAGATATGGAACTTTAGAGAACTTATTATTTCCTAGCTTCAATGCTTTCTTTTTACTTTTATTAAAACAACACATTTTACCATTTGGAGGAAGAGAAAGATGAGGCAATATGAAAATATTAGAAACTCTGATACCTATGCTTCTATTTGAGAAATAAATAAAACAAGACTTATTTAGAGTGATGCCTTAAAATGATTGCTTCAAGTCTAACTTCTCTATCAAAGGATTACCAAGATGCAAACACCAGTGAAACTGTGGATTTAGACAAGAATCATCATCAATGGATGCTAATTCCATGGTGTGGAAGGAAAACATTTCATAGAGTCTCAAAATATGACCCTCAGAATACTTATTGATTACTAAGGGAAAGGGGTACCTCTACAATGGAAGGTTGACAGGAGTTAATAAGTTTCCAGATCGAAATCTGGAAACTTGTACATAAATGAGATACATTTTTTGGGTCACTTTATCCAAAGCAACAAAACAGATTCTGTGGGTACTATCTTATACAGTGAGAGTATGTATAAAGTAGTATACAAGAACGTGGGCTCCAAGGATGGCAAGTTCAAAGCCAACCTCAGCAAAAGCGAGGCACTAAGCAACTCAGTGAGACCCTGTCTCAAAATAAAATACAAAATGGGGCTGGGGATGTGGCTCAGTGTTCGAGGGCCCCTGAGTTTAACACCAGGCACCCGCAACCTCTCTCCCCAACCCCTAGCCACAAAAAAAAAAAAAAAAATGTGGACTCCGAAATCAGACAATCTGGGGTTACAGTATACCAGTTTTATTACCACAGGCAAGTCATTTGTCCTGTATAGACCTAAAACTATCATCTAGAATAGGAAAGTAATAATAGCATTTATTTTAGAAATATCTTTAAAATTCAGTGGCTGTCATTTATTATTATTAATCTTTCTTTCTTCTTTTCTCCTTCCTTCCTTTTTTTCTTGTGCTAGCGATGGAACCTAGGGCCTTGTGCATGCTAGGTAGGTGCTGTACCATTAAGCTACATCCTGAGTCCTATTACTAATTTTTAACAGTGGTTCTCAGAAAAACTGATTACTTCAATACTTGGTGCTCTGAATATGAGAAACCAAATGCAAACACTAACCCACTAACCAGTACAGGAGGAAGACCTCAGATACTCAGTTCTTCCTCATCTCTCTTTCTTTTCCCCCTTTGAATAAGGATAGAAAGTGATATGGAACAAGGACTTAATTTTATCTAGAAGTTCAAAAGAAGTGATTGGTAATAAAATCAATGGCCATGTAACCTTAGTCCTGGAAAGAGATAGTGGAACGATGAGAATTCTGGGCACTGATATATGGTGCTTTCTTAATGACCTTAATGCAACCCAAGTTGCTGTTTCCCAGGGTCTGATGTGATCAAATGCTTCATTTTCAGAAATCTTTACTTTGGCATTTCAAAGAACCCACAGGAAAAAAAATGATCGACTGCCTGTGTAGTTAAGCATGCCTATAATTCCAACTACTTGGGAAGCTGAGCAAGGAGGATCACATTCTAGATCAGCCTCAGCAACTTAATGAGACCCTGTATCAAAATAAAAACATAAGGCCAAGTACTGTGGTGCATGCCTGTAATCCCACCAGCTCAGGAGGCTGAAGCAGGAAGATTGCAAATTCAAAGCCAGCCTCAGCAACTTAGTAAGGCCCTTAGCAACTCAGTGGGACCCTCTCTGTAAATAAAATAGAAAAGGGGCTAGGGATGTGGCTCAGAGGTTGAGTGCTCCTGGGTTCAATCCCTGGTACAAATAAATAAATAAATTAAAAATATTGAAAAGGGCTGGGGATCTAGCTCAGTGGTGGAGCTTCCCAGGGTTCAGTCCCCAGTACCATAAGAACAAAACAAAAACAAAAACCGAATCAACAAAAAAAACCAAGAGAGAAAGAATGGTTGCTTCTGAAGCATGAGGTGAATTAAATTTGAGTGATTCAAAGATGCTGAAATTCAAAGACATTTTTGCCTTGTCTGACCCATGGCTAAAGTTTGTCCCCTCCTCTAAGCCTGCTAATTTCTCATCTGCTTTTCACCTTTGAGGTGAACCTAATTCTTGTGAGCCTGCATAGTGTTTCTGTGCTGTGCATTCTTAGAGGACAATGTCCAGCCAGCACATTGAGGTCTATATGAAAAGACAAAAGTCACAGTTGAAGGATAGTGAAATTTGGATCATTAGGTTCATTTATGTTTTGTCATTACACTTTTTTCAGAAGGCTAATAACTTTTCTGTGCAATTATAAATGTCTAAACTCTGCTGTTTTTAGTGGTACTTGAGATAAATGCTCCCACTGCTTATTGAGAAATCAGCTCTAGCTAGCAAGCAGAGGTCCTTTTTCTGCACCCTAGGTGGGACGCCCATGACTAGAGCTGCCTGTAGCAGGAGGTGAGGGCCTGAGAGCAGTGCAACTGGAAACAGGGTTGTGGCCAGACACCACATCCTGAAGACAGCAAGGGGCTGACAAACCTTGAACAAACCACAGGTTTGAGTAATTAGGTTGTGCCTCATTCCTCCTTAAGGCAAACACTGGCTTGAATGTGCATTGAACTGGACAAACTTACCACTGACCTCTTTTTACAAAAATCATCATCTTTACCTTGTGATGTTTGAATGTGGATAAAATTAGGCAGGTCTTCTTTTCTTTTTTTTTTTGGCGGCGGGGGTGGGTGGGTGGGTGGGGTACTGGGGATTGAACTCAGGGGCACTTGACCATTGAGCCACATCCCCAGCTCTATTTTGTATTTTATTTACAGACAGGACCTCGCTGTTGCTGAGGCTGGCTTTGAACTCGTGATCCTCCTGCCTCAGTCTCCTGAGTCTCTGGGAATACAGGTGTGCGCCACTGTGTCCAGCCAGATCTTCTCTTCTTGCACAAAAGTGTTCCAATGCCCTGAGCTCCTGATTGGTCAGACAGAATATTTACAAGGCCAAGTGCAGCCAATTTAGACAGAAGCTCAGATGGCCTAAAAATAACTTTTGAGTTGAAACACAAAGGTTCAAAGCTGTCCTATGCTCTCTGGTTTCTGACTCTGAAGGAAACTGATAAGGGCTCCTAATTCTAAACCCCAAGAACTGAGGTGACTCAGGAAAGCGCTCATGTACCCTTGCTGTTTGTATACAGCCCACCAAAATGAATGATGACTTGCCTGCCCTTTAGACCACTGTCACTGAACCACTCCAAAGGAATTCTGGGGCCTGATTAAATATTACAGTTGATACTCACACAAGTATCAAGGAAACTTAGCACAAGTCAGGACCTGAACTGTAGGAAACACTTCAGGAGGCAGAGCGTGAGGGTCAGAGCAGAACACTTAGGAGATAAGTATTTGGCAGGTGATATAGGAAGTAATTAGAACTGAGGCAAGAGTGTTCAGACTCTTACAACACAAGTGGAACTTTGCCAAGAAGGATGGGAAAGATGAAGAAGAACTAAAGAAAACTCCCACTGATCTGAATAGGAAACTCCCAAGGGGCCACTTTTTACAGAGACCCTGCAAAATACTTTATTATTCTTGACATTTCAAGTAATATTTTTGTTAGTCTTGTGTTTCCTGGTACTTCATTCCTTTTCTATCAGATACAACAATATTTCTTAGGAAAATGTAAACAAAACTTGTTTTTTTTTTTAAATTTCAATTAGGAATACAAAATCCCTTAAATCATGAAGAATTTATACCGATGTTGCTGGATGACAAGTCAGCTTAATGAAGCTCAGGGCTTTCAAAGAGTGAAAAACAAAATGGCCTTTATTTCTTCTATAGTCAATTTCTGCTGCCTCAGAGTCTAGAACAGGAAACTCTGCCTGAATGAAATTAAAAGTACTTGAAACTGAATCCTGGTTTACTTCTCCTAAGTATCATAAGGTGCCATTATGGACCTGCAAGGAAAGCCAGTAATTTTTGCTTTCCAAGGCAGAGAAAGAGGTTATTTGAAAGCTACCTGACTAGTTGTGTCTACCTACCCCAAGCTACTTAACCTTTCCAGCCTCCATCACCCACCTCCAGGGCTCTTAACTGTAAGATCCCTGGCTCAAGTGGTCTCTCACCAGGTGTTCTCTTCTTGTTCTTCCTTTTGCTTTCACAAAGCCTTTCGGAATCACTTTGACTCACTGTTTCCTCCCTAGAAAGGGCAGCATTTGAAGTCTGTATCACACATCACATATGAATCTAAATTCGTGGCTTGCTTGTGGAATCTTGTTCAAATTTCCAGAAATCCTAAATTATTTCATGGCTAACAGACTGCTTTCTGTGACCTCCGCACGCCATTGAGAACACAGAAGAAACTCTGATGAATATTTGTTGAGTGAATTGCACTGTTTAAGAAAAATATAGAGCACTAAAAATCAAGATTCTTAAGGAGGTAACAGCTCTTGGGAGCTGTCCTTGGCAGAGTCATTCCCTCCCTCCACTCCACCCCTGCCCCTTCCTTATTCCCTTTGTCTGGCATTCTAAATTGGAAAGAAAAGCAGCAGTTAAATCATTAAGATGTTAACTGCTACTTAACCTTTCTTGAGATTTACAAAACCCAGAATATTTGGTGATTTTCAGTGAATACGATGAGATGAGGAACACCCTTCCTGATTCTTTGATTCTATGCATCAACTAACACAAAACATATAAATTGTTGTGATGTTGAACTTGAAAGAAAGTAATATGTTTGTGACTAGCCCCAGGAGGTCAAGGTCTATTGTGACATTCCAGTCAGAGGGAGTGAGGGAAGGAGACACAAGCCCAAGAAGATCAGAAGACCAACCACCCCACCTTCACCTTCCTGCTTTGTAAAAGTCTACTGCCCATTGTCCCACTGCATTTGTATTCTCCTTACAAAAGCCCTTTTGTGTACCCTAGTTTTCCAAGATGGAGCTTTCAGCAAGGTAACCCCATCAGGGCTGGCTTCAATAAAACTGATTTCCTTTCCACCAACTTCCACCTCCCAAGTCTAGACTTTTGAACAGTGAACTGACAGACCTGGGTATGGTAACAAGGACTGGCAAAACTTATACCTATTCAGGTGCTTTAGTCCAGTAAATGATCTGCCAACAGTTCTGACTCTGGTTCAATGACTGCTCACATCTGTGGTAGATGTTAAGATGATCATCTTAACAGTGATCATTATCTACTGATATTTACTCTTCCTGCAACGAATCAGGTCTGGCTCTGGGTGACTAACAGAACACTGCAAAAGTGACAAGTGTTGACTTCGGAGATGTTTGTTTCTCAAGATTAAATAAGAATTGCATATAAAGCAAATAGCAGGAAGTCTGGCACCTAGGAAGCTCTCCTGAAATATGACACTTTATGGTGGTGATGTGAAAGAGGCTCTAGTAGCAGTGAGATGTGGATTTAGGATAAAGAGAAGCCCTGAATCTTAAAGGAAACACCCCCGGAAGCCATTGAGATGTAAAAAGCATAGTAGTAAATCTTGAACAACAGGCCCCAGGCCTATGCACTTGTAAAATGAGGGAGAAATACCAAGCGTAGGAAAACTGGCGGCTCCTCCCTGGATCCACCTCCTGTATGGCCCCTGATATGCCCTTCCATAAATATTGGACCCCACCCCCTACCCCAAGCCCAAATCCGGGCTGCTCCTCACTCTAGAGACAGCTCATATTCTTGAATGTGTTATCTACCTTCCTAAATAAACTCAGTCTCAGCCTTTGTCTGGCTCCTGAGTTGAGTTCCCTGTCTCCACTGGGAACGCCTTGGGACCCTTCTCTGGAGACATCTCTTCTCTGGAGACATTTCTTCTCTTGAGACCACAGCTGGTGAGTGGATGTGAGGCATGAGGGAAAGAGAGGAATCCAGGAAGAGCCCTAGGTTTTTGGCTTGAATGACTGAAGGAGCCCATGGTTGTGTATCATACACTGAGTTTTTGGGACAATGGAAGAAGAAACAAGGGCACCCTGGCCCCCTGCCAAAGATTCTTAAGCTCCAATTGGAAATATTAAAACGATCTTTTATTAGTCACTGAGAAACTACATTCCATTTCCATTCTTTTCTAAATTACTTCAAGCTGCATTTTTTTTTTTAACTTTGGTGGTGTTAGGAATTGAACCCAGGCACACAGCTCTACCATTGAGCTACACCCTTAGCAACACCAGTTTTTGCTCTAAGTGATTCCTTCCAGGAACATGAGAAATTGCTGAAGTAAAAATTATGGGAATTCTAGAAACCAAATTTCTACAGTTAATAGCCATGTGCCCTGGATGAATCACTACTTTTTTTTTTGGTACCAGGATGGAACCCTGGGGCACTCAACCACTGAACGACATCCCCAGCCCTTTTTTTTTTTTTTTTGTATTTTATTTAGAGACAGGGTCTCACAGAGTTGCTGAGGCTGGCTTTGAACTCTCAATCCTCCTGCTTCCACCTCCCAAGCTGCTGGGATTACAGGCCTGCGCCACCGTGCCCGCCTAACTACTCTTAATTAAATGATGGCAAGCATTGTAAAGATGCACAGCAGCAGGACAGACTCCAGAAACTTCAGAGAGTTTTCACTTTTGCTTTAGAAAAAAATATTAGCAAACATCAGAGGGAATTTATGCAATAGACATGAAATAAGGTTTATGTGTTGGGGGTTATGAGAAGTGGCAGAGTGCTTCTATTAATTTTAAATGATTTACTAATAACTAAAGTGTTCAGACTTGATAAAATTAGATTTCTGTTCTCTGTTCTCCTTTTCAGACTCCCACTGGTTTAACTACCATAGGAAGATAGTGCTTGAGGCAAGTCTGACTCCCCAGCTGTACACGCTTGGCTTTCATTTGGTTAGTAGTTCACTGACTGACTAAAAATATCATATATAAAATTGGTCTCATAATTCTTTAGGTTGTAACTATTCATTTGATCTGAGGCCCACTTGCCACTTCGCAGGATTCTCCAAATTCATTGCAAATGCTCCAAATAACATACTGAACCCAAAGCCCAAGGTGCAGTCTGTACTGACAGGGAGCCTCTCTGGGCCTCAGTTTCTTCAACCTTAAAACAAAAGATCTCAACTCAGACATGGTTATGAAATTCTAGTTCAGTTCTATGATACTTGATTCTGGGAAGCTGCTCTTAAGAAAACTTGGAGTGTGTTTGCCTCTATTCTCAGTACAGCAAATAAGCCACCCAGAAGGGATATTACAGATAAGTTTATGAACACATTTGTACTAATATTTTATTGGGTTCCCTCTATCACTGTGTCACATAAAATTAAGTAGCTATGGGGAATTACACCTTTGAACTTAACTGCAGCCAATCATGCTTCATAAAGCTGAGGTGTAAGTAGTTCATGAAATAATCATAAGGAAGTAATATATCTACATATATATATATTGCACATCAACTTCCTCTCACTACAGAAATAGAGAAATGAGGGCTTTTTTTGAGGAGGTGGTTGCTACATTTACCATAACTATTGAATTTCTTCAATGCTCAGTTTAATTTCCTTTTTCCCCCCACTGTAGTTGGTGTCAAGCAAGAATCTATTTACATTGACTAAGGATACTGGAAGCGTGAAGATCAGAGAGTTGTAAGTCTGAAATTTGCATCACGACCTTGAACCATATAACCTTAATTGGCATAAACAGACAGGTAAGGGTAATTATTTATTAATTATAGCTTATAAATTTGTTTTATAAGAACTCTAATAGGTATAAACTGTTTACACTTTGAAAACTGATCATTAGGAAAGGTAATGAGTGTATTTATGTAGATAAATATTAGTAATGAATTGTAGAACTTACTTTTTTCATTTGTCAAATCAGTAGACACAATGTCTACACGAGTAACTTGACAGGCATTCTACTGAGGCAAATGCCGACTTGACATTTTCAGGAAAGCAATTCTGTATCTGTAACATGTCATTTTGATTCTATTTAAATGTAATAGTATTTCCCAAATTTTGAAAACAATTTAGCTAGTAGCTTTAAAAATCAAAGTTAATTTTAAAGGACAGGTACACAGGAGACACAAATTTGTGAACTAAACATTGTGAACTAATTATCCTTTGCTACCTTGAGGTTCCTGCAGAGACTCACATCATCTGTCTGATGAAGCTAGCTTCTGCCAGAGTCTTTTACCTTCCTTTTGTTCAGGAGCTTTTGCTATTGATATTCATAGTGAGGCACCTTTCCTTTTGCTGTTTTTAGTATGTTTTGTATTATCCACACAAGGCAGGGGCTGGTGTTTTTCTTTAATATCATCATGAAAGGAAGCTCCATTCCTTATGGAAAATCAAAATCTACTTTGAGCAGATAAATTTTTCTTAAGAAATAAACTGGCTCACTTCATTCTCTATTTGACTGATTTTTAAATCAGTGAAGTTACAGATTAGGTTTTATATAACTGCATCTACACTGCAATTCTCCAGATACAAACTCATTCTGAAGCATATGGACTGTTTTCTAAATAAAAATCACAACAAAATAAATAAAATGATGAAAACAGTGGTAGGCATTAATTAAGGGTCTCAGTGTTTGAACCTACTCTGCACAGCTCTTAAATTTTTGTCTTTGAGTGTGGATTGTGTGGCTTAAAAAGTCATTTTGAAATTATGATATCATATTTGGAAAAAATGCCTAGTTTTGTAAAAATTGACATAATTTTAAAGATGCAGAAAATTAATAAAACCATGATCTGAAGAGGGGTACAGACTAAAAAAGCCCTGAGGGGCTGAGGGCTGAGACTGGTGTATGGTAAAATTTTCATGCTTATCAAAATAGAACGCAATGTTTTTGTTTTGTTTTAAAAAATTGAGAAACCCTGCTGTAGACTGTGAAAGAGTGGAGAATGTGGTGCCCAAAAAGCAATGGTGAAAAACAGAGAAATGTGGCACATTCTAAACAGAGATTATGATTTTTATTTGGCCAGAATCCAGTAACTTGTCTTTGTTATTATTGCCTAAAGAAAATAAGGAAATAAGGAGAAAAGTAAGAATGAAAATGGGTTTGTCATTCTTTAGCACTTCATGTGTACTATGCAAGAAAGATTAAAAATAAGACTTCCAAAAGCAAAAAACTATACCTGCGTTTATCCTGTGATTAGAACAGCATATCCTCCAAACAAATTTAAAACTCTGAAGAACCCAGATACTAAATTACACATGAGGACACATGAGGGCGCTCTAGTCAACAAGCACAGCAACTACAATTTTGACATAATTTTAAAGTCAACTTCTTATTGAAGTATGGCAGTTTAGCATTAACTAGTTGAAATGAGAAATTACTGATGCCCTTTGGCAATGATCCTCGGATTTTGGAGTCTATACTTGGTCACTATGATTTTCTTTTTTAAATTCAGGTTCTTAGTTTTTGTTGATGAGGAATTGAATTTACTTCTGAACTATGAAAAGGGACTCTTTATAGTATTGGATTATAGAGAAGTGCTTTAACCTAGCCAGGAAAACTATTTGCATGTAACTAATATATTTAAAAAAAAAAGTCTTATCTTTTTGGTACTAGGGATTGAACTCAGGGGCGTTTACCACTGAGCTACACCCTCAGGCCTTTTCTGAGATGGTCTCTCATAAATTGCAGAGGCTGGCCTTAGACTTGTGATCCTCCTGCCTTGGCCTCCTCAGTCACTGGGATTACAAACTGTGCACTGCTGAGCCCAGCTTATCTCTTCTTAAATGTGGAACAAAATACTTTTGTAACACCTTCCTTTGACCAGCACGTATTGTTGCATGTACCTTAAATTTTTTAAAATTACATTTCTAGGCAAAATGTGTCATCACTTACTTATACATTGCTTTATGATCTAAGAACTGTAAATTCTGCCAAAGTCAGGTGATAAATCTCAGGCATTTATATCCTTGCATCAAATTTTGTTTTTTAGACAAAAGCACTATCCATCATAATAAGAACACTCCATTTGTATTTCAACTGGACAATTGTGATTAGAAAAGGTAAGAAGCAAGCCATCTGCACGTTCGTTTTCCATCCAATACATTTTGTAACTATTGCTTTTTTTATGATCTGGCTTACATTCTATCCATAATTTGAATATTAAATATCTGCAATTCTGTTCTAGCTCCTGGGACAAATTCAAAAAAATCTGATATAAATGAGGAACAATTCAACATGCATTCAACCATCTATGATCTCTTCCACGGCTCTGCCAATCATTTATACCTTGCTTTGTATTGTTGGTCTCTTTGGAAACTCACTTTCTCAGTGGGTGTTTTTAGCAAAAATAGGCAAGAAAACATCAACGCACATCTACCTGGCACATCTCGTGACTGCAAACTTACTTGTGTGTGGTGCCATGCCTTTCATGGGTATCTATTTCCTGAAAGGTTACCAATGGGAATATCACTCTGCACAATGCATAGTGGTCAACTTTCTGGGAACGCTGTCCATGCATGTGAGTATGTTTGTCAGCCTCTTAATTTTATGTTGGATTGCCATAAGCCGCTATGCTACCTTAATGAAAAAGGATTCCATGCAAGGACCTACATCCTGTTATGAGAAAATATTTTATGGCCATTTATTGAAAAAATTTCGCCAGCCCAACTTTGCCAGAAAACTGTGCATTTATATATGGGGAGTTGTCCTGGGCATAATTATTCCCGTTATCATATATTATTCAGTCGTGGAGGCTACGGAAGGAGGAGAGAGCCTGTGCTACAATCCACAGACGGAACTAGGAGCCATGATCTCTCAGATTGCAGGCCTTATTGGAACCACGTTTATTGGATTTTCCTTTTTAGTAGTGCTCACGTCATACTACTCTTTTGTCAATCATCTGAGAAAAGTAAGGACCTGTACATCCATTGTGGAGAAAGATCTGACTTACAGTTCTGTGAAAAGACATCTTTTGGTTATCCAGATTCTACTCATAATTTGCTTTCTTCCATATAGTATTTTTAAACCCATTTTTTTTGTTCTGCACCAGAAAGGGGACTGCCAGCAATTGAATTATTTAATAGAAATAAAAAACGTCCTCACTTGTCTTGCTTCAGCCAGAAGTAGTACAGACCCCATTATATTTCTTCTATTAGATAAAACATTCAAGAAGATACTATATAATCTCTTTACAAAATCTAATTCACCGCATACACAACCATATGGTTGACTTCTGGATGGAAAATGCCATGAAACAGGAAGTATTCATGTGACTCTGTTAGGGACACTAACCTAAATGATTAACATGTCATAGCTTGGTTGATGGCAGGCACCAAGGAAGCCTCTCTGTTTTTTTAAAATAAGTAAATATATCCATAAAACTCGATTTATGCTGAAAGTTGAGATGGCAGAGATTTTCAGAGGTGAAAGTCAAACATACTGAAAGGATACCACTGTATATGAAACCAACCGACCATTTTCTGTTTGAACTCTATTGTGGATCTTCTGTTCAGAACACAGTATTTCATGACTGTAGGATAAAGAAGCAAATGGTTTATGGATGTCTGCTTTGTATGAAGAATACAGGAGTCCATCTTAGAATGCAAAGGTTAGCATTTGTTTGTTGGTAACATAAAAAACTTTAGGAATGAGTACAAGAAAAAAAAAAAAAAGAAATGTCCTCACTTAAGTCTTGTCAAAGTGCATGAATAATACAGTATAAAAATCTAAGGTTTTATAAACATTTTTATTTGAAATTATTTGACTCATGTTACTGGGAGAGGCAATATTCATTGAGCAGATATTACAAATATGCTTAAATATTTGGATTAGGCTTTGTCAAAATAAAAAGCTAAAATAATGTCATATGCCCATTTTCATCACATTGTGTATTTTCCTCTGTATCTAATATAAAAATGTTACTAATGATTGGGCTGAGATTGTGGCTCAGAGGTAGAGTGCTCGCCTAGCAAGGGTGTGAGCCGGGTGCGACTCTCAGCACCACATAGATTCTCTCTCTCTTTAAAAAAAAGTACCTGGCACGTAGATATGTTCAATTAATTTTGTGAAGTGAATGTATGATAAAGCAGCATTCTAGTTAAAAAGATTGGTCCCTCATTCAGACTCCCTGGGTTCAATCCTGGTTCCATATCTTATTTAGCTGGACAATCTTAAGCAAATTACTTACCCTTTCTACATGTTAATTTCTTCATTTGTAGAACAGAAAATATTACCTTATTCATAGGTAGTATTTTAAATCAGATAATGTTGCTTGGCACTTGCTATGTGTCAGGTACTTTGCTTACATGCTTAACACGTATTATTTTAATCATCACAACCATCAATCATCACCATAAAGTATGCCAATTTACTTGCTGATGAAAAAACTGAAGTGCACAGTTAAGTAAGCCCTGATTTTCTCCAGTATCTAAGTAAATATTAAGAAGTAAGCATTTCTTAATGGTCATTTCTTTCTTCCATGTAAATCTAGTCAGTAAGACAAATGATGGTGACTGCATTCTGTTATCATATACATTATAATTTTTTAAAAAAGTAAATGTGTTTGGATCAAAAGCATCTTTGGAGTTATAATCAGTTTTCTATTAACTTTTTTCTCCACATGGTAATTCCTTCAGTGATCAAGGAGAAGTTTAAAGTAAGTTCACATGATACTTCCAAGTCTTTAATTTCATAGCGTGTTTTGTTCCTGAATTACAACTGTAGAAGCAATTCACTGTATAGATTCTCTAAGAGCCATGTTTAAAATCATTAGAGGTGGTTCTGACACTTTTGTGTGATTTTCATTAAAAACCAATACTAAAAAAGTAAATATTTGTTTTCATTTTTATTTCAGTGTTTAACTGAGAGATTAAAATGTTCAGAGAAAAGTCTGAACACATTCCAGCTTTCAGTATTTAACAGAATATATCTAGTCTTTTATAGTAGCCATCGGATTTCTGGTTCAGTAATTTTCAGAGACAGAGAAGACCTGGAAATCCTAAGTGTATGCTGGCTGTAAATGGAGGTGTCCATTCTAGTGACTTTCTAGACATGTGAATCAGAATAACTCAAAGTCCACCACAAAAGTTCCTGAGATGCCCAGAATTTTCCACAGTTATAATAAGCAATAAGAGGAACTGAGATGATCAGTAATTTTCATCTGACACTATACTATATTAAATTTCACTGTACTTAGGAGTTTAAAAAATATGTACTTCTAAAAATAATTTAAAAAATCACTTTATAGATAATCTACCCACTACTTTAAATAAAAGATGTTATCAAAGTAGAGTTTCCTGGGCTGGGGCTGTAGCTCAGTGGTAGAGGGCTTGCTGAGCACACATGAGGCACTGGGTTTGATCCTCAGCACCACATAAAAAACAAAGGCATTCTGTCCATCTACAACTATAAGAAAGTTAAAAAAAAAAACAAAACAGTAGAGTTTCCTACATTTAAAAAGGCAGCAAAAAAGGTGTGCACAATTTCTCTGAGTTACTTATTCTTTTTTCATTGGTCCTTTTTAGTTATACATGACAGATTCCATTTTGATAAAATTATACAAGCATGAGCTATCTTATTCTAATTAAGACTGCATTGTGGATGTACACAATGGTGGGATTCACTTAGATATTTCAAATTATTCATTCTGATAGAAAATGCCATGTATTGAACTATATACTGAGCTTACATATTATAATCATTTTTTATTTTGAATTTTTTATGATCATGTTTATCTTTATACCACAGATGCTTCCCTAAACAGGAGATTGTAAACCATGTTGAGTTTTTTTTTTGTTTAAATGGAATTGAAAAATTGGCTATTTAATGTCACAGTGTGTGTTTTATATAAAAAATCCTTTTCTAAATTTACTCCAATTTTAAAGTTTGGATTTCAGAAAAATGATATTTTTAACTTGTTTGTGAGTTGTAGTCAACCACAAATTTGGGATTTCAAAAATCCTGAATTTTGACTTACAGGTCAACAGGATTTTCTTTTAACTAGGAAACAGACATGACATGTTTATTTCCCCTTTCATTCTTCCTATATACATACTTTCATTAAAGCAGATTTCAAACTATTAATCAGGAACACAAACCATTAAGACTATATAAACAAAATTCAGGATGACTACCCAACCTGGAAGTGAGTTTGTCCTCTGTGGGTGGAAGAGGAAGATGGTCCATCTGGTTCTAATTTGGTGAGGACTCTTGTCCTATCCCCTGCTTTGCAGATTGCAAGGGTGGAAGCTGTTATAAGTAAACATGTGAAGACCACGGAAAGAGAAGCTTGCTGGCAAATCATAAAAGGAACACAAAAGGGACATTGGTAATTTGTTAAGCATTTCAATTATGCAGCGTAATGCTTGGGACCTTCCTCTGATGGTCCCCAAATTCCAATGGAATTGATATCATTGGAGAGAGTTCCTATAGCTAGAAAGGTTTTTGCACCTGGCAGAAAAACCTCTTTGGCCACATGATACCACCCCTGGTTCAGGAGAGAAGCAGTGAAAGGAGCCACTTCTTACAAGAAAAACATTTATCCCTTTCCCCCCATAAATCAAGGAGTTTTGGTATTTAGAAGGGTAGATGGGAGGATAAAAAGCATACATAGGAGTTAGAGATGCAAGATAACATCATATTCAACAATCTTACAGAAGTAATGCCTGAGGATTAACAGTGTGCTTTTTTTTTTTTTTTTTTTTTTTTGGTGCTGAGAATCAAGGCAAGCACTCTACCAACTGAGCTATTTCCCTAGCCCCAACAGTGTGCTTCTTATCATAAGGAATAAAAGAAGTAAGTTTGGGTTCTAATGAGAAAAATTTATTTTACACAATATGAAGGGAGTCCTGGTCACAGATATCAAAGAAATGTCAGCAACCAAAGGCAAGAGGAAGGAATACTTTAAGAAATCCACAATGCTGTGGCAAGCAGTGTTATATGATGAACAGGCATTTATAATATAAGTCAGACCATCAGAAGGTGAAAGGAGAACTGAGACCAGAAGGGGAGCGAAGGGCAGCCAGGCGTGTTGACACATGTTGTGAGGAAAACCATTTATAGGAAGCATACCCAGAAACAATTGGGCGGGAGGCCTCTGGCTAGTGTATGTGCACCGTGAGTTTCCACAGTTTTGAGAACTAAAAACTGAGCACCTAAACCTCCTGGGCATAGGCCCCGTTCAAAATAGAAAGCAGTGTAGCAAGCAGTTGTGCTCCCAGAGGAGCTGCTTCACTTCAACTTTATTAAAACTGTACCTGAGTAGGTCAGAGTGACAAAAAGGCCTACGGAATGCTGAGGTTCTGCACATCCAGGTGGTGCCTTGTGGGGCTGCCTGCAAGAGTTAGGAGAGCCCAGAGAATTCCACAAACTGTGTGCTTAGCAGAGCCAGCAAAGGCAGGCAAGGAGCCAGCAGATGCATTTACTTGGACGACTGTGCAAATTTTCTCCAAAGTTCTTTTAATTTAGGGATGAGAGGAAGAAAATAAAAACATAATGGAAATTTTCTCATCCTTTCACAAGAAAAAAAAAGAATTAAGGGAAGAAGATGACAGAAAAAATGGAAATTTGCATGCATGCCTTAATTAATGTCTGAGAAATATTATGACAATGGGTCTTAACCAGGGCCAATTTTGTGCCCCAGAGAACATTTGGCAAAGTCTGAAGACTTATTCAGTTGTCACAACTGAGAGGAGATGCTATTGGCTTGGATGCTGAGAAGTTTTGCTACAATACCCAGGATAGCCTTTCACTACAAGTTTCTGGTCCCAAATGTCACTAGTGTGGCTGTTGGGAGAACTTGTGTTATGATGACATGTCTCCCTGAATTTCAAAGAATTGTACCATTACTTTTTGTTGTATGTGGTACTGGGGATTGAACCCAGGGGAGCTTTACCACAGAACCACATCCCCAGCCCTCTTAATTTTTTAAAAAATTTATTTTGAGACAGGATTTCACTGAGTAGCTGAGTCTGGCCTTGAACTTGTGATTCTTCTTGCCTCAGCCTCCCGAGTCTCTGGAATATAAAGGCATACACCACCATACCTGGCTTATCATTATTTTTAATGCAATTTCATGTGAAATTGCTTCTCCAAAGCAAGCAGGTTCCATTACAGGTCACATGGTCTGTACACTCAAATCTAACAATCCTTTTTAGACTCAAGTATGATGATTTCAAAAAGAAATGCCCAAGTAAAGAAAAAAGTACTATTAATCAATATAATGGTGGGACCTTTGAGAAACTGCATGCTTTTAACTCTTATGGTAAGAATTATGAGAATGGGAAAGAGAGAAATGCATTGTTAGGAAAGGTTTACAATGACCCCTATGTGGGAATACCTCCATAACCAGGTCCTCAATCAAACTAACTTTACCTAAATTACCCAAGTCATATTAGTAAATCCTGTTGACACAACTTTTGAGATATATCTGGAATATAACTGCTTTTCTTTTTGTTTAAACCACTTCCACTGCTGCCTCTCTGGTCTAAGTTGGCTTGGGGAGGGATGCAGGGTGGAGGGGGAGGTTTGTGGCTTGTCTCTTTACTCTCCCCTTTGTTCATTTTGCCCCAGCTATACCTGCTCCTTGCTGTTCCTCCGCTGGGCTACTTGAGTTCCTGTCTTGGCACCTTTGCACTGGCTGTATCTTTACCTAGAACATTCTCGTCTTAGATATCAGCTCAGTCCCTCCCTTGCCTCCTTCAAGTCCTTGCTCAGATGGCATATTGTCCCTATTCTAACACTCCCTGGCCTTGTGGTCCCTCTTTTTATTTCCCTGAGTCCTTTTCATATTCTAGCCTACCCTATAGTTTCCTTATTTCTGCTTATTGATTGTTGTCTGTCTTGGGCTGGGAGTGTAGCTCCAGGGTAGAGCCCTTGTTTAACACGTGTGAGGCCCCAGGCTTGATCCCCAGCACTGCAAAACCCAAAACAAACAAACAGTGATTATTGTCTGTCTCTTCTGAACTAGAATGTCAGTTCCAGAAAGGCAATGATTTTGTCTGCTTTGTTCATTGACTAATTTCCAACTCCTAGGACAGTGCCTGCCACACAGCAGGCTGTCAGTAAATATCTTTTAGATGAATGTCTTAAGAAAATACACCAAAATTCAACATTGCTGATTAAGTAAATTGTGAGTATTCCATTTACCTATGCAAAATGTATAGATTCCAGGTATTGAAATATCAAGAATAACAACATGAATATGCACTCTGTGTTGAGTCTCCCTGCTGACTTAAAAAAAAAAGGTGTTTTTTTTTTATTAATTTGCAGTTTGAGAATGACTTCTTTTTCCTTCCTCAGCAGGATTCTGGGTGCTTCCTAAAAATTATTTGGCATGTACTTTAGAAATAATAAACTAATCCAATGCAAAACTGAGGTCTTTGCACACACTGTTCCTTCTCTATGAAATGTCCTCTTGTCTCCATGTAACAACCCCATGACTCAAGACCAGGCTCCAACATGACCTCCTCCATGAAATCCCTCTACCTTGTATAATAATTATTTGTTCACCTGTTTATAAAGATGACCACCAACAAGTTCTTCTGTTTTTGTGTACATCCGCACTACTCCAAACAAAAGATGAAAGCAGTGGAAGAAGAGAGTCAGTGAGGGAGGAGGGGAGAGGAAGCAGAAGTACTAGGGACTGAACTGGAGCACATTATATTCCATGCATGTATGATTAAGTCAAAAAGAACCCAAGTATTATGTACCACTACAATGTATTAATAAAGACATTTTAAAAAGATGAATCTATTTTCCCTCCCCTTGAACCCAGGTTAGCCTTATGATCATTTTGGGGGAAGGGGGATTGAACCCAGGGGTGCTCTACCACTAAGCTGCATTCCCAGTCCTTTCTTTCTTTCGTTTTGAGACAGAGTTTTGCTAAGTTGCTCGGGGCCTTGCTAAGTTGCTGAGGCTGTCCTCAAGCTTGCAATCCTCTTGCCTCAGCCTCCATAGTCACTGGGATTACATGTGTGTGCTACTGCATTTGGCACTTGATGACCTTTTTTACGACTGATAGGATTAATTGAATGCAGAGGATGTGACACAGTACAAATTCCAGACCCAGGTTTCAAGAAGCCTGGCAACTTTCCTTTTTGCTCTTTTGGAGCCCTGAGCCACTCTCCTGCTGGAGAAGGGGCCATGTGGAAAGAGTAAGAGAACTCACTGAATGAGAGACAATGAAGAGGGCCTGTCTAGCTCCCCGTTGTTCTAGTCTGCTCAGCTGAGATGCCAGAAAACTGAGGGAAGCCTCTGTGGAAACTAGCCATGCTGCCTTAGCCAATGGGTAACAGAACTGAGCTGTCCCCACTAAACTCTGCCCAAACTGCAGAACCATGAGTAGATAATGACAGTTGTTGTTTCAAGTCACCAAATTTTGGTATGTGTTGATCTACAGTAGTTGATGAAAGATACACACTGCCTTATCTCCTTCTCGAGACCATAATCCTTTTAGGTCTCCAAGCACAATATTCTGTATGAAGTAGGCGCTCAAATATTTGTTGAATAAATAAGTCAGAATATAAATTAGAAGGAGAAGTCAAATATAACTACTTTTGGATTTTATTTGGTTTGGAGTTGTCATTATAGCAAATATCATGGCTAATCAAAAGCTGACTATGTTATTGAAAGTATTCCAGTGGAGTGCATTGTCAATCATGATTTATTACATCTTGCTGATACAATTATCTTTCAAGAACAGAATTCATGCAAAACGAAATTGCCTCTTGAGTGAAACAGTTCTAACCCAATGCTATTACATCATTTTTTGAATATATTTTATAATATACATAGATATATTTTACTTTATATGTACCTTCTCATACTCATTAAATGCAAAAGAATCACACAGCATGCTATTAAATTTGATAACTCCCCTCCCTCTTTACCTTTCCATACTCCTTACTCTGTGGTAACTGACAAATTTGTTTTTATAAAAGTGGTAGGCAACCATTGGTTTGTTCAGTATTGCATTCTTACAACAGGATCAATTTCCTATCACCATATTTAAAAAGAACAAATAAGATACTATACACTAACTTACACTAATATGTATTTTGTACATTCTCCAATGATTTTCATTTGCTGTTTTAATATTCTACTAGCTGGTTCTGGAATTGCTCATGCTTTACCTCAGCTTTTAACTACAAGAATTTCTGTTAAAATAAACTCTACTTAATTTTTTTAGCCATTTAAAATACACTGAAAAAGCCAGGCCTTTAGTAGTATGTGTTGAAGGAAGAAGCACCATGTCTCTGGGTGCTGGGGGTTAGAGAGAGGCCAGCAACAAAATATCAAGAGTCTGAAAGTAGAGCTGGAGAGACCTAAGAGGCTCCCTGTTGAATCTCAGTCTTGGAAGGGGCTGGAGGCCAGGAGAAGGGCTCACTGGTCCTTTCTGGATTGCCTTTATATTTTGGTTGAAAATGTTAAAGAGCCAGGGACTGAGAGTTCTCATTAACTTGATACTAGGATGGAATGGGCAGAAAGAGTGAATAATGATCATACTTATATTCTAAGGGTACAAACTATATTGGATCTATAATTATGATTTCACACTATGTTTAAAAACTACCTGCAAAGAAAATGCAATGCTGACTGTTTTACATTGCAACATTATGAAAATGTAAGTGTGTGGTTAACTTTTACTACATTAACCAAATTCTAATTTTCCCCTCAATTAACTCACTGTAGGATGGAGTTTCATTTTTCCTATTTGTTGGATTTTTCATTTCTTTCTCTCACACAATGGCAAAAGAAGAATAATGAAATGTTAGATTGTATGCAATCTTTAATAAAAAGAAGGAAACTGAAATTATAAGGTGTTCCTATTAAGAATCAGTATAATGACTTTCTCAATATAAAGCAGCTAAATACCTTTTTTTATTTGCAAATAAAATTAGATGTAAGATACTCTCTATGAAAGTATTAAAAATTTCTGATTGTCATTTACTATGTCAATTTCTCTTCATAAAATTAAAATTAGTGATAAGAATGACTTACCTTCACATCTCTGTGAATTATGTTATTATCATGACAGTAGCGTAGAGCTTCCAGTATCTGTCTCATGTAATGGCTGTAGAAAACAAAAAAAATTAAAGAAATTTAAAGCTGTAAAAATTTTTTATTTTTAAAACTTAATACACAGAGTCCCTAGTTCATAACTCCCACCTTTATTTTAGCTGCCTATAGACATCTTTATGTGAGCAGAAAAGAAAGTGAACTTAATGAAAAAGTTGGCAGACTCATGAATGATGAGCTTAATGAAAAAATAATATGTTCTATATTTTCTAAGCCAGGTCAAGAGAATTTCATAGAGTTCATAAGTAAAATTGCTCTGCAAACTAAAGATTAAAACGTAAAACATGAAAAAACTTCTAAAATTCAATTCTATTTAGTTAAACTGGATTGCTATTAAGTAAGCCGTGCACAAACTATCTGGAAGATTCTAACCAAAGGGGGGGGGGCCTTCTGCATGCCATCACAGTGGACATTCTGCCTTGTTCCCATTTACCTCTGAGGACAAATGAGGGAAGAGCCTCCTATGTGTACAATTTCTCTTTGTAATCTAATCAGGTTTTAGTTGGGGCACTCTTGAACAAAGCAGGGTTAGTTCTAGGCCCATGTCCTGGGAAGTCTCAGCCCTCACATGGCCAGCTGGAGTCTGCTGAAATTCCTCCGCTGGGGACAGGTGAAGAACAAAGAAGGAGTTAACATTTCTAAAAAAGTCACTAAAATGTGGAAACAGGGTCAACTAGCAACAGTGTGTGATCAAGAGTACAAATGATCTCTGACTTATGATGGGGTTGAAGCTGTATAAACCCATCTTAAGTTAAAAATACTGTAAATTGAAAATGCATTTAAACCAAGCATGGTAGCACATGCCTGTAATCCCAGCAGCTCAGGAGGCTGAGGTAGGAGGATTATGAGTTCAAAGAAAGTTTCAGCAATTTAGTGAGACCCTGTCTCAAAATATAAAATAAAAAAGCTGAGGATGTGGTTCAGTGGTAAAGTGGCCCTGGGTTCAATCCCTGGTTAAAAAAAACAACAACACAAAACAAAACCAAAAACCAAAAAAATATAAACGAAAACCCCCCCAAATCTTCGTTCAATGAAGCATCATGGTCCCTGCTTTACAGAGAAACTCAGCAATATATATGTTTGTGTTCACCTTCCCTAAGGATCAGGAAAGATGGTAATTCCATGCAAGGAAAGAACTGGCCAGCAATCTATTTAAGTGAATCTATTTATTTATTAAATAAGTATAATTATTTAATAAATAAATGAGTCTATTTATTTAAGTAGGCATTATCAGGGGTGGAGAGTGGTGGAAGAAAAGAAGAGGTGACTCAGTCTACTCTCCTTGTCAACTCTGGGTAAAAAAGACTAATGCTATTTGCCATGCAGAAGACACTTTATCTCTGAAATGTCCTTAACAGAATGTTCCTGGCTAAGATTATCTATGGTAAATAAAACCTGGGATTTTTGAAGCATAGATGGCTTCCTGGAGAATGTCACATAAGCTATCCATCTCTCTTGGGTATAAAACGGAGATGTTTCATAATTGAAATGCTTCTCTGTGTATGTAGAATCCCACAAACCTTGGATAGAGACTTAATCTATTCTGGGCCAGGGTGCATTACTGATGCAGGAAGAAATGATGTGGAGAGCTATCCTTGACAGCCCAGGCCTCTTTCTGCTTCAGCTGAGCCTTTTGATTGCCTGTATCCTTGAAATTATTCAGTAAAGCTTGGTACTTGATAAAAAGATCTCTCTGATTTGCAAGAGTTTGATTTGATAATCTGATTCCATATGTTAGCTCACTCCACAACTCATCACCCCTGAAAGGACAGAGGTAATCACTAATTGGGCTGTACTAAGTGCTGAGCAGATTTTTATTTGATGCCATGCTTTGCTGCTCCTCTTGAAACTCAGCCAGTTGGGGAAAAACAACATTAGCAATTTCATTACTTGGTGTCTCAGAGTCTTCTTGCAGTTGGTCTCACTAGAATACTGATAAAAGCTGAATTTCCTAACAATGAATCTCAGAAACAGAAGGGAGAAAGGAAGGTTAGGAATCATCTGGCCAGACACAGTACACAAAAGGAAGAACCATGTGCCCTTGTTACATGGTCATTGATGATCTGCAATAGGGAACATACCTAATAATACTGTCTGGGCCTCTCCCCTGCTTTTTTTAAAATTTGTTTTAATTAGTTACACATGACTGTACAATGATCTTGACATATCATACATTTGAATCAGATATGTATATATGTGACTGCATGACCAATGTGATTCTGCAACCTGTACACTCAGAAAAATGAGAAATTATACTCTCCTGCTTTTTTTTAATAAATTGTATCCAAATCTCTCTCTGAGCAATGTCACTTAGTGGTCTCAATGCTACTCTTTTATGGTCCATTCTGGAAAGTTCCTTTCATAAAATCACCATTTTAACAGCAAATACAAATGGATTTAAAAGTCAACAGGCTTTCATTTTGAAATATAAAATCTGCCCTTTCTATAAATCTCAATATTGGGAGAGACCATAGTATTCTTTCATTGTACGATGTCACCTTTGCATGAGATCATCCTGCCCAGTCCAGTGGAAAAGAGAGGCTTGAAGTTAAGGGAAAGCTAAGAAAAGGTAAGAAAAAAATGGAGAACAGAGTAAAAGTAATACTGGTTTAATATCAGCTTTGTCAACATATATGCCAGATATCCTGGTTACCATGGCTCAAAAAAGAAAAAAAAATATCTTCTTCCATTGAGGAAAAACATTTTAAAAGAATCACAATTCTGAATTTTTGGCTTTCCTTATTTTATGCTATGCTGCCCTTGGAAAATTGCAATATAGACAAGTAGGATTTTGGGAGGTGGGTACTTAACCCAGGGGCACTTTACCACTGGGCCACATTCCCAGGCTTTTTCATTTTTTATTTTGAGGCAGTCTTATTAAAGTCTTGAAGGCTTCACTAAGTTGCCGAGGCTGGCCTCAAACTTGTGATCCTCCTGCTTCATCCTCCTGAATTGCTGGGATTATAGGCATGTGCCATTGCACCTGGCAAAAAGTAGCAAAGGCAAGTTACTTCAACTTACTTAAAAATACACACAAATGCCAGGCACGGTGGTGCATGCCTGTAATTCCAGCAACTCAGAAGGTTGAGGAAAGAGGATCATGAATTCAAAGCCAGCCTCAACAACTTAGCAAGGCCCTAAGCTTCTAGTGAGACCCTACCTCTAAATAAAATACAAAAAAGGGCTGGGGATGTGGCTCAGTGGTGGAGTGCCCCTGAGTTCAATCACTGGTACAAAAAAAAAAAAAAAAAAAAAAAACCAAACATATAAGCAATAATATGCAAAAGACTGAGAATTTCATTTTGTCATATAAAGTGATTTACAGCTAGGCCACAAGAAAATCAGGATACCATTGACTATTTTTGGTATTAGAGAAATTTTTAAGAAATTTTGAGGTACAAGAAAAAATATGAATTTACAATTGTGATAGGAGCCCAACAATAGCAAGCGGGACTTAAAAAGAGCATGACACAAAAGAGGACATTTAGCTTTGGTTTTAACATGTTATCAGGAATCTAAAGAAATAATTATAGTTAACATATATAAACTTTCATTTGCTGTTTCTCTCTAGCCCCAGTAGTATAGGAAAGCAGCTTTCCTACAGTGAGCATATTCTTTACTCTGTGCTTTAGCCATGGTTGCTCCATCTTTGAGACTGGGGTCCTTGCTCCCTAGACAGGATGATTCAGGGCAATGAATTTGAAGACAGTCAAGTCATTTAGGGTTCAAAGTTGTATTTGGATGGTCTCTAAGTTGTTTCCAGCTATGTCCTTCTATGATGCTATTATTATAAAAGGAATAGTAGGAGGAGGAAGTTGTAATCATTTAATATAACTTTCTCAAATGATAGAAGGTTTTAATAAATCCTAATAGGTTTGTGGGTTTGAACCTTTCAACATATTATGGTTGGTGACTGAGGAGGGATGCTGGGATGTTGTACTCCATGTTTTACTGATTGATGGATTGGTACTGGGGATGGAATCCAGGGCCGTTTAACCACTGAGCCACATCTCCAGCCCTTTTTAAATTATATATATATAATTTGATCATATAATATATATATATGTATATATATGTATATGTATTTATATTTAGAGACAGGGTCTCACTGAGTTGCTGAGGCTGATTTTGAACTCATGATTCTCCTTGCCTCAGCCTCCCAGCCACTGAATCACAGGAATGCACTACTGCACCACACCATGTTTTAAGCAGGCAACCCACTGGAGTGTAATTATGATATGATCTAATATATCCAAAGCAGATAGCTGTATTGCTTTAAATATATAAGCTAGTGGCCCAGTACTTGCTTGGCATCCATGATTTTTCATATTTATTTCTTATCTTGAGTCATTAGGTCTTTATAACAACTCCATTTAAGAACAACAGTTGCCATACACTAGCCTGAAGCAAATGTATTCAGTAGAAAAATGATTTTTTTGTTGTTTCTTTTACTGCTTTGTGTTTTTCCTTAGATGAACTGATCACATAGCAATGTGATATCACTAAAGGCAAAAGGAAGAACTAATGAGGTGCATCTGTCAAAGAACAAATATTAAACCAAAGAAACCCAAGTTCATTTCTACACATGGTTCCTGGGCTATCAAATCCCTCCTTGTATAAAAGCATCAGAAATGGGAAAAACAGCAGTACTGGTGTGAAAATGTAGACCCTGTTTTTTAAAATGTTTTTTTAGTTGTAGTTGGACACAATACCTTTGTTTTATTTATTTACTTATTTTTATGTGGTGCTGAGGATAGAACCCAGTGCCTCACACGTGCTAGGCAAGTGCTCTACCACTGAGCCACAACCCCAGCCCTAAACCCATGTTTAAATAGACCAATTCATTGTTTGGTAGTTTGCACTTTGAGTTACTATTTGATTCTGCTAATGCATATTGAAACAGCTGTGATCCTTGCAGCAAGGAGCAGTGGTGCACTCACCATCCATTGGAAGAGCAGGTGATTTCTTCATTATTACTTTCCTCTACTTTATTTCTGCAGACTCATTTTATTATTATTTTTGCAGTACTGGGAACGGAACCCAGTGCCTTGTGCATGCTAGGCAAGCAAGTACTCTACTACTCATCTGAGCCACATCCGTGGCCCACCTCTGGGGAGTTAGATACAGATACATACCTGGCTACAGCTTCACTGTATACAAAACCAGCATCAGCTCGCTTTACGATTTCAAAGCACAGATCAGCTCCATCCATACTGTAGAGAAATGTAAAAAGGAATGTAAGAAGAAATTCCAAAAAGGCAACACTGAAAGTGAATACACTGTCATCAAGTTATTTGTTGACTTATTGCTAATGACTGTATGTTATTTAAATCTCTTTTCTTTCAATGAAAAGCAGGCATAAATTATACAAGATATTATAACCATCTTAACATTGAAAACGTGCAGGAAAAGTAACCTCTAGCAAGAGTAAGGCAATGGAAGTATCCAATATCATGAGGTATGGAAAACTGACTATAAATTTTCTTTTCTCTAGTTTATCATGATAAGAAGTCCCAGAAAGGAGCAATGCTGGAGGCTGTGGACACATTTTGAGTCAAATTCTAAAATTACCGGTTTCTAGTCACGTAATGTAATACTTCAGGAATACAAAGATTTAAAACATTTCATTGTAGTTATCACCACCAAATGGGAAATTTGAACTATGTGTCGTGAAAGGAAAAAAGAATGAGCTGATCTATATTTTTGTTTACACTTCCGTTACCAAAGTTAATTGCTACAAATATATTCTAATACATTGATGTGATGGTCACACAGTGTTACTATCTGCTCTAAAACTTACAATGGTTCTCTCTTTCTCACAGGAAAGGTAAGATCTCTTGTGGTCTTGGCCACACCTGCTTTCTTCTATCTACCCTGTCCAATGGCATTTCAAGAAACCACACTCTCTAGCAAGAATGGTCTTCTTAGCACTCCTTGAATATATCATTTCTTTTTCCTTTTATTTTTTGGACATACACGTTTGCATAAACTGCTCTTCATAATCAATAACTGCCTCGATTCAAATTTCCATTCCAATCCCACTTCTTACGAAGCCCCCTCAATGATCACCAGTTATATTAATGTCTTCCTTTGCTTTCTTCCTTTAACAACCTACACATAGTCACAACATTTGGCATTTACATAATGTAAATACATATACGCATATATGCACATGTAACTATTGCTAGGTCATTACTTATATTAATGAAATTATTCACATATTAACAGATACCATTTTCATGCTTTAAGCCTTACAAAATGTTTTCAAATCCAGTGGCTCAGTCTCCAGTATACCTGCTATAGGTATTATACTGAGGAAATAGAAACTTCTAGAAGGGAAAAAAGTCACTAACATACTTATTATGTGGAGCACTTCCTGTCATACCTCCCTTCAACTACCCCATGAGGTCAGAATTATTCTCATTCTCAAATGATCTGTGATTGGACAAAGATACAATAGGGACAGGATTCAAGTCTCTGGTAGCTGTGTCCAGTGCTCTTCCGGTTGACTACAGCTACACCTACTGGGAGTACAAAGAACAAACGCACAATCTCAGACCCTATAACACTTCAACAAGAGTGTAAAGTTCTAAACAACAAGTAGGGTTTATACTTTCAACACACCCTTAACCAATACCCACCAGAAGACTGAGCACACAGTAGATATTTAATGAACAGCTGATTATATCATTTGGATCTTGGTGTGGTTTTATATAAATAAAAATACTTCCACATTTATACCAGGTTTCACAATTTTTACCTAGTTTCCATTTCACACCTGATGGACAGTTTCCAATGTTAAGTAGGGTTCTCTCCAAAATGTATCTGAGGGCCTAGTCTACTCTGAAGTACTGTATCACCTGTTTCCTACCATCAGAAATCAAGCCTGGGTGAACCTTTGTGAACAACTCTGATTATCTGTGTAGTAAAATTCTTAGGAGTGGGAGTTGCTAGGTCTAAAGTATATATACAATAACATTTTCCATATACATACTACCAGAAACATTTTAAAATTAGAAAAAATTCATATTCTTTCTAGTGAGTGTGGATGTGTCCTTTCCTCTATCTTGTTACCAGTATAATGACTACTCTTTTTCATTTCTGCCAATCAGAGAGGAGAAAAAAAAAAGTCATTTGTTATTGCTTTAATTTACAATTCTTTGATTACCACAGAGGCTGAATATTTTTTGTTTCTTTGTACTGTGGGAGAAAAAAACTCCTATTTTTAAACCTGGCTGCAGTTTAAACTAGCTAGTTGATCTATGAGGACTGAAAAAAATATCTCATAGTGAAGGAATTGGTTTTGTTTAGGTGTTTTCCTTTCTAATTGTGCATTGTGAAGATAAGCACTGTTCAGCTGAGAAGAGGAGTTGGCCAAAGGAGAGAGCCAAATTGATTGCATAATAAATGTGATAGTCAGTCTTTCATTGCTGTGAACAAAATATCTGATGAGAACTACTAAGAGGAAGAAAAATTTATTTGGGTTAATGGTGTCAGAAGTTCAGTCTATGGTGAGTGAAGTCCATTACCATTGGCTGAAGGTGAGGCAGTGCATCATGGGGGAAGGGCCCAGTGAAGGAATACTGCTCAACTCAAGGTGGGATCAGGAAGTTGAGAGAGACAGAGGGTGGAAGGAGCCACAGGGAAGATACATCCTTCCATGGCATGCCCCCAATGACCCACCTCCTCCAGCCACAGCCAATTACCACTCAGCCCATTCAAACTAGGATAGACTGATTAGATCATAGCTCTCACATTCTAATCATTTCACTTCTGAATATTACTGCAAAAAAAACAGGAGCTTTGGGGGGACACTTCCTATCAAAACCATAACAATAAAACATAAGAATCTGGGAGCTGTCCTGAGATCTAGAGGAAGACTTTTTGGAGGGACCTAAAGGGGAAAAGAGGAAAGGGAAATGAGGGCAGGCATGTTTGCAAAGTGGTGAGAAGCCAGAGCCTATGGGGTAAATCAGTCAATTAGAAAAAACTGGAAATTATTTACTGCCCTGTGCTATAATTAATAGCACTGTTCAATGTATTTTTTCCTTCTGATCATATCTGAAATACTAGTCCTTGAAATTACAATCTCTGCACATGCACATATATACATGGGGTATTTTTAGGTTTCTCTTCCACTGACCTGTTTATTCTTGGATCCAGAATTATATCATTTTATCTTTTTTTATTTTTTGGTAGTGGGGATTGATCCTAGGGGCACTTTACCACTGAGTTACATCCCTAGCTCTTTCATTTTTTATTTTGAGACAGAGTCTTGCTAAGTTGCTGATGCTAGCCTCAAACTTCTGATTCTCCTGCCTCAGCCTCCAAGTAGTTGGGATTATAGGAAGGCACACCTGGCTTATTTTAAATACTGTAATGGCACTTTGTGATATTTGACAAAATATATCTCATTTCATTATTCTTTTTTTCCTATGAATTTTTCTCTCAGATGAAAATTAAAATCATTTTGTTAAATTGTAAATCTTTAAAAATATTTTGACTAAGATGGTATTGCATTCATTTATAAACTAACTTCTAGAAATTAAATTTTAAAGACATTTTCATCCATGAACATGATATGTTTCTCCATTTCTTTTCATATATCTAAGTTATAATTTTAAGGTTTTCTTTATATTGGTTCCAAATATTGATTATTAGTTTCTCTCTCTATATATATATACATATACATATGTTATAATATATATATATATATATGATTTTTTGTGTGGTGCTGGGGATCCAACCCTCAGGCATGTTAGGTAAGCACTCTACTGCTGAGCATATCCAAGCTCCAGCATTATATTTTAGTTGCATTATAAATGGGATCTTTTGGTCATTATGTGCTTTTTCAGTTCAGTGGTTCATAGCCAGAAGTGCCAAACAAAATCAGCTGTGTAAGTTTTTAAATATGCAGGCATGTTCGATGAAGGATTATTCTGAAGTCATTGCTGTGAAAGTCCTTTTATTAAAGCTATCTGATTAGTTATTTATAATATTAATTGATATTAAAGTAAAAAAGCAATCTGTTATTTTAAATTTCATGATACAGAAATAAAAACTAAAAATACTGTTACTTATGCAAATTTTATTCATCACAGAAATTTAATATGTACATATTCATAATACAGTCCCGATATAATAACCTTGAACCTTTTAAACAAAATTGATAATTCAATTCTTTGATAAACTTTAATAATGTAATGATTCTTTAAGCAATGATAAAGCTTCTTTCATTTCTTTTTGTTTTTGGCTTCCTATCTTGGGGTGTTCCTGGGGCTGTCATGAATTTTCAAAAAGCAGGTTCTGAATTTCCCAGCTGTCTTCATTCTAAGGGAGTGAGATGAGAAAAAAACCTTCTATGGGAGAATATGGGGAGTGCCTCTTTATTGTATGCAGAGAGAAATCATGGGAGATTTGCTCAGAATTAAAAAATGGTGGGATTATGAATGAGTTTAGCTTTCCTTCTCTTTCTTCTATCTGAATTTTAAATATTTCATCATGAACATGCTTGTTTATATAATTAAAAAATATTATCCCAAGGCGAGGCATCAAACAAAGAAAATAGATCACAGGTCTGGAGGCACAAGGTATTACTGGCTGTATACTGAAGGGGATCAGAATACACCACCCTCAAATATACCACTTTGGCAAAGGATTATTTTGAGCTGAAGGCATAAAATCCTGTGCTGTTATTTTGCATAAATTGCAATACAGTTTTTAAATGTTTACTCTCAATTTCTGTACCTATCTCTCAGCAGACAGGTAACAGATGGTCATCTGGCACTTGTCTACAAACTATTCTTTGAGAAACACTGTTATTAAGGACAGATCAAACCTGGATTTCTCTGACCAGCATTTTCCCTGAAGATGACAAAAATAGCAACTATAGAAACTGGATGAAATTAGACAAAAAAAAATTGTTTAAGTCTTCAAAGTATTAACCATACAGGGAATGAAAAATTACCTAGTAAGAACAGGGAAAGAAATTAGAGCTCAGAGAGGTTAGCAAGAGCTGCTTCTGCTCTGAGGGGTAGAGTGGGCTATGGAAAGGAGACAGGGGTGAGGGGAGCTTTTGGAGAACTCTGGTAATCAGATGAAGACTGATAGGGCCAGTTGATTTTTGCACCAGTGTGAGATTGAATGATTCTTTGATGGACTTCTGAAGAGACTGACAAAGGCTAAAGCCCTGACAAACTATCCTGGCTGGGGCCATAGAGATGGATTTGGAAAACTGGGAAAATGAATCTTTTCTGGTATGACATGTTGATAGCATAGAAAAACCTCAATGCACATAAAAGCTGAGCCTAAAAACTTCAGCAAGAAACATGTACTTAGGGTACATTTCCTTATCACAATGTAGTTATGTAAGAAATGAATCAACAAAATAACCAAATAAATCCACACCTGGTTGGAGGTGAAGAAATGCATGCTAAATAACTTATTAATCAAGGAAGAAATCATAATGAAAACTAGAAAATATTTCTAACAATGATAATTAAAAGAGTACACAAAACACTTGTGTCAGATTGAGGCATTACATTTTCAGCATAGTTCTAACATTCCAGTCTGAGAAGATGGCAATCCATGTTACTCACATACATACACATACACACACAGACACACAGACACACACACACACACACACACATCTGCCTTAGAGAAACTTTCTTGGATCAGGAAATCTGTAGTTGATGGAAAAATACATCAACATGATCCTTTTTTAAGGGCAATTTTATAGTGCTTGACTAAAGCCTTAAAAATATAGATGTTCTTTGACCCAATAACTTAATTCCAAGGGAAATAATTAGTGCTCAAGAGTGGGTAGAACTATGGAATTTAAAATTTTTTTCCTTTTTTTTTAATTAACAGGTACTACAAAAGTCATACTAAATCTATTGTAATTGTTAAAAGTGCAAAAAAAAAAAAACCCTTTGTAATGTGGCTACAACAGTAATTCCAAAGCAGTTTTTATTCATAAGTTTATGATAGAAATAATCTTATTTTGCAGTAATAAAAAATTAAAGGTAGCATTTATTGAGTGCTTAACTATGTGATGGGCATTTTCTAAGTGATTTACATATGTTGATTCATTCAATGGCTACAAGAATTCTGTGAGGTAGGTATTATAAGTAAGAAAACTGAGAAACAGCAAAGGTTAAGTAACTTGCTCAAGAGATCACACAGCCCTTTGAATGGTGGAGGCAGGGGCTGGAGTTGTGGCTCAAAGGTAGAGCACTGGCGTCGCACACGTGAGGCCCTGGGTTCAATCCTTGGCACCACATAAAATAAATAAATAAAAATAAAGATATTTTGTCCATCTACAACTTAAAAAAAAGAATAAATGGTAGAGGCAAGATTCAAACTCAGGCAGTCTGACTTTGGAGTCCATGTATCCCCCCAAAATGCTCACCTTACAAAGAGGGAAACTTACAACTTCTACTCAAGGTTTTCAGTTATTTAATGGAAAACAAGAGATTCCAACTAAGTAGGTAAAATAATAACATGAAGAAGGGCTCTGCAAGAAATCCATTTTCATGCTTATTATGGGGATCTCACACTCCAGAACTCCCAGAGGATATGTGTGTGTGTGTGTGTGTGTGTATATATATATATATATACACACACACATATATATACATATATATGTATATATATACACACATATATGTGTGTGTGTGTATATATATATATGCTGGGGATTAGATGATTAGATATTAGATTCAGGGGTACTTAACCACTGAGCCATATCCCCAGGCCTTTTTTATTTTTTATTTAGAGAAAGGGTCTTTCTGGGTTGCTTAGGCAACTCACTAAGTTGCTGAGGCTGGTTTTGAACTCTCGATCCTCCTGTCTCAGCCTCCTGCACTGCTGGGATTACAGGTGTGTGCCACCACACCCGGCTCCCCAGGGGGATCTTCAAAATGCACAGCCTCCATCCTCGTCCTCATCCTCCCAGATGATATATGTGAATATTGTATTAATGATAATAGTTTAAATGAGTTCTCTATATTTACTAAGCTTGTGGATAAATGCTTGGTATATACAGATTTGTATATGCCAAGACTGGAAGATACAAATCAGTCTCTTGATTAAAAAAAAACTAATTTTTTTTTCCTAATTCAAGACTTTGCTCATGGTAGTGTTTTGATGTCTTCCCAAATGTATTATAACCACCACCTCTTCCAGTACTTTTGCCCACTTTATGCTTCTTTCTGGGATGTCTTCTCTCTACTTTTCTACCTGTCTGACTCCTACCCTGATACTGATGCCCTTCACCAACTTCTTACAAGCTTGTTGGCCTGTTCCAGCTCCAAACTGTTTCCTCCATGGAACTCATGGGGCTCTAAGCACCCATGCTTGTGGTAATTTAGATCTATACTACCAATTATTATTTATTTCATGGGCAGGTGTCTGTCATGTGTATACAATTTGGCTATGGACAACTTGAGGGCACAGTCTTTTATCTGAATATTATATTGATGAGTATTTACAAGAATTTGTGGATGGGAAGTGCATTTCTAAAAGAAAGTCATATAACATACAACCTTTGTCACTCTTCCCCTATCTAAACCATAATTGAGAGAAGGAATTCGATTTCATTCACTGTACATTTATCAAGCATCTACTACATGTCGAAGATAGAAAGACCAGTTCTACGAAGATTTCATTTTCTCAGAGCCTACACTGCAGAAGAGGAAATGAAGAAACAAGATAAAAACTGTAATGAATGAAAGAAGATGGCATGAGTTTCAATGGAAGGAAAAAGTACATCTCTGAGGGATTCAGAAAATCTTGATGAAGTAGGGAGATCGGTCCTGAAGAAGAGAAGAAGAGTGGGGGAAAGGGAGAAGAGAAGAGGATAAGAAAAAGAGCAGGCAAGAGCACAGGGAGAATGCAGGAGTGGTGGTAATTGTGTGGTAGTTAAGAGGAGAGCAAAATCTCAAGGCATTTTTTCTGACCAATGACAGTAGGGCCTGAAGCTCCAGGAGGTAAGTCAACATATTAGGTGGATGTGGGGTGGCTGGGGGAATGTGTGAGGAGCCCTAATTTGAGCTAAACTCTCCCTTCCCACCTATACTGTACGTATACAATCATATTCTTTCAGTATGAACTTGGACAGGGACCAGAGAAGTACTTAGTCAGGACTGTTAACTATAATATGCAAGTAGATAGAAACCTTCATTTTTTTCAATAAAGAAAGAGAATATTTACTGTAATGGGGACTTAATGGCTTAATAAAGCAATTCTGATGTATTGCTAAAAATGTTTAAACAACTGAGCATATCCCCAAATGCCTATTTACTAACTGTATTTCTTGTGATGGGAACTATTTATTCCTGTCCTCACCCACTAGTGTACAAGGCTTAATATCTTCCCTTTCATTGGAGTGAACTCTTTTTGTTCAATAGAACGTAACCCTTTTATGTCAATATTGAAGCAAATTAATTTTCCAGTTTTTTTTTCAATTTTTGTTAAATCTATTGATGTTTTCCTTTGTGAATCCCAGTCCTTTGAAGCTTTAAAAGCTCTCCAAAGATCTGTTAAATAATTTTATTTCTTGCTTACTTTCCTACGATTTGATTAGCTTCTGTAGTTTTCTCATTTGCATAGGGGGATGGTGGTGATGGATCTAAATTGACTTTTGAACTGGTAGTTTTCACAACACTATTTTAAAACTCCTCTTTTCCTACTCTAATTGATGCATTTTACTTTGTGAAATGCTGAATGGATTCCTATGGAAGAGGAATGGTTAGTGTTGCCTGCCTGGAAAGCTCTGTTTTTTCCTGTCCTCTATCCTTCTAAGTCAATCTGCTGCCCACTGTGGCCTTGGTAATTTGGTAGGTCTGAACGTTTGGTAGTGCCTACAAAGAAGAGCCCTCTTAGTGGGTGCTGCAGATGAAGTCTTGTCTGAAGGGATTGCTCATGGTTCACTGAGGTGTAAATGTATTAAGAAGGTCTTCAACTGGGGGTGAATGGACACAAAGAGGCTAAGCATTGAAGGAAGGGAAAAGTCAGAGAGAGAGAGAGAGAGAGGGTGGGGGAGGGAGGGAGGGAGAGAAAAGAGGACATCACACAAATTCTCCTACTTTGCAATTTTGGCTGCCTCTATCAGAGTAAGGATTTTGTTTTTTGTTTTTCTTTTTTTAACGGGGATTGAACCCAGGGGTGCTCAACCACTGAGTCACATCCCCAACTCTTTTAAAATATTTTTTTAGAGACATGGTCTCACTGAATGGCTTAGCCTCACTAGGTTGCTGAGGCTGGCTTTGAACTTAGGATCCTCCTGCCTCATCCTCCCAAGTTGCTGGGATTACAGGTGTGTGCCACTGTCACTGGCCAGGGTACAGATTTAAAGCTGTTTTAGCACATATGCCACAGGCAGTCTCCCTTAGCTTGTGTAGGGCCTGGGACAAGTGTACAAATGGAAGACTCTGCTACCATATGTCTAGATACTTAGCAATTATGTAGGTTGAGTATCCTTTATCCAAAATGCTTGGGACCAGAGTGGTTGGGATTTCAGATTTTAGCATATTTGCATATGCATAATGAGATATCTTGGGAATGTGACCCACGTCTAAACATGAAATTCATTTATATTATATGTATTTATATTATATATCTTATATTCATATATACCTTATATTCATATATATATCATATATACTTAGCCTGAAGGCAATTTTGTGCAATATTTTTAGTGTGCCTATGTTTCAACTGTGACCTGTCACAGGAGGTCAAGTATGGAATTTTCCCCTTGTGTCTTCATGTTGGTTCTCAAAAACTTTAGGAATTTGGATTTTTGGATTAGGGATATGTTTGGATTCATGTTGATACCTTGTACATCAAACTTACAAATTGCTAAATATGTTCTAAGCTTCTACTTTTGACAAATAAATCTTCATAAAGCCTTGGAAAGTTAGGTTTGATTAAGAATTCTTAGGTTCCTCAGAGTTCCTTACCACAACATGGAATCTTGGATATCTGGCCTTTAGTTTGCCTGGCTTCCTTTCCCCCCCCATTTTCAGCTCCATCCCAACCTTAGAGCCTTGCTAACCATGGTTGATAATCCAAGAGGTGCCAGGCAGTCCAATCACATATTTTATAACCACTTAACAAGGCTGATGCCCCATCTTAGAATGGGGTCTTCTGTCATCCCTCTTTTACTTTGCTGGTACTTAATTCTGGGTCAGTTAAGGTTCTTAGTTACAAGGAGTGGATATCAACTCTGGCTGATTATAGTAGGGAGGCCTGTAAAACCAAGACTGGGGCCCCACAGTCAGAACGCAAACCCTAAACTGATCTGACAGAGACATCACTGCTACTGTCATGGTTGCAGCTTGCACAACTGTCCCTGCTAATGACATATGAAGGACACCACCCGGAGTGCTATTACTTCTATTATCCCACTAATCTTCCTTCCTGTCACCTGAGAGTTCTACATGTTCCTGTTTTTTTTTTTTTTTTTTTTTTTTTGTCACTAGTTATCACATCATGGGTGGATGTGTTTGAGAAATAAACCCTATATCATATGACAATATCCTATCTGCTAAGGAGAGGAAATATCTGGCATTTTTAGCATCTATAATGGAAAGTGGGCTCTATCCCACATCAAGACTCTTAAGATGAGGAATGCTCCAAATACTGAAAAAGGGTTCAAATGTTGGGACAGACAAAGCAATGGGAAATGCCCCCTACACAGTGACTCTAGACTCAAGCCTACATTAACTGTTTCGCAGACCTTGATCATGATACTTAATCTTTCTTGGTTGACAATGACTAGTCAATAAAATGAGAAGACTCCACTTAACAATCTCTAAGGTCTCTTTTCTTTTTTTGTTGGGTGTGGGGGTAGTAGTGCTGGGCATTTGTGAGAAATAGGAAGTCTGGTGGTCCATTTTTCAGAATATAGTATTCAGGCTTATTTGGATCCAACTGTAGTCATTTTAATTATAGTCCTTTCCTTTTGCCCACCCTAATTTTAAAATTAGCCAATTGCATAGATGATACCCCTGAGTTCTCCAATCAGGGTAAAGGGCAGCACTGTGTTAGGTGTATAAACCATGGACTGCCTGACCAGGTTCGGGCTTGCTAGCCAGGTTTTGCTAATGTGCTAGCACACCCTACTGTCAGAAGTAAAACCCTTGCCCACTCACTTTTGAGCACATGCTTGATTTCTTGTAGTACCTTGGTATTTCTAACAGCATTCTGCAACCCATGGGCACTTTAACATTAAGCTACATCCCCATTCTTTATTAATTTTTTATTTTGAGACAGGGTTTCACTAAGTTACTGAGGCTGGCCTCAAACTTGCAATCCTGCTGCCTCAGTCTCCTGAGTCGCTGGGATTACAGACCTGTGCCACTACACCTGGCTAAAATCTCTTTTCTTATCCTACAGAATCGTTTCTTTGAAAAAATAGTGGCTTGAAAGATTTTGTTGCTTCTAAAAGTGAAATGTGGTCTAAGATATTGTTAATCAAGTTCTAGAAAGTTGGGGTAGTTCTGATGCCCCTCTAGATATCAAAGACTGAACTGTCATCATTTCCAGGGTCCTGTATTGACTCTCTTCTTTCTAGACATTTTTTTTTTCTCTCAGATTGCTTAAGGCTCCAGCCCCTAATGTATGCTGTTTGACAATGGTGCCTCCTAGTGGTTGAGGAAACTTCAGCTACAAGTGACAGCAAATGGTTCTAAAAAGGAGCAGCTGACCTCTGAATTGTTACTTGCTTATGTTAACATACCACTCTATTGTTTTCTGAAATTCTCAGACAAAAATGAAGGCAGATGGGAGTAACAGCCCCTTTTCTGTTCTATCCTGTAGGAACTTCAGTTAGCCCTCAGTGTTCTCTCTAATTCTCACAGCTGAGTATCCACCTCCCCAACCACCAACACTAAAATGAGGTAGAGTGATCTCCAGGTATAAATCTTGATGAGTCACATCATAGCATCACAGAATCTTTTTTTTTTTAAAAATTTATATTGAGACAGGATCTCACTAAGTTGCTGAGGCTGGCCTCAAACTCGTGATCCTCTTGCTTCAGCCCCTTGAGTTGTTGGGATTTCGGGTGTGTGCCTAAGCATCTGGCTGGCATCACAGAATCTTAAAACAGGAAGTTTAATTAAAAAAACATGCTTGGGGCTAGTAGCAATTAACAGCAGATGAGACTAGAAACTCAGTGGCTTGATTCTTAGCCCATTATAAACTTCATCCTTCCTGCTCACCTTTTTGAAGGAGGTTGTCCTTGCCCTAAGATGGATTTATGGGGTATTAAGAGGATAATGACATTCTGTTTTTTCAGGGATCTTTTAAAAATTGCAGCATATCCTTACAAGTTCTTTTCCTACCAGCCAGGAGACAGGAGAACCTTGGTGCTAGTAGAGACCAAAGTTCCAAGCTACCATTGATACTGTACTCAAAATGAGGTCTGTAGATTTCAGCTCAGACACTGAGTACTAAATGGCCCCAATTACATTCGCACAAGGCAAGATGTCCAAAAACCCAGACCCTTGAACTTCTTTTTTTTCTACCCAGCCATCTCCCCCTAAAATTTTTAACTCCATTAATTCTAAAATATAGTTTGTTGTGCAAATTATAATTTCATGCAATTCTTCATCTATTGGACATATTAGTTCAGCTGGTTTCAACACATTTCTTTTTAAGTTTCTTGACTTTGGTTTAGCCTTTCTTACTCTTGTGAGAAGATGGAATGAAACCTCTGCTACCCAAAGCCAAATTAGTCATAATCACTTCATCAGATTGCTTTTTTTTCCTTGCTAAAATTTTTATAATTCTGGTGTGGTTGAGTATCTATTGTTATAGTTCAGCCTCTCTACCTCTTGCTACTTTTCTCCCTGGAAAGAAATTCTCCTTCTTGCTCCTTGAAGCCTTCCCTTCATTTAAAGGTAGTTTCATTGGTCCAGGACCCTGCTGCCAGTAATGATAAAGCTCCTGGACTCTAGAGAGGAGGTACCCTTCAAACATAGAGATATGAAAACCACAACTGGTTCCTTACAGCATCTTCAGAATTCAAAGATTCAGGGTCATTCTTTGATATTTCTGCCTCTGGCATGTTTTCTCTTGATCTGTTTCATGCCAGCCCCATTGTGGCCCTGCAGATGAGGAAGGTGGGCTAATTTGGAAAATGATCTCACCTTGAACAAACATAGCAGGGATTACAAAATAATCATATCATTAATTATTGATTTTCTGTTTTCATTTTACTGTCATTTGCACTCTGAAATTGAACTGGGGGGTATAATTCTTACTTCTAGGCAAGTTGCTAGCTAAAATTAAATGTTAATGTTGGTACTTATGAAACTATAGATGTAGATATAAACAAATACAGAAGCAATAAGCATAGGCATCTGTTTAAGCCTGAAGTGTTCCAACTTAGCAAGACAAAAAAATGGAACCATTACTATGTCCTCAGGAGAACATCTCATATGCTCATGAATTATTTCTAAGCCTCATACATTATGGAGAAAAAAAAATAGGAGTCCTTGAATGTTCAAATAACATCATGGTCAATTTTCAAGCAGCAACAAACTCTTTACATGGACAAATAAAAGCCAGCAGTTAACTAAATGGAATTTCCCAATATTATAGGAAGACATAGATACCTAAATTTATCATCCTCAAATACTATGATTTTTAGAATAGTCACTCCTCTGGGATTAAGATAATCAAGTTTCCTGTTAAATGCAGGTATGTTAATAGCTAGTAGCAAAGATTTACTGAGCATTTAACTACACGCCAAGTGCCATTTTAAGTGCTTTATCAGTAATAACATTTAATCCTCATAACAGCACTAGGAGACACCTACTATTTGGCAGATGTAGAAATTGAGGCTTAAGACAACTTGTCCAAGGTCACATGGTTACAAATTAGCAGAGCCAGGGTTTGAACTTAGGCCATTTGGCTCCAGAGTCCTGAGCTCTTATCTCCCATCCTGAAGTCCTACAATAAACAGAATTTATGACAATGACCATGAAGATGATGACTCAGTGTTATGATATCAGACTTCTTTCCCATCTCATTTCATTCTCACAAGTTGGTAAGGTAGGGACTGAAGTACCAAAAGGTGAAATGGGCCTTGAGCTAATGTAATGGTAGTGACTACTAAACTCTATTCTACTCAGTTCTTCTCCTGAGGTCCAATATCATATAGGTAGCTCTTTGGACATCTATGGGTGGGTGACCTATAATTACAACAAACACAAAGGATCTGAATTGATTGTAATATTATTCCCCAAAGCTTATTTCTATCTTCATCATTCCCTCTAAGCTCAGCTTTTAGAATTCCTGTTTTTGTATGTTGGATATTCTCCATCTAGCCTCCATGACTCTCAGCTTCTCTTTCATACATACCATCTCTATTCAACTGTGCTTTGTTCTCTATTGGTTCTTTAATACTGCCTTTCAACTTGGCCATATTGATTCCAAAGACAGCCAAACACATAGGCAAGTACACATGTACACACACACTCTCTTCAGGGTTTTTCAACATTCACCAAATAAACAGACTCTTATTCAATGGTTGTTACTCTTTCCTTTTATCTTTTTGAGGGTTTTAAAGTCCTTTTAATATTTTTTTCTATTATCCACATTTTCTTTTTAAAGATACCTTTATTTTATTAATTTGTTTTTATGTGGTGCTGAGGATTGAACCCAGTACCTCACACATGTGAGGCAAATGTTCTACCAACTGAGTTACAACCTCAGTCATACCCACATTTTCTTTAAACTAAATTTCCTATGTGTTGAGTTTGTTGCAGAATGTTAGTTTTTCCCATGTGCTTTGAAATTTTACTATGAACACTAATCTTAAGTGGGGATTTCTTGTTTTTGTTTTCCTTCTTCCTTGTTTTCCTTCACCACTTTATATATGATGGTTGGAGCCTTTCTTAGCCACTACTGCAGGTTAAGGATCTCTGCCCACCTCTGGATTTCATGCAGCTAGCCTCACTCCAGTTTCTTCCTCTGTAGGAACTTTTGGTCTATATTACAATGAAGAAGTTGAACTCCAAATCCCATCTTGCCTGGAATTCTTTCCTGACTTTTGTTTCCACCCTCTACAATGATTTTTTTTTTTCATACAGAATTTAAAGGTCTCTCTCCAATGCACAATTCTGATTATATTATTATCCTGGTAAAGTTATTTCAATGTGCTCTACCACCTATAGAATAAAGCTTTAAATCTGATTAAAGGCCACCTCTTGAGAAAGGGCTTCCATGAACACCTATCTGAAGCAGCAACCTCATCACTCTCTATTCCTTATTCTGACCCATTCCTCACAGCATGAATCACTACTTGCCTATGATTATTACATACTTGTTTGTTAGTCTCTTCCACTAGAATGAATATAAATCTCATGTAGGTATGGACTTTGAGTTACTCACTGTTGAATTTATAGCAACTAGAACAGTGCCTGGCACACTGTGGGCATTCAAATGAGCACTTGTTGAACAGATGAATAAAAAGCCTCAGCACATTATCAAAAGCTCTAGGCATACCTGAGCAAGCTCTAGGCACGCAGTGGTGCACGCCTGTAATCCCAGTGGCTCAGGGGGCTTAGGCAGGAGGATTCCAAGTTCAAAGCCAACCTCAGCAACTTAGCGAGGCCCTGAGAAACTTAGCAAGACCCTGTCTCAAAATAAAAAGGCTGGGGATGTGGTTAAGCACCCGTGGGTTCAATTCTCAGTTACCACCTCTTCTCCTGCTACCAAAAAAAAAAAAAAAAAAATACTGGCTGCAACAAACTAGCTTTGTGATCATGAGCAAGTCACAATCTTCTAAGTTTCAGATTTTGCATCTGTAAAATGGGCATTGCAATGAAAGTCAGTGGGTTGTTAACAGGAATTGAGACCATTAAAATGTGTAAACTATGGCGTGCAGTGATTTTACTATTACACGTCAAAACTTATCTCCAGTCATTCTCTTGTCTTGCACCTTGCTTCAATGTAATAGCTAATGATTATTAATTAGTAGTATCCCAAGCACACAAGCTGTCTCACATCCTGGCTAGCCATTCCACATGCTCTTAGCCTATCTGTAATGCCCAGCTCCTTTCCTACTTGTGTAGTCAACTTGCCATCTCTGCTCTATTAAACCTACCCACTTAGAACCCTAGCCCAAGCATGGAAACAATGGTGGACTTTTATTTGCTCCTGGTTGGACATAGAACAGGTCCCTGCCCTGATTCAAAAGAAGACTGTCTATAGGTGGTTAGGATAACAACTTAGGATACTTAGTTTTACAAAAGAAGGGGAAATAGAGACAACCAGATAAATTCATTCACTCATTCATTTGTAGTTTTCCTGTCTGGAATGTGAAGTAACAGACACTCTAAGAAATTACTTTGGCTTCATGCAGATTTGGGAACTGGGAAGCTTGTTTTTGGGCCACATGTAGGCCCTTGAATAAATAGGGAAAGTTGGTCTTTCCAGAGCAAAGTTAATGCAAAATGACTTTCCCCCCCTAGTTTCCAAGAGGCCTGGCTTCATTCTGTTTTCTTTCTCTGAATTTCCTGAGATTTCTATAGCTTTATACTTTACTATTTTTGCCTAGTTTCATCCCTGCTATTACCACTTGGCAAATTCCTGGTCATCCTTTAAGTTTCAGTATTACCTCCTCTAAGACAGCTCTTTCTTTACCCCCCGCTCCTCCCTGTCATTATAACTGTTTCCATGTCTTGCCATCTCTATTCCACATTTCTGGCTATATCTCACAGATAATAGGTGTGATAATAAGTGTAATAAAATTAATAAATACATAAAGTTGTTAATAGTTAGGGCAACAATACAGGCCTCTTCACTTGTCCTTTAATGTTCCTAAGTCTCTCACTAAGGAAACGAAATAGTACCAAATGGGAGAAAGGAGATTCCAATAGACACCAAATAGAGAGCACATCTCAGAAATGAACAGAATGGGAGCTGTGAATAACTTGAGTATTGGTGAGTGGTTAAGGAATAAAAGAATTAGTGAAGGGTGGAACTAAGAAGTACTGAAACCCTTCATTTCTCCACAAAAATTGTCCTTGATCAACTCTCTTTACCTGGCCTCTGTGACCCCTGATATCATGATTTTCCTTCCATTGCTTCATCTACTCCTTATCTATTTCATTTGCCAGTTATTCCTCCTGTTGTATAACCTTTAAAGTCTGGAAGCGCCTCAACCCTTAAGTCTTCTTTTCTTTTTCTCTGTATACTCTTCTAAAGAAATCATATATATAGCAGTCACTCATAAATATCTGTATCTATCCCAGATCTCTCTGTGTCCTTGTAATTTTTCCCTCATTAAAAAACCCTTTCTATTGTAGAAATCAAATGTGCAAAGTAAAAAGCCCCATGTATCCATTATTCTGCTTCAACAATGAACAACTCGTTGGCCAATCTTGTTTTACCTATATTCCAACTGCTCATCCCTTGCCTAATTTTGAGGCAAATCAATAACACATGCGTAAATATTTCAGTAGTTATCTCCATGTGTTCAACTTCCTTTTAATAATTTCATTCAGATGTCTTATAGAGACTTCAATCTTAACATGTCCAAAATGTATTTCATCACCTACTTCCAGGGGTACCCAAGGTAGTCAATGTCACCATCATACATCAGGTACTCAAGCCAGAGATGAAGAAGTCAACTCTGGCTCCTTCCCTTTCCTTATTTCCTTTATCCAAAAGTGAAACCCTGTCTCCTCTGATTTCTAAATATTTGTACCTATATTCATTTCCTTTGCTCTCTACTGATACTGATCTATCCTAGCCATCACTGTCCATACTGAACTACAGTAATGGCCTCCCAATTCTCCCCATATCCAAATGTGTTCCTTCCAACCTAATAGCTATATATTGTAGCCCCACCCCCAGCCCTGCCAAAAAAATTTCTTAAAATGGCCATGCACAGTGGTGTATGCCTATAATTCCAGCTACTTAGGAAGCTGGGGCAGGAGGATCTCAAGTTTAAGGCCAGTGTAGATGACTTAAAATAAAAAGGGCTGGAGATGTAGCTCAGTGTGTGTGAGGTACTAAGTTTAATCCCCAAAATCTCAAAAAAAAAAAAAAAAGAGCTGGGATATACCTCAGCCTGTGGAATCCTGGCTTCAATAAATCTCTCTCTCTCTCTCTCTCTCTCTCTCTCTCTCTCTCTCTCTCTCTCTCTCTCTCTCACACACACACACACACACACACACACACACACACAAAACCATATGCCTTGTTTTGACGTTAAAGGACATTTTATTTACTAACAGAATAAAAACATAACTCCAGGCAGTGCAAAATGTACCACTGAACCCAATCACAAAGAACTGCTGTTAATACACAACGTTTAAGCAATGCTACACTTATTTTTGGCAAAGTGCTATATCGTTCACTCTGTATAAAACTGACCATCTATGAACCAATCAATATAAAAAATTTCCATAAAAACAAACAAAAAACCCTCAAAATTTAGACAGTGGCTCAAGAAAACAAGCTGCCATTTATGTGTAGACTGATGTACAGTATATATAACCTAACCAAATGTCCCTTTTGAGTTTTCAAGTTGATGAAAAATGTGTGTCCAGGAATACACTAAGAAGGCACATAGTACAATCTACCACACTCTTCAGTCTCCGCAACTGATGCCCTGCCCTTGAAAAGCAAATGTGTTCACGATTTTACTTGAGGAAAATATAAGGCCACTTAAAAAAAACACAATCATTAATTAAAGTTCAAAACCTCTGGAGGAAACAACCAAAACTATATGCCTTTGGATGGTATCCGCATCTTTATAAAGGAGTGAAATCCCCAAATTCTTAATCTATATATGGTACTGAGGATTGAATCCATGGGCACTTTACCACTGAGCCACATCATGAACTCTTTTTACTTTATTTTTGGTACTAGCAATTGAACCCAGAGGTGCTTAACCACTGAGCCACATCCCTATCCCCTTTTATTTTGAGATAGGGTCTAATTAAATTGCTTAGAGCCTCCCTAAATTGCTAAATTTGGCTTTGAACTTACAATCCTCTTGCCTCAGCCTCCTGAGCCACTGGGATTACAGGCATGCATGTGTGTGCCTGGCTATTCTTTTGACTTTTTATTTTGAGACAAGATCTTGGTAAGCTGCTGAGGGTCTTGGTAAATTGCTGAGTCTGGCCACTAACTTGTGATCCTCCTGCCTCAGTCTCATGAGTTTCTGGGATTGCAGGTATATGCTACTGTGCCTGGCTCTTCTTATATTTTCAAACAGAAATAATGGAAAAATAAAATAACTGTTTTTAATAGTTAATAATTAAAAAATAAAATTAAAATAAACTACTTTTTATAAATGTTACTTGTTACTACTAGAACAAGGAAGTGCTAGGGGAAAAGGAATGCAAACAAGATCTTTCTGAACGAACCCTATTCATAGCCTTGACTTTGGAATCATGTAAAGGTTTTCCATAATCTAAAAAAAAATCATGATTAAAGCAAGAAAAAAGGCATTCTTAAAAAAAAACTGATGCAGGTAAATATATAAGACTGGTGGATTGTAATGCAGGTAAATATATAAGACTGGTGGATTGTATCAATGTCAGTATTCTCACTGTGATAATATACTAGTTTTGCAGAATGTTAATGTTGGCAGAAATTGGGCAAAGTCTACAAGGACATCTGTATTATTTCTTATAGCTGCATGAGAATCTACATATGTCTCTCAATAAGAACTTTAATTTAAAAAAACCTGAAACAAACAAACCTAACTCTATATCAAACTGTGGCATAACTACAAAGAGAAGTTATTTAGAATTACAGTCAAATCCAGCATTTGATTGTGCATCCCTATGGGGGTATATCTTAAGGATGAAAAGAACTGCAATGAACTCCTTTTCATTGATTTTTATTTTGTATTTAAACTAGTAGGATGAAACAAATAAGCACTTAATGTGGCAAGGAGCCAAGAGTTTCAGAGATATCATTTAGAAATACAAAGTTTAAAAAGTTAAGTAGAAACCCTGTAATTTTTCCCTCATTAAAAAACCCTTTCTATTGTAGAAATCAAATGTGCAAAGTAAAAAGCCCCATGTATCCATTATTCTGCTCCAACAATGAACCAATTGGCCAATTTTGTTTTACCTATATTCCAACTGCTCATCCCTTGCCTAATTTTGAGGCAAATCCCAGACATTAATAACACATGTGTAAATATTTCAGTAGTTATCTCCAAACAGTAAGGGCTCCTTTTTGGTAAAATAGCTGTAATATCAAAATCACACATTAAAAATAATAATTTCTTATTATCTAGTAACTGTCATATTGTCTAATAACTGTATTATCTAATAAATAAAAATCTGCAATGTTACTTTAAACAGGAAATGATGGTATAAAGTCATAGTTTCATTTTTGTTTACTTTTGATTTAAGCAACTTTTAATTTTAAAATAATTCAATTCAATTTTCTAACCAACTACTACTGGAGCTAGCACAGATCCTACAGGTTAAGGGATCAGTATTATAAGATTGCCCTGAAATAAGGAGTTCCTTAAAAACTGGAAAAAATTTTTTAAAAGATCCAGCCATTGTCTTGATTGACTCCATTTTGTTCCTCTAAACTGTTCTTTATGTCTCTGTCCCAGCTTCCTGCTGGCAGCCATCTGATGCTGAGAATGAAAACCAAATCCCCCAGCAATAACAATCCCCCCTCTTCTGTCTGGTGTAACAGGACTCCAGTGATGGGATCCCAGAAAAACTAGACCTGCAACTAGACTGTAGCCTGACAAAAATTACTATGCATATGTATAACTTTTAGCTCCCTGCTTTTGTTTTTTCCCTCTACAATCCTAAGACTCTTGACAATATAGAGAAGACATATTTCTAGAATAGCTGTCTTCCCAGTTTTGGTCCAACTGAGATAAAATTCCTTTTTTTTTTTTTTTTTGGTCCCAGGGATTGGACCCAGGGGTGCTTTACTACTGAGCCATATCCCCAGCTGGTTTTTTATTATAATTTTTTTTTTTTAAATTTTGAGACAGGGTCTCACTAAGCTGCTTAGGGCTTTGCTTTGTTGCTGAGGCTGGTCTTGAACTTGCAATCCTCCTGCCTCAAAAAAAAAAAAAAAAAAAAAAAAAAATCCTCAAAATTCCAGCCTCCTGAGCCACTGGGATTACAGGAGTGCACCACCATGCCTGGCTCAAAAAATTCCTTTCTTGCTTAAGAAAAAAAAAGAGTACTTGCTAGGTATTTGTAGAATGCCCCTCAGCTTGGGTTTTTCTGATGTTTTCTTCTTGTCTAGGTTAGGATTATGTTTTTTTGGGGGAAAGAATATCAGAGGTGAAATGCCCTTCTTATCACATCGTGTCAAAGGGTATATGATGCCCACATGACTTTTCACTGGTGGTATTAACTTAATCATTTGGCGAAGGTAGTATCTGCCAGTCTTTCTACTGTAAAGTTATCATTTTTCCCTTTCCATACTTTGTTCTTTGAAATTAAGTCCATCCCACATTTAAGGGAACAGAGGGATTCTCTACATTGAATACTTGGAATTCCTTTGTAAAGGAGGTTTGTTTCTTCTCTCTCATTTATTGTCTAATTATTTCTTTATGTCAGTATGGATTCATATAATACTTTGTACTTTGGATTATAATCCAATACTCCTTTATTTTGTTGCTCAAATTATTTTACTTTTGGCCATTGGTAACAGTCCAGGTTGGTTTTGGTGTCTCTCTGACATGGACCCTTCTTTTTGAACACTTCTTTACTTTCAGGCACTTTAAGATGCTTCAGGCTTATTTTATATTTTCTCTGTCTCAGCCCTAGAATTAATGATAATTTCTCCAAGAAGCCTTGGGTCTTTCTATTAGAGAAGGATATTTAGAAATGATGTTATGGGAGGGTATGGGTACACTTATTACTACAGGGATGTCACTGCAAAATTAGAATGTGATAGTTAGGGTGTATATTATAATTTCTGGGTTACATACTAAAATAATAAAAGGGGGTGATTAACCTTCCAAATTAATAGAGGAAAATGCAATGATAAAACATTCAATTGATTCCAATAAATCAAATAGCAGGAAAGAAACATGCAAAAGGTGGTACAAATAGCACCAAAGAAGATCATAGATGTAAATCAAAATATGTCAAAATACAATTAAATATAAATGGACCAACAAAAACTGAGAGGCTGGAATAAAAAAAAAAACCAAAGAAATTATATTACTTTAATAAGAGAAACATCTAAAATCCAAGGACATAAAAAGGTTGAAATTAAAAGGAAGGAAAAAAACCCCCAGAGAATTAAGTCTATAATAGAAGGATGGAGATGACATGGGCTGGAGCCGTGGCTTAGAGGCAGAGCGCTTGCCTGGGGTTTGATCCTCAGCACCACATAAAAATAAAGAAATAAAATAAAGGCATTCTGTCTATCTACAATTACAAAGCATAAAAAAGAAAAAAGAATGAAAAGATATAACTAAAGATCCTTCAGAAATATTATGAATAAATAACTTTGCACCAAAACTGTTTATAATTCAGATTAAAATGCACTTATTCCTATTAAAACGATTACTAAAAGTGATATGGCAATGAAAGAACACCTGAATATTCACATAAATATTTAAGGAATTGTCCAGAAATGAAAACTATTTTCATAAAATAGTTTTGTCTGGATGGGTTTAGAGGTGAGTTCAACCATATAAAGAGTAAAAACAAAACAAAAACAACAAACCAGAGAGTACTCCTTAATTCATTTTATAAGGCTAGTGTTATGTTGGTATGAAAACCTGATATAGATAGTAGAAGAACATTATCTTCCCATAAATATTAACTTAAAAAGCCTAAATCAAATCCAGCAATATGAAAAAAGGATTATAAAGATGATATATTACAATCAAGTTTGGTCAACTCAATTCAGTGTATTAATAGATTAAAGGATGATATTACATAATCATTTTAATATATGCAGAAAAAAGCATTTGATAAAATTCACCATCTGTTCATGCTAAGCAAACTCTAAGATCAAATATAAGCAAAGATAACTACTGTGCATTATTGTTCTGAATATTTTATCCATCACATTAAAGGCAAGAAAAAGAAATACAATGTAAAAGAATTTGAAAGGAACAAACCAAACCCTTATTATACACAGATGATATAATCATGTATGCAGAGAAGCCAAAATATTCAATAAATGATTACTGGAATTAATGAAAGCTGATGAATAGAAAGGAATACAAAGTTAGTACAAGGAAGGAGGGAAAGAGTGAAGAGAGACTGATCATTTTTTTTGTGTGTGTGGTGCTGGGGATTGAACCCAGGGCCTTGTGCATGCGAGGTAAACACTCTATCAACTGAGCTATATCCCCAGACCCTGATCTATTCTTTTTCTAAAAATCATTTATTTATTTTTATGTGGTGCTGAGGATCAAATCCAGGGCCTCACATGTGCTAGGCAAGCACTCTACCACTGAGCCACAACTCCAGCCCCAAGACTGATCTATTCTTAAAAGCAAATACCTATGAAAAAAATCTAACAAAATGTAAATATAACATGTTACTGTTATCTAACATGGAGAAAAGTATAAATCAGAGCTAAATAAATGGCAAGGTACATATTATGTTCATAAATGGAAGATTCAATATTGTAAACATGCCAATTATTCTAAAATTGTCATAAATATTTAATGTAATAATTCATGTCAAAACCCTCCAATTTTTTATTGATTTTTTAAAAAAATAAATGACAGCGGAATGCATTACAATTCTTATTACACGTATACAGCACAATTTTTCATATCTCTGATTGTATATAAAGTCCGTTGACACCAATTCGTGTCTTCATACATGTACTTTGGATAATGATGTCCATCACATTCCACCATCCTTGCCAATCCCCTGCCCCCTCCCTTTCCCTCCCAACCCTCTGCCCTATCTAGAATTCATCTATTCCTCCCATGTTCCCTCTCCCTACCCCACTATGAGTCAGCCTCCTTATATTTGCCAAATGTTTTCTCTGATATAAAACCCTTCAATTTTTTTGGTGGAAGTCAACAACTTCCTTCTAAAATGTATATGGAAAATTCAGAAATAGGTACAAACAACCCTTATAATATGACTAAAGAAGAATAAGGTGGGAGGACCTACTCTATGAGTTACCAGAGTTTATACGGTTACAACAAAAAGCCAATGTACTCTTGGCACAATGCCAAGCAAATAGGCTAATGGACCACAAATGAGCCTAGAAATGATCATACATATGGATGTTTGATTTATGGCAAGTGGTACTACAGAGCAATCTTTTCAGTAATTATGCTGAGATGACTGAATCTCCATATGGAAAGAAATGAAACAGGCTTGTTACCTTACAGCATATTTCATTAGTTCCAGAATGATAAAATATAAGAAAATATCTTCATGATTTCAGGGACACAAAAATGCTCACCACAAGATAAGGTACTGATGAATCAGACTATATTAAAATTACCAATTTGTTTTTATCAAAAGTATTATAAAAAGAATGAAGAGGTAGGATACTAAGTGGCAATTTAGGAAAGAATAATCATGGAAAGCCACTATGAGATTCTAATGCAGACTGATGGGCAAAAAATTAAGAATTCTGATAATGCCAAAATACTAGTAAGGATGTACAGCACAGGTAATAAGTACTTACGAGAATAAAATGCTGTTAACTAACAACAGGTTTAAACAAGGGCAGTCCCAGGAAAATTAGGACTTGGATCACCTTAGAAAGTTATATGGTGAAGGTTCAGTTTATATAGCCATTTGAGAAAATAGCTCACTATTTTCTAGGAAAACTGAAGTTGCACATATTTTAAAATCTGTGGATTCTCTTCATAGGTCTATGCCTAGGAGTATATGAATGTGTGCTTAGATGCACCAGGATGCACGCACAAAGCTGTTTATAACAACATTGTTCAAAACAGACAAATCTAGAAACCACTCAAATGTGTATCTGTTAACATTACAATGAATAAACAGTGAAAGTCTGTTTGCTGCAATTCTATGTAGCAATAAAAGGAACAGCTGCACAAAGCAACCTGGATGAATCTCACAGATCCAAAAAAGAATATATACTAGGTCATATGGTGGTTCCATTTCTAGTCTTTTGAGGAATCTTCTTTCCAGAGTGTTTATACTAATTTTCAGTTTCATCAACAATGTATTGAGTGTACCTTCCCCCATCCCCACATCCTCGCCAGCATTTATTACTTGTATTCTTGATGATTGCCATTCTAAGTGTGGTGAGATAAAATCTCATTGAACCACCATATGATCCAGCTATCCCACTCCTTAGTATTTATCCAAAAGAACTAAAATCAGCATACTATAGTGGATAGAGGCATATCAATGTTTATAGCAGCACAATTCACAATAGCCAAGTTATGGAACCACCAAGATGACTGTCAACAGACAAATGGATCAAGAAAATGTGATACATATACACAATAGAGTTTTATTCAGCCAATAAATAAGTCAATAAATAAATAAAGGTATTTTCTGGTAAATGGATGGAACTGGAGAACGTCATGCTAAATGAAATAAGCCAGACCCAGAAAGTCAAGGGTTGAATGTTTTCTCTCATATGCCAAAGCTAGAGCAAAATAAGGGGAAAAAATTGGTAGGGATCTCATGAAAAGAGAAGTGAGATCAGTGGACCTGAGGAAGGGGATAGAGGGGAAGAAAGGATGGATGAGAAAAGGGAGAAACTATGAAATGAAATTGACCATATTATGTAATGTATATGTATATGAATACCACAGTGAATACCACCTTTGTGTATATCTGTAAAACATTAATTTAAAAAAAAACTATGAATAACTAAAAGGAAAACTAGTAGAGTGGAGGAAGGGGAACAATGAGAAGGAGGAGGGGAAGGAAAGAGGAAGTACTGAGGACTGAAGTGGAGGAAATTATATTCCATGCATATATGATTATGTCAAAACGAACCCCACTGTTATAATATACTGATAAAAACATCAAAAATTATAACACAAGAATTAATCTGTAGTAAAAAAAATTGATAGATTTGGGGATAGTATTTTTAAATGTCTGTGCTATCATTTCTTTTTCAGAAAAATGGAAATAATAAACATCTTTCTTCTAATAAAAAGAATATATATGATTCTATTTAAATAAAGATTTAAAAAATAGGCACTGAATTATATTATTCAGGGATGCTTATTTTGGATAGTATAAGGGAGAAACTATGGAATGAAATTGACCAAATTATGCAATGTGTGTGTGTATATATATATATATATATGTATATATATATATATATATATATATATATATATATATATATATATATATATAAATACAATGTATATAAATACAATGTATATAAATACACAGAAGTGAAGTCCAGATTAAAATTTTTTCTGACAGAAAAAGGGGTTGTGATCAGAAAGAGGAAATTAAGCAGCTGGTGAAGTAGGTAGTCTTTTTACTTCTCGACCTGGGTTGTAGTTTTACAATAATTCCTTAAGCTGCATATTTTTGTTTATGCATTTTTACAAATGTGATATATTAAAAATATTAAATCTACATGTAATAGACATGTTTGTTTATATTCACCTACTCTTTATCCAGTAATTCTACTTTCAAAAGTATATTTTGAGAAAACAAAAGTAATTATGTACAAGAATATTAATTAAAACATAATTTCTAGTACAGAAAACCAAAAAACAATGTACATGCACATAGTTTAAACATCTTATTGTAGTTATAAAATAGTATACTGAAAACTATTTCATGGTATAAAAATGTTTAAAATTATTAAATTATTAAGTGAAAAGAATTGGGAAACAAAACTACTTATATAAAATAGTCCCAATTACTGTAATTGTGATAACAAGTTAAAGTAGAAGGAGGGGCTGGGGTTATGGCTCAGGGGTAGAGCGTTTGCCTAGCATGTGTGAGGCACTGGGTTCAATTCTCAGCACCACATAAACAAATTAAATAAACAAAATAAAGCTATTGTGTCCATCTACAACTAAAAAATTTTTTTTAAAAAAGTAGAAGGAAATATTCCAAAATGTTCACTGATTAACTTTTCTGAAAGGCATTATTTTTGTCATTATAATTTTCCATAATTTCTAAATTTGTACAAGGTAGGTATATGGTAAATGTTGTGCACACTAAAAACAACTTACACATTATCATCATCATCATCATTATTATTTTTTGATAATGGGGCTTGAACCCATGGGCACTCTATCACTGAACTACATCCCCATCCCTTTTTATTTTATTTTGAGACAGGGTCTTGCTAAGTTGTCCAGGCTGGCCTCCAACTTTTGATTCTCTTATCTCAGCCTCCTGAGTAGCTGGGATTACAGGCATGTGTTGTCATTTCTGGCTATACCTTTCATTTTTAAATAAATAAACTATATTCCTTTTCAAATAATGAAAAAGCAGCTGAATTTTCTTTGTATTTTATGTGTACATAAATTTATTCAAAATTATTTTAGTGGCTTGAAGATCAGCTTTCACATGCTATATGAAAAATTACGAAAAGTGACAACTTCAAATGTATTTCTAAAATAGTAGCATCAGAATGCAATTTATTTTCTGATGCAGCATTCAGAGCCTAAAATCTAGTCTATGCTGTAACATTTTAAACAAGGATTTGTCTTAAACAAAGATCCAGCCACCTATTTATTCAATAGATAAAATGATACCATGGTTACAGTTAAAACCCCAAACCCAAACCCAAACCTTATAATTATCTTTATAGGCAATTACATTTTGTTTGCAGATCCAGGAGTTTATAACTCAAACCCATCTTCTATTATCACTATTTTAGTTTGTGTGGAAGAATTACCACAGGAGGCCTAAACTGCTATTTTAAGAAAGGCTTGACCAATCTCAAAAAATCAAAGGCCAAATGTTTTCTTTGATATGTGGATGCTGATCCATAACGCAGAGGTCTATGGAAGAATGGAGGAGCTTTGAATTGGGCAGAGGGAGTGGGGGTAGGGGTGGGAAGGATGGTGGAATGAGGCGGACATTATTACCCTGTGTACATATATGATTGCATGAACGATGGGACTCTGCTTCATCAACAGTCAGAGAAATGAAAAGTTGTGCTTCATTTGTGTACAATGAGTTGAAATGCATTCTGCTTTCAGGTATAACTAATTAGAACAGATTAAAAAAAAGAAAGGCTTGAAAAGTCTGCTTCCAAGGTTGGCCCTTGACAGGCAGGCATCAGGGAATTTGATTTTCAGCAGGTTCCTACTACCTACCTGAAAAGAGTGGCTTCTTGTGTCTAAACTGTGCAAACAATATGATTTATGCTGAACATCTGCTTTGTTTCTAGGGGGTCTGGAATTTGGTGCATACCAGGCATAGGGTGCCTATGTGACCAGATCCCTGTAAAAGCCCTAGGCACCAAGTCTCTAAAGAAGTTTCCTGGTTGGCAATATTTTATATGTTGTTACAACTCATTGCTGGCAGAAGACTCTTGGAAGCTTGCACTTGGACTTCTACCCATGTGTCTTATACTGATGTTACTTTACATCCTTGTGAATACAACTATATGCTGAGTCCTTTGAGGTCTCTTAGTGAATCATCAAACCTGGGGGTGGTCTTGGGGACCCTGACACACAGTTCTTAAAACTAAAGTCAACTGGACATTTTGATGCAGTTACTCAAGAGAAGTGTTTAGTTTGCTGAATGAATGGATAGCAGTTTGTATCATCTCACATAAAAAAATCAAAATAGATCAAAGAAGATCAGCTATAAAAATGTGTACAGACCTTCAAATAAATTAAAATGCAATAGTCCAGATTTTTATTGTTTGATTTGAGACAGATATATTTTCCCTTAAGTGGCAAATTTGCTGGTAAGTAATAGTCATTTCCACTCTATCAATATAAATGAATTTCACAAATACTCCCTTCTACAAGCATAAATATCTGACAAAAAATAAAGTAAAAAATAAATAGAAGCAGTTTCAGTCTATTATATCCTTTATTGGCTTCAAAAACACAAATTACTAATATTATTTTAAGAGATACAAACTATTATTTTCATGTCAGATATATTTTAAATCCATATTTAATTACTGTAAAAGTCTCCCTGTGGTATATGTAATCATTCTATAATAAGGTAATTAAAATTCCTTAGCCAGCCAATTTAGGATTTACAGCTTAACTCAAGTACCAGACACTACTAAAGACAAGCCTGAATGTGTTACTTAGAAATAAACATTTAATTTTGGGGAAGTAATATAACTCGGTCCTGTCTTCAAAATGGAACCTGTATTTTAAAATACATTTCAGCAAATTGCTACAGACAGGTTCCAATTTAAATGTAATCCCAAAGAAATGGATGTAATGCAAACACATGCAGATGTCTAACTACTGTATGTATTGGGGGAAATGACAAAGAAATCTTTAAGTAGTATTGGCCCTACTTTGAAGGTCAGTCCTCTAGATCTGTGCTTTCAGGACGTGTATCTGCTGAAACTGAAAGTCTACGTACGGACAGAGCCTGGGTACATGTTGTCTAACAATTTCTCCACAGGATTTTATAATCTAAGTTTTGAAATCATCTTTTCCAGCTTGAACATTCTAGCTCTGTGAGTCCCTGCATTTAAGTATGCTTTAAACTTATTAACTGTAACTAAGTGAATATCAACTCATTCTAAGGATTTTTTTTAAACAAATAAACAACATGATTGAGTCATACAACTTCATGACTTTCATTTAGGAAGAGAAAAGGAGGGTTGCTTATACATAGTCTATAGTAAAGACAGACATGGATACCGTATTAAGAAACTTGCTGATAATTAAAATATGTTGTTCTGTCTAGCCTTTTGTCCACATAAACGATAAGAGTGGTTTTACAAGCAGCCAACAAACAGCAAAGTTAACTACTCTAATTTTATTCGTTTTACTTTTCCTTGTCTACTCTGTAATAGTGTCATGGTAGAAAACTTGGAAACAAGTCTAAGCCACTCATAACCTTAGCAATGAGCCCTTGAATACTGGGGAAAATGACATCTATTATCAGGAACATGGAACCAATTCTAAAGTAGCTTAGCTTAGAATGCAGCTATAGAAGCAATCTCTCACCTAGCCAGTAGATGGAGGTGCACACAAGTTTTTTGGTTTTGCTCTTTGATCAACATGACTTTAAATCACAGTAATCAATGTTTTGGGTCTGTTGGTTTGAAACTAGGAGTTGAGGAGAATGCAAAAAAATTGGGTGAGGGCAAATGTTGAGGTGAATTTATAAAACAATGGTACAAAAAGAACGGTTTTATATTTCTATATAAGTTATTTTAACTGTGACTTTACAATCTCCTTCTAGATCCCTAGAGCTCATAAAACAATTCTAAATTGAGAAATTTATCATTTAAGATTCATGTTCAATCAGGGAAAATTGAGCAGCAACTGAATATGACATGGCATTAAGGAAATAGTATTGATTTGTTAAGATATGATAATATTATTATGATCATTTTTTAAAGTCCTTATCTGTTAGAAGCACAAACAGGAGTATTTATAGGAGAAGTGACATTGCTTTAGAAATCTTTCAGGGGTGAAAGATAGCTTGAACAGGAATGGCAAAATATTTTGAACTCAAAGGCTAGGATGCTGGCATTGATTATACTATAATCTCTTTATTTGACACTTTACAAAATAAAGTAAAAATGTATTTAAAAATGTAATACCAAACAATGTTCTAGTAATCTGGATTAAATTAGGATTAATTTGGATAATTTACTGGTAAATATCCAACTTTAATGAGTTCTTATCTCAATGTATAGCCATTGAATTATTTTAGTCACACCTGCATCACACAAAATTGACTATAAATATCTCAAAGAGACTGCTTAACACTGAGAAACTAAAACCCATTTTATGACACCAAAGATCATCTTCTCTCCACTACTCTGTCATTTAGACCCCTTTGATACAAACAGTAAACATGGTAGAAATCAGGTGAATTTTTGAATGTTGCTTTCTGTGCTCATTACTTTAAAGTATATGAATAAATCTGCTTTTGCTTTTCTCAGAGAAAAAAATATGGACAGAAACAGATTTATTCAATGGAGAATAAAATTAAACCAGAAAAGTCATTCTGAAAGAATTACAATATCTTAAAATTGGAAGGCACAGCAGAGTCCCTCTCTAAACCAAAAGTAAAACCTATCTTTGTCCCCTTGGAAGGAGTACATGTAACCATTACAGGTCTTCTTAGAGGTGAAATCTGCCACTTGTTGATTCTACTTATGGCTTGTGATGTTATAGTGATTAAGCATATAATCTTATATATAATGATCTTTCAAATAACTGAAAACATTAAGTATGGCTTTCTGCGCTGGGGACTCTTAGTAGAATAAGAAAACCAATAAATTCTTGGGGAACTAAAGCCTCTAGTGTTTTCAAGAGCTCTTCCATGCCAGTGGGTCTTCAACCTGGGATTCAGGTATATCTGGGAGTACTCAAAGTCCTTCCTGGAAACACATGAACTAGTATATTTTAAGGCAATTGATTTCCACATCTTCATTTGCTATAACAGTCTACTTGAAAATGAATCTAGTTTTCCTTTCACATCTCCACATCTGCAATCAGTTATCTCCAAAGACCAACTGCTTCCCTATCCTGAAAAGCCTGTCTAACTTCAAAGAGACAGTTGGGGAATACACAGCTCCTGTGGGAGGGAGACACAACTGGGAGCAAAGAAAATTTGAGAAAGAAAAGGAGATGTCACCATATTTCATCCAGATAACATATTCATAGCAAAGCCTGATCTATTTTAGAATTCAAAATCAATAGTAAGAGGAGTGTCATTGGGATGTCTATTAACACTTTAATTTTATTTGAAAAATGAAGTCGGATTTTTTTTTTTCTGACAGAAAAGTGAGTCTGATTTGGCTGAGTGATTTGACAACGAGGACTAGCTTTAGCCATGTAGGTCACATAGCAGACACTTCCCATAAAGCAAATGAGATAAATGTGCAGCTCTGCAGTTGTGAAGGAAATATACTTAAAGGAAAATCCAAGACACTAAAAATTATATTCTCGCAATAAAAATTTTTATATACCAACTTAAAAACATGTGAGAAGGGCATCTAGGTTTTTCAAAATTCTGTTAGTAGGTTTGCTGGCAAAGAGACTGAAGGCCATGACTCTATGAGGGAATCTCCAGGCTCCTTTTCGTTCTGGTTATACCCTTCTGTAAATATTCCTGTGTCCTGCTTACTACAGACACTCCGGGGAGAACAAGCAGTGTATAATATGTTGGGAGTGTGGCTCTGTTCAGAATATTATCTACTTCTCATTAATGTAACCTAACATTCCATTCAGGGCTTTTTAGCTATTGCAAACAACTAAGTAAAACATTAACATCTTTTTCGCATTAAGTAGTCACAACTAAATTCACACCTGTCTTGCACTTATATATTTGAATGAAGGAGTTTATATTATCTGGTCTTAAATTTCACTTTCTTTGTTTCAGCTCCTTGACTACAAGCTTTTAAACTATTTTTGAGTTTTGGTATAGATCACTAATGTGTCAGCTAGCTCTCTGTGGGGGGCAGTTTGTGAAATGCTTCCTAGAGATTCCTATCTCCTGGTATTCAGGTGGTGGTATGTGGGCTGGACCTACTGACTTGTTTGTAACTAGGAGAATAAGGCAGAAGTGATGGTATATAATTTTGGAGACTACGTTATAAGTCTGTGACTTCTACCTCCCATTTCTTCTTGCTTGTTTGCTTGCTCTGATGCAGCCACTGGCCATATTGATTTAAAGGCCCATGTGACAAGGAACCAAGGAACACCTGAAGCCAGCAGCTCTTAAGGAACTGAGACCCTCAGTTCAAGAATCCAAGAGGAACTGAAGACTGACAACAACCATGTAAGTGAGCTTGGAAGAAGAACTAACCCCCTCTCTCCAGTGAAAACTGAAAATGGCTTTGGCTCTGGCTAACACTGTGGTTACCACCTTGTGAGAGACCTAGAGCTAAAGGACCCACCTGAATGGTGCTCACATTCTTGACACACAGAGACTGAGATAATGCATGTGCTGTTTTAAGCCACTAAGTTTTTGGCTATGATTTGCTATGAAGTCATAGCTAATGAATACACTCTCCAACCTTGGTATCTTTTGAATGTTTAGCATGTATATCTTCCTTTTTAATTTTCCTGACCAAAGTTACTGATTAATTCTGAACAGAATAGGGTAAAAACAAAACCCTGTAGTATGCTGTCCCATAAATCTCTTTGGACAATCATCCAACTAGCTATGGGATACTCAGTTGTACTATCCTTAGCTCACATTTCTCTGACTCATAAAAATTTTGTGAGTAACACGTCAAGGACCTTACTGAAATCAAGATACACTATTAGCCACAGAATTTCCCTCATTTGTCAATGTAGTGATTATATCAAAAGAAGAAGTTGTCTGTTATTGCTCATTTTAAGTTGCCAGGGAGACTTGCTACATGGAAGCCTTCACTTCATCCTACTCTTCACCTCAGACTGACCTCTTGGTCAGAATTGCACATTTTGGGGCCTCTTATTTACCTCTGAATTCTATTTCCTTTTGGAGCCTCTTCTCTGAAGTGTGCTTAAAAGTGTGAGGATAACCAAATACACCCAGCTTTTGCTTCCTTTGTCATGAACCTTAAGATGAAATAATCCTTTTTTCCCTGTGCTTTCGGGTCTTTCTAAACAGATGAGGTCACAACTATTGCTAAAGTTGAAGAGAAAATTGTTAGTATTTTCTAAAACCAATGTTGCTTAAAATTTTACTCCTTAAGAAATAAAATTTACACTCACAATTCAAAAACCATGTAAAGCATTCCATCTGAGCTATATGTCTCCAATAACTCTACAATGTGTGGATGTTTCAGCATATGACAGATACTGGCTTCCCGCTTTAGATCTGCAAAACAAACATACAACATACTTCATTAGGGTAGGAACACAAGACAATTAGAGTGAATGATGAGTGAATGATGTGGTCTATGGTAACATGAAGACTTCTCTAACTAAAGAGATGAAATTCCCCACTTAAATCAAGCTTAACTTTTAATCCTTTAAAATATTTGACAATATAACATTTCATAATTTTTATCAGCTTAAATCTATATACATTACACGAGTCAGCTCTTATTAAGAACACATTTACACTTCTTAGTACAAATAAATACTTTGCTCCAAAGTAAAATAAACACACAAATAAATACTTCCCCAAATTCTGGTAATCAAGTTTCAGTTTCCAAATTTATAACTCTTCCTCAATCTACCAATAGGTACCTTAAATTACTATTTTATCTCTTTTTTAGTTTCCCCTCAGATAAGAATGTACTGTCTATTGTTTAGCCTAAAATCTAAGATTTACAAATATATCAGCAAAGTTACTTGGAATAGGGAGCAAAAAATAGTATGGTTTAAACAAAGAAGGCACTAGTCCTAGAGTCAAAGTCAGAATCAATCGAACTAACTTTCTCTCTCTCTCTCTCCCTCTCTTTCTTTCTTGCAATGCTGAGGATTGAACACAGGACTTTGTGCATGCTAGGGGTTTGTAGCTGAGCTACACCCCCAGCCCAGAATTGTTTCTCTAGGATTTTTTTTTACATCTATAAAATGTGTTGGATAATTAAGGATCTACCTGCCTTACAGTATAATTCTGAAGAACAAATTCAGATAATGTATGTGACACTGCTGCTTAAACTCTGTAATACTATTTGGAAAGCAAAATTGTTAACATCATCATCATCTCACTGAAACAGTTTGGGCAGAAGCATCACTTGCCATGTCTACATGGAATAAGATAATTAAAGCCTTCCAGTGCTTACAGGAGTGGGCTTTGCCTGTTTGCTGATGAATCAAGTTCAGTGTGATGTTTTTATATTTAAAAGTAGAAAGGAGACAAGTAAGGAAGAAACAAGGAACGCTAAGGATGTGTTGCTCAAAGCAAAATATGATAATATGATTTCTGTTCTGATTTATTAATTCAACTTTGTCTGTCAACAAGAGCAATTGCTATAAATGGAACCTCAGAAGACTTACATACATAAGGGTAGTATGAGGAAAAAGAAGGTAGTAAAGTAGACAAAATATAAACCATTGGAAAAGGAGGAATCAATAATATGATATTAAGAAAGTCAAGGGAATAAAGGCAGTAAAGACATATGTGGGTAGAGAAGGCTGAAAGCTGTGAAAAGGCCTTAAGATTCAACCAGAGAAGGTCATGAGCATTTTGGGCTGTATCAAGTTCTATGAAAAGTTCAGGGTCAAAGTCAGTATGCAGGATACAATCATCTAATAATAAATTAAAATTTATCATGCTACTCACTAGGCTACTTAATCAGTATAGTCTCTGTCATTTAACATTGCAACAACCCTGTGAGGTAGTTACCTTACAGTAAGGAAACTGAGGTTTGGAAACATGTTCGAGGTCACATGGCTATCAAAGGGATAGGCTTTGAACCCTGACCTGCTTGACTCCAAAGTCAGTAGTCCTTCCACTATGCTGTGCCATGGGTTTGGACATGATCCTATTTGAAAATTCTGGCAGTAAAAAAGGAATAGCAAAGTCAAAACATATTTTGCTTGTCTGCTTTTGCTGTAGTTGTAAAGGAAGTACTCTGTGTGGCAGTAAGTGGCAAGGATACAAAGTGTATGGGATTGAAAGTCAGAAAACTTGGTGCTAGTACTGCCTTTGTCCCTCCACCTGCAGGCTATTAACTTCTGCAAATGTCTTCCTTATAGCCAATGAAATGGAGATGGTGATAGGTACCTGCAGAGTTTACTAAATCAGTTTCAAAGAGCACTGATAAGATTCAAATGAGAAGCCAGATGTGAGAGGCCCATGGAGCATAACACACGGGGGCAGGAGATTAAGGGGGGTGAATGTGAGCTGGGGGCTCCATGTTCACTGCAAAAGAAGAGATCAGAGACACAGGAAAAATGTGTTCAAAATCCACTGGGAAGGCTCTGCAGGAGAGGAGGGTATGAAGCAGCTGTGGAGTTTGTGCAGGGAAGTCATAACCATGAGGAAGGCTTTTAACAAGTGTGCTGGAGGGCCTGGTTGAGCCAGACAACATCAATCAGATGCCTGAACACTTTTTTCTCTCTCTTCAAGAATGTTCTGCCTCCTGATTCTATGAATAGCTTCTTAGGAGTTTTATTACCCATTTTTATGTTTATCTCTAGCTTCTCATTTTATTAGAAGTCACCTTCTCATACCTTCTGTTTTCACATTAGTTATTCTCTTTCCATTCATCTCTGTCTCTGTTCTGATCAAAAGCACTCAATGCTCTGACACTGGAGTCATGAAGTAAACGTATTTAGTGTTTGCCACAATGAAAACCAATCTCTTTTCCTCTTTTGGGTTTATTTTCTATTTTGCTGGTTGCATGTAACTACAGTTGCTTCAATTCTCACACTCACCATCTGCTGTGAAGCTTTTGTTACACTGAGAGCTTGCAAGTAGAAATGGATGTTCTAAAGAACCCCCACCACCACTTGAGCCTCACATTTCTGCTTGGTAAACAGCTGAACAAGCTCTTGGTCTGGTCTTATCACCCATCCATTCTCCAAACAAAGGCAGAATTGCTGGGGGCTCTGCCTTCAAAGACTAAAGTTATTTAAATGTCACTGGATATGACATTTTGGGGACTAAAATCAGAACACTGACTGGATAGCACAAAACCCAACAACATAAAAATATATTTGAAAGGATAGGGACAATGACGCAAAAGATGGCTTATATTTAGGTTAACTGTGGTACTGTTTTCCATAATTCAAGTATCAATTAAATAGCTCAAAGAGAAAAGCACAATTTAAAAAACAAAACTACATTATATGTGCATCTTAACTATAAGATTCCTAGGATACTAGACTCAAAAACATTGCTTTTAAATGTGAATATAAATTAAAGATAAAATAGGGCTGGGGTTGTAGCTCAGTGGCAGAGTGTTTGCCTAGCTCCTCTGAAGGTCCGGGTTCAATCCTCAGCACTGCATAAAAATGATAAAGGTACTGTGTCCTTCTACAATTAAAATATATTAAAGATATTGTATATATGTGTGTGTGTGTATATATATATATATATATATATATAGAGAGAGAGAGAGAGAGAGAGAGAGAGATGAACTCCATGCTGATGTATCGTATCGTAAATGTGATATATTGTAAACTAAAACTACTATTTGTCTACAAATTAATTCATGGGGCAGAGTAAGAAGAAATTTGAAAGCAGATGATAATAATTTAGCACAAAATATAATTTTAGCACAAAATATATGTGTGAGTGATGTAATCCAGTTGCCATCTCTGTTTTGAAGTGCTGATTTGTTACAGACTAATAAGTGGTAACTCTCTCTAGTCTCTCATACTTTCTTATTTTATATACTCTCAGGGATATTTTAAAATAATTTTTTCAGTACTTGGGATTGAACCCAGGGGCACTCTACCACTGAGAAATGTCCCTAGTCCTTAAAAATTTATTTTTTAATTTTTAAAAATATTTTTATTTTAGTTGTTGATAGACTATTATCTTTATGTGGTGCTGAGAATCAAGCCCAGTGCCTCACACATGCCCGGCAAGTGCACTATTGCTAAGCCCAGCCCCAGCCCTATTTTTTAAATTTTGAGACAGGTCTCACTAAGTTGCTGAGAATCCTCCTGCGTTAGCCTCCTTAGTATGATTTTTGAATCATACTTAAAATGATTTTTGAATCATCTATTTCTATCTTTCATGCCCTTGCATCTAATTATGTGTCTATATTAAATCAACCCGATATACAGTATTAGAACTCCTACTAATTTCCTAAGAAGTAAAGCAACTATGTGTCCACGGTCTGCCTATCAGGCTGTCTCTCAAATAAGGGATGGTTTAGGGAAGCTGTTTCAGGTGGTTAGTCTTAAAACTAATTTTCAGGAGAAAAATATTTTTCCCAGAAAGTATTTTTATTATTCATTTTACTACCATTTGTTCTTACAATAGCAGAACTCTTCATACCTGTTGAAAATCAGATAATAGCTACAGAGTGCCATAGTTTTGCAGTAAGCTTATTTGACCATGGATACAAACAAACTGGGGTATATATATATAAAATTAAAGAAAGGAACAATTCTTGACATTGTTGGCCTTGGAGTAGCAGTCTCAACCTCAATATCTGAAGTTAAAAGGCCTAACTGTTTAAGGGTTAGTTTGCCCAGAACCAGTCAATGAGGATTTAGACCAGCACTATCTAGTAGAAAAATGATGCAAGTCACACATTTAATTTAAATTTGTTTAGTAGCCACATTAAAAGAGTAAAAAGAGGGCGGGGGTTGTGGCTCAGTGGTAGAGTGCTTGCTGAGCATGCGTGAAGTACTAGATTCTATCCCAGCACCACATAAAAATAAACAAAATAAAGGTATTGTGTCCATCTACAACTAAAAAAATGTTTAAAAACAAGAGTAAAAAGAAACAAATGAAATTCATTTTAACAACATTTTATCTAATATAAGAGATAAAATGTGTTATTATTTCAACATACATTTACAATTATTAGTGAAACATGTTATCCTTTTTTGTACTCTTCTCTTACAGCATATCTCAATTCAGGCTGGCCATATTTTAAATGCTCAACAGCTACATGAGGCTGGTGGCTACCAAACTTAAATGATAAACTAATGTACTTCAGTTCTTACCCTTTCCTGGCTGTGAGTTCTTCTGCAATTCTTACACAGATATTTGCAAAGTCTGTCATTCAAAAAAGAACCTAAACTCAAACATGTGTTTTTCAAAAATACTTCCATTAAAGGAAACTTATCTTCTTTTAATTACCCAATTCCATCATTTAATAACTAAGTCTGGAGTTTTTTCACTGTTGTTAATTTATATCCTCATTTGTTATATAGTTTTCAATTATTTTATCTTGCTTAATTTACCAGACAGGCAAAGAATAGTCAACAGCCACTGTATGGTAGCCCTTTGGATGATTCAAAATTTACTGAACGACTTTGTAGATTTTATCACTAGACTATGCAATGCAGCATTTGAGAGTTTACTATGCAACATTTGCAATTTTAAAATGCCCCTCTCTATAAGTCCTCATTTACTGACTATAATGCCATTATACACACACACACACACACACACACATATATATATATATATATATATATATATATATATATATATACACATCTCCCCATTTTACAGAGGAAGAAACTGAGGCCCAGGGTTCAGTGAAACAAATAAGTCAATGAAAATCATACAACTAGTAAGAGGAGGGAGCAGGACTAATAAAGTCCAGTGTTCTTTACATCACACCACAATGGCTTGTGGGGCTATGTAGTTTTTATATGTACTAGATCTGGTGGCATAACAGTGCTAATGTGGTGACACTGACTTAGCCGAGAAGCTATTGGGACTGTCAGAGAAACAGCATATTCTGTTCTCCCTGTCACCAGAGATAGTCAGAAAGTAGTTGTTGCTCTTTTCCTAACAAAGTATAGAAGTATTCGCATTCATTCTCAGTTGTGTTAAAAACTCAATAGTTAAAACTTACTAAGAGCTGAACCAGGTTCTAATCCGAACAAAGAATATACTTTAGTCTTAGAGATAATTAGGATCAGTATTAATTTGTTCACTTGAATAAATATTAATAACAAAATAAGTAAATGAAAGTTATTTTTCCTGAAATTAATGACCATATGATATTTTAAGAAAGGGATCTAAGCAGAATCGTGGAAGGATTAAGTAGCAAAGTCAATTTCTGATCCACCCTTATCTAATAACCAATTTGAAGTCAAAAGATCCCAGTTGCCTCTGGCAATAATACAGGTCAGGTTGGCTTTAATGGGGCCATCTTCCTATAAATCAGGAAAGTTGATCTTCTCAACTAGTGATGACCAGAGGCCTGGGCAGGCCCACACAAGCATTTGGGTTAACTGCAAACTCATTATTTCTTTGATCTTTTACACATTTTACTACCATTCCCATATATTTTATTATCTTTTTTTTTTAACACACAGACAGAAATCCAAGTGGCTTCTAAATTCCTTGTATTCTTGTTCCCCCTTTTTCATCCTATGGGCTAAATACTCATCCGTCAAGGGAACTGAGAAAGGAAGCAGCATACCATTAATTGAGAATATTTGACGGATGTAAAATTATTTCTTAAATAGGCAAATATGTATTAATTAGAAATCAATGTTAACCACATTAAGCACTTACAAATTAATGGGATTTTAGTAATATATTTCACAAAGAGTTTTCAGTTCTGATAAGTATAATGAGTATATTAAAGCAGACTTCCCTGTTGAATACCAAATTTAAACTAAATGCAACATTATAGATATAAACAGCTATCAGTTATAAAATAAGATAAAACCAATTACTGTGAGAACTACTTGTCTTCCCTCTCACTTTTCATTAGGATGAGTTGGTAAATAATTACCTAAACTGTCATTTATTTCCGATGGATTTAAATTTTTAAAATTACAGGTCATTCCTAATCAACACTAAGGTACTATGAATCATAGAGCTTACTAGTTATTTATTAATAAAGATTCCAGGTGACTAATTCAATGATCTTCACTGATATTTATCTTCTAGGATGTTAAAATGTCCTGAAAGAAAAGCATTTGCTTAAAAAGCCATTTGTGAATAAGAGCCAACATTAAATTTAAAAGAAGCCAAATTATTTGTCTCTCATAAGATGTAGCGCTGAGTCTCCTATTCAAAGAGTTACTCAACCATGAATTTAGTGCAAATCTATTTGGGGACTCAACTAATAAAACAGAAAGATGTTAATCATAGAGATCAAAGGAGAAGGCAGAGGTGACTGAAATCCAAACCAAATAAAGTTCTGGTGTTACAAGTTTTCTCAAAAAAAAAACATGACTACTACTGAGATCATATTTTTGTACATGATAATAACAGAAATACAATATTCTAACCTCCTCTAGAAGGTATAATTCTTCTCTTGCTTTTTATAGTGGGAAATGTAAGCCAAAGGGGTGTGGGGAAGAAAGATCAGGGCATTTTACTATGATAGAAACCACACACCTGTTTCAACATGGGACTCCTTATTTTATTAAGAAAAATAGAGAATCACTAGTGTATATCTCAATTTTTTAATATTAAAATCTTAATATTAAAGCACGAGGGCATTTTGTGGGATGCTCAAATGCACGTGTTTGCTAAAACTCACTGAACTGTATGTATATTTACATGGTTCATTTTATTTACAAATTCAGTAAAATTTAAAAAGCAAAAGAAAACAGTTATTCTGATAAAAGAGGAATCAATTATGTCAAAGTCAAAAAAGGTTCTTCACATACCTGGCATTTTATACCTTCCTAATTGTGTTATCTAGATTTTCCTTCTATTTGTTTGTACTTATTTTCTGATAACTGAGGAGCTCACAAAGGACATGTGTTAGGATAGTCTTCCTTAATACCCATTTCTCCCCTACATCTCCATTCTCCAGTATGGAGCCAGTGCAGTATTTACTGCCAGTGGGGTCAACATTCTCCCCAGAAAGCAATCTATGGTCCGTTTTAATATGTAAATACACCACAAAGATCAAGATTCTCTGGCATCGTGAAATAATTATCATTTTTAATAACATGGGTTTCCTCATCCAGCCACAGTATCCTTTTGTCAATAAATTCTCATAAAAATTAGTATAAAACAAATTCAAACAAAAAATTACCAATGCGTGATGCTAATTTTGTAAGGGACCAATTAACATAATATGCTAATTGTTTTAATAGATAATTTAAATCAGGGATATCTATATGCCTGCAGATTTATGGTCTCAACCATCAAATTATTTCTATATTTTATTTTGTTGGTACAAACAAAATAAAAATTCTAGCCAAAATTCAAGATTTGTATCAAGAGAAATTGCTAACTAAACAGGCATGTGTAAGTAAACTAGCTTGCCTTGCAGTCATAATTTTTCCTCTACTGGGAAATGAACCCAGGGGTGCTCTACCAATGAGTGACATCCTCAGCCCTTTTTAAATTTTTGTTTTGAGAGAGGGTCTCTCTAAGTTGCTTAGGTCCTTGTGAAGTTGCCGAGGCTGGCCTTGAACTTATAATCTTCCTACCTCAGCCTCCTGAGTCACTGCAATTACAGGTGTGCACCATAGACCAGGATGTAGTCTTATTTAAAAAAAAAATGGAGATCTTCAGAGTCCTAGTAGAAATGAAGTGACATCACCAATAGTATTGTGAGAGAGTTCTGAAAAAGCCTTATTTTTCCTTGTTTTAACAAAATCTTAAGTAATTAATATACTACCCTACCCTCATAATAAACTTTTCACTTGATCTTTTATACAAAACCTAAAAGTACATACTTACATACCTGAAGATGGCAACTATCTAAATCAGCAATTTTTATCCGATTTGGAGTCAGAAACCATTTTAAACATCTGTTAAGTAGTAAATGCTCTGCACTAAAAGATTTTGCACTACAATTTAAGGGAAGCACAAAAGCCAAAACAACTGATCTAGATACAAATATCTTAAGGTCAGGCTCAGGACAGACAATCTGACTCAGTTCTTGTTTGCTATAAGAGCATTGTTTAGAAGCTGGTTCCTCCTTTTATATTCTAGTAATGGGCACAATTATGAGAATAACCATTTCTTAGATTTAAAAAGTACATTACTCATATAATTTTAGCCATTTGCCCCAAACCCCACCCTTTACTGTGTGAGATGCATGAAGCTACTATAAAGTGTTTTTGTGTTCCTACTCTGAAAAATTACAGGAAGTTCCTGAGAGCATTCTATGTGGCCCAATTTGCTGTTTCCCATTTTGATTTCACAATAATTGAGTATCATGTTTACACACATAAAATAAATATATTTTGGGGCAGCTGCCAAATAATGATGCTAAAGGGTTTCCACTTTTTGTTGTAGGTTGAATGCCAGAATATGTATTTCCTTACTCTTTAAAGAATGTAAATTTATAATCAATCTATCTTCTTTCTTCGCTTTTTTCCCCCTGACTAGCTCTTTTTTGCCATTCCATTAAACTTGCCATTTCATGAAACTTGGAATGGTAAAACAAAAATTTCCTTGACGGTTGAGTTTGAAGTAGAGGCTTCTAGCAGCTGATTCACAGGCAGTTTGAGTGCAACCATAGCAAGGCAGGATGCTTAATGAAAACCAGCAGATGGAAGGCAGGCAGGCCAGGGCCTCAACTCCTCCTCACTTAAACAATCATTGGTCCCTTAACAGCAACAAAAGGCCTAATGCATAACAATATTACTGAAAACAAATATAATCAATACATTACTTAGGTCATTCTAGGTAATGGTTTATTGCATATATGTGACTTTTCAAGATTGGCTACCAACTTCTTCAGCTTGCCCAGGACTTTCATGGTTGTAACACTGAAAGTCTTCTGTCCTGAGAACCTATCCTCAGTTCCTGTCAGACTAGGGTGTCAGACCTGGCATGCACTTACCCTTTTGAGCACTAACACTTTCTTCAGGAAGGTAGTTATGATAAATAAAACAACACACTTCTAGTTAAAAGGATTGTCTTTTTTTTTTAAAAAAATGTATCTTTTTAGTTGTAGGTGGACATAATACCTTTATTTATTTATTTTTATGTGGTCCTGAGGGCTGAACCCAGTGCCTCACACGTGCTAGGCAAGTGCTCTACCACTGAGCCACGACTCCAGCCCCAAAGGCCTGTCTTTAAATCCTATCTCCATCACTTGGTAGCTATATCACCTTACAACATGAGTTACCTCATCTGTAAAATAAGAGTGGGGCCATAGTTCCCATACAGGGTTATAGTTAGTTCTATATGATTCATAAAGTATGTGAAAGTTTTTTCCATAGTGCACGACATGGAATGTGTACATGATGTTTTGTTTTCTTTTTATTTGATCATTTTTGGTGGAAATCATTCTTTTCTACCTTTAACAAATGTCAATCAAACCACATATGATCACAAGAAGATGATAATGTGAACATTCATTACTAAACCACACTGCCATATAGTTCAATGCCTACTTTAACTTTGCATTTTCTCATCTATAATTTTTTTTGGGGGGAAATCATATAGCTCATAAAGAACTGGAGATAACCACATGATTATTTGGGGAAAAATGGGTAGAGTTAGAGTGTCTAATAATAACGACACTGGTTTAATATACAGTGAAACAGAATCTACATAGCTATATGTGTGTGGCCTACAGACTATCAGCATCATTCTTCTTCCAGACACTCCCTGGAGTCATCTTCATACCAACCACTGCTTCTCCCCCACTTCCTATGTGCAGCTGTCAAAACCTGTCCATTCTCTTTCTGTAACACCTGTCAAAACTATCTTCCCCTTTCTGCTATTACCCCAGTTTCAACCCTCACTGATTCTTGTCTGGATCACAGCAAAGATCTTCTAATGGATTTCTTTGCCTTCAGTTTCTTCATTTCATTCTACTCACTGAAGTGTTTTAATCACTTTAATGAGTGATTTCACCTTCTCACATCAAAATCTATTTCACTGAAACAGAGAATGTTAGAAACGGGCATGACAATAACAGAGCCATCATCATACATTTGTCTTTGTCTTCACATTTTACTCAGAAAGAAAATGAGGACCTTGGTAGTCAGGTGATATGCCTGAAGCCACATGGTTAATTCACAGCACAACTGCCAGATGACCCCAGGTTTTTGATTCCCAATCCAGCACTCTTTCTGTTCTATGTGGAAGAGGACATTAAGTGTCAAAACTTTGAGGCAATCTACTCTTGATGGCAAAGAGACCTTTTAGAGAATGACCAAGAAATGCTATCTACTTGCAGAAATGGGGTATGAATGTTATTCTGTGTCTGTTATTGCAAGTGGAAAGCTTCAAGGTACTACTGCTACTGGATGTGCTAGCTTTAAACAAAAGTAATCTATGTCTAATGTTTCTATGTCACTGTATAATTTATATACCACATTATTTAATATGATAAATCACATGGCACTGAAAAGTTGTGTTTTGTAAGAAATAGTTAAAATTAAAAATTTCCTGCAAATTTTAGCAATTTCTTAAATCCATTTGTATATGTGGATCTTGTCTTTGGTTAACTATTGAGAAGTAAATTTGCCAGGCTAAATGATCACAATTCCAAAAGAATCAGGTTTATAGAAAGAGCAAATCCAATTTTCTTCCACCAGAGGGAACTAAAGATCATATTATACCTAGTTGGGCAATTATAATATCACCAAGATTTATAGAATATCACCAAGATCTATGGCTACAGATATTATTGGTCTTGAGGATATAATACACAGATGATTGTGTGTCTTTAACATGTATAATGACAACAATAACCATCAGCTAATATGTACTGAGTATTAACTATGAGTCAGGCTGTATTTTAGATGATGCATTGACCCATTTAACCTTCATGACAATACTAAGAGACAGACAATACTTACGTTATATATGAAAAAAAAAAACAACAAAACAGGCAGAGAGCAGTTAAGTAACTCAGCCACGGAACAAATAAGTCTGACTCCAGAATTTATGCTCTTACCTCTGCTATGATGCTTCTTAGGTCTACAATTGCTCAACTCTGAAAATGAATTTTAGATGTAAGCTATTTCTCTGTATTATTTCTAAAAACAGAAGTATAAAGTGTTGATTAAAATAAAGCTCAATCAGAGCAAATTTCAGTAATGAAATAATAATACCTTTCAAAATCTTAGTTTAGTCTTTTCAGTTCAAATTACCTGATTTCATTTTGAAAAATTAGTATTTTATTAAGATACAGACTCATTAAAAGACAATGACCAGGCAGGGCTCTGGGATGGCTGTGTAAGGAGGTCAGGGAAACCTCTCCCTTGGAGAGACACACAAAGTCCTTCCATGATATCTGAGGGGAATTGGCTCCAGAATTTTCTACAGATACCAAACTCTGCAGATGATCAAGTCCTTGAATATTAAATTGCACAGTATTTGCATATAATCTATTCTTTAAATAATCTCTATATTACTTATAACACATAATAAAATGTTTTGTAAATAGTTGTTATTCTGTATTGTTTAGGGAACGGTGAGAAGGAAAAAAAAGTCTATACATGTTCACTACAGACCCAATTATTTTCCCAAATATTTTCAACCCATAGTTGGTTGAACCTTTTGGCACAGACCCTGCAGATACAGAGGGGTAGCTGTATTTAGCTAATCAAAACTGACAAACACAATCATTCAGTTTCTGGAGATTGATCAAAGGACAAATTTTAAGAAACACTTATTCAATAAAATCTAAAGAAATTTGGTAAGAACAATGGGAAGCTGTGGTAACGGAGAGAGAGGGATTATATGGGGAGTGTACCTGTCCCCCCATAGCTCTGTTGTGCAGAGGTAACTATTCTAAGGAAGCTCAGCAGCTCAGTGGCGGATCAGTCCCTTGAGGTAGAAGAGCTATTCAGGGTGCATCTGGCAGTTGATAAACATTGGCAGATCCCATTTTCCATAGTTCCATGCTGTGGAAGGCCTACATTGAGTGGGTTACAGAAGCCAATGGTAACGTCCATTCCCCTATCCTCAACTCCAGCTAAATACAGAAGATTTGGGTGAGGAAAATAGTCTAGTCCTCCTTTCCCACACCGCTCTGAGTTGCAAGAGAGCTACAGAGATGGACTTTAGCTCAGTGGCAATTCCTGCCTCTTTCAATTTCTTAGGGTGGAAGAACTACTTGAAGTATATTAAGCACCTGGTGAACTTTGACAGATGTCATGCTTCCTGGCTTTAGACTATGGAATATCCATACTGTTTGGTAGAAGTGCCAGGAGGGGACACCAGTTCATGCTACACCTCCACCATAAAACAAAGTCCCCACTATATAGGGAGGATTTGGGTGGAATAGCCAGTGAGGAATGAGTTCCCCATTTCTCCCAGCACCTGCTCCATGCAGAAATTCTGATCAGCGGAGGGTACAGTAAGCTTCACAGACTAGCAAGCCCTGTCCCTGACAAGGGGCCAGGTATTAATTCAATCAGAATATGGTACAATTTATACCATATGGCATTGTTAAGAACAATAAAATCATCAGCTAGCAATTAGTGTAATATAATAACAACAGAGGTAAATAAATCTAATGAAGATATCGGGAAAGAGAGAGAGTCCAGCTAAAGAGAGCCCAGCTAAAGCCACAACAAGCCCTGGAATGGAAGAAGGCTGTCAGTATCCACAGTTGTTATGATAAGAAGTTAGAAGAAATGCAAAAATGAGAAAAGTGTGACCCTTACATGGGGGAAAACAGCAAAAATTAGAAATGGCCTTTGAGAGGGTCCAAATGTTAGTTATCAGAAAAGACTTCAAAGCAGTTAGAATAAATACATCCATAGAACTGAAGGAAATCATGTTTAAGAAATCAAAGGCAGATATGACAACAATAGAGATTTGAGCTGCAGAAGTATCAGCAAACCTGAAGATACACTGACAGATATTAAGCAATGTGAATATAAAGAAAGAAGAATGAAGAAAAATTTAATAGAGTCTTAGAGAAATGTCAAACACCAGTAAGTACACCAATATATGCATAAGTAGAGTGTCAAAATAAAAGAAAAAAGGAGCTAAAAATTCTGATATAAAGAAAGAAACAATGAATAAACAAACAAATAAACAAATAAATAAATAAAGGAGAAACAGATGAGTCTCCTATGTAGAAGATATTCAAATACTAATCAGGTTATCTTACTCTACTAGTATTAAAGACTGCATGAATCTGTTTCTTTCTTTCTGTCCATTTCTATTGTCACTTGGGATTTAGTTGAAGTCATCATTTATCTTGCCTAGATCATTGCAAAAGCCCTCAAATTGTGTCCCCATACCACAAAGGGCTCCTTTTAAAATGAAAATTTCATCATTTTCACTACAGTTTCCCCTACATTTTCACATACTATTCCCCTTAGACATGACTTACTGGCTTATTTGGGAATTTCTCAGAATTACTATAGCATTTATTTTAAAAAGAGGCTCCTGGCCCATACCTCATACCTATTAGATTGAACCCACTCAGGAAGGGGTCCAAAGACCCATCAGTGCTTTTAGTAAGCACCATCCACACTTTCTTCCCCTAAAATTATTCTGCACAATGAAAAATGAAAACCACAGTGAACTGGCCCGCCACTACTTATGTCTTTGTCTTTAGCTTTTGCTGTTCCCAGAAAGTTCCAAGTAGGAACCACTATGTGACCAGACAGGACTATATTATAGGAAGGGGTAACCAGATATCCATATAATGTAATAAATATATAATGCATATGATTCAGGGAATCATAATTCAACTGTAGAAGTAAGTGAACCATTATTTCTATTTGAACACAGTAGTACAAATGCATGCATTTCTTTGCTACCTCTTGAAGCCCAACTAATCTTTCAGTAAAGGTGTTAAGAAGGCATAAACCTATAAACATAAAGAGAATAAGAGGAGAGAGAAGCATATTGGATAGGTAAACAAAATCTTGGGTTGTAGAAAGTAAGTGGACAAAATTAGCAGATCAGAGAAAGCTAAAATCCAAATGTGGCCATGCTTAAGGTATGCCTCTCAATTTCTGACAGCAGGAAACGCAATAGACTAACTCCCCAGGTACAGCACCATGAACCCATCACTGAATTCCAATCAACATCTTGCTTACTACAGATTACAATAAGCTAGTGACCAAGAGCAGTAGGAATACTAAAGCACCTGTGAGTTTTATGGGACTCTGATGGCCAACTTTCGCTAAAGGACTTCCAAGAGGCCTTTCCAAAACATCCTCAAAACTGCACCCTGGTTTAAGAATTTCCCTACCCAATCTTCCTTTGTTTCTTGCCTTTCTCCTCCAAAGGAGTTAGACCTGCATAATTTGTGATGGATCTCTAAGCTTCCTTGGGTTTTCTACCCATTCATTTTATTCACAGGAAATTTCTCAGTAAATTTCTTCCAAATCTAATTCTTTCTTGACAGCTGCCTTTTGCAGAACCTAAACTAACATATCAAGCTTATATAGGTCAAGCCAGTAAGAAGCCAGCTCATATGCTCATCTAAATATTCCCAGGAAGGTTTCAGGAATAGGAAGCACCAGGCAGTTTTGAAGGTGGAGGTGCATGGTGAAGCCTGGAGGGCTGGATTGGCTGAAACTCTATGGGAGCAATCTGACCCTAGATATCCTTGACCAAGTAAATTATCCTCTCCTACTTTTAAATATTTTGGCACCAGGGATTGAACCCAGGGTGTTTAAACACTGAACCACATCTCCAGTGTTTTTTCTTTTCTTTTGAGACAGGGTCTCACTAAGTTGCTTAGGGCCTTGCTAAGTTGCTAAGGCTGGCTTTGAACTTGTGATATTCCTGTTTCAGCCTCCTGAGTTGCTGGGATTATAGACATGTGCCACCACACCTGGCTTCCCCTACGTTTTGGAAATTTTGGATACCAGACTCATAATTCAGGTCAAAATGGGATTCTGTACTTGAACAGGAGGATGAAATGGAAAGTTAATTTGCTAAACATGCTGTAAACCTCACCTCCAACATACACAACCTTAACCCAAGGTAGAAGATCAGAATATTCTTTGTCAAACTGATCTGCTTAAGAAAAAAACCCTACAAACATTAGACATCCATGGAGCTCTAAAAAATAGCTCAGTCCTTGTCTAAACACCTATGACTAAGTTATCCACACTGTTTTAGTCAGTTTTTTTTTCTGCTGTGACCAGAAGACCTGACTACTTTAGAGAAGGAAAAGTTTATTTGGGGCTCACAGTTTCAGGGTCTCAGTCCACAGAGAGCCAAGTGCATTGCTCTGGGCCCAAGTGAGGTAAAAATCAAGGTGGAAGGGTAGCAGAGAAAAGAGGCTCAGGACATAACAATAAGAAAGCAGAGAGAAGAGTGTTCCTCACTAGGGACAAAATATATACACTCCAAAGGCATATTCCCAGTGACCCACCTCCTCCAGCCATAACTTACCCGTCTCCCCTTACCACCCAGTTAATCCCTATTGGAGGATTAGGTTAAGTCTCTCATAACCCAGTCATTTCACCTCTGAATGTTCTACTATTGCCTTACACATAAGCCTCTGGGGGACATCTCATATCTAAATCATAACACATATACACAGAGTTTATTGGAACTATTTAATATTTTTCTCTTAAAAAAGAGCTAAGGATAATCAGATACTCAAGGAAAATCTCTAAAAAGAGCCTTAAACAAAGAAATAGAAACACATTTTTTTCCCAAGGAAACTATTTCCTATGTAAACAATGCAAAGAAAAAAATTTTAGATAGATAAGAATGTTATAAAACCTCTAAAACAAAAGTATGAAACTATATGATATGAATAATTTGAAAGAGAAACAAAAAAGCCTTTGAAAGCAAAAAGCTAGAACAAAAATATTTGAATAGAAGCATTAGTAGATCAATTTGAGGAAATATCTTGAAGTACAACAGAAAGATAGAAATGAGAATAGAAAAAAGTGATAAATGCTGGCCAAGCCTATGAAGTATAATATTATTTTAAAAAATGGCAACAAGAAAGAAAGAACAGGGAAACTCAGGGGAATGAAATTATTTATAAAATATAAAAATCTTTCTCTGAACTGAAGAAAGGATTTTCAGATTTAAAAATATTTCCAAGCACCTAGCATGATGACTTTTTAAAGAGTCCACAGTGAAGCACATCATTGTGAAATTTCAAGGTACTGTGATAAAGAGATTATTCTTCAAGCTTTCAAAACAAACAAACAAAAAAAAGAAAGAAGGAAAGAAAAAGAAAAGGCCAGGTTACTATTCTTTCTAGTTTTTTTTTTTTAATTTTTATTAGCTACACATGATAGTACAATGATCTTGACAATTCATATATTTGAATCAAATGGGGTATTTTTAAATATTTTTTTTTTTTAGTTGTAGATGGACACAATATCTCTATTTATTTTCATGCGGTGCTGAGGATTGAACCCAGTGCCTCACATGTGCAAGGCAAGCGCTCTTCCAAAGTAGGGAAGGATAATGTGATAAATTATCTGATGGGATACCAGTGAGCTATAGCCCCTGTGCCCCAGGTACTATTCTAATGCTATACATATGTTTTTCATTTAATCCTCTCAATAATTTCAGTGGTATAGAATATGTTATACCTGATTTTTTTTTAAATGAGGAAACTTAGGCACAGAGAAGTTATGTGATGTGCCCATGTTGCACAGCTGGTAAGTATGATATGAACCCTAGTAATCTAGTTATACCATATAAACTTGATATCAATATGCTATGCTTCTTCAAAATTCTGAGAAGTTTCTTCTGATGCAGAATTCTATACCCAGCTGAACTATCAAATTATAGAGTAGAATAAAGACATTTTCAGGTATTTCCTGGGAAGTTACTAGAAGGCATGCTCTACCACAATAAAAAAGAAAAATGAAAAGTATAGGAAATCTAGGAAACAGGGACTCTGGCATAGATGAAAGACAAACAGAATTCCCCTGATGAGAACCCAGTAGGGCAAGATGTAGCAACCAATTCATAATGAAACAGATGAAGAGCTCACAGGGAGGGAGCCCTCTGTTGCCAAGAAAAATAATGAATGTGATAAATTATCCGATGGGATTGAATGTACTGAGAGAAGCTATACAGTTTAGTGGGATGATCTAGGAATAAATTAGAAATTAGAAATAATATATAAAAAAACCAAAACAGTAAAAAACTAAGTCAACTATTTATTTTAGGCAAAACAACAACTTATATCAGAAATATAATCACATCATACCAATGATTCAAATATGAATAATATTATAAAATGGGGAAGAGGAAGCGGGGCAGGAGCAGAAAGGAGGGTAGAGGACAGCAACATAAAAGTGCTACATCTTTCATAATGGAAAGGCAGTTAATTTATGATATATTTATGATATTTAAAACTATAAAATCAGAAGCAAGAAATGCTTAAAGTGGTTGCCTCAGATAATAGACTGGTGAGGTTTGAACGAATCGGGATAGAAATTGCTTTTTTTGTTGTTGTTTAGAAATAGCATGATTTGACTTTTAAAACCTACATGCTTGCCAGGCATGGTGGGGTATGCTATAATTGCAGGAACTGAGGAGGCTGAGGCAGAAGGATTACAAGTTCCAGGCCAGCCTCTGTAACTTAGGGAGACCCTGTCTCAAAATAAAAACTCAAAATGACTAGAGATGCAGCTCAGTGATAAAGCACTCCTGGATGCAATCCCCAGTACCCAAAGCAAACAAAAACAAAAAAAAATGTGCTTATATTATTTAGATAAAAGTAAAACTCAACTATTTAAAGAATCAGAATAGAATTTTCTAGAATCCATCCCAAACAATATATTTATGATGACTAAAGAAAGAGAAGACATAATGTTCAGTTGGTCACATTTGCCCACCATTCCCTATGACATTCAGCTGTGGAACTGCTGGGGCTGAGTTCAAACATTTTATTCTAGAGGTGCCATCATATTCTGAATATTTATTTATATTACACATATAGAGACAAACACATTTAAAATGAAAGCAAAACCAAAACAAAACAATAACTACAGGCATGAAGGATATAATATAAGGAACGAACAGCTGTGAACCTTAGAACCCTTAGAAGGTCCATCTTTCCTAGTAATCTTGCTAAGGTGACACCAAGGATCTTGGATAAGGTTGCTTTGTAAGTAGTTCATAGTTCAACACTACTCATGGCTCTCCCTTTTTGGGAACAGTTACCTTGTCAAAGGTAACAAAACCCAAGTAATGTGTTGTAGCTACAAAAGCATATCGCCACTAACAAAAACAAGCAGTTTCTAGCTGTTTTATTTATTGTTTAAACTTTATTAGTCAATTTAGTGTTAATTCTTTTGTATCATATTCAAAAGAACTTTTGTTACAATAGCAGACATTTAAAAAATAGCAGACATCTAAATGGTGGTAATACTCATTCAGGTCTTGGATACTTTGAAATAAACACAAGGCTCTACCGTGGAAGGATGGCTCTCCCATTTTAACATAAGCACCCATTTTATACTGTCCCGATTCATATGGAGTTTGATACACTGTTAATGGAGTACTAAAATCCATAATTAAAATGGCCTTTTTTCTTGTTTTATTTCTTGGATAATTACAATGTTCAAACAGGCCACTGGAAATAATTCCCTTTAAAATTCTCAGTTTTGTCCATTTTTAATTCTCTTCTTTTTCAAAAATATGGGCACGGGTTTCATTAATGTCATTAGTTGCAATGCCTGCTGAGAGAAAATGCTGACTTCGTGCACATGGAATCAATTTTCTGAATTAGAAAAGGTTTTTGTGAAGCTACTTCTTCCATAGTATTTATTTTCTCAGAAGCCTTCCCTGTAGGAAATGCTTTAAGTAGCATGCTAGGTGCTAGATTACCAAATCTACATTTATGTAATAAAACTTCTTGTTCCTTCACTGCTTTCAGCCATTTAACCTTGTTGCAACCTACAATGTCTGAGGAAGCATATAGAGACCTCAAAGAGTATCCTTCCCTAGGAAGACAAGGCAGGCATTTCTAGCTTTATATTTGTGTATTAAGGGACAAAGGTTACTCTTGAGTGAAGCAATATGTAATGAGTGAAAAGAGATTAGGAAACACAGAAAGCAAGTGGGGAAAGGGTGGGGAGAAAGGTAAGAGGGCATTTTATGTGCAGTAGGTCCAGAGCAGGAGAACCAGGAGTAGGCAATGCCATGGGTAGACTTCAGGGTATGACTGGAGGATAGGCAAAGAAAAAGAACACCCTAGGTATAACTAAGATTCCTTTCAGGAGGGATGTCAAATTCAAAGAAGCAAAGTCAGACTCAGGATCCAGAGCTGGAGTAAAGACAGTGCCCCATAAGCCCACAAAGAAACAGTAAAGACATTACCTAATAGATATGTCCACCCCCGGGACAATATCATAGGACAGTATAATGGGTAGGCTGCTTTTATAAGTCTAGACTTATACCCCCTCAGGCCTACCATGCAAATATTCAAAGGAGAGTCCAGCCCTTTATATGGTGGGGCTGCTAAAGAAATAAGGAATATCGGAGACGAGTGCAGAGAAGTGAAGTACAGAATAGAAACCTGATAGAAAAAATAATGTGGGGAATAAAGGAGTGCAGGCTTTTAAGAGGACAGTATAATTATAGTAATTCAGATGATATGGTACATTTTGTCTCTTCAAGGATTGAAATTAATGGTGGATATTTAGAAATAGCATAGATTCATTCACATACTTCTGTCTCATACTTTATGATTAGACATGTGAACATTTTAAATGTTGGGATACATTCACTAGGAGGCTTACAAATACTACAGAAATGACATTAAATGTAGCAGAATCAATAAACAAAATGGAGATAGGTAAAAATGAAAATAAGTATTACTGGGTCACCTACTATGTATGAGAGGGAGGTATGTGTTTTTAAAAATATTTTAAAATTCCATTAAGTTTCTTGAGGGTGAAGACTGTTTACAACACAATACCATGCACTACACTTGATAGATGGCACACATAGTAGAAAATATATGAGATTTTGAAGAACTTGAGTCCAGTGGAATGTCTTAGAGCTATTAATGGAAAAAGATAACTTAAATATCCTGATATGGAGGGAACTTTATAATAGCTGTTAGTGAAAAAGGAAGATACAAAATAGTGTGTGGAATATGTTACATTTTATCCAAGAAAGAGGAAAATGTGTGTCTTTTTTTAAATATATATTTTTTTAGCTGTAGATGGACACAATATCTTTATTTTTTATTTATTTATTTTTATGTGGTGCTGAGGATCGAACCCAGGGCCTCATGAATGCAAGACAAGCACTCTACCACTGAGCTAAAACCCCAGCCCTGTGTGTGTGTATGTGTCTTTATATAAACATGTGCACACACACATCCCCCATTTATAATTTTAAAGAAAAAACAATGAAAAATAAACAAAGCTAATGAAAATGATTAGTTATGGAGAAAGGAGAGAACAGAAATGGAAAATACACTCTGCAAAAGTACTTTGTTTTAAAGTTTCCTTTTGGAACCATGTAAATGTTTTATGTAATTGCAAAAATTAAATTAAAATAAAAACACCTAGAAATAAAAATCAAAATAAAACAACCTAATAATATAGCAAGTGGGTGGTTAAACCACAAAGAGAAAAGTTATTTTAAGCAAAATATTTTACTTAAAGAGACTTTTACTTTCAAATAATTTCAGACCTAGAAAATTACTGAATGTTTTGCAATTATAAATCTAGCTGCCACTTTTCCAGTAATGTAATCTGCTCCCATTATACTTTAGAATTTTTTTTAAAAAACTGTCTTAACACAGAGTTATAGTGAAAATGATTGCCAATGAACAACAAGTTTCCCACCCAGGTCCCCTTAGATTTCCAATCAAGAACAGATAAAAGAAAGATGCCATCATAAAATACCCATAAGTGTTGCTTAGAAGATGCTTGACTTGGTCTTTTGAAGTGAAAATGTGACTCAAGAAAGACTATTGTACAAAACCTGGAAATGGGCCTCTACTCCAAGTTCTGTAGCTGAGCCCTTACTTGTTAGAGCTGCCCATCTACTTTGAAGGCAATATAGTGTGGTGAAGATGAATTAGACCTTGGGGTTTCACAATATTGAGTTTGAATCTGGGCTCTGCATTTACTTGATTGATTTGTGAGCTTGAACAAGTCACTTAACCTCTTTTAAACTTTAGTTTTTTCACCCATGAAATAGGCACAGTATGAACTTATATAATAGAATTGTACTGAGAACATGAAACAACTCTTAGCTAGGCACCTCACATTACCAAAGTTGCAATAAACGTTATCTACTATTGATATATTTTTTATATTATTAATTCCAACCACTGTAAAACTCTATCCTTCTATTTTACTCTCACAACTTTTATTCTTAACCATTTTTAGAAATATAGCAATAATCTTCCAACCAGAGCATCAATGGAAATAAGCTAAACTTTACTATTATATTTGACAAAATTCTATAATAGTCTGTTCCTATCTGAAAGTGAAGTCATTAGAATTAAGATTCTTTGAAATCACTTTAAAAACCATGATAAGGACTTCTACTTTCAGCCATGAAAATTTAACTGGAACAGAAGTTTCTTTTCCCATTGCACTAGGAAAGTGAACAAAATGTATGAAACAAATATTTCCAGACATTGAAACAATTGTTCCTGGAAGCAATTTCCAGTCCCCAACAAAGGGAGGGGAAATAAAACAGAGCAGTGTTACTGAGTTGAGAAGACAGAAATCACAGTTTAGGAGAATGAAGGAGAGGGAATGTTCTGGACAGAGTACCAGGAAGAAGGGAGTTAGGTATAAAAAAAGCTCCAAAAATCGGCACAAAGAACACTACAGATCTTTACCTTAATAATAATTTGTGCATGTATACTTTGAAATTCCATGAGGCAGGGAAAAGACAGTAGGGACACTGGAGTTCTAACCAGATGCAATAGAGAGACCTCACTTAATGCTAAAGACAATTATGTACTGAGCTAAACTAAGTGCCAGAATAAAGGCTATTGTAATTCTGGATTAAGGAAGGAAGCAGTAAACTATACAACATAACTGAAAGAATAACCAGTCAATACAAACAGACCTATAAATGACAGATAAGCAAGGATTCCAAGGAAGGAAGTTAAAATTAGCTTAGAAATATGCACAAGGATTTAAAAAACAAAAGGAGCTTCCCAAATTTGAAAAATACACTATCTTAAGGGAAAAATTCACTTGATGAACTAATCAGACAATGCATGAAAAACATCAGTAAACTTGAAGAAACAGCCACACAAATTTATCAAATGTAAGCACATTTCTCAAGATAGAAAAAATGAAATTAAAATACAGAAGCTCAGCCAGGTACAATGACTCAAGCCTGCAATCCCAGTGACTCTGGTGGCTGAGGCAGGAGGATCATAAGTCTGAGGCCAACCTGGGCAACTTAGTGAGACCTGTCTCAAAGTAAAATAAATAAAAACGGCTGGGATGTAGCTCAGTAGTAAAGTGCCCCAGAGTTCAATCCCCAGTACCCAAACCAAAAACAAAACAATAACAAAAAAAAAAAAAAGAAAGAAAGAAAAGTACAGAAGCTCAATAATGTGTTGGACAATATTAAGGGGTCTAACATGTCTGTAATTGGAGCCCTCCAAAGGAAAGGAGAGACAGCTGTAGACAGGAAAACAATCTGAAGAAATAATGCACAAAAATTTCCCAAATGTTATGTGAACAAAAAGCCTGCAGATACAAGAAGCTAAAAGAATCTCGAACAAATTAAAACTAAAAGAGCACTAAGGTACATTGTCAACAAACTGCATAAAAACAGCAATAAAAACAAAATTTAAAAGAATTCCAAAAAAGGGGACACATTGTATAAAGGAAAAATAAAGACAAAAAGTCAGTTCAAAGTTAGTTCATAATATGATAAACTCAAGAATAGGACACAACTATCTTAAATGTATATGCACCTAATAGAAGAGCTTCAAAACACATAAAAGACAAAAATTATAGATGTATATGAATAAATTCACAATTGTAACTGATAATACAAGTAGGTAAAAAAATCAATGAGCTGAATAGTTCTATTAACTAACTTGAAATAAATGATATTTACAGGCTACTATACACAACAACCATGTTCTGTTCAACTACTCACAGAATATTTACTTATTTTTTATTGGTGCATTGTAATTATACATAATAGTTGGATTTATTAATGCCATATTTGTATATGCATATACCTAAATCAATCTCACTCCATTTCTTTTTCCCTTTCCTTTTCCCTCCCCCAATATGCTTGCTCTATTTTACTGATCTCTTTATTATTATTATTACTATTTTAATTAGTGCATTATAATTATATGTAAAAGCAAGATTCACTGTGGTATATTTGTACATGGAAAAGGCATAATTTGGTAGATTTTAGAACATTTACTTATATAGGCCATTTTCTGGGCCAATTAGAAAATTGAAAATAAATTGAAAAGGATTCAAGAAATATAAAGTATATCTCTGATGACAGTCAAATTTAGACTCAATATTTGAGTTGAAAATAACATTCTTCCAAATAATTTATGAGTCAGAGGAAAAATCTAAAGGTAAAATGGAAAGTATACTAAGCTGATTGAAAATTTGAAATCTCACTATAGCAGCACTTGGGGGAAATTTATACCATTAAAGAACTACATTAGTAAAAAAGAAAGGTCTCAATTTAATGATCTTAGTTTCTAATTAAAAAAAAAAACAAACTAGAAAATAATGAGAAAACTAAACCAAAATAAATTCATGAAAGGGGGGAAAAAAAACAAAGACAACTAAAGTGGATAATGGAAAAAATAAAGCAAAAAAACTAGTTCTTGAGCCGGGTACAGTGGAACATGCCTGCAATTCCAGCAGCTCGGGAGGCTGAGACAGGAGGATCGCAAGTTCAAAGCCAGCCTCAGCAATGGCGAGGTGCTAAGCCACTCAGTGAGATCCTGTCTCTAAATAAAATACAAAATTGGGCTGGGGATGTGGCTCAGTGGTCGAGTGCCCCTGGTACCACCCCTTCTCAAAAAAAAAAAAACAAAACCTAGTTCTTGAAATAGATCAATGGGATTGATATAACAGTCTGATCAGGAGAAGATATGAACTAATAATTATTAGGAACAAAGAGAGCAGCTGACATCACTGAGGTTATAAATGTTATAAACAACAATAAATTTACCAACTTAAATCAAATGGGAGATTTCTTGAAAGACACCAACTACTAAAGCTTAAGAAGAATAAACTGAATAGTCCTAAATCATAAAAAAGAATGTTTGTTCTAAACCATCCCTTAAAGAAAACTCTACACCTAATGGTTTCACTGATGAATTCTACCAAACACACAATGAAGAAATAATACTAATTCTACGCAACCCCCTCTCCTCAAATTGAAAAGGAACACTTCTCAACTTATTCTATGAGGTAAACATTACCTTGTTACAAAACCAGTCAGAGACACTACAAGAAAACTTTATACCAATATACAATTTTCAGATGTTGCAGGTTGGTTTATAACTATAAAAATCAACATAATTCATCATGTTAATAAACTAAAAAGTAAAAGACACAGAATCATATCAATAAATGTAGAAAAAGCATTTGACAAAATCCAACATCCACTCAATAAAAACTCTCATAAAATTGGGAACAGAAAGGAACTTCTTCAACCTGAAAAAGGTTATCCACAAAAACTTAACAGGTAACATCATACTTAATAGTAAACATCAAATGTTTTCCCTTTACAATGAGGATAATACAATATTTGTTCTCAAGACTTCTATTCAACATTATACTGGAGTAGAGTACTAGCCAGTGCCATCGGGCAAGAAAATCAGAGGCATCCAGAATGGACAAGAAGATATATTTGAGATGACATAGCTGACATATAATCATCCATGGAAAAAGTAATAGAAAATTACAAAACTATTATTAGAACTACTATGTGAGTTTAGCAAAACTGAAGAATACAAGAATGATATAAAAAATCAATTGTATTTATATCCTAGCAGCAAAACAATGGACATTAAATTTTTAAAAACTCACATCAGCATCAAATATATAAAATAGAGAGATAAATTTCACAAAAGATGTGGAAAACATTTATACTAAAAATTACAAACTGCTGCTGAGAGATATTAAGTAAAACATGAATGAAAGATAGCTATGAGCCAGGTGTGGTGGTGCATGCCTGTAATTCCAGTGACTTAGGAGAATGAGGCAGAAGGATGACAAGTTTGAGGCCAGACTGGGCAACTTAATAAAATTCTGTTCCAAAACAAAAAATAAAAAGGACTGGGGACATAGCTCAGTGGTAGAGAACCCCTATGCCCAACCCCCAGTACTGCCAAAATAAAGAGGATAACTATGAGTTGGAAGACTCAATGTCATTAATATGTTAGTTCTACCCAAATTATTCTATATATAGGTTGTACTTACTTTGCAAAGCACTGTGTAAACTGAAACATGTGCATATTGGAACTATGCAGGGTGAGGCCTTGGTTTCAATATGCACATGTTTCAGTTAACAGAGTACTATGCAAAGGTGAGGACTACCATATTCAACATAATCTCAAATTCCCAGAAGGTCCTTTCTGTGGAAATTGACAAACTACTCATGAAATTCATATGGAAATGCAAAGGGAACTAGAAAGGTATAAAAAATTTTGACCAAGAAGAACAAAGTTAGAGTATTGATATTACCTGATTTTAAGACTTATTACAAAGCTACAGTAACCAAGACAGTATAGTATTACCCTGAAGATAGGTGTGTGGAACAGAATAAAATTTTAAAACATACCATACAAATATGTATAATCAACATTTTTGTTTTGTTTTGTTTTGTTCATTTAAAATGGTATTTTTATTTTTTATTTGTTCTTTTTAAATATACATGACAGTATAGTGTATTTTGACATACATACATGGAATACATACTTATTCTAATTAGGATCCCATTTTTGCAGTTGTACATGATATACAGCCAACTTTTAATGAAGTTGCAAGGAGAATTCAATGGAGAAAGGATTTTTAATAAATCATGCTGGAATAATTGTATTTGCATATGTAGAAACACACACATACATATATGTATATACCAAAAATTATTCTTTATAAAAATCAATGAAAACAATAAACTCCCACCAAAAAAACGTGGTAAACTAGAGTTCATCAATACTAAAAATTTCTGTTTGAACGAATTGGAAACATTCCAATAATCAAGGAAAAAAGAGTAGATACAAATGATTAATATTGGAAATGAAAAAGGAGACATCATTATAGATGTCAGATGGAACATTACGAGAAATACAGAAACAAGATACACCAATAAATCCAGCCAATAAAATGAAATTTACAAATTCCTTGAAATGCTCAGATTACCAAAACAGACACAAGAATAACTAGGAAATATGAATAGTCTGATGCTTATTTCAGAAATTGAATGTTTGATTTAAAATCTACATACGAAAAAATTCCAAGCCCAGATGGTTTCACTGGTGAATTCTATCATACATGAAGAAAAAGTAACATCAGTTTGATACCAACATTTTAAGAAAATAAAGGAACTCATTATGAGACCAGGCAGCCTGATTCTACTGATACCAAAGTCAGTAGAAACTTGAAAAAGTTAGAAAATGATATTCTTCATAAATACTGGTACAAAATTATTCTAAAATATTAGTATATTTACAAGTATATAAAAGTCTAATACATCGTAACCAAGTGAGGTTATACTAGGAATGCAAGGTCATTTTAACATTCAAAAATGAATCAATATAAGTAATAATTAAGAAGAACTATATAAAAATCTTGATACAGTAAAAGAGCAGTTAAAGAAGTTCAACACCAGGCTGGGATTGTGGCTCAGAGGTAGGGCACTTGCTTACTATGCCTGAGGCACTGGGTTCGATCCTCAGCACCACATAAAAATAAAATAAAGATATTGTGTCTACCTATAACTAAAAAATAAATATTAAAAAAGTTCAACACCTGTCCATGATACAAATTTCAACAAGTTAGTTAGAGAAAACAAATTCTTGAACCTAATAAAGGATATTTATGGAAAATTGACAGGTAATATAATCCTTAATAGTGAAAGATGGAATCTTTTCCACTAAGATCATTTAACTGGTTTGGTTGTCTAAGTCAAGGCATTAAGAAAAGAAAGAAAAGGGATACAGGAGGGAAAGAAATAGAAAGTATCTTTATTTGCATATGAAGTGATTGTGCATTCTATTTAAAAAAATCTTTAGGAATTTAGAAAAGCTACTAGAACTAATAAGCAAATTGTCAAGGTTACCAAATATATGATCAAAATATTAGAATCAATTGTATTTGTACACACTATCAACAATTGTTAAACTAAAAACATAAACATAATACCATTTACCATAGCATCCAACACACAAGATCCTAAAAGTAAATGAAATATGTATAAGATTTCTCTTCTTAAAACTACAAAACAATTGCTTACATAAAGTAAAGAAGACTTATCATTGGATGACTCGATATCTTCCCCAAACTAATATATAGATTCAAAGTAACTCCAACCAAAATTCCGTGCTGCTTTTGCAGAAATTAACACTCTAAATTTTTAATGAAAACATAAAAAAATCTAGAATAGACTAAACGTTTTTGAAAATATTGGTAGAATTTAAGTTGGTGTATTTTAAGACTTAACTTAGAGATTTAGAGTAATGTAGGCAGCATGTGTCTGATACAAGGATAGATTAGAATAGACAGTGCAGAAATAGACCAACACATTATTTTTGATAAAAGTACCAAAATACTTCAATATGGAAGGATAGCTTTTTCAACAAATAGTGTTGGAACAACTAGCTATCCATGAATTTCAACTCTTACCTCACGCCATACACAACTATTATATTAAGGAGCTGATAAATTTAGAGGAGTAGCTAAAACTAAAATTCTAGAAGAAAATATAAAGAACATCTGCACAAATTTGATGTACATACAGTTATTTAGGATACAAAAATCTTGAAACATGACAGAAAACAGTGGCAAACTGGATTTTATCAAAATCAAAACTTTTGCTCTTTGAGATATTTCATTAAACATACAAAATGGAAAGTCACAAATTGTGAGAAAATATTTGCAATGTGTATATTTGACAAAGGACATGTATCCAGAATGTATATACATAATCTGCAGAGATAATATATCCAGAATATGTGTGTGAGAGAGAATATATATCTATCTCTATATATGTATGTGTGTGTGTGTGTGTGCATATATATATATATATATATATATATATATATATATATATATATATATATCTGTCTCTCTTAACACTCACTCTTGGAACTCAGTTGCTCTGCTTTGAGGAAGCCTTGTCACATGGAGAAGCCACATGAAGTGTATAACTAAGATCTCTCACCAGCACCGATGGTTGCATATGAGTTGTTGAGAGATGATTTGCAGATGATTCCAGCCCCTCACCCTTGAGTATTTCAGCTCATGCTCCAGATATCATAAAATAGAAGATCTATTTCTGCAGTGCCCTGTCCAAATTGCTGAGCCCCAGAATCTGAGAGTATGTTAAATAATTGTTTTATGCTACCAAGTTTTGGAGATATATGTTACACAGCCTTAGTCTGTAGAATACCATGTGGTGAAGAAAAATGTTCTGATCAAGAATGGCTATTATAGCCCTAAGTGAAAATTGGGCTGACTTTGATTTTGTCTTTATGCCAGAATGGCACCTCTAATGATGTGTCATCTGGCATCTTCCCATTTTCTGAAATGTTACTTTATTTTAAACATTTGTCCAATATTTACTATGTATAAAAATTCATGCTTGCTTAGAAGTAACTTTCACTAGGTCAAAATAAATAAATAGCAGAACCATTCTAAGAATCCAGGACTTCCTGAAATTAACTTTCTTGTTCTTACTCATGGCACTATAGCTTCTCTTATGGTGATGTGATTATGTCACGATAGCTATTGTGACTGGTGACTAGACTAGAATACTTGAGCTGTACCTCTGAACTCTTCTTTTTCACCATGTAGCTTTATGGATCTTTTTCCTGTCATGACTTTTTTTCCTCTCGATTCTTTGGGCCCTTGTGTTGGCTGTCTGTAATCCTTCCCACTTGGGCACATTCTACCCATACAATTTTCCTCTCCTAACATGTAGGCTAATTAGTACTGCTGTTCAGTGTGTTGATGAGTGCTGCTACAAACTCCTTGCATACAGGTTCAGCTGGGCCCTTGAGGCAGCCTAGCAATTCCTCCTATCTCCTTCCATTCCTCTAAGGTGCTATTACAAATTATCTTATCTTGCTACTCTCTACCATCCCTACTCTCAGCAGGGCCTCTGCTTCCCATTTTACCAAGAAAATCAGACCATCAGCTAAGGGACTTCCTTGGATTCCTCCTCCTGCCTGAGACTTCATCTGTACCCTGTCTTTCCCATTGTTCCAGTGCTTGAGAGGCCCAGATGCTGCCTGTTAAAGATCTCACCCTATCAGTAGTTCTTTCCTCTCCCTTTTTACTAGCTATTCCCACCAGCAAATGTGGTGCTGAAATTCCTCTTATCTTAAACCCTAGCCCTACTCCACATGTCCCTCCATCTAGGACTATTCCTCTCTCTTTCTCCCACTCTAGGAATTTTTCTCTTGAAAAGGATCCTATATTTACTTTCTCACTCCCTATTCCTTCCTCAGCCTACGACAATCTGCAATCTGGCTTCTGTCTCCACCACAACACAGAAACTGCTCTGGCCAAGGTTCCCACTGATTTCCATGTTGCCAAATTCCATGGACATCACAACTATTCCCTCATTTGGCCTCTTTATGACATTTGACACTACAGAAAAATCTTTTCTCTCTCAGCATCTATAATAGTGTCATCCTCTGATGATATTTTTTTTTCTCTGTCTCTGCCCACCCCTTTATTCAAGGTTTTCCTCAGGATCCTGACCTTGACCATCTATCCTTTTCATTGTGGCTTTTCCATGTTTTGTTTTATTCGAAAGCAATCGTGTATCATGTGTGTTACCAGGGTCTCACCTATTCTTCATGTGATGAGGATTCTTAAATCTTTCATCTTTTGTTCAGACCTTGGTCTTCAGTTTTAGATTAAAATATCTGACAAACATTTATATTTAAAAAATTTCCTCAGAATTCATTTATTCTTCCTGACTCACTGTTATGGTTTGGATCTGAAATGTTCCACAAAAGCTCATGTGTTGAAGATTTGATCCCCAATGCAGCAATGTCCAGAGGTGGGACTTTAGAAAAATGATTGGATTGTAAGGGATCTAACCTCATCAGTGGATTAATCCATTTGATGGATTAATAATTTGAATGAATTACTAGGAGGAGGTGGAAACTGTAGACAGATGGGACATGGTTAGAGGTCACTGGGAGCATAACCTTGGGGGCTATAGTTTGTCCCTGGTCTCTTTTTTTCCTGTAGATATCTCTGCTTTCTGGCAGCCATGAGCTGAGCACTCCTCCACTACATCCTTCACAGCTAGTCCACCCTGGACTGTAAGCAGCGAATGATTACTCTTTTTCTTTTTTCTTGGTACTGGGGGTTGTGTCCAGGTGTGCTTCACCACTGAGCCACATCCCCAACTCTTTTTATCTTGAGACAGGGTCTCACTAAGTTGCTTAGGGCCTCGCTAAGTTGCTGAGGCTGGTCTTGATCTTGTGATCCTCCTGCCTCATTCTCCCAAGTTGCTTAGATTACAGGCGTGCACCATGGCACCTGGCCATGGTTACATTTTTATATTTACTAAACTGTGTATTTGTTTCCTAGTGCTGTGACAACAAATTTGTGGCTTAAAGCAACACAAAGTTATTCTCTTACAGTTTTAGAATTTAGAAGTCTGCATTGAGTCTTTCAGAGCTAAAAATCAAGGTGTTAGGCTGGTTCCTTCTGGAAGCTCCAGGAGAGAATCTGCTCTTTCCCTCTTCCAGCTTCTAGAGGTTACTGACATTCCTTGAATCATGGTCCCATCACCCCAATTACTGCTTCTTTTGTCACACTTTCTTCTCCTGTAGTCAAATCTCTCTCTGCCTCCCTTATAAAGACCCTTGTCATTATATTGAGCCCAGTAGGGCAATCCAGAATCATTTCCCCAGCTCAAGATCCTTAATTTAATCACATCTGCAAAATTCCTTTTGCCATCTAAGGTACATATTCACAGGTTCTGGGATTAATATGTTTTGGGGGTCAGGGAGCATCATTCAGCCTTCCACACACTATAACAATAATAATTTATTTGAATGCATGCCTCCTTGACTACACTGTGACCTCCTTTAGGGTAGGTTCATTTTTGTCTTGACATAGTAGGAATTTAATAAAGATTTGTTAACTAAACCTAACAAAAGATTTATGTTGGGAAGTAAGGCACAACAGGATTGCAATGGTAATGTGGGCCTAGATACCAAGTACTGGAAAATTAAAATGTCAGAATTTCAATTCAATCCTAAAGCAACAGAGCAACAGGGAGAACCACTGTTAATTATATGTTCCCAAGATTGGGGAAAATGAGGAATGCAGTAATTAAGAAAGATAAAAATGGCAGTAGTTGGTAGAATAAATTAGAGGTGGGGTGATACTGGAGAATACTCAATACGACTTTTGCAATAAGTAGTTTGGCAATCAGAAAATTAGGACCTGAGAGAGGCACTAGTAAGTGAGAATGGAGAAAGGAAAAAAGGAACAAGAGTCACACTGTTTAAAATGAAAAATAAATTAAGTCTTCATAAAAGCAATATTAGTGTCACTACTCCACAATGTGTTGGTTAGCATTTATAAGATACATACTACTGAGGAGATCCATCTGATCACATCCCATTCCTCATACTCTTCTTTAAACTTAATTTTCAGAAAAACATTCTGGCTTTTACTTTATTTATTTATTTTTATTTTGAGAGAGAGAGAGAGAGAGAGAGAGAGAGAGAGAGAGAGAGAGAGAGAGAGAGAGAGAATTTTTTTAATATTTATTTTTTAGTTTTCGGCGGACACAACATCTTTGTTTGCATGTGGTGCTCAGGATCGAACCCAGGCTGCACGCATGCCAGGCGAGCGCGCTACAGCTTGAGCCACATCCCCAGCCCTATTTATTTATTTTCAATGTTTGTTTTAGTTCTAGTTGAACACAAAGCTTTATTTAAAAAAAAAAAAATTTTTTTATGTGGTGCTGAGGATCGAACCTAGTGCCTCACACATGCTAGGTGAGTGCCCTACCACTGAGCTCCAGCCCCAGCCCCTGGCTTTTACTTTAATATACAGATTAATAGCATTTTCACCAAAACTCATTTGGACATTTGATATTATTCTACCCAATCTACTTAGGTAACACATGTGAAATCCTCATATGACAAAACAAATATACCGTATGGACTAATCCAATATTCTAAATCAAATCATGGGTTTATTTTATTTATGTGGATTATTTTTTTAGGTAGGATTTAATTTAAAAAACTTAATTTTGCCCAATTGATGAGAATTAATACTAAAAATTGTATTTTGAAATAAACTATGATATTCACAATAAGGAGAATACAGAATAGGAGAAAAAGAAAGCAAAAATAAAATGAAAATAATGCCATACTACAGATGGGTTACTAGATGTCATCAAAACTATATTTACTGCCATATACATAATTTCCACCCCCATGCCACTTATGAATCTATTGTCTCACAGCTCCAAATCTATACTTCATTGCTTGCACTGTTGGAGCCAGATTAAATGTTTTTCCAGCTGGCACATTAAACTTTATCAATAGAGGGCACCGGAGGGACACGGGAGGAGAAAGGATTTTGTATTGGGGATTGAATTTAGGGGTGTTTTACCACTGAGCTATAACCCCAGTTCTTTTTAAAAAATATATATTTAATTTTATTTAGCTAAGTTACTTGGGGACTCGTTATGTTGCTGAGGCAGGCCTTGAATTGAAATCCTTCTGCTTCAGCCTCCTGACTCGCTCGGACTACAGGAGTGTGCCACTGCACCTGGCTAGAAAGGATTTCACCTTTCTGGTTCCCCTGCTCTTCTCATGAGGCTCTTGCAATGTGTGTTGTTAATCTGCAGCACCCAGGACACAGCACCTTTCTATGGGCAGCTTCTCCTGAAACCTTCTTCAGGTGGCTTTTCAACACATTGCTGCGGGTAGGGCACTCTCTTTGTGACCAGCTTCTCTCCCACATCCCCTTAGCTTGTTGCACATTCAGAGGTGAGGCCTTTCTGCCTGTCCCTAGTGATGGCTTCCCCATGACTCCAAACAACAGATTTTCAATAAGTCCTACTGCCATGGTATCTCAGTAAACTTCTTTATGATCCAATGAGCCATGACCATGATCTCTCCAAACTTCAGATCTCAGCCTTGCTGGGAGAGTAGCCAAACCTCTTCCCTGAATGTTCCATCTCAGACCTTGAAGTAGTGGCTATTTCTTATGTCTGCTATTCCTGTAGTTTTTAGACTTCTCTAATTCTTACTGGTCAATGCCTCATAACTCCAATTCCCTGGCAATAATTCTTTATAGTAAACTTTGCTTGTAAAAATTAAATTACTGTTTGCCTTCCATCTCCTGACTGGACCCTGACTGACATGCTATCCTTATCTGGGGAAAAAAATGCCAAAACTATAATTACTGGGCTATAAGAGGCCTTTGATGTGACTGAATTATCTAAAGTGATAAAATATTCACTCTAGATACCCAGCAAATTCTCTGATTGCCCTGAATTATGGAAATTAAATTGGTCACAAAGAGAATAAAAGAAAGACATTAGTTTTAGAATTTGTCTTTGTTTTAGAATCAAACATTTTAAAATGCATTATAAAAACAACAATTATGTTTCCTTTCATGAATTTCTCACAGTTAAGCCACCTATATTTGCCTGTTGTGATGTAATCAAACCAGCTCTATACTCAGCTCTAAGAATTTCCCTACATGAGAATTTTATAATGTGTTCTAGGCCTCCTGAACCTTTTGTGACCACTTTACCACTGGTTGACAGATGATCTGTCCTTCCAGAATGTTAAACTTCTTACTAAAAATGAAAAGTGCTTTACAGTTCAAAAGGCAATCACTACCCTGTAATAATCCCTATAATATTATCCTTATGAGTAGATGGCAGCCATATTATAGAAACAGCCTGCCTAAAATTATTTCCCTATCTTTTGATTACAAGGATTATTAAAATTTGGTTTTAATAAACAGTGCCAGACTGGATTTTAAATAGTCTCTTTCTAATTGTAGAACACAATATGTCCTTATTTTAGTTTCCTATTCACAGCAACAAATTATTCACTGTTGTCATATGTATCCTGAATTGGTACTTAATGAGGACATTTGATCCTGCAGTAGAATTTTAGTACTGCTTTGGAATGGAGTAGCAACAACTACTACGACCTCACTCAAACATTAAGGCAACATTTTTTGTTTTTGTCATTTCTCACATCCAGAAGTGGGATAAATATATATCTTCCTCTTCAATCCAGGTGAGCTGCAACTTCTTTGACCAATAAAATATTGCAGAAATTAAACTGTGCCAGTTTCCCTGTTAGTCAGAAGGAGCATTTTCTTTATTATCTAGGTCCCTGCTACCACACTACTTTGATCTTTGGTTGAGATTAGTTTTAAAATCAGATTTTGTATCTGACTAGACTAATAATGGTCAAATTTTACTTTTTACATTATAAGACAAATATTTTTATGTAATTTTATTCCTTTTATTATTGACTTAATTTTAATAATTATTAATTATTTAATAGGACCTTTGGAATAATTTTCATTTTTTTAAAACCATTAAATTTTTTTTTTAGTTATTGATGGACCTTTATTTTATTCATTTATATGTGGCACTGAGAATCAAACCCAGGGCCTCACACATGCAAGGCAAGTGCTCTACCACTGAGCCACAACCCCAGCCCCGAATTTTTATTTTTTTAATGTTCATTAGGTAAAGCTGTTATTATTCTTCACTGAAGCATTAACAGTATTCTAAGGCAAAAAGCAGTTTTTAAAAATACTATGTAATCCTTACTTTGATTTAACTTAACAAAAAACTCCATATGAAAGCAGCCACCATATAAAATATAAACAAGAGAGGAAAACTCACTTGATATCTCAGTTAATAATCTTGAGAAAATTTTTAAGGAAAAAAACATGAACATGCCCTCAAACTAAGTTTAAGTCAAAGAAACATACACTACAGAAAATAGGGGTTTCAATGAATAAACTAGACATATGTAGTCATATATGGCCAACCAGAATATAAGAGGGTCCTTCTCTAATCCCTTTTGGCTGCTATAACGAAATATCAAAGATTGAGTAGCTTATGAACATCAGAAAAAATTTTCACAGTTCTGAAGGCTGGGAAGTGTAAGATCAAGGTACCAGTAAAGCTGGTATCTGATGAGGGCTCACTCTTTGGCGCATAGATGACATCTTCTTACTGTGTCCTCATAGTAAAAAGGGTGAGACAGCTCTCTGTCCCCGCCCTTTTTGTGCACACAGGGAAAGCTTTTTAATTGTCTTAAATATAAGAATAAAGAATAATCTTCTTTTTGGCTTGTTGTTTAAAAAGAAAGCTCTGGAAAACAATATGGTAGGCTTTCCTTGGAGTATGCAATACAGACTCAGTTTTGTACAGAAACCATATGTTTGTTCTGGCTAGAAAATGACATGGGAGAAGGGAGTGGGCTGTGGGTAACAATAACTGAGCAAAGAGAGCCTTGGGATGGACCCTTGTAGAGTCTCAGTCCACAGTCCTTCCAGAAGCTAACATACACTTAGCATCACACATTACCTTATTCTGTGCCAAGTCCCTAAACAAAGCTCTTCTAGCAGGGTGATACTTTAGAAAAGTGAGTTTGCAGTATTTGTGCCACATGAGGAAATATTTAAGGTTTTGGGTTTTTCTTTTGATATTGTAAAGAGAATAAATTATTTCTAAACTAGTTTTCATAGCTTACATTTATATTCCATATCATAGTAATATCATAGTGATTAAGAGTAGAGATTTTTGGAGTGACATTAAACTAACACTTCCAATCCTGGTCCTATTAAATACCAGCTGGACAAATAACTTCTTTTTTTCTGAGCCTCAGTTTCCTCTTCTGTAAACTGGGCCAAATAATAAGTACAACCTCACTGGGTAGTTATGAGGGTTAAGGAAATAGTGATAAAGCCTTTAGCATGAGACTTGATATTATATGTGCCATATATCCCTGTTTTTATTAATTTCACTATCTCATAAAGTAATACACACTGTCCTAGTTATTCCAAACAATCACCCTGTTATCGTTTCATCTTTGGTGAAGAAACTGAATCTGGGGCCTCTTTAATAAGGACACTAGCCCTCATGACTTCATCGCCTCCCAGAGACCCCCACCTCCTAATACCATCGCCTTGGTGATGAGACTTCAACTTACAAATATGAGGAGAGTCACAAATATTTACACCACAGTAGACCCATACTCCCTAAATCAGCTGTCCTTAAATAAATATGTCAGACTTATAAGTGGAAAATTTATTTTATTTGCCACACTGGTGGCAAGAGAGTTTGAAAGAAGACAATAATCTCTGTGGGCATGTTTGATTTTTCATTTTAAAAAAATCTGGAAATTCGTTTTTGCTTACAGTATTAGAAAAAGAAAACCATCATGTCTTTTCATAGCTTATAAAATTACTCTCCAAAAGCTTTTGTTTAAAAAAGGTAAGAGCAGGGGCTAGAGTTTTGACTCAGTGATAGAGGACTTGCCTAGCATGTATGAGGAGGCACTGGGTTTGCTCCTCAGCACCGCATATAAATAAATGAATAAAATAAACAAATGCAAATTGTAGAGATGAGACTGAGGTGGTCAAGATAAAGAAAACTCTAGAATTAACAGAAATTGAGTCAAGATAGAGGACAGGAAAACAAGACCACCAACAGTGTGCTGCACACTAAGCTGAGATGCTTTACACATATGGTCACCCTTAATCTTTTTGGCAGCTCTGTGAGGACAGTATTATTCTTATTTGACAGCATGGAAAGCTGAGGTTTAAAGAACTTAAGGTCACGTAGTACAGTACAAATTTGGAATGTCTGGCATGTCTGACTACAGCTTTTCCCACTTTGATGGATCAATAAGAAAAACTAAAACCTTCAGCGATAATCCACTTAGTACTTAACTATCTCAAGTTTTACTTGGATTTAATAAGAACTCAACAGGATGGTGCTTTCCTTAGTCTCAAGTGAGGAGGGGGGATTGATTTTCAAATATCAGAGGGAAAGATGATTATGTTAAAAAGAGAAAAACTAGTTTGCAAAGCTCAGTGAATACCATTAAATGGGCTAATTAAGATGGGGACACAGGAAACATGGTAATATTTTCATTCATATATTAAAAGTGTTCAAGCCGGGTGCCGTGGTGCATGCCCATAATCCCAGTGACTCAGGAAGCTGAGGCAGGAGAATCATGAGTTCAAAGCCAGGCTCAGCAAAAGTGAGGTGCTAAGCAATTCAGTGAGACCCTGTCTCTAAATAAAATACAAAATAGGGCTGGGGATGTGGCTCAGTGGTCAAGTGTCCCTGAGTTCAATCCCTAGTACCAAAAAAAAAAAAAGTGTTCAAAATATATATACATTATCAACACAAACTGGTGAAGCATCTCAGAAACCCAGCATTGCTTACTCATTTTACACTAAAAAATGAGTAATTTGGCAATCATTCTTCAAACAGTAGTCTTAAATCTCCTGGCAGTTATTTCTGGAGAATAAACAAAATAGATAAAATATACCATATCGATGGGGAGAAATTTAAGCCAGCCAGGATAAAGGCAAATAGCACAGTCAAGGCAAGGCCGGTTCAAATAGATTAAGAGAATTGTTTCCATTTCATAAATGTCATAATTTTAGAAACATTTTATTTCATTTTGAACCAAATGTCTTTTGTCATTATTTTCTAAGTATCCAATAAGATTCATCTGGGTCCTGAGTCATTCTTCCTTAATAAAAGTCTGGATTACTAGATTTAAAGGTATCTATGTTTTATCCCTATTTCCACTCACCCTAGTACTTAGCATTCTGCATATAAGTTATCTAATGAGCCTTTTCCCCTCACAAGATAAAGTGAATATTTTTGTGTGCTAACAAATCAGACTCCCTTGTGCAAAATTTAATATCTAAATAGTCTAGACAGATCTTTACCCCAGACCACATGAGAGGACAAAAAATTGTTCTACTCTCTTTCCTTTGAGAAAATGTATAATTATTTCTTATATAGAAATTATAAGTGTACAGCTTGATGAATTTTCAGTGAACTCATCCATGTAACCAGCACCCAGATCATGACACAGGACACAAATAAGCATGCATGAAGGGGACTCCTGGGATGCCAATAAAGTTCCATTTTTGTTTTGTTTTGTTTCGGATGGTGATTTCATGTATATTCATCTAGTAAAATTTCATAAAGCTATACATGTATAATTTGTATACTTTTTCTGTACGTAAGTTATATTTCAATAAAATGTTACTTAAAAATTAATTGGGGCTGGGGATGTGGCTCAAGCAGTAACACACTCACCTGGCATGCATGGGGCGCTGGGTTCGATCCTCAGCACCACATAAAAATAAAATAAAGATGTTGTGTCCACCGAAAACTAAAAAATAAATATTAAAATTTTTTTCTCTCTCTCTCTAAAAAAAAAAATAATAATTAGCAGGTCAATTTGCAGCATGGTATAATGTTTTGCCAAAGTGACCTACAAGTTTTGATTGCTAGAAGCACTTAAAGACTCAAAGTTAAAGGACCAGACCTCAAATGTAGGTTTGGAACCCAGTGGAGCTGATGATCAGACAGGTAAGACTGAGTGAGCACAGCCATCCTTCAGTATTCCTGGGAGATTGGTTCAAGAACTGCCCCCTCCCCTAGTACCCAAATCTAAATATATTTAAGTCCCTTATATAAAGTGATATAGTGATTGCCAATAAATTACCCATATCCTTGTGTATAACTTAAATCATTGTTGTATTACTTATAATATTTAATATAACGTAAATGCTATGTAAATAAGTTTTTGGACTGTATTATTTAAGAAATAACAACAACAAAAAACAGTCTGTATGTGTTTAGTACAGATACAATTATTTTCTGAATATTTTTAATCCTCAGTTGAATCCTTGAATACAGAACCAATGGATACAGAGGGCTGGTTATATTTATAATGTGCCAAGTAGTGTTCTAAATTATTTACATGTGTTAACTCACTGAATTCTCATAACACTCTGAGGTTGGTGCTGTTATGTCTCTGAAGCTCAGAGATGTTGTCATCAATTATCAAATAGCCATTAATGAAGCTAATATTTGAATCCAGTCAGTCTGGACCTAAATTCTGGCCTATAAATTATTATTTACTACTGTACTTCAAACTAGCTATATTATACCTTCAATAAACAGATATGACTTAATCCAGCAAAAGAACCCAGCCAATCATGGAAACCAATCATAGAAAGTTTTGTCAATGATCAGTCTTACTTGTAGAGGCCAGAAATAAAACCCACCGATAAAATTTATTTGGTTTAGAATTACAATCAACTTTTTTCTTAAAGGACAACACAATTATGTTGAGATACTGGTGGAGAACATTTTCTTTGACCTAGGAAAGACATCTTTTATGCACTCATACAGAATATGGCATGACTAAAGAGAGGTGATTTTTTTTAGTAGAGAGGTTATTTTGCAAAAGTTCTTAAATGATATCCATGTATACAATTAGCCTAATTACCCCATGTTAAAACTATTTTAAGAAAGAAACCATATCTGAGTTTATTTACATTCCACACCATAATTCTAAAAAAAAGATTGTGATCTATACCTAGAAGAGTGGTTATTAATTAGTGCAATTGACTTTTTAAAACTGCTTTTGCATACCTTTTGTAAAACAAAACTCAAGACTTAATCATCACAATCAACATATATGGACAGTCCTTTATTATATCTAAGGAGATACTCATTCAATAAACATGTATTTAGTGCCAGATAAAGCATTGATTAAAGTTGAAAAAAACAGAACATGAGCAGCAGCTCATTCTGTGTCCTCTTCCAGTCACTACCTTCTTCCAGAAGTAACCATGATTTTCATTTCAAACATCATAGACTAGTTGTCATGGTTTGGATATGAGGTGTCCCCCAAAAGCTCATGTGAGAGACAATGCAAGAAGGTTCAAAGGAGAAATGATTGGATTGTGAGTCTTAACCCAATCAGTGAATTAATCCCTGATGGGATTAACTGAGTGGTAACTAGAAGCAGGTGGAGTGTGGCTAGAGGAAGTGGTCCGTTGGGGGCGTGGCTATGGGGTATGTATTTTGTATCTAGAGCTGAAGTCCTTCTCTGCTTCTTGATCACCATAAGGTGAGCTGCTTCCCTCTGCCACACTCTTCCACCATGATGTTCTGCCTCATTTCGAGCCCTGAGGAATGAAGCCGGCCTTGTCTGGACTAAGACCTCTGAAACCCTGAGCCCTCAAATAAACTTTTCCTCCCCTACAGTTGTGCTGGTCAGGTCCTTTAGTCACAGAAGTGAAAAAGCTGACTAAAACACTAGTTATATTATTTTTGTGCTCTATAAATATAGAGTAGGTAGTCTTTAATGCCTGGCTTCTTTCACTCCTCATTATGTTTGTGAGATACAGCTCTATTTTGTGTGTAACAAAGGTTCATTCTTTTGTTTTTTAGTTCTCCACTCTATGAATACACTATAATTTACTGTTGAACATTTGGGTTGTTTCTAATTTAGGACTATTATGAAGGATTCTGCTAAAGCATTCTTGTACGTTTTTTTGGTGAACATATGTTGAAGCATTTCTGCATGTATATACCTAGGAGTAGAAATGCCAGGCCATAAGGAATGTGTATGGCAGTTTTGTAGATACTCCCAGTTTACCAAAGTGGTTCAATAAATTTGCACTTCCTTGGGCCCTAAGAACTCCGATGGCTCAACATCCTCACTGACATTTGGAATGTTCTGCCATTTTAATTTTTAGCCATTTTTTAAAGGAATGCAGTAGTATCCAGTTGTGATTTTAATCTTTATTTCTCTAATGATTAATGAAGTTGCATACCACTTATTGTTTGGGTAAATTTTTTCTCCTAAAATATCTTTCAAGTGTTTTGTCCACTTTTGATTCATTTCTGAGGTCTTTGCAGAGTTTACTTTGAGGATACCTAGACTTGACTTCTTTCTCAGAGTTTGAGAAGGGTCACCACCCACTACCATAAATAGATATATGACCTCACTACAGCAAGCTGCAGAATAAGCTTGCATAACTACGTAGTTTGGATAAACTAGAGTGCTAGCCATGAAAGAAGGGGCAGATAAACACAGTATTTTCTAATACATGCTTTTATAACCGAGCTTTAAGAGTCCTGTTTACCTTTTACAGATGTCATCTTCACTAAGGAGTAGAAACTTTCCTTTGTTCATCAACTATCACAATATTTACTGAGCACCCACTTTGTGCTAATTCTAGATGATTGGAGTACAGCTGTAAAAACCCAGAAAAATAAGGTGAGCTGTGAACCTTACCTTCACTTCACACACATGCCACTTTTTTGTTTGGGGGTGTGGGACATATGAAACCAACAGCACTGGGATATTAAGGGTGAGGACTAAAAGCCTGAAGTGTGAAGAAAATATAGGCTTTGGAGTTTAAAAACATAGATCCATTTGGATTCACCTGCCACTTCTGTGCATCAATTGAAAAGATCTTTAAAGTCTTTGATCTTATATTGGCAAGATGTACATAATATATTTTTGCAAGGTTTCTCAGAAGATATAATGAGACAACATATATAAACACCACCCAGCAACATGCCTGGTGTTGAAAATAATGGATGATCAGTACATAGCAGCTCTTAAAAAAGGAGAATATGCTTATTTATTTGGATACAGATGCAATCTTTACTACAAACAGAAGCACAAAACTGTTTCTGATTATAGGTACTGTTATTTTTTGATGCATGTTCCTAAAAATCTTTTAATTATATAGTCAATTATTCATTCTACTGGACAGGTAACAGTTACAACATTTCACATAAAATATCAGCTTTAAAAATCACTTATAGGCCCAGCAACTTCCTATATAAGGCTTAAACCCTCGCAATTCAATCCCATAAATTGACCGTGAAGAAACTGGGCAACAGAAAATGTGAGACAGATGGTGGAAAGCTGTTATAATGAACAAAGAAAGGAATCCACTCTAGGAAAATTGTAAACAAACAGCTTTGGACTCCCAAGAATGTGGTGATTTCTTGTAATTGGGGACATCTCCTCAGGGGCCCTTGGAAGCTATGTCTATGGAGGTGTCACAAAAGATAATAACTCCTTTGTGCTATAGCTGTCTAGGCCAGGGCAGTTCCCACACTGGCCCAACAAGGACCTCATGTCCTTGCACCTGGTAGAATAAAGAAAGGGTTCAGCACAAATTCTATTCTTACTTTCATTTTTATACATGTAAACACTGAGAAACCTTATTCACAAAAACAATCAGATGTTACCATATGGCCTAGCAATACTACTCCTAAGTATATATATACCCAAGAGAAATGTACGTCCATGCAAAATCATAGAGTCAATTCTTAATTATTTATGGTTCCTATGGATCTCTGGTCACATCTTTTCAACTGATTAATACATAACCTTATTTTATGTGTGTCTGTGTAAAGACATCTTATTTTATGTATACTGTTGATTCATTAACATTGAACTCATGGCCAACAGCTGTAACTCATGCTTGAATGAAGCATACCTAACATATATATTTTGTCTGTAAGGCACTAGACTTTGAAAAGGGTACTCATTTTCAGTATGAGCCAAAACAAGAAGGCAGAGGGGTGTTTTGTTTGATCTCAGGTTCCTCAGGTAGGAACCTGTGTAGTGAGCAACTCAAATATTTTACTGCTTAGTCTAGGTGAGTGACCACAAAAGTGCCATGAGTATTTGTTTGGGAGTTATAAATAAATATTAATAAATAGGTGAATTCATAAATACAGAATCCATGAATAAGGACTGACTGTACATGAATGTTCACAGTGGCATACATAACAGCTAAAAAACTGATTCAATCCAAAAGTCTATCATCTCATGAATGGAAATAGAAAATGTGGTATCTGCACACAATGGCATAATATTCATACATAAAAAGACCTAAGTATTGACATGGTACAACATAGATGAATCTTGAAAACATGTTAAGTGAAGGAAGCTAGACATAAAAGTCATACACTGTTCCATTAATATCTACTACTGAGACAGAAAGTAGGTTAGTGTTTGCCAAAAGCAGGGGAGAGAAAATAGTGGGTGTCTACAAAAGGCATAGCATTTCTTTTGGGGATGATGACAATGTTCTGGAAATAGAAGAATTGCACAGCTCTGAAAACTGTACACTGAAACCCAGTGAATTGTACAATTCAAAGGGGTAAATTTTAAGGTTTAGGGTTAATATCTCAATAAGCTATTTTTCAAATATAATATTTATTTTTTATTAACATGTATACATAGTACATATTAGTGAGGTTCAGTGTGCTATTTCAATACATGCACAGAGTGTACACTAATTAAATCCAGACTCCCTTTATCTAACTTCTCCCCTAACTACCCTTTCCAACAATTAGTACTCATTTTTCTACTTTTAGGTACTTTTTTTTTTAGCTTCCACATATGAGAGAACATGCTGTACTTGTCTTGACATATTTTGATTATTTCATTTCACCTAATGCCCTTTAGTTTTTGCAAATGACAGGATTTCATTCTTTGTTATGGCTGAGAAATATTCCATTGTGTATATAATATACCACATTTTCTTTATATATTCATCTGTTGATGGGTACTTAGGCTGGTACCATGTTTTAGTTTTATGAATAGTGCAGCAATAAACATGGGCGTGTAAGCATCTCTTTGGTATGTTGATTCAATTCCTTTTGAATACATACCCAAGAGTGGGATAGCTGGATTATATGGTAGATCTATTTTATTGAGGCGACTCCATACTGTTTTCTATAATAACTGTACTAATTTACATTCCCACCAACAATGTACAAAGTTTTTTTTCTCCATATCCTTTCCAGCATTTGTTACTTTTTGTAATAATAATCATTCTAACGGATGAGATAATAACTCATTGTACTTTTGTATTTTCCTGATGGCTAACAATAATTGGGCATTTTTTTCATATAATCATTGGCCATTTTCAGATAATTTGCCCATTTAAAAATTAGATTATTTGCCTTTTGTTAAGTGCTCTGTGTTCCTTATATATTCTGGTTACTAATCCTTTGTTAGATTGGCAAAGATTTTCTCCCATTATGCAAGTTGTCTTTCCACTGTTGTTTTAAAGCTATTATTTTTCATTAGTTTTTATTTTTTATATAATGGAATTTTTAATGTTTTATTAGTGAATTATTGTTATACATAATAATGGGGTTCATATTGACATAATCATACTTGCATGGAATAAAATTGCTCTATTTCAGTCCCCAGTACTTCCTCTTTCCATCCCTCTGTTCCCCTTCCTCTACTCTAATGGTGTTCCTTTTGTTTTTTTAAATAGGTGTTTTATAGATATACATACAGGTGGAATTCACTGTGGTATATTCATATATATACACATAAAGTAATTTGGTCAATTTCATTCTGCAGTTCCACCCTTTTCCTGACCTTCCTGCCTCCCCTTCAATCCCCTTCTCTACTCCAGTGATCTCCTTTCTATTTATGTGGGAGGCCCCCCTTTTCCTTATTTTGCTCTATAAAGCTATTATTTTTTTAAAAAAGTAGATGGGAGTAGACTGAGCTCTGTTAGAGCAATCTTTTTGAGTTACATACCATGAGGGGCATAATGACTTAATAAAAAACAATTTAATGGATTTTTGACACATTATTTAATTATACAATTGAAATTCTTGTAGAACAACCTCAATAAAAAGACATTTCTTTGATTATTCAAAACCATATTCATATATGATATAATAATGGTAATTCAAATATGCAAGAACTACTCATCTGATTCTTCAGATTTTAATACTGTAATTAGTAACTGTATTGCAAAGTTCTTCTTGTACCTAGTGTATAGATTGAGTTTTGTTTACTGTAATCCTTAAATCAGGATTTATGCACTTATTAACTCACCAAAATCTCTGTAATCATCTATTTTCTATGTCTATGGCTTTCAGAGAAATTCTCTAAATCACATAATGTAAAACCTAACAAAATGAAGATTTGAAAGAAAATAGGAACTATATATATATATATATATATATATATATATATATATATATATATGAGCAGAGAACAGGAAAAAAAGGATTAAAAAAGAAACTTCACATATAGTGGAGGAAAAAAGCTTAAAAAACTGTTTTATTTTAGAATAAAAAGTGAGCAGTCTCTCATCTTACATTCTTTAATACTGTTATATTTCCTGAATGTGACAGAAAGAGGATATTAAGATAAAACTAAATATATAAGCCAACAAGCTTTGAGAACACTAATTTATAAACATGACAGCCTCTTTATCAACATACCAAGTAAAATGAGACAGAAAGCCAGATTGAGACATTTATAAGCAAAATGTTGATATTAGGGATAATAGCCAATATATTAAATGAGCCATATTTACACGTAGAATTATATTGAACAAGCATGAGTCATTTTAGTTAACAAAAGCCCTGTGTTTTCAGGAGCAGTTCTGCATTTTTTAAAAGAAAATTAAGTTGAGCGCTGAGGTTGTGGCTCAGTGGTAGAGCACTTGCCTAGCATGTGTGAGGCACTGGGTTTGATCCTAATCACCACATAAAAAAATAAATGAAGGTATTATGTTCATCTACAACTAAAAAAATTTTAAAAAATTAAGATGAAAGAAATCAAGAGTTTTCTTTTCTCACATAGTTGATCTCAAAAATAATCACTATAAATTGCCTCAGGTTTAGAGCTACATCAGCAGTTTTTCACAGTTGCAGGATTTGATTAATAAGACAATTATAAACTTCACATTTGTAAAATTTATATCTTATTTAAAATACAGTTATCCAGAAATGTCTGCCACAGTACAGGAACATTAATCATTAAAAACAGATATATTTGTTTTAAAGTTGGCTCTTTAGTCTGAAAAGGTTCAAAATACCCACACAAACCATTAAGAAAAATAGCCAGATGTACTATCCAGGCAGTTTGCTAAAACAGCACTCATAATTTATTGTCTAAGATCTACAGAAATACATGACTTTCTATACAAAGTATATTTGTTTTAAAAATAAACAAAGGGAAAAAAAACTTAATGGGAAAATCCCCTGTAGGAATCTACTAGCCACTGACCCATGTGCTAATTAAATGAGTACCATGATCAGGAACTGTGAAAAGTAGGTGTTTCATTGAAAATTATACCATTAGCTAGAAGCTGATCTCCATCAGTTTTGCTTAAATATTCCATGTAATACAAACCCCTTGCTGTTTTCCCCAAAGAATCACCATTAAGAAATGTAATTTTTAAAATATTAGCCACATTTAAGGATTTCATTATCATTAAAAATCTGATTAATAATACCAATGATGAAAAATGATTATCTGATAATGCAATAATAAAATAAATGTTTCACATGCATATGATATGGTTCCAAGAGGATAATGTATTAATATTTGAAAGAATGTATCTTTTTACTTCAAATATTGAATTTATAAAATATAATTTGATGTATTAAATATATGATAAGGACTTAATAACACATGATCAAATGGCTTAGGAATCACACTATGGCATTTTATATGACAAAATTAAATGAAAGTACAACCCTTAATGTCTTGAAATTTATTGGGTTGCTTCTAAGTATGTCAATTACAAGACATAGTGGAAGAAATGATGATGCTATGAAAATGCAACTGCAAATAAAAGGTTTGGGCATGCTTCCCCCATGCAAGAGGAGAAAACATAGATTAATTAGCTAGACTAGTAATTATTCCACAAAATGAACATAAATTCCCTATGTAAATTAAATCTATTAAATATTCATGTTTCCCGAGGAAAGCAAGTGACAATGTTTGATGATGCTATCAGTTACATTAATCAGGGTTGGCCTGTACAGAACAATTTGGATTATTTGGAAACCAAACCTTTATTTAAATGTCTTTTTCGACAGTCCTAACTATCTGTAGGATAATTATCAGTTTTATTGAAGAGCACAGAGATCACAAGAAAACTTATTTTTTCTTTATTTTAAGATAATTGTACATTAACAGAAAATTGTAAAAATAATACAAAGAGGTCTTGTGATCAGTCCCCCACTCCATAATGGCATTTTATGTAACCATAGTACAATATCAAATCCAGGAAATCAACACTGGTACAACTGACAGACCTTATTTTAATTTCATCAATTTAAACATGCCCTTGGTTGTGAATATAGAGAGCTATGGAAGTTTATCATTATGTGCAAATTCTTGTAGTCACCACCAAAATAGAAGTCAGAACTGTTCCACGAAGATATTCCATAAACTACCCCTTTATTGGCACACCCAGCTTTGTTTCATGATTCTTAATCCAACTCTGCAGTGCCCCAGACCTCACCATTACTAATCTGTTTCACAGTTCTATAACTTAATTACTTTGAAACTTAAATAAAGGAGATTATACAGTATATGACATTAAGAGAGTTGTTTTTAAATGTATAATTAAATGCGTAATTCCTTAAGATCAGTGTATTAATAGATTTCATGTATTAATGGATTTTTCATTTTTTTATTGCTGAACAATATTTCATGATATGGAGGTACCATAATTATTGTAGGATATTTTATTGTTTTCTAAATTTTACCTATTATGAATAAAGCTATTATGAAAACTGATTTCAGATCTTAGCGTGAATCCAAGTTTTCATTTCTCTAGGATGTACGTTTCCCTTGAATATAATTGCTAGGTTGTATGAAAAATGAATGTTTAATATTCTAAACATGCTGTATTACAGAGTTACTATTTTACTTTATATTCCCACTAGCAATTTATGAAAGATCCATTGTCTTATACCCTTGCCAGAAAATGGCATTATCACTAATTTTTATTGTAACTTTCTAGAAAGTGTACAGTGACATCTCATTGTGGTTTTGATTTCCCTAATGGATAACGATATTGAACATATTTTCATATGCTTGTTTAGAACTTGTATAATACCTTTTGGGCAAATGTTCATGTCATTTGCCTACTCATTGAATTGTTTCTCTTTTTAAGTGCTGAATTTGTTTTTTTTTTTTAAATCTGTGAATGGTATATTTGGTATTATTTATAACAATTTTCTGGTATATTATATTTTAAAAGCTATGTAGTCGGGCTGGGGATGTGGCTCAAGCGGTAGCGTGCTCTTCTGGCATGCGTGGGGCACTGGTTTAAAAATAAAATAAAGATGTTGTATCCACCGAAAACTAAAAAATAAATATTAAAAAATTCTCTCTCTTTCTCTCTCTCTCTCTCTTAAAAAAAAAAAAAAGCTATGCAGTTTTATGTTTGCATTTAAATCTATGACCCATTTTGAGTTGGTTTTCATATAAGATAGGAGGTTTGGGTTCATTTTTGGCATATGGATGTCCAATTGTTCCACTATCATTTGTTTAAAAACATTATCTTCTTCATTGAATTGGGTTTGAACCTTTATCAAAAATTAGTTGGCTGTACTTACATAAAGCTACTTCTGGAAAATTTAATCTGTTCAATTGATCTATGTGTTTATCCCTTTGCTAGCACCACACTGTATTAATGCCGACAGCTATATATACCTTAAAATGGGGACAGAATAATTCCTCCCACTTTATTATGGTTTTAGCTATTTTTGTACTCTTTCCTTTCCAGAACATTTTAGGATAAGCTTTCTTATATCCACAAAGAAAATATTCCTGGAATTTTAATTGAAACTGGGTCAAACCTAGAGATAAATTTGAGGAGAAATAATATCTTTATTATGGTGAGTCTTCAATCTACGAATAGAACACATCTCTTTATTTACTTAGATCTTTGATTTCTTTCATCAGAGTTTTTGTATTCACCAAATCAGGTTTGTATATGCTTTGTAGTATTTATATCTAAGTATTCAATTAGTTTTGTTTTACAAAGGCAAATGTCTTCATGGATTCTGTTAGATTTTGTACATAGACTTCCATTTCATCTGCAATTATGGAGTTTCGGTTCTTCCTTTTCTATCTAAATGCTTATATTTACTATTATGGTTCGGATATGAGGTGTCCCCTCAAGATTCCTGTGTCAGAAGGAATGATCAGAGGTAAAATGATTGGATTTTGAATGCTCTAATCAGTCTGTATTAGTTTGAATGGACCGACTGGGTGGTAACTGTAGGCAGGTGGGGTATGTCTGGAGAAGGGGGGTTACTGGGGGTGTGCCCTGGAAGGATGCATCTTCCCTAGGGCCCCTTCCCTTTCTCTGTGCCAGTCCTGACCACACCATGAGCTGAGCAGCTTTCCTTAGGCCCTTCCCCCATGTTCGGCTACCTTATCTTGGGCCTAGAGCAATGGGACTAGTTGTGTATGGACTGAGACCTCAGAAACCTTTTCTAAGTCATTCTTGTTGCGTATTTTGGTCACAGCAACGAAAAACTAACTAAAACTTTTATTTTTCCTACATTACTGTGATGATTTCTTGCAATATGTTGAATAAGATTGGTGAGAGTGGACAACCTTGCCTTATTCACATTCTTAGGGGAAAAGCATTATGAATAAGCTTTTCTGAGAGATGTAAGTTCTGTTGTCTAGATCATATTCCATGTGGCTTTCCAGGTGTTCAGCACTATATGTTGAAAAGACTTTTTTCTCGTTGGACTGCCCTTGCTACTTTGTCAAAGATCAATTGGTTATATTTGTGTGGATTTATTTCTGGGTTCTTTATTCTATTCCATTTATCTGTTTGTTTATTCTTTCATCAATAACAACACACTATCATGTTACTGTAGATTTTAAGTAACTTTGTTCTGTAATAATGGTACCTCTTCTGGATCTTTTTGCCTTTTCCTATAAGCTTTACAATGTTTGTCAATATAAAAAAATACAATGAATATGTAGATGAAGTTGGGAAGAACTGACCCCTAACCACATTTGAGTCTTTCCAACAATGACCATCAAATACTCCCCGATTTATGTGGATCTCTCTTTTTTTTTTAGACATTTAGCCTTTTTAAAATATATTTTTTAGTTGTTGATAGATTTTTATTTTATTTAAGTATTTCTATGTGGTGCTGAGAATCGAACCCAGTGCCTCACACATGCCAGGCAAGTGTGCTACCTCTGAGCCCCAGCCTCAGCCCCTTATGTGGATCTCTTTAAAAATTTCTTTTATCACAGTTTTGAAGTTTTCTTTGTATAGATCCTATATATATTTTCTTAAATTTATACATAAATATTTCAAGGTTTTTTGGTGTTAGTGTGATGGTTTTATATTTTTAGTTCAAATTCCAAATATTCATTGCTATTATATAGGAAAACTAGACCTTTGTATATTGATCTTGTAACCTGCAACCTTGCTAACATCACTTCTTAGTTCCAGCAGTGTTCTGTTTTGTTGGTTTTGATTCTTTGGAATTTTCTACATAAGACAATCATGCCATCTAAGAACAAAAAGATAGTTCTAGTTCTTCTTTCCCAGTTTTTACAGCTTTTGTTCTTTTACCCCATCTTATTCCATTAGCTATAACTTCCAGTAGGATATTGAATAGCAGTGGTAAGCATGGACATCCTTGCCTTATTTCCAACTTTAGAGGGAAAGCATCTAGTCAGTCTCACCATTAATTATGTTAGCTGAAGTTTTTTATGGATCTTTTTATAAAGTTGAGGAAGTTGCCTTTTAGTCCTAGTTTCCTGAAAGGTTTTTTTTTTTTTAAATCATGAATGAGTGTTAGATTTTGTCAAATGCCTTATCTGCATCTGCTGATATAAAAAATGATTTTTCTTTAGCTTGTTGTGATAGATTATATTAACTTTCCAAAGTTGACCAGTCTTGCATATGTTTATTCCTTTTTAAAGCTGAATAATATTTTGTTGTGTGTAAAAGTCTGTTCTGTTTATCCATTCATCAATCAGTTGATGGATATTTGGTTTGTTTCCACAATTCGACTAAAAATGCTATGGCTATGAACATTCATGTGCCAGTTTTTGTGAAAAGGTATATTTTCAATAGTTTGTGGTACATACCTAGGAGTGCAATTGCCAGTTCATGAGGTACTCTAAGTTTAGATTTTTGAGGAATTGCCAAACTTTTCCACCAGCAGCTACACCATTTTACATTACCAACAGCAATAAATGAGAGTTTCAAATTCTCCATACCCTTGCCAAATGTTTGTCTTTTTAAGTACAGACATCCTAGTGGGTATGAATTAGCATCTCATTATGGTTTGGATTTCCATTTTCCTAAAGATTAATTATGTCAAACATCTCTTTATATGTTTATTGACCATTTGTAAATATTCATTGAAGAAGTCTATTCAAACCTATTGTTATTTTTAACTGAGTTATCTTTTTATTTAATGTTAAATTTCAAGGGTTATTTGTATATTTGATATAGAATCTTATCAGATAGATGATTTGCAAATTTTTCCCTAATTCTATATCTTATCATTTTATATGGTTTTAACTCATACATTTAGATTTTTGAGCTACGTTATGTTAATTTTTATATATGGTGTAAGGTAGGGGTCCACTTTCATGGTTTTGCATGTCAATATTCAGTTGCCCCAATGTCACTGTTTTGATTGTCTTGACACCACAGTTAAAAATACTGTAACTTTAAATCTATGGGTTTGACAGGCACTGTGCTGTATACCCATAGTTCTAGGAACTTGGGAGGCTGAGGCAAGAGGATCATTTGAGCACAGGCGTTCAAGACCAGCTTAGGCAACATAGTAAAACCCATTTCAAAAACCAAACGAAATCCCCAAAATGAAACAAAATGCATGGATTTATTACCAGCCTCTTAATTCAATTTCATTAATCTATGTCTATCATTATGCCAGTACTACACTAAGTATACTAATGTAGCCTTGTTAGAAATTTTGAAATTGGGGAATGTGGGTCCTCCTACTCTGTCCCTTTTTCTTCAGATTCTGGCTATTCAGGGACCCTTACTTTCCAAGGGAATTTTATAATTAGCATGTCAATAACATTAAGTCATTTGAACAATGAATATTAGAGGTCTTATCCTTTACTTGGCAATTCCTTAGTTTTCTCAGTAATATTTTATAGTTTTTTAGTTGGAAGTCTCTTATTTTCTTGGCTAAATACATTCCTAAATATTTCATTCACTTTGGTGCTATGGTAAATGGAATTGTTTTCTTAATTTCATTTTCAGATTTCAATTGCTACTGTATAGAAATATAACTGCTTTTTGTATATTGATTGTTTATGCTGCAAACTTGCTAAACTTACTGATTACACCTAAGAGTGTTTTGTGGATTTCTTCAGGTTTTCTATATACAGGACTAAGTTCTCTGAAAATGAAGTTTAATTTTTACCTTTCAAATCTGGATAGTTTTTATTTCTATTCCTTGCATTACTGCCCTTTAAAATTTTTCAATACAATGCTGAAAAAAAGGACAATCCTGTCTTATTCCTGAGGAGGTAAAGTATTGTTTTCAAACATTCGATATGAAGTTAGCCATTAGTTTTTATTAGATATCTTTTAAAAGGTTGAAGTTACCTTCTACTCAACAGTGGTTTTAATCATGTAAGGGTATTGGGGTTTTTAAAATGCTTTTTATGTGTCTACTGAGATGATAATTTGACTGTTGTCCATTTTTTATTAATAAGTTGTTTTACATTGATTTTTTTCTTTTGAAGTGCTGATGATAGAACCCATCATGGCCTTGCTCATACCAGGCAAGCATTCTATCACTGAACTATATCCCCAGCCCACACTGATTGATTTTTAATGTTTAACCAAACACGTATTTCTTACATAAATTCCACTTACTCGTGGCATATAATATTTATAAAGCTTTTATTGTAATAGAATTCACATACCATACAATTTCCCTACAAAGTATACAGTTTAATGGATTTTAGTAAATTCACAACCATGCAACCATTACCACATTTATATTTTGAACATTTAATCATTTCAAAAAGAAATCCCATACCCATTACAAAATTCTTTATGGGGAATTTTCAATTACATGGTCAATCTTTTCTTATTATAGGTGTATTCAGATATTCTGTTTCTTCTTTGGTAGCTTGACTCCTAGCAGAAATTAGTTCATTTCAACTAGGCTATCTAATTGGCTGACATATAATTTTCATGGTATTCTCTTATGATCCTTATAATTCCACTGGTAATATCTTCTCTTTATTTTCTGGGTTTATTAATTTGGGACATCTCTTTTTATTGATCAGTCTAGATAAAGGCTACTTAATTTTTTGGATCTTTTCAAAGAAGCAACTTTTGGTTCCAACAATTTTCTCTATTGTTTTCCTATTCTCATTTCATTTATTTCTCTTATAATCTTCATTATTTTCTTGTGTCTTGGTTTGAAGTTTAGATTTCTTTTGTAGTTTCTTAAAGTAGAAAGTTATTATTTGAGCTTGTTCTTATTCATCTGAAAGTATTTTATAATTTTCCTTGTTACTTCTTCTTTGACCCATTGGTTATTTAGTAATATGCTGTTTAACTCCCACTTATTTGTGAAATTCCCATATTTTCTTCTGTTATTGAGTTATAATTTCATTCCATATGGGTCAGAGAGGACACCTTGTATAATTTCCTTTAACAGTGATCTTTTTCTTTGCATGATTTCAGATTATTATCAAGTGTTTTTTTTTCTTGAGCCTAAAGGACTGCTTTTAGTATTTCTTGTAGGGCACATTAGCTAGTAATAAATTTTCTGGTTTTGTGTATCTTTGTTTCTCTGGGGGACTATCTCAAATTATCCTTCTGTTTTCAAGTTTGGTTTTGCTGGATAAAGGAGTCCTGGTAGACAATCTTTTACTTCCAGCACTTTGAATGCTATCCATTACTTTCTAGTCTTCATAGCTTCTGATAAGAAATGTGTCATTTATGTTATTAAAGATCCTTTGTACGTGATTAGATGCTTCTCTGGCTGTTTTCACAATATTCTACTAGTCTGTAGCTTTACTTTCTTGTCTATAGCTTTCAACAGCATAATTATGATATGTTTGGGGGTTTATCCTACTTGAAATTTGTTGAACTTCTGGGCCATTATTTCTTCAAATATTCTTTATACTCTTTTTTTCCCTCTCCTTCTGGCATTTCTATTATGCATATATTGGTATGCTTGATGGTTTTCCACAGGTCTCTGTTCATGTTGCTTAATTTTTTTTTCTTTTTTATGGTTTATTTTTAGTTATACATGACAGTAGAGTCCATTTTGATATAATTATACAAGCATGGAATATATCTTATTCTAATTAGGATCCCAGTTTTGTGGATGTGCACAATGGTGAGATTCACTGTGGTGTATTTATATATGTACATAGGAAAGTTATATCAGACCCATTCTACTGTCTTTCCTATTCCCATCCTTCCTCCCTTCCCTTCATTCCCTTTGTTTAATCCAATGAACTTCTATTCTTCCTCTACCCCCACCTTATTGTGGGTTAGTTTCCACATATCAGAGAGAACATTTGACCTTTGTTTTTTTGGGAGCTTCATCAGTTTTCTTTCTGTTCTTGAGACTACATAATCTCAACAAACCTGTCTTCAAATCTGCTAATTTTAATTCTTTCTTTTACCTCCCTGAAATCTGCTGAGACCCTCCAGTGAATTTTTCACCCTGGTTATTTTACCTCTCAGTTCCAGAATTTCTATCTTGTTCCCTTTTCCTTTTTTCAATAGTTCCTCAAGTTACTGATATCTTCTATTTGTCAAGTTATCATTTTCATATTTTCCTTTATTTTTTAAGACATGGTTTCCTTTATTTCTTTGAGAACATTAAAAACAGCTAATTTAAATTATTTTTCTTTTTGAGAGAGAGAGAGAGAGAGAGAGAATTTTTTAATATTTATTTTTTAGTTCTCGGCAGACACAACATCTTTGTTTGTATGTGGTGCTGAGGATCGAACCCAGGCCGCACGCATGCCAGGCGAGCGTGCTACCGCTTGAGCCAGATCCCCAGCCCTAAATTATTTTTCTAATAAGTCTAACATCTGGATTTGCTCAGGGACAGTTTCTATTGATTGCTTTTTCCCCTCTGCATAATCCAATTTTTAAAATTTCTTCTCATGCATGCTTCATGAATTGTTTTGTTGAAAACTGGATGTTTTAAGGATTGTGTCAACTCTAAACATCAGAATCCCCCCTCCTCCAGGGATTGTTGCTGCTACAGCTGTTTACTGGTATTTTTGTTCCTTAATGTTCCTTAATGATTTGGTGGGGGGGGGGATAAATTCTATAATGTCTGTATTCTTTATGGTGTGTAGCCATTGAAGTCTCTGGTTTGCTTAGTTTTTGTGTATGTGTGGGGATACCTTCAACACTCATTCTGAGAGCTGGCATCTGTCTTACCATCCTGTTTGCAGAACTTGACAAAAAGCCAGAGGTGATGGCTTAAGGCCTTCTCAAATTTTTCTTCAGCATGTGCACAGCGCTACACAACGGGCATGACTTTCTGGTTTCCCAGGAATATATTATGGACATTTCATGCCTAAGCTTTTCATTTTAAGGTTTTGGTTAGTTTTTTATTTGCTTGAACTGTTATCTATTGCCTCAGGCAGCAATGACTTTAAACAGCTGACTCTAAAAATTTTTAGCAAATGCCCCTGGAGTAAAGACTTTTTGCACTCTGAGTCAGGTCAAATAAAAACATCCTTGCAAGTGGGGTCTTCTAAGAACTACCAGACACTGTCCCCCACTCCACCCAATGAAAATATTTTGGGAAAGAGGTTTTGAAAAAGTTCCTTCCTGTTTTTACTCCTTTGGTGGCTGCCAGGCTGCTGGTTTTCATCATGATTTTGAATTGTTTGTTTTCAAGGATATTAAGAAGCTAAAGAGAGGCAGATGGGAATGCTGCAAGTTATAGTGCTCTGAAGTTCACTGTTCTTACCAACAGTTATCCATTTTTTTCTTGACTAAATTCTTCTTGGGTTGCCAGGCACAGTGGCATGCACCTGTAATTCCAGCTACTCAGTTTTTTTGGTGGGATGGTACCAGGGATTGAACTCAGGGGCACTCGACCACAGAGCCACATCCTCAGTTCTATTTTGTATTTTATTTAGAGACAGGGTCTCCTTGAGTTGCTTAGCACTTTGCTTTTGCTAAGGCTGGCTTTGAACTTGTGAATCCTCCTGTCACAGCCTCCTGAGCCTCTGGGATTACAGGCATGTGCCACTGTGCTCAGCAACAAACCAGCTTTTAATCCCAACTATTTTACCTTCTTCTAATTTCCTTAGTTGCTTGAATTAATTTAGACACCTATTTTTAAAATAAAAGCCTACTTTAATTAGTGGCTCAGAAGAGTAAAGAACAAAAGTGTATTAATTGAAAGTTCAAGATTAAAATCTTGAGGTTTCATTATTAGGAACTATGTATATAAGGATAAAAATATCTTCTAATCAGAAGTAATATTCTAACATAAGTTTATCCAGCTTTCATTTAATAGAAACTTCTTCATCTCATTTTTACAAATATCAAATTCACTTTTTCATACACGTGAAAGAGAAATTCTAAATTATTTAGCAATAATATGCCTTATTAGGAATTTAATAAAAGCTGTAGCCTTTCTCTAAGAAAATGAGCATATATATACATAAATCTGTTTATAATTTCCAGAGATTATTGGAGACTGTGTAGTCTACAAGTTTAAAAAAAAATTATTGAACATAAAAATTGTGATTTTGATGGCAAAATACAGAACACATTCAAGTAATTATACTACCTCATTTTCAGTAGGGCAATGATAATTTAACATTAAAACATGCATTGGTGATGTGCAACTAATAAACTTTTTATTTCAAAAGTTGATTTGTAAATTATTTACTTAAAATTTATTACATATTTTTTCTAATAAAAACATAAGCAATGGTTAGAGACTATTAAAATTTAAGTCTCTTAAGTATAGGTACTCATTTTGTCTTTGTATTACAATATCTATCCAATTAAATAGCATATAAAAAATTCCCTGGTAGCCCTTTATGAAACCTATTTCATTTATAGAAATGCACTAGGAAAATAGGAAAAATATTGAGGCAATGACAGAGATCAAATAAACAACAAACCCAAAAATAAAATAATAAAATGAGGTAAAAAAGGAAAGATAAAATAGATTTTTAAATTATCTGTTACCTGAGAGACTGGTTTAATTATAACACATATATTTGAACTTATGGATTTCTTTTTATTGTGTTAAATTTTACTTCAAAACTAGTTTCTTCTTAATACAGGACATCTTTCTACACTGTGCCATGGATGAGGTCATTTTTTGACCCTAACAATTTTTAAATGGACCAAAAGAACAGAGGGGATAAAATGTTTTGCCTGCAGTGACTGGAAAAAGGTTGAAAGAAGTTATTTGGGAAGTAATGAGGGGGGCACTATTCATAGAGGTTTTATGTAATAAAATAATTTACTATTTGTTGCATATATTATACATCTTACATAATAAAATATATCTAAGTCAGAATAAAGGTAAGGAAGCTAGTGTGAACATAAGCAACAGAGGGAATGTGGATTCCATTGCAAAACAAACAAACAAAAAGCAGGTGGAGGTTGTAAAGATAAAATTCTGCTTCAGTTTTTTGGTTACCTCATAAAGAATTATTATGCTAAAGATGGGGAAAACTATAGTTTGATGCTATAAATATAAAGGGACAATTGTAATATTTTGACTGGAATTGGCTATTAACTACTTTTGAGTATAAATTATTTTATAAATTTATCAAAATTTAAAATATAATTTTAAGCAGGCTTTACAACTAAAATTATACTTCTTTTATTAAAAATTTTTTTTGTAGTTGTAGAAGGACAATATACCTTTATTTTTTTATGTGGTGCTGAAGATCATACCCAGTGCTTCACACATGCGGGGCAGGCACTCTGCCACTGAGGTATACCCCCAGCCCAAAATTATATTTCTTTAAAGTTTTTTGTTTTTTGTTTTTGCAGTACTAGCAATGGAACCCAGGGCCACTGAACTCTGAACTCTGACCAAAATCAGCTAAAATCATGAGAAATATGAAAAATTCAACTGCATTATCATTGAATATGTATAAGCTGTGGCCCTACCATATAGGCTAGGTATAAAAAGAGTATAGGATTCCCTTCAGTTAAAAAAAGCTTACAAGTATAAAAGATCAATGGAATGACCTGACCTTGTCTTCAGGACAGGACTTCAAGACATTTATATTGCCAAAGCAAAAAAGGAGTGAGCTATGACTTCAGTGATAGGCTCCCATATGCTATACCATGTAAAGATAGGACTTAAACCCAGGGATATGGATTATATGCCAAGCCGTCTCCCTTTTTCAAGTTTGGAGTTTGACTCTCTAAGTGACAATAAACAGAGATTCAGTCTCACACTCTGGCTGAAGATATCTGTCAATAAGCCACCTCAACTAACTGAGAAAGTAATTAATTGTCTCCCTAAAAACTGTCTTTAGCTTACAGATGTAAATTAGGTATAATGATGAGATAAATCAAAACTCTGGTAATAATAATTTTGGGTTAACATAAACAATGAATTTTTTTTAATTATTTGTAACAATGCTTAAGAGAATTTAGCTTATATCACTCCTATTAAATATAGGTAATTAATTCATAAACACTTGTGATTTTTTTAAATCAGAATCTTACTAATTTTATAAACAGTATCAGAATATTTAAAGAAATACATTTTGAAGATATCTGTTTAGTGAATTAGGTTTATACAAAATGACTTCAATACTTTAGGTTTTCTTTATAAGCAACTGAGGTATGGAAAAATCAAGCAAAAAACATTAAACTCAAAGGCAGTTAAAACTTTAAGAAAACAGTGCTTTCCTAGCATGCCTAAGGCCCTGGGATGTAGTACTGCAAAAAAAAAAAAAGTTTAAAGAAATATAATTTTAGTTGTAAAGGCTGCTTAGAAGTAAATTTTAAATTTTGCACATATAAGAGGAAGTGAGGGGAAAGGGGAAAAAAACGAGAGAGAGAAATAAATTACAGTAGATGGGGTAGGGAGAGAAGATGGGAAGGGAGGGGAGGGAAGGGGAGGGGAGGCGGGATAGTAGAGGATAGGAAAGGCAGCAGAATACAACATACACTAGTATGGCAGTAGGTAAAAAAGTGGATGTGTAACCGATGTGAATCTGCAATATGTATATAGGGTAAAAAGGGGAGTTCATAATCCACTTGAATCAAATGTATGAAATATGATATGTTAAGAACTTTGTAATGTTTTGAACAACTAATAATAAAAAAATTTTGCTAAATTTATAAAATAATTTATATTCAAAAGCAGTTAATAGCCATTTCTAGACTATGAAATCATAAAATATAAAATCTCAAAATTTTACATAAGATTTTTAAAGATTAAAGCACTAAAAACAAATCAGTCATTGTGAGTAGCAACTTCTAAGAATCTTTTATAAACAGTATATGAATAGTAAAAATTTAGAGAGTCACAAAAGTATTTAAGTAATGATCCTGAAAACAGACTATATGAAGAGATTAACTTGAAGCACACAGGATGTGAGCTTCTACTTTCCACAGTAAGATAACTAAATACAACACAAACAAAATAGGCTACTCTTCCTTAAGATTTTCCAATCTAGATTCTCAACTGCACTGCTCTTGGGATTAAAGAGGAAAGGATTAAAGGATTTGTCTTTTAATGGACTGTGGAAAAGCTTAAAGTTAAAAGACAGGCTAATTAGAAAAGTTAATAATCAATTATGAAATATGAATTGTGGTTACATGAAATAACAGCTTAAAAATTTAAAAAATAAGCAACTTTAAAATGCTTAGATGTTGCTTAAAACAAATTATACATGTAAATATGATTATCCATGTTAGTGTCTTAAGACAAAATTTTAAGTCCTATAAGTCCTAACCGTACTGATCTTTCAAATTTCACACATTATACTCTATGAGACTTAAGGCAAAAGTGATATATAGTTCTACTAGATCATAAGCATAAAAGTAGTACTTTACACACTTGGGAAGGCCTAATCTTAGCTTCTTCTGGATCTGCAATGATCATCCTTGCAATTATTTCCCCTTCCTTCCCATCCCATGTCTTATACCATAGGATTCAAATTACAAATGAGACTCTAAAAACATATATGCCCAGATTTCACTTTCTTCCTAGTAAAAAAAAAATATAGGCCTGTTAACTATCCTGGATGACTTTATAACTATAAATTACTCTTCAAACACTATTTTTTAAAATTCTTGAGAAACTAGAATGGCATTAACTGTCTCCACCCACTTCCCACTACATCATACCCTTTGCTTTCCCACCCCCAGATGAAGGTTAGGTTGATAAATGGATTTGGAGATGGAATAAAGCCAGACATCAAATAACTTACTTGAAATCCATCTCTTACCTTCTGTACTTAACCCTGGACTTGATGTGAACTTGGCTACATCAACAATTTTTACAGCAAATTGTTGCCCAGTTTCTCTGTTGATACATCGTCGTACAACACTGAAGGGACCCCTAAAAAACAAAAAGTCAATTTTAATTTATTGACTCTCTTATGTTCCTCTTTCATAGCAGCATCTTTTTATGTTTCATTAGATATACTACATAATCACCAAGTACTGTAGACATACTACATAATCACCAAGCCATTCTATATCAAACTCCTGATGGAATATAGTTTTCAAAGCAAAAATTTAAGTAATATAATTTGAGCATATTTTTCTGTAATTCATGAGGCAATTAATCATTTTAAAATATTATTAAACCAGATAAAATAGAAGCTAAGTTATTTGCTATTTGAAATCATTTTTTGAAAATTCTACATAATAATTTTTTCTTATGTTCAAGGCAAATAGTCGTCATAATATTTTATATAGATTATCAATACCTTAAACAAAATAAGTGAGGTCTATAGCAGTGGTATTATGAAACTGAAGATCATTCATGACACCTTCCTGTCATCTTACCCACTACTTATCTTATACGCACTAACAAGTCCTGCTGAATTTACATCAAATATCTCTCAAACCTGTCCACTTCTCTCCATGTTCATATCCTAGTTTGAGCTACTACTATCTTTTGCCATGACAACAGAATTATTTCTGCCATTCATTCTTACAGTACTATTTTGCTTATTTATTTATTGAGGTACCAGGGATTGAACTCAGGGGCACTCAACCACCAAGTCACATCCCCAGCCCTATTTTGTATTTTATTTAGAGACAAGGTCTCATTGAGTTGCTAGCACCTCACATTGCTGAGGGTGGCTTTGAACTCACAATCCTCCTGTGTCAGCCTCCAGAGCTGAGGGGATTACAGGCATGTGCCACTGCACTGAGCATTTTTGCAGTACTATTTTAAAAATGAAAATCTCATATTATGTCTCTGCTTAAATCTGAGAGGAGGGGGAGGGAGATGGAGATATGGGGGGGAGGAGGAGGAAGTATTTACAATACGCATACCTAATCAAGAAACAAAATACATAAGTAATTCCAAAATAAAATAAAAAAAGGAATACACTCCAATAAAAATCTGGCCCAAAGGCACTTCATGCATGATTTGATCTCCAGCAATCTCTCCAGTCTCACTTGAATTCACAGAGACATCCTTCATCCTCCTTAAATTTCAAATTAGAATTGCTTTAAATTGGAAAGGAAATAAGGAAAGGAAATAATTTCTACCAGCCAAGTCACTGGTCCAGTTGTTTGCTTACCCAGTCCTCTCCTCAATCTAAAGTAGTGATTCTTTTTTTTAATGTTTATTCTTAAGTTTTAGGTGGACACAATATATTTATTTTACATTTATGTGGTGCTGAGAATTGAACCCAGTGCCTCATGCATGCTAGGTGAGCGCTCTACCACTGAGCCACAACCCCAGCCCCAGTGATTCTTTTTTGTTTGTTTTAATTAGTTACACATGATAATACAATGACCTAGACAATAGTGGTCACAGAGTTGCATCAGGTGAGATGCTTTTTTAAATGCCAATGTTCAGACTGGGGATATAGTTCAGTGGTACAGCATTTGTCTAGCATACATGAGGTCCTGGATTCTATCCCTAGCTTTATATAAAAAAAGCCAGTGTTCACACTCAGGCAACACACACACACATGCACATAAACATTGTTTTTTGAGATTAAGTCATCAAATAAATATCAGAACTCAACATAATGCAAAGATTTGTGTGTGTTTGAATTGACTATGAACACAACACAATAGCAATGTACTGCAGTAGTTTATTTGAAATATGGTATAATTCACTAAATACAAAAACATACACATGTACCTATGTATATTTTTCACCTCTTTGGGAGAGGGAACAGACAAAACAATGCCTTCACACAGGTAGAAAAGGTATAGCTGGATGTATGTGCTCAATAGCATATATAAAAAAAATTCTTCATTTACACAAGGATATTTGTGATACTGCTTGCCTTAGTTTGTCTTTTTTTTTTTTTCAATTAGAGGACAAACAAATGAATGTAATTTAACCTAAAATTAAACATTTCTCCTAAATCACATGAACACCATCAGGAGGACATCAACTACACCACAGCTTCAAATCTCTCTTCAAATGACCTAACAAAGCTAACCTGGAAAGAAAAGAAAGGGAAATAATGTATCTTTCAAAACTTAATGAAAACAAGACCTTTTCAATAATCACTCAAAAACCCTTCAAAGATTTTCTTCTGTAACAATATAACAAAGTGAGGCAGGACTCCCACAACTGTTTTCATTCTCCACCTGGATATCTTACTTTGAGGATTCATTCTAACCATAGCAAGCAATTTCAGGAAATGCTTAACATAATTGGTTTTTGTCCACACACAAACCCTTGGGACTCTATTTATATTTACATTTGTGTAGTGTGCTTCAATTCGCTAAATTATTTTGGAAACTTTCCAAGATCTGTATATGGGATTGTTCATGGAGATATGTATGTGGGATTGTTCATGGTCCATCGAATCAATTCTTCACTTTTTCCTGTTTGAACAAAGCTGAGGAAGAAGGCACAGCTTCTCTCTCTCCACCCTTTTAATAGGAGTAAAATAAAGAAAGCCAGGGAGAGAGGAAAGAGAATATTGAAACAACAAAACACAGAAACTTTTTTAAATCCATGAATTTATATCCCCAATTCTTTAATTTTATAATATGAGACAAAGAAAATAAGTGTTATCTATGAATTATTCAAGACTCGAAGACAAGTCACAGTAAAGCATTTTAAGGGTCAGTTGTTCAATGATATCCGGGGGCTACAAAAGTGAACCAAATTTAATGCCCTAAAATGATATTAAGACTTACTTTAAGTTTTTATTGTTGTTGTTGTTTTGTGTGTGTGTGTGTGTGTGTGTGTGTGTGTGTGTGATTTCATCTCCAACTTAAAACTCAGCAGAAACTATTTTTTTTTGTGTGTGTGTGGTACGGGGATTGAACCCAGGGGTACTTTACCACTGTGCTGAGTCCCCTGTCCTTTTAAAATTTTGAGACAGGGTCTTGCTAAGTTGCTTAGGACCTTGCTAAGGTGCTGAGGCTGGCCTTGAACATATGATCCTCCTGCCTCAGCCTCCTGAGTTGCTGGGATTTTACAGGCATGCATCACCATGCTTGGCAGTAACTGATAAAAAATTTAAAATTTAGCTTGGTCTCCCATAAATGAGAGAGGGTGATGAAGTGTGTGTAACTCTCATACTATATTATACTTATTAATTATATTTGGATATCAATTTACAAAAGAGAAAAATCCAGGGGCTTAGGTTTCAGTCTGGCCTGTACCCTTTTTGATGCTTGAAATTTCACCCCCCAAATTTTAATTCTATGGTACAATAAATCCTTGGGTATATGTGTGGAGGAAAATATTGATATAGTTTGTAAGCCATCATCATAAATTACCATCTTTTTCATATTTCCACTAATTATGAACCTAGGTTATTGAACAAGTGCAATGATAATTGATGGTATTTCAGATTATATATATATATATATATATATATATATATATATATACACACACACACACACACATATACACACACATACATTTTATTATATCTACTTTATTATATACATTATATACACATATATATTATATATATGTATATATATTTTATATGTATGTATATATATAAAATGTGAAATTATATATATATATATATATATATATATATATATATATACACACACACACACACACACACACACACATATATATTTTTATTCACCTCCTTACAAATACTGACCATTAACTGGGATTATAACCTAAGGTTCTACTTTAGGCAGACGGCTGCTTACAGAAATCTATATTTTTAGGTAAAAGGCCAATTAAACCAGAATATAAGTGAGTATTGCTGTAAAATCTCCTAAAGTTTTGAAAAGAATACAACTCTGTCCCTATGCAGACACAGAACTATCTCCTCTTGTTTTCATTTGTGAAAAGAAAGGTTAAGTCTAGATAATAATTCAGATATTGAAGGTAAATATATCAAAATAGAGACTAGAATTAAATGAAATTATGTTAGAAATGGTGCTAGTGTGTTAGTTTCTGGAATAATAGGCTAGACTGAGCACAGTGCATCTAATTTATTTCCCTCCCCAAGCCCCACTAAAACATCAAAGGGTTTTTAAAAAGGACTGGGAGAGTAAGACAGGAGACAATTCTAATAATCAGATTTGGGGGTCAAGGCAGAAGATGAAGGGATGGTAACTGACTCAGCTGACTTGGGAAAGTTGAACTGCAAATAGAAAATAAGGAAACCAATTCAGAATCAAACCCATTTATACTATAGAATCTTCAAGAATCTCACAAATTAATAGCACCAGATAATTTTAAAGCTAGAAGCAAAGAGACAGTATGATTAAAGTAATAAGATTTGAATGAAATTTGTTAGGGATTGTTAGATCTCTTTCAACTTTATATCATGGATAACTGCCCCTCAGTCATCCTAACAGATTTACTCTCTAGAGAGTATAAAACAGGGTCACAGGGCAAGAAAGATAAGGCCAATGAGAAAGGGGGTACTATACAGAAAGCAAGGGAGGATGTGATCACATATACAAACAGTCCCCAGTTCCTTTTCACTTAACAGAGGGAATGCTGGAAGCCAGATCTTTACCCGTAAGATAGGAGATGACAAGACTTTTTCTGCTGAATATCTGAACAACCAAGTGGGAAAGATATAAAGATAATGACATAAAGTTCCCCAAATTGCTCAACTAGATCACCTGCCAGTGAAACCACAGTCAACAAGTTGCACTTGCACTGCAGAGTCCTCAATCAGCTTTCAGGTCCTCTGTGGCATGGTTTCCAACTTCAGCACTATTATCATTTTGAGCTAGATATTTTTTTTCTTTCATGGAAATATCATTTGCTTTATACCCACTGGAGGTCCCCTCCCTCTAGCTATGATAATCAAAAATGTCTCTAGATGTTGCCAAATGTCCCCTGTGGGGCAAAACTGGCCCCAGTAGAGAATCACTGCTCTATTACTAATCATGAGTAGACAACCAAGGCTCCTAAGACATCTGGAGAAGAGTGTCTAATTTGGAAAATAGGGGCCAAAATAAACAGAAAAAGAAAATTAAAGGAAACAGACTACACAAGAACAACACTTTCAATTACCATTAATATCCTCAGAAAGATACTGCAAACATGAAAAAAATGCAACTCTGAACTTTAGGAAAACAAAAAAAGTTCCTGGAAAATAAATACGCAAAGAAATCTAAAACTCAAAAAGAGGGTTGGCAGACAATGTTGAGGAAATCTCCCAGAAAGTAGAGCAAAGATAATAAAGAAAACAGAGAGGAAGAACTTTAAAGGATTAATTCAAGAAATTTTCCCAGACTTAAATCATGAATAGCCCAACTTAAAAGGACCTGCCAAGTACTCAGCAAAATAACCCACACATACACCATTGTGGAATTTGAAGTCACTATAGACAAGAAGATTTTTAGGGTTCCAGAAGTGGGGATAAGAGTACCTAGAGGAGAAGGGTGATACACAATTCCTACACAATGGATTAGGAATCAAAATCGCTTTAGATCTCTCAATGGCAACACCAGAAGCAAGAACCAAGTAGAGGGGCTGGGGTTGTAGCTCAGTGGTAGAGCACTTGCCTAGCACGGGTGAGGCACTGGGTTAGATCCTTAGCACCAGCATAAAAGATACTGTGTCCATCTACAACTAAAACATACATATATATACACATATAAAATAACACAATAGAACACCTTCAAAATCATGAAGGAAAATAATTTCCAACCTTTAATTCTACATCCAACCAGACTACCAATAACCATAAAGACATTCTCAGACATGAGAGGCTCAATAAATTACTTGCCATGTATACTTTCTGAAGAATTATTGTAGGATGTGTTGTCAAAACAAGAGTGGACCAATGAAAAGGACGCCAATGGACAGGAAATAGGTCCTCCAGTACAAAAGATGGAGGAAGGTAATCCCCAGGAGTGCAAGGAAGGGAATCTCAGGCTAATAGCTATGCATCAAACATAGCAACTAGACCAGACTGAGAGCCAGGAAAGAGTACCACTATTTCTGATCACTTTTTAATCCAAATTCTTCTTTTTTACCTTTTCTGGCCATGGACTGATGAGATTTCTGTTCTTCTCTGCTGTCTGGACACTGCACTGCAGTGTTAGGCTTTGACCTACTCTGAAGAGCTGGAGGGTGTCAGTGAGCTGAAGAAGAGGAAATGCAGAGTGGACTGTGTCCCTAACTGTGATCCTGCTGGACTTGGCCCACTCTGTACTATAGTTCCAATGTCCTTCCTGCTTGGGAAGAGTCCAAAGGACTGGGATTTATTAGTGACCTTGCCAGCTGACTTCCCAAGGCCAATAACACTCAGGGCATCTGAAGCCAGACTTCGAACAAGAGATTCTGTTTGACTTTTTCTCTCCAAAGTCTTCATATAATGATACCAATGTTGCCCTTTCCTTATACAGGTAAGTTTGTACTTAACAACTCAGTTTTTAAAGACTAAACTATGTGGCACACACCTACAGTCCCAGTGGCTCAGGAGGCTGAGGCAGGAAGATCCCAAGTTCAAAGCCAGCCTCAGCAAAAGTGAGGCCCTGGGCTGGGGATGTGGCTCAAGTGGTAGCGCGCTCGCCTGGCATGTGCGTGGCACTGGGTTCGATCCTCAGCACCACATACAAATAAAGATGTTGTGTCTGCCGAAAACTAAAAAATAAATATTAAAAAATTGTCTCTCTCTCTCTCTCTGTCTTTAAAAAAAAAAAGTGAGGCGCTAAGCAACTCAGTGAGACCCTGTTTCTAAATAAAATACACAAATGGGCTGGGGATGTGGCTCAGTGGTCAAGTGCCCCTAAGTTTAATCCCCAGTACCAAAAAAAAAAAAAAAAAAAACCATACTAATAAGGGATATATATGTATGGGGAATAAAGATATGAAGAAAACCAAAAGGCATGATGATTAATACAAAAGCCAAGATAGTGGCTAGTGGCTTTTCATTTATTATTATTCTATGAACACAAACACACTTCATACATATATATATTTCCTACTTAAAATATTTTTAATGGTTGGGGGTAAGTTCCTAAGGTCTTGCTAATCATAGGAAGTCTTAATTTTTCATAGATATACAATACAAATTATATTAAATATAATTTATGAAATATAAATATAATTTCTTTTTCATAATTTTCCTACATATCTTGTGGTATATTGCTAATTCATCATGAGTATCAAGGAAACCTGCAGCCCTCTGATAATAAAGGCCTTTTCAAAAAAAGGAAAGAAAAGGGTAAGGAAAATGAAGGCCAAGAACAAAGTTTTACAGAAACACAAACAACACACACAGAGTTGATATATAGTTGATCCTGATTACTCAGATTCCATATTTATGAATTTGCCTACTTGCTAAAATTTATTTGAAACCTTAAAATCAACACTCATGGCACTTTTATATTTATTTATTTATTTCTGATTTTTATTTATTTATTTTTTAGTCATACATGACAGTAGAATGCATTTTGATATATAATACATACATGGAATGTACATACATCAATCATATTGTCTATTGTATTCTGCTGCCATTCCTATCCTCCCTACTCCTCCCCTCCTCTCCCATCCTTTCTCTTTGATGTTCAGAATAGAGGGACATTTATTGTGGATTGGTAAAAAGGAAACAATGCTGCAATATAATAAATGACAACAGGAGTAAGAAATCTTGAAAACTATACTATAGACATACACAAATGTATATAAAAGTGATACCTAATAAAGATAACAATGGTGTTTTCCAGTATATCAATGCTATTTAGCCATTGCTACTAAAGAACTCATGTATCTTTTTTTTTTAATAACAGGGATTAAACCTAGGGGTACTTAACCATTAAGCCACACCCCCAGTCCTTTTTTTATGTTTTATTTTGAGACAATATCTCACTAAGTTGCTGAGGCTGGCACTGAACTTGCAATCCTCCTGTCTTACCTTCCCAAACTTCTGAGACCATAGGTGTGTGCCACCACACCTGGCTCTTTTCTTGTCTTCCTGTTTTGTGATTGTGATAGGGAGATAGAGATGTTGTCCTGACACTTTTTTCTCTTTAATACTTTCGGTACCCATCCCCATATCCAGCATATACACTTACACTTACACACACACACACCCCAAAGTGGCAGGTACAGAGACTGAACCAAAAGAAAAACAATTATACCTAAAAAAAACCACATATGAAGTAGAAAATTAGTAAAATCAATCTTGGGAACCACTGACTAAATGTTAACAATTAAAGTCCTGACAAAGGAATTAAGCTTGGTACAATTCAAATCATTCCTTGAAAATAGAAGAGGGAGGCTTATTTGAGAAAGTTAGCAATAGATCTCCAATAACCTAAGAGAACAAATCAGATTTACCTGTCAAAGCTGAGTAATTCAGAATTACGACTAGCATTTACTTGCTCAGTACTTATAACAGCAAAATTAGTACCTCTGTCAAGCCTTATTAGTTCTGTGAAAAGTTTAGTTGGCCTTGCTTTAGATCTCATTTAGCATGCCATCTTCTGGTCTGAGTCTCCATATGACACATTCATCATTTACTACTTTTATGAGAGGGACTGCAGATCACATACAGTAGTATCTGCTCAAAGCAAAGATTCTGGAAAATGTGGGGGGAGAGAGGGAGAGAGGGAGGGAGAGAAAGGAGGGGCATGGCAGGGAAGGAGGGACTTAGGTTAGAGCCAATGTAGAGGGATTTGGATTTGTTAACTCATACATGATGGAGCACAGATCAAGGAGAATTGCTAAGAAAGAAGGAAAAAAGTTTTGTAACATAAGAAATAGGAAGTAGAGTAGACATAGGCAGAAAGAAAAGAGAAAGCAATCCCCAGTATTTATCTGAAAGAACTGAAATCAGCATACTATAGCAATACACACAATAGCCAGGTTATGGAACCAGCCCAGGAGCCCAAAAACAGATCAATGAAAGACTTGAACCAATGGAGTTTTGCTCAGCCATAAGGAATGAAATTATGGCATTTGTTGGTAAATGGATGAAACTGGAGAACATCATGCTAAGTGCAATAAGCCAGACCCAGAAAGTCAAAGGTCAAATGTTTTCTCTCAAATGTGGAAGACAGTGCAGAAGAAAAAGGGATATCACAAAAATAGAAGAGAGACCAATAGAATAGAGGAAGGGAATCAAGAGGGAGGGAGGAAGGGAGGGCATGGGGAACTACTGGAAAATAAAGTCTACCTAATTATGCTATGTCCATGTATGAATATGCCACAATGAATCCTGTGTTTATATAAGAATAATGCATTAACTAAAAAAATAATAACAGAAGGGAGACCAACAAAGTAGAGCAAGGGGACCTAAGGGAGGGAGGTGCGGAGAGAAAGAGAAGGTAAAGGGAAATTGCAATTAATCAAATTATGTTATGTGCATGTATGAATATCGTGTAATGAATCCATTATTATAATTATAATGCACCAGTTAAAAAACAAAAATATGAACAACTGCAAGATAAACACATCACAAAGTAAGAACTCTGATTCAGTTATACATGTTTAGGTCCTCTTAGTTAATATACAAGAAATTTTCATAAAGGATACTGAAGCACTGACATTTTTAAAAATCTGATTGATATTTGCACATTTTATCATATGAACCTCATTTTCCCCAATGGAAATAAGACAAAAATACAAAGAACAAACAAAAGTTTAAGAAAGCAATTCTTGCCTTCAAGGGACACCCAATCTAGCAAACTGTTGTTCATAAATATAAATAATGTTAGCATAATGTCATAGGATTAAGTATTGAATTAGTATAATACTAAAAGTTTATTATCTGTGAATAGAAATGTGGTCAGAAGGCCTCTATGAGACAGAGATACCTGGAAGGGCTCAGAACTATGAATAGGAGTTTTTCAAGCCAAGGAGAACAAGGGGAAGATTTCAGAGATAGGCAATATCATATGATATGGCCTAGAGCCAAGTCAAAATGCAGTGTGTGCTGGGTACTCCATAATATTTGGTACTACTGGCATGAAAATTTGGAGGATGAGAAGTGGCTGGAAAATGAGGAGATCAAAGATAAAGGGTGGAGGATGAGCTGGGAGGAGTGCAGGGTCAGTCACACGTGTTAGCTTGAGCAGGCAGTGGTAGACTTGAACCAATATAGTAAAGACAATTGACAGACATTTAAGTAAATAAGTTGATAAGACAACATAGTAGATGATTAGCTAATCCAATATTAGTCCCCATTTTATAGACTAGGAAACTGAGGTTAAGACAAGTTAAGGACTACAGCTTTTATATGGAACCCTAAAATCTAAGTTCTTATTCTCTATACTTTCTAGGAAGCACAAGTGAGTGGGAGGTAACTGAAGTCATTGTTGTAAATGAGAACACTTAAGAGTGTAGAGGAAGGCTGGGGTTGTGGCTAAGTGGTAGCTTGCTCGCCTAGCATGCATGAGGCACTGGGTTCGATCCTCAGCACCACATAAAAATAAAGACAATAAAGTCCATCAACAACTAAAAAAAAAAAGAGTACAGAGGATGAAGCCCCAGAAACCATGAACATAGACTTGAATTCCTCTCCAAGGGATTGCTGAATGTCCTCATAGAAAGACTATAATAAGCCCAGTAAGAAAAAAGAACAAGTGCTAAAGGCAAGCTCTTAGATCATAGTATTTTCCAGAAATACAAACACAATGACCAAATGCCTAGCCAGGCTTGCCCTAGACAAGATCAGGGGTTCCCCCATTCCACTCACATCTGGCCCAAGAAAAGCATCATTTTCACTTTTAAATTAAGGGCTGTACATTCTCATCTTGTTATTTTCCATTTATTTCCATTGGGGTTATATATCAGAAAATAGCCCAATGGAAATATTTAAGAGAAACAACATTTTTGGAACTTACTCTTGACCTTTTCTCCTCCTTCTACCAGTGTTCAGGAATGTAATTACTTATAACTAGTACTACCATTATCATAATTGTCAAATTCTCTGTGCATAATCCAGTCTTTACAAACTGAAACTAATAATTATGGAAGTCTGGGAGTATGAAATTACATTGTAAATCATATCTTTAAAGGGATGTGTTCTGTTAATATGCCACTAACATAGATTGTTTTCCAAATGTTACATTATCCTATAATAGTATTGTTGCAACTCATTAATCACAACTCTGCATCTATGGGTGGAGAAGACTAATATATGGGCTTAGAAGCTTCTATCTTAATTAACAGATTTTTTTTCAGTGATACTTCCGTGGAATGCTGTTAATCTCTTCAGATTCACAATCATGTTTTAAGGATCACCATAACTAGTTAAACCTACTTTAAAATTAAATTCAATTAAATTATCAAATTTAAAATCAATGTTAGTAAAAAAAAATTCTCAAATCCAGCAAATACTCCTTCCTATTATTCATTTTAGTTGCACCAGGGTTATGCAATATTTATACTGTAACACAGAAACAAAAATGTAATAAGCTGACACTCTGAATTAGATTTTTCCAAACTGGCATCTTATGGTATCCTTAAAGAATGAAAGTTTTCTCTGCCAAGTAAGCTCAGGAAACACTGAAGAAAATACCTAACCCATGCCCCTCATGTACATATGACATGTTAGCAGCCTAGCCTTATGGTTAAGACATAAGCATCTCTCCTTTGTCCTACTCCACCACTACCACCCATGTAGCACCTGCTAATCATAAGTGTTCTCTAAACACACTTTGTATATGATAATCTGAATAGATATTTACAATAACAATATAATGCAATGGTTAAGAATCATTCGGTTCTCAAACAACTTTTTTCAGTAACAAATTTTCTCCCACCCAAATAAGGCATATAAATTGTTGATTAAATACCTATGGGGGGGGTGCTAATCCAATTTTTTGCTTAGTAAAGGATGGAAAAGATTTAACCATGCAATTTAAATGTCTACTCATTAATACTCCCAAAAGTAATTTACTTTCTTTTTCAATTGTTAGTATAAGCATATTCAGCAGGCAATAATGCAACCTCTGGTCTTTTAACCAAAAGCACTTAACACAAAGGCAAAGTATGCAAAGGAAATAACCATTACACTCAATTACCCAGCTCAGTGCAGGACAGCAGAAAATAGGTTTTGAATCATAATTGTAGTAATCAGTTTCTAGGTCTAAAGAAGTAAAGTAGATGATCTGTAAAATAATTGCTTTAGGGAAAAAAATCTGAAAATAAGAATATAGTAGATGTAATTGTTTAGGCAAGATAGTAAAATCAAATATTGAAACACACAGGAAAATTTTCAAGTTAGGTAAGAAACACAAGTTAGTAATTTAGCTCACTTGTAACCAGTCCCAAGGATGAAACCATCTTTCAGTGCTCATAGAATGACTTCCAGTTTATCAAAACATGTTCAAAAAGTAAAGCATGGAGAACAAGAAGAAAAAGGGCTTTTATCCCTCAAAACATCTGAAAATAAACTCCTAAACATTCTCATCTCCTTTCTCCCCATTACAGTTGAAGGCAGCTCCTTATTTCCCAGCCTAGCCAAAAATTACAACACCATTATTGACCCCTTTCTTTCTCATTCCAATTCTAATTCATCAGGATATGCTCTTGGCTCCACCTTGTTTCAAGAAAACTTGCAATTGACTGTTTCAGTAATTTTATGATAGCTGAATAAAAATTCTCATCAGATAATTCCAATATCTGATTCAAATCAGTATTGAAGTCAGTTGAACGTCTTTTCTCATTCAAATTTCTGGTGTTTGGTATGACAAGTGTTTTTATTGCATCCTAAATATTGTGGTTATTGTTAGGAAACTCATGATTACAGGAATCTTCTGTTTTAGCAAGCAGTCGTCTTGCTTAGATTTAGAGTGTAGGTTCTAGACTACTTTTGTGGGATTTAATTCCAATGGCAGTTGAGTTTTCTGAGCCCTCACAAAGCTATTTTGGTCTGCTTCATTCTTCTGGTGCTGTTGGAGCCCTGACTCAATCTCTGCTGTTACCTGTAGGGATGAAAAAAAGGTATTTTCCAGGGTCACTTATTATCTATCACTGGGCAAAATTGAGGGAGAAGGCTCCCATAGTTACTGGGCCTTGGTCTCCTTAAGCTATGGGGAAAAGGCAGGGGCTGGTATGATTGGTATCTATAGAACAGACGACCTGCTGGGACCAGTAGGGAGTAGAAGTGAGTATAGGCTGGGCTTTACTGCTGACAGATCAGATCACAGGGACTTGGACTGTGGCACAGAGGCTGAACCAGCCAGGTCTTTGCTGCTGCTGGAAGATCTGACTGTCCATGGGGGCCTTGGTTGTGGAGAAAGGGCTGGGAGGGGCAGGGGTATTCCTGTTCCTATAGGCAGATCAGGCTGCCCACTAGGCCTAGTATGGATCAGCAGATATGAGTGCTTTTGACTAGGTCTCTGATGGTCTTCCTCTTTCCATCCAGGTCCTTTTACCACAGAAAGCAAGCTTTTGTTTTATTTCTATGCCCATTGATAATCCAGGTCTCCTGTATCCAGTCCAGGAGTAAATGGTAGGTAAAAAAGAAAACCTAGTGAACTAACCTCAAATGCTGAGGTTCCTAGCTATTCCACTTTCTTCATTCCAACTTTCAGAATGCTTTTTTATTGACTTTTTATACCTTTATTTTGTTTATTTATTTTTATATGGTGCTGAGGATCAAACCCAGGGCCTCGCACATGCTAGGTGAGTGCTCTACCACTGAGCCACAACCCCAGCCCTCAGAATGCTTTTATTGCTATTAGTTGAATAACTTCCAGGGTATTTAGTTGTATTTATAGGGGAGGGGAGAGGGAAAAGTGAGTCCATGTCATCTTGATCAGAAAATAGAATTAATTTTTTTTAACCATCTTCATTCTGACAAATATTAGAAATCCACTTCATCTGAGATTAGTGAACAGCTACAGTTCTTTAATGACCAGTGTACCCTGCTGAAAATAGTAGCTATAATGTAGTTTTCCATGAGTCCTGGTTCAGAATTTTAGGGTCTCAAATAGGTAATGGATGTTTCCCAATCTTTGGGGGTTTGAGGAATACCAAACTAGCCAAAGCAAACTAGACTAGGGGTTTGTTTCTGTTGTCTCCATAGCATACACATTCTCATTCACCCTCAAGTCTTTGTGAATTGAAAAGGAGATCCAAAATGCCAGTGTATTTAATATTTCTCAGTCATGGTACACTGTTGAGAAATGGTGTTTTTAATAACAATCTCATCATTTAGGTCTTACACACTACATAAATAAAGTGAGGAAAGTTACGAGTTATTGTATAGACAGTTCTTAATAAAGAACCTCCCAGTTGACTTTGAGGATAGGGTTTTTCTCTTACTCATCCTGTATCACTAGCATATGAATCAATGCCTGAGACCATCCTAGTAGAGACTCAATAAATGCTTATGAATGGACAAATTAAGAGATCAATCCTTTTCAGGATGCACAAACATAGGTGCTATCAATGTAGTTATATTTTAGTTAATCTAAAGTTATAGATATCTTGGTGGAAAATTTCATTTACCTGGTAGAATTAAAAATTTTAATTTTCCAATGTCAGTTACTGAAAGGTAAACAAAAGTTATAAAAGCATGTAACATGTAATTTAAAAATACTTCTTAAAAAATAAATTCTTTTGTTTCCCTAAGAGATGTTGATTGCCAATTTAAAATTCTTCTAGTGCTACCATAATCAAAACTCAAAAAAGCAGACTTAAGTTTTTAACATATACTAACATGTGCTCTTAAATACTCATTTAAAAGAGACCTTGTAAACTTGAGGTATTTTACAAAATGGCATTTTATAATGGCAAAAAACTGAACATATCTCCTAAAATTCAGAGAGCTTTTTAATTTAAAGGTTTATAACAATGACTGCGACAATAACTCACTCCAAATTCAAGCTTTTTGCTTATAGGTTTTAATAGTTTGCTAAAAATATAGTTTGTATGATATGGTAAGATTACTTATGAGCCTTAATCACTGTAATAGTTTACCATCAGAAGATATTACTAACTGGAAATAAACTATATTATCAACATGATCAGCCTTTTTGTATGTGAAATTATAGGTAGATAATTAAGACTTGGAAAACAAAACTTCATGCTGATTGAAGACTCTCATTTTGAGCATAAGCTTAGATCAGTAAATAAATGTAGGATGAGTTCAAAATATTAGAAACCTGTTAGCCAATGATTATTCACCAATTCCTTAAAAATCAACACATATTCAATTCCATGTTTTATCTTTGGGGGGGGGGGGGTACAGGGCACTAGGGATTGAACTCAGAGGCACTTGACCACTGAGCCACATCCCCAACCCTATTTTGTATTTTATTTAGAGACAGGGTCTCACTGAGTTGCTTAGTGCCTCATTTTTGTTGGGGCTGGTTTTGAACTCTCCATCCTCCTGCCTCAGCCTCCCGAGCCACTGGAATTACAAGTGTGCACCACCACGCCTGGCCCCATGTCTTATCCTTTAATCAAATTATTTTATATATCCCAACCAGTGGGGAAAAATAAAGAATGAAGCATGAAGAATATCTAGCACATAGAGTGAATCTGCAGAAAAAGAAACACTTTTGTGCTGTTAATGGGACTGCAAATTAGTACAACCACTATGGAAATCAGTATGGAGGTCCTCAAAAGACTAGGTATGGAACCACCATATGACCCAGCTATACCACTCCTTGGTATTTATCCTAAAGAATTAAAGTCATCATACTATAGTGATGTGTGCATATTCACGTTAATAGCAGCACAATTCACAATAGCCAAACTATGGAACCAGCCTAGGTGTCTATCAATGGATGAATGGATAAAGAAAATGTGGCATATATATACGAGGGAGTTTTATTCAGCCGTAAAGAAAAATGAAATTTTGTCATTTGCAAGAAAATCAATGAAAGAGACCATCATGTTAAGCTAAATAACAAACTCAGAAGGTCAAGGGTCATATGTTTTTCTCTTATATGTGGAAGCTAGAGAGGAAAAAGGAAAAGAAAGTGGGGGGTTGGGGATCTCATGAAAATCAAAGGGAAATCATTAGAAGAAAGGGACCAGGGTGTTAGAGGTGGGGAGGAAGGACAGAAGTACTGGGGAGGGTGATATTGACCAAATTATATTGTTATATTGTGTGCATATATGAATATATAACAACCATCATTATGTGCAACTACAATGTACCAAAAATGTGGGAAAAAAGAATATCTAGCACAGATACAAAACAAATGGGTTGAGATCATAGTAAAGAACAAGATGTTTTAACATGTAATTTTTAAGGGCAGCTTGAATAACCACTGAACTTTTTAAAGAAAAATTTATTCTAGTAGCCAAGTATCCTTGCATATTAATATTTCACAATGAATTTACAACTTCCTTTTGGTATGCCTACACAACATGGAAGTATAAACACTCTAACTGTAAACATCTGTTATGAAAAAGTCTTCTTGAGAGAAGGTACTTTAACCCTTGACAGATGAATGCTTTCCTCTTTGACTCAAAACCATTATAGCATAAACACTGCAAGGGTTCAAAAGACCTGGCTGGGTTTGAATCCTGGATGTGCCCATTGCTAATTATGATGACATGAGAACAGTTATCAAATCTCTATGGGCCCACTTTATAAAATTGTGCAACGAAGATGAAAATACTTCAGAGTGTTCTGAAATATACAGAAGATAATAGACACATACAAAAAAGAGGGGACTTCTTCCAGGGGTGATCTGTTATTGGATTAGTATTCAATGGATAGATTTCAGAGCAAAGGAGAGTTGAAGAGGAATTAGTTAAGAGGAATATAGGTCCAAATAAATTATCAAGAATATATCATGAAGGAAAAAATACAGATAGAAACCATAAAAGTCAGAGTAAGAAACTTAATGAAATATGATAGGATTTCATACACATGAACTGGCGTCCCAACAGGAAAGGAGAGGAAGAATAAGTCAGAGATGACATTTGAGGAAATGGTTAAGAATTTTTCATAGAATGCTTCCATAGAATTTTCATCAGATCTGTCTATCCATAAATTTGAGATGCCTAGTGAATTATAGTAGGATTACTCAAAAGAAATGTGTACCTAGTCACATCATAGAAATATAAAGACAAAGAGAAAACCCTTATAACCAGAAGTAAAGAGAACAGATAGATTATCTTTAAATATGTAACAATATAGTAGCTGATAAAAGAAATTGACAATGGAATGATGATATATTCAAAGAGTTGAAATAAGGTGCTAAACAATTTCCCTGTACCAAGGGAAAATAATCTTCAATGATGATAGCATACTAAACACAAACACAAATTTTGTCATAACAAACTCTCACTCAATGAATTTCTAAGTGATACTTCAATCAAACAGAAGGTCAGAGACTGCTTTATCAAAGAATAAAAAACAAAATAAGATGTAATTATGTAAATAAATTTAAACAAACACTGACTATGTAAACCAATAATGTTTTCTGGGCTTTTTGAAAATAGAAAAAATAAAATGCATGATAAATATTATATAGTCATTGTATAAGTCATGAAGGAATAAAGTTAAAATGTTCTTAAGACCCTTGCATTGTTTGAGATAAGGGTGATGACAGTTGTTAATATTATACTTTGATAAGTGCCTAATACATGCTATTTTAAGGGTATGAGTAAAAAATTGATATTGTGTGTATGGGGGTAGGGGTAGTAGGGGTTGAACACAGGGGCACTCTACCACAGGCCCTTGTTAAAAAATTTTGAAACAGGGTTTCACTATGTTGCTAAGGGTCTCACTAAGTTGGTGAGGCTGGCCTCAAACTTGTGATCCTCCTGTCTCAGGTTCCTAACTTGCTGGTATTATAGCTGCCATGCTTGCCACTACCACAAAAACTGTAACACAGTGTCTAAGTTCCAAACTAAGCAGGGGAGGAAATGGAGTGATTTTTAAAAAACATAGGAGAAAGGAGCAAAATTAAAAACAGAAACAAGCAGGTCAAGCCAAGAACAAAATAAGATAGGAAATTTAAATTCAGATATATCACTACCAAGTGCCAGGAGCAGGAAGAAATGTACAAATAATAAATACAATAAAGTGTATTTAAAGGGGATGAGTCTACAGGAAAAAAGTAGAATACTGTAGGGGAACTGGATATATTATGATGGGTTTGGGACAGATTTAGTATGAAATAAGAGAGGCCTCATTAAGAAGGTGGCTTAGAGCTAACCTAAAGTCACATATCTCCAGTGACAGCTCTGCTGGGATTTTTGCAGTGACCATTATTTTTAATATATTGTATCTTTCCCATGTTTGTCACCCTTCCGTTTCCTTGAGGGCTTCCCAGAGTTCTTCCATTCTGGATTTGCCCTGAGGATGACGATAGCAGGAGTGTTACCATTTATTAAATATCTACGGTTCACCAAGCACTCTATTAAATGTTTTGCAAAAGGTCTCATGTGATTTTTCTCAACAGCTCTAGAAGGAGGACACTATTATTCCTGTCTTACAAATAAGGACATTAGGGCTTAGTTAACTTTAAGAACTTACACAGTGTTCCACAGCTAATACCTCTGCAAATCTAGGACTTTAACATGAAATCTACCTGGCCATAAGGCCTGTGAACTTTCTACTCTCAAGCTGCATCTTGTGTCGGCCACTATTGCCAAGAATAAGGAAGAGCAAATTTAGAAGGAAAAGTATCATGGAATTAGTAGATGCTGTAAGACCTGCTTAAAGACTCTCAACAAGCATTTGGCTGGATGAGGATTCACAGAAGAACTTTTACTGTCAAGGTCCAGCTAAAAATCAAAACAAAAAAACCCACAGAGAATTTGGTTTACGGACTGAAGTGAAAACCACTGCTCAGTCATTTTCAGCAGCTACACCTCCTGTCATTTATTTGGTTTTCATTCTCCTTTGCTTTGGTTTGTAATGATTCTTTGATTTTATCATCCTAAGAGTATTCAAGAAATCTTAGTTTCCCTCAATGTACAAGTTATATTGTATTTTCCTGTCTTATTTCCTTTCTCTAAAGCTGAAATGTTTTTAGATCTTGTATGTTGGGTGATTTTTCTGCTTCTTGTATCATATGTTAAGTGATTTTTCCCAAATAATAAAAATTTCAAGTCTAGTTAACAGAAAAGTTGAACTAACTTCTCTAGGCATGGTGGTTTCAAGAAATTCTTATGCAGTGCTTGTATTCTGCCAAGCCAGCCATGCTACATCCAGAGAAAGAAGACCTCTCACCATACCAGGAGTAGCCTGAAGACCTATAGTTAGACAACTACCAAACAACTAGGTTTTCCACAAACCCTCTTGGTTTGGTGGGAAGGAGTGCTGCTGTAAGAGGAAAGCATGGTCTCTAATAGTTTGAAGAGCAATAAAAATGAAGTCTATAGGTTGATATTAATTTTTCATTATTCTGCAACAAATTTAGCATCTTAAAATATCAAGTGTTTATTATCTCACAGCTTCTGCAGGTCAAGAGTCCAGGTGGCTCAGGTAGGTTGCTTAAAGTCTATAAGACTGAAATCAAGGTAGCAGTTTGGCTGCACTCTTATATAGAGGCAGTGGAGAAGAATCCACTTCCAAGATCATTCAGGTAGTTGGCAGCTATAGGGCTGAAGGACCATTTCCTTGATGGCTATTATCTTAGCCAGTGGCACTCATAAGTTCTCAGAAGCCACCTTTAATATTCGTTACACAGCCCCTTCCATCTTCAAGCCAGCAATAAAGAATCTCTCTCACATCAAAAGCCCTCCCACAATTCCAATCTCTACTTACAGGAAGTATCCTTTAAGCTGACCTTCTTTCCTTAATTTTTTTTTAAAAGGATACCACTTCCATTAACAAGAAATAGTATCTCTTCCCAGAAGTAGAAGGTAACCTTAAATGTAAATATAATAATAATAATAATAATAACGAGAGCAAAGGAAAACCTCTATTTTTATGCAAACTTTTCATCAGTCATTGTTCAAATATGAGTGAAATTTGCAATTTCTGAGGCACTACCTGGTTTTTAAATGTGTATTAGTCATTGAAAAGTAGCTAAATTTCTCCATCCACTTGATATTTGAGGAAAATTTAAAATGATCCCAAATAACAATGTTTATATGTTAAGATGACTACGTACACAAGTAAAAAGTCTGATTTTGTATACAAGAAGGATCCCTTGGTTATGTGCAGGGAACCATCTCACATGTACTGTTTTTACTAACTGGATTGACAAACAAGGTAACATTATTTCTCTTTCATTAAAAAAAGGGCTGAGGAGCTGGGGTTGTGGCTCAGCGGTAGAGTGCTCGCCTCGCACATGCGAGACCCTGGGTTTGATCCTCAGCACCACATACAAAAATAAACAAGTGAAATAAAGGTGTTGTGTTCAACTACAACTAAAAAAAATAAATATAAAAAAGGGTTGATATAATCCAAGCAACCACTACAAATATTTTAAAAGAATTTTTTTGTGTTTATTTTTTAGTTGTAGGTGGACACACAATCTTTATTTCATTTTTATGTGGTGCTGAGGATGGAACCCAGTGCTTCACGTGTGCTAAGCAAGCATGCTACAACTGAGCCACAACTCCAGCCCATAAAAAGGAATTTTAAAAAGACCATGCTGGCATTGTTAAGGAATATCACAGTAGACCTTTTTGTGATTTTGTATTTAATGAAAAGCAGTACAAACGCTGGTGATGTGTAATATAATTGTATAAACAGACAAACCCTGTTAATAGATTACAGATTAGTTTTATACTATATCTTGAAACTTGTAAAATAAAGATTCCACCTCTGGGAAAAAAAGGTAAATGGAATAAACTAAAACAATAGCATTATGAAATTCCAAGTAGGTTCAAAATGCTATGAACTTCAGAGATGTTCTCACTTAAAAAAAAAAAAAAGAAAGAAAAAAAACAGATTATGTCGATTTTTAATATTGTATGAAAACCAAAACTTGACTTTTTCAAAGGTATTATACTAGTCAGACTGAAACAACACTACACAGAATTCTTTGTTGATTACTGTTTAATTAATGATTTTTTCAAATGTATGATATGTCAAGATCATTGTACTGTCATGTGTAACTAATTAAAACAAATAAAAAAAATTAATGATTTGTTGGGATACAACCTAAAAAACACAGCCTCCCATAGTACCTGTCATACACTTAGGGAAATATTACTTTAAGTCCTAGTTAGAAATAATTTGGCAAAAAGACAATGGTATAGGGTTCCCCTAGAGGATTCTGAATGCTGTATCATAGAGTAAGTTAAGAAAAACAAACAAACAAACAAAAAATACTAAAAATCCAACTAAACCTTTAAAAAGTATGGTTAACGAAAAATTTTCCTGAATTCAGATTCATAGGCCTTGGAGGCTTCCAAAGGCACAATGGCCATATGTATACAAGTGAACCATGTGTATCTACCCCTCCATTGCTGCCATTCCTACTCTTTGAAAACAGAGGCAAGGCAATATTATTTTAGCTTGTTCAGACTGTATTCCTTCATAAATTCTTAAAAGAATTATTATAGTGTACCCAGTGAACCTGGCCAGTGTGATCACTTATGTCAGAGGGGTCAGCAGACCACAGATCAAAACCAGACTGTCACCTGTTTAGGTAAATATGATTTTACTAGAATACAGCCACACCCATTCATTTATATATTTTCTATGCTTTTTTGCTACAATAGCAGAGTTAAGTGGCTGTGACAAACAGTGTATGGGCTGCAAAGACTGAAATATTTACTCTCTACCACTTTACAGAACTAGGTTGCCTACCCCTTACTTAAGACGTTCCAAACAAGTATTGATCTCAATCTCATAATGCATTTAGAGTACAGGTTTCAGATTATGCTAAATGATTGTCTTTTCTGTCCCTTCAGTTAAGCCACAGTGAGAGTTTATTTTATTTAGAACAGGGAATTAATTATACTTGTCCAAGCCTTGTTACTGTATTACCATGATCAGCAGCAGAGTCTAGATGTCACAGCATACCCTACAACCTATGTTCCTCTTGTTCTTCTTAAACATTCTCTCATCTCAACACCAAGAGATCATCTACACAGTCAACAACTCTTTTTTGGAAATACACTTGATTTTTTAGAATAGTTTTAGATTTTCAGAAAAATTACAAAGACAACAGAGAGAGTTCCCAAATGCCCTGTATCTAGTTCCCTGATTATTAATAACTTCCATTAAACCAGTACATTTATTACAATTAATGATCCAATGTTGGTAACCAACATTAACTCAAGTCTACTCTTCATTCAGGTTTCCTTAGTTTTTACCCAAATGTCCTTTTTCTATTCCAGGATCTCATCCAGGATACCACATTACATTTAATCATCGTTGTCTTTTTAGGTATCTCTTGACTGTGATAGTTTCTCATACTTACCTTGTTTTTGATGAACTTGACAGTTCAAATCACCTCACTGGACTAATCTACAACCAATCCTTTATGAGATGTGCTATGGTTTGGGTAAGTGTTTCCCAAAGGTCCACGTGTTAAACAAACGCTTGGTTCCCAGGGTGGCAGTGTTGGGATGTAGTGGAACCTTTAGGAGGTAGGGCCTAGTGGGAGGTACTTAATCACTGGGGAAGGTATGCCCTTGAAAGACATGGTCCCTTCTTTATTCTCTTATCATGAGGTAAGCAGTTTGCTCTGCTATATGCTCCCTCCCATTACCACCCAGCATGCCCACCAGAAGCCCAAAACCATAGGTCTGCCCAATCTTGGACTGGAACCTCCAAAACTGTGAGCCAATGTAAACCTTTTCTCTTTATAAGTTAATAATCTCAGGTATTTCATTATAGTGATGGAAAGTTGGTTCAAATAAGATGCCTAATACATGGGTTCATGTTTTAGGAGCAGAGGCCATCGGTTCACTTCTTATTTCTTCCTGTGTCCTCACATATGATCAACTACTTCATGGCTGAAGAGTAAAGTAAACAAAAATCTTACATGAAAGTGCTTTTTTTGCAGAAATAACAACAATTAAAGGCACTGAAATTATAATATTTGAATATTATCTAAAATAACAATTTTCAGAAGGGCTTTTTATCCAAAATATTTAGTCGTTCTACCACTCAATTTTAGCAAAAAGAATACTTTTTTTTTTTTTTTTTTTTACCGTGACCGACCCTGATTTCATTCAAGGAACAACCTGAGAAGGAAATGCAAAGTTTATGTTGACCTTGCTTTCTTTCTTCCTTTGGGAAAAAAATGAGAACTCAATTACGTCTCCTAGAAAGACACATTTATACCACTTAACATTAAGTGCTCCAAACAAAAGGCTAATGCTGAAGTAAAAGGTGAAAAACGCATGCCAAGACTCAAGAGTTTAAAATGGTACAATGAACTGTTGTACAATTCATTGAAGGGCTGTAGGCAATTAGGGTTTCCTCAAAACATCTTTCACAGAGCCAGCTATAACAGGGAAGAAATGAGCTCTACTGCACAGCTCTATTTTATTTTGGCTGTAATTATTGATAAAAAACATTGAAAGCACCAAACAACAAAGAATTTTAAAAATGATGGACCACAGTTCTTTGCAGAGAGCACATGAAAAAGGCCATTACCATTCCACTTGTGGAAAATTCTAGTATTTCTATGGTACACAAATGCTGAATGGCTGTCCTTAATGAGATTGTAGTTTGTTACTTCCATATAACAGACTGGATCTTTGAACTTATTTTATGCTTCTGGTTTCCCACAAATACTTGGGTGATCTGTAATACAAACAATCTAAAGTACTATACATCTGCTGCTTTCATTTCTTGGACAGATAAAATGGATTTCAATATTAGCTAAAGAAATCACATTACACTAAAAATCCTATCTACAGTAATATGCTATTGGTCAAGACTAATCATCCTTGGTAAACCTTAACTTTATTAGATAAAGAGTATTGTAGTGACCAGAAAACAAAAGGTGATTGTGATCAGTTGCATCAGCAAAGGCTACTATTTCAATCACTGCTCAAGACACTCTTAGCCTTGCCATAATGTTGTTTTTCACAGATCAGAGACAAGCATGAGTGGTAACAGATGCTTACTGATTTGGATTAGTACTGGATTTGAATGTACAATGCTTAATGTTTCTCAATCTTAATAAAACATTAAATAAATCAAATTATCAAGCATAGTATATAATGCTAAAGCCATTAAAGCAAATCTGTCTTTATTGCTTTATCTAAATTCTTGGAGAGATTCCTACCCTAAACCAAGAAGTCATTGCTTAGCAAGAGAATAGTTTTGATAATATATTCCTTAATAAGTGAAATCCTGCAGGGTACAGTGGCACACACCTGTAATCCCAGAGGCTTGGGAGGTGAGGCAGGAAGATTGGGAGTTTAAAGTCAGCCTCAGCTAAACTTAGCAAGGCCCTAAGCAACTTAGTGAGATCCTGTCTCTAATATAAAAAGGGCTGGGGATGTGTGGCTTGGTGGTAAAGTACCCCTGGGTTCAATGCCTGGTACAAAAAAAAAAATGAAATCCTGTATTTATATCTTTACCTAGAATGAAACTGATCAGAGACAATGAATGTTTTAAAAGTGCCATACAAATCCTATTTGGTTCTAAAAGATTCTGTAAGTCTTCTTTATCAACTAACTGTACACTGTGACCTCTTTTTCCTGCTCAAGTTTCTCTTTGTGACTCAGTTTCTTTAGAGCATTTACAAAACGATCTCGGCCTTCTTCCTTTTCTCACCTTTAACTCCTCACATAGAACAGGCTGGTTTACTTGAGGACTCAGACATGCTACTCTCCTAAGGCATCAGGAACATCACTACAGGGACATCTTGCCCTCACTGCTTAGCCACCATCTACCCCGGCATATGATCTCTGACTACAGAGTTAAGGTATGTTTTAAAGACAGTGTGCTAATGATATCGAGATGGAGGTAGGTTGATAGACAGGAATGAAAGGGAAAACAAGAATGCATTTTAAGAGAAACATACTAATCAGAAAGGTATAATAATGCTTCCTTTTAAAAAGCTGTATGGTTGATATATTGGGGCATAACGATAAAGAAAAAAGAATGTATTACAATTCCAGTGCAAAAGAAAACTTACAATGGTAGAAGTCATAATTAATAAAAATTATTTTAAAAAGCCTGCTGGGTTCAGTGGTACATACCTATAAACTCAGTGAATCACGAGGCTAAGGTAGGAGGATCATAAGTTCAAAGCCAGCCTGAGCAACTTAGTGAGACACTGTCTCACAATAAAAAATTGTAGCTCAGGGGGCTGTGGTTATGGCTCAGCAGTAGAATGCTCACCTGGCACGTGTGAGACCCTGGGTTCAATCCTCAGCACCACATATAAAAATAAACAAGTGAAATAAAGATGTTGTGTCCAACTACAACTAAAAAATAAATATTTTTAAAAAATCGTAGCTAAATGGTGGAGTGTACCTGCATTCAATTCCAAGTACCACAGAAATAAAAGAGCCAAGTTTTGGAATTAATACAGAAAAAAATAATCCCAATGAATATACTTTCAGAAAAATATGCAAATAAAAAACTTGCAAATTGTTTAGCTGTGTGGTGCAAAAAAATTGATCAAGGAGTTAGATTGGCTTAGTGTAATCATCTGGGCTGAGAAATATTTTCAACAAAAAATTATTGGTATTGGTTTAATTCTGATTAAAATACTTTTATTTATATTTAAATAGTCAAAAGCATCCACAGGTCAAAATCTTACACTCATCAGAGGCATCAAATGATTACCCATTTACATTTCACTGTTACCATAATCTTCCAACTAGAGGAATAAGAATGATAAAATTTATTAGTACTAGGTACTATAATTAATATGAATGGTATATATTAGTATAGTATTAATTGCTATGGTTTGAATGTGTCCCTCAAAGTTCATTCATTGGAAACTTAACCCCAATGTAATAGTAGTGAGAAGTGGAGCTAAGAGGTGATTAGTTCATGTGGGCTCTGCCCTTATAAATGGGTTAATGTCCTTATTGTGGGAAAGGATTTATTAAGAGCAGGTCTGCTATAGAAGTGAATCTGGCCCTCCTGCATGCACTCTCTTGCCATGTTGATGCCTTCTGCAGGGTTATGACATAGCAAGAAGGCCCTCACTGGTTGCAGCTCCTTGATGTCATATTTCCCAGCCTTCAAAACTATGACCCCAATAAATTTGTTATAAATTACCAGTCTGTAGCATTGTTATAGTAGCACAAAAGAGACTAAGACATTCGTATTAAATACACACAACATGCCGGTTATTTTTCTAAGCCTTAAAAGTATTCACTCATTTAATTCTCATAATTCTGTAACTGGTAGGTCATACTTATTATAGGCAGTGTCTTTATCCCCATTTTACAGATGAGGACACTGAGGCACAAAGTTAAGTAACTTGGCCACAAAGCTAGTAATTGGTTCAATCAGAATTCAAATACAAAAATTCCAGATCCAAAATCATTGCCCTTCTTAATCACTGTATTATTCCTGCCTCACCTCTATATCAGACATAAATTTGAGGTCCTCCATTGAAGTTTTATCCAGCCTTTATCTTTTTTATTAGAAATAAAAACTTATCTATTGTATATATCAGTAATTTTTATAGATTTGGGCAAAATTATTAGTAAATTGTTAGTAAAACTATTAGTACTTTCAGTTTTTAAAATTAGTATATATTAAGTATTCACTTACATGATATTAAGAAAAATATTGCATAGGTATTAATTGCTATCAAATAAAAATGTGTAGAAAGCATTTTCCTGATAATTAATGGTTTTTTATTTTTTTATATTTAAAGTTCAAAATTTATTTCTTAATTGCTGAAAACAGAAATTTGATCTTACAAAGTATATTTAATAACATCTGTCCACAAAAATGGTCCCTTATCTTCACCTATTCCACATATCAGTGCATCATCCAAACTTTAATTCTCTCTCCTCTTGATTTTTCTTTTTATGTAATATTAACTAGTTTAGTCAATGTTTATTTTGAAAAACAATTTTCAAACTTATAAAAGTGAAGTTAACATTGCATATTGATTTAGTTTCCTTTCTATTGAAAGATTACACTATTAACTGGAACTAAAAACATCTTATACTTAATTGGTTAGAAGGCAATACAAAAAAAGAATATAAAAATAGTTCTATAATAATGTGGCAGTGACAATTCAACCAAGTATATTGTAGGCAAATAAACTATTAGAGGCAAGCACAAAGTCACAGTGTTATAATACCTCTGACAGTAGGGCAATAGTCAAGATATATGGGTATTCAGTTCTAGTTTTGCAACTGACTGGTTATATATTTTTGAGTTATAGTCACTCTGTGCCTGTTTGCTCATTTTTAATAGAGAGAGTTAGAACTACTCCCATTTTGCCAAGTTCAAAATTCTGACTCCAGGAAAAATCATGAGGCAATGGGTTTACTCAGGTTTTTGTATTGACCCTGTCCCTCTTTGTTTCACTGATCACCCACAGAACAACCAACTTCTCTGACCAGGGATTGGAACACGTGTGTTTTAGTTCTAAACTCATCCTATTAGTTTCAACTCTCTGGGGCTTCTTTCAAATAGGGAAAATTAAACTGGTTTCAAATCTCTTTTTGTAGGGATGAGTAACTTCACTTACCCAAAGACATAATATTAGCAATCAGAAATGAGAAGGAGAATACTCATACAAGAATAGCATTTGCAGGGTGGAGGAAATGTTTGTTCCTGATAGAAGTTACCAAAGTCCAGCCCCATTGCCAAATAGATATTATGAGCAAGGGAGAAATCTATGGTTATCATGTGAGACTGCAAGAAAGACTGAAGCCAAGAGAGAGGGTGGGGGGAGTGGCAATGAATGTTGGACATGCCTCCACCTTTCTTTTCCTTGAAATACTCACTACATTAAGGGCATGGTGGCAGTAGAATACCTGTGCCTAACAAAGGCAGCTATTCAGTAAGTTACTGATTGCTGATTTGACTTCTGGCCAATCACATTCAACTGAATCTTTGGCCAAAGGATTTATTTAATTCAGACCTAAAATAACAGATCTTAAGAAATCATTTAACCATTCTATATCATCAATTGTGCCTTCTTCCCATAATATCTAGATAGGGTAATAGAGCATGAAGGTATAGACATAGTGGTGATGGCTGCAAAACATTGTGAATGTAATTGAACATCGTGAATGTAATTGAAGCCATTTTAGACTGAAGAAAATGGCAAATTTCATCTTACATACATTTTAACACAATTTTAAAACATTTAACAGGGAAGAACAAAAAGCACACTTTGGAATGCATTTTATTTTCATGAGATGTGAGAATAGGTTTTAAAAATTATCTAGCATGTGGCTCAAATGAAATAAGTATATTCTGCTGTTGGGTTTTAAAGGGCCAACTTTTTCATTAAAAGGGCTGACCATAATGACACAAAACCTCATAAGGATCACATTATACTTTTGAAAACTTTGTTACATTTACACTTGTTATAATTCTGATAATTTTAATTCAGGTAAACTACAAATGAATGAATTTGAGGGACTGAAGCATCCAGAACAAAAAAATTATATTAAATAGAAGGAAAAGAGATTTATTATATTTCATTAAAACTAGCACTTATGCTAAGATTTGATGATGTCCTTTCCAAAATTCATGTTGAAAATTAATTCCCAATGCAACAATATTAAGAAGTGGGGCCTTTAGGAGATAATTAAGTTATAAGGGCTTCACCCTCATGAATGGGATTAGTGCTCATTAAAAAGAGTTCCAAGTCTGAAGGGAGCGTCTTATACTTCCATCCCTTCTTCCATGTATAGACACAGTGTTCCCTTTGAAGGATATAGCAATAAGGCACCATCTTAGAAGCATAATGCAGCTCTAACTTGACACCAATACTACTGGCACCTTGATCTTGGGACTCCCCGGTCTATAGAACTCTGAGAAAACTAATCCCTGTTCTTTATAAACTACCCAGTCCCAAATTGTGTTATAGAGTACAAAACAGACTAAGATAAAATCCTAAATTTCTGAGCACACAACCTTCAAAAAATGAACCAATATTCTCTGAGGCATATTTTGGGAGATGTTATCCTTGAGCCTTGTTCAGAACCTGGAGTTTACACATATCTCCGGAGCTGAATTAAACTCAGAACACATCAAATAAATAGCAACATAAGGCATAGCTACCAACTAATTATATGTTTGATTTTTAGGGGAGAAAAATATATTACAACACACAAAAGATGAGACCCTTCAAAGCAAAAGCATAAATTCGGATAAATCATTTTTATTCAAAATATGACAGAGTTTAAGGTTATTTGAATATAAAAAAAACAAAACATGGACTCTGATATGGAATGTACTCATGACACAGACTTACAGAATTTTCAAAGAACAAGATTGTGACATAGTAAAGGTAGACTAAACACATGCTACTCCTAATCCGAAGAACAAGTATTCTTAAGATGACATACTCCACCATGGTTTGGAGTAACAGTCTTTCTATTGAAAGTGAAAATATAGATTTAGTGGCAACCTAAAGAGATTATGTAGGTCTCCTGCTAATCTGAAGGCAGCAGGGTTGGTTGAATCTATGCTCAACAATCAGAACAGCATTTTGTTCACTTAGAGCAAGCACTGAATTTTTGGAACTTGATATAAAATGTAATTACACATACCCTATGTAATTTGAAATGTTCCCTCTATTTGTATTAATGAAAGTGGCAAACTATAGGATGTAAGCTACAAATGTTTCCAAACTTTCAACAGTTGTATACTAGAGGCAGGAACAAGTTTTGTTTTGTTTTTTGATGCTGAGGACTGAACCCAGGGCTTCACACAAAAGTACTCTCTACCTCTGAGCTCTTCCCTAGCCCTTGCAATTCTCCTGCTTCTGCCTACTAAGTTGCTGGTATTAGAGTCCTGTGCCACCACACCAGACTAGGGACAAATTTTCAAAAATCCCTTTCTAATGAATAGAAGATCTGCCTCTGGTGCCCAAGAAAGATATGGTGTAATGTAATATGGGAGAGTACTTGTTCCAGTGAGGAGGGGTTTACCTTTTATTCATGGGCCCATGTGACCACTTTCCTTTTGCTTAAATAGCTACAGGTAATTCAAGTACTTGAGAAGGATTAAGAGTCTCTTTTCCTGAGTGAGTTTAACTTTAATTACCTTATTTTACCTTCAAATTTAAGATAACCTCTGCAACCACAAATCTAGATTCTACCTTCTTACCAGGTTTCCCCTTGATGTGAAAACAAGCACTGTCACACTTATACACACACACCAACATCTTTCTCTCTCAAATCATCTATCATTGCTAACTAAACTTTACCTAAAAGATATAGAAAATAAGTTGTCTTTCTGAAGGAACTGAGAGTCAGATGATAAATGAGGGAGGAAGGAACTCTGCACCCAAAGCAGATTGGCAGCATTATCACAGGTGCTTGACCAAGTTAGCTCTTCTCTACCCACAGATGGCCATCTCTAATGGAACAGAGTGAAATCACTGACTATATAAAACCAAATGGAAATCATTCAAAAGCCCAATAATGTTTATGCAACTGTTAGTCAAATAATATTTAGTCCTAACTTTTCTTCAAATTACACTTTTCAATTTCTATTTTAAAATATGAAGATCTTGTGTAATATTCAAATGTGTACTGAAAATATAACTGCCTGTTTATTCTTTAGATCTGTAGAACTATACTGCCTATGTTAAGGACCTTCCAAGTAAATCAAAAGATAATTGAAAAATGTACTCAACTTCTGAGTAAGGTAAAGATAATTTTAAGTATCAGAGACAAAAAAAAAATCCTGATAAAATGACCTTACCTTAGAGAAATTAAAAACCATAGTGCATTTTCTTTCATTTACTGGTAAATGTCAGAATAGATCATAAGGGGATCAAATCACATGCCTATAGAAGGAGATGATAGGGAACTAGGAAGCAAATAAGCTTGATTTAAAAAGGCGAAATTATTACTGTGGTGACTAGAGCTAGTGTTATTTGTTAGAAATGGTAAGCATCATTCTGCTAAATCACACTAAATAAATTTGAAACTTTGTCAGTATGCAAGCTATTTTGTTTCAGGGAGCTACCATTTCTTGAGCATCCTCAAATAATGAGAATGGCTTCACATCTGTTGAACATGTAAATATACAAGTTTTTCTATTCAATCCCAAGACTGACTATAGCAACTAACACAATAAGGCAACATGGACCATGTCCACACATCTTTATGATTAGTTTCAAACCACTGCTTTATTCTTTGCTTTATGGTTTTCAGATTTACTTCTTCAATCACCTCCAATTTAATAGGTTTACCAATAATGCTTCAGTAAGCTCTATGTGTTATACAACTTTGGAAACTGGTCTTATTTCTTCATAACACTAGAGGCATTTCATTTTACTTCCAGAAAGCCATTTGAGAAAGATCAAGGCATTTAAAAAATTTGTCATATCATATCTCAGTACTTTTGAAAAGTGAAGAAGAAATTTCCCTTATTTTAAGGATAAGATGAAGGAAGTAACTTAGGAAGCACAAAGAGGGCTTCTGGCAATGTTCTAATTTCTTCATTTGAGTGCTTGTTACAGGAGTGTGTTCAGTTTGTAAGAGCTCATCAAACTACCTATGCTAATTATTTGTATGCTTTTCTGTATGCCATGTTATACTTCAATAAAAGTTCAAAAAAGTGAAACAGAAATTCAGATTCCAAAATGCCCCAGTGACTTGCCTAAGATCAGTGGTAAAGGCCATCCCCAATACAGGCCATGTGACTTCTAGATATTTCTCAGTGCTCCATATCAAATTGCCTATGTTGCTTTTACTGTTAATAAGTTTCTCCCATTCAATCTCTTATTTGTCCTTTGATCATTAATAGAATATTCTGCCTCATCATCACAATATGCCTGGAATACCATGGTTAAAAAGTCTCTCTTCAGGGGCTGGGGATGTGGCTCAAGCGGTAGCGCGCTCGCCTGGCATGCGTGCGGCCCGGGTTCGATCCTCAGCACCACATACAAACAAAGATGTTGTGTCCACCGAAAACTAGAAAATAAATATTTAAAAATTCTCTCTCTCTCTCTTAAAAAAAAGTCTCTCTTCAGGATTACTTAAATATAGATGTGATAATATACAGTCCTCTCTCTGTATCTGTGGAAGTTTGGTTCCTGCTCAAGTCCCCTATACAAAACGGTGTATTATCTGTATAGAACCTAGACACATCCTCCCATATCCTTTAAATTATCTCCAGATTACTTGTTATACTTAATGTAAATGTGATGTAAGCAGTTGTTATGCAGTATTCTTTTGAGAATGCCAAGAAAAAAGTCAATACATGTTAAGCATACATTTGATTTTTTTCCCCCAAATATTTTCAACCTGTGGTTGGTTGAATCCATAGATGTGGAATCCACAGATATGGAGGGTCAACTGTATATTTCCACAATGCCCACACCTCAGCCTAGCTAGGAAATCCAAAAGTATTTCACTGATCAGTAGCCTTCCTTTGGTAGTCTGACTACAACTCTTGTAATCACTGTGTCATATACAATTTTAACTATATCTATTATCCAAACTGCCTAAGTCAATTTTTATACTTTCTTTAAAAGTGTTAATGATTAAAAGACAGAGAAAAGAAAATTCCACATCTCTTAGATCCTCTGAAGTGATGGGGAAAGGTTAATAGAATAGCTCTGCAGAAACCAGATTTGATTACATGAATATTTCACACCTTCTACCTACCTTTCCAGTCTCACCTCTCAACACCACCTAGACAGAAAGCACATTCAGCTATACCAATCATCATTAACTTCAAATATTAGGTTTTTGTCATGCTCAATGCCTTTGTGCAAATTTTATACAAACTGTTTCCTTGGCCTAGAACATCCTTCCCCTTATCCAATCTCTCTCCGTTAATGCTTCAATATTTTGCTGATGTATCTAAGAATTGCTTTTCATTCCCCTCAGACCAGGTTAAGGTCTTCCTTCCTCCTTGATGCTCACAAAACACAGGACTGCAATATACTAGTAAAAATAACAATAAATCAAAAATCATAATATTCACTGCTAAAATATTACAGTAGGTTATGAAATATGAAAAATTACTCAGAAAGTGGATCATTCCATTAATTCTCACTCTTGAACTAAGTTAAGTTCCCTTTTTGTATTCTGTCATAGCACCTCTATGGCTTTCCTCTAAAGAACACAACATTGAATTTTAAATAATTGTATAATTATTTAACTTCTATCCCCCTCTCTGAATTGCACATTCCAAGACAGAAAGGGAAGTGCCTATATTATTCCCACTTGCATTACCAGGGTCCAGAAGAACTTGGAAGAGAGCAACTGCTGAATAAATTCTCGTGAATGAATGTTTAAAAACAAACTCCATGCCATTTTGGTTCATTACCTCAAAAATGATATTCTGACTAAGCATGCCAAATCTGCTTTGCATATGCAACTTATGTTTACAGACATTGTGAAATGATCATAACAACAATCATAAAACTAAGAAAGTGAAATAATTAAATTACTTCTATGTTTACTTCTGCTATTAAACTGAGTTCCCAAATTGCAGGAACCATATACAACTTAGTAAGATATATGAATAAGTCAAGCTTTAGAATCAAACTTCCTCAGATTCCCAGCTTTACAACTTGAGAGCTTGATAACTCTGGGAAAATGATTTACATCTCTCTGAGCCTCAGTTTACATATATCTATAAAATAAGGATATGCTTTAGTTTGAATCTTGAATGTTCAATGTCAAGCTATAGGGTTGTTCCCTGGAGGTGCACTATTGGGAAGTCTTTAGTCCAGGGGGACCACAACCCCTTCCTCTTCCTCTCTATTGCTTCCCAGCCATAAGGAAAGTGGCCTACTCTGCCCATGTACTATTGCCTTGCTACAGGCCCAAAGCAATGGTGTCAACCAAGTATGAACTGAAATCTCCCAAATTGTGAACCAAAATAAACATTTTCTCTTTATAAGTTAATGTATTTATTATAGTGATGAAAAGCAGACTAACAAAGGAAAATACCATCTACCTCTTAGGATTGTTGTGGGGATTAAAGGAATATATGTAAAATGGTTATCATTGTGCCTGGTATTTAATAAGCACTATAAAATCCCACAACTATTAAGCCCTAATGTCTAATATAATGACTGACAACTGGTGTTCAAATATGTATTACTTTATGACACTTTTCTTCCTATTTCATAGGATTTGAAAGTATTTGAAAATTTTTAGAATATGAGATTCTAATAAAGGTCAGATATTATTTATTCTCCTCTTTAACATTATTTTTTTGAGATTTTTTAAAATGGGGCAATACCTTGAGAAAATCTAGTCAGGTCAAACCAGCAAAATAGAAAAGTTATAATAATACAATATTCAGAGTTAAATAGCATGAAAGATTCTCTATTAGAACTTGTCATTCAAGAGAAACTCTCAGTCTAAGACATCACCAAAAGGTAGAGCTTATGAAGTTTAAGTAAAATTGATTAAGCATATTTACATAAAGGTAAATTTAAGAATACATAAAGTAAGTATTAGAGAAAAAAGAATTTACTTTTCATTTGAAGAAGAAAATGATTAGACACCATCTGACAGGTCCTAATGTTGGAGAAGTTATCAACTATTAGCGATAGGTTCACTTTCTAATTAATCATGGTTCCTCTCACCTGGTGTTTAAAATTTAAGAATGACCAGCACAATATCTGTTCTGTCTTTCAGGATCACAGAGACCAAATTGCCCATTTTTTCTTGATCATTTATCCATCACTGATTAACTCCCTTCTTGGCAATTATGTCAACATATTTCTTCTCTCATACTTTTTCCTTGTCTTTTCCAAATGTCCCTGTTCTTGGGAAAATTACTCCCCCTAGTCCTAATTTCTTCCAATTTATGAGTCTAAAAGTGAATGTACCCCAAGCTGCCCATCAACAGCTAGAATGTACCTATATTAAGGAAAAGGAAAGACTTAAAGAAAAATTCGTCTTAACTGATTCTATCAGTCTCTAACCAATTTTTAAAGTGAGTTACTCTTGTTAGTTAGTGGCAAAATATTTGGTAATACCTCATGTCAAATGAGTCTATAACTTACAGAAATGTAGGACATTTTCAGGATATAGATCTTTGATGGTATCTTCTTATATCTTTTGAGTCCAGTCCCATGAAAGACCAAATCAGACTACAGTGAGCCACTGTGTGCCTGCAGCCTTCAATCTAAATTGACTGAGAGTTGCATTATTTCAAACTTCGAAGGACTACAAATGTCAATACTCTCTGTACACTCATATTGAGGTGATTATAAGCAATAACTCTGAGAATGGCTGTCATAGTAGGAGATGAGACCACAGTCCCAAGCTGTTTTAAGACTTCTCCTTAGGACAAATAAGAAAACCAGACATCAAAAATCAGAATAAGAGTGTTGCCTACCTCAAGGCAAAAAATTATAAATTTAAGGCTAAAATAAGGGCAGAACACAGAGACCAGTAAGAGTAATTTTCAGGCTAAGAAACTGCGTCTAAATGTGGCTTGTCTCTTATGGGGCTTACTAAAAGAAAATAAATAAATAAAATCCTACATGTTTCTGAGGGAACGATATGGTCACGGAAAACCTAAGAGTGGCCTGCAGTAGTCAGCAACCATTTAAAATAATTCATGGCCCTAAAGTCTCATCAATAGGATACTGGCTGTGAAGCTGTGCAGTACCCAAGAAAATTAAAAGTATGTCCCACCCCCAGTGTTTCAGATGAGGCTATGGAGAAGAAAGGATAATGAAGAATCTCCTGAGGACAATTGGGGGCTTGTTTCTTGGCAAAGGAAATCCTGCCTGTATTCCTCAGACCATTTTGATAGCCATTTTTTTTTTTTGGCAGTAGGGATTGAACCCAGGGCCACTTGACCACTGAGAGACATTCCAAAGCCCTTTTTATTTTGAGATAGGGTCTCCCTAAATTGTGGAGGCCAGTCTCAAACTTGTAACCTATCTGCCACAGCCTCCCAAGTTGTTGGGATAACAGGCTTGTACAACCTTGCCCAGCTGCTGTGATCCTGAGGTCTGCTTCAGTAACCACACCTACTGTGCCTTTGGCAATTCAGTATCACTGGCCCCTGCCACCTTGGGCTCCAATTGCCCCCACTGTGTTTAGGTGTCCCAATCAGTGGCAGCAGTTTCTACTGTAATTTCCGACTGAACAGAGAGCTCTTCAAGGATGATGGATGGCACTCCCCTCACTAATTCACTTCCCAGGTAGAGGAAATTTCCCTAAGAGAACAGAAACAGGGAATGCCAGATAGGTGATCCCAGAAGCCAGGGCAAGGCCTTGCTTTTCCTGACCTGTAGGATTTGATAACTGCTATATTTTCCATTTTTCCCTTTTTTTTTGGGGGGGGGGGAACTTTTATTACAGTTATGCTATCTTTTTTCTTCCTATGTAATAATGGAGGAAGGGGCAGCTAGTGGGACAACAGATCACCAGAAGCCACACCTAGGCCTAACACAGGACTATCCATCACCAAGAAATTGAGGACTTAAAAGACTGGACACAGGGGATGGGGCTGTAGCTCAGTGGTAGAACGCCTGCCTCACACGTGTGAGGCACGGGGTTAGATCCTCAGCACCACATAAAACCACTTACAACTAAAAAAATATTTAAAAAGACTGGACACAATAGCTGCATAAGTCTTTGGAGATGTTTCCATTATATGGGAAGCTGACTAAATACAGCACCAGACAGATAAAAGGGTGTACGGTAGCAAAGATTAACTGTTCACCCAATATTCATTCTCCCTTTCTTTCTTGCTAATAGAAGCCCAATGCTGTTGGGCTCTAATATGCTCAAGTAAAAATACATCCCCCCACCCCCAATACATTTCCCAGCTTTGTAGTAGATAAGTTAGTCCTCACATGGTATAGTATGGCGAATAAGATAAAGGCAGACTTCATAGGATGTAGTTTATAGGAAATTATTTTAAAGGATTCTTACCCACCTGGCAGGTACAATTTTGTTCCTCAATGTTTTCCAAAATGTCTGGAACACAAATGGGGATGACCAGAGCCTTGGAGGTATTTTGTAACCATGAGCACAGGATAAGGACAGCTGGGAAGGCTCAAAGGTGCCCAGGTCTCTAATGATATCTTGGAGGTAACCTACCAGCTTAAATTTAGAATTCTCATTTTGTGAGAAAAATTAACTCAGGTTTATTTAGGCTGCTATTATTTGGGTTTTCTGTTTCATGTAGCAAAATTCAATCCTTAACTGATACATATAGAATCCTGTAACTCAGTGAGTCCAATTTATTTCAAATATGCCTTAGACAAAATAAAATCTCTAAAAAGCTCTACCAGGTTTACTTAGTCAGACTGCCACATGTTTGGTTTTTTATAGGTTGCCCCACATCATTTTCAGGCATGGTTAATTGATCAGGGAATATGTCCCCCCAAAATTCTCAACTCCACCTGTCAATGGCTACAATTGATAGTGACCTGACATCCAACATAGAACTCATTTTCCATTTGTATCAACTTCAATTTCTCTAGAACTCTAGAATTCTAAGACAAACATGGAGAAAATGTGTCAAATAAAACTTTCTAAACATATTAAGTAAGTAGCTCAGATCTAATTAGATAATCTAATTCTACAACTTTGGACCAGTTGCATTTTCTCAAAAAACCTGTTTCTTCACCTATGAGATGGAAAAAAAAATAAGAAAACTGACTTATTTTCTAAATTGATGTGAAGATCATATACAAAATGAGTGTAAAAAACTTTGAACCTTAAATTACTATGAACACATAAATTATTAATAAATTTACCATGCATAATTTATTCTTCACAACTAGCATAATTTGCTACCCTTTAGGAATGCTCAACATCTTTTTAGGTCTTAAATTCATTTCAAGAAAATGGCTATGTTATCCTATATAATGGTGTAGAGTATTCTATTAAGAGTTCTTTATTTTGATTTTATAACAAAGAAATAGTGGACTGGGTTGAAGGGAGCACAAAAAGATCAAGAGTATATTCCAATGGTCTTCACTGCTTTAGTTTCATTGAGCAGAAATAACACTAGCAAATATTTGATTGCCTACCAAAAACAGCAATCTGACACTATTATAATAGAGAACCACATAAGAATTCCCAACCTCAAGGAAAGTAGTGAAACAATCCATGATAAAAATACAATTGAAGTTTCAGTGCTTAGAGAAGTTTTATAATATTAAAAATGCACTCAACATCTCATTATCAGTGTGCTTCAAAACAGATGCTAGTACACATATTTCCAGCTGAAGTTCATTAGCATTTTTTCTTCTCTTTTTTATTTATGTTTTGGTTATGGGGAGGGAACCCAGATCATCATGCATGCAAGGCAAGCACTCTATCACTGAGCTACACCCTCAGCCCCCAGTAACATGTGCCAAAGGTTACTTCGATTTCCTTTTTAACACTTTGGAACCACTTGGAAAGTCCAGAAATGTAACCTAAGAAGGAAACAGCACCAATGTAGAACAAGTTACAAAGACATTTTTAAGGTTAAGCTTGCTTAGATCACTTCTGGAATACCTTTCACACGTTATACCTAATAAATATAACACAGATCCCAACTACAGAAAATAAAAGACATATGCGCAGACAGTACATCTGATTGCTCTACATGGGCTAGTATGTGTGTAAATGCTAAAGGACCTTAGTTTAAAAGTGAACAAATAAGGACATGCAGGCAAAGTTAGGAAATTACAAGTGAAAATCTGATGAAATGAGAAAATCAAAGCTTCTTTTAAACACTTAACTACCTGCCAGAGATAAAAGCACTAGACAGATCTTGTCTAATCCATTCTCTTAGCTGATGTGAATGGAAAAGCTTTCGTAACTTTCTAAAAGCCACTCTACATGACAGATATGCTGTAGCACATCTTTGACACTGGGCTTATACACTCACAATCAAGGGGCTATGATATTAATAGTTTTCTTCCCTGCTATTACTAATTACAATAGCCACCATCTGAGGTGATTTAGAGTCATATAAACAAAACCAGAAAGTTTAAATATATTTTATATTCCCCTGTACTAATTTATGTGTATATGACTACCTAATAAACAGTGTTAGATTTTGCCAAACTGAAAGTCAGAACTTGGGAGGAAAATGTTCAATTAAAAATTGTATCAAAATGTAAAAATGAAATACTCATGATCTTCAAGATCAGCCATATGGAACAGAAATCGGGGAAAATTTTTCATCATAGGTATACCCCTAAGTTCTCATAGGTTTCCAGCCTGGCTTCTTACTAGGAGTCATTTTTCTTTCTTCTAGGCTAGCTGGGTGCCCCTCCCCCACTACACAGGAACACACATTTGTACAAATGTCAAATTCCTAACCACTCAAATATTTAATACTTCTAAAGTCTTTATTGGACACCTAAACAAATAAAATGGGGTATTATTATATCTTTACATTTCCAAGATAAATGCACTTAAATATTCTGGACATGTCTTAGAAAAGCATAGAAATGTTAAAACTTAACATATCAAGTTGAGGAATCACCTTAGATTCAAAAGGGACAGTAGGCAAAACAGTGTGTGTGGGTAGAGGGGAGCAATTGAAATCAGGGCTATTTTACTCTTTTCAGTAAATTATAAGACTTTACCTTTATTTTATTTGATTATTTTTATGTGGTGCCAGGGATCCAACTCAGTGCCTCACACATGCTAGGCAAGTGCTTTACCACTGATCCACAACTCTGGCCCTAGTAAATGATAAATCTTTTTTTTTATTGGTTGTTCAAAACATTACAAAGCTCTTGATATATCATATTTCATACATTAGATTCAAGTGGGTTATGAACTCCCATTTTTACCCCAAATACAGATTGCAGAATCACATCGGTTACACATCCACATTTTTACATAATGCCATATTAGTAACTGTTGTATTCTGCTACCTTTCCTATCCTCTACTATCCCCCTCCCCTCCCCTTCCATCTTCTCTCTCTACCCCATCTACTGTAATTCATTTCTCTCCTTGTTTATTTTCCCATTCCCCTCACAACCTCTTATATTATAATTTTGTATACCAATGAGGGTCTCCTTCCATTTCCATGCAATTTCGCTTTTCTCTCCCTTTCCCTCCCACCTCATGTCTCTGTTTAATGTTAATCATTTCCTCCTGCTCTTCCTCCCTGCTCTGTTCTTAGTTGCTCTCATTATATCAAAGAAGTCATTTGGCATTTGTTTTTTAGGGATTGGCTAGCTTCACTTAACATAATCTGCTCTAATGCCATCCATTTCCCTGCAAATTCCATGATTTTGTCATTTTTAGTGCTGCATAATACTCCATTGCGTATAAATGCCACATTTTTTTTGTATCCATTCATCTATTGAAGGGCATCTGGGTTGGTTCCACAGTCTAGCTATTGTGAATTGTGCTGCTATGAACATCGATGTGGCAGTATCCCTGTAGTACGCTCTTTTAAGGTCTTCAGGGAATAGTCCGAGAAGGGCAAGAGCTGGGTCAAATGGTGGTTCCATTCCCAGCTTTCCCAAGAATCTCCATACTGCTTTCCAAATTGGCCGTACCAATTTGCAGTCCCACCAGCAATGTACAAGAGTACCCTTTTCCCCACATCCTCGCCAGCACTTGTTGTTGTTTGACTTCAGAATGGCTGCCAATCTTACTGGAGTGAGATGGTATCTTAGGGTGGTTTTGATTTGCATTTCTCTGACTGCTAGAGATGGTGAGCATTTTTTCATGTACTTGTTGATTGATTGTATGTCATCCTCTGAGAAGTGTCTGTTCAGGTCCTTGGCCCATTTGTTGATTGGGTTATTTGTTATCTTATTGTCTAATTTTTTGAGTTCTTTGTATACTCTGGATATTAGGGCTCTATCTGAGGTGTGAGGAGTAAAAATTTGTTCCCATGATGTAGGCTCCCTATTTATCTCTCTTATTGTTTCTCTTGCTGAGAAAAAAACTTTTTAGTTTAAGTAAGTCCCATTTGTTGATTCTTGTTATTAACTCTTGTGCTATGGGTGCCCTATTAAGGAATTTGGAGCCCGACCCCACAATATGTAGATTGGAGCCAACTTTTTCTTCTATCAGACGCAGAGTCTCTGATTTGATATCAAGCTCCTTGATCCATTTTGAGTTAACTTTTGTGTATGTTACTGAATGATCAATGGGTTACAGAAGACATAAAGGAGGAAATCAAAAAATTCTTAGAGATAAATGAAAATACAGACACAACATATCGGAATCTATGGGACACAATGAAAGCAGTTTTAAGCGGGAAATTCATCGCCTGGAGGTCATTCCTCAAAAAAAGAAAAAAACCAACAAATAAATGAGCTCACACTTCATCTCAAAGCCCAAGAAAAGGAAGAGCAAAACAACAGCAAATGTATCAAAAGGCAAGAAATAATTAAAATCAGAGCAGAAATCAACGAAATTGAAACAAAAGAAACTATTGAAAAAATTAACAAAACTAAAAGTTGGTTCTTCGAAAAAATAAATAAGATCAACAGACCCTTAGCCATGCTAATGAAGAGAAGAAGAGATAGAACTCAAATTACTAACATACGGGATGAAAAAGGCAATATCACAACAGATGCTACAGAAATACAGAAGACAATTAGAAATTATTTTGAAAACCTATATTCCAATAAAATAGAAGATAGTGAAGACATCAATAAATTTCTTAAGTCATATGATTTGCCCAGACTGAGTCAGGAGGATACACACAATTTGAACAGACCAATATCAATGGATGAAATAGAAGAAGCAATCAAAAGACTACCAACCAAGAAAAGCCCAGGACCGGATGGGTATACAGCAGAGTTTTACAAAACCTTTAAAGAGGAATTAATACCAATACTTTTCAAGTTATTTCAGGAAATAGAAAAAGAGGGAGCTCTTCCAAATTCATTCTATGAGGCCAACATCACCCTGATTCCAAAACCAGACAAAGACACCTCAAAGAAAGAAAACTACAGACCAATATCTCTAATGAACCTAGATGCAAAAATCCTCAGTAAAATTCTGGCGAATCGGATACAAAAACACATCAAAAAAATTGTGCACCATGATCAAGTAGGATTCATCCCTGGGATGCAAGGATGGTTCAATATATGGAAATCAATAAATGTTATTCACCACATCAATAGACTTAAAGATAAGAACCATCTGATCATCTCGATAGACACAGAAAAAGCATTCGACAAAGTACAGCATCCCTTTATGTTCAAAACATTAGAAAAACTAGGGATAACAGGAACTTACCTCAACATTGTAAAAGCTATCTATCCTAAGCCTCAGGCTAGCATCATTCTGAATGGAGAAAAATTGAAGGCATTCCCTCTAAAATCTGGAACAAGACAGGGATGCCCTCTATCACCACTTCTATTCAATATAGTTCTCGAAACACTGGCCAGAGCAATTAGACAGACAAAAGAAATTAAAGGCATAAAAATAGGAAAAGAAGAACTTAAATTATCACTATTTGCAGGTGATATGATTCTATACCTAGAAGACCCAAAAGGGTCTACAAAAAAACTACTAGAACTAATAAATGAATTCAGCAAAGTGGCAGGATATAAAATCAACATGCATAAATCAAAGGCATTTCTGTATATCAGCGACAAAACTTCTGAAACGAAAATGAGGAAAAACACTCCATTTACAACATCCTCAAAAAAAATAAAATACTTGGGAATCAACCTAACAAAAGAGGTGAAAGATTTATACAATGAAAACTACAGAAACTCTAAAGAGAGAAGTAGAAGAAGATCTTAGAAGATGGAAAAATATACCCTGTTCATGGATAGGCAGAACTAACATCATCAAAATGGCGATATTACCAAAAGTTCTCTATAGATTTAATGCAATGCCAATCAAAATCCCAACGGCATTTCTTGTAGAAATAGATAAAGCAATCATGAAATTCATATGGAAAAATAAAAGACCCAGAATAGCAAAAGCAATTCTAAGCAGGAAGTGTGAATCAGGTGGTATAGCGATACCAGATTTCAAACTATATTACAGAGCAATAGTAACAAAAACAGCATGGTACTGGTACCAAAACAGGCGGGTGGACCAATGGTACAGAATAGAGGACACAGAGACTAATCCACAAAGTTACAACTATCTTATATTTGATAAAGGGGCTAAAAGCATGCAATGGAGGAAGGATAGCATCTTCAACAAATGGTGTTGGGAAAACTGGAAATCCTTATGCAACAAAATGAAACTGAATCCCCTCCTCTCGCCATGCACAAAAGTTAAATCATAAGTCTTTTTAACAATACCTTTTTTAAAGACTTATACAAAGCAGTGAAACCTTTCTAATTACTTTAAGCCACATCTCTGAAGGCACCAAGAATAAAATCATATCTACTGAAACCATTAATCCATCACAAATGCCACTTTTCCTCAGCTAATTCCAGGTGTGAAGAAATGTGAAACTCAAGAAAAAAAAACCCAAGGCAGTGACAACATCATCTATAGTCATATTCTTCTGAGAAATGTCAATACTTATCAAATTCACAGAATCTATCAACCTTCAATGTAATCCTTTCTGTATTTCATTTTCTCCTTTATTCTGGAATGAAAAAATAAAAGAAAGCCTGACACAAGGATCCCAATTTAGCCCTGTGTCAATAGATAATAAAAGCACCTGAAGTTTGAGACTATATATCAGCCATCGGTAGCTCCAGATATTCTGAAAAACTTGGGGATACTGATTCCAAGTACTCCACCTAAGCTTTCTAGCACGAACCCCCAACAACATAAAATTGGGAAAGGGAAAAAGGGCTTAGAATTAGGACTTTCCAGAGCAAGGAAGAAAACACCTTTAAGAGACCCTCCAGCAGAAACAAATCTTCCATGTTTGTTTGGTTATTGTTTGTTTGAATGCTAAGCCAGTGAATCACTCTGAAGTGCCTTATAATGGAAATTAATTTTAGGAAGACTAAATGGGTCTAAAAGTAAAATTTATACAGTGGTCATTTTAAGATAAAACATTTTACAGCTTAAAAACACCATTGTATAATAAAATTTTTGACTAGTAATATTTGCTTCATAGCAGCTTCTTAATATTAATCCCATATTGTCAGACACTACTTGAAGGCCATTCACAACAGTATTATACCCAATATTTCACTAACTGATCTAATACTATGGCTCAGGAAAAAGCAGTAATTGCACTAAGAGAAATCAGTGTATTACAAAAAGGTCTTACATGAAAAATACCATAGTTCAAAGGTCTGAGAAATGATCATGAATTTCCCAGTAGAAACTGTTAAAACTGATGGGAACAAATCACACTTTCAAGTTTGCCATTTCTATAGAATTTTCTTTCTTTCTTTTTCTTTGGTGGTGCTGGGGATTGAACCCAGGGCCTTGTGCATGGGAGGCAAGCACTCTACCAACTGACCTATATCCCCAGCCCTTGTAGAACTTGCTTAATTACTTCCTTATTAATAAACTACATAGTAATTGTTTATGTTTATTAAACTGCTTAATAAACTACTTTACCCACTATTATCCAAATAGAGTTCAGCTGCCCCTTAAATTTTCATTTGAGGAAGGGCATGGGTTCTACAAAGGGTTCTGTGAGAAATATCCAGTTCTTACTAGTTCTGTTCTTACCCAATTTCCTAGGTCTCTTGATCAGTATCTCTCTCTGTCTCTCTTTATCTATCTATCTATCTGTGTATTTGTGTGTGTGTGAAATTCTACTCTATGTTCTACTTTACCTAAACCCAAGAAATGGGAGTGGCCTTCATTCCCAAGATCCAGGCCTATTCAGATTGTTGAGAACTAGAAATTTAAAAATTACACTTTTGATCTGTCCCTATGAAGAACGCACTTGCTATACTGGGGGAAAAAAAAAAACTTGGCCCATAATTTGAGGGTAAAAAAATATATTCAGCTCCTTACATCCTTATTTTACCTTAAAAATCAAATTTCAGATGAATCAAAGAGATAATAAGAAATTAAAACAAAAGCAGAAAAAATGTAGGAGAAGTGTAACATGACACCCGGGAAAGGAGGGACTTTCTAAACATCAAAACAATCATAGAAATAACAAAGGAAAAGACTGATAAATTATGACTATGGAAGAAGCTCTTAATCAACCTCCATTTAACAAATTTCACAGACTGAAACCTAATGAAGGTTCACAGCATGCTGATTGCTCAGTGCTGACTGGCTACTGCGTAGTACACCTGCTCATAAGCCCTACAAATTAAGTTGTCTACTTACCAAGACTTATTTATTCCCAAATGTGTTTCTCTTTATACTAGATGTGTAGGTGTTACTGTAATTCCTAATTATATGTTACAGATATGTTACATCAATCAAATGTGAGTGCAAAAATAGAGAAACAAATTGAACAAAAAGGTGATCTTGTATAAAAAGTAAGTGACAAAACAGCAAAAGGTTTTGGGGGAGGGGAGAGTGAGGATAGACCTTAAAATACCAAAAGGATTATGCACTCAGATGACAGCTCACTATTACTCCCCTTCAAAGAAATCAAAACTTGGAACTGGAGAACATTAAGTGAAATAAGCCAGACACAGAAACACAAACACTGCAAGTCCTCACTTACATGTGGAAGCTACAAAAATAGTAGTTACCAGAGGCTGGGAAGGGTAGGGAATGTGAGAGAGGTGGAGAGAGGATGATTAATGGGGTTGATGGAAATTAATTATGCACTACAAAATAACTAAAACAAAGCATTTTAAATGTTCCCAACACAAAGAAATAATAAATATTTGAGGTAATGGTTATGCCAATTATCCTGATCTGATCATTACATGTTGTATACATGTACTGAAGTATCACATATACCCTATAAATATGTCCAATTATTATGTGTCAACTGAACATTTATAAACAAAAATTCTTAAAACACTTGTTGACATTAAATTAGAAGCTGTAAAGGCTATAACGATATTCAAGAAATATGTGCAAAATAATGTCATCCTAAAAGTAGAAGGTTAATAATAACTTAAAATACAAAATATAGGGGCTAGGATTGTGGCTCAGCGGTAAAGTGCTTGCCTCACATGTGTGAGGCACTTGGTTCAATCCTCAGCACCACATAAAAATAAATCAACAAAATAAAGGTATAAAAAACCCAAAATCCAAACTGGAAGTTATTGATACATTTTTGATGAAATGTATAAAAGGCCTATATAGCTGGGTGTGGTGGTGCATGCCAATAATCCCAGACACTCAGTAAGCTAAGGCAGGAGTACTGCAAGATCAAAGCCAGCCTCAGCAACTAAGTGAGGCTCTAAGCAACTCAGCGAGACCCTGTCTCAAAATTAAAAGGGGGGGGGGTATTGGCAATGTCGCTGAGTGGTTAAGCACCTCTGGGTTCAATCCCTGGTACTTAAAAAAAAAGGTAAGAAAGAAAAGGGTATCCCAATATCAAAGGATTGACTACATATTGCATAATTCAAAGCTTTAAGTTAAATGATGAACACACATACACAAACACACCGACTTTGGGGATACCCCTCCTTCTTTAATAGACCAGCTATGAGATCCACTCACATTAGTAAGAGGTTTTTTCCATATGATTTTTAAATTTCTTTTCATATCCAAACTCATTAGGAACACAATTGAAAAGCAAATTTGAAAAACACATGAAAGACAATGATTAAGATCTCTGATACATAAAGTTTACATAAATTAGCAAGAAAAATTCTAGGCAACTAAGAGGAAAATGGGGGTGGGAGGACAAGTGGCCAATTTATAGGAAGAACCAAAAAATTAAACATGGGGAAATTAAAACTTTCATTGGTTATCAAAAAGACAAAAAAATAATTCAATAACATTTTTTTTTTTTGCCTGTCAGGCCAATGCAATTTAAGCAATTAGCACATTCAATGTTGCCAAATGCACAATGTAATACATAGAGATACCATTTGTTGCTAAAATATTTTTGTGGAACTTTTCTGAAAAATCAATATGGCAACCCTATGTCAAGAGGTTTACAAAAACCATTTGACTAAGCAATTCCATTTCTGGAACTTCATTTTAAAGAAATAATCTGAAAACTGGATGAAGCTTTGTCAGGGAGAGACACCTCTCAAAGTGTTACTTGTAACATTTTAAAAATTGGGAAAACAAGTTCCATTTAATGAAAATTATTGTCAGACACTGAGGATGAAGTAGTAAACAAAATAGTCCCAGGCCTCATTGAATTTACAGCCTGTTGGGAAATCCAGACAAATTATACAAATAATTATCTAAAGTACAATAACAGGGGAATCACCAAGTAAATTATGAGACATTCAAATGATGGAATGATACACAGCCACTAGAAATTATTTATAATGAATTATTAAGGACATGAGGAAATATTTATATCAAATGAAAAGCTATCAAACTACAAAAGGCTATAAAAATACCTTGAAAACCTAAGGGGTGGGGAAGACTTCTGGAATGATAGAGTGAGGACCTTACCTGATGCTAGGTATGACCAGCAAGGTCTATTGCATTTTAACTTGGGGCTGCTTCTATCCCCCCACCAAAATTCTGCAGCTTATAGCTGTGTGGACAGTGCCATGGGAGGGAACTGACCTGATTTAGGCCTTCAAGGGGCATGCATGTGCAGGGACATTGTGGAAAACAATAGTAATCATTAGCAAATAATCAAACATTATGGCTCCTTAAGCCTGAAATATTGGTTGAAGGAAATAAGACATCAGACAAAATCTGCAAAATGAGACAGCCGCAGGAGCTTAAAGTTCTAAAATGTTTTAGGAGTTCTATGTACATGCTCAGGGAGGGCAGCATGCATGTTCAAAAGAGACTGGATAGGGTCCCAGTTAGCTACTGGCTCCTAGTTGGCTGTACACAAAGCAGAAAGTGGATATCAAGGCAGACTTTTCAATTGCCTGAACTATGAATGTGTGGATGCCCCCAATCCACAGACAGATTCTCCTTAGTAAAAGATGGAAGGCTTATTGACTCAAAGTGTTTAAGAAAAAGTGGTTGATCAGCGACTAACCACAAAGTAATGCTGACCTAGGGGAAACCTATAGGAAGCCAAGCTTAAAAATAAAGACAAGAATTTAAACAAAAAAACTAAACAAAAAAACCTAGCAAAGACTTCAGTGTCCACATACTGCAGGAAAGACAGACTGCATCATTAGTCCAGGCAAATCACTAAAACAAATTTGTTCAGCATTTGCTTTAAGTGGAATTCCTAATGGTGTATGGGAGTTACCTAGTTTGTATATAGTATAATGATTTTCCCTTTAGATTTTGTTTCCAAGCAGCAATAGAGAATCTCTAAAGTGGTATACCCTACCCACTTACACTACACAGAACAGTGTATATATCAGGACCACTAAGAGAAAGGTAGACCGAGTATGTAGAAGGTATGAAAATACCTGTCTAGAAGCTCAGCAACTTAGCACTACAAACATACCCAACTTACTCTTTTTTTATTGGTTGCTCAAAACATTACAATGATCTTGACATATCATATATCATACATTTGATTCAAATGGGGAATGAATTCTTATTTTTACCACGTGTACAGATTGTAGGATCACATTGGTTACACAGCCACATTTATACATACTGCCTTACTAGTGTCTGTTGTATTCTGCTGCCTTTCCTATCCCCTTTCTATCCCCCCTCCCCTCCCCTCCCGTCCCATCATCTCTCTCTACCCCATCTACTGTAACTCATTTAACTTACTCTTTGTACATTAATTTGAGCAGCCCTGAAAGCCAAGTATTTTACCATTGAGGAAACAAAGAAAGATCTATTCTTTCCCTGCATGAGATGCATTGAGGATAAGGAATAAATATGAATCAAGGAAAAAGGAGGATCCCAACTTTTCTACCAGCAGGACTTTATTATTTTATTGGAAACAACATCTTCCAAGAAAGACTACAACTTAAAATAAAAATTTCATTTATTTAACAATCTTACTAAACTCTAGATATTATACAAGTGCTGAAGATATAAAAACTCTGGTTTCATCTTTTGAAAAGCTCATATTCTAACGGTAGAAGCAGAGTTCAAGAAATAAAAGTTCATGGCCAGGTGCTGTGGCACATGCCTGTAATCCCAGCTGCTTGCGAGGCTGAGGCCGGAGGATCCTGAGTTCAAAGCAAGCCTCAACAATGACGAGGCACCAAGCAATTCAGTGAGACACTGCCTCTAAATAAAATACAAAATGGTGTTGGGGATGTGGCTCAGTGGTTGAGTGTCCCTGAGTTCAATCACTGGTACCCACCCCCAAAAAAGAAAGCAAATAGAAGTCCGCCAGGTATGGTAGCACACACCTGTAGTCCCAGCGCCTCAGGAAGCTGAAGCAGGAGGATCAAAAGTTCAAGTCCAGCAACAGGAATTTAGCAAGAACCTATCTCAGAATAAAAAATAAAAAGGGCTAGGGATATGGCTCGGTGGTTAAGCACCCCTAGGTTCAATGCCTAGTACAGAGAGAGGTGGGGAAATCCAAGGAAAAGGAAGGGGTTTTGTTTAAATATAGCCAACAGAAGACAGCATTTATCTAACTCCCTCTAAAAATCATGAAAGTGAAGAATTAGATATAAATCAACAAGATCAAGAGAATAACAGGCATTATGACACTGAAGGAGAGATATCCACAAAATCTAAAATGAAAAGCACTTAGAAGCCAGGTGCAGTGGCACATGCCTCTAATCTCAACAGATTGGGAGGCTGAGGCAGAAGGATCAAAAGTTCAAGTCCAGCCTCAGCAATTTAGCAAGATCCTCAGCAATTAAGTGAGCCCCCATCTCAAAATAAAAAGAGTTGGGTATATGGCTCAGTGGTAAAGCACCCTTGGGTTCTATTCCCCATGGAAGAAAGATGGAAGAAAGAAGGAGGAGGAGGAGGAGGAAGAGATGATAACCTATTTGGTTGTATCCTTCTTCTTTCTGCCAAGTACCTGCAGCAAGGGAATCTAAACAGAAGCAAGTAAGTTAGTTAATTCCTGAGGGCTCCGGAAAAGCAGAAGGTAAAAGCTCAGGAATTGCAGCTTCTGGGCATATTCAAAGGAAACAGGAATATCTTTAAAGGTTGGGGCGTGGTGACAGTCCTTTAAAATAGAAGTAAGACTCTCATATTCTTTCTCCCCAACCAGAGCATCTGGCAACTGCCACTTCTCTACATAGCAGAGGACTTGTTACTCTCTGGAGATGATGAATCAAATAGTCCCTGAATTCAGGAACACCAGCCATAACTAAGAACAGAAATGGGATGCCTTGCTGAAAACAAGAAGTAAGTAAAAGTCTGTGCAGCCAATGATGAAAGATCCAGACCTTTCCAGGTTCTGGATATTAGTATTAGATGTGAATATATTACCCTCAAGCCCCTTCCCACAAGAATTTTGAGGATTCTATTTAGAAAAACTGACTAGCTTAAGAAAAAAAGAACTGATAGAAGGTCCCACATAAATGCCCAGGTTTTCATAACAAAGTGGGGCCCATCATTCAACAAGAACCATTTCCAATCACCTTTTCCTTACTAGAAATAAACATCTAAAGATTCATCAGGAATGGCTCTAACATGAAAGAGACCAAAACTAACAAATGGGGGGATAGAAAATCAGAGAAGCAGCTAATACAAGGAAAAGAAAATGTCAAAATAATAATTCCATTCCCTTCTCTTTGACTTTGACAACACTCAAGACCAAAATCATGAAGTTACAGAAAAGGAATAGGGAACAACAAAACTCTTAGGAGCCAAGCGTGGTGGCACATGCCTGTAATCCCAGTGGCTAGGGAGGCTGAGACAGAAGGATCAAAGTTCAAAGCCAGCCTCAGCAAGGGTGAGGCACTAAGCAACTCAGTGAGACCCTATCTCTAAATAAAATACAAAATAATGGATGTGGGGATGTGGCTCAGTGGTTGAATGCCCTTGAGTTCAATCCCTAATACAAAAAAAATCTTAGAAATGAATTAAATATATGTGTTACTATTGTAAGTGAAACTGTCTTCTTGATTTCCTTTTAGAAAAGTCCACTGTTACTGTACAAAAAACTACTAATTTTTATGTTGATTTTGTAGCTTGCCACTTTAGAGTTTGCTTATTAGTTCCTATAATTTTGTTCTTTTTTTGTGGAGTTTATAAAGAGTTTTCTGTATGTAAGATCATGTCATTTGGGGCTGGGGATGTGGCTCAAGCAGTAGCGTGCTCGCCTGGCATGCGTGCGGCCTGGGCTCGATCCTCAGCACCACATATAAAGATGTTGTGTCCGCCAAAAACTAAATATATATATTAAAAAGTCTCTCTCTCTCTCTCTCAAAAAAAAAAAAAAAAAAGATCATGTCATCTGCAAAAAGAAAATTTTACTTCTTCCTTTGTGACCTGAATGTCTTTTATTTATTCCCTTGAGTAACTGCTCTGCTGAGATTTCCAGTACAAAATTGAATAGAAACAATGAGGGTGGGCATCATCTTATTCCTCTCCTTAAAGGAAAATTTTTCACGTTTTCAAGGATCACTCTGATGTTAGCTTTGGGACTGTCATATATGGCCTTTATTCTATCAAGGTACATTCCTTCTATATCCATGTTGTTCAAAGTTTTTATCACAAAAGAATGCTGAATTTTGTCAAATGCTTTTTCTGCATCTATTTAGGTGATTAAACAGGTTTTGTACTTTATTCTGTTAACGTGATGCATCATCTTTATTTCTTTACATATGGTGAGCCATCTTTGTATCCCATGGATAAATCCTCTTTGATCATGATATATGATCTTTCCCCTGCCCCAGCCATACTTCCAGAAATTTATTGGCAAGTAAATGAAGTATGATAATAGTTTTAAAGTGAATCCTACAGGTATTAAAGAGAAAGGGTAATATCATTCAGTTAATGAATTAAAAACATTTAAAAATTATAGAATCACTAATTTTAGAGCTCAAAAGGACTTAAGAAATGATTAGAATCAACCTCCCCATTTTCTTATTAAAACAAACTAGAGACCAGAGAGGTGAATTTACTTTATGCATGTTACACAGTCAGCTTATGAGCTTGCTAAAGAGGTAGTGACAATGAGGAAGAAACCAATTTCGGAGGAGAGTCCCTTCAGATCAAATTTGCTGTGCCACATGTGAAAGTAGTCAGAATCAAAATGGAGTCCCATATGTCTCTCTCCTTCATTTCTTTTTTTAAAATATTTTTTAGTTGTTGATAGACCTTTATTTATTTATTAATTTATATGTGGTGCTGAGAATCGAGCCTAGTGCCTCAAACACGCTAGGCAAGCACTCTACCACTGAGCCACAACCACAGCCCTCTCCTTCATTTCTGAAGGACAGCCTTTTTTAAAATATTTTTTTTTAGTTGTAGGTACATACCATACCTTTATTTTATTTATTTATATGTGGTGCTGAGGATCGAACCCGGTGCCTCACAAATGCCAGGTGAGCGCTCTATCACTGAGCCACAGTCCCAGCCCCAGGACAGCCTTTTTAAATATCGCATCCATTATAGTTTTTTTCTTTCAGCACTTTAAATATATCATACCACTTTTTCTTAGCCTGCAAGATTTCCTCTGAGAAACCCATTGATAGTCTTATGAGGTTTTTTTTTTGCTGGTGATGAGTTGCTTTTCTCTTACTGCTTTCAAAATTCTCTTTGACTTTTTTCTGAGTGTGTATAGTGCTGGGGATTGAACCCCAGGCCTCATGCATGTGAGGCAAACACTCTACCAACTGAGCTACATCCTCAGACCTCCCTTTGACTTTTGAGAATTCGATTATAATGTATTTTAGTGAAGACCTCTTTATATTTAATCTACTTGGGTATCCTTTGGAATTCATGAACACAGGTGTTCCTTTGCTTCTCCTCATATGGAATATTTTCTGTCATTGTTTTTTAAAAATGAGCTTTCTTCCCATTTTTCTCCTCCTAGAAATCCTATAATGCATATATTGGTTCATATGATGGTGTCCCATAAGTTCTGTAGGCTGTTTTCACTCTTTCTCATTTTTTTTTCTTTTTGTTCCTCTGGGTAATTTCAAATGAATCATTTTTTGAGCTCATTGATTCTTTCTTGTTCTTGAGTTTGCTAGTAAGGCTTTCTGGAATTCTTCAGTTTAGTTACTGTATTCTTTAGCTCCAGAATTTGATTCTTTTTAATGATTTTCCTCTCTCCTTACGTCACTGTGACCAAAATACCCAACAAGATCAACCTAGAAGAGGAAAAGTTTATTTTGGGCTCATGGTTTCAGAGGTTCAGTCTATACTCAGCCAACTCTGTCACTTTGGGCCCAAAGTGAGGCTTAGTATTATGGCAGAGGGTATCGCAGAAGACAATTACTCAGCTCATGGCAGCCAGGAAGCACAGAGAGATAGGAGCCAGGGACCAAGGTATAATGCTCAAGGGCAAGCCCCCAGTGACCTAATATCCTCAGCCACACCCACCTACCTATATTTACCACCCAATGAGCCCATTAAAATTAGGATGGACCAATTGAGTTACAGCTCTCATAATCTAATCATTTATCTCCTGAATTAACACAGTGGGACTAGGGATTAAACACAGGCATGTTTTAACACTGATCTACATCGCTAGTCCTTTTTATTTTTTATTTTGGGACAGGGTCTCACTAAATTGCCTGGGTTGGTCTTGAACTTGCCAAGGCTGGCCTCAAACTTGCAAACTTCTTGCCTCGGCCTCCCAAGTTTGATTTTATCTCTGTTGAACTCTTTTTGTTCACATATTGTTTTCTTGATTTTGTTTAGTTATCTATCTGTATTCTCTTCTAGTTCACTGAACTTGTTTAAAATTATTACTTTTAATTGCTCATCAGGCAGTTCATAGATATCCATTTCTTTATGATTGATTACTGGTGCTATATTTTATTCTCTTGAGCATTTGTTGTGGCACTGCAATGGTGTCTCACATCTGAAGCAGTCACTCTGGCTTTAGCAGGGAAAGCCCTTCATTAGTCAGCCTGTCCAGAAATTTGGGAAGGCCCATTTAGCAGGATCCATGGGTAGTCTTGATGATGGATTTTTCAGGTGGACTGGCTTTGCATCTTGGTACACTATGGTCAGCCTGGTACCTGTGTCTGTGGAATTGAAACTGGATCCCAGTTTCACTGAGATCTGGGGCAACTGGGCCTGTAGGGCAAGCCCATGTTCATGGGGGTCAACATGAATTTTGGGTCCATGTGGGTCAACAGGGTGCTGAGTAAGGCCTCGAGTCCTAGTTATGAAGGTCTAGCCTAATGCTAGGCTGAGCCTGGTGCCTGAGACTGTGAGGATGGACATGAAATCTTAGCTTATATGTGTTGGCCTGGAGCCTGGATTCACAGGGTGGGCATGAAGGTTAGGTATGCTGGGATAAGCCTGGAGCCTACATCATGGAAGGTGGGCCTGGGTACTATTCTATTGGAACATGGGACCACAGGGAATAGCCTGGCACCTGGGGCCACAAGGACTGTCCTAGAGACTATATTATGTCTCCATAAACTTTCAATCAAGTCAAAGGGCATAATAAAGATATTTTTATACATGGTATATTTATAGTTTTCCATTGCTATTATAATAAATTATTACAAACCTGGTAGCTTTAAACAGCACAAGTAACCCTCTTAACAGTTTTGGAAGTCAGAAGTCTAAAATCAAGGTATTGGCTATATTCTTTCTGGTGGCTTTAGGGAAGAATCTATTTCCTTGCCCTTTCTACCTTCTAGAGGCCAGCTGCATTCCTTGGCTTCTGGCTCCCTTCTTCCATCTTCAGAGTACATCAGGTTAAACTCCGGTTGGTCCCACAGTCATGTCTCCTTTTATTGAGTTTGGTGTGCCTCCCTCTTATAAGGACCCTTGTGATTAAACTGGGCCCAACAAATAGTCCACAATAAGTTCCCCATGTCAAAATATTTAATCATATCTGAAAATAATATTTTACTATGTAAGGTTACATATTCAGAGTTTCCAGGAATCAGAACATGGACATTTTGGGGAGAACCATTATTCAGACTATAGCCTCAAAATTTACTTCCCGGTAAACATTTCTACAGAAGCTATTGGAGTATATGCTCCACAAAAGCCAGAGTAAACTGATGCTAGCATAAAATTAGAACAAGATGACATCAGAACCAGAAAAAAAAAAAACATGAAAAGAACCTCAGAATTCAATTGGGTGTCTTTTTGTCATTAAGAGTTTTATGGACAGAAAAATATGAAAACATGGTAGTATTTCATCAAGTGGAGGGACCCCCAAGCAGAAAAATATGAGATAAAGACAAATCAAAGTTCAGTCAAGTATTATAAAGTTGAGGGTAGGGAGTGAAGATGACCATGAATGGAAAGGAGGTGATATATAAATTGAAGCAAAGGGTCAAGAGTACTTCCTTGTTAGAAAAACCAACACAGTAGGTATGAATAGGGCTTGATATGTCACAGTCTTACAAACCAATCTGGTCAGTATCCTTGTTCTTTATCTTAGGACATTATGTAGTCTCAACCAAGTCAGACAGTAGCCCCCCAAAATGCCTGACATATTTGTTTCCTCAGTGGATCTTTTCATCTTGAGGATATTTAGAAGTTAAATACAGAAATGAAACACAAAATTTCCTGCTAAGGGTACCTTCATAAAGGAAGAGATTACTTGCATTGTGCTTTCAGGCAAGTGAGGCCAGTAAATATGTGCATGTGAATATACTAGTGAAGGGAGAGGGCAGGAGGAGAGAGGACTAGCATCTGCTATTGCACAAAAAGAACTGTGCATTTAGAGTGCTGTAAATAGCTCTACTGGGCTAGCAACAAAGTGGGAGTAGAAGGTTGATGGCAAGAAAATAAAATACCATAAGCAGAGAGAGAAGCAATGTAACACAGAGGTTAAGCACCTTTGGAGTAATAAAATCTAGATTAGAAACTTGGCTCTGCCCTCACTAGCTAGGTAAATCTCTTAAAGCTCAGCAAAGCCTCAATTACTTCATTTATAAAATGTGAGTATAATAGAGCCTATCATAGGCATTTGTTTTGAGAATGAAATTAAAATAGTTTTAGGGTCTCCTAATGGAAAAGTCAGAAAGTAACAAAGAGGAAAATAACCCCAAATAACATTACTCCAAAGCATAATTTGTCAACCATTCTATGATTTTTTTTTTAGAGTGGTTTTCTTTTTGATCCCAAACTGAGAATCTACATTCCTCTAGAACTAATAGAACTTTCAGTGATGATGGAAATGTCCTAACTCTACACTGTCCATGATAGAGCCACTATCCATGTATAGCTACTGAGAAACTGAAATGTGGCTGATGTGACATAATCTGTATATCATAAATCACCCCTTTAAAGTATACAATTCAGTGGTTTTTAGTATACTCACAAAGTTGGGTTTCAATCAGCAAGTGCTAATTCCAGAATATTTTCATAACCCCAAAATGAAACCCATACCTCATGAGCAGTCATTCTCCATTCTCTCCTCCCCCTAATCCCTCATAACCACTAATCTCATTGCTGACTCAATAAATTTATCTATTCTGGACACTGCATGGAAGTGGAATCATGAAATGTGTGGTTTTCTGCATCTGGCTTCTTTCACTTGGCATAATGTTTTTGAAGTTAATTCATGTTAAAGAATACAGTCATTCTTCCTTCTTTTTATGGCTGAATAATATTCCACTGTGTGCAACTACCATTTTTTGGTGATCCATTCATCAAATGTAACACAGAGGTTAAGAGCATTGGGGTTATTTATATCTTTTGGCTATTATGTATAAATAATGCTGCCATGAATACTCATGTATAAGTTTTGTGCAAAGATAAGCTTCCATTTTCTTGGATATATACCTAGGAATGGAATTCTTGGATCACATGGAAAATGTAACTTTTTAAGGAATTACTAGCATTTATATTCTCACCAATAATGTACAAAAGATTCAATTTTTCTACAATCTTGCCAACACTTATTATTGTCCATCTTTTTTTTATTCTAGCCATCCTAATGCATATGAAGCAATATCTCACTGTGGTTTTGATTTGCACTTCTCTAGTGATTTGATATTATACACCTTTTCATGTGTTTGCTGGCCACTTGCAAATCTTCTTTGGAGAAACATCTGTTCAATTATTTTTTAAATTTAATATTAATTAACCTCAAATAGCTGTATCTAACTAGTGTTTCAAGGGCCGGTCAGAGTGGCTAGGCAACCAAAAGTTAAGCCCAGCCTCATGACTCACTCCAGGTGCCCCAGATGGAATCATATAAGTGATCCAACAAGGAAAGCAAAAAGGGGAATATAACATCTATAAGGAGAAGGTATTTAGCACACAGCCTGGCATTTACAAAGCTCTTAAAAATTACTATAAATGATGAAAACAACTTACGTTTATTAAGCACGTGCATGGCTCCAAGGACTGTGCTTCATTGTCACCATCTCATTATCACAACAATTAGGCAGATTCTACTGACTCCTTATCATAAATGAGGATACAGTTTTAGACAGAGCAAGTAAGCCAATTACTAGTAATTTTACTCACTAAAATTCTCCATTCCATTTTAACCTTAGAAAGTTCTTTTGTTCTTCTAGTAATTATCTCACAGATCTTAACTAGGGAAATTAAGTATTATTTAGGATTCCACCATTATGTTCAGTATCTATAGTACAATTTTGCACCCCTACTAACCTATGGTAAAGTGTCATTATGAGAGTTAGATGGTTTTGAAGTAGGAAATTTAAAAATTCAAACTTCTGACTTTGGGCATTACAAGCCAAATGTTTATCTTTTTTAATGTGTTTGGCCATTTCCTTCCTGTCTTTGAATTGGTTTAACAACTATATACTGAATATCTACTACATACCAGACACAATCTTTGGTGGTAGAGACACAGCAATTATTATGAAAGTGAAGAATCCTGACCAAATGAAGCTCAAAATATATAATAAAGAAATGCATGGTTTTAAACATACACAAGTTCCAATAAGTTTATGCCATAGACCTTGATGCAGTATCTACTTCATAATGAATCTCATCTGATACTGCAGCATAAGAATCCTTAAATGACACTCTGTGCCAACTAAGAAATTTTGAGTCTAAACATTACAGCCTTTAAAATGGCTCAAAATCCACACATTTGGCAGAACCTGTCAACAGCAGGTGCTACTCTTGAGGTAGCACCCAACTCCCAAGCACATCCAGCTGCCAAAGAAGGGAGGAAAATTATTAAAGCTTACCTTTAACTCTGTGGGGCTGTCCCAGACTCCTCTGCACAGAAGGGGAGAACAACACAGCAAGAATCACCAGAGCTTTTCTCTTGCCTAAAGTGTGGTGTGATTTCCCAAGCTTTCATCATCACCCACCCTTGACCCCTATTTCAGGTAGATAAAACAGAAATGATGAGGTTGTTCAGAAGATTCGTGTGGGTGGCTATTGTGATGACTGGGACAATAACACTGCTCTCTTTTAAAGAGAGCACATTTTATTCACCACTAAAATAAAAATTTAATTTTTCAAATACTGCATTTCCAACATTATATTGCAGAAAACAGCAAAATGCAAATTCTCCTGTAGATAGGATGCTTCTGGCAACAGACCTGAGTAACCACACTCTGAGGGCTGGCCTTTCCCTGACCCTTTCTCTTTGTATCTCGCCTCTGGGATGAGTAAGCAGGGCAAAAGCTATGAATTAAGTTGATTGGGAAAGCCTAAATGAAAGGGCTAACTCAATCATTTCCAGTCTCAAACTCTATTTTCTGTCTTACCAGCATCTCCTATCAAAGTATTCAGCCCAGATTTACTGAAAGAAATTATGGACCAAACACTCACCAATAATATAGCTCAGTGTGATTTGACCAATTTATGTTCCTAACTTAAAACATCAGTCATGTAAGGAAAAAATACAACCATGGAATCACAACTGCAAAAATAACACATTTTTTCCTTTTCTTACTACTAAAGCTATTGGAGACTCTCAAAGACCTTTCTTTCAAAAGCTATTATATTTTCTTCAGTGATGTGGGTAAAGAGGAAGATTCCATGTGCATCAAATAAGAACAATGGAAAAATTCACTTCTTGAATTTTATGTGAAACTGGCCACTAATCACCTTAACAGCTGAGACCAAGTACAAAGGAAAATCAAAGTGCAATATAACATTACAACTATGGGTAGAAACAGCCATTTTTGGTTGGATGTGGGATGGCTAACCATAATTCTCCTGGTAAATATTCTATGATTGCCCACAATATTTGGTATCTATGTGTTCAGAAACATCCTGGTGAAACACAAGTGACTATAGCACTCTACGACAAAGAAAACAAAACTCCAGATGGGATGGCACTATTTCAACAACTCAGACCACACCAAACAGCTCACATGAATTCCTAAACTTAGCACTCACAAGGTGGGCTTTCTCTTGAGGAAGTGAAAAAGGCAGTAAGAATTGAGAGAAATGAAAAATTATAATAGATGATTAAGTTAGATTATACTAGAGCACAGAAAAACTGGGGATATAACAGTGCAGAATCAGTGAGGAAAGGTCACAGAATTGTTAAACAGGCAACCACTATCCAAGCAGAAAAAGAAAGGGCAAAATAGTATATTATTTTCATACACAAGTCTCTAGTCACTGAGTTAATAATTTGATATCAGAAAAAGAATAGGGTTTGTAGAAATATTAGGGTCAGGTGAAAGGCAGACACAAGTGTGTACCTAATGATTTTAGCTGCTCCAAGTTCAGAATTACAGGCAAGAAAATAATACCAAGGCTTTATCTCAATCATGGATCAACAAGATTTTTGTTTAAAGGGCTAAATAATAAATAGTTGAGGCTTTGTGAGCCACACATTCTCTATCAAAGCTACTCAACTCTATCAACAGCATGAAAGCAGCCACAGGTAGTAGAATGATTTGGCCTATGGGCTATTATTTACTGATCCCTGATCTAGGATGCTAAGTTGGTGGTTCTCAAACTTTTTTGTGCTTCAGGATTCCCCTGGAGGGCTAATTAAAACAGAAATAGTGGAACCCCATCCCCAGAGCTTCTGACTCTATAGGGTCAGCATGGGGCTTGACATTACATATTCTAACAAGTCCTCATATGCTGCTGGATTCAGGAGGTGATCCACATTTTGAGAACCACTAATCTATACTTTACTAGCTAAAGAGGATGCTAAACATGTTAATAACTAAGTTCATATCTGATTAGTTACAAACATTTACCACTTAAGTAATTTCCAAACTTCAAAGCTCAAAAAAAGGAAACACATTATTTGGAATTCTTATTCTTCACTTTTGACTTCAGTGTAAATTTATTATTGCCCCATCAGTAAAATACACACAATTCACCCTCAACTCTCTTTATTCAACATTTTCAGCAAACATGTTTCTAAGTCCTTAGAGCTGAGAAGTATTAAGGTCTACAAATCAAAGAAGAAAATAAAATCACTTTTAAAGACAAAGGTAAATGATTCTTGCAAATTCAAATAAAATTCAACAAAGTCTATTTCTAATTAAAAATACTGCATTTCAATAAAGTGGAAATAATAATATATGTAAGGCAGTTCAAGAATTCTGTCATTTAATGCTAAGAATCCCATGAACTTTATAATAAGTCATTACTATCCTTCTTTTATAAGATGAATGAACTGAGGAAAATAAACCAAATGGTGATGTAACATGACTTTTAAAATTTTTCTTCCTTAAAATATTGATTTTTCCTAGTAAGTTTTAAATTACATTTTTCAAATCCAATTCGCACACCTTTTGTTAGGACTACATCTATGAATGTACTTTCAGAGGGGAAATACTCTATCAAAATCTTCTAGTCCATATTCATTTTTATGGGCCTAATTCTGAAGCCACCTAGGCAAGTCTAGCCAAGAAGCTCAAACTTCAATCAGATGTCAATTTAAAGCCTACCAAACCATTAGTGCAAGTGGGTCATAGATTATAGAAGTGTGATCCAGCAGTATAATAGAAATACTCAGCAATGGGAGAAATATTAAAGTAGATAATCCAAAAAGTAGAGCAGCAGGCCTAGACTGCTCCCTCTCCAGATTTCCAGGGTCTTTCTGCAATGATGATAATGAAAGTGATTTTGTTTTAATAGATATTTACATGGATCCCTTTCACATTCATAACATGGAAATGTTTTTTAAAAAACAGCACAGTCTGCAATATGTATAGTTACAAGAGGTTTTTTCCTTTCTTCCTGGCATGTTTTTTAAAATATTATATATGGTGATGATAATGTGAGACAATTACATTCTCACTGTAACCTGTGATCTGAATAGTCCAGTAACAATATTTTAAAATTTATGAAATATAATTAAAGAAAGTCTTCAACAGCTTCCTGTTTCTTTTACAAGTATCTAATGATTTTACAAATGACTAAACTAAAGAAAAATCATTTCTTAGAAAGAGAATTTCAAATTCAATGTCATATTATACTGCTAGGATAAAAACTCAGGTAAGAGCCAGGCACAGTGGTACATGCCCAATCCCAGCAGCTCAAGACACAGAGGCAAGAGGATCCTGAGTTCAAAGTCAGCCTCAGCAATGGCAAGGCACTAAGCAACTCAGTGAGACCCTGTCTCTAAATAAAATACAAAATAGGGCTGGGGATGTGGCTCAGTGGTTGAGTGCCCCTGAGTTTAATACCCAGTACCCCACCTCCCAAAATATCCAGGTAAGAAAATATAAAGCCTAAGAAGAAGACCAGTAGAAATTCTTATATAAAGTCTGACAGGGGCTGGGGTTATGGCTCAGCGGTAGAGTGCTCGCCTCGCATGTGCAAGGCCCTGGGTTCATTCCTCAGCACCACATAAAAATAAATAAAAGTTATTGTGTACAACTACAAAAAATATTTTTAAAAAATGAAAAAATAAAGTCTGACAATACTGCTTTTGAACTAATGGCTCAAAGGGAAGTCACCAAAAACTTCTAACTTAAATAAATACAATATAAATAATACTGTCCAAGGATTATCACAGGAGAAGATGCCTTCCTCTGAAGCCAACTTAAGTATTTCCCTAGAAGTGTTCTAAATAAACCACCCAATTCTAACATGATCATCCTTATACCTACAACACAGCCTGACTTAGTAGATAAAATACTTTTCTGTGGACTTAGGTACTTTGGGTTCAGTGCCCAATCATATCAGAGACTACAACTTCAAGATATTTCCATCTCATTTTGGTCACTATTAAGAAGATGTACAAATTACTGCCTAATAAAATTTGGGGAAGTTGCATAAAAGAATATTATAATATTCATAAATCCTGTACATGGCTGTTTCTTAAGTGTATATTCTGGAATTTTCCTTTTCTCAGTCCTAAAATTTCACATTATGAACAGTTAATTGCTCTGTCAAATGTCCAAAGGCAAAGTGAAAGGTTTGATACAAAATTCCCTCTTTTAACAACAAAATTATAATCTAGAACTGACCTACAAATTATGAAAATCTGTAAACCCAAAGAATACTATCTTTTCTATGTACATAAGAAGCAACAACAGATTTTTTAAGAGAAAGTGCTCTTAAATATATAAACCTCCTTAAGATTTAACTTTCCCTTCTTGCATTCCTCTTATTTTTATAAATGAAGAAAACCGTCCAAAAAGATTAAATTACCCAAGGAGAAGACTGACAGAATCACTTAAGCCTCACTTCCTCTGTAAAGATTTCTCCAATTTCCTTTTCCTACTAGGTGGTTACACTGTCTGGATTTCTCACTTAACACACTCATTCAACAACTTCTGACTGAGTATTCTATATTTTAGTTACTAAACTACATAGAGGATAGCTGTGCAAACAAGTCAGTGGTGACCCTTGCCTTATCAGCACTCAAGGTCTGGTTAGATAAGGTCTAAATTTAACTACTTGTAAATCTTCTCCTATTGACAGAGATCTCCCAGGGGTTTGTACACCAAGTGTTTGATGAATAATGTTAATGGCAATTAAATAACAACAATCCTTGAACATTTTACAAAGATCATGCTATTCAATCTTCACAATTCTGTAAGGTATGTACTATCTCATTTTACAGATAAAGAAACTAAGGCCCAGAAGGGTTAATTTGCCCAGGACCTCACAGCTAGGAATACAAAGGAATACATGTTAACACTGCTAACAATTTTACACACATGGTAAGAAAGAATGTTCATTTCACCATATTATTTGTGTAGTAGAGTCTGTGTTTAGCACTGAGAAAATGCACATTTGGAAATTGTTGAAACTTTTGTACATAACTGCCAAAAGTAATTTGAGTAGCTCAAATATTCTACAAATAAAAAATACTTATGTTTTACTTTACCATCACTTATCCATGCAAATGGCTTGTGAAGCCGTGATCATTTCTTCTACAAATAAGAAAATGGCCACACTGTGCCCAAAGGTTACCAGACCAGATCTTAGGGGACTGCCTTACAAGCCACACAGCAATGGTGATCCATATGTTCAGAAGAAATTACATACCAATGGTAAGCAGAAAGGCCGAAAATCTGTGATGTTTCCTAAAAACACAAACTAGAGTATATAAAATAGCAATAATATAATGATGATCTGCACACTATAGCAGGGCTAGGGACCTCTGTAATTGAATTAATAACACCATATCATTTTGTTTAATAAACATTAAAATCTGCATATGGTTAAATGGTAAAACTCCCATTCCAGATTTAAATATACCAAAATACTCTAAATTCAAGATTAAAGGCTTTCTACACAGATTCAACATCTGCATGGTATTTTGGCTATCAGTAAACTACAACAGAGAGAGGGGGTGAAAGAGAGAGAATAAATCATCTTTCTTACCTCTACATAATTTGAATACTTACCACAATGTTAGAAAGCAAAAAAAAAAAAGGTGCTTTAAAAGTGGGGAAGGGAAGCGGGGGAGTGCACGACAGCCCAGTAACAGAACACAAAAAGTTGAAGTAAAATAATGTGCACTTAGATACAAAAAAAAAATGGCTGAAATGCCATAAAGCAATCATTTCCTAATGTGAATGAATGTGTACAACTAAAAAAAGCCAAAGAACAAATTTAGTTAGCGGGTAGTGGAAAGAGGAATGATGAAGGAAAAGAGAGTACTACTCTCATCCAAGCTGGACAAAAACTCTTCAGGCAAGAAAAAATTAAGTTCCTTATAGTGGAAGGATTTAAGAAAATAACAATGGTTTGACAAATACCAACAACTTAAAAGTATATTTAAAATATCAAAAATGTACTTTGTCGCTTCATGAAAGGCTCCCATTTAATTGACAGTCAGCACAAGCAAGGGAATGAAAATGACCTAATTTTAGGAAAACCAAATGATTTTATCTAAAAGTCAGCCATCAGAATCTATAAAATACAATTACAGAGAAAAAGAAATCTACTTCTTTTTTGGCCCTGAATATGTTGGTTTTGAGATAGATTCACAGAGAGGTAGTGTAAAATTACCAACATCTACAGAAATGTAGCAAGAGCCTCATTTTTTGGACACATCAAGAACTGAATATTAAATGCTATATTCATTTTGATATGTACTTTAAATTGTCTCTGTTATAGCCACACCTTTTCTTGGTCCTCAGTGTGTTGAATTTTACATTATTGAGCTTCCCCATTTTGAAACTTCTGTGCTGTCTCACTATCTTGATTCTTCTGATTCTATGAGTTATACTCAGAATAGAAATCAACCCCCCCCAGTTCAGATGACCCCTGCCTGAGAACTCATTTACTTATTGTTCACTTCCACACACGAGTCCCAAATCTTCACTGACATTCCATACCTCTCACTCAAATTCCAGTCCGACATTTCTAGCAATGTCCAATTAGAAACAGCTTATACTTAATATAAAGCCAAAGTAACCATCCATATCATAGGATATTGGTAGCAAAGAGTTAGAGAAAGATATAATGATGAAAACGAAAAGATCATCAGCTATACTGTTTTTTTAAAATATTTTTTTAGTTGTAGTTGGACACAATACCTTTAATTTACTAATTTATTTATTTATGTGGTGCTGAGGATCAAACACAGTGCCTTGCACATGCTAGGCGAGTGCTCTACCATTGACCTACAACCCCAGGGCCATCTATACCATTTTTAATGAAAAGTAAATATTTCAATATAGTGATACTGGGGAATGAACCCAGAGGCACCCTACCACTGAGCTACATCCCCAGACATTTTTATTTCTTATTTTGAGACAGAGTCTCGTTAAGTTGCTGAGGCTGGCATCAAACTTGCAATCCTCCTGCCTCAGCCTCCCAAATCACTGTGATTATAAGCTTGTGCCACAGTGCCCAGCTCCCATTTTGTTTTTTAAACAAAGCACTTCCAGAAAGATATATAAGAAATTGAATAATGGTCACTTCTGGAAAAAGGAATGTAGATGGTGGGAAAATGGAAAGAGATTCTCTATTTACCTCTGTACCACTTATATTTTAAAATTGACTCTATGTATCATTATTTTCATAAGTTGCTTTATAAAAATCAGTAATAGAGTAATAAAATGTTATTAAATCTCAAAATTGAAAAATACAAATTAACTTCAAGCTACTATAGCTTTAGAAATGAAATCGTTCCAGTTTAGAAAGTCAGAGACTCTCCTTATACTGACTCAAGCTCTATAATCATAATACCATAGTGATCCCAGAATATAAAGAAAGGACAGGGTTCTACAGCATCTTGAACCTAGTAGCATAAATCCAGTCCCATATTTGGTGGTTCCAGAATTCGTATTATCAGTGCAACTAAAAAATAATGCCAAAATGTGAGAGCAGCATATCCTATTAGCTTGGTGGCTGAGGACAGGTACCTACTCTGCAGAAGTAACTTAGTACCTTGATTACGTAGACATGCGGTGCTGGTGGATGGCTGAGATGCTCAGACTCAGCAACTGTGGTTGAGTATATGGTTTTTGGAGTCAGAGAGAATAATTTCAGTATTTCTAGCACAACACATAGGATTAACTACCCTGTGGAAATCACTTGACCCCAACTGCAACAAACACCTATCTCTGAAACCCCACTATTTCTGGTTTGGCAAGCTAGGAATAATTATTATAGTCTATCTGTTGGGGCAGAAGAATAGAAGGAAAAATTTAAAGAATAAAAGGGGTAAGAAAAAGTTCCAAAAACAATTATATTTTGGACAGATGGCCAAGATTCCCTATTTCCTCTGCTACAGGATACACAGATTTATCAGTCAGTTTGGTGACAAATGCTGTTATTTCATTAAAGAGAAAGACAAAAAATAAATAAATAGGTGAAAGAGTGAAGAGTATATGGAACTTCTACTGAAGAGGTCAGAAATCTAAGTAGAAAGTGAAACAATCAAAATTTGTAGTAAATGAACTTTGGAAATGAAGATGAGTCTTATTTTAAAGAAACCCAATGTAGTATTTTCACAACCTGAAATAGCGGCAGAATTTGGTATGAAATTAATAGACTTTAGAATCACCTGGAATTTCATGTGATCTTGGGCAAATTACTCACCACCTCTTCTCCCCTTGTTCTCTGTAAAATGGGTATAATTAAATGTGACAATATATATAATATGCCTAACACTGGAAGAATAAAAATAGGCATTAAGTTATAAGACTTTTGTATTTTCAGACAATCTTATGTCAAAGTTCCTTTAAATACTGTTCATAGAACATTTACAATGTGCAAAAGTTTTGAAATGCAATAATTTAAGCATGACCTCAAAAAAAGAAGTACCCACTTTTTAAATTTATTGAGTAGAGCTAGAACTAGAGATGGAAGAATTTTCAATTGAAAGGAAAGATCCAGGAACACAACTTAAGGGACATTAGAAATATTGTTCATCAGGTGAAACTGCTGCAAATACCAGAAAAAGAATGGAGGCCAGTGAACTGCATATGTCAAGTATACAAAGCAGGTCACAGTCGTGGAAGTTAAGGGAAATATTTAGGAGGACAACTTGCAAAGGACACCTCCTAAAGCAATCTGTGAAAACTGGACATGAAGAGATGCAGAAGCAGAAAAGCAACTGAATAGCTCAGTTCCCTGCAAAAGGACCCAGGAATCAAATTCCATCATCAGGAATTAACATTGCTTCTCCACTCCCAATGAGGCCTACCATCTGTAGAAATCCATATCCTGTGTTTAACAAGCTTTTCCTCTGTAGAAGTGCAGCTGTACCTCCATGGCTTGGATTCTTTCTGGGCTCCCAGCGATTTAGCTGGTGATTGTGTTTCATTTACCTTGTTACATGGCTGTCACTGTGATCATGCAGTTCTTTCATGGAGCACTACTCCTTTCTGGAAAGTTCTCATTTCTTTCAGGCTCAAACTTGACCTTTTCCTAACATTAGAAACTAGTTTACCTACAATGTCTAGTTAAAATTTCCAGAAAAGATTCTCCAACATGATGTAACATTCCCTGGATAGTGCTAGAAATCCAAATCACTAAGCCAATCAATACATGTGAAATTCATAGAAACTAGTACAATTTATAAAGCAGAATTTTCCTCTATGCTGAATTATATACTTCACATATTATTAATCCAGTATTTACATAGAGGCTACATTTAACTCAATCCTTTACTAAATATCCTTACTGGAGTCACAAATACGGAATTTAAAGTACACAAGCAACCATTCTCTTTTAATAGAGTGTGTGTGCAAACACAATCCATACTAAATTGATAAGTTAATCTTAAATTAAGCCATTTTAGTGAGAAGCCATCATCAACTGATACTGAAGCTATCCTTGTTATGTATTGTTCCAAATATCAGACAATCACCATGTTAGCATTAGATGAGTGTCATAAATCAATGTGAACCTTAAAAGGCCCAAGAAATCAAAGACAAGTATAGGCTGAAACTAAATTCTTAAACAAGGCTCAGAAACATGAGTGCATAGAAGATAAAAATCCATGTTTTAGACCATTCACTTCAATGCCTTCCTAAAAACATTAATTATGCTTTGTAAAAACTGTAATCCTCTGAAAAAAAAACAGTCCCTAAATACTACATATACATCACCTGAGTTTTAAACCAATGACTCTCAGTCACTGTTGAACGTTTGAATCGGTCAGCTTAAAAAAATACCACTGACATGACCCACTCCCAGAGATTCTGATTTCACTGCTCCGACACAGGGCCCTGGCAATGATCTTTTTAACAGCCTCTGGTGATTCTAATATGTGGCCAGGTGAAGAACAATAACTATAAACTAATGCAGCCTTTTGGGACAATAATTGCTCCAAGGTTGATAAACATGGTTTTGCCTTTTAATGAGATTTTATTAAAACTACTCAATTCATTCCACAGCTAACAAACAACTGTTAGGTTGCAGGCAGTGTGTTAAGTAATGAAGAAAGATGTGTGAGATCTGCTCCCTGCCCTCAAGAAGCTCCTGTTTGCTAGGTAGAGAGACCCATAAATAAGTAACTGTAATTAAATATGATAAGTGCTCTTGAGGTGTAAGCAAATACAGCATGCCTCACAAACTTGCATGTCATCCTTGAGCAGGGGTCATGCTGCATCATTCCAATTTTAGTATATGTCCTACCAGAGCAGGAAAGTCAGAAGTTACAAATTACTAAATATCCTAAATACCAGGGCAAATATTCAGTCTACACAAGGTGTAAATAATGTGCATTTTGCTATTCTTTTTCACAGAAGCTGCTGTCCCAGAAAGTATGCATTTTTCTATATTTTATTTTGGATGAACCATCTTAAAATTTCCTTCATGTAATATTACAGATTGTGCACTTACCTACAAAACTATAAAATTTGCAAAAGCTACAGTAAATGATCATGACATAAAAATTAGACACTAAGCCAGATTTGCATAATACCTTTCTTTTCCAGTACTTGCTGCATGTGCAAAGAAAAAAAATTGGGGGACTATGATAAGGTACTATTATTGGAGATTTGTTTTAGTAACTTGAAAGATGCTACATGGAAAATGTTATGGAAACAACAGGCATTCAAAAGTGTTTCTGCAAGATTTCCAAAAATAAGAAACACAGGGGAAAGAATTTTTATTTTTTAAAAAAGGAAATGGCATCCTCTCAATCTTTATAATGAATCAGATTATATGGTTCCCTCAAAGACAGCTTTCATAAGCATAAAGGCCACAGCCACTAGAAAGAAAATATATTGCAAATAATGATCTTCTACTTTAAAACATCCTTAACTCAGGTTGTCCTTCTCGACTCAAGGAAAATACACACTAGGGTTTAAAATGGAACTTTCCTTTACACCATCAAGTAAAGCCTAGTACACAGTGGCTGAGTGGCTGAGTGAGTAGGTGGATGAGTAGGTAGGGGAGTGAGTGGGTGGCCAATTAGTTTTGAAAAGTGAAATCTATTTTAAAGTGCCTCAGTGAAAATTTAAACCTATTAAGACTTGGTGGTGAAAAGCAATTTGTGACACTAATTTGATATAAAAAAATCAAAATTCTATGGAATTTGGATAGAAATCAACAAAAAGGTTTTTAGTGCAAGTGAACATCTTCAAAGCATTTCTTTTTAAATCCATAATTGAACAAATTCTAAGTTAAAATGTATGCTGTCAAGGTCCCTGCTAGAAAAATCTCAAACGAATTTCAATTTCCAGATCAATATATACTGAGACAATTTACCGGAGAAACCTTCAACCTTTACACAGGGTGAGGACTGCTATCATTACATTCTTTAACACTAAGGCTATCTTGGATTCATTATTTCACAGAATGGCATTTCATAAATGGCACTGACCAAGTCTGAGTGAGATTTCACTGTTCACAGTAGTTAAGGTAGCCATAGAATACCTACTGCCTCAAAATTAGCTTGTTCTCCAGCTTTATGCAGCTGTGAAACAACAGAAGAATTGAATTCTACCGGGGGGTGTTGCCTGAAAATATTCTATCAATTCTAAGTCAGTAGAATACTGACTATATTAATGTGATGCTGACCACTTTGTAACATCCAAAGAGATCACACTGTCATCCTTCCAGACCTTAAGGAATCAGAACTACTTACCAAAATTGATTCAATGAGGCTATTCTTCATAATCCCAATATAATTAACATTTTAATCTCATATTTTCCAATTATGATGTTGCTGGTTCGTTTACATCAGCTATAACTATGACACAACAAACATCATTCACCCACACATACAGTCATTTGGGGATTTGGGGAAACAACTAATTTACCCTCACTGGGTGCTCCTAACAATAAAGAAATCAAGGAGAATTTGGACATATTTTTCTCTCTAGAACTATGCCACTTACATGTGGCTATGGAGCCCTTGAAATGTGGCTAGTCTGACTGAGGGACTGAATCTTAGATTTTATTTCATTTTAATTAAATTTAAATTTGAAAGGAAACAATTCAGTTACTGAAAAACTTTTAGGTATGTTTGAAATAACTTGGGTATGTGAATCTACTCTTGCACATGCAAATTTATGAAACCCAAACAGATCAAGTTATTTCTGATGAAAATTTAGCTTAGCATCTGAATTTGAGATGTGCTGTTAATATAAAATACACACTGGATTTCAAAGACTTAGTATGAAAGAATGTACAAACATCTCATTCATAATTTTTAATAGTTTGGATCTATTGGGTTAAATAAAAGATTTTATTAAAATTAATTGCACCTATTTATTTTTAATCATTTAATGTGGCAACTAGAAAATTTTTAATTAGCTATGTGGCTCTCATTATATATCTTCTGGACAGCGCTGCTCTGGAGCACTTCTACAACGACTTTACCAGACACATTTGGATATCCTCCTTCTAACAGACACGCTGGTCATTGAACAATAGGGGCAAGGAGTAACACGTCCTCGCAGCAACTGGGTTTGAGTAAAGTGTGTAGCAAGCTCAACCCACAATTTCACCATGTGAGGCAACACCGTAATACCTCAACATGGAAGAAAAAATGAGTTATCAGCACTCAAACAAATTGAAATTGAGTACTGCAGGCAACTTAAAAGAGAGAGAGCCAATTGCTCTAAGGTCTTGGTTTCGTTTCCCAACTGCGGACCTTAAAATAGACAATAAAGCACCGCTTCAAAAAACGAGGTAAAATATTCCAATGGTAGCTATCTAGCAAGCTCTATTAAATAAGCAAAAATTGCTGTTAAATCTTATCTCAACTTCTAAAGCCACAGAATACACGCTGAGCTAGGAAATCAACTTCAAATCGCCAGCATTTTCCCTCACAAGCAAATTAGCAGGATTTGTGCACTTGGAATATTGTTTGACAAGAATGAAAAGGAAACTATTCAAAACAGATTTAAGGAATGGACAATTAGATGAGGAACTGCAGATTTAATTCTCAATCAGCACTGTGATTAATCTGATTCCCTGCTTTTCCCTAGCGTAATTATACAACACAGATGAAAGGATGAGCATTTGGACTGTCAGTTCTATATTCTAGACCAGCCCAGTGACTCAAAGCAGACGGCTCTACCACGCTAACCACCATCCCAACAACAGTGGAAGGGAGCCTCGAGCACTGATTGAACAGTTATTGCATAACGAGGCATTAAAAATTCGGGTGCCCCCAACTCTTTGCACATTCGTCTACACCCGGTGAGGAATTTGCTGAAACTGGACGTACCCCGTCTTAAATGACCCCCTCCAATCAGGGCATGGGGTGAACACAAAGGCATCTGTCTAATATCCTGCACAATAGACACACACCCCACAATTAAAAACCCTGGAGGCTCTTTCTCTCTCTCTCAACACAGTAAACGAAATGCAAGCTGCTCTTTTCGTAAATGGTCTATGGTACACGCAAGGTAACAATAACCCCAACTGTTCCTAGGAAGCAACTATAAAATCGGTTCTGCCACGTCCCTGTGCAACCGTCAGATAAAATGCAGGCAGCCAGCCCCACGCCTTATGGGGGGCCGACCTCGGCTCGTTGGCCTCAACCGATCCCTGAGAACCCCCCAGGCCCCCTCCTAGCAGGAGATCCAGGTACCCGTCTATAAATACTCCAGGGTGAGGAGGACGAGAAAGGCAGAGGGGAGGGAGAGAGGGCAGGGGGCAGGCCCGGAGCGGGTGCGGGAGCTCCCGGGCATCACTGAAATGCATTTTTCCACACTCCCGCTCCCTCGCTTGGAGACTCACTTGCCGATCACCTCGCACAGCTCGTACACATCCTCGAACAGCACGTCGTCGTCGGCCATGGTCCGGAGAGGACAGCGGCCGCAGCGTGGAGGGCTCCGAAAACGGGGATGGGGGCGCCCAAGAGCTCAGTGCCCGGCCCCGGGCTCGCCTCCTCCCTTCAGGACCCGCGAGCCCTCGGTGCTGAGGACGCTTGAGTGGGGCCGCGAGGCCCGGAGACTGCAGCGCCTTCCTCTGCGGGCGACCGCCCCGGCGCGGGCGGCGGGGCCGGGGCGTGGGAGCGAGGGCGGCCCGGGCCCTGCGCCGCCCGCCCGCCCGCTGCTCCTCGCGCTGCTCGGGCCGCGCTGCCCGGCGTGCGGACCCTCGGGGACCGCGCGGCGCCGCGCTCTCTGCTCGTCAGCCCGCGCGGGCCGCGAGGCCGCGACCGCTCCCTCTGCCCGAGGCCGGCTCCGGAGCGGCGCGGGGCAGCTTGGGCTACAGGGGGGGCCGCGGCAGGACCATGGAGGGAGGATCACCACAGAGGGAGGTGGCGGCGGCGGATCGGCGCTGGGGACCAGGAGGCGGCGGCAGAGACGCTCCCTCCTCTTTCTCCTCCTCCCGCCGCCGCCGCCGCCCGCCCGGGAGTGGGAGGGGGATTCGCTGGACGAAAGCTCAGTGCGGGCGGGAGCCGAAGCCGCTGTCTTCAGCTCCTCCCCTCAGCCTCAGCAGCCGACCGGCTCGCGAGGCCTCGCGCATACGCGCCCTCCTCCCACTTCGATCCGCGCGCTGCCAGATCCACAGGCCCCGCCCATTCCAGCCCGTCAGGAGGCGGTGGCCCAGGGAAAGGGGGAATCGGGCCAAGCTGCGCATGCGTGCAACGCCGGCCACGTCACGGTGAACCGGCGGGCGCCGGGAATCTAGAGGGCGCAGGGGGTTGGCAAGTGGGGCGCGCGGGCTGTAGCTGCTGAGGCAGGGCTGGTCTGGGTCGTCGCCTCCACGCCCAGCAGCGACCTAGGGGCTGGGAACGCGGGGTCCACGGACGCACGTTCTTTGGCGAGATGCTCGCAACTGCGGACGCTCTCCACCTTTTTTTTTGCAATCGCAGGAAGCTTTTCTCAATTTTTGCTGGGAAAAAAGGCAAGGAAAGGATGCTAATGAATGGGAAAGCAAGAAAAGAGGTGGGGAGAGGTTGTCACTCATGACCGGTGCTTGGCAGTGGATGCTTTCAGTGCCACACTGTCATTCCAATGAAGATGAGGGCTGGGGGTGGAGGACCGTCCAAGAAAAAGACCAAACAAAAACTGTCTAGGAAGGCGTGCAATAACAAACAGTAACCTAGAGAGACAGCTTCTCCCGCTTCTGCCCCAAACTCAGCAAACATCTATGCAGCGCCTCCCTCACTAGAGACAACCTGGAGAGAAGAAAGTAAGGTAGTGACACAAGGAGACTTTAAGCCCTGTTGTATATTGTCCCCAAACACCCAACACTTATTCTGTTCTCTACTCCCTAAGAATGTTAGATTTGTCAGGGTAAAAATGCAACTAGAGGGAGTAGATGCACAGGGTCAGGCAGGGTGTAAGGTTGTGGGTGTTGCCGCTGTGCTAGGTTGCATTCAATATGAAGATTTTTCTTCAACTGAGCATGTGCAGAATGAGCCAACGCCAACGGACAGGTATATGCCTCAGTTGAAGACCAATAAAAAAGTCTTTGTTCCTCGGCAGAGCCAAAGTGCCCAATTAGTTCATAAGTCAGCTTCCAGAAATCATCTGGTAAAATTCTCAGTGCGATAATATTTTTTAACTAGTATTTACCAAAGTGGATGAGGCATGGGGGAGACTCAGAGCCTATTTCTTCTTCAGAAATGTTCCCTGCAAAACCCTTGTCACTCCCTCAAGAGGCTGAGAGATTTGGTAAGGATTTGGGCATTAAAACTTTTTTAAAAATGCAAATCAGAGGAAAATATAATTGCACAAGATTTTTCTCCTATTCCAAAAGCCTGTGCATTCTCTAGAGAAGGGAGCTGTGTTCGGAACCTGAGAAACACCACCTCCTGTGAGGGTCCAACCATTCAAATCATTTACCCCAAGGTGGCATGTCCACCATACACCTAATGAATAAGGCATCACTCCCTTCTGCCCTGAAGTGCCCAGTGATCCTCACAAGCCACCATGTTAGCTTCATTTCCTTTCCCCAGCCCAAGCCTAAGCTATGTTAAGGGTTGTCTTTTTCATTTTGAGCTTTGTCTTTCACAGGGACCTATGCTCAGAGTTAGAAAAGGAAAATTACAAAGTAAAGCAGAAAAAAAGTGGAGACAAAAAACAAAAAAGGCAACTGCAAAGATAGGTATGCACTCTGCTAATAGTATCACAGCTGGTTTAGATCTGGACAGAGTCTCACGGGGTCAGCTTTTCCAACTCCCTCATTTACAGATAGGGAGGATGTATTGTTCTCTCTTCCAAGAGCCATCCCACCCCTCTACTATTGGCTAACTCTATTGGCTAGCTCCAGGGTTGACTGTGGGTGTGTAAACATCTTCACTGGAGAGGTATTCCCTGATTCATTAAACTAATAAATGCAGTCTCCTTGCCACAGTAATTGGCCTAACTTAATCAGGTCTTGGCATTCCCTCCTTGTGAATGCCTCCAGTCAAGGTCTTCTGATCAGCACAAAGGTCAGGACTTGCTCCCCTAATCTGATCTTAGATCTTTCAGCTCCTAGTGTGGTATTTAGTCATACAGAAGGTTCTCTGCAATACACATCCCTCAGAACTTGTACCAAAGATAAAGGCTAGTGAAAGTGCCTGTTTCTAGGGCTGAAATAACCAAACCTTTTAAATGAAGTTAATTCTTTTCTAGATTTCTTCCCTAAATCCAATATTCTTCCCCAAGTATAATTGGTCAGGTGTCAACAATTTAGTTCTGTTTAAGTTTCCACAAAGGAAGCATTAAAGTACTTTTTTGCAATAATTTGTGTTTAGATGTTAATAGTGGAATAATCACCTAATAGTAGTTTCAATGGTGATATCTTTTCCATGTAGCAAGGAATCTGGAGATGGAGGTTATTGACATTGGATCACCTACTCAACAGTGTCCTCAGTGACCTAAAGTTTGTCCTTTCTACTTTGCCATCCTTGATTTGTGTTATGGTTTGGATCTGGAGTGTCCCCAAAAGCTCATGTGTTGTGAGCATGGTCCCCAATAAGGCAAGTTTCAGAATTGCAGCTTTTAGGCAATGATTAGAGTTCTGACCTCATCAGTAGATTAATCCATTTGCTGATACGGATATGCTGATATTAATTCATATGCTGAAATCCATTTGCTGATATTTTACCTGAACGGACTACTAGGAGGTGGAAAAGTAGGTCCTGGGTGACATGGCCTCTGTCTATATCTTGTCCCTGGTCCCTTCCCCTCCCCTTTCTCTTTGTTTCTCACTCTTCCTACTTCTTGGATTCCCTCTCCCATGCCATTATGCCATGAGGTTCTGCCTCACATCAGGCCCAAAGCAATGGAGTTGACTGACTGTGAACTGAGACCTCTAAGATTGTGAGCCAAAGTTGTTTTTGTCAGGTATTTTGGTCACAGTGATGAAAAGCTGACTAACACAATATGTCAGCATCTCCTCAGGCTTGTTGCCTCATTGTTACAAGATGGCTGCTGCAATTTCAAACATCAAAGGCAGGAAACAGGAAGGCAATAAGGGGCAGGTGAGTCCTTTTTGTTCCCTCTCTCATTTCCTATTACAGAATGATTATATATATATATATATATATATATATATATTTGATGTTTGCTGCCTCCTCTTTGGAGGTGGTCAAGAGAAAAGTAGGTGGGGAAAGGACTTCAGCAGCCAATCAGCAGTATTTCTAATGTGGAAAAATTACTAAGGAAGCAATTCTATATCTTCATCCTACAGTAAATATAGTACACCTCTATGTGTAACTGATAGGCCTTAAAGTTTTTGGAAACATTTAGAAATCCACAAAGAAGGAGTTAGTGCTACACAAATTTGATTCTCAGATGTCAGTTAGCGCAAATCTTCAATGACTTTGAGATATTGGGCTTCCTTATGATTGCATTAGACATTCTCAGGTTGCCAGACTCCCATGAATTTCAGCATGACACAAATACAGCAGGGGAAAACACTCAAGAGAAATATTAGCATAAGAGCCACACAGAAGTCAGCCTAGCACAGGGGTAATTTAGGCAATTTAGAGTTCAGCCTCTCTCTATAGTATGATTGTTTAAACATATAAATTATTACTGAATTAATGAATAAAATTAAGAAGGATACTATTCTCAACTGGAATAAATAAAATTATTGTCTCATGGTATAAGAAGGGCATTTTAAGCTCAAATGAAATACACTATCCATCTCTCCAGAAAGTTCCATACATTGCACGTATACTCTAATGCCGGGTTGCAAATTCCATATTTTATATTTATTCAATGAATATCTATACTAGTCTCTGGAGCTACAGCTGCAAGTAAGGCAGTCATGGTCCCTGCCTGCGTTAAGTTTCCTTTGAAAAGAAAACAAGGATCTGGCAAGTAATACAATGAAGATTGATGGTCACTAAGGTTTGCAAAGTTTGGGGGAGCAGATAGGGAGAGGATCTATGGGTCAGGGGACGCCCAACTGAAGAAATGGTAAAATCAAGACTAAAAAAAGTATAGAAGTTATCCAGGTGAAAGGAGTGAGGGACAGTCAATTCCAGGTAGAACAGCATTTGTGACCTCTTGGAGGTGACCAAGAATATACCCCTTTGGAAGATGAACGTGATGTTTTGGAGACCTAGATCATAACCAAATCCTAGAGTATAGAGAAAGAGGCCAGGGTATAGAAAGAAGTAGGCAAGAGCCAGATAGTAAAAGATGTCAAATGTCATGTTAAAGAGTTCTCCCACTGAAAGACTTTCAATTTCAATGGCACTTCAGTCTTATGTGTTAGACTGGGTCCTCACAACCCCAGGCATGAATAGAATTTTATTTTTAAGTAATTCTTTCCTTGCGCTTGGTGCACACTGTCCTCTCTATTAAATTAAGAAATGCAGATACTCCTATAGTAAATATGAAATTCTTTTTAAAATATTTTTATTCTTTTCTCAATATCTTTATGAAATTCTTTAAATTATTTTAGCAGACACTATAGGTACTTTGTTTAAACCCCCTCTGGTCCTTGTGTGCCCCACCCCAGCCTCAGCCTATTTTGCTTCCAAAGTCCATGCCATGACTTCAGAGAACTTCCCAAAAGCTGCACGAATTGTTTCGCAACATGAAAGTGCCTGGGAGTTTCAGTCTCCCCGGTCTGGTTAGCTACTAGCCAATGACTGATAGTGCAGGAATGTGGACACCCAGCTCGGTTGACTGGGGGATGAGGGGACAATACCTTACACTCCACAGCTACCCTGCGGGTTCAGACTAAAGCTATCTTTGCAGGACTTTGAAATCATACCCTTGCTTGGCTCCCTCCTGTTTCCTTTCATAAGTCTCTCCCTAATGAGTTTCTCCCAGTGCACTTCTTTAATGAATCCTTCATCAGAATTGCCTTTGGAGGAACACAATCTAAGAAAGTGGTGTTTTTCAAAGTGACAACTGCATCAGAATCACCTGGAAGTTTATCAAAATATTAAAAATGATTTCTGGGGCCTTCCCAAAATCTTCTGAATCGGAATCTCCTGAAACATTGTCACGGGGTCTGTATTTTTATAAGTTCCTCAAGTGAGTGTTGTACAATCAAAAAATTAAGTCCTGCTGCCCTAACACTAGCTATAGAACAGAACTCTGAAAAAAAAGAAAAAGCCAGGGGTGACTTCATCACTAGGATGGACAAGCTGTAACAAATGCAAAAGAACACTCCAGGGAGCAAAGGACCTGAATGCAAGTGTGTTTTCTACACAATTTCTTCTGTTACCAATCCTATAAACTTCTGTCTAAGGATTCACTTTGCCCTTCTTCCTTTAACATCAATGAAGAAGTCACTAAAAGCTTTTGTTTTTACAGTGAAAGTAATATTGTCTTTGGAAACAGCATACTGTTAATATACACTGTAGATTAAGAATTTACCCAAAGATTTCCATTCACTGAACCACTTAGGATCACAAGTGGATCACTGGCATCCTGAAGACATGACACTGTGCTACATGCTAATGAGGACCACATTAATCAGAATTCTTCTGGTTATAAGAAACAGAAAACTCAAACCAGAATACTGAGAATGTATTGGCTCAAATAATTGAAAAGTTGAGATGTATACTAGAATCAGGTGAGGCTTGATCCAGGACTCAAGTGGTATCACTGATGGTCCACTTTCTCCTGGTCTCATCATTATGCCTTCTGTGGTATTGGTGTCATGTTTAAGTGCCACAAGATAGGCATCTGAACTCCAGGCTCTGGCCTTGAGGTAGCAAAATAGCTGTCATTGTTGCTGATTTCATCTGCATGTACATCCAGGATTAGAGAAAAAGAAGTCTTATCCAGAAGGTCCTGTCCATGTCCTAAACTTCACTCTCATTGGCCCAATACTGAGGCACATGACTACTACTCAATCAATCACTGTGGCCATGCCATGAGAATCTCTGAATAACTTTACCAATCAAAGCATGTCCTAAAGCTGGGCATGGGACTAGAAAGAGGAAAAGGCACAAAGTAAAATCATCATACTTTTAGTAGGAGAAGGGCAGAATGAATGATAGGCAGAGTCCTTGTTCCTCTAGTCACCCAAACACTAGCATTGTCTGTATGTGAACACTGTGCTTCACTCTCCAGTTTGCTAGTTGCTAATTTTTCTTTCAAAATTTTATTTGGATCCCCCCTTCTGTACCATTTCTTCAATCTCTACCCCAATCCACTCCCCCATCAGTCCATGCTTAGATGTTTCCTCACTTTACTCACTAACACCTGCTCCCAACTGCTTGTCCTGTCCTACTTACCATGAGGAGGCCCAATTTTTGTCCATGAGAGAGAATTCTCAGTATCTAAAACAGTGCCTGGTGTGTAGTAAGATGTGGAACATTCTTGCTAAAGGTCAAATGAATGCATAGCTTTATAGCACTTATAATTTCCTGGAATTCCTCTTCATTGATTTTGCTTATAGTGTTTTTCCCTCACCTCTGACACCTAATAGGTGTCTGGAGATAGTAGACACTTGATATATATTTGTTAAATAATATGACTTCAGATGGTTCCTGTTTTGTGATGATTCAACTTATGATTTTTCAACTTTATAATGGTACAAATGCATAGTGATATGCATTCAGTAGAAACTAGGCATCAAATTTTGAATGTGGATCTTCTTAAAGCCAGCAGGAAGTAATCTGATCCTCTGAGTTATGCTGGGTAACAGCAGGGATCCACAGTTCCCAGTCAGCCCCACAGTATCTAGCGAAAACAACCAGTGCTCTGTACTGTACTATGTGCCTAAACTGGGATGTGTGGAATATAAATGTATTAAATGAATTTTCAACTTTTAGATATTTCAATTTAATGATGGGTTAATATCAATGTCATCCCATGTTATGTGTGTGTGTGTGCACGTGTGCATGCTTGAGCAATACTATGGATGGAATCTAGGGCCTCACGTATGCTAGGCAAGCACTCTACCAACTGAACTACATTCCTTCCAGCCCTGAATACACTTCTTGAATTGAATTCGAGAATCATTCATATTTAGCAAGAGATTGAGGAGCCAACAGAAGCAAAGGGGTTGAGAGTTTGAAGTCTTCATAAGAAAAACAGAACAGCTGGGCACAGTCACACATGCCTGTAATCCCAGCAGCTCGGGAGGCTGAGGCAGGAGGATCATGAATTCAAAGCCAGCCTCAGCAACTTAGTGATCCCCTAAGCAATTTAGCGAGACTCTGTCTCAACATAAAAAAAATAAATAAATAAAAATAAAAAAGGGCTGGGGACATGGCTTAGTAGTTAAGCACCCCTGGATTTAATGCCCAGTACCAAACAAACAAACAAAAAACCCATAGAACAGAAGAATCAACATTTTCACAGCAAGGAAGTGGTCAATAAAATCTGGATGGAAGAGCTGTTAAAGACAGCAGGGAAGGACAAAAAGACCATTGGATTTATTTCCAGTAGTTGAAAATAGTTGTATTCGTTTTCTTTTGTGTGGAGAAACAAATTAAAATCTGACATAATGTTAAAAATTTCCCTCCTGCTTAGCTATGACAGATTTCAAAGGTAAACATGGGGAATTAAATCCCCTCCTTAATTTCTTTTGTCTGTATTTCCTGGTGCTTTCTTTCCAGGCTGCCGTTAAACTGTCATACCACATGGTCAAAACCCGTGATGAGCTGCAGTATGTTCAATGAATGACATATCGAGCCCAACCCTAGCTAAGTTGCAAAGTGTCATGTAAGTCACCCAGTCTCTATAGAAAGGAGTATAATTTACTATGCTAAGTGCACTGTGGAAAAGGTCAAGTGATTAATAAGTCACTGATATGAAATACAAGCCTATCAACACTGGGGAGTTTAATCATTTGCTTTCTGTGGGGCTTGGGTGAAGCAGATGCTTTCTGGGGGTCTTTTCTGACAGCATGGATCTGCAAAACTCTCCTGGAGGTATGTCCTTCTTGACATATTTTTTCATGAAATGATATCTTTTTGTTTTAAATGGAAGCTCTTTTCAAAAACAAAAACAAACAACAATAACAAAAAAAAAAACCACCTTTATTCTCACAGAGCATGTCAGGATCTACACTAATAAGATGTTTTCCATTTTGGTCAAGAGAAAAAATATACAGATGGTTTGTGGTAATTCCCAGGTCTGATAGGAATTCTTCAATGACATTTTGCTGTAAGTGTTCTAATCAAATATTTCCCATTCAAGCTTATTTACCCTTGTTATGGCTTTTAAATTGTCTCATAAATGGAGACAATAGCTACAAAAGTAACCTTTTTAAAGACAACTAAGGGGAAAAGATGGAGATTCTAATGATCTGTAAAGAAATAGAGAAAGGACCATTTATTGAGGGTTTACTATAAATGCCAGACATTATGCAAAAACATAACACATATTTCATCCAATCCACAGAACAACCTTATGAGATAGAGCACTTTATAGATGAGGAAACTGAGACTCAGAGAGAGGATCATACAGTTAGGAAGAGGTGACACCAATGTATGGACCAACTCTGTCAGGTCTCAAAATCTGAATGGTTATGCACCCTGCCATTGGCTTACTTGTGCTTCTCTAAGTTAATAAGTCTTGTTTTCCTTTTTTTCCCCCAGATCTTCCCTAGGCAAGGTATACAATGGATTGAATAACAGCAATAGTAGTTTCTGCTTATATAAGTTTTATTTAGTGCTAGGCACTGTGCTGTTGTTTTTCCAAGTGTTTATTTGCCCATTGAATAAAACTTTATTGACCCTTAATTACATATTTATGCACTGAAGACACAATAGTGAATTAAATCAACCTGATTCTTGCCCTCTTGAAGCTTATAGGTTAGTGAGAGAGACAGACATAAATCAAATAATCATAAAAATAAATGTATAGGGCTGGGGTTGTGGCTCAGTGGTAGAGCACTTGCCTAGCATGTGTGAGGCACTGGGTTAGATTCTCAGCACTACATATAAATAAATAAAAATAAAGGTCCATTGACAACTAAAAAATATTTTAAGAAACAAATGTATGATTATTTTAACAAGAGTGCCAAGACCATTTAATAGCAGGAAGGGACAGTCATTTCAACAAATGTGCTAGTAAAACTAGCCACATGTCAAAAATAAAGTCAGATTCTTACACCATATTCAAAATTTAACTCAAAAATGGATCAAACACTTAAATGTAAAATCTAAAAGTAGGAAATTCTTAGAAGAAAACACAGAGGAAAAGTTTTGAGACATTGGATGTAGCAATGATTTCTTGGATGACACTTAAAAGCACAAGCAAGAGATGCAAAGATAGATAAACTGAACTACATCAAAATTTAAAACTTCTGTGCATCAAAAGACTCAATCAACAGAGTAAAAAGGCAACCTACAGGATGGGAGAAAATACAAATCAGATATTTATAAGTGGTTAATATCTGGAATATATTATTTTTTCCAGTACTGACGACTGAGCCAAGAGCCTTGTGCATGCTGGGAAAGTGCTCTACCACTAAACTACATCCCTAGCCACATTCAGAATATATAAAGAACTTCTACAACTCAACAATTAACCCAAAATAACACAATTAAAAATGGGCAAAGGACTAGAATAGACATTCCTCTAATGAAGATTATAAATAGCTAAACAAGCTTATGGAAAGGTATTCAACATCACTAGTCATTAGAGAAATGAAAATCAAAACCACAATGAGATATTACCTGATACCTGTTAGGATGGCTGCTATCAAGGACATAAGGAGGGAAAGAAGGAAGGAAGAAACCAGAAAATGACAACTGTCAGGATATAGAGAAACCAGAACTCTATGCACTGTTAATAGAACATAAAATAGTGTATCTGCTATGAAAACAGTAGGGAGTGTCCTATAAAATTGCTATATGATATAACAGTACTACTTTAGAGTATATATCTAAAATAGTTAAAAGACAGATATCAAAAAGATATTGACAGACCCTCCTGTTCATAGCAGCATTATTCATAACAGCCAAAAGATAGTAGCAACTCTAAAGTTCATCAACAGATGAAAGGATGAACAAAATGTGGATTATACATTCAATGGAATAGTAAGCGCCTTAAAGAGAAAGGAAAGTCTTGACACCTGCTACAACGTGGATAAACCTTGAGGATATTTTGTTAAGTGAAATATCTCAGGCACAGAAAGGTAAATAGTGAATTATTTCTGAGGTATCCAGAGTAGCCAAACTTACAGAAACAGAAAGTAGAACCATGGTTGCCAGGGTCTGGGGGTGGGGGAATGGAGGACTTGTTTGGGTATAGAGTTTCAGTTTTGCAAGATGCAAAAAGTTCACAGTTTGGTTGTATAGCACTGGAAATATACTTAACACTACTGAACTGTACTTAAAAATGGTTAAGATGGTAAATTTTATGTTATATATATATATTTTATTGCAGTCTCAAATTTGAAGAAATACTTTAAATGTATGATTGAAATATGCAACTCCTTTACTCTTTTAAACAACCCTTTGAGCACTTTTTATTGTGCTCATTTTATAGAGTGAACTCAGATTTAGAGAGACCAGACCATTTGCCCAAGGTGACACAGTCATGGGTGGAGGTAGAATTCGAACTCATTTTCTGAGCTTAAAGTTCATGTTCTAAACTGTCACTTAACTTAGGTAACCAGATCTTCAAACAGATGAGCAAAATCAATTGTTGATATGCTTGGTTATTGCAGTATGAGAGATCACAGAGCACCAACTTTAGAGTGACATGTGGGTACCAGTAAATGTGAAGGGTGCCAATAAAGGAACTGTCTCCCATAATTATAATCAGTCCCTCTTCCACACCCCTGACAATGAGAAATGCATGTAAGTGTGGAATTGGGATAGCGGTTTAGTTTTCTTTGTTTCCATTTCAAAAGCTTCCTTTCCTTCTGCAGTGAAGGATAATACCTTATAAATCCCAACGGCGCTAGAGCCTAGAATGATTTTAGTAGAGTGGCATCCTTGAGAACCTATTGGCAGAGCATAATGACAACTGAAGGCATGCTGCCCTTAGACAAAGCCCTCGGTTGTATCTCAGAGTTCCAGTTAAATCATAGATTGCCTTAGTCTCAATAAGGTAACTGGTGGACGTGAGCTGGAGATCAGTTTCTCTGGGGGAAAAAAAGTAATGGGTTCGGGCTGGGACTGTAGTTCAGAGGCAGAGTGCTTGCCTAGTATGCCTGAGGCATTGGGTTTGGTCCTCAGCACCACATAGAAATAAACAAATAAAATAAAGGCATTCTGTCCTTCTACAATACAAAAAAATTTTTTTTTAAAAAGTGATGGGTTCCCTGACTGGGTAATCATGGAGGCTGTGTGAGTGCTCTGATCTGCTGGAGATGCTGAGGTACCTCAATTGAAAAAGTTACCATAACATTAGACGCATGTACATGCACTGGTTGAGTAGACCAAGGTTGCTGCTGTTGTAAAGGCTGTACTGTAAGCCAAAGGAGAAGTGCAGGCAGGCAGCCTGGGATGGGGCAGCAGGCAGCAAGAATGGACTTGGACATAGGTAGAAGTTCTTAAGTGGCACCAAACAAGGGTGGAACTTTGGTGAAGTGAAAGAATGTAGCCCAGCCATCCTGCCATAAGCCCCAAAATACTGGGGTCTCATGGAAAGGGGGCATAGTCTGTGATTACACAAGTAGATGATATTTCTATTCCCAGAAGGCATAACTCTCTAGAAATTCTTTAGGGCCATGAACTTGAAAATATTAAAATATCTGGAAAAAGATCCTGGGTTATTTTGGTAATGAAACTTCTCTCTCTAATGTGATGCTTTTTAATAATAAGAAAAATCTGGACAAATTGTCTCTCCCTTTAGCCTGTGAGCTACTTTCCTTATGATTACTTTTCCTGAAAGCAATATAACAAACATTAAAAAGAACACTAGAATCCACAATGATCTGGAATGAATGTTTTAAGAAAAGAGGGAATATCTTTTGAATAGATTTTTTACATTAGAAAAGCCACACATGGGCTGCAGTTGTGGCTCAGAAGTAGAGCACTGGCCTAGCATGTGTGAGGCACTGGTTTTGATCCTCAGCACCACATAAAAATAAATACAATAAAGGTATAAAAAGAATATGTTTAAAAAATGTCACACAGACTACTTTGAATAGTGGAGGCCCTCAAGTCAAACTGAAAGATTCCCATTGCCTTATGAATGGTTCAATTAAGGAAAAAAATTAGTAGTAGGCTATGTAAAAACCTATAAAAGTGAATTTAGAATTTAGAGATTTCTAAGACATGGGGGTCATTTTTGAAAACCCTGGGGCTATTGGAAGTCAGAAAATTCATCATTTAAAAGTCATTACTTGTCAACATATACATAAATAATTATACCACCTAGTACTATGATGTCTTTTACATTAGACTCTTGATGGTGAGGAATAAAGAATGCTCCTAGTCCAAAAGCTGCAATATCCTGAGTCATGAATTCCTAACCTTTGTGACCCAGAAGGTAGGACAAATGCTGAGGAGGGAGCAGGAGAGACTCCTAGTCAAGTCATAATTTATGTGTAGAACACTGAGGCAGTTTGATTGTACCTTACCAGGTATTTGTGGGAAGTCTTGCCTCCTCTGGGAATGCAGGCACTGAGGCTATTCTGGAGAAAATAGTTACAGAAGAATGATGGAAGGTATCATCTTTCTCAGAAATGAAGGGATGGAACACATTTTTGTAAGGAAAAATTGTTTTCTTTAACCAATTCCTATATAACTGGGCTTTAAAGCTAATTTTGTTTCCCACAATTCACTTTAGTGCCTGCTTAAATTAAAAATAAACCTGAACCTCAAAGTAATTTGCTAGTATTATTTCATCTTTTTCAGTTCTTACTAAGTGCCTGGCACAATGTTCAGCAAAGAAAGCATATTGGCTAACAAGACAGAGAAAGATGGCTTCATAAGGATCATGCCAAATGGGTATAGAATTATAAACTAAGATAAGTACCCTCAATGATGATATTACTGGGTATAAAATGGAAACAGACTGAGGATGGGAGTCCAGATACAGCTTCTCCCGAAGAGGCATGGACTAGACCAAGGGTTGGGTTAGAGATAAAAAGTCCAGACAGAAGAAATAGCACATACAAAGGCCCTGGGGTTGGAAAGCAAGGGTTTAGTCCATAATTGTAAAAGACACAATCCCAAACACCATAACCCCCAATGTTGAAATCCTTAAATATAAAATTCCAAAAGTCTAAAATTCTAAAAGATTAAAATCCTCAAAATATAATTCTAGAAGAAACAAGGCATAAATTCTTTAAAAGGCATTTATCTACATTTTTAAAGTGAACAACATATAAAAATCTGACAGAACACTTCATAGGCCACAATAAAAGGACATAATACCATACATACTTTTGCAAACATAAACACTCAAATAGTTTAATAACAGTTGCACTGATATAATCACTATGAACAAACCAACCATATCCACAAATAAATAGGACAAAAAGTGAAATGTTTAAATGTATATCCATGTGGTTGATAATTGTGGGCACACAGCTTTATAATTTGTCATCTGAAATATTGTGATGGATAACCTAAGTCTTTTGACAAGATTCATCAAAATTGGCAAAGAGTCCACTGCATATGCAATCACCCGAAGAAGGGATATCTTGAGAAATTTTATTTTATATTTCGGTACCAGGAATTAAATCCAGGGGTGCTTAACTACTGAGCCATGTCTCCAGCCCTTTTTATTTTATTTTTTAATTTTGGTTAGGTTGCTTAGGGCCTCGCTAAATTGCTGAGGTTGGCCTTGAACTTTTGATCCTCCTGCCCCAGCCTCCTGAGTTGCTGGATATAGGTGTATGCCACTGTGCCCAGTGAGATCTTTTTTTTAAAATATTTTTTTATTTGTAGTTGGACACAATACCTTTATTTTATTTTATTTATTTATTTTTATGTGGTGCTGAAGATCAAACCCAGCACCTTGCACATGCTAGGTGAGTGCTCTGCCACCAAGACACAACCCCAGCCCTCCCAGTGAGATCTTGATAATTTTATCTTTCACAAATGCAGATGTACAAAAAGGATATCTCTTCTTTAACTGAGGAAAATTCAACATTTTTACATACATGCATAATGCTTATGCAGAAAGTCAACATTGTGATAATGCACATTTGAGAGTTAAATTTACAAGAAAGAATGCATAAAATGAACTAGGATTCTCTAAAAGTCTTTACAAGGCTTGTACCTCCAGTATTGGAAATGATGCAAAAATGAAATACATAGCATAGAAAATCATAAAAAAGCCGACAATTTAAAATAGCAGGGGGAAAATGTAAAAAAAGAAAAAGAACTACCTTGCAATCCAAAGGTGGGGGAGGGGACACTAAAGGAGAAATTGACATATGGAAAAAAAGTGTATCACAGAGATAGATTATGGGAAATTGCACAGTGATAGTCCATAAAAGATCATTAACTATATTTTGAAGTCTTGAATCACAATGAATAGCTGCTTTTTTTCTTTTAAAGCATGGCTCTCCTTGGAGAATACATTCACATTCATTTTCTACCTGGCTCTGCTCTTTTTGATATCCTGTCATTTGATAAACACCAATGTAAGCATTCCCTATTACATTTTCTCATCTTCTATGCTATGTTTCTAGGTTGCTTTGGGTACTTGGAAATCCATTCCTCATGCACTCATATACAGACCACAAATTTGGCAAAAATAATATTGGTGATTGAAAGGTGACACCATTCCAGAAGTGTCTCCTTATCCTACCATGCACATAATTATTTTCAAACCAGTCAATAACTTTGCTGGCTTCTCCAGATGAATGTAGCTTTAATTCATTAAAAAGCTCCTGGAATTTGATCAACTGGAAGAAATGCCAATGCAGACAAATTATGCATTTTTAAACTAAAATTTTCATTATGGCTGTGCTGCGTGGCCAATCCCTCCTCCAAAATTCAGCTTTCTACCCTTTTTCTGTAGCCTTTTTCCTCCCATGGAAAGTATAGTTTAGGGGATTTTGGGCTTTCAAAATTTCAACATTGAGATTTTAACCTTTCAGTGTTTTGATTTGGGGTGGGGAGGATTTAGACTTTAGGGATTTTGATCTTTTTAGTTTCAATATTTGTTATTGTGGCATTTGTGTCTTTGGGGCTTATGATTGGCACTGGATCTATTGCAGAAGCTGAAAGGAGGCCTATGGGGGCAGAAATAGAGAGAATTGGGACTGCTGTGATGATCTAAAATGAGATTGGGGGCCTGGTAAAGATTTTGGTCTTTTTGGGAAGCCATTGATAGGTTTTAAATAGGGATTTACCATAATCAGATGTGTGTATTGAAAAGATCAGTTCAGCTTCAGTACAATGTATCAGAGGGGAGTAAGTGGATGGTGAGAAACCATTTAGATTTTGGTGTGCCAGAGGAATGAGGATTCATCATATGAGGGTGGTGTGCTGGAATGCTCCATTTGTTCCTCCATCTTTCCTCTCCACCTGCTCCATCCTGCTCTATGCCTGGGAATCCAAACAGTACAAACTACAGAAACAGCATCCTATATCTTCAGCCATCTGGTTGAGTTTGGCCAATGGGAAACTCCATAGGAGACTGAAATTTGGAGAAGAATGAGACCAGGGTATTTATTGTCCTAGTTCCTTTCCTCCTGAGTTGCCTCTGACAAGCTGTGTCCTTCAACAGAAACTCATACATAAAGATCTCAAATCTTCCTTCTGCACATTACACACATTATACACACATACACACACACACACACAATATGCACATATGCACACACATACAGGCACACTTTCTCTCTGTCTCTCTCTTATTTTTTTATTTTGCAGGTCTGGAGATTGAACCCTGGGCCTAGTTCATATTAGGTAAGCATTCTACCACTGAGCCATACACCCCCCCTTTCCAGGTTCTAGTAGGTATTCTCCTGATCCTTCCAGGCCAGCGGGTGGTGATAGTTTTGTTTTTATTGCTAAGAGTTTCTATAGTTTTTATTTGATGTGATTTCTCTGAACTCACACCTTTGTAAATAATCCCTCCTCCAATTCTTCTAATTTTAACCTGTCATATGTTTCCTATTGGTACCTTCCCTGAGATGGTGGCAAAATATGAAAGGGAGTGAACATATTATATGTGTAGGGAGGAGGTTAAATTAGCAGGATGGTTGATCACAAAAAGCACTACTTAAAGACATAAAAATGTAGTATTTTTATTATTAACAGAATAGATGCCATAAGCTTCTACTAGCTGAGAATAATAACATTTGCATTCATTGCCATTTACAGGAATTGTGATTTTTCAAAAGCAGCAAAATTCCAAAAGCAGAGGGCAACAACAATGAAGGAGAAGTTAATATTTGGGAATTTCACTTTAAAGTTTTCTTTTTCTTCTTCTAATTTTGCCTGTCTTCTCTCTGTCCACAAATCTGTTGTTGAAAACCTTAACAGGAAAGCCAGTCACATAACTCTAGGTCCACAGTATAGGCAAAGAGTTTCTCCAATTATCTTGTTTTTCTAGCATGTATTCCCTGGTAGCATCCCTGAGCTTTGCTCCTAAACCCTTTCCAATCCTGGTGAAATACAAGCAAATCTATTGAAAGGTCGCTTGTGATCTGTGCAATTCATAAATGTTTGATGTTAACCTTGCTTTTTAACTGGACTGCTCCTAAACCATACCAGAGTAGTAAAGAAAACTTCTTCAGTGTTTAAATTCCTCCTGAAGGAGATGTCTCAGTCTTCTAAGATGAACTCAATGTTACGGTCTATGCCCCTGCCTGATTTCTGTGGGGATTAAGACTAGCTTGGTATTCCACTATGAATAAAAAATGTTCATTTACTTGAAAACTCAGATCTTTCCAATATTACCTGCCATTTCCTTGAGTTAAGCTTTAGCTTTTGTAATGGTTTCTGTTGCTGCTGTAACAAATCATTGGGAGTTTAGTGTCTCAACACATCTTTTAAACAATTCTTTTATAGTTCTGGAGGTCAAAAGTTCTAAACTGAGTTGGCAAGGAGGCGTTCCTTCTGGAAGCTCTTGAGGACAATCTGTTTCCCTGTTTCCTTGCTTTTCTAGCTTCCAGAGGCCACTTGCATTCTTGATTTATGGCCTCATCCTCATCTTCAAAACAAGCAATTCAGCTTGGCATTTTCTTCTCCTTTTGTCTGTCTTTCCATAGTCACATTTCCTGTTGCCTTCTATGTCTGGGATCCTATTTCCTTTCTCTTGTAAATACTCTAGTGATTGTGATTGCACTGAGCTGCCCATTCAGATATCCAGGATTATCTCTCCATCTCAAGATCCTTAACTTCATCACATCTGCAAAGTCCCCTCTTCCATGTAAAATAACATAGTCCCAGGTTCCTTGGATTAGGATGTGGATGTCTGGGGTTGGGGGACATTACTCTGTATACTATAATTTAATTCCCATTGACATATTCCAAGAATATCTTGTCTTTCCCAATTCACCCTATTTATTCCTATTGCTTATTCTGATAAACCTCTCCACATGTCAAAATCTTCCTTTGATTCAATGGCAACTTGACAAATATTTTGAGTGTAGTGTTGGATTCAGAGATGAAATGATGAATAAGCTACTACTAATATATCCATTCCCTATGAAATGCTCTCTCTATGCTTATACTTCATGGGAAGCTCCAAAGAGGTGAGCTGGGCTTTGAGGTTAAACTAATGGAACTATGTAAAGAACACAAATATCATCTTCAAGTTCTTGCCACCCTAATAACTTCTCACCCTTTCTTTGGCGGGGGGAGTGGATACTGAGGATTGAACCCAGGGCCACTTTACCACTGAGCTACATCACCAGCCCTTTTTGTTTTTTTATTTTGAGACAAGGTCTCACTAAGTTTTTAGGGCCTTGCTAAATTGCTGAGTCTTGAACTTGTAATCCTCCTGTCTTAGCATCCTGAGCTCCTGAGATTATAGGCATGTGCCACCATGCTTTGCCATTTCTCACCTTTAGAAAAAATAACACTTTCAGAAATCTTATGGGTCTCTTTTGTATTCTTTTTTGATCCCCTCCCTGGCCCAGTCCTTGCTCTGTGTTTTTGTAGTAGCCTGCAAACACATTTACCATTGCATTTTATACAGTGTGATTGGATTATATTTGGATGTGTTCTTCCCACACACATTGTAGACATGGAGATTTTCTGCCCAGGTTCTCCTTCAAGGGAGGACTTGCTGGCTGGCTGCAGGAGGGACTGCCAGCCCCTTCAGGGACCCTTGACTGAGGTCAGAAACCCTTGTCTGAGGTCAGAAACCACAGAGAGAGACCCTTGGTCTTAGGTCCTTCCCTGACCCCCATAGTCAATGGGGTCAAGCTGGGGCTATCAGGCCTCAACCAGCACAGCCCAGATTTGGGACAACTTTATGCAATTTTATATAAAATTATTGCTACATACATTCTTGTATTTTATGGAAATGTGATTTTATGGAAAATTCTTGCTACAGAGCTTCCTGCAGGATTGGGGGAATCATCTCAGATCTGGATTGCAGTTCAACTTCTCTTTTGGTCCAATCCCATTTCCCTCTGCCTTCCCTTCACAAATGTTGATTCCTAATAACCACCATGTACTGCAAACCCCATCTCATTGTCTGCTTCTGGAGAATGCAGGCTACAACACAGACATTGAATTCCCTGTCTTATTTGCCTTAGTCTTGTGACCCTTAGCACCTTGCTAAAGCCATGGTCTATACCCAATAGATGATGGCTGAACTGAACAGTTTGTTATGGACTAAAAAAAAAAAATACAGTATTGTTCTCGATTTTCTCTCTCTCCATCATAGAATCATATGATGGAAATCATTGTGAAGCTTTTTAACATTGTTAAACAGATAACCAATAAAGAAAAATGTAATAATGTGATGCTGAAATATCTTTAAACAAATTATTCAGCCAATATAATCTTTATGTGCTATCTGTATAATTTTAACATGATAATATCAGCATTTTAATATAATATCAGACTGTGCTAGTCTCTTTATATACTGCTAAAACACAGCCTTTGTTTAAGCCCTGGGAAAAAATGTTTATTGTTGGAAGAAATGAAGGCGATCCCTAAAGTGCTTTTTAATATGAAGAATGCAGCATGAATTCTTAGTTATAGGTTTTACTTATGATACTTTTTTTGAACAAGTTGCTTTAGAGTAAAAATCATGTTGGGGGCGGGAATTGAAAAAAGCCATGAAGAGAAGAAACAAACAAGTTGCTAACAATGTCAAGAGGCTGTAAGTGACGTGATAGCTGCTAAATCACTTCCTACTGCCAATTAGGATGGGAAAGAAATTTAAAGAAAAAATCGAAAGAAAACAAGAGAAGTGCCAAACAACATCCCCACAAACACCCCTCTATATGTACCTACCCCAAAGCCACAAAATATCTATCAAATATCTATCCAATAATGTAACTGCAGAAGCTTTGATTTCCAGTTAATAGGCAGCAAATTAATCTAAATGCAATAACATTTGCAGATCAAAAGATGCCAGAACTTGAGGAAGAGGGGCATTCAAGTGCAGAAGGGTGAGAAGAGGCAAATTGGGGCAAGGCTAAGGATCTGATATAATGGATGTCAGTTCATAAAAGCAAGTTGATCAGTTTGTAAAATAATCTCTGCATCTTTAAAAATGATGAAAATTTTGACAAAAGCTGTTTTAGTCAGCTTTGTTGCTGCTATGTGTTAAAGACCCAAACCAACACAAATATAGAGGAGGAAAAGTTTATTTGAGGGCTCGTGGTTTTAGAGACTTTAGTACTTAGAAGGCTGTCTCCATTCCTCAGGGTTTGAGGTGAGGCTGAACATCATGGTGGAAGAGTGTGGTGGAGGCAAGCAACTCACATGATGATCAGGAAGCAGAGAGACTCCACTCTCCAGATACAAATATATACCCCAAAGTCACATCCCAATGCCCACCTTCTCCAGCCACACCCTACCTTCAGTGACCACTCAGTTAATCCTATCAGGTGATTCACTGATTGAGTTAAGGCTCTCATAACCCAGTCATTTCTCCTCCAGACCTTGTTGCCTTGTCTCACACATGAGCTTTTGGGGGACCCCATATCTAAACCATAACAAAAACCAATGTTATAATTTTCAAACCCTTTGCAAATGTTTATTTTACCAATGTTCCACTCAAAACTATAGGTACTAAATTGATCAGTGGCTTTTTGACTCAAGGGGTCTGGACTAAAGGGAGGGAAGAACAGGATAGGTGGAGCACAGGGGATTTCAGGGCCATGAAACTATTCTGTATTATACAGGAATGGTGGACATGTGACATTATGCATCTGTCAAAACCTGTAGAATGTACATCAACAGTGAACCCCAATGTAAAACATAGACTTTAGTAAATAATATTGTACCAATATTTCTTCATCAAGTGTAACAAATGTTCTGTACTAATGCAAGATGTACTAATGCTATTAAGCAGAAATGGGAGGATGAGGGGGAGAATATATGGACTCTCTACTTTCTGTTCAATTTTCCTACAAATCTAAAATTGTTCTAAAATTTAAAATCTATTAATTTAAAAACAAACCCTATTTCTGTCTATGCTAATGACTGATAAAATGAAGATAAACAAGTTGTTTTTTGTCTAGGAGCTCCCTCTTTACTTTTGTTGGTAGTCATTTCCCTGTCCTCAACTCATGACATGGGTAAATGATCCAGGAGTGACCACTTTTCTTTGGTCCCAGGAATTAGTCCAGACCTCTTGAGTGAAAGCCTAATGCCTTAGAGGCTTTCCTGGGGATTTTTCAAACAAGAGCTGAAAGTAGTCTGCCTTCAATCCTATACTCTAACACTGATGGGTGGCTCAAAGAATGAAGCAGAGAGGAACAGGAATGATGGGTGGAAAGAGGATGCCCCAAATCCCAGCCTCCAGTCACCCGCCACATTCATTGTTTGGTTCTGTTGCCCAGCACAAGCCACTTTCTGCTTAAGCTTGTTTGGAGTGAGTTTCTATTCATTGTAACCAAAAGAAACGCCCCCCCCCCCAAAAAAATGCTTTTTTCCCCAGTTTGAGCAAGTAACCATTTATCCAGTGCATTCTGTGTGCCAAGCACTTGCTACATAGTGTCTTATGTGATTTTCACAGGAAATTTGTGAAGGAGTTACTTTGTAGATGTGATAAATTGGGAACCTTGGAGAGATAAGGGAACACACCCATCATTGCATACTAATAAGAGGCAGAGGGTTGCGTGATTTGAACCTGGGTCTGATTCTATCCAAAGTCTACACTTATAACTAGTAGATAAAATGTGTACAACATACCTTGAGCCAATTCATTAGAACAACTTTTGAACCCACAAATTTTCCTTTCAATCTGAATTAAAACCTCCATTCTAATACTTACTATTAGTTTCAACCATATAAAATGGCTGATATTTAATCATTTTTTTTTACCTACATGGAGGGCAATTTTATTTATCTGGTTGCTGTGTAGTATGGAAGGCATTAACTAAGCGTTTAGAATGTCAGTTTCTTAGCCCATTAAATAGTGATGTTGTAGCCTAAGCAGACCCGAGTAAATGTTTGGTCATCAGACTCTCAGATGAGGACTTAGGTGTAGTTATTTTATTTGTGGGGATTCTACAGGAAGTTCAATGAGGGAGTAGGATAAGACAGACAGACAAAGGGTGTGTTGATGCACAGGTTACTGCTGTGGGCAACTGAGGCTCAATACTGTGTGGGATGTCTTGATGGACTTGGTAGAAAGAACACATACCTTGAAAACATTCCATCTGATGGCCCAGGAGTCTAGGATATTCATCCAACCACCAGTGTCACTCATTGGATTGAGAAGCATTCCCTAGCATTTCCAGCCCATACCTCATGCAGGCAGAGAATGTTCCCAAACTAAGTGAATACCCCAGGCAAATGATAAGGAAGCAGAGAATTTTCTGGAGGTAACCTCTGGGGCAAGGCACAGGATATGAATAGAACACCAACAGTGACTATTACATGGGGCATTACCACCCACTTTGTGGAATTTTTGGTATGGATGGAATGGACATAATATATAGTTGCAAATAGCCAATCATTTTAGTTGGAAGACAAAGGTTCAGATTAAATACAGACTCTATGATGTCTCCTAGATCTGGAAGCTGGGGGGTTTCATTTCTAGATACTTAACTGCAAAATAACCATAGGTATGTTGTCAATATCTGATATCACCTTTCTTTTATACCTGCAGGATTATAATGAACATATTGTTTTGCAATTTGATACTTTTCAAAAATGTAGCTTGGACTTTTTCTTTGTCACCCCATATGGTTATACCTCATTTCTTTTAATACCTGCATGGTATGCACAGAATTTCATTATACAAATTTGCCATAATTTATTTTACCCTGATGCTATTAGTGGACATCTTATATGCAATGGGTCGTTTATATGCATATCCCTGTGCTCTTATGCAAGTGTATCTGTAAGATAAATTCCTACTAGTGTAGTTGTTGGGCCCCAAAGTGTGTGCACTTGAAATTTTTGGTAAATGTTGACACACTGTCCTCCAGGAAACTTGCTTTATTTGCACACTCACTAACAGCATGCAAATTGCTATTTCCTCACACCCTTGGCCATACTGCTTAGTTTTTTTAGATGCTATTTTGGAAGGAAAGCACATTTGGAAAGAGTTTCAAAACTGCGTAATGAGCTTTGGCTTCTTTTAAATTGCAATAGTAATAATGATGATGAATGGAATAAATCATTTGTGGATTCATTCAACCACTCTGTTTTAGGAGCTATATGTGACAACACTGTGCAAAAGCTGAGGATTAGAGGACAGCAATTGGGTCATTAAAGACTTATAAATATGGTTATAGTCACTCCTTCAGTGGAAGATGGCAGTGTACAATGAGAGAGGGTGGCAGTTGCTAACGGTGCTCCTTGCTCTTATCACATCAGAGCGACATTAGCTTGAAAGTTTTCTCTGCCTTCCAGGGCTTATTTTGCCATTCATGAGCAGGCCAGAAGTGTAGGGAAATTGATGCTCTTCTAGGAGTATTACTCATCCAATAAATGACAGGAATCATTTATTGACAAGAACCCCGGCTCCCTGGCCCCTTGTGTCTGTGAAGTATCTGTGCTCTACTGGCTCTCAGAATTCTCTAGTAGACCTGAATTCAAGTTGCCTACAGTGAAAGTACGTGGTTTGGTTGGTTCTTTTCCCTTTTCTGCTTCTGGATGTTTCATTCACCTTCCAAATAAACTACTAGAATACGAGTCCTCATTTCAGGACCTACTTCTGAGGGAGCTCAAATTTAAGTCCTATGCCTAACCTACATTACACTCTGATGAACTGTCTTGTAACTAATCCTTACTCCTATATGTAGTTTTCCTAATCTCAGCAATTTGCAATCCATGAAACAATAGTCAGTAGAGTCAAATACTAAGAGCTCACTTTTAAAATATCCCTCAAATTCAGAGTTCATAGTAAGTGGTAGAGATTTTAGTCTCAGATCATTAAAAGAAACATTACGAAAGAGTCATAATGCTATTTATTTTCCCATAGCTTAAAAATAATTTTTCCTTGAAGTGTAGAGGTTATTGTTCTCATTTGAATCCAGCATCCTAGATTTGACAGATACATGTGCCCTCTGTTCTCTGGAATTTTAAATATGCAACAGTTGCCACATGTTGCCCATAGTTTAAACTTTTGTAAAAAAAATATTTCTTGCTTTTTTTTTGGTAAAAGAAAACTAGTAGTTGTAGATGGATTCAATACCCTTATTTTATTTATTTATTTATTTTTATGTGGTGCTGAGGATCAAATCCAGTGCCTCACACATGGTAGGCAAGCACTCCACTACTGTACTACAACCCCAGCCCCAGTTTAAACTTTTTACAACTCTTTCTGGCCTTACCTTACTGCTGTATTTAAACGACCCAGTAGTCAGTCTGTCTCTCCTTTCTTTTCCTTTGCTTTCCTTTGCCTGCCTGCCTTCCTTCCTTCCTTCCTTCCTTCCTTCCTTCCTTCCTTCCTTCCTTCCTTCCCTTTCTCCCTCCCTCCCTCCTTCCTCTCTCCTCCCTCTCTCCCTCCTTCCCTCTTTCTTTTGCCTTATTCTGCCCAAGCAATGTGAGTGCAAATATTTAGGGTTCATTGGATTCTCTAAACTTAAACTCATCCTATAAACAATCCGTGACCAAACTGAAAAGATTTCTTTGTCCCCGGTAGATTGATTAAGCATGGAATTCCATAAAGCTACCAAGGTCCTGTGAATCGTGAGGCTACAATACATTTAGTTAATGTGTTTCAGCAAACTTTATAGGTTCCATTATGTGTTCATGACTTTTAGATGTAGTGCAGTGGCACTTTCTGCAGCAAAATAATTTCATCTGAAAGCTATTATGCAATTTAGTATTTTCTTTCAGATTTCAATTACTTAAATTTCCACTCCCTAGAGGTTGTGAGACAGGGATAGGACCAGAAATGAAGAGCACATTTCAGCAATTGAGTTTTTTAGAAATAGTGTGGATGGAGCTGGGTGCAGTTGTGTACACCTGTAATCCCAGCAACTTGGGAGGCTGAGATGGGAGAATCGCAAGTTCAAGGCTAATCTGGGCAAGTTAGCAAGACCCTATCTCAAAATAAAAAGGGTTGGGGGTACAGATCAGTGGTAGAGCACCCTTGGGTTCAATCTCCAATAACACATATACACACACAAAGAAGGAAAAGAAAAGAAAAATCTCTGGATGGAAAGGATGCATATAATAATATCAGAAGCAAAAAGAGCCTACAGCACCTACAGGGGAAGTGTTTATTTGCAAACTAAAAATATGTTAATAAGGGAGAAATTCTCAGGGGGATGCTGAAGGAAGGTGCTTTGGAGTAGATGGTTCACTTAATGAAACCTAAAACTACTGATGGTGCATAAAGGTCTGCTGGATTATTTGGTTCTGGTGCAAAATGCAGTCAGGGTTACATGGACAACATAGTCATAATGGAGCGAGTAATTCTGCATGCTGTACACTCTCTGGTAGCAGGCAAGGTGCAGAGGGCATAATCCAATGGTAATTAAATCTCACAGTTTCTTGGCTCCAAAAGGAAGCAAAGATTCCTTCAAGGACAGGGAAGAGAGGAGAATAAGAAGCATCTTATCTGATCCTCTGGGCCTGCTCCTTTTGCATGGTTACAGCTTCTCCCTGTCTGTTCCCCCCATAGCATAAAACACCACCAGGCTGCCTCTGAGGAGAAGGGATCAAAGAGACCGCAATCTGCAGAAGTTTCTGTGTGTAAATCTTCAAGCCTTTCATGCAGATGCTGTCTGGAAGCCCAATCTTTGAAAACCTTTATGCCGAAGGTTGGAGGATAAACTTGGTTTTCTTGGCACTGGAAAGAGCTCATGTGAGGCATGATGACTGGTACTGAAATTCTCTCTCTGTCCATGTTCTGCCAAGTCCATGACAGCCTCCACACCAATTCTGCTCCCAAGAATTGTAGTTACTTTAAGAAAACAGAGGATGGTTATTTACTATGTTCTAGTTAAAAGTATAAAGATGTGAGCTGCATAATAAAAAGATAAGTTTCAGGAGAGTAAGCTAAAATCTATTCTACCATCTTGGTATGAACCAAAAGTAGTAACTTTTTTCATCTAAAAGATTTTGTCAATTTCCATTTCTGGTTCCCTTTGACTTCTTACATGGCTTCATTCTTTATTTATTTAAATTCTAAGTTCTATTGCTCATACTTCTCTTAGTGACTTCTGCCTGCCTTTATTTCTCTTTGCTATTATCTTTTTTCATTTTTAGATTTTAATTTGTTATCTATGAGAGAAGAATGCATTATAATTCATAATACACATATAGAGCACAAATTTTCATATATCTGGTTATACATAAAGTATATTTGTACCATTGTGTCTTCATACATGTACATAGGGTAATGATGTCCATCTCATTACACCATCTTTCCCACCCCCATTCCCCTTTCCTTCCTCTCCCTCCACTTTTTCCTATCTAAAGTTCCTCCATGTTTCCCATGCTCCCCTTCCATCACCATTATGAGTCAACATCCTCATATCAAAGAAAACATTTGGCTTGGTTTTTTGGGATTGGCTTACTTCACTTAGCATTATATTCTCTATTTCCATACATTTACCTGCAAATACCATGATTTTATTCTCTTTTAATGCTGATTAATAATCCTTTGTGTATATATACCACATTTTCTTTATCCATTCATCTACTAAAGGGCATCTAGGTTGGTTCCACAGTTTAGCTATTGTGAATTGTGCTGCTATAAACATTGATGTGGCTGTGTCCCTCTGTAGTGTGCTGTTTTTAAGTCTTTTGGGTATAGACGGAGGAGTGGGATAGGATATGGGGGAAAAGGCACACTCATACATTGCTGATTGGACTGCAAATTGGTGCAGCCAATATGGAAAGCAGTATGGATAATCCTTGGAAAACTTGGAATGGAACCACCATTTGACCCAGCTTTTACCATTTTGCACTTAATAGGCAGTGACATAAATTTCAACATTGGTACCTCAAACAAAAATTTCAGAAATAACTCCATGTTCCTCATCAAATAAGCAGATTTCTATACACACATATTTCTCACATCTCTTGAGCTTCTTCTTCCCATTTCCTGATTCTCTTTTATCACACAAGTAAACCACATACACACACATATTGCACACACATACTTATATTCATATCATTCAAAGTTAAATAGGTATACAAGTTTACATAGTGAAAAGCTTCTACTCAATTTTTATTCTCAGCCACCCAGTCTCCTTGCTTGGAGGTTATTATATTACCAGTTTTAGTGTGTATGTGTGGTGTATGTTTCCAGAGATATTATATGAATATATGAGTTACATATATACACATGCATGTACATGCACACACAATCACATGTAAAATGTATGTAGCTATGTGTTTCCTTCCCCATTTTTACAAAAATGGCAAGATAGCATGCATACTGTTCTGCAGCTTGTTTTTTTCCACTTAACAAAATGTGAAGTAATCCCATTTTAATGCATAAAGATTCCCTTCTTTCTTTTTAATGGACTTATAGCATTCCATTGCATGGATATGTCATGGTTTATTTAACCAGTCCCTTATTGATGAAACATTAGGGTGTTTTAATTCTTTTCTATTACACACAGTGTTGAAAAGCATAGCTGGGTATATGCTTCACTTTCTTCCTGAGCAAATTTATCTCTAGAACACATTCTTAGAAGTAGAATTGCTAGGTTAAAGGTCGTGTGCTTTTGTAATTTTGTTAGATGTGGCCCAATTGTCCTCCACAGTTATTCCCATTTGCTGGTGTTATATTCCCTTCTGAGCACCACCACTGTGTCTGAGTCACACCTGTACATTTGTCTGCTTTCTACTCATTTGTCACATCCAGGACCCTTTTATATCAATAACTTTATTCTTCTTTCTGTGAAGCATCACACAAAGTATTTTGTTCTTATTTTGAGTAACAACTGAAAAAAGAAATTGGAGTTAAAGATTTGGGTACAAGTTTTAGCTATACTTCTTACATGCCTTGTGTCATTGGGAGAATTACTCATCTATCCTGAGCTTGCTTTTTCTCATCTAGAAACCTGGATAAGGCCCCCATCTCAAAAGCTTTGTGAAAGTTAAAAGACATTGCATAAGAAGTGCCCAGTATTGCCCTGGGACACAGTAGGAATCCTATAATCAATGATTCTTTTCCCTCTTTGTTCTATTCCTATCTTTGTTTCCTTATTTTAAAAAATAGGCATAAGGTTTCTGAGAGTATGAAATGATAAAACTATGTAAATGTTTTGTAAACTGTATGTGGTAGGCAGAATTGTAAGATGATCCTCAATGGCTCATCATTCTGTATAATCTCCCCTTGAGAGTAGGAAGAACCTATAAATATAATGGTATATCCCTCCCACGATTATTTCATGTTATATGACACAGTCAACTTTAAGAAAGGGAGATTATCCTCAGTGGAGCTGACCTAATCTTGGTGAGCCTGTTAGAAGCCAAGAGATTTCTCTGGTTGGTCACAGAAGTGAAAGGCAGAGTGACATTCTCTGGCTTACCCTGAAGAAAGCAAACATCCATGTTAATTTGCTTTTGCACTGCCTCCAAAAGCTGAGCTTGGTCCCCAGGCAACAGCAGGAAAATGGGGGTATCAGTCCCACAACTGCAAGGAAATGAATCCTGCCAATATCCAGTAAACCTGGAAGAGGACCATGAGGCTCAGTTGAGATCCACAGCCTTAGCCTACACCTTGATATCAGACTGATGAGATGCTGAGAAAAAACAAAACAAAACAACTCCATGCACACTATGCTCAGTCTCTAATTATGAAGTGAGAAGTATATACTGTGTTAAGCCACTAAGTTTGTGGTAACTTGTGATACAGTACTAGAAAACTGGTACACCATAAGTCCTATGTCTAGGAGATAAACCAGTAATGAGATTGAATAGAGGCCATGGAAAACCAAAAAGTAGTATTTGTCATCTTTTAATGTGACCCTGGCATTATTTAATTTTTGTTTGAGCTGATTCAATGCTTATCTTCTTTCCAGAAGTCAATTTCCCCAAGCAGAACACATGTGGCACCGTAACATTACCTTAACATTTTCAGAGCCCTGCATTCATTTCATGTCCATTGCTTGCTTCTAACAATGCATTTTTTTCTTAAATTTTTTTTTATTAATTTGGGAGTAATTTAACTGCACTATGTTTTGCATGACAGAATATGACTCAAAAGCACTGATGTGCAAATTAAAAAGCTGCTACACAGCAAAGGAAAGAATTAACAGACTGAAGAGAGGGACTATAGAATGGGAGAACATTTTTGCCAGCTACTCTTGTGGATTAATATTCACACTATTTAAGGAAATCAAAAATCAAACAACCCAATCAGTAAATGGACTAATGAACTGAACAGATGTTTTGCAAAAAAGATGTACAAATGGCCAATAATTATATGAAAAAGTCTTCAACATCACTAATCAGTAGGGAAATGCAAATCAAAACTACACTGAGATTCTATCTTACCCCAGTCAGAATGGCAATCATCAAGAATACAAATAACAATAAATGGTGAGGATACAGGGAAAAAGGAACACATGTACACTGTTGGTGGGAATATAAAGTAGTACAGCCACTATGGAAATTAGTATGAGGTTCTACAAAACAACAACAACAACAAAAACCCTAAAACAGAACTACCATGTGATTCAGCTATACTACTCCTAGGTGTATACCTAAAAGAATTAAAGTCAGATTCTAAAGATATACCTGCAGACCCATGTTTATTGCAGGACACAGTAGCCAAGTTGTGTGATCAGCCTAGGTGCCCATCAGTGGATGGATAAGGAAAATATGGTACATATGTACAGTGGTGTATCATTCAGCTGTAAAGAAGAGTGACATCATGAATTCTCAAGAAAAGGAATAGAACTAGAGATTATCATGTTAAGTAAAATAAGTCAGACTCAGAAAGACAAATATCACATTTTCCCTCATTTGTGGAATCTAGGGGAGAAGGAAAGACAGTGTAAAAGTAACAGAGAGACTATTTGAGAAGAGGATAGGGATGGGGGGATGGAGGATAAAGGAGAGGAATAAAGGGTGGATGTGATCAAAGTATATTCTATGTATGTACAAATATTCCCTAAAGAGACCCATTATTCTGTATACTTAAAATGCATTAAAAAGAAAAAAAACACTGATAGGATTTTTGGTGTTTCATTCTATTACTCAGAAATGGTAGAACTAACTCTCTGTCAGTTAAATAGTAGACCGAGGATTCCATGTTCTGATTTGGTTATTATCCTTTATTGTCTACTTATATTGCATGTGTTTAATATATTTTAAATCTCTTATAAAGATAATAGTTCATTCTAAGTAAGATGAGCAGCTAGTCATGAGTTTTCTAAAGATAAAGTCATTAGGAGACTTGACTTTAACTGATATCAGTAATGTCCATAAGAACAAAATTATGAATCAGGAGAGCGTGTAGAAGCTTAATTTGAAAGTTTATGAGGGGTATAAGATGAGCTATTATATAGTAACAATTATCTGAGAGATAAAATAGATAGAGCCTAAGAATGTTTTAAGTGTGCTGGCTAAGACTTCTTAACTTTTCAAATTATTACCTGAATCTGGTTTTTTAAAACCCTGAAAATTAAAACAATTATTATTCTTTAAGATATAGTTAACAAGAACACCATAATAAGCAAACACGTTTGGCCTAATTTTAAAAATTGATGACATTTTAGGGCACAATATTTTAAATTTTGTATTTATAGTTTTGCATTCTTATGTCACATGGTAACATGCACTCTTCTGCACTGAGCTATTTGTTTGATTTAAAAAAGGATTTGGCATACATGTGTCCTTGGATAATATCTACCTCTCAGAGAGGGTTCAAAAAAGGGAGGGGAACAAATTTCTAGATGGGGCTTCTACTCCTGGATATTAACTGATCAACTAAACAATTAAGAACTTCTAATATAAATGGGTTGTATCTGGCATTAATCAGTGCTTATGTTTATTGTTTTTATTCTAAAGCTATTGATTGTTTTATAAAAATAGGTGTCTCTTTTTTTTTTCTTTTGGTACTAGAATTGAACATAGGACCTTGCACGTGCTAGGCAAGTATTCTACCACAGAGCTACACCTTCAGGCCTAAAAAATATTTTTTGACTTTTAAACTTACCTTAAAAAAAAGGGATGAAAGTGTCAATGCAAAGACAGCCTGCTCCTATGATGGTCTATCATCATTTAATTATTAGATTTGTGTTGCCTACATACCTCACTTTTTCCCTTTGGAGCTCAAGGAATTCTATGACTAATCCTCCTAACATCCATTTGCACTTAAGAACAGGTGTTGGCATCTTCATTTCACAAATAAAACTCTTATCCATAAAGAGGTTACTGATTTGCTGACAAATCAGCAACAAAACTGGGCCAGTAGCCCTCATGGCTGCTCTCCCGGCCCAGAATTCCTTGCTCTGCACCATCATGCTTCTTCCTTTATGGCCACATTTTCAGTAAAACCTGTTTTTGTCATAAACCACATGCTTGCTATGAGGATGAAAATGGAAACCTAGACAAAGCAGGTCTTTTATCATACTGTTTTTAATCATTGTTCACATAGTCACTGGCCAAGTTTTGTGTTCATAAAATCATTTCTGTTTGGTATTTCATTCCTTTTTGTCCCTCTATGTGAAGATGTGAGAAAGAAATGAAGCTGTCTCTTCTATTTTTAGTCTTTACAAATACCTCTAAATGCAGTTACAATAACAACATACAATTTTAAGGTTAAAGGTTGACATAAGACTACCTTCTCAATAGCATTACATTACCATTGCTGGAAATCAAAGAAAAGATTTTTTTTTTATTTTATGAGAATTTTATGAAGTGAGCTTCCTTTGTGACCATGTATGACTGCTAAGACATTGAAAGTTTTTATGTAGTCATGATTGTAAAACAAGTCTTAGACTTTGGGGAAACATCAAGACACCTTAGGATTCCACTGGATAATTTGAGTAGTCCCACTGTGTTATAAAATTTAAAATTGAGAGAAGTAATTTTGGGCCCCACTTTGAAGATGTCAAGCATGAGAATTTCATCTAACCTGCTACCCTCTTTCCAGCTGGCAGTGTCTCCACCAGAATCACAAACAACAACAGGTAACTTTAGCAGAAACTTTCTCATCCCAAAAGAAAAAAAAAATTATTGTACCAACAGACAAGAATAATTCAACATTTAAGCAACAATTAACAAATAATGTGGCATCAGTTCTATAAAGAGTATTTGAAAATTGTAACTGAACTTGGGAAAATGCAAATTAACTCTGCTTGGTAAAAGTGATCAAAAATACAGAAAACTCTGTTGTGTAATGTGGTCAGGAAATGATATGTTCTTATAAATCAAGATTTTGTTTAATAGACATAGCATAGTATTACATAAAGAATTTTATGCAATTATGAGTCAGAAGATCAACTTGGCTTCTAGTGTATGTACCTGTGGGACTTCATTCATTCATTTAGCCTCTCTTAATTGTGTTATAACATTGGGCTGCCGATGGGAGTAATACACATTTATTCTATCTCACAAGATTATTACAAGAACAAATTTGATTGTAAAGTATAAGGTTTAGTCAACACCATGTGTGGAGGATTCAGTTTTAAATGATTAGGTTAGAACAAGCTATGTATGACATGAAAGCTAAACTCTATGTAAACACACCTTTGATAAAACAAACATGTGGCACTGACAAATCTCAGTCCACAAACCCATGGGTGCAAGAATTGACCTTTACGTTTGTCTAAAATGTCACTTTAGTATTTTGGGGATTTCTTTCCCTGAAGGATGCTCCCCATGGCTGTGTTTTTATCTAGAATCAAGGTATTATATGCATGGAAGTGTCCATCTGGTACTCTATAATTGGTCCACACTGAGACATACTCTGACCCTTATAATGTGTTTTATAGTTTGGATCTGGAACGTTCCCCCAAAGCTCGTGTGTTGAAGGCTTCATCCCCCATGCAGCAATGTTCATAAGTGGGACTTCCAGGAAGTGATTGGATCATTATGCCTTTTTTGTAAAAAAACAAACAAACAAAAAACAAAACAAAAAAACAAACTCAGCTTCATTTTTAAAAAATTTGTTCTAATTTGTTATACATGATAGCAGAATGCATTTCAATTCATAGTACACAAGTGGAGCACAATTTTTCATTTCTCTGGTTGTACACAAAGTAGAGTCACATCATCATTAGGCCTTTGATCTAATCAATGGATGCTTATGAATCCATTGACAGGTTCCTAATTGAGTGGACTACTGGGAGGTATTGGAAAATGTAGGAGGTGGGGCTCAGGTAGAGGAAGTAGGTCACTGAGGCCGTGCCCTGGAAGACAGTGTCTTGTTTTCAGCCACTTCCTCTCTCTCTCTGTTTCTGGGCTGTCATGAAGTTACCAGCTTAGCTCCCCCATGCCCTTCCTGCGATGATGTTCTGCCTCACCTCAGGCCCAAAGAAATGGAGCCAGATGTCATGGAATGAAACTTCTGAAACTGTGAGCCTTTCTATAAGTGTTTTTTCCAGGTATCTTGTCACGGCAACAGAAAACTGATTACCACAATATGGCAACCCCTTTTCTCTCATGTGTCACTCCCTTCTCAGGGCACTGCTGAGGAGCAGAGTGGTAGGTCTCCTTGCTTTAGGGATTCATCAACATTTACCTCTCTCTGTCAGTCTGGGGAAATCTCTTTCTACTTTGATGGATATCCTTTTCCCTAACATGTTTTTTCAAGAAACTCTATAGCACATAAACCTATAAATCTTTTTGAAAAAACTTAGGCTTTTAGGCAACAAAGGCCAGGAAGATTTCCAGTCCCTTTCAACTTTCTGCACTGCCACACATCTCCTCTGAGGCACAGAGCTGGCTATATGATCAAAGGTAGGTATGGGAAAGGAAAAACAAATTCAGTTGCTATTACAAAATATCTAGTCATTTATTTATTTGGCAGGTGGTTAGTGAGCACCTACTATATACTAAACACTGTGATGTGGCCTTGGGGTATAGCAATGAACAAGACAGGTATAGTCCTGCTCAGGTGCTTGCATTCTAGAGGAGACAGACATTAAAGAGTGACTTAAACTACCGATTATATAATTTCACTTGCAATAATGGCTGTAAAGGATATGCAGAAAGTGTTCAGAGAGGGTAAAAGGGAAGCCCATTGCATTTGAGGTCAGGGAAGCAATCTTTGAGGAAGGACCATTGAAGCTGAGTTCTGAAGAATAAATAGTAATCTATTTTGGGGTAGGGAAGGAGCATTCAGGCAGAGGAGAGAGTGTGTGTTTTACAGATGGAAGGGTAATGGCCCATCGAGCCAAGCTGACATCACATGCCATGGTGCAGATGTGCAAAGAAATATAACATCATTTTCTGTGATCAAAATCAGCTTTAGATCAAGGTAACTGTTTAGCTAAAGCAATAGTGTATTCTTTCCCTTTTCAGTATATTTGATTCAATTTATTAGATATGTCTCCACGTTCAATGATGGTTATTTGTTACTATTCAATTAAAAAGTGTCAATTACCATGATTTGTCACCATCCAAAACCAGTCCTGACGTTCTTGGATTTCCATAAAACTGTCTGTGAGTTTCTAACTCCTTGACTTGCCACACATTTTGAGCCCAAGGTGGGTTGGGATCCTGGGCACTTCTGTGCAAACTTATATGTTAACTTTCTCTTTTTCTGTAGAATCAAGAATGGACAAAGGCTAGGGCTGTAGCTCAGTGGTAGATCTTGTGCCTAGCATGTGTGAGGCAGTGGGTTCGATCCTCAGCACCACATAAAAATGAATAATTCAAATAAAGGTATTGTGTCCATCTACAACCAAAAATATTATTTTTTAAAAAAGAATGGATGAAAGGAAGGCAAGAGAGCACCAGAAACCAGATAAGAAGATAGTATAGTAGTCCAAGTGAACATGGGCACTATTTGGACCAGAGATAGCAGTGATAATGCAAAAGTAGATGAATTTAAGACATACAGAGGAGGGAGTACAAATGGGACTTAGTGATTGATTGGATATGTAAGTGAGGGGGATGTGTAGGAAGAGAATCGTGAGTTTTGGGTTTCATGATAAATGTTGCCACTTACTGAGATATGGAACACTGGAGGAAGTCCAGGTTTGGAGGAAGAAAATCAGTGAAGATTTTCTGGGGAGGGAATCCTAAAACAGATTCCCTGACAAGGGTTGGCATCCTTTGAAGAGAAGCCTAGTAATTACTCAGCGAGGCTGTCTGTTGGGTTGGTTCAGATCCTGAGACTTTTCTAATGATATAACTGCCTCCTCAACATGTCCACTTGGGTGTGTAATTTGCATTTTACATTTAACATATGCCAAATGGAGCTTCTTGCCTTCCTTCTAAACCTGCTCCTCTGCAATGTCTCTTATTTCAGAAAATAACTGTCTTTCAAGTTGCTCTGGATGAATCCCTGGAGTCATCCTTAATCCTCTTCTTCTGTATCATACACATGCAACCAATTAGCAAATCCTATAATTTCTGCCTTCAAAATATATCCAGAATCCAACCACTTCATACCTCCATTGCTACCACCTTTGCTCCAAACCATGATTGCTTTATCCCTTCTCACTGGGACTGCTGCAGAATCCTCTCGCTGGCCTATTTCTTCACTCAAGCTCCTTGAGAGCCCGTCACCCACAGAGCAGTCAGAGTGATCCTGTTAAAATAAGTCAGATCACATCATTCCTCTGATCAAAACCTTCTAAGACTTTTCACTCCTATGAAATTCAAAGTCCTTATAGTGGCCTACAGGGCCCTACAACCTTTCTGATACGTCCTACCACTCTTTCCCCCTTGCTTCTCTCTAGCTACACTAGCCTCACAATTTTTCTCCAACATGTTATGCATGTTCCCATCTCAGGGGCTTTGCAAATTCTATTCTTTCTACCTGGAATGCTTTTCATCTCTACGTATGGTATGCATGGCTTACTTCCTACTCAAATGACACCTTATAAGTAAGGCCTTCCTTGACCCCCTATTTAAATTGTAGCCTATTTCCACAATCTTCTCTATTTTCTTTATTTGCTTCATTTCCCCCACAGCATTTATAACCATTGAAATATAGTGTACTTGACCCTTCAATTATTTGGCTCTCTCCTGTCACATCCCACTAGAATACCCACTTTATGAAGGCAAGGTTTTTCTTTTCCTTCCTTGCTATGTCTTTGGTGCCTTGCTTGGTACTTGACATATAGGAGGAGATTCAGTAGCTCTTGCTTGTAACCAGCTCTGCAACATCTCAGGTTTGGCCTTATACTTGAAGAAATTATCACCTTTATGATTGGGAGGAGATTCAGAGTTTAGAGATTCCCAATTCCCTTGGCTTCTCTGAGACATTCCCATTCTAGGTTTTTGTTTGTTTTTGTAGTTCTGGAGCTCAAACCCAGAACTCCATGAATGCTAGGCAAGCAATCTACCACTGAGCTACAGACCCAATCCACATTGCTATTCCAATGCCTAAGATTAGGGCATTAGTTTTAACCCAGAGAACAGAGCATAACATAGAAGTCAGATAGTGCTATTTGGCCAGATTCATGCCTGCATCTAGCTAGGCTCACAATTATCTCCTCCTTTGGGTCCCAATAGACTCAGATTTCCAACATATTGGATCAGTTATGGCTGAGAATCAGTAGTGGAATATTTTCTGAATCTTCTTATCTAAGGTGTTTTCCCATCTAAGAAGTTCTCATAAAAATATTGGTGGTCTTGGTTCAGGGATGGCAATATCCAAAAGTGAAATTTTATCATGTCTGTTAGGTCTTTGGCAAAGCCAACATGGAGATGGAGTTAGGAGTTCAATAGGTTTGTTGAGGGTAATGCTTTGAAAGATAAAAGGCTAAAACGGGATGAAGAAGAGGGAAACTGTAGATTGCAATGCAGTTCTAGCAAAGAACCAACCCAATTATGAGTTAGGTAAGAACCAACCCAACTGCAGGGCAGGCCCAGGATGGCTATAGTTAGGCTCCCTTGCCAAGACTTCTGGCCAGCTCTATTTTAGTATAGTAGTTAAGGTCATAAACACCCTGGTCCAGCATATGTACTCAGAATCATAAACATCTGCTTATGAGCATGCACTTATTTATGTAACCTGTGGCAAAGTGCCTTGTTTGCCCTGCATATAAAAAAGGCCAATGGAAAGACTCTGGGAACTGGGGGTTGCTGCTGCCTCTGAATAAAGCATGTTTACTATCCTAACTGTGTCTCAGATCTTCTTTACCTGCTGGGATCCAAAATCTGTTTCACAGATTCCAAATCTGATCTTCTGCAGGACACCAACCATAAACTCTGGAGCAAAGACTGCCATTAGAAAGGTCCAGCATTTGGCAAAATAGCCAGTCTCTGGTCTGTCTGTCATACTGAATCATTGGATGGGTCTGCCTGAGAAGAGCTTGGTTTAAACTCTCAATCTGTTGTGGATCCTGAAGACATTAGAGCTGGGAGCTGTTAGCTGACTAAGCTTCTTGCAAGCCTAATTGCAAGTTCTTTCTTGAAGGACGATCTGAGCAGTGTACCTATATGTCCACCATATACACTCTCTTAAATATTATTTTGACTGTTCCTGGATCTTCAAATTGGTCCATGCTGGGTTGGGGAAGGAGGAACATGGCAGGCAGGCTTACGTAGTAGTTGACTGCATTTGGAGGATGTAGGCCTGACCTAAATTGGCTGAGGTGTGATTGGTGGTAAGATTTCCTCTTTTTTTCTTTCTTCCTTATTTCTCCTTTGAGGGTACCAATCAATAACTAACTGAATTTTATGAATTTACTTGAGATAACAACTGCCTCAAAATTGGAGCTTTGGAGCATTAACCAAACAAAACTTATCTTTTAGTACCAGATAGGGCAATCCAGAGCTATGGGAGAGCACCAATTCTGTTTATATATTTTAAAATATCTCTCACAACTAAATCAAATGCTTTAAAATTTTAAATCAATCCCACCAGTGTGCACTTCAAACAACAAACTAGGTTGGCAGTTATTACATCATCTTAAAAAAACCACTCTCTTATAATCAATTAAACTCATTACACCTGAATAATCATTACCAAATGATGTATAATTTAAATAATCTCTGCAAGATAATTTATTTATGACTGTCAGGCCTACTAAAAACTTTCCAAAGTATCACTCAGTAAAATATTATTAAGTTTCCTGTTGAAAACATTTTAGACCTTAGAGAATTTTCAGTATTGCCCTGGGACAAACTACTATAGACAAAAGAGCAGCCCATGAAAATTACCTAAGTGTCTTGCCTTGCTTTATCTTCCTCTAACTGGGTACTCTGGAAGGAATTTGTCTCTTTCTTCATATTCTTTAATTAAGTCACCAGATGTAACTAACTCAGATACCTTCTATTTGGTTACCATGTCCCCCAAATCTTCCTTCACAATGAGCATCCATTTAGAGGTCCTTGAGTTACAGCCATAGCTCTATAACTTAAGCAGTCACTTTGTCACCAATACATGGGCTATCATTTTCCCAACCTTAGACTGGGGACACCTTATTGCCATTGATGCTACCATCACTCCACGAATAGTTTTGGATTCCCTCTTAAGATCTATTGTATACCACTTCACCCCTATTTAGTCATGTTTGATAGCAAGACATAGAAATACATTTAAGCTACTTTGAAACAAAGCAGAATTTATTGTCACATTAGAGGCTACAGTTTACAATCTCATGGACAGCCAAGGATAAAAACTCGATTGTGTTCATATCACACAGGATTGGGAACTGGGATAGCAGGCATTGGAGAGGGTCGTTACAGCTCTTGTGGAATCACAGAACAATTTCTTATCTTGGCAAGGTTGCTTGTTCCTAACGCTTATGACTTTTTCACACCTCTAAATCTAAACTTGAATTCATGTGCATCTTTGGCATGCTGAGGCACCAGCTCCTGCCCTGTTTTGACTTCACTCAGTCTCTCAGGGTCCCGATTTTGGAATTCATTTTCCAAATTCCCAGAAGAAAATGCCTGACTGGGGCTGGGGATGTCGCTCAAGCGGTAGCTCGCTTGGCATGCGTGTGGCCTGGGTTCGATCCTCAGCACCACATACAAACAAAGATGTTGTGTCCGCTGAGAACTAAAAAATAAATATTAAAAAAATTCTCTCTCTCTCTCTCCCTCTCTCTTTAAAAAAAAATGCCTGATTGGCTCAGATCTACTTAACTGTGAATGGGGATGTGTATAATATAATATGGGACTTAGTAAGCTTGCCACTTCTAAGATGGAAGATGAAGCAGGTTTTCTAAGAGAAAAAATATGGACGGCATGGTAATGATTGGCATGTCACCTGAAAGATGGGATTCAGTTTTCTTGAGTCCTAGAAAGTAGTTTTGAGAAGAATAAGAATTTGCATAAATGTTTGGAAAATTTTTATTATCAAGAGGTAGTAAAGCATAGTGATTAAGAGCATAGACTCTGGAGTCAGAGGTGTAATCTATGTAACTTGGACATGTTACTTAACTTCTCTGTAGCTCAAGTTTCTTCCTATACAAAATGGAGATAATGGTATCTATCTTACAGTGTTGTTGTCATTTGTTGATATGTGTAAAACAAATATGTTATTTATTTAGAGTCAGAGACAGATTTTTATTGGGTGACTGGGTGTCACCCAATAAAATTTTTTATTGGGTGACTTTGGTGTCACCGAAGGCCTATGGTGAAAAATGTAGACTAGTTCCTTTGTCTCATAATAAGTGATAAATAAGCATCAATTGTTATGATCTTAACTATATATTTCTTAAGGCTCCTTACTGAGTAGCAGGAGAAATTTTATTTACATTTTGCTATTCAAATTCTATTTATATAAAAACAAAATATTATTCATGTTATCTTATTGATATAAACTGGTCGACAAATGGCTTTTGTGTGTAGAGAAGTTCAGTTCAGTTTTATGGCTATTTGGGGTATTTGGTTTATAATTCAGCATAGCACAATATTTCATACTTTATTCATATAAGTCCTGACTTGTTATATCTATATACCACTTATTGTACTGCTTAATCACATTTTTTTCTTTAAATTAACATGCTTAAAGGAAGAAAAATCTTAACTACATTTCTTTAAAAGAAGAAATACTTTATCATTACAATAGATGAATATGCTGTATCACTTTCTTTAAATAGATTACCATAGATATAAATGCAATAAAACAGCACAATGTTACTGAATACTAATTATATAGACTTGACTGCTAAGACCCTGAGGTTGGCTTGCTTGCTTTCTGTCTGCCTGTATCTATCTGTCTTTCTATCTATGCATCTATCTGTCTTTTATCTAAAAAGGAGTGATCAACAAATGTTAGAAAGTATTAGAGACCAACACACTGAGTTAGAACTTTGGTAGTGATGTAATCAGAGGATTAAAAAGAATTGAACAGGGCATAATGCTCACTATGTGACTTAATGTTATTTAATGGTAGGTGTGAGGACTGCCAAAAGCCATCCCTAAAATTATCTCTCCTACCACCAGTAATACAAGTTCCACACAATGGGAAGCCACTGTTCTAAAGGTACTAGCAGCCCATAAGCAGGGTGAAGAATAGGAATGGTGTTTTATTCTTTTTTTAAAAAAATCCATTTTCTCTACAGGAGAATTATAGCTTAAGGAAAGCTCATGGGGGGTGGTCTGGAATTCAAATCCTTTCCCCAATAATAGTTACTAGCCTTGGAAGTGATTTATCATCTCTTATTTCCTTGCATGAGATGTGAGAAGAAATAATAATGCCTAACTTGGGGAGTTATTATGAAGATTAAATATGGCCGCACATGAAGAGTGTTTAGTATAGGTCCTAAGTCCTAACAATATATGTTTTGTGTTATAAATGGGATCATACATATACTGACTTGCTTTTTACTCTCAATAATAACTTACAATTATCTCTCCAAGGGAGTTCATCTAAATCTATCTAGCTTTAAAAACGCTGCATACAATCCAAAGTATGTATATTCCCCATTTTCTTTAACCAATCCCTTGTTGGGAGGCATTCAGATTATTTGTGTGTGTGTGTGTGTGTGTGTGTGTGTGTGTGTCCATATTCATTTTACAAGTGAGGTAACTGAGGCTCAAAGGGGCTAAGGAAGCCTGACCATACCCAAATAGCACCATGCTCTGTGCCCCAGCAACAGCAACTTCATTCCCATCAATGGGGATCCCTTATCTATCAGAAACATCAGCTTTCCCATAGTGTCCATTTCCTGAACTGGAATCAAGGAGGATTTGATGGACATGTAGAGGGACAAATGATAATTACTTACAGGGTATGGAAAAGGCCTGTCTATGGAAGGGATTAAGTGTGGAGAGTAGAAAGGAAAGGTGGTAGTCAGAGGCCTGATAAGGCTGAGAAAGATTGGAAAGATGCCTGAAGGGAAGATAAAACCAAGACTCACCAGAAGAGAAGTGAAGGGAAGATGCAAGAAAGCTTCATGGGCATCCTCTGCCCACGTATCAATTTTGGATCCTCCTTTGCCACATGCTTATGGTGTAGAAGAAATAACAAATGGCATTTCAGTGCCTATCTAGCAGAATGCCTCATCTCACAAATGTTCACTAAATATTCACAACTGAATGAGTAGATTTACGTTTCTGATTACCTAAGACTTGGGGAATCTTGAGCTAGGCATCTAGGCATGGTGGGGATGCCCTTTAGGAAGGAAAGCAACATTGTACTTGGCCCCAGAAAGACAAACCAAGTGAGAGACTAGTAGGGTAGGCAGAGGCAAAAGTACTGAATGATATGGTTGCTCCATGAAGTGAAAAACAATTAATAATATTGTTTCAGGTGCTAGTGAAGGAAAAAATCTTGAAGAAAAACCATTACGAGACACCCTCTGTGCAACATTAAAAACAGGATATCTCACCCAAATTTGTGATCCCATCTCAAAAGAAAAATAAATCCATCAGTAAATCTAAGGAAAGATATTGACTACACATTCCTTTGTCCCAGTCAGTTTACAGAACATATTGAATCGGGCTATGTGGTCCTCAAGAGCAAAATCCATGAGTTATTTTTTGGTGGAGTTAGAGCAAGTTATAAATAAGTATGAGACTGTCTGCCTTGGTTTCCTCTTTATGTATAGCAGTATCATTCCCTTTATATACTAAACATACTTTCAAGGTACAATACTTTGAGCACAGGTAGTCTGTATTCCAGGACAAATAGTTGTAAACTCAATACTTTTAGAGCAGTGGCTCAAATTGATGTGAAGTAGTTCAAACAAATGTGGGCCATGGAGTTTGAATTCTGGTTGTGCTTTGTCTAGGCTTGTGTATTAGTCATAATAACAAATCTCCCTTATTTTTTCCACCTGCAATTCATTAGGCTGACTGTGGTTCTGTTGGGTTCAGCTGGGATTGGATGGGCTTGGTTCCAGCAAACCTTGATTAATCAGAACTCAATTAGCCTGGCTCTAAGAACTTTTGACTATTAGGGGACATTGGAAATGTCTCTCTTCTCTGAAAGATCATGGGATTGGGGTTAAAGACAAAGGTAAGGGTGAAGTCTCCAAGACTACTTGGGTATGTCCCTGAACCTAATTTGAAATACCTATGAAATTGGGATAATAAGGTCATGATTATGATCAATTAGGTAACATGCAAATATTGCTTTGAAAAAATAAGGTACAACACAAACAATATTGCTCTTAATCCAATCTCTTTGAAAAGCAGAATTAAGGCTCAAGAAAAGATTCAATTGTATAAGATCATCTAACTCATTGCAGAATAGACTTGAGCCAGGCATCAAGACTAGAATAGTGTCTATTCACTCAAGCTGTTACTCTTACACTTGACAGGTTTCTTTTAGCATTGCTCATTTTGGGAAAAAGAAAAAAAGACAAAATAGGTATATTCCAAATAAGTAAAACATTTTAAATGTTACCCTCTAGTATATATCCTAGGGTCAGTGAATTTTTTTTCCTGGTACCAGGGATTGATCCCAGGGGCACTTAACCACTGAGCCACATCCCAAAACTGTTTTATTTTTTATTTTGTGACATGGTCTCACTATGTTACTTAGGGCCTCGCTAAGTTGCTGAGGCTGGGCTCAAAGTCAAAAATCCTTCTGCCTCAGCCTCCTGAGACACTGGGATTACAGGTGTGCTCCACCATGCCTAGCTTGGGTCAATGAGTTTTTAACTCACTTTATTCTATTTTTCTCTATACTGCTGAGAATTGATAGCACTACTTAGAATAATGACTTGAAGACAAAGGAAAACACTGAATTGTGTAAAAGACCACTATTATTATTATAAAATCAGAAAACTAATATAATTTTAAAGGATGTTAAGAATTAAAGATGAAACAAAAATTTTTAGTTAACCTTCAAATTATAAGTGCCTTAGTGCATGCAGTTGTTATCATTCATTAGGGTTTTAATAGAATGTGAAAATTTCAGTGTTGAGAATTCTTGTTAGAAAATGTGAGTTATTGAAAGAGTTAGTAAAAGAGGCAGCTTGATTAAGTACAGTTTGTAAGTTTTGGGGTCAGAGAATTAGATTCAAGTTCCAGCTTTGACACTTAATATCTGTGTAGTTTTGGGCAGGTTACTTTAGTTTTCTGGGCTTCTTTCCTTCTCTGTACCTTGCCGAATCATGTCAAGGACTGTGAGAGAACAGAAGCTCCTTTCAGACAGGAACTTTGTTTAGTTGGCTGCTGTATCCCTAGTGCCTGGAACAATGTTTGGCAGAATAAGCATTAGAGATAATTTGCTGTGTTCTGAGTACAACATACAGTACATAGTATGTGTTAATATAAGCTTGCCACTTTTACTATCCTGAGAAAAGTCCTGTTCTTTTCAAGGAAAATTATATGATCTCTATTTCTAACTGGACATAGGGCTCAAACCCAGGGTAGGATTTCAGGAACTTGAAGGAAGATAGGCTTTGAGCCAAGGCATTCAGAACACTATAACCAGGTGCAGAGCTGAAGGAGGCAACCAGAGCTAGACCTGGTGAAATACCACTCCAGAGAAATTGGGCAGGGAATGTAAAATTCCAGGACGAAATTAAGGGCCTAACATACAGAAGGACTTGACAAGTACAGTTGGCCCTGTGGGTTCTGTATGCACAGATCTACCCACCCATGAATGGAAAATATTTTTTAAAGTTGCATCTTATTGAATATCTACAGACTTCTCTACTCATAATTATTCCCTAAAAATACAGTGTAACAATTTATACAGTATTTACATTGTATGCAGTATTATAAATACTGTAGAGAAGATTTAAAGTATATGCAAACACCATGCCCTATTATATAAGACACATTTTGGTATCCATGGGAGGGGTCATCCTGGAATCAATCTCCCCTGGATACTGAGGGATGACTGTATTTCTTGAATGAATAAATGAACGAATGAATGAAGCAATGAGTCTTTAACTTGAGGCCACAAGATGAAAACCATGATTTGGGGAGAAGAATATGAGGTAGGGCCTAGAAAGGGTTTTTGAGCTAGTTTTGATAATCTATAACAAAGGATTAAGTGCTGAGGAGCTTCTAAAAGACTACTGTAAGAAGAGTAAGAGGGTAATTTATAAAGGGTGTGTCAATAGGACATTCTCTTCCAGGAAGAAATACATGATGCTATGAAAGGATTTGGAAAGAGACCAGATGGACTGAGCACTGGTCACTGAGAGAAATAGCCTTGACCTTAGTTCAGAGGAACCACTGTGAAGTTCTAAGGATAGACTTACTATAGCAAATGAGAATAGAGGAGAAAATCAGGTAGTGATTATCCTATGAACATTGTTCAAGAAATAGAGCAGTATTTAATTCATTTTCAACAAGGGTGCCCATGCCATTCAATGGGGAAAAGAATGGTCTCTTTAACAAAGGTCACCGGAACAACTGGATGTCTACATGCATAAGAATGAATTTAGACCCATATCTTATACAATACACAAAAATTAACTCAAAATGCATCATAGACCTAAATATAAGAGACAAAACTATAAAACTTTTAGAAGAAAGCTTGGAGAAGTTTTGAATAATCTTGGATTGGCAATGGTTTCTTAAATATTACAACAAAAACACATCAAAAGAAAAATAGACACATGGCCTTCATATAAATTAAAAAAGTTTTGTGCATCAAAGGACATTATCAATAGAATGAAAAGGAAACCCACAGAATGCAAAAAAAAAAATCTTTGCAAATCATATGTTATGGACTAAATGTTCATGTGTCCCCAAAATTCACATGTTGAAGCCCTGACCACCAGTATGACAGTATTTGGAGGTGGGGTTTTTGGGAAATAAATAGGGTTAGATAAGGTTATGAAGTTGGAGTCCCTGATGGCATTAACATCCTTATAAGACGAGGAAGAGAGACTAGAGCTGGGATTAGTGTCCTTGTAAGAAAAGGAAGAGAGACCAGAGCTTACTCATTCTCTGTGCTGCACAAAGAGGTTGTGTGAATACATGCAAGATGGTAGCTGCCCATAAACTAAGGGATGAGTCCTCAGAATAAAATCTGCTTTTATATTAGAGCGTTATAATTGTACATAGGATTTAGGTTCATTTTGACAAAATCATGCATGCAAAGAATTTGACTTCAATCCCCATTTCCCCCCTTTTCCTCCTCTCCTCATCTTCTTATTCTCTTGTACTCAACTAAACTTTCTTTCTTTTATATTTACATAAAGGTGAAATTCCATTGAGAATATTTATATATGAATATAACATGGTTTTGTTAAATTCATTCCACATTTCTCCCCCCTTCCCATCCTCCTTCACTCTTATTCTCCTTGTACTCCACTGTTCTTTGCTGATTCCCTCTGCTGCCACTTTCTTTCCCTTACTTTGCTCTAGCTGCCACATTTTAGAGAAAATATTCAACCCTTGATTTTTCTGAGTCTGGCTTATTTCAGTTAGCATGATTTTCCCTTTACCAGCAAATGCCATTATTTCATTCTTCTTTATGGCCAAGTAAAATTCTATTGTGTATGAATGCCACAGTTTCTTGATTTATTCATCTATTGATGGGTATCTGGGTTGATTCTACAGCTTGACTATTGTGAATTGTGCTGCTATAAACATTGACATGGATGTATTACTGTAGTATGCCGATTTTTGATCTTTTGGTTAGACACCAAGGAGTGGGATAGCTGGGTCATATGGTGGTTCCATTCCTAGTTTTTAATTTATTTTTAATTGTAGGTGGACACAATACCTTAATTTTATTTATTTATTTTTATGTGGTGCTGAGGATTGAACCCATTGCCTGACACATGCTAGGCAAGCGCTCTGCCACTGAGCTACAAATCCAGCCCCCATTCCTAGTTTTTTGAGGAATTTTCACATTGCTTTACAAAGTGGTTGTACTAATTTGCAGTCCCACCAACAATGTATGAGTATACCTTTTCTCCCACATCTTTGCCATAATTTATTATTATTTGTGTTCCTGATAATTGCCATTCTGACTATTGTGAGATGAAATCTTAGTATAGTTTTGATTTTCGTATCCCTGATTGCTAGAGATGCTGATCAGTTTTTCATATATTTCTGGACCATTTGTGTTTCTTCTTTGGAGAAGTTTCTATTTAATTATTTTGCCCATTTATTGATGGAGCAATTTGTTCTTTTGACATTGATTTTTTTGAGTTCTTCATATATTCTGAATATTAATCCCCTGTCAGAGGAGTAGCTGGTAAAGATTTTCTCTAATTCCATAGGCTCTCTCTTCACTCTCTTAATGGTTTCCTTTGCTATCTAGAAGCTTTTTTAATTTAATGGCATCCATCTTATTGATCCTTTTTTTTTAATCTTGAGCTTTAGTGGCCTTGTTGAGGAAGTCAGTGCCTGCACCTATATAATGGAGTCTTGACCCTATGTTTTCTTCTAGAAGTTGCAAGGTTTCTGATCTAATTTCTAAGCCTTTGATTCATTTTGATTTGACTTTGGTGCAGGGTGAAAGATAGGGATCTAAATTCATTCTTTCACCTGTGGATATCCAGTTTCCCCAGCACCACTTCTTAAAAAGGATGTCTTTTCTCCAACATATATTTTTGGCACATTGTCAGTTGTCAGATGATTTGATCTTTTGGTTAAACACCAAGGAGTGGGATATCTGGGTCATATGGTGGTTTTGGATTTGTATATAGATTTGTAAGTATATGGATTTGTCTGTGTGTATTCTGTTTTGTTCCATTGGTCTTCATGTCTATTTTCCTGCTAATATAATGCTTTTATTGCTACTATAATTCTGTAGAATAATTTGAGATTAGGTATTGTGAGGTTTCCTTCATCACTTTTCTTGTGAAACTTGCTTTGTTGGTGCCTTGATCATGAACATCTCACCCTCTAGAACTATTAGAAAATAAATTTCTATGGTTTAAGCCATTCAATCTAAGGTATTTTTATGGCAGTTTGAGAATACAAAGATATCCTATATCTGATAAGCATTTAATATCCAGAATATAGAACAGAAAGACAACTCAAATTTTAAAGTGAGCAAAGTATTCAAATGGACATTTTTTCTAAGGAGATATAAAATGGCCAAGAGGGACTTGAAAAGATGCTCAAAATCATTAGTCATTAAGGAAATGCAAATTAAAACCACAATGAGATATTACTTCTTACCCACTTGGATGATTATAATTTTTAAAAATGGAAAATAATGAGTATTGGTGAGGATATGGAGAAATTGAAACCCTTGTACATTTGCTGATATGAATGTAAAATAGTGCAGCTGCTGTGGAAAAGAGTGGCTTTTTTTTCTCAAAAAGCTAAACATAAAATTACCACATGACCTTGCAAATGTCCAAAGCAGCATTACTCACAATAGTCAAAGGGTGGAAATTTCCCAAGTGTCTATGAATGAATAAGTAAAATGTGGTGTATACATATGTTAGAACATTATTTAGGCATAGAAAGGAATGACACATGCTATGATATAGATGAAACTTGATGACATTTTGAAAAGTGAAATAAGCTAGACACAAAAGAACAAATATCATGTGATTCCACTTACATAAAATAGCTATAATGGGCAAATTCATGGAGACAAAAAAGAGGTTAGCAGTTATAAGGAAGGAGGGGGAAGTGAAGTTAGGAATTTCTGATTACAGAGTTTCCATTTGGAGTGATGAAAAGGTTTTGGACATGGATAGAAGTAATGGTTGCACCACACTGTGAATGTATTTAATTTATCACTACTTAATTGTACACTTAAATATGGTGCCAAGCAGAGTGGTGCATGCCTATAATCCCAGTGGCTTGGGAGGCTGAGGCAGGAAAATCAGAAGTTCAAAGCCAGACGCAGCAACTTAAAGAGAGCTTAAGCAACTCAGTTGAGACCCTGTCTCAAAATAAAAAAAAAATAAAAAGGGCTGGGAATGTGGCTCAGTAGTTGAGTGTCCCTGGGTTCAATCCCTGATAACCCCCGCAAAGGTAAATTTTACATTATGGATATTTTACTAAAACAATTTTTGAAAAAAAGCAACAGAAACAATGCCCTCACCTGGGGTCTACAATCTTAATTTCTAGTATTATATTTGTATATGTTACCTTATCTGGCAAAAGGGACTTTGCAGATGGAGTTAAGATTACGGATCTTAAAATAAGGAGATTATTGATTATATGGGTGGTCCCCAGTGTAATCACAAAGGGCCTTTAAGGTGAAAGAGGCAGGCAAAAGAGTAGATCAGAGAGATGACATGGAAGAAAAAGGAGAGCCTGGAAGTATGAGGATACACCATTTCTGGCTTTGAAGATAGCAGAGTGGGGCCATCAGCCAAGGAATTCAGGAGACCTCTAGAAGCTAAAAACAGTCTTGAATTGACAGCCAGCAAGGAAATGCTGGCCCCTCAGTCCTATAACCTCAAGGAACTGAATTCTGTAAACAACTTAAATGAACAACAACAACAACAAAAAAAACTGCAAAGAAACTGAGTCTTTCTTTTTTAGAACCTGAAGAAAGGAATGAGCCTGGAAGACACCCTGAATTTAGTCTGGTTAGACCTGTGTTGGATTTACAGAACTGTAAAATAATAAATTTGTGTTAAAATTAGAGATGATATTATACAGCAGGTTATTATTATGTGATTGAACTAAAGCCAGGGCACAGATGAGGAGTTTTGCTGAATTGGTGGAAAATAAAGAGTAAAATTATCACCAACAGTGTTTAAGTAGATTTTATTTTCCCAAGATGGCCACAACAGCATCTGATTCCACATGCTCTTCTACAACGGGAACTTTTTCACATTTCCATCAGGAGGCCCATCCCCTTGAATATGGTCTGGCCTTAGTGACTTGCTTATAACCAGTGGAGTAGAATAAAGTGATATTACATGATATCTGAAAAGAACATACAGCATTTCTCTGGTTCCCTTGAAATATTTTTTCTTTACATGCTACTTCTCAGGATGGTGCCTCTTGGGAACCATGTCTCCATATTTGAGGAAGCTCAACACAGAGAAGGTATGTGTGGATGCTCTGGCTGATAGTTCCAACAGAGTCTAACCTTGTAGTCAGCCCAGCTTAAGTGCCAGACAGGTGAATGAAGATGCCTCCAAATAATCACAGCTCCCAGTCATTTGAGTCACCTCCAGAAAATCTGAGTCTGTGTGCCTCCAAATTTTAATGCCATTAACTTTGGGCATTAGATGAACAAAAATGTTAGTCAGCATTATCCAGAGAAATAGAATCAATAGGACATGTATATATATTGACAGAGATTTGTTATAAGATTATGGCTCACAAAATTATGAAGGCTGAGAATTTCTGCAATCTGCCATCTGAAAATGGAAGGCCCAAGAAAATCAGTGGTGTACTTTGAAGGTCTCAAGAGCTAGAGATAATAATATATCTTCAGTGTGAATATGAAGACTTGGGGACTAAATGCACAGAGGGCAGGAGAAGATCAATGTCCTATCCTACCAGTCAGGCAGAGGGAGCCCAAGTCCAATCTCCCTCTGCTGTTTATGTTCTTTTCAGGACCCCAGTGGATTGGATGATGCCCACTCACACTGGGGAGGGCCATCTTCTTTATTCAGTTCATCAGTTAAGATGCTGATATTTTCCCCTCACAGAAACATCCTCATAGACATACCCAGGAATAATGTTGTACCAGCTATCTGGGCATTCCATGGCCCAATCAAGTTGATACCTAAAATTAACCATTACAGGATATTTTGTTACATAACAATAGATAACCAGAATAAGTATGAAAGAAGAATAAAAAGAATTTAACAACTCCCAAAGGAGGCAGGGGAGTAAAGAGGCAAAGTCCATTCATTCCAAATTATCATGCTTCAGGGCTAGGGTAATGGTGGTCCTTATTACTCATGGTATGTGGATTACCATGGATGGAGAAGAATCAGGGAAGAAGAGAAACATGATCATCCCACCATGGAGTAGCATCAAAATGAGGGATCCCTTCTGTTTTGATGAAAGGCTTAGAATTGGACTCCCTATAGTTACTCTCAGCACTATGAGGAACACCACTGTAATTCTCAAAAGTAGTAAAGTTCCAATTTATTGCAGCAAGGATGACCCTGAGAAAGGGTTACTAGCCCACAAGAATTACTGTCAGCTAAAGAAGAGTACAGACCTGCATATTGAAGTGCCAATGAAGAATGTGTTCCAACATATTGAATTCTTATGAAAAACTGTTAAATAATGAAAACCACTACTGATGCTTGCTGCAGGCCTTTTCAAACAACCTAAATTATGACTGTTCCATAAATACAAAACTGAAAAAATTATGAGATTAAAGAATTATGTTCAGAATCAAACCATTCTCAGAGGATCCAACAAAAATGCTCTCATAGAAAGCAGCCTTAGCATTCCACAAACAGAACTGGACTAAGAAAACAAGCTGTGATACAGATTAAAATAGGAAAGCCATTAGTCAAATGGCTAGAGATTCATCATAATTGGTACCTACAACCTTGGCTACTGGAAAAATCAGGAAAAAGTATCAGGTTTAAGAAAAGACTCCTCAAAAGGAACTTCATGGAAAGCAATATTTCTTCTTTTTTAATTTAGTAAAGATTCCAACAGGTGGCCACACCTATGTTCTTTAGAACCTATGGAATCTGCATCACTGTTCATTTGAATTGCATCATTTAAGAGCACATCAAGAATATTTGGCCAAAGTCAGTGATAAAAATCAATTTAAATCCTTAGTGACTCAGCTGTGATACCTTAAATAATTTGGTCTCTTTAAATCTCTCTCCTCCCTTCCATGCTAGTTCTCTAGATTGTTTTTTTTTAACCTGTTGGACTTTTCTGTGCCTTTCTTAATATTTCATCATTGTTAACTGCAGTTGGCTTTTCATTCTGGGCTTTTTACTTTTAGGGAGCTCATCCACACATACAATGTACATGCTCCTTCTGTAATAACTACTTACTGACTCTTACATCTGCATTTGTCAGTTCTTTTTTCCTAAATCACTGTTTAATTCCACCCTTCCACTTAGCTGTTTTTCTTTTTCTTTTTCTTTCTTTCTTTTTTTTGCATAAGAACTCATTATTTGAAGTGAATGGAAAGAGTTTTAAATGGGAATGGTCATCATACCTTTTAATTTTATTCTAATTAATTTGCTTTGTAAATTCTGTTTTCAGAAATAGCATCCAAGTAAAATCCGAGTCAGCTACTTTGAATTACTCTGATCCAAATTATGAAGATTTTTAAAAGTAAATGGACATAAAAGTTACATAAAATGGACATTGTATTATAGACTCTGGAAGACAAAAATTGAAATTCTCTCCCCATTAGGACAAGAAATTTGGAGTAGATTATTGTTGGTTAAATTGGACTATATGAATGCTTGGACTTCTGTGACCTCCCTTGCGGGTGCCAGTGGGATGAGACAGAGGGAGCATCCAACAAAGAAAGCCACCTTGCCTGTTGCCACTCATGAATGTCAACCAGAACAACTTCACTCTCAGCTCTTTTTATAGTCTAAGAATTTGTTTGTACAAAGATTTCAGAGTCTAAATATTTTTTGAAAACTAGCTGATCTCTAAGACCTCTTCTAGTTCTTATATTCTGTTTCTGTCAAAGCATTGAAAAGAGGCTATAGGATGAGAACTATTAAAAAAAGCAGTTTAAATATATCTTATAATATGCCTTCACACATTAGATAAGTTCAGAAAGAAAGTGCAAAGAAAGCTTTATTATATGGTATTATGTGGCTCTGCCGATGCTCCTGATTTACAAGGGCAATAGTGCTTTTGCTTCACTAAAATTCTTTAGCAAAATAAAAGGTTCCCACATATCATAATCTCCTCTAAAGGCTTTTTTGAGCTTTGAATAACTAGACCTTGAAGGCTTAACAATTGGTGCAGCAGGTGCTGTTGATGTCCACATGTATTCTTGCATTTACTGTGCCCACAGCTTCTTGTCATAAGCACTTGCAACTCTCTGCCTGAGAGCTTCCCCTGGCACAAAAGCACGTTTTATCTCTGTACATGGAAGACTGGGAAGTTAGTACCACCACAATTAGCACTCAAATAATGAAGGATAGGAGTTGGTGGAAAAATATACTAGATTCATCAACCCTTGGGTAGAACAATTCTGAGGCATGTTCTATGGAGTCACTCAGAGATCCCTAATATGGGTAAATGCTAATTACTCATTAAAATAACTTTATTAACCCTCCCTGTATTGTCTACTTTCCATTCCCTGTTTCTTCTATGATTCTTCTTGGTATCATCTCCAAAATAAACTACTCCCAATTAAACTGCTTGCATTCATGTTCTTTTCTCAGGATCTGCTTCTGATGGGAGGTGGGAACCCAAGTGTATCATTCAGGGTCCAATCAGGAGACAGAAATCCCACAAGTTATTTTAACAGAGAGAATTTAATACAAAAATTCTTAACTACATATCAAGTTGTTAACTTGGTATCTATATTATTTTCCTGGGGCTACTGTAATATAGTGAAATAGGATTATACACAGAAATGTATTGTCTCACAGTTCTGGGAGCCAGAAGTCTGAAATCAAAGTGTCAGCAGAATTTGTTCCTTCTGAAAGCTATAAGGGAGAACCTGTTCCAGGCCCTTCTCCTAACTTCTGGTAGCTGCAGACTTTCCTTGGCTTGTAGATGGTATTCTCTTTGTGTCTTCACATTGTCCTCCTTCTGTATATATCTGTTCTGGTGTCTCAATTTCTGCTTTTTAAAGGACACCAGTCAAATTGAACTAGGGCCTATCCTAATGACTCAATCTACAAAGATCCTACTTCCAAATTAAGGTTTCATTCACAGGTCCTGAGGACCAGGACTTCAACATTTGGGGGGGGAAGTGAACCCAATTCAACCCATAATAATACTTGAAAATGTAAAAAAATGAAACTAATGTATCATGTAGATAGCAACTTTGAGATAGAGCTACCACCCTTAGAGCCGAGGGAAAAAAGGAAGAGATTGAAATTATTTAAATTTAGAGGCCTGGAAGAGGGACTCATGAGGCTGAAATGCAGACACTTGAGGAAGGAACACCAGTTTGCTAGTGCTGGTATCTTGATGCTGAGAGGAGGCCTCATCATGGTCTGAATCTGGACTCCAGAGGAAGAGGTGGTGCCGGTGTCCTAGGGTTAGGGCATGATAACATTATTTCTGCAAGTGTTGAAAAAACTGTAAACTGGATGCAGCTACTGCTATAGGAAAGGACTGCCACTGAAGAGATGAGGAAGTGAGGTGGGGGTGACTCTCATAGGATCAAGAAGCAGATGGGAAATCCTAAGAAACAAAGAGGGAGTAAACAGGAAGACGCATGTTCATTCTTCCTCCCCAGGCCTTGCAATCTACTAGGGAGCAGCTAAAAAGCAGAAATGTGGCTTGGAGAATCCTCCTAGCATTAAAAAACAAAGTATTGAGTCTGGGTTTGGTGCTGAGAGAGAATACTTTAATTATTGGCACACCAACATTAGGCATTCAGGAAACTTAGAAAAGCAAGATTTCAGAGGTATTATGGTCTGAATTAGAATAAGATATCCCATGCTTATATAATCATGTCAAAATGGATTCTACTGTTATGTATATCTAAAAAGAACCAATGGAAAAAATTTTAATTATCCCAATGAAAGTAAAGATTAGACCTAAGAACATCAGCATGGGTGCTTGATTAATAGCAGTTCATGAGGCAGTATCTGATTAAGAAAGAAACACCCTATGTAGAGGTGTGGCAATAAAATAATGTGATTGAATTTTTAACAACATGTTAGAACTTCAGCATACAAATGAGGACAGTTATTTTCAAAGTAGTTTCATTGAGGTTTTTTTTTTTTTTTTCAGATCATTCTTCAATCTGGCCATGTCTCAAACAGTGGTTGAAACTCCTTTTTAAGTCTATGGTTTGCAGTTTTGATTCAATCCATGTTATCATTTATTTGTCTTTTGAGGGTGAATTAATCTTTTGCAAACAACTTGTCATCCCAGGCTAAACATAGTAAATAAAATTATATATTTGGTTTGATTTCACTTTTGGTGAGGACTGATGGTTTTAGGGGCAATGTGTGAAAAGCAAGGCATAATTTGTCTAAAGATGGTATATGGCTGGTGGTCTCTGATGCCATAATTCTCAACTTGTCAATAAAATTATCATGAACATGGGAAAAGATGAAAGTTTGCAACAACAAAGAAAATCAAGGCTATCATTTTGTTACTTGCCAACTTCATAGAATTTCACTTAATCATAAGGTGATATACTTGTTAAAAAAACAATTTTTATCTACTGGTGTTTTTTGTTAATTACAAAAAAAATCTGCCAATGTAATAAAGGAGGTTATTTCATGCTTCTTTCACTGTCTATTCTGTGGTTCAGAATAATCAAGTCTGGGCCTATCAGAAAACATGGCAGTCATATGCTTACTAGTGGGGAACTTTTTATGAGACATCCACAGCATCCTTCCTTGTTTATCTTCTTTTCTATTAGAAATAATCTCTTATATTTAGTAGAGATAAGAAATCTTTCAGAAAACTATTGGGAAGAAAGTAGAGTGAGGATTGACAATATCTCTTTGTAGTTGAAGAGACCAGAAAAACCTTTATGCTGTTGGTTATAGATTTCCATGTTCTTTATTGACTTACTTAAAACATAATAAAACCAAGCTCTAGGATGGGAGAAGTTCCTGACTTAGCACATCAAATGTGCCAAAATGATTATCTTCTTGGTACTGAAAATTGGAAGGAGGGCAATGCACGTCAACACAATTGAACTCTCAGAAGGTGAACTGAGGAATACCTAGGGGAAAACAAGACCAACCAAAGTCTGTCTGTTGGGAAGAACTAGCCAGACTAGATCTCTTTTCATTTTGGGGATGAGCAAATAGAAAAAGTTACACAGGGGGACTATAAAATACTATAGAACAGGAGAAAAAGAACCCTGAAGACTCAGGAGAATAATGCAACTGTGAAAATGATATACTATTAAAACCAATAGAGAATTATACCTTTAAGGCTACAAGAAAGTGTGACTTTTATGAAAGAGGAGCTGAAGCCTTAGGGAAACTAGTAGCAGAAATGGAAACAGCTGAAGGAGAAAATAACAGGGAAATAGTCGAACTAAAGAAAACAGTAAAAAAAACAAAGCCAGGGAGAATTAAAAATGCAATAGCAAAATAAAAAATCCTTCCTAGGACAGAAACATACAGAATTTACACTAAAAAAATTGAATTGGCAATGCAGAAAATAAACACTTCCCCAGAATGTGGGGAAAAAATTAAAAAAGGTAAAAAGGCTTGAGTAAGGAGAACAATTATCAAACCTAAAAATTATAGACATAACAAAGAAAGATAACCATATGACCCTAACACAAGCAATAACCAGACATATTTTAAAAAGTGACCATGAGTAGAAAATAAATATCCAATTGTGCAGATTGAAAGAGCCCATAAAATTAAAATAAATTCCCATGTAGTCATATTTTGAATCACAAGAATTTAAATATATTCTATAGGTAACAAGACAATTAACTAGCTTACTTATAAGGAAGTAGAAATCAGGTCAATCCTAGTGTTTTCCACTAGAGTAAATGCTTAAAGACTAAAGAGCAATGACCACAATTTTTGAAGAGAAAAAGATTTGATTCAAGTAGTTAATTTTCATTTATGAATGAAGGCAACATAAAGACTCATGTCACTTCTTGAACAACTTAAAGATGTATTCTGTGTAAATATTTACAATGTAGATTACAAAAGTTTATGTATTCATATTCATTAAATGAACATTAATTATTATTAAAGTTATATAACTGCCAATATATATTTAAACTTAGAATATAGAATAGCAAGTGAGAGTAAATTAAGTGGAAAATACAAAAGACATCATAATATAACTGTTTTTATTTTGGTACTGAGGATTGAACCCAGGGGTGCTTAACACTGAGCCACATCCCCAGCCCTTTTTTATGTTTTATTTAGAGACAGGGCCTCACTGAGTTGCTTAGTGCCTCATTAAGTTTCTGAGACTGGATTTGAACTTGTGATCTTCCTGCCTCAGCCTTCCAAGCTGCTGGGATTATAGGAGTGTACCACCATGCCCGGTTCATAACATCATTTTAATCTAGAAAACCAGACTACTGGGTTAAAGACTAGCCTTTAGAAATTAAATATTCTCCTTGATATAAACAAAAATAATGTTTATTTTTCTAATTGACCAAATGAAACAACATGTAAAAAAATGTGTAGAATATATGTGACATTAAAGAAATAACAAGAATGTGAAAAATGGTGTAAAACAAGGTGTTTTAGTCAGCTTTCTTCACTGCTGTGACTAAAAGAACCCAACCTGAACAACTGTAGAGGAGTAAAAGTTTATTTGTGAGCTCATGATTTCATAGGTCTCAATCCATAGGCAATAGACTCAATTCCTTGGGGCTCATGGCACAAAAGTGTGGCAGAGGGAAGCAGCTCACATGTTGGTCAGAAAGCAGGGGACAGGGAAGTGGAAGGAATCCACTCTCCAGATACAAAATATATATCCCATAGTCATGCCCTTAATGAACCACTTCCTCTAGCCTGTCTCCAGTTATCATTCAGTTAATCTCATTAGGGATTAATTCACGGATTAGGTTAAGGCTATAACCCAATCATTTCTTCACTGAACCTTCTTGCATTGTCTCACATGTGAGCTTTTAGGGCACACCTCTCATCCAAACCATAACACAAGGAAACATCATTTATAACAATAAATGTAAATTGTTAAACTACTTATTAAAACAAAACTAATATCTGGTTAAATTATATTATAAAATATGTGTTATTACTTATAAGAGCAAAAGACACTGAATCTTAAAAAGTAAAAAAAAAAAAAATCCTTTGGAAAAAATCCCATGGCACATACCTGTAATTCCAGCAACCCAGGAGGCTGAGATAGAAGTTTGAGGCCAGCCTCAGCAATTTAGCAAAACTCAGTGAAAATATCAGCAGTAGAGTGCCTCTAGGCTCAATCCCCAGTACCACACACAAAAAAAAGATAATTTTTTTTCTTTGTTTGTAATGTAAACAAAATGAAAGCAGATTGCTTACTGGCCTTTTGGCTAAGATCAAGTGTAGTATCTGTTCTTATCAGTTTAATATCTATCCAAGGATAATATATTAAGTGGATTTTTGGAGCAGGGAGATGGAATAGGAGCTTGCTTCATCCACTCCACACATTGACCTGGCATTGCAGTACCTCCAGGAACAGTGCATTAAAAAAGGAAAGAAGAAGTGGTAATGTTTCAGGCAAAGCAGATTTCAAAATTCAAGGCAAAAAGCATTATGCAGAGCAAATATATAACAATTATAAACTTTATAGATTGAATTACTTAGTATCAATATTACAAAGCAAAAGCTGTCATGAACTCATTGATAAATTTATACAAATCTAATACCTGTGAGGACTTTTGATGCAACTCTATCAGATAAAACATAAAAACAAAACGATATGTAGAATTTGAATAGTATAAACAATAAAATTATTCTAATAAAAATATTAAACTTTGTACCTTACAGAGAATTATTTTCTTTCCGATTAGTCATACCACAATTACAAAAATGATTTTACTAGACCTCAAAGAAAACTTCGATATATTTCAAAAAGTAGAAATCATGCATGTTATGCATTTGAGTATAATCCAAGAAAACCATAAAATAATTATAATTGAATTAACCCCCAAACATTTAGAATTTAATGCTGTTCTGTTACATCACTCTTACTTCATAGAATAAATAAAGCTATAATTTATGGATTGAGAACAATCTACCCTAGAGAATATAGCTACAGCTATACTCAGAGTGCAATTAATAATTTTGTTTTTAATATTAATACGATAAATGAACAATCAATTGATGAATTTAGGAGTCTCCACTAGAATATATCTCTTCTACTCATGTTTCATTCAGTCCTTCTTAGAGGAGAAGGTAACTTACTTGAGTAGTGATTTGGCAGAAAAAATTGAGCATACTTATCTAGTCCTTCATGGGTGCTCTCTTTTGGAGGCTCCCTGTCCATAAGATGCACATAATTTCTGAAAGTTGTTGCTACTATGGTGCAAACTTGTTGCTGTCCAGTTAGGGCCTAAATCTGTCTCACTCAGTCCACTTGGATGCAGTTCTGAAAAGAGTTTCTTAAATCAGGTTTATTAGCAATAAAAATAGCATATTCATTTCCACCTATTTCCTATGCCTTATTTATTCATTGGTTTAAATCTGGAAGGGGAAGAGAAACAGTAGATTTGAAAATCCTGAATCAGTTTCTTTGGCAGAACAAATAGTGAAATTGTCAAATCTCTTGAAAAAAAACACAACTTGTTCCCTTTAAAAACATTTGTAGAATACCTACTATGTACCAGGCACTGTGTTATGAGCTAGGGACAAAGTGGTAAACAAGATAGACATAGTCCTTGTCCTCATGGAGATTTTAGTCTGATGAAATAACACAGAGAAATAAACAGTCAATGTTTTCAATTATCCCACAATATACTATGATAGATCCAATGTTGCGAACAAGTCATTTTTTTAAGGGGGGGCGGTCCTGGAGATTGAACTCAGGAGCACTCAACCACTGAGCCACATCCCCAGCCCTATTTTGTATTTTATTTAGAGACAGGGTCTCACTGAGTTGCTTAGCGCCTCACTTTTGCTGAGGCTGGCTTTGAACCTGGGATCCTCCCTCCTCAGCCTCCCGAGTTGCTGGGATTACAAGCGTGTGCCACCATGCCTGGCATGAAGAAGTCATTTTTGAGAATGAAAAAAAAAATCTCACTATTCCAAGAGTACAGGGTTTGAAGGACTGACTGGTGAGAAATGAATTGGGAAACCGTTAGCAGGGGCCTGATCATACAGTACCTTTTAAGCCCAGGGAATATGAAATTTATCTTAAGTACAAAGAAATTGGGATCCATTACAAGGTTTTAAGTAGGGGAGGCTTAGAATCAGCTTTTCATTTGGGGAAAATTACTGTGATCTCAATATGGAAAATAGTTTGGAGAGGGCAAAACTAGAATTTATAGACTGTTGCAATAATCAATTTGGGAGTGTACCTCACCAAGCTGTCCATCTTTTCCTGTCCCTGTTGTCAATTGTCTAGAACTTCTGGGTAGTTGACAGTGAAAATAGAAAAAAGGTGGGTGGATTGGGGAGATCTAAACATGGTAGACATTTTCGGACCTTGTCACTGGTTAGAGTGAGGGATAGAGAAGAGTCACAGATGATGCCAAGCTTTCTGGCTTCAACAACTGCTCATATAAGGGGAGTGCAAGATGAAAAGTATCAGAGGGCATTAAACTTGTTATGTTTCCTACCTATAGGGATTGTGTGTACTCCTGATGTCCACTAGAGAAATCTGTTTGGAAGAAAGTAGATTAAACACACTTGGGAATAGAAGATTCATTAATATATAATATCCCAATTTTAGAGATGTTTGATTCTAATTCCTTTAAAAATTTGGGTTTCACAGACAGAAATGCTGAATCACAGTGCAAGTGACCCAGGCTATCTTGCTGTAAATCATTTTTTTCCTGGAAAAATAAGTGGGTGTAAGCTTTAAAGCTTAATTAGTGTACAGTATGGAGGAATGAGTCATGATAAGTTAGAAATCTTTTCTTCTGTTTGGGGCACACCTACCTAATATTCAGGCTGATGTAGGCATAAGCACATTACTCCAAGGAAAACATCTGAGTAGTCCCTGATTCTCCATCTTCCTTACAACAACCAGAAAACCCCTTCCTCTTACCCCTTTCGCTCCCTCCCTTGAACTTGGTGGTTGAAACAATAGAGATAAGTTGTTAGATGGTAATAAAAAATAAAGTCTTGAGAGATTTCTAGGGATGGTATTACTAGGAACAAATATTATGTGCCCCACCCTGATTGCCAAGGACCTTGTTCAGCAATTTATCAACCCTATCAGGAAAGGAACAGTGGTGGTGCCACGGAAAGGCAGGTGTTTTAGTCAGCTTTTTTTTTTTCCCCTGCTGTGACCAAAAGACCTGACAAGAACAGTTTTAGAGGAGGAAAAATTTATTTTGGGGGTTCATGGCTTTAGAGATCTCAGTCCATAGAGAGCCAGCTCCTTTCCTGGGGATGGCAGAAGGGTGTGGCAGAGGAAAGCAACTCAGGATATCATATTAGGAAGCAGAGAGAGAGAGAGAGAGATCCACTCAACAAGGACAAAATATGTACCTCAAAGGCACACCCCCAGGAATCCGCCTCCTCCAGTCACAGTCTTCCTGTCTATAGTTACCCCCACCCCATTATTCTCTATTAGAGGATTAATGCACAGATTAAGCTAAAAGATCTACCCATCTAATAATTTCACTTCTAAACTTTCTTGCATTGTCTCACACATGAGTTTTTGGGGGACCCCCTAATATTTAAATCATAATAGCCACATTGAAGATTTCAAATTTTATTCTATAAGCAACAGAGAGCCATAGAGAATTTTAAGCAAGGGAATAAACCATACAGATGTTTGGTGAAGAACATTCCAGTGAGGAAAAAACAAGAGTGAAGTCCTTGAAGTTGGAATGTCCTTGGAACTATACTTGCAAGAAGGCAAGTATAGTTGAAAATCAGAATGAGGGAGATAGTATTAGGTGATGAGTTTAGAGATTTGGCAGGGGCCAGATCACATAGAGTCTTGGGTACCATGATATGAGCACTGGATTTTAAGTCCATCCAGCATGAGTATGACATGATATGAGTTAGGGCTGAAAATATCACTGGCTACCATGTGCACTATATGAGTGCAAGAGTGGAAACAAGAAAGCAGTTAGAAGACTTTTGTAGGAGTCAAGGGCAGAATTGATGATGGGTTGGGCTAGGGAGTTATTGACAAATTCATAATCATGTATCTACCAATATGGTCACAGCATAAAATAGTTCCTTAATTCCAAAAATTTTAGTCACACCATTCCTCCATCTCCTCATCCCTTCAGCTCCAACCATAGGCCTGGTTTTAATATCTATAGCTTTGTAGTTTGCAAAATGTCACATAAATGGAATCATATAATTTGTAACCTTTTGTGTCTGGCTTCCTTCACTAAAGCAAAATGCATTTGATATTCATCCATGATGTTATGTGAATCAATAGTTAATTTCTTTATATTGTTGAGTTAAATTCCATTGTATGGATATGCCATAGTTTGTTTTTTTTCATTTGCCAACTGAAGGATATTTGGGTTATTTCCAGTTTTGGATGATTATAGATAAACACTTGTGTGAAGGTTTTTGTATGAACATAAGTCTTTATTTCTTGGGTATAAATATATGGGGCTTGAAAAAATATTTGGCATATTTAGATTTTCTAAGAAACTGTCAAGCTGCTTTTACTAACAGTTCTACCATTTTGCATTCTTGCCAGCAATAGAAGAGAGTTCTAGTTGCTCTGCAACCTCATTAGTATTTGCTGTTGTCAATGTTCTTTTAAATTTTATTTTAGCCATTGTAGTGGATATGGAGTGGTATCTTATTGTGGTTTCAATTTTTATTGTCCTATCAACCAAAGCTATTGAGCAAAGTAGAACCAGATTTATTGATGCAACGGAGGTAGGATTTGAAGGAGAATGAAGAGTTAAGGATGATTTCAAGGTCTTTGGTTGAAATAAAATAACAATAAAAGAAGTGGATTCAGAAACAGAGATAATCTGACAAGATTTCAGAGACTCAGGAAAAGCTCAGAAATAGTTACTAGGAAAGAGAAAATTGGTGTTGTTATTGGGCAAAGGAAAAGTGATAGTACACTCCTATCCCATATGCCCATCAGGAGCTGCAGATGACATTTATTCAGAGCAAATAGAACTGAAGATGATTAAAGAACTTTTATGGTTGGTGTGTGGGTGGAAAATGAAAGGTGTCACCCTTGAGGAAATACATGTCAGTCTGGGAAAAGCAGGCTCCTGTTAACATCTCAGGGATGTGATTCACTGTGGAAGACTGAAACCTGTTTTATAGCCTGGGTGGGTGGTGGCTGGGGCTGAGTTGTTTTCACTGACACTGTAGAGAAAAGTTGATGGATGGAATAATGGAATCTGGTACCTGGAAATAGTGGACCATGATGTCATCTTGAATAAGCACATCTAAGGAAATGGTTACACTGGTCCACACTATGCAGAATCACAGGAAAGGAACTTACTGTTCTTCCTTACCAAGCAAAGGAACTTACCAGAAACACTTTGACTTGGGTTCTCCATCTGGTGTCTTAGAGGGACCCAGGATGAATTGTTGGTTATCTCTATTTCAGATATAGGTTATGGTCATTTAAGAAACTATAAAAAAGAGATTGTTTGGGAGCCTGTGACACTGGTGTCATGATGACAAATTCCAATCAAAGAAGATTGAAATATCTTCCCACTTTGTTTCTGGGATGATTCATTGCCTGATTTCTAATTCTACTTTGGCTTCTTCATCAATTCTCTTTAGTTTTCTACCTTCATTTGTATCTATTTATCTTAATAACAAAAATAGCTTTATTGTTTTGATTTTTGCTTTTGAAAATTTAAGGAATTTAGAAAAATGTGTGGAAGAAAGTAAAAATTTTATGAATTCTTCCCATCCCAGGATCCTTACCACTAAATGTTTTAGAAGACCATCTTTTCATATTGATGCATACATATTCACATTCACATACACATTCACATTTTTATTTAAGTGAGAAATTATCATACATGCTAATTTTAAAAAAGAATAAACAACTTTTTAAAAAGTGTATTTTAAAATTTTTATTGACATTTTCACCTCCCATTGACACTCCTAGTAACCAATGCAAATTAGCTATTGTTTAATTTTACAGACTTTTCCCCACAATACACACATACACACACGTTATTATTAAGAACTGTTTAACACAAATGGAATCTAGGTATAGAAGGAATATACCTCAACATAATAAAGGCTTATAACACAGGCTCACAGATAACCTAACACTCAATGGTGAAAAGTTAAGAGTTTGTCTTCTCTGAATAAGAACAAGAACAAGACGGAAGCTTAGTCTTACCACTTTTCTTCAACATAGAACTAGAAGTCCTAGCTAAAGCAATTAGGCAAGAAAAGCAAATAAGGTCATCCAAATCAGAAAGGAAGAAGTTGTCTTTGTTTGCAAGTAACATGACTCCACCAAAAAACTATTATAACTTCTTATATGAATTCAGTGAGGTAGTAGTATACAAAAATCAGTAACATTTTTATACACTAATAACAAACTGAACATATTTTAAATACATAGATTGTAGTATGTGAACCATATATCAATGGAGCTGGTATAAAATTTTATTTTAATGTCCATCTTATAGGGTATAACATGCGTAATTGACATATTACTGTTTACCTTAAATGAATGCTTTTATTATTTCCTGAGCAATGTAAAAATCTTTATAACTCTTTTTAATTCCATGTATTTTGTTTTCCTTCACCTTTTTGTTACTGATGTTACTATTTAATTCTTTGTGTATTTTAAATATTATAAAAATATATTCAAGTATTATTTAAAACCCTAAAGAAAGTATATTCATTTAGATTTAGTCATATATTTATCATGCCAATTGTTTTCTGTTCTTTCTCACATTATTTTCCTTCCATCTAGGGTCATTCTCCTTTAACCTGAAGAACTACCTTTAATATTTCTTTTGTTGGTGGTTTACTATCTTTTATTCATTAGAACATTAATTTTACTTTTATTTTGAAATAGTTTCACTGAGTGTATAATTCTGTGTTGGTACTTTTCAAGCATTTTAAAGTTGTCATTTCCAGCCAGGTGTGCCAGTGCATGCCTGTAATCCCAGTGACTTGGGAGGCTGAGACAGGAGGATCAAAAGTTTGAAACTAACCTCAGCAGTTTAGTGAGGCCCTAAGCAACTTAGCAAGACCTCTGTCTCAAAATAAAACATAAAAAAGGACTGGGGATATAGCTCAGTGGTTAAGTGCCCCTGGATCCAATCCCCAGCACCAAAACCAAAACAAAAACAACAAAAAAAGAAGTAATTTCCCTGGTCTGCTGGCATCCATGGTTTCTTTTGAAAAAATAGTTGTTGTTATTGGTATTGCTGTTTGGTAGTAATAGTATTGTTATTTTGGTAGTAGCTTTCAATGTCTTTTCTTTGCACTGGGGCTTTAGGAGCTTTATTATGAGGTTGCTTTGTATTTATCCTGCTATGATTCCATAGAGATTCTTGAATTTATATAAATTTAGAAAATATTTCTTCAATCATTGTTTTTGTTTTCTCCATTTTTCTGGGCAGTCAATTAATTACATATCTTAGATCCTTCAATTCTGTCCTAAATTGCATTTTCCATCTTTATATTTCTTCTCAATTATGGATATCTTTGCTTGACATCTATTCCAGTCTATGAATTTTCTCTTCTGCTAGTGAATATATCTATTGTATTCTTAATTTCAGTAAAAGTGCTTTTCAGTTATAGAATTCCATTTAGATAGTTACGTATATATGTGTGCATATATCTACATATACATACACATAAGATTTCAGTCTTCTAGTGAAATTCTTAATTTGCTTTATAAAATGTATTATTTACATATGTTTTCTCTCATGAGTAAGCTACACAGGAAAAAGGAAAACAAAGGTATAAGGTGAGATTTCATGAAACTTTAAGGGAAATGTAGAGGAGGGAAGTACATACTGGGGAATAATATTTGCCAATATTGGCCAAATTATATTGATATATCATGTGCATGTGTGAATATGTAACAATGAATCCCATCATTATATATAATTATAATGCACCAACAAAAATGAAAAAATGTATTCGTCATAGTTATTTTAAATCCTTTGTCTGGAAATGCCAGTATTTGAATCACATATTTATTTAATTTAATTCTCTGGCCCTTCTCTTGATTTAAAAAAATTCATTTCTTTTTTTTAGTTGTAGATAGACACAATACCTTTATTTTATTTATTTATTTTATGTGGTGCTGAGGATTGAACCCAGTGCCTCATGTGTGCTAGGCAAGCACTTTTCCACTGAGCCACAACCCCAGCACTCTTCTCTTGACTTTTAAGTCATTCATTCATGTTTTTTGACATGCCAAGAAATTCCTTTTCATTGGATAAAGGACATTTTGTATGAAAAATTGTAGACACTTCAATTGACATTAATTTTCTCCTGGCAGGTAAAAAACAGCACTGGAGGATCACCTTGATCCAATTGATGCCAGGTGTCAGCTTTTGTCATGGCTGGTCTATTTTCAGTTTGTTCTTATTAGTAGTATCCCACCCTTACTCTTAGGGATTTTCCCTTCTGGTGTCTCAGTTTAAAGCCCTGTATACTTACAAGGGCAACCCTGCTTTGTTGACATTGAACTTCATTGTCTGATTTCCTAGCGCTCTGAAGTCCTTTATTAGCTCTTTGGCCTCCCAGATATTGCTTTCTTACTGATTTCTGGGACTCTCACCTTGAGTAGGCACACAGTGTAGGAATCAGTAACTATCTTAAGGTGAGATTGATTTTAGAATTTTTTGGTTACTTCCTTGCTTCTGTCTGAGTTCTGGTCTATTTGACAACATCAAATTTTAATTTTTTTCCCCTGAAATCCAAAAATATTTCTACAAGCCTTTGACCATTGCTTTCTGGTGGTCCTCTTTTCTCAGTGCAGTAAACTAGCAAATGTCCTAAAGGAAAAGTCAGAGGCAAATGTGAAGCAGGCCTCAATGTATTTCCCAGCTCTGAAATATTCACTCTTGGAATCTTGCCTGCCTTGTTGTGCTCCAATGACTTCATACTTTACACATTCCCCAGCTTTTATAATGGTTCTTGGCAGGGAGATTCTGAGACAAGTTGCTTGTTTGCAGCTGGAAGCTGAAGTCCCTTTCATTGTGTTTTGCAATAGGTTTCTCTCTTAATGTTTCATACTATCAATTTGGGTCTCAGAAGTGGCCATTTTCTCTTTCATTTCATGAGCTGATTTTTTTTAAGTGAAAAAATCACATTTTTGGGTTTCAGAAAACTGTTGGACCATCATTAGGTGTTCCTTCTTTTTCTCCATGTTGTTACTGGTGTCCTTTAGTAATTCTTTTTCAGTATTGCACTTCCTCTCTGGAAAACTGTTTGCCCTCTCTAGAGATACCAGGATGGAGCCACACTGGTCATTGTCTTTTCAGATTGAAAGACAAAATTCCTGTAACCTTTCTGGTGGGGGGGGGGGGACTAATTTTCAGATGCAGTTTCTCACAAGTCCTTCCTGGACTATTTTCTATGGCTTTCACTATACTACTCTGGGGTGGGGAACCTTGTGAGATTTTTAAGGAAAAAAACATCTCCAAGAACTGAAAAGCTCTAGTTCTCACTCCCAGAATTTTTCACTATGGGAATTTCCCAGACTCTACTTTGGTCTGGAGAGAAACAAAGTTCTATGGAAGCTCCTTCTTCAGGACCCCATGGTGTCTTTACTAAGCCTTCATTATAGTCTTTAGCTTCCCCCTGCTCACTGGCCCTGTGGCTTTTCCTGTGAAGGGGAGGTAAGAGGTATTTGGATTGGCATTGTGAGGCATTAGGCAGCAGGGGTGCATATTTCTGCTGACATCTTCCCAGAATCCTTTTTAACCTTTTTTCCACCTCTGAATTTAGGTGGTACCTACCAAAAAAACTAGGTCAAGGCTATTGGTGCATAGAAAAGCAAGTGAGCTGAGAATCTGCACAGTGTTGAACATTGCTTAGGTTAAGGCATTCAAGAATCAATCTGTCATCATTAGCAAACAAGCTAAAATATACTTGGATGAAATGAAAATTTGGCTTAAAATACTGAATATTCTGACACTGGAAAACATGCTTTAATTTGGCTCTGGATCTCCATGAAAGAAGAGTAAATAAAATTTCATTAAAGTTAGAAATGTGTCAGTTCCAATTCTAGCACTTTTCAATTTGGCTTTAACAAGGAGGCTAATAAGGGGGGGGGGCAAATAAGTTCATGTAAGTCTTAAAACAATGTAAAATAGGTTTCAGTATTGCTGATTATGTTGGTCAGACTTTCATTGCTGTGACGAAAATGCCCAACAAGAACAATGTAGAGGAAAATTTTACTTTGGCTCATGGTTCCAGAGATTAAGTCCATGGTCGGCTGAATCCATTGCTCTGAGCCCAAGGCAAGGCAGAACATCATGGCAGAAGGATGTGGCAGAAGAAAGCTGCACAGGACATGCCAACCAGGAAGCAGAAAAAGGGAGGGAGAGCAAGGGGAAGGGGCTGCAGGGAAAATTATCCCTTCCAAGGCAAACCCCTACCTTCTCCACCTGCTCCATCCATAACCCACCTTCCTACAGGTACCACCCAGTCAGTCCACTCAAACTAGGATGGACTGATTAGATCATAGCTCTTATGATCCAATCATTTCATCTCCAAACATTCCTCTATTAACAGAGGAGTTTTGGAGGCCACCTCATATCCAAACCATAAAATTGATTCACTTTTCAACACCATGCTTACCTTTATGTGTATTGAAAATCTCCAAGAAGGGAAAATCAGTGATCACAGATATCCAAATGACTGCTGTTTAGGAAAAATATTCTAGTCCAGTGATCTGCGAAATGATAGATTATTCTGTTAGTCATCAACAACTGGATCAGTGTTTTAGTCTGGATTGCCTCAAAAGCAGATCATATGAGTAGATCTGAGTGAATAATTTTGTTTGGGATGTAGTATCAGAAAACACTACTAGGGACATAAGAATGTGAGACAGGGCAGGGACAATATCCAATACTGGTTCTCCTGATGTGGGTAATTAGGATCAGCCCTGCCCAGGACCTCTGGTATGGAATATCCCACTTGAGAATTGAAGGGGCTGAGGAATTTATTAACTCTCAACTCCAGTGCTTCTGAGTCTGAAGGTGGCATGTAGAGAACATTGCATATGGGTGCATGTCAACAGGAACATACACCAAGTGCATATGAGTGGCATATCAACAGCGTCTGCAACAAATTATAAAGTTACCAAAGATCATGCATATCACATTTACACTGTGGTTTTCCTGCCCTTTTCTCTCATTCTTCATACCACTGCTTCTTAAAATTCTAACCAACTTCACATTCTATATCAAATACTACTTCCCCCAGAATTTCTTCCTTTATCTCCCCAGGTATAAATGATATTACTCATTCTCTTTGCCATCTTGACATTTATTTAAAACCCTCCCTTGGATAATTTTGCTCTTCTATTGTACAACTTCCTACTATTGCATTACAGTTATTCATAAGTAAATTCAACCTCTCTTACCAAGGAACTTTGCCTTGAAAAGGTAGACTTTTTTTTTCAGTTTTATATGCTTGCAATATTTAGCACAGTGGTTTGTATTCAGCAGGAGCCAAATCAATGTTTGCTGAATGACCAAAAGTCTTCAAATTCTAGACAGAAACAGTGTTAGTGAAGTATGAATTAAAGCCCAAAGAATCCAATTGTTAGTTCTAAAAGTAAGAGAATGGCTTGAACTACTTATTTTTGGAATAGTCATTTGTATTTGTTGGATGAAGTTTGTATCTGGACAGCAACATATTTAAATAAATGCCAGTAGGGACTGGGAAATTTCATCATTCCATCTCGACTGGAAGACACATGTATGGGTGGGGCTGTTCTGAAGTCATGCTTAGTAGTTAAGTATGTCCTTGGGAATTTTCTGACTTTATTCAGATGATGTTTTCTCTAACTAGGAAGGGCCTTTGTTTAGACAAATCTAAAAGTTAGGTTAGTTCCATTTTACTTTTGAAAAAAATAGGGTAAACTGTATTTTTCTGCATTCATAATGAATGTTTATAGTCATTTTTATATATTAAATGCTATTAATCAAGAGAAGTAATTTGAGTTAAGCTATTGCCCTAAATAAGTAAAAAATGGGAGCATAATTGGAAATGGTTTTCCCTTTCCTATTTTTGTACTGTTCTACTTAATATTTGGCAGATGGAGTATGAATAGAAATGCTTAAGTTGGAATGCTTTATGGGGTTTTAAACTGTTGTTAATTAGTCGTGAAATAATTTTAATTACTTAAAAATTCCATTATGACAGTGCTTCAAATATGTGCCACATATTGGCAAACTATTGCAGACCATCATTTTGTAAATCATTTTACTTACACTTATATTGATGGGAAGGAAAATAAGGTGAATATATTGAATATATTTATAGAGAAGAGATTTGACAGGGTAAAGAACAACTGTTTATTTCAAATTGGGCTATAAAAATCTTGAAGCTTTGGGATTTTAGCAGCAGATCAACGCAATTACTTTTTAAAAATGGAAAAATAGTGTAAAAGAAAGGAAGATTAACTGAATCTAAACTTTTCCTCTTATACCCATCTTTTTACTCTCTCCATTCTTCACTTTTGGCTGTTTGTGTTTTCACTACTAGCCTAGAGAAAGGAGGTAGCATTTGTGACTATCAAAAGTAGCCTCTTAATTTTTTCCCCAGCTTTATTGTGGTATAATTGACAATACAAACTGCATACATCCAAGGTATACAACATCGTATTCTGATATACTTATATATTGGGAAATGATTTTCACAATCAAGCTAATTAACATATTCATCACCTCACATAGTTATCTTTTTTTTACACAGTTACCTTTTAAAAACTCTCTGTGTGTGTGTTGAATACTTAAGATTTAGAATTATTCTTAGCAAATTTCAAGTATGCAATATAACATTATTAGCTATATTCACCATGTTGCATATTAGATCTCCAGAACTTATTCATCTTATAAATGAAAGTTTATATTCTTTGACCAACATCTTCCTATTTCTCCTACCCCCTGATCCCTGGTAAACACCATTTTACTCTCTGTTTCTACGAGTTCAGCTTTTTTTTTTGAGAGAGAGAGAGAATTTTTAATATTTATTTTTCAGTTTTCGGCGGACACAACAACTTTGTTTGTATGTGGTGCTGAGGATCGAACCTGGGCCGCACGCATGCCAGGCGAGCACGCTACCGCTTGAGCCACATCCCCAGCCCATGAGTTCAGCTTTTAAAATTACATATGAGAGGTCCTGCAGTATTTTTCCTTCTGTGCCTGCCTTATTTCACTTAGCATAATGTCCTGCAGCTTCATCCATGTTACACAAATGACAGGATTTCCTTATTTTTTTTTTTTAAGACTGATAGAGTGAACTCTTTTTAATAGCTCTGGGAAGATTTGCTGAGAAAGAATGATATTATATGTAAGACAGTGGGGTGTAGGGAGATATTCATTCTTTTGTTTATTCAATCACTCAAATATTTGTTGAATGGATACATGAAAGATTAAGAAGGCACAGCTCTCAAATTTAAGGGATTTACAATCTAGTAAGAGACAGAACATATGTAGTCAAATGACTATTATGAATTATAGACTATGTAAGTACTCAGAAGACAGGTTATAAAATGTTAAAGAAGGAGAATCACTTCTAGTTTAAGGGTATGTGTGTGGGGCTGGGCTCAGTGGTTGAATCCTTGCATGTACATCCTAGCATGTGCAAGGTCCCCCAGCACCCCCACAGAGAGAGACAAGGAGAGAAAGAGAGAGAGAGAGAGAGAGAGAGAGAGAGAGAGAGAGAGAGGGAGAGAGAGAGAGAGAGGGAGAGGGAGGGAGAGAGAGAGAGAGAGAGAGAGAGAGAGAGAGAGAGAGAGAGAGAGAATTTACATATAATACTGAAGGATGGGTAAAATTTTAATAATCAGGTAGAACAATCACAAGAGATTCATTTCCCCTTCCTAACTGTACTTGAGGAGTACTGACCCCATTCAAAGCTCCAGGGATGTCCTTGGTTGACTTCAGCAGATCAATATCTTCCATTCCCTGGGCTGAGGTAGAAGTACCAGCGTAATCATTGGGTCAGAAATATAGGTGAAGTCTTAGCATTGGAGACCTGAATTGTGGGAGGATGGAGAATCAGAGGTTGAAGCGATTGTTCACTGGAACTGTTAAGAGTGTTAGGAACTTGAGTTGAATAGCAAATGTCCAGAATCTATTATTTAGGTCAGGGAAGTTTATTCAATTGGAGCAGTGTCAGATTTAACTAACAGGGAAATTACTATTATTCCCATGAAATGTCCAGAACCCACTGCTATTTTTACACACTGGCGCTGGTTCACCAGACCATTCAACCTGGTTTTAACTGATCATCTTCAAACAACCCCCACCCCAACACGATGATTCATTATACAATTGTATCTTTATAATTATCCCAGATCTGATCACTTCCCTCTGTCCCCACTGCTGTTGTCCCAGTTTTCCCCTCATTATTTTTCATCCATATGACAGCAATCCCCTCTTAATTGGCTTCCATCTGAATGCTTTCTATTCCATAATGACCTTTTCAAGACAAAAATCTCATGACAAGATTCCCAGGCCTTGTCCTTCATTACTCCTCAACTTCTGTCTTTGTTCTGGCCATTTGAATGGCAATGGCTTCCCTAACTATATTTCGACCTCTACACATGGTAGTTCTTTGCTGTGTCCTCTTTCCGCTGTCCCCAGATTATGCTCCAGTCCTTCTCCCAGATTATGCATATTTCGAATTTCTTTCCCCTTTCCCAGTTCTCAACCCAAACACATTCCCAAGAATTTGGTAAATTTGTCTTTTGCTGGACAGCAAGCTCAGATGGCTTGAGTAAAGTGTGGTAGAAGGCTGAACTCTCTATTCCAGATCTTGCTCCAGCTCTTGTGAAGCTAACAGTGACTGAGGGTAGGGCAAATAACAGGCTGATCATTAAGTAAGGTCAAGACAGCCAGAACTTAGAGTCTAGAGGGACATAGACTGTAGAGTAGTTCAGGGCATTGACGCAAGAATGGTATGCAAAGAATTGAAGGCTCTGGGGTTTAATATTTCTTCTGTCTCCTAGTTTTGTCTTTCCAAGCTTGTCTGTACTCCCCACTCCTCCCAAAGGTGGCTGATGGAAAATTATCTTAATGCTTAGGGGGACTGTTTTGCATTATTTTTGAATCACTTTATGAAATTTAATAACAAGTACTTCTAGGTTTTGAAAAAGTTTACATTTGAAAAACTTTCCTAGCAATATTCATCTCTAAATTAATTTTGTTCTATAGGTAGAAAAGACTAATTAAATCATTCATAAGAATGAGCTTTTAGAATAATTTCTCTCTTGCCTATGCCGTGAGGAATTTTAACTAAGTACCAGATAAATTAGTTCTGCCTCTGTGGCGTTTTCCATAGCTAATGTTTTACAACTGTTCAAAAACATAATCAGTCATTGTAGGACAGCAGTTTTTGCAGCTGCACTACAAAGAAAGTTGCATGTTCTGAATTTGTCATATTCACAAATCTTAATATTGTTGTTATTAAACTCATATTAATAAAGATTAAATAAACTCATTTATTCAAAAGCTCTTTATTGAGCATTTAGTATAAACAACACATTGTCTTAGGCACTGGCAGGAATATAAGGATGTAGAAGACCTAATCCAACTTTCAGAAAGAGAATCTGGTAGGGAATAAAAGATACACAGAGAAAAAATAAAAGTAGAAGAATGTATACTATTTGTCTCTGAAGAGGTATAAAGTTCAGTAGCTATTCCACTGGAGTGATTAAAGAATTGAATCTTTGTGTATATGTAGGGAGCAAAGATGAGGAGGAAAGAACAGAGTGTGCAGGTAGAGGTTTTTCTGCAAGAAAAACCCCAATGATAAAAAAAATAAAATATAAAGCTTGTTCAGAATAGTGATGAGGGAATATTTGGAAAAGGTTGATTAGAAAAGATTATCTAAAGCTTTTAAAACATGCCAGTGTGAGATGCTTTTTGTTTTTTGCCAATATTTCTTAAACTAGGACCAAAGACCTAGCCTACAAGATCTTTGTATTAAGATTTTTTTACTACCATGAAGTATTATTTCTAGTCCCTACCATGTCTACAGTTTGTGTCAGTTGTGGTTCTTCTCTAGGATCCAAACTTTTACAAGAACATGTGTATGGAACATTGCTGGATGGCAGGACAGAAGAGACCATTGGAAAGCCATGCCATGTCCTTTACATTTTTGTTCAAAAGTGATTCATTTCATTGGCCAAATAAGGTTTATGATGATTGAAATGATTTATGTTTTTATCTAAAGGACAATCTAAAAAACTTAATTTAATTTGATTCTTTACCACAATAGCTCCAGTTTATGGTATATGTGTAATGTTCCCCCAAAGATATCCCCTTCTTTTTTTTGTTAATATTTTTATTTGATCTAATTAGTTACACATGTCGGTAGAATACATCTTTGAAACATCATACATAAATGGAGTATAACTTCTCATTCTTCTGGTTGTACATGATGTAGAGTTACACAGGTCATGTAATCATATATGCACACAGGATAATAATGTGGATTTCATAATCTTAGAAAAATAAATAGTTTTTAAAATATAGAAGATAAAAAGAAAGAGCCTTTTTAGTGAGGAATACTAATAGAGTAATTTTCCTATAAATAAGTAATTTTTAAAATATTTCTAGTACCTAGTTGATTGTTTGGTATATTATGAATGGCCTGAGCATTATCTATAAACTGAAAACAACCATAAGGCTTCAGAGCTTGCATTGGCTTCTGTGATTAGATGGCCCCAAATCTTAACCCCAGGTGTTTTATTAGCACTCTCCAAGCAATTGAAGCCAGTTACCAAAAAAAATGGTACTGATGTCTTTGCCCTAGTTGAAACCAAATGACATCATCCATATACAATGAAGATGTTCCAGGGCTTTGAATAAAGAAATGGAAGGATTTAGTCATCACAGGTGCATTGCAATATAGGTGTGCCAAAACCAACAACCACCATCACAAAACCTGTGCCACAGCATTCAATGCTGTACTTAAGTTTAAGATAAAAATTTAAGCCAGTTATCTGTCATGTTAAATTACTGTTGTTTATTTGACTTTTATTTGTTTTGTAGTTTTGTTTTTATTTAATTTGTAAAGTTATTTTAGTTTATAGTTGCATAAGATATTTAATCATAAAAAGTTTGTGTTACCTTTATATTTGTCTATAATTAAATAAAACATTGCTAAAATAATTTAAGATTTTTTTCTCTAAAGTTTGAGAAATACTGAGATAAACAATGAGAACTTACAGAAGAATTTTGTGGATATGAGTGACATAGTTGGAGCTGTGCCTTAGAAAACTGGTTTGGCAACAATATGACATGCTTATTAAAGAAGAAAGAAAGGGAGAGGAGGGAGCATGCAATTTTGAGAATCTAGGTGTGTGCCAGTAAGTATTTATGGGAATGGAAAAGAAGGGATAGACGGAAAAGTCATGAGTAGAGGAGATTTAATGAGCACTCTTCTGGGACTACTTTTATGGAGGAGGGAAGAAGAGGAAAGGATTAATACTCTTTGAGATAATTAATATATATATATATATATATAAATATATATTAATTTAATATATATATTTTTAGTTATAGATGGACACAATACCTTTATTTTATTTTATTTATTTTTATGTGGTGCTGAGGATTGAACCCAGTGCCTCACTGCCGGAGTCCGGCTGCAGCAGAATAACCAGGGGGGTACCTCACACATGCTAAGTAAGCACTGAGCCACAACCCCAGCCCTCTTTGAGAGTTTTATTCCTTGTGAAGGAAAGAATAACTATACCATGAGTAGAAAATGGAGATGAAATCAGTTTGGCAAAAACAAAGTGTTTGACTTTGGACATGATTTTCACAGTTAATATTAGTTTTCAAAATATGTGAAAACAAATAGTTTTTTAAATATAGAAGATAAAAAGAAGCTTTTTAGTGAGGAATACTAATAGAGTAATTTTCCTATAAATAAGTAATTTTTAAAATATTTCTAGCATCTACTTGATTGTTTGCTATATAGTATTCATTCAATAAATGTTAGATGAACTAAATTTGTTGATGTGAGTGGAGTAGGATGACTTAAAAATGATTAATCACCTTGATTTCCACTTCTGGCATTATGGCTGAATAAGAGCTTTGAAGAAACCTACTGCTTCAAAAACAATCATATTATGCATAATATGCACTTTTAAAGACATTGTTTGTATTACAAGAAGAAGGGGATATCTGGAGATAGGAAGGATAGTAGAATGAATCAGACATTATTACCCTAAGTGCATATATGATTACATGACCTGTGTAACTCTACATCATGTACAACCAGAAGAATGAGAAGTTATACTCCATTTATGTATGATGTTTCAAAAATGTATTCTACCGTCATGTGTAACTAATTAGACCAAATAAAAACATTAAAATAAAAAAGAAGGGGATATCATTGGGGAACATTAAACATGCATCATAAACTGGAGCTATTATGGTAAAGAATTGAGACCAGACAAGTGGAATGCTGTAAGAGGAGTATCTGGCTTGAGGAGTATATGATAAAGTGTCACTGATGCTGGGAAAGATTTGGGACAATGAGGAGGTAGAAATCATCTCAGGGACTCCTGAGATGAACCAGTCCACTCAAATTGAAATAATCTCTTGGTTCTCAGCAGAAGAAGCAAGTACATTCTAGAGGAAAACTTTCCCAAAGTTTGCCCACAAAAGTCCAACTGATTAAGTTGAAATAGTGAGTTTGTAATAAAAGATTATGAAACCACTGTAAGGAAATTCACAATGACAGAAAAATTAGCAGAAACAACAGATACTAGATTTGGACCCTCTAAGGATACAGGTATTAAAATGATTAGATATCAAACATAAAACCAATAGGTATGAAATGCATAAAGAAATAAAGGGCACAATAGCACATCTAAGCATTCAACAAGATCCTATGAGGAATGACCAGGAAGAATTGAAAAAAATACTAGAAATGAAAAATATAATTGTCAAAAAAAACCTTAATGCATAAACTAAATAAATATTAGACAAAGCTTAAGAGAGAATTAGTTCCCCTCCTGCATGGCAGGAGTTCTATCTCTTCTTTCATTTTCTCACTTAAATAAATCCTGCAGAGAGAGAGAGAGAGAGAGAGAGAGAGAGAGAGAGAGAGAGAGAACACAAATGAATGAGAATCAAATTTGTGAATGCAATATACAAGGAAACAGAAATGGAAAATAAAGAAACAAAGACAGTAAAATTAAAAGTCACATGCCTAATCTAAGTCTAGAAGAGAGACTAGAAAGGCAATATAGAAAGGATAATGGATGTGAATTTTTGAGACCTGATAAAAATATGAATTAAAAAACCCAGGAAGTACAACATACTCCAAACAGGATAAATAAAATACAATTAAAATGATAGCTCATTATAACAGCAACAATGGAAACCAAAAACCAGTGGAATAATATCTTCAAAGGGTTCAAAGAAAATACTTGTTAGCTAAGAAACGTGTTACCAGAAGACTGACTTTCAAAATCAGAGTAAAATTTGATATTTGTAGTAGACAAAGCCAATCAAAATTCCCCTCCAAGATATCTGCACTAAAAGAAATTCTAAATATTCTTTATGCCTTAGAAAAATTATCCCATAGGGATAGTATAAGATACAAGAAGGAATGGTGAACAAATAAAATTATATATAGATGTATATATAATTTTTTAAAAAAATTTAGTGGTTTTCCACCATATGCTTTAAAAAATTTTTTTTAGCTGTTGATGGACCTTTATTTTATTCATTTATTTATATGCGGTGCTGAGACTTGAACCCAGTGACTCATAAATGTGAGGCAAGCATTCTACCACTGAGCCACAACCACAGCCCAGATGTATATATAATTTACATTAAAACAATATTAGATTGAGTATATATATCAATAGGTATGGATAATGGATACACACACACATACACACACACACACACATATATATATATATATATATCCAAACTAATATTGTATCCTAAAATAATAATTATAACATTATTAATTGGGTGTAATTAGACTTTGCAAGCTAAATAGTAATGCTAAAAATTCAGTGAGACTACTGAAAAAAAAAGTGTATACATTTCACACCAGTAGAAAATATAAAGTGGGAAAAATTCAACTTAATTGAACAGATTCAATTATTTGTAAAAAGTATTATAGGAGAAAAAGCAGAAAAGTAAAAGCAAGTCACAAATAAAAATGTGTGATACAGAAATATATTCATTTATATTAATAATTGCAATAAACAAATGCAAGAATACTAAATAATAAAAACACTCAATTCACCAGGATATATAAAAATCCTAAGCTTGTAAGAGTCTAGTAAAATAGCCTGAAAATATATAAATGAAAATTAATAAAACTATAAGAAAAGAAGTGGAAAAACTACTATCTTTTTTTTTTAAATTTTTTATGAACTCCCACCTTCACCCCATACACAGATTGCAGAATCACATCAGTTACACATCCATTGATTTACAAATTGCCATACTAGTGTCTGTTGTGCTCCGCTGCCTTTCCCATCCTCCACCCTCCCCCCTCCCCACCTCTCCCCTCCCCTCCCCTCCTCTCTCTCTACCTCCTCCACTGTATAACCCTGAGGGTCTCCTTCCATTACCATGCAATTTCCCTTCTCTCTCCCTTTCCCTCCCACCTCTCATCCCTGTTAAATGTTAAACTTCTTCTCCTGCTCTTCGTCCCTACACTGTTCTTAGTTACTCTCCTTATATCAAAGAAGACATTTGGCATTTGTTTTTTAGGGATTGGCTAGCTTCACTTAGCATAATCTGCTCTAATGCCATCCATTTCCCTGTAAATTCTATGATTTTGTCATTTTTTAATGCAGAGTAATACTCCATTGTGTATAAATGCCACATTTTTTTTATCCATTCGTCTATTGAAGGGCATCTAGGTTGGTTCCACAGTCTTGCTATTGTGAACTGTGCTGCTATGAACATCGATGTAGCAGTGTCCCTGTAGCATGCTCTTTTTAGGTCTTTAGGGAATAGACTGAGAAGGGGAATAGCTGGGTCAAATGGTGGCTCCATTCCCAGCTTTCCAAGAAATCTCCATACTGCTTTCCAAATTGGCTGCACCAATCTGCAGTCCCACCAGCAATGTACAAGTGTACCCTTTTCCCCACATCCTCGCCAGCACTTGTTGTTGTTTGACTTCCTAATGGCTGCCAATCTTACTGGAGTGAGATGGTATCTTAGGGTGGTTTTGATTTGCATTTCTCTGACAGCTACAGATGTTGAGCATTTTTTCATGTACTTGTTGATTGACTGTATGTCCTCCTCTGAGAAGTGTCTGTTCAGGTCCTTGGCCCATTTGTTGATTGGGTTGTTTGTTCTCTTATTGTCTAATTTTTTGAGTTCTTTGTATACTCTGGATATTAGGGCTCTATCTGAAGTGTGAGGAGTAAAGATTTGTTCCCAGGGTGTAGGCTCCCTATTTACCTCTCTTATTGTTTCTTTTGCTGAGAAAAAACTTTTTAGTTTGAGTAAGTCCCATTTGTTGATTCTAGTTATTAACTTTTGTGCTATGGGTGTCCTATTGAGGAATTTGGAGCCCGACCCCACCGACTGTAGATCGTAGCCAACTTTTTCTTCTATCAGACGGCGCGTCTCTGATTTGATATCAAGCTCCTTGATCCATTTTGAATTCACTTTTGTGCATGGTGAGAGAAAGGGATTCAGTTTCATTTTGTTGCATGTGGATTTCCAGTTTTCCCAGCACCATTTGTTGAAGATGCTATCCTTCCTCCATTGCATGCTTTTAGCCCCTTTATCAAATATAAGATAGTTGTAGTTTTGTGGATTGGTTTCTGTGTCCTCTATTCTGTACCATTGGTCCACCCACCTGTTATGGTACCAGTACCATGCTGTTTTTGTTACTATTGCTCTGTAGTATAGTTTAAAGTCTGGTATCGCTATACCGCCTGATTCACACTTCCTGCTTAGCATTGTTTTTGCTATTCTGGGTCTTTTATTTTTCCATATGAATTTCATGATTGCTTTCTCTATTTCTACAAGAAATGCCGTTGGGATTTTGATTGGCATTGCATTAAACCTATAGAGAACTTTTGGTAATATCGCCATTTTGATGATGTTAGTTCTGCCTATCCATGAACAGGGTATATTTTTCCATCTTCTAAGATCTTCTTCTATTTCTCTCTTTAGGGTTCTGTAGTTTTCATTGTATAAGTCTTTCACCTCTTTTGTTAGGTTGATTCCCAAGTATTTTATTTTTTTTGAAGATATTTTGAATGGAGTGGTTGTCCTCATTTCCATTTCAGAGGATTTGTCGCTGATATACAGGAATGCCTTTGATTTATGCGTGTTGATTTTATATCCTGCCACTTTGCTGAATTCATTTATTAGCTCTAATAGTTTCTTTGTAGAGCCTTTTGGGTCTGCTAGGTATAGAATCATATCATCTGCAAATAGTGATAATTTAAGTTCTTCTTTTCCTATTTTTATGCCTTTAATTTCTTTCGTCTGTCTAATTGCTCTGGCCAGTGTTTCGAGAACTATGTTGAACAGAAGTGGAGAGAGAGGGCATCCCTGTCTTGTTCCAGATTTTAGAGGGAATGCCTTCAGTTTTTCTCCATTCAGAATGATGCTAGCCTGAGGCTTAGCATAGATTGCTTTTACAATATTGAGGTATGTTCCTGTTATCCCTAGTTTTTCTAGAGTTTTGAACATAAAGGGATGCTGTACTTTGTCGAATGCTTTGTCCGCATCTATAGAGATGATCATATGGTTCTTATTTTTAAGTCTATTGATGTGGTGAATAACATTTATTGATTTCCGTATATTGAACCAGCCTTGCATCCCAGGGATGAATCCTACTTGATCATGGTGTACAATTTTTTTGATATGTTTTTGTATCCGATTCGCCAGAATTTTATTGAGGATTTTTGCATCTAGGTTCATTAGAGATATTGGTCTGTAGTTTTCTTTCTTTGAAGTGTCTTTGTCTGGTTTAGGTATCAGGGTGATGTTGGCCTCATAGAATGAATTTGGAAGTTCTCCCTCCTTTTCTATTTCCTGAAGTAGCTTGAAAAGTATTGGTATTAGTTCTTCTTTAAAGGTTTTGTAAAATTCTGCTGTATACCCATCCGGACCTGGGCTTTTCTTAGTTGGTAGTCTTTTTATGGTTTCTTCTATTTCCTCAATTGATATTGGTCTGTTTAGGTTTTCTATATCCTCCTGACTCAATCTGGGCAGGTCATATGACTTAAGAAATTTATCTATGCCTTCACTATCTTCTAATTTGTTGGAGTATAAGGATTCAAAATAGTTTTTGATTATCTTCTGTATTTCTGAAGTGTCTGTTGTGATATTGCCTTTTTCATCCCGTATGCTAGTAATTTGAGTTCTCTCTCTTCTTCTCTTCGCTAGCATCGCTAAGGGTCTGTCGATTTTGTTTATTTTTTCAAAGAACCAACTTTTAGTTTTGTCAATTTTTTCAATTGTTTCTTTTGTTTCGATTTCATTAATTTCAGCTCTGATTTTAATTATTTCTTGCCTTCTACTTCTTTTGCTGTTGTTTTGCTCTTCTTTTTCAAGGATTTTGAGATGAAGTATGAGATCATTTATTTGTTGGTTTTTTCTTTTTTTAAGGAATGAACTCCAAGCAATGAACTTTCCTCTTAGAACTGCTTTCAATGTGTCCCATAGATTCCGATATGTTGTGTCTGTGTTTTCATTTATCTCTAAGAATTTTTTAATTTCCTTCTTGATGTCTTCTATAACCCATTGATCATTCAGTAACCTATTGTTCATTCTCCAAGTGATGTATGCTTTTTCCTTCCTTCTTTTATCGTTGATTTTCAGTTTCATTCCATTATGATCAGATAAGATGCATGGTATTATCTCTACTCCTTTATATTGTCTAAGAGTTGCCCTGTGACATAATATATGATCTATTTTTGAGAAGGATCCATGTGCTGCTGAGAAAAAAGTGTAACTGCTTGATGTTGGGTGGTATACTCTATATATGTCAATTAGGTCTAGGTTATTAATAGTGTTATTGAGTTCTATAGTTTCCTTATTCAACTTTTGTTTGGAAGATCTGTCCAGTGGCGAGAGAGGTGTGTTGAAGTCTCCCATGATTATGGTATGGTGGTCTATTAGACTCTTGAACTTGAGAAGAGTTTGTTTGACGAACATAGCTGCACCATTGTTTGGGGCATAAATATTTATGATTGTTATGTCTTGTTGTTGTATGGTTCCCTTAAGCAGTATGTAGTGTCCCTCTTTATCTCTTTTGATTAACTTTGGCTTGAAATCTATTTTATTTGATATGAGTATGGACACTCCTGCTTGTTTCCGAAGTCCATATGAGTGATATGATTTTTCCCAACCTTTCACCTTCAGTCTATGTATGTCTTTTCCTATCAAATGCGTCTCCTGTAGGCAGCATATTGTTGGGTCTTGTTTTGTGATCCATTCTACTAGCCTGTGTCTCTTAATTGGTGAGTTTAAGCCATTAACATTTAGGGTTATTATTGAGATATGGGTTGTTCTTCCAGCCATATTTGTTTATTTCTGTTACTAAACATGGTTTGTTTTCCTCTTTGATTATTCCCCCCCCCCCTTTACTGTCCTACCTCCCACTGTTGGTTTTCATTGTTATTTTCCATTTCCTCTTCCTGTAATGCTTTGGCGAGGATGTTTTGAAGAGATGGTTTTCTAGCTGCGAATTCTTTAAACTTTTGTTTATCGTGGAAGGTTTTAATTTCATCCTCCATCCTGAAGCTTAATTTCGCTGGATACACAATTCTTGGTTGGAACCCATTTTCTTTCAGTGTTTGAAATATGTTATTCCAGGATCTTCTAGCTTTCAGAGTCTGTGTTGAAAGATAAGCTGTTATCCTGATTGGCTTACCCCTAAATGTAATCTGCTTCCTTTCTCTTGTAGCTTTTAAAATTCTCTCCTTATTCTGTATGTTGGGCATCTTCATTATAATGTGTCTAGGTGTGGATCTCTTATGATTTTGCACATTCGGCGTCCTGTAGGCTTCTAGGATTTGGGATTCTGTCTCATTCTTCAAGTCTGGGAAGTTTTCTTGTATTATTTCATTGAATAGACTTCTCATTCCTTTGGTTTGGAGCTCTGTACCTTCCTGTATCCCAATGACTCTTAAGTTTGGTCTCTTAATGTTATTCCATATTTCTTGGATGTTCTGCTCATGGTTTCTTAACAGTCTTGCTGAGCTGTCTATGTTCTTTTCCAGTTGAAATACTTTGTCTTCATTGTCTGATGTTCTATCTTCTAAGTGTTCTACTCTGCTGGTAGTATTCTCCATTGAGTTTTTAAGTTGGTTTATTGCTTCCTGCATTTCTAGGATTTCTGTTTGTTTGTTTTTTATAACCTCTATCTCCCTGTATAGTTGATCCTTTGCTTCCTGGATTTGTTTGCGTAATTCGTTGTCGAAGTGATCTTTCATTGTCTGATTTTGCTGTTTAATGTCTTCCTTGATACTCCAGATCATCTGAAGCATGTATATCCTGAATTCTTTATCTGACATTCCATCTGCTGCAGCTGTTACCTCTTCTAAAGTTGCGTTGACCTGCATTGCTTGTGGTCCTTTCTTTCCTTGTCTTTTCATACTGCTTGCGTATCTTTCCTGCAGGTGCGGGCGGCGGCTCTGCTCTCTCCTTATTCCAATTGGGGTGTCGTGGCTACCACACCGGCAGGTCACTGGGCCTGTTCTGGGAGCTGGCGGCGGCTCTGTTCTGCCCCTACTCCAAATGGGGTGACGTGTCTGTCGTACCGGCAGGCCACTGGGCCTGTCCCGCTAGTCGGTCGCAGATCTGCCCACCTTTCGGGCACGGGTGGAGGCTCTGCTCTGCCCCTACTCCAATTGGGGTGTCGTGACTACCCCACCTGCAGGACGCTGGGCCTGTTCCTGGCACGGGCGGCGACTCTGCTCTGCCACTACTCCAATTAGGGTGGTGTTTGTACCACGCCGGCCGGCTCCTGGGCCTGATCCCCCGGTCTGTTGTAGGTCTGCCTACCTTGGAGGCGCGGGCGGCGGATCTGCCCTGCCCCTCCTACCACGCCTGCGGACCCCTGGGCCTGATCTGCAGGTTGATCACTGGTCTGCTCACCCTGCGGGCACGGGTGGCGGTTCCGCTCCGCCCCCACTCCAATTGGGGTCACGTGACCACCACACCGGCAGGGCCTGATCCGGGCGTGGGAGAAGGATCTGCTCTGCCCCTACTCCAGTTGGGGTGACGTGTGTATCACACTGGCAGGCCACTGGGCCTGACCCGCCAGGCTGTCACAGGTCTGTTTACCTTGCAAGCGCGAACCGCGGCTCTGCCCTGCCCCTCCTACCACGCCCATGTACCACTGGGTCGCGGGTCTGCCCACCTTGCGGGTGCGGGTGGCGGCTCCGCTCCGCCCCCTCTCCAATTGGGGTCACGCGGTCACCACGCTGGCGAGCCGCTGGGCCTGCTCCGGGCGCTGGCGGCGGCCCGGCTCCTTCCCTCTGGCTCGACGACAAATTGAGGAGACTCGGGTGACTGTGCCTCACGCCCCCTACCAGGAGACCAACTGCTTATGTCACCGCTGGTATTGATGAAGTTCCCTCCTCCGCCGCTTTCTGCAGACATCAGATCTCTGCCATGTTGGTATCCTATGCGAATGGCAGCATTTCGTTCCCCTTGCCGGGCAACCAAAGCACCGGGTGAGTCCTGACCGGCCCTCAGCAGGACCCGGACCGAGAAGCAGTTTCCGCGGGCTCCTAGCCCCGGGCCAGGGAAGTTCCGGGAGCCGGAACTCGGCCGCTCCGTGCTCGGTGTAAGCTCCTATAAGTGTAAGCTCCAAGAAGCAGTCCCCGCGGGCTCAGTTCCGGGAGCCGGAATTCGGCTGCTTAGTGCTTGTTGTATGCTCTGATAGGATCAGGGTCCAAGAAGCAGCCTCCGCAGGCTCAGCAGCCCTGGGCCAGGGCGGTTCCGGGACGGTTCCGGGAGCCGGAACTCGGCCGCCCCGCGCTCGGTGTTCACTCCGATAAGATCAGGTTCTAAGAAGCACCCAGGCGCTGAACCCTAGCAATCTGTCTGCAAGCCGCAGGCGAATTGCAGCCTGAAATTACCTGTTCTATGGCTGAATGAGCTGCGGTCAGTCGAAAACAGGGGTGGTGACGTCAGTTTACCAACATGGTGGCTGCTGGCCTCCTCTGTGGTCTGACCGGTGTGGAGAACCGAGATGGACCGCTTCCTTCCCCCGTCTCGAACCCAGAATTCAGCCCTGAGTATGGTGCTTGCGCGGCTGGCAGGAACTGCAGCGCTGTAACCCTGCGTCTCTATCCCAGCGCGCGCTGCAGACTCTAGCCGCGGGGCGATTTGCTGAATAAGCAGTGTTACCCTCCGTGCGACAAACCTCTCGCGTTTGAGTCCCCGTAGCTGATCCTCGTGCGATGGAAATTCTTCCTCCAGGTTCCGGAGCACCCCACTATTGCTGGAAATTCCTAACAAGATATCCTTTAGCCGTCCTGACTTGTCATACTCCCACACAGTGAAGCAGCACACGGGGTCAATGCACTCCCCTCGCCGCCATCTTCCTTCTCCCTGAAAAACTACTATCTTAATAGAAGATATCAATATAATTTTCCCAGTGTATAAGAATCAATTTTTGAATTTTGAACAAACACAATTAAAAATCTTGATCTAATAGTAATATATAGTACTCCAGATAAATCATTAAAGAATACACATTTTCTTCAATATCATGTGAAACATTTAGAAAAATTGATCATATACTGATCCATAAAACAAGTTTTAATAAATTTCAAATAACTTACATAGACCACCTTCTGTTACCATAATGCAATTGATATAGAAATCAATAGAAGTATTTTAAAATTCTCATATGTATATGTAATTAACTAAAAACTCTTCCAAATGAATTAAAGAAAAAAACACAATGAAAATTTAAAATGACAATACTACATATCATATTTTGGGGATGTAGAGAAGTCAATATTATCAGTATTCATAGAGAACTTTGTAATCTTAAAATGTTTATATTAGAAAAGAAAACAATGCTTTCAATTAACAAGCAAAATTACCAACTAAAAAGTATTAAAATAACAACATAATACATTAAAGTATGTAGAAGAATGAATAAAGATACCACAGAGAAAATCAACAAAGCCAAATGGGCTCCCAGAATATAATAATAAAAAAGATAAAACTTTGCTAGATTGATCAAGAATGAAAAGGAGATGTAACTTTAGAAATAGCAAAGATTTAAAAAGTAATAAAAATATGAGAATATTATAGACAACTATTTCTAATAAATTTAAAAATAGAGACAAAATGGAAAATTTTCCTAGAAAAATATAACTCACCAAACTATTTCAAAGTGAAAATCTGAACATTCGTATAACTACTCAAGAAACTGAATTAGTTAAATATTTTCTTACAAATGTTACTTTTTACAAGATTTTATAGGTGGGTTTTATTAAAATTGTAACAAAAAGATCATTCTAATTTTATACAAGTTTTTAAGCAACATCTTCTAGAAAACTTATTGGTATATTCCCCAAGTTATTCTGTAAACTTGATACCAAAACTAGATAACAAGAAGTTACAGGCCAATCTCATCACTGGATATATGCAGAAATCTGATATTAGTAAACCTAATCCAATCATGAAAGGTAAAAGTTTGATTATTCTCAGGAATGCAATGGATATCTCAGAAAGAGACCCATTTCTATTTGGAACTGACATATGCTGTGAATGGCCTTCCAGATGAGTGGGGATGAGATATTCTTAAACAATTGAAAAGCCTGATGTAGTGATGTATGACTATAATCCCAGTGATTTGGGAAGCTGAGGCAGGAGGATCTCAAGTTTGAGGCCAGTCTCAGCAACTTAATGAGACCCTGAATCAAAATCAAAATAAAAAGGGTTGGGGATGTAGCTCAGTGGTAAAACATCCCTGGGTTCAATCTCCAGTACCACCCCTCAAAATGTGTGTGTGTGTGTGTGTGTGTGTGTAATAAATATTTACTTATTTCAGATCTAAAGACAGAGGAGCATTTCTTAAACAATATAAAAATTTCAACTATAAAACCATTATTGATACATTTGACTACATTAAAATTAAGAACTTCTGTTTATCAAATGACAGCTTAAAAGCAAGCAAAAAATGAAGATTAGGAAAAGATGTTTGCATCACATAAAATTGCCTAAGATTTAGTATTTAAAATATATGAACTAAAAATGCACAGGAGAAGGACAGCAGCCCATTAAGAAAATGATCAAAAGATTTTAGTTAGCATCTTATATATAAATGAAAGAGACAAATGGTGACTGCCTTAGGCTGCGTTCCCTAGAAGCCTGAGACAAGGATTCTTGAGCAAGCGGGGAGTCTTCTAAGGAGGGACCTATAAGGAAGTGAGGGAAGGGTAGAACAGATGTAGAAGAAGCTAAACAGAGATATTCTGTAGGATGGCACCACACGTTTTGTCCCCTTGATGAGAAGGGACTTGGCCTTTGTATTCCTGTATCCGTCAGTTATTGGCTATGATCTATTTCAGGCTTTTTCAAGCAGAGTGACTTTCATTGGCCAAAGGCATTTCTCCAGAGCAGAACGAAGGTATGGGCTGGTCTAACAGCATCTAGGGGGGAAATGCACTGGTCCAGTAAAGGAGAGCTGCACAGGGCACTAAGAGCGTCTACCACGGTCATTCTCGTTAGAAGTCAGAGAAGTAGAAAGTGTGACTAAGATGAAATATGATTTTAAAAGTTATTTTACAAAGCTATTAAGGTTTAATTTACAGACAGTAGAATTCACTTATTTTCAGTGCATAGCTCGATAAATTTTAGTAATTGCATGCATTCGTGTAACATCTACCACAATCAAGATGCAAAACTTTTCCATCAACCTAAATAGTTTCTTCATGATTTTTTTTTCAGTTGATCTGGTCTCTTGGTCCTGGTCCAGGAAACCACTGATCTGTTTCTTATCGCTGTGGTTTTGAGTTTTTTTTTTTTTTTTTTTTTTTTGTTGTTGTTCTGGGGATTGAACTCAGGGGTACTTGATTAGTGAGCCACATCTCCAGACCTGTTTTATATTTTATTCAGAGACAGGTCTGACTGAGTTGCTTAGCACCTCGCCATTGCTGAGACTGGCTTTGAACTCACGATCCTCCTGTCTCAGCCTCCCCAGCAACTGGGATTACAGGCATGTGCTACCACACGTGGCTTGGTTTTGACTTTTCTAGAATTTCACATAAATGGAGTCAAATAGTATTTGCTTTTTGTGTTTGAATTCTTTCACTTAGCTTAAAGTTTCTGAGATTGCCCATCTTGTTTTGTGTATTAACATGAAATAACCTTTTATATCCACTATATTCATAATAATGATGCAGTCTGACAATACATAGTGCTGGGAAGATTGGATTATTGTTGATTATAAATCATTGCAATCATTCTCAAAAACTTTTGGCAATTACATTGTAAAGTAAAACGTTTGTTTTCTGTATGATCTAGCAATTCTTTTTATGAAAATACTTAAAGTAAAATATTTTATGCATTTTCTTTGAGATAGACACATAACAAAAAAGCAAAAAGTAAAGACCAAAACCATCAAATATGTATCCATAGAAGAATTGATTAGAGTGTATTGTATATATAACTTGGAATATTATATACCAGTGAAAATGAATGAACTATATATCCATGGAAACATAATGTTAAGTGAGAAAAGAAAGTTTCAAAAGCTTGTCTGAAGGTACATACAGTACATCTTTTTAGCACTCAACATATGGATACTCAATAATATAGAGTTCAGGCAGATGTAGATATATGATTAAACCATAGAAGTGTAATAGAATAATGAACAAAAAATGAAAATATAAATACTTCAGTGGAGAGGTAGAAGGACTGGATAAGGATGAGTATATAAGTAGCTGCAAGTCAATTACATTATTATAGTACTTATGTAGTGATATCACTGATTTTTATTGTAGTCTTGTGCTTATAACTTATCTGGGTGTTTTATTTATGCCTTCACATGGACAAAATATTATAAAATAAAGTATACAATATTTGAAATAATGATTTATAAGTTGGATGTAATGTTTTCCACATGAGCCATTTGTTTTTTTTTCATTTTCTGTATTCTTTTTTTATTGGTTGTTCAAAACATTACAAAGCTCTTGACATATCATATTTCATACATTTGATTCAAGTGGGTTATGAACTCCCATTTTTACGCCGTATACAGATGGCAGAATCACATCAGTTACACATCCACGTTTTTACATACTGCCATACTAGTGTCTGTTGTATTCTGCTACCTTTCCTATCCTCTACTATCCCCCCTCTCCTCCCCTCCCATCTTCTCTCTCTACCCCATCTACTGTAATTCATTTCTCTCCCTTGTTTTTTTCCTTTTCCCCTCACATCCTCTTGTATGTAATTTTGTATAACAATGAGGGTCTCCTTCCATTTCCATGCAATTTCCCTTCTCTCTCCCTTTCCCTCCCACCTCTCGTCCCTGTTTAATGTTAATCTTTTTCTCATGCTCTTCCTCCCTGCTCTGTTCTTAGTTGCTCTCCTTATATCAAAGAAGACATTTGGCATTTGTTTTTTAGGGATTGGCTAGCTTCACTTAGCATAATCTGCTCTAATGCCATCCATTTCCCTGCAAATTCCATGATTTTGTCATTTTTTAGTGCTGAGTAATACTCCATTGTGTATAAATGCCACATTTTTTTTATCCATTCATCTATTGAAGGGCATCTAGGTTGGTTCTACAGTCTAGCTATTGTGAATTCCACATGAGCCATTTGATCACAATTTTAATCTAAATTCCTTGAGGAAGCCATCAATTTATCAAGCTATATATTCATTATTATTCAATAACATATTCAATTATTATTCCAGTGTCCTATTCATTTTTTTCTGGAAAAAGTCCAGAAAAAAATGAATAGGACACTTTGATCATATTTGCTTAGCAGTTTTTCCTCAAAAAATTACAAATTTTGCACTTGGGTAAACTATTTGAGAATATATCTTCCTGATTTAATAATAGTTCATTTAAAAAATCTGACTTCACTTACTTCCACAGGATTGTCATGTTCTGTGAGGTATTAGTTCAAGTGGTCTCAGAAGATTAAAAACCAGACAAAGGGAACAGAATAAAGGATGACCCATACCGATCAAGTGATGGTTTTTTAAGAAAAATCCTTTTTTCATCCTTCTTCCAAACACAGATATCCTTTTCTAATCCAGACATTCTGGGAGATGATTTTTCAAGAAATACCTTCTGTTATGAAAATCATTTGGACATATACATGTTTTCTACTTTCCTGAGACAAGATCATGGAAAATAATGACCTACTGACTTCAGCTGATCTACTTTTAACAAATTAAATTTACTTTGCTTTTAACAAATAAAATGAACTTACAACTTTACACAGAAAACAGATACATGTTAGTCATGGAGTCCCTCAGTTTTATATTCCATCTCTGTAAAGTTAAGACTTTTCAGTTCTTATTTTGCTTTAGCTCTTGGAAGCATTTATTGCTAATGATCATGCTGGACAGGTAAATTTTAAAAGTGCAGTCAACAAGAGTAAGACAATAGAAAGGGTGGGAATGGCTGAATCAAAAAGCTGATTTTGGCTGCTTGCAAATGCACTGAGGTCTTCTGAGTTTTCAAGAAAAACTGGAGCCACAGATGTTAACCAGCTACTAAAGCCAATAAATGTTTATCCATTGTGAAACTTCATCTCTTTCTTTGCTATTGTTTGGTTCTGGAATATTCCCCAAAGTCCAATGTATTATAAGGCTTGGTTCTCTGCCTGTGGCTATGTTGAGAGGTGGTTAGACTTTTAAATGGTGGGGACTAGTGGGAGGAAATTAGGTCATTGGGTGTGCACTCTTTTTTAATATTTACTTTTTAGTTTTAGGTGGACACAATAGCTTTATTTTATATTTATATGGTACTGAGGATCGAACCCAGTGCCTCACGCATGCCAGGCGAGTGCTCTACCACTGAGCCACACACAGCCCCAGGGTGTGCACTCTTGAATGGGACATCAAAATCCTGGCTCCTTCTTTCATTTTCATTCCCAGCCACCATATTCTGCCCACCCTGATATTCTGCTTTGCCATAGGCCTCAAAGCAAGGGACCAACCAAGCATGGACAGAAACCTCTGAAATTGTGAGCCAAACTAAACTTTTCCTCCTTTAAGTTGATTTTCTGTGGTATTTTGTGACAGTGACAGAAAACACACATTTTTCCACTCTGTATTCTGGAATGGTAAGGAATTTTGCTGCTTCAGCCATAGTTGGACTACAATGTCTTCACCATCTCACATGCTGTTATATTTGCTGGAATGGTGGTAGCAGTTCTGAGTTGGAAACCAGATGCATTTTCTCATAAAAAATAGGATTCTCACTGCAATCTCTCAGGCTCATGATGGGTTAAACAGACAGAGAGCTCTGGTTTTGCTTGGGAATCTAAACAACCTTTCATGACATTGCTTCTAAAGGAAAACACACTCAGAATTCCAAATAATTGACTTTCAACATGAGTTTTAAAACAAAACCAGTGCCTGAATTGAAAACTGTCTGTTCTGGAAGCTTTACATTTTTAAAAAAGTGTTTTTAAAAAGTGGCTTGTCTCTTTATTTCCTTAGGTCAGCCGTATTTTTCTGAATCTTATTTCATGTGTTTTAGTACACTAATTAAAATAGTTTTCTCTGAAATTATACCAGAACATCTGTCCGTGCATCCATCAATATGTCCAGCTGCTTCTTTGAATAATATGCTTATTTTTTAATGTGCTATTGATACAGTGTTTTTAAAGCATCTCTACTTTCAAACTGTCCTTCTATTTGCTAAGTATTTTTGTCTGCATTGATTAGTATATAGTTTTGATGCATGAAAGTTAAACGGAAAGCTCCACTGGCCTGTAAGGTTTTCTACCATACATAAGGTCTGTAGGCAATACTAAATTTTATTCCTCTTTGTACACCCTTTGCTTATTATTGGGCCTAGATGGTAGATGCTGAAGAAATTTTTTTTTTCTTGCAATGAACTGAAGCACTGTAGTTATACTCCATTTTAAAATGTGTTAACATTACACTCAACAATGAGGAACTTAATTCATTATAAATTAAGTCATCATAACTTCTTGACTACTGAGATTAATCAGGTTAAAAGTCTCAATATTCTCAGGCTGGGGCTGTGGCTCAGTGGTAGAGCACTTGCCTAGTATGTGTGAGGCCCTGGGTTTGATCCTCAGCACCACATCAGAATAAATAAAACAAAGGTCCATCAACATCTAAAAAAAAATTTAAAAAGTCTAGATAATCTAGTTAGTATTTTCAAGAATAAGGAAACTATTTGTATTTTTGTGCCTGCTTGCTCACCAAATCCATTGTTCTCTTCTTGGATTCACAGCTAGACTGCATTTACCAGGATCCTTTGTAGCTGGAAATGGCCTACATTAAAGACAATAGTTTCATATATAACTTCCCATGTTTTTTCCATACTTGTTGAATGAGTGTGGATGACTCTGAGGCCCAGGAGAACGTGAAGACCCAAGATGGAAGGCCTCCCAATCAGGAACAGCCATTTTGGACTTAATATATAAGCAAGAAATAAAACTCTATTGTATTCAGCCACTAAGGATGAGGCATTCATCTGTTTTTGCAGGTAGTATCATCATAAGCATCATAGGTAATAAAATTCTGCCTAAACGCTATTGAGAATTGTTTTGCCCTTTGTACATGTTGTATAATGATTTCTCTTTGACAGCAATTCTCTAACACAAAGTAGGAGTCCTACAAATCAAATCAATTCTAGCATTAACTACCTGGAGTTAGCATAGATCACATGTTAACATACTCAGTCTCAAAAGTCTTCCCTCAGATGCCAGCCATAGGTCCTAGTGTCCCCATGCCAACTACAAATTTGAAGTTTTCCATGATCACTTCTTTCAAACTCAATAGTTCACTAGCATGATTCAGAACTCACTGAAAGCACTGTTTTAATGATTAAAGTTTTATTATAAGGGATACAACTCAGAAACAAGCCAAAAGAAAGAGATAACTAGGACAGGATCTGAGCAAAGAGCATGGAGAGGCACTTTCTCTTCATGGAATCAGGGTACAACATTTTCCAAGAACATCAATGTATTTACCAACCTACAGACACGACTGAGCTTCAGGGTCAAGATTTTATTTTAAGTCTCATTACATAGAATGGCTGTTTAAATAATTTGCCACATGATCAAACTCAATCTCCAACTTCCTTCCCCTTGCTCCAGATTGGGAAGAAAGTTCTGAACTTCAGTCATGTGTTTAGTCTTTCTGGTGACCAACTGTTATTCTCAAGCTGTCCAGGGGACCCCCATAAGTCATCTTATTAGCATAAACTCAGATATGAATGAAAAGAGCTTGTTATGAATAGCAAAAGATACTCCTATCAGAAATTTCCAAGGGGTTTTGAAGCTTGGTGCCAGGACAAAGACCAGACACATTCTTTATTGTATCACTGTTAAATGACAAAGGTCAGTCCTTTCAGTTTAAAAAATAAGTTGTTTGAGATTATTGATCAAAGAGTCTTTGGTCTAGGGCTTGTCTATGAGACATTTCCCGCATAAGCTCTAAAGTTTTCTGCTTCATAATGGATTTTTTTTAGTTCCTTGCCCCTATTATAGCTCCAACATGCACTTGCTTTCAAGTTAAGTTCACATTCATGTTTGACTTGTTAGAAGCTTGTTTAACTATTTTAACTTTAACACCCTTTGTGGCATTTCATGTCTGGAATTCTACCACACTGATAATGTACTTGTTGACATAACATTTATTGCTCTTTTGATTAAAAAATGTATACAATCTAATAATAACATGCCAAGATATAACTACATCACAGTGTATTTACATGTAGTCTTTTTATATGTATGTATTTGCACATGAACAATTTTTTCTACTTATATAAATGAAATTATATTGCACTAGTATTTGATAATGTGTTTTTCACTTGCCTTTATATTGTAGACTTTTTTTATGTCTTTCAATAGTCTTTGAAACATTTTCATGTCAATAAAAAGTACACACACATGCACATGTATATATGTATATAATTTATTTAGATATTCCCCAGTGGTCTGAATATTTAGTTTTTGTATTTTCAGTGTTATAAATAGTATTATATTGGCCATCTTTTATATAAGTAATTGTGTATATTTTTGGCTATTTCTTTAGGATAGATTTATAGATACTCCCATTTCACTTAAATGTAAAAATTTGATATTTTTGGGTTAGTTGTATTTTCAACAACATGTGCATCTTTCTGGGTAACATTTTGACATTAGGTTTTAAAAAGAAAGAATGAAAACCCTGTATCTTTTAATCTAGTTATTTCCCTGTTAGAAGAAATCCCAGTGAAACTAAAAATAAACAAACAAACAAAACCCAAGAAATTTGTCCAAAGATGTTTATAGCGTGGCTTATTTATAACAGCAAATCATACAGAACTACTCAAATATCTGAAACTAGATATATAAACTCGTAAATGTGGTTCGTAGGTGGAAGTCAATTTTTTGAGTATTCCGCTACTTGGAAATATGTATAGAAAATAGTGATAAGTGGGCTGGGAGTATGGTTCAGTGGCAGGGCGCTTGCCTCACACGTATGAGGTCCTGGGTTTGATCATCAGCACCACATAAAAATAAATAAATAAAATGAAGATATTGTGTCCATCTACAACTAAAAAAATATTTAAAAAATAGTGCTACAGGAGAAAAGGACAAGGAATAGGAAGTATATCTTGGCCAACCATATAAATATATATTGCTCTTTATTGATAAAATTAGATGATTTAGAGTAACATTGGTACTGGCGATTAGGAATATGAGAACATTTTCTGTAAGTTTGTTTAAATGTTGTGCCAGTTTGCTTTTTTAACTTACTTTCTCAAGTTACCTCAGGGTTGGGGGTAGAGAGACAATTTATTGTCTGAATGTCCATGTACTAGAAATAAAGGGTAGAAAGACTTTAGCAATTGATGTGGTTTCAGGAACAAGTCTTCTCACTTGGTTCTGTTTATCTCTGTGTATCATCTGCTTCACACAAGGATCTGCCCTGACTTGACTCAGGATTTGATCTTGCCCTTCTTTTTGACTTTTGGTTCCTATCATCCTTCCAAGCACTCAGGTCTCCCCAACTCACTTTTGGAGTGAGGCAGTCTGATTTTCTTGGGGAAGTTTTGTTTGAAAGCTGGGTATCTTTTTTTTTTTTTTTTTGGTACTGGGGATTGAACTCAGGGGAACTCAACCACTGAGCCACATCCGCAGCCCTATTTTGTATTTTATTTAGAGACAGGGTCTTGCTGAGTTGCTTAGGGTCTCGCTTTTGCTGAGGCTGGCTTTGAACTCACAATCCTCCTGTCTCAGCCTCCAGAGCTGGGGAGATTACAGGCATGCTCAGCTGAAGGCTGGGTATCTTGAGTGTACCTGCCAGTCTAGGGCTTTCTATCTGGTTCTGTCCAACTCATTCTACTAATAAGGGTATAGTCCAAGGTCACCTGGTTCACCTTTAGGGCATGTGGTTGTCTCTCAACATAAGAAAGACATACTGAAAGACATACTGAAGTTTAGTCTATGAAAGCATATGTGTATTTTAAATGAGTGATTTTCTAGGTGTTTGAATTTTAAGTAATATAAAGAAGATATTTGGAATGAGGCCTGCCCTTAAGCCATTGAATCACCCAATTGACTCCTTATTTCACCATAAATGGGTACAAAATTCTACAAGGGTTTTAATCACTAAGACAGAATACCACCTCATTGGATTCTTCTTGGAACAAGATGTGAAGGCAGGAAATGGGAAGAAAGACAGGGGAGAGGTGAAAAATAGAAATATCAAGAATGTCTGATATAATGTACACGAGAGCCACTCTCATGTACAACTCTACTCCATTGAAGGACGTATTTTTATTGGTTAGCTAGCTGTCTCTATTACATTCTCCTAACTTGTTTTCTGGTCTTCTCTGCCTCCTCAATTTAACCTAGCTTATACTTTTACAATGAATTAAGAATCCTAGTCACATTAGCTAATTACTTAAAAAATCTATGGCTTTCCACAGTTTACCAAGTTAAATATCAACTCATTATGCTTAGCCTCATCCATTAATACTTCCCTACCTTTTCCAAACGTTTCAGCCAAAATAGACCACATGCTGTTCTTCAAACACTGGATCTTTGATTCATCCTATGTTCCCATCTGGTATTCTGTCTACCTCTGTATCCTAGCTCTCATCAGTAGTATACATTTTAAATAAATTCAGCATATTTTTCTTATTTTATGCCTTTCTGAGTCCTCCAGTGAGGGCAATCACTGAATTCTAAACTGTCAGTGTCAAAAATGATGTTCCCATTGAACGTTGTAATACTTGGCAGCAGCAGGAGGCTTGGCCCGCCAGCCTGAGGAACAGGGTTCTTCCATTGACATGTTACAATTAGCACCCATGGAGACAGCAGCTTACGCACATTCCACTGTTTGTAACTACTACTTGAGAGTGTTGGCATGAAGTCATTTCCTAGGGCATAGTGCCTACCAGCTAGAAGTCAGGATTTTACTTGTTTATAAAGCAAAATTTAGGGCATTGTGCAAAGACTCATCAGAGTAATAGAACAAACAAACAAACATGAAACAAGAGACCATATGCAGAATTTTTAAAAGACAATAAGGACAGTAATGCATTAAAGAAACAGAAAATTACATGAAGACTTCTGGAAAGATCTCTTTACATTTATTACTCTAAGATTTCTGATGCCAGAAAGCTAATTTGGCTCCTGACGCTTGGTTACCTTTATGCCTAGAAACCCAATTTACCAGGTTTTCTTGATTTATTCCCAGTTGGAAATATTCTGCAGTACTGCCCTCAGGCGTGTAACAAAACTCATCAGTCTCTCCAGGACAACCTTGGCTACAGTCACCATTTCCTTCCATTGAAATGACTCTCCTCTGAGTGTCTCAGTTTCTCTCCTGAAGATGTAGATGCCCTGTCTGTTAGCTGTCATTTCAGGATTGCTTTACTGCATCCTGAATCCATTCTGACTGGGCAGGTTCACAGGACCTGCTCGTTTTCACAAGAAGTAAGCTTTGTAAAGCCTTGCTTAATATTCAGTTGTTGAGTAGAAATGAATGTTAAAACTGAAAATATAAAAAGTGATATGCTTACAATTCGAGATATGAGGAACCCCAAATGATATCTAAATTAAATTATCAAGTGGAAAAAAATGCCTTGGCAGTGTCCCTACCCCATTAATTATTCCAACCTCACGTCCTTCCATCCATTTGTCCATCTATTATTTACTGTGAGAATACTCTCTTTTTAGCTTGGTGTTTCTGCTAAGATCCTTGGATAAAAGAAACAGGAAGTTTCCCACTGAGCATTTACTCTCTGTTCCTTTTCCAAACTCCTGGATGTTTTTGAGCTATTCTGTTTTTGCCTTTAGTTTGAAGCATTGATGTGTGTGTTACCTCCATGATCAAAAACCTTCAGTATTCTTAAAAACAAGCAAAATGTTCCAAATCTATTAGACAACCTAAAAGGAACAAAGTACAAACTTCTCAGTTTGGCATTCAATGTCCACTATTATATGGGTCCTACCAACTTTCCCCAGCTCACTTCACAGTTCTTTCTTTAATTATCTTAACTGTTTTTTTCCCTGCAATTCTTGAATTTCTGCCTTGCAAGTTCCCACCCCAAGATCTTTCCTAATGTGGTCCCCTTTCTCTTAATGTCCTTTTACTCAACTCAACCTGCCCAAATCCTGATCCTGAACAGTCCAGTGCAAACAATGGAGTCTTAAAGTTTGTTTTTGAACTTTGCACCAAATCCATTTACCCTTCTGTGTGAACATTAATAGTGTTTTGTATGTTATGGTTTTGTTTGTATACTTCTCTTAGGGTAGTTGTTAAATACTCCAACAACTTTAAGAATAATCCATCTCTTTCTTCAATTAAGGATTACCTTTTTAAATTATTGAAGCTCAGAGAACACCTAGAATAGTGTTATGCACAATTAGACTGTCAATAAACGTTGGTTGGTTTGAATGGGCAATGTCCTGTCATTTAAGGTTTGTAGGGAGGGGATCACAGAGCCAGGGAAGAAAGGAGAGATGATAAAGTCCAAGGAAGCTATCAGTCTATCTTTATAACTGGGAGATAAATAAGCCTTTGTGTTTCAACTAAGGTTTGAGTGGAAAAGGGGGAAGGAGATGCATATGAATGTTTATGCAAAAAAAAAAAAAACGGATTATAGGGTAAAGGCAAAGGAACAGAAATAACATCAAGGGCTGGAGCCTGGGTGACAGGGAGAATGAGGTCATCCTGAAAAACAAACAAAAAAAGGAACTCAGAAAAGGGTGGTTTGAGCATAGGGGGAGGGGCAGATAGCTGATAATGAGTTCAGTGTTTTAGAAACTTACCTAGAGGTACAGGTAGAACCAGGAGGAGGGACTTGAGAGGTGACTGGAAATATGGCATTGCAGCCTTGGAGAGTCATCAGCTTGGAGGTGACAGTTGGAACTAAAAGAATGGAAGAAATTTTCCCACCTTGTGGAGTGGGGGAAGAAGACTGGGAAATAGACCCTAATGAATACCCATGCGCTCAGAGCAGTGTCACCTGAAACTCCTTTTCTGTGGCAATATTTGCTGCCAAAGATCATATCTTGTACTTAGCTATTTGTTTCATTGTAGCCGTTGAAATTTCTCTGGTCCTGAGTTTTCTGTTCTTCACCCAGTTCTTACACTTGAGGAAAGGAAGCTATTTCTTAAACCTTCTGATCTTGCCTTTCAGAAGGCACCAGATAAAGTAGTTACTTTTTAACCAGAGGGCAAGATACAATGTACAAATATGAAACATAAGGAATTGAATTCTGCATATCAGAGTTAAGTGTACTTTGAACTTTGAGTGGTGAGCAAGGAGAAAGACTTAACTGGGATGGGAACTAGAAAAAACAATCCTTGGAAGTTCTGTGTTTAGGTAGGAGCTAGCTTGGAAACTCTTTAACTCTTAATGAGAAATTCTGGGAAGCTTCCTAAATAAATAAACTCAAGAAACATTTATTAAGCATCTATTATGTTCCAGGCTATGTAATCAATTTTTCATATTTAATTTACCCTCAAATTTTGTGAAATAGATATTCTGTCCATTTACAGAAGAGTGTATCTTGGGTATTTTTGAGATAGCAAAACCTGAACTACCTCTGCTGGCTCTACTGCCAGGGACACTGGATGTTGAGACCAAAGTGCCCCACTAAATGGGGGGTTCCATTGTACCAAAATCTCCAGTTGGCTGAGCCTGAGTTCTTTGCCTGTGTCCTAGCTGCCTGGTCTGGGTTTTGTGACTTTTGTAGCTGCTTCCTCCAAGGTTCACAAATAAGATTCCCTACTTCCATAGGAAAGGGGATCAAATTCTGGGAAGCCTCCAAACCATCAATAAAAATCCACTTCAAAGGGCTGTAGCTCAGTGATAGAGCACTTGCCTAGCACATCTGAGACATTGGGTTTCATTCTCAGCAGCACATAAAAATAAATAAAATAAAAGTATTGTGTCCATCTACAACTAAAAAAAATTAAATCCACTTCAGTGAGGAAAATGGTATTTATATGTTCAAGGATACTGGTAAGCACTGGAGCTGAACACAAACCCAGGTTTTCCAATTCTGATGAATCTTTGCATTATACTTTTGCTGTTTTGCTGTAACTATTTGAAAGAAGATAGAGAATACATCTATTTCCTCCAAACTGCTTGCAATTAACAAGAATTCTTTTTAGAAACTTTAATGTACCAGACACTGTACTAGGTGATTTATATACATTTAAAAATCTTTATAAAGCCTTTTTAATTAGCATCCCTATTTTGGGGGTGGGGGGTATTGGGGATTGAACTCAGGGGCACTTGGCCACTGAGTCATACCCTCAGCCCTATTTTGTATTTTATTTAGAGACAGGGTCTCACTGAGTTGCTTAGGACCTCCCTGAGTTGCTGAGGCTGGCTTTAAACTTGCAATCCTCCTGCCTCAGCCTCCCAAGATGCTGGGACTATAGGAGTATCCCTGTTTTTTATATCTTTAATCTTTCCCTTTCTCCTTTGCCACTGCTTAGATTGGGCCTGTCTCATTTCTTTCCTCCACTATAGCATCAGCCTCCTAGTGGTTTTCCAGTCCCCTCTAGTCTACTCTCTTCATTGCAACCAATAATTCTGTATTAATGCTCACCCTCTTAACTCCTGTTAAACTTTTAAAAATTAATTTCCCCCAAGTTCAAGGTCAAGTTTCTTCATGATCTGATTCTTGCCTTTGCCCTTCTACCTCATGTCTCCCCATCCCCCTACTCCAGACATCACTTTGCTCTAGGCACACTGAACTATTTGTCATTTTATAATTTTAGCTCCTATGTTTAGGTCTTCATGCATGTTGAGTCAATTTTTGTATATGGTACAAGGTTGAGTTCCAATTTTCTTTTGCATGAGGATATTTAGTTTTCCTGACATTTGTTGGAAACACTGTCCTTTTCCCATGGAATGGTCTTGGCACTCTTGTTCACTGATCATAAACATGAACATTTATCTCTGGGCTTTTGATTATATTCAGTTAGTGTGTATGTCTATCTTCATGCCGAGATACAATGTTTCGATGACTACAGCTTTGTAGTAAGTCCTCCAACTTTGTTCTTCTTTGTAAAGATTATTTAAACTATTTTGGGTGCTTTGAGATTTCATATGAATTTTATAAATAGTTTTCCTATTTCTGTTAAAATATAACAGTCAATATCTATAAAATTTCTTAGAAATGCTGCTTTAGCAGCATACTGTATGTTTTGATATGTCACATCTTCATTTACATTTCTCACAACATGTCTTTACATTTCTCTTTTGATTCTTTCTTTGATCTGTTGATTATTTAGGAGTGTATTATTCAATTCCCATGTATTCATGAGCTTTCAAAATTTCTTTGTATCATTTATTCCTAGTTTAGTTCTATTGTGGTTGGAGAACATATTTTACTTCCATCCATGTAAATTTATTGAGGCTCATTTTATGGTTCTTCATTGAGAATATACCAAGTTCAGTTGGAAAATATATATTTTTTTCTTGTTGGATAGAGTGTTGTATGGATGTCTGTTAGACCTAGTTGGTTTATAGTGTTGGTTGTCTTCTATTTGCATTGCCTTTCTGACTAGGTTTTGTTTTATCATTATCTTTTTTTTTTTTTAGTTTGAACCTTTATTTTATTTTATATAAAGTGATGAGAATCAAACCCAGTGCCTTGCACCTGCTAAGCAAGTGTTCTATCACTGAACCACAACCTCAGCCCTTCTTCTGACTAGTTTTTATGTGCATTATTGAAAGTGAGGTACTGCAGTCTCTATTGTTGAATTGTCTACTTTGGTCTTCATTTCTGTCAGTTTTGCTTCATGTATTTTCGCACCATTAGTTAGGTACTAATATATTTAGTTTATCTTGTTATATCTTCCTTATGGATCAATCTTTTATCATATAAAATGATCATCTTTATTTCTAGTCATGTTGTGTGTGTGTGTTAAAATCTATTTTGTCTTATATTAGCAGAGCCACTCAATTTTATTGGCTGTTTTTTTTTGCATGATATTTTTGCATCATTTTGCTTTTCATATATTTGTATCTAATTTTCATCTTCTGTACAGCACATAAAGTAAGAACTTGTTAATTTAATCTGACAATCTGTGGCTTTAATTAGATTACTTAATTCATTCATATTTATATTATTATTTATATAGTTGGGTTTATGCCTGCCATTTTAGTTGTTGTCATTTTTTTCTTATATCTTTATATTTTTAGTGTTCCTCTGATCATATTTTACTAATTTCTTTGCAATTAAATAAATACTTTGTAATGTAGTATTTTCATTTCCTTAATGATTATTCTCACTATATATTTTTAGTTATTCATAAGAAATTGCTTCAGATTTATGCCAACTTCATTCTAGAGAGATCTAAAATGTTTTGCTTCTAAATCTCTAGTGCTCTCCTTCTATTTGTGGCTTTACTCCTATGTATTTTATCTGTAAGTGTTACAAATCCAACAATACACTGTTGCAATTATTTCTTTCTATAATTTTATGTCTTTTATAGCAACTAAGATAAAAAAGTGAGAATAAGTATATAATGATAGCTTTTTTGGCTCTCTATATTTGTTCCTGTGGATTCTAGTTAACATTTGGAATGATATCCTTAGCCCAATTCAGCTTTGTTTCCATTGACTTCCTTTGAGCTGTTATTGGCAAACATATTTCTATATGTTATAGGACCAATGATGCATTATATATGTATTATTTTGTAATATCAATTTTAAAGTAGTTAAGCAAAGAAAGGAGTATAAATGTATATTTATACTCGCCTTTATAATTAGTCTATATCATCAATGAATCTACCAATCTCTTCATGACTTCTTTCTAGCACAACTTCTGCTGTTCTCAAAAATTCCCTTTGGCTTCAACTTTTCCACTGTCTTTTCTGAATAAAGTCAGTTCCTTTGATTTGGGATTTGGAACTCTCTATTCTATGGTCTACTTCTCTCCCCAGGCAAACATTCTTAGTCAGGCTCTGGTTCTTTGGTTAAAGTCAATGGCTTTCTTGTCTGAGTGACACCCCCAATTTAGGAACTGAATGCTTGGTGGATAGAATAGGACAGCTAGCCCAGTCTTCTATATTGTCATAAAAACCCTGCCTCAGGAATTAGGGCAAAGACAAATGGGACTCTACTTTTTGTAGGAGCATTGAGCCTTTATTCCATGATTGGAGGCTGGGTAGAAGAAGGGAGCAAACACCTCTGCTTAACTCACCCAGAATTTAACCATTTAACCTCAGCAATAGCTAGCTAGGGAAAAGATGTGAAATGCTGTTGTCCTGACCTTCATGGCATGATAGCCTTCTAACTGGGAGGATAGGGAAAGGGAGATTATATATATATATATTTGCTATATGAATCTGGAGTGGATTTTTCATCTTTTATATTTGGGAGGTGGGAGGGATGGCATGGGTTTTGGGCTCACATACCACAGGCTTTTATAGTTTTTCTTGAGTTTTGATAGATTTCTAGAATAAATGTTTCATTTGATGTATGCCCATAAGACTATTTCTGGAGACATTAAAGTAATTTTCAGGCTGGGCATGGTGGCACATCCCTATAATCTCAGCAACTCAGGAGATTGAGGCAGAAGGATTGTAAATTTGAGGACTGCCTGGACAACTTAGCAAAACCCTGTCTCAAAGTAAAAAATGGGCTGGAAATGTAGCAGTACACGCACACGGGCACACACACTCACAGAAAAGTAATTTTCATCAGCTTAGCTGGGAGTAGGTCCATGGAGCTCCATATGTTGTCATATCAGAAGTTGAACTCCCCAGTAATCCCCAGTAATCGTTTTGTCAGTTCCTGACTCTATTTCTAAACATAAATTATTATTTTTTTCTATAAACAGTTGACTATTAGTTTCCATAGTCATCTACTTTAATGTTGTCCTCTTATCATCCGTCATGGAAAAATGCTAAATGAAAGTCCTCCATGCATTGATTACTATTATTTGTGAGTTTTAAAATTTTTTCAAAAATGATTAAACTGTTTAAAAGCATATTTCAAAACTGGGAACCATTTTTAAAAATGTAATTGCAAATTTGATGTCTCAGTCAAAGGTCAACGCAACCTTTGATCACACATTACCCTATGGGAACCAAACTAAAATAAGTTGGATTTTGCTCCAGGCATTTGGCAGTTATGGGGTGGCACTTGAACAGGAAGGCTGCTTTTATTGCCCAAAGACTAAGTCCTTTCCACTTCAGAGTTTCTAATATGGCCATCAAGAGTTCAATTTCCAAAGAGCTGTTTTGTGGGTAACTACTTTATTTGTCATATAGAACAAGGTCCTGGTACACCTGGGTCCCACACACAGGCAGAATCTCTGTCATTTGGTAGCAATAAACCTCTTCACAAATAAAGAACAATTGTTTTCATGTCAGTTCCTGACTCTATTAATTGAGCCCCGGTAAAACATTGCAAAACTGAAATCCTCATATAAACCTTCAAACTACATGGTTATTAATCCCCCATCCCCTCCTCTGAATCTTCTTTCTTGAGTTCACAAACTTGAGTGGGCAAGAAACATTGTTTTGCGTTCTTATTTTTCTAAAATAAAATCAAAGCCGATACTAGTGTTTATCCTTCCTGGGCTGTGAGAAATACTATCTCCGGTAGAGACAAGTTCTTCCTCTCTCCTTCTCTCGTGTTTAGGATTTTAGATCACTTAGTCTCTGTGCTTTTTATCTTTTATGTCTAGGCTGCTTTCTGGATAAGTAGCCTCTGGGGAATCCTTGTTGGGGGCTTTTGGTGACTTTTCCTACAGAGATCCTCCCTATGTCAGGGGTCAGTGTTCTCTTTCAGACATAGGAGTGCTGTTTCCTTCTCTGATTTAGCTGCTTCCATCTTGGAATTTCTAACTCCAATAAAAAGACTTATTCCTTCCCCTAAGACCTAATTTAGTCACCTTAATAAGCTCAACAAATTTGAAAACTGTTATTCCAGATTTGTGGGATTCCCAATAGACCTCCAGGAGCCGAATCTGATGCAATCACACAAGAGTCTTTATTGCAAGCTTGAGCCTGGACTCACAACCAGTTCCCGAAGCGGTGGTGCCAGGGAGTGAGTCCCGGTCCTTTTTCAGTGAGATTTTATAGGTTTGGGGGATACTCTATGCGTCACAACATCACACAGCAAATCATTCCATACCACGGGAAAATCAAACAACAACTCTTAACATTGATTAGCACATTCAATGGCGGGAACAAGTTGGGTAGGGGTGATTGGCTAGTACAAGAGGGGGGGTTTGTTTGAACTGATTGGTTTAGGCCACGAGGGGTGTACGTGCTAAACTATATGTTTTCCCAACATGTTATCAACCACCATAAACTACTGGGGTGTCATCTGGCATCCCAGGTATTTTCCCTGTTTCATGCTGATTGGTGGCTGCTAGGGGGTTGCTGTGGGTCCCCACCTAGCCTGACTGAGTCAGGGACACCTGGCGCCACAGACCTCTCCTGTTATTTACAGACAAACAACTCAGCAGGGTGGGTATGTGCCTAGGAGTGCTCTGTGGGTTTTTCCAAGGACAAGGGTCATGCCCCCTTCCTTAGGACAGGCCTTGAGGTGGAAGCTGCTGTTATTTGTTTATTTTTAAAAATGGAGTCACATTAGTTTCTCAAAAACAAGATCCCAAAAGTATATGTGCTTCATACTCTGCTGTGTAGCAGCACCTCACCTTCTTGGCTGTACAATCTTCCCATCCCTCAGATAAAGGAATTTGAAAGCTTTTCTCCTTTCTCTGGGAGAAGGGAAAATATAGTGAAAACAAAATCAAATTAGTCTTTCCATAATCTTCACATGGTTTGTAAAAGCCTATATGGACTGCTTTCTCTTCTTTCCTTGCCTATTTTCTAGTGGAGTTTCTTTTTGAGATGGTTAAAGATTAAGAGAGAAAAAAGTGAAGAAGATGATTAGGGGACTAAGCTAATTTAACCTGCTATAAATGATGGGTTCCCAATTTAGTAATTCAGAGCAAGGTATCATGTGTGAATAACATTTTGTGACACTTAGGGTGATTTTTTCTCTCTCCTTTTCTTCCCAACTGTGGACCACACTACCTTCCACTTCTCTTCAAGTGTTTGATTTTTGCCTTAAATAACATCATGTACATTAAGGGTAATTACTCATAGTTCCCATGGCTCTTAAAATGTCTTCCCCATCAGCTCACTGCTTTCTTCCTTTGTTCCTTCCTTCCTTTCTTTCTCCTTCCTTCCTTCCTTCCTTTCCTTCTTCCTTCTTTCCTTCCATACTTCCTTTCTTCTTTTCTTTCTTTGTACTGGGAATTGAATCCACTCAATCACTGAGCCACATCCCCAGCCCTTTTTTATATTTTATTTAGAGAGTAGGACCTCACTAGGTTGTTGAGGCTGGCTTCGAACTTGCGATCCTTTGAACTGCCTCAGCCTCCCGAGCTACTGGGGATTTTAGAGGGGCACAACTGTACCTGGCTAGCTCTCTGATTCTTGCATTCCATCAGTAGAATTATGCATCTTTTAAGTGCAGATAGCCTAAGAATTTTACTGCTGGTGACCGGTGATGAGTCCTTGCTTCCCCAATGTTGAAGAATAACACCAGAGAAGCATGCCGAGGCAAGGTCAGAGTGGAAAGTAGAGGATTTATTAAAGGACAGCAGAAAAGACTTCTCCCGGAGGAAGAAGGGGACCCAAGAGGTGGAATCCGTGGAAGTGTGGTTGTCCCCCCATTTTATAGTTCCTTCAGTGATGGAATGTAGGTGGGAAGGCCCGAGTGGTAGGACACAGGTGGGCCAAAGAAGGAATCTGGGCAGGAAGGACTTGAGTTAGCATCTTCAAGTTTTCTGGGAGCTGTTTCATTAACACTTCTTTGGGATGGGCTCTGGGCCTTGGGCTTTTCCCGGAACATTCCAAGAGTTGTTCAGCTTTTCCCAGAATTCATTCTCAACATGGCCTCCATTTTGGATCTTACTTGATATTAGACCCAATTTACCTAACTACACTGACTACCTAACTTTAAATCTGGCTTCAAGAAGATTGTATTAGCTTCCTAGGGATGCTATAACAAAGTTTCACAATGGTTTCAGAAAACAAAAATTTAGTGTCTCACAGTTTTGGAGGCTAGAAGTCCAAAATCATGGTGTCTGCAGGATCATGCTCCCTCTGAAGGCTCTGAGGAGAGTCAGTTCTGTGTCTTTCTTCTTGCTCTGGAATATACCTGAAAGTCTTTGTACCCTGTGATTTGTAGGTACCTTACTTACTCTAATCTTTGCCTCTGTGTTCTTCCCTGCTTGTCTGTCTCTTCAAATCTTTCTCTCCTTATAAGGACACCAGCCACTGGATTGAGGGTGCACTCTAATTCTGCATAACCTCATCTCAACCTGGTTATATCCTCAAAGACCATATTTCCAAATAAGTTCACATTCAGAGATATTGGGTGTTAGAATTTGAACATATCTTTCAGGCAACGTAACTGAATCCACAACAAGGGTTAGCACTAAATTATTGTCAGTTACTTGTGGATTGGTATGAGGGAAGCATTCTAAGCAGGTTTCACAATCTCAGGACATGATGGTGGGGGACTGGGGCAGAGGAAAAGAGAGTGTGGTGTGCTGTTCACTGCAAATTGAAGCTGAAGATGGATCTCCTGTGGCCCTGTGATTCTCTGTCACTTTGACCATAAGAAGGAGAAAAAGAAGGCTGAGAAGATAGAGAAGCTGCAGCTGGAAGAGAAACAGAAATTAAGTGACTTTGGTAAAATTCCTGATGAGTCCAGAGGGGAAAAAATCTTGGTACAATGATCTGATTTCAGGCAAATGCCTCTCTCTAATTTAAATGGTTTTGAGATGTGATTAAAATCTCAAATTTCTAAGTTTTAAAATTTTGTCTCATCTTTTCTTTATCTTTCATTGTTTCATAACTGAGCTACTAAAAGTTTAACTTTTGGTTTCCTTTAAAAGAATTTGTCTTATGATTCTAAAGAACCACTAGGTTTTAAATCCTCCTCAACTGTATCATTTTAATTATTTGAAGATTAGACAAACTGACAAAACAAAGTGTCAAAAATAAAACTAAGTTTGGGGCAAAATTAACACATGCTGTTTATTCATCAACTTGCAGCAAGAGAACTCTTGTGGAGGTCACTGTCATTTCAGCAAAGGCTCAAAGGTGTTAGAATAGGTAGATTTACAGTGAAAGTGAAGAAATACTAAGATAGTATCTGATTGGCGAACATTCTATTAAGGCGGGATTTTTTGGTGGGGGGGAGGAAAGGAGACTTTCTAATGGTCTTTAGGTTTGTTTGGCAATTCCTGGTTGGTTGAATAATTTGGAAGCATTTCAGCATTCCATAAGAGAAAGGATTACTTAGTGATGGGGCAGAGGGCTGGCTGTGTTCTGGAAGGAGTGGAGGTTTATGAGATGCTTTCTTGCAGTCAAATTGTCCTTGGTGTTATTGGGAAGGAGGAAGCTTCCATGGCAGAGAATTTCCTTAAATTAATGAGAGCTATAGATAATACATCCCATTGTAATTGGATAGGAAGGATAAAAAAAAAAAAGGAAGACTACTAAATAGCAGTTTGAAACAAAGCTACATTTATTTGCCTGCCTGGTAATACTCACACACTATCTCAGCAGGACTCTCTTAGCAAAAATAAAGGTCTAGAGGCAGAATGAGAAAGTAGAAAGTTTGACAAATGACTGAGATTCTGAATTCATGTCTCTGGCTGGCTTATAAAGCAGATTGGAAACTCTTCTATGCTACTGGTCACTTTTAAGCTGCTTTATCACTAAGCATCAGAAAGCCGAGTTTCAAACAAGCCCAGGAAGGCATGAGTTAAATTCTAGTTCATTCAGGGGCTCACTCATATGCACATGCAAGCAGCTCAGCAAGCTTTTTCTTTTCATCCTTTCTTGCTTTTTCTTTTTTTGTTTTTGCACTGGGGATTGAACCCAGGGGCATTTAACCACTGAACCACATCCCAAGACCTTTTATATTTTATTTAGAGACAGGGTCTCACTAAGTTGCTTAGGGCATTGCTTAGTTGCTGAGATTGGCTTTGAACTCACAATCCTCCTTCTTTGGCCTCCCGAGCTGCTGGGATTACAGGTGAGCACCACTGCGCCCAGCAAAGTTTTTCTTTAGTGGAGAAAATTTATCATATTAACATTACAAAATATTAGAGCCAATAAAGCATCCATAGCTATACAAACTTACCCCCAATATAACTTTTTATTTGTGCATATTGCTTTTGCTTTTGTCTAATGAATATATATTTCATAGTTATAAACATATTGTGCATACTGTTTTGTATTTCTGACTTGATAATATCCTAAAATGTTTTCCACAGTCTTTATTATTAGGATTTAATACCTATACATTGTCTCTGAAGTCAGTATAACATCATTTATTCACAACTCCTAATTTTTAATATTTGGTATTTCCAATGACCTGTTTTTATATATACAAGTGAACATCTTTATGATTCAAGACTGTTTTTTTGTTTCTTGAATTATTTCCTTAAGATAATAATTTCCCCAAAGTGGGCATTCTATGCCAAAGGGAAGGGACCTCTCCTGAGTTTTAATATAGGGTCCAAATTTCTTTCTTTTGTTTTATATTTTTTTATTTTTTATTTTTAAGTATATATGATAGTAGAGTGTATCTTAATATATTCTACATACATGGGGTATAACTTTATTCTAATTAGGATCCCATTCTTGTGGTCATACATGATGTGGAGTTACACTGGTCATGTATTCATTTATGCACTTAGGAAAGTTACCTCTGATTCATTCTATTGTCTTTCCTAATTTCTTTCTTATTTCCAGGTGATATTGCCCTCATTCCCACCCCACCCTATAGCAGTAAATGTGTAACAGTTTTACTCCAAACTTGTCAGCACACAAAGTTTGTGCCATGAAAAAAAATCTTGCTAATTTGACATCAGCACAAAAAGATGCTTCAAGATTATTTTAAATTGCATTTCTTTATTTTGGAAGATATGCATTTTTCCTCCCGTCTTTATTTCCTAATGTTCTTTGCTCATCTGATGTATTTGATTTTGAACCAAAATAAGATTGAGAACCCTTCCACCTATCCCACTGAACACTTAATGAAAAGGTATGCTCTTTTGTTCTTTACCTTCTGCATGGGGTAGCTGCTCACAACAAAAGCAGTCTTTATTTTTAAGACTTCTTGTTACAGTTCTACCTATTTACTTGCAGTATAAATAAGGTTTCTTCAGCAACATATCCTTGATGAAAAGACAGAGTCAGGCTATCAAAGGAACCTTCCAAGAACAATGCAAATGTTTTTAGCTTTTGATTTTTTTCTCAGTGAAATTAAATGGTAGATTTAACATCTGTGATCTATTTAGCCCTATGTAGAAGTGTTCCTCTTAAATTTGCTTTGATTTGCCACCAAATGCAACCAATTGATTTCTGTGGATCATTGCCTTTTGAATCTCTCTACCCAGTGCCTCTTCCTTTATTCTGATGTAAGAACCATGGAACTACTTTCACCATCAGAAGAGGAATAAAAGTGATTAACCACACACACACACTTTTCCAAAATATTTTAACTTTTCCATAGACTCTATGATTTAATGGTGATTGGTTAGATGATATTTTCACTATAAGAGGAACAAATGTGAAAGAACTTTGAACATTTGGCCCTATTTTGTGACTTCATATGAATACTATTATTCCACCATTCCTAGAGTCTACTCCAAGGTTAATACATAATTTCACCACTTGGGAAACTCCTTCTGTAAAAGGCCAGACAGTGAATATTTTAAGCTCTGATGGCCACATAAAGTCTCTGTCTCCTCTTCATCTTCATCTTCATCTTCATCCTTAGGTATAGGCCTTAAAAAACAACCTGTGGTTGAATTTGGATTTGGCACATGAATTGTAATTGTTCATTCCTGATGTAGAATAATCTAGGAAACAAATTAAGATTTTTATTTTTTCTTTGTGAGTTAAGTAATGCATAAATAGGATTAATTAGCTAGCTGGGCTTTTTTCCCTTTTAAAACAATAACAAAAAAGCATATTTATGAAGGTAAAAATGGGCTCCATCTGAATGGCTAATCTCATTTATCTCAACACAGCTATTTTTAAGTAGTTGGTGGTATTCTTTTAAACAAAGAAAGAAAAGGAAAATAAAGCTGCCAGACAATACTTGTATTTATTTTCTGTACCTCTGCAAGAAATTATTGTAATGAGAATCAAAATGATTACATTTCTTGAGGGTACACTGGGAAAACTTGTAGTGACAATTGCAAAAATGTACTTAGAGTTTAATTAAAACACTGTCACTTAAAGGACTTCAAATATGTTTTCCTGCTTAGTTGTGTAACCAGTGTGCTGATAAGTTGTACTCTAATAATAATAACCACTAAAACTAACTGCATAAGTATGCAGATGAAGGTCAACTGTAGCACTGGAATTTGATTTAAAATATTTTTCAATAGATTGATAATGGAGCATCATCATCAATTTTATTTGATAATACTGTATTTGAATTTCTTTCTCTCTTTCTTTTTCTTTTTTTCTTTTGGTGGTGCTGGGGATTGAACCCAGGGCCTTGTGCATGTGAGGCAAGCACTCTACCAACTGAGCTATATCCCCAGCCTCATATTTGGATTTCTAAAGGAACTTTTTACTTATCCTGTAACTCCATGCTGATATGACATAGGCAGAATGCTGAAAATTAGCAACCAACCCCACTCCTGAAAACAAAACCAAAACAAAAAAAGAATCTCTATCAAATCTGTATCGGTGTGCTCAGTCTACCACAATAGAGTAGAATACCAAAGACAGGGTGGATTAACCTACTGAATTTTATTTTTTCACAGTTCAAGAGGCAGAAAGTCCAAGATTAAGGTGCTATCACGGTTGGTTTCTGGGGAGGCCACTTTTTCTGGCTTGTAGATAACTGTTTCTCCCTGTGTTCTTACATGGCCTATCCTACGTGCATATGGAGAAAGAGGTAGAAAGAGCTCTCTCGTAAATCTTCCTCTTATAAGGACACCAGTTCTGTAAGGTTAGGATCTCACCCTTATGAACTCATTTAGCCTTCCTTACGTTCTTATAAGCTCTGTCTCCAAATATAGTTAGACTGGATGTTAGGATTTCAACATAGGAAATTTGGGGTTGAGGGGGACACAAATCAGTCTATAACATAATCATTTAAAACAGATGTTACAAAATCTATTATAATTCTCCCTGGTGTCTTAGTCAGTTTCAACTTGCTGTGACCAAAATACCCAATAAGAACAATGTAGAGGAGGAAAAGTTTATTTGGGGGTTCATGGTTTCAGGGGTTCAGTCCATGGTCAGACACCTCCACAGCTTGGGGCCCAAGGTGAGGCAGAACAGATGGCATAAAAGACGAAGCAGCTCAGGAAATGAAAGCCAGGAAGCAGAGAGAGCTCTGCTCACCCAAAGACAAAATACAAGCCCTAAAGGCACACCCTCCAGTGATTTACTTCCTCCAGCCACACCCTACCAGCCTACACTTACCACCATGTTAATCCATCAGTGGACTAATTCATTGATAGGTCACACCTCTCATAATCTACTCATTTCATCTCTGAAAATTCTTGCATTGTCTCACACATGAGCTTGTGGGGGACACTTCATATCTAAACCATAGCACCTGGTCTGTCACTCAGAATCTGTTTATCTTTCAAGTTGAAGAAATTTTTATTTCATTTCTAAGCCCATGCAAAGTTTGTACTAGCAAGTTAGAACGCTCCTCCATTGATACCCAAAAGACTTAAAATCAGCATATTACAGTGACACAGCCACATCATTGTTTATAGCAGCTCAACTCACAATAGCTAAACTATGGAACCAAACTTGGTACCCTTCAACGGATGAATGGATCAAGAATATGTGATATACACACAATGGAATATTACTCAGCATTAAAGAAGAATGAAATTATGGCATTTGCTAGTAAATGGATGGAGCTGGAGAATATTATGCTAAGCGAAATAAGCCAATTCCAAAAAATCAAAGGCTGAAAGTTTTCTCTGATATGTGCATACTAATTCACAATCGGGGGTGGCTAGGGAATAATAGAGCTACTTTAGGTAGAAGGGAGTGAAAGGAGGGGAGGGGGAATGGAAGTAAGAAAGATAGTAGAATGAATCAGACATTATTACACTATATGCATATATAACTATATTTAACCATGGGATTCTATATCATGTACAACCAGAAGAATGAGAAATTATACTTCGTGGGGTTGGGGATATAGCTCAGTTGGTAGAATGCTTGCCTAGCATGCACAAGGCCCTGAGTTCAATCCCCAGCACCACACACACACACACACACTCACAAAAGTAATTATACTTCATTATATATGATGTATCAAAGTGCAGGGTACTGTCATGTATAACTAATTAAAACAAATAAAAAATTAAGAAAAGAACTTTGGAACACACACAGAAGAACTTCTGTTGACTTCAGGCAGGAAGGGACACTGGACAAGAGATGGTTGGTAATAAAGGGACAAGAGAAAAAATAGGGAAAGAAAATTCAAACATCAATTAGCACAGCAATCTGGGGCCATGGAATGCAGAGGTAAATGATCTTACTAATTTTGAAAGAACCCGAAGGCATCACTCACTAGAGCTGCCCAGTAATGATCGTGCATAATGACCAAGTCAATAAGAAAAGCTTCCTTGTCAGATAGACAAAGGGGAATGAAAGAAAGAGAGGGGATTGGGAATAGGAAAAACAGTATAATGAACTGGACAGAACTTTCCTATGTTCATATATATATATATATATATATATATATATATATATATATATATATATATATAAATACATGACCAGTGAAACTCCATGTCATGTACAACCACAAGAAAGGGAAGTTATACTCCATGTGTGTATAATATGTCAAAATACACCCTACTGTCATTTATAACTAAAAAGAACAAATAAAGAAAGAAACAAAGAAAAGCTTCCTTGTTTAAGAGAGGTAAGAATGTAACACACTTTAGATAGGATAGTTTAGGACAAGCAACTGCAATTGTTTGTAATGACAAACCTTTAAGGTCCCTGTAGAGATTCTGGCCCATCTCTAGAGTCTTTTTCTCCCAGAAAGCAGGATTGGGGTCCACATTCCTAGACTCTCTGAGGTTTCAGCTCTTCTTCTCTTTTCTTACCTCTGCCCAAAAGAATCTTACTGTCTTCTAGGTCTTAAAATCTTTCTTTCCCCTCTCAAACTGCTGTTCTGCATTTCAGAGAATCTCTGTTCTCCAGGAGGATCTGGCCCTTGAAAACTAAATCCAAGAATCTGGTACACTATTTCAATTTTCAGATTAGTCCCTCTTCCTACCCCTGCTCCAGGCAGGTGACTTAAAGCTGATTCTGGGCTTGGATGGAAAGGGGGAAGGCAATCCCTGGAAAATAAAGGCACAAGCATGTCTCCCATGCTCTTTACAACAGTCCTTCATAGATACTGTTATCATCCTCATTTTGTAGAGTAGGAATCTGAGACTCAGGGGGATTAAGTTGTTCACAGTCAAATAGCTAGTAAGTGAGAAGGTGGTGGACCAGGATTGATGCTCAGTTTTGTCGATTTCTACACCTACAATCCCCTCCATGCATCATCAAAAGGAAGGGAGAAGTTTCCTAATTGATATTATGAACTTTGGAGGAATTGACTCTGTTAATTTCTCTACATTAGATTAGGGTTAGCAGCAAACCTGGAGCATGAAAATGACTTTCCTGAGAAATGGGGCTTGGCAAACCAAAGCCAGTCACAGGAAAAAGCATCATCAAAACCTGGAAACCATGTGGGCCAAATGGTTAGGCCTTTTGGGGACATTAAATAGTATGGTCGATGAACCAAGGATGAATCCTAATTGTATGAGTCTGCGGAAAATATTTAATTTTATTTCTTAAAGAAAACGATAAGCAGCCTGCCTAATTAGAAATTAACTGCCATACTCTGAATTATGCAAACAGCAGAACAGGGAGGAAAACATGAAATGAAAATGTGGAAAACTCTTGTCAGCAATATTTTTACTTAATTTGAGTCTTCATGGTTGTCTTTTGCACAGAGTGCTTTTCTTTCCTTTCTGGGTTAGTGGTGTTCTCCACGTGGAAACTGTTGGTCTGGATCCCAGACTCCAGAGTTAGAAGCTTCACTCTGTTGAAAAACTTAAGCTGGCATTATTCAGTGGGCCGAGGCTTCATCAATGGCAACACCTTGCAGCCATATGTCAATAAATAAATGCTATAATGGGAAACAACTGCAGAAAGTGAGTCATCAGCTTTCCACCTCTTCCTTGGGAGAGCTGTGCTAGTCATACACAGAAGGCAAATTTCACCTCTTTCTCTCCACCTTTGCATCAAGCCTGTTCACCTTGAGCTTCCAGGCTACTGTAATACAGCTCAGTTGGAAGCAACAAGTGTCTTGGATGGAGAGTTCCCAATGGAATTGGAAATGACATCACAGATAAGGACACCATGAAACAGAATAGCAAGCAACCACACAGCTGGTCAGTTGGAGCAGAGGCCACCCTTTCTCAGAGTCTGAATTTCCGAAAGCTTTGGAGGATGAGCTAATCATACAAACAACCAGCTGTGGAAACTAAATACGCCTTTTCATAGTTTCCATTTTTGCAGCTGTGGAAAAACATGTTAAATAAAGGTGAATTTGGTCTGAGACCATAATGTTAATTAAAGCAAGCTCTTCAAGGATTGACACATATTATACTTTAGAGAAGGGCTGATTATCCCCACTAGTTCTCCATCCAATAGACCAATTTGGCTTATTCTTAAACCTGGAAAGAATACAAGAAATCTCACAGTGGATTACAAATGCAATCTTAATGCTGTGGTTTCAATACTTGAGGCTCCCATCACAAATACTGAAATTACTTATTCCATCCAGTCAGCAGCTAGTAAATACTTTGCAGTCGTAGGTTTACTTAATAGATTTTGAAAAATTAACCTCTTATGTGGGAGTCCGCCATGTCATGTGACCAGCATTTTCCTCTCCTGATTGGTTTGAGGCACTGTCGGTCACTTCCAGTGATCTGGCCACTTTCAAGTGGCTGTAGACCGTAGCCCCGATCTTGAGAGTAGTAAAAATGTAACAAATGTGTCTTCATGCATAGGCATACCTTCCTGCAGCCCCATGGGTCGAGCTACTCTCACCTGTTCCTTTGTGATATTGCCCCTTGTTCTGTTTGGGATAGAATGTTCCATGGAAACACCTTTTGTGTGTCCCCTTCTCTTTACTCTGCCCTTAGGTGTGGCCTTCTTAGATATCAGTCAACCTGCTGACAGCAGACATCAGGAAGCTAGACCCCTTGAAACCTGACCTCTGCCTCATTTGAATGGCTTCTCCTCAATAAAAGAGGTCAGCATGCGCTCCCTCTCTCTCTCTTTCTGTGGACCCTTAAGGTCAGAGAAGCCGTCACAGGATCTCTGTCTCTTGTGTGGTTATTTGCACAGCCCAGTTCCCCTGGAGTGACCCTGAGTGTTTTTGTCCCCGGGAATGTGACACTGTTAGCTGCAGTTTGCCTTCATCTCAGGAGGGACACAATTCATCATTACCAGGCTACCCATGGGGTGTCCCAACAGTCCTGCTGTCATCCTCATCCTTACAGGCCACATCCTGATCATATCTAATTTTCTCCAGGAGCACAGGTATGACATGGAACAATGACATTTTCCCCTAAGGAGATTCATTTAACATACTTATTTAGGAAACACAGAGGAGTTCACCAAAGGGGATGGGCCATTGCTTCACACATAGTAATAGGACCTGCCACCTCAATGAAATTCCTGACATTGTCTAGAAACAGTCATTGATTCTTTCAGCACCCACAATGCTAAAACAAACCCAACATCTTTTAAGCCTTTGGGGTTTTGGAAGCAATGCATTCATCATTGATAAATGTTACTGAATGCCACTTATGTTGTTACTTAAAAATTGGCCACCTTAAATGGGGTCACCTACATATGACAGAAGGCTCCAGAGTCTTTCCAAATTGCAATAACACAGGCACCCCCATTAGTGACTCCAGATACTCCCTCACTATAGAGGATTTAGCAATTTCTTCTCATGCTTCCTGAAGTCTCTGGACCATCCGTGATGGTGGTCAACTGACAATGCAAGAAATTGACCTTCTTGCTCCCATAATATATAAAATACTGGTCACATACTGGGCCCTTTTGAAGATAGAGAATTTCGCAGGTCTTGAACCAATGACACTCCACACTCAGCTGTTTATTATACCTCGAATCATGAAAGCATGACCCTGAAATCTTAGCATGGCCATCAAGGCCCTCTTGCTACCAGATGGAGCCAAACTAGATCTTCTGGCATGTCCCATATGTAGGAGGCGATAGTTTCCCCTGTACTCACTTCCTTGCTAGGTATGGTTCTTGAGTAGTTCACCTCTCTCTGAGTACCCATCAGCTATCTGGAAAGCCCAACTAAGTGAACAATAGTAAGAGTTACACTTTTGCCGCAGTCCGGCTGCAGCAAAATAACCGGAGGGTGACAAACAACTTGTGTAGATTGATATAGCAGGAATGGGAGCCGTTTATTGTAGGACAGGAGCAGTATTTATACATTCCACACAGCTTATCTAATTAGCATAAACTAGATACATCAGTCAACCAATAAGGAATCTCCACACTTAATGGCTCGCTGGTGTTACTTCACAAACCACTCCCTCTGGCATTTTGCTAGGCACCATCCAGACTTGTTTACGAACTCTAACATTCCCCTGGCAAAGTGCCAGGTGGTATTTTGACTTGTTTACAGACTCTAACACACTTTATATATGGCACCACTACTGTCACACATGACAGAACTTATGGGAAAGTTGCTGCTTTTCATAACTTAGTCATATCTTACCTGATCAAGGATCTCAGCCCAATCAGCTGAACTTCAAGCAGTCATCTTAGTGATTAATGCCCCAGTTAGTAATTAACCAGATTTGAACACTTATACACTCATGGGTCATTGTTAATGGCTTGACCAATGGCAACAATTCCTTGTCTAGGTTTGCTTTCTTTGGGGTAGGGAACTCTAGGGAGTTCTTGTCTTGTAGATGCTGAAAGTTTAAATGAATGCCACACATGTCTCTGCACACCCTAAAACTACAACACAAGGTCTCACAAAGATATTCCTTATCCCTTTCAGAGTTCCAGACATTGTTGAGTGACTACTCATTTTACTTTTCAAAATATACAGTGCTGAGCTCTTAGACAAGACATTTGATAGAACATTTACTTTTCTTTCAGACTTCAGGTTACAGGCCTCATAGAGCATCATAATGGCACATTTATAAAATTTCATTCAATTAAATTAAACATGGCATATTCCTGTCTCCAAATATCAGGGGTACTGTGTAATGAAGAGAAAATTCATTTTTTGCCATATGACTGCTATAGCCTGCCACTTTACCTTTCCCTTCTACTGTATATCTGGGCAAGCCAATAAGAAGCCTGGGCACTCCTTCTATGGGAATTCATGGGAAGATCAAAACATACAAGCTCTGGAACATGGGTAGGAACTCTTACCCCAGCACTGCCTTTGAACCACCATTGAACTCCAACCCAATTTCTTCTTCTTGCTTTCTCAAGTCTTTTTGGGCCTTCTTGGGAGTCTACCCTGTTCTACCTAGGAAGACTTATTATGTGAAGTAATAAATATTTTCATATGCTCTTTGGTGCACCACCAGTCTCAACATCCAAATCAAATTTTGAGGGGGGTCCACCTTGCTTCTGTGAGATTATAGATACTGTATAATTTTTATAATGGCCCCAATGTAATAGAAATTTATTTTTTGCTCATTAATATTCCAATTGGATATTTCTCATTAATGGTCGATTTTCCTCCAAATAATGATTTGGGGACCCAGAGTCCTTCTACCTTATGGTACTCCACTATACCCTAGGACTTTGTTTTCATTTTCTGTACCTAAGCACTGAAAAGGAAAGAGAGCATGAAGAAAGTACTCCTGTTCCTTGATTCAGAAGAGGTACTCTACTTTTGTTCTCATTCCATTGTAACACTTAGTCACATGACCTTGCTTATATAATAGGGGATTCTGGGAAATGTAGTTTTTGATATGTTAGTAATAAGTCTATGCTAAGGGAACAAGAATTTTAGTGGACAGCTAACCATTTTTGCCACAGGAACATAACCCATATCTTACAGGTATTTGATAATTTGAAAGGAATATGGCTTTATCTTGGCATAGGAGAGACTGTGCATAGGACAGCCTAATCCCTAGACTATGGAATGACCATTTTTAGGGTGGAGTTGTTTGGAAGAAGGATTTCAAGTGTTTCAGTAGCCTAATATTTGCTTTCCCTTGAGCTCTCTTTTTCTTGTTGCTTCTTCTTCCTTTCTTCTTTCTCTTCTCCTTGACCATGCATGAATAAAGCTCAAAGTGCCAGGGATGAGGGTGGAAGAGGGCACGGATCAATCTTGCTTGGCCATTTTAACAGAGATGTGGGTGAAGGGAGGTGAACCAATCCATTTATCCCTCTCTCTGTTGGAAGTCTTGAGCCAAATTTGGGTGAGGCTTATATATACAGCCAAATTTGGGTTGCTGTCAAGAGGTCTTGAGCTTTTCAGCTACTTCAATTCAAAGCAATTAATTTTAGAATTAATTTGGGGACAAATGTGTTTTCTACCAAGAAAAGAAATATTTATTTTTATTTGGCTCCTCCATATCAACTCACCCAACTTCCATCTTCTATACTTTCATTTCTCAATTTTATTTCCTGGGAGCTTAAAAAAAGTTCTAAGAGCCCTGATGATGCCACTCAGAGTATTTTTATGTTAGAGTGTTTTTTGGTTGTTGTTCAAATAATCACTTCCACTGTGTGCATGCGTATGTACTGCATTCTAACACTGTTCCATGAATCAAAATATCAATAACAAGCTAATAAAATAATATTGAGCTGGGGTTGAATGAGGGGAATCAGTGAGCCACAGGAATCTCATGCTCTCCTTTGGCATATAGATTTAACATCACATCTGATTTAAATCTATACAGTAGCTAAGCCCACCATGTGTTGTTTTCATTTTTTAAAAATTTTCCTCAGACATATCTTTCCAGGTCTATCTCTTTTTTCACTTTAATACTCTTTAAATGATTGAAAATCAGATTTTCCCACTGACTGTGCCTTTTGTCCCAAATGATAAATGATGATCTCTGTCTCCTCCCCTCTCTGTCTGGTTCTGAACGTTGTTCAAAATAAGCCGGCTCTTCGCGCTGAGTTTTTGCTGCTGTCAGGGGATTTATGTAGGATGTGAGCTGAGCTATGGCAACTGCAGTGATTGGATAACGGCTCCTTCAGAGCTGCATGCATAGCACAAACCATGGTGGGGCTTTTTTTGGTTCTTCCCCAAATAGCTGCAGTTCTTGTTTGGGGATTTAAAATGTTCATGTATTTTCAAGTAAGAGAAGACATGAAAAAAATTCTTGGCAATTTATGATTTGGCAAATGAGTCTTACTTTATTACATTGGATGTGTGATTTCAGACAAAACATTTAACCTTTCTGAGCCTCTATTTTTTTTTTTTTAATCTGTAAAATGAGGAGACTGGTGTTGCATGACTTTTAAGATCCCTTCCATGTATGAAATTCCATGTCCTATATTTGGGGGTCTTAAGTTGCTTGATTCAAATAGTCTTTAATAGCTTTTCTTAAAAGTAGGGAATCCAAGAGAGGGATGATATTCTTTTGCACTCATATTTAAAAAGTGAATAGCAAGGCTATGGATATAGCTCAATTGGTAGAGTGCTTGGCTTGTATGCACAAGGCCCTGGGTTCAGTCCCCAGCACCACACACACACACACACACACACACACATACAAAAAAAAAACAACTTAAAAAGTGAATAGCATTCTTCCATATGTAAAATATTTAATACTGAACTCATTAAGTTCTTTCCCCAGGCCTCTTTCTTCTCCAACATTCCCCATATTAAATAAACACTTAGTTTCCCAGTTTACCAATCTAGAAACTTCCAGTCATCAGCACTCCTCCCTGTCAGCTCTTTCTGATGTGCCTGACCTTGCCTTTGATAGCATTGCTTTGGTGCAATGGGTTCCTTGGAGGCCAAGCTCACCCTACTCCAAGTCTGTTCATGGAAGGCAAAAATTCCTTAGTGGAAAAGTTCCTGCATCTAATCTGTTGGCCTAGGTTGGCTCACATGACACCTCTACCTCCTGTGACTAGCTATGTGACTTGTCCTAGGCTGGACTGGGAGAACTTGGCTTTTTGAAAGTAGAAGGCACTGAAGTCTATGTATGAGTGCAGAAATATAATTACTAACCTTATGGCCTTTCTAAGCCACAGAATCTTTATTGAAAAATGCTTATAATAATGGTCCAGTCCTCAGGGATTTAATGAGTGTGATGTACCCTAAATGCTCAATACATATTAGTAGTTATGATCACAATTATTGTAGAAGGCTCATTATCAGCCCCAGCCTCTCATGTGCACTGAGACCTAGAATAAAACATTGTTGTCCAAAACCCTCTCTTGGTAAGGCTTTGGCATTCACTCTAGGTGTTTTGTAACCACGAAGCCTTGGCTCACCCCTGTCTCCTTTCACCATTGGCTATTTGCTAGAATTTGAATATGACATGTCCCCTCCAAAATTCATGTTGCAATTTGGCTGTCACTGTGGCAGTGTTGGGAGGTGGGGCCTTTAGAAAGTGATTAGGTGGTTAAGGGGGATTAATACAGCTCTCAAGGGACTTGATTAATGAATGCAAGAGAGTGGGTTGTTATAAAAAGCTGTCCCTTTTGTGTTCTCTTCTGCAGGTGCTGCTCCTCCTTCCACTTCTCTGCCATGTTAGGAAGCAGCAGGAGGCCCTCACCTGAAGCTCAGCAGGTGCCGACCTCCTGAATTGTGAACCAAAAAACCTCTTTTGTTTATAAATTATGTGGTCTCAGATATTCTAGTATAGCAAAAGAAAACAGGCTAAGATACTATGGGACTTGGTAAATTAATAGGCTTTATTCCCATATCTTAAAATTTCTCTCACTTCATGGGTATATGAATGGGTAGTCAGGTGCAGGGTGGATGAATAACTTTACCTGGTGCCACTTCTCACCTGACTTTGTGACTCATCCACCATGCCCTACACATGGGATCTGTGCCTCTGAGATATTAAGGACCATTTTCTCCAAACGCAGACACAACTATTATTCTGATAGTTGTTTCATAAATGATCCTTAGGACCTCTTCTATCTGGCCATAGCTTCTACTTCTCTCCCTTTAAATAAGGCTGAGCATGGCAGACTGTATTTCTCAAAAGATGGCCATGACAAAAGTTTCAATCCCATAAACTCTGTACAAGGGGACCTGCTACTTTCCCATCAGGAGGTAGTGCCTCATTCCCCTATTCCTGAATGTGGGCTGGCCTTAGAAACTCACTTAATAATTAATATTAACATTCATATTAATATTATTTATTATTATTTGTCAGACTATCTCATCATTCAAGGATCTAGCCTAGACTTTTTATATGGTGGTAGGAACATTTCAAGAGCACAAAGATACAACTTTTAAGGCCCCTTGAGGTCTAGTTTCTGGAACTCACAATGTCACTTCTACTATATTCTCTTGGTCAAATTTATCTATTTATTATATTTATTAAGATTAGCAGTTGGGCTGGGGATGTGGTTCAAGTGGTAGCACGCTCACCTGGCATGTGCGGGGCTCTGGGTTCAATCCTCAGCACCACATAAAAAAATAAAAAAATAAAGATGCTGTGTCCACCAAAAACTAAAAAATAAATATTAAAAAATTCTCTCTCTATATATATTTTTTTTAAAAAAGATCAGTAGTTAATAGAATGGGAAAGAAATGATAACTCATGACTTTAGAACTGGGTCAGAAAAGCCACACAGCTTCCAGCTTGGTATCTTGGATTCCTAGCTTAACAGGCACTCCTCAGGGGGTTTCCTCTCAGAGTCCCATCACCATGTTGTGAGAAATAGAAGCCATATAGAAAGGCCACATGTGGGTGTTCTAGTCTACAGTCTCAGCTCTGCCTGCCCTTCAGCCATTCCAGACCAGGCAAATGCCATATAAGTGAGGAATTAATTTGGAAGAGGATCCTCTTGCCCTGGCCATTTGTCTCATCCTCAGCTGTTCAAATCATCACAAATACTATGGAGCCGAGCCAACCAAATATCTGACCCATGCGTGTAATGATGGTTCTTTTATGCTACTTCACCTTATCTGGAGCCATGAAGTTGATGTGTGCCAACATTGTGAGGATCAGCAGGTCCAGTTTCTTTCCATCTTCCATCAGCTTTTGTTCAGGTCTTTGCACCTGCATCTGCTCCACTCTCAACCCCACTCTTCTTGTTACCAGTTTCTCACCCTTCACATCAGTCTCACACCACCGCCAGGACCATTTTTCTAGAAACAAAATCAATCATATCAATTTAAAAGTGCTAGATGTAGCCTTCACACTTACACTGCCTAACTTGACAAACAAGGTCCTTCATAATCTGGTTCCAACCAAACTCTCCAGCCTCATCCATCAGCTACTTTCTTACTAGAATTCTATCCTCCTGCCATTTTGACATTCCCTAAACACATGGTGTTCTCTCCTGCTCTGCTGTATTGCACTTGCTATTTCCTGTTTGAAATAGCCTTTCCCCTACTTTTTCTTCTTTTTTTCTCTTCCTTCCTTCCTTTGCTCTTTCCTTTCTTCCTTTCCCAGTTAATGCCTGAGTCTTCATTTCTTACTGTTTAATAGTTTCCTATTGTATAACAAACCACTCTAAACTTATTGGCTAAAACAACAACCATATTTGATTTCTCATATACCTGTGGGTTAAGTGGATTGTTCCATTTTGACTCACCCACACAGCTCCAGCCAGTTGGCAGCTCAGCTAGGGTTGGAAGGTCTAAGGGCTTTGCTTACATAGCTGGGGTTTTGGTGCTGACTCTGGTGCTGCTTTTCTCATCTTTCACTAGTCTATCTTGGGCTTCCTTACGTGGTGACAGTTGCATTCAAAGAAATCAAGTGGAAGCTATGAGGTCTCTTGAAGTATAGGCTCTAGTACTCACAGTGTTGATCCTACCACATACTAAGGGATAAAACTACACATAAACCTGCCCATATTAAAGGATAAGAAAACAGTTCCACATCATAATGGAAGGCACTGAAGAATTTTGTGGCTATAGTTATCACAACCTACATATCTTCCAAGGTCAAGTTGATTTGCAAGCATTTTATATTCCTTAATTATTCTTTAATCCAGCCATCCATGCTTACATTTACTTACAAACTATTTCAGGCAATTTCTATAAGCCAGGAACTGAGTACTGAGAACACAGAAGCAAACTCCTTATGGTCCCACCACCTTTGTCTCTATAATATTAATTTCACTGTGTCTCTATAATATTAATTTCACTGTGTCATGATTATTTGTTTACATGTTTAATTCTCCTAGTAGACTGTTATGTCTTGGATGGAAGAAATGATGTCTCATTTCACTTTTGGTAGGAGTGATGAAGGGTGGTTTAAAATAAATAATAATTTTGTTTGTTTCCTATTGTTATGTAAGGGTAGCAGATCTATGTAGGAAGACTGTTTTTTTTTTCTTATTATTGAGAGAAAAACACTTTGATAAGACTTTTGCTTATGTAAAGTCTGAACCCTCACACATTTCATATGGAAGTTAAGGTCAAAGCAAAAATGCCTCTCTTTCTAACATTTTGTCCATTGGTGCTTGCTATGTTAGGAGGAAATGAATATCCTGGAGGTAAATCTTTGGGGAAGGCTTTCCTCCTTTCCTTTCTTTACAGGAAAAACAGAAATCAAGGCCCTTCATCCTCCCAACCCCTTCTGTATAGGGAATTGATACTAGGAGCAATTTTCCACTGAGTCACACCCCCAGCACTTTTAATTTTTAATTTAGAGACAGGATCTTGCTAAATTGCTTAGGGCTTGCTAAGTTGCTGAGACTGGCCTTGAACTTTCTATCCTCCAGCATCAGCCTCCCAAGGCTCATTATTCTTTGGATGACATAATCATGTTTCTGTAGTGAAATGTAAAATGATCCAACAATTGGACTTCATTGGGATTGTTTCTTTCATATATTGAGAAAATATGGAGGGATGTTTTTAATAGTTCTCCTGTTTCCACAACCAGGCAGGTGCTTAGTTTGAGTGGTTGAATGATTTTGTTTTGCATTTGGCATTTTTAATTTGACTTCTTCACTTCATGTCATTTTTTCTCTTTATAAAAAATACATGACCCATGTTGCCTAATTCATAAATATATATGCACACAGTTATATCTATATTCTTAGATATATATACATATTATAAGCTGTATCAACTTGTTTAAGGGTTTCTGTTTTTTCTTTTTAGCAAAATTGGGATTCTAATATATAAAAAGATGATGTGCATGTATTTTCCCTTAACATTATCACAAATACTTTCCCATCTCATTAAATGTTCTTTGAGGAAAGAATTGTCAGTAATGGAGCATAATTTATTTAAACATTTTTTCACTGTTGAGTAGATTTTAGATACCGTAAATAATGCTCCAAGGTATTTTCATGTATATATATTTTGCATTTATCATCATTTCCTCAGGCTATGTTTCCCAAAGGCTAATTATTGGGTCAAAGACCATGATCATGTAAAAACAACTTGCTCTATATCACCACATCACCCTTTGAAAAGGCTGTAATGATGTATACTCTTTTCAAATTGCCAGAAAGTCAATGTCTATGTGCTTTCTTGTCTTATATTGGTAATTTCATTAAAAATCACTTTGCTAAACTGATAGTGAAAATGGCATGCTGCTGGTTTTAATTTTCCCTTTTTTAGTGTATTGATGTAGCTTCTCTTTCAATAAATCCTGGCTTCATCTTTAGATCCTTGCAATCAGAGAGGCACAGCCTGTCTGTCACCTTGGATTCTGAGAGTTCATGTTCCTATTTTCTGAGCTAGAACTTGACTCTTTTTCACTGGAAGTGAAGACCAGTTACAAGACATCTCCACGGCAACCTCTCTGAAACTCACCAAGGGGGAATTTACTCACACAAAGCAAACAGTGTCCAATTCACCAAAGATTTTGCAGAAGAGACAGAGGAGTGAGCTGATATTATACACCTGCCTTCAAACTCCTTGAAACCTTCTTTGGATGTGTTGCTTACCTCCAAGCTCCACTTTTCTCTATCTGTTCCCCAATGATCCAGGGTTTTCTTTCAGTTCTTCCTGCATGTGGCACTCAAGCTCATCAAGTTCACCCTAGTCCTTGTGTCCCTTTACTACCTTAGCAAATTAGTGACTCTAATCAATTGGCCATGCCTTTTGATGCTCTCAGCTCAACCTTCATATTTCATGTATGAAGGATAGAGGCCCTATTATTGTAAGGGAGAGAGATGCTCAGGCAGCACCTGCTAACAGAACAACATTTTTCTCTACATTGTTTTAGATGCATTATGTGCCATGATGAGTAAATTTAAAAATGATATATTTCTTAGGCCAGATTCCCCCAATTTTTGGAGAGGAGTGAGAGGGTCCTCAGGATTACAGTTTATAAGGGAGGAGGGGGCAGGATTTGGCAGAGGGGTGACTTGAGCTATTGCAGCCATAATAGAGGCCTCAGTCAATGCTGTAGGGAGCTCTGAAATTGGCATGGTCATTCAGTTGCCTCAAATTGAGTCAAGGGGGTTGGATCTTCATATCCCACATCCATGGACCAAGACAAGTCTTTGAACGTGGCTGCCTTGGAGGGAATGTGTGCAACTGAGAAGTTTCTGTCTACCCAAAGAAAAAGGGAAGGGTGTTTTCAACATTTAGTGACCAACATGCTCAGCAATAGGGAAACAAATCTGGATGATTTTCTCAGGTGCTTTATTATTTTTGAAATATTTTTACACTGCAAATCCTTTTTAAAATTTTATATATATATATGGTTTTTTTTGTGCCAGGACTTATACTAGGGGCACTTAACCACTGAGTCACATCCCTAGCCTGTTTTTGTTTGTTTGTTTGTTTTATTTTAAGACAGTGTGTCTCTAAGTTGCTGAGACTGGCTTTGAACTCATGATCCTCCTGCCTCAGCCTCCTGAGCTGCTGGGATTACAGGCATGTGTCACTGTGCCTGGCTTTAAAAAAATGTTTTTTAATGCTATTATTAGTGCATTACAGTTATACACACATGAGAGTGGGGTTTATTTTGACATAATCATAAATGCATATATCATAGTGTATAGCAGTGCAATTCACAAAGCTCTTTTGACTATAAAGTATATTTAAGACTTAAAGCTAGAGGTGTATTTGAAGTGCAAAATCAGTGAGGACTTGAGTTGGATGGAAGTTGGGTTGGAACACTAGTTCTGGCCATTTTGTCTATGTGACCTCATACAAGTAACTTGTACTCTCTGAATCTTTGTTTTCCACCCGTACAATGGTGTCCACAGTACTTTCTCTTTGTTTCAAAGAGAAACTGCGGTAACCAAAAGACCTAACAAGAACAACCTAGAGGAGGAAATGTTTATTTCAGGCTTACAGTTTCAGAAGTCTCAATCAGTTTGTATACGGCCACCTCCATTGCTCTGAGCCTCATTTGAGGCAGGACATCATGGTGGAAGACTGTGGTGGGGAAAAGCAGCTTAGGAAGTAGAGAGAGTTAAACTCACCAGGGACAAAATATATACCCCAAAGGCATGCCCTCAATGACCTATCTCCAGTCACACCCTACCTGCCTACAGTTATCACCTGGTTAATCAATGCAAGTAGATTAATGCACTGATTAGGTTAAGACTCTTATAGCCAAATCATTTCACCTCTAAACTTTCTTGCATCATCTCCCACATGAGCTTTTATATCTGAACAATAACACTTCTTAAGAGATAGATAAGAGAATTTAAAGAAGACTAATATCAGATATTTAGCATTGTGCTTCCTGGCACTTTGTAGATGCCAAATTCATGTGACTTTCCTTTTTCTTCTTTCCTCCTCATCCTCCATGGCATTCATCTCAAGAAGTTTTCTTTTGACAATGTGAAGACTGTATACACTTCATATTCTTGAATACTGCTTCAAGAACTTAGAAGACTGGGTTTTAAAATTAGGAATCTGGACCATATAATATTTACGTTTGGTTTCAATATTTTAAAGTTCTCTTCTAACATTCTGGGATTGTAGGCATTGGAGCACACCACACAATTAATTCTTATCTCACTAGTATTCTCACTATCATCACCTTGGTTTTAATGAGCTCCAGTGGCTATCCTGGTTTTCTGTGTATTCAGATGTTTCTAGTAATTAGAAGAATTACATGAAGAGAATCTTCTGGGACAGTTTCAGGACCAGTGGTACCAAAATGATATTCCTTTCTTGCTAGCTTCTTATGAAGAAAGTACTCATCCTATATCCTTTAAAAAAGATATATGAGGGGCTAGGGTTGTGGCTCAGTGGTTGAGCACTTGCCTCTCATGCATGAGGCACTGGGATTGATCCTCAGCACCACATAAAAAATAAATAAATGAAATAAAGATATTGTGTTCATCTACAGTTAAAAATGTTTTTAAAAAAAGATATATGAGATTCTTTTGAAAAATACAGGTGGAATAATTAAGTATTTTACACATTAATTTTCCTAACTGGATTGTTGCCAGAAATGGTCTCTCTTTTCTTGCAGGGCCACATTTGTATTGACTGATTAGGTCTAACATTCCTGTGACAACTATCACTATTAGAATCACATACACATATATAGACGCACAGGCACAGAGTTTGATCAATTGACCTGATAGCGACTGAATCAATTAGCTCCTGTGTGTACTAGTTGATCCTAAAGATGGTCTGGAAATTACTCTGTATGTCATGGACTTCCAAAATATCCTATACTAGTCTGCCTTGGCTGTCATAACAAGTACCACAGATTGGGCTGTTTAAACAACAGAAATTAATTTTCTTCACTTTTGGAAGCTAATGAGGCCTTTCTTCCTGGTTTGTAGACCACCATCTTATTACTGTGTTCTCACATGGCTTTTCTTCTGTGGAGAGAGAGAGAGAGAGAGAGAGAGAGAGAGAGAGAGAGAGAGAGAGAGAGGGAGGGAGGGAGAGAGAGAGAGAGAGAGAGAGAGAGAGAGAGAGAGAGAGATATCACCCCTGTCTCTTCCTCTTCTGATGAGGGTACCCATCTTATTAGATTAGGGGTCAACACTTAGGACCTCATTTAACCTTAATTACTTCTCTAAAAACCATATTTCTATAACCCACAATGAGGGTTAGGGCTTCGACATATCAATTGGGGCAGGGGACAGAATTCAGTATGTAACAACCTCTAAATTTGGTTTTGGCTCTTGTACAATGATCCAGATACTTGGTGATCAATTAGGTGAATCATTTGCTGTTGTAATTCATTAGTTATTTAATGTTTAACTACACATAACTGCATATACACAAATTGATGTAACTTGTTCTTCAAAAATAGTTAAGAACACATAAGTGTCCATATCATTAAGAGGAAGAAAATATCTTTGGACCTCTTATGAGGTCTGCTTCAGAATGAGTACCTGTTAAATTTGGCTATTCTCAGTTGGAGAGTTCTTTTTAATGGTTACTTGTGGTGTGTTTATGTCATCTTTTAGTTCCTATTTTCTGTCAAAATTTTCTTTTCTGAGCACTGATTTGCTATGTTATGACTGGTTTTCAGAGATGAAGCTTTTCTGTTTCATTTAGGTTGAAAAGTTGCTGTTTGAAGCTGTTTTATGTGAATTTTGCCTCTTCTTTCAGAGCAAATAAGTTTTGTTTATTTATTTTCAAGGGAACTGTTTCTCAGAAAAATGATTCCCTACAGGTTTGTGACAGTTTGAATACATCTATAAACAAGGCTATTTCTCTAGAAACTGCCATTGTTACTTAAGAGAATTCTTTTATTTGTCTCCATTCAAACCTATATTTGAAAATAATTGATTTTTGTTTTACCTATTCAAATCTCACTTTAAGCTGTGTTTTCCCATGGAAAAAAATTTGAAAAATTGACAGTAGGTATCCATAGCTGTGTAAGACTACCTGTTCTGGGCTTTATTTGACATTTTCCATTTCTGTTTGCATGGGACTGGATAGCAGAACAATGAAGAAAAGATGTTCATACTGGCTCCCCAACTCTTTCCCAACATAAGAGCTTCTCATAAGTATTATCTTGGTTCTAGCCTGAATAAAGGGTTCTCTTTTTAAAATATTTTTTTTAGTTGTCAATAGACCTTTATTTTTATGTGGTGTTGAGAATCGAACCCAGTGCCTCACACATGCTAGGCAAGCACTCTACCACTGAGCTACAACCCCAGCCCCTGAATAAAGAATTCTTAAGAAAGAATTCATGCCCATCATGTTTTCAATTGTGTTTCCAATTGCCCACTATGTAAAGGAGAATGGAGTTTTCTAAGCCAGAGCTGCTCAAAGGGAGGTCTAGTCTGTTGTTGGTAAACTATTCATACTGATTTGCGATCAGTTAAAAATTGGAGTAAGCCTATAAAATCCTTCATAGCCACCTGATATTGCAAAGACAACCACTGAAATTATCTTGAACAGGCTGTAGATCTGCACTGTTCAGTGTGGGAGCCATTAGCTGCATATGGCTAATAGCACTTGCAATGTGACTACTCTGAATTGAGATATCTGTAAACGTAAATTGCACAATGGATGCAAAAGATTTAGTAGGATAAAAATATAAAATCTCATCGGTAATGTTTTTACTCAATGCAATGATAATAATTTTCATGTATTTTGCTAATTAGACTGTATTACCAAAATTCAGGTAACTTGTCTCATTTTTCTTTTTTTCCCATAGATTTTATTTTTTAGAATATAGGTTCACAACAAATTTGAAGATTTCCCATTTACCTGCTGTTCCCACATATAAATAGCCTCCTCTACTATCCATATCCCATACCTAAGTGGTATACATTTGTTTCAATGGATGAACTTATATTGACACATTGTTTTCTCAGCCAAAGTCTATAGTTTACATTATGATTCACTGTTGGTATACATTCCATGGGTTTTCTCAAAGGTATCATTGCATGTATCCACTATTATTCTATCATACAAAATAGTTTCATTGCCTTAAAAGTCTTATGTGCTCTGCCTATTCATCTCTCTATCCCACCACAAATCATTAGTTTTGCCTTTTTCCAGAACGTCAGATAATTGGAATCATACAGTATGTAGTCTTTTCAGTTTGGCCTCATTTGCTTAGCAACATGGATTTAAACTTCTTCCATGTCTTTTCATGGCTTAACAGCTCATTTCTTTTTAGCTTTGAATAATGTACTAACAGGAATGCATTGATACCTCACTGTCATTTAAATGTACATTTTCTTAATGACATATAATTTTGAGCATCTCTTCATAAAGCCTATATGACATCTTTATATCTTCTTTGGTGAGGTTTTTGTTCATGTCTTTGGCCCATTTTAATTTTTATATCAGGTTTCTTGTTTTCTTATTAATGAGTTTTAAGGATGTTTTTATATATTTTTGGTAAATCCTTTATCAGATATATACTTTGCAAATATTTTCTCCCAATCTGTGGCTTGTCTTTTCATTCTTAGCAGTGTTTTTTGCAAAGCAGAAATTCCTAATTTTAATTAAATGCAGCTTATCAAGTATTTCTTTCATGGACCATGCCTTTGGCATTGTGTCTAGAAAGTCATCACTATGTCCAAGGTGATCTAAATTTTTCAGCTATTTTCTAAGAGTTTTATAGTTTTGAGTTTTATGCTTTGGTTTGTGATCTGAGTTAATTTTTATGAAGGGTATAAGGTCTATGCCAAGATTTAGGGTTATTTTTATATGTGATGTCCAATTGTTCTAGCACTATTTGTTGAAAAAATTTCTTGCTTCATTGTATTGCCCTTGCTCCTTTGTTAAAGATTAATTAACTGTATTTATGTGTTTCCCTCTCTAGGCTTTCCATTCTGTTCCACTGATTTATTTGTTTATTCTTTCACCAATACCACATTGCCTTGATTATTTGTAACTTTATAGTAAGTCTTGAAGTTGGATAGTGTTAATCCTACAACTTTATTCTTTAAGCAATGTGATGGCTACTAGGAGTCTTTTGCCTCTCCGAATAAACTTTAAAATATTAGTTTTTTAAATATACACAAAATAACTTGCTAGGATTTTGATTTGGATTGTGTTGAGTCTATGGATCAAATTGGGAAAAAATTGGAACTTTGACAATATAGAGTCTCCCTTTTTCTTAAACATTTTTACTGTGGCCATAGACTTTCTTGAGTGTTGTTTGAGAAGCACTATTCTCTATACCCTCATGTCATGAACTTTTCTTGTGAAATAAAGCAAGAACTGGTCATTTCAGATAGTTTTTTGTTTCTGATTATTATTACTCTATATACATTGTAGGGTAATTGGAACCTTCTTGAGGTTTGTCCCCAAGACACATAACAGAGCAGAGTTAGCACATATTATGGTTTAGATGTGAGATCTCCCCCAAAAGCTCACATGTGAGAAAATGCAAGAAGGTTCAGAGAATAAATGGTTGGATTACAAGAACCTTAATCCAGTCAGTGAATTAATCCCCTGATGGTATTAACTGGGTGTCAACTGAAGGCATGTTGGGTGTGGCTAGAGGAGGTGGATCATTTGGGACATGCCTTTGGGGTATATATTTTGTATCTGGCGAGTGGAGTCTCTCTTTCCTGATCATCATGTGAGATGCTTCTCTTCACCACACTCTTCCACCATGATGTTCTGCCTCACTCGGAGCCCTGAGGAATGGAACTGGCTAAGGACTGAGACCTCTGAAACTGTGAGCCCCCAAATAAACTTTTCCTCACCTAAAATTGTGCTGGTTGGGTCTTTTAGTCACTACAGTGAAAAAGCTGACTAAAACAGCATATTTCACTGAAATCTTACTTGCATAAGTTGGGTATTATTTATCCTGAAGAGTACTGTGTGTTACCAAAAGCATTCTTCTCCCCTGCCCTCGTTCAGACCCTCATCTCTGTAGTGGGTTCCTGTTTGGGAATGTAGACACCTTTTGTCTGTGGCTGCTGTTTTCTGAGTTCAGTTTGTATGATCAGTTGATCAGTACCTCTAGAGTGGCCATATATCTACTCCTTCCTCTCAACTTGAGTGTCAATGTTGTCTTTCCTCTGTGAAGCCACCTCACCCTGAGGTGGACCATTTCTGTATGACTTCTCATGTTATCTTCTCCTTTATTACCTTGGAACATCTAGCTGGTCACATTGTAAATGGGGTCCAGTAGGCCTTCCTCACTTGAAGCCCCTACAGCTCAACAAGTTTGCTTTATTCATCTTCATAATGATAATATCTTGGCAATTGAATACATAACGTCACAGTTTTCAATATTCCTGATATTGGAGCTGCAATGAGTTTTTTAAAGTCAGCGAGGTTTTTATGAGTGGACAGTATCAATCATCCAACCAACAAATAGTTGTAACGACTTACTTTTCAAAATGCAGTGCTGAGTATTTTAGTCGGGGTATAGTTTTCACTAAAGAAGCTTTGTCAGTTATAGTTTTCTGTCACTCAGCCTGTGAATCCTTTTGTCATGTGTGTAAAATTCCCCACTTTATGAATCTTCATGGTGGGAAGGGTCCATCTCCCCTTAGGAAAACTAAAAATGCCTGATCCATCTTTTCCCAACTTCTCTTTCAGGAAGGCCATGGGCACATGACTGACTTTCAGTGACTCAGACATAGTTTTTTCCACACTGGACCTGGGAGTATTGGCTCAAAGAAGCAGGCAATGTCAGGAATCTTTGGCTTCCCAGAAAGCTGGTGGATAATGTAGAGGCAGGATCTGGCACTTGGGATGTGTTAGCAGCAGGAGCCTCTGTAGTCTGTGGAGGGATTGGAGGTATTGTCTTGAACCAGGTTCTTCAGACTTTCTGGAATTTCTATGAGCCGCCCCAAATCCTTTTGATACATTCCCCTTTCAGTATATATTAGTCAGAGTTGTTTTCTGTTGCTGACAACTAAATATACTGATGGATTCAGTGTAATAAGAAATAAATACATGAGAAGTGAAGTAACAATTCAACATCCCCATATAGAAAGTGTCACAAAAGTGACAGATTCCCTGCGAAGTGAACCATGTGGGAAATATGCTATTATTGAAGATGTAATGGTCTCAGCTTGTTGCTGAAATAACCTGGGAGGCTTTCCTGAGGAGGTGACCTTGCCTCAGTCTTGGGCAGTGATCTGGGTGCACAGAAAATATCAAAATAGAAAGGGTCATGATATACCTGAAAAGAGGATGCTAGATTTAGCAAATAAAAAAAAATAACACCTAGTTAAATTTGAATTTTAGATAAGGCATAATGGTTTAGTGTATTCTCAATTATGAATTTTACAGTTTTCTAATTTTATATAATTTAGAAGTTTATAATTTTATACTTTCTTTTGCCTATGTATGCCTTTACTTTATCAGAAACTCCTACCTTAAAAGGACTAAAGAACTTGGCCAGAAGAATGTAATTCACAAGCAAATTTTTCTAAGAGTAGTGAGCTTTGAAATGAGCTTTCAAGGATGTTTGGGATGCTGAGGAAAATATGATGAAAGAAAGAAAGAAAGAAAGAAAGAAAGAAAGAAAGAAAGAAAGAAAGAAAGAAAGAAAGAAAGAAAGAAAGAAAGAAAGAAAGAAAGAAAGAAAGAAAGAAAGAAAGATTATCTAAATTTGTACTATTTTCTGAATGCATTACCAGGCACTTTTTATCTTTTTCTTTAGTACTGGAGATTGAACCCAGAGGTGCTCTACCACTTGACCACATCTCCATCCCTTTTTACTTTTTATTTTGAGACAGGGTCTAAGTTGCTGAGGCTGACCTCGAGCTTGCTATCCTCTTGCCTCAGCCTCCCCAGCTGCTGGGATTACAGATGTGAGCCATCATGCTTGGTTCCGATTCATATTTTTTAATATGGCATTAGTTTAATTGGAAGACAAATATGTTTGAAAGAGTGGAGCATCCATCTAGAACTCTGCCTCAAACTCTAATCTCACGAGCCTCAGTGTGTGTTTTCATTTTTAAAAAAGGTGACATAATTATCTGGTCTCAGAGTTTGTGCAGCTGTTCTGTGTCTTGATAATTATGCAGTTGTTGTGTATCCTGCTATGCTTTCAATGACTTTTGGTCATGGTCTTTTTTTTTTTTTCTCTCTACACTGAATTCCAAAGTTATGGTCTATTTCAGTCACTGGTGTTATGGTTATCTTTAGAGAAAGTTAAACAAGTAAACATTTACATTCCCTAAGTAGGTGGAAAGTGATCTAAAATCACATCCTTCTTTCCTGGAGATCTCTGCCAAATTCTTGGGCTAATCACTTAAATATTTTGATTTGATGCTTTCTATGGAATTGTTGTCTCATTAGTGATGTGTTCAAAATTCCAGATGTGGAATTTGCCCCTAAACACATTATTCAACAAAGATGTTACTCTGGTTTGCCAAATGTCTTAAAAATGGTGAACATTAATGCCTTAGAGATTTAGTGTTTTTAAAAGAGCTTTCTCAATTGAAAAATACGCCGCCTTCTTTTGTTGGACAATTAAATTGTACTAAATGTTGTATTTGGACAGTAAAACCTACTTGAACACCCTGATGGACAGTAAAGCTCAGGAATACATTCTAAACCTGTAGCTTTTAAATTGGAAGAGGAGGGAGCCCCCATACACATGTATACTTTGAGTCATTTAGAAAGACATTCAGTCTCCCTGTTCCTGAACTGCCTGTCAAGAGAGGGATTGGATGGATGCTCTTAGAACCATCTAGATTAATGCAATTTAGAAAATTCCCCTCCTGAGTTGCAATGAGGTGCTCCCCTTCCTGCTGAGCTCATGTCCACAGACAGCTTGAAAATGATTTGGGGCCAAAGCAAAGGCACTTAGCTACTGAGTTTCCAGAGCAGAGTCATCCGATGTCCCCCACACAGCCTCTCTTTGCTTCTTTTTCTCTTTTTCAGTTCACAGTCACCCAGGCTTTGGGGAAGCTTCTATAACATTTTTTTGGGGGGAAGTTCCAGATATGTGAGGATGGCAATTTAGATTGAGAAAGAACACTGGGGAACTAAATGTTAGTTTCAATATCCTTCTTTGGTTGTGTGTGTGTGAATGTGGCACCCGTGAATATACATGAAAAGATTTGATCAGCTGATCCATCATGGCTCACTGACTGGTAAGTCTCTGAGATAGCTGCCTCTTCTCTGGTGTCCCAGAGTTTCTCCAGACCAAACTTAACCCTGTGCTGCCCTTAAACCAATACCAAATGGGTCTCCCCCAGTTGAAGTGGGAGAGCTTAAGAACTTAAGTATCCTGAAGAAGCCAAGAACTCCTGTGTTTTAATTTATCTTAAACACAGAATGTTTATATTTCCTCCAAATTCTTATATTGAGATCCTAAGCCCCAAGCTGCTGGTATTAGGAGACTTTGGTGGTGATTAGGTCAAGAAGGTAGCATCCTCATGAATGAGATTCATGCCCTCATAAGAAGAGAAATGAAAAAGATGATCTTGTAACCATGTGAGGTTACAAGAAGAAGACAGACTTCTGCAAACCAGGAAGAGGACCCTCATCAGGCACTGGATCTGCAGATGTCCTGATCATGGACTTCCTAGCATTCAGACCTGTGACAAATAAATGTTTGCTGTCTAAGCCACTCAGTCTTTGGTATTCTGTTATTCATAGTCAGCCTGAACTGACTAAGGCTGTTTGGGTTCTCCCAGAAGCTGACCCTGACATAAGGTTTCAAGGATAAATAGTTAATTTGGGAAGTTATCTTAGGAAATGGCAGGCAATCCAGGGTACAGAACCAATCAGGTAACTACTGTGAGTAACTGGGGTCAGTCCCACTGGGGGCCTCTGGGTAGTGTAGACTATGCCTCAGAGTCACTCAGAAACAAGCTGAGATATTAGTCTTCTAACTGTCCCCTGTTATCTGCTGAGGTCTAATCCCAGGAGAATTAGCTCCTTTGCAGAGTTCTCTTCATTTGGCCTTTTTAAAGTTGTAGTTGGACACAATGCCTTTATTTTATTTATTAATTTTTATGTGGTGCTGAGGATCGAATCCAGTGCTTCACACATGCGAGGCAAGTGATCTGCCATTGAGCTATAGCCCCAGCCCTCTTCACTTGGATTTATGATAAATATCAAGGAGGAGAGAGACACGCTGGTTTAGATGAAAATTGAAAGCACTGTCACCTTGAAGAGAACCAGTTTCCATCCTGATTCTGCTGCTTCTACTCATGTCTTTTGAAGTGTCTAAGAACCCATTTATTTCTGACCTGAGTTGTAACTCTGCTCTTTCTAGGGATTGTCTAACTTCCCCCTACTTCGAATTCCATTCCACCAAATAAGCCTTTCCTAAAATACCACTCTTCCCTATGGTACATCTTAATCTGTTTTCTAAGATTCCTTCCCTTGATTTGATTCAGGCTCACTTGCCAGGGATACCCTCTATCTGCACTCTATGCTCTATCCATATGAGATCATCCTGGATCAGCTTATAGGGTTTCTTATTTCTGGACCTTTACTTATATTGTTTCTTCCACCTAGAATTCCCTCCATGACAAGGCACAGTGGCTCAGGAGGCTGAGGCAGACGGATCATGAGTTCAAAGTCAGCTTTAGCAAGTTAATGAGGCCCTAAGCAACTGAGTGAGAACCTGTCTCTAAATAAAAAAAAAATACAAAAAAGGGCTGAGGCTGTGGCTCAGTGGTTAAGTGCCCCTGGATTCAACTTTCAGGGGGAAAAAAACATCCATGAATACTGTTCTTACCTTATTTGGTTTATTGGAATTCCAATAAGTCTTTTTTTAATGTTTTATTTTTTAGTTGTAGTTGGACACAATACCTTTATTTTATTTATTTATTTTTATGTGGTGCTTAGAATTGAACCCAGGGCCTTGCACATGCTAGGCGAGCACTCTACTGCTGAGCCACAACCCCAACCCCTCCAATAAGTCTTTAAAGGTCCACCCAGAATTCTCCCATCCATGAGGCCTTTTCTTGACCCTTTAACTCTCTGTGATACTTTTCTTATTGTCTAATCTATTATTTCTGATACATGTATTCTCTGTCCCATTAGATTTTAAATGTCATGGGGAAGGGACCATATTTTATTCATCTCTACACCAGGTAACATTCATTGAGTTAATTTGGGGGTGGGGTACTGGGGATTGGACTCAGGGCACTCAACCACTGAGCCACATCCCCAGCCCTATTTTGTATTTTATTTAGAGACAGGGTCTCACTGAGTTGCTTAGCAACTTGCTTTTGCAGAGGCTGACTTTAAACTCAGGATCCTCCTGCTTCAGCCTTGGGAGCCACTGGGATTATAGGTGAGAGCCACCATGCCTGGCTCATGCAGTTAATTTAACAAAGGTTTGTTGTGTGCCAGAGACTGCACTCAGCACCAGGGCTGCACAGATGAATGAGACATGGTCTTGACTATCAAAAGAGCCAACAGGTGAGGTACAGGAGAGTGACTTGTGTAAATAAATGCATGTGTGCACACACTAATATGTGTGTGTCCATCTCAATGCCTTAAACATTAGTGATTAGTAAAAGATAATGAGTGCACAGAATGAATGAAGGTAGAAAGAGAAGATTTATCCTCAATATATTCCCTGAAAACACTCAGAAATTTGTTTGGGAGATAGTTTGGGGGAGAGAAATTGACCAATGGTGGGAAGTCTCAGTTTATCCCTCTTAGGAGCAATTAAATGATTTAGGAAAGGGTAGATAGTTTTCAGAATCAAATGGTTCTAAATTTGAATTCTAGATGTATTAACTTATATAACCTTGGGTTACCTACTTCTTTACTTCCTTATGTATAAAATTGATAATACTCAATTAATAGCATGGTTGTGGGATTAGATGAGATAACACACAGTGCCCAGAACATGTTTGAAACTTACTAGAAGCTTGGTAACTAATGTGTTTCTTCCTAATAACTCTACTTTTAGAAAGGAATGTTTTTGAGTATTCTCTGACTGTACTAGAACAATCTGGGCTGGGAAGTTTTAGAATCACCCTATACCTTTCTCTAACTGGAAAAAACAACTTATATTTCTTTCCATTTTTTAAAATTTCCATAACCCTTTCAACCTTAGATTTGGAATACTGTTGGGCTCAATGGTGGAGAGGGAGGAATTGGCTTTCATTTTGGCATCTAAAGGAAGACTTTTTGATAGAGTAATATTCTGAGAGTAGGGAATTGCTTTTAAAAGATAGATCAACTTTCCACTGGAATTTGTGAATCAATAAAACTCGGAGTCCTTTTGAAATAAGATCTGGTTCTTCTATTTTTAGATCATTTCCTCTTATTTTTAGGAGATTCAATGAAAAGATCCTGACTATAATGCCTCTGGGTCAACTTTTCTCTTCATCTACCTCCCAGAAAACTGTTATTAAGTATCTACTGAATGCCAGGCACTAATTAATGAGCAGGCAGTGAACACAACAGACAGGGCCACTGCCCCAAAGAGGCTTATAGCTTGTGACAATGAAGATTGGCATTAAACAAGGAATTGCATCAACAAAATGTGTAATGCCAAACTCTAAAAAGAATCAGAAAATTATAAAAAGCTCTGAACCCTGTTCCAGTCTAGAAGATGGCTTATAAAACTTTCTGGAGGAAGGGGACTTAAGAGTTTATTTGGATTTGTGGGTAGAAGGTGATGATAAGACAAAGGAAGTTGGCTTGCCTGGAGAAGGGAATGACTTGTGGGAAAGGCTTGTATGCCCTGACCCTGGAATGAATAGAAAAGAGGTTGACAGGGGCTAGATTTGGTAGGTCCTGCTGGGTCATGGGAATGCATTGCTTTTTACGGGAAATCTTTGGAAGATTTTAAGTAGGCCAATATGATCACACTGGCATTTTTTTCATGCTGGCATTGTCAGAAAGTTCTTTTGCCTGATATGCAGGTAACATACTGGAGGGGCTAAGATTGGAAGTTAGGAGAACAATTAGGGTAGGCCAAATAAAAGTCAATGGGTGCTTTCTTGGGGAACTTAACTGCATAAGTGGAGAGAAAAGAATGGGGTTCAGAGAGATTTGAGAAATGAACTTAGTAGCACTAGATGATGAATTTACTACTGTGATGTGGACTGACTTGTGTGACCTTCTGAGAGTCATACACATGCTGTTGATCACTACAGACAATGCCTGTAATCTCAGAGGTGTTCAAAGGTAATCAGGGGACCCAAGAGATCACTCAACAGGGTGTGAGGAGAATACTTACCCAGGTGACAACTCTGCAATCTTCACAAACCACTGAATTCTTATAGACTTGAATTTTGTCATCTGCAAAATAAATGGGTTGTATTAGATGATCTCAACACATGAACAGGTCTCTGTTTATATTTAGAGACAAGTAAATTTGGGACTCTATATAACACTTCACATTTGCAGAACACATTAATTTTTATATTTTATTGGTGCATTATGATTATACATAATAGTGGGGTTCATTGGGACATACATGTACATACACATGACATAATTTGATCATTTCATTCCCCAGTATCTCCCCCTTCCCTTCCCTTCCCTTCCCTTCTCTTCTCTTCTCTTCTTTCTCCCTGCCTTGATCCCATTGCTCTACTCTACTAGTGTAGAACACTTGTGTGTGTGTTTCTTTCATATTAATGATCACATAGATTTTCATAACAACCTTGTGAACTTTTAAGATTTTCTTCTCAGTGGCCAGACGAGAAGACTGAGACCCAGAAAGATTAGGAGGTTTCTCTAAGTTTATTAATTGGCAAAATTTGAGGTCTTAAGACTCCTAATTCCTTGTCTGACTCCTTCCTATTACATCTTTCCGCCTTCTATTGCATATTTATGTGTTTCTGTATTCTCATTCCCCTGCCATTCCATTATTTTAAAGTATTCCAACCAGGGAAGCAGAGTGTGGCTGTGTAATTCACTTTAGGCACTTCTGATATTTGGTTTTAAACTACCAACTCATTTGAAGCTTGAGACTTCTTTGTGATTATTCTTGCCACTCCTGACCCAATTACCAAGAATAATTAATAATCTGGACAAATTCCAAGTGTTTATATAGAGAAAAATGTAAGCGGACACAGAGGACATGAAAGACTGGCCTGATTAGGAAGATGACTACTATTATGGTGTTTTTCAACTCTTGCTTCCAAAACCAAGCAGTCACTGATTTATAAGTGGATTTGCTTTTAAAACAGTCTTATAAATGGTGATGGATATTGGGGCTACTAATTTCTGAACCCTATTAGATACATTCTATATTCCAAGGAGGTTGAGCTCAAGAGAAAAGTCCAGCCCAACGAATAGTTGTTATTTGAGGCAAAATTTTCTTTCTGTTTAACTGGATTGGGCAGTTATGAGGAAGGCCATCTGGTTTCCATGAAACAAATATCTATTTGGTCAGCTCTGATTATTTATCTACTATTCTTTTACTTTCTACTTCTTTTTTTTTTCTGGAAACTTCTAGCTTTATATGTTTTAGTCAGTTTTTTTTTTATTGCTGTGACCATAAGACCTGACATGAATAATGTAGAGGAGGAAAAGTTTATTTGAGGTGCATGGTTTCAGAGGTTCAGTCTGTGGTCAGTCAACTCTATACCTATGGGTTCTGAGGTGAGGCAGGACATCACAGCGAAGGGGTATGGTGGAGAAAAGCCACTCAGGACATGGCAACAGGAAGCAGAGAGAGCTCCACTCACCAGGGACAAGATATAAACCCCAAAGGTATGATCCACCTTCCCCAGCCCCTCCCTACCTGCTTATAGTTACCACCCAGTTAATCCCTATCAATGGATTAAATCACTGATTAGATTACAACTATCATAATCTGATCATTTCACCTCTGAATGTTCTTGTGTTGTCTCACATATGAGCTTTTGGGGGACACTTCATATCTAAGCCATAATGCTAAATAAAAAGGTACCGCTTCAGCAGTCCAAACTAGAAAAACAGGAAGAAGACTCACAAAGACCCAGAAATCTCAACATTTCATAGACATGTAAACCTAAAAAGTCCATAAACCAAAAGGATCTTTGGGCAGTGTTTTACTATTTCTGAATAACAACCAATTCCAAAACTTAGTACTCTAAAATAACAACAAATTTATTATATCTCATGATTTTGTGGGCCACAAATGTGGTGAAGGTTTATTGTGACCATATTTTCTGTTCCACATGGTGCTGACTGGGGTCACTTGATGGTATTCAGTTAATGGCATGTTTCGTCTGGAATATCCAAGATGTTTTCAATCACACATATGGTACATATGGCACTCTGGTAAGGATGGCAGGAAGGCCATCTTTAATCAGTGGCCTTCACTCAGCCTCTTCACTCAGTCTCTCAGCAGCATACATGAACTTTTTGCATTGTAGTTCAGGGCTCCAAGGGATGAAGTTAGAAGCAGATGGTTCTCTTTTTTAAAAAAGTTTTTTTTTTTAGGGCTGGAGCTGGGGCTCAGGGATAGAGTGCTCGCCTAGTATGTGTAAGGCTGGGTTTGGTCCTCAGCACCTCATAAAGTAAAATAAAGACATTCTGTCCACCTATAACTAAAAAATAAATATTTAAAAAAAATTTTTAGATGTTGATGGACCTTTATTTTATTCATATATTTATATATGGTGCTGATAATAGAACCCAGTGTCTCACACATGCTGGGCAAGTGCACTACCACTGAGCCACAATCCCAACCCAGAAGAGATGGTTTTCTTAAAGGGTGAGCCAAGAACTAGCACAAAATCACTTCTCTATCTTTTTTTGGTTGAAAGAGTCAGGAATAATACAGATTCAAGAACTGGAGAAACAAACCCATCTCTTAATGTGAGATGTGTCAAAGAATGTGTAGCCATCTTTAATCTATCACACTTTTATAATTCTTTCAATTCTTCAGCCCCAGCACTAAGTCTTAATACACCATTTTTATCTCAGGATCTAGTGTTGTTCAAGCTTCCTATAATTTTCCTGGTCTGATCTGTCTATAGTTGGAGTCAATTGGTGAGGAGTATTTTATCTTATTACCAGTCTTAATGACCCATCTGCTCTGGGATCCTGAATCTTTGCACATATCCTCCCCCTTTGTATGTTCTTGACACTTCCTTAAAATATCCTACCCTGAGGGCTGAGGTTGTGGCTCAGTGGTAGAGCACTTGCCTACCATGTGTGAGGCATAGGGTTCGATCCTCAGCACCACATAAAAATAAAGTGAAGGTATTGTGTCCACCTACAACTAAAAATATACATATTAAAAAAATCCTACCCTGAAAATGTTCCTGAGCTATTGCAAAAGTATGGAATATTTTTTTAAGAAAAGTAATTATAATATATCACTAAATTTCTCTTTGGTTGATCTTGAGGCTGTGTGAAAACAAAACAAAACTAAACAAAACAAAATGAATCCAGAGAGTGTGTTGGTAAAATCATATTTGGGTGCAATGTTCTATCCACACTGGTCTTACTTTAGTTCTTCAAACACACCAGGTTCTTTCCCATAACAAGAACTTTGTGTGTACCTCTTTCCCTACCTGGAACAACTTGTCTAATGTCCACTTAACCTAATGATTTCAGCTTGGATGGCATACATCCAAAAAATGTGGGTTCAGTCCTTTATCTAAGTTAGTGTCCTTATTTTCTGATCGCCTAGCCTTTGTTCCTCTCCCTTCCTTCATAGCATATATTATGATTTGTAACTAGATATTTATTTTCATATTTGTTTCTTTGTCATTTGCCTTTCCCATTATATATAAGTTTCTGGAAGGTAGAGATCATCTGTTTTATTCACCACTATATTGGCTCACCAAATATTTGTTAAATGAATGAATAGATGTGTATGTGTGTGTGTATGCCTGTGCACACATATTGTGAGAGAGTATCATGTAGGTAGGCTATTCTACTTCAAATAATGCCCCTGGGATCAGCTCCCACACCTGTTTCTACTTTTTTATTGCAGTTCTCCTATCTCCATTACTCTTAACACTCAAGACACCATTTTAGAAGTAGTCTGATGGTGATGGCAGCAGACCATGTGACCATAATGGAGGAGATCACTTTCATGGATCAAGGCCAAACTAGAATTGACCTCTTATATGTATTCTCAGAGAATTGTTGAAGATATAATTAAAAGAAGAACAGCAAAGAAGCTGGGATAATGACAAATAGTTGTCTTCAATAGCTTTTCTTTGTTTTCATAGTGTTAAAGTTTTTAGTTGGGCATATACTGTTTGAAATAATGAAGACATGTATCAGCTTCCCTTGCAGCTAGATGAGAACATATTTCTGCATTCTTCCCAACAGGATACAAGAAGTACTAGACTAACATATGTCTATCTTGTTTCGTATAATCCAGATACTGTCCTCTTGGACCACTGAGACAAGGGTCATAGCCTCAGGATGGAGGAGCCGTGAGTTGAAAGGAATTTAGGCTGCTGAGGAGTTTGTGAGCAAAGCTTCTATGTTAGCTTTGGTCAGCACATCTCCAGACTTTCATAGGAAGCTAAAATTACATTCTACTTTTTAAAAGTTAAGTGTCTATAAGGTTTATTTTTATTTTTTTGCCCATCTCTGGTAAAATGAAGCTTAACGGTACAAACTAATGTCTGGAGTTAGATTATGTGAGATTGATCACCAGCAATGTGAGAAAAACACAGGATAGTACAATACCAATTATAGGACAGAGAGTGTCACTGGTAATGGGCTTCATGATATTCCTTAAAATATTTCCAAAGGTGGGTTTTTAATGAGAAAAACAGGAGTCCTCCTTTTAGGCTTTCCTTTCTTTGACTATTACAAAGGATTGGGAAAATTATTCCACTCCTAGAGGGCTCTCTGATTTCACCAGTGACTTCAGCAATATCTTAAAGCACAAATTGATTCCTTTATTACTGTTAGAAAGTTCAGCTGCCAGATTATACTGATTTCCTGAAGTCATTTTGGACAAAGGAAAGGTCACATTGTTTTTTTCAGTAAAGATATGTTTTTCCTTCTGTATCACTTGCCTGGTCTTCTTTTTTCAGCTTTTCTTTTGTGATAAATGTCTTAAATAAGACATTTCCCAAGATACTTAAAGCAATAACACTTAACCTTTGCACAACCTTTCATCTCCAGAATCTTTTACAATGGTTACTGAAGTCAGAAAACTTCCTGCAAAGGCCACTGGTGTTACAAGTGAGTATGAAGGGAGTTTTGACTTCAAGAACTATTAGATATAATTTTAGAAGTAACAGAAAGCATTATTAAGAGTTGGGTTGTGTGAGATGTTCTTGGTGCTCATGCAAAGAACTCTGGATCCTGAAGAATCTCATGTGGTACAAAGTCTCACGTGATATCCCTGTGAGCACTGAACATAGAAGTTGGCATCTCTATCATGACTGCTCTTGTTCTGGTTCTTTCCCTGTACTCTCTCTTTCTTTCTCTGCCCTTACTGCCTTTTATCTCCATCTTAACAAATGTTTCTCTGTTGACTTCCAGCAATGCCTTCTCCCATGGGTTGAGATTGGCTTTTCCTACACCTGAAACAAGGATTTGAAGGCAAGGAGTATATGAGAAATGTCTAAGAGAGCTCAATTCCACTGGGGACCTCTGGAAAACAATGAAGAAAATGACTCAGAGCTGTCCCACCTGAGAGATGAGAGAGCTAGATATTTTTTTTTATCAAGCCCTCATGCATGCTAGGCAAGAACTCTACTGCTGAGCTACACCCCAGGTTTGTTATTTCTTTCCTTCTTTCTTTCTTTTCTTTTTGGTGCTGGAGATAAAACTCAGGGGTTCATGTATGCCAGGCAAACTCTTTGTCATTGAACCACATCTCCCAACCCCCTAAGTTATTTTTTATAAGTAAAGCTAAAGGGAAAATACATATGTTTGAGGATAACTGATTTTTATAAGCCTGTAGAATTATTTGATTTACTGAATTTTGTGCCTGTGTAACTAATAAGAAAATAAATAATCTATGAGGATTCATAATAAGAATTACAGATTAAAAAAAGAATTATAACTATTTGTCTATGTCAAATAGAGAATCTGATAATTTCAACATTATAGCAGAAGGCTTTCTCTGTTCTACTCTACCTTGCCAATATTTATTATTATTTTAATAATAATAAACATTATATAATATAAATAATATAAATAAAATTATTATTATTAAAATATTATTTTAATAATAAATAAAAATGGGGCATCTTTGAGCATCCATTTAATATGTGTCATCATATTAAACAATGGCAGAGAGGAGGAGGGTTTGGAAGAGAGGAGGACTGTAGTTCTTACCTTCTAGGATTTATAGCAGAGCAGGGAGAAAAGTCATATGCTAGAAATTAGAGATCAATTCTATAATTTATTAGAAGTTAATTAGAAATTAAATTTAAGGTTATACACAAAGCAGTGTAAGTCATTGCCATGGTAATGCTAAAGGAATGATAAACAAGGAAAATAATACTACAGTACATATGCACAGAACTGAGTGAATATATTATGATGAGTACAACTCACTAAGTGATAGGAATTCTTCAAATCCTTTATAAGGCTATGAAACCACAATGGTATATGTATGGGTTGTTGATCAAGATATTGTTATGTGGCACATGACTGTCCCAGATATAAAGGATGTAGCTCATAGAAAAGGAAAAAGTAGGGAACAGCAGAGAGGTGGAATGGTCTCAGTGAGATGATGGTGGTATGCAGCTAAATGTCAAGTTGCAGAGGGAAAGAGGTGAAATTGATCAGGTGGGAGGAAGTGATGAAGGGTCAGGTAGGCCCAGGTGATGGAAGATCTTGACAGCCAGGCAGAAGCCCAGGAACTGGATTCAATTTGGAAAGTAGGGAAAAGGCAAGTTCAAAAGATTGTTAAGGGCTGGAGTTATGGCTTAGTGGTAGAGCATTTGCTTGGCATGCGGTGAGGCCCTGGGTTCCATCCTCAGTGCTGCATATAAATTAAATAAAAGATCCATTGACAGCTAAAAAATAATTTAAAAAAAGATTGTCAAATTTTCCTGGTTAATATGAGATTATTTATATTTAGTTGAGGTATAATTTACATAAGATGGTCAGTTAAAAATATACAGTTTGGTGAATTTTAACAAATATAAAACTGTAACTACCACCTAAAGAAAGTCATGAAACATTTTCATCACCCAAGAAGGGCCCTATGTGTACTTTTTTGGTCAATAATTGTCCTACCCTTACCTCTTAACCACTGTTGAGGTTTCATTGAACTATTCTTGACCTTCATATACATTGAATCATAAATTATGTATTCTTTTATGACTTGCTTACTTTCTCTTAATTTTTTGAGATATTTAAATTCATTTCTTTTTATTGTAGAGTGACATTTCATTGAATGAATACACTATAATTTGTTTATCCATTCTCCTGATTATGGAAATGGGGGTTGTTTCTTAGTTGTGAATAACATATCTGAGAACATTCTTTTTTTAAACTTTATTTTATTATTTATTTATCTTTATGTGATGCTGAGGATTGAACCCAGTGCCTCACATGTGCTAGGCAAGTGCTCCACCACTGAGCCACAACCTCTGCCCTCTGCAAACATTCTTACATATGATTTTGGTGGACATGTACACTCATATCTCTTGAGCATATAATTGGAGGTGGGGCAACAGGGTCACAGTGTAGGTATATGTTTTCCTTTAGCACTTATTGTTCAATACTTGTCCAAAGTGGTTGAATGAGTTTATACTCACAACAACAATGGATGACAATTACTTTGGTTTCACAAGCTTGTCAGTACTTGTCAATGTCAATTGTTTCAATGTTTGACATATTCTCATTGTTGTCCAGTGAAAATTAAAAAAAAATATTTAAGAGAAAAAATGGTACACTAAAGGATGGATTAGGTGGGGGAGGAGACCAAACACAGATAAACCAGTTACAAGTGTCCCAATGTCTCTGAGAGGTCTTTAGAGTCTGGCCTGGCAGAATTTGGAGTTGTGGGGAGGAAGGGTTTAAATCTAGTGACTTTCCACAGCTTAGCAGAGACTCAGAACTCAGTTTTCAGTTAGTCTCTTCTATCTAGAAAAATTGTTCAGCATTTAAGTCACTTGCTATTAACTGTAGCCAGGAGGTGGGGTCATCTTTAATTAATCTCTCTGAAAGAGATCTTATATTTTGGACACTGCAAATATTTGAAGAAATTTCCTAGTGGAGCCTGGAGAGAGTTTCAGAAATGAGAAGGCTTTCCATGGGTTAAATGAATTGCCACTTGAGGATTTTTAATGCACTTTCCTGTTTGCTCTTTGCCGTGAGGGCCTATTGTTAGGATTTCTTCTTCTTTTCCTTCCCCTCTCCTTCTTTCTTTCTTTCCATTAATCTATCAGTGAATACACATTTGCTGAGAGCCTGGCACTGGCTGAGTGCCACAGTGGATCTAAAAATTAATTTTGACATATTCGGTCCTCCAGGATTTTGGTGCATTCAAGAAAGGATTCGACAAGTACACACACATAAAAAACAAACAAACAAACAAAAAAAACCCTACACTATCAGGTAAGGCCATGTAAATATCTACTGCCCTGTATTTGTGATGACCCCCCACACTTCTGCTTAGAATTCATCAATAAAGAGAGAATACATCTGCTCCTAGACTTACAGTGGGATGGTATCCCTATGACATTTTTTGGTAAATGGGTGGAACTGGAGACTATCATGCTAAGTGAAATAAGCCAATCCCAAAAAATCAATGGCTGAATGTTCTCTCTGATATGTGGATGCTAATACACAATAAGGGACTGGGAGAGAAGAATAGAAGTTCATTGGATTAGTCAAAGGGGAATGAAGGGAAGGGAGAGGGGATAGGAGTAGGAAAGACAGTAGAATGAATCAAACATAACTTTCCTATGTTCATATATGAATATATTACCAGTGAAGATCCACATCATGTACAACCACAAGAATGGGATCCTAATTAGAATAAGTTATATTCCATGTATATATGATATGTCAAGATACACTCTACTGGGCTGGGGCTGGGGCTCAGCAGTAGAGCATTCACCTAGTGCATGCGAGGCCCTGGGTTTGATCCTCAGCACCACATAAAAATAAGTAAAAAAAAAAAAAAATAAAGGTATTGTGTCCAACTACAACTAAAAAAAAATAAGTATTTTTTTTTTAAAAATACACTCCACTGTTATGTATGTCTAAAAGGAACAAATAAAGAAATTTTAAAAACCATTATAAGTGGAAAATATCATAAATCAAAAATACATTGGCTACACCTAACCCACTGTCATGTCCCAGCTTAGCAACACAGCACATTTTCTTTGGCTGCTCCTTCTTCTGCCTTTCATGGTCAAACCTTCCATTAAAAGGTCACACATTCTCACTGCTATCATTTCTTTAATTCCTATCTATACAACTCCCTGTGATGTGGCTTCATCTCTTTCACAGCAACAAAACAGTGCTTCATTGATCCCTGGGGTCTCCATGTTGCGTGAATATTGTGATTCAGTCGACCTGCAGTCTAGCTGTATCCAACACCATCTTAACATGCTCTCCTCCACTGGGTTTGGTGGTCCCACTTCTAGTTTTCCTCTGACTACTGATGCTTAATCTTAAAACAAAACAAAACATTTTCCTCTACTAGGCCTCTATATGCTGGAGATTTGTGGCCTTTTTTGTTTTTATCTATGCTTTTCCCCTAAGTGGCCCAATTAGGTACTTAAAAATTCTGCTTTAGCCAGGCATGGTGGTGCATGCCAGTCATCCCAGCTACTTGGGAAGCTGAAGCAGGAGGATTGGGAATTCAAAGCCAGCCTCAGTAAATTAGTGAGGTCTTTAGCAATTAAATATCTCAAAATAAAAAAATAAAAAGGGCTGGTAGCTCAGTGGTTAAATGCCTCTGGGTTCAATCCCGGTACCAAAAAACACAAAAACAAAAACAAATAAACCCTTCTGCTTTGATCTATATACAAATGGTGCCTAAATTTCTCTATTTAATCTAGATGCTTCTCTGCTCTACATTAGATCTAAAGATCCAACTTTCTATTTGACATGTTCACTTTAATATCCTCAAACTAGGTCAAATTCCACATGTGCAAAACTGAATTCATGATCTCTTCCCTCTAACAGTCTTCCTTGTCATTGCAAGCCATCCAACCCCTAGGCATTCATTTATGCATTTCTGAAGCTAGACACACAGCCATGACCATATTTCCCTCTTAATTTCTTATATGAAATTGGTTGATTTCTTGTTGATTTTACTTCCTAAAATATTTCTCAATTCCATTCATTTCTTCACCCAAGTCTAAGCTACCAGCAGCTCTCATCTTAACGACTATCATGAGCTCAACCTCAATCAGGGTCCACTCTACCTCTATTTCAAAACTCTTCCACTCAGAAGAGTGACTTTTCTAGATGTAAATAGGATCATGTTACTGTTGGTGCTCTGCAACAGTGGCTTCCACATCTGTGGATTCAACTAACCCCAGATGGAAAATATTTGAGAAAAAAAATACATTTGCTCTGAACACATACAGACTTTTCTTGTCATTATTTCCTAAAGAATATAGTATAACAACTATTTACATAACATTTACATTGTATTAAGTATTAGAAATGATTTAGAGATGATTTAAAGGATATGGGGGAAGCCGGGCATGGTGGCACATTTCTATAATCCAGAAGTTTGGGAGGCTGAGGCAGGATGATCACAAGTTCAAAGCCAGCCTCAGTAACTTTCTTAGCAAGACCCTGTTTCAAAATAAAAATAAGAAGAGCTGGGGATGTGGCTCAGTGGTTGAGTACTGCTGGGTCCAATCTCCAGAAACAAACAAACAAACAAAACAAACAAAACAAATATATATATATATATATATATATATATATATATATATATATGTGTGTGTGTGTGTGTGTGTGTAAGTTCTATGCAAATACTTTGTCCTTTGTCCTTTTGTATAAAGAACTTGAACCTTAGTGGATTTGGGTATCTATGGGGGTTCAGAGGTTCTAGACCCAATCCCCTGTGGATACCAGTGGCCAATTGAATTTTTTCCTTAAAAGGCTTCAATAGATTTCCATCGCTCATAGAACATAGACCAAAATGTTCATCTGGCCTTAAAGACCCTACAAATACTGGCCATCACCAACTTCAGCATTACCTCTTTCCCTATTTCCTCCTTTTCTCTCTGTGCTGCCGACACTCAGATCTCCTCTTAGTCCTCCCTATCTCACAAACCTCCAACAGGACTTATGTAGCTGCAGATTGTCCAGAACAATCCCTTCACCCTCCCTCCTCTACCCAGTTAATTCCTACACATAGTTTTATGTCTGGATTCCTAAACCAGACCTGACTCCACAGGTCCCACCGCACTAAGTCCAGCCACTTGTCCCCAAAAGCAAACAGAAAAGAAAATGGTAAAAAATCAAGAAAGGAAACTTCAATCAATATGGCCATACTGGGAAGGCTAAGGGAGATCCAGCATCTCAGCTCTGTTTTCAGGGTGTTAATAGGAGTTTTGGATTTAAATAGAGGATGAATAGAAGTTCATTGGATTAGACAAAGGGGAATGAAGAGAAGGGACAGGGATGGGAATAGGAAAGACCATAGAATGAATCGGATACAACTATTCCTAAGTTCATATATGAATACACGACCAGTGAAACTCCACATCATGCACAACCCCAAGAATGGGAAGTGATACTTCATGAATGTATAATGTGTCAAAATGCACTCTACTGTCATGTATATACCGAAAGAACAAATCTAAAAAAATGAAATGGGACAGGGAGCAAGGGGTATGCATAATTAGGCAGTGTGGGTCAACCTGCTGCTGGATCATTATCTCATTACTTCAGTCTGGTTCTGTGAGGTGGCTCTGGAGAAGTCCTTATCACTTGAGAGGAAGCAATTTCCACCTGTTGTCCAGGATGTTTATCTCTCAGACCTGTGATCTTGGAAGGGGGCAATTCAGTTCCCAAGAGAGGGTGGTTCCTGCTTGGTGGGGGTGGGGTGTCAGTCTCCTTGTGGAGTGGTGTGTCTGCCTCCTGCTGTTCTGGAAGGAGTAGGACAAAGAATGAAGACTTGTAGGCACCACTCCAGGGTCTGATGCTAGAAAAGCTGGCAGTTGCAATGTCTCTGCAAATCTTGCCTCAGTCTTGAAGGGGGATGAGATAGGTTAGGTAAATTTAGGGCTGATAAACCTTGTGAGTGCAGTTGAGATGCCTACTCCTGAAACGATTATCATGCTTCAGTGCTGAGCTGGGCAGAGACCTGACTCAAAGTGTAAAGTCATAAAGGAGGCAGATACAAAGTGGAGGCAGAGATGTTAGGCTTCATGCCACTTTTTCTTACCCATAGGGCATCTGCAGGCCTGAGAATCAGTGCTTTTTGCAAAGGCAGCCTCTCCAAGTCCTTGTTAAAGCTTGAATCCCAGATTAAATAACGCCAAATCTAGATCATTCTAGAGCCCCCCCTTGTTATATGTCTCATAACACTGGGTACCTTCCTTTAATGGTACTTGGCACAGCTTATAATGATCCACCACAGTAATCTATGATTACTTTATGAAGAGTTGTCTTCCGCACCGAACTCTAAGTTGTATGGAGGTTGTAATAATGTCAGCTTTTGTTCATCCTTGTCTCATTGAAGTAATTGGTGGTGATCTGGAGCACAGTAAGCATTCAATGAATGTATGTTAAATAAACAAATGAAGGAATGGGTTGAGTTAAGCTGTGTTCTACTGTGTGTCATGGAGGAGTGTTGGAAAAATCCTTACTGTTCATTTGTGTTGGATTTCCTGTCAACAACACCAGTCAGGCATGTTAAATATTCCAATTAGAGGTTTGTGAAAATAAAAGGAAAATTACAATGAAAGCAACATTAAAGGAGCCTTTCAAAATAGAGTCAGGAGGCCATTAGGAAGAAGGATTTATAGCATGTCTCCAATTGCTGCCTGGAATGTGAACTTTAGTCACCTCTACCCTTTGACCTCAGACATCTGGAACATCCAGAATTACTAGACAATTACATTGTGCCCAGAGGCTCAAGATGCACATCAGGAGGTTATCAGACTCTTGTTTTATGGACATTTACATTCTATTTGTACATTTAAAATATTGTACCTTTAACTGGTCACACAGCCTCTATTCTTCCTCTTCCTTCTCTTCTTCTTCCTACTACCTCTTCTTCCTTCTTCTCCTCCTGTTTCTCCTCCTCCTTCTCCTCCTTGTGGTTCTAGGGATGGAATCCAGGGTCTTGTGCATGCTGGGCAAGGGCTCAAAAGCTGAGCCATACCCCACTGTTCATGTTCCTTTATAACTTCTCCATAGCCTGTTCCTTTTTAATCATCAATCACTCATATAGACTCCCTCTTTCCCTTCCTGCCTCAGAACACTGATTCAGAGCTATCTGAAACCATCTCTAAACTGTAATTCTTCAGACTCCAGATCAATTCTTTTCTACTTTTCCAGTTTGAGTTTGAATTGATCGACAGGTTGAAACTGGTTTTCCTAGACTATATAGAGCCTGCTACAAATACTGAATTTGGCCTGTACAATGTTTTGGGAAAACCTGAAATGAACATGAAGACTTCAGTATCTCCGGATTTCATGTAAAAATGGGAATTTCTGGCTTTTCCTAAAAAAAAAAAAAAGAGGCTCTGGCAACACTAGACTCACATTTCCTTGTAGCAGTAATCAACCAGAGTTGAAAAGGGGTTGTCTCATTTTGCTATTGTCACCACCTAGTCTCTACTCATTTAATTACCAGTTTGGCCTGTATAGACATATACCTTTGGGGTTCACTGTTCTTGGTCTGAGCTTCCTTTATTAGAAATCACCGGACCCAGCTAATTGGGTCATCCAATAAATTTCCTAGATTGTTGCCATGGAAAAAACCACACTGTTATTTTTTTTCCTTAATTTTTAGGAGGTTAACTTTGAAATGAATTCTTTCATTTATTAGCAAAGACTTAGACACTTCACTTTTTTTAATTTTTTTTTTTTTTGAGTACTGGGCATTGAACCGAGGAGTGCTCTACTATCACTGAGCTATCACCAACCCCCCTTTTTTTTTCATTGGGGATAAGGTCTAGCTAAGTTGCTGAGGCTGGCTTTAAATTTGTGATCCTCCTTCCCCAGCCTCTCCAATCACTGTGATTACAGGCATGTGCCACTGTGCCCCACTAGACTCTTCACTTTTGTCTGCAAATGTCCAATGGGTGAAGAAAATCAGGATTAAAGACTAGGTATCTCTGTCTCCATTTTGCATCTGTCTCCTTTGCTGTGAGTCAGCTTTGATTTCAGGAACTCTGTATTGATAAACATCTCCTGATGAGCTGAAGCTACCTTGAAGGCAACAGCAAATTTCTTATCATGGACAGGGAAGGGCATCCCTGACCCATCTACACCAGACCACACCTGAACAAAATCACCTGCTTTGGCAGCTGTGCAAATCCTCTGGCTATGCAAACCCTTCCCCTCCTTGCCCTCATTCCTCTTTCTATAAAACTTCAAAGTCATTGCCAGCCCCTGGAAGACAAGGATGTGGGTTCCCTTGTCTTCTCATTGTAATTACACTGATTAAAGCTCCTTTCATGCTTTTTGCCATTACATTTTCTGTTTGTCTTTTGGGGTGAGTGACCAGACCTCATTTGTTGGATCCCCAGGATCAGGCCTCTGGCAACAATCTAACCTTTTCATTTTAGAGATGAAATAACTGGGGTCTTGAGTAGGTAACAACTTTCCCAGGCTCACAAAATTAGTTCTTCTGTCTGTGGGCTAGTATGCTTTGAAATATCAAAGAAAATGTTTAGGGAAACATTTTTTAAAATAAATTTGCCATTGAAATTTTAATGCTTTTAAATCTAGAAGAATTAATTTGAACACAAGTAATTCATCTTCTAAATGAGGCCAGGGCAAAAGGATAGTCAGTGTAGGTAATGAATGATTGGGCTGAGAAAATGGGGGATGATTCAAAGGAAATGGAATGTTAATACCTTCAGGATATCTACCCTTCCTCCAACTTGTTGTCAGCATTACCTGCTTCCAGGGAAAGGTTTCTCCTTGCAAGGATTTGTTAATGAGTACCCCCTGGGTGGCTCCCTTCCTGGGCAGCTTCATTCAGCCTTTGGATCACTCCACCTTTTGGTCGCTAAGGCAGGATGGGAGGAAGGGGGATGAGAACAAAGGAAATCTGAAATTTATAAAAGGGGCAGGACTCAGGCACCAGCTTTAGACCCCTCTCTGCATGGAGCAATCTCTTTCTCTGTCTTTGTCTCTCTCTCTCTCTCTCTCTCTCTCTCTCTCTCTCTTTCTTCTATCCCTTAAATAAAACTTTTTGCTCTTATCTGGGTGTTTCTCAGGTGTTCAATCTTTGATGGGGGGGGGCGGGGCATAACCCTGATCCTGATTTTCAACACCATTATCATCTCTGGTCTTGTAAGTCTCAAGTTAGGCTCATTAATTTTTTTCCTTGAATTGTTTGGGAAAGTTAGTGTTGGTTGTAAAGTAGTGACCATATAATAGTAGCAGTGTAGCAGTGGTCCATTTTATGGTTTGAATATAGCCTTTGCTGCTCTGCCACTACAACTTATTTTTTAAAAGGACTTGTTTCTTTCTCTTCCTCTCTCCCTGCTTCTCCCTATTCTCTCTCTCTCTCTCTCTCTCTCTCTCTCTCTCTCTCTCTCTCTCTCACACACACACACACACACACACCTCAGGGGAAATAGGATTACCTTTCTTCCCCATCCTAGGCAGAGTTATCTGTCTCTGAGCACACACCCACCATGGGAATGAAGTAATCCTGATTTGGGGGATGGGATGGCACCAGAAGATCTCAGAAATGACTGTCTCCCAAATTAACAAGTGAATTATATCTCCAACAGAGAACACATGGAATGCAGCCTTTGAATCACCTCTTTAAAAGCCCCCTGTTCCTACTGATGGGCAGAATCACATCCTCTGAGATATGAGTCCCCCGTGTTTCTCCTTTGCTAGCAAAGCAATAAACTTTCTTTTTCCTTTTTCTCAAAACTGTGTCCTCGTTATTGGGTTGGCATCAGGGACAAGGACCGAGGTTTCAGTACCAGTAGCAGTAGAACTAGCAATCAAACCCACTGTGTAAAAATGTAAATTGATAATCCTGAGCTAATAGCTTCCTTTTATAAAGGCTACTGATTCTTTCTTTGTGGGTTTTTGGTTTGTTTGTTTTTGAGCCTATGGAATTTTAATTCTAGTTTTAAGAATTTTAAAAATTCTAGTTTTAAAAATTAATTCTAGCATTTAAGAAATTGTGGTAAAATATACATACACAATGATAAAACTTATCACTGTAACTATGTAAAAGTGTGCAATTCAGTATTAAATTCACTCTCAGGCTGGGGGTGTAGTTAAGTGGAAGAGTGCTTGCCTAGCATGTGCAATGCCTTGGGTTCAGTCCCCACACCACACACACACACACACCCAAAACTGCACTCTCAATGTTGTGCAACTACCACCTCTATCTAGTTTCAGAACTTTTTCACCACCTACAATGGAATCCTAAAATCCATATTCCCACTTGTGCCTCCTCCTAGCTCCTCGAAACCACTAATATGCTTTCTCTCTCCATGTATTTGCCTATTCTGGACATTTCATATAGATGGAATCATTCAGTATATGACCATTTCTGTCTGACATGTTTCACTTCACATGTTTTTGAAGTTCATCCTTGTTGTAGCATGTTTTAAGTATTTACTTCCATTTTATGGCTGAACAATAGTCCATTATATGGAAGAGTCCATTTTGTTCATCCATCATGTGTGGATGGATATTTAGACTGCTTTTACCTTTTGGAAATTGTGATTTAATCTACTAGGAGTACTTGTATACAAGGGTTTTTTTTTGTTGTTCCAACTTTTCAAGTTTTCTTTCAGAAACCCATTTTTATTTTAAATTTCTGAAACGCTGCTTTCCTATTGTGAATAAAATTAAAAAAGAAGTTGTCAGGTCAACTGGTAGATCTACTGACTTCTCCATTTCTGGTAGGTACCTATTTGAAAAATGCCAACTGTTTTAAAGCAATTATAAAGAATAAACCAACCTAGCCAAAAATGCTAGAAAAGTAGGATCTTATGGAAGAAAGTATGGCTCTTATGCAGTAGGTAATCTACAAAAGAAAAGCTTTGCTGAGTCAAGATATAGCAGTTGAGCTATTCACTTTCATTCAACAAACATATATTGAGTGCTATAAGCCTAATTTATGCATGAATGGAACTAAGAGTCCAATGAGGAAATATAGGTATTAGTGAAGTATATATACACATATATTCCTTGAAGTAAATGTGTAATGAGTATGAGGAGTATTAACAGGGCTACTTACTCTCTGTTGGGGCCTATGACAAAGCTTTGCTAAGGAAGTGACTTTTGAAATGTGTAAGAGTTAACTAGGTCGGCAAATAAGTATTGAGTAACTTGACTTGTGGTTAATTACTTCTCTAAATTCTTTGGTTTCAAACATTAATAAGTGGCCTCTGCCCATAAATTGTTTCCTTGAAACTAGTTATAGGACCCTCTGCTGACTCATTTGTTATGAATCTGTTTATCCTAATGAATGACAAAGAAAGTGATTTTGGTTGGAACCCATTTATCTTCCTAGGAATTTTCAGGGGATCTCTTAGGGATGGGTTCAGTTCAGGTGGAATAATTTTTTTTTCAAATATTTTTTTAGTTGTAGATGGACAGAATACCTTTATTTTATTTGTTTATTTATATGTGGTACTGAGGACCGAACCTAGGGCCTCATGTGTGCTAGGCAAGTGCTCTACCACTGAGCCACAACCCCAACCCCAGGTGGAATAATTTTAACAGGAAATTTTCAAATTGCTTGATTGTGATTCACCTCTAAAGTTCTGATAGCCTTACTGACAAATAAGGGATCCAAGTTGAAATAGTAGAATCAACTTCTTTCAGGAGGCAGTTGATTCCAGCTAATTTCCTTGGGTGATTGTCAGTCTCATACCTTTCATAATTAACCCTCTAGACTTCACACTGTTGGAGGCCATATATTTTATTCAATAATCACAGGCAAGTCAAGAGGGCTGGGGCTGTAGCTCAGTGGTAGAGCGCCTGCCTCGCATGTGTGAGGCACTGGATTTGATCCTCAGCACCACATTAAAATAAATAAATAAAGATATTGGGTCCATCTACAACTAAAAAATATTTTTTTAAAAAAAGCAAGTCAAGGATAATTGTGTAAGAGTCAGGATATTGGGAATATGTACAGTGCACACACCAATAAGAAGTGGCTGGGTCTTCACAAATGTTCTGACAAACTAAGCACCTTGCCTTTATAAAGAGGCCTTATACAAAAAAAAAAAAAAGAGGCCTTATACTGGGTAGTATCACAGTGCCACCTAATAGAATAATGAGAAATGATCAGAATAACGAGAAACTACAGGTTGTTTGGTCAGCAATGAAACTGGATCCTTACAACGTCAGACAATAACAAGTTGCATTGTTTAAATTAGATGTGGGGTGAAGTAAACTATTCTCATGGAATGGTGCCTGTCAATGGAGATCAGATTCTCTAAATGATTTTTACATCCAACAGTGTCTCTTTCAATTCTAGATTTTTTTTTCATTTTTTTCTGAATGAATTCTAGATCTTGTCTCTGCCACTTAGGACTCCTTTCAGAGGAAATATTATTATATGAGGTAGAATATTGTTGTCTTGGGGTCAAATACTATATTACTTTGAACATCAATTGAGATGCATTTTTATTTTAAAGATATATTTTAGATCTTAGAAGAATGTCTTCTGTAATTTTCACTCAAATGCAGTTCCAGATCACTTGATGTAAGGGGAAATTTTGCAATTCAGAGGATAAAGAAATTTAAGTGATTATTTGATTTATACATCACCTAACAGTGAGATTCCTCTAATTGACAAGTCCTCAAGTGCATTTTAAATATGATTAGGTTAATAGCTCTTTGTCTTATAACTTCTAGGAGACCCTTTTCTGAGAATGAGGTTATTGGGAATAAATTCTCATTGTGGAATCTGATCAGGATTCTAGCAAAGGGCTTGCTACCTATTGGACTGAGGACTACCAAAGAAATGAGGTATTGTATGTGGAAGGGCTTGGCAGGCTCTGTGAAGAGCAGAGAGAAAGGATCAGGAAAAGAGAAACTAAAAATACAAAAGATAAAATTAATATGAGGAGTAGGTGTAACTGAGAGCAAAATGACATTGCCTTAGTGTGTTATTCAGCTTTATTCATCTGTGACCAAAATGTCTGACAAGAATAACTTAAGGAGGGAACATTTATTCTGGCTCTTGGTTCCAGAAGATTAGTTCATGGCAGACCAAGTCCATGGATCTGGGCCCAAGCTGAGGCAGAACATCCTGACAGAAGGGAGTGCTGCCCCATTCATGGCAGCCAGGAAGTTGAGGGGTGGGGAGTGGTCCTTATGGCAGATAAACCCATCCAGTGCACACCCCTAGTGACCCACCTAATCCAGCCATGCCCCACCTGCCTATAGTTATCAAACTAGGATGAACTGATTAGATTACAGCCCTCATAATCCAATCATTTCACCTCCAAACATTCCTGCATCAACCAGAGGCTTTGGGCGGGGGCGGGGCACTTCATATCCAAACTATAACATTTATTGTCATTGGTCAACTGTCTGGAGAGTTTTGGGTCCTGCAAGCACAAAACTCTGAGCTGGTAGGAGAAGATATTTGCTGGGGCCTATGCCTATTAAAATTGTTCTTAAAGACTAAATGGTTCTAGTAGAATCCCTGTAGCCCTGGCCTGCTTGGAGATTCTTGGAGATTTTTCCACCAAAGGAAAGAACTCTTCTTGGCAGTAGAGGTGCATGAATATACAGGGGAACCAAGATCTTGCTTAAGAAGGCTTTAAGGAAACAAAATCGGTAAAGAGAAAACAAGTAACAATATGGAATCAAAATAAACAAAGCAAAAATAAAAAAGAACTAATAGTAATTATTAATTATGATCTAAATTAAAAAAATAAGACAAACAAACAAACAAACAAAACCAAACACTGCATATGAAGAAAGCACTGAAGGCAATGACAGGGGTAATATAGTGATAGAATTTGGGGTATTCTTTTTTCCAAATTTTCTTTGATGCAATTATATTGTGTTCTATTTTAAGAGAAAGTACTTTTACGGTGTTGTGTATCTGAGCTGGGGACTCATGGTGATAAAGCCATGAACTCTGGGATCAATGTCAGCAATGTTACCAATTTCTCATAGAATTTTGGATTAGTTTTTTGACTCCTCTCTGCCTTGGTTTCTTCAAATTGAGAGCTAAAATCAACATAAATTCCTGTTCCTGTGTTTAATGATACTAGGATCAAGGTACTTTCCCATCTCTGTGTTAAAAAATACTGAGAACAAGCAAAAGTAACTTAAACTATGTCAACTGAGAATAAAATCAACCTAGTTGAGAATGAAGAAAATTACATTTATTTGAGACTAATTAGTATTGCAATCTTGGAAAACTCAAATTCAAGCAGTCTTTAAAGTACACTCAGGTTTTACAAAATGGCAGCTGTATTTATAGCTTTGAACCACAAGGGGGGTTGGTAATTACATCACTTGTTAGTCAGGAATTATGATTGGTGCTGGCAAAAGTTAAGCTGTTTTGTTAGTAAGCCATTGGATGTAGTCTCAATCTCTGGGTAGTTTGGGGGCAGGGTTTTGTGCAAGGAAAGTCAGCAGAGATCAACAGTGTTTCAGGAAACTGTGGTTTGGCTTAGGTCCAAATGTCAACTTGCATCTGGTGGTGGTGGTTGGGTGGTGGTGGGTGTGGGTGTGTCTGCATCCCAGTTCAAAGGTTCAGCAATGGATGTATCTGAGGCCCAATTTAACATTGCCTTCTGACTCCATCTGAAGCGCCCTGAACGAGTGTAACTCCATTTTGATTTTTTTCCATGACAGCAGCTTGCTCTTTGAAACTTGCTCCATGAAATAGCGGTTTCTAAAAAAATAAGATGATTACTTATTAAAATAATTTACTTATAAAGACTAAGAGTTTACAAATCACAAAGTCTTGTTCAATATCCTCTTTTTACCATGCCCACCAATTCAAAGTTGTTATGTCATAAACTCAGCCCAATCCCAGTTTCCCATTTTGTAAAACTCACTTTATAATCATCCAGCTAAGGCCCTAAGACTTTATTTATTTATTTTTATTATTTATTTTTTTAGTTTTCGGCGGACACAACATCTTTGTTTGTATGGGGTGCTGAGGATTGAACCCAGGCCGCACGCATGCCAGGCGAGCGCGCTACCGCTTGAGCCACATCCCCAGCCCCAGCCCTAAAACTTTATGAAGATCTTTTTCAACTCATCCTTTTGGAGCTATTACTGAAACTGTCAAAATTGTGCTTTCCCTTACTGTAAGTATGGTAACTGCTTTGCTTGGTAATAGTTTTTTTTTTTTTCTGGGAGATTCTTGAGAACTTGTGTTACCATGTAAAGAGGATAGTTGAACCATGCACTCTGGGAACTCCCTTTTATCTTACATTTCCTTACATTCAGACTGGTGACATTTTCTTCCTGGCTCTCTTCAGCCATGGATTAGGTCACTTTTATAAACTTTTTCATGCCTTATTTTTTTTTCTTTTACCTTCTTTGACTTAGCATTTCAGAGGAACAGCCACAGGCAGGTTCCAGCTGCAATTAAGAAGCTTAAAGATTGATGGCAATGGTAGTTATACAACAAGGTGAATGTAAATGCCACAGAGCTTTATCTTCAAATATGGTTAAAATGGCAAAATTTTTCCATTTTATCACAATTTTTTTAAATCCAAAGGCAATTTCCTCCTTGCAATTTTTGTCCAGCTACTGTAGGATCCCAGGAAAGGGTTGTTGGAAACTGTTCCTCCTTCTAGGTTAAGAGACATTAAAATGTAGCAGATCTGGTACCTGCTATAATAAGAAAACATTAAGGTGTGCACCCTTCTTTTCTTTCTTTTTTCTTGGTACTGGAGATTTAACCCAGGGGTGCTTTACCATTGAGCTACATCCCCAGGACGTTTAAAAAGTTTTTGACAAAGACTCCCTCACTTGTTGAGGCTGGTCTTGAACTTGTGATCTTCCTATTTCAGCCTCCTGAGTCACTGAGATTTAGTGCCATTAAAGTCACTAAAATACAAATCTTTCCCCTTTATTCCATGGTTTCTCTCTTGACTTTGATGGAATTTTAAACATCTGCTATTGTGATTTAAATAAAGAAAAAATTAAAACTTAGACTATTATTGTACAGGCAAAGGAAATTTTTTTTCCACTGCCCAAAGTTTCAATAATTCACATTTATAAAACAAACTGACAATAGATTAACAGAAGAAAAGGCATACAAATTGTAATTTTTTTATTGTGCAAGCATACAGAAGTCACATAAAACTCAAAGAAGGGCCAGATAGTTGAAGCTTAAATAACTTCATCATAGGGGAGAGGGCAGTGCAGTCTATAAGTTAAAATTACAGAGTAGTTAGTATGACAGTATGTAAAAACATGGATGTGTAACCGATGTGATTCTGCAATCTGCATACAGGGTAAAATGGGAATTCATAACCCACTTGAATCAAATGTATGAAATATGATATGTCAAGAGCTTTGTAATGTTTTGAACAACTAACAATAAAAAAATTACAGAGAAGTAAATGATTTTTAGGGGAGATGAATAGGTACAAAGAACAGATGAAAGTCTGGAAAAAAGCTTGCCTGGTTCTGGGTAAGGCACCAATTATACTCTTCTTTCTTGTGAGCTAATCTGGAGTATCTGGCCTTTAGGTAGATACAGCAACTTTGGAGAAAGTCTTCCCCTGAACATTAGGAGGAAGATAGGATAAAAGGTGGAGATGGGTGGGGAGAAGGCCAGAGACACCTTGATTCTCCATAAGTTCAGAGCATCTAGCTTCTCAAAGTACCATACTTTGGGTATCATTTTCTAAGCTCCAACATTACCATAAATTGTACCATTCATCTTTATATTGCATGATGACAGATCTAAATGCAAATATAAGGGCATTTGTGTTAGTCAGCTTCCTGTCACTGTGACAAAATACCTGACAAAATCAACTTAAAGAGGAAAGATTTGTTTCAGTCTATGGTTTCAGTCCATAGTTGGTTGCCTCTGTTTCTTTTAGGCCTGTGGTGAGGCAGAACATAATGGTAGGGAACATGTAATAGAGCAAAGCTGCTCATCTCATGGAGGTCAGGAAGCAAAGAGAGAAAAAGGAAGGGGCCTGGGTCCCAATATCCCTTTCCAAGGCATGCCCCCAGTGACTTACTTTTTCTAAATAGGACCTGCCTCATAAAATGTCTACCACCTCCCAATAGCATCATCAACTGGAGACCAAACCTTCAATGCATGAGCTTTTGGGTGACACTGAAGATCCAATCCATAATAGCATTAAACTCATGTGGAATCATCAAATGACACAATTTTATTTTGTAGTTAATATATACACACCTATTTCATTATTATCAGAAAAGTGATATATTGCACAAAATAATCATTTTTATTTCATATTTGATGCATACACATTCTAACAATACTCACTACATTTGGTTTACTGATAGGTAAGGAAAGCCTGAAAGGAAAGAAAAAATTTTGTCTCGACTTTGCCTTTTCTTTTTTTTTTTAATATTTATTTTTTAGTTCTTGGCGGACACAACATCTTTGTATGTGGTGCTGAGGATCGAACCCGGGCCGCACGCATGCCAGGCGAGCGCGCTACCGCTTGAGCCACATCCCCAGCCCTGCCTTTTCTTATATATTATGAGTTTGTACTTCTCCTCTTCCTCCTCCTCCTTTTTCTTCATACTGGGAATTGAACCTGGGGTGCTCTACCACTAAGCCACATCCCCAGCCCTTTTTATTTTTTGTGTTTTGAGACAGGGTCTCACTAAGTTGCCCAGGATAACCTCAAACTTTCCATCCTCCCATCTCAGCCTCCTGAGTAGCTGTGATTACAGGTGTGCACCATTGGGCCCAGCTATGTTATCTTTTTCCAGGTGAGTGATTTGTTAATACAGAGAAGTAACATGAGTAAGAAAAGATACAATAGGGTCCCTTGGTCATTTGTGTTTTTTAGAATGCCATTGCTTTCTGTGTTCAAAGCAAATTCTACTTTGTATGGAAAAACTGCCTTCTCATGATTGTCAGCAACCCCGTTTACTCGTGGATATAAAATACACTTACCTTAAATTATCTTTGAGTCTCACTGAACTCACTAGAATTCTGTACTCATGGGGCATCACAAAATCTGTACTTCAATTGATTGACAAGAAATATTGGACATGCATTTAGCATATATCTCTAGTGCTCACACTCATGTTCCATTATCCTATTGGACTTCATTTATAAAACGTTATCTTCAAATATAAAATCATTAAGAATTTCAAGATGGCAATAACAAAACAATAAATCGAGCCCAAGGCTCTTCTAAGCATAAGGTTTTGTGGGTCTTCACAGGTTATGTGCTCACAAAGCAGGTTGTGAACACAATGAGGGATGATATTCTCTATGAAAGAAATACTAATCTGACTTCAAAAACCTTTGTTTTTACTGAATTTTTCTTGAGATTACTGAGGAGAGGGTGTCAAAGAATATTTCCATGTACAATTTGCCACAAATCCTTTTTAAGTTTCTCTGTCAGTAAACCTCTTCTTGTACACAGCTGCTGTTGGGGCTCAGAAAACAATACTTCATAGTATGGTGCTTTGGCATGCTGAGGACCTTGGATTAAAGGTGACAGAAAGGCCTCAGATACAGCCTCAGGACCAAGGTTTCTTGGACCTTCTCCTGTACTCCTCAACCCTCCCACACTTTCTCCCCAGGAGGATAAGAAGGGACTTTCTCTGAAGTTTCCTGGTTAAGGGAAGTTCTTCCAAAAGGAATAGGATTATCATGAACCCTCCTTCCATATAATCTTATCAAATAGGGAAGGCTAACTCCCACAAACAGGATGGTAACCTGAGAGACTATGTGCATAGTAAGACAGACTTTGTTGCCTTGTATTTCCTTCCCCTCATCCTTTGGTTAGCTCCTGGTCCTGATTATGCAGGTCCTTCTTAAAAAACAGAAGGCCCAGCAACTTGGGAGACCAAGGCAGGAAGACTGTAAGTTGGAGGCCAGCCTACGCAACTTAGTGAGATTCTGCCTCAAAATTTACAAAGGGGGTTCTGAGGGATGTAGCTCAGTGGTAGAGTGCTCCTGAGTTAAATCCCCTAAATAAATAAGAAGGCAACTCTTGAGCACCTATTGTGTGCTGGTCATATGTAAACTACTTCATGTAACAAACATATGATGGAAGTATTACAAGCTCCCATTTTCCTAATGAATAGACTAAGGTTCTGTGAGGCCAAGTACCTTGCCTGAGGTCACAGAGCAAGCAATGACAACAACAGCACCCAAGTCATTTCTGAACCCAAAAATCATCTTCCCAATCTGTATAGGTTCAGGAAAGAGCCCAGGTTGTATAGCTTCCTTTCATTGATCGTTCCAAAATATTGTTACCTGAGTCCTAGGACAGAAGTCGACTCTGGGAGTCCCAACAAACCAAGTCTAGCCACTTGCCCCCAAAAATAAACAGAAAGGAAAATGGTAAAAAATCAAGAAAGGAAACTTTAATCAATATGGCCATACTGGGAAGGCTAAGGGAGATCCAGCATCTCAGCTCTATCTTCAGGGTGTTGATAGGAGTTTTGGATTTAAATAGAGGATGAATAGAAGTTCATTGGATTAGACAAAGGGGAATGAAGAGAAGGGACAGGGATGGGAATAGGAAAGACCATAGAATGAATCGGATACAACTATTCCTAAGTTCATATATGAATACACGACCAGTGAAACTCCACATCATGCACAACCCCAAGAATGGGAAGTGATACTTCATGAATGTATAATGTGTCAAAATGCACTCTACTGTCATGTATATACCGAAAGAACAAATCTAAAAAAATGAAATGGGACAGGGAGCAAGGGGTATGCATAATTAGGCAGTGTGGGTCAACCTGCTGCTGGATCATTATCTCATTACTTCAGTCTGGTTCTGTGAGGTGGCTCTGGAGAAGTCCTTATCACTTGAGAGGAAGCAATTTCCACCTGTTGTCCAGGATGTTTATCTCTCAGACCTGTGATCTTGGAAGGGGGCAATTCAGTTCCCAAGAGAGGGTGGTTCCTGCTTGGTGGGGGTGGGATGTCAGTCTCCTTGTGGAGTGGTGTGTCTGCCTCCTGCTGTTCTGGAAGGAGTAGGACAAAGAATGAACCACCACTCCAGAATGAACCACCACTCCAGGGTCTGATGCTAGAAAAGCTGGCAATTGCAATGTCCCTGCAAATCTTGCCTCAGTCTTGAAGGGGGATGAGATAGGTTAGGTAAATTTAGGGCTGATAAACCTTGTGAGTGCAGTTGAGATGCCTACTCCTGAAACGATTATCATGCTTCAGTGCTGAGCTGGGCAGAGACCTGACTCAAAGTGTAAGGTCATAAAGGAGGCAGATACAAAGTGGAGGCAGAGATGTTAGGCTTCATTCTGTTTTTGACTTATCCGTTGGGAATCCTCAGGCCTAAGTAAAGAGTCATTTCTTTTAGCAAAATAAGCTTCTCTAAGTTCCTGTTATAATATGAGGCTGCTTCCATCATTAAATTCTTATTGGTTTACAACTGTCAGACTCTTAAGCAATGTTCCCTGCTTGTTTGGGGATATAAGGCTTGATGTGGAGAAATGAAGAGGGATTCTACTAATTTCCTCTTTGACTCAATTTCTCAATATTAGAATCCCTACCCTAGGGTTCTCCACTTTGACTCTCCCCAGAACAGATTCTGGGTCTGATTCATTGTGGGTAAAGAGGGTCAAGAATGAAGGAACTAGAGGACCAACCCGTGGTTCCTTTTCTTTTTGTTCTATACCAAGCTCTGTTAGGATATTTCTTCCAACATATTCGGTGACCTGTCACCACAAGGATTTACTGAGTTAGTTTAATGGAAATAGTTTGAACTTATATGGGATTTTAATTTCAGTTGCTGACACTTAACCCAGATAGGTTAGATTTTTAGTGCTTATAGCCAAAGGCTATCAGAAAATGTCTGGAATAAAAATCAGTTAAGATGCAATCTTCAGAATAAATTGTGAAATAAAAACAAAGCAGTATCACTTCTGGTTTTTGACTGTAATAATTCATACTTAATGTAGAATAGCCCATAAACTTTTGGTAGGGAGTCTACTTTTATTTCTTCATGCCTGCAGGAGTTAATGAGGTGAGAGTAAGGAAAGGGAAGCAAAAGTAATTGTGAAGGAAGTGTCAATGAGAAATGTGAGGTGACAGTATTCCTGGGTCTCAGACATTGAGAATGATCTGAAGGTCTTGTGTTGATCAGTGACTCTCAATTAACTAGACTGGGAAGTTTTCCCAAATAACATCCCCACTAAAGGGGAAGGTAGTCATAGTGGAAGGGCCAATGGAGAGAGGGAAAATTCATCCAGAAGGTTCTCCACCAGAATTTTGGGCCTCTGAGGAAGAAGGGCAAGCAGGGAGCCTGAGGATTGGTTTCTCAGGTTCTTTGTCCCTGTGGCCATACTGGCTTGTCTGCATTCCTGGGTACAGTTAGTGACCTCTTGGCTTTCAAATATGGGCACCTAATCCATTTGCCTGTAGGTACCTCCCTGGCCTGCATCAAGAGCAGACCAGAAATGACAGACAGTTAATTCCCTCATGCTTTGCCCCACTAGTGGTCCTCCACAATGACTGAGGTGAGTTTGTGGGTGAAGACCCCACATCCCTAGCCTTATGATAGGCAAAATTCCAAGCTATGTCACATCCTTTTTTGCAGAGTTCCTTAGCAGGACTGAGCTCATTTTCTCTGTCTCACTTCTCCCTCTTCTATTGGTGCTTCCTGGAATCATCTCCCTAATAAACCACTAGCACTTGAAGTCTTACCCTCCAGTCTGCTTCTGGGGGAGGTTAGCAGAAGATGGGCCTTTTGTAGCCCAAATGGTTTTCCACTGAAGTGACAAGAAAGCCACAGACACGACTCCAATGGAAGAGAAGAGCTGCCTAGAGTCTAGGGGGAATGCTTGAGGCCCCTGCAGGTTTGTGACTTCTCTGTTCTACTTTTGATTTCAGCATGGGGTGCTGTAAGAGATATGAAGATGGCAAGTATATGCCTCTCCTTCTAGTAGTTTATAATCTTGAGGGATAGAATGAGGCAGGTATTCAAATACTTCTCATCCATGGCAAAAGGGAACAGGTACAATGAGACTTCTATACTTTGAGTGTTGACCATCAAGGATTTTGTTAAGCATCTGAGCTATTAACTTGAGGCAATTGAGAAAGAACAGGAACAAAAATTGCTTTCACTAAATGGTACTGTTACAGAAAAAACAACTAACCCATCACAGAAAACAATGAAACCACAAAAGTTCATTTTCAGAAAACCTACATCAAATTATTGGTAATGACCAAGTGACAGAAATGTAGATTGAGATATACATTCCTGGAGTGTTATAGTCAAAAGAAGTTATTTTAAGTGAGTAGATCAAAGAATGCTGCATTATTTTTAATGATTGTTATTATTCATAACAATACTTTGAATTTGTATAGTACCTTTCTTCTGAGGAGCTTGAGGCATTTCATATATTATCTCATTTATCTTTTATAACATCCCAGTGGGAATATGTATTATTAACTTCCTTTTGCCATGGGACTGCATTTGTGCAAATTCACTCTTGAGAATGAATGGAGCTGCATCATTATACAAGCAGACGTTGGCTGAAAGTCGCCTATAACTTGCCACCAAATGTGAGCTAATTATAATGGCTTTCTCTTTGGGAAACCATTTTGTCTCTTTCTGCCTCAGTTTATAGGATAATGAGGGAGCCTAGTTAATCAGCTTAGTTGATGTGAAATAAACCCACAACTGTAGAAAGAAAAAAGTAGAAAAACCTCATGCATAGTTAATTACCACATTTGGGGTTTGCTAGTTACAGCTAAATATTGATATAGTATTTTCAGTAGAAAAAGGTTATATAATGAAGTTTCTCTGCCACCCACTTTTAAGTGGGAAAAATCTCTACTTAACAGAAACTGCCTCATTTTGGTCTTAGCTGAAAGGTAAATTTCTTTGTCAAGTCAGGGAACACTCTGTCCAATCATTATTGAATAATAGTGTTTAAATCCCATTTCTATTGTGCCCAAGAGGAACATTTAGATATGGTTTTTCTCATTACCTTGAAACACTACAAAGTTCATCCATGACTGCTTCTCCATAAATTACTCTCTAGTAAGGTTTGCTGGAAATAGTAAAAAACAAAACAAAACAAACAAACAACAACAACAACAACACCCCTTTTTTCCCATATCATATCTGAGGAGCAGGGGGAGGTCTTTGAACAGCTTTGTAAATCTCTGTCAGCCATTGTCATCTCTGGGTGTGAGGATACAGGTGGCAAAATTGGGGCATCTGAGCTGGCTGGGAAGAATTGCTCCTTCCTTTCCAAGTAGTCTGTATGCCTCTCTGGCTTTCATCTGCATTGAGGCCTTTAGGATATTGGTAAACAGCTCATTACCATACAAGAGCTCTCATCCAAACATCCTTAAAATCTGGGTCAAAAGAAGACTATTAAATATTGTCAGGATATACAGTCATTTTTTTTTTTTGTGGTGCTGGGGATTGAACCCAGTGCCTTAGTACCTATGAGGCAAGCACTCTACCAACTGAGCTATATACACAGTCCCATTAGCAACATCATTTTAAAAACTTAATTGTTGTATTTCCACTAGGCAGAAAGTTCTTTGGGATTCACAAATTCTCGTTGTATTGGAAAGATGTGCCAAGATAACAGAAATGGCTGCCCTGTGAAATATAGCAGAGGAAGCTCTGCTTCACTGGAAAAGGAAAGCTCACAATTGTTTCATTGCCTATTTGAACAGGGTTAGGTCCTTTTGTTGATGTCAGTTCAACCAGTTTATTCCATGTCTGATTAATGGAGATGCTCCTCTTCCAATGTCATGCCAGTGTTTTCCTGGACTAGGACAGACAATTCTCCAACAGTCATACTAGACTTCTTGCTAGGCTTTAAATAGATAACTTTACAAGCATCATATTTTTTTAGTCACCTCACAGTCATCTATAAAAATGATTAAGCGAATCTAGCTTCTTTTAGTTCTTTTGATTCAACAGAGCTGTCTCCTGTTTATAAATCCATTTCTGTAATCAAATCCATCTGGCCATTCCTTGTAGCCTCTGGACTTCCAACAGCTACCAGAACTGTAAATAAAGGGCCCCTGGATACTTAAACAATCCCTTTCTGTTGTCAAGAAACATGTGCTTTATACAAACTATGAAAATGAAGCATAAGAAAAAATGGGGGGGGGGGTAAAAAGGAAGAATAGCTATGTCAGTGCTTGGAACATGGTAGATACACTGTAAACACATAGTGACTGCAGCAAAAAAATAAAAAAATATAGTCTGCTACATTGATCAGGCCTTCCTTTAGCTCCCTGGTTCCAGGAGTGAGGGTTATGTTATACCTAGAATGGTGGTAAATGGGTCAGAAAGGATAGTGAGACTATGTAGGCTTATATAGGCTAATATATTTTGCTAACTGGCTTTTACATGCAGTGAGGACTTTATACATGTTATTTCTTTCATTTTTACAGCATCTCTGACAAACCCAAGAGCTGCCTTGGTGCCCATTTTGTATAGGATGTAGCACCCATTCTGGTGGGATCATGGGCCAGATATAAGATGTATGTTTTGCATATCCAAAAAAGACATAATATCATTTAGTGGAATAAACAATCACCACACTTATGCCATTTCATTGGAATAAGTATTTTTGTTTTTTAAAAAAATATATATATTTTTTAGTTTTAGGTGGACACAATATCTTTATTTTACATTTATGTGTTGCTGAGGATTGAACCCAGTGCCTCATGCATGCTAGCTGAGCACTCAACCACTGAGCCACCACCCCAGCTCCATGTATTTTTGAATAATAGAAAAAAAATAGGGAAGACAGCAAGTCACTTGGAAATTGTAAACATTTTTAACCTTTTAAGAGACCTAAGAATTGTGATAGAAATAAACTCAGGATGCTATAAAAGCACAGAAAAGGAGAACCTAGTCCAGCCTAAAGGTTCAGGGACAACTTCCTTGAAGAAGAGGATAGCCTGAACGAGCTCTTGAAGGATGAACTAGATTTAGGCCCAGGAAAGAGGTAAGGACGATATATGGACAGGAGCTCTAATATGAGCAAATACACAGAGGGAAATCTTGGTGTATCAGTTCATTTTCTGTTGCTAATAGTACAATACCAGAGATTTCATGAGCTATAAAAAAAAGAGGTTGATTTTAGCTCTCATGGTTCTGGAGGTTCAAGGTTGAGGGAACGCATCTGGTAATGCTTTTTTAAATTTTTTTTTTTTTTTTGCTAGCAGAGTCCTAAGGTGGCAAAGCATCACACAGTGGAGAGACAAGGAGTGTGTGTGTGTGTGTGTGTGTGTGTGTGTGTGTGTGTGTGTGTGTGTCCTGGTCTTTCTCCTTCTTATAAAGACACCAGTATTCATTTATGGGGGCTCTTCCCTGATGACCTTATCTAATCCTAAAGATGTATAATTTTCTTATAGGGATGGCAGAATTGAATAATCAGTCAGAATCATGTCCCAAAGATGCCACTTTTAAATAGTTGAATTGTTGAATTGTTTCCAACTGGCTAATACCTCACCATGGGGTTTAAATTCCATAAGTTTTGGAGGGGATAAATGATACTCAAATCATAGCACCTGGTTCTTCAGTTTTTCTAGGACTGCTCATTTACTCATTCATTCAACAAATATTTATTGAGCATCTGCAACGTAGCAGGCAGTGTTCTCGCATTTTGATCATAGCAGTGAGCAGGATAGATTGCTCTACTTTTCAAGGAACTTGCATTCTGGTGGGGAAGGTTTGTAGACCTCATGTAGTAACTAAATATTTATCCAACACGATAGGCATGAAGAGTCACTAAAGGATTCTAAGCAGAGAAATGACATGGTTGAATTTGTGTTTTACAAAGATCATTCTAGTCTAGGTAGAAGCATGACTCCATATACTATATGACTGTAATCAGAGTAGTTAAAATAATGCTGCCAGGGAAATTTTTTATGATTGGCTTGTTTGAGAACAAGTGAAATTTGGGTTTACATGAGAAATAATTTATTGATACTAAAACATTCAACTATGGAGGAGTTTCTCATTCCACTTCAAGAATTATTCAAAACTCATGACTGTATTCCCAGCAGCTTGGGAGGCTGAGGCAGGAAGATCAGAAGTTTGAGGCCAGCCTCAGAAACTTAGAGAGGCCCTAAGCAACTTAGAAAGGCCCTATCTCAAAATAGAAAATAAAAAGGGCTGTGAATGTGGTTCAGTGGTTAAAGACCCCTAGATTCAATCCCTGATAAAAAAAATTATTCAAGAAAAGAATGTGCATTCTTTTTCTATAAAAATCGCCAAAATGTCTTAAATGCTTCAGTTGTTCTCTTAACCAAAGTGAGAAGGTTTAAAGGTTCAACAGATGACCTTTTAGATTTTCTTATGGTTTTATTACTTTATGATTTATGAAGTGAAAATAACTACTGTATAAACTGTGTACTTAAGACTGGGAGTAAGGATATCATCAACGTTCCACAGGCCTTGTCAGGGTAGGAAGTTTAATTTTTTCCCTCTCTATTTTATAGAGGCACCACAGAGAACATATCACAGAGTAGCTGGCACATGGAAACCCTAGTCATTGTCTCCTCTCCTCCCTCCTGCTGTTCCTCCTCTTCTTCCTTTTCCTTTCATCATATTTTTTTTGTCCTAGAGGAATGAGATTCCTTTAATTATATTATTGTGCATGTTTTAGTTGAGTGGGGATGTAAGCAATGTCTGCTAATTGGGCTCTATTTTTATTCAATATGCACTACTGTATCATTGTTTCCAATTATTATCATCATTATTATTGCAGAGCTGGGGATTGAACCCATGGCCTCCTGGATTCATGAGGCAAACACTTTACCACTGAGCTATACCTCAATTACTTAATCCTGCCTTCTCTCTAGGAGAATTATATGTCATCACCTGTTGCCAGGTCAGCTTGCCGAGGCTCCCCAAGGAGGACTACATTTCCCCAGCACATTATTGGCCTTGATGGTATAACTTGTTTTGACTAATAAAATATGAGCAGGAGCTCTAAGTTCCAGCTCTCTTACTCTTTGTTCTCTGCTCAGATAGGGGCTGCTCCTGTAACTTGGGTCCTAAAATGAAAACATAGTGCGGGAACCAACGCATGGCAGACGTTAAGTCCTAAGAAAGAAATAACCTTTATAATTGTAAACTACTGAGATTTTGAGGTTATTTGTTACTGCAACATAATGTAGCAAAAGCTGCTTGATACACAAAATCAATAGGTGTTACATTCGATTACAATAAAAGACAGTGACAATTGAAAATATCTTTATTTTTATAGATTTCCAAGGCTTGCACTAAATGTTTATTACAGTGAAATTCCAGTTTCTTACAATCCTCAATTTAGATCTTTTATTGGTATTCACTTGTTGAATCCTAAACTATGGTCCCTATAGACATAAAAAATGTCTGTCCTAGTAAAGGATTTGACAGCATTAAGTGGTGCTGTGTTTTAACCTGTAAGCGAGCACTGAATTCTGTTGGAATGTGAGCTAGTGGTTTACAGGACAAATTTGAATTTCCCATCATGTTTGGGAGGAAAAGAAGGTTGCAGAATATTGTCGCAGCTTCTCAAATATCCTGAGACCATGATATTCACTTGATTCAGTGATTTTATGGTTTCTAAATCCTTTGGCTTGTGAATATGTCCACCCTTTGCAAGCAGAAGATGTTTGATTAAATTTTCTTTTGTTTTGTTTTTTAGTTAATTGAACCCCCTGATCTCATAGTGTGGCACTATTGGGAATTAGAACACTTGGCTGCAACTGTGCTTTCTTTTTGAAAGGGCTGCTTACTCACTAGGCTCAGCTTGCCCTTCTTTTCTCCCTTCTCTTCCACTTATGATGCTACAGACCCACTTGACTTTCTTTTTTGTTATTATATGAACTATCTGTGCTGAGCTGGTGTTAGGAATTCTTTAATGGGGCAAATGCACATACAGGCAAAAACCTCAATTTTTTTTCTTTTAAAAATTGTGAATGAATATTACATTCTCTCTGTGAATGATACAGTTGTCCCAGGGATTTGGATGGTGTGACAGAATTTAGGAAGGAAGGCAAGTTTTGAGGACAGGGACTCTCTCCTTACCTTCACCTGATTCACCCTAACCCATTTTATCAGAGGGAACCTATGATGGGCCACTAGCCTAGCAGCCTACTCATTATCATAGGTTATAAAAAGAAACTGAATGGAAGCTAATGTTTTAGCGCTCTCTCTCTCTCTCTCTCTCTCTCTCTCTCTATATATATATATATATATATATACACACACACACACACACACACACTATATAACATATATAGCATATGTATACATATTATAATGTAGCCATGTAGTGCATAATGATGCTTTGGTCAATGATGTACTGCATATACAAAGGTGGTCCTATAAATTACATCACATAGGGATGTTATTTGTGTAAACATCCTCTATGATAGTTGCACAATAATGAATTTCTCAGAATGTATCCCTGTTATTAAGCAGCATATGATTATGTGTATGTGTGTGCATATATTTGTGTGTGTGCATATACATATATATAGAGAGAGAGAAGAGAGGGAAAAATACATATAAAGGGACTATTTGTTATCTGTCTATTATTGGGAGGTAAACTTCTTTACCAACTTAAGTTCAAGGGGTGGGGGCCTGCGAATTAATTGACAAAATATATATTAACAGGAGAAAGGTTTATTTCATGTGCATATGGGAATGCTTGATAAGAGTTGGCTTGCTGAACAGCCAAAGGTAAGCATTTATGAACCAGCTTATCAAAAGGAGGGGTTTCAGGACTTCAGTGGAATAATATGGAAGGCTTTACTAGGCATTCCTCCCTCCAATTGCTAAGGGGCAGTTTCTTTCTAGCTGGAAGATCCCTCCTCCCTCTCCCCTACCAGGGGGATTTATGGCAGCTGAGTTCACACCTCCTGGTGCTAAGGGTCAGTAATCTCCCAAACAGGAAACTCCCTAGGAGAGGGTTAATGGCAGCTGCATTTTCAGGGGGGCTCTGCCTACATTTAGATAAGGTTTCTTTCTGCAGCTGCTGTTTGTTCAGATGTTTTCAGTTTAAGATAATCTTCATGTCACTGGTGGGTTTTGGTCTTTCTGTCATCTATTAAAAGTCACAAATGAGTTTAGAGGTAGAGCTGCCTAAAGGAACAGAGTCTGAAAAGAAATCATCAGGGTTTACCCTGTGTTTCTTTCCATCTTCTGACAGGCCCCTACTGTGTGGGAGGCTTAATGGCTGACCACAACCAGCCCCAAGCTGGGATCCTACCATCTAGGCATCACCAGCAGAGAGAGCACATTCCCTGCCATTGCCCAGGCTGCAGAGTAGCAGACAGGGTGCTACTCTACCCATCCCTGACTCACCTATGGCCAAGTGGAAGGAGTTCTCTGGCCCAGTCTAAGGCACACGCCCTCTTACGTGGAATAGGCTTTTCACAGGGTTCTGTTTGAAGATGAGGGAGGATTTCAGAAAGGGGAAAGCACGAGTTCTCCCTCTACTACTCTTTACCTGTCTCTTTTGCCCTCTAATCTTCATTTCCATTGTAATGAAGCTATAGTAAAATAGCAGTTTTATGGAAGTAAATGGTATAAAATTAGTGAGGTGGAGTAATATCTGAAATTATGTGTAATGATTTGTTTTTCCCAAACCTTGTGGTTCTTGTGTAAGTCTGGATCTTCTCTCTTCAGTTTTGTTTTGAGCTTTTGACTTGTTGCTGAGACATACAATAAGCCACTTCACCTTTCTATCTGATAATTACACACTCTTAAATAAAGACAATGGTAACTTCACAGGGGTGTATGAGGCCTAATTAATTAAGTCTTGTAAAGCTCTTAGAGATCCTTGAATCAAAAGCATCTTATGAAAGTACACAATGGCAATATTATGGGTAAAGCTCATGACCATGAACTTCAGATCTTTGGATTGTATTGAAATTGGTATAAAGTATCATTTGAAATATGTGAACTGGAACTTGGAAATCTTTTTAGTATACAGAGAATATGTCATATCATGGTTTGCTTTGTATCACAGCCTCTAAATACTTGCGAGGTTCTCTTTGACAGATGGTCAACTGAGGCGGGCTATCTAATTTAACTGAAAATTAACATTGGCAGCTGTTCCTGCTAAAAAGATAATCTGTCTCTCAAATTGAGTAGAGCAATGCTGACCCCTTTCCTATAATTGTGGGCAAATGACAATTTTCCTCCCGCAAACACTGAACTCAGAGGCGGGCTCTTCGTTCTAGGTCACATCAAATGGGGTTCACAGCTGCCCTCTATAGTAACAAGCACTGATAGCAGTTTTTGTCTCTCTTTAACCCTGTTTTCAACATAGTATTCACTGAATGAGATAGATCAACACTGGCCACTTATTTACTCTTAATATAATCTAAAATCTTTCTGAAAATCTTACACCTAATGTAAAAAAATTCCAATCACTCCTATTTGGAAGGCATAAACTACCATATGTTTTTGAATTTCAGAAATTTGGGGAAATACCTGTATTATATGGGATTCCTGAAACCGGATTCTGAGATGGAGATTTTCCCACATGATGTTTATTAGGAGGTAAGAAGGAAGTATCATTACAGAGAGGGAGAAGCTGTGCTGTGATGTATAGAAGTACCCCTTATCCACAAGAGATGTGTTCCAAGATCCCCAGTGGATGCCCAAAACCACAAATAGTACCAAACCCTATAATTTAATGCCTTTTCCACCATATCTAAATACTTATCATATATAGGGACAATAATTTTTGTAGTTTGAGGTGTGACAGCCAAACTAGCAGGAATTTTGTCTTTTCAATTTCATGGATAGAAGGGTCCTTCTTACCATAAATCTTAGCAACCTCAGCATACAGTTGTTTTCTTTCCTGAAGTTGAGAACTTTTTACTTTGCACTTAAATAAAACACTTTAAGGCTTCTCTTTGGTGTTCCCAAATTGCCAGCATCACTCCTCTTGTTCTTTAAGACCATTATTAAGTAAAATGAGGGCTACTTGAACATAAGCACTCTGATACCTCAATGGTCAATCTAGTATTCAAGATGGCTATTAAGAGACTAAGGAGAATGTATAATTGTGGGGATACAGGGGACAAATGGTAGGATAGAGCAGAATAGCACAAGATTTTATCACACTACTCAGAATGGTGCACAATTTATTTAAAACTTGTGAAGTGTTTATTTCTGGACTTTTCCATTTAATCTTTTTGGACTGAGATTGAACTTGGGCAAGTAAAACCATGGAAAGTGAAAACATGGATAAAAGGAAGACTACTGTACTAACAGTGGCCTCACAAAATGCTATGAGAAGTTGTAGAGTTAGACTGGCCTTTCAGAGATACCTTGAATTAAGAAAAATGGGACAAATAAAGAAAGTTGGACTAGTGATTGCATGAGCACTATCCCTGGGGAAGAGGGGTAGCCTTGGATAAGGTAGAGACCAAGGCTTGGAGGACAAGTGCCTTGTTTTGAAGGGGAGAGTGGATGGTGTCCTGCAGGCCACTATTTTAGCAGAAAGTCCAGTGATGCCAAGCACCATCACCCCTACTCCTTTTATCCAGAATAAACTCTGGTGACATTTCTACTCATCTGAGTCTTGCCTTTAATCTATGTATATATTTAAAGATTTCTTGAGTACTTTACAAACATAAAATCCTAAGAGTTAGAACATTACAAATAACTTCCCTAGACCATGCTGCCTATTCCTAGTCTCATCCCTGTGGTTCCTGCAGGACCAGGACTAGCAAAGGCGAATGAAGGCAAAATGAAATTTAGCTTCAGATACTAAATTTAAGAGTGTACAGAAAACCCCTAGAATCAGGACATGTAATATTTAAAGTCATATTTTTAAAAATCAAAATGAATGCAAAAATGTCCTCAGTGAACAAAATGCCAGGCTCAGAATTACTGATTTTTCCTTTTGCCTCAGACTTTAATGTGACTCAGTTCAGCACAGTTATTGAGCCTGTGTTTGTTTAAAATTTTCTTTTTTGTAGATTTTTGCATTAATTTTAGTTTTTAAAAATAATGCATTACGATATTATCTATCCTGATAATTGAATCTTTCGTTTCCCAGTTATATTTTGTGCCAAACTTAAGTGACTTACTTGCTTGTCTCTTCCTGGTCCCAGCCTGGAGATGTAGCTGCCATTATATGTTCAGTTAATATACTTTCAGGCCATTTAGAATTTTTTTTCCATATAGATATATATGTAGTCATCAGCAATTTTGTTGACTTTATTTCTAAGATTCCCCAGTCCCAGTGCATCTCTGCATTCTAACACTACCTGCCAAACCAAGTCACCATCTTCTCAGTAGGACTTTTGCAATAGATTTCTAACTGGTCTAAACAGCTTCTATTCTATTCTTGTCCCTCTTGGGCCCTTTATCCACCCTGAAGAGTGGTATTTTAAAAATATAACTCAAATCACATCACTTCCTTTTTCACCCAAATGTCTTCCCATATCATTTAGAATAAAATTTTCAATATGGCCGACTACATCCCTACATGAGCTTGGCTCTGCCTATTTCTCTTGTCCTCCTTGTGATTCCTCTTTCCATGGCTCACTGAGCTCAAGGTTCACTGGCTTCTTTGCTTCTATGAAAGGCTTAAGCTTCTCACCCTACCAGGGACTCAGTTCCTACAGTTCCTTCAGAATGGCTCCATCCTTTTATCATTTAGGCCTGAGGCCTTTTCTAATTACTTAAACTAAAAAGTTCCTGGTTACATTTGAACATATCTTGTTTTGTTTTTCTCTCTGCATTTATTACTGCTAAACACTTTTTTGTGCTTATTTGTATATAATCTGCTTGTCTCTACTAGAATATAAGCCCACTGTTAGGATCTTGTAGTCTCATGTACTGCCTTACCCTTAACACTTAGAATTGAGCCTGACAAGTTGAAATTTAGTAAATGTTTCCTGAAGAACCTAATGTAGCCATGTTAAATATATAGGATTTTTTTTCTGTGTGCAGGTTTTTCTTATTTCTTTTTTAATATACTTAGTTTTATGGCAGTTTTCAATTCATAGTAAAAGCAAGCAGAACAACACACTTATGCTCCAAATACCTGCTGGCCCTATACATGCACAACATCCCCCATGATCAACATCTCTCACCACAGAGTTTCATTTTTTAACAATTGATAAAGATATATGGACATAGCATTATCACCCAAAGTCTACAATCTATATTAGGGATGAACACTACATTAGGGTTGGGTTTGTACATTTAAGACATTTTATCTACCATTCCTGTATTACGCAGAGTAGTTTCACTGCCATAAAACTCTTGCTTTACCTATCCATTTCTTCCTCTTGATCTCTGCAAACCATTGATTTTTATAAACTGTCTCCAAAGTTGTGCCTTTTCCAGAATGTATATAGTTGCAATCAGAGTATGTAACTTTTTCAGATTGACTTCTTTCACTTAGTAATATGCATTTAGGCATTCTTTACATCTTTTCATGGCTTAATAATTCATTTCTTTTGGGCATTGAACAATATTCCATTGTCTGGATGTACCAGTTTATTCATTCACCTGATGAAGGATATCCTGGTTACTTCCAGTTTTTGGCAATTATGAATAAAGCTGCTATAAACATCTGTGTGTAGGTTTTTGTGTTGGGTAACTGTTGGGTAAGTAGCATGGAGTGTGATTGCCAGACCATATTATAGAAAGATTTTTAGTTTTGTAAGAAAAATACCAAACTATCTTCCAAGGTGGCTGGACCCTTTTGCATTCTCGCCAGCAGCGAATGAGAGTTCTTGTTGCTCCATATCCTCACCAGCATTTGATGTTGCCAATGTGTTGGATTTTGGCCACCCTAAAAGGTGGGTAGTGGTATCTCATTATATAGTTTGGAATTCCTCACTGATAAAGGATGTTCAGCATCTTTCTAAATGCTCACTTCATCTGTGTATATTTTTTTTGGTGAGATGTCTGTTTGTGTTTTTTCTCATTTTAAAATCAAGCTGTTCATTTTCTTACTGTTGAGTTTTAAGAGTTCTTTGTATATTCTGTATAGGAAATTCATCAGATATGTCTTTTGGAAATATTTTCTCCTATTTGTGGCTATTTCTTAATTCTTTTGATAGTCTTGCAGAGTTGATATTTTTAATTATAATGAAGTCCAGTTTGTGTTATCTAAAAAGTTATCACCATACTTACATACCCAAGGTCATCTAGAATTTCTCCTATATCATCTTCAAAGAGTTTTATGGTCTTGCATTTTACATTTAGGTAACGTCTATGAATTTATTTTTGAACACTGTTCAGATTTTTTCACTCAATAATGCATTCTTGAGATCTCTTTTTCTTCCTTCTCTCCCCCTGTGGAAAGTTTATATGTAAAATTTCAGTCTTTTGCCCATTTATTGATTGAGTTATTTGATTTTTTGGTGTTGTTTTTTGATTTCTTTATATATCCTGGATATTAACACCCTATCTGAAGTGTAGGTGTCAAAGACTTTCTCGCATTCTGTAGGCTCTCTCTTCATGCTCTTGATTGTTTCTTTTGCTGTGAAGAATTTTTTTTTTCATTTGATGCCATCCCATTTATTGCTTTTAGATTTTACTTTTTGCACTTTAGGAGTCTTGTTCAGGAAGTTAGTTCCTGAGCCAACATGTTGGAATGTTGGGCCTGCATTTTCTTCTAGTATTTGCGGGTCTCTGGTCTAATTCCAAGGTCTTTGATCCACTTTGATTTGAATTTTGGGTAGGTTGAGAGATAGAGATTCAATTTCATTCTACTACATATGGATTTCCAATTTTCCCAGCACCATTTGTTGAAGAGGCTATCATTTCTTCAAAGTATGTTTTTGGGAACTTTGTCTACTATGAGATAACTGTATTTATGTGGGTTTGTCTCTGTGTCTTCTATTCTGTACCATTTGGTCTACCTGTCTATTTTGGCCAATACTATGCCATTGTTGTTACTATACCTCTGTAGTGTAATTTAAGGTCTGGTATAGTGATATCTCCTGCTTCACTTTTCTTGCTGAAGATTGCTTTGGCTATTCTGGGTCTCTTATTTTTCCAAATGAATTTCACAACTGCTTTTTCTATATTTATGAAGAAAGTTATTGGAATTTTAATAGCAATTGTATTAAATCTGTATAGTGCTAAATTTTCACTCCTCTATATAATTTCATCATATGTATATACCATTTATTATTGATGTGATATATTTTGTGATGAGCATTTGGGTTTTTCCTTCTGATTTTTGTTATTGCAAGCAATGCCACATCATTGTCCACCATCTTCTTGTGGATGATACAGGTGTCTCTCCAAAGAGGTGCCTAGAATTGAAGCTGATGCTTCAGAATAGATGCACATGTTCAGTTCCAATGGATACTAGCAGAATGAGTACTGTCCAAAGTGACTGAGCCAACTTGCTCCCAGAAGCAGAATGAGAATATCTGATTGATCACAACCCAATCAACAATTGATGTTGACTAACTTTAACTTTGCCAATCTTGTGGTTGAAAATGGTATCACATGTAAATTATTCTCTCCTGATTATCAGCAAGGATGAATATATTTTCACATGATTATTGATTTTTTAATATTTAATCTTCAATTAAATGACAATTTCTTATCATTGGCTCATTTTTTTTTTCTGTTGAGTTTGTCTTTCTCTTGTTAATATGAAGGAATTCTTTATACTGGATGTTATTTGACCATTATATTTATTACAAATACTTTATCCCAATCTCTTTGTTGTCTTTAAAATTGTTTATGGTATATTTTGCCATACAGAAATTTTTAATGTGCCTTGAGTTAAATACATTAACTTTTTTCCTTTACTCTTTCTGCTTTCGGGTGTTAAGAGGGCTTTCTCTAGTCCTGGATTTCAAAGCTATCATGCTATATATTCTTATACAAAATTTAAATATGTATTTGTTGACTTATTTATAGGTCTTTTATTGGCTGTATTTGTATTTCTGTATGATGTGAAGGCCCTTTGTTTCTTTTTTAAATTAATGTATTTCAAATTATTTGCTTATGGCCTGAATATTAACTTGTTTCTCTACTGAGTTAATCTTTGTTAGTGGGTGTGAGGGAGTTGTTATTGGATCTACAGGATCTGGGCTACCCAAATACTATTCCTTTCTGCAAACTAGAAACACTTAGGTGTCTATTAGTATTCATTGGCTAAAAAGGAGGATAGTAAATCACTAAATGGTCAGGATGATGAAAATATCTACTATATTAGTGCAGAATACCTAAGGTCAGACAAACATTCCTAAATCTGGATTGGAGAAAATTCTCCTCAAAAGTCCTCAAGGAAGGAAATGTAGTATGACAGAGCTGAGTTTGAATGCTAGGGCTGGCTAGCTCTGCCATTTTCATTTGTGTGACTCTGGCAAGTTTGTTGTCCCTAATACTCAATTTTATTTTCCTTTATAAAGGTATTAATAGTTCTTATTTTTTTTTGTGAGTTGTAAAGACCTGATATAATACTTACAAAGTACTTGGCATATGTTTTGTGCCCAATCATGTTAACCATTATTATTTCTGGTTTGAAAGTGACTTCTGTAGAGATGTAAATATTTGGGGAGTGGGTGCACTGGATTAAGAATTGAGGAATGGCAATCATTCTTGAAGAGTTGAGGTGGGAGTGATATGAGGTTGTTGGCACCCTCAGAGAAGCCCAGGTAAGGTGTTGGAGCTGACAAAAACTGTCAAACACCCATATAAGACCAAAAGAAAACACCTGGGGCTGTTGCCTTGTTAAATAAAACCATGAGTCATGACCTTGGGAAAGAGTGTGGGAATCCACAGAAAGAATGTATGAACAGATGCTCTATTGTCTGAGAGAAAATAAACTGGGAATATCTTCAGATAGAAGTAGAACAAGTTATCACATGGGAATGACTCAATAGGTCATCATAGAAAGCTGGCCAGAACCAAAGCTGGGAGCAGCAAAAAGGAACTCAAAGGGATGCCAAACCAGGACACACCTGGAGAATCATCGTGGGCTGGTATAAACCTCATTAGCTGGTATCAGGAAGCCCTGCCCTAGTCTCTTGATAAAGCCCAGTAGCTTCCATTTTGTTGTTGGGCTCAGGCTGAAATGTTCAGATGTAGTAGATCAAAGCCAAGAAGAAGGAGTGGGTTCTGGAGAATGTGGTCACAGAACACGCCTGGATGATCTACGATATGAGAGCTGTTTCAAGTCATTGTACTAAAAGTGGGAGTCTGTAATCCAGCATCATAGGCTTCATCTGAATACTTGAAATGGACCCTTGAGTTCCTTCTCAGATGTACTGAATTAGTCTTCATTTTGTGGCAATCCCCAGGTGATCTGAATATTTCCTAAAGCTTCTGAATTTGTTTATGTAGGTCTGAGCTAGTATTAAGTGGAAGGAGGAATTTCTTAGAAGAGTCATATATTTCAAAAAGTAAATATATACAATGATGCCCCATAAAACAGTTTTCACCCTAAGATTTCAAATAACTATATTCCAGAACTATTGCATTTATTGGTCAGGTAAAAAATCCTTTGGTCTAGAATTATTTTAATACTCAAATAACCAAACAATATTTTTTACTTTAGATAAGCTAGGAATACTACTTCAATTTTTCTATGGCAAAAGGCTTATCAATATTAAGAAGTATTATCTTTAATTCTTTTGTCTCCAATGAGAATCATGCTTAATTATCAAAATGCTAAATAAGAAAAAAGAATGCCTATCAGATATTAACTGCGATAATTAAATCTACTCAATTGAAGAATTTTACTCAATTGAAGCATTTTGCTAAAATGGGACCACCTGAATTACTATGTCTTAACTTTAAAGAGCCTTTTAGAGTTTTTTTTTTTTTTTTTTTTTTTTTCATCTTGGTAATTCCAGGGGACAGTGCCTGGGTGAAAATTCATCTCGTTCCAGTTGTCACTTTTGACTACAACTAAAACTTCACTTGGCTCCTTATCTTCTAAGAGAGCATTCTCAAGTCATGGTCCCAGGTCAGCAATATCTGCAACATCTGGGAACTTGTTAGAAATGCAAATTCTTGGGCCCCACCTAAGTCCTACTGAACTAGAACCTCATGCGGTGGAGCCCAGCAATCAAATGTTTAACAATCCTTCCAGATGATTCTCATTTACTCAGAAGCCTAAGAACCTTGTTCTTAGCCACATGGCCCAAGACGTAAGATGCCAAATGCATAAGCAATGGAAAGAATGTAGAAGTTGATCTGTAAGTTGAGGGTTCTAGACTAGTTTGTGAGATTTTGTTGTATGCCCTTGAATACAGCATTGCATGGCTCTGGGCTTCGATTTTTTGATTTTCAAAATAGAAGAGTTGGAATAGATGATATTTAAAGGTCCTTAAATCTCCAATAAATTGATCACATGTGGCAATTGGAACAAAATAGATTTTCACCCAGGCATTTCCTGCTGGAATTATCAGGATAAAAAGGAAACTCTAGAAATACCTTTAATATTAAGGTACGGATTTTGAGATAATGCCAATTGAACAAATTTTAATTAAGTAGATTTAATGATCTCCCATTTATATATCAGATGTTTGCCAGTGATAGATAACATTGCTAATTATGATAAAATTCTTTACAGATCCACTTTGCTACAAGTATGATATTTGACTCCATGTGTAGTAAAGTATAAATTCTAGCTTAAGAATCTTCTGAAACATTTCAGCTCTCATTTTGAAATTATAATAAACATGTCCCTGTATGGCTAAAGTTATAATAAACATGTCCCTGTATGGCTAAAAGTCAATGTAGTCAAACCATTTTATTTTTTAGTAAACTGATTATGTGAGGTTTTTTTTTTTTTTTTTTTTTTTTGAATGTGAGTGATTAGAAGCAACCAATGGTAGGTTGATATTAGCTGTCAGCAACAAAGGGCTCTACCTTGGTATCAGAAACAAAAGATTGTTTATCTCTGAGAACGTGGAGAAAACTATAGAAGTAGACCCAAGTACCAGTAGGGCAGGGCCATTGCCATCCTTTGGCTCCTGAATGACCTTCAAAGGGCTGTGTGTTGAGGCTTTGTTCCCAGCCTGTGGTGCTATTGGAAGGTGGTAGGATCTTTAAGAGGTGGGGCCTAGTAAGAGGAAGTTAGGTCACTGGGGGAGTGTCCTTGAAGGGAATATTGGGACCTCAGCCCATTCCTACCTCTCTTTCTCTTTGCTTCCAAGCTACCATGAAGTGAACAAGCCTCCTCTGCCATGCACTCCCACCATGGTGTACTCTGCTACTAAAGTTCCAAAGCAACAGGGTCAAGTGATCATGGACTCAAGCTTCTGAAACTGTGAGCCAAAATAAACCTTTCCTCCTTTTAATTTGATTGTTTTAGGTATTTTATTGTAGTAAAAAAAAGTTGACTGAAGAAGACATCATTGCATTGCTGTGTGTGATCATTGAGGTTGCTCCTGTTGCTTGCAGTCATGAAAATATTAAATTCTGTTCTGTATCCTTTTTAAAAGATAGAGAATATTGTGTATTTTAAAAACAGTCCCATTAAAGCCTTGTTTCTCAAAGAATTATGTTTTGGTTATCTGGAAGTTGAACTTATGTAGCACAGTGGTTTTCCTAGCAATGATGGATTAATGAATCATTATTATCCACAGAAGTAAAAGGTAATGAGTGCAAGCAGCAAATGGAGACATCATATCAAATCATGTAAAGGGCATAATTTGTTTTAAAAATAATGTTTATTGTAATGTTTTGAAATAAGATACTTGGAGGTGTGAATTCAGGTATATTTAGTGCATTGTGGGGTGTTCTGTTTGAATTCCATAGGCATAGACATGAAGGAGATGATCTTTTTATTAAGCTATCATTGTTGCCCCCAGAGATTGTTCTAAGAGGTGAGGACTAGGAATATAATCTTTAAAATATAACAGAATATCAACACCTAAGTATTGGGGAAATAGAATATAGCTATGGTTATCCTTATAGGGCGAGAGATCCACCCCATATCACTGGAAGTCAAGAAACCTGGGCTTTTAGAGTGTTTGCTTGACCTTGGGAGATTTATAAATACTCTTGGGGTTTCCCTTCACACTGTGGTATAAACATGAAGACTGGATAAATACGTTCAGACTAGGTTAGATAAAGTAAGACCAGACCTGTAAAAACTTGAAGACTATAACCTATATCTAGGTTAAAACTACAGAAAATGGAATCCCATAAATTTTTATTATTCCCACCAGCCTCTCTCAGCCACAGTTTGCCATGGTCATTTTTAATGGCTTCACCCCTTCAAACTCTGTCTCAAGCATCTCATCTTTGATTACTACCTCATATATTTTTAGTTTACTTTTTCAAATACACCCATTCTAGTAACATCTTGACCCCTTTAGGACTTCAAACACATTGACCACATTCCCCTTTTCCCTCCTAACATATCTGTATACTCCTTCATTTGAATCCATGGTACATGCTTATAATCTTCCCTTCCCTAGGGCTTCAACTTCCTCACTTCTTTCTCCCACCATCACAATGACTTGGTCAAACCAAACTCTGGAGTCTGAGGTCAGGCTCTCTGGGAAACAGATTTTTAGACAAGAGGTTTGTGGGGGGAATACTTTTGTGAACATCACATAGCAGAGGTGAGGGAGCAGGATTGGGAAGAGGCAGAAGTAGAATCAAATGCAGTTGTGTCAACTGATGCAAATGAGAGGCATCTATTGAGCCTATGTTTTGTTCTGAAGAGCTGAACACAACCATCTTGCCTTAGGTGAAGGTGACCTGACTTTTTTTTCTTTTTTTTTCATTGAGAAGTCATTAAATGAAGGATGCTCTGGGACAGGTGTGGCAGTTGTCTTCACCTGAGGGCAATTCCTGGAGAGTGGTTCAGCTGAGAGTTTTTGGCCTCTAAATTCTACATAGTGGGAAGAATGAGTTTCTCAGTCTTGGAGGGTGAATTTGGGCAATGAAGCTGTGTCTACAATACCTAGTGAAGGCCACATTTCCACCTTTTTTGTATTGGAGATTTAACCCAAGAGTGCTTTACCATGGAGCTTTATCCTCAGTCCTTTTTATTTTTTGAGACAAGGTCTTACTAAGTTGCTAGGGCCTCATTAAGTTGCTGAGGCTGGCTTTGTACTTGTGTTCCTCCTGCCTCAGCCTTCCCAGTCACTGGGATTACAGGCATGCGACATCATGCCTGATTCTCCATGTTGTCTTACTTGACCCATATACAGCATTGGGCACAACTGACCATTCTTGATAGATGTTCCTCACTTGGTTGTGGGTATACTATCATTTCCTGGTTTCCTTATTAGCTTCATGGTTGCTCCCTTTCAATTGCTTGTTGGAAATCTTCCCAGCCTCTGAATTTTGGCTAGCTTCAGGGCTGACTTGTAAAACTTAGTTTTAATTCAATCTACAAATAATTCCTAAGTAATCTAATCTTACAGTGACTTTTGATACTAGAATTTTCTCCCAAATGACAGATTCACATATACAACTAATTATTTGATTTTTCTACTTGGATAATAATATCCAAAAGGGATTGAATGTTTCCCATGTGTTAGATTTTGTTCTAAATTGTTCAAACATTGCATGTCTACTAGGCATTTAAATTTAGTATGTCTAAACTGAAGCTGTTGCTGATCTTCATCCAAACTAGCCCCTCCTTCAATATTTACTACCTAAGTGAATGGCAGCACTTTTCTTCCATTGTTCAGGCCCTAAACTTCAGAGTATCTCTACTTTCTTTTATACTCCACATCCAATCCAGCAGCAAATCTTGTTCTAATTTCAGATTATATCCCAAATCCAGGCAATCTCATCACCTTTATCACTACCACCTGCTTTGAGGCTATCAGGCTGCCTGAAATATTGCTTCTCTGCTGATTTTCTTTTTTCCTTTTAAAAAATTTTTGCTTTTCTTTCACATTTTTATTGCTGCATTATAGTTGTACATAATGGTGGAATTTGTTGTTACATATTCATACATGCACCATACACACACCCACATACCAGGGATTGAATCAAGGGAGCTTAACCACTGAGCAACATCACCAGCTCTTTTTTATATTTTTTATTTTAAGCCAGGGTCTAACCAAGTTGATGAGGTTGGCTTTCAACCTGCAATCCTCCTACCTCAGCTTCCTGAGCCAATGGGATTACAGGTGTGTACCACCATACCTGGCCATGCTCACTACAATATATTTTGTCCAATATCATTCTCCTGTTTTCTCTTCCTTCTACCACCCATGCACTGTCTCTATTCTACTGATCTCTCTTTGGGATTACCTCAAGTTTCTTTCTTTTTCCTCTAGTTTCCACATATGAGAGAAAACATTAGCCTTCTGATTTTTGCTTATTTAGCTTAACATAATGTTCTCAAGTTCCATTCATTTTCCTGAAAATGAATAATTTTATTTGTATTTATGGGTAAATAAAACTTTGTGTACATATGACACATTTTCTTTATCCATTCATCCATTGATGGACACCTAGGCTGGTTCCATAGTTTGGCTATTGTGAATTGTGCTGCTATAAACATGGGTATGCATGCATCACTGCAGTATGGTGACTTTAATTCTTTAGGATAAATACTGAGGAGTAGTATAGCGGGGTCATGTGGTGGTTCCATGCATAGTTTTTTGAGGAATTTCCATAGTGGTTGTACTAATTTACAATTCCACCAACAGTGCAAGTGTTCCCTTTTCTCCACACCCTCTCAAGCATTTATTATTGTTTATATTCTTGATGGCTGCCATTCTGACTGAAGTGAGATGAAATCTCAGTTTTAATTTGTATTTACCTAATTGCTAATGATGTAGAACATTTTTTCCCTACATTTTTTGTCCACTTGTTTTTCTCCCATCCTGTAGATTCTTTCTTCACATTCTTTTTATGTTGTGGTACTGGGGATTGAACCCAGGGCCTTGTGTATGTCGCATAAGCACTGTACCAACTGAACTATATCCCTAGCCCTCTTTGCATTCTTGATTATTTCCTTTTCTGTGCTGTTTAATTTGATGTCATCCCATTTATTAACTCTTGGCATTATTTCCCAAGCTATTGGGATCCTATTGAAAAAGTTTCTGCCTGTGCCTATATGCTGAAGTGTTGACCCTATGTTTTCTTCTAGAAGACACATAGTTTCTGATCTAATTCTTAAGACTTTGATCCATTTTGAATTTATTTTTGTGTAGAGTAAGAGATAAGGGTCTAGTCTCATTCTTCTACCCATGAATAATCAGTTTTCCCAGTACCATTTGTTAAATAGGCTATCTTTTTTCCAAGGTATGTTTTTCATACTCTTGTCAAGGTTCAGGTGATTTAGATGTGTGGGTTTGTCTGTGTCTTCTATTCTGTATCATTGGTCTTAGTGTCTCTCTTAATGCCAGAACCAAGCAGTCTGTTTTTGTTATTATAGCTATTTGAGTGTTTGTGTGTGTATATGTATGTATATATGTATTTGTGTGTGTGTGTGTGTGTGTGTATAAAATTAGTAGGAATCAGTACCAGAGCAACATCCTCAGCCCGTTTTAAAAAAGATTTATTTTGAGACAGGGTCTTACTAAATTGCAGAGGCTGGCCTTGAACTTATGATCCTACCACCTCAGCCTCTGAGCTGCTGGAATTACAGGTAACCTGGCTGTGTAGTATAATTTGAAGACAAGATTGTGATGCCTCCAGCATTGCTCTTTTGGCTTAGAATTGTTTTGCCTATTCTGGGTCTTTTATTCTTCCAATTAAATTTTAGGACTGTTTTTTTTTCTAGTTCTGTGAAGAATGTCATTGGTATTTTGATGGGCATTGCATTGAATCTGTATGGTCATTTTAAACAATGCTCATGGATAGGCAGAATTAATATTTATTTCTTCAATGCTATAGTTTTCATTGTAGAGTTCTTTCCTCCTTGGTTAGATTTATTCCTAGGTATTTTTTGAGGCATTGTGAATGACATTATTTTCCTGATTTCTTTCTAGCAGATTCACCATTTGTATATAGGAAAACTATTAATTTTTGTATGTTGATTTTGTAATCTCTTGCTTTGCCAAATTTTTTTAAAATAGCTCTAGCAGCCTTTTAGTAGAGTCTTTGGAGTCTTCTAAATATAGGCTCATATCATCTGTAAAGAGTGATAATTTGACTTCTTTCTTTTCTATTTTTGTTCCTTTTATTTCCTTTTCTTGCCTAGTTGCACTGGCTAGAATTTCTAGATCTATATTAAATAGGAGTGGTGAGAGTGGACATCCTTGTCTTGTTTCCCTACTGGTATTCTGCTGTTACCATTGCCCTTTCTCCAAACAGTGGTTATAGTGAGCCTTTAAAACCATGCCAGAGGGCTGGGGATGTGGCTCAGTGGTAGAATACTTGCCCAGCAGTTCTAGGTTCAATCCCCAGTACATTAAAAAAATCAGATTATATCTCTCCTTTGCTCTCAAATTTGTGATGATTTCCCATATCACTGAGCAAAAATATTCAAGGTTTTTACTGTGACCTACAAGACCCGAAATGGCAGGCTCCTAATTACCTCTCCTCCTTTCATCCGCAACTCTTCACTTCCATTATTGTGGTCCCACTGCACCAGTATCTTGCTTTCCCTTGAGCATCTTCCTTAAGCAGGCTTCTATCTGATGACCTGTGCATTTGCTCTTCTTTCTACCTGGGAATGAAGTCAATATATATGTCATCATGTTTACTTAAAATTAGCATTTGAAGGGGCTAGGGTTGTGGCTCAGTGGCAGAACGCTTGCCTGGCATGTGTGAGGCACTGGGTTTGATCCTTAACATACCATAAAAATAAATAAATAATGGCATTGTGTCCATCTACAACTAAAAAAATATTTAAAAATTGGCATTTGAAGATTGCTCACTGGAAGTGTTTCATTTACATGTATATTCTGATTATCTTCAACTAGCAAGCAAAATCTTGGAGTTATTAATAATTTTTGCACAACTTTGCAAACAGATATTCTCTCTATAAAAGTCAAAGTAGAGAAACACATTAAATATAGAATTGCAGCTAAGGCTACATATTTGAACTCAACAATGGTGATTTTGTTTTAGCAAAGCAATGTAATCCATCATATTAGATTACTGCTGATCATTTGAATTTTATTGACTCTATAGTTTTGTTTGTATTTAACTTATAAATGAGTTTAGTTTTAAACTTGTTTAAGAGTGATAAGCATAAAGACTGTATTTTTAGTTTTATGTTTGTGACTATTATAGTAATATCATAATAGAAATAATAAGATAATACTGGAGTCTTAGAGCATAAGCAAGTAGAAAGAACACATTTTAGGCAATTACCTGATGATTTTCATAATAAAATTCCTCCTAAGAGAGAAAACATGAGAAGTTTCAATATTGCAGATCAAAATTAAAAAATAAAGTCTTGGCAGTACATTTAGCCAGTAATAAAGGGCACTACAGAAAAAGCAATTGGTGAAATTGAAACTATGTTGCTTGACCTAGAAATTATTAAACATTTAGAGCTAGGAAAGAGTTTGTATTAATTTTCATTTTCTACTCTCCATCTATTCTACTAAACACTCTCTAAATAGAAAAAAATAGTGTTGAAGATGAAATTTAAAATTACTGGATATTTGAGAGACTTTTTTCCTATAATAAAGCTGAATGTATCTGTGCCTTTTTGGGTTTGTGAGAAGTGGTTCTCCTAAAGGCACTTTTGAAAAGTTATTGCCTTGAATATCTGGTGACTGCTTGATAAAACAAAAACAAAAAAGCATAAGACATCTCTAAACTTAACCTTCACTGAAAAGGGAGACTTGGAGGGAGTTCTGAAAACTTCTGAAGTTCTCTCATAATTTGACTCCCCCTAAATCTGATAGAATGCAAAAATTTTCTAAAATGTGGCTAAAGTTATGAGTAGTTGATTAAGTTTGCTGTTAGGAATTGTTGAGGAAAAAAATTTGCAACAGGCAGAATTCCCACTCCTTAATGTTCTTGCACTTTCTCCAAGTTATTCAAATACCAATTTCTGTGATGCTGTGAAGGGATTTTGCAGATGCAATTAAGGTCCCCTAATCAGATTACCCAGGTGGGCTTGACTTAATCATGTGAGCCATTTAGAAGCAGGGTTTTCTCCCACTGATCACAGAGGAGAATGTCAGGGAGACACACTCTGACTGATCCGGAAGAAAGCAAACATCCATGTAAATTGTCTTTGGGTAGCTTCCAGAAGCTGAGAGCAGGCTTCACTCAGTAGTAATCAGGGAAGTGAGAATCTCAGTCTGACAATTACAAGGACCTGAGTTCTTCCAAGTATCGGTGAACCTAGAAGAGGATCTTAAGCCTTTAGATAGAAACCACAGTCTAGGTTGACACTTGGCTGTCATCCCAGTGAGATGCTGAGTGAAGGACCTGGTGCCTTATACTTGGACATGGGCTGTGAGATCACAAGTGTGTGTTGTTTAAAGCCACTGAGTTTGTAGTAATGTACACAACAATAGAATATGAGTGCAGAAATCATTTCTCTTTTCAACTAATTGTATTAGACTCATATATAAGCTATCAATATTACCTTTTGGAACAAGGATGGATATAAGTTAAAATTGCTATTTCTATTTATTTTATGACCCTCAAATTTAATTTAGGTAGGACTATGCCCCAAACACGTCAGAATGTTGACGAATACAAAAGAATTACTCAAAAATCTAACAGCAACAGGGAAACCACAAGCTATAACATAGGGTGTCCAGTTCCTCCCACTCCAGCTGTGGACACCCAACTGGGAATCTTGACTTAGTTTTGAGGAGACTGTGATACATTGTGCAGAATTACAGGTACATGCTCAGTTAACAAGGCCTCTGGGGATGAAGCTTATTTATAGGAAATCAGTTTTCAATAACAAACTGTGATAAATAAGCACTATAAACCCTGTCTGAATATACCCTGGGTAATGTGAAAGAAGAATTGTTGGTATTCACCACGGTGGCAAAAAGGACCTCTAAACAAGTAAAAGTTGAAAGGTGTGTCTACTTTTGCAGATTTATTCAGGTTTCACAAACTTTTTATGGAAAGAACCAGATTTGAGTCTGTGTGCTGTATGGTCTCTGTTGCAACTACTTACCTCTGCCAGTATAGTATGAAATCAAGCTGTAAGTCAATAAATACATAAAGGCATGAGCATAGTCACATTGTAATAAAACTTCATTTGCAAAAACAGGTGGCAGGCTGAATTTACCCTAAGGGCTGTAGTTTGTCAAGCCTGATCTAAATAGGCGATGAGGGCTTGAACTGACAGTGGCATCTAGGGATGGGGGAGAGAAAGGAGGGGACATATGAGAGACATTATGGACAACTAATTGGCTTTGGAAGGAAAAAGAAGAGGAGAAGATGACTTCAGGCTTTATAGTCTGGGAGGACCGTGACACCATTATTTGCAGTGGGGACAAAGGTGGAAGAGATGGTTTGTGAGTGTTGGAGGTTGTAGAGAAAATGGACCAGACATTAAAGCAATAAATTTGAGGTGTCTTTAGAATATTTATGTGGAAAGCTCTAAGAGCCAGTTAAAATTGTAAAGTAGGGAGGAAGGGAAGAAGATTGGTTGGGCAGTTTGGAAGTTATCTCCACAGAGTCATGGGTATAGGTGAGATCACACATGGAAGGTTTATAGAATATGAGCTAATATATATAAAAGTGCTCTTTAAACTGTAAAGCATTATACAAGTGTAAAATATTCCTATTAAATGTGACAAACAGAAGCATAAAAGGCAGTAACAAACGTTTTATGTCTCAGAATCCCTGCTAGTTCCCAATTATTGCATTTTCATCCTGTGACGGCCTTTGAACAGCTCTTTTTTTTCCTCCCCTTGTGTACACCCTGAGATTGGAATGCATTAAACATTATCCATGTGATGGCATAATGCTTTCTTCTCCCAACAGATGCTCTCAATATATTTTTTTTTTTTTTTTGGTAGACACAAACTTCTAAGAGGGCCGAGACAAAAATGCAGAGATACCACTTTGATATTATGGCTTGGAGTTTTAATTAAATGAGAAGGCAGCAATTTTTAATCTCTTATGGCAAGACATATACAATATAGGGGGGAATAGACCTAAGAGATGATATAAAGTTAGAGTTGAAGTAACCTTTTGCAGGGGGAATTGCTCTCTTCCACAACCTCAAGGAGAATAGTTTCATTCCATTTCCAGGGTGTTTTAGTTACTGCTACTGAACAAAGGGTTCCCAAATGTAGTAGCTTTAAATAACTATGCTATTATATTTTATGATTTGGTGGATAAGGAATCTGGGTACTGTGCGATTCTTCTGTTACATGTAGTGTGGATGGTATTCAGCTGGTGAATGGGCTGGTCTGAGAAAGCTTTACTCACAAGTTTTCTTACTCCTCTCAGGCTGCTTTTAAAAATGCCATCAAAAGGGATGCTTTATAAGCAACAGAAATTTATTTCTCAGAGTTCTGGAAACTGGACATTCCAAAATCAAGGAGTCAACAGATTTGGTGTCAAATAATTTGTGGCTGTGCTTTAAAATAACTATAAAGGCCATTTGGCAGAATGATGTGCTGCTTTTATGACAGCTCAGATGTTATGGGTGCTAGGAAGACTTACCCTCCCAAGACTTAGCAATACTCAGAGTAATGGAGGTCACAGCTTTTTATGTGGGTTGCAAATTGGTGAGATGGGTTCTCCTGCCCATAGAGAACAGATCCTGAAACCAGGGCACAGATGTAGGTAGTTTCTTTTGGAAGTAATCCCATGGAATAGGAGTAGGGGACTAGTGTCTTAGTTTTTAATTGCTGTTAATAAAATAACTGTTAAATAAGGTCAAGTATTTAGCTCACATTTTTGGAGGTTGAAAGTCCATAATCAGGTGGCTTCATCTGTTTGGCCTCTTGTGAGGACCTTTTCACTGCATCACAACATGGAAGATGGCAATATAGTGGGAATGCACACTAGGTGGGGCAACTGGCACCTGTGGAAGAGGGAATCAGAAGGTGACAGACACCCCTACAACAACCCATTCTGGAACTAACCAGGGTCCTGAGAGAACTAACTACATTGATCTCTTCTGAAGGGGATGCCTCTTCTGATCTAATTACTTTCCATTAGGTTGCATCTTGTAAAGGTTCTCCCACCTCTCACTTTGTCATACTGAGGATCACACAGCATGTTAACCTTTTGAAAACACACTCAAACCATATCAAAATCATAACAACTGGAAGAGTGAAACAGGGAAGGAGGGAGAGTCACTCCAAAGGTGCGCTGTCAACTTGGTCATTGCTGTGGGCTGCTGGGGCTGAATCCTGCTGGGAGTTTCCAAGGACTTAGTGGTTGCACCTCAGAAGTGTCTTTCTTGGGAACAGAAGATACTTACCAACTCCAATACCCTATTGTTCAGGGGCTGCCCCATGGGATGGATATTGGTTTTATTTTCTAGCTTTACCCATGCATGAATCTTGATGATAGCCCATATTGCATCAGAAAGATGTTGGTTCAGAGAACCAGGCACACAGTGAGCTGAATTGACACCAAATTACACATGCATATATCCAGTTGTCATAGCAACAGATGGTGTAAAAAGTGAACTCAAAGGATGCAAGATGGTCACAAGAAGGATCTGCTATGTGTGCACACATACTTGAACTTCCCAATTAATTAAGGCAAGCATATGGCCAAGGGTTACAACAGTGTAAGTGGATACAATATAGCTTTTTTTCCATATTTTTCCTTCCCTGGGACTCCCCACTGGGCTGCTACTTTCACAGGGTATTCTCTCCATGTGAGTCCTTACCTGAGTTGAGAAAATCACTAAATTCTGGTTATAAAGCTCTCCTTTTCTCCTGAAGTCTTATATTACCATTCTGCAAGAGCTTATGTTGGTAATTGCCTCACCACTGATTAGAAAAAGATTTGCAAAGATCAGACTCTCCTGGTTTGTGAACAAATAGCCCTGACAAGGACCATGTTCTTATCCTAGAGGAGAAGCTAGTCCAGTGACCAGTCCTGGTGTCCCTGAACCATACCCCTGCTCTCCAATGGACAGGAAAACCTATTCCCCACAGTAGCAGACTAATAGCTTTTCTCTACTCTCTAGTCCTTACATGGGGGTTGACACTGATCATGGCTGTCAATACTTATAATTTTATCTGCTTGAAAGTATCAGAAGACATGAAATGGGAATGAAAAGATTGAGAAGATATTTGTTGTCCCAGAGGCCAATTTCAAGGGCCTTGGTGAGGAAATGATAAACTCACTCTGTTCTAAGTGAACCTATGTGTGAAATCCTATTTCTATATGAAAAAAGGATGGTTCATCTCTTTACAAAAGACATCTCCAGGGAACTAATTTGCCTATGGAGCTCCCCTGGGGCATTTGTATTTGTGGTTTCATTTATTGAAAGCATAGGCCAGCATGGCTTGCTGTAACGGTTCGCAAAATGATTCTAGACTGGATATTTTGTTTCAATAAAAGCTTTTGTGAAAGTTCAATTTGTGACTCAGAGGGAAAAAAGGGCTGCTCACATTCAATCTGGGGGTAGGGACCTGCCACTGTAGATTCTTCTCTCTAACTTCCTTCATTGCTCACCTTTTTTGATACTTGAGAGACAGCAACACATATTGCATGGCACCTAGAATCACAGTTTGGAAGACTCTGGGGTGTAGTACAAGTTAGGAATGTGTCCTGTAATGGAAAATCTGACAAGAGTGGCTTATAGAAGCTGAGAGGGCCAAGGCAGGAAGATTGCAAATTTGAGGTAGGCTTTGGCAACTTGGTGAGACCCTGTTTTAAAATAAAATTAAAAACAAAACTCTGAGAATGTAGCTTTAGTAGAGTTTGCCTAGCACGTGTAAGGTCCTGGGTACAATCTCCAGTTGTGGGTAGGGGGGAAAGCTGGGAGTTATTTTTCTTTAATTTTCTAGAAGTCTAGAAGTGGGTGACTGTTACTCTCTCAACAACCTAGGTCTTTTTTCCCTATTTCTACTGTGTTTATTCTATTGATGTGCCTTTTGGTTGCAAAATACCTAGTATAATCTAGACATCACATCTGAATTTAAGGCAGAAAGAATGTGGAAGGAGATTTTTTTTTCCTTCTCAGGTTCTATCTTTTTGGGGGAGAGATGGGAAGTGACAACATTATCAGAAGACTCTTTTAGATGTCATTAGGCAGAGTCTGTGGCCATGCCTATAATCCCAGCAACTCAGGAGGCTGAGACAGGAAGACTTCAAATTTGATGTCAATTTAGCAACTTAGAAAGACATTGTCTCAAAGAATAAGAGCTGGTATGTAGCTCAGTGGTAATGCACTCTTGGATCTAATCCCCCAACAAGCAAAAAAAAAAAAAAATCTCCTTAGCCGGAAATATGTCATACGCCCACAGAAGACCAATTCTGGCCAAAAGACACACAAGGACTGCTTTCTCCATTAGAGATTATCCCCTAAGGCCAGGGAAAGGACCTTTCTTTGAAATCACAGAATTTGTTTCTTCAACACTTCTTCATTTTTTAGCAGGGGAGCAGGGAATGGGAAATGGAAGTTGGGTAGGCAACAAAGTGTTGAGCCATGGGCCAGAAAACGTTACTATTAATTCTAACATGGCTACTTATTGTGAAACATTGGATAAGTCACTTGACATGGTCTAGCTACAGTAACCTCATATATAAATTGAGGAAAATGGACAACATGAGTGCTATGTTTCCTTCTAGCTTCAATATTCAGTGGTTCTGTGCAATATTAATAACTTCTTGAATGTTCATGGCTAAACCAAAGTGGGATTGTAATTGAAACAGATGCCCTAATGGTGCTGTTCTGGCTCCAAGAACTAGCTTCTTGCACTAATTATGTGCTGTGGATTTCAAAGAAATTCACCCTTCTCCCCCCCACCCATCATCTTTCTAATTTTTAGAAGAAAATCAGTTCTCTATCTTCCAATAATTAAATTCCATATTTGATTTGTACAACTTTCCCTCATGTAATTCTCATTTAGTTTTCTTCTTAATAGAATAAAGAAAAAATTCAACCTTTCTGTTTGGCACAAAGCTCCTTCTAAGTAACAACAAATTATTACCAGATCTCTGACTGATTGTCCGATATTAAATGAAAGTTGTTGTCTTTTCAACATATAATTGCAATTAGCATTTGACTATACTGTGTATACAGTTTTCACTCATTGCTAAAATGGGTGAAAAAAACCAAAGGTTCCAATTGGGTGATGTACCTGTGGTTAGCACAATGTCTGGCTTTTGCTAATTACTCAGTAAATGTTTTTTTAATCAATGAATTATGATAAGCACAGATGAGCCAGAGTAGATGAGGGCAGAATTAATTGCTCAGAGTTAGATTTTCATAGGTTTAATGTCCTTGATGTCATTAAGGAGGGCATTGGAAAAAAGCTTACTTAAAACATTTGACTGATAGCTTATATTATTTGTACTTTAGTGGATGTATGAAAGAAAATCAGTAATAGTAGAACATGCCATGTCATTCATTCACTATTATTATATGGCCCTCTTGGTGTCAACTGTTCTGTGTTCACTTTTGTAGTGCCATACAAAAGTGAATAAGAGATACAAGAGTTCATGCTCCCGTGGAGCTTGCATTCTAATGGGGTAGTCACACACTAAATAAATATGCAAAACTACTTCAAATACTGATTAGTGCTAGGAAGAAAATGAAATAAGTTAAAGAGATGGTAGGTGGATTGGGCAGTCATGGTAGACGTCTATGAGAAGGTAATTATATGGGAAGGAAAACTTTCCCTCTACCCCTGAGGATTCAATAATTAAGTCTATACAATAAACTAACAGATGTTGGGTGTGGTGGTGTTTGCCTATTATCCTAGCAACTTGGGAGGCTGAGGCAGGAGGATCACAATTTTGAGGCCACTCTCAGCTCTGTCTCAGAATTGAAAGGACAAGGACTGGGGATGTGGCTCAGTGGTAGACTGTCCCTGGGTCCATTGCCCAGTACAAAAATAAGTAAACAAATGGACAGTAGGCAGGAGAAAAATACATTTAGTTATATGTGTATGTTTGGAAATCCCACAAAATATGAGACCCCAAGAAGGGTCAAATGATTGAAGTTTATATAGCATCCTAAGCTATAGAAAAGAATAGAAGCTTGGAGTTTGATGAGGGGGTGGTCATACAAGTTGGGAGACCAGTAAAGAAAACAATTGTATGGTGAATACAGATTGTCTTGTCATGCAGATAAAAAAGTCTCTCAGATGATAAGAGTTATGCAGAGCAACTCTCAGAAGAATAGTCCATAGTCTGGGCATGGTGTCAACTTTCAGTCTCCTGTGATAGGAAAGAGTCTTCCCTGGTTGATGAGATTCTCCATGGGGGATTCTTGACAACTGTATTCCTTTTGGAGGATCTCTCTTTAGGCAGATAAGATAAGGTCAGAGGAAGCTCATTCCGATATTTCCTGTTCCTCAAGTACCCTCAGTTTGAAATGGGGAGTGGTGTTTCCTGAACTTTCTCATTTCCACAAAGACAATACAAAAGGCTGATGTGATAGTGAGTGCATGGGGTGTAAAGAGTAATATATAGTGTAGTCATAGGAAGCTTCTTTGAGGAAGTAGCATTTGAACAGAGACCAGAAGGGAGAGGGACATGTGAAGAACTGATGGAACAGTGTTCCAACCAGATGGAGCAGGAAGTACAAATGCCCTTAGGTAGAAACAAGTAAGGCATATTTGAAGACAAGTAAGAAACCCCTCTTGTGAACAAGTGGGGGACAGTAGACGAGGTTAGTAAGGAGAGTTGGCCAGGGGCCAACAAGGACATTATTATTCTAACTGCAATGGAAATCTATTGAGCTTAAGCAGGAAAAGAACATGGTATGCTTTCAGTTTTGGTGAGATCTTCTGTCTCCTGGGCAGAGAATGAATTGTAAGGGGCAAAATCAGAAGCAAGGACATGTGTTATTTTGTGGGCCATTTCAGTGGGGGAAGATGATGTCATATGAACAGGGAGATGGGAAAAAGTGAATGGATTTGAAATCTATTTTAGAAACAGAATGATAAGATTTGCTTATGAATTGTGTATGGGAGTTGGTGAAGGAGGGAAAGGCACTAAACTTGGCCTCTGGACTTTAGGCTGAAGCTGCTGGGACGAAGGGTAATAGGAAGATGGGGGTATGTGGCATAGAGAAGCAGTTATGGTGGGGCAGTGGCTGGTAATCAGAAGTTCTGATTGGGAAATATTAGATTTGGTTTCCTTGCAGAAAACTTTGCTTCAAAGGTGTACTTTGAAGCAGGGGCTTTACGAAGGAGTTGTCTTAGGAATGCAATAGTTAAAGATGGGGGAAAAAGGGTAATCCTTAACAACCCTTCAATAACAGAATCCTGCAGCCTCTCTTCTTAAGTAGACAGAGATAACTCTTCCAGAGTAATCTCCCTGATCAAGAAAAGAATTGAACACACACATGCTTAAGACCTTCAGTATGGGCTTCCCTAATCCCCTCTTCACCTTTTTGATCTGCCCAACCACTTACATTGGCAGAAAATCTAAGCAAATACAGGCAACTCTGTAGAGAAATGAATTGTGGGGAATTCTGCTAGGATTCCCAAGATTAATGCAAAAGAAAAGAACTGTCCCCAAATAAGCACAAAATAAAATACCAGAGTGAGATGGTGTGTGTGTGTGTGTGTGTGTGTGTGTATGTGTGTGTGTTGGGGGGCAACTAGGTATATTTTCATTTTAATAAAGTAGAAATATGTAGGCAGGGATTATTTAAAAACATTTCATTTGGTTAAGCTATTTAAATAAAAAAAAACCTCTGTGTTAATTATAAATCAAACAGAAAGAACTTTGAATGTCTCTAAATTTGGGATCTGAGTTGTATGTTGTCAGTGGGGGTAGAAGGTGTGAGGACTAGAGTTGTCCAGGTATGATATCTCACAGGCCTCCCAGCTATAAGGTGTCACAAAGTGGGGTTAAGGGAGGGTGAATTTAATAGCAGAGTCGTGTTTTGGTCCTAGGAAAATATGAGATTTTTCAGTGGCCCTCAGTATATTGCTAGGAATGATAACAGGTATATTTCATTTCAGGCAAATTGAATTGCTACTGTCTTTTCTTCCCCCCACTATAGCCAACTTCAGGATTACTGTACCCTTGAGTTAGGGGCTCTCCAGTGGATGATTCAATTCAGCTTTAGCTTTCTCTTCCTCTTTCCACTGGCAGGTAAAGTGCTGCAGAGTGGATGGGTGATAAGATTAGATCAGCAGGCACTTGACTTGGATGGCATATCTAAAGAGGCCTTGACTCTTCATCTCCATATGACATATACAGATGGTCCCCGACTTATGATGGTTCGACTTATGATTTTTAAACTTTAAGATGTTGCAAAAGTCATATGCATTCAATAGAAGCCACACATGGAATTTTGAATTTGGACTTTTTCCTGGGGTTAGTTGCTGAGAGCCACAGCTGAGTTGGAATGGCCCCTGGCATTTTGCCAATAGTATTGATTGACAGGCAAGGCATTATTATCCACCTCGGCTGCTACTTTGCAGTTCTCACGCTACTTTGGAGTTCTCGTGGGGATTCCCGGGGATTCCTGGAGAGTTCCCATTGGTTGGGGAATTGCAGGAGGAGGGATTTCCGGAGGAGATATTTCCGGGTGGCTGGTTCCTGGACGAGCCACGTGGGTTTCTGGATAGTTCCCAGGAGCATGTGTGGGGCATGCTGGTGGAGTTCAGAAATAAAGTTTGTTGCTGCTTCAGTGGCTCCTGGTGATTTGTGCCCAGCCAGACTGTGGCAGTTAGTACTATGTGATCCCATTCTCTCTGGTGATGCTGGGCAGCAGTAGAGAGTCATAGCTACCCGCCAGCTCTGAAATAATGAGGGGAAATAGCTGACACTCTATCGTGTGCTGTGCTGTTGAGCTGTTTATGTGGTCAATTAGGTGGTTTACCATATTTTCAACTTATGAGTTTATTGGGACATTATTGCATCATGAATAGAGGAGCATCTGTATAGGTTTTTGTATATATTAGTGTTTTTAAAATTGTGAGTTGCAACCCACTCATATGTCATGAAATGGATTTAGTGGTATGAACAGACCACAATATTAAAAAGTAAAATAAGATTAATAGAATCAGTGTGTGTTGTGCAGAGTAAGGGTAAGTATTGTTTCTTGAAACTTCATTTATAAATGGACCTATATGTTTAGGGTCATGACTTACAATGTAATTTTTTTCTCCAGATAGTGTTTTTTTTTTTTAAGCTTAAGAACTACTGCTATAGTGAATGTGGCCTCTGCAGTTATAAGGCTCAGGAGAAGAAGCTCAGCTTAATTAATTACTACTGAGTAATCTTGAGTGAGTTTCATAACCTCTTTGGGCCTTGCATTCCTCATCTGTGAAGTGGAGATAAAGACAGATCCTTCCTCACAGGGTTACCTTTGTTGAGAGGGTTAAAACCTTGACAGCAATGACTGACACATAAGTGCTCATTAAATGGCAACCATTTGGGCTGGGGATGTGGCTCAAGCAGTAGCACGCTCACCTGGCATGCATGTGGCCTGGGTTCGATCCTCAGCACCACATACAAACAAAGGTGTTGTGTCCGCCGAAAACTAAAAAATAAATATTAAAATTCTCTTTCTCTTTCTCTTTCTCTCTAAAAAAAAAATGGCAACCATTATGATGAGCTGTGAAAATTGGTTGTTCATCTATCATGTTAGTGTGTGTGGCAGGACAGATTCTGCTTAAGATGAATCATGTGGGCCTGTTTCTAGTGTGGAAAATGGGTGTGGTCCCAATGAATCCTACTTAAGCATCAATTTTCATTACAGGTCTTCTGTCTGGCAGGACATCTGATACTTGATTTCAAAACACTTTTTTTTTTTTTTTGAAAAGCACTCATTTCGTAGGATTTTTAGAATAGCATAAATTATAATTTGAGATCCATTTTCTTTTTGGAAAGGCATAAGATTGATAATAGTAGCGGCAGGAATGGGATAAGCTTTTACCTTCCCCCAGACCTCCTAGGATGTTGTTAGAAATACCAAGGTGCTGCAAGAAATCAAACAACATGCTTAGAAGTGGATGGGCAAGGCAAACTTTATTTCTTCCATGAGGATATGCTCCCAGAACCTAGCAAACACTGGTGGGTGGTCAGTCCACCTGCTTTCATCCCCTTTCACCCTGATTGGTGGAGCTCAGGGTTACAATCTATGCAATTGGCTAATTTTTAAATTGGGGTGGGCAAAGGGAAGAGCTAAATTAAAATGGCTGCAATTGGATCCAATTAAGGCTATATCCTGAAAATGGACCAACAGACTTTGTATTTCTCACAGCTGGAAGCACAGGGCTATGCCCTTTTTGCTTTCTGTGTGGTCTCCTCATTTGTTGAAGTCAGTTTTCTGCCTCTAGCAATTATTTTCTTTCCTTCAGGCCGTGCTTCTGGTAAACTCATCCACACTCTCCTGTTCTGGGTGGTTTAACATGATTAATAGTCATTTATTTGGGATGGCTTTTTTATTATCATGGCTGTGTTTAATTTTTTAACAGCTTTATTAAGGTGTAATTAACATACTATGAGTTCACCCATTTTAAATGGACACTTTAATGATTCTTAGTGAATTTAGAGTTGATAAACCATCACCATCACTCAATTTTAGAACATTTCCATCACCCCCAAAGAAAGATCTCTATGCCTATTTGCAACCCTTCTTCCCTTAGCCTCACACAACCACTAATCTAATATCTATTTTTACTGATTTACCTTTTCTGGACATTTCCTCAAAATGGAATCATATAATGAATGTGTAGTCTTTGATCTGGACTTTTTCAGTAAGCATAATGTTTCTGAAGTTTGGCAACATTGTAGCCTATATTATAACTTTGTTCCTTTTTATTGCCTGATAGTATTCTATTGTATGGATATATGTTTGTTTCTCCATTGCCAACTGATGAATATTTGATTTTTGCCTTTGGCTATTATGGATAATGGTGATGTGAATATTTACATATAAGACTTGTGGACATGTTTGTTTTTTTTTAATTTTGGGTAGATGAGTAGGAGTAGAATTGATGGGTACATGATAAGATTATCTTCAAAGTTTTAGAAAAATTGCCAGTCTTTCAACTAGTTGCACATTTTACATTCCTGTGAGCAAAACATGAGAATTTTACTTTCAGTTTATTCTTGTCTCCATCTCCTCCTCCTCCTCCACCTCCTTCTTCCCTCCCCCTCCCTTCCTCTCTCTCTCTCCCTCTCCCAGGGATTAAACACAGGGGTCCTTAACCATTGAGCCACATCCTCAGCCCTCTTTATTTTTTGTTTTGAGACAGGGTCTTACTAAGTTGCATACGGACTTGCTAAGTTGCTGAGGCTATCCTTGAACTAGTATCCTCCTGTCTCAGCCTCCCAAAATGCTGAGATTATAGATGTGATCCATCACACTCAGCCATTGTCTGTCTTTATGGGAATGCAGTAATAGCTCTTTGAGATTGTAATATGAATTTCACTAATGAATATATTAGCCTTTTATTTTCTTTAGTGAAATGTCTATTCAAGTCTTTTGCCAAAATTTTACCTGGATTGTCATCATATTGACTTTTTTAAAGTTATTGATGGACCTTTATTTGTTTATATGTGGTGCTGAGAATTGAACCCAGTGCCTCACACATGCTAGGCAAACGCTCTACCACTGAGCCACTACCCCAGCCCCACATCTTATTGAGTTTTAAGGATTTTTCCCATATATTTTGAATACAAATACCTTATCATTTATATGATTTGCAAATATTTTATTTCAGTGTGTGGTTTGTCTTTAAATTTCCTTTAAGGTATATTTTAAAGAGCGATGTTTTACATTTTTGATAAAGTCCAATTTATGCCACTTTTCTTTTATGAATTCTGTTATTTCTTGGTACTAAGAATTGAACCCAGGGGCATTTTAACTATATCCCTAGCCCTTTTAAATGTTTTTTTTTTTTTTTTTAAATTTTGAGGTAGGGTCTTGTTTAGTTGCTGAGGATGGCTACAAACTGAGATTCTCCTGATTCAGCCTCCTGAGTTGCTGTGATTATAAGCATGCACTACTTAGCTGAATTGCACTTCTGATGTGGTCTCTAAGAAGCCTTTATCTAACTCAGGATCATAAGAATTTTCTTCTGAAGGTTTTATACTTTTAGCTTTTAAATTTAGGTCACTGATGCAATGTGAGGGATTTTTTTTGTATGTGTGTATGTGTGAATAGTGTGAGGAAAGTATCTCAATTCATCTTTTTTTGTATGTGCAATATGCTGAAAATTGTCCCAGTGCCATTTATTGAAAAGATTTTTGTTATTATATCAAATTACCTAGCACTTTTTTTGTATTAACTACATGTCTACCCTTATGCCAGTCCCACACTGTCTTCACTGTAGTTTGAAATCAGGATATATTAGTCTTCTGACTCTATTCTTTTTTCTTAACTATTTATTTATGACAGCAGAATGCATTACAATTCTTATTACATATATAGAGCACAATTTTTCATATCTCTGGTTGTATACATAGTATATTCACACAAATTCGTGTCTTCATACCTGTACTTTGGATAATAGTGACCATCACATTCCACCATAATTTCTAACCCCATGCCCCCTCCCTTCCCCTCCAACCCCTCTGCCTTATCTAGAGTTCGGCTATTCCTCCCATGCTCCTGCTCCCTATCCAACTATGAATCAGCCTCCTTATATCAAAGAAAACATTTGACATTTGTTTTTTTTGGGATTGACTAACTTCACCTAGAATTATCTTCTCTAACTCCATCCATTTACCTGCCAATGCCATGATTTTATTCTCTTTTATTGCTGAGTAATATTCCATTGTGTATATATACCACATTTTTAAATCCATTCATCTATTGAAGGGTATCTAGGTTGGTTCCCACAGTTTAGCTATTGTGCTGCTATAAACACTGATGTGGCTGTGTCCCTGTAGTATGCTGTTTTTAAGTCCTTTGGGTATAGACCGAGGAGAGGGATAGCTGGGTCAAATGGTGGTTCCATTCCTAATTTTCCAAGGAATCTCTATACTGCTTTCCATATTGGCTGCACTGATTTGTAGTCCTAACAGCAGCGTATGAGTGTACCTTTTTACCCACATCCTTACCAATACTTATTGTTGTTTGTATGCATAATAGTTGCCATTTTGACTGGAGTGAGATGAAATCTTAGAGTGGTTTTGATTTGCATTTCTCTAATTGCTAAAGATGATGAACATTTTTCTCGTGTATTTGTTGATTGATTGTATATCATCTTCTGAGAAGCATCTCTTCAGGTCCTTGGTCCATTTATTTATTGGGTTATTTTTTTGTGTGTATGTGTGTTTAGCTTTTTGAGTTCTTTATATACCCTAGTGATTAGTGTTCTATCTGATGTGTGAGGGGTAAAGATTTGCTCCCAAGATGTAGGCTCTCTATTCACCTCACAGATTGTTTCTTTTGCTGAGAAGAAACTTTAGTTTGAGTCCTTCCCATTTATTGATTCTTGATTTTAATTCTTGTGCCACAGGAGTCTTATTAAGGAAGTTGGGGCCTAATCCAACATGATGAAGATTAGGGCCTACTTTTTTTTCTATTAGATGCAGGGTCTCTGGTTTTATTCCTAAGTCCTTGATCCATTTTGAGTTGAGTTTTGTGCATGGTGAGAGAGAGGGTTTTAATTTCATTTTGTTGCATATGGATTTCCAGTTTTCCCAGTATCATTTGTTGAAGAGGCTATCTTTTCTCCAATGCATCTTCTTGGCACCTTTGTCTAATATAAAATAATTTAGTTTTGTGGGTTAGACTCTATGTCCTCTATTCTGTACCATTGGTCTACTAGTCTGGTGCCAATACAATGCTGTTTTTGTTACTATTGCTCTGTAGTATAGTTTAAAGTGTGGTATAGTGATGCCACCTGCTTCTCTCTTCCTGCTAAGGATTGCTTTAGCTATCTATTTATTTTTATGTAGTGTTGAGGATCGAACCTAGGGCTTCGCACATGCTAGGCGAGAGCTCTACCACTGAGCTATAACCCAAGCCCCTGACTCTGTTCTTTTTCTATATTATTTTGACTATTCTAGATCTTTTCCATTTGCATATAAGTATAGGATCAAGTTCTTAATTTCTGCAAAATGGCAGCTGGGATATTGATAGAAATTGAATTGAATCTACAGATCATTTTGGGAAGAATCAGCATCTTAATATTTTGTCTTCCAATCTGTAAAAATGGGATATCTTTATATTATTTACATTTTATTTCTTGGCACAATGTTTCTTGGCACAAATATGAAAATCATGGGCTTCTTTTGTTACTTTTATTCCTAAGTATTATATTCTTTTTGATGTTATTATGAATAGAACTGTTTCTTAATTTTGTTTTTCATTTTTTATTATTATTATCTAGAAATACAATTGATTTTTGATTATTACATTATCCAATCTTGTTAATCTTGTTTATTAGTGCTATACTTTTTAATGGATTTCTTGGGATTTTCCATATGTGAGATCCCATTATCTATTAATAGACAGTGACATCAGTCAAGATGGTGGACAAGGAACTCCAGAAGACTGTCCTTCTGTAAAAGTAATGAAAAAGGTGGCAAAAACTGTCAGAAACAATAAACTTTCCAAAACTCTGGAAACTTATCATGTAGAAGCTAGAAAGAAAAATATATATATATATATATTAATAAAAAAGATCTCATGAAATTATATGGGATGCCTATAGAATTGAGGAAGAGGATCAGGGGAGGGAGGAGGCTAGGGAAAGGTGAGATATTGGGGAGTGAAATTGATCTAATTATGTTACATGTATGCACAAGTATGTCATAATGAATCCTATTATGTATAATTACAATGCATAAGTAATAATATTTAAAAATGAATGAAATAAACTCCTCTGGAAATCAACCCAAAACTTGCAGCAACCCAGGAGGGCTTATTTAAGAAAAAATGTCTGACTTTGGCAAGAACAGAGCTTTGTGACAAGTTTTACTCTAGTTTCATCTATTGCTTTCCAAATCAGTCATAGTTTTGAAAATAATCTGTATTCTCAAAACCAGTCTTGGAGCGAGCAGATGGACCATATTTGCCAAGAATTGATTTGTCTACTGGATCTCTCTGGAATACTTGCTCACAAGGCAATGTCTTTATCTTGCCCAACTCCAAACTTACCCAGTGCTAAAGTCACTACCTGGGGGCACTTGTTTAAACATTTGTAGGCAAATGTTTTATTAATTGCTCTCAGAGGCAATGGATAACAGTTGAGGCAAACAGTGGACTAGCCAAAAAGCTTGGAAGGAAAGTCTAAGATGTGTCAAGAAATAAAGGCTTTGAAATGTTCGATTACATTCCTGAGAATCTAGAAGTCCATATACAAGTCTAGGACTGTTTGCAAGCTCAAGAAAATCCCGAGAATGTCCCAAACTCTCATCTCTGGCTGACCTTGAGGCTCCCCATGAGCCAGATATAAAAGTTAAGAGTTTTAAACTGCCTAAATGTTGAAAGCATTCCCCAGCATGCACATAGAACCCCCTTTTAAAGACTGGGTTATAGGAATTTAAAGAAATCTCAACCTGTACACTCAGAAAAATGAGAAATTACATCCCATCTGATTCAAATGTATGATGTCAAGGTCATTGTATTGTCATGTGTAACTAATTAAAACAAATTAAAAAAGAAATCTCTGTCCAAATGTTGGCTGACCCTTAGGCTGACAGATTTCTGTGAATAAATATGGAAAAATCATATAGTCTTTACAAAAAATAGATAATCAAAGATGTTAAATGGCAACAAACTCTGAGGATGAAGAAAAACCTGATTTCCTGGGTTGCCATATTACAACATTCAACAAAAAGTTTTGAGGCAGGCAAAGAAACAAAGTATGACCTACATTGATGGGGAAAACTGTAGTCATTAGAAACTGCTCCTGAGAAATCCCAGATGTTATACTTTCTAGATAAAGATTTTAAAATAGTATTTGAAGGTTTGAAATATTTTCAAAGAGCCAAAGGAAACTATGTCTAAAGAATTAAAAGCAGGGGCTGGGGATGTGGCTCAAGTGGTAGCGCTTTCGCCTGGCATGCGCAGGGCGCTGGGTTCCATCCTCAGCACCACATACAAATAGAATAAAGATGTTGTGTCCACCGAAAACTAAAAACATAAATATTAAAACTTCTCTCTCTCTCTTAAAAAAGAATTAAAAGGAAATATGAGAATATCAATGAAAATATAGAAATTATATAAAAAGTAGAAATTCTGTAGTCAAAAAGCACAATAACCAAAATAAAGAATTCACTAGAAGGGCCCAACAGATTTGAGTATGAAGAAGAAAGGATCAGAAAACTTTAAGATAGGTAAATTGAGATTATTTAGATTGAGGAAGAGAAAAAAAGTGAAGAAAAATGAACAGAGCCCCAGAGATCTGTATACTAACATCCAAATCATGGATATCCAATAAGGAAGGGAGAGAGAAAGGAACAGAAAGAAATATGAAAAAAAATAATAAAAACATGAATGCATACAAGAAGCTCAAGAAACTCTAAGCCATATCAATTTAGACAAGTAGTAATAGAGATAGTTTTATTTCTTTCTTTCAAATATGAATTCTTCTTTTTGTTTTGATTTTCTTTTGGTGTGTGTTATGTATATATGAGGTGTCCCCCAAAAGCTCATATGTGAGACAATGCAAGAGGGTTTAAAGGTGAAACGATCAGGTTATGAGAGCCTTAACATAATCAGTGCATTAATCTGCATAACATCCAAGGATCAACTCGGTGTTATCTGTAGGCAGGTAGGATGGGATTGGAGGAGGTGGGTTGATGGGAGCATACTCCTGTGGTTTATATTTTGTCTGTGGTGAAGGAAGCTCTCTCGCTCTCTCTTTCTCTCTCTCTCTCCCTCTCTCCCTCCCTCCCTCCCTCTCTCCCTCTCTCTCTCTCCCTCTCTCCCTCTCTCCCTCCCTCCCTCCCTCCCTCCCTCCTTCCTTTCTGTTATGATGTCCTGAGCTGCTTTCCCTTGACACACCCTTCTGCAATGATGTTCTGCTTCACCTTAGGCCCAAGGCAATGGACCTGGCCATCAGTGCACTGAGGTCTCTGAAACTGTGAGCCCCCAAATAAACTTTTCCTTCTCTAAAATTTTTCTTGTCAGGATTTATGGTCACAGCAAAAAAAAATTCTTACTAAAACAGTGTATGACACCAGCTAATACATCATTATAATGTTGAATATAACATAGGAATGAACATCTTTGCCTTATTCCTAGTTTTAAGGAGAAAGCATTCAGACTTTAAACCCTAGGTATTATTTTTATCTAGAGGTTTGTTATAGTTCTAGTTTGTTGAGAGTTTTTATAATGAATGGGTATTGGATATTGTCATACTTTTTCTGAATTTATTAAATGATTATGTGATTCTGTCCATTTTATTAATGTATTACATTATTTGATTTTCAGATAGTAAATCAACTTTGGGATAAAAAATTTTTGGTTATGGTGTTTAATATTTTGGACATGTTTCTGGATTTTAAGTCTACTTAAATTTTGCTAAGGATTTTTTGCATCTCTACTCATGAAAGCTATTTGTAGTATTCTTTTCATATCATGTTTTTGATTGCTATTGGTATTAGGGCAATATTAGCCTCATAAAATGAATGGGGAACTTTATTCTCCCCTACTTTAAGGAAGAATTTGTGTGAGATTTACTTATTTTCCTTATATGTTTGAATTCACCACTGAGGCCATCTCAACCTGAGCTTTTTTGGGTGTGTGTGTGTGTTAAATTACTAATTGAATTTATTTGCTTCTTATAGGTATGGTCTTTAAAAAATTCTTCTTTGAGGCAGTTTAGGTAATTTGTGTCTTTCTAGAAACTTGTGCATTCATCTAAATTATTGAATTTCCTGGCATAGAGTTACCTATAGTATTTTAACTTCTGTAAGACCCATAATGATGTCTACATATTCGTTTTTGTTAATTTGTTTCCTTACCTTTTATTGGTCAATCTAATGAAGTTGTTGTTGATTTTGTTGTTTCAAGGCCAATTTTGATATCATAAATCTTCTCTGTTTTTCTATTTCATTGGTCTCCAATGTGATCTTCTCACATTGTGATCTTCTCTTACTTCTCTTCCTTTTTGCTCTGGGATTTCTTTTTTTCTTTTAAGATACAAGCTTAGGTTATTCATGTGTGATCTTTCTTTTTAGACATTTGAAATTATAAAGAACACTCTAAGCCCTGCTTTGTTTCTATGTCATAAAGTTTGGTATGTTTTAGTTTTGTTTTCCCTCAGCTCAAAGCATTTCTAATTTTTCTTGCAATTTCTTCTATGATTTCAATATGTTTGGATATAATTTGCTCCCCACTCAAGGTTTTATGTGTTGGAAGCTTGGTCCCCACTGTGGCAATGTTGAGGCAGTGGAACCTTTATGAGGTGGGGCCTAGAGGGAGATGTTTAAGTCACTGAGAACATTGCTCTCAGAAGGGATTAAGTTAGTTATTGTGGGACCCTGAGTTAGTTCTTGCAAGAGGGTTATTTTAAAAAGAGTCTTCCTGGCTGGGCATGATGGCACACCCCTGTAATCCTAGCAGTTTGGGAGGCTGAGGCAGGAGGATCACAAGTTAGAGGCCAACCTCAGCAATTTAGTGAGACTCTGTCTCAAAATAAAAAATAAAAAGAGGCTGGGTATGTGGCTTAGTGGTTAATTGCCCCTGGGTTCAATCCTTGGTATGAAAAAAAGAAAAGAATAAGCCTTCTTGTGTTCTGGCTTGTTATCTGGCAATATGATCTTTTCCTTTTGTACATTCTCCCTCCCTTGTGGAGTCATCAGCTATGATGTGCTGCAGTTGAGGCAGAAGGTGGGCAGTGGCTTACCAGAGCCAGCATGATGCTTTTTGGCCTTTTAGCCTCCAAAACTGTGTGATAAATAAATTTCTTCTTTGTATAAAGCACCAAGCTTTAGGTACTTTGTTATAGTGATGAAAAATAGACTAATGCAGACCCTTTGGTTATTTAGAAGTGTATTGTTTAACTTCCAAGGATTTATTGAGTCCCCAAATATCCTTTTTTTGATTTATAACGTCAGTCCATTGTGGTTGGAAGACATACTTTGTATGATTTTAATCCTTTGAAGTTGAGTCTTATTTTATGGCCTAGGACATTGGCTATCTTCAAGAATGTTCCATATGTACTTGAAAAGGATGTGTATCCTGCTGTTGTTGGGTGGGTGGTCTGTAAATGTCAGGTAGGCCAAGTTAGTAGATAATATTGTTCAATTATGTATCTTTGCTGATTTTATGTCTAGAATGTTTTTTTAATCCATTCTTGAGTAGAGCATAGAAGTCTACAACAATTATTGTTGAATTGTTTATTTCTTCATTTTTGTCAGTTTCTGCTTCATATATTTTGGAACTTTACCATTAGGCATATGTATGCTTATAATTCTTAAATCTTCCCAATTAATTAATACTTTATAATTAGAAAATGTTTCTTTTTATAGCAAAATTTTGTCTTAAAACATATTTTCTGCTTAGTAGTGACTCCATCTCTCATAGTAACTATTTGCACAGCATTTAAAAAAGCACTTTTACTTTTAATGTATTGTCTTTGAATTTAACTGTATCTTTTTTTATTTTTTATTTTTGGTACTGGGGATTGAACTCAGGGGCACTCGACAACTGAGCCACATCTCCAACACTTTTAAAATATTTTATTTAGAGACAGAGTCTCATTGAGTTGCTTAGGGCCTCACTATGTTGCTGAGGCTGGCTTTGAACTTGTGATCCTCCTGCCTCAGCCTCCTGAGCCACTGGAATTACAGGCATGCTACACCATACCTGGCTTAAGTGTGTCTCTTGTAGATAGCATATAGCTGGGTCTTATTTTGTTTCCAGTACAACTGTGCCTTTTGAATTCAGTGTTTAATACTTTTACCCTTTATTTGAAAATTTTATTGAGATAATTGAACACACATATGCTGTCTTAATAAAACAGAGCAGTTTCTAGTACATTTTGCCTGAATATCCCCAATGATAATATTTTTCAAAATTGTAGTATAATATTAAAAACTGGATATGAACCTTGATAAAATTTATAGCTCTTATTTAGATTTCCCATTTCATTTGTGATTGAGTGTGTATGTGTATGTGCACTTGAGAATTGTAAGTTCTATACAATTTGACCACTGTGTAGACTGGTCAAGGTACTGAACAGTTCCAACACTGCAGGTGCTCCTCATGATGTTCTTTTATAACTATCCCCACTTTCCAGCCACCCCACTCCTGCCCTATCCCTAGCCTATGGCAACTGCTAATCCAAATGCTATTTGTAATTATTTTTCTTTTCAAAATATTATATACATGGAATTATGTATTATGTAATACTTTGGAATTGTTTTTTCACTAAAAACTGGAATACTTCATGAATTTGCATATCATTCTTACAAGGATGATGCTAATCTCTGTATTATTGCCATTTAGTGTATATGATGATGAAGTGAACACATTTTTAATGTTAGTAATAGATTTGCATTGTCTTATTTTCTTTTGTTTTCTATTTATCTCATGTCCTTCTGTTCCTATATTCTTTCTTTACTGCTTTTTTTTTGAGCCTAAGTAATTTTTTCCTAGTGCACCATTTTAATTCCTTTTTTTTGTTTTTAATTATATTTTGAGGAATGATTTTCTTAGTGGTTCTTCTGGGGGAAATACAGTATGCATCTTAACTAAAAATAATCTATTTCAGATAATATTAACAATTCTAGTAAAAAATAGAAACTTTGTTTTTCTTTAAAATATAGTTCAATTCCCTCATCCTTTTATGATAATATTGTTTTTACATGCTACTTTATATATTTCTAACAAAATAGCCTTAAATTTTTTAGTGTATCTTTTAAAGCAGTTAAGAAAAAACTACATACTTTTATTTATTTTTTAATATATATATTTTTTAGTTGTAGATGGACCCAAGACCCTTATTTTACTATGTGGTGCTGAGGATCGAACCCAGGGCCTCACATGTGCCAGGCAAGCACTCTACCACTGAGCCATAGCCCCAGCTCCCTGCCTCTTTTATTTAAGTATGTAATCACCTTTACTCATGCTCTGTATTTTTTGTGTAGATTTGAATTATTGTCTACAGCTGTTAATCTGTTGAGCTGTTCTCTCCATTTGTAGATGATCAATTATTTTTCTCTTCCTACTTTCAAGATTTTTCTTGTTTTTGCCTTGAAACACTTTCATTACAATGTGTCTTAGTGTGGATTTCTTTGGGTTTATTTTACTTGGAGTTCATTGAGCTTCTGGGGTTCATAAATTAATGTTTTTAATTTACATTAAATTTTGGGAAGTTTTTGGTCATTATTTTTTCTAATTTTATTTTCTACCTGATTATCTCCCTTTTCTCTGGTACATGCATGTTGGTAACACTGAATAGTGTCCCACAGGTCTTTCAGGCTCTGCTAATATTTCTTCATTTCTGTTATACAGATTAGACAATTTGTATTGATTTGTCTTTAAGTTTTCTGATTGTTTCTTTTGTTGCTCAAATTTGTTGAGGCCCTCTGGTGATTTTTTTTTTTTTTTTTTGTGTGTGTGTGTGTGTGTGTGTGTGTGCCTGGGGATTGAACCCAGCATCTTGTGCATGCAAGGCAAGCACTCTACCAACTGAGCTATATCCCCAGTCCAAATTTTTATTTAAGTTGTGCTTTTATATCTCCAGAATTAAAAAAAAAACTTTGAAAATAATTTCTCTTGATATTCTGTATTTGATGAATCATTTTTTTTCAATGTTTCTTTAATTCTTTAAAGATTTCTTTAATTTTTTTTGGTAATCCGCTGGTTAGTCCATCACTTGGGTTCTTTCAGTTTCTGTCGTCTGATTTTTTTTTTTCCTTATGTATGTGTCACACTTTTCTAATTTTGCTTATGATTTTTTTGGATTGTCTCAACTTTTGGTTGAAAGCTGGACACTTTTGATACTATGTTGTAACAATTTTGAAGTCTGATTCTCTTCTACCATAGGTTTGTTTCTATCTTTTTTTTTTCTTTTGCTGCTGTTGTTTGTATAGTAACTTTCTGGAATAAGTGAATGGTCTTTGTCTTTCTGGAATAAGTAAATGGTGTAGCCATTGATGTGTAGACAATTGACAAAGTAATTAAAATGATTTATAAATCTTGATCTTGTTTTTAAACTTGGTTTTCTGGAATCTTTCTGGGTTAGTGTGGCTTAGGGATCATACAGAGAATTATCAGAGGTTGTGTTTTAACACTTTGAGCCAATGTTAAAAATATTGGGGTACTGCAAGGAAATCAAACGTGCTCAAAAGTTAATGAACAAGGCAAAATTTTCTTCTGCAGAAGGGTGTGCTACTGAACAAATTCTTTCAAGCAAGCACACACAAATTGGGTACAATCAGCATTTTACCCCCGGAGTGCAAGGATCCTTCCTGGGTTCCTCCTTGGCTGAGTACCATAAACTTTACAGTCTTCCCGAACAGAATGTCCACCTAGGTTTTACTGTTTCCTATTGGGTTATTTAAAGAAATGTACCTTTTAGTTGTCCCCAACTTCCTTTGTTCTCCTGTGACAGGAAAGCCTTCTTGGGGTGCATGCACTCGGACATGTACACAGCTCTTTCTTCTGGTCTGTTGGTTAGGTGGATCCCTTCCCCCACCATGTTTGTCAAGGGCTATTCAGGTGCACGGGTTTTGGATCTGCCACATCCATAGTATTGTGTGAGTTAACTGCTTGTAACTTTCCATTCTGCTCTATTTCCCCTCTGGCTGCCTTTCTTACATCCCAGTTTTACATTTAAGTTTAAAATCTGTATTTTGAAAATGGACTACTACCAGACTATTTCTCACAGTCAATGAGAGTTTTATCCTATGCTAATGGATCTGCGTGTGGTTTGGGAAATGGCTTTCTAAGTTTAGACCATTGATAAGATTTCTGCTGCCTTTATTTTCTGTGAAAAAAATCTCACATTTGTGCAGGAACAAGTAACTCACTAAGACCCTCGCAGTCTTTCCTGAGCATAACCACAGCCACACATAGCCTTCTAGACCCCTAGGGATGTAGGTGAGCTTACCAGCTTCAACTATCTTATCTGTCTCCCCAGATCTTGCTGTCTTGCTGATATGTGTGTGTGTGTGTATACATATATCAGCATATATATTATGATACATTTGCTTTTCTGCTGGTATGACATTTGACTTAGCCCATATAGAAATCTCAAACTAGTTATAATTTTGGTCTTGTCTGATTGTTTGCCCCCCCAAATTGCTATTGTTTTCAACAGTGCTCCTGGGTATGGTTTTTTTCATGCTCCATTCCAGATCATGTCAGTCCCTCCAGCGCTGGAGGAACTTAATGCCTGCCCTGCCCTTGGTAGAATGACAGTGGCATGGAGCTGCTGGGAAGGGCATAGAACAACATCAGGCAAAAATACTGAACTCTCCCTGTTCTTGTGGAGATTAAATCATTTTTCTTGAGTAAATGCTAATGTATTTTATACCTTTGATCAATTTTCAGACTCTAGAATTTTGGGGGGCAGTTTTGTACAGTTTTGTTGTTGCTTTTTGGGATTTTGGGATAAGCATTTGCTGAGCTCCCCACTTAGCTATTCCACAAGTCCAGAAAGTTACTATACAATTAACTAAAAAAAAAAAAAAAAACCCAGAAAATCCAAGGTACAGGAGAATCAGCATTATTACAATACAGTTTAAAAAATGTCCAATTTTCAACCAAAAATTATGAGACATGCAAAAATCATAACTCAAAATAGAAAAGTGTGACTCATACATAAGAAAAAAAATAGTGGATGATAGAAGCTGTGTGAAAGAACCCATGGACTTCTGAGGCTGTGCTTGCCACAGACAACACTCTACTTGGGAGGCTTCTCAGAACACAGCAGTTTATATGCAGAGTTGTGCCTGTACTTCTTGGGCGAGGAAAGTTGGAACCTAGTTCCAAGGAATATACTTTCTTAGTATCTCATCACCTTTCAAAAGGAGACAGAGCTTGAGCATCCTGGATCCAGCGAGAATGAGTAATCATGTCTTAGAAGCTTGCCATTCCACAAGGAGGTGAGTGTGAAGGCTGATGTGGCTGGTGGCTCCATACACCCAATTGAGGAACAGTCTTTAAGATGGAGACTTGAGAAGGAGAGTGTGGGGGTGCATTTTCCTTCAAAACTGTTAACTGTGTGAAATGAGAGGATGGAAAACCACTTGTGGAAAAACTTAGCGTTTAAAAAAAATTAAGGGATATTTTTCATCCTCTGCATATTTGCTTAGCTATAAATACTTCAGTGTGTGTCCATGGCTCAGCTTAGTGGTCTCTCTGGACCTCATTGTAATTACACCCATGAAGCTGGACGTTCTTCATAGTCAGAAGGAATGATGGTCCTGTAGTAGTGTGAAGGGTTGCTGTATATCTGTGTACTGTAGGGAACCCCTTCCCTCATAAAGCTCCTTAAAGGTACCAGAGCTGCTACATATTCAGTTCAATTGAAGCCCTTTGATGTATACTTTCAATTAATCAGTGACTGTTGCACTGGATAAATGAAGTTATCTTCACTCTTAGTAGTCTTAATTCATAGGTTATAATGCCAATGAAGATTGTTTTCTGATGTTACTCCTATATTTATGCACTGTCTTTTGCTTATTTTGTTAATTACCTGTGCAATAATGTAATATCTAAATTGGTCTAAAAAGTATCATTCTAAAGTTAAAGAAACAACATTTGAAAACAGTAATCCCCAGAAGTGTGTGTCTCATATGAATGAGGGCGAGCATTTAACCAATTACCATGTGGTAACTGCAAGCCTTTTGCAGAGCAATTGCCTAAGGGAGCAGCAACTTGCATAACCCCATTTTGAAAAAGTAGATCTGTTTTTATTTTATCTTTCTCAGTTTTAGCTGGTGTTTTAAAGAGATTTGATTTTGCAGCTTTGGGGAGCACTAGTCTATTTCAGGCAATTGTCAGAACCGAGAACTGGAAGAATTCAAGATGAGGGCTCTAGAGCTCTGTAGTTTAAAAAAAAAAAAAGTAGAAGCAGAGAGTCTTTGGTTTTTCCTGGCCGAGCTCTGTCCATTTTGTGAGCAAATGTCACACTAAAAGACAAATACAACTCAGAGAATAGCTTCAGAGGACAAATGGCAGGGGAGGTCCAGGCAGCTGTAACTTAGTGCTTTAGTCATCTTTAATGGAAATGGAGCCTCTAGCCAAGCCTAATATATAATGTATCATAAAACATATGTCTGTCAGTCTCCCAGGTACGATAAATAGGGAAAACACAGACCTCAAAGGGAGGCCATGGTGGGCCTTGCAGAGGGGCTCAAATTACTTGGCTTGCTGTGGGGGAGGAATGATGTAATATATATTTTTAGTGTTTCTAAGAAATGACTGTCTCCAGCCCTGTTCCGGTGGGTGGTGGGAAAGGGAATGGAAGGGGCTGGATTTATAGAACTGTATGGGAAAATTGAGTTAAGTGTCTGTTTTCCAGGTAGGTGATTAAGCTCTTTTTTAATTTGGAGAGCGTAAGAGTAGGAAAGAAATGGGACATATTAAACTGATGTCATTTCTCAGATTGCCCACTGTTTCTGTATCTTACTCCTTGGCTCATCCATTTTCCCTGGTGACATGGCAGCCCAGGACACCCAGGTAAGGATGACTATCTCTGACACATTCTTAAGAGCTCTAGTTATCCTCCCTCATGGGGCCCTTTTGCTATCTTATGAATTTCCTGCTGTCCTGGTATGTTCTGCCCCTCAGCTGGACAATCCTGCTTGGTAGATTCTTAACCATCCCCACTTGCAAGTCTACTTTTTGAGTGCCAGTTCTTTCTACAAGCTGAAAGACCTTGAGAGTAACCTCTCTGACTCCTAATCTGTATAATGGGAAGAAGAATGATCTCTATGGGAGTCAAATACAGGGCTGTTCCAGAAACCTTGCACCTGTTAGAAGAAATGTAGGCCTAACACTCAAACATGACCGTTCAGGAACTGGCTTCTTTAACAAGTGGGATTTAAAAAGCTTCTTTACAGAAAAGGAAACAAGAGTATGAAGAGAGCCTATGTATAAGAGTTTGTGAGGGGAAAGGGGAAAAAAAAAAACAAGGGAGAGAATTAAACAACAGCAGATGGGGTAGAGAGGGAAGATGAGAGGGAAGGGGAGGGGGGATAGTAGGGGATAGGAAAGGTAGCAGAATACAACAGTCACTAATATGGTATTATGTAAAAATGTGGATGTGTAACCGATGTGATTCTGCAACTTGTATTTGGGGTAAAAAATGGGAGTTCATAACCCACTTGAATCAAATGTATGGAAGATGATATGTCATGAGCTGTGTAATGTTTTGAACAACCAATAAAAAAAAAAAAAGAGCCTATGAACAGGAGAATATTTTTGCCATCTGCTCCTTAGATATGGCATTAATGTCCAGACTACAAATAACTCAAAAGTCTTAACACCAAATAACAAACAAAACAAATAACCCAATCAATAAATGGGCAAAAGAACTAAACAGACACTTCTCAAAAGAAGAAATACAAATGGTCAGCAAACGAATGAATAAATGTTCAACATCTCTAGCAATTAGAGATATGTAAATTAGAAGTACACTGAGATTCCATCTCACTCTAGTCAGAATGGCAATTATCAAGAATACAAGTAACAAATGATCCTGGGAAAACTAGAAATCCATATGTAACAAAATGAAATTAAACCTTTATTTCTCACCATGCACAAAACTCAATTCAAAGAGGATCAAGGACCTAGGAATTAAATTAGAGACCTTGTGCCTAATGGAAGAAAAAGTAGGCCCAAATCTCCATCATGTTGGATTAGGCCCCAACTTCCTTAATAAGACTCCTATAGAGCAAGAATTAAAACCAAGAATCAATAAATAGGATGGATTTAAACTAAAAAGTTTCTTCTCAGCAAAAGAAACAATCAGTGAAGTGACTAGAGAGCCTACAGAATGGGAGCAAATCTTTACCACAAGCACATCAGATAGAACACTAATTTCTAGGGTATATAAAGAACTCAAAAAGCTAAACACCAAAAAAACCCAAATAACCCAATCAATACATAGGCCAAGGAACTGAATTAGACACCTCTCAGAAGAGGATATACAATCAACAATTATATGGAAAACATGTTCAACTTCTGTAGAAATGACAGAAATTCAAATCAAAACAACTAAGATTTCATCTCACTCCAGTCAGAATGGCAGCCATCAAGAATATAAACAACAAAAGATGTTGGCGAGGATGTGGGGAAAAAGGCACACTCATGCATTGCTGGTGGGACTGCAAATTGGTGCAGCCAATCTGGGAAGCAGTATGGAGATTCCTTGGAAAACTGGGAATGGAACCACCATTTGACCCAGCTATCCCTCTCCTCGACTTCAACCCAAAGGACTTAAAAACAGCATACTACAGGGATACAGCCACATCAATGTTTATAGCTGCAAAATTCACAATAGCTAAACTGTGGAACCAACTCGGATGACCTTCAGTAGATTAATGGATAGGGAAACTTTGGTATATATACACAATAGAACATTAATCAGCATTAAAAGAAAATAAAATCATGGCATTTGCAGGTAAATGGATGAGTTGGAGAATATTATGCTAAGTGAAGCAAGCCAATCCCAAACCAAAGGCTGAATGTTTTCTTTGATATGAGGATGCTGACTCACAATGGCAATTGGGGGGGGGCAGCGGGGAGGAATGGAGAAACTTTAGGGCAAAGGGGAGGGAGGGGATGGGAGGGGACAAGAGGTAGGGTAATGATGTCTAACTCATTCCACCATCATTCCTAAGTATATGTATGAAGACATGATGGTGTGAAAATACTTTGTTTACAATCAGTGACTTGAAAAAATGTGTGCTATATGTGTAATATGAAATGAATTGCATTTTGCCATCGTGTGTAAAAAATTAGAATAAATTAATATTTAAAAATACAAGTAACAATAAATGTTGGTGAAGATGTGGGGAAAAAGGTACATTTATACATTGTTGGTGGGACTAAAAATTGGTGCAACTACTCTGGAAAGCAGTATGGCGTTTCCTCAGAAAACTAGGAATGAAGCCACCATGTAATCCAGCTATCCCACCCCTTGGTATATATCACAAAGATTTAGAAGTTATAGCAGCACAATTCCCAGTAGCTAAGCTATGGAGCCAAAGTAGGTGTACTTTAACAGATGAATGGATGAAGAAAATGTGGGATATATACACATTTTGGAGTATTAGCCATAAACAATGATATTATGGCATTTGTTGGTAAATGGATGAAACTGGACACTATCATGCTAAGAAATTAACCAGACCTCAAAAGACAAAGGTAGAATGTTTTCTCTGATATGCAGAAATTAATCCAAAATAACAGGGTATGAAATAATAGAAGGAATATACGGGGAATGAAGCAAAGAAAGGAGGAATGGGATAGGGAAAGATAGGAAAATTAGATCAGATTCATCCCTCTATGTACATATATGAATATACTATACCACACTGAATCTCACCATGTATATCCAAAAGACACTAATTAAAAAAAATCTAAGTAAATATTAATAAAATCAGGAAATGGGGAAGGAGGAGGGGAGGGAAAAGGAAATAATGGGGACTAAATTAGAACAAATTATATTCCATGCTTTTGTAATTAAATGAAAATAAATCCTATTTTATGTATAACTAAAAAGAACCAATAAAAATACAGGTCTGCTGACTTCAACTCTAAAGCACGTTTTATGGCTTATCACAGATCCCCATCCTCAAAATGTCATCTGTGCTGTGTTCTTTTCAGTTGTGTCCCATCTTTACCTAGAAAAGCCCATAGAAATTATCTCCTACATTAAGTCCTTTCAAAATGGATCAATCTAGCCTCATTTATTCCATTTATGCTAGGAAGTCAATACTTTTAGTTCTTTCTATTGTTTTATATCCCCTGTGTTTCAGTCACAGGTGAGCATGTACTCAAGCATACATGTTTGCACACACATGTGCATATACATTTAGGCTCATACAGAGCACCAGGCAGTTTTGAGAGTGATTCTCTGTGTGACATGATTGGAGGTTAAACTACACCAGCATTGCCCCCAAATGTGATCAAACCAGCCCTTTATCCAACTGATGGTTATTCCAGAATCTAAGACTCCTCAGGTGGTTTCAATGTATGACCAGGGCTGGGGACCACCTTTGGATCCTGTACAGAGATCAGTGCTTGTCAAAATCCTTGTGTATGCCAACAGGGGATCCTGTTAAAATGCTGATTCTGTTTCACTAGGTCACAGCTGAGCCTGGGATCCTGCGCTTCTAACATGCAGTCTTTTTTCTTCTGGTCCTGAAGCACATTTGGGGTAGCAAATGTTGGATGACCTGATCATATTGCTATTGGCCATCTGATGCTGCAGGCTCTCATCTGGCAGAATAAGGAGAAGTTGGGAGATCACTGTCTGCTTCTCATATTTATCAGTGATCTGACTTCCACAAGGTAGGCACAGTGAGAATTCACAACCATCTTTAGGCACATCTTTAGACACAGTAGGATATTTTTGCCAGGCTGATGGTTTGGGCATCTTAATTCCTGAATACTCAGTTTAAATTTGCACTGCTTTGACAAAATACCACAAAATGGATAATTTTAGAAACAACAGAAATTTATTCCTCATTATTCTGGAGGTTGGGAATCACAAGTCAAAGGCACAGGCAGGATTGGTGTCCAGTGAAGAATGTTTTCTGTCCAAGATGGCACTTCATTGCTTCATCCTCCTGAGAATCGCAATCATGTGTCCTTATATGATAGAGGGACAGAAGGGAGAGGAGTGCTCCTTTTAACTTTAAGTTTTTTTAAAGGATGGAATCTCATTCATGAGGGTGGGGTCCTCATGATTAATCACCTCCCAAAGGCTGTACCTCTTAATACTGTTGCAGTGGGGATTAATTTTTAACACAAATGTTGCCTGTGGTGATGATTTTGAGATTCTTTGTTTAGCTAGAATTCATTTTTCTACATAATAACACCTAAAATCTTCTGAAAGTTTTCCTTTGAAAATTTCTCTCCCCCAAAATTAACGTGTCCTACTAAATATGTTACACTGTCCTTTTATTGAAAGAAGCAATTCAGTAGTGATACTGGAAGGGATCCGGCAAACCATATCACCCACCACCCTGCATTTAAGGAGACTAGAAAAACTGCAGACTCATGCCTAGTGTTGAAGTTTAATTTTCAAAATGTTAAAAACATGACTCATACAAATATAGATTGAACATGTGTGGATGGTTTTATTCGTCTCATTAATTAATGAGGGAGCCAGCAAGATGGTAAGGCTAGTTCAAAGAATGGATATTTATATATTTATAGTCAGAGGAATGCTGAACTGAATTTGCTAATCGACACAAAACTGGTAAATGTTTTATGGGATCATAAAACTGGAACCCGGGGGCTGGGGTTGTGGCTCAGTGGTAGAGCGCTTGCCTCACATGTGTGAGGCACTGGGTTTGATCCTCAGCACCACATACAAATAAACAAAGTAAAGGTATTTGTCCATCTACAACTAAAAAATAGATATTTAAAAAATACCCCGGAACACGGGGTTTTCTTTTGCACTGGATAAAAGTATATAAATTAATATCTAACTTTACACAATCTGGGCTTCAATCAAATAGGAAATAGCAAAGCCAAATATAGGTGCATTCTCCTATAGTCATTCTTAGATGGGCCTAGTTAAAATGACATTGAAAGGACATTCAGATATTTTCTTGCTTTACTTTTTAGTTTTGGCTATTTTTTCTTAAAGCTAGGCAGAACCTGAACTAGTACCATGATTCCAGTGCATTTTTTTTAACTTCCCTATTCTTGACAGAGTAGTAATGACATCACTTTTGGCAGTTGATTTTAAACTTTTCTCAACCAAAACATATCATTATATCAGATGACAGTTAGATGTGACCACCCACTTGGGCTTGCCAAGGTTTTATGGGGGCTCTAATGATACCCTTTTTTTCCCCACTGGAGAAAGTATTAGGTAAATATGAGACCCTGATGCTATTATGGGGAGAAATATGTAAGTTATATATATTTGCTTTTCCCTTAATAAACTATTCTTAAACTTAGGTACTTAAACTAAAAATTAATTTCCTCACATCTTATATTACAGCTGACCTCAACATATTAGCATGACATGGTGTAGCTTCAGGAATTCTAATCTGCCAGATGCAAAGCTCTCACATGTTTTGCAAAAACCCATACTGTTTTGATTGAATTTGGTTGTTTCTTTGGAGATTGCCTTTCTTTGGGCTGTGGAATCTCAAAGTCCATGTGCGTGGCCTGACAGCAAGGAGTGCTGGAACATATGAGGTTTGAGAGACATTGAGTGATCCTTAATTTGCTGCCCAGCAATAATGGCCCTGTGGTCATGATGGATACCAGAGAAGCTTCTAGTTCATCACATAGCATCTCTCAAACCTGTATCTCAACTATCCAATGGGTATGAGGATGAATTTTTCAAGTCCTCTGGGTCACTTGTCTCAGTGTTTACCTTCTCCTGGGTGATGTTGCTCAGGGTTTTAGTGACTTCAGGATCATGATGAACACCCTTTGTCAGGACAGGTTCTGAAATGCAGGGGAACCCTCCTCTGGCATTGTCTGTACTCTGCTTCCCTGGCCACAGCTGATTGATGGGGGATGGGTATAGAAACCAAACTCCATTGGGGTTGGTGAGGCTTTTCTCAATTGGAAATTTGGATCTTGTAACAGAGAAAACCCTGGAGAGGTGTTGGCATCCAGTCCTCACTGATCACAGTTCATTTCTTTTTTTCTTTTTTCATTTCATGCTGTATTATCTTTACAAAGACCTTTCTAACATGTCACCTAAAGATATTTTTACCCATGGTTCTGTTTGCCACTAGTCTCTTGTCTCTTTTTTGGGCAATCGTAAGGTAGATACCTTTTCCTTTGTAAACAGAAATCTATGCTTTGTTGCCTTTGCCAATAACAAAAATGTTGGAGAGCTGGGTGGCAAAGTTATTGCCACTGGCATCTGTCACACAAACCACATCAAAAGAATCATGATGTATGGTCTTTTATCTCTCTCTTGATCACATCAGTTCTTCCCAGGTGAAGAGCTGAAGTATCCTCCAAAATCTCACATATTAAAGGCTTAGTCACCAGCCTGTGGCTCTCTTTGGAGGTGGTGGAACCTTTAGGAGATGGGGCATAGTAGAAAGAATTTAGGTCTAAAGGTGATGTTGGGACCCCAACCCCTTTCTGTCTTTGTTTTCCAATTACCATGAGGTGAGAAGCTTTAATTCACCACGAGCTTCTTGCCATGTTGTTCTGGCTTGCCACAGGCCCAAAGACAATGGATCCAACCAATCATGGATTGAAACCTCTGAAACTATGAGCCAAAATAAATCTTTACTCCTTTAAATTGATTTTCTCAGATATTTTGTCATAGCAGTGCAAAGCTGACTAACACATCTAGTAATATACTATAGAAATGATTCCCCAAATTAGAGTCTTTGACCATAATTGTTTAGGGAGAAATTCAATAAATGCCTTCTCTTGAGGGTCCTGGAGTTCCCAGTGTTTATCTGTTCTGGTCAGCTAATAAGTCCTTTGATTATCTAAAATATGTTCAGCATTTTTCCTGCATTTTCCTAAATTTCTCTCTACGTTTGGTTGTCATTGTTGTTAATCTTGTCAAAGTTGGTTTCAGTTGCTTAAAAGTGAGAACACTTTAACTAATAGACTACCCCAAAGTAATGAAGTACATAGAGGCAGGGCTGACTTGAGTGAAGGAAACTTTGGTTCTAGCCTTAGCTCCAACACTCATTTGAAATGACTGAGAATAAGCCATGTAAATTCTCTGACCCTTGATTTCTTCTACCTTAAATAAAAGAAGGTGGTTTAGAAGAACTTTAAATGAAGGTAGTTTTAGCAAGTGGCTCCAAAATTCTTTTGACATCCTTCCATCAAGAGGTGGTAGTCTATGTTTTGTCATCTTGAACCTGGGTAGGCTTGTGACTTTTTCAACTGACAGAGGATGGCAGAGTGACATATTGTGTAACTCCTGAGCCTGAGTCCTTAAAAGCAATGCAGTTTCTACCTTGATTGTGAGAAAACTATGTAAGAAATTTGGCTCTACTATGGTGGCCTCATTATGATGAAGCCCAAGCCACATCTAGGAACCACATATATGTATTATACTTCAGTCTCAGCTGAACACCTTGCCAACAGCCATTCTTCTCTATCCAAGTTATTTCATCCAGAATTGTCGAAGGTCTGACTCTAAATGGCACTAGGGCCTCAAGGGTGAATCATTCACTGTCCATGGTCTTGCGGAGCTTCTAGAATGTATGGGAAGTGGAGAACCACCATGAGTAGAACCAGATGTAACCATGGGAAGTCTACAAAAGAGTGACAAGAATGCATGGGTAGCAAGCTTTTGAAAGTGTTTTAGGAATGGCTAAATTTGGTGAGCATGCTTCATAAGGTTCTGGGTCTCCTGAGGGGACATCCTACTGAAGGAGATAAACAGTAAATGACTAAACAAGGGAATACATTGGCAATAGGGAGGATGGGGTGGAGCAAGTGAGGTTGAAGGGGAGGCTTATTATGAGGTCAAGGTAAAGTCCAGGTAAGAGGAGGAGGACAGAGTGAGTGACCATGGAAGGAAGGCTGGTATGAGAGTTAAGCCACTGTAAGTACTGGATTGGGCTTGGCAAATGTTTAAAGTGGCTAGTCTTAGATGGCTGCCCCACATCATTTCTAAGCTCTTCCATTCTCTTGGTTGGAAACCACTTTGCCCTTTAAAGATCTGTTCTTTTACTCTCCTTCTTATAACCTGTGTATCAGGACTTGCATTTGGGAAAGATTCTGACAGTCATTCATATGCAGGTGTAGGTAACCAATGATATGATTAAATGTGATGTTTTCCTGGGACTCCAGTAGCCTATCATGTTAAACTAAAAAGTGAAACCTTAAGGATCAGAATAGGAGGAATTGATAAGAGACAGGGTCGTCTATGAATCAAGTCAGCCTGAGTCAAAAGGAAGCAGATGCAGCAGGGCTTCATGAAAGACCATTCAAGATCCTTTCCTCTTTCTCCTCTGCTTTATCTTTTCTTCCCTCGTGACTTAATTATTCTTCCCCACTTAGGTTGATTGGCTTTTTTGCTTCTCTGAGTACATGGGCCCAACATAGCAGCACCCATGGATGCCCTTGGCCACCAAGTCTGCATCACCGGCTGTTAACTATTGATTCACTTGAATCCCACTTTCAAATTTTAGATAAGAGATGATGTCTTGGCTTACATCCAAGAGTTCCCCAGCACACTGAGCTATGGGGCAGGCTCATAGACTCTAGGTCAGTCACAAGTTTGCCTGGAAGATTCTCTGAGTCCTGCATGAGTGGACAGTGGCCATCTCTGTTGCACTAGAGGCAGCTTTTGGTGGGAGGATACCCCAGGATGCAGATTCCATCTGATATCTGATTACTCATAAGGCTGAATTTGTCCTCAGTAATGACTCTGGAGACTGTTGGCAGCTATTGCTAGGAATGTCTTCTCCCTAGCTCACTGTTCTGAAAAGAGATGAAAAAGATCAGTGACAGCTGGTGGGTTGTTATTAAGTCACCGGTAACTGTAGTTGTCTATTCATTAGCCCCCAGGAAAGCCCTCCTTTACTTTGTTTCCCATGATGGAGTGATGGGCATTTAAGCCTAGACATGGTGGCACTTTCACTGAGATCATATTTGCCCTGTTTTCCCGGAAGTTGAGGTGGATGCACCCCCTGTTCATTCTGTTGCTACAAGAAAGAAAAGTGTACTTCTGAGAAAATCCTGCCCACTCAAACCTTGGTGGGAATGGGGGAGGACAGGCAGGGTACTAGCCTTCATTGAGTTCCTGTAGTGTGCCAGGCACTGTGCCAGAGCAGTCTTGCCACCCTCCTCCATTGATCTCCTCGCAAAGACAAGATGCTTAGCAAATAGAAGTCCCATTCAGGTGGGTTTGTAACCGCACAGCTTCTTCTTTTAGATGTCACCTTTTTTTCTGTACATGAGAATCATTGTGACTCTCCTTGTTTCTTAGAACATGAAGTGAAGTCACAGGGTTATTTAAAGTAACACAGTACAACTGTATTAGAAAAGAACCCATCCCTAGAATCCTTTCATACTTCTAAGCAGGGATGGTGTATATGTACAGGGGATTTGCTATGATGGTGGAATGTATATTCATTGATAGTCTTTTGGGGGGAGGATAGAGGCCCACAAGAAGAGGAATCTCCAATGGAAGGCATAAACTTTCCTTTGTTTTAACGTACATTTTCTTCCATTAAAGCTTTAATGCTTGGGAATCTTCCCCCTTAGAATGAAAGAATTTCTTTTATTGGCTACAAACAGCAAATTGCATAGTAGCTTGTACCTTCCTGGGTTGACTAAACATTGTTTAGTGGCTGTGATGGAATTAATAGCTACTTTAGAACCTTTCAAGGCTAATTCCTTGTTTCCTACACTGAGGAGCCTGTCAGGAGAAAGGTGAGCAGGAAGTACTGATGTTGATATTTAACTTGAAAGTTGTAAATGACTGGAAATTTCTGTATCCGTGCTAATAGATTGCTAAGATCCAGTGAATGCATCAATAACACGATGTACCTTATTTGTTTTTCACAATGATCCCAAATGTAAGCAGTGTCATTCTAGCTTTAGAAACAAGGGGACTCCAGGCTCAAAAGTTAAGTAACTTGCTCTTGAGAGCACAAGAGGGCAGGGCTCAAGCAACATGGATTGAAATTCTAGTTTATCACTTGTTAGGTGTGGGATCTTAGCTTCAGTTTTCTCATGTGTAAAATGGTCATGATCAAAGTGATCTATTTCACAGGGTTTAGAAGAGGTTGAAATAAGATCTGGTTTTCTTGGTTACTGTAACCTGCTCTGACTACTGAACTCTATGTAGCACATAAGTGGTAGGCCTTGGACTTGAACCCAGGCCTGTTGGACTCACACTGCCTTCCATGGGGAGATTTTTATTCCAAAATGTAGACTGGGGTCAAGAAAAAAGTCTGATTCAAGAGTCATCTCTTCAGTGTCACTGATAGGTGATAGTTCAACTTGCCCATACATGCACACATACGTATTTATTTCAGAATTGTGTATGTGTATATATTGAAGGAGGATTCTGTTAGAATAAAGAAAGAGAGCTTATACCATGATGTGGAATGTATGTTTATTGGCATGAGTTCTGCTAGGCAATCCTTTTTTGTTACTTGTTTTTCTTCATTAATCAGCTCCATTGAGATATAATTTACATTGAATAAAATATACCCATTTTATGTGTGATGAGTTTTGGCATGTGTGAAATCACCATGATAATCAAGTGACAAAACAATCTTATCATACCAGAAAGTTCTCTCATGCCTCTTCACAGTCAATCCCCACCCCCTCCAGGCCCCAAGTAGCCACTAATCATCTATCATTATGGATTCCATCTGCTTGAATTTCATATGAACAAACTCATATATTCTGTACTCTTGTGTCTGGTTTCTTTTACTTAACATGTCTAAGATGCATCCATGTTGTTTGGTAGGTGAGTAGTTTCTCCCTTTTGATTTCTGTGGAACTTTTCATGGTGTGGATACACATCTATTTATCCATTCACCTAACCAGAAGTCATTCAGTGAAGTGTTAGAGCCAGAGAGTATGATCTTAGACCTGGGCATCTGGGACTCATCCTTGGGCCCTGTGCTGTATGTGAGATTTCTCTAGCTCTTCTTAGTACAATTGAGGTCAAGAGGACATGGGTGCTCAGAACCAGAGGATCTCCTGCCCAAATGGCTCTGATTCAGGGCTTGCACAGGTCATCCCCCTGCAACAGTTATCTTAAGGGTTAAAATCTGATATATCACCAATCCTAGGAGGGCAGGGTGTGTGACAGGTTAGGGGCATAAGGAGAGTGCACAGATCTTAGATATGTAGGCTGGGGGCCCATGCTTATGCCTGAAAGGCTTCTCAAGGGAAAAGTCTGGGATGTTGTGCAGGCTGGGGGACTTTATTTGTATTCATCGCTTAGCCCAAAGTGTTAAGGGCAGACATGTACCATAGGAGTAGGAGCATAAGACGGCAAGAAACTTCTATGAAAAAATAAAATTATAGAAAGAAATCCAATTTTGGAGGTACCAAAAGAGAGGATTTTAGGGTTGAAAGTGATTTGGCTTTTCATGTTCTCTCATTCTTTAATTTCACAGATGAGAAAACTAAGACCCAGAGAGGTTAAGTGACTTCTCTAAGCCACACAGCTAGTTAGTGGCAGAACTAAGATAAGAAGTGAGATTGTCTAATCCCCAGGCCAGGGTTTTTTTTTTACAATATACACAACAGCAGTGGTTTTCAAATGATTTTTGCTTACATATCCTATAAAATATTGTGTTAAACTGTGAATGAATCTCCTTAACATATTTTGAAGTTGACTTCTAAAATATTTTTAATTATAAAGTTGAACAGTTCAAAGGATTTAATTTCCAGCATATTACGAATATTGTCCTTTAAAAAAACTGTTATGCAATTCTTGGAAGTAGAATCTAAATAGCCATTTATTATCTACCAACATCCATTAAAAAAAAAACACAAACAAGTTTTCCTTAGTAGATGCAAATTTTATCACTCCTTTATCTCTTTGAACTTGAATTTTCGATTTTCTCCAATAAATTGTTCTAGCTCACTTTATACTTGAAAGGTTTTTATTCATCATTCTGTTAGATGTAGGTATATGCATAACATTATATCTACACATACCTACATACATACATCTCTACATACACATGTGTGCACATATGTACATGCATATAAATTGAAATTATGTTGTCATTTTCTGTGGCATTTCAATAATTAAACATTGGTTTAATGCTTACTATATATCAGATATTGTTCCAGATGCTGTTCTAGTAAACCAAGCACAAAAATCCCTGCCCACGTAGAGTGTTACTTTATCTTGGAGAGTGCATTCCATGTACAAGATAAATAAGTAAAATATACATGATTTTAGATATTGAAAATTACTAATAAGGGGCTGGGGTTGTGGCTCAATGGTAGAGTGCTTGCCTAGCATGCATGAGGCCCTGGGTTTGATCCTCAGTGCCACATAAAGATAAATAAATAACGGTATTGTGTCCATCTACAACAACAAATTTATTTTAAAAAAGGAAAGTACTAATGGCCAGGTGTGGTGGCACGTGCCTGTAATCCCAGTGGCTCAGGAGGCTGAGGCAGGAGGATCATGAGTTCAAAGCCAGCCTCAGGAAAAGCGAGGCCCTAAGCAACTCAGTGAGACCCTGTCTCTAAATAATATACAAAATAGGGCTGGGGATGTGGCTCAGTGGTTGAGTGCCCCTGAGTTCAATCCTGGTACCAAAAAAAAAAAAAAAAGTTCTAATAATACAATGCAGGGAAGGTTGACAGGTGATGTTGACATTTTGGTGGAAAGGACTCCTGAAAAGGTGACTTTTGCATGTCTGATAGAGGGAACAGCCCATACAAGCACTCTAAGGCTGGAGTGTACCCATCTAGTTTGGAGAAAGGTAAGAAGGCCAGTGTGGCTGGAGTCCCAGTGAGTCTGTGAGCCCAAGAGATAAGCTCAGTGGTCATGGGTAGGCAGGTTATAAAATATCACTGTAGGATATTTTCAGTATTTTTAGCTTTTATTCAAGTAATTATGGAAGGTTTTGAGGCAAACAGATTCTTTCCTCTGACCTAATATTTAACAAAATCTTTTTGGCTTCTGCTATGAAAATAGACTGCAGCAGAGTATAGGCCAGAGCACAGAGCTTTTAGTAGCATGATGATGAATTTTACCTGTCAGTTTGGCTGGGCTAAGGGATGCCCAGATAGCTGGCCAAACATTTCTGGGTGTGGCTGTGAGGGGGTTTCTGGAAGAAATTGGCATCTGAATCAGTAAATCAAGTAAACAGGATCCACCCTCACCAAAGTGGGCATCATCCAATCCCCTGAGAGCCTGGAGAGAACAAAAAGGAGAAAGAAGAATGTATTTGCTCTCCTCTTGGGCTGGTGTTGAGAGCCACAGCCGAAGGGGCCCCAGCAAACTTCCAGCTGCCAGCTGATGATTGGCTCACAGCGGCCCCAGCAAACTTCCAGCTGCCAACTGATTGGCTCCTCTGCAGTGATGCTCATTGGGCTGTTTCCCCGCCCTTTCAGACCACCGAGCTGCTCATTGGGGGACTTTTTTTGGCTCCACCCACACGACCCAGCCAATCGGCCTCAAGAGCGGGAGGAGTGGGGATTGAGAGGCTTGTGGGAAGCCTGTGGTGGCAGTTGGGCTCTGAGGGAATTCCTGAAGAGCTCGTGTGGTGCATGTGTGCAGTCTAAAAATAAAGTTCGTTTCTGCTTGATAAGTGGCTCCTGAATTGTGCCCAGCCAGACTGCGGCAGGCTGGGACATTTATCTTCTGCTGTGGACATTGGCGCTCTAGGTTCATGGGCCTTTGCACCTAGACCAGCATTTATACCACCAGTTCCTGCTTCTCAGGCCTTTGAACTTTCAACTCTGACTCTATTACACCATCAGCTTTCCTGAGTCACCAGCTGACAGATGCCAGATTGTGGGGTGTCTCTACCTCCATAATTGTCTCGACCCCCCATATAATTGCCAATTCATATTTAAAGTGTGTGTGTGTGTGTAGTCTTTTTTTTTTTTTTTTTTTTGTACTGGGGATTGAACTTGAGTGCACTTAACCACAGAGCTACATCCCTAGCCTTTTTTTATTTTATATTTTGAGACAGGGTCTCACTAAGTTACTTAGTTCCTTAGTAAGTTGCTCAGATTGGCTTTGAACTTGTGATCCTCCTGCCTCTGCTTCCTGAGTTTCTGGGATCACAGGCATGTGCTACTGTGCACAGCTAGATTTTATACACACACACACACGAGTTTAATCTCATATTAATCCTGTTTCTTTGAAGAATCCTCTCTAAATCAAGTGGAGGGGGGCTGCTAGAGATCTTTACTTGCTCTTCATATCTAAGCTCCCTTTTGCTATCCTGCCCTGTGTCCTGGCAGGCCAATCTGCATGTGCTTCATCAGTGGGCTGCTTCCCCTGTTTCCAGAAGGTTCAGCCAGTGGGGAATAGTAGGAGATGGGAGTTGGGAGGAGAATGAGGTCATGGCATTTATTCCTCTGGCTGTATCCCTGCCAAGTGATTGTAAGTTGGCGGTGTCCCTCTACTTAAGGCTACAGTTCCTGGCAGGTAGTCCTCCCACTTGTTGCTACTCTTTTAGGCTTCTGGGAACTACTCTTTCCTGTTGTTCCTTTAGGGTTAGAGGTAGACATTCTTCACCATCCCTTGGTGGTTTCCATGACACTGGCCATAACTTTGTGAACATTGTTCCTTACTTAAACTCTCTTCAGTTATCCCTCTGGTATGGCATTTATTTCCTATTGTGTAAAAAAAAAAAATCACTAAGATTAATGGCCTGAAACAACCACAATCATTTATTTACTCACGATTTTGCAATTAGGCAAAGCTTGGTGGGGATGTCTTGCTTTTGCCCCATGAGACATTAGCTAGAGTAGCTGGAGTGAAGAATCCACTTCCAAGATGGCTTACTCACATGACTGGCAAGTTGGTGCTGGCTGTCATCTGGGAGCTTATCTGGGGCTGTTGGCTGGGGGCTTTGATTCTCCTCCAAGTGGGCTGTTAGGACTTCCACACAGCATGGAGGCTGAGTTCCAAAAGGAAGGAAGCTGAAGCTGCCAGTCCCTTTAAAGCTCATTCTGGAACCAGCACTTCATTTCTTCTATGTGCAATTGGCTAAAGCAGTCAGAGAAAAAGCCCCCAATTAAGGGGACAGAGTGAGTTCATTGTCATCTTTATTGCACCACACTGGATGAGAAAGGAGGTTGCTGCCATGGTCCAGGTGAGAGGAGAGATGATGACGACGTGAATCAGGGTGATGGCAATGGAGATAGTGAGAAATGCCTGGATCCTGATACTATTGTGGAGTGAAGTGACAGCGTAAGACAGAAGTTGTGTTAATCTGCATCTTCAGAGAAGCACATTCCCATGTGGATTTAAATATGTAACATCTTATTATGTCTTCGATGAGAAGGAAATAAGGATGGAGCCAGGGAAAGCTGGGAAAGCCATCAGACTATGATGGAAGTCTAACTCTTGATGATAAAGGACAGGGAAAGAAGGTTGACTGGAAGAGTCCAAGACCACTATGCAGTCTAAGGAAGGTTAAACAAAGCCTTTGGAGAATTCTTGATCCAAAGTTGGCCAACAAAAGTGTCCTTTGCTCCCACAAATGGGTCTGTCTAGTATCTTTACCATACTCAGTTACTGGCAGGGAGCAGCCCATGGAAGAGGTGGCCTCAAAGTGAATATAATGGTGGATTTGCATCTGGGACACTTGGTCAATTACATCCTCTGTGTAAGAGCTCTGTAAGGCACATTCACAGAGCTGCCTCAGGGGTGAAGGACAACTTTAAGGTGTTTGATCTGAGCAGCAAAAAGGATGAAAGTACCTTAACTGAGCTGAGGAAGCCTGTAGGAAGAGTAGACTTGAGGAGGAACAGCAGAAGGATGTTTCTGGACATGTTAAGTTTGAGATGTCTCCTAGACATCTCAGGACAAATGTCAAACTGGCAAATGGATAGACATGCCTAGATGTCAGGAGAAATGTCCATGCTGTGTATAATAAATTAGGGATATTAAAAAAAACCTCTTCTTAATGAAGTCATCATTACTATATTACTGACACCTAATTCATCCAAACAACAAAAAGATATATTAAATTTTGATAAATAATCCTTAAACATAAAAGTAAAATTCTATTGGAAATACATCTATTCATAGGCTATATTTATGGATGAATATTACTTATTGATAGGAGAATTTATCATAAATTATGCTTCTGTTTTTCATACTTAAAGATTTAAGTGCTAAGAAATCTTATTCATGTAAATATGTGGATTAGAGTGGAGTTTTATTAAAGTAATGTCATTTGGGTCTTTAAACTCCTTCTGCATCATATGTCAAAGATCCTGTAGTAAGCTATTATCAAAAATTATTTTAATGATCAACTGATAATCCTGGCAGGTCTTTCTGCAGTTTGATGAAAGTAAAGAACTGAACACCACCTAACTTACAAAAAAATCTGTTACTTATTGATTAAAATTATTTGCTTTGTTAACACTAGACTCAGATTTGAAATTGTCCCTCTGCTTGATGCTTATGACATTTCTACTGCCTGGGGCAGTGCACCCGTGGAAGATTCTGGAAGGGTGAGAGAGAGAGGTAGAATTTTTCAGTAAAGTGGAGGAGGACAATTGTGAGAAGGGAGATAGAAAAGGTGGGTTTGCTTTTCCATCACAGAGTGTCCTTAGGCAGATTTCAGGAAAGAGATTCTGAAAATTGAATCCCTTAAAACCTTATTGCTTACAAGACAGTCTCATATTTTAGAGTAGTTAGAATGGTTCTTGGACAAGGTACTGGGGTCTATAAGGCAATGAGATTAGTCTTCCAAGGCACATGGGTAACAGGGTCACTTTGAGGAGCTGAGCTAAGAGGCCATGAGTTGGTGAAGGGTAAGATCTGTCCCAGTGTGGAAGAAAGTGGTTCTGCTTTCCCAGTATCTGGCTTAGGCTTGAGCCAGAGTCAGATAGGGGTAGGAGTGTTGGAAAAAGTAAACCATGCTGGTGCTAAGGGGGTGGCCCAATGGATGCAAAAGGTGCAGGTCTTTTTAAGAACCTGATCACTAAGTGTCTTAGTCAATTTTCTATTGCTACAACAGAATACCACAGAGTGGGTAATTTATAAAATACAGAGGTTTATTAAGCTAAAGGTTCTGGAGGCTGGGAAGTCCAACAACATGGCATTGAAATCTGTTCAGCACCTGTTGAAGGCCTTCCTCCCAGGCCATGATGTGGTGGATGCATCACATGGTCAAACAGCAAGTATGCCAAAGAGAACTTGCTGTTATAGCAAAGCCACTGTTTTGATAATCCATTCATGGGGGCTGATTCCTGATGACCCAATCCCCTCTCAAAGGTCCCAACTCCAAATACCATTGACATGTGGTTTGGGGGATTAAGTTTCTAACACATGGATTCTGGAGAACAAACATTCAAACCATAGTAATGAATTAAATTACTTTGAGTAAGTTTTAAAATTAAGACTGGGAGTGTGGATTGGGGATGAATTTAGTTTTGATATAGCCCTGAGGTATTGTGTGAGAAGAAAGGATAGTTAGGATGGGAGGGAGAGAAATAACATAATCTCAAGATCTCTGGCTCCTTAGAAGATCCCTTCCCTTTCCCTTGGGTGCCATAAAGTCTCCACCCAGTGAACATAGCTGAAAAGCCTGCTATGGGGTCTCCTGAGCCCATTCCCCCCCCCCCCTTTTATGGTGTCATGGAGAGATCATTATATCCAAGTCAGAAGACCAAGGTTACAACAGTATCTATCCCCACTGGTTTGTTTCCTTTGGAAAACTCCATTCTGAGCCTTAGTTTCCTTACCTTTAAAAGAGAAGAGTTTTACTTCTGCTGCTTTTTAATGCTTTAAAAAATCAAAGTTGAATATCTGAATGTGCTTTCACAATCATGATCCATTGTATAACTAAAGGCCTGGGCAATTCAATTCAGTATCATTGAGTACCCTCCATGCACCACACACCATAGGGCTGGAGACATTAGACATGGAGGGCTGTATGGGGAGGATAGAGGGTGAGGACTGAGATGCTGGAGGTGCCAATAAAAAGGAAAAGGGAGCCTGAGAACACAGAGAAGGCTGGCAGAGGGAGACTCGATGGGGCCTGGTGACGCTTGCATGGGATGTGAGTGCCCTGGTGGGTTCAAGGCTCCCTTTCCAGTATGCTTACCCTCTGCTCACTTTCCTTCCCAAGTCTGGAGGATGCTGCAGTCCTCTTTCATTCTGCCTATGGGGAAAATATCAGGCCGTGTGCAGCATGCTAGGGAGAGCTGGATTTTATTGCTCGCTTGCTGCACCACTGGTTTTATCCCAGCTTGGAAAATGTCCTTTGAACAGCAAATGACATTAAGATGAGACTGTCCCTTTCTTGGTCTCCTTTCACTCATCGTTACTATCTCATTACTGCATCTGTGGGTATGTGCCAGAGGTAAGCACCATGGCATATGCCATGGGGACTGTAAAAGTGACAACATGAACCCCACTCTTCAAGGCATATGGAAGAGTACCTCCAATCCCTCATTGATTCTTTTTTTTTTTTTTAAATATTTTTAGTTGTAGATGGACACAGAACCTTTCTTTATTTTGATGTGGTGCTGAGGATTGAACCCAGGGCCTCACATGTGCTAGGCTATTGCTCTTCCACTGACCTACAGCCCCAGCCCCCCCTCATTGATTCTTCTTCCAGAAGAATTAGAAATCCCAGCCATGACAAGGGAAGGACACCACTAGTTGTGGACTCTGTTGCTTTGTGCCAGGTAGCATTCTAGATGCCATACATAGATTTTTAAATTTAATCCTCTCAATGACTATAGTTGGTAAATATTATTTCATTTTATAATGAGGCAATTATAGCTCAGAATACCAGTTAACTTCTGTGAAGTTATACAAATAGAGATTGGAAAATGGATCTGTTTGGCTGGCATCTGACCCCACTCTGGTCTTTACTATTTATATTCATTGACCAAGGGATTTTTGAAATCCTCCTTCATCCCTCTCTTGATGTTCAGAGGGCCTCACTTATAATTATACTCGGAGGGAGGTGAGAGTTATGAAAGTAACATCCTGAGCAGTTTTTCCACAGGTTCTGGTAAGCTGTTGCTTTTGAGAGGAGCCATGCACATGCGCCTCTACTGTGAAAAGTGGTGATTTCCTCAGACTGGTGGAAGTTGTGAACATGATGAAAGCAGTGAACTTTTTTGGGGTGACTTCTTTTTTCAGGCTTCTTAGGTCCAGGCTGATAATCTGAATAGATTCTCAGTGGCATAAGGAAAGCTCCACCTGGTTCAGGAGCAAACCTAGTGTTCTTGTTTTCTGTGGAAATCCCTGGAAGCCTTGTTGTTGCCACAGCTGCGATTTCTACCTCGGGATCTTAATGACTGAAGATAAGAAATGGGCTGAATGCACACAGCATTCTTGCTGAATGGAAGGCAGCAAGCATCCAGGTTCTAGGTCTGCTCAGTTTTATTCATGGTATGGCTGCTTTCAGTTTCCAGTGATTAGCCCTCTTGAGAAAAGTGGCAGATTGGCTACTGTGTGGCAGCCTGAAGTGTCTCCTAGGACAGCTTGGGAGGCCTGGTTGCTAGGAGTCCTGAGGTAGTGGCTGCCATGAGAACCACAGGCAGCTTCAGCTGTGCTACACTCAGCACTTCAGGGCTTCAGAGAGCTCTGGTCTGAGCATCTGATACCCTAGGAAGGTATGTTTCTTGCTGAGGGAGATGCGGATAATCCCCTGGCTCTCAGCTTCCTAGGGACTAGCAGAGACTTTTAATGCTGCACATCCCTTGGGTTCCTCCCTGAGGAGAGCTCCAGGAAGCTCTCCTGGCAGACTGGGTAGGAGGCTTCCCACAGGGAGTCCATAACATCACAGCCACACTTTTATCCTTGCACGAATCTCATTAAGTTGAAATTATCTACCTATGAGGTTAAGGACAGATCATTAAAGGAAGATGGGGGAGATGGTATCCTCAGAATCTAGCATACTGCTTGGTGCACAAGAGATGCTTAATCAATGGTGAAATGTTTGTTGAGCCGAGAGGGCTGCCCTTGGGGACTCAGGTTCTTTCCATGTTCCTATCTGTTTTTGTATCCTTATAGGCAAGAAGCAAGATGGCCAATCTGTTTCTACACTTCATATCCATATTATAGACAGTATAAAGGAGAAATGGAAAAAGAGGAAATAAGTCTTTTGCCATGTAAGCCAGGCTTTCCCAGAAATTCTTGGAAGATCAAGAGAGTTTGGGAAGTTGTATGTTTCCACCTATGTTATTTTAAGCCAGTGCAGGAGCATATTAGTTTCCCAGGGCTGTCATAACAAAGTGCCACAGACTAGTTGCTTAAATAGCAAAAATTTATTATCTCATGGTTCTGGATGCTGGAAGTTTTAAATCAAGGTATTTCAGGGCCCCTTCCTTCTGAGGGCTGTGTGAGAGAAATCCATCCTGAGCCTTTCTCCTAATTCCTGGTGGTTTGTGGCAATCTTTTGCATTATGTTGCCTATACGTGCATTAATCTGATCTTTGTCTTCATATTCACATGGCATTTTCCATCAATATATATCTTTGTGTCTAGATATTCTTTTTATAAGGATATAATCATATTGAATTAGGGCCCATCCTAATGACTTCATTTTAACTTAGTCATGTGCAAATGACCATATTTGCAAATAAAGTTATATTCACAGATATTGAGGGTTAGGATTTCAATATCTTCTTAGAAGACACAATTCAACCTATAATAGGCAGTCATAAAATATGGCCTAAACACTCCTTCCATCAAGTAGTCATGTCTGTGCCCCTTTCCCTCAATCTAATTGTGATTGTGTAAACTCATATAGTATGGTGGAAGTGACTTCCAAGGTGGGTCATTGGAGACTTGGCAGCTCTGTATGGTTCTCTTGGGATACTCTGGAATAAACCAGTTTCCATTTTAGAAGTCTGGCCATCCTGAGATTGCCATCCTGGAGAGGCTACATGTAGGTGCTCCAGTCAATAGCTCCAGCCATACTCCTGGCTAGTAGCTGATGTCAATGCCAGCCTGTGTGTGTGCCATATTGGAAGTTCAGTGTAGTTGAACCTTCAGATGACTGCAGAGACCCCAACCATGTACAAAATCATGAACAAAGGAAAATGGCTGTTCTTAAACCACTAACTTTGTAAGTTGTTGCATGGCAATAGAAAAACTAGAATAATCAATGAGAAGGAAAAATGAATATTGGTCAGCCAATAAGAACAGGGGTGGGGTCTGAGACTTAGGGTGAATTGCCATCAGGAGGATGGCTCCCATAGAGACTCTCATCAGAGGTTTTGTGTTTCTAGGTATCCACTGGGGATAGGGCTTCCTCCTTTATATTGAGACACTTGATTGAAATGAGTTCCAAAATGGTGGTGTTTTAGTCAGATTTTTCACTGCTATGATTGAAGGACCCAACCAGAAAAGCTATAAAGGAGGAAAGGCTTATTTGGGGGCTCATAGTTTCAGAGGTCTCAATCCACAGAGAGCAGGCTCCATTCGTTGGGGCTCGAGGTGAGGCAGGACATCATGGTGGAAGAGTGAGGCAGAGGGAAGCAGCTCACATGGTGATCAGACAGCAGAGAGACTCCACTCACCAGATACAAAATATATACTCCAGAGCCAAGCCCCAATGCCCACTTCCTCCAGCCACACCCTATCACTTTAGTTACCCTCAGTTAATCTCTATTGGCATTAAATCACTGATTGGGTTAAGACTCTCATAACCCAATCATTTCTCCTCTGAACCTTCTAGCATTGTCTCACGTGTGAGCTTTTGGGGGACACCCCACATCTAAAGAATAACATGTGGTCTCATATGAATGTTCAAATAATTATTCACAGGAGAGATTAAGCAGGGATTATTACTGTTACCTTTTGGAGTGGTCTCTGGCCTGGTGTATCATCAACAGGCTGTTTTGCCTGCACTGGGGGAGAGTTGTCATTGGAATACACAGTTGTAGTTTGTTCAACTTCTCTGTTACTAGGGAGGAAATACTCTCCGTGCTATGGTTTCAATTTGTCACCCCAAAATTCATGTGTTGGAAATATAATCTCCAAAGTAATATGTTAATTGTATTTGGAGGTGGAGCTTTTGGGAGGCAATTAGGATTAGATGAGGGTGGGGCCCTCATGACAGAATTAGTGGCTTTATAACAAGAGGAAAAGATATCTGAGCTACCATGTTTGCTCTGACTTTCATGCCACCATATTATGACACAAGAAAGTTGTCACCAGATGCTGAGCAGATGTTGGCACCATGCTCTTAGTCTTTCTAGCTTACAGAACTGTGAGCTAATATACTTTTATCTCTTCTGAATTACTTGGTTTCAGGTGTTTTGTTACAGCAACAGAAACTAAGACACCCCCTCTCATTTTATAGGCAAAGGTCCTAGGAATAAGGTCTTCTGACAGATGCTGAATTCTATGTTGTAATTTTCAGTTTCCCAGTTTATTCTGGGCTCTCCAAATCCATTCTCTGCCTCTCACATTGATGAATTAAATAGGGACCTGTTCAGTGATAGTATTTTCCAAATGTACTGAAGGTCATTCTGTGCTAAATTGCTCACTTGTGGTGTCTGTGCATATCTGGTATCTAAATCCCACCGCATTTCTGTTCATCCATCTCTGTTCCTCTGTGTGCTTTGTTAGGTCTCAGAATTTGTCTTTTATTTTTTAGCCCTTTTTCATACTGTATCAAAGCTAGATATTTGCTTTGCCTAACATTTATTTCATTTTCGTTGACTTCTTCATATTCACCTTCATGCTTTGATCAATCTCCTGAACTGTAGTTTCCAAGAACTTCTTTCCTTTCTATAGATTCCTCCTAAAGTTTTATCTGTTTCATCAAGCCCTTTGTTCAGCCACACTGCTTCTCTCTAGTTTTTGTTTGCCCTGTGTTGAAACTATAGATTATAAATGAAAGGGATGCTACATGGAGCCAGATTCAGAGTAGTCAAGGCATAAGATTTGTAGTCAGAGAAGTCTGAGTTCAAATTCTGGATCTGCTCCACATTAGCTATGGCATTAAGCAAATGGTTTAACTTTTTAAACCTCAGTTTCCTCATCTGTAAAATGGGTATTCTTCTAGAACTGTGTTATTTTCCCTCAAGAGGTAGGAACTATATCCTTTCCCTTTGAATTTGGACAGGTTTTTTACTTTCTTGTAATCAGTTGAAAGCAGGAGAAATGATGCTGTATGACCTTAGAAGCTAGATAAGAAAAGGTGCAGCGTGGAGTTCTGAGCTGCTGCATAAGTTATCTGGCTGCCCAAAGTTCTCCATGCAATGAGAAAGTCCTAGCCAGCTCTTGTAAGAAACAACATGGAGAAATGCAGAAAGTCCAGTCAGTCCTCATTATTCACAGATTCTGTATTTTTAAATTTGCGTACTCAATACAATTTCTTTGTAACCCCGAATCAATACTTACAGCATGTTCAGAGTCATTTGTGAACATGTACAGAGTGGCAAATAACTTGAGTCACTCAATGTACACGTTCCCAGCTGAGCTCAAACAAGGCAAACAAGGTGACACTCTGCCTTCTCATTTCAGCTTTTATACAGTAAACAAGTGATCTCTTGCAGTCTATTTAGTGTTACATTTTCCCCACTTTTGTGTAAAGTCGCTTAGTTCAGGAACACTGTGATGTGCCTCACAGAGAAGAGATGTGTGTCAGATAAAGTATGTTTTGGCATAAGTTGTGGTGCTGTTGACTGAGTTCAATGTTAATGAATCAACAACATATAAAATAAGGTATTTTTAAACAGAAACATACATAAAACAAGGTTATGTATTGATGGGTTGACCAAAGATTAGTATTTCCCCTAGGAGAAATGGTTCAATATTCACTCATTTAGCATTTGCAGGGACTTTATAGAACATAACTTCCATGAATGATGAGAATTGACTGCATGTGGCTAGAGGGATGCTCAGTCTGCAGCTCCCCTGGCCTCCCGCAGTTCCAGTTTCAGCCACTGTTTACATCTCCACAAAAGACCCCAAGCTGGAGGACTCTCATATTCATGGCCCTCAGAAGCTGTGAGAGAGTATAATTTTTAAAAATAATTGTTGACTTTCTTTTTTAAAAAAATTGTATTTTTAGTGTATTGGAGTTATACATAATAGTGGGGTTCATTTTGACATATTCATAAATGCATATAATATAGTTTTCTCCATAATTCAGTTTTCCCACACCATAGTTATTGCTTTGATATTGTTATTTATACATTTATAATACCTTTTGCTAATATTCAAATATGTTGTTCTAAGCTGCAATAGGACCAGAATAATGGAGTTAACAATGCATCCCAGGATCAGTGGGAGGATTAAATAAGACATTACCACATCATGTTGAAAGGGCTAAATGTTATTAAGTGCCAAGCACTTGACTACCATTAATATTATGAGTTCTCTATATTAGCCTTTGTTTTATGGAAACACAGATTATTACAGCTGGAAAGGGACTTTAAAGATCACCCAGGCTAATCTCTGAATTTTTTGGGTGAGAAAACGGAGCCCCAGAGATGGGAAATTGTCTGCATCACATAGAAAGTTGAAGGCAGAGTACACAAGAAGTGAAGTTCTTCTTTGGGCTGAGCAGAAACTAGTTGCTATGTTGCTTTGTATATTTCAATTATAAATGTACCTGAGTTATTGAAAAATCAAAGCAGTATCTGATTCAAATACAGACACCTTGAAGTTAAACTCATCCTTTTGGCCCTAGAATCACAGGTGAGATGATTTTTGTTATTGGTATGCAGAAAAGAAAGTTGTCCAGGGTGAAGTGGAGATAGAGATTGTATCCTGGGATATGTCTCTGTATATGCCAGTGTTATTGATTGGTTTTGATCAAATACTTCAATGAGGGCGTGTCCCTTCATGGCAGCTTCCAGTACACAGTGACAAGCCAGAGCTTTGACTGTTGGGAAAGCAAGGAGGTGCCTAAAAGGCTCAGTGAGGGAGGTGGTGGTGTCTGCAATCATGATCTTAAAAAACTCTTCTTTTCAGACCCTGTTGATGGTAGCAGGCCTTTGGCCCTACTTCCTGTTTTGCACTAGAGAAAAGGCATTTCTAGCAGGACTCAGAGAGTAATTTTTTGTTATGTATTTTCTGGGTAATGGTGAGTCATCAGAGATCACACACACCACATACCCCTAACAAAAAAACCTACAAGTACTTATGCCTGTAGGTTTTGGGCCTGGCTGGTGAGTATTGACAAGGAGGGGCCTCTAGTCTAGGGTTGAGGACTTCTGACTACCTCAAGAGAAACTGAGCACTCAGGATGGGCATCTATTATCAGTATTTGTATATGTATACTAATACTTTTTGTTAATATTTTAAAATGTTTTAAAATATTTTGTTAATATTTTAATAATGTTTCCAATTATTTACAAATTATAAATGTGCATCTATAAATGACCTATAAGTGTATGTCTTACCTGCTGCCTTAACTAATAAATTTTCTTTCTTCACACAACTAGCATAATCTATCATTTTGTGAAGAAAATGTAAAATGACTGTAATTTTGAAGTAACAAAATGCCATATTGGTTAAACTGAAACAGTACCAAAGTCAAATGCAAGATCAAACCAATAACTTTCTCTATGCTTTTTCTATCTCTGGTGACTCAGGAGGGTCCTCTGAAGGGTTTAGGAATGTCTTTCAGGGTCTCTTTGTCTCTGACCACATAGCTGTGAAGTCATTTTAGGAACAGGGACTGCTTTTGACCTACTTCCTCATCTGCTGAAAAGTTCTTTTTCCTTCTATGGCTGGGAGCTGGGACCTCAAAACTGTTATATGTCAAAACTTATTTTCCCCCCAAGAATGAATGAAAGACAGAAAATTTCTCTCTCCTATGATCCTATAAAAGCCTCCTTAAAGTGAAAGGATGATGTCCAGGTCTGTGAGACACCATGTAATGTATCTGGAATGAAGATTCCATCATTATGATTTAATAATTCAACAAATATTTATTTTGTGACTCTAAAGACATAATATGACCACAGGGGACAAGTTAGTTCCTTCATGGACACGAAGACAAGGGCTTGTTGGGGGCCTAAGAGCAATTCTCCTCTAAGTCTTATCTACTCTGCCCCATTTGGTCTGGGGGGAGGGAAGGAAGTAGACCTTGATTATGTAGACAGATGCCCTTGATGCTCCAATAGTGATTCCTGTACTCAAAGCTCTTGCCTGATATTCCATGTCCAGTAAGCAAACTATTTGATTATAATGTTTCCATGGAGATTTCTCCTAGGGAGAGAATGCAGTGAATGGGAAGTGTTCAGCCCCAACTGCAGACAGATATTTCTTTGTTAATCAGCAATCTGGCATTCCAATTTTTATATGAATCTCACTAAAGGATTTGTTGAATGAGAGTGTGTCCAGGAGAGAGAAATCCACAAACCTTTCCTGGAGGTACCATTGAATATCTTTGCATAGGACAATAGAAAAGGAAATTTCTCAGGCTTAAAACTTTTTGGAGTATTGCTATGTATTGGAAAAGGACTCGATGGTATTAGGCAGGAAGCTAATGGGGTTCTGGCTATTATATGTAGGATGGAGAGGGGCTGGAGTGGGTCGATCTGCCTTTGTAAGCTCTATCTCAGAGTGTTTCCTAAGTGTGGTCTTGATCTATTAAATCAGAATGTTGTTGTTGTTATTTCAGTGCTGAGGATAGAACCCAGAACATCATACATACTGGGCAAGTATTCCAGCCCCTCTTATCTTTAATTCTCTTCCTCTTCCAAATCAGTAGAAGAAATAATGGGTAAGAGGATAGCATTATGTGTCTAAATCTAGTTCAGAACATTGAACTTCTTCTCGATTCTGTAGTTAAGATAAGCAGAGATCCATCCAAAAATGAATTTCCCATGAACTCACCTTCACCCCAGCACCAAATATACCTTTAGCATCTTAGTTCAGTTATTCATTAGTGACAAAATTATTTGGGGGAACAAGTATTGAGATGAAGGGGGACAAACTATAGATGTGAGGTTTAAAGAAGCATTCAAACATTTTCATTTTCAAAAATGAGATTATTATGATATCAAACAATTGTTAATTATGTAGTATTTGAACATCCTATATGGATATTGGTACAAAAGCTTACCTAGAAACATGTGAGTGGTGGAATTTATCTTTCTACTTTTTTAACTGCCACCTTTGTCCTCACAGTCTGGGCTCCAGGGCTTTCAGGCCAGTCTCTGATGATTCAGCCTCTCTGGATACCCCAAATTTAGCTTTCTCCCATAAAATTAGTCTGTTATTAGAGTCTGAATGCTTTTGCCCTCCCCTCTCCCAAATTGCCTTGTTGAAGTCCTATCCCTGAAGGTGGTGATATTAGGAGACAGGGCATTTGGGAGGTGATTAGGACCTGAGGGTAGATCCCTCATAAATGGGATTAGTGCCCTTATAAAAGAGGCCCCAGGAAATGTGTTTGTCCCTTACACCATGTGAGAACAGAATGAGAAAATGATGGTCTATAAACCAAGAACCAGGCTCCCACCATACACAGAACCTGGCCATGAAGACACCCTGATCTCAGACTTTAGCAAATCAATTTCTATGGTTTATAAGCCACCCAGTCTGTGTCATTCTGAATAGCAGCCTGAGCTGACTCAAGCTTCTGTGTTGAATTTTATTCTTACTTACTCAACCAGTTATTTCTCTGTAAAGCAATTTGACTAATTAATCTATGAATAAGTGTTGGTATAGAATAATAGTTTCAAGTGTTATCACTAAGGACACTGTGAAGGCAAATGAAATGAATTTCTAATGGTAGGGTCTATGGCATTACAGAACGCAAGGAGGAGGAAAATATTTGGGCAGGTAGATCTTCCTAGGATATTAGTCCCAACAACATAAACAGAAGGGAAGGGAAACTGGGTATGAAGTGAGGGAGAATAAGAACAAATTGTAACATGCAAGGTCAAATTGCAACTCTCAGTTCCTTCAACCTTGATGGCATGGGAGAAGCTGGCACTGTCTGCTATGGAGATGCAAACATGCCTGGTTCAGGGCTGAAGCTGGAGCTGAAGGAGGGGATCCAGCTGGAGCTGGAGGTTCTGTGGGCCTGGGTGCTATCCACACTAACAACATGAGTCAGCAGATAAGCAGAAATGCCTGTGAGCCATTGCAGTGCCTGGTACCCTGTTCTCATTTTCAGAATATAAAAATGGCAGTTCCTTCAGTTCTCTTGAGCTCTGCCTTAAACTCTGACCTATGCAGAGAAGGGGATTTTGGGAAATGTAGTCCCAGCTTAGCTAAGTGACTGAACCACAGGAGAAAGAGTAGAAAGAACTGTTATGACTTTTTTATCCATAAGATAAATTCTCTAACCCAGGGACCAAGCCTGAACCAGGGGGAAGGTGAGAAACTTTGCACTGTATATGAGATTAAAGTATTGATTTAGATTGAATTTATAATACTAAAATGGGGACTTATTCTTAAAGGTGACTGAGAATCAGAAGACCTTTCTTTGTCTAAGGTATTTTTAGTAGGCAAGGAAACTCTCTCTTTTTTTTTTAATACCAGGAATTGAACCCAGGGCTGCTTAACCATTGAGCCACATCCCCAGCCCTTTTTATTTTCTATTTTGAGCCAGAACCTTGCTAAATTGCTGAGGGCCTCAATAAATTGCTGAGGCTGGCTTTGAACTTGCAATCATTCTGCCTCACCCTCCCAAGCTGCTGGGATTACAGGTATGAGCCACTGTGCCCAGCTAGAAAACTGGTTTGATGAAACAAGGTAGAAGGCAATAATGAAGGAAAATACAGTTACTTCCTATTTATCATCAGTCAAGTCCAACCTTTTTAATAAACCAATTCCACAGGCATCTAACTTGTACAGATTCAGTTATGTACATTGCTACATTTTTCTGAGATAGATAGTTGATCTATTTGTCTTTCTCATAATTTTACTTAAATTATATTTGGCAGCTATTCTTGATTAAATATTCTCCATCACTGTATATTTTATGTGTACATATATAAATATATTACTATATAGGTTTTATACAAGGTAACTTGTACTATTCATTGCAGACAAGTTTAAGGGTTATCTTAAGGGTTAATTTAAAGGGTTATTTTCACTGTATGGAAGTTTTGCCTTATGTACTAATTACAGAAACTATTTAAAATGAAGATGTAGCCCTCTCTACGCCAAAATTTAGAGGTTAGAGGGTAGGATGTAGAAAGCATAGGTTTTAAAAATCATTGGTGCATCTTATACATCTAGTTCATCTTATCCCTTCTGGAAGGCACATGTATATTCTTTCTTCTTTTGGGGGGAGTACTGGGGATTGAACTCAGGGGTACTTAACCACTGAGCCACATCCCCAACCCTATTCTGTATTTTATTTAGAGACAGGGTCTCACTGAATTGCTTAGCACCTCACCATTGCTGAGGCTGGCTTTGAACTTGGAATCCTCCTGCCTCAGCCTCCTGAGCCACTGGGAATATAGGCATGTGCCATTGCTCCTGGCAACACATGTGTTTTCATATTTTCACTTGTTAAATGAAAAACCTTAAACATGTTAAATTCATGAGTTTAATTGAGTAAGGGATGATGCATGAATTGGATTGCCCCCAGAACTAGAATAGGTCCAGAACAACTGTGCCCCACAACATAGACAGGTTATATTTATAGCCAGAAAATAGGAAATGACATATAAAAGATGGAAGTGAGATAGAGACAGCTCAATTGGTTATAGCTTATATCTGACTTATATGAACATGGATTAAAAAGTTGGGTTCTTCTGATTGACTGAGACTCAGCTACTTGTTATGAGAGTAGGTTATAGTCTATTTATACATGTCAGGTTATGGTTCACTATGTTCAGAGGAACCTTTAGACCAGACTTGAAATATGTACAGAGGCAGTTCTAGGTCTAAGTTATTTCAATTTAACACCCTCCCCAACTTTTGGCCAACCTTACAAAACAGAGGTTTTGAGCATTAATGTCTCTGTGTTATAATCGTAAATGGATTTATTTGGTTTCGTCTTCCACATGGCAATAGCAAAATAGTGGATTTTGTAAGGTGGGAATAAGGGAACATAATAGTAGAAAAAAATATGATCAAGATCAGGTTGAATTTCAGATTACTTTTTTAAGACTTAGGAGACCTTTTTGGTAAGAGTTAAAGCAGAGGGGACTTTATTATTATGCTGACTCAGGTAGACTCGAATCTCCTGTTGTTACGGGGGTGGGGGTGGAACTGGTGTTTTGGGTTCTATCTGCTTCCTTAAAATTTGATTATGTGGCATGTAGCATGAGTGACTCTATTTTGGTTTGGTCTGCTCTGTTTGGGACTAGCGTGGAGCTCAGTCTACAATATTGGCCTCCCATAATTTTGATTACCACACGTAAATTTATAATATGTTAGAGATGAAGGTCTTTAGTCAGCTGTCATTTTAGAAGACCTATCTGTTCCCTAGAGAGGTACATGGTCCTGCACCATGGTCCCTTAGTGCAGGATTTAAACCCAGTGCTCCCATGTCAAAATCAACTTTTCCTTTCATCTGCCATGCTGCTCATGATCTTAGAGTGTCTCTAGCAGCTGTTGTGAGCCCAAGCCATCCAGGGACCAAGGATCCCCACAGCTTGGGCCATTGTCCTTTATTCATCCTGGGGCAGACAGGGATGCAGGACTGATCTCAGAAATCACAAGAGCTCTCCTGTACCAGATCTGGTTTCACCTTCCCTGTAGGATTCCCTGAGGTCAATCAAATATTTTGTCCTCCTGTTTGTCCCCTTGTGTGCAGCCTGAGCTGCTTCCTTGGGCATATACACTGTTCACTGCCCTCCTGTGATTCAGGAGGGTCTAGGCTCATCTGATCTCAGCCTAGGGGCTGGGGGTCATGTGATGACCACAGTCAGGACTATGGCTGTGGGAAGATGGGCTTGGAGTCTCTAGTTCCAGCCACACATGGTATCTTTAAAATAGGGTTAGATGAGCATGCTGATCCAGAAGATTTGAGCTAACTCTTGGTGTCAGATTTCCCCAAACCTCCTCGGTCTCTGCTGAGATTCTGTTCTCAGCGCTCACCCCTGTAAAGGGTTGTAGTCCCTTAGGAGTTCTTTGCAAAAGAGAATGATCATGTTCATCCACCCCCTCCATGGCTCTACTGATTCCAGGGGAGATAGCACTTATAATGCTCCTTGGTCCCTTTGGGACATCAGATACTGAAGGCAATTCTTTCTCCATCAGAGATTTGATTTGATTTTGTAGTTTTTCCTCCTAGAGTTTCAAAGCAGGTAAAATGAATCCTTCCTGTGACATTTAAAAACACTACCACTCAGTTATTTCTCTGTACCTCAATTGGGAGAGAGAAACAAGTGAGATCTCCTGATACCCCCAAATTTCTAAGCATCTTGGTTTTAAACAGCTACATAAAATCCAGGCTTCTATTTGATTTGTTTACACCTGCTGCTCAGTGCAGCTCCCTGGACCACAGTGGTTGCTGCTGCTGCTGCATTTCCCAGCCTAGAAGAATTCATTTGCATCGTCCACTTTCCCTTAAGACAACATAAAACCATAACAACACCCATACAAACAGCAGCAATGCCTTGAGTAGGGGATTTTTCTACTTCCAATCAGTATCTCATTTTCCTCCGTTCAGTTGGCATTGGCAGCTGACCACATTGAGGCCTCTCAAATAATCCATTAATTGTGGTGAGCTGCAGATCTCTCTCAGGAAACACGCTTCTGATTCAGGCCTTCTGCTCCTTCCGTGCAGCCCTGACACTGTGATGATGATGCGATTGGCATATAAATCTTCTCCCTCACAGTGGAGCAGAGAATAAAAGCAGAGCGTGTGCCAGACCCTCAGGTACTGTGGGATAAAAGGAGGCAGCCAAGGAACCAGAATGGATAGAGCCTGTGTTTCACCAGGGTATTTCCAAGGGTGTTTTCCCAGTGGAAAGGGGAATAAAAACAACCCTGGAGAAGCTGTTATTCTCAAATTACCTTCTTTGTGTGTTCTAGAGTGTCCTTGAGGGCTTGGGAGGAGGCCAGGGATGATGCTGAACCTATTTCAACAGATACATGTTTTTATGACATTTTCCAAAGGGTTGTTAGGGGAATTCAGAAAATGGGGGCTCAGCCTTTGATCACAACATCCTATCAACAAGTACTCAGACATTGATTTAATAAAATAGTTGGAAACAAAAATCTTTGCCTGCCTCCAGCTGGGCAAGTTCTAACAAAATGATGAGCAGAAAATATCAGTCTTCAAAGAGATTTGCCACCTTTTTTTCTGGGCCCAGGTCTCTCAGACCAAGGATACCCACCATGTGCCAAATTCCTGTAAGTATGGAGTAAGACAGACATATAAAGGAAAACTAAAGATATGTAGGAAGTTAAAAAAGAAATATATGACAAAGCCTGACTCTTTTCGAGTGGAATATTGTGCATATGTATTAAAATGTGCACATATAAATGTCATGCACCATATAACAAGGTTTTGGTCAATGACAGATTACATATACAAAGTCATCTCATCAGATTGTAATTGAGCTGGAAATTCCTTACCACCTGGTATTTTCACCGTACCTTTTCTATGTTTATACACGTTTAGATGCACACAAAGTTACTGGTGTGTTCCAGTTGCCCATAGTATTCACTACAAAAACATCCTGTAATGGTTTCTAGCCTGGGAGCCACAGCTTGTGCCATATAGGCTGTATCATGTAGGTTTGTGTAAGTACATTCTATGGTCACATAATGACAAAATCACCTAATTGGTGTATTTCTTGAGGCATTCCCATCATTAAGGGATGAACCATCACATTAGGTTGTTCTCATTCACCCAGCACTTTTATCCAAATGACTGGTTATTATTGACTGCCATTAGATGGTTTGGATTTTGTTTCTTTAGGCTAGTGGGTCTCACAATGTGGTCCCTGGGAGCTCATTAAAAATGCAGATTCTCAGGCCATGCCTCAGAGCTACTGCATCATAAAGTGCAAGGTGAGGCTTATCACTTTGTGTTTTTACAAACCCTTCAGGAGATTCTGATGCAGGTCAAGTTTGAGAACCACTGTTTTAGGAGGATCACTGCTCGCTGCTGCTAATATCTTCCTTCTCGATCTTCCAAAAGGAAAGCAACATGGTCAAATGAAAACGAGGTGGGTCATTTCATCTAGGGAAAATGGTGCAGTTGTCACATGCATTCGCTTGCTAACATTCCCCTGGTCTCTTCTGGCACCTAGTTGTGAAAGTGGGTGGTATGAGGAAACAAAGAAGCTGCTGGTACCCTAACCTGAGTGCTTTTTAATAACTCTAATTTTGGTGAGCCTTTGTTCCATGAGCAATTCACCTTTTATTTGGCTTTGGGAAATTTCTTAATAAACAATAATTTGAGTTGCAAATAGGCATCATTATATTTCTGGTACAGATAAAAGGGACATAGGGAATGGATTGTCTTATAAGATGTTATGCTTTATTGAGTTCAATGTCAAGTTAATGATCTATTTTCTTTGAAGTTAAGGTTATGGAAGATCTTGAATCAAAATGATTCAATGAGGCAGAAAAACAGAAAATTCCTTTTAGTGATTTACTTGGTAACTTTGAGTAATTCCTCTGTTGTCTGCCTCATCTACTTGCCCTACTTCCTTTAACAACAGAACTGTATAGACTGTGTTTGGTATTGACAGTGGCTCACAGATCTAACATTTCTTAAACATGACACATTCGGTGTAAAGAATTCCAACATATATTGGGCAGACAAGAGCTTTAATAACGTGAAAGGAGGATCTTGGGTGACATTCTGCCTGAGCAGCAAGAATTTCCCATTGTGCCCCTGGGTGAACTTGGAGCTTTGCCAACTCTCTGACTAATTGGATCCATTAATCTCTGTTGATAAGAGTTAGCCAATATACAACCCAGCCCAGGTAACTACAGTGAGTGAATCAATCAACATCTTTTGAGAACCAACTGGGTGTGGAAGATGTTGAGAGTTTAGGGTTCAGGGAGAAAAGAGATGTGTTGGATGTGTTTGCTTTCAAGGAACTTAAACTCTGAATAAGTATACTAGTTTAAGAAGGCTCTAACAGATGTGGAGAAGCACTGGGGAATAATCTACCCTATTATGCTATTCCATGTATGAATATGCCACAATGAATTTTGCTTTTATATATTATTATAATGCACTAATTAATAACAGAAAGGTTATTAGTAGAGTAGAGCAAACAGGTAAGGGGAAAGGAGGAAGGAAAGGAAAAGGAAGGTCAAAGGGAATGAGGCTGATCAAATTATGTGCATGTACAAATATGGCAAAATGAATCCCACTATTATATATAATTATGATGCACCAATAAAAAGAAAGCCCTAACAGAGTGACCAAATGTAGACATGGTTAAAGTGTAAATCAGAAATATCACTCCTCTGTGCAAAACTCTCTTAGACTTCCTGTGTCCCACATTACAAATGACTCCATCCCTACTAGACCCTCCATGTCCCAGTTTCTTATGATCCTTCTGTCTGTATCCTCCTCCTCAACCCTCATTTATATGCTGGGTGAGGACCACGCCGTGCACAATCCTGACTCCCTGCTTTTGAACTTTTGTTACCTCTGCCTAGAAAGCTTTTTACTTCATTCTTGCCTGCCTTTTGTTTCTTTAAAACAAATCCTTAGCATTGGTCACTAGTTATTATTTGTGTCTCCCAGTGGAATGGGAAATCCACATCAGCAGTTCCTGGATTGTTTTATTTAGACAAGGAAAGACATAATGAATGCATTGGGGAAGGCCAACAGACAAAGGACAATTTCTAGCACCCCTCCTGTCACCTATTTCTTCATTGGAAAAGGGCAGCCTAGGATAGGAGTTGGAACCAATATTTAAATTTATTCTCTGCCAGTACAACCTTGCCTGAAACCATTACCTTTTGCTTCTTAAAAGTTTGTGATCAATGTTCTTAGGCAAGCAAATAAATGAACCCCAAATCATGACCCAATTTGCATGTGATGCTTTAAATTATATTTTAGGATCAAATAAATTCTAGGACATGTTCCCTGGCCCTCAAACACACACATTTCTTTTCACTTTATTTAATATAATTATCTCAGAGGTGCCTCTATTCATTCTATTAGTTCACTGAAGTCTTTGAGTACCTACTATGTGCTAGATACTTCTCTAGGTGCCAGGGATACAGAAATAAACAAGACAAGCATTCATGGAACTTAACATTCTGGTAGGAAAGACAGATAATTACCAGGACAAGGAGATACTATGTTAGGAGGTGATAAAATCCATGAGAAAAAGAAAATGGCTTGAGGCATGGGGAAGTGCTGCTATTTTCAAGAGAATGGATAGGGAAGGCCCGATTGATTAGGAGATTTGAGGCAAAGCCTTGGATGAGGTGAGTGAGTGAGCTATGTGGCTATCAGAAGAGATTTCTCTGTAGGGAGAATGGCATTTGCAAAGGCTTCTGAAGTGCAAGCATGCCTGGTGTGTGGCTGAGGCCGGGTAAGCTGAGGAGACTGTGATGGGAGATGATATTGGGATCTCATAGGATCTTAAAAGCTAGTGTGGGGACTTTGGCTGTTACTCTGAGTGAAAAGCCATTGGAACACAAGGTGAACATGAACTAATTTGTTTTTTTTAAATAATTTATATATATATATATATAGTTGTGGTTGGACACAATACCTTTATTTTATTTACTTTTATGTGGTGCTGAGGATCAAACCCTGTGCCTTGCATGTACTAGGCGAGTGATCTACCACTGAGCCACAACCCCATCCCCTAATTTGGATTTTTAAAATATTGTGTTGCTTGCTTGGAGAATACTAGGTATAGATGTGGAAAGACACAGGGAGCTCACATGGGGACTATTTCAGTATTACAGAGGAGAGGTGGTAGTGGCTTGGACTAGTGTGGTAGCAATGGAGGTGAGAAGATTTGGCTGAATCCCTATATGTTTTTAAGGTAGAGCCAGAATATTTAATAATCAATTAAATGTGGGGCGTGAGAAGATGAATGAAGGATGACACCAAGATCTTGGCCACAACCTCTGGAAGAATAGAGTAATCAATTACTGGGAAGGAGAAGACCGAGGAGGAATTGGTTTGGAGTGGGGGTTGGAATCAGGGCTTTACTCTGGGCTCTGAGTTTGAGATGTTTGTTCATCACCCATGAGGAGATGTGCAGTACACAAGTGAATGAAGATCATGAATGTAATCACAGAAGTTACTGCATTTTTTAGTAACATCACCTCCAAGCTTAAGGGACAAACTGGGCCATAACTAATCTATTAGGTCAACTTTCTTAAACATATTTCTCCCCTAGGGCTAGGAGGCCTTTGGTGGTGTCTACAAGGCTGTGATACTTCATTTTCTTAAAAAAACAACAACAAAAACAAACAAACAAACAAAAAAACACACTCTCACCATTCCTCTAGTATTTCAGGAGAACAAAGACCACTTATATTAGACACGAATTTTTTCTTTCTTTTTTTTTTTTTGGTACTGGGGACTGTAGACAGAGTTTCTTTTCTTCTTTTTTTATTTTATTCATTTATTTTTATGTGTATCTGAGGATTGAACCCAGGGCCTAGCACGTGCTAGGCAAGCGCTCTACCACTGAGCCATAACCCCAGCCCAACAGAGTTTCTTATTAGGGCTTCAGACCCATGTGAAATTAACTTGAAGAGTGTGTGTGTGTGTGTGTGTGTGTGTATTGAGAGAAATAAAAACATGCATAACCAGTTGGGTAGATAAGAGCCAGAATCCAATGGGTATCATTTATGTGTGTGTAGTGTGAATACACATGTACACATATGCATAAACATGCATGCACATAGAAGCATGAACATGCACACACATGTGCACTTGCACATGTACACATACATGTGTGGATATACATGAGAACATACATCTGTGCACACATAAACATGCATACATGCACATATGCACACAAGTATATGCATGTGCATACATCCACGCAAGTGTGGATACACACACAATTCATGTCTTCATGTATGTGCATGTGGACACATACATGTGCACATGCACACATGTGCATGCACGCACATGCGCACTCATGTACATACATGAATGCACACATGTGAGTGTGCAATTCTTGTCTGAATGCATGTATGTGAGCACATGCATGTAGTTGTATACGCATGTATACATATGCATATGTACATGTGTGTTCCCATATATGTGTTTATGAATATATGTATGTACACATGTGTATGCATAAGTGTAAACACACACAGAGACAATAGCTTATCTTCCTTCTCTACCATATGGCTATGCCTGTTTTTATTTCTGTTATCTGTGAGGGCAATGGGATGGTCATCACGATCAGAGACATTTTAAAACACTAGGCCTGGAGGTAAGAAGGGCCTTCAAATTTCTTGGGGGCAAGGTGTGCACCATTTGTGAGAAATGCCCAGAAGCCAAGCTGGCCATTGGCTATCATCTAGGAGCTGCCAGCAGGTAGAGCAGCCACCAATAATTGGAAAAACATCTTTGCCATACTTACCATACGTTGTGAACCTGTATGTTAGAAAACACACAAAGAAGTTAACAGAAGTAGTATTTACTGAATGGTCTGGTAGCCAAGCCAGGTATGCTGGTGAAGCTGCATGGAATATATGCTATTTCTTTTATGCATGCTGTTACTTCTAAATGTATCCAGCTGCCTATTTGCAGACAGGCTTGTATGGGAAGCTTTGGCAGAGGGGCCAATCCTTCCCACCAGTGTGTGTCTCTTGGCAGAGCTATTTGTGTAGAGTTACTTCCTGAGCTACCATGCAAATGGAAGTGAGCTATGGGGCCAAATAATTAAATCCACTGAGAATAATCACAAATTATTTCTCTTAGGCTTTTGCATACACACACATATTTTTATCTCCTCATCAGATTTATCTTAAAATGGCTTTGCATTTCCTAAATGTATATCAGCCAATATTCATGGAAGTCATCAGGTATAGTGTGAACGTGAGAAGGAAGTCAGACTAGGGTGGAAATTTTGTTATCGACCATCTATCAGCTAGATAATCCACCAGAGGAGAATTAGGAGTAGATGAATGTTTCTGGGTTCCCCTTCCTGGTGTTTGCTTATGCAGATATTTACTTCAGTTCTGTCCTCTCTAGAGTTCTGTGTCTTGATATGCAGGATCTCTGTATCCCCCCACTTGCTCTCTATTCACTCCCTAGCCTGCCTAACATTTCCCAATATCTCCCCCCCATTCCTGCCTATAGTCACCAGTATCTTTGCTACAACGTTTGGTCTCCATGCCCTTTTATCCCAGTATTTTCTGTCATGGCCACTATTAGTTGCTCTGGGAGTTCTCTGACCTTTAGTAAGCCTTCAGCAGCATTACTGGAAGGGGGACATCAGGACAATGATCCTACTCAGTGTTCTTCTGTGTATCTTCTTACACTTCCCCTTCCTACATGCTGTGGTCTGTATATATTTTGTCTCCACCAAAACTCATATTGAGGTTTAGTGTTCAGTAAGGCAGTGTTGGGAGGTGGGATCTAGTGAAAGGTATCTGAGTAATGGGGCAGAGCCCACATGAATGGATTCATACTTTTCACTGATGAGAGTTCTCATTCTTTTTTTAAAAATATATATTTTTAAGCTGTAGATGGACACAATACCTTTATTTTTTATGTGGTGCTGAGGATCAAACCCAGTGCCTTCCACATGCAAGGCGAGCACTCTACCACTGAGCTACATCCCCAGCCCCAAGAGTTATTTCTTGAGGGACCAGACTGACTACTGCAAGAACAGGTTGTTGTAACACAAGGCCAACTGTCATGTTTTCCTCTGTACATGCCAACTTGCCCTTCCACCATCTGCTATAAGTTGAAGCAGCATGAAGTCCTCACTAGATACCAAATTGATGCTGGTGCCATGTTCTTGGACTTCCCAATTTCTAGAACTGTGAGTCAAAATAAACATTTCTTCTTTATAAATTAGTTAGTCTCAGGTACTCTGTTATAGTAATAGAAAATGTACTAAAATACTCTCTCTCAGGGCCACTTTTGTGAAAATTTGAGCTAATGGGTGTCTCTGCAGTACAGATTTCTGATTGCAAAAGCCAGGCCTTATCAGGCTGAGGTCCACCATTTTGTGTGTAGTCCGTTATGTTTCTTGAGTCTTTGTTGGCATAGTGGAGAATGTGTTCACTCTTTTTGGACCATCTGTATAGCTATACCTCTGTATGAATGAATTTGGGGCTCTTTGGAGAAAAGAAAGTTGGTTTACCTCATTAACTAATCAATTTATTAATTTTTAGGGAGGAGCATAAGGAAATTATCCACAGATTTGGCACATGATTTGGATTCCAAAATATTTGTGTGGAAGTGGTGAGAGAGATAGATTAAAAGAGGGTCTGTCTTATGGTGGGGTACTTGAAAAGGTAACTCTTAAGGCAATATATGGAGAGCAGATGGGGGGGAGAGAGAGAGAGAGAGAGAGAGATTGATTGATTCCAGGAAGCATTGGTAGGGGGTAGACAGATAGTAGATAATACACATGGTTCCTACTTAATATGGTTCAATTCATCATTTTTTATCATGTGTACACACATGATATGCATTCAGTAGAAGCCACAATATTTTTATTATTTCCCAGGCTAACATTATGTGGACCGGTGCTGGGCGGTGACAGGGAGCCACAGCTCCCAGTTAGCCACTCAGTCAGAGGGGAAACCCCTGCCAGTCTACGTGTGCTGTGTTGCTAAGCTAGGATATGTGACAGGTTAAGTGTGTTAAATGCATTCTCAACTCACAATGTGTTTATTCTGACTATAATCCCATTTTAGGTTGAGGAACATCTGTCATAGGTGTGTACTCCTGAGCCAATGACCATGGTGGGTGATTGGAATTCCGAGAGAACCATGGGGTGACATACATACCTGTTTTATCCTCACATGTGGAGCAAAGAAACTCAAATATCTGCCCCCAATTCCAGCCTGCAACTAGTTGAAAGCTGCCTCTGGAGACATTAACTGCCCCCAATTCCAGTTTGTCAGGGTTCAGGGAAAGTTTTTGCTTGGAGCCTGAAAGAATGCCCAGGTAGAAGTTGCAGGTGTGGGCAGTAAGCAGCTCTTGGCATGCCAGGGAATCAGAGATGTGCAGGAAGGTGTTTGGGTGGGACTGACAGCAGCTGATATCCAACCAGAGTCCTGAGGGCAGACTCCCATGCACGTTTTCCTACCTTCACAATTTAAAAAAAAAAAAAAAATTAAAAAAAAAAAAAAAAGCTTTGACTTGCTGCTCCTCAAACAACTGGGCCCCTAGTAAAGAACTTTGCAGATAGTAAGTGCACAGCACATATGAATGAGGTCCTGGGGTAAAGGTCAAACCCTCATCCAGGCATGCCATCACCCCTGTGGGCCAGATGTGTGCATCCTCCAATTGTGTGTTAAACTTGCTCTAGAATCTGGGCTTTCTGAGAACAGGCTTTTCCTGTTGCTGCCTCAGCTAGCCTGTAGTTTGCAGGTAATATATTTCAGTAACATTTAGAAAAATTTACTGCACAGCTTGTTCTACACACAAAAGCTAAATGTTAATGCAGTGTTTTACTAACTGTGCTAAAATCAGCTAGCCAGCTGGTGAATTACCCAGAGGCCCTTTACTGTTGAGACTCACATGGGGTTTTGTAGCCAGCCTGAATGTCATTTATGTAAAATCACAGTGGTGATGTCAGGTGGGTGCTCTTCAGCTTTATGTCCAGACTGGATAGATTAGATATTTACACAGGGTTTTTCCTTATCTCCTGACATTCTCCCCTTCTCTAATCCTAGCAGGTGGATATTCTTGCCACACGAAGGGCCTGGGGCATGGTAGAGCCACAGTGGAGTGCCAGCAGGGACATGTTCCTGTTCAGTGGGTGCACCATTAGCAGAAGGAACCACAGATGTAGAATGAGAGAGAGAGGCCCAGCTTTGCTACTCAGTCAGTCTGGCTCCTGGTTAGAAGGCAGAACAGTGCCAGGGTAGATATGGTCATGGCCACCAGCACCAGGGAATTATACTCCATCTGTTGGACTTGAACTGCATCTCTAGGTCTAGGTTTTGGCCTCAAGGATTTTTCCTGCTGTGGTTTGCCCTGTGATTTTTTTTAAAAAATATATTTTTAGTTGTAGATGGACACAATACATTTATGTATGGGTGGATGCATTAATTTTTTATGTGGTGCTAAGGATTGAACCAGTGCCTCACATGTGCTAGGCAAGTGTTCTACCACTGAGCCACAACCCCAGCTCCTGCCCTGTGATTCTTTTTTTTAAATAGTTTTAGTTGTAGATGAACACAATACTTTTATTATTTATTCATTTATTTAGTGCTGAGGATTGAACCCAGTGCCTCACATGTGCCAGGCAAGCACTCCACCACTGAGCTACAATACCAGCCCCCCAACTTAGTTTTTGTAGGATGTGCTCTGAGTATGATTTTTAGCACATGCTGATACTACAGTGAATGTCAATTCATCTATTCATTCACTTGGTCAATGCCTTAAGTATCCAGTATATAGATGCTGGGAATGCAGCTTGCAACCGAAAAAGCCCTATCCAATTCTCCCAGGAATACTCTGGCCAAGACAGGAGGAATTAAGAAGCTGTGCTTCTAGTGACTTCATTAGCAGTGGCTACATCAAAGGCAAACAGTTTGATTACTGTCGCCAGGTGGTGGCCTTTTTTTTAAAAAAAAAAAAAAAGAATGCAGACTTACTCTTGCTTCCTTGAGGAACTGGGAAATCCTTATCTCTGGAAAGGTGAAATCTTATAGTTGATGCCAAAGTGTTTCTTGTTTCTTTTTGTTCTTTATCAAAATCCACATTCACAATTTGATCTGCGATGACAAATCTTACCTATAATCTCAAATTATTCTCTCTCTCATGCTCTCTGAATTGGTTTGAAGTTTTCTCCATCTGGCTTGTGCTCTGTGTAGGCTTCCAGAACTCTCTAGAATGGGAATAAACACAAGGGAATTGTAGACAAGTATACTTCCTTCCTGAGATGCTGAGTGAGTATAAACTTAATATAGTATAAGAGAAGACACATAGCACATACTTCTCTGTGTATGGAAGTAACCTTAATTTCACACTTGTATTTTTAAAAATATATATAAATACTTTGCACAAGGATACACAGAGGGATAAGATTCAAACTCAACTACTTCACTTCAAAGTCCACACTATTAACTACTCATCTATGATACCTCACTCCTTACCCATAGAATTACCCCATCACAGTAACTTTTTGCATTTTAAAGACTAGAGTTAAATTGGTCTCAGTTTCTTAAACCAAAGCCTTTATTTATGTGTATAAATTCTAGGTCTTAGAGGTATATTTGCTAAGCAAACCTGTTTCAAGGGAGGAATTTGGGAAAGAAGAGCAAGGTCTACATACTTGTAAGTTTATATATATTTTTATCATAATTGTTTTTAATATTGTATATCTTTAAGTAGTATAATATGATGTAATGTGTATATGGATGCACACAAATATATAATTGTGGGATAAAATATGATACATGCACATTGTGGAATGATTGAATCAAGTTAATCAACTTTACCTAATTATCATTTTTGTAGTAAGAACATTTACATTCTACTCTTTCAGCTATTTTGAAATATATTATTAACTGTAGTCATTATGATGTGCAACAGGTCAATAAAACTTATTCCTCCTGTCTAACTAAACACTGTACCCTTTGAACAACATCTCCCCTTTGTTTAATCCACTTCCCCCTCTGACCCTGGTAACCACCATTCTACTTTCTACGTCTATAAGGTTGACTTCCTTAGATTCAACATATAAGTGAGTTCATGCAGAATCTCACTGCATGCCTTTCTGTGACAGGGTTATTTTGCTTAGCATGATGTCCTCCAGGCTCATCTGTGTTGTTTTTAAATGATACCATTTCCTTCTTCTATAGGGCTGTGTAGTATTCCTTTGTGTATATATACTACATTTTCTTTATCCATTTATTTGTTGAATGATAATATAGGTTGTTTCTATAATTGGCTATTATGAATAATGCTGCAATGAACATGGGTGTATATGCATCTCTCCAACATTCTTATTTCATTTGCATTTGGATTTATACTTAGGAGTGGAATTGCTGAATCATATGATAATTCAATTTTCAGTTTTTTGAGGAATTTCCATACTGTTTTCCACAATGGCTATACTAATTTACATTGCCACCAGTAGTGTACTAGGTTTCCCTTTCCTCTACATCCTCACCAATGCTTACTATCTTAAAAAATAGCCATTTTAACAGGCATGAACTTATAGCTCATTGTGATTTTAATTTGCCTTTCTCTGATTAGTAATGTTGAACATTATTTTCCATATATCTTTTGGCTATTAGCTTGTCTTCAGAGTAAAATGTTTGGTGATTTTATTCTGTTTCTACCTGCCCAAAAGGGAATAATTTAAACAATGTATTTCTTTTTGATAGTCATTTCATCATAATGAAAATCTTAGCATGACAGTTCAGCACTGGGAAACTTCTATAGTTTACCCATTATTTGTTCTCCTTCTTTTTTTCTAAATCACGTTTCTCCCTCTTTGATTTGGAAGTTTGGTTTCTTTGAGAAACAATGTTGAAAGTAAAACCAGCCTGGTATGAGGTGTGGAAGAGAAGCACAAAGAGAGCTAAGATAGAAATGGAAAGGCCTATTCTCTCTTTAGAGTAGGGGTCAGACAGAGTGTTATGAGAGGTCATATCTAAATTCATGTTATTGGAGCATGGGGAAGTTTTATCATGGAATTTAATATCATGCCTGCTATAGTATTTGTCAAACAGCTCTGCGCGCACACATGTGTGTTGGAGAGGGAGGGAGAGGGAGAGAACTTTAATTCTAACATTGGTGAAGTGGTCAGCTAATCCATAATTAGCAAATATACAGAAAATAGAGCTGAGAATGAGAGGAAAAAGCCCAAAATATCTAGGTGGAAATTGAATGCTTTTTGTACACTCAATTTTATCTATTTCTGATAGTCTAACTACAGGCTTCTTCAATGATATTAACTACCGAACACCCCAGGATTACTCAGGAGAATCAATCCCCATCTTTAAATAAACTAATTCCATTAAGAGGTATATTCTCAGAGTTACCTAGGTGAGAAACATCCCAATCACAACTGTTTTCATATCACAGAATTCAGTTAAGATCTCAAAGTTGAAATCTGTCCTTTTTTAGGTGTTATTCTTCTCATCGGGAGTTCCATGGATATCTTGCCATTATCTCTTTTGCCTGCTCCTGAGACTACTTCTCTCCTGATATCTTAGTCAACTTTGTATTACTATAGGGAAATACCTGAGGCAACTAACTTATAAAGAGAAAACGTTCATTTAGCCCACACTTTTGGAGATTCAAAGGTGTAATACCTATATCTGCTTTGTTCTAGTGAGGACAGTGAATGGTCGCACACACATGGTGAGAATGTGTGTGGGAGCAAAAGGTGCATATCTCAAACTGGGGGGAAGTGATGAGTGACAGTGAATGACAATGAATTACAATGATTTGGGCCCACAATCCCCACCCTCCATGATCTAAGAACCTCCTGCTATAGCCCTCCTCTAAAGGCTCCACTACATCCCAATAGTATCACCTTACAGATCAAGCTTTCAATTACAGTGGACTCTTGTGGAACACTCAAATAATATCCAAACTATAGCACATGGGGGAGTCTAATGCACAACTCAATATATATTTTCCATGTACCAGTCAGCATATATTGCAGCATATATTCAGCATATACCTTCCAAATCTGATGAAAATCCACCTAGTCATTTCCATATGATATGACAGTAGACAGAAACTTGACTTTACTCATTTAGATAAGAAGAAACTTTTGATTTTTTTTTTAACCAATGCTTTGACTGTTTAGAAATTCCCAATAGCTACTTATAACTAAAACCAAGAACGAGGAGGACCTGTGGAGTGCAGCATTCCTCAGCATTCAGAACAACATTACAATCTTTCAATACAGCCTTAACAATCAATTTAGAGTAGAGTTTCAGAGCTCATGAGTTACGTAATAGTTTCTTTGAATACTTGAGCATCAAAATTTGGAGTGTCTTCAATTTATGTCCTGTGGCCAAAAATGTATCCTTTGTGTCCTGGCTGTGGGATGCAGAAATGAGGAGAGCTAGATACTGCTTCATTCTTAAACATTTTTGAATAAAAATCGGGTGGTTATATTATGTGGACAACTAGATTTTAAATAAGGTGTGGCAGGAAAATCCACTGAGGTTTAAAATTGTGCTTTGTTCTGGCTTTATTTTGGCTTCTTGGATTCTAAGGATTGCTAGTCAGATCATTTCCCCTGTATTAGGAGAGATTTATGACATGGGGCCAAGTACCCCATTGTGTTCTACTTCCTTTTAGGCTCTTGTTTTCTAAAGCCACAGCATGGAGTGTCAGGGGTTGGTGTGAGATTTGTATTTTCGACACTGTTTTTATGAAAAATTTCAAACATATGGCAACACTGAAAGAGTTTTACAGTGAATTCCCATTGCTCACCATCCAGATTTTGCCATTATTATTCTATTATATTTGCTTTATCACATTCAGCCATCCATTCAGAGAGCTACATTTTTGGAAACAGATGTTTCCAAGAGCAAAAAGAAAAGAAGAAAACATCTCCAAGATTTGAAAATTGGTGGTGTTGGGGGGCTTCAGTGGTAATGAAGGCTCACGATTCTGGCTTTCACTGTACCTGAGAGATGGAAAAGCCTGAGAGGGAAATGGCTTGGAGGCATGAAAGGGAAGTAAGTCCCCAGATATCAGGATGTATAAATGACATACAGGCATAGCAGATCCCGCATTCCAAGGACCATGATGGCTTTGACATGGGCGATAGTGAACATGGATTCAAGACTAGCATGCTTTTCCTGACCTTATAGCATGTGTCATATCCTGGGGTAGTTTCAACAAAATGGAGGAGTCAGGGAGAGGGAAATCCTGATGACTGAGGGGTTTTTTTCTGTTCAGTGTATATGGGACCTCAGTGTTAGATACATTTTTTTTTGAAAATAACATACTTTTATATGCACCTCTGGATTTTTGGAACCCAGTTCACCACTGTTATAAGTCTCCCATACTGAAACTTCACCTAGAAATGTTTTGGAGCAATAAGATAATATGGGAGGGGGGTGGGAGATTCTTGAAGCTGTTCTCTCCACCTTTTATCAACAGTGGTTTCAATGTCTTAAGAATTGAAGGAAGGGTCTTTGCAAGCCTCGCCTGCTTCTGCTTGCTTAATTCAGATTTCAGTCACTTAAATTCAGCCTCCAGTTTAATGTTACCTTTTAACCAGGGCAATTATTATTTTTTCATTATCTACCTGCAACCTCCTGCTTAAGGGGAATAGGAGGTGTAATTCAAAGAGTAGCTGTGGGTGGGGAGCATCAAAGAAAGAACCAATAATGAGCAGCGATTAGTTTCCAGATTTTCACTGGATAAAAGATGTCAAATTAAATGTTTCTTCACAAAGAGTAGAAAATTATATCAATTTTCATTCTTTGGTCCCAATCTCCTGTTTAGGAAGCAATTCTTTTCAAAGAAGCTGTCCCTTTAGAATAAAGCATTTGTAGGCAATGTTTTGTCCTAACCCCAAAATACATGTTCAACTGCAAGATGTGATATGGAAGTTGTATGGATTAATGGATCTTTTCACATCCAGGGGCATTATTTGAATCATATTGTTACAAAGCCAGAGGAGATAAAGCCTTGGGTGGCTCAACTAAGCATCTGTGGTATATGTTCTATAATAAATCACACACTGAGGGGCTTGATGCTTTAGCTGGAAGTCCTGGATTTCAATCTGTGCCTGCTTCTTGTTCCTTTTCCAGGATCTGTTTTTCCATGAAGGGAGAATGCCAGTTTAAGGAGCGGCTCTACCATTGGCCTATGTGGGGTTGCTCTGTGATGTGTGAGCAGATTTTTGGGCTGAATTTTAGAAGATAAGGAAGGGTCAGGCAAAGAGCTGCAGAGATATTAAGATTAAATTCTGTCTCACCAGTGACACAGAAGCAGTGCTGGGGCTGGAAAAAGCTGACTGATATTTTAGATGAGATTGTGCACATCTGGAAGGCAGGCTATAGGCACAGGGGCAGGCCTCCCAACCATGAAGCACCTCTGTACTCAGGACCTTGAGTTTTAGGATATAGCTATATCAAGAATTATAAACCACCTGGCAAACACAGAAGCAGGTTAAGTTAGAGGGAGATTGGCAAAGTTTTAGTATTATAAATAGGACTCGGGGAACTTGATCTAGAAAGTTCCGCCTTTAAGTTGCCTTCTTCTCTGGCTTATGCCTTTGTGAGTACAAAAAGTTGGTAAAGTGCCTGGCCCATCACAGACCCTCAATAAATGTTTGAATGAATGAATGAACAGACCAATACCCAAATGAAGCCAAGATATCTAAGACCTCTCTCTAGTTAGAGACATCATTTTTTCTTCCTTGTTTTGCGTGGCTGGGTTTCTTTAAAGAATGTCTAGAGAATTGTGTTTTTTTTTTCCAGACCATTTTTCTTTGAGCTGGTTGAGCAAAATCAGGTTAACCAACCACATATGTTCTGGTGAGTCAAGTGGAATGTGGCAATGCTTTGGGTGCAAGAAATATCACCAACTCACTAGAAACTCTGGACAGAGGGCAGTATGAGTTTAAATAGTCAGAGACCCTTGACACATGAGTGATTCATTTAGTGTTACCCAGATGGTCAAGGTGTAGAATGGCCAATTTGAGACTCAGCCTAAAAAATGGTAGACAGGTGGAGATGGAAGGTTAGAGTAGGATGGAATAGAAGACAATGGCATCTTAAAATATTTTTGACTGACAGGAATGATTATTCATTAAAAATAAATGTGTGAGCTGTGTTGGGTACAGATTCCTAGAGGGGCCCAAGGAAGAGTCTGTTTTGTCTGTCACATGATCCATTATGCTTACTAAGAGCTGCCATGATAGCTACCCACCATTGGGCAATGAGATCCTGCATACAGAGAAGAATATGAGGTATGGCAGCCTTCAAGGAGACAAAAAAATGGGTTTCATTTTACCAACCTTGAAGTGCAATTAAGTTGCCTGCAGTAGAGGAAGATAACATGGAGGGAGGTGGCATGAGCTCTCTTAAAAAATAATTAGATCAGTAACTTCTCTCAAGAGTTTAGTGGTCAGCCTCCAACCTTATATATATGCTTGTAAACAAGCATATGCAGGTTTGCTACAGCAAATATCCCTGGCACTTATCAATTCTGTTCATGCTGGTCTCACTTCTAACTACCAGCAAATGTGACTCTTTATTTGATGGTTTTCTCCACTCATTGCAAGATACTTTATCTGCATGTAAGATAAACTGGCAATGTCAGGGACTTAACACACCCCAGGAACAGCCCTTGACCAACAACTGATGAGTATTGGTATATAATAAATCACCTCTTGGTTGGGATAATTCTAAAATAAAGTCTGTGGGGACTGAGGCTGTAGCTTTGTGGTAAAGTGCTTGCCTTGCATGTGTGAGGCACTGGGTTCAATCCTCAGCACCACATAAAAATACATACAGATACTGTGTGTTCATCTACAACTAAATAAATATTTTTTTAAAATAAAATGTAGTCTGTGGTATCCCCAGGGATTAAGCACCAATTGCTCATAGTGGTAACCTACTTGAAAGCAAAAACACATTTTCTATTGGTTTCCTTCACTTTCCTATCTCATCTCTTCCCTTCTGTGTTGGTGTTTCCCAGAATCACCTCCCAAATAAACTACTTGGATTTGAATTCTTGACTCAGAGCTTGCACACTAAAAAGTATAGGTAGTACTCTATATCCATGGGTTCCACATCTGTGAATTCAATCAGCGGTGGACCAAAAAAATATTATAAGGAAAAATTGCATCTGTACTGAACTAGTATAGATTTTTTTCTTGTCATTATTCCCTAAACATTAGAGTAAAACAACTATTTACATAGTAATTTACTTTGAATTAGGTATTATAAGTAATGTAGAGATGATTTAAAGTATACAGGAGAATGTGCATAGGTTATATGCAAATACTATTTTATATAAATCACTTAAGAATTCATAAATTTTGGCATCTGTATATGTTCTTGGAACTAGTTTTTTATAAATGCCAAGGGATGATGAGAAATCTGTGTGTGTGTGTGTGTGTGTGTGTGTGTTCACTTATTTGAAAAAAGTAGGTATTGAAGATCTCATGTTAGTACATATAGATTCATCTAATTATTTTTAGTAACTTGCAGTATGAATATACCCTGGGTATCCATAGCATTTCACTGTATTGATATATCTTATTTTATTAATCATTTCTTTATTGATGAAAATTTAGTTTAAACCATCAAATAAAGAGTCACATTTGCTGGTAGTTAGAAGTGAGACCAGCATGAACAGAATTGATAAGTGCCAGGGACATTTGCTGTAGCAAATCTGCATATGCTTGTTTACAAGCACATATATAAGGTTGGAGGCTGACCACTATTCAGTTTTATTTCCCTCTCACAATGAAATCCTGATTTCATTGAAGGATTTCAATGAAGAAATGAAATCCTATTAAGATTGATTGCACTGTGCCTGTTACAATGCTGATTTTTACAAAACAAAACAAAAAACTGTTAAATCCTTCTGAAACACATGGTGATAAACTTTAGGACAAGTGCTTGAGGATGGAGAATGGTTATAATGATAATAGAATCACTTGCTGGGAGTGACAGTGGTGTCTGCACAACTTATTCCCCTACGTCCCATGGAGGGAATCCTTTGTTCATTAGGTTCCTATAGGTCCCAAACTGAGGTTCTGAAGGGAAGAGAAAGGTCATCTGAAATTACTTTGTGACTCTAAAGATGGCAAAAGGAGTGGGATATAGATTAGGAAACCTACAATTAGGAAAGCCACCTTATGTTTTGGCAGGACCAGGAAGTTATGTGGGTTTCCTTGTCTATTCCTTGAAATTCTTCATTTTAAAAAATATGTGATTTTAGGAGCACTAGATTTGGAACCAGGTTTTAATTCTGGCTCAACTAGTCAATTGAAGGGCCTTTAAGTGATCATGTGAAGCTGTCTCCCCAATTTACATATATGGAAACTGAGGTGCAGAGCAATTATGAGATTACCCAAGATTACATAGTGAGATGATAGATTATATATGGTGTTGGGAATATTGATAATCAGGAATATTCTTAAATTGTATTGATTTGAAAAGACTATTGATCATCAACAAGAAGATGGTTCCAGATGTACGCTCTGATAAATGATGAATTGGAGTCATTGTCCTTGGAGACTTAGAAGAAAGACAGTATAGTGAAATGTTCTGTGTGTTTTAGAGGCAATGAAAGGGGTGGGGGTTAGATCAGATGAATTCATCAACAGATATTTCTTGAAAACATGTTATAGGTGAAGAATGCAAAGGAGACCATATATGCTCTCTGCCCTTCTGAAGATTATGGTCTAATTGGTAGTGCAAATCCTTGTCACCAAAGTGACTGCTTAGAAGGTTGTAAGCAGGGCCAACCTATCGTTTAGGAACAATAGAAAGAGTTATTTGGCCCCCCTGTACTTTCAGGGCCCCATGATATGTTTTAATTTCTTTTAAATTCAGAAGAAAACATGAACTTTTAGATCAAGGAATAAGTTGGAATAAGTGGCATTCTTACATTTATAGCAACCATCATAAAATATAACTTAAAATACTTTTCTGTAGGGGAATGGACCCACAAAGACAAAACTGTCTGAGTCATAGATGTCCAAATATGGCTCTGGTCCTAAGTGCTGAATCCCAAGCAATAATAACTGTATTAGTTTGCTGGGACCTACCATAACAAATGACCACAAAATGGGTGAATAGGGAAAATACATTGTCTAAGATCAAGGTGTCAGGGTTGCTTCCTTCTGAGTAAAATTAGGGAATAATCTTTTCCATGTCTCTCTCCTTGGCTATCTTCTCCCTGTTTTTTTTTTTTTTACTTCATCTTTGCTTTATGTCTGTCTCTCTTTCTTCACATAATATAATTTTTATAAGGCCATTAGTCATATTGAATTGGGACCTACCTTACTGACCTCATCTTAACTCATTACATCTGCAACTACGCTGTTTCCAAAAAAGGTCTCATTCTGAGGGTGTCAACATATGAATTGGAGTGGGAACAAGTGGTTTTGGGAGGGACACAATTCAACCCACAACAAGTAGTGACAGTAATTACCCAGGAGAATCAGAGCCAAAGAGAGGTAAAGAGCTTGCCCCTGAAGGACAGAAGAAGGTACTACAGCTTGTATCTTCAATGTCCCACAAAGGACCATGTTTTAAATGCTGGTCCCTAGCCCATGGTGATATTAGGAGGAGGTAGAACATTTAAGAGGAGGGGATTAGTTGTACGAAGTTAGGTCATTGGGGATATGCCCTCGAAGGGAATATTGGAACCCTGGCCCCTTCTTTCTTTCTTTGCTTTCTGGCCATCATGAAGTGAGCAGCTTTCTCTGCCAGACACTATCCCTCTTATGTACCATTGCTGCCACAAAACAACAGGTCCAAGCCACCATGAACAAAAACCTCTGAAATCATAAGCCAAAACAAAACTTTCCTCCTCATAAGTTGATTCTCTTGGGTAATTTATTATAGTGACAGAAAGCTGACTAACACAGAGGGAGAGTTGAAGAAGATATGAGGAAAGGAAGACAGAGATGTCAAAGGTGCATAAAGATGCTGGAGAAATTGCATGATCAGAGAGTCTCTGGTGTCAATGTACTGTACAAGCTTGAGAGACTCAAAGGAGAGGACAGTTTGCCAGGTGTTAGGTAACTAGGTAGATTGGAAAGGAAGCCATGGGTTTTGTCCTACATCATCCTTGAGATCATGCTAACTGGGACCACTGGACAATGCCATGATTTCTGATAGTTTCCTCTAGTTTAATTATTGCTACCCTTTTGCTGTGGTTTAGATATAACTTGGATATGAATTCATGTATTGAAATCTACATTGTGAGAGTATAGGGGGTGGGAAGTTAATCTGACTGTGGTATTTAGAGGTGGGGCCTTTGGGAGATGATTAGGAGAGAGTTCATCAGGGCAGAGAACTTGTGATTGAATCCTGGTATCTTTCTTTATAAGAAGAAAGAGTCATACACAAATATTTCCCCTGTCTCTTGCTAAGTGCTGCCTTTGGACTCTTTCAGCAGGAAGTTCCTTGAATTGGGGCCAGTAATGTGAGCCCCAATAAACCTCTTTTCTTTATAAAGTTACCAGTCTCAGGTATTTAATTATAGTAATGAATAATGAACTAATATACTTTCCCTTTTCTGTCTGTCCAAACTAGCTCAGGGAAACTTAAGAATCCAAAGACTCACTCTTGTTTTAAAAGGTGTTGCTCAGTGATACAAAATTTTGTATCCCCCTACATCATTTTTGGATAACGCTTCAGTGAGATTTCTTTTTGTATATTTCCATCTACTCATTGCATTTTTTCTGAAAAGACATAAACTTATTAGAAGTTGGACTGGGATTGTGGCTCAGTGATAGAGTGCTTGCTTAATAAGTGTGAGGCACTGGGTTTGATCTTCAGCACCACATAAAAATAAAAAAAAATCAAATAAATGTATTGTGTTAAAAGAAACTTATTAGAAGCAATTGAGGCCCTGAAGTGTTGAAAGGATAGTTAGCCTATTATAGATAATGTTAAAATTATAATTAATCCATGTGTATTATTACTTAATTGGTACATATTTTATATATTAAGGGTATGGTAAAGGAATAAAATCCTTAGTCTGTCTCAGCTTTTATGCCATATTGAGTTCCTTTGGAAAAACATCTGGGACTAATGTGGATGCTAAAACTGTTACCTCACACACAGCAGAGTTTCATTTGCTCTTTCATGATAAAAATTTTCCCCTTACAGTTGCCCAGATCCACACGTATATTATTCAGGATCTGATGAAGCATGGGTACCATTTGTGGCCACATCCTCTGAAAACCACTCTAAGTGGGTTTCCAGGGCCTTTAAAAATAGGCTGGGTTCTGGTAAAGCTTCAAAGCAAAGAAGGAAAAGAATGTACCAACTTAGCCCTTTGAAAATAATTTTAATTTTAGTCTTCTCATTCTACTATTACTCCTTTACATATCTTCTCTGTATATTAGTAGAGATAATAGTCTGAATTTCCTATTTGTTTTTAAAATGGATTCAAGCTGACCCTCAGAGTTAAATTATTCAACTACAAAAGTTCTGTCTTCTCTATAGTTCTGATTTTCTAAAAGTGTTTAGTTCTGTTTTTTGTACTTAGCAAACCAGTTTGTGGTGCTGATTGAACCTCCCCACACCATGACTGGACCATTCTTTAATCACCCCTGAGCAGTAGTGTGCTTTCCATCCAGTGGTAACATTAGAGCAAGTTACTTCTAAATTGCTGTACAGCTTGTTGCCATGGCAATGGCGCTTTCCTGGTCAGCTGGAGTGGAAGTTCTTCAGTATTGCCAGCAGTGATTCTCATGCTTGACATGCCACAGGAAAAATTATCTAGGTGCTTGCTAGAAATGCTCACTCCTAGGCCTCATCCTTAAGTTTTCTGATTCAGGAAGTATGAGGGCGAACCCTCATTTATTACCATGTTTCTAGGTAATGAGCATTCAGGTGGCCCAGAACACCATCACCAGGAAAACTGGACAACACCTAGATAGGGCTGAAACTATGTCTCTAGAGAGTACTGATCTTTGTCCCCATTGTTTTGGTGTCCAGGACTGCCCCTATAAGTTCCTGAGGAATGTGCATGATGCCTTTTTATAAGGATCTTTATAAATAAGCATCTGTCACACATATGCTTTTTGTTTACTTTCTGGTCTTTCAGGATAAGATTCCCCAGCTCAAAAAACAAGGTCATCTGTTAGTAATTCCCTGCTTCAGTTGGCAAATGACCTACCAAGGACATGCAATTGAAATTAGCAGATGCATCCTTAGAGATTTACAATTTCCTTCTGCCTAGTACTTCTGCAGATAGCTCATCATGATGTGTCTATGGGGAGGGGAAGGGAGGGGAGGGAAATGGAGTCAGTATGAAACCTCTTGGAAAAGACTTCATCTTCATGAGAAAGCAACTCCTGGGGGCTGGACTAGAAGAATGTTCATGGATTTGAGAGTTCTCTTGATCCATTCTGAATATTATATTTTTCAAGGGATGAGGGTCAAGCATATTGGTTTATGAGATTGGAAATAATAAATTATTTGTTGAAAACAGTCTTGTGTCTCATGGTGATGCTTTGATCAACAGTGGACTCCTTATATACAATGGTGGTCCTATAAGACTATATCACTTGGTGATGTCTTAGCCATCTTAGTTTGTCTTGAGTGATGTTTCCATAATGATGAAAACACCCGAGGATACATTTCTTAGAATGTATCCCTGTTGTTAAGGGACACATGATTGTAGTGATCAGGATCCTCATAATGTGTACCATCCACTGTCCTACCTGTATGCTTTCATCTTTTTTGGGTTATTTTGTAAATTGTCAGAGAAGGTGAAACTTTTATTTTTGTGATTAGCTAATTGTAAAGTGGGTAAAGTAGGGTGGGCGAACAGTTATACAGTGAACACTGACTTAGAGGCATAGGTAAAGCTCAGCCACTCCCATTGTGGAACTGTAATTTAGTTACCTTGGATGGAGGAATGTCTGTCGATTAATTTGTCAACCTCTCATCTTCTCAAAGATGTCCAAGATGACTTTTTTTTTTCCTGTTTAACAATTGCTGATAAATTCAACCATATTTATTCAATGGACATATATTGAAAATGCAAACCATGTTTTAGGTTTTGTTGTTTTTGCTATCTGAAATTGAGATTTTGAAATCATACTTTCCTTTTCTGTTCAAACTTCACACCCCACCCCAATGATCAAATAAGAACTCACAGGGTGTGTAGCAAGTATACCTATCTGGAACCTAAGATCCATACCCAGATGAATACTTTTTCAGTTCCTGGGATACAGGATAGAGTGGATAGAGGCTTATTAATTCTTTTTTCCATCATATGAAGGAGAATTATCCATCAAAGCCTCCAAAAACTCTTGTTAAAGTGCTCTCAATCTAAATTTCTTTTCCAGACTGAATAAATTCATTTGCCTTTGATCTCTCCCTTTTGGTCTGAGTTTTCAACTTTTCCAACCCTTATCATTTTTCAAACAAGTAAAGTTTGCTATCAACTATAATCTGGGGCACATTTTTGCATGGAAAACACATTGTTACTTGGAAATGACTTCAACAGCCACAAAATACAAGCAGATAGCAGTGTAGCGAATAAATGGTGCCAGTGTGGACTTTGGAGCCAGACAGATTTAGGTACAACACTCATCTTGGCCAATGAGTAATTATTGGAAACAGGGCATGTTTCTTAATACCTGAGCCTTAGTTTCTTCTTCTATGAGAGAATGTATTAATAGCTCTGAGAGGATCATTGTGATGATTAACTGAGCTGCTCAATATAAAGTACCTGTTTTATAAATGCCAGTTTCCTTTCTTGTTACTCAAAATACGAATATATAAAGAAGGAAATGCATTAAGGGGAGGCTGTATGTCAAGAGGAGAAGATGAGGGAGTTTGGGGCTTAAATGACCTTGATCTTTGATTATTTATGAATTATCTCTTGCTTCTGAGATTTCAAACTAGGCTTCTAAAATGTATTGGCTATTATAACTAGAGGCAAAGGCCAATTCTTGAATATTTTCTTTATCATTCTCCCTACCTATTACCTAGCTCTCCTTCTCTGAAGTAAAATATTGTAGAAATAAGGCAGTTGGCCATATGCATTCCTTAAAGCTATAATGGATGGCTACACAGCGAATCTTTTTTTTTTTTTTTAGAAATGTGTCTACAAGTTGCCTGAAGGCTTTTTAGAAAAAAATATACTTTCTGGTCCACTTCAGACCTAGTAAATCTCCTACTCTGGGCTTGGGGTGTTGGCACTGGGATGGTCCACTGGTGATCCCAGTAACACTTACTGCTTTAGGGCGGTGTTCATAAATTTGAGTGTGTTTCAGAATCACCTGGAAAGCTTAGCATCATTCTTCCATTTTCTCTCAGGCTCTGATACTATAGGTTAGGGGTACAGGTTGAGAGTTTGCATTTCTAACAAGATGAGGCCTATGCCATATATCTGGAGAACACCCTTTGAGGACCACAGATTTCAGGCTTCCTATTTATATTAATGAAAAAGTAGCTCAATTCTACCAAATCCTAAACCATGTACACAGTAGCCCTCCCTTGTCCATGGAGGAAGTGGTGAAAAATATTCCCTGGATGCCTGAAACCATAGATAGTACCAAACCCTAAAAGTGTTAGCCAGTTTTCCCTTGCTGTACCAAATACATGAGACAAATTATGAGGAGGAAAAGTTTATTTTAGCTCATGGTTTCATTTTTTTTTCTATACTGGGGAATTGAACCCAGGGCCTTGTGTATGCTAGGCAAGTGCTCTACCAGCTATAACCCTAGCTTTGTTTCAGAGGTTCATGGTCACTTGGTCCTGTCACTTTGGGCCTGTGGCAGTACAGTATATCATGACAATAGTATATGGTGAAGGATGTCTGATTACCTCCTGGAGGCCAGAAAGCAGAGAAACAGAAGAGGAGGGGCCAGGGTCCCAATGTCAGCTTCAAAGTCATGGTATCAATAGCCCTTCTCCCAAGAGGTCCCACCTCCTAAAGATTCTACTACCTTCCAATGGCACCACAGGTTGAGGACCAAGCCTTCAACAAAATGGACTTTTGGGGGACATTTTAAGATCCAAACTATTGCACTAAATATACTGCATTTTTCTCTATACATGCATAACTATAATGAATGGCTTTAATTTATAAATTAAGCACAGTGCTGGACACAGTGGTGCATGACTGTAGTCTAGTTACTTGTGAGGCTGAGCCAGGAGAATCATTTGAGCCCAGGAGTTCAAGGTCAGCCTGAACAACATAGTGAGATCCTGTTTGAGAGTGAGTGAGAGAGAGAGAGAGAGAGAGAGAGAGAGAGAGAGAGAGAGAGAGATAAAGCCCAGTAACATATCAACAATCACTAATAATTAAATAGAACAATGGTAACAATGTGTCATAATGAAGTCATTTAAAACACATTATTTCTGAAATTTTCAATTTAATATTTTCAGACTGATCATGGGTAACTGAAACTGGAAAACAAAACCGTGGACAAGTGGGGGACTATCTACTATACCATATTTTCTGACCTAAAAGGATAAAGTCTAGGGAAGAAATACAAATAAATTAAAAGATAAACCTTTTAAGGAAAATGAAAAATTACCACAATTACCAAAAGCCTGTGGATGGTAAGATCAAGAGGTAAAAAAATCACTGCCTTTAATAACATGGATTTTTTTTTTGTTGTTGTTGTTGTTCGTTATTTCATGAGACCAACTCCACTGGTTTGCAGAAAATATGGGCTTTCTACCTTTCTAGTGAAGTGTGGGCTATGAACCCTAGGGCAGCCACCTCTCAGGTTCTCTGTTTCTGACCTTCTGACTGGCTCTGGAGATACTGGGCACAGAGTCAGAGATAAAACCACAGGACTGCATGCCCTCTTATGGAGGTGATGTAATCTGAGATGTACCCTCTGACCTGTGTATGAGTGATTTTTATAGACTTAGTATGTTTGGATCAGTTTTAGATTCAGAGCAAAATATAGATGAAGGTTCATATTTCCCATATATCCCCTGTCTGCTACCTTGTATAGACTTTCTCATTGTCAACATCCCCTACTGGAATGGTACATTTGTTATAATGATGATCCTGCATTGACATATAATCACCAGGAGTCCATTGTCTACATTAGGATACCCTCTAGGTGTTGCCCACTATATGGGTTTGGAAAAATGTACTAAAACATGTATCTACCATTATGATATCATATTATATTATATAATATCATAGAAGAGTTTCACTGCCCTGAAAATCCTCTGTGCTCTGCCTATTCACCTCTCCATGGGAGTTTTTAAGAATAAAAATTAAAAAGAGGCTCAGAGCACAGCAAACACAAACCACAGATTTTCTGTTCTGCTTCCAGAAAAGCATATAGGAAGCACTGTTTTAAATTATGAGATGTAAAAGAGTGAAACAATGAATCTTTTTTTTTTCTTTTTTGGTGTTTTACTCCTATCTCTGTGAAAGTCTGCAACCTGAGCCTTCTGGCATCAGTCAAATGGACACGTGATGCTCAGGGTTGCAGTGTCTGCCGAAGGTTAAGCTTCTTTGTATAAAATATCATCTTACTCCTTAGGAAAGATCTTCAAACAATTCCTCAATATATGGATTTTTAATGGAGCTTGTAAGATAAAGCCATAATTTTCCCATTGATGAAAAGTGAGAGGATAATGTTTTCAGAACACATTTAAGCAAGTGAATGGAATTTTGAACATGTAAAAAGAAGTATAAGAAGAATCTGGGGGCTGGTATTCTAGCTCACTGTGTGTGTGTGTGTGTGTGTATGTATGTGTGTGTGTATGTGCGCACACGTGTGTATTTCATATATTTTAAAATATGTATTCAAATATATATATATACATTTCAAACTCTGCTAGTCATACACACACATATACATACACATGCACACACATATTTATGACTAGCAGAGTTTGAAAATTGCATAGTTTGGTCAATTTATCAGTGGGTGAATTATTCAGCTTGTTGATTATCTGCAACACAATTTTAATCCCAGTATGGCATGTTTAGCTCACTTTGCCTGCAATTAGTTAGCATGTGCTTGGGGAATGCCAACCATCTCTGATATTAGGTTCAGAAAGAGATAATCACCAAGGTAAATCTGCAGCTGCTGCAAGGATGAATGTGTACCAAAGCCAGACACCACTGGGTTTTATATTGGATGTGGTTTTGGATATTTCAGGCTATAAAAATGCAGATAATCAGAAATAAAATGAAATCTTCCCTTCTAGCATGTGGAACTTCCTCTCAGTCTACTTCTTATAGTCCTGCTTTGAAATAGGCTACCTCCCTGCTGTAAAACTCACCTGAGTTCCTGAGCCAGGAGGTAGGAAACTGGGATTTTTGTAGGTGTGTGCCTCTGTGACAGGCACATCATGAACCACATTGGGTTGCTCCCACCACAGTTATTAATTCCTACTACCAATTTCAGGTGACATCTTCAAATATACCTTATGGATTACAGATAGAGATAACTTTGTCCCCAGAAAATTGTGTACATGTGAGTGAGCAGAGGATAGTAATGTATGGTTGTACTCAGTTGAAGTTTAGCTATAAATATAAATGTATTTTTTCAGAGGAACAACTTCAATTTAAATTGAGACTTCTCAGGAAAATGACTCACTTTCCTCAGGGCCTCTCCCTGCATCAGTTTGGATTAAGTTCATCTGTATGTAACAAGGTCCATATCTCTCTTATGAAGAAGGTTTCATGAAGTTATCACAGTCACAGGATCCTGCTATGTTGATACTCAGCTATGCTTAACAGATGGTCTTCACTGAGATGTTGCTCAAGTTCCAGTCACTGTATCCACCATTTGAGCTGGCAGAAAAATGGAAAGGTCAAAGAAGGTCATACCCATTCCTTATAAGGATCATTCCTGGAATTTACCCAGGACTTTTAAGCTTCCATCCCATTGGCCAGAAGACTTACTCACATGTTCACACAAAGCTACAAGTGAGGGGAAGAAGTCTTTATTTTAAGTGGCCCTTTGCCTTGCTAAAAATGGAGGATTCTATTACCAAGAAAGGAGATGAGAGCAAATATTAAGAGATAACAAAGTGTGTCTGTCACCCTCTGCTTACTTTTTATTAAGAGCAAAGCAAAGAGACTTCTACTGGGGATGGTATTATATTACAGATTGTCCTTATGTTTCAGAAGAAGTGAGAATCTGTTCTCTTTCATTGTCTCTCTGTATGTCTCCTCCCCTCTTCTTCTCTCCTTTCCCAATGCCCTGAACTCAAGGAGCAACTATGGGCCCAGACTACTTTGTGGGACTTATGAGGAAAACTGGGAGTCTTTTAAATAGGGAAAAAGACCAAAGCAAAAACTGAGTGTGGATTTAGCATACCTTTCATGGTTATCTCTACCATTCATTGTCTTTGAACTTTTTTATCTCTATAAGTTGTTGAAAACTGATAATAATGCAAATTGGTTTTGCCCATAGAAATGCAAATTAGTTGTGTCTGGTGGAGTGCTATTGTGTTTTGGTTCATTTTGTATCCATTTGTAATTTCATTTCAGCATTCCTTTTCTGCCTGTGTATATGCACTGCTTTGATTCTCCCTTGATCAGGTTGTAACATCTTACTTGTTCCCTCATGACTTAGTGAGTTAAATAAAATCTTTGACATATGTTCACTTTGCAAGAGAGTTATTTATAATCTTCTTTTAGAAATTATCCTTTAACAGAATCTTGAGCCTGGTTCTGTGCCTGGTGCTTTGGTATGTTCTTGATCTTCTTTATCCTACCAAACCTATTCTCCAGGGGTCTTTCATATATTCTGTCATGTTTTAGAAAACAACTTAAAACATAGTATAATTAATAATAGCAGTGAAAACACCATTTGCTAAGTGCTAATTAGACAGACAAAATACAGACTTGACATTTAATCTTCCTCATCCCACCCTGCAGAGGTGGATCTTATTTTACCCATTTTATAGATAGGAAAAACCAAGGCTTAGAATGGTTCAGTATGTTTCCCAAATTCATATAGCTGGAAAATGGCAGAGACTGGACCCAAATCAGGTCAAACTCCAAAGTCATTTCCCAATTATCTGGGTTCAAGGGTTGATGACCTGAAGTGGCCATTGTACCTACCCTTTTTAGGGACACTTGCATATTAACAGAATATCTTGAGACTCAAAACTTTTGCTAAAATAGGTACATCTCTAATGGTGGGATTTCAGAGTGGTTTTTGGTGTGGTTGGTACTGAGATGCTTCCTTAGGAGGCAATTTCAGTCATCACATAGATTGTTTGCTGTCTATTTGTCTTATGAATAGAACTCACTCTACTCAGGGAGTGATCACTATTTGGGATGGTGCAAAGAGCCCTGTGTGTGTGGGTCGAGTGGGGGGGTGGGTAGAGACCAGGCTTCTAATTCCAACTCTTCTGCTAGTTACAGGACATACAATGACAGGGCCAGCAAGGTCCTCATTGCTCATAGTTCATCTTGCAGATGAAGAAACAAAGTCAAAGAAACATTTCTGATTTGCAGGGATCGGCTTGCCTAAACAGCAGTGGCAGAGAAGAGATTTAGATGGAAGTGATGAGCATTGCTGGGGAGACAGCCAAGAGAGTGCCAAGTATTTGGGATTTGGACTTGGAAGACTTGGGTTTAAGGGTTGATTCTCCAGTGTGATATTTATGTCTTGGATATGAGGTTTCCTCCAATAAGCTCATGTGAGACAATGCAAGAATGTCCAGTCAGAAAATTATTAGATTATGAAAGTTTTAACTTAATCAGTGGATTAATCTATTTGCTGGATTAATAACTTAAATGAATTATTGGGTGGTAATTGTAGGAAGGTGGGGCAAGGGTTTATTTCACTGGGGGTGTGCCCTTGGGGGGTTATATTTTGTTCCTTTCTCCCTTCCTTTCTTGGCTTTCTTTCTCTGTCTCCCTTTCCCCACCACCCGCCCCCCTCTGCTTCCTGGCTGTCGTGATCTCAGCAGGTTTCCTCTGCCACACCTTGCTGCCACTCTGCCTCACTCAGGCCCAGAGTGTTGGAGTTGTTGCCAACCATAGTTTGAACCTCTGAAACTGAGCTCAAATAAACTTTTCCTACTCTAACTTGTTCTTGTCAAGTATTTTGGTCACAGTGACAAAAAGCTGACTGACACAATATTGGATATGTTATTTTGGTTCTTTTCACCCAAGGGTTCTCGTCTTCAAAGTCAGGGATCTTTCTAGTACTAAAAGTCTTTAACTACAGGATCTTTCTAGTAGTAAAAGTATTTAACTCTTTGAAGAGAATGCACCTCAGGGTTTATTATTATTGACTATAAATCTTATTATGTGTGAGTAAAAGTCAAATACCTCCTTTTTTCACCACTGTCCTTGGAGTTTTCACATAATTACCTTATTTACTACTTCTAACAATCTCTGACGTAGGTTAGGAGAGTATTAATACTCCTATTTTAGGAGAAAGGATTTGAGGCCAAGAGGGAGGGGTTCAATGATCTATCTGAATGCCAAATTTGACTTCTAGGACCCCTGCAAGTAGATTTTTGGACAGAGGAGCTCCTGAACATGTTAGTATATCATAGGACTTGCAGCCTTAGGGAAGTGCCCAGTTCTCAAAGCTATGATGAGAATTAAGCATAATTTCTCAATATGGTTTCAGTAGTTAGAAGTTAAAACATTTGAAAAATTCTGTGAAGACATTCTTTAATTAGGAAGATAACTGTTGGTTTCCTCTCTAAAATGGCAATGAGACCTGCCTTGCAAGGATGTTGTAAGTATTAGATGAAACAATGCATGCAAAAATCTAGAGCACTGTTAGGCAGTTGCTGGGCACACCCAAAGATTAGATGTCATTTTTTCATATTATATTTTTTATTTGTTCTAATTAGATACACATGACAGTACGATGATCTTGACATTGTCATACATTTGAATCAGATGAGGTATAATTTCTCATTTTTCTGAGTGTACAGGTTGCAGAATCACATTGGATGTCATTTTTATTATGAATTTTGTTGTTGTCAGTACTTCTATTCAGACATCTTAGATACACTGAGCAGATTTCTTTTATCAATGGAGCTGCCTTTGCTGATAGGCATTCAATTCTAGTACTTTGTATCAATACAATAGCCCTATGAATATAGCTCCATTTATCTCTAATTTAAAATCAAATAAATTCTTCTGGAGGAAAACAACCACCTAATAGCTTTGAGAATACAAACATAATCATTGACTAGGGCAAGAGGTGTATCTGTCTCTTTAATTTATAGTGTTGGATTTGATGGCATGTTTTCAGCCTGCAGGACTTCACAGAATCACAGGGAATTTTTAAAAACTATGTTTTTAGCATAAAGCTAATACACTTTACACAGGAAATATTTCAATAAGAATTTTTAAAATGAAAATGACTGTGTAGTCTATATTTTTCTTTTAACCCCCATCCCACCCCCAAGAACTGTTAGTCATTGCCAGTATCTTCTAAGAAATTTTGATTTTATATATGTATATATAAAATTTTGATCTATATACACACATACATATGTGTGTATGTGTGCATTCACACACACACAATATAGATAGATTCACATTGTTTTGCACCTTAATTTTTTTTCTCCATTTGGCTTTTTTTAAATATTGGGGATCAAACCCAGTGTCTCACATATGCTCAGTAAGTGCTTTACCACTGAGCTATACCCCCAGACCACATTTTGTTCTTTTTAAGAGTGACACAATATTCCAGGTATGGATATGACCTAATTTATTCAATCTGTTCCTTCCTGATGGCTACTTAGGTTATTTTTTCTTCTATTATAAACCACACCAGAATGAACAACACTTTAATGTATTTGCATACTTATGAAAGTATCACTGTGGAACCCATAATTGAACCACCTGTTATTATGGGATGGCTTGGAGACTTGGAGGTCCCAAAAGGACTGAAACTCTTTACCACAATGTTCATGACCTGATTGAAAGCAATGATTAATGAAGGGAATATTAGAGATCGCTTCAGTCCTAGTATTAACATGCTAATATTGATCATGCTTTTCCCAGAAAAGGTTATCCTGTTAAGTAAGTATGGGTCATAACATTATTATAAAATAAAATGTAAGATTTGAAAGGGTTCTTGGAAAGTTCAAAATGCTGTATTGGTAGCCAGTTCCATTCTGATTAGTGTTACGGTATTGGTTACTAGGATGTATTACTGATATGAGGTTCATTGAGGCCCCAGACTCTATTCCTCTCTATCAAACTTCTCATCAATCATTTATTGAATTGTTGAATATGCTCAGTTTTTCCTTCCAGGTTGGTTCAGTTCCTTCCATTCCCTTCTCCTTTCTATTATCTTTTTTCAACATACCATCACATTAGACAATAAGCTCTTACTATGTGCTAGGCATTGTGTTAGGAGGCTTAAGTACATTTTCTTATGTCATCCTTGAACAGAAATGTGAGGCAGGTACCACTCCATCCTTTTTGCACTGTGAAAATGAGGAACTGAGCTGAGAGACATTAAGTCTCTCAGAATCACCTTGTGTTTTGATGAACTGGGATTAAAACCTAGATCTAATCAACTCCCAAGCCCATGTTCTCACTTTTGTATCAGCTTCCTGCTAACTGATCTCTGTTCAGACCCATTTTCCCTCTCTAGTTCGTTCTGCAGGCTACTGTTAGATGAAGCTCCTTAAAGTACCACTTACATCTCTGTAAGCCTTTGTGTTGTGTCTACTTCCCAATGACTAATTTTCTAAAAGGAAATGGAAATGTTAACCAGGAATTTAAAGTCCTTGAACTCAGGACCCTAATTAAATATCCAGAAGATTCTCTACATATCTTTGCCTCTCTATAGTCACAAGGGAAACAGTTTATATGGGGAAAGTCAGAGATCTTTGGAGTCAGGCAGCCCTGAGCTCTTCCCCAATTTATCACTTACTAGCTGTGTGTGACCTTGGGCCATTGAGTAATTTTTCTGAGCCTCTATGTTCTCATTTGTAGAACGGGTATAACATATTGTCTCAAATCCTTACACCACCACAGATTATGGAGTGTGCTAGGAGGCTCTTTTTGTTACCTATATTCTGTGCCTAGCCTACTACTCTGTACTTAACAGAGTGATTAATGACAAGTACTTGAATGCATGAATTGAATGATTAAACTAGAACAAGCTGGAGGTGTTAGCTTTCTATCACTATGACAAAATAACTGATACAACAGTTTAAAAGGAGGAAATATTTATTTCAATTCCGTTTCAGACCATGGTTACTTGGCTCTGTTTCTGGGCCTGTGTTGAGGCAGAACATCTTGGTAGGGAGGGCATGGTGAAGCCAAGCTGCTCACCTCATGGCATCCAGGAAGTGGAAAGAGGGTGGGGAGGGGGCCAGGGATCAAATAGCCCTTTCCAGGACATGACCCCAGTGGCCTGTTTCCTCCTAAAGTTTTAGGTATCACCTCCCAAAGTTTCTACTACCTCCCAATAGTGCTACCATCTGGGGACAAGCTTTCAACACATAAATCTTTGGGGTATATTTCAGATTAAAACTATGGTACTGGCTCAGGCAGATTTTGGAACAGGACCAGCTTGATAACTGGAGCTAATATGTGTTTATGTGTATGAGGGACTGTGGCAAGGAAGGAGATGTGATAAAGAGGGTAGTCCCCAATTATACACATTTTTGAACAGAAAATCTGTCAAGGATAGTGCTTGACCTCCAATGGAGAGTTAGGGAAGCCTAAGAAAAAGGCATCTGTATACATATGCCCGCTTTCCATCAAAACATAAAACATGAGCTAAATTCCCCCTAGTGCCCAGAGGAGTAAAGTGAGCATAATCTATATTCTATAACCCCCACAACACAGAACATGCATGGTAAATGCTCCTCATTACAAAGTGTTAGAGTTTGCTCTCCTCACAGGGGAAAATGTTTTGATTGATGTTCATTGTATTTTCTTTGCATTCTCCCAAAGTCTGTATTTGCTCACTGTACAAAGATGGGGGCAACTAACTTAAACATAAACATGTTTAGAGTAGGTTTAAATTGTCCATTTAACAATCATCTGTCTAGGGATTTGATGCTTTATAAAAGTAGGGAAGAAAACAAAAACCCAAAAAATCCTCTGGGAAATATATTCCCAGTAATGTGGAATTGCAAATTATTCTTTAAATTATTATTTCACAGCAGGGTCAGTTTGTGTTTCCGAGGATTTAACTCTATATCACTTCTTTTTATATTTTTTAAACATCTATTTTTTAGTTGTAGGTGGACACAATACCTTTATTTTATTTTTATGTGGTCCTGAGAATCAAACCCAGGTAGGCAAGGGCTCTACCTCTGAGCCACGACCCCAGCCCCTCTATATCACATTTTTAGATATTTGACTGTGAGAGTCATTGTGTAAAATGGGATGATAGGTAGTGTGGCCTAAGAAAACAAAGTTAAAGAATGGAAAAAAAGAGAGATCATCCAGTAGGTAAGTATGTTCACATGGAATTTTAGAAATGAGTAGATTGAAGCTTATAAAGAGTAAAAAAGGTTTGTGCAGAAAAGAAAGATAAAAGTACAAGGGTAGTGAAAAAATAGATCCATTCATTTAACACCCATGGTTAAATCTTTGCTTCTATGCATAACTTGGGTACAAAAGTCTAATATGTTTGTTTGATTTTATAGCAAAACCAGATGACATTAGAGTTCTGTTCAAGGAAGAATTTCAAAGGCATCAAAGGAACTGGTCCAGAACTTAACTCCACAGGATAACACTTGCAGGTTGATGTACAAGGTTAACCTGGGTAGAAAAGTGCGTGTGAACAGAAAGTAGAGACAAGAAAGGAGTCTAGACCACCCTAGGGTGGTGCTGGTGGAAACCTGGATAAAATTGAGAGGGAAGAAAAGAAGTGATTTTGGTTTGGGTTCTAGACAGATAAAATTCGCTTGGATTTTTTAGAGCAGCTGGAAGATTCTGCAGATGTAGTATTTCTCATTTACAAATAATTGAATGTTGGAATTTTTATATTTCTCCTATATCCAAGTAGTTCTCAACCGTGGCTGTACATTAGAATCACTTGGAGAGCTTTTATAAAGTAGGTTGCATAGGTCTTAACACAGCCCAGTTAAATCAGAAATTCTGGAAAGTGGAACCTGGACATCTGTGTGTCTCTTTAATTTCCTCTGGTGATACTGATATATAGTGGTAATTAAATACTGGCCTAGAAATATTGCTTTAAGTGCAGTGCTTGTGACTTTAATTGAGATGGAGCCAACAACCTAATTCTGGAAATTAAGGAGTCCTGGTGGCTATAAAGATGTGTGTTTAGGTCACAGCTCTTTGTGGGTTTTGGTGACTCAAGTAGGAATCTTGGTTTTGCCCTTCAGTACAAGACCTTTAACAAATTGCTCACTTATCTAAGTCTCAGATTTTGTACCCTATAAATTGCATAAAACATCCATTTAACAGGATCATTGAAAGGATTAAGCAAGAGAAAAATACATACTCATTCTCTGGTATAAGACACCATTTATTCAACACTTTCCACATGTTCATTGATTTCTGATCCATAAAAATCCAATGAAGATGTTGGAGACACTCATCAAATCTGCAGATACAAAACTGTGAGGTGTAGCTGATAATAAGAGATGGTAGAATTAAGGTTCAAAAAGATTTCAATCGCCTAGAAGGATGGTCAACCCTTGCCAGATAAGTGTAGGGATTTGAACTTAAAATTTAATAAAAAAATAAATATAGAGTCATGATTTATAACAGGACAGGATATGAGAGTAGTTCTTGTACAAAAGATCTGCAAGTTTCATAGACAAGATTTAATAAGAAGTAGCTGTGTAGTGTGACTGTTCAGAAAGCTGATGTGGTTAGAAGTTGAATGAAGAGAAATGTGTGATGTAAGTCTCATGCAGCCAGAGTCTCTGGGCTCTGCCCTGGACTGAATCCCATTTAAAAAAATTCATTAATCCATACAAAATTTATTGAAGATCTTAGAACCTGTGCCCTGTTCTAGGGCCTGAGGGTACAATCTTCTTGTATCTTTTGGAGCTTAAATCATATGAGGGTGGGATGGGGAGACAATACTCAAATATATAAGTTATATGAGCCATTAGAGATAAGAGCTATGGAAAAAAAAAATCAAACTGGCCAGGGGGAGTAGCAGTGCCATAAGGAAGAGGAGTTTGTGATTTTCATCAGGGTGGTCAGGGATAACTTCATGGAGAAGGTGACATCTGAGCAAGTTTGAGGGTAGTAAAGAAGAAGACAGGGGCTGAGGTTGTGGCTCAGTGGTAGTGCACTTGCCTGACATGTGTGAGGCACTGGGTTCGATTGTCAGCACCACATATAAATAAATGAATAAAATAAAGGTCCATCAACATTTTATACACACACTCACACACACACAGATATCTGAGGCAGGAGTGGGAGGGACAAGAGGTCTCTAGTTAGAGGGAACTATAAGTGAAAAGATCTTGATATAAATATGCTTGTCTTATTCAAGAAAAATGAAAGAAGTTTTATTTGGAATATTGTACCAGGCGTATTACACCTAGGCCTGATCCTTACTCTTTTAAGCTATATATAAAAGTAAAATATTTGTAAATAAAGCATCTGAAAAGTATAAAACCTTTTAAAGACTGTATAAATCATCCACTATTCAAATACTCTTGACATTTTGGCAAATTTCCTTCTAGCTTATAAGCAGACCAACATGCAGAAGTAGCAGAAAATAGCAAAGTTGAGCTGATATTTATTTTTTAGGGCCTCTCTAGGGCTCTATTTCTAGTTGTGGTGACTCAATTCTGCATTCTTAGCATGTGGTATTCAAATGTGGGCCTCAGCATACTTTCAAATTACTACAGATCAAACCTAGCCTTTGGGTTGTTTTCAAATAGTTGATACATTGTAGATCTTTTTACATTCAAAGATTTATAGCTTTTAAACCTTTAAAACTTTGGCTGATGAAAAATGTCCTGTTTACTTTCAGTTTTTATTGCTATTGGCATTAGTATTCTTTCCTGTTTATTGACCATTTGCAATACCTCCATGACTTTCCTTTTCACCAATAACCTTTATAAAATGTGGTACCTAAACTAGAACGTTTTTAAGAGGTTGTTGAATTGAATGGCAAAGACTATCATTTCATTCAAGGTTGCAACTTTGAATGGTAGCTTGTTACCAAAAATAGCTACCAGAATTCCTTCCATCCTATATGCTCTTTTGCAATATGATTTTTCCCTTCTCGTACCAAGTAGAGTCCTTCTTTTGAATTTTGACTAGCCTTGTGACCTATTTTGTCCAACAGAGTGTGGCAGTAATAGCAATGTGACTTCTAAGCCTAGACCTTAAGTGGTTTTGCAGCTTCTGCATTTGATCTTCTGGAAGATAGTCAACACATAACAAAACTGGGGTCGAGGAGAGGGGAGGGGAGGGGTTGGGGACATAGGAAGGACAGTAGAATGAAGCAGACATTATTATTACTGTGTGTATATATGTGAATGCGTGACCAATGTGATTTTGCAACCTGTATACTCAGAAAAATGAGAAATTATATCCCATCTGATTCAAATGTATGATATGTCAAGGTCATTGTACTGTCATGTGTAACTAATTTAAATAAATAAATGGGAAAAAACTGGGGTTGGACAATTAAATAATGGGAGACTCAGTGGAGAGAGAGAGAAACCACATGGAGAGAACACAGGAGCCCAACTGGTAGCTATCACAAAGACTGTAGACATTTGAGGGAGTCCATCTTGGATCCTCCAGACCAAGTGGAGTCATATGGAACAACAATGGGCGGTCCTGTTGCCTTGTTCAAATTCCTGACCCACAGAATAATGGGCAATAAAATGGTCGTTGTTTCTTAAGCCATTAAGTTTTGGGATAGTCACTTACAGCAACAGGTAATTGACATATAATAAATGTATGAAGGAATTTGTATTGCCCTCATTTGAAGTGTTACCACAGAGAACTAGGAGTAGGCTTGTCCTGTGCTATTCTAAAGAATTAGAACCCACCCCACAGCTGAGGTTACTCAGAGGCACATTCTTGGCCAGATATAAGAACTGACAATGAGTACATGTCAATGATAAATGGATTATTTTGTGAGGTAGTGAGCTAACCATCTCTGAAGGTATTATTAGGAAGGCTGGATAATCAATGATCAGAGACACTAATGATGAGTTATTGGGAATTTAAACCACATGATCTGAAAAGTCCTTTCAAATCTTATAACTTCAGCGGTGCAGGAAGAGAAAGTGGAAGCTGAGGTTTGTGGTAAGTTATTGTTAATGGATTACTCAGACATGAGTTTTCAGTTTGTGGAATATCTTTTTCTCTCCTGTGGATTCTTTTTTAAAATTTATTATTTTAATTTTTTTAGATATACATGATAGTAGGGTGTATTTTGACATATTATACATACATGGAATGCAACCCATTCTAGTAAAATTCTTTTACTGATAATTTTTGAATGAGATAAAAGTGAAGATAATGGTCAAGATCCTGGGAAGCCTTCATTGTCATAAACATGACAATCTGGGGTAATACAATGGAGCTATTTTATCTTTTCTACATCTAAAATTTGTTTCTTTTGGAGATAGGATTTCTTAGGAACCAGATGTAGGCTATTTGGGAAGAGATCTAACATGAAGTCTTCCAGATATTTTTTTTTTCCAGTAGAGAGATCTCAGCAGCAACAACTTGGATGTGTATGCTAATGTTAAAGGAAACTTCATTCAATTTAGCTATGAGTACATAGTTCAAATTTTTTATTACAATCATGCATACAAAGGAAGAGAACCTTCATGAACCAATTTGGAGATTTGTTCTTGGCAGGGACATTTTATAGGGGAAAAAAAAGAATGGTTATAGTCTTGGGCAACTTCCAGGAATAGTCCTTATAGGGAATGGACTTGCCTTTCTTTGATCCTTCTGTTCTTCTGCCAGCTAAAAGGTAGATACAGTGACTGGAACTTGAGCCACCAAGAGGTAGTCTGTCTCCCCTGCCCTTGAATCTGGACTGAACCTGTAACTGGCTTTGATGATCAGAATGCAGCAGAAGTGAACTTCTGGTCTTTAAAAAACCTGATAGCTTCTACTTCCTTTTAGAAGCCAGCAGCCAGGGAAGAAGTTTGAGTATACTGAGGCCCCCATGCTTTGAGGAAGCCCAAGCTGGCCTTGCAGAGAAGTTATGTGAAGTGTCAAGCATACACATACCTGGCCAGCACCCTGCTGTTCCAGCTATTCCAGTTCTGGTGCTAGACACATGAGGGAAGAAGTCACTGTGAATATTCCAGCCTCAACAGATTCCATGTGAAGTAGATCTACCCAGGTGAACCCAACCCAGATTTCGGAATAGTGAGTTATAATTAAGTTATTTTTAAGCCATTAAGTTTCTTGTTTTGAATGCAGCAGCAGATAAGTGCAACTACCTTAGAGGGAGTGGAACTTGGCTAGCAACTTGTTGGGGGCTGGAGGAAAGGGTTGGAGTGAAGAGACGTGACATGCAAGGTGGAGAAGTAGACCAGAGGCCCACCTTGCACATCTTAGTTTTGCAAGATTTCAATTACAAGCCTCAGCTGGGAAGGAAGTTTCAAGGTTAAATCAAGTGTCCAGTTTTGCTTCCTGCCTTGGACTGGGCATTCTAATTTCTGAAAGGAGATTCTTTAGGGGTAGTAGAAAGTGGGCATGGAGTGTCTTTTACATTAGGAGCAGAAAAGTTAGGGTCCTGAAGGCATTTTCATTCAAAGGCAAAGGGAGTAACCCACCTAATTAACATTAAAGGGACATCAGGGAGAATAAGAGAATACTAAAGGTGAATTTTCATTATTTCATGAATTGTGCTTTATCAAATTATCCTGACCACTCTTTAAATGACCAGAAGCCCATTCTCGGGGAGAAACTTACCTTTTCCTGAGTCTGAGACATTGCCCCAATTTCTTGGTAGTGCTGGACTCCTTTTACTCTGTACTCTGTGGCTATTGCCTGGTTTGATACTCCAATTTTGAGTCCCCAAAGAAAAAGATTCCCACTTCCCGATTTTCACAAAGCATCATCCATTTGAGGCAGCTATGTGGGGCAGACTTTTGTGATCTCAACCACCTCAGAAAAAAACTGAAAATTGACTATTATATGCCCATATTCTTCTAAGTATTCCCAGTGGTAGGAATGGCTGCTTCTTACCTTGAATAATCTTCAGTCTCTCCTCTCTGTTATCCAGCCTCTGAATACCCAAATTTCTATTCATTTCTAAAGTCGAAGAGTTCAGCTCCTCTTTTACCTACCTTAAAGGACTTTCCAGCCTACCTTTACAGGTCCCCAAACTCATTAAGACACTCTGCTACACATGTGGTCATGCATGCCACCTTGGGCTGATGATAATGTACAATCAACTTTTATTGTTGTTCCTCAGCAGCCAGGCTCATATTTTAAGTCATTTAATATTTACATTGTAGATGTTTCAAAAACACCTTAGCCTCATTTTGGGGACACATTACTTTGTTTGAAAATTTTATTTGATACATAATAATTATACACATTTATCAGTTACAGTGTGATATTTTGATACATGTATATGGTATGCAATGATCAGATCAGGGAATATGCATATTCTTGTCTCAAATATTTATTATTTCTTTGTGTTGGGAACATTGAGACTCCTCTCTTCTATTTTGAAACATTTGGTAAAGTATTGTTAACAATAGCTACCTACTTGTGCTATAGAACACTAGAACGAATTCCTCCTAACTGATTTTGCACCTATTAATCAACATCTCCCTTCCTCTTTCCATGATACTCTTCCCAGCCTTTAGCAAAGGTGTGACTATTATAGTCCCAATAGGTGTGCCTATTCTAGTCTTCACATCCATAAGATCAACAGTTGGGAAACTATATACTTTTGTTCGTCCTCTTTTTAGAACCATTACCACAAAGGACATGAGTTCATTTTTTCCTTACTTCATCATTATTTTTAATATTAAAAACATTCTAAGGCAGATGATAGAAATTATGGTGATTTGGGATGTTATGAGATGACACTGGAAATTTGATACTATAATCCTAACCTACTTCTTACCCCTAAATATAAGATGCCTGGAGAAATTATATGCCCAAGGGAGAAAGGCTGGAAAATAATGGCAAAGCCGTTTCTGTTGAGCTGTGACTTTCTCTCCAAACCCCAGTGCTGAATCCTGGTGAACTACTTGCCTAGAGATTCTCCTTCCAAATCAGAATCTTAGCTCCTCAAAGGTCAGAGCACCCTAACTCCTACCTTGTATTCCAGAAGAAAGAAGGAAACTTCCCTTTCACTGTATTACTTACAAATATGTGTTGAGTGCTACTTACTTGCAAGGCAGTAGGGAAAGAGTTGAGGACCCAATAGATGAAAAGTCTGCTGTCACCAGGCCTACAGACTGGTGGGAGACAGATATTAAACAGAGTAGCACACAAAGATCATGAGAAATTGAAGCACATTCTCTGAAGAAAAAAAGCCCAGAGTCTCATTTAAATTGGGGATAAGGGCTGATGAAGTGGGGTGGGGTGGGAATGGAGGAATTTGTAGGAGGGCCACTCTGAGAATTTACAGTAAACAGGAACTAGTCAAGTGAAGATTGGGATATCATATGCAGAGGGAATAGTATGCAGAGTTCTGGAGTCAAGAGTTTGATGAATTAACGGTAGTGGACCCTGATGGGAGAAATGAAGCAAATGGCACATTAGGTTCTTGGGGGGTGGGGCAGGGCCTTTGAGACTTTGATGTGTGTGAGGGTCATCCCCCTTAGATAAGTAGACCCAGCCTTCTCCCACATTCTATATGGTTCTAGTGACCAAGTGGAGGGGAAATCACATAAACTAGGCCAATCAGAGTATGTGTCTTGAGGATTTGACTTTAGCAGAATGACCTAAGGACAGAAATATCATGACCCAGTCATTCTAATGTTCTCATGTAGACAGCTGTTCTAAATTTCTGATGGAGCTTCCTAGAGTCACTGAATGTGCTGTCCTTCCCAAGTCCTGCTTATTGAGCTTTGCCTTCAATTCCACAAGGGTTTTTTTTTTCTATTTTTTTTTTTGAATGAGGTTAGAGTTGATGTCTGTGGCTTGTGATTATAAGAAGGGGAGAACAGGATAAAATTCTAAATCAGCACTAATCAAAATAGATTAGGAAGCCAGTGATGTTGACTTTTAGAGGTCAGCAGTACCAGACATGATTCAATTTATCAAAAACAAAAACAAAAAACCACTCTGGTCTCCCTGCTTCTTTTTGTCCTTTCTCCACTCCCTATAACCTACTCTGAATGTATTCTTAAGTTCAGGTGAAAGGTGATATGCTTGACCTCAAGAGAAGTCAGAACAGTTGCAAAAAAAAAATGAGACATGGGGAAAGGCTAGTTATCCCTAATGCCCTGCTACAAGCAGGAGAGGGAACTTGGTGGCCTACTCCTTCTCCTGTGTCATCTACCCAGAAGAGTTGTTCCCAATTGTGAAAACAGGACACCTTTTACTACAGAGTGATCTACCTGCTAGAAAATATGATAATACTTAGAGTATTATGATTTGAACAAATAGATCAGTACTCATCCTTGTGGGTAGAATGAAAGGCCTTGATTTCAATCCATCAAGATCATGAAAGGAATGAAGGATGGAAATGAGATGGAGGTCTTGCGTGTATTTTAAATCCAGAGGATGGTTTCTAGAGAATTGGATCAATTGGCCAGCCTTCACTTTATTTTTCTATTCTTTTGTCTTTTCATGCCTGCTAAGAGGGAAATTTCTTCTATGATTCTAGGGTTCTTCAGGCCAGCTAGCCAAATTTCTGAGGGAAAATGATATAATAAATACCCATTACCAAAAGGGATCTGTGGCTGTGCATGCAGAGGAATTTGTGGTGAAGAAGAATTTGCCCCTTCAGCAACATATTCCTGTGATGGCTGAGATCTCTGGGCTGAGATATGAGCTATGAGCTTCATTGGTAACATGGAGGGCAGTTCTAAATGTCTTGGGGCCATAGCTATGTTCAGAATAACCCATCTCATTCTTGTAAAAGTTGTTGAAGTTCACATTTGATTGCCATATGGAGGATTTAAGTAGGTTGTATTTCCAGGACAGTTCCCCTACTGAGGATGCCCTGAATTCCTTGCTCATCCCACATATGGTTACCCTCAGCTCAAATATGGGCCCTGATCCAATCCCTTGTGGACAAAGAAGGAACATAGAACACCATACACTAATGATGATAAGTAGAGATGGAAAATTATGGTTGGGACTGCTTTTTTCCTTAGGTGACCAAAAACCCCATGGATCCTCATAGCTTTATCTTTTACCTAATCCATCTCCATGTAGTCCAGGTGGGCACCAGTACTTCCAGACTAATCCCTAGTATATTTCCTAGCCCTTTAGCAACTCTAACTGTTCCCTCCCACGCATTGAAATCTTATAGATAAATATAGTTTTAGGGCCATAGAAGCCATCTAGATCAGCAGTTACATTTATCTACATAGGAACTAGGTGTAGGATGAAGATTGTACAGCATGAGTTGGGATCCTAAGGTCACCTTATATGTCAATCAAATCTGTAACCTAGATAATTTTGGAAGGAAGTATTATGGTAAAATTCCAAAGAGGAAAAATGTAATTATCAGGGTTAGATAAGATCTTTATATACATGGAATCATGTAATATGGATTATACATATGGATATACAAGTCTGACTTCTTTAGCTTAAAACAATGGTTTTGAGGTTCATCCATGTTTATTGATGAGTAGTGTTCTAGTGTATGGATGTACCAAAATCTGTTTGCCATTCACCTGTTGGTTGATGAGTGGCTTCCAAATTTTGGCTTTTCTGAATAACATGTACATTTATACACATGGTTTTGGGTAGACATATATTTTTAGTTCTTTTAGGTAAATATCTAGGATTGGAATCACTGACTCAGGAGACTTCAGTTTTGATCTGTACTTATCTATTGTTACCTTAGGCAAATTATATCCCTCTCTAGAATTTAGAGTCCTTATTTGTAAAAGAATTGGACTAGATGTGTCCTTTAGAACCTCTGTTCCTTAAGTTCTCTAGATTCTGATTCAGTTGGTAGAGTGACGAAGGTGAAAAATGAAAGGCTAATTCCCTACTCCTACTTTTACTCATGCATACTGACATCTAGGTGTTGTTTTTCCCCATTGGAATCCACTTGGAACACAGTGTTTGGTAGCTAGAAATGTTTACAAACCATTGGCTTAGATGATCTCTAAGATTCTTTTGACTCTAAAAATTTGAATCTACAGGAGAAATTTTACTTTCTTCTTAACCTCCACAAGTAACACTTTGAGAACAACATCTAAGGTTACAGAAGATCAAGCTTGGTGAAAAATAATCTCTTATTTCTTTTTATATATAACAGAAGGTGTAAATAAGCTGAAATACATCCTCAAAAAGGGCATATCTGACTTCTGGTTCAGACAAAATGGTATAGGCACACTTTTTCCAGATTTTTCTAGCTAAGTACAACTATAAATACCAAAACCTCAGAAAATAATGCAAAAGGCAACCAAAGGAGAATCCTGAAAAGTGGTATGAGAAAGTCAACTGGTTTGGGACCCTAGAGTTGGAAGAACTGCATAGCTGTGGGGCATCTTATATACTCCCAATCAATAGGAGAAAGTGACTTGGTCTGGTGTTTCTAGATCCCAAACCTAGAAATAGAAGGCAACCTAAACAGGATCATTATATACCTGGATCAAATGAAAGTGCCTCTGACAACACCAGGCACATCCAGAACCACCAGTATGGGGGATTGATTAGAAGTGGTGTAAATGGTGAGTGGTCAAAAGACATGTTATCTTTCCTTGCCAGAGACATTCTTCTCCTCCTGGGTGAAACCTAGACACCAGTACAAGTGGCCCAGAAGGCAAGGAAGCCTCTTTCTGTTGGCCTAAGACTCCCTATCCTCTCTAGGGACATCTGGCTATCTGGCTTGGGGAAACCCCTTTGACCCACCTCAGGCAACAAGCAAATAAAAAATAGAAAATCTCAGCAAAGTAATAATAGAAAATTTTTTGAAGAGGATATGCAGATGATGAATAAGCATTTGAAAAGATGTTCATACCATTAGCCATCAGGAAAATGCATATTAAAACCATGGTAAGATATCTCTATACACCTATAGCAATGAACAACAAATCCTGGTGTGTTAGTCAGCTTTTTGGTCATTGTGACCAAAATACCTGACAAGAACAACTTAGAGAAGGAAAAATTTATTTTGGCTCTGGGTCCAAGGTGAGGCAGGGCATCATGGTGGAAAGGCATAGTGGAAGAACACTGCTCCACTCATGACAGCCAGGAAATAGAGTGAGGGAAGAGCAGGGGGACAAGCTACAATCCCCAACGGCACACTTCCTGTGACCTACTTCCTCCAACCATGCCCCATCTACCTAGAGTTAAAACCCAGTTAGTCATTTCAAATTATTAACCCATAAAATAGATTAATCCATTGATTAGATTATAATTCTCATAGTTCAATCATTTCACTCTGAAAATCCTACATTGACACAGGAGCTTTTAGGAGACACTTCACATACAAAACCATAACAGCATGTGAAGATGCAGAGAAACTGGATCACTCATACACTGCTGGTAGGAATAGAAAATGATACAGCCACTTTGAAGAACACTTCATCAATTTCTTTAATATACAACTACCATATGACCCAGAAATTGTTCTCTTAGGTATTTATCTCAGAGAAATGAAAACTTATGTTCATACAAAAACCTATATATGAATGTTCACAACAGCTTTATCTGTAATAGAACCAATAAAGAAGCAAGCCAGATTTCCTTCAACTGATGAACAGTTAAACTATGGCACATCTACACCATGGAATACTATTCAGCAACAATAAGAAATGAACTCTTGATACATGCAGCATCTTAGATGAATATTTAGGGAATTATGTTGAATGAAAATAAGCAATCCCAAGAAGTTACACAGTATATGAATCCATGTATATGATACTTTTGAAATGATAAAAGTTTAGAAATGGGGGACAGATTAGTGGTTGCCAGGGGTTAAGGACCAGGTTAGAGGGCTGGGGTTGTAGCTTAGTGGTAGAGCGCTTGCCTAGCAAGTGTGAGGCACTGGGTTTGATCCTCAGCACCACATAAAAATAAATAAATAAATAAAATAGAATAAAGGTATTGTGTCCATGTACAACTAAAACAAATTTTTTTAAGAAGCAGGATAGAGGAGACAGAGGAATGGAAAGGAGCAGGACAGTAGTGGATGTGGTTATTAATGGGTAACAGGTGGTAGCCTTGTCTTGATTAGGGGTATTTTACATTTTCTTTTTCTCTTGCAACTTGACTGTTGTGGTAGATATGTGAGCCTACATAGATAATAAGATGGTAATGTAACTAAATACACAAAAGTACAAGTAAAACTTGGGAAATATGAATAACATGGATGGATTGTATCAATGTCACTGCCTTGGTGATGCCATTTTATATTATAGTTTTTCAAGATGTTACCACAGGGGTAAAATTGGGTAAAGAACACACAGGACCTCTCTGTCCTAGTTCTTAAAACTGCATGTGGATCTGCAATTATTTCAAGAAAATGTTCAATGAAAAAGAAGGATTTGGGCTGGGGCTCTAGTTCAGTGGCAGAACACTTGCCTAGCATGAATGATTCACTGAGTTTGATCCTTAGTACGACATAAAAATAAAACAAATAAAATAAGGGCATACTGTCCATCTACTACTACAATTTTTTTTAAAGGAGGATTTCCAGAAATAAGGAAGTTGATGGTGTACACACACTTTCACTCTAGGAAGGACAGGTGTTCTGGGGAGTTGGGGCTGCTTTTTGCTCCTAGAGAGGACAGCAACTGTGGTGGTTTCCTTTATAGAATGTGAGATTCAGGCAGTCACACTTTTCTGTTCTTGAAGAGAGTTCTTAAGTATCAGATGCTTTTTATTTAAATTTGAAAAATGAGGTAGCCTGCTTTTGTTTGGGCCTTCCACTAAATGAGACTGTAATTAGTGAAGTATTTTCAGGAGCACTAGGGCTCTTATCTGTTAGTCATACCCGGATCCAGGATGTTTTAATTGCCCTTTTATAACAAGTGCCTTGACAGACACTTTTGTCTTCACTCCATGTGTGAAAAAAACAATCCACAACCCAATCACCACAGTTTAGAAGAAAAAACCCTTCTGAGAAAGGATGTTTTGAATATAACTTCACATCATGGATGGAATTTAATTATATATGGACACTCAAGTTTAGCACCTTGTAGCCAATTTTTACACTTGTGATTTTAGGTTTCTTAAATATATTTACTCAGTATGCCAAATGTAACTTTTTTTTCTAAACACTAAGTCTACAGGGAAGTTCCCTCTCCAAGTGAAAGCTACTTACAGGAGACAGGGATGATTGATCTTGCAGGGCTATTGAAAGTTCTCAAGAAGGGGTAACAAGGCAAGGATGTGGGGGCTTTCTTGTGGACATTGTAGTGTTCAGCCCAGACCCCTCTTCAGGGCCAACACACTCATACCTCAGCTGCTGAGGATATTGATTGCCAATCACCAAAGACTGAATGAGCCCCCTGCCTCAATTTGAGACTTTTTGAGGGGCTATGCCAACTTTAGAGAGCCCCATTGGGATTGGCTAAATTGCCAGTCACTTTGCAGGTCAGTTTTACCTTCCTCATAATTCTGTATCTTCTGAGGTCTCTCCCCAATAAGCTCTCATCTCAGAGTCAGCTTCTAAGGAACCCAGTGTAACACAGCACAATCATCCCTTGGTGTCCATGGGGATTGGTTCTAGGATCATTTGCAGATACCAAACTTCATGAATGCTCAAGTCCCTTGAGTATAAAATGGTGTGGCATTTGCATATAGGCTATACACACCTTCCTATACACTGCAGATCATCTCTAGATGATTTGTAATGCCTCATGCATTGCACTATGTAAGTAGTTGTTGTAGTCTATTCTTTAGGGTATAATAAGAAAAAAGTCAAGACATGTTCAGTACAGATGCATTTCTTCCAAATATTTTTGATGTATGATTATTTGAATCCACAGGTACAGAACCCATGGATACTGAGGGCTGACTGGATATTTGATTTGGTGCCCTGAAAGCAAGTTCTTTAAGGAGGATGTGTTAGCTTTTCATCACTGTGACCAAATGACCTGACCAGAACAACTTGGAGAAGGAAATGTTTGCTTCACAGTTTCAGAAGTCTTGGTCCATGGTCGGCCAACTCTATTGCTCTAGGTCTCAGTTGAGGCAGAACATGATGGCAGAAGCGTGCTATGAAGGAAAGCTGCTTAGCTCATGGCAGCTGGGAAGGAAGGGGAGGGAGGAGCCAGAGCTGAGATATATTCCCAAGGATACACCTCCACTGATCTACTTCCTCCACACATTCCCCACCTGCTTAGAGTCACCACCCAGCAGTGCATCAAATTATCAATCCATTAAATGGATTAATATACTAATGGAATTATAGACCTCATGATCCAGTCATTGAACCTCTGAACATTGCTGCATTACCTAACACATGAGCTTTTTGGGGGGACATTCTAGATCCAAATGACAACAGGGCTTGGATGTAGGTGGTTTATTAGGGAGGGCTTTCTAGATGTGGAGAGTAAAGGAACAGGAAGAGTGAAATAAAAGGAAAGAGTGCATCATGAAGGTGGTTACTGCTATGGACAACTGAATGTCAATTTCTCTGGGGACATCTAAGGAACATGTAGTGTGGCTCAGATTTATCTCCCCAAAGAGTGGAGCCCTGAGTCATTTATCCATTTATCTAAGGATTATCCAAAGAGTGACTAATACCTCCAGACTTCTGGTTACTTGGAGCAAAAACTGAGCAACTCCTTAGGGTTTCTGAGAGTACTGCCTCTAATTTGAATATGGTTTATTTCCACTAGAACACGTGTTGAAATTTGATTTTCAAAGTAATGGTGCTGAAAAGTGGTGAGACCTCTCATTTGGATCATGAGAGATCCACCTTCATGAAGGGATTCATGCCATCTCATAGGAGTGAGTTCTTGCTCTAGCAGGACTGGATGAATTACAAGGGCAAGTTCTCCTAAAGTCTGGCTCTTTTGTTCCCTCCTCTTCTGTATATACCCACTTCCTGTTGTTTTCCACCAGGAGTTGAAGCAGCACAAGGCCCTCACCAGATGCAGCTGCCTGATCTTGCATTTCCAGCCCTCAGAATCATGAGCCCAAATAAACCTCTTTTCTTTTTGTTTTAAGTTTTTTTTGTAGTTGTAGATGGACAGAATACCTTTATTTTATTTATTTTTTATGTGGCACTAAGGATGGAACCCAATGCCTCACACATGCTAAGCAAGTACTCTGCCACTGAGCTACAGTCCTAAATCTCTCTCTCTTTTTTTAAAAATTTATCTTCTGTTATAGCAGCAGAAAATGAACTAAGATGGTACCCTAATGCAGAAACTGAGAGGCCTAGCAGGCATTTGAGGCGTGATGCTTGTTAGCTTACAAGGATACTATCCACAGTAGCCCAAATCAGAAGTGGTTGAGGGTCTGTGGTGTGGATACCAACAGTATCTGCTACTCGGGGGGAGGAACACTAGCTTTTTTATTTAATAGGAGTCAGAGGACTGTGTATAATACTGGCTGAATTTCCAGGGCAAATTAGATATATTCACAGGAATGAGTCAGTGTATGTGGCACTGAACTGGCAGAGGAAAGAAAAGATGCAAAAAAGTCAGGAGACCAATTAAAAGATCTTTCATTTACTTGCCTGCTGAGCTGGATGAGTAGTCATTTTATTGGTTCCTCTTCTTTCTGTGTAAAGCTAGACATGTAAAAATTAGGTACTGAGATGAAGTCTGAGGACATCCAAGCTGCATTAAAATGTGCTTATTTCTAGGAGTTGAAAGAAAAGATTAGTTCCAGCAGAAAAACACACAAGGAAAAAACCTAATGATCACACACCAATGGCTGATCTGTGTTTACTCTGAAACTTCTAAGCCAGTGATTCTCAGAGTCTGGTCCCCAGATCAGTTGTATCAGCATCACCTGGGAACTTGTTAGAAATGTACATTCTTAGGCCTTACCCCAGACCCACAAAATCAGACACTCTTCAGCAGGGGATGGTGTGTGTGTGTGTGTGGGGGTGGGGTGGGTGGGTGTTGGCCCTAACACTCTGCTTTAACAAGCTCTCTAGGGGATTCTAGTGTGAGCTTAAGTCTAAGAAGGAACTGTCTAATTCTAGACCATTTGTTTCTACCTGTCTTTTAAGTAGCTGAACTGTAAATCTAATTTTTAGATTTTGCTCCAAGTTGTTTTCAAAACAATGTGGCATAAAATGAAAAGTTATACAACAAGCATCCTCTTTGCTATTTCCTGGGTTCAGTAGATATAAGTGACACAGCCACATCCATGTTTATAGAAGCTCAATTCACAATAGCTAAGCTCTGAAACCAACCTAGGTTCCCTTCAATAGATGAATGGATTAAAAAAATGTAATAAATATGAAGAAATTTTTTAAAGATTAAAAAAATTAGAAGGTAACTTTTGGCCCTTTATCCTTCTATAGTCTGTCATTGCCTATTTCTCTTCTCCATGATCAAAAATCACTCATTGATCATCTAAAGTGTGCTAAGTACTTGTATAGATGCTAGGTATATAGAAATGAATGAAATGTACACAAATCCTTGTTCTCATAGTGCTTGGATTCTTGTGTGAGGGAATGGGGGAGGTTGAAGGATTAGAAATGGTATTAAATACTAAAGAAATTCCATCCCATGTTAGGGAGTGGGAAGTGCCCTGGAAAAAATAAAACAGGGAGATGAATAAAGAGTTCTGGGGATGGTGGTTGGTAGGTTGGAAATTTAAATAGGGTGTCAGGAGAGGCTTCACTGAGGTGACATTGGATCCAAATTTTGAAGAAGATGCAGGTGTGAACTCTGGAGAGAATTAGGGGAATAAACGTTCTAGGTAAAAGAGAAGCAGCATTAAGCAGATGTCCTGAGATGGGAGTGTGCTTCTAGTGTTCAACATTGGTTTTGAACCTAGGCATGGAGAAAATACTATGTGACTGGAGAGCATTATTGGCAGTGCTTGACAAATGAACAGCAAAACTCTGGATAATTTGAAAGTGAGAGAATTTGAATCTGGTTAAGTCCATTTGATATATAGTATATATGTATGTATGTATTCTTGGTATTGGGGATTAAACCCAGGATGCTTTAACACTGAACTACATCCCTAGTTCTTTTTTAAATTTTGTTTTGAGACAGGTCTCACTAAGTTGCTGAGGTTGTCTTTGAACTTGATTTTCTTGCCTCAACTTCCTAAATTGCAGGGATTACAGGTGTGCGCCACTGTGCCCAGCTATAATATGTATTTAGATAGTGTTTTGGTCTGTTTTTTGTTGCTATAACAAAATACTCAAATCTGGGTACTTCATAAAGGACAGAGGTTTATTTAGTTCACAGTAGTAGAGGCAGGAAGTTTAAGATTGTGTAACTGTATCGGTAAGAGCCTCATACTCATCATAGCATGATGGATGGTGTCACTTGGTAGAAATGTACATGAAAGTGGTGAATGGTACAAGTAGAAGAGGCCAAACATGGGGCAGCCTTGATTTTTAGCAATCTCCTCTTGGGGTAATTAGTCCAGTCCTGTGTGATATAACCCACTTCCATGAAACAGGCATTGATACCCTCTGAGGGTGGTTCATCTATTTTCTAATTACTGTTGTTTGTTTGTTTTTGGTACTGGGGATTGAACCTAGGGGTGCTCAACCACTGAGCCACATCCCCACATCCCCAGCCCTTTTTAATATATTTTTTTAGGGACAAGTTCTCCCTAAGTTGCTTAGGGCCTTGCTAAATTGCTAAGGCTGGCTACAAACTTGTGATCCTCCTGCCTCAGCCTTCAGAGCCACTGGGATTACAGGCATACACCAAGATATCTGGCTCTGAATTACTTCTCACTGGGTTCCACCTTTCAAAGGTTCTTCTACCTCACAATACCATCAGTTGAGGACCAAGCTTCAAGCATATGAATCTTTGGGACAATTAAAACCATACATGAACCATTACAGATGGCTTCCACTATCCATTTAAACACAGATGCAACTGCTTATTATAAATCCACTTGTATCCATTTTATTTATGTGTTTTTATGTACTTATTTGGTATAAATTTGTAAAACTGATTTATTATATACAAATGAAACTGGGCTACAGTTTTAAGGAGGCAAGGAACTCTTGAGTGGAAAATAGGATACATTTCTTCTGGTAACCAACCCTTTATGGAAAATGCCGTGAGACCTTCTGAAGTCATGCTCAGTGATGCTGGTGCCTGCCCTGTGTCCAAAAAGAGAAATTACAGATGGTGGGTGAGTCTGGCCTGCCAACCTTGCCTTGATATTTTCTTCCCTTGTGGCTTTAAATGCGTGGGACTTCAATTTGCTTTAGTCTTACTTCAGGTTCAAACAATTTCATATCATCCCTTGGAAAAATTGTAATGTGGTGTCATAATGGCAACCCTTTCCTTTGGGTTATGTAAGAAAATTAGTAAGGATCTCAGGGTGGATAATTTCACCCTAGCTAATAAATCAAGCAGGTCCTTACATCAAGGCAAATGGCAGTTGGGCCTGGAGAGCTGGGCTGGTAATAACTACAGGAGAGCTCCAAGTGATTATGAGAGAAGCCTGCTGATGTGCAGCTTTGGACTTCTCTGTGTCAGCACTAAATGTCTTGATTCAGGTCAAAGAAAAACCACCTCTGCTTGGAAGTAGCAGTCCTCAGCATACACTTTCTTAACCAATTTGCCAGAGATGATGATTTATTCAACATATTAAGCACAGGGGCAACTTTTCCAATCAACACTGGGAACTATCTTGAAGGAAGTCTCTGGTCTCCTTATAGTGGGCAAGTTTATTTTTTCCATGTTTCCAGACACCCCCTCAGACAGTGATACTATCAATGGGTTTGCAGGAAACCTGTGAGAATGAATTACTGTGAGGTCTACAACTACTGAATTCTGGGTGTTGGTTCAATACAACAAATAATGAATAATTTCAACACTGAATGATGAGCCCTGTACTCATCCATGAAAAAGTCCCTTTCTGAGGGATATTTAAGGAAGCACATGTGTATGTGTGTGTGTAAGTTTCAGACCAGATTGGACTGAAATACTGGGAAGATTAGACCAACAATTTTCAGTCTTTTCAGGTAGAAGAATACCTTTTTAAAATCCAAATATTTTTGGACACTTTTGATGAAGGCTATTTTTTTCTGTGTCCATTGATTATGAAAATATATAATAGCTATGATCATTTAAAAACATTACTTCATTTACTTAGACTTCTAATTTTATTCATCATAATAACATCTATAAATAGTTAGGAAAAATTAATAGCCCATGTATGTGTGAGTTATATAATATCTATTTATCTGGTCCACATTTTAATTCATAGTTTTCCCTCCCACTTCTCCAAATGAAGCACACAGTCGAGAGGTTGGAAATTTAGGATGAGATGGTTTTTCAGAATGAATTCTTTTGAACCTAATAGGCTTTACTTCCACCCTCAACAACACAGATTGTGAAACCCCCACCTGGCATTTTGGAATTGGGCAGGGGTTGTTATAAGATAGGAAAAAAAGTTCCCCACAATGACTACTGGAACCTGCCATTTGTGGCAATGTGGAGAAAGCAAGACTATTCAGTGTCATTGTGTAAGTTTTTAAGTGGTGTCACCATGTCATAACACGTTACATTGCCAGACAGTCACCAGACTTTGCTCAGGATGACTTCCTGCTGTTTTCTTTTTCCTGAGGGGAATTATTTAAGTCTTAAGGTCACAGTGTTCCAATGTCATAATTTATAATCTCTCTTGTGAGGATTTTCTCTTTCCTGTATTACCTGTACATTGGGGTGTGTGTGCACATTTTAAGAACAAAAGGCTCAACATGGGTTTTACTCTGAATGAGCAACCTAGTTGGAGCAGAAGCCCCACCTACCCTATAGCTCATGTTGGTAAGCTTTTATTTTATTTAAAAAATATAATTATTTGTAAACTTGAATTTTGAAACATGAAATGTACTCTTTCCCAAATGTTAGTGAAATGGCCTTGGAGGGGCTCCAGTTGCTTCTCTCATTCCTGTGCTGGGTGTGCGTGTTTTATGTATCCTGTCATGTGCAGGACTCACACAGACCTTTTAAAGTTAATTAAAAAGCCTTTCCATGGGCTGCCAGATCTGGGCAGGAGTGATCTTCTGTAATGTTTTGTACCAGATTAAAAACCTCTGACAATCAGCACTGTTGCCAAATTTCAAATGAAGTGTGCAGAGTAAATTCAATAAGCTGTACAATTCAGTCAGCTTCAGAGTGGCTCATGTTTCTGGTTCAGCAAGAGCCAAGGGATTTATGGAGACTGAACTCTTGCCTTCGAAGACCTCCTTATAGTCTAGCTCTTTTCCATAGCGTCCCTCTCCCTGATCCCAGCAAACATCTATAATGTTTCAACCACAGGAGAGAGTTGCCCAGTCTCATGAGCATGCCTTTGACGAAAGTATTCCCTGCTATGTGCAAATTCAGAAACTCTGCATATCATATTTCCTGCTTGGAGATGCATGATGCATATCAAATCTGAGCTTTTCTGCAGAAAACTGGTTCATTTTGTTTAACACAGTGTTTTCTAGATATGCTTGACCATGCTACCTATTTTCCTCTAATAACCTTTAACAGTTTCTTGCAATATCCTAAAAAGAACTGGGTTGAAGGCTCTGTGATAATGATCACTCTGACATACAAATCTTGTAAAAGTCATGGTTTCCTGTGATAAACACAAAGGCTACATTCCCAGAGGATAATATGAAAAGATGGCAGGCTAAGAAGGGATGTTTCTTGAGCAAAAGCCTAAGTTGCCCCAGTTTCTTGCAGGACACCTGCTGGTAATGGAATATTTTTTCTCTTCTCAGATTCTGCTAGGTCACAGAACTAAGCCCCTAACACTCCAAATACATTATCCTAAAATACCACCTCATATGTATGGTTGCAAAAACAGTACATATCACCATGAGCTGCCATTCAGCTATAATTTTTTTCTTCACCACTAATGTCATCTTGCTCTTTTGCTCACTGTGTATATAGTAATGAGTAGGCAATACCCATGCACAGAGACATTGTATCCTCCAGATACTAGGGATGACTGTATTATTCACACCAGTCTCTGGGCACACATACTTAGTTTCTTATGAAAAGTAGAACTTAGCACAGCAGAGATAGCTTGTGGGTACCCCAGAATTAGTGTTCAGTGGAGAACATTTTGACCTGTTGTTATTCATTCCCAAGCTCTCTGTCTGGATCAGCAGAGTTTGGAAAACACTAAACATATCATCCTCCCTTGGTATCCAGAGTGGATTGATTCCAAGATCCTCCCTGGATAACAAAATCCACAGATGCTCAATTCCCTTATATAAAATGTCATCATATTTGCATAGAACCTACGCACATCTTTCCAGATACTTTAAATCATGTCTAGATTAATTATAATACTTAATAAAATATAAGTCGTTGACATACTGTTTCTTTTAGGGAATACTTATAAGAAAAATGTCTGTACATGTTAAGTACAGACACAGCTGTCATAGCTCTAAGTGTATAGTACACAAATGAGGCAAGAGATGAACAATTCTTCAACACCAAGTGCTAGAGAGAGATGGAGAATCTGTGAAATGGTGGGAGGCTATAGCATAATATACTTACACATCACTTGGATTTAGCAAATTCAAATTTCACTTTTTGGAATTTTCAGAACTTTCTTCTTTTTAAAAATATTTTGAAAATACTTTTTTTGATTTTGATGGATCTTTATTTTATATGTGGTGCTGAGAATTGAACCCAGTGCCTCGTACGTGCTAGGCAAGCACTCTACCACTGAGCCACAACCCCAGTCCTCTGGAACTTTCTTTAAGAATACTTTCAATACATAGCTGGTTGAAGTCACAGATGCAGAAACTACACATATTGAAGGTTAATTATAATGTGAATTCTTTAGGGAGGGCAGATTCAGGTTTCCAACAGAAAGCATATAGCACTCTCAGAAGTATTTAACTATGAGAGGGTTTAATGGAGAGCTTATTGCAAGGGATTGTGAAGTCAAGACAATCAACAAAGGATAAAGAAGAACCCAGAGAGTAGCAATAGTGGGAGAAACTGCTACTATCCTAGGACTTCTCATTTTAAAGCCGATTTCTCCTTTTTCATAAAAATTACACGACACTGCTTCAAATGCCACATTTAAAAGACATAACAGTGAGTTAAATTTCTGAGTTTCTTGAAAGGAATCATGTCTAAGGATGAATTTTTAAATTAAGGCTCTGTCTTATTGCAGGTCAAGGAAATAATAATTATAAATAATTAACTATAGGCATGGACAGACCAGCTCTGGAGAACAAGGAGCACATTGTGTGAGTTTAGTTAGTTTTGTGCTACTTTTTACCCTTTACTTTTATATTGGGCAATAGTAACAAGGAAGACAAATTTGAAGAGGAAAAGGAGATTCCTAAGAATAACCTAAGGGGTCTAGTTAAGTCTCAGGATCTTTACACACCAGGTTTCTATATTTAATTGTAAGGTTAGAAGAAAGCAATGTGTTACTCATATTTAAAGTATAGACGTTTTGAGAATTACTTATTTATAAATGTTGAAAAAATAAAGGGTATTCCTCATATACCATCTTTCTTGAGCAGAAAAGAATAGTTCAGGCAAGGAATGCAGTACCCATTTGTCCATAGTGCCACATAGGTATAGGTGCACGATTTAAAAAGAAATCAAATAACATTGAAGCACAGATTGTTAACTTTATAAAAATGTAGATTTTGATATAAATATCAAAGTAGTCCAAAAGTAGTTTAATCAACTTTATATAAATTCACACATTTCTAGGTCAAGTGCTGGTCATTAATCAATTTTTGAGAAAGTTGATGTGAATCTTGACATTTTACAGATTGAATAGGATCTACGCTTCTCCAGAAGAGCTTAATTAAAGTGCTTTCAGATTCATTTGTCACTTATAGACCATTGCTCCCTCCCATTTCTTTTGAGAGCATACATTCTTTCCCCTTTTCCTTGGGATCTTTGGTTAACCTCCCACATACTGTTTTTCTCATTTATTAAAGATTTAGTTCCTATGACATAATTTTCATCTCCATAATTCTGGGAGTAAATTAAATGTCTCCATGAAAGACCCTGCAATACCATGGCTGCTCAGTTCTTTGGCTTCTTCATCTTCAATGCATTCTCATCCACTCACCCTCAGCCACCCAATCCCATAGTCAAACACCAGGCAGGCATCATCATCATTAGAAACCACACCATCTCCAAGGTTACTCTTTGAAGGTCTTACTCTATTTACAACTTCCAACCTTTCTAGACTATTTCTCAAATGTATCCATTATAACAGTAATATAATTTCATTAAATTCTTAATCCGTTGAGATCTCTCTGCTCTTTCCCTATGTATCACCCTTCTCCTGATCTCTTATCCTGTATAAATGAAATGGTTCTCATCACTACAATTATTCCCTTGTAAATATTCTTAACCATCCTTTTTTTTTCCTTCCTTCAATTACTATCACTTGGCAGAATGATTTCCTGGGTGAAACCAACAATTTGTCAAGTTCATATGAATCAGTTTGCAAATACACCTTTCTGGAGGAACCTCCACAACAGAGTAGGTTATCATGATAAATTTACTACCGTCAAGCCTAACTAGGCCTTTGGTGCTGCCCAGCAAACCTACTTCTCATCTCTACTTTTTGAAATTCTTTTGTATATTCCTCAAACTTTCAATTAGCTCTTCTATCTCATTTTGCTCTCATTCTTACTGTATGACTATTCCACACTTCATATTTAATTCAACATTATTGGAAGGGAATTCCTTTAACCTCTGGTCATTGGCTTTCAAAAGTTACATACATCTTAGTTGATTGCTCATTTTCTCTTCATTTTATAATGGACAGAGTATTCCTCTTTATACCAAAAGTCAAAACCTTTGGATTCCATTGTTCTTGCTTTCTTGTGGAGTCCCATTTCATTATTTTTCTTTTTTTTCTCTTGTGTTGTTAGCCTACCACTTTCTCTTTTGGATTCTTCCTAAATATTAAACTTAAGGAGTGCTATCAAAGCCAAAAACTTAATGATGCAGCTGCCCACTTCTTCCTGGCATCATATGGCTGTATAACTCCAATCTTATTTCTCCACTATATTTTAAAAATAAACTTCCTAAAATGGTGGCTTATACTCAATGTTTGTATTTTTGTCATAGATGTTACTAGATGTTACCAATGTCTGGTTCTTCTTTTCCTTATGAGATGAAGGAGTATGGGCTCCTTTGCAGCATGGGACTCTGAGTATCCTGAACAAGAGTGAGTTCATGAGTCTCCATGCTTTCTTCCCCTGCCAGAGTAACTGAGTGATAGATGATCCAACCTAAAATGCTCCTCCTCATACCAAAAGTCAAAACCTCCTGTAAAAGAAAGAGAAAAATGGGTAAAGTATTAAGATGCAAGTAGCTTTAAGATCATGGAAACTGTCACCCCAGGTAACCCAGTGATTATAGCAGAAACCCCTGCTAATCTGCATAGTACATATTTCATAAGCAAGAAATAAATTTTTTTTCATGTTAAAACACTAAAGTTTTGAGATTGAATTTTATAATAGTAATATTTAGCTTTTAGTAACCAATTTATTCTTCAATGAACTCCATTTTGGCATTTTGCCTATCATCTACCAAACAGATTTTAATAAAGTCACCAATGTCCTCCATATTGCTAAATACATGAATACTTTTCAATCCTCTTAACTGACCTCTCAGCAGAATTCAATCTCTTGGCTTCTATGGCACCAGATTCTCTTTGGCTATTCTTTCTTGATTACATTTCATGACTCCTCATTTGTTTCTTATCTTTACATGCTGGAGTTCCTCAAAACTCAGTCTTAAAATTTTTGTAATATGAATTGAAGACAGTTCTTTGAAAGAATCTCAATCCTTCTAACTTATGACCTTCATACTTATGAAATAATCAATATATCAATTCAGCACATTTTACAATGATATGTTCCCTAACTCCTGCACAAAGGGTTAGGGCTGGGATAAGGTGGGATGGAGAATAGGTACTGACTGTTAGTTGGTAAGGGTTTCTGTTTTAGGGTTATGAAAATATTCTAGAATTTGTGGTGGTGGTTGCATAACTCTATACACTACTAAAACCATTGAGTTGTACATACAAATGAATGACTTTTATATTTAAAGTATACATCAATATGTTAAAAAAATAAATTTCTAACAATTCCTCAATTACCAGTACCATATTTGTGGAAAGTGAATTTATATTTTCCACAGTGGATCAAACCTTAAAAATTATTTATTTGTGAGATACTAATCCTTTATTGTTTATGTGAGCAAATTACTTAGTCAATGAATTTTTCATTCTTTCTTTGTTGGTATTTTTTTCCATTAAAAGTTCAGGAGGAGTCTTGCCCAGGGTCAACTAGATATCTCAGACTAGTTAAATTCTCAGGCTAAATGATCCAAGGATTCTGCCTCCCTCACTTAGCTGTGTTAAATTGGGCTGTAATTGCGTAAACTCTCAAATTCTTCCTCATCTTCATCTGGAGATTAGAACACAAATGACTTTGTTTATTGAGAATTAAAACAGGATTTTTATAATGTTTGACACATAGAGCTCAATCAAAATAAACACAATCTACTCCATGGGCTGACTGCCAGACTGATATAAACCAGTAAACCATTTACTAATTACAAAGCTTACTCAAATTTGTCTAAGGTTAAATCAGGACTAAGATTTTCTGGTTGGTTCTATTTCAGATTTCAACATTTAGTGTGGCTGCCCTATCTGTTCCTGTTTCCCTCCACCTGGTAATGATTTTCAACTTTCTTCAAATGTGTGTGTAAAAATCTCAGTACAAGTTGTTAAAGACTGAGTTCCCTCTGAGTCACTGTCCTGCATACAGGAACAATTCCAAAGTATTGGAGTGCGTAAGTAAAGCTAGAGTTGTATTGAGGATGGTCTTAGACCCAAGGCCTATATGCAACAAAGGGGGATTTTTGCTTTCCATTGGCAATGTCCATCAAATCCTACTTTCTGGTTACCATGATGGGATTTTTCAGAGCTTCAAAATCAGGCAGACACTGCTAGATGTAAAATGAAGTGGCTATCTAAGGGGGCCAAGCAGCCTCTAAAAAATAGGAGAATCAGAAGCTAGGGAGTAATTGTCTTAGAAATAATACCTCTAAGAGGTGTACATAATAGAATTCAGCTCAGTTAAATCAGCAGTTTATTGAGTACGATACCCTGTTTCAGCTACATGGATTTTCAATACTTTACAAATGTGCACCCAGACTCTTAAGTTCTTCTAGACTAGAAGATTTCAGATTAGGCTAGAACTTCCTAGCAGTTCCTTTACTCCAGACTTAAAAATGGAAAGAGAATTTCTAATACTTGGACCATTTTGAAAAAAGTTATTCTAAAAGTGATTTCCATGTAAAATGTTGATTTACCTATATTCTTGCTATGTCTTCATTTTCTTTCCTGTACTTCTCCCTATTTCTCCAACTTCCTTTACTTTGGTGATTTCTACCTGGCTCTGCTGTACAACAAGGGTAGGATTGAGGGGAGACATGAGCAAATGTGGTATAATCTGCATACTGATTTATCTCAGTTCATCTCTTTCCCTTATTCATTTTAGGAAACAAAAACAAGAAACATTTTTTATCCAATCTTCTGGGGATTTTGTGGACCCAATCTAATGATATAGGTCACTAAAAAAGAGAACCTTTCCCAACTGTGATTAGAAAGAGATGGGACAATGATTAGGGTCAGCGAGAAATTAGATGGGCTGGCTTTGAAGATGGAGGAAGCAGACTGTAAGCCAGAGCATGTGGGCAGCCTCTAGAAGCTGGTAAAAAGCAAGAAATCAAATTCTTCCTTGATGACTCTGGAAGGAATGCAGTTGTCTTGACACCTTAATTTTTACCCAATGAGATCTTTATCTAACTTCTCACCTTACCTACCAGAGTTCTGCAGAGAAATAGGACCAATAAGATTTTATATATCTACATTATAGCTCTCTCTCTCTCTCTATATATATATATATATATGTGTGTGTGTGTGTGTGTGTGTGTATATATATATATATATATATATATATATATATATATATATATATTATAGTATTATAGCTAGGTATATTATATCTATATCTATCTATACCTATAGAGATAGATAGATAACAGAGATTTATTATGAGAATTGGCTCAGGTGATTATGAAACTGAGAACTCCCATGATCTGCCATCTCCAAACTGGAGAACCAAAAGGTCAGTAGTGTGATTTAGCCCAAGGAAGAAAGCCTAAGTATGAGAAACTTCAAAGTCAAAAAGTAGGAAAGGATGCATGGCTCAGATCAAGGGATGGGGGAGAATGAGTTCTCCTTTCCCCCTCCTTTTTGATCTATCTGGGCCCTTAGTGAATGGAATGGTGAAGGTGGATCTTCTTTACACAGTCTAATGATTCAAATGCAAATCCCTTTCGGGAAATACCCTCATATGCGTATACAGAAATAATGTATTACTTTGTCTGGTCATCCCTTGGCCTAGTTGAACTGACAAATAAAATCAACCATTACACCTACAGAATTGTAAGGTAATAATGAATTTGTTTTAAGCCACTACATTTGTGGTATATTTTAAATAGAAGTAACAGAAAGTCAATACACCTTCCCATTCTTTTTTTTTAAAATTTTTTATTGTTGGCTGTTCAAAACATTAAGCATTCTTTTTCTTTAATTTTCACCCTCCCCACACCAGAGTAATACCTTCAGTAACACACCTTCATTGAAAACACGAGGAGTATTTTCTGTCCTTGTACATGTGCACTCTCATTTTACTATTCCTTCTATAATTTATTCTCTATGCCCACATACATATTTTCTCCCATTATGCACCATCTCAAATTTTTACTTACATATACAATGATGTATATTAATCTAAGAGATACATATGAACATATGCATTTTAAATTTGCATAAACTATCTTCTATAGTAATCTAGTTTTTCCTTATTTTTTAGTCTTCACTTGATGCTGTATCTTTAAGATTGATCTAGACTAGAAGATTTCAGATTAGGCTAGAACTTCCTAGCAGTTTCTTTACTCCAGACTTAAAAATGGAAAGCTGCTCTTCAGTAAGGTGGGTAACTAAGGAAACTCACTACATTTCAATACTGGACAGTAAAATAAACCATAGAGACATGGAAAGTTAGCAATTCCTCAAAAAACTAACTGGAACCACCATGTGACCAGCTATCCTACTTCTTGGTAGTTATCCAAAAGATCTAAAATCTGCATGCTATAGTGATATATCCACATCAGTGTTTATAGCAGCACAATTCATAATACCATGTTATAGAACTAGCCCCAATACCTGTTAATAGATGAATAGATGAATAAAATGTGGTATATATACACAATGGAGTTTGATTCAGCCTTAAAGAAAAACGAAATCATTATATTTGCTGGTAAATGGGCAGAAATAGAGAACATCATGTTAAGTGAAGTAAGCCAGACTCAGAAAATCAAGGGTCAAATGTATTCTTTATATGTGGAAGGCAGAGTAAAATACGAGTGGAAAGGATGGACCAGATATCATAAAGATACAGGTAAGATTATTGAAATCAAAGGAGAAGATCAAGAGGGAGGAGGGACAGGAAAGGGGAGGAAATGTGGAATGAATTTAATAAAATCATGCCATGTGCATATATACATATAGCACAATGAATTTCACCTTTATATGTATAAAGTACCAACCAAAATAAATGAGTGAACAGAATATCAGAGTAGAGGAAGGAGAATGGGGGTGGGGGAGAACACAAGGGAAAAGGGGAACACTGGGGACTGTAATGGGGTAAATTAAATTCTATACATGAATGATTTTGTCAAAATGAACCCAACTACTATGTATAACTATAAAAAAACTACTATATATAACTCTAATACAAATATTGATCCATGTGTCTGTATGTAACCTGGATCCTTTACTTTTGATGTATCATTGGATTCTGAGATTCAGGCATCAAAGAACCATCAAAAAGGGCCTAAAGGACCCTAAGAAGAGAGCAAAGTTCCCACCATGGAGGATGAAGGGAAACTGGGGATGGAAATAGATAGAAGCTGAAGAGATATGGCGGGAAGGATGTCCTTAGAAATTGAAAATTTATAAAATGAGTGTGTGAAAGTGAGTTCATTAATAACAAGTAGCCTAGGGCTGGGATTGTGGCTCAGCAGTGGAGCGCTCACCTAGCATGGGTGGGACCCGGGTTCGATTCTCAGTACCACATAAAAATAAAGGCATTGTGTTGTGTCCATCTACATCTAAAAAATTAATATTAAAAAATAACAAATAGCCTAGTAATTTTTCCATTTGATTCAGTCTCCTTAAATCTTTCTGCCTTTTCTTGGCTTATTCCAGACATTTCTCTCTCATCCTAGGAAGCAAATTAAGGCAAAACAGAACAGAGCACAGTGTGTCTCAGCCAGATCTTAAATCGTGGTCTAAATAAGATGTTATTTACTGTACTGCCACCTTAATATTCATCTCCTTTGTATGAATTTGTACTCTCCTGAATTTGGAACTATATGTCGATTTAACTCATGCAAATAACTTCTTGTTTGACCCTTGAGAATATTTCTGTAAAAATAATTAAATGATTTTTTTCTTAGTGGAAATGGATTTTATTCTTGATTATAAAGGCAATTTATGTTTATAATATGAAAGCATTATTACAATACAGAAAAGTATTCTAATTCAGAAATAAATGAACATATAAATATTATTTGATTTTAACATTATTTGAGTTTTTCTCATTAATAACATAAAATCAAAAATATTCATTATGCTATATAAGGATCTGGATGCTAGGATACAATGAAAACTACAAATAGACACAATTTTCACCCTTTGGACTCTGTCATCTAGTGAGGGTGAATTATATTTAATTATATGATTATTTTACTAATCCTATAACAGGATGTTTTTATTGGTATATTAGCTATTAGCATAGTAAAGTAACATAATGGATAACCCCCAAATTCAGTGGCATACAAGAATAAGTACTTGCTCTTATACTTCACAGGTCTGCGGGTGAACTTGGGCAATTCTGCCTTAGGTTATAGGTCTCTGAACTTGCAGAGGTGATATACTTCATATGTTTTCATTCTGGTATCCAGGCAGAAATGAAAACAAGCTACCCGTGGGAGGATCTTCTCATAAAGAGAGAACAAGAAAACTAACCAAGCCACAAAAGCACACACCCAACCTTTACTCTCATCATGTTTTCCAGTAGCCTGTTGGCTAAAACAATTCACATGACCAAGCCAAAATTCAGGTGGTAGAGAGCAACATTGTTTCCAACACAAAGGCATGGCTGGGTGTGCTATCTACTTCAGAGATATGAAGAATTGGGAATAGAAATTCAACCTGCTGTAGATAATACAACTAGAAGTATTATTTACCAACTGTTTTCTCCCCATGGTCACAAGAATTCCTGAAACTATTTTAAGCATCATTTAATCTTATTTATTTTCCTAGAAGGGCCATTCCCCATTTCCATGTCATTTTACTTATTATTAGTAAAGATTGCTTCACATGCTTATTCCAAATTCTATCACTGGTAGGGAGAATAGAATTGACATGACTTGTCTAAATTAGAAAACGTTTGCTCTCTGGGACTGGGGAATAGCTCCTAAAGTACAATTATTTGTTCCCTGAACATAAAGGCAGTATGTTAACATGAGGATGAGATGATATGGCATTTAGGAAGATAATCAACAGAGTCTGCTTCAGTGTCTTTAGGGTTGACATAAGGGTTCCAAACTATGAGAGATTAAAAAAGGGGAGCTTTTTGTCTGGAGAGAGAGGTCAGAAAAATGAGTATTAAACTGAAAGTAGAAGGATGAATAAGAGTTACCTGAACAAAGAGGAGAGGTAAGATCATTTTAGGCAGAATAACATGCATGAAAGTTCTATGGTGGAGTGAGTGTGGGGGTGACAATGAAGGTCTTAAGAAAGAAAGAAAAATGTGGTGGAAAGCATAATGGGAAATGAGACTGTAGAGAATAAGGGGCATACCTCATGGGGCCTTGCAGATCAAATTTAAGTTTTTATTCATCCTAAGATCAATAGCCACTAAAAAGTTTTAATCAAGAGGGGGATATAGTCAGAATTGAATTTAATGGCAGATCATACTAGCTACATTGTGAAGATAATTAAGGAAGTATCAGAATGGATATAGAGATCAGTTGGAAATTTATTGTGTAGTTGAGCTGAAAGAAGATAATAGTTTAGCTGGAATTGTAGTAGGAAAAAATGTGACTAGATTTGAGAAATATTTAGGAGGTAATGTTGATAGCACTTAGTGATGAACTTGACTTGGGGATTGTTGTTTGAATCTGGAATGCCTATCAATGTCTCATGTGTTCAGAGGTATAACTTTTGGGAAATGATTGAATAATGAGGGCTATGACCTCATCAATAGATTAATCTATTGATGAATGAATGGATTACTAGGAAATAGGACCTAACTGAAGGAAATAGATCACTCAGAGTATGCCCTGGTAGGATTTACGGTTTATCTTCTCTCTGGCTCCTTCCCCCTCCCCCCTCCTCTTTTTTTCTCTCTCTCCTTTCCGGATGCCATAAGCTGGGCAGCTTTCCTCCACTGTGCCCTTCCAGTATGATGTTCTGATTCACCTCAGGCCCAGAGCAAGGGATCTAGTCTACCATGGACTGGCTCCTCTGAAACAATGGGCCAAAATAAAGTTTTCCTCCACTAAGTTGTTCTTGTCATGCATTTTGGTTACAGCAATGAAAAAGCTGACTGACACAGGAGTTGTGATGAGCAAAAGCATCAAGGACTATTCTTAGATCTCAGGACTGTGTAGATGGGTTAACTTTTGTACCATTCACTATGACAAGTAATACAAGAAGATGTTCAAATGTAAGCATGGGAAATCACAAGGAACAGATATTGAACTTGATATGCCTCTAAAATATTTATGAAGAAACGGTGGACTTACAGGTCTGAAATATTGCACATTATCTGCATATAAATGCAAATTGATATCAAAGGGTATGACAACGAGCCTTAGGAATATCAGCAGTTAGTGGACTAGTAAGGGAGGATGCACTTATAAGATGAAAAAGGAAGCCAAGAAAGACCCAAATGGGGAAAGACTGGAAGCCAAGGGAACAGAGTATTTCAATAAAGAGGGAGTGGTGAAGTGAACTAAAGAAGTTAAATGGGTTAGTAACATAGATGCCCTGATGTATAATTAGCAAGTTTTGGTGAAAGGATGATTATAGAAGATAGGTTCTATCAGATCAAGGACTAGGAGTTGGGAAAATGAAGATGTTGGATATGGAATTTTCTTTTTAAGAACTTGGCTTTGAAAGGGACAATATGAAGTGGGAAGTGTAACTGGGGGAGGGTTGGGAGACAACTGAATTGGGTAAAAGATGATAAATATCCATCTGAGAGGAAGAGGTTTTATGTTCAGGAAACATTGTATAAAAAGGCCAAGACACTTGGAAAAATAGGAGGTAATTGAATCTGCATATATATCTTCATGACTTTATGTAGGTAGAATCAATATGTTTATGTATCTTTATTTTGCAAACTATTGAAAAAAACTTTTGGTTGTGAGAAACAAGATGCCACACCAACAGAGTATTAAATAATAAAGACATTTAATTTATCTACATAGAACAAGGCTTGGAAATTGGCAGTTCCAGGATTGTTTCAATGGCTCACAATTATCACCAAACACCTGGACTGGGTTCTTTTGATCTTTTCTATTCTGCCTCTTTGGTGTGTCAGTGGTATCTCCCTTTATGGTCTCCAGATGGCTGCCACAGCTCTAAAGATGTCATCCTCATACAACAGCATCTCTAGCTGAAAAGCAAGTGGGGAGGTGTGAGTGACTATTTGCTTTCTATACTCACCATTCTCTGTTTATTGGAGCAAAATCTTCCCCTGAGGGCATCGACAAACTTCAATATGTCATTGACCAGAACTGGTCACGTGCCTACCCCTAGAGCGATTATTAGCAAAAAGAAATTGGATTTTCATGATTGGTTTCTTCCCATCATTTTTCATCTTTCATCTGTTGACCTTGGCACATTGCCACCCAAATACATCAGGGCAAGAAAGAATATGGAATAAGTTTTAGACTGAGTTCCTAGAGTGGCTGTCTTCTAGTATGTTTGCCTCTATAGCTACATCAATTAGTGGATAATTATATATATGTGGATAATTATAAAATTGATAATATTAAAAATTCACATAATATTTAAAGATGTATTTTTAAATGAAAATAAAAGAATTGCAACTTCACTAACCCAAAATAAGCACTGTGATTAACATTTTGGCAGAGAGCCTTCCAGAACTTTTCTATGCTTAAAAAATAGATTTTCTTTCCTCTTTCAAATTTGGGAGCATTGTGTGTGTGTGTGTGTGTGTGTGTGTGTGTGTGTGTACACAAAATATTCTGCTTTTTTCAAATGAAACTTTTTTAAAAAAATAAGAAACTAAAACTGTAAAGTAGATCCTAGCAAATTGTTTTCTGTTATGTGTATGGTTCTTTTAAATATTTTCTAACTATATATGAGCATGTTTATTTATTCATACCCTTAACAACAAGTTGTATATCAGTCCTTAAAATTTTTGATAATCTTAGGAAACAAAAGTGATAAATATAATTTACTTTTTGTTTGTGTTGTAAAAGCCTTCTATGGCTATAGTTGTTATTTTAACTTTTTGTTCTTTTGGTTTTTGTAAGTTGATTTCTGATTTTTCCTTTATATGTTAAGGACATTAATTCATTGACATATATGTTTCAGTTTATAATTTCTCCTTTGTTATTAATCACAGAAGGTTTGCAGAAAGGTTTAAATTTTAGAAAAATTTAACAAATCTTTCTTTTTCTTATGGCAGTAAAATATAGGGTTTAATATCCAGATCTTAGGAATCAGACATAATTGGGCTTGAATTTTGATTCTTTCCAAAGCACCTTGAGAAAATGACTCAACTTTTCAGATCCTTTATTTGTCCATCTCTAAAGTGGACATAATTACACTTCCTTCAAAAAACTGTTATGCAAATTGTATGCAAATAATGCATAAAAGAGTTCAGTCCAGTGGCTGGCATGTTAATGCTCAATAAATTTGAACTATTATTAGAAGAATCAATTATGATATTATGAATTATTATAAATCTTTACCCTAAAATTTTATAAAATATGCACATATATTTTCTTCTGTTTTTAAAAAGGAAAATATATTTAAAATGTAATGATAACAGTGGAATAGTTTCCCATGCATTACAATTTGAATTGGAATAGCATAAATTCAAAGACTATATTATTGGGGGTTAGAAGTCTTACAGCAATATATCCTATTGGAAATTAATTTTTTTATATATAGTCTTTGTTTACTGAAAGTTATTTTATGAAGTTATTTATCCTTTGTACAACCATTCCAACTTTTTCTGTTTTTAGTGAATCAAATGAATTATTGTCTATAGCATAAATAAAATAGATATTTTTCATATTCATGCTTGGTTTAAAAGTGACAATTAAAATCATAATTTTAAAGATTTCATGAAGACATTAAGAACACATAGTTTTTTTTTTTTTTTTCAGCGTTTCCCCCCATTTTGGTTAGTCTTCAGAAAGGGTGTCCATATTTAGGTAGATGATCACCAACAGAGTTATTGAAATAGTTGTGGATTTTCTGCCCATTTCATGGGTGATGAAGAGTTTACTTTCTTTTGCTCTGTCTCATGTATATATCAATAATATATATAATATATATAGCATACATAAATAAAAAAACTGACTTGGGTATGATGTTGATGGAAATTATTAGAATACTGAATTTTGTGTAAGTACTCCTTTCACTGGTTGAAACTGTGCTTCATGATAACTCAGGGCAGCAGGGTCCTAGAATATGGTGCTTCTCTTCTTAGTATGGGGCAGTGGTTAGAGCAGGGCCCTGCAGCCTGATTGCTTTGATTTGAATTCCAGTAGCTCCATGGTCTTAGGTAAGAACTGGCTTTGTTTATACCCTGGTTTGTACAGTGAGAATAAGAGTAATACCTACCCCAAATGGTATTGTGAGGATTCAGTGATTTAATAGCTATAAAGCACTTAGAATACTACCCAGTAAACAGTCAGTAAATATTTTTATCTATCCTCCTCTGTTCAATTTTTATCATAGCCATCATGATGTTTACAATTAAGGTATAATGATGAACACAGTTATAGAAGTATCTTGACTATGTTGATTGTTATTATGGAGAGTAAGCCCCAGAATCTCTGGAGGTTTCATGTTCCATTTGAGTAGAAAAGCAATATTGAAATAGAAGGTAAAGAAAGCACAGACCATTTGACAGAACATCAAGATATCAGTCCTGGAACTTCTCTCTGTAATGAAGAAAGGCATTATTTTATATGGTGCACCAAATAAAATCTATTGCAAGCATTCAAAAGATAGCAGCAAAAAGCCATTCATTATGTCCACTGGCTATTGTGTTATGCAGATATCTGTTGGCATATTGCTTGGTATAACTGAATAATGAAGCGCTCATTCAATTTGCAAACCCACAGTACAGTGTATTTAGGAATTAGCTCGATGTTTCATCGGTGTCTGTTATGAAAAGGACAGATAATAGAAAGATTGCCCTGTGTCTGGTAGCAGAACCATCTCAAGTGATTGCTGAATGAGGTGCAAGCTCCTCTGGAAATCCAGCCAATCATTCCCTCCTTTCTTAACTCTTCCTCTTCCCAAGAGAATTTCTTTCATTTCCTTTGTACCAGCTGTAGCAAGGAAGTGTAGAAAATTATTGTGAAGTGTGGAGTTAAAAATTCTGCCCTGAATTATAGTCTCTTAGAATTAAGCAAAGAACTACTTACAGAGCCAGCTCCAAGAACATCAAGTGCTGACATTGTTACCATATTGGAGATTTTTTTTTTTGGTAACACAGTAGGATTGTGATGTAAAAGGTAGTACAGAATGCCTGCTAATAACTCCAGTACTAAAGGAAGAGGAAAAAATCAACAGCAGTCTTCTTTTCTTAAGGGGACTGCCAGTTTCCTGGTGACTGGAAAAATAATACGGAGAATTAATAAACTAGAAGCTTTTTGATCAATTCATTATACCTCAGGTAAAATCTCTGCTTTTAAGGGCTCTAGGTGCATAGTGCATTTAGAATCAGAATTAAAATACTAATATCCTATATTTGTGTAGGTCAACCTAGTGTCTATTAGTCTACAAAGGCAGGACTAAATGTCATATACATGTAATTATCTGCTGAGAAGTACTAAGGTACACCTTAATTCAAAGTCATTGCAATCTCTGACATTTTTAAACTCAGATGCAAAAAAAAAATAAAATAAAATAAAAAAGATGTGGGCTTCTCTCTGTGCTTTGGTTACTCCTTCAATTGGTCACTTTAGCATCTGATCTCTTCTTGAATGGAGAATGAATCCTACCCTAAGATGGTTGTGATTATAAAATGGACTAATCCATGTGTGAATCCATAAGTTTCCTGCCTCACATAAGTTAACTCTTTTTTAACTGATGGTAAAATATACATAAGGTAGTATTATGGTTTGGATATGAGGTGTCCTCTGAAAGCTCACATGTGACAAAATGCATGTATGTTTAGAGGTGATATGATTTGACTATGAGAGCTGTAACCTAATCAGTAGATTAATTCACTTGATGGATTAATAATTTGAATAGATTTATGGGTGATAACTGTAGACAGATAAGGCATGACCAGAGGAAATAGGTCACTGGGGGCATGACTTTGAGGTTTATATTTTGTCATTGGTAAACAGAGCTCTCTCTGTTCTTCTTGGCTATCATGACTAAGCAACTTTCCTCTACCACACCCTTCCACTATGATGTTCTGCCTCTCCTCTGGCCCAGGGCAATGAAGTCAGCTGCCCATAGACCAAAAATCTGAAACTATAATCCAAAATAAACTTTTTCTTCTCTGAATTGTCATGTCTTTTAGTAACAGCAACAAAAAAGCTGACTGACACACATAAAACTTACCATTTCAACCATTTTAAGTTTACAATTCGGTGGCAGTAAGTACATTCACATTGTTATGCAATCATCATCACCTTCTATCTTCAGAATTTTTTCATCTTCTCAAACAGAAACTGTTTGCATTGAACAATAACTCCCCCGGCCCCTCTCCACTCAACCCCTGACAACTACCATTCTACTTTCTGTCTCTTTGAATCTGCCTGTGTTAAGTACCTTATATAAGTAGAATCACACAATATCTGTCCTTCTGTGTTTTCTTTTTTCACTTAGCATACTATTTTTTCAAGGTTAAGTCATGTTGTAGCATGTGCAGAATACCATTCCTTTTTAAGGTTGAATAATATTTGTCATGAGCAGTGCTATTAATAATTATTTGGAGGTGGATTGTCTTTAAATGAAAGCACATATTTGATCACATCAATCATCAAATATAACAATGCAAAAAGTGTTGGATGTGCTGGAGCACCCCAACTAGCATTCAGTGCATACTAACTAAACACTATAAGCAAATCACACAATCCTAGGGCAACTATAAGCCCCCAAATACCTCCAATGCCACACAATTTCTCTTAGCCAAAGGGCAGATGTTGTTCTTGTCTGGTGGTTCTCTCCAGATAATGGCTAGATGAGGGACGGACAGCAAAGTGGCCAGTCTCACCAATGTCCTTGGAGCAAAACTCTTCAATGTGTAGACCAGCAATTTAAATATAGTTCCAAGTTGGTGGTGTCTGTTGATGATTGGTTACACCTAGTAAAAGTCAATATTCATTGGTTATGTCCAGTGAGGTGATGTAATTGCAACTGGGCATGTTCTTTGCACATGTCCATGGAGCTATGCTCCCTATCACTTGTAACCAATCACTGCTAAGCATGCCTATGTCTAGTGCCCTTTACAGTTCTTTATCAATTGCAAGTAGACATGACTAAGCAGTTCAATGGCTGCTGTTTCTTATGGCCAGCAACTTAGTGAGTCCCAGCATGTCTATGGCAGATGCTCCTTACAATATTCCATTGGTTGTATATACTACACTATGTTTCTCTATTCTGTTAATGGACATTTGGGTTATATTTTTAAAAATTTGCATAAAAGTGATCAGAAGATTTATATTGGACCCTCTGGGAGGGAGTGCTCAATTTTGGTAGATTATATTTGCTTAAAATTCTTCCTTCATTCTTTACTCTTACCACATTACACTATGAGTAGAGTATATTTCATCATCCCCTTGATAATGAGCTTTACAATGTGATTTGCTTTGACTAAGGAAATGTGAGCAGAAGTTTCAGGGTACTAGTTCTGAGCTAAGACCTTAAGAGGTATTCATGTTTCTGTTGGCTCCTCTTGGGCTTCTGCCATCCCCCTTAGAAAAACATGGTCTATGTAACCACTGATCCTGTAGGGTGGAGACATATGGAACATTCCTGGACCCAAGACAAACCAATCCCAGCATAATTGCACAATCCACAGATCTGCAAGTCAGAAATAGATGATTGCTGTGGTAAGCCACTGATTTTGGAGTTATTTCTTACATAGCTTTATTTCAGCAGTGGGTAATTAATATAGGGCTTTGGTGAGAGAAGGGGAAATGCTTCTCATCCATACTTCCAGGACTCACTTTAAGTTATGGGTAGGGATATTTTTTTTCTAGGAAAATTTCTTCATTATTTTGATCTATTTCAGGAAATCTCTGGTTCTTTTCTACCCTCAGAGGCAAGTGTGACAGTTTGGAGTGAGATAGGCACAGGGAGCCAAAATTGTCTTCATGCAGTTCTAATAAATGAAGCCCTAACTGGGGTTTTCTCAATTACCAAGGCTCTAGTGAAGTTGATCATCAGCCTATTTAGGATGATTAAATTTAAGTGCAGAATTTTTTCAATACTTCCACTTCTCTAAGGGCTTTAACCCTCCACTTAACCCACACTTCTGTGCCTTGCTAAAGACAAATATGCATCACACCTGAGGCTCCTTCTAACTTTCATTTGTGTTCTCCACCCTTCAGGTCATGGCTTCCAGGCTTATCTTGTCTTTAAGTTGACATTATGAGTTCTGTGAGAATCCTTCTAAGAGAGGTGCTGGTGCCATCCAAAGTCTCAACCAGGGGGCATGCTGGGGCAATGTCTAGTAGAATTCAAGATTGCCTTCTTTGATCATGTGTGCCATAATTACTTCTTACATGTGTCTTTGCTATGTTTTTTAATTGTGTATTGAACATGGTTGGATCAAATTCATTACTTGGGAAACATTTCAGGTGAAATAAAAGTATGTAATTCAAAATATGAGCTTTTCAGGTATTCATTTATTTCTATTGTTTTATTGGAAAATTAAATTGTTAATATCATTACCCTGGAACATTTTCAAAGTCTTTCCTCTTTCTTGCCCCAAGTCCTTTTCTTTCCTGTTTTTGCCATCTCCACCTGCTTTTCTAGTCACGTTGGCATGTAAATGTATTATTCTTGAAACACTGGCCCCTAGAGATTTGAATTGCAATTGATTTGATGGTATTCTATTGGAAAACTCAGGCATGTACATTGATAAAAATAGATACCACAAAGGGTTGAATGCAAAGGAACTTGATTCTGAAATATGATGTTAAATTGTAATATGATGTGTGTAAAAAATAAAATGATATAAAATAAGACTATTATGGTTTAGTTGTGAAGTGTCTCCCAAAAGCTCATATGTGAGACAATGCAAGGTTTAGAGGTGAAATGATTGGGTTATGAGATAATTAACCCAATCAGTGTATTAATACTCTAAGGGATTAACTGGGTCATAACTGTAGGCAGGTATAGTATGGCTGGATGAGGTGAGTCCCTGGGGGCATGCCATTGGAGTTTATATTTTGTCCTTATTGAGCGTATCTCTCTCCCCCTCCCTCCCTCTCCCTCTTTCCTCCTCCTCCCTTTCTCTCTATATCTCTCCCCCACTCCTTGGTGGCCATGCCCTGACCTGCTTTCTTCCACCATGATGTTCTGCCTCACCTTGAGACTGAGGAATGAAGCCAGCTGTCTATGGACTGAGATCTCTGAAACCATGAGCCCTAAAGTACTTTTACTCCTCTAAAATTGTTCTTGTCAGATCTTTGGTCTCAGCAGCAGAAAAGGTGACTAAATGAAATACATACTTCTTATAACTAAAGAGTTTAGTAGGATTGGAGATTTTTTTTTCCATGAAGAAAAACAATTTCCTCTGGATTTTTACCTGGAAAATTTGATTAGATGTCTTTAAATAATGTACAAGGCTATATTTTAGCACAAATGTTAAAAATGATAAGTATTATATTGTCTAAAAGAAAGCTGAAAAGCATAATAATAACTTCCATGGGAGTTAAAGGGCCTGTCCCTGAACGTTTTGCTTAATTTAGGGTTCTGGTGAAGCCATGAACTGGTAACTTTAGGTTGGCTGATATGGTATCTGTATAGATTGCCTGTCTGTGCATTAGGTGTGAAATAAATTCAACACCAGGATCCACTCATATTCTTAAGATGAGGTAGAGAAAAGAAAGTGACATCACCTTTTGGTGACATCATGCAAAAATCAATCTTCATTTTGAATTGGCTCTTTAAAAAGCTTGTCTTTACGTAAAAGTCTTAGAAAAAACTATGAGTAACACTGGATCAAAAACAGATTGAGAAATTTGGGACCAGAATATGATGTTGTTCAATGTGTAAATGTGGTTTTTTTGGAGGATTCTATAATTTAAGAAATGCTTGCATGTGCACACATACATGTGTGTACACTCTACACTGAGCTGAGTATTGTAATTTATGACATTTGATGTCTCAATTTTACTGGAATTTCTAAGGGCTTAGTTTGGGGTAAATAAAAATCATTTAGTGCATTAATCTTACATTCTCAAAAAATGCCATTTTGTTTCCTCAGGACAAGAGTGTCAACTCAAATTTACTCATGGACCAATTTTCCCTCATGAAAATCCTGGTGGGCTGAACTAATATTTCATAAAAATATACCAAGTGAAGTAAAGTTGTTTTCAATGAGATTGTGTCATTGAATGATGACCTTCGGCAGATTGGAGCTGGCCTACAGGCTCAATGTTTGACATTTATACTCTAGGATATTGCAGGTTTACTTCTTCTCATAATCAAAATAACAGTTTCATAGGCTGTTAGGCATAGAAGGGATTTTGAGAGCCCTTTTGTTGACATAGGGCTAAATCCTTTTCAGTTGGTCCTTTTGTATGTATGTGAGACAGATGACAATGTGTATCCTGTATGTCAGTGTTTTTGAAGAAATAGCAGAGGAACTAAGTTTAAAGTGGAGAATAAAGAATTTAAGTTAGATACAAAGAAGCGGTTGCTGACTGAGCAAAATACATTAGAAATCGTTATCAGTGTTGGCTTTATAAAGCTCTCTTTCTCTCCCTCTCTCACATCTCGTAGGTACACATTTGTGGGTGTACTTTGTTAATTCATACATATAATCACAGTGCTGTGTTTTCCTTTACTTCTTATTCCACTTAACACAGTTCTTGGTGTTGTGAACGAAAAAGGGTATCATGGTGAGTAGTATCCTAACCTGAGTGAATATAACTTGATCCAATAAGCGGGATTGATCTTTAGCTTTGTCAGTCATACTGTAATGCAAAAGGGTTGATTCATAGTAGGAAAATCACAAAAGACCGATGTACAAATGATATAGCATTGGGTTATATTCCAGGGGAAAATATTCCTCTCCAGTAAGCAAAACGTTCCTATGCTCTGCCCGAGGTACCTACCTCTAAGAATCTGAATTCAGTGTAGTGGGAAATGTTGATTGTCATCCTGGCATCCTTCCCCTCCTTTTTTATTCCTAACTAAATCGCCTATTTTGTTTACATTTCATACCTTCCTACACATAGCACATGTGCCTCAGTGGAAGCTGGTCAACCCCAAACTTTGAAGCCCTTTTTAGTCTCATCTAATAATTTTAGCTAATCCACCTTAGTTTGCAGATAGTCTGGACCAAATCAATTTGGTCCAATGAGAAACAAGAAAAGAATTAAGGGTTTTTGGAAATGCAGATTTTGTTGAACTAGGCTAAAGGAAATCAGCTTTCTTTGGATATGAATAAGTAACCATTAGTCCTAGTTGCAACAGAGGGCAGCCTATAGTCATGCCCAGGAGGGCAATCAGCTTTAAGATGAAATTGACAATATTGGTGTCAAAATGTAGAGATAGAAGTAATCTGTGTCCTTTATGATATCTTCAATCTACTAACCCTAAAATCTATTCTATAGCAAGACTTTAGTTTTGGTTAACATTTTACTATTGTTGAAGAGAGTTTGAGTTGGGTTTTCAATTTTATGGAACTAAAAATAGCCTGTTACCAAGTTTGGTACTAAGAGTAGGGTATATCAAGTTACACATCTTAAGATATGGAATTGGTTGTGTGGAAGAGATAAGTCAGAGGGATGTTTGGGTTCTCTATCATTGTCATGCCAGAGTGAAACATTTTTCATTCTCCAACTAAATGATGTATCTGCCCAAACTGTAACGTTAAGGATTTGGTTGAAAATTTCAGGCTCTTGACTACTTCTTGCATCTTAGAGTAAGGTCTTACAAGAATAATACAATCTTGAATGTTCATCTTAGACATTGCCTTTAGAAGATGCTGTAGTTCCTTTCAGAGAGAACTCTGACTTTGGTTGATTCTGGAACTCTCTCCACTACCGGAATAAGAAATATTATTAACCTGTACAGAAATATATCATACTCATGGACTGATGACCATTGGTGATATTTTCCATTCTTTTAATTTTCTGAAAGGAAGTTTATACTAGCGGTTCTTTTTAAAATTTTAAAATACTTTTTATTTAATTAGTTACACATAGAATGCATTTATGTACTCTGATATATTATGCATAGATGGGATATAATTTGTCATTTTTCTGAGTGTACATGTTGTAGAATCACACTGGTCATGCATTCATATATATACATAAAGCAATAATGTCTTTCATTCTGCTTTCCTTCCTATCCCCTCATCCTCTTCCCTGTCTTCCCTTCACTTCCCTCTACCTAATCCAAGGTAACTCTATTCTTCTTTAGAGCCCCCCAACCCCATATTAGAGAAAACATTTGGCCTTTGGTTTTTTGGGATTGCTTATTTTGCTTAGCACAGTATTCTCCAACTCCATCCATTTACCCGCAAATACCATAACTTCATTCTTCTTTGAAGCTGAGTAATATTCCATTAAGTATGCATTCCACATTTTCTTTATCCATTCATCTATTGAAGGACACCTATGTTGGTTCTATAGTTTAGCTTTTGTGAATTGATCTGCTATAAACTATGCTTAATTGGCCATTGTATATTATATGTGCTCAAGATAGGTTACTTCATTTATAGCCATCTATTGCTGAATCTGCAGGAACTACATCCTGACGGTTGGAGAATATTCATTGTTAGTCAGAGATCTTAGATTTGGGAGCTAGGTGTGACAACTGGTCAGATTTGAAGAGTGGCCAAAAGGAAAAAAGGATTTCTATATCTTGTGTTTCTATGATTCCAATAAAATTTTACCAACATATTTATTGCATTTTATTGGCCAAAACTTGGTCTCAGGTCCATTCCTGGACCAATTGTTGGCAAGGAAAATGAGATTACCCTTGAACAAACCAGTCTCATATGGAGTTGAAGCCAACTCGCCAAATTCATCCAAATTTTCTCATTGGAAGACAGATGGAATGGATATTGGGGAGCAAGTCATAAAATGCACTTTGTGGATTTAGTAATAAGACAGTCATTTGGTAAACAGAATCAGATGGAGAGTGCTGAGACTTCACACCTGCTATATAAGGAACAACTACATTTTTTCTTCCTAGTTCTCAGGGGCACCTCATTTCGCTACCATGTACCACCATTCATGGAACTATGGATCCTTAAGACCTAGAGGTCTATGATAACTTTCTAACACTTTTATCTTTAATTAGGCTTCTCTGTATTGCCTTTAAACAAGGAGACTAAAATAGCACATAATATAGACTCTATATGATAATAGAGATTCTTAAACTGACTATATTGAATACGGGATTTTAAAGATATTGATGAGAGTTATGGGCAAAGAATTTCTATGTTTCTAATAATATTTTTAGAAAAATATCTGCCTTACACCAAATATGATTGCCAACAATTTCCTCTCCCTATGTACACCTGCTATTCCTCACGTTAAGTCTGTATCCTTCTCCATGCCTTGAGTCTAGTTTAGTCTTGTGACTTACTTGGATCATTATAATGTGAAAGAAGTGATGCTTTGGGATTTCCAAAATGACTGACAGTTTTAGCTTCTTTCCTCCTGGAAGTCAGCTGCTATATAAGAAGTACGACTACTCTGCAATCACCATATTGTGAGCAATTCATGTTAGCCATGTAGAGAGGTCACTTGGAGGAACACTAAGGTGCTAGCCATGAGAGTGAAGTCAGTTAGACTTCCCTTCCCAGTCACAAACTCAATGTGGACAAATTGAGCCTAATTTCCTGACTCATAAAATCACAGTAAAGAACAGAACATTCTTTTAAGTCACTAAATTTTAGGGTTGTTCATTATGCAGTAATAGATAACTGAAACAGTTTACAGTAGAACATTTTAGAGCCTTTAATATGCATATAATTTTCAAGAATATTCAAAGCATGATAGATGAGGGCTTGATGTTCCAAGATCAACAGAAGTGCTGAGGTAAGGGTTCCCAAAAGAGCATGCCAGTGGGGGTAAAGTAGCTGCTTAGGGGCAGATCAAAGTGTAGGTGGTGGAGAGTGTTCTAGCCAGGCAGATAAAGCAGAGAGTGCAGTCATCCCTCAAAATCTGTTGCCAAAACCCTATGAAAGTACCTAAATCCAGGGCTATTCAAGTGTCCTACATAAAATGGCATAGTATTTGCATAGAACCTATACATATCTTGCTATATACTTTAATTCTTCTAGATTACTCATAATACATAATACAATGACAATGCCATGTAAATTGTTATTCTATTAATGACAAGAAAAAAGTTTAAACATGTCTAGTACAGGTACATTTTTTTCCTAAATATTTTCAATCTGTGGTTGGTTGAATTCATGGATGTGAAACACTTAGATACAGAGGGCTAACTATAAAACAGAGTGTGGCAAATGATATGCAGGAAGTAGAACCACTGAAGAGATGAGGTACCATCAGATATAGCAGGCAAGCAGAGGGCTGGGATCAAGGATCTGGAAGCTGCCGTACCCCAGTCACTGAGATGAAGTTCAAGAGTAGGATTCTGGCTTATGGGAGGCAGGGGAGATTGGTCAGCGTAAGGTGAGGTCTCAGACTTAAAGTCATAGGATCTTAAGGTACTAAGCAGAATATAAAGGCACAGACTTCCACTGTTGTACAGACATAAATGAAGAACTTAGTTCCATTGCTGCTAGAAGGGTTGCTAGAAACTTCTCCTGTCAGTTCTCTTTGGGGACTGCCTTAGTTGAAGACAACCACTTCCACTAAGTGGTTACTTTACCCAAGCTAATGTCTCTACCTAATGATGGAATGATGGTGATGTATAAATGTATATCTTCTCACTCAAACTTGGGGCAATTCTAAAGGGCTATCCCAGTCTAGATCAGCCTGTGGGTTTGACTGAGGCTTTTGTTAGGATGGACTGAACATTAGTTTATTCATGACACTATAGCAAAATATCACAAACTTGGATGTTTAAACAACAGACATTTATTTTCTTACAGTTCTGGAGGCTGGAATTACAAGATTGAGGTAATGGCAGTTTTGGTTTCCCATGTGACCTCTCTTCCTAGCTTGCAGCAGCTGCCTTTTGTGTCCTTAGATGACTTTTCCTTTGCAGTAGCATGGACAAGGGAAGTGTATTCTGGTGTCTCTTCCTCTCCTTAGAAGATCGCCAATGTGGTTAGATCAAAACCCCACCTTTATGATTTAATTTATTCTTAATTACTCTTTGTAGGCCCTATCTCCAAATAGTTATATTGGGAACTAGAACTTTGAATTTTGATGAACATAATTCAGTACCTAGCACTCTTCATGACTGTCCAACTCCTTTCTCTGTCAACTCCTGCCTGCTTGGAAGTTTCTCACAGTACTCTGTAGTAAGCTTCCTACACACTAATCTCTGTTTTTGTCTCTGTCCCAGAGAATCTGACCTGTGATGGGGCTGAACTGTTCAAACTGAGGTACAAACTGAACATTGACCATGGGAAATATAATCTCTTCTAGGACAGGATTCTCTCTCCCCACCCCCCACCCCCATTTTGTCTTTCTATTCTCTGTACCTTATTTGGGGATGTGCAAATGGGAGGTGTTTAGTTAATGTTATTTGAAGAAATTAATGGATGAATGAATAAACATGGACAAAGCCTGTTTCCTACACTGGGGATACAAGTTCAGAGCTAGTCTGATTTCCCAGCTAAAGTCAAATTACTTAACTTGTTGAATCAGGACTCCCTTAATACACTGGGACATTATATGCTCAGACCCAGAGCTTGGGATGGGGCCAAGTCTGCAGATGGAAATCAGCTAAATCCAGTTTTGAGATCTATATTTTTGTGAAGACTCAAAGTCCGGTACCTCACAAGGAGATAGTACCTTGCAAGATCAACTTCCAATGCATATTAGCATTTTAATATGGCCATTTACTTAAACCAATGTTTCACAAAATGTCTGTCCTTGACACTACCCCACTTATACTAATACAAGGAGGCAGTTAGACCTAACACATCTTCAGGTAGTTATTTATTCTATTGATAATTTAAAACAAATATTTATTGAGAATCTAGAATATCCAGACACTGTTCTAGTCATTGACAATTCAAAATCAGCGGCCAACAAACTGTTTTCTGTCATGTTTCACATCTTTCTTAGAGTATAGATGGAAGGAAGTATCAAGGTCAGATTAATGTGTGTAATAGTTTAATATACAAGTTCTGGGGTCAGACTGAGTTTGAATGTTGGCTCAGCAAGAACCAGGGGCAACTTTTATAGCTTCTTTGAGCCTCAATTGCCTCATTTGGTAAAATGTAAACAGCAGTATCTACTTCATAGGGTAATTGTGATGTTTATTTGAGATAAGCTTTAAAAAAAGTGACTGAGTTATATTTTGTGTCTCAGAGTAAATTGATAGAATAATATTAATCTCTCTCACTAGATTACTTTCTTCAACACAAAGACATGGTCGTATAAAATAGTTAAAAAAATACTGTAGTAGGTTGTAGGATTGTTTCCAGCCCTGTAAAAGCATGACACATTCCCTCACAAGACACATTTCCCTCACGTATCACTTTGTGGTAACTTTCTCCCATTCAAATATGTAGAGTGTACTTCTCTACCTCATTGTTTTGGGGAGTTGGTTATGTAATTTTGCTTTGGCTAATTGAAGGTAGCACATGTGGCATTATGGTAGGTTGGAAAGTGTTATACTCTACTTATTGTTGATAATAACACATTACAGACTGGGGAAACATAAAGAAAAGAGGCTTATTTGGGCTCATGTGGATTGAGTTCATTTATACTCTACAAATCCCTTCATTCTTGGACTAGCACATAGTCCAAGATGTGGGAGAGGCCACATGTGGCGATGGCCTTCTTGCTGTCAGAATCCTGAGGAGGCTCAGGGCATCCTATGATAAGAGATGGGAAACAGAAGAGCAGTCTTACTTAACTGGCTTTTAGAAGTGCCCCACTCTTGAGATAATCCATTAACCCATTAATTCAACAAATATATTAATTTACTTATTAGGGCCGAGCCCTAATCATTTCTTAAAGATTTCGCCTCTTAATATCTCATAATGGGGATTAAATTTCAACATGAGATACAGAGGGGAAAAACCATATTCAAATAGTATCTCCTCATATTTCTTGTCTATCTGGAACCTGTGAATGTGATCTTATTTCTAAATAAGGTCTTTGCAGATGTAATCAAGTCGAGATGAGGTCTTACTGGACTCAGGTGGGCCCTGTATCCAATAGCTGGTGCCTTAAGAAGGGAAAGGAGATTTGATTACTGACATACACATACAAGAAAATAAAATCCATGTGATTATGGAGGTAGGGATTAAAGTAATGCAGCTATAAGCTAGGAAACACCAAAGATTTATAGGAGTCACCAAATTCTGTGAAGAGAAAAAGAAGGATTCTTCCCTGGAGATTTCACAGGAGCACAGCCCTGTTGATACCTCAGTTTTGGACTTCTGGCCTCCAAAACTGTGAGAGAAACAACACATCTGTTGTTTCAATCTACCTAGTTTGTGATATTTATTATGGCAGCCCCAGCAATTGCAAACAGACATGTACAGAGGCTTTACATATGCTTGTATGTTTGGCTTGGTTTCTTGCATTTCTGCCATTTGCCATGAGAACATGCTCTGGATATGTGCTAGTCCAAGAATGAAGGGATTTGTGAAGTATAAATTAACCCAACCCACAGTTTGGAGCAAAGCCTAGCAAATCTCAGATGATCAAAGCAGAGCCATAGTCACCTTAGGGACTGTGAACCAGAAGTAAATGCATGTGATTACATTTTGGACTTGTTTGTTACGCAGGATTATTGTAATAATAGCTGACTCATATACTGGCAGATTGGAAATGAGCGATGAAGTAGAGAAAGCAGTTTCTTAGAACCTTAAAAAGTTCCAAACTGCATTTTTATCTCCAGGAATTCATGCAACACAAAATTGTTGGAGCAGAGGTAAGACTGAGATTCTTAGTATTTTCCCTTTCCATGAGAAAGAGGAAATATGCCTGCTTTGGAGTCACCCATGGTGTTTTTCAGATATTTTTTTGGATAAACAGGCCACAAAGTGGAATGCAGTGGAAGGGGGGGTAGGGAAAACCCAGGTGGCCCCGAGCCATTTCTGTCTTTGTTAAAGGAGCCAACAACCCAAACAAGAAGGGGTTGAGATGACATACGGCTAGATAGGTTTTGAAAAATTAAAAATAGAAAAGGGTTTCCAGTGTTTCTTGCTTATTATGGCATAAAAATGAGAACCAATTTGCACAGATGTGGGCAGTAGCAGAATGAATAGTGGAGGCTGATTAGGTATGTTTGCCTAGGGCAACTCATTAAAAAGCACCCGACTACAGCACTGCAACCCCTATAATTTCCACTGCCTCCCACCATTACTACTTTATCAGCTTCGGAGGGAAAGTCAGTTTGCTCTTCAAAAAAGCCCACTCCTGATATGTATTTTTTTCCCCAAAGCCCTTTTCTTTCTTGTAGAAACACACTGGAATCCTTCAATTGCTTTTGGATGGGAGTTTATGGCGATACCTTTCTTAGCCATAAGACAGGAGATTAAAGATCTACAACTTGCGGTCTCTGTCACTTCTAAGCCTTTGTCTTTCTTCTAGTCAGCAACATACCATTACAGATGAGGTAAGACACCATGTGCTCATTCTCTGTGTGCATTTAAATTGTGGATTCAGCAAGTTCTTCTCTTTGTTTTGACAATGGGGAAGGGAAGGCTGCTTTGATCTTTGAAAATTATGCCTATAAATAATGCCTATTCAAATATTGGCTCAAGATTTAAACAGTGATTGCTTTTGAATTGTTTTTAGAATTGTTCTCTTCCAAAGTCCTCTTCCCTCCTTTGGATGTCTTAGATGCTGACCAAGTTCAAATTTCCATATAATATTTGTTTATCTGAAGTATATTTGGCAAACAAATGCTATAGTATATCTCAGGTAAATATTTTATGTTTTAGGTTTTTTTTTATTAAAAGTAATGCATGCTTATCACAAAGTTGTACTGCATACTAAAGAATAAATATGGGAAAAAACATCTATAAACTCACCACCAAGAAATACTGGTATAATCTTTATTTATATGTTTTTATAAATATGTGTGTGAGCAAATTATATACAGGTTGCAAATTCCTAATTAATAATTAAAAATCCCCAATCCAAAATATTCCAAAATCTGAAACTTTATGAGTGCTGACATGAAAACATAAGTGGAAAATTCCACATTGTGAAATTTTGTTTCATGCAGAAAATCATTAAAAATATGGTATAAAATTAAATTCCGGCTAAATGTATAAGATATATATGAAACATAAATGAATGTCATGTTTAGACTCAGGTTCAATTCCCAAGACATCTCATTATGTATATATAAATATTCCAAAATTTGGGTAAAACTTCCAGAAATCCAAAATACTTCCATACCAAAGCATTTCAAATAAGAGGTACTCTACCTCTGTATGTCTTTAAAATTTCATTTTAAATTTGCCATCATATGGTTAAATAGTTTTGAATTTTCTTCTTTTTTAAAATAAACTATTATTCCATGAACTAAATGGTGCTCAATTTGGTGTATCTTACTTGTATGTGGTGAGATTTATTCTTTTTCCTATTGGCACTTTGTTTAGTGAGCTTCTTGTAGCCTAGTTTTTCACTCTGACTTCATAGCATGTGAAGATAAGCTCTACCAGGTGCATGAAGGATTTTTTATTTGCTACTCTTTCAGAAGAGAACAATGAATTCAATTCTGTGGTTTTAGATTTAGCTTCAAAATTCATAGGTATTTGACCATAAACTTAAGTGGTAGGCAGTCAGGTTTCCAACATGCATTAATTCCATGTCAAATGCAGAACATGATGTTAATTGTTTTAGAGCATCTTATGATGTAGAAAGACATCAGCCTTCCATAGACCAGTAGTTCATGAAACAATCGTTGAGAGAGAATGAGTTTAATTGGAGTCTGGCACTGGTTGGTTCTTAGGGGAAGCAAACAGTATGGACTGGCTAAACTAAGCATTTGTTTTTGGACCAAGAAATGTTATACTCACAAGCTCAGAGGCAGAAAAAGTCTTTATAAGTGCAAGGAATGGCAAGCAGCTTAACTTGGCAACAGCAAGGGAGCCATGCAGGGGAGAACAGTCTGGAGGCTGATTTGTTTGGAGGACCAGGACACTGGGCAGACAAGCCTGGATTTGGCAACACAGATGGGAAGGATCCCAAGTAGGTTTCTCAACAGGGAAGTGATATAAAGATGAGGACATTCAGAGCAGATGATTTTTATTGCCTGTGTGTATCTGTAGCTCTCATTATCCAGTGTGATCATTCTGAGAGCATGCCTGCTAGGGTTCTGCCCCGTCGGAGTCTGGCCATCTAAGCTGTGTGCAGCTTGTGTAGCTAGTATCACATCCTGTCCCACTGGGAAGGTCTGAGGTGGGCCAATTCTGGCCCCTTGAAATAATCAGCTCCCACTGCTCTCTGTGTATAAAACCAAAAGGAGCAATTGGCTTTGTGGGTAATGCCCAGATACTGCCAACAGAAAGTATAAAACTAAATTGGAGGAGAAGACAAGGGGGATTATTTTTCTACCTAAACTCTACTCAAGAGGGAGTACTTGTTTACTCCCTAAAATTCTTAACACAGAGATTCTTAACACAAAACACATTGCATTTGGGGATGGAAAATGGAACTTACATAGGAGAATTTTAAAATCTCTAAAAAAACTGCATATACATTTACTCTTTGAATTACTAATCCCACTTCTAGGAATCTTCTCTAAAGTTACAATGAAAAAATATGTACAGACACATATGCAAGGTTATTCATTACAATACATTAAAGCTAAACATTGGAAGCAACCCAAATTCCTTCAATAGAAGACTGAAAATCTGTTCTGTATCTACATAAAAGAATACTAACTACAAACGAAATGAGTTATTGCTCTATATATTGCTGGAGAGTGGTTTCCAGAATATATTATTATGTAAAAAAGTAAGGTAGGGGAAATATATATACTACATGATCATTTACTCTAATAAAGGGAAGGTATGAATCTATCTATTCATATTTGTATACATATACATATGTAATATATATTTGCTTATATTAAAAAAGGAAGAATAAACTCAAAGCTGTTTTTTAAACAAAATTCCAACAGGGAAGGGGAGAAGAAACCAAGGTGAAGAGAAAGTGATAGAAGTGGAACATCTCTGAATATACCTTATTTTATAGATTTGAATTCAGAAACATGCAATTATTTTACAAAATTATGTTGCAAAATTAAATTTAAAAAGCAATCCCTGCAAAAGAATGGCAATAATAAGTAGTTGAAACAAGCTATGTAACACATTTTTGGCTTAACCACACAGAGAAGAACTGTTCCATATGATTTCAATTAAACACAATCATTTGACTTTACATTCCAAGAGGGATTATATGCTAAGGACAGAAAGAACTGCAAAAATATCTTCATAATATTGATGTTGTGATTCTGATATTGTTTGTGTAGTTTGGGATAAAGCAAATGAATATTTATGTTGGTATTGTTGGGAATTGGGATTTTCAGCATGGTTAAAGGAGATACCTATATAATATAAATGAGAATAAGTAAAACATTGTATTTCTGAATTTGAAATGGAAGTATCATTATAGAATAATATTATATTCCATCTTTTTAAAAAATCTATTTTCTAGCTTTGAACACTGAAAAGACCTGAAAACAACGATCAACACAGTAGTAACAAACACCTCTGGTGTCCAGGTGATAGTCTTTATCATTTTCCATTAAAAGGAAACTGAACTCCTTAGAAAAATAGCTAATATCAGAAGTATGCCAGAAAATGTACAAGATAAACTGAAAGTATTTTGTTATAGTAGGAGGCAAGAAAGTTTACAAATATACAAGAACACAAGTGTTACGGCTTGGATATGAAGAGTCCCCCAAAGGCTCCTGTGTAGAAGGCTTGGTTCCCAATGCAGCAATGTTCAGAGGTAGGAATTTGGGGTAAGTGATTGGATTTAGAAGATTCTGACCTCATCACTGAGGGATTCATAATTTGAATGGACCATTGGGTGGTGGTGGAAAATGTAGGACCTATTAGAAGGAAATAGGTCCCTGAGTGTGTGGCCTTGGGAACAGTAATTTGTCCCTGATTCCTTCCTATCCTCTCTCTCTCTGCTTTCCAGCTACCATGAGCTAAGCAATTTTCCTGTAATATCCTTCCTCCATCAAGTTCTGCCTTACCACAGTCCCAGAGCAATTGAGCCACCTAACCATGGACTGAAATCTCTTCAACCGTGAGCCACAATAAATCTTTCCTCCTTTAAGTTTCTATTATCTATATTTTGGACAGTGATATAAAGCTGATTAACATGAGACATAAGGGCCACTTGAACACGGACAATTTGTTTTTTGGTAAGAATAACAACTGTAATGGATTGAAACATATATGTTTGATTCATATGCGCATTCTTTTTTTAGAAAAAGTAAAGCTCACCTTCAAACCTTCTCTAAATGTATTAGAGAACTAACAGATATTTTGAAAACTGGAAAATAAAGGACTAAAATCCTAGCTTTTATCCTATCTTTCCCACATTACAAAGCATGTAATAACAATAATCAAATAATTTATAACTGGAAGTTCCTCTTTAAAGAAGTGTTTTAGATGGTATATGAAGAAGGAATGATAGAATTGTATAATTATATCTTGTATATAATTATATAAGAGTAGTGTTATAACCGCTAATAAAATAATGGATGTGGACAATGGTTATCAGTGACTGCTAACATCACCAAAAGAGAAAAACAGCCTTTGTTAGCTTCTTAATGGATGATCACAGCATTACCTATTGAAGACTATTGCCAAAAAATGTTTAAACTGAACATGATTCAGACTTTAATAATCTATTTACAGTAAAAACAAGGAAAAGAGGAACATGGGTAACATCACGGAATACAATTAGCAAAATCTAGACTATAGAAGACAATGGGACAACCAGTCTAGTTCATTCAACAAAAATATTATAATGCCAAAAAGGGGGAATGGGGAAACAAAAGAGACAAAAAGGTAAACCAATTGCTATGAAGTTAACACCACAACATGCAAATATAATACAATCAGGGAAATTAAAATAATGTCTGAAGAGTTGAGAATATTAAGGAATTATTGCTAATTTTTACATGTGATATTGGTATTGTCTTTTTTTGGAAGTACATACTGATGGACATGATAGAAAGCTGTAGATTTGTTTCAAAGTGATAGAATAGTATAGGATAGACAGGTCAGTGAATAGAGCAATGGGAGAAACAATATTGGCATGAGCTATTGATTGAAGCTAGGTGATAGAGTCACTGTATGCATCACCAAATCATGATCAGCAGGATTAATTCTCCTGACTAAACAAATGAAGAAGCAAATATGAGTAATAGAACACAGAGAGGATAAGCAATGTCTTAATTTCTTCAAAGATTACTAGTCTGCTTCAAATTTGTGAGTCATATGATTTAAAATGCAGTTTATTTTTTTATTTTAATAACATGAATAAGAATTGAGAACTTTCATAGAAAATTTGAATTTGGCAATGAACTATACAATCCTAAATGTCTGGACTTGTTAGAAAAGGTGACATTTTGAATTGTAATGTTTACGCATGAGTCATCTCTCTTATTAGAGTCCACTGTTTAATCTGTAGTAGCCAAGGCTTTTGATAAGTTATATATGCTGCAGGTTGTATGCTCTATTTCTTGGTAAGTAATGATGGGTGTTAGCACAAACACTGCTCATTTGTCATCTTTCACTAAGCTAAAACTTTTCTGTGCAGATGGCACACAAGTCTATTCTTTTATCCCTGACCTTCTTGGGCCTATCAGCAATCTCTTCCTTGACTCTTACTGTTATCTCAAATAGAAGCTACCAAAATCACATTCCTCTTATTTCTTCTGAAGTGCTTCTCTCTTGACAAAGCCTAACACCCGATGACCCTTGTCTCAGGAAGTACTTTTTGTGTTTGTCTGTCTTTGGCTATGACTGCAAGTCATCCGGGGAACTGTTTACAGTTTCAGATACTGCCAGTCACCACTGAGAAGGAAGAAAACTATCTATCTATGAATTCTGTGGAGATATAGATGTTTTAGTTTCTAGAAGATGGGAAAGGAGGGCCTCATTGAATGCTTTACTTTCATTGACACAAAGATCTCTACTCTTTACTTCTTATTTCTGGGTAGCTGCTGAATTGACTTCAGTAGTGTCCAATTAGGTGTATAATTTTATGGCATATAGTAAGTGTCTATAGTTTTTTATAGTTTTATTTAATAGATGAGTAAAAGTCACCAAAGCATACTTGGGAGTTAGATAGTTTTGAATTCAGTGTAATAATTTATGCAATTAATAGATAAATCTGTGCCATCCTCCAAACAAAGATTAATTGAATTCATTTCAATAACATTATTCCTCAGATTTCTCTTTGTTATATGCTAGCACATTTAATAATAGACATTAATAATGCCTTGGATTTGTGAAGCAGTACTGTATTGAAACCATTCACATTGATGCTATCTCATTTTATAAGGTAGGCAAAGCAATTATTTGAGAAATTAAGAAATTTTGATCTGATGAGGTCAGAAGACTCACAAAGTTACTACCAGAGTTAAGGAGTGTTCTTTATGTATCCTCCCACCTTCCCCACCTCCTAATTCCCTTACTCCCTCCCCCAGCCTCCTAGACCTTGATTCTCACTTCACCATTCAAAAGACCAGGTTTTTGTTTCATTGATCTTTGCTCAGAAAAGCACCCATTTGTTATCTCACACTATGTAGATTGAATGTATGTGCCCTCTACCAAATTCATGTGTTGAAATCCTAACATCCAAGGTGATGATGGTATTAGAATGTATATGGACCTTAAGGAGATTATTAGGTCATGAGGGAAGAGCTCTCATGAATGGGAATATTAACTTTACAGACCCACTACTGAATATATACCTAAAGGAAATGAACTGTGTATGTCAAAGAGACATCTGCAATTGCATGTTAATTGGAAACTCATTTATAATAGGCAATAAGTGGAATCGACCTAAATGTCCATCATTGTATGAGTGGATAGAGAAAACGTGGTGTACAGATACAATGAAATACTATCCAGCTATGAAAAAGCATGAGATTCTGTCATTTGCAGCAATGTAGATGGAACTGGAAGATGTTATGTTAAGTGAAATAAGTCATGTGCAGAAAGAAAAATACTGCATGTTCTAAATTAAATGTGTAAGCTAAAAATTTGATATCAGAAGTAGAGAGTGAAATAGTGATTATCACAGCCTAGGAAGGATATGGAAGAGGGATATGGAGAAAGAATGGTTAATGGATACGAGGGTGCAATTAGATAGGAGGAATAATTTCTAATGTTCCATAGCTCAATATTGACTAACTATGGCTGTCTACAATTAATTGTGCACTTCAAAATAACTAATAGAGATAATTCTGAATGCTCCTATCACAAAGAAATTATAAATGTCAGGAGTCATGGATATGCCATTTATCCTGCTATGTTCATTTCACATGGTATACTTGTATTAAAATATCACAATTTACCCGATAAATGTGTGTCATTATTATGTGTTAATTAAAAATGAAAAAAATATTTTAAAAAAGAGATTCTAGAAAGCCCCCTCACCCTTTATTGTGTGAGTACACAAGAAAAAGATTGCCTTTTGTGAAATAGGAAGCAGGACCCTGCCTTATATCAAATCTTCTAGTACATTAATCTTAGATTTCCCAGTCCCCAGAACTGTGAGAAATAAATTTCTGTTGCTTATAAGCCACTCTCTATATAGTGTTGTTTGAGCAGCCAAATGGACTAACATACACAGTTTTTGTGGCTCAACTGAATCTTCTGCTTAGAGACTACAGATCACAAATTTGTAATCAAGGTGTCAGCTGGAGCTATGATCTTGTCTGATGCTTGGGAACTTCTTAAAGTTCATCCAGTTTACAGACAGAATCCAGTTTCTTGAAATTGTAGCACTCATGGAATATTTCATCATCTTTGAAGGCAGCAGGAAACTGTCTCTCAGGTGCTTTACCTTCTTTTAAGAACTCCCCCAATTAAGTCAGACCCACCCAAGATTGGCTTCTTTTTATTAACTCAAAATTGACTGATTATTACTCTAATTACAGGTGTGAAATCTCATACTCATGGAGAGGAAATTATATGGGGCATGTATACCAGGAAGTCAGAATCTTGGGGACCTTCTTATAACTCTGCCAACTACAACCTGTATTTGATAAACTCAAAAGATTACTGTGAGAAGTTAAAGAAGAACTAAATAAATGGAGAGAAATACCATGTTCATTGGTTGAAGGACACAATATTGGTAAGATATCAATAATTTTTAAATCAGTTTATATATTCACTGCAATACAAATTAAAACTCCAATAGGCTCTTTTGTAGATATTGATGCTTGGGAACCTCTCAAAGCTTATCCAGTTTACAGACAGAGTCCAATTCCTTGATTCTGTCTGATTCTAAAGTGATATGGAAATGTAAAGGAAATAGAATAGCAGACATACCCTTGAAAAAAAGAAGATCAAAGTTAGAGGAGTAAAACTATTTAATTTAAAAGCTTATAAAGACAATGTGGTATTGACATCAAGATAGTGAAATGAATCAATGAAATAAAATAGAGATGCAAGAACTGGGCCCACACATATGTGAACACAGGCCCATGTCTAAATGGAGAAGTGGTGACATTGCATTGTTAGACAAGCATGTGGGATGTGATGTTTGATGGTACAGCTACTACCATACCCACCTATGGTGACATCCGTAATAAATATTGCTTCTAGTATTTGTTCAATTTTCTAAGGTTTCTTGAGTGAAAGTGGGCTTCTCACTGATGGTGTTTAGAATTCTTTCAGTAGATTCCAAAAGCTGGCTCTTTCAATATTTTCAAAGCTTCTCTTTTAAAGAAAATGGGGATAAATGTTCTCCATAATGGGTTGAAGATGGAATCATTAGTTACTGCTCATCAGATACTTCTGGCACTCCAACTTCTTAGCACTTATTAGGATTGTCTTCTTGGCCCTCTTGTGGTTAGGTCAGGCTATGTGATTAATTCCAGGCTATAAGATGAGCTGGAAGCAATGAGTATTCTGGGCTGGAACATTAAATAATTAATGTGAAACTTCTGCCAAAATAACTTGCAGTGATCCAGGGTGTAATCCCTTTATCAGTCGAGGTCTCAGAGTGAAGACCACATGGAATGGAGCCCCCTGCCAACCTGCAAAGGTTATGAAGCATATGTGAGAAATAAACTTTTGTTGTTTCAAGCCACTGAATTTTGGGGTGATTTTTTGGTCAAGCATTATCTAACCTAGCCTAGCTTCTGATATAGAAGCCATATGAAAGGTACTACCTAGCATCATGTTAAGAAGTATTCTTTTTGCAGTTAAAATAAGGGTCCCAGAACAGAGACAAATCATCTTGACTTGGTTCTGGCTAACTGTGAGTTCTCTGTCCATCTATGCACTCCTTTTTGAACTTGAAGAGGTCTTCGTCTTGCTGGGATTTAAATCTTGGATTCCAGGACCTGGCTGTGAGTTCTGAAATTTATATCCAGCATCCATTCCATAAGGCCAAGTAGATCTTCATGCAACCAGAACAACCTACATAGCCTGCCAGTGAAAACCAGAATTTAAGAGATAGGCTACACTGTATAGTCTCCTCTCTTTTCCATTCTATACTGAATTTCTGTAATTCTTTTCCTTTTTTCCAATTACTTTGGTATTCATTCTCCCTTTTATACTTTTCATCTTGATCACCTTCTTTTAACATTACGCACTGAAGACATCTGGTTACTTATTGTTATACTCCCATACCCTTCTTTTGTTAGTTGACTACCCTTTTCTTTATTTAGATTAAATTTGGTATTCTCATTTTAAGGCCCTTTCAGACTTAAAGTTAATTTTGTCTGTATCCCTGGCCTAAAGAAGTAATATGCAAAATTTCCTAGAATAAGAAAATATAGAGAATGCTACATAGTCATAACAGCTACCCCATACATAGTATTGTACTTATTATATACCAGGCGCTTTGCTAACCTCATTAGTTATCTATTAACTCATTTTAGGTATAATAAGTTCTATTTTGCAAATGAGGTAACAAACACAAGGAAATATATGACTTGCTTAAAGTCACACAACTTATAAGTGGCAGAGCCAGAATTAGAAACCAGGCTGTGTGGCTCTAGAGCCCATGTTTTAATCATTGTATTCTTTTGCTTCTCTCTGTATGCAGAGGGTTTTCTGTCATGAGTCAGTAAACGATCGTCCTTAGGCCATATGTAACTTGCTGTTCATTTGTGTAAATTAAATTTTATCGGAACACAGATACCCTCACTTGTTTAATATTGTCCATGGCTGCTTCCATGCTACAAGAACATAGTTGAATAGTTGGGATGATGACTAACATGGCCCACAAAACCTAAAATATTTACTATCTGACACCTGTTCTAAAGGATAAATAGGGATGTTCCAGACAAAATGCTCTTAGCAAAAGAAATGGCATGCAAAAATGCAAGGGACATCCATCCTCAGGGTTTTTCCAGCACCTGCACTGTAAGTTTTTTTAAAGGGATACATTTTCTCTTCATGGCAAGAACGCCTTAAGTAAATGCTGGTTGAAAACATTTGTCTAGTTTGTTCACACATAAAGGTATTAATAATGGTCACTGTATTTATTTTTTGTGTTACCTGGCATTACCAATTACAATCATGTGGGTCAGGAACAAAGAAGGGTAATGAGTATTCCAATGAACAAAATATATTATAAATTCACACTGTCAAGTTTTTAATTACATTATATTTATTCAACAAAGTATTTGTTGATAAGTTGTACATTTTGCATTCAAATGTGGTTGAGAATAGGAAATTATCCTAATGAATCTGATGCCTTGTCAAAATGAAAAATTAGTCCATGAGTTTCTGGTGATTGTGGTAAGAAGTTCAGAACATATACACATATTCTCTCCCCACACCCCCTTCTTTCTCTCACTAGAACTTGGTCCTCCCCAACAAACACATTCACAAACACATTTTAATAATTGATGTTTTATTTATTCTCATTCCAAAGATGAATATTTTACTGGCAATAAATTAAAATATAAATAGGATCTAATGGATGTACCACAAATGGCTTTCTTGCCTTAGAATTGAGGTGAGTCACAAGAGATAGTCTCATTGCTTATTCGGTTCTCAGAGTTCATTGTTTGCAGTAGTAGAAAAGAATGATCTTCTGACATAATCAGTTCACATGGCTTTGATATTCAGTAAAAGGGGAAACTGTTACCCGAAATAATTGTTTTAATACAGAAGGAAACATTTGTGTGTACTAAAAACTCTTTAATGTCAATTATGTGCTAGATTCAAGTGAAGAAAATATAATTTACCAAGGCGGACTCAATATGGAAAACTTGGTCAGAATTATAAAATAAAAATAATTGAACCACAGACAAAATTTACCCCATCTTCCACATGCAAAAATATCAGGCCAAGATTATTTTTCAGGGTAATATCTATGAAATATCCTAAGACCATACAATTCTTAACTTATACAAACTATTCTAGGAAATAGAGAAAGAATGAACATTGCTTCTCATTCTTTTGGCTAAGATCAAGTGGAATATCAGATCTTAGCGGTTTAATATCTGAGACATCTGCTGAGGAGAAGTATTTTAAATGGATTTTCAGAGCAGGGAGATGGAATGGGAGCTTTTTCTGTCAACACCACCACACATTGACCTAGTATTGCATATTGCAGCATCTCTAGGAATGGTGTACCAGAAAAAAGAGGAACATACACCAACAACTTCTATTCGTGAAACTGATTTGGCAACAAACCCAACTTCAACAAACTAACTTGTCCATATTAGCCTCATGAAATAATGGAATGAAAGAATAGCTTAACATTAGAAATGATTAATATGTTATGTTGAGCTATGTGAAATTGCCCTTTTCATGATTACAAAAAGTCTTATATCAGCAATTTCAGATGGCTCAACCTGATAATTCAGCACCTTAGCAGACTGAAGAAGAAAGATAGATTGATCATCTCAGCAAATAAAGAAAAATTGCTTACATTAAACATCAAATTTAGTGGTGCATCATTATAAGCATCCCTCTTGAAACCAAGAAAAAGACAGTATAGCCATCATTACTTCTATTCAATGTCATATTATTATACATGGCCTGGAAAGAAAGAAAAGAAACAAATTGCCATAATATATTTTTCTGTTCAAATAACCCAAGAGAATCTACAAACAATTATGCAAATTAAAAGAATTCAACAATGTTGCTTTGAAATAATATCATGATACAAAAACTAAGTTTCTTAACACTAAAACTAAACAACTTCAAAAATAGCAACAACAAATATAAAATATCTAGGGGAGCATCTGATGTAAATATATAACATTTTTGGAGGACATAGTAAAACCTTTAATAAAGAACAAGGTAACTAAAATAAATGGAAGAGTTCTAGATAAGACTACTTGGTGTTTTAACATATTCTTTTCAAGCTGTTTGTTAAATTCAATGCTATTGAAATGGAACAGAGGATTTTAATGGAAATTTACAACCTTGTTTTCAAATTTATATTGAAGAGAAAATGGGGCCAAGAATAGTCAAAGTAATGTTGGGAAGAAGTAGTTAAGAGAACCTGCCTTGTCAGATAACATGATTGAAAGTTATAGTAATTAAGATAACATGGCATTATCTTGGACATACATAAACAAACAAAATTGAGAGTGTAGAAAGAGCTCCCACATGAATGGGAACTCAGTACATGACAGAGGTGGCACTTACAGATCAGTGGGAGTATGCTAATTTCCTAGGGCTCCTGTAGAAATTACCACAATCTGGGTGGCTTAAAACAACAACAAAAAACCCTCAATCTTTTATAATTATGGAGGCCAGAAGTCTGAAATCAAGATATTCCTTCTACAGACTCTAGGGGAGAATCCCTCCTTGCTTTTTCCAACTTCTTCTGGCAGCAAATGTTCTCTGGCTGGTAGAATCATAATAACAATATTTGCTTCTTTCTTTAAATAACCTTTCTCCTGTGTCTCTGTGTCTTCTCCTCTTACAGGAACACACCTCATTGACTTTAGGTCCTGCAAGCTTAATCCAGGATGATCACATCTCCACATTCATCACTTAATCACATCAGCAAACACCATTTTAAAAAATAAGGTCACATCCAGGAGTACTGAAGTTTAGGACTTAGACATATTTTGGAAGGGCACAAGTCAACCCACACAGAGATAAAGAAGAGAGAGTTCAAAAAAGGTTACTCAAGAAATTCATAAAGAAAAATAACTGCATAAATGATATCATATCAAAACCAAATTTCCATATGGATAGAATATCCAAATATAAAAAGGAAAATTTTAATGAAGAAAAGGTATGTGGAATATTATTAATGATCTCTACAGGAAGTTGTTTTGAAAACAAGACCCCCAAAGCATAAGGATAGTAGTAAACAAAAAAATTGGTAAACTCAATTACATTGAAATTTAAAATTTCTGTACATCAAAATTACCATACAGAATGAAAACACAAATCACATTAAGAGACTATATTTACAGCAAAAATAACTGATTATATGTACTAAGCAGTAAGAAATAGAAATGAACCAGTACAATTAAAGCACAGGCAAAGCTATGAACAGACAATTCATAGAAGAGGAAATAAACCTTTGGAAAAAATACTCGAATTCACTATTAAATTGGGAAATGGAATTGCAATGAAGGATTAGATTCCATTTTACAAACATTAGATTTGTAAATATTGAAAAGCCTGAGATTACCAACACTTAGTAGTGTATATTGGTAAAACAACTTTAGAGAGCAATTTGGCTCTAATAAAGTTGAAAGTACCTAGAACTCAGAAATTCTCCATGGAGACATGTGCATTACAGCTTTCAGTCACTAGTGAGGGAATGAGTAATTTGTAATAAATTCATACAAATGTAATATTCTGTGGCAGTTGAAATAAATGAACTAGTACTGTTGATGTTAAACTAGGTAAATCTTAAAAATACAATATTAAGGGACAATACATTTCAGAAGAATTGGTACAGTATTATACCATTGATATATGGTTTTAGAACATGAATATCAATACTGTATATTTTTTAGTGATATCAATATTTGTTTTATAAGTACAAAGACTTCATAAAATTACTAAACACCAAAATTGGAGACTGGTTCCTTTAATGGAGGTGACAGAGGGAAGGAAACTTAATAGGGAGAGATGATATATGGAACTTATTTGCCAAGTTTTAATTAGGCTGATTCATGAATACATGAGTGTTCATTATATTACTGTCTGGACTTTTTGTATTTCTGAAATCCTTTGAAATCTTTCATAATTTCAAGAGGGAAAGGTGAGAGAAGATTGAGTTATTACAAGGAAGATATTATTCTTATGAATGAATCTTTTCAATTTTAAAATAATATGAAGTTGTAACTAAAATTATAGCAAGGTAGAATTTAAATACAAGGAAGAATGAGGAAGATGACTGGAAATTGGATAAACTGAGGACTATCTAGTAAGACTGAAGATTTACATACACCAGAACCTAGCAACTTTTCTGAACACCTGTGCAAAACGGTTCTTTGCAGCTTTGAAAGAAAATAAAGAAGAAATTAGATGACCAAAGACTAGAAAAGAGAAATAGGGAAAGATTTTGTGGTATGATGTTTTCCATCTTGCCAATCATATTACATCTCAAATAATATTTTTATCGATGCATTGCAAACTGTGTGAAACAATGGGATGTTGCATTAACAGTGAATTCTTTGGAAGAAGAAGGCTGGCCAGTTGTCTATCTGACCCCTAAGAATCCTCAAAGGATAGCATTCATCACAACAGACTAGAGACTGCCTCTCAGTCAGTAGAAAATTCTTCTAATCATCCAATGTATAAAATTGAAACGATGGATTTGGATCTTAACTGATGCCTAACCAGAAATGGAACTTTTTTCCTTGGAAGAGATTTTCCCTAAATCTAACAAAACAATCATATAAAATAATGATATTACTAAGTTATCAACTAAAATTTTTCTAAACTGCTGAAACTTTTCACAGTCACTTTAGGAAACTGAATTATGTTTATATTTTCTCTATTAAAATGATACTACAGGGCTGGGGTTGTGGCTCAGTGGTAGAGTGCTTGCCTAGCACATGTGGAGCCCTGGGTTCAATCCTCAGCACCCCATAAAAACAAATGAATAAAGTCGAGCTATTAAAGGGGTGGGATTGTAGCTCAGTGGTAGAGAACTTGACTTGCATGTGTGAGGTACTGGGTTCGATCCTCAGCACCACATAAAAATAAAATAAAGATATTAAAAAAATAAAGTTATTAATAAAAGTTACCTCATTTAAAAAATGATACTACATGGGCTGGGGATGTGGCTCAAGTGGTAGCTCACTTGCCTAGCATGTGTGAGGCCCTGGGTTTGATTCTCAGCACCACATAAAAATAAAAATAAAGATATTATGTCCACCTTAAAAACTAAAAAATAAATATTAAAAAAAGATACTACAAAATCATCACATAAAAAGCCAATCAAAGCATGTACATCAAAAATGTGAGAGGTGGAAGGATTTCAATTAGTAAAAATGTAATGTTCATTTTTTTCTGAATTTTGTTTGTGGTGTTTTCCAGCTGTTTAAAATGTATACATTATTGTGATGTTTTTTCATTCTTAAGTATTTTCCATTATATGTAAACTTTATTCCTTATTTTATATTCTCATCCCAAAAGTATGTCTTCCAAATTGTGTAAGATTCAGATGCAACCTGTTATTTCCCTGAACTTGGGATTGTAAATTCTAACTGCTACCTTATCATGCACATGATAGATTCTGTGTCAGGAATTGTGAAAGTTGATGTCTTTATGACCAATCTTTTTAATATTTGGTGTCAGCCTTACTAGAATTATAATTTTTTAGTTGAAAATGGACAAAATCTGGTCCAAGAATGAGTCATTAAATCCATAAAATGTAGTTAAGAATCTTTGTTGGTAGAGTTAAATAAAAATAGTAATTATTAAAATGGTAATAATCAGAGCTAGCCTTTCTTGAGCACATACTATGTGCCAAGCTCAGCATTTTGCCTTGTATATAAATTCTCAGTTATTCTTTGTATTTGGTTTATTATAGTACTAGTTGTTTAAATAAAGGTAAATGCTGAGACAACATGCATGCTAATATCTGCTGGATTAGTGATCATTGAGTAAATATCAGGGAACTTGATCAGTGGCAGGTGTTCAGGTTCTGTAGTGCTCATTCATCTCAGGCAGTGCATGATAATCTAGCAGAGCCAGAAATTCAACTTGAAGAAAGGTGCCCTGACTCTTGTCTATGGGGCTTTTAGGCTGCATGATTAGCATAAAGGCTTTGTTTAAAGTTTGTGTCAAGTTTAGTTGACCTGGCTAGGCTAAACTACATTTCCCCCAATTCCTTTCCTGTATGTTTCTGGTTAATATGAGCTGCAAAGGAGATTCTGGGGAGATTTGGAGGGCTAAAGGGAGGCAGCTGCCAATTTGTAGTGTACACACATTGTTGTTGATCTGCTGACTTATGTCCTTGGCACTGTACATCAGCTGGGCTAGGTGTGAGTGTTTAGCTTTTTGAAGGATTCTGCTTCTTCAGAAAAGCCTGGTCTCAGAGGCAATGAGAATAGATATGGATTTCAGTTCTTCCTTGTATGTTTCCCTGTGGGTTTCCAGCTTTAATCATGGAGTCTCAGATGACTTGTGTAACTTCCTTTCATGACTACTTTTGTTGTGGACTTTAAGATCCAGCATTAAACATGAGGACAGCCTTACCATGACTGTTTAATTAGCTCCCACAATTGTGTAGGTCAATTCCCTGTAATAAATTCATATATATGGGGGGACCCAGGGGATAGGGTCATCCCTTGGTATCCCTGGGGTTGTAGGATCCCCACAGATACCCGAATCTGTAGATGCTGAAGTCCCTTATATAAAATGGCTTAGTATTTGCATATAACCTACATATATCTTCTCATAGACTTTAAATCACCTCTAGAATACTTTCAATACCTAAAACAATGTAAATGCTATGTAAATAGTTGTTATACTGTATTATTTAGGGAATAATTACAAGGAAAAAAGTCTGTACATGTTCAGTACAGATGTAATTGTTTTGTCTGAATATTTTCAATTCACAGTTGGTTGAATCTGCAGGTGTTGAACCCATGAATACATAGAGCCTACTACACACACACACACACACACACACACACAGTATATACACAGAGTATATATCTATCTTGTATTTGTTCTTTTTCTGTGATTGAACCCTGAGATCTGATGGATACAATTAGAAAAACATTGGCCCCTCTTGTGCTATGATAAGGGCTCTGAAGTCCAACATTTGCACTTATAGATGAATGACATTGCAAGATAGTGCTAAAATTCACCAATTTACTATTCATGATCAGGGAAAATTAGTCTCTTTTCTGGCATTATCAGGAGCTAGGGCCCAGGCATTGCAATCAATCAGGAAGAATTGTGCTTATTTATGGACTGTGGCTGGTTTTCATGGAGCTTTGTTAGAGGCTGACTCCTTTTCTGAGACGCCAATGGACAGGGGATCAGTCTTGGGCAAGTGCAACGGATTATATTTTTCAAAGATAGCTTTACCATTATACACTACATCCCACATGCTTGGCTAACAGTGCAATATCACCACTTCTCCATTTAGACATGGGCCTTTGTTCCCTTTATTTGAACCTAAAATAATTTTATTACTGCCCTCACTACCAGAATGCTGCAAAAATGATGCTATATGACATCCAAAGCTCGATTTTAAAAAGAAATATACTTTCCATCTGATTGTATATTTTCTTTCTCTCTTTCCCACTCTCCCCCTTTCCTACCCGTTTCCCCCCTCCTTCCCTCCCTCTCCCCCTTTTACTCCCTCATGGAACCCTATGACCATTTTAAAGGAAACTGATATTAACACATATGGACAGACCCATGTTGACAGGAACAAAATTCTACAACTGATATCCAGCATTAATTATCAGACATAAGACTGAATGAGGCTTTAGAAGTTTATGGTCCCCATATTTTAAGCCTTCTAGTTGAGGCCTTAGATATTGTGGGACAGAGTGTTGGATAGATGAGATGTCCTCAGAAAATTCTGCCCAAATGGCACATGTGAGCAGAATAAATATCATTGCTATTGTTTCACCACTAAATGGTGGAGTAATTTATTTGGCATTAGTAATGGAAAAGAGAGATTACTTGTGTATAATAGTTAGTTATTGCTGAATAACAAATTATTTTAAAATGTAGTAACTGCAAAGTATAAACCTTTACTATCTCATACAGTTTCTGGGGTTCAAGAATTCAGTGGGTAGCTTTGGCTCAGGACTTCCCATAAAATTTCAGACAAGATGTTTAGGGCTACAGTCATTTGAAGGTTTGACGAGGTTGCAAGACCATCTTTTAAGGTGGTCACATGGTTGTTAGGAGGAAGCCTTAGTTCTTGCTGGATGTTAGCAATAAGCCTCAGTTCCTTGCCATATGAACCTGTCAAAGAGCTGTCAGAATACCCTCATGATGTGAAAGTTGGCTTCTCCCTGGAGCAGATGATCAGAGAAAGAGAGTGAGAGCAAGAAGGAAGGAAAAATTCCTTTCATAATCTAGTCTTGGAAGTCGCACACTGTCATTTCTACCCCATGTTTTTTGTTAAAGTATGGCCCACATTCAATGGCAAGACGCCTAGACTCTACCTTCTGAAGGTGGTAATATCAAAGAATTTATGGATATAAATCACTATACCCTGACTTCAAATATATTCTCTCTGCCTCCACCCATTCTGTCAGCAACCCATCCTCTTTCAACACAATAGAGCTTGTAAGGCTAGTTAAGGCCAACACTCTAGGAGTCACTGGAAATATTCAGAATGGCTAGATGACTATCCAAAGTATAGATCATGTTCACCTGATGAAGCTGGCAGCGGGAGGTGGGGAGGTCGGGAGGTCATTTGTAAGAAGGATCCAGGAGGCATGCATTGTCTATTTGGAAAGTATAAGGCTAGTACCTACTAGTGACACATGGAGGTTGAGCAAATGTCAATAAAGATTTGTGAAATTGCTCTAGACTCTCTTCCAATGATTAGGGAACATATGTCATTCTGGACAAAGAAAGGGCTCTCCTGCATTGTTGCTCAGACTTGAATTCTAGGATCCATTGTTGGTAGTTTCATTGGTAGGGATTAAGCATTTGAATGCAGTAGAATTTGCAATAGACTGGGAGATGCTAGTAGCAAAGTGGTGGTATTAGGAGAAAGTGGAATGGCCTTTCTTCTCCACTGTCCAGTGTCTTCACATCTAGTCCAGGCTTTTACAGGTATAAGCTTACTTCTGAGCATGGCTCTTTCCAAATCACATAAGTTTTTTTTATATATCTTTTTTAGTTGTAGTTGGACACAATATCTCTATTTATTTTTATGTGGTGCTGAGGATCAAACCCAGGGCCTCACATGTGCGAGGCAGGTGTTCTACCACCGAGCTACAGCCCCAGCCCCCAAATCACATAAGTTTTGGTATGTGGTCCTTTCATTTTCATTCATTGCAAAATATTTTCTAATTTTCCTTGTAATTTGTTCTTTAACCCATTGTTTATTAAAGAATGTTGTTTAATTTTCATATATTTGTGAATTTTCTAATTTTCTGTTATTGATTTCTAGTTTTATTTTACTGTGGTTCAAGAAAATACTTTTTATGGTTTCAATCTTTTAAAATTGTGGAGCATTTTGTGGCCTAATATATGGTCTGTCCTGGAGAATGTTTCATGTACACTTGAGAAAAATGTATGTTCTGCTGGTTTTGGGTGGGGTGTTCTGTGTATGCCTCTTAATTGGTTTATAGTATTGTTCAGGTTCTCTATTTACTTAATGATCTTCTCTTTAGTTATTCTATCCATTATTGAAAGTGGGGTATTGAGGTCTCCAACTACTGTTGTTGAATTATGTCTTTCTTATTTTTGTCAATTTTTACTTGATGTATTTTGAGTTCTGTCATTAGATGTACATATATGTTTCTAATTGCATCTTCTTGATGGGTTCTCTCTCTTATCAGTATATAATGTTGTTTTTTGTCTTTAACAGCATTTTTTAAAAATTCTACTTTGTCTGATATTAGTAAAACACTTCAACCATCCTTCTTTTAGTCACTATATGAATTTTTTATTCTTTCATTTTCAACCTATTTATATCTTTACATTTAATTAGTCTTTTGTAGATAAAATAAAATTAAATTATGCTCTTACTCTGTTAACCTCTGCCTTTTAGTTATAGTTTAATTTAAAAATGGCACACACACAAAAGTAAAACAAGGTAGTAATAGATAAATTGAGGAATCAAAATAAATATAAGGCATATAGAAAACAAATAGCAAAATATTAGAAATCCATTATTAGTAATTAATTAATTAAATTGCTTTACGTTTGTGTGTGTGCCATTTTTAAATGTTTTTTTTTTTTAGTTTTTGATAGACATTTATTTTATTTATTTTTATGTGGTGCTAAGGATTGAACCCAGTGCCTCACACATGCTAGGCAAGCACTCTACCACTGAGCCCCAGCCCCAGCCCGTGTGAATGCCATTTTGATTCTGTTTGTTTCCTTTTTTGTCTCTATTTTTAAGGTTACTTTCTTAGTAATTATTCTGAGGATCACTATTAACCTTTTAAATTTATAACAAGACTATTTTGAATTAATACCTCTTTAATTTCAAGAATAGCCAAAACTCTGTTCCTATACAGCTATCTCTCCCCCTTATCTTATTGTCACAAGTTACATCTTTAAAACTTTTATGCCTACCACAGATTATAATTATTGTTATATGCATTTGTTTCTTTAAAGAATGAAGAGTTACAAAACAAAATTATAATAATAATGGATTTTGATTTGCTTATGTAGTTACCTTACAGGGCAAATCTGCTAGTGGTGAACTCTCTCAGCTTTTGTTTATCTACAAATATCTTAATTTCTCTTTAATTTTTGAAGGATTATTTTGTTGGATATTGAATACTTGTTTGACAGGTTTTCTTTCTTTTAGCATTTTGAGTATGTCATTCCACTGTCTTCTGGCCTCCATGGCTTCTTCTGAGAATTCAGATGTTAATCTTATTAATAATTCTTTGTACATGGTGAGTTGCTTCTCTCATGATACTTTTAACATTATCTCTTTGTCTTTGACTTTTGTCAGCTTGATTATCATGTGACTTGGTATAATCTTCTCTGTTTATCCTACTTGTTGATCTTTTTTGGGGTGCATATTCATGTTTTTTATTTTAAGAATGGAAAGTTTTTTCACCATTATGTTTCCAAACATTCTTTCTGTATCTTTCTATTCTTATCTATCAGGAAATTTATATATTTGTTGGTATCACACAGATCTTTTAGGCTTTATTTGTTTTTTTCCTCACTTTTCTCCCCTTAACTTCCCAGACAGGATGATTTCAATGGACCTATCTTGAAGTTCACTGGTTCTTTTTTCTGCCTGCTTAAACCTATAGTTGATATTCTTTAGTGAAAATTTTTATTTCAGTGATTTTATTTTTAAGCTTCAAAATTTCTGTTTGTTCCGTTTTATAATTTTTATCACTTTAATTATATTCTCTATTTGGTCATATATCATTTTCCTGGGTTTCTTTAGCCCTTTGAGTATATTTAAGATAGTTGATTAAGAGTATTTGTCTAGTAAGTCTGAAAGCTTTGCTTCCTCTGGGACAGTTTGTGTTAAGTTCTTCTGTGAATGGGTACACTTTCTTGTTTCCTTCCATTTGTAATTTTTCATTTAAAACTGGACATTGTGAGTTATACTATGATTACTCCAGATATTTGCCCCACCCCACCCCACTAAAAGTTTGTTATGTTGTTTGCTCTGGGTTATAGCTGATTCTTTGCTTAGTGACTTTCTAAACTATCTTTATAAAGACAACAACAACAACAAAAGAATATCCTTTTCCTTCTGTAGTCTATCAAGTCTCTATTTCTTTGGCTTGTTTTGATGGAACTTTCCTTGGCTGCCTAGAGTTTAAAAAAATATAATAGGAAGAAAAAAACCTACCTCAGTTGTTGAAGATTGGCTCTGTTAGGATATTCGTTCATTGCTTATTAGGCTCTTTACCACTCACCCATAGCCTTCATTTACTGTTTGTGTTGAGCTTAAAGATAAACCTTAGAAAAACACTTAGGGTCTACCAAAATCTTTTCTAAGTAAAAATCTTGTCCTGGGAATGCGGGGGATTCTACATTCTGCAATATATACAGACACTTTTCAATGCTTCTTTGATAACAAATTTTGATGACTCTTTCTAGAATAAGGGACCAGGGTCACACACTGAGAACACAGTCTATTGTCTTTAAAAATGTCATCAAGTCAGGGAGAGGGTGGGGCAAAGGCAAGCTAAAACACCAAAAAACTTTCCTACCACCTGCAAAAGTGATTCTTATTATTTTGTTCTTTTGTGTGTGTGTGTGTGTGTGTGTGTGTTACTGTGAAGAGATAGTACCTTAGAGCTACTTATTCTGCTGTTTTTGTTAACATCATACTTTCACAAAGTGTTCATGATTCAGCTAATACCTATTAAGGATAAGGAATGCCTTATGGATTTGCTCTGCACCAGACACTGTGTTAAGTGTTTTAATTTTATTTAACATTTACAGTCATTTTATGAAAGCAACACAATTATCATCTTTTCACAAAAGAAGAAAAACAGACTCAGAAAATAATTGTCTAACAAGATACAGATAGGAAGAGATACTAATATGAGATTGAACTCCAATCTGTATTGTTTACAACCCAGGCTCCTAACGACTAGTTAAACTAGTATATTAAGATAGTCAATCAGGTATAATCAAAGACATTAGGTGACCTATTTCTAGATATAATTTTATGCTATGGTATTAATTTAAATTTGTTTATGTGAAAGACAGCTTTCATTTTTTACCTTTCATTTATGCTTTGATCTGAATAGTCTGTTTGTGTGAAGGGTCTAACCAGAAGTAAGAGAACAAAATTATATCCAAGATGAAGTACCAATAGCCATGCAAATTGAATAAACAGAATTTGATTATAGTGTATACAAGCTTGTGATTTTTTTATGATCTAAATTAGGAGGATGGTCAAAATAAGTATAAAAAGGAGTGAAAAAATGATACCTAGATACTTGACACATGATTGATTATCCTACTCTTGTGTGTGCTTCATAGTCATTCTTAATTCTCATTTTTAAAATTAATTTGTTCATTTATTTAAAATTGACAAATAACATTGTATTTTTTTTTTATCATATATGACATGTTTTAAAGCGTATATACATTGTGGATTGTTGTGCAAATGCTTTTTAGTTTGATGTAATTCTACTTGTCTATTTTTTCTTTTGTTAATTGTGCTTCTGAGATCTAATCTAGAAAGTTATTGCCCAGAACAATGTCATGAAGACTGTACCCTTTGTTTTCTTCTAGGAGTTTCATGATTTTGAGTCTTACATTTAAATATTTAATCCATTTTGTAGAAATCCTTTATCTTCTTGGTTAAGTTCACTTCTAGGTATTTTACTATTTGTATATGTTGTAAATTTTCTTGATTTCTTTTTGAGATAGTTCATTATTAGTGTGTTGAAATGCTATTGATTTTTGTATGTTGGTTTGTACCCTATAACTTCACAGAAATTATTTATTCTAATAGGTTTTTGTGGATTCTTTAGGGTTTTCTATATGTAAAATCAATGTACCTGCAAATAGGTACCATGATTTTAATTTTACACTTTTCCTTTCCAATTAAAATATCCATTATTTCTTTCTTTTATCTAATTATACTGGTTAGAATTTCCAGTACTATTTTGAATAGAAGTGGGGAACATGGACATCCTTGTTTTGTTCTAGATATTAGAGGAAAAAGCTTTTAACTTTTCCCAATTCAGTATAATGTTAGCTGTGGGTTTGTCCAATATGCATACTATATTGAACTTGTGGAAAGATTTATCATGAATGGATGTTGAATTTTGGCAAATGTTTTCTTCTGCATCTACTGAAATGATCATTTTCCCTTTCATAATGTGATATGTTTGTTGATTTATATATGTCAAAGCATTCTTATATCTATGGGATGAATAATGTTTGATCATGGTGAATGCTTCTTATAATGTGCTATTGAAATCAATTTGCTAGTATCTTGTTGAGTATTTTGCCACCTACGTTTATTAGGAATATTGGCCTATAGTTTCCTTTTTTGTTTGTTTTATCAGTTTTTGGCTTTGCTACCAGGGTAATACTGGCTTGATAGAATGAGTTTGGAAAAATTCTTTCCTCTTTAAATTTAGAATAGTTTGGGGAAAATTGTTTTCTTTATTTAGTTTAGAACTACTTTATTAATTCTTCTTTAAACATTTGGTAGAAATCAGCAGTGAAGCCATCAGGTCCTGTGCTTTTCTTGGATGGCAAGCTTTTTATTGTTTGATTCAAATTTCCTTATTCATTATTGGTCTGTTCAGATTATCTATATATATTTAATTCAGTCTTGGTAGGTTTTATATGTTCACGAATTTATCCATCTCTTCTAGATTTTCCAATTTGATAAAGTATAATTGTTTTTAGTATTCTCTCATGATCTTTTGTATTTTTACAGCATTTGTTGCAACATCTCTTTTTTCATCTCTGATTTTTATTTTACTTCTTTTTTAGATATACATGGCAGTATACTGTATTTTGACATATTATACATACATGGAGTATAACAGTCTAATAAGGATCCCAATCTTGTGGTTGTGCATGATATGGAGTTTCTCTGTGGTGTATTCATATATGAACATAGGAAAGTATGTCAGATTTAGTCCACTGTCTTTCCTATTCCTATCCCTCCTCCCTTCCCTTCATTCCCCTTTGTCTAATCCCTTCATTCCCCTCAGTCTGAACTTCTATTCCCCTACTTGTTGTGTGTTAACATCCATGTATCAGAGAGTTAATAAAATGTTGGCAAACCTATTTCTTCATTGTGTGTGTGTGTGTGTGTGTGTATGTTGGTATTTTTTTCTCTTTGACAGCATTTTAAGTTTTTTATTTGTTCATTTTAGTTACACATGACAGTATGAATCTATTTTGATATATTTATACAAACATAGAGTATATCTTACTCTAATTAGGATCCTATTATTTTGTTTGTACATGATGTGGAATTACACTGGTCATGTATTCATATATATACATAGGAAAATTATGTCAGATTTATTCAACTGTCTTTCCTATTCCTATCCCCCACTCCCTTCATTTCCCTTTGTCTACTCCACTCACCTTCTCCATTCCTTCCCACCTCTTTGTTGTGTGTTAGCATCCACTTATCAGAGAGAACATCAACTTTTTAATCAGTCTTTTCTTAGTCTAGCTAAATTTTTATTGATATTGCTTCTTTCAAAAAGTAAACTCTGTTTTGTTTAACTTTTGTACTATTTTAAGCTTTTATTTCATCTATTTCAGCTTCGATCTTTATTATTTCTTTTCTTCTACTAATGTTTGGTTTAATTTGTTCTTGTTTTCTCAGTTCCTTGAGGTGTGACAAGAAGTTATTTATTTAATATCTTTATTCTACTTGGATGCAGACACTTATTGCTATAAAATTCCCTCTTAGAACCACTTTTGCCATATCCCATAGAGTTCATATGTTACACTTCTATTTTCATTTATGCAAAGAAATTTTTAAATTTCCTTTTAAATTTCTTATTGGTCCATTGGTTGTTCAGGAGCATGTTGTTTAATTTCCTTGTATTTGTAAGGCTTTAGAAGTTCCTCCTATTTCTTGTTTTATGCTGTGGTGGTCAGAGAATATGCTTAATATGATTTCAATCTTAAATTTCTGAGACTTGTTTTGTGAACTAACATGTGGTCTACCTTGGATAATGTCTAATTCTTTAGATAGAAAATGATTAGAGATCAGCAGGGACTGTGGATCCAGACTCCCTGAGTCCAAATTCTGATTCCATTTATTGACCACCTCTGTGACCTGTAGCAAAGTAATTAATCTTTCTGTGCTTCAGTTTCTTCACTATGAATTATGGGGATAATAATGGTGTATAGTTCATAGTGTGTTTGAAGATTAGATGAGCTAGTAAAGTTAAGAGCATTAAAAACAGTTCCTGGCAGAAAATACCATTTAAAAAGTTTGGCACCTACTATTATTATAAAACTAAGTAGAAAAATATAAAACACATTTTCACAATATTTTAATGGTCACATTTCATTATTATCTTCATTTGCCCACTTACTTATCCTGGCGGACCCTTATGGAGCACATGTCACTTCAGAGCCTTCTCCTGTTTTGCATTTAATCTTGTTAGAATGACCACAAATCAAAGGGGGAAAAGAAAATTGAATGGCTTTCCCATCATGCTTCTTCCTGACAACTTCTTCAATCCTCCTTGATCTCAAAAAGGATGAGAATGTTCAGACGATTTTCTCATAACTAAAATTGTACAGACAGTTCTTGTACTGAACATTCCATTTTCATGAAGCATTTTATTTCCTTCTGTATAATTTTAAGTTAAAAACATATATAACATTAATCTCAAGAAAAATTGTTGGTTGTGTTATAGTCATCCTTTTAAAGTATTAATCCACTAAATAGATTAATCCTCTGATTAAGTCACAGTTCCAGTAATCTAATTATTTCACCTCTAAATATTGCTGCATTGTCTTACACATGAACTTTTAGTGGATACCTCATATTTAAATAATAACAAACATTTAGGTGGATAATGATAAATAACAATGCTCATTCATTTATTGTTAAGTTTTGAAAGCATACTGTAATAGAAATTTACATAATTCTTACAACAATTCCATGAATGAGGAAGGGCAGGTATAACTAATCTCTTAAAGACAAAGACCTAAAATGAATTTAGAAGTAAATATGGTAAAATTACAGTGGATGTGACCCTTTTGATTTTTTCTTAGAGATATGAAAGAGCCTCTAGTTGCTCAAATACATACTGTCCATTGTGTAGAGAAGACTTTTGTCAACTGGAGAAGTCAGTTGATCCTCTTCCCATGACTACTTTATGTTCTTTTTTTTTCTAAAATATTTATTCATTTTTAGTTGTAGTTGGACACAATACCTTTATTTTAATGTGGTGCTGAGGATTGAACCCAGGGCCTCGCATGTGCTAGGCAAGTACTCTACCACTGAGCCACAGCCCCAGCCCCACTGACTTATATTCTAATTGAACCACTCCATAGTCTTTGACCCTATATATTGATGCTTCTGTCTTCCTGTGGTCCAAGCTAACTGACTGAAATCAGATGCTTTGATGTTAACTCTATAAAGCAGGACTAACCAATCAGATTTGCTTTATGGAAGATTCAACTTTTCACCATTCCTTGCATGTATATCTTTATTGTAGTCTCACTATGGGCAGATAATGCTTTCCCACCCTGGACTTTGTTCTTGTCCTGTCACTTATGTTGGCCAATGACACATAGGTGGAAGTGTCATTGTACCATTCTGAGCCTAGGCTTTAAGGGGCTTCTTTCATTTCTACTTATTCTCTTATGCCTCTCTTATATCATGATAAAAACTTTCCCTGGAGAACTTTGGCCCCTGTAGATTGAGTCTTAGAATGTACACTTGTGAAGCAGAATTGCCCAGCTGAGCCCATTATAGTCAATTGACACCTAACTGACTCAAAGATTCATGGGAATAAATGGTTCATGTTTTGCCACTGATATTTAAGACTAACTTGACTAAAGTCCAGAGACCATGGTCACTGAATAGTGTGCTCTTCATCTGAAAGTTTATTTAGACTATGTGAATCAGTCTACCATTTGGGGCCATAAATGAGTAAATGGAGAAAGCCAACCTATCTAGAGAAGTAGGGAGTGGAACTTACTAGTGACTGAGATAATTACCTTGGCTTCCAGCTATTCTCTAGTTTCAGCTTCCACAAGGCATGAAGCTTTGGGAGTAGGTAGCAAGTCCCTGGCCACTGGACTGGGTTTCCTGGCTGGCATTCACATCAATAGAAAGACAGGTTATCATTTGGCTGGATAAGGAAACTGGGATACCATATGACTAAAGGAGATGAAAGAAGCTTCTGTTATTTTGTCCAGTTGTCTTTCTTATGTTTTCCCTGAAAATGTTCTTGTGAGAAATATATTGTCTTGCCTAATTTCCCTATCAGGTTAAATTATATTATCCCCTATGATACTCAAAAGTGTAGCACCTCACTGTGTCTTTCTTTTTTTCTTGTCATAAAGTATTTTGAACTACAGATTACTCCTGTTTGACCTAAGAGAAACCAGTCCACATGGCTTTGGTGGGGCCTATCCTAACTACAAGGATCTGTGTATGGTGGAGGCCTTGTGAACAAACCAACCCATCTCCTTGGCTACAGACATTGATTCAGTCTTAAGCCAGGGCCCCTGTCAGGGTAATCATTTTCCTCTCTGAGGAGAGTTTAATAGACAATTACTTCTGCTCTGATGGCTGAGTTGACTAGATCTGAGAATAGAGCTGCTAGTTATTTTGATGCTATCAGATGAAAATCTGAGGATGATTTTTGGCAGGTGCCTGAAGTATGGTAAAGAAGTAGGAGGGTAGGGGAGAAAGCTGAAAGTGTTGTCTGAACTCCTGATACAGCCTTGCTAAAGCTAACTCTTCTTCTTGGATCTGTCAATGATTAGGTCAATAAATCCACCTCCCAACTTTTCTCTTAAACTCGCTTGAGTTAGGCTTCTGTCACTCCTAACTGGCAGAGTCTTCACTAATCTGGAAGAGTCATTGAGGTAGAGAGGAGGCCCATTGTTGTGATGTAATTGGTACAGAGCTCAGCTCCTCAAAGTTCCTCTGAAGGCAGGAAGAAAATAGTGGAATCATGAAGGACATTAATTCAATTTACATTCTGATTATTAGGTAAAGTTTTGTTTAAGGCTTTTAAGAAATGCTATATTTTTATAACATCAGTAGTGAATACTGGTTGAACTATATACAGTCTGGATTCAAATATGACCTTCACCTCTGAATAGCAGCTTCATCTGTGAAATAAGGATAAAAATAATGCCTATCTCATGCAGTTGTTGCAAAAATTAAATGAGTTATTTCATACTTCTCTTAGAAATGATTAATAAGTGCACAATAAATAACAATTATTAATTGCTGTTTTTATTTCTCACATTTTTAATTTTGATTTGTAAGGGAACAGGATGGTGAGTAAGCTCAAGAATGTGTAAAGGATAAAGCTTAGATGATGATGAAGAATATAACTGTACAAATGCTCAAGGTTTTTAGGAAAGGGGAAGTGGGTAATCCGTGACTGAACCAGAACTCAGAAGATTCCTGGTTGTTCATTTTGGCAGAGTTTGTTTGGGGATCAGATATCTAAAATGTATAGATAAAGACATCAAGGACTAGACACTGATATGTTCAAGGTCAAACAGAAGTTATAGGCAGAGCTGATACCTGAGTCTAGGTCTTGTGACTTTAATTGGATGTCCTTTCCAGGTCACCATAATGTAAGTAACATGAGGGCAGAGACTATATCCATTATTCGTTTGAGAGTTTGAAGAAGTTGGTATTGGATGAATGAATGAATCTGACCCCAAATGAGTCTTCTGATAATGACAGCTTTTTAACAAAGTACCCCAAACTTGATAGCTTAAAATAATAATTATTTGACTATGCTTATAGATTTGGCATGAGAGATTCATGAAGGACTCAAATAGGTGATTTTCACTTGAGGTCCCTTATGTAGTTACAGTCAAATGTCATTTGGGGTTGTAGTCATCTGAAGTCTTGATCTAGTTGGATGTCCAAGTTGACACACTCATGTGGCGGACAGCTGGGTGGTAGTTGTCAACTAGGAGTTCAATTGAGGCATCTAGAATATCTATATGTAACCCATTTATGTCCAACTTCTTACATGATGACTTAGAGCTCCAAGCAGGAGTGTTGCAAGGAACAGTGGAAGCTACCTTTCCTTTTCTGACCTAGCCTCAGAAGTCACGCAACATGACTTCTACCACATCCTATTGGGAACAGTGAGTTAAAAGACTTCCTAGTTTCAGGGGAGAAGACATAGAGCCTACTTCTTGATAGGTAAAATGTCAAAGAATTCTGGGCCATAAAAATAAAACTTTCACAATGATTTCTCTATACTTGCTCTACCCATGTAAATTCATACTACAAAGGTAAGACTTTATACTGGTCCTTTCCCAGATTACCTGATGTCAAAGTTGTAAATCACTGAGGTACCACCTGCTTTGTTTAAAGACCCTAGACACACATCCTTTTTGTGCTGTTGCTTATTTCTAGCTCAAAGCCACCAATGTGATATTACTCTTACCTCTGTGTGGCATGGTCTTGCTCTAAGTTCAGCACAGTGCACACCATTTGATACCACTCCCACTTATACTGTCTATAGCTCAAAGTCCCCCAGATTAGGCCCCTTTGGTTTAAGAAAATTGTCCTGCTAAACTCTTTAATGGAGGATGAACCATTGAGGCATAGGGGTGATCTGTGTTACCAAGAGAGATGAAAGTCTTTGGAAACTTTGCTTTTTCCTACGGAAACTCTTTCTAGGGAATATTAGTGTCACTGGCTAATGGTCTCTGAAGACCATGCTGATTCTGACTCTGGTGATTTGTTCAGTAACCACCTAGTAAGAAAACATAATCCCGAGAATTTTCCTGCAGTAAAACTTTAAAGCAAATCAAAACACAAGGAATACAACCTGCAAATAGATGCAATAAATCTCAGCACTGCTATATTTAATATTCTCAATTTTGAAGGCATTTGGTTCACTGCCAAAATGATCTGAAATACTAGAATCCCATTAGTTATTAAGAACCAATTAGGTGGGAAGTTGTCAATTTGTAAACTAATTTTAGACTTATAAGAGGAAAAATAAACCAAATTATTTTAAGGGACCATAAGCTTCTTTCACACTTCTAAATATAATTATGAAACAACCAACATGCATAATGCTACCCAAAATGCAACTTTAAGATAAGACTAAACAAGAACTTTTAAGCCCTAAGGAAAATATTTATGAGCAGTGTACAAGAGGAATAATGGTAATTTATAAGGGTAGGTTGGGAAATGAGATTCAAAGGAATATTATGTTCAAACTATATGGTATGGTTAGTGTGTCCCTGAAGCTTAGAAGCAAAAAATAAAATATAAAATTGTGAAACTAGCAAGCTAGACCTTAGGAGTTGAAAGATGTGGTAATTATCCTGGTTGTGGTTAACAGTATAGGTAATTCATTTTAAGTAACAAACTACTGTATTTTCCTTCCTGAAACCTCACAGGAAAGCAATTTCAGTTGGATGAAATATACCAAATGGGGAATAAATGGTTGATTTGGCTTCCTTCATCACCTCATGCACCAAATCAAAAAGACTGTAGAACTGATTGCCCCAATTGGGAGAAAAAATGAACTAGCATAGAAACAGGTCTCTCCAAAGCTAATTCAGGAGCAAACTAAAATTGGTGAGTATTTTTCTTAATTCTTTTTCATTTGAAAATGGAGAACCTATATTACTCAGGTTTGATTTTTTTTTTTAAAGAGAGAACTCAGGTATTAACATTGAAGCATTGTGATGATACAGGGAGGCATTATCTGGAGGCCTGTGTTATATGTGTCCCTTTGTCTCTGATAGTGAGAGATGCAGCATGTTCCATGCTGGTGAAGGAAACCCAAACATTTCTTCTGAAATTATGAAGGACTGTTAAGCTGAAGAAAATCAAAACACAGTAGAGCTTTCTGCCATCTCTCTCTGTTTGCCTAGCAGGACAGAGATTTATTGAGGGAAAAAAAGTTCTTTCTATATACCCCCACTCCCTGCTGCCACCTTTCCTTTCTAAAGACAGGATATAAATTCTCTTATACAATCTTTATCAGCTTGGACAAGACTCCAGAGGAATTCACTAGCAGACTTTTCCTTCCCACAGTTTTCCTGCCTTTGGAAGCCCAGGGCTGCTTTTCCTTTGTCCTGACACTTCTCTAAAATTTATTGTTCTTTGTTAAAGACGATATATAAGCTGGACTCTAAGCCTCTGATTTGAGTTACTTTTGAACTAAGCTTTCTCCCACATGATATGCACTGCATGTGTTAGTGAACTCCAGTACAAATTATGAGGGCTGAGGAAAAAATATATTTTCTTCCTTTCAATGGGAAGGCTTATAGCTTTTATAACTCTGTCTGGTTACCTCATGTTAGAAAAAGTTAACTCTAGAAGTCACTGCTGCAAGATTCAATACTCTCATTAAGGATGTCAGAGATAGGGGCTTCCCATAATGTAGGTCTCAGAGGAATAAAACAATAACCATTGGATGTTGAAAAATCTGGTCCTTTTTTGAAGACAAGAGATAATGGGTGCTGCCTTACATGACTTTAAATTGGTCATTTGCAAATACAGCCATGTGTTAATGGAGGCCGCCCAAAGGGTTGTTCAGGTTGTTGAGCTGATCCCTACAGCTTCTCCTTGCCTGTTTCTGCTATCTCTCTATCAGTAGAGGGGTTGTTTGGTATCTCTGAGTTCCTCAGGACCTCAGAGAAATCAAAAGCAAGCTCAAAAGGGCCTCCCCCAAGCCCAGGTCCTTTAAAGGACAGAAAATAGCATTTCCATGGCATCTTGAATGTTGGTTTGGTCCCTAGTTTCCTCACTTCTTGGTATATATCCAAAAGATCTAAAATCAGCATACTGTAGGGAAACAGCCCATCAATGTTTATAGCAGCACAATTCAAAATAGTTAAGCTAAGGGACCAACCTAGGTGCCTTTCAACAGATAAATGGATAAAGAAAATGTGGTATACATACACAATAGAATATTACTCAGCCAGAAAGAAGAATGACTTTATGACATTTTCAGAAAATGGATAGAACTGGAGACTATCATGCTAAGTGAGATAAGCCCTGAATTTATTTTTAGAATCTGTTAACATAGAAAGCTCCTCAAATAATCAATATTTACCTAACAAGAATCCTTTTATTATTATTATTATTATTTACAAAATTGGCTACCAGATCACTTTGTTTTACCTCCTGTCTCAGGCTTCATTTCTACATTTAAAAATCTTGAAACTTAATTATAGTGAGTTTGAAGCTTCATTTTGAAGATTCTGTGGGACTGCAGCTGAAGGAAGGAAACTATAAAAGAGGTGTGTTCTAAGGCAGGAATGGGTAGGTAGTACTTCAGTCCTACTGTCTTTCCTGTCCTGTTGCTCATCTTTACTTTTGTTTTTTGACTTTGTTTGAAGCTGGCAGGTAAGCATTTGGGGAACACAGGCACTTTTCTGATTTCTAACACAGGCTTCTCAGGATTCTAGATATGTAGAGTCAATTGAAAGTCACCTAAATCTCAATACCTGTAGTGAAAAAAAATCATAATTTATCCCTTCCCCACCATCTACTTTTATTTCTCTTTGTACTAAACCTTCAGAGAGCAACCACAGTTGTTTAAAAAAGTAAAAATGTAATTAAGACCAGATACTCTGTCTGCTTGAAACCCTTAGATGGCTTTCCACCTCTCTTTAGATGAAAGATTCAAATCTTTAACAAAGTCTTACATGACCTGTCTCCTGCTGATCTTTCCAGGCTCATCTTTTACCTTCCTTCATCTTGATTTTCTAGCAGCACACATGGAAAAAGAGTTTGGGGTACATGCTGTTTACTAATGTTAAGGGAAAAAATCAAAATGGATTAGCATTAAAGTGGCACTTAAAATGGCATCAGGAGGCCATTGTTAATCAGATCTCAGACATATCTGCAGCTGAACCTTTAAATTGATGTAGATGCCCTCATACAGGTTAAGCTTTGAAACACTGTTAATTTCTGCTGACCTTCTGTACAATGGGCCTCTTCCCTCACACTGAGAGGCTGAGACCATATCCAATCTCTTTCTTACAGGACAGCTTAACTTCTGCCAGCACCAATCATAATTCCTAACTAACGAATGATGTAGTGACCAAGCCCCTTGTGATTTAAAGTTATAGCTCCTATTTTTTAAAACCTCAGAGGACATTTTCAAGATTGAATACTTTCTTGACTGCTGTCCTAATTAGCTCCAAGTAAATGTGATTTTCTTTGTTCTTTACCAGGTTGATTTTATTCTAGATTAATGCTAATAAACACCATTATCTGTAAAAGGAAAGGAGTAAGAAAGTGGAGGCAGAGGAAGCAGAGGAAGAAGTCACACTTCAATGAAAGTTCAGTGAAGTCTCAGCCAACCCAGTGGGAGTTCCAGACCAAGATTTGCTCATCCAAGTTGTCTTACTTCAGGCATTTGTGTCCTTTCCACCATGACCTCGCACATGACTCTAGGCAGAACTTGGGCAAAATGGATCTCTACAGTCCCAGCAGATGCTGGAAGAGTTGAGAGCTGTGATTTGTCCTTTTTTGGATATAGTTGCATGGGCCATCTCCATTTCTCTGTGTCCTCTAGCCATATTTAATCTCTCCACTTCCTCAAAACTTATAGAATGATTCTCCCTCTCAGACCTTTGTGTGTGCTTTCCCTTTTTCTTAAAGCACCCTTTTTCATGGCTTCTCCCTTACCCCATTATAAACCAAGTTACTTCTATTTCTCATAGCATGTCTCATAGTTTGTAATTTGTACTTTTTGGGGGACTGGGTTATTTGACTAATTATTCTGTATGATTACTTTTGTATATTGTTTTTCTTCTCTACTATAAATTCCATGAGAACAGAGTTGTGTGTAATTTATCTTCAAAGAACAGCACTATGCCTAACATATGATAAATGATCCATAAATATTTATTGAATGAATAAATGGAAGAATGATTGAAAAGGCAACCTGGGGGCTTTTGAGTTCTACTAAAATACCAGGAGATGGGAGAAGAGTATCAGTGGAAAGAGGGAACTACCTTCAACTATATATTCAACTAGTATATAGAGCTGGCTTCTTAACGATGAAGCATATGATGTTTTCCCAATCACAAATTTAAAATGCAAATAATTTTACTCTTATAAGATCTCTACTTTCCTAATGTTGTTGAACTGAGTATATATTTGAGATCTGGTAAGCCATTTTGGGACAAAGAGTGAAGGTCGGAATTCTTCTTTCTTAAAACAGGCATTTCTTTGGACAGGCATTTCTGTTCAAAATTATACCATTATGACTAACAGAAAGCTCAACAATCTGTATTCTTTCTTTCAGGAGCTTCTCTAGATCAAGAGATCTAATGCCCACACTCTGACTAGCCCTGAAATCAATCAGATTTAGGTATCAAGTAGGAACAGAAAAATCTTAAACCTCTTATCTGGAACCTAAACCCACAAGGTTCAGCCTAGGTAGTTCATTCAAACCTGTCCCATAGGCATGCAGAGTGGAAACAAGTATAATTACTTGTTATATATATATTACTTGTATAATTACTTGGTCAGCCCTGAATATGCTAGACCTAGCAGTGTTTCCATGTGGGAATTCTTTCTGAGCATTTCTCAAGAAATTTACATATTTTTCTATATCTGAAATCAACAGAAAAGCCATTTGAGGAAAATGAGAAAAATGTATTATAATATTATAATTTCCCTGAAAGAGGAAGATAACAATCAACAAAGAGATATTATAGATGGGAAGGTATCCACTGACTTCAAATAGAAGACAAGAACAAAAAACTCTGGCATGCTGAGTGGGAGGTTAAACTTGACATTTTCAGGTTAGGCGCAAGTAGAAGTAGTAATAATTCAGTCTTACTTGTAGCTGTTGCCATCTAATAAGTATGTGTTTGTGGACCTGCTTGCTGCCAATGGTGAGTCATGCTTGCAAATAAAATATATATTAATCAGTTTATACACATAGCATACTTTAAACAAATCCTGTGAGTGCTGTTCCAAGAAAAACAAGTTTAGGGAGCAAAATAAGATCCTTAAATTCATACTTTTTTGATATGTGATTCTATATAGAACTATTAAGTTTCCTAGGAGAAACAAATGTTTTATTATTAAAATGTTACTTAATATTTGGTAACATTTTCCAGTTTGAGTAGCAGCTATTAGCTACAATCCTTTGTAAATATTATAAAATGTAACATTCCTTATTTATTTTTTTCTAGAAATAAACAATGAGTAAAGAATATGAAGGATGAAGGAAGTGTTTTAAGAAAAGCTTGTGAGGGTTGAGGAAAAAATATATTTTCTTCCTTACAATGGGAAGGCTTATAGCTTTTATAACTCTGTCTGGTTACCTCATGTTAGAAAAAGTTAACTCTAGAAGTCACTGCTGCAAGATTCAATACTCTCATTAAGGATGTCAGAGATAGGGGCTTCCCATAATGTAGGTCTCAGAGGAATAAAACAATAACCATTGGATGTTGAAAAATCTGGTCCTTTTTTGAAGACAAGAGATAATGGGTGCTGCCTTACATGACTTTAAATTGGTCATTTGCAAATACAGCCATGTGTTAATGGAGGCCACCCAAAGATTAATAAATACATTTTAGGAATTTGGAAGCACTTAGCCTGACCTGAGTCCCAAGTTACCTCAGGCTCACTGGGCACTTGCCTTTCTTCTCAATTTCCTCATGTGGGCTTCAAGAGGGTGGAAGAGTTTCTAGCTTAATTCCTGACTCACCATCCTGAGCTCCAGCTTCCTTGACTGAGGTCTTTGCCCCATGACCAGGTCCTCCTAGATCCACCCCCTCCACCTTTGGCAATGGACATTGATCTTTGTATCCTGTTTGGAGACTGAGTTGTTGCTGTATTCCACATGGATGGCCTGAAGAATTGGATGCTGATTGTTCCCTATTTGTACTTTTTCCCAGGCCCCAGATTCATTCTTGCGTTGCTTCTTTTCTCTGTTCTGTGTCACAGAGGCTGACTGGCAAACTCTCTCACCTGCGCTCCCTTTGTGTTAGATTTTGACCCATAGGCAAATCTGGCCTACTGTCTGTTTTCATAGATAAAGTTTTATTGAAACACAGCCATGCTCACATTTGTTTGTATATTGTCTGTGGTTATTTTCACACTATAATAGCAGAGGTGAGTAGTTAAAACATAAACTGTATAACCCACAAAATCTAAAATATTTACCTGATTAAGCTAAAGGGAGGATTCAGTATTAGATCAGAGAACAGCAGCTTCCTGCTTTGAATCTTGGCTTTGGAAGAGGTAGGATCTATCCTGGCCTACAGCTCACACTGGGAGTCCCCCCTTTCAAGAGAGCTGGAGGCTTAGGAATAGTAATAGATTCCTGCTATCTCATCTCTGGGTGATGCAATGATCCTTGTTTGTCTCCCCTTAATTCTGCTTATAATCTGTAAATAGACCTTAATTAAAGTCTCTTCATTTGAGCTATCTGGGATAAATTTTCCTGTGTTTATGGCTAGTGCAAATGTACTACATTCCTCACCTTGGTCTCATACTTGAGCAAACCACCTTAGTAAGGGATATCCGTCTAGGTTAAGCCAGAGTCTGCTGTACCATGGGCAAGATGATTTGTTTGTGGGCTAGCCCAGTATTTCCCACTGCTAAGTTAATGTCCCCAGCCCAAGCTTTGTCCTTAATAAAAACTTATCCTTTTCTACTATTGAACCTTACTCAAAATCCCAGCTTGCTCCGTGGCTGACTCTTATGCAAGTGATATAAGAAGCCAGTATGTCTCTTTGTACCTTTTACTAGTAAAACATGAATTTAGTGATCTCCATCATTTAAATTGATTTTAACATCTATGTTAATATCTAGATCAATTGCTTCTCAAAGACATTGAAGTGGTTTCTTCTTTCAACTTTTACAGTATTAGAAGCATAAGAGAGTCTAGATATGCAAGGTTTTGGTTGGAATGGGGCTACCATGACACCAACTCTAAATATGGCTTTTTATACTTTTCATTTGATGATTTGATTTACAAATCTCTTCCTTCCATACCCAAATAATCTGTGGTTGTTGGCATTTTTTTCTCTGATAATTATAAAAGAAAGTAAATTTTTGCAATTTGGACTATAATCTAGATTGCCCTAAAACTTTCCCAAGAATGAAAATATAGTTGTCTCATTTTAAATTATATGTGCCTTATGAAGTTTTAACTACAGAATATAAACTAGATTCATGTTATGGTTTGGATTTGAGCTCATGCATGAGACAATGCAAGATGGTTCAGAGGAAAAATGATTGGGTTATGAGAGTCTAAACCCAATCATCAGATTAATCCCCTGATGGGATTATCTGGTAACTGAAGGCAGGTAGGGTGTGGCTGGAGGAGGTGGGTCATTTGGGGCTAGGCTTTGGGGTATATATTTATTGTATCTGGCAAGTGGAGTCTTTCTGCTTCCTGATCATCATGTGAACCGCTTACCTCTACCACATTCTTTCACCATGATGTTCAGTCTCACCTTGAGCCCTGGAGAATGGATGCTGTCTATGGATGAAGACCTCTGAAACTGTCGGCCCTCAAATAAACATTTCCTCCTCTAAAATTTTTCTGGTCATGTCTTTAGTCACTTCAGTGAAAAAGCTGACTAAAATAGTCAAAGGTTATGGAAGGAATGAACAACACTTGAAAATGAGAAATCCCAAACTGTCAGAGTCATAGATAGTGCCCTTGATTTCAATAATCTTGTTTCTCATCTTTTTTTTTTCTGCCTCTCTGTTGGACTATTTAAAATTATCTATACTATAATTAATTAAAAACCTACACTGCCATGCAAGGGATGTTACATAAAAATTTTAGGAACACAGGTGCTGTATCTACAATATTCATAGTTGTTACTATGTTTTTAGTGTAATGCCATAAACAAATTGAATACTAAGCAAAAACATAGTAACACTTAGCTCTTTATAGTTCACAAAGCATTTCCTCTTTAATTGTCTCATCAATCTTCCTAATCCTGTAAGGTAAATGTTAATAAATTCAACTTTATAAATGAGGAAATTGAGGCTGTTTTCAAACTATTAGTGGGCTCAGTAATGGTGTAAAGTGGGGGTTGATTAGTAGACCTCCAAGAAGGCAAAATGGGAGCTTTGCAAGTTGATCTAGCTGTAGATAATGGTCCCAAAAAGAATGTCTGGGCATGCTGATCCTAGGAACAGACAGGCAGAGCAAGTTGCTTCAAGTGATATGCAACATCAAGGGAGAGGGCACTCCAGCAGATCAATCACAGCAATGAAAATAGTTAGAATCCAAGTATTCTGGAGTTTTACCAGAGAGTTCCAGGCAGAAGCTCAGTACTATGGACTGAGTCAATACAGGAAGTAGGGAAATACCCAGTATTGCTGTTAATTCTATGTTCACTTGTGGGAATGCTGAGGACCCTGTTATGTATCCTGATTCTGTCCCATCAATTGGTCCCATGTGTGGGTACTTTCAATGCAGGAACAGGAAAGATGAGAGTGAGACATTAATTTTGGTTGAGCCTGGAGGAAAAATTATTTGTCCTTTTGCTTCACAGTCTATGAACTTTCCATTGCACCTGACTACCTGTCATAGATTATTCAGGGTAGAAAATAAAGAGGAGGTGAAGAGACAAAGGTCAAGTGACCAATTGCTATATAGAGAGATGGGTGTAAACAAGAAAGCTTTCACAATGCAAGTGAGTTTTAGCTTCTTCTCAAAGGAGACAGAACATGTGGCCTGATATTTGTTGTGACCCTTAATGCAGTTAAACGATAGCATCAATTACCCAATCATATATTTTATCATGTCCTCCAAGGAAGTCATGTGGTCAGATTTATTCCAACGTTTCTTCTCTACTAAGTATCTATTTTTAGTTCCAAAGATTGAATGAAGAGAATGATCCTGCCTCTCATTTTGCACAGATATAAAAACTCTTTGGAACTGTGCTATTCAGCATGGTAGTGATTAACCACACGTGTCTATAGAATGCTTGAAATGTGAGATAATCATTAGTATAAAATATGTATTGGGTTTTGAAGGCTTACTATGAAAAAATATTAAAATCTCAATTTTATATTGATTGCATATTAAAATAACACTCCTTTGTACATATTGCATTAAATAAAATATATTATTAATCCTGTCCTTTTTTCTTTATCACTGTGACTACAAGAAAAATTACATGGGTGGCTCACAACTTTTTGCTGTTGGACAGTGTTTTTTTCTTTAAAAGCACCAGGTTCCTAAAGGGTTGCTCCCTTTCAGCCTTTGCCAAATGCTTCTCTCCCCTCTAGGCCAGTTTTAACAAGTCAAATAATGTAGATTTCATAATTGGAAGGAAGGCTGCAAGTCATTTGGAAATTAGGTGATGAAACTGCAATGGGATCATAACTCCTGCATGACAATTTGCTTTTCTGAGTCTGTCTTATTCCAAATGGAATAGTCACTTCTCTGTTCTCTCCTCTAGCTAATTTACATCTTATTTTCTTTCTGTCAGAAGTGTCATTTCCTGTGATTGATGAAACCATCTTTGCTAAGTGCAAAAACAAGGCCACCACGTTTTTCAAACTGGATTCACTACAAATGTTTTCATCCTCTGGATTGGGAAGAATTAACAGTTGCTTAGAAACCCTTTTAAAAAATCACAATGTTTGGTTACTTTCAGAAATTGAAGTCAGGATCAAAAGGACAAAAAAATATATATCACTACACTTCCAAATATGAAGGGGGAAAAAAGGAGACACTGTCCAGCAGAGTAGGTATTTCTTTAATCCTAGGTCATATCTATACATGGCTTCTGAATTGGCTATTTTTTGACTCAAGGGGCTACAACTATCTTGATGGATTTCTATATAATTAATTAGATTGAGAATGTAACACAGTGAATTCACTTAGGAAAGAATTGACTCGATTTTTTAGAAATGATTTTCACAAGTCTGTAGTTTTCATTTTAAGAACACATCTGAGTCAGTAATAGCAGTGTTAGAAATTTATAATAATTATTACTTCAAAATAAGGAAGGCACATTAAACAAAAGAAAGCAGATCCTTTCTCTTTAAGAGACAATTGGGACTAATTATATGGTTGTATTTGTGCCTATGATGCCCTTTTCCTGCTTTGCTTTAATTTCTTTTTTATTGTCTTTTACTTTATATAATTTTATATTATATAAAATATATGCTTGATATGTTTATTAAAAAATCAACTTACTATTGTTTCATAATATTATTTTAAGTTACAAATAATAAAATTCACTTACATTTTGACATATGAATAGAATGTTGTTACCACCACTAACAGTATATAGAACAAATCCAACACTTCCCAAAATTTCTACTCGCTTCCTTTTTGCAGTAGAACTCTCTCCCTACCCTCGATTCTTGGCAACTGCTGATCTGTTCTCTGTTTCTGTAATTGTGCTTTTTAAAGAATGTCGTATGAATGGAATCAGATAGCATGTAACCTTTTGAGAGGGTTTCTTTTACTTAGCATAATGGGTTTGAGATTTGTTTATGTTATTGCTTCTATCAATGGTGTTGCTGCATCTACCCTTTTGAGTGCTGACTCATAGTATGTTTATCCATTCACTTATTGAGGGACATTTGGTTTGTTTCTGACTTTTGCTGACTACAAACAATGGTGCTATAAATGTTCATGTACAGGTTTTTATGTGAACATAAGTTGCATTTTACTAGGATAAATACCTAGAAGTGGGATTGCTGGGTCACATAGTAAGTGTACATTTAACATTTTTTACCTTTATTTTATTTATTTATTTATTTTTTAATGTGGTGCTAAGAATCAAACCCAGAGCTTCACACATACTAGGCAAGTGCTCTACCACTGAGCCACTACCCCAGTCCCCATTTTATATTTTAAGTGTATGTTTAAATTTATAAGAAATTGTTAAACTGTTTTTCAGAGTGGCTGTGCCATTTTGTATTCCCAACAAAAACATATAAGAGATTCAGTTGCTCAGCAGTCTTACTGGCACTGAGTATTACTAGTATTTTTTTAAATTTTAGCCATTTTAGCAGAGGTATAATGGTATCTAATTCCAGTTCTAACTTGTATAATCTTAATTATTAATGATGTTGAGCATCTTTTCATGTTACTTGTTTTTCATCATACATATTCTTCAGTGAAATATCTATTCAAATATTTTGCCCAATTTTTAAAATTAGAGTATTTTCTTAATAATCTAATTTTTATATAAGTCTTTTGTCAAATACAAAAGTTAAAAATATTTCTCCCCATCTGTGTATTTTAATGTACTTTATGTTGCCTTTCACAGAGTAAAATTTTAAATTTAAAAGATTATTTTTTCAATTTCTTAAGGATTATGCTTTTGGTGTCATATCTAAGAAATGTTTGCTTCAACTATGATTACAAAAGAGTTTTCCCTATGTTTTTTTTTCTAACAGTTTAGGTATTTGATTCATTTTTGAATATTTTTACATACAATATGAGATACAGGGCAAGGTTTATTTTTTTATGTGGATATTCTATTGTTCCAGGGCCATTTGTTGAAAACTTTCCTTTTACTATTGAACTTCCTTTGCATTTTTGTAACAATTGAATATATTTGTGTGAATCTATTTTGGAGCTTGCCTTTCTTTTCCATCAGTCTGTTTGTCTATCCTTTGACTAATACCACACTCCCATTGACTACTGTAGCTTTGGAGTATGTCTTAATATCCAGTAGTCTGACTCCTTCCAATCAGTTCTTCATTTGAAAATTGTTTTGATCATGCCTTTTTCTTTACATTTCCATAAATAGTTTAGAATCATCTTCTTAATATGTTCAACAAACCCTGATGTAATTTTTATTGGGATTGGCAAAAATTTATAGGTCAATTTGGGGAGAATTTACATCTTAATTCTAGTAAATATGCCAATACATTAACATGGTAATCTCTCAATTTATTGAGGTCTTTGAATTTTTTTTAGAAATTTTTTCCATATACAGATCCTATACCTTTTACATAAATTATACTTAAGTATTTCATATTTTAGTACTATTATAATGGTATTCCTCTTTAAAAAATATCTTTATTTTATTTATTATGTGGTGCTGAGGATCAAACCCAGCACCTCGCACATGCTAGGCAAGGACTCTACCGCTGAGCCATAACCCCAGCCCCGGTATTCTTCTTTAAATTTCAAATTCTAATTATTTATTATTGGTATATAGGAAAGCAAATTTTTTTTGGTATGTCAATCTTCTGTCCTAAAATCTATTTTTGCTTATTCCAGGATTTTTTGAATAAATTCTTTTGGATATTAATCATAGATAATCATGTCATATGCAAAAATGTTTTATTTCCTTCTTTCCAATCTATATAATTTTTTTTCTTATGACTGTCTTATTGTACTACCCACATCTTCCAACACAAATGTGAATAGGAGTGGTAAGATATCTTTGTCTTGTTCCTGACCTAGAGGAAAAGCACACATACTTAAGTCCATTATTAAGTGTGATGTTAGCTATAGGTTTTTTAATAAATATTTTTTTTATCAAGTTGAGAAAGTTCTTCTCTATTTCTGATTTGCTGAGAGTTTTTGTTATAAACACTGAATTTTTGAAATGCTTTTTCAGTTTTATTATCCTATGATTTTCCTTCTTTAGTTTAATGATATGTGTTACATTGATTTTTGAATATTGAAGCAGACTTGCATAAATGGAATAAATCCCATTTGTGGTGTGTAATTTTTTATATGTTGGATTAAATTTGCTAATATTTTCAAAAGGCGTTTAGCATTTCCATTCCAGAGACACAGGTCTATAGCCTTTCTTTCTTGTAATGTCTTTATTTGGCTTTGATATTGGGGTAATACTACCCTCATAAAATGAATTGGGAAATATTCCCCCTGTTTTTATTTGCTGGAAGAGATTGTAGAGAATTGGTATTGTTTCTTCCTTAAATATTTGTTTGATTTCTGCTCTAAATTTCATTATTTCTTTTCTGCTCCTGGCTTTAGTCTTACATTGCTATTCCTCTTCAGTTTCCTAAGGTGGAATCTTACGTTATTCATTTTATATATTTATTCTTTTCTAATATATATATTTCAATGTTACATATTTCCCTCTGAAAATTGTTTTTGCTGCATCTCAAAAAATTTGATTCTTAATTTTCATATTTGTTCTACATGCAGATATAGAACATATTTTCTAAGATTTATTCTCACCTGCATCCCACGCAGGCAATGGGAATGGGGTTCCCCTCCGTGGAATGGGCTAGCTGAGAAATAAAAATTAGGGAAAGTAGAATGGTGCAAGAGCCAGAGGATACAGAAAATAATTTTTTTTTAAATGGGGTGGGACAGGTAAGCTGATGGATCAAGTTTCTAGACTAAAAGGGCCAAATGGAGCCCACACCTGCTTTATTTATGTCAGGGAATATCAGAGGCCTTCCATAGAATATTCTTCACCAAAAAAGGGTTGAAGGTGAGCTGTTCAGTTCTCAATGGGTTATGCCCATCTCTGGAGCTACTATGAGGGATCTTCCTAGTAGAACAGAGATAAAGGTTATGTGCTTAGGGCACTTTATTTCATGGGAGAGCCACAGATAGTTTCCAAGGTTAAACCTAAATCTCCCTGGCTGCCATAACAAGACCCAAAGACCCTCAAGTAATTCATGGGTGGCTTCCTGCGTATGCCCCTTTTTTACTTTGCAAATGTAAATGATGAGCCATTTTTTCAAGTTCCTGGATTCTTGTTCTGAGGGTGTGACAATCTATTATCACAATATAAAAGAGAATTAGTAGCAAACATATCATTCTAATATTATACCATGTAGAATGGTTTGACATGTTTCCAAGATGAGAGCCATTTAGTTTATAAACTATTTGATCAGCTAAAGATGCAAGCCCATGAGATTGGTCCTGCTTTTTAGGTATACTGGATGCTCTGATGTATCTCCATGAGGTTTAAGCCATTATTATTGTTATGCCAAACATCCATCAAATGATTTCTAATTTTTTCCAAATTTCATTGGGAAACATGAAATTTGACTGCAGTAATACAGGCCTACTTATAATTAGCATGGCATTTAGGCCTTTGTTTGAATTTGAAAATGCTTATTACTGATATCTATAATAATAGCTTTTAGAACAATTAATTTAGTTGTAAACTCTTATTAATACTTACCTGATTGCATAGGACTTTAGAAATATTTTGAGCCAAATAATTATAAAATGAGCTTAGTTAGATTTTATATATATATATATATATATATATACACACACACACACACACACACACACACACACACACACACACATTACAAATTTACAGGATATCTATTATATCTCCAATAATTAAAACATAAGAGGATTAAATATAGGCTCATAGGCCTCAGCAGGAACCCTCCTGTGGTTCCTGCCTATAAAGTTAGAAATGGGGCCATTTGTAAGATGGAGAAATTGAGGCAACAATTAAATGCCAAAGATCTGTTTTGAATATCATTCTTCCTGAAAGTTGGGATATTACCAATGAAGCTTTCAGGGGTCATAGCATCATGAGAGAATGGATTATGTCCATAAACAAGGTGAATGTGGAGACAGATATAAGCCTGAAAAAATACTTTAAGATATATAAGACCCAAATTGACATCAAATAAGAAATGATCGATATAAATCCAAGTGTGAGTTATTGACTTTCTAGTGTAACATGAATCAGTTTGCCATGCTTTAATTTGGCCTTTATTATATGGCTGTAAATAATGCCCCCCAGATAGGGAGTAATTTAAATCATATGGATTTTTAAAGAACCAAAATGATAGTACATTTAATCTTATTTTTGATTTTCTGAAAATAGTTTTAGATAACTCAATTATATTTCTAGTTTCTTAGATCTTTTACTAAATTACGAGTCCAAATTAAACATGGTTGTTTGCAAATTTTTTTTAAGAAGTAGAAGTGAAACATTTAGGGATAGTATGATCATGTTAAGCCTTCTTGGCTTTAGCTTTTTATAGGAAGTGGCATCATGATGACTGCTTTTTATCAATTTTCGAAGGTTAACCCCAAACTTATTTATCATTATTAGAGATTTTATGTCACACTGGCAAAGCATTTGTACATCATATTCGTTTAGGAAAGATGCCAAATTCTACTGTAGAATGATTGGGGCAGCAAAGTATTGGTGGATATTCTGTGGAAATAACTGGCTTGTTATGATAAATTATATTTCAATAATCATTCTATTTTAACAACTGTCCAGATATAATCTGAAGTCCTAAGGACTAGTATGATTGGCTGGTCTATATGCTTCTTATGTTGTCCTTTTCTCAAAAGTTACCTTTAAATAGCCAGTCTGTTCATTATGGGACCAACATGGTTAGGTTCTTATTGTAGCCAGTATGCTTAAATCTAGTCACAAAGATGGATGTAATATAAGTATCTGTAAGACCATCCATCATATGAGTATCATTAATAAATACTGGGATGGATTCTCCAGTCAACATTACTAGGTACATTAAAGGTGGACTTGAGGAATGGGTCCATACAAGTCTCTCCATACATTTTATTTACCTGATAGCTCACAAGGCCTGCATAGTTGTAAACACTGAGGTTGGAGATTTACCTTCCTATGTCAGGTTTTTCAGCTGTTTCCATGATGACAGGTTTAGATTCCGTCCTTTGAAACCTGATTTATGCTATTGTTCCATGTGTTGTTCAGCAGCAGTAAGACGTTTAGTGTACGATTTTAAGAAATTTTAAAAAATAATTTTGTGAGATTTAGCAGGGACATGTAGGGTTCTGTTTTCCACCTTTTTTTATTTTTTATAATTGAAGAAAAAGTTGATATACGTCAGAGTATCATTAGCCTTAAACTATGTACAATGGCCTAGTATAGTCCTATTAACCTAACTTTTAATGAACTTGGATAGGTACCTTAACTTGGAATCATTTGAGGGGCAGAGTTTAAACTTACAAGAGGTGGCCTCTATAAAGGTATATATATAAACAGATATATTTTTTTAGAATTATATACACACATTTAGTGAGCATAGGAAATTTTTAAAATTTATTACTAATAATGAGAAATGGAGTAGAAAATGAATAGCCTTTCACTTACCAATTTAGGAAAAAATTATTATCATTAAATCTAATGTTGGTTTAAGCATGGGGAATCAGTACTTTAAACATCGATGGGTAAAAGTGAATTGGCTGTATCACTCAGGCCAGTGATTTAGTGAATTGTTTAGAAAAATTTAAAATTTTACATAGCATTGACCCAGCAATGATATTTCAAGGGACTTATGTCAAATGATTTTTATGTATAAAGATATACCTGTATGAATACCTTTAATAATTTTGATTTTAAGGTAGTAAGACTAACTCAAGTGTTTAACATAAGTTTTGGATTAAGGAACTACGATAAAAATTTGGCATTAAAAGTATCACTATAACGGGCTAGGGTTGTGGCTCAGTGGTAAAGCACTTGCCTCGCACATGCAAGGTCCTGGGTTTGATCCTCGGCCACATAAAAATAAATTTAAAATAAAGGTATTATTGTGTCCAACTACAACTAAAAAATAAATATTTTAAAAAACCCACTATAGGGCTGGGGATGTGGTTCAAGTGGTAGCGCATTCGCTTGGCATGTGCAGGGCACTGGGTTTGATCCTCAGCATCACATAAAATAAAGATGCTGTGTCCACCAAAAACTAAAAAATAAATATTAAAAAATTCTCTCTATCTCTTTTAAAAAACCCCACTATAAAAGAATATTAATCATGTACAACTTAAAATGATTTTATGTTTTGAAAATACTAATATGATCCTCTATTTATATAAAATATGTGTATAGAAAAAGTTTAGAAGGCTATGAATTAGATGCCAACAATAGTTAACTATGGACAGTGAAACCTTAAGAGGTTGTTATGTATACTTCTTAAATTTTATAACAATTCATCTCTTGGCAAAAGTTAGGTAAGGTGTTTTGATATTGAAATTAATTTCAGCTTCCCATCTGAATATCAGTCTACAAACTTTGGTATGTAATCTTTGGGTCAGTACAGACTATCTAAGATATGAAATGGACAAGTTAAGAGAATCTTTAACCACTTCTTGAAATAAGGTTAAAATATTTTTATATCTTATATTGTTACCCTTTAAATAAGTTAGTGCCTCTCAATTATCTTTTAAAAATATAGCTAAGTCTACTTTCCAGTGTAGTGAGTAACATATAAGCTCTATAATATATTTATTTAATTATAGAAAATCATATAATTATATTTTTAATTATTTTGTTATTACTATATGAGTTGGCAAGAGACCATTATAAAAAAAAACTAGTTTGTAGAGCATCAGTTTAATAAAATGTTCTCTTAAACCTTATACTTTAAGGATTTATATATTTAGGAAACAGAGATACAATTGATATATAAGAATTAGTAATAATTATCATAATTATATTGATGTTTTTAAATCAATTAAATTTAGCTTTCAAAGAGAAGTTTGAATGGAACTTAAGGTGGTATTGGAAAACATTGACCCTTCAATCAAAAATGTATGAATCTTAATTTGTTAAAAATTAGCCCTTTTTTAAGTAATAAACCTTATCAGACATAAGTAATTATTTTATTGGAATGAGAGTAGATTAATGTTTTAAGAAGTTCTTATCATCTCAATGTATTAGTTAAAATTTTGGTTTGTATTAGCACATTAATATTTGCTCTTAGGGAAAAGCCTCAAATATTTTTAATTGAGTGTTCCATACATTTATAACCAATTTAGCCACACACAAACCTGTTCTCTATTTACTCAAACCTTCTACATCACCTATTTAGACCTTCTGTATATAATTGCATAAAGATTCCTTTATCCAGAAAAATCTTTTTCTATCATTAAAGTCTTCAATACATAAAGATCTTTTTACCCAGAGATGTTTTCTTTCTTCCTTCTAGAACTCCCCAATTTTTCTTTCCTCTCTGTAGAATCATTTCTTTTCTTCTAGACTTACTTCTTTTTGGTTACATTTTGAAATGATTCCTGTAAATCTTTGATTCTAGATAAATTATTATATTTTAATAAGAAGAAATATTTCAATGGAAATGTAGCCAAAGTTTTTGGACATCTTTGTACAAAGAATTATATCATTGCATGGGAGAGCCACAGATAGTTCTTAAGGTTAAACTTAAATCTTCCTGGCTGTCATGCCGAGGGAAGACCCTCAAGTAATTAACAGGTAGCTTCTTGCAATTTTTACCTAAATATTTCATTGAGGGACAATTGATATTGTTTCAAAATTTGGTTTCTTATTTTTCATTATTAGTGTATAGAAATATAATTGGTTGAATTTTGACCTTCTATCAGTGATCTTGACAAACTCAGATATTATTTCTATGTGCTTTTTGGTAGATAACTTGAGATTTTCTGTGTGAACAATCATGTCATTTGGAAATACTGATAATTTTATTCATTCCTTTCTAATCTGTATACCTTTTCTTTTTTATCTTGACTAATTCCGCTTGCTAGTACTTTCAGTATAATATTTAATAGAAGTGGTGAGAGTAGGCATCCTTGCCTTTATCCCAGTCATAGGGAATGATGTTAGATATAGGATTTTTTAGAGACGCCTTTTATCATATTGAAAAATTTAACTTTGATTTATTGTTTGCTGAATTTTTATTATGAATAAATGTTGAATTTTGCAAGTGATTTTTCGGCATCTTTAGATATAATCTTGGGATTTTTGTCTTTTAGTATATTAATAGACTAGAATACATTGTTTGATTTTTCCATTGTTGTACCATCCTTCAAGTTTTGGGGATAAGCCCCAATTGGTAATGATGCTTTTTTTAATATATTGATAGGTTAAATTGCTAAGTTTTGATGAAGATTTGTGCATCCATGTTCATGAGTACTATTGGTCTGAAGTCTACCTTTTTAAAAACATCTTTGTCTGGTTTTGATATCAGAGTAATGGTGGCACAGCAAATGAATTGAGAGATGCCCCTGACTCATACTAAATACTTAGTAGAATTTTACAGTAAAATAATCCAAGCCTGGAGTTTTAATTTTTGGAATAATTTTAACTTGTATTTAATTTATACAAGATTATTCATGTACTTAATTTATATAAGATTATTCATGTTATTTAGTTTTGTATGAATTTTGGTTGGTTATGTTTGCAAAGGAATTGGTCCATGTTATCTAATTTGTCATATTTATGTGCATTGAATTGTTTTTAGTATTCCTTCATTGTCCTTTAATGTCTATGCCTCAATAGTAATAGTTCTTCTTTCATTCCTGGTGTATAGAAATATGATATATTTCTTCTCCCTTTTACTTGATTATCAAGCTAGAGGTTTATCAATATTGTTTTTTTTTCATAGATTCAGCTTAATTGGTTTCCTCTGTTGTTTTACTGCTGTTAATTAATTTCTTCTCTATTATTTCTTTTCTTCTGCTTGCCTTAGACTTTGTGGTCTTTTTCTGACTTTATAAGGATGACACTTAAATTATTGATTAAACTTCTTTTCTAGTATAAGCCCTAATGCTATAAATTTTCTTCTAAGCATTACTTTAGATACATCTCACATATTTTGATATACTTTATTTTTACTTAGTTTATAATGTTTTAAAACTTCTCTTGAGACCTCCTCTTTAACCCATGGATTATGTAGTAGTGTGTTATTTAATTTCCAAATATTTGGAGTTTTTCCAAATATCCTCAATTTTCTATGTTTTGCTTAATTATATTATAATTAGGAAATACATTTTGCATAATTTCAATTCTTCTAAGTTTAACAGTTTATTCTATGACCCAGGACAAGGTCTGTACAGGTAAATGTTTCCATGTACACTTGAGAAGAATGTATATTCTTTTTTTTAGTTTGTACCCAACTTCAAGATCTTTAATAAGAAAGATATATTTGTGATTTTTATGTAAAATTTTTATTTATATATGACAGAATGTATTATAATTTTTATTACATATATAGAGCACAATTTTTCATATCTCTGGTTGTATACATAGTATATTCACACCAATTCGTGTCTTCATACCTGTACTTTGGATAGTAATGATCATCGCATTCCACCATCATTAATTATCTCATGCCCCTTCCCTTCCCCTCCAACCCCTCTTCCATAATCTAGAGTTAATCTATTTCTCCCATGCTCCCGCTCCCTATCCCACTATGAATCAGCCTCAATGAGCCAGATCTTATCTGATCTTAAAAGCTAAGCAGGGTCAGGCCTGGTTAGTATTTGGATGGAAGAAGAATATATATTCTACTTTGTTGAGTGGAGTGTTATATAAATGTCAATTCTATTTAGTTCTTCAACAATGTTGTTCAGGCTTCTTTATCCTTTTCACTTTTATATTTGTTCTATCAATCACTTCAAGAGAAATCTTTAAATGCACAAATATACCTGTGTATTTATTTCTCCTTTGAGTTCTGTCAATTTTGACTGGACTTATTTTGAAGCTCTGTTGTCAGTTACATGCATACACATTTAAAATTGGTATGTCTTTCTGATGAATTTACCTTCAGAAAATCATTAGGTATTATCCTTTGTCTCTGGTTATTTTCCTCATTCTGAAATGTACTCTGTTATTGTCCACTCTGGCTTTTTCCTTTGTGAGTGTTTGAATGCTTTATCTTTGTCTTAATCTTTCATTTTTAACCTATTTATGTCATTATGTTTCAAGCTGATTTATTTTAGGATATAGTGATTCATTGTGTGTGTGTTTTTAAAATTCTATCTAATTATCACTGCCTTTTAATTGAATTGTTTAAAACATTCACATTTATTGTAATTTATTGATAAAATTGGATTTTTGGTGTAGCATTGTATTAGTTTCTGTTTTTCTCTTCTGTTTCTCATTTCTTTGTTTTCTCAGTTATTTACTTTTTAGAAACCCATTTTCTTTATTGTATTGTCAGGATCATGTTGCATTTTCCACAGTTTTTTTCAAAACTTTGTACAATCTAGTTAGCATTTATATCTTAGTATCACAATAAAAATAAAGAAAACTCATAAGGATCTTTAGCTTTTCTTTCTAGTAATGTCTTCATTTGGTTTTGATATAGGAGTAATACCACCCTCATAAAATGAATTGAGAAATATTCTCTCTGTTTTTATTTACTGGAAGAGAGAGAGAATTGGTATTGTTTCTTCCTTAAATATTTGTTCAAATTCACCAGTGAAACCATGTGAACCAGGTGTTTCTTTTATAAAGTTATTAATTATTGATTCAGTTTCTACAATAGGATTAATTTCTGTATCTATTTGTCCTTCTGTGAGTTTGGTAGTTTGTGTCTTTAAAGGAAAGATTTTTTTTTTTGGCATTTCTGTAAAGTAGTTCAATTAGCAATGATTTCTCTTTGTTTTCCTTTATCTTTGAACATCTTTATTTTATCTTCATTCCTGATGGATACCTTCATTATATATATATATATATATATATATATATATATATATATATATATATATATATATATATATATCTGGGTTGAGAGGTATTTTTGTAGCACTTTAAAAAATGTTTCTTCACTGTCAGATACAGCATTATTCTCCAGGATATATAAAAACTCAAAAAACAAAACAAAACAAAAATAACCCAAAAAATAAATGGGCAAAGGAACTGAACAGAAGAAGAAATATAAATGGTCAACAAATATATGAAGAAATTTCAACTTCTTTAGCAATTAGAGAAATGCAAATTAAAACTGCACTGAAATTCCATCTCATTCCAGTCAGAATGGCAATTATCAAGAATATAATAACAATAAATGTTCATGAGGATGTCAGGGGAAAGGTACATTCATACATGGTGATGGGATTGCAAATTGGTACAACTGCTCTGGAAAGCAGTACAGAGATTCCTCAGAAAACTTGGAATGGAACCACCATTTGACCCAGTTATCCCACCCAAAGGACTTATGCATCAGCATACTATAGTGACACAGCCACATCAGTATTTATAGCAGTTTGGTTCACAATAGCTAAGCTATGGAGCCATCCTAGGTGCCCTTCAACAGATGAATGGATAAAGAAAATGTGGTGTATACACACAATGTAATATTACTCAGCTATCAAAAAATGACTTTATGACTTTGGCTGGTAAATGAATGGATCCCCAAAAAACCAAAGGTTAAATGTTTTCCCTGATATGCAGATACTAACACACAATAAGGGGAGGGGTAAAATAGAAGTTCATTGGTTAGACAAAGGGGAATGAAGGGAAAGGAAGGAGATGGGAATAGGAAAGACAGTAGAATGAACTGGACAGAACTTTCTTATATTCACATATGAATACATGATCGTGAAATTCCAACTCATGTACAACCACAAGAATGGGATCCTAATTAGAATAAGTTATATTCAATGTATGTATCATATGTAAAAATATACTCTACTGTCATTTATATTTGAAAATAACAAATTAAAAATGTTGCTTTAGTGTCTTTATGTTCTCCATGGTTTATAATAAACAATCCACATATATTTAGGTCTTTGTTCTCTATGTGTATTACGTTGGTTTTCTTTGACTGCTTTCAATATTGTTCTTTCATTTCAGAAGTTTGTTTATTATGTATATAGGCATGCATTTCTTTTATCTTATGTACTTGATGTTTTGCTGAGCTTTTTTAGATTTGCAAATTGTTTTTCATTAAGTTTTGACAGTTCTAAATTATTTATTCAGGTATTTTTGTGTATATAACTCTTGACTCTCCATCTGGAACCCCAATGAGATAAACATTAGACATTTTCAAGATAAACATTTTCATATTAGCTCACAGATATCTCAGGCTCTGCTTTATTTTCCAACTTTTTAATATCTATATTTTATATTATGTAATTTCTATTAATAAATTTCACTAATACTTTCCTATCTCATTCTTTTATTGAATACTTGCAGTTTTTTATTTCTGAAGTTATGAATTTCAGTTTTATAATTTTTTATTTGGTTTATTTTACACTTTCCATTTCTTAGAAGAAAACATCTTTTCATTTATTTCAAGAATTTTTCAACCCTTCTTGTATCATGGTCATAATAGCTGCTTGAAAATTTTGTTTGTTAATGGCAACACTTAGTCATCTCAATGCAACAGACTTCACTGTCTAAACAAAATAAAAATTAATATTCTCCAGAAGATTTTTACAGGACACAGAGTCTCATAACATAGTGTTAAATATGTCCAAATAAAATCCAAAAGTACTGAACATGCAAAGAATCATTAAAACCTGGGGGAATGTCAAGGGAAAAGGCAATCAAGAGATGCTAACATTGAGATGACTAAGTGAATAAAGTAATGGGAACAGAGAGCTCATGGTCCTGCTACTGCTGCCCCCACTGACACCACCTTTGTCCCATATATGCAGAGAGAGTTAAAAAAAATAAGCCTCTTCCATTTCACAGGGGCATCCTCTGCCATACTAAATGGAGAAGGACTGTGTTTTCTTTGCTGGCACTCAGAATGACTGTAGACTACTTCCATCTTGTTTAGGAGCAGAACACTCCTGTTTTATTGTAAATGCCTGAGAGTCACAATGGGTTTGTCCTATATTGATTCCCCTTCCTACTTATCTAATTGGAGAGCATGAGCTTATTTTTAATCTTTCTTTATCTGTTCCTCTTAGCAGTTTTGGTTTTGGACTAGCACAGTGTTTAAGCCAGAATATATAAGACAGGAAAAACAAACAAATAAAAAATAGTATTGTCCTTTGAGAAGTAGACTCTATATTCAGTTTTCCTGCTCTTATGCTTTCAGAGTTCTGATAGCTACTTTATGTATTTTGTGAAGGCTTCTTAGTTGTTATCACTGAGAAGATAAGGTGGATTCTACTTACTCCATTTTTTACTGAAATTGAAACTCACCTACTTTGCTCTTACAAATACATGATATTTATTGTATGAAAAGAAAAAATGTCTGGTATGGAGTGCTATGGTTTGAATTGTCCCCAAAATTCACACGGTAGAAACTTTATCCCCAATGCAGCAGTACTGGGAGGTGGAGCTTAGTAAGAGGCAATTGAATCCTGAGGACAAACCCTTTATAAATGGATAAATATAGTTATTGTGGGAAAGAATTAGTTATCATCAGAACTGGTTGTTACAAAAGTTAGCCTAGCCCTTCTCTCTCTCTCTTTCTCTCTCTTGCTTTCCTTTCCACCATGTTATGGCCCTTGCCAGATGCCAGTGTCATGTTCTTGGATTTTCCAGCCTCCATAATCATGAGCCAAATAAATCTCTTTTTATTATAAGTTAGTTAGTTTGTAGTATTCTGTTATAGCAACAGGAAATGAACTAAGATAGGAAGTATTTAAGAATGCAGATTCTAGGTACTGAACCCAGGAAAACCAATTCAGAATACTCTGGGAGTAAAGACTAATAACATTTTTATGGAATACTCTCAGGGGATTCTGATGGAACAGTTAGTTTTGGACCATTATTTGCAGATGAGAAAACTGAGGCATAGGTGGTATTTTGTCAATAACCCAGTTCATTTCGATTGCCCATTTTAAAGCCCTGTGTACTATGTTTTGTGCTAATACTATATTAGGAGTCAAGCTCACTGGTGAAAACTTGGATGTTTAAGCCACAATGCAGTGGAATGTAATAAATGAGTAAAATGGCTACTTGTGACAGTTGGATCTGGTTTCTTATGCTTTTCATTTGGAAAAGCTTCATAAACAATGATCAAACAAAAATCAGTGTATAGAAATTTATGGAATTGAAAACTTGGAGACAATAGCTCAACTGGTATAAAAGATAAAAGAGGACAAACCTAAGAGTTGGACCTGAGTCGCAGATAGGGAGTGAGCTAGAAAGGAAATTTTGAATTTTAGGCTGAGGGCAAAAGGGAAGGATGGAGAGGAAGGACTAGTAAATCAAGGTAAGGATCGAGGTTAAAATAGGAATGGTTGAGTTACCTGTAAAATTACTTGCATAGTGAGGGAAGATCATGATTGATGAAGTAAGCTGTTTAATTTAATTTAATAGGACTCTGTCCAAAATGCTCCAAAATCCAAAACTTTTTGAGTGCTAACATGATGCCACAAGTATCAAATGTTTAAAATGTCATATAAAATTACTTTCAGACTATGTGTATGAGGTATGTATGACACATAAATGAATCTCATGTTTAGACATAGGTCTGATCCATAAGATATACCATTA